>NC_073237.2:17640000-22440000 GCF_029281585.2 Gorilla gorilla gorilla
AGTAGCTGGGACTACAGGCGCCCACCACCATGCCCGGCTAATTTTTTGTATTTTTTAGTAGAGACCGGGTTTCACCGTGTTAGCCAGGATGGTCTCGATCTCCTGACCTCATGATCCGCCCGCCTTGGCCTCCCAAAGTGCTGGGATTACAAGTGTGAGCCGCCGTGCCCGGCCTAATTCCATTTGTTTTCAAAGAACATATATGCCTATGTCTGTACTTTTTTTCTAAGTACATACATGTCTTATCTACAAACCAAAAACATCTGGAAAAATATACAAAAAAAGTTTCCAGTGATAACCTCTGGGGAGTAAAACTGAACTTGTGATGTATACCTTTTGTTAGAATTTGAATTTATGAAAAGCACATATACCTTTAGAATAAAAAGTACTTTAAAATAAAGCTCTATCATTTACAGTAATGCAAAGCGATCCAACTCTCAAATTCCCACATAATCATGTTATGTAGTGAAGCTTTCTAGGCTGGGGGAAAAAATGTAACCCCTTATAATAAATATATAAATAGATATAATTTCATCAATTTCATTCATTATGGGTATACATTTATACATCTATTTACAAGTAAGTCTGTGTAAATACACATATCCACACCTGCTAAATAAGTATGTTCTGGCCAGGCGTGGTGGATCACGCCTGTAATCCCAACACTTTGGAAGGCCAAGGTGGGTGGATCACCTGAGGTCAGGAGTTCAAGACCAGCCTGGTCGACATGGTGAAACCCTGTCTCTACTAAAAATACAAAAATTAGGCAGGCATGGTGGTGTGTGCCAGTAGTCCCAGCTACTCGGGAGGCTGAGACAAGAGAATCGCTTGAACCCGGGAGGCTGAGGTTGCAGTAAGCCAAGATTGTGCCACCGCACTCCAGCCTGGGCAACAGAGCAAGACTCTGTCTCAAAAAAACAGAAACAAACGAAAAAAGTATCTAATCAGGAGATTTTGATAAGTTTTTCAAGCACACCCTTTTTTGTGAAACTGAGTTCTAACCTGAAGAATACCTGGGATTATATGGCGAAAAAACACAATATATTAAAATTTTAAAACAGTTCTTATTTGAGGCTCAAATTTTATGTTTTTGGGACTACTTCGACTTTTTTTTTTTCCCCCTGAGATGGAGTTTTGCTCCTGTTGCTCAGGCTGGAGTGCAATGGCGTGATCTGGGTTAGTGCAATCTCTGCCTCCCGGGTTCAAGCGATTCTCCTGCCTCAGCCTCCCAAGTAGCTGGGATTGCAGGCATGCACCACCATGCACAGCTAATTTTGTATTTCTAGTAGAGACGGGGTTTCTCCGTGTTGGTCATACTGGTCTCAAACTCCCAACCTCAGGTTATCCGCCTACCTCGGACTCCCAAAGTGCTGGGATTGCAGGCATGAGCCACCACGCCCGACCAACTTTTTGTATTTTTAGTAAAGACGGGGTTTCACCGTGTTAGCCAGGATAGTCTAAATCTCCTGGCCTCGTGATCTGCCCGCCTTAGCCTCCCAAAGTGCTGGGATTATAGGCATGAGCCACTGCGCCCGGCCGAGTGTCACTCTTAATTTTTTAAAATTAAAAGAAATTAAATTTCTCAATTCTGGAGGCTGGAAGTGCCAGCTACTCGGGAGGCCGAGGTAGGAGAATCACTTGAACCTGGGAGGCCGAGGCTGCAGTGAGCCGAGATCGTGCAGCCTGGCGACAGAGTGAGACTGCGTCTCAAAAAAAAAAAAATAGTGTCACTTATGTCACTCAGTTTGTGGTATTTTGTTATGGTAGCTCTAGCAAACTAATAGGAGAGGCCTCTAGTTTACACTATTTAAATTTTCTAATTATTTACTTTTTTTTTTAAACACCTGGTGGAGTGCAGTGGCACAATCACAGCTTACTGCAGCCTCGAACTCTTGGCCTCAAGCAATCCTCCCAAGTAGCTGGGACTACAGGCATGCACCACCATACCTGGCTAATTTTTATTTTTTGTAGACATGAGGTTTCTCTATGTTACTCAGGCTGGTCTTGAACTCTTAAGCTCAAGTGATCCTCCAGCCTTGGACTCCCAAAGTGCTGGGATTACAGGTGTGAGCCACCATGCTCAGCCTACACGAACTTTTTTTAAACTAGCAGGGGTTATGTGAATAGTGGGATTACAGATATTTTCTTCATTATGCTGGTCCATATTTAAATCCTCTCCCCCTCGCAAAAAAGGTAAAAATATACAGCCATAAAAAAGAATGGAATCATGTCCTTCGCAGCAACATGGATGGAGCTGGAGGCTACATTCTTTTTCATCCTTTATCCTAAAAGAAGTAACTCAGAACCAGAAAATCAAATACCACATGGTCTCATTTCTAAGTGGGAGCTAAACAATGAGTACACGTGAACATAAAGATGGAAGTAACAGACCAGAGATTCCAAAAGAGAAGGTAGAAGAGGAGGTACACAGGTTGAAAACTACTTATTGGGTACTAGGGTCACTTTGGATGATGGCTGCGCTAGCAGGTCAAACCTCAGCATTACATAATCTAGCCATGTAACGAACCGGCATGTGTACCGCCGAACCTAAAATAAAATAATTTTTTTAAAAACTGGTAAGGAAAAAAGTATTAAATGACATAACTAAATATTCCAGACATCATTCTACCATATGTTGTCCAAGAAAAACTACATTTTACCTTACTGTTTATCATTTGAAATAAAATATTATGTTAAGATATTTTAAATTTTTACCAGTTCCACAAGGGAACTGGGAAGTAGAAACTGAAGAACACTTTGTTAAACAAGTCCTTGGGGATTAAAGAAGTAATAGCTACGAAGTATACAACAGTGTGATGAGTGAATCCTTCTCATATTGGGGTTAAAATGGTCATTATAGCTACTGCGTACCACAAATCCAATCAAGTTAGGTATTTTGTACACATTATCATTTAATTCTCATTACAACCCATCACGATAGATGTTAATTAGTATGTCCCCTATTTTTCGGATAAGGAAATTCAGGATCAAAGGGATTAAATGGCCAAGGTCATACAACTAAGAAGTGAAAGTGCTGAGACTCAAACCCAAGTTCGTGTCTTAAATCCCATGCTGTTTGATATTAAGGACCACTTGTGTTTAACAAATATTAAACACCTGCTACACACACACACTGTGCCAGATGTATAAGATAGAGCCGTGACCCAAGAAACACAGTCACTATTCTCAAAAAACTTAGAATCTCTGCCAGGAGCAGTGGCTCATGCCTGTAATCCCAGCACTTTGGGAGGCCAAGGCAAATGGATCACGAGGTCAGGAGTTCAAGACCAGCCTGGCTAAGATGGTGAAACCCCACCTCTACTAAAACTACAAAAATTAGCCGGGATTGGTGGCAGGCGCCTGTAATCCCAGCTACTTGGGAGGCTGAGGCAGAGAATTGCTTTAACCAGGGAGGCGGAGGCTGCAGTGAGCCAAGATCGCACCACTGCACTCCAGCCTGGGCGACAGAGTGAGATTGTCTCCAAAAAAAAAAAAAAAAAAAAAGCCTTAGAATCTCGTCTTTAACATTCTGTTGCATGTATGTTTTTCCTAGGATTTTTGTTGTTGTTTGTTTTTTGTTTGCTTTTTGTTTTTGAGACAGAGTCTCACTCTGTCACCCAGGCTGAAGTGCGCTGACGGGTGCCATCTCAGCTCACTGCAACCTCCGCCTCCCGGGTGCAAGCCATTCTCCCGCCTCAGCCTCCCGAGTAGCTGAGATTATGGTGCCTGCCACCACGCCTAGCTAATTTTTGTATTTTTAGTAGAGACAGGGTTTTGCCATGTTGAACAGGCTGGTCTCGAACTCCTGACCTTAGGTAATCTGCCTGCCTTGGCCTCCCAAAGCAATGAGATTACAGACATGAGCCACCGCGTGCCCGGCCTTTTTTTTTTTTTTTTTTTTTTTTTTGACACAGAGTCTCTGGCACACAGGCTGGAGTGCAGTGGCACAGCTCACTGCAACCTCTGCCTCCCAGGTTCAAGCAATTCTCCTACCTCAGCCTCCTGAGTAGCTGGGATTACAGGCACACACCACCACACCAGGCTAATTTTTGTATTTTTAGTAGATAATGGGGTTTCACAATATTCACCAGGCTGGTCTCGGCCTCAGCCTCCCAAAGTGCTGGGATTACAGGCGTGAGCCACTATGTCCGTTCTTGTTTTTCTTGTCTTTGTAAATAGACTTTAAAGCTCCTCAAAAGAGCTGGAGTATAAACGAAAATACAAAGAGCTTTGAGTCTCAGATCTGGAAAAATTCTAGCTTTATCATATACATACATAAATTTAAATGCTGGATTCCTCACCAGTAAGAGGGTCTTGGATTAAGTGATATAAAGTAGTCCTGTGCTTATCCATAGGAAATACATTTCAACCCCATACCCCACCCCTGCCTGGCTCCCATAAATGCCTGAAACCACGGATGCTACAAAGCCCTATATACACTATGTTTTATATTTTTCTTTGCCTCCAATGAATTCCCTCTCTTGGCAATTCCTTATAAGTTACCATGCAAAAAAATATAAATGTATCTCATTTATCTGTTCTCCCCTACCCCCCACAAACCTATCTACCTCTCACGGGACTAAGAATTGGAAAGGCCTTAGTGCAGCCACCACCTAACCATAGAAATGATCCAAACTCACATACTACTACTTCTTTATTCTTCAGTAAAGTTCTCCAAACTAAAATGAAATATGTAGTTTGAAAATATGTAGTAAAAATACAGCTTTTTAAATATATCCTCTATGCTATTTCATAGCCACTTCACAGTGACCCTACTTCCCCATTTATAACTCACCCAGTTAGTTATTAGTATACAACTCTTAATCAAAAGTAAAAATGAAGGGCTATGGAACTGTTCTCATATCCCGTTAAGTGCCTTAAAGGCACTGTACTCAGCATTCCACATGCATTATCTTATTGAAAGCGCAGTGTTTAATGAACTTGCCTAAAGCCATATCAGAACCACCAGGAAGCACAATTTCATTGTATTTTGTGTGAATGCCCTCCCCGGCACAAGAACAGAGCTGTACAATGAAGTGGTCTGGGTCACACAGCTAATTAAGTAATGGAGTTAAGGCTCAAAAACTCTTCAGTGTCTGATGAGAAAGCTCACACTCAAAACCTCCAAAAAACACTGCTTCGCATCACTGAAATTAAAGAATAATAATACAATATAAATAGAATAAAATGAGAATTCCTTGTTATATAATAAGCCAGTTTATCAGCTTTTTTTGGTGAAGGAAGAAAGGGCAACATAGTGATATCTTGTCTCTACTAAAAATTTAAACATTAGCCAGGTATGGTGGTATGCACTTGTAGTCCCAGCTACTGTGGAGGCTGAGTAGAGGGAGGATCACTTGAGCCAGGAAGGTTGAGGCTGCAAGGAGCCATGATTGCATCACTGCACTCCAGCGTGGGTAACAGAGTGAGATCCTACCTCAATAAATAAATAAATAAATAAATAAATAAATAAATAAATAAAATAAAAATTGCCTCTGGCAAAACTGCACATATAGAGGCACAGGGTGTTTTTTTTCCACCACCCCAATGCTACCTCTATAACTCACAAATGATAGTTTTATAAAGATAACTACCTGGCATTCAGGTTAAAATGACAACTGCACCCAGAATAGGAAAAACTATAAATTATGCATTGGACTCTGCAATCACCAGACCCTACTTGTAAATTTCAATGGAGATTCACTTTATTTCAAAATTAGAAAACTGATCTCAGAGTTTAAAACCTCATTTACAGCTTCAAAATATTTAGAATCTAGAATTATATAACAAATACTTATTTTCTTAGCATGCAAAAATTATTTACAAATCATTTAAAAAGGATAGTCAACTTAACAGAAAAATGCCTAGCTCATTTTTGTATTTTTAGTAGAGAAGAGGTTTCGCCATGTTGGTCAGGCTGATCTCAAACTCTAGACCTCAGGTGATCCACCCACCTCAGCATCCCAAAGTGCTGGGATTGCAGGCGTGAGCCACTGCACCCGGCCTTAACTATTTTTCATTAAGGTAATGAAATAAGTTAACTTCTCAATACTTTCTTTCTTTTTTTTTTTCTTTTTGAGACAGGGTCTTGCTCTGCCACCAGGCTAGAGTGCAGTAGCATGATCACAGCTCACTACAGCCTCAATCTCCTAGGCTCAAGTGATCCTCCCTCCTCAGTCTCCCGAGCAGCTGGGGCAACAGGTGCATACCACATGCAGCTAATTTTTTATTTTTTATTTTTTTGTAGAGACGGGATCTCATGATTTTGCCCAGACTGATTTTGAAATCCTAAGCTCAAGCTATCAGCCTGCCTCAGCCTCCTGAAGTGCTGGGATTACAGGTGATGGCATCCGGCCTTCAATATTTTCTTGATGAAAGAGAGGACTTATTACTAGTCCTAGATTATTATGAAAAACAGCAATATCATGATTACATTTTTGTTCCTCCTCCCAGTACTGTGTTCTATTAATTAGATAAGAAATGGGAATGAACAAAAATAGACATTAAATCAAATGTTTTTTACTTTCTAAAAGTCAAAAATTCTAATGCTTTGTTTACCTAATCTACAAATATTTATCTTACTACTTCTATAAATAATTGAATAAAATCTTAAAGGAACTAAAAGAAATAATGGGACTTTTCACTACACAAAAGATAATTACCTATACAATGAAATGAGGTGAAATTCTTAGAGCAAATGTCTTAAAGTATATCATACAACAAGCTTAAGTTAATAATATGAAACAGTTAGAATGCCCCCACCCTAATAAACTATGGACAAAACACGACTGGACAATTCACAAGAAACACAAATAATAAAATTCAAAAAAAGGCTGACGCGGTGGCTCATGCCTGTAATCCCAACACTTTGGGAGGCCAAGGCAGGTGGATCATGAGATCAGGTGCTCGAGACTAGCCTGGGCAACATAGTGAAACCCCATTTCTACTAAAAATACGAATAATTAGCTGGGCGTGGTGGTGGGTGCCTGTAATCCCAGCTACTTGGGAGGCTGAGGCAGGAGAATTGCTTGAACCTGGGACACAAAGGTTGCAGTAAGCCAAGATCACACCACGGCACTCCAACCTGGGCAACAGTGTGAGACTCAGGTCTCAAAGAAAAAAGAAAAAGAAATGTAAAATATTCGTTAGTCCTACTAATCAAGTAAGCAAAAACTTAGAACTAAAGTACTTTTTTTCAGTTGTTAAGATAAAGACTTTAGTATATTATACTTGACAAAGGTTTGATAAAACTAGACCTATCACACATTGCTAATGACATTACAAATTGATGCAGCCTTTTTAGGGAGTGGCATTTCAAAACTTTAATAAAAATAAGAGATCAGAGCTGGGCATGGTGGCTCATGCCTGTAATCAAAGCATTCTGGGAGGCCAAGGCAGAGGAGATCACTTGAGGTCAGGAGTTCAAGACCAGCCCGGGAAACATGGTGAAACCCTGTATTTTTAGTATTCTACTAAAAATACAAAAATTAGTCAGGCATAGGCCAGGCACGGTGGCTCGCACCTGTAATCCCAGCACTTTGGGAGGCTGAGGTGGGCAGATCATGAGGTCAGGAGATCAAGACCATCTTAGCTAACACGGTGAAACCCCATCTCTATTAAAAATACAAAAAATTAGCCGGGCATGGTGGCAGGCGCCTGTAGTCCCAGCTACTCAGGAGGGAGGCTGAGGCAGGAGAATGGCGTGAACCCAGGAGGTGGAGTTTGCAGTGAGCCGAGATCACGCCACTGCACTCCAGCCTGGGCAACAGAGCGAGACTCATCTTGAGCGAGACTCATCTCAAAAAAAGACAAACAACAACAACAAAAAATTAGCCGGCCATGGTAGCGCACCTGTAATCCCAGCTACTTGGGAGGCTAAGACAGGAGAACCGCTTGATCTCAGGAGGTGGAGATTGCAGTGATCGGTGGCCATAGAAGCCCTCCTGAGCAGCAGGCAGAACAGAATCTGCTATAGCAATCAGTCTGCCGGAGAAGCCTCTGCCCCTGTGGCCTGAGGTTCCACTTTCCCCAGGTGACACCATGGCCAGGTGGGCTGAAGAAGTGGGAAGGTCAAATCAACTGGCCCAGCCAGGATGCCTCTTTGATGATACAAGTGACACCGGTCTAAGCCTCCCCTCTTCTACAGGGGAAACTAGGTGTCCCAAAGAGTGCCCAGAGGCAGGGGACCTGCCACAGCAGCCACCTTCCTGAGAGGTTCCCTTTCTTCCACTTGGTGAACTCCCTCCAACACACAGCTTGCCAGGAAAGCACCCTGTGTCTTACATGGGGGGATCCCATGACACCAAAACCCAGCCAAAGAAGCCTTTTGTCCCTTAAGGGTTATCACAACCAAAAACAAAAAGATACACAAATAGTAAGCCCCTAAATTCTGTTAAGAATGAAACAATGCTGCCACTCACACCTGGCTCAGATGCCAGCAGAAGGACGGCACCATCCAGAGACCAGAGACCACAGGAGAAGGGGGAGGACTCCTCCTTGCCCTGGCTGCACCTCCACCACTGTCACTGAGGCCTGCAGTACAGAACCAGCAGCTTCTTACCCACCCCAGGCCGGGCCGGGCCCCAAAGCTCTCCTACTTCTCCTTCCTGGCCCCTAGACTTGCTGCTGCTGCCACCATTAGCACCGACGCCAAAGGAATCAGCGCTGCTGTCACCCTCCATGCACCTGCCCACCCTCCAAGGCTCCTACCACTTGGCCTCCACGGGTACCCTCCTACCACTCCTGTTGAGCTGCCGTCCCCATCACCGTGGCCGCCACAACCACAGGAGATGAATCACAGAGCTGTGCCATCTTCAGGCCCCAACCTCCAGCTCACCACAGGGGACTCCTCCTTCATCAGCCTGGCTTGGAGCAGCTGGGCAGACAATGCCAGAAAAACCTACAATAGGGTGCAGAAAGTGGCAGTGTTAGAGCCTCACCCTGTCATGCTGCCCACTGGGTGGCTGGGGCCAGTTTCAGCGAAGGCACTCACACCCACCCTCCAAAGTCCAGCCTCTCCTCCTAGACCAAGCTGGCCTCCTGACCTGGGGTGGGGACTGGAGACACCACAGTGTCCGCGGCTCCTTGGGGAGCAAGAACAGCAGAAACTCAGACCCAGCCAGTCCTCCCCACCCAAGTACCAGTTCCCATTCCTGACTCCTCCACCCACAGGACCCTGAGCCCCCGTGGTGCCCACTACTCCATGCCTGGGACTCCCAGATGGTCCCCACAACACAGAGCAAGAGGGCAAGGGCCGGGTAACCATGGTGGGTGTGAGGGCCCTGCGGTGGTCAGAGGATTGCCGCAAAAACTCTGTGCACCCTCCGCGCTCCAGAACGAGCAGAAGTTGTTCACCCTCTAGAGCCCTGAGTCCGGGAAGAGGAGAAGGGCCCCTTCCTCAGAGGCCACCACGGTCGTGGCCACCTCCACAACCTGCCGCTGGAAGCAGCAGTGCAGCTTCCCCCCATAGCGCCCCTAACCTGCCCCCTCCACCACAAGCTTAGCCCCCGGATTGTGCCCACAACACACCCAGAGACTGCTGCAGGCAGTGTAACCCTGATAGCTCCCCCAAACGACCCCTCTGCTCCTGGCAGTGTAACACTCGATAGTGTCCACAACCCATCCCTGCCACGGGTGTTGCAGCACCAAATAGCACCCCATTAAACCCGCCCCCCACCCGGACCACAAGCAGTATAGCCCCAGATAGCGCCCCCAGTCTGCTCCTGTCGCGGGCAGTGAACGCCCGGGGTAGTGCACCCAACTAACCCCCCGACCCCACCTTCCCCTTTTCCCCACGGACAATGCAACATTTCACAGCTCCCCTAAAGCACCCCCGACTGCCTGCCAGATGGCTTTGTTGCTGACATTGTAGCTCACAATAGCTCACCCAACCCGCCCCCTGCATCGGCCAGTGTAGCAGCTAATAATGCCCCTAACACCCCACCACCCGCCGCTGGCAGTGCACGATGGCACACACAACCTGCCTCCAACCCCCTGCCACCTTAGGCAGTGTAGACTCTGATAGCGCAGCAAACCTGCCCCACTGCCAGCAATTCAACACCTGATAGTGCCACCCACCAGCCCACCGGGGCAGGCAGTGCAGCTCCAAAAGCACACCAAACCCGCTCCCCCACCACCCCGCAAGCGGGCAGTGCAGCCGCAGAGAGCGCACCTACCCTGCCACCTTTCTACTACTCTAACAGAGATGCAGACTCCGTCGCCACCACCAACCACAGCCAGGCGAGCCACGGTGGCCAAGGCTCCAGCCGCCAGCGTTGGGCACGGTCCCCACCTTCTCCTAGACCTCTAGCCAGTCAAGAGCAGCTCCAGCTGCCAGCCACCCTCCTACTGCTCAGGCCGCACTCCTACCGCTCCGGCCGCCATCTTACTGCTCCAGCCCCACTCCTACTGCTAAGGCCGCCCTCCTAACACTCCAGCCGTGCTGCCATCTCTGTTGCCACCACCATCCAGAGCAAGATGAGCCACAATGTTACAGGCTTCAACCTCCAGCTCCCTCTTCTCCTGGTCCTCTAAGCAGGGAACAGAGCAGCTCAGTGGGAGATGCCGGAGACCCTAAACTGGCGTGAGGCCTCCTCAGCATGCACATGGAGTTACACGCATGGTTTCTGGACTACATGTTCTGATTGGGTGAGAGAAAATCTCTAGGCCTTCTCTGATTGGACTTTATTTTCATACTCTGATTGGTTGTCCTAAGACTTTCTTTCATCCAATCAGAACATGATAACAAAGTCCAATCAGAGTAGGCCTCCGGGCTTTCTCTTATCCAATGCTGGAACGTGTAGTCCATGAACCGCATATGCATAACTTCAGTACATAAATGGTGCTGAAGAAGAGTCAGGCTATTCCAGGTTCTTCTGTGTCTGCTCACCGAGCTGCTCCGAGCCCGGCTTAGAGGACCAGGACAGACTGGAGGCTGTAGCCTGCTGCACCTTGGCTGGCCTCCTTGCAGTTGGTGGCGACAGACACTGTAGTGTGGCTGGAAAGGTAGGAAGGGGAAAATAGTTTGGGGATAGATGGAAGAGTAAAGAGGGTGGTTAGTGCCAAAAGGAAAAAAGGATGGCGAGCCGGAGAAGGCATTGCATAAAGACGGTGAGGAAAAGATGTTGGGGAAAAAAAATTGGGGGGTAGATGGAGGGGGAAAAACAGGGTGATGAACAGGAGGGAGAGAAGGTTTCACAGAAAGATGGTGGGGAAAAAGTTTTTGGGTAGATGGAAGGGGGTAAGAGAGGGTTGTGAGGGGGGAACGGGAATGAGCAGGAAGGAGAGAAGGTTTGCAAAAATATGGTGGGGAGAGAAGAAAGGGAAAGAAGACTGTGGGTAAAATGATTTTGAGTAGATGGAGGGGGGAAAAGGGTGACAAGTGGGAGGAGAAAAGGGTGCAGAGAGGGAGGGGGAAGAGAGAGTGGCGAGCAGGAGGGAGAGAAGGTTTTGCGAAAAGACAGTGAGGAGAGAAGCTTTTGGGTAGATGGAGGGTGGAAAGAGGGTGGCCAGTGGGAGAAGGGTAAAGAGGGTGGCGAGCGGGAAAGAGAAAAGATTTTGCGAAAAGACGATAGGCAGAAAAGAAAGTGTAGAAAGAAAAGACAGTGGGTAAAAAGTGTATGGGTAGATGGAGGGGGAAAAGAGGGTGGCAAGCGGGAGGAGAATAGAAAGTGTGGCCAGAGGAAGTGGGGAAAGAGGACTGGGAAAAAGGCGATGGGGAAAATACTTTGGGGTAGATGGAGGGCAAAAAGAGGGTGGCAAGCAGGATAGAGGAAGAAGAGGGCGAGCGGGAAGAGGGGAAGGCTTTGTGAAAAGATGGCAGGGAAAAATTGGGGAGGTAGATGGGTTAAAAGAGCGTGGTGAGCAGGAGTAGAGAAGAGGCTTTGCAAAAAGACGGCGGGAAAATGTTTTTGGGTAGATGGAGAAGGGAAAGGGTGGCAAGGAGGAAGGGAAAAAAGGTGATAGGGAAACAGTTTTTGGGTAGACGGAAGGGGAAAGAGAGGGTGGCGAGCAGCAGGAGTGGGGAGAAGGCTTTGGGAAAAGATGAGGGAAATGTTTTTGAGGAGATGAAGGAGCAAAAGAGGGTGATGAGAGCGGGAGGGGAAAAAAGGGTGGCCAGAGAGAGGGAGAAAAGACGGTGGGGAAAAGTTTTGGGGTAGATGGGTGGGGAAAACGGAAGTGAGCGGTAAAGTATAGAAGGCTTTGCAAAAAGGCAGTGGGGAAAAAATGGTGGGGAAAATGTTTTGGGGTAGATGGAGGAAGAAAAAGGGTGGCGAGAGAGGGAGCCAAAGACGGTCGGGAAAAAAATTCCTCCTGTTACTGATTTTTTAATACTCTTCCACTCCGGTCAGAAAAAATAATTGATATGATTTCAGGTACATTCCTATGGGTCTCAGAGCCGCCCCCTCCTTGTCTGCAAAGACGGAGGTGCGGTACCCACCCCGGGGACCCCCTCCATCCTTGGGTCACTCAGCGTGCGAGTCAGCTTGGCCTTCTCCTTCACAGACAAGTGGCATTGTCACAAGAGAGCGTGGGCCATTCAGAGGACTCTCACCCTCATGAGGCTGGCATTGCGTGACACCGCGTTGGAGCCAGAGGCAACCTCAAAACGCATGGGCCCTGCTTCCCTCTTCTCAGAAATGAGGAGAACCTCTGGTAGAGATGACTTTTGGGGGCTCACAGGGTCGGTGCAGGAGGGGTGTCTGGGGCCGAGGTGGGACCCGGCTCTCAGGAGCCTCTTTACACTTCAGGTTGTCTGTGCCGAGCAGATCCTGGGCTGTTGAATCATGGTAGGCAAACCACAGAACGATATTTTGGGGTGAAACTTCAGGCTTTGTTCACTCACTGGCGTCGTCAAACCACACCTGCAAAGAGCTGGCAAACTATTCCCTAAGCACAGAAATCTTCACGCTTATTTGCGGCCATTCCGAGACCTGCAGGTGGCTAGGGAGAGAGCCATAAGGTATTTCTTGTGGCGGGGGCGGGGGGCCCTCCCTGGCATTCCCAGGGCTGCCCCCAGGACCTGGAATCAAGCAGGAGAAAGAAGGACATAACCGAGAGAAGGCTTCCTCTCCGTGAGGCCGTGGAGTCCGGCCCCGGAGGAAAATAAACTTCTTAATACGATTGAGATCAACAGACAGGGCTTTTCTCTGTGATACATTTAAGCAAATTGAATGCAATTACCTCAATTGAATTCAAAGCAAGGCCTGCCCTGACCTTCCGCTGAAGCATTCTGCCCGCTTGGAGAGCAGGCTGGGGCACACATGACATCATTTGGACAATTTGCACATATTTATACAATTTGTCATGATGCCGTCTGCACAGGCTGGAGGCTGCGAGGTTTGCCTCCAGCACCGCTGTGAAATCAGGCCTGTGAGAATCACGTGCTGGACATATCTCTTGTGTGTGCTATTTACTTCGAATTCAAGTGTACCTAGTCACTAGTGGGGAGAGTGGGGTGGATGTGTCTGTGTGTGTGTGTGTGTGTGTGTGTGTGTGTGTGGTGAGCAGAAGATGCAAATCCGTTGATACAAATCAACAAGCAATATTATGGTATAAGGGAGGGAAACAAAGCCAGCAGGTGCTATAATACATGTCAAAAGAAATCTCTTTTACGCTTATGCCACTGTAAGACAACAGACAGCTGTGTAGAGGTGTGGCTTCAGCGACTGCCGAGGAAGGGTTATTTGCAGGTACAGCCATGGGATGTCAGAGGTGTCTCTATTCTGACCTCAGGCACTGAGGTCCTGCCCACGAATGGCGTGGTAGCGTGGGGAATATTCGAAGGAAAACAGAGAGATGTCTGGATGATCTGTTTTGTTGCAGGAAGCAAACCAGCATGATGCAGGCAGCCTGAACTGAGAAAAGGAGGTTTCCGGATTTCCAAAGACACACTGAGTTCGCTGACATGTATCAGGGAGAAAAGCTCATTCAGGGATCTCCGCCGTATTACAAATTTTAATTTCTCCTGGCGTGGGAGTTCACAGCAGCCTTATGGAGGGAAATTCCTCCAAGCCTGCGTGTCATAAACTGAACTACAGGGTTTAGGGTCCTCAGGCTGCCCAGGGATGCTGGAGGTCCACAGGTCAACTGCAGGGAGATGGATTCCCCAAATGAGCAAGAGGGTTCTGATGCTCAGGAAATAGATTAGTAGCTCCAGGCAGGTGTGGCTTCATGACCGTAAGGAAATGGAAGCAAAGAGTTGTTGGGCATGTAGAACTTTCATTTCTTGCACATTTATTTAGAGACAGAGCGTATGCATTTTTGGTAGAAAATTCAATATTGCTGTTGATCTCAAATTCAAGTGTAGCTGGGCACACATGCATACAGCTGTTTACCTTGAATTCAAGTGTACCTGGGCTGCTGTTTACTTTGAATTCAAGTGTATCTGGGCATGCATGCATACTGCTGTTCACCTCGAATTCAAGTGCAGCTGAGCACACATCTGTTCTCCTGTTTATCTTGAATTCAAGTGTTATCTGGGCATGCCTCGTGCTGCTGTTCACCTTGAAGTCAAGTGTACCTGAGCACGCATCTGTTCTGCTGTTTACCTTGAATTCAAGTGTAGCTGAGCACACATCTGTTCTGCTGTTTATCTCGAATTCAAGTGTATCTGGGCATGCATCGTGCTGATGTTTACCTCGAACTCAAGTGTAGCTGGGCACACATCGTGCTGCCGTTCACCTTGAATTCAAGTGTACCTGAGCATGCATCCATACTGCTGTTTATCTCAAATTCAAGTGTACCTGGGCACACATCTTTTCTGCTGTTTATCTCGAATTCAAGTGTAGCTGGGCACGCATGCATACTGCTGTTCACCTCGAATTCAAGTGTACCTGAGCACACATCTGTTTTGCTGTTTTATCTCCAACTCAAATGTACCTGAGCATGCATCTGTTCTGCTGTTTACCTCGAATTCCACTGTACCTGGGTACGCATGCCATACTTTTATTGGTTAACTAGAACAATTTGTAAAGCAAACTATCATCATTTTCCCCAAGTTGTAACCCTTGGCAAATCATTTCCCCCAAGTTTCAACTTTGTTGAAATGGAAGCTAAGAAATTCCACACAATGTATATATTCCTGGTAAAGTTTGCCGAGTACCTGAGCCAGCACCTAGGGAGGTAAGAGCAGACAGTGGAGGTTGGGGTACAGACAGATTTGGGTGACCGAGACCAAATCTGATCTTCTAGAACCAAGAAATCCCACAGAGACAGGACAAATTGGCCCATTTGGGGCCAGCGTCCTGTGGGATCCCAGACGCTTATGTTATGTGTATTTTAACACAATTTTAAAAATTGGAAAATAAAACAAAACACCTAGAGCCATGATCTCTAAGGCCATATGTGTTCTGCCCCTATTACTCCTCACTTATTCCATTTCAGCCCCACTGGACTTTTTCTGGCTCCTCAGACATGCCAAGCACTCCCTGCCTCAGGGCCTTTGCAGTGTCTGTTGCCCTCACGTGGAATGCTCTTCCCACAGATCTCTCTATGACTCTCTCTCTCTCACTTGCTCTGCTCTAATGTCTCTTTTTCAGTGAGGCCTTTCCTGATCACCCTACAGAAAAGCACCCAGCAATATTCTCTATTCCTTTTCCTTGCCTTGTCTTGGTAGCCCTTGCTCCTTGCTGACATATAGAAAGAATATGTGTTTATGCAATGGTGAATGTGATGACCACAGATTTTTCCCCAGCCCTGTTCTAGGAAGAGACTGGGAAATGGGTCATTCTTGTCCCCTATTCCAATTCTCTCCTTCTATAATGGCTTATTTTTCCTTTTTAATGTTCTAACCTAATGTCGAGCAATTTCAGTTGATTTTTTCATAAGCTGGAAGGCCCATGAAATCTCTTTCTATGGCCATTATTTTCTCAAACACCGCAGTGTATTTTTTCAGTGTTTTCCATATATAATGATATTCCTAGGAATATCTCCTTGGCCTTCCTATCTAAATTCACCCAATGTGGTGTTCTTCATATTTCAAGTGAATTCAATACTGCCTTCATAAATGTTGGCCCCTTTAAACTTTTATTGTCCCTGATAGGTAGGTGCTCATCTTATTGGTTAAATGAATGATTTTGGCAATTTTGCTTTTTAAATTATTTTTATTTTTATTTTGAGACAGGGTCTCAGTCTGTTGCCCAGGCTGGAGTGCAGTGACGTGATCTCAGCTCACTGCAGCCTCGACATCCCAGGCTCAAGCAATCTTCCCACCTCAGCCTCCCAAGTAGTTGGGATTACAGACATGTGCCACAGCACTCCACTAATTTTTTTTCTATTTTTGTAGAGACAGGATCTTGTTATGTTTCCCAGGCTGGTCTGTAACTCATACACTCAAGTAATCAGCCCATCTGGGTCTCCCAAAGTGCTGGGATTACAGGCTTCAGCCACAATGCCCAGCCTAAAATGTCTTTTTGATAGAGTGATTTTGAAGATTAAGCAGGCTAGTGGGTCAAGCACGTAGTACAACATTTGAAGCCCAAAGGCAGGGAGTGTGAGCCCCAGGTGGTGGTGGCGGGGATGAAAGGAGAAGCAGGAGGCAATGGGGAATGAGACACTTGAGACTGGAACTCAGGGCTCTTCAGAGAGAGAAGCTTCCAGGTCCTGGAGAAGGGGCGAGACCCATGCGAGTCCCCTGGACGCTCAAAAGGAAGGGCCAGGTTTCCCTGACACAGCGGGCTCCGTGGTCTCCTCCCCTCCTTTTCACCTCAGGAGGGAGGGAAAGAGGGGAAGAGAAGGTCCTGCAGAGGAGGCAGGATGGCCGGTTGAGGGGGGCCTTGGGCGCTTTTTCCGAAGGGCTGCCTCCTGCGGCTGCCACAGGGGCTTCCTTGAATAAGAATTCCCTGCTCACCCGCTGAGAGCCAGGGTGGGTCCTCTGTCCCTCACCATGAAGTTCAATGAGTATTGGAGAGTCCCCATGAGGTGAAGGGGCTTCAGCCCAACCATTTGTCCCTGCTGCACTCACTCTTCAAGAAGGACCACCAGCTGCCTGATGGTGAGCATGGAGCAGGTCTGAGTGGACCAGACTAGGGCCAAGAAACACACAAAATTGAAACACAAAGAAATACAAAACATGAACAGACCAATAACAAATAATGAGATCAAAGCTGTAATAAAAAGTCTCCCAGTAAAGAAAAGCCCCAATATTCTATGGCTTCACTACTGAATTCTAACAAATATTTAAAGAACTAACACCAATCCTACTGAAACTATTCCACAAAATAGAGATGGGGAATACTTCCAAACTCATTCTATAACACCAGAATTACCTTTATACCAAAATCAAAGACACTTTAAAAAAAGAAAACTACAATATCTCCAATTAATATTGATGCAAAAATCCTCAACAAAATGCTAGCAAACCTTTAAGCAATACATTAAAAATATCATTCTTCATGATCATGTGTGATTTATCACACCCTTGTGATTTATCACAAGGATGCAAGAATGGTTGCAAATCAATCCAAATGATACATCACATCAACAAAATGAAGGAAAAGATTATATAATCATTTAAATTAAGGCATTTTAAAAAAAGCATTTGCTAAAATTCAACATCCCATCATGATTAAAAACCCTCAAAAACCTGGGTAGAGAAAGAACATTATTAACATAATAAAAGCCATATATGACATACCCACAGCTAGTATCATACTGACAAGGGAAACACTGAAATCCCCTTCTCTAAGATCTGGAACATGACCAGGATGCCCACTTTCACCACTGTTATTCTCCATAGTACTGGAAGTCCCAGCAAAAGCAATCAGACAAGAGAGAGAAATAAAGGGCATCTAAAGGGAAGAAGACAAATTATCCTTGTTTTGCAGATGATATAATCTTATATTTGTAAAAAACCTGAAGACTCCACAAAAACTACTAGAACTGATAAATTCAGTAGAGTTTCTGGATACAAATCAATATATAAAAATCAGTAGCTTTTTTTTTTTTTTTGAGACAGAGTCTCGCTCTGTCACCCAGGCTGGAGTGCAGTGGTGCAATCTTGGCTCACTGCAAGCTCCGCCTCCTGGATTCACATCATTCTCCTGCCTCAGCCTCCCAAGGAGCTGGGGCTACAGGCACCCACCATCACACCTGGCTAACTTTTTTTGTATTTTTAGTAGAGACGGGGTTTCATCGTGTTAGCCAGTATGGTCTCGATCTCCTGACCTCGTGATCTGCCCACCTCACCTTCCCAAAGTGCTGGGATTACAGGCATCAGCCACCGCACCCAGCAGGAATCAGTAACATTTCTATATGCCAAGAGTGAACAATCTGAAAAAGAATTTAAAAAGAAATACCATTTATCATAGCCACAAATAGAACTAAATACATAGAAATCAACCAAAGAAGTAAAGGATTTCTACAACAAAAACTATAACACAATCATAAAATAATTTGAAGACACAAAAATTGAAAGATATTCCATGTTCATGGATCG
The DNA here is from genome assembly GCF_029281585.2 of Gorilla gorilla gorilla. Classification (NCBI taxonomy): domain Eukaryota; kingdom Metazoa; phylum Chordata; class Mammalia; order Primates; family Hominidae; genus Gorilla; species Gorilla gorilla. The sequence goes on from NC_073237.2 coordinate 17,658,437, forward strand.
ATAGTGTTAGTATGTTAAAATGTCTATATTACCCAAAGCAATTCACAGATTAAATGCAGGAATCACATTAACTGACTTCAAATTATATTACAAAGCTATAGTAACTGTAGCAGCCTGGTACTGGCATAAAAATAGACACATAAACCAATGGAATTGAACAGATAACCCAGAAAAAAATTTTATACATTTTCACTGAACTCATTTTCAACAAAGGTGCCAAGAACTTAAATTAGGGAAAAGACAATCTCTTCAATAAATCATGCTTGGAAAACTGGATATCTACATGCAAAAGAATGAAATTATAACCCCAACTCTTGCCATATACAAAAGTCAAATCAAAATGGATTAAATACTTAAATCTAAGACCTCAAATTAAAAAACTACTGCAAGAAAACATTGGGGAAAGTCTCTCCAGGTCTTGGCAAAAATGTCTTGAGTAATACCCCACAAGCACAGGCAACGAAAGCAAATATGGACAAATGAAGTTACATCAAGTTAAAAATCTTCTGCATGTCAAAGGAAATGATCAATAAAGTGAGGAAACAACCCACAGAATAGGAGAACATATTTGCAAACTATTCACCTGACAAAGGATGAATAACTAGAACAGATAAGCAGCTCAAACTACTGTATAGCAAAAAAATCTAGTAATCTGATCTTTAAAATGGGCAAAATATTTCAATAAACATTTCTTAAAAGAAGGCATATGAATTGCAAGCAGTTATATTATCAGAAACATGCAAATCAAAACTACAATGAGATATCATCTTACCCCAGTTAAAATGAATTTTGTCCAAAAGTCAGGCAACAGCAAATGCTAGTGAGAATGTGGAGAAATGGGAAGCTTGGTACTCTGTTGGTGGAAATGTAAATTAGTACAACCACTATGGAAAACAGCTTGGAGGTTTCTCATAAAACTAAACTAGAGCTTCCATATAATCCAGCAATTTCACTGCTAAGTATATACTCACAAGAAAGGAACTCAGTATGTTGAAAAGATGTCTACATTCCCATGTTTGTTGCAGCATTGTTGAAAATAGCCAAGATTTGGAAGCAACATAAGTGTCAATCAACAGATGAATGGATAAAGAAAATGTAGTATGTATACACAGTGGAGCCAGAAAAAAAGAATGAGATTCTGTCATTTTTAACAACATGGATGAGGGTTATTATGTTAAATGAAATAAGCCAGGCACAGAAAGACAAACTTTGCATGTTCTCACTTATTTATGGGCGCTAAGGATCCCATTGAGTTGAACTCAATGGAGATAGAGAGTAGAAGGATGGTTACCAGAGGCTGAGAAGCATAGTAGGGGGGCAGTTTGGTAGGGCCATGGAGGGAAGTGAGGATGGCTAATGGGTACAAGAAATAGTTAAAAAGAATGAATAAGAGGTAGAGGTACTATTTGATTGCACAACAGGGTATTTGTGCTGATAGCACAACAGTAGTATTTGTACTGATAACACAGTTTGTACTGGTAGCACAACAGTAGTACTTGATACCACAACACTGCAATTGTCAATAATTGACAATTATTATAATCAATAATAATTTAGTTGTACCTTTGAAAATAACTGAAATCATATAATTCAATTTTTGTAATACAGAGTAAATGCTTGAGGAGATGGATACCCCATTTACCATGCTGTGATTGTTACACGTTGCATGCCTGTATCAAAGTATCTCATGTACCCCATTTATACACACAACTACTGTATACCCACAAAAAATAAAAATAAATGTGATATAATAATCAGGTATGGTTTTGCTGGGGTATATATTACATTGTTGTATTTTGCCTAGTCTATAGGATTAGGGGGAATAGCTGTGGTAAATTCCCACAGAGGCAGTTGCAAAACTCCCTACACTTCTCTCTCCCATTTGCACTTTAGTTTGTTAAAATCTGCTAAAGCTGTTTCTAATTCACTACTTTGTAGCATTCTTTGGCTTTGTTTTGGAGGACTAGTAAATCAGTTAGCTGATATTGGTTTGAAAACCCTGAATCATAGGTCTTAAGCATTATTTGGAATTCCTTGGCAAACCTAAGGTGTCTTGAGTCAGATCAGGAAATCCAAACATCAGAGCACTTAATTCGGACTTGGTGTAAAGTGTATATCTTATGTTTGAACCCACTCTTCCTGTGGGTTTTGTTTTAAAAGAAATGACTACTATTTTGTCTTCTGTAGCTATTTCTGGACTCTTTGTGGTTTAAGAAGGAATACAGGGAGGAGAAAGAGAAAAAAAAGAAATCATCCAGGCAAGGAAGTTTAGAAAGCAGAGGTTTAGGAGAAGAAAAAGAAGAGACAGTTTCTGGCAGCTTCCTGATTTTAGAAGCTGATTTTGCTACTTTTCTTTAATTCTGAGGTAGTTTCAAATATTTTCTTGTTACCTTTCTGGAAAGAAATAAGTTTGTCGTTTCTACTTTCGGATGTTTTTAGGTGCCAGCTAAAATACAACCCTCATTTATTTTCCTTGATGCGGAAACCTAACTTCTCTAATTTAGCATACGAGAAGACCAGTTTGGGAATATTTAAATTTCTTCACTTTGGGAACCTTAGATGTTGGTCGTCCTTAGTAAAATCCTCCCTTTACATAAATGTTTGCAAGAAGAGGTGCTATAATTATCACACATAAAACCAGCTGGGGTGCCCAAAGGGGGACACTCTCCTTGCCTGTCCTCGATTTTAGAGATTTTTTTTCTCATTTTTCTTTAAAAGGAGTAGTTGAACTGTGGCTTGTCATTTGGTTAGAGGATCAGAGTGTGCCGATTGTGGATGAGACTCCATGGTGTCTATCACTGAGTCATTTCTGTCCTCTTGTATCTCCCAGTTTCTCTGTCTTGGCGTTTATCACCTCCAGGGAGATGCAAATCAAAACAATACCAGACATTACCTTATCTTAAGTAGAATGGCTATAATCAAAATGACAAAAGAGAACAAGTGTTGGCAAGGATGTGGAATAAAGGGAACTCTTATAAACTGTTGGTTTGAATACAAATTAATACAGCCACTATGAAAAACAAGTATGGAAGTTTCTCAACCTAAAATGGAACTACTGTATGTTCCAGCAATTCCACAACTAGGCATATAGCCAAAAGAAATAAAATCAATATGTTAAAGAGATAGCTACACTCCCATGTTTATTACAGCACTATTGACAATGGCCAAGATATGGAATCAATCACAGTGCCCATCAAAGAATAAATGGATAAGACAACATGGTATGTAAACATAATGAAATACTATTTGGCCACAAATATATGGCATAATAAAATAAATGGCAGAATAAAATTCTGCCATTTAAGACAACATAGATGAACCTGAAGGACATTATGTTAAGTGAAATAAGCCAGACATAGAGAGACAAATAACACAGGAATTTATTAAATGTGGAATCTAAACAAGCTTATCTCTTAGAAGTAGAGAGTAGAATGGTGGTTACCAGAGCCTGCGGTGGTTAGTGGGGAGGACAGGATGGAAAGATGTTGGTCAAAGGAAACATAATTATTATTAGATAGAAGAAATATATTTTACAAGATCTGTTAAGCAGCACGGCAGCCATACTTAATTATGATATATTGCGGTCCTGAAAAATGAAAAGGTAGTTGATGTTAAGTGTTGTCACCACAAAAAACAATAACTTTTAGATCATGCATTTGTTAATTAGCTAGATTTAATCATTTTATAATCTATATGTAATTCAAAACATACATAATAAACTTACACAATGTTATTTTCAATTAAAAACAAATTTTAAAATTATGCTTAAAAAATTTTTTATTCAAGCTAGAATTTGAATATAGCTAAATATCTTCAATAAATAAGAAAAATTAAAATAATTTCAAAAATTAAAACTAAGAGATTTGCTTGCCAATAGGAGCCACGTAAGAGTGTACTCAAGAAGAAAATAACATTTTCCTGTATAAAGGTAAAATTAAAATGAAGGGGTGAGAGACAGACCTTGAGAATACAAAATCATAGTGGACATTGAACTGAGGAAAGCACACAGTTCTTGGCACCAAAAAATTAAAAGATATTGAGATATTATAAAAGTACAATTCACATGTTTTATTTAAATCAGAAAGAAAATTATGTGCTTTTTGTATAATTTAATTGATTACAAAGAAATAATTTTTAGAAAATTTTATCACCAACTTGTTAAAAATAGATGGCACTTCCATTGCAACTTTTGCAGAATATTGATGATTCTTTTATCAGATCTGATTAGCACCAGAGGACTGACAGTGGCATAGGCATTGACCACAAACTTGTGGACACCATAGGTGACAGGGCCAATTACCCATAACAGCATTGTGGATGATGAGAGGATGAAGTCCACTGAGTACATCAGCACAAAGAAATTCACCAGCATCAGGATGGTCTTGGTGGCCATTTTCACTAGAGAGGTCCTTAATATAAGGCTGCTGCTGTGAAAGTGCTGGGAGTGCCTCTGATGCCTGGACAAAAGAATGACCATGTATATACTTGAGAGCAGCATGACTCCTATGAAGAAGGCATCTCTGGATAATGACAGCATAAGAAATAGCGCCCTGATGAGGATATTCATTGGGAAAAATGTGCAATATTTGCTGATATTCAAAATCATCTGGGTCATTGGAATAACCTACAGTGTAGATTATCATGTCACTACTGAAAGACAAATTGCTAAACCAAAAAACGAATAAGCGCAGGATATCGTATTTTGTAAATTTATGTTTAAATCTCACCAACCAGGAGGTGCTGGGGCTGATGGTAATGGCCTGGAGCATGCTCAGGAGGCAGGTGGTGCAGATTGAGAGGCCTCTCATCACCTTGTGCAAATAGAAGAAAGCTTTAGGCCGGGCGCAGTGGCTCACGCCTGTAATCCCAGCACTTTGGGAGGCCGAGGCGGGTGGATCACGGGGTCAGGAGATCGAGACCATCCTGGCTAACACGGTGAAACCCTGTCTCTACTAAAAAATACAAAAAAAATTAGCCGGGCGTTGTGGCAGGCGCCTGTAGTCCCAGCCACATGGGAGGCTGAGGCAGGAGAATGGCGTGAACCCGGGAGGTGGAGCTTGCAGTGAGCTGAGGTCGTGCCACTGCACTCCAGCCTGGGCAACAGAGTGAGACTCCGTCTCCAAAAAAAAAAAGAAAAAGAAAGCTTTACATCTAAAGTTATTCTGAAAATTCAGTGACTCAAACATGTCTGGAGACAAAAACTCCATTGCAGTGAAGAGCATTACTAGGTGGACAAAGGCCAAATGACAGGTGACCAGGTCATGGGTCTTAGGCCTGTGATCCTGAAAGAATGTAAAAATGTGGAAGAAAATATGGAAGATGTTGGCTGAGATTCTAACGCTAGCTTGACAATTAAAGGCATTTTTAAAAGATAACATAAGTGAAAACTGTGTTCATCCTAATGGCATAGAAGAAACATATTTTGTAGATCTGAAAAAAAATGACTTCATATCATCAATGTTCTTTCTTCAGTGTTTGAAATTATTACCATCATTATTATTTTTATTTTACTCACTTATTCTTGATTAACCTAGATGCTAAATTCTTGATAATGTACCCCCTGCACTCTTTTCTAAGCCAAATAATTATATATATATATATAATTATTACTCTCTATATATAATGAATACATTTACAATCATGCCTGTATAGGGTGCACACTATCTATATTCCTAATGCCCTTTGCCCTCCATCTTTAGAAATCAATTTTTGTTATTTTGTGTTCTCTCATTTTATTTTTAGCACCCAATTCAGTGGCAGGCATATAAAATGAATCACATTTGCACAGTTGAATTGAATAAAATGTATGCTAAAGTGGAAAGACTCACTAAAGCAAACAATTAAAAATATATCCAATTGAGTCTTTCTCATGATCTATCACTTTGATACGGTTTATTCTTCACTCTTCCATGGTTTTTGATGCTTATGATTCTACTGGGCCCACCATGATAATTCATAATAGTCTTCTTATTTTTCATCAGCATATCAGCAATTTTGATCCCATTTGCAACCTTATATTCTCTTTCCCATGAATTGTAATGTATTTCCAGTATCTAAGAACTTGGATGTAAATATCTTTTTTAGGGAGTGGGGAACATTATTCTGTTTATCCAAACCCTAATTAACTGTATGTCTTAGAAATGGTCCTGGTGCTTTCCCAGTTTAGTTCACATCCCAGAGACTTATCATGTGAACTCTCTTCATCTCAGAACAAAATTTTTAATATTTGCCTCTCAGTTATCAACAAGATAAACACTACTTTTAATCATTTTATTTCAACCAAGAGGCTGCATTAAAATAGTCACATGGTTCTTTTTCCTGAGACTTTACTTGATACAGGAATGTCAGTCTCCAATGAGAAAGATAATGCCTCTCAAGTTTTCTTGGGATATCCTCAATACCATAATACCTTGTAAAATTTTGCAGAACAATTTTGCAGTTGCCATTTCATGTTATTTGGCCAGGATTCAGGTATCATTGTATCATTTTGCTTTAATCCATGGGTAAAAACAATTTAGCTTCATGCATGAAATATAAAAAACAGTAAATTAGCACAGATTTGGGGGTGTATGAAGGTGTGTCTGGTTATATATTCAAAGTCACTTATCATTACACTGTCCCCTAAATAAAAATATGAAAGGCAATGCAAACATCTTGACACTTACTATTCTTGTCTAATAAACACAAGTGACTGAGGTAAAAAATATTGCTCTAAAATCACCAGATATGTTTGATTTTATAAAGGAAATATCATCTAGGTGATTAAATGGTTATTACTCTCTCTACAAAACTTTAGTAAGTGAATCCATGTATCATAAATGTCAGAATCAAACAATGAAAAGTTCCCACCAACATGCATCTGCACCATCAGAATGGTTGAGTTCTGCTGTCAAGTTGAAATCAGAAAAAAAAAAAAAAAAAAAACAAGGGGAGGCACCAAGATGGCCAAATAGGAACAGCTCTGGTCTACAGCTTCCAGCACTATCAACACAGAAGACAGATGATTTCTGCATTTCCAACTGAAGTACCTGGAACTGGTTGGACAGTGGGTGTAGCCCATGGAGAGGGTGAGCTGAAGCAGGGTGGGGCATCACCTCATCCAGGAAGTACAAGGGGTTGGGGGATTTCCCTTTCCTAGTCAAGGGAAGCCATGACAGATGGTACCTGGAAAATTGGGACACTTCCACCCTAATACTGCGCTTTTCCAACAGTCTTAGCAAATGGCACACAAGGAGATTATATCCCGCACATGGCTCAGAGGATCACACGCCCATGGAGCCTTGCTCACTGCTAGCGCAGTGGTCTGAGATCGAACTGGGAGGCAGCAGACAGGCTGGGGGAGGGGCATCCACCATTGCTGAGGTTTGACTAGGTAAACAAAGCCACCGGGAAGCTTGAACTGGGTGGAGCCCACCACAACTCAATGAGGACTGCCTGCCTCTGTAGACTCCACCTCTAGGGGCAGGGCATAGCTGAACAAAAGGCAGCAGAAACTTTCTACAGCAGAAGTTTCTACAGCCTTAAACTTCCCTGTCTGACAGCTCTGAAGAGAGCAGTGGTTCCCACAGAATGGAGTTTAAGCTCTGAGAATGGACAGACTGCCTCCTCCAGTGTGTCCTTGACCCCCAAGTAGCCTAACTGAGAGACACCTCCCAGTAGGGGTCAACTGACACCTCATACAGCCAGGTGCCCCTCTGAGACAGAGCTTCCAGAGGAAGGATCAGGCAGCAACATTTGCTGTTCTGCAATATTTGCTGTTCTGAAGCCTCTGCCAGTGATACCCAGGCAAACAGGGTCTGGAGTGGACCTCCAGCAAACTCCATCAGACCTGCAGCTGAGGAATCTGTTAGAAGGAAAACTAACAAACAAAAGCAATAGCATCAACATCAACAAAAAGGACATCCACACCAAAACCCCATCTGTAGGTCACCATCATCAAAGACCAAAGGTAGATAAAATGACAAAGATGGAGAGAAACCAGAGCAGAGAAGCTGAAAAGTCTAAAAACCACTGCACCTCTTCTCCTCCAAAGTGTCACAGCTCCTCCAAAGCAATGGAACAAAGCTGGATGGAGAATGACTTTGATGAGTTGACAGGAGTAGGCTTCAGAAGGTTGGTAATAACAAACTTCTCCAAGCTAAAGGAGGATGTTCGAACCCATTGCAAGGAAGCTAAAAACCTTGAAAAAAGATTAGATGAATGGCTAACTGGAATAAACGGCATAGAGAAGACCTTAAATGACCAAATGGAGGTGAAAACAATGGCACAAGAACTACGTGACACATGCACAAGCTTCAGTAGCCGATTTGATCAAGTGGAAGAAAGGGGATCAGTGATTGAAGGTCAAATGAATGAAATGAAGTGAGAAGAGAAGTTTAGAGAAAAAAGAGTAAAAAGAAATGGACAAAGCCTCCAAGAAATATGGGGCTATGTGAAAAGACCAAATCTACTAATGATTGGTGTACCTGAAATTGACTGGGAGAATGGAACTAAGTTGGAAAACACTCTTCAGGATATTATCCAGGAAAACTTCCACAACTTAGCAAGGCAGGCCAACATTCAAATTTGGGAAATACAGAGAACACCACAAAGATACTCTATGAGAAGAGCAACCCTGAGACACAGAATTGTCAGATTCACCAAGGTTGAAATGAAGGAAAAAAGGTTAAGGGCAGCCAGAGGGAAAGGTCGGGTTACCCACAAAGGGAACCCCATCAGACTAACAGCGGATCTCTCAGCAGAAACTCTACAAGCCAGAAGAGAGTGGGGGCCAATATTCAACATTCTTAATGAAAAGAATTTTCAACACAGAACTTCATATCCAGCCAAACTAAGCTTCATAAGTGAAGGAGAAAGAAAATCCTTTATAGACAAGCAAATGCTGAGAGATTTTGTCACCACCAGGCCTGCTCTACAAGAGCTCCTGAAGGAAGCAGTAAACACGGAAAGAACAACCAGTACCAGCCACTGCAAAAACATGCCAAATTGTAAAGACCATCGATGCTAGGAAGAAACTGCATCAACTAATGGGCAAAATAACCAGCTAACACCATAATGACAGGATCAAATTCACATGTAACAATATTAACCTTAAATGTAAATGGGCTAAATGTTCCAATTAAAAGACACAGACTGGCAAATTGGATAAAGAGTCAAGACCCACCAGTGTGCTGTATTCAGGAGACACATCTGACATGCAGAGACACATATAGGTTCAAAATAAAGGGATGGAGGAAGATCTACCAAGCAAATGGAAAACAAAAAAAAGCAGGGGTTGCAATCCTAGTCTCAGGAAAAACAGACTTTAAGCCAACAAAGATCAAAAGAGACATAGAAGGCCATCACATAATGGTAAAGAGATCAATTCAACAAGAAGAGCTAACTATCCTAAATATATATGCACCCAATACAGGAGCACACAGATTCACAAAGCCAATCCTTAGAGATGTACAAAGAGACTTAGACTCCCACACAATAATAATGGGTGACTTTAATACCCCATTGTCAACATTAGACAGATCAATGAGACAGAAAGTTAACAAGGATATCCAGGATTTGAACTCAGCTCTGCACCAAGTGGACCTAAGACATCTACAGAACTCTGTACCCCAAATCAACAGAATATACATTCTTCTCAGCACCCCATCTCACTTATACTTAAATTGACCACATAGTTGGAAGGAAAGCACTACACACCAAATGTAAAAGAACAGAAATCACAACAAACTGTCTCTCAGACAACAGTGCAATCAAATTAGAACTCACGATTAAGAAATCACTCAAAACGGCCCAACTAGATGGAAACTGAACAACCTGCTCCTGAATGACTACTGGGTACATAATGAAATGAAGGCAGAAATAAAGATGCTCTTTGAAACCAAAGAGAACAAAGACACAACATACCAGAATCTCTGGGACACATACAGAGCAGTGTGTAGAGGGAAATTTATAGCACTAAATGCCCACAAGAGAGATCAGGAAAGATCGAAAATCGATACCTTAACATCACAATTAAAAGAACTAGAGAAGCAAGAGCAAACACATTCAAAAGCTAGCAGAAGGCAAGAAATAACTAAGATCAGAGCAGAAATGAAGGAAATAGAGACACAAAAAGCCTTCAAAAATCAATGAATCCAGGAGCTGGTTTTTTGCAAAGATCGACAAAATAGATAGACCACTAGCAACACTAATAAAGAAGGAAAGAGAGAAGAATCAAATAAACACAATAAAAAATGATAAAGGGGATATCACCACCAATCCCACAGAAATACAAACTACCATCAGAGAATACTATAAACACCTCTATGCAATAAACTAGAAAATCTAGAAGAAATGGATAAATTCCTCGACACATACACCCTCACAAGACTAAACAAGGAAGAACTTGAATCCTTGAATAGACCAATAACAGGCTCTGAAATTGAGGCAATAATTAATAGCCTACCAACCAAAAAATGTCCAGGACCAGATGGATTCACAGACGAATTTTACCAGAGGTACAAAGAGGAGCTGGTACCATTCCTTCTGAAACTATTCCAATCAATAGAAAAAGAGGGAATCCTCCCTAACTCATTTTATGAGGCCAGCATCATCCTGATAACAAAGCCTGACAGAGACACAACAAAAAAAGAGAATTTTAGACCAATATCCCTGATGAACATCGATGCAAAAATCCTCAATAAAATACTGGCAAACCGAATCCAGCATCACATCAAAAAGCTTATCCACCAAGATCAAGTTGGCTTCATCCCTGGGATGCAAGGCTGGTTCAGTGTATGCAAATCAACACACATAATCCAGCATATATACAGAACCAATGAAAAAACCACATGATTATCTCAATAGATGCAAGAAAGGCCTTTGACAAAATTCAACAACGTTTCATGCTAAAAACTCTCAATAAATTAGTTATTGATGGGACGTATCTCAAAATAATAAGAGCTATCTATGACAAACCCACAGCCAATATCATACTGAATGGACAAAATCTGGAAGCATTCCCTTTGAAAACTGGCACAAGACAGGGATGCCCTCTCTCACCACTCCTATTCAACATAGTGTTGCAAGTTCTGGCCAGGGCAATCAGGCAGGAGAAAGAAATAAAAGGCATTCAATCAGGAAAAGAGGAAGTCAAATTGTCCCTGTTTGCAGATGACATGACTGTATATCTAGAAAACCCCATCATCTCAGCCCAAAATCTCCTTAAACTGATAAGCAACTTCAGCAAAGTCTCAGGATACAAAATCAATGTGCAAAAATCACAAGCATTCTTATACACCAATAAAAGACAAACAGCGAGCCAATTCATGAGTGAACTCCCATTCACAATTGCTTCAAAGAGAATAAAATACCTAGGAATCCAACTTACAAGGGACGTGAAGGACCTCTTCAAAGAGAACTACGAACTACTGCTCAATGAAATAAAAGAGGATACAAACAAATGGAAAAACATTCCATGCTCATGGGTAGGAAGAATCAATATCGTGAAAATCGTCATACTGCCCAAGGTAATTTATAGATTCAATGCCATCGCCATCAAGCTACCAATGACTTTCTTCACAGAATTGGAAAAAACTACTTTAAAGTTCATATGGAACCAAAGAAGAGCCTGCATTGCCAAGTCAATCTTAAGCCAAAAGAACAAAGCTGGAAGCATCACGCTACCTGACTTCAAACTATACTACAAGGCTACAGCAACCAAAACAGCATGGTACTGGTACCAAAACAGAGATATAATCCAATGGAACAGAACAGAGCCCTCAGAATTAATGCCGCATATCTACAACTATCTGATCTTTGACAAACCTGACAAAAGCAAGCAATGGGGAAAGGATTCCCTACTTAATAAATGGTGCAGGGAAAACTGGCTAGCCATATGTAGAAAGCTGAAACTGGATCCCTTCGTTACACCTTATACAAAAATTAATTCAAGATGGATTAAAGACTTACATGTTAGACCTAAAACCATAAAAACCTAGAAGAAAACCTAGGCAATACCATTCAGGACATAGGCGTGGGCAAGGACTTCATGTCTAAAACACCAAAAGCAATGGCAACAAAAGCCAAAATTGACAAATGGGATCTAATTAAACTAAAGAACTTCTGCACAGCAAAAGAAACCACCATCAGAGTGAACAAGCAACCTACAGAATGGGAGAAAATTTTTGCAACCTACTCATCTGACAAAAGGCTAACATCCAGAATCTACAATGAACTCAAACAAATTTACAAGAAAAAACAAACAACCCCATCAACAAGTGGGTGAAGGATATGAACAGACACTTCTCAAAACAAGACATTTATGCAGCCAAAAAACACATGAAAAAATGCTCATCATCACTGGCCATCAGAGAAATGCAAATCAAAACCACAATGAGATACCATCTCACACCAGTTAGAATGGCGATCATTAAAAAGTCAGGAAACAACAGGTGCTGGAGAGGATGTGGAGAAATAGGAACACTTTTACACTGTTGGTGGGACAGTAAACTAGTTCAACCATTGTGGAAGTCAGTGTGGCCATTCCTCAGGGATCTAGAACTAGAAATACCATTTGATCCAGCCATCCCATTACTGGATATATACCCAAAGGATTATAAATCATGCTGCTATAAAGACACATGCACACGTATGTTAATTGTGGCACTATTCACAATAGCAAAGACTTGGAACCAACCCAAATGTCCAACAATGATAGACTGGATGAAGGAAATGTGGCACATATACACCATGGAATACTATGCAGCCATAAAAAATGATGAGTTCATGTCCTTTATAGGGACATGGATGAAGCTGGAAACCATCATTCTCAGCAAACTATCGTAAGGACAAAAAACCAAACACCACATGTTCTCACTCATAGGTGGGAATTGAACAATAAGAACACATGGACACAGGAAGGGGAACATCACACACCGGGGACTGTTGTGGGGTGGGGGAAGGGGGGAGGGATAGCATTAGGAGATATATCTAATGCTAAATGACAAGTTAATGGGTGCAGCACACCAACATGCCACATGTATACATATGTAACAAACCTGCACGTTGTGCACATGTACCCTAAAACTTAAAGTATAATAATAATAATACATTTTAAAAAAGAGAATTTCTTTGTTAGTTTTCATCACAATGATTGATCTGTCTAAAGCTGTCAGTGGGATGTTCAAATCCCCAACTATTTTTTTTTTTAAATTATACTTTAAATTTTAGGGTACATGTGCACAACGTGCAGGTTAGTTACATATGTATACACGTGCCATGTTGGTGTGCTGCACCCAGTAACTCGCCCCCACTATTATTGTGTGGCTGTCTAAGTCTTTTTGTAGGTTTAGAAGTATTTGTTTTATGAATCAGAGTGCCCTAATGTTGGATGCCTATATTTTCAGGATTTTTATGTCTTCTTGTTGAACTAAATGCTTCATCATTATGTAATGCCTTTTATTTTTTTTTTTTTACTGTTGTTGGTTTAAAGTCTGTTTTATATGACATAGCAATAGCAACCTCTGGTCTTTTTGTTTTTCATTTGTATGAGAGATCTTTCTCCAACCCTTTCCTTTCATCCCATGGATGGCATTACATATTAGATAGGTCTCTTGAAGATAGTATATGGTTGAGTCTTCCAACTTACCACTCTGTCCCTCTTAAGTGGGGTGTTTGGACCATTTACATTTAAGGTTAATATCGATATGTGAGATTTGTATCTTGTCATTGTTTTGTTAGCTGGTTGTTTTGTAGATTCAACTGTGTAGTTGCTTTACATGGTCTTTGGGCTATGTATTTAAGTGTGTTTTATGTTAGCAGGTTTTATTTTTCATTTCCATGAAGAACCTCTTGTAAGGCTAGTGTAATGGTAACAAATTCTCTTAGCATTTGCTTGCCGGGAAAGGATTTTATTTCTTCTTTGCTTATGAAGCTTAGTTTGGCAGGATATGAAATTATTGGTTGGAATTTATTTTCTTTAAGGATGCTGAAAATAGGCTCCTAAGATTTTAAGGATTGTAAGGTTTCTGCTGATAGGTCTACTGTCAGCCTAATAGAGTTCCCTTCGAAAGTGACCTGACCCTTTCCTCTAACTCCTGTTAAGGCTTTTATTTTCATGTTGACCTTGGAGAATCTGATAACTGTGTCTTGGTGATTGTTTTCCTGTATAGTACTTCACAAAGGTACTCTAAATTTCTTGAATTGGCATGTTGGCCACTCTAATGTGATTGAGGATATTTTTGTGTGGATTATATTCCCAACAACTTTTCCAATTTTTTTTTTTTTTAGATGGAGTCTCGCTCTGTCCCCCAGGCTGGAGTTCAATGGCACAACCTTGGCTCACTGCAACCTCCACCTCCCAGGTTCAAGCAATTATGCTGCCTCAGCCTCCCAAGTAGTTGGGACTACAGGCATGCACCACCACACCTGGCTAATTACGTACTTTTAGTAGAGACTGGGTTTCTACATGTTGATGAGGCTGGTCTCGAACTCCCAACCTCAGGTGATCAGCCTGCCTCAGCCTCCCAAAGTGCTGGGGTTAGAGGCATGAGCCACCATGCCCAGCCTGTTTTAACTCTTTGATTATCTGAATCTTCCAATTCCCCCCAACCACCAGTGAATTATTTCTGCTAATTTTTTTTTGTTTTTGAAAAGAGAATGATGGAAACCCACCCTGTTCCAGTGGGAGAGTACAGGGATTCCCTGAAAAGACTCTGGCTTAGAGCCCTCAGACCAGAGTTTAAGTCCAGGGGTCCACTTGGTGACTCAGGAGAAACCCTGGACCCCACCTCAAGGAATCTTGGATCCCCTGGTGGGGGTCTCAGAAGCAGGAGGCTGCTGGGCCACGGCAGGGACAAGGCTTTCTCTGGCACCCCCATGCAAGGTTCCTCCATAGAAAGAAATCATGTTGCCCGTTGTGCAGCAGGCATGCCATCCCAGGACCCTGAGTGACTCCCCAGAGTCACATGGGCCTATGCTTGGGTCCCAGCCTCTTCTATGACCCTTGAGGTGGCTCTCAGCATAGGAGGCTGACTTCTAGGCCTCTATGTGCTGTTCTGTGAATGGGACAGGTAACAGACCTCTATGGCAGGCATGAAATGCCAAGCGCCCACCACAAAGCCTGGCAACAAACTCTCAGGAAATTCAGGTCATTCTCTGGGAGTGGCCACAGATGCTTCTCAGAACCCCAACCCCTGGCACTGCTCCAGCCCATGCTGGACCCTTCATCATCCAGATGTCCCAGGCCCACAAGTATCTGACACCTCAGGTGGCACTCGTGGCCCACTATGTGACCCTAAGCATACCTCCATGTTCTCTGCGCTGAGTCTCTGAGCCACCACAGCTCTGCAGAGCCCAGGCTGTGGGCTCCAGCCCCTGACCTCCAGCTTGACTTACTAAATGTAATCTCCAGGGCTAATTTTAATCCTGGGCAGGAATTGGACACATTCCCATGGCTACGATGAGTCTCTGGAGGCTGGAGGTGACACCATCCCACAGAACCCAGTGCCAAGATAATCCCCCAAATGACCCCTATGCCTGTGGTCTCATGAGAGCAGGGACTGGGGCTGAGCTTGGGACTGAGTCTCTTGAGCATAGAAGGCTCAACTAAGCCCCTTCTCAATCTGTCTCAATCTTAGTTATAGGGACACTATGGCTAGTGCAGAGGTCACGTGACAGGGGAACCCCGAGAGGCAGGAAGTTGGGGGCCTTTCTGGACTGAAGTCCTAGAGCTGAGACAGGAAGTGAATTCCATGCAGAAGAAACAGCAGGTACAAGGATCCCAAGAGGGAGAGAAACAGCAGTGAGGTTGGAGTGGGTGGGGAGGGCACGAGGCCACAGAGGCTGGGCCACACTGGGCCTTCTGAGCTGCAGGAGGCTCTGGGTTTTAGTCTAAGAGCAAAGACGAGCTATGAGAGGGTTTTGAGGAGAGAAGGGATGGGGCTGATTTATCATTTTAACACGCAGCTCATGGCTACCATGGAAAGCAGGACTATCAGGGCTGGGGTGGAGATGGCAGGAGGCTGGAGATGAGGTCAGGGCTGTGTCCATCTGAGCAGAGCCTGTGGCGGTACCCTCTCTGTGCTGGTCTGTACCTCACACTGTAAGTCACTGGATCCCACGGCTTATTTGGCCCTCCAGAACATCAGGAGGTCCCCCACCAACTCGCACCTGGTGCGAGGTGACAGGTGCAGATGAGTTGATGCGGGGCTTAACTCTCCTGACCCCCCATGACACGGGAACTCTCCTGATCCCATCACCAAAGAACCAAGCTGTCCCCCACTCTGCCCCTGAGAGATCAAGCTCTAATCATGGCCTCCCTTGCTCACACATTCTCCATGGTTCCACATTGGCCTTGTAAGAAAATTTCTGCATCCAGCCTGACATTCAAACACCTTGCCCTAATCAGCTCCTGCCTACTTCTCTCTATCTTTGACAAATATTTCTGTCTAGAAGGTCCTTTTTTCCCTTCTTCACCTAGCCAACTCCTATTCACACTTCAGAACTCAGCTCAGGTCAGACGAGGTGGTTCATGCCTGTAATTCCAGCACTCTGAGAGGCCAAGACAGGAGGATTACTTGAACCCAGGAGTTTGAGACCAGCCTGAACAACATGATGTAACCCCATCTCTACAAAAAATACAAAAATTAGCTGTGTGTGGTGGCATGTGCCTGTGGTCCCACCCTGAAGTAGGAGGATCAATTGAGCACGGAAGGTCAAGGCTGCAGTGAGCAGTGATTGTGCCACTGCATTTCAGACTGAGCTACAGAGAAAAAAAAAATCTCAGCTCAAGAACAAGCATTCCTCCAAGAAGCCCTCCCTGTTGTTCCTCTGGAATCCCACAGTCCCCATCCTTCCCCTGTAGTTCTGACCCCATGGGGCTGGCAGTAGATATATCCAACTTTGTCTCCCCTAGACTAGACAGCCCTCTAGATCAGGCCTAGGAGTGGACAGTAAAACTTAGAGAGTGCAACAGGTGAAGAGAGACGTGACTGACTCCCTCCTCTTTAGCTTCCCTTGACAGCTTCCTCTCAGACTGCCCCAGCTGATATCCTGCCCAGAAACACACATGCTTGCAAATCCAGCCACTAACCATTGACCTGTCTTGGACTCAAGTGTGAAGAGCCAGCCAAGGAATGCAGACCTGGAAGCCTAGGGTGTATGTGTGTGTATTTGTAGTGAAGTGACAATCCCACCCAAGCTCCAGACAGACCCTGGCGGCCCATTCTGCAGACGTTGGTGAGGTTGGTATTTCTGTGGAGGTGTCAGCAAAGGTTGAATGTGCCAGGCATGAGGCAAAGGCCAAGGTTTAGGGGGACTTCTACACACCCACCTGCCCCCTTGCCTTGTCCAGCCAGAAAGCAGAGAGCAGTGGCATCTGCCCAGCACAGAGGCAGATGGGTGGATCCACTCACCCGAGGATAGAGCAGGGAAGATGGGACAGGAGAAATCCAAGAGGGCTTCTCAGGGGAGGAGGCGTGTAGTTTGGCTTAGATACAGAGGCTAGACAGGGGCCTGAGCAGATGAGTAGGGGACTGGGCATTTGAAGCCAAGAGTCTTGCCCCTCCCTACCCCTTTCTTTGCACCCTCATACTCGAGCATTTATTAGCAACTTGTGCTAACCACTGAGCTAAGCTGACCTCCAAGTAATTAGAAAGCTTAAGTAAACCAACATCTGTAGATGAGAAAGGTGAATGAGGACCTACTGTTACAAAGGCAAGGTAATTTGAGGCTGCAATGAGCTATGAGCAACTGTGTTCCAGCCTGGGAGACAGAATGTAAAAAAATAGTAATAACAGAAAGTGTACATCAATCTCAATTTTTTTAAAAAAGGCAGATGGTTTTACAGTTGTTTTATCAAAACTCAAAGAACAGGAAAGCCCAAATTATTTCAACAAAGTCAGACCTTTTAAACAGATGATAGCTGCCCAAGTCATTTTTATGAAACTTCTTTATATCAAAACCTAAGTCTAAAAAGAGAAAAGTGTTGACCTTGATACGGGCTGTGTTAGGCAGAGATTTCAATGAAGTCCTCTCTGAAGAGGTGACATTTGATCTTAGACCTGAAGCACCAGAAAGAGGCAGCCAAGCCAGG
The DNA here is from genome assembly GCF_029281585.2 of Gorilla gorilla gorilla. Classification (NCBI taxonomy): domain Eukaryota; kingdom Metazoa; phylum Chordata; class Mammalia; order Primates; family Hominidae; genus Gorilla; species Gorilla gorilla. The sequence continues at coordinate 17,676,510 of NC_073237.2, forward strand.
AAGAGGCAGGAATGGGAAGGTCTAGGGAAAGACTGGTCCTGGCAGGCGGAACTGCAGTGGCAAAGGCCCAGCGGTGATCAGGAGCTTGGCATTTGGAAAAATAAAGAGTGTGTGTGACTGGACAGCGTGAGCAAGTGGGCAGAGGAGGAGATTGTGATAGGGTGTGCACTGGTCAGGCCACCTAGGTCCTGGAGCCCACAGTGAGAAGCATGGGCTTGACTCTGAGGGCAAAGGAGAGCCACGGAGAGTTTGGGTAAAGGGGAAAGTTGGCATTTAATTTTATAGCTTTCTGAAGTTTGTTTTGTTTTCTTAGAAACAATGTCTCAGTCTGTTACCCAAAATGGGGTGCAGCTCAAAATATTTTCCAATCTATCTTGTGATTTTTTTTTGATCCAATGATTTAGAGGTGGGTTGTTAAATTTTCACATATTTTCAGATGTCCAATATTTCTTACTGTTGTTAGTTTCTAATTCTGTTTCAGTCAGATAACTTACTTGTTTTCCCTGTCTCTCCTGTCTTCTGATCCTGTTTTTCCATTGACTACCATTTTTAAAATAAACTTATTTCAATGTGTCATTTACAATCCTATTTTAATTTTTTGCTCTATCTCTGAAGTGGTTGTTCCAGGGATTATAATGTGCTTTTTCATTTTTCCAACGAATGAAGAACGAAGTGATCGACTTCTTGCCTCTGCCGGGGCTCTGAAGCGCTGCTCCGAGGCGGTGGATGGAGGGTGTCAGGCGTGACATCAAGAGCTCTGCAGCCAGGGCCTGGGGCAACCTCCCGCTCCACCTCCCCGGAGCCTCGCAGCCAGCATCCCCAGCGGCCCGTGCGCCCCGGCCAGGAGGGACCTCAGCGCTGTGGCGGCTGCAGACCTCACCTGGGCAGGCCCCGGGCTGCATGCAGACCGCCGGGCACCCAGGACCCTAGAGGCAACCAGCGGTCTGAATCCGCACAGCGGCCCTGGGGAATGGATGGTGTACAGGGGACAAAGCTACACATGTCTTTCATTTTGGAGTGGGGAAAAAAGAAAAAATGGAAATGAAAGATAGAAAATGTGTGGGCTGTCCGTCCTTTCCTTTGCTCCTGAGCGCTCTCTGGGGTGGGGGGCTCAGCGAGCTTCAAGAGGTGGCCGAGATTCCCCCACCTCGCCCCCAGATCCCCGGGAGAGGTCAGCACGGCCCCTCCCGTGGGTGTCACAGAGACCGATGCGGGTCCCGCTCCCCGGGAAGGAGTGGGTCTGGGTCCAGTCCGCAGGACCCCCTCGCGGACGCTGACGCAGAATGGAGTTGAGGTGGCAGCAGCGCTGGACCCCAGGGTCCCTGCCTGCCTCCTGGGGAGCCCGGTGACCCAGGCAGCCCTGGTGAGGCCGCAGGAGTCTGGGCCCTAGCGACGCCCCCGGGCTCCCACAGGACGAATGTAGACGGTGAGGACAAGGACGTCCTGCTGCCCTCGGGACTGTCCCTCCAGCCCCCAGCTTTCCGTGGCTATTGGGCCCCCTCTGCAGAGGGGCAGGGGAGCCCACCCTGGATCCTGAGGCGCCGAGCTTGAGGGACCCCAGAGCTCCGACCAGGCCGCTTTCTTTGCGGATGTGAAGCTGAGGTCCCGAGGAGGGCAGGGGCAGGTCCCGGGCGCTCCTCAGGCAAAGTGAGCCGATTTAGGGGCTGGGGTCACAGGATGGGCTTCTGCCACCTCTAGGGCCCTAGTGCCCGGGAGGATGAGAGACTGGGGGCCTTTCGTCCACCCCTGGGGCTGGGCAGACGCTCAGCCTGTGCAACCCGAAGCTGCTTCTGCCCAGTCCCAGCCGCGGCCCCTTTAAGAGGGGGTGGTGCTTCAGCCTGGCGCCAGGGACGCTGCCAGCACGCAGGCCCCGACGGAAGCCGAGACTGCGCTTCCTGCGAGGCCCGGGCAGCATCGGCGGCGAGGTCAGAGCGAGTCTCGGAGAAGATGTGGTGGCTTCCGTTTGTTGGTGGAGGAGGTGGCAGGCCTCGGCGGTAAGTGGAGGGGGATGAACCCCACCTGGAACCCTCTGGGTCTCCCTACTCCTTCTCGGCCGCTCCCTGCTTTCGGGCCCTGACTTCTAAGTGGGCATCTGGGCCCGAGTCATCAGCGTTGGGGCGGTTGTGGGATCCTGGCCTCGGCAGCGTCCACACCCCCGCCGGGAAGGCTATGCCCCTGTCCGACCCGCGTCCAGCCTATAGGAGCGCCCTGTCCCAGAGCCGGCGGTGAAGCGCTGGGCTGGGTCCTTCCGAGCCCCACGGGCCTCTGAGCTGGGGTGTAGGGTTATTTTTTATGCCTCAGGACCTTTAGAAAGAGACCTCGCTAGAGCAGGGGACATCTGTAGTTTCAATTCTTTGAGGAGTTTCCAGCTATTTAACTGTTTTCCATGGTGTGTACCCTAATTTTCATTTCCACCTACAGTGTATGAGTTCCCCTTTCTCCAAAACCAAACCCCCATTCCAATTTGTTTTTGTTTTTGTTATTTTGAGACGGAGTCTCTCTCTGTCTCCAAGGCTGGAATGCAGTGGCGCCATCTCGGTTCGCTGCAACCTCCACCTCCGGGTTTCAAGGAATTCTCCTGTCTCAGCCTCCTGTGTAGCTGGGACTACAGGCGCCCGCCACCAAGCCTGGCTAATTTTTGTATTTTTATTTTTAGTAGAGACGGGGTTTCACGATATTTGTCAGGCTGGTCTGAAACTCGTGACCTCAGGTGATCCGCCCGCCTTGGCCTCCCAAAGTGCTGGGATTACAGGCGTGACCCACGGCTCCCAGCCCCTCCTATTTTTAAAAAATTTTTCTAGGAATATTCAATAAGTGTGAGATTATCTGCGTGTGGTTTTGAATTACAGTATTCTAATGAATAGTTAATTTTGAGGACCTTATCTCTTATCTGTTGTTCGATTTTATATCTGTGCAGAATTGCCTGTTCAGGTTATTTGCGAAATATTAGATTGGATTCTTTTTCTACTTTGTAGTGTTTTTTGTGTACACGTTAGTTGACAACTCCTTATGAATTACATGATTGCCTGAAATTTTTGCATAATCTATGGGATGCTTTTTTATTTGGAAAGTAGTTTTCTTTGCTATGCAGAAACTTTTCACGTTGATGTAGTCCCATATTTTTTTTTTTTTTTTGCGTTTTATGCGTGTCATAATGGTCACCCATATTAGAAAATATGCATCAGTAACAAAGCATTTAATTGTCAATGAGGTTTTTCTTCCAGGGTGTTTGTTTCTTTTCCTGTTTGCAAAGGTTAGCAGAGATTCAAGTGACCCAAAATATATGCTCAACCTGTGTTTTACTTAAAAACATTTTGTGGTTTATGGTATTTTGTTTTGGCCTTCAGTTGATGGGGGGGGGGGGGCGGTTGATTTTCATACATCGTGTAAAATAAGGGTCCTGTTTCTGGCTTTTGCATCCGGATATCATTTTTCTCAAAGGTATTCATTGATCAGACTCTGCCTTCCACGTTGTGGTGTTCTTTATCAAAGTCAGTTGACTGTGTACATATTTGTATTGTTTTTGTCCTCCCTGTTTTTGTCCATAGTTCTAGGTATTTCTTTTTATGCAAGTACCATATATCTACTGCATAACTACAACTTGGCAATTTAATTTGATATCAAGGATTGTGGGTTCTCACTTTGATTGTATTTCTCAGGATTCCTTTAGGTATTCATTGCTTTTGTGGTTCCCTGTGATTTTTAGCACTATGTATTTATTTCTGTTAATTTTTTTACAACATAAAGGGCCATAATTAGGGGTACATTTTTATACATATAAATTGGGTAATGATCAAATCAGCGTACTTAGGATCTCTATTCCCTCATACAGGTATTATTTTTGTGTAAAGAGAACATTCAAAATTCTCCTTGCTCTTTAGAAAAATGTAATACGGTTAAGTCCAGTCACCAGGCTGAGGAGAACACTCAGATTTATTCCTTTAATGTTAACATAACTTTGTTTCCATAACCAATCCTTCTCCATTCCCCTTCTGTCTCCCAGACTCTGGTAACCAATATTGTGCTTTCTACTTCTTTAAGATAAACATCTTAAGATTTCACATGAGTGGTATCATGCAGTGTTTGTCTTTCTAGGCCTAGCTCATCACATTTAACATAATGTTTTCCAGGTTCATCTGGGTTGCTCTAAATGACACTGTTTGATTATTCTGATAGCCGAAGAATATTCCCCAGTGTATGTATGTGAGAGTTTCTTGATCTCTTTATCTGTGGGTGAACAGGTAAGTTGAATGTATAGCCAGTAGTGGGACTGCTAGATGGTATGGTATTTCTTTTTTTTCCTATTGTTTGCAGGACCCCCAACTGTTTTTTATAGTGTTAATACCAATTTACATTTCCACAAACAGTCCCCCTTTCTGGAAATTCATACCAGGAATTTTCTTTTTAAATATTTTAATCTTTTTGTGATGTTCATTCTAGTTGGAGTGAGATAAGATCTGAGTGTGGTTTTGATCTACATTTTTCTCATGAGTAGTAATGTTAACCACGTTTTTATAAATGTTGAATCTGTTTTCTGTCTTCTTTGCACAAATATCTACTCAGGTTATTTGCCCAATTTTGGTCTGGTTATTTCTCTGTTGTTTTGGTTTTTTGCCAGCTGTTAGTGTTACTGGCTTGTGCCTTTTCAAAAGTAACCTGTTATCCACTGTATGTTTGCCCAAACTTTTCTTATAAGTTTTAGTATGCCTTTTCATTTTGTTCGTTGTTTCTTTCCTTTTTTGGGCACAAATTCTTCAGTTTGATGCGGTCCCACATGTGTATAATTTCTTGGTTAGTGTGCTATTGGTTACTAATCAACAAAAAAAAAAATCAGTGCCAAAGCAGTCCATTGTCAGTGATTTTTCCCTTGTATTTTTGTTACTTTTTGCAAACCATGAGCATACATCCAAGTTTCCCTAAATAAACACACACTCGAGGTTGTGTTTATAAGAGCTTTATGGTTGCAAGTTTTGTGAATTATTTCTGTATTATTTAGTACCACACTTTTTGTATTATTTAGTACACTAAATATATTTTGTATTATTTAGTATAAATACAAAATAATACAAAATAAAAATATTTTTTATTATTTAGTATAAATACAAAATAATACAAAATAAAAATATTTTTTATTATTTAGTACACACTATTTGTATTATTTAGTACCACACTTTTTGCAAACCGTGAGCATACATCCAAGTTTCCCTAAATATACACACACTCGAGGTTGTGTTTATAAGAGATTTATGATTGCAAGTTTTGTGAATAATCTTTAATCCTTTTGAGTTAAAGTGTTTTTTTTTTTTTTGGTACCACAAGAGTCCTGTATTATTTAGTACCACAAGAGTCCTGTATTATTCTTTTGCATATGGATATCTAGTTTTGGAAACCTTCCCCATTGTGTTGTTTTGGTGGTGTTTCGAAAAATGTGTTCACTCTGTGTAAATTTGTGTTTATTATTGAGCGCCCTCATTTTGCTTACTGGTCTGTGTTTCTCTGTGTATGCCAGTAACATATGGGTTGGTTAACTAGGGATTTTCATTTAATTAGAACTCAGGGAATGTGATGCAGCCCATATGGTTTGTATTTCTCAGGATTGCTTTAGAAATTCAGGGTGTTTCATATTTCCACATAAATTTTGGCATTGTTTCTTTGTATTTCTTAAAACACTATTTGCCATATACTAAGTGTATATAAGTAGAGGGTACAAGGAAGATTTCGATACATGTATATGTTGAGTAATGAAAAAATCAGGTTATTTAGCATCTCTTCACCTCATAGTTACTACTGTTTGAGTGGTGACAACATTCAGAATCTTTCCTTATAGCTACTTTGAAATATATGATACATTTTTATTAAGGCTAGTCACTCTGCTGTAGAATAGAAGACCAGAATTGATTACTGTCATCTAAGAGTAACTTTGTACCCATTACTGATTCCTTCCCAGACCCTCTCCACCTCCCCAGCAGCCTCTGGTAATCCCTATTGAACTTTCTACTTCTAGGAGATAAAGCTTTTTTCAGTCTACATGTCTGAGATCACGTGGCATGGGACTTTCTCTACCAGGCTCATTTGTTGGACCTGATGTTCTCCAGGTTTCTTCATGTGGCTGCAGATGGCAGGATTTCCCAAAGCTTTATGGCTGAAACATATTCCGTGGTGTATCTGTATGGCAGTTTCTTCATCCCTGCAGCTGTGTACGGACAGGTAGGTTGGTTTTGTACCTTGGCCACAGTTAGGAGTGCTTTAGTACCCATGGGAAGGCGGGTAACTGTCTTCAACCTAGGGATTTCAAGTGCTTTAATTGTGGAACCAGTGATGGGGCTTCTAGCTGACATGGTAGTTGTACTGTGAATTTTTTCAGGAACCTCTAGCTGTTTTTCATAGTGTGTATACTAATTTACATCCCCACCAATAGCATTTAAGAGGTTTCTCTTCTGTAAGTCTACACTGGCTGTCACCTTTAAAAATTTGTGTTTTGTTTGTTTTTGGTAGTATTCATTCTGAGTGGAATGAGATGGACTCTTAGTGTGGTTTTTGTGGACATTTTTGTGAGGATTGGTGATGTCGAGAAAGTTATTTGAGAAATCCCCACATCGTTTTCCATGGTGTCTGAACTAGTTTGCATTTCTACCAACAGCAGACCAGCATCCTCTCCTCCTCTGCCTCGCTGGCATTCATTCTTGTGGACTGTGTCATAATTGTCATTCTGACCAGTGTGAAATACTATCTCATGGGCCTTTTGCTTTGCATTTCTCTGATGATTACTGAGGTAGAGAAATGTCCTGTCCGTTGGTTGCTATAAACCTTCCTTTGAGATGTGTGTTTTCATGCCCTTTGCCCTTTCTTCACTGAGTTTTTGTTTTGCTGATTTATTTGCTTAACATTTTTGAGGTAGATCCTGGATATCAGACTTCATGAGATGCATACGTGGGGACATTTTCTCCCATTGTGTAGGCTTTCTGTTTACTCTGTTGGTAATTTCTTCTGTTGTTCAGCAGCTCTTTTGTATATTAGGTCCCACTTGTCAATAATTGTTTTAGTTGCACTTGCTTTTGGGGACTTAGGCATATCCATGCTGTGCCAAATCCTCTGTCGGGAAGTGTATTTCCTAGGTTCCCTTGCAGGCTTTTAATAGTTTGAGTTCTTGCATTTACAGCTTTCATTCATCTTGAGTTAATTTCTGTACATGGTGAGACACAGGGGCCCACTGTTTTTCTTCTGCAACTGGCTAGCCATTTTATCCCAGCACCATCTATTGAGAGGGGGGAGTTCTTTCTCCAAAGCTTGTTTGTGTGGTTTTTGTTGAAGATCAAGAAACAGTGTCAACCTGGTGTTTGATGTCCAATGTTCACCAGGCTCCAGGTGGACACCTCTAGAAATAGATCTTTACAGATGAGAATTTGGAACTGGTTTGCTGACCTGTTTTAGTCGGAATGAATTCCTGACCTTCTTGTCAGGAGGAGACAGAAACCTGATCATCTGTAGTGTACGGTGGTATTGTGATTACTTAAATCATCAAATGTGGTTATTGGGAATGATGTGTTTTTTCAAGTGGTATATGAGAGGTAAAATTGCTATTGTAGTTGACTGTTGCAGTTATAATTTTGTCAACATGGTCTGTAAGAGTGCAATGGAGTCGGCCCGGCGCGGTGGCTCACGTCTGTAATCCCAGTACTTTGGGAGGCCAAGACGGGCCGATCATGAGGTCAGGAGATGGAGACCATCCTGGCTAACACAGTGAGACCCGTCTCTACTAAAAATACAAAAAATTAGCCACGCGTGGTGGCACACGCCTGTAGTCCCAGCTACTCGGGAGGCTGAGGCAGGAGAATCACTTGAACCCGGGAGGCAGAGGTTGCAGTGAGCCGAGATTGTGCCACTGCACTCCAGCCTGGCGACAGTGGGAGACTCAGTCTAAAAAAAAGAAAAAGAAAAAATAGAATCTGATGCCTGATGATCTGATGATCTGAGGTGGAACAATTTCAGCCCAAAGCCATCCCCACTCCATGGAAAAATTATCTTTCACAAAACCAGTCCCTGGTGTCAAAACTTTGGGGACCACTGCTGTAGGCAGTTATATCACAATAGTAATATCTAAACATGGGAAAGATACAGTAAAAACATAGTACATTGGGAGACCGAGGCGGGCGGATCACCTGAGGTCAGAAGTTCGAGACCAGCCTGACCAACATGGAGAAACTCCATCTGTACTAAAAATACAAAATTAGCTGGGCATGCTGGCGTGGGCCTGTAATCCCAGCTACTCGTTAGGCTGAGGCAGGAGAGTTACTTGAACCCCAGAGGCAGAGGTTGCAGTGAGCCAAGATCGTGCCATTGCACTCCAGCCTGGGCAACAAAATAAAACTCCTTCTCAAAAAAAAGAAAGAAAGAAAAAAATATATGTATATTACAAAAGTTAGAGAGAGTGGTACACCAGTATAGGACACTTAGCATGAACAGAGGTTGCAGGACTGGCAGTTGCTCTGATGAGTCAGCGAGTACTTGGTGAGTGAATGCGAAGGCCTGGGATATTACTGTACATAACTATAGACTTTATATGCACTGTACACTTAGGCTACACTAAATGTATTTAAAATTTTTCTTTCTTTAACAAGTTCATCTTAGCTTATCGTAACTTTATAAACTTTTAATTTTTTTAATTTTTTGATTCTTATAATAACACATGTTAAAACAAAAACACATTGAACAGCTGTACAGAAATACTTTATATCCCTATTCGATAAGCTTATTTTTATTTTTTATGTTTTAAACTTTTTTCTTAAAAACTAAGATACAAACACACACACTAGCTTAGCCCTGTAAGGGTCTGGATAATCAATATCACTGTCTTCCATCTCCAAATCTTGTCCCAGTGAAAGGTCTTCAGGGTCTTCAAGGGCAATAACATACATGCAGCTGTCATCTTCTATGATAGCAAGGCTTTCTTCTGGAAGAACTCCTGAAAGACCTTCCCGACGCTGTTTTATAGTTAATTATTTCTAATGAGTAGAAGTACTACACTCTAAAATATGAATAAAATGTATAGTATTGTAAATACTGTTGATCCTTGAACAGTGCAAGGGTTAGGGGACCAGCTCCTGTGCAGTTGAAAATCCATATATAACTCTGGGCTATCCCCAAACTTAACTACTAATAGCCTATTAACTGCAAGCTTTGCTGATCAAATAAACAATTAATGCATACTTTGTTAATTGTATACTGTATTATAATAAAGAAAGAGAAAAGAAAATTCTATTAAGAAAATCATAAGGAGGAGAAAATATGTTTACTGTTCATTAAGTGAAAGCGGATCATCATAAAGGTCTTCGTCTGCATATTCATGTTGAGCAGCCTGAGGAAGAGAAGAGGAGAAGTTGATCCTGTTGTCTCAGGGATGGGAGAAGCAGAAGGAAATTTGCATATAAGTGAACTTGTGCATTTCAAATCCATGCTGTTCAAGGAGCAACTGTACATAAACTAGTCACGTGGTCATTTATTATCATTACCAAGTATGACATATGGTACATAATTAGATGTGCTAACCTTTAATGCCACTGACAAATGTAGTGGGTTTGCTTATACCAGCCTCACTGCAAACACATGAGTAATGCGTTGTGCTATGATGTCATCATGGCCACAGTGTTACTAGATGGTAAGAATTTTTCAGCTCTGTTATCTTAAGCGACCACCATTGTATGCAGTATAGCATTTACCAAAAAACCATTATGCCACACAGGACCATATTTGGGGCTTTTAGTGTCCCCTGTCCCCAAGATCCTTCTATTCAAAATGTGAGCTCATGCATGGTTTAAAATTTGTGATGGTGTGCAGTGGACACATGGGGGATTGACATATTTTTTTCTTTACTTTTGAATATTTGGATTTTTTTTTTTCAAGACAGAGTCTCACTCTGTCGCCCAGGCTGGAGTGCAGTGGCGCGATCTTAGCTCACTGCAAGCTCGCAAGCTCTACCTTCTGGGTTCATGCCATTCTCCTGCCTCAGCCTCCTGAGTAGCTGGGACTACAGGTGCCCACCACCAGGCCCAGCTAATTTTTTATATTTTTAGTCGAGACTGGATTTCACCATATTAGCCACGATGTTCTTGATCTCCTGACCTCATGATCCACCCACCTTGGCCTTCCAAAGTGCTGGGATTACAGGTGTGAGCCACCACGCCCAGCCGAAGATGACTTCTTAAAATAGACACAAAGTATGAAAATACTTGTAGCCCAAGTAAATTCTTATTAGAGGGAATCCACTGAAGAGGAGTAATCATATGCATACAATGACATGTTATATAATAGATGTTAGTCAGCTGATACTTGTTCAATGGGCTCATGGACAAATGCACATAATATTAAGGTTAGAAGGTATTCATGACTTTACATAATCAAATTGTATCTGGACCAATGTAGAACAACTAAGACTAATATGACAGCCTTCCCTCAGGGGCTACCCAGTCAACTTGCAGATTGACGACATTGAAACCCATCCCTCAGGGATTTTGTTCTCACCGAAATAGACACTTATTCTGGGTATGAACTCACCCTTTACATTTGCAATTGTTCTGCTGGTACTACCATGAGTGAACTTAAATAATTTGTTATTCACCATCATGATATCCCATACAACATTGTTTTTGACTAAGGAATTCATTTCACTGCAAAAGAAAAAAATATGGTGTTAGGCTCATGTTTGTGCAATTCATTGGATTTACAACATAATCCCCATCACCTAGAAGAATCTGACATGATGGAATGGAATCATGTAACTCAGTTAATGCTCCCAGCTGGTAAACAACACATAGTGAGGTTGGGATGTTGTCCTACAGTGTGTGATGCTCATATGGCCATTCTGGAGACTTGTGTCCACAGTGAGGTGGATGGGGTTGGGGGCCTCTCGGCTGTAGTACTCATGGATCAGCACAGAGTGCTCTGTGATGTCATGGCCTGCAGCGTACCACCCCAAGATGAGCTCATTTGGAGAAACTTTTTATGCAGTTCATACATGTTCTTAGCAAATTCCATGTCAACAGCCAGTTCATCTGACTCATTGTGTGACACTGAAAAGCAATTGGTGACCTCCACTGAGTGTTTGTTGACAGTTCCCAACAGGGTCCCGATAACTCGGGCAGCACCCTTGTTGCGTCTCTCGTAGCTGTCCACAGTGGAGGCCAAAATGACTGGGTGCAGCCTGACCAAACGGCCACCAGGGAAGGGCCCTGGAAGAGCAGGACCAGGCAGAGCGGGTGCTGGGGTCTGTGCTGGAGCTTGCGCTGAGGCCAGGGTCTGGCTTTAGATGACAGGTTTCATTAAGTGGAAGCTGAAATACCATTTGGGGATATTTAGTTCTTCTTGAAACTAACGGTAAAGAAAACAGCAGACCTATTAACAGGTAATTGATCTAGAGATAGCCAAGGTGAAATTGGGTTTCTCTATTCAGTAGGGGCAGGGAGGACTATGTGTGGAACGCAGGATTATTTCAGTCATTCCATGTGTGATAGTACATGAAAGAGATGAGCAGTTGTAGTGCTGTTCACTGTGCAAAAGTATCCCTTCTTCCTAATGTGGGAGGGCTGCTTTTGCAAATATGTCTGTGCTATTTCTCACTGGTCCTGTCTCTTCTGTTCTTGGAATCAAACTCAGTCCATGACAGATCCCACTACTAGCTGAATTTCTTTATTAGTCCTATCACAAATGAAATTTTGTATGAGCACCTCAGGGGATTTCTTTAATTTTGCAAAAGTATGTCATCCTAATTTATTATTTTTTTCCTAAGATCTGGCAATGAGCATCGGTTCTCTGCTTCCTATCTTACCCTGCTCACTCACAGCTGCTTCAGGTGACCTCCTTTTTAGGTTCAGAGTTATGGCTGACCTCTGCTTTAATCAAAACGAATGTATTTTGGTTTCTCATTTTGTTTATTGCTTCTATCTCCAAATTAGAAATCCTAGAGCTCATTAGATTTACTTTTATGTTTATTTTTGAAAGAGCATCCTGCTCTGTCACCCAGGCTGGAATGCAGTGGTACAATGACTGCTCATTGCGGCCTTGACCTCCTGGGCTCAAGTGATTCTCCTGCCTCAGCCTCCCGAGTAGCTGGGATTACAGGCACCTGCCACCACACCTGGCTAATGTTTGTATTTTTAGTAGAGACAGGGTTTCACCATGTTGGCCAGCTGGTCTCGAACTCCTGATCTCAGGTGATCTGCCCACCTTGACCTCCCAAAGTGCTGGGATTACAGGTGTGAGCTACCGTGCCCAGCCGATTTTTATGACCATGAATGGGGACAGATTTCTTAAACAGATCACAAAGAGCCATAGTTTTAAGGGAATAAATTGATAAATTAGACTATATTCAAATTAAGAATTTCTGTTTATTAAGAGACACCACTAAGTGACAAGACAAGTTGCAGAGTGGAAACAGATCTATGAACACATAGAACTGACAGAGGGCTCACATCAACAATATGTAAAGAGCTCTTAAAAATCACTAAGAGAAAGAACAATGGGTAAAACACTTAAACGTGTAATTTATAAAAGCAAAACTTGAATGTGTTCAGCTTTCTTAATATTCATGTAAATGCAAATTAACATCACAACAGGATAACATATCCTCCAAAATGGCTAAAATGTAAAAGATAGAACACCAAGTGTTGGAGAGAATCTGGAGAAACAAGAACTCTCATCACTGCTGGAGGGGATACTGTGTTTGGCATTGAATAAAGGTTCTAGAAAGGAACACATTTAGGACTCAGGTATTTCACTCTTAGGATAACAGAAACGCATGCACATCTGCATCAAAAGACATCTATGGAAATGTGTGTGGCATCATTCTCTGTCATTGGAAAAATATCTTGAAACAAAACCCAAATGTGACTTCTGTTTTCCAGCTTGGAAGCTGTCACTCCTGTCCTCACAACAACAACAAAAAACACCTTGAACAAACTGAAAATTACAACTTTTCTTAGATCCATCAGAGACTTGAGGTTAACAGGGCAAACCATTATCCCCCAAATTGGAGAGGCAGTGAGTCCCAGCCTAACAGGATCGGAGGCTGGCCACTGGAGCCAGAACCACGGTGGGAAGACTTACATGTAAACAACAAATCGCTGGAGGCTCCATGCACATAAACTTGAGAATTAAGAATTAAGGGAGCCCAGTCTTAGGGGGCCCTACACTTTCATGAACCTCCAAGGGCTCTGCCAGACGCTCTTATGCACATCAGAGAAAAATTCCCTCTTGCTTCCCACAGGGAAGGGGAAAAGTAACTACTTTGAAATATGCCCTGGGTGTTCCGTTCTCCTTAGCAAAAGCCTGCCCCAGGGAAACTATTTCACAAGAGTCTAACCACCTTGGGCTTTAGCAGGGCCTAACACATGTTAGAATAAGAATAAAAATTGCATCAAACTTTTCTTCAGAACCCATGCAAGCAAGCAAGAAAATTCCACCAACCTAAAATTCTGTATCCTGCAAAATTATCTTTCCAAAGTGAAGAAAAATAAAGACTTTCTCAGACAAACAAATTTTCTGTCAGTAGATCTGTCAAAATGTTAAAAGAAGTTATCCAGAGAGAAGAAAATGATACAGGCTAAAAACTTGGATCTACATAAAGAAAAAAGGTTTTAGAGAAGGAAGAAAGGGGCTTCCTGCCTCCCTCCTCCATGGGGCACTGGTGCTATGCCCAGCACCCAGATGCCCCTACCCAATGCTGAATAAGAACACAGAGCACCGTGAATGGCTGGCTCTAAAAGGAAAAGTGGAAGACTTGTGTTCTCAACCCACAGCTGCTACTGCTACATTTAAAGACACTGCAGTGAACATTGTAAGTTCTCTGGCTCATGGAGGGAGGAATCTATTCCAAAGACTCTGAGAAAAACTGTAAGTTAAACAAAAATATGGTGAAAGCTGGTTCCTGAGCTTTATTGATGTTAATAATGCACCTTATTGGCCAGGCACAGTGGCTCATGACTGTGATCCTAGCACTTTGGGAGGCCAATGTGGGAGGATCACAAGGTCAGAAGATCGAGACCAGCCTGACCAATCTGGTGAAACCCTGTCTCTACTAAAAATACAAAAATTACCTGGGTGTGGTGGCACGTGCCTGTAATCCCAGCGACTCAGGAAGCTGAGGTAGGAGAATCGCTTGAACCCGGCAGGTGGAGGTTGCTGTGAACTGAGACGGCACCACTCCACTACAGCCTGGTGACAGAGGAAGACTACCTCTCAAAAAACAAACAAAAAAACAAAAACAAGAAAACAAAAAACTGGTCACCTTTTCACCATATACAAAAATTAACTCAGGTTGGATTAAAGATTTAATTTTAAGACCTCAAACTACAATAATCCTAGAAGAAAAACTTCAAAAGTACCATTCTGGATATGGGCTATGGGAAATAATTCATCACTAAGTCTTCAAAAGAAATTGCAACAAAAGCAAAAGTTGACAAATGGGACCTAATTAAACTAAAGAGCTGCCCACAGCAAAGGAAACCATCAGCAGAGTAAACAACCTACAGAATGGGGGAAATTATTCACAAACTATGCATCCAACAAAGGTCTAATATTTAGAATCTATAAGGAACATAATTCAACAAGCAAAACACAACCCCATTTAAAAAGGGGCAAAAGACATAGACACTTCTCAGAAGGAGACATACATGCAGCCAACAAACATGAAAAAAATGCTCATCATCACTAATCACGAGGGAAATGCAAATCAAAACCACAATGAGATATTATCTCACACCAATCAGAATGGCTATTTTTAAAAAGTCAAAAAAAGAAAAAACAGCAGATACTGGCGAGGATAAGGAGAAAAGGGAATGCTTATACACCTTTGGTGGGAATGTAAGTTAGTTCAGCCACTGTGGAAAGCAATTTGGAGATTTCTCAAAGAACATAAAACAGAACTAACATTCAACCCAGCAGTCTCATTACCGAATATGTATCCAAAAGAAAACAAATCATTCCACCAAAAAGACATATGCACTTCTATGTTTATTGCAACACTATTCACATTAGCAAAGACATGGGATCAACCTAGGTGCCCATCAACAGTGGACTGGATAAAAATGTGGTACATATAGACCATGGAATACTATGCAGCCACAAAAAAGAATGAAATTATGTTCTTTGAGGGAAAATGGCTACAGCTGGAATCCAGGAAGTGAACTAATGTAGTAACAGAAAACAAACGCCTCATGTTCCTATAAGTAGGAGCTAAATTCTGAGTACCCATGGACATGAAGATGGTGACAATAGACACTAGGGACTGCTAGGAGGGGGAGGGAGGAAGGAAAAGGTTGAAAAATTGCTGAGTACCATGTTCAGTACCTGAGTGTTGGGATCATTCACACCCCAAACCTCAGCACCACACAGTACACCCAGGTAATAAACCTGCACATGTAGACCCTGAATCTAACATAAAAGTTGAAAAAGAAAAAACAGAATGGAATCTCTGTTTATTCTCAGCGTATCAGTTGTGCCTCTCTTCAATTTGAAACTCTCACTATTGGCTATATTTGGGGGTGCCCTATTTCCCATCTCATAACTTATTTTAAGAAGCACAGCATAATAGTGTGTGGGCTTTGGATTCAGTTTTTGAAACAAAACACTGAGCCTTCAATGACCTTCCTGTACATGTAAAAGCACACCTGTCTGCATGGTTGCAGTTGGACCTCACAATGTGGATTGTGCCTTCACCCTGGAATGTTTATGCCCTATCGCCATGGTGATGGGATTAGGGATCTCCTGCCCTTGGTCCTAAGTGCCACTGTCTGTGCTGAGTTTTTCAAAGGTCAGAGCAGATTGAACCTTTGTGGTTTCATTTACCCTGATTTTGATTTTTCTTATGGGGAACCTGTGTTGCTGCATTCAAGGTATGTTCATACTGGCCTGTCAAATGTGATCTTTTCAAATTACTAGTTAATTCTTTCAAAATATATTATTTAAAAAATTATCGTCTGTATTTTCCATCTGCAGTTATAAATATGTTTCATGGTTATGTTTTATTCCTCAACTTATATATTTGATTATTGTACCAAGCAGAGTAACTTTGAAATTTTTCTTCATTTAAAAAATATGTATCTTGGCTCAGGCCTGTAATCCCAGCTCTTTGGGAGGCCATGGCAAGAGGATCACAAGTTGAGGAGATCAAGACCATCCTGGCCAATACATTGAAACCCTGTCTCTACTAAAAATACAAAAAATTAGCCAGGCATGGTGGCAGCTGGTGTAGTCCCAGTGTGAATTGGGATTCAGTTTATTCTCAGATGTCCAAATATTATATATATATATATAAAATATATAAAATATAATTATATATATAATTATATAATATATATGATATATTATATAATTGTATATATAATATAGATTATGTAATATATATAATATATATTATATACATTATATAATCTATATTATATATTATATTATATATATTATATAATATATGTATAATATATACATAATTTCCTTTTACATCCTGCATCCTTCAACGTTCCATCCCCCACCCCACAGATTAATTATTCCCTAGGGGAGAATATGGCAAAGTCTATCTTAATGCAGTTTTTAACCTAATTAAGAACCTATGAAATCATTACTTTCCAAAACTTTGGAACAAAGCCACAGTAGTATGGATGGGTTGGAGGCTTTTCCCACAATAAAATGTACCTGTCTTTGTTTTTAACATGTTTTTCCCTTCCTCTCTTCTTTTTTTGTGAAACGTATATTTACTTTAATAAATTTGTAGTAATTCATTTCCATTCACATATTAATTTTTTAACGTAATAAGAATGTATATTGTCTACGTGTGAAATAAAACACACATTTATTTTTATGCTTTGGGAGTTATCCAAAATCATGGAATTGTCAATCACAGTCAATCACCCAACCTACTCACCTTTCCAGTGTAATCTTAGTCCAATTTTTTTTGTTATCCAATGAGATGCAGTATTTCAACTCAGAAAGATAAATAGAATGAATTGGTAGAGACTATTAACTAAGAACATACAGTTTTATTTATACTCAGAAGCAAGTAGATTATGTACATATATATATGAAGATAAAAATTAAAAGGATAATTGTGTAAATTTGCCTGTAGAGAGCTTTGAAATCCTGTTTACTTGTTAATGCTGTTTTGATGTATTGTGTGACTTTGTTCTCCCGACCCATCACCCAGAGCTCTCTGCAGGAGCTAAGTGCTCATCAGTTCCATGACTTGGAAACTGTCTAAGTTTAGAGGCACTTGTATTTGTTAGTAAATAAGGCAAGATGATATTGTTTCACAGGTTTTAGTGCAGAAGACTGAATAGATAAGCTGCTCCACCCAGTACACTGGTGTTCATTTCATGGTCATCTCATCTGTTAACCATGGATATAAAACACTTATCTTCAATGATCTTCCTGTACATGTAAAAACACACCTGTCTACATGGCAGCAGTTGGACCTCACAATGTGGATTGTGCCTTCACCCTGGAATGTCTATGATGCCCTATCGACCATGGTGATGGGATTAGGGATCTCTTGCCCTTTGCTCTGCCACTGTCTGTGCCAGCCAGGCCACTGGGCCATTGTGGCAGATGGTGATGCCCTTTGTGTGGAGTGCACTGAGTGTGCGCTGAGGTAGACACAGTACTTTTGACAACTTTATCTGCTTCTTTCAAAACTGGGTCTGTATTATGATAAAGTGGTCGGTTTTAGGCCAAGCAGGTGTATGTCATAGAACAATGGCTTGGGAGTTCAGAATCCTGGGTGTGAATAGCCTCTGAGCCTTATTAAGCTGTGAAATCTAAAGCAAGACATTTCCCTGATAAGCCTCATGAGCACTTATACTGTACACTTTACCTACATCAAATCATTCGGCCATCACCACAGACAAATGGCATGATTGATTTACTATCACCTTTCGCTGGGCAGAAAAAGACAGAGATGAGTGTGCCCAAGCTTATGAGCCCCTCAGCAAAAGAGCCAAGATGGGAACCCAAGCATACAGCCCCAATGCTGAGGCTCTGAACTACTGACCTGCCCTCAGCACTCAGCCTTGGGATCATGAGTCACTGTGCAAGGGACTTCCAACATCTGCCTGTATGTCTGGAATGATCTGAGCCTGTAGAGTTCCTACACACTGGCCACATTATAGGGTGGTGTCTGTGGTCACACAGCTCAGTACATGAATAGCTTAGCTGTGTCATAGTCTTTATGTGAAAGGCACATAAAAGCCCAAATGCTTTTGAACTGTTCGCGGATTTTGAGTTGGAGGACAACACTTGGGACAACCGGTCACATTCCTTCAGTGCGTGGCCACTCCTCAGCACATATCCCAAAGCCGGTAAATAATGGGAAGACCCTGTACTGATGTTTGATGGTGTTATAAACTTCAAATGACCCCTATAGAAATGTTAAAAAAAAAAAAAAGTCTGTGAGCTACACAACCTGGGGACAAGACAAGTAAGAACACAAAATACCACTAAATAATGAGCCTCATGTGTCACCCTGCTTGCAACTCCCTTGGCAGCTGGTTTGAAGAGCCTCAGTGCTCACCAGGGGCCATCTCCCTGCTCTGCCCTCTCTCGCTGTGGGTTGCCTGGGCTGAACATAGGCAGCCCCTCACATGATGACTGCAAACACAGGGCAAAGGAAGACTGAACAGAAAATGTATGGTTATAGTGGTTATTTTAAAATATAAGTATTTCAGTATTTTCTAATCTTTAATGATTATTTTTAGGGGAGGTTTTTTTTTTTTTTTTTTTGAGACAGAGTCTTGCGCTGTTGCCCAGGCTGGAGTGCAGTGGCATGATCTCAGCTCACTGCAACCTCTGCCTCCTGTGTTCAAGCGATTCTCCTGCCTCAGCCTCCCGAGTAGCTGGGACTACAGGCACGTGCCACCACGCCTGGCAAAGTTTTTGTGTTTTTAGTAGAGACGGGGTTTCACTCTGTTAGCCAGGATGGTCTAAATCTTCTGACCTCATGATCCACCCGCCTCGGCCTCCCAAAGTGCTGGGATTACAGGCGTGAGCCACCACACCTGGCCTGATTTTTTATTTTGTATTTTTTTTAGATGAAGTCTCTGTCACCCAGGCTGGAGTGCAGTGGTGCAATCTCAGCTCACTGCAATCTCTGCCTCCAGGTTCAAGGGATTCTCCTGCCTCAGCCTCCTGAGTAGCTGGGGTTTTTTTTTTTTTTTAGTTGAGATGGGGTTTTACCATGTTGGTCAGGCTGGTCTCGAACTCCTGGCCTCAAATGATCCGCCCCCCTCCACCTTCCAAACTGCTGGGATTACAGGTGTGAGCCACTATGCCTGACTGATTATTTTCATAACCAAGAAAAGAAATAAATACAATTAATGCTGGTACATGGTATTAAATCTAGTTTTTAAAAAATTCACACATAAACAAGGCAGAACCCTATACCCTCCATGATAAATGCAGTAGCAGTGTATGTGGGTCTGTGGAGGTTGAAAGGGACTTGGTAGATGTCAAGAAGGTAGTGGCAGTCCTGCTGGGCTTTTAAAGGGTCTGAAGAAGTGACAGGATGCTGTGGTTGAATCCTAGCATGTATTTTAGCATTTGTTCATTTGGAGTTTGATTATTTCACTTTGCTTTCATTTGCCATTACCTGGAAAGCCAAGGGCTCTACTCTCATTTCCTTGCTGCTGTTTCTTTGCCTTCCTTGGTCCGTGAAGAAGATGGTCCAGGAGAAGCTCATTCCATGCTTGTTAACCAGGCACACCCCTAAGTTCCAGTCCCTGAGTCATTCATGAGTAGCACTGCCAATGAACTGACAGCCATGCTGTGTCCCTCCACATCCCCTAGGTGACTCGAAGAAGCCTTCCAAAAAGCGTGTGAAAAGGGAGCCCTACTCTACTACCAAGGTAAAGTAGCCTGTCTTTGCCTAAGATGTAAATGTTGTTTTCTTGGATCCTTTATTTTTCAGTTGATATCAGCTATGGGAAAATTATCCACTACATTATAGATGTTAGATAATATTTCCTTGGGGATGGAGGAGGTGTATTTTACCAACTGACACCTGATTCCAGAGGACGTGCAAAATTGGCAGCGTCAGATAGTACACTGTGTGTTAAGGGATGTTTTCTTCAGGAACAAGCTTTCCACTTTAGATAAGAATTCTGCAATTGCTACTCAAAAATTACCTAGACAGAAACATTCTTCAAGAAAAGCTCCTGTGCTTTCCTAAGGGAACTCTACTCTAGAGTTGGGGCTTTTGACTTGAACCTTATTTCCAATCTTGGTTACCCAGAGTTTCCAAGTGAACAAAAGACCTGTGTGAGCCATCCATAGCATAGCCTGATTCTCAGAGTGTTTTCCTTCTCTAATTACAGGTGACTTCAGGGAGCACATTCAATGGTACGTATTCTGGAATCACTCACTGGTTGTTAGAAAAGGGTTCTACAGGAAATCTGGAGCTTAACTGCTGGCTTTTGTCTGGAGAGCCTCCATGATCCAAGACATCTGGTGGGAATGAGGATGTGGGGTATAGTAAAAGAAACTGGTTTTCCAGGTGACATACTCTTTTTATCTATGTATAGTTTCTGGGAACGTGTTCACATTAGATTGTGTGTGGGTATGTGTGTATTAGGGCGGGGGTGGGGTGAGGTGGTCTGTGTGCAAGTCTGCATGATTTGCTTGTGAATGTGTGTCTATGTGTGTTTCCCCTAGGAAAAAAATGTTGTGTTTACCCAGCACAACTCTCAGTGCCATTTTTCTTAATTTAACAAATCAGACCACATACTTTACTTACATTAGTTCACACCTCATCATCATCATGCCCATATGTTGTGAGCTTGTTTATTGAGCCCACATGCCAGACGGAGAAACTAAGCCACATAAATAAATGTGCCCTGGTTCACTTGCTGCATAGTGAAGAGTCAAAATGTTTACTCATACGATGCTAATATTGAAGGCCTGAACTACAACCTCTATTTATCAGCCAGTGAAGAGATCACTATTCACCATGCAAGGGAGTTCCAGCACCCTCTATGCCTGGAATTACCCATGCCTGCAGAGATCCCAAATGCCATCCCTCACATAAGAGAGCCTCATGATCTTATAATCCAGGTAGCTATGTAGACATCTTCCTGCAGGTGTCACATAGTCCTTAGTGTGAAACCAACATAGAAAGCCCATGTTTCTGATCAGATCACAGGTTCTGAAACACTAAGGGAGGCACTAAGTAGGACAATGTGGTGCCTGTGTGTCATAGCTGGGTCTCCTCAAGACATGGATCAAGTCCAATAAGAATTGGGGAGATGCTTTAGAGTCTTGATGGAGTTATCACCACAAGCCCTCTGAGCTACACACTTTAGGGATCATGACCATTAAGTACTCAAATTACCATTTGGTTGTTATCCGGGTATCCGTCATCCTTGTGGCAACTCTCTTGTGAAGCTGGTGTGGACAGCCTCAGTGCTGGAGCTGTGCCTCCCTTCTGAGTGGACCCTTTCTGTGTTAGCAGGTAGGTACAAGCATGGGGGTCAGCACACTCAGTGGATTTACACACACAGCATTGAAGAGTAAGGCTGGGCTTCGTTATTTATACATTTTCAATAAATGATGATCTTCATAACATAAAATCAATGATGTAGTACACTAGAATACTGTCCCTAGTATTGAATATTGTCTCTCAACAAAGGGTTGCTTAAAGTCACATGACAGATTCCATTCAACTGATGACACATGCTGTAGCAGCAGTTAAAGCAGTCATTTGAAAAGGCTTTTACTATAAACTTATGTGTGAGCCTGAAGTGGGGGATAAAAGAGGTGATTAGCTCCCCTGTGCCATGTTTCTATGATGTGCGTGGTGGAGGAAAATTACACAGGAAGGTGATGGAGAGAACAGAGCAAAGGATTGGACAGGTCCATTGAACCCATAAGACTATGTTGAGGTTAGTGAATGAGACTGGTCATTTTAGGTCAAATTTTACCCAGAGCTGGTGCAGCCACTGCCCATTCTTAGCCAGACCTTATTGCAGGCAGCTCTGATCAATAGTCAAGGAGGCAGTGGGGGTTGCAGACTTAATTCATTAAATCACCAAAGCACCAGCCCACAAGGCCACTTTTCCAGTTAATTCACAGTAGCTTGCATATTCACGTTTGATCAGTGGAAGCAAAGTTACTCTTTGCAGACCCATCTTTTGACAATCATTTTGCAGTGTCAGAAGGTCTGAGCAGCCTCGGGAGGCAAGCAGTCCCTGGTCCCTCTGTGTAGTCACTGGAGGAGACAGTCACTGAGAGGCAGCTGGCAGGGTGAAGGGAAAGGGGAGGCAGGCCACAGAGATGACAGCCTTTAAGCTGTCATACTGGGGAGGTCAAGGATCTGAAAGAGGAAGGAGACTTTTTTATCATTAAGGACCTGTCCTTATCTCAGGCATTTCCTCCAGAGCATCACCTTTGTCCACCCACACACCTTGGGCTAGGAGGACTGGAGAAAGACAGTGAAGGGTCTCTTGGGTCTCTGGCACTGGGCGTGATGAAGAGGTGGCAGTCTTTCAGGAATCTCTCTCTCTAGGGAACCAAATACATTTCCCATCTCAGGTCCTTCGCTCAGCGGGGTTGAGGTTCTGCTCATCACTTATCATCTCTGAATGTCAGCACCCTCAAGTGTAAAATCTCAGCCACAGCCCCTCCTCTGCACCCCCTGCAGGGCTGATGTTCTCCATGAACCATAAGGCATCATGCCCACGGAAAAGCTGAACAGGAAAGCATGCTCCACTGCCCCGGAGCCATCCAAGTTCCCCCTCCATATTCTGCCACTGCTAAGTGTCCAGCTTATTCCTCCTGGCATGTAGTAAACACTTAGAGAACATTACTGAAGTACCAGTCCTCTCTAAAGTTTTCCTGTATTTAGTGATTTTTTAGCCCTGTACTGTGATACTAGAAGTAAGGCCTAAATATGGCCTAAAAAGTATTGCTAAAATTACATTATGACAGTGCAGAGAACTGAGGGCAGAGGGAGGACATGAGCTTGCTAGGTCCACATGGCTTAGTGGAATTTGAATCCGGGCCCCCACTCTGCACCAGCCCTGCACTCACAGTCATCCTGCTGTGTTCTCCTTTCCAGGAAGGCACTGCCCACACAGTCTGTCTGATAGAGGTGTTGAGTGCTCACTGAACTCTGTGATCTTCCTGAAACCCAACTTTGATTCAGTGGGCTCTGCTTGGAAGCCTGTAAAGAAAAGGATCATAAGTTTAAACTTAGAACAGATTACCACTATTTTCCCTCTGGTCTTCTGTCAGCAAGATGTCAACAGCCCCATCTATTGTAAATGCATTAACCAGCATCTTCTCTGATAGAGAATACAAGAAGATATGCTGTGCACACCAACCAGTGTCAGAGACCTCATGGCTCCCCGGTAAAGAAGAAGATGTACCCACAAGAAGGTACTGTGGAAGTTCATTAATTAAGTTGGTTCAAGAATTGCAATTGCGGGGAGTATTCAGTGTCCCATATGTAAGAGGAAACTATGAAGAGACTAAGCCATATTTTTTAATATGTCAGGATTCTAATTTGCCTGGTCAGTAAATATTGTTACAACCACAAAAGTAAATATCTACTTAAAAGTCAATTTGGGTTCATGTTTAATGATAGACAATGTTTCAAGCTAATGTCTAGAACTTACCTGGTTGTTAAACATAAGCATAGATCTCCCTGAAAGAGTAGTGCTATATTATTATTTTTCAATTAATATATTTCTTTAGAGAGTTTTAAATTGACATAAAAACTGAGCATATGGCCAGGCGTGGTGGCTCACGCTTATAATCCCAGCACTTTAGGAGGCCAAGGCAGGTGGATCATCTGAGGTCAGGAGTTGGAGACCAGCCTGGCCAACATGGTGAAACCCCATCTCTACTAAAAATACAAAAAAATTAGCTGGGTGTGGTGGCAGGCGCCTGTAATCCCAGCTACTCAGGAGGCTGAGGCAGGACAATCGCTTGAACCCGGGAGGCAGAGGTTGCAGTGAGCCAAGATCATGCCATTGCACTCCAGCCTGGGTAACAAGAGTGAAACTCCATCTCAAAATAAATAAATAAATAAATAAAAATTGAGTATATAATACACGAATTTCCCATATTATTCTGTCTCCTCACCCTCACTTCCTAATTTCACCTATTAGTAACATCTTACATTACTGTGGTACATTTGCTAGAATAATGAGAAAATATTGATACATTATTATCTGAAGTCTATATTTGCATAATGTTCATTCTTTCTGTTATACATATATATGAATTTTGAAATATTTAAAACATTAGTTCACCCTTACGGTCTCATAAAGAAAATGTTCACTTCCCTAAAAATCCTCTCTTCTCATTAATCTCTGTCCTCTTTCTCCAGAAACCTTGGCAACTATTAATATTTTTACTATCGCTTCAGCTTTGCCTTTTCCAGAATGTCATATAGTTGGAATCATATATTATGTAGTTTTTTCAGATGAATTTATTGCACTAAATTGATGTACACTTTAGCTGCTTTCATGTCTTTTTTATGCCTTAATGGCAAAAAATGGCACATTAAATCACCAAATAATATTGCATTAAATGAATTTTTGTCTTTTTATTCACCTGTTGAAGAATTCAGTAGATTTCATGAGAGAAACCATCTGGGCCTGGTGCTTTCTTTTTCGGAATGCTCTGAATGTGAATTCAACTTATTTAATAGACATAAGTTTATTCAAATTAGGATTCTAGCGTGACCTTGGGAAGATTGCCTTTCAAGGAATTGATACATTTCACTGAGGTTATCAAACTGCGGTCATAGAACTGTTCATAATATTCTTTTTAATGCCTAACAGTTCAGTAGAGATGGCTCTTCTTTTATTTCTGAAATTGGTCATTTGTGTTATCTTCTTTTTCTTGGTTAGCCTGCATATCAATTCATTCATTGTAATGAGCATATCAAAGAACCAGCTTTTGGTTTTATTGATTTTCTGATGATTTCAGTGTTTTAATTTTATTGATTTCTGTGATGTTGTTTATTACTTTTACTTGCTTTCCATTGCATTCCTCTATTTTCTACAGTTCCCTAATTGAAACATGATATTACTGATTTTAGATCTTGTGATTTTTAGTATATTGCATCCAATGCTGTAGATTTCTCTCTAAGGACTGCTTTTGCTACATCCAGAAATCTTGCCAAGTCACATTTTCTTTTAATGTAGGTAAAAGTATTTTTAATTTTCTATTGAGACTTCTTCTTTAACCCATGAGTTATTTAAAAGTGCATTGCTAATTTGCAAATATTTGGGGATTTTGTGGCTCTTTTACAGTTGTTGATTTGTTGTTGTCAGGTATGTGTTGCAAAAGCAGTCATCTACCTCGTCTTGCCACCACCCAAGATGGCCCAGGATTTGGGCTCTCCCTGAGTGAATCTTTGGCAATCTGCCAACCTGATGTGGTCGGCCTCCTTCTTTAGTCTGAGCTTGCCTTCTGTTTAGAAAGGGCCATTCTCAGTTCTAGCAGGGAGTTTTCCCAACATTGAGAAGGTGGCATTCTTACTCCCCAGTGCAGCCTGCACCTCTGACCAGTGGTCAGCAGACAGGACGGAGGTCCTCATTAGACAGAGTTCAGCGGGGTCTCTGACCAAAGTGCATCTTCAGAGTCTGCACCTACCCACTGTGACCACGGGCAGGCTCTGAGTCCTAAAGCAGGAGGAACTGTGCGACCATCCTGATTGGAAATTTGTGAGGATAACCGTGTTACTCAAGTAAGGTCTTTGGAAAGTGTCGTATTACTACTGTTTGTGAACTGCTTGTTGGTGGCCTGGCTGAGCCACACACTTTATGAAAACCAGGACCCCTCAGCTGGTGTGGGTGTCTATGCAGCCTGAGACCCTCATGTGAACAGCCTCGTGGCAGCTGTCTTTGCCCCTTGCCACCATCAGTGTCTCCTTGTTCCTGGGCACTGCTTTCTCTGATGGTGCTCCATTGTTTTCCTGCACCTCAGTGTCTACAGCTTGATGTCTCTTCTGCAATCTAGGTGAGGGGGCATCAATAACAGTTCTGTGGCACTGCCCTCCTTCTTAGCTTGTCTTGCTCTGTCTTAGGCTCCCTCAAAGATCCCACCCTTCAGGTTCTTCCACAGGTTTCTTACTGAAATCAGAGCAGAAATCTATGACCAATATGACCAATCCTATACCCACTGAAGACATGAATGAAGAATTAAAACAATTCTCCATGGACTCTACCATATAGATCCCTAGAAGTAATTTCTAAAAAAAGAAAAAAAATCAAGGAAGATGTAATAGTTTTCCATAAATTAGAATACCCTACATGTACAATTAAATGAAATGGCTAGTATAGTCTTGAAACCAAAACCAGATAAGGTAAATTAAATTCTGTGATATTTTAAAATACTGTAAATTCTGACTAATGTTCATTAATCTCAAAATATGAAATGGTGGATTAACATTGAAAATGCAATAAATAAAATTAGCTAACTCAAAAGGTTAATGGAGAGAAAATGTGATTATTGCAATAGATTCAGGAAGTTCATGGATAACATTCGCTATATATTTACAGGACAATTATCTTATAAACTTTAAGTGACCTGTGACAACCATTTGAATTAATGCTGTTGTAACAGCATAACTCTTGGCTTGTTAAAAACCTGACAAGAATTTCCGTAACATTAATTTATTTTTAACACCTATATTGGGTGTGAACCCACCATAAAGTTTGCCCACTGAAAAGGTCTACAATTTGATGCTTTATTAAATTGATACTGTGTGCACCCAACACCATGATCTAATTTAAATATGTTTCCCTCACCCAAGTTCTCTCTTGCGCACTGGCAGTGAATCCCCACTCCCATCTCCAGCCCTAAGCAATACTGCTATGATAGTCCATCTCCATAAATTTCCCGCTTGTTTAATAGAAATGGACATATATATATGTATTTGGAACCTGACTTCTTTCATTTAGCATACTATGTTTGAAGTTAATTGACGTGTTAGCACGTGCTGGTCATGTGTTTTCCTTCATAGTCTGCTGTGTTTACTCATACAGCTAGTGTTTATTCATTTATCAGTTAATGGACATTTAATTATTTTTGTTTTTTTCTATGATGAGTAACGTAGCTTTGAGCATCATACACATGACATTTTGGTCATTATTATTATTTTTTTTTGAGACCCAGGCTGGAGTGCAGTGGCACAATCTCGGCTCACTGGAACCACCGCCTCCCAGGTTTAAGCAGTTCTCGTGCCTCAACCTCCCGAGTAGCTGGGACAACCGGCACACGCCACCACACCTGGATAATTTTTGTGTTTTCAGTAGAGACAGGGTTTTGCTGTGTTGGTCAGGCTAGTCTCAAACTCCTAGCCTCAGGTGATCCACCCACCTCTGCCTCCCAAAGTGCTGGGATTATAGGCATGAGCCACTGCGTCCGGCCTAATTTTTTTGAGAAACAAGAGAACTGTTTTCTAAATTAGCTTTGCCAATTTATATTCCTACCATGATGCATAGCACTAATTTTACTGTACAATGTATGGTAGTCCCCAACATGTAAGAAATGATGAAAGTAACACGTAAAGATTAGTATAAAACAAATGAGATTATCATTGTTGCTATCATCTTTGTCAAATTCTGAAAAAAATCTGAGTATATTTTTATATAAATATGCTTGGCAACATAGCTGACAAAAGCATTATCAGTTATATTTATCAGTAACAAAGACATAAATCTGAAGGGGAAAACACTTGTACTAACCATACAATGTCAGAATTAACATAAAAATTCTGCTGGTCACTTTGGACTATTTAATTGTCTGAGGCAGTGTTTTGTAGACAAAGGAGCATCTATGGAGCACCTGAAGTAGGGGATCAACAGAACTTGGGTTTCAAAAGTTATCTGGGTTTAGAGTGTGAAACTTTGTTGGAGGACACACACCTTGCGTGAGCGAGGTGCCTTGGTGTGTGTGGACATGTTGGAGGTATAGCATGATGGCCTAATCTTGAAGGTAAAGGAAGGCTGCTAGCAAGACTGGCATCTGGGCTTGGCTGTGGGTGTTTTCTATTGTGGGAAAATATGTATAATAAAATAATCATTTGAACCTTTTAACCAAAGTGTGCACTCAGTGGCATTCAAAATATTCACAGGGTTGCATACCCAACACCACTATCTACACCCACAATTTTGATGATTTCTTACAAAACCTTGTCCACAGTAGGCAACATAGCACCTTCCCCCTATTTCCAGCCCATGGTGATTCCTATCCTATATTCTCTTGTATGAATTTGATTATTCTAGGCACTTCGTATAAGTACAATTGGACAATATATTCCTTTTGTGTCTTGTCGTATTTCACTAAGCATAATGTTTTCAATGTCCACCCATGTATCATCTATCAAAATTGTGCTCCTTTTTTACAGATGGATGATGTAACACTGCATGCAGACCACCTTGCTTTTACTACAATCATTTGTTCATTGATGGTTGGATTATTTCCACCTTTTGGCTCCTGTGAAAAGTGATGCTACAAACATTAGTATACAAACATCTGTTTGATTTCCGTTCTCTATTCTTTAAGAGTAGAATTCCTGGGTCTAACAGGAGTTCTGTATTGAACCTTCTGAGCCACTGCAGACTGGTTTTCACAGTGGCTGCAACTTTATCCATTTCTACCAGCAATGTATCGGGGTTACAATTCCTTTACATCCTTGTTCACACTTATTTTCCTTTAAATAATCCTAGTAGGTGTATATTGGTGTCTGCTTGTGTTTTTCATTTGTGTTTCCATAATGACTAATGATCCTGAGCAGTTTTTCCTGTGCTACTATCTGTGGCTGTATCTTCTTTAGGGAAATGTATGTTCGAGTCTTTTGCCCATTTTTAAAGAGTCATCTGATTTTTATTTAGTTTGTTGTTGTAGATTTTTGAGAGGTTTAACATATATTCTAAATTTTATTTTCTTACATAATAAATGATTTGCAAATATTTCCCCCTTTGTGTAGAACTTTAGATTCACAAACTTCATTAATTTGTATGAAATCCTCAGCAGTTGACCCCAAACAGATAATACTGAAGCAGTATTTTAGGAATAGTTGAAAGTATTATCACCACAAAACATAGGTGTAATCAAATCCTGCAAGCTACACATAAGGCACAATGATAAAGCAGCAAAGGGCTGTTTGGTGATTAGTTCACCACACTTGTTGCAACTGTTTGTGCTGCAGAGTTAAACCATACCAGCATTCAACCCATGTCTCCTCTCTTGAAGTAAACTGTCCTATGTTGGCTGGCCTGAACAAGCATAGATATTCTCCATCCTCAATTAATATGCATGCATGACAAAGAAAAGGAGGTCTGGATGAAAAAATATTGTGTGATTATAATTATGCTTTAATTAATTTTAAAGGATATAATTTTGGTATTTCTAATTCTCTCATCAGCAGTCATAACAAAGGATTAGTGAATAAATACAATAAACTGTTTTGCCTAGAATTGAATCCAATTTGTCTGTTAAACTTTGCTTTTGTTCAAGTGCAAAATGCTAAAACACATAATAACTGCAGTGACAGCCACTGTGGATCCACAGAGGTAAAAATGGTCTTGGGACATCAATCCTACAAGCTAATATTGTTTTATAGGGTTTAGAAAATCATTTAGCTGGGTTTCAAACCTCACAGTGTGAGCGGTGGGACTGTCATCAAATTATAGCGTGTGCTTCAGTGCCATTTGTAGACTGACTCATTGCCGTTGCCTTAAGTTGCCATCAGCAAAATGCCAGGGACTCCATTTCTTGCTCCTCGGCTCCTCGTTCTTGCCTGTCTTTCCATGAGGGAAGATTTTCTAGCAGCAGCTCAAGCTGTGCTTTTAATGAAACACATCCACACACACTGTCCTGTTGTCCACATTAAGCAGAGCTCCCTGAATAGCTCATGAATAAAAGCATCTATGACTAACCGTTGCTCTGTGTCCTCCTAGCCTCTGAGGAGCCTCCAGCTCACAAGGACAGAGGAGATGGAGAGAGGCCGGTCGACGCGAGGGTAAGGTTGCCTTGCTTTCCCTGAAATAGAAATGTTCCTTTCTTGGCATCTTTCTTTTTCAACTGACTTTACATGTGAAAAAATGACAATGTCCATGACAGGTATTAAATGCAGTTTTCTGAGGGGGTGGAATAAGTGACTCTTAGCAACTGATATGTAATCTAAAACGGCATTTAGCTGTGATGGCTGCAGGTTGTAGACTGTATCCTTGGGTCCTTGTCCTTGGAAGCAATGTCTTCTCCTTGGATTCAGTATTTTGCACTGGCCAACCTATGTGGACCTGAGAGATCCACCATCCAGAAGTTGATGTCTTTTACAGTGTGTATCCTACCCTTGTTTGGGGAGCCTTGAAGTTGACTACACTTTCTGATCAAGTTTTCAATATTCATTGAGAGAAACAGAGCCTTGTGCAAACAATCCACAACAAGACGTACCCCTCATAAATTCTTGTTTCTGTATTGCAGGTGGTGCAGGTGGCCCCTCTGAGGTTTGGCTCTGGTAAGTATTCTGGAATTACTTGCCAAGAAAACAATCTGGATGCCAAGAAAAGTGTGGCATCTTTGCAGGTTTCAATGTGAAGAGCCACCCTGATCCTGGGATCGTGATAGGAATAAGCATAGGGGAAGTGTTTTTTTAAAAACCTGAATTCCCCAGGGAAAAGTTAAGGCCAATTTTTGAGGAAGCAGCTGTGCTCCCTTTTGGGTGGTGCTGAGTTGGGTGCTTGAGGATTGGTGGTGTCTTGTGTGAGGCTGCATCGTGTGGTGTGAATGTGTGTGTTTCTGTACAGGTGAGGCTGTGTGTTTTCTCAGGAGAGATTTCCCATTTATACAGCCCAATCGCCAGTGTCCACTTCTAACAATAAAATCCACCCTCACTCTACTCTGTCTGTACAGTGACTCCTCCACCCTCAACAGAGCCATTCCTGGGTCTGGCTTCTTATCGCCACTGCTCAGGTGGAGAACCTGAAGGGCCAAGGGAGTGGCCCCAGCTCCAGAGTTCCTGAATGAAAAAGTGAAAACACAAACCCAGGAGTGTGGGCCAGTGCTGACGCTGGCATGCACTTAGTCATGGGGGTGTTCACCACCACACAGGGAGTCCAGCATTCATGTATAAGCCCTAAAGCACTGAGCTCAAAAGGCCCCAGACACTGCCCATCATCATAAAGGGGCCTCCATGGTCACACAACCCAGGGCAGTTATAGGCTCATCTCCCCACGGACCGGCATGGTCATCAGTGTGTGAAAAGCACAAAGATCCCGAGGTGTTTGGGTCAGCTCACAGATCCTTTTTTTTTTAACTTTTATTTTAAGTTCAGGGGTACATGTGCAGGATGTGCAGATTTGCTACATATGTAAATGTGTGTCATGAAGAGTTTGTTGTACAGATTTCATCACCCATATATTAAGCCTAATATCAGCTATTTTCCCCGATCCTCCCCCTCCTCCCACCTTCCACCCTCCAGTAGGCCCTACGCTCACAAATTCTAAGAGGAGTGGGGGACCACGAAGGCCAATGTGGCCTACTTCAGTTGTGAAGTTAATTTGCTCAGCAACTGGACAAAGCCTATAAGGATGGGTGATGTATTTTAGTAGATTTAGTAATATTACCTTCCCAAGCCCTAAAATGCTCAAATCCTGCCAGCTGAAAATGGTGAGGAGGGACAGATAGGAACTCTTTGCGGCACTTGGTTATTAGCCTGGCTTCCATCCCCTCATGGCAACTGTCTTGTGCATGTGGGTTAAAGACCCTGAGCCTCAAGCTAAGCATCCTCCATGAGGAGCCATCTCACTATTGACTGGCTAGTGCAGTGTATGGCCACCAGCCCAACTGAAACAAAATGTTGCTTTAAAACAAGTGTAAATCTCATACAACAGGCAAATGCAGAAGCAGTGTGGTCTTGCAAGTTGCAAAGAGGACAGTTACAATTTTGCTGGACTTCAACCTGGGTAGAAGACATGAGCGAACTCTCACTGAATCACGGCAGAGTTGAAGGCCACTTGTAGACTATTGCGTATTACACAAGGTGACCTTTAGCTAGTAAGCAAAGGCCTCTGTTTCTCATTTCTTCCCTGTTCATCTTCTTGGTCATCCTTCTTCTGCAAGGGAAAAGAGCCCGAGCAAAAGGCAGTTTCAATATTAATCTGATTCCCTCTCCCTCTCCCTCTCCCTCTCCCTCTCCCTCTCCCTCTCCCTCTCCCTCTCCCTCTCCCTCTCCCTCTCCCTCTCCCCACGGTCTCCCTCTCCCGCTCTTTCCACGGTCTCCCTGTGATGCCGAGCCGAAGCTGCTGCTGCCATCTCAGCTCACTGCAACCTCCCTGCCTGATTCTCCTGCCTCAGCCTGCCGCGCCGCCACGCCTGACTGGTTTTCATATTTTTTTGGTGGAGACGGGGTTTCGCTGTGTTGGCCGGGCTGGTCTCCAGCTCCTAACCGCGAGTGATCGGCCAGCCTCGGCCTCCCGAGGTGCCGGGATTGCAGACGGAGTCTCGTTCACTCAGTGCTCAATGGTGCCCTTGCTGGAGTGCAGTGGCGTGATCTCGGCTTGCTACAACCTCCACCTCCCAGCCACCTGCCTTGGCCTCCCAAAGTGCCGAGATTGCAGCCTCTGCCCGGTCGCCGCCCCGTCTGGGAAGTGAGGAGCGTCTCCGCCTGGCCGCCCATCGTCTGGGATGTGAGGAGCCCCTCTGCCTGGCTGCCCAGTCTGGAAAGTGAGGAGCGTCTCTGCCCAGCCGCCATCCCATCTAGGAAGCGAGGAGGGCCTCTTCCCGGCCGCCATCACATCTGGGAAGTGAGGAGCGTCTCTGCCCGGCCGCCCATCGTCTGAGATGTGGGGAGCACCTCTGCCCTGCCGCCCCGTCCGGGATGTGAGGAGCGTCTCTGCCCGGCCGCCCCGTCTGAGAAGTGAGGAGACCCTCTGCCCGGCAACCGCCCCGTCTGAGAAGTGAGGAGCCCCTCCGACCAGCAGCCACCCCATCTGGGAAGTGAGGAGCGTCTCCGCCCGGCAGCCACCTCGTCCGGGAGGGAGGTGGGAGGGTCAGCCCCCCGCCCGGCCAGCCGCCCTGTCTGGGAGGTGAGGGGCGCCTCTGCCCGGCCACCCCTACTGGGAAGTGAGGAGCCCCTCTGCCCGGCCAGCCGCTCCATCCGGGAGGGAGGTGGGGGGGTCAGCCCCCAGCCCGGCCAGCCGCCCCGTCCGGGAGGGAGGTGGGGGGTTGGCCCCCCGCCTGGCCGGCCGCCCGGTCCGGGAGGTGAGGGGCGCCTCTGCCCGGCCGCCCCTACTGGGAAGTGAGGAGCCCCTCTGCCCGCCCAGCCGCCCCGTCCATGAGGGAGGTGGGGAGGTCAGCCCCCCGCCCGGCCAGCCGCCCCGTCCGGAAGGGAGGTGGGGGGGTTAGCCCCCCACCTGGCCAGTCGCCCCGTCCGGGAGGTGAGGGGCGCCTCTGCCCAGCCGCCTCTACTGGGAAGTGAGGAGCCCCCCCGCCCGGCCAGCCGCCCCGTCCGGGAGGGAGGTGGGGGGGTCGGCCCCCCGCCTGGCCAGCCGCCCCGTCCGGGAGGTGAGGGGCGCCTCTGCCCGGCCGCCCCTACTGGGAAGTGAGGAGCCCCTCTGCCTGGCCAGCCACTCCGTCCGGGAGGGAGGTGGGGGGGTCAGCCCCCTGCCCGGCCAGCCGCCCCGTCCGGGAGGGAGGTGGGGGGGTCAGCCCCCCGCCCGGCCAGCCGCCCCGTCCGGGAGGGAGGTGGGGGGGTTAGCCCCCCGCCCGGCCAGCCGCCCCATCCGGGAGGGAGGTGGGGGGTTGGCCCCCCGCCTGGCCGGCCGCCCGGTCCGGGAGGTGAGGGGCGCCTCTGCCCGGCCGCCCCTACTGGGAAGTGAGGAGCCCCTCTGCCCGCCCAGCCGCCCCGTCCGGGAGGGAGGTGGGGAGGTCAGCCCTCCGCCCGGCCAGCCGCCCCGTCCGGAAGGGAGGTGGGGGGGTTAGCCCCCCACCTGGCCAGTCGCCCCGTCCGGGAGGTGAGGGGCGCCTCTGCCCGGCCGCCCCTACTGGGAAGTGAGGAGCCCCCCCGCCCGGCCAGCCACCCCGTCCGGGAGGGAGGTGGGGGGGTCAGCCCCCCGCCCGGCCAGCCGCCCCGTCCGGGAGGTGAGGGGCGCCTCTGCCTGGCCGCCCCTACTGGGAAGTGAGGAGCCCCTCAGCCCGGCCAGCCGCCCCGTCCGGGAGGGAGGTGGGGGGGTCAGCCCACAGCCCAGCCAGCCGCCCTGTCCGGGAGGGAGGTGGGTGGTCAGCCCCCCGCCCGTCCAGCCGCCCCGTCCGGGAGGGAGGTGGGGGGGGTCAGCCCCCCGCCCGGCCAGCCGCCCCGTCGGGGAGGGAGGTGGGGGTGTCAGCCCCCCGCCGGCCAGCCGCCCCGTCCGGGAGGGAGGTGGGGGGGTCAGCCCCTCGCCTGGCCAGCTGCCCCATCCGGGAGGTGAGGGGCGCCTCTGCCCGGCCGCCCCTACTGGGAAGTGAGGAGCCCCTCTGCCCGGCCAGCCGCCCCGTCCAGGAGGGAGGTGGGGGTGGTCAGCCCCCTGCCCGGCCAGCCGCCCCGTCCGGGAGGTGGGGGGCGCCTCTGCCCGGCCACCGCCCCGTCTGGGAGGTGGGGAGCCCCTCTGCCCGGCCACCGCCCCGTCTGGGAGGTGTGCCGAGCAGCTCATTGAGAGCGGGCCATGATGACAATGGCGGTTTTGTGGAGTGGAAGGCGGGGAAAGGTGGGGAAAGGATTGAGAGGTCGGATGGTTGCCGCGTCTGTGTGGAGGGAGGTAGACATGGGAGACTTTTCTCTGTACTAAGAAAAAATTCTTCTGCCTTGGGATCCTGTTGATCTGTGACCCTACCCCCAACCCTGTGCTATCTGAAACATGTGCTGTATCCACTCAGGGTTGAATGGATTAAGGGCGGTGCAAGATGTGCTTTGTTAAACAGATGCTTGAAGGCAGCATGCTCGTTAAGAGACATCACCACTCCCTAATCTCAAGTACCCAGGGACACAAACACTGCTGAAGGCCGCAGGGTCCTCTGCCTAGTAAAACCAGAGAACTTTGTTCACTTGTTTATCTGCTGACCTTCCCTCCACTATTGTCGTGTAACCCTGCCAAATCCCCCTCTCCGAGAAACACCCAAGAATGATCAATAAAAAATAAAAAAATAAACAAGAACAATATTAATCTGATCAAGGTTTTGTACAGTTTATTATCATCCAGGTAATCAGGTGCAACCTGCTCTGCCTACCAGCCCCCCACCCCTGTTCTGTGTTTTCATTTAATAAATATTTTGGTCTACTCACTATGTGCTAGATTTTCTGGAGACCGCAAAGTAAATGAGATAGAATCTCTATGTTGACAGCTAAGTTAGATTTAACATAACTGACAAAAATTAAAATTTCTGATGTCTTGTAAAAATATTTTGTATGTATGAATGCATACTGAATGTAAAGTGGTTAACAAAAAAAATCACACTTGCACTCATGGAAGGCTTTTCATGAATTTGTCAATTTCTATTTTTTTATATTTCCCCACTTCACTGGATAATGCATATCTGAACCTGGAAACTGATTCCCACTGCAGAAAGTGTTCTGAGTCATGTCTCTTGGCTTCACTAGTGCAGGTCCACGTGGGAGGATGGCCTAGCATCAGCTCGGCCCATGCTGTGATCAGCCACCTCCATGCACCCACACCAAGCAAGCTCCCTGGGTGATTCACCACCAGGGCACTGACCTTTACTCTGTGTTCTCCTAGCTCTTTGTTGGGGTGCTGTACAAGACATCTCTGAAGAAGACACTGTATACGACATCTGTAATGAGGATGCTGTAGACATCTCTGATGAGGACACTGTAGATATCTCTAATGAGGCTCCTGTACATGACATCTCTAATGAGGCTGCTGTATGTGACATCTCTAAGGATGCTGTAAACATCTCTGAGGCTGCTGTACGTGACATCTCTAATGACGCTGTAGACATCTGTAATGAGGCTGTTGTACATGACATCTCTAATGAGGACACTATAGAAGACATCTCTTATGAGGACACTGTATACGACATCACTAATGAGGATGCTGTACGATACATCTGTAAAAAAGAAGATGCTACCAAGGTAAAACACTTTCCTTTGTCTTGAACAGAAATGTTGCTTTCCTGGCTTCTTTCCAATCAGATGTAGACATGAACATCTGCCAGTGTGGGTTATTTATGCCATCTGCAATTCCCTTGGTGTGGTGCTATTGATTGGCAACCTCTCATCAACCCATGCCGGGCACACTGGGGCGTGGTAGATGGCAGCATCCACGATCCACTGCAATGTAGAGGTGTTTCCCTCCACAGCAGTTTTCCCCTGTGGATTAAGAGTTATGCAACTGCCAATCTAAATGCACTTTAAAGATACATTCTGTGGGAAAAGGTGTTGTCTTTTCCACAGGTGTCCTCCGTGCTAGTTTTGGGGGACTTCGATCTTTGACTCAATCACTATACCCCTTCTAATTTTCTCAAGTTGTTGAGAGAATATCAGATCTGTGTGACGTGCATGGCAACATTTCACCCTCCTAATGTTTTCTTTTCTATAATTGCAGGAGCCATTGACACTGGAGAACGGTACGTACCCTGAAATAACTCACTTCCTGAGGGAAAAACTTTGTCTCTAGGGTACAGAAACCTGATTCTGGGCTCCTTTTGGGAAGGAGGATTTGGGGTCTGGTGAGACAAATGATTTTGCAAGAATAAAACAATGTCCAGAGAGGCTATAGGGATGTCTGTGAAGCAGAGGAAACATCAGGGGATCCTGTGTGAAGCACCCGGGCTTCAGCTGGGGTGGGAGGAGTGGATGGGCCTCTCTCTAATGACTTATCTTGATGTTTGTGTTTCTACAGATTTGATTGTGGAGAGCATATCTGATGATGAGGATTTTGCAGGTAGGTAACTACTTTCCATGTAAGATCCAATGGGAGAGAGTTCCCAGGGGCCTTTGGGGTATCCATGCTCCTTGGGACGTTGAGGGAGGAGGCATGAAATCAAAACAAAAAAGGAAATATGTGTCATATTGGATTTGGTCTTTTCCAGGTTTATTGGCATAATAGTAAGAACTGTCTCTCTGGGCTATGAGGGTGCTGTGTTATGTGAAGGTGGTCTTTCCCAGAACACCTGGCCTTTTCTTTTCTGCCTCTGCCAAACAGCCTTTAACAGCCTTTGGGTTGGATTAGTCAGCACTCCTTGGGATTGTGCAGAAGAGGTTTGGGGTCACATCGAGTGTCACCTGTGGTGAACAGAATCTGAGGGACACAACTCTCTCACAGGCACTTCCTTCAACCTGGAGACAGAGTTCTCCCGGTGTGTGCCCAGGGGTGGAGGAGAAATTGACAGTCTGTCTCTGAACTTTTAGGACTTTCAGAAGCACTCATGTTTCCATCCTCGCTGTTGACTCCTAGCTTAAAGGGAGCTCCCGGAGTGAATGAGGAGGCAGGATGGGACCCTGGCAGTTTGACGGCAACACCTGTTTTCCTCTGCACTGGGCCGTGGATGACATTACACACCTTGGTGAGAATCAGGAAGTGAGGCTAATCACATCTGAAATTGAGATGGGCCTTGAGTCATATAAATAATTTGGAAAAGATGCATTTTATTACCCTATTGAAAGAAACCATTTATGGCCAGGTGCGGAGACCTGTAATCCCAGCACTTTGGGAGGCTGAGACGGGCAGATCACAAGGTCAGGAGATTGAGACCATCCTGGCTAACACAGTGAAATGCCATCTCCACTAAAAATACAAAAAAAAATAAATTAGCCAGGCGTGGTGGCAGGCGCCTGTAGTCTGAGCTACTCGAGAGGCTGAGGCAGGAGAATGGCATGAACCCAGGAGGCGGAGCTTGCAGTGAGCCGAGATCGTGCCACTGCACTCCAGCCTGGGCAACAGAGCGAGACTCCACCTAAAAAAATAAAAATAAAAAAGAAACCATTTATTTCTCACTCCAGCAGGATAAATGGTTTTCAGTATCCACTTAACTGCTCATTGACTCTTACTGTAGATGAGGAGGTGGCCAGCAGCCCCTGCCCTCCCCCCATCATAGGCCCAGGGTAATCAACAATTGACCGGATATAATGGAAGAGTGGTGCATTTGGAGGTATCTGTATTAATGGGACCCACATGATGTGGGTGAGAGCTATTAGGGTGAGAAAAAACCTGGGAACCCAATGAAATATTTAAACATTAAACAAAACATTGTTGAAATCTCCATTGTACTTTAGTAGTTGAAGTCATGCTTGTGGTCATCACTGCCCTTCCCAAACATAACAAGCTACTTAATATCACATGGACCCGTGCCTTGAGGAATGATGATCAGTTTGTAAAATGACAATAAAACAATTGTTTGCCTCTATAAGCCACAATATTTCATCCATATATTTCAATTTCCATGTGTAAGTATAGTTCAAATGTCAGAAATTTATTATTATCTAGTAGAATATGCATGGTATATCAATGATCAATAATTATCATACTATTTCTATTAACAATTATTTGTATGATGAAAAAAGCAGACTCCCATTCTTGGATTTTTCTCAGTTTGCACACATTAGCATGACAGGACCATGTCGACATAATATGTGCCAGCAGGAGGCCAGGACCAGAGGCTTTTCTTGTTAGCTAAGATTTCTAAATGTATTACATATTCACGGTTAGAAATAATAAATATCATAAAGGGTTAGCAAGGAAGTTTCCCTTCCACTCTGAACTTCCAAACACCAAGTCAACATTTTTGCTTGCATATCATTTCTACAATCTATGTGCAAGTAGAAACATGTGCCTGGAATGCATGCTGATGCATGATCATGTTTACACAAAGTTCTCTGCCCCCTGCATATATATATATATTGCCCCATATATAACTGGGCAATTCACCTTAGTTATCATTCCACATTTCAAATGTAAATGCATTGTATTGTTTCAGAGCTATAAAGTACTGCACCCTATGACTATTCCCAAAATTACTTAAGCACCCATTATGGGTATCCATTTGTTATGTTTCCAGTCTTGCTTTTACAACTAATGTGGTAGTGAATAGCACTATGTTGAGTAGAAGTGGTGAACGTGGGGCCGGGCGTGGTGGCTCACACCTGTAATCCCAGCACTTTGGGAGGCCGAGTCAGGCGGATCACAAGGTCAGGAGATTAAGACCATCCTGGCTAACACGGTGAAACCCCGTCTCTACTGAAAATATGAAGAATTAGCCAGGCGTGGTGGCGGGCGCCTGTAGTCCCAGCTACTTGGGAGGCTGAGGCAGGAGAATGGCGTGAACCTGGGATATGGAGCTTGCAGTGAGCCGAGATCATGCCACTGCACTCCAGCCTGGGCGACAGAGCAAGACTCTGTCCCAAAAAAAAATAAAAAAGAAAGAAATGGTGAACGTAGTGGGCATCTTTGTCTTGTTCCAGTACTCAGGGGGAATGCTTTCAACTTTCCCCCATTCAGGATAATGTTGTCTGTGGGTTTGTCACAGATGGCTTTTATTACCTTAAGGTATGTCCCTTCTATGCCGATTTTGCTGAAGGGTTTTAATAATGAAGAAATGCTGGATTTTCTGAAATGCTTTTTCTGTATCTGTTCAGACTATCGTGTGATTTTTGTTTTTAATTTTATTTATGTGATGTGTTTTTTTTAACTTTTATTTTAAGTTCAGGGGTACATGTGCAGGATGTGCAGGTTTGTTACATATGTAAATGTGTGTCATGAAAGTTTGTTGTACATATTATTTCATCACCCACATATTAAGCCTAGTATCAGTTATTTTTCCTGATCCTCCCCCTCCTCCCAACTTCTGTCCTCCAGTAGGCCCCACACTCACAAATTCTAAGAGGAGTGGGAGACCACGCAGGCCAGTGTGGCCCACTTCAGTTGTGAAGTTAATTTGCTCAGCAACTGGCCAAAGCCTATAAGGATAGGTGCTGTATTTTAGTAGATTTAGTAATATTATCTTCCCAAGCCCTAAAATGCTCAAATCCTGCCAGCTGAAAATGGTGAGGGACAGATAGGAACTCTGTGCGGCACTTGGTTATTAGCCTGGCTTCCATCCCCTCATGGCAACTGTCTTGTGCATGTGGGTTAAAGACCCTCAGCCTCAAGCCAAGCCTTCTCCATGAGGAGCCATCTCACTATGGACTGGCTAGTGCCGTGTATGGCCACTAGCCCAACTGAAACAAAATGTTGCTTTAAAACAAACGTAAATCTCATACAACAGGCAAATGCAGAAGCAGCATGGTCTTGCAAGTGTAAAGAGGACAGTCGCAATTTTGCTGGACTTCGACCTGGGTAGAAGACATGAGGGAACTCTGTCACTGAATCATGGTAGAATTCAAGGCCACTTGTAGACTATTGCATGTTACAGAAGGTGGCCTTTAGCTGCTAAGCAAAGGCCTCTGTTTCTCATTTCTTCCTTGTTCATCTTCTTGGTCATCCTTCTTCTGCAAGAGAAAAGAGCCCAAGCAAAAGGCAGTTTCAGTATTAATCTGACTGAAGTTTTGTGCAGTTTATTATTATCCAGGTAATCAGGTGCAACCTGCTCTGCCTACAACCCCCCCACCCCTGCTCTGTGTTTTCATTTAATAAATATTTCGGTCTACCCATTATGTGCTAGATTTTCTGGAGACCACAGAGTAAATGAGATAGAATCTTTATGTTGACAGCTAAGTTAGATTTAACATAACTGACAAAAATTAAAATTTCTGATTTCTTGTCAAAATATTTTGTAGGTGTGAATGCATACTGAATGTAAAGTGGTAAACAAAATCACACTTGCACTCATGGAAGGCTTTTCATGAATTTGTCAATTTCTATTTTTTTATATTTCCCCACTTCACTGGATAATGCATATCTGAACCTGGAAACTGATTCCCACTGCAGAAAGTGTTCTGAGTCATGTCTCTTAGCTTCACTAGTGCAGGTCCACCCGGGAGGATGGCCTAGCATCAGCTCGGCCCATGCTGTGATCAGCCACCTCCATGCACCACACCAAGCAAGCTCCCTGGGTGATTCACCACCAGGGCACTGACCTTTACTCTGTGTTCTCCTAGCTCCTTGTGGGAGTGCTGTACAAGACATCTCTGAAGAAGACACTGTATATGACATCTGTAATGACGCTGTAGACATCTCTGATGAGGACACTGTAGATATCTCTAATGAGGCTCCTGTACATGACATCTCTAATGAGGCTGCTGTATGTGACATCTCTAAGGATGCTGTAAACATCTCTGAGGCTGCTGTACGTGACATCTCTAATGACGCTGTAGACATCTGTAATGAGGCTGTTGTACATGACATCTCTAATGAGGACACTATAGAAGACATCTCTTATGAGGGCACTGTATACGACATCACTAATGAGGATGCTGTACGATACATCTGTAAAAAAGAAGATGCTACCAAGGTAAGACACTTTCCTTTGTCTTGAACAGAAATGTTGCTTTCCTGGCTTCTTTCCAGTCAGATGTAGACATGAACATCTGCCAATGTGGGTTATTTATGCCATCTGCAATTCCCTTGGTGTGGTGCTATTGATTGGCAACCTCTCATCAACCCATGCCGGGCACACTGGGGCGTGGTAGATGGCAGCATCCACGATCCACTGCAATGTAGAGGTGTTTCCCTCCACAGCAGTTTTCCCCTGTGGATTAAGAGTTATGAAACTGCCAATCTAAATGCACTTTAAAGATACATTCTGTGGGAAAAGGTGTTGTCTTTTCCACAGGTGTCCTCCGTGCTAGTTTTGGGGGACTTCGATCTTTGACTCAATCACTATACCCCTTCTAATTTTCTCAAGTTGTTGAGAGAATATCAGATCTGTGTGACGTGCATGGCAACATTTCACCCTTCTAATGTTTTCTTTTCTGTAACTGCAGGAGCCATTGACACTGGAGAACGGTACGTACCCTGAAATAACTCACTTCCTGAGGGAAAAACATTGTCTCTAGGGTACAGAAACCTGATTCTGGGCTCCTTTTGGGAAGGAGGATTTGGGGTCTGGTGAGACAAATGATTTTGCAAGAATAAAACAATGTCCAGAGAGGCTATAGGGATGTCTGTGAAGCAGAGGAAACATCAGGGGATCCTGTGTGAAGCACCCGGGCTTCAGCTGGGGTGGGAGGAGTGGATGGGCTTCTCTCTAATGACTTATCATGATGTTTGTGTTTCTACAGATTTGATTGTGGAGAGCATATCTGATGATGAGGATTTTGCAGGTAGGTAACTACTTTCCATGTAAGATCCAATGGGAGAGAGTTCCCAGGGGCCTTTGGGGTATCCATGCTCCTTGGGACGTTGAGGGAGGAGGCATGAAATCAAAACAAAAAAGGAAATATGTGTCATATTGGATTTGGTCTTTTCCAGGTTTATTGGCATAATAGTAAGAACTGTCTCTCTGGGCTATGAGGGTGCTGTGTTATGTGAAGGTGGTCTTTCCCAGAACACCTGGCCTTTTCTTTTCTGCCTCTGCCAAACAGCCTTTAACAGCCTTTGGGTTGGATTAGTCAGCACTCCTTGGGATTGTGCAGAAGAGGTTTGGGGTCACATCGAGTGTCACCTGTGGTGAACAGAATCTGAGGGACACAACTCTCTCACAGGCACTTCCTTCAACCTGGAGACAGAGTTCTCCCGGTGTGTGCCCAGGGGTGGAGGAGAAATTGACAGTCTGCCTCTGAACTTTTAGGACTTTCAGAAGCACTCATGTTTCCATCCTCGCTGTTGACTCCTAGCTTAAAGGGAGCTCCCGGAGTGAATGAGGAGGCAGGATGGGACCCTGGCAGTTTGACGGCAACACCTGTTTTCCTCTGCACTGGGCCGTGGATGACATTACACACCTTGGTGAGAATCAGGAAGTGAGGCTAATCACATCTGAAATTGAGATGGGCCTTGAGTCATATAAATAATTTGGAAAAGATGCATTTTATTACCCTATTGAAAGAAACCATTTATGGCCAGGTGCGGAGACCTGTAATCCCAGCACTTTGGGAGGCTGAGACGGGCAGATCACAAGGTCAGGAGATTGAGACCATCCTGGCTAACACAGTGAAACCCCGTCTCCACTGAAAATACAAAAAAAAAAATTAGCCAGGCGTGGTGGCAGGCGCCTGTAGTCTGAGCTACTCGAGAGGCTGAGGCAGGAGAATGGCATGAACCCAGGAGGCGGAGCTTGCAGTGAGCCGAGATCGTGCCACTGCACTCCAGCCTGGGCATCAGAGCGAGACTCCATCTAAAAAAAAAAAAAAAAGAAACCATTTATTTCTCACTCCAGCAGGATAAATGGTTTTCAGTATCCACTTAACTGCTCATTGACTCTTACTGTAGATGAGGAGGTGGCCAGCAGCCCCTGCCCCCCATTGTAGGCCCAAGGTAACCAGCAATTGACTGGATATAATGGAAGAGTGGTGCATTTGGAGGTATCTGTATTAATGGGACCCACATGATGTGGATGAGAGCTGTTAGGGTGAGAAAAAGCCTTGGAGCACAATGAAATATTTAAATATTAAACAAAACATTGTTGAAATCTCCATTGTACTTTAGTAGTTGAAGTCATGCTTGTGGTCATCACTGCCCTTCCCAAACATAACAAGCTACTTAATATCACATGGACCCATGCGTTGAGGAATGATGATCAGTTTGTAAAATGACAATAAAACAATTGTTTGCCTCTATAAGCCACAATATTTCATCCATATATTTCAATTTCCATGTGTAAGTATAGTTCAAATGTCAGAAATTTATTATTATCTAATAGAATATGCATGGTATATCAATGATCAATAATTATCATACTATTTCTATTAACAATTATTTGTATGATGAAAAAAGCAGACTCCCATTCTTGGATTT
The DNA here is from genome assembly GCF_029281585.2 of Gorilla gorilla gorilla. Classification (NCBI taxonomy): domain Eukaryota; kingdom Metazoa; phylum Chordata; class Mammalia; order Primates; family Hominidae; genus Gorilla; species Gorilla gorilla. Next base: position 17,720,381 of record NC_073237.2, read on the forward strand.
TTCTCAGTTTGCACACATTAGCATGACAGGGCCATGTCCACATGATATGTGCCAGCAGGAGGCCAGGACCAGAGGCTTTTCTTGTTAGCTAAGATTTCTAAATGTATTACATATTCACGGTTAGAAATAACTCTAAATATCATAAAAGGTTAGCAAGGAAATTTCCCTTCCACTCTGAACTTCCAAACACCAAGTCAACATTTTTGCTTGCATATCATTTGTACAATCTATGTGCAAATAGAAACATGTGCCTGGAATGCATGCTGATGCATGATCATGTTTACACAAAGTCCTCTGCCCCCGGCATATATCACTGGGCAATGCACCTTAGTTGTCATTCCACATTTTCAAATGTAAATCCACTGTATTGTTTCAGAGCTATAAAGTACTGCACCCTATGACTATTCCCAAAATTACTTAAGCACTCATTATGGGTATCCATTTGTTCTGTTTCCAGTCTTGCTTTTACAGCCAATGCTGTAGTGAATAGCACTGTGTTGAGTAGAAGTGGTGAATGTGGGCATCTTTGTCTTGTTCCAGTCCTCAGGGGGAATGCTTTGAACTTTCCCCCGTTCAGGATAATGTTGGCTGTGGGTTTGTCACAGATGGCTTTTATTACCTTAAGGTATGTCCCTTCTATGCCGATTTTGCTGAAGGATTTTAATCATAAAGAAATGCTGTATTTTCTCAAATGTTTTTTCTGAATCTATTCAGATTATCATATGAGTTTTTGTTTTTAATTTTATTTATTTGATGTATCACATTTATTGACTTGCATATGTTAAACCATCCCTGTATCCCTGGTATGAAACCCACTTGATCATGGTGGATTATGTTTTTGATATGCTGTTGGATTCAGTTAGCTTGGTTGTAGCATTTCTTATTATTCCATCTGTGGAATGTATTGGTTTAAGTAATGAAAACATGTTCTGTCTTCACTGCTTCGCACCTTGTGTTTCTTTAACAGCCTTCCCAATAGGGCAGCATAAAAGCAGGAGCCTTGCTAGTCTCCCCTTAACCTGGAATCCCCCCTTCTCCGCAGCTCCCTCACTGGACAGGATAGACTGGGCACCCAGGCCTCAAGGTAAGGACACACACTGTCACTTAGAGATCCAGTGTCTGGAAAGGCCAACCTTGGGGGGGTGCTGCCAGCTTTACAGTGACAGAGGTGTTGGGAGGGACTGACCACCAATGCATAAGGCTGTGCTTTGTTCGTGACGTAAAGGATTATTTCTCAAATTTTTGGGGAGGGACAATCCCAAGGCCTCCCCTTGTCCTGGTGCTGGCTCTGCACAAAGGCAGTAAGACAGGGATGCTGGTAAGGCCTGACCTGTTGCGATGCTGGGAAGGAAGGTGCTGGGCTGAAATTCAGGAGGCTGAGGATGCAGCAGTCCCATAGGAGGTACATGACCTTCAGGATACATTTTCTTCATTGATGATCAATGGAAATGAGAAATCACTGACTATTTTTTCTATCATTGGAATCTACTCTCTACTGCTTGTGCTGTTCCTGTCTTTTGGGGAAGATGGAGGATCAATCAGTGTGTGCTGCACTGAGTGGAAGGAAGGAGAGCTGAGACAAAAATTAAGGGAGGATGAGAGACAGGGGGGTCCTTCATCCAGGTGCTTGCAGAGTCTTCCTGAGGAGGAAAGCCCCGTGGCTCCCTGGGGAAGGAGCAGGGAGGGCTGCATGATTCCCACAATGAAGGGTGTGGTATGTCTGAGGACAGCCAGGCTGTTCTGTTAAGAGTCAGTGGCAGAGTGAGAAGCAGCAAGGCCAGGAGGGTGGCTGGAGGCCAGGCTCTGGATCATTCTTCATGTGATGGAAACAGCCAGAGCCCAGTGGGCTGGGAGGTGCAGGACGCGGTGGCTGATGACAGAACAATGTGGAGAGAAGTGTGATGTGTCAAATCCTTACTTTGTTCTGGGCATTGTGCTAAACGTGGCTCATCCCATTTAGGGGCCGAAAGTTGCAGAGGTTTAGGAAGCTCACCCATGATACTGGAGCCCCCATCTCCTGCCTTAGGGCTGTCCCCCTTCTCACCCAGCCACCACCTGTTTTGGGGCAATACACAGAAGTGGTAACCTCTTATGGATAGGCAAGTAAATTCTGCTGTTTTTGTTATTCACAGAAAAAAACACTGGCTCGAGTGGGTTGGGAAGGTGACATACCAGAAGCATTTCATCTGGTTATCTCTATTAACGTGAATCCTATAGTATTGAAATACATAGGTTAGCATTTTTGGCCAATTTACTCAGCATTCTGGGTTAAAGGCTTTTATTTAATTAATTAATATTTTTATGTTTGAGACGGAGTTTCACTCTTGTTGCCCAGGCTGGAGTGCAACAGTACTATCTCGGCTCACTGCAACCTCCACCTCCCAGGTTCAAGCGAGTCTCCTGCCCTCTGCCTCCTAAGTAGCTGTGATTATAGGCTCATGCCACCATACCCAGCTAATTTTTTGTATTTTTGGTAGAAATGACGGTTCACCATGTTGGTCAGGCTGGTCTCGAACTCCTGACCTCAGGTGATCTGCTCACCTTGGCCTACCAAAGTGCTGGGATTATGGGCATGAATCACCACGCCTGGTGTAAAGGCTTTTAAAACTCACTTGTATAAGTTGACTTAGTTTTCTTTAACCTTGTAGAAAAATACAAAAATGGCAATCTTTTTTATCACACAAATAATGTCTTTTTAATAGTGACTTTTTCTAATTGATATATTATGTACTTTTCATTCACTAATTATGAACTGCTTACATTTGAAGTGTTTTACGAATTAATATTTACTTGCATAGATGAAGATAACTAGTCATAGGCATTTTTACTAACCATACTCATTAAGCATAGCATGGACTCATGTGATGTCAAGGAGCTATTTTATTTGGTAAAAGGAAAAAGCCCAAGAATGAATGCAAGAACTGAAACAGTGGAGACACCTAGAATGACTTGTCTAAGATCTAAATCATTTTGTTGTCTTCCCAGTGTACCTATTATCCTGATCATTGTCATCAGCATTGATTGGGTCCTTTTAGCACAGATTTCTCAAAGTGGGCAACTCCATAACAGTTGGAAGCTTATGAATTCATATAATTTGTAAGAGGACAATTTGGGAGTACCTATTTTAAAATTCTAATAACCTGGTAATTTCATCCATGTCTAGGGTATTTTATGTAAAATATTTCCACAATTAGGAGAAATATGTCCATGGTGATTTTCTATGTAGCAGTGTTTTAATAGAATAGAAAATTGTTACAAACCAAATTTCCATCACAAAGGAAATAGTAATACACTGAATAATAATACAGCAAATATTATGCAGGCTTTAAACATCAAAAAGGAGCTCAACTTCTGACTTCCGATGATGGTGTTGAAGTAGGTCACAGCTGGTTTACATTTTATTTTCATGTGGGAACTCTGGAAGTCTGCCTTAGTGATTTTACATGTAGCTAAATTTAGCTAATGAAAAGCTATTCGAAGTATGGCAAAATGGAACTTTAAAACAGTATCTTGTCAACAACCAAGAGGACCTGTTTCACATAAAGCCCACGCATTCATCTGCCTGTTCATCATTCTGTCTGTCCACACAGGCATCATTCATTAGTGGAACTGAGTGCCCACTGTCGAGCCGACAAGCCCATAACCTCCCTGTTCCTAGTCACACATTAATTCTTCAACAAATCCCTTTTGATAGATTGTGATTAAGCTTAGCTGCTATTTCCAATTGCTTCCCCAAGCGTACTTCTCACTGTTCTCCCATCACACCCTCCAGCCCATCCATGCAGGTTTCCTTTGCTTTTCTCATCTTACACCAAACTCCCTATTTTTACTCCCACTTCTACCTCCTCTCCAAGACAAAACAAACAAAACTAGTATTTTAAAACTTAGTTGTAATCTTCCTTCATGAAAATTTCTCCAACAGCCACTCCCATGGCCCTGTGTGTTCCGGATTTTTTTAAATATTGGCTATAAGGTTGAGCAAGTCAGGATATGCTTTTTTGGGGTACACACTGTTTTGTTTGTATTGATTCTTCCTATTGGAGGCGTGGTCATTGCCTTCTCCTCTGGGGAGTTTATGCCAGTGCTCTTCAATAAGATTGGCAGGCAATTTTTATTTTTGTACTTAATTTTTTGTATGGTATTGAGATAATATTCTCATCAGATTAATTGAAAGTAGCCCCCTTCATTAATTTTATGGAAATGTTTTAATCGGATTAGAATGACAACTCCATTGTAATTTTGGATTTAGCCAATAATAGTATTACGGCTCTGTGTGTGAGAGAGAAAAAGAGAGAAAGGGAAAGAAAGAGACAAAGACCGATACTTCTTAACTACTGATTAAATTTACATAGAAGCTACTGAACTATTCAGGATTTTTATTTCTTCATGAGTTCATTTTAGAAAATTATACTTTCTAGGATTTTGTCTATTTTGTACACATTTTAAAATGTATTGGCATGATATCCATATTCATATGTTTACATACATAATAAATACATACGTAGATTTGAATACATATGTTTATTCATAATATCCACTGATTGTTTTGTAATCTCTGCTACTTCTGTGGTTATGTCTTCCTATGAATTTCTGATATGAATTTTGATTATTTCCCTTTTTTCTTGATAAATCTCACTAATGACTTTTGTATTAGACTTTTCTGGAAAACAACTGCTGGCTTTGTTACTTCTCCCTAGTATTGTTCTTGTTTTCTATTTCATCAATTTCTCATCTGTTATCCTTCCATTACATTATCTGCGTTTATTCTGATGTTACTTTTTCTAACTTGAGTTGTATGCTTAATTAACTTTCAGCCTTTCTGAGTTTCCAGTGTAAACAACTAAGCTTATAGATTGCTCTCATATAATGCTCTTTGCTGCATCTCACAATTTTCAGTTTGCACACATTTTATTATTTATTCATAAGAATTATCTAATTGCATTATGATTTTTATTGACATTAAAGTTTAGAAGTATGCTCTACATTTTCTACTGTTGCAACCAATGTTCTTGTGCACGAGTCTTTTCAATTTTTGCCAGTCTCCTTTAGGATAGATTTTAAGATGTCGGATTGTAGGTCAAAGTGTTACTGCTTTGCAACTTTGCTAAATGTTGCCAAATCCCTCTCCACAGGTGCCTAATGGGGCTTTCTTAGCAACAATGTGTGTACAGCCACACTAACATAGTTACATGTGGAACTTCTAAAATTTTGTCTCTAAAGTGGTATTAAAGTGATTTTTTTAAATTTTTTCAATGAGATTAAAAGCCATTTCTGTTTTTTTCTTTATATTATTTGTTCATGTCTCTAACATGCTTACATGTGATTGTTGGTATTCTTCTTCCCTATATTTAGAGACTTGTTATATTTTAAGTATATTAAAACCTTTGTGATATGCCTGGCCGTGTTTTTTTCCTGTTTACCATGTATCTTTTGTACTTTTTAAAATTGAACTTCATGTCACGCTGAGGTTTTCTATTTTTATGTAACAAAACATTATAATTTCATTGTGTTCTCAGGGGTTGTTCTACCCCTTTCAAGGCTGCTGTTGACTTTCTACAGTAATATGTGTGGCATTGATGACAAGCAGCCAGTGTCTCCCATGTTTTGTAATAATTGATCTTTTTTTGTTTCAGATAACCCTGAGAAATATATTGACTGTCTCCACAGGGCTTATGATTTCTTCTCAGGTTTGAAAAATGCCCCCAGATGAGCAAGACGGGGCTGCCACATTGATGGAGCAGCTGCGGGACACACCCAAGAAACCTCCTGGAGAACACAGGGGACATTCACGGCTGGAGGCTGCATCTATGGCCGGGGTTTTCATCCATGAGCTGGGGACTTCATCCATGGGCTGAGGACTTCATCCACTACTGGGGACTTCATCCATGACTGGAGACTTCATCTGCGACTGAGGGCTTCATCCATGGGCTGGGGGCTTCATCCATGGGCTGGGGCCTTCATCCATGACTGGGGGCCTCATCCATGGGCTGGGGGCTTCATCCATGGGCTGGGGGCTTCATCCATGACTGGGGGCTTCATCCATGGGCTGGGGGCTTCATCCATGACTGGGGGCTTCATCCACGACTGGAGACTTCATCCATAGGCTGGGGGCTTCATCTACAGCTGGAGACTTCATCCACAGCAGGGGCTTCACCCTTGGCTGGTTTGCCCGATCTGTATCTGAGCCACAGATACAGATTATTAAACAGATAATAATTTTACTGACTTTCACTTTTATCGTTTTTGTTATTTATAGTTTTTGTTTCAAAAGTTGTTTGTTGATAATTTAATGAAATAACGAAACCAGAATTATCCCCTTTTAATTATTTCCTTGTGTCTATATAGAAAGAGTGGATTTAAGAAAACATTGAGATGCCCCTGTCTGTGTTTGTGAATTGGAGAGTTGGGCCTAAAACCTTTCTCTGGTAGCTTTCCAGAAGATTGCCCCACCTTACACTTGCTTTCTGTGGGTTCCAGAGGCTTCCATTTGAAAGGAGCCTCTCTCCCCACTCTGCCTCAGCCCACACCAGCTCTCCTGTAACCCACTGACTTTGTAAACGCTTTCTTCCACCTGCACCTCATTGAATTCAAGACTTTGGAAAATAGTCAAAAATTCTAAAAAGGTGGAAATGTGTGTGATCTGGAAATCCCTGCTGTAATATTTTTAATGGAATCTACTGGAAACTATTAGTTTATATTTTAAATAAAACCATCCCTTAGCACTAGAATATCAAGCCATTCATTTTTTAGCAGAACTTTGAGATATAATTTAAATACCATAAATTTCACCCCCATACAGTGTACAATTCAGTGGTTTCTAATATATTCACAGAGGTCTGCAAAAACTACAATTTAATTTTAGACACTAATATCATTTATTGACATCCTTACATGCATATAGATGTAGATATATGTAATTTTAATATCATCTTGAATATTATAGTATTTAACGTACTATAATAATATCTGTGTTTTTATATTGCTGTTTTATGTTGTTATTTTGAATGACGATGATCTCCAGGTACCTTTACACAGGTTTAAAATACACCTTTTTACAACTCGAGAAATTAAATTGTTTCTAGCAAATCACATAAGAAACACATAGGCTATTGTTATAAAAATTCAAATACTGCTTAGGTCTATGGAATGAAATGTATCACTGCCAGCGCCCTGCCCACTCAGTCATCCACATCCACTTACACGCAGATAGACATGCTCATGTTTTTACATGACGTAATACTGCTTTGTGTGTTGTTCCCTGACTGGCTTTTCCATGTAAAATAGAATGTGGTGATCATTGCTTATGAGTGCATATAAGTCTCTCTCATTCTTATTTATAGTTGCATCATTATTCAACAGGGTATTTGACCATAATTTGGTCACTTTTTCACTGTGGAATTTTTATGTTGGATTCAGTTATTTGTTACTGTTACCTATACCTGTATATTCATCTTTTTGGTACCTTAGTTAAGTGAGTTTTTTCTTTTATGACTGATTTCTAAAAATAAAATACTGAGGCAAAGTATGAATCTTTAATTTTTTTTTTTTTTTTTGAGACGGAGTTGCGCTGTGTCGCCCAGGCTGGAGTGCAGTGTCGCGATCTTGGCTCACTGCAAGCTCGGTCTCCCAGGTTCACGCCATTCTCCCGCCTCAGCCTCCCGAGTAGCTGGAACTACAGGTGCCCCCCAACACCTGGCTAATTTTGTTTTTGTATTTTTACAAATAACACGGGGTTTTACCGTGTTAGCAAAGATGGTCTCGATCTCCTGACCTCATGATCTGCCTGCCTCCGCCTCCCAAAGTGTTGGGATTATAGGCATGAGCCACTGCGCTGGGCCATATTTTGATAAAAAATTAAAAATCTGTGTTTCAAAAAAATTTAATGATACTATACTCCCACCATCAGTATATGAGAGTTCCTATTTCCACACACCCTTAATTACAGAGGAAATTACCAAAGCTAATCTTGGCCAATTTTATGATTGAGAAATATTTCTACTTTTAATTTGGATTTCTCCACTTATTAGAGAGATTGTGCATTTTTACGTATGTTTACTGGCCATTTGTATTTCTCGCTGAAAATTTCATAATGATATGTTTTACTAGTTTTCTAATTCATGTAATGATATTCTTTATATATTCTGCACATTTATTCTATATAATTAGCAAGTTTGTTTCTTAAGGTCTGTGTCATAACTTTTATTTTATTTATATTATCTTTGTTTTGAAGAAACTTTCATTTTTACATAGTCAAATTGTTGAACATTTTCCCTGCCATTTCTGGATTTTGTGACTTGCTTTCAATAGTATGTCCTTTTGGGGCTTTATTGATTTGTTTTGTTTAAAGAACATGCTCAAATCTTACATTATTTAGTAGTTTACTTTCTCCCATTACAGTACATGGACATCACTAATTCCAACTAATGTAGATCAAATGTATCATTTGAATTTCAGTGTAGTAATGCGCATTATAGATAAGTTCTGATTTCTTTATTCCCTATTAGCTGGATATTAAGGTTGTTTTTAAAAATTCCCACCACTAATGACTTTTCAATAATCATCAATATACATGGATCCCGTTGATGTTTTTGTTTTATATTTCTTATTTTCTGTAGTATAGGATTCTCAAAGTGGTGTAACTGACCTACGGTACATTTTAATTATAATTTTAATTATACTGGCAGATTATTTTCCAAAAAGTTGATCAATTCACACTCTTATCAACTACATAAGTAAGCCTCTTCCTATGTAGACTAAATAACACTAAAAGATTTTTTTAATAAAAATGCTAATTTGGCTGCTGAAAAATCCCATAGGTGCTTTAATTAATCAATTTTTTCTATTTCAATGAGTTGCTTATTCATAACCTGTGTGTGTGTGTGTGTGTGTGTGTGTGTGTGTGTTTCTATTTGGCAGTTTATGGTTGGAAACACTCCTAAAAAAGGAAATCTAAAAAACACACAAAATACTAAAATATATTTGATGAGTAAGAAGTAAATTTCTTCATATCCGAAAAATTGCTAAAAATATTAAAATTGTAGTCAAAATAGCTCATGAAACAAAGCAAACAAAAATACTAAACAAAAGAAACAGGCCAGGCGCAGTGGCTCACACCCAAAGTAATCCCAGCACTTTGGGAGGCCAAGGCAGGAGGACTGCTTGAGTCCAGGAGTTCGAGACCAAGGTAGGCAACACAGCAAGAACCCATCTCTACAAAAAAATTAAAAATTAGCCAGGTGTGGTGACACGTGCCTGTAGCCCTAGCTCCTCAGGAGACAGGTGGGAGGATCACTTGAGCTCAAGAGATCAATGAAGCCATGTTAATGCCACTGCACTGCAGCATGGATGACAGAGTGAGATGCTGTCTCAAAAAAAAAAGGAAAAGAATACTCTAGCTTCACTTCCCCACCACAGAGATCTAACTGGCAACTATCCACAGATGGGAATACCCTCAAGAATATATATCCAGAACACAGGTGGAATGTTGCCCAGGCTGGACAGAGTGCAGTGGAGTCATCTCGGCTCACTACAACCTCTGCCTCCCGGGTTCATGCAATTCTCCTGCCTCAGCCTCCCGAGTAGCTGAGATTACAGATGCCCACCACCACACCCAGCTATTTTTTTTTTTTTTATTTTTAGGAGAGATGGGGTTTCACCATGTTGGCCAGGCTGGTCTTGAACTCCTGACCTCAGGTGATCCACCTGCCTTGGCTTCCCAAAGTGCGGGATTACAGGCGTGAGCCACCGTGCCCAGCCTACTGTCTATTGACTTTTGACAAAGGCACAAAGAACATGCCAAGGGGAAAGAACAGTGTATTCAATAAACGGTGCTGAGAAAAGTGGCTATTCATATGCAGAAAATAAAATTAGACCCTTGTCTTACACCATGCCCCAAAATCAACCCAAAATGGATCAAAGACTTAAACATTAGGCTGGAAATTGTAAAATTACTATAAGAAAGCACAGAGGAAAAGCTCCATGACACTGACCTAGGCAATGATTTTTGGGTATGTCCCCAAAAGCACAGGCAACAAAAGCAAAAATAGAAACAGGATGGCATCAAACTAAAAAGCTTTTGCACAGCAAAAAGAACAAGTAACAAGGTAAAGAAACAACCCACATCGTGAGCAAAAATATCTGCAAACCATACGTTAGAAAAGGGGCTAATATCCAAAATATATGAGGTACTCAATCAATTCAACAGCAAAAGAACAAGTAAGCCAATATAAGAATGAGCCCGGGCGCGGTGGCTCACGCCTGTAATCCCAGCACTTTGAGAAGCCCAGGTGGGCGGATCACGAGGTCCGGAGATCAAGAATATCCTGGCTAACATGGTGAAACCCCGTCTCTAGTAAAAATACAAAAAATTAGCTGGGCGTGGTGACGGGTGCCTGTGGTCCCAGCTACTCGGGAGGCTGAGGCAGGAGAATGGCATGAACCCGGGAGGCGGAGCTTGCAGTGAGCCAAGATCATGCCCCTGCACTCCAGCCTGGGCGACAGAGTGAGACTCCATCTCAAAAAAAAAAAAAAAAAAAGAATGAACAAAGAAACCAAACACATTTTTCAAAAGTAGACATATAAACAAACAGCTAACAGGTTCATGAAAAAATGCTATCTCAAAGGCAGGTCCTGGGACCAGTAACATCAGTATTATCTGGGAGTTTGTTCAAAAGGCAAAATATCAGGCCCCACTGCAGACCTGACCTGGAAGCTGCATTTGACAAGATTCCCAGGTGATCCATATGCACATTAAAGTTTAAGATGCTTACTATAGGCAGCAAGTACTGAAGAAGCTCTGGGGCCCGGAGCTGACTGGTGGCGACCTAAATCTTTAGGAAAATGCAAATTAAAACCACGGTGACACGCCACCTCCCTCTCATTAGAATGGGTTTTATGAACAAGATGGAAGGTAAGTGTTGGCCAGGATGTGGAGAAAGGGGAACCCTAGTACACTGCCGGTGTATAGTACAGCTGCGATGGAAAATGGCATGGAGGTTCCTCAAAACACTAAACATAGAACTATCGTGTGAGCCAGCAATCCCACTTCTGGGAATATATCCAAGGGAATTGAAATCAGTATGTTCAGGGATATCTGCACTCCCATGTTCACTGCGGCCCCATTTACAGTAGCCAAGATATGGAATCTGCCTAAGTGAATCAGCCTAAGATGAATGCATACAGAAAAGGCGGTGCACGTATACAACGAAGTATTATTCAGCCTTAAAAAGAACAAAACTCAGCCGGGAGCTGTGGCTCATGCCTGTAATCCCAGCACTTTGGGAGGTGGAGGTGGGCAGATCACCTGAGGTTGGCAGTTCGAGACCAGCCTGACCAACATGGTGAAACCCCATATTTATTAAAAAAATATATATATATATATATATATATATATACAAAATTAGCTGGGCGTGGTGGCGCATGCCTGTAATCCCAGCTACCTGGGAGGCTGAAGCAGGAGAATCACTTGAACTAGGGAGACAGAGGTTGTGGTGAGCTGAGATCACGCCATTACACTCCCGCCTGGGCAACAAGAGTGAAAAAAAAAGAAAAAAGAACAAAACTCTGTCATTGGGAATGACACGAATAAATCTAGAGGACACACTGCTAAGTGAAATACAAATACCACAGAAAGACAAATACCACATAATCTCACATGCAAGTGGAATCTTTTTAAAGTTGAATTTGGGCCAGGCGCCCTGGCTCATGCTGATAATCCCAGCATTTTGGGAAGCTGAGGCATATGGATCACTTGAGGTCAGGAGATTGAGACCAGCCTGGTGAACATGGTGAAACCCTGTCTCTACTAAAAATACAAATATTAGCTGGGCATGGTGGCGGGCGCCTGTAATCCTAGCTACTTGAGGCAGGATAATCACTTGAACCCAGGAGACGGAGGTTGCAGTGAGTTGAGATTGTGCCACTGCACTCCAGCCTGGGCGACAGAGTGAGACAACATCTCAAAAAAAAAAAAAAAAAAAAGAAAGAAAAAAAAAGTTGAATTCATAGAAGTAGAAGGTAGAAGAATGATGGTTACCAGAGCTGGCAAGGTGGAAGAACAAGGGAATGGAGACTTCCTCTTCAAAAGATACAAAGTTTCAGCCAAGCAGGAGAAAAAAGTTTTGAGATCTATTGCACAGCAGGAGACTACTGTCAATAATAGTGAATATTTCAAAATAAGAGGAAATTTGGTGTATCACCATAAAAGAATGCCAAGTAAGTGAGGTAACAGGTATGTTCATTAGCTTGACTTAATCACTCCATATTGTATTGTTAAGTTAAATTTGGTCTAAAACTGCCTCCACAATTCATATTAGCGCCAAACTGGAAAATCCAGCCACAGAAGAGTAGATGAGCAAATTATAGTACATTTGTACAAGGGAATACTATTCCGCAATAGAAAACAATGCAGCAACACCAACGAATCTCAAAAACATTAGCTACAAAAGAGTACATACTGCATGACTCCCTCTGTATGAAATTCTAGGAAAGGCAAAACTAGTCTACAGTGACAGAGGGCAGATCAGGGATTTCCTGGGGGTGGGTGGGGGAACTGCCAGCAAAGGGCTACAGGGATTTAAGTTAATGGAGATGTTCTGTATCATGATTGTAGAAGTGGTCATGAGGGTGCACACATTTCTGAAAATTCATCCAGCTGGACACTTAAAATGGGCATATTTTCTTGAATGTAAATTTTTCTCCATAAAGTTGATTTTATTTATTTATTTATTTATTTTTGAGATGGAGTCTCACTCTATCACCCAGGCTGGAGTGCAGTGGTGCGATCTCAGCTCACTGCAACCTCTGCCTCCTGGGTTCAAGTGATCTCCTGCCTCAGCTTCCCGAGTAGCTTCCAGTAGCTGGAATTTCAGGTGTGCACCACCACGCCTGGCTAATCTTTGTATATTTTAGTAGAGATGGGGTTTTGCCATGTTGGCCATGCTGGTCTTGAACTTCTGACCTCAAGTGATCCCCTGCCTTGGCCTCCCAAAGTACAGGGATTACAGGTATGAGCCAACATGCTCAGCCTATAAAGTTGATTTTAAAACAAGAGAAATCAACATCAACAATAAATAAATTAATTAATTAAAATAAAATAAAGCTGCCTCCACATATAGCACACTGTAACCTAACTTAATAGACATGAAAGGACAATAAATCTTGGGACCCCAAGAAGCTAAAGGGAAAAGTCAAGCTGGGAACTGCTTTGGGCAAACCTGCCTCCCGTTCTATTGAAAGTCTCCCCTCTGCTCACTGAGATAAATGCATATCTGATTGCCTCCTTTGGAGAGGCTCATCAGAAACTCAAAAGAATGCAACCATTTGTCTCTTATCTATCTAAGACTTGGAAGCCCCCTCCCCACCTCGAGTTGTCCCACCTTTGCTTCGAGCTGTCCTGCCTTTCCGGACCGAACCAACGTTCATCTTACATATGTTGATTGATGTCTCATGTCTCCTTAAAATGTATAAAATCAAACTGTGCTCTGACCACCTTGGGCACATGTCAGGACCTCCTGAGGCTGTGTTATGGGCGTGTGTCCTCGACCTTGGCGAATAAACTTTCTAAATTAACTGAGACCTGTCTCAGCTATTTGGGGTTCACATAGGTAAAAAAGCCAAACTGCAACCTAACCTGAGAATATGCCCTTGGAATAAGTAGCCCAGTCTCAGCCAATCACAGCAGCAGAGTTCTCGGCCCTTCACAGGATGCAAGCTGCCAAAAACGTTCAAATAAGGCAACTGCAGAGCTGTAAACAACAGGCTATTTCTGCATGAAACTTACATTTTCTGGCTATAAATATTCCCTGCCCACTTGTGAAGCAGAGATCTCTGAACCACTTTTGGTTCTCACAGCTACCTGGTTCACGAATCTTTTTTCTGTTTAACTAAACTCTGTCAAATTTAGCCTAAGGCTTTTCTTTTAACAGTATACATATATCACACATCAGATTGTACTACATAAATGTAATTCAATTGTGATTTATAAATTTAAAATAGTATATATTTTTTGAGACAGAGTCTCACTCACCCAGGCTGGAGTGCAGTGGCATCATCATAGCTTACTGTAACTTGAAACTCTTGGGCTCCAGCAATCCTCTCACCTCAGCCTCCTAAGTAGCTGGGACTGCAAGTGCATGCCACCATGCCCAGCAAATTTTTTTTTTTTAATTACTGTAGAGATGGGGGTCTCACCATGTTGCACAGGCTGGTCTCAAACTCCTGGTCTCAGTGGATCCTCCTGTGTGATCCTCCCACCTTAACCTCCAAAAGAACTGGGATTACAGGTGTGAGCCACCATGCTTGGCCCAAAAATAATATATAATTTATTTTAAAACACTAGGTGATTTTTTTCAACTTTTATTTTAGAATCAGGGAGGGGGGGTACCGAGCAGGTTAGTTACAAAGGTTTATTGCGTGATACTGAGGCATGGGGTATGCCAGAACCCACCAAGGGGATATTTTGGTTGTCAACTACCTGAAAAAAGTATCCTTTCAAGTCAACAGCTGCTGCAGTATTTTAAAAAATGGAAATGTAACAATACGGGTTAAATAAATTTTGACAAATTTATAAAATGGAATACTACAGTGACATTAAAATCATTTTAGACTGTTTAATCAAGATGGAGAAAACTACAATATTTTATTGAATAAAAAAAGAAATTATAGAGAAATCTTTTTTGGGTTTTTGAGACAGGGTCTTGCTCTGTCACCCAGGCTGGAGTGCAGTGGCACAATCTAGGCTCACTGCAGCCTCCACTTCCCACTCAAGTGATCCTCTGGTCTCAGCCTCCCAAGTAGCTGGGACTACAGGCAAGTGCAACCATACCCACCTAATTTTTTACTTTTTGTAGAGATGGGGTCTCACTATGTTGCCCAGGCTGGTCTGGAACTCCTGGGCTCAAGCAATACTCCTGTGTCAGCCTCCCAAAGTGCTGGAATTACAGGCATGAGCCACCACACCAGCCAAGAAATCAGATTGTATGAACCCAGCTTTATAAAACATAAACTAGTCACACATACTGGTGGTGGAGGGGGAAAAAACTGAGAGGAAATATACCAAAAATGGCATTAATGGGTAACTGTCAGACGGATTAGAATTCATTTTTACCTTTTTTCTTGATACATCTCTTAATTTCCAAATTTCCTGTAATTAATTAATATGTAATTTTAAAATAAGCAATAATTCATTTAGAGAATAGATTTAACATCTATATTCTCTAATTACTTTTGTTGGCAATAGTGTTCCTATTCCAAGTTCAAAAAAATTTAAAAAGAAGTGTTCAAATATTTTTTCTTATTCTTTTCTTTTCTTTTTCTTTTTTTTTTTTTGCCCAGGCTGGACTGCAATGGCGTGATCTCGGCTCACTGCAACCTCTGCCTCCCGGGTTAAAGCGATTCTCCTGCCTCAGCCTCCCAAGTAGCTGGGATTACAGGCATGCACCGCCACACCTGGCTAATTTTGTATTTTTAGTAAAGACGGGATTTCTCCATGTTGGCCAGGTTGGTTTTGAACTCCCGACCTCAGGTGATCTGCCGGCCTCAGCCTCCCAAAGTGTTGGGATTACACACCCTAGGCCATGTGCTTTCCTATGCGTCACCTCCATCCATCCTCAATAGCTCTGTGGCTTCGGCATTGCTATACCCATTGTGCATTTTTATGCGGGAAGTGGGGATTTGAAGTCATTTTGTTCTCCCAAGAAAACCCATGCTCTTGTCATGACCCCACATCAGACAGACTTCGGTTCAGATTCTGACTGTGACACTCATTAGCTGTGTGACCTTGGGCACATGTTTTAACTTCTCTGAAGCTCAGCTACTGGTACTAAAACAGGGGCAATGACAGAAAACGAGGTTATTAAAAGAATTGGAGAGTACACCTCTAGGGCTTTTTGATTGTAAACAACAGCAATATACTCTAGGGCTAACTTTGGAGAAGGATGGAAGACATTTATTAGAAGGATATGAATTAGCTCAAATAACTGAATGCAAAGCAAACAGCCAAGTCTTGGAAAGGGATGAGAGCCAGGCCAGCTGAAGAGATCTCAAGAATAGGGAGTTAACTGCCTTCCTTCTTCAGGGGATTCTTGACTGCATGAAGCAGCTCCGGTTGTTTTCAGTTCTGCGGCTCTCTGCTTGACACTCAACTTCCAGGAAGACAGGTCAGACTGGACGAGGCTGGGCCATGTGCTGCCTTCCTCATGGATGGAGAGCAAGGTGCCTCCATCCCCATGCCCACCAGGCCTGCATGCTGTGGGGAAAAGGTAGTTTCCACAACAGAAGCTAAGATGTAGACACTGTTACCAGGCAAGGGGGTCTGAATGCTGGGCAGGCTAAAGCCACAGTTGTCCACCGCGGAGCTGATGCAGTCAGACATCCCAGCCCAGGACCTGGCACAAGGGAGTGGCTCCATAAATGCTTGGTTTTGCTGGTGGTGTTTTCACCTGACCTCCTGCGAGACAGCAATTCCAGACCAGTAAATCACCGTGTAACAGTACATCTAGAAATCCTAGCTCAGCATTCTTCATAGGCGTGTCATGTTGTGATACACACAGAAGATGGTATTTGAGCAGCAAATATCTGAGGTAAACTGACAAGGTGCTCCTGCAGGAGGAGACTGGCTGGGAGGCTGTGGCCACCCCAGCCCTATCTGGCAGCCCTGGGAGCTCAGGGACTCAATACTGCACTTATGGGCGATGCACCCGTGAAGAAGCCCAATTAGATGATAGAACTTCAGGCCCCCCGCTGACCGCCATTGCCTTGGTCCCAGCTCTGCCTGGCCCTCCCTTAGTCCTCCAAAAGTTTGAAAGAGGGTCCCCATGAGGACCGAGGCCTGAGGCCCAGTAGAGTCAGCAGTGGTATCTCCGCCTTTGCCCCACCGATGACTGCCAGCTGTCTTCTGTCCACTAGCTCCTTAGGGCTTTCATTGTCAGGAAGTTCAAGCTTTTCAGGAAATAAAAAGGAACCTCTTTTTATTTTTTTTATTTTTGAGACAGAGTCTTGCTCTGTCTTCCAGGATTGAGTGCAGTGGCATGATCTTGTCATGACCCCATATTCCAAGTTCAAAAAAATCAATAAATTAGGTCCAAGTGATTCTTCTGCCTTAGCCTCCCAAGAAGCTAGGATTATAGGCACCTGCCACCATACCTGGCTAATTTTTGTATTTTTAGTAGAGACAGGGTTTCGCCCTGTTGCCCAGGGTGGTCTTGGTCTCCTGACCTCAGGTGATCTGCCCACCTTGGCCTTTCAAAGTGCTGGGATTACAGATGCGAGCCACCGTACCCGGCCCCAACCATGCATTTTTTACTTTGCTAGCTAGTGGCAGATAGCTGATCAAAACTGGTTTAAGTCAAAAACAAAAACAAAAACAAAACTGAGCATAGTGGCTGAGGCCTGGAATCCTAGCACTTTAGGAGGCTGAAGTGGGAGGATCACTTGAGCCCTGGAGTGCAAGGCTGCAGTGAACTATGATTGTGCCACTTGCACTCCAGCCTGGGCAACAGAGCAAGACCCTGACTCTAAAAAAGAAAAAAAAATCATTTTTTAAGTAATATATAATGGCCTAGGAAAATTCCTAGCCTATTAAGTAGAAAAGTAGATTGCAAAGCAGTTTGATCAAATTTTGTTAAAAAGATAATACAGAAAAAGAAGCTATATGACACATGTACACAGAAAAATACAAGAAAACACATACATCAAAATGGTCACAATGATATGCTGGTGAAGATAATGGGTATTTTTATTTTTTGTACTTTTCTCTATTTAAAAAATTCTTTTACAATGAAGATGAGTTACTTTTGAAATCAGAAAATTGGCCAGGCATGGTGGCTCACGCCTGTAATCCTAGCACTTTGAGAGGCTGAGGCAGGCGGATCACCTGAGGTCAAGAGTTTAAGACCAGCCTGGCCAACATGGTGAAACCCTGTCTCTACCAAAATACAAAAATTAGCCGGGCATGATGGCGGGTGCCTGTAATCCCAGCTACTCAGGAGGCTGAGATGGGAGAATCGCTTGAACCCAGGAGATGGTGGTTGTGGTGAGCCGAGATCACGCCACTGCACTCCAGCCTGGGCGGCTGAGTGAGTCTCCATCTCAAAAAAAAAAAAAAAAAAAAAAAGAAATCAGACAAATTTTTTTCTTTTTTTGAGATGGAGTTTCGCTCTTGTTACCCAGGCTGGAGTGAAATGGCGCTATCTCGGCTCACTGAAACCTCCGTCTCCCGGGTTCGAGTGATTTTCCTGTGTCAGCCTCCTGCGTAGCTGGGATTACAGGCATGCGCCATCACGCCCAGCTAATTTTGTATTTTTAGCAGAGATGGGGTTTCTCCATGTTGATCAGGCTGGTCTCAAACTCCTAACTTCAGGTGATCCGCCCGCCTCGGCCTCTCAAAGTGCTGGAATTACAGGCATAAGCCACTGTGCCCGGCCCAGAAAGTATTTTTTAAATTGAAAATAAGACAGCATACTCCACAAATCTTTTACCAGCTCCACTGTGGACTGAATTAGATGATTCTCCCTATTGTTTGCTATGTGTCCAGTTATTTCTGGGCACTCTCCACCTCCCCAGGGCACTGCCCATCTCTCCAACCCAGGACCATTTCTCAACCTACTGCTCCTTCTCCTACTAGCGGGGCGGACTTTCCAACATGATCACCTACATTTCGCTGTAGATGGGATCCACTTGCATTCTCTGAGGTGCTCAGGCAGATTCCTTCCTTACGGGAGGAGGTCTGATATTTAATCACCCCATGCGCTAAGTACACACTTCATGTGCGATCCATCAGGATAACCCCACACAACCTGCCAGTTCTTTGTTTGTAGTGGGTGCCCAATAAATTTTTGAATGCATAAATAAAGCACTCAGATAAACAGAGACATTTTAGAGCTCTCTGGGGATGAGAAAAGAGAGAGCTATGGGAGTGAGAATTAACTTGATTGACTATGGCTGGACCTGGCAAAGAACAACTCAGAAGTATTGGCCTCACAATTAGCTTGCTCAGGCTGCTTAATCAATATTAAAAGTTTCCTGCTCCCACACAATTTTGCTAGGCTCTCCAACCCTGTGAGGATGTCAACAGTTGAAAAAGAAGAAATAATGCGCCCAGCCTGTATTTGCAGGGGAGTGTTAAAACTGCCAGTGGAGCAGGATAGTTTGCTAAACAGCAAGTTGAGAACTTTCCCAAACTGGTCGGCAGCAGCATTGCACATAGAAGTCCCTTCTTCATTGACATGTGGCTAATTCTAGCCACCAGCCTTCCAGCGGTATGGGGCAGTTTTGTGGCCTTTTGCTATTGAATTTGCCAGATGTGTCCAAGACGCAGTCTCATGGGCAGAATATAAACAACAAACCAGTATAAAGAAGTCCATAGTGATTCTCACCCTTCATAGAAGTCTTCTTTGACTTGTTTTCTGGCCCCCTGTAAGCACTCCTTGTACCACACTCCCTAAACCCCATGGCTTAGGTTTTGCTATTTTGTATTTGTTTCCTCCTTCTCTGGTTGTTACATGTAAAAAGGTTGTGTTCAGGCAGGGGGCAGAAATTGCAGTGGAAAGAATGCAGTGTGGAAAGCCAGGCTCAGTTACTTACCAGCCTTGCTACCTTAGCCAAACAATCATGCTCTCTGAGCTGTAGTTTCCTTCCTCATCTGTGAATAGACTTCTACTAACTCTCCTCACATGACTGTTTTGAGACTGAAATGATATTATAGGTACAGAAATAAACGTAAACATAATATAAATGTATGAGGCCTGGCACAGTGGCTCACGCCTGTAATCCCAGCACTTTAGGAGGCCAAGGCAGGCAGATCACCTGAGGTCAGGAGTTCGAGACCAGCCTGGCCAACATAGTGAAACCCCATCTCTACCAAAAATACAAAAAATAGCCAGGCATGGTGGCACGAGCCTGTAATCTCAGCTACTTGGGAGGCTGAGGCACGAGAATCGCTTGAACTCAGGAGACAGAGGTTGCAGTGAGCTGAGATTGTGCCACTGTATTCCAGCCTGGGTGACAGAGTGTGACTCTGCCTCAAAATAAAATAAAATAAAATAGAAATAAAAATAAATAAGTAAATGTATGAGATTATCTTTCATCTGGCATGCAGTAGATTCTTAAGAAACTCAAGACAGTATTGCGTTGTGGAGTTATGGTGGGGGCACTAGATGTCAGACCTCTGTGTGCACTCGGGCAGATCAGTTTCACTAAGCTCTTGTGTTTTCCTCAGGAAGGCAAAACGGTACTAAGGGGAATAATAAGGAATATCACAGAATTGATATGAGGGTGAAGTTAAATAATGCGGGCAAAGCACTTCCCAACAGTACCTAGCACATAGTGAGCACTTAATAAATGTAAGCTGTGTCTGCTGCTGCTGTGGCCATCAGGGAGACAGGGAAATATGTCAATAAGAAATGTATATTGGCCGGGCACAGTGGCTCACGCCTATAATACCAGCACTTTGGGAGGCCGAGGTGGGCAGATCACATGAGGTTGGAGTTTGAGACCAGCCTGATCAACATGGAGAAACCCTGTCTCTACTAAAAACACAAAATTAGCCATGTGGGGTGGTGCATGCCTGTAATCCCAGCTACTCGGGAGGCAGAGGCTGGGGCAGGAGGATCACTTGAACCTGGGAGGCGGAGGTTGCAGTGAGCCAAGATCATGCCATTTCACTTCAGCTTGGGCAATAAGAGCGAAACTCCGTATAAAAAAAAAATTGTACATTGGGGCAGAGAGCATGGACAGTTGGGTTGTGGCAGGGCACAGAGTAGAAATGGGAGCTCAGTAAGCTAGCAGCTTCTGGCAATCAATCTGGAAGGCTTCATGGAGGGATGCACTTTCTAGAGCTCTTTGGATTGTAGTTGGATGATAAGTTGCCTGGAGCTTTTAGAACAGGCATCCCAGGCACCCTACATGATTTGGAAGCTGGTTGTGTGGGGGTGGGGTGATCACCTGTTGGGAGGTTGAAAATTTCTGAAATAAAGAAGGTGGAGCTGAAGCTTGGTAGCCAAAATGTAAGCCTAGCAGGCTGGTGTAAAACTCGAAAACAGAGCAGGTCCCAAGGAATGGTTAGAAAGTCTGAAATTTGGCTTGTAGTGTGGATGAAAGCACAACTGGTCATGTGTGGTTGAATGGTGTGTCACAGACTGAGTTAGGGACGAGCAATTTAGCAGTTATAGGTAGGGGTGAACAGTGGGGTTTGTTGCTGAAGGCAGGAATTGTGGACAGCTCATGGGGTGAATGAATTATTAATTGAAGCTTTGTCTGATTATGAGGAGGAAGGGAGAAGGAAGAGAAAGGGGTGCCTCATGGAGAAATAGAAATTATTAACTACTTGGAGGTGGGGGGCTCCACACATAAGAAGAATATTCTTCCCTAAGAGATGAGGGACCCAGAAAGAAGACTGGATTCACCTTTACCAAAGGTGGGGTTGATACTGTCGCTGAAAGTAGGTGTCAGAAAGTCTATCTACTTTCAACTAAAGTTCTTTAAGATGGTAGATCATGCCCCAAATTGAAGAATATTTGCAGGTATTGCTATTCCCGTGCAAGGGATGATAGGATCACACACCAAGTGTGTGAAGGCTGTTAGACACCAAGTGCAGTCCAGTATCCTCATTGGACCAGATGACGAAACTGAGGCTGAGGGTTGGACTTACCTGCTCAAGGTCATACAGATATATTTGGTTCAATTCACTCTATATTTTCTTTGTCTTTCTTTTTTTTGAGATGGAGTCTCACTCTGTTATACAGGCTGAAGTGCAATGGTGTGATCTCAGCTCACTGCAACCTCTGCCTCCCGGGTTCAAGCGATTCTCCTGCCTCAGCCTCCTGAGTAGCTGGGATTACAAGCATGCACCACCACATCTGGCTAAGTTTTTGTATTTTTAATAGAGATGGGATTTCACCATGTTGGCCAGGCTGCTCTTGAACTCTTGACCTCAAGTATTCAACACCGCCTGCCTCCGCTCCCCAAAGTGTTGGGATTACAGGGGTGAGCTACCGCGCCCGGCCAACAAGTTCCCTTTAAATCCATCCTCCCTTCTCTCTGCTGGCGTGCTTTGATATGCCCACCGGGTTTCTCCATTGGCCACTTCGTGTGGCTTCTCGCCCCTTCCAAGATTTCCATCCAATCACCTCTTTCCTGTCTCCCGTTGGGCTTTGGGGAATGTACCATATGGACCGTGCGGGGAGACGGAGAGGACGAAGGGTGTGGCGACAATTTATTTCTTTGCCTTTTGCACATATCCCATGAGATTCTGGCAAGGCTGAGCGTGCAGGTACCAATGGGGTCCCTGAGGACGGGAGGCGCCGTGCCAGTTCCCGAGGTGCACTGAGATCTCTCGCCCCCGAGGCTGGGATCCTGTGGTCCGGCTCGAGGGCCTCAACCCCCGCCCTTCCTTATGTCCGCCCCTCCCCCGGCTGCACCGCTGCTCTGGCTGCTACTTACCTCGACCGACGCGGGGGCTGCGGGACAGGCGGTACTGGCCGGTCAAAGTGACGCCGGCGCTGAGGGACACCGCAGCATGAAGCAGAGGTAAGGATGGAGCTTCGGGACTCCGACTCGCGCCAACTGCCCCCGGGGAGCCCCATCCTGCTCGCGCCAGAGCTGGGGGTCTCGGGCCCCGGGCTGGCCCCTGCGGGCGACTCTGGAGCGGGTGGCCCCGCGAGCGGACGTGCGCCGAGTCTCCCGCCCGGGCAGCGCCGAGACCCGGAACCACCGCGGCGCGGTCGCCTCCTTCCAGCGGCGCTTGTAGCCCTGCGCCCGGCGTGGGGGCCGCGAGGAAGCCCCCGCCCCGCGTGCCCGTGTGGTCACCTCCCGCCGGAGGATGCGTGGCCAGGTGCGCCGGCGGGTCGGGAGTTCTGGGGCGGCGGGCGCGGAGAGGCCGCCCGCTTCAGGCGGGAGGCGGAGGAAGGAGGCTTAGCCCTTACCCTTAGCCCGGCGTTGGGCGGGGGTGCTTTTTGGGGCGGGGGAGGTCTCTGTCTTTAGCCGGGTCCGCAGGCTCGCGGCCTAGGCTCCGCCGGATCCTGCCTTCGCGGCCCGGCCCCCGGGGCCACCCGGTCCTGCTCTCCCGGCCTGGCAGTGGCGTGCGCCAAGGGTGGGCTCCTGCGACCCTGGCAGGTAGGTGGCCGAGAGAACCCTGGCGCGCCTTTACATTTGTGAGGGCGGTGGGCGCGGCCTGGCGATGGCAGCCGCCTTCGCCTCTGGTCCCCTTACCTAGCTGCCTTCCGAGCGGTCCGCGCTCTTGGAGGTCTCCCGGGCACATTGGAAATTCCCAGCTTAGAAACCACCTTGAGGAGCCCTACACGGAGCCGGGCTTGCCTGGCCTAGCAGAAAGCTGGCCGCTGCCGGGAGCCTCCGTCTGGCATAAGGCACTGGTGAGCCGCCACCCCGCTTGCTCAGTAGGTAGCCGGGACGAAGGGGTCTGGCAGGCCCCTCAGGCAAGGCCTCTGTGCCACATCCCGTTAAGGGGCGGGGACCAGCTCCGTATCTTGGCTGGTTTTCCTGACTCTGAATGCAGAGAAAGTATATCCAAGAGTTCAAACCACATTTGTGTTCTTTTAATGGTGTTTAGTGCGGATGCTAATTGTGATTTATGTGAAATGGGTTGATGCAGACGAATGAAGGTCAACTGTAGACAGGTGGACAGCTTTTTTTTTTTTTTTTTCTCTAAGCTTCTTTTTAGTGGGATGTGCATGGAGAGGATAACATTTGAATATCAGGCCACCAATGTGTATTTGGTCCCATCTGACACTTTGCTCCGTAGACAGTCGTTGTACCCCAGGGATGAGGATGAACTAGGTTTTAAGCTGAGAAAGACATCTTCTTACAGTCGCTGCCACCTGCGGTAAAGCTCCGCCTTCTGGTTACCTGGCTGCACACAGGCCAGTTCATTGTGGTTGCCTTCTGCCGTGAGCACATCGCTAGGGCTTCTAGGGGATGCTGTTCATTCCTTATTTGATTGCCAGATGTAATTCTCAGGTCAGCAATACAGCCCCAGATTGTTCGAGTCCTATAGTGAGTTTTTCTTGTGCTCCAGGTTTTAAAACCTGGCGCCCAGGGCGCCATCCCTCTTTCTGGGCCACCCGGCCTTCTGGGCAGGCCTGTGGCTGGGCCCGTGCACCTAGACCAGCCCCATCCCTGGGGACCTCTCCCCTCAGGATTGATGTCCTTCCTGGAGAGAGTCACATGGTGGAGCAGTGAGTCTAGGCTCCTTGTCAAGGGTCTGAGTCTGCAGGCATGCAGAGGCCATGCCTCTCAGGAGGCGGTAGCCCTGCTTGGAGATGAGGGCTCCAGGTATGTCATCTTCCTGGGACTCCTGGGTCCAGTGGGGGATTGGGTCTGGTTGGCCAAGTGCATTGAGCCCACATTGGCCCTGATCCCCTTCTGGCTTTGTGGTTCCTGAGGCTCTTGTCCCTAGCCCAAGCCCAAGCCCATGCCCACGTGCCCATCAAAGAGGCTAGATGAGGCCCCTCCTCCCTGTGGCTGCCCTGAGTGGTAGGCCCCTGGGACTGCGTAGCTCAAAAGGTTGAGCCCTGGGTGTCTGCAGTAGCCAGCTGTGGCCTCCCTCCCGATGCAGAGCCCCTGCCCCTCAGCCATGGATGCTCAGGGACAGGGCCATGGGTCACTATGTGGCTCTTATGGCTCCTTGAGGCCCAGTTCCTGAGGCCACGGTACCAGTGTGGCCCCCGTGGGTGCTGACTGGCAGCTGCAGGCAGGGTAGCAGGTGGGCAGTGGTGAGAATGCCTTCTCCCTACAAGTTCCAGGCCCCGATTCCCTGATCCTGGGGGACGACAGCATCCATAGCCTGGACTTTGTGTCGAGCCGAGCCTGGACCTCCCTGACTATGGGCCCGGGGGCCTGCACGCAGCCTACCTGCCATCCCCACTGCTCAGCGCCTCTGATGCCTTCTCATTGCTTTGCCCTCCCTGAGCCTCAAGGCCTCAAGCCGGCAGGGGGGGCACCACGTGGCCCTGCAGCCCCTGTGCTCCGAGGGTGGGCCCCCCATGCCCCACCCTAGCATCTTTGCCCCCCCATGCACTGCACTGCCCCCCCATGCCACGAACTGCCCAACCACAATGGCAGCCTGACCTACAATAGTGTGCTCAACCCTGGCTCGCCTGGTGGCCACGCCTGCCTCTCCCATCCAGCAGTTGGCGTGGCCAGATACCACTCGCCCTACCTGCACCCTAGGGCAACGGGCGACTCACCACGGCCCCTGCCCCACAGCTTCAGTCCCGTGCTGGGCCCCCGGCCCTGGGAGCCCTCACCTGTGCTCTACGACAACCTGTCCAAGACCATCATGGCATCCATCCAGGAGCGCAAGGACAGGGAGGAGCGTGAGCGCCTGCTGCACTCCCAGGCCGACTCACTGTTCCGCGACTCAGGCGTCTATGACGCTCCCAGCTCCTACAGCCTGCAGCAGGCCAGTGTGTTGTCCGAGGGCCTCCGAGGTCCTATGCTGTGCTACAGCTCTAGAGATGACCTTGTGGCCTGGCCCAGCCTCGGCGGCGCCCGCAACCCTGCCCTGCAGACGTCATTGTCCTCACTGTCCAGCTCTGTGAGCCGTGCACCGCGGACGTCGTCCTCCTCCCTGCAGGCTGATCAGGCCAGCAGCAACACCCCGGGGCCCCGGCCCAGCAGTGGCTCACACAGGTCACCCGCACGCCAGGGCCTGCCCTCCCCACCCGGCACTCCCCACTCACCATCCTACATGGGCCCCAAAGCTGTTGCCTTTGCTCACACTGACCTCTCAGAGCCACCGCCCTTGCTGACCATGCAGAGGTGGGTGCCGGGAGGTGCGGGTGGGCTTCCTGGCACAGGGCAGCTGTCCAGCCGTCTCCAGGGGCCCTCTTGGCTGGGCACTCATAGGTCATCCCAGGGGCCTGAGCTTTTCTCTGGGGATGGGACAGGGAGGATGCGCCTCACCCTGACTTGAAGGCCTTGGCTAGCCTGTGTGGCTCAGCTCTGAGGATGTCCTGGGCACGCTCTGGGGACAGGGTATGAGAATTTGTGTCCTGATCCCAATGACTTGTTCTTCCAATGCTGGCACGGACCCAGCATGTGGGAGGCCATGGGGCTTTCTCTTTGGGGCCAGTATCACGTGGCAGCCTGGGCCTCCTTCAGGCTGTGGCTCTGGCTTTCTGGGTCACAGTGGCCCTGTCTACCCAGTGCTTTCCCTGGGCCTGCTTTGCTGCATCTCTAGGAGGCTGGGGCTGAGGACATTACCTAGCAGCAGAATGTGCCACCCTGGGCGGCCAGGCCCTGGCCCTCCCTGTGGGACATAGTTCTAGGAAGCAGGGGCTTCCCTGCTCGTAGGTGGGGAAACTGAGGACTGGAGAAAGCAGGCTGGCTCCAGGCACCCAGCAGGTTGGTAACTGAGAAAGCAGGGTCAGCTGGCTTGCAGGCCCAGGCCCAGGTAGGAGAACTGCATACCTGTTGGGGCCAGGACACATGCCGTGGACGCATGGTGTCCTCATGGCATCTGTCGTCTGTCACCCCATCTGGGCCTGGAAACCTCAAGCACAGGCTCAGCTGTTTCCTGTTGTCAGATGCGGCCCCAGGGGGAGAGCCCAGCCCCACCCAGGCCAGCCCAGGCCACTTGGCCACAAAGGGGCTGAGAGCACAGCAGTCCAGCCCTGAGGAGGCCTCCCCTACCCCACAGGGTAGGAGTCTGTTCAGCTTTTGTGGAGTTGGGGAGGAGACTGCCATTGGGAGTGATGAGTGGGGAGCCCGAGACCTAGAAGTGGGCAGCATTGCAGTCAGGCAGGGATCGCAGCCCGGGGACAAAGGGCTCTCGCCTCCAGAAAGTTTAAGCAGCAAGGATAGAGCTGCTGTTGGTCAGCGCTGGTGGGCAGGAGGGCAGCCCCTCATTTTCCTGAGAGAGAGCAGGAATGAGGCCAGGCAGAGTGGCCGGCCGGGCTCCCAGTACAGAGCAGGGCAGGGGCTCCATTCAGTGCCCACCTGGCTGCCCCATGCTCTCTGGCCAGTGCTGCCTAGGGACCCAGGGACTCCGGAGTGTGGTGGCAGTTCTGATGATACCTGTCTCTCCTGAGATGGCACAGCCACTCCCCAGGCAGGCTCTGCATCTCCCTCCTACTTTCTGGGTGAACCCTCCGAGCCTAGAGGGCAGGGACTGCCCGGGTCCCCATGACATGGCTACACCAGTCCAAGTCTGCGTCATCTCTGTCCTGCTGCCTCCTCCGTCCTCTGTCCCCGTGTTCGTGTGTTCACCGTATGCATGTGTGTATGTGCTTGTTCTGATGTAGGGACCACCCTCAGCTGAAGACTTCCCCAGGTAAGCTTAATGGGCAGTCCCTGGGCCTGGCCCGGCTGGGACCTGCCACAGGCCCCCCAGGGCCCTGTGCCACATCTACATGGCACACGCTGGTTAAGAAGGTGTCTGGCATGGGTGGGACCATGTACGAGATCTCGGTGTGAGGACTGACCGCCACCCATCCGCCATGGTGCCACGGGGACCAGGACCCCGCAGCGCACCCCCCCTCCCCACCAACTTCTCTGCCCCAGGGACCCAAGGCCACCCCAGCCTGGTGTGGGCCCATCGGTGGGAGAGAGTGCCACACCGCCACAGCTTGCCCCAAGCACTCTGCCTGCCCGTCCACTCATCTGCCCATGGGGAAGTCGGCTCACTGGGCCAAGGGCCACTGGGCTGGTCTGTGTCTGGGCCTGTCCCATGGCTGGGGCAGTGAGGGGGCCCAGTCAGCCTCTTTGGGGCACCTTCTCTCAGCCAGGCTCGGCCCACTGCCATCACCCATGCACCCCAGGTCATCGCCAGGCCAGCCCCCAACGGTCCCCTTACGGATGGGTCCCAGAGATTGACAGAGGCACCCAGGGCCCCCACCATCCTTCTGACAGAGCCTGTGGGTTCCTGGACCAAGTGTCCCCAGCCAGGCTACTCCTAACCCGTTGCCTTTCACGGACCCCACTGGAAGCTTGTAGCTTGGCAAGGCCGATGCTTCTGCTCTGGCCTGCTCTGGGTGGTGGTGGATAGGTGGACAGATGGCCAGCCATGTGTCAGTGCTCCGGCCATCGCCGTCCCTTTCATCAAAGCCTGAACCTTTGTTTATGCTCTTATGGGAGGCAATGGAGCAGGTGGGAGCAGGCACTGGGGTGATGCTGCCACGGGGCGTGTGACATCCAGAGCCCACTTCCCAGCCCTCAGGCCCTCCCTGTCAAACTGGAGAACCCCGCCCCAAGGCATGCCACGTCCCCAGCCCCGGCCTGGCTGTGGTGCTCAAGCCATGGGAAAGCACACTGGGGAGGGGTCAGTGCTTCCCTTGGTGTCAGGGACCTGAGATTAAGTTCACAACAGCGTCCACTTGTGTTGTTTCTGTCTTATGTTTTTATATCTACATCTGTATATCTATAATTTTATTAAAAAAGAAAAAGTTATTTTGATTCTTTCCTTGGGCAAGGCCAGGGTTGTTTCTGCGGACTTGGGCTGAGTCAGAGGCTTGGGAGGAGGGGGTGGCTGATGGTCTGTGGCTGGGAAGTGTGAGGGTTTCTCGCCTTGGGTCTGCATCAGTTCTGGCAGTGACAGGGTGTTTGGGGAAAAGACTTGGGTCTGCCGCTGCCCACAGCATAATCCCAGGAACCCGAGAGCTTGGGGAGATGAAATGGGGGTGCATAGGGGCCACCTGCTGGCTCAGGGCCCTGTAGGGCCTGCTGAACCTGCTGGAACTCTCCTGCCTGCCAAATGCCAGGGGCAGCGCTGAGGGAGTGTGAGGGGTGCACAGCTGTTCGGGTCTGAGACATCCTGGGCTGGAGCTATCTCAATGCGGGAGGAGTGTGAGCTCTAGGGCCCCGAAGCTGGCGCCGTGCTGACCAACTTTCTGCTGCTCTCTCATGGATGCCACAGCCCACAGGGGGTGGATTGGCACCTGCACCCGTGGATGGGGGTGGTGTGGCCAGCCTTGGGTGCCTTCTGGGCTGCACCTGTGCTACCTTGGCCACCCGGAGGACCACCCACCACTGCGGGCCCCCTGGAGCCTGGTCGCCGGGGCACCCCCATGCGGGGCCATGTGCTGCCTGCCCTTGGCTGCCTCCAGTCTTTTCCCCAGCCTCTCCGGGCCCCGGGCCCTAGCAGGATGACAAGTAGGTGGCTCTGGGGTCCGGGACAGCCCAGCTGGGGACCCAGGAGGTCAGACTGTCATGGATCCTGGGGCAGGGCTGGGGGTGGGCTGGGCTCTCTGCTCCACCAGCCACAGCTTGACAGACTCCCAGCCTGCCAGTGCCCGAGACCCTGTGTCCATGTGACCTCAGGGAGTCTCCCACCTGCTGCAGGGGGCCCAGCACCCCACAGGGGGCAGCCCCATTGCTGTGGGGACCAGCATGACCTTTTCCCAGCCTCCCTGCCCAACCAACCTCTTTAGACTAAGCCACTTCCTCCTCTAGGAGCCCAGGCCTCCATGGATTCGGCTGGGTGGGGGGGTCTCAGGTTGCCCCCGAAGGTCTCTGCACTCCTCCTTCCCTTCCCCTGACACATGAACAGATGACTTAACTTCCTGGAGCCACCAGCCTGGTGAGCCATTGGCCCCTGGCTGCCACCAAGGTCCTGTGGTCATGGCCAGCTCTGCCTGAGCCCCACTGGGGCTGCCTGCACCCAGAGATGATGCTGCTGGGAGCTCAGAGGGCCCGAGGCCCAAGTCCTGTGTCCTCTAGCAGTGGTACAGCCTATGGCAGTGTGGCATCCCGGCCAGCCCTTCTCCAGCACAGGGTCCCTGTCCCTGGTTTACCTTGGGCTGCGGCTCTATTTCTCCCATTTGGGGATGAGAACGCCACAAAACCATTCTCTATTGTTCTTAAGGGTACCCCTGCTAATTAATTCCCCAGATACAATTTTTGGTGTTGATCTCCACCGTTCTGTCTACCAGTGTGGCCCCCTGGACTGGACAGGGCCCTGGGTTGGGGAGGTGACAGGACCTGGGCAGGGTGGGTGGTGCCAGGAAGGGAGGGGGGTTGCATGAGGGGCATGAGGTCAGTGGATCAGCAGGTTCAGCGCTGAAAACCTGACCTCTGAGGTCCCCGGGAGGACCTGGCCCAGGGGGCAAGACCTGAGGACCCCCCAGTCCTTACTGCTATTGCTTTTCAGTGGAGACCCTCCTAAGATGCCTTGGGGGTTCAGAGCCCTGTGCAGAGGGGCTGCCTTCTGGAGGGCAGGTGGGATGTGGGGTGGGAAGCCGGCCCTAAGCTGGGGTCTCCACCCTGAGGGACCCTCGCTGCCGTATCGTCCCGGTGTCCCTTCCCCAATTTCCACAGAGACGTGCTCACCGGCTACATATGTCATGATTCTATGTCCAGCCACAGGCCCAACCCTCAGGACAGACCCTGCCTCCACCCTTCTCTGCAGCTTCTGGCAGGGATGGTGCACAGTGGTGCCGTGTGCAGGGGGCTGGTGCAGCCACCGGGCATCTGGGGTAGCGCTGGTCGCCTGGCCACCTCCTCGCTGGGGCCACTGGGCCTCCGGCCTAGAAGAACAGGAAGCCATCCACCTCAAGGCACAGGAGGGGGTCCAGCAGGGCCCGGAGCTTCCAGACGGTGGCATGGCTCAGCAGGGGCAGCACCAGTCCCTCAAAGGGCCTGGGGTTCACCATGTACACATAGGCAACCAGCAGGGTGCCCAGCAGCAGCCTCAGGATCAGCAGCCTATGGGCAGCGACAGTCAGGGCCAGGGACACGCAGGGGGCCTGGGGTCTGGGCTCTGCCACACAGTCACCTACCAGAGCTGGCCTGCCAGGCCCTTGGAGCTTTCCAGCTTTGGCCTCCCTTTCTGTTGGGGAGGGGAGCCCAGCCCGAGGGTCCAGGCTGCGGGCAGGGATCCCTGGTTTGGGAAACCCTCCTCAGACAGGGCTCCCCCCACCGCAGCCCTGGCCCCTTCCTCCTGGACAGGCTCCTGCAGCCACTTTGCAGATGCTCCCCACCCTGGACCTGTTCTGCTGGAGCTCATTTTTCCCCCTCGCCCAAGGAGGGTGCTGGGAGGGGGGCTGGTCTCCGGACCCAGAGTGGGGCATGGGGGGCTCACTGCCATGCTCGCCACCTGCGGCTCCTTCCTGGCCTGAGTGTGGCACTGGGCCCGTTCCCTGCAGAGGCCTCACTGTCAGGACCCCATGCCCTCCACCCCCAGCCTGGCACCCACCCCTGGCTCAGTGCTATGGAGGTGGGGGGGGGGTCAAGGATGTATCTGCCTTGTCCTGACCAGGACCCCTTCCGAGACCCTGCTCAGTCAGCCCAGCCCCTGACCCTGTGTTACCTGAGAATCCCCAGCTGGATGTTCTCCATCTGGTCCAGCATGCCCCAGATGTCCTTCTTGAGGTTCTGGGGGCCAGAGGAGGTAAGCACATTAGGCCCCTGGCCCTGCCCTCCCCGGCCTCTCGCCCACCGGGCCCCATCCTTCTGGGTGCTGCCCTGTGGGGACCTACCAGGAACCCAATGGCCTGGTTGTTCAGGGCCATGGGCATCTCAGGCACGTTGTCCCATGCCTGGAAGAAGGTGGGGTCATGCCTGAGGAACAGAACCCACTGGGGGGGCCGGCAGCACCCCTCCCCCTCAGCCAGGCGGACACCTCTCTGATGACCATCTTCTTCCTCTCAAAGCACAGGCGGATCTGCTGCAGCTCGTTCTGAGGGTGGGGCCCAGGGTGGGCTTGGGCAGCATCAGCAGGGTGGCTGGTACCTCCCCGCTGGGCCCACTGGCCTGCTGCATGAAGACCTCCCTCCCTAGTGAACCCCTCAGGCCCACCTGGAGTGTTGCATGAAGCTTCCTCCCCCCACAGCCCCTCCCCCAGGCCCACCTGGGACTGCTGCATGAAAGCCTTTTGCCCCTGGGACAGCTGCCGCCACAGCAGCTGCAGAGGTGCCCTGTTCCCCAAGGGCTGCGTGCCAGCCAGGTCGGGGGGCTGTGGGAGAGCCCCCAGATCATCCCCAAGGCTGTGGGCTAGTGGGGCGTTGGCTGCATGGGATCTCTGGGCCCTGTACTTACCCAGGCCAGAGCAGTGCAGCTTGAGTGTTCGGGACACAGGGGCAGGAACTGCTGCCCTGGCCCCAGGAGGGCCCCCAGCTGCTCCCGAAGGTCCTGGTTCTGCCTTTTCTGGGGTGGGGGGCAGAGAGAGGGGACTGCCTGTCATGGCCACTCCTGGGGCTGGGGCTGGGGCAGGGGCAGGGGCAGGGGTGTGGGCAGGGGCAGGGGTGCCAGGTGATAGGTGGGTGCTCACCAGGCTGTGGTTCTCCTGCTCCAGGAAGGACTCTTCTGCAGAGCCCAGAGGCCCACACTGAAGCTGGGACAGGGCTGCCTTGGGCAAGGCCAGGGCCCCTCCCTCCGGTGACAGGGGTGGGCATGGGCAGGGTCTGAGCCCCAAACCAGTGAATCCCCCATGCCTGGGAGCCCCCTGGTTCGACCCTGGGTGCAGGGGCCAGCCCCACCCGAGCCCTGACTCCAGGTCTCCTGGTCTCAGCCCCTCAGGGTTTCTCGCTCTCTGCTCCTCACTGGACAGAAAAGATCCTGGCAGCCTCGCCCTCCACCCTGGGTCCCCTCCCCCCTCCCCACACCCCTGGGACTGGGTAAGGTCTCTGGGACTGCACTGAGTGAGCAGAGGAGATGGGGCCCAGGCAGGGCCACCCTACAAATCCCTGTCAGTGCTGGTCCAGGCCTCCATGACTGCTGGAGGCTGCGGTTGGGGGACACTGAGGGTGGGGGTGGCTGCAGGGGCCCAGGGTTTTCAGCCCCTCCATCCCTCCCTGCAACCCCTCTTGACCCCAGGTCCAGGCTCTGGCCTGACCCGACCTGCTGCCCTTTATTGAGGGCTCTGGGTGACCCACTGGCTCCCAGTCACTAAGGCCTGGGTGCAGCCAGGGAGGTCACAGTGGGCCCCTTCCACCTGGTCCTGAAGCTGCCCCGCCTGATGACCTCACTGCCTCTGATGTGCTGACCCACCATGTGAGTTTTTTTCTTTCTTTCTTTTTATGGGAAAGGGCCTTGCTCTGTCACCCAGGCTGGAGTGCAGTGGCACAATGGTGTCTCATTGCAGCCTCCAATCCCTGTGCTCAGGCAATCCTCCCATCTGAGCCTCCCAAGTAGCTAGGACTACAGGTGTGTGCAACCATGCCCCGCTAATTTTTAAATTTTTTGCAGAGATGGGGGGGTCTCCCTGTGTTGCCCAGCTGGTCTCAAACTCCTGGCCTCAAGCGATCTCTTGCCTCAGCCTCTGAAAGTGTTGGGATTATGGACATGAGCCACTGCACCCAGCCTGGTTATTTTTCTTAAGATGTAAAACAGATAATACACACACAGTGTGGATTCAAAAAATACCAAACAATAAAAATGGCACCCAAGCCTTTCCCACTTCTGTCTCCTGTCCCTGCAGCCAGGAGCCGCCTCTTTAAGCTCCTCCTGGAGGTGGGCTGCCATCCCCTGCCCCTCATCCCCACGGAAGAGGTCATTCTGTAGCCCAGCTTTTATTTTCACCTAATGTATCTCTGAGGTTTTAAAACATTCTTTTCTAGCTATGTATTGAACATTTATTTTATGCCAGATCCAGTACATGCCATTGTTATCCTCTGTTTACAGGTGGGGAAGCTGAGGCAAGAAGCCCTTTAGTCACTTGCTGAAGGCCACGCTGTTACCCGTGGGACCGGATTTGGGCAGCCGAAGAGCACTCATCCGACAGTGGGGCCGGATTCACGCCCCGAGCCCATTCCCTCCTGCTCCCTGGTGCTCCTCATGCCATCGGCCCCACTGCCTCTCACTGCCCATGAGTCCCTGTGCCCATGTCCTCCTTCTTGAACCCCTCAGCCCTCAGTTAATCCTCAGAAAGCTGGCTCGGAGAAGTCCTTGTGTGGTAGGAACAGAGCTGTTCCCTCCTCTCCCAGTGTCCTGGCCCCGCTGCAAGGTGACTTTGCCTCCTACATCAAGAGGCAGGTCCCAGTCTCCACCCCTGGGCTATGGGCTGGCCTGGGAAGCACTTGGCCAATGGGCTCCTAAGCTGCTGTGGGCAGAGGTTGGCACAACACTTGTGTGCTGGGTCTGGACCTCTCTTGCTTGGCTCTGTGGACTGTCTTCCCTGCAAGAGGCCTGGGCTGGGCTGCAGGATGAGAGGCCATGGGGCAGGAGAGGCTTCTGTTGTCCTGGCCGGTCCCCAGCTGCCTGAAGATGGGTGGACAAGCTGAGCGAGAACCCCAGAGAACTGGCCCATGTGGCAGGAAAGTTTCCGGCCATGTACCACCAAGCCCCGGGCTGTCATGGTTGTTTTGCTGCTGAGTTTTGGAGTGGGCTGTGACGTGGGAGGAGACATTGAGAGACCTTGCCAGGCACGGTGGCTCATGCCTGTAATCCCAGCACTTTGGGAGGCCGAGACAGGCAGATCATGAGGTCAGGAGATCGAGACCATCCTGGCTAACACAGTGAAACCCCATTGTTGCGGGAAGTCAGGGACCCCAGACGGAGGGACTGGCTGAAGCCGAGGCAGAAGAACATAAATTATCAAGATTTCATGGACATTTATTAGTTCTCAAAATTAATACTTTTATAATTTCTTATGCCTGTCTTTACTGCAGTCTCTGAACATAAATTGTGAAGATTTCATGGACATTTATCACTTCCCCAGTCAATACTCTTACAATCTCCTGTCTTTAATCTCTTAATCCTGTCATCTTCATAAGCTTAGGATGTATGTCGCCTCAGGACCCTGTGATGATTGCGTTATCTGTACAAATTGTTTGTAAAACATATGTTTGAACAATATGAAATCTGGGCACCCTGAAAAGGAACAGGGTAACAGCAGTTTTCAGGGAACAAGGGAGATAACCATAAGGTCTGACTGCCTGCAGGGCCGGGCAGAACAGAGTCATATTTTTCTTATTGCAGAAAGCAAATAGGAGAAATATTGTTGAATTCTTTTCCCAGCAAGGAATAACCCGGGGAAAGGAATGCATTCCCAGGGGTAGGTCTATTGATGGCCGCTCTGGGAGTGTCTGTCTGATGCGGTTGAAGATAAGGGATGAAATACGCCCTGGTCTCCTGGACTACCCTCAGACTTTCCAGGATTAGGAAATTCGAGCCTGGTGAATTCTAGTCAGACCGGTTGTCTGCTCTTGAACCCTGTTTCCTGTTAAGATGTTTATCAGTGACAATTCGTGCCCAGTGGGACATGGAACCTCATCAGTAATTCTAATTTTGCCCTCGCCTTGTGATCTGGCTCTGCCTCTCTGCCCTTGTGATCTTTTATTGCTCTTGGAAGCATATGATCTTTTGACCCACTCCCTATTCATACACCCCTCCCCTTTTGAAATCCCTAATAAAAACTTGATGGTTTTGCAGCTCAGGTTGCCATCACGGTCCAACAATATGTGATGACACCCCCAGAAGCCCAGCTGTAAAATTTCTCTCTTTGTACTCTCTGTTTCTCAGACCAGCTGACACTTAGGGAAAATAGAAAAGAACCTACGTTTAAATATTGGGGATGGGTTCCCCCGATACCTTGTCTCTACTAAAAATACAAAAAATTAGCCAGGCGTGGTGGTGGGCACCTGTAGTCTCAGCTACTCGAGAGGCTGAGGCAGGAGAATGGCATGAACCTGGGAGGCAGAGGTTGCCGTGAGCCGAGATTGTGCCACTGCACTCCAGCCTGGGTGACAGAGCGAGACCCCATCTCAAAAAAAAAAAAAAAAAAAAAAACAAGAGAGGCCTCACAGGACTAGAAGCATCTTACCCTGACCTCACACCTGCTGGACATTGGGCTGAGGAGAGAATCGGGGAAGAGGGCATTTTCCCACAGGACTGAAAGGCCAGTCGTGGTTCTTGGTGGTGAGAGCTAGCCAGGCCGCTGGCCTTCTCCCCTGAAGCCTGCAGGGTCCCTTCTGATCCCTGCACCACTGGGGGTCACACCAACTGCGGGTGTTTCCTCACCGCGCTGGGCACTTGGTAAGCACGTTCTGCCTTGAGACCTGGCATTTCTTTGATAACATTTCTTCTCGTTTCCTGCTCATTCTGGAACTCCTATCAGTCAGATGTTGGGCCTTTTGAATAGATCCTGTGAGTCTTCTTTCTACCTTTGCTTATAGATAAGACTTTCCTTGAATCCAAACACACACACTCACTCTCTCTCTCTGCTTTTTAAAAAATTGGTTTTGGGGCTAGATGTAGTGGCTTACACCTGTAGTCCCAGCACTTTGGGAGGCTGAGGCAGGCAGATCACTTGAGGTCAGGAGTTCCAGACCAGCCTGGCCAACATGGTGAAACCCCGTCTCTACTAAAAATATAAAAATTAGCTGAATGTGGTGGTGTGCACCTGTAATCCCAGCTACTCAGGAGGCTGAGGCAGGAGACTGGCTTGAACCCAGGTGGCGGAGGTTGCAGTGAGCCAAAATCACACCACTGTACTCCAGCCTGGCAACAGAGCCAGACTCTGTTTTAAAATAAATAAAAAATAGGTTTTGGATTTTAGCAGTCCTGTTTTTCATTTCCAAGACATCTCTAACATTCCCCAAGCTCCCCTCTTCTTGTTCCAGAGAATTCTGTTCTGCTCTTAGGGATGAAGTGGGTTTGGAGGAAGGCAAGTCTTTTGCTTTCTGCATTTTCTCTCATGGTTCTCTTTTGTTTACTTAGTCTTGGAACTTCCCATGAGACTCAGTGCTCAAATGTCTGGCTTTTCTTTCTTTTTTTTCTTTTCTTTTTTTTTGAGACGGGGTGTCGCTCTGTCGCCCAGGCTGGAGTGCAATGGCGTGATCTCGGCTCACTGCAAGCTCCGCCTCCCAGGTTCACACCATTCTCCTGCCTCAGCCTCCTGAGTAGCCAGGACTACCAGTGCCCACCACCACGCCCGGCTAATTTTTTTTGTATTTTTAGTAGAGATGGGGTTTCATCGCATTAGCCAGGATGGTCTCGATCTCCTGACCTCATGATCTGCCTGCCTCTGCCTCCCAAAGGGCTGGGATTACAGGCATGAGCCGCCGCGCCCAGCCTTTTCTTTCTTTTTGATTCCTGTTTATAGGGGAGGCAGGCAGAGCTGCCCGGCACTCCTCTCTCCTTGTTAACTTGAGAAAGCCGGACACCCAGGTCTTGGAAGGGAGGCCTCCTGCCTCCAGGTGGCATCTCAGGCTGCAGGGCTGCAGTCTGGAGTGGGGACAGTCCCGGCTCCCACTCATCTCAGGCTGCAGGGCTGCGGTCTGGAGTGGGGACAGTGCCGGCTCCCACTCGTCTTGGGCTGCAGGGCTGCGATCTGGAGTGGGGGCAGTACTGGCTCCCACTCGTCTCGGGCTGCAGAGCTGCAGTCTGGAGTGGGGACAGTACCAGTTCCCACTGCTGTCCTGCCATGCTTGTTTGCAGCAGACGTCTCCTCATACCAGTGATGAGGCCACTGCTTGCTAGCCACTTGCCTTCTTCCTACCAGGGTGTCCTGCTATGTCAGCCTCTGCTGTCCACTTCAAGAAGTGTCTCGAAAGATCTTGTCTGCAGATGACCTCGCTCCTGTTCTCAGTGCCACGTGGGGCCTCCCCAGCAGAGGTGGCTGGATACCTGGCCCTGGCTACTGGAGGCTGTTTAGCTGCCAGAGGGCGGCGGCAGCCTTCAGGAACCTCCCCTGGCCTCTGCCCTGTTCATTCCTTGCTGGAATGTCATGGGTCTTAGGATGTGCTGAGCACAGAGACCCCATGGGGCAACTTGGGATGGGGGCTAATCAAGGCCTCTTGGAGGAAGCCTGAGGTGAGGTGGCCCTGGGGTGGGGTGGAGGAGGCCTTGAGCAGCAGGGGAGCCCCCTGCTCTCTGTGTCCCAGAGTGAGTGGGGTGGGAGGATGCACCTTGCTCTCTGTGTCCCTGAGTGAGTGGGGCAGGGGCTGCACCCTGCTCTCTGCATCCCTGAGTGAGTGGGGCGGGGGGCTGCACCCTTCTCTCTGTCCCTGAGTGAGTGGGGCGGGGGCTGCCTCCTGCTCTCTGTGTCCCTGAGTGAGTGGGGTGGGGGCTGCACCTGCTTTGTGTGTCCCCAGCCTGCTAGGTGCCCCACAGGGGCCAGGATGCTGAGGAGGAGGAGG
This sequence comes from Gorilla gorilla gorilla, assembly GCF_029281585.2. Lineage (NCBI taxonomy): Eukaryota > Metazoa > Chordata > Mammalia > Primates > Hominidae > Gorilla > Gorilla gorilla. Next base: position 17,758,408 of record NC_073237.2, read on the forward strand.
TCTTCACAGAGACAGGTGGCTCCTGTAATAAGGAAGACAACACTGGCTTCCTGGGCGAACAGCAGGGCGGGGTCCTTAGGTCCCACCGTAGGTGCCCAGGCCCAGATGAGCTTCCCCAGTGGCCCCGAGGGGGCGCCCAGGACCCCCTGAATGGCCCAATGGCCTCCCGTCACCCTTGACCCTGGGCACTACCCTCCTTGGCCTGGAAACCCCAAGCTCCCTGATGCCCCCGCCCCTCTCCCCGCCTGTGCCAGGGAAAGCTGCTGCTGTCTCAGTCAGCCCTGAAGCCCCTCCTCCCCCAGCCTCTCTCACCCCTCCCTGTGATCCTTGCCAATCACCCTGAGCCCGAGAAGGTGGGGGACTCTTGGAGAGACGGGGCCCTGGATCCCCAGCCCTGGGGTCCCCCACTCACGGGGTCATATACGCTAACAAAGGCCAAGCACCCTGCCAAGCGGTGTCCTGGATTGGGGTGGGCATGGGGGTTCGCCCCAGGTCCAGGCTCCAGGATGTCGTGCAGGACAGGGCGCGGCTGCGGTGGGGGCACTGGCTGGAAGCCGGAACTCCCAGGCTCGAGGGCGGAAAGTGTGGTCAAAGCAGCGTGCTGGGAGGGCCGTGGCCCCGTTGCCAGGCAGCACCTCCCTGGACATCATTTGCAATGGAAGCCGCTTCCTGCCCATGTTGCCACAGCGTCCAGATGGCCTCAAGGAGCCTGGTTCAGAGGGTCTGCCCTGTGCCCTTGCCCCTCCTCTGCTGCCCAGGAATGGGTTGGGAGGGCAAAGAGGAGGAGAGGCTGGGGCACCCAGCATGGAGACCCGAGTCCTTCCTGCTGGAGCCGGGCTGCAGTGCAGGGCAGGAGCCAGATGGGGCTGTTCTGCTGTCTGCATTGCCACCTTGATGTTCCATGCCCTAAGCTCATTTTATTTATTTTCTATTTTTATTTTTTAAAACAAGATCTCACTCTGTTGCCCAGGCTGGAGTGCAGTGGTTTGATCACAGCTCATTGAAACCTCCAACTGGGCTTGAGGGATCCTCCCACCTCAGCCTCCTGTGTATTGGGGACCACAGGTATGCGCCACCATGCCCAGCTAATTCTTTGTTATTTTATTTTTGTGGAGACTGGGTCTCGCTATGTTGCCCAGGCTGGTCTTAAACTCCTGGCTCAAGTGATCTGCCCGCCTCAGCCTCTCAAAATGTTAGGATTACAGGTGTGAGCCACCTTGCCTGTGCTTGGCTGTTCCGAAGCATATCTCAAAAGCCAGGAAACAGGCCCTGAGTGGATGGAACTCGGGGTCACTGGGCTAGCCACAGCCCTCAGAGGACCCTATCTCTGTGCCCCCTCCTAACCTGGGCTCTTGGCCCACACCCACGCAGGTTGCCTGTCAGGGTCTGCTCCCTCTCCAGCCCTCAGAACTGCCCTATGGGGAGGGTTGGGGGGGTCCCAGAAAACCTGGCAGAAATGGCCCTGGGCCCTGGCATGGGCACTACCCTTCATGTCCTCCCAGGGCCTGAGCTGTGGCCTGAGGTGTGAGTGCTCCTTTGCCTCAGGAGGGGAAGAGGTGCATGGTGGCCTTCGGTCAGGGCCCATGGGGCTCCAAGGGTGGTCTTGGGCCTCCCAGGTTCCCCTAGACTCACAGCCAAGAGGACGGGTCTGCGGGGGGCTGTGTGAGGTATGCGGTGGCCTGCAGAGTGCCCCACCCTGTCCAGGGCCAGGGTGGCAAGTGGACACATGCCCCGAGTGCTGGGCAGCCTCCCCTGCCTTCCCACCCTGTGGGGCACCCCCGAGGGGACAGAGAACTGATGAGGGCTGGGTCCTGGGAACAGGGTGTGGGGGAAGGGCAGAGTGCTGGGGATGCTGAGCCCATGACCTCCCTGTCCCTGGGGCCTTCCCATGTCAGAGGTGAGGCTCAGAGAGGTAAGGGCTCACCCTTTGTCTGCCCTGTCCCCAGCATGGCTAAGCCGCTCCCAGGGTGCGGGAGATGGCAGGCCATTTGTCTCCCTCCTGGGTGAGGCTCTGGACATGGCTTCTCACATTTTTTATTTAGGAATTAGATATAAGAATGTCACCTCTCATGGACAATGTGGCCCCAGTAAATGACTGTCAGCCGGGGTGTCCAGGGCTCCAAGGCCCCAAGAGGTGGCCATGCTGGGGCTGCCAGGCCCCTGGCTCCAGGGTTGCTGGGGCTGAGCTGAACGTGCCCACCCCTGCCCAGGCCCAGGCTCCTCCCTGTGAGGAGCCCACCGGCTTGGCCAGTCCGCCTTCTTGGCACTCCCTGCCCACCTGTCCCTTCTAGTCGGACAGTGGAGTCTGGGGAGACAGTGTGGCGAGTGCCTGATGGTTGGTGACAAGGTCATCTCCCAGGTCCTTGCTGGGACCAAGAGCGAGGACTCCTTACCGGTCCCCTTCGCTGTCCTGTGCCTGCCCAGCACCTGCTGGGGACTAGGCTGCCTATTGGAGCAGGAAACACAGTGCTGGGCTGTGAGCTCCCAGGGCCTGTCTCTGTGTCCCAGTATCAGGCTCCTGGGTTGAGAGAGAGACGTGGGGTGGGTGGGGAGCAGGTGAGGAGCGGCAGGCCCCCTGGAATCCCTCCATGGCCGCCTCTCGGTCTCTGGGACTTGTGTGCGGCAGGTACGGGCTGGAGCTGTACTGCAGTTCCCAGTTTCACCACCAGAAGGCACTACGCCCCTGCAGACTCAGTGCCCAGAGCAGGCCAAGTGGTTCGGGAGCTGCAGCTGGAGCATCCAGCAGGGGAAGCTCTGGGAGGTCAGGGACAGTGCTGGGGGAGCCCCTTCCCCACTTGGATCCGAAGTTCTCATGGGGACCTAGGGCAGGGGCTGACCGGGTAGCCAGAAGTTCCCTTGCTGAGTCTAGGGTGTCTATCCCACATTTCACTTGGAGACGAATCATCCCAGACACCCCGGCACTGTCCCGGGGTGGTTTGCCACCCCTCCCAAGGGGCAGGGCTCCTGTCTTGGGGCCTTCCCAAGCATAGTAGCCTTCGGGCAGCCCAGGCCTGGCCCCAGGTTATCTCACTTGTCAGTGGGCAGCTGGGGCTGGGGGAGGGGTCCCAGCTCCTGTCCAAGGTCATGACTGCCCCTGACCAGGGTGTGGCAGCCGCTGTGGCCTGGGTCAGTGAGGCCGTGGACTGAGGGTGGCCCAGGTGTAGGCGCTGCTCTCAGCTAAGAGAACGCTCATCTGGAGGAAGAACCAGGAACCAGAGGGATGGCCGGGTTCCCAGCGTGCAGGAGGCCAGCTTAGGGTCAGCAGGGGCCCCCTGCAGGGACTCCAAGAGGCAAACCAAACCACATGAAGAGTCACCTGAGAGGGAATGATGGAGGCTGGGGAGGTGGAGCCCCCACCTCCAACTGCTGCCTCAGCCCCCAAAGCAGGGGAGGGTGGGAGGCTGGTCCTGGCTCTGCCCTGGGAGATGCCACCTGGGCCTTGGTCTGGGGAGGAGGGCTGGCTGGGAGGCTCGATACGGCCACTGCTCTGGAGTGACCACACCATTTCCACCCTGCTTGCCTCATTCTTCTCATGGGGGCCTCAAGGAGACACACCAGAGGTTTATTGGGGACAGGGCAGGGGAACAATCTCAGTGCTGGCCTTCTGGGGCCCTGCATCCACTCTGCCCCTTTCTGACCTGGGCTGGGGCCTTTGCCCTCCCCCTGGCCTGGAGACAGAGCCCTTTTGGAGGCCCTCAGGCCCGACAAGCCTGTTCCTTGGAGCCAGGCTGTGGGCTGGGTGTATCCTGGTGGGATGGGGGATCTGGGGCGTGGGGTGGGAGTGGGGCTGGGAGTAGGTTGAGGTTGGTGCCTCAGGCTCTGTGGAATGGGACTGGGATGGCTGCAGACCCTGGGCTTTGGGGTCTGAGCCCAGCCCTGTCCCCAGGCAGGCTGCCCCCTGCAGCCCTGGATTCCCATATTGGTTGGAGTTGCGATGAGAGGTTCTGGGGCCGCCTTTGCTTCTGTCCAGGACACACAGCTGAGATGTCATGGTCTGCTGCCTGACTGGGGGTTTCAAGCCCCACTGGAGCATCCAGGCAGGCCCTTGGGTGGCAGGGCCTCGTGGGGGCAGGAGGGGACCCTGGGAAGTTGGGAACCAGGCCAGGGAGGGAGAGAAGGCAGGAGCACAGTTGTGGGTGTAGGCACCCACCCCATCCCGAATGGTGTTCCTCCCGGCCCACCCCACTCCAGTCCTCTGGGCCAGCTGCCAGAGGGTTCTGCTTGAGGCCACCTGCTTCCTCAGAAGAAGGTCTCACCTTCAGAGCCAGCCTTTGAGGCTCCTGGTGACCTCAGCCTGTTGCCCTTGACCCTGAGTTTGCCTAGATCAAGTGGGAGGCCACTCTTTGGGCCTCAGTTCTCCCGTTCCCAGGGAGCAGGTCCTCTGTCCCCTGACAGCACCCCTCCTCGCTGTGCAGCCACCTCTGCCAGGGTTCTGACCAAGCAATGTTCCCCAGGGGGTGGCTCTGGGCCCTCAGGCAACCAGCCACGCTGGGTGGGGTGGTGGTTTGCATGTGAATAGTGTCACTCGGGTCCTTTGCTTGAAGTTGGCTCTGCTGAGTGCAGCCTGCAGACATTTTCAGGAAACTCAGTCCACAGGCTGGAGGCTTCTGCTTCCCCACAACCCAAACGGCCTCCAGCCAGCCAGAGAGCCATGAGAACCCAGCCACTAGCAACTGCCAGCAGGAAACCCACTACCAGCCGCTCACAGATGGACAGCCCATCCCGGTAGCTGGCCCCACCTCCCCGCCCCTCTGCTGACCAACCCAGCAGCTCCTTGGGTGGATGTGGCCACCCTGCTGCCCCCACCTGCTCCTGGACCCTGTGCCAGGCGGTGGCTTGCCTCAGTGGGGCCTCGCCTCCCCCAGAGCCGCTCTGCTGCTTGACCTTGTGATGTCTTGGGTCCTCTGGACACTGGCACAATCGGGTGGGGTCAGCTTTGGCCAGCAGGTGGGGGGCAGGTGGGTAAATCCTCCCTCTCTGCCATCTCTGCTTCCTTCCTCCTGCCTGGCTTCCCTGCCTTTTCCCCACTCTGGCTCCAGGGTTGCACTGCTCAGAAAGCTGTCGCTGCCCGGCTGCACACAGGCCTGATTTTCTTGGGAGTCTGGGCTAAGATTCTGACTGGCCCTCCCACCAACCACCCACACCACCACCCAGCTAGCCAGCAACAGGGCCAGGAGTGACCAGGAGGGGGCCCACCTGACCACCCACCTGGCGCCTCCATCTGGCCAACTCTGCCCACTCAGGGCCGTGAGCTGGAGGTGCCAGGAGCCTCCCGGGAGGCAGTGTGAGGCATTCTTCTTAGTAAGTCCCTCATCGATGATAAGGGCAGTATCAGCCCCTCTCTGATGCGCAGTGAGCGACTCACCATACAGGGGAGACGTTTAATTTATCTCAGGAACTGGGCGCAAGTTATAAAAATGGTAATTTCTTGGAGATTCAATTATGTGTTTTCATTGTTACCCTCGGTAATCAAGGAAACAATTTTTTATAAAAGGCTGTTGGATGATACTGATCTCAGGAAAGGATCTGGGCCGGGTGGGGGCTTTGGGGATGAAGAGGAGGGCAGTGTCTGCTGGGGGCAGGCAGGGCAAGTGGAGCTGAGCTGTCCAGCCCACCAGCTGTTCCAGCCCTCCAACTCCTCCATTCCTCTCTGGCCTCAGTCTTCCCATCTGCCGATGGGGCCATCTCTGGTAGGAAGGGTCTGGCAGGGGCTGATGAAGTGAGGCATGGCTCCTGGGCCATGAGGGTGGCTGTGAGGGTAGCTGCGTCCCTGCCCCTCCCTGCCTGGTGCCTGAGCAGTCTCGTCCCTCTCCTGAGGCCTCTGCAGGGCATAGAGAGGGGTTCCTCATGGAGTGCGGACCTGATTTTTTTCCCCAAGTGATGTCTTGGCTCTAAATAACATCTCCAGGATTAATGGTGCCAGCCCCCAACAGCACCAGGTGATTGAAAAAATGGTTTTATGGCCCAGTGGGTGAAATTGAACTTGCATCTGAGGTGTATTTCCAAGATGGGATTTTTCTCCCTGGGAGAGGCGGTACATTCCACACTAATTATAACAGCAGCTCCTCGGCATTCATCACCGATAGTGGGGGGGACACCTGTCTGGGGCACAGGGGCAGGGTGTCCCTGTGGTCACCTCCAGGCCCCCTAATCTCAGCAGACCCTGAGGGGCTGCTTCTAAGAGATGCGCCCTCACCCAGTACAGGGCCAGGGAAGGGGGAGGCGGGAGCCCCCAGGAAATGAACGAGCTCTAGCTGGGCTGCACCAGGGAGGAGGCTGGAAGGAGGCCCCAGGCTGAGGGTAGGACCCAGCTAGTGCTTGCCCAGGGACCCACAGGCCCCTTGCTGAGCAGACTCCAGCGAGGGGCCTGGCCCATCTTGTTGCAAGAGGCTGGAGTCCTGGGCTGAGCTGGGCAGTTGACCTTAGATCTGACTCTGTCTCCCCTGAAATTCCTTTTACCCCAACTCAGGCTCCTGCAGCCCAGCCCAGCACCCAGCCAGGATGGGCAGGAGGAAGCCCTTCCTCCGATGGGCCCTCACCGCGCCCTGCCTGAGGGGCCTCGAGCCCCAGGGCTCTTGTCTCAGCACTGGGCGGTGGAGATTCGGGAACTATGGGAGTTTGGGGATCTCGGTGGCTGAGGGCTGTGCTCATGAAGGACTCCTTGAGTTCGGAAGATGAGGCTCACCTTCTGCACAGTCAATAGGTCATTGTCATGGGGACACTGACCACCAGCACCAACCTCCATCCCCCGCCGGGCGCATGTGCCTTCATCACCCATTTCCTAGGTGAGTACAGGGGCTCAAAGAGGGACAGGGTTCCTGAGGTCACACAGCAGGTGAGCAACAGAGCCAGTGAGGGCCTAGGGGTGTCCTGCCAGGGGCTGAGGTGTGCCCACATGCAAGAATCCAGGGGTCCGTGGGCCAGGGCCCTGCCAAGAGTTAGGGGCTGAGGGAGGGAAGGGGGCATTGCCAACCCTGCAGCCCCTGCCCTGGGGGGTAGGAGGGAGATGACCCTCCAGGGGCCTGAGGGCAGGGTGGGCCCATGCCGTTCCCTCCCACCTGCCACGGGTGAACCTGACAGGAGTGGCATCCTGAGGGAACCTCCTGGAGTAATCACTCCACATGCTCGCGGTAAATATTGGGCCCTTCTTCCCCTCCCAGTAAAATGAACTTATTTACTTTTAACTAATATTAAATGTTCTCTGTGAATTCAAGATACTGACTGGCCTGTCAGGCTCAGTCCACGCTCTGCTTTTCCTGCCTCTGGGGACCACCCCCAGGCAGGGAGGGACCAGGCAGCCCTGGGGAAGCAGAGAAGTTGTTTCTCCAGGAAACTCCGGGAGGCGGAGGTTGCAGCGAGCTAAGTGAAATAACCAATTGATATAGACAGATGGGTCTTTTCCCCCCTGGACTTTCAGTTATATTCCATTGATCTGTATGTTTTTCTTTATGCTAGGACTTCACTGTCTTATTATAGCTTTGTAATGTTGGGAATGAAATTTTTGGTGTTGCAAAAAAAAAGAATTAATGTGGGAACAAATGATCTCTCAGCAAGGCGAGCTTTCGTTTCTGCAGAAAGGGTGCTACTCAATAGCTGTCCAGCCACGGGAGCACACCGAACAAAGGAGAAAGAGTTACTTATAACCTGACGTGTCTACCCTACTGCTGTGTCCAGTTTCCATCGGCTGGAATAGGACCTCACATTTTACACTTTACCCAATTGGTTATTAGTTTAAAACGTTCTTAATTAGCGCAGACACGGTGGCTCATGCCTGTAATCCCAGCACTTTGGGAGGCCGAGGCAGGCGGATCACCTGAGGTCAGGAGATCGAGACCATCCTGGCTAACATGGTGAAACCCCATCTCTACTGAAAATACAAAAAATTAGTCAGGCATGGCATCGTGTGCCTGTATTCCCAGCTGCTGGGGAGGCTGAGGCAGGAGAATGGTGTGAACCCGGCAGGCGGAGCTTGCAGTGAGCCAAGATTGGGCCACCGAACTCCAGCCTGGGCGACAGAGCAAGACTCCGTCTCAAAAATAAATAAATAAATAAATAAATAAATAAATAAATAAATAAATAAATAAAAATTTCTTAATTAGGTAAGGGGAATAGAACAAAGAAAGAAAAGCAAGTTAGGCAGGGATAGTTAAGGAAGCATCTCCAAATAAGGAATGGCATGCACTATGGGCTGGGGCTTGTGTAGTTCTGTCCAGGCATGCTGGAGCAAGCTAGGACAGCTGATTTGGAATATATATATATACACATATATATACGTGTATATATACGTATATATACACATATATATACGTATATATACACGTATATATATACGTATATATATGTGTATATATACACACATACATATAATATATAAGTATATATATACACACATATACTAACAGTGGATAGCAATCTTATAGTAAGAAATTGTGACTTTTTACAATCTTTGAAGAACTTTCCCATTTCTCACAGTAATGTTTAGAAATCAGGAAGTGTGAGTCTTCCAACTTTGTTCTTTTTCAAGATTGTTTTGTTATTCTGAGTCATTTGCAATTACATGTGAAATTTAGAATCAGCTTGTCACTTTCTACAAAAAAGCCAACTGAGATTAATCCCTTCAGGAGGGCAGAGCCCTCATTACTCAATCACCTTTTAAATGCCCAACTGCCTAATAGTGTTACAGTGGGGATTACTTTCCAGCACATGAACTTTTGAGGGACACATTAAAACCGTAGCATTTTGTCCTAACTCCCAAGATCCATGTCCTTCTTACATGTAAAATACATTCCTTCTATCCCAATAGCTGAGGCTGGAGTGCAGTGGCACAATCTCTGCTTGCTGCTGCCTCAACCTCCCAGGTTCAAGTGACCCTCCCACCACAGCTCCCCAAGTAGATGGGACTACTGGCATGTGCCACCATACCCAACTAATGTTTGTATTTTTTGCAAAGAAGAGGTCTTGCTATGTTGTCATAACTGGTCTTGAACTCCTGGACTCGAGCAGTCCTCCCACCTCAGCCTCTCAAAGTGCTGAGATTACTGTAGGCATGAGCCATCTCACCTGGCCAGCCCTAAAGTCTTCACTTATTTCAGCATCAACTCAAAAGTCCAAAGTTCCAAGTCTCATCTAAATCAGATATAAATGAAACCCAGGGCACGATTCACCTTGGGGCAAATTTCTTCCAGCTGTGAGCCTGAGAAAGCAAATTACCTTCTTCCAAAATGCAGTGGTTGGACAGGATTAAGACAGACATTCCCATTCCAAAAGAGAGAATTAAGAGGAAAAGAATAACTGGCCACGAGTAATCCAAAACCCAATAGAGAAAACAATACTAAATCTTAAAGCTCCAGAATAATCTTCCTTGACTTCATGTCCCACTTCCTGCTGGTGGGACACGGATGTGGGTGATAGGCCTGCAAGGCCTCAGGCAGAATGGCCCTGTGGCTTTGCTGGGCTCAGCTCACACTTCAGCAATTCCAAGAGTAGCATGCACGCTGGTAGCACTACAGTTCTGGGGTCTTGATGGCATTTCTACTCCCGTGGTTCCATTAGGCATTGCCCTGGTGGGGACTTTCTGTAGCAGCCCCAGGCCCACATTTCCACTCAGCATTGCCCTGGTTGGGGCTGTCTGTGGTGGCTCCACCCCTGTGGCAGGTTTCTGCCTGCGATTTCACGCTGTCCCAATACATCCTTTGAATCTAGGTGGAGGGCCGAGTGCAGTGGCTCACGTCTGTAATCCCAGCACTTTGAGAGGCCGAGGCGGGTGGATTGCCTGAGGTCAGGAGTTCAAGACCAGCCTGGACAACCTGGTGAAACCCCTTCTCTACTAAAAATACAAAAATTAGCTGGGCGTCATGGCTTATGCCTGTAATCCCAGCTACTCAGGAGGCTGAGATAAAAGAATTGCTTGAACCCGGGAGGCAGAGGTTGCAGTGAGCCGAGATCACGCCACTGCACTCTGCTCCAGTCTGGGTGACAGAGTGAGACTTCGTCTTAAAAAAATAAAAAATGAAATCTAGGTGGAGGCTGCCATGCCTTCATAGCTCTTGCATTCTGTGTGCCTGCAGAATTAACACTACAAGGATGCCACCAAGCTTTATGGTTTATGTATTCCAGAGCAACTGGTCAAGCTGAGCCTGGGGCCCTTTGAGTTGGGGTTAGATTGTCCTGTACTGGAATGCACGAAGCAAGAGTCCCAAGGCATCCCTGGGCTGCAAACCCATGGAGAGCGCTCCGGGCCCATCCTACCATTCTATCCTCTTACTACTGTAGGCCAGTGATGCAAGGGGCAGCCTTGAAGACCTCTGCAATGCCTTCAGGGTTTTTCTCCTGTTGTTCTGATGATTAGCACCTGGACGCCTTCTAGCATACTAATCTCCATAGCAAAAGGTCTCTGGGACACACCCTTGGTATTCTCTCCTGAATGACTTTTTCACTCACACTGAGAGTTTTCCAAATCTTTCTGCTTTGCTTTCCTTTTGATTTTAAATTCTGTCATTAAGTAATTTTTTTCCCTCACAAAGCTTAACATAAGCAATATAAAAGGAGCCATGCGTGGCCGAGCACAGTGGCTCATGTCTGTAATCCTAGCATTTTGGGAGGCCAAGGCAGGAGAACTGCTTGAGTCCAGGAGTTCAAGACCAGCCTGGGCAACACAGTGAGACATTGTCTCTCTCTCTCTCTTTTTTTTTTTTTAAGTAGACTGAATGCTTTGCTGCTTAGATAGTTCTTCTGCCAGATAACCTAATTCATTGCTCTTAGGTTGTGAGTTCCATAAAGCCCTCTGGCATGGACAAAATCCAGCCAAGTTCCTTGCCAATTTATAACAAGGATGGTCTTTATTCCAGTTTCCAATACCTTATTTAGCTTTCTGTCTGAGACCTCATCAGAGTGGCCTTTACTGTCCATATTTTTTTCTTTTTTTTTTTTTGAGATGAAGTCTCACTCTGTCACCCAGGCTAGAGTGCAATGGCACGATCTCAGCTCACTGTAACCTCCACCTTCTGTGTTCAAGCAATTCTTCTGTCTCAGGCTCCCAAGTAGCTGGGATTACAGGCGTGTGCCACCACGGCCAGCTAATTTTTTTGTAATTTTATAGAGATGGAGTTTCACCATGTTGGCCACGCTGGTCTCAAACTCCTGACCTCAAGTGATCCACCCAGCTCAGCCTCCCAAATTGCTGGGATTACAGGTGTGAGCCACTGTGCCTGGCCTACCGTGCATATTTCTTTTTTTCTTTTTTTTTTTTTTTTTTTTTTGAGACAGAGTCTTACTCTGTTGCCCAGGCTGGAGTGCAGTGGTGCGATCTCGGCTCACTGCAACCTCTGCCTCTCAGGTTCAAGCGATTCTCCTGCCTCAGCCTCCTGAGTAGCTGGAATTACAGGCGCCCACCACTACACCTGGCTAATTTTTGTGTTCTTAGTAGAGACGGGTTTTTACCATAATGGCCAGGCTGGTCTCAAACTCCTGACATCAGGTGATCCACCCGCCTCGGCCTCCCAAAGTGCTGGAATTACAAGCGTGAGCCACTGTGCCCAGCCCCTACTGTCTATATTTCTAGTAGAATTCTAGTCATGACCATTTAAATAATCTCTAGGAAGTTTCAGACTTTCCTTAGTCTTTTTGCCCTCTTCTGAGACCTCACCAGAATTACCCTTAATGCTCATTTCATGGTAATACAGGTTTTTTCTAGTCCGCTCCTTCAAATCCTTCTAGCCTCTACCCTTTTTCCAGTTCCAAAGCTTCTTTCACAATTTCAGATATTTATTATAGCAACAACGCCACTTCTCAGTGACAGATTTATCTTAGTCCATTTTCTGTTGCTATAACTGAAGAGCTGAGACTGGGTAATTTATAAACAAAAGAAATTTATTTCTTATAGTTCTGGAACTGGGAAGTCCAAGGTCAAAGGGTTGCATCTGGTGAGGGCCTTCTTGCTGTTGGGGACTCTGCAGAGTCCTGAGGCAGCATAGTGAGAGGGCTCATGAGAGAGGGCCAAACTAGCTTTTTATAACATACACACTCTGATAGCTAATCCCCTCCAATGATATCCTGTTAATTCATTAATACATTCATGAGGGCAGAACCTGCATTACCCATCACCTCTTAAAGGCCCCACCTTTCTTTTTTCTGAGACAGGATCTGGCTCTGTTGCCCAGGCTGGAGTTCAGTGGCGCAATCATGGCTCACTCCAACCTCAGCCTCCCAGGGTCAAGCAATACTCCCACCTCAGCCTCCTGAGTAGCCGAGACCACAGGCCCATGCCACCACACCCAGCTAATTGTTTTTGTATATTTTGTTTCACTATGTTGCCCAGACTGGTCCCAAACTCCTGAGCTCAAGCCATCCACCCATGTCAGCCTCCCAAAGTGCTAGGATTACAGGCGTGAGCCACAGTGCCTGCCCCTGCCCTGTTTTGTTTTTGTTTTTGTTTTTGAGATAGGATCTCACTCTGTCACCCAGGCTGGAATGCAGCAGTGTGATGATGGCTCACTGCAGCCTCAAACTTCCAGGCCCAAATGATCCTCCTACCTCAGCCTCCCGAGTAGCTGGTGTTACCGGAAAGGGGTCCAAATCCAGACCTCAAGAGAGGGTTCTTGGATCTTGCACAAGAAAGAATTTGAGGTAAATCCATAAAGTAAAATGAAAGCAAGTTTATTAAGTAAGTAAAGGAATAAAAAAATGGCTACTCCATAGGCAGAACAGCAGCATAGCCTGCTCAATCTGATTCGACTTATTTATTTATTTATTTATTTATTTATTTATTTATTTATTTATTTATTTTGAGACAGAGTCTCACTCTGTTGCCCAGGCTGGAGTGAAGTGACGGGATCTCAGCTCACTGCAGCCTCTGCGGTTCAAGTGATTCTCCTGCCTCAGCCACCCAAGTAGCTGAGATTACAGGTGTGCACCACCATGCCCAGCTAATCTTTGTATTTTTAGTAGAGACAGGGTTTCGACTTCTCCAGGCTGGTCTTGAACTCCTGACCTAAAGTGCTCTGTCCACTTCAGCCTCCCAAAGTGCTGGGATTACAGGCATGAGCCACCGCACCCAGCCTATTTCTTGATTATATGCTAAACAAGGGGTGGATTATTCATGAGTTTTCCAGGAAAGGGGTGGACAATTCCTGGAACTGAGGGTTTCTCCCCCTTTAAGACTATATAGGGTAACTTCTGGACATTTTCATGGCATTTGTAAGTTGTCATGGCACTGGTGGGAATGTCTTTTAGCGTGCTAATACATTATAATTAGCATATAATGAGCAGTGAGAACAACCAGAGGTCACTTTCATTGCCGTCTTAATTTTGGTGGGTTTGGCAGTCTTCTTTACCTAATCCTTTTATCAGCAAGGTCTTTGTTGCCTGTACCTTGTGCCAACCTCCTATCTCATCCTGTGACTAAGAATTCCTGGCCAGGCGCCGTGGCTCACACCTGTAATCCCAGCACTTTGGGAGGCTGAGGTCGGTGAATCAGAAGGCCAGGAGTTAGAGACCAGCCTGACCAACATGGTGAAACCCTGTCTCTACTAAAAATACAAAAAAATTAGCCAGGCGTGATGGTGTGCACCTATAATCCCAGCTACTCAGGAGGCTGAGGCAGGAGAATCGCTTGAACCTGGGAGGTGGGGGTTGCAGTGAGCCGAGATCGTGCCATTGCACTCCAACCTGGGCAACAGAGCGAGACTTGGTCTCCAGAAAATAAAAGAATTCCTAACCTTTTAGGAATGCAGCCCAGTAGGTCTCAACCTTATTGTACCCAGCCCTTATTCAAGATGGAGTTGCCCTGGTCCAAATGCCTCTGACAATGGGAGTACAGGCATCCACCACCATGCCTAGCTAAGGCCCCATCTCTTAATACTGTTACATTGGGGATTCTGTTTCCAACACGTGAACTTTTTGAGGACACATTCAAATCATTGCATGGGAAAGCATCCAGTCTTTTCTGCATTAAGTATGTTAGCTGTAGGCTTTTCATAGATGCCCTTTATCACTTGAGGGAGCTCCCTTCTATTCCTACTTCATGTGTGTTTTTGTCAATGTTAGAGGTTGTCAAATGCTTTTTCTGCATCTATAGAGATGATTGTGTAGTTTTTATAATTTATGCGATAGATATTATGTGTTGTAAAAATTGATGTTTGGATGCTTAGCAAACTTGGCATTCTGTGACATAACCCACTTGGTCATGCTGTATACGTTGTTGGGTTCTAGCCCTTTATTTATTTATTTATTTATTTTTTGAGACAGAGTCTCGCTCTTTCGCCCAGGCTGGAGTGCAGTGGCTCCATCTCGGCTTACTGCAACCTGCGCCTCCCAGGTTCAAGTGATTCTCCTGCTTCAGCTTCCTGAGTAGCGAGGATTAGAGGCACCCACCACCATGCCCAGTCTAGCCCATTTTAAAATTGGGTAGTCTTCTAATTATGAGTTGTAATATTTACTTGTATATTGTGGATACAAGTCCTTTATTAAATATATTATTTGAAAATACTTTCTCCCAGGTTTTTCTTTTCATCATTTTATAAATGAGTCTTGGCCGGGCACAGTGGCTCATGCCTGTAATTCCAGCTCCTTGGGAGGCTGAGGCAGGAGAATCATTTGAACCTTGGAGACAGAGGTTGCGGTGAGCCGAGATTGCACCATTGCAGCCTGGGCAACAAGCGCAAAACTCTGTCTCAAAAAAAAAAAAATTTAGCCGGGTGTGATGGCATGCGCCTGTAATCCCAGCTACTCAGGAGGCTGAGGAAGGAGAATCACTTGAACCCAGGAGGTGGAGGTTGCAGTGAACCAAGATCGCGCCCCTGCACTCCAGCCTGCAGGACGGGAGTGAGATTCCATCTCAAAATAAATAAATAAATAAATAAATCTTTTTCAGAACAAAAGTTTTTCATTTTGTTGGTGTCCAATTTATCATTTTTTTTCTGTTATGGATAATTTTTTTGTTGTCATGTCTAAGAACTTTGACTAACCCAAGATCACAAAAATTTTCTGCTGTGTTTTCTTCTAGAGATGTTATAGTTGCTGTACTTAAGTATAGGTCTGTGATTAATTTTTAGCTCATTTTTCTGTATATTTTGAGATAACAGTGTAAATTCATCCTTCTGCATTTTGATACCCAGCTGTCTCAGAAGGATTTGTTGAAAAAACTATTTTACTTATCAAATTGCCTGATACTTTGTCAAAAATCAGTTGACCATAAATGTAAGGGTTTATTTCTGGACTCTTGATATTGTCCCATTGATCTATGTCTAGCTTTTCACCAGTACCACATAGAGCTTTATAGTAAGGTTCGAATTTGGATTGTGTACATTTCCCCAACTGTTCTTCATCCAGTTTTTTTTTGGCCCACCTCAGCCTCCCAAAGTGCTGGGATTTTAGGTGTGAGCCACTGTGCCCAGCCCATCCTTTTACTTTCAATCTAGCTATGTCATTACATATACAATGAACTGCCTTTTACACAGTATATATTTGGATAATTTTTTTTTTTTTGAGACGGAGTCTTGCTCTGTTGCCCAGGATGGAGTGCAGTGGCACCATCTTGGCTCACTGCAACCCAGGTTCACACCATTCTCTTGCCTCAGCCTCCCAAGTAGCTGGGACTACAGGCGCCCGCCACCACGTCTGGCTAATTTTTTGTATTTTTAGTAGAGACGGGGTTTCACCATGTTAGCCAGGATGGTCTCAATCTCCTGACCTCGTCATCTGCCCACCTCAGCCTCCCAAAGTGCTGGGATTACAGGTGTGAGCCACCACGTCAGGCCATATTTGGATAATTTTTTATCCACTCATTCAATATCTGTCTTTTAATTGATATATTTAGACCACTTACATTTAAAGTAATTATTGATGTGGTCAGGCTCAAGTCTGCCAGTTTATTATGTGTCTTTTTGTTTTATCCCTCTGTTTATCATTATGTTTCTTTTTACTTGCCTTTGTGTGGATTATTTAAACATTTTTTAGAGTTCCAGTTTGATCCGTTTCATTGGTGCAAAAGTAATGCTGGTTTTTGCCATTGGTTTTGGTTTTAATGTAATGCCGTTACATTAAAAGTAATGGCAAAAACTGGCCAGGTGGGTTGGCTCACACCTGTAATCCCAGCACTTTGGGAGGCCAAGGCAGGTGGATCACTTGAGGTCAGGAGTTCAAGACCATCTTGGCCAAAATGATGAAACCCTGTCTCTACTAAAAAATACAAAAAAGAAAAAAATCAGCTGGGCATGGTGGCACACACCTGTAGTCCCAGCTATTCGGGAGGCTGAGGCACAAGAATCACTTGAACCCAAGAGGCAGAGGTTGCAGCGAACGAATATTGCACCACTGCACTCCACCCTGGGAAACACAGCAAGACTCCATCTCAAAAAACAAAAAGGAATGGCAAAAACCACAATTACTTTTGCATCAAGCTAATATTTATAATGTTTTTTGAGTGTATTGCATTGTATAGCTTGCTTAGTGATTGTTCTAGGCATTACCATATATTTATATAATTCATCACAGCCTAGTGGTATCAAAGTTCCAATCTGAGTGAAGTGTAGAAACCGTACTTCCCAATTAGGTCTCTTAATGCTCCCATTTTTAAAGTATAATTGCCTTAAGTATTTCCTCTACATACATTGTGCACCACATCAGAAGGGTATGATAGCTTTTGCTTCGGTGATAAAATATAATTAAAAATCACCAACTGGCTGGACGCGGTGGCTCACACCTGTAATCCCAGCACTTTGGGAGGCCGAGGGGGATGGATCACGAGGTCAGGAGATCGAGACCATCCTGGCCAACATGGTGAAATTCCATCTCTACTAAAAATACAAAAATTAGCTGGGCGTGGTGGTGCATGCCTGTAATCCCAGCTACTCGGGAGGCTGAGGCAGGAGAATTGCTTGAACAAGGGAGTCGGAGGTTGCAGTGAGCCGAGATCATGCCACTGCGTTCCAGCTTGGTGACAGAGTGAGATGCCATCTCAAAAAAAAAAAAAAAAAATCATGAACTGAAGGATAGTTTACTTCTGTTTTTACCCACTCCATTGTACTTTCCGTTTTAGAGGCCCTAACCTTCTCTTAATATTTTCTTTCTGATTGGAGAACTTCCTTTAGCCATTCCTTAATGTCAGGTCTTCTGTTAAAAAATTATCTTGGTTCTTATTTATCTGAGAATGATTTTATTTTTTTCCGTTATTCCTGAAGGATAATTTCACTGGCTATAAAATTTGGGGCTGACCATTCTTTTCTTTCAACACTTGGGAAATGCCGTACCATTTGTCTCCCGTCTCCATGGTTTCAGATGAGAAATCTACTGTCATTCAAATTAGTGTTCCTTTAGAGTCAATGTATCATTTCTCTCTGGCTGCTTTTAATATATTTCTTTGTCTTTGTTTTTTTTTTTTGTTTATTTGTTTGTTTTTTGTTTTTTTATAGACAGAGTCTCACTGTGTCACCAGGCTGGAGTGCAGTGGCATGATCTCGGCTCACTGCAACCTCCACCTCCCGGGTTCAAGCGATTCTCCTCCCTCAGCCTCCTGAGTAGCTGGTACTACAGGCGCACACCACCATGCCCAGCTAATTTTTGTATGTTTAGTAGAGATGGGGTTTCTCCATGTTGGTCAGGCTGCTCTCGAAATTCTGACCTCAGGTGATCCACCCGCCTCAGCCTCCCAAAGTGCTGGGATTACAGGCGTGAGCCACCGCACCCAGCCGGTCTTTGGTTTTTAAAAGTTTAATTATGATGTATCTTGATGTGGATTTCTTTGAATTTATCCTATTTGAGGTTTATTCAGCTTTTTGTGTGTATCTGTTTATGTCTTTTGCCAAACTGGGAAGTTTTCAACCACTATTACTTTGAATACTATTTTAGTTCTGTGCTTTTTGTCCTCCATTCGGGCAATCCAAAGATACAAACGTTATTTCCTTTGTTATTATCCGACAGATCCATAACGCTATTCAATTTTTTTCAGTCTTTTTTATGCTCAGTTGTTTAGATTGAGTAAATTCTATTGATCTGTCTTCAGGTTCACTAATGATATTCTCTGTCATCTCAGCTCCACTACTGTGTTTATCAAGCAAGGTTTTTATTTTGGTTATTGTATTTTTTTGATGTATAAATTCTATCTGGCTCTCTTTTTTTTTAAATCACATCTATTTCTTTGCTGATGTTTTCTTTTTCTTTTTTTTGAGACAGTGTCTTGCTCTGTCATCCAGGCTGGAGTGCAGTGGCCCAATCTCGGCTCACTGCAGCCTCCACCTCCCAGGTTCAAGTGACTCTCCTGCCTCAGCCTCCTAAGTGGCTGAGATGACAGGCATGTGCCACCATGCCTGGCTTTTTTTAGTAGAGGTGGGTTTTCACCATGTTGGCCAGGCTGGTCTTGAACTCCTGACCTCAGGTGATACACCCACCTCAGCCTCCCAAAGTGCTGAGATTACAGGCATGAGCCACCATGCCTGGCATGAGATTTTATACTTTTACATTTGTTTCAAGATAATTTATAATTACTATTGACCTTTGAACATGACTTTGAACTCTGTGGGTCCACTTAAACACAGATTTTTTTTTCAATAAAAGTTACACCAAATGTGCCTGCCTTACTTTTCTCCCCTTCCACCTCCTCTACCTCGTCTATCTCGGCCACCTCTGAGATAGCAAGGCCAACCCCCTCCTCTTCCTCAGCCTACTAAATATGATGACAATAAGGATGAAGACCTTTGACCTTTATGCTGATCCACTTCCATTTAATGAAGAGTAAATATATTTTCTCCTCCTTATGGTTTTCTTAATAACATTTTTTTTTTCTTTTGAGACAGAATCTTACTCTGCCGCCCAGGCTGGTGTGTACGGTGGCATGAGCTCAGCTCACTGCAACCTCCGCCCCCTGGGTTCAAGTGAT
Organism: Gorilla gorilla gorilla; assembly: GCF_029281585.2. Taxonomy (NCBI): domain Eukaryota; kingdom Metazoa; phylum Chordata; class Mammalia; order Primates; family Hominidae; genus Gorilla; species Gorilla gorilla. Next base: position 17,777,279 of record NC_073237.2, read on the forward strand.
TCTTGTGCCTCAGCCTCCTGAGTACCTGGGACTACAGGTGCATGCCACTGCACCTGGCTAAGTTTTGTGGGTTTTTTTTGAAATAGAGTCTCACTCTGTCATCCAGGCTGGAGTGCAGTGGTGCAGTCTCAGCTCACTGCAACCTCCACCTCCTGGATTCAAGTGATTCTCCTGCCTCAGGCCCCCAAATAGCTGGGATTACAGGCACGTGCCACCACGCCCAGCTAATTTTTGTATTTTTAGTAGCGATGGGATTTTGCTTTGTTGGCCAGGCTGGTCTTGAACTCCTGACCTCAAGTGATCCTCCCGCCTCGGCCTCCCAAAGTGCTGGGATTAGAAATGTGAGCCACCACACCTGGCCTGATTTTCTTAATAACATGTTCTTTCTCCAGCTTACTTTATTGTGCAAATACAGTATTATAATACATATACAAAATATGTGTTAATCAACTGTTTATATTATTGGTAAGGCTTCTGGTCAATAATAGGCTATTAATAGTTAAGTTTTTGGGGAATCAAAAGTTATAGGTCGATTTTTGATTGCAGAATCAGTCAGCACCCCAACCTCCATGTTGTTCAAGAGTCAACTGTATTATCGAAGCATTTTTATAATGGCTGCTTTAAAAACTTTGTTCAATAATTCCTACACATAATTCATCTTTATATTGGCATCTGTTGATTATCTTTTCTCATTCAGATTATAATTTCTCTTTTTCTTTTTATAATGGATTTTTCTTGTTGTTGCTGTAGTCTGGACATCTTGGTTATGTTAGGAAACTCTTTTTTTATTTTTTTATAGACAGGGTTTGACCAGGATGGTTTTGAACTCCTGGCCTCAAGGGATGCTCCCACCTTGGCCTCCCAAAGTGCTGGGTTTACAGATCTGAGCCACTGCATCAGGCTGGGAAACTCTTGATCTTGTTGAAATCTTGTATTTTAGCAGACAGTCACTCTGTTTAGGTGTAAGTTCTGGCCTACTATTATGGGCTTTAGTTCTAATGACAGCCTAGTTTTCTGAGCCTTGCAATGCTACCCTGATCTGCTTCATTCTTCTGGTGATGCTGAAGCTCCCGCTCAAGCCCTATTGGTGCCATATGCAGGGGAAGAGGTGCTGTCCTGTGTCACCTGCTGAGGACCTTCTGGTGGGGTGGGGACAGACAGAAGCCACTGGGCCTGGCTCTCCCTGTGCTACTGGGTGGAGAGCAAGGAAACAAGGGAATTTCCTGCTGTTGCCACTGCAGTTGGATGGGACCACATGTCAGTGCCTGGTTGTGGAATGGAGGCTGCCATGGCCCAAGCTTCACTGCTGCCAGCAAATCAGGTTGCCCAGGGGGCCCCAGATGTGGAGTGGGGATCAACCCACTTTTTCTTTTTTGAGACGAAGTCTGGTTCTGTCACCCAGGCTGGAATGCAGCGGTGCCATCTTGGCTCACTGCAACCTCCACCTCCTGGGTTCAAGTGATTCTCCTGCCTCAGCCTCCCAACTACCTGGGACTACAGGTGCATGCCACCATGCCCAGCTAATTTTTGTATTTTTAGTAGAGACGGGCTTTCATCATGTTGGCCAGGCTGGTCTTGAACTCCTGACCTCAGGTGATCCTCCCACCTTGGTCTGCCAAAGTGCTGGGATTACAGGCATGAGCCACCTTGCCCGGCCTCAACTCCCTTTTACAAGTACATATATTAGCTGGGTGCGGTGGTTCACACCTGCAATCCCAGCACTTTGGGAGGCCAAGGTGGGCAATCACCTGAGGTTAGGAGTTCGAGATCAGCCTGGCCAACATGGTGAAACCCCATCTCTACTAAAAATACAAAAATTAGCCAGGCATGGTGATGCACACCTGTAATCCCAGCTACTCAGGAGGCTGAGGCAGGAGAATCACTTGAACCCGGGAGGCGGAGGTTGTGGTGGAGGTTGTGGTGAGCCAAGATCATACCGCTGCACTCCAGACTGGGTGACAGGGCCAGACTCTGTCTCAAAACGAAACAAACAAACATATATTAGCAATTTAACTCATCCTAATAAATGATGGCCACAACGAAATTATGAGTTTGTAGGGTCAGTTTTAAATTTTCCTCTAAGACACATGGAATGATTGATAGGAAAAAATGTTTATTCTCGAAAATCACTGTGTGAACATTCAAGACCACCTTGGGAAACCGGCCCTATAGCACAATGAAGCTTGGTATGCCCTGTCTGACAATGGCATGAGTAGAAATAAACTCCCAAATGATCTAAGGCCATGTGGTGCTGAGAACACTCTAGAATGCGTTTTGGATATGGTCACTTCACCATATTGCAAGCCGAGATGATAACTGGGTTAAAATTCTGAAAGCAGCCTAGGTACTCATTAGTGCAGCCTGTGGAAGCTGCATGTCTCACCTCAAGCAGCAGGCCAAATGCTCACATGCTTGCACACTTACCTGCTTATACGCTGACCCGCTTATGTGATCACCTGCTCACACATGCATGTCTTGCACACTTACCACTCATGTGATTGTCTGCTTACATGTATACTCATTTACAGAATTTCTGTCCTGGTGCGGTGGCTCACGCTTGGAATCCCAGCACTTTGGGAGGCTGAGGCGGGTGGATCACCTGAGGTCAGGAGTTCAAGACCAGCCTGGTCAACATGGAAAATCCCCCGTCTCAACTAAAAATACAAAAATTAGCCAGGCATGGTGGCGGGCGCCTGTAATCCCAGCTACTTGGGAGGCTGAGGCAGGAGAATTGCTTGATCCTGGGAGACGGAGATTGCAGTGAGCCGAGATTGCCCCATTGCACTCTAGGCTGGGTGACAGAGCAAGACTTCATCTCAAGAAAAAGACACCAGAATTTCTGTCTACACAATTACATACCCCTGACCTGGTTCTATGCTTACTCACTTACATATTTATATATTCACCTGTTTGTACATTTCCCTGCTTACTTGCTGCATGCTTACCTCCTTACATGTGTCCCTTTTACATCAGTCTCACATGGTAACACAATTACATGCTTTCTTGTTTATCTGGTTATCCCGTTACATGCTTGCTTATTCCCTTACATAGTCACACACTTCCTGCTTACACATATTGACATAATCACACACTGTATGATTACAAGTTTACACAATGACATCCTTACCCACTTATACAGCTCCAGATCTGCCAGGGCCCAACTGCAAAGACACCAATTTGGAAATGCAAGGGGGTTGGATTTCAGAGAAGGCAGGCTCCTAGTTAGCAATCAGGCCGACTCTCATCCCTGGCACCTGACTCATACCAGCCTTTTCTTGCAAGAGCCCCATCTATTGGCCGGGCCCGGTGGCTCACGCCTGTAATCCGAGCACTTTGGGAGGCCGAGGTGGGCAGATCACAAGATCACGAGGTCAGGAGATCAAGACCATCCTGGCTAACATGGTGAAACCCCATCTCTACTAAAAATACAAAAAATTAGCCACGCATGGTGGCAGGTGCCTGTAGTCCCAGCTATTCAGGAGACTGAGGCAGCAGAATGGCATGAACCCAGGAGATGGAGCTTGCAGTGAGCCAAGATTGTGCCACTGCACTCCAGCCTGGGTGACAGAGTGAGACTTCATCTCAAAAAAAAAAAAAAAAAGCCCCTGTCCACACCTTCAGCAGTTGCCAACATATTTCCCATGGTCTGGACATTTTTGTGGGATTTTTTTTTCTTCAACTCCACATATGTCACGTTGGAAGGAAAACAGCCAGCATTTGAGGAACTTGTGTATTCATGGCCTTGTGTGGCACAGTGTGTAGATTCTCCTCCCCAGCCTTTTGGTGACTGGCCTGATCAGCTTCACAGGGCTCCATCTGGTGTGAGCCAGAGCTGATTGTCAGACTGGAGGGTGCTGGCTCCGTGGATGACAGGGATCTTCTTCAGGGAAGAACATCCTGAGTGTGGTTGGTGCAGAGAGCGGAAAGCACTGGATCACGAGTCCACAGACATGAATTCAGTATCGGTATGGACCTCTTCAGAGCTGTGCAGCCTGGGGGAAGTCACTCTTTCTCTCTGAGTCTCCATGTCTTCGCATGAGAGAGGTGGGTAACTGGGGACATAGAGAGGCAGAGACTGGGTCTTCCTGCCTTTATATATATATATATATATTTTTTTGAGATGGAGTCTCGCTCTATCGCCCAGGCTGGAGTGCAGTGGTGTGATCTCGGCTCACTGCAAGCTCCACCTCCCAGGTTCATGCCAGTCTCCTGCCTCAGCCTCTCGAGCAGCTGGGAGCGTATAGGCACCCACCACCATGCCTGGATAATTTTTTGTATTTTTAGTAGAGATGGGGTTTCACCATGTTAGCCAGGATGGTCTCGATCTCCTGACCTCGTGATCCACTCACCTCAGCCTCCCAAAGTATTGGGATTACAGGCGTGAGCCACTGCACCCGGCCTTTTTTTTTTTTTTTTTACCTTTTTTTTTTCTTTTTTCTTTTTTTGAGACGAGGCCTTTGTTGTGTCGCCCAGGCTGGAGTGCAGTGGTACAATCTTGGCTTACTGCAACCTCCACCTCCCAGGTTCAAGTGATTCTCCTGCCTTAGCCTCCTGAGTAGCTGGGATTACAGGTGTGTGCCACCACCACACTCAGCTAATTTTTTTATTTTATTTTTTATTTTTTTTGAGACAGAGTCTTGCTCTGTCACCCAGGCTGGAGTGCAGTGGCGTGATCTCGGCTCACTGCAACCTCTGCCTCCCAGGTTTAAGCAATTCTGTGCCTCAGCCTCCCAAGTAGCTGGGATTACAGGCACGTGCCACCACTCCTGGCTAATTTTTTAAATTTTTAGTAGGGATGGGATTTCACCATCTTGGCCTCAGGTGATCCACCCGCCTCGGCCTCCCAAAGTGCTGGGATTACAGGTATGAGCTACCACACCCAGCCCTTCTGCCTTTATCTTCTGTCCTCAAGTTCTGGCATGCAAAAGAAAAAGACCCTCAGTGAATGCTTTTCAGGTGCAATAAGACGTCAAGACATTTGTACATCACTGAACACTAAACAAGTAGCCTAAAAGCCAATGAGCACTATTCTGAAAGTGAGGTCCCTCTATCTGCATTAGACTCATTACAGTGTTGGTTAAATACAGACTCCTGCAGGAGTTTGGGACCAGCCTGACCAATATGGCAAAATCCTGTCTCTACTAAAAATACAAAAATTAGCTGGGCATGATACCACATGCCTGTAATCCCAGCTACTCAGGAGGCTGAGGCAGGAGAATCACTTGAACCTGGGAAGCAGAGGTTGCAGTGAGTCGAGATCATGCCACTGCACTCCAGCCTGGGCAACAGAGCAAGGCTCCATCTCAAAAAAAAAAAAAAAAATACAGACTCCTGGACCCTAGCACCACTGGGGATAGGACCTGAGAGTCAACAATCTAACGGCTTACATAGAGTCACTTGCCTAGAGTCATGCGAGGCAATTTCTGCTGCTCCCTTTTCTCCATGTGATGGGTTCTTGTTCATCCTTCAAGGTGAACTCCAATATCACCTCCACCACAAAGCACTCCTTGACTGACCTCAGACAGAACTAATTGCCTCATCCTCTCTGGGCTCACAAATGAACTATGTTATTCACATTTGTGTCCCTGGCACCTAGCCCAGGACTTAGCACATAATAGATGCTTATGTTTAAAAATAAAATTCCAGGCCAAGTGTGGTGGGTCACACCTCTAATCCCAACACTTTGGGAGGTTGAGGTGGGAGGATCACTAGAGCCTAGGAGTTTGAGATCAGCCTAAGCAACATAGGAAGACCCTGTCTCTACAAAAAAATAAAAAAATTAGCCAGATTTGGAGGCGTGAATCTGTAATGCCAACTACTCGGGAGGCTGAAGCAGGAGGATCACTTGAGCCTCGGAGGTTGAGGCTGCAGTGAGCTATGATGGTGCCACTGCAAGTCCTTGTCTCAAAAAATAAATAAATAAAAATAAATAAATAATTCAACCTCCCATCTCTGGCCCATGAAGACCTCAGTTAGTCTGATCCTCCCCTTCCTACCTCTCTTCCACACCGCCCAATTCACCTCTTCCTACTCTGCTTCTCATTATCCATGCTCCTACCACAGTGGCCTTCATTCTGTTCCTTAAACTAGCCAAGCTACATCCAGCTTCTCAGGCTTTGCTGCCTGAAGAAAGCGAAGGGGCCCCCCAGTGACACCCTTTCTCATCATCCCATTTTATTTTTATCACATGTGTATCATTATCTAATAATTTCTTTTTTTTTTCAATGTATTTATTTTCTATTTCTCCTCAGGGAACATAGGCTGATTGATGAGATGAGAGAGCTTTATGAGTCTAGCTCAGTGTTTCTTAAGCAGGTTTGATCTTTACGCCCAGGGGGCATTTGGCAGTGTCTGGAGACACTTTGGGCTGACACACCCGGGCGCTGCTACTGGCATCTAGTGAGTAGAGACTAGAAATGCCACGAAACATCCTACAATGCACAGAACACCACAAAGAATTATCCAGCCTTGAATAACAACAGTGCCACAGTGAAAGTAACCCTGGTCTAGCTTGTCTCTGATGCCCCAGCACCTGGACTGGTGCCTAGCAAATTGTACGTGGCTCAAGCTCGAACATTTTTGCTGCATGAATGAATGAAATGTTTGAATTACGTGTTGGATTTAATTTTAAAGCTGGAAAGGTCCTTAGAGAGCAATTAAACCACAAGTTTTTATACTCTGCTTCTGGAAGCCTCAGGCGATGGGGCAGAGTTTCAAGAATTCCGCTTGCCAGGAAGAATTTTTAGCTCAACGCTCAAGATGTAAACTTTAGGACTATGGTCTGTTTTATATATTGAGGTCCCAGTAAAATTGTCTGACAAGTTCTACCGCTTAAACAAACCGGACAAACTGTTGTTCCAGACCAGCCCCTTCATTGCACTGAGCTGAAAGGAAGCTCCCGGGGAGTTGGGGGTTCCTCAATGTCACACAGAGAGCCAGGTTCAGGTCTCCTTGAGTGTCCAGCTGGCCTTGGTCACAGACTTGCCATGGCTCTGTGATTCACCAAAGACACAATTTAGGAGCAAGACAATGTGGTATAGCAGTTACTAGCCCAGCTTCAGAGCAAGACGGGGTGGGTTTTCATCCTGGATCTGCCTACAACCAGCTGTGTGGCCTTGGAGGTCCACTAACCCTCTCTGAGCCTATTTCCCCTGAGGATCTGTGAGATGGAGAGAATAATAGTACCCTCTTCATAGGGTTGTGATGCAGATTTGAAAAGTTGGTCAGGTGCCATGGCTCATACCTGTAATCCTGGTGCTTTGGGAGGCTCAGGCAGGAGGTTCACTGGAGCCCAGGAGTTGGAGGCTGCAGTGAGCTATGATCATGTGACTGCACCCCAACCTGGATGACACAAGACCCTGTCTCTAAAAATAATAATAATAAGACCAGGCGCAATGTCTCATGCCTGTAATCCTAACACTTTGGGAGGCCGAGGTGGGCAGATCACCTGAAGCCAGAAGTTTGAGACCAGCCTGGTCAACATGGTGAAACCTCATCTCTACTAAAAATACAAAATTAGCCAGGCATGGTGGCACATTCCTCTAATCCCAGCTACTCGGGAGGCTGAGGCAGGAGAATTGCTTAGACCCAGGAGGTGAAGGTTGCAGTGAGCTGAGGCAGGAGAATTGCTTAGACCCAGGAGGTGAAGGTTGCAGTGAGCTGAGATCATGCCACTGCGCTCCAGCCTTAGTGACAGAGCGAGACTGTGTCTCAAAAATAATAATAATAATAAATTAAAATTAAAAAATAAAATTAGAGTATGTGAAAAATGTTTGGAACAGTGTTGAGTGCATAGTAAGTGCTATATGTAAGGTGACAAATTCATCGCAATTTGCCTGGGTCCTTCCCGGTTTTAGCACAGAAAGTCCTGCATCCAAGGAAGCCCCTCAGTCACATAAAGCAGGACAGTTTGTCATTCTAGCTATATGTGTATGTTTGATGTGTTTTTTTTAAGAGATGGGATCTTGCTTTGTGGCCCAGGCTGGAGTACAGTGCCTCAGTCATAGCTTACTGTAGCCTCAAACTCCTGGGCTCAAGCAATCCTTCCACCTCAGCCTCCCAAGTAGCTGGGACCACAGGTACCATGCCCAGCTAGTTTTTTTAGAGAGAGATGGGGTCTCGCTATGTTGCCCAGGCTGGTCTCAAACCCCTGGCCTCAAGCGATCCTCCTGCCTCACCCTCCGAAAGTGCTGGAATGCTACGCATTGAGCCACCACACCAGGCCTGATATTTTAAACAAAACTGTACATTACTGATCAGTAAATGTCTCTATTAATGTTCAGTTTGATTTTTCATTACTTGGTACTTTTCATGAAGGAAGGATTACTGACTAATTAATCACAGAGATGAGAGAGCAGGGAATATCTTTAACCTACTTTCTAACAATGAAGTTGGTCATTTTCTATCCATTCACACAAGGGGACACACAGCACCTCTATTTGGAAAACACTTTCTTAGCAGTTGGTTTGTTACTAGATTGCCTCAAACAAGAGAACTCTTGTTTCTTTTTTCAAAAAGTCTACTTTTCAAACAGTTGCCAACTTCAGACGGAATTTTCCTCAGTAAGATTGAATCTTAGGCTTGAAAGAAGTTTAGAAAATGTCTAAACCAACCATGACATTTCCCAGATGGGACAAGTGAGGCGCAGAGAAGGCTACTAATTTTCCTGGAGTTACACAGCAGCAAAAGATGGCTCTAAGACTCAGGGCCAGGGTTTGAACTCCTGGGCCAGGGCTTTTTCAGGGGTTCTCAAACTGGGTTCCACACCCAATGGCAGGTTTCCTAGAGAAGTGGTTAGTGAGGGAACAAGAGGGAAGCTACATCACTGGGCAACCTCTACCCCTCCTCTTTCCATCCCATAAGCTCCACTTTGACCATTTTGTACGTCGACCTTCAACTTAAGGACCCTCTGCAACAGGGTTCATCTCTGGAAAAACTCTTTTTGAAAGCCACTGTTATGTCATAGGATTTACACATTTTCTTCCCTGGAAAACTTTTGTTCCCATGGAGAAAACTTAACTTTTTCTTTGAACCACATTCTCCCCCTCTCTAATGGATTTTTACATATTTGGAAAAACAGAGGCATGCATGGGTCTTTTACAAGCCAGCAGTTAAACTGAAAGGCTCATTCACTTGCAGGAGAGCTGGGTGACTCAGGGCATCGGTAACAACTGGCCCAGATGTGAAATCTCCTGCTCATTGCTTAGAAAAATGTTTAGAAAAATGCTGCTTTTTGGGATCACTGGACGGAAGCTGCAGTGAGGGCCCAGGAGAGCCCCAAGTTCGACAGTTGTGAGGGAACAGGATGGAGGGGGGCGAAGGGTGGTGAGACCATCTAGAACTCAAGGCTAAGCAGTGCAGGGTGCTGATGGTAAGATATGCCTTTCCCCCAAGTGTCTCATTTTAAGCTGAAACAGACAAGATCCAAAGCCAGGAAAATATCCGGAATGGACCCCCAAAGTGGAAGAAAGACAAGAAACACAACAAAGCCAAGTGTGCAGCCTTTGTCCATAGGGATCCTGGGCTCTGCATGGAGTGAGTCTAGGCTTAAAGGAAGGGCCAGGAGGCAGAAGCTGATTCCCCAGAGTGGAAGGGTGAAAGCCTGGACTTGATACTTGGTGGAACTGGATTTGAATCCCAATTCGGCTACTCACAAGCTGTGTAACCGTGGGCAAGTTATCCAACCTCTCTGAGCATCCTTTTCTCATTAGCAAAATGTAGACTGTCGTGATGCCTACCTTATAGGGTAGTGAAGGGTTAGAAAATAGAACAGTACTGCGCCTTACAATGCACCTGTGCCAAGGAAATAGTTATAGCCACTAATTATTTATTTATTTATTTATTTTTCTTTTTTTGAGACAGGGTCTCACTCTGTCACCCAGGCTGGAGCACAGTGGTGCCATCACAGCTCACTGCAGCTTCAAACTCCTGGGCTCAAATGATCCTCCCACCTCAGCCTCCTGAGTACCTAGGACGACAGGTGCACCACCATACCCCGCTAATTTTTATTTTTTGTAGAGATGGGAGGGGGGTGGGTCTCACTATGTTGCTCAGGTTGGTCTTGAACTCATGGTCTCAAGCAGTCTTCCCACTTCACCTCCCAGAGGGTTGAGATTACAAGTGTGATCTACCATGCCCGACCTTCTAGCCATTATTTATTAAGGACCTACTAGGTTCCTAACTGTGTTCACCTGAGCCTGAGTTCCTCCCCACAGGCCTGCTCAGCCTCTGTTTACCAGAGATTCTCCCTGATGCTGAGAGATGTTTAAAGTAGGGCTGACACAATTCTTATGTGGAGCCAAAATAGATTTGGGTCAGAGGACACCCTGGGACACTTGGTCTTTTGACATAGGTGGCTGTGTTTGGCCAGCTGCCAGCACACAGTAGGGGCTCAAGAAATATGAATGAGTGACTCCATGGAATAAAAGTTAAAGACTGAATGTTGATGAATGTCTCCTTCTGGATGGTGAAAAAAAAAAACTTCAAGAATTCATGAACATAATGTTGAAATAAGCCAGACACAAGAGAATTTTCTATGTGGTGGCATTTGTATAAAGTTCTAGGACAGACAAGATGAATCTATGATGAGAGGAGCCAGAACAGTGGTTGGCTAGGGGCTGGAAAGAACAGACAAAGTTGTTCCTTGTCTGCCCAATATTTGTTCCCTGCTCTCTTGCCACTAGTGTAGCCACTTCATAAAGTTCTGGTCAAGGAGATGTATGTGGAACTGTTGGGTGACCATTAGAGAAAGTGTCTTATAAGGGCTGGTTCATACTATTTGCCCCCTTGGTCTTATCTTCTTCCATCCTGCTCTCTGAATATAGATGTGATGGCTGGATCCCTTGCTGCCATATTGGATCATGAGGACTAGGGCCATAGACTAAGGTTGGAAGAGCTAGGAACTAGCCCCCTAACAACTCCATGAAGCTATCATACCAGACCTGAACAGCTCACTGCTCAGCTCTGGACTTCTTTTATATGAGACAGAGAAATGAATATCTCTCTTGGGTGAGCCACTACATTAGGCTGGGGTTTGTTTTGTTTTTACATTATTATAAAGGAATAACTGAGACTGGGTAATTTATAAAGAAAGGAGGTTTAATCGGCTCACAGTTCTGCAGGCTGTACAGCATGGCACCAACATCTGGTTAGCTTCTGGTGAGGTGTCAGGAACTTACAACTATGGCAGAAGACACAGTGAGAGCAGGCATGCCACATGGCAAGAGAGTGAGCAAGAGAGATGGGGGAGGAAGTGCCACACACTTTTAACCAAGCAGATCTCACGTGAACTCATCACCAAGGTGTTGGGACTAAGCCATGCCATTCATGGTGGATCCACCCCCATGATCCAAACAGCACCTCCCACCAGGCCCCACACCCAACACTGGGGATTACACTTTTTTTTTTCTGAGATGGAGTCTCGCTCTGTGGCTCAGGCTGGAGTGCAGTGGCTTGATCTCGGCTCACTGCAACCTCTGCCTCCCGTGTTCAAGCAATTCTCCTGCCTCAGCCTCCTGAGTAGCTAGGATTACAGGCATGTGCCACCACACCTGGCTAATTTTTTTTTCTTTTTTTTTAGATGGATTTTCGCTCTTGTTGCCCAGGCTGGGGTGCAATGGCATGATCTTGGCTCACCACAACCTCCCCCTCCCAGGTTCAAGTGATTCTCCTGCCTCAGCCTCCCGAGTAGCTGGGATTACAGGTGTGCACCACCATGCCCGGCTAATTTTGTGTTTTTGTTTTTGTTTTTTTTAGTAGAGATGAGGTTTCTCCATGTTGGCCAGGCTGGTTTCGAACTCCTGACCTCAGGTCATCCACCTGCCTTGGCCTCCCAAAGTGTTGGGATTACAGGCATGAGCCACTGCGCCCCGCATTTTTTGTATTTTTAATGCAGACAGGGTTTCACCATGTTGGTCAGGCTGGTCATGAACTCCTGACCTCAAGTGACCCGCCCGTCTCGGCCTCCCAAAGTCCTGGGATTACAGGCATGAGCCACCGTGCCCACCCTAGGGATTACATTTCAACAGGAGATTTGAAGGGGACAGATATCCAAACCATATCAGCACTATCATTTGGAGGTTTTCTGACACATGCAGTTGAACCTGTTCTCACCGCCCAACAGCCCCAGTGAGGTTAGTAGTATAGTACCATTACTGTTGTACAGAATAGTCACATAGCTGGAAATCGGGAGAGACTTGGGTGTGAATTGCAAGCCATGAGGGTTGTTGAGGGCATTCCTTCCATGGAGGTGACTGGACACACATCACTGTCTTCTCATGCGCAGTTCCTGGAGTCCCCAGACAGCACAGTTCATTATCACAGGACCAAGGGAGTCACTATCATAGCCCCAACAGTTGAGCCCTCACCCACATGATGTCATTGACCTCTCCCACAGAGAATGGGTGGTGGAGTCACTTCCCTATTTTACACCTGAGAGAACTGAAGCTGAGGGTGCTGAATTCACTTACCCAGAGTCACTACAAAAGGGCACAATTGGGGTTTGAGCCAGGGGCCCCTGCCAGCAAAGCCCCTTTCTTAACCCCTCAGCCACATTACTAGCTCAGAAGCCATGGAGCCTAATTTTCCATGAGACTCTGAGACCTCCTTTACATCCCCTGGAAATGGCTGGCCAGCTTTTATTTGCATACCTCCAACAATAGAGAGCTCATTACTTTACAGGCCTGCAAAAGAGAAGATTGGAAGGATGTATTCTAATTCCCGTCCCAGCCTCTTTCTCTTGAATGGCCTCAGTCATCCTGTGACTCCCTCACCCTGGGGATTTTTTCCCAGAAGTAGTTTTTTCCCCTCCTGTCCAGTCCCTCAAGTTTAGTAGGAGAGGGCATTATATCTTTACAGTGGGTTTCCTTTCTCTCTCTCTCACCATTCACTGTCTCTTTGAAAAGGAGGCAAGGCCAGGTGCAGTGGCTCATGCCTGTAATCCCAGGACTTTGGGAGGCTGACGTGGGCAGATCACCTGAGGTCAGGAGTTCGAGACCAGCCTGGCCAAAAATGGCAAAACCCCATCTCTACTAAAAATACAAAAATTAGCCGGGTGTGGTGGCATGTTCCTGTAATCCCAGCTACTTGAGAGACAGACACAGTGCAGAGACAGACACAGTGCAGAGACAGACACAGTGCAGAGACAGACACAGTGCAGAGACAGACAGTGCAGAGACAGGCACAGTGCAGAGACAGACACAGTACAGAGACAGACACAGTACAGAGACAGACAGTACAGAGACAGACAAAGTGCAGAGACAGGCACAGTGCAGAGACAGGCACACTGCAGAGACAGACACAGTGCAGTATCATTCAAGGCCAGCCTGGCCAACATGGTGAAGCTCTGTCTCTATTAAAAATACAAAAATTAGTCAGGCATGATGGCGGGCACTGTAATCCCAGCTACTCAGGAGGCTGAGGCAGGAGAATCGCTTAAACCCTGGAGGTGGAAGCTGCAGTGAGCTGAAATCACGCCATTGCTCTCCAGCCTGGGTGGCAAGAGCTAAACTCCATCTCAAAAAAAAAAAAAAAGTCCAGAAAAGGCGAATCCATATAGACAGAAAGTAGATTGGGGTGCCTGGGGCTGGGGTGGGAGTGGGAATTGACTCGAAAATGGTCATTTGTTAGGGGGTTGGAAATGCTCTGAATGTCCTGAAACTCGATGGTGGTAGCGGTTGCACAACTTTATATATTTACTAAAAAATCACTGAACTATGTACTCACAATGAATGAACTACGTATTATATTAATTATGGCTCAGTGAAACAGTTTTTTGTTGTTGTTGTTATTGTTTTTTGAGATGGGTTCTCACTCTGTCACCTGGGTGGTAATGTAGTGGCAGTATCTAGGCCCATTGCAACCTCCACTTCCCAGGCTCAATTGAACCTCCCACCTCAGCCTCCCGAGTAACTGGGACCACACATGTGCACCACCACACCCGGCTAATTTTTTGTATTTTTTGTAGTGCCAGGGTTTCACCATGTTGCCCAGGCTTGTCTGGAACTCCTGAGCTCAGGCAATCCACCCACCTAGGCCTCCCAAAGTGCTGGGATTACAAGCGTGAGCCTCTGTGCCCAGGCAAAATAGTTTTGTAAAAAGGAGATTGAGACTCTATGTGGTGGCTCATGCCTATAATCCCCGCACTTTGAGAGGCTGAGGTGGGCAGATCACTTGAGATCAGGAGTTTGAGACCAGCCTGTCCAACATGGTGAAAAGCCCATCTCTACTAAAAAATACAAAAATTAGCTGGGCGTGGTGGCACATGCTTGTTATCTTAGCTACTCGGGAGAGTGAGGCAGGAGAATCGCTTGAACCCAGGAGGTGGAGGTTGCAGTGAGCTGAGGCCGTGTCACTGCACTCCAGCCTAGGTGACAAAGAAAGACTCCATCTCAGAAGAAAAAAAAAGTAAAAAAAGAGATTGATGTGGGAAAAAGAATAAGACGTTAAGTGAAAAAAAGTAGAATGCCAAACAAAATATACCATAATTCCCTTTTATGTAAGAAATAAAAACCTCCATAGGAACATGAGTACATATATCAATAAATGCAGAGAAACCTATCTTGAAAGCTCTACCTCATACTTTTGGGAAAGGGAGCAGGAATGGGTGGCTGGAAAGGGGGACTTTTACTTTACAGTGAAAGTTAATTCTTTGGGTAATTTTTTTAATTAAAAAAAAATCAAGCCCCCAAAAAGAAAAAGAGGCTGTGTGCTGTGGCTCATGCCTGTAATCCCAATACTCTGGAGGCCAAGCTGGACAGATCACTTGAGTCCAGGAGTTCAAGACCAGCCGGGACAACATGGTGAAACCTTGTCTCTTAAAAAAATAATAATAATAAAATTAAGAAAAGAAAAAAATGCAAAAGATAGCAGTAGAGACTCCATCCCCCAGCACCTTCTTTTGTAATTATTGGGCCCACATATTTAGGGAATTGGTATTTTTAAGAAGTAAAAACGTGTGGCTGTGTCTAGACTTAGGAAGTACTTAAGGAATGATCTAGTCCAGTATATTTGTTCTGCAGGTGAGGCAACTGAGGTCCAGGGAGGGACTGGGGCCTGTTCAATGCCAGAGCTCATTGGGCCTGGGCTGAAGTCCAGGTCTTAGATGAAGCTCCCAGCTCTGCCCCCGCACTGCACTCTGCACAGATTGTTTCGTGTCTCCAGGAAAGGGGAGTTTATAAATTTGGCCACATTTTGGAACAACAGAGCCATAAATGGACATGACCGAGGGAGGCTGGGAGGTACCTGATCTTTGAGGCTGGGGGCGGGGATGGGAAGAGAGGACAGGTCGGGCAGGCTCAGCCACAGCCCAGATTCCTGCATCCAGGGGAAAATAATATGGAGAAAGGAGCCAGTCCAGCGGGAGGCCGAAGTGAAGCTGGTGAATGTGGAGGGCCAGGCCAACCAGGTTCAAACACCAGCCTCCACCCCCTCCCCCACCACCTACAGACTTTGGGCAAGTGCCTTCACCTCTCTGAGCCTCAGTGGTCACCAAACCTAGTGAATGGCAAGGACATCTGGCAAGTGTGTGAAAATGGCAGATGGCCAGGCCCCAACTCCAACTTGCAGAGAATCAGACTCTTCTAGGATGGGGCTTGGATACTCTGATGTAGCTAGAGAACTGGAGTTCAGGAGTCAGTGACATTCAGGCACTTCAAACAGGCTTTGCAAATCATTATTATTTTATAATTATTATTATTTTTGAGACGAAGTCTTGCTCTGTCCCCCAGGCTGGAGTGAGGGGCACAATCTCGGCTCACCGCAACCTCCACCTCCCAGGTTCAAGCAATTCTCCTGCCTCAGCCTCCCGAGTAGCTGGGACTACAGGACACACCACCATGCCCAGCTAATTTTTGTATTTTTAGTAGAGACAGGGTTTCACTGTGTTACCCAGGCTGGTCTTGAACTCCTGACCTCAGGTGATCCACCCGCCTCGACCTCCCAAAGTACTAAGATTACAGGCATAAGCCACCACGTGTGGCAGCCGGGTTTTTTTTTTTTGAAGCAGGGTCTCGCTTTGTCACCCAGGCTGGAGTGCAGTGGCTCAATCATACCTCTTTACAGCCTCAACCTCCCAGGCTCAAATGGTCATCCTGCCTCAGTCTCCCCAGTAGTTAGGACTACAGGCACGCACCCCATGCCTGGCTAATTTTTTTTTTTTTTTAATTAGCGACTCCTTCTCACTATGTTGTCCAGGCTGATCTTGAACTCCTGAGCTCAAGCGATCCTCCCGCCTCAGCCTCCCAAAATGTTAGGATTACAGGCATGAGTCACCACACCCAGCACCAAAATCATTATTTTGATTAGACTCTGTTCCCTATAAATGGAAATCCAGACTTCATAGCCTGGCATTCGGTACGTCACAGCAACCTCTTAAACAGAGCCATAAACTTCATACACTACCTGACCATCCCTCATCCCTCAGTTCCTTCAACAAGCACATTGAGAGTGCCCTCTCTGTAGCCCCAGATATAATTGGGTCTCTGCCCTCCCTGGGGGTCCTAAGTGGGAATAAATTAAATTCCACACCCTGAGGTTCTCTTGTTTTTCAACCACTTTCTTGCTCACACCTCCGAACCCCACTTTCGTGGGGGAAAACCCATGAACAATCTCCTCCTACCTAAAGCTTTCCTGGTTCTCTGCACCCCCTGGCTGAATCACCATTTACCGTGGGGTCTACCCTTCTCATAAATGAAGGAGTGAGTGAGTGAATGAACAAATCCCGACTAATTTGCCTCTGATCCCTAGCACTCTGTTTGTGGCCAATAATGTTTGTTGAAATGCAATGGAATATGGATTTTCTAAGCCAGTTTTGATCTGAATGCAACAACCACTGAGAAACATTGCCAGTCAACCAAAATTTATTGAGTAGCTACTACGTGCCTGGCACGTGGAAACAAAGCAGATCATTACAGATATAGTAAGAGTTACAAGTGCTATGGGAGGGAGAGAGACTGAGAGGTGCTGTTTCATATGGAATGGTCAGGGAAGCCCCTTGGAGGAGGTGGCATTTGAGCTGGAGACTTGAAGACTGAGACAGGCAGCCTGCAGAGCCCTGGAACGGTGACTTGATATGGGTTTGAGCAGAGCTTTCTGACTTCTGGGTGGCGAATGGAGGTGGGGTGGGGGCAGTGGCCGGAGCCAAGTGACATGATGAACAGTGGTGTGGAGAGGTGGGGCCAAGCCACATGAAGAAAGACACCACAGGGGGCGTCTGCTGCTAGGGTGGGATCACTGGCCTTCTTCCAAGCTTTAGGCTATTTGATTCTCTGAGCTTTATCTGTGTTTTAAACACACACACAGAAGCAAGTAAAGAAAACAACCCCGCCTCCCCCTGCCCCAGAGCCTCAGAAGTTGGCTAAAGCCCACAGGGTTGTTTGTTTTGTAAAAAAATATGTTTTCCACTGAATCTTCAGTTTTTTGTTTCCAGCAGCTGGCATCCACCCAAGGGAACAAGTTAGCTGGGACAAAGGGGGCTTCCATCCCTCTGTCATTGTCCTCTGGATCACAGCTCGTGGCTGCTAAGAGGGTCATTTCCTGTGGCCGAGAGGCAGGGCTGAGAAGGTGAAGTGTGGGGCCCAGGCCTTCCCACGGATGCAGGTGGGTCAGCTGCATTTCCCCACAGGACACTGCTCCAGGGGAGGGGGTGGGGCAGGAGAAAGGCAGTCCCTGAGGTCAGGCTTGCAGCTCTGGCCCAGCAGTTCAATATTAAGTCAGTTACTTGAGGTTTAACAACACCATGGAGCAAGGCTCCAGGCTGGTCCTCAAGAAGATCCTATTGCACTGATGTTGGAAAGTCATTTGTTTTGTTTGTTTGTTTGTTTGTTTTGAGACAGAGTCTCCCTCTGTTGCCCAAGCTGGAGTACAGTTGCGCGATCTCGGCTCACTGTGTGATCACTTGAACCCCCTCTGCCTCCCGTTTCAAGCGATTCTCATAGCCTCAGTCTCCCAAGTAACTGGAATTACAGGTTTGCACCACCATGCCTGGCTAAATTTTTGTACTTTTAGTAGAGACAGGGTTTCGCCATGTTGGCCAGGCTGATCCTGAACTCCCAACTTAGGTGATCTCCCTGTCTCGGCCTCCCAAAGTGCTGGGATTACAGGTGTGAGCCACAGCACCTGACCTGGAAAGTCATTTGTGTAGGATGAGAGGTACCCAGCCCATACACAAGATGGTCGGGGCACATGATTTGAAAACCCATCAAATTCAGGCCACATGACCTGAGAATGAGGTGAGACTGAGCTGTGTCTGGAAGACAGAAAAGCCCTTCTGCCACTATAGACCAGAGCAAGGGGCTCCAGGCATGGGAACCACTGAATTCCATGTCTCTGCAAGCCACATGTACGCCCAAATTCTGTTGAATTTCTAGGCTCAGCGCCTCCTGGTTATAATCTGGTTTCTCACACTGGCTCTCTGTCCCCAGAAAGAGGAAGAAGGGTGCCAGGGCAGTGTCCAGCCCATATCCATCTGACTCCTCACACACTGATATGGTTTGGCTGAGTCCCCGCCCAAATCTCAACTTGAATTGTATCTCCCAGAATTCCCATGTGTTGTGGGAGGGACCCAGGGGGAGGTAATTGAATCATGGGGGCCGGTCTTTCCCATGCTATTCTCGTGATAGTGAATAAGTCTCATGAGATCTGATGGGTTTATCAGGGGTTTCTGCTTTTGCTTCTTCCTCATCCCTCTTGCCGCCACCATGTATGAAGTGCCTTTTGGCTTCCGCCATGATTGTGAGGCCTCCCCAGCCATGTGGAACTGTAAGTCCAATTAAACCTCTTTTTATTCCCAGTCTTGGTATGTCTTTATCAGCAGCACGAAAACAGACTGATACACACACCTATGAGTTTTACATCAAGATCATGTGCCTTCCTCTCAGGCCATTCAGCCTTGTTCATAACCTCCAGTCACCATGGCCTGCTTCAGACTCCTCCTTCCTGCCTCAGGGCCTTTGCCCATGACTTCCTCTGCCTGGATCTCAAGTCAAAGTGCTCAAGACACCCTAAACTTTTCCTCTCAGAGCTAACTCCCAACTGACAATAGTGATTTGTGTAGTCACTCACATGATGTTGACTTCCTCCAAAGCACCATTGAAGACATTCCAAAAAGTGAGACAGACACAGTGGCTCACACTTATAATCCCAAATATTTGGAAGGCCAAGGCAGGAGGATTGCTGGAGCACAGGAGTTCAAGATCAGCCTAAGAAACATAGTGGGACCTTGTCTCTACAAAAAAAATAAAGAATAAAAATATTAGCCAGGTGTGGTGGTGTATACCTGTTGTCCTAACTACTCAAGAGGCTGAGGCTGGAGGATTCCTTGAACCTGGGATGATCACTTGAGCCCAGGAGGTGAAGGCTGCAGTGAGCCATGATCACGCCACTGCACTCCAGCCTGGGTAACAGAGTGGGACCCTGTCTCAAAAAAAATTAAAAAGAGAGAAAAAGCGAAAGGAAGCGAGTGGTTGGTATTTATGGACCAAGCCTGAAAACGGCACATGTCCCTTCTGCTCACATTTCATTGGCTGGAATCAGTCACATGGCTCCCCTAACAGCAAGGGAGGCTGGGAAATGTGGTCTAGTACAGTGTTGAAGAGGAGGATGTGGACCACAGTGGGGTAAGGTGGTTCCTCAAAATGAGAAGAAAGGGGTGATGGGGGCACGGACAGGCAAAAGTCCCACCATGCACTGCACACTCCCTCCATAACCCCACCCAGGGAGGGGAAGGCATGTCTCCTGGGCCTCTTTCTGCCTTTTCCTGTGGGTGGAAAACTCATTAGTGGTCAGCCTCTGGAGCAGATACCGCCCATACGCCCCTGATGATACCTGTACCCATCAAAGGCTTCTTACTGTGAATGTAACTGCTTCACTGTGTTGTTCTGACCTCAGGAGCACACTTGGGCCTGTCCTCGGGCAAGCGGGAGGGCTGAGTTCCAGAAGCAGCCCTCAACCAGTGAAGGATGAGAAGTTGGTGGCTAGATACTCCAGCTGCCTTGCTCCTTGGTTGGGATGACTGTCTCTGAGCTTTCCCTAGTGGGGTTGAACTCCAGTTGCCTATCAAAGTGTGCTTTCAATTCATTTATTGAATTTATTGGCTGCTTTCCTTTTCCCATCTCACCTCCCCACTCCCCTGCAGGGGATTCCCTGGGATCACCTCCCAGACAGATTACTTGAACTTCAATACTTGTCTTAAGACCTGCTTCTGGGAGGACCCAAACAAAGGCAGCTCCACAAGGGCAGGGACAAGGGATGGTGACATGGACTCTTATCCCCTTCCTCCTGTCTTGTGCTTCATGCACCCGCAATCATTCTTTTTTTTTTTTTTTTTTTTTTTGAGACAGGGTCTCACTCTGTTGTCCAGGCTGGAGTGCAGTGGTGCGATCTCGGCTCACTGAAGCCTCAACTTCCCGGGCTAAAGCAATCCTCCCATCTCAGCCTTTCAAGTACCTGGGACTACAGGCATGTGCCACCACACCTGGCTAATTTTTTGTATTTTTTGTAGAGACGGGGTCTCACTGTGTTGTCCACACTGGTCTCAAACTCCTGGGCTCAAGCGATCAGCCCACCTTGGCCTTCCAAAATACCGAGGTCACAGGTGAGAGCCACTGTGCCTTGCCAATCATTCTTTTTATTACTGTCTAGAAACACACAAAATACATGTTGATAGGTTGGTCATCTTGGCTAGAACTGCTGCAGACTTACCAGGGAGAGGGCCTCACGCACTTGGGAAAAAAAAGCCTTGGAGGATTTATCTACTCATCCTGTTTCTTTCCCACACACAGGAAATCCTGGGCAGGCAGAGCTTCCTGACCCAGGGGGAGCTGGTAGCAGCACTGGGTCAAGAATCGCCTCCTCCTGAAAGGAAATGTTTGGGCGGTCCAAGGGAATCCACAATGCCTTCCTCACAGCCTGGAGAAAGGGAAAGTTCAAAGTTCTGGATTGTAATCTCCACTCTGCCACTGGTCTCGTGTATTATTCTAGGCTGTGCCTTCCCCACCCTTGGGCCTTAGATTCCCATCTATGAAGTACAGAGATAACAGAATAAATGTGCTCTAGGGTATCTTAGAATTGCTGCATTCTGGCTTTGCACAATGGCTCATGCCTGTAATCCCAGCACTTTGGAAGGCTGGGATTACTATCTCAGACTTTCTGTGGGTCAGGTATTGGGAATGGCTTAATTAGGTAGTTCTGGCTCAGAATCTCTGAGTTAATTTCTGCCCAGGATTTTTTTGGTTTTTGGGTTTTTTTTTTTTTTTTTTTGAGACAGGGTCCTGCTCTGTCTCCACAATCTCCACTCGCTACAACCTCCACCTCCCAGGTTTAAGCGATTCTCCTGCCTCAGCCTCCGGAGTAGCTGCGACTACAGGTGTGAGCCACCACACCCAGCTAATTTTTGTATTTTTAGTAGAGACGAGGTTTCACCATGTTGGCCAGGCTGGTTTCAAACTCCTGACCTCAGGTGATCTGCCTGCCTCAGCCTCCCAAAGCGCTGGGATTACAGGCGTGAGCCACTGTGCCTAGCCTGTGCCCAGGTTTTAATTTATAAAAGTGACTAAATGACAACACAGAGAGGTCAATGCCATTGAAAGAAAAGTTTACGTGACTTACAGTTCCCTAAAAATCAGAGGTATAGCATGCCAGGCAGGGCCACAAGGAGAAGCACTGGCGTCAGTCAGTCGAGAGGCAGAAAGGAGTAAGAAGGCATAGCCACAGGTTTATTTTGTTTTCCACAGGAAGGCAAGGCAGGGTGTGGTAAACAGTTTAGGACTGCCTAGTTTGAATCATTCCAGAGAGCTTTGGGGAATAGGGGCTGTTCCTAGTTGCCTGGTACCTGGCCCTAGATTGATTTAGGGCAGGGTGTATGAGAATTGGAAAAAGGAGGTTGAGGGTATGGACTTGAAATTCATTGGTTTGTGTATAAAAGGTGGGCTCACTGACAAGTTGTTCACTGTCTCTAGAAATTACCTAGCCCTAAAAGTAGAAGTCTCTTTCCAGCCAGCAAGCCCTCCCTTAAATATGTCAAAAACAACATAAAATATGAGAAAATGTCCAGTTTGACATAGATTTAATATAAACAATGATGCATTAGTACTCACACCCCAAAAGGAGTCCCAGATGGGCTATTTTTATCCCTTAAAACATACACACACACACATGGAAACACACACACACTCCAAGAAAATGAAAAATGGTGGGGGGCAGTGGCTCACACCTGTAATCCCAGCACACTGGGAGGTTGAGGCAGGAAGATCACTTGAGCCTGAGAGTTCAAGACCAGTCTGGACAACATAAGGAGACCCCCATCTCTACAAAAAATTTTTAGGCCAGGTGCAGTGGCTCACGCCTGTAATCCCAGCAGTTTGGGAGGCCGAAGCAGGCGGATCACGAGGTCAAGAGATCAAGACCATCCTGGCCAACATGGTGAAACACCATCTCTACTAAAAACACAAAAATTAGTTGGGTGTAGTGGCATATGCCTGTAGTCCCAGCAACTCGGGAGGCTGAGGCACGAGAATTGTTTGAACCTGGGAGGCAGAGGTTGCAGTGAGCCGAAATCACGCCACTGGCAACACAGCGAGACTCTGTCTCAAAAAAAAAAAAAAAATTATCAGGCATGGTGGCGGGTGCCTATAATCGCAGCTACTTACGAGGCTGAGGCAGGAGAATTGCTTGAACCCGGAGGTGGAGATTGTAATGAGCTGAGATCATGCCATTGCGCACAAGCCTGGGTGACAAGAGCAAAAACACAGTCTCAAAAAAAAAAAAAAAGAAAAATGTTTTTGAATTAGCCAGGCATGAGGGTGGGTGCTCACACCTGTAATCCCAGCACTTTGGGAGGCTGAGGCGGGCAGATCACCTGAGGTTGGGAGTTCGAAACCAGCCTGGCCAACATGGCAAAACCCCAT
Organism: Gorilla gorilla gorilla; assembly: GCF_029281585.2. Classification (NCBI taxonomy): domain Eukaryota; kingdom Metazoa; phylum Chordata; class Mammalia; order Primates; family Hominidae; genus Gorilla; species Gorilla gorilla. Next base: position 17,800,180 of record NC_073237.2, read on the forward strand.
TTCTACTAAAAATACAAAAATTAGCCAGGCCTAATGGTGTATGTCTGTAATTCCAGCTACCCAGGAGGCTGAGGCACAAGAATCACCTGAACCCCGGAGGTGGAGGTTGCAGTAAGCCAAGACTGTGCTACTGCACTCCAAACTGGGTAACAGAGCAAGACTCTGTCTCAAAAAAAAAAAATAAAAATTAGTCAGGCATGGAGGTGCATGCCTATAGTCCCAGCTACTCAGGAGGCTGACAGGAGGATCACTTGAGCCCCAGAGTTTCAGGCTGCAGTGAACCATGATCATGCTACTGCACTCCAGGATGGGCAACAGAGCAAGACCTCTTTAAAAAAAAAAAAAGAAAAAAAGCTGTGCACGGTGGCTCATGCCTGTAATCCCAGGAGGGATTGCACGAGGTCAGGAGTTTGAGACCAGCCTGACCAACATGGTGAAACCCCATCTCTACTAAAAATACAAAAATTAGCTGGGCATGGTGGTGTGTGCCTGTAATCCCAGCTAGTTGGGAGGCTGAGGCAGGAGAATCGCCTGAACCCAGGAGGCAGAGGTTGCAGGGAGCCGAGATTGTGTCACTGCACTACAGCCTAGGCGACAGAGCAAGACTCCATCTCAAAAAAAAAAAAAAAGAAAAAGAAAAAGAAAAAGAAAGAAAGAAAGAGAAAGAAGAGAGAAAAGAAGCACTCCAGCCTGGGCAAGAGAGCGAGACTCCATCTCAAAAAAAAAAAAAAAAAAAAAAAGACCAGCCTGGCCAACATGGTGAAACTCCGTCTCTACTAAATATACAAAACAATCAGCTGGGCGTCGTGGCAAACGCCTGTAATCCCAGCTACTCAGGAGGCCCAGGCAGGAGGATAGCTTGAACCTGGGAGGTGGAGGTTGCAGCGAACCAAGATTTCACTACTGCACTCCAGCCTGGGCAACAGAGCGAGACTCCATCTCAGAAAAAAAAAAAAAAAAAAAAAAAAAACAGCCTGGCCAACATGGTGAAACACCGTGTCTACTAAATATACAAAAATATTAGTTGGGTGTGGTGGCACACACTTGTAATCCCAGCTACTTGGGAGGCCCAGGCAGGAGGATCACTTGAACCCTCGAGGTGGAGGTTGCAGTGAACCAAGATTGCACCACTGCACTCCAGCCACTACACTCCAACCTGGGCAACAGAGCGAGACTCCATCTCAGGAAAAAAAAAAAAAAAAAAAAGACCAGCCTGGCCAACATGCTGAAACCCCGTCAGTACTAAATATACAAAGAAATTAGCTGGGCATGGTGGCACACGCCTGTAATCCCAGCTACTTGGGAGGCCCAGGTAGGAGGATCGCTTGAACCCGGGAGGTGGACGTTGCAGTGAACCAAGATTGCACCACTGCACTCCAGCCTGGGCAACAGAGCGAGACTCTATCTCAGAAAAAGAAAAAAAGAAAAAAAAAAAAGACCAGCCTGGCCAACATGGTGAAACCCCATCTCTACTAAATATAGAAAAAAATTAGCTGGGCGTGGTGGCACATGCCTGTAATCCCAGCTACTTGGGAGGCCCAGGCAGGAGGATCGCTTGAACCCGGCAGGTGGAGGTTGCAGTGAGCCAAGATTGCACTACTGCACTCCAGCCTGTAGAAACGCAGGCACCATTCTGGGTGAGAACATGGTCCATGCAAAGGCCTGCCAAGCCAGCCCAAGCCTTCCCCACCCTTGGGCCAAGCCAGCCGGCCTCCCAAACCAGCCAAGCCAGCGACCCACCCAAGCCAGCCAAGCCAGCCAGCCACCTAAGCCAGCCAAGCCAGACGGCCAGCCAAGCAAGCCAGCCAGCCATCCAGCCAAGCCAGCCAAGCCAAGCAGCCAGCCAAGCCAGCCAAGCCAGACGGCCAGCCAAGCCAGCCGGCCAGCCAAGCCAGCCAAGCCAGCCAAGCCAGCCAAGCCAGCCGGCCAGCCAAGCCAGCCAAGCCAGCCAAGCCACCCAGCCACCCAAGGCAGCCAAGCCGCCCAAACAGCCAAGCCAGCAAAGCCACCCAGCCAACCAAGCCAGCCAGCCACCCAGCCAGCCAGGCCAGCCAGCCAGCCAGCCAGCCAAGCCAGCCAAGCCACCCAAGCCAGCCAGACAGCCAAGCCAGCCAAGCCAGGCAGCCAGCCACGTGAGCCAGCCAGCCAAGCCAGCCAGCCAGCCAAGCCAGCCAAGCCACCCAGCCAGCCAAGCCAGCCCAGCCACCCAGCCAGCCAAGCCAGCCAAGCCACCCTTCCAGCCAAGCCAGCCAAGCCAGCCGAGAAAGCCTGCCAGCCAAGCCAGCCAAGCCAGCCAGCAAGCCAAGCCATCCAAGCCAGCCAGCCAACCAAGCCGGCCAAGCCAGCCAGCAAGCCAAGCCATCCAAGCCAGCCAGCCAACCAAGCAGGCCAAGCAAGCCAGCCAGCCAAGCCGACCAAGCCAGACAGCCAGCCAATCCAGCCAAGACAGCCAGGCAAGCCAAGCCAGCCAAGCCAGCCAAGCCAACCAGCAAGCCAAGCCAGCCAAGCCACCCAGCCAGGCAAGCCAGCCAAGCCACCCAGCCAGACAGCCAGCCAAGCCAGCCAAGCCAGCCAAGCCAGCCAGCCACCCAAGCCAGCCAAGCCACCCAGCCAGCCAGCCAGCCAAGCCAGACAAGCCAGCCAGCCAGCCAGCCAGCCAGCCAGCCAAGCCAGGCAAGCCAGCCAAGCCACCCAGCCAGCCAGACAGCCAACCCAGCCAAGCCAGCCAAGCCAGCAAAAGAAGCCAGTGAGCCAAGCCAGCCAAGCCAGCAAGCCAGTCACCCAAGCCAGCCAAACCAGCCAGTCACCCAAGTCAGCCTAGCCCGCCAGCCACCTAAGCCAGCCAAGCCAGCCAGCCACTCAAGCCAGCCAAACCACCCAGCGAGCAAAGCCAGCCAAGCCAGCGAAGCCAGCCAGCCAGCTAAGCCAGCCAAGCCAGCCAGCCAAGCGAGCCAAGCCAGCAGGGCCAGCCAAAGAAGCCAGCTAGCCAAGCCAGCCAAGCCAGCCCAGCCAGCCGGCCAGCCAAGCCAGGCAAGCCAGCCAGCAAGCCAAGCCAAGCCAGCCCAGCCAGCCAGCCAGCAAAGCCAGCCAAGCCAGCCAAGCCAGCCAGCAAGCCAGCCCGTGAAGCCAGCCAGCCAGCAAGCCAGCCAGTGAAGCCAGCCAGCCAAGCCAGCCAGCCAGCCAAGCCAGCCAGCCAGCCAGCCAACCAAGCCAGCCAGCCAGCCAAGCCACACAAGCCAGCCAAGCCACCCAGCCAGCCAAGCCAGCCAAGCCACCCAGCCAGCCAAGCCAGCCAAGCCACCCAGCCAGCCAAGCCAGCCAGCCACCCAGCTAGCCAAGCCAGCCAAGCCAGCCAGCTGGCCAAGCCAGCCAGTTGGCCAAACCACACAAGCCAGCCAGCCAGCCAAGCCAGCCAAGCCACCCAGCGAGCCAACCAGCTAAGCCAGCCAGCCAGCCAAGCCAGCCAAGCCACCCAGCCAGCCAGCCAGCCAAGCCAGCCAAGCCACCCAGCCAACCAAGCCAGCCAAGCCACCCAGTCAGCCAGCCAGCCAAGCCAGCCAAGCCAGCCAAGCCAGCCAGCCAGCCAAGCCAGCCAAGCCAGCCAAGCCAGCCAAGCCAGCCAGCCAGCCGACCAAGCCACCCGGCCAGCCAAGCCAGCCAAGCCACCCGGCCGGCCAAGCCAGCCAAGCCAACCGGACAGCCAGCCAGCCAAGCCAGCCAAGTCAACCAGCCAGATCCAGAGGCCTCCTTGGCCTGGGGACCGGGTGGATTTGACGCTTGCACAGGTAGAGACTGCCCCATGCAGATGAGCCATGTAGGGGGCTCGGGCCCTAGGGACCCAGCCTCTGGGCCAGGGGTTGGCCTGCCCAGGCCTGCTGGTGTCTCAGCTGGTGGCCGAGGGCCATAAGGCAGGCATTGTCCTCCACAAGGTCAGCTTTGCCGCTAACTTCCTGTTCTCGTTAATAACCTGATACAAGGAATTCTATTGCAATTGTTTATGTGTCTCTCCTACAAGGCTGTGAGCAACACTGTATCCCGAGCTCCTAGTCTGATGCCTGGCACACAGTAAGTGTTTAATAAATGATTCTTCAGTGCATAAATGAAAGAAAACATGGGTGAAGTTAGCATGGTCAGGACCATTGCAACTGCCTTCTGACCGGTCTCCTTGCTTCTCCTTAGTCTCCAGGCAGCAGTTGAAGTGATACAATAATGGGAATCACTCCCTTCCTTCTCTGGCCAGCGTGCAGCCCCAGACTGCTGCTTCCAGGGAGCCCTTGATGCCCTGGTGAGGGGTGTGGGCTTGGAAGCTGGGCACTTACACCTGTGGGTTGTCGCCACTGTTGGAGTAGCAGAGGCATCGAGCCCCCTCCCCTGATTTTCCAGCATAACTAGTGGTGACAATATTGGGTCTCAGTGGGTCTCTCCTGCATCCAGTCCAGTGCCCTTTTTTGGGGACCATTATTGGCTTTTGGGGACCCTGAAGGAGGAATGGCCTGGTTATGCAATTTGGCTGGAGTGGAACGTCCCCATGAGGACATGGCAATGAGTCTTCCCCAGCAGGCAGATGCCAGATGCAGTGGTGACCACACCTGCCATCTGGGAGGATTCCAGGTGAGTCCCTGGTGTGGGGGCTGGGGTGGGCTCTCCATCCTCCTATCCCTGGGACAAGTGTGTGGGGGACAGCAGGGGCCACCAGGAGCCATGCTAGACGGGCCCAGCCTCACCAGGTCTACTCTGGGACCGGCTGGGCCCCAAGAGGGTTGTGATCTTTCACAGCCATGATGTTAGGAGAGAGACAAGGACCAAGGATGGTGATTCCTTCCCAAAGGGCCACAGCCATCCAGTAAGGCCGAGCAGGGAGGAGCTGAGAAAGGCAGCCTCCCTCCTTTCTGCCTCTCTCCACCATCAGCATCAGCTCTCTTGCCCAAGGTGGTCTCCCTCTGCAGGGGCTGGGGCTTGTAAGGCAACGCCCCCCACCCCCACCTGGCGGTGCTTGCTCTCCGATTCCTGGGACCTGCCTGACCTTGACTGCAGCAGGGTTCTATGAGTGGCCTCACCACTTTATCAATTGCTGTTGCCTTTTATTACTTCTCAGGGGCTTTATCTCAGCGGCCGCCTTGCCTCCTGGCTAAATGAGGATTAATTTTTTAACAGGATTATGTGCTGTGGGTTAGCTGTACTCTCTGGGGACGGCCAGGCGCTCCCCTCCCTCTTAGCCCCTCCCTCTCCCCAGGCCCCCCTTGCTGGTTTGCTGGGAGCAGAGGCTACATGTGGGGGCCCCAGGAGCTGGGGGCTGCATCATTCCAGACTCTGGGATGGGGGTGGGGTGGCGAGGGCCAGACCTGGACTCTGGGTGGTGGAGATGTCCTTGGGCAGGGCCTGCCCTGCAGGGTGAAGTTCCTTTAGAGGTTTCAGCCACTTCTTGAAGGACACCAGACTTGGCCACTGAGGAGCTGGGAGTGGGGAGAGATGGAGCAGGAGCAGGAGCAGGATCATGGGGACATGGGGAGAGAGAGGATGGGGGCCACCTTGCCAAGCCCGCCTGCCCCGGTATCTCAGAGCAGCACAGCCTGAACATGGCCAGCATCAGACTTTCTTGGTCCTTCTCCTGGAATACAGTTTCAATTTTCCACCAAAGTTTGATAAAGGTGAGCCTGTTCTCACCCTCCCTGTGTCTATCGCCTGGAGGACAAAACCCAGGATCCCACCTCCAGCTCTCCGTTCCACCATCTCCTTCACAAGCCAGAGGGAGGCCTCCTTCTTTGCCCATCAGGAAAGCCTCTGCATCAGTCCAGGGTGGGCCTCCAGACACCAGTCTAGGGGGCTTCTCCCTGTTGCCCCAGGCAGAGCTGAGGCCCTTGTGGCTTCTCTTGTGATTCTTCTGTTGGGCCTCCTGTCCCCTCTGGAGTTATGAATTTGTGGGTGTGCTTACCTGCCTGCTGTGGGCCCCTGAAAGGGACACATTGATAGTGCATTCATATCTAGGCGCGTGGGAGGTGCCAGGCCTGTTTACGGAAGGAGTGATGAATGGATGGCTGAATGAACAAATGAAGGGGTGAATGCATGAGGGAGGAAGGGAGGGGGTCATTGGCTCCCTGAAGGGGCCCAGGGCTGACTTGTTCACAGCTCCCTCTTCCTTTGGCTGAGCCCAGGGCAGGCTGGCAGCTGTAGGCCTGGGATGTTGGCGCAGCAGCCTCGTGGGCAGCTGGGTTGATGGGGTGAGGTCCTGGCCAGAGGGGAAACTGTCCCTTTTTGGGTCTGGCTTCTCCTCCAGAGTTCCTGCTCTGCAGGTATGTGCAGACCTGGCTTAGCTGATGTAATGAATGACCACAAACTGAGTGGCTTCAAGCAGCAGTCATGCATTCTGGTGGCCTGGTCATCCTTGGCTTGTGGCTGCATCCCTCCTGCTCAGCCACCATTCTCAAGAGGCCTTCTCTGTGTCTGTCCCTATGACTCCTATAAGGACACCAGCCCTTGGATGTAGGGCCTGCCTGAATAACCCAGGATGACCTCATCTCCTCATCCTTCACTTAATTCCATCTGCAAAGGCCCTCCATCCAAAAAAGGCCGTATTCACACATTCTGGGAATTAGGACAGGGTCATATCCTTTTGGGGGACCACGCTTCAACCCATAAAATACCCATATGCTTGACGACCCACCTTCCTCCTCTCTGGGAGCCTCTGTGCTCACACCTAGAATTTCTGGGTGTGAGTCTATGCCCCTCTGTGACCATCCTGTGTCCTGGTTTTTTGTTTTTGTTTTTTTGAGATGGAGTCTCACTCAGTCGCCCAGGCTAGAATGCAGTGGCACGATCTTGGCTCACTGCCAGCTCCACCTCCCGGGTTCATGCCATTCTCCTGCCTCAGCCTCCTGAGTAGCTGGCACTACAGATGCCTGCCACCACACCCGGCTAATTTTTTTGTATTTTTAGTAGAGATGGGGCTTCACCATGTTAGCCAGGATGGTCATGATCTCCTGATCTCGTGATCCACCCGCCACGGACTCCCAAATTGCTGGGATTACAGGCATGAGCCACCGTGCCCGGCCTGTCCTGTGTTTTTTTTTACATTTATTTTTTGAGACAGGATCTCACTCTGTCACCCAGGCTGGAGTACAGTGGTGAGATCATGGCTCACTGTGTAGCCTCGACCTCCTGGGCTCAAGCCATCCTCCCATCTCAGCCTCCTGAGTAGCTGAGACCACAGGTGTGTGCCACCACGCCGAGCTAATTTTTAAAATGTATTCATAGAGACAGGGTCTCCCTATGTTGCTCAGGCTGGTCTTGTACTCCTAGGTTCAAGGGATCCTCCTGCCTCAGCCTCTCAAAATGTTGGGATTACAGGCATGCCTGGCGTGTCCCTTGTTTATTCATGTATACCACTCCTGGGTATACGCCCAAGAGAATTGGAAGCAGGGTCTCAAAGAGATACTTGCACACAGGTGTTCATAGCAGCTTATTCACAAAAGCAAAAATGTGGCAACAGGCCAGGCGTGGTGGCTCATGCCTGTAATCCCAGCATTTTGGGAGGCTGAGAAGGGTGGATCACCTGAGGCCAGGAGTTTGAGACCAGCCTGACCAATATGGTGAAACCCTGTCTCTACTAAAAATACAAAAATTAGCTGGGCATGATGGCAGGCGACTGTAGTCCCAGCTACTCGTGAGGCTGAGGCATGAGAATCACTTGAACCCAGGAGGCGGAGGTTGCAGTGAGCCGAGATGGCACCACTGCACTCCAGCCTGGGCAACATAGTGAGACTGTATCACACACACACAAAAAAAAGGCATTTAGTATGCCTAACCGCCCTGCCAGCTCAGCCCAGCTGACCTCAGATGTGCTCAGGACACTCCCATTAGCCTCTAGGTAGGCAAAATCAGCTCACACAAAGCCTGCTTTTTTTTTTTTTTTAGGCAGACTCTCACTCTGCTGCCCAGGCTAGAGTGCAGTGGTGTGATTATAGCTCACTGCAGCTTCAAACTCCTGGGCTTAAATGATCCTCCTACCTCAGCAACCCAAGAAGCTGGGACAACAGGTATGTGCCACCACCCCTGGTTAATATAAAAAAAGGTTTGTTTTGTTTTGTAGAAATGGGGTCTCGCCATGTTGCCAAGGCTGGTCTTGAACTCCTGGGCTCAAGCCATCCTCCTGCTTTGGTCTCCTAAAATGCTGGGATTACAGGCGTGAACCACTGTCCCCAGCTCACGAAGCTAGTTTTCTAATCAGGTGTTGATTTTCTTGTGCAATTTGTCGAATACTGTACTGAAAGTGAACATGGGTTGTGTGGAACTTAAGTGCCGTTGCTGCTGAGTTCTGGCCACATTCTTACCATCGTGGAGTCGGGGCCCGTCGGTGGAGCCATCCTAATAAGGCAGGGCCATCTGTGTAGGAATCTGCTGTTTGCAGAGATTTTTGTTGGTGATCACCAGGCTTGGACTCTGAGAACCTTGGAGGAACCCAGTGGGGAGCACACAATGTGGAGTGGGACATTCACTGGACCAGGGAGGTCGGGCCGTGGTTAGGAACCCCGGGGAGGAAGAGCTGAGGGGGTTGGGGGCCTGAGCTTTTCTCAGTGGCTCAGCCATGACCCTGGGCTACCCCTGCCCCAGGCCTCCCTCCTGTGCCTGTGAGCTGGGGATGATCATTAGTGTCCCCTCCCCCAGCATGTAGGGCTGTGCCAGGCACAAGGAGGAGGCTTGCTGCGTTCCCACTGAGGACAGACTACCCAGGAAAGCACTCAGACAGCCTCAGGGAAGATGAAGGTGGGTCCAGGACATGCCAAGGGCAGGCCCTTGGGCAGGTTTTTCAACAGTGCCTCTGCCCCACCACCCCTGTGCCCTTACCTGTCACCACAGGGTCTCGGAGAGGAGAGCCATGTGGCTCAGCATGGCCAGGGGCAGGCTAGACTGTCCTGCTGCAGAGGACCCACTGGGGCCCAGTGGGACAGCCCTCCCCCTCCCCCTGGGACTCCATGGCCTGTGCTGTCCTCCTGCCCAAGAAGCTTCCCTCTGAGGCATCTCGGGTCCGGGTCCGTACTGCTCACCCAGGGCCAGAAGCCCCCAGGAGGCCCATGGTAAGAAGGAGGGCAAGACATAAACAATTTCCCCCTCCTCTGCTGAAGGCTCTGGCATCAGCGTGCTTTGCATGCAGAGGCCTTTCCCCCGGGCAGCGAGGGCCTGAGAGGGCACCTCCCCCACCGCCTCCTGGGTGTCAGCCCCAGACTGCCCCACGGCTCCACCCCTGTTCAGAGCCACTCAGCCCCTGGGAAAGGTGGCTGGGTCATGAGTTGGGGATATGAGGGGGATCAGTGCCTGCTAGTTGGTGCCAGAAAACCACCTTTGCTGGACTTGGCATTGAGGGTTGGCAAGGGGGCCTCGGAGACACTCTCCTCCCTCCGACCTGTACCCCCAGGGTACCCGCGGTCACTCGGTTCCTGACTGCCTGCTTTGGGTTGGGATCCCAGGACCCACCCTCTCCCGGCTTCTGGTGAGCCATGCCCTCCGTGGTGGGGGGTCCCCTGCCTGATGCCACAGCCTTGCGAGTGTCACTCAGAGCCCCTGCTGCACGGAGCCGTGCTGTGGGTTTCTTTTCCTGTGTGGACCTGCAGAGAAGCTGCCTTGTCACTGTCCCCTCATTGCTGGGGTATAAATCCTCATTGTCACTATCTTGGCCCTCTGCCACCAGCCGTGGACTCTGGGGACACTCAGGACTCAGGCCTGGAATTTTCCCCAAGGTTTTTCCTAGGTGCATTGTTGCAAACAGGGTCCCCTCTTGCCCCAGAGGCTGAGCTCCCATGGGCAGGGGGAGAGTGGGAGCAGTTGTCTGAGGGCCAGGCTGCGGGGACAGGGTCTGGGGTTTCCTGTGGAAATGCTGAAGAGTGCCTGCCCCTGCCCTGGCTCCGGCCAGCATCGGGTCGCCCCGGCGGGCAGGGAGTGACAGCTGCAGAACGCACGAAAGTGGTGGGTGGGGTGGGAGTGGCTGGTGCTGACTTTGTCCAAAGGCCAGAGGTGCGGTGGGGCCCCTGACACCATGTGGCTAAGGGCTTCTCCATTCACCAGGACTGTTCTCACAGAGTCTTTCCAGAGAGCCCGCAAAGGGCCTGCTATCTCCAAAAACGTCTATTTTATAGGCACCTGGATGTCTACTGTGTCCTGATATGGAGGAAAGGACATGCAATGGGAGATAACGTGGCTACCTTTGGCCATGTTGGGTGGATAAGAGATGGCCAACAGGTCACTGCAGGGCCTGCTCTCCCTTACCTCCCCAATCAGGGGACAGGATCTTGTGTGTGTGTGTGTGTGTGTGTGTGTGTGTGTGTGTGTGTGTGTGTGTGTGTGGCAGGGAGGGGTATCCCTCTGGTGCAGTCCTTGGTGGTTTCCTCACCTTGATGTTGGTCCCATGGCCATCGGTGTTGGCCTCATCATCACCACTTTCAGTCTCTGAACAGCAACAGGCTCCACTGAGCAGGTGCCCAGTGACACCTGGTGCGTTGGAGGGTGGGGTTGAGCCCCGGTGAGCCAGGACCTGCCGAAAGATCAGGGGGAAGAGCACAGACCCCCCTCCACCAGCCCTGGGGCCCCACAAAGGAACATTCAGGCCGCCCCAGTTTGAGCCATGAGTTGTGTCCACGGCAGCCTCGCTTCCTTTGCTGGGCCTTGGCGGTGATAACACCTGAATCTGTGCAGGTCTCAGGTGAGCCTTCTCCAGCTCAGCCTCTGTCGCCTCACAGGACGCCTCGGTTCCCGGGCATTGATGCAGCACCTGCTGTGTGAAGGGAAACCAGAGAGGCCAGTCCTTGCTCCTGAGGACTCAAGGGTCTGGACACGGGGGGAAACCCACACCCCACAATGCTCCCAGACGATGGATGCAGCGCAAGGCCTAGGCTCACTCCAGGAATGTGGGGCACAGGGCCCAGAGCCCATTTGGGAGCACCATGCCCTCCGTGGGCTGGAGGGACAGGAGGTCTTTGGTGGCCAGTGAAAGCGTTTTGCCAGCTGAGAATATTTTTTTTGCTGGCCGCGTCTAATCTGGTTTCTGGGGAAGATAAGAGGAGGCTACATCAGCAGATGCCTGTCACCATGGACTAAGAGCTGGCTCAGGGAATCCAATTCCAGCTCAGAACCCGGGGCCCAAGGAACCACTTGAGGCTGTGGCTCTGTCTCTTTTTGGACTCGAGGGACTCTGACCATGGTTGTGGACTCTCCCTAGAAAACATGCACACATAGCAATTTGCTGACCTGTCCTGGGAGCTCAAGGGAGGCCCAAGGCAGTGGGACTGGGGGTCAGGGAGCAGAGGGGCAGGGCCAGGGCGAGGGGAAAGAGAGAGCATGGGGGGGGGGGTCCTGTCCCCTTGAGGCCGCCGTGCAGGGGCTGGCTGCATTCCAAGGCTGGAGGAACAGCTCTGCCTTGCAGGGAATTAGCACAGTCTACCTCTCCGGCTGCTTCACCGTGGGTTGCCCCTGTGCCATTGAGGATGGTGATGGGGGAGGAAGGGGGGTGATGAGGGAGGGAGGGTCTTGATGTACCACCTGCCCTCAGATGGCCAAGGTGACCCTTCCCAGCGTCCCTGAGCTTCGCAGGCATGTAGGGGAGCCTCGGAGGGCACATCTGTTTGCTGTTTCTGCTGTTACACGTGACCACAAACTTAGAGGTTTAAAACAATGCAAATGTATTTATTTTTTCCTCTTTTTTCCCCCATGTAAGACAGGTAATGTGCCACTGTCCTAAAGATGTTGCATGTCCCACGCAAGAGTGTGAAAACCCCCTCATCACACATATCAGCCACAGAAGGATCAAAACAATGCCAATTTATTATTTTAGAGTTCTGGGGGTCAGAAGTCCCATGGGGCCCCACTGGGTTAAAGCCACAGTGTCAGCAGGGCTGGCTCCTTCTGGAGGCTGGGGGCAGATGCATCTCCTGGCCTTTCCCGGCTTCTGAAGGCCACCACGTTCTGGGCCTTAGTCCCAGGTTGGGGCATCACCACGCCCACTGCTTTTGCACCACATCTGCTCTGACCCCCGCCTCCCTCTCACAGGGGCCCTTGTAATGCCATTGGGTTCACCTGCATGATGCCGGGGAGTCTCCCATCGCAGGACCCTTGGTCACATGGGCAATGTCCCTTTTGCCATGAAAAGTAGCCCATTCACAGTCCCGGGATTAGGATGTGGGCCTTTTGGGGGGCACCATTCTGCCCAGTGTGGAGGGTGTGCAGGAGTGACCAGACCTCAGGGAGGCTCTCAAATTGACCTCATCCCCAGCACAAAGTCCAGGAGGGATGGCGTGAGGTGTCCAGGATGCTGGAGCTTGGTGGGGGCTGGACAGGGACTCTGCTCAGGCACCCAGCCCCAGTGTGAGGGGCCCATGGCTGTGGGCGCAGGAGCCACAAGGGAGAAATGATGGCCCCATAGACTTTCCTTCCCCAAACTTGGATCCCCTGAAACAGAGAGGTGAGGCTTAGGGGTGAAGGGCGAGCAACTTCTGCAATAAGATTTCTATGATGCCTGACCATGTCTGTAAGAGAAAGGCTATGTCTTTCTTTATTTTTGTTTATTTATTTTTTGAGACAGAGTCTTGCTCTGTCACCCAGGCTGGAGTGCAGTGGGTTGATCATAGCCCACTGCAGCCTCAATGTTCCAGCCTCAAGCAATCCTCTCTCCTAGGCCTCCCAAGTAGCAGGGACTACAGGCATGTGGCTTGGGAGGCAATTTTTTTTTAAGAGACGAGGGTCTCACCATGTTGCCCAGGCTGGTCTCGAACTCCTGGCCTCAAGCAATCCTCCTGCCTTGATATCCCAAAGTTCTGGGATTACAGGCATGAGCCACCATGCCTAGTCTCTTTTCAAAAAAAATTTTTTTTTCTTTTTTGAGTCACAGTTTCATTCTTTTTGCCCAGGCTGGAGTGCAATGGTGCCGTCTTGACTCACTGAAACCTCCGCCTTCCAGGTTCAAGCAATTCTCCTGCTTCAGCCTCCTGAGTAGCTGGGATTATAGGCGCCTGCCACCACATCTGGTTTATTTTGCATTCATTTTTATTTTTAGTAGAGATGTGGTTTTACGATGTTGGCCAGGCTGATCTTGAACTCCTGACCTCAGGTGATCTGCTCGCCTCAGCCTCCCAAAGTGCTGGGATTACAGGCATGAGCCACCGTGCCTAGCCTCAAAAATTTTTAATGTAACTTTTCAAATAAACTCACACGTGATCAGTGATCACCACACATGCTTTATCGATAATCGCCACACTTGTTTCATGCATTGCTATTGTCCTTCTCTTTCCTTTTCCCCTTTGGCTGAAGCATTTTCCATCCTGTAGCAAATGTTCTGAAATTTTGTTCCTATGAACTTCAGGTTGCAAGGCGCCAAGTACGGGAAACTCTGGAACACACTTGCGGCTCCCTTAGGGCAATCTTCAAATTAACAGTCATTCTTTGGCACCCGCTCAGGCCCCATCCGGAATCACATTCCCCTGATTGTTTGCTTACATCCATCAGATGGAACACATAGGTTCCTAACAAGGCCCACAGTTTAAGTTTTGTGGTGGCGCCTCTTCAACCTCTCTTACTCTAGATCAGGCGCCGCCCCCGACCCCCACTGCTCCTACCACCACTTGTGATTTGTTGCAGAAACCAGATCAGCTGTCCTGCAAATGTGTCGCCTATCACGCAGCTGTTTGCCTCTCTTTGGTGTCGCCTCGCCCCACGTCTCCTGCAAATAGAAGCTGTGCTGCAGAAACGCCCTTAGATTCAGGCTCATCTTTATTTGCCAGAAGCCTTCGTGGGCAGAGCAGTGAGAGCCACATGGAAGCACCTGTGATGCAAAGTGGGTCCAGGTGGCCAGAGCCCGAACCCACCCTGTGATGAGAAGTGTGCCCCGTGGGTCCAGGTGGCCGTAGCCCTGACCTACCCTGTGATGCTAAGTGTGCCCCGTGGGTCCAGGTGGCCACAGCCCGAACCCACCCTGTGATGCTAAGTGTGCCCCGTGGGTCCAGGTGGCCACAGCCCGAACCCACCCTGTGATGCTAAGTGTGCCCCGTGGGTCCAGGTGGCCATAGCCCTGACCTACCCTGTGATGCTAAGTTTGCCCCGTGGGTCCAGGTGGCCACAGCCTGAACCCACCCTGTGATGCTAAGTGTGGCCAGTAGGTCCAGGTGGTCATAGCCCGGACCCACCCTGTGATGCCCTTGTTTTGTCATTACTGATCTCACCCATGACCCTTGTGAGAAATAATTATGTCATGAGAGGTGGCAAAATCGTGGTTTTTCTCATGATCTCATCTCTTCACAATGAGTAGCTGAAATTCTTCTATTAAAAACAACAACAACAAAAAAGGCTGGGCACGGTGGCTCACGCTTGTAATCCCAGAGCTTTTGTAGGCCAAGATGAGAGAGGCCAGGAGCTTGAATCCAGCCTGGGCAACATGACAAGACCCCATCTCTACAAAAACATAAAACATTAGCCAGGTATGGTGGTGCGTGCCTGTAGTGTTAGCTACTCAGGGGCTAAGGCAGAAGGATCCTTTGAGCCCAAGAAGTTAAGGCTGCAGTGAGCTGTGATTACACCACTGCACTTCAGCCTGGGTGACACAGCGAGACCCTGTCTCTTAAATAAAACAAACAGGCTGGGTGTGGTGGCTTACACCTGTAATCCCACCACTTTGAGAGGCCGAGGTGGGTGGATCACCTGAGGTCAGGAGTTTGAGACCAGCCTGGCCAACGTGGTGAAACCCCATCTCTACTAAAAATACAAAAAATTAGCAGGGCCTGGTTGTGGGCGCCTGTAATCTCAGCTACTCAGGAGTCTGAGGCAGGAGAATCACTTGAACCCACGAGGCAGAGGCTGCAGTGAGCCGAGGTTGTGCCATTGCACTCCAGCCTGGGCAACAGAGCAAGACTCCGTCTCAAAAAAAAGAAACCAACCAAACAGAACCCAAAAAAACTTGCTGTTGTCCACTAGAGTTATTGAGTTATCCTGAAATATAGTTTAAAAGGGAAATTCTTAATTCTTTTCTTTTAATTGACAATGTTCCAAATAGAGAGTTGGAGCCTTGTTTTTCCAGTGGATTACCGATGGGTTTTAGTTTGGTTTCTCTCTTTAAATCTATTTATAGCTTTTGTGTATTCATTGTGTATTCAGCAATTACACACAATGAATACACAAAAAATTACACTACCAATACACAAAAGGTATAGATAGATTTAAAAAGCGAGATACCAAGGCTTGATTTTAGGCTCAATTTGTCCCCTCTTTAGCCAGGGATTTCTAATTTTTTTCCCCTCAAAAGTGGTAGGCCAGGGTGCTGTCCTGTCAGTGGTGGGAGGAAAGGTTAGTTGCCCCGGACAGTGGGTGAATGTTGGGGTGCCAGTGTCAGGGAGGGGAGGGGCTGGTGGGTGAATGCCAGAATGCCAGTGTCAGGGATGGAGGGGCTGGTGGGTGAATGCCAGGGTGCCAGTGTCAGGGACAGAGGGGTTGGTGGGTGAATGCCAGGGTGCCAGTGTCAGGGATGGAGGGGCTGGTGGGTGAATGCCTTGGTGCCAGTGTCAGGGACGGAGGGGCTTGTTGAAGAGAAACTCTTTCTTCAGGGCCATTGATTTCCCTGCCTTGTTTGAAGTGCCTGGATTGGGCTCTCTGAAGACCAACACCATCTTATTAGAAGACAAGGGCTTCTTCTCTTTTCTTTCTTTCTTTCTTTCTTTCTTTTTTTTTTTTTTTGAGACAGAGTTTCAGTCTTGTTGCCCAGGCTGGAGTGCAATGGCGTGATCTCGGCTCACTGCAACTTCTGCCTCCCCGGTTCACGCGGTTCTCCTGCCTCAGCCTCCTGAGTACCTGGGATTACAGGCGCCCGCCACCACGCCTGGCTAACTTTTGTATTTTTTAGTAGAGACGGGGTTTCTTCATGTTGGTCAGGCTGGTCTGGAACTCCCGACCTCAGGTAATCCGCCTGCCTCGGCCTCCCAAAGTGTTAGGATTACAGGCGTGAGCTACTGTGCCCGGCCTTTTCTTTTCTTTCTTTAGAGTCAGGGTCTCTCTCTGTCACCCTGACTGGAGTGCGGTGGCATGATCATGACTCACTGCAGCCTCGACCTCCCGGGTTCAAGCGATCCTCCCATCTCAGCGTCCTGAATATCTGGGACGACCGCACCTCACTAATTTGTGTGTGTGTGTGTGTGTGTGTGTGTGTGTGTGTGTGTGTGTGTGTGTGTGTGTTTTGCAGAGATGAGGTCTCGCCATGTTGCACAGGCCTGGCAGGTGTTTCTGATAGTCACAAAGCCCCTGCTACCGGGGAAAGGGAAAGGAAGCCCCAGCTAAGACCCAATTAAGAAAATCCCAGAACCAACAACGAATTGACTGTTCGGCTTTGGTAATCTCCAATGTGTCCACCAGGTGGTGCTGTCCAGCCACAAATCTCCCAGGTTTGAGCTCGGGCTTCTGGGAGGGCACCTCCAGGGCTGGGGTCTCATCGTGTTGTCCCCACTTTATTCCAACGTCCACCCCAGGCCTGGGGGAGCCCAGGGAGGACCGAGTCTCCTGGGCCCCGCAGGGTGCACAGAGGTGAGTTGGTAGTGCGGTCCCAACCTCGACAAGCATCCCAGCGAAGCAGGCTGAGCGCCCGGCTGGCTCCCTCAGGTCCCCTCCTCCGGGCCTTCGCCCTGTTGATTTGGGTGTTTTAATGCAGGAAAGTAGGACACTGGTTGTCACCTGCCTGCTCCTACAAGGAAAATGCATGTTTGTGTGGTTATCCGTGGCCACCCCCACCAGGGCCTGCGGGGGGTCCAGTGCAGTGGAGGTGGGGAGGCGACTCATGGGCTCCAGGATCCGTGGAGAGTGAGTGTCAGCGGGAGGGCGTCCCCTGACCTCAGTCAATGGAAGCTGCTCTTCCTGGGGGTCCCGGGGGAGGCCCGTGATGGGGGTGGGGGAGGAGGGGTGAACGCCGGGCCCTGATTGGCCGCCTGTCCTTGGGACTTGGCTGGTCCTAAGAGGGAACGGGGAGCACAGGTGGGGTCACAGCCTCAGCCAGGACTCCTGCCCTCCAGCCCCTCAGCATCCTCCCTGCATGTGCTCTCCTGGGGGCTGCTCAGGGCAGGTGGCGAGTAGGGGGGCTGTGGGACCAGAGAGATGGGGTGAACGTGCCCAGGGCCTGCCCTCTTGGCCTGCCGTGGAGACCCACCCAGGCATACCTGGGGGCTGACCCTCCCCTGCAGAGAGCAGGGTGAACCCCAGCCCTGCCCTCGCCTAACAGCCGGGTTCAAGGGGAGTGTAATTTATAATGAACCCCACTCCTCCCCCAACACCCACCACAGGAGGAGCCAGCCTCTCTCCTGACACCAAAGTCATGCTCCTGACCCTGCAGGCCACAGGGTGAGGAGAACCCAGAGGGGCAGCGGGGCGGGGGCATTTCATAAGCCGGTGAGAGCTGCCCGTGTGCATCCTCAGGCCTCACAGTGGAGTGAGGAGCGGGGGCCGCCTGCGTCCTCCACAGGAGCTCCTGTCATTCCACCTCTGGCGGTGCACTTGCCGACTTGCCCCAGACCTGAACTCAGGCTGCGCTGCTGTCTGCCCAGGGCCTGGCGATTGCTGTGCCCATGGTGGGTCCCACAGGCAGGCCCTGCCCTCCCATCGCTGGCTTCTGAGCAGGGGCTTTGGGGCTGCTGGACCTTGGAGGCCGAGCGGGGGATTCTGGTGTCCCTATGTCTTGGGGGCCTGGTGTCCTGAGGGCCAGCGCCTCCCAGCCTGCACTGGGACCTTCCATGGAAGCAAGTCCTTTTTCATCTCAGGCACTGGGTGTCCCAGGGCCAGGGAAGGGGCTGCGCAGCACCTCAGGAGCCCAGAACTGCTGCCAGCCAAGGAGGAGGAGCTGGGGGGAGCAGAGGCCTGGACCAGCTGGGATGTTCCCATCCGCGTGTCCCTCCCGCCCAGGCCACATGGGCAGGGGAGGAAGAGGGGAGGAGGAGGGGAGGGGCCCTTGTCCTCCCAGAGCCTCTCCCTTCCTCTCCTCCCCCTCCCTCTGCTCATCTCGTCATGAGACAGCTGGCGAGGGCCTTCGGCTGCCCTGGAGTGCCCCTGCCCTGGCCAAGCTCTTGCTGCCCCCTTCTCCTGAAGGTGCCAGATGGGGCGGGCCCAAAGCAGCAGAGGTCTGGGCCCTGGCTCCAGCTCTGTCCCCTCCTGAGGGCCCTGGAGGAGCCAGGAGGAGGGCCTAGCAGGGCCGGGCAGATGGTGGGCTGGGAGGAGGGGTTGCCTGGGTAGACGGCCCGACTGGCAGGACAGATGGTGGGCCAGGCAGGGGTCCGGAGCCCGCCCCATCTGCTCCAGTCCCTGGTGGGACTTTTCTTGTCCACCTCGGGCTGAACTGGGATGGGCTGCGTGGGTGGCTGTGGCCCAGGCCGAATTCTGTCACAGTGGGTCCTCTGTCCCTGGGGCACGGCCAGCCGGGTGCTCATCTGGGGTCTTGAAGCCCCCTCCTGGCAGCTGGCACGTGGCTGGAGGTCATCATGTTTCGGGGGCTCCTGAGGGTCTGCGGGCCATGCCTGACCAGAGCCTGGGGCGCATCCCGGGAACGAAGCCGCCGCTGCAGATGAGGGGCTTTGTAGGTGGGTGGGCGACTGAAGCCCCCTGGAGGGGCTTCCTGGGGTCCAACGCCGAGAGGGTCCGGGACAAGAAGATGCTCAGTCACGTGTTTGTGCTGCAGGTGTACCCCCAGCCCAGGCGACATCAACGGCCAGCCCCATGCACGTGAGGAGGGATTGCAGGACCAGGGGCGCTCAGGATTGGGCCGGGCTGCTTCTCAGAAGAGGGGACGTTGAGCCCAAGCAGGCTGCACTCCTGCTTGGACGGAAGGTGCAGGGGTGGGGAGGGTAATCACACCAATACAGACATGGATGGACTCGTGCAGAACATAAATACTCTCTTTGCTTATGTCTATGTTACTTAAAGGAACCATGGAAATAACAAATTCCCAATTACAATGCAGTAAACTTTAAGAGGAGCAGAGTGAGCTTCGCTCTTTTATGGTTGGTGTATTTCCAAAAAACACTTTCTTCTTCTTTCCCAATTCTTTTTCTAGTTTCTCCTAAATTGGTGTTTCTTTAGATGGAAGCAGTGTCTCAGACCATAAAGCACTAAACCTATTTGAAGCACTTAATTATTGTATTCAAAAAATCTAGGTTGATCCATTTCATAGCAAAATCAGTATAATTTTACCTTCTTCTTTTTAAAAAGCCAACATACTATAAGTGGTGCTTCTATGTAGAAATATATAAGTAGAACTGAGTTTTTACTTATAGAACTTATATCAAATGATGATAAGCGAAGTATTTTTATTCTATAACCTGGATTAAAAAATATACGATCTCTGCAATATATATTAAAGAAACCATAATTAATTTTAAGAAGTCAAATGGGGAAAAAAACAAAACAAAATGTTCCATCCTTAGACAGATGACCTATAATTTATTTTATTTGATTCAAGCTATATCTTTAAATAGTAGTATCAGGATCACAAGTCATTTTGAAATGTCATAAAAATGTTCCAAGTTTGTGTTTTAAAGGACCTTAGAGGGACTATTTGTGGTTTTGTACTTTCTTTGTTCAGTGATCCACTTGCAGGTTATTCTGAACCTCCTTGGGAAAAGATGAAAGTAGGATGGCATTTTGGAAATGATTCTTCATTCTGAAACCTCCTTGAGTGATAGACTAGGTGAAGTATAGTTATATATTTGGCAGTAGAAAGCAATCTCTCCTGTCAAATTTCCCATTCATTTTTATTTCTGGATTTATTCTTTCTACTTTTGCTCAAATACCAACACATAAAGAGTGTCCACAGATATAGGCTCTAATAATGCACTGTGGGAATTTAACACATTTTAAAAGACTGAAGGATAGTAAGAAGAGAGTTTTTAACAGATTCCTTATGGAGGGAAAAGAATATTGCTAGATGAAACAAAAATGGAAAACAATCTTTTATTGATAGATGTACCTTATCTTTTCTTCCTTTACTCCTAATTAAATTGTGAATGTTTTATCAAAATTCACAAAATTTTGATAGAATGTGCCAAATATTTCCTGAGTTACAATTTCTCATTTAGAAACATTTGCTTTAAATTCTCATACAGATCCAAAACTGTTTTGTTCATTTTCCTGTTGACTACTTTTTCTACCTTGACTTGGGATACTCCAGAAGAGATATCCTTGTTGTTAACAAGAAAATAAGCTAATATAAAAGGGATAAATTAAAGTTAGATTATAGGCCATATACTAAGAACTAAAAAATTGAGTTTGGTGGAAACATAAAGATTATATAGTTAAATGCTCACAATTTTCCCTTATATCACTAAATAAACAAAATAAAAATATTACAAAGGGTTAAAAAAAACAGAAAAGATGCCGGCAACATTTTTAGTCAGATACATATTCGCATAGATATTTCCATATATTCATAGAAATATCTAGCACCATTTCTTTGAAAATAAGAAAGTATAAAGGAAGAAATTGATTTTGACATTGTCCTAGAGAGTTTAAATGGATCCTAACCAAATACAGACACAAGTCAAACAACACTGACCATCCAAGCATTTTACACTGATCAAGATAATGAAAAAGGTTGAACTTATGACAAATACAGAAATAAGAAATTTATGTTATTTTTTAAAGAAATAAACTGTCTGTGATTAATCTTTTTCCCATTTATGAAACTTAAATGACATATCATTTGTTTGTAAATTGCAGGCAGGGTGTTTAATTATATAAAAAGGAAACCTACATTCTGTCTTTATGGAGTTTATGGAAATAAGGTAATACAGATTAATTTAGGCTAAAGTTTTAAAAATTAATCATTAATATTGGAGAAATAAGGATCAAAAACATCTAAGTAAGCTGTAGCTCAGATAAGAAGGCATAGACCCATTTCTTCTTGCTCCCTCTCACTAGGCACAACCTTAAGCACTGCAAATGGTACAAAAAGCAAATAAAGGAGAACTCTGCAGGTGGTAAAAATAGAAGAGCTGGTGGGGGGACCCAGGATTTGAGCAACAACACAACATCAAGATGCCTTGTGTCCTCCCACCTGACAGAGGAAGGCCATCCATATCCAGTACTTCTTTCCCCCATGACATAGTAGCAGAAGGCAGCCCAGATAGGCCCATTGTTTCTCCAGATCAAACAGTAGCCCCCAGGATAGCTCCAGCTGAACTTAAGACATGAGAGTGCCTCTCCTTACCCACCTGCCCTGAGACTTCTTTTTTCTACCAAGAGATACTTAGGCTACAAGACAGAGCCTGCAGGAGAGACTGAACAATACCAGGCAACTTAGTAGGTCATGGAAGCCTCTTTGTCCTCATAGGACTCAGATTCTCCATTCTCGATCAGATGTATTAGACCATTTCATGCTGCTATAATAGAATACCACTGACTGTAATGTATAATGAACAGAAACTTATTTGCAGCAGGAGCCAATCCTTCTCATCAAATTTCACATTCATTTTTATTTCTAGATTTATTCTTTCAACTTTTGCTTAAATGTCCACATTTAAAGAGTGTCCACAGATACAAAATAGGCTCTAGTGATGCATTGTGGAAATTTAATACGTAGTGAAACACTCAAGGATAGTACAAAGAAAGCTCTCTTATTTTTACTACCTTCAGGGTTCTCCTCTATATTTGTCTTTTCACTACTTCTAATGCTTAAGGTTGTGTCTCATGAGAGACAGCAAGAAGAAATGGGTCTATGCCTTCTTGTCTGAACCACATTTCATTTAGATGTTTTTGATCCTTGTGTCTTTTTTACTAATGATGACAAAAGAATCAATCAACTAGACATAAAAATTCTAAATATGTACCGACCACGAGAGCGTATTTGCAAAATAACGTGAAACAAAAACTGATAATGAGTTGAAAGCAGAGATTCGCTACTGTAATTGCAGACTCCAACACTGTCATTATAACAATGATAATAATGATAGAATTATTAGAAAATCAGCAATGACCTGCAATATCTAGAATATATGCACATTCAACTAAGAAGATCTAACTACCACACAAAAACACTCCGCTCAATTACAGCAGAACGCACAATTTTTTTCAGACCTTCATGGAATACTCATCAAGATAGATCATAGACATAAGTAGACATTAATCGAGCCTCAACAAACTTAAAAAAAGAAAAAGTTTAAATTGTGTTATGTATTTTTTATGATACCAAACTAGAAATAAATAACAAAACAAGAGGAATCTGAGAACATGTGGGAAATGACATATTTTTAAATGATCCATGGGTCAAAAAGGAAGTCTCAAATAATTTAAAAACAAATGCATAGATGTGAATGATTTAAAAGATACAAAATATTATGTCAGATAGAACTAAAGAAGCGATTAGAGAAAAACTGATAGCAGTGCAGGCTTACATTAAAAATGAGAGGTCTCAAGTTGATAATCTACATTTCTATTAACAAAAGTAGAAACAGAAGAGCAAAATAAGCTCAAAACAAAAAGAAAAAATAATAAAAAATAAAAGCAGAAATCAATAAAATTGAAAACAGAAAAGCAATGAAGAAAATTAATATAACCAAATATCTTTCAAATATGTTTATCAATAAAATTGATAAAACTCCAAAAATACTAAACAAAAGTAACAAAAAGACAGCTATTGCTCATGTCAAAATTAAAGTAAGAAATAACGCTCTTGATTCTGTAGCTTTTAAAAAGATAAAGAGAATAATACGAACAACTTCATGCTTATAGTTTCATCAACTTAAACGGACTAATTTTTTGAAAACACAGACTATCAAAAATGAGCAAGATAAAATTAACAATCTAAAATAGCTCTATTACAATCAAAGCAATTCAATTATTAATTAAAAGGTCCTGAAAAATAAAATTCCTGGCTGAAATAGTTTCACCGGAGAATAGTAATAAACATTTAAGAAGTAATTATTACTAAATTTATACAAGCTTTACCAGAAAATAGAAATGAAGTGAAAATTTCCTAACTATTCTTATGAAGTATTACACTAATACCCAAGCCAGTGTACAAAAAAGAAAATAATTGATTAGTATCCCTCGCAAATATAGATATAAAAATCATTAACAAAATATGAAATAAAACTCAATAATATATAAAAATAACTACACACATGACCAAGTGTGTTTATTCTAGCAATACAAGGATGGTTCAACATTACAAAATCAGTCATTGCAATGAACAATATCAACAGGCTAAGGAAGAAAAATCAGATGATCATATCAATTGATGCATAAAATTAATTCAGCAAAAAATAAATATATACAATAAAAAACTCTTAGAAAATTAGGAATAGAGGAAGACCTTCTCCAAATTTTAAAGAACACGTAAAAACCCTACAGCTAAGATTATACTTGATGATGAAAAACATCCTAAAATCCTTCCTAAAATCAGGAACAAGGTGCTATAGTTTGGATATATGTCCCTGCCAAATCTCATGTTGAAATGTAATCCCCAGTGTTGGAGGTGGGGCCTGGTCAGAGGTATTGGGGTCATGGGAGCAGATCCCTGATGTCTTGGTGCTGTCCTCAGGTTAGTAGGTGAGTTCTCATGAGATCTGGTTGTTTTAAAGTTTGTGGCACCTCCTTCCACTCTCTCTCTTTGGCCACATGACCATGGCCATGTGATTCTGCTTTGGCCATGTGACATACCTCCTCCCGCTTCTCAGGGAGTAAAATCTCCCTGAGAGACCCCCAAAGCTGAGCAGATGCCAGTGCCATATTTCCTGTACAGCCTGCAGAACCGTGAGCCAATTAAACCTCTTTTCTTTATAAATTACTCATTCTCGAGTATTTCTTTGTAGCAACATAAGAACAGCCTAGCACGCAAGGTGAAGATGACTACTCTTACTTCTCTTCTCAACATAGTTCTGGAAGTCCTCAACTAGTACAATAATGAAAAGAAAGGAAATAAAAGGTATACAGACAAGAAAGGAAAAAGTAAAATTTTTTTCTATTTGCTGATAACATGATTGTCTGTGTTGAAAATCCTAAAGGATCTATCAAAAAACAGAGCTAATATAAATGATGCCAACACGGTCACAAGATACAAGATAAGCATAACACAATCAATTTTTCATTCTAGATACTAGAATGTGCCCATGAACACTAAAATTAAAAACACAATGCCATTCACAACACTCAAAAATGAATTATTTAACTATAAATCTAACAAAACTGTGCAAGACTTTTATGCTGAAAAATATACAACAATGATGAAATAAATTAAAAATCCTAAATAAGTGGAAAGACATTGTGTTCATGGATTGGAAGAAACAGTATAGTAATGATGCTAAGTTTTTCTAAATCAATGCCCAGGTTCAATGTAATTCTTATCCAAAATAGCCCATTTTTGTATAAATATAGAATTATCACTGTAAAATTTACATGCAATGCCCAGGGAACTAAACTAGCTAAAACAATTTCAAAAAGGAAAAATAAAAAGGAATGAATTATTATATCTGATTTCAAGACTTATTATCTACATACATTAATTAATATTATGTGGTATTGAGACATAAGCCAATGGAACAAGGTAGAGGGCCTAGAAACAGACCCATACAATATATCTAACAAACTTTTGAGCAAGATGCAAGAACTAAACTGAAAAATGTTCTTTTCAGGAAATGGTCCTGCAGCAATTGTATATGCATAGACCAAAAGGAAAAAAAAAACAAAAGAAAAATAATCTCAGCCTACATTTCATATAACATACAAAAATTAAATCAAAATAAATTATATCCTTAAATGTAAATATATAACTAAAAAACATGTTTAAATGGAAAGAAAACAAATCTTCAGGATCTAGAGGAAAGCTACAATTTCTCAGACTTGACATCAAAAGCACAATACATAAAATAAAAAAATTCTAAACTATAAACTTTCTCTTAGTGAAAACCGGTGTGAAAAGGATAGACCAAGGTACGTATTTGGAGAAAACAATAAAATTATATATCTGAGAAAGGACTAGTATTTAGAACATAAAAAAAGACCTCTCTAACCTCAATAAAACAAAACTATACAGATTGCAAAAGGTCTTGTAAAAACGAACTAGAAAAACCAATTAGAATATGGGCAAAAGACATAAAGAGACATTTCAGTGAATAGGATATGCAGATGGAAAATAAGCATCATATCAACATCATTCATCACCAGAAAATTGCAAATTAAAACCACAGTGATATATTGTTACCTAATACTACACATCTATTACAATGGCTAAAATTAACAAAAAAGTGACAGCAGCAAATACTGCCATTTCCGTAGAAAAACTAAATCACTCATATATTTCCTGTGAAAATGTAAAATGATACAGCCGCTATAGAAAACAGCTTGGAGCTTGGTAATAAAAAAGGTATACAACTATTATTCGACCTAGCAAATTGTACTCTTGTGAATTTCTCCAAGAGTGGGGAGAAAGCTCTGTTCACAAAAGCCTATACAACAAATATTTATAGCAGATGTATTCATAATAGCCAAAACCTTTGCTCAATCAAGATGTACTTCAGTAGGTGAATGGTCAAACAAATGGCAGTACATATGCACCATGGAATACTACTTAACAATTAAAAGGAATAGATCATTTATGTACATATCAACTTAGGCAAGTCTCCAGAGAATCACACAAAGTAAAAAAATACTAACCCCAAAGTTTATATACTGTATTGTTCTATTCATGATGAAATTTTAGAAATAGAGGATAAGTTAGTGGCAACATTTAAAATGAGTGGGAGGTGTGTATGGTTATCAAAGAATAGAAAGGATCCTGACATTGTTGTTAGTGTTTAGCATTTTTACTCCTATTTGTGGATAAACACACCTACTCATCTTAAAATTGTATCAGATTTAATACACACATATATGTGTGTAAGTAAAACTGGGTAAGTCTGAATTAGATCAATGGATTTTATTGATATTAATATCCTGGTTATGCTGTTATGCTATGGTTATGCAAAATGTCACCATTAGGGGAAACTGGATGAAGTATACAAGGGATCTCTCTGTATCGTTCCTTCTACCACATGTGAATCTACAATAATCTCAATTAAAAAATATGCTGCTCATAAGTGAGAGAGGTTCATATGCCAAATATTTCCAGAAAAAAAAGTACTAAATTCATGATACTATAAGGTTTAAACAATGAAATAGTTTATAATTACATAGGAAAGAGGGTTTTTTACATTTAAAACTCATCAGGATCGATCTGGCATTTACACAAGGAAAAAGGAGTAAAATTAGCTGTGCTAAGTATGAAGTCAGATGTGAACTACGATTATGACACAAACATCATGTTTTATTTTCAAGGCCAATCCTGGGTGAATATTTGTCTGTGGCCTAGTATCAGAGACCCACACATCAGGTACAGGTAGATGGATTAAGAAGAGGATTGAACAGAATAAACTAAAATAAAAAGATATGAAATAAATACATGCCTCAGGCAGTGAGAAATCTCAAATATTCTGCAGTAACACAATGTTTCTTATGGTGATGATATAAAAATACATCACTAAGATTATAATATACTGAGACACTGCATCACCTTTATCCCAGAGCTACAGCATGAGTGGCTGATGAACAGTAATGACATTTTAATTAGCATTTTGGTAGTGGAAGATCAGTTCAATAGTCATTTTCATTTAATTGATAGCCTTTTGGAAATTGGGATGCTTGTTTCATGCATGGACCATTGCTTACCACCTGCAGGGTTTATTTGTATGGCTAGCTATTAAATCTCACCTAAAATCATCATGAAGCTAAATGCATATCACTTCTGTTTTAAAGTGCATTTCAAGGAAAAAGTTCAAACATTTAAAGGGTCATGCTCTGTAATGGAAAAGAAGAAAACAATAGCTTTTTCTATTCAATATGAACCTTCATGGAGAAAATTTAGAAACTATTCTAATTTTATGCTGGTTTAATGTTTAAATAAGCACATAAGTACATTTCTTAGAGTCAAATACTAGTACTTGAGGTAGAAATGATATTTTTAAAAAATATTCTATGGATATGGTTTCAGGCATACAGTGGATATTGTTAACTGCCAATCCAGTGTCATTCTTATTTTTCTCCTTCCAAACAGAATCCCTTTCTCTTTTCAAACAGAAAGGTCTTTCAATATTCACCATTTTCACAAGTCTGTGCATCTTATTCAGCAGCTACTGAGTCTACTCACGGCTCCAGAGAATAGTTGGAGAAAATTAGAATGATTATATCTTCCCTTTCTGTATTTGAATCAAGAATGGGCATGTCATCTAACCCAGAACAATAAAACAATATAAATAGTTGAATAGAGCTTCTGTGAAAATCCTCTCTGGTATTTTCAAGGGGGAGGGTCTCAGTTTCTACACAGAATCTGCAAAAGGGCCATCCTACCTTCTAAATCTCTTCAGTAGTTTCTGGTAGTCTAGTGAAGACATTTCATGTAGGTACATGTACTCAGTCCTGTAAAATGCCATTTATATATCAAACAATACTTGGATTGATAATCAACCATTCAATTTAAATATATGAAGATCGCTGAGGACCTTGATAACATTAATTTCCTTGAGGTATTGGAAACAAAAGCTTTATGTAAAGTATTCAAAAAGATTCAGAGTGTTGGTGGCGGGGAGTGGGGGTAGAGAGAGCATTAGAAAAAATAGGTAATGCATGCTGGGCTTAATACATAGGCCATGGGTTGATAGGTCCAGCAAACCACAATGGCACATGTTTACCTATGTAACAAATCTGCACATCCTGCACACGTACCCCAGAACTTAAAATAAAAATAAAATAGAAACAATTGGAGACAACCAATATCCATCAACAGATGAATGGATACACTAAATGTGTTAAATAGACATAAAGTAATATTATTCAGTCACAAAAATATTCTGATATATGCTACAATATGGCTCAACCTTGGATAAATTATACTAACTAAAAGAAATGAGACACATAAGAATAAATGATGTAACATTCCACTTACTTGAAATATTTACAATAAGAAAATTCAGAGAGAAGTTCCCAGGGGCTGGGGGAAAGGGAAATAGAAGTTATTACTTAATGGGTGCAGAGTTTCTGTTGGAAGTGATAAAAGTTTTAGAATAGATAGTGATGATGGTTGCAAAGCAATATGAATATAAAATGCCACGAGCTGAATATTTTAAAATGATTAAAATGACAAATTTTATGTTTTATATATATATATTTCACCATGATAAAACCATTTAGACTATTAATGTAGATAATTCTCTGAAATAATTTTCTTTAAAATGAATAAAAATATTTAGTGCTAGTTGAATAAGTTCAACAAAAGACTTGAAACTATAAAAGTAAAAAGATATTTAATTCCTATAAAGACACTTAAAGACAGCGATAAATCATGAATAATGGCATTTTGAAAACGTGACAGAAGAGAAAATTCAAAGAATAACTGAAAGAAAAGTGGAAAAAAAGTCCCAAGAATAGGTTTTCCCTTGAAAAAAAAAATCAGAAAGAGCTATTATTTTTTAGACCAGACAAAGTTGGCTCTTTGGAAGTAATGAAGAGGTGGGTCTGACTGTATTACATACATATCATTGTGAAGAACAAGAGGTGTGTGTGGCATGTTAAATCATCCTGTGGACTCCATTGATAAGTGTTTTTATGTGGAGTGAATATATTACGAGGCTTGAAGTTACTAGACTAAAAATGCTATGAAAGGTTATTCTAATTAAAACTCTTCTAGAAGTGTGAAAGAAGTCACTGGTGAAGCACTTGCTCAAATGATCAACTTAATTCAGATTAATGAAATCTACAAAGCCACAAATAAAACAGAAGATATAAAATATTAGAAAATACCACACTTACATGCTAGATAACCAAAAACAAACTTCTTAGACATAAAATGCCAATAAATATATTCGTTTACTCTTAACAAATTAAAACATTTTTAAAAAAATATTTTTTAAAATTAATCAATTTTAATTTATTTTATTTTTAATAAGAGAAACATTTATGCTTTTTTGGGTAGAGTCAACAATTGTTTAACATATTCTTTTTTTCTTGCCATCTCATGTTGCTCTGACTCAAATTAGGGCTGAAGATATTTGAATATTTGATTGCACCACAATATAAAAAGGGCTAATATAGATATAAACACAGAAGAGAAAAACAAATCAGAAAATGAGGCTCTCTGGGGTGGGTTATATTTGTTTCATGTCTCAAAATATGAATACACAACAACTTAAATTTAGCAAACATTAAAGAAGAATCTATGTAGTTAGTCTTAATCCCTAGGAGTAACAAAAATTACAAATACATCATTTATGAGTGGTAAGTGCCATTTGATACTTGTGGAATAATTAACATTACAGTATAAAAAACAGATCAAATCTACATAATATTATTCCTCACACCTTCTCTTTTTAAATTATAAAATCACACTTTCTTATGTGACAAGATTTTGAGAGACTTAAATGAGATAATGTATGTAAGTGAAACTGTTATTCACTCTTAATGGCCGCACTGAATCTTGCATTGGTTATTCATTAAAGAACCACTCAGTAAGCACCTAGGTACAAGGCCCTGTTTTAAGAACTGATGACACAGTGCATAAAAGCACTTTATGCATAAAAGTACTTCTCTGCATAGTACCTTTTTATGCCCAAAAGCACTTCTCTGCATAGTTTATATCTTTCCTTCTGTCTTCGTTTAGTCCCAATGTTTCATCATGAGACTGCAATAAAAATTCTCAATTTCCCCCTTTATTATTTGTGAAAATTATGGACATATTTGTAGCTATGATCACCTATCACTTTTCTACTAACAACAGAGCTAGACTATGAAATGGCTTCAACTGTATATGTATTAGCAATTATATGTAACTATAAATTACATATAAAATAATTGTATATGTACCTTTTATGCTATGCATTAATCACTTTTTCCTTTCTCAAAAATTTTATACATAGCTTATGACTCTGTAATTTATAATAAAATATATACACAGTACCCTAAACTCACATTATCTTTGCAGCAGGGGAAATCAAAGAGAACAAAATCAAGATTCTTCTCTTTCCCAGAATTTTATATATATATATACACACATATATCTTCCTGTATAAAACAAACAATATCTGATAAACCATGATAGATAAAATCCCAGGTTATTTTTTGATTGACTCTTTCTAAATGTTGAATTGAGTTCTCATAAGAAGGCATTAATATAAATTTTTATTATTACTACGACTTATACATTACCACTACAACATTGAACAACTATTACTAGCATCAATATCACTTAATATTTTTAATGTTTATTTGACCAGTTAACTTTGTTTACATGAATTGAAGTACTCATCATTCAACATATAGCAGATTTTTTAATGAAAAATAAAGACAATAAATAACATATTCAATACAACTTTCATTTATCACCATTATCGAAGACGTACTGTGGACTTCACACTGGGTTTAACATATTTTATTCATTCCTTGATAAATTAATTACATTTTAGCTAATATTGTTAATGAAAATGTTGAACAGTTTTGCAGTGCTTTAAAATAATCTACGTAGCATATTACATTTACGACATGAAAACTTCTAGAAACTTTTAACCAATAGTTCTATTTGTCATCTCAACTTTTTGAGTAGGACAGTAAAATTCAAAGGGATACAATGATTTGCATAATTCCAGACAGCTAGTGTATGGTGATGAAGATTTGAATCTAGCTGCTCTCAATTGTAACACTGCTCTCCTCTCATTATACCTTACTGGCATTTACTAAGAGCACTGAATCTTTCTGTACAAAGCCTTCCACTATTCTTATGCCTCCCCTATTTACCTAATTAATATTTATAAAATGTAGACAGTTTTAAGTGTATTTTTAGTTATTTTTATTTTTTTAAGTATAAGAAACTAGCCAAGTTAAAAAAAAGCATTACGATTGAAGTGTTTACAACCTTTGGTAATCTGAATATTTTCCACATCCATTCCAAAGATTATGTAGGTGAAAGGTATTTTAATGTTAATTTTCAACTGGTAATATGGGGTAGTCATGTAGCTATCATCACTGAAAGAGGCATATATTTTTTCAAATAGAGACTTTCTAAAAGAATTCTATTTTCATCAATATAAATTGAAGTGATTGCCATTTTCAACTATAAATCATTTGCACTGTGTTTTAGGAAGCAGTACTTGTTCCTGTCATGATTCCAGTCCTTGACATTGCCGCTGATCATTAAACCCTGAATCTCCTTGTATTCATATAATTCAGACAGCTACCTTGGCAATGCAGGATGTCACATTTTCACAGTATTCATGAACATGGAATGGGAGCCTCCAATTTCTGTAATCAAGATATTTGAGAGTTGATGTGCCCAAGGTCCTCTCTTTAATCAGCTGTGGTACTTCACGCTCTGAACCCAAATTATCCCTGCAACAGGAGTAATCAAGGCAGAATAAAATCCAGGTTATTCTCTTTGGCCCAGTTTATCTCTCTACAGCCACAGGGAAGGCTGATGCATCAATCAAGTCTCCAAATAAAAAGGTAATTATTTCTTGATTTCTCTGGAGCAGATGCAATGAGAGCAAGGTTGCTTCTACTGGGAGTCCCTACTGTGTTGCCAAACAGCAGCAGTTATCTTAGAAGACAGAAGCAATTACTTGCAAGATGTTCTTGTCTTTTTAGGTAGGGCTGAGTGCTAGTCATTAAAATTCATCTGGCATTTGAGTAACCACTACAGGTATAACGCTAGATATTTTTATATATATGTACATATTTTATATACATATATAAGATAAATTTCTTTTAAATTTCAGACATTTATGAATGCACTCACATATGCACAAAAATATTAACACTGTAAGGTTTGAATCATCTTCAAGTAAGAGTGAGGAAAAGCTCAGTGAGTGAGTGAAATGACCAAGGTCACTGAGCTAGTCAGCAGCTCAGTAGTATTTCAAACTTGTGTTTCTATCATCTTTCCACTATGTTTTTATTATGAGCATGTGGTAGTTTGCAAAGCCTTTTTCTAATGCATAACACACTCACTGATATATACACTACAACAGCTTGCCATTGTCATCTTAAACGCTTAGGACAGCAGTTCTAATCTTCTCTTTGTCCTAAAGGGTCCTTGGTGATAGGGGGATCACCCTGGATGTTAGCCTAAATTATTCTTTCAAACTTTATTTAACTCCCAATCTCCCATGTCCAAATGGTATAAAGTAAGTGAAATTTACCAATTAGCTAAACTTAGCATTCCATTTCTTCTTGATATCACTTGAGGGAAAATATACATTATATACTTAGTCTAATCATTGAATTAATATAATTGGATTACTGACTACCCAGATGGAAAGAAGGATGCCATCACTGCTGAGGTATAGTATAGGCAGCCCCTGACACAAGGTAACAGTGTAATTCTTGAACTAGGGGAGGGTGCTACTGACATCTAGTGAGTAGAGGCCAGGGATGCTTCTAAACATCTGCAATGCATTAGACAGCACAACAGAGAACTGTGCTGCACAATTTTGCCCTGAGAGGGCAAAGTGATGTTGGATGAGGTAACTGTCTTCATCTCATGAATTCCTAAGAGACAGCATGTACATGAATAACTGATTCATGCAGTTTATAAAGACTCAGGTCCTTTCTGTGGCCCCTTATAGATCTGAGGGGCCCTCCAGATACAGACACCATCAGCTGAGAAAAGAATTCATTAAGAATGAAAACTGCTCCCTTGGCCCAATCTTGTTTTCTTTTCTTCCCTTTCTTTGTCTTTTACAGGAAGGACAGGAAGCAAGATTGGGCAGAGGAAGCAGTTTTCATTTATTAGGGGATTATTCTCAAAAATAGTCTCCCAATAAATCTTTTGCATGCTAATTCCCATATCAGGCCCTTCTTCCTCTGGAACCTGACCAAAAAGGGCTGGTATCTGAACTGGTCTCAGAAAGCAGATGCTAAAATGAGATTTTGCAGTTGGATTATCCACTGCCCTGTTGAAAACGAGGACACTGGCTGGGCGCAGTGGCTCATGCCTGTAATCCCAGCACTTTGGGAGGCCGAGCAGGGCGGATCACAAGGTCAGGAGATCAAGACCATCCTGGCTAACACGGTGAAACCCCGTCTCTACTAAATACAAATACAAATACTAAATACAAAAAATTAGCCTGGTGTGGTGGTGGGCGCCTGTAGTTCCCAGCTAATCGGGAGGCTGAGGCAGGAGAATGGCATGAACCCAGGAGGCGGAGCTTGCAGTGAGCCAAGATCACACCACTGCACTCCAGCCTGGGTGACAGAGCGAGACTCCGTCTCAAAAAAAAAAAAAAAAAAAAGGAAACAAGGACACCATCAATGGTGACACATAAGTAAAGGCAGCCCCTGGCACAAGGGAACAGTGCCATTTTAAAAATCTTCAGTGGTGGAGGGATGGTATACACTCAGTAGAAGAGAATGGTATACACTCAGTAGAAGAGAATGCACTAGATGATGTGGTGTGATGTGTTAAATATTTGAGAAATATTGGAGATGTAGTAGTTATAAGGAGAGTGGAATTGAGTAGCTTTGCTAAACTTGAAGTATGCCTTGAGGAAAAAGATAAAAATATGATTCATTAATCTGAAATTAAAAGCTAAGCGTGAATGCCAGTGCATGAAAGCAAGTAGCATGTAAAGAGGATCTCATTTACTGCAGCTAGAGGCAAAGAATGTTGAGGACCAAACCAAAGTCTCAATCATAAGAGTAGAAGAGAGCTGTAAAAAAACTTAAACTCTCAAACTAAGCAGGTCTGCTATAACCACATAAAAACTCAGGTCAGGAAAGAATGAAACTCTCATGGAGTAAGAGCATCTGGATTATTACATCTAAAAATACTGTAAACCCATATCCCTTATATTTCAACATCATCCGCAGATATGACCAACACATTCCTGTTAAGGGGTGCCTCGTTTGCATCAAGATGACTTAGAGACCTCCCCTTCATACTACAAAGTATTCCTCCCTCACAACGTGTTTCCACATTCCTAGGTATTCCATTCTCTTGGAAGCAATTGTGAATGGGAGGTTCACTCATGATTTGGCTCTCTGTTTGTCTGTTATTGGTGTATAGGAATGCTTGTGATTTTTGCACATTGATTTTGTATCCTGAGACTTTGCTGAAGTTGCTTATCAGCTTAAGGAGATTTTGGGCTGGGACCATGGGGTTTTCTAAATATAC
The DNA here is from genome assembly GCF_029281585.2 of Gorilla gorilla gorilla. Classification (NCBI taxonomy): domain Eukaryota; kingdom Metazoa; phylum Chordata; class Mammalia; order Primates; family Hominidae; genus Gorilla; species Gorilla gorilla. Next base: position 17,834,360 of record NC_073237.2, read on the forward strand.
AATCACGTCGTCTGCAAACAGGGACAATTTGACTTCCTCTTTTCCTAATTGAATACCCTTTATTTCTTTCTCCTGCCTGATTGCCCTGGCCAGAACTTCCAACACTATGTTGCATAGGAGTGGTGAGAGAGGGCATCCCTGTCTTGTGCCAGTTTTCAAAGGGAATGCTTCCAGTTTTTGCCCATTCAGTATGATACTGGCTGTGGGTTTGTCATAAATAGCTCTTATGATTTTGAGATATGTCCCATCAATACCTAGTTTATTGAGAGTTTTTAGCATGAAGGGCTGTTGAATTTTGTCGAAGGCCTTTTCTTCATCTATTGAGATAATCAGGTGGTTTTTGTCTTTGGTTCTATTTATATGATGGATTATGTTTACTGATTTGAGTATGTTGAACCAGCCTTGCATCCCAGGGATGAAGCCCACTTGATCATGGTGGATAAGGTTTTGGACGTTCTGCTGGATTCGGTTTACCAGTATTTTATCGAGAATTTTTGCATCAATGTTCATCAGGGATATTGGCCTAAAATTGTCTTTTTTTTGTTGTGTCTCTGCCAGGCTTTGGTATCACGTTGAATGGCCATACTGCCCAAGGTGATTTATAGATTCAATGTCATCCCCATCAAACTACCAATGACTTTCTTCACAGATTTGGAAAAAACTACTTTAAAGTTCATATGGAACCAAAAAAGAGCCCGCATTGCCAAGACAATCCGAAGCCAAAAGAACAAAGCTGGAGGCATCACACTACCTGACTTCAAACTATACTACAAGGCTACAGTAACCAAAACAGCATGGTACTAGTACCAAAACAGAGATATAGACCAATGGAACAGAACTGAGCCTTCAGAAATAATACCACATATCTACAACCATCTGATCTTTGACAAACCTGACAAAAACAAGAAATGGGAAAAGGATTCCCTATTTAATAAATGGTGCTGAGAAAACTGGCTAGCCATATGTAGAAAGCTGAAACTGGATCCCTTCCTTTCACCTTATACGAAAATTAATTCAAGATGGACTAACGACTTAAATGTTAGACCTAAAACCTTAAAAACCCTGGAAGAAAACTTAGGCGATACCATTCAGAACATAGGCATGGGCAGGGACTTCATGTCTAAAACACCAAAAGCAATGGCAACGAAAGGCAAACTTGACAAATGGGATCTAATTAAACTAAAGAGCTTCTGCACAGCAAAAGAAACTACCATCAGAGTGAACAGGCAACCTAAAAAATGGGAGAAAATTTTTACAATCTACCCTCTGACAAAGGGCTGATATATAGAACCTACAAAGAACTTAAAGAAATTTACAAAAAAATAATCAAACAACCCCCATCAACCAGTGGGCAAAGGATATGAATAGACACTTCTCAAAAGAAGACATTTATGCAGCCAAAAAACACATGAAAAAATGCCATCATTACTGGCCATCAGATAAATGCAAATGAAAACCACAATGAGATACCATCTCACACCAGTTAGAATGGCGATCATTAAAAAGTCAGGAAACAACAGGTGCTGGAGAGGATGTGGAGAAATAGGAATGCTTTTACACTGTTGGTGGGAGTGTAAATTAGTTCAATCATTGTGGAAGACAGTGTGGCGATTCCTCAGGGATCTAGAACTAGAAATGCCATTTGACCCAGCCATCCCATTACTGGGTATATACCCAAAGGATTATAAATAATTCTACTATAAAGACACATCCACATGTATACTTGTTGCAGCACCATTTATAATAGCAAAGACTTGGAATCAATCCAAATGCCCATCAATGATAGACTGGATAAAGAAAAGGTGGCACATACACACCATGAAATACTATGCAGCCATAAAAAAGGATGCGTTCATGTCCTTTGCAGGGACGTGGATGAAGCTGGAAACCATCATTCTCAGCAAACTAACACAGGAACAGAAAACTAAACACTGCATATTCTCACTCATTAAGTGGGAGTTGAATAATGCGAACACATGGACACAGGGAAGGGAACATCACACACCATGGCCTGTTGGGGGTTGAGGGGTAAGGAGAGGGAGAGCATTAGGACAAATACCTAATGCATGTGGGGCTTAAAAACCTAGAAGAGAGATTGATAGGTGCAGCAAACCACCATGGCACATGTATACCTATGTAACAAACCTGCACGTTCCTCATATATATCCAAGAACTTAAAGTAAAACTTAAAAAAAGAAAAAAGTTACTCATTTGCAGACTACTGCAGGAAACAATGATGAAAGTAGCTTCTGCTACCAGGAAGATTATAGACTCTCTCTCTTATCATCTCCTCCCTTTTCTAGAGCCTACCATGGCACATAATAAAATATGTTATAAGGTTTTGGTGGACAATATAAATTTACAAATATTTTGCATTTTTATTCATAAGTTTACAGAGTATAATATGGCTTTAATATGTAAAAAAATTTACTGTGAATAAAAAATAATAAAATGCTTAGGAATGACATTAACTGTGAAGTGTTTGGATAGAATCTTTTAATACTCCAGGTCATCAATAAATAATGCTTATTCTTTCTTTTTGTAGCTGTTATTCGTGTCCCTGAACTGTGGTCTCAACCACAACCTTGTTCTCCATCAATTGTATCCCTGGGCAGAGCTCTGTTGATGACTGCAGTGCCGTGGCCTTGTGCGTATGTCTAGCCATCACTCTGGCTCCCCGACTCCCTGCCAGCAAGTTGGCCCCACTGAGCAGCCCAGCATGGTGCATTTGGTGGCTCTGAGAAATCTGATCTCATGAAAAAAAAAATCACAGGCCTCTGAGTTTTCTAATTTTGCCTCTGTCATTTACTCTGAGTCATCATTAAGCAAATCTTGTTATTTATTTGAGCCATATTGAACCTGTGAGTTTGGAAAACAGGCATTAAAGTCTTACTCACAGTCATAAATTAAATGGCATTTCATAGGAAATAAATATTTTGTAAGCCATGATTTGCTCAATTGTGAGACGTTTTTGTTTGTTTTTAACTATTGTTTCAACTGCAAAGTCACCAAAAACACTGAGTCATTGAAAACAGAGCAATGGTCCTTAGGAAAAATACAGGGTTAGGTTCCTGTGAATCTCTGATCACAACATTTTTGTCATCTGATCAATACATAACTTTCTTTTATGTTATTTCTGTTTAGAAATACCTGATTATAATATATTTTTGATTTAACATTGAACTGACAGCCAACAACATTATCTGCCTGAACGAAGCTCATCTAGCACACACAGTGTGTGTTCTCTGTAAAGCACATTACAGCTTTCTTGTGTACAGGGACACCAGACAACATTCCAGCACTCTGCTTTGAGGCCATGTTGAACAATGAAATCACCAATACAAAGCAGAAAATGTGGTACTAAATAGACCACAAACAGACATGTGTTTATAGTACGAGAGCTGAAAAAATAAGGAAGATTATCACCTTTTTTACTTCAGCTGTGCATGCCGGTGACTCAAATTTTTCACTGCTGTGAATGTTTTTACAAACTATGAAGGTGCCATGAGTATTGGGGTTATAAAGAAAATGTATTATTAGACAAACTTGCAAGTATGAAATCCACAAATAATCAGGATTGACTTTAATTATATGTGAAGGGCACATGAATCTCCCTCACAGGTACCAAGCACAGGACACCGTATTCTTGTCTTGATTTCAGATCCCTGTTTGGAACCCCAGTATGCAGTCTTTGTCCTTCCTTCTATCGATGTATTGGTCAAGGTTTCCAGAGAAACAGAACAAACATTACCCTATAGGATTGGCTCATCCAGTTATGGAGGCTGAGAAGTCCTAAGATCTGTAAGCTGGAGACCCAGGAAAAAAAAAAAATGTGTAAGTTCCTGTCCAAGAGAGAAAGCTTGAAACCCAGAAAGAACCTATGTTTCAGTTCAAGTCTGAAGGCAATAAAACACCAATGTCCCAGCTCATGCAGTCAGGTAGGAGTTCCCTCCAACTCATGGGAGGGTCTGTTTTTTTATTCTAGTCAGACCTTTAACTGATTGGATAATCCCCACATACTTCAGAGATGACAATCTGCTTCTCTTCTGATTCTAATGATAACCTCATCCCAAAACAGCCTCACAGGCAAATCCAGAATAATGTTTGAGCAGGTATCTGCACATCCTCCTGTGGCCCAGTCAAATTAACATGTAAAATTAATCATCATAATTAGCATTACATATTTTATTATCTAATTTTTACATAAATTTTGATCACATATATGCACATTATAAAACTTAAACCACTTCATGAAAATCCCATCGAAGCCAGAACTCCATTTTGGTAATGCTTCTCTGCCGTGGCTCTTTCCCTTTCTGACACACAAGATACAACTGGGTGGTCTTCATTCATGATTTCATAATTCTAAGAGGCCTTGACATCTCCATCACATGACCTAAGGGTCAAAAAGCCTTCAAACAGCTAACCTTATATGGAATGCTCACTAAAGGTCAGGAGATTTTAAAAATTATTTTGTGGTATAAGTTCACCAATTTTTTAGCCAGGCTTTGAGCTAGCCACAATTAGTAGCACTATATGAAAGATGAGGAGGCTTGAAATGTAGAGAAATTTGTAAGGAACACATAGTTCCTATTATGGAAAGTTCTTCTTCCTGATGGAAAGACAGGAATCTGACTTCAAAGCCCGTGTTCCTATCTGCTATGCCTTACTGCCTCTAACTTCTAACTGGCCAGTGCTACTTCCTACTGTTTTTTTCCCATTAGGAGATACATTAAATAAATTGGAAATATTTGGAATATAGCAAACAATTAGCTCATGTATTTATGGAACCTGCAGAGGTCTTTAGTTTTCTAGGGCACAGCACAAATGGCTTTCTTTTATCCAGCTTGTTTGGAAAATTCCAAGTCTAGCTGTGGAAATGAAAAACAGTTCTCAGTCCACCAAAATGATTTTGTTCCCAATCTGATGTAGCCTGTTGTGATTTATGCCTTTGAAAAGGTTGACCAACATGGTACATAACTGCCATGCCAATTTCAGCTAAATTACCTCTGCCCTTTTGCAGTTTCCCTGCGAAACTCTAATTTGGCTTGTGAAATCAAGTTGTTTTAACAGTAATGCTTTTTCTCTTTTTAGAAGGTTTTTATACAATGGTAAAAATATGTTTATTTTTAGTTTTAAATATAGGTTATGGAGTGAGGTATCATTCTTTTTAAAATCAGAAATGACTAAAATCTGAATCTTGAAATAATAGGGGGAAATATATCACCCCAGCAAAACACTATGCAGAAAATAATGCACCAAAAGATTTAAAATGTAAGCTATCTATTTAACCTATCTGCCATTCAAAGGAAGGGGTGGCAAGATGGTGGAAAGAGGTCAAGTGAGCAGAAAATGAAGAACCAATCACCATATTGGAGGATCAGAAGAATTGGAAGGGGAGTGACATGATTTTAAGTGGGTTCCAATTGCCTTTGTGTGAATATTAAGAATGCCCTTATAATGATTGTAAAGATGCTTAATGATGTGGTCTCCTACTTAGATCTCTAGTTTCACCCCTGGTTAGACTCCTACACAAACCTTATGCCAGTGATACTGAATATTGTCTGAATCCTTAAAAATTACCTTATAAGCTTTGCACCTCTGGAAATCCTCATGTTCTGTTTCCTCTTTCTGTGAAGATCTGGACAAACTGACTCACAACCTTATTTATTTTTATGACATATTTTAGCCTTTGGTCCAGATTGCTGGTCTGTAAGGACCTCACTGATTGGACCAGATTCTAAAGAGTTACTTATTTCATTTTCTGAAAGTTCATAGATTCATATGCTTTCTTCTTTTTATTTTAGTCTCTCTCTTTCTCTCTCTCTCCATATATATATATATATATAGGCTTCCAAAACTCCTTGGAAGAAAGGGAAGCATTCTGTAAGACTTTGGGCGGATTGTTTTTTTTTTTTTTTTTTTTGGACAGAGTCTCACTTTATTGCCCAGGCTGGAGGGCAGTGGCAGGATGTCGGCTCACTGCAACCTCCACCTCCCAGGTTCCAGCAATTATCCAGGCTCAGCCTCCCGAGTAGCTAGGATTACAGGCCTGTGCCACCACACTCAGCTAATTTTTGTATTTTTAGTAGAGATGAGGTTTCGCCATGTTGGCCAGGCTGGTCTCAGACTACTCTTGACCTCAACTGATCCACCTGTCTTGGCCCCCCAAAGTGCTGGAATTACAGGTGTGAGCCACTGCGTCCTGTGATTTTGGGTACATTTTTGTTGTTATTTTGTTTTACCCCATTTCTCTGTACAAAATGTGAGACACATGAGTCCTCTTAACTGGTGCATGTGTGTGTGGAGGGGAGCATTTTGTTGTTTAGTGCCAAAATGAGATAGATAGAAGTTTAAAGAATGTGACATTTGTAAAATGTTCTCTGTAAAAAAAGAGCAGGTACTTACCAGCCCCGGAATAGAGGAAGACATCGTGCGCTGCTGGCTGCTGTGGGGGAGACAAAACTAGCAGGGCACTGAGCAGAGAGCCTCAAAAACAAAAGTGTGCATTATCTTGTGTGTGTGTGTGTGTGTGTGTGTGTGGTATGATTTTATATATGAGATGTGTGCTTGGGGCGGTGTGGTTCGTCTGGTATGTGTGCATATGTGTGTAGTGTAATGTGTGGTAGGTGATGTGTGGTGTGGGTGTCTGTGATGAGTGTGAGTGGTGTGACTGTGGTGTATTATCTGTGGTGTATGTGTATATATGCATAAGTGGAGTATGTTATATGGTGTGTGTGTGTGTGTGTGTGTGTGTGAGAGAGAGAGAGAGAGAGAGAGTACATGAGAGAGAGAAAGGAAGAAACCTCTCAACTATGTTGTAAGCATTTAGTAAAATTACACATATAACAATATTCTTGGTGCAGTTGTCTCCTATGAAGGTCAGTGAAGGAGTTGAGTTTTGCATAACGAAGATGTATAAGCCAGACCATGTGCAGCAGAGAGAAAGCCAGCATGTGAAATACTATTTTACCTTCATGACTGCTACAGGCTCTGAAACATGTTGGTGCTTAGAGACATTCTTAAAAACATTAATGAATGATGAAAACATTTAAAATTGTCTCACAAACAAGAAGTCTTATTAAATACTTGTTCATTATATTTATAGAAAGGAGAGATAAAGAAAATAGTTTCAAGATTATACGTTTGACAAATGTTTCTCTGAAAATTACTAAAGTCATTTTTGCTGATATAAAATTAGTCCTTTCAGTAAATCAAACTATTTAATTTACAGATGTTCTCTAGGTGTTACTGTATAGTAATGATATTCTGCAGGCAATTATGTAGTAAAAGATTCCAAGCATGCTTGTGATATGTTTAATTCCTGACCCTTGGCTTTATTTAGTTAATATTCTTTTGTTATTTCATTCATTTAATTTAATTCATTCATTCATACAAAAGCTACTTATTGAGAGATTTCTACATGCTAAGCATTATTTTAGGAGTTAAGGGACATGATAGTGAACAAAACCAGCAAAACTCTCTGCCCTTATGGATTTCACATTCATGTGGCTGCAAATGCAAGAGATCAATACAGGCAAGTGTTAACACAAATTAGAAAAATCAAAAAAGAAGAGGGTGGTGACTAAAGGAACCAAAAGATTGAAGTACAACTTGGTCTGAGAAAATTTCTGGAACCAACTAAGAGAAAATTAATCAATATTCTCTCTCTGTTTTTTTTTTCTCCTTCTATCCTCTAAGAGTTTTATCTATTTTTTCTATACTTTCTTTCTGAAGGCTGGACTTTGTGCCCTGTAGATAACCACTAACATGATCCAGTCACATCCAAAAACATTTTAATCTAATTTTTGCTTCAAACTCCAAGAATAAGTTTTCTGATTATGCTAGGTTGGTCAACTTTTGTCTCAACTGTGACAGATTGGGGGCATAATTAAATGTACTAAATGGTTGCCACCAATATAATCTTATGAATGAGTGAAAATCTAAAAACAGTAATAAAACTGTAGAGAACTCTGAGATCTCTTTTTGACACTCAGGGTGTCCTTATGGCTTTATGTCTATTCTGGCTCCCTCTATGTCTGGTAAAAAGTATTTCCCTTTGTGATTCTAACTCCTGTATGTCTATGTGTGGATACTTACATATTTTTACAATTTAAAGCAATATAGTTGGTTCTTTATTTTTGGTTGGTAAACAGGTTTGTAAGATTTAAAACAATAAAGAAGATAACAGAGAAAAAGATGAGCTGGTTTAATTACTCATATATAAACTATTTCAAATATCTTTACATATTCAATATAATATCAAGAAAAGAGGTAAGAGATCTATGTTCATATGAATTGAGGAATATCACCTAGCCATTTTGAGCTTTCATTTTTAATACCTATAAAACTTTCATTATGAATACATATTTATGTGACACATTCTATCTGATGTTGTCCAGGTCCTGAGGGGGAAACATATTTTCTTGCTTTCTTGGCAGGGTTTTTGCAAGGATCAGAAAAAAAGAAGCAATATAAAATGACAAAAGTAATGCATAAAGGGCCTAAAAATGGAAGTGATCACTATTAAAGAAGGTCATGCTGTTAAGAGAGCGTTGCAAATGTGGTGTAGCCACTCTACATGTGGCTAAGTTTGCAACATATTTGTCAGGCTTTCTGGGAGTTTACTCAGAGGTGTCTGGGTCATTACCAGCTAGCCATCTGGTGGAATCTAAAGGAATCAGAAGATGAAATCCATTTTTCCTGCTGCATTTATTTGAGCAAGGTGATTTTATCATGCATATCCTGTACCATGCTTTGTATTTACAAGGCTTGCTGGCCATCACTGCAGTGCAGTGCCCCCAGGACACCATCTACGCTTCCCTAGGGAAAACCTGAGTAACAGCTCAAGCTTTGAGAGTTTGCTTACCCGTGGAAAGGGGTAGCCGGAGCCCAGTAGGCAACCACTGCTAATTTGAGGCTGTTGCATTTGTATTCTTCTTCTCACACACTGAGTTCATTCTTCTTATAAATAAGAGTATTTGCTCTAACTTTGTAGTTCTTCTTCTCCAAAAACAACATCTGGACATTCTTTCCTGAAAAATACACAGCATACCTCTCCTGAGAATATTTTTCATCTAAAAATGTAATGTTTTAAATCAGGTAAAATTAAAGAGTAGGATTGAATATTAATTCAAGATGGATTAAAGACTTAAACGTTAGACCTAAAACCACAAAAACCATAGAAGAAAACCTAGGCATTACCATTCAGGACATAGGCATGGGCAAGGACTTCATGTCTAAAACACCAAAAGCAATGGCAACAAAAGCCAAAATTGACAAATGGGATCTAATTAAACTAAAGAGCTTCTGCACAGCAAAAGAAACTACCATCAGAGTGAACAGGCAACCTACACAATGGGAGAAAATTTTCGCAACCTACTCATCTGACAAACGGCTAATATCCAGAATCTACAATGAACTCAAACAAATTTACAAGAAAAAAATAAACAATCCCATCAAAAAGTGGGCAAAGGATATGAACAGACACTTCTCAAAAGAAGACATTTATGCAGCCAACAGACATGAAAAAATGCTCATCACCACTGGCCATCAGATAAATGCAAATGAAAATCACAATGAGATACCATCTCACACCAGTTAGAATGGCGATCATTAAAAAGTCAGGTGCTGGAGAGGATGTGGAGAAATAGGAATGCTTTTACACTGTTGGTGAGACTGTAAATTAGTTCAACCATTGTGGAAGACAGTGTGGTGATTCCTCAAGGATCTAGAACTAGAAATCCCATTTGACCCAGCCATCTCATTACTGGGTATATACCCAAAGGAACTATAAATCATGCACACGTATGTTTATTGTGGCACTATTCACAATAGCAAAGACTTGGAACCAACCCAAATGTCCAACAATGATAGACTGGATTAAGAAAATGTGGTACATACGTACCATGGAATACTATGCAGCCATAAAAAATGATGAGTTCATGTCCTTTGTAGGGACATGGATGAAATTGGAAATCATCATTCTCAGTAAACTATCGCTAGGACAAAGAACCAAACACCGCATGTTCTCACTCATAGATGGGAATTGAACAATGAGAACACATGGACACAGGAAGGGGAACATCACACTCTGGGGACTATTGTGGGGTGGGGGGAGGGGTGAGGGATAGCACTGAGAGATATACCTAATGCTAGATGACGAGTTAGTGGGTGCAGCACACCAGCATGGCACATGTATACATATGTAACTAACCTGCACATTGTGCACATGTACCCTAAAAGTTAAAGTGTAATTAAAAAAAAAAAAAGAGTAGGATTGAATATCATAGTTTGATCTCCCAGACTGGGAAGCACATAGTGTTGCTTTAAACTCGGATGCCAGAGCTGAATTTTTCCAACAAATAACAAATAGCAACTAGAATGTAAGCAAATTAAGCATACAAATTAAATCAAAATGCTCTTCTTTTTAGTCAACTCTGTCTCTGTTTTGCCTTAGAACCCAATTGCCATATATCATACTGACTGATCACTGCTTATTTCTTTAAACTGAAGCCAAAGGTCACATCTTATAGGAATCTTTCCATGATTCCCTCCCTTTATATTTCCATTCTTCATCTGATGATTTTTCACACCTAGCATAGTTCTTGGCATATGGTAGGCAATTTTGATACGTTAAATGAATGAATTGGGCTTACAACACTGTGGTAGACAGAATAATGCCTCCTCAGTATGTCTATATCCTAATCTCCAGAATCTGTAAACATGCTAGTTTGCATGGCAAGGGGGAAATAATAATGCAGGTGGAATTAAGGTTTCTCTTCAGATGACCCTGAAATGGCGATATTGTCTCTGATTATGTATGAACCCAATGTAATCTCAAGGGTTTTATAAGTAAAAGAAAGACATGAGAGAGTGTGATGATGCAGCATGCAAAAGGCCCTACTGGCTGTTACTGGCTTAGAAAATGGAAGAGGGGCAGGAGCCAAGGAATGAGGGCACCTTCTAGGAGCTGGAAAAGACAAGGAAACATTTTGTTTGTTTTGCAAAAGCAATGCTGCCCTTCTAACATCTTGATTTTAGCCCATTGAGATCTGTTTCAGGCTTCTGCTCTCTAGAATTGTTGAGATAATTAATTTTTTTTTGAGACAGTCTCGCTGTGTCACCAGGCTGGAATACAGTGGCCCATGATCTCATCTCACTGCAACCTCTACCTCCCAGGTTCAACTGATTCTCCTACCTCAGCCTCCCAAATAGCTGGGCCTACAGGCTAATTTTTGTATTTTTACTAGAGACAGGGTTTCACCATGTTGGCCAGGATGGTCTTGATCTCCTGACCTCATAATCCGCCCGCCTCAGTCTCCCAAAGTGCTGGAATTACAGGCATGAGCCACCGCTCCTGGCCCAATTTGTGTTGTTATACCCAAATTTGTGGTAATTTGCTACAGCAGCAATAGAAAACCAGTATAGATACCGTAATATAGGCTTTTTTGTTTGTTTCCTCCTTTTCTGCTGGTGCCAATGGTGAAGTCATGGGCAGGATCTCTCAATGTCAGAAGAAGTATAACCATAATATTTCCTGATTGAATGTACTTCTTGGAAGTTTAGTAATGAAAATGCATTGAGTTTAGAGATTGCATGGCTCTGATTCCTAGCCCAACACATTTGTGACCTTGGGCAAATCACAAAACTGTACTGAATGTTTTTATCTGTTTAATGGAGACCATAACATACACTTTGCAGGGGCACCATGAACACTAAATGATCTGCTAAAGGCCATTGTACACAGTCAAAGTAAAATAAATGCACTATGGCAGAGATAATCATTTTGCATGCTGATGAAGAATGTAATAAGGCATAAGCACCAAATGTGTGTTGAGAACTGTGATGGTATTTCTTGGGGGTGTTAGAGCTGACATTGGCCTTGTATGAAGGGAAAGGTTCACACATGTGGACACAGCACAGAAAGGGCACTCCAGGCTGTTCAAGTTGTGTTCAGGATAAGACATTAGGAGCAGCCCAGAGCAGCTGCTGGTGACACCACTTAGTGGCCACAGGGGTGATGCTGGAGCCAGAAGGCTTTGGATTGCCTGGTTCCACAACTTCCAGAGGTTGGCAGTTTAGGGTCATTATTCAAATGACCTTTGTGCCTCTGATTACTGAAATGTAAAAAAAACAGGAAGCTCTGGCAATTTAATGTGTCAGTACATCTAAAGCACAAGAGCAGAGCACTTACACAAGTCCAGTAAAAATTAGCTAATGTTGGTGTTATTTACTGCATGTGGAGAAGTGAGTATGGGGAAGATGTTCTGGAATATTTTCAGCCTGGATCGCTTGAGCAGCAGCCTCTTCAAACCCACGGAAAATGTCTTGTATGGAGCAATTTCATGCACTCTTACAGGAGTGGGCAAGAGAGTTCAACTAGAGTTGAAGTTCAATGAGGATAGAAATTAGATTTTGCTGTTGTAATTCACCTATTTATCCTCAGCACTCAATGTCTTGCCAATAGAGGTACTCTAAATATTTCCTGATTGAATGTACTTGTCTAAAGTTTAGACTATAGCCTAAAGTAGCTTATCAGTCCTATTTTTTCATAAACTAGGGTGTAATCCGTATGAGTGAAACACTTGAAGCCCATTACATCAAGCCAGATAGACCATAATTTAAATCATCCAGGGATAGGAGTCTATATTTCTCCTCTGCTTGCTTGTATGACATCGGGTAAGTCATTCAAACTCACTTGGTCTCAGGTTCTACCTTTATGAAATGATAAATCTGTGGGTTGTGTTCTATTCTAGTCTGTTACTTTGCATGGTTTTGTAAAATAACAATAATACCATAATTATGTAAATCCCAGTCCAGATTCTATCTATTTTACAATCTATATAACTTACATACCATATTTGCTAGGAGTGCAACTAAATGTTACCGAAACATCAAGAGTTCAGTCTAGGTCCTGTTGCTTGCTTCACAGAAAGCCAATCACTGAAACAATGAGTATTGCCAGGGAAAGAGGCTTTATTTGGATGCTGCAGCCAAGGAGAATGGGACGTCACTCAAAAATCCATCTTCTCAATGGACTAAAATTAGAGGTAGAAAAATAAGGGAAGAAACATAACTAAGTATGGAAAAATAGGAATTAGGAGAGGATTAAGAAGAGAAGGTGGTCAACAGGCAGCAGCAGGTTACTTAGGCAACCATAATTGGCAAGGGGTCTGGGTCTGGCATCTCATTGTCCAGGTGCAGTTATCTGGTGAGTTGCAGTTCCTTGAAACTATCTTGGAGGGGTGATAGTTGGTTTCCTGAGAAAGGAACTCAGATAAGAAAAGTGTAAGTTTCTTCAGTTTTAAGACTGAGAGGGTCAACTTTTTATTTATTTTTTTTTTCAAAAGAAACCATAAACATCAGTTCTATAGGACAATTGGGCCAGTTTCATAAACATTATAACATATAAGCAAAGTGTATGAGATAGGTACTGGTCCATGATCAATGTTCAATGAGCCCCTTCCTTATTTCTCAGCCTTAGTAATATTTAAGTGCTTTTCTTCCATAAGTTACCAGGCATAAGGTGTTATCTACAGTCCTCGCAGAACAGTAAGATGTCTCGTCGAATCTATCCGCTGGTTTATGTCTCCCACAGTATTCTTATTTAAATGGAATTATCCTGTTTATCACATAGGCATTTTACAGGTAGACTCTGTAATATTAGTGCCATGCAGAGCATTATAGCCATGCTAAAATATCATTTTTCCTGGGAAATAATATCAGTATCAAGGTGTATGGCAAGAAAATATAAATCTTTCTTTCAATGGGCTAAGAATTAAAAAAAGAGTCAAATGGTATTTCCAGTTCTAGATCCCTGAGGAATCTGGGGACTGTTGTGGGGTGGGGGGAGGGGGGAGGGATAGCATTGGGAGATATACCTAATGCTAGATGACGAGTTAGTGGGTGCAGCGCACCAGAATGGCACATGTATACATATGTAACTAACCTGCACAATGTGCACATGTACCCTAAAACTTAAAGTGTAATAAAAATAAATAAATAAATAAATAAAGTTGAAAAAAAAAGAGTAATGATACTGTACAATTATAGTATAAGAAAAATGAGGGTGGATATTTAGGTAGTGTTGATTAGAAAGTAGAAAACAATCATTTGCTGCAGTGACTGATTTATGGTTTCCTCTCAGCGCACATGTTGAGGTTATTTCCTCCAGAAGGAAGCTGTAGACAAATTCATAATTTATAATATTTAGAAATACACTTGTGATAATGTAGCTAGTGTTAACAGGAGAACAGGAGAACAGCTATTCCAAGGCTTACGCTACTGTTTTTAGGATGTTGATGGTACTATTTCTATGACCATTAATAATTTTAATGCTTGTCAATAAATCTTATTTTCATACTAATAGCTGCATGAAGTACCATAGGCATAGTAAAAAGAATTAGGGAAGCTGGATTTGAGACAAGCTTCTTTACGCTCTGGCAATGGAATTCTTTCCCCTAATTCCATGAACTTCACTTACCATATCGATAAAATGTGTAAAACATAGTGCGATATGTTAAAGCACTGTAAAAATGATAAAGTGACATAGCATAACCATTGATTTGTGAATGTTAGTTGAGGAATACTACAGTATAGTCCTTGTCAAATCTATGAAAATTATATGTGTATGTGTTATGATATCCAAAGGGTAAGATCTTTTTAAATATTAACCACAGGTATGAATTTCAGTGGTTGGTTGGTTGGCTATTTTTTTTTATGTAATTTTCCCAGTTACTTCACCCAACATTCTCTGCTCTCTAGTATAATGACTCTCAGATATTCATTTGGGCTCAACACAAAATTAGCTTTTTTGTATTTCTTGTGCAAAATTTTCTAAACCGTGTTATTTTAAAAAGATTAAAAATAAGTCTGTTAAGAAAATTGAAGTTATCAAATTAGATTAATAAACAGACATAAACTTGAAACATCCTCTACCACATAATCTGCACATGGCTGTAGAAAGCATAATTTTTGTGGAGCCTCACAACATTGCAAGTAAGTAATTTTTTCATCCCAATTGGTTATTTAGATTTGTTTTCCTATCTAGAAAGTCTGGGTTTTAGGCCTTTGTCCTAAAAACTTTACACAACTTTAAAACTGAATATCTTTAGTCTTAATGAAACCTGAATGACTGTGTAAATGAATTCCTATGTATTTCTACAATTTCATTAAGAGTATGGTATATGAAAGTATCACTGAAGCATGAATTTCTTGATCATGACAATTACTGCCACAATCTTATATTCACACACTCTGTGGTGACCTATCTATGGGTTGGAAATCCAGAACAGAGTATGAATCATATAAATACACATGATTTCAAGATTAAGGAGGTTTTATCCCGACTTCCTTGGGGTGGGAAGCATCAAGGAGGAGTTAATCTTACTGTGCATCAGCCTCTAACCATATTCATGAAAGTGAACATTTGATTGTCCCAATTACAAATGAGGTTGTCATGGTTGTTATTTTTCTGATTTATTGCCTATCAATGACAGACACCAACAATAGACCTTGAATTCTTGAAATATAACACAGATAGCCCCTCTTACCTTTTAAATTGAAAATACTTTATTTTTCTTCCTTAGAAAAGGGTATGCTGTTTAGGATTGTGCCTGTGTGCATGTGTGAGTGTGCATATCCAAACATGCTTGTTCACGTGTTGATTGTGGGAAGTGGTTGACATGTATCAACTAATTTAAAATTCACAACAATGGGAAGGATTGTATTTCCTATCAGTTCATTGTAAATTACAGCTAATAAATGAGATAAATTGAATCAATACCCATAGCTATCTGATTCACAATACTGCATGTATGTCTTTGTGTGCTTGTGCATGAGGGATACATGTATTTGCATGTATACTTACAAAAATTGTTGCAGCATATTGCTAATCCGGATCTTGTCAGGAGTCCAGCTACAGTACTATGCATAATTTTCCTCTGTCAGTTTGTATCATTGGCCAAAATCTAACAGATGTTTCTAAGAGTAAAGGCACTGGGAATTAACACTGTTGTCATTGATGAAGTACAAGTGCTCACACAGTCATCTTTATTTCATGCCTGTGAGGTTGATTAGCCACGTTTCTAGTTTGGGAGTCAGGTATGCCTATTCTTATACCTTTTATATTAATAAAACACCATTTTGAAGTTTTGGGTTGACAATAAAAAATGTACCTCAACTTAAAACTGATATCCAATGTCCTTGCACAATTTTTTGCAAACATTATCCTTTCCACAGCAAATATCTTAACTTTGTTTTGAAATTAATTTATCATAAATGGAAAGTTTATTTCTGGATTGATACTCAATTTGTTCTATTGATCCAGATACTTATAGTTATACCAATACCATACCCTACTGATTACTGTAACTTTATAGTGAGTTTTAAAATCAAGTAATATAAGTCCTCTAGCATTACTTTTTTTCCCGAGTTTTTCTGGCTACTTAAAGGCCTTTACATCTTCAGGTAAATTTTAGGTGAGTTTATGAAATTTAACAACAAAAAAATTCTGCTTGGATTTTGACATTGAATTGAATCTATAGATCAATTTTGGGGTGAACTGCCGTCTTTATAATATTGAGTCTTCCAATCAATGAAAATGGAATGGCCTTCATTTATTTGGAACAATTATCTCACCAATACTTTGTAGTTTTAGTTGAATATGTCTTGAAGTTATTTTATTAAATGTATTCCTAAGTATTCTATATTTTTATGTTATTATAAAATAAATTATTTTCATAATTTCATATTTATTTGTTGTTAGTATAAAAATACAATTTATTGATCTTACATCTTACAACCTTGCTAAACTTCTTTATTAGTTCTAGTAGTTTTTAATGCAGATTTGTTAGGATATTCTACAAAATGGTGTCCTCAGGGAATAAAAACAGTTTTACATCTTCCTTTCTTGGTAGACAGACATTAGTGTTTGCTCTGATGGATGTATTGATTGTTTCATTAATAGATCTGCCTTATAATAATGGCAAGAACACCTGTACAATATTGAGTATCTTTCTATGTATTTGTGTTTTATTGTGGATTTATTAGATTATTTAGAAATGTGCTATTTAATATGTAAGAATTTGGATATTTCCCATCTGTCTTATTGATTTCTAGTTTAATTACACTATGTACATAAATAATATATTACATTAATTTGAATCACTCAAATTTGTTAAAGTTTCCTTTACAATATCTCTGTTTTGGTGAATGTTCCTCATATACTTGAAAAAAAATATGACATTCATGTGTTTGAGTAGAATGTTCTATAAAAATCCATTAGATCCAGCTGCTTGATAATGTTGTTCTAAATTCTTGCGGTTTTCTATCCATTTATCATTTACAGATAAATGTTGAAGTTCTCTATTGTGAATCTGTATGTTTCTTCTTTCTCTTCTGTCAGATTTTTCCATTTATAAAACACTTCGTTAGACATATCCCCATTTGAGATTGTTGTGTCTTTTAGGTGAATTGATCATTTTATCTTTATATACTATCTCTTTTTGTTTTGTTAGTTTTCTTTGTTCTAACCTCTGTTTTGTCTCCAGCTTACTATTGATTTGTTTTTGCATGGTATAACTTTTTTCCATGTTTCTAATTGTAGCCTATCTATATCATTGTTCTTAAAGTGGGTTTACTTTAGATGGCATTGGGTTATTACCTTTAAATCCATTATCCAAATCTAGTCTCTTTTATTAGTGTTTTAAGACCACTTACATTTAATGTAATGAATGATATATTTGGATTTCAGTCTATTTTTTCTTATTTACCTTCTGGTAGTTCTGCTTTTTATCTTTCTTTTTTCCCTTCCTTTTTCTGCCTTCTGTTTGGGTTATTTAAACATGTGTACAAAGCATTTCACTATAATTTATCTAGTTTCAAGATTATTTATTCATTTATTTACACTAGTCTTTTCACACTAATTTGTTGTCTTGGGGATTAAAATTTACAAACTAAACTTTTATAGTCTTCTTAGAATTAACACACTCCAATTTCAATTGAATATAGAAAGCACTTATTTGTACTTCCAAATGTATTCTGTAATCAATTTGTCTATACATGGTTTTACTTTTTTCCATAAAAATGCATGGTATTTTAATTGAAATTCTAACAGTTTTAAATTAATTTAGGAAAAATTACATTTAATATGTTGAGTTTTTCTTGATATGTGTTGACATTTGTTCAAGACCACCATTTTTTCAGGAACATTTTTAAGATTTTTGGTTGTTAAAGCTGTTTCTTGTTAAATTTATATGTGGTTCTTTTATTTATCTCTATTCTATCTTAAGTGGGTCATTTTCTTTCCTTATATATTTATTTTTTGAATGTGCATAAAAAGATACTGATCTTTTGAATATTATTTACATCTCTAGTGAATTTACTAGATTCCCTTATTTTTTCCCATAAATCTGCCAATTTTGTTGAGTTTTATTGGCACATTTATGTGCATGTTTATACCATTTACATCAAAGGTGACATTACTTCTTCCTTTCCAATTTTTATACTCAATATCTGGTGCCTAATCACATTGGCTAACTTCTCTACAATGGCGTTGAATTGTCATAGAGATGGTGGCCTTCCTTGTCTAGTTCCAGACAAAGGAAAAAAACAGAAAAAGTAATGAAGAAGCTGCTGGTGTGTTACAATTAAATCAGAACTCTTGTTTGCTGGAGGGCTACATCTCTATCTAATCCACATCTACGTCTACATCTACTGTGTCAAGGAAGTATTTAAGTGCTTTTTACAGGAATTGTCTGTTTAAGGCTTTTTCAGATTTTCTTAAGATGGTTATATGATTTATTTCATTTTTTAGAATTTTATATTTAATTGACAATAAGTAAAAATGTGTACATCACATACGCTGTGATGTCTATATACATGTGTACATTGTGGAATGATCAAATCAAGCTAATTAACACATCTATCACCTCACATACTCATTTGTGCTGAGAAAACTTAAAATCTATTCCCTTCACATTTTTCAAATATACATTATTATTAACTACAGTCACCTTGCTGTGCAATCGATCAGCAGTACTTATTCCTCCAGTCTAACTAAAACTTTGCACCCATTTGCCAATGTCTCTCCTTTGCTTTTCACCCCACTCCCCCCACCCCTGGTAACCATCATTCTACTCTCAACTTCTATGAGTTCAACTTTTTTATATTCCAGATACAAGTGAGATCATGTGGTATTTGTCTTTCTGTGCCTGTCTTATTTTACTTAGTGTAATGTCCTCTAGATTCATTTATGTTGATGCAAATGACAGAATTTCCTTTCCTTTGTGGGCTGAATAATGTTCCATTTTGTGTGTGTGTGTGTGTGTGTGTGTGTGTGTGTGTGTGTGTGTGTGTGTGTGTGTGTGTATTTACCCCTTCATCCATATTGAACACTTAGGTTGTTTCTGTATCTTGGCTATTGTGAATAATGCTGCAATGGACATGGGAGTGCACGTATCTCTTCAGCATACTGATTTCATTTTGTTGGGATATATACCCAGAAGTGGGATTGCTGGATCATATGGTAATTCATTTCTATTTGTTTGAGAAATCTTCATAATGTTTTCCAAAATGACTGTAATGACTTACATTCTCATCAACAGAGTGCAAGGGTTCCCTTTGCTTCACATCCTTGCCAACACTTGCCATCTTTCATCTTTTGGTAATAGGCATTCTAACAGGTGTCATTATTGTTTTTATAAATTGCATTTCAATGATAATTTTTGTACTTAAGCATTTTTTATATATCTATTTGCCATTTGTATGTCTTTTCTTGAGAACTGTCTGTTCATGTACTTTGCTTATTTTTAAATAGGGTTATTTGCTGTCTTGTTATTGAGTAATTTGAGTCTCATATATTTTAGATATTAACTCCTCATGAGATGAGTCATATGTAATTTTTTTCCCCAATCTGTGGGTTGTCTCTTCATTCTACTGATTTTTTTCCTTTGCTGTGCCGAAGCTGTTTAATTTGATGTAATCCCAGTTGTCTATTTTTGTTTTTGTTGCCTGTGCTTTTGTGGTCATATCGAATAAATCACTGCCTAAACCAATGCCATGAGTATTTGGGCTCTTTTTTGGTTCCATATAAATTTTAAAATATTTTTTCTAGTTCTGTGAAGAATATCATTGGTGGTTTGATAGGAATATCATTGAATCTGTAAATCACTTTGGGCAGTATAGCCATTTTAATGACACTGATTTTTCCTATTAATGAGCATGGGATGTTTTTCCATTTGTTTGTGTCTTCTCTGATTTCTTTGAGCAGTGTTTTGTAATTCTCATTGTAGGGATCTTTCACCTTCCTGGTTAGCTGTATTCCTGGGTAGTGTGTGTGTGTGTGTGTGTGTGTGGCAATTGTGAATGGGATTTCCTTTCTGATTTAGCTCTCAGTTTAGTTGTTGTTGGTATATACAAATGCTAGTGCTTTTTGTACATTGATTTTATAGCCTGCAACATTGCTGAAGTTGTTTATCAGCTGAAGTTGATACTGATTTTAATGATAAAAAATTCCTCCAATATATGATAAATCTAGACAATAGGTTTTATTGTATTTTTTTGAGATTGTATGTTTCTTTTATATTTCCTGTTTGATCAGAGTATTTAAAATATTTTATTATTAAATGCAAACTATTTTTTAAATTTTGTCATTAATTTCTACTTATATGTGATTTCTGATTAATACATTTGTATTATTCATTTTCTTGTAATGTGTCAAGTTTTTCCTTGTAGTCAACTACAACAAATTTTGTGAATATTCTATTTTTATTTGAAAAGACTTTGTGTGTGTTTATTACCTTCTTAATCATGCTCTTTTCATCTTCTATATCTTTACTAATTTTTGTTGATTTTATTTGTCCTGGATTGAGAATGTGTTTTAGATTCTTCATTTTAGTGTATTTTTCTCTAAAGCATTTTTTAGTTTTATTTTCTCTTACAAACTTATTTTTATTTTTTCTTGCAGCTCTGTATTTTCTTCCTCATGAAGATTTTTGCTGCATTATTGAGGCTATAGACATTAATATCTGGTGTTTTCTTTGAGTATTAAAGCTTTTAATGTTATAAAGTGAACTAGAATCTATTATGATTTTATTCTGAAAGTAATCATGCTAGACACTAATATTTTATTCTTCATTCTCTTCCTACTTCTCCATAGTTCATCATTGTCATGTTTTTATGCTTAGGCTTTCTGGATTTCATTGTTTTAGGTTTGTGTCGAGTGTTCTGGATAGGGTGAGTAAGCCTCTCTAACTTTTTAAATATTATCAATACGTTTGGCTTCAGTTCTCTTTTGGTCGTTTCATTTCTATTTTATTTTTTTCTATCACTTTTTATTATTTAAGTTTTATACTTTCGTTCAAATGCTCAAATTTTTATACTTACTTTTGTATGTAATGTTCTCATCTCTGTCCCCCAAATTTGGATACGGTATATCGGTTCCCTACTATTAGCTATAATGAACTTTACCAGTCAACTCTTCTTCCTCCTTTTCTCCTTTTCCTCCAAGATTTAATGTGAAGTAAAAATCTTTTATACCCGTAGTTTTGTAGTTCAACTCTATCTTCTTTATGAGACATATACAATTTATATACTATACCTTTTTCATTATGATGTTCATTTTATTTCAGTTTACCAGAAAAAAACAATATTAATTTACTACTCATGGCTAAATTTTTATGTTGGTGTCCTCCTGTTTTTTTTTAATTATATGAAGCTTGCTTTCTAATAGATATTTCTCTTTTTAAGTTATCTCTTTAGTATTTGCTTGGCTAAATGTCATCTTACTGCAAACCAAAAACTAAATTCAAATTTTTCACAAAAATAGCTAACCCCAGTAATGATTTCTGTATCTGATGTTATATAGATTTTTATTGAGGGGAATTTTACTAGAATGGAAAGTTTTTTCTCTACACCCCAGAGTGTGATATCATTACTCGTTGGTATCCACTCTTAATTTTCTTTCTAAGTTGGAGCTTGTCTTTTACTTGTGAGCACTTTTATCACTTCCTCTTGCCCTCACTCACTCTTTTCTCCCTTTGCCTCTTTTTAGCACTTCTCTTCAGGGTTTAGCTAAGTGCCACATGTGTTTGCAAAAATCTAAATCTTGGGAACACCTGGATATTTCTGCCTATGCAGGTGATTGCCTTTTTTGTTGATTGCTTCTGGTGTGCTTTTTTGGTTCTCACTCTCCATCAAAGATTAGTTTTTCAAGTTATGAGTTCTTGGAGGAAGATGCTACGTGAAACATAACTTTACCATCTTTAGCTGCAATCTTAATTCCACTTGATCACACAAATCTTGCTTTCATATTTGTATTGACTACATCTCCTCTATGGTTTAACTTATGCATGTAAGGAATAGCAGTTCTGCCATTGCCTGTACAGAGATGAAAGTGTTGTTGATCTAAATGAGTGTTTTCAAGTCAGAATTACTTTTCATATTTATTTTCTAAAGAAATAATACAATATTTATCATTTAATTGTTTAAAAGTATATTAATATATCCCTACCATTACTTGAGAAAATGACATATGGAGATAATTGTATCCCAATATGAAAATAAAGAGGTATGGATATTTTTTAGACATAAAAATATGGGTAGGACATAAGTGGCCACGAATACGAAAGTGTTTCTTTTTCTACTTACATCATAGTGTGAAAAAGTTAGTCTAGCACTAGATGAGTAAGAGTCAAATAAGACAATGATTAGGAAGACAGTGTCTGGGAAGCCAACATTCAAAGAGCTACTAAACTATAAATTAAGTCAAATTTCCCAATGCTTTAATAGTAAATTGATACTCTATCAAATAATCATATCTTATTAATAAGGCAGCATCATTACAACTGAAAAAATTATGCAAGAGTAAAATGAATCATTTGTGACTTTCTGAGAAAAATATATTTTGGTTATCTTTAGAAGAAAACAATTGATCTGCAGTCGAATTACCTTAGCAAAATAAATTTAAAATTAGATTTGGAGTCAGCTAACAACTGCAATTTGCATTTCAAAATAATTTGTTAGGAATTCAAAGTATATTATTTCATATAAGTTGAAATACAAATTGAGACATCTGCCAAATTTTACCTCAAAGATGGAGTAATTCATTGAACCATTTATGATTTGAAATACTGTTTTTTACCTTTTCTCAGATTAACAAAAATCATGAGAACTGCTTTATCGAACACCAATTTTTGCCAGGCTAAGCATTACATATGCATATACACAAATACACACACATACTGTGTATATTACATGTATGTAATCTCTACTTCACAAAAAATACTTGCAAGAAAATATTTATAAACCCATTTTACATGTGAAAAAATAGGCTCAAAAAGGTTGGTTACATTTCCCTCAGTTAAAGAGCTCATATACTGCAGAGGTGATAACCAAACCTGTTCCATCTATGCTACATCTTTCTGATGCTGCTCTACATTTTCAAACTTCAATATAAAAAAGGGTTAGCAATTATATTTATATAGATATTTGCAGTGTGTGAAGGAGATGGGAAAACATTTAAATTAACTTAGAGTGATCTCACTGACTTTTACTTTCAAGCACCTAGGATGTTCTCATGCAAATAGCTCTTGTCAATACATTTTTTTCATACAGCACTGAAGATAATGATGGATCATTTTCAATTAAAAATCTAATGTCTCAGACAGACAGAATCAGGAATCTACATTCTTTTAAGTTACAAGAAATAATATAATGAGATATGCATACAACACTACCAGTAATAAGCCTGAGATATGGTAAATTTAGTGCAATAAGTTGTTCATAAATGTGTCTCTATGGAATAATAAAAGGTACAGAGAGAGACAATAGTAGGTGTACAAAAGATGCTCTTAACAGTCTTGTTTCAAAGTCCAGACCCTTTTGAGTAGTAAATAACTATAAATGACCTCCTATTTGAAAATAACAATTAGTTAGCTGAGTCTTATTATTTACAATTGTTTAGACTATTCCATCAATTTATCCTTTTACAGTGCTTTCCAATGTGTCTGCTAGAATATTTAGTGTTTTCCTTACTTCCTTTATTGTCTCTCAATATAAATACCCCTTAATATGCTAAATACCTTCTCTTCTATTTTCATCAGAAGCTGATTCTCGAAGGAATGATACATACATTATCGTCATCTTATTCAATTCCCATTCACTTTTCAACAGACTGAAATAAGAAATCCATATTCACTACTATTTTCAGGGACTGATATCACTCTACTTTCCCTGACAATTGTTTCCACAACCCTGGAATTTCCTTCCTCCTTTTTATATTGCCACAAATTCTTTCACCACTCAGCTAGAACACTCATTTTCATAGACCAAGAAACTTAGTTCAGTCATCAACTTGTCATTTTTTTGATATGTCTTCTAGGGTAAACAAATTTTGTTAAGTATTAAGGAATTACTTGCTCAAGGGACATTTATTCTCTATTGTCCAAAAACTCTGAGTCCTAATTTGTTTGCTCTTCTAGTCACCTCTAATAACAGCCCTGTTGATATTTAGCTTAGAGGGTACTTTCTTAATTGAGCTGAAATATATTAGAGAGAAAAACACACAAATCAAGGGCTAGTCAGAATGTAAAGCTGTTCCTAAAATGGCAGGACAATTATAGTAAAACAGGCCAGGTGCAATGGCTCACGCCTGTATTCTCAGCACTTTGGGAGGCCAAGGCGGGTGG
This sequence comes from Gorilla gorilla gorilla, assembly GCF_029281585.2. NCBI lineage: Eukaryota > Metazoa > Chordata > Mammalia > Primates > Hominidae > Gorilla > Gorilla gorilla. The sequence continues at coordinate 17,859,049 of NC_073237.2, forward strand.
ACCACTTGAGGTCTGGAGTTTGAGACTAACCTGGCCAACATGGTGAAACCCCATCTCTCTTTAAAAAAAAATACAAAAATTAGCCAGGTGTTGTGGTATGCAGCTGAAATTCCAGCTCTTGGGAGGCTGAGGCAGGAAAATCACTTGAACCCAGGAAGCAGAGGTTGCAGTGAGCCGAGATCTCACCACTGCACTCCAGCCTGGGCAGCAAAGCGAGACTCCAACTCAAAAAATATGTATATATGATAAAATAAGAGCAAACATATTTTATATCACAAGGCAAGTTAGTTACAGTAAATTGCAGGTGCAGATGAAGTAGTTATCAAGGAGCTTAAGTACTGAATCTGAAAGAAACTCCAGCTTTATTTACAGTGAATACTGTAAATAAGTAGACATTTTCTATATTATTATAAAAATTTTTTGTAAGTATATTTTTCTTATTTATAATTCAGTATTTTTGTATTAAGGTGCATTGATTAATGATAATTTACTTTCTATCTCAATTATAAAGATGTATAATTTCTTTTTTCTCTTTTTTCTTTCCAATGTTTATTGTAAGTACAGGGATACATGTGCAGGATGTGCATGTTTATTACACAGGTAAACATGTGCCATGGTGGTTTGCTGCACAGATCATCCCATCAACCAGGTATTAAGCCCAGCATGCATTAAGCTATTCCTCCTGATGCTCTTCCTCCTCCCAGCCCCATCCTCTGACAAACCCTAGTTTGTGTTTTTTCTTGTCATGTGTCCATGTGTTCTCATCATTCAGCTCCCACTTATAAGTGAGAACACTTATTTTGTTTTCTGTTCCTGAATTAGTTTGCTAAGGATAATGGTCTCCAGCTCCATCCATGTTTCTGCAAAGGACACAATCCCATTCCTTTTCATTGCTGCATAGTATTCTGTGGTGTATATGTACCATATTTTCTTTATCCAGTCTGTTATTGATGGGCATTTGAATAAGAATGTAAGAATAACTTATATTCTTTTGGGTATATACCCAGTAATGAGATTGCTTGATTGAATGGCATTTCTGCTTCTAGGTCTTTGAGGAATCACTATATTGTCTTCCACAATGGTTGAACTAATTTACACTCCCATCAACAGTGTAAAAGCATTCCTTTTTCTTCAGACCATGGCAGCATATGTTGTTTCTTGACTTTTCAATAATCGCCATTGTGACTGGTATGAGATGGTATTTTATTATGGTTTTGATATGCATTTCTCTAATGATTAGCAATGTTGACCTTGAAAGCCAGAGTGGCTCCTTTCCTCCAAATGACCTCAACACCTTTCCAGCAAGGGCTCAGAACTGGACTGAGGCTGAGATGGCTGAAATGACAGAAGCAGGCTTCAGAATGTGGATAAAAACAAACTTTGCTGAGCTAAAGGTATCTGTTGTAACCCAATGCAAAAAAGCTAAGAATCATGATAAAACAATGGAGGAACTGAAAGCCAAAATAGGTGCAATACAGAGGAACACGACCAACCTGATAGAGCTGAAAGACACACTACAAGAACTTCATAGTGCAATCACAGTATTAATAGCAGACTAGACCAAGAATATTAGAGGTTGAAGACTCTCTGTCTGAAATAAGACAGGCAGACAAGAATAGAGAGATAAGAATAAAACACAATGAACAAAACGTTTGGAAAATATGAGATTATGTAAAGAGATGGAATCTACAACTAATTGCGGTACTTGAACGAGACAGGGAGAATGGAAGCGATTTGGAAAATATACTTCAGGATACCATCAAGGACATCTTCCCCACCTAGCAAGACAAGCCAACATTCAACTTCAGAAAATGCAACAAACCCCAGTAAGATGCTCCATGAGAAGATCATCCCCAAGATACATAATCATCAGATTCTCCAAGGTCGACATGAAAGAAAAAATGGCAGCCAGAGAGAAAGGCCAGGTCACCTACAAATGAAAACCCATCAGACTACAGAGGACCTCTTGGGGGAAACCCTATAAACTAGAAGAGATAGGGGGGCCAATATTCAACATTCTTAAAGAAAGAATTTTCAACCTAGAATTTCACATATGGCTAAACTAAGCTTCATAAGCAAAGGAGAAATAAGATCCTTTTCAGACAAGCAAATGCTGAAGGAATTTATTACCACCAGACCTGCCTTATCAGAGCTCCTGAAGGAAGCACTAAATATGGACAGGAAAAACTGTTACCAGTCACTACAAAAACACACTGAAGTACACAGACCAGTGACACTTTGAAGCAACCACATAAACAAATCTGCAAAATAACCAACTAGCATCATGATAACAAGATTTTTTTTTTTTTTTTAGACAGGATCTCACTCTGTCACCCAGGCTGAGTGCAGTGGCACAATCACGGCTCACAGCAGCCTCGACCTGTCAGGCTCAAGCGATCCTCAGCCTGCCAAGTAGCTGGAGCTACAGGAACATGCAATATGCCCAGCAAATTTTTGTACTTTCAGTAGAGATGGGGTCTTGCTATGTTGTACGGGCTGGTCTTGAACTCTTGAATTCAAGTGATCTGCTCACCTGGGCCCCGCAAAGTGCTGGGATTACAGGCATGAGCCACTGTGCTCAGAAAGATGTACAATTTCTAGTTGGCATTCTTACTGCCCTAATATTAATGAGTTTTTTTTATTATGGGAAGAATTAAAATTTTGACATTGTGACGGGGCCTTCCTAAAGACCCAGAGCACTTCTGGATATTATTAGATAGAAAAATCTTTTGTAAATGATTATCCAGTGAATAGGATACTATACTGTCCATGACTTGGGGATTAAACTCCAAGAGAGGGTTTTGTGAAATGCGCATTATTTTGTAGCTGAGGAGGTAGCAGCTTCATCATAGACCTGGTGCCCATGAATCGGTTATTAGCCAAAGACATTCATGCCTTTCAGCCTCCCCATAAACTCAGCTATTTACTAGTTACTCCATAATCCCATTTCTCTCTTGTCAGCATTAAAAAAAAAAAAAACTTTATACTAGGTTTGCAATTAGTTGACTATAATATTACCAAGGAATCTGTCAGTAATTTATATAGCTGCTATTTACCAATGTAATCACATTTGCCTCTCTAGTGTAACATTTAAAAGAATGAGACAAATAGTTTTGGTCACTTACAATGTACTTTTAGTTTTTAGTTCTTTATCTTTGTAACTTTTTTTTATTGAAGCATAACAAGAATTTGGAAAAATTCTCAAACACCAGGACATAGAATCACAGTAAATCACAATCTGCCCGACCCCATGATCCTTTTAGGCAGTTAACTCCGATGACAACCACATTCTTACCTGAAACGATAGACAGATTTTGCTTGTCCTTGATATTATATTACTGGAATTATAAGATATGCATGTTTTTTGCCTCTGGCTTATTTCATCAAAATCTTTGTGAATTTTATACAAATTTATGTGAATAGTTGTATTTTGTTTGTTTTCACTTCCATAGAATACAAATATACCATGATTCATAAACTCATTTTATTGTATACAGAGCGTAAGTGATAATTCTAGAAAATGTCCTTTGTTGAAGGTATGTACACATTTATGTTTGGTATGATTGCAAATATGAGACATATGGTATAAATATGTTCAATACATACCATCAAAAAGTGTTCCAATGTGTTTTTTTTTAATGAAACTCTCGGCAGATTTAATTTTTTAAATTGTGGTAAAATATACTTAATATAAAATTTGTTATATTCAACTATTTTTATGTGTACAATTTATTGGCATCAATTACAACACAATGTTGTGCAACCATTACTACCATCTTTTTCCAAAAATTTCCTCACCTAAACAGAAACACTGTACCCATTAAGCAATAATTTTCCATTTCTGCCTTTCCCCTGGTAATCTCTTGTACATTCTTTTTCAATGAATTTGCCTTGTCTGGATAATTCATATAAGTGGTATCATGTAATATTTTCCCAGGCAACTTACATCACTTAGCACAGTATTTTCAAGGTTCATTGATGCGGTAGCATGTATCAGAACATCATTTCTTTCTTGGACTGAATAATATATTCCATTGCATTCATATACCACATTTTCTTTATACATTCTTCTGTTGATGGACATTTGGGTTATTTCAATCTTTTGGCTATTGTAAATAATGCTGCAATGAACATTGGTATAAAAGTATCTGTTTGAGTCCCTGGGTATATATCTGAAAGTGGAATTACCAAGTTCTATGGTAATTGTCTAGAGGTATTTAGCTTTTTGAGACACCATCAAGCTATTTTTCACAGCAACTGCACTATTTACACTTCCATCAGAAATTTATGAGTGTTCTAATTTCGGCCCATCCTGGACATTTGTTAGTTTCTTAATTAATTAAATATTTTTTATTATAACCATATTAGTAGGCATGAAGTAATATCTCACTGTGATTATGATTTCCATTTCCCTAATGATTAATGATGTTGAGCATCTTTTCATATGCTTATTGCACATTTATAAATATTATTTGAAGAAATGTAAACTTAAGCCAATTACAAAAATTTTATTGGATTGTCCCTTTGTTGTTGAATTGTAATTCTTTATATATTCTGGATATTGAATATTTATCAGATATATGGTTTCCAAATATTTTCTCCCATCTTGTAGGTAGTCTTTTCACTTTCTTGATAATGTCCTTTGTTGCACAAAAGATTCTAATTTTGTTAAATAATTTGTTAATTCTTTTGTTTCTTGTACTTTTGGTGTCATATCTAAGATTTCCTTGACAAATCTAAGGTTAAGAATATTTATCTGCATGATTTGCTTTAAGAATTTTATGATTTTGTCTCTTATATTTAACTCCTTGACCCATTTTGAGTTCATTTTTTAATACAGCTTAACTTTTTTTTTCTGCATGTGGAAATTCAGTTACTGTAGCACCATTTGTTGAAGCCAGCGGTAATTATGAGTGTTTCAATTATTCCACATTCTCATAAAGATGTAGTGCTGTCTGTGTTTCTATTTTTCTGTTATGTAAGGGTTTTATACTTTGGTTATAATTTGTATTTAAATGTAAAATTATATTTACAGTGAAGGTCAGTACCCTTTCATATGTTTATTGGACATTTGGATGTCCTATTTTATGAAGTGCATGTTCTAGCATTTGTCTCACTTTTCAAATGTGAAATGCTAATTTTTTATATACGTTGGATAAGAGGCTTTTGTGGCTTAATTTCTTATTCTCTTAATGGTGACTTTTGAAATTCTTAGTTGCATTATAGTAAAATTTTTAAACTCTTTTCATTGTGATTAATCCTTTTCTGTTAAATTTTTTTGCTAGCCCAAATTCATAAAGATATTTTTCTGTACTGTCTTCTAGCAGTGTTAATTTGTACATTTATATTTCCACTCAATTTGTATTTATTTTGTATATAGTATAATTTAGGAATCTATTAATAGATTCTTTTTTGAAAATATCAATAAACATATAAGTGGCCCAGCAGCAATTATTGAAAAGGCCATTTTTCTCTTATTGTACTCTAGTGTTTCACTTTTATGTATCAGGCAACTGTATGTATGTGCAACTGCTTTTAAATACACTTTTACATTTTTTTGATCAGCTTGTCTATACTTCTACCAATTTTACACTGTGCTAATTACTAGAGCATTGCAATAAATCTTGATATAAATTGGAATGAGTCATTTAGCTTTCTTTTTCCTCTTGAACATAGTTTGGCTATGTAAGACCCTTCATATTTCTAAACTAATATTGGAAAGAATTTGCCAACCTCAACAAAACAATAGAAAATTATACCTAGTTTTGATCAATATCACATTGGATCTAAATATTTAGAAAGAATTGTGATTTTTATAATGTTATGTATTTTCATAAAATCACATTGTATACCTGTACTTGTACAGGTTTGTTGTACATATGTATGTCGTGTATGTATATACACAAAAATATATTCTGCTATTTCTTACAGCACAGTTTTGCAGCATTTGGTGTCAATTTAAATGTATTTTATTATAATTATTCTCAGTTATTTGATATTCTTAATTTTATTATGAATATTTTAAACTTTTATTTTCTAATTTTTATTGCATATAAGAAAAATTAATCTATATATTGACTTTTATACAACCAACATGCTAAATTTATTTATTGATTCTTATAGTTTGCCAATGGATGCTTTTGGATTTTCCATATATGTAATTGTATGATCTCTGAATAATGAGAGTTATTTCTTCCTTTTTAATCTTGTGGTCTTTATTTCTTTTTCTTTTGTTACTACACTAAGTAGAACTTGTAATATCATTAATAGAATTTGTAAGATCAGGGACACTTATGGCATTTCTGATGTCAAAGGAAATACATTCAATAATTCACTGTAACTATAAAATTTACAGTATGTTTTTGGTTAATATTCTTTGTCATATTGTATAAATTTCCATCTACTTACACATTATCATGAAACATATTATTGATGGTTGGTTAATTTTATCAAATATTCTTCCTAAATATATCAATAATATGTTTTCTTTTTATTAATATGTAATAAATTCTATTCATTGATTGAAAAATATTAAGCTGCTCTCACATTCCTGTAATAAACCTTAATTGGCTTTGTGATATATTATCAGTTTTCATAAATATATGAATACAGTTGACCCTTTAACAACATAGTTTTGAGCTGCATGGGTCCACTTATATACAGATTTTCTTTTGCCACTGCCACACCTGAGACAGCAAAACCAAACCCTCCTCTGCCTTTTCCTCCTCAGCCTAAGTCAATATGAAGACAATGAGGATAAAGACCTTTAAACGATTCCACTTCCACTTAATGAATAATAAATATATTTTATGTTCCTTATTTTTTTAATAAAATTTTATTTTCTCTAGCTTGATTTATTGTAAGAATACAGTATATAATACATATAACACAAAAAATATGTGTTAATCAACTGTTTACATTATCAGTAAGGCTTCTAGTCAACAGTATGCTATGAGTAGTAACATTTTGGGGGAGTCAAAAGTTACGCACAAATTTTCAATTGCATGGATGGGTCAGCATCCCTAACCTTCACATTATTCAAGGGTCAGTTGTAAAATGATTTCATCAGTGTTGGTAATACATTATTCTGTGATTTTTTTTCTACTGATGTTCTTGCCAAAGTTTACTATAAAGAATATGATAGCTTTATAACAGGACATGTGAAGTGTTCTCATGCTTTTTATGTTCTCTAAAATACTTTTTGTAATATCAGTGCTATTTATTTTCTAAAAATTAGAAATAATTCATAGGGCACATCCTGTGTACCTCAAATTGTGTTGAGGGTATTAATGAATTCATTGTTTTACATAGATATAGGACTATTTAGGCTATTTCTTCTTCAGTCTGTTTCAACAAGTTTTTCTTTTATGATATATGCATATGTCATATAAAGTATCAAATATATTGGCCTGAAATATTTTTAATCTTGTTATCTTTAATTTATAAGAAAGACCTATAGTAATCATCCAGTTTTCTTTAGTGATATTACAATGCATTTCTTTATTTGATTTTACTTTTTCTTTAAAAAAATTTCAAACATAAAAAAATGGTAATTTTGTATATATCCAGAAATCTACTATAATAATTATCAAGTCATGATCAATCTTGTTATTTTATCTATACTCCCACCCATTTTGAAACTGCACTGCCCATATTATTTTGAATTAAATCCCATGAATCTTATGATTTCATTTATACATATGTTTGTGTGTTTTTTTTTTTTTTTGGCAGAGTCTCACTCACTCTGTTGCCCAAGCTGTAGCTAGAGTACAGTGGCATGATCTCAGCTCACTGGAACCTCTGCCTCCTGGGTTCAAGCAATTCTCCTGCCTCAGCCTACCAAGAAGCTGGCATTCTGGGAGTGGTGGCACATGCCTGTAATCCCAGCTACTCATGAGAATCACTTGAATCTGGAGGCAGAGGTTGCAGTGAGCCAAGATTGTGCCACTGCACCCCAGCGTAGGTGAAAAAGTGAGACTCCATCTTGAAAAAATAAATAAAAATAAATACATTAAAAAGTATGCAAATTCAACTTCCAGGGTGTTTGTCCATTTTCCTAACTTTTTAAAAAGTAATTCTTTTCTTATGTTACTTTTTCCTCTGTCATCGTGGTAGTTAGTTAACACTAGTAGGACCCCATGGGTTATGCTTCAGTGTTTATGCCTGTTTGTAGTTATTTCTTCCTGAATCCAAGCTTAGCTTATAACTCAAAGACTTTAGAATAGAATATAGCAAAAATATTGCTGTGCAATCCTAGCCTAGGCTTTAACAAAGTATAAAACTTCCACTTATGAACTCTTAGAAGTCCTAAAGTTTCACATGAGAATTCTAGATGAAACTGTGTAAAGAAAAAATATGAAGAGGTCATGTGGAGAGAGAGAACCTTGGGAACTGAAGAATCCAGACATTCCTCGAATCTAGCTCTTCTAGCCAGCCCTCCACCACCCAAATCTCCCTTGCTGAGGCACCAAAAAGCTAACGAAGCTGTTGCAGCCTTTCCAGTGACAGCAGGCACTGAAGTGAGCGTAGATAAGCCCACTGCCTCTGTAAAATCCTGACCCTCAAAATCATGAGAAATAACAAGTGATTGCTGTTTTAAGCCACAATATTTTAAAGGTAGTTTGTTCCATGGAAGAAGATTAACAAAAGATAGAATGACACCAGAAGAGGGGTGCATCAGCAACAAAATATCAAAATATGCAGCACTGGCTTTATGATCAGGTGGAAGTTATGGACTAAAAACCTTGAGGAAACTGTTAGAAAGAGCTAAAAACAAATGGACCTTAATGATATTGGCACAAAAATCAGTGAAGCTGCCACCTTCTTATGTGGAAGATAGCAAATGTGGCTAATAAACTTGCAAATCTGGCTAAGAAAATTTCTGGGCAGAGTGGTGAATGCACCAAGTTGTTCCTTTAATTGCTTACAATAAAGAATGTGAGAAGTGAGATGAGCTAAAAGAGGAATTGCTGGAATTTTTTGTTCTCGATATGGCCTCAATCCATTCTAGTAGTGTAAAGGCAACATTCTATGGGTTGTTGGTTTCTCTGAAGGAAATGAAAGTAAGCAACAAGAAGGCATCCAGGGAGAAATCATTCCACAGAAGTAATAGGTAGCATTTCGGATGTTACGCTTTTATTAGCATCATCATATCTTAATAATGAGAGGACCTCTGGAGGTCTTTTAGCTCTTTGGAAACAGGTCCACGCATATTTGAAATATTGGAAGCTGATCCAGAGCAGAAGAATAAATTTCCCAATATCACACAAGCTGGTGAGAAGCAGAGCTGAAAATAAAATCTAATTTTCCTGGCATTCTTCCTGCTGCACAGCATTGAAGTTCTCTTCCTTTTGCAAAGTGAGACAGGGTAGTGATAGAGATATCTCAATGCTTAACTGTCAAACTGAACCCAGGCTGCTTGATAGCGTCACAGGGAGAAATAATCTAAAGGGCTGAAATGAAGAGAGGAAAATAGTTCTCAGCAAGTGGCATCAACTTATTTGGTATTTTTTTCTCAGCTTATTGTTATAGACATGTTAATGGCAAATCTGAGAAGGTTCTTTTGTGAATCAGGTTATGGCTATGATTGTTCAAAAAGCTCATTACCAATTTATGAAAAGCAGCAAAACTCATTTTCTCTTAATGTGAAATCACTTCAGCTTGTCAGTAGAGAAAGAATTGTTGAAAAGTGAATTGACCACATACGGATCCATTCTTTCTTTTAAAAAAAAATGAAAAAGTCATCTAAGAGGAAAATATCTCTCAATAATGAGATATATGTAACACTCAGCCGGAGTTAAGCCCCAGTTAATATGGTTTTCTGAATTGAGCTACTTTTCTCATTTGCCTACTGTGGGTACCACACAGGTAGACTTCATAAACCTGAGTTATCTGTCTATTAAAGAGCAGCAGGGGCTCTTTGACTCAGGATTTCATTAAAACAACAAAAGGATTTTGGGGAATAACTGAACTCTCTGGAATTAGAGATACATAATTTAATACATACATATTCTTTCCATAAATTGAATGACTTAGGTGATCAAAATGAGTTCTGATTACAATTCCTGGTTCCTCCACGTTAAGAAATAAACAATGATTGTTACCCATAGCGGCCGTAGAGATAGGTCTATGCTGAGTGACACTGTTTTTCTGTGTTCTGTCTGTGGTTCCTATGACCTCTCTCATGCTCTGTCACTTGGGATAGCTAGCTCTTATTCTAGAGTCTTTCAAAGTCTTATTTTTCACACCAGAGCATTTGGCCAAGGTTCAGCATTTAACCACTGTGTCTTTGTCTTTTTTTTTCCTATAGTTTTATCTTCCACTCTCCATTGAAAATCCCTGGATGTCTACTTAATTCATTAAAGTCAGGAGAGGTTGTGGGCACTGCAGCTTTCTGATTATTTTAAGATTGGCTATCTGCATTATCTCTGCCATGATCATCATTGGTCTAATCCCTCACTTATTTGTTTGTTTATTTTTAAGGACTTAATTATTTTAGAGCAGTTTTCAGTTCATAGCAAAACTGTAAGGATGTAACCGGGATTTCCCATAAGTCCTCTGCCCCCTCACATGCAGAGCCTTTCATTATCAATATCCCCTACCAACATGGGACAGTTGTTACAAATGATGAACCTACATTGACATATCATAATCACCAAACTCCATAGTTTACATTACGGTTTACCCTCACTGCTGTACATTACATAAGTTGGAAAAATTTATAATGATATGTGCCACCATTAAGGTACCATGCAGAGTATTTTCCCTGCTCTAAAAATAGTCTCTGTTCTATGTATTCAACCTCTTCACCCCCAACTCTTGGCAACCACTGATCTTTTTACTGTTTTCATAATTTTGCCTTTTCCGGAATGTTGTATCATTGGAAATTTACAGATCAGCTTCTGCGACTAAGGAACATGCACTTAAGATTCTGACATGTTTTTTCATAGCTTGATAGTTCATTTCTTTTTAGTGCTGAATAACATTCTATTGTTTGGATGTAATGCAGGCTATTTATCCTTTCACCTTCTGAAGGATGGATATCTTGGTTGCTTTCCAAGTTTGGGCAATTAGCAATAAAGGTGCTTTAAGCATTCACACGCAGGCTTTTGTGTGAACAAGTATTTTCCATTTCTTTGGGTAAATACCAAGGAATGTGATTACGGGTTAGTATGGTAAGAGTATGTTTAGTTTTGTAAGAAACTGCCAAACTCTCTTCTAAAGAAGCTACACCATTTTGCATTTCCGCAAGCAACAAATGAAAGCTCCACCCCAGCATTTGGTCATGACGGTATTCTGGATTTTCCTGGATACTAATAGATGTACTGCTCCTTTGTTTTTTGATAAATGAGTACATGTATCTTCAGAGGAGAAGTGTGCTAGTTGCTTACAGCAAGAGTATAAATCAACAACATCTTCATGAGGCAACAGTTGTATAATTTTAAGACATTAAGATAGATTTATAGTAAATTGATCATGAATATTTTATAGAATATAATGAAAAAATGGATACATTTTAGATATAATTACAGATTCCAAAAGTATTGATTGAAATGAGCCACTAACTCCATTATCCACTGAGGGCAATTTTATAAAAAATATGAGACCAATAACAATAATAACAAAAACAAAAACTTGATACCTATAGGTGTATTTACATTTTGAAAAGCTAGTAAATTCTATAGTTTTAAATCTAAAGTGCATTGCTCACTGATATATCTATTTGTGTGTGATCAGCAGACAGGTTTAACACTTTTTGGTTTGTATTTTTCTTCATATATATGATAATTCACTCAGTTGAGTGTTTCTAAGTGAACATCCATCATTTGTTAATATCTTATAAGGCCATGTAATCAGACAAGGCCTAATTCTTGAATCTGAATGCCTAAGATACGTGTTCTGGTGTGACCACAACTACACTTTCTAGGTATTTATTGAAAATGAGACTACCACATATCTGCATAAGAACCTTCAGGAGCATGCCATCAGGAAAAAAACAAAAAACAAAAACAAAACAAAACAAAACAAAAAAACAGTGTGAGAACAGTGACCAGCAAACTAGACTCCAGGAATCCCCTGAAACAAGTTTTCATCTCAGCACTTAAGAGAAGTCATTCTTTAAAATAATGTTATAAATTAAATTGCGCACTTGATTCTCTAGATTCTAATTATTCTAACTTTAAGCCATTAAACACACAGGTAACCATGACACTTCCATAATCTTTTCATTTTTTTATTGTACCTTAAGTTTTATGGTACATGTGCACAATGTGCAGGTTTGTTACATATGTATCCATGTGCCATGTTGGTGTGCTGCACCCATTAACTCATCATTTAGCATTAGGTGTATCTCCTGTATCTCCTAATGCTGTCCCTCCCCGATCCCCCCACCCTACAACACCCTACACCCTACAACAGTCCCCGGAGTGTGATGTTCCCCTTCCATGGGTGTAACATGGATGATGGATGGATGGATGAGTGGATGATGGATAGATGGATGGATGAGTGGATGGGCAGATGGATGATGAATGGGTGAATGGATGATGGATGGGTGGGTGGATGGATAGATGGATGGATGCATGGGTGGACGTTAAGGTGGGTGGATGGATGGGTGGATGATGGATGGACGGGTGATTGAATGGGTGGATGGATAATAGATGGATGGATGATGGGTGGATGGATGTTCAAGTGAGTGGATGGATGGGTGGATGGTGGATATATCACGGATGATGGATAATGGATGAGTGGATAGGTGGATGGGTGGGTGGATGATGGATGAGTGGATGAGTGGATGGGTGGGTGTATAATGGATGAGTGGATGGGTGGATGGGTGGGTGGGTGATGGATGAGTGGATGGAGGATGGATGGATGCATGTATGCATGGATGGATGATGGACGGATGGATGGATGGATGGATGGATGGATGGATGGATGGTTATATCATGGATGATGGGTGGATAAATGGTACATAGGTGGATGGATGGATGGATGGATGTTCAGGTGGGTGGATGAATGAGTGAGCAAATATTTGGGTCATAAATGAAAAGTGTGTGATAAGTGAAGGGACAATGAGTCAATCAAAGGCCCAAACTGGGGCCCTATCCTAGCAGAGTGTGGCCAATGAACAGAGGCCAGATCAAGCAGCCCCCAGGGTAGGGCTGGGCAGCTGTCAGAAACACACCCTCTACAAGCCCAAGCCAGGGGAAAGACGGCAGCAAGACAAGGCTGCACAGCCTTGAGCCTCACCTGCCTGTGTGTGTGCATCTGTGTGTGGCTGTGTGTACACATGGAGTTGTGTGTCTGAGAGTTCCAGTGTGTGTTTCTAACTGTATGCAAACCTGTTTGAGTGTGCTCTCATGGGTGAATGTATGTGTGCATGTGGCTGTGTGTTGGGGCATAGCTGTGCCTGTGGCATGTCGGTGTGTGCATGTGTCTGTCTGCCTGTCTGAAGTCTCTGTGTTTTCGGGTGTTGGATGTATCTGCATGTAAGCGTGTCTATATGTGCCTGCATGTGCTGGGCGTCCTCTCCACACCTTCATCCTGGGACCTTTCTCTGTTTTGAGTTCTCCCTCTTCCCTGTCAGTGCCGTGCTGGTAAAGATTTAACAACTGGCTCTGCATCAGGGCTTGGGAGAGCCCTGACTTTAGCATTTGCTGATATCCATGGTGTAAACCCAACCATGGCTGACTTGGAGCCCCCAAGGCACTGAAAGCAGCATTGGGAGGAGACACAGGAGCACAGCCAGCTCTCCGGAGCCTGTGTCACTGACCCCAGATGCTTCGGCCTGGCTCTGACTCCTCATGCATCAAAGCCCTCCTCACATGGTTCTACCTTGGACCATAGGCTCAAGCACCTCCACGGTGGCCTGGGGCCTCTGATCTCTCTGCACAGTCAGGGGCCAGCCTGAACCGTCCAGGTGTGCTGGGTCACAGAACTCTACCCAGGGGTTCCAGGGACAGGACAGGGCAGGGCTCTGCAGAGGAGAGGACCAGCAGCTCCCCAGGGTTGGCGCCTACAGGCCACAGCCCTGGAGCTAACTCTGTCCTGAGAGAGTGACCACCCCATGATCCCTCCCTGCCCCAGTGCCTCTAGGAAGCCCTCCCTGCCCTACCAGCCGCCTCTCATCTTGCAGACAGCAGTGCATTCATCGTGGAACCCTTGAGTCTCTCCTTGAACGCGTGCCACACTGACTCGAACCCAGGGTGGGGCTGTGGGACACCACTGCTGATCCATTCTACAGAAAGTCTACTCTCCTCCACTCTGTTCCAAGCATCGTGCTAGATGCTGAGAGTACAGAGACAAATAAGGTCTATCCCCGCTCTCATGGAGCCCCCTAAAATGAGCCCCACCACTGCAAACTATCACTCCTTCAAGCTCAGCCTGACCCCCGACCAAGCTATATCCAGACCTGACAGCTGCATGTTAATAAGCCCCTCCCCTGCCATGGTCACAGAGCACACTGAGCAGCCCCACCTGGCCGGTGGGCGCACCACCCCTGCAGGCTGCCTAGATGAGGGACAGTCCTGCTCACCCCCCGGGCCCCCATCTCTCACGCACACACAGTCAGAGGCAGGACAGAGCTCAGCTCCCTCTGCCCAGGGCTGCCTGCCAGGTCAGAAAGCAGTGCCCCCACCTCAGTGGAGAGGGAGGAAGGGTGCGTGCCCTCGGCAGACAGTGTCCAGGGTGGGGGCGGGCCCTGGACTCTGCACAGATGGAGGAGGCCTCTTCACTCTTCTGTGTCCAGCGAGGTCAGATGGCCCCTGGCACAGTCTCCCTGCTTATGAGTGTCTCACCATCTGTGCACAACCTTGGCCACCAGCTCTGCCCTGGGCCTGCCCCCAGCCCGGCCCTCCTCTTCCCCCACCTGTCATTAACCTTCTCCAGGGAGGGTTCGTCCAGCATAGCTCTGCCTGTAGCCTCTGTGGCTTCCCATTGCCCTCGAGACAAAGCCGGGACTCCTATGCAGCCAGCACAGACCGTCTCCTCTGTCCCGGGCCGGGCCTGGCTCTGCTCTCCACATAGACCGTCTCCTCTATCCTGGGCCTAGCCTGGCCCTGCCCTCCGCCCAGGCTCTGGACACATCCTTCCTCTCCCCTGGACACTCAGTGTGCGGCCTCAGCCCTGTCCTGGGTTCACGGCTCCACACGCCTGTGTGTAGCATGTTTTGCACTGCTCCTTGTAGACCATTCCTTCTTTCCACATGCACTCCGAGTGCCCGATCCATGCCAGGAAAGCCACAGGGAGCAAGAGTGCACGAGAGACAAAACCCATAAAACAGGGGGGTCACCTGCAGGGGAGACCTCGCTGGGGGTGCTTAGGGAGAGACACAGGGGCCGGGGAGGGAGCCACATGGACACAGGGAATCGTGTTCCAGGCAGCAAGTGCAAAGGCCCTGAGGCACCAGCTTCCAGCAGGCTGAGGAAGAGCCTGAGGGGCAAGGCAGCCACGTGGGGTGAGGCTGTGGAAGATGTGCTTGGGAGAAGACAGGGCTGCCAGGCTGCAGGGTGGGCATGCTGGGTGTATGAATTCCATAGGATGGGCTTCTGGGAGCAGCCCACAGAGTGCCTGGCCCAGTGATACTGATACCTAATCGGGCTTCCCATGTGCAGGCCCCGCCCTACATACACATTCATGCACCACAGTTATGCAATCCTCACAGCTCCCCCACTAGGCCCATTTTGCAGATAAATAAGCGGAAGCAGAGAGGTGAAGTCGAAGGCCCAGGGCCAAGCAGCAGGCAACGGCAGAGATGGAAAGCAAACCCAGGCAGGCGACTCTGCATTCACCCACCTGCCCCACCCCACTGTGGCTTGGTCCCCAGGAACAGGGATGCATCCTCCTCCTCCCTGAGCCTGGCCCCAGACCAGTGAGGCCCCATCTGCGTGGATCATGAGGTGACAGCTTAGCACCCCACAGCATCCAGAGACCTCCCAGGAACTCGCTGAACTGGAGGGGCCTAATGAACCTTCGTCCTCCAGGGTCTATAGGCTCTGAACTCACCAATTCATTTCTTCATTCCCTCACTCATTCACTCACTCATTCACTCACCTACTAACTCATTCACTCACTCATTCACTCACTCACTCATTCACTCACTCATTCATTCACTAACCCATTCATTCATTCACTCACTCACTCATTTACTCATTCACTCATTCATTTGTTCACTCATTCACTCACTCACTCACTCATTCACTCACTCACTCACTCATTCACTCATTCATTCGCTCACTCACTCACTCATTCACTCACTCATTCACTCATTCACTCATTCATTCACTCATTCACTTGTTCACTCATTCATTCGCTCATTCATTCATTCACTCACTCACTCATTCACTCATTCATTCATTCACTCACTCACTCATTCACTTGTTCACTTATTCACTTGCTCACTCACTCACTCACCCGCTCGTTTGTTCATTCATCCATTCACTCACTCATTCACTCACTCATCCATTCGTTCATTCATTCATTCACTCATTCACTCACTCATTCACTCACTCACTCATTCACTCACTCATTTGTTCACTCACTCATTCACTCATTCATTCATTTGCTCACTCATTCATTCACTCAATAACTCATTCACTCACTCACTCATTCACTTGTTCACTTATTCACTTGCTCACTCACTCATTCACTCACTCATTTTTTCATTCACCCATTCACTCAGTCACTCAGTCATTCACTCACTCATTCACTCTTTCACTCACTCCTTCACTCACTCATCTACTTCACAAATCTAGCCTAGCCCTACCTACTCCCTGGGGCCAAGCTAAAAGTGCTGAAATGCATCATTGTTGTCCCACCATGGGGACATCTCAGGCTGGTGCTCATGGACACAGACAGGGACAAGGAGGGAGGCCCAGGGATATCTGAGCTCTGAGGAGACCTCTCTGCTGGGCAGAGTCAAAGGGCACTCCCCTGCTCGGTGGGATGGCAGCCCTCTCTACCCTGTAGGGCCACAGTGTCCATTCCTGTCCCAGGTGTCTGAGGGACACAGAGACCCTGTGGTTTCCTGCCTGGCCCCACATCCTGCTCTGTGTCCCTGCCTGAGAAAAGAGGAGTCACCTGACAGTGGTTACAGCGATGGCACGCAGCCTGCCTGCCATTCCAGCCAGCATCAGAGACTGCTGAGCTCAAGGGGCCAGCAGACAGACTACGGCAGGAGTTGGCTGTGCCTGGCAGGCCCTCGGACAGACGGAGGCGGGCAGGGGCTGGTCAGGCCAGACCTCAGGCAGGGACGTGGAGCCAGGGTCTCTGGAGCCAAGACGGGCTGGGAACGAGAGAGGGTTAGCTGTCCTTGCCTCAGCCCACGGGGGAGGGGGTGGCTGAAAGGGGCTGGAGATGTGGTCACTGAGGGGTCCCAGACACCAGACAAGCCAGAAGCCTAAAGCAGAGGGAGCCACGCGCCCCACAGGACAGCCCAGGGAGACTGCAGACATCGGAGCTGGGGTCCTGCCTGGCTCATCACTCCTGGCTGCACAGGCTTGGGGTAATGGTGACAGCCAGCCCATCTGGAGCAGTTACTGAGTGCCAAGCCCACACCTGGCCTCACCATCTTTGACTCACTCGAGCCTCATAACAACCGGTGAGGTCTCCATGGTTCCCATTCAGTTAACTAAAGCTCAGAGAGGCCAATGGTCTCCTACAAAGGGGGCTATGAGCCCACCACAGGTGGGGAGCCAAGAGCCCCTGCTCCCTGCCCCTCCAATCCCTTACCCAGGAAACGCGACACATAAACATTCCCTATGGACATTCCCTAAGGAGGCCCAGACCCTGCCACTTCACTAGTGGGGTCCTGGGCCCGAGACCCTGTGGGATGATCAGGCCAGCCCCAGGAGCCTTCCCTGCGAAGCTTGAAGTGCCCCGCCCCACGTGCCCAAGGAGGCCAGCCTAAGGAGTGACGAGGGCTCCAGGCATGCCCTGCCTGCCTCTCCCTGGCCCATGGCCTTGGGCAGCTCAGCTCACCCTCAACCCACTGCCTCCCTGACCACCTATAGGCCCCGGTCCTCATCCCCACACAGCTCCCACAGTCCCACTGGAGGCCCCCCGCTGCCCCACCTCTGGTCCTCAGACATCCTGGCAAGCCTCTCCCGAGGCCCACCCTCTGCAGGAGTCCTAGGGACCTGGAAGGGAGGTGGGGAAGTGGGCGGTCCCACGAGAGGCTTCTAACAGGAGTAGCCTGGTCCTGGGCTCAGACCAGTCCATGTCCCACAAAGGCCAGCCCGGTGTGGCCAATGGGCTCTGCCTCAGAACCAGCAGGGAGGTGATAAATGCAGGTCCTTCACCTCATTCTGACTTCCTGAGTCCAGATCTCCAAGTAGAACCTGGAAACTGGATTTTACAGGTGCCAGGGCCTTCTTAGCGGGAGGCTGGTGAGCTGAGAATGCTGGTCCCAGAGGCCTGGCGAGCCACAGCTCGTGAGCCCCCGCCCGCAGAGCAGCAGCTCCTGAAGCAGAGCCCAAAGGCCACTGCCCCCCGTGCCCTTGGTGCCCAGCACAGTGTGGGCAGAGTAAGGAGCCAGGAGGATGAGTGAATGAATGAATGAATGGGTGAATGAATGAATGAGTGAATGAATTCAAACTCCTTTCCAGTTCAGCCAGTGCAACTGCCCCCCGCGCCCTTGGTGCCCAGCACAGTGTGGGCAGAGTAAGGAGCCAGGAAGATGAGTGAATGAATGAATGAATGAATGGGTGAATGAATGAATGAGTGAATGAATTCAAACTCCCTTCTAGTTCAGTCAGTGCAACTTCCCCCAAGAGGCCTGATGCTAATCCACAACAACTTAGAAGAATGTTGACCCTGGCCCAAGACCCTCGGCCCCTCAATGCACAGGGCCTCCTCATGCCCCCTCCCACCCTGGGGTCCCCGCTCCCTTGACTAGAGACATCAGAGACCAAAGTGGCCAAGATAGAACGACTCAGGGTTAATTTCCTTGTTCTTTGGGCTGTGTGCCCCAGGGCCAGGAACTCAACCTCTCTGAGCAGCCATTTCCCACTTCTGAAAGCCCCACTTACTTCCCAGGGGTGTTTGGGGCCCAGTGAGATAACAGATAGTCTGGCCAAATGGGGAAGCACAACCTACTGGAAGGTGCTGACCAGACAGGGCTGGTATGGCAGCAGCACCCTCACTCTATGCTCCACACACACAGCCCTGAAGCCACTGGGTCTCCCTGCCTGGGGCTTTGCACACACGCACATAGGCCCAGAGAGGTGAGCAGGTTGCCAGAGGTCCCAGCTCCTCCAGGTGTGGGGCAGGATTTGAACTTGGGGCTCCCTGGCCTGTGAGCACTGCTCTGAACCCTTCTGCCAGCACAGGTACCTCATACACACCACACTGGCTCCTCCACGGCATTCCCTCTGCTTGGAATGCCTTTCAAAGTTCAGCACAGACCAGCCACCTCCTCTTGGAAGCCTTCCCTGACTTCCCAGCCCCACAAGCTACTGGTGTACATGCCTCCTCTCTGGCAGAAGCTACTCTAAAGACATGTGCCCTGTTGTTGGTTCATTCAGCACACTCTGTGCAGGCACCATGTGCTTCTCAGGGGTGTTCTCTCCATTCCCTGGTACGCAGTAGGGCTGGTACTTTGCTGGCACCCCGCTCCATGGGTCCCTGTCTGAATCATTTCCACCCTTGGGCAGCTATGAGTAAAAGCCAGGACCTCAAGCCAAGATCTTTTCATTGGCTCTTTGTTTGGGCTGTTTTTGCCCTTTTAAAGTAAAAATACTTTATTTTTAACATATTGATGCTGTTGTTTTCTTTTTAAGAAGGTGCAAAAATAAAAAGCCAGGCTGGTTTCTCCTCTTGGCCAGTATGTCTGTGGCAACCCTTATCAGACACCCGGAAGCTGTGTAAAGGACCCCCAGGCACCCAGGTTCCTGGAGAGAGAGTGGAGGGGCTCAGGACTGGGGGCGCTGCCACCAGAGGTAAAGGAGGCATGGCCTGTCCTCTTGGGGACAAACCAAAAGTGCAGGGGAGGGCCCAGGAGGACCCTCCACCCCTGCAACAAGGGCCTCTGTGGGTGGAACCAAGAGCGTGAGAGCTGCCTGGGCCATCTGGAAGACGAACAGCAATCCTCTCTGCAAGTGCCTCTGGGCAGCGCCTCCCTAAAGCCAGCTCTGCCCTTGGGAAGCTCACAGGACAGAGGGGGAGGCAAGGGGAGTGGAGGGCTGAGGCCAAGTAAGGAAAGGGGAATAGGGACACAAAGAAGAGCCCAGGAAGGCCTCTTGGGAGAGGCAGCTCCTAAACTGAGCCCTGAAGGATGATAAGAGTTATGCAGATGAATGAGGACCAGAAAGGACACTGCAAGGAGCCGCCCCCCTGAGACGGTAACCTTGTCCCCCACCTGGAGACTCAGTCTCCTATGCTGTCGAATGGGACAGTCCTAGTGGGTCTGGCCGGGCAGGGTTCTCACAAGGACCCAGCAGTCTTACTACCCATTTGTTCATTGCTTTCATGATCAATCGTCACCTGTCTTCCTTGACACCATCCCACGCCAGGGCCTGGAGAGGCCAACAAGGATCAGATAAGGCCCTGGAAGGTTCTGGCTACTCCCAGGCCAGAAAGGAAGATGAATGAGAAGAGATGATGACAGTCTGCATTCAGGCAGGGTCTCCAGAGGGGCAGGGTCTGAGTCTTTCAGGGATATTCACGTCCACTTTGCTACTTGATCAAGGATGAAGAGGAGGTGGGTAGCTCTGAAAGGCCAACAGGGAGATGTACTGAATGAAGAAAAGTCCCCAGGCAGGGCCCCCAAAGCAGAAAGCTGAGGCGGGAGCTCAGAGACCCACCCTACCTCGAATATGCCACAGAGACAGCAATGGCTTCACTGAAAAGGTGGTGGGACCAAGTGCAGCCACCCACAGCTCTGCCCACACTGCTCTGGCCCACAGTTGCCCAGTGATCCCCACAGGGACTTGCTGAGGCCTGGGGTGGGGCCCACTCCCCAAGGCAACCAATCAGAGACAGCTGTGGCACATGGACACGAGGCCAAGGGCAGGAGCAGCTCCTGTCTGGGTCTCAGTTCTCTCCTCATCTCCCCCATGATAACGTAAAGACAAAGTGAGGCTTCCAGGAACTCAGCGTTGCAAAGGTGGCTGTCACCATGGCAGTCTGCCCTGAGCCAGCAGGACCCAGTTCCTGATGGGGAGGTGGGAGGGGGAGACAGAAGAGAGAAGCAGGTGCAGCCGGTCCCCTGCCAAGGCGCCTGGGCCAACGCTGGATGCAGGGGATCCCACAGCACACCATCTGCCCTACATGTAAAGACTTTCTGACCATTGCCTAGGTGTGGTTCTCTGGGCTGGGAACGGCCTCCTTCCTGCCCTGCAGACCATTCCCCAGCAGCAGCCAGAGGGGTCTTTCAAACGCCAGAGTCGCCCCCAGGCTCAAAACCCTGGGAGCCTGTTGTCTTCAGAACACGTTTCACAGTCCTTGGCCTGGGAGGCAGCCTGGCTGGGAGTTTCAGGCCTGGGCCTAAATCCGGCCTCTCAGAGCACCAGCCATGTGGGTGTCAATGTTCCTGCAGCCGGGCCCAGGGCCTCCCTTGCACAAAGAGGAGAGTCCATGGCGTTGGAAAAACAAAGAAAGAGTATATATGGGCCAAGCTCCTTGCTGTCAGGCACACACAGCCCTCAAGGACAGAGTGGACGAAGGCGCAAGCCTCAGCCCTGGACCCAGGCTTCCCCTGTGCACAGAATCCCTCAGGCTTCCTGCCCTCAATGAGGTGGGTCTGGGCACATGAGGCCCCTGCTCCCTGACCACTGGGCTGTGGGAGGGCCACCTGGGTCACCCCAGAGGTCCAGGAGCTCCTGGAAATCAGTGCCCACCAGGTGCGGGAAGCACCTCTGCCCTTGCCCCTCCAGGCCCAAGGCAGGGAAGGGTAACTTTCTGGACAATGTCCAGGTGAGGCTGCTCCTCCAGGTGCTCCCAGGTAAGCTCCAGGTAAACGGGCTTTCCCAGCCCCTGCTGGTTTCCCTAACCACCCCTCTCACCCCAAAACATCCTTCATCAGCCCCACAATTGCCCACTGGAGATTCTGTGGCTCCTTCACGCCAGGCCCCTGATTCATGGAGAGTCACTCAAAGGGAGACAAACTAGAAAGTAGAAGTGGTGGCTCACGCCTGGAATCCCAGCACTATGGGAGGCCGAGGCAGGCAAATCACTTGAGGTCAGGAGTTTGAGACCAGCCTGGCCAACATTGTGAAACTCCATCTCTACCAAAAATACAAAAATTAGCTGGGCATGGTGGTGCACGCCTGTAATCCCAGCTACTCAAGAAGCTGAGGTATGAGAATTGCTTGAACCCGGGAGGCAGAGTTTGCAGTGAGCTGAGATCGCACCACTGCACTCCAGCCTGGGCGACAGAGGGAGACTCCATCTCAAAAACAAAACGTAGAAGTCCCATAGCCTCAGCCCAGGGAGACTGTGAGAGACGGCCTGGTCCCCACCCTCACTCCCTGCCTGGCCTGGGGAGCAAAGCCCCCACAAAAAGCAAGTGCAAAGCAATGCATGGGCAGAGGTGCAGGAGGGGAACTAGGCTGGCAAATGCGAATTTAAATGAGCCATTCATTGCCAAGCAGTGCGTTAAGGCACTCAGAGACATATAAAGGGACTCTTGACATAAAAAGGACCCCCTTAGCTCCAGGCCCACCTCCTGTTCTTGTTCTGCCCGATCATTCACCTGGGGGCATGAGGCTGGGTGGGGTGTCCCTCCCCTTCCTATGATTTCTCCTGCAAAAAGCATCCAGGGCAGCATTTATGGACCACCTGCAGCATACCTAACCCTGGGCTAAAAAAAGTAAGGAATGTCAACTGCCGTGTCTGGGAAGCCTTGCTGGTGCTGGTGACCAGGGCAGGACGCTGGGTGGACACAAACTAGGGAAGGGGCGGGGCTTGGAGTCACCACCGCAGGCGGCCTCCCACCTCTGAAAAGGTCCCTGTCCTCGGGCTGGGCCCACCAGCCACATGGCTCAAATTTATCTTCCTGCCTCCCCAGCCTGTGGAGAGGGGAGGAAGCTCTGAGGGCCTGGGACTGCCTGGGACTCCCACTAACACTGTATCTGGGACAGCAATGCCCCCCCCCCCACACATGCACACAGACACATATGCACACCTGGCCCACACACCCAGACACATGTGCACACCTGACCCCCATACACAGACACATGTGCACACCTGCACACACACATGTGCATACCTGCTCACACAGACACATGTGCACACCTGCACACACACATGTGCATACCTGCTCACACAGACACATGTGCACACCTGTTTACACACATACACATGTGCACCCCTGCCAACACAAACACGTGCACACCTGCCCACATGCATACATACACATGGGCACACCTGCCCACACACATACACATGTGCACACCTGCACACACATACACATGTGCACACCTGCCCACACACATGCATACCTGCTCACAGCATATGCACACCTGCTTACACACATACACATGTGCGCACCTGCCTAAGCGTGCACACCTACTCACATGCACACAGACGTGCACACCTGCTCACACTGAGACACACATCAACACCTGCCTTCATATACGTACATATGTGCACACCTGCTCACACTCAGACACATATGCACACCTGCCCACACACATGCACAACTGCTCACACTCAGACACACGTGCACACCTGCCTTCACATACCCATGTGCACACCTGCCCACACATATATACTCATGTGTACACCTGCCCACACATACATACACGTGCACACCTGCCCACCCACATGCACACCTAGTTACACTCAGACACACGTGCACACCTGCCTTCACATACACATGTGCACATCTGCCCACACATACATGCACATGTGCACACCTGCCCACACACATGCACACCTGCCCACATGCACATGCACACCTGCTCACACTCACACATGCACACCTGACTTCACATACATACACATGTGTACACCTGCCCCCACACACATGCACAGCTGCTCACACAAACACACATGCACACCTGCTTACACACATACACACGTGCACACCTACCCCACACTCATGCACATCTGCTCACATGCACACAGACATATGCACACCTGCTCACACTCACACAGACACATGTGCACACCTGCCCACACATACATACACATGTGCACAACTGCCCACATACACGTGCACAACTGCTCACACACAGACACTTGCACACCTGCTCACACGCATATGCACGCCTGCTCACACACGTGCACATCTGTTCACATGCACACATACACATGTGCACACTTGCTCACACTCAGACACAAGTGCACACCTGCCCACATGCATACACATGTGCACACCTGTTGCCATGCACACATACTCGTGCACATTTGCTCACATATATGCATACCTGCTCACACAGGCACGTGCATACCTGCTCACACACACATACACATGTTCACACTGCTCACACACAGACGTGCACACCTGCTCACACGCATACATATATGTTCATGTGTGCACACCCCCAGCAGCTGCATGTGCTCTGTGGTTGCCTGACTTCCACACCACAGGCTTGTGAAAGTGATGGGCGCTAATGTTGCCAGCTGCATCTCTGGGCAGGTTTCCTTGGCAACCTCTCTCTCCTACTCTCTCAGTTTGGGTCCCAGTGTCTCCATGACAGCATCAGAGCCATTGGGAGCAGAGTTCTGTAACCTCTTAAAAAGATGTGTCAGGGTTGACAAACACATCTTGGCACAGCACCCAATCATGGGGCTCTGCGTTTCAGGTGCTGGCCTCGTGATGGAAACCTGCTTGGACCCCAAAACGCTGTGCAACCTTCTGGGAGACTCGGCCTTTCTGAACCCCAGCTCTGGGGCTGAGGCCATGGGAGCAGTGCTGCTGCCTCACAGGCTGTGTCCAGCACACGTAGCTGGGAAGGGCAGCTAGTCATCCCAGGAGCTGCCCCTGGGAAACGCTCTCCCTTGCAGACCCAGGATGGAACCATCCCTGCTCACACCTTGACCTCGGATTTCTGACCTCCAGAACTGGGAGATGATTCATTTCCGTTGTGAAAGCCCCTGGTCTTTGGCATGTTTTCCTGGCCACCTTGCACTGTGTCCTAAAGCAGAGGGGCAGCCATCAGCCCCACCTCCACCTGCCCCGCCCACCAACTCTGTTGCAGGAGCCTCAGGTCCCCGGGCCTGTGTCAACTAACCCAGGGGTCAGTCAGGAAGCTTTTGAGAGCAGCTGAACTGAGCCGTGAGGGACCAGCCAGTTGGATCCGTCAGAACTGACCCTGCCTTCCGATGGATCGGACACCTTCCGGCTACAGGATAGAAAGTGACCTTGAGTGTAGGGCCAGCTGCACATGGAAGA
The DNA here is from genome assembly GCF_029281585.2 of Gorilla gorilla gorilla. Taxonomy (NCBI): domain Eukaryota; kingdom Metazoa; phylum Chordata; class Mammalia; order Primates; family Hominidae; genus Gorilla; species Gorilla gorilla. The sequence continues at coordinate 17,884,379 of NC_073237.2, forward strand.
CACCTTTGGAAAAGCTTGTCCTGAGACCGGATCCCCGGGGCCTGCTCCCTCAGCTCGGATCCTGTCCTGCCAGGCCCGGGTGCCCCTCCCCTGCCTGACTCAGTTTCCCTGACCCCACCCTGGACTATGCTTCCCCAGCCTCACCCCATAGCCCAGGGCTTCCCGACCCTGTTGGACACCTGCACCAGGTCCCCGAGTCTAGCGGAGCCTTCCCATCCCTCCCTTCTGCCCCAGCGTCCACAGCTCGACCCTCAGCTTGGCTCTTGAGGTGTCTGCGGCCTGCCCCTCGCAAGGTGACCCCTCCGCCAGCCTCCTCCACCCCACAGGCCCCTCCTGGACCTGCCACCTTCCTCTTCTCCAGATGGCACTGAGGCAGGGGCTTTGCCCTTCCTCCACAGTCTTCGAGGGGCTGGAGGGTCCTCAGAGGCAGAGCTCCTGGGGCGGTGGGGCCATCACCTCAGTGGGAAGAGCAGTCCCATGGATCATTCACCAGGCAGAGGGGCTGGGGGGTCTGGGGCTTGCCTTGCCCCTGGTAAACCAGGGGGCATCGTGAGTCTTGCCTGAGTCCCTTGAGGAAGGGTCTCCTTTCAGGAAGCCTTTTTCCAGAACACACAGTAGGGGGTATAAGCAAGCCTGTGCTCAGCCCAGGTGAAACTCAGCATTATAAGAACAACTGGATAAACATTTAGAAAAGATAGAATGGGATCTGACTTTATGGCATATCCCAGAGTAAACTCCAAGTGGATCAGAGATTGAAATGTAAAAAATGAAACCAGAGGGCCTGGCGCAGTGGCTCAGGCCTCCCAGCACTTCATGAGGCTGAGGCGGGAGGATTGCTTGAGCCCAGGAGTCCGAGACCTGCCTAGGCAACTTAGGGAGTCCTCGTCTCTATTTTTTTAAAAAAAGAAAGAAAGAACAGAAGAAATGAAACTACAAATGATCCCAAGGAATTTGCAGCATGTGAATTTTTTATAATCTAAGAGCGGGAATAACTGTGGCTCCAAAGTCAGAAGCAATCATGGAAGATACTGATGATATTGATGTGTGAATGTTATAATTACATATAAAAAATTGAGACCATGCCAAAAAGCAAAATATAAACTAAGTTAAAACACACATGATCAGCACAGAGGGGAAAAATCCACAATTTATGTCACGGTCAAAGGGCTGATCTCCCTAACACAGAAAGAGCTCTGATAAAAACAGGGAGGGAAAAAGACCAAAACCTGATCAGAACAAAAGGGACATAAAAGATGTCAACAGGCAGGTCAGAGAGACATGCAGACATGCAGACCACCCTCAAACAGAAGCCATCAGAGGGACCTCACTTAACAAGGTTGCCTGGGAGCTGCCTGGAGACACCGCTTCTTCCCCATCAGTGGGCGCTGCCCTGGGGCTTGACCACGTGCTCTGCAGGCAGCTGTGCGGAGAAGTGGGCCCTGTCTCCCACCACTTGGAGCATACATGACAGTACCATTCCTGCGGGGCACAAAGTGCCGTAGTGCGCAGGGAAGATCCAGCAACCTATGAGCAAAGTACAGGTGTAATCGCCTGAAGCAGTCGTCTCCAATGTAGGAAATCACATACGCCCAAGGGCGTTTGTCATGGCATTATAAGCAGTATCAAAACAATGGAGACATCCCAGCTGTCCTTCAGCAAGGGCCTGGTCAGATGAACCAGGGTGCGGCCATGCGGTGGGCACCAGGCAGCGGTGAGGAGGAAGCAGTCCACTCTCCGTGCTCTCCCGCACCTGCTCTCCAGGACGCGGCCTTCAGGGACAACAGAGAGGAACAAGGAGCGCAGAATGCCCCCTTCTGTGCAGCAGAAAACATGCACTTGACCTTCTGCTTCTGCCATGACAAATGAACATGCACAGGACAAGCATTCCTACCATACACGACTATCAAGCTGGGCAAAATCGACAAAGCAGCTGTTTGCAGACACTGGGCCACAGGCTGTGACACTGTGCCCTGTGCTTTCCGTAACTTCTGCCTGGAGGCACTTTCTGGACACAGGATGGGCAGGTGGAGCCTAGGCAGAGCACAGGGGTCTCACTGAGCTCGGTCAGTCTGGGGAGACTGAGGCAGCTGGGATTTGCAGGGCAGAGGATCAGAGAGGAGGGAGCTGCACAGAGAAGAGATTCAGAAACGCATGGAAGGTCCTCTAAGGGCTTCTGGATACTGAGCTGCCCACGTGAAAGGCAAGATGAGGCCTGACAGAGGACATCTCTGAATGAAGGGACTGGAGCTAAGGACAGCCCAGAGGCGACACGCTGCTGGGAGTCATTCACATCCCAACCAGCCAGAGCGGGAGGCCTGGGTGCCCAGCAAGAATGCCAGGCATTGGGAGTTGGCTTCTTGGCCCTAGAGTAAAGGCTGCACCAGACCCACCCTACCAAAGCTGAAAAGCAGCTCGGCAGGACCATCTGACCCAGGAAAATGCCCACCAGCGAGGATGCACTGTTGCAAGTCCAGATGCAACAGTGGAGCATCTTTAATGTCCAGCGTATTAAAAAAAAAAAAATCCTACACATAGAGATTTGGGAAAATCTGACACACAGCCAGGGAAAAGGACTAACAGTAAATAGAAATACACCCAGAGACACTGGAGTTCACAGACGAGCACTTAGAAATGGCTATTACAAATATGTTCAAGAGCTTAGAAGAACAGACGGTGACGATAAGCAAACAGATGGAGACTCTCGGCAGAAATGAAACGCCCTGAAACAAAATGGAAATTCTGACACTGAAAAAACTACACTCTCTGGAACAAAAACAACCCTGGGCGAGCTTCACAAACAGATTGGAGATGGCAGAAGAAAGAATCAGTGAACTGAAAGACAGAGCAACAGAAATTATTCAATGTGAAGGAAAGAGAGAGAGAAAGCATTCAGAAAATAGAGAGATTCAGTGAGACAATGTCAAGTCATCTAACATAAGTGTCAATATCCATTGAATCTATTCCTGGAGCCCCAGAAGGAGAGGAGAAAAAGACTGCAGCTCGGATAAAAAACGGATTTGAAGAAATAATGGACGAAATTTTTCAAAATATCATGAAAAATGCCAGGCACAGTGGCTCACGCCTGTCATCCCAGCACTTTGGGAAGCCGAGGTGGGTGGATCTCCTGAGGTCAGGAGTTCAAGACCAGCCTGGCCAAACTGGTGAAACCCCGTCTCTACTGAAAATACAAAAATTCGCTGAGTGTGGTGACGTGTGCCTGTAGTCCCAGCTACTTAGGAGGCTGAAGCAGGAGAATTGCTTGAACCCAGGAGGCAGAGGTTGCAGTGAACCAAGATCATGCCACTGCACTCCAGCCTAGGTGACAGAGCGAGACTCCATCTCAAAAAAAAAAAATTATGAGAAACGTCAACCTACAGAAGAAATAACAAGTCCTAAGCATAACGTGCATGCATGCACACACACAGACACACACACAAACACACAGACACACATAGAGACACACACACACACAGAGACACACACACACAAACACACGGACACACATGGAGACATACACACACAGACACACACAGAGACACACATAGACACACACACCATACACAGACACACACATAAACACACAGACACACACATAAACACACAGACACACACACAAACACACACAAACACATAGACACACACAGACACACACACCATATACAGACACACACAAACACACACACACAGAGACACATACACAGAAACACACACACCACACAGACAGACACATGCACACCACACACATACAGACACACACAAACACACAAACACACACCACACATAGAGACAAACACATGCACACAAACACACGTACCCACACACAGAGACACACACACAGAGCCACACACCACACACACACACACACAGACACACCACACACAGACACACACAACACACACACATACACACCCCAAACAAATATGTGCATGCACACACCCCACACACAGAGAGACACACACACACCATACACATACACAAACACACCAAGGTACTTTATAACAAATACTGAAAACCAAAAATAAAAATACACTCTGAAAAGCAGCTAGAGAAAAATTAAACATGACATGTAGGAGGGGAAGAAAAGAAATACCTCCAGCTTGTCATTAGAAACAATGCCGGCAGGAGACAATGAATGACATCTTTGCAGACTGAAAAAATCGTCAGCCTAGAATCCTACATCTCACAAAAATACCTTTCAAGAGCGAAAGCAGATTTCCAGTTTCAGCTTGAAGACAGCAGAAAGAGCCTTGCTTCAGCCCTTACAATAAGAAAAAAAGCTGAGAAACTGCAAGTTAATGATTTTTCATCAGGCCTTCAGAGAAATGGAGTCACAGAGGAAACAAGCAAGCCAAAATCTGGAGAAAAACAGGTTTCCGGGGAGAAACAGGACCTGAGCATGTTCTCACCTGGGGCAGATGCCACTGAGTCTATTACAAGCTGGTAGATATAGATCTATATTGGGTAGAAATGTGTAAGAATTTACTAAAGGCCAAGCATGGATAAGCATGGGAGTGTGACACCCCTGGTGCCACAGACATATGGGAGGTTCTCACCCTCTTGAAGCTTTTCTTCCAAGGATCCCACCAACCGCTCCCAGGGAAGACACAAGGAAAATCCTAGGGAAGCTTTACCTGGGGTACTGGTGGAAGGAAACACATTTACCCCCAAAATTCTGTCCAGACCCATCCCCACTCTCTGCCCAATGGAACAAAGTCTGCAAAGAAAAACAACAACAACACAAAAATCCGAGCCTCTGTCACTGGTAGGAGTCCATGGAAGCTGGGAGAGGAAAACAGAAAAAAGAAAAAACTCTACCTTAGGAGATGGTCAGACACACATGCTAACTATGGCACCACCCCAGAAGAGGGCAGGCACATGTGGGAAGAGCCTGGAACAACATTGGATGGCCTAACATACATGCAGTGCAGTTCCAGAAGGAGAAGACACAGAGAAGAGGCCGGAAGAAGTATTTGAAGACCTAACGGCTAAAAATTCTCCAATATGAGTGACAGACACCAGATCACAGATTCAGGAAGCCCAGAGAACATCAAGAAGGGTAAACACCAGGAAAATCCACACCTGGATACATCTTCAAACCACCACAAATGAAGGACAAAGACAATCTTCTTGAAACCGGATGGGGAAAAAGATACATTATCTACAGAGAAACATAGATAAGAATTTCCACAGACTTCTCATCAGAAACCATGAAAGCAAAAAGACAAAGGAGAGATTTCTTTTTTTTTAAGAACTGAATGAAAAATGAAGACTTCCAAAAAAAAAAAAACCTGAAAGAATTCATTACCAGAAAACCCACTCTACACAAAAAATATTAAAGTTCTTCAAGTGGAAGGAATATTATATAGACAGAAAATTGAATCTAGAAAAAGAAATGAAGATACTGGAAATTGACTGAAGGCAAAAGAAAATCATTTTTAAATTTAATTTATCTAAAACATCATTGTTTAAAGGGAAGATTATAATAATTTATTGTATGTTTGTGACATATGTCAAAGCGAAGTGTGTAATAAAAACGACACAGGAAGAGGAGGGAGGAATTCCATGTATACTGGTCCTTACACTGCACTTGAAGAAGTACAATATTATTTTAAGGTGTGCTCAGATTGTTTAAAAATATAAATTGTGGGCCGGGCACGGTGACTCACGCCTATAACCCCAGCACTTTGGGAGGCCGAGGCAGGTGGATCACAAGGTCAGGAGATCGAGACCATCTTGGGTAACATGGTGAAACCTCGTCTCTACTAAAAACACAAAAAATTAGCCAGGAATGGTGGGGGGCACCTGTAGTCCCAGCTACTTGGGAGGCTGAGGCAGGAGAATGGCATGAACCTGGGAGGTGGAGCTTGCAGTGAACTGAGATCATGCCACTGCACTCCAGCCTGAGTCACAGAGCGAGATTCCGTCTCAAAAAAAAAATTGTATGTATATATATATATATATATATATATATATATATATATATATATATATATAGTGAACCAGAAGAATACCTCTAAAAAGCTTTTTAAAGAGGCATCAATAAGTCAATAGAGGAGATATAATGGGATAATAAAATGCTCAATTATGATCAGAAGATGGAGGAAAAGATGGGAAATGAGACAAAAAAGCAAATGTAATAACCTGTCACATGGTCCTGAAGCACAGCAGCATAAAGTGTAGCAGTACAAAGAACATAACTTCACTTATGGAGCACAAAGTGAATCCTTATGAAGGATTTATACCTAAATTTCAATATACAGAAAAGACAGGGGGACAGAGGAACAAGCTGAACCTGTCATGAAGAAACAGAAGAACTCAAGCTGTGGGTGCTCTTCAAGACATAGCCCTTCAAGAGGAAAAGTCAAGAAAATAATGTCGAGAGACTATATTTTTAACCTAAAACTTTCAATCTGGAAGGAACAGGAACTTTTCTAGTTTTAGAGACAGGTGAGGCAGTGCGTGAAACTTGGTTAAGTCTTGGTGCAAAGTCACAGCTATAAGAGATGTAGGGAGCACTGGGCACTTTTAACCTGGACAGGATATTAGATAGTATTTGAGAACTGATTCCTAATTTCCTTACATGTGATCAAGGCATTGTGGTTCTGTAGAAAATGTCCTTGTTTTTAACACATGCAAGTGAAAGGATTGGGAGCAAAGTGTCCCAGTGCCTCGGACTCATTGTGAAATGCTCAGCAAAACTTTAGAGGAAGGAAAGAGAGAAACATACATGGCAATATGCTAATAATTGTTGAACCTAAGTGGGAGAGATACAGGTTTTCATATGCTCTTCTTCATTTATTCTTCCATAATGAACATTTTCATAATTTAAAAAATCCTCCCATTATCCACAGACCCAATTTTCAGGAGGTGCCACCATCTGGTTCACAGGCATACGCCCAAAAGTAAGTGAGGAGCTCTGAGCAGCCAGCGTGGCAGTCACCAAGCCCTCCAGGCTGCAACTCCCAAGGTGGGTGTTTATTGATTGAGCTCAACGTCTGCTCCCCCTTCCCATCTGTTCTGACTTCCGTTTGGAGATCCACGTGGTTTAGGAGAAGCTGGCTCCACCCCAATCTGAATATTCTATCCCCTGACCACAGAGAGTCAGGGACACACATGTGATCTAAGGCAGTCCAGTCCCCCCACAGGGGGCAGGAGTTGCCCACAACCAGCTCAAGAATGAAGGGGAACCAACCCTAAGCAAAGCCAATCCTGCAGAAGCAGTGCCCAGAGGTTAAAGGACCTTGGGGACATCATGGAGAGCCCCTGGGGCATCCCTCACCCGAAGCCACCACGTCCACCGGATTGGTCTGTTGAAGAAGCCAATAGATTTGCTTAGGCTGCGATGCTGCTGCTTGCAATCAAAAAGATGCTGAGTCATACAATTCCATAGAAGAATCCCTCGGGCCCTCACTTCCAGCCGTAAATCAGTAAACAATGTTCAGGTGCAATTCTGAAATCTGTATCTTGTTTCCAGGAACTCAGGAGTGGAGACCCTGTAGATTAAGAGAGGCAAGGGCCATGCAGGCAGGCACGCCACCCGCACCCACAGTGAGCACTGACAGCCCGCAAGCTGGCAGGCTCTTCCCAAGAGAGGAAGCCTGGCACTCAGCCTCTGCATAATTAGAGAAATCGAAATTAAAACCACAACAAGATCCACTTCACACCCACCAGGCTGGCAAAATCTCCAAGCCGGAATAATATCCAGTGCTGGCAAGGATGTGTGACACCTCAGATACCCAAATGCTGCTGGTAGCAGTGTAAATTTATGGAACTCACATTGGGTAGCAATTGGCAGATATCTACATATGTTATACGCACGTGTATATACATGTATATATGTGTGTATGCATATGCTTATGTGTGGATGTGTGTGTGTGTATTTCCATGTACAGTCATGTGCCACATAACAGCACTTCTGTCAAGAACAGACGGCATATACAATGGTGGCCCCATAAGATTAGAACAGAGCAGACCTTGTACAGGTGTACTGCATTTTATCTTTTATACCGTATTTTTACTACACTGTTTCTATGTTTAGGTATGTTTACATGCACAAATACTTACCATTGTGTTACAATCACCTGCAGCGTTCAGTACAGTACCACCCTGCCTGGGTTTGTAGCCCGGGAGCAGGAGGTCCTGCCATACAGCCCAGGCGTGTGGGAGGCGATGAGTCTGTGCCATCTGGGTTTGAGTAAGTTCACACTATGATGCTCGCATGGCGATGAAATCGCCTAACAGCGCCTTCCTCAGAACCATCCCTGCCATCGGGCGATGTGTGACTGTATGTGTATATGTGTATACACAGACATGTACGTGTATACATACAGTGCAAAATATTGACAGTTGGTGAATCTAACTGAGGGGCATGCAAGTGGTCCTTGTCTATTCTTTCAACATGTCTGTTTGCTCGAAAATCCTCAAGGTAAGCTGGGGAAAATCATCTAAAAGGCGGCAAGAAAGGAAAGAAGTTATACACAGAATCTGCAAACAAACAGTATACGTAAAAGAAAACAGCAGCTCCAAACTTAGATGTATCAGTAATTGCATTAAGTATAAACAGACGAAGAGCTCTACTTGTGAGCCTATGTCGTTGACTCTGTGTGTGTGTGTCTGTGCATGTGTGTGTGATGGATTTGTCTGTGTGTGTGTGTGTCTGTGCGTGTGTGTGTGATGGATTTGTCTATATGTGTTTTCTATTTTTAAAAAGCCAACATTGGCAGAGCAAATGCAGTTACCTGGAGCTGTCCAGCAAAGGTAGCCTGATACCCAGCATCCTCTGCATGTGGCATGTTCCGGGAACGTTTTCTCTAAAATAACTAAGAAAACAAAACAACACATTCACACATGGGGGATGTCTCTAGCTGTCACGCCATGGACTTAGGGGCTGAGGCTTGGCTGATGCCCCAACCCCAGGTGGCACTGCTTGGTGCCCTCCCCAGTGAGGGTCTCCTAGCCTGGCTCACTGAGAAACCCCACCACAAATCACCCTGGATCTGCCTCAAGGAGAGAGGTTCGCTGAACTGCACTAACACACACCCCAGAGACCCAGGTGACAGACAGACAGACGCCTTGTATTAGGTGACCTGAGGGATGGGCCATCTGGTAGCCAGACCTTTCTGTCACTGAGCCAGGGCTCTCCTCCCTGGGGACAAGTCCAGTGGGAAGGCAGAACCACAGGACAGCTTAGGAGCCAGAGCCAGGCCAGGAGAGGGGGCAGCTTCAGCCAGGTGCTCACCTCCAAACAGGGGCAGTGGGGCAGTTGGAGTTGGGGAGAGGAGACCCTCCACAGTGCTGCTGGGGATATGTTCACCTCCACATATTCTAGGCTTCCTGGCCGTGTTGAGACTGGGATACCTTTGGTCAGGTGGCTTTGTCCTCCCCCTCCATGTCAAATGTCTGCATGTCCCTCCTCTGCACCTGCCACCGCCATGTCTATCCACCCTATTCAATCCTTACTGACCCTGGAAAAGCCTACCTCCCAAGACAGCACTCAAGGTCAAAGGTCAAAAAAAGCCAGACACCTGTGGAATGCAGCCTAGTTCTCTTCTCCCTGGAAATTCACTTGAGAGTCTGTGCCTGGAGGCGCAGGTGCACCAGGAAGTTCCACCTAGAAGTGCAGGTGCTCAAGGGATTCTCACCAGGAAGTATGGGTGCATCAGGAAGTTCACCTGTAAATGCACATGCAGCAGAACATCTTACCTAGAAGTGCAGATGCATCAGGAAGTGCAGATGCCCAAGGGATTCTCACCAGGAAGTGCAGACGAACCAAGAAGTCTGCACCAGGAAGTGCAGGTGCACCAGGAAGTGCAGATGCACCAGGAAGTCTGCATCTGGGAGTGCAGGTGCACCCGGAAGTCTCATGTGGAAGTGCAGGTGCACCAGAAAGTCTCATCTGGAAGTACAGGTGCACCAGGAAGTCTGCATCTGGGAGTGCAGGTGCACCTGGAAGTCTCACCTGGGAGTACATGTGCACCAGGAAGTCTCATTTGGAAGTGCAGGTGGACCAGGAAGTCTCATCTGGAAGTGCAGGTGCACCAGGAAGTCTCACCTGGGAGTGCAGGTGCACGAGGAAGTCTCATCTGGGAGTGGAGGTGCACCTGGAAATCTACATGTTCCACATGAGGTGACTCCTGGGCCTGCTTTCTGATTCTGTTTCCAGCCCTGCCGACATTAATCCACCACCCCAGTGTCTCTCAGCTCTAAAGCCATGACCCCCTCACACTCCACGCTTCTAGCCTGGCCTGTGCCTCTTTGCCCCTGTGACAGGGAAGGGTGGCAGAGCAAGTGCTGCACATAGGAGTCCAGGGCTGGCCGGTCATGGCCACCTTGGGCCCAGGCCTCCTCCTCTTGTGAGGAAGCAGGCAGGCAGCCAGTGATGCCTGGGCACCCTCCTGACACTATGCCCTCCAGGAAGGACAGGAGTGCCAGGCCTGGGAGTGGAGTATGGAAGCCTCAGAAGTTGCCTGCTCCAAGAGCATGGGGGGCTGGGCCAGGCTTTCTGCCCAGCCGGGAGGACCCAAGGGCCCCTTGTTTCTGAGGGCCCCTTGTTTCCGAGGGGCCCTGCACTTTCTGAGGAACTTCCTTGGATTCAGCCCTCTGCCACGTCTCAAATTCTCTGCCTGCTTCTGCTACATGCAGCCATGAGGTGGGGCCCACCCAGCAGCTCCCAGCTCCATGAGAGCGAGTCCACGGCCATCTCCAAAGACCACAGTGGCCTGGCCAGGTGGATGTGACATCTTTACTGCCCACTGCTGAGACCTTTCTTCCTCTTGTTTCCATACAGGGGTGTTCAGGGAAGGACTGCCAGGCCCGGGGCCTCCGGGCAGAAGCTCCATTTTCACCAGAAGCTGAGAATGAGAGGAAGGTTCGGGTAGGTGCAGAGGTGAGAACCCTGCAGGGGCTGAGCCGGCCCAGCCCAGCCAAATCCCAGCCCAGGACCAGGGGCAAACTGTTTAACCTCGGTGCCCACAGTTATAAAGCAGCAGTGATGGCAGCTCCAGGCTCCTATGCACTTAGATAGGCACATGGTGGCCTAAGTGAGGGCAGGCCGCCTGCCCAGGGCCCCCGCTGCTGCAGCTGCGTTCCTTGTTGTTGCTGTTGGCAGTGTCCTATCAGAAGCACCTGGGCACACACCACAGCAGGAAAGCTGGAAGTCTCATCTGGGACTCTCATCTGTGGCTCCCACCCTGGCAGAGCCATCTAGGCTGTTCTGAGCACAGGTTCACCCACAACCTAAGGAACGGGAAACTCCTTACATTCAACGCCTCTTAGCTTGTTTTACACAAGGCCCATGGCTTCCATTTTCCTACACTATGGCAGGCCATGACCTTTACTCACGCCTCCCACACAACAAAATCAAATAAAATAAATCCTGGGTAATTTGTGAACATTTCTTTAAAGTATTGATAAACTGACAAAGAAGCTTTATTCCAAGAGCTTGGGTTAGAGTTCAGTAGGGACTGACAAGGCCTTCAGGAAAATGGCAGAAGTAAACACAGATCCCTTCTGTACCACAGGACCCCCAGCACTTTGGGAGGCTGAGGCTGGCAGATCACCTGAGATCAGGAATTTGAGACAAGCCTGACCAATATGGTGAAACCCAGTGTCTACTAAAAATACAAAAATCAGCCATGCATGGTGGCATGCACCTGTAGTCCCAGCTACTTGGGAGGCTGGGGCAGGAGAATTGCTTGAACCCGGGAGGCAGAGGTTGCAGTGAGCCGAGATCGACCCATTGCACTCCAGCCTGGGTGACAAAGCGAGACTCCGACTCAAGAAAAAAGGAATTCAGATAATCAGATAATGGCCTTATCACACACAGAGGACGAGAAATTAAAGGACCAAAAAGATTCAAAAAATAACTATGCCCACCCTGAGAAGCTCTCCTAGAATGAAAATACATAACTGAAATTCAAAGGCAATGAATGCATTTGACTGCAGAGCAGACACAGCAGAGGAGAGGATGGATGAGCCTGGGGGAAGCGGAAGCCGTTCTCCATGCAGCACAGGAAGTCAGACAGAAAGTGCGGAGGAGAAAATGGGAGGAGGGGAAGCCGGCAGAAAGGGTCTGGCACACATCCATGTTGACACCCGGAAGGAGAGAGAGGAAAATACAGAGTAAAGTCTGAAAAGAGGGTGACTGACCACAGGTCTGTCTGATTCTGTCAAGAACAATTCAGAAGGAGCTGCAAATAAAGCACTTGGGTTAATGAGTTTGGCAGGTTTGCTAGATACAAACCAAAATGCAAACATCTGTTGTATTGCCATATAGGAACAACAACAAAAAATAGAAACTATAACTTTTTAAATGATGCTGTATTAGGGCTGGGCATGGTGGCTCATACCTGTAATCCCAGCACTTTGGAAGGCCAAGGCAGGCAAATCACTTGAGGTCAAAAGTTCAAGACCAGCCTGGCCAACAAAGTGAAACCTCATCTCTACTAAAAATACAAAATTAACCAGACATGGTGGCACACGCCTGTAGTCCTAGCTACTCGGAAGGCTGAGGCACAAGAATCGCTTGAACCCAGGAGGCGGAGCTTGGCAGTGAGCCAAGATCATGCCACTGCACTCCAGCCTGGGTGACACAGTGAGACCCTGTCTCAAAAAAACAAAAACAAGAAAAGATACTGTATTAGTTAGATTTCTCCAGAGAAACAGAACCAACAAGATGTGTGTGTATGTGCATGCATGCATGTGCCTGTGTGTGTATGCATCGTGCATGTGTGTGTGTGCACATGTGTTTGTATACACAGAGAGATTATTGATTTTTTTTTTTTCGAGATAGAGTTTCACTCTTTCACCCAGGCTGGAGTGCAGTGGTACGATCTCGGCTCACTGCAACCTCTGCCTCCCAGTTTCAAGCGATTCTCCTGCCTCAGCCTCCCAAGTAGCTGGGATTACAGGCGCCCGCCACCACACCCAGCTAATTTTTGTATTTTTAATAGAGACAGGGTTTCACCATGTTGGCCAGGCTGGTCTCAAACTCCTGACCTCGTGATCCACCTGCCTTGGCCTCCCAAAGTGCTGGGATTACAGGCGTGAGCCACCGATTTTTTTAAGGAATTGGCCCACATAATTTTGGAGGTGTAGCAGGTCCAAAGTCTGCAGGGCAGGCCGACAGTCTGGAGACTCAGGGAGCAGTTGGAGTTTGAGTCCAAAGGCCACTTGCTGGCAGAATTCCCTCTTCCCTTGGGGAGGTCGGTCTGTGTTCTAGTCAGGTCTTCACCTGATTGGATGAGGCCCACCCACATTATGGCGCGCCATCTGCCTAACTGAAGGTCAGCTGATTTCAGTGTGTATCTTATCTGAAAAGCAGCCTCACAGCAACATCCTGACCAAGTACTTGGGCACTGTGTCCCAGCCAAGTTGGCATACAATTAACCATCACAGAGACCATTACAGTAGTACAGCTGGCAAGAAGTATCTAGGAATAAACCTAACAAAATACGTGCAAGATACACAGAGAAAAAATAAGAAATTTTACTGCATGTCATGAATGAAGATCTAAATAAATGGAGAAATAAAACATACTTGTTTTCAAAAAATAAACATGTATATGGATTGGAAAACTCAATAATATTAGAGATGCCAATGATTTGTAGAGCCACTACAATGCCAATCACAATCCCAAGTGGTGTGTGCATGTGTGTGAGTGTGCGTGCATGTGCATATGTATGTGCATGTGTGTGTGCATGGGTGCATGTATGTGCGTGTGTGTGCACATGGGTGTGTATGTGTGTGTGTGTGTTTGTAGACTTTAACAAGATGATTATAAAATTTACATGGAATTGGAGCAGGCACCACTGAGAACCTATTCTGATTCTGGTGCCCGATAAAGATCTTTTTTAACTTTTTAAAAAGAGCCAGGAATAGCCAAAATATTCCTAATGAAGAATAAAAAGTGGGAAGGTTGGTCTTTCTGTTCCCTAAGATTTCCTTTAAAGCCTTAGCAAAGCAGACAATTAGGTCGGCACACAGGTAACGCATACCAGACGGAAACAGAGCAGGCCTGGCTGCTGGAGGAGAGAGGCAGATCAATGGGGACAAGACAGTCCCATTTAAAATCAGTTTGGAGAACTGATTATCCATAGAGGGAAAAATATTACTTACACTCCTGCTCTGTACTGTCCACAAAGGTCAATGCTGAGAAAAAATAATTATAAATCAAAAATCAATACCAGGTGGATTAAATATGAAAGATGAACCCACAGATCTTTTGGAAAGGCATAAAGGAGAAAATCTGACTTCAGAGTAAAGAGACATTCCTTAAGCAAGACACAAAGGACACAAGCCATAAAGCAAAAGAGGAATTAACTGGACTTCATTAAAATGTACTACTTCTGTTCATCAGACACCACACTGAAATGGAAAGATAAGACACACTGGGAGAAGATGTCTGCAGGATGGATAATTAGCAAAGAGTCACTTAGGAAATATATAAAGAACTCTCATAACTAGTCACCAAAAAACAAAAACTATGTAATGGACCAAAGACTTGAACAGGCGCTTCACATAAAAGAAAATCCAGTTGGCAAATACACATAAGCAAAGATGCAGAACCTCATTCCCTCCCAAGGAAATGCAAATTAAAACCACAGCAAACTAAAACCACAGCTAGTGCTACTTCACATTCACTAGACCGTCAACATGGTAAAATCTCAGGAAGCTGGGAGAATTGCTTGAGCCCAGGAGTTCGAGGCCAACCTGGGTGACATAGCAAGACCCCATTTCTAATAAGGAAAAAAAGTTTAAAAATGTTAAATTCAGACAAAACCAAGTGTTGACAAGGATGTGGAGCAACAGTACCTTTTATAGGTTGCTGCTGGGTAGGCACTTTAGAAAATCATTCAGCGGTATCTAGTAAAGTTGAAGCTGTCCAAACTGCTGACAAAGTAGCTCTGGCTATTTTCAGTAAATACCTGCTTGGAAAAGATGGTTCCAATGTTTACAGTGGTCACAGCAGCATTTCTTTAGTGGTGCAGGCATACCATGGAATACTACACAGCCAGGAAAATGAACAGCAACAGCTACACACATCTGCAAAGAAGAGTCGTCTGAGTAATAGAAGCGAGTCATGGAAGCATTCCCAGGATGTGATCCCATCAGGTAGCATTCGAAAACAGACAAAAACTAAACTCTGTTTAGGGGTGCCTACGTAGGTGGGAAAATTGTAACTAAAAGGCAGAAAATGATTACCCCAAAAGTCAGGTGAGTGGTCCCCAAGGGGAGAGGGAAGGAACCCAGAAAGCTTCTGGGGTGGTGGCAATAGCGTGTCACTCCAGGGGCTCACATTACCATTCTTGTGTGCCATTCACTTCATGACAATAAAATCATATTGTTTACAAGGATGCCCTGCTCTGCCCAGTGGTCTGGGAAGGGCTGTCTTGCCCTGTGAAGAGACAGTGCAGGTGCAGAAGTGCAGAGGGACCAGGGGTGAGCCCAGTTCTGGGACCAGACTGCCAGGAGACCAGAAGCACGGAGGCCAGGGCCCTCCCTGAAGGCATCTAATTTGACTGAGTCATGCATGGGGCTGCACCTGCGACGGCCACAGAGGCCCTGCAGCTGTGCCTGGCAGATACCTCCCTGCTCCGGAAGGGCTCCACCATCTCTGAGCAGTCCCCCCATCGCACCTCCTCTTACGGGAGCCCAGGAAAGAGCCCAGGCAGGCACCTCTTCTCCTCCAAGGCATGGCACAGCCCCGGTCACAGAAATGGGAGAAAGTCTGCTTTGACCACCCTTCAGTGTGCCCCTGTCCCCACTGACTCAGACTCCAGCTCTGCGCCCCCCCAGCCCCCTTTGAGGACATATTGGTCCCCTCCCTTTACAGAAGAATTTCAGACTCACTGGCTCTGCACCTACCCAAGCCCCACGGCAGGAAACAGGCTTTGCCTGGTACCTGCACCCTGCCCCCTGCCTGTGCCCAGCCTTGTTCTAGAACATAATGCAGGACCAGCCCTGCCCGCTGTGAGAGCCTGGAGGAGGCAGCTGGGTGGGGCAGGGGCAGGCTCTGAGGATCCACGGGACCATCCCCACCAGGCTGCCCAGAGGACAGGCAGAGTGACCAGCAGGCTCCTGGCACCAGAGGGACCATGGGCCTGGCAGATGGTGGTGGATGGGGACAGTAGGAGCTCCCCATGCCACAGGGTAGCAGCCTTCGGGACAGGCAGGCAGAGGGTATCAGGTGAACCTGGAGCTGAGAGCATTCAACATGACCACAGGGGCCATGGGGCCGCAGGACCAGGGCAGCCCCGCAGAAAGCAGGGAAGATGGCTGATTCTCGAGCCCCATCTGGAGCCAGGGCTGGGGCCGTACCTGAGGGACCCATGGTGGGGACACAAACAGCCTCTCCCCAGGCCTCTCTGCACCCTGTGCTCCCTGGGAGGAGCTATGGGAATGGGCTGTCTACTGTGCCTTCCAAGGCCAGCTCATTATTCCTGGTCAGTCCCTGCAGCCCAGACCTGGCTCTGTCAGGCCCTAAGGGCAGTGCAGGGAGAGCTTAGAGGAAAGCCCCTAGAGAGACTGGATTCCCTTTGGTGGGGCAGAGGCTGTTCAAAATGGAAAGCCACCCCCTTCTCTTCATTTCTCAGAGCAACACATTCAGCCCCACTTAGCTCTCTTCACAGCCACAGTAGGACTTTGGTCTGTGTCCAGAACCCCCAGACGCTACCCCGCCTCAATGCACACACATGTCGGGATGAGCCAGCATCTAGCAGGATGCCTGGCTGTAGCTCAGCACGGGCAGTGTTGGCAGGGGCAGACCACAGTCCAGGCTCTGCTCCCACACACACCCACACGCACTGACCCGTGGCCCTCACCAGGAGCCTATGAGGTCGGTTCTCCTTTGTCTCCATGGACCAATGTCATCCAGCGAGCAAATAGTAGGGGTGGGATTTCAACCCAGGCCATTGGTACCATAGCCCACATGCTAACCACTGTGCTCATGATCGCCAGATCACTGTAGGGGGCGAGATGGCAAAGTCAAGGAAAAACACAGAGCAGAGGGACAGGGCTAGTCTCTCCCAACACTGAGAAGTCAGAAAAGTCTGTGGGTCCAGAAGCAGCTCCCCTTTAGCTGTAGGTACTTTTTTTCTAGTGTCTGCTGCCTACTAGGTCCTTTAATAAATATTTCCTAAGTAGATAGGTGAATGGGTGAATGGACAAGTAGATAAATGGATGGATGGATGGATGGATGGATGATTGGAGGATGGAAATGGGTGGATGAATGATGAATGGATAGGTGGGTGGGTGGGTGATGGATGGATGGAAGGATGGATGGATGGATGGATGGACGGACAGATGGATGGATGGATGGAGGATGGAAATGGATGGATGGATGGATGGATGGATGATTTGAGGATGGAAATGGGTGGATGAATGATGAATGGATAGGTGGGTGGGTGGGTGATGGATGGATGGAAGGATGGATGGGTGGATGGATGGACAGACGGATGGATGGATGGATGATTGGAGGATGGAAATGGGTGGATGAATGATGAATGGAAAGGTGGGTAAGTGATGGATGGATGGAAGGATGGATGGACGGACGGACGGATGGTTGGATGGATGGAGGATGGAAATGGATGGATGGATGGATGAATAAATGGGTGGGTAGGTGGGAGTGTTAAAGGACAGGTGGATAGGAGGATAGAGAGAAGGGAGAGTAAAGGGTAAATAAGTGAGTGGTTGGATGGATGGATGGGAGAATAAGTTGGCATGGTGCTAATGTCATATTTATTTTATGTCCTCAAAGGCTTTTTTTGCACATATGATAGATTATTCAGAAATTACTTCGGGTTTTAAAAAATTAAAATTTGTATGTACTGATGATACAAAATCAGAAACGCATGTTTTTCTCCCTTAAACTATTGAGCTGAATCTACAAATCTTATCATTATAAGTTTAAGAAATCTCAAAACTCTTTCTAAAAGTTATTTCATTAGCAGTAGTTCCTACTACTTAATAAAACACCTTCAAAAACTTAATTACATTAACAAACTTAATATATTAGATCTTGCCTGACAAATTTTCCCAAATTAAGTAGTTCTTTTAAATTTAAAAACATAACTTCCTAATATGATGAAACTTAGATTCTCTTAAATGTTCCAACATTTTATATAAACTTTATGATTTCAACTGATAGTCATAAGTCTAAATCAAGTAATTAAGTATATATTTCAAATTTTAATTAAAAGGCCGAACTGTCCTTCTAATAACCCCAAATCTCTTAAACATCACAAATGCTTATAATACCAAACATGCCCAGATTCCTTCACTCAAAACTATGGATACTGGAAGTTGATACCATAAAACATTTCTGTACCTAATTCTAAATATTCCTTTGGGTTTAAACATTTTTTTTTCACTGAGGAAACAACTAAGAGATTTGAGCAGCATTATCTAGGTAATTGGAGGTTAGAAAATATTAGCATTATCAGTCAGTGTACCGATGGTATTTTCATCTACCACACAGACAGGAGTTGCAGAAACCTATTTATGTTTTGTTACAGGGACTCCAGATCTTAGAGTTTGGTTTTGAGCCCTCGACCCCATATAGAACTTGATCCTATTCCTTTCATGCACCTCTATAAACCCCACCCGGGCGGTTCAAATGGGTTTTGCATTTATCAGACTTCTCCATGATTGGCATAGTCTTCCTGGTGAGACCTGGAGTGTGGCTCCCAGACACCCAAACTTGGCTGGAGTCCTGAAGCAGGCGCAGCTAATCTAGCTGATCTACTCCTTCACACTCGTGGAGCAGATGGGGAAACAGACCAGAGGGGCAGGCCAGGAAGCAAATTTGGATGATCCAAATCTCAAAGCTGAGTTGGAATCTGTGGACAAAGCTTCTAATGTCATACTAGTGATGTGTGGTGTTTGGATGGACGGATGGATAGATGGGTGGATAGAGGATGGATGATGGGTCAGTGGGTAGATGGGTAGATGGGTGGATGGATAGGTGGGTGGACCACAGTCTGATGGGTAGATGGGTTGATAGGTAGTAGTTTGAGTAGGTGGATAGAATGGATGGATAGAAGTTTTATGAGTGTATGGGTGAATGGGGAGTAGTGGATAAGTAGGTGAAGCAGTCAATGGGTAAGTGAATGAATGTGTAGGAGGATCATGCATGAATGGGTGGGTGGATGTCATGGGTATATGGGTATAGGAGAGGTAGATAAGTATGTGTACAGATGGGTAAAGGGAAGGATGTGGGTGTGTTATGGGGTGGTTGGGTAGGTTGACGGATGAATGGGTGGATAAGTATTGTGTTACATGGGAGGAAACAAGTTTAGTTAGGTTGGTGGGTGAATGGATGAGTGAGTAGTTGGATGTAGACATGGAAGCTGGCTGGCTGGGTGGATGGATGATGGGTGAGTGAATGGATGGGTGGGTGATGAAAGAAAGGGAGGACGGATGGGTGGATGGATGGATGAGTGAGTGAATGAATGGATAGGTGGGTGAATGGAATAGGTGGATGGATGGATGGATGGATGGATGGATGGATGGATGATGAAAGAAAGAAAGCATGAATGGATAGGTGGGTGAATAGAATAGGTGGATGAATGGATGGATGGGTGGAAGGATGGATAGATAAGTGAATAATGAATGGGTGGGCGAATATGTGGATGAATGGATGGATGGGTGGATAGATGGATGATGAAAGAAAGAAAGGATGAATGGATGGGTGGATGGGAGAGTGAGTAAATAAATGAATGGGTGGATGAATGGGTAGATGGATGGGTGGAAGGATGAACGAATGAGTGAGAGGATGGGTGGGTGATGAAAGGAAGGAAGAAGGAGTGGACGGGTAGGTGGATGAATGTATGATAGGATGGAAGCTGGCTGGATGTGGGGGTGGATGAGTTGAATGGACAGATGGGTAAGAGGATGAGTAAGTGGGTGGATGGTGAAGGAATTAATTATGTTATTATTATAAACATTATTATTATTATATGAATAAGTTTCTGGTTTAGAAGACTAGTATCCTTCTGACAGATCTCTCAGAGGGTCAGGCTCTACAAATTTGCTTCCTGGGTTGCCCCTCTCTGGGTTGTTTCCCCATTTGCCCCATGAGTGTGAAGGAGTAGATTGGCCAGATTAGCTGCACCTGCTCCAGGGGCCCAGCCCAAGCCCGGGTGCCTGGGAGTCACACTCCAGGACACTCGACCCCTGCCCTCTGGGGCCAGGGTCAGCAGCCTCTGGCCAGACCCCTCCTCTTAAAAAAAGCTCAGGTAGGGAGAGAACACTGCCCTGCTGGTGGTTGCCATGGAAAATCCTTCATTGCTTGTTTTTCTCCTCGACTGATTAAGAAAACGGAGTCATAAGATGACAGGACGTCACTGGGCCTTGCCTCTGGCCAGCTTTGACTTATCCCCTGACATTTCCTAGGAGCCAGCTAACCTTTCTGCCACAAATAGACTGAAGCGGTTCCCTTGCCTCAACTTCTCATCCTGGGTGATGAGACTGTTACTTTCCTTCTTGTATAAAGAGGGCAACTTTCATGTAGAAATTTTACCTCCTACTTTTAAGAAAAAGGAAAATCAGAGTGCTTTAAAGGAAAATCAGAGTGCTTTTCTTGCATCTGCTATTTTTCAAGTGTCTTTAACTCAAAAAAATCAATATGCCAAAGTGGCATGTTTGGGGGTATCTGGTTCTGAATTCCTTCAGGAAAGATAGAAAGCAAAAGCAAAATAATAGGTTTAAAACTAAAAATATCCAGGTGTGGTGGCTCACGCCTATAATCCCAGCACTTTGGGAGACTGAAGTGGGCAGATCATGAGGTCAGGAGTTCGAGACCAGCCTGGCCAACATAGTGAAACCCTGTCTCTACTAAAAACACAAAAAAATTAGCCAGGCATGGTGGCGGGCACCTGTAATGCCAGCTACTCAGAAGGCTGAGGCAGGAGAATGGCTTGAACCCAGGAGGCAGAGGTTGCAGTGAGCCAAGATCATTGCGTTGCACTCCAGCCTGGGCAACAGAGCCAGACTCTGTCTCAAAAAATAAATAAATAAATAAATAAATATATATATGCACACATAACCACATTACATATAAATGGTCTAAATATACCAATTTAAAAGCAGATTGGATCAATAAAACAAGATCTAAGTTATTACTGTCTAGAAGAAATTCAACAATATCCTAATAAAACATATCTATGTAAAAACAATAGCTGGCATCATACTTAATGAAGAAAAATCAGTTTATTTCCCCCTATTTCAGGAACAAGATGAGTCCACTAACTCTTAGCACTTTGTTTTAACATTCCACTAGACGTTCTACCAAGTAAAATAGACAAGAAACATAAACAAAAGAATTACAGACGGGAAAGGAAAATGTAGATTGGTTTTATTTATAGACGGCATGTCTATGTAGAAAGTCCACTGAAATCTACAAAAACACTGCTGGCTATAATAAGTGAGTTAGCAACATAAAAAAGAAAAAAAGCAACATATTAAACTAATATTTCCATATACCAGCAATGAACAATAAAAAATTAAAATAAAAGTACTATTAATAATATCATGAAAAATGTAGAAGAATTAGGAATTAATCTATCAAATGATGTGAGAGTCTGGTACACTAAAACTCAAAGCACTGCAGAAAGTTAAAGAAGACTTAAATAAATGGAAAGATGTAACATGAATATGGGTTAGAAAATTCACATGGTAAAATGTGATTATCCCTAAATATAGATTCAATACAATCCCAATTAAAATATTATTAGGCATTGTTTTATAGGAATTTACACACTAATTTTAAAACTTCAGTAGAAATGCAAAGAGTCTAAAATAGCCAAAATAATTCTTAAAAATAAGAATATTTTTGAAGGATTAGCACAATCTAATACCAAAGCTTATAAGGCTACAGTAATGAAAATAGTGTGATATTGGCATAAAGATAGACAGAAATGTCATTGGAAGATAATAGAAAATTCAGAAATATATGTACAGAATTTTGGTAAATTGGTGTTCTCCAAAGATACAAAGGTAATTCAGTAAATAAAAGATAGCCCTTCAACAAATTCTGCTGGAACAATTAGATACTCACATGCAAAAAGTAGAACTTTAACATGTAACTCATGATAAAAAAATTAATTTAGTACAGATCATATGCCTAAATGTAAAATGTAAAAACAAAGTGAAAAAAAGGAAGAAAAATTACGTATAGGAGAAAATATAGAAAAGTCTTTGACCTCAATACTACTTAGACATGACACAAACACCATGTTTCATCAAAGTAGAAATTGACAACTTGAGTTCATCAAAATGTAAAACATATGTTCCTCAGGAAACACTGTAAAACAAATAGAAATATAAGACACTACTGAGAACAATATTTGCAAAATATATGTCTGGCAAAAAAGTTGTGTCCAGAAAATATAAGAACTCTCAAAACTTGATAATAAATCTAGCAACTCTAATAAAAGTAGGCAAATGACTTAAATGAATACTTCTTCTCTAAAGAACATATGTAGATAGAAAGTAAACACATGGAAAGATCCTCAATATCATTAGTCATTAGGGAATTAATCTGTGTCTGTCAAAAATGGGTTGGGTACAGTTGCTCAAGCCTGTAATCCCAGCACTTTGGAAGGTCAAGGCAGCAGGGTTTCTTGACCCCAGGAGTTAGAGAGCAGCCTGGGCAACATAGTGAGATCCTGTCTCTACAAAAAAGAAAAAGACATGGCATGGTGTCTCTATTTAGCTAGGCATGGTGGCACATGCCTGTAGTACCAGCTACTCGGAAGCTGAGGTGGGAGAATCACTTGAGTCCAGGAGGTGGAGCCTGCAGTGAACTATGGTTGTGCCGATGCACTCCAGCCTGCGTGACAGAGCAAGAACCCATCTCAAAAAAGAAAAAAAGAGGCCAGGCGCAGTGGCTCACACCTGTAATTGCAGCACTCTGGGAGGTCAAGGTGGGTGGATCACCTGAGGTCAAGAGATCCAGACCAGCCTGACCAACATGGTGAAACCCCATCTCTACTAAAAATACAAAAATTAGCTGGGCATGGTGATGCGCGTCTATATCCCAGCTACTTGGGAGGCTGAGGCAGGAGAACTGTTTGAACCCGGGAGGTGTAGATTGCAGTGAGCCGAGATTGTGCCATTGCACTCCAGCCTGGGCAACAAGAGTGAAACTTCGTCTCAAAAAAAAAAAAAAAAAAAAAAAGAAAGAAAGAAAGAAAGAAAAAAGAATGGCTAAAGTTAAAAAGGCTGGCCATGCCAAGTGTTGGCAAAACTACAGAGGACAACCAACATACATGCACTGCTAATGGTAATGGAAATTAGTACAATGACTCTGGAAAAAGGCTTGTCAGTTTTTAAAATATTTTGACATATGCACCTATCATATGACTGCCAATCAATTTGTAGGGAAATGAAAGTATATGTACATAAAAAACTTGTACCAAAACATTCACAGCACTTTTTTATGGGAGAGAGGGGCTAATAGTGAAGAGCATGTAACAATCAAATATTCATTAACAGATAAATGAATAAGCAAGCTTTGATATATCCATATTTTGAAATACTACAAGCAATAAAAGAAATGAAACTTTCATCCATACTATAAAATAGATTAATCTCAATAAATATGCTAATTAATAGAAGCCAGATCAAAAGAGAACAATATGATATCATTTATATAAAAAGAGGCATTAGAGCCTAGTAGTTAAGAGTGCAGCTTCTGGAAGCAAAATCCTTAGTATGATGTTTTGGCTCATTGTCTGCAGCATTTATTTTACGTACGCTCTTGAGGTTTTTACAGAAACAATATGCCTCAGTTTACTCATCTATATAATGACTATATCGATGTCATCTACTTTATAAAATATGGTATTTTATAATGCAATACTTTATAATATATATTTGATATATATTTTAAAATGTCTTTATTATATTTTATAAAGTATAAATAATATAAAATAATGTCTATAGTTGTTGACTTATAAAAATAAAGATTAAATGAACAAAAATATGTGAAGCACCAGTTTACTACCTAGAAAATGGTACATTCTAAATATTTTCATGATTGTAATAAATAAATGTATCCTTATAATGTTATTTTATTAATAATAAACAAAAATTTATTTTTAGAATAATGAATATTATAATTATTTTTATTTTTAGAATAAATAATAATGAATAATATTATTACTCATTCTTATATACCTTTGAAAAATCATAGGGTAAGATGATTGAAGTTCTGTGTATAGCATTTCAGCAGATGAGATCTATAAGAAAGAACCATTGCACCCCCATTTACTTAAATCAGTTATAGTTTGTTTGAAAAAAGTCATTTATTGGAATCACCACATGACATCAATCAAGAGCAAAGTGTGTAGAATACTGTCAAGTTTTTCTCCAAGAATTTATTTCTGTTTTCAATTTGCAACTCATTGAAGCATTGAACATTTTATGAGCTCTAAAACTAACAATGCCTGGGAATTTAAATATTTTCCATGGAATATGATTACTTCAAATGAAAAAAAAGGAGCAGATATGATAATGAATAATTTACCATGTGTATATGGTACAAAGTAGAATCTTTAAAAATAAAGACACAAACAGCAACAACCACAAAAACCTCAATTGTTTCTGCTTTTGTTCTATTTTTAGTGAACTTAAAATTTTAAGAGAAACTCTTTCTCCTTGTTTTTAACACGTGTAGAGAGAGGTGTGGAATATTGTAAAGCTTTTTATCTGACTCGGCCTGAGTCTCAGTAGATGAAGACTCATCGAGTTTAGTAGGCCGAATAGTTTTTTCTAAAAGATATGTGACGCGTTAATCCTTGGAATCTTTGAATATAATGACACATTAAACAGTGAATATTACCTTAAATGGCAATGCTTGTGATTAAGTTAAGGACTTTAAGGGAAGGGGCTTATTCTGAAATATACTCACGGGTCTTTAATTCAATGACAAATGTTCTTCTTCTTTTTTTTTTTTTTGAGATGGAGTCTTGTTCTTTCGCCCAGGCTGGAGGAGTGCAGTGGTGCGATCTCTGCTCACTGCAACCTCTGCCTCTCGGGTTCAAGCAATTCTCCTGCCTCAGCCTCCTGAGGAGTGGGATTACAAGCGCCTGCCATCATGCCCAGATAATTGTTGTACTTTTATTAGAGGAAGGGTTTCACCATGTTAGCCAGGCTGGCCTCAAACTCCTGACCTCAAGTTATTCGCCCTCCTTGGCCTCCCAAATTGCTGGGATTACAGGCATGAGCCACTGTGCCTGGGCTGACAAATTTTTTTTAAGAGTGAGTCAGAGTGAGACTTGACACATAGAAGAGGAGGCAATGTGACCAGGGAGCAGAGATTGGAGTGGTGCAGCCCCCAGAAGCTGGGGAAAAGGAATGCTGGCATGAGTAAAGGAATGCTGGCAGCCCCCAGAAGCTGGAAGATCCACAGAATGGATTCTCTCTAGGGACCTCAGAGCGAGTGTGGCCCCACTGTATTTAGGACTTCTAGCCTCTAGAACTGTTTTAGAATACATTGCTGTTGTTGAAGTCATTTAGTTTGTGTCAATTTGTTGTGATAGCCTAGGGAACTAATATAATGAAGCATGGAGAGAGAGAGAGAGAGAGAGAGAGAGAGAGAGAGAGGATAAAAGGTGAAAATCATGTGCCAAAACTAAAGAAAAGAGATGCTGACATTTGTGATTAAATAGAATAATTGCACTACTTAAGATTAATCACTTGAGCCTGGGAGGTGGAGGCTGTAGTGAGTCATCACGGTGCCACCGCATTCCAGCCTGCATGACAGACAGAGACTCTGTCTTAGGAAAAAAAAAAAAGATTAAGGTGGTCCAGAATGCACCCAAGGATAAAATGCAAAGATGATCTTGCCCCATGTATATTTTAGCATACTACTTAGGTACTATTTATTTTTTAATTATCTCCTTTTTACATTTTGACAATTTTACCCCAGTGGTCAAGCCTTGTATTAGAAAAGACAGAAAGAAGGAAAAGAAAGAAGGCAGGAAGGAAGGCAAGGGGAAAGAAGGGGAAGGAAAGGAAGTGGAAGGGAAGGGGAAGAGAAGGGGAGGGGAAGGGGAGGGGAGGGGAAACGTTGCTTTGGACAGAATAAATGGGTAAGGCTTTCTATTTTAATTACATTAAGATTAATTAGATTAAACCTCTGAGGAAGTCTTACTTGAGCTGAGAAACTAAATATGAGAGGGAGGAGTACCACTGTATTGGTTATAGATGGGGTAGAAGTCTACAAAAGAGTTCATTGAGGAATAGAGTAGTAAATAAGTGACTTAATGAGTGTGGCCGGGCGCAGTGGCTCAAACGTGTAATCCCAGCACTTTGGGAGGCCGAGGCGGGCGGATCACGAGGTCAGGGGATCAAGACCATCCTGGCTAACACGGTGAAACCCCGTCTCTACTAAACAAAATACAAGAAATTAGCCGGGCATGGTGGCGGGAGCCTGCAGTCCCAGCTACTCGGGAGGCTGAGGCAGGAGAATGGCATGAACCCGGGAGGCGGAGGTTGCAGTGAGCCAAGATCGCGCCACTACACTCCAGCCTGGGCGATAGAGCGAGACTGTGTCTCCAAAAAATAATAATAATAATAAAATAAAATAATAAAATAATAATAATTAAAAAATAATAATAATAATGAGTTTGTATTGTTCTTATTTTGCAAAAGAATGCAAGATCTGGGTAGAGAAAGGGCAAGAGGGAGGACTTCCCAGATTGAATCAATAATATTAACAGTATCAATCTGCCACTAATAATTATTTAAGAAAAGTATTTTTGTGCTTTCAGTTTTATTTATTAAATAGTTTCTACTAGCCTAATGTTAAAGTCTGCCAACTAGTTCCTTCAAGTTAATCACATTCACTTTTGATTCCCTCTTAACACATTAAGATATTTTATAACTCTGTGAGTTTAAAATCTGATGCAAATTCATTGTGGTCAGGCAAGATGCAAGACCAGTCAGGCAAATACACTTCCCTTATTTTTTATGGGTCTGAAATATCTTTTGTCTTGGGAGATGCATTATTATACAAAAGATCTACTTGGCAATTTATAGTTTGCTTTTTATCTATTCAATTGTTCCCTGGTATTCTTAGAACAGAAAAGCGAACCTTTTAAGAATAATAACACGCCAATTACCTTTAATTACTCTCTAGCTCTTTCAGTTAAACAAAAAAAAACTCTCATTTTAGGTTTAGTTTGTAACTGAATAGAACATTTTATATCTAAACCTTTAATGGAAAGGCTTTCCTATTTCCCACAATTTTCTTTTCTATTTAATGTATTCTCTAAATTTAACACATTATTTAAAAAGCCATCCATATACCTGATCAACTTGAAAAGATGGAGAAACACACAAGTAAAGCTTATTATCTGTTCACATTTTATTCTATGTTTCCATTTTCATAATCAAATAAATGTAGACTGTAAAATACTTACTTACAAATCTGTCTGATTTATATAATAAACTCTGAGGAAACTGGAATGAAGTAGTGCTACAAGCAAGGGACAGAATAAAGTTTTGTGTATTAATTACCTGATTTATACTTTAGTCCCTTTAAGTAAAAGAATGTAACAAATAGAAGGATAGTTATTAATATATTTAGAGGAGAAAGAAGGATAAAATGAAAGATACAATGTTCTTAAAAACCGAGAGTTTTATCTTTTTTCAGAAGTTTAAAAATTATTTAAACATTTCCCTTTATGTTAGCACATATTTATGTTATACATTTCATTTACAAGTAATTGTATGGTAAATAGTTACAAAAACAACAAGGAAAAGCTTTGAGTTAAGGAGCTCATGATTTTCAGTGTAAAATACATGTTATTTGAGTAATTTGGGAAACTGACAGAAGCTTTCTTGCAGTCAAGAATGCTGCTCAAAAATTAATTTTAAAATAAAAATAAAAGAAAAAAAATCCTGAAAGCTTATGTAGCAAAACAAGTATTGTAGTCCATTGCAAAAATTAGCCTTTTCTGAAATCATGTTAAAAAGCAAAAAGATCTTAGAGCAGAATTTCATGTACAGTTCATTTTGGGATTGATCTTACTTTCTTGATAGGTGGTCTTACTTCATCCTGTTGGAGCCCATCATGGAGAGCTGTTTTACAAATATTCTTAGCTCTACTACTCACATAAAAATTCAACCTATGACTCCTGTTTCTGATAAAGTAGCTATTTAAATTCATTAAGAATGTTTCATCATTTTAGTATGCAAAATGCATTGTTAGATTATGTAAGTGACACATGCTATCTTAAAAGTTACTAAATCTCCCAGAAGAAATTAGACTCAGATGCTATATTTATTATGGAGAATTAAGAAATACCTAAGGTTACTGTGATCATCACTTAGGAGTTTTGAATCAATTATATGAGAAACTAAAGAATAAACTTTGACTGGAAAAAAAATGAACCAACAAGAAAAAAATTATATAAAGTCATTTTATTGGACACACATGCTAAAAATTAGAAAAACCATACATTTTACTCTATCAATCTGTTAGGAAAAACTATAGAATATGATAGTGATTGCATTGATTCTACTTAGCAAATTAAATGCAAAACTAAGATATTCATCAAATATAAAATATAGTTATTTTCTAAGAAATAAAACTCACACATACTGGTGGCAATTGCCATTTTTAGCAGAAACCAAAACTATTTCCTGTTAACATGAAGGAAAAACCATCATTGAACACTCAAGTAATCAGGGGACTAGGATGGACTGTCAGTAAGAAACCACTGGAATATACCTGTACTAAATCTATTCTAACAAAATTAAGTATACCAACCGAATAGTTTTGTGTGTGCATTTGTTTTTACTATATACTTTTATAATCTCAAAAGTACCTAAAAGGAGGCAAAACAAGAAAGGATTTGTCTACAGAAAGTAAAAATAAGAATGATTATAAAATATTGTTAAAGAAAAGACACTGCACAGAATAGTCATGGAGATTTCTGTACTAATCACCTTGATCATAATGAATAATCACTGAATTTCACTGGCCTATTTTCCTCCACAAGATTCTATGTTAGGTAAGCAACTTTGGGTAATTCAATAATAGGAAAGATGTTTCTTTTATAACATATCTGATTTGTACAACTATTTGAAATACATTTTATGCTATAAAATAAAAATGGTAACTCTTATTTACACAGCTATTTATTGTGAATTTGTATAAAGACAGCTCATCCTTAGAACATAATAGACTAGGATTCTTGGTAAAGTATATATTGTATATCTGAAAAATGTAATAGTGACAATATTAAAGTATTGCCACTTAGTGCTGTGTTACCTAAAGAAATTGTCACTTTCTGTCAATCCTATCACTGACATTTAAATTTCAGATATAGGTGAATTCAATATTGAAGTGAATAGAGCTACCGACATTTGCTTTCCTAATATTCATGGAAGTTGTTGTTGACCTCTCATAGATAAATAAGCAAATAATATCTTCAAAAATATATCTAACTTGACTCAAATACTTCTAAGTATTTTGTCATTTGAAGGGATATGAGCAAGTTGAGAAGAAGAAATGTGGAGAGAGAAATATTCATGAAAACTAAATTTATAACATTCAACTATTGCTCAATTCTTAGAAATTTAATCACTACTTATATTTTAAAGCAAAATATTTTTGAACTTATTTAGAAAAGTATGACTTCATCTCTCATATGTCCATTCAAAGTTTTAAACAAAGTATAAAAGGAAATTAAACAGTGGAGGAAATGAGAACGGTCATAGGCATTCAAGAGGTTTCAACAAATTTCTGGAGGAATGAAAGGTAATTGAAGGATGTGTTAAAATAATTTCTATTATTATCTTTATAGATTTAGTGTCCAGTAAACCTTTTATAAACAATCCAACTTGCTGTTTTGTGTTCTTGAACTTTAAACTGAATTATATTGTACATATCCTTTTGTGACTTAATCATACCACTGCATATTACGTTTGTGAGAGTAAGCCACATTAACATATCTAAGTAAGTTATCTATATTTTTCTAAAGTGTAGTATTCCACTGTATGAATCTACCACATTCTACTGTTGTTTAACTTTTGCATTGCTTATAGTACTTAACTGAGCCTGTAAATATTTTGGATCACATTTCTTAATGGCCAACCACGTACATACAAAATAAGGAGTGAAAGCCAATTGCTGATTAGAATATATGGTCATCTTCAATATTACTGGATAATACAAGCCTCTTTTTAAAACGGATATAATTTCCATTTCCAGGAAAGCATATGAAATTATTATTGCTCTATATCTTTGCCAGAAGTCTTTCTTGTCAGACTTTTTTTGGTTAATCTGTTGTATAAGTAATAATGTACATATAAAACATTTTCATTTGCATTTTTGTGTTAAAAATAAGTTAAAGTGATTCTAAATATGTATGGTGGACACTTACATTGTACATTTTATAAAGCACATGTACAAGCCATTTTCTTTGTTTTACTGTTGGGTTTTCTGTAATTTTTGCCTGGCTTTACATTTAAATATTGATCGCCAAGGAATTGATTGTTACATATTATATAAGGTAAAGAATCACTTTAATTATTTTCCATATGTATAGCTAGTTTTCTCACTCTCATTTATTGGCAAATTTATTTTTCACCACTGATCTATAATACTAGCTTTCTTACATATCATGGGTTCTTATATTTTCCTTACTGCAGTCTACCTATTCCATTTCATTGATTATTTATTACTTTGTTAATACCACATTGCATTAATTAAGTCTTATAATATTTCCTGTAATATATTCTTCCTTCCTCAATAAATTATTAACTGAATTTTAATATTTTTAGAGTTTACATAAATTCTAGAACTAGCTTGTCAATATCTAAATCAAACCTTACTGGGTTTTACTTTGGATGCACTAGTTACAAAGATTAATTTTGGGGAGAAGTGATTTCATTAAAGTCTTTCAATTCAAGAATATATTTATGTCAATGTTATGTCTATGTTTATTTGAACTTTATTTAAACTGAGTTATACTGTACATATTCTTTTGTGACTTAATCATGCCACTAAATGTTATGTTTGTGAGAGTAAGCCACATTGACACATCTAAATAAAGTTCTCTACTTATATGAAATGCATTTCAATATTGCATAATACATTTGTGTCAAAGCATCTTGCTAAAAGCTCATATTCATTAGCATAATGTATCTTACAATCATTTTGAATTTTCTGTGTACTTAGTGTCATCGGTAACATAGTAATCTGTTTTCTCTTTCATAATTCTTATTTTTTTAATATTTACAATCCTATCCCAGTGTCTAAGACCTGCAAAAGGATAAATAAAATTGCTTGTACCATCTATGTTTATTTTGTTCCCAATCACAAAGGAAATATTTTAACATTCCATTGTTAAGTGTTATAATTTCAATAGAACTTTTGAAAACAAATGTTATCAGTTAAACTAGATTGTCTTTTAATTTCGGGTTGTTAAAATGAATGACTTTTTAAGAAAATAAAATTAAATATGCTTATAATATTGTTAAGTTATTTGTTGTGGTGTATCATATTAATTGATACCTTTACATGAGGCCATTATTGCTTCCCAGGGTTTCTTAGAATAAACATTGGCTGTGATGTCTTACATTTTAATGCATTGCTTATTTCTGCATGGAACTTTTTTAAGTTTTCCTTCATTATTTTCATAAATTACATTGGTGTTTAATTTACTTTCCCTTTACTATCCTTGTCAGGTTATAATATCAGAGTCATAATAGCATAATAAAATGAAATAGAGTATTTTTTTTCCTGTTTCATGCTCAGAAAGAATTGTATGTAAGATTGGAATTATTGTTTTGTTTCATGTTTGAAACAACTTGCCAGTAAAGTCATCATGGCTTGAAATTATCTTTATGATATGATTTCTGACTACTGATTACATGCATTTGTTGTAGAACAATTCAGATTTTTCTTTTCACTTTAGGTTACTTTTGGAAAAATGCATGTTTCAAGTAATTGTACACATTTTACATATATTTCCAAATTTATTGAATTAAACGTTTTCATACTACACTAATTTACCTTCTTGATATTTGTATTATTTATAACAAAACTCAATAAACTGTGGCAAATAAGCCAGACAGTATTTATAAATAAAGTATTACTGGAACACTGTCATGCTCATTCATTGACATAGTGTCAGTTTATGCCACAACAATAGAATTGATTAGTTGCCACCAACCATATAGCCCAAAAACCTAAAATATTTACCATCTGATCCTTTCCAAAAAACAAAAAAAAATTCTTGACACCTGATGTATAATTATTTCCTATTTTGATTCCTGAGATTGCATACTTGTTTCTTCTCTTAATTTTATCAAGCCATTTCTCCAGAGTTTTGTTATTGTATGGCTCCTACAACAACTAACAAACTTTTGGCCATATTTCTTGACTTTTCTTTCCCTGTATTCTTAATCACTATGCATGCATTTTTATTTCCTTTTATTTCTGTTGATATTTCTAACTTCTTCCAATAAATTCAAAACATTTTAAATATTAATTTGTTGTCCTCATAAAATAAGAATTTAAGGTCCTACATTTTACTTTAAAATGACACATTTTATAATGTAGTATACATTTTTTAATTAAAAACATTTTATAATTTCCATTATGATTTGCTCTTGGGTGTTGAGTTACTAAGAAGTATATTTCTGAGGTTTTTCTTCAATATAACTGACTATAGATATTCGACTCTAGTTATTCTCAGAAAGAGAAAGCAAAGTTATGGATAAATAATCGCTAATTCCAATATCTATATTGACGGAAGAGTGCTAGAGCACCACAAGAAGAAACTTGAACACAGAAAAATAAGGAAGCAAGAACCCAGCAGAGATTATACTCTGAGGGACTTGATGTTCCATGGAAAAGCATAGGTGGGGGTGTCTTTTGCTCCTCTAACTCCTGCGGCAGACTGCTTGTTTCTGAACTGTTGGAGAGCCCTCCATTCTCACAAGCCCAAGCACTGGTGTGGGCCGCAATCGTGGAATAACTTGAGGACAGAGAACAAGGCTACTATTTCCTGCAGTGCCGCTTGCCCTTCACCCAGCCCCAAGATGAGGTGGTGGGCACCACACTGGATATGCCTCTGTGGTGGACCTCTATACTGCCTTTGAGTGACAGAGATACTTGCCCCATCCCGTTGACGGCGTCCTTCTCCGTCCCTGCGTCGAGCTGTGGCTAGATTCCGCGATGAGGGCAGAGGGCGAGAGGCGTGAGAAGCATCTTCTGGAAGGTCTGTGGGCACCCTCATGCGGGTGGACAATGAGCGCCTGGGAGGCCGTTGTCCTTGGTTGGGGAGCGGTGGTCTGGATCTGGCCTAGCAAACAGGCTGCTCCGGATGGGGAGGGAATGAAAACCCCTGCGGCTCCGACGCAGATGCCCACGTTGCCCAGGCCTTCACAGACCCCCAAACCGGAACCGCCGGGAAAACGATTGCCAACCGGCCACAACACCCAGGCAGAGACGCGGGGAGAGGCTGACCAGAAGAAAGGCCGACGTGCAAGAAACCCAGCCTCCGGCGCACAGGGAACATGCGTCCCAAGGCGCACGCACACTCAGACGGACAGAGACAGAAAGAGGGCGACGGAAAGAGCGAGAAGGGAGAGAGAGAGAGACGTAAGAGAGAAACAGAAGTGGGCACACAGACACGCACGCGCGCGCGCACACACAGACACACACACACTACCCCATAACGCAAACAGACATACAGCAGGTAACACCCACCCCCAGGCAGCCCCTGAAGCTGCTGGGTTCTGCTCTCCACGACTACGAACCACCGGTGAGACAGCAGCCCACGGGCACACAGGGAGACCTGTCCTCGACATCACAAGGGCGCCACTTTTGGGGAGACTCACCCGCACACCGTCCGCGCACGCCTGAGGCTAGGATCCCGCGCTGCCTCCCTGGCGATCTGTCTGAGGTTTCTTCCTCCTGGGGTTTCTTCCTGCTGGTGGACCCTCCGCGAATCCCGGCCTCTGGAGACCGTCCTGGTAACTGCCCTGGCCAGGACTGGTCTCAGCCCCGAATCTGACGCACGATCACACAGGGTTCCTACTTCGCCAAGTCTCAGGGACCCATCCCCGGGCAACGGTGGCGGTCACTGTGACCAAAGCGGCGGCTCGGGCCTCGCGCATGCGCGCTGGCGAGGCCTACTCACCCGCCCCACCCCCCCTTACTCGGCAGAGTCAGGCTGCGGACCCTTTAAAAAATGGCGGCGACGCGGCGGCTGCGGGGACAAGGGCGGCGGTGCTGGAGGTTGCGGCGGCGGCGGCTGCGGCGCAGCCCCAGGCGGCGGGTGGGAAGAGGACTACCAGAGGGGCCTGCGGGAGACCCAGGGTCGGACCCATAGGAGTCCTGTCGTCAGGACCTCCTTGATCGGTCTTCTGCTTGGGTTCCCGGTGAAGGAGGAGCTTCGGGGTGTCGGCTGGGCTGCGCGGACTCCTCTTGGGATCCGATGATGGATCCAACCCGGTGATCGGGAATGAGGTCACAATGCAGTGAGGCGGAAAGGCTCTCGCCGGGGCACAGAAAGATCCCCAGGGCCGCAAGGCGTGCTGTCGGCTGCAAAGGCACTGACCCACGAGCCCACTGCCTCCCTCCTTCCTGGGTGGAGCAGGGACCTGCCTTCATCTTCAAGGCCCGGGGGCTCCGGCATCTCAATGTGGCTTCCGGCGACACGGGCAAAGAGAGACAGAGGCTAGTCCGAGCCGGAGCCAGTGTGACCACACGTGGCACTGACGTCCCCCAAGAGCACATGCAGTGAGCCTGTGTCTCTGAGGCCGTAGTGGGCGACGACGAGACGGACAGTGATGTCCAGGCTTGCGCCCGGGGGCCACTGGAGACCTGCCCCTCAAAGCGGAGGAAACGCCAAGCGTACCTGAAAACCTGCGAGACAGGGCCTGTGCGCGAGTCCAGTACTCCTACTTTGCCAAGTCTCAGGGACCCATCCCCCTGCAACGGTGGCGGCGCAGAGAGGCGCAAGGCACCGGCGCAGGCGCAGAGAGACAGGAGGCCGATGGGGGGAAGTTGAGGCACCTGGGGCAGAGAAAAAAATGCATCGCCAAGCGGTTTCTGGGTCATCCACAGACGAAACTGTCTTCCCATCAGCCCTTGCGCTGGTCCCCAGGGCCCCTGGCATCCGTCGTTGGCGCCCAGGGTGCGCGTCGGGCCACTACGGGTACCCCAACTCGGACAGAAGGCCCATGAGTTGAATTTGAAGTTTGTGGGAATAGAGGTGAGTCACCAGGGGCAGAAAAAAAACAGGAGACCTCGCCTCAGACAAGCGGGGCCTGGGTCCCCCATGGATGAAAGTGCCTTCCCATTATGCTGTACGCTGGGCA
The DNA here is from genome assembly GCF_029281585.2 of Gorilla gorilla gorilla. NCBI lineage: Eukaryota > Metazoa > Chordata > Mammalia > Primates > Hominidae > Gorilla > Gorilla gorilla. The sequence continues at coordinate 17,919,725 of NC_073237.2, forward strand.
GAGTGGACAGTGACGACCCTGGTTCAATCCCAGGGTGCGCTTCGGGACTGCTTGCGGTACCAGAAAGTGAACAAACGGTCCATGAGCGGAAGGTGAGGCACCTGAGGCAGAGAAAGTAAAGAAACGTGCCGCAGAGAAGCAGTGCCTGGGTCCCTCACGGAAGAAATTGTCTTCTCCTCAGCCCGTTCGCTGGGCACTGAGGTCCCTGGCTTCCCTGGTTTGATCCCAGGGTACGCCTCGGGCCACTTGTGTTACCCCAAGGTGGGCAGAAAGCCCATAAGGGGAAGGTGAGGCACCTGGGCAGAGAAAAAAAACTTCGCCGCAGAGAAGCGCGTCCTGATTCCCCACGGATGAAAGTGTTTTCCCATCAGTCCCTGCACTGGGACCCGGGGACCCTGGTGTCCCTGGTTTGAGCTCAGGGTGTGCCTCAGCCGCTAAGTGCACCCCAAGTGGAGCTTTGGGAGCACAAAGCCCATGAGGGAAGGTGAGTTTTGAGGGAGGAGTGGTGAGGCACCTGTCACAGAAAAAGAAAAAAAAAACAACCCGCACCACGGAGAAGCAGGGCGTGGGTCCCCCACGATGAAAATGTCTTCCCATCAGCTCCTGCTCTGGGCCCTGTGGACCCTGGAGACCCTGGTTCGAGCCACCGGTGGGCCTCGGCCCGCTAGGGGTACCCCTGTGCGCCTCTCTGCGCCTGCGCCGTGTGCCTTTGCGAGGGCGGAGCTGCCTTCTCCTCAGCACAGACCCAGAGAGCATTGCCAGGGCGGAGCTGAGTTCTCCTCTGCACAGACTTCAGAGATACAGCGAAGCGGAGCATGTTCTCCTCAGCACAGACCCGGGCGGGCGGGCCGGGGGCACCGCGAGGGCGGAGCTGCATTCTGCTCAGCACACACCCGGGGGACACCGCGAAGGCAGAGCAGCTTTCTCAGCACAGACCTTGGGGGCGCTGCCTCGCTTTGGGACTACTCGGAGCCGCATCGATGGTGAATAAAATCCTTCCTGTTTGCAGCCCTTAATAATCAGGGTCAGAGACCAGTTAGAAGGGTTCAGTGTGGAAAACGGGAAACCAAAAGCCCCTCTGAATCCTACCCATCGAGGTTCTCCCCAGCCAAGGCGAGGCGGCCGCAGTGCGAGATCCACACCGCAGCCTCGGAAGACAAGCGGGCAGAAATCCCATGAGGGGCAGTTGAGGTTTGAGGAAGGCAAGGTGAGGCACCTGTGGCAGAAAAAACAAAAACCGCACCACGGAGAAGCAGAGCCTGGGTCTCCAATGGACAAAAGTGTCTTCCCATCAGCCCTTGCGCTGGGCCCAGGTGACCCTGGCATTCCTGGTTCGAGACCAGGGTGCGCTTCAGGCCGCTAGGGGTACCCAAAAGCGGGCAGAAGGCCCATGAGGGGAAGGTGATGCACCTGGGGCAGAGAAAAAAAAAAAAAAACAACCGCGCCGCGTATAAGCGGGGCCTGGCTCCCCCACAGAAGAAACTGTCCTCACATCAGCGCTTGCGCTGCGCCCCAGGGACCCTGGTATCCCTGGCTCGAGCCCAGCGTGCGCCTCGGCCTGCTAGGGGTACCCCAAGGCAGACAGAAGGCCCATGAGGGAAAGGTGAGGCACCTGGGGCAGAGAAAAAAAATAAAAAAACTGCGCCGCCCAGAAGTGGGGCCTGTGTCCTCCACAGACGAACGTCCTTACCCATCAGCCCTGAACTCGGCCCCAGAGACCCTAGAGTCCCTGGCTCGAAACCAGGGTGCGCTTCGGGCCCGCTAGTGGTACCTCAAGGCGGGCAGAAAGCCCATGAGGGGAAGGTGAGGCACCTGGGGAAAAGCGAAAAAAAAAAAAAAAAAAAAAAAAAAACGTCGCAGAGAGGCAGAACCTGGGTCCCCGAGGAAGAAAGTGTCTTTGCATCAGCCCTTGCGCTGGGTCCCGAGGACGCTGACATCCCTGGTTCGAGCCCACGCTGCGCCTCAGGCTGCTACGAGTACCCCAAGGAGGAAAGAAGGCCCAAAAGTTTCAGCTGAGGTTTGAGGGAGGAGAGATGAGGCACCTGTGGCAGAAAAAAAAAAAAAAAAAAAAAAAAAACGCGCAGCGGAGAACCGGTGCCTGGGTCTCCCAAGGACGAAAGTGCCTTCCCATCAGCCACTGCGCTTGGCCCCATGGAACCTGGCCTCCATGGTTCGAGCCCAGGGTGCGCCTCGGGCCGCTAGGGGTACCCCAAAGGGTGCAGAAGGCCCATGAGGGGAAGGTGAGGCACCTGGGGCAGAGGAAAAAAAAAAAAAATCCTCGCCGAGGAGAAGCGGGGACTGGGTCCCCTCCACGGACGAAAGTGTCTTCCCATCAGCCCTTGCGCTGGGCCCCAGGGACCCTGGGTTCCCTGGTTCGAGCCCACAGTGCACCTCGGGCCGCTAGGTGTACCCCAAGGCAGACAGAAGGCCCATGAGGGGAAGGTGAGGTTTGAGGGAGGAGCGGTGAGGCACCTGTGGCAGAAAAAAAAAAAACGCGCCACGGAGAAGCAGGGCATGGGTCCCCCACGGACGAAAGTGCCTTCCCATCAGGCCCTGCGCTGAGCCCCGTGGACCCTGGCGACCTTGGCTCAAACCCAGGGTGCGCCTCGGGCCGTTAGGGGTACCCCAAGGCGGGCAGAAAGCCCATGAGGGGAAGTTGAGGTTTGAGGGAGGAGAGGTGAGGCACCTGTGGCAGAAAAAAAAAAAAAAAAAAAAAAAAACGGCGCCGCAGAGAAGCGGGGCCTGGGTCCGCCACGGACAAAAGTGTCTTCCCATCAGCCCTTGCGCTGCGCCCCGGGGACCCTGACGACCCTGATTCGAGCCGAGGGTGCGCCTCGGTCCACTAGGGGTACCCCAAAGCAGGCAGATGGCTCATGAGGGGAAGGTGAGGTACCTGGGGCAGCCAAAAGAAAAAAAAAACTGCGCCGCGGAGAAGCGGTGCTTGGGTCCCCCACGGACGAAAGTCTTCCTATCAGCCCTTGCACTGGGCCCCGGGAACCCTGGCGTCCCTGGTTCGCCCCCATGGTTCGCCTCGGGCCGCTAGGTGTACCCCAAGGCGGGCAGAAGGCCCATGAGGCGAAGGTGAGGTTTGAGGGAGGAGAGGTGAGGCACCTGTGGCAGAAAAAAAAAAAAAAAACGCGCCACAGAGAAGGGGTGCCTGGGTCCCCCAAGGACAAAAGTGCTTTACCATTAGCCCCTACGCTTGGCCCCGTGCACCCTGGCGACCCTGGTTCGAACCCAGTGTGCGCCTCGGGCCGCTAGCCATACCCCAAAGTGGGCAGAAGCCCATGAGGGGAAGGTGAGGCACCTGGGGCGGAGAAAAAAGGAAAAAACCTCGCCACAGAGAAGGGAGGCCTGGGTTCCCCACGAAAGAAAGTGCCTTCCCATCAGACCCGGTGCTAGGCCCAGGGACCTGGCATCCCTGGTTCGAGCCCAGGGTGCGCCTCGGGCCTCTGGGGGTACCCCAAGGCGGACAGAAAGCCCATGAGGGGAAGGTGAGGCACCTGTGGCAGAAAAAAAAAAAAAAAAAAAACCGCGCCGCAGTGAAGCTGGGCCTGGGTCCCCCACTGACGAAAGTGCCTTCCCATCAGGCCTTGCGCTGGACCTCGCGGACACTGGCGACCCTGGTTCGAGCCCAGGGTGCGCCTTGGGCCTGCTAGGTGTACCCAGAAGCGGGCAGAAGGCCCATGAGGGGTAGGTAAGGCACCTGAGGGAGAGAAAAAAAAAACTGTGCCACGGAGAGGCGGGGCCTGGGTCCCCCACGGAAGAAAGTGTCTTCCCATCAGCCCCTGAGCTGGGCCCAGGGGACCCTGGCATCCCTGGTTCAAGACCAGGGTGCGCTTCGGGCCTCTTGGGGTACCCCATGGCGGGCAGAAAGCCTATGAGGGGAAGGTGAGGTTTGAGGGAGGAGAGGTATGGCACGTGTGGCATAAAAAAAAAAAAAAAGCCGCGCCACAGAGAAGCAGGGCCTGGGTCCCACAAGGACGAAAGTGCCTTCTCATCCGCCCTTGTGCTGGGCCCTGGGGACCCTATCGTCCCTGGCTCGAATCCAGGGTGCGCCTCTGGCCTGCTAGGGGTAACCCAAAGCGGGCAGAAGGCCCATGAGGGGAAGGTGATTCACCTGGGGCAGAGAAAAAAAAAAAAAAACACAGCGCTGAGGAGAAGCGGGGCCTGGGTCCCCCATGGGTGAAAGTGTCTTCCCATCAACCCTTGCGCTGGGCCCCGGGGACCCTGGCGACCCTTATTTGAGCCCAGCGTGTGCCTGGGGCCACTAGGGGTACCCCAAAGCGGGCAGAAGGCCCATGAGGGGAAGGTGACCCACCTGGGGCAGAGGAAAAAAAAAACGCGCCACGGAGAAGCGGGGCCTGGAACCCACACGGAAGAAAGTGTCTCCCCATCAGCCCTTGCACTGTGCTCTGGGGACCCTGGTATCCCTGGTTCGAGCCCAGGGTGAGCCTTGGGCCGCCAGGGGTACCACAAGGTGGACAGAAGGTCCCTGAGGGGAAGGTGAGGCACCTGGGGCAGAGAAAAAAAAACTGCCACGGAGAAGCGGGGACTGGGTCCCCCACGGACGAAAGTGTATTCCCATGAACCCTTGCTCTGAGCCCCAGGGACCCTGGCGTCCCTGGTTCTAGTCCAGTGTGCACCTAAGGCGGCTAGGGGTACCCCAAGTCGGACAGAAGGCCCATGAGGGGAAGTGAGGTTTCTGGGAGTAGAGGTGAGGCACCTGTGGCAGGTGTCCATCTGTAAACTGCATATCCATGTGAGCCCTGATGTCCACCAGGGGCTGGATGTCCCCCTGGGGCTAGATGTTCGCCTGGAGCCTGGTGCCCACCTGGGACCTGATATCCAGGAGAGGCTTAGTTATGCACCTATGGCCATCTGGAGCCAGATGCCCACCTGAGGTCTGGTGTACACCTAAGGCCTGATCTCTACCTGGGGCTTGGGTGTTCATGTGGGGCCTGATGTCCACCTAAGACCATGTGTTCACCTGGAGCCTGGGTGACCATCTGGGTTATGATGTTCAGCTGGGGCCCAGAGTTCAGCTGGGGACTGGGTCAACCTTCTGCCTGATGCACACCTGGGGACTAGGTACCCACCTGGGCTCCAGTGTTCACTGGGGCCTGATGTCTACCTGGGGCCTTGTATTTACCTAGGACCAGTGCATCCATCTGGGGTCTGAGTGCCCTCATGGAGCCTGGAGTTTTCCTGGGGACTGGGGTCTGCCTTAGGCTTAAGTGTACATCTGTGGCCTCGTATCCACCTTGGGACAGATGTCCACCTGGGGACGGATATTCAGTAGGGGCCTGAGTGTCCGTCCACCTGGTTTTTGATGTCTACCTGGGGCCTGGTGTTCATCTGAGGTGTGATATCCACCTGGGGCCTGGACATTTGCCTGGAACCTGATGTACAGCTGGTGCCTGAAGTTCATCTATGCCTGGTGTCTCCCTGGGGCCAGGTAGTCAACACAGGGCCTGGAGACCTTCTAGAGTTCAGTGTTCACCTGGGGTCCGAAGTCCACCTAGGGCTTGGGTGTCCAAATAGGGCCTGGTGTCAGCTTGAGATTTGTGTATTTACCTAGGGCCTGGTTGTCCACTTGGGGCTTGATTTTTTACTTGGTTTTTGTGTTAATCTGGGGTCTAGTGTCCACCTGGGGCCTGGGTATCCACCTAGGGACTATTGTCCAGCTGGAGACTGATGACTACCTATGGCCTGGTAATCACCTAAGGCTTTGTTTCACTTAGGTACTTGGTGCCAAACTGTTGCCTGCTGTTCACCTGGGGTATGGTGTCCACCTGGGGTCTGGATGTCAGCCTGGGGCTTGTTGTATACATGTATCTTAGATATCCAGATAAGGGTCTGTTTTCTGCTTAGGTGCAGCAGTCCATCTGGTGCTTGAGTGTCAACCTAAGGCCTGATGTCTATGTTGGACCTAGGGTTCACCTGAGGCCTGATATCCACCTGGGGCCTCAATGTCCAAATGGGGCCTGATGCCCATCTGGGCCCTGGGTGTCCGCCTGCAGCATGGATGTCCACTGGTACTTTATGTCCACCAGGGGCCTAATGTCCACCTAAGACCTAGTGTTCACCTGGGGTCTGATGTTCAGCTGAAGACCGGATGTCCACCTGGAGCCGAGGAATCCACTCAGGGACTGGTGTTGAACTGGGGCCTGATGACCACCCGGGGACAAGGTACACACCAGGCTTGTTGTCCACCTGTCACCAGATGTCCACCTGAGTCCTGATGTCCATCTTGATCCTGTTTGTCCACATTAGGCCTGATGTCCAGCTGGGGCCTAGGTACCCACTGGGGGCTTCCTGTTAACCTGGGGACTGGTGTCATTCTGGGGCCTAATGACCACCTGGGTTGTATTATTCACCTAGGGCCTGGTGTCCACTTGGGGCTTGAGTGTAACCTTGGACCTGGCATCCACATAGGGTTGGGTATCAAACTGGCCCCTTGGTGTCCAGTTAAGACATCATGTGAATGTGGCGCCTGAGTGTCAACTTGGGGCCAAATGACTACTGAGGGCCTGAATGTCAACCTAGAATCTGAGGTTTACTAGGGGCCTAGGTATCCACCTGGGGCCTAATGTCCACCTGAGCCTGGGTGTCAACCTGGGGCCTGATGTAAACCTCTAGTTCAGTGTCCACCTTGGGCTTGATGTCAACCTGGAGTCTGATGTCCACCTGAGTACTGATGTTCACCTTTGACCTGATGTCCACCTGTGGACTGTTTATCCACCCATGGCCTGATGTTCACCTGGGGCTGAATGTCCAACTGTGACCTGTTGTGTACCTGGAACCTAGGCATCCACCTGCAGCCTGATGTTCAGCTGGGCTGGGACCCAGAGTTCACCTGAGGCATGATGTCCACATGAAGCTTGATGTTCACCTGGGGGCTGGGTGTCCACTTGGGGCCCAATATCCACCTGGACTAGGTACCCACCTGGGATCCGGTGTTCACTTAAGATTGGTGTTCAGCTGTGACCTAATGACCACCTGGGTCACGGTGTCTACCTTGGACTGGGTGCTCACCTGGAGCCAGTGTTCACTGGGGGCCTAGTGTGCACCTGAGACTGGGGGATGCACCTGGGGCCTGGTGTCTACCTGGTGCCTAGGTATACATTTGGGGCCTAATGTTCATCTGGAATCTGATATCCACCTGGGGCCTTGTAATTACCTGGGTTCTGGGCATCCACCTAGGGCTTGAGTATCCTGGGGCCTTGAGTTTTACTAGGGACTCATGTCTGCCTTGGACCTGGGTGTACATCTGTTGCCTAATGTACACCTTGAGAGTGATGTCATCCTGGGGACAGATGTCCTCTTGGGGTCTGAGTGTGCACCTGGTGCCTGACGTCTGCCTAGGGACTTGTGTTCACCTGACACCTGATATCCACCTGGGGCCTGGGTGTCCACGAGGGGCTGATGTTCAGCTGGAGACTGGATATCCACCTGGGGCTTGGGGATCCTTCGAGAAACTGATGTCAAACTGGGGCCTGATGTCTACCTGCGGACTGGGTATCCATGTGAGGCTTGATGTTCATCCACGGCCAGACGTCCATCTGATGCTTGATGTCCACCTTACTCCTGGGTGTCTACTGGAGACCTCATGTCCAACTAGAGCTTAGGAACCTACTGGGGGCCTCTTGTAAACCTGGGGACTGGTATGAAGCTGGGTCCTAATGATCCCCTGGGTCATATTATTCACCTAGGGCCTCATGTCCACTTGGGGCTTCAGTGTCAACCTTAGGTCTTGTGTTCGTCTTTGACCTGGTGTACACCTGGGACACCTGAGGACTTGGTGTCCAATTGAGGTGTCATGACCACCTGGGGACTGAATGTCAATCTGGGGTCTGATGTAAACCTCTAGTTCAGTATCCACCTGGGCCTGGTCTTCGCTTGGGGCCTGCTGTCTACCTGGGCCTTGCTGTCAACCTAGGGCCTGATGTAAACCTCTAGTTCAGTATCCACCTGGGGCCAGATGTCTTCCTAGAGACTTATATTCACTTTTGACCTGATGTCTACCTGGGGACTTGCTATCCATCCATGGTCTGATATTCACCTGGAGACAGATGTTCAACTGTGGCCAGAAGTGCTCCTGGGGTCTGGGCTTCCACCTGGAGCCTGATGTTTAGCTGGGGCTAGAGTTCACATGGAGAATGATGTCCACCTGAAGTTTGATGTTTACCTGGGGCCTGATACCTGCCTGGTGCCCAAGTATTCTCATGTGCCTAATGTCCACTAGTTGGCCTGGTGTTCATCTGAGGGCTTGGTGTCAACCAGTGGCTTTATGTACACCTGGATTCTAGTGTCCTCCTGGGGCCTTATGCCTACCAGGAGTCTGGTGTACCCCTGGGGTCTAGTATCTGGAGTCTGGGTGTCCACCTGAGCCTAATGTTGAGGTTAGACTGAGTGTCAGCCTGAGGCCTGATGTCTACTAGGGCATAGGTATTCACCTGGGGCTTGTTGTTTACCTGGGGACTAATGTCAACCTTGAGCCTAGGTATCCACCTGGGGAATAGTGTCCAGTTGCAGCCAGATGTCCACCTATGGCCTGAAGCATGGTTGTTATCCTAAGGCCTTGTATTAGTCCATTTTCACACTGTTATAAAAAACTACCTGATATTGGGCAACTTATGAGGAAAAGAGGTTTAACTGACCCACAGTTCTTCAGGCTTAATAGGGAGCATGACTGGGCGGGCTCAGGACACTTACAATCATGATGTAAAGCCAAGAGGGAGCAAGCCTTTTTACCATGTGGGAGGAGGAAGCAGACAGAAGGGGGATGTGCTACACACTTTCAAATAACCAGGTCTCGTAAGAACTCTATCACGAGAACACCAAGTGGGAAGTCTGCCCCCATGATTCAATCACCATTCACCAGGCCCCTTCTTCAACCCGTGGGGATTACAATTCAACATGAGATTTGGGTGGAGACATAGAGCCAATATCAGGCCTGATGCCCGCCTGGAGTCATGTCTACCTGAGGTCTAATGTAGACATGAGGCCTGGGCATTCACCTAGGACCTCATGTTAAGATAGGGGCTGGAGTTCTTTTGGTGCCTAGTGTATACCTGGGGCCCAGATGTATAACTAGAACCTGATGTTTCAGATGGAAACCTGGGCCCCAGGTGCTCATCAGATCCCAGGTGAAAACTCAGGCTTCAGGTGCACATCAGACTCCAAGTGGACACATAGGCCCTAGGTTGATACCAAGATTTCAGGTAGACTCTGGGTCCCAGAAAAACACCCCACCCTAGGTGGACAGCTGAACCTGAGTAGACATCAGGCCCCACATCGACATCTGGCCCCAGGTAGATTCCTAGGCCCAAGGTGAATACTCAGTCTCCAGCCCTAGGGGAATTCAGTCTTAGGTGATTAAGGACTGGTGTTCCTCTGGGGCCTCATGTCTACCTGGGCCCTGGGAGTGCACATGGAGCCAGATGTCTATAAAGGGCCTGAGTGTCCACTAGGGCCTGAGGTTCACCAGGAGCATAGACATCCACCTAGGACCTCGTGTCCACCTAAAACCTGGTGTTCACCTGGGGCCTGGGTGACAACCTGGGATCTGATGTTCACCTGAGGCCCAGAGTTCAGCTGGTGCCTATGTCAGCCTGGCACGTGATGCACACAAGAGGACTAGGTGCCCACCTGAGGACTGGTGTTCATGGGGAACTGGTGTTCAGCTGTCGCTTGATGAGCAACTGGGTCCTGGTGTCCTCCTGGCAACTGATGTCCACCTGGGACTTCATGCTTACCTAGGGCCTGGTGTTCCCCTGGGGCCTGGTGTGCTTCTGAGATCTGGGGTCCACCTGGGCCTAGTATCCACTTGGGGCCTCATATCCATCTGGAACATCATGTCCACTTGGGGCCTTGTAGTTACCTAGGGATTGGGTGTCCTTCTGGCACTTGGGTGTCCTCTTGGGGCCTGGGGTTCTCCTGGGGCCTGGGTGTACATCTCTGGCCTGATGTCCACCTTGGGTGGATGTGCACCTGGGGACAGATGTTCACTTGTGGCTTGAGTGTCCATCTCGTGTCTAATGTCTACCTGGGGCCTGGTGTTTGCCTGAGGCCTTATATCCACCTGGGGCCTGGGCATCCATTTGAGGCCTGATGTCTACCTAAGACCCGGTGTTTAACTGGGGCACAGACTTCTTCCTGGAGCCCGACGTTCATCTGGAGCCTGAAATTCACCTGTGCCTGTTGTCTACCTGAGGCCTATGTGTCAACCTAGTGCCTGATGACCACCCTGAGTTCAGTGTTCACCTGGGGCCTGACATCTGCCTGGAGTCTGGGTGTCCACATAGGGCCTGATGTTGGCTTGGGACCAAAGTATTTACCTAGGGCCTGGGTGTCTACTTACAGCCTGACTTCTACATGGTTCATTGTGTCAACCTGGGGCCTGATGTCCACTTAGGGCCTAGGTAAGCTCCCTATGACTAAAGTCCACATGGGGGCTGAAACCATCTCAGACCTTGAACCTAGGGCTTAGTGTCAACCTGAGACCTGGTGACCCCCTGGGGTCAAGGTATCCACCTTGGGCCTGATGACCAACTGGGGTTTAAGGATCTACCTAGAGACTGGTGTCAACCTGGAACCTGATGTCCACTTGGGATCTGGTGTACACCTTGGGTCTGATGCCCACCTTGGCACAGGTGTACACTTTGGGCCTAGTGTGCACCTGAAGCCTGGCTGTCAACCTGGGTCTTGATGCACACCTTTAGTCAAGTGTTAAACTGGGGCCTGATGAAATACTGGAGCCTGATTTACACCTCTGTACTGGGTCTCCACCTGGGGCCTGATGTCCACCTGCAGCCAGATATCCACCTGGCACCAGATGTCTTTGAGGAATCTGGGTGTCCACCTTGAAAATGATGTATTCCAAGAGACTAGGCATGCACATTGGGCCTGGGGTGCACCTGGGTCCTGATGTCTACCTGAGGCTGGTATTGAACTGGGGCCTGTGTGTTCACTTGGAGCCTGATGTTCATTTGGAACCTGGTGTTCACCTAGGACATGGGTATCCACCTGGATCCTGATTTTCAAGTGGGGAGTGGATATAGACCTGGGAACTGATGGCCACCTATGCTATAAGTAACCCAACCACCTGGGGCCTGGTGTTCACCTGCAGCCTGATATCCACCTGGTACCTGTGTGTCAATCTAGTGCCTGGTGTCCACTTGAGGACTAGGCAGACACCTGGGGCTTGGTGTTCACCAGGGGCCTGGTGTTCATCTTGCACCCAGTGTCCACCTGGACCCTGTGTATCAACCTGTGGCCTAGGTGGCCACTTGGAGCTTTATGTGCACCTAGGGCCTGAGAGTTTCCTAGGATCTGATGACCACTGGGGCCCAGGTATCCACCTGGGATATCAGGCTTCAAGTGTACAACCAGGCTCCATGTGGACACCAGGCCAGGAGAACGCCAGCCCTTATCTGAACATCAGGTCCTAGATGGATGCCCAGGCTCCATGTGTACATCAGGCCCCAGGTATACACTGGACTCCAGGTGGACACCAGCACTCAATTGGATACACACACTTAAGGTGGATACCAGGCCCCACGTGAATTCCTACACTCCAGGTGAACATCAGGTCCCAAGTGGATACCTGGACCCCAGGTGGATACCAGTCTCTAAATTAATACCAGGCCTCAGATGGTCCTTAGGAGCCATGTGGGCATTAGTCATCAGGAAGTTACCTAGGCCCAAAGTGGACATCAGGCCCCGTGTTGACACAAGATCTAGTTGGAAGTCAGGCACCAGGTGGACACCCAGGCCCTAGGTAAATACTTAGGTCCCAAGTTGACAGCAGGCCCTATGTGAACACTCAGAACTCACGTGGACATCAAGCCTCAGGTGGACATCTGAGTTCATCTGGAACCTCATGTTACAGGCCCCATGTAAACACCAGGCCTTAGATGGATACCCAATCTCTAGGTGGACATCAGAGCTCAGATTGACACAAAGACTCCAGTAGACATAATGTACCAATGAATATCCAGGCCCCCGGTAAATACCCAGGCCCCAGATTGACACCACGGTCTATGTGGACACACAGGCCCCGGGTAGTAAACAGGCCCAAGGTGGACACTGGACTGGACATCAGGTCCTAGGTTGACAACCACGCTTCAAGTTGACACCAGGCCCCAAGTGAACATCTGGCCCCAGCTGGACACTAGTCCCCTGGTGAATACCTAGTCTCAAGGTTGATATCAGACCCTATGTGAACACTAGACCCCAGATAAACACTTATGCCCTAAGTGGACATCAGGCCTCAGGTGGTTACCCAGTCCCAAGGTGAACATCAGGACCCCGGTGGGCACCAGTTATCAAGTGGATTCCTAGGCCCCAGGTGAATATCAAGCCCTAGGTGGATACCGAGCCCCAGGTGGATACCTGGATCCTGGTAGACATCAGGTCCCAAGAGGACACTAGAACCCAGGAGTACATTAGGCCACAGGTTAACACGAAGGCCCCAGATGAATACCAGGCCAACTTGTGGACATCAGGCCTGAGAAGGGTCCTGTGGACATCAGGCCTGAGAATGGTCCAGGTGGATATCAGGCCCCAGGTGAATATCCAGCACTCAGATGAACATTAAGCTTCAGGTAGGCATCATGCCTCAGGTGAACTCCAGGCCCCAGCTGAACATCAGGCCCCAGGTGGATGCCCAGAATCCGGGTGCATATCTGGCCACAGTTGGACATTCAACCCCAGGTGACCATCAGGCCATGGGCGAATACACGGTTTCCAGGTAGACATCAGATCAAAGGGGAACATCAGTCCCCCAGTGGACATCAGGCCCAAGGTGGACACTCAACTAGAGGTTTACATCAGGCCACATGTTGACACCTAGTCCCAGGTGGACATCAGGCCCCAGCTAGATACCTAGGCTTCCAGTGAATTTCAGACACCAGGTTGACATTCAGGCCCCCAGTGGTCATCTGGCCTCATGCGAACACTCAGACCCCAGGTGCAAATGATGTCTCAACTGGATACCAAACCCCTTGTTTGATAACCAAGGCCCAGGTGGACACCATGTCCAAGGCTGACACTCAAGCCCTAAGTGAATACCAAACTCTAGGTGAACAATTCAACCCAGGTGGTCATTAGGACCCAGCTGGATACCAGTCCCCAGGTTAACACAAGGCCCCCAGTGGGCACCTAGGCACCAGCTGGACATCAGTCCCTATGTAAATACCCGGGCCTCAGGTGAACACCATGCCCCAGGTGGACATCAGGCCCTAGGTGAACACGGGGCCACAGGTGGACATCTAGCCCCTGGGCAACCTCCAGCCCCAGGCGGACATAACCATTTCCATGGATAAACCATTCCCAGGTGGATATCAGGCCTCAAGAGGATGGCAGTCACCAGGTGGACATCAGGCCTCAGATAGACACCAAGGTCCCAGATGTATAGCAGGCCCCAACTGAACCCCAGACTCATGTGGACATCAGGCCACAGGTAGACACCAAGCCTTAGGTAGAAACCCAACTTCAGGTAGACATCAGACCCAAGGTGGAGACCCAGTCTCCAGGTGGACAGTCAGGCCCCAGGCACACATCAGGCCTTAAGTGGACACCCAGGCCCCAGATTGATATCCAGCTCCCAGGTGATCACCAAGCCCCAGTTAGACACCAGGCCGTAGGTGAGCAACAGGATGCAGTATATATATGTGTATACCTATATTATGTATATATACGTGTATACATATATTAGTACATATACTTGTATACATATGTGTATATATACGTGTATACATATATTATGTATATGTACGTGTATACATATATTATGTATATGTACGTGTATACATATATTATGTACATATACGTGTATACATATATTAGTACATATACTTGTATACATATGTGTATATATACGTGTATACATATATTATGTATATATACGTGTATACATATATTATGTATATATACGTGTATACATATATTATGTATATATACGTGTATACATATATTAGTACATATACTTGTATACATATGTGTATATATACGTGTATACATATATTATGTATATATACGTGTATACATATATTTGTATATATACGTGTATACATATATTATGTATATATACGTGTATACATATATTAGTACATATACTTGTATACATATGTGTATATATACGTGTATACATATATTATGTATATATACGTGTATACATATGTGTGTATATATACGTGTATACATATGTGTGTATATATACGTGTATACATATATTAGTAGATATACTTGTATACATATGTGTATATATACGTGTATACATATATTATGTATATATACGTGTATACATATGTGTGTATATATACGTGTATACATATGTGTGTATATATATGTGTATACATATGTGTGTATATATCACATATATACGTGTGTGTATATATCACATATATACGTGTGTGTATATATCACATATATACGTGTGTGTATATATCACATATATACGTGTGTGTATATATCACATATATACGTGTGTGTGTATATATCACATATATACGTGTGTGTATACATCACATATATATGTGTGTGTATACATCACATATATACGTGTGTGTATACATCACATATATACGTGTGTGTATACATCACATATATACGTGTGTGTATACATCACATATATACGTGTGTGTATACATCGCATATATACGTGTGTGTATACATCACATATATACGTGTGTGTATATATCACATATATACATAATATATAATATATGCATATGTATAATATACATATATATCTGTCTAATATATATACATATATTAAATATATATACACGTATATATTAGAAGTTGTACTGCTGAAAACAAGAGCTACCAATAAAAAAATTTCAGGAAACCTAGTGTGATTATTTTTAATAGAAATGGATATTTTAATACAGGTCTCTTGTTTTTTCTTGTGGAAATAAATGACAAGATGGAATTTCTGGGTGTTTGGTATCTGAATATTTAAGTATAGCAGCTATGGTCAGTTTTTCAAAGGCATTTTACCATCTTACTTGTCCATTGGCAACTCATAAGATATGTGGAACAACGTCCTCTCCAACAACCTCTAGTATCAGTCTTTGTAAACTTTGTCAATTAAATGGGTGATTTTGTTTTTGTTTTTGTTTTTCTTTTTGAGACCGTCTCACCCTGTCACCCAGGCTCTAGTGCTGTGGCGTGATCTTAGCTCACTGCAGTCTTTGCCTTCCAGGTTCAAGTGATTCTCCTGCCTTGCCCTCTCAAGTAGCTGGGACTACAGGTGCCCCCCACCACACCCAGCCAATTTTTGTATGTTTAGTAAAGACAGGGTTTCACCATGTTGGCCAGGCTGTTCTCAATCCTGACCTCAGATGGTCCACCTGTCTCAGCCTCCTAAAGCTCTGGGATTACAGTCATGAGCCACCACACTTGGCTGGGTTTTCTCTCTCTCTCTCTCTCTCTCTCTCTCTTTACTTTAAGTTCTGGGATAAATGTGCAGAACATGCAGGTTTGTTACACAGGTATACCTGTGTCATGGTGGTTTGCTGCAACATGGGTGTAGGTTTTGCAGGTAATTATTATATTATTAAAAGATAACAGAATACCGAGCTAAAAAAAATGCGAGGAGGCATTGATGGGCACATGTTTACTGAGCACATCCTGACTCCAGAATTAAAAATCCAATTTATGCCTCTGCAGTCCAATAAAATTTTTCCTTAAGAATCCAGGGATCAGACTTTCATTTCAGCAACCACTCCAATATGGTTTCTCACCTACTCATTCCAACGAGCTGCTCATATCAAAATATAAGTGCTATCCATATTGTTAAATTATAAATTGAACCATAACTTCTCAGCCTTCATCTTAATTTATATATCAGCAGCATTTCACACAGTTGATCTCCAACTTCTCTTTGTAAAACTTTTTTTATAGAATTCCAGAACACTTAACCTACTTTCTCCCCACCACATTTTTGATAATTACCCCTAGTCCTTTTTTGCAGGTTTCATCTTTGCTATTTTTCAAATGTTAGAGGACCATTAGGCTCAGGACTTTGACTTCTTATCTTTCTTATCTTTGCTTTCTTACTAATTTTTGTGTCATTAATTTCCTGATATTTCATATTACACCTAAACACTGGACACTACACCCAACACTCCCTGACTTATCCACGTGGATGTCAGTTAGGAATCTCAAAATTAATATGTCTGTATGGAGCCACTGAAACTCCCCAAATTTGCTCTTCCCCATTCTGTTTAATGGCAACTCCCATTTTATAGTTTCTCAGCTCAGTATTCTTGGTGTCCCCTTTTAATTCTGTCTCTGTAGCTCTGTCACTCTCTTCCTGTATCTGTCTGATTCTCTCCCTCTCTCTCCTCTCTCTCTTGCTCACTGTCACTCTTGCTCTCTCTCCCTGCTTCACACACACACAAACACACACAGACAGACAGACACACAAACACACACAGACAGACAGACACACAAACACACGCACATTTTCAGATCTGATGTGTATGGAATTCCTGCCAGCTTTACCTTTAAAGTGTAATAATTCCAAATGTTGTTTCCAAATTCACATTCCCACCCCCACCACTTGGTAACTATAGCGCTTCCCTCACAAGGCCAAGTGCAGAGATTTCTTGGGGAAATAATGAGAACTATTATACATTCTTATTTCAAGGACCCTTAAAATTATAGGATTGCCATATTTGATACTAATTTAAGCTTCTGTCATTGCCCTTTTTTCAATCCAGTCTCCACACAGCTACCACAGTGTGCAAGTAGAAGTCTCAGCCATATCACCACACTCCTGCTTTAATGTCCCTACTCCATTGCTTCTTTTCTCCTTCAGAAGAGTTTAAGCTTAATGAAGCTGGGCAGCTTTACATATTTTTCCACGAGCTGGAGATCACTTGGTGTAAGGTAAAAATGATCAGTAAATATTTTCAAATAACAGAATCCACGAATAATACTTTTGTTTCTTTGAGAGTACATTGACTTTTAAAAATCAAGAAAATAGATTGGTCAAGAGAATTCTGCTTGTTTTGATTTTGTTATCCCTCGATTAGATTAACTGTGTTAGTATAAATGTCAGTGTGGAAAGCTATAAGCGTTTCCTAAACTTTAAAATGAAAGGCATGGAATTTAAATATCTGCTCCTTTTATTCAAGCAACCAAAAAACACAACTTTTTAAATATATTTTATGTATGTATGAAATCTAAATTTATTTTTCTCTCTTTATCCCTGAATACTTTTTAAAGTTATTCATGTCCTCATTATTTTTTAATCCACTTCAGTCACATTTTAAAATATATTTTCGACTTCATTAAGGATATCTTTGTGTTCCACTGAATAGCTTGCCAAATAATAAAACATTAGCAGTATAATTTCCTCATAGACTTTATTTAATTTGCTTGGTTACACATAGATTTCCTACTCTCAACTCATAATTTCATTCAACTATAATATATTCTACTTGACATTTGTGGGGTTTTCATACCATGCATTTGTCATTGAAATTGGTTTTTGATATTTGAACCACTAGTTTATAATTGTATTGTTGGTTAGACTGGTCTGTAGAATCTTTCTTTGTTTTGA
Source organism: Gorilla gorilla gorilla (assembly GCF_029281585.2). Taxonomy (NCBI): domain Eukaryota; kingdom Metazoa; phylum Chordata; class Mammalia; order Primates; family Hominidae; genus Gorilla; species Gorilla gorilla. The sequence continues at coordinate 17,937,306 of NC_073237.2, forward strand.
TTCTGTGGTTTATTCATTATGGAGTAGCTGTGCTACTGTAAATTTTGAGGTCAAAAACTTAAAACATTTTATGTATTTTAAAACAAAGTGGATGGCATTTAAATATCTATTCCTTAAAATTTGGAAGAAAGGTTAACACCATATAAACCCAGAGCCTGTTTTTTAGATTAGTAGCACGTAGACATTTTCAATTTCTTCTAAAGTTGAAAAAAATAAACATTTTATATTCATAGAATGCTTGATGAAGGTAAATATTTAATTTTCACTTAAAAGAAATTTGGTTACATTGAAAGGAAATTTGGCTAATATAAGTGAGATACATTTTTAATTAAAACAATAATTTAAGATAAATAATGCTCAAAGAACAGTGGTCATTGCATTTATTCCAGGGAGAGGACATTGATCCTGATCTGGCTGTAATAACGTAGTAGGTAGAACTGCTGGCGTGGACACCCAAGCAAGGAAGGGAAGCTGGTGTCTCAAGGGGTCCCGCTGAGATGGAAAGGGGTCAGGGCCCAGACTGTTGATGTCGCCTGGACCCAACCACCACGTCTCAGAAGAAGAAATGACCCTCCCCTCCTGGTGCCGCCCCAAACAAGGAGCTTAGCAGTGTTGCACACAGGATAGTCCTTGCAGGAGACATGTTTGACAAGTTGCTGAGGTGCCTGATGGGGCCAGGCTCTTGTCATGAAATGAGTTTGCATCCTGAGGAAGCCTCTTTATTGGAAACCTGGCAGGGATCCAATTTCCCCTTTGCCTTAACCCCATAGGAGCACAGTAGACAGGGAGGAGAGGAGGTCACCCAGGTGGCTGTTCCTGCTTGGCCCCCACTTCCCAGACCCTTCCAGGAAGGGAGAGCCACTGAGATCACTCCATGGGCTGCCCACATGGGGTCTGGACCCAGCCGCCCTCCTGTGCCTGGCAGGCAGCCCCTGGGCCATCACAAGACCCACTGTGTGGTGATCAGTGGCCCACCACCTGCCCTTGAGGTGGGTGCAGTTCACAGGTGCTGCCCCAGTCCTGGCACACTGGCCTTGCCAGCCTGGCCCAGGATAGGGGATGTGAATGATCCTTGCCTGTGCCCCTTCAGACCATGTGAGGTTGGACACTCACTGCAGAAGTCCCTCCAGGTCCCTTTTCAACTGAGTTGTGGGGGACTTGCTTAGTCCTCATGCCCAGGGTCAGGGGAGGGGTGAAGAGTCTGCAACCTAAATCCCCTAGGGCCTGAGGGAGGTCTCCCAGGTGACCTCTGTCCTCTCCAGTGACATGAGTCCTCCCAGATGGCCTCAGCCCTCTCAGGTGACTTGCTTCCATGGTGACTCTGGCTCTTGCAGGAGGTGGGCTAACACAGGGACATGAGCTGCCTAACTGCCATCCTCCTCTTGTATCTGCCAGAGGAAGACACTTTCTGGGCACTGGATCAGCTGATGGCTGAGGAGAGGCACTCCCTGCAGGGTAGGTGGACAGCTACCCCCAGGGCCTCATGCAACCAGGCCATGGGACGGCCACCGTGGCTGGGCGATCCTGACTTCCCGGCAAGGCACCTTCCTTGCTTTCCAGCTTGTTAGGAGCCTTCAGGACATCCCTGCTGAGGGGCCCACAGGAGCCTAGAGCCGAACAGGGACCCTTTCACTTCAAGGCAGACACCTTTCATCCCCAACAGCAGAGGGCACTGCAGCCTCCCCCTGGCCACCCTGTGTGTCCCAGAGCCACAGCCCTCTAGCCCTGAGTTCATGCAGGTGACTCTCACTTCCCCAAGAGTCCTCCTACCTCCCAGCTGGCCACACTCCCAGCTGCCCCCCCCCAGCCCACAGATGGGCCAATGAAGTCAAGATGGCAGTGTCTGCCCATCCCATGTCCCCTAGCCAGACCCCATGTCCAGGAGATGGCCATGTAGTCCCTTGGCACCCACCTGGTTCCCTCCACTGGCCACTGCCTGCCTCAGCCCTGCCTCACAGCCTCAAAGGCAGGCCTGCCCTCCTGGCACCTTTACCCAGGATGCTGCTGTGCAGTGCCTCCAGCTAGGGCCCATCTCCCTAGAGCTGAGGCCACGTGGTAGGGTCACCTGATGGAAGGGAGGAAGGCCTCAGGGTCCGGGGTCCCCTGCCACTGCCCAGCTCTTCCAGCTGATGGCTCCACATCTTGGGAGTGGGCTCTGATGCATGATGGGTCAGGGGCTTCTCAGTTTTCTACAGCCCAAATACTGCCCAGCTCCGGAGACTCCTATCCCACCAGGAGCAGGTATAACACAAATCCTTCCCGAAGATCATGCGGTACCTGCTGAGTGGATGACACCCTCAACTCTTTCCCAGAGGCCCAGGGTCCCATGGGGCAGGGAAACAGGGGAAGATGGAGCTCCTCGAGGGCCTGACAAGGGACTGAGTCCCAAGCCAGGGCCTCACCCAAGATGAGGATTCTCCATGGGTTTGGAGTTGGGTTTCCTTTTCCTGCCCTGAAGGAGGAGGAAGAGGTACTAGGATGGGGGCTGAGCTCCAGCTGAGCAGGGTTAAGGGAAGTGTGTCCCCCAGGCATCTGTGCATGGGGGAGTTGTTGGGGAAGCACTGGCCACTGCCCAGTGTTCTGCCCCAGGGCAGCTCAGGGGGCCCTGAGCACCTAGGGTCCAGGAAGTGCCGTGCATTGAGGCTTGTTGAGTTGGCTCCTCTGGTGTTTTGTTGATGGGGTAAGGAGACAAATGGAGACCCCAGGACAGGGACTCTCCTGTCCCACAAGTGCCCAGCTCCCCAAGGAGGACCTGGCTCACCCCAAGCCAGCAGGAAGCACAGGAAATTTTCTGCATGGCACAGAAGCCAGGCCCTCCTCAAGAGGGGGCATCACACTGCAGGGGTCAGGACTCAGGCCCGCTGCTATTTCCACATTATTCATTTTATAAGGTGATATGGTTTGGCTGCGTTGCCACCCAAATCTCATCTTGAACTGTAATTTCCATAATCCTCATGTGTCATGGGAGGGACCCAGTGAGAGGTAACTGAATCATGGCGGCAGTTTCCCCCATGCTGTTCTCATGATAGTAAGTGAGTTCTCATGTGATCTGATGGTTTTATAAGCAGCTGGCATTTCCCTTGCTTGAGGTGATGAATGCCCCATTTACCCTGATGTGATTATTACACATTGCATGCCTGTGTCAAACTATCTCATGTACCACATAAATATATACACCTACCATGTACTCATATAAATTAAAAATAAAAATAAATTTTTAAAAAAAGTGTGAGTTTTAAAGGTGAGGTTTGCCCTCCAGCGCTGGTGCCTGCCAGGTGTGACCTTCACGTCGTCTTTCCACATGGTCCAGGCCCCCATCTGCAGAGGCCAACAGTTCCCAGAGTGACCTTCCTCAGAAAACAGGGTCTTGGAGGAGACAGTCAGAGGAGGGGGCCTTATCCTCCCCACTGCACAGCCCCTTGTGGGAATTGGAAGTGAGGGTCTCTGCCCACAAGTTGGCAGTCACCCTAAGCTGTTTTGTGGGAGGAAGCATAGGGAATATAGGTCAGTGCTGAGACAGCATTTCCTGATCCTGACTTGGAGAAGGTATTAAAATCTTGACATTCCCGACTCCTCCTTTGTGAGAGCCCCTGCCCTGCAGGTCTCACAGGGTTGTTGTGAGGGTCACCTGTGGTGATGGGTTTGGAAGTGCTTTGTGAATGACACAGTGGGCCTTCCTATTCCTGTCATTGGCCTTTCGACCTTCAATACTAATTGCCTGGGGAACTCCAGGCCACAAGGTCTAATCCTGGAGGGGTATGAGATGTCCCTAGTGGAATATTCTACACCTCCTGGGAGGTCTCTCACTTTAACCTTCACCAGACACAACCCCTGCTTCTGTTTCCTCAGCCTGTAGAGCTTGCCCAGGAGCACAGGGTAGTACTGGACTGACCTCTTTGGAAAGGATGATTACATCCTCATTTCAGCTCTCCCTCTTCCTAGCTTTCCACGTAGAAATCCAGGGCTCCATGCAGCATTTGCTGGACATGAGGGGGAAAACTTTTAGGGCAGGGATCTACCCTGGGTGGGGACAGAGGAGTATCCTGGAGTCTGAGTGTCAGGAGTGTGAGACCTGCCCAGCTGGCCAGCCCCTGTCCCCATGCTGCTCGATGCATGATGTTTCCTGCACAAGCTTCCTTTAAAGGGAAGCTTCCGGAGTGACTGCAGTGAGTTCCATGCTGTTGGGGGTGACAGAGCAGCCCTGGAGACCCTCTGCTCTTACCCTGGCAGGAGGTGGCCAAAAAGAAGCAGGCAGAGGAAGCTTCTCCAACAAGCTTGGAAAGAAATTTCCGCATATCACTCACATCACCCTTGCCACTAGAAGGACAATTTCTACAGTGGAGTGGAAGAAAATGACTATGCTGTGGGAGAGAATGGATGCATCCGGAAGAGCAAGGTGGGAGGGAAATGAGCCCATTGCCAGAATTCTGTGTCTTTTGAAGACATTTGCCAGAATTCTACTTTTGAAGTCTGCCCCTTTTGACAGTTACTGAGGAAGCTGTGGGACATTTTCAAAGCCTTTTATATAAAAAAAACCACACAATATACTGCTGTGGGTCTGTGTTCAGGGACTACGAAGAACACAGCTGCCACTGTTCTGTGTCGCAGATGCTGTGGGAAGTGCCTTAACACACAGAGGTTTGCTTCATGCAACCGGGTGAGGAACATCTCTAAAACAGTTTACAATCAAGAAAATTCAGTGTTCAGGAGGTTGAATGCGTTATCCAAGATCACACATATGTCCTGACAGATTCGGGGTTCAATGAAGAATTATGTATTTTAATTAATAATTATGTATTTTAATTAATAATTATATATTTTAATTTCACATTTTAAATTTCTGCAGTTTTCTTCCATCACTTTTCACCATGCTTTCTACACTTGGAATTACTTTTTTTGGCTTCTTGATCTTCTTTACTTGTATGTTATTGATTTTCTACAAGTTTTAACATATATGATTAAAGAGTATTTCTTAATGTTTTAATAATTATCCTAGAATAAAATATGTTTACTTTGATGTATGCATTGGATATTACAGTGTATTGTGTACATTTTCAAACACATTGTGTTATACCAGAAGCATTATTCAACAGTGGTCTTTTTTTTTACCTGAACTATGTTCAGAAAATCTTTCCACCACAGTACAAAAAGATCGACTTCATTTTGTTAACAGTTGGATGTGCCATAGTGCAGTTAACTGTTTAATTATCCTGTTATCCTGTTGTGGATATTTAAGTTCAAACAATGCAGTAATAAATATGCAAGAGTGGTTTTAGACATTAAGCAATATGGCTCTAAATTAGGGACCTAGTACCTGTAATCCCAGCACTTTGGGAGGTCTAGGTGGGTGGATCACCTGAGGTCAGAAGTTTGAGACCAGCGTGGCCAACATGGCAAAACCCCGTTTCTACAAAAAATACAAAAATTAGCTGGGTATGGTGATGCGCACTTGTAGCCCCAGCTACTTGGGAGGCTGAGGTAGGACAATTGCCTGAACCCAAGAGGCGGAGGCTGCAGTGAGCTGAGATCATGTCACTGCACTCCAGTCTCGGGGACAGAGTGAGATTCTGTCCCAATAATAAATAAATAAATAATCTAGAAGTACAATTGCTTAGCCAAATTTCTTATGCATTTTGAATGATAAGAGTTGCTGCCTAATTTCTGTTACAAAGGCTATGGTAATTTACACTCAAAACACAGAATAGGTTGGTTGTTGTTACATATGGAGTCTTACTGTTGCTGAGACTGGAGTGCAGTGGTGTAATCTTAGCTCATTGTAGCCTCCAATGCCTAGGCTCAAGCAATCCTCCCACCTCAGCCTCCCTCCCAAGTAACTAGGATTACAGGTGCATGCCACCACACCCAGCTAATTTTATTCTTAGATATGGGATCTTGCTATGTTGCCCAGGCTGGTCTTGAAATCCTCGCCTCAAGGTGACCTCAGCCTCCAGTGTAGCTGATATTACAGGTGTGAGACACTGTACCTGGCTGAATGAGTGCCTCTATCCTGACACTTGTGTCCCCACGGGATCCTGCAGAATTCAGGACCCTGTCCACACAGGGGAAAACTCTCCGTTGGGGTCCTGATGACTGAGGAAGGAGCTTACCCATGGCTCTCCTGGTCATTTTTATTTAATAGTGAGCACAAAACCTCACATTTTCTGGAATGTTCCCATATGATTTTGTGAGAGAAAAGAGAATAGAGACCCCAACCCCGAGCTCACTGTGTCAAAGGGAAAATTAAGCTTGGGAACTGAGTTACGCAATACTGCCTTCCTTGTTCTCAAACACATAGCTATAACTTCACAACCCTGTGTCATAGCCTCATCCATAAGCCAGGTTCCCACAGTGACAGAAGGCTGCATGTCTCCTCAGACGTCCTCCCTCACAATTTGCTGTGAGCCCCTAAATCTTTTAGAATGCACATCCCACCTGTAAACTATCCCTAAAAGTGAGTCGGCTCAATTTCACCCTGACAATCTCAATTACCAGCTTATTTTCATAGTTCTGGGACAAGATCAGGACCAGAAATCATCCCTCTGCCTATCCTGAGATGAATGAATCATTGAGTTTTCCTCTACTCCACTCCCTCTATTCACATGCTTACTTTATCTTATGTAAAATGGAGATTTACTGAATGCGAGGTGAACGCATAACTGTTTCCTCTGCTCCCTTCTTTCCTATGTAAAATGTAGATATCCTGATGCTAATCAGAGCCACACAAGAACGCAAGCATTTGCTTCACTGCCTAACTTCAGTCTCAGGGGAGTTCTCTGGATTTCTTGTATCAGCATGTGGACCTCTTTAGCAAGATTGAGGACAGTTTCCTGAATTATATCCTCAAAAACGTTTTCCAAGTTGCTCACTTTCTCTTCTTCTCTGTTAGAAATGCCAATAAGTCAGCCAGGCACAGTGGCTCATGCCAGTAATCCCAGCACTTTGGGAGGCCAAGGTGGGAGGATCACCCGAGGCCAGAAGTTTGAGACCTAACTGGCCAGCATGGCGAAACCCCATCTCTACTAAAAATACAAAAATTAGCGAGGCATGCTGGCACACACCTGTAATCTCAGATACTTGGGAGGCTGAGGCACGAGAATTGCTTGAACCCAGGAGGTGGAGGTTTCAGTGAGCCAAGATCATGCCACTGCACTACAGACTGGGTAACAGAGCGAGATTCTGTCTCAAAAAAAAAAAAATGCCAATAAGTCATAGATTTTATTCCTTTACATAATCCTACATTTCTCAAAAGTTTGGTTCATTATTTTTAAATTCTTTTTTTATTTTTGTCTGACTGGGTTGATTCAAAGGTCTGGTCTTTGAGCTCTTCAATTATTTCTTCTATTTGGTCTAGTCTGTTGCTAAGGCTGCGAACTGTTTTTTGAAATTCCTATAGTAAATTTTTCAATGCAAGGAGCTCTGCTTGGTTCTTTCTCAATATGGCTATGTTGTCATTCAAATCCAGGATCGTTGTCATGGGGTTGTTGTTGGATTCAACTTTCTGTTGGATTTTGGTGATTTTTTTTGCCACTTATATCTTGAATACTATACCTGTCATTTCAGACGTTCCATTCTGGTTAGGACTCATTGCTAGATTGCTGGTGTAATCCTTTGGAGGTGATGGAACATTCTGGTTTTTTGTATTGCCTGAGTTCTTGTGCTGGTTTCTTCTCATCTGAGAGACTTGATGCTTATTTTGTTGAATTTGCTATCATTTGGAAGGAGTTTTTTTTTTTTTAATTTTTCATTCTTTCTTTCTCTTAAGGGTATGACTGTGATGTATGTTGTATAGGATCAGTTTGATTCATTTCTGGGTACTTTCAGAGGACCAAGGCTCTGTACAAGTTCCTTGGTTGCAGATAGGCTCCTGTGGTGGCTTGGTGTGGTGATGTATTTTTGTTTGGTGGTGTAATTCAGGCTTCAGTCCAGTAGACAGTGCTTAAGAGTAACAGCTGGCTGCAAGGTCTTCTCCTCTGTGTACTTGTCCTCGACAGGTGCAGAAGTGACAAAGTGCCAAAAGCACCCTGTCCCAATGTGTACTAGTCTTCAGCAGAGGCAGAGCTGCTGGAGAAACCTAAGAAGCAGCCTCTTTCAGCCCACGTTCCTTGGGCCCCAACAGGATGACCACTGCTGGATCTGCAGCAGTGCACTAGGAAGGGGACAGAGGGCAAGAGATGACCACCTCTCTAAATCTGTTCCCAGGCTTTGGTGTGCCGCTTTCAGCAGCTGATATCATGACAGTGTTTCCTTTGACCCAAGGGGTGGGTTTGGCAAGCTGTATTCCTCCTTCCCTTAGGGCTGGTCCTCACCAAAGTTTAGCTCTCTTGGGGAATGGGGCTCACCTCCCTCTTGTTTCTTGGAGCTGATGGAGTATTCTCTCAACTGACCAAGGGAGCAGGCTGAGACACCCAGCAATGACACACACAGACCAGTTCCAGGTTGCAAAGATGTTCTTGGCTGCGAGTCTCACCATCCTTGAGAAACCTTTGCTTTAGCAACTCTCTTCCCACTACAGTCCTGCAAGAGGAGAGAGCCTAATTCCAACACCTACTGCTGGGGCACTTTCCACACTCAACACTCAATTCTGGCTGTGGAGGCTGCTCCCCTGCTCCAGAGCAAGCACTCCAATTCCTAGCCCAAGATTAAAGTGTCTGCAGTGGCCACCATTGCCAGGCACCAAAAAATGATTGACTTTGTATGAGCCCAGATTAAAAAGGACATTCTTATCTCAGTCCCAGGTCTGGGGAAATGCCTGCAGCTTTTCTGAGTGTCTTTCCTCTTTCCCCATCTCTCAGCCACTTTTGTGCTAGCTCCAAGGCTTGGGAGAAACAGAGTGCCCTCCCTTAATCTGGATTGCACAGATCCCCAGTGGAAAGGTGAGTTGCAGAGGGAGACTGGCTGCTCTTCTCTCATACTGGAGTTTCACTCCCTTTTATGAACCAAATGCTATCACAGAGGCTGCTTTCCCACCTCCCCCTCCACAGGGTCTGGAGTGTTCTTCTCTATTCCTGTGAATTCCTGTTTTTCTTCTTGAATTGAAGCTCACAAAGTTTATCTTTATTCTTATTTTTCTACTTCTAAGTGGCTGAGGCACACTGAAAGCCCCTAATCCATCATTCTAGGAAAAAGGATGGTTTAAGTAAAGGAATGTTCACATAAAATATATATTAATTAACGCAAACATATTTTATTTGACATGAGTTAGATGAATCTTTGATACATTAATTAATTTTAAAATTGTTAAATAAAATTAGAAATATCTTCGAATTTGCCAAGGTATGTTTCTCTCCTGGGATTACTGGTCAGTTTTATTTTTTCCTTGGATAGACATTTTAAGCCATAAATCTTGACATAGACCTGATGTAGACCTCCACACCTTTCCCAGATGTGGGACAGAGCAACTGGGACAGGTCCATCCTAGCACTAAGGGATGATTAAACCTAACTTGTTGTCCTTGTACAACTATAAACATGGTTGATGCTTTAAGAGAAAGATCTTGATGGAAAGGGTTAAATGTAAAAATTCATCATATGAATTGGGTCATTCTTATCACACCAAATAAAACCATCAACAAGCCAGGGGGAGGAGGCATTCAGGGCAAAAACACCACTCCGAAAGCATAATTCTCTGCATGCCTGGCTGCTGAAATTACCTGCTTTAAGCTGAAAGCAGTTTTATCAAATGGTTACTGAAACAACCTCTTGAACACTAAGACTAGCTTTACCCACCACTGTCCCTCACCTGTGAGAGCCTGCCAGCTCTCAAAAACCTTACTGGTGCCAGTGAACTTTCTCAAAGAGAAATACATACCGTTTTTCTCTCTGTCTCCCTTTTTTATAAAACGTCTAACTTTCTCTTTATGTTTTGGACATACTAAAGACACCCATTCTGCATATATGTGTCAAATTGTAATACTTGTATCTCAAAGAAAACATTTTAATTTCAGATGTTTGTCTCTATATTTATTTGACTTTGACAATCTGATATTGTTTAGCATTATTTCCAGTCTCCCAAATAATGTCAAAATTGTGTTATGTTAGATAGTAATATCTTGTTATTCAACTTGAAGGTAAACTGCTTGATCAATGCATGTAATTCCTTGACAGATTGTCAGCACCTCTAAGACAACATGTAGATATTGCTCATTATTAACTCATTTCATCTTTTCATGATAAATTACATAAATTTAATTTTCATTTTTAAAATGCAAACCATTATGCCTTGTATTATGGCATTCTTGCATTACTATAAAGGAATACCTAAGCACTACGTAGTTTATACTGAAAAAAAAGATTGACTTGGCTCACAGTTCTGCAGGCTGTACAGGAAGCTTTGTATTGGCAGTTGCTTGGCTTCAAGAAGGGTCCTCAGGGAGCTTTTACACATGGCAGAAGGTGAAGCAAAAGAAGGTATGTCACATGGCCAGAGCAGGAGCAAGCAGAGGGAAGTGCCACACACTTTTAAACAGCCAGATGTAATGAGAACTCACTCACTCTTGCAAGGACAGTGCCAAGAGGAATGGTGCTAAACATGAGAAATCAGTCCTCATGACCCCATCAACTCCCACCAGACCCCAACTCCAACACTGGGAATTACAATTCGACATGAGACTTAAAGGGTACAACATCCAAACTATTTCATTCCATCCCTGCCCTTCAAATCTCACGTTCTTCTCACATTGCAAAATACAATCATCCCTTCTCAATAGTCCCCCAAAAGTCTCAACCTGTTTTGGCATCACTCGAAAGTGCAGTGTCTTCTGAGACAAGGCAAGTCCCTTCCACCGATGAGCCTGTAAAATCAAAACAAGTTATTTACTTCTACGATAAAATTGGGGTACAGGCATTGGGTAAACATTCCCATTACAAAAGAGAGAAATTGACCAAAAGAAAGGGGCTACAGGCCCCACACAAGTTCAAATCCCAGCAGGGCAGTCAATAAAACTCGATGTTCCAAAATAATCTCCTTTGAAACCATGTCCCACATCATGGGAACATAGAACATTCCCAGGATGCACAGGGTGGGCTCCCAAGGCCTTGGGCAGCTCTGCTCCCACAGCTCTTCTACACTGAAGGCATGAGCTGCTGGTGGCTCTATCATTCTGGGATCTGGAAGGCAGCAGCCCCCCTCCCACAGCTCCACTAGGTAGCCCCCCCAGTCAGGACCCCGTGTGGGTCCTCCAACCCCACATTTCCACTTGGCACTGTCCTAGAAGAGGTCCTCTTTGAGGGCTCCAGCCATGCATAGTCTTCTCCCTGGGCATCCAGCCTTTCTCATACATCCTCTGAAATTTAGGCAGAGAATGCCAAGCCTCCTTCACTCTTGTACTTTGCTCACCTGCAGGCTTAACACCACATGGAAGCCACCAAGGCTTATAGTTTGCACCCTCTGAAGCCATGACCTGAGCTCTACTGCAGCCCTTTGAACCAAGGCTGGAGCTAGAAGGGCCAGGATGCAAGGAACACCCTCCTGGGGGTGGTACAGGACAGTGATGCCCTGGCCCTGGTCCAAGTGGAACAGGAATTAAAAGAAATTAAAGAATGTGTAAGCAGAAACTCAGTTGTATGTGAGAAAACCCAATTCCCCCTGAGAAAGAGAAAGAGCTGGAGTCCTTTAAAAATTAACTGCCTGTTTTTCTGTGGCTAGTGAGCCTCATCTCTTCTCCTTTCCCAGGCATTGTGAAGACCCTGTTTCCCTAGCTGTGCAGCTGCAAGGTCACTAGACAGATAAACTCAAGTGGTAAAACATGTTTTTCCTTGAAAAGTAAGAAATGATATAATGCATGTCTCAATTAATTGAATAACTGTCTTTCTTTCTCGCTTCTGTAATATGCTTCCCCCTGCACAGATCTCCCCACTCCCCACCACCCAAAAAAATGCTTAAAAGTTAACTTAAGTCTTTGTTCAGGACTCAGTCCTTTGGATGTTAATCTGACTGGGCCGGTGCACCTAAATAATAAATATCCTCCTCAACCCCATTGGTTCCTCTGATTCCTTAAAAAATCCCACTACAGATGAGTAGGTTGCAAAAATTTTCTCCCATTTTGTAGGTTGCCTGTTCACTCTGATGGTAGTTTCTTTTGCTGTGCAGAAGCTCTTTAGTTTAATTAGATCCCATTTGTCAATTTTGGCTTTTGTAGCCATTGCTTTTGGTGTTTTAGACATGAAGTCCTTGCCCATGCCTATGTCCTGAATGGTAATGCCTAGGTTTTCTTCTAGGGTTTTTATGGTTTTAGGTCTAATGTTTAAGTCTTTAATCCATCTTGAATTGATTTTTGTATAAGGTGTAAGGAAGGGATCCAGTTTCAGCTTTCTACATATGGCCAGCCAGTTTTCCCAGCACCATTTATTAAATAGGGAATCCTTTCCCCATTGCTTGTTTTTCTCAGGTTTGTCAAAGATCAGATAGTTGTAGATATGTGGAGTTATTTCTGAGGGGTCTGTTCTGTTCCATTGATCTATATCTCTGTTTTGGTACCAGTACCATGCTGTTTTGGTTACTGTAGCCTTGTAGTATAGTTTGAAGTCAGGTAGTGTGATGACTCCAGCTTTGTTCTTTTGGCTTAGGATTGACTTGGCGATGTGGGGTCTTTTTTGGTTCCATATGAATTTTAAAGTAGTTTTTTCCAATTCTGTGAAGAAAGTCATTGGTAGCTTGATGGGGATGGCATTGCATCTGTAAATTACCTTGGGCAGTATGGCCATTTTCATGATATTGATTCTTCCTACCCATGAGCATGGAATGTTCTTCCATTTGTTTGTATCCTCTTTTATTTCCTTGAGCAGTGCTTTGTAGTTCTCCTTGAAGAGGTCCTTCACATCCCTTGTAAGTTGGATTCCTAGGTATTTTATTCTCTTTGAAGCAATTGTGTATGGGAGTTCACTCATGATTTGGTTCTCTGTTTGTCTGTTGTTGGTGTATAAGAATGCTTGTGATTTTTGTCCAGAATCTACAGTGAACTCAAACAAATTTACAGGAAAAAAACAAACAACCCCATCAAAAAGTGGATGAATAACATGAACAGACACTTCTCAAAAGAAGACATTTATGCAGCCAAAAAACACATGAAAAAATGCTCATCATCACTGGCCATCAGAGAAATGCAAATCAAAACCACAATGAGATACCATCTCACACCAGTTAGAATGGCAATCATTAAAAAGTCAGGAAACAACAGGTGCTGGAGAGGATGTGGAGAAATAGGAACACTTTTACACTGTGGGTGGGACTGTAGACTAGTTCAACCATTGTGGAAGTCAGTGTGGCAATTCCTCAGGGATCTAGAACTGGAAATACCATTTGACCCAGCTATCCCTTTACTGGGTATATACCCAAAGGACTATAAATCATGCTGCTATAAAGACACATGCACATGTATGTGTATTGCGGCATTGTTCACAATAGCAAAGACTTGGAACCAACCCAAATGTTCAACAATGATAGATTGGATTAAGAAAATGTGGCACATATACACCATGGAATACTATGCAGCCATAAAAAATGATGAGTTCATGTCCTTTGTAGGGAAATGGATGAAATTGGAAATCATCATTCTCAGTAAACTATCGCAAGAACAAAAACCCAAACACCGCATATTCTCACTCGTAGGTGGGAATTGAACAATGAGAACACATGGACACAGGAAGGGGAACATCACACTCTGGGGACTGTTGTGGGGTGAAGGGAGGGGGGAGGGATAGCATTGGGAGATATACCTAATGCTAGATGACGAGTTGGTGGGTGCAGCGCACCAGCATGGCACATGTATACATACGTAACTAACTTGCACAATGTGCACATATACCCTAAAACATAAAGTATAATAATAATATAAAAAAAGAAAAAAAAATCCCACTACAGCCTGGGCATGGTGGCTCACGCCTGTAATCCCAGCACTTTGGGAGGCTGAGGCAGGCAGATCACGAGGTCAGGAGATTGAGACCATCGTGGTATGACAGTGAAAACCCACCTCTACCAAAAATACAAAAAATTAGCCAGGCATGGTGGCAGTCACCTGTAGTCCCAACTACTTGGGAGGCTGAGGCAGGAGAATGGCATGTACCCGGGTGGCAGAGCTTGCAGTGAGCTGAGATTGTGCCACTGCACTCCAGCCTGGGCGACAGAGTGAGACTCCATCTCAAAATAAATAAATAAATAAATAAATAAATAAATAGATAAATAAATTTATTTTTAAAATCCCACTACACAAGAAACCATTCTTTCATCCTAGACCTCTAGGTCTGTGCTGGGATGAGCTGCTGCAAAGATTTCTGAAATGCCTTCAAGGCCTTTTTTTAATTGTCTTGGCTATCAGCACCTTGCTCTTTTTCAGTTATGCAAATGTCTCTAATAAGTGGTTGCTCCACAGCCTGTTTAGATTCTTCCCCTGAAAATGCTTTATCTTCCTTTGCCAAATGGGCAGGTTGCAAATTTTCTATACTTGTATGGTCTGCTTCCCATTTAATTGTAAATTCCAACTTTAAGTCATTTTTTTGCTCCTGCATCTGGGTGTTCAAACTTCCTCAGATCCCTAGTACATGAACAGACTGCAGCCAAGTTCTTTGCAAAGGCATAACAGGCATGACCTTTATTCCAAGTCCCAGTAAGTTCCTCATTTTCATCTGAGACCGCATCAGCTTATCCTTCACTGTCCATATCACTATCAGCATTTTGGTCGCAACCATTTAACTAGTCTCTAAGAAATTCAGAACTTTCCTTCATCTTCCTGTATTCTGAGCCCTCCAAACTCTTCCAACTCCTGCCCATTACCTACTTCCAAAGTCACTTCCACATTTTCAAGTATCTTTATAGCAATGCCCCATGTCTCAGTACCAATTTTCTGTATTAGGCCATTCTTACATTGCTATAAAGAAATACCTGAGACTGGGTAATTTATAAAGAAAAGAGGTTTGAAAAGAGCTGCAGGCTGTACAAGCATGATTCTGACATCTGCCTAGCTTCTGGTGAGGCCTCAGGAGGCTTTTATTCACGGCAGAAGATGAAGAAGGAGCAGGCAGGCACATCACCTGGCAAGGCAGGGGAAGCACCACACACTTTTAAACAAATAGATCTTGCAAGAATTCACTCACTATCACAAGGACAGCACCAGGGACAGGATACTAGACCATTTCTGAGAAATCCACCCCCATGATCCAATCACCTCCCTCCAGACCTACCACCAACATTGGGGATATCACAATTCAACATG
Organism: Gorilla gorilla gorilla; assembly: GCF_029281585.2. Lineage (NCBI taxonomy): Eukaryota > Metazoa > Chordata > Mammalia > Primates > Hominidae > Gorilla > Gorilla gorilla. The sequence continues at coordinate 17,952,511 of NC_073237.2, forward strand.
GGATTTAGAGGGAACAATATCTGAGGTATCTCATGCCTCATGTTGTGACTTGGTATAATGTCCATAAGATTACACTGACTTTACACATCATATTGCAGTTTTTGCTAGCTCTTCTGTAGTAAGAAAATGGGATTCATCAGCAATGCCTTCTAAGTCTGGCTCTGTTTTCCCATGCAGACTTTTCCCTGAGCTCTGCTTGTCAGTCTTGCTAGAACCTCACCCTAGGCAGCAACCTCCAGTCTGAGATTGCCCTTGACAGTGGCTGAGGTTTGCATTGCTAGGATTAGAAAAAACAAAGGGAAGACAGACCAAAACAGATTTAAATACAGATCCCATTTGTTGAAGTTTTAAGTAATTTTAAATGTTTATTTTCACCAGCTGCCCACTCCCATTGTACTCTCCTCACCCAAAAAGGTGACTTGATATTCTAGTAAAAAGCCAAACTGTGCCTTAGAGAAACCCACTTGTTACTTCTTTAAATCCATATAATTTTGCCAAAGTGAATTTTTCTTAATATGCTCTGGCAGAATCAGAAAACTAATTATTTACATCACAGTCACTTAACCTTTCCTCTTGGTCATTTGCACGTAAATTATTTTTATATGTATAAAATTTGCTTACTCAAGAAAGCTCTTGCTATATATATATATATATATATTTTGTGGTATCTTAACATACTCTAGTCTTGTCTTGAATTCCTTAAGACTTTGAGGTAAAGAACTCTATTGTAACAAGTTTCCAAATCAAAGTGGGAAAGAGGAAGATTAGGTTAAGCATTAGGTCATCAGGTATGTAGGACAGCTAATTCCATTATCAGAATGGTAGTGATAGTTTGCATTTTGCATATTAGTTGTAACAAAAATATTCAGCATATTAGTGACAAAACCAAAGTTATTGTGAATCAGTTTATAATTTATTTTTTGAGATAGGGTCTTACTCTGTCACCCAAGCTCAAGTGCAGCGGCATGATCTTGGCTCACTGCAGCCTCAACCACCTGGGCTCAAGAGATCCTCCCAGCCCAGCCTCCTTAGTACAGGTGAGTGCCACCACACCCAGCTATTTTTTCTGTAGTTTTTGTAGAGATTGGGTCTCACTTTGTTGCCAAGGCTGTTCTCAAACTCCTGGGCTCAAGCAATCCTTCTGCCTCAACCTCCCAAGTGGTGCTGGGATTACAGGTTTGAGCCACCGCACCTGGCCAGTTTATAATGTTAATGACTTTTGGAGCAGGAACCAGTGGGTGCTGCTTCTTGTCTGCAAGATGAGGAGTCTCCTCTCCCCAGAAGTGAGGCATCTTCTACCACAAGGGAGGCTTTGCCCAAACAGTCACCGAAAGGCTGAGATTGGGGAAAGAACAAAACAGGAGTCAATATGTTCCTGGAACCTAACTGCTCCCCAATTCAATTCTACTGCAGACATTCAGAATGAAGGGGACATTCAGCTGAGGAACAGGAGTGCACTGGCTGTTAAAATCTCAGATTGTAAAAACAATTTTGCTTCATTTTCCCTAAATAATTTTTAAACAATTGTTCTTAGGTGATTTTCTAAACTTCAGGTAATATCTGTGAATTAGTAAATGTTCTTTAAAAGATGGGATAACATTTTTATTTTGTTTAATTATATGTGTTTTTAAACTAATTTTATAGGAAAAATAATTTCTTTCCTCCCCTGTTATACCAAATACAGCCTTTAGCTCAAGACACAAGTAATTCCAGGAAAACTGGAATGTAAGTTCAATATGTTGCACTAAGTACATTTGAAAGTGCATGCATTTTTATTTTAATTCATCATTCTCAGTCAACTATCGCAAGGACAAAAAACCAAACACCCCATGTTCTCACTCATAGGTGGGAATTGAACAATGAGAACACATGGACACAGGAAGGGGAACATCACACTCTGGGGGCTGTTGTGGGGTGGGGAGAGGGTGGAGGGATAGCATTAGGAGATATGCCTAAGGCTAAATGTCGAGTTAATGGGTGCAGCACACCAGCATGGCACATGTATACATATGTAATGCATACATATGTTAATGCACCAATTCTGCATCAAGTCAGTGCAATCAGAGACACTGCAAGAATGACTTTTGGTTTTCTTTTCCTAGTTTTTGAAAGTTTCTCAAGTCTGTCATACTGGACTCTATTACAACCTGAATTTTTTTCACTTACTATAGATCTCCTATACGCTCAATTGTTTAGCTATTACCTTAACATTTACCCTGTGAACCCATGACATTTGAGGCTGCCAAAGTGATTATTACATGATAAAACATATACTTGGTTAAAGGCAATATTTAACAATTGTAAAACCAATAAATCAATAATTAAATCTTTCTGCTTAGACTTAAAACTGCTTAATTTAGTCATATCTCTACCCACAACATAGGGATTCCAACAAGGGTTGAAAGTAGAGTTGGCAAGCATTTCCATTCTCTTCTGGGACAATAATTCTTACTAGCTACACTGGTTCTGACCAGTGAAATTCAAAATCAGTGAAACACTACCCAGAGTCTGAGTGAACCAAAAATAGTTTCACTTTAGGAAAAAGTCTATGTCCTTAGATGTGAGTGATTCTCTGTGAACATTTTATTCACTTTAATATATTTAAAGAAAATCTTTCTGAATTGCTGTGTTTTCTTTAGTTTGTATTCTGATACTTTGATGCTAAAAGCTCTTGATTTTAAGTTTTCATGGAGGGGCTATCTACATAATAATTTTTATACATCATTATATGCATCAATAATTAAAAAGGAGTAGAAATTTTTACACCAATTGAGAAATATTATAGACCTAACGAAATGAGGGCAAGCTATAAGCAATTTGGGGAAACTATAAGGATGTAATTAAATAGTCACTGTTTTTAGAAACCATTAACTGCATATTGAAATCTTGACACTTGTTGGGAAAACGAGGTGGTAAATCAACTTGTCAGCGTGAGTACTAAATAAAACAAAATATGGTTAAGTTCAGATAGTAGTTCTGCAATTTCTGATTTTAAATGTTTCTGTAAAATAGTTTATCTGAATGATTAAACTATTATTCCATGTCCACCAACCATTAAGAAAATCTTCTGTATGGCCAGGTTAAACCTGAAAGTGGTACAATTCAAAACTTGATGTAGGCAATAGGTATGTATAATGTATTTATTCTAATATGAGAGGGCATATCAAAGTAATTTTCTTGGAGCACACTGTCAAACAAAGCAATGGGATTTGGCCATGGACATTTCATTATTATCAAAGAGACCTGGACACTACCTTAGAGTAATAACTTTATTATTTAGCAAAGATGTTTTATAAAAAGAACAACAAAATGAGAGGAATAGAAATCACGCAGGTAAAACAGATAACCTGATTTTGTGGGTCTCAGAGCAGAGATTAGTGTCTTTCAGTTTCCGAGTAAATGACCTCACTGCATTTCTCTGAACTGTCATGGTTGTCACAAATATGCTGTGTTCTAACACACTTCAATGATTTAAGGTCTACAAAGTAACAAAGGCAAAATAACCTATATGCTCTACCATATTTTCCTCAATTCTAGTGTTCTTCAAAGAGAGAATGTTTTCTCTAAATCTAATTGAGAGTAATTCTGTACGGATCGATAAACATTTCTTCAGGCAGCTGGAGTAATATGTGTCTAGGGCTAACTCAGAGGGGTCTTTTATGTCTTTTAAAAGAAGCTAACTATACTCTTGTGATATGATAATCACCATCATTGACTTACAGTTTCTAAGGTTTGAAGGTATATTGAACACTCAAGGGGCTCACATTCTTACTGATTCATGAATCTCTTCAGGTCCAGGGAACTTAGTATTTTTCAAGAGTGCAAAATGCCTAGAGACAGCTGGGAACAAATGAATGTCATTCCTGATACTGTGCTCATAGTTACTTGAGCTTCATCTCAGAAAATAAATTGCCTGGTGCAATATTTCTTACAACTTAGTTCCTAAATGAACTCAACAAACTAGTTATTTTGTTTTATTTTATTTTATTACTATTATACTTTAAGTTTTAGGGTACATGTGCACAACGTGCAGGTTTGTTACATATGTATACATGTGCCAGTTTGGTGTGCTGCACCCATTAACTCATCATTTAACATTAGGTATATCTCCTAATGCTATCCGTCCCCACTACCCCCACCCCACAACCGTCCCTGGTGTGTGATGTTCCCCTTCCTGTGTCCCTGTGTTATTGTTCAATTCCCACCTACGTGTGAGAATATGCGGTGTTTGGGTTTTTGTCCTTGTGATAGTTTGCTAAGAATGATGGTTTCCAGCTTCATCCATGTCCTTACAAAGGACATGAACTCATCATTTTTTATGGCTGCATAGTATTCCGTGGTGTATATGTGCCATATTTTCTTAATCCACTCTATCATTGTTGGACACTTGGATTGGTTCCAAGTCTTTGCTATTGTGAATAGTGCCACAATAAACATACATGTGCATGTGTCTTTATAGCAGCATGATTTATAATCCTTTGGGTATATACACAATAATGGGATGGCTGGGTCAAAAGGTATTTCTAGTTCTAGATCCCTGAGGAATTGCCACACTGACTTCCACAATGGTTGAACTAGTTTACAGTCCCACCAACAGTGTAAAAGTGTTCCTATTTCTCCACATCCTCTCCAGCACCTGTTGTTTCCTGACTTTTTAATGATTGCCATTCTAACTGGTGTGAGATGGTATCTCATTGTGGTTTTGATTTGCATTTCTCTGATGGCCAGTGATGATGAGCATTTTTTCATGTGTTTTTTGGCTGCATAAATGTCTTCTTTTGAGAAGTGTCTGTTCATATTCTTCACCCACTTTTTGATGGGGTTGTTTGTTTTTTTCTTGTCAATTTGTTTGAGTTCATTGTAGATTCTGGATATTAGCCCTTTGTCAGATAAGTAGGTTGCAAAAATTTTCTCTCATTCTATAGGTTGCCTGTTCATTCTGATGGTAGTTTCTTTTGCTGTTCAGAAGCTCTTTAGTTTAATTAGATCCCATTTGTCAATTTTGGCTTTTGTTGCCATTGCTTTTGGTGTTTTAGACATGAAGTCCTTGCCCATGCTTATGTCCTGAATGGTATTGCCTAGGTTTTCTTCTAGGGTTTTTATGGTTTTAGGTCTAACATGTAAGTCTTGAATCCATTTTGAATTAATTTTTGTGTAAGGTGTAAGGAAGGGATCCAGTTTCAGCTTTCTACATATGGCTAGCCAGTTTTCCCTGCACCATTTATTAAATAGGGAATCCTTTCCCCATTTCTTCTTTTTGTCAGGTTTGTCAAAGATGAGATAGTTGTAGATATGTGGCATTATTTCTGAGGGCTCTGTTCTGTTCCATTGGTCTATATCTCTGTTTTGGTACCAGTACCATGCTGTTTTGGTTACTGTAGCCTTGTAGTATGGTTTGAAGTCAGGTAGTGTGATGCCTCCAGCTTTGTTCTTTTGGCTTAGGATTGACTTGGAAATGTGGGCTCTTTTTTGGTTCCATATGAACTTTAAAGTAGTTTTTTTCCAATTCTGTGAAGAACGTCATTGGTAGCTTGATGGGGATGGCATTGAATCTATAAATTACCTTGGGCAGTATGTCCGTTTTCATGATATTGATTCTTCCTACCCATGAGCATGGAATGTTCTTCCATTTGTTTGTATCCTCTTTTATTTCATTGAGCAGTGGTTTGTAGTTCTCCTTGAAGAGGTCCTTCACATCCCTTGTAGGTTGGACTCCTAGGTATTTTATTCTCTTTAAAGCAATTGTGAATGGGAGTTCCCTCATGATTTGGCTCTCTGTTTGTCTGTTTTTGATGTATTAGAATGCTTGTGATTTTTGCACATTGATTTTTTATCCTGAGACTTTACTGAAGTTGCTTATCAGCTTAAGGAGATTTTAGGCTGAGACAATGGGTTTTTCTAGATATACAATCATGTCATCTGCAAACAGGGACAATTTGGCTTCCTCTTTTCCTAACTGAATGCCTTTTATTTCCTTCTCCTGCCTGATTGCCTTGGCCAGGACTTCCAACACTATGTTGAATATGAGTGGTGAGAGAGGGCATCCATGTCTTGTGCCAGTTTTCAAAGGGAATGCTTCCGGTTTTTGTCCATTCAGTATGATATTGGCTGTGGGTTTGTCATAGATAGCTCTTATTATTTTGAGATATGTCCCATCGACACCTAATTTATTGAGAGTTTTTAGCATGAAGCGTTGTTGAATTTTGTCAAAGGCCTTTTCTGCATCTATTGAGATAATCATGTGGTTTTTGTCTTTGGATCTGTTTATGTGCTGGATTATGTTTATCGATTTTATGCAAGAATAATCTAAATTTCTCTGGTGAAAGAACCTAAACATGCCTTTTAAAAATTTATATATCATTTGTTTTGTAAAACCTAATGAAAATAACAATTTTGTCTATTGTAAAAGGCAAGTGATTGCAACAGATGGAAATCACTTTATTTCCTATATCTTTGTAAAGATAATGACTGCTAATAAACAACATGAAGAATTTTCAGGTATAATTTTGATAAAAATTTAATGGTTTTGGGCTTCTAGGCCAAATCTGCAATACAATCCTTCATAAGATTGTACTTTGAAACTCTCGTTGTCATCTGACATATGCAGATAATATAGAAATATAATCCCCTTTCTAAATGTTTACATTGTCTCCCTGGTATGAATTAGCTTGCTGGAAACATCAGTAATCACTGACATAAAGATCCCACTATTAAATAAAACTGATACTTTTTAAAAACATGCAGCAAATAAGCAACATTTCATAAAGCAACACAGGATTTTATATGTTCCCCACTCCATTAGAGGCTATTATGCTGAATTGGATCCTCATTCCAACCTGTGTCCATATTTTAGGGTTGAAATAGTCTAAAACATAACATTTACTGTTCTTCTGTTGTGATATCTATATATCTAAGATGTTCACATTCTCTGTATTCATCTATGTTAATAATTTTAAAAAGGAAAAGAAAGGGGGCTTTAGGAAGAACTTTACATCACACGTCAGAGTAAACATCAAATCAAGTTGTCATCAATTTACTAATAAACCCATTTAAGAAAAAGTATTCAGCTACAGAGCAATGAACCTTATTGTCTTTGTGTCTGATCCATATTCCTCCACCTGATACATGGAAATAACCAGAGAGTTACTATAAAATACCTCAGGTGCATTGTTGAAAGTAATTTCCTGCTTTTGTGGGATAACTGAAACATAAACGTAAATAAGATAGTTTGAAAGTTCACTTTCTCATCAATGCTCAAATAATTTGTTCTAATAAAGCCCAGTAAAACTTAGCTTGTAATGCCATCAAGGTAAATATATTCATGAAGTACTCACTTGCTAAATTTTTAAACACAATACATTATCTCATCTTTAATCTTTAGTTGTTATTTCAATTATCCATTGCTGTGTAATTAGCAGTCATCAAACTTAGTTGCTTAAAACACAAACTCACAATTTGTTAACTTTGGTTGAGCTCAGGAGGATAATATTCGGAGTCTTGCCTAGGTTTCCTTATATGACTGACAAGGCCTACATAGTCCAAAGTGACATCACTCAAATATCTGGCAGTTCATTGGTGCTATCAGCTGGGTTCTCCTCCACTTAGTCTCTCTGGTAGAGTAGATCAGGTTCTCATTTGGCATTGGTGCCATTTTAATTTGGCAAGCCTAAATTTACTATCATTTATCAAGTGTCTATTAAGTCAGTGTCAGAGAGGGCTATATAAGGATATGGCTATGAGGAGACTTAATAAATCGAGGGTTCTTTGATATAGCAGGCTACCCAGTTACAATTCTTGTTCTAAAGATTTTTTCAGATACAACAAACAATATTTTACAATTTAACTTGTAGATGAATGAGTTTCCTGGGATATAATTTAACTAAGCAAACTCTTTCATACTAAAAATCTTATGACCTCTTTACCCATCTTAGGTTTTAAGACTGATATGAGAGGTATTCTGGAATAGAAATCCAAATTTAAGGCTAGAGTCAAGAGTGCCAAAGATAAGACTCTTATCCAAAGGAAAATCAAGCAATTGCTATGTCTTGCAAAGGCCAGTGAGCAGACAGAGGGGAGAGAATACAATTGCCCCAAATAAAGACTCACTTTGGAACTCAATGATTATATGTGTGCATATATGTTTATATATATGTATATTATACATGTGTATGCATGTATATATATGAATATATATAAAACTGAAAACTGCACACATCCCATATACACCATATACATGAAAGTGAACACACACACATACATAAACATATATATTCAGTTTCAAACAATTGTTAGGGAACCTGAGGAAGAAACTAAATGGAATATAATGGTTGCATCTATGATAGCCATGGTACTAGAACTAGTAGTAGTTCTACTAAGGTGAGAATTGACATAGTAAAAGAAATAAGATACAAAGCAGTAAGAGAGAGCTACATTTTCCTTAAGGCCAGGCTGAATATTCACTAACAAGGAAATTTCTACAGTCATTATTTTAATCTGATTCATTCTGTTGGTGGGATATTCCAGAGTTACCACCTACAGAAATTCCACTTTTCCTTACCGAGGTTTTCTTTTTTCTTTTCAGTCCAAATATTAGTCATTTTGGTAGAGAAGGTAGAAACAATTAACAATTGAGTAATTCCTCAAGAATCATGTTAAAAGGTTTTCAAATCATGAATGTATAGTTATATTTTGTTCACTAGATTTTAACCCACATACCTCACTTGTATAGAAATTATGCTTATTTGGATATTCAGTATATTTCTTCACATAAAGACAAAATCTATAAAATGTACACACACACAGATGCTATGGATACATGCACACATGTGCACACACAAATATGTATACATGGTTTACCATTATTTTCTAGATCATTCAGAGGTCAGTATTAATTAAAACATCATAGATCTATGGCAAATTTTGGGCCACTTCTCCTAAGACAGGAATTTAAAAAACCTTCAATTGTCATAACAATGGGAAGAAGTCTGAGAGCTGGAGTAAGGGAAGTTGGTGCTCAGAAATATTAACTACCATTTATATAGGATATCCTTATGAGATAATCTTAAAGCCAAATGAGGCTAAAATATTAATATGAGTTATTTAGCCAAGTTTTCCAGCAGGAAGAAGGAAATAAGCAGTGAACTAAAAAGCATACAAGATACAGAGGAGCAGGTTAATTGAAGCCATTGCAGCAGAAATTGAGAAGAATAAACAGGAGTTAGAAGATGAGAGCAAGCAATTGCAAGTGGAGTGGGCTGAGCTGGAATTATGGTGTAGAAAATGACTGGTTGAGAAAAACCCAAACAAATATTTCTATAATGTCATGTGCATAAGGTACCTGTAGATGTTTTCAAGGTATATACATAAACTACCTGTCATTAGAGCTAATTTCTTAGCAAATTATTCATAAAAGTTTATAACTTTGTGAGGCATTACAGACACCAAAACTAACGATCTGGCATTTCCGTGGCCCAATTTGTCTAAAGAACTATCTTTTACACTTTACTGTTTTTTAATAGGCAATACAGAGCTCAAAAAGTCTTTTATACCAAGTCCAGTAGGTTGATAACATTGAGTATAACTGAGCATTGCTTTGTGTCTACCCACAGGCATATCTGGAGATTTTCTCAAGCCTCTTTGTGAAAATAGAGAGACCTCACAAGAGATGCTAATGGACAGCTGACCCTGCTCCCTGCTCCATCACAGGTTGTAGAGTATTAATTCCCAAGTTACCCAGACATTTAGTTCTGAATGTGCAAAAATGGTTTAGGTTCAAATGTTTTCAACTACTGACAAGCTCAAGAATTCAGAGGAGGTAGTACTAAGGGAAATGTAATTAATATATAATATCAAAACTTAAGCATAGCATCATAACACCTAATTTTTGATGATGTCAAATACTTAAAGTTCTCCCTTTTTATTTTCTGGTGAAGGGTGCATAGTATACAAACCTCTACTAACTTCTTGGGCTTCTGAATAAAGGAAAGGACTACCTAATGACAGTAATAGCTTGACTGCTGAAGAATTATGTCAATTAATAAAAATTGCTTCATAGGAAAAAGATGAATTGTCTCTTCAAAGTTTTTTTAAGCATGGGTGACCAAAGCCATCCCATACTTAGAAGAAAATATTGCATTGTTTTATACAAGATATTCTGTACACATTACAGAAGATTCATGTTTAATAATGCATCTTGTAAAAATCTTAGAGAGCTATAACCTTACAACATGACTTAACCCAAATACATTGAAAACCCCTTGGATTTAGACCTACAGGGAGGTGGTTTTGCTTTCTGTACCATAGCACGCATAGTTGAAGCAAACATATTCCTTCAAACATAATACTCTTACATAATAGAAAGTGTTCTCTGTTTTCTGGATGAAAAGGCATGAGGTCTTTTGTATTAGCAAACTGAAATTGTTAACTATAAAAAGTCAAAAATCAAAGGTGCTCTCACATATTTATAAGGACCTTGAATGGCTCAGATTCATCAGGAAAAAAAAACATTCCTCAGAGAGTCTGATCTCAAGCTGATGTTTCTTTATTGAATTTGATTCTAAACCATCATTTTTGTTGAATCCTCTGTGCTTTCAGAATGCTGAAATGTAAAATATTTTTAACTTATGAAAGAGATAATTTATTTTTATTTTCTCCTATACATTTTTAAGTAGCACCTTAAAAAGTAGACAAATCTATCCAGGGTCAAAAGAACTCAACTCAATTCTCTATCACTGTGAAAATAGACTTCGTTCTTCATTACAAAAGCACTACAATAACTACAAAAATTATACCTCCTGGAGTATATATTTACATATCCATGCAAAAGGGGAATAGAATAAAAGATGTTTATGAATGTCTAAAACCTTAAGTCAGTTTAACGTAGTATTAAAAATCAGGTTTGTGGGTGATATTTTGTCTGCTTCTAGACTTGTGAGCAAGTTATTTTTAGGTTACTTATATTTAAAATTCAAAAAGGAAATGATTGTGATTGCATTCAAAAAAGAGAGGACATTTTGAAGCTTCTTTTTTTTACTAATATCAAAACATAATATCACATTTGTAAAACATGTTGATGGCTTACAACCAAGTAAAATACCTCAATACCCCACTTTTCAAGATCAGTAATATTGGCCTAAGAGTATAACTCTATAGGAATTATAAAAAGTTGTATTTATGCCCTGAGATTATACCCTATAATGTGCAAACATTATAGGATAGACAAGTGGATATAAGGTTTCTTTCTAGGTTTCCTTATATACTCCAAATGGTAAAACTAGATGGATGATTAAAATTTTAAATGTTGTTAATTTTAGAACCTTCAATGTCAGAGTTACTTTGTATGAATGAGTTTAGCTAATTTTCCACACTAGGCATATCTAATAGATATTACTATTGCACAGGTGAGAAAACTGCATCTCTGATTATTATTATTCACTCTAGTCACAGAGATAAGAAAGGGCAAAATATCATAATAGGAGCCCAAATAGGTCTTATTTTAATGGAATATTTTTCCACTGGACTTCAACTGGTTTATCTTATTTATCCATCCATCTAAGATCAGTTGAAAAAAGAGACTTGCAGATGCAATATTTTAGCTAATATATCCAATCTCCTATTTGAAATCTCCTGCGTATCTAACAGAAAACTCAAATTTAGTATGTCTGAAATCAAGCTGACTGCTGCACGTGTTCACATTGAAACAAAGCAAAACAAAATTCCTTCAACAGCTTTTCTCATCTCAATACATGGTACTACACTGTGCCTGTATGACTCATGCCCAAAACCTAGAGGTCGACCTAGGTTCTTTTTTTCCCCATGACTCTCCATTTCCAAGATTTCCATTTCTTCCGTGAACACTTCTCAAAGCCACACCCATCTCTCTGTCAGAATACCACAATGCATTGCAAATCTGCCTCCCCACTTGTCATCTCCTCCCTAAATGCCCTATTTTCACAGTAGTCAGAGTGGCTTTTTTTTTTTTTAAAGCACACAAGATCTTGACTCTTCATTCCCTACTTTCTGCTTTAACTCCTTGTTTGGCTTTCCTCTGCTAATATGAAGAAAAATTTCCAACTTCTTTTTAATGACCATAGATCCTGGCTTGATGTTTTCTACCTACCTCTCCAACCACATGTCATACACTTCCCTTCTTTTCTTATCACACCCAAAACATTCTTAATTATTTCCACTGTCTTTGTATATGCCAACCCTTTTTCTGCCTCTAGAATTTTGTGCGTGTTTCTCTTTCTTTCTAAAATAAGCTTTCTGTGGCTTTTTGTAAAATTAGATCATTGTTCTTTGAAATCTCGGCTAAGAAGTTTTCTGAAATACCTTAATTAAAGTTCCTTCCCTGGTTACTAGCAGTCTCCTCACTTTGTTTATTTTTATTGTAATCTTTAATGATTGCTTTCTATTTGTTTGACTTCTTGATCAACTCAAATTTGTATCCTCAGCTCTTATCAAAATACTAGGTAACTACACACCTATTAAAACAACTAAACATAAAAATAGTGACAACAAAAGCTGGCAATGATGAAGAAACTGTATCACTCATACATTATTTGAATTGTAAAATGTTATAATACTCTGGAAATAATTTATCAGTTTCTTTAAAAACTAAACATATATTTATAATAAGATCCAACAATTGCACCCCTGGAAATTTATCTAAGAGAAATGAAAACCTATATGTGATCTTTAATATCTTTCATAGCACCTTTAATTCTAACAGAGAAAAACTGGAAACGTCCAAGATGTTGGACAGGTGAATGGTTGAATAAACTGTGGTACATCCATATGATTAAATACTACCCAGAAATAAAAAAGAATATACTTTTGACACATGCAATAACTTGCATAGATCTGAAGGGCATTATGCTTAGTAAAAAAAAGCAAATATCAAAAGGACACATGGCATATTATTTCATGTATATAACTTTAATAAAATAACATACATATAGAAAACAGATTAGTGATTTCCAGAGGTTAGTGATGGTATGGGAATGTGAGATGAATATGGCTATAAAATGTGAGGAAGACACTTCTAGTGATGGAAGAGTTCTGTAACTTAATTTTAATAATGGTCACATTAATCAACACGTGATAAAATTGGCATAGACCTATGAATTCACATTGTATAAATGTCAATGCCTGGTCTTGATATTGTACTAAATTATGCAAGATGTAACTCTTGAAATAAATTGTGTAGAATAGTACACGAGACCTCTCTGTATTTGAAACTCCCTATGGATCTATGATCTTTTCAAAATAAAAAGCTAAAAAATGCTAAGTGTTCAATAAATAAAATAGTAACTGTATTTTATCCAATTCTTACCATATAAAAATGCTTCACATACATTAACTCATACAATTCAATCTATAGCAGGATCATATTGATGCCATTATTAGTCCTAATTTATAGCCTAGTAGCTTGTTCAAGGTCACATAGCTAATAGGAGGAAGGGTTATGATTTTAATCCAAGCAACCAGCTCCAGAGAATGTGCTACCAACTGACACATCACAGCGTTTCTCAAAAATAATTCTGGATGGAAGGAAAGAATGGAGTTAAGGAAGGAGAGAGAGAAGGAAGGAAGGAAGGAACGAATGAAGGAAGGAAGGGAGGGAGGGAGGAAGGAAAGAAGGAAGGAAAGAAGGAAGGCTGGAAGGGAGGGAGGGAGGGAAGAAACAGGGAAAGAAGGAGGGAAGGAAGGAAGGAAGATACAATAAAGGAAGGAAGGAAGGAAGGGAGGAAGGAAGGAAGGAAGGAAAGAAGAAAGATACAATAGCCAGTATATTTACTCAAAGAGAAGACATCATAAAACCCTTTTAACAAACACAGCCTGACGTCTCAAATTCCCTCTCCATTCAGCTTCCTTGACTGTAGAGTCCTATTCAGGGTCAAGGGAAGGAGAAATCAAACTAAAGATCATAACGCTGCATGTATGTGGCATTGTATTGCCAGAGTTCTCTGAGTAAACCTTTCTAGAGATGCACATTTTGCACTCTATTGGAAAAGTTATCTTAGTTATAATGTTTCTGAAGATGCATTTGCCATATTGAAAGCAAGCAGTCACATACAATTTGATAGACACCAGCAAAAATGACAAGAAAAACTTTGTAAAGTTGAAGAGACTGCCTTTGTTATATCTAATATTCTATCACCCCAGATCTATCTTCTCAAATCTCCACATTACTTAGCCTAACCTGATTTTTCTATTTTCTAGAGGAACCCACCACATTGATCAGGTTGATTTATTCACATTTTCCCAAAAATGCTAGGTAGATTCCTTCCTAAATCCATTAGTAAGTTATAGTCTGTATTCCCCATGGATGAACTGTGTTCACCAGTTATAACTCTTAGGAGGAACTTCATAGAAGATCTTCAGTGGCTTCTATTGGTACATGTTGGACATTAACTAAAAATGTATAGTTTTAGCAACCAACAGATTCTATTCTTATACCTGTTGGTCATGTCCAGGCAGTTATGTGTAAAATAATTACACAATGTTTCAAAATTTCAAGATGTTTGCCTACCTATATAGTGTCCTTCACTCTCCTCTCCAGCTCTGCAAATAATATCCATAATTCAAAGACCAGTTAAATCCTACAGGCATATTCACAGAATAACTGCCCTGAAAACATTGCTTAAATTAATGAAGACCATCTATGGGCAATGCATCTTCAAGAGTTCAAGATCTGGTGAAAAAACGGAAACAAAGAAGAAATTTCAATATAATGTGATGAAAATTTTAAATTATTTCTCTCTTGCAAATTTCCATTGCTTGTTTGAACATTCAGGAGAATAGTACTGCTTTCCCATTGAATATATAAATAAATTTAAGAATGAAGGTTGGCCCTCCCTCCAAATTCATTAAACATTAAATGTTTTAAGTAAAAGATAAGAGGGCTGTATGAAAATTAAAATTCATAATTACTTCCAATATAAAAAATAATTGAAATAGACAAAAACACAACCAAATAGAAATGGATATTGCTAAAAATCACCTTCTTAATTAAATTAGTAACAAAAGTGAAATTATTGTTCTATCCATATTGGTGACATTGCTTCTTAAATTATTCAAATTAAAATATATTCTACTGGTGAGTTCAGGAAAAATTGACAATAAAGGAATAGTATCATACACAAAGAAATATAACTCACTGTTTTAGCCTAGCAACTAGTGTTTACAGAACAAGCTACAGATTATTCTGCAATACAAAACAATCCTAAAGTGTTTTTAACCTTAAATCAAAATTCAAATTAGAATTAGAAATGAAATGATGTTCTCATTTCAGCAATGAATGCAGAAGTGAAATCACTTGATTTTTCTGAAGACTGTATTTTTCAGTGTTCATCTGGATTTAACACTTTAAAGAATACCTTTTATTCCTTAAATAACATTCAGTTTGTGAAAGTAAGCACACCTTTTCAGCTCCACTTATTCTGCAGAAGGATCCTTCCATATCAAGGATTAACACAATATGCATCATGGGTTCACAAAGTTCAGTTTGCAGCTATCCTTAGCAAATCATGAGAACCATCTGGACTGATTGATGTGGAGATCGAAAGTAATTGATCCTGCCATTAAGAAGCTTTTTGAAACATGAAATTAAACAAGATGATATTAAGCATTCTGAAGTTCATCAGAGTGGCACATCAAATGTGTTACTTGCTATTCATTTTCCTTTGTATTTTTATAAAGACCCTTGGCTGGCAGAATGGAACAGAAATAGAAGCTAAAAGATCTAGATATTGATGTAGTGATCAAAGGCATACAGCTGGTTTACTTTGTTATAATAATATTTTATGTGGTACATGAAGACTTTGATCCCTTGACAAGTGTCATTTGTAGGTGAGCAATTATTAATAGGATTGTAAGTCTTAATATGCAAGGATCACCATTAATAAAAGTAGACTATTGTAAAGTGAATTAGCAATAATTTTACTTATGAATAAAAACTTATACTATTTCAGGTCATTTTCTTATTGTTTCTTGAAAAAAGAAGTCCTTTATAAGTCCAGTTAAATATTACCTAATTTTTGCATCAAATTTCATGGTAAACAAGGCTTATTTTCTTACTTTACTGATGTCTAAAAGCTAAATTTCACTGGTGATATATCATTTGTTTAAGACTAGGTAACTGATAACCTAAGCTGAGACTCAAAATTTGTTATTTTCTTTATTTCCAGCACAATATTTTCCATCGTGGTATATTACATCTTGCTAAAGAAGCTATGTTTCTTTAGCAAGACAATTGAAAAGCATAAACATTGGTTTACTAAAAAGATTTTTAATATTCCATATTATTTACAACTGTTTGCTTATTTCCATGTATAAAATGACATTGATTCAATAGACTTCTTCCACATTTGCATGATATTCAGCTATAACACTAACTCAGGCAATATTCATATGGCTCCAGAATTAAACCGGTATCTGACCTCCCAATTGAATTAGAAGATAGGCATTTTGTGATTTGAGGAAGAATTCCTGTGAATTTACAAATGTCCAGAAAGTTATACAAAAGAAAAACAAAAGACTTTATAGTCTAGTTAAAAGTAGTGCTACTATTTCTTGAAATTCTGAAAGGTGTAATAAGTATCACTCCCAAATCTGGGGATAAAGTACAGAAAATGGCATCTCCCAATATAATCTTCGAGATATTTGTCATTAAGAAGCACAAAGAAATATGACAAATTGTACAGCAACTGTTAAAAATTGCTAATAACACTTTGTTTATCTCAGTAGTAAAATTTAAATACTGATCCAACCTGACACATATGAACATAACATACCTATTCTGAAAGACAAAGAATATGTATTGATATTTATATTATATTTAATACAAATCATGGAATATAGAATTATAGAATTGTACCCATTTACCTAGAAAATATTACCCCAATTTTGTTTTTCTAAGCTTCAAGAGAGATTTCTTGGAGAAAATGAGATTTTATAAGCAATGCTAGCAAAAAAAGACAACTTAAAAGATTATGGAGAAAAAGGCGTATTTTAGATACAAAACACAGATTGAGAAACGCTTAGGGGCAAGAAGTAATGCATCACTGGCCAGTGTAAATGAACCGTTTAAGCAGTAAAATGTGTCCAAGCAAGTGGTGAGTATATCCTGTTCTCTTTTATATATCTAGACAAGTGATTTCAAACACCCACATGGAGCCCTGAGATCCTGGGTGTTCACCTAATGTAAGCCCCAATATAGGAGCTGAGGTCAAGTAATTGAGGGAATATGTCCACCAATCAATAAGCAAATTAGAATGAGCTAACTGTCACACATTCTTACCCTCATCCCTTTGCTGCATTAACTGAGCAAACAGCTCTCTCTAACTATGTAGGAAAAGTGTTAGTACTCAAATAAAAAGGTAAATTTAATAATCTGCTTAAGGCTGTATGAAAAAATGAAGCAATGTGTATCAGGTTTCTTCAAATACATGCATATTGCAATCCACCCTTATAAGTAGATTTACCCTCGATTGTAAGAGCTAAAAGCAGGCAGGGCACGGTGGCTGATGCCTATAATCCCAGCACTTTGGGAGGCTGAGGTGGGCGGATCACGAGGTCAGGAGATCAAGACCATCCTGGCTAACATGGTGAACCCCGTCTCTACTAAAAATACAAAAAATTAGTTGGGTGTGGTGGCAGGCGCCTGTAGTCCCAGCTACTCAGGAGGCTGAGGCAGGAGAGTGGCGTGAACCCGGGAGGCAGAGGTTGCAGTGAGCCGAGATCACACCACTGTACTCCAGCCTGGGCGACAGAACGAGACTCTGTCTCAAGAAAAAAAAAAAAAAAAAAAGGAAACATTCTGCAAATGTTGAATTTAAATGCATATTTCTGCTTTCATATAGCTTATATGATAATAAAGCTATATGCACCAGCAGATATATTAAGTTTTATATTATATAACATATTATATATATTTTACACTGGATAATGGAAAAATGGTACCTATTATGTTGGTGACCACAATTTTGGCAGCCTTAGAAAAACTTCAGGGCCGGGCGCGGTGATTCACGCCTGTAATCCCAGTACTTTGGGAGGCCGAGGCGAGCGGGTCACGAGTTCAGGAGATCGAGACCATCCTGGCAAACACGGTGAAACCCCGTCTCTACTAAAAATACAGAAAATTAGCCAGGTGTAGTGGCGGGCGCCTGTAGTCCCAGCTACTCGGGAGGCCGAGGCAGGAGAATGGCGTTAACCTGGGAGGCAGAGCTTGCAGTGAGCCGAGATTGCGCCACTGCAATCCAGCCTGGGCGACAGAGCGAGACTCTGTCTCAAAAAAACAAAAAACAAAAAACAAAAAACAAAAACTTCAGAGCATAAGCCAAAACAATTAGAAATAGCATGGCTTTAAATTAATTTTTTAAGAATCTTAAGGTGACAAATATTCTGTCATCTGTCATGCAAATCTAGTTCCACAGAAGGGCAAATTAGGAATCCATTACCTGGAATAACCATTCCTCGTGCCTAGAAGAAGAATCTCTACAAGTAGGATTCTTGCTGTTCAACATGCCCTTATAAATTGGAGTCAGACTGAATCATTTTTTCTTGGCAATGGACAAGAAAATCTGACTGTAACTGTAGCTTTGTCACTGAGAATTGGTCAACCATTTCAAAATAGGTAAGTTTTCTCCCTCTGATGTTTCTACTGGGGCTTGAAGGATTGATAAATATGCTTCTATTCTCTGTCAGAATTTTGAACTAAGGGAGAGATACGCAAAGATTCAGGCAGATGGAGATCAAGATGGCAGGTTTATTTTTAAAGGAGCTATGGGGAATCTTTGTGGTAACAATAGATTTTTTTCTGTTACTGTAGACACACATACCTTCCCAGCCACAAGTGGTGCTAGACAACTGCACACCTCTCCATCCCACCTCCCATCCCAACAGATACATAGGCATTTTCTTCAGATGTTGATGAAAATAATTATTTTATCACTATATCCAGATAATTCCAACAAGCAATATGCTTGTTGAGGTGAAATAATTTTTCTAAGATACAAACAGAAAATATATACGATCGAAATAGACACTAGGTGATATTTCACATATGCAATATGAGCTCTGTTTCTTTGACAAGACAGATGAATGAAGAATTCATGTTTGAATGATTGGCATTAGTCTAAAGTATTAAATAATGAAATTGTTCATATTCTCTGCCCAGTGTGATCTTTTAAAATATCATCCACACAAATACAAGTGAGGTCATATTTTTTACAATGAGGCATCAAATTTAAAGGCAGCAAAAAAATAATGAATATACCTCTTAGGCTAATTGTTTACCTTAGTGGCTTTAATGATATGGAAAGTTGAAGTTTAGAGTGAGAAAAGCACCAAAAAAGAAAATAATCAGTCTCCTGACTTTCATATCTGGTAGTCTTAGAATGAATGTCAGAACTGTCACAGGTCAAATAATGGCCCAGTGTGTTTTCAAATAAGTGACACTGAACACCATGTTTTAGAAGTAGATGATTGTCCTTCTTGATGTTAATTTCACAACTTAAGGACATGCTTGCCAAACATCATAATTTCTCTTAATAACTCATATCAGATAAATCTCCAGTGGAGACCTACGCTCTGGACTCCAGACTTATGCCAAGTAGCCTAATTACCATCTCCACTTGCAGGCAAAATAGGCATCTCAAAGTGAACATACCTCAAAAAGAGCTCTTAATCTCCTTCTACTATTCTCCCCACTTACCCAGCATCTTCCCCATTCTCACCTTCTCTCATCATGTTCCTCATATCAGGAGGTAATAGACTCCATCCTTATAGTTATACAGTTATTAAGCCACAAAACACCCTGTTTATACCCTTGGCAGCCCAATTTTTTTTTTTAAATTATACTTTAAGTTCTGTGATACAGGTGCAGAACATGCAGGTTTGTTACATAGGTATACATGTGCCATGGTGGTTTGCTGCACCTATCAACCTGTCATCTACATTAGGTATTTCTGCTAATGCTATCCCTCCCTTACCCCCCACCCCCTGACAGGCCCTTGTGTGTAATATTCCCCTCCCTGTATCCATGTGTTCTTATTGTTCAACTCCCACTTATGAGTGAGAATATGCAGTGTTTGGTTTTCTGTTCCTGTGTTAGTTTGCTGAGACTGATGGCTTCCAGCTTCATCTATGTCCCTGCAAAGGACATGAACACATTCTTTTTTACGGCTGCATAATATTCCATGGTATATATGTGCCACATTTTCTTTATCCAGGCTATCATTGATGGGCATTTGGGTTGGTTCCAAGTCTTTGCTATTGTGAATAGTGCTGCAGTAAACATACATGAGCTTGTGCCAACCTCATGAAAAAGTGGGCAAAGGATGTGAACAGACACTTATCAAAAGAAGAAATTTATGCGGCCAACAAACATATGAAAAAAAGCTCATCATCACTGTGCCAGGTCCATCCCGCAGACCCTGGCTGAGCAACAGAAGAAAGGAGTACTCAGACGCAAATATACAGGGTAAGAGCAGGCTAGGAGGCTGCGAGCACTAGGGGCAGAGGAGAGTTAGCAGTCTCGATAAGCCAGAGCTGCTTGTATTTATTCAGTACTGGTATAACGTCCAAGGCCTAGAGTCAACACAATTGCTGGGTAATTAACATTTTTGCTCCCTCTTACAGGGAGCAGTCTCATGCTCAGAAGTTCAAAAGTCAGTTTCCTGATGACATAAGTAAACAAGCCTATTTAGATAAACTTCTTTACTTTTCCTTGCACTTACTTCTCACCCTTAGCCTCAGAGAAAGAGAATTTTCTTCCTTCAC
This sequence comes from Gorilla gorilla gorilla, assembly GCF_029281585.2. NCBI lineage: Eukaryota > Metazoa > Chordata > Mammalia > Primates > Hominidae > Gorilla > Gorilla gorilla. Next base: position 17,973,295 of record NC_073237.2, read on the forward strand.
CTTTATTCTCTCATGAAGCTTTTGCAAGACCTTCCAACCTTTCAAGAAGGCTTGCGTCTTTCCTTATAGCTTCTCCCACCACCCTGACCAATCTCCCACATCACTGGTCATTAGAGAAATGCAAATCAAAACCACAGTGAGATACCATCCCATGCCAGTTAGAATGGCGACCACTAAAAAGTCAGGAAACAATAGACACTGGAGAGGATATGGAGAAATAGGAATGCTTTTACACTGTTGATGGGAGTGTAAGTTAGTTCAACTATTGTGGAAGGCAGTGTGGTGATTTCTCAAGGTTCTAGAACCAGAAATACCATTTGACCCAGCAATCCCATTACTAGATTTCTACCCAAATTATTATAAATCATTCTACATATTTTGACATGGAGTTTCACTCTCGTCATCCAGGTTGGAGTGCAATGGCATGACCTTGGCTCCCTGCAACCACCACCTCCTAGGTTCAAGTGATTCCCTTGCCTCAGCTTCCCGAGGAGCTGGGATTACAGGCACCCGCCAACATGCCTGGCTAATGTTTGTATTTTTAGTAGAGACAGGGTTTCACCATGTTGGCCAGGCTGGTCTCAAACTCCTGACCTTAGGTAATCCACCCATCTCAGCCTCCCAAAGTGCCGTGATTACAGGAGTAAGCCACCATTCCCAGACACCCTCATTTTTTTATAGCTCATACTGTGTTAACAAATTTTATCAATAGTAATTCAAAACATCTTCAGATTTTGTTCCTGTCTCACCACCATCACTACCCCCGTGATTCAAACCACTATCTCTCCACTCTCCAGTTAGGTTTACTGCTATAGCCGCCTAACTGGTCTTCCTACTTCCCTGTAGCCCCTTGCCTTCAGTCTATTCTAGTTTCTGCAATTAGGGTGATTCTTTAAGAATATGTCAGACCAAGCCATTCTTCTCTTAAAACCCTCCAATGACTTCACTCTCCATCCCACTCAAGGTATTAGTTTCCTCAGGCTACTGTAACAAATTACCACCAACTGAGTAGGTTAAAAGTACAGAAATTTATTCTCTCACGGTTCTGGAGGCTAGGAGTTGAAAGTAAGATGTCATCAGGGTCATGGTCTCTGAAGGCTCCAGGGGAGAATCCTTCCTTGTCTTTTCCTAGCTTCTCACAGTTGCCATCAATCCTTGGCGTTCTCTGGCTTGTAGTTACATGACTCCAATCTCTTCCTTCATCTTCACATACTTTATCCACTGTGTGTTTTTCTAAATATCCACGTTCTTACAAGCACACTAGTCATTTGATAAGGGCCCATCTGAATCCACTTAACTTGATTGACTAGGCAAGATTTTATTTCCAAGTAATGTCATATTTACAAGTACTGAGAGTTGGGATTTGAACATCTTTTTGGGGAAGACACAATTCAACCCACATTACTCACATCCCAAAGCTCCTTACCATGCATGCATTTCCAGTCCTTTGGTATTCAAAGTGTGATACACAGGCCAGTAGCACCAGCATCCCCTGAAACTTGTAAGAAATATAAACTCTCCAGACCACCTGAATCAGAATCTTTATTTTAATGTGAAACCTAGGTGATTTATATGCAAATTAGAATTTGAGAAGCATACCCCTCAAAACGACCTGCCTACTTTTCTTATTATTTCATCTGCTCCTCACTCCATATCACTCTGTCATTACTCTGCTTGTGTCATATTGGCCTTTTTGATATTCCTGTAGTGCCTGGACTATTCCTCCCCCAGATATTTGCATGGGTTATTTACTCACCTGCACCAGATATAAAGATATAGTTATTATATATAGTGATATATAATTATACATATATTATCACACATATATAAAACACAGTGCAGTTGTTCCTGGATAATCTATTTTAAATATACATCCTATCAACCCCATTCTTCTTCCTTGCTTTTTCTAATTCAAAAGTATTTATTTTCACAAATTTTTATCCACAGCTAAATATTACAGTGACTATTCCAAGCATTTTTCTATAAAGAAAGGTGTAGTTTACAGATTTGTTCAAAGTGGAAAAATATTTTCATCAGTAGTCTTTCTTCCCTGGTGTTAGGTTCACCCCTGAATATGTTCTGAACTCTTCCGGAGAGGCAGTCCTTTATCTAAATGTCAGTGGGTGGCAAAATGTTATATTGAAATCTGGATTATTCTGATACAGTGTCACTTCAGAAAGTAGGTGAGTTTCATTTCTGGTTGATCCCCTTTGTTAGAATTAGGATTTTTTTTTTAAAGAAAATCTTTTGTATGTAATAACCTTTATAATAATAATAAATCCTGCCCTGTGTTTGTCATTGGCATTAACCTCTGTCTACACCCTCTAATTCTCTAATTATGGCTCCAGTGGGTACAAAAGGTGAATTATGGTTATTTGGCTCATGCAGCAAATTAATTGGAGAAACTGATGACAAATAGTCTGTGAAGAACTACAAGGTCTTGCCCCATGCTGTCCCATTTTAGTTACCATTTAGTTATGTAGGCATTATACAAATGCCTCAAATTAGGACACCTTTGCTGTCTCAGTAGGTTGAGTGTATGAAAATTTACTTTATGCAGAAGAAATAAATTCTAATTTATTTGTTACCAGAATCTTAATGTATGAAGGTTCTAAGTAAATATTTGATGAATTGATGGTAGCAGCGTTAATTTTTAAATGTTCCAAGCTCCTAGTTTTTTTTGTTTTGTTTTTACAAAAGCCTTAAAGTTTGGTACTAAGGAAATCAAAGAATCAACTCCCACCATCATGCTTCAGGGAAAGGGAAAAATGTCTACCTTTGGGTCTAATCTGCCTCCCAGGTGAGCCTACAAGTACTAGAACTCTAACTGCAGCTATGATGGCACAGGGAAAATGCATGTATGTAATATGCTTGTCGGCTTCAGCAACAACTCATGCATACATACACATTTACTATATGTAAACAGGTCCCGTATAATACTTAAAACAGAAGTGTTTGATCTATAAATATTTGATTCTTAGTATTTAAAATGCTTCTAATGTTTTAAAAGACAAAACTCTACCATGATATCACATTGAACATTAAAATTATTCCCACAGCAACACTTATTTCAGAGAAACAATTGAGAAGTCAGTTATCTTAGTCACCACTAAACGCACCTGGTGAGAAAAGCCTGAACTAAATTTTAAATATTAAAAAATTAAAGAGACATCTAGTGCAGAGTTCAAACCTTTATGTTGAATTGTTTAAGAGTCATTACTGATTTCGTGATGCTGATAAGTGTTTGAGTTGAAATGATTTTTAAAAATGCAGAGAAAATGCTAACAGAATATTATATACTTCCTCTAAAGATGCTTCTTCTAACCTCCAAGTATTAAATAAGATTGATCTAAATGTTAAGTACATATAAAGTATATATTTGCTAGTCATTTATTAATTTTAAGTACAATTCCAGTGATATACCTGTATCTTTTGGAAGAGAAGAACTAAACCTGCCATTTCTTAGGCTAAGTAGATGATTCATAAGGTCCTTCCCTCCCCGTTTATTCTGATTGCCAAGCTTTTGTTCAGTAAGCTCTTGGCATCTAGTGATTAACCAGTGACAGCAGACAGTAGTGGCCAAGAGAGATGGAGAGAACGATGGTGTAAGACAGTATATAAGGACAGTAAGCCACTGTATTTGTGGAACCACTGCATGTCAAAACTCCTTAACACTGTAACAAGGCATTTTTGAGATTAAGGACAGTCCTTACATAAGGGACTCAGTTTCAAACTAAAGTGCATCAAAAAGCAAATTATACTTCACAAACAACTTTAAAGAGGTAGCCACAAACCCAGTTGTTTTAGATTGGCCTTCTAAATGAAGTCAGCACATGGATCCATGTGTGAGTGTCATGGACGTCAGTAATTATGTAACTGTAACTGAAAGAAAAAAGCACAGCTCTGCAGACACCCAAGAGAAGCTGGCATGTTTAATGTGGATGTAGAAGGAATAATGTCCATAGCAACTGATTGGAACACAACTGTCAGCAGCCTCAACACAGGCTAAGACTGGGTTAAGCCCCAGGAGATGCAGAGAATGACTGAGGAAGCTGTGGTCTAAGGGCACAGTACAGAAGGTAGCTTGGAGTGTGCTGTGTTTCCGAGAGCCTTTTAAGTTGGGTGGTTGAGTAAAGGAGGGTGGAGGCAGGCTGTTCTACTCCCAATCCATGGATAAATCTCATTTTCTCAATGTAATACAGAGGCTGTTCTTCTATGATTGGCAAACACTATTTGTTCTCATCATGGAAACAGCATACTGCTATCAAGAAATAGGGAAAAGACAGTAAAAAAAAAAAATGTGTGGAAAGAATATGGAATACCATGCAGCCATAAAAAATGATGAGTTCATGTCCTTTGTAGGGACATGGATGAAGCTGGAAACCATCATTCTCAGCAAACTATCGCAAGGACAAGAAACCAAACGCCGCATGTTCTCACTCATAGGTGGGAATTGAACAATGAGAACACTTGGACACAGGAAGGCGAACATCACACACCAGGGCCTTCTGTGTGGTGGGGGGAGGGGGGAGGGATAGCATTAGGAGATATACCTAATGGAAATGACGAGTTAGTGGGTGCAGCAAACCAACATGGCACATGTATACATATGCAACAAACCTGCACATTGTGCACATGTACCCTAGAACTTTAAGTATAATAAAAAAAGTGTGGAAAGAATAATATGGGTTTCTAACTGAATGCTTGCTTTTGAAGAGCCCAAAAACAAACAAAAAATTCTAAGAGCAGCAAACATCTATGTCTGTTATATTACTGAATTACTCTTTTTCAAAATCCTTATTTCATAGGAGAGATATTTATAATTTTGAATTACAACGTTTGAAAAACATTGAAAATAACCTGAAAGGGGAAAGTTGACCTAAGCCATTTTATTCTCTTAAAAAACCCCAAACTTTTGTATAATAGTAATCCCTGAACTGATTATTTTTGAAGGTTTTTCAGATAATCTGATGTGCGAGTTTAGTTTGTTTTACTATTTAGTTGTTTGGAATAGTAGAGCATTATATGACGCTCTTACTGGAGGGTTAATGGCATTAAGAGATTAAAAGCTTTCACATTGTTTGGTTTTTACATCTATAAATAAAACAAGTTGTTATCATTTTCTAATATTTAGCTTATATACAGTTTTGTGAGAGTTTTGTGGGACTTGGAAAGTGTATGGACTAGCATCAGACACAAATTATTTTTCCATCTTTCTCACTTGGAGTTTCAGATAGCAGCATTTTAATCATCTCTTCCATTAAACCAAGATTACACAAAAGCGTTTGAGGACACTGAGGACTGGCACTTCTAATTTTGCTTCAGAATCCAGTACTCAAAATGTCTGGTTTGGAGGTCAGTAACACTGCTGTCTTTGTATAATCAGCCATTAAAAAATATTTTGGGGACATTTCTCAGAAGTCTCATCCCCATATTTTTGTTCTTAACACATCTCACCACAAACTCTACCACACCTATGGTTTGCAAACTTTGGGAAATGTCAGTATATGTCATTATCATGGTTATTAGTACTATTATTCGTTAAAAGCCCTTTGAAGGCAATTTATGTGACTTATATATAGTTAGTATTTTAATTTGGACATTCTCCAGTTATATGCAAAGATTAAAACTCGGCAGCTTCATTTTATAGAATTGGCATCTTTTATATGGCTATGGGGACTGCTTGGTGTCTATAAATTATTATGTATATTTGTTGGACTGAAATCAAACTTAAAATCTTCCACATTTCAAGTGTTTTTATTCTGAGCAGTAGGTACAAAAAATAATGCCATAGTTGTGTCTAATTCTGTATAGTTCAGCACCCTCCACAGGCTGTCAATCTCTGATTTGATCTACTTTTACCAGATTTAACAGATCCTTGAATTTACTTTACTGTCTATACTTCCTTTTTGCTCACATTGGGAATCAGACTAAACATGCATCTACTTCACTGAGGAACTCCAGATTGAGACATGCTGGGATTGACTCCACGGTTAGGGAAGATGGATGAAATGGAAACAAAACAGGAAACATTTGCTTGGCATCTAATAGCAGTTGCTGAGGGTCATTCTGCTCTTGTAGTTGTGCCTGGATCGTTTGTATAAAGGCCGCTGTTACCTGTTCTTCAAATTCATTCAGGGGAGGCTAAAGGTTTAAAATTTTGACAATCTGCTGGGTGCTGAGAGAGGCACACAGGCAGCAGATGGCCTCTGCATCCTCCTGGGTTTTCTTCTTTAATTGCAGGAGCTGGGCTGCTTGGATCAGAGGTTCCATGGTCTGAACTACTCCACTCCGGTGAAGGTTTCTTCCCCAAAGCCACTCCTCAAGCTCACTTATATTGTACCTGAGTTGCATGCCTGTGCTTCAAGAGCAGACGTCCTTCTGCAGGAGCAGGTCATTAAGAGTCACTGCGTTGATCATGTAGAAGAGCTGTTTGAATACCTGCAGGATGATCTCAGGGTCCAAGCCCTGGTCACACGTGACTGTATGAACGGCATTCATCTGGCGGATGATAGCTTCCAGGCGGTATGAGTTATCCTCATCTGCCATGCTGCAGGAGTGCTTCTGGGAGCCAGTGGGCTTCACACCAGATAGACCCTGAATGCTCTCATTTTCCAACATGGCAGAAACTATCATCGGCTGTAACACACCCTCGGCAATTTTAAAGAGCTGCTGGTAGATCTGAATGGAAAGGTCGCTCAGTACCTGACGGTATTCAGTGAGGTCAAAGTTCTTAAGGCAGTGTTCGTTGTGCTTTGCAGTATTCTGAGTCATGAAGCCCTCATCCCTGCTGTACGGCTTCAGACAGTGAAGAAGGTGGCAGGTGTTGGATAACAAGAATGACATCATCTCAAAGTCATCACTGTGTTTCTTCAGGACTTTCTTAATGCCGTTGGTGGTGGAGGTCATCAGGGAGTGCACCTTGAGATCATCGTTGGTTTGGTCCGTGAGCCGGATGCACATGTAGAGGATGTAGGCGGGGAGACAGGGCACTGTGTCCAACAGCATCTGGGGCTTCAAGTCTGTCACCAGGTTGAGGATGAGGAGGGCCTCGCCCTCTTTGTGGCACTCCAACATGCCCTGGAAATCCTTTTCTTTCCACTGAACTGTGACCTGCCTGTTGAACTCATGGCGCTTCCTCTCACTCTGGGCCAAAGCCTGGGCAGCTTCTTAATGTAAATCTTCAGTTGCTTTTAGAGCTTCCTCTCATTCTTTTCCTCTTACTTTATTTTTCACCACAGAACTTCCTATCAACTAGTATGTTGAATATTTTGCTTATTAACTTTGTTTATTGTCTTCCCCCTCGATTAGAATATTAGCTACTTGAGTACAAGGATTTGAGCCTGTTACATTCACTGCTGAATTTTAGGCTCCTGGAAGATACCCAGCATTCAATAGAGACCACACAATAAATATATGTCAAATAAATGAGTCTGTAAGTTCATCAATTTATTTGCCCATATGCATTAACTTTTGCCCATATACATCCAATAACTCTTGTTATATGAAATCAACTGTACTATTTGCTTCATGTAATAGTTTAAAAATACATATGTGTGTATATAAATATATACAGAGATCATAGACCTAACTCCATCTATATATGTGTGTGATATATATAAATATATACACACATATATATGACTGACATATATATAAATATATACACACACATATATATAACTGACACATATATAAATATATACACACACATAGATATGACTGATATATATATCTATCTTGTGTAAGTGGAATCAGGCAGTATTCAAACATACTTTCAATTAGTAATGACTATAGTTTAAATAAGAGAAAGTTTAAAGATTCTGATAGTTTAAATAAGAGAAAGCAAACATCACTACTACTAGTATTTGGGGAAAAAGATTACAAACAGAGATATTATGATAAAAGTGTACAATATTTTTTATGTTTGTGCACTTAGATCCATGTTCAAACTTTGGCTCACCTATACATGTATAGCACATTGGAATATGTGCTACAGTATGCCATTTATAAAGACTGAAAATAATAGTTTATAAACATTATTATTTATTTAGCAACCTCATAAGCTTGGTTTCAAAAATACCTGAATTACATAGCATAATCCCAGTGCTGGAGAACAGAACAGTGGCTGCCAAGGGTTAGGGTTGGCTGAAAGATGTGATTAGTGAGGGATAACGTGAAAACATGTACTTTGTTTGTGGTGATAGAGCAGTTCTGCATCCAGATAATGGTAATGGTTACATAAATCCACACTTCATAGATCTATACACACACATCACACATACATTCAAACACATCTGTACATGTAAAATCCTTAGAAATATGAATAGGGTCTGAACCTAAGTTAATGGTATGGAAACAATGTCAATTTCCTGATTTTGGCAACGTACTAGGTTAAGTTAGATATAATCATTGGGGAAAGTTGCCTGAAAATAGCATGGTCATTCATTTTACTTCTTTTTTTAACTTCTTATGAGTCAAATTATTTTAAAACAAAAGGTATTAAGCAAAGACAAAAATTTGAAAGTTCAAAAATCAAAGCCCATATGAATTTGGACATATTATTTGATTTCTTTTGTAGACGTTGATTTCTTCACCTGTAAAAATGGAATAATAGTATGATTCCTATCTCATTATTGTCATGCTTAAATCATACCACTTAAGTAGGTGCCTGTATATATATATATATATATATATATATATATATATATATATATACACACACACATATCTATATATATGACTGACTTTGACTGACTTAGGTCTATGATTTAAGATGCGGAAATTGGAATTTACCAGAACATTTGTGAATTGACTTGTTCTTATGCTTCACCATGGTAAAGGACACCTTAGCCCCAGCTCATAGTATGAAAACACGTAAATGCTTCTATGTGCCCTAAATTTCTCTTGGTTAAGCTTTATACATTTTTTTTGTTTATGACACAGAAATATGATCACAAAGCACATGTGTACCACAATACAAATTTCATGTATTTTGTCTCTGTATTATGTTTTCTTTCCATTTATGTCTTTTCAAGCTAACAATTCCTAATCTCCTAATACAGTGGGCCTTTCAAGCACTTACTTCTTTAGATAGTCATGTTCTTTTAACTAGGATCTCACAGATAAAGTTATCAAAGCATGGAAAAGGATGAAGAACCTTGACTCCTTCCCCTCTCCATCCCCCACTAAATTCAATTCGTCCCAACCTTGTATTTGTTTTATTCTTCTGGAAAAGAAAATATAGTCATCACCCTCAATAAATATACAATCTAGTTAGAGAGATTTGACTTCAGAGTAGGATTTCTTAGTTTTGATTTTGTTTATCTTCCTTTAGATATTTGGAAAGACCAAAATGCTGTATGCTTATGGACTGCAAGCAGTATGAATGGAAAACAAAAGTAATAAATGTTACTTCTGACTTTATTATAATGTTAGGATTGTTAATAGTTAACAATTGCGTACTGAAGGAAGATTTAAATTGAATATTTCTAAATGGGAAAAATTTAAAAAGCAGTTGAGTCCATAAATTTTAGGACCCAGAATCTACTGAGCTAAAAACTCAATGAGAGTTAATTCTCTGTTGGTGTTGTAGCAATTCTTGAGGTTATTTGTGAAGACTCACATGAGAGCTAAACAATAAAAGAGCACTGAGACCATTTCAAGGGATGGAGAACACCTTCCTTTCTTGTTCAGATGATGCTCTGAGACATTGCTGTTTATTTTGACTGCCTCTTTTTAAACAAACTTCCACTTACGAACTTAAAAACCACCTGTAAACCAACAGCCACAAAAAAGTGGGGAACTCAGTGTTTAAGCATTATTGTTCACCAGACACGGTACTGGGCACTTACATAAATGGTATGGTTTAAGCATGACAATAATGAGATAGAAATTCTACTATCATTCCATTTTTACAGGTGAAGAAATCAAGGTCTACAAAATAAATCAAATAATATGTTCAAATTCATAAGGGCTTTGATTTTAGAAATTTTAGATTTTTTGTCTTTGTTTAATACCAATTATTTTTAAATAATTTGACTCACAAGAAGTTAAAAAATAGTAAAAAGAATGACCGTGTTATTTTCAGCCAACTTTCCGCAATAATTATATCTAACTTAACCTAGTATGTTGCCAAAATCAGGAAATTGACATTGCTTCCATACCATTAACTCAGGTTCAGACCCTATTCATATTTCTAAGGATTTTACATGTACTCTTGTGTAGGTGTGTGTGAGTGTATGTGTGATGTGTGTGTATAGATCTATGAAGTGCAGATTTATGTAACCATCACCATAATCTGGATGCAGAACTGCTCTATCACCACAAAGAAAGTACATGTTTTCATGTTATCCCTCACTAATCACATCTTCCAACCAATACTAACCTTTGGCAGCCACTGATCTGTTCTCCAGCACTAGGATTATGCTTTGTAAATCAGGTATTTTTGAAGCCAAAGCTCATGAGGTTGCTAAATAAATAATATTTTATAAAATGTTATTTTCAGTCTTTATAAATGGCATACTGTAGCACATATTCAAATGTGCTATACATGTATAGGTGGCAAAGTTTGAACATGGATCTAAGTGCACAAACGTAAAAAATATTGTACACTTTTATCACAATATCTCTATTTGTAATATTTTCCCCCAAATGCTAGTAGTAGTGATGTTTGCTTTCTCTTATTTAAATTATCTGAATTACAGTCATTACTAATTGAAAGTATGTTTTAATACTGCCTGATTCCACTTACGTAAGATATCTAAAATAGTTAAACTCCTAGAAATAGAGTAGAATACTGGTTGCCAGGGTCTGGAAGGAGGGGAAATGGGGGTTGCTGTTCAATGGGTATAAAATTCAGTTATAACAGATGAATAAGTTCTAGAGATCTGCTGTCAACAGAGCACCTATAGTTAACAAGATTGCATTGCACAGTTAAAAATTTATTAAGAGGATATATCTCATGTTAAACATACTTACTTCATTAACAGAAAAAAATGGAATATTTTACACATAAAATTACATATATGCCTGAATTTCACATTTTGTTTCACAAACTGTACTGGTGCTAAAAAGGCATTTTTGTATTAAAAAACATCTAACTGAGGGAAAAGTTACAAATGAGTGATCATTCATAAATAAAATATAATCCTAGGGACCACTGTTTTCCATTTTGAATACCCTCCACAATTAGTCTTAATAATTATGTTGACTGAATGCAAAATAATGATTTCTCAAGAGGCAATAGAAAATAGAGAATAAGTCCATTCTTGAGAAAATTTATAATTAGTGAAAGTAATTTTTTCATCCTCTTTTCTTATTTAAATCTCAAGTACTCTCTGCCACTCTGTGCTCTTCTTTCTGGGGTAAAATATGCCAGCTATCCACAGTCAGGGCATTCTCTAACCACTCCTCCCTAGAGATGTCTACAGACTTTTACTCAGCTAGACTGTCTTGTTGCCTGTCTTCATATAAACTTCGCAAGAGGTGTAGACCATTCTCTTAGGCCCCTGCATGGCAGTGCATAATATATTCCATGCTAATTATCTAATGAGGTTCACTAAATTAATCTTTTATTATACCACATAAAATACTCTTAGATCTAACAGTACAAAAATTTCCAATTATGGGCCGGGCGCGGTGGTTCACGCCTGTAATCCCAGCACTTTGGGAGGCCGAGCTGGGCGGATCACGAGGTCAGGAGATCGAGGCCATCCTGGGTAACATGGTGAAACCCCGTCTCAACCAAACATACAAAAAATTAGCCAGGTGCGGTGGCGGGCGCCTGTAGTCTCAGCTACTCACAAGGCTGAGGAAGGAGAATGGCGTGAACCCAGGAGGCGGAGCTTGTGGTGCGCCCAGATTGCACCACTGCACTCCAATCTGGGCAACAGAGGGAAACTCTGTCTCAAAAAAAAAAAAAAAGAAGAAAATTCCAATTACATCACTCGTTTGAATTACATCCTAAGACTAATTCAAAGAGGGTATCACAAAAATAGAAATGACAGCGACAGAAAAATGGTCCCAATTTTCACTGCACTGTTGCTAAGACCACCTTGCCACTCATCATTATAGAATGCCTTTCAGGTAACATAATAAGAGCCATTTTTAAAATGGAACCTTACTATACCCATGTGTGACAGGCAGAGGGAGTCTATTATTATTCATAGTTTACAGATGAAGCAGTTAGATTTGCCCCAGGTCACTGGCTTATTAAATGACAGGCTAAGACAGAACCAAGTTTTATTCTCAAATAAGACCATAAAGAAGAGGATTGATCCAAATGAATTATAAAATTTTCTTACAGCCCCAGTAACAATAATAGATAAGCTAATGATTTCTTTAATAAAAATCTGATATGACAAGTAGAATGTGACAGAATCAACATGATCAATTAATCAGATTTGGGTAGTAGTTTGGTAGCTAAATGTTGGATACTCTTGGACATAAAGATGACAGTATTTATGACGATAAAGATGACCATTCCACAGTTTGAGAATTTCTACAGAGAGAGAGATGAAGAAAATTTCTGAAGTTATTGAAACTGTGTGAAGATGAATTATTTGGTTGATGAACTGCTATCATTCTAAATGGACTTCACTTTCTGAAAAAATAACGCATAAAGATGAAATATGTATTGAATGAAAATTATATTTTGTTTTTCCATTTTTTACCTAATAAAAAATCAGAAAAACAGATTTTTTTTTAAAAAAGAAGACTATAATAGACAATGGAGACTAGTAGAGGCAGTAGGGAGGGCAGCCAGGGTTGAAAAACTACAGTGTACTAAGCTTCGTATCTGCATGATGAGATCAGTCATAAACCAAACCTCAGCATGGCACAATATACCCGGGTAACAAACCTGCCTAGACATTTGTGTAAAATGAGATGATTGCAGGGTAGTTTTAAAAGTCATTCCCCTTATGAAAATATGGAATGTTGTGCACATTATTTCATAGACTTTGTGCTTAGTTAAAGGTCTTAACCAAAAATTCTAAATGATTTCTCCTATTAATAAATAAATATCAATAACATCATTTTAATGGGCTCTATGAAGACCTTATTGTGTGATTGTATCATAATTCAGCAAGTGCCCTATTGTTGAACACTTAGACTCTTTCTGATTATTTCCCTTTACAAAAAATGCTATATTATAAATTGTTGTATGTATTTTTAAGTTATGATCTTGTTAGGGCAAAAGGTGAATAAATGTAAGGTCTTTGATAAATACTGTCAGAATTCTCTCCATAGAGGATACGATAAAGCATCTTTTCATTTGAAGGAGCAAGAATAACTGCTGAATACTTCTGAGACTTCTAGTACTTTTTTGGTTTTAAGTTTTGTTGTTGTTTATTTGGTTTTTTGGAGGTTTTCTGTTTTGTTTTATAAGTAGGTTTCAGTATTACTAAGTATTCAGTCATGGTGGATATTCGAAGAATAATTTCTCTCTTTGGGATTATTCCTCTAACACTATGAGCAAGTATCACTGTGTTCTTTCTCTAAAGGAAAATATAAAGCATAGACAAATTAAATGCTGCTCAGATTCTAAAACTATGAAAATATAACAATGGAGAAACAAATAGCAAGTCTGTAGCTACTCAATGACTTTAGCATTGAGTGGATCCTAAAATGCCTATTTTTGCACAGAATGAAAAAGATACAGCATGTTCCTTTGGAAGATCAAAGTGAGAAAATTGACTACAGCTTTAACAGCTTTAAAATAAATTTTTGGCAGAATGGAAAAGTATGCATAATTGAGAAAAGTACACTAATCTGTAGAATAAAATAGATATAAAAAGAGGCTAAACCGTAATGCTGCTGCCTGTTCTTTTGACAACAATCTTCCAACTGTCCCTGACTGCTGTGTTTAGGGAATCAAAGTTTAGAGCTGAAAAAAATAGGAGGTTGGAGAGTTTAGGACGTAGGCAGTGTAGGGCTGTGTAAATTGCAGAGAAGTCGGAGCTAGAAGACTTGAGTGGCATGCGATTGTGGATGGGCTATGAATTCCAGCAGCCTGCCTTTAAATACCAACTCAGACATTTACTAATCCTATGATCCCAGGCAAATACCATATCCTCTCTTTGGCTCAGTTTCTACATTTTTAAATAGGGATAAAATTAGTGCCTTACTGCCGGGCACGATGGCTCACGCCTATAATCCCAGCACTTTGGCAGGCCGAGGAGGAAGGATCACGAAGTCAGGGGATCGAGACCATCCTGGCTAACAAGGTGAAAACCCATCTCTACTAAAAATGCAAAAAATTAGCCGGGCGTGGTGTTGGGCGCCTGTAGTCCCAGCTACTGGGGAGGCTGAGGCAGGAGAATGGCATGAACACGGGAGGCGGAGCTTGCAGTGAGTTGAGATCGCGCCACTGCACTCCAGCCTGTGCGACAGAAGGAGACTCCGTCTCAAAAAAAAAAACAATGCCTTATTTTCCCAGTGCCTGACTCATATTATTTATTAAATATTAGCCATTCTTTTATTATATAACTAGATTGGAACTGGGCAGGTCACCTTACCTTGTGTCTCAATTTCTTCAACCGTAAAATGAAGTAGTTAGACAATGTGAGCATGTGATATCACAACTAGATGTGAAAGTCTATGGTCCTATCAGAACAGCAACAACAACAAACTCACTGGATGCTATCATGCTACCATTAGAGTAGGTTTGGAAATGATCCGAAGCCAGCAAAGTGAATATGAAAATAAAGAATTCAGAGCACAGTAGGGGAGAAAAGGAGAGAGGAGAAATAAGAAAAGTCACTTTTACAGATAGATTTTTTACATCTACATTTATCATCTGATACTATAATTATATCAAATATGTGATTGATTGCATAGGCAATAAAGTTACTATAAAACAGTCATTTGTGCATTGCAAGAAGAGTGGTTGTTTCCAACTTCCTTTTGTAAACTAATAAGTGAATGAGGCAGATCTCAAGTGATTTAGAGATTTTGCTTTGCAAGGTGGAGGATACACCTGGGAAAAAGAATCACAAGTCACAAGTAGGCGATGTCCTGTGCTTTTTCTAAAGAGGGTTTTGGGAACTTCAATATTTAAAGGAGAAAGAGGAAGCAGGCAGGAAATTAAACCAGGGGAGGAAAAGAAGGAGAGAGGGAAGGCAAGGAAGCTAATGGCTACATTCTTGTGAGGCTCTGATTAGTGCTCAGTGAATCTATATGTTACATGTGGCAAAAACAGGAGGAAGGAGTCAGTTGTGCATTCATCCTCTCTCTCAGTAAATCTACATTTTACATAAGTTAAAGTAAGCATATGAAATTACAGCTGTTTGGGAACAAAAGGATGGCAGTTTTTGCATGACTCAGGTTCCAAGCTTAATTTTCCTTTGTCATAGTGAGTTTGGGGTCCTGAGATTTTATTTTCCTTTCACACTTTCTACCAATATAAAGCTTCCTCATAGATGCCTTCTTTTTTCAAACATTAACAACCCTTGTGGTTTTCTCTCATTTTAAGTACAGAAAATATAATACTGTACAATAATTTTATCTGTCTTAAATACAAGACTGCTTATGATTCACTTAAAATAAAAAAATGGCTCCACATTTCTGGCTTTTAGTTGGATTATGATTTCAACCAAAAATCAGAGCTTTTTAACGTTGAGTTTGAGTTTCACAGACCCAGTAAAGTGGAAATATAGACTTTTTCTTAGGACAGTGTTATGACACTCAAAAGAATCGTGGCCAAACTTAATTATCTGTTGCAGACATCATTGCAGTTTTTTACTGAACTATCAGAGACTTTCTTGTGCCTATCACAGTGTATACGCTAAACACATATTACAGGGCCAGGCACGGTGGCCCATGCCTATAATCCCAATGCTTCGACAGGCCAAAGCAGGAGCATTGCTTGAGGCCAAGATTTTGACACCTGCCTGGGCAACATAGCACAACCCCATCTCTAATTTTTTTTTTTTAATTAGTCAAGCATGGTGGCAGGTGCCTGTAGACCAAGATACTTGGGAGGCTGAGATGGGAGGATCTATTGAGCCCAGGAGTAAGATTACAGTGAACTATGATCACACCCCTGCACTTCAGCCTGGGTGACAGAGTAAGACCCTGATTCTAAAAATAAAAAATAAATTAAAAATACATAAATACATAAATATTATGGAATCAACAAATAAATAAATTGAAAAAAGGATTGAGTAAAATTACTTAGTAATGAGGCCTTTGTTGTCTATCCTTATATAAAATAAATCCCCAGGCCCCCACATGCCCCTTACTGTTCTTATTTTTCTCCATACCATTCATAGTCATGTTACACTACATATGTATTTGTTGATGGTCTTTCTCTTACTGGTGGAATGTAAGCTCCATGATAGAAGAGACCTTGTTGGTGTTTTCCTTTGTATTTTTTTCACTGCTTAATTCCCAGTGCACACAGTAAGCACACAATAAATATTTACTGTATGGATATTTAAGCAAGTCACTTCCCTCAATTTCTTCAAATTATTTATGTCACTTTGAAGGTAAAATCTCTCTTCTATACATCATTTTTCCTTCAATCTCCACTTTTAATATCTGTCACTGGCAAATTTAATAAGTATACTCATTGTTCAGGTCAATAATGAGAAATTTTAAGCACTTTATTAAATATTTATTGAGTGTTCCTCTATAATGGACACTCTACTATATATTTCTGCCTTATTTGTGGAATGTATTCAGTGTAATTACGCCACACACGTAGACTTCCAGATCCTTGTGTCAAACTTACTTTCCTTGGCTTTGTGGCAGAACACATACTGTTATGAAGCTCACTTTACGGCAAATATTTCTTGAAAATACAAAACTGATAGATATATGTATGTAGGTTTCCTTCTTATATGTCTTTTACAAGCAATGAAGTTGTATATCTCCTTTAGTGTTTAATGTGTTTCATCAGATAATGCCCTAGAAGTTTTATCAAACTTTTCTGTCCACCTTTTGAAGGTGTATGAGAGTGAAAAAATGCAGTCTGCTGCTTCACTAATAAAACTAGGACAAACGCCATTCCAACTGAAATATGTGAAACACTTGGTTTTATTAATTTGAAGCATTTTAAACCTCTAAATTTGGAATCGAGTAAAGACATTTCATAGAAAAACTGAATTTTTTTTGTTTATTTTTTATCTTGATAACTTGTAATAGTTTACAGCCACAGTGGCAGCTTTTATATGTGTACATGCATTTAAATACAGTTTCATAAATAACCATGTGACAAAATATCTGCCTCTAGGCAAAAAAAAAAAAATATTTGCCACTAAATGAACATCTTTAAGTAATATTGAAAATAGATGTGAAGTAATTTTTTATCTAAAGTGACTGTAGCCTATATTAAGACATACTCACTGTAACAATTCAAGTTTTAAAATCCTTGTTTTATAACTCAAAAATGTGTCTTTTCCAAAAAACACATCTTTACATTTATTGCTATTGTGCATTCATTTGGCAGGAAACAGGGATGTTTGATGTCTTGCAATGATAAAACAATCATATTCAATAGAAAATTATCTCACATTCTGCATGACTTTTGAACATTCTATAAGATAATTACATAAGTGAAAAACAAATTTGTAGATATTTGAGTGAGTACAACCATTTAATAAATGTGAATAAAGCATTTCAGAACATTTTAATGTACACTGCATTTTCTGATAGTAAGATTTTAGGTTAAAATAAGATTATACTTTAAAAAGCTTACCATTTTGAAAAAAAATCATATCACTGTTGGCAATGCCTTTTTCATATTTGAGATGCTAGTCCAACATATTGCATATCCATTTGTTTTTGTTTGATTTTATTGTTATTACATTCATGGTAATACTAAAATACACACACACACAATTACTTAGGCTTTTTTTTCAATAAAAAGCCCAAAGAAAAATGCTGACAACGTTGAGTTGAAATTTTGAAATTGGGTTTTATAATTCTGCCCACATAGCAAAAGCTGAAATGGTCTATGAAGATGTAGTTTTTGAAAGAATGAAGCAAGTAGTAAAACCAACAAAACCAAGTGAAAATTATACAAGGAAACACAATAATAAGTTAACAAAAAAATACACTTTTTCTTCATGTTGACAAGACATGATTTATTCCTTTCTAATATTTTCCCATCTCTTATAAATATATAAGCTTGCTTGTTAATACTTTGTCTAACTCTAATTTTTATTCTGTTACCAATGTCATTAATACTTTATTTTTCTTTATTTCTCTTGTAAAGTGACTTCTGAACTTCCTAGTTTGTTTAAACTATTGCAAGGTCACAAAACCAAACACTGCATATTCTCACTCATAGGTGGGAATTAAACAATGAGAATACTTGGACACAGGCAGGGGAACATCACACACTGGGGCCTATCATGGGGTGGGGGGCTGGGGGAGGGAGAGCATTAGGAGAAGTACCTAATGTAAATGACAAGTTAATGGGTGCAGCAAACCAACACAGCACATGTACACATATGTAACAAACCTGCACGTTGTGCACATGTACCCTAGAACTTAAAGTATAATAAAAATAAATAAATACATAAATAAAATAAAATGAATAAAAAATAAATACAAACATATTAATCATAAGTAAATGAAACATCTGATAATCTCATTATGTCTGGTAGTAATGTCACCTCTGAGTATTTAAATATTCATCTACATATTTCTTTGCTAAATTTCCTTTTATTTCTCCTTTGTATTAAACTTTTTTTTAGAGAGCACAACTCCAAAGCATCTTTTACTAATATAGAAAGGTCATATTTAGCAAAAGACACAAGGCAGGGAAGTGTCAGGCCTGAGGCCTGAGCTGTGCTGAGGGAGAAGGAGGCTCTGGACAAGTGTGGAAAGGGCTGAGTGGTGGGGGCCACAGAAAGTTCCAGTGGGCAACACTGTCGGCAGGTCATGGGTGGGACTCACGGGGACCTCGCTGCTAACTCTTGTT
This sequence comes from Gorilla gorilla gorilla, assembly GCF_029281585.2. NCBI lineage: Eukaryota > Metazoa > Chordata > Mammalia > Primates > Hominidae > Gorilla > Gorilla gorilla. The sequence goes on from NC_073237.2 coordinate 17,992,226, forward strand.
GCGTTGGCGGGGTGGGATGGGGTGGGGGGTCCTTAGTGCTGCCACCTGGAGTGAGAACCGCCCCTTGGTTCCTGGAGGGCACCCATCAAGGGACACAGGACAGGAAGTCCAGGATGGTTAGTGCAACTAGGGATGAAGGCCAGGGAGAAGCAGGTGCTCTGAAGTCCAGACACAGAGGCCTAGGAGCTTCCTGTTAAGTGTGGGCGTTCCTCTCTGTCTCTACCAGGCACTCTGACTAGGGATGGATGATACCTCTCTTCAGGCGCTCCGCGGCGCTCTTGCTGCCAGCATAGGTGGGCCGGATCCCTTTGCCCATCTCCCCTGTGACCAATAGCAGTTCCGTGTAGGTGCTCTGGGAGCCCTGGGCACCAGGTGGTTTCATGGCCTGCACACAACCGACGATAGGCGGTCCAAAGTCTTTAAACAGCGGTCTGCAAGGGGCAGTGGCTCCCGGCCCTGAGCCCAACGGCGACAGGACGCTTCCTGTAGGGACCGGAGTGCCTGGCCCAGGGGTGCTGGAGCCAGGGGTGCTGCTGGGGGCAGGGGTGGTAGGTTTGTAGGACATCCCCAACTCCTGGGCGCTGGGGAAGCCAGCAGGCTGCTCTTCGGGGGTTGGCTGCCGGACCGCTCCACAGCGATCTGATTGGCAAGCAGGCTGCACGCCCCCTGGTAAATCTATATTAAACTTTTTAACTGCAATTTGTATTAATCTAAATACAGTTCAAATATTCTCCATGAAAATTTCACATTTGAGTTGAGACATCCTAAAATGTAAAATACACAATGGATTTCAAAGATTTCATATGAAAAAAGAATGCAAACTATCTCTAATAATTTTTATATTGATTACATATTGACCCAATATTTTGGATATATATTGGGTTAAATAAAATATACAATTTAAAAAAATTATGCTACATTTTTGTTAAAAAAATTTAAATAAACTATATATGAAATTATTTCTTGGGATAGAAAAGGGGACATGATTAAATATTTACTTAAACTTTTTTCAAAAACATATCTTTAAAACACATTTTCAAACACAACAAAAGTATTTTAACTTTGAATAGGTAAAATAAACTTATTCCTGCTGAAATTCAATCATGGCATGATTTCCTTTGTATGCATTTGAGGACTCTGTTTATAACCCAGATAAAAACATAAAACTTTTGAAACTCTTCTAAGAATGTCTAACACAAATTACCTGTATAGATATCACAGCACAGACGATGCTGAGGCCGGACTGACTGAAGAAGAACAGGCTGAAGATGCTGTACTCACACAGCAGCTGGCCCCCAGGTTACCTGCCCTTCATGTACATGGCGATGGTCACCTGGCTCACCAGCAAAGTGAACAACAGGTCGGTGGCGGCCAGCCGCATAACTGTGTAGAAAGTGGTCTCCTTCTGCTCCTTGCGCGACTTGCACAGCACCACGATGGCCACCAGGTTGCCCACCGCCCCGAAAATGGACGGTCCCAGGCTGTCCAGCAGATTGGGCTCCAGGCCGAGGACACATTGGCCTGGGAAGGGGTTAACATGACAGTGGCTGGTGGTATGCAGCCCTGGAGTGCGAAGCTGAGTCTGGAGATGGCAGAAGAGAGACAAAGCCACCATGAGTGAAATGACCACCTGCAGGGCGTTAGACCTGCGCCCAGGAAATGGGATGCTAACATGACAAGGGAGGAACTCAATCCCACTCTCTGGATTGCAACCACTTACCAACAGCAGCCACCCAAATCTCCAGGCTCCCTCTGCTCCTGCCAGCAGCACACCCTTTCTGATCTTAATATTTATAAACTGAGCCTCCCATTCCTCTTCCTCCCCCCAGCCTATCTCACTCCACTGACAAGACCCATCTCCAGGGAAAGGTAGCTCCCTAGTATTATTCCCGACAGATTCTGAGTTAATAAAATGCACATTGAAACCCTGGAAGACAATTTGGAAAGCGCTCTCTTTCCTCCTTGGCTCCCCTGGCAGCGCCCCATCTCCGCGCCCTTTGACCGATGGCCCACATCCCATGTCACGTGTAGCCTCCCCAGTTGTGGGGCCTAAGACAATGAAACCTAAGACTAATTGGTGTACCTGAGGAAGAAGTGAATTCTAAAAGCTAGGAAAACATATTTGGGGGAATAATCAAGGAAAACTTCCGTGGCCTTGTGAGAGACCTAGACATCCAAATAAAAGAAGCACAAATAACACCTGGGAAATTCAACACAAAAAGATCTTAGCCTAGGCACATTGTCATTGGGTTATCCAAAGTTAAGACAAAAGAAAGAATCTTAAGAGCTGTGAGACAGAAGCACTAGGTAACCTATAAAGGAAAACCTATCAAACTAACAGCAGATTTTGCAGCAGAAACCTTAAAAGCTAGATGGGATTGGGGCCCTTTCTTCAGCCTCCTCAAACAAAACAATTATCAGCCAAGAATTCTGTATCCAGCAAAACTAAACATCATATATGAAAGAAAGATACAGTCATTTTCAGACAAACAAATGCTGACAGAATTTGCCATTACCAAACCAGCACTGTAAGAACTGCTAAAAGGAGCTCTAAATCATGAAACAAACCCTGGAAGCACATCAAAACAGAACTTCATTAAAGCATAAATCACACAAGATCTATAAAACAAAAATACAAGTTAAAAAGCAAAAACAAAAAACAAAAACAAAGTACAGAGGCAACAGAGAGCATGATGAAAGCAATGGTACCTCACTTTTTAATACTAATGTTGGTTGTAAATGGCTTCAATGCTCCACTTACAAGATACAGAACCACAGAATGGATAAGAACTCACCAACTAACTATCTGCTGCCTTCAGGAGACTCACCTAACACATAACGACCTACATAAACTTAAGGAAAGTGGTAGAAAAAGGCATTTCATGCAAATGGACACCAAAAGCGAGCAGCGGTAGCTATTCTCATATGAGACAAAACAAACTTTAAAGCAACAGTAGCTAAAAGAGACAAAGACAGACAGTATCTAATGGTAAAGGTCTCATTCAACAGAAAAACATGACAATCCTAAACATACATGAACCTAACACTGGAGCTCCCAAATTTATAAAACAATTACTAGTAAACATAAGAAATAAGATAGACAGCAACACAATAATAGTGGGAGACTTCATTACTCCACTGACAGCACTAGACAGGTCATCAAGACAGAAAGTCAACAAAGAAACACTGGATTTAAACTATACTTTGGAACAAAAGGACTTAACAGATATATACAGAACATTTCATCCAACAACTACAGAATACACATTCTATTCAACAGCACATGGAATTTTCTCCAAGATAGACCATATGATAGGCCATAAAACGAGTCTCAATAAATTTAAGAAAATTGAAATTGTATCATGCACTCTCTCAGATCACAGTGGAATAAAACTGAAAATCAACTCCAAAAGGAATCTTCAAAACCATGCAAATACATGGAAATTAAATAACCTGCTCCTGAATGAGCACTGGGTGAAAAACAAAATCAAGATGGAAATGGAAAAAATTTCTTCGAACTGGATGACACAACCTATCAAGACCTCTGGGATACAGCAAAGGCAGTGCTAAGAGGAAAGTTTGTAGCCCTAAACACCTATGTCAAAAAGTATGAAAGAGCACAAACAGACAATCCAAGTTCACATCTCAGGGAACTGGAGAAGCAGGAACAAGCCAAACCCAATCCCACCAAACAAAGGAAATAACCAACATCAGAGCAGAACTAAATGAAATTGACACAGCAACAGCAACAATGACAAACACAAAACATGAATAAAACAAAAAATTGGTTATTTGAAAAGATAAACAAAATCGATAGACCATTATAAGATTAACCAAGAAAAAAAGAGAGGAAATCCAAATAACCTCACTAAGAAATGAAACAGGGGATATTACAACTGACACCACTGAAATATTAAAGATTATTCAAGGGTACTATGAACACCTTTTGGCACATAAACTAGAAAACCCAGAAGAGTTGCATAAATTCCTGGAAAAATACAACCCTCCTAGCTTAAATCAGGAAGAAGTAGATACCCCAAGCAGACCAATAAAACAAGCAGCAAGATTGAAATGGTAATTTTAAAATTACCAACAAAAAAAGCCGAGGACCAGACAGATTCACAGCAGAATTCTACCAGACATTCAAAGAATATTTTCTTTCATTCAAAGAAGAAATGATACCAATCCTTTCACACTATTCCACAACACAGAGAAAGAAGAAACACTCCCTGATTCATTCTATGAAGCCAGCATCACCCTAATACCAAAACCATGAAAGGACATAACCAAAAAAGAAAACTACAGACCAATATCCATGATGAACACAGATGCCAAAATCCTTAACAAAATACTATCTAACTGAATCCAACAACATATCAAAAAGATAATCCACCATGATCAAGTGAGTTTCATACCAGTGACACAGGAATGGTTTAACATATGCAAGTCAGTAAATGTGATACACCAACTAAACAGAATTAAAAAAATAACTCACATTATTTTATCAACAGATGCAGAAAAAGCATTCGACAAAATCTAGCATTGCTTTATGATTAGAGCTCTCAGCAAAATAGGCATACAAGGGACATACCTTAATGTAATAAAAGCCATCTATGACAGACCCACAGCCAACATAATACTGAATGGGGAAAAGGTGAAAGCATTCCCTTTGAGAATTGGAACAAGACGAAGAGCCTACTCTCACCACTCCTCTTCAACATAGTACTGGAAGTCCTAGCCAGAGCAATCAGACAAAAGAAGGAAATAGAGGAAATCCAAATCGGTAAAGAGGAAGTCAAACTGTTACTGGTTGCTGACGATATGATCTTTCACCTTGAAAACCCTACGGACTCCTCTAGAAAGCTCCTAGAACTGATAAAAGAATTCAGCAAAGTTTCCAGATACGAGATTAATGTACACAAATCAGTAGCTCTTCTATACATCAACAGCTACCAAGCTGAGAATCACATCAAGAACTCAACCCCTTTTACAATAGCTGCAACAAACAAACAAAAACAAACAAACAAAACTTAGGAATATACCTAGCAAAGTAATCAAACTACCTCTACAATGAAAATTACAAAACACTGCTGAAAGAAATCATAGATGGAGCCAAGCACGTTGGCGCATGCCTATAATCCCAGCTACTCGGGAAACTGAGGCAGGAGAATCGCTTGAACCCGGGAGGCAGAAGTTGTAGTGAGCCGAGATCACACCACTGCACTCCCACCTCAGCGACAAGAGCGAAACTACCTCTGAAAAAAAAAAAAAAAACAAGAAAGAAAAGAAATCATAGATGACACAAACAAATGGAAACACATCCCCATGCTCACGGATGGGTAGAACCAATATTGTGAAAATTACCATTCTGTTAAAGGCAATCTACGAATTCAATGGAATCCCCATCTGAATACCACCATTATCCCTCACAGAATTACAAAAACAATTCTAAAATTAATATGGAACCAAAAGGGTGTCATGTAGCCAAACCAAGGCTAAGCAAAAAGAACAAACCTGGAGGCATCACACTACTTGATTTCAAACTGTACAATAAGGCCATAGTTACCAAAACAGCAAGGTACTGGTTTAAAAATAGGCACATAGACCAATGGAACAGAAGAGAGAACCCAGAAATTAACCCAAATACTTACAACCAACTGACCTTTGACAAAGCAAACAAAAACATAAAGTGGGGAAAGGACACCCTTTTCAACACATGACGTTGGGATAATTGGCGAGCCACATGCAGGGGAATAAAACTGGATTCTCATCTCTCACCTTATACAAAAATCTACTCAAGATGGATTAAGAACTTAAACCTAATTCCTGAACTGTAAAAATTCTAGAAGATAACACTGGATAAACCCTTCTAGACATTGGCATAGGCAAGGATTTCATGACCAAGAACCCAAATACAAATGCAATAAAAACAAAGATAAATAGCTGGGACTTAATTAAACTAAAGAGCTTTTGCATGGCAAAGGGAACAGTCAGCAGAGTAAATAGACAAATCGCAGAGTGGGACCCCTGACCCTGACCCCTGACCCTGACCCCTAACCACTGACCCAAACCCTAACCACTATCCCTAACCCTAACCCCTAACCCCAACCCTCACCCTAACCCAACCCTAACCCCTAATCCCTAACCCCTAACATCTCTTAAACCCTAACTCTAAACGTTGACTCCTAACCCCTAACTCTGACCCCAATCCCTATCTCCAACCCCTAACCCTAAACTTAACCCCTAACCCTAACACCAACCTTAACCCTAGGTTCGTTACTACGTTTGTATTGACTATGTCAATGTTGATTATTATGATCGCTGTCTTTGGACTGCACGGCAGCGAGGGGATTGCGGATCTTATATTAATATTTTTGTATTGAGGCAGTGCATTAGCATTACAGGTGCTTGTTACATGAGCAATGGGGGTGTCATACTTTGGGTGTCATGTCTGCATTAGGAATGCCGCATTTGTCTTCTGAGGCTCCGGTGTGGATCTCGCACTGCGGCCGCCTCACCTTGGCTGGGGAGAACCTCGGTGGGCAGGATTCAGAGGGGCTTTTGGTTTCCCGTTTTCCACACTGAACCCTTCTAACTGGTCTCCAACCCTGATTATTCAGGGCTGCAAACAGGAAGGATTTTATTCACCGTTGATGCGGCCCCGAGTTGTCCCAAAGCGAGGCAGTGCCCCCAAGGTCTGTGCTGAGGAGAACGCTGCTCTGCCTTCGCGGTGTCCCCCAGGTGTGTGCTGAGCAGAACGCAGCTCTGCCCTCGCGGTGCCCCCGGCCCGCCCGCCCGAGTCCGTGCTGAGGAGAACACTGCTCCGCCTTCGCTGTATCTCCGAAGTCTGTGCAGAGGAGAACTCAGCTCCGCCCTTGCGATGCTCTTCCGGTCTGTGCTGAGGAGAAGGCAGCTCCGCCCTCGCAAAGGCAGAGCGCCCTTTGCAAAGGCAGAGAGGCGCAGAGCGCCGGCGCAGGCGTGGAGGGGGCGCAGGGAGGGGGCGCAGGGAGGGGGCGCAGGGAGGGGGCGCAGGGAGGGGGCGCAGGGCGCCGGCGCAGGTGCGGAGAGGTGCAGAGCGGGGCAGTTGGCACCAACAGCGCGTCCCTCAGGCCTCGAGCGCACGCATTCCAGCGGCCACCCAGACCATGCTCCGCCGACTGGGCGCCCAAGCTGCAGTCGCCCTCTGTGTGCAGGCAGCAGCTGCCTGGCAACCCCCGAGCCCGCTTGCGCTGCCAGCATCGCAGAACCAGGGCCAGGTGTCCCAGTGGCTGCGGCCAAGCCAGGCATTCTGACCGGCGGCGGCTGCACAGGAGCGAGAACTGAGAACCCGCCGCTCAACCCCACACGGGGTGACTGCTGAGGACCCATACCAACAGCCCCGATCTCCCTCAGGTGGAGGACTTGGCGGGAGGCACAGCCTGGGGGCCCTCAGGCTGGGCGCGCTGGCAATCCCGAGGCCGACCAGGCCATGCACCTCCAGCCCTCCTGGGCACCCAAGCTGCAGCCGCCTTCTTTGTGCAGGCAGCAACCTCCAGGCAACTCCTGAGTCCGCCCTCACTTCCCACATCTCGGAACGAGGGCCTGATGTCCTGTGGCTGCGGCCAAGCCAGGCGGTCTGCCCTGCAGCAGCTGCACGGGGGCGGGAACCGGCCCTCAGCCCTATCCCCCGTGGCTGCAGAGGGCCCTTGGCTAGAGGTGTCGAGCTCTGGCAGAGGAGGAGCCGGGCGGGGGCAGGGTCTGGCGGGCTCTCAGGCCAGGGGCACTCGCGATCCAGAGGCCACCCAGGCCATGCTCCACCACCTGGGCGCCCAGCTACAGGCGCCAGGCAACTCCCAAGCTGGCTGGCGCGCCCAGCCTTGCAGACCCGGGCCTGGATGTCGCCGTGGCTGCGGCCAAGCCAGGCGATCTGCCCGGCGGCGGCTGCACCGGGGCAGGAACCGACCGTCAGCCCCATCCCCGGTGGCTGCAGACGGCCCCTGGAGCGGCCCCGACCTCTCTTCCGAGGAGAAGAGGGGCGGGAGTCACGGCCAGGCAGGCCCTCAGGTGGGAAGGAATGCACGCCTGCGATTCCGGGACGTACCGCGCCAGCCCAGGAGAACCCGGAAGCCAGCAGCTCCTGTTTCTCTGTGTGATTCTGTGAGGAACCACCAAATTGTTTGCCACAGCAAGTGCATCATTTTCTATTCCTAGCAGCCAGTTCATGAGGGCTCCAATTTCTCCACCTCCTTAGCAACATTGATTTTCTGTGTCGTTGTTATGAAAGCCTTACTAGTGGATGCAAAGTGGCATCTCATTTGGGTTTTGTCTTGCATTTTATTAATGAATAACGGTGTTTAGCATCTTTTCTTGTCCGTCTTAGACACTTGTGTATCTTCTTCGGAGAAATGTCTATTCATGTCCTTTGCCTATTTTTTAATTGGGATGTTAGAAATTCTGATGTTGAGTTGTGGGATATTAAGCTTTTATCAGATACACACTTTGATTTTATCAGATACATATTTTCTCACATACTATGGGTTGTCTTTTAACTCCCTTGATAGTATCCTTTGATGCATAAAGGTTTTTTATTTTGATTAAATCTAATTTACGTGTATTTTCTTTTGTTATCTGTGCTTTTCTGTCATATTTCAAAATACACTTAAAACTCAAAGGTCATAAAGATTTACCTTGTGTTTTCTTCTAAGAGTTACATACTTTAGTCCTTACATTTAAGTCTTTTATTAATTTAGAATTAATTTTTGTGTATACAGCAAGGTAGGGGTCTAACTTCTCTCTTGTGCACTGACATCCAGCTGTTGAAGAGACTGTTCTTTCCTCCCTTGACTAGACTTGGACAGCTTGTTGAACAGTCATTGACCATATATGTGAGCACTAATTTGTAGGATCTCAAATCTGTTCTATTTTATTGGTCTAAAAGTTTATTAGTCTTATGCCAGTACCACACTCTCTTGATTACTGTAGATTTGTAGTAGGCTGTGAAACTGAAAATTGTGAGTTTTCTAATATTCTTTTTCAAGACTGTTTTGTCTGTCAGATCCTTTGAATTTTTGTATGAATTGTAGAATGAGTTTCTTTCTTTCTACAGAAATGCCTTTGGGATTTTGATGATATTGCATTGAATCTGTAGATTACTTTAGATGGTATTGTCATCTTAACAATATTGTCTTACAACCCGTGAACACAGAATGTCTTTCCAGTTATTTCCACTCTCTTTCATTTTTTTCAGCAAAGTTTTGTGTATACCACCATGGTTAGATTTATGCCTGAATAACTTATTCTTTGATGCTATTATAAATGGAATTTTTAAAATGTTTTCATAGTTCTTTACAACTATATAGAAATATAGCTCATTTGCCTATGTTTGTTTTGCATCCTGCCTCTTTTATTAGTTATAATCGGTTTTGTGTTTTATTTGGAGCTTTATACACATAAGATCATGTGTAGATATAATTTTACTTCTGTTTTTTATTTCTAATTTAGATGCCTTTTATTTCTTTGTCTTGCCTAATTGCTCTGGCTAAAATTGCCAGTGCTACGTTGAATACAAGTGGCAAATGCACCATGCTTGTCTTGTTCTAGATGTTAGGAAAACAGCTTTCAGTGTTTCATCATTGATCATGATATTAACTGTTGGGTTTTTGTACATCCTATTGTCATGTTGCAGAAAATCCCTTCTATGCCTAGTTTATTGAGTATTTTTATTATAGAAGGGTGTTGTATTTCATCAATGTTTTCTCTGCATCAATTGAAATAATCACGTGCTTATTCATTTTACTGTTAGAGTATATTACACTGATTGATTTTTTATATGTTGAGCCACCCTTGCATTTTGGGGATAAATCTCACAGGGTGATAGTTTACAATCCTTTGATTATACAGTATTGCTGCTAGTATTTTGCTAGTATTGCTAGTATTTTGCTGAGATTTTTGCTAATATATTCATAAGGGATATTGTGCTGTAGTTCTCTTTTTTGTGCTCTCTTTGGCCTTGGTATAAGGATAATGCTGTTATCAAAAAATGAATTAGCAAGTATTCCTTCTTCATATATTATGTCAGAAGAGTTTGAGAAGAAATGGTATTAATTCTTCTTTAAATGTTAGGTTGACTCACCAGTTAATGCAGCTATTTGGTCATAAATGTTTCTTTGTTAATCACTTTCGATTACTAATTCAATCTCCTAGGTTATAAGTCTATTCAGATTTTCTCTTTCTTCTTGAGCCACTTTGGTAGTTTGTGTCTTTCGTCCATTTCATCCAGGGCAGCTAATTTGTTGTTAGACAGTTGTTCACAGTATACTCCTGTAATCCTTTTGTATTTCTGTAAAGTTGGTAGTAATGGCTCTGCTTTCATTTATTATTTTAATAATTAGTCTTCCATCTTTTGCTCAGTCAATATAGTGAAAGGCTTGATCATTCAAATAATCTATGTTTATTCATTCTACTGCTCTCCAAACTTCTATTTTATTGATTTATGCTCTAATTATACTCTCTATTATTTCTTTCATACTGCTAGCTTTGGGTTTAGTCTTCTTTTGTCTTCTTCCACTGCCTTTAGGTATAGAGTGAGGATGTTGATTTGAGATTTTTCTTAAATGTAGTTGTTTATATCCATACATTTTCCTTTGAACTCTACTTTCACTGCATTCAATAAGTTTTGGTATGTTTTGTTTTTATTTTAATTTATCTCAAGATATTTTATAATTTTGCTTGTGATTTATTTTTTTCACTCACTGGTAGTTGAAGACTGTATTGTTTAATTTCCACATTTTCGTGAATTTTCCAGTTTTCACTTATTTATCTGTTGTTTCTTCCATTGTGGGTGTAAATTATATTTTGTATGATTTCAAACTTTTAAAAATGATTAGGACATATTTTGTGGACGAAGATATGGCCCATCCTAGAGAACTTCCATATACACTTGAAAGGAATGTATATTCTGCTGTTGTTGGATGGACTGTCCTGTATATGCGTATTAGCTCTCAGTGGCTTATACTGTTGTTTAACTCTTGTGTTTCTCATGAAGCTTCTGTCTGGTTTTTCTATCCATTAATTAAAATGAGGTATTGAAGTGTCCAACTGTGACTATAGAACTGTGGGTTTATCCTTTCAATCCTGTTAATTATTTCAGCTTTACTGAGGTGTAATAGAGAAATAAAAATTGTACATGTGATGCGTTTATATGCACATTCTGAAATGATTACCAAAACGAAGTCAATGAACATGTTCATTACCTCACAGAATAGTTACGTTTTTGTGTGCATGTGTGGGATAAGAAAACTTAACTCTCTCCCCTGTGACTGCAGAGTGGCCATTCCAGCTGCTCCAGGCTCCAGCAGAGGAAGACTGGGGCAGGTGGCACCACCAGGGAGGCCCTCAGGCCTGGCGCGCACGCACTCCAGAGGCCACCCAGACCATGCTCCGCCGCCTGGGCGCACAAGCTGCAGTCGCCCTCTGTGTGCAGGCAGCAGCTACCTGGCAACCCCTGAGCCCGCTTGCGCTCCCAGTCTCGCAGAACCAGGGCCAGGTGTCCCTGTGGCTGTGGCCAAGCCAGGCATTCTGCCTGGCGGTGGCGGCTGCACAGGGGCGAGAACTGAGAACCCGCTGCTCAACCCCACACGGGGTGACTGCCGAGTGCCCATGACAGGGGCCCCGATCGCTCTCAGGTGGAGGAGTGGGTGGGAGGCACGGCCTGGGGGCCCTCAGGCTGGGCGCGCTGGCGATCCCGAGGCCGACCAGGCCATGCACCTCCAGCCCGCCTGGGCTCCCAAGCTGCAGCCGCCTTCTGTGTGCAGGCAGCAGCCTCCAGGCAACTCCTGAGCCTGCCCGCACTCCCCACATCTCGGAAGCAGGGCCAGATGTCCCTGTGGCTGCGGCCAAGCCAGGTGATTTGCCCTGCAGCAGCTGCACGGGGGCGGGAAGCGGCCCTCAGCCCCATCCCCAGTGGCTCTAGAGGCCCCCTGGGTAGAGGTGTCCAGCTCTGGCAGAGGAGGAGCCGGGTGGGGACAGGGTCTGGCTTGACCATTTGGAATTACAATACACTTCACTCATCAACCACAGAACATACACTGGAGTATCATCTGCGTGCAGATGAGTATACTGCTCAAAGCGATTTACAGATTCAGTGCTTTTCCTATCAAACTACTAATGTCATTTTGCACAAAATAGAAAACATCTAAAATTTATATGGAACCTAAAAGGAGTCTGAATAGCCAAGCCAAAGCAATACTAAGGCTAGAGACATAGGCTAGAGACATCATATTACATGACTTCAAACTATACTAGAAGACTATGGTAATCAAAACAACATGGTACTGGTAGAAAAACAGACACATAGACCAATGGAACAGACTAGAGTACTAGAAACTAAGGCCACATGCCTGTAACCATCACATCTTTAACAAAGTTGACAAAAGTAAGCAATGGGAAAAAGACTTTATTTAATAAATAATGCGGGGATAACTGGCTAGTCATATGCAGAAGAATAAAACTAGACCCCCATATTTCACCAAATACAAAAATTAGCTTAAGATGGATTAAAGAGTTAAATGAAAAATCTCAAGCTATAAAATGCCTAGAAAAAACCTAGGAAATACTTTTCTTGATAACGGCCTTGGCAAATAATTTATGGCTAAGTCCTCAAAAGCAATTGCAACTAAGTGGGATTTAATTAAACTGAAAAACTTTTGCACAACAAGAGAAACTATCAAGGTATTAAAGAGATAACCCACAGAATGAAAGAAAATATTCACAAACTACGCATCTAACAGAGGTCTATTATGCAGAACCTATAAGGAACTTAAACAAATCAACAAGCAAGCAGCAAGTAACTCCATTAAAAAGTGGGCAACAGGACACGAATGGACACTTTTCAAAAGAAGACATACACACAAGCACCCAACAAACATATGTAAAAGTGCTCATAGTCATTATTTATTAGAGAAATGCAAATCAAAACCGAAATGAAATACCATTTCATACTGGTCAGAATGGCCTTTTTTGAAAAGTCAAAAGAAAAACACATATCGGTGAAGATTTAGAGAATAGAGAACACTTATACACTTTCTGAAGGAATGTAAATTAGTTCAGCCACTGTGGAAAGCAGGTTGGGGATTTCTTAAAGAACTGAGAGTTGATCTACCATTCAATCCAGTAACCCCATTACTGGGTATATACCCGAAAGAAAATAAATATCCTATCAAAAAGACACATGTAGCTATATTTTTATCACAGCAGTATTCACAATCACAAAGACATAGGCTTAATCCAGACATCCATCAGTGGTGGTCTGGATAAAGACTCATGGAATACTATACAGCCAGAAAAAACTCAAAATTATGCCATTTGAAGCAACATGGATGCATTGTTTCCAGCAAACTAATGCAAAAGCGCATGTTCTCTTTCATAAGTGGGAGCTAAATGCTGGGTACACATGGTCATAATACAGAGGGGTGGGAGGGTCCGGGACTGGTGGCTCACGTCTATAATCCCAACACTTTGAGAAGCCAAGGTGAGCGGATCACCCGAGGTCAGGAGTTTGAGACCAGCCTGGCCAACGTGGTGAAACCCCGCCTCTAATGAAAACACAAAAATTAACTGGGCATGGTGGCTGGCGCCTGTAATCCCAGCTACTCGGGGGTCTGAGGCGGAGAGTCGCTTGAACCCGGGGGGCGGGTGTTGTAGTGAGCCAAGATCGCGCCACATCACTCCAGCCTGGGCGACGGAGCAAAACTCTGTCTCAAAAACAAACAAACAAACAAAAAACAAAGAGGGAGGGGGGAGGGAATACAGATTGATTAAAACTATCGATTGGTTAGTGTCCTCTCTATCTTGCTAATGAATGCATTCATTTAATTCAGAATTCATTCATTCAATTCATAATTCCGTTCCCCCTGAGAAAAAAAATATTCACTTGTCATTAAAATCTTTCTGTATCTTACTGATTTCAGATAGAAGTTAAATTTCACCTTAATAGACACAAAAGAACTAGTTAAACTGACAAAAACTAATAAACGTTTGCTCAAATTTACTGAGAGAGTCATGGGTACTTCATATAATAGTGACATTCTACCAGTTTTAAGTAAAATAAATAAGGAAACAATCTTAACTCCATTGCCTACTGGAAGGGACGTGCCCCCGCTCCCAGGTGAGTGGGACCCTGCTCTCTGGGCGGGTTGCGCCGCTGTCTCTGGCACCTCTTGTTGGCAGCGTCGCCGTTGCAGGCACAGGGCAGGCATTGGGGAGCGGGCAGCGGGCCAGGCCCAGGCGACTCCTTTGCCAGGGGCTGGGCAGGTGTGGAGAGGGGCGGAGCGGTGCTGCCCTGGGCGAAGGAGCCTCCCGCTCTGGACGGTTCGCCGCCCCTGCCCCAGAAAGGCGCTGCAGGATCTGGGTGGGGAAGGGGAGGGACGAGGGAACACAGGCCAGGCCAGGTGGCCCCTTAGACCTGGGTGATGCAGGAGGGGCTGTGGGAGACCAGAGAGGACCCGAAGCAGAAACCGGGAACTGATACCTCTGGCTGAATATTTGCCCTCTTGCTGAAGTTTGAAAGTCAGTTATTTCATTAAAGTTTAATTTTATTATAAAAATAACAACTATTAAAAATTCCCTGTAGTCACTGGAATGATAAATTTTGGTGCAGTTTCAGCATAACACTCTAATTATTCAAATTGCGGCCATGTTTCAAAATATATGCCATATATTTTTATGGCATCCACCCCTGTGTCCCTGTGTCCCGCATCCGCCTCTGTGTCCCTGCTGGCTCAGGAAACGAGCTTCTTCCTCCTTCCGCAGACTCGAATCAGGCCGTCCTCCCTCCTGCACCTGAGGCTGTCATGGGGACAGCCTGCCCTCGAATAGCCAGAGAAAGCCCGGCCTGTGCCCTTTGCTCGGCCTGGTGTCCTGGCTTGTGCCCCTCAGAGCTCCGCACAAAGCAGTGTGACAGGTGTGGAAGGACCCAGCACCAGGCAGCGGTGAGCGGATGGATGCTCCAGGGATGTGGGGCCGCTGGCAGTCAAGAACCCATTGCCAAATTCCATGGCATAATTTTGGATATTTTTCCCTTATATTTTTGTGTAAGGCTTTCAGACTTACACATTTTGAGTTTTAAAAAATATATAGTATAAACTACAATTCTGACTTCTATATTTTACATGTTGATAGCAAATCTTCATACCGTTTTTGTGTTAAAGGGGGCTATTATTCCCTCTCCATAGTTTGGCCTTTGCACCCTTGTTGAAGATCATTTTGACCATATATACAAGGTTTTGTGGAGAGAGGGGTCTCTATTATTTTCTATGTCTACACGTCTTGATTTAATACATTTCTTTTTAGAATTTCTCCTTTTTACTTTTTGAGACAGGTTCTCTGTCATCCAGGCTGGGGTGCACTGGTGCGACCATGGCTCACTGCAGCCTTGCTCTCCCAGGCTTAAAGAATCCTCTCACTTCAGCCTCTGGAATAGCTGAGACTACAGGTTCATGTCACATTGCCAGGTTAATTTTAATTTTAATTTTTTTTTAGCGATGGATGTTCTCACTAGGATGTCCAGTGTGGTTTGAACTCCTGGGTTCAAGCAATCCTCCTACCTGAGCCTCACAAAGTGCTGAGGTTACAGGTGTAAGCCATAGAACCTGGCCTCAAAATACCACATTTGAAAAGAGTTCAACAGCACTGCAATTAGTTTTTGATTTAAAAATTGTGAGGGCTCCACAATTGACATTATTTTACAAGTTTAATTGGCTATTTTCAATCTTGAGATTTCATATGTTTTAGAATTTTGTATTTCTGCAAGTAAATATTATGATTTATATAGCTATTGCATTTAATCTGTGGTTGATTTCATTAGTATAGACTTAAGAATATTGTTTTCTAATTTATGAATATGGGATATCTTTTCAATTGTCTAATCTATAAATATAGAATATCTTCCCCATTGTTTGTGACTTTTCTTCAGCAACATCTTGTAACTTCTAGTATACTAGTCTTACATCTCTTTGCTTGTTTATTCCAAAGTATATTCTTCTTAATGCTATTTTCAATGGAATTTTAAAAACTTGGATTGTACCTTGTAATGAAGAGAAATACACTTAATTTTGTATTCTGCAATTTTGCTAAATGCAACTATTAGTTCTAACAGGAATTGTTTTCAGTGTATAGGATTTTTTTGTATATAACATCATATCATAAGTAACAGGTAATTTTACTTCTTCCTTTAGAATGTGGATCTTTTCTTTTCTTCATTGCCTAGTTGTTTTGCCAGGACTTTCACTGCTATTTTTGAATAGATGTGGCAACAGTGAATATCTTGCCTTATTATTAATCTTAGAGGATAAACTTTCCACACTTCAGAATTCACTATAATATTAGTGATGATTGTTTTTGTTTTTTTTTGTTTTTGTTGTTGTTTTTGTTTTTCTGAGATAGGATCTTGCGCTGTCAACCAGGCTGGAGTGCAGTGGCATGATCTGGGCTCACTGCAACCTCCACCTCCCGAGTTCAAGCTATTCTCATGCCTCAGCCTCCCTGGTAGCTGGGACTACAGGCACACACCACAACGTCAAGCTAATGTTAATATTTTTTGTAGAGACAGGGATTCACCATGTTGGTCAGGCTGGTCTGGAACTCCTGACCTAAAATCATCCACCCACCTCAGCCACCCAAACTGCTGGGACTATAGGCATGAGCTGTTGAACCCAGTTGGTGATGAGTTATTTACATATCTTTTGCTATGTTAGTTTCCTTTTATTTCTAGTTTATTGAGTGTTTTTTTAACCTTGAAAGATGATTAATACTGTCAGTTGACTTTTCTGCATTATTTGAGATGATTGTGTGGTTTATATCTTTTACTCTGTTAATATGATATATTAAATTGATTGATTTAAACTCTCATTCCAATATAGCCAAATAGGAAGAGCTCTGGTCTACAGCTCCCAGTGTGATCAATGCAAGATGGGTGATTTCTGCATTTCCAACTGAGCTACATGATTCATCTCATTGGGACTGATTGGACAGTGAGTTCATCCCATGGAGGGTGAGCTGAAGCAGGGCACGGCATCAACTCACCCAGGAAGTGCAAGGAGTTGGGGGATTTTCCTTTCCTAGCCAAGGGAAGGCATGACAGACTGTACCTGAAAAAACAGGACACTCTTGCCCAAATACTGCACTTTTCGCACAGTCTTAGCAACTGGCAGACCAGGAGATTCTCTCCTGTGCCTGATTCATTGGGTCCCACACCCATAGAGCCTTGCTTACTGCCAGTGCAGCAGTCTGAGATTAACCTTCATGCTGCAGCTGAGCAGATGGAGGTGAATCCACAATTTTTGAGGTTTGAGAAGGTAAACAAAGTGGTCAGGAAGCTTGAACAGGGTAGAGCCACTCACAGCTCAGCAAGGCCTACTGCCTTTATAAACTCCACCTCTGTGGGCAGGGCATAGCTGAATAAAAGGCAGCAGAAACTTCTGCAGACTTAAACCTCCCATCTGACAGCTCTGAAGAGAGCAGTGGTTCTCCTGGCATGGTGTTTGTGCTCTGAGAATGGACATACTGCCTCCTCAAATGGGTCCCTGAACCCCGTGTAGCCTAACTGGGAGACACCTCATAGTAAGGGCCAACAGACACCTCATACAGGTGGGAGACCCTCTTCAACGAAGCTTCCAGGGAAGGATCAAGCAGCAGTATTTGCTGTTCTGCAGCCTTCTCTGTTGATACCCAGGCAAACAGGGTCTGGAGTGGACCTCCAGCAAACTCCAACAGACCTGCAGCTGAGGGACCTGACTGTTAGAAGGAAAACTAACAAACAGAAAGGAATAGCATCAACATAAACAAAAAGGACATCCACACCAAAACCCCATCTGTAGGTTACCAACATCAGATACCAAAGGTAGATAAAACCACAAAGATGGGAAGAAACCAGAGCAGAAAAGCTGAAAATCCCAAAAACCAGAGCACCTCTTTTCTTCCAAAGGATTGCAGCTCCTCACCAGCAATGGAACAAAGCTGGAGGGAGAGTGACTTTGACGAGTTGACAGAAGGAGGCTTCAGAAGGCTGGTAATAACAAACTTCTCCAAGCTAAAAGAGCATGTTCAAACACATCGCAAGGAAGCTAAAAACCTTGAAAAAAGGTCAGACAATGGCTAACTAGAATAAACAGTGTAGAGAATACCTTAAATGAACTTATGGAGCTGATAACCATGGCACGAGAACTTTGTGACACATGCACAAGCTTCAATAGCTGATTCAGTCCAGTGGAAGAAAGGATATCAGTGATCGAAGATCAAATTAATAAAATAAAGTGAGAAGACAAGTTTAGAGTAAAAAGAGTGAAAAGAAATGAACAAAGCCTCCAGAAAAAATGGGACTATGTGAAAAGACCAAATCTACGTTTGCTTGATGTACCTAAATGTGACAGAGAGAATGGAACCAAGTTGGAAAACACTCCTTAGGATGTTATTCAGGAGAATTTTCCCAATGTAGCAAGGCAGGCCAGCATTCAAATTCAGGAAATACAGACAACACCACAAAGACACTTCTGGATAAGAGCAACCCCAAGATACTAATTGTCAGATTCACCAGGGTTGAAATGAAGGAAAAAATGTTAAGGGCAGCCAGAGAGAAAGGTCGGGTTACCCACAAGGGAAACCCAACAGACTAACAGCAGATCTCTCAGCAGAAACCCTAGAAGCCAGAAGAGAGTGGGGGTCAATATTCAACATTCTTAAAGATAAGAATTTTCAGCCCAGAATTTCATATCCAGCTAAACTAAGCTTCATAAGTGAGGGAGAAATAAAATCCTTTACAGACAAGCAAATGCTGAGAGATTTTGAGACCACCTGGCCCGCCTTAAAAGAGCTCCTGAAGGAAGCACTAAGCATGGAAAGGAACTACCGGTACCAGCCACTGCAAAAAATATGCCAAATTGTAAAGACCATCGATACTATGAAGAAGCTGCATCAATTAACAGGAAAAACAGTGAGCTAACATAACAATGACAGGATCAAATTCACACATAACAGTATTGACCTTAAATGTAAATGGGCTAAATGACTCAATAAAAAGACATAGACTGTCAAATTGGATAAAGAGTCAAGACCCATCAGTGTGCTGTACTCAGGAGACCCATCTCACATGCAGAGACACACATAGGCTCAAAATAAAGGGATGGAGGAAGATCTACCAAGCAAATGGAAAGCAAAAAAAAAATTAAAAATTAAAAAAAAGCAGGGGTTGCAATCCTAGTCTCTGATAAAACAGAATTTAAACCAACAAAGATCAAAAGACACAAAGAAGGCCATTACATAATGGTAAAAGGATCAATTCAGCAAGAAGCGCTAACTACCCTAAATATATATGCACTCAATACAGGAGCACCCAGATTCATAAAGTAAGTCCTTAGATACCTACAAACAGACTTAGACTCCCACACAATAATAATGGGAGACTTTAACACTCCACTGTCAATATTAGACAGATCAACAAGACAGAAGGTTAACAAGGATATACAGGACTTGAACTCAGCTCTGCACCAAGTGGACCTAATAGAAATGTACAGAATTCTCCACCCCATATCACCAGAATAAACATTCTTCTCAGCACCACTTCGCACTTATTCTAAAATTGATCACATAATTGGAATTATGCAGCCAACAGAAACATGAGAAAATGCTCATCATCACTGGTCATCAGAGAAATGCAAATCAAAACCACAGTGAGATACAATCTCACGCCAGTTAGAATGGCGATTATTTGAAAGTCAGGAAACAACAGATGCTGGAGAGGATGTGGAAAAATAGGAAGGCTTTTACACTGTTGGTGGGATTGCAAATGAGTTCCACCATTGTGGAAGACAGTGTGGCCATTCCTCCAGGATCTAGAACTAGAAATACCATCTGACCCAGCAATCCTATTACTGGGCATATACCCAAAGGATAATAAATCATGCCACTATAAAGACACATGCACATGTATGTTTATTGCAGCACTATTCACAATAGCAAAGACTTGGAACCAACCCAAATGTCCATCAATGATAGAACTGATTAAGAAAACACAGCACATATACACCATGGAATAGTACACAGCCATAAAAACAGATGAGTTTTTGTCCTTTGCGGGTACTTGGATGAAGCCAGAAACCATCATTTTCAGCAAACTATCACAAGGACAGATAAACAAACACCACATGTTCTCACTCATAGGTGGGAATTTACCAATGAGAACACTTGGACACAAGGCAGGTAACATCACACAATGGGGCCTGTCAGGGGCTGGAGGGCTAGAGGAGAGATAGCAGTAGGAGAAATATCTAATGTAAATGATGAGTTGATGGGTGCAGCAAAACAACATGGCACATGTAAACCTATGTAACAAACCTGCATGTTGTCCACATGTACCCTAGAACTTAAAGTATATAAAAAATAAAAAACAAATAGATTGATTTACACGTGTTGAACAATACTTTCATTGGAGAGATAACTCCTTCTTCGTCATGGTGTATAATCCTTGCAATATGTTATTGAATTTGGTGTTCTAATGTTCCGAGGAGAATTTTTACATCAATAGTCAACAGGAAAATTGATTTGTAGTTGTATTTTTTTTTTTCTCCTTAGTGTCTTTGTGGGGTTTGGTGTTGTGTTAATGCTGGGCTCATAAAATAAGTTGGAAATTGTTTTATCTTTTTCATTTTTCTGAAGTAGTTTAAGAAGGGTTGGTGTTAACCCTGCTTTAACATTTTGAAAAAAAATATGTATTTAATGAAGTGATCCGGGCCTGGGCTTTTTGAGGGGAGGTTGTTGTTACTACTTATATGCCTATTCAGATTTTTTTATGGTTTATTTTTAGTATAATCTATATTTCTAGACATTTGTCTATTTCTCTTAGCTTATCATATTTTTTGGCATATACTTGGAATTAAACTTTTATAATCTCTTCTTTTCCTACTTTTGTGGCATCAGTAGTAATAGCTCCTCTTTTATTTATGAATTTAATTATTTGAGGTATCTTCTTTTTTCTTTTAATCTGTTTGTCGGTTTTCTTAATCTTTTCAATAAAACCAAACTTTAATTGATTTTTCCATGGCTTTTAATTGTTATTTATTTTTAACTGCTGAAATTCTTTTTCTTTACTGATGTGTGGTTACATTTACTAGTTGATTTAGATGGATTTTTTAAATGCACACATTTACTACTACAATTGAATACAAGCTTTAGATGCATTCAATTATTTTGTTATGCTGTCTCCAGTTATGTTGAAATTTTCACTGTGATTTCTTCTTTAACCCATAATGTTGTTTAGGAGTTTGTTACTTGATTTTTATGTATTTGCAAATTTTAAAATTTTTCTTCTGGTATTCACTCCTAGTTCCATTCCATTTTAGTTGTAAATGATACTTCGTATGATTTTAATTTTCTTGAATTGATTTCTTTGTGGTCCGATTTGTGATATAGTCTCAAGAATGTTCCATGTGCGCACCAGGAGCATGTGCATTCTGTTGTTGAGAAGACCGTTTCTAAAAGTCTGTTGGATTTGGTTGAATCACTCCTTGCTCAATCCTCTGTCTTCATTTGGTCTGCCAGGTTGTCCTCTCCATTATTAAAGTCTCCTATCATTTTGGTGGTGATCTCTATTCCTCCCTTTATTTTTATTTATAATTTTGTTTTTTACACAGACGAACTGTTGCTATCTTGCCCAGGTTACTCTCAACTGCTGGGCTCAAGCCATCCTCCTGCCTCAGCCCCCGCCAAGATGCAGGGATTACAAGCAGGCGTGAGCCACGGTACTCAGCCTATTTCTCCTTTTAATTCTGTCATTATTTGTGTTATGTGTTTGGAATAGTTGCTGATACATGTGCATATTTTAATTATGATATCTTCTTGGAGATTTATTTTTATGATATAATGTCCTTGTTTGTCTTTATGACAGTTTTTTGCTTAAATTTTAATCATCTAATGTAAATGTGACCCACTTTGTTCTATTTTGGTTGCTATTTAGGATGATTTGGTTACCATATAGAATATAATTTTCCGTCTCTGCACTTTCAGTCCATGTTTATCCTTAAACAAACAGAATTTATTTGATTTTATATTTTTATTTTTTCAGGGACCTTGTGTCTGTTATTGGAGAATTTAACATTGTTACATATAAGGTTATTATTTGCAGTTAAGGAGTTACTACTGCCGTTTTGTTAATTGTATTGTGTTTCTTTTGTATTTCTTTTATTTATTTTATTTCTTGCTATCTTCCTTTTTGTCTAATTAGTTTTTTTACTAATATGTTTTTATTTCTTTTTCTTTTGTATACATTCTACGTGTATTATCTTTGTGATTACTATCCAGATTACATGAAACGCCTCAATGTTATAACAATCTAGTTTAATCTGATGTTATCTCCAGTAGCATATAAAAACTCGAGTCTTTTACTTGACTGTCTTTCCCAACACACAAGTTGTTCTTAATGTTACAAATTAGGCCTCTTTATATAATGTATTCTTTAACATATATGTAAAATATTTTTGTATATTTTGTGTCAAATTCTATAAGGGAATTAAAATTACTTACCAACATCACAATAATACAGGATGCTATATTTCTCTATATATTTGCTTTACAACAGAGCTTTATAGTATTGTATGGCTTTTTTGGTACTCTCATTTTTTAATCTCAGAGGACTTTCTAGCATTTCTTGAAGAACAAACTTAGTGGTCATAAACTCCTTCATAGTGGTCATAATAAAGGGTATTCAATTAGGGAAAGAAGAAGTAAAATTGTCCCTGTTTGCAGGTGACATGATTGTATATCTAGAAAACCCCATGGTCTCAGCCCAAAATCTCCTTAAGCTGATAAGCAACTTCAGCAAAGTCTCAGGATACAAAATCAATGTACAAAAATCACAAGCATTCTTATACACCAATAACAGTCAAACAGAGAGCCAAATCATGAGTGAATTCCCACTCACAATTGCTTCAGAGAGAATAAAATACTTAGGAATCCAACTTACAAGGTGTGTGAAGGACCTCTTCAAGGATAACTACAAACCACTGCTCAATGAAATAAAAGAGGATACAAACAAATGGAAGAATATTCCATGCTCATCAATAGGAAGAATCAATATCATGAAAATGGCCATACTGCCCAAGGTAATTGATAGATTCAATGCCATCCCCATCAAGCTACCAATGACTTTCTTCACAGAAATGGGAAAAAATACTTTAAAGTTCATACGGAACCAAAAAAGGGCCCACATCGCCAAGTCAATCCTAAGCAAAAAGAACAAAGCTGGAGGCATCACGTTACCTGACTTCAAACTATACTCCAAGGCTACAGTAACCAAAACAGCATGTTACTGGTACCAAAACAGAGATACAGACCAATGGAACAGAACAGAGCCCTCAGAAATAATGCTGCTTATCTACAACTATCTGATCTTTGACATACCTGACAAAAACAAGCAATGGGGAAAGTATTCCCTATTTAATAAAAAACGTTGGGAAAACTGGCTAGCCACATGTAGAAAGCTGAAACTGGGTACCTTCCTTACATCTTATAAAAAAATAATTCAAGATGGATTAAAGACTTAAATATTAGATCTAAAACCATAAAAACCATAGTAGAAAACCTAGGCAATACCATTCAGGACATAGGCATCGGCAAGGACTTTATGTGTAAAACACCAAAAGCAATGGCAACAAAAGCCAAAATTGACAAATAGGTTCTAATTAAACTAAAGAGCTTCTGCACAGCAAAATAAACTACCATCAGAGTGAACAGGCAACCTACAGAATGGGGGAAAAATTTTCCAATCTACTCATCTGACAAAGGGCTAATATCCAGAATCTACAATGAACTCAAACAAATTTACAAGAAAATCCAAACAACCCCATCAAAAAGTGGGCGAAGGATGTGAACAGACACTTCTCAAAAGAAGACATTTATGCAGCCAAAAGACACATGAAAAAATGCTCATCAACACTGGCCATCAGAGAAATGCAAATCAAAACCACAATGAGATACCATCTCACACCTGTTAGAATGGTGATCATTAAAAAGTCAGGAAACAACAGGTGCTGGAGAGGATGTGGAGAAATAGGAACATTTTTACACTGTTGGTGGGACTGTAAATTAGTTCAACCATTGTGGAAGTCAGTGTGGCGATTCCTCAGGGATCTAGAACTAGAAATACCGTTTGACCCAGCCATCCCATTACTGGGTATATACCCAAAGGACTACAAAACATGCTGCTATAAGGTCACATGCACACATATGTTTATTGCAGCACTATTCACAATAGCAAAGACTTGGAACCAACGCAAATGTCCAACAATGATAGACTGGATTAAGAAAATGTGGCACATATACACCATGGAATACTATGCAACCATAAAAAGTGATGAGTTCATGTCCTTTGCAGGGATTTGGAAGAAGCTGGAAACCATCATTCTCAGCAAACTATCACAAAGACAAAAAACCAAACACCACATGTTCTCACTCATAGGTGGGAATTGAACAATGAGAACACATGGACACAGGAAGGGGAGCATCACACACCAGGGCCTGTTGTGGGGTGGAGGGATGGGGGAGGGACAGCATTAGGAGATATTAATGCTAAATGACGAGTTAATGGGTGCAGCACAACAACATGGCACGTGTATACATATGTAACCAACCTGCGCGTTGTGCACATGTACCCTATAAATTAAAGTATAATAAAAAAAAGAAACAAGGAAAACAACTAATAAAAACTCTATACTGCCATTATTTTCAACTTTTTGTTGTTTCTCTTCATTCTCTATTTTACAGTCTATGTCTTGGAAATATGTTGTAGTTTTTATTGGTTTATTGTTTACTCTTTCTATTTGAGATTTTTGCACCCCATAATTACCATATTATAATATTCAGTGTTTTTACATGTGCTATTGCTAGTGAGTTCTGTACCTTCAGATGATTTCTTATTGCTCAATAACTTTTTTCTTTTAGGTTAAGATATCCCTTTAGCATTTCTTGTAGGACAGGTCTGGTGTTAAAGAAATCCCTCAGGTTTTGTTTGTTGGAAAAAGTTCTTTTTTTTCCATCAGGTTTAAAGGACGTTTTTGCCAGATATATTATTCTAAAGTAAAAGTCTTTTTTTTCCTTCAGCTTTTTTAATATGTCATGCCAATCTCTCAGCCTGTAAATTTTCCCCTGAAAAGTCTGCTGTCAGATGTATTGGAGTTCCACTGAATGTTATTTGTTTCTCTTCTCTCGATGCTTTTAAAATCATTTCTTTACCCTTAACCTTTGGGAGTTCAGTTAAGTGCCTTGAAGTGGTCTTCTTTGGGTTAACCCTGCTTTATGTTCTGTAACTTTCTGTGACTCGAATGTTGATATCAAATGTTGAGGAATTGCTTAATATTATTTAATATTATTTATTTAAATAAATGTTCAACTCATCTCTTTTTCTACCTCCTCTTTAAGGCCAATAACTCTTAGATTTGCTATTTTGAGGCTATTTTTTAAATTCTATAGGCATGCTTTACTTTTTATTCTTTTTTTTCTCCTCTGACTTTGTGTTTTTAAATAGTCTGGCTTCAAGTTCACTAAATCTATCTTCTCCTTGGTCAATTCTTTTAAGTAATTCTGATCCATTCTTCAGTATGACAATAGCATTTTAACTTCAGAATTTCTGCTTTATTCTTTTTATTTCAATCTCATTGTTAAATTTATCTGATAGGATTTTGAATTCCTTCTCTGTCTTATATTGTACATTTCTCTGAATTACCTCAACCAGCTATTTTGGATTTCCTGTATGAAATGTCACATATCTCTGTTTTTCCAGGATTTGTCCCTGGTGCTTTATTTAGCTTGTTTGGTGAGGTAATGTTTTCCTGGATGGCCTTGATACTTGTACATGTTCATCTGTATCTGGGCATTGAAGAGTTCAGTCTTTATTGTAGCTTTATTGTAGTCTTCACAGTCTGGGCTTGTTAGTGCCCATTATCTTTGGGAACACTTTCCAGGTATTCAAAGAAACTTGGGTCCCAAACCCAATAGCAAAGTTGTTTATGCAAACACATAGAGGTACTGCCTTGGTTGCCTTGGATTAACATCAAGAAAAATTCTCGTGATTTATCTAGTAAAGACTCTTGTTCTCTTCCCTTACGTTCTCTCAAATCAGCAGTCTTTCTTTCTGTGCTGAGACCTGTGAAGCTGGGGTTGGGGTAACATAAGCACTCCTGTGGCCACCACCACTGAGACTGTGCTGGTTCACACCTGAAGTAGGCACAGAACTTGGTCTCACGCAAGGCCCACTGCAAGCACTACTTGGCTATCATATAAGTTTATTCAAAGCCCTAGGACTCTGTGATTAATAGTTGGCAAAGACAGCCAGGTTTGTGTCTCTGCCTATAGGATGGCAAGTTCCCCTAGCCATGAGTGGGTCCACAGATGCTACCTGGGAGCCAGAGATTAAAGCATAGGATCTTCAAAATTTTCCAGCTCTTCTATTTTATTGTAGCTAACCTGGCACTTAGGGAATAAGACAAAGTATTTTCTACTCTTCCTTCCCCTGTCTGCAGGCAGAAGAGCCTCTTCTATGACTTCCAACACTACTGGCCCATGGGGGGTTTCCACCAAATCATCATTTTCTCACTTAAAGCCCAAGGACTCTTTAATTAGCTTGTGATAAATTCTGCAACGCCTGGGACTCGACATTTGGCCCAGGGCAAGTGCAGAAATGCTGACCAAGAAGACTCTAGGCCTGGACTCAGGGACTGTAAGAATCCTCTTGGTGCTCTACCCCACTGTGGTTGAGCTGGCATATCAGGTGCAATGCAGTGGACCCTTTACTTTCCGCCCTGCTTTTCTTAAACAGAAGTCTTTCACCATAGGTACCACAGCTAGAAATGTACGGGGTCACACCTGAAGTTAGCGCTTCTCAGAGTCCAATGCCCATGGTGTATTACCTGGTTGTCACTGTTTTTTATTCTGGGTACAGGGGTTCTTTAGTCAGCAGGTGATGAATTCTGCCAGGTCTTTACTGACATGGCAGCACTGAGTTTAATGAAAAGTCCTCCAGTCACTGTGCTCTCCCTCTCCCAAATTCACAGGTTTCTCTGTGTTTTGTGGCTGCTGCTAGGTGGGAGTGGGGGAGTGGTATTGTGAGCACTCCCTTAGCTTTTCTGGCTGCTGTCTCAGTAGACCCCATTCTCCCCACCCTCCACATTCCACTGGCTCTGAGTCCAGCTCAGAATATGAATTGCCTAATAATTGAAGTCCTTGTGGCCTAGACTGCCCTTAAGTTCTCTTAGAGTCCAATAGCATGTCAACTCATGATGGCAAGACTTGTAAAAATTCAAGCTCCCAACACTAAGATGGGAGGTTTTCCTCTTTCTAAGGCCAATACAAGTGCTCCCCCCATTGGCAGATGTCAGCTGAGTACAGTCTGGATCTGCTTTTCACTGTGACAGGGTTGTACTGAGTTTATTGCAAAGCCTCACAAACTATGCTCTCCCTCTCCCAAACATACTGTCTCTGCATGATGTAGCCACTACTGGTGGTTGAAAAAGAGGTGGCATCCGTGCTTCTAGACCATCTTTTATTTGTTTGTCTTCTCCAATGTCTGTTTCAGTGATATGAAGTTAATACCAGGTACTGTGATTGCTCACCCAATTTTTGGTCCCTTTGACAGTGCTTCTTGAATGTAGTGAGTTGTGAAAATTTGGTGTTTTTGTGTGGTGGATGAGAATGTAGGCTTCTATTCTGCCCTCTTATTCTGTCTCTGCCTTAAATTTTTTTAGATTCAGGGAGTATATTTGCAGGTTTATTACATGGATATATTGTGTGATGCTGAACAATGTGGGATATAATAGATCCCATCACCTAGGCAGTAAGCATAGCACTCATAGTTTCTCACCCCCTGCCCTCCTCCTTCCCTCCTTCATCTAGTAGTTCTCAGTGTCTATTGCTGTCATCTTTATATTCATGAGTACCCCATGTTTAGATCCTTCTTATAGGCAAGAACATGTGGTATTTGGTTTTCTGTTCCTGTATTAATTTCCCTAGGATAATGGCCTCCAGACATATGCATGTTGCTGCACAGGACATGATTGTATTCTTTTTAATGTGTGCATAGTATTTTATGGTGTATATGTGGCACATATTTCTATCCAATTTATTGATTCACACATAAGTTAATTCCATGCCTTCCCTATTGTGAATAGCAATATGACGCATATAAAAGTGCATGTGGGGTTTCTTTTTGTAGAATTTTAAATTTTCTTTTGGATATATACTCAGCAATGGAATTGCTGGTTGAATAGTACTTCTGTTTTAAATTCTTTGAAAAATCTCCAAACTGCTTTTCACAGTGGCTGAACTATTTACATTCTCACCAACAGTGTATAAGCATTTCATTTTCTCTGAAGTCTAACCAGAATTTGTTATTTTTTTTACTTTTTAATAGTAGCCATTCTGACTAATATGAGATGGTATCTCACATTGATTTGCATTTCTCTGATGATTAGTGATGTTGAACATTAAGAAAACAACCCCATTAAAACATTGACAAGGGACATAAGCAGACACTTCTCAAAAGAAGACAAGCCGGGTACAGTGGCTCACGCCTGTAATCCCAGCACTTTGGGAGGCTGGGGTGGGAGGATCACAAGGTCAGGAGATCGAGACCATCCTGGCTAACACGGTGAAACCCTGTCTCTACAAAAAATACAAAAAATTAGCCGGGCATGGTGGCGGGTGCCTGTAGTCCCAGCTACTCGGGAGGCTGAGGCAGGAGAATGGCATGAACCCAGGAGGCAGAGCTTACAGTGAGCCAAGATCACACCACTGCACTCCAGCCTGCGCGACAGAGCGAGACTCCGTCTCAAAATATATATATATATATATATATATATATATATATATATATATATATATATATATATATATGTGGGATTCTTATTCTATCACAATAAGCTGCCTTTCCTTTGCAAATACAAAATCAAACCATTCGAAAAATCACTTTAATTGTAGGGATTGACAGTATGTTTCCCCTTCTCTATCTCCTTCCCTCTTTTGTGATTTTTTTTTCTGATCACTATGAATCCACTCAGCAGAGTAATCTCCATTCTTAATCTGTGTGAACTGTGGTGATGAGCTAGTCAGCTCTCTTAAAATCACTAACAAAGAGTTTTAAATTTCCTAGTTAGTAATACATTTTTAGCATGCCACAAGATACTCTTAGAACAAGGACTTCTGGTCCAGGCATTACGGACTATGATGATTAGTTCTCTGGATTTCTATAAGCTTTGAAATTAAAAGGTAAAAATCTAAAATAAATTGAACTTCATACTATTTATACATTTATTGGGTTTGTTAATTATTCCATAGGAAAACAGATGAAAGGCTTTTGTAGAATTCAATTCTGCTTCACCTTATTTAGGGTTACAAGAAGGGAATTATATTGATGTAATTGACAGACTGAATTAACCTCAGTCATCACATGTGATTTTTCTAGAGTTTTTTTAATGGTGCTGACATTCTCTTCAATATGTCCATGCTTAGCTTGGGTTTCTGGGGGAGAGATGAGTAGCTAGTACTACCCATCTAAAACATAATGTTCATTAGTTGGAATAATAATATGATATGATAGTTTTCAAGATGATGCCCTCAATTTCTTTCCTCCCTGCATGCACATGCTGCTCTTTACATTGACAGCTGGAGTTGAATCTCCAATTTCTTGAATCTGTGCTGGTCACAATGACTTGCTTTACCAATAGGATGGAGCAGAAGTTGTATTCTAGGACCTCCAAGGCTAGGTCTTAAGAAGCTTTGTAGTATTTGCCTGTGTGTCTTGGGACAAACTACCAAGTTGTGAGCACTCCAGATAGCATGGAGAGGTCAGATAGACATCACACTCAGCAGCCAATATGCACTGCCAGCCATATGAGTGACCCGTCTAGGCTCTTTAGTCTAGTGGAGGTTTCAGGTGAGTTCAGCAGCAGCCAACCAACAGCAACTGCAAGAAAGACTCCAAAAGAGAACTTTTGTAGTGCCCATCAACCCACAAAACCATGAGAAATAATATTATTTAAAATCACTGAACAAATAATAACAATAAACAATATTAAACAATAAATAATTCCTGAAGTTTTGGAATGGCTTACTATTCAGCAAGAGATAGCTAGAACAAGTACTAAATATTGCACAATACTGAATAAGTGTAAGTTTAGTTGTATAATATACTTCTACATTTTAAAGCCACTGACATTTCTGGAAAGAGTGCAAAAGTGAGCACTGATTAAATGGTTTCCAAGAGAAGTTGTCTGTTGTATCTCAACATCATCATTTACCAATGGGAGCTGCATTTTGTTTTTGGAAAATATATATTTTAATATTCATTGTAAAAATATACTAACAATTTTTTAGAAAGGCATATGCTATTTTGAAAAAAAAATTGAGCAAATCAGAGAAGTGTAAAGTTTAAGGCTCTAATCATATTTATATGCTATTTAACCCACAAATCCAAAGTCTGATGACAAACATGTTTATCTAATACTGATATTTGGATAAATAAGTTAAACTAACAGTTTTCTATTTAAATGATAGGCCTTATAATTGGTATGATGTTGAGATGGCTGCAGTGGATGGGCTCATCACCATAATAATATTTTCTCTTTAACAGTTTTTTAGAATATTAAGAGAGAACCAGAGAGTCTAAAACTGGGTTACACAGCAGTAATAAAATCAGAGTGACACTTACTTTGCAGCAGCGGGACTGGAATTCTTGCTGTTGGGGTTGGTGGCAGCAAACTCAATTATGGGTGTCTCCTGCTTCATGTTTGGATGGTGTGTTGGAACATTTCCTGTTTAGAACTTTCTAACACTTCCTGACTAGAGCTGTTTAAAATAGAAACAAACCCCTCTGATTTTGAATTTAGCCTATGTATTGTTATAATTTGTTCATATGTTTCTACTTTTTAGACTGTGGCTTTCTTGTAGACAGAAGTCGTATCTTACACCTCTTTTTCTTCAGCAGCAGTGTGCTTGGCACCGAGTTGAATTGTCAGGTTCATTGAGTAAGTAAAGTAAAATTATACTAGAATTAAACTATTAAATTTATCAATTTTTCTCAGAAAATATATAGCTAAGTATGACGTATGAATCAATTCACTCACTGATTCAACAAACATTTTTTAAGTGACTACAGTATGCTATGAGCTAGGAATATGGCAGTAAACAAATCTCACCTTGTCTCAAACTTCAGTGGATCCAGGAGTCTCTAGAAGTTTAATTCTTGCTCAATCAGCAATTCCTTTTCACTGAAGACTTGACAAGAAGGTTTGAGAAGGCAAGAGTGTGTGAACTCAGCAGATGTTTGTGATGCACCTACTGTTTGCCAGAAGCTGTAGTGTCACAGGGTTTGCCTGTGTCTCCTAGGAAAGGTGAAATCTAAGGACAATATTTTAAACAACAAATAATGTCATGTATGCATTGTGATGGAGAGGGAAAGCGCTGGGTCCCAAGAGTATAAAAGGCACTAAGCCTAGCGTGGGGTCCAGGCGTCTCTGGCACAGTGCCTTCCTAGGTCATGGTTGTCCCTCCTTGTTGCTCCTGCTGTCTTCTTCAGTTAGATCTGCTTCTCTGCATTTCCTCATTTTACAGTGTGTGAGATGCAGTCATCTCTGAACAGGAATAGGCAACTGTGCACCTGTTACGCCATGCTTGATGCTCTGCATTGATGTACACTGGGCCCAGTTTTCCCTAGTGGACTGCTTGGGCCGTTCTTGTCATCTGGCTCTGAAGTCTTTGTTCACAGAGGTGCACTTGCCAGATGGGGAAGCCAGAGATCTGGGGTCCTCTGATGAGGCCACTCTCACCCTGCTTATATTTCCTGACATACCTAACAGATGAAGCTCAGGTGGGCGATGCACCTCAGGCCACAGTGTGGACTGTTGTAACCAAGCGAGTTATAGAGGAACGCCACACTTTGAGACAAATTAAGGAGTCCTTTATTAGCCGGCGACCGAGGGCAGCTAACGCTCAAAATTCTCTTGGCCCTGAGGAAGGGGCTGGTTTTGTTTTTATTCTGTGGTCTAAATATGGGAGGGGAAGTTTAACTGAAACAATTTTTACAGAAGCAGAGCTGGCAAATAGTTAAAAAATTAATTGGTTACAAAAGCAGTTACAAAACAAATAAACAGTTCCAGGGGCAGGGGCTTAAACTATCACAAAAAGAGACATGCAGGGGTTTTGCGTGACATTCACCGAGCGCGTCCCCAAGAGCTGCTGGTGCAGCTTGCCTCAATATCTTATTAGTAAGTGCATTCCTGGACGTGCTTTGAGTCAGTTTACACTAGTTATGCCCTTAAGGGAGGGAGGTAATGGGGGCTGCACTTAAAGAAACTAAAATGGAGTCTCTCCGGCTCTCTCTCCTCTAGGAGAGAGTCACTCAGGTTAAAACAAGGTAGGGGATCACAGGACCATGTACAATTCTTCAAACTCCAGCTTCAACTCTTTCTAATTGTTCTCTTAGGACAGTATATTTAGATCGGAATAAATGAAAGTAATGTTATTAGGAGATAAGATAAAAATCGATCCCATTTGTAAAAAGGGAAGTAGATTATTTGTGAACTGTAATACTTTTTTTAGTGAAGAATCACCTTAAAACTTGGAACCTGGATACAAGATAATTCCTTCATTCTGCAAAAGTTTAGTAGCAAACTATATGCCAGGACTGTGCTAAGTACTAGGGATACATGGTTGACTATATAGTATAAGATGCCTTGGAGTGTCAGATAGTTTCATATAAATGGCTTATGCAGTATATAGACAGTGTGGTAAAAAGAGACTACTGAGATGCACAGAGTACAGACAATAAAGCGTCTTCGAATGGTAGATAAATGTGTTTGGACTTTTCACTCAGGGCTGTTGAAGTTTTTGAAGGTCAGTGGTCTCAGAGTTTTGGTGTTTTCAAGCCCTGCTAAGTACTTTGTTTCTAGCTGATGATTGGCCACCATTACTGATCATCTATTGGCTCTGTCTGATTCAGCAATCCCACCACTGAGTATTTATGCAAAGGAAAAGAAATCAATGTATCAGAAAGATAACTGTACTTGTGTATTTGTTGCAACACTATTCACAGTAGCACAGATATGAAATCAACCTAATGTCCATCAACAAATGACTGGAGAAAGAAAATGTAGAAAATATACACAATGAAATACTATTCAGGCATAAAAAACAATAGAATCATAACTTTTGCAGACACATGGATGGAACTGGAGGCCATTGTTGTAAGTGAAGAAAGCCAGATACAGAGTAAACATCGTATTTTATCACTCATAAGTGGGTGCTAAAAGATGTGTAGACATTGACGTAGAGAGTGTAATGATAAGGGAGACTCAGCAGGGTGAGGGGATGGAAGGGGTGAACAGTGAGAAATTACTTAATGGGTACAATGTGCGTTATTCTGGTGATGGATACCTAAAAGCCCTGACTTCACCACTATGCCATCCATGCTTACAGCAAAATTGTACTTGGAACCCATAAATTTATACACAAAAAGTCTTAGACCTCTCTCTCTTCCCTCATAAGACTCAGAGCTCAGTGATCCCCTTCGATCTCCTCAGCCTGCTGAGTTTTGATTTTCCTACCTAAAATGATTTTGGGCAGAGACAAGGGAGTGTTTCAGGAAGATGTTCTCAGGCACACACTTCCAAAGAAACATAGAAGGCTCTTCTAGTGGCCTTTATCTAGTCACTGCTTTAAGCAAGGAATAAAACATCTGTGGCTAAAATTCGTAAAACTTTGTTTCCCACCCACCCTTCAGACCTGACCGAAGAGATTTTAGGACTTTAAGGGAACAGCTTTTTCCTGACCCAAAAGGGCACAGTAGTGCAAAGGCCAACGTCACGTAAGTACCTTTTCCTCATCTGTAAAATAACTTTCAGGTAGTATTCCCACAGCTGGAATCAGTACAATGTTTTGACTGAGGTATTGGAAAAGCCTATGAGCTCATTATCATTTGAACATATGAGTAATGGAAAATTTAGGCAGAATTTTATTTGAAAGGATTATTTATGCAATTTTTAATTAACTGATTTATATTGCGGTTATTTCAAACAATAAAAATCAGGTCATTGTGTTGTAAGCTAGAAATATGTACAATAACACATGGTCTTGATTATCTCACATAACGAATTAAAGATTAAAGCAAAATAATTTATCTTAGGGAATTTTGTGACAGTTTCTCTTTCACTTTGCTTTAATAATGACTTCAAACTGTTGCACATATATAGAGAACTCCTGCCTAAAGAGAATTTTTTTGACTATTGTGCTATGTTTCTGTAACTTTTTAAGATCTAGAGGAACATACATTTAGTCTCAGTTGGCCAACTAAATGTTATGGAGTCAGCTTCCGTGTTATGTGCTGAGCGTTGAAGGAATGGTGGAGACAAGGCTGCTGCCCTCGCAGAGTCTACGGAGAAAACCTGATGAAGTGTGGCAAGGAACATGCTGGGAGCATCCCAGGATGCCAAAAGCCCACACAGATGGAACACCTGCCTTAGAACCGGGGAGGGTCAGACAAGGAGAGGTGTCAGGAAAAACAAGGGAAGTTTAATCTGCAGGAATAGAAACACACTTGAGAAATCCATGGGGAATGAAAAGAGAATGGCTGAGCAGCAGCAGATTGTCAAAAAGGAAATCAAGAAGGAGCAGCCAAAGAGGTTGGTGGAGAACCAGGAGAAAGAATGTGACACTGAAGCCAAGGGAAGGAAAGTGTTTCAACTTTTCTGGGAAAAAATGACATGCTCTGTCTTAACCTTGCTGTTTTATGAGTCATATAGCCACATTCCAGGTTCTGAGAAGTCCAGCACAAAAGATGTTTCTTTTAGTTTGCTTAACCCAGCATTTGCCAGAATAATCTGGGCTCAGTGTGAGTGTGTGTGCGTGTGTGTGCAAGCGTGTTCTACTAATATCTCACTGAGGGTAGTGCTCTATACAACATAATTTTTAAAATACTGGTTATATCCGTCTTTTTGTTCAGCTGCAGCACTTACAAAGGTCAACTTTGATCATGTGCCTTCGTTACTAAAGGAAACAAAACAAACTAATGAATAAAGCCCACCCGGCAGTGGCTCCTCACTACCTGTAGGATGGAGCCCACCTGGCTTGGCCTGAGTGCCCTGTGCTGACCTGGCCGTGCTGTCTTCTGCCTGCTGCTTTGCCTCCCATTTCCTCCTGAAGAAGGTAGAGATCCTCTGAGCTTTGGCCCGTCTGGAACATGTGTCCTTCCCCTCATGTGGCCCATGTTTTCCTGAGTCCACTTTAATCTCGTTTAAGGGTATAGAACTTTCCTTAAAGCTTTTGGTCCGGTCTCACTCTGTGTGCTGTCTTCCTTCCCCTTCTACAATGTACATACTTTACTGATACATTAATTATGCTATACCAGCCGAGGTTTTTACTTCTATATCATTTTATATCATCATCTTTTTTCTTAGAGCTTAGTTCACTTATTTATTCAGTCTTTCCACACTATAATTGCATGTCATATAATTTCATATTTATTTTCATTGGTGTTTATATATCTTTTCTGTAAAAATGGAGGCTTTCTAAATAGATCTTCATTAGTGTTGGAAGAACAAGGTTTTAAGTCTCGGTCTCAGCCAAAAGGTGTTTCCCGCATTACCAGGAGGGAAAGAAACACTTGCATTGTTGCATTAGATATTCTTACAGAGAAAGAGAACCATGTGTAATGGAAAATTGCGAACTTTGCCTCAGGGAGACCAGGTTGATTCACTGAGAAAGTTTGAATTGGTTTAGAAAGCATAGTTTTGAGGTTTCTAGAAGGACAAAAGTTAGAGTAGGGCATAAGAAGTAATGCCCATATCGAAAAATTAGAAATATCTCAAATTAACAACCTAATATCACAACTGAAAGAATTAGAGAAGCAAGAAGAACTCAACCACAAAGCTTATAGAAGACAAGAAATAACTAAAATCAGAGCTGAATAGAAAGAAATTGAGACAAGAAAAAAAGTTCAAAAGATCACTTAATCAAGTTTTTTTGAAAAAATTAATAAGATAGATAGGGCACTAGATAGACTAATAAGGAAGAAAACAGAGAAGATTCAAATAAAAAAATTAGAAATGATGAAGGGAATGTTACCACTGACCCCAGAGAAATAAAAATAACAACCAGCAACTACTATGAGCACCTCTATACACAAAACTAGAAACCCTAGAAGAGATTAATAAATTCCTGGACACATATACTCTCTCAAGGCTGAACCAGGAAGAAATTCAGTCTCTGAGCAGACCAATTATGAGCTCCAAAAATTGAATCCGTAACAAATAGCCTATCAACTCCCCAAAAAAGCCCAGGACCTGATAGATTAACAAATTTTAACACATGTACAAAGAAGAGCCAGTACCAGTCCTACTGAAACTATTTCAAGAAATAGAGGAGGAGGGACTCTTCCCCAACTTGTTCTATGAGGCCAGAAACATCCTGATACCAAAGCCTGGCAGTGACACAACAAAAAAAGAAAACTTAAGGCCAGTATCCTTGATGAACATCCATTAAATAATCCACAACAAAATACTTGCAAACAGAATCTAGCAACACATCAAAAGGCTAATTCACCATAGTGAAGTAAGCTTCTTCCCTGGAATGGAAGGTTGGTCCATTGTGGGGAAAAGCAAGAGAGATCAGATTGTTGCTGTGTCTGTATAGAAAGAAGTAGACATAGGAGACTCCATTTTGTTCTGTACTAAGAAAAATTCCTCTGCCTTGAGATTCTGTTAATCTATAACCTTACCCCCAACCCCCTGCTCTCTGAAACATGTGCTGTGTCAACTCAGAGTTAAATGGATTAAGGGCGGTGCAAGATGTGCTTTGTTAAACAGATGCTTGAAGGCAGCATGCTCCTTAAGAGTCATCACCACTCCCTAATCTCAAGTACCCAGGGACACAAAAACTGCGGAAGGCCGCAGGGACCTCTGCCTAGGAAAGCCAGGTATTGTCCAAGGTTTCTCCCCATGTGATAGTCTGAAATATGGCCTCGTGGGAAGGGAAAGACCTGACCGTCCCCCAGCCCGACACCCGTAAAGGGTCTGTGCTGAGGAGGATTAGTATAAGAGGAAGGCATGCCTCTTGCAGTTGAGACAAGAGGAAGGCATCTGTCTCCTGCCTGTCCCTGGGCAATGGAATGTCTCGGTATAAAACCCGATTGTATGCTCCATCTACTGAGATAGGGAAAAACCACCTTAGGGCTGGAGATGGGACCTGCGGGCAGCAATACTGCTTTGTAAAGCATTGAGATGTTTATGTGTATGCATATCTAAAAGCACAGCACTTAATCCTTTACATTGTCTATGATGCAAAGACCTTTGTTCACGTGTTTGTCTGCTGACCCTCTCCCCACTATTGTCTTGTGACCCTGACACAACCCCCTTTTCTTTAAGCACCCACGAATGATCAATAAATACTAAGGGAACTCAGAGGCTGGCGGGATCCTCCATATGCTGAACGCTGGTCCCCCGGGTCCCCTTATTTCTTTCTCTATACTTTGTCTCTGTGTCTTTTTCTTTCCTAAGTCTCTCGTTCCACCTTACGGGAAAGACCCACAGGTGTGTAGGGGCAACCCACCCCTACAGTCCATCATGGGCAAATCAATAAAATGTGATTCATAACATAAATAAAACTAAAGATAAGAACCACGTGATTGTCTCAACAGATGCAGAAAAGGCTTTCAGTAAAATTCAACAAAGCTTCATGTTAAAAGTTCTCAATTAAATGAGGTATCAAAGGAACATACCTCAAAATAATAAAGGCCACCTATGACAAACTCACAGCCAACATTATACTAAATGGACAAAATCTGGAAGCATCCTCCTTGAAACCCACACAAGACAAGGATGCCCTCTCTCACCACTCCTATTCAACATAGTATTAGAAGTCCTTTCTGGAGCAAACAGACAAGAGAAAGAAATAAAGGGTATTTAAATAGAAAGAGAAGTCCAACTACCTCTGTTTGCAGACAACATAATTCTCTATCTAAACCCTATAGTTGTGACCCAAAACTCCTTAAGCTGATAAACAACTTCCACAAAGTTTCAGGACACAAAATCAATGTACAAAATTTGCTAGCATTCCTATTCACCAAGAAGAGCCAAACTACGAGCCAAATCAGAGAGGCAATTTTATTCACAATTTCCACAAAAAGAATAAAGTACATATGAATACAGCTAACCAGGGGGTGAAAAATCTCTACAATGAACATTACAAAACACTGCTCAAAGAAGTCAGAGAAGACACAAATAAATGAAAAATCATTCCATGTTAATGGGAGAAAGAATTAATATCATTAAATGGTTGTACTGCCCAAAGCTATTCCTATTAAACTACCAATGACATGCTTCATGGAAGTAGAAAAAAGCTATTTAAAAATTCATATAGAACCAAGAAAGAACCTAAGTAGCCAAGGCAATCCTAAGCAAAAAGAACAAAGCTTGAGGCATCACATTACCCAACTTCAAACTATGCTACAGCACTATAATAACCAAAACAGCATGGTACTAGTACAAAAACAGACACATACACCAGTGGAACAGAATAGAGAGGTTAGAAGTAAGACCACATACCTACAACTATCTAATCTTTGACAAAGCTGGCAAAAACAAGCAATGGGGAAAAGATTCCCTATTCAATAAATGGTGCTGGGATAACTGGCTAGCCATATGCAGAAGATTGAAGGTGGACTTCTTCCTTATACCATACACAAAAATCAACTCAAGATGGATTAAATACTTAAATGTAAAACCCAAAAGTATAAAAGCTCTGGAAGACAACCTAGACAATACCATCCTGGACATAGAGGCAAAGATTTCATGATAAAGACACCAAAAACAACAAATAAAACTATTGACAAGTGGGATCTA
This sequence comes from Gorilla gorilla gorilla, assembly GCF_029281585.2. Taxonomy (NCBI): domain Eukaryota; kingdom Metazoa; phylum Chordata; class Mammalia; order Primates; family Hominidae; genus Gorilla; species Gorilla gorilla. Next base: position 18,031,129 of record NC_073237.2, read on the forward strand.
ATGAAACTTAAAAGCTTCTGCTCCACAAAAGAAATTATCAATAGAGTGAACAAACAACCTATAGAATGAGGAAAAAATATTTACATACTATGTATCTGACAAAGATCTAATATTCAATATAAGGAACTTAAATTTACAAGAGAGAAACAAAAAAACCCTATTAAAAAGTGGCCAAAGCCCTGACTTATGAATGGCACTTCTGGACCCAGCCAGGGACTGAGGGATCTCACTGCCCTAAAGGAGAGAACACAGGCCTGTCTGGCTTTGCCACCTGCTAATTGTAGAGACCAAAGGCCTTGAGTGAACATAGGCAGTCGTCAGAAAGTGCATGCAGCAGGACTTGAGCAAGACCCGTGCTGTGCTAGCTTCAGGTCTGATCCAGGACAGTCATAGTGGTGGTGGCCAGGGGTGCTTGTGTCTTTCTTATCCCAGCTTTAGGTGGCTTAGAACAGAGAGAAAGACTCTGTATCTTTGAGAGAAAATAATGGTAGGGAAAAAGAGTCTCTGGCTAGTAAACCAGAAAATTCTCCTGGATTTTGTTGAAGGCTGTCAAGGTGGTACTTCTCTGAGTCTGGAAGAGTTACAGCATTATTGGGTATAAGGTCCCCCATAAAGCAGATATGGCTTAGACCACAACACCCAACTCTTTTCAAATATGTGAAAAGCCTTCCCAAGAAAGACAGCTACAAATAAGCCCAGACAATGAAGACTACAATAAATACTCACCTTTTCTCTCTTTAAATTTTATTTTTTAAACCTCTCATATAGTGCTGCATGCCCAAGATTTTAATGTCCAGATACCGAAGAACATCTACTAGCATCAACACCATCCAGGAAAACATGACTTCACCAAGTGAACTAAATAAGGCACTGGGGACAAATCCTGGAGAAAAAGAGATATGTGATGTTTCAGATGGAGAATTCAAAAGAGCTGTATTTAAAAAAAAAAACTGAAAGAAATTTAAGATAACAAAGTAAAGAAATTCCAAATTTTATCAGCTGAACTCAACAAAGAGATTGGAATAGTTACAGCAAATTAAGCAGAAATTCTGAGCTGAAAAATGCAATTGGCATGCTGAAGAATGCATTAGAGCCATGTAATAGCAGAATGGATCAAGCGAAGAAATAGTGAGCTTGAAGACAGGCTCTTTGAAAATACATATAAGAGACAAAAGAAAAAGAATAAAAACAACAAATCATGCCGACAGGATCTAGAAAATAGCCTCACAAAGACAGATCTAAGAGTTATTTGTTTTAAAGAAGATGTAGAGAAAGAGGCAGGGGAGAATCTAGAAAATAGCCTCAGAAAGACAGATCTAAGAGTTATTGGTTATAAGAAGATGTAGAGAAAGGGGCAGGGGTAGAAAAATTTATTCAAAGGGATAATAACAGAGAACTTTCCAAACCTAGAGAAAGATATCCATATCCAACTACAAAAATGTTATAGAACATTAAGCAGATTTAACCCAAAAAAGACTACTTCAAAGCATTCAACAACCGATCTTCCAACAATCAAACATAAAGAAAAGTTCTAAAGGAGGAAAGAGAAAAGAACAAATAACATACTGGGGAGCTCCAACACGTCTGGCAGCAGACTTTACAGTGGAAACTCTACTGGCCAGGAGAGAGAAGCAATAAATATTTAAAGTACTAAAGGAAAAAAACTTTTACCTTAGAATAGAATATACAGTGAAAATTTTCTTCAAATAAAAAGAATACTGACTTTTTCAGACAAACAAAAGCTGAAGTACTTTATGAATACCATACCTGTCCTAAGGGAATGCTAAAGGGAGTACTTCAATCAGGAAGAAAAGGACATTAACGAGCAATAAATGATCACCTAAAAGTAAAAAAAAATCCTCACTGCTAATAGGATACAAAACAAAACAGAATATTATAACACTATAGATGGGTGTTGTGTAAACTACTCTTATTCAAGGTAGGAATACTAAATAATATCCAATCAAAAGTAATAACTACGACAACATTTCAAGACATAGCACAATAAAATATAAATAGAAACAACAAAAAGTTAAAAAGTTAAGGGATGAGCACGACCCGTCCTGAGCCGGCAGATGTGGTGGAAGCTCCGGAGCTCGGGAGCTCACGGAAGGACTGGAACGTGGACGGAAAGGAGGCCGCCCCTACAGCCGGAAGTCTGGGAAGGGGACAAAGGCCTCCGGCGCCCCCCAGCAACAGCAGGGCGGCGCCACATTGGTCCTGCGCCAGGCCTGGCCGCCGGTGACTGCGGGAGTCTCTGGGAGGTCGGCGGTGCTCGGGTGTAGAGGGAGACAGCTGCCCGGGGGCACGGGCGAGCGCCTCTGGGGGTCCCGGATCCCAGACCCGCGGCCCCGGGGTGGCGGTGACGCCTGGAGTCGTGCGGGCGTGGCTGGGCCGGGCTCTTGGGGCAGCCTGGCGCCGCTGCTGGCGTCTAGGCCACACCACCCTGAACGGGCCCTCTCGCCTCTGATCTGTTGAAGCTAAGCAGGGTCGAGCCTGGTTAGTACCTGGATGGGATTCCGCCTGGTAATAGCGGGTGCCGTAGGCTTTTGGCTCCCCGCTCCCTCCCTCTTTCCCCCTTTTGTCTCCGTGCTTCCCAACTGCCCCCCGCCTCTGCTACCCCTTGACCACCCCCGCGCCCCAGCCGAAGCCCAGGACCTCGTCCTGAAGATCCGCCGCTGCAGCACCAACAGGCAGCAGCATCCCACCTTTTCCGACTCGCCGCAGCCCCACCAGGAGCCCGGCTCCAACCCTGGCGCGACGGGACCGACCCCGAGGGCGAAGGCGCGGGTTCCCTGAGGTCCCGGGTGTCTTCACGCTCCCCGGACTCCCAGGCAATTCTATTCATTCTTCCAGCGACGCAGCAACCGTCCAAGCCGGGGGAAGGGGCGGGCAGGGACAGCGGGTCCCACAGACCCCAGCGAAGACCTCCGCTCCAGAACCCGTGGGCTGCTTTCCCCAGGGGAAGGACATTGTCTTCGCCAGCAACGAGGAAATCCGTCCCTGTGCACCCACTTTCCCAATGCTACAGACTTCGTGTGAACTCCAGTCCTGAGGACAGGAGAGAGATCCAGGTCTCGCCCCGTGGACACGCTCGGTGCCACTGCTCCCAGCAGACAAACCAGCACACTCTACAAATCTCGGGGCCCACGGCACCAAGGAGACAGAAAGAAGCAAACAAAGGAAGGACCTTCTGAAACGCACCCCCAAAGCAACCAACCAATTCAAGAAAAAAAAACACACACGTCTCAGGGCTCCGTTGGTTTTCCTGGGTGGGGGTCCCTGACCCCCTGTTCTAGCCCGGCCCAAGCACCCTCCACCCCACCCCGGCCTGCTGAAAGGTGCCCTGTCTACCTGAGCAGAGCCTCCCTCTCCAAGGCTCTGTCGCTGTCGCTCTACAACTCCCTCACCCTCTCCCTTTCTCTACTTCCTCCTCCACTTCGCTCTCTACTGTGGGGCTGTCTCTTCCCCCCTCTGTCTCGCCTCCCCCTTCTCTGTCTCTCTCTCTATCGCTGTCTCTCTGTCCCTCTGGTTCTATTTCTCCATCCCTCTCTCCCTTGCTCTCCTTCTGTAGCAGGAGGAGCTGCAGACAAAACCCCTCAGACACCGAGTTGTAGAAGGGAGGGCTTTATTCAGCTGGGAGCATCGGCAGACTCACGTCTCCAAAAACCTAGCTCTCTGATTAAGCAATTCCTGTCCCACTTAAGGGCTTACAACTCTAAGGGGGTCCATGTGAGGGGGTCGTGATGGATTGAGGAAGCAGAGGGAAAGTGACTGGGGGCTGCATGCACAGGTAATTAGATCAGAACAAAACAGGACAGGGATTTTCACAATGCTTTTCTATACAATGTCTGTAATCTATAGATAACATAATCGAGTAGGTCAGGGGTCGATCTTTAACTACCAGGCCCAGGGTGTGGCGCAGGGCTGTCTGCCTGTGGATTTCATTTCTGCCTTTTAGATTTTACTTCTTTCTTTGGAGGCAGAAATTGGGCATAAGACAATATGAGGGGTGGTCTCTCTTCAAGCTCTCTGTGTCTGTGTCTTTGTGTGTCCGTGTGTGTGTGCCCGGGTGTGGTGTGTGTGTCCGTGTGTGTGTGTGTCTGCGCGTGTGCACCCGTGTGTGTGTCAGGGTGGGTTTGCTCGTGGTAGTGGTGGGGTGTGTCTGGGTGTCCGTCAGCCCCTCTTTCCCGGGATGAGGCTGCCGGGGCTCTAGTGCTAGCACGGGGCAAAGCAGAGCCTTCCTGCCCCGTTGGCCACGACGGGTCCTCGTCGGAACAAGCGACGATGGTGTGGGCGTTGTGAGAAAAAGGGCCCGCGGGGCTGGGCTGGCTGTTAGCCCCTGGGCAGCCCTGGCGGCTCTGGGTGTGTGGGGCAAGAGGGGGCCTTGCAGGAGGGGCGGCCAGGAATCCAAAATAATTTTTCCGCGGCAAGGCGGAGGACCGGAGGGTACCCCAGGACCCTGGGCCCTGGGCCCTGACGCCTCGGAGCACACCCCGTCCTGAGCGGGCCCCAGGTGTTGGAAGCTCTGGAGCTCGAGAGCCTGGGGAAGGCCTGGAGTGTCAGTGAGAGGGTGGCCGCATGGAGAGTCCAGAGCCCTGGCAGGGGATGGAGGCCTCTGGCGCCGCGTCGGTTTCGCGCGTGGTCTGGCCACCAGCGACAGCGGGACGCTCTGGGAGGTAGGCAGAAAGCACAGCGCGGTGACTAGTGGTGCTTGGGCGTAGAGGGGGAGAGCAGCCCGGCCACGGGCAAGCGGCTCCGGGGTGCCTGATCCCAGCCTCGCGGCCCCGGGTTGCCAGCCAGGCGCCACTGCCATTGTCTACGGCCATACCACCCGGAAAATGAGAGAGACCCAAGCCACGGCCCGTGGGCACGCTCAGCGCCACTGCTCCTGCCACAGTGACGGGCGCACTCTACAACTTTCAGGGCCCACAGCACCAAGAGGACAGGGAGGAGCCAACAAAGGAATGATGCTACGAAATGCACCCCCAAGGCCACCAACCAATCCAAGTAAAAACACGTATCAGGGCTCCGTTGATTTTCCCGCAGGGGCGGCCCTGCCCCCCTGTTCCAGCCCGGCCCAGTCACCCTCCACCCTACCCTGGCCAAAGGGGACCCTGTCTACCAGATAGAGCCTCCCTCTCCAAGGCTCTGTTGCTCTCCCTCTGTAGCTCCCTCACCCTTTCCCTTTCTCTACTTCCTTCTCCACCTTGCTCTCTCTCTCTCTCTCAATCTCCCCAGTTCCTCTCTGTCTCTCTCTCGATGGCTGTTTCTCTCTCTCCTTCCGTTTCTATCTCTCCATCCCTCTATCCCTTGCTCTCCTTCAAGTTGTCTGTGTCTTTGTGTGTCTGTGTGTGTGCTTGTGTTCCCACGCGTGCGCCCCTGTGCGTCTGTGTGTTTGGGAGTAGGTTTGCCAGTGATTGTGGTGGGGAGTGTCTGGATGTCCATCAGTACCTTTGTCCCGGGATCAGGCTGCCAACTCTATTGCCAGCGCGTGGGTGTCACAGTTGCTGTGATAGTCTCACACACGCAGGTGTGTGGATCTTGTTCCTTTTCACGTAGACAACGAGAGCAAAACCACAGAGAAAAGAAACATCCCGTACATCACAGCCTGACGATGCATTCTTGTTTCCTGCAAAATGGGGAGTCTCCAATATAGCCTGTTTGAAAACTGGAAAGCAGAGCACCGACATGATGCTGGTCTTCCACGCATTCCTGGAAGTTTCCGGGGCCCCACAGAGCTCGGGAAACAAACAGTCAACATGATCACGCTTTCGGGGGGCAGAAACTTGAGCAACAGGCACCTTTGCAGAGGGCAAAGAACGTGGAATCCAGAATCACGCTTCAGTTGGCCTCAGTGTGACTCCTGTGTGGATGAGACTATCCGCCTCGAGCTCTGTTGCAGGGCTCAATGTGGGGATATGTCATCTGTGAACCATGTGGATGAAAAGCAGACAACCACCTGAGTCTCAACTCATTGCTTTCTGGGGAATTCGCTCATTCCTTCGGAAATGGAATTGGTCTGAATTTCTCCGGGATGAAGTAACCCAGGCTGGCGATCCAGAGGGCCGCTGATCACCCCGCTGGCCAACGGGGCTGTGGGCCCAGCACTTAGCCCGCAATGGGAACCCAACATTTTCCCGGAGTGCTGGGTCCTGTTGGCTCTGGAGGCATAAGACCGTTTTTGTCTCTGCCTTCTGTTCTCTGCTTCTTGCTCCTTTTGTCCCTCGGTCCATCCTTCCCTCTGTTCTTCCCTCCCTCCCCCGGGTTTTTCCTCCCTTTCTCCCTCCCTCTTTCTCTCCCTTCCGGGGTCCCTCCTTCCACCCATCCTCTCCTAGCTCCATCCTTCCATCTCACTCTTTCTCCGTTCCTGTCCTCATCTCTGCCTGCCTTCCCTTTTGCCTGGAATGGGCAGCACCCCGGTTTGCACGGGGTCTCAGGTCTACATTTAGTTGCAAGGCCCTCCATGGTGCTGGCAAGGAGGTTGATGGGACACGGGTTGGCAAGTGATGGTGAGCGAAGAGGCAGAGGAGTCGAGCCGCAGAAAGGAGAACTGGCCTGGCTTCTGCCCCGGCCCAGTGTTTCGCGGGCTGAGGTCTCCGCCAACCCGACTGAAGAACGCGGGGAAAAAGGGATGAGAGCTCCGCCTGGGCTAGTCAGAAAACCCAGGCTGCTGCCTGGAAACCCGCGTATGCGCAGTAGACAGCCCACCTCCCGGTACCTGGACCGGCCCTGGGATCCCCGGGATGCTCAGGAATTCTTTCTTGTCATTCTTGACAGCCCTCCTCTGTGTGGAGTCTCTCGCTGGACCTGGAACTCAGGGATCCTAGGCAGGTCAGCTGGAAGGGAAGACACGCCTCTCCATACCAAGCCTGAGGTTCACCGCGAAAGAGAGGCCGCCGCCCTGCCTCCACCCCGCCCCAACCCGGCTCCAACCTGCTCCTCCAGAAGAGCCCTGTGTTCTTCCTGGCTGAGGAGTGGTTCCAGCAAAGCGTGCTCTTCCACGTCCTTCAGCTCCCCTAGTGGCGCCCGATCTAGGAAAGATTGAGCCTTTTGCTGAAACTTTGGGGTTGACAGGAGCTCATCTAACAGGCTGGAGGTGAGTGCAGATGAGAGCCCCGGCTCCTGGAGCTGTTGGGAGGCGCCTGGATGGCTGGCATCTGTGCTTGACGCGGAGGCCTCCGGGGTCGCGAGCTCCGGAGGTGGAGGTGCCCCGTCTTCGGGTTCCCACGCCACCCTGGCGACCTGGGGCTCCAGCCCCACCACGTACTCCGGTGGGACGTGGGTGGCGCAAGCACACCTTGCCCCTGTGACTCAGCTTGAGGGGGCCCAAGCTGTCCCACTGAGCACGCGCCCAGAAGGACGTCGCGCTGCGGGTTCTGGTCTTCCTGTCATTTGTTGGGGTGCGGAGACTACCAGGGAGTCTGAGGATGGGAAAGCCCCAGTTCCGGAGGAGCCAGGGCAGCGAACACAAAGCCCCGCATGCCCGGGCAGGTTGGGAGAGTCCTTCTGCCTGCGCAGCCTGGCTGGTTTGGAGCAGCGGGATGGCCCTTGCTGCCTGGCTCACGAAAGCCCCCTGTGGGAGAGCCCCAGGCGCGCAGGGCATGTGGGTTGCGGGAAGCACGGTTCCCCATGCCCCGGTGTGGGTGAACTTGATAGAGGAGGGAGGAGGGTGACACCCACCGGGGGTGCTAATTAGTAACCACTGTGGCTTCAGGGAACTCAAATGAAAGGAAGACTTGTACGTCTCTCACTTTAAGTCCAGAGCTAGAAATGATTAAGCTTAGTGAAGATGTAGAATTTTCATAGCTAGAGAGAAGTCAATGCTTGGCTTCAAAACTTCTTTGAGGACCACTGCAGCTGGTGACTTTAAGTTACAGCCAGTGCTCATTGACCACTCTGAAAATCTCAGGACCCTTAAGAATTATGCAAAATCTATTCTTTCTGTGCTCTAGAAATGGAACATCACTGTCTGGATGACAGCACATCTGTTAATAGCATGGTTTACTGAATATATTAATCCCACTATTGACACCCACTGCTCAGAAAAAAAAAAAAAGATTCCTTTAAAAAGACTGTTGCTTGGCCAGGCATAGTGGCTCACACCTGTAATCCCTGCACTTTGGGAGGCCGAGGATCACCTGAGGTCAGGAGTTCAAGACCAGCCTGGCCAAAATGATGAAACCCCATCTCTACTAAAAATACAAAAATATTAGCCAGGCATGGTGGTAGTACCTGTAATTTCAGCCACTCGGGAGGCTGAGGCAGAAGAATGGCTTGAACCCTGGGGGCGGAGGTTACAGTGAGCCGAGACCGCACCACTGCACTCAAGCCTGGGCAACAAGAGCGAAACTACGTCAAACAAAAGAAAAAAAAGAAGGAAAGAAAAAGAAAAAAATAAAAGTAAAGAAAAAGAAAAAAGAAAAAAGATTGCTGCTTATTGACAATTCACCTAGCTATCCAGAAGCTTAGCTGGAGATGTACTTGGAAATTAATGTTATTTTCATGACTGCTAATACAATATTTACCTTCAGCCTGTGGATCAAGGAGTGGTTTTGACTTTCAAGTGTTTTTATTAATTAATAAATGCATTTTGTAAAGGTATAGCTGTCATAGATGGTGATTTCTTTGATGAATCTGGATAAACTGAATTGAAAACCTTTTGGAAATGATTCACCGTTAATCCTTTCATGATATTTGAACCTCCTCCCATGAATCACAAATGTCCTTAATAGCAATCCTTAAGTGCCATTAAGGACATTTGTGATTCATGGGAGGAGGTTGAAATATTAACATTAACAGGAGTTTGGAAGAAGTTGATTCCAGCCCTCATGGATGACTTTGAGGGCTAAGGATGTCAGTGGAGGAAGTCCCTGCAGATGTGGTAGAAATTGCAAGACAGCTAGAATTAGAATTAGGGCCTTAAGGTGAGATGAAATTGCTGTAAACTCATGATGAAACTTGAACAAATAGGGAGTTGCTTCTTATGGACGAGCAAAGAAAATATTTTCTTGAGATGGAATATAATCCAGGTGGAGATGCTATAAACATTGTTAAAATGACAACAAAGGATTTAGAATATTCCATAAACCTAGTTGATAAAGCAGCAGCAGGGTTTGAGAGGGTTTACTCCAATTTTGAAAGAAGTTCTACTGTTGATAAAACGGTGCCAAACAGCATCACATGCTACAGGGAAATCTTTTGTGAAAGGAACAAACTTCATTGTTTGAAGAAATTGACACAGGCATCCAACTTTCAGCAGCCCCCACACTGATTAGCCAGCAGTCATCAATATAGAGGCAAGACTCTCACCAGGAAAAAGATTATGACTTGGTAAGGCTCAGATATTCATTAGCATTTTTTAGCACTGACGTATTTTAACTTAAGGCATGTACACAGTTTTTTAGACATGCTATTAATTACTAATTATTAATTATTAAATGCTCATTAGACTACAATATAGTTTTAAGCATAACTTTTATAAGCACTGGGAAACAAAATGTTTATGCAACTAACTTGATTGTAACATTTGCCTTATTGCAGTGGTCTGGAACCAAACCCACACTATCTCTGACATGTGCTTGTAGGTTTTTGGTTGTAACATTTGCCTTATTGTAGTGGTCTGGAACCAAACCCACACTATCTCTGAGGTGTGCTTGTAGGTTTTTGGTTGTAACATTTCCCTTGTTGCAGTTGTCTGCAACCAAACCCACAATATCTCTGAGTATGCTTGTAGGTTTTTGGTTGTTCTTTGTTTTGAGATGGGGTTTCGCTCTGTCGCCCAGGCCAGAGTTCAGTGGCATGATCACAGCTCACTGCAGCCTCCAACTGCTGGGTCAAGTAATTTTTCTACCACAGCCTGCTGAGTAGCTGGGACTACAGGCATGCAGCACTATGCCTGGCTATTTTTTTAAATACTTTTTTGTGGAGACGGGATCTCACTATGTTGCCCAGCTCGTCTTGAACTCCGGGGCTCAAGCAATCCAGCCACTTCAGACTCCCAAAGTGCAGCCATTACAGGCTTGAGACACTGTACCCAGCTTGTCTGCAGTTCTTAAAACAAAAACGGCCAGGTGCGGTGTCTGACGCCTATAATCCTAGCACTTTGGGAGGCCAAGGCAGGTGGATCACAATGTCAGGAGTTTGAGACCAGCCTGACCAAGATGGTGAACCCAGTCTCTACTAAAAATAGAAAAATTAGCCGGGCGCAGTGGCGGGCACCTGTAGTCCCAGCTACTCGGGAGGCTGAGGCAGGAGAATCGCTTGAACCCAGGAGGCGGAAGTTGCAGTAAGCCGAGATCGTGCCACTGCTCTCCCGCCTTGTGACAGAGCAAGACTCCATCAAAAAAAAGTAATTTAAAAGATTAAAAGTTAAGATAGATTTTTACAAATGTATATGTCTACCATTACAGTATCATACAGAATGGTTTTACTGCCGTGAAGATTCTCTGTGCTCTGTGTATCCATCTCTTCCTTCCCCTTGGTCCATGGCAACCACTGATCTTTCTACTGTTCCCATAGTTTCACCGTTTCCAGAACGTCATATAATTGGAATCGAACAGTACGTAGACTTTTCGGATTGGCTTCTTCTTTTAGCAATATGCATTTAAGTTTCCTCCATGTATTTTTTTGTGGCTTGATAGTTCATCTCCTGTTAGCAGTGAATAATATCCCGTTGCCATTATGCTTTTGTCAAGACTCAGAACGTACAACGTGAAGAGTAAACGTGAATGTTCACTGTAAGCTTTGAGTGATAATGAAGGGTCAAGGTAGGTTCCTGGTTGTCACAGGTGTGCTCCTGTGAGGCAGGAAGCTGTAGTGGGGAGGCTGTGTGTGGGGAAAGGGACATAGGAGAAGTCTGTACTCTCTGCTCCGTTTAGCTGTGAACCTGCACTTCTCTAAAAAATAAAATTAGTTAACATTAAAAGCAAAAAATTAGAAAAATTAAAACATTACAATGTGTCATATAGTTTTCAAATCACAAGACAGGAAAAGACATAATAAAAGAAACTATAGAAAACAACAAAGATAGGAACAAAACATCAGTGATAGAAGGCAGAAGACAGAAACGTGGAGCCAAACACATTAATTTATTTTAATCATTATTTATACTCATTTATACTAATTTATATTGATTTAACATATTAATTCTGACTAAATGGCATTAAGGAATTTGCATGTCACATTCTGGATGAGAGGACTCAATAATATTAGCTCTTCAGTTTGCTGTAAAGCATTTAAAAATATGCTCAAATTCCAATAAAAATTCCAAGAAAAATATTTTTGAACAAGAACATGTGATTTTAAATCCATATATTGAACATACACACAATGAGAGCCAATATTATAAAATTTACTATAAGATATTTTAGATTATTGTCACTATTCAAAATTAAATTTGAAATGGCACAAAAATAAACACATTAATGAAAGGGAATTAAAAACACAGAAATTGAGTGTAATTTTATCTAGTAACAGGGTAACATTTTAAACCCACAAAACAGAGCGATTGTTCCAATTATGGTATTAAAATATTGGGTAATGATTTGAGAATATAAAATGAAAGAATTGAATCATTGTCCCACACCTTACATAAAAGTTAATTCCAGTATTAAATGTAAAAAAAGAGAGAGAAAAGAAAATTAGATGTGTGTGTGTTTTATGACCTTGAGAATGAATGTCTTCTAAAATCAAAATTTCAAACAGAAACCATATAAAAAGGAATAAACCTAATGTACCTAAAATGTAAATTCTTACATATTTCAACACCACGCAAAAAGCACAAAACACACTGGGGACATTTTTACAACAATTATGTTACATGAAAGTTAAAATCCTTATGACATATACAATGTATAAAACAGTATTATTACCACTATTATTAATACCATTATGATTACCTGGTCTTCCCACGCACCAGTCCTCTTCTGGTTCCCTGTGGTGACACAGAGCCCTCCCTCTCTGGCCACAGTGAGGGATCCAGCAGGAAAACTGCCTAAGCCCTCAGAGGGTGTGAGCCAAGCCAGGACATCACATTCCCTCCTGCAAAGACTCAGATACCCACTCACGACAGAGATTTGGTCCCTCTCTGGAAAAGCTGTGTAAAAATTATTGCAGAAACTTGTTTCTTATGTTCCCAGACACATGGAGAAAGCTGGTCTGGAAGACTGATGTCCACATGCTAAGAGAAGCAATCACTCATAACATACACACTGCACACACCACACCATGTGCACACGCACACACCCCCCACACACAGACACCACACAAACAGCACACACACCATGTGCACACTTGAAGGGGTGGCCTGCCCCTCCACACTTGTGGGCGTTTCTCATCGGGTGGAACAAGACACTTGAGAAAAGAAAGAGACACAGAGACAAAGTATAGAGAAAGAAAAGTGGGCCCAGGGGAACGGCGCTCAGCATAAGGAGGACCCGCGCCGGCACCAGTCTCTGAGTTTCCTTAATATTTATTGATCATTATCGGGCATTTCTCTGAGAGGGGGATGTGGCAGGACAATAGGGTAATAGTGGAGAGAGGGTCAGCAGGAAAACATATGAACAAATGTCTCTGCATCATAAACAAGGTAAAGAAAAAGTACTGTGTTTTTGATGTTCATATAAACATCTCAATGCCTTAAAGAGCAGTATTGTTGCCAGCATGTCCCACCTCCAGCCCTAAGGAGGTTTTCCCCTATCTCAGTAGATGGAATATACAATTGGGCTTTACACCCAGACATTCCATTGCCCAGGGAGGAGCAGGAGACAGATGCCTTCCTCTTATCTCAACTGTAAAGAGGCATTCCTCTTTTATTAATCCTCCCCAGAACAGACCATTTATCGGTGTCAGGCTGGGGGACAGTCAGGTCTTTCCCTTCCCACGAGGCCATATTTCAGACTATCACACGGGGAGAAACCTTGGACAATACCTGGCTTTCCTAGGCAGAGGTCCCTGTGGCCTTTCGCAGTGTTTTGTGTCTCTGGGTACTTGAGAGTAGGGAGTGGTGATGACTCTTAACAAGCATGCTGCCTTCAAGCATTTGTTTAACAAAGCTCATCCTGCAGAGCCCTTAATCCATTTAACCTTGACTCGACACAGCACATGTTTCTGTGAGCACAGGGTTAGGGGTAGGGTTACAGATTAACAGCCTCTCAAGGCAGAAGAATTTTTCTTAGTACAGAACAAAATGGAGTCTCTTATGTCTACTTCTTTCTACATAGACACAGTAACAGTCTGATTTCTTTCTTTTCCCCACACACACGCATACACATCCCACACACAGGCACACACACCCCAGACACAACACACACTGCACACACACCATGTGCACACGCACACACACCCCCTGCACTGCACACACACCACACCCACTGCACACACCATGTGCACATGCACACACCAGACACCACGCACACTGCACACACACCCTGTGCACATGCACACCCCACTCACACCACACCCACTCCACACACACCATGTGCACATGCACACACCCCACACTGCACACACCACACCATGTGCACACATGCACACCAGACACCACACACACTGCACACACACCATGTGCGCACACACACACCACACACAGACACCACACACACTGCACATAAGCATCTGCACACACCCCAGACACCACACACACTGCACACACCACACCATGTGCACAAGCACACACCCCATACAGACAACACACACAATGCACATACACCACACAGACACCACACCCACTGCACACACCACACCCACTGCACACACCACACCATGTGCACACACACACAACTCAGACACCATACACACTGCACATACACCATGAGCACATGAACACATATCACACAGACACCACACACTGCACACTCACCATGTGCACAAACACACCACATATTGCACACACATGTGCACATGCACACACCACAGACACCACACACTGCACACACACCATGGGCACACACACCACACACACACTGCACACACACCATGTGCACGCATACACACCCCACACAGACACCACACTGCATGCACACATCATGTGCACACGCACACACCCCACAGACCACACACCGCACACACCACGCCATGTGTACACACACCCCACACACAGACACCACACACTGCACACACATCCCACCACACTGCACATGCCACACCATGTGTACATGTGCACACCACATACACGCCACACACACCGTGTACACAAGCACACATGCCCCACACATACACTACACAGGCACCACACACACTGCACACAGCACACCATGCATGCACGCACACACGCCCACACACCACACACACTGCACACACACCATGTACACACGCACACACCACACACAGACATCACACACACTGCACACACACCATGTATACATGCACACACACCCACACCACACACACTGCACACACACCACGTGCACATGCACACACACCACAGACACCACACATTGCACACACACACCATGTGCACACGCACACACACCACAGACACCACACATTGCACACACACCATGTGCACACGCACACACCCACACCACACACACTGCACACAGACCAGGTGCACATACACACACCCCAGATACACCACACACACCACACCATGTGCACACACACACCCCAGACACCACACACACTGCACACACACCATGTGCACACGCACGCACATCCCCACACCACACACTGCACAATGTGCACACACGCATACCCCCCACACCCTGCACACACTACACCACACACACGAATCTACTACACACACAACATACACATACAGCACCACACACACCCCATACTCCCCACACACATCAAACACACACCCCACACATACTCCCCACACACTGCACATGTATATATAGCACCACACACAGCACACACACTGTGCACACACACACCACACATTCTACACTCATCACACATCAAACACTACAGTGCACATACACCCAGCACCATACATACACACACATCACATACACCACACACTGCATACACACATATCACACGCACACCACACCACACATAGTATACACACACCACACACATACACCACAAACACGGCACATATACACACCATGCACCACCCACAAACTACACACAGTATACACACATAACACCCACAATACACACCACACACATACATACCCCATGAACCTACTACACACACAGACCACATACACACACCATACATACACATCATACGCATACAACTGCGCACACCTCACAGCATACATACAATCCTCACTTTTAGAAATTAATTTGGCTTTTAAGGGGCCTGGATAGTAAAGTATTTTATTGGCGTTTGAATGAACCAAGAAAATGCATATAAATACACATGCGTAACTATAAGAGCAAAAGTAGTACTTTCGAAATCACAACATTAGATTAAACAATGTAAATTTTTAATTGTTTTTAAAAAATCAAGTCTTTCTCATCTTACTAGAAACTATTTACCAGAGTAAATAAGCTTCTTACTGAGGTCAAAAGACTTTCTGGAAAAACTTCTCCTTGATGAAATTACACTTAAAACATCACTTCCATCGTGAAGTATTTAAGATGTTCCTGGTCCTTTTCCTGTTATGTGGAATCGTCAATTCAAATTTTAAAAGTGACTTTGAGATGCTTTTCATCTATTATTTTAAAAATGTTGAAGGCGTTTTTAATTCTGCCTTCAACAGAGATGGACACACTCTGATTATGATGTAAAACTGAACACGTTACTCTGACAGGCTTTCTTTTCTGCAGCTCAGCTACCATCATTATTAATAAGGATTGAATGCTTTTACTCCTTGCACAATCTGTATTCCCTGCTTTATAAAGAACAGAAATCTAATTCTCACTATGAAGACAGATAAAAGTAATCCCTTCAACCTATAGATGAATCATTTACCAAAGCACTCAGACTTTAAATAGCATTTATCAAATGTGTCTACATTTCTACGCAGATTCATAGAAATAACATGTAGTTTAAATCATTGCACATTTTATGCTTTTAATGAGTTGTGATGGTCATTAGTATTTTTATCACATTTCCCCAAAGGTAGGCTAATTACTGTTATTATTTTCAGCTAGAAATATAAAATGTATTTTCTATTTTTGATGACTTTGAAACATAATCCTTGCAATATAATATCTGTGTATAATATCTGTGGAAAGCATGAAAGTAATATTCAAACAGTAGGCATTTTTTCCAGAATGAAAATTTCCTCTACAATAACATTCACCTTTTTTTCCCTGATGGGCAAATAAAAGTCAACATTTCTAACATTGCTGGACGTTATTTACATTAAACTTGCCTCAGCGTCAGGTGTTGCAGAAACTGGACAAAAGGCCACAAGGTACACAATACACACACACACACACACACACACACACACACAAAACTTGTATTATTATACTTAGCTAAGTGTCTAAAGAGGTGGATAAATATATTAGATTGCTCCAGAGGAAGGATTTTTATGGGGCCTATTGGAAAGTATGACTACAGTTTGAGTGAGATGTCTGTAAGAGATTCAATTTGGCCACTAATAGAGTATCCAATTTTAAAAATACTGACAGAAGGCTCATGAGATAGAAATTTTCACCTAGATCTATTGGAAATATGCTACTAGATTCTGTAATAAAAAGACTGGTGCGGTAATTCTAAAACACATCTGATATCTAAACCTTTGTTTGTTTTTTACCTGAAATCCTTATGAGGGTGATTGTGTATGTCAATTTGAATCTTCCCATCAACAAGATAAAAAAATACATAAATAAATAGCCAGGCTGCCTGGATAAATTAGTTCACCTTTTCTATATTTTGAGGGCAGTGCTTCTCCTCCTTTGACAGACACAAGATTCACCCGGGGATCCCTTGCAATGAAAAACCATAGACCACACTTTGACTAGCTTGGATAAGGGGCCAGAGCATTGAAATGAGTGTGTAGGTGACTGTGTTAAGATTCTGCCGCTCATTTGGGCACTGGCTCACCATATAAACAAAGCTTAGGACCTCTAGTCCTTGCTGGAAAAGAAATACACATACATAGGATGTGACTGTGCATATGGAATATCTGTTGTGTTCTGGACATTGTGCTAGACAACAGAGATAAGAAGTCAAATAATCCCTTGTCTCTATTGGAAAAGAGCTTCCTAAACACTGGCTTTTGAGGTCTTTGAAACTAGATTCACTTTCAGATTTGATTATTATATTTATGATTTGATATTTTCATTGAACCCCATGATATAAGTTTTCTAGAACCTGCTAGAATAATTGACTTTGCTCTCAGCATTATGAAGCCACTGGGGCACATAAGTAATTCATTTATGTTTCTATTTAACCAGACAGGAACAACTTGAGCTACTTTTCTAGCCACTTTCGTTTAGAGATGTTTTTGTTTGTTATTTTTGTTTGTTTGTTTTTAAGACGGGTCTCACTCTGTCACCTAGGCTGGAATGCAGTGGCGTGATCAGAGCTCACTGCAGCCTCTACCTTCTGGACTCAAGCAATCCTCTCACCTCAGCCTCCTGAAAAGCTGGGACCACAGGCTCATACCACCATACTCAACTCATTAAAAATATATATATTTTTTTTGTTGAGACGGTTTTTCCATGTTTCCTAGACTTGTCTCCAACTCTTGAACTTAAGCAATCTGCCTGACTCAGCCTCCTAAAGTGTAGAGCTGTGTTTTCAGTCTTTTTTGAGCTGTTTTACAATCCAATTTTGAATTGGTAAGTTTGGATTCATTCTGACATTTACAGATTTAACATCCTACTTCACAAGATGCTCATAGCCTTAATCCATTACAGCAGATGACTCATCCATCTCTGCTTATAGCCTTGATCCATTTCAGTAGCCACCTCGTCCATCTCTGCTCATAGCCTAAAGTAATAGAAGCCAGAGGGAAGAAATGGAAGCCAACGTGAGTCCAGAACACACATTTTATAAGAGTATAAGAAATATAAAAATAGCAAAGTATATCGTGAAGTTTGTAATAGATGTGCATGGCTAAAATTTATTCTTAATATATTCTATAAATTGGGAAAAATATTAAACACATGAAAAGTAAGGAACTTGGGCTGGGTGTGGTGGCTCATGCCTGTAATCCCAGCACTTTGGGAGGCCGAGGCTTGCGGATCACAAGGTCAGGAGATCAAGACCATCCTGGCTAACATGGTGAAACCCCGTCCCCACTAAAAATACAAAAAATTAGCCAGGTGTGGTGATGGGTCCCTGTAGTCCCAGCTACTCGGAAGGCTGAGGCAGGAGAATGGCATGAACCCGGGAGGCGGAGCTTGCAGGGAACCGAGATCGCTGGACAGAAGAGAAAATATACACTGCAGTCAGAAGCCACTGTGTAGGAAGCTCCTTTCAGAAAGAGGCAAGGGATATTTGAATTTTTATCTCTAGTGTCTAGTACAATGTCGAGAACACAACAGATATTCCATATGCGCAGTCACATCCTATACATCTGTATTTCTTTTCCAGCAGGAACTGGAGGTCCTAAGTTTTGTTCATATGGTGAGCCAGTGCCCACATGAACAGTAGGATCTTAGCACTGTCACCTGGACATCCATTTAAATGCTCTTGTCTTAGCTAGTCAAAGTGTGGTCTATGAGTTTGCATTTTAATAAGATTCCAGGGTGAATCTTGTGCATGTTACAGGGAAGCACTGTCCTACATCATATGTGACAGGCTGTCATAGTCACCATCATCACGGGAATCTTGTGCATGTTACAGGGAAGCACTGTCCTATGTCGTATCAGACAGGCTCTCATAGTCACAATCATCACGGGAATCCTGTGCGTGTTACAGAGGAAGCACTGTCCTACATCATATGTGACAGGCTCTCATAGTCACCATCATCACGGGAATCTTGTACATGTTACAGGGAAGCACTGGCATACGTCATATGTGATAGACTCTCATAGTCACCATCATCAGGGCAATCTTGTGCATGTTACAAGGAAACACTGTCCTACATCATATGTGAAAGGCTCAAATAGTCATCATCATCATGGAAATCTTGTGCATGTTACAGGGAAGCACTGTCCTACATAGTATCTGACAGGCTCTCATAGTCACCATCATCATGGGAATCTTGTGTATGTTACAGGGAAGCACTGTCCAACATCATATGTGACAGGCTTTCACAGTCACCATCATCACAGGAATCTTGGGCATGTTACAGGGAAGCACTGTCGAACATCATATGTGACAGGCTCTCATAGTCACCATCATCACGGAAATCTCGCGCATGTTACAGAGAAGCACTGTCCTACATCATATGTGACAGGCTCTCATAGTCACCATTCCCATGACCATAGTCATGGGAATCTTGCTCATGTTACAGGGAAGCATTGTCCTACATCGTATCTGACAGGCTCTCATAGTCACCATCATCAGGGGAATCTTGCGCATGTTACAGGGAAGCACTGTCCTACATCATATGTGACAGGCTCTCATAATCACTATCATCACGGGAATCTTGTGCATGTTACAGGAAAGAACTGTCCTGCATCGTATCTGACAGGCTCTCATAGTCACCATCATCACGGGAATCTTGCACACTTTACAGGGAAGCACTGTCCTACATCATATGTCACAGGCTCTCACAGTCACCATCATCACAGGAATCTTGCACACGTTACAGGGAAGCACTGTCCTACATCATGTGACAGGCTCTCATAGTCACCATCACCATGGGAAGCTGCATTTAGAGCATTTAACTATATGGGCTCTGAAATCAGATGACTTAGGTTTAGACTTACTTCTACTTCTTACTATGCAGAGAACTCTGGGTTGAAAACTTTACGAGACCCAGTTTCATCATGTCCAAATTGGAGGCATGGGGAAATTATAGCATTTTGCATAGAATATTGTTTTAAGTATAAAATGAAATAGTACATAGTAAGCTTCTGCCATACACTGACTGCACAATAAATATTAGTTAATAGTAACTCATTTAATCCTAAGGTCTATAAATTTGTACACAATAATTTTTTGTGACTACCTTAATTTTCATAATTAGTCTAGATTTAAAATCAAGGAATGTTCTTACGTGTAGTTGGCAATCAATATGACATGCCAAAATTATATGTAAGTATTTCATTGTTGGTGGGGATATAAGAAATTTACCATCAAAAGAGAGACGATAATCTATGTTTGCAGACTCCAGAAAGCTATCTCTCACATAAGAATTTGCAATTTCTGGGGGAAAAGAAAAAGTTGATTGTGCAAAGAAAGATTACCATGGAGTCTTCTCTATGGCAACACCAAAAATGAAAGCTGATTCTCATCTTCCTAACAATCTGCAAAGACGAGAGAAACACAACCTACTGAGCATCAAATTAAAGAAGGAGAGAATTTGAGTGGCACAGGAGGAAATCATGTCACCGCTAGCGAAATCAATATGACCAGTGCTCCTCTGCCCTCCTCTGAGGCTAAGGAGGGGTTAAATATCAGTGGCTGACCTCAGGTAATGGAATGAGCAAAAAAGCTATAAAAATGCATGCATTACGTAATTAAGAGGGTGGGAAGGGATTTTTTTTAAAACGCAATTCCCACTCGGGTTCCTTCCTGTTCACCCCATTGGTGAAGAAGCTAGTCTTGCCCTAGAATTCTGGGAATGGCTGCAGACAAAACAAACACTGAGCAGACGAAATTCCCAGTAATTTGCTCGTCACACATACTCAGCCCAGTGGGGGATGACACTGCATTTATGCAGGTCTACCCAGGGTTGCTCTCTGGAACAGATGGTGTGGGAGGCAGGCTTGGTAGAAATCAGAGGGTGGGGTAACCCCTCGTCCCTTCAGGGATGTGCTTGACTAATTCAGAGTTTTGCAGTCTGGTGGGGGCATGAAAGCCATTAGGCTGAGGACATGGTGGGGTGCTGCATGAAATTTTAGGTGTCACAATACAATTGACCCCTGATGCTTTAACATCAGACATTTATTTTCGTGATGACTAATATTTTGAGAGGCTGAGCGAAAGCTGCTGAGACATTGTAATAAGTGTTTAGGGACATAAGAGATTACGAAGGCCACAGTTATGAGTAATGTAATGTGGAAGCCGATGCAAAGCTACTGCCCCCATTTATTTAGCAGGAGGCAGGAAAAGTGATCTGGGGTCTCTGGCAGAATAAGCGTGTTTGTAAATATTTGGGTGATATCATGCATTCCCCATGCATTGATTTAGAGATCTGGGGTCTCTGGCAGCACAAGAGTGTTCATAATTATTTGGGTGACGTCATGCATCCCCCATGCATTGGTTTTCATGTCTCCAGTGAGTTGTTGGGCAAGTCTGATATTACTGATCCACACGCAGCAGGCAGCTTCCTGTACTGAGCTAGCTCCACACCTTGGACAGCCCAGGACTGAACGGTTGTCAAAAATGTGAACTCCTTGATGTCCAGTAAAGGCAACTGAGGGAACTGTGTAGCATTGGTGTAAAAAGTGCACTTTCCTAAGAAGCATGAACTTAGAGTAATCAAAGCCTGTGGCAACAGTGGAACCCAGCAGGGCATCCACTCGCTGCTTTGTAACTTAAATAGGAATTCTTTGAGGAGCTCAGTCTATCTCTCAACTAAAGCAGCTGCCTGCAGCCTATAGGGGCAGTGGAAGCCCTACTAGACACTTTCACAAGCCTAGCACTGTGTTTTCTGATGAAATGTTGCCTTGATCACCATCAGTAGTGTCAGGAACTCTGCAGGGGATAAGGAGTGTCCCTGTGAGATCCATACTGTGTCCTTCGTTATAAAAAAAGGCATCTGTTACCTTGATTGTATTCTGAGTATCCATGAGGCAAGAAGTTTCTTTAATTCAATGGGGAGGGAAGGTGGATAATTCTTGGCAATTGCCAAAAATTTGTAAAAATGTACAAATGGGGCTAATTGTTGGCCCGGCATCAGTGCTGAGATGACCATCTCAAGTTTGGCCAGTTGTGCTGAGGCTTGGGTGTCATCCTTTATCAGGGACATCCTGGCTAAGGGAGGGAAGACTGCAGCAACAACCCACTGAGCTCCATCACGTCAGATGATGGCATCCATTCAGAAGGTGGATGAACTTCACTGCTGGTCACTCAGTCAATCCCAAGGGGCCTCGGAGATGGGTGGCTTCCAGCAACACAGCCTGAGGATGAAGGAGGCCAGTGTTTCCTGCAGATGAGAATGGCAGGGGGTCCAGGTTTGACTCCATCCCGAGGCAAGGAGGTCTCTGCAGCTGTGCCAAGGCTGTGGGGTGCTGCTTCCCAAGGCCTGATGGCCAGATGGGCATGAAGGCTCGTGGACATGGATGCAGAGCCCTCTGTTTCCAGAGGGTCCAGTATGTGGTCAGCAATCACTGCCCTGATGCTGTACAGAACACAGTGAAAAGGGGCAGGTTTGTTTTTTACATCAGAAGCCCATGGACTACTTATGGCCACCATATGCAATCCAGATACTTCAGGAGGCATGGGAAGAGGTTGCTAAAGCATCCACAGTGTGTTCTCTGAGGGAATTCATAGGAGCACCTGTTAATTTAGATTCGGACAGATTCCAGACTTGTTGGAGGAGGCTTCATTCAAGGTGGGTCAGTTAGCCAATGACAGACAGCATCAGTGAGATTAAGTAAGATTTGTAAATAAGAAATATGTTGTCACCTGAACCCCAAGTAAAGAATTAAAGGGCTGGGAACAGTGGCTGACACCTGTAATCCCAGAACTTTGGGAGGCCGAGGTAAGAGGATCGCTTCAGCCCAGGAGTTTGAGACCAGTCTGGGTAACATAGTGAGACCTTTTCTCTACAAAAAAATAAACAAAATTAGCTGAGTGTGGTGGCACACACCTGCAGTCCTAGCTACTTGGAAGGCCGAGATGGGAGAATTGCTAGAGCTCAGGAGGTCGAGGCTGCAGTGAGCTGAAATCGTGCCACTTCATACCAGCCTGGGTGACAGAGCAAGACTGTGCCTCCAAAAAACAAAACATAAATTAAAGAATGTTGGGCTTGTATTAACATTGTGGATGCTGAGAGGATCAATAACTATTTCTTGAAAGTGTCAGGAATAGAGCAGCCCCATGTTTACCAAGGAATTTTCAGGAATTGAAGCAAAGGGCAGGGCCTTGCACTGCTGTGTTGGGGAAAGATCCATTCCCTTTGTGTAAGCCTCCTTGTATCTGTGTGTCCTTATTGCGTAAAATGAATTTTCTCTGAGAATGATGTCATCAGTATAATGTCACACTTGTGCTCCTGTAGAAAGCTGGTTGCAGTGAGATCTTGTCTGTGAAGATTGCATGCAATAACAAGGCTGCCGAGGCACTCGGTGGGTTGCCTGGTCCCTTCAGAGATGAAGGCAGGCTATGACTGAGACTCTGTTAAAATAGGCACAAAAAGAACATGGTAGCCAAATCTGTAACAGCAAAATATTTATCAGTTGCATGAATATATATAGGTTTATTGTAAGGAATTGGCTCATGTGGTTATGAAGGCTAAGAAGTCCCAGGACCTCCATTCAGCAAGCTGGAGACCCAGGACTGCCAATGTTGGAGTTCCAGTCCAAGCCTAAAGTCCTGAGAACCAGGAAAGCTGATGGCGTAAGTTACAGTCCACGTCTGACTTCAAAGGCGAGAGAAGATCTACATTTCAGCTCTGAAATCATCAGAGAGTGAATTCTCTCTTCCTCTACCCTTGTGTTTTATTTGGGTTTTAATGGATTGGATGAGGCCCACTCACACTGGGGTGGGCAAGCACTTTACTAAGTCTACATATTCAAATGTTCGTCTCATCAAGGAACACCCTCACAGACACATCCAGAGTGTTTAACCAAATATCTAGGCAACCCAACTTGGCAAATAAAGTTAACGATCATAAGGCGAAAGATATATACGATCTGAAGACAAATCAGGGATGCAGGATGGTTAAATATCTGCAAGTCAATAAATGTGATACACCATATAAACAGAATTAAAAACAAAAATCACATGATCATCTCAATACATGCAGAAAAAGGATTTGACAAAATCCAGCATCCCTTTGTGCCTAAAACCCTCAGCAAAATTGACATAGAAAAAACATTTGACAAAATCCAGAATCCCTTTGTGATTAAAACCCTCAGCAAAATCAACATCGAAGGGACATACCTTAAGGTAATAAAAGCCATATATGACAAACACAGCCAACATTATATGGAATGGGGAAAAGTTGAAAGCATTCCCCCTGAGAACTGGAACAAGACAATGATGCCAACTTTCACCACTTCTATTCAACACAGTATAGAAGTCCTCGCCAGAACAATCAGATAAGAGAAATAAAGGGCATCCAAATCGGTAAAGAGGAAATCGAACTGTCACTCTTTGCTGATGACATGATTGTATACCTAAAAAACCCTAAAGACTCATCCCAAAAGCTACTAGAACTGGTAAATGAATTCAGCAAAGTTTCAGGATACAAAATTAATGTACACAAGTCAGTGGCTCTGCTATACAGTAATAGTGAACGAGCTGAGAATTATATAAAAAACTCGCCCCCTTTTACAATAGCTGCAATAAAAACCTTAGGAATATTATAATTCCTATAATTATAATAGTATATTCCTATAATTGTCAATTGCATGCAATCTTTGCAGACAAAATCTTAATTATATCTGGAATACTTAACCAAAGAGACAAAAGACCTCTACAAGGAAAACTATAAAACACTGCTGTTAGAAATCATAGATACAAACAAATGGAAACATATCCCATGCTCACGGATGGGTAAAATCAATATTGTGAAAATACCATACTGCCAAAAGCAATCTACAAACTCAATGCAATCCCCATTAAAGTACCAACATCAGTCTTCACAGAACTACAAAAATTCACATGGAACTAAAAAAGATATAGAAGGGACATACCTTAAGGTAATAAAAGCCTAGAACCAAAAAAGAGTCTGTATAGCCAAAACAAGACTAAGCAAAAAGAACAAATCTAGAAGCCAACTTCAAACTATACTAGAAGGCCATAGTCACCAAAACAGCATGTTACTGGTATAAATATAGCCATATAGATCAATGGAACATAATAGAGAACCCAGAAATAAAGCCAAATACTTACAGTCATCTAATCTTCAACAAAACAAACAAAAACATAAAGCAGAGAAAGAATACCCTATTCAACAAATAGTGCTGAGATAAATGGCAAGCCACACATAGAAGAATGAAAGTGGATGCTCATTTCTCACCCTATTCAAAAATCAACTCAAGATGGATCAAGGACTTAAATCTAATATCTGAAACCATAAAAATTCTAGAAGACAACATAGGAAAAAGCCTTCTAGACATTGGCTTAGGCAAAGACTTCATGATCAATAACCCAAAAAGCAAAAGTAACTAAAACAAAGATAAATAGATGAGACTTAATTAAACTCAAAGGCTTCTGCGCAGTAAGAGAAATAATCAGCAGAGTAAACAGATAACCTACAGAGTGGGAGAAAATCTTCGCAATCTGTACTTCTGATTAAAGGACTAATACCCAGAATCTGCAAGGAACTCAAACAAACCAGCAAGAAAAACATCCCATCAAAAAGTGGGCTAAGGACATGAACAGACAATTCTCAAAAGAAGATAAGCAACTGGCCAACAAACACATGAAAAAATGCTCAACATAACTAATTATCTGGGAAATGCAAATCAAAACCACAATACAATATGATACCCCGTCACTCCTGCAAGAATGGTCATAATCAAAAAATCAAAAACTAATAGATGTTGGCATGGATGTGGTAAAAAGGGAACACTTTTACACTTTTTGGAGGGAATGTAAGCTAGTACAGCAGCTATGGAAAACAGTGAGGAGATTTCCAAAGAACTAAAAGCAGATCTATCATTTGATCCAGTAATCCCACTCCTGGGTATCTACTCAGAGGAAAATAAGTCATTATATGAAAAAGATACTTGCACACACATGTTTATAGCAGCACAATATGCAATTGGAAGAATTTGAAACCAGCCTAAATGCCCATCAATCAGTAAGTGGATAAATAAAATGTGGTATAAATATTTACCACATGGAATACTACTCAGCCATAAGATGGAATGAAATAATGCATTCATAACAACCTGGATGAAACTGGACACCATTATTCTAAGTGAAGCAACTTAGGAATGGAAAACCAAACATTGTATGTTCTCATTCATAAGTGAGAGCTAAGCTATGAGGATGCAAAGGCATAAGAATGATACAATGGTCTTCGAGGATTAAGGGAAAGGCTGGGAGTGGTGGGGTGGGTGCGGTGAGGGATAAAACACTACACAACGGGTACAGTGTACACTGCTTGGGTGATGCGTGCACCACAAATCTCAGAAATCGCCACTAAAGAACTTATTCCTGTAACCAAACACCACCTGTTTCCCAAAAACCTGTTGAAATTAAAAAAAAAAACCCATCATATTCCCCAAAAACCTATTGAAATAAAAAAAAATTATCCACAATATTAGGCATTGGGTACGAGGGCCTTAATGGTTGGGAGCACTGCAGTCACATTACAGCAATCCACTGTGAAACACCATTTATTATTTGCAGGTTTAAGAACAGGCCAAATTCTACTGTTAAACGTTGAAGCAATGAGAATTATCACCCCTTCACTAATTAATTAGGTCTTATATAATAAGTTTTATTTATCTGAAGTCATGTTGTAATTTATCTTGGACCATATTTGCTAATTTATCAAGATGGGGAGGCTGGACACGATGGTCCACACCTGTAATCCCAGCACTTTGGTAGGCCGAGGCAGGAGGATTGCTTGAGGCCAGAAGTTAGAGACCAGCCTAAGCAACATAGCAAGACTCCACTTCTATAATTTTTTTTAATTGGCTGTGTTGGTGCATGCCTGTAATCCCAGCTACTTGGAAGGCTAAAATGGGAGGATTGCTTGAGCCCAGGAGTTCAAGGCAGCAGTGAGCTATGATTGTGCCACCACACTTCATTCAGCCGGGGTAATGGAGCAAAACCTCATCTCTAAAAAAATGAAAAATTAAAAATAAATCAAATTTAAAAAAAAAACAGGAGAGGGAGTTCTGTAAGGTTACATTTGGTGAAGTCAATGTGTAAGTGCAAATGATTTAATATCAATTTGTTACTCATTAGGTCAGAGCATCCAGGTCCCCTATGGACAAAGGCTTCTACGACTACGGGAAATTTAGTCAAGGTAAAAAATGTGAGGCATAATTATGTGTCCTCTATTCTATGTGCAGTTACTCTGCTAGGATTAGGGGATGCAATGTTTAAATTTAGTGAAATCTCAGGTATAACAAAGTTTGAGCTCCAGTATTGATTAAGTTTGTGAAGGTATGCCAATTGGTAGATTTCAGCAGATGTTAAAATTGATTCAGAATATATGCTGGAGAGTTACAAATACCAATCAGCACACTTTTATCTTTGGACTGTATAAATTGTTTTAGAAAATAGTACATTTCCAATTAGGTCAGATGATAAACTTCCGTTTTAATTTAAATTTTGTTTTTCTGCATATCCAAGTTCCTTCCCTTCCTTCCTTCCTTCCTTCTTTGCATCTTTCCTTCCTTCCTTCCTGCCTTCCTTCTCCTTCCCTTTCCTTCCTTCCTTTCTTCCTTCCCTCCTTCCTTCCCTCTCTCCTTCCTTCCCTCTCTCCTTCCTTCCCTCCCTCCTTCCTTCCCTCTCTCCTTCCTTCCTTCCCTCCCTCCTTCCTTCCCTCTCTTCCTTCTTTCCTTCCTTCCTGCCCTCCTTTCCTCTCTCCTTCCTTCATTCCTTCCTTCCCTCTCTCCTTCCTTGCTTCCTTCCATCCCTACCTCCCTCCCTACTTCCTTCCTTCCCTCTCTCCTTCCTTCCCTCCTTCCTTCCTTCCCTTTCCTTCATTTTTTTGCCGCTGGATATAGGGAAGGTTGTTCTCTTTCCCACTCATATTTATAATTTCTTTCTTTGAAACAGCCCCAAATCAGTGTCTTCAGAGTTAAGGTCCTCCTTGTGAGCAGATTGTGTGGTTTAACAACCCTAGACGTAAGTCAGGTTTGGATTTATCCCTTCTCTGTGCCTCAGGGGTTCCGCAGGTGTCTTTTCCTATAACCCTGGGAATTAGATCTTTGTTGCGGCAGAACCATAAGTCACAGAGCGATGCAGCACAACCAGCCCAAAATTCAGGGGTCAGTGGATTGAAATCATCTGCTACGGCTCCATCTGGTTCTTCCAGGACTTCTCTCCCCTCCTTTTTTTCCTTTTAGGGTGTTGAAACTTTAGTGGTATATACATTGCCTCATAATCAGTCAAAACTCCCTTTATCCCACATCATGGATTAAAGAAAACATTGCCAGGAGCCCTTCACTCTTCTAGAAGGACTTAATTTGATAGTTCCTTTTTCCATGGTTTAGAATAAAAGAGGTAATAACTAAAAATATCTCCCTCATAATAGGCTCTACAGCAAATTCTACTTTAAAGGCTGTTGTTCGTGTGTTTAACTGTGGCTGCCCTTAATGTTTTTATCATCCACAGACAATTGTTGTCTCATTTTGGTCCTCTTTAAATGATGGTTTTATAATCAGCTATAAAATTTAATAGATGCCCTTAAATGCAGGATTCTGATTAATGACGCTGGAGATTGTGATATTAGAATAGAGGGAAAACTTTCAAATGGAAGAGTGAATGGTGTTTGGTCTACTTTGGACTGTATTTTTATAAATATGTTATTAGTATGTGTTCCAAAATTATTGGAAACTTCTATAGAAATGTAATCCCCAGTGTTGGAGATGGGGCCTGCTGGGAGGTGGCTGGTCCATGGGAGCAGTTTCCAGTGGTTCCCAGTGTCGGAGAAGGGGCCTGCTGGAAGGTGGCTGGTCCATGGGAGCAGTTTCTAATGGATAAGCATAATCCCCTAATGCTGCTCTTGTGATAGTGTTCCCATGAGATCTTGTTGTTTAAAGTGTGTAGGACCTTCCCCCTCTCTCTCTTCCTCCTGCTCTTGCTTTCCCTTCCACCATGATTGTTAAGTTTCCTGAGGCCTCCCCAGAAGCTGAGCAGATGTCAGCATCATGCTTGCTGTACAGGCTGTGGAACTGTGAGCCAATTTTCAGTACTCTTCTGTTTTCTTTTTATTTTTTTAAATTTTATTTTAAGTTCCAGGATACATGTGCAGGTGATGCAGGTTTGTTACGTAGGTAAAAGTGCACTATGATGATTTGCTGTACCTATCAACCCACCGCCTAGGTGCCTAGGTATTAAGCCCCACATGCGTTAGCTATTTATCCTGATGCTCTCCCTCCCCTTCCCCACTGACAGGCCCCAGTGTGTGTTCTTCCCCTCTCTGTGTCCAGGTGTTCTCATTATTCAGCTCCCACTTATGAGTGAGAACATGTGTTTGGTCTTCTGTTCCTGTATTAGTTTGCTGAAGATGATGGCTTCCAGATTCATTCATGACCCTGCAAAAGGCATGATCTCATTCCTTTTTATGGCTGCACAGTATTGCGTGGCGTGTATGTACCACATTTTCTTTATCCAGTCTATCACTGATGGGCATTTGGATTGATTCCGTGTTTTTCCTAACGGGAATAGTGCCGCTATAAACATACGCGTGCATGCATCTTTATAATAGAATGATTTCTAGTCCTTTGGCTATATACCCAGTAATGGGATTTCTGGGTCAAATGGTATTTCTGGTTCTAGATCCTTGCAGAATTGCCAAACTGTCCTCCACGATGATTGAACTAATTAATATTCCTACCAACAGTGTAAAAGTGTTTATTTCTCCACAGCCTTGCCAGCATCTATTGTTTCTTGACTTTTTATTTTTTTTATTATAGTGTAAGTTTTAGGGTACATGTGCAAAACGTGCAGGTTTATTACATATGTATACATGTGCCATGCTGGTGTCCTGCACCCATTAACTTGTCATTTAGCATTAGGTATATCTCCTAATGCTATCCCTCCCCCCTTCCCCCACCCCACAACAGTCCCCAGAGAGTGATGTTCCCCTTCCTTTGTCTATGTGTTGTCATTGTTCAATTCCCACCTATGAGTGACAAAATGCGGTGTTTGGTTTTTTGTCCTTGTGATGGTTTGCTGACAATGATGGTTTCCAGCTTCATCCATGTCCCTACAAAGGACAGGAACTCATCATTTTTTATGGCTGCATAGTATTCCATGGTGTATATATGCCACATTTTCTTAATCCAGTCTATCATTGTTGGACATTTGTGTTGGTTCCAAGTCTTTGCTATTGTGAATAGTGCACAATAAACATACGTGTGCATGTGTCTTTATAGCAGCATGATTTATAGTCCTTTGGGTATATACCCAGTAATGGGATGGCTGGATCAAATGTTATTTCTAGTTCTAGATCCCTGACGAATCACCACACTGACTTCCACAATGGTTGAACTAGTTTACAGTCCCACCAACAGAGTAAAAGTGTTTGTATTTCTCCACATCCTCTCCAGCACCTGTTGTTTCCTGACTTTTTAATGACCGTCATTTTAACCAGTGTGAGATGATATCTCATTTTGGTTTTGATTTGCATTTCTCTGATGGCCAGTGATGATGAGCATTTTTTCATGTGTCTTTTGGCTGCATAAATGTCTTCTTTTGAGAAGTGTCTGTTCATATCCTTTGCCCACTTTTTGATTTTTTTTTTGTTTTGCATTTTTTTTTTGTCAATTTGTTTGAGTTCATTGTAGATTCTGGATATTAGCCCTTTGTCAGATGAGTAGGTTGCAAAAATTTTCTCCCATTCTGCAGGTTGCCTGTTCACTCTGATGGTAGTTTCTTTTGCTATGCAGAAGCTCTTTAGTTTAATTAGATCCCATTTGTCATTTTTGGCTTTTTTTGCCATTGCTTTTGGTGTTTTAGACATGAAGTCCTTGCCCATGCCTATGTCCTGAATGGTATTGCCTAGGTTTTCTTCTAGGGTTTTTATGGTTTTAGGTCTAACATGTAAGTCTTTAATCCATCTTGAATTAATTTTTGTATAAGGTGGAAGGAAGGGATCCAGGTTCAGCTTTCTACATATGGCTAGCCAGTTTTCCCAGGACCATTTATGAAATAGGGAATCCTTTCCCCATTGCTTGTTTTTGTCATGTTTGTCAAAGATCAGATGGTTGTAGGTAAGTGGCATTATTTCTGAGGGCTCTGTTCTCTTCCACTGATCTATGTCTCTGTTTTGGTACCAGTACCATGCTGTTTTGGTTACTGTAGCCTTGTAGTATAGTTTGAAGTCAGGCAGTGTGATGCCTCCGGCTTTGTTCTTTTGGCTTAGGATTGACTTGGTGATGCGGGATATTTTTTGGTTCCACATGACCTTTAAACTAGTTTTTTCCAATTCTGTGAAGAAAGTCATTGGTATCTTGATGGGGATGGCATTGAATCTATAAATTACCTTGGGCAGTATGGCGATTTTCATGATATTGATTCTTCCTACCCATGAGCAAGGAATGTTCTTCCATTTGTTTGTATCCTTTTTTATTTCATTGAGCAATGGTTTGTAGTTCTCCTTGAAGAGGTCCTTCACATCCCTTGT
This sequence comes from Gorilla gorilla gorilla, assembly GCF_029281585.2. Lineage (NCBI taxonomy): Eukaryota > Metazoa > Chordata > Mammalia > Primates > Hominidae > Gorilla > Gorilla gorilla. The sequence continues at coordinate 18,062,583 of NC_073237.2, forward strand.
GAGTTGGATTCCTAGGTATTTTATTCTCTTTGAAGCAATTGTGAATGGGAGTTCCCTCATGATTTGGCTCTCTGTTTGTCTGTTATTGGTGTATAAGAATGCTTGTGATTTTTGTACACTGATTTTGTATCCTGAGACTTTGCTGAAGTTGCTTATCAGCTTAAGGAGATTTTGGGCTGAGACAATGGGGCTTTCTAGATATACAATCATGTCATCTGCAAACAGGGACAATTTGACTTCCTCTTTTCCTAATTGAATACCTTTTATTCCCTTCTTCCTGATTGCCCTGGCCAGAACTTCCAACACTATGTTGAATAGGAGTGGTGAGAGAGGGAATCCGTGTCTTGTACCAGTTTTCAAGGGGAATGCTTCCAGTTTTTGTCTATTCAGTATGATACTGGCTGTGGGTTTGTCATAGATAGCTCTTATTATTATGAGATATGTCCTATCAATACCTAATTTATTGAGAGTTTTTAGCATGAAGTGTTGTTGAATTTTGTCCAAGGCCTTTTCTGCATCTGTTGAGATAATCATGTGGTTTTTGTCTTTGGCTCTGTTTATATGCTGGATTACATTTATTGATTTGTGTACATTGAACCAGCCTTGCATCTCAGTGATGAAGCCCACTTGATCATGGTGGATAAGCTTTTTGATGTGCTGCTGGATTTGGTTTGCCAGTATTTTATTGAGGATTTTTGCATCAATGTTCATCAAGGATATTGGTCTAAAATCCTCTTTTTTAGTTGTGTCTTTGCCAGGCTTTGTTATCAGGATGATGCTGGCCTCATAAAATGAGTTAGGGAGGATTCCCTCTTTTTCTATTGAATGGAATAGTTTCAGAAGGAATGGTACCATCTCCTCCTTGTACCTCTGGTAGAATTCGGCTGTGAACCCATCTGGTCCTGGACTTTTTTTGGATGGTAAGCTATTGATTATTGCCACAATTTCAGCTCCTGTTATTGGTCTATTCAGAGATTCAACTTCTTCCTGGTTTAGTCTTGGGAGAGTGTATGTGTCGAGGAATTTATCCATTTCTTCTAGATTATCTAGTTTATTTGCCTAGAGGTGTTTGTAGTATTCTCTGATGGTAGTTTGTATTTCTGTGGGATCGGTGGTGATATCCCCTTTATCATTTTTTATTGCACCTATTTGATTCTTCTCTCTTTTCTTCTTTATTAGTCTTGCTAGTGGTCTATCGATTTTGTTGATCTTTTCAAAAAACCAGCTCCTGGATTCATTAATTTTTTGAAGGGTTTTTTGTATCTCTATTTCCTTCAGTTCTTCTCTGATATTAGTTATTTCTTGCCTTCTGCTAGCTTTTGAATAGGTTTGCTCTTGCTTTTCTAGTTCTTTTAATTGTGATGTTAGGTTGTCAATTTTGGATCTTTCTTGCTTTCTCTTGTGGGCATTTAGTGCTATAAATTTCCCTCTACACACTGCTTTGAATGTGTCCCAGAGATTGTTATGTTGTGTATTTATTTTTTTTAAGGCAGAGTCTTGCTCTGTCGCCCAGGCTGGAGTACAGTTGCTCGATCTCAGTTCACTGCACCCTCCACCTCCCAGGTTCAAGCGATTTTCCTGCCTCGCCTCCTGATTAGCTGGGATTACAGGCTCCTGCCACCACACCCAGATAATTTTTGTATTTTTAGTAGAGATGAGGTTTCACCATGTGGGCCAGGCTTGTCTCAAACTCCTGACCTCATGTGATCCACCCGCCTCAGCCTCCCAAAGTGCTGGGATTACAGGTGTGAGCCACCGTGCCCTGCCTGTTTCTTGTATTTGATGATGAAAGTCTGTTATTGACAGTAAGAGGATGGGGGCTCAGGTTAACAACAGGGTGTTAGAAAAGCAGCAGTAAAATTTTGGTTCTCAAAACATTTGATGTCTTATTCCTTTTTTTGAACATGGGTTTTGCTAAAAAAAAAAGGCCAGGCATTTTGAAACTTGATTTTATTGTCATGTTCTCATTTTGAAATTCATCTTATTGTTTGTACGAATTGGCAGCCGTATGTGGGAAATTTCAGTTTTGCATATTTTCAGATTATTTTCATTTTTACATCAGAGATTTTGAACAGATGCTATACAAAAGTATTCATGTATTTATTCAACAAAATTTAGTGCTGGTTATGTTGCAAGCTCTTAGTGAACTTCATGCTGTACGTGCCTCAGATACTTTTGTGAATGTAATGGCAACATCAAAAACTTTGCCCTTATGCACCTTATAAAACTTTAATTTCAAGGCATGTTGATGAGTGAGCATCTGCTATAACATACTTTCATTGTCATTTAATTAACCATTATTTGGGTATACCTTATATTAAAACTGATTATTAAAAAACTGGAAAATATTTAACACATCTTCATCTTGCCTTTTTCCTTAACATATGTAGATCAAGGGAGTCACTGAGAATCAATTTTAGGGATAGTTATAAAAATCTTAACTTTGCAATATAACTTTGTCCTCAATGTAATAAGTGGAAAAAATAATTTACGTTTCAAAGGCTTTAATCTTTGTATTTTTTTGAAAAGGAGCCTTCACCGAGATTCTTTAAAAATTCTTGCTCTGTCCTACAGTAGAGACTGATAGACTCATGGATATGGTCCTCTAATGGATCTGTACCGCCTCAGTTCTCTGATCGTCGCCCTCCTGTGGTGAAAATTAAAGCTTATTTTCATTTCATGTTTAGGATGTAGTATGTTCTTTTTGGAAAAAATGATGTTTCTTGAGAAATAAGTGCCTTCAGTATCACTGTGTGTCACTTAATAAATATGACTAGTATCTACTTTTACCAATTGCTGCAATTTGATCCTTAAAGAGCCATCTTTAAATTATACTTTTTCTTTGGTTAAAGAAATTATAATAGACATTAATTATTTTTACATAATTTTCTTATGTGGACAGCCATTCTTAGAACTAAAACTTTCAGATGTTTATATTACAAGTACAATTATTATTTATTATTATTAATGTCAGTAGCCAAATGTAATCAACTGTCTTCCTTTTACTTCCTTTTTTGAATCAAAATATTACACTTATACAAGCAAGAGCAACAGCTCTATATCTGCATCACTGCAGTGCCTAGAAGATACAACAGCACAATTTACAAATCCAAATTTCCAGGAAGTCTCTGCACATACCTCTAGTACAAAAGATGCTTCAGAGACTAGAGGGTCAGAGGGCAGAGAGGAAATATTCAACTCCCAGTTCAGGTCAAAAGGGAAGAAAGACTGGTGTTGAAAGAAATCCAAGAATGACTGTATCTGCAACTCGCTCCTTTCTGTAAAGTATTCATGGTGTTTTACTTAAAATATTTGCTCTTATGATGGTCAATAATATTAATATTTATGTTTTGTAAAAGAATTTATTCTTTACTTATAATTAATGGATCATTCTAAGTTATTATATGTTTAGTAGCTATAGGAAGATGATGTGAAAGATTTGTTGCCTGTTAAATGTTTCTGGGATCTTTGCTTTATTTTTATATTATGATATGTGCTTCCAAAGTTGAGCTGTAATTTTATTGTTTATACGAACGTAGAATAAAGCTTAAGTATGGGGAGAAAAATAAAAGCTAGAGTTTTCCTTTCAGCTATAGAACAGTCATTTATTTCTATAAATGTTCTTTATGCAGCTTTCCTAGTTCCACATTTAAAAAGATAAATATGGGGATCTACACAGGTCTCAGTAAATAATAGTTCTTGATTAATAATGCATTTATTATAAAGCTTCAAGTTTAAAGTAGAATTTTGCTCAGCCTACATATCTTTTATGGTCAGGCTGCTCTAATTATGTAATACCCAGTTAAATTTCAATTTCAGATAAATAAGGAATAATATTTTAGTATAAGCATATCCCAAATATTGTATGGGATATACTTACACTGAAAAAAGTATTTGTTTATCTGAAATTTCAAATTAACTGGGCATGCTATATTTTCTGTGGCAACCTGTTTTATAGAGAACAGAGTAAGTCAGCTGAATTTTAGAATACTTAACCCTAACCTGGTGTTCTAGGTCTTTCCTTTTTGTAATTATTATTATTATTTGGAGTCAGGGTCGTGCTCCATCACCCAGGCTGGAGTGCAGTGGCTCAATCACAGTGCCCTGCAGCCTTGAACTTCTGGGCTCAAGTGATTCTGGCATCTCTGCCTTTGCCTCCCAAGTAGCTAGTACCACAGGTACGTGGGCCCAGCTAATTCTTTTTTTTCTCATAGAGACAGGGTCTCTTGCTGGTCTGGAACTCCTGGGTTCAAGCAATCCTTCCACCTCTGCCTTTACTTCCCAAATAGCTGAGACCACAGGCACACGCCACCACCATACCCAGCTTATTTTTTATCAGGTTGGTGCAAGAGTAATTGCGGGTTTTGCCATTGAAAGTAATGGCAAAACCAGCAATTACTTTTTGCACCACCCTAATAATTTTTTGTGGAGACAGGGTCTTGCCCTGTTGTCTAGGCTGGTTTCCAGCTCCTGGGCTCAAGTGACTCTCCTGCCTTGGCCTCTAAATGTTCTGAGATTACAGATGGAAGCCACTGCACCAAGCTACTTTGTATAATTTTTAACATAAACATAAATATTTTGAGAAATAGAAATGTTAAAACCATTGGAGGAAAATATATTGTAAAGTATACAATAGAAAAAAAATCAAACAAAATACAACAAATACAACAAAAAATTATCAAAATATTCAGAGGAACAAAACAAAATCTAGTTTTACGATCTTCAGAATTCAATCCCATTATATCAAACATATAAAGAAACATATTCAAAGAAAAAGGCAATCAATAGAGACTAACCTCGAGATGACCCAGATGTTGGAATTAGTGTAGATTTTTAAAGTAGTTAGTTATTGTAATTCTTACTAAAATCAAAATCCCAAAAACCCTTAAAATAAATGGATAGGAAATCACAGCAGAGAAGAAGAAACTACAATAATAACAGGCTCAAGTGGAAATTATAGAAGTGAGAAAGTTTTCAAAATTAAAAAATAGTAATCAGTTGTGTTCAGGAGCAGCTTGGAGGTGGAAAAGAGTCAATGAACCTTAAAATACAATTGAAATGATTCAATCTGAAAAATGTGGGCAGTCATAGGTTGGGGTGAGGGAGCTTTTCCTTTGATTAATGCTTTTAGGTAATATTGGTTTTGATAAGATTACTAGACTGATCCTTCAGGGGCATGCTAAGCCAGAGTTTATCTTGGTTTCAGTAGTGCTTTAAACAAACTCATATCCTTGTGTACAAGATGGAAGAAGAGTGGACCAGATGACAATATTTAGATGCAGTCATTCTTAACCTCCGTTGCTCTCCCAGTGGTCTAGCTGGGGTTTGTATAAAGTGGAATGGGAGGAATAGGGAAGGAGCCCACACCTACCCTCTCCCCTTGTCCACTTGTCCTGCTTCACTAGTGGATAAAGTCCATGGAAACAGGCAAGTTATTTTAAATCTGTATCTTCTGTTGTCAAGATCTGTAATCAGTTCTGCTCGCTGGACTGGGGACAGGAACCAAGGGAACATGAGGGTGAACGGGTTGACATGGAGTCCAGGAACACACTGTGCCTACATGCAGAATGTTTGTGCCAGGAAAGCCAGTCAGCAGGCAGATTGTCTCAGATACCAAGCTAGTGTTGTGAAGCAAGATTCAGTCTCTTGAAGGCGTGTTCCTCATTCTGTGGTTTGTATCACTTGCTCAGAATGACCTGGAGTACTTGTTAAAATGCAAATTTTGAGCCCAATCCTAGACCTCCTAAGCCTGCATCTCTACGGATGGGTCTCAGTAGTCGATATTGGAAATGTGCAGGCTCCTAGGAGATGCTTATGCATATAGATTTGAACTGTTGTGTTTAAGGGTTAGGGAGCTGGCAAATGCAAGGAATAGACCAAGCCCTTGGGTGGGAAGGCTCCACAACCTTGACACTGTTAGCATTCTGGGCGGAACAGGATTCTGCCGCATGCTTTGCAGCATCCCTAGCCTCTACTCTCTAACACCGTATTCCAGTTGTGAAAACCAAAAATGTCCCCTCGGAGGCAAAATAGTCACCAGTTGGGAACCGGAACCACTGCTTTGTGGGATCAGAGTGGTTACTTTGTTCCCAATCCAAGGATCAGAACACACGATGAGAGAAAGTCCAGCTATTGGAACTGGAGTGCCAAGTTGAAGCTAGACCTACGACAAAAGCTCCAAAAGCTCCTTTATAGGGCTGATCCCATGCCTCAGCTACCTAGCTTGTACAGATGCCATGTAACTCTAGATTTGGTGACAGAAGGAATTTAAGGCTAGAACTAGATAGGGTCTTTCAAGTTAGGCCAGCACACAACGTGGACTTTTGACATCATCCAGATGCTTGAACCAACCTCAGTCCTGAGGCAGAATTTCCCGTAGCATCTGATACACAGCCTGGATTTGGAGCCCTCAATGGGATTAGATGCCACGGGAATATTGTGTTTAGGAACTCTGAAAGAGACAGGCTTCAACAAAGCAGACCTAAGCAACACGTAGCGTCTGAACTTCTTTATCAGCTTCCATTCCAGCCCACGAAGACAAAAGCATCACATACATACCCACTGTGGCAAACCTGTCCTCAGTAGGGAGTTTCCCCAGTACTACTCTCCCCTCTGTTCTGAGCCTACTTGCTCCTTTGTAATGTTTCCACTTTCTGTCCCACTCCCTAATAGATGATTTGTCCTCTCTGTCCAGCCCCCTAGTTCTGATATTTGGATTGTCTGTGATCTGGGTAGTACTTAGGAGGTAGAATCAAAGCCTTGTTGATTGGATTGGGAGTTTCTAACTTCCTATGAAAGGCACTGATTAAGCATCTATTGTTTAAAGTAAAGTAAGATTATGATCCATTAAGAAAGATTCCACAAGTAGCGCAGGAAGAATTGGTTTCTAGTACACTTCATGCTTCAGGACAGGAAATCCAGAAAAAAATTCTGTGGTACGTTAAATATGTACTGTAAGTTTCATTTCCATGTGAAAAACTGTAGTTAGCTAAAAAGTACATCCATGAAGAATCCTGATTAAACTTGTTTAATCCTTGTTATACTAGCTACTAGCTAAACAATAATTTCACAACTACTCAAGAACTCTGTAAAAGCATTTCCTCTGAATATTTTATTCAGAAAAAAAACACAAAAAGATAAGACAGAAACAAAAATCCCAGTCATCTGCAGTATCTGTTGGCTTTCAATTTGGTTCTCTTGTTTAAATAAAGAAAAATAGTAAAATTAATCTATGTAAAACATGCCATATATATTCAACTGCTACTAAATATAAAAAGCTTTAAAACTGTGTGTTCAGTTTTGGTTATTGTATTACCACAACACTTATATTAAAACATGTATACTTTTAAATTTGGCTTCCATAAAAAATGGATTCTAATCTTATAAAAGTTATTTCCTAATATTCAATAAATGTTGCCTAAGGGCTTTTCAATCCAAATAGCAATTTTAATTATTCTGGAATTTAAGGGTGCTCTAAATTTCCATTTAACAGGGTGAGAATGCTGTATTATTACAAGTGAAAAAAGTTACAGGACATAGAGCTTATTCCGTTTTAGAGTCCATATCCTGATCATATTTTATATCCTCTTCTTGATTTCTTACAACTAGATACATATTCATTTGCTCAGCTGGAAAAAAGTCTTAACATTATTTACTGACTTTAGGTATGAACTCTACCAGCTAGTTAACAGGAAATATGTAATTAAACATTGCCTTTATCAAGTAATGTAAAAAAAGGGTAAGAGTAACTTTGCAACATAGGACTTGAATGAGCAGCTGGTGATTATCAAAATCTGGCACTTAATTGATTTATACTTGTACACTGACAGCTAAACGTCTTTACCTGTTTTTCTATGTTGTAAATCTAGGACATCACTTATCTACATAGGAAGAGTAATAAATATTAATAATGTGCTATGATAAACATCCTGCAGTCTTCCAAATCTTACAATAAAACTGCTTCAATTTCACTTATTTAGCTTTTATACTTAGTTTTTTAGTTGATCTATGCTTATTTTAAGGAACCTGAACTACTCTAACAGAATCCACATAATTTTTTTATTAGTCAAACTGCTTCTTTCTAACTCTGGTTCTAATAGTTATAAAAAGATAGTGATAAACTTATGAAGTAGATACAGTCAAACCTGAATTTCTTAAAGTATATACTTAGAATCGGTTATAATTTTTAGATATTCTTTCTTGACAGTCTTTTCCCAAACTCATGATGTCCTCTCTAGGTAATATTGCCACACTCATAAATTATAAATAAAGACAAAAATGTGAAAACTACAGTAATTTAAGAGAATATAGGTTTTCTACATGTCATTTGTATTGGCTACTGAAAATAGTGAAAATAAGTAAATAGCTACCTGTCCAGAAGCGTTTCATGCAAAAATCCATCTTTCTGAGCCTTTTTAAGAATTTTACTGTATTCTTTACTTATTTTAAGTTTGTGGTCTTGGAAGCTCTGAAATTTCTTTCTGCAAAGAAAATGTCTTCATTGAAAAATACCTCAAACTCTGATTGTACATATTTACTATTAAATTTATAAATACTGTTAATTTCTTTTTCACTTATTAAAAAAGTCTAATTGTAGGCCAGGTGCAGTGGCTCACACCTGCAATCCCAGCACTTTGGGAGGCCAAGGCAGGCAGATCATTCGAGGTCAGGAGTTCGAGAACAGCCTGGCCAACATGGTGAAACCCCGTCTCTACTAAAAATACGAAAATTGGCCGAGGGCAGTGGCTTGTGCCTGTAGTCCCAGCTACTCGGGAGGCTGAGGCAGGAGAATCACATGAACCTGGGAGGCAGAGGTTGCGATGAGCCAAGATCGTGGCACTGCACTCCAGTCTGGGGAACAGAGCGAGACTCCGTCTTGGGGGAGAAAAAAAAGTCTAATTGTATTTTTTTAATAAGCTGGAGCTTTTGAACAAGATGAACTTTGTGACCTCTCAAGAGGAGGGCCACTCATTGACTGGGTAGCACAAGACCCCACTTCTATTAGGGCATGCTGGCTGGAGTCCCCTGTTTCCTGGCCAGAGAACAGCCTTTGACTGGCATCATGCCCATTCTATGAATGAATAGAGAGGGTGACTAACCCGACTGAGTAGCTTTGGGAGCTGGTAGGATGATTAGGAAAACTGAACCCTCAAGAAAAGAAAAGAATTTAGCTCAGTGCTCTGTCCTAGAGGCTACATCGTGTTGCCTCTTCTTGTCCATCAGTTTTTATTTTTTCAGACAGGATCTTGCTCTGTCACCCAGGCTGGAATGCAGTGGTGATCAGAGCTCACTGCAGCCTTGAACTCCTGGGCTCAAACAATCCTCTTGTCTCAGCCTCCCAAGTAGCTGGGCCTACAGACATGCACCACCATCCCCAGCTAATTAGGTAATTTATTTTGAAAGCACTTTGAGAAGCACTTCACTGTCAAATCTGTAGGTCTAAAAGGAAAAGCATACACACACGTAATTGACTTCACATTGTTTTATATTTCCTTTGTCTTCTTCTGGAATGTCATCTTTTTTCTTGGTTTCTCTTTCAGCACAGGATCTAATCTAGATATTGGAAAGGAGAATCCAATGGGTTATATGTTTATCTTCCACCTTCCCCACTTTACGTATCACATAAGAATATTCGAGATGATTTCTTATGCAGAAGAAAAAATTAACTGAGCAACTATATTCAGAAAAAGACAGGTTCTGGCTATGCGTTTTTAATTCATATATATAATCTATATGAGTAAGTGCTATCACATGCTTCCTCCGCAGCCCTTGTGTCAGAAACACTACAGACAAAATTATTTCAGAAACATTTTACACATCAGATCCTGCTAGGCAATAAAGAAATCATTCATTTAATTTTGTCCTCCAAGTGAATACACTAGGATCAAATTATCCCTAGTAGACAAGTGTTCATTTGATCAGACTGAAAGCTTAATAGCTATTTTACATTGCACAGACTATTATCAAAGTATTAAAACTTTTAACATTACACAACTTGTTTTTAATTAATTGGAACCCACCTCTTTTACTGGCTTCTTATATTCTCCTAAGTTTGGACAGATGTTTACTATCACATGTCATAAGTTAATTGATCTGCATTCAACAAATAGGATCGCCCACAGAACAGGCAATTGGCAATGGTAAGGACTCATGTCTCCTAAATGATCTCTGTGGCCAGAGTCCAGTTCCAGGGCTGCTTAGAAAGTGATGACAAATAACGTGTTTGTGCCAATGACATCTTTGTGACAGTTTTGATTAGAGGGGTCCCAGACCTGAAAACGTTCCCTGCTAGGGCCTGTAACACAATGCTACCTTTAGTAAGAGGGATCTGTGTTCTGGTAGATAAGGCAAGGTCATAAAGGTGAAGGGCTAACAGAGATTAGGAGAGCCTGCAATTAAATGGTATGATAAGAGTCCTAAATAATCACTGTTCAGAGCTTCCAAGTACTTGACTAACCAAAGAGACCCAGAAAACTTTGTATTTCATCTGAAAATTGCTTTAAATTGTGAAAAACACAATCTTTGTGTAAGTATCTTTGTATCTTTGTATAAGTGCAAAGCACTGCACATATACTTGTAATTGTTGCCTTCAATAACACTTTTGTGATGATATCCAGATGAAAAACAATTTACACATGATACAATAAAATATAAATAAATAAAATTAAATGTAATCACAAACCCATCTGCATTTCCTCAATGACCTGTTTCCTGAGAAGCAATGTGCTATGAAATACTGAGAGCGGCCTCTGGAGTCAGCTGGGCCTGGGTACACATCCTGTCTTACCACACCTTGAAATCACTGTGATTTCCATGAACTGACTGACAAAAACCACGAGGATGTAAGGAGGGTCAGAGGCTGTCTTCCTGTCTGTAAGGCTGAGCTCACAGCCACCTCACAGGAGCATTATGGAAATTCAAGACTACAACGCATGTGCCGGATGCATGCAACGAAAAAATATAACATTTCACTTCTCTAACTGTAAGAAAAACCTACATTTTAGATTGAAATTGTTTGAGCTTCAGATTTGAAATTATCTGAAATCAAGACTATTCTAAAAAGAAAATCAAACATATGACCGGAAATCTAACATGAAGCATGTACAGAGAATTGATAGATGCTTTTAAATTACACTGGTAGTAGAGAAAAATGTAACATTAATTTTTATGCTCTAATTATAAGAACGAAGGGCATTTTAGAAAAGGCATTTGCCCCCTCTCTTAGAGCCTTCCACTCTGGCCCCCACAATGCCTTACAGAGCAAACCTGGGTCAGACTGGATGAAACCTGTGATTCCCAACAGAGACAAACAAAGCAAGGTTCAGGATGCTCAGTACTGCGATGGAATGCCAAGACACAGAAAAGCCATGTGTCAAGAAGGGGGGAGTTATTCTTTAGACACATCCTGGTATATGTTTATCATTAAAGAACAGTGGCTTTTGTAAGTCTAAAAAATTAAGCCTTAAATGTTTTCATCACATTCCAGTTAACTACCTGATTAATCTAGGATATATTAACAGTATTATTTAGAATTTCACCTTGAAATGAAGATGTCTGTATAACATTTACAATGATGTAAAACAAAGAGTAGAATTACGGAGGCCACAGTCTACTGGTGCAATAGCTAATGCGTCTGACTATGGATGAGGGAATTTAGCCTGGAATAAGGAACTTTTATTTCCAGCTTAGTGATGCACACAAATTTTAAAAATAAAATAAAATCATGTTTTATGTGATTCATGTTTCTCCTAATGCAAAGAAGATGGGTACTATTAATAAAAATATTTTTAAAATGTTAGGGCTAAGGCCCCAGAAGTTCTGCTATGATTTTTTATGTTTCATAGAGTGATTATCATCACAGAAGCTCAAGCATTACATAAATACAAACGTGTATACCCCGACCTGGTAATTCTGCTTCTGGAAATTTATCTTCAAGTCCACCCGCACATCTACAAATTGATGCATATTCAATATTATGTACTTCAGCACTGTTTATAAGAGCAAAAGACTGGAAAACAGCCTAAATTTCCATCTACAACAGACTAAATAAAGGTACATCCCTAAAATGGAATATTATGTAGGTGTTAAAAAAGAGAAAGAGAGAAAGAGAGGAAAAGCAAGAAAAAGAGAAAACTTTCTACATTCAAACTAATAGTAGAAAACTCTCCAAGATACAATTTTAAGGAAAAAAAATCAAAGTCGAGAAGACTATAGAGGAGGCTGCCTTTAGTGTAAAACAGTTGAAAATTATAAATATATTCGTATGTTTATAAAGAAATTTTAGGAGGCTATAAAAAAACAAAGGGAAAGAGGAAAAGGAGGTGGGAAACAGGTGAGTAAGATGCATGGCAGGCATATGTCTTCAACTTCATATGCTTTTATTTAAAAATGTTGGACCACGTGTACACGTTATCTATTTTAAAAATTAGATTTTAAAGTACAAGCAAGAAAACAAGAAAATGAAAGCTTAAAAAGAGCATGTGGAACTACCAGAAAAAGATACTAATCCATGGAGATAATGGCAAGGTAGCTCCTAGATGCACTGATTTCTCTACCACATTGTATAAACAAGCCATCAACTATGGGATTTATAATTAAAAATGACTCTATTTGAAACACCACATTATAAAAAGCCATTAACAAATCTTTAAAGTGACTGTAAATGATGACTAAACATTTTAAAGAGATACAGTCACATCGCGTGTGTGAATGCAGTCATCTGTATAAAATGTCATCATTACCTTGATCATTTCTTCTTCTCCTGCTGTTTTACTTTTTGCTTCTATGTCCCCTGCTTCACTGCATCTAATAAAGCAGCTATTTGAGGCCGACAAAGCCATTTTCCCCTAAGTGAAACAAAATAACAAAATAGCCATGAGGATTCTTCTTGTAGAAGAAACATTAAGTGTTTACACTGAATTAATTTTTCCTCCCTGATTTAAAAATCACAGAAAAGAACTTAGAGAAAAACCTGAAAAATATAATACAAGAACATATAGAAAAGGAAACCAAAATCACCTTTCATTTTACTATTCAGAGATTACCACAATAAATATTTGTAGCGTATCTTCCTAGTAGGACTATTCTAATTAGATGAGGTAGGATTTCTTCCTTTCTAAAAGACCTACTGAAGATAAAACTGATTTAGTTCTGTTTGAAAAATTAACTTTAAAGAGGAGAACATAATTATGAATGCATACTTTATACAAATATTAGCATTTTAAGTAAAATTTATTTTCTTCACAATTAGAAAACATGAAAAGGTATATACAATGCCTTTGGTGTTTTTAATTTAAGAATCAATGTCTGAGGGACTTTCGTGTGTGAAAATAAATATTCATATACATTTTTAGTTGTTTAATGTTTGATGTATTACACTGCTTTCTATTAAACAAAACTTTAAAAACTGATTTTCTTGTGTATCTAAATCTGGGTTATAAATTTGGTTAGCTTAACTCCCGTAACAAATATAACGTTTATTTATAACTTGTAATTGGTTGATTCTTTTGGAAAACTTGGAATACCATAACATTTAGACAAAATATTTATAAATACAATGATTACAAAATATGTTAACCTTATATCACATCCAGTTAAAAACGTGCTGACAACATCGATTTAATTTCTTAGTCAAGTCACAAGGGCTGGGTGGTCTCTCATCTGGATGGCTCCGGGTAAGCCCTGGAACATGGTGGTGGGGTCCAAGGCGATTTAAACCTGTGTCACAGATTATTCAGCTGAGTCCTTTTTGCAAGAGAATTTTAAGACCCTCTTTCATTTAAATTTAAATTTTTGAAACTTAGTGTCCTTCCTAAAAATAAAATGAAATGAACTTTCCTAAAGTGTTGTATTATTAGTACTATCTAAGTCATCATCCTGGCCTTATGAAATATTGGCATTTTCTACTGGTGTAACTTTTATTAGAAGCATCTCATCGTAACTAGTAGGATCATCTCAAAGGGGTTGCAACACATTAGCAGGTAGTGAAATCAATGTAGTTTTTCCTGAATGGTATTGGGTGGGTGGGGGGGGGAAAGGAAAACACACAGACACACAGAGGAAGGGTAAAAGAGAATAAGAAATGTCAAAGTGCATAACACATGGATAAGTAAGTATTGTTAAGTACAACTCTTGCTTCAGTTATACATATGTGTGTGCTGGGCTGCAATGTAAAAATCCATTTCTCAATGGATTGGGTCAAAATACTTTTCAAGTCACTGACTTAAGATTTTATCCTAGGGGATGAGGAAATTAGTCTAAGTGATTACCTCTTTCTGGTGGGATGTTTGTTTAATCTGTCATCTTAGAAAACACTGCTGAGTCCCTATTTTCAGTTCATTATTGTATACTACCAAAGCTGCTACTCAAAGGCTGAGCTTATCTTCTATTTGCTTTTTCTGCGTGGTGCCCACTGGTCCTTACTGTTTTTGATATAGTTATCTACTTTTTAAAGACAGTTTAGCACTCACATATTTTTGTTCAATCTTTACTTCTCACACAGAAAAAGGAAATTATGTATTCTGTATCAACAAACATTTAACAAAACATCCATATACTACAACTACTTACTAAAATTAAGAATTAGTATACTATCTTTTTTCTTATAGTAAATCTTTTCATACACTATTTTAAGCTTATGAACTGAAAGTCTTTTAGAGATAATTTACTTCAATGAACTATTATTATTTATATTTTATATGCAAATTGTCACAACTTGGTCTTAGCTAGCTCCACTGTTCGCTTACAGTCTGCAATGTTTCTGAAAGCATCCATGATTTCTGCTACAAAGAAGATACTTAGGAACTATTCTGTTTTCCTACTCTGTGACCTAAAATTGACTGGTTCTTCAATGGAAATGAGATCCATATCTAGGCACTAAGGGTATACAGAAATAATTGTGGGCAAAACTACTAATGCTATTTTTGTTGCACTATATTTTGAGACCTCTTTAAGGCTCTATGTTCTTACCGATTTATTGCTATTTAATGTATTATACTATTGCATCCTACTTTTTCTTTTTAAATATGTTATGATTGACTGTTACAGACTTTCTGTTAAATTGACAGGGAGTTTTTATAAACAATAACAGCACTTACATTTTTAAGGACTGGTTCCCATTGTTCTCTTGGTCCAATTGCATCTGAAAGCCCAACAACAAGTTCACCTGAATTTATACCAAGATATTTTCCATAGCCAGATTTCAGGGTGATTCTGTACATTAATAAGATAGATAAAAGTTAAAAACTGAGAGAAAATTAATTATAGGGCATCAAAACAGGACATGTGTATGTGTGTGGGTGTGTACATATCTAAAATTACAGACTGGACATATTCCAAGTGTTCAAAAGATGCATGTGGCTGAGTGGTGACTCACTCCTGTAATCTCTGTGCTTTGGGAAGGCAATGGGAGAATTGCTTGAGGCAAGAAGTTCAAGATCAGCCTGGACAACATAGTGAGACCCCATCTCTACAAAAAATTTAAAAAGTTAGCTGGGCATGGTGGTGTGCACATGTAATACCAGCTACTTGGGAGGCTGATGCAGGAGGAGTGCTTGAGCTCAGAAATTTGAAGTTATAGTGAGCTATGATCACACCACTGCCCTCCAGCCTGGGTGACACAGTGAGACTATGTGCCTTCAAAAAAAAAAAAAAGCTACATGTGACTGATTGTTGCCATATTGGACACTGCAGATTTAAATTTAGTTTTATATTTTGCTTTTTTAATATAAACATTGTACCTTATATATTACATAACAAATATTTTCAAAATTCATCATTCTTCAATTATACCTCTTTAGTTATAAACTTCAATAATAAATTACTAAAATTATGTCATCAAACTGTTTTCCAGAAAATGCTGCTTCCATTTACATTCTTACCTCAAATTAACAGAGTATGTTTCGTATCATGGATTTTTTTTTTAAACATTATGACTCTAAAAAAATACTCGAAAACCTGATATGAAAAAAACAGTATCCTATTAATTTGCATTTTAGTAGTTAACTAGAATAACAATTGTTTTTCTTTTCCTTTCCTTTTTACTTTTTAGATTATCTGGTAATGTCCCTTGTCCATTTTTCTATTCAGATCTGATTGTTCACAATTTTTCTACTGGGGTCTTCAGTGCTATGAATTCTATACAAAATACATTTGAACAGTAAGAACTCACTGCCTATTAAGATTGTTGCAAATATTTTCCTCATTTGTCAGTTGATTTTCTTTATAATCCCTTTCTGTTTATAATTGTAAAGCAGTTTAAAACTACTGAATTTTTTCTTCCTCTGCTTTTATTCTTTGTCTTTCACCCTACTTATCAGTCTTTCAAAGAAAGAATAGAAATAATCATCTTAACGTGATTTTGTAAAATTATGATTTCTTTTACCTTACCAAGAATCTCCTCAGATGCCAGAATTGACTTTTACTCCTTTATACGTTAATGATTGTATAACAGAAATCATTATCATGTTGATGTAACCAATTACTAAAATATGTACATTCAATTTCAGTATCTTTTACCCAAAGAATCATTCTATACTTCTGCACAAGGTGAGAATAAAAAAGGTTAATTTATAAAATGACTGTAACAATAGTGAGTAAAAATATTCTTTTGGTCATTATGATACTGTAACATTCTCTGCTGGTTTCAACTATATTCCTTTTTTTTAGTCTTCTGTTTGTCTTTAGACTTCCAAACAGTGAGTTTAAATATCATACCAACAGTGAACCAGGTTTTGTACTATTTGATATATTTTTTAATCTATCTTATTTGGTGTGTGAAATTATTAATCTTCATTTTTTAACTTACATATCTTTTTTCCAGCCTAGCATTATATATTGATAGGAAATCCACTAAACATAGATCACAAAATCTACTTCTCAAAAAAGCTATTTCATTTTTTATATCAAAACTACCGTGGGCTTAAGACAGATATTAAAATTTTTAATGAATACAATTAAATTTTTAAAATCACTGGTTACTAATTATATTACAACATAAGCTCACCTGGAATCAGATAATTTGACAGCCGTAAACTGCTCTGGAGGACTAGGACCCTCATCAACGATTGGAGAAAAAACATTTGAAAATAAATTTGACGTTTGCTATAAATATAAAGACATTATTTTGCTTTAAAAATGTGGCTATTTTCTTCTGCAATTAAATGTAAGAATATTTAGATATACTGATGTCACTGTAATACTGTATCTTTGGAATCAAGATCTATTTTACCTTCTTTTAACTACAGTGCTAATTTTATACACTGAGTAAGACAGGGTGATATAATGTTTATTTAATAACTTTCGAGATAGCTTCTCTTTATGTTTTAAAATACAGTCATAAATAAGCACTTATTTAAAAAAGCCAAATGCTTTCATTTATTCAATGGATGGCCTTGCTGACCAAATGATACTGCTTTTTATCTTCTAATTACTTCGTATCTCATTAGTGCTTCCTCTAATGGGCTAAAGGAAATGAGGAAACTTCAAATTGTTAAATGCACCTTCAAATTGTTAAATGCACCCAGGTTAGTTTTGGTAATAGGTCTGAATAAAAAAGTAATTCAAACATGTTTGACTCAAATAGGTTTTCTTTTTTCCTTCCACTTACTATTTTAATTATTCATATTCTTTTGATTTCCAAAGATACTCTTCTGGAACTACACGGAATGTTTTCAAATGCTTATATTAGAAAGAGGGACTTGCCAATGGCTGGTAAATATTAAGGAATTAAAAAAAAATGGAAGAGTCAAATGCAATGGTTCCATTCCTTTGGAAAATGTTTGAGACTAGTTAGAGTTTGGCCTAAGTGAATGAATGTCCTAAAATCTACACCTGTGGCAGGATCTTCCCTTCCAGACACAAACCTTCTTTGTGTGGAGCTCCCAGGGTAAAATGTCCATTGTCGAGTGCATGTATATAGGTTCCCTCATCCATTTCAATGGCTATGGTTCCTGAAATTTCACCAAAGTTTGTTACTGTCCACCAGATTCCTAAAAAATAAAATTGATATTTCTACTTTATATTTTAGTTTTGACACAGAGTTCTTTTTTATTATAACTTAGTTTTAAAAACTTTTTATTTTGCAGTCGTAAGAAATAATACAAAGATCTCACATATCCTTTACTCTCTTTGTCTCAATGATGACATCTTGCATAAGTATCATACATTGTTAGAATCAGGAAACTGACACTGATATAATCCATGAAGCTTATTCAGATTTCACCAGTTTTACATGTACTTGTTTGCATGTATGTGCACAGATTCATGCGACTACCAGCACAGTCAGGATTAGGGTTTTAAAATACAAAATAGCAACATACAGCCAGGCATGGGGGTGCATGCCTGTAAACACAGCTACTCGGGGAGCTGGGAAAGAGGATCACTTGAGCCCAGGAGTTCAAGGTTATAGTGAGCTATGATCACGCCACTGCACTCTAGCCTGAGTGACAGAGCAAGGTCCTGTCTCAAAAAAAGACCAAAACAAAACAAAAGGCAACATGTGAAGGTACAAAGTGATATATGGAGAACGGTCTCTCTCATGATAGACCCCAGCCATCTATTCATGCCTGCTTTCCAGAGGCAATGCCTATCATAATGCTGACCTCGTGATCCACCCGCCTCTGCCTCCCAAAGTGCTAGGATTACAGGTGTGAGCCACTGCGCCTGGCCAGTAATCTTAACTACGATTTTAGATTGAAAGTAAAATGAGCAGAATCTATGTCTATGCATACTAATTTCCAATTTGCCAATAGAAATGTTAGATTCTAGCAAAAATTATTTTAGCAGTTGTCATAAAAGTTTATATCTTAACGTTAAAAAATATCCTCAAACCTCCTCCTAAATTGTACTTTAACTAGAGTAGAAATGAGTCAATCATTAACTGGATATGACATATTAAGGAATACTTGTTAATTTTACAAGGTCTGATAATGACATAGTATAACGTATAAAAGTAAAGAACAAAACAGGTGATGAGAGAAAGACATACCACGTTAAGAAATGTACATTTATGCGCTTATGGGTAAAATGATGTAATATCTGTGATTTTACTTAAAATTTTCTAGGAAAAATTGTGTGTGGGAGTGTTTATGAAATGAAACGAGATTGGCAAAATATTGATAATTAATGCTGGGGCCTGGGCACATGGGGGACTCATTATATTCTTCTATGTATGGATTAGTTTGGATATTTCCATAATAAAAAGGTTTTAAAGATTCAGTTAATTCCACTGCACAAAATTTTCTATTCAACTAAACATTTCATGCTTTTCATAATCAATTTTAAAATATATAAAATTTTAGCTAAAATGAAGTTGGACCCTTATCTAACACCAAATACAAAAAGTAACTTAACATAGACCAAAGACCTAAATGTAAGAGCTAAAGTTAGAAAACTTTTAGAAGAAAATGGGAAAAGCTTCACGACAATGAATTTGGCAATGATTTCTTATATAGAACATCAAAGGCACAGGCAACAAAAGAAAACACAGACAAACTGGACTTCATCAGAATTAAAAACTTTTGTGCATCAAGAACCACTGTCAACAGAGTAAAAGGTAACCCAGAGAATGGAGACAATATTTGTAAACTACATACATTATAAGGAATTAATATCCAGACTATATAGAGAACTCCAAAAAGACAAATACCACAATTCAAAACTGGGCAAAGGATATACACGGACATTCCTCCAAAGATGATATACAAATGGTCAATAAGCACTCAAAAAGACGCTCAACATCACTAGTCACTAGGGAAATATAAATCAAAACCATAATGCAATGCCACTTCACACCCATTAGAATGCTATTATCAAAACAAACAAAAAACAGAAACCAAGAAAACCAGAAAAACAAATGTTGGGCAGGATGTGGAGAAACTGAAACCCTCTGCAATGCTGGTGGGAAGGTAAAATGGTGCATGTATTTAAATGCCACTGAAGTGTACACGTAAAAATAGAAAAATTGGCAAATTCTATATTCTGTATATTTTACCTCCACACACACAAAACCAATGCAGAAAAAGAAAATTAATCAAAATTAAAATTTCAGCTAAAGACGATTAGAAAGCAATAAAACAAATGACAATTTAGGTGATTGAGTTATAGCTACAATTGTTTTCAGTAAAGGAAATAATGCTTTATTCAGAATCATTATGAACAGTGTTATGATTAGCAAGTCTTTCTTATAAACGTAATAGTTAATAATTTTAAATTAGTTTTATTTTGTATGTTCTATGCCACGTTCACCAAGTACACTTAATATTAAATAAAATCATTTAAATATAATATCTCATTAATGTTTTGCAAATGAAGGAGAAATTTCTGGCAGAGAAGCTCCTCAAAATTTTCACCCTCTGTCCAAGTAGGAAAATGATACAATAACATTACTTATAATATTGTCAACTGAAAAAGAAATTACTTTCAGCAGATGCCAGTATTTCTTCTCAATGAGATTTCAAAGAATAAGAAAGCTAAACACAGTATCATCAAGAATTAAATGTGAGCATTCTGCCTACTTTCTGCAAGTGGCCTACATTCAACCTTTGGAGGTATGCTTATATGTTTAGCGACTAAAGTAACATAACACAATACTTAACGGTGCCACTCGGGGGTTTTAGCTGTGAAAAAGCAGTGGATCCTAAGAACAGTGGGCACTGAAGTTGCCTGTCTCTACGTCAGGTTACAGCTCAAGCTGTGTATATGCTGCAGACGCCCAAGCTGAATTTAAGAGAATCCACTCTAAAACATTACTTGCTATTTAGACACATGCTTAAAGTTGTTTCCTTTTAAACCTTAGGCAGATGGTGAAATATTCCCGCTGTGTTGTCTCACAATGCATAACAAAGCTTTTCACATATTTTCACATAGTTGAGAATGTTTCCATATGTCTGGCATGCCTGTAATCCAGCACTTTGAGAGGTGGAAGCAGAAGAATCACTTAAGCCCAGGAGTTCAAAATCAGCCTAGGCAACAAAAGGAGACCCCCATCTCTACAAAAAAATTAAGAAATTAGCTGGGTATGGTGGTACAAGCCTGTGGTCTCAGCTACTCGGGAGTCTGAGGTGAGAGGATTGCTTGAGCCTACAAGGTCTAGGGTGCACTGAGCCATGATCATGTCACTGCACTCCAGCCTGAGCAACAAAGCAAGAGCCTGTCTCAAAAAAAAAAAAAAAAAAAATGGCCCGATGCACCAGTGTCATGGCTGATAAGATACTCCCAGGGCACCCTCATTCTAGCATCAAGGCTGTGAGAGAGCTCACCTCACCTTCTGACTAACCCAGTGCTTCTGTGCTAAGGGCCCCCTTAAATCTCTACCTTAATTATGTGCTTGGCACAAAGGAATGATATATCTTAGATTTGGAAATGGAATTTTATTCCCAAATCTTACTGTAGTCTAAGTACCCTTCACAGACCTTCTATTAACCCATAGCTTACTTAGCTTTAGTTCCTGGGTAAATCAAATCTGTGTTTTGCAAACTACGATGTTGTAAGTCAGTTGCTTCTGAATCTAGCAGAGCTCAGTGAAACTATTTGCTTACAGACATGCTCATCTTTATTAATGTCACACATGGTATTCTCCATGTGAAAGACAGAATTTCTTTCATCCTATTTACCAATCCCTTCAGATCCTTGTGAGGAACCAACAGAACAGCTTTAAAAAATTAAAAGGTTTTCTTCTTTCCCTTCACAAATAGGCACATGCTTATTTTTACGGCGAGTTTAGAAAATCCACAATGCAAAAGAAGGTGGAAGGACAAAGAGAAAAAGATGCAGAAGGACTTCCTCTTCCAGCAAAGATGGACTTGCCCTCCCATCATGACCAGTGAGAAAACTGAAACTGGATAGAATATTTGAGAGAACTGTTTTTGGGGATTGGAACACAGGCAGAACAGGACTGTGATATTTGAGAACAGGAAAACACAGGAGGCAAATCTAACACACACTTCTGTTTTCTGCCCAATGGCAGTTTCTTGACCACGCAGAGAGCGGTAGAGACCTCCAAAAATGAGGCAATGTCACTGTCACTAAGCTGAGAGTCTTGCAGTGCTAACATGTTTGGAGTTTATAGAATAAGGTACTGGAGAAGAGGGAACAACATACAGGTGAGGCCTCAAAAGAGTATGCAAAAGTTCTCTGCAGGTCTGGGGCCAAGGGCTGGGGGGAGTGCATACAGTAGGCAGGCTCCACAAGGCCCATGCAGAGTGGCTGGCACTTCTGAGGGCTGACTGGAGATGCCAGAGATCACACAAATTTGGGACATAGCAGAGTGGAGAGAACTCACCAAATATACCTAGAACATGTGGCTGAGGCCCATGAGGATGAAACTTTCCTAGAGTAAGAGTCACTGTCTAAGTCTACAGGCAAAAAACTAATAAATAAGCACAAACTAACAAAGGCCCAGGCTTAACAGGAGCAAAAGGGTGGTCAAATAATTTAATTAGGCATCAAGACATTTAACAGAAATAAAGGTTAAAATGTTACGAAAATGAAAGACTGAATTTATAAGGAAGACTTAACAATCCTAAATGTGTACACATGACACCTTCAAAATACTTTAAGCAAAAACTGCTCAAGTAGACAGATCTAGAAGTACAGCTGGAGATTTTAACATAACTCTCAATACATTGTAGGATGAGTGAAAAATCAGTAAGGACCCAGATGTGCATAGTCACAAGCTCCACCAGTTGATATAACTGACATCTAAAAAACACTGAACTACCAGGCGCCACAGCTCATGCCCGTAATCCCAGCACTTTGGGAGGCCGAGGCGGGCGAATCCCCTGAGGTCAGGAGTTTGAGACTAGCTTGGCCAACGTGGTGAAATCCTGCCTCTATTAAAAATATAAAAAAAATTAGCCAGGCATGGTGGCAGGTGCCTGTAATTCCAGTTCCTCTGGAGGCTGAGCCAGGAGAATCACTTGAACCTGGGAGGCAGAGGCTGCAGTGAGCCAAGATCATGCCACTGCGCTCCGGCCTGCTGGGCAACAGAGCGAGACTTCATCTCAAAAAAAAAAAAAAAAAAAAAAAAAAAACCCCTGAACCAACATCTGCAGAATACACATCCTTTTCTAGTGTACATGGAAATTCACTAAGAAAGTATGTTCTCCAACTATACTATATTAGAAATCAGCAACAATATCATACCTATAATATCTCTATGTAGTAGAAATTAAAAACAGTACACTTTTAAATAACTCAAGTGTCCATGAAAAGAAAAATCACAAGGAAAACTAGATGATATTTTGAATGGAATGAAAATGAAAACAAAATGTGTTGACTATAACTAAAACTAACATGGAATGAGGAGATCTAACTCCCTTCTTAAGAAGCAATAAAACAAGAGCAAAATAAACTGAAAATAAGTTAAAGGGAGGAAAAAAAAAGACTAAAAATAAATGAAATAAAACATGAAAAAAAGAGAAAATAAGTAATGTTGAAACAAGCTTGTCCAACCTGAGGGCTGCATGTGGCCCAAGCCAGCTTTGAATGCAGCCCAACACAAATTCATAAACTTTCTTGACACATTATGAGATTTTTTGCTTTTTTTTTTTTTTTTTTGGCTCATCAGCTTATCGTTAGTGTATTCTATTTGTGGCCCAAGACAATTCTCCTTCCATTGTGGCCCAAGGAAGCTAAAAGATTGAATACCCCCGTACTAAAAGATCATTAATGATCTAAAATAAATGATCTGATAAAGAATTGATAAACCTCCAGCTAGACTGACTGATCCAGGAAAAAATGGAAAAAACAAAAATTACCAATATGAAGAGACTGCAATACAGATTAGATACTACAGACATTAGAAGGATATTAAAGGAATATTCTGAACAATTTTATGCCAATAAATCCAACAACTTGGATGAAATGAAATTTTCCTAAAAGACACAAATTACCAAAACTGACAACAGAAAAATCTGAAAATATCTCTTAAAAAATCTTAATTTTCCCACAAAAAACTAAAACCAAACCAAACAAAACCCTCTAGGTTCAGATGACTTCACTGGTAAATCCTATCAAACATGTAAAGAAGAAATCATACCGATCTTACACAGCTATTTCCAAAAACAGGGAAGGAGACAGCACTTCCCATCTAATTTTGTGACACCCAATATCACCTTGACACCAAAATCAAATAAAGCCATTACAAGAAAAGGATACAAAAGTCCAATATCTCCCATCAACACCAATATAGAAATCTTATAAAGAAGAAAAATGAACACCTATAAGTCAAATCTAGCAATATCCCAAAAGACAACGCACCACAACCAAGTGGGGTTTATCTCAGGGATGTAAAGTTAGTTTAAAAGTTGAAAATGAAACCAATGTTATTCAATGGCAGAATGAAGAAAGTTGTATAATCATCTCAACAGATACAGAAAGAGGTACTGGACAGCATTAAACATCGTTATGATAAAAACTCCCAAGAAACAAAGTTTAAAAGGAATGTCCTCATTTTGATAAAGGTTTTCTCTGCAGATCCTACAGACATCATACCTTATGGTGGACTACTAAAAGTTTTCTGCCTAAGCTTGGAAACAATGCAATTATGCCCATTCTCGTGACTTCTGTTCAACACTATGGAAGTCCTGAACAGTATAACAAACCAATAAAAAGCAAGACAAGACATAAGGATTAGGAAGAAAGAAGTAAAACGATAGTCACAGGAAATATAATTGCAAATTTCTTAGTTTTCTATATAAACAAATCATTAGAACTAAGAAGTGAAACAGACTTATCAGACTACAAAGTCACTATACAAAAATCAATTGTATATCTATATATACTGACAGCAAACAACTGGAAAATCAAATTCAAAAGTTCTACTAACAGTAGTGTAAAATTATAAAATACTTAAGAATAAATTTTTAAACAGGCATGCAAGACTGCTACATTGAAAATTATGAAATATTGAGGCCCAATATTAAGATGTTGATTCTCCCCTAAATTATCTGGACTCAATACTATTCTCCGAGAAAAAACAACAGGCTTCACTGTAGAAATTAATAAACTAATAGTTAGTAAGTACAAAGTTGGTGGCCACACACTACCTTATCTCAAGACTTCATGAAATTATAGCAATCAAGAGAAATATACCAAAAGAAAAACAGAAAATCGATAGAACAGAGTCCAGAAATAGACCAATACATAGAAAGTTAATTGATTTTTTATGAAGATACGAAACTGGATTAATGGAAAAAGGAAACACCAGTGGTGCTGGCACAAATGGCTATCAAGATATTAAAAAAAAAAAGTAAATCTTGAAACCAAACTCACACCATGCCAAAAATTAATTTGAGATTAATTACAGATTTAACGTAAAAACTAAAACTATGATGCCTCTAAAAGACAATGTAGAATATTTTCCTGACTTTGGGGTAAGCAAAGATCTCTTAGATCAAAGAGATAAGGCCATAACCATAAAAGAAAAAAATAAACTAAGATTTATAAAAATTAAAAGCTTCTGACCATCCTGGCTAACATGGTGAAACCCTGTCACTACTAAAAACACAAAAAATTAGCTGGGCGTTGTGGCAGGTGCCTGTAGTCCCAGCCACTTGGGAGGCTGAGGCAGGAGAATGGCGTGAACCTGGGAGGTGGAGCTTGCAGTGAACCGAGATCGCGCCACTGCCCTCCAGCCTGGGCGACAGAGTGAAACTCCATCTCAAAAAAAAAAAAAAAAAAAAAAAAAGGTGTCCATCTGAAAACCACCATTAAGAAACTCAGACTGGGAAAAACTCAGACTGGGAGAAAAGACTGATAACACCATCAACTCTTGGCAAGGATGTAACTGGAGAACTAATTCATTCTTGGTGGGAGGGTAAAATATCACAACCACTTTAGAAAATTTTTGGCAGTTTCTTATATAGTTAAACATTCACCTATCCTTTGACACAGCAATTCCACATCTACATATCTACGCTAGATATTTACCCTAATTTTAGAATTGTTGATTTGCCAATTCAAAAACAATGATTCTTCCAGAATATTAGCTTTATACCATTCCATATTTTATATATTTTTTAAGCTACCATAATTTATGAAGATTCAAAATGCAACTTACCAAGTTTTAAAAGAGAAAAAAAAAGTATGGAAACAGCCAAACAGAAAACAGGCTGGTTAAGTGTGTTTGGGTCAATTTATTTCCAGTATCACTTACAGGCTACCCTGATATTGTATTTAAAATTTTCATTCGTTTCAGAGTTCACAAAATAATGATTTTTCCTGTGAAGACACTTCGTTTAAGAGACAACTGACTTCTACAACTAAAATGTATACATGTTCAAAGAAAATAACTTGTAAAATATATTTGGTTGAATAACATTTACATTAAGCCTTTAAAATTATGTATCAGAATCTCCAGCTATTAAGCAGTCTAATGGTGCCTACTAAGTCAGAGAGTTGTAATTCTTCTCTCCTGTGTTGTGTTCTGATAATGAAGTAAAGGCATCAGTAGCATCTACTGTGCTAAAGAATAAATGGAATTTACAACTGTAGGTAATATTTAAGCACTTTAAGACAAATATGAATACATCATAAATTTCTAACTAGGAAAATGTTTTCAATGAGATCTCAAGAAATGTTAACTTTTTTCAGAATAAAGCACTGAAAACTGACTCACCAACATATCAAGCTGGGTTTCTTCATCTTCTCTTTTTCTCTTCTTATCTTTGCTCTTTTTCTTCTTACTACAGGACATAATTTATATAGATGAGTTTAGGTATATTGATTTGTGTGATAAATAAATATTATAAGATTGAAACTTGGAAGTCTTTTAAGCTGTTTCATTTATAAATTATTGATTTAGGAAGACTTACATTGCTATGCTCTCTTAAATACAGTGCTGAGAATTTGCTTCAGGCTTTGTACATATTATGTTAAAGTTCAAAGCAGATTGTAGAGCCACACTTCCAGATTTTAAATCCTGATTCTGTCACTTCTTAGCTCTGCAATTTTTGGAAAAGGTACTGAATCTCTCTGTGAGTCAGTTTCCCCACTTAAAAAGTTAGGATAATAACTTAACTCTTAAGGCTATTGTGAGGATTAAGAGGTAATATGTATCTTCACACATTGCTGGTGGAAATGTAAAATGGTGCAGCATCTACAGGAAACAGTTTGGCTTTCCTCAAAATGTTAAAGAGTTACCATATGACCCAGCAATTTTACTCCTAAGTATGTATACCCAAGGGAAATGAAAACATACACCCACAAAAATACTTACATAAGAATATTCACACTAGCATTAGTCACAATAGTCAAAAAGGGGAAACAACCTAAATGTTCATCAACTGATGAATGGATGAACAAAATGTTACATCCATACAATGGACTACTATGCAGCCATAAAAAGGAAAAAGTGCTACAACAATGATGGACCTCAAGAATGTTATAAGTGAAAGAAGCCAGACACAAAAGGCCACATGTTGCATGATTTCTTAGGAAATATTCAGAATAGGCAATTTCACATAGATAGCAGACTAGTGGTTGCCAAGGACTAGGAGAGGGGCAGGATGGGATGTGACTGCTTTAATGGGTAGGAAGAGATTTCCTTCTGAGATGACGAAAACACTGAGAAACTAGACAGTGGTGAACCTCTTGAATATATACTAAAAACCACTGTACAAAAGGGTGAATTTCATAATTATGAATTACATCGTAATAAAAAAATAAAAAACCAAGAGCGATTTGAAAAAAGTTAATGTGCAAAGTGCCTACAACTATTTCTTGGCACACTGAAAGTGCTATACAAGCATTAATTATGATTATTACGATAATCTTAAGACACTCTTGTCAGCATTATCATCATAAAGTTTTCAGAAGATAACTCACCACTTCTCACAGGAAATTCACAGAGTAAAAATCTCACATTCATTCAGGATATACCTGCCACTTATTCTGGCATCTTCATGAGCCCAGACTCCTCGAGAGGGTTCTCAAGGGCAGTGGCTTCAGCTCACTCCTTGATACTTTCTTTCCATCTCGCCTAAAAATATCAAAACCTCTGTTTATTACGGAGACCAGGAGGAAATGCTCAATATTTGTATGTACAGTCAACCTCGGGCAAATCTGCCAGTGAAAAAAGAAGCGGGGACATGACTGCACAGGTATTTTTCTCCTAAAGAGCTAATAAATTACCACTATGACCTCCTCCTCACATTTGGTTCAATTTATTTACTGCATATATGTTCTCTCATTTAATCCTCACAGTCTTCTAAAGGTATAAAAAATGGTCTGAAAGTATAAATGTGTAAACGGAGGTTCAAATATATTTGATCTCTTAATGAGTAAATGGAAGTTCAGACATATTAACCAATTTGCCACAAATTACAAAATTAGTAAATGACAGAGTGCAGGTTCCAGCCCATATTCCTATCAAAGCCCATATACACCTCAACCACTGTGTGATTCATCCTGGTTTCACTCTACATATTAGCTTAGAAAAAATTAATCAATAACTTTTCCAGGAAGAGACGATGGAGAAAAGAATAATCCCTAATAAAGGAAGTTATCATCATGAACTACAAGATTAGACTAACGCAGACCCACCAGGCAGAGGCCTGGAGAGATGCCTCAGGGGACCCAAACTCGTGGATACGGGGCCACGGGTCACCCGCCCCTCTCTGCACAGGCGCCAGGAACCGCGGTCCAGCCTCCATCCAGCCCCGACAGGGGCCAGGGCGAAGCCTGGGATGCCACAAAGCCAGATCTCCACGCCACGACTTCCACCGGATTCGCGGGGGTGGAGTGCGTCCGAAAAGAACTGAGGAGGCTCCCGCCACAGCTGCAGGACCCACCGCTTCGCCTTGGTTCCCTTGAACACGAGCTTGGTAGACTTCACATAAGAGTACTCAACTCGCAGAAGTTGGCTCCGGGAGACTTCTGCGCGGAGAGGCTGAAGCTGGCTCAGGACGAGTATGTGACCCTGAGCAGCACCAGGGCGGGGAGGAACACAAGTGGAGGCAAAGTAAACACTCCCTGACAGCGTACGTCTGTCCGGAACCCGCCTTCGTCTTGACCCAAACGCTGAATGGCTGAGATTTCCACTTCTGAGTTTCTGCTGGGGAGCTACGGCGGCCGCAGAGGGCCGAAAGGTGCCGCACGCAGCTGCTCCCTGGCTCCCTCTCGAGGAGCCCCTGAGGATTCGCACCTCCCCGAGGGGAGTAAAGCCCGCCCGAGGCGCCGGTGCTGGCGGTGGCGGGGCTGCCGGGCGCGCTGTGAAACGGCCTCCCGCTAGAGCTGCGGGCTGGCGACGGTCCCCGCAGGGGCGGGAAGCGGCTTAAGCTGCCCTCGTTGGCCTGCGGCGGCGCGGCTGGAAGCGCGGGCCACTCTTGCGCGGGTCACTCGGGGCTGTGCCTCGTGTGACTGTGTGTGTAGGAAACAAGCAGGAAATACCGTAAAATAGAATGAAGCACCATGTTGAGGGCCGCGGACGTCGTGAGTGCTGTGGGAATGTGGGCTGAGGTGGAGAATTATGGTGGCGCGTGTTACAGGCTCAGGGGTCAGAAAGAAGGCTAATCGTGGAGGCGGCATCTGTGGAGGGTCTTGAACGCTAGGCAGGCTTTTGCCCGATAGAGATGGAGGAAGCTAGTCCTGTCTGATGGAGGAAACAGGGCGGAGGTGTGGAGGGAGCTGTGCAGCGCTGGTGTGAGGAGCCGTGAGCAGGCCAGGCCTGTAAAGCAGAGTGATGGGAACCAGGATAGAGAAGGCAAGTCGGGGTCCTGTTTTCGCTGGAGAATTTGAATGAAATCAGTAAACAGGTGAGAGGGATCCATCGCAAGAGCACGGGATGAAACGAGGAGTAGTCCACGGTGATTCCTCTGCAGCGGTGGGTATTATTCATCGCGTATGTGACACCAAAACGGTGGGTATTATTGATCGCGTATGTGACACCAAAACCACCCCACTCCACTCAAGCTGTGGCTCTTTCCCTAAAGTAGAAAACAGAGACCAGTTGGGTTCCAAGCATCCACGAAGATTTTATTAAATTCGTGATCCCTGGTGGTACCATGGAGTCAGGATTGGCTCATCTCAAACCTGACTC
This sequence comes from Gorilla gorilla gorilla, assembly GCF_029281585.2. Classification (NCBI taxonomy): domain Eukaryota; kingdom Metazoa; phylum Chordata; class Mammalia; order Primates; family Hominidae; genus Gorilla; species Gorilla gorilla. Next base: position 18,092,620 of record NC_073237.2, read on the forward strand.
AGAAACAAAACCATCTCAATGTGCAGAGATGAGTGGCCTTACCCGCTATCATAACGTATTTTCTGGTGTTTTCACAGTGCTGCGCTTCCTAATCCCCATTCCAGGGCAATCCACATGCCATGATGTCCAGAGGCATTAACAAAGGAGACACACAGGGGCTCCTCATGTTTGCTTTCCGCGGTTTTGATGAAAATCTCAGTTTCCTCATCTCATACAATGTGGTTAGTAATAGTATCATTTAGGGTTGAAGAATTAAATGGTACGAATTATATAGGGTGCTTATGATAACCTACATGGAAAATGCCTAGGATATGTTAGCTATGCTCATCACCAACATCGTTATATGATGGTAATAATCAGATAGTCAGGAAGGCCGACACCAAGAAAATGGATACATGCTCTGAGGGAATGAATATGGAGAGATCAGAAGGTCAAGAACAAAGCCGTACAACATGTCTGCAGTAAAGGGATAGAGAAAAGAAAGGCTATAAAAGAAGGAGTGAAACAGAGTTAGAGTAAAATTATAAAATCAAAGCTAAGGAGAATTTCTAGAAAGGGTAATATCATTTAATATCATAGAAGTTTAGGAGCACAAGATGGAAAAAAGGCCGGTGGGTAACTGACATTGAGGCAGTCTTTAGGGAAGCTCCATTTCCAATGGAGAAGTAGACAGAAAGTCAGCTTGAAGCAGGGACTAGGTGAAGAAGCTGTTGGCTGGTCGCATGGGGAAATAAATAAGGGATGGCGTATGCCATATTTCTGGATTTCTTTCTTTCTTGCCCAGCCTCTATATATGCATAGAGTTTGGCAAAAACTTATAAAAAATAAAAATGAAACCAATTTCGTTAGTAGACTCAAATACAATGCTTTGTGTTAGAATCAAGATAAATTCATGTCTCTCCCTTCTATTGTCACAGTCAGTTTTGAAATTAAACATCAGCTCTTCTTCTTCATTAAAATCATTTTCAACTCCTCCCAGGTGTTGATGGTTTGGGGGAGTTACATAAACAGTCAGGTCTTGATGAGTAGAGGAGGAGGGAACAAACACTTTCAGCAAAGGCAGAATTCTGAAATTCTGCTCATATTTTTCTCCAGTAACTTTCCTATGTTTGTGAGGTTATTCAGTCATAAAGATCCTAGTGAAATTTTTTTCAAGCTTGACTAATCGTAATCACTGTGGACGTTTGTTTAAAATGTGTATTCCCAGGCCTCTCACCTGCTGATTCTGATTCAGAAGATCACGGATGGGACTCAGAATACATGTGTTTGACAAGTACCACAAGTGGTTCTTATGGTCAGGCAAATTTTGGAATCTAACCAAGAATTTATGTTTTTATGACTGGCAGCTAGAAAAGATTCCTAGAGTCTTTGCTTTTTGAAAATAAAATATTCCTTCTTTAAAAGGAAAATTGTATGACTAGATACAACATTTATACGTGTGGCACGTGTACTATATGGTGTGCTTTTGTCATATTTACAGTTAAAGATGTGTAAGAACACTCTGCAAAAAATTATATATTAAATGCAAAGAGGGGTAAGTCAGGGTTGGGGAGAAATGGGAAGGGTGTGCTTATTGTTGCTAAAAAGTAGAAAAGCCAGAATGATAGCCATCTAAGGTTGCAAATAGCACGTTGTAAGTTGAGGGAGCTTCATAATCATGTCTGAAACCTTCTTTGATATACTGAGTTGTTAACAGTGGCTTTGGACAAGATTTGAGGGAGAAACCAACTATGCTTTAAAGTGTTCATTTAAAAGGCTTTAATTAAAGGAAAGTCTTTGTATTTACTTGAGCTAATTTAACTTCAGGACTTTAACAAATTACTAGCCCTTAACCTCTTAAAAATTGTCTTTCATTTCAAATGAAAGTTTAAGATGGCCTTTATGTTCGATTGGTATACTTGTGTGAAGACTTAACAGCAAGGTACTGTACATTTCTAAATGTTTACTTCTTAATTTTGCTGGAAGAAATATACTACTCAATTGATTATTTTTAAAGCAAAGTAAAACAATTTATTTTGACAAGCAACACTGTATTTTCCCAGTTTTCTGGTGGCAAAGATTAGGCTTAACATCACTAATCATGAGAGAAATGCAAATCAAAACCAAAACGAGATACTATCCTACACCAGTCAGAATAGCTACTATTAAAAAATCAAAAAACAACAGATCTTGGGACGCTGTGGAGAAAAGGGAACATTAATACATAATTGGTGTGAATGTAAATTAGTTCAGCCACTGTTGAAAGCAGTTTGGAAATTTCTCAAAGAATTTAAAATAGAATTACCTTTCAAGCCAACAATTCCATTACTGGTATATGACCCAAAGAAAGTCAGTTATTCTACCAAAAAGACATATGCACTTGCGTGTTCATCGCAGCACTATTCACAATAGCAACGACATGGAGTCAACCTAGGTGTCCATCAACAGTGGATTGGATCAATAAAATGTGGTACATCCACGCAGTATTTTTAGGCCATTCTTGCATTGCTATGAAGAAATACCTGAGACTGGGTAATTTATAAGGAAAAGAGATTTAATTGGCTCACAGCTCTGCAGGCTGTACAGGAAGCATGGTGACGGCATCTGCATGGCGCTTGTGGAGTCTCCAGGGAGCTTTTACTCATGATGGAAGGCAAAGAGGGAGTAGGCACATCACATGGCCAAAGCAGGAGCAAGAGAGAATGAGAGTGGGGTTAAGTACCACACACCCTTACACAACCAGATCTCGAAAGAATTAGCTATCACAAAGACGTTATCAGGCCATGAGAGATCCACCCCCATGACGCAAACACCTCCTACCAGGCCCCACCTCCAACACTGAGGATTACATTTCACCGTGAGATTTATAGGGGCCACCTTCCAAACCATTTCACACACCATGGAATACTATGCAGCCATAAAAATAACAAGATCATGTCCTTTGAAGCAACATGGATGTAGCTGAAGTCCATTATCCTAAGTAAATTAATGCAGGAATACAAATCGAAATACCACATGATCTCACTTATAAGTGGGAGCTAAACATTGGGTACTTATGGACATAAAAATGGAAAGAATAAACATCAGGACTACTAGAGGGGAGAAGGAGGAAGGCATGGTTTGATGAACTAACTATTGGGTACTATGCTCATGTATTAATCTGTTCTCACACTGTTGTATAGAACTACCCGAGACTGGGTAATTTATAAAGAAAAGAGGTTTAACTGACTCACAGTTCCACAGGCTGTACAGGAAGCATGGCTGGGAGGCTTCAGGAAACTTATAATCATGGCAGAAGGTGAAGGGGGAAGCAAGGCACATTCTACCATGGCGGCAGGAGACCAAGTGAGCCAGGGGGACTGTGCCATATGTTTAAACCATCAGATCTCATGAGAACTCACTTACCATCTAAGATCAGCAAGGGGAAAATCTGCCCTCATGAGCTAGTCACCTCCTACCAGGTCATTCCCCCTGCATTGGGAATTACAATTCAACATGAGATTTGGGTGGGGACACAGAGTCAAAACATACCAAATCAGCATCTGGATGATGGAATCATTCATACCCCAACACTCAGCATTATGAGATATACCCATGTAACAAACTGGCACATGTACCCCTGAATGTAAAATACAAGTTAAAATTATCTTCAAAATAAATTAACTAATGACTAAATAAATATGATTAAATGAAATTAAAATTTTGAATTAAAAAAATTTGAGAGTGATTTCAGCTTGACGGTTATGTAAGTTATGTAAATGGGAACAGTGAGTTCTGTAGGGTTCAGATCAATTGCACTATCTGTACTAAGTTGATGTCCAGTTGTTTGGATGAAAAGAAAAGAGGAGAAACATAGATCTAACAGGAAAAAAGTGGACAAGTTTTTATGATAGCAAAAAGAAGAATGGAGGAAATAGGACTGAGGTTATAGTGACTGATAGATATTAATAGACGACTAAGTCAAAAGCCACCGGTTGCAGAAAATATTGATTAATTTTGTTTTATTCCAGTCAGACAACAAAATCCTATAGCCTGCCTCTAGAGAAAACCCTTTTAGCCCTGTAATTATCTTTATTCCAAGCACCATTCCATTCATTAAGTAGTGTATAGGGTGATTAATAAGTGAATTATTCACAGAATTAGGACAGAATTTTTGAGTATTTCAGGATATTAATCTATAGTCAATGAACTAAAATAAAATTTGACTAGAGGTGTGATAATCATGAATGCCATGTTGGTATTTTGTTAGATTTGGCAACCCAAAGTTGACAAATTTATTAATAAAATAAACGTTCCTTGATGATTAATTTACATTTAGTAAACATGCTCTTTCTTCTTCCTTCCCTTTCTTATTCATTCATTCATTCATTCATTCCTACAGAGCAGTGACTTTCATTCTAAGATTCCCAGAATCCTAAGGAATTCTTGAATGTCATCATAGGGAGCCAGGTGTGAGGATTCCCAAAAGTTGTACTTAATACTTGAAAAATCTCAAAAAGTTATATATTTACACCAGAAAAAGCTATACAGGTTTTAAGTTATATATATATATAGTCGAATACTTCTTATTTCCATCCAGAACTAAGTCATTAGAGTTAATAATGTTGATTATTTCATAGTGACCTAGTGGGTATCCTTTATATATCATTGATTACTTATTAGTAAAATAAGAACCCCCCCAAAATTACAAAATACATATATTTTTTGGGTTTTTCTTAAGGCTTTTGAAACATAAAATCAGAGGAGAGGATTAAAAGTAATCCTTGATTGTTAAAAAGGCAGGGAACTACTAACTTAGAAAATTGTATGAAAACAGCAAGATATATACATGGCCCTCAGACCAGCTGCCTGTTTTAATAAAGTTTTGTTGGAGCACATCCATGGATCTATGGTGCTTTCCTGCCACAATGGTAGAGATGAATGGTTGCTATAGAGACTGTATGGTTTGCAAAGCCTAAAATATTTATCATCTTGTCCTTTATAGCAAAAGTGAACCCAGTTTTAGAACATTCACTTCACAAATTAAGATACAGTGGATGCTGCCTTAACTGACTTCCACTTAACTGATTTGCAATCAGCACTTTCTAGTACCCCTGTACAACTTATTGACTGATGTCCACTGCAAACTGAAAGCCTTTGAGCTACTTTTAATGCCTGTACATTTCTCCTTCCATCACAGAAATTGTATAGTTTCTAAGGGGAAGCTGTGTTCATTCCTAAATATGTTTACACCATTTGTTCTTGTTCTTGTAGTTATGTGATTTAATTAGATATTATGTTGAGACGCAGAGATGGGTGGATCATTAGGTCAGGAGATCGAGACCATCCTGGCTAACTCGGTGAAACCCTGTCTCTACTGAAAATACAAAAAAATTAGCTGTGTGTGGTGGCGGGTGCCTGTACTCCCAGCTACTGGGGAGGCTGAAGCGGGAGAATGGCATGAACCCGGGAGGTGGAGCTTGCAGTGAGCAGAGATCACACCACTGCACTCCAGCCTGGGTGACAGAGCGAGACTCCATCTCAAAATAAATAAATAAATAAATAAATAAATAAATAAATAAATAAATATTATGTAAACTGAGAAAATGAGTATAACAACAGTAGTATTGTTGTTTCTTTGAGAAATAAACTAAATGTGTTGGAAAAATGAGAAACTCAAACAGCTGCTCTCAGCTTAACTGTTGTTGGCAAGACAACTAGAAACAAATGGGAAAAATTGTGTAATCTAGGATTTCAGATTGCTTTACCCCAGTTGTCTTCACAGAAAGTGAACAAGAAATCAATGACAACATATCATTGGCATAGTTTCCACAAGAAACTCCACTCTGAATCTGTGCAAAGCTTTGACCTTGTCATCAAAATTCTGGCAAATTTATTTACACACGTCTTTTAAATTAAAGTTAAGTTTTAGAGACTTACATCTAATACTTCTTATGATTCCTCCATCTAACTTAAACTTGTGATTAATCTGTTTATTACTGTTCCCAATCTGATTGAATAAGGGGGTTTCTACCCTTTTTGCTAACCAAAAGTTTACTTTGATGAAGATGGAATTATAAATACAATAATTAAAGTTTAAAGAATTAGAATGGTAATGGTTAATGCAATTTAGTATGCCTAAAAATCATTTGTAAAGCCTACTAAGAATGCAAATTGTTGTGCCTTAGGCCTGAGATTTTGATTCAATAGGTCTAGCATGGGGGATAGGAATCTGTATTTTTAGGAATGATAAAGGAAAATTGCTTAAAATAGGGTAAATTATAACTTACAAATATAAAATGAACACTTGTCTAAGATTTTTGTTTAACTCATTTATTTAATTAGGGAGCCAGTAAGATGTTATACTGAGCTTTATGGAAAATTAAAAGAGCCACACATATCTAGGCAGTAAGGAACACTGAAATAAATCTGCTTGATAGGTTCAAAACTTACTTCTTGATGGAAGGTGGAAAAAGGAAAATTAATTATACTTCCACCAAAATCAATCATTTGCCTGTCTATAGTCAAGAATATTTGCATTACTATCAGTAATCTACAACTAACAGAATTGCAAATAACAAGGAAAACAAAAGACACAGAGACCCTATAGAAACAGATAACCCAGGTTATTCTAGACAAGGCTGAGATTTCCATTAAAGACACTCAGTGGTAATTTCGTTGGTCCATCTTAAAATCTTCCATTTTCTCCTGAAACAAATTGCTCAAGCAATTCAAATACAATGAATGTGGTCAGTGGGTCGCACCTGGAGAAATCATTTTCTAACCTATAATCAAGACTGTTGAATTACTCCCTTCACTGGAAAGAATAAAATATTATCTCATAGATTTGTATTATGATAATGGTCCACTATGAATGCTTTGGCGTTCTTAATTTTCTTAAGATTTATTAATATTTCTGAAGTAACTACTGAATGCTAAGCAATATATTTTCTAATTTAATCTTTCATTGACTTTTACTTTCACTTCAATTGAGCTACTCACTTTCATGGCTATAAACTTAACTTTTCAATAACTTAAAAATTGATTTCTAATGCTATAAACTTTAATGTTCCACTCTGTGACATGCTCTTTCAGACTCTCTCTTCCTTATTGCCAATTCACCTTCTCTTCTATCTCTTCCAGTGCCCCAGTATCTTGACTCTTACATTTTCTTTTTTCTTCTCTTTTATTAAGTGGATACATGATAATTTCACATGTTGATGGGGTACAATGTGGTATTTTGATACATAACACATTGTTAAAACCTCTCCTCCCTATCTTTCCCAGTCTGGTAACCACTCTTCTACTCTGTATTAGATCAGTGTTTTTAGATTTCACATATGAATGAGATCATGTGATATTTGTCTTACAGTGGTTAGCTTATTTCACTTACCACAATGTCCTCTATGATCATTCATGTTGTCACAAGTGACACGATTTTATCCTTTTTTATGGCCAAATGTGCATATGATATAGTTTGGATATTTGTCCTGACCCATATCTCATGTTATATTGTAATCCCCACTGTTAGAGATGGGGCCTGGTAGGGGGTGTTTAGGTCATGGAGGTGGATCCCTCATGACTTGGTGCTATCCTCATGGTAGTGAATGAGTTCTCAAGCTTCCTGACTAGTCAAGCAGATGTTGGCACTATGCTCCCTGTACAGCCCATGGAACCAGGAGCCAATTATGTCTCTTTTCTTTTAAATTATCCAATCTCAGGTATTTCTTTATAGCAATGCAAGAATGGCCAAATACAGCATATATGCCACATTTTCTTTATCCATTCATTCATTGTTGGACACTTAGTTGATTCTTGGCTATTGTGAATAGTGCTGTAATAAACATGAGAGTCCAGAAATCTCTTTGACATACTGATTTAATATTCTTTGAATATATACCCAGTAGTGGGATTGCTGGATTATGTGATAAGCCTATTTTTAATGTTTTTGGAAGTTATATTATTTTCCATAGAAATTGCTCTAATTTACATTTCCACCAACAGTGTATGAACATTCTCCTTTCTTCACATCCTTGCCAGCATTTGTTATTTTTTGACTTTTTCATAAAAAGCATTCTAAGCAGGGTGAGATGATATCTCACTGAGGATTTGACTTGCGTTTCTCTGATTATTAGTGATGGTGAGTATTTTTTCATATACGTGTTGTTGATTTTTTTGTCTTATTTGGAGAAATGTCTATTCAACTCTCTTGACTATTTTCTAACCCAATTATTTGTGTTTTTGCTATTGAGTTGTTTGAGTTTTCTATAAATTTGGGATATCAACCCCTTATCAAGTGAATAGTTTGCAGATATTTTCTCCCATTTTGTAGGTTGTCTCTTCACTCTTGTGACTGTTTCCTATGCAGTGCAGAAGTTTTTATTTGGAGTAATCCCATTTGTTTATTTTTGCTTTTGTTGTGCATGTCTTTTGATGTGTTTCTAAAAAGTCCTTGCCCAGACCAATGACATATAACATTTCATTTATGTTTTCTTCTACTATTTTCATAGTTTGGGGTCTTACATTTAAACATTTAATTTATTTTGAGTTGATTTTTGTATATTATGAGAGATAAGGGTCTACTTTCATTCTTTTGTATGTGGATATGAACTTTTCCCAGCATCATTTGTTGAAAAGACTGTCTTTTCCCCATTGAATGTTTGCACCTTTGTCAAAAATAAGTTGCATGTAAATGTGTGGATTTATGCCTGGGCTCTCTATTTTTGTTCCACTGGTCTACATGCCTGTTTTTATGCCAATACCGTGCTGTTTTAGTTAGGATAGCTTTGTAATATATTTTGAAGTTAGATAGTGTAATACCTCTAGCATTGCTCTTTTTGCTTAAGATTTATTTGGCTATTTGGGGTGTTTTGTAGTTTCATATGGATTTTAAGATTTTTTTTAATATCCGTGAAGAATGAAATTGGAAATTTGATGGAGATTATATTGGATTTATAGATTGATTCGAGTAGTATGGTCATTTCAACAATATTAATTCTTCTAGTCCATGAACATGGGATATCTTTCTATTTATTTTAATTTTTTTAATTGTTTTTATCAATGTTTAATAATTTTCATCTTTCCATGGCTTAACTTACTTGTAGGTATTTTGTTTCTTTAATAGCTATTTTAAATGGGATTACTTTCTTGATCCCTTTTTCAGATAGTCTGCTATTGGTGTATAGAGATGTTACTGATTTTTTATGTTGCTTTTGTATCCTGAAACCTTATTGTATTCATTTATTATTTCTGATTCTCAGTGGTGTATTTAGGGTTTTTTACATATATGATCATGTCATCTGCAAAGAGGGACAATTTGACTTTTTTTTTTTTTCCAATTTGGATGCCTTTTATTTCTTTCTCTTACCTAATTGTTCTGACTAGGACTTCTAGTACTATGTTGAAAAAAGTGATTAAAGTGAACATCCTTGTCTTGTTCCAGATCCTAGAGACAAAACTTTCAAGTTTTCACCATTCAGTGTAATGTTGCCTGTGGGTTATCACATATGATCTTTATTTTATTATGTTCTTTTATAACTAATTTGTTAAAAGATTTGATCATAAAATGATGTCTAATTTTGTCAAATGCTTTTTCTGCATCTATTGAAATGATTATATGTTTTTTATCCTTCATTGTTTAATGTGATGTATCACATTTTATTGATTTACATGTATTAGACTATCCTTACCTCTCCAGGTAAATACCACTTGATTATGGTGAATAATCTTTTAAATGTGCTTTTGAATTTTCATTGCTAGAACTGCTGGTTTTGAATGTTTGCATCTATGTTTATCAATGATATTGGCCTGGAGTTTTCTTTTATTTGCTGTTCTTGTCTCATTTTGGAATCAGGAAATGCTGTCTTCATAGAATGAGTTTGGAAGAGTTCCCTCCTTTTCATTTTTTTGAAATAGTTTGTAAAAAATTTGTATAAGTTTATTAAATGTTTTGTAGAATTTGTCAGCGAAAACCACCAAGTAGTGAACTTTTCTTTCTTCCTCTATTTTTTTAGAGACAGGGTCTCACTCTATCACTGTGGCTGGCATACAGTGGTGCAGTCATAGCTGACTGCAGCCTCAAACTCCTGGTCTTAAGTGATCCTCCTGCCTCAGTCTCCTGAGTACAAGTACACACCACTATACCTGGGGAATTTTTATTTTTATTTTTAGAGATGGAGTGTCGTTGTGTTGCCCGGGCTAATCTTGAACTCCTGGCCTCTAGTGATTTTCCTGCCTTGGGCTCCTAAACTGTGAGATTACAGTTGTGAGCTACTGTGTGAAGTGGATTTTCCTTGACTGAGAGCCTAAATCTCTCCTTCAGTCTCATTATTTGTCATTGGTGTGTTCACATTTTCTATTTCTTCTTTCTTCAATTTTGATAGGTTATATGTGTCCAGAGCATACGTTTTTCTTCTAAGTTTTTCAATTTATTGGCATATAATTGTTTGTAGTACTTACTCATGATTCCTTATATTTCTCTAGAGTCTATCATAGTATATCCTTTTTCATCTCTGATTTTATGTGAATTTTCTCTTTTTTTCTTAGTCTGACAAAACATTTGTCAATTTTACCTTTTCAAAAAAGATTCCTTCATTTAATTAGTCGTTTGTATTTTTTGTCTTCATTTTGTATATTTGTGCTCTGATCTTTATATTCTTTTGCTAATTTGGGTCGTAGTTTGTTCTTGATTTTATAGTTCCTTGAAATACATTGTTAGATGGTTTATTCATTATCTTTCTTCTTTATTGATGTAGAAATGTATTGCTGTAAACTTCCCTCTAAGGACCATTTTGCTGTATTTCATAAGTTTTCATATGTTCTGATTTCATTTTTATTCATCTTAAGACATTTTTAAATTTTTTTTTTATTGACCCATTGGTTGTTTAAGGATATGTTGTTTTATTTGTATATATTTGCACAATTTCTGAAGTTCCTCCTGTTGTTTATTTCTAGCTTTATTCCATATGGTCAAAAAAAACACATGATATGATTTGATTTTTTGATTAGCTAAGACTTGTTTTGTGGTCTAACATATCTATCATGGACAATATTCCATATGCAGGCGAAAAGATAATGAATTATCCAATTATTGGATGAAATGTTATGTAAATAACTGTTAAATTCTTTTGATCTAGAGTGCAATTTAAATATTTCTTTGTTGAGATTCTCTCTCAATGATCTGTTCATTGCTGAAAATGGGATGTTGAGGTTTCATACTATTATTGCACAGTTTTTTGTCTCTCCTTTTAGATCTATTAATGTTTGCTTTACATATTTAGGTTCTCCAATGTTGAGTGCATTATATATTTACAATTATTGTATTCTCTTGTTGTACTGACCCCTTTATTATTATACAATGGCCTTGTTTGTCTGTATTTACAGTTTTTCTACTTGAAGTCTATTTTATTTGATATAAATATAACTACTTCTGCATTCTTCTGATTTCCATTGTTATAAAATATATTTTTCCATCTGATCACTTTCGATATATGTGTGTATTTACAGGTGATGGGAGTCTCTTGTAGAAAGAATATAGTTAGGTCATGTTTTTAATCCATTTACCCATTCTCTGTCTTCTTACTGGATAATTTAATCTATTTACATTCAAGGTAATTATTGTTAGATAAGGACTTGTACTGCCATATACTGTTTTCTTGTTGTCTTTTAGAATTTTTGTACCTTTTTGTCCCTTTGTTGTCTTCCTTTGTAGTTAAGTGATTTTCTCTGTGTGTTTTTGTTTCTTGTTCTTTTATTTTTAGTGTATCTAATAAAAATGTTTGCCTTTTGGTTACCATGAAGCATGCAAAGAATATTTTATAGTTTCAATAGGTAATTTTGAATGGATAACAACTTAATTTTGATAATAAGAAATGGAGAAAAGCAATCACTCTGCTTTTTAACTCAATCACTCCCCCACATTTTGCATTTTTGATGTCTTAATTTACATCTTTTATATCACTTATCCCTTAACAAATTATTGTAGTTGTTATCATTTTTGTTTTGTATTTTAACCTTCTTACTAAAAACATGTAAGTAGTTTATATTCAATTATTACTATACTAGAGCATCCTGAATTTGTCTGCATATTTATTTTTACCTGTGGATTTATACCTTCCAATTTTTTGTGTTACATATTAGTGCCCTTTTCCTTCAGTTTGAAGATTGTTCTTTAACATTTCTTTTAAGGCAGGTATGGTTACAATGAATTTCTTCATCTTTTGTTTGTCTTAGAATGTTTTAACCTCTCCTTCATTTCTAAATGAGAGCTGTGCTGGATACTGTATTCATTGTTGACAGTTTTTTTCTTCAGCACTTGATTCTATTATCCTACTCTCTCCTGGTCCATATTGTTTCTGCTGAGAAGTCTGCTGCCAGGCACTTTGGAATTCTCTTATGTGTTATATGCTTCCTTTTTCTTAGTGCTTTCAGGACCTACTATTTGTTTTTGACGTTTGAAAGTTTAATTATAATATGTCTTGTGGTTGTCTTATTCAGATTAAATCAAATTAGTGAGCTTTGGCCATCCTAAACATCTTAATCCTTCTCCAAGTTTAAAAAGTTGTCTGTTATTTCTTTGAATAAGCTTCTAACTCTTTTTCATTCTTAGTTCCACTTTAACACTGTAGATTTTTTTTCTTGATGGTGTCCCATGGATCTCATAAGTTTTCTTTGTTTCTTCTCATTTTTTTTCTCTTTTCTACTCTGACAGTGTATTTTCAAAGAGCCTGTCTTTGAGCTCACTGCTTTTTTTCTTCTACTTGATCAGTTCTGCTCTTGATGCCCTCTAGTGCATTTTTAAGTTTGTTTACTGAACTTTCCACCTGCAGGATTTCCATTTGATTTTTTCCCATTATTTTAAATTCTTTGTTGAATTTCTCATAAATTTCCATATTGTTTCTCTGTGCTTTGTTGAAGTGCACAGATTTAAAAAAAAAACAGCTATTTGAATTTTTTTGTCTGCCACATCATTCATTTGCATGTCTTTAGGTTCAGTTGCTGACACCTTGTTTTCTCCATTTGATGAGGCAGTATTTCCTAGGCTATTCTTATTTTTTTGTAGATGTACATCTCTGTCTACACATTGATGAATTAAATATTTATTTCAATCTTCTCAGTCTGGGTTTGTTTTTGACTGTTTCTCAGTGGGCTTGTTTAGAAATTCTGTGTGGATTTCCATTATATTCCATTTTAGCATTAGGAGGTGCCCAAAGCAAAGGTTAGACATAAGTCTTGCAATGGGGCTTCACCATTGATGCAATGTAACTGGATGGGCCCATGGGTGATCCACAGAAAGACTGCTGTCTGTAGGGGGAGAACAAGCCAGGCCATCAAATCTGGACAGTCTGTGTATCATGTTTCCCACAGTGTGGTGACCATAAACAACCTGCCTGGTATAATGTTTCCTCTGGTAGGAATGGCTAGCCACTGCTAAGTTTCATATAGTAAGTATTGCTAACCCAATCCCTTCTTTATGTCCCTAGCATGCTTCTGGTGGTTCAGCTCTGTTGACACTCATGGTGCTGCTTGTGGGCTGATGCAGGAGTGAGTCTACTGTGAAGGCACTCAGTGTGGTGGAAAAAACATTCAACTTCTGCTCACTTTATTCAGTGTAAGAACTGTGAGTTCAGGAGGACTTTCTGCATATAATACCATTATGGCCTGGGGGAGGAGTATCACAGTCAAAGAGTACTGTTTCCCTTACTGTCCAAGCATGGTTTTACTCCTCTTTGCAGTCCAAAGGGGCTTCATAGACTCACTCACGTATTCAGGGTTCCTTAGCTCTTGTAAAGGTAATTTCATATGTGGATAGTTGTTCATATAGATGTGTCTGTAGTGGTATGATTACTGAAGAGATCTACTCCACTACCTTGCTCTGCCCAAATCCTTCCCCTTTCCAACAAGAGTTTGCCACCTCCTAGTTTTCTTTTTTCTTAACCAAACTAAGTTTAGCCTTTTAATCCTTCACCCTCTTCCACTTCTAATACCATTGCTTCTTTGTATGCTTATTGTATTTTCCATGCTATATGACTTTCAGCTGGTTATTTACAGTATGTAAGTTTTAATATCTTGTAAAATGGGGATAATAATAGCATCCATTTGATAGGGGTGTTAAAGATATTAAATGACACAGTCCATGTTAAATAACTTCTTGAGATATATTGAGATGTTTCTGTACTTCCTTGCTCTGGCCTTCTTGTTGAACCAGAGGAATCTATTGCCATGAAAAGCAATAAAACTGTGATAGTAGAAATTAAAAGTGAGTAGGAACTTATTTAAAAATCATCACTCTCCTTTTCAATGCAAAAATAAGAACTAGAAACTTTTAATAAGGCAATAGTCTGGAGAAATAATTTATGGAAGATAACATGGATTTTTTAATCTTAAAGGGTTCTTTTACATATTCAAGGGTCGAGATTGGCTGCCTTGAATCCTACTAAAATTTCAATGTAAGTTTTAGAGAGGGAGGAAAGAGTCAAAGAAAAAAATTGCACTGGAAAAAGTTAAATAAGTAAGGAAGATATTATTCAAGCTATTGCAATACGGGAGAGAGGCCAGACCTAGTCTGAACTCAGCTCCTCTGATACAAAGGGCCGTGGAGTTTTTGAAAGTGAGGGTAAGGGGGCGATCATAGGCCACCTGTCTTTGCTAACTGTCTTTTCTCAAAGGAAAATTAAACTTTCTTTTATCTTTATGATATAAGGTAATTTTTACAACTTGGAGCAAGATTAGGCTCTTACTCTCTCATGGAGACTGGGAAATAAGGTATTATCTTTCTGGAGGATTACATTTGAAAGGGATGGCTCCCAGATCCTTGAAAAAGGAAATTTTCTGCTTACAAGTTACACATGCCACTTCTACCTGCATTTCAGTGGCCAAACAGGTCACAAATCTAAATCTGACCCTTTCTTCAATAGGACAGAAATGTATAATCTTCTAGGAGATAGGGTCACTGCAGTAGGAAGACCAGATAATGGGAGAATGATAATATAATCTACCACAATGACCACAGTGAAAACATTAGTAATCCTCAGGGTTAAACCAAGTCTTCTTGGACACTTAGGTTGATTCTAGGCTATTGTCAATAGTGGAATAGTAAAAAATAAAGAGAATAGCCCATTTATTTTTTGCAGAGAAGCTAGAGAATTCACAGCAACTTATGGCCTAGACAATTTTGTTTCTTGATCACCACAACTCTTTATAGATGCCTGTGGTCCAAAAATGCGTATTCCTTATCGTCCCCAAAATGAAGGGATCCTCTGCAAGGCAACCTGGGAGGGAGTTTAGGATTGTTCTGAGGCAGTGAAAGCCATTGAGATTCACATGTAAGAGGCTAGAGAAAGGGAATCCACATGTTTTGATCCCTCCATGTGCTGGATATAACTTGATCTTCATTATATTGCACCACCTTTGGTGTCAGAGAGAACTGGATTTGAATCCCAGTTCCTTCACTCATTATGATTTGATGGTGAATGTGTTTTTAACTCGTCTGAGACTCAGTTTGCTCATCTATAAAAGACGGGATTGTTATGAGACTTGCATAAGGTAAGTGTTTAAAAATCTGGGAATAATCCCTGTAATTTAAAAGACGGGGTTGTGATAAGGCTTCAATAAGGTAAGTGTGTAAAATCTGGACACAATGTTACTAATTTTGTAGGTTTTCAATATATAGAGAAGGAGGATTATTTTTCTCTCATTTAATTTTTACAACAAGTTTATAAAATTGGTATTATTCATATTTTTGAGATAATCAAAGGATCAGTAGGTTTAAATAAATCACCATAGTCACAAAGCAGTTCACAATATATTGACTGGATAATTGCTAGTGAAAAGTAGCAATGATGTTCACATTGAAAATCTTTTTTTTTTTTTTTTATTATACTTTAAGTTTTAGGGTACATGTGCACATTGTGCAGGTTAGTTACATATGTATACATGTGCCATTCTGGTGCGCTGCACCCACTAACTCGTCATCTAGCATTAGATATATCTCCCAATGCTATCCCTAGGTGGTGGTTTTCTCTTGCATAAGCCTCTTCGTTTGTTGAAACCATAGATTCTAAGTTTGCTCTATCAAAGTGATCATTAGAAAAATATAATGTACTTAGTGTATAAATTTTAGAAAATTTCCTTTTTAGTCCTGTTAATTTGATTGAATATGTGCATTTTGAATTAAGAATATAAATAAGAATATGTATGGCATATGAAATATGACTTGACATCACAGAGTAACCTTAGATCGTGGCAATGTTTTTTTCTGAAAGCACCTGCAGAAATGTATCTTCTTTCTAGTTTCCAAAAAACTCAGAGGCCATGGGGGAAGAGGGGACTTTGGCTGTCAGATAGTGCATGAGGTACATTAGGATATAGTAATTGCATCATAATTCATATTCATAATTCACAGTGAGGAAACCTGAAATTTGCTTCCAGCTACCAATAAATGAAAGGTGGGGCGGAGTTGCTGGGGGGCGCGGCTTTGTGAGCCAGTGCCTGGACTCACACATCACAAATGGAAGGGCAGCGCGTGGAGGGAACTCAAGGCCTGATTGGTTCTTCCTAAGCAGGACACAATCAGGTTGGCTGGGCAACCGGCCTTCAGTTGGTGGCCTTCAGTGGGTGCCTTAAGTTGGTGGCATTTGGTTGCCTTTCCGGGGGAGAGGCAGCAGGTGCTCAGCTCTGCAGACGTAGGGGCAAGTGAAGGCCCAAGCTGCCTCGAGAAGAGCAGAGGTGCCCCATGGGGACCACGATGACCGGTCGCATGTGCACCAAAGCCAGCCCCCGGCAGGGCCAGCGCAGTGATTCTGCGGGGCCATCCTGTGGCTCTGATATCTATGAGTCGTTGGCCAACAAAGGCACAGGCACCAGCAGAAAGGAGCAGAGACGCCCAGAACATCCTGTCCCCCAATGCCAGCCCCAAGCAGTGCCAGCTTAGGGTGCGGTGGGCAGAGCCATCCTGCAGCTCTGAGATCCATGAGGAGGAGGTGGGAGTAGCGCCAGGCTCCACTGCGTTGGAGCTTGCACAATTTGAGCCCAATTTGATTCCAGAGCCATGACTTGCAGCACATTGGCGACCAGAAGACCCCCAAAAGTAGGGAGGCGACAGATACTGCTTGGCCTCAGGAGCTCCTCTGGCCGTTGCTGAACCAAGGTTCCCCCAGAGACATCCACAGCCTGGGGCTCCTCCCTTCTTCACCTAGTTCCTTTCCTAGGCTCAGGCCTCAAGCATGAGGACTGGCTCTGCCTGGCGTCTCCATCCCTTGGTCTTTCTCTGTTGCATCCAGGTGGTTTCTTTTCTCTTCTCTACCCATATGCCCAGTTATGGGCCTTCTTCTTCTTCCTAGAGGCTGGCCAAAAACTAAGTTTTCAAAGTACAAAATGGATGCTACAGATTTCGTTGCTTTAGAGGAAATGTCTGACAGCTCTTGTATTTAAACTTAAGTAGCTACAATGGGACTCAGTTTCATATCTTGAGTTCTAGACCAGAGCTATCTACCCTAAAGCAACGGCAAGGGGTTAGAGGTACTCTTCTTGATTCGAATAATAAAAAATGATTTTTTTTGTAGGGACATGGCTCACTGAGTTGCCCAAGCTGGTCTCAAACCCCTGGCCTCAAGTGATTCACCCACCTTAGCCTCCCACACTGCTGGGATGACAGGCAAGAGCCACCACACCTGGTCACTGGAGGTGCTCTTGCTTTGTGTGTTTTGGCTGGTCTTCAGGCGCAGCTGTCAGTAAGATGCTCCTGCAGTATAGTTCTAAGTCTTTCTGCAAAGATTCAGTGGGTCCTGTGTTTTTTTACATGGAATAGCCCCTTTATTTTTTGCAGAGAAGCTAGATAATTCACAGTAACCTATGGCCTAGAAAATTTTATTTCTTGATCAACACAACTCTTTATAGATGCTTGTGGTCCAAAAATGCAGATTCCTAATCATCCCCACGAATAAGGGGGCCATTGCAAGGTAACCTGGGAGGGAGTTTAGGGTTACTCTGAGGCAGTGAAAGCTATTGAAATTCCCACATGAGGGGGCAGAAAAGGGAATCCACATATTTTAATCCCTCCATGTTCTGGGTGTAACTTGGTCCTCGTTAAATTGCACCATTTTTGGCATCAGAGAGAACTGGATTTGAATCCCAGTTCCATCCCTCATTATGATTTGATGGTGAATGTGTTTTTAACTCGTCTGAGCCTCAGTTTGCTGATCTATAAAAGATGTGATTGTTACGAGGCTTCCATAACGTACATGTGTAAAAACCATGGCAAAGTGCTTGTAATTTAAAAGAGAGGGTTGTTAGGAGACTTCTATCAGGTAAGTATATAAAAATCTGGACACAATGCCTATAATTTTGTAAGTGTTCAATATATGGAGTAGGAGGATTATTTTTCTTTCATTTAATTTTTAGAGCAACTTTATAAAATTGGTGATACTCATATATTTGAGATAATCAAACCAAGGATCAGAAAGACTAAACAAATCACCATAGTCACAAAGCAGTTCACAATACATTTACTGGATAATTTCTAGTTAAAAGTAGCAATGATGATCACATTGAAAATTTTGTATTATCTGGTGGTTTTCTCTTACATAAGCTTCTTGGAATTTAGTAAGATAAGTTGCAGCTCAAAAAGCAGATCCATAGAATATTTTATTCCAGAGATTGTAGTGGGGGCCAAAGTATTGCATGTGTTTTGTTGGGAACAAGGTGTAGGCTGAGAATCTAAGCAAACTTCAGTTGGTGGTTTTCAGTTGGTGGGCAGTGGCAGAAGGAGGAGGAGCTCCGTCTGTGATCTCTCTTCCCCCAGTCACAGCCCTCAGGCTTGTTGCATCCAGGCCCTTCTAAGTTAAATCAGACAGGTTGACAGGTTTATCATTTAGTAGACAAGTCAGCTCAGGGTAGGCGGGTGAGGTGGGGTGTGGGCTGCTAGTACAGTGCTGCCCTTTGACCCAGGGCTGCCCGTGCCCATGGGGCTATTCCATATATTATATATATATATATATAATATTTTATATATATGTATATAAGCCTGTTGGTCTGTTAAAACCATGGATTCTAAGTTGCTCTATCAACGTTAGAAAAATGTGATATACTTAGTGTGTAAATTTTAGAACATTTCTTCTGTTAGTCTTGTTAATACTCAATTCTTTTCTAAAACACCTAGCCCAAATCTCCATAGGTTTTAAACGAATTATATTATAATTTGGATTTCTGGTCTACCTATCTTCCAAATAATACAGTTCTTAATATTAATTTTGTATTGCTGCCATAACAAATTACCACAATTTTGTGGCTTAAATCAAAGACTTACGACCCCATAGTTCTGTAGGGCAAACCTCTGACTGTGGTCTTACTGGGCTTAAGTCAAGGTGTTGTCAGGGCTGTATTGCTTTCTGGAGGCTCTAGAGAGAATCCATTTCCTTTTCCAACTTTTAGATGCTGTCCCTATTCCTTGGATCATGGGACCATCCCTCCATCTTCAAAGCCAGTAATGTGGGATGTCTGTGGCCATTGTTCTGTAGCCATATCACCTTCTGACTGTAGCTAGGAAAGATTCTCTGATTTTATAGACACATGCAATTAGATTGGCCCCAAAGATAATCAAGGATAATCCCCTTAACTCAAGAGTTAATCACATCTCCAAAGTCCCTTCTGCCCCATGTAAAGTAATATGGTCACAGATTCCAGGGACTAGAACATCTTTATGGGGTCATTATTTTGACTGTCACAAAGGCAAAGTCTTGGACTTATGCATAGCTAGATTTTCTTTGCTTAATTTCTGAGCCTAGAACACATTAGACTCTAAATAAATGTGAATGAGTGATAAATATTATATTTACAGATTGCTGCCACATTGCAATTCTGTCCTCCCACTGGTGGTGGAATCCTATGTACTTTTTACCATCTCCATTTTGCATTCAGACTGAACATGGCTGTGTTACTCCTTTCACCTGGGTGATTTCAAACCATCTCTCTATTTCTATTTGTAGAGATCTTATCTATCAAGCCCTTCTCAAATGCCACTTCAAAAAACTTTTTCTAATCCCCAATCGTCTTAGTCAATTTATGCTGTTCTTACAAAAAAATAACACAGACTAGGCAATTTATTAAAACCAGACGTTTATCTGTCATAGTTCTGGAGACTAGGAAGTCAAAGATCAAGGCATCGGCAGGTCTGATGTCTGGTAAGGGCTGTTCTCTCCGTTCAAGATGGTGTTTTGATGCTGCATCTTCCAGAGACAGGGAACACTGTGTCCTCACATGGTGGAAGGCGGGAGGGCAAGAGGGATGAACTCCCTCCATGGAGCCCTTTCATGAGGGCTCCTAAACCCATTCCTGAGGTAGGAGTCCTGATGGCCTAATCACTTCCTGTAGGCTCCACCTCAACACTATCACATTGTCAACGTTGAATCTCGGAGGAGGCACAGTGAAACCACAGCACCAATCAAGTATGATCTTTCTCTCCTCAGAAACCCCCTCATATGTTTAGACCTCCCATGCACTTTTATACATTTTGTCTCATGGTTTCTTCCTGTACAAATAAGGTGCTATAAATGGATAGCTATAGTTTTGGGTTTCATTTCAACAAAACACCCTTCCTAGTTTTTTGAACCCCAAGCGAAATATGAGGACAGGCCCCACCTTCCATTACAAAAGCTGAAAGGAGTGCATGATCCTTTTTCCAGTTTCTTGGCCACTCACATGTGGGCACATATCTAGACCCAGCCAACTGATGTCTCTTTATTAAAACTTGGAACCCAATGAAATGATGCAAAAGACCTGAAATAATCAGAGATGATTCTGAGAAACTGAGCAGAGATGAGATGCAGGTTCTGGAATGTGGTAGCAAGTGCCTAGGTTCAGCAGAGCCCAGCTACATGGTGACAAGTGTCAAATGGCAACATCCTAGTGGTGGCATCCCAAGATCTGCTTCCGTCGAATGAACTTGGCTGTGCTGAGTTTCCCTCAGTTCTTACCTTGCTTCTCCAGCATCTTCAATGATTTTTTGAACTATTCAATATCCTTTCATCGAATTCCTATTTTGCTTAAGTTGTCTAGAATTTGTTATTTTCAGGGAAAAATATAAACCAATTATCCCCTCACATTAAAACACACTCCACTTAGGCATCTCCTGTGATCTCACTGGAGAAAAGTGTGGACGTTATTTGTAATTTGACTCAGAATGATAGGATTAGTTTGGTACTGGTAACAATGGAGATAAGTAACTAACTTTTTGTGAAACTTCTTCCTGGGGTGAAACAAAATCTATTGTGGAAACTCTTTCCAATCATCTCTGGAAATTTATTAAGTGACCTAGTATGTAATGATAACTTACCATGATACTTGATAAAATAGTTTTGTGTGTTCAGAATAATTTCTTTTTTCTTTACCTTTGAAAATAATGCATCGATAGTTAATTTTCTCCTAAATTGTCTGTTTTTATTTCCATAAAAGGTATTTATTGAATGTCTCCTTACTTTTAATATAACTAGGCATTGTGTGATCAAAGCAAAATAAATATGTTCTTGTTTCTGGAATTACTAAAGCTTTGAAAATGGACTTATCGACCTCAAACCAATGGGACATATTCCCATGTGGCCTGCTCCCCTGTTAGGTTTCCCAGGGTGAGTGGTGATTCCTTTTCTGTCTTTTTAAAGATTTTAGAAAGGCAGCTTCTGCTGTGGGCCACTAGGTGGAGTACTTCAGAGCTGGGTTTGTGGGAGTACAAAGCTAACTTCTGCTGCTTTTGCTTGATGCTTCTGCAGCTTCCTTGACTACCGTGGATGATAAGTAACTATTTTCTTCCTCTTCTTTCTTTTTTCCCCACACTCTTTGGAGTGAACTTCAAACATTTAGGAAGTTTGTTGATCAACATATACCGTGTTTATGAAAATCCGGCTAAGATAATATGGTAGGACTCCTTTGGTTATAAATAATAGAATTCAAACTCAAACTGGTCTAAGCCAAAAAATATATACTAATTTGTGGACTCGTATAATGGAAAAATCCAGGGTGTAGCTTCAGAATGTCTGAACGTAGGGACTCAGGACTTGGCTCCTCTCAGCTTCCTTGCTTTTTCTTCCCCATTGATTTTATTCTCAGACAAGTTTTCCCTTTGTGCTGCAATGTGGCCATCATCACTCCTCCAGTTTACATTTCCTTAGTTCCACAGCCCCAGAATAAAGCAAAAACAGAAACACTTCTAATAGTTTCAATAAGAGAGTAGAAATTGACTTTGGGTGTGAGGCTTGGATTTCATGTCCATTTCTAGTTTCATCTGTGCCAGGATTAGAAGTATATTCACTGGCCAGGCCTGTGTCACGAGCACATACAGGGTTTCCACTGTCCACACAGTGCCTTTGCAAGTATTAGAAAATGGCTCCCCTGTCTCCAGTTAGATGCAGCCCTGTATCAGGGCATGTGGCTTGGAGAAGAGCATGCAGGCTGGATTTCAACCCCCCTTTCTCCCTTAGCTGGGTTTCTTCCTTGAGAGAACAATATACTTGTTAGTAGCTGTCCTGTGCTTATTCCTGAAACTGGGGGTGAAATCAGCCACCATGCCAAAACTGAAGGATAGAATGTGGCTTCATCTAGGGTATCAGATAATGGCTAATAACAAAGGGAGGGGACAGTGGGTGTTGTGTGGGCAAAAGGAGCAAAAAATAATCCTAACCTGTCTAGACTTCAACTCAAAAGCCATATACAACCTTCTTCAATGGAAATATTTAACACTTCAGGAGTGCCAAGAAGGCTATAAGGAGCATATCTCTTAAGGACTTAAGTTAGGGCATTCTAGAACATATGCTTTACGGATTTACCTTATAAATATATAACTGACTAATACACACAGAAAATATATTGCAGAGTAACATAGATGACAGAACTTGAAATACATGACATTCTACCGCAGTCTATCATTATTTTCTAACTTATCAAAAGACTCAGAGGATCTTTTTTTCGTATTGATAAATTTCTAACCAGAGCCCTATTTACTTGTGTCTTGAAAAACAGAGTATTTGCAAATATGTCTGAAGAGGGAAGAGAAAGAAAATGATTCCAAAAACCTGATAACATTAAGACATCTGTTTATAGAAGATGTAAATTTGCAACCACAAATTAAAAGCTTATAGGAGCTACACAGAATGTGAAGAAAAATAAATGAAACCAAACCACTACAAGAAATAACCAAACTAAGAAGACAGCAAGAGAGGAAAAAAAAGAACTGCAAAACATATGAAAAACAATTAACCAAACGCAAATTACTCCTTACCCATCAACAATGACTGTAAATGTGAAAGGATTAAACTATCTAATTAAAAGACATAGAGTGGCACAATGCATAAAAGATACTCATCAGTACATATTTATAAGGGAGTCACTTTAGATATAAAGATACATAGAGGCTCAAAGTGAAGGGATGGGAAAATATACTCTACACAAATGGTAAACAAAAAAGGCAAGGGTATCTATATTTAGATCAGAAAAAATAGACTTGAAATCAAAAACTGTCACTAGAGACTAGGAAGGTCATTATATAATGATAAAAGTTCACTTCAATGGGAAGATTGAAAATATATATCCACCTAACATTAGAACACCTAAATATATAAAGTTAATATCAACAAAGCTAAGGGGAGAAATCAGTAACACTAAAACAATAGTAGCCAACTACAGTACCCCAAATTCAATAATGGATAGAACATCTAGGCAGGAATAAAAAAAGAGGAAACAGCTGACTTGAACAACACAGTAGATTAAACACTGACAGATACACAACTTTCCATCCAACAGCAGCAGAATATACATTCTTCTCAAGTGCACACAGAATCTTCTCTGAGATAGATCAAATCTTAGGTCACAAGGCATACTACAAATTTAAGAAGTTTGATATAACGCCAAGTATCTTCTCATTCCACAATGGAATAAAATTAGAAGTCAATAACAAAGAAAACAGAAACATTTACAAAAATGCAGAAACTAAACAACACATGCTTGAACAACCATTGGGTAAAAGAAGAAATCAAAAGGGAATTTTAAAAATATCTTGAGACAAATAAAAATGAACATGCAACTCCACAAAACTTACAGGATGCAGCAAAAGAAGTGCTAAGAGGGAAATGTTACAGTGATAAATACCTACATTAAAAAATTAGAAAGATCTAACTCGAACAACTTAACTTTAAAAATAAACAATTAGAAAAAGAGAAACTAACTAAACCCAAAGTTAGCATAATGAAGTAAATAATAAAGATTAGAATATAAAGAAAATAACTATAAAATATAAAACAATAGAAAAATCAACAAAGCTAGAGTTGAATTTTTGGAAATACAAAGAAAAATAACAAACCCTTAGCTACACTAAGAAAAAAAGAGAAATTCAAGTAAATATAATCAGAAATGAAAATGGAGACATTACAGGAAATGTACAGGAATACAAATGATTATAAAGGACAATTAAGCGATTACATGCCAATAAATTGGATAACCTAGAAGAAATGGATAAATTCTTAGAAAGATACAACCTACCAAAATGGAACCAAAAAGAAATAGAACAGACCAAAAGCAAGCAAAGAGATCTAATCAGTAATCAAAAATTTCCCAACAAAGAAAAGCCCAGGTGCAGATGCTTTCATGGGCAACTTCTACCAAACATTCAAAGAAGAACTAACACCAAAACTTCTTAAACTCTTCAGAAAAAAATAGAAGGGAGAATACTCTCAAACTCATTTCATGAGGCCGATGTTACCATGACTTAAAAGCTAGACGAAGACAACGCAAGAAAAAATAATTACAGACCAGTATCCTTAACGAATATAGATGCAAAAATTCTCAATAAAATACTAACTAGCAATCTGAATTCAAAAGCACATTGGAAAGGTCATACACCATGACCAATTGTAATTTATCTATGTGATGCAAGGATGTTTCAATGTGTAAAAATTAATAATGTGATATACCACATTAACAGAATGAAAGATAAAAATAACATTCCAATGGATGCAGAAAACACATTTGACAAAATTCAATATACTTTCATGATAAAACTCTCAACAAAATAAGTATACAAGAAACTTACCTCAACACTGCAAAGGCTGTATATAAAAAACCTATATCTAATATTATAATCACTGGGGAAAAACTGAAAGCTTTTTCTTAATATCTGGAACAAGACAAGGATGTCTACTCTCATCACTCCTATTCAACATAGTACTGGAAATCCTAGCCACAGCAATCAGGCAAGAGAAATAAAATACATCAAAATTGAAAGGAAGTATATAGTTACCTCTGTTAACAGAAAACATGATTATTATACATTGAAAACTCTAAAGACTCCACAGAAAATGGTTACGAATAATACAGTCAGTCTTTCATATCTGCTGGGGATTTGTTTCAGGACCCTCTCAGATAACAAAATCTGTGATGATCAAGTCCCTCACATAAAATCGCGTACAGTTGGCCCTATGTATCCATGGGTTCACATCTGTGGATTCAAACCACCACAGACGGAAAATGTGTACAAGTTATGTTCATAGTTGATTGAGTTCATGGTTGCAGAACCCATGGATATGAAGGACTGACTATATAATAAATTTACTAAAGTTGTAGGATGCACAATCGACATACGAAAATCATTGCTACTTCTAAACACTAACAATGAATTGTCTGAAAGGGAAATTTAAAAAACAGTATCAAATAAACTGCTTAGGAACTAACTAACCAAAGAAGTTAAAGACTTAAACACTACAAATTATTAAAGATTGATGACAGAAATTTAAACCAAAGTAAATTGAAAGACAACCCATGGATTGAAAGAGTTAGTATTGTATTATTAAAGTGTCCATATTACTCAAAGCAATCTACTCATTTAATGTAATCCATATCAAAATTCCAATGGTATCTCTCACAGAAATAGAAAAAAATCCTAAAATTCATATAGAATCACAAAAATCCCTGAGTGGCAGAAGCAATTTTGAGCAAGAACAAAGCTACAGGTATCACACTTCCTGACTTCAAATTAAATTACAAAGCTGTAGAAAGAAAAAACACTGTGGTACTGGCATAAAAACAGACACATAAAACAGTGAAACAAAATAGAGAACCTAGGCATAACCCACACATTTGCAGTAATTGATCACCCTGGAAGGTGACAGGGAGACACTATAGGGAGAGGAAATGTTGTTGACCAAATGGTGTTAGGAAAGCTGGATGTCTACATGTAAAAGAATGAAATCGGATCCCTGGCTCACGCCTTATGTAAAAATTAACTCAAAATGGATTAAACGTTTAAATGTAATCACCGAAACCATAAAACTCCTAGAAGAAGACAAGAGAAAACATTCTTGACATTGGTCTTGGCAATAATTTGTTTAGATATGATGCCAAAAGCACAGGCAACAAAGGCAAAATAGATAAATGAATTACATCGAACTAAAAAGCTTCTGCACAGTAAAGAAAACAACTAATGAAATGATAACACAACCTATGAAATGGGGAAAATGTTTTAAACCATATCTCTTATAAGGAGTTCAAAAAAATAAGAAGGACACATACACATCAATTCCAAACTTATGAATAACCTAATTTTATTTTAAGACAAAGAACCTAAATAAATACATCTCAAAAGAAGAAACTCAAATGGCTAACAGGTATATGAAAATGTGCTCAACATCTCTAAACTTCAGAGTAATGCAATTCAAAACCACAATGAGATATCATGTCACACCTGTTAAAATGGCTATTATCAAAAAGAGAAAAGATAAGTGTTCGTAAGAATGTGGAGAAAAGAAAACCATTATACACTATTGACGGGAATGCAAATTAGTAAAACACAGAAAACAGTATTGAGGTTCCTCCAAAGAAAATTGAAAATAGCACTGGCCTGGTGTGGTGTCTCACACCTGTAATCCCAGGATTTGGGGAAGTCAAGGCAGGAGGCCAGGAGCTCCAGACAAGCCTGGGTAACATAGCAAGACCCCATCTCTGAAAAAAATTTAAAATTAACCAGACATGGTGTTGTACACCTGTAGTCCCAGCTACTCAGGAGGCTGAGGTAGGAGGATTGCTTGATCCCAGGAGTTCAAGGCTGCAGTGAGCTATGATCTTGCCACTGGACTTTACCTTGGATGACAGAGTGAGACCTGGTTTCAAAAATAAAAAAAAAGAACTACCACATAATCCAACAATTTCACTTCTGGATATATGTCCAGTGAAATTGACATAAGAGTCTTAGAGAGGTGTCTGTCATCCCCTGTTCATTGCAGCATGACACACAATGACCAAAATATGAAAATAACCTAAGTGTCCTTTGGCAGAGGAACAGATGAATGGGTAAAGAAAAGGTGACGGGTATACATAAAATGAAATATTATACAACCTTGAAAAAGAAGGAAATCCTTCTATTTGTGAAAACATGGATGGAGCTGGAAGATATTGCGCCAAGCAAAAATGCAAGACACAGAGACAAATACTTCATGATCTCACTTACATGAGGAATCTACAACAGTCAAATTCATAAAAACAGAGAATAGGACAGTGGTTGCCAGGGGCTCAGGGAGGGGAAATGGGGTGATGTTAATTAAACTGTGCAATGTTCAAGTTATAATAATTTCTGGAGATATAATGTACAACATGGAACAACACTGTATCATATTCTTGTGTTCTGCTAAAGGACTAGATCATAAATTAATTACTGTCAACACACACACAATGGTAAATATGTAGAGATAATATGCTAATTTGCTTGATTGTGGTGATCATTTCGAAAAGTATAGAAATATCAAAACATTAAGTTACCTTAAATTTATACAATTTGTATATGTCATGTTATCATCATAAAGCTGTTAAGAAAGATTTAGTGAATCATGTCAACCACCTGCGAACTTTCTCATGACAGGGAGGGCTGGAGTAGGAAAATGGAATTTTGCAACAAGGATAGGGTGAGGGACATGGGAAATGATTGATCAAGTATTTAAGAAATGACCTGGGTGGAAGCTACATCAAAGGGTATGAGATTTAGCGCATCAGTCCTCAAACTTTTGGTTTCAGGAACACTTTACATTTTTAAAAGTTATTGAGGACCCCAAAGAGCTTTTATTTATTTGGATTCTATCTATCTATATTTATCATATTAAACATTAAAACTGAGAAATTAAAACAAAATAATATATGTTTACATAAATCACATTTTTATTTAAAATTATCATTTTTAAGCAGTAAAGTTGGTGAGAACAGTGACATTGTTTTATATTTTTAGGTATGTCTTTAAAGTCTGGTTTAATAGAAGAAAACTTGGTTCTCCTTTCTGCTTCTATGTTTAATTTCTTGTGACATCCCATGTCAGGTAGCCTCTGGGAAACTCCAATTATACTTGTGAGAGAATGAAAGTGGAAAATTTAAACAAAACCTGTGTCTTTTTATGAAAAGACTTTTGACCTTGCAGAGCCCCTGGAAGACACTCAGGGACTTCTCAGGGTTCTCTGGCTCATGTGTTCACAGAGTAGAGGGTAAGTCCGCAAGAGAAAGCAGTGATTGGCTGTGGGAGGTCTTGCTGAGGGGTGGTAGAGAAGAGGTTGGATGTGTAGAAACTATGGTCGTTCTTTTCGTTTATTTTCCCTTTCCTTTGGCCTCTTGTTGCTGGGATTTCCTCTTTAGATGATCGTATCATAAATTAGAAATAGCATTAATGAACATTCTTGATACTGCCTAATGAAAATTTCTGTTTTGTCTTCCTGAGTCTTGATACATTTCAAGAAGTCTTCTATCTCATTTATTGTCCCCACTGAAATTTGGAATTTAGGAAGAGTCGATATAGCTATATTTAGATGATTTATCTCCCTGAAGACATTTTTGGATCATTTCTAAATCTCTATAAACAATGCTCTGATGTTCCTTTATTTTGTTTAGAGACTGGGTCTTGCCGTGTTGTCTGGAGTGGAGTGGTTCGAGCGTAGCTCACAATACACAATACAATCAAACTTCTGGGCTCAAAGTGATCCTTCCACTCAGCCTCCACAGTAGCTAGGTCTGCAGGTGTGTGCCAGCACGCCTAGCTTTTGATTACTATTATTATTTTTGTAGAAATCAGGGTTTCATTATGCTGCCCAGGCTGGTCTTCCAACTCCTGGCCTCAAGCGATCCTCCTGCCTTCTGCCATCTGAGGAGCTGAGATTACAGGTGTAAGCCACCATGCTGGTCCTGATGTCATTTAAATACAAACATGATACTCTATTCCTTGTAGAAAGTGCTACATAAATATAATTTTTTTTTTTTTTTTTTTTTTTACATTTTTTTTTATTATACTTTAAGTTTTAGGGTACATGTGCACATTGTGCAGGTTAGTTACATATGTATACATGTGCCATTCTGGTGCACTGCACCCACTAACTTGTCATCTAGCATTAGGTATATCTCCCAATGCTATCCCTCCCCCCTCCCCCAACCCCACAACATTCCCCAGAGTGTGATATTCCCCTTCCTGTGTCCATGTGATCTCATTGTTCAATTCCCACCTATGAGTGAGAATATGCAGTGTTTGGTTTTTTGTTCTTGCGATAGTTTGCTGAGAATGATGGTTTCCAATTTCATCCATGTCCCTACAAAGGACATGAACTCATCATTTTTTATGGCTGCATAGTATTCCATGGTGTATATGTGCCACATTTTCTTAATCCAGTCTATTATTGTTGGACATTTGGGTTGGTTCCAAGTCTTTGCTATTGTGAATAATGCCGCAATAAACATACGTGTGCATGTGTCTTTATAGCAGCATGATTTATAGTCCTTTGGGTATATACCCAGTAATGGGATGGCTGGGTCAAATGGTATTTCTAGTTCTAGATCCCTGAGGAATCGCCACACTGACTTCCGCAATGGTTGAACTAGTTTACAGTCCCACCAACAGTGTAAAAGTGTTCCTATTTCTCCACATCCTCTCCAGCACCTGTTGTTTCCTGACTTTTTAATGATTGCCATTCTAACTGGTGTGAGATGATATCTCATAGTGGTTTTGATTTGCATTTCTCTGATGCCCAGTGATGATGAGCATTTTTTCATGTGTTTTTTGGCTGCATAAATGTCTTCTTTTGAGAAGTGTCTGTTCATGTCCTTCGCCCACTTTTTGATGGGGTTGTTTGTTTTTTTCTTGTAAATTTGTTTGAGTTCATTGTAGATTCTGGATATTAGCCCTTTGTCAGATGAGTAGGTTGCGAAAATTTTCTCCCATGTTGTAGGTTGCCTGTTCACTCTGATGGTAGTTTCTTTTGCTGTGCAGAAGCTCTTTAGTTTAATTAGATCACATTTGTCAATTTTGTCTTTTGTTGCCATTGCT
The DNA here is from genome assembly GCF_029281585.2 of Gorilla gorilla gorilla. NCBI lineage: Eukaryota > Metazoa > Chordata > Mammalia > Primates > Hominidae > Gorilla > Gorilla gorilla. The sequence continues at coordinate 18,122,897 of NC_073237.2, forward strand.
TTTGGTGTTTTGGACATGAAGTCCTTGCCCATGCCTATGTCCTGAATGGTAATGCCTAGGTTTTCTTCTAGGGTTTTTATGGTTTTAGGTCTAACGTTTAAATCTTTAATCCATCTTGAATTGATTTTTGTATAAGGTGTAAGGAAGGGATCCAGTTTCAGCTTTCTACATATGGCTAGCCAGTTTTCCCAGCACCATTTATTAAATAGGGAATCCTTTCCCCATTGCTTGTTTTTCTCAGGTTTGTCAAAGATGAGATAGTTGTAGGTATGCGGCATTATTTCTGAGGGCTCTGTTCTGTTCCATTGATCTATATCTCTGTTTTGGTACCAGTACCATGCTGTTTTGGTTACTGTAGCCTTGTAGTATAGTTTGAAGTCAGGTAGTGTGATGCCTCCAGCTTTGTTCTTTTGGCTTCAGGATACAAAATCAATGTACAGAAATCACAAGCATTCTTATACACCAACAACAGACAAACAGAGAGCCAAATCATGAGTGAACTCCCATTCACAATTGCTTCAAAGAGAATAAAATACCTAGGAATCCAACTTACAAGGGATGTGAAGGACCTCTTCAAGGAGAACTACAAACCACTGCTCAAGGAAATAAAAGAGGATACAAACAAATGGAAGAACATTCCATGCTCATGGGTAGGAAGAATCAATATCGTGAAAATGGCCATACTGCCCAAGGTCATTTACAGATTCAATGCCATCCCCATCAAGCTACCAATGACTTTCTTCACAGAATTGGAAAAAACTACTTTAAAGTTCATATGGAACCAAAAAAGAGCCCGCATCGCCAAGTCAGTCCTAAGCCAAAAGAATTTTTTTGAAATAGGGTCTTGCTGTGTTACCCAGGCTGGAATGCAGTGGTATGATCACACTCACTGCAGCCTTGACCTGCTGGGCTTAAGTGATCCTCCCATCTCAGCCTTCCAAGTAGCTGGGACCTGAGGTATGAGCCACAAAGCCCAGAGAATTTTTCAATTTTTGGTAAAGATCGGCGTGTCATTGTGTTGCCCAGGCTGGTCTTGAACTCTTGGGCTCAAGTTACCCTCCGCCCAGGTCTTCCAAAGTGCTGGGATTACAGGCCTGAACCACTGCACCTGGTCCTAAAAATTTATTCACTTTATTTGTTTGTGCACAAGGTGCTGCTGTTTCCCTTCTAATAACATGAGACAGCTCACTCAAGAACATCAAGAACATGACATTCTCTAAAAAAAATCACAGTAGTTCCTTTTCCATAACTATTAAGTTTTCAAGATGTTATCAGGTTTATCTCATAGAAAGAATGTGTAAAATTTTTCATGTAGAAACATAATATTTTAGCAATGAGTTAGTTAAAAAATTTGGCATTGTCAGAATGAAGATTTCCTTTTCCCTATAATTTTATTTATTATAATTATATTTTTAGTGATATCAATTGCTTTATAAAAACTCATTGCATTATATACCCAATGACTGTGAAATCGTCTGCTTTGAAGCACAGTGAAGTCACCAATCAGCATACTGGGTCTAACACAGTTCCTTCCATTTTAAGAAAGCTATTTACACTCCAATTTGCAAGTTGGATTTTACAAAAATTAAAACATTTAGAAAATATGCTAACTATGATTGTTTTAAAAAGTAGTGGTTTTTTATGGTAAGGAAATAAATTGAAGCTCTGTTTTGGAAAGTGCAGAAAACAAATCAGCATCTTTATAAATAGATTTTACTGCTGGTTTAGAAATTACCTTATGTGCTTTATAGATGATGGAAAATGAAATCAGCTGCAGTTAGCAGTGTGCATGCATCGTACTTGCTGTGTCACTTTCAGAAAGATTATGGAATATTGGCAGGTCAGGATTCTCAAAATGATAAGTTCTAAGAAGAGGCTAAATGAAAAAGAATTTTAAAAGCAAGGCTAATTGTTTAATATATACATGGACAAGTTATGGGGAAATCCTGGACTGGGAGCTAGCAGATCTATGTTCTGACTTTTACTAAGTCATTGGCTGCTACAGCAGGCCAAGCAAACATAACTGCCAAGGCTGCCTGGGAGTTGGGTTGATTGGCAATTGACACAGGGAGAGAGGACAATTGCCAGAATAATGGCCAAATAGTCAGGGTTTCATGTTGAGTGAAGCAGGACGTGCATTTGTATCCCAAGGGCAAAACTGACGCTAGAATCTGGGCCTCCTGGCTGAATCTGAGTCCACAGTCTGATGAGTAGGATGAAGTAGTCTCAGAAATCCAAGCCAGCCAGAACCCATGAGGTGTGCTCTGCAGATATTGGCTGGCGAGCTGCATTAAGATGTTCCATTCCATTGAGCAAACATTTCCTGGATTGGTTAGATTAGCATCCCACAAGAGCAGAGACAAATTCTTCAGAATTTGTCCATGAAGCTATAGTCCCAGAGCTTATATTTCAAAGGAGGAGGGAGGAAACAACATCTCAGGATGGTAGGTGATTACAGCTAAACCGAATTCTGAAAATAAAAGGAACCCTATGTCTTTGTCTGCTCAGGCTGCTTCTACAAACAACTGTAGACTGAGTGGTTTAAACAGCACATACTTGTTTCTCACAGTTGTGGGAATTCATAGATTAAAATCTGGGCCAGCAGAGCCAGTGTCTGGTGAAGGCCCTCTTACTGGTTTCAGGTGTTCTTTTTGTATCTTCACATGGCTGAGAGAAGAGGGCTCTAGTCTTCTACTCTTCTTATTAGGATGCTAACCCCATTGTGGGAGCTCCATCCTCATCAAAACCAAATTACTTCCCAAAGGTCCTCCTTCTAATGCCATTCTATTGTTAGAGTTTCAACATGTGCATTTGTTGATGCAAACATGCAGTGCACAGCATCTTATCTAATCAAGTCAGTTGTCCCTTGAATAAAATTCTAGCTCCTATAACAAGACTTCAAATTATGACTCGGTTGTTGCCAAAACTATCTATCTGGATTTGCTAGAAATCAAACATACTTGAATATTTCCTCTAAAGATTTTCTCATTCCTACACTATTGTGTATATTTACAGAATTCTTAAATAATTACATACTCAAGGCTTCTATTAGCTCTGATGAGAGCTTCTATTAGCTTTGACTATTAGCTTTATAGCACTGTAGGTAAAAGCATGTGTTTTGAAATCATACAATAAATTTATTGAATGCTAAGCACTTTATAATCACTATTTAATTTTATCATCTTAATAACCTTCATTATTACCTCCATTAAACCCTATTTGTTGGCTACTTATATTATTCTGATTTTGCAAATCTAAATTTGAGAGGCTTTCCCAATATCACATAAGTTAATAAGTGGCATAGCTGGGGTTTGAATTAAAGTCTACCTGATTCCAAGATCTATTTACCATTGTTCTACAATATGTAGTTTTTAGGTCCCTGAGAATGCTAACAGCCTTTCTTTTGAAATCTGCATTATTTCTGGATAGCAGCTTTATTAATACGTGATTACAGTATCATATTTCAGGCAACAAAATTCTTTGAAATCTTTCATTTCCATAGGGAGATAAGGATCAGTTCTGTGGCATTGTCAGCCAGAAAACATCATTTGGAGACTATCTTGTACAAGAAGTAGAAAACACAGCTGGGGGCCTGCGGAGGACAGAAAGCTCACAGCTTCTGTCAATACCCCTTTCACTTCCTCCTCAAGGAGATTGACCTCTGTGGTTGGTCAAGCTTAAGGATCTTTTATGGGCCACAGCTAATGGTGAAATCTTCCTAACTCTAGGTGAAGATTAATGGGCAAGTTGGAGAGTTAAGGTAGCTTATGGCTGCTCCTTTTAGAAAAAGTCTGATCATTGCTTTCTTATTTGTGAAACCCCTCTGTTCCCCCAAATGCTTGGTAAGACATGCCTGAAGACCAATCCTGTGTCAGTAGACTTCATATCCACTCTCTTCTACCAATCACACAACTACAGACAAATAAGAAAAATAAAGCAAAGCTCAGACACACTCCCCTGGCGCAGAGGCCACTCTTTGGCTGGCTGCTTTTCTCTACCATGCCACCTCCTGGGCATTTGGCTCTTTCTTAGATCAAACAGAGACATGGGTTTGGGATTAAAGAGAAGTAGGTGAAAGGGGTCTCTGGCCTGTTTTGGCATTAGACAAAGTAAATAACAGAGTTCTGGCTTAAGCTCAGCTCTGTAGAGCTTTCTCTGTGTTTGGGGAAAATCTCCGATAGTAATGAAGAGGTATTTTACTGTGCTTCGTTTTCTGTACATATATCTCTTTCTTAGGTATGTTGTGAGGAGATTCGTTCCCTGGACAAATGCCATCTTAATCACCTTCATTATTACCAATTTTATTTTATTAGCAGAATTAAAATTTAAATAGACATTCAGGAAACAAGTCTGGTGAGAGAATTATGTTATGAGGTTAATCTTTCAGCATCTGCCTTAGGGACATTGATTATTTTCCCCCTTGTTTTTCACCAAGCTCCAGGCTTGCAAAAGAATTGTGATGTTGTCTGAGGCAAACTTACTGATTGGCTAGTGGTAAGTTAAACCATAACCTGTAGGACCGCTGGGAACCATTGCTTGTCACCGGCCAGAAATCCGCCGTTTGGAGGTGTGCGCTGGGAAGGCGGTTCATACTTATTGATACATGCTTTGTTCTTGGCACTATGTTAAGTACTGGACACATGCAACAATTTGCAATATCGTTACATTCAACCCTCACAATAGTCTGATGTATATGTTATTAGTCCCATATTAGAGACGAGTAAACAAGATTAGAGGAAGAGAAGTACACAGCTGGAACCACACAGGCAGCACTGGGACTGGAAGCAGTTCCATCTTACCCTGGACCACCATTTCTTTGCTGTGTCTACACTAGAGGATCCTTTCTTTGGTTCTTCTGAGTCATTAGTCATCAATAATTTATCTCCAAACTGTAGGTTTCACAGGAGGAGATGCCACTTGAAGGTTCATGGCTTAAAACGGAGATGGAAAGTGGAACATGGTGGGAAGCACCGGGAGGGGTTTATTGATAAATTTCAAGTACTTTGTGGGGCTCTGAAAGACTGTCTTCAAATTCTTTGTCCTACTACCTCTTTCATATTCAAATGTCATGTGGGTATATCTTTTGGGTTAAATTAAGGAAAATCTCCATGAAAAGTAAAAAACAAACAGAAAAACCCCAAAAGAATAGAAAGAGGTACCATGAAAAATCAACTCAGATTTCTCAGAGTTTTATTAACTCAAAGAAGCCTTGGTCCAGTTGGAAGAAGACAGAATTGATTTTGACAATCTCTAGCAAACGCTTTAGCGTTCAATGCACTCTAGACCATGAGTATAAAGAAGTTCACTTAATAGGTTCACCAAATTAGTTAGTTTGTGTAGTTCAAAGGGAAACAGACACACAGGACTGTGAGGTTTTGACAGCTGCGAAAGGCAAGTCTGGGTCCAGTGAGCCCAGGCAGGCCATGAAGGGGCAGGGCAGGAGAAGGACGGTGCTGGGAGGCTAGGCAACTGGCCACCTCTGTGCTGGCTGAAGATCACAAAAATCAACACAGCTTTCTGCAAATGCTGCCGGTGCCTGATGGAATTAAACAGAGCTCTGAGAAAGACAGCACCGGGGCCGAGGATGGGTCCTGAGCTGCCTACAGTCATCAATATCTTGGCCAGTGGCTATGCACTCAGGGACAATTTGGCTAGCTTTCTTGATACACACCAGAAAACTCGCTTTTGAAGTGGTTTGGAAAGCTCCGAAAGGGAAGTGCTCCGTGCTATTGGTATTGCTGCCTAAAAAAAAGATTCTGCTTTTCATCAGCTGCTGATTTTTGCTCTCTGTATTTCTCTAGCATCTGTTGCTGGTGGCCCTGGTTATGCTAACAAGTAGATAGTGTAGCTGCAGCAGCAGAACAGAAAAGACTCTCCTGGATTCTCAGTTCCAGGCTGGCCTGGGAATAGGCTTAGGGATGTTTCAATGTTTGAATGCAGGTGAGCTGGAGATCTGTGGCAATTCTTTTGACATGAGGCTGGGCATTCTTTATAGCTTCTCCAGACACAGGAATTGGCAGGGCTTGAAAAAGAATCACTGGCAGGAGTTTCATTTTCTTTATTGCTACCTCCCCAGCCATAAAATTAAAAGCTTTTTACCTAAATAACGTTAGCCATCTCGTGGGAGTAGGAGTCTAGTCCTAGGATGGTTTGAACAGTCCATTTGAATTTGAGGAGCTTTCTAATTGATGCTTCTCATCCCCTCTCCGACCAGTCTTATTTGGTGTCATCTGCCTTTCCCCTTCCTCCCTACAAAACCTCAGAGTCTTGAAACAAAAATCTTAGTATTGTAAACTTCATCATGCTAATTTCATCAATTCAAACGAACCTTCCCTTGTTTGAGTTTCCTCCAACTGTGTGACTTAGGGCTGTTGAACTCTTTCAAATACACAGGAAAATGGAAACCTCTTTTGGTGTCTAGTGATTGTATAATAAAACATTTTCAGATGCTAATCACATGCTTTGTGCTTTGTTAATGAATGAAATTCCAAGGATATTCCTATTTGAAAGGTTTAAAAATATAATAACTGTCATTATATCTAATTCTGTCTACATTTCTGGTGTGAAATGAGAAGTCAGGAGCCCTGCCATCTACACAGTGCATGGTTCTACCAGCTATTTCTGTGTCACTTCAAGCAAATCACTTCTTTTCTGCCTTTTCTTTCTTTTTATGTAAAATGTGGATAACTATCTGTCTCACTGAATTCATAGAGTGACTGTATTATGTACAACAAAATTTATTGAAAAGCATAAAGCTCTATAATTAGGTAGAATGTTACCTGTGATTCGTAAGCTTTTTAAATCTTGGGGCAGTGGAGGAAGTATTCCTCTTACTGGAAAAGGACATCCCTCTAATAATCTCCCTTCTTTTCCTGACTTTTCAGGGATTTTGTTCATTGCTTTTCCATCTGTCATCTGCATCTTCAATCTCTCTCCTTCTTGATGCATTCGGTCAGCATTTAAATATAAATTTTTCATTTAAAAAATCTTCTATCTTGGAGGAACCTTAACTTTGACTCAGTGTGTCTTTCTAGCTATCAAGCCATCTCCTCCTATCTTGGCAAATTTTTCTCAAGGATTTTCCACATTTACTATCTCCTTTTGCTCATTTTCCTTTCACTCTTTATTCAGGTCAGTTTGACTTTCACTTTCATCAAGCCTATGAAACTGCTTGTGCTAAGGTCACCATATAAGAGTGCTAGGGGCTTCCATCACAAGCTGCCACAGATTGAGTGGTTTATCTTCTCACAGCTCTGAAGACTGCAAATCCAGGATGGAATGTCAGCAGGTTTGCCTTCTTCTGAGAACTGCTGCCTTGCAGATGCCTCCCTTCCTGCTGTGTCCTCAGGCTGTGTTGCCTGTGTCTCAATCTCTTTTTACATGGACACCTGCCATATTGGTTTAGGGTCCACCCATATGGCTTCATTTGACCTCACTTACCTCTTTGTATGCCTTCTCTAAATCAGTCCCTCTGAGGCAGTGGGGATCAGCTCTTCAACATAGGAATCTGGGGGGACACAATGAATTGGTGATTCCTAAACATCATGAACACTATTCCTCTTTCTTTCTTTCTCTTTCTTTCTTTCATTCTTTCTTTCTTTCTTTCTTTCTTTCTTTCTTTCTTTCTTTCTTTCTTTCTTTCTTTCTTCTCTCTCTTTCTTTCTCTCTCTCTTTCTTTCTTTCCTCTTTCTTTCTCCCTTCCTTCCTTCCCTCCCTTTCCTTTCCTCGCTCTCCCTTCATTCTTTCCTTTCCTTTCCTTTCCCTTCCCTTCCTTTCCTCGCTCTCCCTTCCTTCTTTCCTTTCCTCGCTCTCCTTCCTTCTTTCCTTCCTTCGTTCTCTCTCTTTCTCCCTTCCTTCCATTTATTTACTTTTGTTTATATAAAATTTATGGGATACATGTGCAATTTTGTTCCATGCATAGTGGTCAGTTCAAAGCTATTAGGGTATCCATCACCCAAGTAAAATATATTGTACATATTATGTAATATATAAGTCCAATGGGGTCTCAGAAACATTCAGTAGAGTAGACCCCTGACCTCTTCCTCTAGCTTGAACTATTTTCTTATCAGCTTCTCCCTCTTTGCCCAAACTTTAAATGTTGAAGTTCCTAAATCCTGGGTCCTCTTCTGTTCTTATTCCATACTAGGCTTGTCCAACCCATGGTCTGTGGGCCATGTGCGGCCCAGGACAGCTTTGAATGCAGCCGAACACAAATTTGTAAACATTCTTCAAGCATTATAAGATATTTTATGTTTTTTTTAGCTCATCAGCTATTGTTAATATTAGTATATTTTATGTGTGGCCCAAGACAATTCTTCTTATTCGAATGCATCCAGGGAAGCCAAAAGATTGGACACAGACTGCCTACACAGACTCTAGACAAGGTTTTATTAATTACTATGGCTTTAGATACAATTTATATGCATATGACTCCTACAGACCTCTCCTCCCAAGCTCCAAAACATTATGTGCACCTGCCATCTTGAAATCTCCCGTGGGATTTTCACAGGCATTCCTAAAATCAGATTTCAAAACTTTTGAGTTCTGCCCCCACATCTATGCCACTTCCTCAATCATTTCTCTTTTGTTAGTTTCTTTCTTTTTCAGCCTTACCATTCTGCATAAAAATTATCTCCATTTACCCATTTGCTTCTTCCAGAAAGCATCATCATCCTTGATGCTTTCTTCTTCCTGCAACCCCCCACTACAATCACAACTTGCAACCAAGTACTGTTATTTCACCTTCAAAATATGTGCTAAAATTATCCGCTTCTGTCATCTGCATTTTTCACCTGGTGTGCAAACATATACTCCTCTTTCCAACTTTTTGCCTCTCCAATACCTTCTCTATGGCACACCCAGAGAGGTTCTTCAAAAATTTCAATTAGATCATGTGTCTCCTTTGTTTAAAAATCTTTAATGATTTTCTACCCATGAAATAATTCTGCTAGTCTGCAAGCTCTACAGATGCAAGGACTAGGTTTGCCTTATTTATTTCTGTTTATGCAGAGCCTAGCCTTGCATTTAGTAGGAATTTAACACATTGACCTAGATCTTGTCCACCTTCTCAGCCTCACCTCTCATGGAAGCACACATAGACCTCAGTCCAGTTACTCTTTTCTCAGATCCCTGAGCTGGCCTGGTACAGGGCTGCCTCGGCCGTGATGCGTTCACTCCTGATTTGTTGGCTGGTATCTGCTTATATTCTTGCTACTGTAACTGATGTCCAAGGCAGTCACATAGGCATCCCTGGGAGCTTGTTAGAGCTCAGGCACCACCCTAGATACAATGAATCAGAATCTGCTGTTGACAAGGTCCCCAGGTGGTTCATATGCACATTCAAGTTTATGGTGCTTTGCTCTGGATCCCAGCCTGAGTGTTAGTTCTTTAAAGAAACCTTTCCCAACTGGCCAAATCTTATTAAGTCATGTGATGGATTCACCCACATGGTCTGTGATACAGAAGGGAAAAGGAGTTGAGGTCTATTGATCAGAAGCTGCTCACTTTAGAGTTTTACCTAATGGTGATCCTATCAAAAGTTCTGGATTTTGTAGAGAAGCATACAAAGTATGTGAATAGTTTGATTTGAGCAAGTTCAAAATTGCCAGTTTTCTTTGCTGTAACCAATGTTTGCTTTCCCTCTGAAAATCCCTTGTTACAGGTCCTTAGTTTTAGTTTGCCACATTATGACACGATGGGAATAGTGCACAGCAGTGATCCTCAGTTGGTTTGGGTTTTCAATACATAATTGATCCATGGTTCTGGCATGCATTGTAGCATGTCCAACTAGAATACCTATTCTTTCAATTACTTTCATTACTTTCTTTTTTTTTTTTACTTTTTTTTATTATACTTTAAGTTTTAGGGTACATGGGCACATTGTGCAGGTTAGTTACATATGTATACATGTGCCATGCTGGTGCGCTGAACCCACTAACTCATCATCTAGCATTAGGTATATCTCCCAATGCTATCCCTCCCCCCTCCCCCCACCCCACAACAGTCCCCAGAGTGTGATATTCCCCTTCCTGTGTCCATGTGATCTCATTGTTCAATTCCCACCTATGAGTGACAAAATGTGGTGTTTGGTTTTTTGTTCTTGTGATAGTTTACTGAGAATGATGATTTCCAATTTCAATCATGTCCCTACAAAGGACATGAACTCATCATTTTTTATGGCTGCATAGTATTCCATGGTGTATATGTGCCACATTTTCTTAATCCAGTCTATCATTGTTGGACATTTGGGTTGGTTCCAAGTCTTTGCTATTGTGAATAATGCCGCAATAAACATACGTGTGCATGTGTCTTTATAGCAGCATGATTTATAGTCCTTTGGGTATATACCCAGTAATGGGATGGCTGGGTCAAATGGTATTTCCAGTTCTAGATCCCTGAGGAATCGCCACACTGACTTCCACAATGGTTGAACTGGTTTACAGTCCCACCAACAGTGTAAAAGTGTTCGTATTTCTCCACATCCTCTCCAGCACCTGTTGTTTCCTGACTTTTTAATGATTGCCATTCTAACTGGTATGAGATGGTATCTCATTGTGGTTTTGATTTGATTTCTCTGATGGCCGGTGATGATGAGCAATTTTTCATGTGTTTTTTGGCTGCATAGATGACTTCTTTTGAGAAGTGTCTGTTCATCTCCTTCACCCACTTTTTGATGGGGTTGTTTGCTTTTTTCTTGTAAATTTGTTTTAGTTCATTGTAGATTCTTGATATTAGCCCTTTGTCAGATGAGCAGGTTGTGAAAATTTTCTCCCATTTTGTAGGTTGCCTGTTCACTCTGATGGTAGTTTCTTTTGCTGTGCAGAAGCTCTTTAGTTTAATTAGATCCCATCTCTCAATTTTGGCTTTTGTTGCCATTGCTTTAGGTGTTTTAGACATGAAGTCCTTGCCCATGCCTATGTCCTGAATGGTAATGCCTAGGTTTTCTTCTAGGGTTTTTATGGTTTTAGGTCTAACGTTTAAGTCTTTAATCCATCTTGAATTGATTTTTGTGTAAGGTGTAAGGAAGGGATCCAGTTTCAGCTTTCTACATATGGCTAGCCAGTTTTCCCAGCACCATTTATTAAATAGGGAATCCTTTCCCCATTGCTTGTTTTTCTCAGGTTTGTCAAAGATCAGATAGTTGTAGATATGTGTCATTATTTCTGAGGCCTCTGTTCTGTTCCATTGATCTATATCTCTGTTTTGGTACCAGTACCATGCTGTTTTGGTTACTGTAGCCTTGTAGTATAGTTTGAAGTCAGGTAGTGTGATGCCTCCAGCTTTGTTCTTTTGGCTTAGGATTGACTTGGTGATGCGGGCTCTTTTTTGGTTCCATATGAACTTTAAAGTAGTTTTTTCCAATTCTGTGAAGAAAGTCATTGGTAGCTTGATGGGGATGGCATTGCATCTGTAAATTACCTTGGGCAGTATGGCCATTTTCATGATATTGATTATTCCTGCCCATGAACATGGAATGTTCTTCCATTTGTGTGTATCCTCTTTTATTTCGTTGAGCAGTGGTTTGTAGTTCTCCTTGAAGAGGTCCTTCACATCCCTTGTAAGTTGGATTTCTAGGTATTTTATTCTCTTTGAAGCAATTGTGAATGGGAGTCCACTCATGATTTGGCTCTCTGTTTGTCTGTTGTTGGTGTATAAGAATGCTTGTGATTTTTGTACATTGATTTTGTATCCTGAGACTTTGCTGAGGTTGCTTATCAGCTTAAGAAGATTTTGGGCTGAGACAATGGGGTTTTCTAGATGTACAATCATGTCGACTGCAAACAGGAACAATTTGACTTCCTCTTTTCCTAATTGAATACTCTTTATTTCCTTCTCCTGCCTGATTGCCCTGGCCAGAACTTCCAACACTATGTTGAATAGGAGTGGAGAGAGAGGGCATCCCTGTCTTGTGCGAGTTTTCAAAGGGAATGAAACAGACTTGAAACCAACAAAGATCAAAAGAGACAAAGAAGGCCATTACATAATGGTAAAGGGATCAATTCAACAAGAAGAGCTAACTATCCTAAATATATATGCACCCAATACAGGAGCACCAAGATTCATAAAGCAAGTCCTGAGTGACCTACAAAGAGACTTAGACTCCCACACATTAATAATAGGAGACTTTAACACCCCACTGTCAACATTAGACAGACCAATGAGACAGAAAGTCAACAAGGATACCCAGGAATTGAACTCAGCTCTGCACCAAGCGGACCTAATAGACATCTACAGAACTCTCCAGCCCAAATCAACAGAATATATATTTTTTTCAGCACCACACCACACCTATTCCAAAATTGACCACATACTGGGAAGTAAAGCTCTCCTCAGCAAATGTAAAAGAACAGAAATTATCACAAACTATCTCTCAGACCACAGTGCAATCAAACTGGAACTCAGGATTAAGAATCTCACTCAAAACCGCTCAACTACATGGAAACTGAACAACCTGCTCCTGAATGACTACTGGGTACATAACGAAATGAAGGCAGAAATAAAAATGTTCTTTGAAACCAACGAGAACAAAGACACAACATACCAGAATCTCTGGGACACATTCAAAGCAGTGTGTAGAGGGAAATTTATAGCACTAAATGCCCACAAGAGAAAGCAGGAAAGATCCAAAATTGACACCCTAACATTGCAATTAAAAGAACTAGAAAAGCCAGAGCAAACACATTCAAAAGCTAGCAGAAGGCAAGAAATAACTAAAATCAGAGCAGAACTAAAGGAAATAGAGACACAAAAAACCCTTCAAAAAATTAATGAATCCAGGAGCTGGTTTTTTGAAAGGATCAACAAAATTGATAGACCACTAGCAAGACTAATAAAGAAAAAAAGGAGCAGAATCAAATAGACACAATAAAAAATGATAAAGGGGATGTCACCACCGATCCCACAGAAATACAAACTACCATCAGAGAATACTACAAACACCTCTACGCAAATAAACTAGAAAATCTAGAAGAAATGGATAAATTCCTCGACACATACACTCTCCCAAGATGAAACCAGGAAGAAGTTGAATCTCTGAATACACCAATAATAGGAGCTGAAATTGTGGCAATAATCAATAGCTTACCAACCAAAAAGTGTCCAGGACCAGATGGATTCACAGCCGAATTCTACCAGAGGTACAAGGAGGAACTGGTACCATTCCTTCTGAAACTATTCCAATCAATAGAAAAAGAGGGAATACTCCCTAACTCATTTTATGAGGCCAGCATCATTCTGATACCAAGGCCAGGCAGAGACACAACAAAAAAAGAGAATTTTAGACCAATATCCTTGATGAACATTGATGCAAAAATCCTCAATAAAATACTGGCAAAACGAATCCAGCAGCACATAAAAAAGCTTATCCACCATGATCAAGTGGGCTTCATCCCTGGGATGCAAGGCTGGTTCAATATACGCAAATCAATAAATGTAATCCAGCATATAAACAAAGAGAGCCAAAGACAGAAACCACATGATTATTGCAATAGATGCAGAAAAAGCCTTGACAAAATTCAACAACCCTTCATGCTAAAAACTCTCAATAAATTAGGTATTGATGGGACGTATTTCAAAATAATAAGAGCTATCTATGACTAACCCACAGCCAATATCATACTGAATGAGCAAATACTTTCATTACTTTCAATGGCAAAACCACAATTACTTTTGCACTAACCTGATAGTTTTGCTACAAGTCAGTTGTTCAGTTTTATTTTTTTGTTGTTGTTTGTTTTTATTTTTGCAAACACTTTAGATACTACATAGTGGATGGATTAGTTTGTGGTTCCTGGGATCTTCTGTGTATTCTGTTGAAGCTCAATAATCACATTACTGCGGACCTGCAAAATTTTACAAAGGACTGCATAGTGAGTATTCTGCCGATAAACTAAACCACAGCTTATTACTGTGAGAAGAAAGAAAGCACACCAATTAAAAGTAAACACTGTTTAAACCTATCTCAATGAATTTCTAAAGTGTCATACATTTATTATATTCTCTACTTGTAAAATATTTTTTTGTGTGTATTGCCAAGTATTTCAGAATTTTATGGGTATAATGTATTCTATTAATTTAACTGGAAACCTTGTAGTTATTCAACAAGCAAACTAAAAGTGTTGGCAGAGATGTAATTTCGAAAAGAGTGTTTCAAAACTTCTCTTTCAAAAGAAAAGTTCAACTCTGTGAGTTGAGTACACACATCACAAAGTAGTTACAGAGAATTCTTCTGTTACTTTTTATGGGAAGATATTTCCTTTTCCACCATAGTCCTCAAAGCGCTCCAAGTTTCCACTTACAGATTCTACAAAAGAGTGTTTCAAAACTGTTCTATGAAAGGGAATGTTCAACTCTGTGAGTTGAATGCAAACTTCATAAAGACGTTTCTGAGAATGCTTCTGTCTAGTTTTTATGTGAAGATATTCCCATTTCCAAAGAAAGACTCAAAGCTATCGAAATAACCACTTGCAGATTCTACAAAAAGAGTGATTCAAAACTACTGTATCAAAAGAAAGGTTCAACTCTGTGAGTTGACTACACACATCACAAAGAAGTTTCTGAGCATGCTTCTGTCTAGTTTTTATGTGAGGATATTTCCTTTTTCACCATAGGCCTCAAAGCGCTCCAAATGTCCATTTCCAGATACTAACAGAATAAGAACCTACATAATGACATTGCTTTAAAGATTAAGTAAAAAAAATTGCAAAGTGCTTGTCATTGGCTTTAGTATATGAATATATCAGTTATTGTGTACAAAAGTAGAATTTTTTTGATATGTGATTTAAAGGCTATTTTTTTAAGTAATTGGTCTTCTTATTGAATCTTGAGTATGTCTCAACACTTTATAAGTGTGCAGTACATGTTCATGGAATTTAAGTGTGCATTTGGTACCACTGAAATAGAGAATCATTACCTAGCCTTTATTTTGGAAAGACATATTTAGAGTCAATAAATATGTACAAAATTCTAAAATGAATACAATTAAATAATCATCTCCAATAAATAAATAAGGTAAATTTTTATCCAATATTAATATCACAGTTTATCAGGTTTACCTATAGCATCATTTTGTATATTTTTAATTTATGGGTAAATGATAGGTGTTTATATTTATGGGATATAGGAGATTTTTTATACAAGGTATAATATCTTAGCATAATTATTGATGATAATTGGGATATATGTTTTCAATCTTTCAGTAAAATTTCATTTCTTGGAAATGTAATGTAATCTGTTGTTTACTCATTATTAAAAATTTTTTTGTTAACTCATAGTGAAAATAAAGTTCCAATCTAAAGTACCCTTAAAAAAAAAAAAAGAGTGTTTCAAAACTGCTGTATGAAAGGGAATGTTCAACTCTGTGAGTTGAATGCAAACATCACAAAAAACTTCCTGAGAATGCTTCTGTCTAGTTTTTATGTGAAGATATTTCCTTTTTCACAATAGGCCTCAAAGCACTCCAAATGTCCACTTCCAGATATTACAAAAACAGTGTTTCAAAACTGCTCTATGAAAAGAAATGTTCAACTCTGTGAGTTGAGTGCAAGCATCACAAACAAGTTTCTGAGGATGCTTCTCTCTGGTGTTTATGTGAAGAGACACTGATTTCCAAGAAGGGCCTCAAAGCTGTCCAGATATCCAATTGCAAATTTTACAAAAAGAGTGTTTCCAATCTGCTCTATCAAAAGAAAGTTTCAACTCTGTGAGTTGAATGCACACATCACAAAGAAGTTTCTGAGAATGCTTCTGTCTAATTTTATGTGAAGATATTCCGTTTCCAACGAAATCGTCAATGCTGTCTTAATATCCGTCTGCACATTCTACAAGAAGAATGTTTCCAAACTGCTGCATCAAAGGAAAGGTTTAACTCTCTGAGTTTAGTACACACATCAACACATCAAAAAGTCGTTTCTGAGAATGCTTCTGTCTACTTTTTATGGGAAGATATTTCCTTTTTCACCATATGTCCAAATCATTCCCAAGGGCCACTTGCAGATTCTACAAAAAGGAAGTTTCAAAACTGCTCTATGAAAAGAAATGTACAACTCTGTGAGTTGAATGCAAACTTCATAAGGAACTTTCTGAGAATACTTCTGTCTAGTTCTTATGAGAAGATATTCCTGTTTCCAACGAAAGCCTCAAAGCTATCCTAATATCCACTTGCAGATTCTACAAAAAGAGTGTTTCAAAACTGCTGTATCAAAAGAAAGGTGCAACTCTGTTAGTTGAGTACACACATCACAAACACGTTTCTGAGAATGGTTCTGTCTAGATTTTATATGAAGATATTCCCGTATTCAATGAAATCTTCAAAGCTATCCAAATATCCACTTGCAGATTCTACAAAAAGACTGTTTCCAAACTGCTGTATCAAAAGAAAGGTTCAAATTTGTTAGTTGAGTACATACATCACAAACCAGTTTCTGAAAATGCCTCTGTGTAATTTTTACGGGTAGATACTTCCTTTTTCACCATAGGCCTCGATGCGCTCTAAATGTCCACTCTCAGATACAACAAAAAGAGTGTTTAAAACCTGCTCTGTGAAAGGAATGTTCAACACTGTGACTTGAATGCAAACATCACAAAGAACTTTCGGAGAATGCTGCTGTCTACTTTTTATTTGTATTCCGGTTTCCAACGAAATCCTCAAAGGTATCCAAATATCCACTTGCAGATTCCACAAAAAGAGAGTTTGAAACCTGCAATATCAATAGAAACGTTCAACTCTGTTAGTTGAGTACACACATCACAAAGAAGTTTCTGAGAATTCTTCTGTCTAGTTTTTATGGGAAGATATTTCCTTTTTCACCGTAGGCGTCAAAGCAATCCAAATGTCCACTTCCAGATACTACAAAAAGAGTGTTTCAACCCGGCTCTATGAAAGGGAATGTTCAACTCTGTAACGTGAAAGCAGACATCACAAAGAAGTTTCTGAGAATGCTTCTGTCTAGATTTTATATGAAGATATTCCCGTTTCCAATGAAATCCTTAAAGCTATCCAAATATCCAATTGCAGATCCTACCAAAAGCGTGTTTGCAAACTGCTGTGTCAAAAGGAAGCTTCAACTCTGTTACTTGAGGACACACATCACAAACAAATTTCTGAGAATGCTTCTCTTTAGTTTTTATGGGACGATACTTCCTTTTTCACAATAGGCATCAAAGCCTTTCAAATGTCCACTTCCAGATACTACAAAATTGTGTTTCAATCCTGCTCTATGAAAGGGAATGTTGAACTCTGTGACTTCAATGCAGACATCACAAAGCACTTTCTGAGAATGATTCTGTCTAGATTTTATATGAAGATATTCCCGTTTCCAATGAAATCCTCAAAGCTATCCAAACATCCATTTGAAGATTCTACGAAATGAGTGTTTCAAAACTGCTCTGTCAAAAGAAAGGTTGAACTCTGTTAGTTGAGTACACCCAACACAAACAAGTTTCTGAGAATGCTTCTGTCTAGTTTTTAATGGGAAGATATTTCCTTTTTCACCATAGGCTTCAAAGCGCTCGAAATGTTCACTTCCAGACACTACAAAAAGAGTGTCTCAAACCTGCTCTTTGAAAGGGAATGTTCAACTCTGTGACTTGAATGCAGACAGCACAGATCAGTTTCTGAGAATGCTTCTGTCTAGGTTTTATATGAAGATATTCCCATTTCCAACGAAGTCCTCAAATCTATCCAAATATCCACTTTCAGATTCTACAAAAAGAGTGTTTCAAACTGCTCTGTCAAAAGAAAGGTTCAACTCTGTTAGTTGAGTACACACATCACAAACTGGTTTCTGACAATGCTTCTGTCTAGATTTTATATTAAGATATTCCCGTATCCAACAAAATCTTCAAAGCTATCCAAATATCCACTTACACATTCTACAAATAGAGTGTTTCCAAACTGCTGTATCAAAAGAAATGTTCAACTTTTTTAGTTGAACATACATCACAAACCAGTTTCTGAAAATGCCTCTATATTATTTTTATGGGAAGATATTTCCTTTTTCACCATAGGCCTCAATGCGCTCTAAATGTCCACTCCCATACACACCAAAAAAAGTGTTTCAAACCTGCTCTGTGAAAGGGAAAGTTCCACTCTGTGACTTGAATGCAAATATCACAAAGATGTTTCTCATAATGCTTCTGTCTAGATTTTATATGAAGATATTCCCGTTTCCAATGAACTCCTCAAAGCTTTCCAAATATCCACTTGTAGATTCTACAAGAAGAGTGTTTAACAACTGCTCTGTCAAAAGAAAGGTTCAACGCTCTTAGTTGAGTGCACACATCACAAACCAGTTTCTGAGAATGCTTCTGTCTAGTTTTTATGTTGAGATATTTCCTTTTTCATTATACGCTTCAAAGAGATCCAAATGTCCACTTCCAGATACTACAAAAAGAGTGTTTCAAACCTGCTCTATGAAAGGAAATGTTCAACTCTGTGACTTGAATGCACATATCACAAAGAAGTTTTTCAGAGTGCTTCTGTCTAGATTTTATATGAAGATATTCCCGTTTCCTACGAAATCTTTAAAGCTATCCAAATATCCACTTGAAGATTCCATAAAAAGAGAGTGTCAAAACTGATCTATCAATAAAAAGGTTCAACTTTCTTAGTTGAGTACACACATCACAAACAAGTTTCGGAGAATGATTCTTTCTAATTTTTACGGGAAGATATTTCCTTCTTCACCATAGGCCTCAACGCACTCTAAATGTCCACCCCCAGATACTACGAAAAGAGTGTTTCAAAACTGCTCTGTGAAAAGGAATGTTCAACTCCGTGACTTGAATGCAAATACCACAAAGATGTTTCTGAGAATACTTCTGTCTACATTTTATATGAAGATATTCCCGTTTCCAACGAAATCCTTAAAGCTATCCAAATATCCACTTGCAGATTCTACAAAAAGAGTGTTTCAAAATTGCTCTGTCAAAAGAAAGGTTCAACTCTGTTAGTTGAGTACACACATCACAAACAAGTTTCTGAGAATGCTTCTGTCCAGTTTTTATGGGAAGATATTTCCTTTTTCACCATAGGCCTCAAAGCGCTCGAACCGTCCACTTCCACATACTGCAAAACGAGTGTTTCAAACCTGCACTATGAGGGGGAATGTTCAACTCTATGAGGTGAATGTGAACATCACAAAGAAGTTTCTGAGAATGCTTCTGCCTAGATTTTATATGAAGATATTCCCGTTTCCAACGAAATCTTCAAAGATATCCAAATATCCACTTGCAGATTCTACAAAAAGAGTGTTTCCAAACTGCTGTATCAAAAGAAAGGTTCAACGCTGTTAGTTGAGGACACACATCACAAATCAATTTCTGAGAATGCTTCTGTACAGTTTTTATGGGAAGATATTTGCTTTTTCACCATAGGCCTGAAAGCGCTCAAAAAGTCCACTTCCAGATACTACAGAAGGAGTGTTTCAAACCTGCTTTATGAAAGGGAATGTTCCAATCTCTGACTTGAATGCACACATCACAAAGTAGTTTCTGAGAATGCTGCTGTCTACTTTTTATATGTATTCCCATTTCCAACGAAATCCTCAAAGCTGTCCAAATATCCACTTGCAGATTCCACAAAAAGAGTGTTTCAAAACTGATCTATCAATAGAAAGGTTCAACTCTGTTAGTTGAGTACCCACATCACAAACAAGTTTCTGAGAATGCTTCTTTCTAATTTTTATGGGAAGATATTTCCTTTTTCACCATAGGCCTCAATGCACTCTAAATGTCCACTCCCAGATACTACTAAAAGAGTGTTTCAAACCTGTTCTAAGAAAGGAAATGTTCAACTCTGTGACTTGAATGCAAACATCACAGAGAAGTTTCTGAGAATGCTTCTGTCTAGATTTTATATGAAGGTATTCCCATTTCCAATGAAATCGTTAAAGCTGTCCAAATATCCACTTCCAGATTCTATAAAAAGAGTGTTTCAAAACTGCTCTGTCAAAGGAAAGCTTCAACTGTGTTAGTTGAGTACACACATCACAAAATGTTTCTGAGAATGCTTCTGTCTAGTTTTTATGTGAAGATATTTCCTTTTTCACCGTAGGCATCAAAGCACTCCAAATGTCCACTTCCAGATAGTACAAAAAGAGTTTTTCGAACCTGCTCTATGAAAGGGAATGTTCACCTCTGTGACTTGAATGCAGACATCACAATGATGTTTCTGAGAATGCTTCTGTCTAGATTTTATATGCAGATATTCCCGTTTCCAATGAAGTCGTTAAAGCTGTCCAAATATCCACTTGCAGATTCCACAAAAACAGTGTTTCAAAACTGCTCTGTCAAAAGAAAGGTTGAACTCTGTTAGTTGAGTACACACATCACCAACAAGTTTCTGAGAATGCTTCCTTTTAGTTTGTATGTGAAGATATTTCCTTTTTCACCGTAGGCATCAAAGCGCTCCAAATGTCCACTTCCAGATAGTACAAAAAGTGTGTTTCAAACCTGCTCTATGAAAGGGAATGTTCAACTCTGTGACTTGAATGCAGACATCACAAAGCAGTTTCTGAGAATGCTTCTGTCTAGATTTTATATGAAGATATTCCCGTTTCCAATGAAATCCTCAAAGCTATCCAAATATCCATTTGCAGATTCTACAAAAAGAGTGTTTCCAAACTGCTCTGTAGAAAGAAAGGTTCAACTCTGTTAGTTGAGTACACACATCACAAACAATTTTCTGAGAATGCTTCTGTCTAGTTTTTGTGGGAAGATATTTCCTTTTTCACCATAGGCCTCAAAGCACTCGAAACGTCCACTTGCATATACTACAAAAAGAGTGTTTCAAACCTGCTCTATGAAAGGGAATGTTCATCTCTCTGAGTTGAAAGCAGACATCACAAAGAAATTTCTGAGAATGCTTCTGTCTAGATTTTATATGAAGATATTCCCGTTTCCAATGAAATCTTCAAAGCTATCCAAATATCCACTTACAGATTCTACAAAAAAAGTGTTTCCAAACTGCTCTGTCAAAAGAAAGGTTCGACTCTGTTAGTTGAGGACACGCATCACAAAGAAGTTTCTGAGAATGCTTCTGTCTATTTTTTATGGGAAGATATATCCTTTTTCACCAATGGCGTCAAAACGCTCCAAATGTCCACTTCCAGATACTTCAAAAAGAGTGTTTCAAACCTGCCCTATGAAAGGGAATGTTCAACTCTACGAGTTGAATGAAATCATCACAAAGCAGTTTCTGAGAACGCTTCTGTCTAGATTTTCTATGAAGATATTCCCATTTCCAACGAAATCCTCAAAGCTATCCAAATATCCACTTGCACTTTCTACAAAAAGAGTGTTTCAAAAATGCTCTGCCTAAAGAAAAGTTCAACTCTGTTAGTTGAGTACACACATGACAAACAAGTTTCTGAGAATGCTTCTGTCTATTTTTTCTGTGAAGATACTTCCTTTTTCACCGTAGGACTGAAAGAGCTCCAAATGTCCACTTCCAGATACTACAGAAAGAGTGATTCAAAGGAGAGCTATGAAAGGGAATGTTCAACTCTGTGACGTGTATGCAAACATCACAAAGAAGTTTCTGAGAATGCTGCTGTCTACATTTTATGAGTATTCCCGTTACCAACGAAATCTTCTAAGCTATCCAAATATCCACTCACAGATTCCAATAGAAGAGTGTTTCAAAACTGATCTATCATTAGAAATGTTCAACTCTCTTAGTTGAGTACACACATCACAGACAAATTTCTACGAATGCTTAAGTCTAATTTTTATGGAAAGATATTTCCTTTTTCACCATAGGCCCCAATGCACTCTAAATGTCCACTTCCACATAATACAAAAAGAGTGTTTCAAACCTCCTGTATGAAAGGGAATGTTCAACTCTATGAGTTGAATGCAAACATCACAAAGAACTTTCTAAGAATGCTTCTGTCTTGATTTTATATGAAGATAATCCCTTTTCCAACGAAATCTTCCAAGGTATCAAAATATCCACTTGCAGATTCCACAAAATAGTGTTTCCAAACTGCTGTATCAAAAGAAAGGTTCAACTCTGTTAGTAGAGTACTTACATCACAAAGAAGTTTCTGAGAATGCTTCTGTCTACTTTTTATGGGAAGATATTTCCTTTTTCACCAAAGGCGTCAGAGCACTCAAAATGTCCACTTCCAGATACTACAAAAAGAGTATTTCACCCCTGCTCTATGAAAGGGAATGTTCACCTCTGTGACTTGAATGCCGATATCACAAAGAAGTTTCTGAGAATGTTTCTGTCTAGATTTCATATGAAGATATTCCTGTTTCCAATGAAATCGTTAAAGCTATGCAAATATTCACTTGCACATTCTACAAAAAGAGTGTTTCAAAGCTGCTCTGTAAAAAGAAAAGTTCCAATCTGTTAACTAAGTACACACATCACAAACAAGTTTCTAAAGAATCCTTCTGTCTAGTTTTTATGGGAAGATATTTCCTTTATAACCAAAGGTGTCAAAGTGCTCCAAATGTCCACTTCCAGATACTACAAAAATAGTGTTTCAAACCTAGTCTATGAAAGGGAATGTTCAACTCGGTGACGTGAATGCAAACATCACAAATAAATTTCTGAGAATGCTCCTGTCTACTTTTTATACGTATTCCCGTTTCCAACGAAATCTTCAAAGCTATCAAATTATCCACTTGCGGATTTCAAAAAAAGAGTGTTTCAAAACTGCTCTATCAATAGAAAGGTTCAATTCTGTTAGTTGAGTACAAACATCGCAAATAAGTTTGTGAGAATGTTTCTGTACAGTTTTTATGAGAAGATATTTCCTTTTTCACCAAAGGCGTCAAAGCGCTACAAATGTCCACTTCCAGATACTACAAAAAGAGTGTTTCAAAACTGCTCTATCAAAGGGAATGTTCAACTCTGTGACGTGAATGCAAACATTTCAAAGAAATTTCTCAGAATGCTGCCGTCTACTTTTTATACGTATTCCCGTTTCCAACGAAATCTTCAAAGCTATCCAAATATCCACTTGCAGATTTCAAAAAAACAGTGTTTCAAAACTGCTATATGAAAAGAAAGGTTCAACTCTGTTAGTTGAGTACGTACCTCACAAACAAGTTTTTGAGAAAGCTTCTGTCTAGTTTTCATGGGAAGATGTTTCCTTTTTTACAAAAGGCATCAAAACGCTCCAAATGTTCACTTCCAGATACTTCGAAAAGCATGTTTCAAACCTGCTTTATGAAAGGGAAAGTTCAAATCTGTGACTTGAATGCAGATATCACAAAGAAGTTTCTGAGAGCACTTCTGTCCAGATTATATATGAAGATATTCCCGTTTCCAATGAAATCCTTAAGGCTATCCAAATATCCACTTGCAGATTATACAAAAAGAGTGTTTCCAAACTGCTGTATCAAAAGAAAGGTTCAGCTCTGTCCGTTGAGGACACACATCACAAACATGTTTCTGAGAATCCTTCTGTCTAGTTTTTATGGGAAGATATTTCCATTTTCACCATAGGCATCAAAGTGCTGCAAATGAACACTTCCAGATACTACCAAAAGAGTGTTTCAAACCTGCTCTGTGAAAGGGAATGTTCAACTTTGTGATTTGAATGCAGATATCGCAAAGTAGTTTCTGAGAGTGCCTCTGTCTAGATTTTATATGAAGAGATTTCTGTTTCCAATGAAATCGTTAGAGCGATCCAAACATCCCCTTGCAGATTCTACAAAAAGTATGTTTCCGAACTGCTGTATCAAAAGACAGGATGTACTCTGTTAGTTGAGGACACACATCACAAAGAAGTTTCTGAGACAGCTTCTGTCTAGATTTTATATGAAGATATTCCCGTTTCCAATGAAATCCTTAAAGCTATCCAAATATCCACTTGCAGATACTACAAAAGGAGTGTTTGCAAACTGCTGTATCAAAAGAAAGGTTCAACTCTGTTAGTTGAGGACACCCATCACAAAGAAGTTTCTTAGAATGCTTCTGTCTACTTTTTATGTGTAATCCTGTGTCCAACGAAATCCTCAAAGCTATCAGAATATCCACTTGCAGATTCTACAAAAAGAGCGTTTCAAAACTGCTCCATCAAAAGAAAGTTTGAATTCTGTTAGTTGAGTACACACATCACAAAGAAGTTTCTCAGAATGCTTCTGTCTACTTTTTATGGGAAGTTATATCCTTTTTCACCGAAATCGTCAACGCACTCCAAATTCCACTACCAGATACTACCAAAAGAGGGTTCCAAACCTGCTCTATGAAAGGGAATGTTCAACTCTGTGACTTGAATGCAGATATCACAAAGTAGTTTCTGAGAGTGCCTCTGTCTAGATTTTATATGAAGATATTCCCATTTCCAACGAAATCGTTAGAGCTATCGGGATATCCACTTGCAGATTCTACAAACAAAGTGTTTCAAAGCTGCTCTGTAAAAAGAAAGGTTCCACTCTGTTAGCTGAGTACACACATCACAAACATGTTTCTGAGAATCCTTCTGTCTAGTTTTTATGGGAGGATATTTCCATTTTCACCATAGGCATCAAAGCGCTCCAAATGTCCACTTCCCGATACTACAAGAAAAGTGCTTCAAACCAGTTCTATGAAAGGGAATGTTCAGTACTACGAGTTGAATGAAGAGATCACAAAGAAGTTTCTGAAAATGCTTCTGTCTAGATTTTATATGAAGATGTACCCATTTCCAACGAAATCTACACACTTATCCAAATATCCACCTGCAGATTCTACAAAAAGCGTGTTTCCAAAGTGTTGTATCAAAAGACAGGTTGTACTCTGTTAGGTGAGGACACACATCAAAAAGAAGTTTCTGAGAATGCTTTCGTCTACATTTAATATGAAGATATTCTCGTTTCCAAAGAAATCCTCTAAGCTATCCGAATATACACTTGCA
This sequence comes from Gorilla gorilla gorilla, assembly GCF_029281585.2. Lineage (NCBI taxonomy): Eukaryota > Metazoa > Chordata > Mammalia > Primates > Hominidae > Gorilla > Gorilla gorilla. The sequence goes on from NC_073237.2 coordinate 18,147,751, forward strand.
GTTTCTTCAAAAAGTGTGTCTCAAAACTACTCCATCAAAAGAAAGGTTCAATTCTGTCAGTTGAGTACACACATCACAAACATGTTTCTGAGAATGCTTGTGTCTAGTTTTTATTGGAAGATATTTCCATTTACACCATAGGAGTAAATGTGCTCCAATTGTCCATTTCCAGATAGTACAAAAAGAGTGTTTCAAACCTGCTTTATGAAAGGGAATGTTCAACCCTGTGACTTGAAGGCAGACATCACAAAGTAGTTTCGGAGAATGCTTCTGTCGAGATTATATACGAAGATATCCGCGTTTCCAACGAAATCCTCAAAGCTATCCAAATATCCACTTGCAGATTCTACAAAAAGAGTGTTTCCAAACTGCTGTATCAAGAGGCAGTTTGTACTCTGTTAGTTGAGGACACACATCACAAAGAAGTTTCTGAGAATGCTTCTGTCTAGATTTTATATGAAGATATTCCCGTTTCCAACGAAATCTTCACAGTTATCCAAATATCCACTTGAAGATTCTACAAAAAGAGTGTTTCCAAACAGCTCTATCAAAAGAAAGGTTCAACTCTGTTAGTTGAGGACCCACATCCGAAAGAAGTTTCTGAGAATGCTTCTGTCTAGTTTTATGGGAAGATACTTCCTTTTTCACCGTTGACCTGAATGCACTCGAAATGTCCACTTCCAGATACTACAGAAAGAGTGTTTTGAACCTGTTCCATGAAAGGGAATGTTCAACTTTGCGACTTGAAAGCAAACATCACAAAGAAGCTTCTGAGAATGCTGCTGTCTAATTTTTATATATATTCCCATTTCCAAAGAAATCCTCAAAGCTATCCAAATATCCACTTGCAGATTCCACAAAAAGAGTGTTTCAAAACTGATCTATAAACAGAAAGATTCAAATCTGGGAGTTGAGTACATACATCACAATGAAGTTTCTTAGAATGCTTCTCTCTCGTTTTTATGGGAAGACATTTCTTTTTCACCAAAGGTGTCAAAGCGCTCCAAATGTCCACTTCCAGATACTTCAAAAAGAGGGTCTCAAACATGCTCTAAGAAAGGGAATGTTCAACTCTGTGAGTGGAATGCAGATATCACAAAGTAGTTTCTGAGAGTGCTTCTGTCTAGATTTTAAATGAAGATATTCCCGTTTCCAACAAAATCGTTAGAGGTATCCAAATATCCACTTAGAGATTCTACAAAAAGAGTGTTTCCAAACTGCTCTATCAAAAGAAAGGTTGAACTCCGTGACTGGAATGCAGATATCACAAAGTAGTTTCTGAGAGTGCTTCTGTCTAGATTTTATATGAAGATATTCCCTTGTCCAACGAAATCGTTAGAGCTATCCAAATATCCACTTACAGATTCTGCAAAAAGAGTGTTTCCAAACTGCCCTATCAAAAGTAAGGTCCAACTCTGTTAGTTGAGGACACACATCCCAAATAAGTTTCTGAGAATGCTTCTGTCTAGTTTTTATGGGAAGATATTTCCTTTTTCACCATAGGCCTGAAAGCGCTCGAAATGTCCACTTCCAGATACTACAGAAAGGGTGTTTCAAAACTGCTCTATGAAAGGGAATGTTCAACTCTGTAACTGAAAAGCAAATATCAGAAAGAAGCTTCTGAGAATGCTGCTCTCTACTTTTTACATGTAATCCCGTTTCCAACGAAATCCTCAAAGCTATCCAAATATCCGCTTGCAGATTCCACAAAACGAGTGTTTCAAAACTGATCTATAATTAGAAAGGTTCAACTCTGTTAGTTGAGTACGTACATCACAAACAAGTTTCTTAGAATGCTGCTGTATAGTTTTTAGGGGAAGACATTTCCTTTTTCACCAAAGGCGTTAAAGCACTCCAAATGTCCACTTACAGATATACAAAAAGATTGTTTCAAACCTGCTCTAAGGAAGGGAATGTTCAACTCTGTGACTTGAATGCAGATATCACAAAGTAGTTTCTGAGAGTGATTCTGTCTAGATTTTAAATGAAGATATTCCCGTTTCTAACAAAATCATTAGAGGTATCCAAATATCCACATACACATTCTACAAAAAGAGTGTTTCCAAACTGCTCTATCAAAAGAAAGGTTGATCTCTGTTAGTTGAGGACACACATCACAAAGAAGTTTCTGAGAATGCTTCTGTCTAGATTTTATAAGAAGATATTCCCGTGTCAAACGAAATCCTCACAGTTATCCAAATATCCACTTGCAGATTCTACAAAAAGAGTGTTTCCAAACTGCTCTGTCAAAAGAATGGTTCAACTCTGTTAGTTGAGGACACATTTCACAAATAAGTCTCTGAGAATGCTTCTGTCTAGTTTTTATTGGAAGATATTTCCTTTTTCACCATAGGCCTGAAAGCCCTCAAAATCTCCACTTCCCAATACTACAGAAAGAGCGTTTCAAACCTGCTCTATGAAAGGGAATGTTCAACTCTGTGACTTAAAAGCAAATATCACAAAGAAGCTTCTGAGAATGCTGCCGTCTACCTTTTACATGTAATCCTGTTTCCAACGAAATCCTCAAAGCTATCTAAATATCCACTTGCAGATTCCACAAAAAGAGTGTTTCAAAACTGATATATAAATAGAAAGGTTCAACTCCATTAGTTGAGTACATACATCACGAAGAAGTTTCTTAGAATGCTTCTGTCTCATTTTTATGGGAAGACATTTCCTTTTTCACCAAAGGTGTCAAAGCGCTCCAAATGTCCACTTCCAGATATTGCAAAAAGAGTGTTTCAAACCTGCTCTAAGAAAGGGAATGTTCAACTCTGTGACTTGAATGCAGATATCACAAAGTAGTTTCTGACAGTGCTTCTGTCTAGATTTTAGGTGAGGATATTGCCGTTTCCAATGAAATCATTAGAGCTATCCAAATATCCACTTACAGATTCTAGAAAAAGAGTGTTTCCAAGCTGCTCTATCAAAAGAAAGGTTGAACTCTGTTAGTAGATGACACACATCACAAAGAAGTTTCTGAGAATGCTTCTGTCTAAATTTTATATGAAGATATTCCTGTTTCCAACGATATCATTAAAGCAATCCAAATATCCACTTGCAGATTCTACAATGATAGTGTTTCAAAGCTGCTCTGTAAAAAGAAAGGTTCCAGTCTGTTAGCTGAGTATACACACCACAAACATGTTTCTGAGAGTCCTTCTGTCTAGTTTTTATGGGAAGATATTTCCATTTTCACCATAGGCATCAAAGCGCTCCAAATGTCCACTTCCCGATACTACAAGAAGCGTGTTTCAAACCGGATCTATGAAAGGGAATGTTCAATTCTACAAGTTGAATGAAGAGATCACAAAGAAGTTTCTGAGAATGATTCTGTCTAGATTTTATATGAAGATATTCCCGTTTCCAACGAAATCTTCACAGTTAATCAAATATCCACTTGCAGATTCTACAGCAAGTGTGTTTCCAAACTGCTGTATGAAAGGAAAGGATGAACTCTGATGTTTGAGGACACACATCCCAAAGAAGTTTCTGAGAATGCTTCTGTCAAGTTTTTATGGGAAGATATTTCCTTTTTCAGCATAGGCCTGAAAGCACTTGAAATGTCCACTTCCAGATACTACAGAAAGAGTGTTTCAAACCTACTCTATGAAAGGGAATGTTAAATTCTGTGACTTAAAAGCAAACATCACAAAGAAGATTCCATGAATGCTGCTGTCTAATTTTTAAATGTAATCCCCTTTCCAACGAAATCCTCGAAGCTATCCAAATATCCACTTGCAGATTCCACAAAATGAGTGTTTCAAAACTGATCTATAAATAGAAAGGTTCAACTCTGTTAGTTGAGTACATACTTCACAAAGAAGTTTCTTACAATGCTCCTGTCTAGTTTTTATGGGAAGACATTTCCTTTTTCACCAAAGGCATTAAAGCGCTCCAAATGTCCACTTCCAGATACTACAAAGAGAGTGTTTCAAACCTGCTCTAAGAACGGGAATGTTCAACCCTGTGACTTGAATGCAGATATCACAAAGTAGTTTCTGAGAGTGCTTCTGTCTAGAGTTTAGATGAAGATATTCCCGTTACCAACGAAATCATTAGAGCTATCCAAATATCCACTTACAGATTCAACGAAAAGGGTGTTTCCAAACTCCTCTATCAAAAGAAAGGTTGAACTCCGTTAGTTGAGGACACACATCACAAAGAAGTTTCTGAGAATGCTTCTGTCTGGATTTTACATGAAGATATTCCCGTTTCCAATGAAACCTTCACAGTTATCCAAACATCCACTTGCAGATACTACAAAAAGAGTGTTTCCAAACTGCTGTATCAAAAGAAAGGTTCCACTCTGTTAGCTGAGTACACACATCACAAACATGTTTCTGAGAATCCCTCTCTCTAGTTTTTATGGGAAGATATTTCCGTTTCCACCATAGGCGTCAAAGCGCTCCAAATGTCCACTTCCCAATACTACAAGAAGAGTGTTTCAAACCGGCTCCATGAAAGGGAATGTTCAACTGTATGAGATGAATGAAGAGATCACAAAGACGTTTCTGAGAATGCTTCTGTCTAGATATTATATGAAGATATTCCGGTTTCTAACAAAATCTACGCAGTTATCCAAATATCCACTTGCAGATTCTACAAAAGGAGTGTTTCCAAACTGCTGTATAAGAAGACAGGTTGTACTTTGTTAGTTGAGGACACACATCACAAAGAAGTTTCTGAGAATGCTTCTGTCCAGATTTTATATGAAGATATTCCCGTTTCCAATGAAATCTTCACAGTTATCCAAATATCCAATTGCAGATTCTCCAAAAAGTGTTTTTCCAGACTGCTATATCAAAAGACACGTTGTACTCCATTAGTTGAGGACACACATTACAAATAAGTTTCTGAGAATGCTTCTGTCTAGATTTTATATGAAGATATTCCCATTTCCAACGAAATCTTCACAGTTATCCTAATATCCACGTGCAGATTCTACAAAAAGAGTGTTTCCAAACTGCTGTATCAAAAGAAAGGTTCAACTCTGTTAGTTGAGGACACACATCACACATAAGTTTCTGGGAATGCTTCTGTCAATTATTTATGGGAAGATATTTCCTTTTTCACCATAGGCCTGAAAACACTCGAAATGTCCACTTCCAGATACTCCAGAAAGTGTGTTTCAAACCTGCTCTAGGAAAGGGAATATTTAACTCTGTGACTTAAAACTAAACATCACAAAGCAGCTTCTGAGAATGCTGCTGTCTGCTTTTCACATGTAATCCTGTTTCCAAAGAAATCCTCAAAGCTATCCAAATATCCACTTTCAGATTCCGCAAAAAGAGTTTTTCAAAACTGATCTATAAATAGAAAGGTTCAACTCTGTTAGTTGAGTACATACATCACAAAGGCGTTTCTTAGAATGCTTCTGTCTAGTTTTTACGGGAAGACATTTCTTTTTCACCAAAGGCGTCAAAGCGCTCCAAATGTCCACTTCCAGATACTGCAAAAAAAGTGTTTCAAACCTGCTCTAAGAAAGGGAATGTTCAACTCTGTGACTTGAATGCAGATATCACAAAGTAGTTTCTGAGAGTGCTTCTGTCTAGATTTTATATGAAGATATTCCTGTTTCCAACGAAATCTTTAGAGCTATCCAAATATCCACTTACAGATTCTACAAAAAGAGTGTTTCCAAACTGCTCTATCAAAAGTAAGGTTCAACTCTGTTAGTTGAGGACACACATCCCAAATAAGTTTCTGAGAATGCTTCTGTCTAGTTTTTACGGGAAGATATTTCCTTTTTCACCATAGGCCTGAAAGCGCTCGAAATGTCCACTTCCAGATACTACAGAAAGGGTGTTTCAAACCTGCTCTACGAAAGGGAATGTTCAACTCTGTGACTGAAAAGCAAATATCAGAAAGAAGCTTCTGAGAATGCTGCTCTCTACTTTTTACATGTAAGCCCGTTTCCAATGAAATCCTCAAAGCTGTCCAAATATCCACTTGCAGATTCCACAAAAAGAGTGTTTCAAAACTGATCTATAATTAGAAAGGTTCAACTCTGTTAGTTGAGTACATACATCACAAACAAGTTTCTTAGAATGCTGCAGTCTCATTTTTATGGGAAGTCATTTCCTTTTTCACCAAAGGCGTCAAAGCGCTCCAAAAGTCCACTTCCAGATATTGCAAAAAGAGTGTTTCAAACCTGCTCTATGAAAGGGAATGTTCAACTCTGTGACTTGAATGCAGATATCACAAAGTAGTTTCTGAGAGTGATTCTGTCTAGATTTTAAGTGAAGATATTCCCATTTCCAACAAAATCGTTAGAGGTATCCAAATATCCACTTACAGATTCTACAAAAAGAGTGTTTCCAAACTGCTCTATCAAAAGAAAGGTTGATCTCTGTTAGTTGAGGACACACATCACAAAGAAGTTTCTGAGAATACTTCTGTCTACATTTTATAAGAAGATATTCCCATTTCAAATGAAATCCTCACAATTATCCAAATATCCACTTGCAGATTCTACAAAAAGTGTGTTTCCAAACTGCTCTGTCAAAAGAATGGTTCAACTCTGTTAGTTGAGGACACATTTCACAAATAAGTCTCTGAGAATGCTTCTGTCTAGTTTTTATTGGAAGATATTTCCTTTTTCACCATAGGCCTGAAAGCCCTCGAAATCTCCACTTCCCAATACCACAGAAAGAGTGTTTCAAACCTGCTCTATGAAAGGGAATGTTTAACTCTGTGACTTAAAAGCAAACATCACAAAGAAGCTTCTGAGAATGCTGCTGTCTACTTTTTACATGTAATCCCGTTTCCAACGAAATCCCCAAAGCTATCCAAATATCCATTGGCAGATTCCACAAAAAGAGTGTTTCAAAACTGATCTATAATTAGAAAGGTTCAACTCTGTTAGTTGAGTACATACATCACAAAGAAGTTTCTGAGAATGCTTCTGTCTCATTTTTATGGGAAGTCATTTCCTTTTTCACCAAAGGCGTCAAAGCGCTCCAAATGTCCACTTCCAGATATTGCAAAAACAGTGTTTCAAACCTGCTCTAAGGAAGGGAATCTTCAACTCTATGACTTGAATGCAGTTATCACAAAGTAGTTTCTGAGAGTGCTTCTGTCTAGATTTTAGGTGAGGATATTCCCGTTTCCAACGAAATCGTTAGAGCTATCCAAATATCCACTTACAGATTCTAGAAAAAGAGTGTTTCCAAACTGCTCTATCAAAAGAAAGGTTTAACTCTGTTAGTAGATGACACACATCACAAAGGAGTTTCTGAGAATGCTTCTGTCTAGATTTTATATGAAGATATTCCTGTTTCCAACGATATCATTAAAGCAATCCAAATATCCACTTGCAGATTCTACAATGATAGTGTTTCAAAGCTGCTCTGTAAAAAGAAAGGTTCCACTCTGTTAGCTGAGTATACACACCACAAACATGTTTCTGAGAGTCCTTCTGTCTAGTTTTTATGGGAAGATATTTCCATTTTCACCATAGGCGTCAAAGCGCTCCAAATGTCCAGTTCCCGATACTACAAGAAGAGTGTTTCAAACCGGATCTATGAAAGGGAATGTTCAATTCTACGAGTTGAATGAAGAGATCACAAAGAAGTTTCTGAGAATAATTCTGTCTAGATTTTATATGAAGGTATTCCTGTTTCCAATGAAATCTTCACAGTTATCCAAATATCCACTTGCAGATTCTACAAAAAGAGTGTTTCCAAACTGCTGCATCAAAAGAAAGGTTCAACTCTGTTAGTTGAGGACACACATCACAAAGAAGTTTCTGAGAATGCTTCTGTCTAGATTTTATATGAAGATATTCCCGTTTCCAACGAAATCTTCACTGTTATCCAAATATCCACTTGCAGATTCTACAAAAAGAGTGTTTCCAAACTGCTGTATCAAAAGAAAGGTTCAAGTCTCTTAGTTGAGGACACTCAGCACAAATAAGTTTCTGAGAATGCTTCTGTCTGGTTTTTATGGGAAGATACTTCCTTTTTCACCATGGGCCTGAAAGCGCTCGAAATGTCCACTTCCAGATACTACAGAAAGGGTGTATCAAACCTGCTCTATGAAAGGGAATGTTCAACTCTGTGACTTAAAAGGGAACATCAGAAGAAGTTTCTGAGAATGATGCTGTTTACTTTTTATATGAAATCCCATTTCCAACGAAATCCTCAAACCTATCCAAATATCCACTTGCAGATTCCACAAAAACAGTGTTTCAAAACTGATCTATAAATAGAACGGTTCAACTCTGTTAGTTGAGGACACACATCACTAAGAAGTTTCTGAGAATGCTTCTGTCTAGATTTTATATGAAGATATTCCCGTTTCCAATGAAATCCACAAAGCTATCCAAATGTCCACTTGCAGATTCTACAAAAAGAGTGTTTCAAAACAGATCTATAAATAGAAAGGTTCAACTCTGTTAGTTGAGGACACACAGCACAAAGAAGTGTCTGAGAATGCTTCTGTCTAGATTTTAGATGAATATATTCCCATTTCCAAAGAAATCCACAAAGCTATCCAAATGTCCACTTGCAGATTCTACAAAAAGAGTGTTTCAAAACAGACCTATAAATAGAAAGGTTCCACTCTGTCAGCTGAGTACACACATCACAAAAATGTTTCTGAGAATACTTCTGTCTAGTATTCATGGGACGATATTTCCTCTTTCACACTGGGCTTCAAAGCGCTCCAAATGTCCACTTCCAGATAATACAAAAAGAGTGTTTCAAACCTGCTCTATGAAACGGAATGTTCAACCCTGTGACTTGAAGGCAGACATCACAAAGCAGTTTCTGAGAATGCTTCTGTCGAGATTATATACGAAGATACTCGCCTTTCAATGAAATCCTCAAAGCTATCCAAATATCCAAATGCAGATACTACAAAAAGAGTGTTTCCAAACTGCTGTATCAAAAGATTGGTTGTGCTCTGTTAGTTGAGGACACACATCACAAAGAAGTTTCTGAGAACGCTTCTGTCTAGATTTTACATGAAGATATTCCCGTTTCCAATGAAATTTTCACAGTTATCTAAATATCCCCTTGCACATTCTACAAAAAGAGTGTTTCCAAACTGCTCTGTCAAAAGAAAGTTTGAACTCTCTTAGTTGAGGACACACATCACAAAGAAGTTTCTGAGAATGCTTCTGTCTAGATTTTATATGAAGATATTCCCGTTTCCAGCGAAATCTTCACAGTTATCCAAATATCCACTTGCAGATTCTACAAAAAGAGTGTTTCCAAACTGCTGTATCAAAAGAAAGGTTCAACTCTCTTAGTTGAGGACACTCAGCACAAATAAGTTTCTGAGAATGCTTCTCTCTGGTTTTTATGGGAAGATATTTCCTTTTTCACCATAGGCCTGAAGGCGCTCGAAATGTCCACTTTCAGATACTACAGAAAGAGTGTTTCAAACCTGCTCTGTGAAAGGGAATGTTCAACTCTGTGACTTAAAAGCAAACATCACAAGGAGCTTCTGAGAATGCTGCTGTCTACTTTTTATATGAAATCCCGTTTCCAATGAAATCCTCAAAGCTATCCAAATATCCTCTTGCAGATTCCACAAAAAGAGTGTTTCCAAACTGATCTATAAATAGAAAGGTTCAACTCTGTTAGTTGAGGACACACATCACAAAGAAGTTTCTGAGAATGCTTCTGTCTAAATTTTAGATGAAGATATTCCCCTTTCCAAGGAAATCCACAAAACTATCCAAATATCCACTTGCAGATTCTGCAAGAAGAGTGTTTCAAAACTGATCTATAAATAGATAGGTTCCACCCTGTTAGCTGAGTACACACATCACAAACATGTTTCTGAGAATCCTTCTGTCTAGTATTTAGGGAACGATATTTCCTTTTTCACACTGGGCTTCAAAGCACTCCAAATGTCCACTTCCAGATAATACAAAAAGAGTGTTTCAAACCTGCTCTATGAAAAGGAATGTTCAACCCTGTGACGTGAAGGCAGACATGACAAAGCAGTTTGTGAGAATGCTTCTGTCGAGATTATATACGAAGATATTTGCCTTTCCAACGAAATCCTCAAAGCTATCCAAATATCCACATGCAGATTCTACAAAAAGAGCGTTTCCAAACTGCTGTATCAAAAGAGAGGTTGTACTCTGTTAGTTGAGGACGCACATCACAAAGAAGTTTCTGAGAATGCTTCTGTCTAGATTTTATATGACGATATTAACTTTTCCAATGAAATCTTCACAGTTATCCAAATATCCACTCGCAGATTCTACAAAAAGAGTGTTTCTAAACTGCTCTATCAAAAGAAGGTTTGAACTCTGTTAGTTGAGTACACACATCACAAAGATGTTTCTGAGAATGCTTCTGTCTAGATTTTAGATGAATATATTCCCGTTTCCAACGAAATCCACAAAGCTATCCAAATGTCCACTTGCAGATTCTACAAAAAGAGTGTTTCAAAACAGATCCATAAATAGAGAGGTTCCACTCTGTTAGCTGAGTACACACATCACAAACATGTTTCTGGGAATACTTCTGTCTAGTATTTATGGGACGATATTTCCTTTTTCACACTGGGCTTCAAAGCACTCCAAATGTCCACTTCCAGATAATACAAAAAGAGTGTTTCAAACCTGCTCTATGAAACGGAATGTTCAACCCTGTGACTTGAAGGCAGACATCACAAAGCAGTTTCTGAGAATGCTTCTGTCGAGATTATATACGAAGATATTCACCTTTCAATGGAAACCTCAAAGCTATCCAAATATCCACATGCAGATACTACAAAAAGAGTGTTTCCAAACTGATGTATCAAAAGACAGGTTGTGCTGTGTTAGTTGAGGACACACATCACAAAGAAGTTTCTGAGAACGCTTCTGTCTAGATTTTATATGAAGATATTCCCGTTTCCAATGAAATTTTCACAGTTATCCAAATATCCCCTTGCACATTCTACAAAAAGAGTGTTTCCAAACTGCTCTTTCAAAAGAAAGGTTGAACTCTGTTAGTTGAGGACACACATCACAAAGAAGTTTCTGAGAATGATTCTGTCTTGATTTTATATGAAGATATTCCCGTTTCCAACGAAATCTTCACAGTTATCCAAATATCCTCTTGCAGATTCTACAAAAAGTGTGTTTCCAAACTGCTGTATCAAAGGAAATGTTGAACTCTCTTAGTTGAGGACACTCAGCACAAATAAGTTTCTGAGAATGCTTCTGTCTGGCTTTTATGGGAAGATACTTCCTTTTTCACCGTAGGCCTGAAAGCCCTCGAAATGTCCACTTTCAGATACTACAGAAAGAGTGTTTCCAACCTGCTCTATGAAAGGGAATGTTCAACTCTGTGACTTAAAAGCAAACATCACAAGGACCTTCGGAGAATGCTGCGGTCTACTTTTTATATGAAATCCCGTTTCCAACGAAATCCTCAAAGCTATCCAAATATCCACTTTCAGATTCCACAAAAAGAGTGTTTCAAAATTGATCTACAAATAGAAAGGTTCAACTCTGTTAGATGAGGACACACATCACAAAGAAGTTTCTGAGAATGCTTCTGTCTAGATTTTAGATGAAGATATTCCCGTTTCCAACGAAATCATTAGAGCTATCCAAATATCCACTTGCAGATTCTACAAAAAGTGTGTTTCAAAACTGATCTATAAATAGAGAGGTTCCACTCTGTTAGCTGAGTACACACATCACAAACATGTTTCTGAGAATCCTTCTGTCTAGTATTTATGGGACGATATTTACTTTTTCACACTGCGCTTCAAAGCGCTCCAAATGTCCACATCCAGATAATACAAAAAGAGTGTTTCAAACCTGCTCTATATAAAGGAATGTTCAACCCTGTGACTTGAATTCAGACATCACAAAGCAGTTTCTGAGAATGCTTCTGTCGAGATTATATACGAAGATATTCGCCTTTCCAATGAAATCCTTAAAGCTATCCAAATATCTACATGCAGATTCTATAAAAAGAGTGTTTCCAAACTGCTGTATCAAAATACAGGTAGTACTCTGTTAGCTGAGGACACACATCACAAAGAAGTTTTTGAGAATGCTTCTGTCTTGATTTTATATGAAGATATTCCCACTTCCAACAAAATCTTCACCGTTATCCAAATATCCACTTGCAGATTCTAGAAAAAGTGTGTTTCCAAACTGCTCTATCAAAAGAAAGGTTGAACTCTGTTAGTTGAGGACACACATCACAAAGAAGTTTATGAGAATGGTCTGTCCAGATTTTAGATGAAGATATTCCCATTTCCAACGAAATCGTTAGAGCTTTTGGAATATCCACATGTAGATTCTACAAACATAGTGTTTCAAAGCTGCTCTCTAAAAAGAAAGGTTCCACTCTGTTAGCTGAGTACACACATCACAAACATGTTTCTGAGAATCCTTCTGTATAGTTTTTATGGGAAGATATTTCCATTTTCACAATAGGCGTCAAATCGCTCCAAATGTCCACCTCCCGATACTAAAAGAAGAGTGTTTCAAACCTGCTCTATGAAAGGGAATGTTCAAATCTACGAGGTGAATGAACACATCACTAAAAAGTTTCTGAGAATGCTTCTACCCAGATTTTATATGAAGATATTCCCGTTTCCAACGAAATCCTCTAAGCTATCCATATATCAACTTGCAGATTCTACAAAAAGGGTGTTTCCAAACTGCTGTATCAAAAGACAGGTTGTACTCTGTTAGTTGAGGACACACATCACGAAGAAGTTTCTGAGAATGCTTCTGTCTAGATTTAATATGAAGATATTCCCGTTTCCAACGAAATCTTCACTGTTATCCAAATATCCATTTGCATATTCTACAAAAAGAGTGTTTCCAAACTGCTGTATCAAAAGAAATGTTCAACCCTGTTAGTTGAGGACACGCATCCCAAATAAGTTTCTGAGAATTCTTTTGTGTAGTTGTTATGGGAAGATATTTCCTTTTTTACCATTGGCCTGAAAGCACTCGAAATGTCCACATCCAGATACTACAGAAAGAGTGTTTCAAACCTGCTCTATGAAGGGGAATGTGCAATTCTGTGACTTAAAAGCAAACATCAGAAAGAAGCTTCGGAGAATGCTGCTGTCTACTTTTTACATGTAATCTCGTTTCCAACGAAATCCTCAAAGCTATCCAAATATCCACTTGCAGATTCTACAAAGAGAGTGTTTCCAATCTGTTGTATCAAAAGACACGTTGTACTCTGTTACTTGAGGACACACAACTCAAAGATGTTTCTGAGAATGCTTCTGTCCAGGTTTTAGATGAAGATATTCCCGTTTCCAAGGAAATCCACAAAGCTATCCAAATATCCACTTGCAGATTCTACAAAAAGAGTGTTTCAAAACTGATCTATAAATAGAAAGGTTCCACTCTGTTAGGTGAGTACACACATAACAAACATGTTTCTGAGAATCCTTCTGTCTAATTATTATTGGACGATATTTCCTTTTTCACCCTGGGCTTCAAAACGCTCCAAATGTCCACTTCCAGATAGTAGAAAAAGAGTGTTTCAAACCTGCTCTATGAAAGGGAATGTTCAACTCTGTGACTTGAAGGCAGACATCGCAAAGCAGTTTCTGAGAATGCTTCTGTCGAGATTATATACGAAGATATTCGCCTTTCCAACGAAACTCTCAAAGCCATCTAAATATTCACACGCAGATTCTACAAAAAGAGTGTTTCCAAACTGCTGTATCACAAGACAGGTTGTACTCTCTTAGTTGAGGACACAGATCACAAAGAAGTTTCTGAGAATGCTTCTGTCTAGATTTTATATGAAGATATTCCCGTTTCCAACGAAATCCTCTAATCAATCCAAATATCCACATGCATGTTCTACAAAAAGAGTGTTTCGATATTGCTATATCAAAAGACAGGTTATACTCTGTTAGTTGAGGACACACATCACAAAGAAGTTTCTGGGAATGGTTCTGTCTAGATTTTATATGAAGATATTCCGGTTTCCAAGGAAATCTTCACAGTTGTCCAAATATCCACTTGCAGATTCTACAAAAAGAGTGTTTCCAAACTGCTCTATCAAAAGAAAGGTTGAAATCTGTTAGCTGAGGGCACACATCACAAAGAAGTTTCTGAGAATGCTTCTGACTAGATTTTAGATGAAGATATTCCCGTTTGCAATGAAATCTTCACAGTTATCCAAGTTTCCACTTGCAGATTTTACAAAAAGAGTGTTTTCAAACTGCTGTATCAAAAGACATGTTCAACTCTGTTAGTTGAGGACACACGTCACAAATAAGTTTCTGAGAATGCTTCTGTCTAGTTTTTATGGGAAGATATTTTCTTTTACACCATAGGCCTGAAAGCGCTCGAAATGTCCACTTCCAGATACTACAGAAAGAATGTTTAAAACCTGCTCTATGAAAGGGAATGTTCAACACTGTGACTTAAAAGCAAACATCACTAAGAAGCTTCTGAGATTGCAGCTGACTACTTTTTATATGAAATCCCGTTTCCAATGAAATCCTCAAAGGTATCCAAATATCCACTTGCAGATTCCACAAAAATAGTGTTTCAAAACTGATCTATAAATAGAAAGGTTCAACTCCATTAGTTGAGTACATACATCACAAAGAAGTTTCTTAGAATGCTTCCGTCTAGTTTTTATGGGAAGACATTTCCTTTTTCACCAAAGGCGTCAAAGCACTCCAAATGTCCACTTCCAGATACTACAAAAAGAGTGTTTCAAACCTGCTCTAAGAAAGTGAATGTTCAACTCTGTGACTTGAATGCAGATATCACAAAGTAGTTCCTGAGAGTGCTTCTGTCTAGATTTTAGATGAAGATTTTCCAGTTTCTAACGAAATCGTTAGAGCTATGCAAATATCCAATTACAGATTCTTCAAATAGAGTGTTTCCAATCTGCTCTATCAAAAGAAAGCTTGAACTCTGTTAGTTGAGGACACACATCACAAAGAAGTTTCTGAGAATGTTTCTGTCTAGATTTTAGATGAAGACATTCCCGTTTCCAATGAAATCGTTAGAGCTATCGGAATATCCACTTGTAGATTCTACAAACATAGTGTTTCAAAGCTGCTCTGTAAAAAGAAAGGTTACACTCTATTAGCTGAGTACACACATCACAAACATGTTTCTGAGAATCCTTCTGTCTAGTTTTTATGGGAAGATATTTCCATTTTCACCATAGGTGTCAAAGGGCTCCAAATGTCCACTTCCCGATACTACAAGAAGAGTGTTTCAAACCTGCTCTATGAAAGAGAATGTTCAAATCTACGAGTTGAATGAACACATCACTAAAAAGTTTCTGAGAATGCTTCTGCCCAGATTTTATATTAAGATATTCCCGTTTCCAACGAAATCCTCTAAGCTATCCAAATATCCACTTGCAGATTCTACAAAAAGAGTGTTTCCAATCTGCTGTATCAAAAGACACGATGTACTCTGTTCGTTGAGGACACACATCACAAAGAAGTTTCTGACAATGCTTCTGTCTACATTTTATATGAAGATGTTCCCGTTTCAAACGAAATCTTCACAGTTTCCCAAATATCCACATGCAGATTCTACAAAAAGAGTGTTTCCAAACTGCTCTATCAAAAGAAAGGCTGAACTCTGTTAGTTGAGGACACACATCACAAAGAAGTTTCTGAGAATGCTTCCATCTAGTTTTTATGGGACGACGTTTCCTTTTTCACCAAAGGCATCAAAGCGCTCCAAATGTCCACTTCCAGCTACTACAAAAAGAGTGTTTCAAACCTGCTCTAAGGAAGGGAATGTTCAACTCTGTGACTTCAATGCAGATATCACAAACTAGTTTCTGAGAGTCGTTCTCTCTGTATTTTAGATGAAGATATTCGCGTTTCCAACGAAATCATTAGTGCTATCCAAATATCCACTTGTAGATTCTACAAAAAATGTGCTTCCAAACTGCTCTATGAAAAGAAAGTTTGAATTCTGTTAGTTGAGGACACACATCACAAAGAAGTTTCTGAGAATGCTTCTGTCTAGATTTTATATGAAGACATTCTGGTTTCCAACGAAACCGTTAGAGCTATCAGAAAATCCACTTGCAGATTCCAGAAACATAGTGTTTCAAAAATGCTCTGTAAAAAGAAAGGTTCCACTCTGTTAGCTGAGTACACACATCACAAACATGTTTCTGAGAATGCATCTGTCTAGTTTTTATGGGAAGATATTTCCATTTTCACCATAGGTGTCAAAGTGCTCCAAATTTCCACTTCCCGATACTACAACAAGAGTGTTTCAAACCTGCTCTATGAAAGGGAATGTTCAACTCTACGAGTTTTATGAAGAGATTACCAAGAAGTTTCTGAGAATACTTCTGTCTAGATTTTATATGAAGATATTCCCGTTTCCAATGAAATCCTCTAAGGTATCCAAATATCCACTTGCAGATTCTACAAAAAGTGTGTTTCCAAACTGCTCTATCCAAAGAAAGGTTCAACTGTGTTAGTTGAGGACACACATCACAAAGAAGTTTCTGAGAATGCTTCTGTCTAGATTTTAAACGAAGATATTCCCGTTTCCAACGAAATCCTCAGAGCTATCCCAATATCCACTTGCAGATTCTACAAAAAGAGTGTTTCCAAACTGCTCTGTCAAAAGAAAGGTTCAACAGTGTTAGTTGAGGACACTCATCAGAAAGAAGTTTCTGAGAATGCTTCTGTCTAGATTTTATATGAAGATATTCCCGTTTCCTACGAAATCTTCACAGTTATCCAAATATCCACTTGAAGATTCTACCAAAAGAGTGTTTCCAAAGTGCTGTATTAATAGAATGGTTCAACTCTGTTAGTTGAGGACACTCATCACAAAGACGTTTCTGAGAATGCTTCTGTCTAGATTTTATATGAAGATATTCCCCTTTCCAACAAAATCTTCACAGTTATCCAAACATCGACTTGCAGATTCTACAAAAAGAGTGTCTCCAAACTGCTCTATCAAAAGAAAGGTTCAACTGTGTTAGTTGAGGACACACATCCCAAATAAGTTTCTGAGAATGCTTCTGTCTAGATTTTATGGGAAGATATTTCGTTTTTCACCATAGGCCCGAAAGCGCTCGAAATGTCCACTTCCAGACACTACAGAAAGAGGGTTTCAAACCTGCTCTATGAAAGGGAATGTTCAGCTCTGTGACTTGAATGAAGACATCACAAAGTAGGTTCTGACAGTGCTTCTGTCTAGATTTCAGATGAATATATTCCCGTTTCCAACGAAATCGTTAGAACTACTTGATATCCACTTACAGATTCTACACAAAGAGTGTTTCCAAAGTGCTCTGTGAAAAGAAAGGTTCAACTCTGTTAGTTGAGGACACTCATCACAAAGAAGTTTCTGAGAATGCTTCTGTCTAAATTTTAGATGAAAATATTCCCGTTTCCAATGAAATCTTCACAGTTATCCAAATATCCACTTGAAGATTCTACAAAAAGAGTGTTTCCAAACTGCTGTAGCAAAACAAATGTTGAACTCTGTTAGTTGAGGACACACATCACAAAGAAGTTTCTGAGATTGCTTCTGTCTAGATTTTATATGAAGATATTACCGTTTCCAATGAAATCTTCACAGTTATCCAAATATCCACTTGCAGATTCTACAAAAAGAGTGTTGCCAAACTGCTCTATCCAAAGAAAGGTTGAACTCTGTTAGTTGAGGACACACGTCACAAAGAAGTTTCTGAGAATGCTTCTGTCTAGATTTTATATGAAGATATTCCCGTTTCCAATGAAATCTTCACAGTTATCCAAATATCCACTTGAAGATTCTACCAAAAGAGTGTTTCCAAAGTGCTCTATTAATAGAATGGTTCAACTCTGTTAGTTGAGGACACTCATCACAAAGAAGTTTCTGAGAATGCTTCTGTCTAGATTTAATATGAAGATATTCCCTTTTCCAACAAAATCTTCACAGTTATCCAAACATCGACTTGCAGATTCTACAAAAAGAGTGTTTCCAAACTGCTCTATCAAAAGAAAGGTTCAACTCTGTTAGTTGAGGACACACATCCCAAATAAGTTTCTGAGTATGCTTCTGTCTAGATTTTATGGGAAGATATTTCGTTTTTCACCGTATTCCCGAAAGCGCTCGAAATGTCCACTTCCAGACACTACAGAAAGGGTTTCAAACCTGCTCTATGAAAGGGAATGTTCAGCTCTGTGACTAGAATGCAGATATCACAAAGTAGTTTCTGACAGTGCTTCTGTCTAGATTTCAGATTAAGATATTCCCGTTTCCAATGAAATCATTAGAACTATCTAGATATCCACTTACAGATACCACAAAAAGAGTGTTTCCAAAGTGCTCTGTCAAAAGAAAGGTTCAACTCTGTTAGTTGAGGGCACTCATCACAAAGAAGTTTCTGAGAATGGTTCTGTCTCGATTTTATATGAAGATATTACCGTTTCCAACGAAATCTTCACAGTTATCCAAATATCCACTTGCTGACTCTACAAAAACAGTGTTTCCAAACCGCTATATCAAAAGAAAGGATCAACTCTGTTAGTTGAGGAAACACATCCCAAATAAGTTTCTGAGAATGCTTCTGTCTAGATTTTATGGGATGATATTTCCTTTTTCACCATAGGCCTGAAATCGCTTGAAATGTTCACTTCCAGATACTACAGAAAGACTGTTTCAAACCTACTCTATGAAAGGGAATGTTCAGCTCTGTGAGTTGAATGCAGATATTGCAAAGTTGTTTCTGACAGTGCTTCTGTCTAGATTTTAGATGAGGATATTCCCGTTTCCAACGAAATCGTTAGGGCTATCTAGATATCCACTTACAGATTCCACAAAGAGAGTTTTTCCAAACTGCTCTATCAAAAGAAAGGTTCAACTGTGTTAGTTGAGGACACTCATCTGAAAGAAGTTTGTGAGAATGCTTCTGTCTAGATTTTAAATGAAGATATTTCCGTTTCCAACGAAATCTTCACAGTTATCCAAATATCCACTTGAAGATTCTACCAAAAGAGTGTTTCCAAAGTACTCTATTAATAGAACGGTTCAACTCTGTTAGTTGAGGACACTCATCCAAAGACGTTTCTGAGAATGTTTCTGTCTAGATTTTAAACGAAGATATTCCCATTTCCAATGAAATCTTCACAGCTTTCCGAATATCCACTTGCAGATTCTACAAAAAGAGTGTTTCCAAACTGCTGTATCAAAAGAAAGGTTCAACTCTCTTAGTTGAGGACACACATCCCAAATAAGTTTCTGAGAAAGCCTCTGTCTCGTTTTTATGGGAAGATACTTCCTTTTTCACCGTAGGCCTGAAAGCGCTCGAAATGTCCACTTCCAGATACTGCAGAAAGAGTGTTTCAAACCTACTCTATGAAAGGGAATGTTCAGCTACGTGACTTGAATGCAGATATCACAAAGTAGTTTCTGATAGTGCTTCTGTCTAGATTTTAGATGAAGATATTCCCGTTTCCAACGAAATCATTAGGACTATATAGATATCCACTTACAGATTCCAGAAAAAGAGTGTTTCCAAACTGCTCTATCAAAAGAAAGGTTCAACTGTGTTAGTTGAGGACACTCATCTGAAAGAAGTTTCTGAGAATGCTTCTGTCTAGATTTTATGGGATGATATTTCCTTTTTCACCATAGGCCTGAAATCGCTCGAAATATCCACTTCCAGATACTACAGAAAGACTGTTTCAAACCTACTCTACGAATGGGAATGTTCAGTTCTTTGACTTGAATGCAGATATCGCAAAGTAGTTTCTGACAGCGCTTCTGTCAAGATTTTAGATGAAGATTTTCCCGTTTCCAACGAAATCATCACAGTTATCCAAATATCCACTTACAGATTCTACAAAAAGAGTGTTTCCAAACTGCTCTATACAAAGAAAGATTCAACTCTGTTAGTTGAGGACACACATCACAAAGAAGTTTCTGAGAATGCTTCTGTCTAGATTTTAAAAGAAAATATACCCGTTTCCAATGAAATCTTCAGCGCAATCCCAATATCCACTTGAAGATTCTACAACAAGAGTGTTTCCAAACTGCTGCAGCAAAAGAAATGTTGAACTCTGTTAGTTGAGGACACACATCCCAAACAAGTTTCTGAGAATGCTTCTGTCTAGATTTTATGGGATTATATTTCCTTTTTCACCATAGGCCTGAAATCGCTTGAAATGTTCACTTCCAGATACTACAGAAAGACTGTTTCAAACCTACTCTATGAAAGGGAATGTTCAGCTCTGTGAGTTGAATGCAGATATCGCAAAGTTGTTTCTGACATTGCTTCTGTCTAGATTTTAGATGAGGATATTCCCGTTTCCAACGAAATCTTTAGGGCTATCTAGATATCCACTTACAGATTCCACAAAGAGAGTTTTTCCAAACTGCTCTATCAAAAGAATGGTTCAACTGTGTTAGTTGAGGACACTCATCTGAAAGAAGTTTCTGAGAATGCTTCTGTCTAGATTTTATATGAAGGTACTCCCGTTTACAACGAAATCTTCACAGTTATCCAAATATCCACTTGAAGATTCTACCAAAAGAGTGTTTCCAAAGTACTCTATTAATAGAACGGTTCAACTCTGTTAGTTGAGGACACTCATCCAAAGACGTTTCTGAGAATGTTTCTGTCTAGATTTTAAACGAAGATATTCCCATTTCCAATGAAATCTTCACAGCTTTCCGAATATCCACTTGCAGATTCTACAAAAAGAGTGTTTCCAAAGTGCTCTGTCAAAAGAAAGGTTCAACTCTGTTAGTTGAGGACACACATCACAAAGAAGCTTCTGAGAATGCTTCTGTCTAGATTTTATATGAAGATATTACCTTTTCCAACAAAATCTTCACAGTTATCCAAATATCCACTTGAAGATTCTACAAAAAGAGTGTTTCCAAATTGCTCTGTTAATAGAATGGTTCAACTCGGTTAGTTGAGGACACTCATCACAAAGACGTTTCTGAGAATGCTTCTGTCTAGATTTTATATGAAGATATTTCCGTTTCCAACAAAATCTTCACAGTTATCGAAACATCGACTTACAGATTCTACAAAAAGAGTGTTTCCAAACTGCTCTATCAAAAGAACGGTTCAACTCTGTTAGTTGAGGACACACATCCCAAATAAGTTTCTGAGAATGCGTCTGTCTAGATTTTATGGGAAGATATTTCGTTTTTCACCATAGGCCCGAAAGTGCTCGAAATGTCCCCTTCCAGACACTACAGAAAGAGGGATTCAAACCTGCTCTATGAAAGGGAATGTTCAGCTCTGTGACTTCAATGCAGATATCACACAGTAGTTTCTGACAGTGCTTCTGTCTAGATTTCAGATGAAGTTATTCCCGTTTCCAACGAAATCGTTAGAACAATCTAGATATCCACTTACAGATTCTACAAAAAGAGTGTTTCCAAAGTGCTCTGTCAAAAGAAAGGTTCAACTCTGTTAGTTGAGGAGACTCATCACAAAGAAGTTTCTGAGAATGCTTCTGTCTAGATTTTAAATGAAGATTTTCCCGTTTCCAACGAAATCTTCACAGTTATCGAAATATCCACTTGAAGATTCTACAAAAAGAGTGTTTCCAAACTGCTGTAGCAAAAGAAATGTTGAAATCTGTTAGTTGAGGACACACATCACAAAGAAGTTTCTGAGAATGCTTCTGTCTAGATTTTATATGAAGATATTACCGTTAGCAACGAAATCTTCACAGTTATCCAAATATCCACTTGCAGATTCTACAAAAAGAGTGTTTCCAAACTGCTCTATCAAAAGAAAGGATCAAATCTGTTAGCTGAGGAAACACATTCCAAATAAGTTTCTGAGAATGCTTCTGTCTAGATTTTATGGGATGATACTTCCTTTTTCACCATAGGCCTGAAATCGCTCGAAATGTCCACTTCCAGATACTACAGAAAGACTGTTTCAAACCTACTCTATGAATGGGAATGTTCAGCTCTGTGACTTGAATGCAGATATCGCAAAGTAGTTTCTGACAGCGCTTCTGTCTAGATTTTCTATGAAGATATTACCGTTTCCAACGAAATGTTCACAGTTATCCGAATATCCACTTGCAGATTCTACAAAAAGAGTGTTTCCAAACTGCTCTATCAAAAGAAAGGATCAACTCTGTTAGTTGAGGAAACACATCCCGAATAAGTTTCTGAGAATGCTTCTGTGTAGATTTTATGGAATGATATTTCCTTTTCCACCATTAGCCTGAAATCGCTCGAAATGTCCACTTCCAGATACTACAGAAAGACTGTTTCAAACCTACTCTATGAATTGGAATGTTCAGCTCTGATACTTGAATGCAGATATCGCAAGGTAGTTTCTGACAATGCTTATGTCTAGATTTTAGATGAAGATATTCCCGTTTCCAACGACATCGTTAGGAATTTCTAGATATCCACTTACACATTCCACAAAAAGAGTGTTTCCAAAATGTTCTATCAAAAGAAAGGTTCAACTGTGTTAGTTGAGGACACTCATCACAAAGAAGTTTCTGAGAATGTTTCTGTCTAGATTTTATATGAAGATAATCCCGTTTCCAACGAAAACTTCACAGTTATCCAAATATCCACTTGAAGATTCCACAAAAAGAGTGTTTCCAAAGTGCTCTATTAATAGAATGGTTCAACTCTGTTAGTTGAGGACACTCATCACGAAGACATTTCTGAGAATGCTTCTGTCTAGATTTCATATGAAGATATTCCCGTTTCCAACGAAATCTTCACAGTTATCCAAACATCGACTTGCAGATTCTACAAAAAGATTGTTTCCAAACTGCTCAATCAAAAGAAAGGTTCAACTCTGTTAGTTGAGGACACACATCCAAAATAAGTTTCTGAGAATGCTTCTGTCAAGATTTTATGGGAAGATATTTCGTTTTTCAACATAGGCCCGAATGCGTTCTAAATGTCCACTTCCAGACACTACAGAAAGAGGGTTTCAAACCTGCTCTATGAAAGGGAATGTTCAGCTCTGTGACTTGAATGCAGATATCACAAAGTAGTTTCTGACAGTGCTTCTGTCTAGATTTCAGATGAAGATATTACCGTTTCCAATGAAATCGTTAGAACTATCTAGATATCCACTTACAGATTCTACAAAAAGAGTGTATCCAAAGTGCTCTGTCAAAAGAAAGGTTCAACTCTCTTAGTTGAGGACACTCATCACAAAGCAGTTTCTGAGAATGCTTCTGTCTAGATTTTATATGAAGATATTCCCGTGTCCAATGAAATCTTCACAGTTATCCAAATATCCACTTGAAGATTCTACAAAAAGAGTGTTTCCGAACTGCTGTAGCAAAAGAAATGTTGAACTCTGTTAGTTGAGGACACACATCACAAAGAAGTTTCTGAGAATGCTTCTGTCTAGATTTTGTATGAAGGTATTACCGTTTTCAACGAAATCTTCACAATTATCCAAATATCCACTTGCAGATTCTACAAAAAGTGTGTTTCCAAACTGCTCTATCCAAAGAAAGGTTCAACTGTGTTAGTTGAGGACACACATCACAAAGAAGTTTCTGAGAATGCTTCTGTCTAGATTTTAAATGAAGATTTTCCCGTTTCCAACGAAATCTTCACAGTTATCGAAATATCCACTTGAAGATTCTACAAAAAGAGTGTTTCCAAACTGCTGTAGCAAAAGAAATGTTGAAATCTGTTAGTTGAGGACACACATCACAAAGAAGTTTCTGAGAATGCTTCTGTCTAGATTTTATATGAAGATATTACCGTTAGCAACGAAATCTTCACAGTTATCCAAATATCCACTTGCAGACTCTACAAAAAGAGTGTTTCCAAACTGCTCTATCAAAAGAAAGGATCAACTCTGTTAGCTGAGGAAACACATTCCAAATAAGTTTCTGAGAATGCTTCTGTCTAGATTTTATGGGATGATACTTCCTTTTTCACCATAGGCCTGAAATCGCTCAAAATGTCCACTTCCAGATACTACAGAAAGACTGTTTCAAACCTACTCTATGAATGGGAATGTTCAGCTCTGTGACTTGAATGCAGATATCGCAAAGTAGTTTCTGACAGCGCTTCTGTCTAGATTTTCTATGAAGATATTACCGTTTCCAACGAAATGTTCACAGTTATCCGAATATCCACTTGCAGATTCTACAAAAAGAGTGTTTCCAAACTGCTCTATCAAAAGAAAGGATCAACTCTGTTAGTTGAGGAAACACAACCCGAATAAGTTTCTGAGAATGCTTCTGTGTAGATTTTATGGAATGATATTTCCTTTTCCACCATTATCCTGAAATCGCTCGAAATGTCCACTTCCAGATACTACAGAAAGACTGTTTCAAACCTACTCTATGAATTGGAATGTTCAGCTCTGATACTTGAATGCAGATATCGCAAGGTAGTTTCTGACAATGCTTATGTCTAGATTTCAGATGAAGATATTCCCGTTTCCAACGACATCGTTAGGAATTTCTAGATATCCACTTACACATTCCACAAAAAGAGTGTTTCCAAAATGTTCTATCAAAAGAAAGGTTCAACTGTGTTAGTTGAGGACACTCATCACAAAGAAGTTTCTGAGAATGTTTCTGTCTAGATTTTATATGAAGATAATCCCGTTTCCAACGAAAACTTCACAGTTATCCAAATATCCACTTGAAGATTCCACAAAAAGAGTGTTTCCAAAGTGCTCTATTAATAGAATGGTTCAACTCTGTTAGTTGAGGACACTCATCACGAAGACATTTCTGAGAATGCTTCTGTCTAGATTTCATATGAAGATATTCCCGTTTCCAACGAAATCTTCACAGTTATCCAAACATCGACTTGCAGATTCTACAAAAAGATTGTTTCCAAACTGCTCAATCAAAAGAAAGGTTCAACTCTGTTAGTTGAGGACACACATCCAAAATAAGTTTCTGAGAATGCTTCTGTCAAGATTTTATGGGAAGATATTTCGTTTTTCAACATAGGCCCGAATGCGTTCGAAATGTCCACTTCCAGACACTACAGAAAGAGGGTTTCAAACCTGCTCTATGAAAGGGAAAGTTCAGCTCTGTGACTTGAATGCAGATATCACAAAGTAGTTTCTGACAGTGCTTCTGTCTAGATTTCAGATGAAGATATTACCGTTTCCAATGAAATCGTTAGAACTATCAAGATATCCACTTACAGATTCTACAAAAAGAGTGTATCCAAAGTGCTCTGTCAAAAGAAAGGTTCAACTCTCTTAGTTGAGGACACTCATCACAAAGCAGTTTCTGAGAATGCTTCTGTCTAGATTTTATATGAAGATATTCCCGTGTCCAATGAAATCTTCACAGTTATCCAAATATCCACTTGAAGATTCTACAAAAAGAGTGTTTCCGAACTGCTGTAGCAAAAGAAATGTTGAACTCTGTTAGTTGAGGACACACATCACAAAGAAGTTTCTGAGAATGCTTCTGTCTAGATTTTATATGAAGGTATTACCGTTTTCAACGAAATCTTCACAATTATCCAAATATCCACTTGCAGATTCTACAAAAAGTGTGTTTCCAAACTGCTCTATCCAAAGAAAGGTTCAACTGTGTTAGTTGAGGACACACATCACAAAGAAGTTTCTGAGAATGCTTCTGTCTAGATTTTAAATGAAGATATTCCCGTTTCCAACGAAATCCTCAGAGCTATCCCAATATCCACTTACAAATTCTACAAAATGAGTGTTTCCAAATTGCTGTATCAAAAGAAAGGTTGAACTCTCTTAGTTGAGAACACACATCACAAAGAAGTTTCTGAGAATGCTTCTGTCTAGATTTTACATGAAGCTATTCCCATTTGTTGCGAAATCTTCACATCCTTCCAAATATCCACTTGCAGATTCTACAAAAAGAGTGTTTCCAAACTGCTGTATCAAAAGAAAGGTTCAACTCTCTTAGGTGAGGACACACATCCCAAATAAGTTTCTGAGAATGCTTCTGTCTACATTTTATGGGAAGATATTTCGTTTTTCACCATAGGCCCGAAAGCGCTTGAAATGTCCACTTCCAGACACTACAGAAAGAGGGTTTCAAACCTGCTCTATGAAAGGGAATGTTCAGCTCTGTGACTTGAATGCAGATATCACAAAGTAGTTTCTGACAGTGTTTCTGTCTAAATTTCAGATGAAGATATTCCCGTTTCCAATGAAATCGTTAGAACTATCTAGATATCCACTTACAGATTCTACAAAAAGAGTGTTTCCAAAGTGCTCTGTCAAAAGAAAGGTACAACTCTGTTAGATGAGGACACTCATCACAAAGAAGTTTCTGAGAATGCTTCTGTCTAGATTTTATGGGAAGATATTTCGTTTTTCACCATAGGCCCGAAAGCGCTTGAAATGTCCACTTAAAGACACTTCAGAAAGAGGGTTTCAAACCTGCTCAATGAAAGGGAATGTTCAGCTCTGTGACTTGAATGCAGATATCACAAAGTAGTTTCCGACAGTGCTTCTGTCTAGATTTCAGATGAAGATATTCCCGTTTCCAACGAAATCATTAGAACTATCTAGATATCCACTTACAGATTCTTCAAAAAGAGTGTCTCCAAAGTGCTCTGTCAAAAGAAAGGTTCAACTCTGTTAGTTGAGGACACTCATCACAAAGTATTTCTGGGAATGCTTCTGTCTAGATTTTATATGAAGATATTCCCGTTTCCAAAGAAATCTTCACAGTTATCCAAATATCCACTTGAAGATTCTACAAAAAGAGTGTTTCCAAACTGCTGTAGCAAAACAAATGTTGAACTCTGTTAGTTGAGGACACACATCACAAAGAAGTTTCTGAGATTGCTTCTGTCTAGATTTTATATGAAGATATTACCGTTTCCAACGAAATCTTCACAGTTATCCAAATATCCACTTGCAGATTCTACAAAAAGAGTGTTTCCAAACTGCTCTGTCCAAAGAAAGGTTCAACTCTGTTAGTTGAGGACACACGTCACAAACAAGTTTCTGAGAATGCTTCTGTCTAGATTTTAAATGAAGATACTCCAGTTTCCTACAAAATCCTCAGAGCTTTCCCTATATCCACTTACAGATTCGACAAAAAGAGTGTTTCCAAATTGCTGTATCAAAAGAAAGGTTGAACTCTGTTAGTTGAGGACACACATCACAGAGAAGTTTCTGAGCATGCTTCTGTCTAGATTTTAGATGATGATATTCCCGTTTCCAACGAAATCATTAGGACTATCTAGATATCCACATACAGTTTCCACAAAAGAGTGTTTCCAAACTGCTCTATCAAAAGAAAGGTTCAACTCCGTTAGTTGAGGACACTCATCTGAAAGTAGTTTCTGAGAATGCTTCTGTCTAGATTTTATATGAAGATATTCCCGTTTCCAACGAAATCTTCACAGTTATCCAAATATCCACTTGAAGATTCTACCAAAAGAGTGTTTCCAAAGTGCTCTATTAATAGAATGGTTCAACTCTGTTAGATGAGGACACTCATCACAAAGACGTTTCTGAGAATGCTTCTGTCTAGATTTTATATGAAGATATTCCCGTTTCCAACAAAATCTTCACAGTTATCCAAACATCGACTTGCAGATTCTACAAAAAGAGTGTTTCCAAACTGCTCTATCAAAAGAAAGGTTCAACTCTGTTAGTTGAGGACACACATCCCAAATAAGTTTCTGAGAATGCTTCTGTCTAGATTTTATGGGAAGATATTTCGTTTTTCACCATAGGCCCGAAAGCGCTCGAAATGTCCACTTCCAGACACTACAGAAAGAGGGTTTCAAACCTCCTCTATGAAAGGGAATGTTCAGCTCTGTGACTTGAATGCAGATATCACAAAGTAGTTTCTGACAGTGCTTCTGTCTAGATTTCAGATGAAGATATTACCGTTTCCAACGAAATCGTTAGAAGTATCTAGATATCCACTTACAGATTCTTCAAAAAGAGTGTCTCCAAAGTGCTCTGTCAAAAGAAAGGTTCAACTCCGTTAGTTGAGGAGACTCATCACAAAGAATTGCTGGGAATGTTTCTGTCTAGATTTCATATGAAGATATAACCTTTTCCAACGAAATCTTCACAGTTATCCAAACATCCACTTGAAGAATCTACAAAAAGAGTGTTTCCAAACTGCTGTAGCAAAAGAAATGTTGAATTCTGTTAGTTGAGGACACACATCACAAAGAAGTTTCTGAGAATGCTTCTGTCTAGATTTTATATGAAGATATTTCCGTTTTCAACGAAATCTCCACAGTAATCCAAATATCCACTAGCAGATTCTACAAAAAGTGTGTTTCCATACTGCTCTATCCAAAGAAAGGTTGAACTGTGTTAGTTGAGGACACACATCACAAAGAAGTTTCTGAGAATGCTTCTGTCTAGATTTTAAATGAAGATATTCCCGTTTCCAACGAAATCCTCAGAGCAATCCAAATATCCACTTACAAATTCTACAAAAAGAGTGTTTCCAAATTGCTGTATCAAAAGAAAGTTTGAACTCTCTTAGTTGAGGTCACACATCACAAAGAAGTTTCTGAGAATGCTTCTGTCTAGATTTTACATGAAGCTATTCCCATTTCCTACGAAATCTTCACAGCCTTCCAAATATCCACTTGCAGATTCTACGAAAAGAGTGTTTCCAAACTGCTGTATCAAAAGAAAGGTTCAACTCTCTTAGTTGAGGACACACATCCCAAATAAGTTTCTGAGAAAGCCTCTGTTTCGTTTTTATGGGAAGATACTTCCTTTTTCACAGTAGGCCTGAAAGGGCTCGAAATGTCCACTTCCAGATACTGCAGAAAGAGTGTTTCAAACCTACTCTATGAAAGGGAACGTTCAGCTCTGTGACTTGAATGCAGATGTGACAAAGTAGTTTCTGACAGTGCTTCTGTCTAGATTTTAGATGAAGATATTCCCGTTTCCTACGAAATCATTAGGACTATCTAGATATCCACATACAGTTTCCACAAAAAGAGTGTTTCCAAACTGCTCTATAAAAAGAAAGGTTCAACTCCGTTAGTTGAGGACACTCATCTGAAAGTAGTTTCTGAGAATGCTTCTATCTAGATTTTATATGAAGATATTCCCGTTTCCAACGAAATCTTCACAGTTATCCAAATATCCACTTGAAGATTCTACCAAAAGAGTGTTTCCAAAGTGCTCTATTAATAGAATGTTTCAACTCTGTTAGATGAGGACACTCATCACAAAGACGTTTCTGAGAATGCTTCTGTCTAGATTTTATATGAAGATATTCCCGTTTCCAACAAAATCTTCACAGTTATCCAAACATCGACTTGCAGATTCTACAAAAAGAGTGTTTCCAAACTGCTGTATCAAAAGAAAGGTTCAACTCTGTTAGTTGAGGACACACATCCCAAATAAGTTTCTGAGAATGATTCTGTCTAGATTTTATGGGAAGATATTTCGTTTTTCACCATAGGCCCGAAAGCGCTCGAAATGTCCACTCCCAGACACTACAGAAAGAGGGTTTCAAACCTCCTCTATGAAAGGGAATGTTCAGCTCTGTGACTTGAATGCAGATATCACAAAGTAGTTTCTGACAGTGCTTCTAACTAGATTTCAGGTGAAGATATTCCCGTTTCCAATGAAATCGTTAGAACTATCTAGATATCCACTTACAGATTCTTCAAAAAGAGTGTATCCAAAGTGCTCTGTCAAAAGAAAGGTTCAACTCTGTTAGTTGAGGACACTCATCACAAAGTATTTCTGGGAATGCTTCTGTCTAGATTTTATATGAAGATATTCCCGTTTCCAAAGAAATCTTCACAGTTATCCAAATATCCACTTGAAGATTCTACAAAAAGAGTGTTTCCAAACTGCTGTAGCAAAACAAATGTTGAACTCTGTTAGTTGAGGACACACATCACAAAGAAGTTTCTGAGATTGCTTCTGTCTAGATTTTATATGAAGATATTACCGTTTCCAACGAAATCTTCACAGTTATCCAAATATCCACTTGCAGATTCTACAAAAAGAGTTTTTCCAAACTGCTCTGTCCAAAGAAAGGTTCAACTCTGTTAGTTGAGGACACACGTCACAAAGAAGTTTCTGAGAATGCTTCTGTCTAGATTTTAAATGAAGATACTCCCGTTTCCTACAAAATCCTCAGAGCTTTCCCTATATCCACTTACAGCTTCGACAAAAAGAGTGTTTCCAAATTGCTGTATCAAAAGAAAGGTTGAACTCTGTTAGTTGAGGACACACATCACAGAGAAGTTTCTGAGCATGCTTCTGTCTAGATTTTACATGAAGATATTCCCGTTTCCTATGAAATATTCACAGCTTTCCAAATATCCACTTGCAGATTCTACAAAAAGAGTGTTTCCAAACTGCTGTATCATTAGAAAGGTTCAACTCTCTTAGTTGAGGACACACATCCCAAATAAGTTTCTGAGAATGCTTCTGTCTAGATTTTAAATGAAGATATTCCCGTTTCCAACGAAATCTTCAGAGCTATCCCAATATCCACTTACAGATTCTACAAAAAGAGTTTTTCCAAATTGCTGTATCAAAAGAAAGGTTGAACTCTGTTAGTTGAGGACACACATCACAAAGAAGTTTCTGAGAATGCTTCGGTCCAGATGTTACTTGAAGACATTCCCGTTTCCTATGATATCTTCACAGCTTTCCAAATATCCACTTGCAGATTCTACAAAAAGTGTGTTTCCAAACTGCTGTATCAAAAGAAAGGTTCAACTCTCTTAGTTGAGGACACACATCCCAAATAAGTTTCTGAGAAAGCCTCTGTCTCGTTTTTATGGGAAGATACTTCCTTTTTCACCATAGGCCTGAAAGCGCTCGAAATGTCCACTTCCAGATACTGCAGAAAGAGTGTTTCAAACCTGCTCTATGAAACGGAACGTTCAGCTCTGAGACTTGAATGCAGATATAACAAAGTAGTTTCTGACAGTTCTTCTGTCTAGATTTTAGATGAAGATATTCCCGTTTAAAACGAAATCATTAGGATTATCTAGATATCTAATTACAGATTCCACAGAAAGAGTGTTTCCAAACTGCCCTATCAAAAGAAAGGTGCAACTGTGTTAGTTGAGGACACTCATCTGAAAGAGGTTTCTGAGAATGCTTCTGTGTTGATTTTATATGAAGATATTCCCGTTTCCAACGATATCTTCACAGTTATCCAAATATCCAATTGAAGATTCTCCCAAAAGAGAGTTTCCAAAGTGCTCTATTAATAGAATGGTTCAACTCTGTTATTTGAGGACACACGTCACAAAGACGTTTCTGAGAATGCTTCTTTGTAGATTTTATATGAAGATATTCCCGTTTCCAACAAAATCTTCACAGTTATCCAAACATCGACTTGCAGATTCTACAAAAAGAGTGTTTCCAAACTGCTCTATCAAAAAAAAGGTTCAACTCTGTTAGTAGAGGACACACATCCCAAATAAGTTTCTGAGAATGCTTCTATCTAGATTTTATGGGAAGATATTTCGTTTTTCACAATAGGCCCGAAAGCGCTCGAAATGTCCACTTCCAGACACTACAGAAAGAGGGTTTGAAACCTGCTCTATGAAAGTGAATGTTCAGCTATGTGACTTGAATGCAGATTTCACAAAGTAGTTTCTGACAGTGCTTCTGTCTAGATTTCAGATGAAGATATTCCCGTTTCCAATGAAATCGTTAGAACTATCTAGATATCCAATTACAGATTATACAAAAAGAGTGTTTCCAAAGTGCTCTGTCAAAAGAAAGGTTCAACTCTGTTAGTTGAGGACACTCATCCCAAAGAAGTTTCTGAGAATGCTTCTGTCTAGATTTTATATGAAGATATTCCCGTGTCCAATGAAATCTTCACAGTTTTCCAAATACCCACTTGAAGATTCTACAAAAAGAGTGTTTCCAAACTGCTGTATCAAAAGAAATGTTGAACTCTGTTAGCTGAGGACACACATCACAAAGAAGTTTCTAAGAATGCTTCTGTCAAGATTTTATATGAAGATATTACCGTTTCCAATGAAATCTTCACAGTTATCCAAATATCCACTTGCAGATTCTACAAAAAGAGTGTTTCCAAACTGCTGTATCCAAAGAAAGGATGAACTCTGTTACTTGAGGACACACATCCCAAATAAGTTTCTGAGAAAGACTCTGTCTCGTTTTTATGGGAAGATATTTTCTTTTTCACCGTAGACCTGAAAGCGCTCGAAATGTCCACTTCCAGATACTGCAGAAAGAGTGTTTCAAACCTGCTCTATGAAACGGAATGTTCAGCTCTGAGACTTGAATGCAGATATCACAAAGTAGTTTCTGACAGTGCTTCTGTCTAGATTTCAGAAGAAGATATTCCTGTTTCCAATGAAATCGTTAGAACTATCTTGATATCCACATACAGATTCTACAAAAAGAGTGTTTCCAAACTGCTCTATAAAAAGAAAGGTTCAACTCTGTTAGTTGAGGACACTCATCACAAATAAGTTTCTGAGAATGCTTCTGTCTAGATTTTATATGAAGATATTCAGGTTTCCAACGAAATCTTCACATTTATCCAAACATCGACTTGCAGATTCTACAAAAAGAGTGTTTCCAAACTGCTCTATCGAGAGAAAGTTTCAACTCTGTTAGTTGAGGACACACATCTCAAATAAGTTTCTGAGAATGCTTCTGTGTAGATTTAATGGGGAGATATTTCGTTTTTCACCATAGGCCCGAATGCGCTCGAAATGTCCACTTCCAGACACTACAGAAAGAGGGTTTCCAACCTGCTCTATGAAAGGGAATGTTCAGCTCTGTGACTTGAAAGGAGATATCACAAAGTAGTTTCTGACAGTGCTTCTGTCTAGATTTCAGATGAAGATATTCCCGTTTCCAATGAAATCATTAGAACTATGTAGATATCCACTTACAGATTCTACAAAAAGAGTGTTTCCAAACTGCTCTGTCAAAAGAAAGGTTCAACTCTGTTAGTTGAGGACACTCATCACAAATAAGTTTCTGAGAATGCTTCTGTCTAGATTTTATATGAAGACATTCCCGTTTCCTATGAAACCTTCACAGTTATCCAAATATCCACTTGAAGATTCTACAAAAAGAGTGTTTCCAAACTGCTGTAGCAAAAGAAATGTTGAACTCAGTAAGTTGAGGACACACATCACAAAGAAGTTTCTGAGAATGCTTCTGTCTAGATTTTATATGAAGATATTACCGTTTCCAATGAAATCTTCACAGTTATCCAAAATATCCACTTGCAGATTCTACAAAAAGAGTGTTTCCAAACTGCTATATCAAAACAAATGTTCAAGTCTGTTAGTGGAGTAAACTCATCCCAAATACGTTTCTTAGAATGCTTCTGTCTAGATTTTATGGGATGATATTTCCTTTTTTAACCATAGGCCTGAAATCGCTCGAAATGTCCACTTCGAGATACTACAGAAAGACTGTTTCTAACCTACTCTATGAAAGGGAATGTTCAGCTCTGTGACTTGAATGCAGATATCGCAAAGTAGTTTCTTACAGCGCTTCTGTCTAGATTTTAGATGAAGATATTGCCGTTTCCTGCGAAATCATCACAGTTATCCAAATATCCACTTGCAGATTCTACAAAAACAGTGTTTCCAAACTGCTCTATCCAAAGAAAGGATGAACTCTGTTAGTTGAGGACACAAATCCCAAATAAGTTTCTGAGAAAGCCTCTGTCTCGTTTTTATGGGAAGATATTTTCTTTTTCACCGTAGGCCTGAAAGCGCTCGAAATGTCCACGTCCAGATACTGCAGAAAGAGTGTTTCAAACCTGCTCTATGATACGGAATGTTCAGCTCTGAGACTTGAATGCAGATATCACAAAGTAGTTTCTGACAGTGCTTCTGTCTACATTTTAGAAGAAGATATTCCTGTTTCCAACGAAATCGTTAGAACTATCTTGATATCCACATACAGATTCTACAAAAAGAGTGTTTCCAAACTGCTCTATAAAAAGAAAGGTTCAACTCTGTTAGTTGAGGACACTCATCACAAATAAGTTTCTGACAATGCTTCTGTCTAGATTTTATATGAAGATATTCCCGTTTCCAACAAAATCTTCACAGTTATCCACACATCGACTTGCAGATTCTACAAAAAGAGTGTTTCCAAACTGCTCTATCCAAAGAAAGGTTCAACTCTGTTAGTTGAGGACACTCATCACAAAGAAGTTTCTGAGAATCCTTCTGTCTAGATTTTACATGAAGATTTTCCCGTTTCCTACGAAATCTTCACAGCTTTCCAAATATCCGCTTGCAGATTCTACAAAAAGAGTGTTTCCAAACTGCTGTATCAAAAGAAAGGTTCAACTCTCTTAGTTGAGGACACACATCCCAAATAAGTTTCTCAAAAAACCTCTGTCTAGGTTTTATTTGAAGATATTCCCGTTTCCAATGAAATCTTCACAGTTATCCAAATATCCACTTGAAGATTCTACAAAAAGAGTGTTTCCAAATTGCTGTATCAAAAGAAATGTTGAACTCTGTTAGATGAGGACACATATCCCAAATAAGTTTCTGAGAATGCTTCTGTCTAGATTTTATGGGAAGATATTTCGTTTTTCACCATAGGCCCGAAAGCGCTCGAAATGTCCACTTCCAGACACTACAGAAAGAGGGTTTCAAACCTGCTCTATGAAAGTGAATGTTCAGCACTGTGACTTGAATGCAGATATCACAAAGTAGGTTCTGACAGTGCTTCTGTCTAGATTTCAGATGAAGATATTCCCGTTTCCAATGAAATCGTTAGAACTATCTAGATATCCACTTACAGATTCTACAAAAAGAGTGTTTCCAAAGTGCTCTGTCAAAAGAAAGGTTCAACTCTGTTAGTTGAGGACACTCATCACAAAGAAGTTTCTGAGAATGCTTCTGTCTAAATTTTAGATGAAAATATTCCCGTCTCCAACGAAATCTTCACAGTTATCCAAATATCCACTTGAAGATTCTAAAAAAAGAGTGTTTCCAAGCTGCTGTAGCAAAACAAATGTTGAACTCTGTTAGTTGAGGACACACATCACAAAGAAGTTTCTGAGATTGCTTCTGTCTAGATTTTATATGAAGATATTACCGTTTCCAACGAAATCTTCACAGTTATCCAAATATCCACTTACAGATTATACAAAAAGAGTGTTTCCAAACTGCTATATCCAAAGAAATGTTCAACTCTGTTCGTTGAGGACACACGTCACAAAGAAGTTTCTGAGAATGCTTCTGTCTAGATTTTCAATGAAGATACTCCCGTTTCCTACAAAATCCTCAGAGCTAGCCCTATATCCACTTACAGATTCTACAAAAAGAGTGTTTCCAAATTGCTGCATCAAAAGAAAGGTTGAACTCTGTTAGTTGAGGACACACATCAAAAAGGAGTTTCTGAGAATGCTTCTGTCTAGATTTTACATGAAGATATTCCCGTTTCCTATGAAATCTTCACAGCTTTCCAAATATCCACTTGCAGATTCTACAAAAAGAGTTTTTCCAAACTGCTGTATCACAAGAAAGGTTCAACTCTCTTAGTTGAGGACACACATCCCATATAAGTTTCTGAGAAAGCCTCTGTCTCGTTTTTATGGGAAGATACTTCCTTTTTCACCGTAGGCCTGAAAGCGCTCGAAATGCCCACTTCCAGATACTGCAAAAAGAGTGTTTCAAACCTGCTCTATGAAAGGGAATGCTTAGCTCTGAGACTTGAATGCAGATATCACAAAGTAGTTTCTGACAGTGCTTCTGTCTAGATTTCAGATGCAGATATTCCCGTTTCCAACGAAATCGTTAGGACTATCTAGATATCCACTTACAGATTCTACAAAAAGAGTGTTTCCAAAGTGCTCTGTCAAAAGAAAGGTTCAACTCTGTTAGTTGAGGACACTCATCACAAAGAAGTTTCTGAGAATGCTTCTGTCTAGATTTTATATGAAGTCATTCCCGTTTCCTATGAAATCTTCAGAGTTATCCAAATATCCACTTGAAGATTCTACAAAAAGAGTGTTTCCAAACTGCTGTAGCAAAAGAAATGTTGAACTCTGTTAGTTGAGGACACACATCACAAAGAAGTTTCTAAGAATGCATCTGTCCAGATTTTGTATGAAGATATTACCTTTTCCAACGAAATCTTCACAGTTATCCAAATATCCACTTGCAGATTCTACAAAAAGAGTGTTTCTAAACTGCTATATCAGAAGAAAGGATCAAGTCTGTTAGTGGAGTAAACACATCCCAAATAAGTTTCTTAGAATGCTTCTGTCTAGATTTTATGGGATGATATTTCCTTTTTCACCATAGGCCTGAAATCGCTCGAAATGTCCACTCCCAGATACTACAGAAAGACTGTTTCAAACCTACTCTATGAAAGGGAATGTTCAGCTCTGTGACTTGAATGCAGATATCGCAAAGTAGTTTCTGACAGCGCTTCTGTCTAGATTTTAGAGGAAGATATTCCCGTTTCCAACGAAATCATCACAGTTATCCAAATATCCACTTACAGATTCTACAAAAAGTGTGTTTCCAAACTGCTGTATCCAAAGAAAGGTTCAACTCTGTTAGTTGAGGACACACATCACAAAGAAGTTTCTGAGAATGCTTCTGTCTAGGTTTTATATGAAGATATTCCCGTTTCCAATGAAATCTTCACAGTTATCCAAATATCCACTTGAAGATTCTACAGATAGAGTGTTTCCAAACTGCTGTAGCAAAAGAAATGTTGAACTCTGTTAGTTGAGGACACACATCACAAAGAAGTTTCTGAGAATGCTTCTGTCTAGATTTTATATGAAGATATTCCCGTTTCCAATGAAATCTTCACAGTTATCCAAATATCCACTTGAAGATTCTACCAAAAGAGTGTTTCCACAGCGCTCTATTAATAGAATGGTTCAACTCTGTTAGTTGGGGACACTCATCACGAAGACGTTTCTGAGAATGCTTCTGTCTAGATTTTATATGAAGATATTCCCGTTTCCAACAAAATCTTCACAGTTATACAAACATCGACTTGCAGATTCTCCAAAAAGTGTGTTTCCAAACTGCTCTATCCAAAGAAAGGTTCAACTCTTTTAGTTGAGGACACTCATCACAAAGAAGTTTCTGAGAATGCTTCTGTCTAGATTTTAGATGAAGATATTCCCGTTTCCTACGAAATCTTCACAGCTTTCCAAATATCCGCTTGCAGATTCTACAAAAAGAGTGTTTCCAAACTGCTGTATCAAAAGAAAGGTTCAACTCTCTTAGTTGAGGACACACATCACAAATAAGTTTCTGAATAAGCCTCTGTCTAGGTTTTATATGAAGATATTCCCGTTTCCAATGAAATCTTCACAGTTATCCAAATATCCACTTGAAGATTCTACAAAAAGAGTGTTTCCAAATTGCTGTATCAAAAGAAATGTTGAACTTTGTTAGATTAGGACACACATCCCAAATAAGTTTCTGAGAATGCTTCTGACTAGATTTTATGGGAAGATATTTCGTTTTTCACCATAGACCTGAAAGCGCTCGAAATGTCCACTTCCAAACACTACAGAAAGAGGGTTTCAAACCTGCTCTATGAAAGGGAATGTTCAGCTCTGTGACTTGAATGCAGATATCACAAAGTAGGTTCTGACAGTGCTTCTGTCTAGATTTCAGATGAAGATATTCCCGTTTCCAACGAAATCGTTAGAACTATCTAGATATCCACTTACAGATTCTACAAAAAGAGTGTTTCCAAAGTGCTCTGTCAAAAGAAAGGTTCAACTCTGTTAGTTGAGGACACACATCACAAAGAAGTTTCTGAGATTGCTTCTGTCTAGATTTTATATGAAGATATTTCCGTTTCCAACGAAATCTTCACAGTTATCCAAATATCCACTTGCAGATTCTACTAAAAGAGTGTTTCCAAACTGCTCTATCCAAGGAAAGGTTCAACTCTGTTAGTTGAGGACACACATCACAAAGAAGTTTCTGAGAATGCTTCTGTCTAGATTTTAAATGAAGATACTTCCGTTTCCAATGAAATCCTCAGAGCTATCCATATATCCACTTACAGATTCTACAAAAAGAGTGTTTCCAAATTGCTGTATCAAAAGAAACGTTGAACTCTGTTAGTTGAGGACACACATCACAAAGAAGTTTCTGAGAATGCTTCTGTCTAGATTTTACATGTAGATATTCCCGTTTCCTATGAAATTGTCACAGCTTTCCAAATATCCAATTGCAGATTCTACAAAAAGAGTGTTTCCAAACTGCTGTATCAAAAGAAAGGTTCTACTCCCTTAGTTGAGGAAATACATCCCAAATAAGTTTCTGAGAATGTTTCTGTCTAGATTTTATGGGATGATATTTCCTATTTCACCATAGGCGTGAAATCGCTTGAAATGTCCACTTCCAGATACTACAGAAAGACAGTTTCAAACCGACTCTATGAAAGGGAATGTTCAGCTCTGTGACTTGAATGCAGATATCGCAAAGTAGTTTCTGACAGTGCTTCTGTCTAGATTTTAGAAGAAGGTATTCCCGTTTCCAACGAAATCGTTAGGACTATCTAGATATCCACTTTCAGATACCACAAAAAGAGTGTTTCCAAACTGCTCTATCAAAAGAAAGGTTCAACTGTGTTACTTGAGGACACTCATCTGAAAGAAGTTTCTGAGAATGCTTCTGTCTACATTTCAGAAGAAGATATTCCCGTTTCCAACGAAATCGTTAGAACTATCTAGATATCCACCTACAGATTCTACAAAAAGAGTGTTTCCAAAGTGCTCTGTCGAAAGAAACGTTCAACTCTGTTAGTTGAGGACACTCATCACAAAGAAGTTTCTGAGAATGCTTCTGTCTAGATTTTATGTGAAGATATTCCCGTTTCCAACGAAATCTTCACAGTTCTCCAAATATCCACTTGAAGATTTTACAAAAACAGTGTTTCCAAACTGCTGTAGCAAAAGAAATGTTGAACTCTGTTAGTTGAGGACACACATCACAAAGAAGTTTCTGAGAATGCTTTTGTCTATATTTTATATGAAGATATTACCGTTTCCAATGAAATCTTCACAGTTATCCAAATATCCACCTGCAGATTCTACAAAAAGAGTGTTTCCAAACTGCTATATCAAAAGAAAGGTTCAACTCTGTTAGTTGAGGACACACATCGCATAGAAGTGTCTGAGAATGCTTCTGTCTAGATTTTAAATGAAGATATTCCCGTTTCCAATGAAATCCTCAGAGATATCCCAATATAAACTTACAGATTCTACAAAAAGAGTGATTCCAAATTGCTGTACCAAAAGAAAGTTGAAATCTGTTAGTTAAGGACACACATCACAAAGAAGTTTCTGAGAATGCTTCTGTCCAGATTTTAAAGGAAGATATTCCCGTTTCCTATGAAATCTTCACAGCTTTCCAAATATCCACTTGCAGATTCTACAAAAAGACTGTCTCCAAACTGCTGTATCAAAAAAAAGGTTCAACTCTCTTAATTGAGGACACACATCCAAAATAAGTTTCTGAGAAATCCTCTGTTTCGTTTTTATGGGAAGATACTTCCTTTTTCACCGTAGGCATGAAAGCTCTCGAAATGTCCACTTCCAGATACTGTAGAAAGAGTGTTTCAAACCTGCTCTATGAAACGCAATGTTCAGCTCTGAGACTTGAATGCAGATATCACAAAGTAGTTTCTGACAGTGCTTCTGTCTAGATTTTAGATGAAGATATTCCCGTTTCCAATGAAATCGT
Organism: Gorilla gorilla gorilla; assembly: GCF_029281585.2. NCBI lineage: Eukaryota > Metazoa > Chordata > Mammalia > Primates > Hominidae > Gorilla > Gorilla gorilla. Next base: position 18,187,331 of record NC_073237.2, read on the forward strand.
TAGAACTATCTTGATATCCACATACAGATTCTACAAAAAGAGTGTTTCCAAACTGCTCTATAAAAAGAAAGGTTCAACTCTGTTAGTGGAGGACACTCATCACAAAGAAGTTTCTGAGAATGCTTCTGTCTAGATTTTATATGAAGATATTCCCGTTTCCAACGAAATCTTCACTGTTATCCAAACATCGACTTGCAGATTCTACAAAAAGAGTGTTTCCAAACTGCTCTATCAAAAGAAAGGTTCAACTCTGTTAGTTGAGGACACACATCCCAAATAAGTTTCTGAGAATGCTTCTGTGTAGATTTAATGGGAAGGTATTTCGTTTTTCACCATAGGCCCAAAAGCGTTCGAAATGTCCACTTCCAGACACTACAGAAAGAGGGTTTCAAACCTGCTCTATGAAAGGGTATGTTCAGCTCTGTGACTTGAATGCAGATATCACAAAGTAGTTTCTGACAGTGCTTCTGTCTAGATTTCAGATGAAGATATTCCCGTTTCCAATGAAATTGTCACAATTATCCATATATCCACTTGAAGATTCTACAAAAAGAGTGTTTCCAAACTGCTGTAGCAAAAGAAATGTTGACCTCTGTTAGTTGAGGACACACATCACAAAGAAGTTTCTGAGAATGCATCTGTCTATATTTTATATGAAGATATTACCGTTTCCATCGAAATCTTCACAGTTATCCAAATATCCACTTGCAGATCCTACAAAAAGAGTGTTTCCAAACTGCTATTTCAAAAGAAATGACCAAGTCTGTTAGTGGATTAAACTCATCCCAAATAAGTTTCTTAGAATGCTTCTGTCTAGATTTTATGGGATGATATTTCCTTTTTCACCACAGGCCTGAAATCGCTCGAAATGTCCACTTCCAGATACTACAGAAAGACTGTTTCAAACCAACTCTATGAATGGGAATGTTCAGCTCTGTGAGTTGAATGCAGATATCGCAAAGTAGTTTCTGACAGTGCGTCTGTCTAGATTTTAGATGAAGATATTCCCGTTTCCAACGAAATCTTCACAGTTATCCAAATATCCAATTGCAGATTCTACAAAAAGAGTGTTTCCAAAATGCTGTATCAAAAGAAAGGTTCTACTCCCTTAGTTGAGGAAATACATCCCAAATAAGTTTCTGAGAATGTTTCTGTCTAGATTTTATGGGATGATATTTCCTATTTCACCATAGGCCTGAAATCGCTTGAAATGTCCACTTCCAGATACTACAGAAAGACAGTTTTAAACCGACTCTATGAAAGGGAATCTTCAGCTCTGTGACTTGAATGCAGATATCACAATGTAGTTTCTGACAGTGCTTCTGTCTAGATTTCAGATGAAGGTATTCCCGTTTCCAATGAAATCGTTAGAACTATCTAGATATCGACTTACAGATTCTACAAAAAGAGTGTTTCCAAAGTGCTCTGTCAATAGAAAGGTTCAACTCTGTTAGTTGAGGACACACATCCCAAATAAGTTTCTGAGAATGCTTCTGTCTAGATTTTATGTGAAGATATTCCCGTTTCCAACGAAATCTTCACAGTTATCCAAATATCCACTTGAAGATTCTACAAAAAGAGTGTTTCCAAAGTGCTGTAGCAAAAGAAATGTTGAACTCTGTTAATTGAGGACACACATCACAAAGAAGTTTCTGAGAATGCTTCTGTCTAGATTTTATATGAAGATATTACCGTTTCCAACAAAATCTTAACAATTATCCAAATATCCACCTGCAGATTCTACAAAAAGAGTGTTTCCAAACTTCTATATCAAAAGAAAGGTTCAACTCTGCTAGTTGAGGACACACATCACAAAGAAGTTTCTGAGAATGCTTCTGTCTAGATTTTAAATGAGGATATTCCCGTTTCAAACGAAATCCTCAGAGCTATCCCAATATAAACTTACAGATTCTACAAAAAGAGTGATTCCAAATTGCTGTATCTAAAGAAAGGTCGAAATCTGTTAGTTGAGGACACACAACACAAAGAAGTTTCTGAGAATGCTTCTGTCCAGATTTTAAATGATGGTATTCCCGTTTCCTATGAAATCTTCACAGCTTTCCAAATATCCACTTACAGATTCTACAAAAACAGTGTTTCCAAACTGCTGTATCAAAAGAAAGGTTCAACTCTCTTAGTTGAGGACACACATCCCAAATAAGTTTCTGAGAAAGCCTCTGTTTCGTTTTTATGGGAAGATACTTCTTTTTTCACCGTAGGCATGAAAGGGCTCGAATTCTCCACTTCCAGATACTGTAGAAAGAGTGTTTCAAACCTGCTCTATGAAACGGAATGTTCAGCTCCGAGACTTGAATGCAGATATCACAAAGTAGTTTCTGACAGTGCTTCTGTCTAGATTTTAGATGAAGATATTCCCGATTCCAACGAAATCGTTAGAACTAACTTGATATCCACTTACAGATTCTACAAAAAGAGTGTTTCCAAACTGCTCTATAAAAAGAAAGGTTCAACTCTGTTAGTTGAGGACACTCCTCAGAAAGAAGTTTCTGAGAATGCTTCTGTCTAGATTTTATATGAAGATATTACCGTTTCCAATGAAATCTTCACAGCTTTCTTAATATCCACTTGCAGATTCTACAAAAAGAGTGTTTCCAAATTGCTATATCAAAAGAAAGGTTCAACTCTCTTAGTTGAGGACACACATCACAAATAAGTTTCTGAGAATGCTTCTGTCTAGATTTTATGGGATGATATTTCGTTTTCCACCATAGGCCTGAAACCGCTCGAAATGTCCACTTCCAGACACTACAGAAAGACTGTTTCAAACCTACTCTATGAATGGGAATGTTCAGCTCTGTGACTTGAATGCAGATATCACAAAGTAGTTTCTGACAGTGCTTCTGTCTAGATTTCAGGTGAAGATATTTCCGTTTCCAATGAAACCGTTAGAACTGTCTAGATATACACTTGCAGATTCTACAAAAAGAGTGTTTCCAAACTGCTCTATCCAAAGAAAGGTTCCACTCTGTTAGTTGAGGACACACGTCACAAAGAAGTTTCTGAGAATGCTTCTGTCTAGATTTTACATGAAGATACTCCCGTTTCCAAAAAAATCCTCAGAGCTATCCCTATATCCACTTACAGATTCTACAAAAAGAGTGTTTCCAAATTGCTGTATCAAAAGAAAGGTTGAACTCCGTTAGTTGGGGACACACATCACAAAGAAGTTGGTGAGAATGCTTCTGTCTAGATTTTACATGAAGATATTCCCGTTTCCTATGAAATCTTCACAGCTTTCCACATATCCACTTGCAGATTCTACAAAAAGAGTGTTTCCAAAATGCTGTATCAAAAGAAAGGTTCAACTCTCTTAGTTGAGGACACTCATCCCATATAAGTTTCTGAGAAATCCTCTGTTTCGTTTTTATGGGAAGATACTTCCTTTTTCACCGTAGGCCTGAAAGCGCTCGAAATGTCCATTTCCAGACACTGCAGAAAGAGTTTTTCAAACCTGCTCTATGAAACGGAATGTTCAGCTCTGAGACTTGAATGCAGATATCACAAAGTAGTTTCTGACAGTGCTTCTGTCTAGATTTTAGATGAAGATATTCCCGTTTCCAACGAAATCGTTTGGACTATCTAGATATCCACTTACAGATTCCATAAAAAGAGTGTTTCCAAACTGCTCTATCAAAGGAAAGGTTCAACTGTGTTAGTTGAGGACACTCATCTGAAAGAAGTTTCTGAGAATGCTTCTGTCTAGATTTTATATGAAGATATTCATGTTTCCAACGAAATCTTCACAGTTATCCTTACAACGACTTGCAGATTCTACAAAAAGAGTGTTTCCAAACTGCGCTATCAAGAGAAAGGTTCAACTCTGTTAGTTGAGGACACACATCCCAAATAAGTTTCTGAGAATGCTTCTGTCTTGATTTTATGGGAAGATATTTCGTTTTTCACCATAGGCCCGAAAGCGCTCGAAATGTCCACTTCCAGACACTACAGAAAGAGGGTTTCGAACCACCTCTATGAAAAGGAATGTTCAGCTCTGTGACTTGAATGCAGATATCACAAAGTAGTTTCTGACAGTGCTTCTGTCTAGATTTCAGATGAAGATATACCCGTTTCCAACGAAATCGTTAGAACTATCTAGATATCCACTTACAGATTCTTCAAATAGTGTGTCTCCAAAGTGCTCTGTTAAAAGAAAGGTTCAACTCTGTTAGTTGAGGACACTCATCACAAAGAATTTCTGGGAATGCTTCTGTCTAGATTTTATATGAAGATATTCCCGTTTCCAACGAAATCTTCACAGTTATCCAAATATCCACTTGAAGATTCTACAAAAAGAGTGTTTCCAAACTGCTGTAGCAAAAGAAATGTTGAACTCTGTTAGTTGAGGACACACATCACAAAGAAGTTTCTGAGAATGCTTCTGTCTAGATATTATATGAAGATATTTCCGTTTTCAACAAAATCTTCACATTTATCCAAATATCCACTTGCAGATTCTACAAAAAGTGTGTTTCCAAAGTGCTCTATCCAAAGAAAGTTTCAGCTGTGTTAGTTGAGGACACACATCACAAAGAAGTTTCTGAGAATGCTTCTGTCTAGATTTTAAATGAAGATATTCCCGTTTCCAACGAAATCCTCAGAGCTATCCCAATATCCACTTACAAATTCTACAAAAAGAGTGTTTCCAAATTGCTGTATCAAAAGAAAGGTTGAATTCTCTTAGTTGAGGACACACATCACAAAGAAGTTTCTGAGAATCCTTCTGTCTAGATTTTACATGAAGATATTTCCATTTCCTTCGAAATCTTCACAGCCTTCCAAATATCCACTTGCAGATTCTACAAAAAGAGTGTTTCCAACCTGCTCTATGAAAGGGAATGTTCAGCTCTGTTAGTTGAGGAAACACATCCCAAATAAGTTTCTGAGAATGCTTCTGTCTAGATTTTATGGGATGATATTTCCTTTTTCACCATAGGCCTGAAATCGCTCGAAATGTCCACTTCCAGATACTACAGAAAGACAGTTTCAAACCTACTCTATGAATGGGAATGTTCAGCTCTGTGACTTGAATGCAGATATCGCAAAGTAGTTTCTGACAGCGCTTCTGTCTAGATTTTAGATGAAGATATTCCCGTTTCCAGCGAAATCATCACAGTTATCCATATATCCACTTACAGATTCTACAAAAAGAGTGTTTCCAAACTGCTCTATCCAAAGAAAGGTTCAACTCTGTTAGTTGAGGACACTCATCATAAAGAAGTTTCTGAGAATGCTTCTGTCTAGATTCTATATGAAGATATTCCCGTTTCCAACGAAATCTTCACAGTTATCCAAATATCCATTTGCAGATTCTACAAGAAGAGTGTTTCCAAACTGCTATATCAAAAGAAAGGTTCAACTCTGTTAGTTGAGGAAACACATCCCAACTAAGTTTCTGAGAATGCTTCTGTCTAGATTTTATGGGATGATATTTCCTTTTTCACCATAGGCCTGAAATCGCTTGAAATGTCCACTTCCAGATACTACAGAAAGACGGTTTCAAGCCTACTCTATGAAAGGGAATGTTCAGCTCTGTGACTTGAATGCTGATATCACAAAGTAGTTTCTGACAGTGCTTCTGTCTAGATTTTATATGAAGATATTCCCGTTTCCAATGAAATCGTTAGGACTCTCTAGATATCCACTTACAGATTCCACAAAAAGAGTGTTTCCAAACTGCTCTATCAAAAGAAAGGTTCAACTGTGTTAGATGAGGACACTCATCTGAAAGAAGTTTCTGAGAATGCTTCTGTCTAGATTTTATATGAAGGTACTCCCGTTTACAACGAAATCTTCACAGTTATCCAAATATCCACTTGAAGATTCTACGAAAAGAGTGTTTCCCAAGTGCTCTATTAATAGAATGGTTCAACTCTGTTAGTTGAGGACACTCATCACAAAGAAGTTTCTGAGAATGCTTCTGTCTAGATTTTATATGAAGATATTCCCGTTTCCAACAAAATCTTCACAGTTATCCAAATATCCACTTGAAGATTCTACAAAAAGAGTTTTTCCAAACTTCTGTAGCAAAAGAAATGTTGAACTATGTTAGTTGAGGACACACATCCCAAATAAGATTCTGAGAATGCTTCTGTCTTGATTTTACATGAAGATATTCCCGTTTCCTACGAAATCTTCACAGCTTTCCAAATATCCACTTGCAGATTCTACAAAAAGAGTGTTTCCAAAATGCTGTATCAAAAGAAAGGTTCAAATCTCTTAGTTGAGGATACACATCGCAAATAAGTTTCTGAGAAAGCCTCTGTCTCGTTTTTATGGGAAGATACTTCCTTTTTCACCGTAGGCCTGAAAGCGCTCAAAATGTCCACTTCCAGATATTGCAGAAAGAGTGTTTCAAACCTGCTCTATAAAACGGAATGTTCAGCTATGAGACTTGAATGCAGATATCACAAAGTAGTTTCTGACAATGCTTCTGTCTAGATTTTAGATGAAGATATTCCCGTTTCCAACGAAATCTTTAGGGCTATCTAGATATCCACTTACAGATTCCACAAAAAGTGTGTTTCCAAACTGCTCTATCAAAAGAACAGTTCAAATGTGTTAGTTGAGGACACTCATCTGAAAGAAGTTTCTGAGAATGCTTCTGTCTAGATTTTATATGAAGATATTCCGGTTTCCAACAAAATCTTCACAGTTATCCAAACATCGTCTTGCAGATTCTACAAAAAGAGTGTTTCCAAACAGCTCTATCAAAACAAAGGTTCAACTCTGTTAGTTGAGGACACACATCCCAAATAAGTTTTTGAGAATGCTTCGGTCTAGATTTTATATGAAGATATTCCCGTGTCCAACGAAATCTTCACAGTTTTCCAAATATCCACTTGAAGATTCTACAAAAAGAGTGTTTCCACACTGCTGTAGCAAAAGAAATGTTGAACTCTGTTAGTTGAGGACACACATCACAAAGAAATTTCTCTGAATGCTTCTGTCTAGATTTTATATGAAGATATTCCCGTTTCCAACGAAATCTTCACAGTTATCCAAATATCCACTTGAAGATTCTACAAAAAGAGTGTTTCCAAACTGCTGTAGCAAAAGAAATGTTGAACTCTGTTAGTTGAGGACACACATCACAAAGAAGTTTCTGAGAATGCTTCTGTCTAGATATTATATGAAGATATTTCCGTTTTCAACAAAATCTTCACATTTATCCAAATATCCACTTGCAGATTCTACAAAAAGTGTGTTTCCAAAGTGCTCTATCCAAACAAAGTTTCAGCTGTGTTAGTTGAGGACACACATCACAAAGAAGTTTCTGAGAATGCTTCTGTCTAGATTTTAAATGAAGATATTCCCGTTTCCAACGAAATCCTCAGAGCTATCCCAATATCCACTTACAAATTCTACAAAAAGAGTGTTTCCAAATTGCTGTATCAAAAGAAAGGTTGAATTCTCTTAGTTGAGGACACACATCACAAAGAAGTTTCTGAGAATCCTTCTGTCTAGATTTTACATGAAGATATTTCCATTTCCTTCGAAATCTTCACAGCCTTCCAAATATCCACTTGCAGATTCTACAAAAAGAGTGTTTCCAACCTGGTCTATGAAAGGGAATGTTCAGCTCTGTTAGTTGAGGAAACACATCCCAAATAAGTTTCTGAGAATGCTTCTGTCTAGATTTTATGGGATGATATTTCCTTTTTCACCATAGGCCTGAAATCGCTCGAAATGTCCACTTCCAGATACTACAGAAAGACAGTTTCAAACCTACTCTATGAATGGGAATGTTCAGCTCTGTGACTTGAATGCAGATATCGCAAAGTAGTTTCTGACAGCGCTTCTGTCTAGATTTTAGATGAAGATATTCCCGTTTCCAGCGAAATCATCACAGTTATCCATATATCCACTTACAGATTCTACAAAAAGAGTGTTTCCAAACTGCTCTATCCAAAGAAAGGTTCAACTCTGTTAGTTGAGGACACTCATCACAAAGAAGTTTCTGAGAATGCTTCTGTCTAGATTCTATATGAAGATATTCCCGTTTCCAACGAAATCTTCACAGTTATCCAAATATCCATTTGCAGATTCTACAAGAAGAGTGTTTCCAAACTGCTATATCAAAAGAAAGGTTCAACTCTGTTAGTTGAGGAAACACATCCCAACTAAGTTTCTGAGAATGCTTCTGTCTAGATTTTATGGGATGATATTTCCTTTTTCACCATAGGCCTGAAATCGCTTGAAATGTCCACTTCCAGATACTACAGAAAGACGGTTTCAAGCCTACTCTATGAAAGGGAATGTTCAGCTCTGTGACTTGAATGCTGATATCACAAAGTAGTTTCTGACAGTGCTTCTGTCTAGATTTTATATGAAGATATTCCCGTTTCCAATGAAATCGTTAGGACTCTCTAGATATCCACTTACAGATTCCACAAAAAGAGTGTTTCCAAACTGCTCTATCAAAAGAAAGGTTCAACTGTGTTAGATGAGGACACTCATCTGAAAGAAGTTTCTGAGAATGCTTCTGTCTAGATTTTATATGAAGGTACTCCCGTTTACAACGAAATCTTCACAGTTATCCAAATATCCACTTGAAGATTCTACGAAAAGAGTGTTTCCCAAGTGCTCTATTAATAGAATGGTTCAACTCTGTTAGTTGAGGACACTCATCACAAAGAAGTTTCTGAGAATGCTTCTGTCTAGATTTTATATGAAGATATTCCCGTTTCCAACAAAATCTTCACAGTTATCCAAATATCCACTTGAAGATTCTACAAAAAGAGTTTTTCCAAACTTCTGTAGCAAAAGAAATGTTGAACTATGTTAGTTGAGGACACACATCCCAAATAAGATTCTGAGAATGCTTCTGTCTTGATTTTACATGAAGATATTCCCGTTTCCTACGAAATCTTCACAGCTTTCCAAATATCCACTTGCAGATTCTACAAAAAGAGTGTTTCCAAAATGCTGTATCAAAAGAAAGGTTCAAATCTCTTAGTTGAGGATACACATCGCAAATAAGTTTCTGAGAAAGCCTCTGTCTCGTTTTTATGGGAAGATACTTCCTTTTTCACCGTAGGCCTGAAAGCGCTCAAAATGTCCACTTCCAGATATTGCAGAAAGAGTGTTTCAAACCTGCTCTATAAAACGGAATGTTCAGCTATGAGACTTGAATGCAGATATCACAAAGTAGTTTCTGACAGTGCTTCTGTCTAGATTTTAGATGAAGATATTCCCGTTTCCAACGAAATCTTTAGGGCTATCTAGATATCCACTTACAGATTCCACAAAAAGTGTGTTTCCAAACTGCTCTATCAAAAGAACAGTTCAAATGTGTTAGTTGAGGACACTCATCTGAAAGAAGTTTCTGAGAATGCTTCTGTCTAGATTTTATATGAAGATATTCCGGTTTCCAACAAAATCTTCACAGTTATCCAAACATCGTCTTGCAGATTCTACAAAAAGAGTGTTTCCAAACAGCTCTATCAAAACAAAGGTTCAACTCTGTTAGTTGAGGACACACATCCCAAATAAGTTTTTGAGAATGCTTCGGTCTAGATTTTATATGAAGATATTCCCGTGTCCAACGAAATCTTCACAGTTTTCCAAATATCCACTTGAAGATTCTACAAAAAGAGTGTTTCCACACTGCTGTAGCAAAAGAAATGTTGAACTCTGTTAGTTGAGGACACACATCACAAAGAAATTTCTCTGAATGCTTCTGTCTAGATTTTATATGAAGATATTACCGTTTCCAACGAAATCTTCACAGTTATCCAAATATCCACTTGCAGATTCCAGAAAAAGAGTGTTTCCAAACTGCTATATCAAAAGAAAGCATCAAATCTGTTAGTTGAGGAAACACATCCCAAATAAGTTTCTGAGAATGCTTCTGTCTAGATTTTATGGGATGATATTTCCTTTTTCACCATAGGCCGAAATTGCTCGAAATGTCCTCTTCAAGATACTACAGAAAGAGTGTTTCCAACCTGCTCTATGAATGGGAATGTTCAGCTCTGTGACTTGAATGCAGATATCGCAAAGTAGTTTCTGACAGCGCTTCTGTCTAGATTTTAGATGAAGATATTCCCGTTTCCAATGAAATCCTCGCAGTTATCCAAATATCCACTTACAGATTCTACAAAAAGAGTGTTTCCAAACTGCTCTATCCAAAGAAAGGTTCAACTCTGTTATTTGAGGACACACATCACAAAGAAGTTTCTGAGAATCCTTCTGTGTAGATTTTATATGAAGATATCCCGGTTTCCAACAAAATCTTCAGTTATCCAAACATCGACTTGCAGGTTCTACAAAAAGAGTGTTTCCACACAGCTCTATCAAAACAAAGGTTCAACTCTGTTAGTTGAGGACACACATCCCAAATAAGTTTCTGAGAATGCTTCTGTCTAGATTTTATGGGAAGATATTACGTTTTTCACCATAGGCAGGAAAGCGCTCGAAATGTCCACTTCCAGACACTACTGAAAGAGGGTTTCAAACTTGCTCTATGAAAGGGAATGTTCAGCTCCATGACTTGAATGCAGATATCACAATGTAGTTACTGACAGTGCTTCTGTGTAGATTTCAGATGAAGATATTCCCCTTTCCAACGGAATCGTTAGAACTATTTTGATATCCACATACAGATTCTACAAAAAGAGTGTTTCCAAACTTCTCTATGAAAAGAAAGGTTCAACTCTGTTAGTTGTGGACACTCAACACAAAAAGTTTCTGAGAATGCTTCTGTCTAGATTCTATATGAAGATATTCCCGTTTCCAATGAAATCTTCACAGTTATCCAAATATCCACTTGATGATTCTACCAAAAGAGTGTTTCCAAAGCGCTCTATTAATAGAATGGTTCAACTCTGTTAGTTGAGGACACTCATCACAAAGAAGTTTCTGAGAATGCTTCTGTCTAGATTTTACATGAAGATTTTCCCGTTTCCTACGAAATCTTCACAGCTTTCCAAATATCCGCTTGCAGATTCTACAAAAAGAGTGTTTCCAAACTGCTGTATCAAAAGAAAGGTTCAACTCTCTTAGTTGAGGACACACATCCCAAATAAGTTTCTGAAAAAGCCTCTGTCTAGGTTTTATATGAAGATATTCCCGTTTCCAATGAAATCTTCACAGTTATCCAAATATCCAATTGAAGATTCTACAAAAAGAGTGTTTCCAAATTGCTGTATCAAAAGAAATGTTGAACTCTGTTAGATTAGGACACACATCCCAAATAAGTTTCTGAGAATGCTTCTGTCTAGATTTTATGGGAAGATATTTCGTTTTTCACCATAGGCCTGAAAGCGCTCGAAATGTCCACTTCCAGACACTACAGAAAGAGGGTTTCAAACCTGCTCTATGAAAGGGAATGTTCAGCTCTGTGAGCTGCATGCAGATATCACAAAGTAGTTTCTGACAGTGTTTCTGTCTAGATTTTAGATGAAGATATTCCCGTTTCCAACGAAATCGTTAGAACAATCTAGATATCCACTTACAGATTCTACAAAAAGAGTGTTTCCAAATTGCTCTGTCAAAAGAAAGGTTCAACTCTATTAGTTGAGGACACTCATCACAAAGAAGTTTCTGAGAATGCTTCTGTCTAGATTTTATATGAAGATATTCCCGTTTCCAACGAAATCTTCACAGTTATTCAAATATCCAATTGAAGATTCTACAAAAAGAGTTTTTGCAAACTGCTGTAGCAAAAGAAATGTTGAACCCTGTTAGTTGAGGACACACATCACAAAGAAGTTTCTGAGAATGCTTCTGTCTAGATTTTATATGAAGATATTACCGTTTCCAATGAAATCTTCACACTTATCCAAATATCCACTTGCAGATTCTACAAAAAGAGTGTTTCCAATCTGCTCTATCCAAAGAAAGGTTCAACTCAGTTAGTTGAGGACACACATCACAAAGAAGTTTCTGAGATGCTTCTGTCTAGATTTTAAATGAAGATATTCCTGTTTCCAACGAAATCTTCAGATCTATCCAAATATCCACTTACATATTCTACAAAAAGAGTGTTTCTAAATTGCTGTATCAAAGGAAAGGTTGAACTCTGTTAGTTGAGGACACATATCACAAAGTAGTTTCTGAGATTGCTTCTGTCTAGATTTTATATGAAGATATTACCGTTTCCAACGAAATCTTCACAGGTATCCAAATATCCACTTGCAGATTCTACAAAAAGAGTGTTTCCAAACTGCTCTATCAAAAGAAAGGTTCAACTCTGTTAGCTGAGGACACACATCCCAAATAAGTTTCTGAGAATGCTTCTGTCTACATTTTATGGGAAGATATTTCGTTTTTCACCATAGGCCCGAAAGCGCTCTAAATGTCCACTTCCAGACACTACAGAAAGAGGGTTTCAAACCTGCTCTATGAAAGGGAATGTTCAGCTCTGTGACTTGAATGCAGATATCACAAAGTAGGTTCTGACAGTGCTTCTGTCTAGATTTCAGATGAAGATATTCCCGTTTCCAACGAAATCGTTAGAACTATCTAGATATCCACTTACAGATTCTACAAAAAGAGTGTTTCCAAAGTGCTCTGTGAAAAGAAAGGTTCAACTCTGTTAGTTGAGGACACACATCACAAAGAAGTTTCTGAGATTGCTTCTGTCTTGATTTTATATGAAGATATTTCCGTTTCCAACGAAATCTTCACAGTTATCCAAATATCCACTTGCAGATTCTACTAAAAGAGTGTTTCCAAACTGCTCTATCCAAGGAAAGGTTCAACTCTGTTAGTTGAGGACACACATCAAAAAGAAGTTTCTGAGAATGCTTCTGTCTAGATTTTAAATGAAGATACTTCCGTTTCCAATGAAATCCTCAGAGCTATCCCTATATCCACTTACAGATTCTACAAAAAGAGTGTTTCCAAATTGCTGTATCAAAAGAAACGTTGAACTCTGTTAGTTGGGGACACACATCACAAAGAAGTTTCTGAGAATGCTTCTGTCTAGATTTTACATGAAGATATTCCCGTTTCCTATGAAATTGTCACAGCTTTCCAAATATCCAATTGCAGATTCTACAAAAAGAGTGTTTCCAAACTGCTGTATCAAAAGAAAGGTTCTACTCCCTTAGTTGAGGAAATACATCCCAAATAAGTTTCTGAGAATGTTTCTGTCTAGATTTTATGGGATGATATTTCCTATTTCACCATAGGCGTGAAATCGCTTGAAATGTCCACTTCCAGATACTACAGAAAGACAGTTTCAAACCGACTCTATGAAAGGGAATGTTCAGCTCTGTGACTTGAATGCAGATATCGCAAAGTAGTTTCTGACAGTGCTTCTGTCTAGATTTTAGAAGAAGATATTCCCGTTTCCAAAGAAATCGTTAGGACTATCTAGATATCCACTTTCAGATACCACAAAAAGAGTGTTCCCAAACTGCTCTATCAAAAGAAAGGTTCAACTGTGTTACTTGAGGACACTCATCTGAAAGAAGTTTCTGAGAATGCTTCTGTCTACATTTCAGATGAAGATATTCCCGTTTCCAACGAATTCGTTAGAACTATCTAGATATCCACTTACAGATTCTACAAAAAGAGTGTTTCCAAAGTGCTCTGTCGAAAGAAACGTTCAACTCTTTTAGTTGAGGACACTCATCACAAAGAAGTTTCTGAGAATGCTTCTGTCTAGATTTTATGTGAAGATATTCCCGTTTCCAACGAAATCTTCACAGTTCTCCAAATATCCACTTGAAGATTTTACAAAAACAGTGTTTCCAAACTGCTGTAGCAAAAGAAATGTTGAACTCTGTTAGTTGAGGACACACATCACAAAGAAGTTTCTGAGAATGCTTTTGTCTATATTTTATATGAAGATATTACCGTTTCCAACGAAATCTTCACAGTTATCCAAATATCCACCTGCAGATTCTACAAAAAGAGTGTTTCCAAACTGCTATATCAAAAGAAAGGTTCAACTCTGTTAGTTGAGGACACACATCACAAAGAAGTGTCTGAGAATGCTTCTGTCTAGATTTTAAATGAAGATATTCCCGTTTCCAAAGAAATCCTCAGAGATATCCCAATATAAACTTACAGATTCTACAAAAAGAGTGATTCCAAATTGCTGTACCAAAAGAAAGTTGAAATCTGTTAGTTAAGGACACACATCAGAAAGAAGTTTCTGAGAATGCTTCTGTCCAGATTTTAAAGGAAGATATTCCCGTTTCCTATGAAATCTTCACAGCTTTCCAAATATCCACTTGCAGATTCTACAAAAAGAGTGTTTCCAAACTGCTGTATCAAAAAAAAGGTTCAACTCTCTTAATTGAAGACACACATCCAAAATAAGTTTCTGAGAAATCCTCTGTTTCGTTTTTATGGGAAGATACTTCCTTTTTCACCGTAGGCATGAAAGCTCTCGAAATGTCCACTTCCAGATACTGTAGAAAGAGTGTTTCAAACCTGCTCTATGAAACGCAATGTTCAGCTCTGAGACTTGAATGCAGATATCACAAAGTAGTTTCTGACAGTGCTTCTGTCTAGATTTTAGATGAAGATATTCCCGTTTCCAATGAAATAGTTAGAACTATCTTGATATCCACATACAGATTCTACAAAAAGAGTGTTTCCAAACTGCTCTATAAAAAGAAAGGTTCAACTCTGTTAGTGGAGGACACTCATCACAAAGAAGTTTCTGAGAATGCTTCTGTCTAGATTTTATATGAAGATATTCCCGTTTCCAACGAAATCTTCACTGTTATCCAAACATCGACTTGCAGATTCTACAAAAAGAGTGTTTCCAAACTGCTCTATCAAAAGAAAGGTTCAACTCTGTTAGTTGAGGACACACATCCCAAATAAGTTTCTGAGAATGCTTCTGTGTAGATTTAATGGGAAGGTATTTCGTTTTTCACCATAGGCCCGAAAGCGTTCGAAATGTCCACTTCCAGACACTACAGAAAGAGGGTTTCAAACCTGCTCTATGAAAGGGTATGTTCAGCTCCGTGACTTGAATGCAGATATCACAAAGTAGTTTCTGACAGTGCTTCTGTCTAGATTTCAGATGAAGATATTCCCGTTTCCAATGAAATCGTCACAATTATCCATATATCCACTTGAAGATTCTACAAAAAGTGTGTTTCCAAACAGCTGTAGCAAAAGAAATGTTGACCTCTGTTAGTTGAGGACACACATCACAAAGAAGATTCTGAGAATGCATCTGTCTATATTTTATATGAAGATATTACCGTTTCCATCGAAATCTTCACAGTTATCCAAATATCCACTTGCAGATTCTACAAAAAGAGTGTTTCCAAACTGCTATTTCAAAAGAAATGATCAAGTCTGTTAGTGGAGTAAACTCATCCCAAATAAGTTTCTTAGAATGCTTCTGTCTAGATTTTATGGGATGATATTTCCTTTTTCACCATAGGCCTGAAATCGCTCGAAATGTCCACTTCCAGATACTACAGAAAGACTGTTTCAAACCAACTCTATGAATGGGAATGTTCAGCTCTGTGAGTTGAATGCAGATATCGCAAAGTAGTTTCTGACAGTGCGTCTGTCTAGATTTTAGATGAAGATATTCCCGTTTCCAACGAAATCATCACAGTTATCCAAATATCCAATTGCAGATTCTACAAAAAGAGTGTTTCCAAAATGCTGTATCAAAAGAAAGGTTCTACTCCCTTACTTGAGGAAATACATCCCAAATAAGTTTCTGAGAATGTTTCTGTCTAGATTTTATGGGATGATATTTCCTATTTCACCATAGGCCTGAAATCGCTTGAAATGTCCACTTCCAGATACTACAGAAAGACAGTTTCAAACCGACTCTATGAAAGGGAATCTTCAGCTCTGTGACTTGAATGCAGATATCACAATGTAGTTTCTGACAGTGCTTCTGTCTAGATTTCAGATGAAGGTATTCCCGTTTCCAATGAAATCGTTAGAACTATCTAGATATCGACTTACAGATTCTACAAAAAGAGTGTTTCCAAACTGCTCTGTCAATAGAAAGGTTCAACTCTGTTAGTTGAGGACACACATCCCAAATAAGTTTCTGAGAATGCTTCTGTCTAGATTTTATGGGAAGATATTTCGTTTTTCACCGTAGGCCGGAAAGCGCTCGAAATGTCCACTTCCAGACACTACTGAAAGAGGGTTTCAAACCTGCTCTATGAAAGGGAATGTTCAGCTCTGTGACTTGAATGCAGATATCACAATGTAGTTTCTGACAGTGCTTCTGTCTAGATTTCAGATGAAGATATTCCCGTTTCCAACGAAATCGTTAGAACTATCTAGATATCGACTTACAGATTCTACAAAAAGAGTGTTTCCAAAGTGATCTGTCAATAGAAAGGTTCACCTCCGTTAGTTGAGGACACTCATCACAAAGAAGTTTCTGAGAATGCTTCTGTCTAGATTTTATGTGAAGATATTCCCGTTTCCAACGAAATCTTCACAGTTATCCAAATATCCACTTGAAGATTCTACAAAAAGAGTGTTTCCAAAGTGCTGTAGCAAAAGAAATGTTGAACTCTGTTAGTTGAGGACACACATCACAAAGAAGTTTCTGAGAATGCTTCTGTCTAGATTTTATATGAAGATATTACCGTTTCCAACAAAATCTTAACAGTTATCCAAATACCCACCTGCAGATTCTACAAAAAGAGTGTTTCCAAACTTCTATATCAAAAGAAAGGTTCAACTCTGCTAGTTGAGGACACACATCACAAAGAAGTTTCTGAGAATGCTTCTGTCTAGATTTTATATGAAGATATTACCGTTTCCAACAAAATCTTAACAGTTATCCAAATACCCACCTGCAGATTCTACAAAAAGAGTGTTTCCAAACTTCTATATCAAAAGAAAGGTTCAACTCTGCTAGTTGAGGACACACATCACAAAGAAGTTTCTGAGAATGCTTCTGTCTAGATTTTAAATGAGGATATTCCCGTTTCCAACGAAATCCTCAGAGCTATCCCAATATAAACTTACAGATTCTACAAAAAGTGTGATTCCAAATTGCTGTATCTAAAGAAAGGTCGAAATCTGTTAGTTGAGGACACACAACACAAAGAAGTTTCTGAGAATGCTTCTGTCCAGATTTTAAATGATGGTATTCCCGTTTCCTATGAAATCTTCACAGCTTTCCAAATATCCACTTACAGATTCTACAAAAACAGTGTTTCCAAACTGCTGTATCAAAAGAAAGGTTCAACTCTCTTAGTTGAGGACACACATCCCAAATAAGTTTCTGAGAAAGCCTCTGTTTCGTTTTTATGGGAAGATACTTCTTTTTTCACCGTAGGCATGAAAGGGCTCGAATTCTCCACTTCCAGATACTGTAGAAAGAGTGTTTCAAACCTGCTCTATGAAACGGAATGTTCAGCTCCGAGACTTGAATGCAGATATCACAAAGTAGTTTCTGACAGTGCTTCTGTCTAGATTTTAGATGAAGATATTCCCGATTCCAATGAAATCGTTAGAACTAACTTGATATCCACTTACAGATTCTACAAAAAGAGTGTTTCCAAACTGCTCTATAAAAAGAAAGGTTCAACTCTGTTAGTTGAGGACACTCCTCAGAAAGAAATTTCTGAGAAGGCTTCTGTCTAGACTTTATATGAAGATATTACCGTTTCCAATGAAATCTTCACAGCTTTCTTAATATCCACTTGCAGATTCTACAAAAAGAGTGTTTCCAAATTGCTATATCAAAAGAAAGGTTCAACACTCTTAGTTGAGGACACAAATCCCAAATAAGTTTCTGAGAATGCTTCTGTCTAGATTTTATGGGATGATATTTCGTTTTCCACCATAGGCCTGAAACCGCTCGAAATGTCCACTTCCAGACACTACAGAAAGACTGTTTCAAACCTACTCTATGAATGGGAATGTTCAGCTCTGTGACTTGAATGCAGATATCACAAAGTAGTTTCTGACAGTGCTTCTGTCTAGATTTCAGGTGAAGATATTCCCGTTTCCAATGAAATCGTTAGAACTGTCTAGATATACACTTGCAGATTCTACAAAAAGAGTGTCTCCAAACTGCTCTATCCAAAGAAAGGTTCCACTCTGTTAGTTGAGGACACACGTCACAAAGAAGTTTCTGAGAATGCTTCTGTCTAGATTTTACATGAAGTTACTCCCGTTTCCAAAAAAATCCTCAGAGCTATCCCTATATCCACTTACAGATTCTACAAAAAGAGTGTTTCCAAATTGCTGTATCAAAAGAAAGGTTGAACTCCGTTAGTTGGGGACACACATCACAAAGAAGTTTGTGAGAATGCTTCTGTCTAGATTTTACATGAAGATATTCCCGTTTCCTATGAAATCTTCACAGCTTTCCACATATCCACTTGCAGATTCTACAAAAAGAGTGTTTCCAAAATGCTGTATCAAAAGAAAGGTTCAACTCTCTTAGTTGAGGACACTCATCCCATATAAGTTTCTGAGAAATCCTCTGTTTCGTTTTTATGGGAAGATACTTCCTTTTTCACCGTAGGCCTGAAAGCGCTCGAAATGTCCATTTCCAGACACTGCAGAAAGAGTTTTTCAAACCTGCTCTATGAAACGGAATGTTCAGCTCTGAGACTTGAATGCAGATATCACAAAGTAGTTTCTGACAGTGCTTCTGTCTAGATTTTAGATGAAGATATTCCCGTTTCCAATGAAATCCTCGCAGTTATCCAAATATCCACTTACAGATTCTACAAAAAGAGTGTTTCCAAACTGCTCTATCCAAAGAAATGTTCAACTCTGTTATTTGAGGACACACATCACAAAGAATTTTCTGAGAATCCTTCTGTGTAGATTTTATATGAAGATATCCCGGTTTCCAACAAAATCTTCAGTTATCCAAACATCGACTTGCAGGTTCTACAAAAAGAGTGTTTCCACACAGCTCTATCAAAACAAAGGTTCAACTCTGTTAGTTGAGGACACACATCCCAAATAAGTTTCTGAGAATGCTTCTGTCTAGATTTTATGGGAAGATATTACGTTTTTCACCATAGGCAGGAAAGCGCTCGAAATGTCCACTTCCAGACACTACTGAAAGAGGGTTTCAAACCTGCTCTATGAAAGGGAATGTTCAGCTCCATGACTTGAATGCAGATATCACAATGTAGTTTCTGACAGTGCTTCTGTCTAGATTTCAGATGAAGATATTCCCCTTTCCAACGGAATCGTTAGAACTATTTTGATATCCACATACAGATTCTACAAAAAGAGTGTTTCCAAACTTCTCTATGAAAAGAAAGGTTCAACTCTGTTAGTTGTGGACACTCAACACAAAAAGTTTCTGAGAATGCTTCTGTCTAGATTCTATATGAAGATATTCCCGTTTCCAATGAAATCGTCACAGTTATCCAAATATCCACTTGATGATTCTACCAAAAGAGTGTTTCCAAAGCGCTCTATTAATAGAATGGTTCAACTCTGTTAGTTGAGGACACTCATCACAAAGAAGTTTCTGAGAATGCTTCTGTCTAGATTTTATATGAAGATATTCCCGTTTCCAACGAAATCTTCACAGTTATCCTAATATCCACTTGAAGATTCCACAAAAAGAGTGTTTCCAAACTGCTGTAGCAAAAGAAATGTTGAACTATGTTAGCTGAGGACACACATCACAAAGAAGTTTCTGAGAATGCTTCTGTCTAGATTTTACATGAAGATATTCCCGTTTCCTATGAAATCTTCCCAGCTTTCCAAATATCCACTTGCAGATTCTGCAAAAAGAGTGTTTCCAAACTGCTGTATCAAAAGAAAGGTTCAACTCTCTTAGTTGAGGACACACATCACAAAGAAGTTTCTGAGAAAGCCTCTGTCTCGTTTTTATGGGAAGATACTTCCTTTTTCACCGTAGGCCTGAAAGCGCTCGAAATGTCCACTTCCAGATACTGCAGAAAGAGTGTTTCAAACCTGCTCTATGAAACGGAATGTTCAGGTCTGAGACTTGAATGCAGATATCACAAAGTAGTTTCTGACAGTGCTTCTGTCTAGATTTTAGATGAAGATATTCCCGTTTCCAACGAAAACTTTAGGGCTATCTAGATATCCACTTACAGATTCCACAAAAAGAGTGTTTCCAAACTGCTATATCAAAAGAAAGCATCAAATCTGTTAGTTGAGGAAACACATCCCAAATAAGTTTCTGAGAATGCTTCTGTCTAGATTTTATGGGATGATATTTCCTTTTTCACCATAGGCCGAAATTGCTCGAAATGTCCTCTTCAAGATACTACAGAAAGAGTGTTTCCAACCTGCTCTATGAATGGGAATGTTCAGCTCTGTGACTTGAATGCAGATATCGCAAAGTAGTTTCTGACAGTGCTTCTGTCTAGATTTTAGATGAAGATATTCCCGTTTCCAATGAAATCCTCGCAGTTATCCAAATATCCACTTACAGATTCTGCAAAAAGAGTGTTTCCAAACTGCTCTATCCAAAGAAAGGTTCAACTGTGTTAGTTGAGGACACACATCACAAAGAAGTTTCTGAGAATGCTTCTGTCTAGATTTTAAATGAAGATTTTCCCGTTTCCAACGAAATCTTCACAGTTATCGAAATATCCACTTGAAGATTCTACAAAAAGAGTGTTTCCAAACTGCTGTAGCAAAAGAAATGTTGAAATCTGTTAGTTGAGGACACACATCACAAAGAAGTTCCTGAGAATGCTTCAGTCTAGATTTTATATGAAGATATTACCGTTAGCAACGAAATCTTCACAGTTATCGAAATATCCACTTGAAGATTCTACAAAAAGAGTGTTTCCAAACTGCTGTAGCAAAAGAAATGTTGAAATCTGTTAGTTGAGGACACACATCACAAAGAAGTTTCTGAGAATGCTTCTGTCTAGATTTTATATGAAGATATTACCGTTAGCAACGAAATCTTCACAGTTATCCAAATATCCACTTGCAGATTCTACAAAAAGAGTGTTTCCAAACTGCTCTATCAAAAGAAAGGATCAACTCTGTTAGCTGAGGAAACACATTCCAAATAAGTTTCTGAGAATGCTTCTGTCTAGATTTTATGGGATGATACTTCCTTTTTCACCATAGGCCTGAAATCTCTCGAAATGTCCACTTCCAGATACAACAGAAAGACTGTTTCAAACCTACTCTATGAATGGGAATGTTCAGCTCTGTGACTTGAATGCAGATATCGCAAAGAAGTTTCTGACAGCGCTTCTGTCTAGATTTTCTATGAAGATATTACCGTTTCCAACGAAATCTTCACAGTTATCCGAATATCCACTTGCAGATTCTACAAAAAGAGTGTTTCCAAACTGCTCTATCAAAAGAAAGGATCAACTCTGTTAGTTGAGGAAACACAACCCGAATAAGTTTCTGAGAATGCTTCTGTGTAGATTTTATGGAATGATATTTCGTTTTCCACCATTAGCCTGAAATCGCTCGAAATGTCCACTTCCAGATACTACAGAAAGACTGTTTCAAACCTACTCTATGAATTGGAATGTTCAGCTCTGATACTTGAATGCAGATATCGCAAGGTAGTTTCTGACAATGCTTATGTCTAGATTTTAGATGAAGATATTCCCGTTTCCAACGACATCATTAGGAATTTCTAGATATCCACTTACACATTCCACAAAAAGAGTGTTTCCAAAATGTTCTATCAAAAGAAAGGTTCAACTGTGTTAGTTGAGGACACTCATCACAAAGAAGTTTCTGAGAATGTTTCTGTCTAGATTTTATATGAAGATAATCCCGTTTCCAACGAAAACTTCACAGTTATCCAAATATCCACTTGAAGATTCCACAAAAAGAGTGTTTCCAAAGTGCTCTATTAATAGAATGGTTCAACTCTGTTAGTTGAGGACACTCATCACGAAGACATTTCTGAGAATGCTTCTGTCTAGATTTCATATGAAGATATTCCCGTTTCCAACGAAATCTTCACAGTTATCCAAACATCGACTTGCAGATTCTACAAAAAGATTGTTTCCAAACTGCTCAATCAAAAGAAAGGTTCAACTCTGTTAGTTGAGGACACACATCCAAAATAAGTTTCTGAGAATGCTTCTGTCAAGATTTTATGGGAAGATATTTCGTTTTTCAACATAGGCCCGAATGCGTTCTAAATGTCCACTTCCAGACACTACAGAAAGAGGGTTTCAAACCTGCTCTATGAAAGGGAATGTTCAGCTCTGTGACTTGAATGCAGATATCACAAAGTAGTTTCTGACAGTGCTTCTGTCTAGATTTCAGATGAAGATATTACCGTTTCCAATGAAATCGTTAGAACTATCTAGATATCCACTTACAGATTCTACAAAAAGAGTGTATCCAAAGTGCTCTGTCAAAAGAAAGGTTCAACTCTCTTAGTTGAGGACACTCATCACAAAGCAGTTTCTGAGAATGCTTCTGTCTAGATTTTATATGAAGATATTCCCGTGTCCAATGAAATCTTCACAGTTATCCAAATATCCACTTGAAGATTCTACAAAAAGAGTGTTTCCGAACTGCTGTAGCAAAAGAAATGTTGAACTCTGTTAGTTGAGGACACACATCACAAAGAAGTTTCTGAGAATGCTTCTGTCTAGATTTTGTATGAAGGTATTACCGTTTTCAACGAAATCTTCACAATTATCCAAATATCCACTTGCAGATTCTACAAAAAGTGTGTTTCCAAACTGCTCTATCCAAAGAAAGGTTCAACTGTGTTAGTTGAGGACACACATCACAAAGAAGTTTCTGAGAATGCTTCTGTCTAGATTTTAAATGAAGATTTTCCCGTTTCCAATGAAATCTTCACAGTTATCGAAATATCCACTTGAAGATTCTACAAAAAGAGTGTTTCCAAACTGCTGTAGCAAAAGAAATGTTGAAATCTGTTAGTTGAGGACACACATCACAAAGAAGTTTCTGAGAATGCTTCTGTCTAGATTTTATATGAAGATATTACCGTTAGCAACGAAATCTTCACAGTTATCCAAATATCCACTTGCAGATTCTACAAAAAGAGTGTTTCCAAACTGCTCTATCAAAAGAAAGGATCAACTCTGTTAGCTGAGGAAACACATTCCAAATAAGTTTCTGAGAATGCTTCTGTCTAGATTTTATGGGATGATACTTCCTTTTTCACCATAGGCCTGAAATCGCTCGAAATGTCCACTTCCAGATACTACAGAAAGACTGTTTCAAACCTACTCTATGAATGGGAATGTTCAGCTCTGTGACTTGAATGCAGATATCGCAAAGTAGTTTCTGACAGCGCTTCTGTCTAGATTTTCTATGAAGATATTACAGTTTCCAACGAAATGTTCACAGTTATCCGAATATCCACTTGCAGATTCTACAAAAAGAGTGTTTCCAAACTGCTCTATCAAAAGAAAGGATCAACTCTGTTAGTTGAGGAAACACAACCCGAATAAGTTTCTGAGAATGCTTCTGTGTAGATTTTATGGAATGATATTTCCTTTTCCACCATTAGCCTGAAATCGCTCGAAATGTCCACTTCCAGATACTACAGAAAGACTGTTTCAAACCTACTCTATGAATTGGAATGTTCAGCTCTGATACTTGAATGCAGATATCGCAAGGTAGTTTCTGACAATGCTTATGTCTAGATTTTAGATGAAGATATTCCCGTTTCCAACGACATCGTTAGGAATTTCTAGATATCCACTTACACATTCCACAAAAAGAGTGTTTCCAAAATGTTCTATCAAAAGAAAGGTTCAACTGTGTTAGTTGAGGACACTCATCACAAAGAAGTTTCTGAGAATGTTTCTGTCTAGATTTTATATGAAGATAATCCCGTTTCCAACGAAAACTTCACAGTTATCCAAATATCCACTTGAAGATTCCACAAAAAGAGTGTTTCCAAAGTGCTCTATTAATAGAATGGTTCAACTCTGTTAGTTGAGGACACTCATCACGAAGACATTTCTGAGAATGCTTCTGTCTAGATTTCATATGAAGATATTCCCGTTTCCAACGAAATCTTCACAGTTATCTAAACATCGACTTGCAGATTCTACAAAAAGATTGTTTCCAAACTGCTCAATCAAAAGAAAGGTTCAACTCTGTTAGTTGAGGACACACATCCAAAATAAGTTTCTGAGAATGCTTCTGTCAAGATTTTATGGGAAGATATTTCGTTTTTCAACATAGGCCCGAATGCGTTCTAAATGTCCACTTCCAGACACTACAGAAAGAGGGTTTCAAACCTGCTCTATGAAAGGGAATGTTCAGCTCTGTGACTTGAATGCAGATATCACAAAGTAGTTTCTGACAGTGCTTCTGTCTAGATTTCAGATGAAGATATTACCGTTTCCAATGAAATCGTTAGAACTATCTAGATATCCACTTACAGATTCTACAAAAAGAGTGTATCCAAAGTGCTCTGTCAAAAGAAAGGTTCAACTCTCTTAGTTGAGGACACTCATCACAAAGCAGTTTCTGAGAATGCTTCTGTCTAGATTGTATATGAAGATATTCCCGTGTCCAATGAAATCTTCACAGTTATCCAAATATCCACTTGAAGATTCTACAAAAAGAGTGTTTCCGAACTGCTGTAGCAAAAGAAATGTTGAACTCTGTTAGTTGAGGACACACATCACAAAGAAGTTTCTGAGAATGCTTCTGTCTAGATTTTGTATGAAGGTATTACCGTTTTCAACGAAATCTTCACAATTATCCAAATATCCACTTGCAGATTCTACAAAAAGTGTGTTTCCAAACTGCTCTATCCAAAGAAAGGTTCAACTGTGTTAGTTGAGGACACACATCACAAAGAAGTTTCTGAGAATGCTTCTGTCTAGATTTTAAATGAAGATTTTCCCGTTTCCAACGAAATCTTCACAGTTATCGAAATATCCACTTGAAGATTCTACAAAAAGAGTGTTTCCAAACTGCTGTAGCAAAAGAAATGTTGAAATCTGTTAGTTGAGGACACACATCACAAAGAAGTTTCTGAGAATGCTTCTGTCTAGATTTTATATGAAGATATTACCGTTAGCAACGAAATCTTCACAGTTATCCAAATATCCACTTGCAGATTCTACAAAAAGAGTGTTTCCAAACTGCTCTATCAAAAGAAAGGATCAACTCTGTTAGCTGAGGAAACACATTCCAAATAAGTTTCTGAGAATGCTTCTGTCTAGATTTTATGGGATGATACTTCCTTTTTCACCATAGGCCTGAAATCGCTCAAAATGTCCACTTCCAGATACTACAGAAAGACTGTTTCAAACCTACTCTATGAATGGGAATGTTCAGCTCTGTGACTTGAATGCAGATATCGCAAAGTAGTTTCTGACAGCGCTTCTGTCTAGATTTTCTATGAAGATATTACCGTTTCCAACGAAATGTTCACAGTTATCCGAATATCCACTTGCAGATTCTACAAAAAGAGTGTTTCCAAACTGCTCTATCAAAAGAAAGGATCAACTCTGTTAGTTGAGGAAACACATCCCGAATAAGTTTCTGAGAATGCTTCTGTGTAGATTTTATGGAATGATATTTTCTTTTCCACCATTAGCCTGAAATCGCTCGAAATGTCCACTTCCAGATACTACAGAAAGACTGTTTCAAACCTACTCTATGAATTGGAATGTTCAGCTCTGATACTTGAATGCAGATATCGCAAGGTAGTTTCTGACAATGCTTATGTCTAGATTTTAGATGAAGATATTCCCGTTTCCAACGACATCGTTAGGAATTTCTAGATATCCACTTACACATTCCACAAAAAGAGTGTTTCCAAAATGTTCTATCAAAAGAAAGGTTCAACTGTGTTAGTTGAGGACACTCATCACAAAGAAGTTTCTGAGAATGTTTCTGTCTAGATTTTATATGAAGATAATCCCGTTTCCAACGAAAACTTCACAGTTATCCAAATATCCACTTGAAGATTCCACAAAAAGAGTGTTTCCAAAGTGCTCTATTAATAGAATGGTTCAACTCTGTTAGTTGAGGACACTCATCACGAAGACATTTCTGAGAATGCTTCTGTCTAGATTTAATATGAAGATATTCCCGTTTCCAACGAAATCTTCACAGTTATCCAAACATCGACTTGCAGATTCTACAAAAAGATTGTTTCCAAACTGCTCAATCAAAAGAAAGGTTCAACTCTGTTAGTTGAGGACACACATCCAAAATAAGTTTCTGAGAATGCTTCTGTCAAGATTTTATGGGAAGATATTTCGTTTTTCAACATAGGCCCGAATGCGTTCGAAATGTCCACTTCCAGACACTACAGAAAGAGGGTTTCAAACCTGCTCTATGAAAGGGAAAGTTCAGCTCTGTGACTTGAATGCAGATATCACAAAGTAGTTTCTGACAGTGCTTCTGTCTAGATTTCAGATGAAGATATTACCGTTTCCAATGAAATCGTTAGAACTATCAAGATATCCACTTACAGATTCTACAAAAAGAGTGTATCCAAAGTGCTCTGTCAAAAGAAAGGTTCAACTCTCTTAGTTGAGGACACTCATCACAAAGCAGTTTCTGAGAATGCTTCTGTCTTGATTTTATATGAAGATATTCCCGTGTCCAATGAAATCTTCACAGTTATCCAAATATCCACTTGAAGATTCTACAAAAAGAGTGTTTCCGAACTGCTGTAGCAAAAGAAATGTTGAACTCTGTTAGTTGAGGACACACATCACAAAGAAGTTTCTGAGAATGCTTCTGTCTAGATTTTGTATGAAGGTATTACCGTTTTCAACGAAATCTTCACAATTATCCAAGTATCCACTTGCAGATTCTACAAAAAGTGTGTTTCCAAACTGCTCTATCCAAAGAAAGGTTCAACTGTGTTAGTTGAGGACACACATCACAAAGAAGTTTCTGAGAATGCTTCTGTCTAGATTTTAAATGAAGATTTTCCCGTTTCCAACGAAATCTTCACAGTTATCGAAATATCCACTTGAAGATTCTACAAAAAGAGTGTTTCCAAACTGCTGTAGCAAAAGAAATGTTGAAATCTGTTAGTTGAGGACACACATCACAAAGAAGTTTCTGAGAATGCTTCTGTCTAGATTTTATATGAAGATATTACCGTTAGCAACGAAATCTTCACAGTTATCCAAATATCCACTTGCAGATTCTACAAAAAGAGTGTTTCCAAACTGCTCTATCAAAAGAAAGGATCAACTCTGTTAGCTGAGGAAACACATTCCAAATAAGTTTCTGAGAATGCTTCTGTCTAGATTTTATGGGATGATACTTCCTTTTTCACCATAGGCCTGAAATCGCTCGAAATGTCCACTTCCAGATACTACAGAAAGACTGTTTCAAACCTACTCTATGAATGGGAATGTTCAGCTCTGTGACTTGAATGCAGATATCGCAAAGTAGTTTCTGACAGCGCTTCTGTCTAGATTTTCTATGAAGATATTACCGTTTCCAACGAAATGTTCACAGTTATCCGAATATCCACTTGCAGATTCTACAAAAAGAGTGTTTCCAAACTGCTCTATCAAAAGAAAGGATCAACTCTGTTAGTTGAGGAAACACAACCCGAATAAGTTTCTGAGAATGCTTCTGTGTAGATTTTATGGAATGATATTTCCTTTTCCACCATTAGCCTGAAATCGCTCGAAATGTCCACTTCCAGATACTACAGAAAGACTGTTTCAAACCTACTCTATGAATTGGAATGTTCAGCTCTGATACTTGAATGCAGATATCGCAAGGTAGTTTCTGACAATGCTTATGTCTAGATTTTAGATGAAGATATTCCCGTTTCCAACGACATCGTTAGGAATTTCTAGATATCCACTTACACATTCCACAAAAAGAGTGTTTCCAAAATGTTCTATCAAAAGAAAGGTTCAACTGTGTTAGTTGAGGACACTCATCACAAAGAAGTTTCTGAGAATGTTTCTGTCTAGATTTTATATGAAGATAATCCCGTTTCCAACGAAAACTTCACAGTTATCCAAATATCCACTTGAAGATTCCACAAAAAGAGTGTTTCCAAAGTGCTCTATTAATAGAATGGTTCAACTCTGTTAGTTGAGGACACTCATCACGAAGACATTTCTGAGAATGCTTCTGTCTAGATTTAATATGAAGATATTCCCGTTTCCAACGAAATCTTCACAGTTATCCAAACATCGACTTGCAGATTCTACAAAAAGATTGTTTCCAAACTGCTCAATCAAAAGAAAGGTTCAACTCTGTTAGTTGAGGACACACATCCAAAATAAGTTTCTGAGAATGCTTCTGTCAAGATTTTATGGGAAGATATTTCGTTTTTCAACATAGGCCCGAATGCGTTCGAAATGTCCACTTCCAGACACTACAGAAAGAGGGTTTCAAACCTGCTCTATGAAAGGGAAAGTTCAGCTCTGTGACTTGAATGCAGATATCACAAAGTAGTTTCTGACAGTGCTTCTGTCTAGATTTCAGATGAAGATATTACCGTTTCCAATGAAATCGTTAGAACTATCAAGATATCCACTTACAGATTCTACAAAAAGAGTGTATCCAAAGTGCTCTGTCAAAAGAAAGGTTCAACTCTCTTAGTTGAGGACACTCATCACAAAGCAGTTTCTGAGAATGCTTCTGTCTTGATTTTATATGAAGATATTCCCGTGTCCAATGAAATCTTCACAGTTATCCAAATATCCACTTGAAGATTCTACAAAAAGAGTGTTTCCGAACTGCTGTAGCAAAAGAAATGTTGAACTCTGTTAGTTGAGGACACACATCACAAAGAAGTTTCTGAGAATGCTTCTGTCTAGATTTTGTATGAAGGTATTACCGTTTTCAACGAAATCTTCACAATTATCCAAATATACACTTGCAGATTCTACAAAAAGTGTGTTTCCAAACTGCTCTATCCAAAGAAAGGTTCAACTGTGTTAGTTGAGGACACACATCACAAAGAAGTTTCTGAGAATGCTTCTGTCTAGATTTTAAATGAAGATTTTCCCGTTTCCAACGAAATCTTCACAGTTATCGAAATATCCACTTGAAGATTCTACAAAAAGAGTGTTTCCAAACTGCTGTAGCAAAAGAAATGTTGAAATCTGTTAGTTGAGGACACACATCACAAAGAAGTTTCTGAGAATGCTTCTGTCTAGATTTTATATGAAGATATTACCGTTAGCAACGAAATCTTCACAGTTATCCAAATATCCACTTGCAGATTCTACAAAAAGAGTGTTTCCAAACTGCTCTATCAAAAGAAAGGATCAACTCTGTTAGCTGAGGAAACACATTCCAAATAAGTTTCTGAGAATGCTTCTGTCTAGATTTTATGGGATGATACTTCCTTTTTCACCATAGGCCTGAAATCGCTCAAAATGTCCACTTCCAGATACTACAGAAAGACTGTTTCAAACCTACTCTATGAATGGGAATGTTCAGCTCTGTGACTTGAATGCAGATATCGCAAAGTAGTTTCTGACAGCGCTTCTGTCTAGATTTTCTATGAAGATATTACCGTTTCCAACGAAATGTTCACAGTTATCCGAATATCCACTTGCAGATTCTACAAAAAGAGTGTTTCCAAACTGCTCTATCAAAAGAAAGGATCAACTCTGTTAGTTGAGGAAACACATCCCGAATAAGTTTCTGAGAATGCTTCTGTGTAGATTTTATGGAATGATATTTCCTTTTCCACCATTAGCCTGAAATCGCTCGAAATGTCCACTTCCAGATACTACAGAAAGACTGTTTCAA
This sequence comes from Gorilla gorilla gorilla, assembly GCF_029281585.2. Taxonomy (NCBI): domain Eukaryota; kingdom Metazoa; phylum Chordata; class Mammalia; order Primates; family Hominidae; genus Gorilla; species Gorilla gorilla. Next base: position 18,216,953 of record NC_073237.2, read on the forward strand.
ACCTACTCTATGAATTGGAATGTTCAGCTCTGATACTTGAATGCAGATATCGCAAGGTAGTTTCTGACAATGCTTATGTCTAGATTTTAGATGAAGATATTCCCGTTTCCAACGACATCGTTAGGAATTTCTAGATATCCACTTACACATTCCACAAAAAGAGTGTTTCCAAAATGTTCTATCAAAAGAAAGGTTCAACTGTGTTAGTTGAGGACACTCATCACAAAGAAGTTTCTGAGAATGTTTCTGTCTAGATTTTATATGAAGATAATCCCGTTTCCAACGAAAACTTCACAGTTATCCAAATATCCACTTGAAGATTCCACAAAAAGAGTGTTTCCAAAGTGCTCTATTAATAGAATGGTTCAACTCTGTTAGTTGAGGACACTCATCACGAAGACATTTCTGAGAATGCTTCTGTCTAGATTTAATATGAAGATATTCCCGTTTCCAACGAAATCTTCACAGTTATCCAAACATCGACTTGCAGATTCTACAAAAAGATTGTTTCCAAACTGCTCAATCAAAAGAAAGGTTCAACTCTGTTAGTTGAGGACACACATCCAAAATAAGTTTCTGAGAATGCTTCTGTCAAGATTTTATGGGAAGATATTTCGTTTTTCAACATAGGCCCGAATGCGTTCGAAATGTCCACTTCCAGACACTACAGAAAGAGGGTTTCAAACCTGCTCTATGAAAGGGAAAGTTCAGCTCTGTGACTTGAATGCAGATATCACAAAGTAGTTTCTGACAGTGCTTCTGTCTAGATTTCAGATGAAGATATTACCGTTTCCAATGAAATCGTTAGAACTATCAAGATATCCACTTACAGATTCTACAAAAAGAGTGTATCCAAAGTGCTCTGTCAAAAGAAAGGTTCAACTCTCTTAGTTGAGGACACTCATCACAAAGCAGTTTCTGAGAATGCTTCTGTCTTGATTTTATATGAAGATATTCCCGTGTCCAATGAAATCTTCACAGTTATCCAAATATCCACTTGAAGATTCTACAAAAAGAGTGTTTCCGAACTGCTGTAGCAAAAGAAATGTTGAACTCTGTTAGTTGAGGACACACATCACAAAGAAGTTTCTGAGAATGCTTCTGTCTAGATTTTATATGAAGGTATTACCGTTTTCAACGAAATCTTCACAATTATCCAAATATCCACTTGCAGATTCTACAAAAAGTGTGTTTCCAAACTGCTCTATCCAAAGAAAGGTTCAACTGTGTTAGTTGAGGACACACATCACAAAGAAGTTTCTGAGAATGCTTCTGTCTAGATTTTAAATGAAGATATTCCCGTTTCCAACGAAATCCTCAGAGCTATCCCAATATCCACTTACAAATTCTACAAAATGAGTGTTTCCAAATTGCTGTATCAAAAGAAAGGTTGAACTCTCTTAGTTGAGAACACACATCACAAAGAAGTTTCTGAGAATGCTTCTGTCTAGATTTTACATGAAGCTATTCCCATTTGTTGCGAAATCTTCACATCCTTCCAAATATCCACTTGCAGATTCTACAAGAAGAGTGTTTCCAAACTGCTGTATCAAAAGAAAGGTTCAACTCTCTTAGGTGAGGACACACATCCCAAATAAGTTTCTGAGAATGCTTCTGTCTAGATTTTATGGGAAGATATTTCGTTTTTCACCATAGGCCCGAAAGCGCTTGAAATGTCCACTTCCAGACACTACAGAAAGAGGGTTTCAAACCTGCTCTATGAAAGGGAATGTTCAGCTCTGTGACTTGAATGCAGATATCACAAAGTAGTTTCTGACAGTGTTTCTGTCTAAATTTCAGATGAAGATATTCCCGTTTCCAATGAAATCGTTATAACTATCTAGATATCCACTTACAGATTCTACAAAAAGAGTGTTTCCAAAGTGCTCTGTCAAAAGAAAGGTACAACTCTGTTAGATGAGGACACTCATCACAAAGAAGGTTCTGAGAATGCTTCTGTCTGGATTTTATATGAAGATATTCCCGTTTCCCATGAAATCTTCACAGTTATCCAAATATCCACTTGAAGATTCTACAAAAAGAGTGTTTCCAAACTGCTGTAGCAAAAGAAATGTTGAACTCTGTTAGTTGAGGACACACATCACAAAGGAGTTTCTGAGAATGCTTCTGTCTAGATTTTATATGAAGATATTACCGTTTCCAATGAAATCTTCACAGTTATCCAAATATACACTTGCAGATTCTACAAAAAGAGTGTTTCCAAACTGCTGTATCAAAAGAAAGGTTCAACTGTGTTAGTTGAGGACACACATCCCAAATAAGTTTCTGAGAATGGTTCTGTCTAGATTTTATGGGAAGATATTTCGTTTTTCACCATAGGCCCGAAAGCGCTTGAAATTTCCACTTACAGACACTTCAGAAAGAGGGTTTCAAACCTGCTCAATGAAAGGGAATGTTCAGCTCAGTGACTTGAATGCAGATATCACAAAGTAGTTTCCGACAGTGCTTCTGTCTAGATTTCAGATGAAGATATTCCCGTTTCCAACGAAATCATTAGAACTATCTAGATATCCACTTACAGATTCTTCAAAAAGAGTGTCTCCAAAGTGCTCTGTCAAAAGAAAGGTTCAACTCTGTTAGTTGAGGACACTCATCACAAAGTATTTCTGGGAATGCTTCTGTCTAGATTTTATATGAAGATATTCCCGTTTCCAAGGAAATCTTCACAGTTATCCAAATATCCACTTGAAGATTCTACAAAAAGAGTGTTTCCAAACTGCTGTAGCAAAAGAAATGTTGAACTCTGTTAGTTGAGGACACACATCACAAAGAAGTTTCTGAGAATGCTTCTGTCTAGATTTTGTATGAAGGTATTACCGTTTTCAACGAAATCTTCACAATTATCCAAATATCCACTTGCAGATTCTACAAAAAGTGTGTTTCCAAACTGCTCTATCCAAAGAAAGGTTCAACTGTGTTAGTTGAGGACACACATCACAAAGAAGTTTCTGAGAATGCTTCTGTCTAGATTTTAAATGAAGATTTTCCCGTTTCCAACGAAATCTTCACAGTTATCGAAATATCCACTTGAAGATTCTACAAAAAGAGTGTTTCCAAACTGCTGTAGCAAAAGAAATGTTGAAATCTGTTAGTTGAGGACACACATCACAAAGAAGTTTCTGAGAATGCTTCTGTCTAGATTTTATATGAAGATATTACCGTTAGCAACGAAATCTTCACAGTTATCCAAATATCCACTTGCAGATTCTACAAAAAGAGTGTTTCCAAACTGCTCTATCAAAAGAAAGGATCAACTCTGTTAGCTGAGGAAACACATTCCAAATAAGTTTCTGAGAATGCTTCTGTCTAGATTTTATGGGATGATACTTCCTTTTTCACCATAGGCCTGAAATCGCTCGAAATGTCCACTTCCAGATACTACAGAAAGACTGTTTCAAACCTACTCTATGAATGGGAATGTTCAGCTCTGTGACTTGAATGCAGATATCGCAAAGTAGTTTCTGACAGCGCTTCTGTCTAGATTTTCTATGAAGATATTACCGTTTCCAACGAAATGTTCACAGTTATCCGAATATCCACTTGCAGATTCTACAAAAAGAGTGTTTCCAAACTGCTCTATCAAAAGAAAGGATCAACTCTGTTAGTTGAGGAAACACAACCCGAATAAGTTTCTGAGAATGCTTCTGTGTAGATTTTATGGAATGATATTTCCTTTTCCACCATTAGCCTGAAATCGCTCGAAATGTCCACTTCCAGATACTACAGAAAGACTGTTTCAAACCTACTCTATGAATTGGAATGTTCAGCTCTGATACTTGAATGCAGATATCGCAAGGTAGTTTCTGACAATGCTTATGTCTAGATTTTAGATGAAGATATTCCCGTTTCCAACGACATCGTTAGGAATTTCTAGATATCCACTTACACATTCCACAAAAAGAGTGTTTCCAAAATGTTCTATCAAAAGAAAGGTTCAACTGTGTTAGTTGAGGACACTCATCACAAAGAAGTTTCTGAGAATGTTTCTGTCTAGATTTTATATGAAGATAATCCCGTTTCCAACGAAAACTTCACAGTTATCCAAATATCCACTTGAAGATTCCACAAAAAGAGTGTTTCCAAAGTGCTCTATTAATAGAATGGTTCAACTCTGTTAGTTGAGGACACTCATCACGAAGACATTTCTGAGAATGCTTCTGTCTAGATTTAATATGAAGATATTCCCGTTTCCAACGAAATCTTCACAGTTATCCAAACATCGACTTGCAGATTCTACAAAAAGATTGTTTCCAAACTGCTCAATCAAAAGAAAGGTTCAACTCTGTTAGTTGAGGACACACATCCAAAATAAGTTTCTGAGAATGCTTCTGTCAAGATTTTATGGGAAGATATTTCGTTTTTCAACATAGGCCCGAATGCGTTCGAAATGTCCACTTCCAGACACTACAGAAAGAGGGTTTCAAACCTGCTCTATGAAAGGGAAAGTTCAGCTCTGTGACTTGAATGCAGATATCACAAAGTAGTTTCTGACAGTGCTTCTGTCTAGATTTCAGATGAAGATATTACCGTTTCCAATGAAATCGTTAGAACTATCAAGATATCCACTTACAGATTCTACAAAAAGAGTGTATCCAAAGTGCTCTGTCAAAAGAAAGGTTCAACTCTCTTAGTTGAGGACACTCATCACAAAGCAGTTTCTGAGAATGCTTCTGTCTTGATTTTATATGAAGATATTCCCGTGTCCAATGAAATCTTCACAGTTATCCAAATATCCACTTGAAGATTCTACAAAAAGAGTGTTTCCGAACTGCTGTAGCAAAAGAAATGTTGAACTCTGTTAGTTGAGGACACACATCACAAAGAAGTTTCTGAGAATGCTTCTGTCTAGATTTTGTATGAAGGTATTACCGTTTTCAACGAAATCTTCACAATTATCCAAATATACACTTGCAGATTCTACAAAAAGTGTGTTTCCAAACTGCTCTATCCAAAGAAAGGTTCAACTGTGTTAGTTGAGGACACACATCACAAAGAAGTTTCTGAGAATGCTTCTGTCTAGATTTTAAATGAAGATTTTCCCGTTTCCAACGAAATCTTCACAGTTATCGAAATATCCACTTGAAGATTCTACAAAAAGAGTGTTTCCAAACTGCTGTAGCAAAAGAAATGTTGAAATCTGTTAGTTGAGGACACACATCACAAAGAAGTTTCTGAGAATGCTTCTGTCTAGATTTTATATGAAGATATTACCGTTAGCAACGAAATCTTCACAGTTATCCAAATATCCACTTGCAGATTCTACAAAAAGAGTGTTTCCAAACTGCTCTATCAAAAGAAAGGATCAACTCTGTTAGCTGAGGAAACACATTCCAAATAAGTTTCTGAGAATGCTTCTGTCTAGATTTTATGGGATGATACTTCCTTTTTCACCATAGGCCTGAAATCGCTCAAAATGTCCACTTCCAGATACTACAGAAAGACTGTTTCAAACCTACTCTATGAATGGGAATGTTCAGCTCTGTGACTTGAATGCAGATATCGCAAAGTAGTTTCTGACAGCGCTTCTGTCTAGATTTTCTATGAAGATATTACCGTTTCCAACGAAATGTTCACAGTTATCCGAATATCCACTTGCAGATTCTACAAAAAGAGTGTTTCCAAACTGCTCTATCAAAAGAAAGGATCAACTCTGTTAGTTGAGGAAACACATCCCGAATAAGTTTCTGAGAATGCTTCTGTGTAGATTTTATGGAATGATATTTCCTTTTCCACCATTAGCCTGAAATCGCTCGAAATGTCCACTTCCAGATACTACAGAAAGACTGTTTCAAACCTACTCTATGAATTGGAATGTTCAGCTCTGATACTTGAATGCAGATATCGCAAGGTAGTTTCTGACAATGCTTATGTCTAGATTTTAGATGAAGATATTCCCGTTTCCAACGACATCGTTAGGAATTTCTAGATATCCACTTACACATTCCACAAAAAGAGTGTTTCCAAAATGTTCTATCAAAAGAAAGGTTCAACTGTGTTAGTTGAGGACACTCATCACAAAGAAGTTTCTGAGAATGTTTCTGTCTAGATTTTATATGAAGATAATCCCGTTTCCAACGAAAACTTCACAGTTATCCAAATATCCACTTGAAGATTCCACAAAAAGAGTGTTTCCAAAGTGCTCTATTAATAGAATGGTTCAACTCTGTTAGTTGAGGACACTCATCACGAAGACATTTCTGAGAATGCTTCTGTCTAGATTTAATATGAAGATATTCCCGTTTCCAACGAAATCTTCACAGTTATCCAAACATCGACTTGCAGATTCTACAAAAAGATCGTTTCCAAACTGCTCAATCAAAAGAAAGGTTCAACTCTGTTAGTTGAGGACACACATCCAAAATAAGTTTCTGAGAATGCTTCTGTCAAGATTTTATGGGAAGATATTTCGTTTTTCAACATAGGCCCGAATGCGTTCGAAATGTCCACTTCCAGACACTACAGAAAGAGGGTTTCAAACCTGCTCTATGAAAGGGAAAGTTCAGCTCTGTGACTTGAATGCAGATATCACAAAGTAGTTTCTGACAGTGCTTCTGTCTAGATTTCAGATGAAGATATTACCGTTTCCAATGAAATCGTTAGAACTATCAAGATATCCACTTACAGATTCTACAAAAAGAGTGTATCCAAAGTGCTCTGTCAAAAGAAAGGTTCAACTCTCTTAGTTGAGGACACTCATCACAAAGCAGTTTCTGAGAATGCTTCTGTCTTGATTTTATATGAAGATATTCCCGTGTCCAATGAAATCTTCACAGTTATCCAAATATCCACTTGAAGATTCTACAAAAAGAGTGTTTCCGAACTGCTGTAGCAAAAGAAATGTTGAACTCTGTTAGTTGAGGACACACATCACAAAGAAGTTTCTGAGAATGCTTCTGTCTAGATTTTATATGAAGGTATTACCGTTTTCAACGAAATCTTCACAATTATCCAAATATCCACTTGCAGATTCTACAAAAAGTGTGTTTCCAAACTGCTCTATCCAAAGAAAGGTTCAACTGTGTTAGTTGAGGACACACATCACAAAGAAGTTTCTGAGAATGCTTCTGTCTAGATTTTAAATGAAGATATTCCCGTTTCCAACGAAATCCTCAGAGCTATCCCAATATCCACTTACAAATTCTACAAAATGAGTGTTTCCAAATTGCTGTATCAAAAGAAAGGTTGAACTCTCTTAGTTGAGAACACACATCACAAAGAAGTTTCTGAGAATGCTTCTGTCTAGATTTTACATGAAGCTATTCCCATTTGTTGCGAAATCTTCACATCCTTCCAAATATCCACTTGCAGATTCTACAAGAAGAGTGTTTCCAAACTGCTGTATCAAAAGAAAGGTTCAACTCTCTTAGGTGAGGACACACATCCCAAATAAGTTTCTGAGAATGCTTCTGTCTAGATTTTATGGGAAGATATTTCGTTTTTCACCATAGGCCCGAAAGCGCTTGAAATGTCCACTTCCAGACACTACAGAAAGAGGGTTTCAAACCTGCTCTATGAAAGGGAATGTTCAGCTCTGTGACTTGAATGCAGATATCACAAAGTAGTTTCTGACAGTGTTTCTGTCTAAATTTCAGATGAAGATATTCCCGTTTCCAATGAAATCGTTATAACTATCTAGATATCCACTTACAGATTCTACAAAAAGAGTGTTTCCAAAGTGCTCTGTCAAAAGAAAGGTACAACTCTGTTAGATGAGGACACTCATCACAAAGAAGGTTCTGAGAATGCTTCTGTCTGGATTTTATATGAAGATATTCCCGTTTCCCATGAAATCTTCACAGTTATCCAAATATCCATTTGAAGATTCTACAAAAAGAGTGTTTCCAAACTGCTGTAGCAAAAGAAATGTTGAACTCTGTTAGTTGAGGACACACATCACAAAGGAGTTTCTGAGAATGCTTCTGTCTAGATTTTATATGAAGATATTACCGTTTCCAATGAAATCTTCACAGTTATCCAAATATACACTTGCAGATTCTACAAAAAGAGTGTTTCCAAACTGCTGTATCAAAAGAAAGGTTCAACTGTGTTAGTTGAGGACACACATCCCAAATAAGTTTCTGAGAATGGTTCTGTCTAGATTTTATGGGAAGATATTTCGTTTTTCACCATAGGCCCGAAAGCGCTTGAAATTTCCACTTACAGACACTTCAGAAAGAGGGTTTCAAACCTGCTCAATGAAAGGGAATGTTCAGCTCAGTGACTTGAATGCAGATATCACAAAGTAGTTTCCGACAGTGCTTCTGTCTAGATTTCAGATGAAGATATTCCCGTTTCCAACGAAATCATTAGAACTATCTAGATATCCACTTACAGATTCTTCAAAAAGAGTGTCTCCAAAGTGCTCTGTCAAAAGAAAGGTTCAACTCTGTTAGTTGAGGACACTCATCACAAAGTATTTCTGGGAATGCTTCTGTCTAGATTTTATATGAAGATATTCCCGTTTCCAAGGAAATCTTCACAGTTATCCAAATATCCACTTGAAGATTCTACAAAAAGAGTGTTTCCAAACTGCTGTAGCAAAAGAAATGTTGAACTCTGTTAGTTGAGGACACACATCACAAAGAAGTTTCTGAGATTGCTTCTGTCTAGATTTTATATGAAGATATTACCGTTTCCAACGAAATCTTCACAGTTATCCAAATATCCACTTGCAGATTCTACAAAAAGAGTGTTTCCAAACTGCTCTGTCCAAAGAAAGGTTCAACTCTGTTAGTTGAGGACACACGTCACAAACAAGTTTCTGAGAATGCTTCTGTCTAGATTTTAAATGAAGATACTCCCGTTTCCTACAAAATCCTCAGAGCTTTCCCTATATCCACTTACAGATTCGACAAAAAGAGTGTTTCCAAATTGCTGTATCAAAAGAAAGGTTGAACTCTGTTAGTTGAGGACACACATCACAGAGAAGTTTCTGAGCATGCTTCTGTCTAGATTTTAGATGATGATATTCCCGTTTCCAACGAAATCATTAGGACTATCTAGATATCCACATACAGTTTCCACAAAAAGAGTGTTTCCAAACTGCTCTATCAAAAGAAAGGTTCAACTCCGTTAGTTGAGGACACTCATCTGAAAGTAGTTTCTGAGAATGCTTCTGTCTAGATTTTATATGAAGATATTCCCGTTTCCAACGAAATCTTCACAGTTATCCAAATATCCACTTGAAGATTATACCAAAAGAGTGTTTCCAAAGTGCTCTATTAATAGAATGGTTCAACTCTGTTAGATGAGGACACTCATCACAAAGACGTTTCTGAGAATGCTTCTGTCTAGATTTTATATGAAGATATTCCCGTTTCCAACAAAATCTTCACAGTTATCCAAACATCGACTTGCAGATTCTACAAAAAGAGTGTTTCCAAACTGCTCTATCAAAAGAAAGGTTCAACTCTGTTAGTTGAGGACACACATCCCAAATAAGTTTCTGAGAATGCTTCTGTCTAGATTTTATGGGAAGATATTTCGTTTTTCACCATAGGCCCGAAAGCGCTCGAAATGTCCACTTCCAGACACTACAGAAAGAGGGTTTCAAACCTCCTCTATGAAAGGGAATGTTCAGCTCTGTGACTTGAATGCAGATATCACAAAGTAGTTTCTGACAGTGCTTCTGTCTAGATTTCAGATGAAGATATTACCGTTTCCAACGAAATCGTTAGAAGTATCTAGATATCCACTTACAGATTCTTCAAAAAGAGTGTCTCCAAAGTGCTCTGTCAAAAGAAAGGTTCAACTCCGTTAGTTGAGGAGACTCATCACAAAGAATTGCTGGGAATGTTTCTGTCTAGATTTCATATGAAGATATAACCTTTTCCAACGAAATCTTCACAGTTATCCAAACATCCACTTGAAGAATCTACAAAAAGAGTGTTTCCAAACTGCTGTAGCAAAAGAAATGTTGAATTCTGTTAGTTGAGGACACACATCACAAAGAAGTTTCTGAGAATGCTTCTGTCTAGATTTTATATGAAGATATTTCCGTTTTCAACGAAATCTCCACAGTAATCCAAATATCCACTAGCAGATTCTACAAAAAGTGTGTTTCCATACTGCTCTATCCAAAGAAAGGTTGAACTGTGTTAGTTGAGGACACACATCACAAAGAAGTTTCTGAGAATGCTTCTGTCTAGATTTTAAATGAAGATATTCCCGTTTCCAACGAAATCCTCAGAGCAATCCAAATATCCACTTACAAATTCTACAAAAAGAGTGTTTCCAAATTGCTGTATCAAAAGAAAGTTTGAACTCTCTTAGTTGAGGACACACATCACAAAGAAGTTTCTGAGAATGCTTCTGTCTAGATTTTACATGAAGCTATTCCCATTTCCTACGAAATCTTCACAGCCTTCCAAATATCCACTTGCAGATTCTACGAAAAGAGTGTTTCCAAACTGCTGTATCAAAAGAAAGGTTCAACTCTCTTAGTTGAGGACACACATCCCAAATAAGTTTCTGAGAAAGCCTCTGTTTCGTTTTCATGGGAAGATACTTCCTTTTTCACAGTAGGCCTGAAAGGGCTCGAAATGTCCACTTCCAGATACTGCAGAAAGAGTGTTTCAAACCTACTCTATGAAAGGGAACGTTCAGCTCTGTGACTTGAATGCAGATGTGACAAAGTAGTTTCTGACAGTGCTTCTGTCTAGATTTTAGATGAAGATATTCCCGTTTCCTACGAAATCATTAGGACTATCTAGATATCCACATACAGTTTCCACAAAAAGAGTGTTTCCAAACTGCTCTATAAAAAGAAAGGTTCAACTCCGTTAGTTGAGGACACTCATCTGAAAGTAGTTTCTGAGAATGCTTCTATCTAGATTTTATATGAAGATATTCCCGTTTCCAACGAAATCTTCACAGTTATCCAAATATCCACTTGAAGATTCTACCAAAAGAGTGTTTCCAAAGTGCTCTATTAATAGAATGTTTCAACTCTGTTAGATGAGGACACTCATCACAAAGACGTTTCTGAGAATGCTTCTGTCTAGATTTTATATGAAGATATTCCCGTTTCCAACAAAATCTTCACAGTTATCCAAACATCGACTTGCAGATTCTACAAAAAGAGTGTTTCCAAACTGCTGTATCAAAAGAAAGGTTCAACTCTGTTAGTTGAGGACACACATCCCAAATAAGTTTCTGAGAATGATTCTGTCTAGATTTTATGGGAAGATATTTCGTTTTTCACCATAGGCCCGAAAGCGCTCGAAATGTCCACTCCCAGACACTACAGAAAGAGGGTTTCAAACCTCCTCTATGAAAGGGAATGTTCAGCTCTGTGACTTGAATGCAGATATCACAAAGTAGTTTCTGACAGTGCTTCTAACTAGATTTCAGGTGAAGATATTCCCGTTTCCAATGAAATCGTTAGAACTATCTAGATATCCACTTACAGATTCTTCAAAAAGAGTGTCTCCAAAGTGCTCTGTCAAAAGAAAGGTTCAACTCTGTTAGTTGAGGACACTCATCACAAAGTATTTCTGGGAATGCTTCTGTCTAGATTTTATATGAAGATATTCCCGTTTCCAAAGAAATCTTCACAGTTATCCAAATATCCACTTGAAGATTCTACAAAAAGAGTGTTTCCAAACTGCTGTAGCAAAACAAATGTTGAACTCTGTTAGTTGAGGACACACATCACAAAGAAGTTTCTGAGATTGCTTCTGTCTAGATTTTATATGAAGATATTACCGTTTCCAACGAAATCTTCACAGTTATCCAAATATCCACTTGCAGATTCTACAAAAAGAGTGTTTCCAAACTGCTCTGTCCAAAGAAAGGTTCAATTCTGTTAGTTGAGGACACACGTCACAAAGAAGTTTCTGAGAATGCTTCTGTCTAGATTTTAAATGAAGATACTCCCGTTTCCTACAAAATCCTGAGAGCTTTCCCTATATCCACTTACAGCTTCGACAAAAAGAGTGTTTCCAAATTGCTGTATCAAAAGAAAGGTTGAACTCTGTTAGTTGAGGACACACATCACAGAGAAGTTTCTGAGCATGCTTCTGTCTAGATTTTACATGAAGATATTCCCGTTTCCTATGAAATATTCACAGCTTTCCAAATATCCACTTGCAGATTCTACAAAAAGAGTGTTTCCAAACTGCTGTATCATTAGAAAGGTTCAACTCTCTTAGTTGAGGACACACATCCCAAATAAGTTTCTGAGAATGCTTCTGTCTAGATTTTAAATGAAGATATTCCCGTTTCCAACGAAATCTTCAGAGCTATCCCAATATCCACTTACAGATTCTACAAAAAGAGTTTTTCCAAATTGCTGTATCAAAAGAAAGGTTGAACTCTGTTAGTTGAGGACACACATCACAAAGAAGTTTCTGAGAATGCTTCGGTCCAGATGTTACTTGAAGACATTCCCGTTTCCTATGATATCTTCACAGCTTTCCAAATATCCACTTGCAGATTCTACAAAAAGTGTGTTTCCAAACTGCTGTATCAAAAGAAAGGTTCAACTCTCTTAGTTGAGGACACACATCCCAAATAAGTTTCTGAGAAAGCCTCTGTCTCGTTTTTATGGGAAGATACTTCCTTTTTCACCATAGGCCTGAAAGCGCTCGAAATGTCCACTTCCAGATACTGCAGAAAGAGTGTTTCAAACCTGCTCTATGAAACGGAACGTTCAGCTCTGAGACTTGAATGCAGATATAACAAAGTAGTTTCTGACAGTTCTTCTGTCTAGATTTTAGATGAAGATATTCCCGTTTAAAACGAAATCATTAGGATTATCTAGATATCTAATTACATATTCCACAGAAAGAGTGTTTCCAAACTGCCCTATCAAAAGAAAGGTGCAACTGTGTTAGTTGAGGACACTCATCTGAAAGAGGTTTCTGAGAATGCTTCTGTGTTGATTTTATATGAAGATATTCCCGTTTCCAACGATATCTTCACAGTTATCCAAATATCCAATTGAAGATTCTCCCAAAAGAGAGTTTCCAAAGTGCTCTATTAATAGAATGGTTCAACTCTGTTATTTGAGGACACACGTCACAAAGACGTTTCTGAGAATGCTTCTTTGTAGATTTTATATGAAGATATTCCCGTTTCCAACAAAATCTTCACAGTTATCCAAACATCGACTTGCAGATTCTACAAAAAGAGTGTTTCCAAACTGCTCTATCAAAAAAAAGGTTCAACTCTGTTAGTAGAGGACACACATCCCAAATAAGTTTATGAGAATGCTTCTATCTAGATTTTATGGGAAGATATTTCGTTTTTCACCATAGGCCCGAAAGCGCTCGAAATGTCCACTTCCAGACACTACAGAAAGAGGGTTTGAAACCTGCTCTATGAAAGTGAATGTTCAGCTATGTGACTTGAATGCAGATTTCACAAAGTAGTTTCTGACAGTGCTTCTGTCTAGATTTCAGATGAAGATATTCCCGTTTCCAATGAAATCGTTAGAACTATCTAGATATCCAATTACAGATTATACAAAAAGAGTGTTTCCAAAGTGCTCTGTCAAAAGAAAGGTTCAACTCTGTTAGTTGAGGACACTCATCCCAAAGAAGTTTCTGAGAATGCTTCTGTCTAGATTTTATATGAAGATATTCCCGTTTCCAATGAAATCTTCACAGTTTTCCAAATACCCACTTGAAGATTCTTCAAAAAGAGTGTTTCCAAACTGCTGTAGCAAAAGAAATGTTGAACTCTGTTAGCTGAGGACACACATCACAAAGAAGTTTCTAAGAATGCTTCTGTCAAGATTTTATATGAAGATATTACCGTTTCCAATGAAATCTTCACAGTTATCCAAATATCCACTTGCAGATTCTACAAAAAGAGTGTTTCCAAACTGCTGTATCCAAAGAAAGGATGAACTCTGTTACTTGAGGACACACATCCCAAATAAGTTTCTGAGAAAGACTCTGTCTCGTTTTTATGGGAAGATATTTTCTTTTTCACCGTAGACCTGAAAGCGCTCGAAATGTCCACTTCCAGATACTGCAGAAAGAGTGTTTCAAACCTGCTCTATGAAACGGAATGTTCAGCTCTGAGACTTGAATGCAGATATCACAAAGTAGTTTCTGACAGTGCTTCTGTCTAGATTTCAGAAGAAGATATTCCTGTTTCCAATGAAATCGTTAGAACTATCTTGATATCCACATACAGATTCTACAAAAAGAGTGTTTCCAAACTGCTCTATAAAAAGAAAGGTTCAACTCTGTTAGTTGAGGACACTCATCACAAATAAGTTTCTGAGAATGCTTCTGTCTAGATTTTATATGAAGATATTCAGGTTTCCAACGAAATCTTCACATTTATCCAAACATCGACTTGCAGATTCTACAAAAAGAGTGTTTCCAAACTGCTCTATCGAGAGAAAGTTTCAACTCTGTTAGTTGAGGACACACATCTCAAATAAGTTTCTGAGAATGCTTCTGTGTAGATTTAATGGGGAGATATTTCGTTTTTCACCGTAGGCCCGAAGGCGCTCGAAATGTCCACTTCCAGACACTACAGAAAGAGGGTTTCCAACCTGCTCTATGAAAGGGAATGTTCAGCTCTGTGACTTGAAAGGAGATATCACAAAGTAGTTTCTGACAGTGCTTCTGTCTAGATTTCAGATGAAGATATTCCCGTTTCCAATGAAATCATTAGAACTATGTAGATATCCACTTACAGATTCTACAAAAAGAGTGTTTCCAAACTGCTCTGTCAAAAGAAAGGTTCAACTCTGTTAGTTGAGGACACTCATCACAAAGAAGTTTCTGAGAATGCTTCTGTCTAGATTTTATATGAAGACATTCCCGTTTCCTATGAAACCTTCACAGTTATCCAAATATCCACTTGAAGATTCTACAAAAAGAGTGTTTCCAAACTGCTGTAGCAAAAGAAATGTTGAACTCAGTAAGTTGAGGACACACATCACAAAGAAGTTTCTGAGAATGCTTCTGTCTAGATTTTATATGAAGATATTACCGTTTCCAATGAAATCTTCACAGTTATCCAAAATATCCACTTGCAGATTCTACAAAAAGAGTGTTTCCAAACTGCTATATCAAAACAAATGTTCAAGTCTGTTAGTGGAGTAAACTCATCCCAAATACGTTTCTTAGAATGCTTCTGTCTAGATTTTATGGGATGATATTTCCTTTTTTAACCATAGGCCTGAAATCGCTCGAAATGTCCACTTCAAGATACTACAGAAAGACTGTTTCTAACCTACTCTATGAAAGGGAATGTTCAGCTCTGTGACTTGAATGCAGATATCGCAAAGTAGTTTCTTACAGCGCTTCTGTCTAGATTTTAGATGAAGATATTGCCGTTTCCTGCGAAATCATCACAGTTATCCAAATATCCACTTGCAGATTCTACAAAAAGAGTGTTTCCAAACTGCTGTATCCAAAGAAAGGTTCAACTCTGTTAGTTGAGGACACACATCACAAAGAAGTTTCTGAGAATGCTTCTGTCTACATTTTATATGAAGATATTCCCGTTTCCAATGAAATCTTCACTGTTATCCAAGTATCCACTTGAAGATTCTACAAAAAGAGTGTTTCCAAACTGCTGTAGCAAAAGAAATGTTGAACTCTGTTAGTTGAGGACACACATCACAAAGAAGTTTCTGAGAATGCTTCTGTCTAGATTTTATATGAAGATATTACCGTTTCCAATGAAATCTTCACAGTTATCCAAATATCCACTTGCAGATTCTAGAAAAAGAGTGTTTCCAAACTGCTCTATCCAAAGAAAGGATGAACTCTCTTAGTTGAGGACACACATCCCAAATAAGCTTCTGAGAAAGCCTCTGTCTCGTTTTTATGGGAAGATATTTTCTTTTTCACCGTAGGCCTGAAAGCGCTCGAAATGTCCACGTCCAGATACTGCAGAAAGAGTGTTTCAAACCTGCTCTATGAAACGGAACGTTCAGCTCTGAGACTTGAATGCAGATATCACAAAGTAGTTTCTGACAGTGCTTCTGTCTAGATTTTAGAAGAAGATATTCCTGTTTCCAATGAAATCGTTAGAAATATCTTGATATCCACATACAGATTCTACAAAAAGAGTGTTTCCAAACTGCTCTATAAAAAGAAAGGTTCAACTCTGTTTGTTGAGGACACTCATCACAAATAAGTTTCTGAGAATGCTTCTGTCTAGATTTTATATGAAGATATTCCCGTTTCCAACGAAATCTTCACAGTTATCCAAACATCGACTTGCAGATTCTACAAAAAGAGTGTTTCCAAACTGCTCTATCAAGAGAAAGTTTCAACTCTGTTAGTTGAGGACACACATCTCAAATAAGTTTCTGAGAATGCTTCTGTGTAGATTTAATGGGGAGATATTTCGTTTTTCACCATAGACCCGAAGGCGCTCGAAATGTCCACTTCCAGACACTACAGAAAGAGGGTTTCCAACCTGCTCTATGAAAGGGAATGTTCAGCTCTGTGACTTGAAAGGAGATATCACAAAGTAGTTTCTGACAGTGCTTCTGTCTAGATTTCAGATGAAGATATTCCCGTTTCCAATGAAATCATTAGAACTATCTAGATATCCACTTACAGATTCTACAAAAAGAGTGTTTCCAAACTGCTCTGTCAAAAGAAAGGTTCAACTCTGTTAGTTGAGGACACTCATCACAAAGAAGTTTCTGAGAATGCTTCTGTCTAGATTTTATATGAAGACATTCCCGTTTCCTATGAAACCTTCACAGTTATCCAAATATCCACTTGAAGATTCTACAAAAAGAGTGTTTCCAAACTGCTGTAGCAAAAGAAATGTTGAACTCAGTAAGTTGAGGACACACATCACAAAGAAGTTTCTGAGAATGCTTCTGTCTAGATTTTATAAGAAGATATTACCGTTTCCAATGAAATCTTCACAGTTATCCAAAATATCCACTTGCAGATTCTACAAAAAGAGTGTTTCCAAACTGCTATATCAAAACAAATGTTCAAGTCTGTTAGTGGAGTAAACTCATCCCAAATACGTTTCTTAGAATGCTTCTGTCTAGATTTTATGGGATGATATTTCCTTTTTTAACCATAGGCCTGAAATCGATCGAAATGTCCACTTCGAGATACTACAGAAAGACTGTTTCAAACCTACTCTATGAAAGGGAATGTTCAGCTCTGTGACTTGAATGCAGATATCGCAAAGTAGTTTCTTACAGCGCTTCTGTCTAGATTTTAGATGAAGATTTTCCCGTTTCCTGCGAAATCATCACAGTTATCCAAATATCCACTTGCAGATTCTACAAAAAGAGTGTTTCCAAACTGCTGTATCCAAAGAAAGGTTCAACTCTGTTAGTTGAGGACACACATCACAAAGAAGTTTCTGAGAATGCTTCTGTCAACATTTTATATGAAGATATTCCCGTTTCCAATGAAATCTTCACAGTTATCCAAATATCCACTTGAAGATTCTACAAAAAGAGTGTTTCCAAACTGCTGTAGCAAAAGAAATGTTGAACTCCGTTAGTTGAGGACACACATCACAAAGAAGTTTCTGAGAATGCTTCTGTCTAGATTTTATATGAAGATATTACCGTTTCCAATGAAATCTTCACAGTTATGCAAATATCCACTTGCAGATTCTACAAAAAGAGTGTTTCCAAACTGCTCTATCCAAAGAAAGGATGAAGTCTGTTAGTTGAGGACACAAATCCCAAATAAGTTTCTGAGAAAGCCTCTGTCTCGTTTTTATGGGAAGATATTTTCTTTTTCACCGTAGGCCTGAAAGCGCTCGAAATGTCCACGTCCAGATACTGCAGAAAGAGTGTTTCAAACCTGCTCTATGATACGGAATGTTCAGCTCTGAGACTTGAATGCAGATATCACAAAGTAGTTTCTGACAGTGCTTCTGTCTACATTTTAGAAGAAGATATTCCTGTTTCCAACGAAATCGTTAGAACTATCTTGATATCCACATACAGATTCTACAAAAAGAGTGTTTCCAAACTGCTCTATAAAAAGAAAGGTTCAACTCTGTTAGTTGAGGACACTCATCACAAATAAGTTTCTGACAATGCTTCTGTCTAGATTTTATATGAAGATATTCCCGTTTCCAACAAAATCTTCACAGTTATCCACACATCGACTTGCAGATTCTACAAAAAGAGTGTTTCCAAACTGCTCTATCCAAAGAAAGGTTCAACTCTGTTAGTTGAGGACACTCATCACAAAGAAGTTTCTGAGAATCCTTCTGTCTAGATTTTACATGAAGATTTTCCCGTTTCCTACGAAATCTTCACAGCTTTCCAAATATCCGCTTGCAGATTCTACAAAAAGAGTGTTTCCAAACTGCTGTATCAAAAGAAAGGTTCAACTCTCTTAGTTGAGGACACACATCCCAAATAAGTTTCTCAAAAAACCTCTGTCTAGGTTTTATTTGAAGATATTCCCGTTTCCAATGAAATCTTCACAGTTATCCAAATATCCACTTGAAGATTCTACAAAAAGAGTGTTTCCAAATTGCTGTATCAAAAGAAATGTTGAACTCTGTTAGATGAGGACACATATCCCAAATAAGTTTCTGAGAATGCTTCTGTCTAGATTTTATGGGAAGATATTTCGTTTTTCACCATAGGCCCGAAAGCGCTCGAAATGTCCACTTCCAGACACTACAGAAAGAGGGTTTCAAACCTGCTCTATGAAAGTGAATGTTCAGCACTGTGACTTGAATGCAGATATCACAAAGTAGGTTCTGACAGTGCTTCTGTCTAGATTTCAGATGAAGATATTCCCGTTTCCAATGAAATCGTTAGAACTATCTAGATATCCACTTACAGATTCTACAAAAAGAGTGTTTCCAAAGTGCTCTGTCAAAAGAAAGGTTCAACTCTGTTAGTTGAGGACACTCATCACAAAGAAGTTTCTGAGAATGCTTCTGTCTAAATTTTAGATGAAAATATTCCCGTCTCCAACGAAATCTTCACAGTTATCCAAATATCCACTTGAAGATTCTACAAAAACAGTGTTTCCAAGCTGCTGTAGCAAAACAAATGTTGAACTCTGTTAGTTGAGGACACACATCACAAAGAAGTTTCTGAGATTGCTTCTGTCTAGATTTTATATGAAGATATTACCGTTTCCAACGAAATCTTCACAGTTATCCAAATATCCACTTACAGATTATACAAAAAGAGTGTTTCCAAACTGCTATATCCAAAGAAATGTTCAACTCTGTTCGTTGAGGACACACGTCACAAAGAAGGTTCTGAGAATGCTTCTGTCTAGATTTTCAATGAAGATACTCCCGTTTCCTACAAAATCCTCAGAGCTATCCCTATATCCACTTACAGATTCTACAAAAAGAGTGATTCCAAATTGCTGCATCAAAAGAAAGGTTGAACTCTGTTAGTTGAGGACACACATCAAAAAGGAGTTTCTGAGAATGCTTCTGTCTAGATTTTACATGAAGATATTCCCGTTTCCTATGAAATCTTCACAGCTTTCCAAATATCCACTTGCAGATTCTACAAAAAGAGTTTTTCCAAACTGCTGTATCACAAGAAAGGTTCAACTCTCTTAGTTGAGGACACACATCCCATATAAGTTTCTGAGAAAGCCTCTGTCTCGTTTTTATGGGAAGATACTTCCTTTTTCACCGTAGGCCTGAAAGCGCTCGAAATGCCCACTTCCAGATACTGCAAAAAGAGTGTTTCAAACCTGCTCTATGAAAGGGAATGCTTAGCTCTGAGACTTGAATGCAGATATCACAAAGTAGTTTCTGACAGTGCTTCTGTCTAGATTTCAGATGCAGATATTCCCGTTTCCAACGAAATCGTTAGGACTATCTAGATATCCACTTACAGATTCTACAAAAAGAGTGTTTCCAAAGTGCTCTGTCAAAAGAAAGGTTCAACTCTGTTAGTTGAGGACACTCATCACAAAGAAGTTTCTGAGAATGCTTCTGTCTAGATTTTATATGAAGTCATTCCCGTTTCCTATGAAATCTTCAGAGTTATCCAAATATCCACTTGAAGATTCTACAAAAAGAGTGTTTCCAAACTGCTGTAGCAAAAGAAATGTTGAACTCTGTTAGTTGAGGACACACATCACAAAGAAGTTTCTAAGAATGCATCTGTCCAGATTTTGTATGAAGATATTACCTTTTCCAACGAAATCTTCACAGTTATCCAAATATCCACTTGCAGATTCTACAAAAAGAGTGTTTCTAAACTGCTATATCAGAAGAAAGGATCAAGTCTGTTAGTGGAGTAAACACATCCCAAATAAGTTTCTTAGAATGCTTCTGTCTAGATTTTATGGGATGATATTTCCTTTTTCACCATAGGCCTGAAATCGCTCGAAATGTCCACTCCCAGATACTACAGAAAGACTGTTTCAAACCTACTCTATGAAAGGGAATGTTCAGCTCTGTGACTTGAATGCAGATATCGCAAAGTAGTTTCTGACAGCGCTTCTGTCTAGATTTTAGAGGAAGATATTCCCGTTTCCAACGAAATCATCACAGTTATCCAAATATCCACTTACAGATTCTACAAAAAGTGTGTTTCCAAACTGCTGTATCCAAAGAAAGGTTCAACTCTGTTAGTTGAGGACACACATCACAAAGAAGTTTCTGAGAAT
The DNA here is from genome assembly GCF_029281585.2 of Gorilla gorilla gorilla. Lineage (NCBI taxonomy): Eukaryota > Metazoa > Chordata > Mammalia > Primates > Hominidae > Gorilla > Gorilla gorilla. The sequence goes on from NC_073237.2 coordinate 18,237,544, forward strand.
GCTTCTGTCTAGGTTTTATATGAAGATATTCCCGTTTCCAATGAAATCTTCACAGTTATCCAAATATCCACTTGAAGATTCTACAGATAGAGTGTTTCCAAACTGCTGTAGCAAAAGAAATGTTGAACTCTGTTAGTTGAGGACACACATCACAAAGAAGTTTCTGAGAATGCTTCTGTCTAGATTTTATATGAAGATATTCCCGTTTCCAATGAAATCTTCACAGTTATCCAAATATCCACTTGAAGATTCTACCAAAAGAGTGTTTCCACAGCGCTCTATTAATAGAATGGTTCAACTCTGTTAGTTGGGGACACTCATCACGAAGACGTTTCTGAGAATGCTTCTGTCTAGATTTTATATGAAGATATTCCCGTTTCCAACAAAATCTTCACAGTTATACAAACATCGACTTGCAGATTCTCCAAAAAGTGTGTTTCCAAACTGCTCTATCCAAAGAAAGGTTCAACTCTGTTAGTTGAGGACACTCATCACAAAGAAGTTTCTGAGAATGCTTCTGTCTAGATTTTAGATGAAGATATTCCCGTTTCCTACGAAATCTTCACAGCTTTCCAAATATCCGCTTGCAGATTCTACAAAAAGAGTGTTTCCAAACTGCTGTATCAAAAGAAAGGTTCAACTCTCTTAGTTGAGGACACACATCCCAAATAAGTTTCTGAATAAGCCTCTGTCTAGGTTTTATATGAAGATATTCCCGTTTCCAATGAAATCTTCACAGTTATCCAAATATCCACTTGAAGATTCTACAAAAAGAGTGTTTCCAAATTGCTGTATCAAAAGAAATGTTGAACTTTGTTAGATTAGGACACACATCCCAAATAAGTTTCTGAGAATGCTTCTGTCTAGATTTTATGGGAAGATATTTCGTTTTTCACCATAGACCTGAAAGCGCTCGAAATGTCCACTTCCAGACACTACAGAAAGAGGGTTTCAAACCTGCTCTATGAAAGGGAATGTTCAGCTATGTGAGCTGCATGCAGATATCACAAAGTAGTTTCTGACAGTGTTTCTGTCTAGATTTTAGATGAAGATATTCCCGTTTCCAACGAAATCGTTAGAACAATCTAGATATCCACTTACAGATTCTACAAAAAGAGTGTTTCCAAATTGCTCTGTCAAAAGAAAGGTTCAACTCTATTAGTTGAGGACACTCATCACAAAGAAGTTTCTGAGAATGCTTCTGTCTAGATTTTATATGAAGATATTCCCGTTTCCAACGAAATCTTCACAGTTATTCAAATATCCAATTGAAGATTCTACAAAAAGAGTTTTTGCAAACTGCTGTAGCAAAAGAAATGTTGAACCCTGTTAGTTGAGGACACACATCACAAAGAAGTTTCTGACAATGTTTCTGTCTAGATTTTATATGAAGATATTACCGTTTCCAATGAAATCTTCACACTTATCCAAATATCCACTTGCAGATTCTACAAAAAGAGTGTTTCCAATCTGCTCTATCCAAAGAAAGGGTCAACTCAGTTAGTTGAGGACACACATCACAAAGAAGTTTCTGAGATGCTTCTGTCTAGATTTTAAATGAAGATATTCCTGTTTCCAACGAAATCTTCAGATCTATCCCAATATCCACTTACATATTCTACAAAAAGAGTGTTTCTAAATTGCTGTATCAAAGGAAAGGTTGAACTCTGTTAGTTGAGGACACACATCACAAAGTAGTTTCTGAGATTGCTTCTGTCTAGATTTTATATGAAGATATTACCGTTTCCATCAAAATCTTCACAGTTATCCAAATATCCACTTGCAGATTCTACAAAAAGAGTGTTTCCAAACTGCTCTATCAAAAGAAAGGTTCAACTCTGTTAGCTGAGGACACACATCCCAAATAAGTTTCTGAGAATGCTTCTGTCTACATTTTATGGGAAGATATTTCGTTTTTCACCATAGGCCCGAAAGCGCTCTAAATGTCCACTTCCAAACACTACAGAAAGAGGGTTTCAAACCTGCTCTATGAAAGGGAATGTTCAGCTCTGTGACTTGAATGCAGATATCACAAAGTAGGTTCTGACAGTGCTTCTGTCTAGATTTCAGATGAAGATATTCCCGTTTCCAACGAAATCGTTAGAACTATCTAGATATCCACTTACAGATTCTACAAAAAGAGTGTTTCCAAAGTGCTCTGTCAAAAGAAAGGTTCAACTCTGTTAGTTGAGGACACACATCACAAAGAAGTTTCTGAGAATGCTTCTGTCTAGATTTTATATGAAGATATTACCGTTTCCAACAAAATCTTAACAATTATCCAAATATCCACCTGCAGATTCTACAAAAAGAGTGTTTCCAAACTTCTATATCAAAAGAAAGGTTCAACTCTGCTAGTTGAGGACACACATCACAAAGAAGTTTCTGAGAATGCTTCTGTCTAGATTTTAAATGAGGATATTCCCGTTTCAAACGAAATCCTCAGAGCTATCCCAATATAAACTTACAGATTCTACAAAAAGAGTGATTCCAAATTGCTGTATCTAAAGAAAGGTCGAAATCTGTTAGTTGAGGACACACAACACAAAGAAGTTTCTGAGAATGCTTCTGTCCAGATTTTAAATGATGGTATTCCCGTTTCCTATGAAATCTTCACAGCTTTCCAAATATCCACTTACAGATTCTACAAAAACAGTGTTTCCAAACTGCTGTATCAAAAGAAAGGTTCAACTCTCTTAGTTGAGGACACACATCCCAAATAAGTTTCTGAGAAAGCCTCTGTTTCGTTTTTATGGGAAGATACTTCTTTTTTCACCGTAGGCATGAAAGGGCTCGAATTCTCCACTTCCAGATACTGTAGAAAGAGTGTTTCAAACCTGCTCTATGAAACGGAATGTTCAGCTCCGAGACTTGAATGCAGATATCACAAAGTAGTTTCTGACAGTGCTTCTGTCTAGATTTTAGATGAAGATATTCCCGATTCCAACGAAATCGTTAGAACTAACTTGATATCCACTTACAGATTCTACAAAAAGAGTGTTTCCAAACTGCTCTATAAAAAGAAAGGTTCAACTCTGTTAGTTGAGGACACTCCTCAGAAAGAAGTTTCTGAGAATGCTTCTGTCTAGATTTTATATGAAGATATTACCGTTTCCAATGAAATCTTCACAGCTTTCTTAATATCCACTTGCAGATTCTACAAAAAGAGTGTTTCCAAATTGCTATATCAAAAGAAAGGTTCAACTCTCTTAGTTGAGGACACAAATCCCAAATAAGTTTCTGAGAATGCTTCTGTCTAGATTTTATGGGATGATATTTCGTTTTCCACCATAGGCCTGAAACCGCTCGAAATGTCCACTTCCAGACACTACAGAAAGACTGTTTCAAACCTACTCTATGAATGGGAATGTTCAGCTCTGTGACTTGAATGCAGATATCACAAAGTAGTTTCTGACAGTGCTTCTGTCTAGATTTCAGGTGAAGATATTCCCGTTTCCAATGAAACCGTTAGAACTGTCTAGATATACACTTGCAGATTCTACAAAAAGAGTGTTTCCAAACTGCTCTATCCAAAGAAAGGTTCCACTCTGTTAGTTGAGGACACACGTCACAAAGAAGTTTCTGAGAATGCTTCTGTCTAGATTTTACATGAAGATACTCCCGTTTCCAAAAAAATCCTCAGAGCTATCCCTATATCCACTTACAGATTCTACAAAAAGAGTGTTTCCAAATTGCTGTATCAAAAGAAAGGTTGAACTCCGTTAGTTGGGGACACACATCACAAAGAAGTTGGTGAGAATGCTTCTGTCTAGATTTTACATGAAGATATTCCCGTTTCCTATGAAATCTTCACAGCTTTCCACATATCCACTTGCAGATTCTACAAAAAGAGTGTTTCCAAAATGCTGTATCAAAAGAAAGGTTCAACTCTCTTAGTTGAGGACACTCATCCCATATAAGTTTCTGAGAAATCCTCTGTTTCGTTTTTATGGGAAGATACTTCCTTTTTCACCGTAGGCCTGAAAGCGCTCGAAATGTCCATTTCCAGACACTGCAGAAAGAGTTTTTCAAACCTGCTCTATGAAACGGAATGTTCAGCTCTGAGACTTGAATGCAGATATCACAAAGTAGTTTCTGACAGTGCTTCTGTCTAGATTTTAGATGAAGATATTCCCGTTTCCAACGAAATCGTTTGGACTATCTAGATATCCACTTACAGATTCCATAAAAAGAGTGTTTCCAAACTGCTCTATCAAAGGAAAGGTTCAACTGTGTTAGTTGAGGACACTCATCTGAAAGAAGTTTCTGAGAATGCTTCTGTCTAGATTTTATATGAAGATATTCACGTTTCCAACGAAATCTTCACAGTTATCCTTACAACGACTTGCAGATTCTACAAAAAGAGTGTTTCCAAACTGCGCTATCAAGAGAAAGGTTCAACTCTGTTAGTTGAGGACACACATCCCAAATAAGTTTCTGAGAATGCTTCTGTCTTGATTTTATGGGAAGATATTTCGTTTTTCACCATAGGCCCGAAAGCGCTCGAAATGTCCACTTCCAGACACTACAGAAAGAGGGTTTCGAACCACCTCTATGAAAAGGAATGTTCAGCTCTGTGACTTGAATGCAGATATCACAAAGTAGTTTCTGACAGTGCTTCTGTCTAGATTTCAGATGAAGATATACCCGTTTCCAACGAAATCGTTAGAACTATCTAGATATCCACTTACAGATTCTTCAAATAGTGTGTCTCCAAAGTGCTCTGTTAAAAGAAAGGTTCAACTCTGTTAGTTGAGGACACTCATCACAAAGAATTTCTGGGAATGCTTCTGTCTAGATTTTATATGAAGATATTCCCGTTTCCAACGAAATCTTCACAGTTATCCAAATATCCACTTGAAGATTCTACAAAAAGAGTGTTTCCAAACTGCTGTAGCAAAAGAAATGTTGAACTCTGTTAGTTGAGGACACACATCACAAAGAAGTTTCTGAGAATGCTTCTGTCTAGATATTATATGAAGATATTTCCGTTTTCAACAAAATCTTCACATTTATCCAAATATCCACTTGCAGATTCTACAAAAAGTGTGTTTCCAAAGTGCTCTATCCAAAGAAAGTTTCAGCTGTGTTAGTTGAGGACACACATCACAAAGAAGTTTCTGAGAATGCTTCTGTCTAGATTTTAAATGAAGATATTCCCGTTTCCAACGAAATCCTCAGAGCTATCCCAATATCCACTTACAAATTCTACAAAAAGAGTGTTTCCAAATTGCTGTATCAAAAGAAAGGTTGAATTCTCTTAGTTGAGGACACACATCACAAAGAAGTTTCTGAGAATCCTTCTGTCTAGATTTTACATGAAGATATTTCCATTTCCTTCGAAATCTTCACAGCCTTCCAAATATCCACTTGCAGATTCTACAAAAAGAGTGTTTCCAACCTGCTCTATGAAAGGGAATGTTCAGCTCTGTTAGTTGAGGAAACACATCCCAAATAAGTTTCTGAGAATGCTTCTGTCTAGATTTTATGGGATGATATTTCCTTTTTCACCATAGGCCTGAAATCGCTCGAAATGTCCACTTCCAGATACTACAGAAAGACAGTTTCAAACCTACTCTATGAATGGGAATGTTCAGCTCTGTGACTTGAATGCAGATATCGCAAAGTAGTTTCTGACAGCGCTTCTGTCTAGATTTTAGATGAAGATATTCCCGTTTCCAGCGAAATCATCACAGTTATCCATATATCCACTTACAGATTCTACAAAAAGAGTGTTTCCAAACTGCTCTATCCAAAGAAAGGTTCAACTCTGTTAGTTGAGGACACTCATCACAAAGAAGTTTCTGAGAATGCTTCTGTCTAGATTCTATATGAAGATATTCCCGTTTCCAACGAAATCTTCACAGTTATCCAAATATCCATTTGCAGATTCTACAAGAAGAGTGTTTCCAAACTGCTATATCAAAAGAAAGGTTCAACTCTGTTAGTTGAGGAAACACATCCCAACTAAGTTTCTGAGAATGCTTCTGTCTAGATTTTATGGGATGATATTTCCTTTTTCACCATAGGCCTGAAATCGCTTGAAATGTCCACTTCCAGATACTACAGAAAGACGGTTTCAAGCCTACTCTATGAAAGGGAATGTTCAGCTCTGTGACTTGAATGCTGATATCACAAAGTAGTTTCTGACAGTGCTTCTGTCTAGATTTTATATGAAGATATTCCCGTTTCCAATGAAATCGTTAGGACTCTCTAGATATCCACTTACAGATTCCACAAAAAGAGTGTTTCCAAACTGCTCTATCAAAAGAAAGGTTCAACTGTGTTAGATGAGGACACTCATCTGAAAGAAGTTTCTGAGAATGCTTCTGTCTAGATTTTATATGAAGGTACTCCCGTTTACAACGAAATCTTCACAGTTATCCAAATATCCACTTGAAGATTCTACGAAAAGAGTGTTTCCCAAGTGCTCTATTAATAGAATGGTTCAACTCTGTTAGTTGAGGACACTCATCACAAAGAAGTTTCTGAGAATGCTTCTGTCTAGATTTTATATGAAGATATTCCCGTTTCCAACAAAATCTTCACAGTTATCCAAATATCCACTTGAAGATTCTACAAAAAGAGTTTTTCCAAACTTCTGTAGCAAAAGAAATGTTGAACTATGTTAGTTGAGGACACACATCCCAAATAAGATTCTGAGAATGCTTCTGTCTTGATTTTACATAAAGATATTCCCGTTTCCTACGAAATCTTCACAGCTTTCCAAATATCCACTTGCAGATTCTACAAAAAGAGTGTTTCCAAAATGCTGTATCAAAAGAAAGGTTCAAATCTCTTAGTTGAGGATACACATCGCAAATAAGTTTCTGAGAAAGCCTCTGTCTCGTTTTTATGGGAAGATACTTCCTTTTTCACCGTAGGCCTGAAAGCGCTCAAAATGTCCACTTCCAGATATTGCAGAAAGAGTGTTTCAAACCTGCTCTATAAAACGGAATGTTCAGCTATGAGACTTGAATGCAGATATCACAAAGTAGTTTCTGACAGTGCTTCTGTCTAGATTTTAGATGAAGATATTCCCGTTTCCAACGAAATCTTTAGGGCTATCTAGATATCCACTTACAGATTCCACAAAAAGTGTGTTTCCAAACTGCTCTATCAAAAGAACAGTTCAAATGTGTTAGTTGAGGACACTCATCTGAAAGAAGTTTCTGAGAATGCTTCTGTCTAGATTTTATATGAAGATATTCCGGTTTCCAACAAAATCTTCACAGTTATCCAAACATCGTCTTGCAGATTCTACAAAAAGAGTGTTTCCAAACAGCTCTATCAAAACAAAGGTTCAACTCTGTTAGTTGAGGACACACATCCCAAATAAGTTTTTGAGAATGCTTCGGTCTAGATTTTATATGAAGATATTCCCGTGTCCAACGAAATCTTCACAGTTTTCCAAATATCCACTTGAAGATTCTACAAAAAGAGTGTTTCCACACTGCTGTAGCAAAAGAAATGTTGAACTCTGTTAGTTGAGGACACACATCACAAAGAAGTTTCTCTGAATGCTTCTGTCTAGATTTTATATGAAGATATTACCGTTTCCAACGAAATCTTCACAGTTATCCAAATATCCACTTGCAGATTCCAGAAAAAGAGTGTTTCCAAACTGCTATATCAAAAGAAAGCATCAAATCTGTTAGTTGAGGAAACACATCCCAAATAAGTTTCTGAGAATGCTTCTGTCTAGATTTTATGGGATGATATTTCCTTTTTCACCATAGGCCGAAATTGCTCGAAATGTCCTCTTCAAGATACTACAGAAAGAGTGTTTCCAACCTGCTCTATGAATGGGAATGTTCAGCTCTGTGACTTGAATGCAGATATCGCAAAGTAGTTTCTGACAGCGCTTCTGTCTAGATTTTAGATGAAGATATTCCCGTTTCCAATGAAATCCTCGCAGTTATCCAAATATCCACTTACAGATTCTACAAAAAGAGTGTTTCCAAACTGCTCTATCCAAAGAAAGGTTCAACTCTGTTATTTGAGGACACACATCACAAAGAAGTTTCTGAGAATCCTTCTTTGTAGATTTTATATGAAGATATCCCGGTTTCCAACAAAATCTTCAGTTATCCAAACATCGACTTGCAGGTTCTACAAAAAGAGTGTTTCCACACAGCTCTATCAAAACAAAGGTTCAACTCTGTTAGTTGAGGACACACATCCCAAATAAGTTTCTGAGAATGCTTCTGTCTAGATTTTATGGGAAGATATTACGTTTTTCACCATAGGCAGGAAAGCGCTCGAAATGTCCACTTCCAGACACTACTGAAAGAGGGTTTCAAACTTGCTCTATGAAAGGGAATGTTCAGCTCCATGACTTGAATGCAGATATCACAATGTAGTTACTGACAGTGCTTCTGTCTAGATTTCAGATGAAGATATTCCCCTTTCCAACGGATTCGTTAGAACTATTTTGATATCCACATACAGATTCTACAAAAAGAGTGTTTCCAAACTTCTCTATGAAAAGAAAGGTTCAACTGTGTTAGTTGTGGACACTCAACACAAAAAGTTTCTGAGAATGCTTCTGTCTAGATTCTATATGAAGATATTCCCGTTTCCAATGAAATCTTCACAGTTATCCAAATATCCACTTGATGATTCTACCAAAAGAGTGTTTCCAAAGCGCTCTATTAATAGAATGGTTCAACTCTGTTAGTTGAGGACACTCATCACAAAGAAGTTTCTGAGAATGCTTCTGTCTAGATTTTACATGAAGATTTTCCCGTTTCCTACGAAATCTTCACAGCTTTCCAAATATCCGCTTGCAGATTCTACAAAAAGAGTGTTTCCAAACTGCTGTATCAAAAGAAAGGTTCAACTCTCTTAGTTGAGGACACACATCCCAAATAAGTTTCTGAAAAAGCCTCTGTCTAGGTTTTATATGAAGATATTCCCGTTTCCAATGAAATCTTCACAGTTATCCAAATATCCAATTGAAGATTCTACAAAAAGAGTGTTTCCAAATTGCTGTATCAAAAGAAATGTTGAACTCTGTTAGATTAGGACACACATCCCAAATAAGTTTCTGAGAATGCTTCTGTCTAGATTTTATGGGAAGATATTTCGTTTTTCACCATAGGCCTGAAAGCGCTCGAAATGTCCACTTCCAGACACTACAGAAAGAGGGTTTCAAACCTGCTCTATGAAAGGGAATGTTCAGCTCTGTGAGCTGCATGCAGATATCACAAAGTAGTTTCTGACAGTGTTTCTGTCTAGATTTTAGATGAAGATATTCCCGTTTCCAACGAAATCGTTAGAACAATCTAGATATCCACTTACAGATTCTACAAAAAGAGTGTTTCCAAATTGCTCTGTCAAAAGAAAGGTTCAACTCTATTAGTTGAGGACACTCATCACAAAGAAGTTTCTGAGAATGCTTCTGTCTAGATTTTATATGAAGATATTCCCGTTTCCAACGAAATCTTCACAGTTATTCAAATATCCAATTGAAGATTCTACAAAAAGAGTTTTTGCAAACTGCTGTAGCAAAAGAAATGTTGAACCCTGTTAGTTGAGGACACACATCACAAAGAAGTTTCTGAGAATGCTTCTGTCTAGATTTTATATGAAGATATTACCGTTTCCAATGAAATCTTCACACTTATCCAAATATCCACTTGCAGATTCTACAAAAAGAGTGTTTCCAATCTGCTCTATCCAAAGAAAGGTTCAACTCAGTTAGTTGAGGACACACATCACAAAGAAGTTTCTGAGATGCTTCTGTCTAGATTTTAAATGAAGATATTCCTGTTTCCAACGAAATCTTCAGATCTATCCAAATATCCACTTACATATTCTACAAAAAGAGTGTTTCTAAATTGCTGTATCAAAGGAAAGGTTGAACTCTGTTAGTTGAGGACACATATCACAAAGTAGTTTCTGAGATTGCTTCTGTCTAGATTTTATATGAAGATATTACCGTTTCCAACGAAATCTTCACAGGTATCCAAATATCCACTTGCAGATTCTACAAAAAGAGTGTTTCCAAACTGCTCTATCAAAAGAAAGGTTCAACTCTGTTAGCTGAGGACACACATCCCAAATAAGTTTCTGAGAATGCTTCTGTCTACATTTTATGGGAAGATATTTCGTTTTTCACCATAGGCCCGAAAGCGCTCTAAATGTCCACTTCCAGACACTACAGAAAGAGGGTTTCAAACCTGCTCTATGAAAGGGAATGTTCAGCTCTGTGACTTGAATGCAGATATCACAAAGTAGGTTCTGACAGTGCTTCTGTCTAGATTTCAGATGAAGATATTCCCGTTTCCAACGAAATCGTTAGAACTATCTAGATATCCACTTACAGATTCTACAAAAAGAGTGTTTCCAAAGTGCTCTGTGAAAAGAAAGGTTCAACTCTGTTAGTTGAGGACACACATCACAAGGAAGTTTCTGAGATTGCTTCTGTCTTGATTTTATATGAAGATATTTCCGTTTCCAACGAAATCTTCACAGTTATCCAAATATCCACTTGCAGATTCTACTAAAAGAGTGTTTCCAAACTGCTCTATCCAAGGAAAGGTTCAACTCTGTTAGTTGAGGACACACATCAAAAAGAAGTTTCTGAGAATGCTTCTGTCTAGATTTTAAATGAAGATACTTCCGTTTCCAATGAAATCCTCAGAGCTATCCCTATATCCACTTACAGATTCTACAAAAAGAGTGTTTCCAAATTGCTGTATCAAAAGAAACGTTGAACTCTGTTAGTTGAGGACACACATCACAAAGAAGTTTCTGAGAATGCTTCTGTCTAGATTTTACATGAAGATATTCCCGTTTCCTATGAAATTGTCACAGCTTTCCAAATATCCAATTGCAGATTCTACAAAAAGAGTGTTTCCAAACTGCTGTATCAAAAGAAAGGTTCTACTCCCTTAGTTGAGGAAATACATCCCAAATAAGTTTCTGAGAATGTTTCTGTCTAGATTTTATGGGATGATATTTCCTATTTCACCATAGGCGTGAAATCGCTTGAAATGTCCACTTCCAGATACTACAGAAAGACAGTTTCAAACCGACTCTATGAAAGGGAATGTTCAGCTCTGTGACTTGAATGCAGATATCGCAAAGTAGTTTCTGACAGTGCTTCTGTCTAGATTTTAGAAGAAGATATTCCCGTTTCCAACGAAATCGTTAGGACTATCTAGATATCCACTTTCAGATACCACAAAAAGAGTGTTCCCAAACTGCTCTATCAAAAGAAAGGTTCAACTGTGTTACTTGAGGACACTCATCTGAAAGAAGTTTCTGAGAATGCTTCTGTCTACATTTCAGATGAAGATATTCCCGTTTCCAACGAATTCGTTAGAACTATCTAGATATCCACTTACAGATTCTACAAAAAGAGTGTTTCCAAAGTGCTCTGTCGAAAGAAACGTTCAACTCTGTTAGTTGAGGACACTCATCACAAAGAAGTTTCTGAGAATGCTTCTGTCTAGATTTTATGTGAAGATATTCCCGTTTCCAACGAAATCTTCACAGTTCTCCAAATATCCACATGAAGATTTTACAAAAACAGTGTTTCCAAACTGCTGTAGCAAAAGAAATGTTGAACTCTGTTAGTTGAGGACACACATCACAAAGAAGTTTCTGAGAAAGCTTTTGTCTATATTTTATATGAAGATATTACCGTTTCCAACGAAATCTTCACAGTTATCCAAATATCCACCTGCAGATTCTACAAAAAGAGTGTTTCCAAACTGCTATATAAAAAGAAAGGTTCAACTCTGTTAGTTGAGGACACACATCACAAAGAAGTGTCTGAGAATGCTTCTGTCTAGATTTTAAATGAAGATATTCCCGTTTCCAAAGAAATCCTCAGAGATATCCCAATATAAACTTACAGATTCTACAAAAAGAGTGATTCCAAATTGCTGTACCAAAAGAAAGTTGAAATCTGTTAGTTAAGGTCACACATCAGAAAGAAGTTTCTGAGAATGCTTCTGTCCAGATTTTAAAGGAAGATATTCCCGTTTCCTATGAAATCTTCACAGCTTTCCAAATATCCACTTGCAGATTCTACAAAAAGAGTGTTTCCAAACTGCTGTATCAAAAAAAAGGTTCAACTCTCTTAATTGAAGACACACATCCAAAATAAGTTTCTGAGAAATCCTCTGTTTCGTTTTTATGGGAAGATACTTCCTTTTTCACCGTAGGCATGAAAGCTCTCGAAATGTCCACTTCCAGATACTGTAGAAAGAGTGTTTCAAACCTGCTCTATGAAACGCAATGTTCAGCTCCGAGACTTGAATGCAGATATCACAAAGTAGTTTCTGACAGTGCTTCTGTCTAGATTTTAGATGAAGATATTCCCGTTTCCAATGAAATCGTTAGAACTATCTTGATATCCACATACAGATTCTACAAAAAGAGTGTTTCCAAACTGCTCTATAAAAAGAAAGGTTCAACTCTGTTAGTGGAGGACACTCATCACAAAGAAGTTTCTGAGAATGCTTCTGTCTAGATTTTATATGAAGATATTCCCGTTTCCAACGAAATCTTCACTGTTATCCAAACATCGACTTGCAGATTCTACAAAAAGAGTGTTTCCAAACTGCTCTATCAAAAGAAAGGTTCAACTCTGTTAGTTGAGGACACACATCCCAAATAAGTTTCTGAGAATGCTTCTGTGTAGATTTAATGGGAAGGTATTTCGTTTTTCACCATAGGCCCGAAAGCGTTCGAAATGTCCACTTCCAGACACTACAGAAAGAGGGTTTCAAACCTGCTCTATGAAAGGGTATGTTCAGCTCTGTGACTTGAATGCAGATATCACAAAGTAGTTTCTGACAGTGCTTCTGTCTAGATTTCAGATGAAGATATTCCCGTTTCCAATGAAATCGTCACAATTATCCATATATCCACTTGAAGATTCTACAAAAAGAGTGTTTCCAAACAGCTGTAGCAAAAGAAATGTTGACCTCTGTTAGTTGAGGACACACATCACAAAGAAGATTCTGAGAATGCATCTGTCTATATTTTATATGAAGATATTACCGTTTCCATCGAAATCTTCACAGTTATCCAAATATCCACTTGCAGATTCTACAAAAAGAGTGTTTCCAAACTGCTATTTCAAAAGAAATGATCAAGTCTGTTAGTGGAGTAAACTCATCCCAAATAAGTTTCTTAGAATGCTTCTGTCTAGATTTTATGGGATGATATTTCCTTTTTCACCATAGGCCTGAAATCGCTCGAAATGTCCACTTCCAGATACTACAGAAAGACTGTTTCAAACCAACTCTATGAATGGGAATGTTCAGCTCTGTGAGTTGAATGCAGATATCGCAAAGTAGTTTCTGACAGTGCGTCTGTCTAGATTTTAGATGAAGATATTCCCGTTTCCAACGAAATCATCACAATTATCCAAATATCCAATTGCAGATTCTACAAAAAGAGTGTTTCCAAAATGCTGTATCAAAAGAAAGGTTCTACTCCCTTAGTTGAGGAAATACATCCCAAATAAGTTTCTGAGAATGTTTCTGTCTAGATTTTATGGGATGATATTTCCTATTTCACCATAGGCCTGAAATCGCTTGAAATGTCCACTTCCAGATACTACAGAAAGACAGTTTCAAACCGACTCTATGAAAGGGAATCTTCAGCTCTGTGACTTGAATGCAGATATCACAATGTAGTTTCTGACAGTGCTTCTGTCTAGATTTCAGATGAAGGTATTCCCGTTTCCAATGAAATCGTTAGAACTATCTAGATATCGACTTACAGATTCTACAAAAAGAGTGTTTCCAAACTGCTCTGTCAATAGAAAGGTTCAACTCTGTTAGTTGAGGACACACATCCCAAATAAGTTTCTGAGAATGCTTCTGTCTAGATTTTATGGGAAGATATTTCGTTTTTCACCGTAGGCCGGAAAGCGCTCGAAATGTCCACTTCCAGACACTACTGAAAGAGGGTTTCAAACCTGCTCTATGAAAGGGAATGTTCAGCTCTGTGACTTGAATGCAGATATCACAATGTAGTTTCTGACAGTGCTTCTGTCTAGATTTCAGATGAAGATATTCCCGTTTCCAACGAAATCGTTAGAACTATCTAGATATCGACTTACAGATTCTACAAAAAGAGTGTTTCCAAAGTGATCTGTCAATAGAAAGGTTCACCTCCGTTAGTTGAGGACACTCATCACAAAGAAGTTTCTGAGAATGCTTCTGTCTAGATTTTATGTGAAGATATTCCCGTTTCCAACGAAATCTTCACAGTTATCCAAATATCCACTTGAAGATTCTACAAAAAGAGTGTTTCCAAAGTGCTGTAGCAAAAGAAATGTTGAACTCTGTTAGTTGAGGACACACATCACAAAGAAGTTTCTGAGAATGCTTCTGTCTAGATTTTATATGAAGATATTACCGTTTCCAACAAAATCTTAACAGTTATCCAAATACCCACCTGCAGATTCTACAAAAAGAGTGTTTCCAAACTTCTATATCAAAAGAAAGGTTCAACTCTGCTAGTTGAGGACACACATCACAAAGAAGTTTCTGAGAATGCTTCTGTCTAGATTTTAAATGAGGATATTCCCGTTTCCAACGAAATCCTCAGAGCTATCCCAATATAAACTTACAGATTCTACAAAAAGTGTGATTCCAAATTGCTGTATCTAAAGAAAGGTCGAAATCTGTTAGTTGAGGACACACAACACAAAGAAGTTTCTGAGAATGCTTCTGTCCAGATTTTAAATGATGGTATTCCCGTTTCCTATGAAATCTTCACAGCTTTCCAAATATCCACTTACAGATTCTACAAAAACAGTGTTTCCAAACTGCTGTATCAAAAGAAAGGTTCAACTCTCTTAGTTGAGGACACACATCCCAAATAAGTTTCTGAGAAAGCCTCTGTTTCGTTTTTATGGGAAGATACTTCTTTTTTCACCGTAGGCATGAAAGGGCTCGAATTCTCCACTTCCAGATACTGTAGAAAGAGTGTTTCAAACCTGCTCTATGAAACGGAATGTTCAGCTCCGAGACTTGAATGCAGATATCACAAAGTAGTTTCTGACAGTGCTTCTGTCTAGATTTTAGATGAAGATATTCCCGATTCCAACGAAATCGTTAGAACTAACTTGATATCCACTTACAGATTCTACAAAAAGAGTGTTTCCAAACTGCTCTATAAAAAGAAAGGTTCAACTCTGTTAGTTGAGGACACTCCTCAGAAAGAAATTTCTGAGAAGGCTTCTGTCTAGACTTTATATGAAGATATTACCGTTTCCAATGAAATCTTCACAGCTTTCTTAATATCCACTTGCAGATTCTACAAAAAGAGTGTTTCCAAATTGCTATATCAAAAGAAAGGTTCAACACTCTTAGTTGAGGACACAAATCCCAAATAAGTTTCTGAGAATGCTTCTGTCTAGATTTTATGGGATGATATTTCGTTTTCCACCATAGGCCTGAAACCGCTCGAAATGTCCACTTCCAGACACTACAGAAAGACTGTTTCAAACCTACTCTATGAATGGGAATGTTCAGCTCTGTGACTTGAATGCAGATATCACAAAGTAGTTTCTGACAGTGCTTCTGTCTAGATTTCAGGTGAAGATATTCCCGTTTCCAATGAAATCGTTAGAACTGTCTAGATATACACTTGCAGATTCTACAAAAAGAGTGTCTCCAAACTGCTCTATCCAAAGAAAGGTTCCACTCTGTTAGTTGAGGACACACGTCACAAAGAAGTTTCTGAGAATGCTTCTGTCTAGATTTTACATGAAGATACTCCCGTTTCCAAAAAAATCCTCAGAGCTATCCCTATATCCACTTACAGATTCTACAAAAAGAGTGTTTCCAAATTGCTGTATCAAAAGAAAGGTTGAACTCCGTTAGTTGGGGACACACATCACAAAGAAGTTTGTGAGAATGCTTCTGTCTAGATTTTACATGAAGATATTCCCGTTTCCTATGAAATCTTCACAGCTTTCCACATATCCACTTGCAGATTCTACAAAAAGAGTGTTTCCAAAATGCTGTATCAAAAGAAAGGTTCAACTCTCTTAGTTGAGGACACTCATCCCATATAAGTTTCTGAGAAATCCTCTGTTTCGTTTTTATGGGAAGATACTTCCTTTTTCACCGTAGGCCTGAAAGCGCTCGAAATGTCCATTTCCAGACACTGCAGAAAGAGTTTTTCAAACCTGCTCTATGAAACGGAATGTTCAGCTCTGAGACTTGAATGCAGATATCACAAAGTAGTTTCTGACAGTGCTTCTGTCTAGATTTTAGATGAAGATATTCCCGTTTCCAACGAAATCGTTTGGACTATCTAGATATCCACTTACAGATTCCATAAAAAGAGTGTTTCCAAACTGCTCTATCAAAAGAAAGGTTCAACTGTGTTAGTTGAGGACACTCATCTGAAAGAAGTTTCTGAGAATGCTTCTGTCTAGATTTTATATGAAGATATTCATGTTTCCAACGAAATCTTCACAGTTATCCTTACAACGACTTGCAGATTCTACAAAAAGAGTGTTTCCAAACTGCGCTATCAAGAGAAAGGTTCAACTCTGTTAGTTGAGGACACACATCCCAAATAAGTTTCTGAGAATGCTTCTGTCTTCATTTTATGGGAAGATATTTCGTTTTCCACCATAGGCCCGAAAGCGCTCGAAATGTCCACTTCCAGACACTGCAGAAAGAGGGTTTCGAACCACCTCTATGAAAAGGAATGTTCAGCTCTGTGACTTGAATGCAGATATCACAAAGTAGTTTCTGACAGTGCTTCTGTCTAGATTTCAGATGAAGATATACCCGTTTCCAACGAAATCGTTAGAACTATCTAGATATCCACTTACAGATTCTTCAAAAAGTGTGTCTCCAAAGTGCTCTGTCAAAAGAAAGGTTCAACTCTGTTAGTTGAGGACACTCATCACAAAGAATTTCTGGGAATGCTTCTGTCTAGATTTTATATGAAGATATTCCCGTTTCCAACGAAATCTTCACAGTTATCCAAATATCCACTTGAAGATTCTACAAAAAGAGTGTTTCCAAACTGCTGTAGCAAAAGAAATGTTGAACTCTGTTAGTTGAGGACACACATCACAAAGAAGTTTCTGAGAATGCTTCTGTCTAGATATTATATGAATATATTTCCGTTTTCAACAAAATCTTCACATTTATCCAAATATCCACTTGCAGATTCTACAAAAAGTGTGTTTCCAAAGTGCTCTATCCGTAGAAAGTTTCAGCTGTGTTAGTTGAGGACACACATCACAAAGAAGTTTCTGAGAATGCTTCTGTCTAGATTTCAAATGAAGATATTCCCGTTTCCAACGAAATCCTCAGAGCTATCCCAATATCCACTTACAAATTCTACAAAAAGAGTGTTTCCAAATTGCTGTATCAAAAGAAAGGTTGAATTCTCTTAGTTGAGGACACACATCACAAAGAAGTTTCTGAGAATCCTTCTGTCTAGATTTTACATGAAGATATTTCCATTTCCTTCGAAATCTTCACAGCCTTCCAAATATCCACTTGCAGATTCTACAAAAAGAATGTTTCCAACCTGCTCTATGAAAGGGAATGTTCAGCTCTGTTAGTTGAGGAAACACATCCCAAATAAGTTTCTGAGAATGCTTCTGTCTAGATTTTATGGGATGATATTACCTTTTTCACCATAGGCCTGAAATCGCTCGAAATGTCCACTTCCAGATACTACAGAAAGACAGTTTCAAACCTACTCTATGAATGGGAATGTTCAGCTCTGTGACTTGAATGCAGATATCGCAAAGTAGTTTCTGACAGCGCTTCTGTCTAGATTTTAGATGAAGATATTCCCGTTTCCAGCGAAATCATCACAGTTATCCATATATCCACTTACAGATTCTACAAAAAGAGTTTTTCCAAACTGCTCTATCCAAAGAAAGGTTCAACTCTGTTAGTTGAGGACACTCATCACAAAGAAGTTTCTGAGAATGCTTCTGTCTAGATTCTATATGAAGATATTCCCGTTTCCAACGAAATCTTCAGTTATCCAAATATCCATTTGCAGATTCTACAAGAAGAGTGTTTCCAAACTGCTATATCAAAAGAAAGGTTCAACTCTGTTAGTTGAGGAAACACATCCCAACTAAGTTTCTGAGAATGCTTCTGTCTAGATTTTATGGGATGATATTTCCTTTTTCACCATAGGCCTGAAATCGCTTGAAATGTCCACTTCCAGATACTACAGAAAGACGGTTTCAAGCCTACTCTATGAAAGGGAATGTTCAGCTCTGTGACTTGAATGCTGATATCACAAAGTAGTTTCTGACAGTGCTTCTGTCTAGATTTTAGATGAAGATATTCCCGTTTCCAATGAAATCGTTAGGACTCTCTAGATATCCACTTACAGATTCCACAAAAAGAGTGTTTCCAAACTGCTCTATCAAAAGAAAGGTTCAACTGTGTTAGATGAGGACACTCATCTGAAAGAAGTTTCTGAGAATGCTTCTGTCTAGATTTTATATGAAGGTACTCCCGTTTACAACGAAATCTTCACAGTTATCCAAATATCCACTTGAAGATTCTACGAAAAGAGTGTTTCCCAAGTGCTCTATTAATAGAATGGTTCAACTCTGTTAGTTGAGGACACTCATCACAAAGAAGTTTCTGAGAATGCTTCTGTCTAGATTTTATATGAAGATATTCCCGTTTCCAACGAAATCTTCACAGTTATCCAAATATCCACTTGAAGATTCTACAAAAAGAGTTTTTCCAAACTTCTGTAGCAAAAGAAATGTTGAACTATGTTAGTTGAGGACACACATCCCAAATAAGATTCTGAGAATGCTTCTGTCTTGATTTTACATGAAGATATTCCCGTTTCCTACGAAATCTTCACAGCTTTCCAAATATCCACTTGCAGATTCTACAAAAAGAGTGTTTCCACACTGCTGTAGCAAAAGAAATGTTGAACTCTGTTAGTTGAGGACACACATCACAAAGAAGTTTCTCTGAATGCTTCTGTCTAGATTTTATATGAAGATATTACCGTTTCCAACGAAATCTTCACAGTTATCCAAATATCCACTTGCAGATTCCAGAAAAAGAGTGTTTCCAAACTGCTATATCAAAAGAAAGCATCAAATCTGTTAGTTGAGGAAACACATTCCAAATAAGTTTCTGAGAATGCTTCTGTCTAGATTTTATGGGATGATTTTTCCTTTTTCACCATAGGCCGAAATTGCTCGAAATGTCCTCTTCAAGATACTACAGAAAGAGTGTTTCCAACCTGCTCTATGAATGGGAATGTTCAGCTCTGTGACTTGAATGCAGATATCGCAAAGTAGTTTCTGACAGCGCTTCTGTCTAGATTTTAGATGAAGATATTCCCGTTTCCAATGAAATCCTCGCAGTTATCCAAATATCCACTTACAGATTCTACAAAAAGAGTGTTTCCAAACTGCTCTATCCAAAGAAAGGTTCAACTCTGTTATTTGAGGACACACATCACAAAGAATTTTCTGAGAATCCTTCTGTGTAGATTTTATATGAAGATATCCCGGTTTCCAACAAAATCTTCAGTTATCCAAACATCGACTTGCAGGTTCTACAAAAAGAGTGTTTCCACACAGCTCTATCAAAACAAAGGTTCAACTCTGTTAGTTGAGGACACACATCCCAAATAAGTTTCTGAGAATGCTTCTGTCTAGATTTTATGGGAAGATATTACGTTTTTCACCATAGGCAGGAAAGCGCTCGAAATGTCCACTTCCAGACACTACTGAAAGAGGGTTTCAAACCTGCTCTATGAAAGGGAATGTTCAGCTCCATGACTTGAATGCAGATATCACAATGTAGTTTCTGACAGTGCTTCTGTCTAGATTTCAGATGAAGATATTCCCCTTTCCAACGGAATCGTTAGAACTATTTTGATATCCACATACAGATTCTACAAAAAGAGTGTTTCCAAACTTCTCTATGAAAAGAAAGGTTCAACTCTGTTAGTTGTGGACACTCAACACAAAAAGTTTCTGAGAATGCTTCTGTCTAGATTCTATATGAAGATATTCCCGTTTCCAATGAAATCTTCACAGTTATCCAAATATCCACTTGATGATTCTACCAAAAGAGTGTTTCCAAAGCGCTCTATTAATAGAATGGTTCAACTCTGTTAGTTGAGGACACTCATCACAAAGAAGTTTCTGAGAATGCTTCTGTCTAGATTTTATATGAAGATATTCCCGTTTCCAACGAAATCTTCACAGTTATCCTAATATCCACTTGAAGATTCCACAAAAAGAGTGTTTCCAAACTGCTGTAGCAAAAGAAATGTTGAACTATGTTAGTTGAGGACACACATCACAAAGAAGTTTCTGAGAATGCTTCTGTCTAGATTTTACATGAAGATATTCCCGTTTCCTATGAAATCTTCACAGCTTTCCAAATATCCACTTGCAGATTCTGCAAAAAGAGTGTTTCCAAACTGCTGTATCAAAAGAAAGGTTCAACTCTCTTAGTTGAGGACACACATCCCAAATAAGTTTCTGAGAAAGCCTCTGTCTCGTTTTTATGGGAAGATACTTCCTTTTTCACCGTAGGCCTGAAAGCGCTCGAAATGTCCACTTCCAGATACTGCAGAAAGAGTGTTTCAAACCTGCTCTATGAAACGGAATGTTCAGCTCTGAGACTTGAATGCAGATATCACAAAGTAGTTTCTGACAGTTCTTCTGTCTAGATTTTAGATGAAGATATTCCCGTTTCCAACGAAAACTTTAGGGCTATCTAGATATCCACTTACAGATTCCACAAAAAGTGTGTTTCCAAACTGCTCTATCAAAAGAACAGTTCAACTGTGTTAGTTGAGGACTCTCATCTGAAAGAAGTTTCTGAGAATGCTTCTGTCTAGATTTTATATGAAGATATTCCGGTTTCCAACAAAATCTTCACAGTTATCCAAACATCGTCTTGCAGATTCTACAAAAAGAGTGTTTCCAAACAGCTCTATCAAAACAAAGGTTCAACTCTGTTAGTTGAGGACACACATCCCAAATAAGTTTTTGAGAATGTTTCGATATAGATTTTATATGAAGATATTCCCGTGTCTAACGAAATCTTCACAGTTTTCCAAATATCCACTTGAAGATTCTACAAAAAGAGTGTTTCCACACTGCTGTAGCAAAAGAAATGTTGAACTCTGTTAGTTGAGGACACACATCACAAAGAAGTTTCTCTGAATGCTTCTGTCTAGATTTTATATGAAGATATTACCGTTTCCAACGAAATCTTCACAGTTATCCAAATATCCAGTTGCAGATTCTACAAAAAGAGTGTTTCTAAACTGCTATATCAAAAGAAAGCATCAAATCTGTTAGTTGAGGAAACACATCCCAAATAAGTTTCTGAGAATGCTTCTGTCTAGATTTTATGGGATAATATTTCCTTTTTCACCATAGGCCTGAAATCGCATTAAATGTCCACTTCCAGATACTACAGAAAGACTGTTTCAAACATACTCTACGAAAGGGAATGTTGAGCTCTGTGACTTGAATGCAGATATCACAAAGTAGTTTCTGACAGCGCTTCTGTCTAGATTTTAGATGAAGATATTCCCGTTTCCAATGAAATCGTTAGAACTATCTAGATATCCACTTACAGATTCTACACAAAGAGTGTTTCCAAAGTGCTCTGTGAAAAGAAAGTTTCAACTCTGTTAGTTGAGGACACTCATCACAAAGAAGTTTCTGAGAATTCTT
Source organism: Gorilla gorilla gorilla (assembly GCF_029281585.2). Lineage (NCBI taxonomy): Eukaryota > Metazoa > Chordata > Mammalia > Primates > Hominidae > Gorilla > Gorilla gorilla. The sequence goes on from NC_073237.2 coordinate 18,259,250, forward strand.
CTGTCTAGATTTTATATGAAGATATTCCCGTGTCCTACGAAATCTTCACAGTTATCCAAATATCCACTTGAAGATTCTGCAAAAAGAGTGTTTCCAAACTGCTATATCAAAAGAAATAATCAACTCTGTTAGTTGAGGAAACATATCCCAAAGAAGTTTCTGAGAATGCTTCTGTCTTGATTTTATGGGATGATATTTCCTTTTTCACCATAGGCCTGAAATCACTCGAAATGTCCACTTCCAGATACTTCAGACAGACTGTTTCAAACCTACTCTATGAATGGGAATGTTCAGCTCTGTGACTTGAATGCAGATATCGCAAAGTAGTTTCTGACAGTGCTTCTGTCTAGATTTTAGATGAAGGTATTCCCGTTTCCAACAAAATCATCACAGTTATCCAAATATCCACCTACAGATTCTACAAAAAGAGTGTTTCCAAACTGCCCTATCCAAAGAATGGTTCAACTCTGATAGTTGAGGACACACATCACAAAGAAGTTTCTGAGAATGCTTCTGTCTAGATTTTAAATGAATATATACACGTTTCCAATGAAATCCTCAGAGCTATCCCAATATAAACTTACAGATTCTACAAAAAGAGTGATTCCAAATTGCTGTATCAAAAGAAAGGTTGAACTCTGTTTGTTGAGGCCACACATCACAAAGAAGTTTCTGAGAATGTTTCTGTCTAGATTTTACATGAAGATATTCCCGTTTCCTACGATAACTTCACAGCTTTACATATATCCACTTGCAGATTCTACAAAAAGAGTGTTTCCAAACTGCTGTATCAAAAGAAAGGTTCAACTCTCTTAGTTGAGGACACACATCCCAAATAAGTTTCTGAGAAAGCCTCTGTCTCGTTTTTATGGGAAGATTCTTCCTTTCTCACCGTAGGCCTGAAAGCGCTCGAAATGTCCACTTCCAGATACTGCAGAAAGTGTGTTTCCAACCTGCTCTATGAAACGGAATGTTCAGGTCTGAGACTTGAATGCAGATATCACAAAGTAGTTTCTGACAGTGCTTCTGTCTAGATTTCAGATGAAGATATTCCCGTTTCCAACGAAATCGTTAGAACTATCTTGATGTCCACATACAGATTCTACAAAAAGAGTGTTTCCAAACTGCTCTATCAAAAGAAAGGTTCAACTCTGTTTGTTGAGGACACTCATCACAAAGTAGTTTCTGAGAATGCTTCTGTCTAGATTTTATATGAAGATATTTCCGTTTCCAACGAAATCTTCACTGTTATCCAAATATCCACTTGCAGATTCGACAAAAAGAGTGTTTCCAAACTGGTATATCAAAAGAAAGGATCAACTCCGTTAGCTGAGGAAACACATCCCAAATTATTTTCTGAGAATGCTTCTGTCTAGATTTTATGGAATGATATTTCCTTTTTCACCATAGGTCTGAAATCGCTTGAAATGTCCACTTCCAGATACTACAGAAAGACTGTTTCAAACCTACTCTATGAAAGGGAATGCTCACCTCTGTGACTTGAATGCAGATATCGCAAAGTAGTTTCTGACAGTCCTTCTGTCTAGATTTTAGATGAAGATATTCCCGTTTCCAATGAAATCTTTAGGACTATCTTGATATCCACTTACTGATTCCACAAAAAGAGTGTTTCCAAACTGCTCTATCAAAAGAAAGGTTCAACTCTGTTAGTTGAGGACACTCATCTGAAAGAAGTTTCTGAGAATGCTTGTGTCTAGGTTTTATATGAAGATATTCCCGATTCCAACGAAATCTTCACAGTTATTCAAAAATCCACTTGAAGATTCTACCAAAAGAGTGTTTCCAAAGTGCTCTATTAATAGAATGGTTCAACTCTGTTAGTTGAGGACACTCTTCACAAAGAAGTTTCTGAGAATGCTTCTGTCTAGATTTTATATGAAGATATTCCCGTTTCCAACGAAATCTTCACAATTATCCAAACATCGACTTGCAGATTCTACAAAAAGAGTGTTTCCAAACTGCTCTATCAAAAGAAAGTTTCAACTCTGTTAGTTGAGTACACACATCCCAAATAAATTTCTGAGAATGCTTCTCTCTAGATTTTATGGGAAGATAATTCGTTTTTCACCATAGGCCCGAAAGCGCTCGAAATGTCCTCTTCCAGACACTACAGAAAGAGGATTTCAAACCTGCTCTATGAAAGGGAATGTTCAGCTCTGTGACTTGAATGCAGATATCACAAAGTAGTTTCTGACAGTGCTTCTGTCTAGATTTCAGATGAAGATATTCCCGTTTCCAATGAAATCGTTAGAACTATCTAGATATCCACTTACAAATTCTACACAAAGAGGGTTTCCAAAGTGCTCTGTCGAAAGAACGGTTCAACTCTGTTAGTTGAGGACCCTCATCCCAAAGAAGTTTCTGAGAATGCTTCTGTCTAGATTTTATATGAAGACATTCCCGTGTCCAACGAAATCTTCACAGTTATCCAAATATCCACTTGAAGATTCTACAAAAAGAGTGTTTCCAAACTGCTATATCAAAAGAAAGATCAACTCTGTTAGTTGAGGAAACACATTACAAATAAGTTTCTGAGAATGCTTCTGTATAGATTTTATGGGATGATATTTCCTTTTTCACCATAGTCCTGAAATCGCTCGAAATGTCCACTTCCAGATACTACAGAAAGACTTTCTCAAACCTACTCTATGAAAGGGAATGTTCAGCTCTGCGACTTGAACGCAGATATCACAAAGTAGTTTCTGACAGCGCTTCTGTCTAGAGTTTAGATGAAGGTATTCCCATTTCCAATGAAATCATCACAGTTATCCAGATATCAACTTACAGATTCTACAAAAAGAGTGTTTCCAAACTGCCCTATCCAAAGAATGGTTCAACTCTGATAGTTGAGGACACACATCACAAAGAAGTTTCTGAGAATGCTTCTGTCTAGATTTTAAATGAATATATACCCGTTTCCAACGAAATCCTCAGAGCTATCCCAATATAAACTTACAGATTCTACAAAAATAGTGATTCCAAATTGCTGTATCAAAAGAAAGTTGAACTCTGTTTGTTTAGGCCACACATCACAAAGAAGTTTCTGAGAATGTTTCTGTCTAGATTTTACATGAAGATATTCCCGTTTCCTACGATAACTTCACAGCTTTACAAATATCCACTTGCAGATTCTACAAAAAGAGTGTTTCCAAACTGCTGTATCAAAAGAATGGTTCAACTCTCTTAGTTGAGGACACACATCCCAAATAAGTTTCTGAGAAAGCCTCTGTCTCGTTTTTATGGGAAGATTCTTCCTTTCTCACCGTAGGCCTGAAAGCGCTCGAAATGTCCACTTCCAGATATTGCAGAAAGTGTGTTTCCAACCTGCTCTATGAAACGGAATGTTCAGCTCTGTGACTTGAATGCAGATATCGCAAAGTAGTTTCTGACAGTGCTTCTGTCTAGATTTTAGATGAAGATATTCCCGTTTCCAACGAAATCGTTAGGACTATCTAGATATCCACTTACAGATTCCACAGAAACAGTGTTTCCAAACTGCTCTATCAAAAGAAAGATTCAACTGCGTTCGTTGAGGACACTCATCACAAAGGAGTTTCTGATAATGCTTCTGTATAGATTTAAAATGAAGATATTCCCGTTTGCAACGAAATCCTCAGAGCTATCCCAATATAAACTTACAGATTCTACAAAAAGAGTGATTCCAAATTGCTGTATCAAAAGAAAGGTTGAACTCTGTTAGTTGAGGACACACATCACAAAGAAGTCTCTGAGAATGCTCCTGTCTTGAATTTACATGAAGATATTCCCGTTTCCTAAGAAATCTTCACAGCTTTCCAAATATCCACTTGCAGATTCTTCAAAAGGGTGTTTCCAAACTGCTGTATCAAAAGAAACGTTCAACTCTCTTAGTTGAGGACACACATCCGAAATAAGTTTCTGAGAAAGCCTCTGTCTCGTTTTTATGGGAAGATACTTCCTTTTTCACCGTAGGCCTGAAAGCGCACAAAATGTCCACTTCAAGATACTGCAGAAAGAGTGTTTCAAACCTGCTCCATGAAACGGAATGTTCAGCTCAGAGGCTTGAATACAGATATCACAAAGTAGTTTCTGACAGTGCTTCTGTCTAGATTTTAGATGAAGATATTCCCGTTTCCAAAGAAATCGTTAGAACTATCCTGATATCCACATACAGATTCTACAAAAAGAGTTTTTCCAAACTGCTCTATCAAAAGAAAGGTTCAACTCTGTTAGTAGAGGACACTCATCACAAAGAAGTTTCTGAGAATGCTTCTGTCTAAATTTTATATGAAGATATTACCGTTTCCAACGAAATCTTCACAGTTATCCAAATATCCACTTGAAGAATCTACAAAAAGAGTGTTTCCAAAGTGCTCTATTAATAAAATGGTTTAAATCTGTTAGTTGAGGACACTCATCACAAAGAAGTTTCTGAGAATGCTTCTTTCTAGATTTTATGGGAAGATATTTCGTTTTTCACCATAGACCCGAAAGCGCTCGAAATGTCCACTTCCAGACACTACAGAAAGAGGGTTTCAAACCTGCTCTATGAAAGGGAATGTTCAGCTATGTGAGCTGCATGCAGATATCACAAAGTAGTTTCTGACAGTGCTTCTGTCTAGATTTCAGATGAAGATATTCCCGTTTCCAATGAAATCGTGAGAACTATCTAGATATCCACTTACAGATTCTACAAAAAGAGTGTTTCCAAAGTGCTCTGTCCAAAGAAACGTTCAACTCTGTTAGTTGAGGACACTCATCACAAAGAAGTTTCTGAGAATGCTTCTGTCTAGATTTTATATGAAGATATTCCCGTTTCCAACGAAATCTTCACAGTTATCCAAATATCCACTTGAAGATTCTACAAAAAGAGTGTTTCCAAAGTCCTCTGTTAATAGAATGGTTCAACTCTGTTAGTTGAGGACACTCATCACAAAGACGTTTCTAAGAATGTTTCTGTCTGGTTTTTATATGAAGATATTCCCGTTTCCAACGACATCTTCACAGTTATCCAAACATCGACTTGCAGATTCTACAAAAAGAGTGTTTCCAAACTGCTCTATCAAAAGAAAGGTTCAACTCTGTTAGTTGAGGACACGCATCCCAAGTAAGTTTCTGAGAATGCTTCTGTCTAGATTTCATTGGAAGATATTTCGTTTTTCACCATAGGCCCGAAAGCGCTCGAAATGTCCACTTCCAGACACTACAGAAAGAGGGTTCCAAACCTGCTCTATGAAAGGGAATGTTCGGCTCTGTGACCGGAATGCAGATATCACAAAGTAGTTTCTGACAGTGCTTCTGTCTAGATTTCAGATGAAGATATTCCCGTTTCCAATGAAATCGTTAGAACTATCTAGATATCCACTTACAGATTCTACAAAAAGAGTGTCTCCAAAGTGCTCTGTCAAAAGAAAGGTTCAACTCTGTTAGTTGAGGACACTCATCACAAAGGAGTTTCTGAGAATTCTTCTGTCTAGATTTTATATGAAGATATTCCCGTGTCCAACGAAATCTTTACAGTTATCCAAATATCCACTTGAAGATTCTACAAAAAGAGTGTTTCCAAACTGCTGTAGCAAAAGAAATGTTGAACTCTGTTAGTTGAGGACACACATCACAAAGAAGTTTCTGAGAATGCTTCTGTCTAGATTTTGTATGAAGATATTACCGTTTCCAATGAAATCTTCACAGTTATCCAAATATCCACTTGCAGCATCTACAAAAAGAGTGTTTCCAAACTGCTATATCAAAAGAAAGGATCAACTGTGTTAGTTGAGGAAACACATCCCAAATAAGTTTCTGAGAATCCTTCTGTCTAGATTTTATGGGATGATATTTCCTTTTTCACCATAGGCCTGAAATCGCTTGAAATGTCCACTTCCAGATACTACAGAAAGACTGTTTCTAACCTACTCTATGACAGGGAATGTTCAGCTCTGTGACTTGAATGCAGATATCGCAAAGTAGTTTCTGACAGTGCTTCTGTCTAGATTTTAGATGAAGATATTCGCGTTTCCAATGAAATCGCCAGGACTATCCAGATATCCACTTACAGATTCCACAAAAAGAGTGTTTCCAAACTGCTCTATCAAAAGAAAGGTTCAACTGTGTTAATTGAGGACACTCATCACAAAGAAGTTTCTGAGAATGCTTCTGTCTAGATTTTATATGAAGATATTCCCGTTTCCAACGGAATCATCACAGTTATCCGAACATCGACTTGCAGATTCTACAAAAAGAGTGTTTCCAAACTGCTCTATCAAAAGAAAGGTTCAACTCTGTTAATTGAGGACACACATCCCAAATAAGTTTCTGAGAATGCTTCTGACTAGATTTTATGGGAAGATATTTCGTTTTTCACCATAGGCCCGAAAGCGCTCGAAATGTCCACTTCCAGAGACTACAGAAAGAGGGTTTCAAACCTGCTCTATGAAAGGGATTGTTCAGCTCTGTGACTTGAATGCAGATATCACAAAGTAGTTTCTGACAGTGCTTCTGCCTAGATTTCAGATGAAGATATTCCCGTTTCCAATGAAGTCGTAAGAACTATCTAGATATCCACTTACAGATTCTACAAAATGAGTGTTTCCAAAGTGCTCTGTCAAAAGAAAGGTTCAACTCTGTTAGTTGAGGACACTCATCACAAAGAAGTTTCTGAGAATGCTTCTGTCTAGATTTTATATGAAGATATTCCCGTTTCCAATGAAATCTTCACAGTTATCCAAATATCCACTTGAAGATTCTACAAAAAGTGTATTTCCAAACTGCTGCAGCAAAAGAAATGTTGAACTCTGTTAGTTGAGGACACACATCACAAAGAAGTTTCTGAGAATGCTTCTGTCTAGATTTTATATGAAGATATTACCGTTTCCAATGAAATCTTCACAGTTATCCAAATATCCACTTGCAGATTCTACAAAAAGAGTGTTTCCAAACTGCTATATCAAAAGAAAGAATCAACTCTGTTACTTGAGGAAACACATCCCAAATAAGTTTCTGAGAAAGCCTCTGTCTCGTTTTTATGGGAAGATACTTCCTTTTTCACCGTAGGCCTGAAAGCGCACGAATTGTCCACTTCAAGATACTGCAGAAAGAGTGTTTCAAACTTGCTCTATGAAACGGAATGTTCAGCTCTGAGACTTGAATACAGACATCACGAAGTAGTTTCTGACAGTGTTTCTGTCTAGATTTTAGATGAAGATATTCCCGTTTCCAACGAAATCGTTAGAACTATCTTGATATCCACATACAGATTCTACAAAAAGAGTGTTCCCAAACTGCTCTATAAAAAGAAAGGTTCAACTCTGTTAGTTGAGGACACTCATCACAAAGAAGTTTCTGAGAATGCTTCTGTCTAGATTTTATATGAAGATATTCCCGTGTCCAATGAAATCTTCACATTTATCCAAATATCCACTTGAAGATTCTACAAAAAGAGTGTTTCCAAACTGCTATATCAAAAGAAAGAATCAGCTCTGTTAGTTGAGGAAACACATCCCAAATAAGTTTCTGAGAAAGCCTCATTCTCGTTTTTATGGGAAGATACTTCCTTTTTCACCGTAGGCCTGAAAGCGCACAAAATGTCCACTTCAAGATACTGCAGAAAGAGTGTTTCAAACCTGCTCCATGAAACGGAATGTTCAGCTCAGAGGCTTGAATACAGATATCACAAAGTAGTTTCTGACAGTGTTTCTGTCTAGATTTTAGATGAAGATATTCCCGTTTCCAATGAAATCGTTAGAACTATCTTGATATCCACATACAGATTCTACAAAAAGAGTGTTCCCAACTGCTCTATAAAAAGAAAGGTTCAACTCTGTTAGTTGAGGACACTCATCAAAAAGAAGTTTTTGAGAATGCTTCTGTCTAGATTTTATATGAAGATATTACCGTTTCCAACGAAATCTTCACAGTTATCAATACATCGACTTGCAGATTCTACAAAAAGAGTGTTTCCAAACTGCTCTATCAAAAGAAAGTTTCAACTCTGTTAGTTGAGGACACACACCCCAAATAAGTTTCTGAGAATGCTTCTGTCTAGATTTTATGTGATGATATTTCCTTTTTCACCATAGGCCTGAAATCGGTTGAAATGTCCACTTCCAGATACTACAGGAGGACTGTTTCAATCCTTCTCTATGAAAGGGAATGTTCAGCTCTGTGACTTGAATGCAGATATCGCAAAGTAGTTTCTGACAGTGCTTCTGTCTAGATTTTAGATGAAGATATTCCCGTTTCCAATGAAATCGTTAGGACTATCTAGATATCCACTTACAGATTCTACAAAAAGAGTGTTTCCAAAGTACTCTGTCAAAAGAAAGGTTCAACTCTGTTAGTTGAGGACACTCGTCACAAAGAAGTTTCTGAGAATGCTTCTGTCTAGATTTTATATGAAGATGTTCCCGTGTCCAATGAAATCTTCACAGTTATCCAAATATCCACTTGAAGATTCTACAAAAAGAGTATTTCCAAACTGCTGTAGCAAAAGAAATGTTGAACTCTGTTAGTTGAGGACACTCATCTGAAAGAAGTTTCTGAGAATGCTTCTGTCTAGATTTTATATGAAGATATTACCGTTTCCAACGAAATCTTCACAGATGTCCAAATATCCACTTGCAGATTCGACAAAAAGAGTGTTTCCAAACTGCTATATCAAAAGAAAGGATCAACTCTGTTAGTTGGTTAAATACATCCCAAATAAGTTTCTGAGAATGCTTCTGTCTAGATTTTTTGGGATGATATTTCCTTTTTCACCATAGGCCTGAAATGGCTCGAAATGTCCACTTCCAGATACTACAGAAAGACTGTTTCAATCCTACTCTATGAAAGGGAATGTTCAGCTCTGTGACTTCAATGCACATATCGCGAAGGAGTTTCTGACAGTGCTTCTGTCTACATTTTACATGAAGATATTCCCGTTTCCAAAGAAATCGTTAGGACTATCTAGATATCCACTTAGAGATTCCACAAAAAGAGTGTTTCCAAAGTGCTCTATTAATAGAATGGTTCAACTCTATTTGTTGAGGACACTCATCACAGAGACGTTTCTGAGAATGCTTCTGTCTAGATTTTATATGAAGTTATTCCCGTTTCCAACGAAATCTTCACATTTATCCAAACATCGACTTGCAGATTCTACAAAAAGAGTGTTTCCAAACTGCTCTATCAAAAGAAAAGTTCAACTTTGTTAGTTGAGGACAAACATCCCAAATAAGTTTCTGAGAATGCTTCTGTCTAGATTTTATGGGAAGATATTTCGTTTTTCACCATAGGCCCGAAAGCGCTCGAAATGTCCACTTCCAGACACTACAGAAAGAGGGTTTCAAACCTGCTCTATGAAAGGGAATGTTCACCTCTGGACTTGAATGCAGATATCACAAAGTAGTTTCTGGCAGTGCTTCTGTCTAGATTTTAGATAAAGATATTCCCGTTTCCAACGAAATTGTTAGAACTATCTAGATATCCACTTGCAGATTCTACAAAAAGAGTGTTTCGAAAGCGCTCTTTTAATAGAATGGTTCAACTCTGTTAGTTGAGGACACTCATCACAAAGACGTTTCTGAGAATGCTTCTGTCTAGATTTTATGGGATGATGTTTCCTTTTTCACCATAGGCCTGAAATCGCTTGAAATGTCCACTTCCAGATACTACGTAAAAGTGTTTCAAACCTACTCTCTGAAAGGGAATGTTCAGCTCTGTGACTTGAATGCGGATATCGCAAAGTAGTTTCTGACAGTGCTTCTGTCTAGATTTTAGATGAAGATATTCCCGTTTCCAATGAAATCGTTAGGACAATCTAGACATCCACTTACACATTCCACAAAAAGAGTGTTTCCAAACTGATCTATCAAAAGAAAGGTTCAACTCTGTTAGCTGAGGACACTCATCACAAAGAAGTTTCTGAGAATGCTTCTGTCTAGATTTTATATGAAGATATTCCCGTGTCCAACGAAATCTTCACAGTTATCCAAATATCCACTTGAAGATTCTACCAAAGGAGTGTTTCCAAAGTGCTCTATTAATAGAATGGTTCAACTCTGTTAGTTGAGGACACTCATCACAGAGACGTTTCTGAGAATGCTTCTGTCTAGATTTTACATGAAGATATTACCGTTTCCAATGATATCTTCACAGTTGTCCAAATATCCACTTGCAGATTCTACAAAAAGCGTGTTTCCAAACTGCTATATCAAAAGAAAGGATCAACTCTGTTAGTTGAGGACACACATCCCAAATATGTTTCTGAGAATGCTTCTGTCTAGACTTTATGGGATGATATTTCCTTTTTCTCCATAGGCCCGAAAGCGCTCGAAATGTCCACTACCAGACACTACAGAAAGAGGGTTTCAAACCTGCTCTATGAAAGGGAATGTTCAGCTCTGTGACCTGAATGCAGATATAACAAAGTAGTTTCTGACAGTGATTCTGTCTAGATTTCAGATGAAGATATTCCCGTTTCCAATGAAATCGTTAGAACTATCTAGATATGCACTTACAGATTCTACAAAAAGAGTGTTTCCAAAGCGCTCTATTAGTAGAATGGTTCAACTCTGTTAGTTGAGGACACTCATCACAAAGACGTTTCTGAGAATGCTTCTGTCTAGATTTTATGGGATGATATTTCCTTTTTCACCATAGGCCTGAAATCGCTTGAAATGTCCACTTCCAGATACTACTGAAAGAGTGTTTCAAACCTACTCTATGAAAGGGAATGTTTAGCTCTGTGACTTGAATGCAGATATCGCAAAGTAGTTTCTCACAGTGCTTCTGTCTAGATTTTAGATGAAGATATTCCCGTTTCCAAAGAAATAGTTAGGACTATCTAGATATCCACTTTCACATTCCGCAAAAAGAGTGTTTCCAAACTGCTCTATCAAAAGAAAGGTTCAACTGTGTTACTTGAGGACTCTCATCACAAAGCAGTTTCTGAGAATGCTTCTTTCTAGATTTTATTTGAAGATATTACCGTTTCCAAAGAAATCCACAGTGCTATCCCAATATAAACATGCAGATTCTACAAAAAGAGTGTTTCCAAACTGCTCTATCAAAAGAATGGTTCAACTCTGTTAGTTGAGGACACATATCGGAAATAAGTTTCTGAGAATGTTTCTGTCTAGATTTTATGGGAAGATATTTCGTTTTTCACCAAAGGCCCGAAAGCGCTCGAAATGTCCACTTCCAGACACTACAGAAAGAGGTTTTCAAACCTGCTCTATGAAAGGGAATGTTCAGCTCTGTGACTTGAATGCAGATATCACAAAGTAGTTTCTGACAGTGCTTCTGTCTAGATCTCAGATGAAGATATTCCCGTTTCCAATGAAATCGTTAGGACTATCTAGATATCCACTTACAGATTCCACAAAAAGAGTGGTTGCAAACTGCTCTATCAAAAGAAAGGTTCAACTCTGTTAGTTGAGGACACTAATCACAAAGAAGTTTTTGAGAATGCTTCTGTCTAGATTTTATTTGAAGATATTGCCGTTTCCAACGAAATCCACAGAGCTATCCCAATATAAACTTGCAGATTCTACAAAAAGAGTGATTCCAAATTGCTGTATCAAAAGAAAGGATGAACTCTGTTAGTTGAGGACACACATCACAAAGAAGTTTCTGAGAATGCTTCTGTCTAGATTTTAAAGGAAAATATTTCCGTTTCCAACGAAATCCTCAGAGCTATCCAAATATAAACTTACAGATTCTAGATAAAGAGTGATTCCAAATTGCTGTATCAAAAGAAAGGTTGAACTCTGTTAGTTGAGGACACACATCACAAAGACGTTTCTGAGAATGCTTCTGTCTAGATTTTACATGAAGACATTCCCGTTTCCTATGAAATCTTCACAACTTTGCAAATATCCACATACAGATTCTACAAAAAGAGTGTTTCCAAACTGCTGACACAAAAGAAAGGTTCAACTGTGTTAGTTGAGGACACTCATCTGAAAGAAGTTTCTGAGAATGCTTCTGTCTAGATTTTATGTGAAGATATTCCCGTTTAAAACGAAATCTTCAGATTTACCCAAATATCCACTTGAAGATTCTACAAAAAGAGTGTTTCCATAGTGCTCTATTAATAGAATGGTTCATCTCTGTTAGTTGAGGACACTCATCACAAAGACGTTTCTGAGAATGCTTCTGTCTAGATTTTATATGAAGATATTCCCGTTTCCAAGGAAATCTTCACAGTTATCCAAACATCGACTTGCAGATTCTACAAAAAGACAGTTTCCAAACTGCTCTATCAAAAGAAAGGTTCAACTCTGTTAGTTGAGGGCACACATCCCAAATAAGTTTCTGAGAATGCTTCTGTCTAGATTTTATGGGAAGATATTTCGTTTTTCACCATAGGCCCGAAAGCGCTCGAAATGTCCACTTCCAGACACTGCAAAAAGAGGGTTTCAAACCTGCTCTATGAAAGGGAATGTTCAGCTCTGTGACTTGAATGCTGATATCGCAAAGTAGTTTCTGACAGTGCTTCTGTCTAGATTTCAGATGAAGATATTCCCATTTCCAATGTAATAGTTAGAACTATCTAGATATCCACCTTCAGATTCTACAAAAAGAGTGTTTCCAAAGTGCTCTATCCAAAGAAAGGTTCAACTCTTTTAGTTGAGGACACTAATCACAAAGAAGTTTCTGAGAATGCTTCTGTCCAGATTTTATATGAAGATTTTCTCGTGTCCAACGAAATCTTCTCAGTTATCCAAATATCCACTTGAAGATTCTGCAAAAAGAGTGTTTCCAAACTGCGGTAGTGAAAGAAATGTTGAACTCTGTTAGTTGAGGACACACATCACAAAGAAGTTTCTGAGAATGCTTCTGTCTAGATTTTATATGAAGATATTACCGTTTCCAACGAAATCTTTACAGTTATCCCAATATCCACTTGCAGATTCTACAAAAAGAGTGTTTCCAAACTGCTATATCAAAAAAAGGATCAACTCTGTTAGTTGAGGAAACACATCCCAAATAAGTTTCTGAGAATGCTTCTGTCTAGATTTTATGGGATGATATTTCCATTTTCACCATAGGCCTGAAATCGCTCGAAATGTCCACTTCCAGATACTACAGAAAGACTATTTCAAACCTATTCTATGAATGGGAATGTTCAGCTCTGTGACTTGAATGCAGATATTGCAAAGTAGTTTCTGACAGCGCTTCTGTCTAGATTTTAAATGAAGGTATTCCCGTTTCCAACGAAATCTTCACAGTTATCCATATATCCACTTACAGATCCTACAAAAATAGTGTTTCCAAACTGCTCTATTGAAAGAAAGGTTCAACTCTGTTAGTTGAGGACACACATCACAAAGAAGTTTCTGAGAATGCTTCTGTCTAGATTTTACATGAAGATATTCCCGTTTCCTACGAAATCTTCACAGCTTTCCAAATATCCACTTGCAGATTCTACAAAAAGAGAGTTTCCAAACTGCTGTATCAAAAGAAAGGTTCATCTCTCTCAGTGGAGGACACACATCCAAAATAAGTTTCTGAGAAAGACTCTGTCTCGTTTTTATAGGACGATAATTCCTTTTTCACCGTAGGCCTGAAAGCGCTCGAAATGTCCACTTCCAGATATAGCAGAAAGAGTGTTTCAAACCTGCTCTATGAAAGGGAATGTTCAGCTCCGAGACTTGAATGCAGATATCACAAAGTAGGTTCTGGCAGTGCTTCAGTCTAGATTTTAGATGAAGATATTCCCGTTTCCAATGAAATCATTAGATCTATCTTGATATCCACATACAGATTCTACAAAAAGAGTGTTTCCAAACTGCTCTATAAAAAGAAAGGTTCAACTCTGTTAGTTGAGGACACTCATCACAAAGAAGTTTCTGAGACTGCTTCTGTCTAGATTTTATATGAAGATATTACCATTTCCAACGAGATCTTCACAGTTATCCAAATATCCACTTGAAGATTCTACAAAAAGAGTGTTTCCAAGGTGCTCTATTAATAGAATGGTTCAACTCTGTTAGTTGAGGACACCCATCACAAAGACGTTTCTGAGAATGCTTCTGTCTAGATTTTATATGAAGATATTCCCGAGTCCAACGAAATCTTCACACTTATCCAAATATCCACTAGAAGATTCTGCAAATAGAGTGTTTACAAACTGCTGTAGCAAAAGAAATGTGGAACTCTGTTAGTTGAGGACACACATCACAAAGAAGTTTCCTAGAATGCTTCTGTCTAGATTTTATATGAAGATATTCCCGTTTCCAACGAAATCTTCACAGTTATCCAAATATCCATTTAAAGATTCTACAAAAAGAGTGTTTCCAAACTGCTCTATCAAAAGAAAGTTTCAACTCTATTAGTTGAGCACACACATCCCAAATAAGTTTCTGAGAATGATTCTGTCTAGATTTTATGGGAAGATATTTCGTTTTTCACCATAGGCCCGAAAGCGCTCGAAATGTCCACTTCCAGACACTACAGAAAGAGGGTTTCAAACCTGATCTATGAAAGGGAAAGTTCAGCTCTGTGACTGGAATGCAGATATCACAAAGTTGTTTCTGACAGTGCTTCTGTCTAGATGTCAGATGAAGGTATTCCCGTTTCCAATGAAATCGTTAGAACTATCTAGATATCCACTTACAGATTCTACAAAAAGAGTGTTTCCGAAGTGCTCTGTCCAAAGAAAGGCTCAACTCTGTTAGTTGAGGACACTCATCACAAAGAAGTTTCTGAGAATGCTTCTGTCTAGATTTTATATTAAGATATTACCGTTTCCAACGAAATCTTCACAGTTATCCAAATATCCACTTGCAGATTCTACAAAAAGTGTGTTTCCAAACTGCTATAGCAAATGAAAGGATCAACTCTGTTAGTTGAGGAAACACATCCCAAATAAGTTTCTGAGAATGCTTCTGTCTAGATTTTATGGGATGATATTTCCTTTTTCACAATAGGCCTGAAATCGCTCGAAATGTCCACTTCCATATACTACAGAAAGACTGTTTCAAACCTACTCTATGAACGGGAATGTTCAGCTCTGTGACTTGAATGCAGATATGGCAAAGTAGTTTCTGACAGCGCTTCTGTCTAGATTTTAGATGAAGGTATTCCCGTTTCCAACGAAATCATCACTGTTATCCCAATATCCACTTACAGATTCTACAAAAAGAGTGTTTCCAAACTGCTCTATCGAAAGAAAGGTTCAACTCTGTTAGTTGAGGACACACATCACAAAGAAGTTTCTGAGAATGCTTCTGTCTGGATTTTAAATGAAGATATTCCCGTTTCCAACGAAATCCTCAGAGCTATCCCAATATAAACTGCAGATTCTACAAAAAAAGTGATTCCAAATTGCTGTATCAAAGGAAAGGTTGAACTCTGTTAGTTGAGGACACACATCACAAAGAAGATTCTGAGAATGCTTCTGTCTAGATTTTACATGAAGATATTCCCGTTTCCTACGAAATCTTCACAGCTTTCCAAATATCCACTTGCAGATTCCACAAAAAGAGTGTTTCCTAACTGCTCTCTCAAAAGAAAGGCTCATCTCTCTTAGTTGAGGACACACATCCCACATAACTTTCTGAGAAAGCCTCTGTCTCTTTTTTATGGGAAGATAATTCCTTTTTCACCGTAGGCCTGAAAGCGCTCGAAATGTCCACTTCCAGATACAGCAGAAAGAGTGTTTCAAACCTGCTCTATGAAAGGGAATGTTCAGCTCTGAGACTTGAATGCAGATATCACAAAGTTGTTTCTGGCAGTGCTTCTGTCTAGATTGTAGATGAATATATTCCCGTTTCCAACGAAAACTTTAGAACTATCTTGATATCCACCTACAGATTCTACAAAAAGAGTGTTTCCAAAGTGCTCTGTCAAAAGAAAGGTTCAACTCTGTTAGTTGAGGACACTCATCACAAAGAAGTTTCTGAGAATGCTTCTGTCTAGATTTTATATGAAGATATTACCGTTTCCAATGGAATCTTCACAGTTGTCCAAATATCCTGTTGCAGATTCTACAAAAAGAGTGTTTCCAAACTGCTATATCAAAAGAAAGGATCAACTCTCTTAGTTGAGGACACGCATCCCAAATAAGTTTCTGAGAATGCTTCTGTCTAGATTTTATGGGATGATATATCCTTTTTCACCATAGGCCTGAAATCGCTTGAAATGTCCACTTCCAGATACTACAGAAAGACTGTTTCAAACATACTCTATGAAAGGGAATGTTCAGCTCTCTGACTTGAATCCAGATATCGCAAAGTAGTTTCTGACAGTGCTTCTCTCTAGATTTTAGATGAAGATATTCCCGTTTCCAAAGAAATCGTTAGGACTATCTAGATATCCACATACAGATTCCACAAAAAGAGTGGTTCCAAACTGCTCTATCAAAAGAAAGGTTCAATTGTGTTAGTTGAGGACACTCATCACAAAGAAGTTTCTGAGAATGCTTCTGTCTAGATTTTATGAAGATATTCCCGTTTCCAACGAAATCTTCACAGTTATCCAAATATCCACTTAAAGATTCTACAAAAAGAGTGTTTCCAAACTGCTCTATCAAAAGAAAGTTTCAACTCTGTTAGTTGAGCACACACATCCCAAATAAGTTTCTGAGAATGATTCTGTCTAGATTTTATGGGAAGATATTTCGTTTTTCACCATAGGCCCGAAAGCGCTCGAAATGTCCACTTCCAGACACTACAGAAAGAGGGTTTCAAACCTGATCTATGAAAGGGAAAGTTCAGCTCTGTGACTGGAATGCAGATATCACAAAGTAGTTTCTGACAGTGCTTCTGTCTAGATGTCAGATGAAGGTATTCCCGTTTCCAATGAAATCGTTAGAACTATCTAGATATCCACTTACAGATTCTACAAAAAGAGTGTTTCCGAAGTGCTCTGTCCAAAGAAAGGCTCAACTCTGTTAGTTGAGGACACTCATCACAAAGAAGTTTCTGAGAATGCTTCTGTCTAGATTTTATATTAAGATATTACCGTTTCCAACGAAATCTTCACAGTTATCCAAATATCCACTTGCAGATTCTACAAAAAGTGTGTTTCCAAACTGCTATAGCAAATGAAAGGATCAACTCTGTTAGTTGAGGAAACACATCCCAAATAAGTTTCTGAGAATGCTTCTGTCTAGATTTTATGGGATGATATTTCCTTTTTCACAATAGGCCTGAAATCGCTCGAAATGTCCACTTCCAGATACTACAGAAAGACTGTTTCAAACCTACTCTATGAACGGGAATGTTCAGCTCTGTGACTTGAATGCAGATATGGCAAAGTAGTTTCTGACAGCGCTTCTGTCTAGATTTTAGATGAAGGTATTCCCGTTTCCAACGAAATCATCACTGTTATCCCAATATCCACTTACAGATTCTACAAAAAGAGTGTTTCCAAACTGCTCTATCGAAAGAAAGGTTCAACTCTGTTAGTTGAGGACACACATCACAAAGAAGTTTCTGAGAATGCTTCTGTCTGGATTTTAAATGAAGATATTCCCGTTTCCAACGAAATCCTCAGAGCTATCCCAATATAAACTGCAGATTCTACAAAAAAAGTGATTCCAAATTGCTGTATCAAAGGAAAGGTTGAACTCTGTTAGTTGAGGACACACATCACAAAGAAGATTCTGAGAATGCTTCTGTCTAGATTTTACATGAAGATATTCCCGTTTCCTACGAAATCTTCACAGCTTTCCAAATATCCACTTGCAGATTCCACAAAAAGAGAGTTTCCAAACTGCTCTCTCAAAAGAAAGGTTCATCTCTCTTAGTTGAGGACACACATCCCACATAACTTTCTGAGAAAGCCTCTGTCTCTTTTTTATGGGAAGATAATTCCTTTTTCACCGTAGGCCTGAAAGCGCTCGAAATGTCCGCTTCCAGATACAGCAGAAAGAGTGTTTCAAACCTGCTCTATGAAAGGGAATGTTCAGCTCTGAGACTTGAATGCAGATATCACAAAGTTGTTTCTGGCAGTGCTTCTGTCTAGATTGTAGATGAATATATTCCCGTTTCCAACGAAAACGTTAGAACTATCTTGATATCCACCTACAGATTCTACAAAAAGAGTGTTTCCAAAGTGCTCTGTCAAAAGAAAGGTTCAACTCTGTTAGTTGAGGACACTCATCACAAAGAAGTTTCTGAGAATGCTTCTGTCTAGATTTTATATGAAGATATTACCGTTTCCAATGGAATCTTCACAGTTGTCCAAATATCCTGTTGCAGATTCTACAAAAAGAGTGTTTCCAAACTGCTATATCAAAAGAAAGGATCAACTCTCTTAGTTGAGGACACGCATCCCAAATAAGTTTCTGAGAATGCTTCTGTCTAGATTTTATGGGATGATATATCCTTTTTCACCATAGGCCTGAAATCGCTTGAAATGTCCACTTCCAGATACTACAGAAAGACTGTTTCAAACATACTCTATGAAAGGGAATGTTCAGCTCTCTGATTTGAATCCAGATATCGCAAAGTAGTTTCTGACAGTGCTTCTCTCTAGATTTTAGATGAAGATATTCCCGTTTCCAAAGAAATCGTTAGGACTATCTAGATATCCACATACAGATTCCACAAAAAG
This sequence comes from Gorilla gorilla gorilla, assembly GCF_029281585.2. Classification (NCBI taxonomy): domain Eukaryota; kingdom Metazoa; phylum Chordata; class Mammalia; order Primates; family Hominidae; genus Gorilla; species Gorilla gorilla. The sequence goes on from NC_073237.2 coordinate 18,277,793, forward strand.
AGTGGTTCCAAACTGCTCTATCAAAAGAAAGGTTCAATTGTGTTAGTTGAGGACACTCATCACAAAGAAGTTTCTGAGAATGCTTCTGTCTAGATTTTATGAAGATATTCCCGTTTCCAACGAAATCTTCACAGTTATCCAAATATCCACTTAAAGATTCTACAAAAAGAGTGTTTCCAAACTGCTCTATCAAAAGAAAGTTTCAACTCTGTTAGTTGAGCACACACATCCCAAATAAGTTTCTGAGAATGATTCTGTCTAGATTTTATGGGAAGATATTTCGTTTTTCACCATAGGCCCGAAAGCGCTCGAAATGTCCACCTCCAGACACTACAGAAAGAGGGTTTCAAACCTGATCTATGAAAGGGAAAGTTCAGCTCTGTGACTGGAATGCAGATATCACAAAGTAGTTTCTGACAGTGCTTCTGTCTAGATGTCAGATGAAGGTATTCCCGTTTCCAATGAAATCGTTAGAACTATCTAGATATCCACTTACAGATTCTACAAAAAGAGTGTTTCCGAAGTGCTCTGTCCAAAGAAAGGCTCAACTCTGTTAGTTGAGGACACTCATCACAAAGAAGTTTCTGAGAATGCTTCTGTCTAGATTTTATATGAAGATATTACCGTTTCCAATGAAATCTTCACAGTTATCCAAATATCCACTTGCAGATTCGACAAAAAGAGTGTTTCCAAACTGCTATATCAACAGAATGGATCAACTCTGTTAGTTGAGGAAACACATCCCAAATAAGTTTCTGAGAATGCTTCTGTCTAGATTTTATGGGATGATATTTAATTTTTCACCATATGCCTGAAATGGCTCGAAATGTCCACTTCCAGATACTACAGAAAGACTGTTTCAAACCTAATCAATGAATGCGAATGTTCAGCTCTGTGACTTGAATGCAGATATCGCAAAGTAGTTTCTGACAGCGCTTCTGTCTAGATTTTAGATGAAGGTATTCCCGTTTCCAATGAAATCATCACAGTTATCCAAATATCCACTTACAGATTCTTCAAAAAGTGTGTTTCCAACCTGCTCTATCCAAAGAAAGGTTCAACTCTGTTAGTTGAGGACACACATCACAAAGAATTTTCTGAGAATGCTTCTGTCTAGATTTTAAATGAAGATATTCCCGTTTCCAACGAAATCCTCAGAGCATCCAAATATAAACTTACAGATTCTACATAAAGAGTGATTCCAAATTGCTGTATCAAAAGAAAGGTTGAACTCTGTTAGTTGAGGACACACATCACAAAGACGTTTCTGAGAATGCTTCTGTCTAGATTTTACATGAAGACATTCCCGTTTCCTATGAAATCTTCACAACTTTCCAAATATCCACTTACAGATTCTACAAAAAGAGTGTTTCCAAACTGCTGTATCAAAAGAAAGGTTCAACTGTGTTAGTTGAGGACACTCATCTGAAAGAGGTTTCTGAAAATGCTTCTGTCTACATTTTATGTGAAGATATTCCCGTTTAAAATGAAATCTTCAGATTTATCCAAATATCCACTTGAAGATTCTACAAAAAGAGTGTTTCCATAGTGCTCTATTAATAGAATGGTTCATCTCTGTTAGTTGAGGACACTCATCACAAAGACGTTTCTGAGAATGCTTCTGTCTAGATTTTATATGAAGATATTCCCGTTTCCAATGAAATCTTCACAGTTATCCAAACATCGACTTGCAGATTCTACAAAAAGAGAGTTTCCAAACTGCTCTATCAAAAGAAAGGTTCAACTCTGTTAGTTGAGGACACACATCCCAAATAAGTTTCTGAGAATGCTTCTCTCTAGATTTTATGGGAAGATATTTCGTTTTTCACCATAGGCCCGAAAGAGCTCGAAATGTCCACTTCCAGACACTGCAAAAAGAGGGTTTCAAACCTGCCCTATGAAAGGGAATGTTCAGCTCTGTGACTTGAATGCAGATATCACAAAGTAGTTTCTGACAGTGCTTCTGTCTATATTTCAGATGAAGATATTCCCATTTCCAATGAAATCGTTAGAACTATCTTGATATCCACCTTCAGATTCTACAAAAAGAGTGTTTCCAAAGTGCTCTGTGAAAAGAAAGGTTCAACTCTGTTAGTTGAGGACACTAATCACAAAGAAGTTTCTGAGAATGCTTCTGTCTAGATTTTATATGAAGATATTCCCGTGTCCAACGAAATCTTCTCATTTATTCAAATATCCACTTGAAGATTCTGCAAAAAGAGTGTTTCCAAACTGCTGTAGCGAAAGAAATGTTGAACTCTGTTAGTTGAGGACACACATCACAAAGAAGTTTCTGAGAATGCTTCTGTCTAGATTTTATAAGAAGATATTACCGTTTCCAACGAAATCTTCACAGTTATCCAAATATCCACTTGCAGATTCGACAAAAAGAGTGTTTCCAAACTGCTATATCAAAAGAAAGGATCAACTCTGTTAGTTGAGGAAACACATCCCAAATAAGTTTCTGAGAATGCTTCTGTCTAGATTTTATGGGATGATATTTCCTTTTTCACCATAGGCGTGAAATCGCTCGAAATGTCCACTTCCAGATACTACAGAAAGACTATTTCAAACCTATTCTATGAATGGGAATGTTCAGCTCTGTGACTTGAATGCAGATGTTGCAAAGTAGTTTCTGACAGCGCTTCTGTCTAGATTTTAGATGAAGGTATTCCCGTTTCCAACGAAATCATCACAGTTATCCCAATATCCACTTACAGATTCTACAAAAAGAGTGTTTCCAAACTGCTCTATTGAAAGAAATGTTCAACTCTGTTAGTTGAGGACACACATCACAAAGAAGTTTCTGAGAATGCTTCTGTCTAGATTTTACATGAACATATTCCCGTTTCCTACGAAATCTTCACAGCTTTCAAATATCCACTTGCAGATTCTACAAACAGAGTGTTTCCAAACTGCTGTATCAAAAGAAAGGTTCATCTCTCTCAGTGGAGGACACACATCCCAAATAAGTTTCTGAGAAAGACTTTGTCTCGTTTTTATGGGACGGTAATTCCTTTTTCACCGTAAGCCTGAAAGCGCTCGAAATGTCCACTTCCAGATACAGCAGAAAGTGTGTTTCAAACCTGCTCTATGAAAGGGAATGTTCAGCTCTGAGACTTGAATGCAGATATCACAAAGTAGTTTCTGGCAGTGCTTCTGTTTGATTTTAGATGAAGATATTCCCGTTTCCAATGAAATCTTCACAGTTATCCAAACATCGACTTGCAGATTCTACAAAAAGAGATTTTCCAAACTGCTCTATCAAAAGAAAGGTTCAACTCTGTTAGTTGAGGACACACATCCCAAATAAGTTTCTGAGAATGCTTCTGTCTAGATTTTATGGGAAGATATTTCGTTTTTCACCATAGGCCCGAAAGCGCTCGAAATGTCCACTTCCAGACACTGCAAAAAGAGGGTTTCAAACCTGCTCTATGAAAGGGAATGTTCAGCTCTGTGACTTGAATGCAGATATCACAAAGTAGTTTCTGACAGTGCTTCTGTCTATATTTCAGATGAAGATATTCCCATTTCCAATGAAATCGTTAGAACTATCTTGATATCCACCTTCAGATTCTACAAAAAGAGTGTTTCCAAACAGCTCTGTGAAAAGAAAGGTTCAACTCTGTTAGTTGAGGACACTAATCACAAAGAAGTTTCTGAGAATGCTTCTGTCTAGATTTTATATGAAGATATTCCCGTGTCCAACGAAATCATCTCAGTTATTCAAATATCCACTTGAAGATTCTGCATAAAGAGTGTTTCCAAACTGCTGTAGCGAAAGAAATGTTGAACTCTGTTAGTTGCGGACACACATCACAAAGAAGTTTCTGAGAATGCTTCTGTCTAGATTTTATATGAAGATATTACCGTTTCCAACGAAATCTTCACAGTTATCCAAATATCCACTTGCAGATTCGACAAAAAGAGTGTTTCCAAACTGCTATATCAAAAGAAAGGATCAACTCTGTTAGTTGAGGAAACACATTTCAAATAAGTTTCTGAGAATGCTTCTGTCTAGATTTTATGGGATGATATTTCCTTTTTCACCATAGGCGTGAAATCGCTCGAAATGTCCACTTCCAGATACTACAGAAAGACTATTTCAAACCTATTCTATGAATGGGAATGTTCAGCTCTGTGACTTGAATGCAGATGTTGCATATTAGTTTCTGACAGCGCTTCTGTCTAGATTTTAGATGAAGGAATTCCCGTTTCCAACGAAATCATCACAGTTATCCCAATATCCACTTACAGATTCTACAAAAAGAGTGTTTCCAAACTGCTCTATTGAAAGAAATGTTCAACTCCGTTAGTTGAGGACACACATCACAAAGAAGTTTCTGAGAATCCTTCTGTCTAGATTTTACATGAACATATTCCCGTTTCCTACGAAATCTTCACAGCTTTCAAATATCCACTTGCAGATTCTACAAAAAGAGTGTTTCCAAACTGCTGTAGCAAAAGAAAGGTTCATCTCTCTTAGTTGAGGACACACATCCCAAATAAGTTTCTGAGAAAGACTCTGTCTCGTTTTTATGGGACGGTAATTCCTTTTTCACCGTTAACCAGAAAGCGCTCGAAATGTCAACTTCCAGATACAGCAGAAAGAGTGTTTCAAACCTGCTCTATGAAAGGGAATGTTCAGCTCTGAGACTTGAATGCAGATATCACAAAGTAGTTTCTGGCAGTGCTTCTGTTTGATTTTAGATGAAGATATTCCCGTTTCCAACGAAATCGTTAGAACTATCTTGATATCCACATACAGATTCTACAAAAAGAGTGTTTCCAAACTGCTGTATAAAAAGAAAGGTTCAACTCTGTTCGTTGAGGACACTCATCACAAAGAAGTTTCTGAGAATGCTTCTGTCTAGATTTTATATGAAGATATAACCGTTTCCAACGAAATCTTCACAGTTATCCAAATATCCACTTGCAGATTCGACAAAAAGAGTGTTTCCAAACTGCTATATCAAAAGAAAGGATCAACTCTGTTAGTTGAGGAAACACATCCCAAATAAGTTTCTGAGAATGCTTCTGTCTAGATTTTATGGGATGATATTTCCTTTTTCACCATAGGCCTGAAAGCGCTCGAAATGTCCACTTCCAGATACTACAGAAAGACTGTTTCAAACCTACTCTATGAATGGGATTGTTCAGCTCTGTGACTTGAATGCAGATATCGCAAAGTAGTTTCTGACAGTGCTTCTGTCTTGATTTTAGATGAAGATATTCCCGTTTCCTATGAAATCGTTAGGACTATCTAGATATCCACTTACAGATTCCACAAAAAGAGTGTTTCCAAAGTGCTCTATTAATAGAATGGTTTAACTCTGTTAGTTGAGGACACACATCACAAAGAAGTTTCTGAGAATGCTTCTGTCTAGATTTCAAACGAAGATATTCCCGTTTCCAATGAAATCTTCACAGATTTCCAAATATCCACTTGCAGATTCTACAAAAAGAGTGTTTCCAAACTGCTGTATCAAAAGAAATCTTCAACTCTCTTAGTTGAGGACACACATCACAAAGAAGTTTCTGAGAATGCTTCTGTCTAGATTTTACATGAAGATATTCCCGTTTCCTATGAAATCTTCACAGCTTCCCAAATATCCACTTGCAGATTCTACAAAAAGAGTGTTTCCAAACTGCTGTAGCAAAAGAAAGGTTCAACTCTCTTAGTTGAGGACATACATCCCAAATAAGTTTCTGAGAATGCTTCTGTCTAGATTTTATGGGAAGATATTTCGTTTTTCACCATAGGCCCGAAAGCGCTCGAAATGTCCACTTCCAGACACAACAGAAAGAGGGTTTCATACCTCCTCTATGAAAGGGTATGTTCAGCTCTGTGACTTGAATGCAGATTTCACAAAGCAGTTTCTGACAGTGCTTCTGTCTAGATTTCAGATGAAGATATTCCCGTTTCCAACGAAATCGTTAGAACTATCTAGATATCCACTTACAGATCCTTCAAAAAGAGTGTCTCCAAAGTGCTCTGTCAAAAGAAAGGTTCAAGTCTGTTAGTTGAGGACACTCATCACAAAGAATTTCTGGGAATGCTTCTGTCTAGATTTTATATGAAGTTATTCCCGTTTCCAACGAAATCTTCACAGTTATCCAAATATCCACTTGAAGATTCTACAAAAAGTGTGTTTCCAAACTGCTGTAGCAAAAGAAATGTTGAACTCTGTTAGTTGAGGACACACATCCCAAAGTAGTTTCTGACAGCGCTTCTGTCTAGAATTTAGATGAAGGTATTACCGTTTCCAATGAAATCATCACAGTTATCCAAATATCCACTTACAGATTCTACAAAAAGAGTGTTTCCAAACTGCTCTATCCAAAGAAAGGTTCAACTCTGTTAGTTGAGGACACACATCACAAAGAAGTTTATGAGAATGCTTCTGTCTAGATTTTATATGAAGATATAACCATTTCCAACGAAATCTTCACAGTTATCCAAATATCCACTTGCAGATTCGACAAAAAGAGTGTTTCCAAAGTGCTATATCAAAAGAAAGGATCAACTCTGTTAGTTGAGGAAACACATCCCAAATAAGTTTCTGAGAATGCTTCTGTCTAGATTTTATGGGATGAAATTTCCTTTTTCACCATAGGCGTGAAATCGCTCGAAATGTCCACTTCCAGATACTACAGAAAGACTGTTTCAAACCTACTCTATGAATGGGAATGTTCAGCTCTGTGACTTGAATGCAGATATCGCAAACTAGTTTCTGACAGTGCTTCTGTCTAGATTTTAGATGAAGATATTCCCGTTTCCAATGAAACCGTTAGGACTATCTAGATATCCACTTACAGATTCCACAAAAAGAGTGTTTCCAAAGTGCTGTATTAATGGAATGGTTTAACTCTGTTAGTTGAGGACACACATCACAAAGAAGTTTCTGAGAATGCTTCTGTCTAGATTTTAAATGGACATATTCCCATTTCCAACGAAATCTTCAGAGCTATCCCAATATCCACTTACAGATTCCACAAAAAGAGTGTTTCCAAATTGCTGTATCAAAAGAAAGGTTGAACTCTGTTAGTTGAGGACACACATCACAAAGAAGTTTCTGAGAATGCTTCTGTCTAGATTTTACATGAAGATATTCCCGTTTCCTATGAAATCTTCACAGCTTTCCAAATATCCACTTGCAGATTCTACAAAAACAGTGTTTCCAAACTGCTGTATCAAAAGAAAGTTTCAACTCTCTTAGTTGAGGACTCACATCCCAAATAAGTTTCTGAGAATGCTTCTGTCTAGATTTTATGGGAAGATATTTCGTTTTTCACCATAGGCCCGAAAGCGCTCGAAATGTCCACTTCCAGACACTACAGAAAGAGGGTTTCAAACCTCCTCTATGAAAGGGTATGTTCAGCTCTGTGACTTGAATGCCGATATCACAAAGTAGTTTCTGACAGTGCTTCTAACTAGATTTCAGGTGAAGATATTCCCGTTTCCAACGAAATCGTTAGAACTATCTTGATATCCACTTACAGATACTTCAAAAAGAGTGTCTCCAAAGTGTTCTGTCAAAAGAAAGGTTCAACTCTGTTAGTTGAGGACACTTATCACAAAGAATTTCTGGGAATGCTTCTTTCTCGATTTTATATGAAGATATTCCCGTTTCCAACGAAATCTTCACAGTTATCCAAATATCCACTTGAAGATTCTACAAAAAGAGTGTTTCCAAACTGCTGTAGCAAAGGAAATGTTGAACTCTGTTAGTTGAGGTCACACATCACAAAGAAGTTTCTGAGAATGCTTCTGTCTAGATTTTAAATGTAGATATTCCCGTTTCCAACGAAATCCTCAGAGCTATCCAAATATAAACTTACAGATTCTACAAAAAGAGTGATTCCAAATTGCTGTATCAAAAGAAAGGTTGAACTCTTTTTGTTGAGGACACACATCACAAAGAAGTTTCTGAGAATGCTTCTGTCTAGATTTTACATGAAGACATTCCCGTTTCCTACGAAATCTTCATAGCTTTCCAAATACCCAGTTGCAGATTCTACAAAAAGAGTGTTTCCAAACTGCTGTATCAAATGAAAGGTTCAACTCCCTTAGTTGAGGAAACACATAACAAATAAGTTTCTGAGAAAGCCTCTGTCTCGTTTTTATGGGAAGATAATTCCTTTTTCACCGTAGGCCTGAAAGCACTCGAAATGTCCACTTCCAGATACAGCAGAAAGAGTGTTTCACACCTGCTCTATGAAAGGGAATGTTCAGCTCTGAGACTTGAAAGCAGATATCACAAAGTAGTTTCTGGCAGTGCTTCTGTCTAGATTTTAGATGAAGATATTCCCGTTTCCAACGAAATCGTTAGAACTATCTTGATATCCACATACAGATTCTACAAAACGAGTGTTTCCAAACTGGTGTATAAAAAGAAAGGTTCAACTCTGTTAGTTGAGGACACCCATCACAAAGAAGTTTCTGAGAATGCTTCTGTCTAGATTTTGTGGGATGATATTTCCTTTTTCACCATAGGCCTGAAATCGATTGAAATCTCCACTTCCAGATACAACAGAAAGAGTGTTTCAAACCTACTCTCTGAAAGGGAATGTTCAGCTCTGTGATTTGAATGCAGATATCGCAAAGTAGTTTCTGACAGTGCATCTGTCTAGATTTTAGATGAAGATATTCCCGTTTCCAATGAAATCGTTAGGACTATCTAGATATCCACTTACACATTCCACAAAAAGAGTGTTTCCAAACTGCTCTATCAAAAGAAAGGTTCAACTGTGTTAGTTGAGGACACTCATCACAAAGCAGTTTCTGAGAATGCTTCTGTCTAGATTTTATATGAAGATATTCCCGTTTCCAACGAAATCTTCAAAGTTATCCAAATATCCACTTGAAGATTCTACAAAAAGAGTGTTTCCAAAGTGCTCTATTAATAGAATGGTTCAACTCTGTTAGTTGAGGACACTCATCACAAAGACGTTTCTGAGAATGCTTCTGTCTAGATTTTATATGAAGACATTCCCGTTTCCAACGAAATCTTCACAGTTATCCAAACATCAACTTGCAGATTCTACAAAAAGTGTGTTTCCAAACTGCTCTATCAAAAGAAAGGTTCAACTCTGTTAGTTGAGGACACACATCCCAAATAAGTTTCTGAGAATGCTTCTGTCTAGATTTTATGGGAAGATATTTCGTTTTTCACCATAGGCCCGAAAGCGCTCGAAATGTCCACTTCCAGACACTACAGAAAGAGGGTTTCCAACATGCTCTATGAAAGGGAATGTTCAGCTCTGTGAGTTGAATGCAGATATCACAAAGTAGTTTCTGACAGTGCTTCTGTCTAGATTTCAGATGAAGATATTCCCGTTTCCTATGAAATCGTTAGAACTATCTAGATATCCACTTACAGATTCTACAAAAAGAGTGTTTCCAAAGCGCTCTCTTAATAGAATGGTTCAACTCTGTTAGTTGAGGACACCCATCACAAAGAAGTTTCTGAGAATGCTTCTGTCTAGATTTTGTAGGATGATATTTCCTTTTTCACCATAGGCCTGAAATCGCTTGAAATCTCCACTTCCAGATACTTCAGAAAGAGTGTTTCAAACCTACTCTCTGAAAGGGAATGTTCAGCTCTGTGATTTGAATGCAGATATCCCAAAGTAGTTTCTGACAGTGCATCTGTCTAGATTTTAGATGAAGATATTCCCGTTTCCAATGAAATCGTTAGGACTATCTTGATATCCACATACACATTCCACAAAAAGAGTGTTTCCAAACTGCTCTATCAAAAGAAAGGTTCAAGTGTGTTAGTTGAGGACACTCATCACAAAGCAGTTTCTGAGAATGCTTCTGTCTAGATTTTATATGAAGATATTCCCGTTTCCAATGAAATCTTCACAGTTATCCAAATATCCACTTTACGATTCTACAAAAAGAGTGTTTCCAAAGTGCTCTATTAATAGAATGGTTCAACTGTGTTAGTTGAGGACACTCATCACAAAGACGTTTCTGAGAATGCTTCTGTCTAGATTTTATATGAAGACATTCCCGTTTCCAACGAAATCTTCACAGTTATCCAAACATCGACTTGCAGATTCTACAAAAAGTGTGTTTCCAAACTGCTCTATCAAAAGAAAGGTTCAACTCTGTTAGTTGAGGACACACATCCCAAATAAGTTTCTGAGAATGCTTCTGTCTAGATTTTATGGGAAGATATTTCGTTTTTCACCATAGGCCCGAAAGCGCTCGAAATGTCCACTTCCAGACACTACAGAAAGAGGGTTTCCAACATGCTCTATGAAAGGGAATGTTCAGCTCTGTGAGTTGAACGCAGATATCACAAAGTAGTTTCTGACAGTGCTTCTGTCTAGATTTCAGATGAAGATATTCCCGTTTCCTATGAAATCGTTAGAACTATCTAGATATCCACTTACAGATTCTACAAAAAGAGTGTTTCCAAAGCACTCTCTTAATAGAATGGTTCAACTCTGTTAGTTGAGGACACCCATCACAAAGAAGTTTCTGAGAATGCTTCTGTCTAGATTTTGTGGGATGATATTTCCTTTTTCACCATAGGCCTGAAATCGCTTGAAATCTCCACTTCCAGATACTTCAGAAAGAGTGTTTCAAACCTACTCTCTGAAAGGGAATGTTCAGCTCTGTGATTTGAATGCAGATATCCCAAAGTAGTTTCTGACAGTGCATCTGTCTAGATTTTAGATGAAGATATTCCCGTTTCCAATGAAATCGTTAGGACTATCTTGATATCCACATACACATTCCACAAAAAGAGTGTTTCCAAACTGCTCTATCAAAAGAAAGGTTCTACTGTGTTAGTTGAGGACACTCATCACAAAGCAGTTTCTGAGAATGCTTCTGTCTAGATTTTATATGAAGATATTCCCGTTTCCAATGAAATCTTCACAGTTATACAAATATCCACTTTACGATTCTACAAAAAGAGTGTTTCCAAAGTGCTCTATTAATAGAATGGTTCAACTCTGTTAGTTGAGGACACTCATCACAAAGACGTTTCTGAGAATGCTTCTGTCTAGATTTTATATGAAGACATTCCCGTTTCCAACGAAATCTTCACAGTTATCCAAACATCGACTTGCAGATTCTACAAAAGAGTGTTTCCAAACTGCTCTATCAAAAGAAAGGTTCAACTCTGTTAGTTGAGGACACACGTCCCAAATAAGTTTCTGAGAATGCTTCTGTCTAGATTTTATGGGAAGATATTTCGCTTTTCACCATAGGCCCGAAAGCGCTCGAAATGTCCACTTCCAGACACTACAGAAAGAGGGTTTCCAACCTGCTCTATGAAAGGGAATGTTCAGCTCTGTGAGTTGAATGCAGATATCACAAAGTAGTTTCTGACAGTGCTTCTGTCTAGATTTCAGATGAAGATTTTCCCGTTTCCAATGAAATCGTTAGATCTATCTAGATATCCACTTACAGATTCTACAAAAAGAGTGTTTCCAAAGTGCCCTGTCCAAAGAAATGTTCAACCCTGTTAGTTGAGGACACTCATCACAAAGAAGTTTCTGAGAATGCTTCTGTCTAGATTTTATATGAAGATATTCCCGTGTCCAACGAAATGTTCACAGTTATCCAAATATCCAGTTGAAGATTCTACAAAAAGAGTTTTTACAAACTGCTGTAGCAAAAGAAATGTTGAACTCTGTTAGTTGAGGACACACATCAGAAAGAAGTTTCTGAGAATGCTTCTGTCTAGATTTTATATGAAGATATTACCGTTTCCAACGAAATCTTCACAGTTATCCAAATATCCACTTGCAGATTCGACAAAAAGAGTGTTTCCAAACTGCTATATCAAAAGAAAGGATCATTTCTGTTAGTTGAGGAAACACATCCCAAATAAGTTTCTGAGAATGCTTCTGTCTAGATTTTATTGGATGATATTTCCTTTTTCACCATAGGCCTGGAATCGCTCGAAATGTCCACGTCCAGATACAACAGAAAGACTGTTTCAAACCTACTCTATGAATGGGAATGTTCAGCTCTGTGACTTGAATGCAGATATCGCAAAGTAGTTTCTGACAGCGCTTCTGTCTAGATTTTAGATGAAGGTATTCCCGTTTCCAATGAAATCATCACAGTTATCCAAATATCCACTTACAGATTCTACAAAAAGAGTGATTCCAAACTGCTCTATCCAAAGAAAGGTTCACCTCTGTTAGTTGAGGACACACATCACAATGAAGTTTCTGAGAATGCTTCTGTCCAGATTTTAAATGAAGATATTCCCGATTCCAACGAATTCCTCAGAGCTATCCAAATATAAACTTACAGATTCTACATAAAGAGTGATTTCAAATTGCTGTGTCAAAAGAAATGTTGAACTCTGTTAGTTGAGGACACACATCACAAAGAAGTTTCTTAGAATGCTTCTGTCTAGATTTTACATGAAGACATTCCCGTTTCCTACGAAATCTTCACAGCTTTCCAAATATCCACTTGCAGATTGTACAAAAGAGTGTTTCCAAACTGCTGTATCAAAAGAAAGGTTCAACTCTCTTAGTTGCGGACACACATCCCAAATAAGTTTCTGAGAAAGCCTCTGTCTTGTTTTTATGGGAAGATACTTCCTTTTTCACCGTAGGCCAGAAAGCGCTTGAAATGTCCTCTTCCAGATACTGCAGAAAGAGTGTTTCAAACCTGCTCTATGAAAGGGAATGTTCAGCTCTGAGACTTGAATGCAGATATGACAAAGTAGTTTCTGACAGTGCTTCTGTCTGGATTTTAGATGAAGATATTCCCGTTTCCAACGAAATCATTAGAACTATCTTGATATCCACATACAGATTCTACAAAAAGAGTGTTTCCAAACTGCTCTATAAAAAGAAAGGTTCAACTCTGTTAGTTGAGGACACTCATCACAAAGATGTTTCTGAGAATGCTTCTGTCTAGATTTTATACGAAGATATTACCGTTTCCAACGAAATCTTCACAGTTATCCAAATATCCACTTGCAGATTCTCCAAAAAGTGTCTTTCCATACTGCTATATCAAAAGAAAGGATAAATTCTGTTTGTTGAGGAAACACATCACAAATAAGTTTCTGAGGTTGCATCTGTCTAGATTTTATATGAAGATATTACCTGTTCCAACGAAATCTTCACAGTTATCCAAATATCCACTTGCAGATTCTACAAAAAGAGTGTTTCCAAACTTCTCTATCCAAAGAAAGGTTCAACTCTGTTAGTTGAGGACACACGTCACAAAGATGTTTCTGAGAATGCTTGTGTCTAGATTTTAAATGAAGATACTCCCGTTTCCAACGAAATCCTCAGAGCTATCCCTATATCCACTTACAGATTCTACAAAAAGAGTGTTTCCAAATTTCTGTATCGAAAGAAGGGTTGAACTCTGTTAGTTGAGGACACACATCACAAAGAAGTTTCTGAGAATGCTTCTGTCTGGATTTTACATGAAGATATTCCCGTTTCCTATGAAATCTTCACAGCTTTCCAAATATCCACTTGCAGATTCTACAAAAAGAGTGTTTCCAAACTGCTGTATCAAAAGAAATGTTCAACTCTCTCAGTTGAGGACACACATCCCATATAAGTTTCTGAGAAAGCCTCTGTCTCGTTTTTATGGGAAGATACTACCTTTTTCTCCGTAGGCCCCAAAGTTCTCGAAATGTCCACTTCCAGATACTGCAGAAAGAGTCTTTCAAACCTGCTCTATGAAACGGAATGTTCAGCTCTGAGAATTGGATGCAGATATCACAAAGTAGTTTCTCACAGTGCTTCTGTCTAGATTTTCGATGAAGATATTCCCGTTTCCAACGAAATCGTTAGGACTATCTAGATATCCACTTACAGATTCTACAAAAAGAGTGTTTCCAAACTGCTCTATCAAAAGAAAGGTTCAACTGTGTTAGTTGAGGACACTCATCTGAAGGAAGTTTCTGAGAATGCTTCTGTCTAGATTTTATATGAAGATATGCACGTTTCCAATGAAATCTTCAGTGTTATCCAAATATCCACTAGAAGATTCTAACAAAATAGTGTTTCCAAAGTGCTGTATTAATAGAATGGTTCAACTCCTTTAGTTGAGGACACTCATCACAAAGACGTTTCTGAGAATGCTTCTGTCTAGATTTTATGGGAAGATATTTCGTTTTTCACCATACGCCCGAAAGCGCTCGAAATGTCCACTTCCAGACACTACAGAAAGAGGGTTTCAAACCTCCTCTATGAAAGGGAATGTTCAGCTCTGTGACTTGAATGCAGATATCACAAAGTAGTTTCTGACAGTGCTTCTGTCTAGATTTCAGATGAAGATATTCCCGTTTTCAACGAAATCGTTAGAACTATCTAGATTTCCACTTACAGATTCTAAAAAAAGAGTGTTTCCAAACTTCTCTATAAAAAGAAAGGTTCAACTCTGTTAGTTGAGGACACTCATCACAAAGAAGTTTCTGAGAATGCTTCTGTATAGATGTTAAAGGAAAATATACCCGTTTCCAATGAAATCTTCAGAGCAATCCCAATATTCACTTGAAGATTCTACAAAAAGAGTGTTTCCAAACTGCTGTAGCGATAGAAATGTTGAACTCTGTTAGTTGAGGACACACATCCCAAACAAGTTTCTGAGAATGCTTCTGTCTAGATTTTATGGGATGATATTTCCTTTTTCACCATTGGCCTGAAATCGCTTGAAATGTTCACTTCCAGATACTACAGAAAGACTGTTTCAAACCTACTCTATGAAAGGGAATGTTCAGCTCTGTGACTTGAATGCAGATATCGCAAAGTTGTTTCTGACAGTGCTTCTGTCTAGATGTTAGATGAGGATATTCCCGTTTCCAACGAAATCGTTAGGGCTATCTAGATATCCACTTACAGATTCCACAAAGAGAGTTTTTCCAAACTGCTCTATCAAAAGAAAGGTTCAACTGTGTTAGTTGAGGACACTCATCAGAAAGAAGTTTCTGAGAATGCTTCTGTCTAGATTTTATATGAAGATATTCCCGTTTCCAATGAAATCTTCACAGTTATCCAAATATCCACTTGAAGATTCTACCAAAAGAGTGTTTCCAAAGTACTCTATTAATAGAATGGTTCAACTCTGTTAGTTGAGGACACACATCACAAAGAAGTTTCTGAGAATGCTTCTGTCTAGATTTTAAACGAAGATATTCCCGTTTCCAACGAAATCTTCAGAGCTATCCCAATATCCACTTGCAGATTCTACAAAAAGAGTGTTTCCAAATTGGTGTATCAAAAGAAAGGTTGAACTCTGTTAGTTGAGGACACACATCCCAAATAAGTTTCTGAGAATGCTTCTGTCTAGATTTTATGGGAAGATATTGCGTTTTTCACCATAGGCCCGAATGCGCTCGAAATGTCCACTTCCAGACACTACAGAAAGAGGGTTTCAAACATCCTCTATGAAAGGGTATGTTCAGCTCTGTGACTTGAATGCAGATATCACAAAGTAGTTTCTGACAGTGCTTCTGCCTAGATTTCAGATGAAGACATTCACGTTTCCAAGGAAATCGTTAGAACTATCTAGATATCCACTTACAGATTCTTCAAAAAGAGTGTGTCCAAAGTGCTCTGTCAAAAGAAAGGTTCAACTCTGTTAGTTGAGGACACTCATCACAAAGAATTTCTGGGAATGCTTCTGTCTAGATTTTATATAAAGATATTCCCGTTTCCAATGAAATCTTCACAGTTATCCAAATATCCACTTGAAGATTCTACAAAAAGAGAGTTTCCAAACTGCTGTAGCAAAAGAAATATTGAACTCTGTTAGTTGAGAACACTCATCACAAAGAAGTTTCTGAGAAAGCTTCTGTCTAGATTTTATATGAAGATATTACCGTTTCCAACGAAATCTTCACAGTTATCCAAATATCCACTTGCAGATTCGACAAAAAGAGTGTTTCCAAAATGCTATATCAAAAGAAAGGATCAATTCTGTTAGTTGAGGAAACACATCCCAAATAAGTTTCTGAGAATGCTTCTGTCTAGATTTTATGGGATGATATTTCCTTTTTCACCTTAGGCCTGGAATCGCTCGAATTGTCCACGTCCAGATACTACAGAAAGACTGTTTCAAACCTACTCTATGAATGGGAATGTTCAGCTCTGTGACTTGAATGCAGATATCGCAAAGTAGTTTCTGACAGCGCTTCTGTCTAGATTTTAGATGAAGGTACTCCCGTTTCCAATGAAATCATCACAGTTATCCAAATATCCACTTACAGATTCTACAAAAAGAGTGTTTCCAAACTGCTCTATCCAAAGAAAGGTTCAACTCTGTTAGTTGAGGACACACATCACAAAGAAGTTTCTGAGAATGCTTCTGTCCAGATTTTAAATGAAGATATTCCCGTTTCCAACGAATTCCTCAGAGCTTTCCAAATATAAACTTACAGATTCTACATAAAGAGTTATTTTAAATTGCTGTGTCAAAAGAAAGTAGAACTCTGTTAGTTGAGGACACACATCACAAAGAAGTTTCTTAGAATGCTTCTGTCTAGATTTTACATGAAGACATTCCGTTTTCCTACGAAATCTTCACAGCTTTCCAAATATCCACTTGCAGATTGTACAAAAGAGTGTTTCCAAACTGCTGTATCAAAAGAAAGGTTCAACACTCTTAGTTGCGGACACACATCCCAAATAAGTTTCTGAGAAAGCCTCTGTCTTGTTTTTATGGGAAGATACTTCCTTTTTCACCGTAGGCCAGAAAGCGCTCGAAATGTCCTCTTCCAGATACTGCAGAAAGAGTGTTTCAAACCTGCTCTATGAAAGCGAATGTTCAGCTCTGAGACTTGAATGCAGATATCACAAAGTTGTTTCTGACAGTGCTTCTGTCTAGATTTTAGATGAAGATATTTCCATTTCCAACGAAATCGTTAGAACTATCTTGATATCCACATACAGATTCTACAAAAAGAGTGTTTCCAAACTGCTCTATAAAAAGAAAGGTTCAACTCTGTTACTTGAGGACACTCATCACAAAGAAGTTTCTGAGAATGCTTCTGTCTAGATTTTATATGAAGATATTACCATTTCCAAAGAAATCTTCACAGTTATCCAAATATCCACTTGCAGATTCTCCAAAAAGAGTCTTTCCAAAATGCTATATCAAAAGAAAGGATAAACTCTGTTAGTTGAGGAAACACATCACAAATAAGTTTCTGAGGTTGCATCTGTCTAGATTTTATATGAAGATATTACCTTTTCCAACGAAATCTTCACAGTTATCCAAATATCCACTTGCAGATTCTACAAAAAGAGTGTTTCCAAACTTCTCTATCCAAAGAAAGGTTCAACTCTGTTAGTTGAGGACACACATCACAAAGATGTTTCTGAGAATGCTTCTGTCTACATTTTAAATGAAGATACTTCCGTTTCCAACGAAATCCTCAGAGCTATCCCTATATCCATTTACAGACTCTACAAAAAGAGTGTTTCCAAATTTCCGTATCGAAAGAAAGGTTGAACTCTGTTAGTTGAGGACACACATCACAAAGAAGTTTCTGAGAATGCTTCTGTCTGGATTTTACATGAAGATATTCCCGTTTCCTATGAAATCTTCACAGCTTTCCAAATATCCACTTGCAGATTCTACAAAAAGAGTGTTTCCAAACTGCTGTATCAAAAGAAAGGTTCAACTCTCTTAGTTGAGGACACACATCCCATATAAGTTTCTGAGAAAGCCTCTGTCTCGTTTTTATGGGAAGATACTTACTTTTTCTCCGTAGGCATGAAAGTGCTCGAAATGTCCACTTCCAGATACTGCAGAAAGAGTCTTTCAAAACTGCTCTATGAAACGGAATGTTCAGCTCTGAGAATTGAATGCAGATATCACAAAGTAGTTTCTCACAGTGCTTCTGTCTAGATTTTCGATGAAGATATTTCCGTTTCCAACGAAATTGTTAGGACTATCTAGATATCCACTTACAGATTCTACAAAAAGAGTGTTTCCAAACTGCTCTACCAAAAGAAAGGTTCAACTGTGTTAGTTGAGGACACTCATCTGAAGGAAGTTTCTGAGAATGATTCTGTCTAGATTTTATATGAAGATATTCACGTTTCCAATGAAATCTTCAGAGTTATCCAAATATCCACTAGAAGATTGTACCAAAAGAGTGTTTCCAAAGTGCTGTATTAATAGAATGGTTCAACTCCTTTAGTTGAGGACACTCATCACAAAGACGTTTCTGAGAAAGCTTCTGTCTAGATTTTATGGGAAGATATTTCGTTTTTCACCATACGCCCGAAAGCGCTCGAAATGTCCACTTCCAGACACTACAGAAAGAGGGTTTCAAACCTCCTCTATGAAAGGGAATGTTCAGCTCTGTGACTTGAATGCAGATATCACAAAGTAGTTTCTGACAGTGCTTCTGTCTAGATTTCAGATGAAGATATTCCCGTTTTCAACGAAATCGTTAGAACTATCTAGATTTCCACTTACAGATTCTAAAAAAAGAGTGTTTCCAAACTTCTCTATAAAAAGAAAGGTTCAACTCTGTTAGTTGAGGACACTCATCACAAAGAAGTTTCTGAGAATGCTTCTGTATAGATGTTAAAGGAAAATATACCCGTTTCCAATGAAATCTTCAGAGCAATCCCAATATTCACTTGAAGATTCTACAAAAAGAGTGTTTCCAAACTGCTGTAGCGATAGAAATGTTGAACTCTGTTAGTTGAGGACACACATCCCAAACAAGTTTCTGAGAATGCTTCTGTCTAGATTTTATGGGATGATATTTCCTTTTTCACCATTGGCCTGAAATCGCTTGAAATGTTCACTTCCAGATACTACAGAAAGACTGTTTCAAACCTACTCTATGAAAGGGAATGTTCAGCTCTGTGACTTGAATGCAGATATCGCAAAGTTGTTTCTGACAGTGCTTCTGTCTAGATGTTAGATGAGGATATTCCCGTTTCCAACGAAATCGTTAGGGCTATCTAGATATCCACTTACAGATTCCACAAAGAGAGTTTTTCCAAACTGCTCTATCAAAAGAAAGGTTCAACTGTGTTAGTTGAGGACACTCATCAGAAAGAAGTTTCTGAGAATGCTTCTGTCTAGATTTTATATGAAGATATTCCCGTTTCCAATGAAATCTTCACAGTTATCCAAATATCCACTTGAAGATTCTACCAAAAGAGTGTTTCCAAAGTACTCTATTAATAGAATGGTTCAACTCTGTTAGTTGAGGACACACATCACAAAGAAGTTTCTGAGAATGCTTCTGTCTAGATTTTAAACGAAGATATTCCCGTTTCCAACGAAATCTTCAGAGCTATCCCAATATCCACTTGCAGATTCTACAAAAAGAGTGTTTCCAAATTGGTGTATCAAAAGAAAGGTTGAACTCTGTTAGTTGAGGACACACATCCCAAATAAGTTTCTGAGAATGCTTCTGTCTAGATTTTATGGGAAGATATTGCGTTTTTCACCATAGGCCCGAATGCGCTCGAAATGTCCACTTCCAGACACTACAGAAAGAGGGTTTCAAACATCCTCTATGAAAGGGTATGTTCAGCTCTGTGACTTGAATGCAGATATCACAAAGTAGTTTCTGACAGTGCTTCTGCCTAGATTTCAGATGAAGACATTCACGTTTCCAAGGAAATCGTTAGAACTATCTAGATATCCACTTACAGATTCTTCAAAAAGAGTGTGTCCAAAGTGCTCTGTCAAAAGAAAGGTTCAACTCTGTTAGTTGAGGACACTCATCACAAAGAATTTCTGGGAATGCTTCTGTCTAGATTTTATATAAAGATATTCCCGTTTCCAATGAAATCTTCACAGTTATCCAAATATCCACTTGAAGATTCTACAAAAAGAGAGTTTCCAAACTGCTGTAGCAAAAGAAATATTGAACTCTGTTAGTTGAGAACACTCATCACAAAGAAGTTTCTGAGAAAGCTTCTGTCTAGATTTTATATGAAGATATTACCGTTTCCAACGAAATCTTCACAGTTATCCAAATATCCACTTGCAGATTCGACAAAAAGAGTGTTTCCAAAATGCTATATCAAAAGAAAGGATCAATTCTGTTAGTTGAGGAAACACATCCCAAATAAGTTTCTGAGAATGCTTCTGTCTAGATTTTATGGGATGATATTTCCTTTTTCACCATAGGCCTGGAATCGCTCGAATTGTCCACGTCCAGATACTACAGAAAGACTGTTTCAAACCTACTCTATGAATGGGAATGTTCAGCTCTGTGACTTGAATGCAGATATCGCAAAGTAGTTTCTGACAGCGCTTCTGTCTAGATTTTAGATGAAGGTACTCCCGTTTCCAATGAAATCATCACAGTTATCCAAATATCCACTTACAGATTCTACAAAAAGAGTGTTTCCAAACTGCTCTATCCAAAGAAAGGTTCAACTCTGTTAGTTGAGGACACACATCACAAAGAAGTTTCTGAGAATGCTTCTGTCCAGATTTTAAATGAAGATATTCCCGTTTCCAACGAATTCCTCAGAGCTTTCCAAATATAAACTTACAGATTCTACATAAAGAGTTATTTTAAATTGCTGTGTCAAAAGAAAGTAGAACTCTGTTAGTTGAGGACACACATCACAAAGAAGTTTCTTAGAATGCTTCTGTCTAGATTTTACATGAAGACATTCCGTTTTCCTACGAAATCTTCACAGCTTTCCAAATATCCACTTGCAGATTGTACAAAAGAGTGTTTCCAAACTGCTGTATCAAAAGAAAGGTTCAACACTCTTAGTTGCGGACACACATCCCAAATAAGTTTCTGAGAAAGCCTCTGTCTTGTTTTTATGGGAAGATACTTCCTTTTTCACCGTAGGCCAGAAAGCGCTCGAAATGTCCTCTTCCAGATACTGCAGAAAGAGTGTTTCAAACCTGCTCTATGAAAGCGAATGTTCAGCTCTGAGACTTGAATGCAGATATCACAAAGTTGTTTCTGACAGTGCTTCTGTCTAGATTTTAGATGAAGATATTTCCATTTCCAACGAAATCGTTAGAACTATCTTGATATCCACATACAGATTCTACAAAAAGAGTGTTTCCAAACTGCTCTATAAAAAGAAAGGTTCAACTCTGTTACTTGAGGACACTCATCACAAAGAAGTTTCTGAGAATGCTTCTGTCTAGATTTTATATGAAGATATTACCATTTCCAAAGAAATCTTCACAGTTATCCAAATATCCACTTGCAGATTCTCCAAAAAGAGTCTTTCCAAAATGCTATATCAAAAGAAAGGATAAACTCTGTTAGTTGAGGAAACACATCACAAATAAGTTTCTGAGGTTGCATCTGTCTAGATTTTATATGAAGATATTACCTTTTCCAACGAAATCTTCACAGTTATCCAAATATCCACTTGCAGATTCTACAAAAAGAGTGTTTCCAAACTTCTCTATCCAAAGAAAGGTTCAACTCTGTTAGTTGAGGACACACATCACAAAGATGTTTCTGAGAATGCTTCTGTCTACATTTTAAATGAAGATACTTCCGTTTCCAACGAAATCCTCAGAGCTATCCCTATATCCATTTACAGACTCTACAAAAAGAGTGTTTCCAAATTTCCGTATCGAAAGAAAGGTTGAACTCTGTTAGTTGAGGACACACATCACAAAGAAGTTTCTGAGAATGCTTCTGTCTGGATTTTACATGAAGATATTCCCGTTTCCTATGAAATCTTCACAGCTTTCCAAATATCCACTTGCAGATTCTACAAAAAGAGTGTTTCCAAACTGCTGTATCAAAAGAAAGGTTCAACTCTCTTAGTTGAGGACACACATCCCATATAAGTTTCTGAGAAAGCCTCTGTCTCGTTTTTATGGGAAGATACTTACTTTTTCTCCGTAGGCATGAAAGTGCTCGAAATGTCCACTTCCAGATACTGCAGAAAGAGTCTTTCAAAACTGCTCTATGAAACGGAATGTTCAGCTCTGAGAATTGAATGCAGATATCACAAAGTAGTTTCTCACAGTGCTTCTGTCTAGATTTTCGATGAAGATATTTCCGTTTCCAACGAAATTGTTAGGACTATCTAGATATCCACTTACAGATTCTACAAAAAGAGTGTTTCCAAACTGCTCTACCAAAAGAAAGGTTCAACTGTGTTAGTTGAGGACACTCATCTGAAGGAAGTTTCTGAGAATGATTCTGTCTAGATTTTATATGAAGATATTCACGTTTCCAATGAAATCTTCAGAGTTATCCAAATATCCACTAGAAGATTGTACCAAAAGAGTGTTTCCAAAGTGCTGTATTAATAGAATGGTTCAACTCCTTTAGTTGAGGACACTCATCACAAAGACGTTTCTGAGAATGCTTCTGTCTAGATTTTATGGGAAGATATTTCGTTTTTCACCATACGCGTGAAAGCGCTCGAAATGTCCACTTCCAGACACTACAGAAAGAGGGTTTCAAACCTGCTCTATGAAAGGGAATGTTCAGCTCTGTGACTTGAATGCAGATATCACAAAGTAGTTTCTGACAGTGCTTCTGTCTAGATTTCAGATGAAGATATTCCCGTTTTCAACGAAATCGTTAGAACTATCTAGATATCCACTTACAGATTCTACAAAAAGAGTGTTTCCAAACTTCTCTATAAAAAGAAAGTTTCAACTCTGTTAGTTGAGGACACTCATCACAAAGAAGTTTCTGAGAATGCTTCTGTCTAGATTTTAAAAGAAAATATACCCGTTTCCAACGAAATTTTCAGAGCAATCCCAATATTCACTTGAAGATCCTACAAAAAGACTGTTTCCAAATTGCTGTAGCAATAGAAATATTGAACTCTGTTAGTTGAGGACACACATCCCAAACAAGTTTCTGAGAATGCTTCTGTCTAGATTTTAAACGAAGATATTCCCGTTTCCAACGAAATCTTCAGAGCTATCCCAATATCCACTTACAGATTCTACAAAAAGAGTGTTTCCAAATTGCTGTATCGAAAGAAAGGTTGAACTCTGTTAGTTGAGAACACACATCCCAAACAAGTTTCTGAGAATGCTTCTGTCTAGATTTTATGGGAAGATATTTCGTTTTTCACCATAGGCCCGAATGCGCTCGAAATGTCCACTTCCAGACACTAAAGAAAGAGGGTTTCATACCTCCTCTATGAAAGGGTATGTTCAGCTCTGTGACTTGAATGCAGATATCACAAAGTAGTTTCTGACAGTGCTTCTGCCTAGATTTCAGATGAAGACATTCACGTTTCCAAAGAAATCGTTAGAACTATCTAGATATCCACTTACAGATTCTTCAAAAAGAGTGTCTCCAAAGTGCTCTGTCAAAAGAAAGGTTCAACTCTGTTAGTTGAGGACACACATCCCAAATAAGTTTCTGAGAATGCTTCTGTCTGGATTTTATGGGAAGATATTTAGTTTTTCACAATAGGCCGTAAGCGCTCGAAATGTCCACTTCAAGATACTACAGAAAGAGTTTTTCAAACCTCCTCTATGAAAGGGAATGTTCAGCTCTGTGACTTGAATGCAGATATCGCAAAGTAGTTTTTAACAGCGCTTCTGTCTAGATTTTAGGAAAAGATATTCCCGTTTCCAACGAAATCATCACAGTTATCCAAATATCCACTTACAGATTCTACAAAAAGAGTGTTTCCAAACTGCTCTATCCAAAGCAAGGTTCAACTCTGTTAGTGGAGGACACACATCACAAAGAAGTTTCTGAGAATGCTTCTGTCTAGATTTTACATGAAGATATTCCCATTTCCTACGAAATCTTCACAGCCTTCCAAATATCCACTTGCAGATTCTACAAAAAGAGTGTATCCAAACTGATGTATCAAAAGAAAGGTTCAACTCTCTTAGTTGAGGACACACATCCCAAATAAGTTTCTGAGAAAACCTCTGTCTCGTTTTTATGGGAAGATACTTCCTTTTTCACCGTAGGCCTGAAAGTGTTCGAAATGTCCACTTCCAGTTACTGCAGAAAGAGTGTTTCAAACCTACTCTATTAAATGGAATGTTCAGCTCTGAGACTTGAATGCAGATATCACAAAGTAGTTTCTGACAGTGCTTCTGTCTAGATTTTAGAAGAAGATATTCCCGTTTCCAACGAAATCGTTAGGACTATCTAGATATCCACTTACAGATTCCACAAAAAGAGTGTTTCCAAACTGCTCTATCAAAAGAAAGGTTCAACTGTGTTAGTTGAGGACACTCATCTGAAAGAAGTTTCTGAGAATGCTTGTGTCTAGGTTTTATATGAAGATATTCCCATTTCCTACGAAATCTTCACAGTTATCCAAATATCCACTTGAAGATTCTAACAAAACAGTGTTTCCAAAGTGCTCTATTAATAGAATGGTTCAGCTCTCTTACTTGAGGGCACGCATCACAAAGAAGTTTCTGAGAATGCTTCTGTCTAGATTTTATATGAAGATATTCCCGTTTCCAACAAAATCTTCACAGTTATCCAAACATCGACTTGCAGATTCTACAAAAAGAGTGTTTCCAAACTGCTCTATCAAAAGAAAGGTTCAACTCTGTTAGTTGAGGACACACATCACAAAGAAGTTTCTGAGAATGCTTCTGTCTAGATTTTACATGAAGATATTCCCGTTTCCTATGAAATCTTCAGAGCTTTCCAAATATCCACTTGCAGATTCTACAAAAAGAGTGTTTCCAAACTGCTGTATCAAAAGAAAGGTTCAACTCTCTTAGTTGAGGACACACATCCCAAATAAGTTTCTGAGTAAGCCTCTGTCTCGTTTTTATGGGAAGATACTTCCTTTTTCACCGTATGCCTGAAAGCGCTCGAAATGTCCACTTTCAGATACTGCAGAAAGAGTGTTTCAAACCTGCTCTATGAAACGGAATGTTCAGCTCTGAGACTGGAATGCAGATATCACAAAGTAGTTTCTGACAGTGCTTTTGCCTGGATTTTAGATGAGGATATTCCCCTTTCCAACGAAATCGTTAGGACTATCTAGATATCCACTTACAGATTCCACAAAAAGAGAGATTCCAAACTGCTCTATCAAAAGAAAGGTTCAACTCTGTTAGTTGAGGACACTCATCTGAAAGAAGTTTCTGAGAATGCTTCTGTCTAGGTTTTATATGAAGATATTCCCGTTTCCAACGAAATCTTCACAGTTATCCAAATATCCACCTGCAGATTCTACAAAAAGAGTGTTTCCAAACTGCTCTATCCAAAGAAAGGTTCAACTCTGTTAGTTGAGGACACACATCACAAAGAAGTTTCTGAGAATGCTTCTGTCTAGATTTTAAATGAAGATATTCCAGTTTCCAACGAAATCTTCAGAGCTATCCCAATATCCACTTACAGATTCTACAAAAAGAGTGTTTCCAAATTGCTGTATCAAAAGAAAGGTTCAACTCTGTTAGTTGAGGACACTCATCTGAAAGAAGTTTCTGAGAATGCTTCTGTCTAGATTTCATATGAAGATATTAACGTTTCCAACGAAATCTTCACAGTTATCCAAATATCCACTTGCGGATTCTACAAAAAGAGTGTTTCCAAACTGCTATATCAAAAGAATGGATCAACTCTGTTAGTTGAGGAAACACATCCCAAATAAGTTTCTGAGAATGCTTCTGTCTAGATTTTATGGGATGATATTTCCTTTTTCACCATAGGCCTGAAATCGCTCGAAATGTCCACTTCCAGATACAACAGAAAGACTGTTTCAAAACTACTGTATGAATGGGAATGTTCAGCTCTGTGACTTGAATGCAGATATCGCAAAGTAGTTTCTGACAGCGCTTCGTTCTAGATTTTAGATGAAGATATTCCCGTTTCCAACGAAATCATCACAGTTATCTATATATCCACATACAGATTCTACAAAAAGAGTGTTTCCAAACTGCTCTATAAAAGAAAGGTTCAACACTGTTAGTTGAGGACACTCATCACAAAGAAGTTTCTGAGAATGCTTCAGTCTAGATTTTATATGAAGATATTCCCGTTTCCTGCGAAATCGTTAGGACTATCTAGATATTCACTTACAGATTCCACAAAAAGAGTGTTTCCAAAGTGTTCTATCAAAAGAAAGGTTCAAATGTGTTAGTTGAGGACACTCATCACAAAGAAGTTTCTGAGAATGCTTCTGTCTAGATTTTATATGAAGATATTCCCGTTTCCAACGAAATCTTCACAGTTATCCAAATATCCACTTGCAGATTCTACAAAAAGAGTGTTTCCAAACTTCTGTAGCAAAAGAAATATTGAACTCTGTTAGTTGAGGACACACATCACAAAGAAGTTTCTGAGAATGCTTCTGTCTAGATTTTCTATGAAGATATTACCGTTTCCAATGAAATCTTCACAGTTATTCAAATATCCACTTGCAGATTCTACAAAAAGAGTGTTTGCAAACTACTCTATCAAAAGAAAGGATCAACTCTGTTAGTTGAGGAAACACATCCCGAATAAGTTTCTGAGAATGCTTCTGTCTAGATTTTATGGGATGATATTACCTTTTTCACCATAGGCCTGAAGTCGCTCAAAATGTCCACTTCCAGATACTACAGAAAGACTGTTTCAAACCTACTCTATGAATGGGAATGTTCAGCTCTGAGACTTGAATGCAAATATCGCAAGGTAGTTTCTGACAGTGCTTATGTCTAGATTTTAGATGAAGATATTCCCGTTTCCAACGAAATCGTTAGGACTATATAGATATCCACTTACAGATTCCACAAAAAGAGTGTTTCCAAAGTGTTCTATCAAAAGAAAGGTTCAACTGTGTTAGTTGAGGACACTCATCACAAAGAAGTTTCTGAGAATGCTTCTGTCTAGATTTTATATGAAGATATTCCCGTTTCCAACGAAATCTTCACAGTTATCCAAATATCCACCTGCAGATTCTACAAAAAGAGTGTTTCCAAACTGCTCTATCCAAAGAAAGGTTCAACTCTGTTAGTTGAGGACACACATCACTAAGAAGTTTCTGAGAATGCTTCTGTCTAGATTTTAAATGAAGATATTCCCGTTTCCAACGAAATCTTCAGAGCTATCCCAATATCCACTTACAGATTCTACAAAAAGAGTGTTTCCAAATTGCTGTATCAAAAGAAAGGTTCAACTCTGTTAGTTGAGGACACTCATCTGAAAGAAGTTTCTGAGAATGCTTCTGTCTAGATTTTATATGAAGATATTCCCGTTTCCTATGAAATCTTCACAGCTTTCCAAATATCCACTTGCAGATTCTACAAAAAGAGTGTTTCCAAACTGCTCTAACAAAAGAAAGGTTCAACTCTGTTAGTTGAGGACACACATCCCTAATAATTTTCTCAGAATGCTTCTGTCTAGATTTTATGGGAAGATATTTCGTTTTTCACCATAGGCCCGAAAGCACTCGAAATGTCCACTTCCAGACACTACAGAAAGAGGGTTTTAAACCTCCTCTATGAAAGGGAATGTTCAGCTCTGTGACTTGAATGCAGATATCACAAAGTAGTTTCTGACAGTGCTTCTGTCTAGATTTCAGATGAAGATATTCCCGTTTCCAATGAAATCCTCTGAGCTATCACAATTTTCACTTACAGATTCTACAAAAAGAGTGATTCCAAATTGCTGTATCAAAAGAAAGTTGAAATCTGTTAGTTGAGGACACACATCACAAAGAAGTTTCTGAGAATGCTTCTGTCCAGATTTTAAATGAAGATATTCCCGTTTCCTATGAAATCTGCACAGCTTTCCAAATATCCACTTGCAGATTCTACAAAAAGAGTGTTTCCAAACTGCTGTATCAAAAAAAAGTTTCAACTCTCTTAGTTGAGGACACACATCCCAAATAAGTTTCTGAGAATGCTTCTGTGTAGATTTAATGGGGAGATATTTCGTTTTTCACCATGGGCCCCAATGCGCTCGAAATGTCCACTTCCAGACACTATAGAAATAGGGTTTCCAACCTACTCTATGAAAGGGAATGTTCAGCTCTGTGACTTGAATGCAGATATCACAAAGTAGTTTCCGACAGTGCTTCTGTCTAGATTTGAGATGAAGATATTCCCGCTTCCAATGAAATCGTTAGAACTATCTAGATATCCACTTACAGATTCTACAAAAAGAGTGTTTCCAAAGTGCTCTGTCAAAAGAAAAGTTCAACTCTGTTATTTTAGGACACTCATCAAAAAGAAGTTTCTGAGAATGCTTCTGTCTAGATTTTATAGGAAGATATTCCCGTTTCCTATGATATCTTCACAGTTATCCAAATATCCACTTGAAGATTCTGCAAAAAGAGTGTTTCCAAACTGCTGTAGCAAAAGAAATGTTGAACTCTGTTAGTTGAGGACACACATCACAAAGAAGTTTCTGAGAATGCTTCTGTCTAGATTATATATAAAGATATTACCGTTTCCAACGAAATCTTCACAGTTATCCACATATCCACTTGCAGATTCTACAAAAAGAGTGTTTCCAAACTGTTCTATCAAAAGAAAGGATCAACTCTGTTAGTTGAGGAAACACATCCCGAATAAGTTTCTGAGAATGCTTCTGTCCAGATTTTTTGGGATGATATTTCCTTTTTCACCATAAGCCTGAAATCGCTCAAAATGTCCACTTCCAGATACTACAGAAAGACTGTTTCAAACCTACTCTATGAATGGGAATGTTCAGCTCTGTGACTTGAATGCAGATATCGCAAGGTAGCTTCTGACAGTGCTTATGTCTAGATTTTAGATGAAGATATTCCCGTTTCCAAAGAAATCTTTAGGACTACCTAGATATCCACTTACACATTCCACAAAAAGAGTGTTTCCAAACTGCTCTATCAAAAGTAAGGAGCAACTGTGTTAGTTGAGGACACTCATCTGAAAGAAGTTTCTGATAATGCTTCTGTATAGATTTCATATGAAGATATTCCCGTTTCCAACGAAATCTTCACAGTTATCCAAATATCCACTTGAAGATTCTACCAAAAGAGTGTTTCCACAGTGCTCTATTAATAGAATGGTTCAACTCTGTTAGTTGAGGACACGCATCACAAAGACGTTTCTGAGAATGCTTCCGTCTAGATTTTATATGAAGATATTCCCTTTTCCAACAAAATCTTCACAGTTATCCAAACATCGACTTGCAGATTCTACAAAAAGAGTGTTTCTAAACTGCTGTATCCAAAGAAAGGTTCAACTCTGTTAGTTGAGGACACACATCACAAAGAAGTTTCTGAGAATGCTTCTGTCTACATTTTAAATGAAGATATTCCCGTTTCCAACGAAATCTTCAGAGCTATCCCAATATCCACTTACAGATTCTACAAAAAGAGTGTTTGCAAATTACTGTATCAAATGAAAGGTTGAACTCTGTTAGTTGAGGACACACATCACAAAGAAGTTTCTGAGAATGCTTCTGTCTAGAATTTACATGAAGATATTCCCGTTTAATATGAAATCTTCACAGCTTTCCAAATATCCACTTGCAGATTCTACAAAAAGAGTGTTTCCAAACTGCTGTATCAAAAGAAAGGTTCAAATCTCTTAGTTGAGGACACACATCCCAAATAAGTTTCTGAGAAATCCTCTGTCTCGTTTTTATGGGAAGATACTTCCTTTTTCACCGTAGGCCTGAAAGCGCTCGAAATGTCCACTTCCAGATACTGCAGAAAGAGTGTTTCAAACCTGCTCTATGAAACGGAATGTTCAGCTCTGAGACTTGAATGTAGATATCACAAAGTAGTTTCTGACAGTGCTTCTGTCTAGATTTTAGAAGAAGATATTCCCGTTTCCAATGAAATCGTTAGAACTATCTTGATATCCACATACAGATTCTACAAAAAGAGTGTTTCCAAACTGCTCAATAAAAAGAAAGGTTCAACTCTGTTATTTGAGGACACTCATCACAAAGAAGTTTCTGAGAATGCTTCTGTCTAGATTTTGTATGAAGGTATTCCCGTTTCCAACGAAATCTTCACAGTTATCCAAATATCCACTTGAAGATTCTCCCAAAAGAGTGTTTCCAATGTGCTCTATTAATAGAATGGTTCAACTCTGTTAGTTGAGGACACTCATCGCAAAGACGTTTCTGAGAATGCTTCTTTGTAGATTTTATATGAAGATATTCCCGTTTCCAACAAAATCTTCACAGTTATCCAAACATCGACTTGCAGATTCTACAAAAAGAGTGTTTCCAAACTGCTCTATCAAAAGAAAGTTTGAACTCTGTTAGTTGAGGACACACATCCCAAATAAGTTTCTGAGAATGCTTCTGTCTAGATTTTATGGGAAGATATTT
The DNA here is from genome assembly GCF_029281585.2 of Gorilla gorilla gorilla. Taxonomy (NCBI): domain Eukaryota; kingdom Metazoa; phylum Chordata; class Mammalia; order Primates; family Hominidae; genus Gorilla; species Gorilla gorilla. The sequence continues at coordinate 18,307,981 of NC_073237.2, forward strand.
CGTTTTTCACCATAAGCCCAAAAGCGCTCGAAATGTCCACTTCCAGACACTACAGAAAGAGGGTTTCAAACCTCCTCTATGAAAGGGAATATTCACCTCCGTGACTTGAATGCAGATATCGCAAAGTAGTTTCTGACAGTGCTTCTGTCTATATTTCAGATGAAGATATTCCCGTTTCCAACGAAATCGTTAGAACTATCTAGATATCCACTTACAGATTCTACAAAAAGAGTGTTTCCAAAGTGCTCTGTCTAAAGGAAGGTTCAACTCTGTTAGTTGAGGACACTCATCACAAAGAAGTTTCTGAGAATGCTTCTGTCTAGATTTCATGTGAAGATATTCCGGTTTCCAACGAAATGTTCACAGTTATCCAAATATCCACTTGCAGATTCGACAAAAAGAGTGTTTCCAAACTGCTGTAGCAAAAGAAATTTTGAACTCTGTTAGTTGAGGACACACATCACAAAGAAGTTTCTGAGAATGCTTCTGTCTAGATTTTATGTGAAGATATTCCGGTTTCCAACGAAATCTTCACAGTTATCCAAATATTCACCTGCAGATTCTACAAAAAGAGTGTTTCCAAACTGCTATATCAAAAGAAAGGTTCAACTCTGTTAGTTGAGGACACACATCACAAAGAAGTTTCTGAGAATGCTTCTGTCTAGATTTTAAATGAAGATATTTCCGTTTCCAACGAAATGCTCAGAGCTATCCCAATATCCACTTACAGATTCTACAAAAAGAGTGATTCCAAATTGCTATATCAAAAGAAACTAGAAATCTGTTAGTTGAGGGCACACATCACAAAGAAGTTTCTGAGAATGCTTCTGTCCAGATTTTAAATGAAGATACTCCCGTTTCCTATGTAATCTTCACAGCTTTCCAAATATCCACTTGCAGGTTCTACAAAAAGAGTGTTACAAAACTGCTGTATCAAAAAAAAGGTTCAACTCTCTTAGTTGAGGACACACATCCCAAATAAGTTTCTGAAAAAGCCTCTGTTTCGTTTTTATGGGAAGATACTTCCTTTTTCACCGTAGGCATGAATGCGCTCGAAATGTCCACATCCAGATACTGTAGAAAGAGTGTTTCAAACCTGCTCTATGAAACGGAATGTTCAGCTCTGAGACATGAATATAGATATCACAAAGCAGTTTCTGACAGTGCTTCTGGCCAGATTTTATAAGAAGATATTCCCGTTTCCAATGTAATCGCTAGAACTATCTTGATATCCACATACAGATTCTACAAAAAGAGTGTTTCCAAACTGCTCTATAAAAAGAAAGGTTCAACTCTGTTAGTTGAGGACACTCATCACAAAAAAGTTTCTGAGAATGCCTCTGTCTAGATTTTATATGAATATATTCCCGTTTCCAACGAAATCTTCACAGTTATCCAAACATCGACTTGCAGATTCTACAAAAAGAGTGTTTCCAAACTGCTCTATCAAAAGAAAGTTTCAACTCTGTTAGTTGAGGACACACATCCCAAATAAGTTTCTGAGAATGCTTCTGTGTAGATTTAATGGGGAGATATTTCGTTTTTCACCATAGGCCCGAATGCACTCGAAATGTCCACTTCCAGACACTATAGAAAGAGGGTTTCCAACCTGCTCTATGAAAGGGAATGTTCAGCTCTGTGACTTGAATGCAGATATCACAAAGTAGTTTCTGACAGTGCTTCTGTCTAGATTTCAGATGAAGATATTCCCGTTTCCAATGAAATTGTTGGAACTATCTAGATATCCACTTACAGATTCTACAAAAAGAGTGTTTCCAAAGTGCTCTGTCAAAAGAAAGGTTCAACTGTGTGAGTTGAGGACACTCATCACAAAGAAGTTTCTGAGAATGCTTCTGTCTAGATTTTATATGAAGATATTCCCGTTTCCTTTGAAATCTTCACAGTTATCCAAATATCCACTTGTAGATTCTACAAAAAGAGTGTTTCCAAACTGCTGTAGCAAAAGAAATGTTGAACTCTGTTAGTTGAGGTCACACATCACAAAGAAGTTTCTGAGAGTGCTTCTGTCTAGATTATATATGAAGATATTACCGTTTCCAACGAAATCTTCACAGTTATCCAAATATCCACTTGCAGATTCGACAAAAAGAGTGTTTCCAAACTGCTGTAGCAAAAGAAATTTTGAACTCTGTTAGTTGAGGACACACATCACAAAGAAGTTTCTGAGAATGCTTCTGTCTAGATTTTATGTGAAGATATTCCGGTTTCCAACGAAATCTTCACAGTTATCCAAATATTCACCTGCAGATTCTACAAAAAGAGTGTTTCCAAACTGCTATATCAAAAGAAAGGTTCAACTCTGTTAGTTGAGGACACACATCACAAAGAAGTTTCTGAGAATGCTTCTGTCTAGATTTTAAATGAAGATATTTCCGTTTCCAACGAAATGCTCAGAGCTATCCCAATATCCACTTACAGATTCTACAAAAAGAGTGATTCCAAATTGCTATATCAAAAGAAACTAGAAATCTGTTAGTTGAGGGCACACATCACAAAGAAGTTTCTGAGAATGCTTCTGTCCAGATTTTAAATGAAGATACTCCCGTTTCCTATGTAATCTTCACAGCTTTCCAAATATCCACTTGCAGGTTCTACAAAAAGAGTGTTACAAAACTGCTGTATCAAAAAAAAGGTTCAACTCTCTTAGTTGAGGACACACATCCCAAATAAGTTTCTGAAAAAGCCTCTGTTTCGTTTTTATGGGAAGATACTTCCTTTTTCACCGTAGGCATGAATGCGCTCGAAATGTCCACATCCAGATACTGTAGAAAGAGTGTTTCAAACCTGCTCTATGAAACGGAATGTTCAGCTCTGAGACATGAATATAGATATCACAAAGCAGTTTCTGACAGTGCTTCTGGCCAGATTTTATAAGAAGATATTCCCGTTTCCAATGTAATCGCTAGAACTATCTTGATATCCACATACAGATTCTACAAAAAGAGTGTTTCCAAACTGCTCTATAAAAAGAAAGGTTCAACTCTGTTAGTTGAGGACACTCATCACAAAAAAGTTTCTGAGAATGCCTCTGTCTAGATTTTATATGAATATATTCCCGTTTCCAACGAAATCTTCACAGTTATCCAAACATCGACTTGCAGATTCTACAAAAAGAGTGTTTCCAAACTGCTCTATCAAAAGAAAGTTTCAACTCTGTTAGTTGAGGACACACATCCCAAATAAGTTTCTGAGAATGCTTCTGTGTAGATTTAATGGGGAGATATTTCGTTTTTCACCATAGGCCCGAATGCACTCGAAATGTCCACTTCCAGACACTATAGAAAGAGGGTTTCCAACCTGCTCTATGAAAGGGAATGTTCAGCTCTGTGACTTGAATGCAGATATCACAAAGTAGTTTCTGACAGTGCTTCTGTCTAGATTTCAGATGAAGATATTCCCGTTTCCAATGAAATTGTTGGAACTATCTAGATATCCACTTACAGATTCTACAAAAAGAGTGTTTCCAAAGTGCTCTGTCAAAAGAAAGGTTCAACTGTGTGAGTTGAGGACACTCATCACAAAGAAGTTTCTGAGAATGCTTCTGTCTAGATTTTATATGAAGATATTCCCGTTTCCTTTGAAATCTTCACAGTTATCCAAATATCCACTTGTAGATTCTACAAAAAGAGTGTTTCCAAACTGCTGTAGCAAAAGAAATGTTGAACTCTGTTAGTTGAGGTCACACATCACAAAGAAGTTTCTGAGAGTGCTTCTGTCTAGATTATATATGAAGATATTACCGTTTCCAACGAAATCTTCACAGTTATCCAAATATCCACTTGCAGATTCGACAAAAAGAGTGTTTCCAAACTGCTGTAGCAAAAGAAATTTTGAACTCTGTTAGTTGAGGACACACATCACAAAGAAGTTTCTGAGAATGCTTCTGTCTAGATTTTATGTGAAGATATTCCGGTTTCCAACGAAATCTTCACAGTTATCCAAATATCCACCTGCAGATTCTACAAAAAGAGTGTTTCCAAACTGGTATATCAAAAGAAAGGTTCAACTCTGTTAGTTGAGGACACACATCACAAAGAAGTTTCTGAGAATGCTTCTGTCTAGATTTTAAATGAAGATATTTCCGTTTCCAACGAAATGCTCAGAGCTATCCCAATATCCACTTACAGATTCTACAAAAAGAGTGATTCCAAATTGCTATATCAAAAGAAACTAGAAATCTGTTAGTTGAGGGCACACATCACAAAGAAGTTTCTGAGAATGCGTCTGTCCAGATTTTAAATGAAGATACTCCCGTTTCCTATGTAATCTTCACAGCTTTCCAAATATCCACTTGCAGGTTCTACAAAAAGAGTGTTACAAAACTGCTGTATCAAAAAAAAGGTTCAACTCTCTTAGTTGAGGACACACATCCCAAATAAGTTTCTGAAAAAGCCTCTGTTTCGTTTTTATGGGAAGATACTTCCTTTTTCACCGTAGGCATGAATGCGCTCGAAATGTCCACATCCAGATACTGTAGAAAGAGTGTTTCAAACCTGCTCTATGAAACGGAAAGTTCAGCTCTGAGACATGAATATAGATATCACAAAGCAGTTTCTGACAGTGCTTCTGGCCAGATTTTATAAGAAGATATTCCCGTTTCCAATGTAATCGCTAGAACTATCTTGATATCCACATACAGATTCTACAAAAAGAGTGTTTCCAAACTGCTCTATAAAAAGAAAGGTTCAACTCTGTTAGTTGAGGACACTCATCACAAAGAAGTTTCTGAGAATGCCTCTGTCTAGATTTTATATGAATATATTCCCGTTTCCAACGAAATCTTCACAGTTATCCAAACATCGACTTGCAGATTCTACAAAAAGAGTGTTTCCAAACTGCTCTATCAAAAGAAAGTTTCAACTCTGTTAGTTGAGGACACACATCCCAAATAAGTTTCTGAGAATGCTTCTGAGTAGATTTAATGGGGAGATATTTCGTTTTTCACCATAGGCCCGAATGCACTCGAAATGTCCACTTCCAGACACTATAGAAAGAGGGTTTCCAACCTGCTCTATGAAAGGGAATGTTCAGCTCTGTGACTTGAATGCAGATATCACAAAGTAGTTTCTGACAGTGCTTCTGTCTAGATTTCAGATGAAGATATTCCCGTTTCCAATGAAATTGTTGGAACTATCTAGATATCCACTTACAGATTCTACAAAAAGAGTGTTTCCAAAGTGCTCTGTCAAAAGAAAGGTTCAACTGTGTGAGTTGAGGACACTCATCACAAAGAAGTTTCTGAGAATGCTTCTGTCTAGATTTTATATGAAGATATTCCCGTTTCCTTTGAAATCTTCACAGTTATCCAAATATCCACTTGTAGATTCTACAAAAAGAGTGTTTCCAAACTGCTGTAGGAAAAGAAATGTTGAACTCTGTTAGTTGAGGTCACACATCACAAAGAAGTTTCTGAGAGTGCTTCTGTCTAGATTATATATGAAGATATTACCGTTTCCAACGAAATCTTCACAGTTATCCAAATATCCACTTGCAGATTCTACAAAAAGAGTGTTTCCAAACTGATCTATCAAAAGAAAGGATCAACTCTGTTAGCTGAGGAAACACATCCCGAATAAGTTTCTCATAATACTTCTGCCTAGATTTTATGGAATGATATTTCCTTTTTCACCGTAAGCCTGAAATCGCTCAAAATGTCCACTTCCAGATACTACAGAAAGACTGTTTCAAACCTACTCTATGAATGGGAATGTTCAGCTGTGTGACTTGAATGCAGGTATCGCAAGGTAGTTTCTGACAGTGCTTATGTCTAGATTTTAGATGAAGATATTCCCGTTTCCAACGAAATCGTTAGGACTACCTAGATATCCACTTACACATTCCACAAAAAGAGAGTTTCCAAACTGCTCTATCAAAAGAAAGGTGCAACTGTGTTAGTTGAGGACACTCATCTGAAAGAAGTTTCTGAGAATGCTTCTGTCTAGATTTTATATGAAGATATTCCCGTTTCCAATGAAATCTTCACAGTTATCCAAATATCCACTTGAAGATTCTACCAAAAGAGTATTTCCACAGTGCTCTATTAATAGAATGGTTCAACTCTGCTAGTTGAGGACACACATCACAAAGAAGTTTCTGAGAATGCTTCTGTCTAGAGATGTTACATGAAGACATTCCCGTTTCATATGAAGTCTTCACAGCTTTCCAAATACCCACTTGCAGATTCTACAAAAAGTGTGTTTCCAAACTGCCCTATCAAAAGAAAGGTGCAACTGTGTTCCTTGAGGACACTCATCTGAAAGAGGTTTCTGAAAATGCTTCTGTCAAGATTTTACATGAAGTTATTCCCGTTTCCAACAAAATCTTCACATTTATCCAAACATCGACTTGCAGATTCTACAAAAAGAGTGTTTCCAAACTGCTCTATCAAAAGAAAGGTTCAACTCTGTTAGTGGAGGACACACATCCCAAATAAGTTTCTGAGAATGCTTCTGTCTAGATTTTATGGGAAGATATTTCGTTTTTCACTGTAGGCCCGAAAGCGCTCAAAATGTCCACTTCCAGAAACATCAGAAAGAGGGTTTCAAACCTCCTCTATGAAAGGGAATGTTCACCTCTGTGACTTGAATGCAGATATCGCAAAGTAGTTTCTGACAGAGCTTCTGTCTATATTTCAGATGAAGATATTCCCGATTCCAATGAAATCGTTAGAACTATCTAGATATCCACTTACAGATTCTACAAAAAGAGTGTTTCCAAAGTGCTCTGTCAAAAGAAAGGTTCAACTCTGTTAGTTGAGGACACTCATCACAAAGAAGTTTCTGAGAATGCTTCTGTCTAGATTTTGTGTGAAGATATTCCCGTTTCCAACGAAATCTTCAGAGCTATCCCAATATACACTTACAGATTCTACAAAAAGAGTGTTTGCAAATTGCTGTATCAAAAGAAATGTTGAACTCTGTTAGTTGAGGACACACATCACAAAGAAGTTTCTGAGAATGCTTCTGTCTAGATTTTACTGAAGATATTCCCGTTTCCTATGAAATCTTCACAGCTTTCCAAATATCCACTTGCAGGTTCTTCAAAAAGGGTTTTTCCAAACTGCTGTATCAAAACAAAGGTTCAACTCCCTTAGTTGAGGACACACATCCCAAAGAAGTTTCTGGGAAATCTTCTGTCTCGTTTTTATGGGAAGATACTTCCTTTTTCACCGTAGGCCTGAAAGCGCTCGAAATGTCCACTTCCTGATACTGCAGAAAGAATGTTTCAACCCTGCTCTATGAAACGGAATGTTCAGCTCTGAGACTTGAATGCAGATATCACAAAGTAGTTTCTGACAGTGCTTCTGTCTACATTTTAGAAGAAGATACTCCCGTTTCCAACGAAATCTTCAGAGCTATCCCAATATCCACTTACTGATTCTACAAAAAGAGTGTTTGCAAATTGCTGTATCAAAAGAAATGTTGAACTCCGTTAGTTGAGGACACACATCACAAAGAAGTTTCTGAGAATGCTTCTGTCTAGATGTTACATGAAGACATTCCCGTTTCCTTAGAAATCTTCACAGCTTTCCAAATATCCACTTGCAGATTCTACAAAAAGAGTGTTTCCAAACTGCTCTATGAAAAGAAATGTTCAACTCTCTTAGATGAGGACACACATCCCAAATAAGCTTCTGAGAAAGCCTCTGTCTCGTTTCTATGGGAAGATACTTCCTTTTTCACCGTAGGCCTGAAAGGGCTCGAAATGTCCACTTCCAGATACTGCAGAAAGAGTGTTTCAAACCTGCTCTATGAAACGGAATGTTCAGCTCTGAGACTTGAATGCAGATATCACAAAGTAGTTTCTGACAGTGCTTCTGTCTAGATTTTAGATGAAGACATTCCCGTTTCCAACGAAATCGTTAGGACTATCTAGATATCTAATTACAGATTCCACAGAAAGAGTGTTTCCAAACTGCCCTATCAAAAGAAAGGTGCAACTGTGTTACTTGAGGACACTCATCTGAAAGAGGTTTCTGAGAATGCTTCTGTCTTGATTTTATATGAAGATATTCCGGCTTCCAACGAAATCTTCACAGTTATCCAAATATCCACTTGAAGATTCTCCCAAAAGAGTGTTTCCAATGTGCTCTATTAATAAAATGGTTCAACTCTGTTAGTTGAGGACACTCATCACAAAGACGTTTCTGAGAATGCTTCTGTCTAGATTTTATATGAAGATATTACCGTTTCCAACGAAATCTTCACAGTTATCCAAATATCCACTTGCAGATTCTACAAAAAGAGTGTTTCCAAACTGCTCTATAAAAAGAAAGGTTCAACTCCGTTAGTTGAGGACACTCATCACAAAGAAGTTTCTGAGAATGTTTCTGTCTAGATTTTATATGAAGATATTCCCGTTCCCTACGAAATCTTCACAGTTATCCAAACATCGACTTGCAGATTCTACAAAAAGAGTGTTTCCAAAGTGCTCTGTGAAAAGAAAGGTTCTACTCTCTTAGTTGAGGACACTCATCACAAAGAAGTTTCTGAGAATGCTTCTATCTAGATTTTATGGGATGATATTTCTTTTCACCATAGGCCTGAAATCGCTCGAAATGTCCACTTTCAGATAGTACAGAAAGACTGTTTCAAACCTACTCTATGAATGGGAATGTTCAGCTCTGTGCCTTGAATGCAGATATTGCAAAGTAGTTTCTGACAGCGCTTCTGTCTAGATTTTAGATGAAGATATTCCTGTTTCCAAGAAAATCTTCACAGTTATCAAAATATCCACTTACAGATTCTACAAAAAGAGTGTTTCCAAACTGCTGTATCCAAAGAAAGGTTCAAGTCTGTTAGTTGAGGACTCACATCACAAAGAAGTTTCTCAGAATGCTTCTGTCTAGATTTTAAAAGAAGATATTCCCGTTTCCAAAGAAATCTTCAGAGCTATCCCAATATCCACTTACAGATTCTACAAAAAGTGTGTTTGCAAATTGCTGTATCAAAAGAAATGTTGAACACTGTTAGTTGAGGACACACATCACAAAGAATTTTCTGAGAATGCTTCTGTCTAGATTTTACATGAAGATATTCCCGTTTCCTATGAAATCTTCACAGCTTTCCAAATATCCACTTGAAGATTCTACCAAAAGAGTGTTTCCAAACTGCTGTATCAAAAGAAAGGTTCAACTCTCTTAGTTGAGGACACACATCCCAAATAAGTTTCTGAGAAATCCTCTGTCTCGTTTTTATGTGAAGATACTTCCTTTTTCACCGTAGGCCTGAAAGCGCTCGAAATGTCCACTTCCAGATACTGCAGAAAGAGTGTTTCAAACCTGCTCTATGAAACGGAATGTTCAGCTCTGAGACTTGAATGCAGATATCACAAAATAGTTTCTGACAGTGCTTCTGTCTACATTTTAGAAGAAGATATTCCCGTTTCCAATGAAATCATTAGAACTATCTTGATATCCACATACAGAGTCTACAAAAAGAGTGTTTCCAAACTGCTCTATAAAAAGAAAGGTTCAACTCTGTTAGTTGAGGACACTCATCACAAAGAAGTTTCTGAGAATGCTTCTGTCTAGATTTTATATGAAGATATTCCCGTTTCCATCAAAATCTTCACAGTTATCCAAACATCGACTTGCAGGTTCTACAAAAAGAGAGTTTCCAAACTGCTCCATCAAAAGAAAGTTTCAACTCTGTTAGTTGAGGACACACATCCCAAATAAGTTTCTGAGAATGCTTCTGTGTAGATTTAATGGGGAGATATTTCGTTTTTCACCATAGGCCCGAATGCGCTCGAAACGTCCGCTTCCAGACACTACAGAAAGTGGGTTTCCAACCTGGTCTATGAAAGGGAATGTTCAGCTCTGTGTCTTGAATGCAGATATCACAAAGTAGTTTCTGACAGTGCTTCTGTCTAGATTTCAGATGCAGATATTCCCGTTTCCAATGAAATCGTTAGAACTATCTAGATATCCACTTACTGATTCTACAAAAAGAGTGTTTCCAAAGTGCTCTGTCAAAAGAAAAGTTCAACTCTGTTAGTTGAGAACACTCATCACAAAGAAGTTTCTGAGAATGCTTCTGTGAAGATTTTATATGAAGATATTCCCGTTTCCTATGAAATCTTCACAGTTATCCAAATATCCACTTGAAGATTCTACAAAAAGAGTGTTTCCAAACTGCTGTAGCAAAAGAAATGTTGAACTCTGTTAGTTGAGGACACACATCACAAAGAAGTTTCTGAGAATGCTTCTGTCAAGATTTTATATGAAGATATTACCGTTTCCAACGAAATCTTCACAGTTATCCAAATATCCACTTGCAGATTCTACAAAAAGAGTGTTTCCAAACTGCTATATCAAAAGAAATGATCAAGTCTGTTAGTGGAGTAAACTCATCCCAAATAAGTTTCTTAGAATGCTTTTGTCTAGATTTTATGGGATGATATTTCCTTTTTCACCATAGGCCTGAAAGCGCTCGAAATGTCCACTTCCAGATACTACAGAAAGACTGTTTCAAACCTACTCTATGAAAGGGAATGTTCAGCACTGTGACTTGAATGCAGATATCACAAAGTAGTTTCTGACAGCGCTTCTGTCTAGATTTTAGATGAAGATATTCCCGTTTCCAACGAAATCATCACAGTTATCCAAATATCCACTTACAGATTCTACAAAAAGAGTGTTTCCAAACTGCTGTATCCAAAGAAAGGTTCAACTCTGTTAGTTGAGGACACACATCACAAAGAATTTTCTCAGAATGCTTCTGTCTAGATTTTAGATGAAGATATTCCCGTTTCCAACGAAATCATCACAGTTAAACAAACATCCACTTGCAGATTCTACAAAAAGAATGTTTCCAAACTGCTATATCAAAAGAAATGATCAAGTCTGTTAGTGGAGTAAACTCATCCCAAATAAGTTTCTTAGAATGCTGTTGTCTAGGTTTTATGGGATGATATTTCCTTTTTCACCATAGGACTGAAAGCGCTCGAAATGTCCACTTCCAGATACTAAAGAAAGACTGTTTCAAACCTACTCTATGAAAGGGAATGTTCAGCTCTGTGACTTGAATGCAGATATCACAGAGTAGTTTCTGACAGCGCTTCTGTCTAGATTTTAGATGAAGATATTCCCGTTTCCAACGAAATCATCACAGTTATCCAAATATCCACTTACAGATTCTACAAAAAGAGTGTTTCCAAACTGCTGTATCCAAAGAAAGGTTCAACTCTGTTAGTTGAGGACACACATCACAAAGAAGTTTCTGAGAATGCTTCTGTCTAGACTTTATATGAAGATATTCCCGTTTCCAATGAAATTTTCACAGTTATCCGAATATCCAATTACAGATTCCACAAAAAGAGTGTTTCCAAACTGCACTATAAAAAGAAAGGTTCAACTCTGTTAGTTGAGGACACTCATCACAAAGAAGTTTCTGAGAATTCTTCTGTCTAGATTTTATATGAGGATATTCCCGTTTCCAACGAAATCTTCACAGTTATCCAAATATGCACTTGAAGATTCTACCAAAAGAGTGTTTCCAAAGTGCTCTATTAATAAAATGGTTCAACTCTGTTAGTTGAGGACACTCATCACAAAGAAGTTTCTGAGAATGCTTCTGTCTAGATTTTATATGAAGATATTCCCGTTTCCATCGAAATCTTCACAGTTATCCAAACATCGATTTGCAGATTCTACAAAAAGAGTGTTTCCAAACTGCTCTATCAAAAGAAAGTTTCAACTCTGTTAGTTGAGGACACACATCCCAAATAAGTTTCTGAGAATGCTTCTGTGTAGATTTAATGGGGAGATATTTCGTTTTTCACCATAGGCCCGAATGCGCTCGTAATGTCCACTTCCAGACACTACAGAAAGAGGTTTTCCAACCTGTTCTATGAAAGGGAATGTTCAGCTCTGTGACTTGAATGCAGATATCACAAAGTAGTTTCTGACAGTGCTTCTGTCTAGATTACAGATGAAGATATTCCCGTTTCCAATGAAATCGTTAGAACTATCTAGATATCCACTTACAGATTCTACAAAAAGAGTGTTTCCAAAGTGCTCTGTCAAAAGAAAGGTTCAACTCTGTTAGTTGAGGACACTCATCACAAAGAAGTTTCTGAGAATGCTTCTGTGAAGATTTTATATGAAGATATTCCCGTTTCCTATGCAATCTTCACAGTTATCCAAATATCCACTTGAAGATTCTACAAAAAGAGTGTTTCCAAACTGCTGTAGCAAAAGAAATGTTGAACTCTGTTAGTTGAGGACACACATCAGAAAGAAGTTTCTGAGAATGCTTCTGTCAAGATTTTATATGAAGATATTACCGTTTCCAATGAAATCTTCACAGTTATCCAAATATCCACTTGCAGATTCTACAAAAAGAGTGTTTCCGAACTGCTATATCAAAAGAAATGATCAAGTCTGTTAGTGGAGTAAACTCATCCCAAATAAGTTTCTTAGAATGCTTTTGTCTAGATTTTATGGGATGATATTTCCTTTTTCACCATAGGCCTGAAAGCGCTCGAAATGTCCACTTCCACAAACTACAGAAAGACTGTTTCAAACCTACTCTATGAAAGGGAATGTTCAGCTCTGTGACTTGAATGCAGATATCACAAAGTAGTTTCTGACAGCGCTTCTGTCTAGATTTTAGATGAAGATATTCCCATTTCCAACGAAATCATCACAGTTATCAAAATATCCACTTACAGATTCTACAAAAAGAGTGTTTCCAAACTGCTGTATCCAAAGAAAGGTTCAACTCTGTTAGTTGAGGACACACATCACAAAAAAGTTTCTCAGAATGCTTCTGTCTAGATTTTAGATGAAGATGTTCCCGTTTCCAACAAAATCATCACAGTTAAACAAACATCCACTTGCAGATTCTACAAAAAGACTGTTTCCGAACTGCTCTATCCAAAGAAAGGTTCAACTCTGTTAGTTGAGGACACACATCACAAAGGAGTTTCTGAGAATGCTTCTGTCTAGATTTTAAATGAAGATATTCCCGTTTCCAACGAAATCCTCAGAGATATCCCAATATCCACTTACAGATTCTACAAAAAGAGTGTTTCCAAACTGCTGTATCAAAAGAAAGGTTCAACTCTGTTAGTTGAGGACACACATCACAAAGAAGTTTCTGAGAATGCTTCTGTCTAGATTTTACTTGAAGATATTCCCGTTTCCTATGAAATCTTCACAGCTTTCCAAATATCCACTTGCAGATTCTACAAAAAGAGTGTTTCCGAACTGCTGTATCAAAAGAAAGGTTCAACTCTCTTAGTTGAGGACACACATCCCACATAAGTTTCTGAGAAATCCTCTGTCTCGTTTTTACGGGAAGATACTTCCTTTTTCACCGTAGGCCTGAAAGCGCTCGAAATGTCCATTTCCAGATACTGCAGAAAGAGTGTTTCAAACCTGCTCTATGAAACGGAATGTTCAGCTCTGTGACTTGAATGCAGATATCACAAAGTAGTTTCTGACAGTGCTTCTGTCTAGATTTTAGAGGAAGATATTCCCGTTTCCAATGAAATCGTTAGAACTATCTTGATATCCACATACAGATACTACAAAAAGAGTGTTTCCAAACTGCTCTATAAAAAGAAAGGTTCAACTCTGTTAGTTGAGGACACTCATCACAAAGAAGTTTCTGAGAGTGCTTCTGTCTAGATTTTATATGAAGATATTCCCGTTTCCATCGAAATCTTCACAGTTATCCAAACATCGACTTGCAGATTCTACAAAAAGAGTGTTTCCAAACTGCTCTATCAAAAGAAAGTTTCAACTCTGTTAGTTGAGGACACACATCCCAAATAAGTTTCTGAGAATGCTTCTGTGTAGATTTAATGGGGAGATATTTCGTTTTTCACCATAGGCCCGAATGCGCTCATAAAGTCCACTTCCAGACACTACAGAAAGAGGGTTTCCAACCTGCTCTATGAAAGGGAATGTTCAGCTCTGTGACTTGAATGCAGATATCACAAAGTAGATTCTGACAGTGCTTCTGTCTAGAATTAAGATGAAGATATTCCCGTTTCCAACGAAATCATTAGGACTATCTAGATATCCACTTACAGATTCCACAAAAAGAGTGTTTCCAAACTGCTCTATAAAAAGAAAGGTTCAACTCTGTTAGTTGAGGACACTCATCACAAAGAAGTTTCTGAGAATTCTTCTGTCTAGATTTTATATGAAGATATTCCCGTTTCCAACGAAATCTTCACAGTTATCCAAATATCCACTTGAAGATTCTACCAAAAGAGTGTTTCCAAAGTGCTCTATTAATAAAATGGTTCAACTCTCTTAGTTGAGGACACTCATCACAAAGAAGTTTCTGACAATGCTTCTGTCTAGATTTTATATCAAGATATTCCATTTTCCAACGAAATCATCACAGTTAAACAAATATCCACTTACAGATTCTACAAAAAGTGTGTTTCCAAACTGCTGTATCCAAAGAAAGGTTCAACTCTGTTAGTTGTGGACACTCATCACAAAGAAGTTTCTGAGAATGCTTCTGTCTAGATTTTAAATGAAGATATTCCCGTTTCCAACGAAATCTTAAGAGCTATCCCAATATCCACATACAGATTCTACAAAAAGAGTGTTTGCAAATTGCTGTATCAAAAGAAAAGTTGAACTCTGTTAGTTGAGGACACACAACACAAAGAAGTTTCTGAGAATGCTTCTGTCTAGATTTTACATGAAGATATTCCCGTTTCCTATGAAATCTTCACAGCTTTCCAAATATCCACTTGCAGATTCTACAAAAAGAGTGTTTCCAAACTGCTGTATCAAAAGAAAGGTTCAACTCTCTTAGTTGAGGACACACATCCCACATAAGTTTCTGAGAAATCCTCTGTCTCGTTTTTACGGGAAGATACTTCCTTTTTCACCGTAGGCCTGAAAGCGCTCGAAATGTCCACTTGCAGATACTGCAGAAAGAGTGTTTCAAACCTGCTCTATGAAACGGAATGTTCAGCTCTGAGACTTGAATGCAGATATCACAAAGTAGTTTCTGACAGTGCTTCTGTCTAGATTTTAGAAGAAGATTTTCCCGTTTCCAAAGAAATCGTTAGAACTATCTTGATATCCACATACAGATACTACAAAAAGAGTGTTTCCAAACTGCTCTATAAAAAGAAAGGTTCAACTCTGTTAGTTGAGGACACTCATCACAAAGAAGTTTCTGAGAATGCTTCTGTCTAGATTTTATATGAAGATATTCCCGTTTCCAACGAAATCTTCACAGTTATCCAAACATCGACTTGCAGATTCTACAAAAAGAGTGTTTCCAAACTGCTCTATCAAAAGAAAGTTTCAACTCTGTTAGTTGAGGACACACATCCCAAATAAATTTCTGAGAATGCTTCTGTGTAGATTTAATGGGGAGATATTTCGTTTTTCACCATAGGCCCGAATGCGCTCGTAATGTCCACTTCCAGACACTACAGAAAGAGGGTTTCCAACCTGCTCTATGAAAGGGAATGTTCAGCTCTGTGACTTGAATGCAGATATCACAAAGTAGTTTCTGACAGTGCTTCTGTCTAGATTTCAGATGCAGATATTCCCGTTTCCAATGAAATCGTTAGAACTATCTAGATATCCACTTACTGATTCTACAAAAAGAGTGTTTCCAAAGTGCTCTGTCAAAAGAAAGGTTCAACTCTGTTAGTTGAGGACACTCATCACAAAGAAGTTTCTGAGAATGCTTCTGTGAGGATTTTATATGAAGATATTCCCGTTTCCTATGCAATCTTCACAGTTATCCAAATATCCACTTGAAGATTCTACAAAAAGAGTGTTTCCAAACTGCTGTAGCAAAAGAAATGTTGAACTCTGTTAGTTGAGGACACACATCAGAAAGAAGTTTCTGAGAATGCTTCTGTCAAGATTTTATATGAAGATATTACCGTTTCCAATGAAATCTTCACAGTTATCCAAATATCCACTTGCAGATTCTACAAAAAGAGTGTTTCCGAACTGCTATATCAAAAGAAATGATCAAGTCTGTTAGTGGAGTAAACTCATCCCAAATAAGTTTCTTAGAATGCTTTTGTCTAGATTTTATGGGATGATATTTCCTTTTTCACCATAGGCCTGAAAGCGCTCGAAATGTCCACTTCCACAAACTACAGAAAGACTGTTTCAAACCTACTCTATGAAAGGGAATGTTCAGCTCTGTGACTTGAATGCAGATATCACAAAGTAGTTTCTGACAGCGCTTCTGTCTAGATTTTAGATGAAGATATTCCCATTTCCAACGAAATCATCACAGTTATCAAAATATCCACTTACAGATTCTGCAAAAAGAGTGTTTCCAAACTGCTGTATCCAAAGAAAGGTTCAACTCTGTTAGTTGAGGACACACATCACAAAAAAGTTTCTCAGAATGCTTCTGTCTAGATTTTAGATGAAGATGTTCCCGTTTCCAACAAAATCATCACAGTTAAACAAACATCCACTTGCAGATTCTACAAAAAGACTGTTTCCGAACTGCTCTATCCAAAGAAAGGTTCAACTCTGTTAGTTGAGGACACACATCACAAAGGAGTTTCTGAGAATGCTTCTGTCTAGATTTTAAATGAAGATATTCCCGTTTCCAACGAAATCCTCAGAGATATCCCAATATCCACTTACAGATTCTACAAAAAGAGTGTTTCCAAACTGCTGTATCAAAAGAAAGGTTCAACTCTGTTAGTTGAGGACACACATCACAAAGAAGTTTCTGAGAATGCTTCTGTCTAGATTTTACTTGAAGATATTCCCGTTTCCTATGAAATCTTCACAGCTTTCCAAATATCCACTTGCAGATTCTACAAAAAGAGTGTTTCCGAACTGCTGTATCAAAAGAAAGGTTCAACTCTCTTAGTTGAGGACACACATCCCACATAAGTTTCTGAGAAATCCTCTGTCTCGTTTTTACGGGAAGATACTTCCTTTTTCACCGTAGGCCTGAAAGCGCTCGAAATGTCCATTTCCAGATACTGCAGAAAGAGTGTTTCAAACCTGCTCTATGAAACGGAATGTTCAGCTCTGTGACTTGAATGCAGATATCACAAAGTAGTTTCTGACAGTGCTTCTGTCTAGATTTTAGAGGAAGATATTCCCGTTTCCAATGAAATCGTTAGAACTATCTTGATATCCACATACAGATACTACAAAAAGAGTGTTTCCAAACTGCTCTATAAAAAGAAAGGTTCAACTCTGTTAGTTGAGGACACTCATCACAAAGAAGTTTCTGAGAGTGCTTCTGTCTAGATTTTATATGAAGATATTCCCGTTTCCATCGAAATCTTCACAGTTATCCAAACATCGACTTGCAGATTCTACAAAAAGAGTGTTTCCAAACTGCTCTATCAAAAGAAAGTTTCAACTCTGTTAGTTGAGGACACACATCCCAAATAAGTTTCTGAGAATGCTTCTGTGTAGATTTAATGGGGAGATATTTCGTTTTTCACCATAGGCCCGAATGCGCTCATAAAGTCCACTTCCAGACACTACAGAAAGAGGGTTTCCAACCTGCTCTATGAAAGGGAATGTTCAGCTCTGTGACTTGAATGCAGATATCACAAAGTAGATTCTGACAGTGCTTCTGTCTAGAATTAAGATGAAGATATTCCCGTTTCCAACGAAATCATTAGGACTATCTAGATATCCAATTACAGATTCCACAAAAAGAGTGTTTCCAAACTGCTCTATAAAAAGAAAGGTTCAACTCTGTTAGTTGAGGACACTCATCACAAAGAAGTTTCTGAGAATTCTTCTGTCTAGATTTTATATGAAGATATTCCCGTTTCCAACGAAATCTTCACAGTTATCCAAATATCCACTTGAAGATTCTACCAAAAGAGTGTTTCCAAAGTGCTCTATTAATAAAATGGTTCAACTCTCTTAGTTGAGGACACTCATCACAAAGAAGTTTCTGACAATGCTTCTGTCTAGATTTTATATCAAGATATTCCATTTTCCAACGAAATCATCACAGTTAAACAAATATCCACTTACAGATTCTACAAAAAGTGTGTTTCCAAACTGCTGTATCCAAAGAAAGGTTCAACTCTGTTAGTTGTGGACACTCATCACAAAGAAGTTTCTGAGAATGCTTCTGTCTAGATTTTAAATGAAGATATTCCCGTTTCCAACGAAATCTTCAGAGCTATCCCAATATCCACATACAGATTCTACAAAAAGAGTGTTTGCAAATTGCTGTATCAAAAGAAAAGTTGAACTCTGTTAGTTGAGGACACACAACACAAAGAAGTTTCTGAGAATGCTTCTGTCTAGATTTTACATGAAGATATTCCCGTTTCCTATGAAATCTTCACAGCTTTCCAAATATCCACTTGCAGATTCTACAAAAAGAGTGTTTCCAAACTGCTGTATCAAAAGAAAGGTTCAACTCTCTTAGTTGAGGACACACATCCCACATAAGTTTCTGAGAAATCCTCTGTCTCGTTTTTACGGGAAGATACTTCCTTTTTCACCGTAGGCCTGAAAGCGCTCGAAATGTCCACTTGCAGATACTGCAGAAAGAGTGTTTCAAACCTGCTCTATGAAACGGAATGTTCAGCTCTGAGACTTGAATGCAGATATCACAAAGTAGTTTCTGACAGTGCTTCTGTCTAGATTTTAGAAGAAGATTTTCCCGTTTCCAAAGAAATCGTTAGAACTATCTTGATATCCACATACAGATACTACAAAAAGAGTGTTTCCAAACTGCTCTATAAAAAGAAAGGTTCAACTCTGTTAGTTGAGGACACTCATCACAAAGAAGTTTCTGAGAATGCTTCTGTCTAGATTTTATATGAAGATATTCCCGTTTCCAACGAAATCTTCACAGTTATCCAAACATCGACTTGCAGATTCTACAAAAAGAGTGTTTCCAAACTGCTCTATCAAAAGAAAGTTTCAACTCTGTTAGTTGAGGACACACATCCCAAATAAATTTCTGAGAATGCTTCTGTGTAGATTTAATGGGGAGATATTTCGTTTTTCACCATAGGCCCGAATGCGCTCGTAATGTCCACTTCCAGACACTACAGAAAGAGGGTTTCCAACCTGCTCTATGAAAGGGAATGTTCAGCTCTGTGACTTGAATGCAGATATCACAAAGTAGTTTCTGACAGTGCTTCTGTCTAGATTTCAGATGCAGATATTCCCGTTTCCAATGAAATCGTTAGAACTATCTAGATATCCACTTACTGATTCTACAAAAAGAGTGTTTCCAAAGTGCTCTGTCAAAAGAAAGGTTCAACTCTGTTAGTTGAGGACACTCATCACAAAGAAGTTTCTGAGAATGCTTCTGTGAAGATTTTATATGAAGATATTCCCGTTTCCTATGCAATCTTCACAGTTATCCAAATATCCACTTGAAGATTCTACAAAAAGAGTGTTTCCAAACTGCTGTAGCAAAAGAAATGTTGAACTCTGTTAGTTGAGGACACACATCAGAAAGAAGTTTCTGAGAATGCTTCTGTCAAGATTTTATATGAAGATATTACCGTTTCCAATGAAATCTTCACAGTTATCCAAATATCCACTTGCAGATTCTACAAAAAGAGTGTTTCCGAACTGCTATATCAAAAGAAATGATCAAGTCTGTTAGTGGAGTAAACTCATCCCAAATAAGTTTCTTAGAATGCTTTTGTCTAGATTTTATGGGATGATATTTCCTTTTTCACCATAGGCCTGAAAGCGCTCGAAATGTCCACTTCCACAAACTACAGAAAGACTGTTTCAAACCTACTCTATGAAAGGGAATGTTCAGCTCTGTGACTTGAATGCAGATATCACAAAGTAGTTTCTGACAGCGCTTCTGTCTAGATTTTAGATGAAGATATTCCCATTTCCAACGAAATCATCACAGTTATCAAAATATCCACTTACAGATTCTACAAAAAGAGTGTTTCCAAACTGCTGTATCCAAAGAAAGGTTCAACTCTGTTAGTTGAGGACACACATCACAAAAAAGTTTCTCAGAATGCTTCTGTCTAGATTTTAGATGAAGATGTTCCCGTTTCCAACAAAATCATCACAGTTAAACAAACATCCACTTGCAGATTCTACAAAAAGACTGTTTCCGAACTGCTCTATCCAAAGAAAGGTTCAACTCTGTTAGTTGAGGACACACATCACAAAGGAGTTTCTGAGAATGCTTCTGTCTAGATTTTAAATGAAGATATTCCCGTTTCCAACGAAATCCTCAGAGATATCCCAATATCCACTTACAGATTCTACAAAAAGAGTGTTTCCAAACTGCTGTATCAAAAGAAAGGTTCAACTCTGTTAGTTGAGGACACACATCACAAAGAAGTTTCTGAGAATGCTTCTGTCTAGATTTTACTTGAAGATATTCCCGTTTCCTATGAAATCTTCACAGCTTTCCAAATATCCACTTGCAGATTCTACAAAAAGAGTGTTTCCGAACTGCTGTATCAAAAGAAAGGTTCAACTCTCTTAGTTGAGGACACACATCCCACATAAGTTTCTGAGAAATCCTCTGTCTCGTTTTTACGGGAAGATACTTCCTTTTTCACCGTAGGCCTGAAAGCGCTCGAAATGTCCATTTCCAGATACTGCAGAAAGAGTGTTTCAAACCTGCTCTATGAAACGGAATGTTCAGCTCTGTGACTTGAATGCAGATATCACAAAGTAGTTTCTGACAGTGCTTCTGTCTAGATTTTAGAGGAAGATATTCCCGTTTCCAATGAAATCGTTAGAACTATCTTGATATCCACATACAGATACTACAAAAAGAGTGTTTCCAAACTGCTCTATAAAAAGAAAGGTTCAACTCTGTTAGTTGAGGACACTCATCACAAAGAAGTTTCTGAGAGTGCTTCTGTCTAGATTTTATATGAAGATATTCCCGTTTCCATCGAAATCTTCACAGTTATCCAAACATCGACTTGCAGATTCTACAAAAAGAGTGTTTCCAAACTGCTCTATCAAAAGAAAGTTTCAACTCTGTTAGTTGAGGACACACATCCCAAATAAGTTTCTGAGAATGCTTCTGTGTAGATTTAATGGGGAGATATTTCGTTTTTCACCATAGGCCCGAATGCGCTCATAAAGTCCACTTCCAGACACTACAGAAAGAGGGTTTCCAACCTGCTCTATGAAAGGGAATGTTCAGCTCTGTGACTTGAATGCAGATATCACAAAGTAGATTCTGACAGTGCTTCTGTCTAGAATTAAGATGAAGATATTCCCGTTTCCAACGAAATCATTAGGACTATCTAGATATCCAATTACAGATTCCACAAAAAGAGTGTTTCCAAACTGCTCTATAAAAAGAAAGGTTCAACTCTGTTAGTTGAGGACACTCATCACAAAGAAGTTTCTGAGAATTCTTCTGTCTAGATTTTATATGAAGATATTCCCGTTTCCAACGAAATCTTCACAGTTATCCAAATATCCACTTGAAGATTCTACCAAAAGAGTGTTTCCAAAGTGCTCTATTAATAAAATGGTTCAACTCTCTTAGTTGAGGACACTCATCACAAAGAAGTTTCTGACAATGCTTCTGTCTAGATTTTATATCAAGATATTCCATTTTCCAACGAAATCATCACAGTTAAACAAATATCCACTTACAGATTCTACAAAAAGTGTGTTTCCAAACTGCTGTATCCAAAGAAAGGTTCAACTCTGTTAGTTGTGGACACTCATCACAAAGAAGTTTCTGAGAATGCTTCTGTCTAGATTTTAAATGAAGATATTCCCGTTTCCAACGAAATCTTCAGAGCTATCCCAATATCCACATACAGATTCTACAAAAAGAGTGTTTGCAAATTGCTGTATCAAAAGAAAAGTTGAACTCTGTTAGTTGAGGACACACAACACAAAGAAGTTTCTGAGAATGCTTCTGTCTAGATTTTACATGAAGATATTCCCGTTTCCTATGAAATCTTCACAGCTTTCCAAATATCCACTTGCAGATTCTACAAAAAGAGTGTTTCCAAACTGCTGTATCAAAAGAAAGGTTCAACTCTCTTAGTTGAGGACACACATCCCACATAAGTTTCTGAGAAATCCTCTGTCTCGTTTTTACGGGAAGATACTTCCTTTTTCACCGTAGGCCTGAAAGCGCTCGAAATGTCCACTTGCAGATACTGCAGAAAGAGTGTTTCAAACCTGCTCTATGAAACGGAATGTTCAGCTCTGAGACTTGAATGCAGATATCACAAAGTAGTTTCTGACAGTGCTTCTGTCTAGATTTTAGAAGAAGATTTTCCCGTTTCCAAAGAAATCGTTAGAACTATCTTGATATCCACATACAGATACTACAAAAAGAGTGTTTCCAAACTGCTCTATAAAAAGAAAGGTTCAACTCTGTTAGTTGAGGACACTCATCACAAAGAAGTTTCTGAGAATGCTTCTGTCTAGATTTTATATGAAGATATTCCCGTTTCCAACGAAAT
Organism: Gorilla gorilla gorilla; assembly: GCF_029281585.2. NCBI lineage: Eukaryota > Metazoa > Chordata > Mammalia > Primates > Hominidae > Gorilla > Gorilla gorilla. The sequence continues at coordinate 18,330,394 of NC_073237.2, forward strand.
CTTCACAGTTATCCAAACATCGACTTGCAGATTCTACAAAAAGAGTGTTTCCAAACTGCTCTATCAAAAGAAAGTTTCAACTCTGTTAGTTGAGGACACACATCCCAAATAAATTTCTGAGAATGCTTCTGTGTAGATTTAATGGGGAGATATTTCGTTTTTCACCATAGGCCCGAATGCGCTCGTAATGTCCACTTCCAGACACTACAGAAAGAGGGTTTCCAACCTGCTCTATGAAAGGGAATGTTCAGCTCTGTGACTTGAATGCAGATATCACAAAGTAGTTTCTGACAGTGCTTCTGTCTAGATTTCAGATGCAGATATTCCCGTTTCCAATGAAATCGTTAGAACTATCTAGATATCCACTTACTGATTCTACAAAAAGAGTGTTTCCAAAGTGCTCTGTCAAAAGAAAGGTTCAACTCTGTTAGTTGAGGACACTCATCACAAAGAAGTTTCTGAGAATGCTTCTGTGAAGATTTTATATGAAGATATTCCCGTTTCCTATGCAATCTTCACAGTTATCCAAATATCCACTTGAAGATTCTACAAAAAGAGTGTTTCCAAACTGCTGTAGCAAAAGAAATGTTGAACTCTGTTAGTTGAGGACACACATCAGAAAGAAGTTTCTGAGAATGCTTCTGTCAAGATTTTATATGAAGATATTACCGTTTCCAATGAAATCTTCACAGTTATCCAAATATCCACTTGCAGATTCTACAAAAAGAGTGTTTCCGAACTGCTATATCAAAAGAAATGATCAAGTCTGTTAGTGGAGTAAACTCATCCCAAATAAGTTTCTTAGAATGCTTTTGTCTAGATTTTATGGGATGATATTTCCTTTTTCACCATAGGCCTGAAAGCGCTCGAAATGTCCACTTCCACAAACTACAGAAAGACTGTTTCAAACCTACTCTATGAAAGGGAATGTTCAGCTCTGTGACTTGAATGCAGATATCACAAAGTAGTTTCTGACAGCGCTTCTGTCTAGATTTTAGATGAAGATATTCCCATTTCCAACGAAATCATCACAGTTATCAAAATATCCACTTACAGATTCTACAAAAAGAGTGTTTCCAAACTGCTGTATCCAAAGAAAGGTTCAACTCTGTTAGTTGAGGACACACATCACAAAAAAGTTTCTCAGAATGCTTCTGTCTAGATTTTAGATGAAGATGTTCCCGTTTCCAACAAAATCATCACAGTTAAACAAACATCCACTTGCAGATTCTACAAAAAGACTGTTTCCGAACTGCTCTATCCAAAGAAAGGTTCAACTCTGTTAGTTGAGGACACACATCACAAAGGAGTTTCTGAGAATGCTTCTGTCTAGATTTTAAATGAAGATATTCCCGTTTCCAACGAAATCCTCAGAGATATCCCAATATCCACTTACAGATTCTACAAAAAGAGTGTTTCCAAACTGCTGTATCAAAAGAAAGGTTCAACTCTGTTAGTTGAGGACACACATCACAAAGAAGTTTCTGAGAATGCTTCTGTCTAGATTTTACTTGAAGATATTCCCGTTTCCTATGAAATCTTCACAGCTTTCCAAATATCCACTTGCAGATTCTACAAAAAGAGTGTTTCCGAACTGCTGTATCAAAAGAAAGGTTCAACTCTCTTAGTTGAGGACACACATCCCACATAAGTTTCTGAGAAATCCTCTGTCTCGTTTTTACGGGAAGATACTTCCTTTTTCACCGTAGGCCTGAAAGCGCTCGAAATGTCCATTTCCAGATACTGCAGAAAGAGTGTTTCAAACCTGCTCTATGAAACGGAATGTTCAGCTCTGTGACTTGAATGCAGATATCACAAAGTAGTTTCTGACAGTGCTTCTGTCTAGATTTTAGAGGAAGATATTCCCGTTTCCAATGAAATCGTTAGAACTATCTTGATATCCACATACAGATACTACAAAAAGAGTGTTTCCAAACTGCTCTATAAAAAGAAAGGTTCAACTCTGTTAGTTGAGGACACTCATCACAAAGAAGTTTCTGAGAGTGCTTCTGTCTAGATTTTATATGAAGATATTCCCGTTTCCATCGAAATCTTCACAGTTATCCAAACATCGACTTGCAGATTCTACAAAAAGAGTGTTTCCAAACTGCTCTATCAAAAGAAAGTTTCAACTCTGTTAGTTGAGGACACACATCCCAAATAAGTTTCTGAGAATGCTTCTGTGTAGATTTAATGGGGAGATATTTCGTTTTTCACCATAGGCCCGAATGCGCTCATAAAGTCCACTTCCAGACACTACAGAAAGAGGGTTTCCAACCTGCTCTATGAAAGGGAATGTTCAGCTCTGTGACTTGAATGCAGATATCACAAAGTAGATTCTGACAGTGCTTCTGTCTAGAATTAAGATGAAGATATTCCCGTTTCCAACGAAATCATTAGGACTATCTAGATATCCAATTACAGATTCCACAAAAAGAGTGTTTCCAAACTGCTCTATAAAAAGAAAGGTTCAACTCTGTTAGTTGAGGACACTCATCACAAAGAAGTTTCTGAGAATTCTTCTGTCTAGATTTTATATGAAGATATTCCCGTTTCCAACGAAATCTTCACAGTTATCCAAATATCCACTTGAAGATTCTACCAAAAGAGTGTTTCCAAAGTGCTCTATTAATAAAATGGTTCAACTCTCTTAGTTGAGGACACTCATCACAAAGAAGTTTCTGACAATGCTTCTGTCTAGATTTTATATCAAGATATTCCATTTTCCAACGAAATCATCACAGTTAAACAAATATCCACTTACAGATTCTACAAAAAGTGTGTTTCCAAACTGCTGTATCCAAAGAAAGGTTCAACTCTGTTAGTTGTGGACACTCATCACAAAGAAGTTTCTGAGAATGCTTCTGTCTAGATTTTAAATGAAGATATTCCCGTTTCCAACGAAATCTTCAGAGCTATCCCAATATCCACATACAGCTTCTACAAAAAGAGTGTTTGCAAATTGCTGTATCAAAAGAAAAGTTGAACTCTGTTAGTTGAGGACACACAACACAAAGAAGTTTCTGAGAATGCTTCTGTCTAGATTTTACATGAAGATATTCCCGTTTCCTATGAAATCTTCACAGCTTTCCAAATATCCACTTGCAGATTCTACAAAAAGAGTGTTTCCAAACTGCTGTATCAAAAGAAAGGTTCAACTCTCTTAGTTGAGGACACACATCCCACATAAGTTTCTGAGAAATCCTCTGTCTCGTTTTTACGGGAAGATACTTCCTTTTTCACCGTAGGCCTGAAAGCGCTCGAAATGTCCACTTGCAGATACTGCAGAAAGAGTGTTTCAAACCTGCTCTATGAAACGGAATGTTCAGCTCTGAGACTTGAATGCAGATATCACAAAGTAGTTTCTGACAGTGCTTCTGTCTAGATTTTAGAAGAAGATTTTCCCGTTTCCAAAGAAATCGTTAGAACTATCTTGATATCCACATACAGACACTACAAAAAGAGTGTTTCCAAACTGCTCTATAAAAAGAAAGGTTCAACTCTGTTAGTTGAGGACACTCATCACAAAGAAGTTTCTGAGAATGCTTCTGTCTAGATTTTATATGAAGATATTCCCGTTTCCAACGAAATCTTCACAGTTATCCAAACATCGACTTGCAGATTCTACAAAAAGAGTGTTTCCAAACTGCTCTATCAAAAGAAAGTTTCAACTCTGTTAGTTGAGGACACACATCCCAAATAAATTTCTGAGAATGCTTCTGTGTAGATTTAATGGGGAGATATTTCGTTTTTCACCATAGGCCCGAATGCGCTCGTAATGTCCACTTCCAGACACTACAGAAAGAGGGTTTCCAACCTGCTCTATGAAAGGGAATGTTCAGCTCTGTGACTTGAATGCAGATATCACAAAGTAGTTTCTGACAGTGCTTCTGTCTAGATTTCAGATGCAGATATTCCCGTTTCCAATGAAATCGTTAGAACTATCTAGATATCCACTTACTGATTCTACAAAAAGAGTGTTTCCAAAGTGCTCTGTCAAAAGAAAGGTTCAACTCTGTTAGTTGAGGACACTCATCACAAAGAAGTTTCTGAGAATGCTTCTGTGAAGATTTTATATGAAGATATTCCCGTTTCCTATGCAATCTTCACAGTTATCCAAATATCCACTTGAAGATTCTACAAAAAGAGTGTTTCCAAACTGCTGTAGCAAAAGAAATGTTGAACTCTGTTAGTTGAGGACACACATCAGAAAGAAGTTTCTGAGAATGCTTCTGTCAAGATTTTATATGAAGATATTACCGTTTCCAATGAAATCTTCACAGTTATCCAAATATCCACTTGCAGATTCTACAAAAAGAGTGTTTCCGAACTGCTATATCAAAAGAAATGATCAAGTCTGTTAGTGGAGTAAACTCATCCCAAATAAGTTTCTTAGAATGCTTTTGTCTAGATTTTATGGGATGATATTTCCTTTTTCACCATAGGCCTGAAAGCGCTCGAAGTGTCCACTTCCACAAACTACAGAAAGACTGTTTCAAACCTACTCTATGAAAGGGAATGTTCAGCTCTGTGACTTGAATGCAGATATCACAAAGTAGTTTCTGACAGCGCTTCTGTCTAGATTTTAGATGAAGATATTCCCATTTCCAACGAAATCATCACAGTTATCAAAATATCCACTTACAGATTCTACAAAAAGAGTGTTTCCAAACTGCTGTATCCAAAGAAAGGTTCAACTCTGTTAGTTGAGGACACACATCACAAAAAAGTTTCTCAGAATGCTTCTGTCTAGATTTTAGATGAAGATGTTCCCGTTTCCAACAAAATCATCACAGTTAAACAAACATCCACTTGCAGATTCTACAAAAAGACTGTTTCCGAACTGCTCTATCCAAAGAAAGGTTCAACTCTGTTAGTTGAGGACACACATCACAAAGGAGTTTCTGAGAATGCTTCTGTCTAGATTTTAAATGAAGATATTCCCGTTTCCAACGAAATCCTCAGAGATATCCCAATATCCACTTACAGATTCTACAAAAAGAGTGTTTCCAAACTGCTGTATCAAAAGAAAGGTTCAACTCTGTTAGTTGAGGACACACATCACAAAGAAGTTTCTGAGAATGCTTCTGTCTAGATTTTACTTGAAGATATTCCCGTTTCCTATGAAATCTTCACAGCTTTCCAAATATCCACTTGCAGATTCTACAAAAAGAGTGTTTCCGAACTGCTGTATCAAAAGAAAGGTTCAACTCTCTTAGTTGAGGACACACATCCCACATAAGTTTCTGAGAAATCCTCTGTCTCGTTTTTACGGGAAGATACTTCCTTTTTCACCGTAGGCCTGAAAGCGCTCGAAATGTCCATTTCCAGATACTGCAGAAAGAGTGTTTCAAACCTGCTCTATGAAAGGGAATGTTCAGCTCTGTGACTTGAATGCAGATATCACAAAGTAGTTTCTGACAGTGCTTCTGTCTAGATTTTAGAGGAAGATATTCCCGTTTCCAATGAAATCGTTAGAACTATCTTGATATCCACATACAGATACTACAAAAAGAGTGATTCCAAACTGCTCTATAAAAAGAAAGGTTCAACTCTGTTAGTTGAGGACACTCATCACAAAGAAGTTTCTGAGAGTGCTTCTGTCTAGATTTTATATGAAGATATTCCCGTTTCCATCGAAATCTTCACAGTTATCCAAACATCGACTTGCAGATTCTACAAAAAGAGTGTTTCCAAACTGCTCTATCAAAAGAAAGTTTCAACTCTGTTAGTTGAGGACACACATCCCAAATAAGTTTCTGAGAATGCTTCTGTGTAGATTTAATGGGGAGATATTTCGTTTTTCACCATAGGCCCGAATGCGCTCATAAAGTCCACTTCCAGACACTACAGAAAGAGGGTTTCCAACCTGCTCTATGAAAGGGAATGTTCAGCTCTGTGACTTGAATGCAGATATCACAAAGTAGTTTCTGACAGTGCTTCTGTCTAGATTTCAGATGCAGATATTCCCGTTTCCAATGAAATCGTTAGAACTATCTAGATATCCACTTACAGATCCTACAAAAAGAGTGTTTCCAAAGTGCTCTGTCAAAAGAAAGGTTCAACTCTGTTAGTTGAGGACACTCATCACAAAGAAGTTTCTGAGAATGCTTCTGTGAAGATTTTATATGAAGATATTCCCGTTTCCTATGAAATCTTCACAGTTATCCAAATATCCACTTGAAGATTCTACAAAAAGAGTGTTTCCAAACTGCTGTAGCAAAAGAAAGGTTGAACTCTGTTAGTTGAGGACACACATCTGAAAGAAGTTTCTGAGAATGCTTCTGTCTAGATTTTATATGAAGATATTCCCGTTTCCAATGAAGTTTTCACAGTTATCCAAATATCCAATTACAGATTCCACAAAAAGAGTGTTTCCAAACTGCACTGTAAAAAGAAATGTTCAACTCTGTTAGTTGAGGACACTCATCACGAAGAAGTTTCTGAGAATTCTTCTGTCTAGATTTTATATGAGGATATTCCCGTTTCCAACGAAATCTTCACAGTTATCCAAATATCCACTTGAAGATTCTACCAAAAGAGTGTTTCCAAAGTGCTCTAGTAATAAAATGGTTCAACTCTGTTAGTTGAGGACACTCATCACAAAGAAGTTTCTGACAATGCTTCTGTCTAGATTTTATATGAAGATATTCCCGTTTCCAACGAAATCATCACAGTTAAACAAATATCCACTTACAGATTCTACAAAAAGAGTGTTTCCAAACTGCTGTATCCAAAGAAAGGTTCAACTCTGTTAGTTGAGGACACACATCACAAAAAAGTTTCTCAGAATGCTTCTGTCTAGATTTTAGATGAAGATGTTCCCGTTTCCAACAAAATCATCACAGTTAAACAAACATCCACTTGCAGATTCTACAAAAAGACTGTTTCCGAACTGCTCTATCCAAAGAAAGGTTCAACTCTGTTAGTTGAGGACACACATCACAAAGGAGTTTCTGAGAATGCTTCTGTCTAGATTTTAAATGAAGATATTCCCGTTTCCAACGAAATCCTCAGAGATATCCCAATATCCACTTACAGATTCTACAAAAAGAGTGTTTCCAAACTGCTGTATCAAAAGAAAGGTTCAACTCTGTTAGTTGAGGACACACATCACAAAGAAGTTTCTGAGAATGCTTCTGTCTAGATTTTACTTGAAGATATTCCCGTTTCCTATGAAATCTTCACAGCTTTCCAAATATCCACTTGCAGATTCTACAAAAAGAGTGTTTCCGAACTGCTGTATCAAAAGAAAGGTTCAACTCTCTTAGTTGAGGACACACATCCCACATAAGTTTCTGAGAAATCCTCTGTCTCGTTTTTACGGGAAGATACTTCCTTTTTCACCGTAGGCCTGAAAGCGCTCGAAATGTCCATTTCCAGATACTGCAGAAAGAGTGTTTCAAACCTGCTCTATGAAAGGGAATGTTCAGCTCTGTGACTTGAATGCAGATATCACAAAGTAGTTTCTGACAGTGCTTCTGTCTAGATTTTAGAGGAAGATATTCCCGTTTCCAATGAAATCGTTAGAACTATCTTGATATCCACATACAGATACTACAAAAAGAGTGATTCCAAACTGCTCTATAAAAAGAAAGGTTCAACTCTGTTAGTTGAGGACACTCATCACAAAGAAGTTTCTGAGAGTGCTTCTGTCTAGATTTTATATGAAGATATTCCCGTTTCCATCGAAATCTTCACAGTTATCCAAACATCGACTTGCAGATTCTACAAAAAGAGTGTTTCCAAACTGCTCTATCAAAAGAAAGTTTCACCTCTGTTAGTTGAGGACACACATCCCAAATAAGTTTCTGAGAATGCTTCTGTGTAGATTTAATGGGGAGATATTTCGTTTTTCACCATAGGCCCGAATGCGCTCATAAAGTCCACTTCCAGACACTACAGAAAGAGGGTTTCCAACCTGCTCTATGAAAGGGAATGTTCAGCTCTGTGACTTGAATGCAGATATCACAAAGTAGTTTCTGACAGTGCTTCTGTCTAGATTTCAGATGCAGATATTCCCGTTTCCAATGAAATCGTTAGAACTATCTAGATATCCACTTACAGATCCTACAAAAAGAGTGTTTCCAAAGTGCTCTGTCAAAAGAAAGGTTCAACTCTGTTAGTTGAGGACACTCATCACAAAGAAGTTTCTGAGAATGCTTCTGTGAAGATTTTATATGAAGATATTCCCGTTTCCTATGAAATCTTCACAGTTATCCAAATATCCACTTGAAGATTCTACAAAAAGAGTGTTTCCAAACTGCTGTAGCAAAAGAAAGGTTGAACTCTGTTAGTTGAGGACACACATCTGAAAGAAGTTTCTGAGAATGCTTCTGTCTAGATTTTATATGAAGATATTCCCGTTTCCAATGAAGTTTTCACAGTTATCCAAATATCCAATTACAGATTCCACAAAAAGAGTGTTTCCAAACTGCACTGTAAAAAGAAATGTTCAACTCTGTTAGTTGAGGACACTCATCACGAAGAAGTTTCTGAGAATTCTTCTGTCTAGATTTTATATGAGGATATTCCCGTTTCCAACGAAATCTTCACAGTTATCCAAATATCCACTTGAAGATTCTACCAAAAGAGTGTTTCCAAAGTGCTCTATTAATAAAATGGTTCAACTCTGTTAGTTGAGGACACTCATCACAAAGAAGTTTCTGACAATGCTTCTGTCTAGATTTTATATGAAGATATTCCCGTTTCCAACGAAATCATAACAGTTAAACAAATATCCACTTACAGATTCTACAAAAAGAGTGTTTCCAAACTGCTGTATCCAAAGAAAGGTTCAACTCTGTTAGTTGAGGACACACATCACAAAGAAGTTTCTGAGAATGCTTCTGTCTGGATTTTAAATGAAGATATTCCCGTTTCCAACGAAATCTTCAGAGCTATCCCAATATCCACTTACAGATTCTACAAAAAGAGTGTTTGCAAATTGCTGTATCAAAAGAAAGGTTGAACTCTGTTAGTTGAGGACACACATCACAAAGAAGTTTCTGAGAATGCTTCTGTCTAGATTTTACATGAAGATATTCCCGTTTCCTATGAAATCTTCACAGCTTTCCAAATATCCACTTGCAGATTCTACAAAAAGAGTGTTTCCAAACTGCTGTATCAAAAGAAAGGTTCAACTCTCTTAGTTGAGGACACACATCCCACATAAGTTTCTGAGAAATCCTCTGTCTCGTTTTTACGGGAAGATACTTCCTTTTTCACCGTAGGCTTGAAAGCGCTCGAAATGTCCACTTCCAGATACTGCAGAAAGAGTGTTTCTAACCTGCTCTATGAAACGGAATGTTCAGCTCTGAGACTTGAATGCAGATATCACAAAGTAGTTTCTGACAGTGCTTCTGTCTAGATTTTAGAAGAAGATATTCCCGTTTCCAATGAAATCGTTAGAACTATCTTGATATCCACATACAGATACTACAAAAAGAGTGTTTCCAAACTGCTCTATAAAAAGAAAGGTTCAACTCTGTTAGTTGAGGACACTCATCACAAAGAAGTTTCTGAGAATGCTTCTGTCTAGATTTTATATGAAGATATTCCCGTTTCCATCGAAATCTTCACAGTTATCCAAACATCGATTTGCAGATTCTACAAAAAGAGTGTTTCCAAACTGCTCTATCAAAAGAAAGTTTCAACTCTGTTAGTTGAGGACACACATCCCAAATAAGTTTCTGAGAATGCTTCTGTGTAGATTTAATGGGGAGATATTTCGTTTTTCACCATAGGCCCGAATGCGCTCGTAATGTCCACTTCCAGACACTACAGAAAGAGGTTTTCCAACCTGTTCTATGAAAGGGAATGTTCAGCTCTGTGACTTGAATGCAGATATCACAAAGTAGTTTCTGACAGTGCTTCTGTCTAGATTACAGATGAAGATATTCCCGTTTCCAATGAAATCGTTAGAACTATCTAGATATCCACTTACAGATTCTACAAAAAGAGTGTTTCCAAAGTGCTCTGTCAAAAGAAAGGTTCAACTCTGTTAGTTGAGGACACTCATCACAAAGAAGTTTCTGAGAATGCTTCTGTGAAGATTTTATATGAAGATATTCCCGTTTCCTATGCAATCTTCACAGTTATCCAAATATCCACTTGAAGATTCTACAAAAAGAGTGTTTCCAAACTGCTGTAGCAAAAGAAATGTTGAACTCTGTTAGTTGAGGACACACATCAGAAAGAAGTTTCTGAGAATGCTTCTGTCAAGATTTTATATGAAGATATTACCGTTTCCAATGAAATCTTCACAGTTATCCAAATATCCACTTGCAGATTCTACAAAAAGAGTGTTTCCGAACTGCTATATCAAAAGAAATGATCAAGTCTGTTAGTGGAGTAAACTCATCCCAAATAAGTTTCTTAGAATGCTTTTGTCTAGATTTTATGGGATGATATTTCCTTTTTCACCATAGGCCTGAAAGCGCTCGAAATGTCCACTTCCACAAACTACAGAAAGACTGTTTCAAACCTACTCTATGAAAGGGAATGTTCAGCTCTGTGACTTGAATGCAGATATCACAAAGTAGTTTCTGACAGCGCTTCTGTCTAGATTTTAGATGAAGATATTCCCATTTCCAACGAAATCATCACAGTTATCAAAATATCCACTTACAGATTCTACAAAAAGAGTGTTTCCAAACTGCTGTATCCAAAGAAAGGTTCAACTCTGTTAGTTGAGGACACACATCACAAAAAAGTTTCTCAGAATGCTTCTGTCTAGATTTTAGATGAAGATGTTCCCGTTTCCAACAAAATCATCACAGTTAAACAAACATCCACTTGCAGATTCTACAAAAAGACTGTTTCCGAACTGCTCTATCCAAAGAAAGGTTCAACTCTGTTAGTTGAGGACACACATCACAAAGGAGTTTCTGAGAATGCTTCTGTCTAGATTTTAAATGAAGATATTCCCGTTTCCAACGAAATCCTCAGAGATATCCCAATATCCACTTACAGATTCTACAAAAAGAGTGTTTCCAAACTGCTGTATCAAAAGAAAGGTTCAACTCTGTTAGTTGAGGACACACATCACAAAGAAGTTTCTGAGAATGCTTCTGTCTAGATTTTACTTGAAGATATTCCCGTTTCCTATGAAATCTTCACAGCTTTCCAAATATCCACTTGCAGATTCTACAAAAAGAGTGTTTCCGAACTGCTGTATCAAAAGAAAGGTTCAACTCTCTTAGTTGAGGACACACATCCCACATAAGTTTCTGAGAAATCCTCTGTCTCGTTTTTACGGGAAGATACTTCCTTTTTCACCGTAGGCCTGAAAGCGCTCGAAATGTCCATTTCCAGATACTGCAGAAAGAGTGTTTCAAACCTGCTCTATGAAACGGAATGTTCAGCTCTGTGACTTGAATGCAGATATCACAAAGTAGTTTCTGACAGTGCTTCTGTCTAGATTTTAGAGGAAGATATTCCCGTTTCCAATGAAATCGTTAGAACTATCTTGATATCCACATACAGATACTACAAAAAGAGTGATTCCAAACTGCTCTATAAAAAGAAAGGTTCAACTCTGTTAGTTGAGGACACTCATCACAAAGAAGTTTCTGAGAGTGCTTCTGTCTAGATTTTATATGAAGATATTCCCGTTTCCATCGAAATCTTCACAGTTATCCAAACATCGACTTGCAGATTCTACAAGAAGAGTGTTTCCAAACTGCTCTATCAAAAGAAAGTTTCAACTCTGTTAGTTGAGGACACACATCCCAAATAAGTTTCTGAGAATGCTTCTGTGTAGATTTAATGGGGAGATATTTCGTTTTTCACCATAGGCCCGAATGCGCTCATAAAGTCCACTTCCAGACACTACAGAAAGAGGGTTTCCAACCTGCTCTATGAAAGGGAATGTTCAGCTCTGTGACTTGAATGCAGATATCACAAAGTAGTTTCTGACAGTGCTTCTGTCTAGATTTCAGATGAAGATATTCCCGTTTCCAATGAAATCGTTAGAACTATCTAGATATCCACTTACAGATCCTACAAAAAGAGTGTTTCCAAAGTGCTCTGTCAAAAGAAAGGTTCAACTCTGTTAGTTGAGGACACTCATCACAAAGAAGTTTCTGAGAATGCTTCTGTGAAGATTTTATATGAAGATATTCCCGTTTCCTATGAAATCTTCACAGTTATCCAAATATCCACTTGAAGATTCTACAAAAAGAGTGTTTCCAAACTGCTGTAGCAAAAGAAAGGTTGAACTCTGTTAGTTGAGGACACACATCTGAAAGAAGTTTCTGAGAATGCTTCTGTCTAGATTTTATATGAAGATATTCCCGTTTCCAATGAAGTTTTCACAGTTATCCAAATATCCAATTACAGATTCCACAAAAAGAGTGTTTCCAAACTGCACTGTAAAAAGAAATGTTCAACTCTGTTAGTTGAGGACACTCATCACAAAGAAGTTTCTGAGAATTCTTCTGTCTAGATTTTATATGAGGATATTCCCGTTTCCAACGAAATCTTCACAGTTATCCAAATATCCACTTGAAGATTCTACCAAAAGAGTGTTTCCAAAGTGCTCTATTAATAAAATGGTTCAACTCTGTTAGTTGAGGACACTCATCACAAAGAAGTTTCTGACAATGCTTCTGTCTAGATTTTATATGAAGATATTCCCGTTTCCAACGAAATCATCACAGTTAAACAAATATCCACTTACAGATTCTACAAAAAGAGTGTTTCCAAACTGCTGTATCCAAAGAAAGGTTCAACTCTGTTAGTTGAGGACACACATCACAAAGAAGTTTCTGAGAATGCTTCTGTCTGGATTTTAAATGAAGATATTCCCGTTTCCAACGAAATCTTCAGAGCTATCCCAATATCCACTTACAGATTCTACAAAAAGAGTGTTTGCAAATTGCTGTATCAAAAGAAAGGTTGAACTCTGTTAGTTGAGGACACACATCACAAAGAAGTTTCTGAGAATGCTTCTGTCTAGATTTTACATGAAGATATTCCCGTTTCCTATGAAATCTTCACAGCTTTCCAAATATCCACTTGCAGATTCTACAAAAAGAGTGTTTCCAAACTGCTGTATCAAAAGAAAGGTTCAACTCTCTTAGTTGAGGACACACATCCCACATAAGTTTCTGAGAAATCCTCTGTCTCGTTTTTACGGGAAGATACTTCCTTTTTCACCGTAGGCTTGAAAGCGCTCGAAATGTCCACTTCCAGATACTGCAGAAAGAGTGTTTCTAACCTGCTCTATGAAACGGAATGTTCAGCTCTGAGACTTGAATGCAGATATCACAAAGTAGTTTCTGACAGTGCTTCTGTCTAGATTTTAGAAGAAGATATTCCCGTTTCCAATGAAATCGTTAGAACTATCTTGATATCCACATACAGATACTACAAAAAGAGTGTTTCCAAACTTCTCTATAAAAAGAAAGGTTCAACTCTGTTAGTTGAGGACACTCATCACAAAGAAGTTTCTGAGAATGCTTCTGTCTAGATTTTATATGAAGATATTCCCGTTTCCATCGAAATCTTCACAGTTATCCAAACATCGATTTGCAGATTCTACAAAAAGAGTGTTTCCAAACTGCTCTATCAAAAGAAAGTTTCAACTCTGTTAGTTGAGGACACACATCCCAAATAAGTTTCTGAGAATGCTTCTGTGTAGATTTAATGGGGAGATATTTCGTTTTTCACCATAGGCCCGAATGCGCTCGTAATGTTCACTTCCAGACACTACAGAAAGAGGTTTTCCAACCTGTTCTATGAAAGGGAATGTTCAGCTCTGTGACTTGAATGCAGATATCACAAAGTAGTTTCTGACAGTGCTTCTGTCTAGATTACAGATGAAGATATTCCCGTTTCCAATGAAATCGTTAGAACTATCTAGATATCCACTTACAGATTCTACAAAAAGAGTGTTTCCAAAGTGCTCTGTCAAAAGAAAGGTTCAACTCTGTTAGTTGAGGACACTCATCACAAAGAAGTTTCTGAGAATGCTTCTGTGAAGATTTTATATGAAGATATTCCCGTTTCCTATGAAATCTTCACAGTTATCCAAATATCCACTTGAAGATTCTACAAAAAGAGTGTTTCCAAACTGCTGTAGCAAAAGAAATGTTGAACTCTGTTAGTTGAGGACACACATCAGAAAGAAGTTTCTGAGAATGCTTCTGTCAAGATTTTATATGAAGATATTACCGTTTCCAATGAAATCTTCACAGTTATCCAAATATCCACTTGCAGATTCTACAAAAAGAGTGTTTCCGAACTGCTATATCAAAAGAAATGATCAAGTCTGTTAGTGGAGTAAACTCATCCCAAATAAGTTTCTTAGAATGCTTTTGTCTAGATTTTATGGGATGATATTTCCTTTTTCACCATAGGCCTGAAAGCGCTCGAAATGTCCACTTCCACAAACTACAGAAAGACTGTTTCAAACCTACTCTATGAAAGGGAATGTTCAGCTCTGTGACTTGAATGCAGATATCACAAAGTAGTTTCTGACAGCGCTTCTGTCTAGATTTTAGATGAAGATATTCCCATTTCCAACGAAATCATCACAGTTATCAAAATATCCACTTACAGATTCTACAAAAAGAGTGTTTCCAAACTGCTGTATCCAAAGAAAGGTTCAACTCTGTTAGTTGAGGACACACATCACAAAAAAGTTTCTCAGAATGCTTCTGTCTAGATTTTAGATGAAGATGTTCCCGTTTCCAACAAAATCATCACAGTTAAACAAACATCCACTTGCAGATTCTACAAAAAGGCTGTTTCCGAACTGCTCTATCCAAAGAAAGGTTCAACTCTGTTAGTTGAGGACACACATCACAAAGGAGTTTCTGAGAATGCTTCTGTCTAGATTTTAAATGAAGATATTCCCGTTTCCAACGAAATCCTCAGAGATATCCCAATATCCACTTACAGATTCTACAAAAAGAGTGTTTCCAAACTGCTGTATCAAAAGAAAGGTTCAACTCTGTTAGTTGAGGACACACATCACAAAGAAGTTTCTGAGAATGCTTCTGTCTAGATTTTACTTGAAGATATTCCCGTTTCCTATGAAATCTTCACAGCTTTCCAAATATCCACTTGCAGATTCTACAAAAAGAGTGTTTCCGAACTGCTGTATCAAAAGAAAGGTTCAACTCTCTTAGTTGAGGACACACATCCCACATAAGTTTCAGAGAAATCCTCTGTCTCGTTTTTACGGGAAGATACTTCCTTTTTCACCGTAGGCCTGAAAGCGCTCGAAATGTCCATTTCCAGATACTGCAGAAAGAGTGTTTCAAACCTGCTCTATGAAACGGAATGTTCAGCTCTGTGACTTGAATGCAGATATCACAAAGTAGTTTCTGACAGTGCTTCTGTCTAGATTTTAGAGGAAGATATTCCCGTTTCCAATGAAATCGTTAGAACTATCTTGATATCCACATACAGATACTACAAAAAGAGTGTTTCCAAACTGCTCTATAAAAAGAAAGGTTCAACTCTGTTAGTTGAGGACACTCATCACAAAGAAGTTTCTGAGAGTGCTTCTGTCTAGATTTTATATGAAGATATTCCCGTTTCCATCGAAATCTTCACAGTTATCCAAACATCGACTTGCAGATTCTACAAAAAGAGTGTTTCCAAACTGCTCTATCAAAAGAAAGTTTCAACTCTGTTAGTTGAGGACACACATCCCAAATAAGTTTCTGAGAATGCTTCTGTGTAGATTTAATGGGGAGATATTTCGTTTTTCACCATAGGCCCGAATGCGCTCATAAAGTCCACTTCCAGACACTACAGAAAGAGGGTTTCCAACCTGCTCTATGAAAGGGAATGTTCAGCTCTGTGACTTGAATGCAGATATCACAAAGTAGATTCTGACAGTGCTTCTGTCTAGAATTAAGATGAAGATATTCCCGTTTCCAACGAAATCATTAGGACTATCTAGATATCCAATTACAGATTCCACAAAAAGAGTGTTTCCAAACTGCTCTATAAAAAGAAAGGTTCAACTCTGTTAGTTGAGGACACTCATCACAAAGAAGTTTCTGAGAATTCTTCTGTCTAGATTTTATATGAAGATATTCCCGTTTCCAACGAAATCTTCACAGTTATCCAAATATCCACTTGAAGATTCTACCAAAAGAGTGTTTCCAAAGTGCTCTATTAATAAAATGGTTCAACTCTCTTAGTTGAGGACACTCATCACAAAGAAGTTTCTGACAATGCTTCTGTCTAGATTTTATATCAAGATATTCCATTTTCCAACGAAATCATCACAGTTAAACAAATATCCACTTACAGATTCTACAAAAAGTGTGTTTCCAAACTGCTGTATCCAAAGAAAGGTTCAACTCTGTTAGTTGTGGACACTCATCACAAAGAAGTTTCTGAGAATGCTTCTGTCTAGATTTTAAATGAAGATATTCCCGTTTCCAACGAAATCTTCAGAGCTATCCCAATATCCACATACAGCTTCTACAAAAAGAGTGTTTGCAAATTGCTGTATCAAAAGAAAAGTTGAACTCTGTTAGTTGAGGACACACAACACAAAGAAGTTTCTGAGAATGCTTCTGTCTAGATTTTACATGAAGATATTCCCGTTTCCTATGAAATCTTCACAGCTTTCCAAATATCCACTTGCAGATTCTACAAAAAGAGTGTTTCCAAACTGCTGTATCAAAAGAAAGGTTCAACTCTCTTAGTTGAGGACACACATCCCACATAAGTTTCTGAGAAATCCTCTGTCTCGTTTTTACGGGAAGATACTTCCTTTTTCACCGTAGGCCTGAAAGCGCTCGAAATGTCCACTTGCAGATACTGCAGAAAGAGTGTTTCAAACCTGCTCTATGAAACGGAATGTTCAGCTCTGAGACTTGAATGCAGATATCACAAAGTAGTTTCTGACAGTGCTTCTGTCTAGATTTTAGAAGAAGATTTTCCCGTTTCCAAAGAAATCGTTAGAACTATCTTGATATCCACATACAGACACTACAAAAAGAGTGTTTCCAAACTGCTCTATAAAAAGAAAGGTTCAACTCTGTTAGTTGAGGACACTCATCACAAAGAAGTTTCTGAGAATGCTTCTGTCTAGATTTTATATGAAGATATTCCCGTTTCCAACGAAATCTTCACAGTTATCCAAACATCGACTTGCAGATTCTACAAAAAGAGTGTTTCCAAACTGCTCTATCAAAAGAAAGTTTCAACTCTGTTAGTTGAGGACACACATCCCAAATAAATTTCTGAGAATGCTTCTGTGTAGATTTAATGGGGAGATATTTCGTTTTTCACCATAGGCCCGAATGCGCTCGTAATGTCCACTTCCAGACACTACAGAAAGAGGGTTTCCAACCTGCTCTATGAAAGGGAATGTTCAGCTCTGTGACTTGAATGCAGATATCACAAAGTAGTTTCTGACAGTGCTTCTGTCTAGATTTCAGATGCAGATATTCCCGTTTCCAATGAAATCGTTAGAACTATCTAGATATCCACTTACTGATTCTACAAAAAGAGTGTTTCCAAAGTGCTCTGTCAAAAGAAAGGTTCAACTCTGTTAGTTGAGGACACTCATCACAAAGAAGTTTCTGAGAATGCTTCTGTGAAGATTTTATATGAAGATATTCCCGTTTCCTATGCAATCTTCACAGTTATCCAAATATCCACTTGAAGATTCTACAAAAAGAGTGTTTCCAAACTGCTGTAGCAAAAGAAATGTTGAACTCTGTTAGTTGAGGACACACATCAGAAAGAAGTTTCTGAGAATGCTTCTGTCAAGATTTTATATGAAGATATTACCGTTTCCAATGAAATCTTCACAGTTATCCAAATATCCACTTGCAGATTCTACAAAAAGAGTGTTTCCGAACTGCTATATCAAAAGAAATGATCAAGTCTGTTAGTGGAGTAAACTCATCCCAAATAAGTTTCTTAGAATGCTTTTGTCTAGATTTTATGGGATGATATTTCCTTTTTCACCATAGGCCTGAAAGCGCTCGAAGTGTCCACTTCCACAAACTACAGAAAGACTGTTTCAAACCTACTCTATGAAAGGGAATGTTCAGCTCTGTGACTTGAATGCAGATATCACAAAGTAGTTTCTGACAGCGCTTCTGTCTAGATTTTAGATGAAGATATTCCCATTTCCAACGAAATCATCACAGTTATCAAAATATCCACTTACAGATTCTACAAAAAGAGTGTTTCCAAACTGCTGTATCCAAAGAAAGGTTCAACTCTGTTAGTTGAGGACACACATCACAAAAAAGTTTCTCAGAATGCTTCTGTCTAGATTTTAGATGAAGATGTTCCCGTTTCCAACAAAATCATCACAGTTAAACAAACATCCACTTGCAGATTCTACAAAAAGACTGTTTCCGAACTGCTCTATCCAAAGAAAGGTTCAACTCTGTTAGTTGAGGACACACATCACAAAGGAGTTTCTGAGAATGCTTCTGTCTAGATTTTAAATGAAGATATTCCCGTTTCCAACGAAATCCTCAGAGATATCCCAATATCCACTTACAGATTCTACAAAAAGAGTGTTTCCAAACTGCTGTATCAAAAGAAAGGTTCAACTCTGTTAGTTGAGGACACACATCACAAAGAAGTTTCTGAGAATGCTTCTGTCTAGATTTTACTTGAAGATATTCCCGTTTCCTATGAAATCTTCACAGCTTTCCAAATATCCACTTGCAGATTCTACAAAAAGAGTGTTTCCGAACTGCTGTATCAAAAGAAAGGTTCAACTCTCTTAGTTGAGGACACACATCCCACATAAGTTTCTGAGAAATCCTCTGTCTCGTTTTTACGGGAAGATACTTCCTTTTTCACCGTAGGCCTGAAAGCGCTCGAAATGTCCATTTCCAGATACTGCAGAAAGAGTGTTTCAAACCTGCTCTATGAAAGGGAATGTTCAGCTCTGTGACTTGAATGCAGATATCACAAAGTAGTTTCTGACAGTGCTTCTGTCTAGATTTTAGAGGAAGATATTCCCGTTTCCAATGAAATCGTTAGAACTATCTTGATATCCACATACAGATACTACAAAAAGAGTGATTCCAAACTGCTCTATAAAAAGAAAGGTTCAACTCTGTTAGTTGAGGACACTCATCACAAAGAAGTTTCTGAGAGTGCTTCTGTCTAGATTTTATATGAAGATATTCCCGTTTCCATCGAAATCTTCACAGTTATCCAAACATCGACTTGCAGATTCTACAAAAAGAGTGTTTCCAAACTGCTCTATCAAAAGAAAGTTTCAACTCTGTTAGTTGAGGACACACATCCCAAATAAGTTTCTGAGAATGCTTCTGTGTAGATTTAATGGGGAGATATTTCGTTTTTCACCATAGGCCCGAATGCGCTCATAAAGTCCACTTCCAGACACTACAGAAAGAGGGTTTCCAACCTGCTCTATGAAAGGGAATGTTCAGCTCTGTGACTTGAATGCAGATATCACAAAGTAGTTTCTGACAGTGCTTCTGTCTAGATTTCAGATGCAGATATTCCCGTTTCCAATGAAATCGTTAGAACTATCTAGATATCCACTTACAGATCCTACAAAAAGAGTGTTTCCAAAGTGCTCTGTCAAAAGAAAGGTTCAACTCTGTTAGTTGAGGACACTCATCACAAAGAAGTTTCTGAGAATGCTTCTGTGAAGATTTTATATGAAGATATTCCCGTTTCCTATGAAATCTTCACAGTTATCCAAATATCCACTTGAAGATTCTACAAAAAGAGTGTTTCCAAACTGCTGTAGCAAAAGAAAGGTTGAACTCTGTTAGTTGAGGACACACATCTGAAAGAAGTTTCTGAGAATGCTTCTGTCTAGATTTTATATGAAGATATTCCCGTTTCCAATGAAGTTTTCACAGTTATCCAAATATCCAATTACAGATTCCACAAAAAGAGTGTTTCCAAACTGCACTGTAAAAAGAAATGTTCAACTCTGTTAGTTGAGGACACTCATCACAAAGAAGTTTCTGAGAATTCTTCTGTCTAGATTTTATATGAGGATATTCCCGTTTCCAACGAAATCTTCACAGTTATCCAAATATCCACTTGAAGATTCTACCAAAAGAGTGTTTCCAAAGTGCTCTATTAATAAAATGGTTCAACTCTGTTAGTTGAGGACACTCATCACAAAGAAGTTTCTGACAATGCTTCTGTCTAGATTTTATATGAAGATATTCCCGTTTCCAACGAAATCATCACAGTTAAACAAATATCCACTTACAGATTCTACAAAAAGAGTGTTTCCAAACTGCTGTATCCAAAGAAAGGTTCAACTCTGTTAGTTGAGGACACACATCACAAAGAAGTTTCTGAGAATGCTTCTGTCTGGATTTTAAATGAAGATATTCCCGTTTCCAACGAAATCTTCAGAGCTATCCCAATATCCACTTACAGATTCTACAAAAAGAGTGTTTGCAAATTGCTGTATCAAAAGAAAGGTTGAACTCTGTTAGTTGAGGACACACATCACAAAGAAGTTTCTGAGAATGCTTCTGTCTAGATTTTACATGAAGATATTCCCGTTTCCTATGAAATCTTCACAGCTTTCCAAATATCCACTTGCAGATTCTACAAAAAGAGTGTTTCCAAACTGCTGTATCAAAAGAAAGGTTCAACTCTCTTAGTTGAGGACACACATCCCACATAAGTTTCTGAGAAATCCTCTGTCTCGTTTTTACGGGAAGATACTTCCTTTTTCACCGTAGGCTTGAAAGCGCTCGAAATGTCCACTTCCAGATACTGCAGAAAGAGTGTTTCTAACGTGCTCTATGAAACGGAATGTTCAGCTCTGAGACTCGAATGCAGATATCACAAAGTAGTTTCTGACAGTGCTTCTGTCTAGATTTTAGAAGAAGATATTCCCGTTTCCAATGAAATCGTTAGAACTATCTTGATATCCACATACAGATACTACAAAAAGAGTGTTTCCAAACTGCTCTATAAAAAGAAAGGTTCAACTCTGTTAGTTGAGGACACTCATCACAAAGAAGTTTCTGAGAATGCTTCTGTCTAGATTTTATATGAAGATATTCCCGTTTCCATCGAAATCTTCACAGTTATCCAAACATCGATTTGCAGATTCTACAAAAAGAGTGTTTCCAAACTGCTCTATCAAAAGAAAGTTTCAACTCTGTTAGTTGAGGACACACATCCCAAATAAGTTTCTGAGAATGCTTCTGTGTAGATTTAATGGGGAGATATTTCGTTTTTCACCATAGGCCCGAATGCGCTCGTAATGTCCACTTCCAGACACTACAGAAAGAGGTTTTCCAACCTGTTCTATGAAAGGGAATGTTCAGCTCTGTGACTTGAATGCAGATATCACAAAGTAGTTTCTGACAGTGCTTCTGTCTAGATTACAGATGAAGATATTCCCGTTTCCAATGAAATCGTTAGAACTATCTAGATATCCACTTACAGATTCTACAAAAAGAGTGTTTCCAAAGTGCTCTGTCAAAAGAAAGGTTCAACTCTGTTAGTTGAGGACACTCATCACAAAGAAGTTTCTGAGAATGCTTCTGTGAAGATTTTATATGAAGATATTCCCGTTTCCTATGCAATCTTCACAGTTATCCAAATATCCACTTGAAGATTCTACAAAAAGAGTGTTTCCAAACTGCTGTAGCAAAAGAAATGTTGAACTCTGTTAGTTGAGGACACACATCAGAAAGAAGTTTCTGAGAATGCTTCTGTCAAGATTTTATATGAAGATATTACCGTTTCCAATGAAATCTTCACAGTTATCCAAATATCCACTTGCAGATTCTACAAAAAGAGTGTTTCCGAACTGCTATATCAAAAGAAATGATCAAGTCTGTTAGTGGAGTAAACTCATCCCAAATAAGTTTCTTAGAATGCTTTTGTCTAGATTTTATGGGATGATATTTCCTTTTTCACCATAGGCCTGAAAGCGCTCGAAATGTCCACTTCCACAAACTACAGAAAGACTGTTTCAAACCTACTCTATGAAAGGGAATGTTCAGCTCTGTGACTTGAATGCAGATATCACAAAGTAGTTTCTGACAGCGCTTCTGTCTAGATTTTAGATGAAGATATTCCCATTTCCAACGAAATCATCACAGTTATCAAAATATCCACTTACAGATTCTACAAAAAGAGTGTTTCCAAACTGCTGTATCCAAAGAAAGGTTCAACTCTGTTAGTTGAGGACACACATCACAAAAAAGTTTCTCAGAATGCTTCTGTCTAGATTTTAGATGAAGATGTTCCCGTTTCCAACAAAATCATCACAGTTAAACAAACATCCACTTGCAGATTCTACAAAAAGACTGTTTCCGAACTGCTCTATCCAAAGAAAGGTTCAACTCTGTTAGTTGAGGACACACATCACAAAGGAGTTTCTGAGAATGCTTCTGTCTAGATTTTAAATGAAGATATTCCCGTTTCCAACGAAATCCTCAGAGATATCCCAATATCCACTTACAGATTCTACAAAAAGAGTGTTTCCAAACTGCTGTATCAAAAGAAAGGTTCAACTCTGTTAGTTGAGGACACACATCACAAAGAAGTTTCTGAGAATGCTTCTGTCTAGATTTTACTTGAAGATATTCCCGTTTCCTATGAAATCTTCACAGCTTTCCAAATATCCACTTGCAGATTCTACAAAAAGAGTGTTTCCGAACTGCTGTATCAAAAGAAAGGTTCAACTCTCTTAGTTGAGGACACACATCCCACATAAGTTTCTGAGAAATCCTCTGTCTCGTTTTTACGGGAAGATACTTCCTTTTTCACCGTAGGCCTGAAAGCGCTCGAAATGTCCATTTCCAGATACTGCAGAAAGAGTGTTTCAAACCTGCTCTATGAAAGGGAATGTTCAGCTCTGTGACTTGAATGCAGATATCACAAAGTAGTTTCTGACAGTGCTTCTGTCTAGATTTTAGAGGAAGATATTCCCGTTTCCAATGAAATCGTTAGAACTATCTTGATATCCACATACAGATACTACAAAAAGAGTGATTCCAAGCTGCTCTATAAAAAGAAAGGTTCAACTCTGTTAGTTGAGGACACTCATCACAAAGAAGTTTCTGAGAGTGCTTCTGTCTAGATTTTATATGAAGATATTCCCGTTTCCATCGAAATCTTCACAGTTATCCAAACATCGACTTGCAGATTCTACAAGAAGAGTGTTTCCAAACTGCTCTATCAAAAGAAAGTTTCAACTCTGTTAGTTGAGGACACACATCCCAAATAAGTTTCTGAGAATGCTTCTGTGTAGATTTAATGGGGAGATATTTCGTTTTTCACCATAGGCCCGAATGCGCTCATAAAGTCCACTTCCAGACACTACAGAAAGAGGGTTTCCAACCTGCTCTATGAAAGGGAATGTTCAGCTCTGTGACTTGAATGCAGATATCACAAAGTAGTTTCTGACAGTGCTTCTGTCTAGATTTCAGATGCAGATATTCCCGTTTCCAATGAAATCGTTAGAACTATCTAGATATCCACTTACAGATCCTACAAAAAGAGTGTTTCCAAAGTGCTCTGTCAAAAGAAAGGTTCAACTCTGTTAGTTGAGGACACTCATCACAAAGAAGTTTCTGAGAATGCTTCTGTGAAGATTTTATATGAAGATATTCCCGTTTCCTATGAAATCTTCACAGTTATCCAAATATCCACTTGAAGATTCTACAAAAAGAGTGTTTCCAAACTGCTGTAGCAAAAGAAAGGTTGAACTCTGTTAGTTGAGGACACACATCTGAAAGAAGTTTCTGAGAATGCTTCTGTCTAGATTTTATATGAAGATATTCCCGTTTCCAATGAAGTTTTCACAGTTATCCAAATATCCAATTACAGATTCCACAAAAAGAGTGTTTCCAAACTGCACTGTAAAAAGAAATGTTCAACTCTGTTAGTTGAGGACACTCATCACAAAGAAGTTTCTGAGAATTCTTCTGTCTAGATTTTATATGAGGATATTCCCGTTTCCAACGAAATCTTCACAGTTATCCAAATATCCACTTGAAGATTCTACCAAAAGAGTGTTTCCAAAGTGCTCTATTAATAAAATGGTTCAACTCTGTTAGTTGAGGACACTCATCACAAAGAAGTTTCTGACAATGCTTCTGTCTAGATTTTATATGAAGATATTCCCGTTTCCAACGAAATCATCACAGTTAAACAAATATCCACTTACAGATTCTACAAAAAGAGTGTTTCCAAACTGCTGTATCCAAAGAAAGGTTCAACTCTGTTAGTTGAGGACACACATCACAAAGAAGTTTCTGAGAATGCTTCTGTCTGGATTTTAAATGAAGATATTCCCGTTTCCAACGAAATCTTCAGAGCTATCCCAATATCCACTTACAGATTCTACAAAAAGAGTGTTTGCAAATTGCTGTATCAAAAGAAAGGTTGAACTCTGTTAGTTGAGGACACACATCACAAAGAAGTTTCTGAGAATGCTTCTGTCTAGATTTTACATGAAGATATTCCCGTTTCCTATGAAATCTTCACAGCTTTCCAAATATCCACTTGCAGATTCTACAAAAAGAGTGTTTCCAAACTGCTGTATCAAAAGAAAGGTTCAACTCTCTTAGTTGAGGACACACATCCCACATAAGTTTCTGAGAAATCCTCTGTCTCGTTTTTACGGGAAGATACTTCCTTTTTCACCGTAGGCTTGAAAGCGCTCGAAATGTCCACTTCCAGATACTGCAGAAAGAGTGTTTCTAACCTGCTCTATGAAACGGAATGTTCAGCTCTGAGACTTGAATGCAGATATCACAAAGTAGTTTCTGACAGTGCTTCTGTCTAGATTTTAGAAGAAGATATTCCCGTTTCCAATGAAATCGTTAGAACTATCTTGATATCCACATACAGATACTACAAAAAGAGTGTTTCCAAACTTCTCTATAAAAAGAAAGGTTCAACTCTGTTAGTTGAGGACACTCATCACAAAGAAGTTTCTGAGAATGCTTCTGTCTAGATTTTATATGAAGATATTCCCGTTTCCATCGAAATCTTCACAGTTATCCAAACATCGATTTGCAGATTCTACAAAAAGAGTGTTTCCAAACTGCTGTATCAAAAGAAAGTTTCAACTCTGTTAGTTGAGGACACACATCCCAAATAAGTTTCTGAGAATGCTTCTGTGTAGATTTAATGGGGAGATATTTCGTTTTTCACCATAGGCCCGAATGCGCTCGTAATGTTCACTTCCAGACACTACAGAAAGAGGTTTTCCAACCTGTTCTATGAAAGGGAATGTTCAGCTCTGTGACTTGAATGCAGATATCACAAAGTAGTTTCTGACAGTGCTTCTGTCTAGATTACAGATGAAGATATTCCCGTTTCCAATGAAATCGTTAGAACTATCTAGATATCCACTTACAGATTCTACAAAAAGAGTGTTTCCAAAGTGCTCTGTCAAAAGAAAGGTTCAACTCTGTTAGTTGAGGACACTCATCACAAAGAAGTTTCTGAGAATGCTTCTGTGAAGATTTTATATGAAGATATTCCCGTTTCCTATGCAATCTTCACAGTTATCCAAATATCCACTTGAAGATTCTACAAAAAGAGTGTTTCCAAACTGCTGTAGCAAAAGAAATGTTGAACTCTGTTAGTTGAGGACACACATCAGAAAGAAGTTTCTGAGAATGCTTCTGTCAAGATTTTATATGAAGATATTACCGTTTCCAATGAAATCTTCACAGTTATCCAAATATCCACTTGCAGATTCTACAAAAAGAGTGTTTCCGAACTGCTATATCAAAAGAAATGATCAAGTCTGTTAGTGGAGTAAACTCATCCCAAATAAGTTTCTTAGAATGCTTTTGTCTAGATTTTATGGGATGATATTTCCTTTTTCACCATAGGCTTGAAAGCGCTCGAAATGTCCACTACCACAAACTACAGAAAGACTGTTTCAAACCTACTCTATGAAAGGGAATGTTCAGCTCTGTGACTTGAATGCAGATATCACAAAGTAGTTTCTGACAGCGCTTCTGTCTAGATTTTAGATGAAGATATTCCCATTTCCAACGAAATCATCACAGTTATCAAAATATCCACTTACAGATTCTACAAAAAGAGTGTTTCCAAACTGCTGTATCCAAAGAAAGGTTCAACTCTGTTAGTTGAGGACACACATCACAAAAAAGTTTCTCAGAATGCTTCTGTCTAGATTTTAGATGAAGATGTTCCCGTTTCCAACAAAATCATCACAGTTAAACAAACATCCACTTGCAGATTCTACAAAAAGACTGTTTCCGAACTGCTCTATCCAAAGAAAGGTTCAACTCTGTTAGTTGAGGACACACATCACAAAGGAGTTTCTGAGAATGCTTCTGTCTAGATTTTAAATGAAGATATTCCCGTTTCCAACGAAATCCTCAGAGATATCCCAATATCCACTTACAGATTCTACAAAAAGAGTGTTTCCAAACTGCTGTATCAAAAGAAAGGTTCAACTCTGTTAGTTGAGGACACACATCACAAAGAAGTTTCTGAGAATGCTTCTGTCTAGATTTTACTTGAAGATATTCCCGTTTCCTATGAAATCTTCACAGCTTTCCAAATATCCACTTGCAGATTCTACAAAAAGAGTGTTTCCGAACTGCTGTATCAAAAGAAAGGTTCAACTCTCTTAGTTGAGGACACACATCCCACATAAGTTTCTGAGAAATCCTCTGTCTCGTTTTTACGGGAAGATACTTCCTTTTTCACCGTAGGCCTGAAAGCGCTCGAAATGTCCATTTCCAGATACTGCAGAAAGAGTGTTTTAAACCTGCTCTATGAAAGGGAATGTTCAGCTCTGTGACTTGAATGCAGATATCACAAAGTAGTTTCTGACAGTGCTTCTGTCTAGATTTTAGAGGAAGATATTCCCGTTTCCAATGAAATCGTTAGAACTATCTTGATATCCACATACAGATACTACAAAAAGAGTGATTCCAAACTGCTCTATAAAAAGAAAGGTTCAACTCTGTTAGTTGAGGACACTCATCACAAAGAAGTTTCTGAGAGTGCTTCTGTCTAGATTTTATATGAAGATATTCCCGTTTCCATCGAAATCTTCACAGTTATCCAAACATCGACTTGCAGATTCTACAAGAAGAGTGTTTCCAAACTGCTCTATCAAAAGAAAGTTTCAACTCTGTTAGTTGAGGACACACATCCCAAATAAGTTTCTGAGAATGCTTCTGTGTAGATTTAATGGGGAGATATTTCGTTTTTCACCATAGGCCCGAATGCGCTCATAAAGTCCACTTCCAGACACTACAGAAAGAGGGTTTCCAACCTGCTCTATGAAAGGGAATGTTCAGCTCTGTGACTTGAATGCAGATATCACAAAGTAGTTTCTGACAGTGCTTCTGTCTAGATTTCAGATGCAGATATTCCCGTTTCCAATGAAATCGTTAGAACTATCTAGATATCCACTTACAGATCCTACAAAAAGAGTGTTTCCAAAGTGCTCTGTCAAAAGAAAGGTTCAACTCTGTTAGTTGAGGACACTCTTCACAAAGAAGTTTCTGAGAATGCTTCTGTGAAGATTTTATATGAAGATATTCCCGTTTCCTATGAAATCTTCACAGTTATCCAAATATCCACTTGAAGATTCTACAAAAAGAGTGTTTCCAAACTGCTGTAGCAAAAGAAAGGTTGAACTCTGTTAGTTGAGGACACACATCTGAAAGAAGTTTCTGAGAATGCTTCTGTCTAGATTTTATATGAAGATATTCCCGTTTCCAATGAAGTTTTCACAGTTATCCAAATATCCAATTACAGATTCCACAAAAAGAGTGTTTCCAAACTGCACTGTAAAAAGAAATGTTCAACTCTGTTAGTTGAGGACACTCATCACGAAGAAGTTTCTGAGAATTCTTCTGTCTAGATTTTATATGAGGATATTCCCGTTTCCAACGAAATCTTCACAGTTATCCAAATATCCACTTGAAGATTCTACCAAAAGAGTGTTTCCAAAGTGCTCTATTAATAAAATGGTTCAACTCTGTTAGTTGAGGACACTCATCACAAAGAAGTTTCTGACAATGCTTCTGTCTAGATTTTATATGAAGATATTCCCGTTTCCAACGAAATCATCACAGTTAAACAAATATCCACTTACAGATTCTACAAAAAGAGTGTTTCCAAGCTGCTGTATCCAAAGAAAGGTTGAACTCTGTTAGTTGAGGACACACATCACAAAGAAGTTTCTGAGAATGCTTCTGTCTGGATTTTAAATGAAGATATTCCCGTTTCCAACGAAATCTTCAGAGCTATCCCAATATCCACTTACAGATTCTACAAAAAGAGTGTTTGCAAATTGCTGTATCAAAAGAAAGGTTGAACTCTGTTAGTTGAGGACACACATCACAAAGAAGTTTCTGAGAATGCTTCTGTCTAGATTTTACATGAAGATATTCCCGTTTCCTATGAAATCTTCACAGCTTTCTAAATATCCACTTGCAGATTCTACAAAAGGAGTGTTTCCAAACTGCTGTATCAAAAGAAAGGTTCAACTCTCTTAGTTGAGGACACACATCCCACGTAAGTTTCTGAGAAATCCTCTGTCTCGTTTTTACGGGAAGATACTTCCTTTTTCACCGTAGGCTTGAAAGCGCTCGAAATGTCCACTTCCAGATACTGCAGAAAGAGTGTTTCTAACCTGCTCTATGAAACGGAATGTTCAGCTCTGACACTTGAATGCAGATATCACAAAGTAGTTTCTGACAGTGCTTCTGTCTAGATTTTAGAAGAAGATATTCCCGTTTCCAATGAAATCGTTAGAACTATCTTGATATCCACATACAGATACTACAAAAAGAGTGTTTCCAAACTTCTCTATAAAAAGAAAGGTTCAACTCTGTTAGTTGAGGACACTCATCACAAAGAAGTTTCTGAGAATGCTTCTGTCTAGGTTTTACATGAAGATAATCCCGTTTCCTATGAAATCTTCACAGCTTTCCAAATATCCACTTGCAGATTCTACAAAAAGAGTGTTTCCGAACTGCTGTATCAAAAGAAAGGTTCAACTCTCTTACTTGAGGACACACATCCCACATAAGTTTCTGAGAAATCCTCTGTCTCGTTTTTACGGGAGGATTCTTCCTTTTTCACCGTAGTCCTGAAAGCGCTCGAAATGTCCACTTCCAGATACTGCAGAAAGAGTGTTTCAAACCTGCTCTATGAAACGGAATGTTCAGCTCTGAGACTTGAATGCAGATATCACAAAGTAGTTTCTGACAGTGCTTCTGTCTAGATTTTAGAAGAAGGTATTCCCGTTTCCAATGAAATCGTTAGAACTATCTTGATATCCACATACAGATACTACAAAAAGAGTGTTTCCAAACTTCTCTATAAAAAGAAAGGTACAACTCTATTAGTTGAGGACACTCATCACAAAGAAGTTTCTGAGAATGCTTCTGTCTAGATTTTATATGAAGATATTCCCGTTTCCATCGAAATCTTCACAGTTATCCAAACATCGACTTGCAGATTCTACAAAAAGAGTGTTTCCAAACTGCTCTATCAAAAGAAAGTTTCAACTCTGTTAGTTGAGGACACACATCCCAAATAAGTTTCTGAGAATGCTTCTGTGTAGATTTAATGGGGAGATATTTCGTTTTTCACCATAGGCCCGAATGCGCTCGTAATGTCCACATCCAGACACTACAGAAAGAGGTTTTCCAACCTGTTCTATGAAAGGGAATGTTCAGCTCTGTGACTTGAATGCAGATATCACAAAGTAGTTTCTGACAGTGCTTCTGTCTAGATTTCAGATGCAGATATTCCCGTTTCCAATGAAATCGTTAGAACTATCTAGATATCCACTTACAGATCCTACAAAAAGAGTGTTTCCAAAGTGCTCTGTCAAAAGAAAGGTTCAACTCTGTTAGTTGAGGACACTCATCACAAAGAAGTTTCTGAGAATGCTTCTGTGAAGATTTTATATGAAGATATTCCCGTTTCCTATGAAATCTTCACAGTTATCCAAATATCCACTTGAAGATTCTACAAAAAGAGTGTTTCCAAACTGCTGTAGCAAAAGAAAGGTTGAACTCTGTTAGTTGAGGACACACATCTGAAAGAAGTTTCTGAGAATGCTTCTGTCTAGATTTTATATGAAGATATTCCCGTTTCCAATGAAGTTTTCACAGTTATCCAAATATCCAATTACAGATTCCACAAAAAGAGTGTTTCCAAACTGCACTGTAAAAAGAAATGTTCAACTCTGTTAGTTGAGGACACTCATCACAAAGAAGTTTCTGAGAATTCTTCTGTCTAGATTTTATATGAGGATATTCCCGTTTCCAACGAAATCTTCACAGTTATCCAAATATCCACTTGAAGATTCTACCAAAAGAGTGTTTCCAAAGTGCTCTATTAATAAAATGGTTCAACTCTGTTAGTTGAGGACACTCATCACAAAGAAGTTTCTGACAATGCTTCTGTCTAGATTTTATATGAAGATATTCCCGTTTCCAACGAAATCATCACAGTTAAACAAATATCCACTTACAGATTCTACAAAAAGAGTGTTTCCAAACTGCTGTATCCAAAGAAAGGTTCAACTCTGTTAGTTGAGGACACACATCACAAAGAAGTTTCTGAGAATGCTTCTGTCTGGATTTTAAATGAAGATATTCCCGTTTCCAACGAAATCTTCAGAGCTATCCCAATATCCACTTACAGATTCTACAAAAAGAGTGTTTGCAAATTGCTGTATCAAAAGAAAGGTTGAACTCTGTTAGTTGAGGACACACATCACAAAGAAGTTTCTGAGAATGCTTCTGTCTAGATTTTACATGAAGATATTCCCGTTTCCTATGAAATCTTCACAGCTTTCCAAATATCCACTTGCAGATTCTACAAAAAGAGTGTTTCCAAACTGCTGTATCAAAAGAAAGGTTCAACTCTCTTAGTTGAGGACACACATCCCACATAAGTTTCTGAGAAATCCTCTGTCTCGTTTTTACGGGAAGATACTTCCTTTTTCACCGTAGGCTTGAAAGCGCTCGAAATGTCCACTTCCAGATACTGCAGAAAGAGTGTTTCTAACCTGCTCTATGAAACGGAATGTTCAGCTCTGAGACTTGAATGCAGATATCACAAAGTAGTTTCTGACAGTGCTTCTGTCTAGATTTTAGAAGAAGATATTCCCGTTTCCAATGAAATCGTTAGAACTATCTTGATATCCACATACAGATACTACAAAAAGAGTGTTTCCAAACTGCTCTATAAAAAGAAAGGTTCAACTCTGTTAGTTGAGGACACTCATCACAAAGAAGTTTCTGAGAATGCTTCTGTCTAGATTTTATATGAAGATATTCCCGTTTCCATCGAAATCTTCACAGTTATCCAAACATCGACTTGCAGATTCTACAAAAAGAGTGTTTCCAAACTGCTGTATCAAAAGAAAGTTTCAACTCTGTTAGTTGAGGACACGCATCCCAAATAAGTTTCTGAGAATGCTTCTGTGTAGATTTAATGGGGAGATATTTCGTTTTTCACCATAGGCCCGAATGCGCTCGAAATGTCCACTTCCAGACACTACAGAAAGAGGGTTTCCAACCTGCTCTATGAAAGGGAATGTTCAGCTCTGTGACTTGAATGCAGATATCACAAAGTAGATTCTGACAGTGCTTCTGTCTAGAATTAAGATGAAGATATTCCCGTTTCCAACGAAATCATTAGGACTATCTAGATATCCAATTACAGATTCCACAAAAAGAGTGTTTCCAAACTGCTCTATAAAAAGAAAGGTTCAACTCTGTTAGTTGAGGACACTCATCACAAAGAAGTTTCTGAGAATTCTTCTGTCTAGATTTTATATGAAGATATTCCCGTTTCCAACGAAATCTTCACAGTTATCCAAATATCCACTTGAAGATTCTACCAAAAGAGTGTTTCCAAAGTGCTCTATTAATAAAATGGTTCAACTCTGTTAGTTGAGGACACTCATCACAAAGAAGTTTCTGAGAATGCTTCTGTCTAGATTTTACATGAAGATATTCCCGTTTCCTATGAAATCTTCACAGCTTTCCAAATATCCACTTGCGGATTCTACAAAAAGAGTGTTTCCAAACTGCTGTATCAAAAGAAAGGTTCAACTCTCTTAGTTGAGGACACACATGCCACATAAGTTTCTGAGAAATCCTCTGTCTCGTTTTTACGGGAAGATACTTCCTTTTTCACCGTAGTCCTGAAAGCGCTCGAAATGTCCACTTCCAGATACTGCAGAAAGAGTGTTTCAAACCTGCTCTATGAAACTGAATGTTCAGCTCTGAGACTTGAATGCAGATGTCACAAAGCAGTTTCTGACAGTGCTTCTGTCTAGATTTTAGAAGAAGATATTCCCGTTTCCAATGAAATCGTTAGAACTATCTTGATATCCACATACAGATACTACAAAAAGAGTGTTTCCAAACTGCTCTATAAAAAGAAAGGTTCAACTCTGTTAGTTGAGGACACTCATCACAAAGAAGTTTCTGAGAATGCTTCTGTCTAGATTTTATATGAAGATATTCCCGTTTCCATCGAAATCTTCACAGTTATCCAAACATCGACTTGCAGATTCTACAAAAAGAGTGTTTCTAAACTGCTCTATCATAAGAAAGTTTCAACTCTGTTAGTTGAGGACACACATCCCAAATAAGTTTCTGAGAATGATTCTGTGAAGATTTAATGGGGAGATATTTCGTTTTTCACCATAGGCCCGAAAGCGCTCGTAATGTCCACATCCAGACACTACAGAAAGAGGTTTTCCAACCTGTTCTATGAAAGGGAATGTTCAGCTCTGTGACTTGAATGCAGATATCACAAAGTAGTTTCTGACAGTGCTTCTGTCTAGATTTCAGATGCAGATATTCCAGTTTCCAATGAAATCGTTAGAACTATCTAGATATCCACTTACAGATTCTACAAAAAGAGTGTTTCCAAAGTGCTCTGCCAAAAGAAAGGTTCAAATCGGTTAGTTGAGGACACTCATCACAAAGAAGTTTCTGAGAATGCTTCTGTGAAGATTTTATATGAAGATATTCCCGTTTCCTATGAAATCTTCACAGTTATCCAAATATCCACTTGAAGATTCTACAAAAAGAGTGTTTCCAAACTGCTGTAGCAAAAGAAATGTTGAACTCTGTTAGTTGAGGACACACATCTGAAAGAAGTTTCTGAGAATGCTTCTGTCAAGATTTTATATGAAGATGTTCCCGTTTCCAACGAAATCTTCACAGTTTTCCAAATATCCACTTACAGATTCTACAAAAAGAGTGTTTCCAAACTGCAATATCAAAAGAAATGATCAAGTCTGTTAGTGGAGTAAACTCATCCCAAATAAGTTTCTTAGAATGCTTTTGTCTAGATTTTATGGGATGATATTTCCTTTTTCACCATAGGCCTGAAAGCGCTCGAAATGTCCACTACCAGATACTACAGAAAGACTGTTTCAAACCTACTCTATGAAAGGGAATGTTCAGCTCTGTGACTTGAATGCAGATATCACAAAGTAGTTTCTGACAGCGCTTCTGTCTAGATTTTAGATGAAGATATTCCCGTTTCCAACGAAATCATCACAGTTATCCAAATATCCACTTACAGATTCTACAAAAAGAGTGTTTCCAAACTGCTGTATCCAAAGAAAGGTTCAACTCTGTTAGTTGAGGACACACATCACAAAGAAGTTTCTCAGAATGCTTCTGTCTAGATTTCAGATGAAGATATTCCCGTTTCCAATGAAATCATCACAGTTAAACAAACATCCACTTGCAGATTCTACAAAAAGAGTGTTTCCAAACTGCTCTATCCAAAGAAAGGTTCAACTCTGTTAGTTGAGGACCACATCACAAAGGAGTTTCTGAGAATGCTTCTGTCTATATTTTAAATGAAGATATTCCCGTTTCCAACGAAATCCTCAGAGATATCCCAATATCCACTTACAGATTGTACAAAAAGAGTGTTTCCAAACTGCTGTATCAAAAGAAAGGTTCAACTCTGTTAGTTGAGGACACACGTCACAAAGAAGTTTCTGAGAATGCTTCTGTCTAGATTTTACATGAAGATATTCCCGTTTCCTATGAAATCTTCCCAGCTTTCCAAATATCCAATTGCAGATTCTACAAAAGGGTGTTTCCAAACTGCTGTATCAAAAGAAAGGTTCAACTCTCTTAGTTGAGGGCACACATCCCAAATAAGTTTCTGAGAAATCCTCTGTCTCTTTTTTATGGGAAGATACTTCATTTTTCACCGTAGGCCTAAAAGCGCTCGAAATGTCCACTTGCAGATAGCGCAGACAGAGTGTTTCAAACCTGCTCTATGAAAGGGAATGTTCAGCTCTGTGACTTGAATGCAGATATCACAAAGTAGATTCTGACAGTGCTTCTGTCTAGAATTTAGATGAAGATATTCCCGTTTCCAACGAAATCGTTAGGACTATCTAGATATCCAATTACAGATTCCACAAAAAGAGTGTTTCCAAACTGCTCTATAAAAAGAAAGGTTCAACTCTGTTAGTTGAGGACACTCATCACAAAGAAGTTTCTGAGAATGCTTCTGTCTAGATTTTGAATGAAGATATTCCCATTTCCAACGAAATCCTCAGAGATATCCCAATATCCACTTACAGATTCTACAAAAAGAGTGTTTCCAAACTACTGTATCAAAAGAAAGGTTCAACTCTGTTAGTTGAGGACACACATCACAAAGAAGTTTCTGAGAATGCTTCTGTCTAGATTTTACTTGAAGATATTCCCGTTTCCTATGAAATCTTCACAGCTTTCCAAATATCCACTTGCAGATTCTACAAAAAGAGTGTTTCCAAACTGCTGTATCAAAAGAAAGGTTCAACTCTCTTAGTTGGGGACACACATCCCAAATAAGCTTCTGAGAAATCCTCTGTCTCGTTTTTATGGGAAGATACTTCCTTTTTCACCGTAGGCCTGAAAGCGCTCGAAATGTCCACTTGCAGATACTGCAGAAAGAGTGTTTCAAACCTGCTCTATGAAAGGGAATGTTCAGCTCTGTGACTTGAATGCAGATATCACAAAGTAGATTCTGACAGTGCTTCTGTCTAGAATTAAGATGAAGATATTCCCGTTTCCAACGAAATCGTTAGGACTATCTAGATATCCAATTACAGATTCCACAAAAAGAGTGTTTCCAAACTGCTCTATAAAAAGAAAGGTTCAACTCTGTTAGTTGAGGACACTCATCACAAAGAAGTTTCTGAGAATTCTTCTGTCTAGATTTTATATGAAGATATTCCCGTTTCCAACGAAATCATCACAGTTAAACAAATATCCACTTACAGATTCTACAAAAAGAGTGTTTCCAAACTGCTGTATCCAAAGAAAGGTTCAACTCTGTTAGTTGAGGACACTCATCACAAAGAAGTTTCTGAGAATGCTTCTGTCTAGATTTTAAATGAAGATATTCCCGTTTCCAACGAAATCTTCAGAGCTATCCCAATATCCACTTACAGATTCTACAAAAAGAGTGTTTCCAAATTACTGTATCAAAAGAAAGGTTGAACTCTGTTAGTTGAGGACACACATCACAAAGAAGTTTCTGAGAATGATTCTGTCTAGATTTTACATGAAGATATTCCAGTTTCCTATGAAATCTTCACAGCTTTCCAAATATCCACTTGCAGATTCTACAAAAAGAGTGTTTCCAAACTGCTGTATCAAAAGAAAGGTTCAACTCTCTTAGTTGAGGACACACATCCCACGTAAGTTTCTGAGAAATCCTCTGTCTCGTTTTTACGGGAAGATACTTCCTTTTTCACCGTAGGCATGAAAGCGCTCGAAATGTCCACTTCCAGATACTGCAGAAAGAGTGTTTCAAACCTGCTCTATGAAACGGAATGTTCAGCTCTGAGACTTGAATGCAGATATCACAAAGTAGTTTCAGACAGTGCTTCTGTCTAGATTTTAGAAGAAGATATTCCCGTTTCCAATGAAATCGTTAGAACTCTCTTGATATCCACATACAGATACTACAAAAAGAGTGTTTCCAAACTGCTCTATAAAAAGAAAGGTTCAACTCTGTTAGTTGAGGACACTCATCACAAAGAAGTTTCTGAGAATGCTTCTGTCTAGATTTTATATGAAGATATTCCCGTTTCCATCGAAATCTTCACAGTTATCCAAACATCGACTTGCAGATTCTACAAAAAGAGTGTTTCCAAACTGCTCTATCAAAAGAAAGTTTCAACTCTGTTAGTTGAGGACACACATGCCAAATAAGTTTCTGAGAATGCTTCTGTGTAGATTTAATGGGGAGATATTTCCTTTTTCACCATAGGCCCGAATGCGCTCGAAATGTCCACTTCCAGACACTACAGAAAGAGGGTTTCCAACCTGCTCTATGAAAGGGAATGTTCAGCTCTGTGACTTGAATGCAGATATCACAAAGTAGATTCTGACAGTGCTTCTGTCTAGATTTCAGATGCTGATATTCCCGTTTCCAATGAAATCGTTAGAACTATCTAGATATCCACTTACAGATTCTACAAAAAGAGTGTTTCCAAAGTGCTCTGTCAAAAGAAAGGTTCAACTCTGTTAGTTGAGGACACTCATCACAAAGAAGTTTCTGAGAATGCTTCTGTGAAGATTTTATATGAAGATATTCCCGTTTCCTATGAAATCTTCACAGTTATCCAAATATCCACTTGAAGATTCTACAAAAAGAGTGTTTCCAAACTGCTGTAGCAAAAGAAATGTTGAACTCTG
Organism: Gorilla gorilla gorilla; assembly: GCF_029281585.2. Classification (NCBI taxonomy): domain Eukaryota; kingdom Metazoa; phylum Chordata; class Mammalia; order Primates; family Hominidae; genus Gorilla; species Gorilla gorilla. The sequence goes on from NC_073237.2 coordinate 18,367,071, forward strand.
TTAGTTGAGGACACACATCTGAAAGAAGTTTCTGAGAATGCTTCTGTCAAGATTTTATATGAAGATATTCCCGTTTCCAATGAAATCTTCACAGTTATCCAAATATCCACTTGCAGATTCTACAAAAAGAGTGTTTCCAAAGTGCTCTACTATTAAAATGGTTCAACTCTGTTTGTTGCGGACACTCATCACAAAGAAGTTTCTGACAATGCTTCTGTCTAGATTTTATATGAAGATATTCCCGTTTCCAACGAAATCATCACAGTTAAAGAAATATCCACTTACAGATTTTACAAAAAGAGTGTTTCCAAACTGCTGTATCCAAAGAAAGGTTCAACTCTGTTAGTTGAGGACACACATCACAAAGAAGTTTCTGAGAATGCTTCTGTCTGGATTTTAAATGAAGATATTCCCGTTTCCAACGAAATCTTCAGAGTTATCCCAATATCCACTTACAGATTCTACAAAAAGAGTGTTTGCAAATTGCTGTATCAAAAGAAAGGTTGAACTCTGTTAGTTGAGGAAACACATCACAAAGAAGTTTCTGAGAATGCTTCTGTCTAGATTTCACATGAAGATATTCCCGTTTCCTATGAAATCTTCACAGCTTTCCAAATATCCACTTGCAGATTCTACAAAAAGAGTGTTTCCAAACTGCTGTATCAAAAGAAAGGTTCAACTCTCTTAGTTGAGGACACACATCCCACATAAGTTTCTGAGAAATCCTCTGTCTCGTTTTTACGGGAAGATACTTCCTTTTTCACCGTAGGCCTGAAAGCGCTCGAAATGTCCACTTGCAGATACTGCAGAAAGAGTGTTTCAAACCTGCTCTATGAAACGAAATGTTCAGCTCTGAGACTTGAATGCAGATATCACAAATTAGTTTCTGACAGTGCTTCTGTCTAGATTTTAGAAGAAGATATTCCCGTTTCCAATGAAATCGTTAGAACTATCTTGATATCCACATACAGATACTACAAAAACAGTGTTTCCAAACTGCTCTATAAAAAGAAAGGTTCAACTCTGTTAGTTGAGGACACTCATCACAAAGAAGTTTCTGAGAATGCTTCTGTCTAGATTTTGTATGAAGATATTCCCGTTTCCATCGAAATCTTCACAGTTATCCAAACATCGACTTGCAGATTCTACAAAAAGAGTGTTTCCAAACTGCTCTATCAAAAGAAAGTTTCAACTCTGTTAGTTGAGGACACACATCCCAAATAAGTTTCTGAGAATGCTTCTGTCTAGATTTTGTATGAAGGTATTCCCGTTTCCATCGAAATCTTCACAGTTATCCAAACATCTACCTGCAGATTCTACAAAAAGAGTGTTTCCAAACTGCTCTATCAAAAGAAAGTTTCAACTCTGTTAGTTGAGGACACACATCCCAAATAAGTTTCTGAGAATGCTTCTGTGTAGATTTAATGGGGAGATATTTCGTTTTTCACCATAGGCCCGAATGCGCTCGTAATGTCCACTTCCAGACACTACAGAAAGAGGGTTTCCAACCTGCTCTATGAAAGGGAATGTTCAGCTCTGTGACTTGAATGCAGATATCACAAAGTAGTTTCTGACAGTGCTTCTGTCTAGATTTCAGATGCAGATATTCCCGTTTCCAATGAAATCGTTAGAACTATCTAGATATCCACTTACAGATTCTACAAAAAGAGTGTTTCCAAAGTGCTCTGTCAAAAGAAAGGTTCAACTCTGTTAGTTGAGGACACTCATCACAAAGAAGTTTCTGAGAATGCTTCTTTGAAGATTTTATATGAAGATATTCCCGTTTCCTATGAAATCTTCACAGTTATCCAAATATCCACTTGAAGATTCTACAAAAAGAGTGTTTCCAAACTGCTGTAGCAAAAGAAATGTTGAACTCTGTTAGTTGAGGACACACATCACAAAGAAGTTTCTGAGAATGCTTCTGTCAAGATTTTATATGAAGATATTACCGTTTCCAACGAAATCTTCACAGCTATCCAAATATCCACTTGCAGATTCTACAAAAAGAGTGTTTCCAAACTGCTATATCAAAAGAAATGATCAAGTCTGTTAGTGGAGTAAACTCATCCCAAATAAGTTTCTTAGAATGCTTTTGTCTAGATTTTATGGGATGATATTTCCTTTTTCACCATAGGCCTGAAAGCGCTCGAAATCTCCACTTCCAGATTCTACAGAAAGACTGTTTCAAACCTACTCTATGAAAGGGAATGTTCAGCTCCGTGACTTGAATGCAGATATCACAAAGTAGTTTCTGACAGCGCTTCTGTCCGGATTTTAGATGATGATATACCCGTTTCCAACGAAATCATCACAGTTATCCAAATCTCCACTTACAGATTCTACAAAAATAGTGTTTCCAATCTGCTGTATCAAAAAAAAGGTTCAACTCTGTTAGTTGAGGACACACATCACAAAGAAGTTTCTGAGAATGCTTCTGTCTAGATTTTACATGAAGATATTCCCGTTTCCTATGAAATCTTCCCAGCTTTCCAAATATCCACTTGCAGATTCTACAAAAGGGTGTTTCCAAACTGCTGTATCAAAAGAAAGGTTCAACTCTCTTAGTTGAGGGCACACATCCCAAATAAGTTTCTGAGAAATCCTCTGTCTCGTTTTTATGGGAAGATACTTCCTTTTTCACCGTAGGCCTGAAAGCGCTCGAAATGTCCACTTGCAGATAGCGCAGACAGAGTGTTTCAAACCTGCTCTATGAAAGGGAATGTTCAGCTCTGTGACTTGAATGCAGATATCACAAAGTAGATTCTGACAGTGCTTCTGTCTAGAATTTAGATGAAGATATTCCCGTTTCCAACGAAATCGTTAGGACTATCTAGATATCCAATTACAGATTCCACAAAAAGAGTGTTTCCAAACTGCTCTATAAAAAGAAAGGTTCAACTCTGTTAGTTGAGGACACTCATCACAAAGAAGTTTCTGAGAATTCTTCTGTCTAGATTTTATATGAAGATATTCCCGTTTCCAATGAAATCTTCACAATTATCCAAATATCCACTTGAAGATTCTACCAAAAGAGTGTTTCCAAAGTGCTCTATTAATAAAATGGTTCAACTCTGTTAGTTGAGGACACTCATCACAAAGAAGTTTCTGACAATGCTTCTGTCTAGATTTTATATGAAGATATTCCCGTTTCCAACGAAATCATCACAGTTAAACAAATATCCACTTACAGATTCTACAAAAAGAGTGTTTCCAAACTGCTGTATCCAAAGAAAGTTTCAACTCTGTTAGTTGAGGACACACATCACAAAGAAGTTTCTGAGAATGCTTCTGTCTGGAATTTAAATGAAGATATTCCCGTTTCCAACGAAATCTTCAGAGCTATCCCAATATCCACTTACAGATTCTACAAAAAGAGTGTTTGCAAATTGCTGAATCAAAAGAAAGGTTGAACTCTGTTAGTTGAGGACACACATCACAAAGAAGTTTCTGAGAATGCTTCTGTCTAGATTTTACATGAAGATATTCCCATTTCCTATGAAATCTTCAAAGCTTTCCAAATATCCACTTGCAGATTCTACAAAAAGAGTGTTTCCAAACTGCTGTATCAAAAGAAAGGTTCAACTCTCTTAGTTGAGGACACACATCCCACATAAGTTTCTGAGAAATCCTCTGTCTCGTTTTAACGGGAAGATACTTCCTTTTTCACCATTGGCCTGAAAGCGCTCGAAATGTCCACTTCCAGATACTACAGAAAGACTGTTTCAAACCTACTCTATGAAAGGGAATGTTCAGCTCTGTGACTTGAATGCAGATATCACAAAGTAGTTTCTGACAGCGCTTCTGTCTAGATTTTAGATGAAGATATTCCCGTTTCCAACGAAATCATCACAGTTATCCAAATATCCACTTACAGATTCTACAAAAAGAGTGTTTCCAAACTGCTGTATCCAAAGAAAGGTTCAACTCTGTTAGTTGAGGACACACATCACAAAGAAGTTTCTCAGAATGCTTCTGTCTAGATTTTAGATGAAGATATTCCCGTTTCCAACAAAATCATCACAGTTAAACAAACATCCACTTGCAGATTCTACAAAAAGAGTGTTTCCAAACTGCTCTATCCAAAGAAAGGTTCAACTCTGTTAGTTGAGGACACACATCACAAAGGAGTTTCTGAGAATGCTTCTGTCTAGATTTTAAATGAAGATATTCCCGTTTCCAATGAAATCCTCAGATATATCCCAATATCCACTTACAGATTCTACAAAAAGAGTGTTTGCAAACTGCTGTATCAAAAGAAAGGTTCAACTCTGTTAGTTGAGGACACACATCACAAAGAAGTTTCTGAGAATGCTTCTGTCTAGATTTTACATGAAGATATTCCCGTTTCCTATGAAATCTTCACAGCTTTCCAAATATCCACTTGCAGATTCTACAAAAAGAGTGTTTCCAAACTGCTGTATCAAAAGAAATGTTCAACTCCCTTAGTTGACTACACACATCCCAAATAAGTTTCTGAGAAATCTTCTGTCTCGTTTTTATGGGAAGATACTTCCTTTTTCACCGTAGGCCTGAAAGCGCTCGAAATGTCCAACTGCAGATACTGCAGAAACAGTGTTTCAAACCTGCTCTATGAAAGGGAATGTTCAGCTCTGTGACTTGAATGCAGATATCACAAAGTAGATTCTGACAGTGCTTCTGTCTAGAATTTAGATGAAGATATTCCCGTTTCCAACGAAATCATTAGGACTATCTAGATATCCAATTACAGATTCCACAAAAAGAGTGTTTCCAAACTGCTCTATAAAAAGAAAGGTTCAACTCTGTTAGTTGAGGACACTCATCACAAAGAAGTTTCTGAGAATTCTTCTGTCTAGATTTTATATGAAGATATTCCCGTTTCCAACGAAATCTTCACAGTTATCCAAATATCCACTTGAAGATTCTACCAAAAGAGTGTTTCCAAACTGCTGTATCCAAAGAAAGGTTCAACTCTGTTGGTTGAGGACACACATCACAAAGAAGTTTCTGAGAATGCTTCTGTCTGGATTTTAAATGAAGATATTCCCGTTTCCAACGAAATCTTCAGAGCTATCCCAATATCCACTTACAGATTCTACAAAAAGAGTGTTTGCAAATTGCTGTATCAAAAGAAAGGTTGAACTCTGTTAGTTGAGGACACACATCACAAAGAAGTTTCTGAGAATGCTTCTGTCTAGATTTTACATGAAGATATTCCCGTTTCCTATGAAATCTTCACAGCTTTCCAAATATCCACTTGCAGATTCTACAAAAAGAGTGTTTCCAAACTGCTGTATCAAAAGAAAGGTTCAACTCTCTTAGTTGAGGACACACATCCCACATAAGTTTCTGAGAAATCCTCTGTCTCGTTTTTACGGGAAGATACTTCCTTTTTCACCGTAGGCCTGAAAGCGCTCGAAATGTCCACTTCCAGATACTGCAGAAAGAGTGTTTCAAACCTGCTCTATGAAACGGAATGTTCAGCTCTGAGACTTGAATGCAGATATCACAAAGTAGTTTCTGACAGTGCTTCTGTCTAGATTTTAGAAGAAGATATTCCCGTTTCCAATGAAATCGTTAGAACTATCTTGATATCCACATACAGATACTACAAAAAGAGTGTTTCCAAACTGCTCTATAAAAAGAAAGGTTCAACTCTGTTAGTTGTGGACACTCATCACAAAGAAGTTTCTGAGAATGCTTCTGTCTAGATTTTATATGAAGATATTCCCGTTTCCAACGAAATCTTCACAGTTATCCAAACATCGACTTGCAGATTCTACAAAAAGAGTGTTTCCAAACTGCTCTATCAAAAGAAAGTTTCAACTCTGTTAGTTGAGGACACACATCCCAAATAAGTTTCTGAGAATGCTTCTGTGTAGATTTAATGGGGAGATATTTCGTTTTTCACCATAGGCCCGAATGCGCTCGTAATGTCCACTTCCAGACACTACAGAAAGAGGGTTTCCAACCTGCTCTATGAAAGGGAATGTTCAGCTCTGTGACTTGAATGCAGATATCACAAAGTAGTTTCTGACAGTGCTTCTGTCTAGATTTCAGATGCAGATATTCCCGTTTCCAAAGAAATCGTTGGAACTATCTAGATATCCACTTACAGATTCTACAAAAAGAGTGTTTCCAAAGTGCTCTGTCAAAAGAAAGGTTCAACTCTGTTAGTTGAGGACACTCATCACAAAGAAGTTTCTGAGAATGCTTCTGTGAAGATTTTATATGAAGATATTCCCGTTTCCTATGAAATCTTCACAGTTATCCAAATATCCACTTGAAGATTCTACAAAAAGAGTGTTTCCAAACTGCTGTAGCAAAAGAAATGTTGAACTCTGTTAGTTGAGGACACACATCACAAAGAAGTTTCTGAGAATGCTTCTGTCAAGATTTTATATGAAGATATTACCGTTTCCAACGAAATCTTCACAGTTAACCAAATATCCACTTGCAGATTCTACAAAAGGAGTGTTTCCAAACTGCTATATCAAAAGAAATGATCAAGTCTGTTAGTGGAGTAAACTCATCCCAAATAAGTTTCTTAGAATGCTTTTGTCTAGATTTTATGGGATGATATTTCCTTTTTCACCATAGGCCTGAAAGCACTCGAAATCTCCACTTCCAGATACTACAGAAAGACTGTTTCAAACCTACTCTATGAAAGGGAATGTTCAGCTCTGTGACTTGAATGCAGATATCACAAAGTAGTTTCTGACAGCGCTTCTGTCTAGATTTTAGATGAAGATATTCCCGTTTCCAACGAAATCATCACAGTTATCCAAATATCCACTTACAGATTCTACAAAAAGAGTGTTTCCAAACTGCTGTATCCAAAGAAAGGTTCAACTCTGTTAGGTGAGGACACACATCACAAAGAAGTTTCTGAGAATGCTTCTGTCTAGATTTTATATGAAGATATTCCCGTTTCCAATGAAATCTTCACAGTTATCCAAATATCCAATTACAGATTCCACAAAAAGAGTGTTTCCAAACTGCACTATAAAAAGAAAGGTTCAACTCTGTTAGTTGAGGACACTCATCACAAAGAAGTTTCTGAGAATTCTTCTGTCTAGATTTTATATGAAGATATTCCCGTTTCCAATGAAATCTTCACAATTATCCAAATATCCACTTGAAGATTCTACCAAAAGAGTGTTTCCAAAGTGCTCTATTAATAAAATGGTTCAACTCTGTTAGTTGAGGACACTCATCACAAAGAAGTTTCTGACAATGCTTCCGTCTATATTTTATATGAAGATATTCCCGTTTCCAACGAAATCATCACAGTTAAACAAATATCCACTTACAGATTCTACAAAAAGAGTGTTTCCAAACTGCTTTATCCAAAGAAAGGTTCAACTCTGTTAGTTGAGGACACACATCACAAAGAAGTTTCTGAGAATGCTTCTGTCTGGATTTTAAATGAAGATATTCCCGTTTCCAACGAAATCTTCAGAGCTATCCAAATATCCACTTACAGATTCTACAAAAAGAGTGTTTGCAAATTGCTGTATCAAAAGAAAGGTTGAACTCTGTTAGTTGAGGACACACATCACAAAGAAGTTTCTGAGAATGCTTCTGTCTAGATTTTACATGAAGATATTCCCGTTTCCTATGAAATCTTCACAGCTTTCCAAATATCCACTTGCAGATTCTACAAAAAGAGTGTTTCCAAACTGCTGTATCAAAAGAAAGGTTGACTCTCCTGGTTGAGGACACACATCCCACATAAGTTTCTGAGAAATCCTCTGTCTCGTTTTTACGGGAAGATACTTCCTTTTTCACCGTAGGCCTGAAAGCGCTCGAAATGTCCAATTCCAGATACTGCAGAAAGAGTGTTTCAAACCTGCTCTATGAAACGGAATGTTCAGCTCTGAGACTTGAATGCAGATATCACAAAGTAGTTTCTGACAGTGCTTCTGTCTAGATTTTAGAAGAAGATATTCCCGTTTCCAATGAAATCGTTAGAACCATCTGGATATCCACATACAGATACTACAAAAAGAGTGTTTCCAAACTGCTCTATAAAAAGAAAGGTTCAACTCTGTTAGTTGAGGACACTTATCACAAAGAAGTTTCTGAGAATGCTTCTGTCTAGATTTTATATGAAGATATTCTCGTTTCCAAAGAAATCTTCACAGTTATCCAAACATCGACTTGCAGATTCTACAAAAAGAGTGTTTCCAAACTGCTCTATCAAAAGAAAGTTTCAACTCTGTTAGTTGAGGTCACACATGCCAAATAAGTTTCTGAGAATGCTTCTGTGTAGATTTAATGGGGAGATATTTCGTTTTACACCATAGGCCCGAATGCGCTCGTAATGTGCACTTCCAGACACTACAGAAAGAGGTTTTCCAACCTGCTCTAAGAAAGGGAATGTTCAGCTCTGTGACTTGAATGCAGATATCACAAAGTAGTTTCTGACAGTGCTTCTGTCTAGATTTCAGATGCAGATATTCCGGTTTCCTATGAAATCTTCACAGTTATCCAAATATCCTCTTGAAGATTCTACAAAAAGAGTGTTTCCAAACTGCTGTAGCAAAAGAAATGTTGAACTCTGTTAGTTGAGGACACACATCACAAAGAAGTTTCTGAGAATGCTTCTGTCAAGATTTTATATGAAGATATTACCGTTTCTAACGAAATCTTCACAGCTATCCAAATATCCACTTGCAGATTCTACAAAAAGAGTGTTTCCAAACTGCTATATCAAAAGAAATGATCAAGTCTGTTAGTGGAGTAAACTCATCCCAAATAAGTTTCTTAGAATGCTTCTGTCTAGATTTTATCTGATGATATTTCCTTTTTCACCATAGGCCTGAAAGCGCTCGAAATCTCCACTTCCAGATACTACAGAAAGACTGTTTCAAACCTACTCTAGGAAAGGGAATGTTCAGCTCTGTGACTTGAATGCAGATATCACAAAGTAGTTTCTGACAGCGCTTCTGTCTAGATTTTAGATGATGATATTCCCGTTTCCAACGAAATCATCACAGTTATCCAAATATCCACTTACAGATTCTACAAAAAGAGTGTTTCCAAACTGCTCTATCCAAAGAAAGGTTCAACTCTGTTAGTTGAGGACACACATCACAAAGAAGTTTCTGAGAATGCTTCTGTCCAGATTTTAAATGAAGATATTCCCGTTTCCAACGAATTCCTCAGAGCTTTCCAAATATAAACTTACAGATTCTACATAAAGAGTTATTTTAAATTGCTGTGTCAAAAGAAAGTAGAACTCTGTTAGTTGAGGACACACATCACAAAGAAGTTTCTTAGAATGCTTCTGTCTAGATTTTACATGAAGACATTCCGTTTTCCTACGAAATCTTCACAGCTTTCCAAATATCCACTTGCAGATTGTACAAAAGAGTGTTTCCAAACTGCTGTATCAAAAGAAAGGTTCAACACTCTTAGTTGCGGACACACATCCCAAATAAGTTTCTGAGAAAGCCTCTGTCTTGTTTTTATGGGAAGATACTTCCTTTTTCACCGTAGGCCAGAAAGCGCTCGAAATGTCCTCTTCCAGATACTGCAGAAAGAGTGTTTCAAACCTGCTCTATGAAAGGGAATGTTCAGCTCTGAGACTTGAATGCAGATATCACAAAGTTGTTTCTGACAGTGCTTCTGTCTAGATTTTAGATGAAGATATTTCCATTTCCAACGAAATCGTTAGAACTATCTTGATATCCACATACAGATTCTACAAAAAGAGTGTTTCCAAACTGCTCTATAAAAAGAAAGGTTCAACTCTGTTACTTGAGGACACTCATCACAAAGAAGTTTCTGAGAATGCTTCTGTCTAGATTTTATATGAAGATATTACCATTTCCAAAGAAATCTTCACAGTTATCCAAATATCCACTTGCAGATTCTCCAAAAAGAGTCTTTCCAAAATGCTATATCAAAAGAAAGGATAAACTCTGTTAGTTGAGGAAACACATCACAAATAAGTTTCTGAGGTTGCATCTGTCTAGATTTTATATGAAGATATTACCTTTTCCAACGAAATCTTCACAGTTATCCAAATATCCACTTGCAGATTCTACAAAAAGAGTGTTTCCAAACTTCTCTATCCAAAGAAAGGTTCAACTCTGTTAGTTGAGGACACACATCACAAAGATGTTTCTGAGAATGCTTCTGTCTACATTTTAAATGAAGATACTTCCGTTTCCAACGAAATCCTCAGAGCTATCCCTATATCCATTTACAGACTCTACAAAAAGAGTGTTTCCAAATTTCCGTATCGAAAGAAAGGTTGAACTCTGTTAGTTGAGGACACACATCACAAAGAAGTTTCTGAGAATGCTTCTGTCTGGATTTTACATGAAGATATTCCCGTTTCCTATGAAATCTTCACAGCTTTCCAAATATCCACTTGCAGATTCTACAAAAAGAGTGTTTCCAAACTGCTGTATCAAAAGAAAGGTTCAACTCTCTTAGTTGAGGACACACATCCCATATAAGTTTCTGAGAAAGCCTCTGTCTCGTTTTTATGGGAAGATACTTACTTTTTCTCCGTAGGCATGAAAGTGCTCGAAATGTCCACTTCCAGATACTGCAGAAAGAGTCTTTCAAAACTGCTCTATGAAACGGAATGTTCAGCTCTGAGAATTGAATGCAGATATCACAAAGTAGTTTCTCACAGTGCTTCTGTCTAGATTTTCGATGAAGATATTTCCGTTTCCAACGAAATTGTTAGGACTATCTAGATATCCACTTACAGATTCTACAAAAAGAGTGTTTCCAAACTGCTCTACCAAAAGAAAGGTTCAACTGTGTTAGTTGAGGACACTCATCTGAAGGAAGTTTCTGAGAATGATTCTGTCTAGATTTTATATGAAGATATTCACGTTTCCAATGAAATCTTCAGAGTTATCCAAATATCCACTAGAAGATTGTACCAAAAGAGTGTTTCCAAAGTGCTGTATTAATAGAATGGTTCAACTCCTTTAGTTGAGGACACTCATCACAAAGACGTTTCTGAGAATGCTTCTGTCTAGATTTTATGGGAAGATATTTCGTTTTTCACCATACGCGTGAAAGCGCTCGAAATGTCCACTTCCAGACACTACAGAAAGAGGGTTTCAAACCTGCTCTATGAAAGGGAATGTTCAGCTCTGTGACTTGAATGCAGATATCACAAAGTAGTTTCTGACAGTGCTTCTGTCTAGATTTCAGATGAAGATATTCCCGTTTTCAACGAAATCGTTAGAACTATCTAGATATCCACTTACAGATTCTACAAAAAGAGTGTTTCCAAACTTCTCTATAAAAAGAAAGTTTCAACTCTGTTAGTTGAGGACACTCATCACAAAGAAGTTTCTGAGAATGCTTCTGTCTAGATTTTAAAAGAAAATATACCCGTTTCCAACGAAATTTTCAGAGCAATCCCAATATTCACTTGAAGATCCTACAAAAAGACTGTTTCCAAATTGCTGTAGCAATAGAAATATTGAACTCTGTTAGTTGAGGACACACATCCCAAACAAGTTTCTGAGAATGCTTCTGTCTAGATTTTAAACGAAGATATTCCCGTTTCCAACGAAATCTTCAGAGCTATCCCAATATCCACTTACAGATTCTACAAAAAGAGTGTTTCCAAATTGCTGTATCGAAAGAAAGGTTGAACTCTGTTAGTTGAGAACACACATCCCAAACAAGTTTCTGAGAATGCTTCTGTCTAGATTTTATGGGAAGATATTTCGTTTTTCACCATAGGCCCGAATGCGCTCGAAATGTCCACTTCCAGACACTAAAGAAAGAGGGTTTCATACCTCCTCTATGAAAGGGTATGTTCAGCTCTGTGACTTGAATGCAGATATCACAAAGTAGTTTCTGACAGTGCTTCTGCCTAGATTTCAGATGAAGACATTCACGTTTCCAAAGAAATCGTTAGAACTATCTAGATATCCACTTACAGATTCTTCAAAAAGAGTGTCTCCAAAGTGCTCTGTCAAAAGAAAGGTTCAACTCTGTTAGTTGAGGACACACATCCCAAATAAGTTTCTGAGAATGCTTCTGTCTGGATTTTATGGGAAGATATTTAGTTTTTCACAATAGGCCGTAAGCGCTCGAAATGTCCACTTCAAGATACTACAGAAAGAGTTTTTCAAACCTCCTCTATGAAAGGGAATGTTCAGCTCTGTGACTTGAATGCAGATATCGCAAAGTAGTTTTTAACAGCGCTTCTGTCTAGATTTTAGGAAAAGATATTCCCGTTTCCAACGAAATCATCACAGTTATCCAAATATCCACTTACAGATTCTACAAAAAGAGTGTTTCCAAACTGCTCTATCCAAAGCAAGGTTCAACTCTGTTAGTGGAGGACACACATCACAAAGAAGTTTCTGAGAATGCTTCTGTCTAGATTTTACATGAAGATATTCCCATTTCCTACGAAATCTTCACAGCCTTCCAAATATCCACTTGCAGATTCTACAAAAAGAGTGTATCCAAACTGATGTATCAAAAGAAAGGTTCAACTCTCTTAGTTGAGGACACACATCCCAAATAAGTTTCTGAGAAAACCTCTGTCTCGTTTTTATGGGAAGATACTTCCTTTTTCACCGTAGGCCTGAAAGTGTTCGAAATGTCCACTTCCAGTTACTGCAGAAAGAGTGTTTCAAACCTACTCTATTAAATGGAATGTTCAGCTCTGAGACTTGAATGCAGATATCACAAAGTAGTTTCTGACAGTGCTTCTGTCTAGATTTTAGAAGAAGATATTCCCGTTTCCAACGAAATCGTTAGGACTATCTAGATATCCACTTACAGATTCCACAAAAAGAGTGTTTCCAAACTGCTCTATCAAAAGAAAGGTTCAACTGTGTTAGTTGAGGACACTCATCTGAAAGAAGTTTCTGAGAATGCTTGTGTCTAGGTTTTATATGAAGATATTCCCATTTCCTACGAAATCTTCACAGTTATCCAAATATCCACTTGAAGATTCTAACAAAACAGTGTTTCCAAAGTGCTCTATTAATAGAATGGTTCAGCTCTCTTACTTGAGGGCACGCATCACAAAGAAGTTTCTGAGAATGCTTCTGTCTAGATTTTATATGAAGATATTCCCGTTTCCAACAAAATCTTCACAGTTATCCAAACATCGACTTGCAGATTCTACAAAAAGAGTGTTTCCAAACTGCTCTATCAAAAGAAAGGTTCAACTCTGTTAGTTGAGGACACACATCACAAAGAAGTTTCTGAGAATGCTTCTGTCTAGATTTTACATGAAGATATTCCCGTTTCCTATGAAATCTTCAGAGCTTTCCAAATATCCACTTGCAGATTCTACAAAAAGAGTGTTTCCAAACTGCTGTATCAAAAGAAAGGTTCAACTCTCTTAGTTGAGGACACACATCCCAAATAAGTTTCTGAGTAAGCCTCTGTCTCGTTTTTATGGGAAGATACTTCCTTTTTCACCGTATGCCTGAAAGCGCTCGAAATGTCCACTTTCAGATACTGCAGAAAGAGTGTTTCAAACCTGCTCTATGAAACGGAATGTTCAGCTCTGAGACTGGAATGCAGATATCACAAAGTAGTTTCTGACAGTGCTTTTGCCTGGATTTTAGATGAGGATATTCCCCTTTCCAACGAAATCGTTAGGACTATCTAGATATCCACTTACAGATTCCACAAAAAGAGAGATTCCAAACTGCTCTATCAAAAGAAAGGTTCAACTCTGTTAGTTGAGGACACTCATCTGAAAGAAGTTTCTGAGAATGCTTCTGTCTAGGTTTTATATGAAGATATTCCCGTTTCCAACGAAATCTTCACAGTTATCCAAATATCCACCTGCAGATTCTACAAAAAGAGTGTTTCCAAACTGCTCTATCCAAAGAAAGGTTCAACTCTGTTAGTTGAGGACACACATCACAAAGAAGTTTCTGAGAATGCTTCTGTCTAGATTTTAAATGAAGATATTCCAGTTTCCAACGAAATCTTCAGAGCTATCCCAATATCCACTTACAGATTCTACAAAAGGAGTGTTTCCAAATTGCTGTATCAAAAGAAAGGTTCAACTCTGTTAGTTGAGGACACTCATCTGAAAGAAGTTTCTGAGAATGCTTCTGTCTAGATTTCATATGAAGATATTAACGTTTCCAACGAAATCTTCACAGTTATCCAAATATCCACTTGCGGATTCTACAAAAAGAGTGTTTCCAAACTGCTATATCAAAAGAATGGATCAACTCTGTTAGTTGAGGAAACACATCCCAAATAAGTTTCTGAGAATGCTTCTGTCTAGATTTTATGGGATGATATTTCCTTTTTCACCATAGGCCTGAAATCGCTCGAAATGTCCACTTCCAGATACAACAGAAAGACTGTTTCAAAACTACTGTATGAATGGGAATGTTCAGCTCTGTGACTTGAATGCAGATATCGCAAAGTAGTTTCTGACAGCGCTTCGTTCTAGATTTTAGATGAAGATATTCCCGTTTCCAACGAAATCATCACAGTTATCTATATATCCACATACAGATTCTACAAAAAGAGTGTTTCCAAACTGCTCTATAAAAGAAAGGTTCAACACTGTTAGTTGAGGACACTCATCACAAAGAAGTTTCTGAGAATGCTTCAGTCTAGATTTTATATGAAGATATTCCCGTTTCCTGCGAAATCGTTAGGACTATCTAGATATTCACTTACAGATTCCACAAAAAGAGTGTTTCCAAAGTGTTCTATCAAAAGAAAGGTTCAAATGTGTTAGTTGAGGACACTCATCACAAAGAAGTTTCTGAGAATGCTTCTGTCTAGATTTTATATGAAGATATTCCCGTTTCCAACGAAATCTTCACAGTTATCCAAATATCCACTTGCAGATTCTACAAAAAGAGTGTTTCCAAACTTCTGTAGCAAAAGAAATATTGAACTCTGTTAGTTGAGGACACACATCACAAAGAAGTTTCTGAGAATGCTTCTGTCTAGATTTTCTATGAAGATATTACCGTTTCCAATGAAATCTTCACAGTTATTCAAATATCCACTTGCAGATTCTACAAAAAGAGTGTTTGCAAACTACTCTATCAAAAGAAAGGATCAACTCTGTTAGTTGAGGAAACACATCCCGAATAAGTTTCTGAGAATGCTTCTGTCTAGATTTTATGGGATGATATTACCTTTTTCACCATAGGCCTGAAGTCGCTCAAAATGTCCACTTCCAGATACTACAGAAAGACTGTTTCAAACCTACTCTATGAATGGGAATGTTCAGCTCTGAGACTTGAATGCAAATATCGCAAGGTAGTTTCTGACAGTGCTTATGTCTAGATTTTAGATGAAGATATTCCCGTTTCCAACGAAATCGTTAGGACTATATAGATATCCACTTACAGATTCCACAAAAAGAGTGTTTCCAAAGTGTTCTATCAAAAGAAAGGTTCAACTGTGTTAGTTGAGGACACTCATCACAAAGAAGTTTCTGAGAATGCTTCTGTCTAGATTTTATATGAAGATATTCCCGTTTCCAACGAAATCTTCACAGTTATCCAAATATCCACCTGCAGATTCTACAAAAAGAGTGTTTCCAAACAGCTCTATCCAAAGAAAGGTTCAACTCTGTTAGTTGAGGACACACATCACTAAGAAGTTTCTGAGAATGCTTCTGTCTAGATTTTAAATGAAGATATTCCCGTTTCCAACGAAATCTTCAGAGCTATCCCAATATCCACTTACAGATTCTACAAAAAGAGTGTTTCCAAATTGCTGTATCAAAAGAAAGGTTCAACTCTGTTAGTTGAGGACACTCATCTGAAAGAAGTTTCTGAGAATGCTTCTGTCTAGATTTTATATGAAGATATTCCCGTTTCCTATGAAATCTTCACAGCTTTCCAAATATCCACTTGCAGATTCTACAAAAAGAGTGTTTCCAAACTGCTGTATCAAAAGAAAGGTTCAACTCTCTTAGTTGAGGACACACATCCCATATAAGTTTCTGAGAAAGCCTCTGTCTCGTTTTTATGGGAAGATACTTACTTTTTCTCCGTAGGCATGAAAGTGCTCGAAATGTCCACTTCCAGATACTGCAGAAAGAGTCTTTCAAAACTGCTCTATGAAACGGAATGTTCAGCTCTGAGAATTGAATGCAGATATCACAAAGTAGTTTCTCACAGTGCTTCTGTCTAGATTTTCAATGAAGATATTTCCGTTTCCAACGAAATTGTTAGGACTATCTAGATATCCACTTACAGATTCTACAAAAAGAGTGTTTCCAAACTGCTCTACCAAAAGAAAGGTTCAACTGTGTTAGTTGAGGACACTCATCTGAAGGAAGTTTCTGAGAATGATTCTGTCTAGATTTTATATGAAGATATTCACGTTTCCAATGAAATCTTCAGAGTTATCCAAATATCCACTAGAAGATTGTACCAAAAGAGTGTTTCCAAAGTGCTGTATTAATAGAATGGTTCAACTCCTTTAGTTGAGGACACTCATCACAAAGACGTTTCTGAGAATGCTTCTGTCTAGATTTTATGGGAAGATATTTCGTTTTTCACCATACGCGTGAAAGCGCTCGAAATGTCCACTTCCAGACACTACAGAAAGAGGGTTTCAAACCTGCTCTATGAAAGGGAATGTTCAGCTCTGTGACTTGAATGCAGATATCACAAAGTAGTTTCTGACAGTGCTTCTGTCTAGATTTCAGATGAAGATATTCCCGTTTTCAACGAAATCGTTAGAACTATCTAGATATCCACTTACAGATTCTACAAAAAGAGTGTTTCCAAACTTCTCTATAAAAAGAAAGTTTCAACTCTGTTAGTTGAGGACACTCATCACAAAGAAGTTTCTGAGAATGCTTCTGTCTAGATTTTAAAAGAAAATATACCCGTTTCCAACGAAATTTTCAGAGCAATCCCAATATTCACTTGAAGATCCTACAAAAAGGCTGTTTCCAAATTGCTGTAGCAATAGAAATATTGAACTCTGTTAGTTGAGGACACACATCCCAAACAAGTTTCTGAGAATGCTTCTGTCTAGATTTTAAACGAAGATATTCCCGTTTCCAACGAAATCTTCAGAGCTATCCCAATATCCACTTACAGATTCTACAAAAAGAGTGTTTCCAAATTGCTGTATCGAAAGAAAGGTTGAACTCTGTTAGTTGAGAACACACATCCCAAACAAGTTTCTGAGAATGCTTCTGTCTAGATTTTATGGGAAGATATTTCGTTTTTCACCATAGGCCCGAATGCGCTCGAAATGTCCACTTCCAGACACTAAAGAAAGAGGGTTTCATACCTCCTCTATGAAAGGGTATGTTCAGCTCTGTGACTTGAATGCAGATATCACAAAGTAGTTTCTGACAGTGCTTCTGCCTAGATTTCAGATGAAGACATTCACGTTTCCAAAGAAATCGTTAGAACTATCTAGATATCCACTTACAGATTCTTCAAAAAGAGTGTCTCCAAAGTGCTCTGTCAAAAGAAAGGTTCAACTCTGTTAGTTGAGGACACACATCCCAAATAAGTTTCTGAGAATGCTTCTGTCTGGATTTTATGGGAAGATATTTAGTTTTTCACAATAGGCCGTAAGCGCTCGAAATGTCCACTTCAAGATACTACAGAAAGAGTTTTTCAAACCTCCTCTATGAAAGGGAATGTTCAGCTCTGTGACTTGAATGCAGATATCGCAAAGTAGTTTCTAACAGCGCTTCTGTCTAGATTTTAGGAAAAGATATTCCCGTTTCCAACGAAATCATCACAGTTATCCAAATATCCACTTACAGATTCTACAAAAAGAGTGTTTCCAAACTGCTCTATCCAAAGCAAGGTTCAACTCTGTTAGTGGA
The DNA here is from genome assembly GCF_029281585.2 of Gorilla gorilla gorilla. NCBI lineage: Eukaryota > Metazoa > Chordata > Mammalia > Primates > Hominidae > Gorilla > Gorilla gorilla. Next base: position 18,384,856 of record NC_073237.2, read on the forward strand.
GGACACACATCACAAAGAAGTTTCTGAGAATGCTTCTGTCTAGATTTTACATGAAGATATTCCCATTTCCTACGAAATCTTCACAGCCTTCCAAATATCCACTTGCAGATTCTACAAAAAGAGTGTATCCAAACTGATGTATCAAAAGAAAGGTTCAACTCTCTTAGTTGAGGACACACATCCCAAATAAGTTTCTGAGAAAACCTCTGTCTCGTTTTTATGGGAAGATACTTCCTTTTTCACCGTAGGCCTGAAAGTGTTCGAAATGTCCACTTCCAGTTACTGCAGAAAGAGTGTTTCAAACCTACTCTATTAAATGGAATGTTCAGCTCTGAGACTTGAATGCAGATATCACAAAGTAGTTTCTGACAGTGCTTCTGTCTAGATTTTAGAAGAAGATATTCCCGTTTCCAACGAAATCGTTAGGACTATCTAGATATCCACTTACAGATTCCACAAAAAGAGTGTTTCCAAACTGCTCTATCAAAAGAAAGGTTCAACTGTGTTAGTTGAGGACACTCATCTGAAAGAAGTTTCTGAGAATGCTTGTGTCTAGGTTTTATATGAAGATATTCCCATTTCCTACGAAATCTTCACAGTTATCCAAATATCCACTTGAAGATTCTAACAAAACAGTGTTTCCAAAGTGCTCTATTAATAGAATGGTTCAGCTCTCTTACTTGAGGGCACGCATCACAAAGAAGTTTCTGAGAATGCTTCTGTCTAGATTTTATATGAAGATATTCCCGTTTCCAACAAAATCTTCACAGTTATCCAAACATCGACTTGCAGATTCTACAAAAAGAGTGTTTCCAAACTGCTCTATCAAAAGAAAGGTTCAACTCTGTTAGTTGAGGACACACATCACAAAGAAGTTTCTGAGAATGCTTCTGTCTAGATTTTACATGAAGATATTCCCGTTTCCTATGAAATCTTCAGAGCTTTCCAAATATCCACTTGCAGATTCTACAAAAAGAGTGTTTCCAAACTGCTGTATCAAAAGAAAGGTTCAACTCTCTTAGTTGAGGACACACATCCCAAATAAGTTTCTGAGTAAGCCTCTGTCTCGTTTTTATGGGAAGATACTTCCTTTTTCACCGTATGCCTGAAAGCGCTCGAAATGTCCACTTTCAGATACTGCAGAAAGAGTGTTTCAAACCTGCTCTATGAAACGGAATGTTCAGCTCTGAGACTGGAATGCAGATATCACAAAGTAGTTTCTGACAGTGCTTTTGCCTGGATTTTAGATGAGGATATTCCCCTTTCCAACGAAATCGTTAGGACTATCTAGATATCCACTTACAGATTCCACAAAAAGAGAGATTCCAAACTGCTCTATCAAAAGAAAGGTTCAACTCTGTTAGTTGAGGACACTCATCTGAAAGAAGTTTCTGAGAATGCTTCTGTCTAGGTTTTATATGAAGATATTCCCGTTTCCAACGAAATCTTCACAGTTATCCAAATATCCACCTGCAGATTCTACAAAAAGAGTGTTTCCAAACTGCTCTATCCAAAGAAAGGTTCAACTCTGTTAGTTGAGGACACACATCACAAAGAAGTTTCTGAGAATGCTTCTGTCTAGATTTTAAATGAAGATATTCCAGTTTCCAACGAAATCTTCAGAGCTATCCCAATATCCACTTACAGATTCTACAAAAAGAGTGTTTCCAAATTGCTGTATCAAAAGAAAGGTTCAACTCTGTTAGTTGAGGACACTCATCTGAAAGAAGTTTCTGAGAATGCTTCTGTCTAGATTTCATATGAAGATATTAACGTTTCCAACGAAATCTTCACAGTTATCCAAATATCCACTTGCGGATTCTACAAAAAGAGTGTTTCCAAACTGCTATATCAAAAGAATGGATCAACTCTGTTAGTTGAGGAAACACATCCCAAATAAGTTTCTGAGAATGCTTCTGTCTAGATTTTATGGGATGATATTTCCTTTTTCACCATAGGCCTGAAATCGCTCGAAATGTCCACTTCCAGATACAACAGAAAGACTGTTTCAAAACTACTGTATGAATGGGAATGTTCAGCTCTGTGACTTGAATGCAGATATCGCAAAGTAGTTTCTGACAGCGCTTCGTTCTAGATTTTAGATGAAGATATTCCCGTTTCCAACGAAATCATCACAGTTATCTATATATCCACATACAGATTCTACAAAAAGAGTGTTTCCAAACTGCTCTATAAAAGAAAGGTTCAACACTGTTAGTTGAGGACACTCATCACAAAGAAGTTTCTGAGAATGCTTCAGTCTAGATTTTATATGAAGATATTCCCGTTTCCTGCGAAATCGTTAGGACTATCTAGATATTCACTTACAGATTCCACAAAAAGAGTGTTTCCAAAGTGTTCTATCAAAAGAAAGGTTCAAATGTGTTAGTTGAGGACACTCATCACAAAGAAGTTTCTGAGAATGCTTCTGTCTAGATTTTATATGAAGATATTCCCATTTCCAACGAAATCTTCACAGTTATCCAAATATCCACTTGCAGATTCTACAAAAAGAGTGTTTCCAAACTTCTGTAGCAAAAGAAATATTGAACTCTGTTAGTTGAGGACACACATCACAAAGAAGTTTCTGAGAATGCTTCTGTCTAGATTTTCTATGAAGATATTACCGTTTCCAATGAAATCTTCACAGTTATTCAAATATCCACTTGCAGATTCTACAAAAAGAGTGTTTGCAAACTACTCTATCAAAAGAAAGGATCAACTCTGTTAGTTGAGGAAACACATCCCGAATAAGTTTCTGAGAATGCTTCTGTCTAGATTTTATGGGATGATATTACCTTTTTCACCATAGGCCTGAAGTCGCTCAAAATGTCCACTTCCAGATACTACAGAAAGACTGTTTCAAACCTACTCTATGAATGGGAATGTTCAGCTCTGAGACTTGAATGCAAATATCGCAAGGTAGTTTCTGACAGTGCTTATGTCTAGATTTTAGATGAAGATATTCCCGTTTCCAACGAAATCGTTAGGACTATATAGATATCCACTTACAGATTCCACAAAAAGAGTGTTTCCAAAGTGTTCTATCAAAAGAAAGGTTCAACTGTGTTAGTTGAGGACACTCATCACAAAGAAGTTTCTGAGAATGCTTCTGTCTAGATTTTATATGAAGATATTCCCGTTTCCAACGAAATCTTCACAGTTATCCAAATATCCACCTGCAGATTCTACAAAAAGAGTGTTTCCAAACTGCTCTATCCAAAGAAAGGTTCAACTCTGTTAGTTGAGGACACACATCACTAAGAAGTTTCTGAGAATGCTTCTGTCTAGATTTTAAATGAAGATATTCCCGTTTCCAACGAAATCTTCAGAGCTATCCCAATATCCACTTACAGATTCTACAAAAAGAGTGTTTCCAAATTGCTGTATCAAAAGAAAGGTTCAACTCTGTTAGTTGAGGACACTCATCTGAAAGAAGTTTCTGAGAATGCTTCTGTCTAGATTTTATATGAAGATATTCCCGTTTCCTATGAAATCTTCACAGCTTTCCAAATATCCACTTGCAGATTCTACAAAAAGAGTGTTTCCAAACTGCTCTAACAAAAGAAAGGTTCAACTCTGTTAGTTGAGGACACACATCCCTAATAATTTTCTCAGAATGCTTCTGTCTAGATTTTATGGGAAGATATTTCGTTTTTCACCATAGGCCCGAAAGCACTCGAAATGTCCACTTCCAGACACTACAGAAAGAGGGTTTTAAACCTCCTCTATGAAAGGGAATGTTCAGCTCTGTGACTTGAATGCAGATATCACAAAGTAGTTTCTGACAGTGCTTCTGTCTAGATTTCAGATGAAGATATTCCCGTTTCCAATGAAATCCTCTGAGCTATCACAATTTTCACTTACAGATTCTACAAAAAGAGTGATTCCAAATTGCTGTATCAAAAGAAAGTTGAAATCTGTTAGTTGAGGACACACATCACAAAGAAGTTTCTGAGAATGCTTCTGTCCAGATTTTAAATGAAGATATTCCCGTTTCCTATGAAATCTGCACAGCTTTCCAAATATCCACTTGCAGATTCTACAAAAAGAGTGTTTCCAAACTGCTGTATCAAAAAAAAGTTTCAACTCTCTTAGTTGAGGACACACATCCCAAATAAGTTTCTGAGAATGCTTCTGTGTAGATTTAATGGGGAGATATTTCGTTTTTCACCATGGGCCCCAATGCGCTCGAAATGTCCACTTCCAGACACTATAGAAATAGGGTTTCCAACCTACTCTATGAAAGGGAATGTTCAGCTCTGTGACTTGAATGCAGATATCACAAAGTAGTTTCCGACAGTGCTTCTGTCTAGATTTGAGATGAAGATATTCCCGCTTCCAATGAAATCGTTAGAACTATCTAGATATCCACTTACAGATTCTACAAAAAGAGTGTTTCCAAAGTGCTCTGTCAAAAGAAAAGTTCAACTCTGTTATTTTAGGACACTCATCAAAAAGAAGTTTCTGAGAATGCTTCTGTCTAGATTTTATAGGAAGATATTCCCGTTTCCTATGATATCTTCACAGTTATCCAAATATCCACTTGAAGATTCTGCAAAAAGAGTGTTTCCAAACTGCTGTAGCAAAAGAAATGTTGAACTCTGTTAGTTGAGGACACACATCACAAAGAAGTTTCTGAGAATGCTTCTGTCTAGATTATATATAAAGATATTACCGTTTCCAACGAAATCTTCACAGTTATCCACATATCCACTTGCAGATTCTACAAAAAGAGTGTTTCCAAACTGTTCTATCAAAAGAAAGGATCAACTCTGTTAGTCGAGGAAACACATCCCGAATAAGTTTCTGAGAATGCTTCTGTCTAGATTTTTTGGGATGATATTTCCTTTTTCACCATAAGCCTGAAATCGCTCAAAATGTCCACTTCCAGATACTACAGAAAGACTGTTTCAAACCTACTCTATGAATGGGAATGTTCAGCTCTGTGACTTGAATGCAGATATCGCAAGGTAGCTTCTGACAGTGCTTATGTCTAGATTTTAGATGAAGATATTCCCGTTTCCAAAGAAATCTTTAGGACTACCTAGATATCCACTTACACATTCCACAAAAAGAGTGTTTCCAAACTGCTCTATCAAAAGTAAGGAGCAACTGTGTTAGTTGAGGACACTCATCTGAAAGAAGTTTCTGATAATGCTTCTGTATAGATTTCATATGAAGATATTCCCGTTTCCAACGAAATCTTCACAGTTATCCAAATATCCACTTGAAGATTCTACCAAAAGAGTGTTTCCACAGTGCTCTATTAATAGAATGGTTCAACTCTGTTAGTTGAGGACACGCATCACAAAGACGTTTCTGAGAATGCTTCCGTCTAGATTTTATATGAAGATATTCCCTTTTCCAACAAAATCTTCACAGTTATCCAAACATCGACTTGCAGATTCTACAAAAAGAGTGTTTCTAAACTGCTGTATCCAAAGAAAGGTTCAACTCTGTTAGTTGAGGACACACATCACAAAGAAGTTTCTGAGAATGCTTCTGTCTACATTTTAAATGAAGATATTCCCGTTTCCAACGAAATCTTCAGAGCTATCCCAATATCCACTTACAGATTCTACAAAAAGAGTGTTTGCAAATTACTGTATCAAATGAAAGGTTGAACTCTGTTAGTTGAGGACACACATCACAAAGAAGTTTCTGAGAATGCTTCTGTCTAGAATTTACATGAAGATATTCCCGTTTAATATGAAATCTTCACAGCTTTCCAAATATCCACTTGCAGATTCTACAAAAAGAGTGTTTCCAAACTGCTGTATCAAAAGAAAGGTTCAAATCTCTTAGTTGAGGACACACATCCCAAATAAGTTTCTGAGAAATCCTCTGTCTCGTTTTTATGGGAAGATACTTCCTTTTTCACCGTAGGCCTGAAAGCGCTCGAAATGTCCACTTCCAGATACTGCAGAAAGAGTGTTTCAAACCTGCTCTATGAAACGGAATGTTCAGCTCTGAGACTTGAATGTAGATATCACAAAGTAGTTTCTGACAGTGCTTCTGTCTAGATTTTAGAAGAAGATATTCCCGTTTCCAATGAAATCGTTAGAACTATCTTGATATCCACATACAGATTCTACAAAAAGAGTGTTTCCAAACTGCTCAATAAAAAGAAAGGTTCAACTCTGTTATTTGAGGACACTCATCACAAAGAAGTTTCTGAGAATGCTTCTGTCTAGATTTTGTATGAAGGTATTCCCGTTTCCAACGAAATCTTCACAGTTATCCAAATATCCACTTGAAGATTCTCCCAAAAGAGTGTTTCCAATGTGCTCTATTAATAGAATGGTTCAACTCTGTTAGTTGAGGACACTCATCGCAAAGACGTTTCTGAGAATGCTTCTTTGTAGATTTTATATGAAGATATTCCCGTTTCCAACAAAATCTTCACAGTTATCCAAACATCGACTTGCAGATTCTACAAAAAGAGTGTTTCCAAACTGCTCTATCAAAAGAAAGTTTGAACTCTGTTAGTTGAGGACACACATCCCAAATAAGTTTCTGAGAATGCTTCTGTCTAGATTTTATGGGAAGATATTTCGTTTTTCACCATAAGCCCAAAAGCGCTCGAAATGTCCACTTCCAGACACTACAGAAAGAGGGTTTCAAACCTCCTCTATGAAAGGGAATATTCACCTCCGTGACTTGAATGCAGATATCGCAAAGTAGTTTCTGACAGTGCTTCTGTCTATATTTCAGATGAAGATATTCCCGTTTCCAACGAAATCGTTAGAACTATCTAGATATCCACTTACAGATTCTACAAAAAGAGTGTTTCCAAAGTGCTCTGTCTAAAGGAAGGTTCAACTCTGTTAGTTGAGGACACTCATCACAAAGAAGTTTCTGAGAATGCTTCTGTCTAGATTTCATGTGAAGATATTCCGGTTTCCAACGAAATGTTCACAGTTATCCAAATATCCACTTGCAGATTCGACAAAAAGAGTGTTTCCAAACTGCTGTAGCAAAAGAAATTTTGAACTCTGTTAGTTGAGGACACACATCACAAAGAAGTTTCTGAGAATGCTTCTGTCTAGATTTTATGTGAAGATATTCCGGTTTCCAACGAAATCTTCACAGTTATCCAAATATTCACCTGCAGATTCTACAAAAAGAGTGTTTCCAAACTGCTATATCAAAAGAAAGGTTCAACTCTGTTAGTTGAGGACACACATCACAAAGAAGTTTCTGAGAATGCTTCTGTCTAGATTTTAAATGAAGATATTTCCGTTTCCAACGAAATGCTCAGAGCTATCCCAATATCCACTTACAGATTCTACAAAAAGAGTGATTCCAAATTGCTATATCAAAAGAAACTAGAAATCTGTTAGTTGAGGGCACACATCACAAAGAAGTTTCTGAGAATGCTTCTGTCCAGATTTTAAATGAAGATACTCCCGTTTCCTATGTAATCTTCACAGCTTTCCAAATATCCACTTGCAGGTTCTACAAAAAGAGTGTTACAAAACTGCTGTATCAAAAAAAAGGTTCAACTCTCTTAGTTGAGGACACACATCCCAAATAAGTTTCTGAAAAAGCCTCTGTTTCGTTTTTATGGGAAGATACTTCCTTTTTCACCGTAGGCATGAATGCGCTCGAAATGTCCACATCCAGATACTGTAGAAAGAGTGTTTCAAACCTGCTCTATGAAACGGAATGTTCAGCTCTGAGACATGAATATAGATATCACAAAGCAGTTTCTGACAGTGCTTCTGGCCAGATTTTATAAGAAGATATTCCCGTTTCCAATGTAATCGCTAGAACTATCTTGATATCCACATACAGATTCTACAAAAAGAGTGTTTCCAAACTGCTCTATAAAAAGAAAGGTTCAACTCTGTTAGTTGAGGACACTCATCACAAAAAAGTTTCTGAGAATGCCTCTGTCTAGATTTTATATGAATATATTCCCGTTTCCAACGAAATCTTCACAGTTATCCAAACATCGACTTGCAGATTCTACAAAAAGAGTGTTTCCAAACTGCTCTATCAAAAGAAAGTTTCAACTCTGTTAGTTGAGGACACACATCCCAAATAAGTTTCTGAGAATGCTTCTGTGTAGATTTAATGGGGAGATATTTCGTTTTTCACCATAGGCCCGAATGCACTCGAAATGTCCACTTCCAGACACTATAGAAAGAGGGTTTCCAACCTGCTCTATGAAAGGGAATGTTCAGCTCTGTGACTTGAATGCAGATATCACAAAGTAGTTTCTGACAGTGCTTCTGTCTAGATTTCAGATGAAGATATTCCCGTTTCCAATGAAATTGTTGGAACTATCTAGATATCCACTTACAGATTCTACAAAAAGAGTGTTTCCAAAGTGCTCTGTCAAAAGAAAGGTTCAACTGTGTGAGTTGAGGACACTCATCACAAAGAAGTTTCTGAGAATGCTTCTGTCTAGATTTTATATGAAGATATTCCCGTTTCCTTTGAAATCTTCACAGTTATCCAAATATCCACTTGTAGATTCTACAAAAAGAGTGTTTCCAAACTGCTGTAGCAAAAGAAATGTTGAACTCTGTTAGTTGAGGTCACACATCACAAAGAAGTTTCTGAGAGTGCTTCTGTCTAGATTATATATGAAGATATTACCGTTTCCAACGAAATCTTCACAGTTATCCAAATATCCACTTGCAGATTCGACAAAAAGAGTGTTTCCAAACTGCTGTAGCAAAAGAAATTTTGAACTCTGTTAGTTGAGGACACACATCACAAAGAAGTTTCTGAGAATGCTTCTGTCTAGATTTTATGTGAAGACATTCCGGTTTCCAACGAAATCTTCACAGTTATCCAAATATTCACCTGCAGATTCTACAAAAAGAGTGTTTCCAAACTGCTATATCAAAAGAAAGGTTCAACTCTGTTAGTTGAGGACACACATCACAAAGAAGTTTCTGAGAATGCTTCTGTCTAGATTTTAAATGAAGATATTTCCGTTTCCAACGAAATGCTCAGAGCTATCCCAATATCCACTTACAGATTCTACAAAAAGAGTGATTCCAAATTGCTATATCAAAAGAAACTAGAAATCTGTTAGTTGAGGGCACACATCACAAAGAAGTTTCTGAGAATGCTTCTGTCCAGATTTTAAATGAAGATACTCCCGTTTCCTATGTAATCTTCACAGCTTTCCAAATATCCACTTGCAGGTTCTACAAAAAGAGTGTTACAAAACTGCTGTATCAAAAAAAAGGTTCAACTCTCTTAGTTGAGGACACACATCCCAAATAAGTTTCTGAAAAAGCCTCTGTTTCGTTTTTATGGGAAGATACTTCCTTTTTCACCGTAGGCATGAATGCGCTCGAAATGTCCACATCCAGATACTGTAGAAAGAGTGTTTCAAACCTGCTCTATGAAACGGAATGTTCAGCTCTGAGACATGAATATAGATATCACAAAGCAGTTTCTGACAGTGCTTCTGGCCAGATTTTATAAGAAGATATTCCCGTTTCCAATGTAATCGCTAGAACTATCTTGATATCCACATACAGATTCTACAAAAAGAGTGTTTCCAAACTGCTCTATAAAAAGAAAGGTTCAACTCTGTTAGTTGAGGACACTCATCACAAAGAAGTTTCTGAGAATGCCTCTGTCTAGATTTTATATGAATATATTCCCGTTTCCAACGAAATCTTCACAGTTATCCAAACATCGACTTGCAGATTCTACAAAAAGAGTGTTTCCAAACTGCTCTATCAAAAGAAAGTTTCAACTCTGTTAGTTGAGGACACACATCCCAAATAAGTTTCTGAGAATGCTTCTGAGTAGATTTAATGGGGAGATATTTCGTTTTTCACCATAGGCCCGAATGCACTCGAAATGTCCACTTCCAGACACTATAGAAAGAGGGTTTCCAACCTGCTCTATGAAAGGGAATGTTCAGCTCTGTGACTTGAATGCAGATATCACAAAGTAGTTTCTGACAGTGCTTCTGTCTAGATTTCAGATGAAGATATTCCCGTTTCCAATGAAATTGTTGGAACTATCTAGATATCCACTTACAGATTCTACAAAAAGAGTGTTTCCAAAGTGCTCTGTCAAAAGAAAGGTTCAACTGTGTGAGTTGAGGACACTCATCACAAAGAAGTTTCTGAGAATGCTTCTGTCTAGATTTTATATGAAGATATTCCCGTTTCCTTTGAAATCTTCACAGTTATCCAAATATCCACTTGTAGATTCTACAAAAAGAGTGTTTCCAAACTGCTGTAGGAAAAGAAATGTTGAACTCTGTTAGTTGAGGTCACACATCACAAAGAAGTTTCTGAGAGTGCTTCTGTCTAGATTATATATGAAGATATTACCGTTTCCAACGAAATCTTCACAGTTATCCAAATATCCACTTGCAGATTCTACAAAAAGAGTGTTTCCAAACTGATCTATCAAAAGAAAGGATCAACTCTGTTAGCTGAGGAAACACATCCCGAATAAGTTTCTCATAATACTTCTGCCTAGATTTTATGGAATGATATTTCCTTTTTCACCGTAAGCCTGAAATCGCTCAAAATGTCCACTTCCAGATACTACAGAAAGACTGTTTCAAACCTACTCTATGAATGGGAATGTTCAGCTGTGTGACTTGAATGCAGGTATCGCAAGGTAGTTTCTGACAGTGCTTATGTCTAGATTTTAGATGAAGATATTCCCGTTTCCAACGAAATCGTTAGGACTACCTAGATATCCACTTACACATTCCACAAAAAGAGAGTTTCCAAACTGCTCTATCAAAAGAAAGGTGCAACTGTGTTAGTTGAGGACACTCATCTGAAAGAAGTTTCTGAGAATGCTTCTGTCTAGATTTTATATGAAGATATTCCCGTTTCCAATGAAATCTTCACAGTTATCCAAATATCCACTTGAAGATTCTACCAAAAGAGTATTTCCACAGTGCTCTATTAATAGAATGGTTCAACTCTGCTAGTTGAGGACACACATCACAAAGAAGTTTCTGAGAATGCTTCTGTCTAGAGATGTTACATGAAGACATTCCCGTTTCATATGAAGTCTTCACAGCTTTCCAAATACCCACTTGCAGATTCTACAAAAAGTGTGTTTCCAAACTGCCCTATCAAAAGAAAGGTGCAACTGTGTTCCTTGAGGACACTCATCTGAAAGAGGTTTCTGAGAATGCTTCTGTCAAGATTTTACATGAAGTTATTCCCGTTTCCAACAAAATCTTCACATTTATCCAAACATCGACTTGCAGATTCTACAAAAAGAGTGTTTCCAAACTGCTCTATCAAAAGAAAGGTTCAACTCTGTTAGTGGAGGACACACATCCCAAATAAGTTTCTGAGAATGCTTCTGTCTAGATTTTATGGGAAGATATTTCGTTTTTCACTGTAGGCCCGAAAGCGCTCAAAATGTCCACTTCCAGAAACATCAGAAAGAGGGTTTCAAACCTCCTCTATGAAAGGGAATGTTCACCTCTGTGACTTGAATGCAGATATCGCAAAGTAGTTTCTGACAGAGCTTCTGTCTATATTTCAGATGAAGATATTCCCGATTCCAATGAAATCGTTAGAACTATCTAGATATCCACTTACAGATTCTACAAAAAGAGTGTTTCCAAAGTGCTCTGTCAAAAGAAAGGTTCAACTCTGTTAGTTGAGGACACTCATCACAAAGAAGTTTCTGAGAATGCTTCTGTCTAGATTTTGTGTGAAGATATTCCCGTTTCCAACGAAATCTTCAGAGCTATCCCAATATACACTTACAGATTCTACAAAAAGAGTGTTTGCAAATTGCTGTATCAAAAGAAATGTTGAACTCTGTTAGTTGAGGACACACATCACAAAGAAGTTTCTGAGAATGCTTCTGTCTAGATTTTACTGAAGATATTCCCGTTTCCTATGAAATCTTCACAGCTTTCCAAATATCCACTTGCAGGTTCTTCAAAAAGGGTTTTTCCAAACTGCTGTATCAAAACAAAGGTTCAACTCCCTTAGTTGAGGACACACATCCCAAAGAAGTTTCTGGGAAATCTTCTGTCTCGTTTTTATGGGAAGATACTTCCTTTTTCACCGTAGGCCTGAAAGCGCTCGAAATGTCCACTTCCTGATACTGCAGAAAGAATGTTTCAACCCTGCTCTATGAAACGGAATGTTCAGCTCTGAGACTTGAATGCAGATATCACAAAGTAGTTTCTGACAGTGCTTCTGTCTACATTTTAGAAGAAGATACTCCCGTTTCCAACGAAATCTTCAGAGCTATCCCAATATCCACTTACTGATTCTACAAAAAGAGTGTTTGCAAATTGCTGTATCAAAAGAAATGTTGAACTCCGTTAGTTGAGGACACACATCACAAAGAAGTTTCTGAGAATGCTTCTGTCTAGATGTTACATGAAGACATTCCCGTTTCCTTAGAAATCTTCACTGCTTTCCAAATATCCACTTGCAGATTCTACAAAAAGAGTGTTTCCAAACTGCTGTATGAAAAGAAATGTTCAACTCTCTTAGATGAGGACACACATCCCAAATAAGCTTCTGAGAAAGCCTCTGTCTCGTTTCTATGGGAAGATACTTCCTTTTTCACCGTAGGCCTGAAAGGGCTCGAAATGTCCACTTCCAGATACTGCAGAAAGAGTGTTTCAAACCTGCTCTATGAAACGGAATGTTCAGCTCTGAGACTTGAATGCAGATATCACAAAGTAGTTTCTGACAGTGCTTCTGTCTAGATTTTAGATGAAGACATTCCCGTTTCCAACGAAATCGTTAGGACTATCTAGATATCTAATTACAGATTCCACAGAAAGAGTGTTTCCAAACTGCCCTATCAAAAGAAAGGTGCAACTGTGTTACTTGAGGACACTCATCTGAAAGAGGTTTCTGAGAATGCTTCTGTCTTGATTTTATATGAAGATATTCCGGCTTCCAACGAAATCTTCACAGTTATCCAAATATCCACTTGAAGATTCTCCCAAAAGAGTGTTTCCAATGTGCTCTATTAATAAAATGGTTCAACTCTGTTAGTTGAGGACACTCATCACAAAGACGTTTCTGAGAATGCTTCTGTCTAGATTTTATATGAAGATATTACCGTTTCCAACGAAATCTTCACAGTTATCCAAATATCCACTTGCAGATTCTACAAAAAGAGTGTTTCCAAACTGCTCTATAAAAAGAAAGGTTCAACTCCGTTAGTTGAGGACACTCATCACAAAGAAGTTTCTGAGAATGTTTCTGTCTAGATTTTATATGAAGATATTCCCGTTCCCTACGAAATCTTCACAGTTATCCAAACATCGACTTGCAGATTCTACAAAAAGAGTGTTTCCAAAGTGCTCTGTGAAAAGAAAGGTTCTACTCTCTTAGTTGAGGACACTCATCACAAAGAAGTTTCTGAGAATGCTTCTATCTAGATTTTATGGGATGATATTTCTTTTCACCATAGGCCTGAAATCGCTCGAAATGTCCACTTTCAGATAGTACAGAAAGACTGTTTCAAACCTACTCTATGAATGGGAATGTTCAGCTCTGTGCCTTGAATGCAGATATTGCAAAGTAGTTTCTGACAGCGCTTCTGTCTAGATTTTAGATGAAGATATTCCTGTTTCCAAGAAAATCTTCACAGTTATCAAAATATCCACTTACAGATTCTACAAAAAGAGTGTTTCCAAACTGCTGTATCCAAAGAAAGGTTCAAGTCTGTTAGTTGAGGACTCACATCACAAAGAAGTTTCTCAGAATGCTTCTGTCTAGATTTTAAAAGAAGATATTCCCGTTTCCAAAGAAATCTTCAGAGCTATCCCAATATCCACTTACAGATTCTACAAAAAGTGTGTTTGCAAATTGCTGTATCAAAAGAAATGTTGAACACTGTTAGTTGAGGACACACATCACAAAGAATTTTCTGAGAATGCTTCTGTCTAGATTTTACATGAAGATATTCCCGTTTCCTATGAAATCTTCACAGCTTTCCAAATATCCACTTGAAGATTCTACCAAAAGAGTGTTTCCAAACTGCTGTATCAAAAGAAAGGTTCAACTCTCTTAGTTGAGGACACACATCCCAAATAAGTTTCTGAGAAATCCTCTGTCTCGTTTTTATGTGAAGATACTTCCTTTTTCACCGTAGGCCTGAAAGCGCTCGAAATGTCCACTTCCAGATACTGCAGAAAGAGTGTTTCAAACCTGCTCTATGAAACGGAATGTTCAGCTCTGAGACTTGAATGCAGATATCACAAAATAGTTTCTGACAGTGCTTCTGTCTACATTTTAGAAGAAGATATTCCCGTTTCCAATGAAATCATTAGAACTATCTTGATATCCACATACAGAGTCTACAAAAAGAGTGTTTCCAAACTGCTCTATAAAAAGAAAGGTTCAACTCTGTTAGTTGAGGACACTCATCACAAAGAAGTTTCTGAGAATGCTTCTGTCTAGATTTTATATGAAGATATTCCCGTTTCCATCAAAATCTTCACAGTTATCCAAACATCGACTTGCAGGTTCTACAAAAAGAGAGTTTCCAAACTGCTCCATCAAAAGAAAGTTTCAACTCTGTTAGTTGAGGACACACATCCCAAATAAGTTTCTGAGAATGCTTCTGTGTAGATTTAATGGGGAGATATTTCGTTTTTCACCATAGGCCCGAATGCGCTCGAAACGTCCGCTTCCAGACACTACAGAAAGTGGGTTTCCAACCTGGTCTATGAAAGGGAATGTTCAGCTCTGTGTCTTGAATGCAGATATCACAAAGTAGTTTCTGACAGTGCTTCTGTCTAGATTTCAGATGCAGATATTCCCGTTTCCAATGAAATCGTTAGAACTATCTAGATATCCACTTACTGATTCTACAAAAAGAGTGTTTCCAAAGTGCTCTGTCAAAAGAAAGGTTCAACTCTGTTAGTTGAGAACACTCATCACAAAGAAGTTTCTGAGAATGCTTCTGTGAAGATTTTATATGAAGATATTCCCGTTTCCTATGAAATCTTCACAGTTATCCAAATATCCACTTGAAGATTCTACAAAAAGAGTGTTTCCAAACTGCTGTAGCAAAAGAAATGTTGAACTCTGTTAGTTGAGGACACACATCACAAAGAAGTTTCTGAGAATGCTTCTGTCAAGATTTTATATGAAGATATTACCGTTTCCAACGAAATCTTCACAGTTATCCAAATATCCACTTGCAGATTCTACAAAAAGAGTGTTTCCAAACTGCTATATCAAAAGAAATGATCAAGTCTGTTAGTGGAGTAAACTCATCCCAAATAAGTTTCTTAGAATGCTTTTGTCTAGATTTTATGGGATGATATTTCCTTTTTCACCATAGGCCTGAAAGCGCTCGAAATGTCCACTTCCAGATACTACAGAAAGACTGTTTCAAACCTACTCTATGAAAGGGAATGTTCAGCACTGTGACTTGAATGCAGATATCACAAAGTAGTTTCTGACAGCGCTTCTGTCTAGATTTTAGATGAAGATATTCCCGTTTCCAACGAAATCATCACAGTTATCCAAATATCCACTTACAGATTCTACAAAAAGAGTGTTTCCAAACTGCTGTATCCAAAGAAAGGTTCAACTCTGTTAGTTGAGGACACACATCACAAAGAATTTTCTCAGAATGCTTCTGTCTAGATTTTAGATGAAGATATTCCCGTTTCCAACGAAATCATCACAGTTAAACAAACATCCACTTGCAGATTCTACAAAAAGAATGTTTCCAAACTGCTATATCAAAAGAAATGATCAAGTCTGTTAGTGGAGTAAACTCATCCCAAATAAGTTTCTTAGAATGCTGTTGTCTAGGTTTTATGGGATGATATTTCCTTTTTCACCATAGGACTGAAAGCGCTCGAAATGTCCACTTCCAGATACTAAAGAAAGACTGTTTCAAACCTACTCTATGAAAGGGAATGTTCAGCTCTGTGACTTGAATGCAGATATCACAGAGTAGTTTCTGACAGCGCTTCTGTCTAGATTTTAGATGAAGATATTCCCGTTTCCAACGAAATCATCACAGTTATCCAAATATCCACTTACAGATTCTACAAAAAGAGTGTTTCCAAACTGCTGTATCCAAAGAAAGGTTCAACTCTGTTAGTTGAGGACACACATCACAAAGAAGTTTCTGAGAATGCTTCTGTCTAGACTTTATATGAAGATATTCCCGTTTCCAATGAAATTTTCACAGTTATCCGAATATCCAATTACAGATTCCACAAAAAGAGTGTTTCCAAACTGCACTATAAAAAGAAAGGTTCAACTCTGTTAGTTGAGGACACTCATCACAAAGAAGTTTCTGAGAATTCTTCTGTCTAGATTTTATATGAGGATATTCCCGTTTCCAACGAAATCTTCACAGTTATCCAAATATGCACTTGAAGATTCTACCAAAAGAGTGTTTCCAAAGTGCTCTATTAATAAAATGGTTCAACTCTGTTAGTTGAGGACACTCATCACAAAGAAGTTTCTGAGAATGCTTCTGTCTAGATTTTATATGAAGATATTCCCGTTTCCATCGAAATCTTCACAGTTATCCAAACATCGATTTGCAGATTCTACAAAAAGAGTGTTTCCAAACTGCTCTATCAAAAGAAAGTTTCAACTCTGTTAGTTGAGGACACACATCCCAAATAAGTTTCTGAGAATGCTTCTGTGTAGATTTAATGGGGAGATATTTCGTTTTTCACCATAGGCCCGAATGCGCTCGTAATGTCCACTTCCAGACACTACAGAAAGAGGTTTTCCAACCTGTTCTATGAAAGGGAATGTTCAGCTCTGTGACTTGAATGCAGATATCACAAAGTAGTTTCTGACAGTGCTTCTGTCTAGATTACAGATGAAGATATTCCCGTTTCCAATGAAATCGTTAGAACTATCTAGATATCCACTTACAGATTCTACAAAAAGAGTGTTTCCAAAGTGCTCTGTCAAAAGAAAGGTTCAACTCTGTTAGTTGAGGACACTCATCACAAAGAAGTTTCTGAGAATGCTTCTGTGAAGATTTTATATGAAGATATTCCCGTTTCCTATGCAATCTTCACAGTTATCCAAATATCCACTTGAAGATTCTACAAAAAGAGTGTTTCCAAACTGCTGTAGCAAAAGAAATGTTGAACTCTGTTAGTTGAGGACACACATCAGAAAGAAGTTTCTGAGAATGCTTCTGTCAAGATTTTATATGAAGATATTACCGTTTCCAATGAAATCTTCACAGTTATCCAAATATCCACTTGCAGATTCTACAAAAAGAGTGTTTCCGAACTGCTATATCAAAAGAAATGATCAAGTCTGTTAGTGGAGTAAACTCATCCCAAATAAGTTTCTTAGAATGCTTTTGTCTAGATTTTATGGGATGATATTTCCTTTTTCACCATAGGCCTGAAAGCGCTCGAAATGTCCACTTCCACAAACTACAGAAAGACTGTTTCAAACCTACTCTATGAAAGGGAATGTTCAGCTCTGTGACTTGAATGCAGATATCACAAAGTAGTTTCTGACAGCGCTTCTGTCTAGATTTTAGATGAAGATATTCCCATTTCCAACGAAATCATCACAGTTATCAAAATATCCACTTACAGATTCTACAAAAAGAGTGTTTCCAAACTGCTGTATCCAAAGAAAGGTTCAACTCTGTTAGTTGAGGACACACATCACAAAAAAGTTTCTCAGAATGCTTCTGTCTAGATTTTAGATGAAGATGTTCCCGTTTCCAACAAAATCATCACAGTTAAACAAACATCCACTTGCAGATTCTACAAAAAGACTGTTTCCGAACTGCTCTATCCAAAGAAAGGTTCAACTCTGTTAGTTGAGGACACACATCACAAAGGAGTTTCTGAGAATGCTTCTGTCTAGATTTTAAATGAAGATATTCCCGTTTCCAACGAAATCCTCAGAGATATCCCAATATCCACTTACAGATTCTACAAAAAGAGTGTTTCCAAACTGCTGTATCAAAAGAAAGGTTCAACTCTGTTAGTTGAGGACACACATCACAAAGAAGTTTCTGAGAATGCTTCTGTCTAGATTTTACTTGAAGATATTCCCGTTTCCTATGAAATCTTCACAGCTTTCCAAATATCCACTTGCAGATTCTACAAAAAGAGTGTTTCCGAACTGCTGTATCAAAAGAAAGGTTCAACTCTCTTAGTTGAGGACACACATCCCACATAAGTTTCTGAGAAATCCTCTGTCTCGTTTTTACGGGAAGATACTTCCTTTTTCACCGTAGGCCTGAAAGCGCTCGAAATGTCCATTTCCAGATACTGCAGAAAGAGTGTTTCAAACCTGCTCTATGAAACGGAATGTTCAGCTCTGTGACTTGAATGCAGATATCACAAAGTAGTTTCTGACAGTGCTTCTGTCTAGATTTTAGAGGAAGATATTCCCGTTTCCAATGAAATCGTTAGAACTATCTTGATATCCACATACAGATACTACAAAAAGAGTGTTTCCAAACTGCTCTATAAAAAGAAAGGTTCAACTCTGTTAGTTGAGGACACTCATCACAAAGAAGTTTCTGAGAGTGCTTCTGTCTAGATTTTATATGAAGATATTCCCGTTTCCATCGAAATCTTCACAGTTATCCAAACATCGACTTGCAGATTCTACAAAAAGAGTGTTTCCAAACTGCTCTATCAAAAGAAAGTTTCAACTCTGTTAGTTGAGGACACACATCCCAAATAAGTTTCTGAGAATGCTTCTGTGTAGATTTAATGGGGAGATATTTCGTTTTTCACCATAGGCCCGAATGCGCTCATAAAGTCCACTTCCAGACACTACAGAAAGAGGGTTTCCAACCTGCTCTATGAAAGGGAATGTTCAGCTCTGTGACTTGAATGCAGATATCACAAAGTAGATTCTGACAGTGCTTCTGTCTAGAATTAAGATGAAGATATTCCCGTTTCCAACGAAATCATTAGGACTATCTAGATATCCAATTACAGATTCCACAAAAAGAGTGTTTCCAAACTGCTCTATAAAAAGAAAGGTTCAACTCTGTTAGTTGAGGACACTCATCACAAAGAAGTTTCTGAGAATTCTTCTGTCTAGATTTTATATGAAGATATTCCCGTTTCCAACGAAATCTTCACAGTTATCCAAATATCCACTTGAAGATTCTACCAAAAGAGTGTTTCCAAAGTGCTCTATTAATAAAATGGTTCAACTCTCTTAGTTGAGGACACTCATCACAAAGAAGTTTCTGACAATGCTTCTGTCTAGATTTTATATCAAGATATTCCATTTTCCAACGAAATCATCACAGTTAAACAAATATCCACTTACAGATTCTACAAAAAGTGTGTTTCCAAACTGCTGTATCCAAAGAAAGGTTCAACTCTGTTAGTTGTGGACACTCATCACAAAGAAGTTTCTGAGAATGCTTCTGTGTAGATTTTAAATGAAGATATTCCCGTTTCCAACGAAATCTTCAGAGCTATCCCAATATCCACATACAGATTCTACAAAAAGAGTGTTTGCAAATTGCTGTATCAAAAGAAAAGTTGAACTCTGTTAGTTGAGGACACACAACACAAAGAAGTTTCTGAGAATGCTTCTGTCTAGATTTTACATGAAGATATTCCCGTTTCCTATGAAATCTTCACAGCTTTCCAAATATCCACTTGCAGATTCTACAAAAAGAGTGTTTCCAAACTGCTGTATCAAAAGAAAGGTTCAACTCTCTTAGTTGAGGACACACATCCCACATAAGTTTCTGAGAAATCCTCTGTCTCGTTTTTACGGGAAGATACTTCCTTTTTCACCGTAGGCCTGAAAGCGCTCGAAATGTCCACTTGCAGATACTGCAGAAAGAGTGTTTCAAACCTGCTCTATGAAACGGAATGTTCAGCTCTGAGACTTGAATGCAGATATCACAAAGTAGTTTCTGACAGTGCTTCTGTCTAGATTTTAGAAGAAGATTTTCCCGTTTCCAAAGAAATCGTTAGAACTATCTTGATATCCACATACAGATACTACAAAAAGAGTGTTTCCAAACTTCTCTATAAAAAGAAAGGTTCAACTCTGTTAGTTGAGGACACTCATCACAAAGAAGTTTCTGAGAATGCTTCTGTCTAGATTTTATATGAAGATATTCCCGTTTCCAACGAAATCTTCACAGTTATCCAAACATCGACTTGCAGATTCTACAAAAAGAGTGTTTCCAAACTGCTCTATCAAAAGAAAGTTTCAACTCTGTTAGTTGAGGACACACATCCCAAATAAATTTCTGAGAATGCTTCTGTGTAGATTTAATGGGGAGATATTTCGTTTTTCACCATAGGCCCGAATGCGCTCGTAATGTCCACTTCCAGACACTACAGAAAGAGGGTTTCCAACCTGCTCTATGAAAGGGAATGTTCAGCTCTGTGACTTGAATGCAGATATCACAAAGTAGTTTCTGACAGTGCTTCTGTCTAGATTTCAGATGCAGATATTCCCGTTTCCAATGAAATCGTTAGAACTATCTAGATATCCACTTACTGATTCTACAAAAAGAGTGTTTCCAAAGTGCTCTGTCAAAAGAAAGGTTCAACTCTGTTAGTTGAGGACACTCATCACAAAGAAGTTTCTGAGAATGCTTCTGTGAAGATTTTATATGAAGATATTCCCGTTTCCTATGCAATCTTCACAGTTATCCAAATATCCACTTGAAGATTCTACAAAAAGAGTGTTTCCAAACTGCTGTAGCAAAAGAAATGTTGAACTCTGTTAGTTGAGGACACACATCAGAAAGAAGTTTCTGAGAATGCTTCTGTCAAGATTTTATATGAAGATATTACCGTTTCCAATGAAATCTTCACAGTTATCCAAATATCCACTTGCAGATTCTACAAAAAGAGTGTTTCCGAACTGCTATATCAAAAGAAATGATCAAGTCTGTTAGTGGAGTAAACTCATCCCAAATAAGTTTCTTAGAATGCTTTTGTCTAGATTTTATGGGATGATATTTCCTTTTTCACCATAGGCCTGAAAGCGCTCGAAATGTCCACTTCCACAAACTACAGAAAGACTGTTTCAAACCTACTCTATGAAAGGGAATGTTCAGCCCTGTGACTTGAATGCAGATATCACAAAGTAGTTTCTGACAGCCCTTCTGTCTAGATTTTAGATGAAGATATTCCCATTTCCAACGAAATCATCACAGTTATCAAAATATCCACTTACAGATTCTACAAAAAGAGTGTTTCCAAACTGCTGTATCCAAAGAAAGGTTCAACTCTGTTAGTTGAGGACACACATCACAAAAAAGTTTCTCAGAATGCTTCTGTCTAGATTTTAGATGAAGATGTTCCCGTTTCCAACAAAATCATCACAGTTAAACAAACATCCACTTGCAGATTCTACAAAAAGACTGTTTCCGAACTGCTCTATCCAAAGAAAGGTTCAACTCTGTTAGTTGAGGACACACATCACAAAGGAGTTTCTGAGAATGCTTCTGTCTAGATTTTAAATGAAGATATTCCCGTTTCCAACGAAATCCTCAGAGATATCCCAATATCCACTTACAGATTCTACAAAAAGAGTGTTTCCAAACTGCTGTATCAAAAGAAAGGTTCAACTCTGTTAGTTGAGGACACACATCACAAAGAAGTTTCTGAGAATGCTTCTGTCTAGATTTTACTTGAAGATATTCCCGTTTCCTATGAAATCTTCACAGCTTTCCAAATATCCACTTGCAGATTCTACAAAAAGAGTGTTTCCGAACTGCTGTATCAAAAGAAAGGTTCAACTCTCTTAGTTGAGGACACACATCCCACATAAGTTTCTGAGAAATCCTCTGTCTCGTTTTTACGGGAAGATACTTCCTTTTTCACCGTAGGCCTGAAAGCGCTCGAAATGTCCATTTCCAGATACTGCAGAAAGAGTGTTTCAAACCTGCTCTATGAAACGGAATGTTCAGCTCTGTGACTTGAATGCAGATATCACAAAGTAGTTTCTGACAGTGCTTCTGTCTAGATTTTAGAGGAAGATATTCCCGTTTCCAATGAAATCGTTAGAACTATCTTGATATCCACATACAGATACTACAAAAAGAGTGATTCCAAACTGCTCTATAAAAAGAAAGGTTCAACTCTGTTAGTTGAGGACACTCATCACAAAGAAGTTTCTGAGAGTGCTTCTGTCTAGATTTTATATGAAGATATTCCCGTTTCCATCGAAATCTTCACAGTTATCCAAACATCGACTTGCAGATTCTACAAAAAGAGTGTTTCCAAACTGCTCTATCAAAAGAAAGTTTCAACTCTGTTAGTTGAGGACACACATCCCAAATAAGTTTCTGAGAATGCTTCTGTGTAGATTTAATGGGGAGATATTTCGTTTTTCACCATAGGCCCGAATGCGCTCATAAAGTCCACTTCCAGACACTACAGAAAGAGGGTTTCCAACCTGCTCTATGAAAGGGAATGTTCAGCTCTGTGACTTGAATGCAGATATCACAAAGTAGTTTCTGACAGTGCTTCTGTCTAGATTTCAGATGCAGATATTCCCGTTTCCAATGAAATCGTTAGAACTATCTAGATATCCACTTACAGATCCTACAAAAAGAGTGTTTCCAAAGTGCTCTGTCAAAAGAAAGGTTCAACTCTGTTAGTTGAGGACACTCATCACAAAGAAGTTTCTGAGAATGCTTCTGTGAAGATTTTATATGAAGATATTCCCGTTTCCTATGAAATCTTCACAGTTATCCAAATATCCACTTGAAGATTCTACAAAAAGAGTGTTTCCAAACTGCTGTAGCAAAAGAAAGGTTGAACTCTGTTAGTTGAGGACACACATCTGAAAGAAGTTTCTGAGAATGCTTCTGTCTAGATTTTATATGAAGATATTCCCGTTTCCAATGAAGTTTTCACAGTTATCCAAATATCCAATTACAGATTCCACAAAAAGAGTGTTTCCAAACTGCACTGTAAAAAGAAATGTTCAACTCTGTTAGTTGAGGACACTCATCACAAAGAAGTTTCTGAGAATTCTTCTGTCTAGATTTTATATGAGGATATTCCCGTTTCCAACGAAATCTTCACAGTTATCCAAATATCCACTTGAAGATTCTACCAAAAGAGTGTTTCCAAAGTGCTCTATTAATAAAATGGTTCAACTCTGTTAGTTGAGGACACTCATCACAAAGAAGTTTCTGACAATGCTTCTGTCTAGATTTTATATGAAGATATTCCCGTTTCCAACGAAATCATCACAGTTAAACAAATATCCACTTACAGATTCTACAAAAAGAGTGTTTCCAAACTGCTGTATCCAAAGAAAGGTTCAACTCTGTTAGTTGAGGACACACATCACAAAGAAGTTTCTGAGAATGCTTCTGTCTGGATTTTAAATGAAGATATTCCCGTTTCCAACGAAATCTTCAGAGCTATCCCAATATCCACTTACAGATTCTACAAAAAGAGTGTTTGCAAATTGCTGTATCAAAAGAAAGGTTGAACTCTGTTAGTTGAGGACACACATCACAAAGAAGTTTCTGAGAATGCTTCTGTCTAGATTTTACATGAAGATATTCCCGTTTCCTATGAAATCTTCACAGCTTTCCAAATATCCACTTGCAGATTCTACAAAAAGAGTGTTTCCAAACTGCTGTATCAAAAGAAAGGTTCAACTCTCTTAGTTGAGGACACACATCCCACATAAGTTTCTGAGAAATCCTCTGTCTCGTTTTTACGGGAAGATACTTCCTTTTTCACCGTAGGCTTGAAAGCGCTCGAAATGTCCACTTCCAGATACTGCAGAAAGAGTGTTTCTAACCTGCTCTATGAAACGGAATGTTCAGCTCTGAGACTTGAATGCAGATATCACAAAGTAGTTTCTGACAGTGCTTCTGTCTAGATTTTAGAAGAAGATATTCCCGTTTCCAATGAAATCGTTAGAACTATCTTGATATCCACATACAGATACTACAAAAAGAGTGTTTCCAAACTTCTCTATAAAAAGAAAGGTTCAACTCTGTTAGTTGAGGACACTCATCACAAAGAAGTTTCTGAGAATGCTTCTGTCTAGATTTTATATGAAGATATTCCCGTTTCCATCGAAATCTTCACAGTTATCCAAACATCGATTTGCAGATTCTACAAAAAGAGTGTTTCCAAACTGCTCTATCAAAAGAAAGTTTCAACTCTGTTAGTTGAGGACACACATCCCAAATAAGTTTCTGAGAATGCTTCTGTGTAGATTTAATGGGGAGATATTTCGTTTTTCACCATAGGCCCGAATGCGCTCGTAATGTCCACTTCCAGACACTACAGAAAGAGGTTTTCCAACCTGTTCTATGAAAGGGAATGTTCAGCTCTGTGACTTGAATGCAGATATCACAAAGTAGTTTCTGACAGTGCTTCTGTCTAGATTACAGATGAAGATATTCCCGTTTCCAATGAAATCGTTAGAACTATCTAGATATCCACTTACAGATTCTACAAAAAGAGTGTTTCCAAAGTGCTCTGTCAAAAGAAAGGTTCAACTCTGTTAGTTGAGGACACTCATCACAAAGAAGTTTCTGAGAATGCTTCTGTGAAGATTTTATATGAAGAAATTCCCGTTTCCTATGCAATCTTCACAGTTATCCAAATATCCACTTGAAGATTCTACAAAAAGAGTGTTTCCAAACTGCTGTAGCAAAAGAAATGTTGAACTCTGTTAGTTGAGGACACACATCAGAAAGAAGTTTCTGAGAATGCTTCTGTCAAGATTTTATATGAAGATATTACCGTTTCCAATGAAATCTTCACAGTTATCCAAATATCCACTTGCAGATTCTACAAAAAGAGTGTTTCCGAACTGCTATATCAAAAGAAATGATCAAGTCTGTTAGTGGAGTAAACTCATCCCAAATAAGTTTCTTAGAATGCTTTTGTCTAGATTTTATGGGATGATATTTCCTTTTTCACCATAGGCCTGAAAGCGCTCGAAATGTCCACTTCCACAAACTACAGAAAGACTGTTTCAAACCTACTCTATGAAAGGGAATGTTCAGCTCTGTGACTTGAATGCAGATATCACAAAGTAGTTTCTGACAGCGCTTCTGTCTAGATTTTAGATGAAGATATTCCCATTTCCAACGAAATCATCACAGTTATCAAAATATCCACTTACAGATTCTACAAAAAGAGTGTTTCCAAACTGCTGTATCCAAAGAAAGGTTCAACTCTGTTAGTTGAGGACACACATCACAAAAAAGTTTCTCAGAATGCTTCTGTCTAGATTTTAGATGAAGATGTTCCCGTTTCCAACAAAATCATCACAGTTAAACAAACATCCACTTGCAGATTCTACAAAAAGACTGTTTCCGAACTGCTCTATCCAAAGAAAGGTTCAACTCTGTTAGTTGAGGACACACATCACAAAGGAGTTTCTGAGAATGCTTCTGTCTAGATTTTAAATGAAGATATTCCCGTTTCCAACGAAATCCTCAGAGATATCCCAATATCCACTTACAGATTCTACAAAAAGAGTGTTTCCAAACTGCTGTATCAAAAGAAAGGTTCAACTCTGTTAGTTGAGGACACACATCACAAAGAAGTTTCTGAGAATGCTTCTGTCTAGATTTTACTTGAAGATATTCCCGTTTCCTATGAAATCTTCACAGCTTTCCAAATATCCACTTGCAGATTCTACAAAAAGAGTGTTTCCGAACTGCTGTATCAAAAGAAAGGTTCAACTCTCTTAGTTGAGGACACACATCCCACATAAGTTTCTGAGAAATCCTCTGTCTCGTTTTTACGGGAAGATACTTCCTTTTTCACCGTAGGCCTGAAAGCGCTCGAAATGTCCATTTCCAGATACTGCAGAAAGAGTGTTTCAAACCTGCTCTATGAAACGGAATGTTCAGCTCTGTGACTTGAATGCAGATATCACAAAGTAGTTTCTGACAGTGCTTCTGTCTAGATTTTAGAGGAAGATATTCCCGTTTCCAATGAAATCGTTAGAACTATCTTGATATCCACATACAGATACTACAAAAAGAGTGTTTCCAAACTGCTCTATAAAAAGAAAGGTTCAACTCTGTTAGTTGAGGACACTCATCACAAAGAAGTTTCTGAGAGTGCTTCTGTCTAGATTTTATATGAAGATATTCCCGTTTCCATCGAAATCTTCACAGTTATCCAAACATCGACTTGCAGATTCTACAAAAAGAGTGTTTCCAAACTGCTCTATCAAAAGAAAGTTTCAACTCTGTTAGTTGAGGACACACATCCCAAATAAGTTTCTGAGAATGCTTCTGTGTAGATTTAATGGGGAGATATTTCGTTTTTCACCATAGGCCCGAATGCGCTCATAAAGTCCACTTCCAGACACTACAGAAAGAGGGTTTCCAACCTGCTCTATGAAAGGGAATGTTCAGCTCTGTGACTTGAATGCAGATATCACAAAGTAGATTCTGACAGTGCTTCTGTCTAGAATTAAGATGAAGATATTCCCGTTTCCAACGAAATCATTAGGACTATCTAGATATCCAATTACAGATTCCACAAAAAGAGTGTTTCCAAACTGCTCTATAAAAAGAAAGGTTCAACTCTGTTAGTTGAGGACACTCATCACAAAGAAGTTTCTGAGAATTCTTCTGTCTAGATTTTATATGAAGATATTCCCGTTTCCAACGAAATCTTCACAGTTATCCAAATATCCACTTGAAGATTCTACCAAAAGAGTGTTTCCAAAGTGCTCTATTAATAAAATGGTTCAACTCTCTTAGTTGAGGACACTCATCACAAAGAAGTTTCTGACAATGCTTCTGTCTAGATTTTATATCAAGATATTCCATTTTCCAACGAAATCATCACAGTTAAACAAATATCCACTTACAGATTCTACAAAAAGTGTGTTTCCAAACTGCTGTATCCAAAGAAAGGTTCAACTCTGTTAGTTGTGGACACTCATCACAAAGAAGTTTCTGAGAATGCTTCTGTCTAGATTTTAAATGAAGATATTCCCGTTTCCAACGAAATCTTCAGAGCTATCCCAATATCCACATACAGCTTCTACAAAAAGAGTGTTTGCAAATTGCTGTATCAAAAGAAAAGTTGAACTCTGTTAGTTGAGGACACACAACACAAAGAAGTTTCTGAGAATGCTTCTGTCTAGATTTTACATGAAGATATTCCCGTTTCCTATGAAATCTTCACAGCTTTCCAAATATCCACTTGCAGATTCTACAAAAAGAGTGTTTCCAAACTGCTGTATCAAAAGAAAGGTTCAACTCTCTTAGTTGAGGACACACATCCCACATAAGTTTCTGAGAAATCCTCTGTCTCGTTTTTACGGGAAGATACTTCCTTTTTCACCGTAGGCCTGAAAGCGCTCGAAATGTCCACTTGCAGATACTGCAGAAAGAGTGTTTCAAACCTGCTCTATGAAACGGAATGTTCAGCTCTGAGACTTGAATGCAGATATCACAAAGTAGTTTCTGACAGTGCTTCTGTCTAGATTTTAGAAGAAGATTTTCCCGTTTCCAAAGAAATCGTTAGAACTATCTTGATATCCACATACAGACACTACAAAAAGAGTGTTTCCAAACTGCTCTATAAAAAGAAAGGTTCAACTCTGTTAGTTGAGGACACTCATCACAAAGAAGTTTCTGAGAATGCTTCTGTCTAGATTTTATATGAAGATATTCCCGTTTCCAACGAAATCTTCACAGTTATCCAAACATCGACTTGCAGATTCTACAAAAAGAGTGTTTCCAAACTGCTCTATCAAAAGAAAGTTTCAACTCTGTTAGTTGAGGACACACATCCCAAATAAATTTCTGAGAATGCTTCTGTGTAGATTTAATGGGGAGATATTTCGTTTTTCACCATAGGCCCGAATGCGCTCGTAATGTCCACTTCCAGACACTACAGAAAGAGGGTTTCCAACCTGCTCTATGAAAGGGAATCTTCAGCTCTGTGACTTGAATGCAGATATCACAAAGTAGTTTCTGACAGTGCTTCTGTCTAGATTTCAGATGCAGATATTCCCGTTTCCAATGAAATCGTTAGAACTATCTAGATATCCACTTACTGATTCTACAAAAAGAGTGTTTCCAAAGTGCTCTGTCAAAAGAAAGGTTCAACTCTGTTAGTTGAGGACACTCATCACAAAGAAGTTTCTGAGAATGCTTCTGTGAAGATTTTATATGAAGATATTCCCGTTTCCTATGCAATCTTCACAGTTATCCAAATATCCACTTGAAGATTCTACAAAAAGAGTGTTTCCAAACTGCTGTAGCAAAAGAAATGTTGAACTCTGTTAGTTGAGGACACACATCAGAAAGAAGTTTCTGAGAATGCTTCTGTCAAGATTTTATATGAAGATATTACCGTTTCCAATGAAATCTTCACAGTTATCCAAATATCCACTTGCAGATTCTACAAAAAGAGTGTTTCCGAACTGCTATATCAAAAGAAATGATCAAGTCTGTTAGTGGAGTAAACTCATCCCAAATAAGTTTCTTAGAATGCTTTTGTCTAGATTTTATGGGATGATATTTCCTTTTTCACCATAGGCCTGAAAGCGCTCGAAGTGTCCACTTCCACAAACTACAGAAAGACTGTTTCAAACCTACTCTATGAAAGGGAATGTTCAGCTCTGTGACTTGAATGCAGATATCACAAAGTAGTTTCTGACAGCGCTTCTGTCTAGATTTTAGATGAAGATATTCCCATTTCCAACGAAATCATCACAGTTATCAAAATATCCACTTACAGATTCTACAAAAAGAGTGTTTCCAAACTGCTGTATCCAAAGAAAGGTTCAACTCTGTTAGTTGAGGACACACATCACAAAAAAGTTTCTCAGAATGCTTCTGTCTAGATTTTAGATGAAGATGTTCCCGTTTCCAACAAAATCATCACAGTTAAACAAACATCCACTTGCAGATTCTACAAAAAGACTGTTTCCGAACTGCTCTATCCAAAGAAAGGTTCAACTCTGTTAGTTGAGGACACACATCACAAAGGAGTTTCTGAGAATGCTTCTGTCTAGATTTTAAATGAAGATATTCCCGTTTCCAACGAAATCCTCAGAGATATCCCAATATCCACTTACAGATTCTACAAAAAGAGTGTTTCCAAACTGCTGTATCAAAAGAAAGGTTCAACTCTGTTAGTTGAGGACACACATCACAAAGAAGTTTCTGAGAATGCTTCTGTCTAGATTTTACTTGAAGATATTCCCGTTTCCTATGAAATCTTCACAGCTTTCCAAATATCCACTTGCAGATTCTACAAAAAGAGTGTTTCCGAACTGCTGTATCAAAAGAAAGGTTCAACTCTCTTAGTTGAGGACACACATCCCACATAAGTTTCTGAGAAATCCTCTGTCTCGTTTTTACGGGAAGATACTTCCTTTTTCACCGTAGGCCTGAAAGCGCTCGAAATGTCCATTTCCAGATACTGCAGAAAGAGTGTTTCAAACCTGCTCTATGAAAGGGAATGTTCAGCTCTGTGACTTGAATGCAGATATCACAAAGTAGTTTCTGACAGTGCTTCTGTCTAGATTTTAGAGGAAGATATTCCCGTTTCCAATGAAATCGTTAGAACTATCTTGATATCCACATACAGATACTACAAAAAGAGTGATTCCAAACTGCTCTATAAAAAGAAAGGTTCAACTCTGTTAGTTGAGGACACTCATCACAAAGAAGTTTCTGAGAGTGCTTCTGTCTAGATTTTATATGAAGATATTCCCGTTTCCATCGAAATCTTCACAGTTATCCAAACATCGACTTGCAGATTCTACAAAAAGAGTGTTTCCAAACTGCTCTATCAAAAGAAAGTTTCAACTCTGTTAGTTGAGGACACACATCCCAAATAAGTTTCTGAGAATGCTTCTGTGTAGATTTAATGGGGAGATATTTCGTTTTTCACCATAGGCCCGAATGCGCTCATAAAGTCCACTTCCAGACACTACAGAAAGAGGGTTTCCAACCTGCTCTATGAAAGGGAATGTTCAGCTCTGTGACTTGAATGCAGATATCACAAAGTAGTTTCTGACAGTGCTTCTGTCTAGATTTCAGATGCAGATATTCCCGTTTCCAATGAAATCGTTAGAACTATCTAGATATCCACTTACAGATCCTACAAAAAGAGTGTTTCCAAAGTGCTCTGTCAAAAGAAAGGTTCAACTCTGTTAGTTGAGGACACTCATCACAAAGAAGTTTCTGAGAATGCTTCTGTGAAGATTTTATATGAAGATATTCCCGTTTCCTATGAAATCTTCACAGTTATCCAAATATCCACTTGAAGATTCTACAAAAAGAGTGTTTCCAAACTGCTGTAGCAAAAGAAAGGTTGAACTCTGTTAGTTGAGGACACACATCTGAAAGAAGTTTCTGAGAATGCTTCTGTCTAGATTTTATATGAAGATATTCCCGTTTCCAATGAAGTTTTCACAGTTATCCAAATATCCAATTACAGATTCCACAAAAAGAGTGTTTCCAAACTGCACTGTAAAAAGAAATGTTCAACTCTGTTAGTTGAGGACACTCATCACGAAGAAGTTTCTGAGAATTCTTCTGTCTAGATTTTATATGAGGATATTCCCGTTTCCAACGAAATCTTCACAGTTATCCAAATATCCACTTGAAGATTCTACCAAAAGAGTGTTTCCAAAGTGCTCTATTAATAAAATGGTTCAACTCTGTTAGTTGAGGACACTCATCACAAAGAAGTTTCTGACAATGCTTCTGTCTAGATTTTATATGAAGATATTCCCGTTTCCAACGAAATCATCACAGTTAAACAAATATCCACTTACAGATTCTACAAAAAGAGTGTTTCCAAACTGCTGTATCCAAAGAAAGGTTCAACTCTGTTAGTTGAGGACACACATCACAAAGAAGTTTCTGAGAATGCTTCTGTCTGGATTTTAAATGAAGATATTCCCGTTTCCAACGAAATCTTCAGAGCTATCCCAATATCCACTTACAGATTCTACAAAAAGAGTGTTTGCAAATTGCTGTATCAAAAGAAAGGTTGAACTCTGTTAGTTGAGGACACACATCACAAAGAAGTTTCTGAGAATGCTTCTGTCTAGATTTTACATGAAGATATTCCCGTTTCCTATGAAATCTTCACAGCTTTCCAAATATCCACTTGCAGATTCTACAAAAAGAGTGTTTCCAAACTGCTGTATCAAAAGAAAGGTTCAACTCTCTTAGTTGAGGACACACATTCCACATAAGTTTCTGAGAAATCCTCTGTCTCGTTTTTACGGGAAGATACTTCCTTTTTCACCGTAGGCTTGAAAGCGCTCGAAATGTCCACTTCCAGATACTGCAGAAAGAGTGTTTCTAACCTGCTCTATGAAACGGAATGTTCAGCTCTGAGACTTGAATGCAGATATCACAAAGTAGTTTCTGACAGTGCTTCTGTCTAGATTTTAGAAGAAGATATTCCCGTTTCCAATGAAATCGTTAGAACTATCTTGATATCCACATACAGATACTACAAAAAGAGTGTTTCCAAACTGCTCTATAAAAAGAAAGGTTCAACTCTGTTAGTTGAGGACACTCATCACAAAGAAGTTTCTGAGAATGCTTCTGTCTAGATTTTATATGAAGATATTCCCGTTTCCATCGAAATCTTCACAGTTATCCAAACATCGATTTGCAGATTCTACAAAAAGAGTGTTTCCAAACTGCTCTATCAAAAGAAAGTTTCAACTCTGTTAGTTGAGGACACACATCCCAAATAAGTTTCTGAGAATGCTTCTGTGTAGATTTAATGGGGAGATATTTCGTTTTTCACCATAGGCCCGAATGCGCTCGTAATGTCCACTTCCAGACACTACAGAAAGAGGTTTTCCAACCTGTTCTATGAAAGGGAATGTTCAGCTCTGTGACTTGAATGCAGATATCACAAAGTAGTTTCTGACAGTGCTTCTGTCTAGATTACAGATGAAGATATTCCCGTTTCCAATGAAATCGTTAGAACTATCTAGATATCCACTTACAGATTCTACAAAAAGAGTGTTTCCAAAGTGCTCTGTCAAAAGAAAGGTTCAACTCTGTTAGTTGAGGACACTCATCACAAAGAAGTTTCTGAGAATGCTTCTGTGAAGATTTTATATGAAGATATTCCCGTTTCCTATGCAATCTTCACAGTTATCCAAATATCCACTTGAAGATTCTACAAAAAGAGTGTTTCCAAACTGCTGTAGCAAAAGAAATGTTGAACTCTGTTAGTTGAGGACACACATCAGAAAGAAGTTTCTGAGAATGCTTCTGTCAAGATTTTATATGAAGATATTACCGTTTCCAATGAAATCTTCACAGTTATCCAAATATCCACTTGCAGATTCTACAAAAAGAGTGTTTCCGAACTGCTATATCAAAAGAAATGATCAAGTCTGTTAGTGGAGTAAACTCATCCCAAATAAGTTTCTTAGAATGCTTTTGTCTAGATTTTATGGGATGATATTTCCTTTTTCACCATAGGCCTGAAAGCGCTCGAAATGTCCACTTCCACAAACTACAGAAAGACTGTTTCAAACCTACTCTATGAAAGGGAATGTTCAGCTCTGTGACTTGAATGCAGATATCACAAAGTAGTTTCTGACAGCGCTTCTGTCTAGATTTTAGATGAAGATATTCCCATTTCCAACGAAATCATCACAGTTATCAAAATATCCACTTACAGATTCTACAAAAAGAGTGTTTCCAAACTGCTGTATCCAAAGAAAGGTTCAACTCTGTTAGTTGAGGACACACATCACAAAAAAGTTTCTCAGAATGCTTCTGTCTAGATTTTAGATGAAGATGTTCCCGTTTCCAACAAAATCATCACAGTTAAACAAACATCCACTTGCAGATTCTACAAAAAGACTGTTTCCGAACTGCTCTATCCAAAGAAAGGTTCAACTCTGTTAGTTGAGGACACACATCACAAAGGAGTTTCTGAGAATGCTTCTGTCTAGATTTTAAATGAAGATATTCCCGTTTCCAACGAAATCCTCAGAGATATCCCAATATCCACTTACAGATTCTACAAAAAGAGTGTTTCCAAACTGCTGTATCAAAAGAAAGGTTCAACTCTGTTAGTTGAGGACACACATCACAAAGAAGTTTCTGAGAATGCTTCTGTCTAGATTTTACTTGAAGATATTCCCGTTTCCTATGAAATCTTCACAGCTTTCCAAATATCCACTTGCAGATTCTACAAAAAGAGTGTTTCCGAACTGCTGTATCAAAAGAAAGGTTCAACTCTCTTAGTTGAGGACACACATCCCACATAAGTTTCTGAGAAATCCTCTGTCTCGTTTTTACGGGAAGATACTTCCTTTTTCACCGTAGGCCTGAAAGCGCTCGAAATGTCCATTTCCAGATACTGCAGAAAGAGTGTTTCAAACCTGCTCTATGAAACGGAATGTTCAGCTCTGTGACTTGAATGCAGATATCACAAAGTAGTTTCTGACAGTGCTTCTGTCTAGATTTTAGAGGAAGATATTCCCGTTTCCAATGAAATCGTTAGAACTATCTTGATATCCACATACAGATACTACAAAAAGAGTGATTCCAAACTGCTCTATAAAAAGAAAGGTTCAACTCTGTTAGTTGAGGACACTCATCACAAAGAAGTTTCTGAGAGTGCTTCTGTCTAGATTTTATATGAAGATATTCCCGTTTCCATCGAAATCTTCACAGTTATCCAAACATCGACTTGCAGATTCTACAAGAAGAGTGTTTCCAAACTGCTCTATCAAAAGAAAGTTTCAACTCTGTTAGTTGAGGACACACATCCCAAATAAGTTTCTGAGAATGCTTCTGTGTAGATTTAATGGGGAGATATTTCGTTTTTCACCATAGGCCCGAATGCGCTCATAAAGTCCACTTCCAGACACTACAGAAAGAGGGTTTCCAACCTGCTCTATGAAAGGGAATGTTCAGCTCTGTGACTTGAATGCAGATATCACAAAGTAGTTTCTGACAGTGCTTCTGTCTAGATTTCAGATGCAGATATTCCCGTTTCCAATGAAATCGTTAGAACTATCTAGATATCCACTTACAGATCCTACAAAAAGAGTGTTTCCAAAGTGCTCTGTCAAAAGAAAGGTTCAACTCTGTTAGTTGAGGACACTCATCACAAAGAAGTTTCTGAGAATGCTTCTGTGAAGATTTTATATGAAGATATTCCCGTTTCCTATGAAATCTTCACAGTTATCCAAATATCCACTTGAAGATTCTACAAAAAGAGTGTTTCCAAACTGCTGTAGCAAAAGAAAGGTTGAACTCTGTTAGTTGAGGACACACATCTGAAAGAAGTTTCTGAGAATGCTTCTGTCTAGATTTTATATGAAGATATTCCCGTTTCCAATGAAGTTTTCACAGTTATCCAAATATCCAATTACAGATTCCACAAAAAGAGTGTTTCCAAACTGCACTGTAAAAAGAAATGTTCAACTCTGTTAGTTGAGGACACTCATCACGAAGAAGTTTCTGAGAATTCTTCTGTCTAGATTTTATATGAGGATATTCCCGTTTCCAACGAAATCTTCACAGTTATCCAAATATCCACTTGAAGATTCTACCAAAAGAGTGTTTCCAAAGTGCTCTATTAATAAAATGGTTCAACTCTGTTAGTTGAGGACACTCATCACAAAGAAGTTTCTGACAATGCTTCTGTCTAGATTTTATATGAAGATATTCCCGTTTCCAACGAAATCATCACAGTTAAACAAATATCCACTTACAGATTCTACAAAAAGAGTGTTTCCAAACTGCTGTATCCAAAGAAAGGTTCAACTCTGTTAGTTGAGGACACACATCACAAAGAAGTTTCTGAGAATGCTTCTGTCTGGATTTTAAATGAAGATATTCCCGTTTCCAACGAAATCTTCAGAGCTATCCCAATATCCACTTACAGATTCTACAAAAAGAGTGTTTGCAAATTGCTGTATCAAAAGAAAGGTTGAACTCTGTTAGTTGAGGACACACATCACAAAGAAGTTTCTGAGAATGCTTCTGTCTAGATTTTACATGAAGATATTCCCGTTTCCTATGAAATCTTCACAGCTTTCCAAATATCCACTTGCAGATTCTACAAAAAGAGTGTTTCCAAACTGCTGTATCAAAAGAAAGGTTCAACTCTCTTAGTTGAGGACACACATCCCACATAAGTTTCTGAGAAATCCTCTGTCTCGTTTTTATGGGAAGATACTTCCTTTTTCACCGTAGGCTTGAAAGCGCTCGAAATGTCCACTTCCAGATACTGCAGAAAGAGTGTTTCTAACCTGCTCTATGAAACGGAATGTTCAGCTCTGAGACTTGAATGCAGATATCACAAAGTAGTTTCTGACAGTGCTTCTGTCTAGATTTTAGAAGAAGATATTCCCGTTTCCAATGAAATCGTTAGAACTATCTTGATATCCACATACAGATACTACAAAAAGAGTGTTTCCAAACTTCTCTATAAAAAGAAAGGTTCAACTCTGTTAGTTGAGGACACTCATCACAAAGAAGTTTCTGAGAATGCTTCTGTCTAGATTTTATATGAAGATATTCCCGTTTCCATCGAAATCTTCACAGTTATCCAAACATCGATTTGCAGATTCTACAAAAAGAGTGTTTCCAAACTGCTCTATCAAAAGAAAGTTTCAACTCTGTTAGTTGAGGACACACATCCCAAATAAGTTTCTGAGAATGCTTCTGTGTAGATTTAATGGGGAGATATTTCGTTTTTCACCATAGGCCCGAATGCGCTCGTAATGTTCACTTCCAGACACTACAGAAAGAGGTTTTCCAACCTGTTCTATGAAAGGGAATGTTCAGCTCTGTGACTTGAATGCAGATATCACAAAGTAGTTTCTGACAGTGCTTCTGTCTAGATTACAGATGAAGATATTCCCGTTTCCAATGAAATCGTTAGAACTATCTAGATATCCACTTACAGATTCTACAAAAAGAGTGTTTCCAAAGTGCTCTGTCAAAAGAAAGGTTCAACTCTGTTAGTTGAGGACACTCATCACAAAGAAGTTTCTGAGAATGCTTCTGTGAAGATTTTATATGAAGATATTCCCGTTTCCTATGAAATCTTCACAGTTATCCAAATATCCACTTGAAGATTCTACAAAAAGAGTGTTTCCAAACTGCTGTAGCAAAAGAAATGTTGAACTCTGTTAGTTGAGGACACACATCAGAAAGAAGTTTCTGAGAATGCTTCTGTCAAGATTTTATATGAAGATATTACCGTTTCCAATGAAATCTTCACAGTTATCCAAATATCCACTTGCAGATTCTACAAAAAGAGTGTTTCCGAACTGCTATATCAAAAGAAATGATCAAGTCTGTTAGTGGAGTAAACTCATCCCAAATAAGTTTCTTAGAATGCTTTTGTCTAGATTTTATGGGATGATATTTCCTTTTTCACCATAGGCCTGAAAGCGCTCGAAATGTCCACTTCCACAAACTACAGAAAGACTGTTTCAAACCTACTCTATGAAAGGGAATGTTCAGCTCTGTGACTTGAATGCAGATATCACAAAGTAGTTTCTGACAGCGCTTCTGTCTAGATTTTAGATGAAGATATTCCCATTTCCAACGAAATCATCACAGTTATCAAAATATCCACTTACAGATTCTACAAAAAGAGTGTTTCCAAACTGCTGTATCCAAAGAAAGGTTCAACTCTGTTAGTTGAGGACACACATCACAAAAAAGTTTCTCAGAATGCTTCTGTCTAGATTTTAGATGAAGATGTTCCCGTTTCCAACAAAATCATCACAGTTAAACAAACATCCACTTGCAGATTCTACAAAAAGACTGTTTCCGAACTGCTCTATCCAAAGAAAGGTTCAACTCTGTTAGTTGAGGACACACATCACAAAGGAGTTTCTGAGAATGCTTCTGTCTAGATTTTAAATGAAGATATTCCCGTTTCCAACGAAATCCTCAGAGATATCCCAATATCCACTTACAGATTCTACAAAAAGAGTGTTTCCAAACTGCTGTATCAAAAGAAAGGTTCAACTCTGTTAGTTGAGGACACACATCACAAAGAAGTTTCTGAGAATGCTTCTGTCTAGATTTTACTTGAAGATATTCCCGTTTCCTATGAAATCTTCACAGCTTTCCAAATATCCACTTGCAGATTCTACAAAAAGAGTGTTTCCGAACTGCTGTATCAAAAGAAAGGTTCAACTCTCTTAGTTGAGGACACACATCCCACATAAGTTTCTGAGAAATCCTCTGTCTCGTTTTTACGGGAAGATACTTCCTTTTTCACCGTAGGCCTGAAAGCGCTCGAAATGTCCATTTCCAGATACTGCAGAAAGAGTGTTTCAAACCTGCTCTATGAAACGGAATGTTCAGCTCTGTGACTTGAATGCAGATATCACAAAGTAGTTTCTGACAGTGCTTCTGTCTAGATTTTAGAGGAAGATATTCCCGTTTCCAATGAAATCGTTAGAACTATCTTGATATCCACATACAGATACTACAAAAAGAGTGATTCCAAACTGCTCTATAAAAAGAAAGGTTCAACTCTGTTAGTTGAGGACACTCATCACAAAGAAGTTTCTGAGAGTGCTTCTGTCTAGATTTTATATGAAGATATTCCCGTTTCCATCGAAATCTTCACAGTTATCCAAACATCGACTTGCAGATTCTACAAGAAGAGTGTTTCCAAACTGCTCTATCAAAAGAAAGTTTCAACTCTGTTAGTTGAGGACACACATCCCAAATAAGTTTCTGAGAATGCTTCTGTGTAGATTTAATGGGGAGATATTTCGTTTTTCACCATAGGCCCGAATGCGCTCATAAAGTCCACTTCCAGACACTACAGAAAGAGGGTTTCCAACCTGCTCTATGAAAGGGAATGTTCAGCTCTGTGACTTGAATGCAGATATCACAAAGTAGTTTCTGACAGTGCTTCTGTCTAGATTTCAGATGCAGATATTCCCGTTTCCAATGAAATCGTTAGAACTATCTAGATATCCACTTACAGATCCTACAAAAAGAGTGTTTCCAAAGTGCTCTGTCAAAAGAAAGGTTCAACTCTGTTAGTTGAGGACACTCATCACAAAGAAGTTTCTGAGAATGCTTCTGTGAAGATTTTATATGAAGATATTCCCGTTTCCTATGAAATCTTCACAGTTATCCAAATATCCACTTGAAGATTCTACAAAAAGAGTGTTTCCAAACTGCTGTAGCAAAAGAAAGGTTGAACTCTGTTAGTTGAGGACACACATCTGAAAGAAGTTTCTGAGAATGCTTCTGTCTAGATTTTATATGAAGATATTCCCGTTTCCAATGAAGTTTTCACAGTTATCCAAATATCCAATTACAGATTCCACAAAAAGAGTGTTTCCAAACTGCACTGTAAAAAGAAATGTTCAACTCTGTTAGTTGAGGACACTCATCACAAAGAAGTTTCTGAGAATTCTTCTGTCTAGATTTTATATGAGGATATTCCCGTTTCCAACGAAATCTTCACAGTTATCCAAATATCCACTTGAAGATTCTACCAAAAGAGTGTTTCCAAAGTGCTCTATTAATAAAATGGTTCAACTCTGTTAGTTGAGGACACTCATCACAAAGAAGTTTCTGACAATGCTTCTGTCTAGATTTTATATGAAGATATTCCCGTTTCCAACGAAATCATCACAGTTAAACAAATATCCACTTACAGATTCTACAAAAAGAGTGTTTCCAAACTGCTGTATCCAAAGAAAGGTTCAACTCTGTTAGTTGAGGACACACATCACAAAGAAGTTTCTGAGAATGCTTCTGTCTGGATTTTAAATGAAGATATTCCCGTTTCCAACGAAATCTTCAGAGCTATCCCAATATCCACTTACAGATTCTACAAAAAGAGTGTTTGCAAATTGCTGTATCAAAAGAAAGGTTGAACTCTGTTAGTTGAGGACACACATCACAAAGAAGTTTCTGAGAATGCTTCTGTCTAGATTTTACATGAAGATATTCCCGTTTCCTATGAAATCTTCACAGCTTTCCAAATATCCACTTGCAGATTCTACAAAAAGAGTGTTTCCAAACTGCTGTATCAAAAGAAAGGTTCAACTCTCTTAGTTGAGGACACACATCCCACATAAGTTTCTGAGAAATCCTCTGTCTCGTTTTTATGGGAAGATACTTCCTTTTTCACCGTAGGCTTGAAAGCGCTCGAAATGTCCACTTCCAGATACTGCAGAAAGAGTGTTTCTAACCTGCTCTATGAAACGGAATGTTCAGCTCTGAGACTTGAATGCAGATATCACAAAGTAGTTTCTGACAGTGCTTCTGTCTAGATTTTAGAAGAAGATATTCCCGTTTCCAATGAAATCGTTAGAACTATCTTGATATCCACATACAGATACTACAAAAAGAGTGTTTCCAAACTTCTCTATAAAAAGAAAGGTTCAACTCTGTTAGTTGAGGACACTCATCACAAAGAAGTTTCTGAGAATGCTTCTGTCTAGATTTTATATGAAGATATTCCCGTTTCCATCGAAATCTTCACAGTTATCCAAACATCGATTTGCAGATTCTACAAAAAGAGTGTTTCCAAACTGCTCTATCAAAAGAAAGTTTCAACTCTGTTAGTTGAGGACACACATCCCAAATAAGTTTCTGAGAATGCTTCTGTGTAGATTTAATGGGGAGATATTTCGTTTTTCACCATAGGCCCGAATGCGCTCGTAATGTTCACTTCCAGACACTACAGAAAGAGGTTTTCCAACCTGTTCTATGAAAGGGAATGTTCAGCTCTGTGACTTGAATGCAGATATCACAAAGTAGTTTCTGACAGTGCTTCTGTCTAGATTACAGATGAAGATATTCCCGTTTCCAATGAAATCGTTAGAACTATCTAGATATCCACTTACAGATTCTACAAAAAGAGTGTTTCCAAAGTGCTCTGTCAAAAGAAAGGTTCAACTCTGTTAGTTGAGGACACTCATCACAAAGAAGTTTCTGAGAATGCTTCTGTGAAGATTTTATATGAAGATATTCCCGTTTCCTATGAAATCTTCACAGTTATCCAAATATCCACTTGAAGATTCTACAAAAAGAGTGTTTCCAAACTGCTGTAGCAAAAGAAATGTTGAACTCTGTTAGTTGAGGACACACATCAGAAAGAAGTTTCTGAGAATGCTTCTGTCAAGATTTTATATGAAGATATTACCGTTTCCAATGAAATCTTCACAGTTATCCAAATATCCACTTGCAGATTCTACAAAAAGAGTGTTTCCGAACTGCTATATCAAAAGAAATGATCAAGTCTGTTAGTGGAGTAAACTCATCCCAAATAAGTTTCTTAGAATGCTTTTGTCTAGATTTTATGGGATGATATTTCCTTTTTCACCATAGGCCTGAAAGCGCTCGAAATGTCCACTTCCACAAACTACAGAAAGACTGTTTCAAACCTACTCTATGAAAGGGAATGTTCAGCTCTGTGACTTGAATGCAGATATCACAAAGTAGTTTCTGACAGCGCTTCTGTCTAGATTTTAGATGAAGATATTCCCATTTCCAACGAAATCATCACAGTTATCAAAATATCCACTTACAGATTCTACAAAAAGAGTGTTTCCAAACTGCTGTATCCAAAGAAAGGTTCAACTCTGTTAGTTGAGGACACACATCACAAAAAAGTTTCTCAGAATGCTTCTGTCTAGATTTTAGATGAAGATGTTCCCGTTTCCAACAAAATCATCACAGTTAAACAAACATCCACTTGCAGATTCTACAAAAAGACTGTTTCCGAACTGCTCTATCCAAAGAAAGGTTCAACTCTGTTAGTTGAGGACACACATCACAAAGGAGTTTCTGAGAATGCTTCTGTCTAGATTTTAAATGAAGATATTCCCGTTTCCAACGAAATCCTCAGAGATATCCCAATATCCACTTACAGATTCTACAAAAAGAGTGTTTCCAAACTGCTGTATCAAAAGAAAGGTTCAACTCTGTTAGTTGAGGACACACATCACAAAGAAGTTTCTGAGAATGCTTCTGTCTAGATTTTACTTGAAGATATTCCCGTTTCCTATGAAATCTTCACAGCTTTCCAAATATCCACTTGCAGATTCTACAAAAAGAGTGTTTCCGAACTGCTGTATCAAA
Organism: Gorilla gorilla gorilla; assembly: GCF_029281585.2. Classification (NCBI taxonomy): domain Eukaryota; kingdom Metazoa; phylum Chordata; class Mammalia; order Primates; family Hominidae; genus Gorilla; species Gorilla gorilla. The sequence continues at coordinate 18,425,866 of NC_073237.2, forward strand.
AGAAAGGTTCAACTCTCTTAGTTGAGGACACACATCCCACATAAGTTTCAGAGAAATCCTCTGTCTCGTTTTTACGGGAAGATACTTCCTTTTTCACCGTAGGCCTGAAAGCGCTCGAAATGTCCATTTCCAGATACTGCAGAAAGAGTGTTTCAAACCTGCTCTATGAAACGGAATGTTCAGCTCTGTGACTTGAATGCAGATATCACAAAGTAGTTTCTGACAGTGCTTCTGTCTAGATTTTAGAGGAAGATATTCCCGTTTCCAATGAAATCGTTAGAACTATCTTGATATCCACATACAGATACTACAAAAAGAGTGTTTCCAAACTGCTCTATAAAAAGAAAGGTTCAACTCTGTTAGTTGAGGACACTCATCACAAAGAAGTTTCTGAGAGTGCTTCTGTCTAGATTTTATATGAAGATATTCCCGTTTCCATCGAAATCTTCACAGTTATCCAAACATCGACTTGCAGATTCTACAAAAAGAGTGTTTCCAAACTGCTCTATCAAAAGAAAGTTTCAACTCTGTTAGTTGAGGACACACATCCCAAATAAGTTTCTGAGAATGCTTCTGTGTAGATTTAATGGGGAGATATTTCGTTTTTCACCATAGGCCCGAATGCGCTCATAAAGTCCACTTCCAGACACTACAGAAAGAGGGTTTCCAACCTGCTCTATGAAAGGGAATGTTCAGCTCTGTGACTTGAATGCAGATATCACAAAGTAGATTCTGACAGTGCTTCTGTCTAGAATTAAGATGAAGATATTCCCGTTTCCAACGAAATCATTAGGACTATCTAGATATCCAATTACAGATTCCACAAAAAGAGTGTTTCCAAACTGCTCTATAAAAAGAAAGGTTCAACTCTGTTAGTTGAGGACACTCATCACAAAGAAGTTTCTGAGAATTCTTCTGTCTAGATTTTATATGAAGATATTCCCGTTTCCAACGAAATCTTCACAGTTATCCAAATATCCACTTGAAGATTCTACCAAAAGAGTGTTTCCAAAGTGCTCTATTAATAAAATGGTTCAACTCTCTTAGTTGAGGACACTCATCACAAAGAAGTTTCTGACAATGCTTCTGTCTAGATTTTATATCAAGATATTCCATTTTCCAACGAAATCATCACAGTTAAACAAATATCCACTTACAGATTCTACAAAAAGTGTGTTTCCAAACTGCTGTATCCAAAGAAAGGTTCAACTCTGTTAGTTGTGGACACTCATCACAAAGAAGTTTCTGAGAATGCTTCTGTCTAGATTTTAAATGAAGATATTCCCGTTTCCAACGAAATCTTCAGAGCTATCCCAATATCCACATACAGCTTCTACAAAAAGAGTGTTTGCAAATTGCTGTATCAAAAGAAAAGTTGAACTCTGTTAGTTGAGGACACACAACACAAAGAAGTTTCTGAGAATGCTTCTGTCTAGATTTTACATGAAGATATTCCCGTTTCCTATGAAATCTTCACAGCTTTCCAAATATCCACTTGCAGATTCTACAAAAAGAGTGTTTCCAAACTGCTGTATCAAAAGAAAGGTTCAACTCTCTTAGTTGAGGACACACATCCCACATAAGTTTCTGAGAAATCCTCTGTCTCGTTTTTACGGGAAGATACTTCCTTTTTCACCGTAGGCCTGAAAGCGCTCGAAATGTCCACTTGCAGATACTGCAGAAAGAGTGTTTCAAACCTGCTCTATGAAACGGAATGTTCAGCTCTGAGACTTGAATGCAGATATCACAAAGTAGTTTCTGACAGTGCTTCTGTCTAGATTTTAGAAGAAGATTTTCCCGTTTCCAAAGAAATCGTTAGAACTATCTTGATATCCACATACAGACACTACAAAAAGAGTGTTTCCAAACTGCTCTATAAAAAGAAAGGTTCAACTCTGTTAGTTGAGGACACTCATCACAAAGAAGTTTCTGAGAATGCTTCTGTCTAGATTTTATATGAAGATATTCCCGTTTCCAACGAAATCTTCACAGTTATCCAAACATCGACTTGCAGATTCTACAAAAAGAGTGTTTCCAAACTGCTCTATCAAAAGAAAGTTTCAACTCTGTTAGTTGAGGACACACATCCCAAATAAATTTCTGAGAATGCTTCTGTGTAGATTTAATGGGGAGATATTTCGTTTTTCACCATAGGCCCGAATGCGCTCGTAATGTCCACTTCCAGACACTACAGAAAGAGGGTTTCCAACCTGCTCTATGAAAGGGAATGTTCAGCTCTGTGACTTGAATGCAGATATCACAAAGTAGTTTCTGACAGTGCTTCTGTCTAGATTTCAGATGCAGATATTCCCGTTTCCAATGAAATCGTTAGAACTATCTAGATATCCACTTACTGATTCTACAAAAAGAGTGTTTCCAAAGTGCTCTGTCAAAAGAAAGGTTCAACTCTGTTAGTTGAGGACACTCATCACAAAGAAGTTTCTGAGAATGCTTCTGTGAAGATTTTATATGAAGATATTCCCGTTTCCTATGCAATCTTCACAGTTATCCAAATATCCACTTGAAGATTCTACAAAAAGAGTGTTTCCAAACTGCTGTAGCAAAAGAAATGTTGAACTCTGTTAGTTGAGGACACACATCAGAAAGAAGTTTCTGAGAATGCTTCTGTCAAGATTTTATATGAAGATATTACCGTTTCCAATGAAATCTTCACAGTTATCCAAATATCCACTTGCAGATTCTACAAAAAGAGTGTTTCCGAACTGCTATATCAAAAGAAATGATCAAGTCTGTTAGTGGAGTAAACTCATCCCAAATAAGTTTCTTAGAATGCTTTTGTCTAGATTTTATGGGATGATATTTCCTTTTTCACCATAGGCCTGAAAGCGCTCGAAGTGTCCACTTCCACAAACTACAGAAAGACTGTTTCAAACCTACTCTATGAAAGGGAATGTTCAGCTCTGTGACTTGAATGCAGATATCACAAAGTAGTTTCTGACAGCGCTTCTGTCTAGATTTTAGATGAAGATATTCCCATTTCCAACGAAATCATCACAGTTATCAAAATATCCACTTACAGATTCTACAAAAAGAGTGTTTCCAAACTGCTGTATCCAAAGAAAGGTTCAACTCTGTTAGTTGAGGACACACATCACAAAAAAGTTTCTCAGAATGCTTCTGTCTAGATTTTAGATGAAGATGTTCCCGTTTCCAACAAAATCATCACAGTTAAACAAACATCCACTTGCAGATTCTACAAAAAGACTGTTTCCGAACTGCTCTATCCAAAGAAAGGTTCAACTCTGTTAGTTGAGGACACACATCACAAAGGAGTTTCTGAGAATGCTTCTGTCTAGATTTTAAATGAAGATATTCCCGTTTCCAACGAAATCCTCAGAGATATCCCAATATCCACTTACAGATTCTACAAAAAGAGTGTTTCCAAACTGCTGTATCAAAAGAAAGGTTCAACTCTGTTAGTTGAGGACACACATCACAAAGAAGTTTCTGAGAATGCTTCTGTCTAGATTTTACTTGAAGATATTCCCGTTTCCTATGAAATCTTCACAGCTTTCCAAATATCCACTTGCAGATTCTACAAAAAGAGTGTTTCCGAACTGCTGTATCAAAAGAAAGGTTCAACTCTCTTAGTTGAGGACACACATCCCACATAAGTTTCTGAGAAATCCTCTGTCTCGTTTTTACGGGAGGATTCTTCCTTTTTCACCGTAGTCCTGAAAGCGCTCGAAATGTCCACTTCCAGATACTGCAGAAAGAGTGTTTCAAACCTGCTCTATGAAACGGAATGTTCAGCTCTGAGACTTGAATGCAGATATCACAAAGTAGTTTCTGACAGTGCTTCTGTCTAGATTTTAGAAGAAGGTATTCCCGTTTCCAATGAAATCGTTAGAACTATCTTGATATCCACATACAGATACTACAAAAAGAGTGTTTCCAAACTTCTCTATAAAAAGAAAGGTACAACTCTATTAGTTGAGGACACTCATCACAAAGAAGTTTCTGAGAATGCTTCTGTCTAGATTTTATATGAAGATATTCCCGTTTCCATCGAAATCTTCACAGTTATCCAAACATCGACTTGCAGATTCTACAAAAAGAGTGTTTCCAAACTGCTCTATCAAAAGAAAGTTTCAACTCTGTTAGTTGAGGACACACATCCCAAATAAGTTTCTGAGAATGCTTCTGTGTAGATTTAATGGGGAGATATTTCGTTTTTCACCATAGGCCCGAATGCGCTCGTAATGTCCACATCCAGACACTACAGAAAGAGGTTTTCCAACCTGTTCTATGAAAGGGAATGTTCAGCTCTGTGACTTGAATGCAGATATCACAAAGTAGTTTCTGACAGTGCTTCTGTCTAGATTTCAGATGCAGATATTCCCGTTTCCAATGAAATCGTTAGAACTATCTAGATATCCACTTACAGATCCTACAAAAAGAGTGTTTCCAAAGTGCTCTGTCAAAAGAAAGGTTCAACTCTGTTAGTTGAGGACACTCATCACAAAGAAGTTTCTGAGAATGCTTCTGTGAAGATTTTATATGAAGATATTCCCGTTTCCTATGAAATCTTCACAGTTATCCAAATATCCACTTGAAGATTCTACAAAAAGAGTGTTTCCAAACTGCTGTAGCAAAAGAAAGGTTGAACTCTGTTAGTTGAGGACACACATCTGAAAGAAGTTTCTGAGAATGCTTCTGTCTAGATTTTATATGAAGATATTCCCGTTTCCAATGAAGTTTTCACAGTTATCCAAATATCCAATTACAGATTCCACAAAAAGAGTGTTTCCAAACTGCACTATAAAAAGAAATGTTCAACTCTGTTAGTTGAGGACACTCATCACAAAGAAGTTTCTGAGAATTCTTCTGTCTAGATTTTATATGAGGATATTCCCGTTTCCAACGAAATCTTCACAGTTATCCAAATATCCACTTGAAGATTCTACCAAAAGAGTGTTTCCAAAGTGCTCTATTAATAAAATGGTTCAACTCTGTTAGTTGAGGACACTCATCACAAAGAAGTTTCTGACAATGCTTCTGTCTAGATTTTATATGAAGATATTCCCGTTTCCAACGAAATCATCACAGTTAAACAAATATCCACTTACAGATTCTACAAAAAGAGTGTTTCCAAACTGCTGTATCCAAAGAAAGGTTCAACTCTGTTAGTTGAGGACACACATCACAAAGAAGTTTCTGAGAATGCTTCTGTCTGGATTTTAAATGAAGATATTCCCGTTTCCAACGAAATCTTCAGAGCTATCCCAATATCCACTTACAGATTCTACAAAAAGAGTGTTTGCAAATTGCTGTATCAAAAGAAAGGTTGAACTCTGTTAGTTGAGGACACACATCACAAAGAAGTTTCTGAGAATGCTTCTGTCTAGATTTTACATGAAGATATTCCCGTTTCCTATGAAATCTTCACAGCTTTCCAAATATCCACTTGCAGATTCTACAAAAAGAGTGTTTCCAAACTGCTGTATCAAAAGAAAGGTTCAACTCTCTTAGTTGAGGACACACATCCCACATAAGTTTCTGAGAAATCCTCTGTCTCGTTTTTACGGGAAGATACTTCCTTTTTCACCGTAGGCTTGAAAGCGCTCGAAATGTCCACTTCCAGATACTGCAGAAAGAGTGTTTCTAACCTGCTCTATGAAACGGAATGTTCAGCTCTGAGACTTGAATGCAGATATCACAAAGTAGTTTCTGACAGTGCTTCTGTCTAGATTTTAGAAGAAGATATTCCCGTTTCCAATGAAATCGTTAGAACTATCTTGATATCCACATACAGATACTACAAAAAGAGTGTTTCCAAACTGCTCTATAAAAAGAAAGGTTCAACTCTGTTAGTTGAGGACACTCATCACAAAGAAGTTTCTGAGAATGCTTCTGTCTAGATTTTATATGAAGATATTCCCGTTTCCATCGAAATCTTCACAGTTATCCAAACATCGACTTGCAGATTCTACAAAAAGAGTGTTTCCAAACTGCTGTATCAAAAGAAAGTTTCAACTCTGTTAGTTGAGGACACGCATCCCAAATAAGTTTCTGAGAATGCTTCTGTGTAGATTTAATGGGGAGATATTTCGTTTTTCACCATAGGCCCGAATGCGCTCGAAATGTCCACTTCCAGACACTACAGAAAGAGGGTTTCCAACCTGCTCTATGAAAGGGAATGTTCAGCTCTGTGACTTGAATGCAGATATCACAAAGTAGATTCTGACAGTGCTTCTGTCTAGAATTAAGATGAAGATATTCCCGTTTCCAACGAAATCATTAGGACTATCTAGATATCCAATTACAGATTCCACAAAAAGAGTGTTTCCAAACTGCTCTATAAAAAGAAAGGTTCAACTCTGTTAGTTGAGGACACTCATCACAAAGAAGTTTCTGAGAATTCTTCTGTCTAGATTTTATATGAAGATATTCCCGTTTCCAACGAAATCTTCACAGTTATCCAAATATCCACTTGAAGATTCTACCAAAAGAGTGTTTCCAAAGTGCTCTATTAATAAAATGGTTCAACTCTGTTAGTTGAGGACACTCATCACAAAGAAGTTTCTGAGAATGCTTCTGTCTAGATTTTACATGAAGATATTCCCGTTTCCTATGAAATCTTCACAGCTTTCCAAATATCCACTTGCGGATTCTACAAAAAGAGTGTTTCCAAACTGCTGTATCAAAAGAAAGGTTCAACTCTCTTAGTTGAGGACACACATGCCACATAAGTTTCTGAGAAATCCTCTGTCTCGTTTTTACGGGAAGATACTTCCTTTTTCACCGTAGTCCTGAAAGCGCTCGAAATGTCCACTTCCAGATACTGCAGAAAGAGTGTTTCAAACCTGCTCTATGAAACGGAATGTTCAGCTCTGAGACTTGAATGCAGATGTCACAAAGCAGTTTCTGACAGTGCTTCTGTCTAGATTTTAGAAGAAGATATTCCCGTTTCCAATGAAATCGTTAGAACTATCTTGATATCCACATACAGATACTACAAAAAGAGTGTTTCCAAACTGCTCTATAAAAAGAAAGGTTCAACTCTGTTAGTTGAGGACACTCATCACAAAGAAGTTTCTGAGAATGCTTCTGTCTAGATTTTATATGAAGATATTCCCGTTTCCATCGAAATCTTCACAGTTATCCAAACATCGACTTGCAGATTCTACAAAAAGAGTGTTTCTAAACTGCTCTATCATAAGAAAGTTTCAACTCTGTTAGTTGAGGACACACATCCCAAATAAGTTTCTGAGAATGATTCTGTGAAGATTTAATGGGGAGATATTTCGTTTTTCACCATAGGCCCGAAAGCGCTCGTAATGTCCACATCCAGACACTACAGAAAGAGGTTTTCCAACCTGTTCTATGAAAGGGAATGTTCAGCTCTGTGACTTGAATGCAGATATCACAAAGTAGTTTCTGACAGTGCTTCTGTCTAGATTTCAGATGCAGATATTCCAGTTTCCAATGAAATCGTTAGAACTATCTAGATATCCACTTACAGATTCTACAAAAAGAGTGTTTCCAAAGTGCTCTGCCAAAAGAAAGGTTCAAATCGGTTAGTTGAGGACACTCATCACAAAGAAGTTTCTGAGAATGCTTCTGTGAAGATTTTATATGAAGATATTCCCGTTTCCTATGAAATCTTCACAGTTATCCAAATATCCACTTGAAGATTCTACAAAAAGAGTGTTTCCAAACTGCTGTAGCAAAAGAAATGTTGAACTCTGTTAGTTGAGGACACACATCTGAAAGAAGTTTCTGAGAATGCTTCTGTCAAGATTTTATATGAAGATGTTCCCGTTTCCAACGAAATCTTCACAGTTTTCCAAATATCCACTTACAGATTCTACAAAAAGAGTGTTTCCAAACTGCAATATCAAAAGAAATGATCAAGTCTGTTAGTGGAGTAAACTCATCCCAAATAAGTTTCTTAGAATGCTTTTGTCTAGATTTTATGGGATGATATTTCCTTTTTCACCATAGGCCTGAAAGCGCTCGAAATGTCCACTACCAGATACTACAGAAAGACTGTTTCAAACCTACTCTATGAAAGGGAATGTTCAGCTCTGTGACTTGAATGCAGATATCACAAAGTAGTTTCTGACAGCGCTTCTGTCTAGATTTTAGATGAAGATATTCCCGTTTCCAACGAAATCATCACAGTTATCCAAATATCCACTTACAGATTCTACAAAAAGAGTGTTTCCAAACTGCTGTATCCAAAGAAAGGTTCAACTCTGTTAGTTGAGGACACACATCACAAAGAAGTTTCTCAGAATGCTTCTGTCTAGATTTCAGATGAAGATATTCCCGTTTCCAATGAAATCATCACAGTTAAACAAACATCCACTTGCAGATTCTACAAAAAGAGTGTTTCCAAACTGCTCTATCCAAAGAAAGGTTCAACTCTGTTAGTTGAGGACCACATCACAAAGGAGTTTCTGAGAATGCTTCTGTCTATATTTTAAATGAAGATATTCCCGTTTCCAACGAAATCCTCAGAGATATCCCAATATCCACTTACAGATTGTACAAAAAGAGTGTTTCCAAACTGCTGTATCAAAAGAAAGGTTCAACTCTGTTAGTTGAGGACACACGTCACAAAGAAGTTTCTGAGAATGCTTCTGTCTAGATTTTACATGAAGATATTCCCGTTTCCTATGAAATCTTCCCAGCTTTCCAAATATCCAATTGCAGATTCTACAAAAGGGTGTTTCCAAACTGCTGTATCAAAAGAAAGGTTCAACTCTCTTAGTTGAGGGCACACATCCCAAATAAGTTTCTGAGAAATCCTCTGTCTCTTTTTTATGGGAAGATACTTCCTTTTTCACCGTAGGCCTAAAAGCGCTCGAAATGTCCACTTGCAGATAGCGCAGACAGAGTGTTTCAAACCTGCTCTATGAAAGGGAATGTTCAGCTCTGTGACTTGAATGCAGATATCACAAAGTAGATTCTGACAGTGCTTCTGTCTAGAATTTAGATGAAGATATTCCCGTTTCCAACGAAATCGTTAGGACTATCTAGATATCCAATTACAGATTCCACAAAAAGAGTGTTTCCAAACTGCTCTATAAAAAGAAAGGTTCAACTCTGTTAGTTGAGGACACTCATCACAAAGAAGTTTCTGAGAATGCTTCTGTCTAGATTTTGAATGAAGATATTCCCATTTCCAACGAAATCCTCAGAGATATCCCAATATCCACTTACAGATTCTACAAAAAGAGTGTTTCCAAACTACTGTATCAAAAGAAAGGTTCAACTCTGTTAGTTGAGGACACACATCACAAAGAAGTTTCTGAGAATGCTTCTGTCTAGATTTTACATGAAGATATTCCCGTTTCCTATGAAATCTTCACAGCTTTCCAAATATCCACTTGCAGATTCTACAAAAAGAGTGTTTCCAAACTGCTGTATCAAAAGAAAGGTTCAACTCTCTTAGTTGGGGACACACATCCCAAATAAGCTTCTGAGAAATCCTCTGTCTCGTTTTTATGGGAAGATACTTCCTTTTTCACCGTAGGCCTGAAAGCGCTCGAAATGTCCACTTGCAGATACTGCAGAAAGAGTGTTTCAAACCTGCTCTATGAAAGGGAATGTTCAGCTCTGTGACTTGAATGCAGATATCACAAAGTAGATTCTGACAGTGCTTCTGTCTAGAATTAAGATGAAGATATTCCCGTTTCCAACGAAATCGTTAGGACTATCTAGATATCCAATTACAGATTCCACAAAAAGAGTGTTTCCAAACTGCTCTATAAAAAGAAAGGTTCAACTCTGTTAGTTGAGGACACTCATCACAAAGAAGTTTCTGAGAATTCTTCTGTCTAGATTTTATATGAAGATATTCCCGTTTCCAACGAAATCATCACAGTTAAACAAATATCCACTTACAGATTCTACAAAAAGAGTGTTTCCAAACTGCTGTATCCAAAGAAAGGTTCAACTCTGTTAGTTGAGGACACTCATCACAAAGAAGTTTCTGAGAATGCTTCTGTCTAGATTTTAAATGAAGATATTCCCGTTTCCAACGAAATCTTCAGAGCTATCCCAATATCCACTTACAGATTCTACAAAAAGAGTGTTTCCAAATTACTGTATCAAAAGAAAGGTTGAACTCTGTTAGTTGAGGACACACATCACAAAGAAGTTTCTGAGAATGATTCTGTCTAGATTTTACATGAAGATATTCCAGTTTCCTATGAAATCTTCACAGCTTTCCAAATATCCACTTGCAGATTCTACAAAAAGAGTGTTTCCAAACTGCTGTATCAAAAGAAAGGTTCAACTCTCTTAGTTGAGGACACACATCCCACGTAAGTTTCTGAGAAATCCTCTGTCTCGTTTTTACGGGAAGATACTTCCTTTTTCACCGTAGGCATGAAAGCGCTCGAAATGTCCACTTCCAGATACTGCAGAAAGAGTGTTTCAAACCTGCTCTATGAAACGGAATGTTCAGCTCTGAGACTTGAATGCAGATATCACAAAGTAGTTTCAGACAGTGCTTCTGTCTAGATTTTAGAAGAAGATATTCCCGTTTCCAATGAAATCGTTAGAACTCTCTTGATATCCACATACAGATACTACAAAAAGAGTGTTTCCAAACTGCTCTATAAAAAGAAAGGTTCAACTCTGTTAGTTGAGGACACTCATCACAAAGAAGTTTCTGAGAATGCTTCTGTCTAGATTTTATATGAAGATATTCCCGTTTCCATCGAAATCTTCACAGTTATCCAAACATCGACTTGCAGATTCTACAAAAAGAGTGTTTCCAAACTGCTCTATCAAAAGAAAGTTTCAACTCTGTTAGTTGAGGACACACATGCCAAATAAGTTTCTGAGAATGCTTCTGTGTAGATTTAATGGGGAGATATTTCCTTTTTCACCATAGGCCCGAATGCGCTCGAAATGTCCACTTCCAGACACTACAGAAAGAGGGTTTCCAACCTGCTCTATGAAAGGGAATGTTCAGCTCTGTGACTTGAATGCAGATATCACAAAGTAGATTCTGACAGTGCTTCTGTCTAGAATTAAGATGAAGATATTCCCGTTTCCAACGAAATCATTAGGACTATCTAGATATCCAATTACAGATTCCACAAAAAGAGTGTTTCCAAACTGCTCTATAAAAAGAAAGGTTCAACTCTGTTAGTTGAGGACACTCATCACAAAGAAGTTTCTGAGAATTCTTCTGTCTAGATTTTACATGAAGATATTCCCGTTTCCAACGAAATCTTCACAGTTATCCAAATATCCACTAGAAGATTCTACCAAAAGAGTGTTTCCAAAGTGCTCTATTAATAAAATGGTTCAACTCTGTTAGTTGAGGACACTCATCACAAAGAAGTTTCTGAGAATGCTTCTGTCTAGATTTTATATGAAGATATTCCCGTTTCCATCGAAATCTTCACAGTTATCCAAACATCGACTTGCAGATTCTACAAAAAGAGTGTTTCCAAACTGCTCTATCAAAAGAAAGTTTCAACTCTGTTAGTTGAGGACACACATCCCAAATAAGTTTCTGAGAATGCTTCTGTGTAGATTTAATGGGGAGATATTTCGTTTTTCACCATAGGCCCGAAAGCGCTCGTAATGTCCACATCCAGACACTACAGAAAGAGGTTTTCCAACCTGTTCTATGAAAGGGAATGTTCAGCTATGTGACTTGAATGCAGATATCACAAAGTAATTTCTGACAGTGCTTCTGTCTAGATTTCAGATGCTGATATTCCCGTTTCCAATGAAATCGTTAGAACTATCTAGATATCCACTTACAGATTCTACAAAAGAGTGTTTCCAAAGTGCTCTGTCAAAAGAAAGGTTCAACTCTGTTAGTTGAGGACACTCATCACAAAGAAGTTTCTGAGAATGCTTCTGTGAAGATTTTATATGAAGATATTCCCGTTTCCTATGAAATCTTCACAGTTATCCAAATATCCACTTGAAGATTCTACAAAAAGAGTGTTTCCAAACTGCTGTAGCAAAAGAAATGTTGAACTCTGTTAGTTGAGGACACACATCTGAAAGAAGTTTCTGAGAATGCTTCTGTCAAGATTTTATATGAAGATATTCCCGTTTCCAACGAAATCTTCACAGTTATCCAAATATCCACTTGCAGATTCTACAAAAAGAGTGTTTCCAAAGTGCTCTACTATTAAAATGGTTCAACTCTGTTTGTTGCGGACACTCATCACAAAGAAGTTTCTGACAATGCTTCTGTCTAGATTTTATATGAAGATATTCCCGTTTCCAACGAAATCATCACAGTTAAAGAAATATCCACTTACAGATTTTACAAAAAGAGTGTTTCCAAACTGCTGTATCCAAAGAAAGGTTCAACTCTGTTAGTTGAGGACACACATCACAAAGAAGTTTCTGAGAATGCTTCTGTCTGGATTTTAAATGAAGATATTCCCGTTTCCAACGAAATCTTCAGAGTTATCCCAATATCCACTTACAGATTCTACAAAAAGAGTGTTTGCAAATTGCTGTATCAAAAGAAAGGTTGAACTCTGTTAGTTGAGGAAACACATCACAAAGAAGTTTCTGAGAATGCTTCTGTCTAGATTTCACATGAAGATATTCCCGTTTCCTATGAAATCTTCACAGCTTTCCAAATATCCACTTGCAGATTCTACAAAAAGAGTGTTTCCAAACTGCTGTATCAAAAGAAAGGTTCAACTCTCTTAGTTGAGGACACACATCCCACATAAGTTTCTGAGAAATCCTCTGTCTCGTTTTTACGGGAAGATACTTCCTTTTTCACCGTAGGCCTGAAAGCGCTCGAAATGTCCACTTCCAGATACTGCAGAAAGAGTGTTTCAAACCTGCTCTATGAAACGAAATGTTCAGCTCTGAGACTTGAATGCAGATATCACAAATTAGTTTCTGACAGTGCTTCTGTCTAGATTTTAGAAGAAGATATTCCCGTTTCCAATGAAATCGTTAGAACTATCTTGATATCCACATACAGATACTACAAAAACAGTGTTTCCAAACTGCTCTATAAAAAGAAAGGTTCAACTCTGTTAGTTGAGGACACTCATCACAAAGAAGTTTCTGAGAATGCTTCTGTCTAGATTTTGTATGAAGATATTCCCGTTTCCATCGAAATCTTCACAGTTATCCAAACATCGACTTGCAGATTCTACAAAAAGAGTGTTTCCAAACTGCTCTATCAAAAGAAAGTTTCAACTCTGTTAGTTGAGGACACACATCCCAAATAAGTTTCTGAGAATGCTTCTGTCTAGATTTTGTATGAAGGTATTCCCGTTTCCATCGAAATCTTCACAGTTATCCAAACATCTACCTGCAGATTCTACAAAAAGAGTGTTTCCAAACTGCTCTATCAAAAGAAAGTTTCAACTCTGTTAGTTGAGGACACACATCCCAAATAAGTTTCTGAGAATGCTTCTGTGTAGATTTAATGGGGAGATATTTCGTTTTTCACCATAGGCCCGAATGCGCTCGTAATGTCCACTTCCAGACACTACAGAAAGAGGGTTTCCAACCTGCTCTATGAAAGGGAATGTTCAGCTCTGTGACTTGAATGCAGATATCACAAAGTAGTTTCTGACAGTGCTTCTGTCTAGATTTCAGATGCAGATATTCCCGTTTCCAATGAAATCGTTAGAACTATCTAGATATCCACTTACAGATTCTACAAAAAGAGTGTTTCCAAAGTGCTCTGTCAAAAGAAAGGTTCAACTCTGTTAGTTGAGGACACTCATCACAAAGAAGTTTCTGAGAATGCTTCTTTGAAGATTTTATATGAAGATATTCCCGTTTCCTATGAAATCTTCACAGTTATCCAAATATCCACTTGAAGATTCTACAAAAAGAGTGTTTCCAAACTGCTGTAGCAAAAGAAATGTTGAACTCTGTTAGTTGAGGACACACATCACAAAGAAGTTTCTGAGAATGCTTCTGTCAAGATTTTATATGAAGATATTACCGTTTCCAACGAAATCTTCACAGCTATCCAAATATCCACTTGCAGATTCTACAAAAAGAGTGTTTCCAAACTGCTATATCAAAAGAAATGATCAAGTCTGTTAGTGGAGTAAACTCATCCCAAATAAGTTTCTTAGAATGCTTTTGTCTAGATTTTATGGGATGATATTTCCTTTTTCAGCATAGGCCTGAAAGCGCTCGAAATCTCCACTTCCAGATTCTACAGAAAGACTGTTTCAAACCTACTCTATGAAAGGGAATGTTCAGCTCCGTGACTTGAATGCAGATATCACAAAGTAGTTTCTGACAGCGCTTCTGTCCGGATTTTAGATGATGATATACCCGTTTCCAACGAAATCATCACAGTTATCCAAATCTCCACTTACAGATTCTACAAAAATAGTGTTTCCAATCTGCTGTATCAAAAAAAAGGTTCAACTCTGTTAGTTGAGGACACACATCACAAAGAAGTTTCTGAGAATGCTTCTGTCTAGATTTTACATGAAGATATTCCCGTTTCCTATGAAATCTTCCCAGCTTTCCAAATATCCACTTGCAGATTCTACAAAAGGGTGTTTCCAAACTGCTGTATCAAAAGAAAGGTTCAACTCTCTTAGTTGAGGGCACACATCCCAAATAAGTTTCTGAGAAATCCTCTGTCTCGTTTTTATGGGAAGATACTTCCTTTTTCACCGTAGGCCTGAAAGCGCTCGAAATGTCCACTTGCAGATAGCGCAGACAGAGTGTTTCAAACCTGCTCTATGAAAGGGAATGTTCAGCTCTGTGACTTGAATGCAGATATCACAAAGTAGATTCTGACAGTGCTTCTGTCTAGAATTTAGATGAAGATATTCCCGTTTCCAACGAAATCGTTAGGACTATCTAGATATCCAATTACAGATTCCACAAAAAGAGTGTTTCCAAACTGCTCTATAAAAAGAAAGGTTCAACTCTGTTAGTTGAGGACACTCATCACAAAGAAGTTTCTGAGAATTCTTCTGTCTAGATTTTATATGAAGATATTCCCGTTTCCAATGAAATCTTCACAATTATCCAAATATCCACTTGAAGATTCTACCAAAAGAGTGTTTCCAAAGTGCTCTATTAATAAAATGGTTCAACTCTGTTAGTTGAGGACACTCATCACAAAGAAGTTTCTGACAATGCTTCTGTCTAGATTTTATATGAAGATATTCCCGTTTCCAACGAAATCATCACAGTTAAACAAATATCCACTTACAGATTCTACAAAAAGAGTGTTTCCAAACTGCTGTATCCAAAGAAAGTTTCAACTCTGTTAGTTGAGGACACACATCACAAAGAAGTTTCTGAGAATGCTTCTGTCTGGAATTTAAATGAAGATATTCCCGTTTCCAACGAAATCTTCAGAGCTATCCCAATATCCACTTACAGATTCTACAAAAAGAGTGTTTGCAAATTGCTGAATCAAAAGAAAGGTTGAACTCTGTTAGTTGAGGACACACATCACAAAGAAGTTTCTGAGAATGCTTCTGTCTAGATTTTACATGAAGATATTCCCATTTCCTATGAAATCTTCAAAGCTTTCCAAATATCCACTTGCAGATTCTACAAAAAGAGTGTTTCCAAACTGCTGTATCAAAAGAAAGGTTCAACTCTCTTAGTTGAGGACACACATCCCACATAAGTTTCTGAGAAATCCTCTGTCTCGTTTTAACGGGAAGATACTTCCTTTTTCACCATTGGCCTGAAAGCGCTCGAAATGTCCACTTCCAGATACTACAGAAAGACTGTTTCAAACCTACTCTATGAAAGGGAATGTTCAGCTCTGTGACTTGAATGCAGATATCACAAAGTAGTTTCTGACAGCGCTTCTGTCTAGATTTTAGATGAAGATATTCCCGTTTCCAACGAAATCATCACAGTTATCCAAATATCCACTTACAGATTCTACAAAAAGAGTGTTTCCAAACTGCTGTATCCAAAGAAAGGTTCAACTCTGTTAGTTGAGGACACACATCACAAAGAAGTTTCTCAGAATGCTTCTGTCTAGATTTTAGATGAAGATATTCCCGTTTCCAACAAAATCATCACAGTTAAACAAACATCCACTTGCAGATTCTACAAAAAGAGTGTTTCCAAACTGCTCTATCCAAAGAAAGGTTCAACTCTGTTAGTTGAGGACACACATCACAAAGGAGTTTCTGAGAATGCTTCTGTCTAGATTTTAAATGAAGATATTCCCGTTTCCAATGAAATCCTCAGATATATCCCAATATCCACTTACAGATTCTACAAAAAGAGTGTTTGCAAACTGCTGTATCAAAAGAAAGGTTCAACTCTGTTAGTTGAGGACACACATCACAAAGAAGTTTCTGAGAATGCTTCTGTCTAGATTTTACATGAAGATATTCCCGTTTCCTATGAAATCTTCACAGCTTTCCAAATATCCACTTGCAGATTCTACAAAAAGAGTGTTTCCAAACTGCTGTATCAATAGAAATGTTCAACTCCCTTAGTTGACTACACACATCCCAAATAAGTTTCTGAGAAATCCTCTGTCTCGTTTTTATGGGAAGATACTTCCTTTTTCACCGTAGGCCTGAAAGCGCTCGAAATGTCCAACTGCAGATACTGCAGAAACAGTGTTTCAAACCTGCTCTATGAAAGGGAATGTTCAGCTCTGTGACTTGAATGCAGATATCACAAAGTAGATTCTGACAGTGCTTCTGTCTAGAATTTAGATGAAGATATTCCCGTTTCCAACGAAATCATTAGGACTATCTAGATATCCAATTACAGATTCCACAAAAAGAGTGTTTCCAAACTGCTCTATAAAAAGAAAGGTTCAACTCTGTTAGTTGAGGACACTCATCACAAAGAAGTTTCTGAGAATTCTTCTGTCTAGATTTTATATGAAGATATTCCCGTTTCCAACGAAATCTTCACAGTTATCCAAATATCCACTTGAAGATTCTACCAAAAGAGTGTTTCCAAACTGCTGTATCCAAAGAAAGGTTCAACTCTGTTGGTTGAGGACACACATCACAAAGAAGTTTCTGAGAATGCTTCTGTCTGGATTTTAAATGAAGATATTCCCGTTTCCAACGAAATCTTCAGAGCTATCCCAATATCCACTTACAGATTCTACAAAAAGAGTGTTTGCAAATTGCTGTATCAAAAGAAAGGTTGAACTCTGTTAGTTGAGGACACACATCACAAAGAAGTTTCTGAGAATGCTTCTGTCTAGATTTTACATGAAGATATTCCCGTTTCCTATGAAATCTTCACAGCTTTCCAAATATCCACTTGCAGATTCTACAAAAAGAGTGTTTCCAAACTGCTGTATCAAAAGAA
This sequence comes from Gorilla gorilla gorilla, assembly GCF_029281585.2. NCBI lineage: Eukaryota > Metazoa > Chordata > Mammalia > Primates > Hominidae > Gorilla > Gorilla gorilla. The sequence continues at coordinate 18,443,137 of NC_073237.2, forward strand.
AGGTTCAACTCTCTTAGTTGAGGACACACATCCCACATAAGTTTCTGAGAAATCCTCTGTCTCGTTTTTACGGGAAGATACTTCCTTTTTCACCGTAGGCCTGAAAGCGCTCGAAATGTCCACTTCCAGATACTGCAGAAAGAGTGTTTCAAACCTGCTCTATGAAACGGAATGTTCAGCTCTGAGACTTGAATGCAGATATCACAAAGTAGTTTCTGACAGTGCTTCTGTCTAGATTTTAGAAGAAGATATTCCCGTTTCCAATGAAATCGTTAGAACTATCTTGATATCCACATACAGATACTACAAAAAGAGTGTTTCCAAACTGCTCTATAAAAAGAAAGGTTCAACTCTGTTAGTTGTGGACACTCATCACAAAGAAGTTTCTGAGAATGCTTCTGTCTAGATTTTATATGAAGATATTACCGTTTCCAACGAAATCTTCACAGTTATCCAAACATCGACTTGCAGATTCTACAAAAAGAGTGTTTCCAAACTGCTCTATCAAAAGAAAGTTTCAACTCTGTTAGTTGAGGACACACATCCCAAATAAGTTTCTGAGAATGCTTCTGTGTAGATTTAATGGGGAGATATTTCGTTTTTCACCATAGGCCCGAATGCGCTCGTAATGTCCACTTCCAGACACTACAGAAAGAGGGTTTCCAACCTGCTCTATGAAAGGGAATGTTCAGCTCTGTGACTTGAATGCAGATATCACAAAGTAGTTTCTGACAGTGCTTCTGTCTAGATTTCAGATGCAGATATTCCCGTTTCCAAAGAAATCGTTGGAACTATCTAGATATCCACTTACAGATTCTACAAAAAGAGTGTTTCCAAAGTGCTCTGTCAAAAGAAAGGTTCAACTCTGTTAGTTGAGGACACTCATCACAAAGAAGTTTCTGAGAATGCTTCTGTGAAGATTTTATATGAAGATATTCCCGTTTCCTATGAAATCTTCACAGTTATCCAAATATCCACTTGAAGATTCTACAAAAAGAGTGTTTCCAAACTGCTGTAGCAAAAGAAATGTTGAACTCTGTTAGTTGAGGACACACATCACAAAGAAGTTTCTGAGAATGCTTCTGTCAAGATTTTATATGAAGATATTACCGTTTCCAACGAAATCTTCACAGTTAACCAAATATCCACTTGCAGATTCTACAAAAGGAGTGTTTCCAAACTGCTATATCAAAAGAAATGATCAAGTCTGTTAGTGGAGTAAACTCATCCCAAATAAGTTTCTTAGAATGCTTTTGTCTAGATTTTATGGGATGATATTTCCTTTTTCACCATAGGCCTGAAAGCACTCGAAATCTCCACTTCCAGATACTACAGAAAGACTGTTTCAAACCTACTCTATGAAAGGGAATGTTCAGCTCTGTGACTTGAATGCAGATATCACAAAGTAGTTTCTGACAGCGCTTCTGTCTAGATTTTAGATGAAGATATTCCCGTTTCCAACGAAATCATCACAGTTATCCAAATATCCACTTACAGATTCTACAAAAAGAGTGTTTCCAAACTGCTGTATCCAAAGAAAGGTTCAACTCTGTTAGGTGAGGACACACATCACAAAGAAGTTTCTGAGAATGCTTCTGTCTAGATTTTATATGAAGATATTCCCGTTTCCAATGAAATCTTCACAGTTATCCAAATATCCAATTACAGATTCCACAAAAAGAGTGTTTCCAAACTGCACTATAAAAAGAAAGGTTCAACTCTGTTAGTTGAGGACACTCATCACAAAGAAGTTTCTGAGAATTCTTCTGTCTAGATTTTATATGAAGATATTCCCGTTTCCAATGAAATCTTCACAATTATCCAAATATCCACTTGAAGATTCTACCAAAAGAGTGTTTCCAAAGTGCTCTATTAATAAAATGGTTCAACTCTGTTAGTTGAGGACACTCATCACAAAGAAGTTTCTGACAATGCTTCCGTCTATATTTTATATGAAGATATTCCCGTTTCCAACGAAATCATCACAGTTAAACAAATATCCACTTACAGATTCTACAAAAAGAGTGTTTCCAAACTGCTTTATCCAAAGAAAGGTTCAACTCTGTTAGTTGAGGACACACATCACAAAGAAGTTTCTGAGAATGCTTCTGTCTGGATTTTAAATGAAGATATTCCCGTTTCCAACGAAATCTTCAGAGCTATCCAAATATCCACTTACAGATTCTACAAAAAGAGTGTTTGCAAATTGCTGTATCAAAAGAAAGGTTGAACTCTGTTAGTTGAGGACACACATCACAAAGAAGTTTCTGAGAATGCTTCTGTCTAGATTTTACATGAAGATATTCCCGTTTCCTATGAAATCTTCACAGCTTTCCAAATATCCACTTGCAGATTCTACAAAAAGAGTGTTTCCAAACTGCTGTATCAAAAGAAAGGTTGACTCTCCTGGTTGAGGACACACATCCCACATAAGTTTCTGAGAAATCCTCTGTCTCGTTTTTACGGGAAGATACTTCCTTTTTCACCGTAGGCCTGAAAGCGCTCGAAATGTCCAATTCCAGATACTGCAGAAAGAGTGTTTCAAACCTGCTCTATGAAACGGAATGTTCAGCTCTGAGACTTGAATGCAGATATCACAAAGTAGTTTCTGACAGTGCTTCTGTCTAGATTTTAGAAGAAGATATTCCCGTTTCCAATGAAATCGTTAGAACCATCTGGGTATCCACATACAGATACTACAAAAAGAGTGTTTCCAAACTGCTCTATAAAAAGAAAGGTTCAACTCTGTTAGTTGAGGACACTTATCACAAAGAAGTTTCTGAGAATGCTTCTGTCTAGATTTTATATGAAGATATTCTCGTTTCCAAAGAAATCTTCACAGTTATCCAAACATCGACTTGCAGATTCTACAAAAAGAGTGTTTCCAAACTGCTCTATCAAAAGAAAGTTTCAACTCTGTTAGTTGAGGTCACACATGCCAAATAAGTTTCTGAGAATGCTTCTGTGTAGATTTAATGGGGAGATATTTCGTTTTACACCATAGGCCCGAATGCGCTCGTAATGTGCACTTCCAGACACTACAGAAAGAGGTTTTCCAACCTGCTCTAAGAAAGGGAATGTTCAGCTCTGTGACTTGAATGCAGATATCACAAAGTAGTTTCTGACAGTGCTTCTGTCTAGATTTCAGATGCAGATATTCCGGTTTCCTATGAAATCTTCACAGTTATCCAAATATCCTCTTGAAGATTCTACAAAAAGAGTGTTTCCAAACTGCTGTAGCAAAAGAAATGTTGAACTCTGTTAGTTGAGGACACACATCACAAAGAAGTTTCTGAGAATGCTTCTGTCAAGATTTTATATGAAGATATTACCGTTTCTAACGAAATCTTCACAGCTATCCAAATATCCACTTGCAGATTCTACAAAAAGAGTGTTTCCAAACTGCTATATCAAAAGAAATGATCAAGTCTGTTAGTGGAGTAAACTCATCCCAAATAAGTTTCTTAGAATGCTTCTGTCTAGATTTTATCGGATGATATTTCCTTTTTCACCATAGGCCTGAAAGCGCTCGAAATCTCCACTTCCAGATTCTACAGAAAGACTGTTTCAAACCTACTCTAAGAAAGGGAATGTTCAGCTCTGTGACTTGAATGCAGATATCACAAAGTAGTTTCTGACAGCGCTTCTGTCTAGATTTTAGATGATGATATTCCCGTTTCCAACGAAATCATCACAGTTATCAAAATATCCACTTACAGATTCTACAAAAAGAGTGTTTCCAAGCTGCTGTATCAAAAGAAAGGTTGAACTCTGTTAGTTGAGGACACACATCACAAAGAAGTTTCTGAGAATGCTTCTGTCTAGATTTTACATGAAGATATTCCCGTTTCCTATGAAATCTTCACAGCTTTCCAAATATCCACTTGCAGATTCTACAAAAAGAGTGTTTCCAAACTGCTGTATCAAAAGAAAGGTTTAACTCTCTTAGTTGAGGACACACATCCCACATAAGTTTCTGAGAAATCCTCTGTCTCGTTTTTACGGGAAGATACTTCCTTTTTCACCGTAGGCACGAAAGCGCTCGAAATGTCCACTTCCAGATACTGCAGAAAGAGTGTTTCAAACCAGCTCTATGAAACGGAATGTTCAGCTCAGAGACTTGAATGCAGATATCACAAAGTAGTTTCTGACAGTGCTTCTGTCTAGATTTCAGATGCAGATATTCCCGTTTGCTATGAAATCTTCACAGCTATCCAAATATCCACTTGCAGATTCTACAAAAAGAGTGTTTCCAAACTGCTATATCAAAAGAAATGATCAAGTCTGTTAGTGGAGTAAACTCATCCCAAATAAGTTTCTTAGAATGCTTTTGTCTAGATTTTATGGGATGATATTTCCTTTTTCACCATAGGCCTGAAAGCGCTCGAAATCTCCACTTCCAGATTCTACAGAAAGACTGTTTCAAACCTACTCTATGAAAGGGAATGTTCAGCTCCGTGACTTGAATGCAGATATCACAAAGTAGTTTCTGACAGCGCTTCTGTCCGGATTTTAGATGATGATATACCCGTTTCCAACGAAATCATCACAGTTATCCAAATCTCCACTTACAGATTCTACAAAAATAGTGTTTCCAATCTGCTGTATCAAAAAAAAGGTTCAACTCTGTTAGTTGAGGACACACATCACAAAGAAGTTTCTGAGAATGCTTCTGTCTAGATTTTACATGAAGATATTCCCGTTTCCTATGAAATCTTCCCAGCTTTCCAAATATCCACTTGCAGATTCTACAAAAGGGTGTTTCCAAACTGCTGTATCAAAAGAAAGGTTCAACTCTCTTAGTTGAGGGCACACATCCCAAATAAGTTTCTGAGAAATCCTCTGTCTCGTTTTTATGGGAAGATACTTCCTTTTTCACCGTAGGCCTGAAAGCGCTCGAAATGTCCACTTGCAGATAGCGCAGACAGAGTGTTTCAAACCTGCTCTATGAAAGGGAATGTTCAGCTCTGTGACTTGAATGCAGATATCACAAAGTAGATTCTGACAGTGCTTCTGTCTAGAATTTAGATGAAGATATTCCCGTTTCCAACGAAATCGTTAGGACTATCTAGATATCCAATTACAGATTCCACAAAAAGAGTGTTTCCAAACTGCTCTATAAAAAGAAAGGTTCAACTCTGTTAGTTGAGGACACTCATCACAAAGAAGTTTCTGAGAATTCTTCTGTCTAGATTTTATATGAAGATATTCCCGTTTCCAATGAAATCTTCACAATTATCCAAATATCCACTTGAAGATTCTACCAAAAGAGTGTTTCCAAAGTGCTCTATTAATAAAATGGTTCAACTCTGTTAGTTGAGGACACTCATCACAAAGAAGTTTCTGACAATGCTTCTGTCTAGATTTTATATGAAGATATTCCCGTTTCCAACGAAATCATCACAGTTAAACAAATATCCACTTACAGATTCTACAAAAAGAGTGTTTCCAAACTGCTGTATCCAAAGAAAGTTTCAACTCTGTTAGTTGAGGACACACATCACAAAGAAGTTTCTGAGAATGCTTCTGTCTGGAATTTAAATGAAGATATTCCCGTTTCCAACGAAATCTTCAGAGCTATCCCAATATCCACTTACAGATTCTACAAAAAGAGTGTTTGCAAATTGCTGAATCAAAAGAAAGGTTGAACTCTGTTAGTTGAGGACACACATCACAAAGAAGTTTCTGAGAATGCTTCTGTCTAGATTTTACATGAAGATATTCCCATTTCCTATGAAATCTTCAAAGCTTTCCAAATATCCACTTGCAGATTCTACAAAAAGAGTGTTTCCAAACTGCTGTATCAAAAGAAAGGTTCAACTCTCTTAGTTGAGGACACACATCCCACATAAGTTTCTGAGAAATCCTCTGTCTCGTTTTAACGGGAAGATACTTCCTTTTTCACCATTGGCCTGAAAGCGCTCGAAATGTCCACTTCCAGATACTACAGAAAGACTGTTTCAAACCTACTCTATGAAAGGGAATGTTCAGCTCTGTGACTTGAATGCAGATATCACAAAGTAGTTTCTGACAGCGCTTCTGTCTAGATTTTAGATGAAGATATTCCCGTTTCCAACGAAATCATCACAGTTATCCAAATATCCACTTACAGATTCTACAAAAAGAGTGTTTCCAAACTGCTGTATCCAAAGAAAGGTTCAACTCTGTTAGTTGAGGACACACATCACAAAGAAGTTTCTCAGAATGCTTCTGTCTAGATTTTAGATGAAGATATTCCCGTTTCCAACAAAATCATCACAGTTAAACAAACATCCACTTGCAGATTCTACAAAAAGAGTGTTTCCAAACTGCTCTATCCAAAGAAAGGTTCAACTCTGTTAGTTGAGGACACACATCACAAAGGAGTTTCTGAGAATGCTTCTGTCTAGATTTTAAATGAAGATATTCCCGTTTCCAATGAAATCCTCAGATATATCCCAATATCCACTTACAGATTCTACAAAAAGAGTGTTTGCAAACTGCTGTATCAAAAGAAAGGTTCAACTCTGTTAGTTGAGGACACACATCACAAAGAAGTTTCTGAGAATGCTTCTGTCTAGATTTTACATGAAGATATTCCCGTTTCCTATGAAATCTTCACAGCTTTCCAAATATCCACTTGCAGATTCTACAAAAAGAGTGTTTCCAAACTGCTGTATCAAAAGAAATGTTCAACTCCCTTAGTTGACTACACACATCCCAAATAAGTTTCTGAGAAATCCTCTGTCTCGTTTTTATGGGAAGATACTTCCTTTTTCACCGTAGGCCTGAAAGCGCTCGAAATGTCCAACTGCAGATACTGCAGAAACAGTGTTTCAAACCTGCTCTATGAAAGGGAATGTTCAGCTCTGTGACTTGAATGCAGATATCACAAAGTAGATTCTGACAGTGCTTCTGTCTAGAATTTAGATGAAGATATTCCCGTTTCCAACGAAATCATTAGGACTATCTAGATATCCAATTACAGATTCCACAAAAAGAGTGTTTCCAAACTGCTCTATAAAAAGAAAGGTTCAACTCTGTTAGTTGAGGACACTCATCACAAAGAAGTTTCTGAGAATTCTTCTGTCTAGATTTTATATGAAGATATTCCCGTTTCCAACGAAATCTTCACAGTTATCCAAATATCCACTTGAAGATTCTACCAAAAGAGTGTTTCCAAACTGCTGTATCCAAAGAAAGGTTCAACTCTGTTGGTTGAGGACACACATCACAAAGAAGTTTCTGAGAATGCTTCTGTCTGGATTTTAAATGAAGATATTCCCGTTTCCAACGAAATCTTCAGAGCTATCCCAATATCCACTTACAGATTCTACAAAAAGAGTGTTTGCAAATTGCTGTATCAAAAGAAAGGTTGAACTCTGTTAGTTGAGGACACACATCACAAAGAAGTTTCTGAGAATGCTTCTGTCTAGATTTTACATGAAGATATTCCCGTTTCCTATGAAATCTTCACAGCTTTCCAAATATCCACTTGCAGATTCTACAAAAAGAGTGTTTCCAAACTGCTGTATCAAAAGAAAGGTTCAACTCTCTTAGTTGAGGACACACATCCCACATAAGTTTCTGAGAAATCCTCTGTCTCGTTTTTACGGGAAGATACTTCGTTTTTCACCGTAGGCCTGAAAGCGCTCGAAATGTCCACTTCCAGATACTGCAGAAAGAGTGTTTAAAACCTGCTCTATGAAACGGAATGTTCAGCTCTGAGACTTGAATGCAGATATCACAAAGTAGTTTCTGACAGTGCTTCTGTCTAGATTTTAGAAGAAGATATTCCCGTTTCCAATGAAATCGTTAGAACTATCTTGATATCCACATACAGATACTACAAAAAGAGTGTTTCCAAACTGCTCTATAAAAAGAAAGGTTCAACTCTGTTAGTTGTGGACACTCATCACAAAGAAGTTTCTGAGAATGCTTCTGTCTAGATTTTATATGAAGATATTCCCGTTTCCAACGAAATCTTCACAGTTATCCAAACATCGACTTGCAGATTCTACAAAAAGAGTGTTTCCAAACTGCTCTATCAAAAGAAAGTTTCAACTCTGTTAGTTGAGGACACACATCCCAAATAAGTTTCTGAGAATGCTTCTGTGTAGATTTAATGGGGAGATATTTCGTTTTTCACCATAGGCCCGAATGCGCTCGTAATGTCCACTTCCAGACACTACAGAAAGAGGGTTTCCAACCTGCTCTATGAAAGGGAATGTTCAGCTCTGTGACTTGAATGCAGATATCACAAAGTAGTTTCTGACAGTGCTTCTGTCTAGATTTCAGATGCAGATATTCCCGTTTCCAAAGAAATCGTTGGAACTATCTAGATATCCACTTACAGATTCTACAAAAAGAGTGTTTCCAAAGTGCTCTGTCAAAAGAAAGGTTCAACTCTGTTAGTTGAGGACACTCATCACAAAGAAGTTTCTGAGAATGCTTCTGTGAAGATTTTATATGAAGATATTCCCGTTTCCTATGAAATCTTCACAGTTATCCAAATATCCACTTGAAGATTCTACAAAAAGAGTGTTTCCAAACTGCTGTAGCAAAAGAAATGTTGAACTCTGTTAGTTGAGGACACACATCACAAAGAAGTTTCTGAGAATGCTTCTGTCAAGATTTTATATGAAGATATTACCGTTTCCAACGAAATCTTCACAGTTAACCAAATATCCACTTGCAGATTCTACAAAAGGAGTGTTTCCAAACTGCTATATCAAAAGAAATGATCAAGTCTGTTAGTGGAGTAAACTCATCCCAAATAAGTTTCTTAGAATGCTTTTGTCTAGATTTTATGGGATGATATTTCCTTTTTCACCATAGGCCTGAAAGCACTCGAAATCTCCACTTCCAGATACTACAGAAAGACTGTTTCAAACCTACTCTATGAAAGGGAATGTTCAGCTCTGTGACTTGAATGCAGATATCACAAAGTAGTTTCTGACAGCGCTTCTGTCTAGATTTTAGATGAAGATATTCCCGTTTCCAACGAAATCATCACAGTTATCCAAATATCCACTTACAGATTCTACAAAAAGAGTGTTTCCAAACTGCTGTATCCAAAGAAAGGTTCAACTCTGTTAGGTGAGGACACACATCACAAAGAAGTTTCTGAGAATGCTTCTGTCTAGATTTTATATGAAGATATTCCCGTTTCCAATGAAATCTTCACAGTTATCCAAATATCCAATTACAGATTCCACAAAAAGAGTGTTTCCAAACTGCACTATAAAAAGAAAGGTTCAACTCTGTTAGTTGAGGACACTCATCACAAAGAAGTTTCTGAGAATTCTTCTGTCTAGATTTTATATGAAGATATTCCCGTTTCCAATGAAATCTTCACAATTATCCAAATATCCACTTGAAGATTCTACCAAAAGAGTGTTTCCAAAGTGCTCTATTAATAAAATGGTTCAACTCTGTTAGTTGAGGACACTCATCACAAAGAAGTTTCTGACAATGCTTCCGTCTATATTTTATATGAAGATATTCCCGTTTCCAACGAAATCATCACAGTTAAACAAATATCCACTTACAGATTCTACAAAAAGAGTGTTTCCAAACTGCTTTATCCAAAGAAAGGTTCAACTCTGTTAGTTGAGGACACACATCACAAAGAAGTTTCTGAGAATGCTTCTGTCTGGATTTTAAATGAAGATATTCCCGTTTCCAACGAAATCTTCAGAGCTATCCAAATATCCACTTACAGATTCTACAAAAAGAGTGTTTGCAAATTGCTGTATCAAAAGAAAGGTTGAACTCTGTTAGTTGAGGACACACATCACAAAGAAGTTTCTGAGAATGCTTCTGTCTAGATTTTACATGAAGATATTCCCGTTTCCTATGAAATCTTCACAGCTTTCCAAATATCCACTTGCAGATTCTACAAAAAGAGTGTTTCCAAACTGCTGTATCAAAAGAAAGGTTGACTCTCCTGGTTGAGGACACACATCCCACATAAGTTTCTGAGAAATCCTCTGTCTCGTTTTTACGGGAAGATACTTCCTTTTTCACCGTAGGCCTGAAAGCGCTCGAAATGTCCAATTCCAGATACTGCAGAAAGAGTGTTTCAAACCTGCTCTATGAAACGGAATGTTCAGCTCTGAGACTTGAATGCAGATATCACAAATTAGTTTCTGACAGTGCTTCTGTCTAGATTTTAGAAGAAGATATTCCCGTTTCCAATGAAATCGTTAGAACCATCTGGATATCCACATACAGATACTACAAAAAGAGTGTTTCCAAACTGCTCTATAAAAAGAAAGGTTCAACTCTGTTAGTTGAGGACACTTATCACAAAGAAGTTTCTGAGAATGCTTCTGTCTAGATTTTATATGAAGATATTCTCGTTTCCAAAGAAATCTTCACAGTTATCCAAACATCGACTTGCAGATTCTACAAAAAGAGTGTTTCCAAACTGCTCTATCAAAAGAAAGTTTCAACTCTGTTAGTTGAGGTCACACATGCCAAATAAGTTTCTGAGAATGCTTCTGTGTAGATTTAATGGGGAGATATTTCGTTTTACACCATAGGCCCGAATGCGCTCGTAATGTGCACTTCCAGACACTACAGAAAGAGGTTTTCCAACCTGCTCTAAGAAAGGGAATGTTCAGCTCTGTGACTTGAATGCAGATATCACAAAGTAGTTTCTGACAGTGCTTCTGTCTAGATTTCAGATGCAGATATTCCGGTTTCCTATGAAATCTTCACAGTTATCCAAATATCCTCTTGAAGATTCTACAAAAAGAGTGTTTCCAAACTGCTGTAGCAAAAGAAATGTTGAACTCTGTTAGTTGAGGACACACATCACAAAGAAGTTTCTGAGAATGCTTCTGTCAAGATTTTATATGAAGATATTACCGTTTCTAACGAAATCTTCACAGCTATCCAAATATCCACTTGCAGATTCTACAAAAAGAGTGTTTCCAAACTGCTATATCAAAAGAAATGATCAAGTCTGTTAGTGGAGTAAACTCATCCCAAATAAGTTTCTTAGAATGCTTCTGTCTAGATTTTATCGGATGATATTTCCTTTTTCACCATAGGCCTGAAAGCGCTCGAAATCTCCACTTCCAGATACTACAGAAAGACTGTTTCAAACCTACTCTAGGAAAGGGAATGTTCAGCTCTGTGACTTGAATGCAGATATCACAAAGTAGTTTCTGACAGCGCTTCTGTCTAGATTTTAGATGATGATATTCCCGTTTCCAACGAAATCATCACAGTTATCAAAATATCCACTTACAGATTCTACAAAAAGAGTGTTTCCAAACTGCTGTATCAAAAGAAAGGTTGAACTCTGTTAGTTGAGGACACACATCACAAAGAAGTTTCTGAGAATGCTTCTGTCTAGATTTTACATGAAGATATTCCCGTTTCCTATGAAATCTTCACAGCTTTCCAAATATCCACTTGCAGATTCTACAAAAAGAGTGTTTCCAAACTGCTGTATCAAAAGAAAGGTTTAACTCTCTTAGTTGAGGACACACATCCCACATAAGTTTCTGAGAAATCCTCTGTCTCGTTTTTACGGGAAGATACTTCCTTTTTCACCGTAGGCACAAAAGCGCTCGAAATGTCCACTTCCAGATACTGCAGAAAGAGTGTTTCAAACCAGCTCTATGAAACGGAATGTTCAGCTCAGAGACTTGAATGCAGATATCACAAAGTAGTTTCTGACAGTGCTTCTGTCTAGATTTCAGATGCAGATATTCCCGTTTGCTATGAAATCTTCACAGCTATCCAAATATCCACTTGCAGATTCTACAAAAAGAGTGTTTCCAAACTGCTATATCAAAAGAAATGATCAAGTCTGTTAGTGGAGTAAACTCATCCCAAATAAGTTTCTTAGAATGCTTTTGTCTAGATTTTATGGGATGATATTTCCTTTTTCACCATTGGCCTGAAAGCGCTCGAAATCTCCACTTCCAGATACTACAGAAAGACTGTTTCAAACCTCCTCTATGAAAGGGAATGTTCAGCTCTGTGACTTGAATGCAGATATCACAAAGTAGTTTCTGACAGCGCTTCTGTCTGGATTTTAGATGAAGACATTCCCGTTTCCAACCAAATCATCACAGTTATCCAAATATCCACTTACAGATTCTACAAAAAGAGTGTTTCCAAACTGCTGTATCCAAAGAAAGGTTCAACTCTGTTAGGTGAGGACACACACCACAAAGAAGTTTCTGAGAATGCTTCTGTCTAGATTTTATATGAAGATATTCCTGTTTCCAATGAAATCTTCACAGTTATCCAAATATCCAATTACAGATTCCACAAAAAGAGTGTTTCCAAACTGCACTATAAAAAGAAAGGTTCAACTCTGTTAGTTGAGGACACTCATCACAAAGAAGTTTCTGAGAATTCTTCTGTCTAGATTTTATATGAAGATATTCCCGTTTCCAACGAAATCTTCACAGTTATCCAAATATCCACTTGAAGATTCTACCAAAAGAGTGTTTCCAAAGTGCTCTATTAATAAAATGGTTCAACTCTGTTAGTTGAGGACACTCATCACAAAGAAGTTTCTGACAATGCTTCTGTCTAGATTTTATATGAAGATATTCCCGTTTCCAACGAAATCATCACAGTTAAACAAATATCCACTTACAGATTCTACAAAAAGAGTGTTTCCAAACTGCTGTATCCAAAGAAAGGTTCAACTCTGTTAGTTGAGGACACACATCACAAAGAAGTTTCTGAGAATGCTTCTGTCTGGATTTTAAATGAAGATATTCCCGTTTCCAACGAAATCTTCAGAGCTATCCCAATATCCACTTACAGATTCTACAAAAAGAGTGTTTGCAAATTGCTGTATCAAAAGAAAGGTTGAACTCCGTTAGTTGAGGACACACAGCACAAAGAAGTTTCTGAGAATGCTTCTGTCTAGATTTTACATGAAGATATTCCCGTTTCCTATGAAATCTTCACAGCTTTCCAAATATCCACTTGCAGATTCTACAAAAAGAGTGTTTCCAAACTGCTGTATCAAAAGAAAGGTTCAACTCTCTTAGTTGAGGACACACATCCCACATAACTTTCTGAGAAATCCTCTGTCTCGTTTTTACGGGAAGATCCTTCCTTTTTCACCGTAGACCTGAAAGCGCTCGAAATGTCCACTTCCAGATACTGCAGAAAGAGTGTTTCAAAACTGCTCTATGAAACGGAATGTTCAGCTCTGAGACTTGAATGCAGATATCACAAAGTAGTTTCTGACAGTGCTTCTGTCTAGATTTTAGAAGAAGATATTCCCGTTTCCAATGAAATCGTTAGAACTGTCTTGATATCCACATACAGATACTACAAAAAGAGTGTTTCCAAACTGCTCTATAAAAAGAAAGGTTCAACTCTGTTAGTTGAGGACACTCATCACAAAGAAGTTTCTGAGAATGCTTCTGTCTAGATTTTATATGAAGATATTCCGGTTTCCAACGAAATCTTCACAGTTATCCAAACATCGACTTGCAGATTCTACAAAAAGAGTGTTTCCAAACTGCTCTATCAAAAGAAAGTTTCAACTCTGTTAGTTGAGGACACACATCCCAAATAAGTTTCTGAGAATGATTCTGTGTAGATTTAATGGGGAGATATTTCGTTTTTCACCATAGGCCCGAATGCGCTCGTAATGTCCACTTCCAGACACTACAGAAAGAGGGTTTCCAACCTGCTCTATGAAAGGGAATGTTCAGTTCTGTGACTTGAATGCAGATATCACAAAGTAGTTTCTGAAAGTGCTTCTGTCTAGATTTCAGATGCAGATATTCCCGTTTCCAATGAAATCGTTAGAACTATCTAGATATCCACTTACAGATTCTACAAAAAGAGTGTTTCCAAAGTGCTCTGTCAAAAGAAAGGTTCAACTCTGTTAGTTGAGGACACTCATCACAAAGAAGTTTCTGAGAATGCTTCTGTGAAGATTTTATATGAAGATATTCCCGTTTCCTATGAAATCTTCACAGTTATCCAATTATCCACTTGAAGATTCTACAAAAAGAGTGTTTCCAAACTGCTGTAGCAAAAGAAATGTTGAACTCTGTTAGTTGAGGACACACATCCCAAAGAAGTTTCTGAGAATGCTTCTGTCTAGATTTTATATGAAGATATTACCTTTTCCATCGAAATCTTCACAGTTATCCAAATATTCACTTGCAGATTCTACAAAAAGAGTGTTTCCAAACTGCTATATCAAAAGAAATGAGCAAGTCTGATAGTGGAGTAAACTCATCCCAAATAAGTTTCTTAGAATGCTTTTGCCTAGATTTTATGGGATGATATTTCCTTCTTCACCATAGGCCTGAAAGCGCTCGAAATGTCCACTTCCAGATACTAGAGAAAGACTGTTTCAAACCTACCCTATGAAAGGGAATGTTCAGCTCTGTGACTTGAATGCAGATATCACAAAGTAGTTTCTGACAGCGCTTCTGTCTAGATTTTAGATGAAGATATTCCCGTTTCCAACGAAATCATCAGAGTTATCCAAATATCCACTTACAGATTCTACAAAAAGAGTGTTTCCAAACTGCTGTATCCAAAGAAAGGTTCAACTCTGTTAGTTGAGGACACACATCACAAAGAAGTTTCTGAGAATGCTTCTGTCTAGATTTTACATGAAGATATTCCCGTTTCCCATGAAATCTTCACAGCTTTCCAAATATCCACAAGCAGATTCTACAAAAAGTGTGTTTCCAAACTGCTGTATCAAAAGAAAGGTTCAACTCTCTTAGTTGAGGACACACATCCCAAATAAGTTTCTGAGAAATCCTCTGTCTCGTTTTTATGGGAAGATACTTCCTTTTTCACCGTAGGCCTGAAAGCGCTCGAAATGTTCACTTGCAGGTACCGCAGAAAGAGTGTTTCAAACCTGCTCTATGAAAGGGAATGTTCAGCTCTGTGACTTGAATGCAGATATCACAAAGTAGATTATTACAGTGCTTCTGTCTAGAATTTAGATGAAGATATTCCCGTTTCCAATGAAATCGTTAGAACTATCTTGATATCCACATACAGATTCTACAAAAAGAGTGTTTCCAAACTGCTCTATAAAAAGAAAGGTTTAACTCTGTTAGTTGAGGACACTCATCACAAAGAAGTTTCTGAGAATTCTTCTGTCTAGATTTTATATGAAGATATTCCCGTTTCCAATGAAATCTTCACAGTTATCCAAATATCCACTTGAAGATTCTACCAAAAGAGTGTTTCCAAAGTGCTCTATTAATAAAATGGTTCAACTCTGTTAGTTGAGGACACTCATCACAAAGAAGTTTCTGACAATGCTTCTGTCTAGATTTTATATGAAGATATTCCCGTTTCCAACGAAATCATCACAGTTAAACAAATATCCACTTACAGATTCTACAAAAAGAGTGTTTCCAAACTGCTGTAGGAAAAGAAATGTTGAATTCTGTTAGTTGAGGACACACATCAGAAAGAAGTTTCTGAGAATGCTTCTGTCAAGATTTTATATGAAGATATTACCGTTTCCAACGAAATCTTCACAGTTATCCAAATATCCACTTGAAGATTCTACCAAAAGAGTGTTTCCAAACTGCTGTATCCAAAGAAAGGTTCAACTCTGTTAGTTGAGGACACTCATCACAAAGAAGTTTCTGAGAATGCTTCTGTGAAGATTTTATATGAAGATATTCCCGTTTCCTATGAAATCTTCACAGTTATCCAATTATCCACTTGAAGATTCTACAAAAAGAGTGTTTCCAAACTGCTGTAGCAAAAGAAATGTTGAACTCTGTTAGTTGAGGACACACATCCCAAAGAAGTTTCTGAGAATGCTTCTGTCTAGATTTTATATGAAGATATTACCTTTTCCATCGAAATCTTCACAGTTATCCAAATATTCACTTGCAGATTCTACAAAAAGAGTGTTTCCAAACTGCTATATCAAAAGAAATGAGCAAGTCTGATAGTGGAGTAAACTCATCCCAAATAAGTTTCTTAGAATGCTTTTGCCTAGATTTTATGGGATGATATTTCCTTCTTCACCATAGGCCTGAAAGCGCTCGAAATGTCCACTTCCAGATACTAGAGAAAGACTGTTTCAAACCTACCCTATGAAAGGGAATGTTCAGCTCTGTGACTTGAATGCAGATATCACAAAGTAGTTTCTGACAGCGCTTCTGTCTAGATTTTAGATGAAGATATTCCCGTTTCCAACGAAATCATCAGAGTTATCCAAATATCCACTTACAGATTCTACAAAAAGAGTGTTTCCAAACTGCTGTATCCAAAGAAAGGTTCAACTCTGTTAGTTGAGGACACACATCACAAAGAAGTTTCTGAGAATGCTTCTGTCTAGATTTTACATGAAGATATTCCCGTTTCCCATGAAATCTTCACAGCTTTCCAAATATCCACAAGCAGATTCTACAAAAAGTGTGTTTCCAAACTGCTGTATCAAAAGAAAGGTTCAACTCTCTTAGTTGAGGACACACATCCCAAATAAGTTTCTGAGAAATCCTCTGTCTCGTTTTTATGGGAAGATACTTCCTTTTTCACCGTAGGCCTGAAAGCGCTCGAAATGTTCACTTGCAGGTACCGCAGAAAGAGTGTTTCAAACCTGCTCTATGAAAGGGAATGTTCAGCTCTGTGACTTGAATGCAGATATCACAAAGTAGATTATTACAGTGCTTCTGTCTAGAATTTAGATGAAGATATTCCCGTTTCCAATGAAATCGTTAGAACTATCTTGATATCCACATACAGATTCTACAAAAAGAGTGTTTCCAAACTGCTCTATAAAAAGAAAGGTTTAACTCTGTTAGTTGAGGACACTCATCACAAAGAAGTTTCTGAGAATTCTTCTGTCTAGATTTTATATGAAGATATTCCCGTTTCCAATGAAATCTTCACAGTTATCCAAATATCCACTTGAAGATTCTACCAAAAGAGTGTTTCCAAAGTGCTCTATTAATAAAATGGTTCAACTCTGTTAGTTGAGGACACTCATCACAAAGAAGTTTCTGACAATGCTTCTGTCTAGATTTTATATGAAGATATTCCCGTTTCCAACGAAATCATCACAGTTAAACAAATATCCACTTACAGATTCTACAAAAAGAGTGTTTCCAAACTGCTGTAGGAAAAGAAATGTTGAATTCTGTTAGTTGAGGACACACATCAGAAAGAAGTTTCTGAGAATGCTTCTGTCAAGATTTTATATGAAGATATTACCGTTTCCAACGAAATCTTCACAGTTATCCAAATATCCACTTGCAGATTCTACAAAAAGAGTGTTTCCAAACTGCTATACCAAAAGAAATGATCAAGTCTGTTAGTGGAGTAAACTCATCCCAAATAAGTTTCTTAGAATGCTTCTGTCTAGATTTTATGGGATGATATTTCCTTTTTCACCATAGGCCTGAAAGCGCTCGAAATCTCCACTTCCAGATACTACAGAAAGACTGTTTCAAACCTACTCTATGAAAGGGAATGTTCAGCTCTGTGACTTGAATGCAGATATCACAAAGTAGTTTCTGACAGCGCTTCTGTCTAGATTTTAGATGAATATATTCCCGTTTCCAACGAAATCATCACAGTTATCCAAATCTCCACTTACAGATTCTACAAAAACAGTGTTTCCAAACTGCTGTATCCAAAGAAATGTTCAACTCTGTTAGTTGAGGACACACATCACAAAGAAGTTTCTGAGAATGCTTCTGTCTGGATTTTAAATGAAGATATTCCCGTTTCCAACGAAATCTTCAGAGCTATCCCAATATCCACTTACAGATTCTACAAAAAGAGTGTTTGCAAATTGCTGTATCAAAAGAAAGGTTGAACTCCGTTAGTTGAGGGCACACATCACAAAGAAGTTTCTGAGAATGCTTCTGTCTAGATTTTACATGAAGATATTCCCGTTTCCTATGAAATCTTCACAGCTTTCCAAATATCCACTTGCAGATTCTACAAAAAGAGTGTTTCCAAACTGCTGTATCAAAAGAAAGGTTCAACTCTCTTAGTTGAGGACACACATCCCACATAAGTTTCTGAGAAATCCTCTGTCTCGTTTTTACGGGAAGATACTTCCTTTTTCACCGTAGGCCTGAAATCGCTCGAAATGTCCACTTCCAGATACTACAGAAAGAGTGTTTCAAATCTGCTCTATGAAACGGAATGTTCAGCTCTGAGACTTGAATGCAGATATCACAAAGTAGTTTCTGACAGTGCTTCTGTCTAGATTTTAGAAGAAGATATTCCCGTTTCCAATGAAACCGTTAGAACTCTCTTGATATCCACATACAGATACTACAAAAGGAGTGTTTCCAAACTGCTCAATAAAAAGAAAGGTTCAACTCTGTTAGTTGAGGACACTCATCACAAAGAAGTTTCTGAGAATGCTTCTGTCTAGATTATATATGAAGATACTCCCGTTTCCAACGAAATCTTCACAGTTATCCAAACATCGACTTGCAGATACTTCAAAAAGAGTGTTTCCAAACTGCTCTATCAAAAGAAAGTTTCAACTCTGTTAGTTGAGGACACACATCCCAAATAAGTTTCTGAGAATGCTTCTGAGTAGATTTAATGGGGAGATATTTCGTTTTTCACAATAGGCCCGAATGCGATCATAATGTCCACTTCCAGACACTACAGAAAGAGGGTTTCCAACCTGCTCTATGAAAGGGAATGTTCAGCTCTGTGACTTGAATGCAGATATCACAAAGTAGTTTCTGAAAGTGCTTCTGTCTAGATTTCAGATGCAGATATTCCCGTTTCCAATGAAATTGTTAGAACTATCTAGATATCCACTTACAGATTCTACAAAAACAGTGTTTACAAAGTGCTCTGTCAAAAGAAAGGTTCAACTCTGTCAGTTGGGGACACTCATCACAAAGAAGTTTCTGAGAATGCTTCTGTGAAGATTTTATATGAAGATATTCCCGTTTCCTATGAAATCTTCACAGTTATCCAAATATCCACTTGCAGATTCTACAAAAAGAGTGTTTCCAACCTGCTGTATCAAAAGAAATGATCAAGTCTGTTAGTGGAGTAAACTCATCCCAAATAAGTTTCTTAGAATGCTTTTGTCTAGATTTCATGGGATGATATTTCCTTTTTCACCATAGGCCTGAAAGTGCTCGAAATGTCCACTTTCAGATACTACAGAAAGACTGTTTCAAACCTACTCTATGAAAGGGAATGTTCAGCTCTGTGACTTGAATGCAGATATCACAAAGTAGTTTCTGACAGCGCTTCTGTCTAGATTTTAGATGAAGATATTCCCGTTTCCAACGAAATCATCAGAGTTATCCAAATATCCACTTACAGATTCTACAAAAAGAGTGTTTCCAAACTGCTGTATCCAAAGAAAGGTTCAACTCTGTTAGTTGAGGACACACATCACAAAGAAGTTTCTGAGAATGCTTCTGTCTAGATTTTACATGAAGATATTCCCGTTTCCTATGAAATCTTCACAGCTTTCCAAATATCCACAAGCAGATTCTACAAAAAGTGTGTTTCCAAACTGCTGTATCAAAAGAAAGGTTCAACTCTCTTAGTTGAGGACACACATCCCAAATAAGTTTCTGAGAAATCCTCTGTCTCGTTTTTATGGGAAGATACTTCCTTTTTCACCGTAGGCCTGAAAGCGCTCGAAATGTTCACTTGCAGGTACCGCAGAAAGAGTGCTTCAAACCTGCTCTATGAAAGGGAATGTTCAGCTCTGTGACTTGAATGCAGATATCACAAAGTAGATTATTACAGTGCTTCTGTCTAGAATTTAGATGAAGATATTCCCGTTTCCAATGAAATCGTTAGAACTATCTTGATATCCACATACAGATTCTACAAAAAGGGTGTTTCCAAACTGCTCTATAAAAAGAAAGGTTTAACTCTGTTAGTTGAGGACACTCATCACAAAGAAGTTTCTGAGAATTCTTCTGTCTAGATTTTATATGAAGATATTCCCGTTTCCAATGAAATCTTCACAGTTATCCAAATATCCACTTGAAGATTCTACCAAAAGAGTGTTTCCAAAGTGCTCTATTAATAAAATGGTTCAACTCTGTTAGTTGAGGACACTCATCACAAAGAAGTTTCTGACAATGCTTCTGTCTAGATTTTATATGAAGATATTCCCGTTTCCAACGACATCATCACAGTTAAACAAATATCCACTTACAGATTCTACAAAAAGAGTGTTTCCAAACTGCTGTATCCAAAGAAAGGTTCAACTCTGTTAGTTGAGGACACTCATCACAAAGAAGTTTCTGAGAATGCTTCTGTCTAGATTTTAAATGAAGATATTCCCGTTTCCAACGAAATCTTCATAGCTATCCCAATATCCACTTACAGATTCTACAAAAAGAGTGTTTGCAAATTGCTGTATCAAAAGAAAGGTTGAATTCTGTTAGTTGAGGACACACATCACAAAGAAGTTTCTGAGAATGCTTCTGTCTAGATTTTACATGAAGATATTCCCGTTTCCTATGAAATCTTCACAGCTTTCCAAATATCCACAAGCAGATTCTACAAAAAGTGTGTTTCCAAACTGCTGTATCAAAAGAAAGGTTCAACTCTCTTAGTTGAGGACACACATCCCAAATAAGTTTCTGAGAAATCCTCTGTCTCGTTTTTATGGGAAGATACTTCCTTTTTCACCGTAGGCCTGAAAGCGCTCGAAATGTTCACTTGCAGGTACCGCAGAAAGAGTGTTTCAAACCTGCTCTATGAAAGGGAATGTTCAGCTCCGTGACTTGAATGCAGATATCACAAAGTAGATTATTACAGTGCTTCTGTCTAGAATTTAGATGAAGATATTCCCGTTTCCAATGAAATCGTTAGAACTATCTTGATATCCACATACAGATTCTACAAAAAGAGTGTTTCCAAACTGCTCTATAAAAAGAAAGGTTTAACTCTGTTAGTTGAGGACACTCATCACAAAGAAGTTTCTGAGAATTCTTCTGTCTAGATTTTATATGAAGATATTCCCGTTTCCAATGAAATCTTCACAGTTATCCAAATATCCACTTGAAGATTCTACCAAAAGAGTGTTTCCAAAGTGCTCTATTAATAAAATGGTTCAACTCTGTTAGTTGAGGACACTCATCACAAAGAAGTTTCTGACAATGCTTCTGTCTAGATTTTATATGAAGATATTCCCGTTTCCAACGAAATCATCACAGTTAAACAAATATCCACTTACAGATTCTACAAAAAGAGTGTTTCCAAACTGCTGTATCCAAAGAAAGGTTCAACTCTGTTAGTTGAGGACACTCATCACAAAGAAGTTTCTGAGAATGCTTCTGTCTAGATTTTAAATGAAGATATTCCCGTTTCCAACGAAATCTTCATAGCTATCCCAATATCCACTTACAGATTCTACAAAAAGAGTGTTTGCAAATTGCTGTATCAAAAGAAAGGTTGAACTCTGTTAGTTGAGGACACACATCACAAAGAAGTTTCTGAGAATGCTTCTGGCTAGATTTTACATGAAGATATTCCCGTTTCCTATGAAATCTTCACAGCTTTCCAAATATCCACTTTCAGATTCTACAAAAAGAGTGTTTCCAAACTGCTGTATCAAAAGAAAGGTTCAACTCTCTTAGTTGAGGACACACATCCCACATAAGTTTCTGAGAAATCCTCTGTCTCGTTTTTACGGGAAGATACTTCCTTTTTCACCGTAGGCCTGAAAGCGCTCGAAATGTCCCCTTCCAGATACTGCAGAAAGAATGTTTCAAACCTGCTCTATGAAACGGAATGTTCAGCTCTGAGACTTGAATGCAGATATCACAAAGTAGTTTCTGACAGTGCTTCTGTCTAGATTTTAGAAGAAGATATTCCCGTTTCCAATGAAATCATTAGAACTATCTTGATATCCACATACAGATACTACAAAAAGAGTGTTTCCAAACTGCTCTATAAAAAGAAAGGTTCAACTCTGTTTGTTGAGGACACTCATCACAAAGAAGTTTCTGAGAATCCTTCTGTCTAGATTTTATATGAAGATATTCCCGTTTCCATCGAAATCTTCTCAGTTATCCAAACATCGACTTGCGGATTCTACAAAAAGAGTGTTTCCAAACTGCTCTATCAAAAGAAACTTTCAACTCTGTTAGTTGAGGACACACATCCCAAATAAGTTTCTTAGAATGCTTCTGTGTAGATTTAATGGGGAGATATTTCGTTTTTCACCATAGGCCCGAATGAGCTCGTAATGTCCACTTCCAGACACTACAGAAAGTGGGTTTCCAACCTGTTCTATGAAAGGGAATGTTCAGCTCTGTGACTTGAATGCAGATATCACAAGGTAGTTTCTGACAGTGCTTCTGTCTAGATTTCAGATGCAGATATTCCCGTTTCCAATGAAATCGTTAGAACTATCTAGATATCCACTTACAGATTCTACAAAAAGAGTGTTTCCAAAGTGCTCTGTCAAAAGAACGGTTCAACTCTGTTAGTTGAGGACACTCATCACAAAGAAGTTTCTGAGAATGCTTCTGTCAAGATTTTATATGAAGATATTCCCGTTTCCTATGAAATCTTCACAGTTATCCAAATATCCACTTGAAGATTCTACAAAAAGAGTGTTTCCAAACTGCTGTAGCAAAAGAAATGTTGAATTCTGTTAGTTGAGGACACACATCAGAAAGAAGTTTCTGAGAATGCTTCTGTCAAGATTTTATATGAAGATATTACCGTTTCCAACGAAATCTTCACAGTTATCCAAATATCCACTTGCAGATTCTACAAAAAGAGTGTTTCCAAACTGCTATACCAAAAGAAATGATCAAGTCTGTTAGTGGAGTAAACTCATCCCAAATAAGTTTCTTAGAATGCTTCTGTCTAGATTTTATGGGATGATATTTCCTTTTTCACCATAGGCCTGAAAGCGCTTGAAATGTCCACTTCCAGATACTACAGAAAGACTGTTTCAAACCTACTCTATGAAAGGGAATGTTCAGCTCTGTGACTTGAATGCAGATATCACAAAGTAGTTTCTGACAGCGCTTCTGTCTAGATTTTAGATGAATATATTCCCGTTTCCAACGAAATCATCACAGTTATCGAAATCTCCACTTACAGATTCTACAAAAACAGTGTTTCCAAACTGCTGTATCCAAAGAAATGTTCAACTCTGTTAGTTGAGGACACACATCACAAAGAAGTTTCTGAGAATGCTTCTGTCTGGATTTTAAATGAAGACATTCCCGTTTCCAACGAAATCTTCAGAGCTATCCCAATATCCACTTACAGATTCTACAAAAAGAGTGTTTGCAAATTGCTGTATCAAAAGAAAGGTTGAACTCTGTTAGTTGAGGGCACACATCACAAAGAAGTTTCTGAGAATGCTTCTGTCTAGATTTTACATGAAGATATTCCCGTTTCCTATGAAATCTTCACAGCTTTCCAAATATCCACTTGCAGATTCTACAAAAAGAGTGTTTCCAAACTGCTGTATCAAAAGAAAGGTTCAACTCTCTTAGTTGAGGACACACATCCCACATAAGTTTCTGAGAAATCCTCTGTCTCGTTTTTACGGGAAGATACTTCCTTTTTCACCGTAGGCCTGAAATCGCTCGAAATGTCCACTTCCAGATACTACAGAAAGAGTGTTTCAAACCTGCTCTATGAA
Source organism: Gorilla gorilla gorilla (assembly GCF_029281585.2). Lineage (NCBI taxonomy): Eukaryota > Metazoa > Chordata > Mammalia > Primates > Hominidae > Gorilla > Gorilla gorilla. The sequence continues at coordinate 18,466,727 of NC_073237.2, forward strand.
ACGGAATGTTCAGCTCTGAGACTTGAATGCAGATATCACAAAGTAGTTTCTGACAGTGCTTCTGTCTAGATTTTAGAAGAAGATATTCCCGTTTCCAATGAAACCGTTAGAACTCTCTTGATATCCACATACAGATACTACAAAAGGAGTGTTTCCAAACTGCTCTATAAAAAGAAAGGTTCAACTCTGTTAGTTGAGGACACTCATCACAAAGAAGTTTCTGAGAATGCTTCTGTCTAGATTATATATGAAGATACTCCCGTTTCCAACGAAATCTTCACAGTTATCCAAACATCGACTTGCAGATACTTCAAAAAGAGTGTTTCCAAACTGCTCTATCAAAAGAAAGTTTCAACTCTGTTAGTTGAGGACACACATCCCAAATAAGTTTCTGAGAATGCTTCTGAGTAGATTTAATGGGGAGATATTTCGTTTTTCACAATAGGCCCGAATGCGATCATAATGTCCACTTCCAGACACTACAGAAAGAGGGTTTCCAACCTGCTCTATGAAAGGGAATGTTCAGCTCCGTGACTTGAATGCAGATATCACAAAGTAGTTTCTGAAAGTGCTTCTGTCTAGATTTCAGATGCAGATATTCCCGTTTCCAATGAAATTGTTAGAACTATCTAGATATCCACTTACAGATTCTACAAAAAGAGTGTTTACAAAGTGCTCTGTCAAAAGAAAGGTTCAACTCTGTCAGTTGGGGACACTCATCACAAAGAAGTTTCTGAGAATGCTTCTGTGAAGATTTTATATGAAGATATTCCCGTTTCCTATGAAATCTTCACAGTTATCCAAATATCCACTTGCAGATTCTACAAAAAGAGTGTTTCCAACCTGCTGTATCAAAAGAAATGATCAAGTCTGTTAGTGGAGTAAACTCATCCCAAATAAGTTTCTTAGAATGCTTTTGTCTAGATTTCATGGGATGATATTTCCTTTTTCACCATAGGCCTGAAAGTGCTCGAAATGTCCACTTTCAGATACTACAGAAAGACTGTTTCAAACCTACTCTATGAAAGGGAATGTTCAGCTCTGTGACTTGAATGCAGATATCACAAAGTAGTTTCTGACAGCGCTTCTGTCTAGATTTTACATGAAGATATTCCCGTTTCCTATGAAATCTTCACAGCTTTCAAAATATCCACAAGCAGATTCTACAAAAAGTGTGTTTCCAAACTGCTGTATCAAAAGAAAGGTTCAACTCTCTTAGTTGAGGACACACATCCCAAATAAGTTTCTGAGAAATCCTCTGTCTCGTTTTTATGGGAAGATACTTCCTTTTTCACCATAGGCCTGAAAGCGCTCGAAATGTCCACTTGCAGGTACCGCAGAAAGAGTGTTTCAAACCTGCTCTATGAAAGGGAATGTTCAGCTCTGGGACTTGAATGCAGATATCACAAACTAGATTATGACAGTGCTTCTGTCTAGAATTTAGATGAAGATATTCCCGTTTCCAATGAAATCGTTAGAACTATCTTGATATCCACATACAGATTCTACAAAAAGAGTGTTTCCAAACTGCTGTATCCAAAGAAAGGTTCAACTCTGCTTGTTGAGGACACTCATCACAACGAAGATTCTGAGAATGCTTCTGTCTAGATTTTAAATGAAGATATTCCCGTTTCCAATGAAATCATCACAGTTATCCAAATATCCACTTACAGATTCTACAAAAAGAGTGTTTCCAAACTGCTGTATCCAAAGAAAGGTTCAACTCTGTTAGTTGAGGACACACATCACAAGGAAGTTTCTCAGAATGCTTCTGTCAAGATTTTAGATGAAGATATTCCCGTTTCCAACGAAATCATCACAGTTAAACAAACATCCACTTGCAGATTCTACAAAAAGAGTGTTTCCAAACTGCTCTATCAAAAGAAAGGTTCTACTCTGTTAGTTGAGGACACACATCACAAAGGAGTTTCTGAGAATGCATCTGTCTATATTTTAAATGAAGATATTCCCGTTTCCAACGAAATCCTCAGAGATATCCCAATATCCACTTACAGATTCTACAAAAAGAGTGTTTCTAAACTGCTGTATCAAAAGAAAGGTTCAACTCTGTTAGGTGAGGACACACATCACAAAGAAGTTTCTGAGAATGCTTCTGTCTAGATTTTACATGAAGATATTCCCGTTTCCTATGAAATCTTCACAGCTTTCCAAATATCCACTTGCAGATTCTACAAAAAGAGTGTTTCCAAACTGCTGTATCAAAAGAAAGGTTCAACTCTCTTAGTTGTGGACACACATCCCACATAAGTTTCTGAGAAATCCTCTGTCTCGTTTTTACGGGAAGATACTTCCTTTTTCACTGTAGGCCAGAAGGTGCTCGAAATGTCCACTTGCAGATACTGCAGAAAGAGTGTTTCAAACCTGCTCTATGAAACGGAATGTTCATCTCTGAGACTTGAATGCAGATATCACAAAGTAGTTTCTGACAGTGCTTCTGTCTAGATTTTAGAAGAAGATATTCCCGTTTCCAATGAAATCGTTAGAACTATCTTGATATCCACATACAGATACTACAAAAAGAGTGTTTCCAAACTGCTCTATAAAAAGAAAGGTTCAACTCTGTTAGTTGGGGACACTCATCACAAAGAAGTTTCTGAGAATGCTTCTGTCTAGATTTTATATGAAGATATTCCCGTTTCCATCGAAATCTTCACAGTTATCCAAACATCGACTTGCAGATTCTACAAAAAGAGTGTTTCCAAACTGCTCTATCAAAAGAAAGTTTCAACTCTGTTAGTTGAGGACACACATACCAAATAAGTTTCTGAGAATGCTTCTGTGTAGATTTAATGGGGAGATATTTCGTTTTTCACCATAGGCCCGAATGCGCTCGTAATGTCCACTTCCAGACACTACAGAAAGAGGGTTTCCAACCTGCTCTATGAAAGGGAATGTTCAGCTCTGTGACTTGAATGCAGATATCACAAAGTAGTTTCTGACAGTGCTTCTGTCTAGATTTCAGATGCAGATATTCCCGTTTCCAATGAAATCATTAGAACTATCTAGATATCCACTTACAGATTCTACAAAAAGAGTGTTTCCAAAGTGCTCTGTCAAAAGAAAGGTTCAACTCTGTTAGTTGAGGACACTCATCACAAAGAAGTTTCTGAGAATGCTTCTGTGAAGATTTTATATGAAGATATTCCCGTTTCCAATGAAATCTTCACAGTTATCGAAATATCCACTTGAAGATTCTACAAAAAGTGTGTTTCCAAACTGCTGTAGCAAAAGAAATGTTGAACTCTGTTAGTTGAGGACACACATCACAAAGAAGTTTCTGAGAATGCTTCTGTCAAGGTTTTATATGAAGATATTACCGTTTCCAACGAAATCTTCACAGCTATCCAAATATCCACTTGCAGATTCTACAAAAAGATTGTTTCCAAACTGCTATATCAAAAGAAATGATCAAGTCTGTTAGTGGAGTAAACTCATCCCAAATAAGTTTCTTAGATTGCTTTTGTCTAGATGTTATGGGATGATATTTCCTTTTTCACCATAGGCCTGAAAGCGCTCGAAATGTCCACTTCCAGATACTACAGAAAGACTGTTTCAAACCTACTCTATGAAAGGGAATGTTCAGCTCTGTGACTTGAATGCAGATATCACAAAGTAGATTCTGACAGTGCTTCTGTCTAGAATTTAGATGAAGATATTCCCGTTTCCAACGAAATCGTTAGGACTATCTAGATATCCAATTACAGATTCCACAAAAAGATTGTTTCCTAACTGCTCTATAAAAAGAAAGGTTCAACTCCGTTAGTTGAGGACACTCATCACAAAGAAGTTTCTGAGAATTCTTCTGTCTAGATTTTTTATGAAGATATTCCCGTTTCCAACGAAATCTTCACAGTTATCCAAATATCCACTTGAAGATTCTACCAAAAGAGTGTTTCCAAATTGCTCTATTAATAAAATGGTTCAACTCTGTTAGTTGAGGACACTCATCACAAAGAAGTTTCTGAGAATGCTTATGTCTAGATTTTATAGGAAGATATTCCCGATTCCAACGAAATCTTCATAGATATCCCAATATCCACTTACAGATTCTACAAAAAGAGTGTTTGCAAATTGCTGTATCAAAAGAAAGGTTGAACTCTGTTAGTTGAGGACACACATCACAAAGAAGTTTCTGAGAATGCTTCTGTCTAGATTTTACATGAAGATATTCCCGTTTCCTATGAAATCTTCACAGCTTTCCAAATATCCACTTGCAGATTCTACAAAAAGAGTGTTTCCAAACTGCTGTATCAAAAGAAAGGTTCAACTCTCTTAGTTGAGGACACACATCCCACATAAGTTTCTGAGAAATCCTCTGTCTCGTTTTTATGGGAAGATACTTCCTTTTTCACCGTAGGCCTGAAAGCGCTCGAAATGTCCACTTCCTGATACTGCAGAAAGAGTGTTTCAAACGTGCTCTATGAAACGGAATGTTCAGCTCTGAGACTTGAATGCAGATATCACAAAGTAGTTTCTGACAGTGCTTCTGTCTAGATTGTAGAAGAAGATATTCCCGTTTCCAATGATATCGTTAGAACTATCTTGATATCCACATACAGATACTACAAAAAGAGTGTTTCCAAAGTGCTCTGTCAAAAGAAAGGTTCAACTCTGTTAGTTGAGGACACTCATCACAAAGAAGTTTCTGAGAATGCTTCTGTGAAGATTTTATATGAAGATATTCCCGTTTCCAATGAAATCTTCACAGTTATCGAAATATCCACTTGAAGATTCTACAAAAAGAGTGTTTCCAAACTGCTGTAGCAAAAGAAATGTTGAACTCTGTTAGTTGAGGACACACATCACAAAGAAGTTTCTGAGAATGCTTCTGTCAAGATTTTATATGAAGATATTACCGTTTCCAACGAAATCTTCACAGCTATCCAAATATCCACTTGCAGATTCTACAAAAAGATTGTTTCCAAACTGCTATATCAAAAGAAATGATCAAGTCTGTTAGTGGAGTAAACTCATCCCAAATAAGTTTCTTAGATTGCTTTTGTCTAGATTTTATGGGATGATATTTCCTTTTTCACCATAGGCCTGAAAGCGCTCGAAATGTCCACTTCCAGATACTACAGAAAGACTGTTTCAAACCTACTCTATGAAAGGGAATGTTCAGCTCTGTGACTTGAATGCAGATATCACAAAGTAGTTTCTGACAGCGCTTCTGTCTAGATTTTAGATGAAGATATTCCCGTTTCCAACAAATCATCACAGTTATCCAAATATCCACTTACAGATTCTACAAAAAGAGTGTTTCCAAACTGCTGTATCCAAAGAAAGGTTCAATTCTGTTAGTTGAGGACACACATCACAAAGAAGTTTCTCAGAATGCTTCTGTCTAGATTTTAGATGAAGATATTACCGTTTCCATCAAAATCATCACAGTTAAACAAACATCCACTTACAGATTCTACAAAAAGAGTGTTTCCAAACTGCTCTATCCAAAGAAAGGTTCAACCCTTTTAGTTGAGGACACACATCACAAAGGAGTTTCTGAGAATGCTTCTGTCTAGATTTTAAATGAAGATATTCCAGTTTCCAACGAAATCCTCAGAGATATCCAAATATCCACTTACAGATTCTACAAAAAGAGTGTTTCCAAACTGCTGTATCCAAAGAAAGGTTCAACTCTGTTAGATGAGGACACACATCACAAAGAAGTTTCTGAGAATGCTTCTGTCTAGGTTTTAAATGAAGATATTTCCGTTTTCAACGAAATCCTCAGAGCTATCCCAATATCCACTTACAGATTCTACAAAAAGAGTGTTTCCAAACTGCTGTATCCAAAGAAAGGTTCAACTCTTTTAGTTGAGGACACTCATCAAAAAGACGTTTCTGAGAATGCTTCTGTCTAGATTTTATATGAAGATATTCCCGTTTCCAACAAAATCTTCACAGTTATCCAATCATCGACTTTCAGATTCTACAAAAAGAGTGTTTCCAAACTGCTCTATCAAAAGAAAGGTTCAACTCTGTTAGTTGAGGACACACATCACAAAGAAGTTTCTGAGAATGCTTCTTTGTAGATTTTACATGAAGATATTCCCGTTTCCTATGAAATCTTCACAGCTTTCCAAATATCCACTTGCAGATTCTACAAAAAGGGTGTTTCCAAACTGCTGTATCAAAAGAAAGGTTCAACTCTCTTAGTTGAGGACACACATCCCAAATAAGTTTCTGAGAAATCCTCAGTCTCGTTTTTTTGGGAAATACTTCTTTTTCACCGTAGGCCTGAAAGCGCTCGAAATGTCCACTTCCAGATACTGCAGAAAGAGAGTTTCAATCCTGTGCAATGAAACGGAATGTTCAGCTCTGAGACTTGAATGCAGATATCACAAAGTAGTTTCTGACAGTGCTTCTGTCTAGATTTTAGAAGAAGATATTCCCGTTTCCAATGAAATCGTTAGAACTATCTTGATATCCACATACAGATTCTACAAAAAGAGTGTTTCCAAACTGCTCTATAAAAAGAAAGGTTTAACTCTGTTAGTTGAGGACACTCATCACAAAGAAGTTTCTGAGAATGCTTCTGTCTAGATTTTATATGAAGATATTACCTTTTCCAACGAAATATTCACAGTTATCCAAATATCCACTTGTAGATTCTACAAAAAGAGTGTTTCCAAACTGCTCTATCCAAAGAAAGGTTCAACTCTGTTAGTTGAGGACACTCATCACAAAGAAGTTTCTGAGAATGCTTCTGTCTAGATTTTATATGAAGATATTCCCGTTTCCTATGAAATCTTCACAGTTATCCAAATATCCACTTGAAGATTCTACAAAAAGAGTTTTTCCAAACTGCTGTAGCAAAAGAAATGTTGAACTCTGTTAGTTGAGGACACACATCACAAAGAAGTTTCTGAGAATACTTCTGTCTGGATTTTAAATGAAGATATTCCCGTTTCCAATGAAATCTTCACAGCTATCCCAATATCCACCTACAGATTCTACAAAAAGAGTGTTTGCAAATTGCTGTATCAAAAGAAAGGTTGAACTCTGTTAGTTGAGGACACACATCACAAAGAAGTTTCTGAGAATGCTTCTGTCTAGATTTTACATGAAGATATTCCCGTTTCCTATGAAATCTTCACAGCTTTCCATATATCCACTTGCAGATTCTACAAAGAGTGTTTCCAAACTGCTGTATCAAAAGAAAGGTTCAACTCTCTTAGTTGAGGACACACATCCCAAATAAGTTTCTGAGAAATGCTCTGTCTCGTTTTTGTGGGAAGATACTTCCTTTTTCACCGTAGGCCTGAAAGCGCTCGAAATGTCCACTTCCAGATACTGCAGAAAGAGTGTTTCAAACCTGCTCTATTAAACGGAATGTTCAGCTCTGAGACTTGAATGCAGATAACACAAAGTAGTTTCTGACAGTGCTTCTGTCTAGATTTAGAAGAAGATATTCCCGTTTCCAATGAAATCGTTAGAACTATCTTGATATCCACATACCGATTCTACAAAAAGAGTGTTTCCAAACTGCTCTATAAAAAGAAAGGTTCAACTCTGTTAGTTGAGGACACTCATCGCAAAGTAGTTTCTGAGAATGCTTCTGTCTAGGTTTTATATGAGGATATTCCCGTTTCCAACGAAATCTTCACAGTTATCCAAACATCGATTTGCAGATTCTACAAAAAGAGTGTTTCCAAACTGCTCTATCAAAAGAAAGTTTCAACTCTGTTAGTTGAGGACACACATGCCAAATAAGTTTCTGAGAATGCTTCTGTCTAGATTTAATTGATGATATTTCCTTTTTCACCGCAGGCCTGAAATCGCTCGAAATGTCCACTTCCAGATACTGCAGAATGAGTGTTTCAAACCTGCTCTATGAAACGGAATGTTCAGCTCTGAGACTTGAATGCAGATGTCACAAAGTAGTTTCTGACAGTGCTTCTGTCTAGATTTTAGAAGAAGATATTCCCGTTTCCAAGGAAATCCTCAGAGCTATCCCAATATAAACTTACAGATTCTACAAAAAGAGTGTTTCCAAATTGCTGTATCAAAAGAAAGGTGAACTCTCTTAGTTGAGGACACACATCACAAATAAGTTTCTGAGAATGCTTCTGTCTATATTTTACATGAAGATGTTCCCGTTTCCTATGAAATCTTCACTGCTTTCCAAATATCCACTTGCAGATTCTACAAAAAGAGTGTTTCGAAACTGCTGTATCAAAAGAAAGGTTCAACTCTCTTAGTTGAGGACACACATCCCAAATAAGTTTCTGAGAAATCCTCTGTCTCGTTTTTAAGGGAAATAATACCTTTTTCTCCGTAGTCCTGAAAGCGCTCGAAATGTCCACTTCCAGATACTGCAGAAAGAGTGTTTCAAACCTGCTCTATGAAACGGAATGTTCAGCTCTGAGACTTGAATGCAGATATCACAAAGTAGTTTCTGACAGTGCTTCTGTCTAGATTTTAGAAGAAGATATTCCCGTTTCCAACCAAATCGTTAGAACTATCTTGATATCCACATACAGATTCTACAAAGAGTGTTTCCAAACTGCTCTATAAAAAGAAAGGTTCAACTCTGTTAGTTGAGGACACTCATCACAAAGAAGTTTCTGAGAATTCTTCTGTCTAGATTTTAAATGAAGATATTCCCGTTTCCAACGAAATCTTCACAGTTATCCAAACATCGACTTGCAGATTCTACAAAAAGAGTGTTTCCAAACTGCTCTATCAAAAGAAAGTTTCAACACTGTTAGTTGAGGACACACATCCCAAATAAGTTTCTGAGAATGCTTCTGTGTAGATTTAATGGGGAGATATTTCGTTTTTCACCATAGGCCCGAATGCGCTCGTAATGTCCACTTCCAGACACTACAGAAAGAGGGTTTCCAACCTGCTCTATGAAAGGGAATGTTCAGCTCTGTGACTTGATTGCAGATATCACAAAGTAGTTTCTGACAGTGCTTCTGTCTAGATTTCAGATGCAGATATTCCCGTTTCCAATGAAATCGTTAGAACTATCTAGATATCCACTTACAGATTCTACAAAAAGAGTGTTTCCAAAGTGCTCTGTCAAAAGAAAGGTTCAACTCTGTTAGTTGAGGACACTCATCACAAAGAAGTTTCTGAGAATGCTTCTGTGAAGATTTTATATGAAGATATTCCCGTTTCCTATGAAATCTTCACAGTTATCCAAATATCCACTTGAAGATTCTACAAAAAGAGTGTTTCCAAACTGCTGTAGCAAAAGAAATGTTGAACTCTGTTAGTTGAGGACACACATCACAAAGAAGTTTCTGAGAATGCTTCTGTCAAGATTTTATATGAAGATATTACCGTTTCCAACGAAATCTTCACAGCTATCCAAATATCCACTTGCAGATTCTACAAACAGAGTGTTTCCAAACTGCTATATCAAAAGAAATGATCAAGTCTGTTAGTGGAGTAAACTCATCCGAAATAAGTTTCTTAGATTGCTTTTGTCTAGATTTTATGGGATGATATTTCCTTTTTCACCATAGGCCTGAAAGCGCTCGAAATGTCCACTTCCAGATACTACAGAAAGACTGTTTCAAACCTACTCTATGAAAGGGAATGTTCAGTTCTGTGACTTGAATGCAGATATCACAAAGTAGTTTCTGACAGCGCTTCTGTCTAGATTTTAGATGAAGATATTCCCGTTTCCAAAGAAATCTTCACAGTTATCCAAATATCCACTTGAAGATTCTACCAAAAGAGTGTTTCCAAAGTGCTCTATTAATAAAATGCTTCAACTCGGTTAGTTGAGGACACTCATCACAAAGAAGTTTCTGACAATGCTTCTGTCTAGATTTTATATGAAGATATTCCCGTTTCCAACGAAATCATCACAGTTAAACAAACATCCACTTGCAGATTCTACAAAAAGAGTGTTTCCAAACTGCTCTATCCAAAGAAAGGTTCAACTCTGTTAGTTGAGGACACACATCACAAAGGAGTTTCTGAGAATGCTTCTGTCTAGATTTTAAATGAAGATATTCCAGTTTCCAACGAAATCCTCAGAGATATCCAAATATCCACTTACAGATTCTACAAAAAGAGTGTTTCCAAACTGCTGCATCCAAAGAAAGGTTCAACTCTGTTAGATGAGGACACACATCACAAAGAAGTTTCTGAGAATGCTTCTGTCTAGGTTTTAAATGAAGATATTTCCGTTTTCAACGAAATCCTCAGAGCTATCCCAATATCCACTTACAGATTCTACAAAAAGAGTGTTTCCAAACTGCTGTATCCAAAGAAAGGTTCAACTCTTTTAGTTGAGGACACTCATCAAAAAGACGTTTCTGAGAATGCTTCTGTCTAGATTTTATATGAAGATATTCCCGTTTCCAACGAAATCTTCACATTTATCCAATCATTGACTTGCAGATTCTACAAAAAGAGTGTTTCCAAACTGCTCTATCACAGGAAAGTTTCAACTCTGTTACTTGAGGACACACATCCCAAATAAGTTTCTGAGAATGCTTCTGTCTAGATTTTATGGTTAGATATTTCGTTTTTCACCATAGGCACGAAAGCGCTCGAAATGTCCATTTCCAGAGACTACAGAAAGGGAGTTTCAAACCTGCTCTATGAAAGGGAATGTTCAGCTCTGTGACGTGAATGCAGATATCACAAAGTAGTTTCTGACAGTGCTTCTGTCTAGATTTCAGATGAAGATATTCCCGTTTCCAACGAAATTGTTAGAACTATCTAGATATCCACATACAGTTTCTACAAAAAGAGTGTTTCCAAAGTGCTCTGTCAAAAGAAAGGTTCAACTCTGTTAGTTGAGGACACTCCTCACAAAGAAGTTTCTGAGAACGCTTCTGTGAAGATTTTATATGAAGATATTCCCGTTTCCAACGAAATCTTCACAGTTATCCAAATATCCACTTGAAGATTCTACAAAAAGAGTGTTTCCAAACTGCTGTAGCAAAAGAAATGTTGAACTCTGTTAGTTGAGGACACACATCACAAAGAAGTTTCTGAGAATGCTTCTGTCTGGATTTTATACGAATATATTACCATTTCCAACAAAATCTTCACAGTTATCCAAATATCCGCTAGAAGATTCTACAAAAAGAGTGTTTCCAAACTGCTATATCAAAAGAAAGGATCATCTCTGTTGGTGGAGGAAACTCCTCCCAAATCAGTTACTGAGAATGCTTCTGTCTAGATTTAATTGATGACATTTCCTTTTTCACCATCGGCCTGAAATCGCTCGAAATGTCCACTTCCAGATAATACAGAAAGTCTGTTTCAAACCTACTCTATGAATGGGAATGTTCAGCTCTGTGACTTGAATGCAGATATCACAAAGTAGTTTCTGACAGCGCTTCTGTCTAGATATTAGATGAAGATATTCCCGTTTCCATAGAAATAATCACAGTTATCCAAATATCCACTTACAGATTCTACAAAAAGAGTGTTTCCAAACTGCTCTATCCAAAGAAAGGTTCCACTCTGTTAGTTGAGGACACTCATCACAAAGAAGTTTCTGAGAAAGCCTCTGTCTCGTTTTTATGGGAAGATACTTCCTTTTTCACCGTAGGCGTGAAAGCGCACGAAATGTCCACTATCAGATACTGCAGAAAGTGTGTTTCAAACCTGCTCTATGAAACGGAATGTTCAGCTCTGAGACTTGAATGCAGATATCGCAAGGTAGTTTCTTACAGTGCTTCTGTCTAGATTTTAGATGAAGATATTCCCGTTTCCAACGAAATCGTTAGAACTATCTTGATATCCACTTACAGATTCTACAAAAAGAGTGTTTCCAAAGTGCTCTGTCAAAAGAAAGGTTCAACTCTGTTAGTTGAGGACACTCATCACAAGGAAGTTTCTGAGAATGCTTCTGTCTAGATTTTATATGAAGATATTCCCGTTTCCAACGAAATCTTCACAGTTATCCGAACATCTACTTGCAGATTCTACAAAAAGAGTGTTTCCAAACTGCTCTATCAAAAGAAAGTTTCAACTCTGTTAGTTGAGGACACACATCCCAAATAAGTTTCTGAGAATGCTTCTGTGTAGATTTAATGGGGCGATATTTCCTTTTTCACCATACGCCCGAATGCGCTCGAAATGTCCACTTCCAGACACTATAGAAAGAGGGTTTCCAACCTGCTCTATGAAAGGGAATGTTCAGCTGTGTGACTTGAATGCAGATATCACAAAGTAGTTTCTGACAGTGCTTCTGTCTAGATTTCAGATGAAGATATTCCCGTTTCCAATGAAATCATTGGAACTATCTAGATATCCACTTACAGATTCTACAAAAAGAGTGTTTCCAAACAGCTGTATCCAAAGAAAGGTTCAACTCTGTTAGTTGAGGACACTCATCACAAAGAAGTTTCTGAGAATGCTTCTGTCTAGATTTTAAATGAAGATATTCCCATTTCCGACGAAATCTTCAGAGCTATCCCAATATCCACTTACAGATTCTACAAAAAGAGTGTTTGCAAATTGCTGTATCAAAAGAAAGGTTGAACTCTGTTAGTTGAGGACACACATCACAAAGAAGTTTCTGAGAATGCTTCTGTCAAGATTTTATATGAAGATATTACCGTTTCCAACGAAATCTTCACAGTTATCCAAATATCCACTTGCAGATTCTACAAAAAGAGTGTTTCCAAACTGCTATATCAAAAGAAATGATCAAGTCTGTTAGTGGAGTAAACTCATCCCAAATAAGTTTCTTAGAATGCTTTTGTCTAGATTTTATGGGATGATATTTCCTTTTTCACCATAGGACTGAAAGCGCTCGAAATGTCCACTTCCAGATACTACAGAAAGACTCTTTCAAACCTACTCTATGAAAGGGAATGTTCAGCTCTGTGACTTGAATGCAGATATCACAAAGTAGTTTCTGACAGCACTTCTGTCTAGATTTTAGATGAAGATATTCCCGTTTCCAACGAAATCTTCACAGTTATCAAAATATCCACTAGCAGATTCTACAAAAAGAGTGTTTCCAAACTGCTCTATCCAAAGAAAGGTTCAACTCTGTTAGATGAGGAGACTCATCACAAAGAAGTTTCTGAGAATGCTTCTGTCTAGGTTTTAAATGAAGATATTTCCGTTTTCAACGAAATTCTCAGAGCTATCCCAATATCCACTTACAGATTCTACAAAAAGAGTGTTTCCAAACTGCTGTATCCAAAGAAAGGTTCAACTCTGTTAGTTGAGGACACTCATCAAAAAGACGTTTCTGAGAATGCTTCTGTCTAGATTTTATATGAAGATATTCCCGTTTCCAACAAAATCTTCACAGTTATCCAATCATCGACTTTCAGATTCTCCAAAAGGGTGTTTCCAAACTGCTGTATCAAAAGAAAGGTTCAACTCTGTTAGTTGAGGACACACATCACAAAGAAGTTTCTGAGAATGCTTCTGTCTAGATTTTACATGAAGATATTCCCGTTTCCTATGAAATCTTCACAGCTTTCCAAATATCCACTTGCAGATTCTACAAAAAGGGTGTTTCCAAACTGCTGTATCAAAAGAAAGGTTCAACTCTCTTAGTTGAGGACACACATCCCAAATAAGTTTCTGAGAAATCCTCTGTCTCGTTTTTATGGGAAATACTTCTTTTTCACCGTAGGCCTGAAAGCGCTCGAAATGTCCACTTCCAGATACTGCAGAAAGAGTGTTTCAATCCTGCGCTATGAAACGGAATGTTCAGCTCTGAGACTTGAATGCAGATATCACAAAGTAGTTTCTGACAGTGCTTCTGTCTAGATTTTAGAAGAAGATATTCCCGTTTCCAATGAAATCGTTAGAACTATCTTGATATCCACATACAGATTCTACAAAAAGAGTGTTTCCAAACTGTTCTATAAAAAGAAAGGTTCAACTCTGTTAGTTGAGGACACTCATCACAAAGAAGTTTCTGAGAATGCTTCTGTCTAGATTTTATATGAAGATATTACCGTTTCCAACGAAATCTTCACAGTTATCCAAATATCCACTTGTAGATTCTACAAAAAGAATGTTTCCAAACTGCTCTATCCAAAGAAAGCTTCAACTCTGTTAGTTGAGGACACTCATCAAAAAGAAGTTTCTGAGAATGCTTCTGTCTAGATTTTATATGAAGATATTCCCGTTTCCTATGAAATCTTCACAGTTATCCAAACATCCACTTGAAGATTCTACAAAAAGAGTTTTTTCAAACTGCTGTAGCAAAAGAAATGTTGAACTCTGTTAGTTGAGGACACACATGACAAAGAAGTTTCTGAGAATGCTTCTGTGAAGATTTTATATGAAGATATTCCCGTTTCCTATGAAATCTTCACTGTTATCCAAATATCCACTTGAAGATTCTACAAAAAGAGTGTTTCCAAACTGCTGTAGCAAAAGAAATGTTGAACTCTGTTAGTTGAGGACACACATCACAAAGAAGTTTCTGAGAATGCTTCTGTCAAGATTTTATATGAAGATATTTCCGTTTCTAACGAAATCTTCACAGTTATCCAAATATCCACTTGCAGATTCTACAAAAAGAGTGTTTCCAAACTGCTATATCAAAAGAAATGATCAAGTCTGTTAGTCGAGTAAACTCATCCCAAATAAGTTTCTTAGAATGTTTTTGTCTAGATTTTATGGGATGATATTTCCTTTTTCACCATAGGCTTGAAAGCGCTCGAAATGTCCACTTCCATATACTACAGAAAGACTCTTTCAAACCTACTCTATGAAAGGGAATGTTCAGCTCTGTGACTTGAATGCAGATATCACAAAGTAGTTTCTGACAGCGCTTCTGTCTAGATTTTAGATGAAGATATTCCCGTTTCCAAGGAAATCATCACAGTTATCCAAATATCCACTTACAGATTCTACAAAAAGAGTGTTTCCAAACTGCTGTATCCAAAGAAAGGTTCAACTCTGTTAGTTGAGGACACACATCACAAAGAAGTTTCTCAGAATGCTTCTGTCTAGATTTTAGATGAAGATGTTCCCGTTTCCAATGAAATCATCACAGTTAAACAAAAATCCACCTGCAGATTCTACAAAAAGAGTGTTTCCAAACTGCTGTATCCAAAGAAAGGTTCAACTCTGTTAGTTGAGGACACTCATCAAAAAGACGTTTCTGAGAATGCTTCTGTCTAGATTTTATATGAAGATATTCCCGTTTCCAACAAAATCTTCACAGTTATCCAATCATCGACTTTCAGATTCTCCAAAAGGGTGTTTCCAAACTGCTGTATCAAAAGAAAGGTTCAACTCTGTTAGTTGAGGACACACATCACAAAGAAGTTTCTGAGAATGCTTCTGTGTAGATTTTACATGAAGATATTACCGTTTCCTATGAAATCTTCACAGCTTTCCAAATATCCACTTGCAGATTCTACAAAAAGGGTGTTTCCAAACTGCTGTATCAAAAGAAAGGTTCAACTCTCTTAGTTGAGGACACAAATCCCAAATAAGTTTCTGAGAAATCCTCTGTCTCATTTTTATGGGAAATACTTCTTTTTCACCGTAGGCCTGAAAGCGCTCGAAATGTCCACTTCCAGATACTGCAGAAAGAGTGTTTCAATCCTGCGCTACGAAACGGAATGTTCAGCTCTGAGACTTGAATGCAGATATCACAAAGTAGTTTCTGACAGTGCTTCTGTCTAGATTTTAGAAGAAGATATTCCCGTTTCCAATGAAATCGTTAGAACTATCTTGATATCCACATACAGATTCTACAAAAAGAGTGTTTCCAAACTGCTCTATAAAAAGAAAGGTTCAACTCTGTTAGTTGAGGACACTCATCACAAAGAAGTTTCTGAGAATGCTTCTGTCTAGATTTTATATGAAGATATTACCGTTTCCAACGAAATCTTCACAGTTATCCAAATATCCACTTGTAGATTCTACAAAAAGAATGTTTCCAAACTGCTCTATCCAAAGAAAGCTTCAACTCTGTTAGTTGAGGACACTCATCAAAAAGAAGTTTCTGAGAATGCTTCTGTCTAGATTTTATATGAAGATATTCCCGTTTCCTATGAAATCTTCACAGTTATCCAAATATCCACTTGAAGATTCTACAAAAAGAGTTTTTTCAAACTGCTGTAGCAAAAGAAATGTTGAACTCTGTTAGTTGAGGACACACATGACAAAGAAGTTTCTGAGAATGCTTCTGTCTAGATTTTATATGAAGATATTGCTGTTTCCAATGAAATCTTCACAGTTATCCAAATATCCACTTGCAGATTCTACAAAAAGAGTGTTTCCAAACTGCTATATCAAAAGAAATGATCAAGTCTGTTAGTGGAGTAAACTCATCCCAAATAAGTTTCTTAGAATGCTTCTGTCTAGATTTTAAGGGATGATATTTCCTTTTTCACCATAGGCCTGAAATCGCTAGAAATGTCCACTTCCAGATACTACAGAAAGACTGTTTCAAACCTACTCTATGAATGGGAATGTTCAGCTCTGTGACTTGAATGCAGATATCGCAAAGTAGTTTCTGACAGCGCTTCTGTCTAGATTTTAGATGAATATATTCCCGTTTCGAACGAAATCATCACAGTTAAAAAATATCCACTTACAGATTCTACAAAAAGAGTGTTTCCAAACAGCTGTATCCAAAGAAAGGTTCAACTCTGTTAGTTGAGGACACTCATCACAAAGAAGTTTCTGAGAATGCTTCTGTCTAGATTTTAAATGAAGATATTCCCGTTTCCGACGAAATCTTCAGAGCTATCCCAATATCCACTTACAGATTCTACAAAAAGAGTGTTTGCAAATTGCTGTATCAAAAGAAAGGTTGAACTCTGTTAGTTGAGGACACACATCACAAAGAAGTTTCTGAGAATGCTTCTGTGTAGATTTTACATGAAGATATTCCCGTTTCCTATGAAATCTTCACAGCTTTCCAAATATCCACTTGCAGATTCTACAAAAAGAGTGTTTCCAAACTGCTGTATCAAAAGAAAGGTTCAACTCTCTTAGTTGAGGACACACATCCCACATAAGTTTCTGAGAAATCCTCTGTCTCGTTCTTACGGGAAGATACTTCCTTTTTCACCGTAGGCCTGAAAGCGCTCGAAATGTCCACTTCCAGATACTGCAGAAAGAGTGTTTCAAACCTGCTCTATGAAACGGAATGTTCAGCTCTGAGACTTGAATGCAGATATCACAAAGTAGTTTCTGAAAGTGCTTCTGTCTAGATTTTAGAAGAAGATATTCCCGTTTCCAATGAAATCGTTAGAACTATCTTGATATCCACATACAGATACTACAAAAAGAGTGTTTCCAAACTGCTCTAGAAAAAGAAAGGTTCAACTCTGTTAGCTGAGGACACTCATCACAAAGAAGTTTCTGAGAATGCTTCTGTCTAGATTTTATATGAAGATATTCCCGTTTCCATCGAAATCTTCACAGTTATCCAAACAGCGACTTGCAGATTCTACAAAAAGAGTGTTTCCAAACTGCTCTATAAAAAGAAAGTTTCAACTCTGTTAGTTGAGGACACACATCCCAAATAAGTTTCTGAGAATGCTTCTGTGTAGATTTAATGGGGAGATATTTCCTTTTTCACCATAGGCCCGAATGCGCTCGTAATATCCACTTCCAGACACTACAGAAAGAGGGTTTCCAACCTGCTCTATGAAAGGGAATGTTCAGCTCTGTGACTTGAATGCAAATATCACAAAGTAGTTTCTGACAGTGCTTCTGTCTAGATTACAGATGAAGATATTCCCGTTTCCAATGAAATCGTTAGAACTATGTAGATATCCACTTACAGATTCTACAAAAAGAGTGCTTCCAAAGTGCTCTGTCAAAAGAAAGGTTCAACTCTGTTAGTTGAGGACACTCATCACAAAGAAGTTTCTGAGAATGCTTCTGTGAAGATTTTATATGAAGATATTCCCGTTTCCTATGAAATCTTCACTGTTATCCAAATATCCACTTGAAGATTCTACAAAAAGAGTGTTTCCAAACTGCTGTAGTAAAAGAAATGTTGAACTCTGTTAGTTGAGGACACAACAACACAATGAAGTTTCTGAGAATGCTTCTGTCAAGATTTTATATGAAGATATTACCGTTTCTAACGAAATCTTCTCAGTTATCCAAATATCCACTTGCAGATTCTGCAAAAAGTGTGTTTCCAAACTGCTATATCAAAAGAAATGATCAAGTCTGTTAGTGGAGTAAACTCATCCCAAATAAGTTTCTTAGAATGCTTTTGTCTAGATTTTATGGGATGAAATTTCCTTTTTCACCATAGGCCTGAAAGCGCTCGAAATGTCCACTTCCAGATACTACAGAAAGACTCTTTCAAACCTACTCTATGAAAGGGAATGTTCAGCTCTGTGACTTGAATGCAGATATCACAAAGTAGTTTCTGACAGCGCTTCTGTCTAGATTTTAGATGAAGATATTCCCGTTTCCAACGAAATCATCACAGTTATCCAAATATCCACTTACAGATTCTACAAAAAGAGTGTTTCCAAACTGCTGTATCCAAAGAAAGGTTCAACTCTGTTAGCTGAGGACACACATCACAAAGAAGTTTCTCAGAATGCTTCTGTCTAGATTTTAGATGAAGATATTCCCGTTTCCAATGAAATCATCACAGTTAAACAAAAAATCCACCTGCAGATTCTGCAAAAAGAGTGTTTCCAAACTGCTCTATCCAAAGAAAGGTTCAATTCTGTTAGTTGAGGACACACATCACAAAGGAGTTTCTGAGAATGCTTCTGTCTAGATTTTAAATGAAGATATTCTGGTTTCCAACGAAATCCTCAGAGATATCCCAATATCCACTTGCAGATTCTTCAAAAAGAGTGTTTCCAAACTGCTGTATCAAAAGAAAGGTTCAACTCTCTTAGTTGAGGACACACATCCCAAATAAGTTTCTGAGAAATCCTCTGTCTCGTTTTTATGGGAAGATACTTCGTTTTTAACCGTAGGCCTGAAAGCGCTCGAAATGTCCACTTGCAGATACTGCAGAAAGAGTGTTTCAAACCTGCTCTATGAAAGGGAATGTTCAGCTCTGCGACTTGAATGCAGATATCACAAAGTAGATTCTGACAGTGCTTCTGTCTAGAATTTAGATGAAGATATTCCCGTTTCCAACGAAATCGTTAGGACTATCTAGATATCCAATTACAGATTCCACAAAAAGAGTGTTTCCAAACTGCTCTATAAAAAGAAAGGTTCAACTCTGTTAGTTGAGGACCCTCATCACAAAGAAGTTTCTGAGAATTCTTCTGTCTAGATTTTATATGAAGATATTCCCGTTTCCAACGAAATCTTCACAGTTATCCAAATATCCACTTGAGGATTCTACCAAAAGAGTGTTTCCAAAGTGCTCTATTAATAAAATGGTTCATCTCTGTTAGTTGAGGACACTCATCACAAAGAAGTTTCTGAGAATGCTTCTGTGAAGATTTTATATGAAGATATTCCCGTTTCCTATGAAATCTTCACAGTTTTCCAAATATCCACTTGAAGATTCTACAAAAAGTGTGTTTCCAAACTGCTGTAGCAAAAGAAATGTTGAACTCTGTTAGTTGAGGACACACATCACAAAGTAGTTTCTGAGAATGCTTCTGTCAAGATTTTATATGAAGATATTACCGTTTCCAACGAAATCTTCACAGTTATCCAAATATCCACTTGCAGATTCTACAAAAAGAGTGTTTCCAAACTGCTATATCAAAAGAAATGATCAAGTCTGTTAGTGGAGTAAACTCATCCCAAATAAGTTTCTTAGAATGCTTTTGTCTAGATTTTATGGGATGATATTTCCTTTTTCACCATAGGCCTGAAAGCGCTCAAAATGTCCACTTCCAGATACTACAGAAAGACTGTTTCAAACCTACTCTATGAAAGGGAATGTTCAGCTCTGTGACTTGAATGCAGATATCACAAAGTAGTTTCTGACAGCGCTTCTGTCTAGATTTTAGATGAAGATATTCCCGTTTCCAACGAAATCATCACAGTTATCCAAATATCCACTTACAGATTCTACAAAAAGAGTGTTTCCAAACTCCTGTATCCAAAGAAAGGTTCAACTCTGTTAGTTGAGGACACACATCACAAAGAAGTTTCTGAAAATGCTTCTGTCTAGATTTTAGATGAAGATATTCCCGTTTCCAACGAAATCATCACAGTTAAACAAACATCCACTTGCAGATTCTACAAAAAGAGTTTTTCCAAACTGCTCTATCCAAAGAAATGTTCAACTCTGTTAGTTGAGGACACACATCACAAAGGAGTTTCTGAGAATGCTTCTGTCTAGATTTTAAATGAAGATATTACCGTTTCCAATGGAATCCTCAGAGATAACCCAATATCCACTTACAGATTCTACAAAAAGAGTGTTTCCAAACTGCTGTATCCAAAGAAAGGTTCAACTCTGCTAGTTGAGGACACTCATTAAAAAGACGTTTCTGAGAATGCTTCTGTCTAGAATTTATATGAAGATATTCCCGTTTCCAACAAAATCTTCACAGTTATCCAATCATCGACTTTCAGATTCTACAAAAAGAGTGTTTCCAAACTGCTCTATCAAAAGAAAGGTTCAACTCTGTTTGTTGAGTACACACATCAGAAAGGAGTTTCTGAGAATGCTTCTGTGTAGATTTTACATGAAGATATTCCCGTTTCCTATGAAATCTTCACAGCTTTCCAAATATCCACTTGCAGATTCTACAAAAAGGGTGTTTCCAAACTGCTGTATCAAAAGAAAGGTTCAACTCTCTTAGTTGAGGACACACATCCCAAATAAGTTTCTGAGAAATCCTCAGTCTCGTTTTTATGGGAAATACTTCTTTTTCACCGTAGGCCTGAAAGCGCTCGAAATGTCCACTTCCAGATACTGCAGAAAGAGTGTTTCAATCCTGCGCTATGAAATGGAATGTTCAGCTCTGAGACTTGAATGCAGATATCACAAAGTAGTTTCTGACAGTGCTTCTGTCTAGATTTTAGAAGAAGATATTCCCGTTTCCAATGAAATAGTTAGAGCTATCCTGATATCCACATACAGATTCTACAAAAAGAGTGTTTCCAAACTGCTCTATAAAAAGAAAGGTTCAACTCTGTTAGTTGAGGACACTCATCACAAAGAAGTTTCTGAGAATGCTTCTATCTAGATTTTATATGAAGATATTACCGTTTCCAACGAAATCTTCACAGTTATCCAAATATCCACTTGTAGATTCTACAAAAAGAATGTTTCCAAACTGCTCTATCCAAAGAAAGGTTCAACTCTGTTAGTTGAGGACACTCATCAAAAAGAAGTTTCTGAGAATGCTTCTGTCTAGATTTTATATGAAGATATTCCCGTTTCCTATGAAATCTTCACAGTTATCCAAATATCCACTTGAAGATTCTACAAAAAGAGTTTTTTCAAACTGCTGTAGCAAAAGAATTGTTGAACTCTGTTAGTTGAGGACACACATGACAAAGAAGTTTCTGAGAATGCTTCTGTCTAGATTTTATATGAAGATATTACTGTTTCCAACGAAATCTTCACAGTTATCCAAATATCCACTTGCAGATTCTACAAAAAGAGTGTTTCCAAACTGCTATATCAAAAGAAAGGATTAAGTCTGCTAGTGGAGTAAACTCATCCGAAATAAGTTTCTTAGAATGCTTCTGTCTAGATTTTATGGGATGATATTTCCTTTTTCACCATTGGCCTGAAATCGCTCGAAATGTCCACTTCCAGATACTACAGAAAGACTGTTTCAAACCTACTCTATGAATGGGAATGTTCAGCTCTGTGACTCGAATGCAGATATCGCAAAGTAGTTTCTGACAGCGCTTCTGTCTAGATTTTAGATGAATGTATTCCCGTTTCCAATGAAATCATCACAGTTAAAGAAATATCCACTTACACATTCTACAAAAAGAGTGTCTCCAAACAGCTGTATCCAAAGAAAGGTTCAACTCTGTTAGTTGAGGACACTCATCACAAAGAAGTTTCTGAGAATGCTTCTGTCTAGATTTTAAATGAAGATATTCCCGTTTCCAACGAAATCTTCAGAGCTATCCCAATATCCACTTACAGATTCTACAAAAAGAGTGTTTGCAAATTGCTGTATCAAAAGAAAGGTTGAACTCTGTTAGTTGAGGACACACATCACAAAGAAGTTTCTGAGAATGCTTCTGTCTAGATTTTACATGAAGATATTCCCGTTTCCTATGAAATCTTCACAGCTTTCCAAATATCCACTTGCAGATTCTACAAAAAGAGTGTTTCCAAACTGCTGTATCAAAAGAAAGGTTCAACTCTCTTAGTTGAGGACACACATCCCACAGAAGTTTCTGAGAAATCCTCTGTCTCGTTCTTACGGGAAGATACTTCCTTTTTCACCGTAGGCCTGAAAGCGCTCGAAATGTCCACTTCCAGATACTGCAGAAAGAGTGTTTGAAACCTGCTCTATGAAACGGAATGTTCAGCTCTGAGACTTGAATGCAGATATCACAAAGTAGTTTCTGACAGTGCTTCTGTCTAGATTTTAGAAGAAGATATTCCCGTTTCCAATAAAATCATTAGAACTATCTTGATATCCACATACAGATACTACAAAAAGAGTGTTTCCAAACTGCTCTATAAAAAGAAAGGTTCAACTCTGTTAGCTGAGGACACTCATCACAAAGAAGTTTCTGAGAATGCTTCTGTCTAGATTTTATATGAAGATATTCCCGTTTCCATCGAAATCTTCACAGTTATCCAAACATCGACTTGCAGATTCTACAAAAAGAGTGTTTCCAAACTGCTCTATCAAAAGAAAGTTTCAACTCTGTTAGTTGAGGACACACATCCCAAATAAGTTTCTGAGAATGCTTCTGTGTAGATTTAATGGGGAGATATATCGTTTTTCACCATAGGCCCGAATGCGCTCGTAATGTCCACTTCCAGACACTACAGAAAGAGGGTTTCCAACCTGCTCTATGAAAGGGAATGTTCACCTCTGTGACTTGAATGCAGATATCACAAAGTAGTTTCTGACAGTGCTTCTGTCTAGATTACAGATGAAGATATTCCCGTTTCCAATGAAATCGTTAGAACTATCTAGAAATCCACTTACAGATTCTACAAAAAGAGTGCTTCCAAAGTGCTCTGTCAAAAGAAAGGTTCAACTCTGTTAGTTGAGGACACTCATCACAAAGAAGTTTCTGAGAATGCTTCTGTGAAGATTTTATATGAAGATATTCCCGTTTCCTATGAAATCTTCACAGTTATCCAAATATCCACTTGAAGATTCTACAAAAAGAGTGTTTCCAAACTGCTGTAGCGAAAGAAATCTTGAACTCTGTTAGTTGAGGACACACATCACAAAGAAGTTTCTGAGAATGCCTCTGTGAAGATTTTATATGAAGATATTACCGTTTCCAACGAAATCTTCACAGTTATCCAAATATCCACTTGCAGATTCTACAAAAAGAGTGTTTCCAAACTGCTATATCAAAAGAAATGATCAAGTCTGTTAGTGGAGTAAACTCATCCCAAATAAGTTTCTTAG
The DNA here is from genome assembly GCF_029281585.2 of Gorilla gorilla gorilla. Taxonomy (NCBI): domain Eukaryota; kingdom Metazoa; phylum Chordata; class Mammalia; order Primates; family Hominidae; genus Gorilla; species Gorilla gorilla. Next base: position 18,490,189 of record NC_073237.2, read on the forward strand.
AATGCTTTTGTCTAGATTTTATGGGATGATATTTCCTTTTTCACCATAGGCCCGAAAGCGCTCGAAATGTCCACTTCCAGATACTACAGAAAGACTGCTTCAAACCTACTCTATGAAAGGGAATGTTCAGCTCAGTGACTTGAATGCAGATATCACAAAGTAGTTTCTGACAGCGCTTCTGTCTAGATTTTAGATGAAGATATTCCCGTTTCCAACGAAATCATCACAGTTATCCAAATATCCACTTACAGATTCTACAAAAAGAGTGTTTCCAAACTGCTGTATCCAAAGAAAGGTTCAACTCTGTTAGTTGAGGACACACATCACAAAGAAGTTTCTCAGAATGCTTCTGTCTAGATTTCAGATGAAGATATTCCCGTTTCCAACGAAATCATCACAGTTAAACAAAAATCCACCTGCAGATTCTACCAAAAGGGTGTTTCCAAACTGCTCTATCCAAAGAAAGGTTCAACTCTGTTAGTTGAGGACACATATCACAAAGGAGTTTCTGAGAATGCTTCTTTCTAGATTTTAAATGAAGATATTCTGGTTTCCAACGAAATCCTCAGAGATATCCCAATATCCACTTGCAGATTCTACAAAAAGAGTGTTTCCAAACTGCTGTATCAAAAGAAAGGTTCAACTCTCTTAGTTGAGGACACACATCCCAAATAAGTTTCTGAGAAATCCTCTGTCTCGTTTTTATGGGAAGATACTTCCTTTTTCACCGTAGGCCATAAAGCGCTCGAAATGTCCTCTTGCAGATACCGCAGAAAGAGTGTTTCAAACCTGCTCTATGAAAGGGAATGTTCAGCTCTGTGACTTGAATGCAGATATCACAAAGTAGATTCTGACAGTGCTTCTGTCTAGAATTTAGATGAAGATATTCCCGTTTCCAACGAAATCGTTAGGACTATCTAGATATCCAATTACAGATTCCACAAAAAGAGTGTTTCCAAACTGCTCTATCAAAGGAAAGGTGCAACTGTGTTAGTTGAGGACACTCATCTGAAAGAAGTTTCTGAGAATGCTTCTGTCTAGATTTTATATGAAGATATTCCCGTTTCCAACGAAACCTTCACAGTTATCCAAATATCCACTTGAAGATTCTACCAAAAGAGTGTTTCCAAAGTGCTCTATTAACAAAATGGTTCAACTCTGTTAGTTGAGGACACTCATCACAAAGAAGTTTCTGAGAATGCTTCTGTCTAGATTTTATATGAAGATATTCCCGTTTCCAACGAAATCATCACAGTTAAAGAAATATCCACTTACATATTCTACGAAAAGAGTGTTTCCAAACAGCTGTATCCAAAGAAAGGTTCACATCTGTTAGTTGAGGACACACATCACAAAGAAGTTTCTGAGAAAGCTTCTGTCTAGATTTTAAATGAAGATATTCCCGTTTCCAACGAAATCGTTATGACTATCTAGATATCCAATTACAGATTCCACAAAAAGAGTGTTTCCAAACTGCTCTATCAAAAGAAAGGTGCAACTGTGTTAGTTGAGGACACTCATCTGAAAGAAGTTTCTGAGAATGCTTCTCTCTAGATTGTATATGAAGATATTCCCGTTTCCAATGAAATCTTCACAGTTATCCAAATATCCACTAGAAGATTCTACCAAAAGAGTGTTTCCAAAGTGCTCTATTAATAGAATGGTTCAACTCTGTTAGCTGAGGACACTCATCACAAAGACGTTTATGAGAACGCTTCTGTCTAGAATTTAGATGAAGATATTCCCGTTTCCAACGAAATCATCACAGTTAAACAAATATCAACTTACAGATACTACAAAAAGAGTTTTTCCTAACTGCTGTATTCAAAGAAAGTTTCAACTCTGTTAGTTGAGGACACACATCACAAAGAAGTTTCTGAGAATGCTTCTGTCTAGATTTTAAATGAAGATATTCCCGTTTCCAACGAAATCTTCAGAGCTATCCCAATATCCACTTACAGATTCTACAAAAAGAGTGTTTGCAAATTGCTGTATCAGAAGAAAGGATGAACTCTGTTAGTTGAGGACACACATCACAAAGAAGTTTCTGAGAATGCTTCTGTCTAGATATTACATGAAGATATTCCCGTTTCCTATGAAATCTTCACAGCTTTCCAAATATCCACTTGCAGATTCTACAAAAAGAGTGTTTCCAAACTGCTGTATCAAAAGAAATGTTCAACTCTCTTAGATGAGGACACACATCCCAAATAAGTTTCTGAGAAATCCTCTGTCTCGTTTTTACGGGAAGATACTTCCTTTTTCACCGTAGGCCTGAAAGCGCTCGAAATGTCCACTTCCAGATACTGCAGAAAGAGTGTTTCAAACCTGCTCTATGAAACGGAATGTTCAGCTCTGAGACTTGAATGCAGATATCACAAAGTAGTTTCTGACAGTTCTTCTGTCCAGATTTTAGAAGAAGATAATCCCGTTTCCAATGAAATCGTTAGAACTATCATGATATCCACATACAGATTCTATAAAAAGATTGTTTCCAAACTGCTCTATAAAAAGAAAGGTTCAACTCTATTAGTAGAGGACACTCATCACAAGGAAGTTTCTGAGAATGCTTCTGTCTAGATTTTATATGAAGATATTCCCGTTTCCAACGAAATCTTCACAGTTATCCAAACATCTACTTGCAGATGCTACAAAAACAGTGTTTCCAAACTGCTCTATCAAAAGAAAGTTTCAACTCTGTTAGTTGAGGACACACATCCCAAATAAGTTTCTGAGAATGATTCTGTGTAGATTTAATGGGGAGATATTTCCTTTTTCACCATAGGCCCGAATGCGCTCGAAATGTCCACTTCCAGACACTATAGAAAGAGGGTTTCCAACCTGCTCTATGAAAGGGAATGTTCAGCTCTGTGACTTGAATGCAGATATCACGAAGTAGTTTCTGACAGTGCTTCTGTCTAGATTTCAGATGAAGATATTCCCGTTTCCAATGAAATCGTTAGAACTATCTAGATATCCACTTACAGATTCTACAAAAAGAGTATTTCCAAAGTGCTCTGTCAATAGAAAGGTTCAACTCTGTTTGTTGAGGACATTCATCACAAAGAAGTTTCTGAGAATGCTTCTGTGAAGATTTTATATGAAGATATTCCCGTTTCCTATGAAATCTTCACAGTTATCCAAATATCCACTTGAAGATTCTACAAAAAGAGTGTTTCCAAACTGCTGTAGCAAAAGAAATGTTGAACGCTGTTAGTTGAGGACACACATCACAAAGAAGTTTCTGAGAATGCTTCTGTCTAGATTTGATATGAAGGTATTACCGTTTCCAACGAAATCTTCTCAGTTATCCAAATACCCACTTGCAGATTCTACAAAAAGAGTGTTTCCAAACTGCTATATCGAAAGAAATGATCAAGTCTGTTAGTGGAGTAAACTCATCCCAAATAAGTTTCTTAGAATGCTTTTGTCTAGATTTCATGGGATGATACTTCCTTTTTCACCATAGGCTTGAAATCGTCGAAATGTCCACTTCCAGATACTACAGAAAGACTGTTTCAAACCTACTCTATGAAAGAGAATGTTCAGCTCTGTGACTTAAATGCAGATATCACAAAGTAGTTTCTGACAGCGCTTCTGTCTAGATTTTAGATGAAGATATTCCCGTTTCCAACGAAATCATCACAGTTATCCAAATATCCCCTTACAGATTCTACAAAAAGAGTGTTTCCAAACTGCTGTATCGCAAGAAAGGTTCAACTCTGTTAGTTGAGGACACACATCACAAAGAAGTTTCTGAGAATGCTTCTGTCTAGATTTTATATGAAGATATTATCGTTTCCAACGAAATCTTCACAGTTATCAAAATATCCACTAGCAGATTCTACAAAAAGAGTGTTTCCAAACTGCTCTATCCAAAGAAAGGTTCAACTCTGTTAGATGAGGACACACATCACAAAGAAGTTTCTGAGAATGCTTCTGTCTAGGTTTTAAATGAAGATATTTCCGTTTTCAACGAAATCCTTAGAGCTATCCCAATATCCACTTACAGATTCTACAAAAAGAGTGTTTCCAAACTGCTCTATGCAAAGAAAGGTTCAACTCTGCTAGTTGAGGACACACATCACAAAGAAGTTTCTGAGAATGCTTCTGTCTAGATTTTACATGCAGATATTCCCGTTTCCTATGAAATCTTCACAGCTTTCCAAATATCCACTTGCAGATTCTACAAAAAGAGTGTTTCCAAACTGCTGTATCAAAAGAAAGGTTCAACTCTCTTAGTTGAGGACACACATCCCAAATAAGTTTCTGAGAAATCCTCTGTCTCGTTTTTATGGGAAGATACTTCCTTTTTCACCGTAGGCCTGAAAGCGCTCGAAATGACCACTTGCAGATACTGCAGAAAGAGTGTTTCAAACCTGCTCTATGAAAGGGAATGTTCAGCTCTGTGACTTGAATGCAGATATCACAAAGTAGTTTCTGACAGTGCTTCTGTCTAGAATTTGGATGAAGATATTCCCGTTTGCAACGAAATCCTTAGGACTATCTAGATATCCAATTACAGATTCCACAAAAAGAGTGTTTCCAAACTGCTCTATAAAAGAAAGGTTCAACTCTGTTAGTTGAGGACACTCATCACAAAGAAGTTTCTGAGAATTCTTCTGTCTAGATTTTATATGAAGATATTCCCGTTTCGAACGAAATCTTCACAGCTATCCAAATATCCACTTGAAGATTCTACCAAAAGAGTGTTTCCAAAGTGCTCTATTAATAAAATGGTTCAACTCTGTTAGTTGAGGACACTCATCACAAAGAAGTTTCTGACAATGCTTCTGTCTAGATTTTATATGAAGATATTCCCGTTTCCAACGAAATCATCACAGTTAAAGAAATATCCACTTACAGATTCTACAAAAAGAGTGTTTCCAAACTGCTGTATCCAAAGAAAGGTTCAACTCTGTTAGTTGAGGACACACATCACAAAGAAGTTTCTGAGAATACTTCTGTCTGGATTTTAAAAGAAGATATTCCCGTTTCCAACGAAATCTTCAGAGCTATCACAATATCCACTTACAGATTCTACAAAAAGAGTGTTTGCAAATTGCTGTATCAAAAGAAAGGTTGAACTCTGTTAGTTGAGGACACACATCACAAAGAAGTTTCTGAGAATGCTTCTGTCTAGATTTTACATGAAGATATTCCCGTTTCCTTTGAAATCTTCACAGCTTTCCATATATCCACTTGCAGATTCTACAAAAAGAGTGTTTCCAAACTGCTGTATCAAAAGAAAGGTTCAACTCTCTTAGTTGAGGACACACATCCCAAATAAGTTTCTGAGAAATCCTCTGTCTCGTTTTTATGGGAAGATACTTCCTTTTTCACCGTAGGCCTGAAAGCGCTTGAAATGTCCACTTCCAGATACTGCAGAAAGAGTGTTTCAAACCTGCTCTATGAAACGGAATGTTCAGCTCTGAGACTTGAATGCAGATATCACAAAGTAGTTTCTGACAGTGCTTCTGTCTAGATTTTAGAAGAAGATATTCCCGTTTCCAATGAAATCATTAGAACTATCTTGATATCCACATACAGATTCTACAAAAAGAGTGTTTCCAAACTGCTCTATAAAAAGAAAGGTTCAACTCTGTTAGTTGAGGACACTCATCACAAAGAAGTTTCTGAGAATGCTTCTGTCTAGATTTTATATGAAGATATTACCGTTTCCAATGAAATCTTCACAGTTATCCAAATATCCACTTGTAGATCCTACAAAAAGAATGTTTCCAAACTTCTCTATCCAAAGAAAGGTTCAACTCTGTTAGTTGAGGACACTCACCAAAAAGAAGTTTCTGAGAATGCTTCTGTCTAGATTTCATATGAAGATATTCCCGTTTCCTATGAAATCTTCACAGTTATCCAAATATCCACTTGAAGATTCTACAAAAAGAGTTTTTTCAAACTGCTGTAGCAAAAGAAATGTTGAACTCTGTTAGTTGAGGACACACATGACAAAGAAGTTACTGAGAATGCTTCTGTCTAGATTTTATATGAAGATATTACTGTTTCCAACGAAATCTTCACAGTTATCCAAATATCCACTTGCAGATTCTACAAAAAGAGTGTTTCCAAACTGCTATATCAAAAGAAAGGATCAAGTCTGTTAGTGGAGTAAACTCATCCCAAATAAGTTTCTTAGAATGCTTCTGTCTAGATTTTATGGGATGATACTTCCTTTTTCACCATAGGCCTGAAATCGCTCGAAATGTCCACTTCCAGATACTACAGAAAGACTGTTTCAAGCCTACTCTATGAATGGGAATGTTCAGCTCTGTGACTTGAATGCAGATATCGCAAAGTAGTTTCTGACAGCGCTTTTGTCTAGATTTTAGATGAATATATTCCCGTTTCCAACGAAATCATCACAGTTAAAGAAATATCCACATACAGATTCTACAAAAAGAGTGTTTCCAAACAGCTGTATCCAAAGAAAGGTTCAACTCTGTTAGTTGAGGGCACTCATCACAAAGAAGTTTCTGAGAATGCTTCTGTCTAGATTTAAATGAAGATATTCCCGTTTCCTACGAAATCTTCAGAGCTATCCCAATATCCACTAACAGATTCTACAAAAAGAGTGTTTGCAAATTGCTGCATCAAAAGAAAGGTTGAACTCTGTTAGTTGAGGACACACATCACAAAGAAGTTTCTGAGAATGCTTCTGTCTAGATTTTACATGAAGATATTCCCGTTTCCTATGAAATCTTCACAGCTTTCCAAATATCCACTTGCAGATTCTACAAAAAGAGTGTTTGCAAATTGCTGTATCAAAAGAAAGGTTCAACTCTGTTAGTTGAGGACACACATCACAAAGAAGTTTCCGAGAATGCTTCTGTCAAGACTTTACATGAAGATATTCCAGTTTCCTATGAAATCTACACAGCTTTCCAAATATCCACTTGCAGATTCTACAAAAAGAGTGTTTCCAAACTGCTGTATCAAAAGAAAGGTTCAACTCTCTTAGTTGAGGACACACATCCCACATATGTTTCTGAGAAATCCTCTGTCTCGTTTTTACGGGAAGATACTTCCTTTTTCACCGTAGGCCTGAAAGCGCTCGAAATGTCCACTTCCAGATACTGCAGAAAGAGTGTTTCAAACCTGCTCTATGAAACGGAATGTTCAGCTCTGAGACTTGAATGCAGATATCACAAAGTAGTTTCTGACAGTGCTTCTGTCTAGATTTTAGAAGAAGATATTCCCGTTTCCAATGAAATCGTTAGAACTATCTTGATATACACATACAGATACTACAAAAAGAGTGTTTCCAAACTGCTCTATAAAAAGAAAGGTTCAACTCTGTTAGTTGAGGACACTCATCACAAAGAAGTTTCTGAGAATGCTTCTGTCTAGATTTTATACGAAGATACTCCCGTTTCCAACGAAATCTTCACAGTTATCCAAATATCCACTTGAAGATTCTACCAAAAGAGTGTTTCCAAAGTGCTCTATTAATAAAATGGTTCAACTCTGTTAGTTGAGGACACTCATCACAAAGAAGTTTCTGAGAATGCTTCTGTCTAGATTTTAAATTAAGATATTCCCGTTTCCAACGAAATCTTCAGAGCTATCCCAATATCCACTTACAGATTCTACAAAAAGAGTGTTTGCAAATTGCTGTATCAAAAGAAAGGTTGAACTCTGTTAGTTGAGGACACACATCACAAAGAAGTTTCTGAGAATGCTTCTGTGTAGATTTTACATGAAGATATTCCCGTTTCCTATGAAATCTTCACAGCTTTCCAAATATCCACTTGCAGATTCTACAAAAAGAGTGTTTCCAAACTGCTGTATCAAAAGAAAGGTTCAACTCTCTTAGTTGAGGACACACATCCCACATAAGTTTCTGAGAAATCCTCTGTCTCTTTTTTACGGGAAGATACTTCCTTTTTCACCGTAGGCCTGAAAGCGCTCAAAATGTCCACTTCCAGATACTGCAGAAAGAGTGTTTCAATCCTGCTCTATGAACCGGAATGTTCAGCTCTGAGACTTGAATGCAGATATCACAAAGTAGTTTCTGACAGTGCTTCTGTCTAGATTTTAGAAGAAGATATTCCCGTTTCCCATGAAATCGTTAGATCTATCTTGATATACACATACAGATACTACAAAAAGAGTGTTTCCAAACTGCTCTATAAAAAGAAAGGTTCAACTCTGTTAGTTGAGGACACTCATCACAAAGAAGTTTCTGAGAATGCTTCTGTCTAGATTTTATATGAAGATATTCCCGTTTCCATCGAAATCTTCACAGTTATCCAAACATCGACTTGCAGATTCTACAAAAAGAGTGTTTCCAAACTGCTCTATCAAAAGAAAGTTTCAACTCTGTTAGTTGAGGACACACATCCCAAATAAGTTTCTGAGAATGCTTCTGTGTAGATTTAATGGGGAGATATTTCGTTTTTCACCATAGGCCCGAATGCGCTCGTAATGTCCACTTCCAGACACTACAGAAAGAGGGTTTCCAACCTGCTGTATGAAAGGGAATGTTCAGCTCTGTGACCTGAATGCAGATATCACAAAGTAGTTTCTGACAGTGCTTCTGTCTAGATTTCAGATGCAGATATTCCCGTTTCCAATAAAATCTTTAGAACTATCTAGATATCCACTTACAGATTCTACAAAAAGAGTGTTTCCAAAGTGCTCTGTCAAAAGAAAGGTTCAACTCTGTTAGTTGAGGACACTCATCACAAAGAAGTTTCTGAGAATGCTTCTGTGAATATTTTATATGAAGATATTCCCGTTTCCTATGAAATCTTCACAGTTATCCAAATATCCACTTGAAGATTCTACAAAAAGAGTGTTTCCAAACTGCTGTAGCAAAAGAAATGTTGAACTCTGTTAGTTGAGGACACACATCACAAAGAAGTTTCTGAGAATGCTTCTGTCAAGATTTTATATGAAGATATTACCGTTTCCAACGAAATCTTCACAGTTATCCAAATATCCACTTGCAGATTCTACAAAAAGAGTGTTTCCAAACTGCTATATCAAAAGAAATGATCAAGTCTGTTAGTGGAGTAAACTCATCCCAAATAAGTTTCTTAGAATGCTTTTGTCTAGATTTTATGGGATGATATTTCCTTTTTCACCATAGGCCTGAAAGCGCTCGAAATGTCCACTTCCAGATACTACAGAAAGACTGTTTCAAACCTACTCTATGAAAGGGAATGTTCAGTTCTGTGACTTGAATGCAGATATCACAAAGTAGATTCTGACAGTGCTTCTGTCTAGAATTTAGATGAAGATATTCCCGTTTCCAACGAAATCGTTAGGACTATCTAGATATCCAATTACAGATTCCACAAAAAGAGTGTTTCCAAACTGCACTATAAAAAGAAAGGTTCAACTCTGTTAGTTGAGGACACTCATCACAAAGAAGTTTCTGAGAATTCTTCTGTCTAGATTTTATATGAAGATATTCCCGTTTCCAACGAAATCTTCACAGTTATCCAAATATCCACTTGAAGATTCTACCAAAAGAGTGTTTCCAAAGTGCTCTATTAATAAAATGGTTCAACTCTGTTAGTTGAGGACACTTATCACAAAGAAGTTTCTGACAATGCTTCTGTCTAGATTTTATATGAAGATATTCCCGTTTCCAACGAAATCATCACAGTTAAAGAAATATCCACCTTCAGATTCTACAAAAAGAGTGTTTCCAGACTGCTGTATCCAAAGAAAGGTTCAACTCTGTTAGTTGAGGACACACATCACAAAGAAGTTTCTGACAATGCTTCTGTCTGGATTTTAAATGAAGATATTCCCGTTTCCAACGAAATCTTCAGAGATATCCCAATATCCACTTACAGATTCTACAAAAAGAGTGTTTGCAAATTGCTGTATCCAAAGAAAGGTTGAACTCTGTTAGTTGAGGACACACATCACAAAGAAGTTTCTGAGAATGCTTCTGTCTAGATTTTACATGAAGATATTCCCGTTTCCTATGAAATCTTCACAGCTTTCCAAATATCCACTTGCAGATTCTACAAAAAGAGTGCTTCCAAACTGCTGTATCAAAAGAAAGGTTCAACTCTCTTAGTTGAGGACACACATCCCACATAAGTTTCTGAGAAATCCTCTGTCTCGTTTTTACGGGAAGATACTTCCTTTTTCACCGTAGGCCTGAAAGCGCTCGAAATGTCCACTTCCAGATACTGCAGAAAGAGTGTTTCAAACCTGCTCTATTAAACGGAATGTTCAGCTCTGAGACTTGAATGCAGATATCACAAAGTAGTTTCTGAAAGTGCTTCTGTCTAGATTTTAGAAGAAGATATTCCCGTTTCCAATGAAATCGTTAGAACTCTCTTGATATCCACATACAGATACTACAAAAAGAGTGTTTCCAAACTGCTCTATAAAAAGAAAGGTTCAACTCTGTTAGTTGCGGACACTCATCACAAAGAAGTTTCTGAGAATGCTTCTGTCTAGATTTTACATGAAAATATTCCCGTTTCCATCGAAATCTTCACAGTTATCCAAACATCGACTTGCAGATTCTACAAAAAGAGTGTTTCCAAACTGCTCTATCAAAAGAAAGGTTCAACTCTGTTAGTTGAGGACACACATCCCAAATAAGTTTCTGAGAATGCTTCTGTGTAGATTTAATGGGGAGATATTTCGTTTTTCACCATAGGCCCGAATGCACTCGTAATGTCCAATTCCAGACACTACAGAAAGAGGGTTTCCAACCTGCTCTATGAAAGGGAATGTTCAGCTCTGTGACTTGAATGCAGATATCACAAAGTAGTTTCTGACAGTGCTTCTGTCTAGATTTCAGATGCAGATATTCTCGTTTCCAATGAAATCGTTAGAACTATCTAGATATACACTTACAGATTCTACAAAAAGAGTGTTTCCAAAGTGCTCTGTCAAAAGATCGATTCAACTCTGTTAGTTGAGAACACTCATCACAAAGAAGTTTCTGAGAATGCTTCTGTGAAGATTTTATATGAAGATATTCCCGTTTCCTATGAAATCTTCACAGTTATCCAAATATCCACTTGAAGATTCTACAAAAGAGTGTTTCCAAACTGCTGTAGCAAAAGAAATGTTGAACTCTGTTAGTTGAGGACACACATCACAAAGAAGTTTCTGAGAATGCTTCTGTCAAGATTTTATATGAAGATATTACCGTTTCCAACGAAATCTTCACAGCTTCCAAATATCCACTTGCAGATTCTACAAAAAGAGTGTTTCCAAACTGCTGTATCAAAAGAAAGGTTCAACTCTCTTAGTTGAGGACACACATCCCAAATAAGTTTCTGAGAAATCCTCTGTCTCGTTTTTATGGGAAGATACTTCCTTTTTCACCGTAGGCCTGAAAGCGCTCGAAATGTCCACTTGCAGATACTGCAGAAAGAGTGTTTCAAACCTGCTCTATGAAAGGGAATGTTCAGCTCTGAGACTTGAATGCAGATATCACAAAGTAGATTCTGACAGTGCTTCTGTCTAGAATTTAGATGAAGATATTCCCGTTTCCAATGAAATCGTTAGGACTATCTAGATATCCAATTACAGATTCCACAAAAAGAGTGTTTCCAAACTGCACTATAAAAAGAAAGGTTCAACTCTGTTAGTTGAGGACACTCATCACAAAGAAGTTTCTGAAAATGCTTCTGTCTAGATTTTATATGAAGATATTCCCGTTTCCATCGAAATCTTCACAGTTATCCAAACATCGACTTGCAGATTCTACAAAAAGAGTGTTTCCAAACTGCTCTATCAAAAGAAAGTTTCAACTCTGTTAGTTGTGGGCACACATCCCAAATAAGTTTCTGAGAATGCTTCTGTGTATATTTAATGGGGAGATATTTCGTTTTTCACCATAGGCCCGAATGCGCTCGTAATGTCCACTTCCAGACACTACAGAAAGAGGTTTTCCAACCTGCTCTATGAAAGGGAATGTTCAGCTCTGTGACTTGAATGCAGATATCACAAAGTAGTTTCTGACAGTGCTTCTGTCTAGATTTCAGATGCAGATATTCTCGTTTCCAATGAAATCGTTAGAACTATCAAGATATCCACTTACAGATTCTACAAAAAGAGTGTTTCCAAAGTGCTCTGTCAAAAGAAAGGTTCAACTCTGTTAGTTGAGGACACTCATCACAAAGAAGTTTCTGAGAATGCTTCTGTGAAGGTTTTATATGAAGATATTCCCGTTTCCTATGAAATCTTCACAGTTATCGAAATATCCACTTGAAGATTCTATAAAAAGAGTGTTTCCAAACTGCTGTAGCAAAAGAAATGTTGAACTCTGTTAGTTGAGGACACACATCACAAAGAAGTTTCTGAGAATGCTTCTGTCAAGATTTTATATGAAGATATTACCGTTTCCAACGAAATCTTCACAGTTATCCAAATATCCACTTGCAGATTCTACAAAAACAGTGTTTCCAAACTGCTATATCAAAAGAAATGATCAAGTCTGTTAGTGGAGTAAACTCATCCCAAATAAGTTTCTTAGAATGCTTTTGTCTAGATTTTATGGGATGATATTTCCTTTTTCACCATAGGTCTGAAAGCGCTCGAAATGTCCACTTCCAGATACTACAGAAAGACTGTTTCAAACCTACTCTATGAAAGGGAATGTTCAGCTCTGTGACTTGAATGCAGATATCACAAAGTAGTTTCTAACAGCGCTTCTGTCTAGATTTTAGATGAAGATATTCCCGTTTCCAACGAAATCATCACAGTTATCCAAATATCCACTTACAGATTCTACAAAAAGAGTGTTTCCAAACTGCTGTATCCAAAGAAAGGTTCAACTCTGTTAGTTGAGGACACACATCACAAAGAAGTTTCTCAGAATGCTTCTGTCTAGATTTTAGATGAAGATATTCCCGTTTCCAACGAAATCATCACAGTTAAACAAACATCCACTTGCAGATTCTACAAAAAGAGTGTTTCCAAACTACTCTATCCAAAGAAATGTTCAACTCTGTTAGTTGAGGACACACATCACAAAGGAGTTTCTGAGAATGCTTCTGTCTAGATTTTAAATGAAGATATTCCCGTTTCCAACGAAATCCTGAGAGATATCCCAATATCCACTTACAGACTCTACAAAAAGAGTGTTTCCAAACTGCTGTATCAAAAGAAAGGTTCAACTCTGTTAGTTGAGGACACTCATCACAAAGAAGTTTCTGACAATGCTTCTGTCTAGATTTTATATGAAGATATTCCCGTTTCCAACGAAATCATCACAGTTAAAGAAATATCCACTTACAGATTCTACAAAAAGAGTGTTTCCAAACTGCTGTATCCAAAGAAAGGTTCAACTCTGTTAGTTGAGGACACACATCACAAAGAAGTTTCTGACAATGCTTCTGTCTGGATTTTAAATGAAGATATTCCCGTTTCCAACGAAATCTTCAGAGCTATCCCAATATCCACTTACAGATTCTACAAAAAGAGTGTTTGCAAATTGCTGTATCAAAAGAAAGGTTGAACTCTGTTAGTTGAGGACACACATCACAAAGAACTTTCAGAGAATGCTTCTGTCTAGAGTTTACATGAAGATATTCCCGTTTCCTATGAAATCTACACAGCTTTCCAAATATCCACTTGCAGATTCTACAAAAAGAGTGTTTCCAAACTGCAGTATCAAAAGAAAGGTTCAACTTTCTTAGTTGAGGACACACATCCCACATAAGTTTCTGAGATATCCTCTGTCTCGTTTTTACGGGAAGATACTTCCTTTTTCACCGTAGGCCTGAAAGCGCTCGAAATGTCCACTTCCAGATACTGCAGAAAGAGTGTTTCAAACCTGCTCTATGAAACGGAATGTTCAGCTCTGAGACTTGAATGCAGATATCACAAAGTAGTTTCTGACAGTGCTTCTGTCTAGATTTTAGAAGAAGATATTCCCGTTTCAAATTAAATCGTTAGAAGTCTCTTGATATCCACATACAGATACTACACAAAGAGTGTTTCCAAACTGCTCTATAAAAAGAAAGGTTCAACTCTGTTAGTTGAGGACACTCATCACAAAGAAGTTTCTGAGAATGCTTCTGTCTAGATTTTATACGAAGATACTCCCGTTTCCAACGAAATCTTCACAGTTATCCAAATATCCACTTGAAGATTCTACCAAAAGAGTGTTTCCAAAGTGCTCTATTAATAAAATGGTTCAACTCTGTTAGTTGAGGACACTCATCACAAAGAAGTTTCTGACAATGCTTCTGTCTAGATTTTATATGAAGATATTCCCGTTTCCAGCGAAATCATCACAGTTACACAAATATCCACTTACAGATTCTACAAAAAGAGTGTTTCCAAACTGCTGTATCCAAAGAAAGGTTCAACTCTGTTAGTTGAGGACACACATCACAAAGAAGTTTCTGACAATGCTTTTGTCTGGATTTTAAATGAAGATATTCCCGTTTCCAACAAAATCTTCAGAGCTATCCCAATATCCACTTACAGATTCTACAAAAAGAGTGTTTGCAAATTGCTGTATCAAAAGAAAGGTTGAACTCTGTTAGTTGAGGACACACAGCACAAAGAAGTTTCTGAGAATGCTTCTGTCTAGATTTTACATGAAGATATTCCCGTTTCCTATGAAATCTTCACAGCTTTCCAAATATCCACTTGCAGATTCTACAAAAAGAGTGTTTCCAAACTGCTGTATCAAAAGAAAGGTTCAACTCTCTTAGTTGAGGACACACATCCCACATAAGTTTCTGAGAAATCCTCTGTCTCGTTTTTACGGGAAGATACTTCCTTTTTCACCGTAGGCCTGAAAGCGCTCAAAATGTCCCCTTCCAGATCCTGCAGAAAGAGTGTTTCAAACCTGCTCTATGAAACGGAATGTTCAGCTCTGAGACTTGAATGCAGATATCACAAAGTAGTTTCTGACAGTGCTTCTGTCTAGATTTTAGAAGAAGATATTCCCGTTTCCAATGAAATCGTTAGAACTCTCTTGATATCCACATACAGATACTACAAAAAGAGTGTTTCCAAACTGCTCTATAAAAAGAAAGGTTCAACTCTGTTAGTTGAGGACACTCATCACAAAGAAGTTTCTGAGAATGCTTCTGTCTTGATTTTATATGAAGATATTCCCGTTTCCATCGAAATCTTCACAGTTATCCAAACATCAACTTGCAGATTCTACAAAAAGAGTGTTTCCAAACTGCTCTATCAAAAGAAAGTTTCAACTCTGTTAGTTGAGGACACACATCCCAAATAAGTTTCTGAGAATGCTTCTGTGTAGATTTAATGGGGAGATATTTCGTTTTTCACCATTGGCCCGAATGCGCTCGTAATGTCCACTTCCACACACTACAGATAGAGGGTTTCCAACCTGCTCTATGAAAGGGAATGTTCAGTTCCGTGAGTTGAATGCAGATTTCAAAAAGTAGTTTCTGACAGTGCTTCTGTCTAGATTTCAGAAGAAGATATTCCCGTTTCCAATGAAATCGTTAGAACTACCTAGATATCCACTTACAGATTCTACAAAAAGAGTGTTTCGAAAGTGCTCTGTCAAAAGAAGGGTTCAACTCTGTTAGTAGAGGACACTCATCACAAAGCAGTTTCTGAGAATGCTTCTGTCAAGATTTTATATGAAGATATTCCCGTTTCCTATGAAACCTTCACAGTTATCAAAATATCCACTTGAAGATTCTACAAAAAGAGTGTTTCCAAACTGCTGTAGCAAAAGAAATGTTGAACTCTGTTAGTTGAGGACAAACATCACAAAAAAGTTTCTGAGAATGCTTCTGTCAAGATTTAATATGAAGATATTACCGTTTCCTATGAAATCTTCACAGTTATCCAAATATCCACTTGCAGATTCTACAAAAAGAGTGTTTCCAAACTGCTATATCAAAAGAAATGATCAAGTCTGTTAGTGGAGTAAACTCATCCCAAATAAGTTTCTTAGAATGCTTTTGTCTAGATTTTATGGGATGATATTTTCTTTTTCACCATAGGCCTGAAAGCGCTCGAAATGTCCACTTCCAGATTCTACAGAAAGACTGTTTCAAACCTACTCTATGAAAGGGAATGTTCAGCTCTGTGACTTGAATGCAGATATCACAAAGTAGTTTCTGACAGCGCTTCTGTCTAGATTTTAGATGAAGATATTCCCGTTTCCAACGAAATCATCACAGTTATCCAAATATCCACTTACAGATTCTACAAAAACAGTGTTTCCAAACTGCTGTATCCAAAGAAAGGTTCAACTCTGTTAGTTGAGGACACACATCAGAAAATAGTTTCTCAGAATGCTTTTGTCTAGATTTTAGATGAAGATATTCCCGTTTCCAACGAAATCATCACTGTAAAACAAACATCCACTTGCAGATTCTACAAAAAGAGTGTTTCCAAACGGCTCTATCCAAAGAAAGGTTCAACTCTGTTAGTTGAGGACACACATCACAAAGGAGTTTCTGAGAATGCTTCTGTCTAGATTTTAAATGAAGATATTCCCGTTTCCAATGAAATCCTCAGAGATATCCCAATATCCACTTACAGATTCAACAAAAAGAGTGTTTCCAAACTGCTGTATCAAAAGAAAGGTTGAACTCTGTTAGTTGAGGACACACATCACAAAGAAGTTTCTGAGAATGCTTCTGTCCAGATTTTACATGAGGATATTCCCGTTTCCTATGAAATCTTCACAGCTTTCCAAATATCCACTTACAGATTCTACAAAAAGAGTGTTTCCAAACTGCTGTATCAAAAGAAAGGTTCAACTCTCTTAGTTGAGGACACACATCCCAAATAAGTTTCTGAGAAATCCTCTGTCTCGTTTTTATGGGAAGATACTTCCTTTTTCACCGTAGGCCTGAAAGCGCTCGAAATGTCCACTTGCAGATACTGCAGAAAGAGTGTTTCAAACCTGCTCTATGAAAGGGAATGTTCAGCTCTGTGACTTGAATGCAGATATCACAAAGTAGATTCTGACAGTGCTTCTGTCTAGAATTTAGATGAAGATATTCCCGTTTCCAACGAAATCGTTAGTACTATCAAGATATCCAATTACAGATTCCACAAAAAGAGTGTTTCCAAACTGCTCTATAAAAAGAAAGGTTCAACTCTGTTATTTGAGGACACTCATCACAAAGAAGTTTCTGAGAATTCTTCTGTCTAGATTTTATATGAAGATATTCCCGTTTCCAACGAAATCTTCACAGTTATCCAAATATCCAATTGAAGATTCTACCAAAAGAGTGTTTCCAAAGTGCTCTATTAATAAAATGGTTCAACTCTGTTAGTTGAGGACACTCATAACAAAGAAGTTTCTGACAATGCTTCTGTCTAGATTTTATATGAAGATATTCCCGTTTCCAACGAAATCATCACAGTTAAAGAAATATCCACTTACAGATTCTACAAAAAGAGTATTTCCAAACAGCTGTATCCAAAGAAAGGTTCAACTCTGTTAGTTGAGGACACACATCACAAAGAAGTTTCTGAGAATGCTTCTGTCTGGATTTTAAATGAAGATATTCCCGTTTCCAATGAAATCTTCAGAGCTATCCCAATATCCGCTTACAGATTCTACAAAAAGAGTGTTTGCAAATTGCTGTATCAAAAGAACGGTTGATCTCTGTTAGTTGAGGACACACATCACAAAGAAGATTCAGAGAATGCTTCTGTCTGGATTTTACATGAAGATATTCCTGTTTCCTATGAAATCTTCACAGCTTTCCAAATATCCACTTGCAGATTCTACAAAAATAGTGTTTCCAAACTGCTGTATCAAAAGAAAAGTTCAACTCTCTTAGTTGAGGACACACATCACACATAAGTTTCTGAGAAATCCTCTGTCTCGTTTTTACGGGAAGATACTTCCTTTTTCACCGTAGGCCTGAAAGCGCTCGAAATGTCCCCTTCCAGATACTGCAGAAAGAGTGTTTCAAACCTGCTCTATGAAACGGAATGTTCAGCTCTGAGACTTGAATGCAGATATCACAAAGTAGTTTCTGACAGTGCTTCTGTCTAGATTTTAGAAGCAGATATTCCCGTTTCCAATGAAATCGTTAGAACTCTCTTGATATCCACATACAGATACTACAAAAAGAGTGTTTCCAAACTGCTCTATAAAAAGAAAGGTTCAACTCTGTTAGTTGAGGACACTCATCACAAAGAAGTTTCTGAGAATGCTTCTGTCTTGATTTTATATGAAGATATTCCCGTTTCCATCGAAATCTTCACAGTTATCCAAACATCAACTTGCAGATTCTACAAAAAGAGTGTTTCCAAACTGCTCTATCAAAAGAAAGTTTCAACTCTGTTAGTTGAGGACACACATCCCAAATAAGTTTCTGAGAATGCTTCTGTGTAGATTTAATGGGGAGATATTTCGTTTTTCACCATTGGCCCGAATGCGCTCGTAATGTCCACTTCCACACACTACAGATAGAGGGTTTCCAACCTGCTCTATGAAAGGGAATGTTCAGTTCCGTGAGTTGAATGCAGATTTCAAAAAGTAGTTTCTGACAGTGCTTCTGTCTAGATTTCAGAAGAAGATATTCCCGTTTCCAATGAAATCGTTAGAACTACCTAGATATCCACTTACAGATTCTACAAAAAGAGTGTTTCGAAAGTGCTCTGTCAAAAGAAGGGTTCAACTCTGTTAGTAGAGGACACTCATCACAAAGCAGTTTCTGAGAATGCTTCTGTCAAGATTTTATATGAAGATATTCCCGTTTCCTATGAAATCTTCACAGTTATCAAAATATCCACTTGAAGATTCTACAAAAAGAGTGTTTCCAAACTGCTGTAGCAAAAGAAATGTTGAACTCTGTTAGTTGAGGACAAACATCACAAAAAAGTTTCTGAGAATGCTTCTGTCAAGATTTAATATGAAGATATTACCGTTTCCTATGAAATCTTCACAGTTATCCAAATATCCACTTGCAGATTCTACAAAAAGAGTGTTTCCAAACTGCTATATCAAAAGAAATGATCAAGTCTGTTAGTGGAGTAAACTCATCACAAATAAGTTTCTTAGAATGCTTTTGTCTAGATTTTATGGGATGATATTTCCTTTTTCACCATAGGCCTGAAAGCGCTCGAAATGTCCACTTCCAGATTCTACAGAAAGACTGTTTCAAACCTACTCTATGAAAGGGAATGTTCAGCTCTGTGACTTGAATGCAGATATCACAAAGTAGTTTCTGACAGCGCTTCTGTCTAGATTTTAGATGAAGATATTCCCGTTTCCAACGAAATCATCACAGTTATCCAAATATCCACTTACAGATTCTACAAAAACAGTGTTTCCAAACTGCTGTATCCAAAGAAAGGTTCAACTCTGTTAGTTGAGGACACACATCAGAAAATAGTTTCTCAGAATGCTTTTGTCTAGATTTTAGATGAAGATATTCCCGTTTCCAACGAAATCATCACTGTAAAACAAACATCCACTTGCAGATTCTACAAAAAGAGTGTTTCCAAACTGCTCTATCCAAAGAAAGGTTCAACTCTGTTAGTTGAGGACACACATCACAAAGGAGTTTCTGAGAATGCTTCTGTCTAGAT
The DNA here is from genome assembly GCF_029281585.2 of Gorilla gorilla gorilla. Lineage (NCBI taxonomy): Eukaryota > Metazoa > Chordata > Mammalia > Primates > Hominidae > Gorilla > Gorilla gorilla. The sequence continues at coordinate 18,509,695 of NC_073237.2, forward strand.
TTTAAATGAAGATATTCCCGTTTCCAACGAAATCCTCAGAGATATCCCAATATCCACTTACAGATTCAACAAAAAGAGTGTTTCCAAACTGCTGTATCAAAAGAAAGGTTGAACTCTGTTAGTTGAGGACACACATCACAAAGAAGTTTCTGAGAATGCTTCTGTCTAGATTTTACATGAGGATATTCCCGTTTCCTATGAAATCTTCACAGCTTTCCAAATATCCACTTACAGATTCTACAAAAAGAGTGTTTCCAAACTGCTGTATCAAAAGAAAGGTTCAACTCTCTTAGTTGAGGACACACATCCCAAATAAGTTTCTGAGAAATCCTCTGTCTCGTTTTTATGGGAAGATACTTCCTTTTTCACCGTAGGCCTGAAAGCGCTCGAAATGTCCACTTGCAGATACTGCAGAAAGAGTGTTTCAAACCTGCTCTATGAAAGGGAATGTTCAGCTCTGTGACTTGAATGCAGATATCACAAAGTAGATTCTGACAGTGCTTCTGTCTAGAATTTAGATGAAGATATTCCCGTTTCCAACGAAATCGTTAGTACTATCTAGATATCCAATTACAGATTCCACAAAAAGAGTGTTTCCAAACTGCTCTATAAAAAGAAAGGTTCAACTCTGTTATTTGAGGACACTCATCACAAAGAAGTTTCTGAGAATTCTTCTGTCTAGATTTTATATGAAGATATTCCCGTTTCCAACGAAATCTTCACAGTTATCCAAATATCCAATTGAAGATTCTACCAAAAGAGTGTTTCCAAAGTGCTCTATTAATAAAATGGTTCAACTCTGTTAGTTGAGGACACTCATAACAAAGAAGTTTCTGACAATGCTTCTGTCTAGATTTTATATGAAGATATTCCCGTTTCCAACGAAATCATCACAGTTAAAGAAATATCCACTTACAGATTCTACAAAAAGAGTATTTCCAAACAGCTGTATCCAAAGAAAGGTTCAACTCTGTTAGTTGAGGACACACATCACAAAGAAGTTTCTGAGAATGCTTCTGTCTGGATTTTAAATGAAGATATTCCCGTTTCCAATGAAATCTTCAGAGCTATCCCAATATCCGCTTACAGATTCTACAAAAAGAGTGTTTGCAAATTGCTGTATCAAAAGAACGGTTGATCTCTGTTACTTGAGGACACACATCACAAAGAAGATTCAGAGAATGCTTCTGTCTGGATTTTACATGAAGATATTCCTGTTTCCTATGAAATCTTCACAGCTTTCCAAATATCCACTTGCAGATTCTACAAAAATAGTGTTTCCAAACTGCTGTATCAAAAGAAAAGTTCAACTCTCTTAGTTGAGGACACACATCACACATAAGTTTCTGAGAAATCCTCTGTCTCGTTTTTACGGGAAGATACTTCCTTTTTCACCGTAGGCCTGAAAGCGCTCGAAATGTCCACTTCCAGATACTGCAGAAAGAGTGTTTCAAACCTGCTCTATGAAACGGAATGTTCAGCTCTGAGACTTGAATGCAGATATCACAAAGTAGTTTCTGACAGTGCTTCTGTCTAGATTTTAGAAGCAGATATTCCCGTTTCCAATGAAATCGTTAGAACTCTCTTGATATCCACATACAGATACTACAAAAAGAGTGTTTCCAAACTGCTCTATAAAAAGAAAGGTTCAACTCTGTTAGTTGAGGACACTCATCACAAAGAAGTTTCTGAGAATGCTTCTGTCTTGATTTTATATGAAGATATTCCCGTTTCCATCGAAATCTTCACAGTTATCCAAACATCAACTTGCAGATTCTACAAAAAGAGTGTTTCCAAACTGCTCTATCAAAAGAAAGTTTCAACTCTGTTAGTTGAGGACACACATCCCAAATAAGTTTCTGAGAATGCTTCTGTGTAGATTTAATGGGGAGATATTTCGTTTTTCACCATTGGCCCGAATGCGCTCGTAATGTCCACTTCCACACACTACAGATAGAGGGTTTCCAACCTGCTCTATGAAAGGGAATGTTCAGTTCCGTGAGTTGAATGCAGATTTCAAAAAGTAGTTTCTGACAGTGCTTCTGTCTAGATTTCAGAAGAAGATATTCCCGTTTCCAATGAAATCGTTAGAACTACCTAGATATCCACTTACAGATTCTACAAAAAGAGTGTTTCGAAAGTGCTCTGTCAAAAGAAGGGTTCAACTCTGTTAGTAGAGGACACTCATCACAAAGCAGTTTCTGAGAATGCTTCTGTCAAGATTTTATATGAAGATATTCCCGTTTCCTATGAAATCTTCACAGTTATCAAAATATCCACTTGAAGATTCTACAAAAAGAGTGTTTCCAAACTGCTGTAGCAAAAGAAATGTTGAACTCTGTTAGTTGAGGACAAACATCACAAAAAAGTTTCTGAGAATGCTTCTGTCAAGATTTAATATGAAGATATTACCGTTTCCTATGAAATCTTCACAGTTATCCAAATATCCACTTGCAGATTCTACAAAAAGAGTGTTTCCAAACTGCTATATCAAAAGAAATGATCAAGTCTGTTAGTGGAGTAAACTCATCACAAATAAGTTTCTTAGAATGCTTTTGTCTAGATTTTATGGGATGATATTTCCTTTTTCACCATAGGCCTGAAAGCGCTCGAAATGTCCACTTCCAGATTCTACAGAAAGACTGTTTCAAACCTACTCTATGAAAGGGAATGTTCAGCTCTGTGACTTGAATGCAGATATCACAAAGTAGTTTCTGACAGCGCTTCTGTCTAGATTTTAGATGAAGATATTCCCGTTTCCAACGAAATCATCACAGTTATCCAAATATCCACTTACAGATTCTACAAAAACAGTGTTTCCAAACTGCTGTATCCAAAGAAAGGTTCAACTCTGTTAGTTGAGGACACACATCAGAAAATAGTTTCTCAGAATGCTTTTGTCTAGATTTTAGATGAAGATATTCCCGTTTCCAACGAAATCATCACTGTAAAACAAACATCCACTTGCAGATTCTACAAAAAGAGTGTTTCCAAACTGCTCTATCCAAAGAAAGGTTCAACTCTGTTAGTTGAGGACACACATCACAAAGGAGTTTCTGAGAATGCTTCTGTCTAGATTTTAAATGAAGATATTCCCGTTTCCAACGAAATCCTCAGAGATATCCCAATATCCACTTACAGATTCAACAAAAAGAGTGTTTCCAAACTGCTGTATCAAAAGAAAGGTTGAACTCTGTTAGTTGAGGACACACATCACAAAGAAGTTTCTGAGAATGCTTCTGTCTAGATTTTACATGAGGATATTCCCGTTTCCTATGAAATCTTCACAGCTTTCCAAATATCCACTTACAGATTCTACAAAAAGAGTGTTTCCAAACTGCTGTATCAAAAGAAAGGTTCAACTCTCTTAGTTGAGGACACACATCCCAAATAAGTTTCTGAGAAATCCTCTGTCTCGTTTTTATGGGAAGATACTTCCTTTTTCACCGTAGGCCTGAAAGCGCTCGAAATGTCCACTTGCAGATACTGCAGAAAGAGTGTTTCAAACCTGCTCTATGAAAGGGAATGTTCAGCTCTGTGACTTGAATGCAGATATCACAAAGTAGATTCTGACAGTGCTTCTGTCTAGAATTTAGATGAAGATATTCCCGTTTCCAACGAAATCGTTAGTACTATCTAGATATCCAATTACAGATTCCACAAAAAGAGTGTTTCCAAACTGCTCTATAAAAAGAAAGGTTCAACTCTGTTATTTGAGGACACTCATCACAAAGAAGTTTCTGAGAATTCTTCTGTCTAGATTTTATATGAAGATATTCCCGTTTCCAACGAAATCTTCACAGTTATCCAAATATCCAATTGAAGATTCTACCAAAAGAGTGTTTCCAAAGTGCTCTATTAATAAAATGGTTCAACTCTGTTAGTTGAGGACACTCATAACAAAGAAGTTTCTGACAATGCTTCTGTCTAGATTTTATATGAAGATATTCCCGTTTCCAACGAAATCCTCAGAGATATCCCAATATCCACTTACAGATTCAACAAAAAGAGTGTTTCCAAACTGCTGTATCAAAAGAAAGGTTGAACTCTGTTAGTTGAGGACACACATCACAAAGAAGTTTCTGAGAATGCTTCTGTCTAGATTTTACATGAGGATATTCCCGTTTCCTATGAAATCTTCACAGCTTTCCAAATATCCACTTACAGATTCTACAAAAAGAGTGTTTCCAAACTGCTGTATCAAAAGAAAGGTTCAACTCTCTTAGTTGAGGACACACATCCCAAATAAGTTTCTGAGAAATCCTCTGTCTCGTTTTTATGGGAAGATACTTCCTTTTTCACCGTAGGCCTGAAAGCGCTCGAAATGTCCACTTGCAGATACTGCAGAAAGAGTGTTTCAAACCTGCTCTATGAAAGGGAATGTTCAGCTCTGTGACTTGAATGCAGATATCACAAAGTAGATTCTGACAGTGCTTCTGTCTAGAATTTAGATGAAGATATTCCCGTTTCCAACGAAATCGTTAGGACTATCTAGATATCCAATTACAGATTCCACAAAAAGAGTGTTTCCAAACTGCTCTATAAAAAGAAAGGTTCAACTCTGTTATTTGAGGACACTCATCACAAAGAAGTTTCTGAGAATTCTTCTGTCTAGATTTTATATGAAGATATTCCCGTTTCCAACGAAATCTTCACAGTTATCCAAATATCCAATTGAAGATTCTACCAAAAGAGTGTTTCCAAAGTGCTCTATTAATAAAATGGTTCAACTCTGTTAGTTGAGGACACTCATAACAAAGAAGTTTCTGACAATGCTTCTGTCTAGATTTTATATGAAGATATTCCCGTTTCCAACGAAATCATCACAGTTAAAGAAATATCCACTTACAGATTCTACAAAAAGAGTATTTCCAAACAGCTGTATCCAAAGAAAGGTTCAACTCTGTTAGTTGAGGACACACATCACAAAGAAGTTTCTGAGAATGCTTCTGTCTGGATTTTAAATGAAGATATTCCCGTTTCCAATGAAATCTTCAGAGCTATCCCAATATCCGCTTACAGATTCTACAAAAAGAGTGTTTGCAAATTGCTGTATCAAAAGAACGGTTGATCTCTGTTAGTTGAGGACACACATCACAAAGAAGATTCAGAGAATGCTTCTGTCTGGATTTTACATGAAGATATTCCTGTTTCCTATGAAATCTTCACAGCTTTCCAAATATCCACTTGCAGATTCTACAAAAATAGTGTTTCCAAACTGCTGTATCAAAAGAAAAGTTCAACTCTCTTAGTTGAGGACACACATCACACATAAGTTTCTGAGAAATCCTCTGTCTCGTTTTTACGGGAAGATACTTCCTTTTTCACCGTAGGCCTGAAAGCGCTCGAAATGTCCACTTCCAGATACTGCAGAAAGAGTGTTTCAAACCTGCTCTATGAAACGGAATGTTCAGCTCTGTGACTTGAATGCAGATATCACAAAGTAGTTTCTGACGTGCTTCTGTCTAGATTTTAGAAGAAGATATTCCCGTTTCCCATGAAATCGTTAGAACTATCTTGATATCCACATACAGATACTACAAAAAGAGTGTTTCCAAACTGCTCTATAAAAAGAAAGGTTCAACTCTTTTAGTTGAGGAGACTCATCACAAAGAAGTTTCTCAGAATGCTTCTGTCTAGATTTTATATGAAAATATTCCCGTTTCCAATGAAATCTTCACAGTTATCCAAATATTGACTTGCAGATTCTACAAAAAGAGTGTTTCCAAACTGCTCTATCAAAAGAAAGTTTCAACTCTGTTAGTTGAGGACACACATCACAAAGAAGTTTCTGAGAATGCTTCTGTCAAGATTTTATATGAAGATATTACCGTTTCCAACGAAATCTTCACAGTTATCAAAATATACACTTGCAGATTCTACAAAAAGAGTGTTTCCAAACTGCTATATCAAAAGAAATGATCTAGTCTGTTAGTGTAGTAAACTCATCCCAAATAAGTTTCTTAGAATGCTTTTGTCTAGATTTTATGGGATGATATTTCCTTTTTCACCATCGGCCTGAAAGCGCTCGAAATGTCCACTTCCAGATACTACAGGAAGACTGTTTCAAACCTACACTATGAAAGGGAATGTTCAGCTCTGTGACTTGAATGCAGATATCACAAAGTAGTTTCTGACAGCGCTTCTGTCTAGATTTTAGATGAAGATATTCCCGTTTCCAACGAAATCATCACAGTTATCCAAATATCCACTTACAGATTCTACAAAAAGAGTGTTTCCAAATTGCTGTATCAAAAGAAAGGTTGAACTCTGTTAGTTGAGGACACACATCACAAAGAAGTTTCTGAGAATGCTTCTGTCTATATTTTACATGAAGATATTCCCGTTTCCTATGAAATCTTCACAGCTGTCCAAATATCCACTTGCAGATTCTACAAAAAGAGTGTTTCCAAACTGCTGTATCAAAAGAAAGTTCAACTCTCTTAGTTGAGGACACACATCCCAAATAAGTTTCTGAGACAGCCTCTGTCTCGTTTTTATGGGAAATACTTCCCTTTTCTCCGTAGGCCTGAAAGCACTTGATATGTCCACTTCCAGATACAGCAGAAAGAGTGTTTCAAACCTGCTCTATGAAACGGAATGTTCAGCTCTGAGACTTGAATGCAGATATCACAAAGTAGTTTCTGACAGTGCTTCTGTCTAGATTTTAGAAGAAGTTATTCCCGTTTCTAATAAAATCGTTAGAACTGTCTTGATAAACACATACAGATTCTACAAAAAGAGTGTTTCCAAACCGCTCTATAAAAAGAAAGGTTCAACTCTGTTAGTTGAAGACACACATCACAAGGAAGTTTCTGAGAATGCTTCTGTCTATATTTTATATAAAGATATTCCCGTTTCCAATGAAATCTTCACAGTTATCCAAATATCCAATTGAAGATTCTACAAAAAGAGCGTTTCCAAACTGCTGTAGCAAAAGAAATGTTGTACTCTGTTAGTTGAGGACACACATCACAAAGAAGTTTCTGAGAATGCTTCTGTCTAGATTTTAGATGAAGATATTCCCGTTTCCAACGAAATCATCACAGTTAAACAAATATCCACTTGCAGATTCTACAAAAAGAGTGTTTCCAAACTGCTCTTTCCAAAGAAATGTTCAACTCTGTTAGTTGAGGTCACACATCACAAAGGAGTTTCTGAGAATTCTTCTGTCTAGATTTTATATGAAGATATTCCCGTTTCGAACGAAATCTGCACAGCTATCCAATTATCCACTTGAAGATTCTACCAAAAGAGTGTTTCCAAAGTGCTCTATTAATAAAATGGTTCAACTCTGTTAGTTGAGGACACTCATAACAAAGACGTTTCTGACAATGCTTCTGTCTAGATTTTATATGAAGATATTCCCGTTTCCAACGAAATCATCACAGTTAAAGAAATATCCACTTACAGATTCTACAAAAAGAGTGTTTCCAAACTGCTGTATCCAAAGAAAGGTTCAACTCCGTTAGTTGAGGACACACATCACAAAGAAGTTTCTGAGAATAACTCTGTCTGGATTTTAAATGAAGATATTCCCGTTTCCAACGAAATCTTCAGATCTATCCAATTATCCACTTACAGATTCTACAAAAAGAGTGTTTGCAAATTGCTGTATCAAAAGAAAGGTTGAACTCTGTTAGTTGAGGACACACATCACAAAGAAGTTTCTGAGAATGCTTCTGTCTAGATTTTACATGAAGATATTCCCGTTTCCTATGAAATCTTCACAGCTTTCCATATATCCACTTGCAGATTCTACAAAAAGAGTGTTTCCAAACTGCTGTATCAAAAGAAAGGTTCAACTCTCTTAGTTGAGGACACACATCCCTAATAAGTTTCTGAGAAATGCTCTGTCTCGTTTTTATGGGAAGATACTTCCTTTTTCACCGTAGGCCTGAAAGCGCTCGAAATGTCCACTTCCAGATACTGCAGAAAGAGTGTTTCAAACCTGCTCTATGAAACGGAATGTTCAGCTCTGAGACTTGAATGCAGATATCACAAAGTAGTTTCTGACAGTGCTTCTGTCTAGATTTTAGAAGAAGATATTCCCGTTTCCAATGAAATCGTTAGAGCTACCTTGATATCCACATACAGATTCTACAAAAAGAGTGTTTCCAAACTGCTCTATAAAAAGAAAGGTTCAACTCTGTTAGTTGAGGACACTCATCACAAAGAAGTTTCTGAGAATGCTTCTGTCTAGATTTTATATGAGGATATTCCCGTTTCCAACGAAATCTTCACATTTATCCAAATATCCACTTGAAGATTCTACCAAAAGAGTGTTTCCAAAGTGCTCTATTAATAAAATGGTTCAACTCTGTTAGTTGAGGACACTCATCACAAAGAAGTTTCTGACAATGCTTCTGTCTAGATTTTATATGAAGATATTCCCGTTTCCAACGAAATCATCACATTTAAACAAATATCCACTTACAGATTCTACAAAAAGAGTGTTTCCAAACTGCTGTATCAAAAGAAAGTTCAACTCTCTTAGTTGAGGACACACATCCCAAATAAGTTTCTGAGACAGCCTCTGTCTCGTTTTTATGGGAAACACTTCCTTTTTCTCCGTAGGCCTGAAAGCACTCGAAATGTCCACTTCCAGATACTGCAGAAAGAGTGCTTCAAACCTGCTCTATGAAACGGAATGTTCAGCTCTGAGACTTGAATGCAGATATCACAAAGTAGTTTCTGACAGTGCTTCTGTCTAGATTTTAGAAGAAGATATTCCCGTTTCCAACAAAATCGTTAGAACTGTCTTGATATCCACATACAGACTCTACAAAAAGAGTGTTTCCAAACCGCTCTATAAAAAGAAAGGTTCAACTCTGTTAGTTGAGGACACACATCACAAGGAAGTTTCTGAGAATGCTTCTGTCTAGATTTTATATATATTCCCGTTTCCAATGAAATCTTCACAGTTATCCAAATATCCAATTGAAGATTCTACAAAAAGAGTGTTTCCAAACTGCTGTAGCATAAGAAATGTTGAACTCTGTTAGTTGAGGACACACATCACAAAGAAGTTTCTGAGAATGCTTCTGTCTAGATTTTACATGAAGATATTCCCGTTTCCTATGAAATCTTCACAGCTTTCCAAATATCCACTTGCAGATTCTACAAAAAGAGTGTTTCCAAACTGCTCTATCAAAAGAAAGGTTCAACTCTCTTAGTTGAGGACACACATCCCAAATAAGTTTCTGAGAAATCCTCTGTCTCGTTTTTATGGGAAGATACTACCTTTTTCACCATAGGCCTGAAAGCGCTCGAAATGTCCACTTGCAGATACTGCAGAAAGAGTGTTTCAAACCTGCTCTATGAAAGGAAATGTTCAGCTCTGTGACTTGAATGCAGATATCACAAAGTAGTTTCTGACAGTGCTTCTGTCTAGAATTAAGATGAAGATATTCCCGTTTCCAACGAAATCGTTAGGACTATCTAGATATCCAATTACAGATTCCACAAAAAGAGTGTTTCCTAACTGCTCTATAAAAAGAAAGGTTCAACTCTGTTAGTTGAGGACACTCATCACCAAGATGTTTTTGAGAATTCTTCTGTCTATATTTTATATGAAGATATTCCCGTTTCGAACGAAATCTTCACAGCTATCCAAATATCCACTTGAATATTCTACCAAAAGAGTGTTTCCAAAGTGCTCTATTAATAAAATGGTTCAACTCTGTTAGTTGAGGACACTCATCACAAAGACGTTTCTGACAATGCTTCTGTCTAGATTTTATTTGAAGATATTCCCGTTTCCAATGAAATCGTTAGAACTATCTTGATATCCACATACAGATTCTACAAAAAGAGTGTTTCCAAACTGCTCTATAAAAAGAAAGGTTCAACTCTGTTAGTTGAGGACACTCATCACAAAGATGTTTCTGAGAATGCTTCTGTCTAGATTTTATATGAAGATATTCCCGTTTCCAACGAAATCTTCACAGTTATCCAAAAATCGACTTGCAGATTCTACAAAAAGAGTGTTTCCAAACTGCTCTATCAAAAGAAAGTTTCAACTCTGTTAGTTGAGGAAACACATGCCAAATAAGTTTCGGAGAATGCTTCTGTGTTGATTTAATGGGGAGATATTTCGTTTCTCACCATTTGCCCGAATGCGCTCGAAATGTCCACTTCCAGACACTACAGAAAGAGGGTTTCCAACCTGCTCTATGAAAGGGAATGTTCAGCTGAGTGAGTTGAATGCAGACATCACAAAGTAGTTTCTGACAGTGCTTCTGTCTAGATTGCAGATGAAGATATTCCGGTTTCCAATGAAATCGTTAGAACTATCTAGATATCCACTTACAGATTACACAAAAAGAGTGTTTCGAAAGTGCTCTGTCAAAAGAAAGGTTCAACTCTGTTAGTTGAGGACACTCATCACAAAGAAGTTTCTGAGAATGCTTTTGTCAAGATTTTCTATGAAGATATTCCCGTTTCCTATGAAATCTTCACAGTTATCCAAATATCCACTTGAAGATTCTACAAAAAGAGTGTTTCCAAACTGCTGTAGCAAAGGAAATGTTGAACTCTGTTAGTTGAGGACAAACATCACAAAGAAGTTTCTGAGAATGCTTCTGTCAAGATTTTATATGAAGATATTACCGTTTCCAACGAAATCTTCTCAGTTATCCAAATATCCACTTGCAGATTCTACAAAAAGAGTGTTTCCAAACTGCTATATCAAAAGAAATGATCAAGTCTGTTAGTGGAGTAAACTCATCCCAAATAAGTTTCTTAGAATGCTTTTGTCTAGATTTTATGGGATGATATTTCCTTTTTCACCATAGGCCTGAAAGCGCTCGAAATGTCCACTTCCAGATACTACAGAAAGACTGTTTCAAACCTACTCTATGAAAGGGAATGTTCAGCTCTGTGACTTGAATGCAGATATCACAAAGTAGTTTCTGACAGCGCTTCTGTCTAGATTTTAGATGAAGATATTCCCGTTTCCAACGAAATCATCACAGTTATCCAAATATCCACTTACAGATTCTACAAAAACAGTGTTTCCAAACTGCTGTATCCAAAGAAAGGTTCAACTCTGTTAGTTGAGGACACACATCCCAAATAAGTTTCTGAGAACGCTTCTGTGTAGATTTAAAGGGGAGATATTTCGTTTTTCACCATAGGCCCGAATGCGCTCGAAATGTCCACTTCCAGACACTGCAGAAAGAGGGTTTCCAACCTGCTCTATGAAAGGGAATGTTCAGCTCTGTGACTTGAATGCAGATATCACAAAGTAGTTTCTGACAGTGCTTCTGTCTAGAATTTAGATGAAGATATTCCCGTTTCCAACGAAATCCTTAGGACTACCTAGATATCCAATTGCAGATTCCACAAAAAGAGTGTTTCCAAACTGTTCTATAAAAAGAAAGGTTCAACTCTGTTAGTTGAGGACACTCATCACAAAGAAGTTTCTGAGAATGCTTCTGTCTAGATTTTATATGAAGATATTCCCGTTTCCAACGAAATCTTCACATTTATCCAAACATCGACTTGCAGATTCTACAAAAAGAGTGTTTCCAAACTGCTCTATCAAAAGAAAGTTTCAACTCTGTTAGTTGAGGACACACATGCCAAATAAGTTTCTGAGAATGCTTCTGTGTAGTTTTTATGGGAAGATATTACGTTTTTAACCATAGGCCCGAATGCGCTCGAAATATCCACTTCCAGATACTACAGAAAGAGGGTTTCAAACCTGCTCTTAGAAAGGGAATGTTCAGCTCTGTGACTTGAATGCAGATATCACAAAGTAGTTTCTGACAGTGCTTCTGTCTAGATTTCAGATGAAGATATTCCCTTTTCCAATGAAATCGTTAGAACTATCTAGATATCCACTAACAGATTCGACAAAAAGAGTGTTTCCAAAGTGCTCTGTCAAAAGAAAGGTTCAACTCTGTTAGTTGAGGACACTCATCACAAAGAAGTTTCTGAGAATGCTTCTGTCTAGATTTTATATGAAGATATTCCCGTTTCCAACGAAATCATCACAGTTATCCAACTTCCACTTGCAGATTCTACAAAAAGAGTGTTTCCAAATTGCTGTATCAAAAGAAAGGTTGAACTCTGTTAGTTGAGGACACACATCACAAAGAAGTTTCTGAGAATGCTTCTGTCTATATTTTACATGAAGATGTTCCCGTTTCCTAAGAAATCTTCACAGCTTTCCAAATATCCACTTGCAGATTCTACAAAAAGAGTGTTTCCAAACTGCTGTATCAAAAGAAAGTTCAACTCTCTTAGTTGAGGACATACATCCCACATAATTTTCTGAGACAGCCTCTGTCTCGTTTTTATGGGAAATACTTCCTTTTTCTCCGTAGGCCTGAAAGCACTCGAAATATCCACTTGCAGATACTGCAGAAAGAGTGTTTCAAACCTGCTCTATGAAACGGAATGTTCAGCTCTGAGGCTTGAATGCAGATATCACAAAGTAGTTTCTGACAGTGCTTCTGCCTAGATTTTAGAAGAAGGTATTCCCGTTTCCAACAAAATCGTTAGAACTGTTTTGATATCCACATACAGATTCTACAAAAAGAGTGTTTCCAAACCGCTCTATAAAAAGAAAGGTTCAACTCTGTTAGTTGAGGACACACATCACAAGGAAGTTTCTGAGAATGCTTCTGTCTAGATTTTATATAAAGATATTCCCGTTTCCAATGAAATCTTCACAGTTATCCAAATATCCACTTGAAGATTCCACTAAAAGAGTGTTTCCAAACTGCTCTATCAAAAGAAAGTTTGAACACTGTTAGTTGAGGACACACATCACAAAGAAGTTTCTGAGAATGCTTCTTTCTAGATTTTAGATGAAGATATTCCCGCTTCCAACGATATCATCACAGTTAAACAAATATCCACTTGCAGATTCTACAAAAAGAGAGTTTCCAAAGTGCTCTATCCAAAGAAAGGTTCAACTCTGTTAGTTGAGGACACACATCACAAGGAAGTTTCTGAGAATGCTTCTGTCTAGATTTTATATAAAGATATTCCCGTTTCCAATGAAATCTTCACAGTTATCCAAATATCCACTTGAAGATTCCACTAAAAGAGTGTTTCCAAACTGCTCTATCAAAAGAAAGTTTGAACACTGTTAGTTGAGGACACACATCACAAAGAAGTTTCTGAGAATGCTTCTTTCTAGATTTTAGATGAAGATATTCCCGTTTCCAACGATATCATCACAGTTAAACAAATATCCACTTGCAGATTCTACAAAAAGAGAGTTTCCAAAGTGCTCTATCCAAAGAAAGGTTCAACTCTGTTAGTTGAGGACACACATCACAAAGAAGTTTCTGAGAATGCTTCTGTCTAGATTTCAAATGAAGATATTCCCGTTTCCAACGAAATCTTCAGAGCTATAACAATATCCACTTACAGATTCTACAAAAAGAGTGTTTCCAAACTGCTGTAGCAAAAGAAAGGCTCAACTCTGTTAGTTGAGGACACACCTCACAAAGAAGTTTCTGAGAATGCTTCTGTCTAGATTTTACATGAAGATATTCCCGTTTCCTACGAAATCTTCACAGCTTTCCAAATATCCACTTGCAGATTCTACAAAAAGTGTGTTTCCAAACTGCTGTATCAAAAGAAAGGTTCAACTCTCTTAGTTGTGGACACACATCCCACATAAGTTTCTGAGAAATCCTCTGTCTCGTTTTTATGGGAAGATACTTCCTTTTTCACCGTAGGCCTGAAAGCGCTCGAAATGTCCACTTGCAGATACTGCAGAAAGAGTGTTTCAAACCTGCTCTATGAAACGGAATGTTCAGCTCTGAGGCTTGAATGCAGATATCACAAAGTAGTTTCTGACAGTGCTTCTGTCTAGATTTTAGAAGAAGATATTCCCGTTTCCAATGAAATCGTTAGAACTATCTTCATATCCACATACAGATTCTACAAAAAGAGTGTTTCCAAACTGCTCTATAAAAAGAAAGGTTCAACTCTGTTAGTTGAGGACACTCATCACAAAGATGTTTCTGAGAATGCTTCTGTCTAGATTTTATATGAAGATATTCCCGTTTCCAATGAAATCTTCACAGTTATCCAAAAATCGACTTGCAGATTCTACAAAAAGAGTGTTTCCAAACTGCTCTATCAAAAGAAAGTTTCAACTCTGTTAGTTGAGGAAACACATGCCAAATAAGTTTCGGAGAATGCTTCTGTGTAGATTTAATGGGGAGATATTTCGTTTTTCACCATAGGCCCGAATGCGCTCGCAATGTCCACTTCCAGACACTACAGAAAGAGGGTTTCCAACCTGCTCTATGAAAGGGAATGTTCAGCTGAGTGAGTTGAATGCAGACATCACAAAGTAGTTTCTGACAGTGCTTCTGTCTAGATTGCAGATGAAGATATTCCCGTTTCCAATGAAATCGTTAGAACTGTCTAGATATCCACTTACAGATTATACAAAAAGAGTGTTTCGAAAGTGCTCTGTCAAAAGAAATGTTCAACTCTGTTAGTTGAGGACACTCATCACAAAGAAGTTTCTGAGAATGCTTTTGTCAAGATTTTCTATGAAGATATTCCCGTTTCCTATGAAATCTTCACAGTTATCCAAATATCCACTTGAAGATTCTACAAAAAGAGTGTTTCCAAACTGCTGTAGCAAAAGAAATGTTGAACTCTGTTAGTTGAGGACAAACATCACAAAGAAGTTTCTGAGAATGCTTCTGTCAAGATTTTATATGAAGATATTACCGTTTCCAATGAAATCTTCACAGTTATCCAAATATTCACTTGCAGATTCTACAAAAAGAGTGTTTCCAAACTGCTCTATCAAAAGAAATGATCAAGTCTGTTAGTGGAGTAAACTCATCCCAAATAAGTTTCTTAGAATGCTTTTGTCTAGATTTTATGGGATGATATTTCCTTTTACACCATAGGCCTGAAAGCGCTTGAAATGTCCACTTCCAGATACTACAGAAAGGCTGTTTCAAACCTACTCTATGAAAGGGAATGTTCAGCTCGGTGACTTGAATGCAGATATCACAAAGTAGTTTCTGACAGCGCTTCTGTCTAGATTTTAGATGAAGATATTCCCGTTTCCAACGAAATCATCACAGTTATCCAAATATCCACTTACAGATTCTACAAAAACAGTGTTTCCAAACTGCTGTATCCAAAGAAAGGTTCAACTCTGTTAGTTGAGGACACACATTACAAAGAAGTTTCTGAGAATGCTTCTGTCTAGATTTTAGATGAAGATATTCCCGTTTCCAACGAAATCATCACAGTTAAAAAAACATCCACTTGCAGATTCTACAAAAAGAGTGTTTCCAAACTGCTCTATCCAAAGAAAGGTTCAACTCTGTTAGTTGAGGACACACATCACAAAGGAGTTTCTGAGAATGCTTCTGTCTATATTTTAAATGAAGATATTCCCGTTTCCAACAAAATCCTCAGAGATATCCCAATATCCACTTACAGATTCTACAAAAAGAGTGTTTCCAAACTGCTGTAGCAAAAGAAATTTTGAACTCTGTTAGTTAAGGACAAACATCACAAAGAAGTTTCTGAGAATGCTTCTGTCAAGACTTTATATGAAGATATTACCGTTTCCAACGAAATCTTCACAGTTATCCAAATATCCACTTGCAGATTCTACAAAAAGAGTGTTTCGAAACTGCTGTATCAAAAGAAAGGTTCAACTCTCTTAGGTGAGGACACACATCCCAAATAAGTTTCTGAGAAATCCTCTGTCTCGTTTTCATGGGAAGATACTTCCTTTTTCACCGTAGGCCTGAAAGCGCTCGAAATGTCCACTTCCAGATACTGCAGAAAGAGTGTTTCAAACCTGCTCTATGAAAGGGAATGTTCAGCCCTGTGACTTGAATGCAGATATCACAAAGTAGATTCTGACAGTGCTTCTGTCTAGAATTTAGATGAAGATATTCCCGTTTCCAACGAAATCGTTTGGACTTTCTAGATATCCAATTACAGATTCCACAAAAAGAGTGTTTCCAAACTGCTCTATAAAAAGAAAGGTTCAACTCTGTTAGTTGAGGACACTCATCACAAAGAAGTTTCTGAGAATTCTTCTGTCTAGATTTTATATGAAGATATTCCTGTTTCCAACGAAATCTTCACAGTTATCCAAATATCCACTTGAAGATTCTACCAAAAGAGTGTTTCCAAAGTGCTCTATTAATAAAATGGTTCAACTCTGTTAGTTGAGGACACTCATCACAAAGAAGTTTCTGACAATGCTTCTGTCTAGATTTTATACGAAGATATTCCCGTTTCCAACGAAATCATCACAGTTAAAGAAATATCCACTTACAGATTCTACAAAAAGAGTGTTTCCAAACTGCTGTATCCAAAGAAAGGTTCAACTCTGTTAGTTGAGGACACTCATCACAAAGAAGTTTCTGAGAATGCTTCTGTCTAGATTTTATATGAAGATACTCCCGTTTCCAACGAAATCTTCACAGTTATCCAAACATCGACTTGCAGATTCTACAAAAAGAGTGTTTCCAAACTGCTCTATCAAAAGAAAGTTTCAACTCTGTTAGTTGAGGACACACATACCAAATAAGTTTCTGAGAATGCGTCTGTGTAGATTTAATGGTGAGATATTTCGTTTTACACCATAGGCCCGAATGCGCTCCTAATGTCCACTTCCAGACACTACAGAAAAAGGGTTTCCAACCTGCTATATGAAAGGGAATGTTCAGCTCTGTGACTTGAATGCAGATATCACAAAGTAGTTTCTGACAGTGCTTCTGTCTACATTTCAGATGCAGATATTCCCGTTTCCCATGAAATCGTTAGAACTATCTAGATATCCACTTACAGATTCTACAAAAAGAGTGTTTCCAAAGTGATCTGTCAAAAGATAGGTTCAACTCTGTTAGTTGAGGACACTCATCACAAAGAAGTTTCTGAGAATTCTTCTGTGAAGATTTTATATGAAGATATTCCCGTTTCCTATGAAATCTTCACAGTTATCCAAATATCCACTTGAAGATTCTACAAAAAGAGTGTTTCCAAACTGCTGTAGCAAAAGAAATGTTGAACTCTGTTAGTTGAGGACAAACATCACAAAGAAGTTTCTGAGAATGCTTCTGTCAAGATTTTATATGAAGATATTACCGTTTCCAACGAAATCTTCACAGTTATCCAAATATCCACTTGCAGATTCTACAAAAAGAGTGTTTCCAAACTGCTATATCAAAAGAAATGATCAAGTCTGTTAGTGGAGTAAACTCATCCCAAATAAGTTTCTTAGAATGCTTTTGTCTAGATTTCATGGGATGATATTTCCTTTTTCACCATAGGCCTGAAAGTGCTCGAAATGTCCACTTTCAGATACTACAGAAAGACTGTATCAAACCTACTCTATGAAAAGGAATGTTCAGCTCAGTGACTTGAATGCAGATATCACAAAGTAGATTCTGACAGCGCTTCTGTCTAGATTTTACATGAAGATATTCCCGTTTCCTATGAAATCTTCACAGCTTTCCAAATATCCACTTGCAGATTCTACAAAAAGAGTGTTTCCAAACTGCTGTATCAAAAGAAAGGTTCAACTCTCTTAGTTGAGGACACACATCCCAAATAAGTTTCTGAGAAATCCTCTGTCTCGTTTTTACGGGAAGATACTTCCTTTTTCACCGTAGGCCTGAAAGCGCTCGAAATGTCCACTTCCAGATACTGCAGAAAGAGTGTTTCAAACCTGCTCTATGAAACGGAATGTTCAGCTCTGAGACTTGAATGCAGATATCACAAAGTAGTTTCTGACAGTGCTTCTGTCTAGATTTTAGAAGAAGATATTCCCGTTTCCAATGAAATCGTTAGAACTCTCTTGATATCCACATACAGATACTACAAAAAGAGTTTCCAAACTGCTCTATAAAAAGAAAGTTTCAACTCTGTTAGTTGAGGACACTCATCACAAAGAAGTTTCTGAGAATGCTTCTGTCTAGATTTTATATGAAGATATTCCGGTTTCCAACGAAATCTTCACAGTTATCCAAACATCGACTTGCAGATTCTACAAAAAGAGTGTTTCCAAACTGCTCTATCAAAAGAAAGTTTCAACTCTGTTAGTTGAGGACACACATCCCAAATAAGTTTCTGAGAATGCCTCTGTGTAGATTTAATGGGGAGATATTTCCTTTTTCACCATAGGCCCGAATGCGCTCATAATGTCCACTTCCAGACACTACAGAAAGAGGGTTTCCAACCTGCTCTATGAAAGGGAATGTTCAGAGCTGTGACTTGAATGCAGATACCACAAAGTAGTTTCTGACAGTGCTTCTGTCTAGATTTCAGATGCAGATATTCCCGTTTCCAATGAAATCGTTAGAACTATCTAGATATCCACTTACAGATTCTAAAAAAAGAGTGTTTCCAAAGTGCTCTGTCAAAAGAAAGGTTCAACTCTGTTAGTTGAGGACACTCATCACAAAGAAGTTTCTGAGAATGCTTCTGTGAAGATTTTATATGAAGATATTCCCGTTTCCTATGAAATCTTCACAGTTATCCAAATATCCCGTTGAAGATTCTACAAAAAGAGTGTTTCCAAACTGCTGTAGCAAAAGAAATGTTGAACTCTGTTAGTTGAGGACACACATCACAAAGAAGTTTCTGAGAATGCTTTTGTCAAGATTTTATATGAAGATATTACCGTTTCCAACGAAATCTTCACAGTTATCCAAATATCCACTTGCAGATTCTACAAAAAGAGTGTTTCCAAACTGCTGTATCAAAAGAAAGGTTCAACTCCCTTAGTTGAGGACACACATCCCACATAAGATTCTGAGAAATCCTCTGTCTCGTTTTCATGGGAAGATACTTCCTTTTTCACCGTAGGCCTGAAAGCGCTCGAAATGTCCACTTGCAGATACTGCAGCAAGAGTGTTTCAAGCCTGCTCTATGAAACGGAATGTTCAGCTCTGAGACTTGAATGCAGATATCACAAAGTAGTTTCTGACAGTGCTTCTGTCTAGATTTTAGAAGAAGATATTCCCGTTTCCAATGAAATCGTTAGAACTATCTTGATATAAACATACAGATACTACAAAAAGAGTGCTTCCAAACTGCTCTATAAAAAGAAAGGTTCAACTCTGTTAGTTGAGGACACTCGTCACAAAGAAGTTTCTGAGAATGCTTCTGTCTAGATTTTATATGAAGATATTCCCGTTTCCAACGAAATCTTCACAGTTATCCAAAGATCGACTTGCAGATTCTACAAAAAGAGTGTTTCCAAACTGCTCTATCAAAAGAAAGTTTCAACTCTCTTAGTTGAGGACACACATCCCAAATAAGTTTCTGAGAATGCTTCTGTGTAGATTTAAAGGGGAGATATTTCGTTTTTCACCATAGGCACGAATGCGCTCGAAATGTCCACTTCCGGCCACTACAGAAAGGTTTCCAACCTGCTCTATGAAAGGGAATGTTCAGCTCTGTGACTTGAATGCAGATATCACAAAGTAGTTTCTGACAGTGCTTCTGTCTAGAATTTAGATGAAGATATTCCCGTTTCCAACGAAATCCTTAGGACTATCTAGATATCCAATTACAGATTCCACAAAAAGAGTGTTTCCAAACTGCTCTATAAAAAGAAAGGTTCAACTCTGTTAGCTGAGGACACTCATCACAAAGAAGTTTCTGAGAATGCTTCTGTCTAGATTTTATATGAAGATATTCCCGTTTCCAACGAAATCTTCACAGTTCCCCAAACATCGACTTGCAGATTCTACAAAAAGAGTGTTTCCAAACTGCTCTATCAAAAGAAAGTTTCAACTCTGTTAGTTGAGGACACACATCCCAAATAAGTTTCTGAGAATGCTTCTGTGTAGATTTAATGGGGAGATATTTCGTTTTTCACCATAGGCCCGAATGCGCTCGTAATGTCCACTTCCAGACACTACAGAAAGAGGGTTTCCAACCTGCTCTATGAAAGGGAATGTTCAGCTCTGTGACTTGAATGCAGATATCACAAAGTAGTTTCTGACAGTGCTTCTGTCTAGATTTCAGATGCAGATATTCCCGTTTCCAATGAAATCGTTAGAACTATCTAGATATCCACTTACTGATTCTACAAAAAGAGTGTTTCCAAAGTGCTCTGTCAAAAGAAAGGTTCAACTCTGTTAGTTGAGGACACTCATCACAAAGAAGTTTCTGAGAATGCTTCTGTGAAGATTTTATATGAAGTTATTCCCGTTTCCTATGAAATCTTCACAGTTATCCAAATATCCCCTTGAAGATTCTACAAAAAGTGTGTTTCCAAACTGCTGTAGCAAAAGAAATGTTGAACTCTGTTAGTTGAGGACACACATCACAAAGAAGTTTCTGTGAATGCTTCTGTCAAGACTTTAAATGAAGATATTACCGTTTCCAACGAAATCTTCACAGTTATCCAAATATCCACTTGCAGATTCTACAAAAAGAGTGTTTCCAAACTGCTATATCAAAAGAAATGATCAAGTCTGTTAGTGGAGTAAACTCATCCCAAATAAGTTTCTTAGAATGCTTTGGTCTAGATTTTATGGGATGATATTTCCTTTTTCACCATAGGCCTGAAAGCGCTCGAAATGTCCACTTCCAGATACTACAGAAAGACTGTTTCAAACCTACTCTATGAAAGGGAATGTTCAGCTCTGTGACTTGAATGCAGATATCACAAAGTAGTTTCTGACAGCGCTTCTGTCTAGATTTTAGATGAAGATATTCCCGTTTCCAACGAAATCATCACAGTTATCCAAATATCCACTTACAGATTCTGCAAAAAGTGTGTTTCCAAACTGCTGTATCCAAAGAAATGTTCAACTCTGTTAGTGGAGGACACACATCACGAAGAAGTTTCTCAGAATGCCTCTGTCTAGATTTTAGATGAAGATATTCCCGTTTCCAACGAAATCATCACAGTTAAACAATCATCCACTTGCAGATTCTACAAAAAGAGTGTTTCCAAACTGCTCTATCCAAAGAAAGGTTCAACTCTGTTAGTTGAAGACACACATCACAAAGGAGTTTCTGAGAATGCTTCTGTCTAGATTTTAAATGAAGATATTCCCGTTTCCAACGAAATCCTCAGAGATATCCCAATATCCACTTACAGATTCTACAAGAAGAGTGTTTCCAAACTGCTGTATCAAAAGAAAGGTTCAACTCTGTTAGTTGAGGACACACATCACAAAGAAGTTTCTGAGAATGCTTCTGTCTAGATTTTACATGAAGATATTCCCGTTTCCTATGAAATCTTCACAGCTTTCCAAATATCCACTTGCAGATTCTACAAAAAGAGTGTTTCCAAACTGCTGTATCAAAAGAAAGGTTCATCTCTCTTAGTTGAGGACACACATCCCAAATAAGATTCTGAGAAATACTCTGTCTCATTTTTATGGGAAGATACTTCCTTTTTCACCGAAGGCCTGAAAGCGCTCGAAATGTCCACTTGCAGATACTGCAGAAAGAGTGTTTCAAAGATGCTCTATGAAAGGGAGTGTTCAGCTCTGTGACTTGAATGCAGATATCACAAAGTAGATTCTGACAGTGCTTCTGTCTAGAATTTAGATGAAGATATTCCCGTTTCCAACGAAATTGTTAGGACTATCTAGATATCCAATTACAGATTCCACAAAAAGAGTGTTTCCAAACTGCTCTATAAAAAGAAAGGTTCAACTCTGTTAGTTGACGACACTCATCACAAAGAAGTTTCTGAGAATTCTTCTGTCTAGATTTTATATGAAGATATTCCCGTTTCCAACGAAATCTTCACAGTTATCCAAATATCCACTTGAAGATTCTACCAAAAGAGTGTTTCCAAATTGCTCTATTAATAAAATGGTTCAACTCTGTTAGTTGAGAACACTCATCACAAAGAAGTTTCTGACAATGCTTCTGTCTAGATTTTATATGAAGATATTCCCCTTTCCAATGAAATCATCACAGTTAAAGAAATATCCACTTACAGATTCTACAAAAAGAGTGTTTCCAAACTGCTGTATCCAAAGAAAGGTTCAACTCTGTTAGTAGAGGACACTCATCACAAAGAAGTTTCTGAGAATGCTTCTGTCTAGATTTTAAATGAAGATATTCCCGTTTCCAATGAAATCTTCCGAGCTATCCCAATATCCACTTACAGATTCTACAAAAAGAGTGTTTGCAAATTGCTGTATCAAAAGAAAGGTTGCACTCTGTTAGTTGAGGACACACATCACAAAGAAGTTTCTGAGAATGCTTCTGTCTAGATTTTACATGAAGATATTCCCTTTTCCTATGAAATCTTCACAGCTTTCCAAATATCCACTTGCAGATCCTACAAAAGGAGTGTTTCCAAACTGCTGTATCAAAAGAAAGGTTCAACTCTCTTAGTTGAGGACACACATCCCACATAAGTTTCTGAGAAATCCTCTGTCTCGTTTTTACGGGAAGATACTTCCTTTTTCACCGTAGGCCTGAAAGCGCTCGAAATGTCCACTTCCAGATACTGCGGAAAGAGTGTTTCAAACCTGCTCTATGAAACGGAATGTTCAGCTCTGAGACTTGAATGCAGATATCACAAAGTAGTTTCTGACAGTGCTTCTGTCTAGATTGAAGAAGAAGATATTCCCGTTTCCAATGAAATCGTTAGAACTATTTGATATCCACATACAGATACTACAAAAAGAGTGTTTCCAAACTGCTCTATAAAAAGAAAGGTTCAACTGTGTTAGTTGAGGACACTCATCACAAAGAAGTTTCTGAGAATGCTTCTGTGTAGATTTTATATGAAGATATTCCCGTTTCCATCGAAATCTTCACAGTTATCCAAACATCGACTTGCAGATTCTACAAAAGGAGTGTTTCCAAACTGCTCCATCAAAAGAAAGTTTCAACTCTGTTAGTTGAGGACACACATCCCAAATAAGTTTCTGAGAATGCTTCTGTGTAGATTTAATGGGGAGACGTTTCATTTTTCACCATAGGCCCGAATGCGCTCGTAATGTCCACTTCCAGACACTACAGAAAGAGGGTTTCCAACCTGCTCTATGAAAGGGAATGTTCAGCTATATGACTTGAGTGCACATATCACAAAGTAGTTTCTGACAGTGCTTCTGTCTAGATTTCAGATGCAGATATTCCCGTTTCCAATGAAATCGTTAGAACTATCTAGATATCCACTTACAGATTCTACAAAAAGAGTGTTTCGAAAGTGCTCTGTCAAAAGAAAGGTTCAACTCTGTTAGTTGAGGACACTCATCACAAAGAAGTTTCTGAGAATGCTTCTGTGAAGATTTTATATGAAGATATTACCGTTGCCAACGAAATCTTCACAGCTATCCAAATATCCACTTGCAGATTCTACAAAAAGAGTGTTTCCAAACTGCTGTATCAAAAGAAATGATCAAGTCTGTTAGTGGAGTAAACTCATCCCAAATAAGTTTCTTAGAATGCTTTTGTCTAGATTTTATGGGATGATATTTCCTTTTTCACCATAGGCCTGAAAGCGCTCGAAATGTCCACTTCCAGATACTACAGAAAGACTGTTTCAAACCGACTCTATGAAAGGGAATGTTCATCTCTGTGACTTGAATGCAGATATCACAAAGGAGTTTCTGAGAGCGCTTCTGTCTAGATTTTAGATGAAGATATTCCCGTTTCCAACGAAATCATCACAGTTATCCAAATATCCACTTACAGATTCTACAAAAAGAGTGTTTCCAAACTGCTGTATCCAAAGAAAGGTTCAACTCTGTTAGTTGAGGACACACATCACAAAGAAGTTTCTCAGCATGCTTCTGTCTAGATTTTAGATGAAGATATTCCCGTTTCCAACGAAATCATCACAGTTAAACAAACGTCCACTTGCAGATTCTACAAAAAGAGTGTTTCCAAACTGCTCGATCCAAAGAAAGGTTCAACTCTGTTAGTTGAGGACACACATCACAAAGGAGTTTCTGAGAATGCTTCTGTCTAGATTTTAAATGAAGATATTCCCGTTTCCAAAGAAATCCTCAGAGATATCCCAATATCCACTTACAGATTCTACAAAAAGAGTGTTTCCAAACTGCTGTATCAAAAGAAAGGTTCAACTCTATTAGTTGAGGACACACCTCACAAAGAAGTTTCTGAGAATGCTTCTGTCTAGATTTTACATGAAGATATTCCCGTTTCCTATGAAATCTTCACAGCTTTCCAAATATCCACTTGCAGATTCAACAAAAAGAGTGTTTCCAAACTGCTGTATCAAAAGAAAGGTTCATCTCTCTTAGTTGAGGACACACATCCCAAATAAGTTTCTGAGAAATCCTCTGTCTTGTTTTTATGGGAAGATACTTCCTTTTTCACCGTAGGCCTGAAAGCGCTCGAAATGTCCACTTGCAGATACTGCAGAAAGAGTGTTTCAAACCTGCTCTATAAAAGGGAGTGTTCAGCTCTGTGACTTGAATGCAGATATCACAAAGTAGATTCTGACAGTGCTTCTGTCTAGAATTTAGATGCAGATATTCCCTTTTCCAACGAAATCGTTAGGACTATCTAGATATCCAATTCCAGATTCCACAAAAAGAGTGTTTCCAAACTGCTCTATAAAAAGAAAGGTTCAAGTCTGTTAGTTGAGGACACTCATCACAAAGAAGTTTCTGAGAATTCTTCTGTCTAGATTTTATATGAAGATATTCCCGTTTCCAACGAAATCTTCACAGTTACCCAAATATCCACTTGAAGATTCTACCAAAAGAGTGTTTCCAAAGTGCTCTATTAATAAAATGGTTCAACTCCGTTAGTTGAGGACACTCATCACAAAGAAGTTTCTGACAATGCTTCTGTCTAGATTTTATATGAAGATATTCCCGTTTCCAACGAAATCATCACAGTTAAACAAATATCCACTTACAGATTCTACAAAAAGAGTGTTTCCAAACTGCTGTATCCAAAGAAAGTTTCAACTCTGTTAGTGGAGGACACTCATCACAAAGAAGTTTCTGAGAATGCTTCTGTCTAGATTTTAAATGAAGATATTCCCGTTTCCAACGAAATCTTCAGAGCTATCCCAATATTCACTTACAGATTCTACAAAAAGAGTGTTTGCAAATTTCTGTATCAAAAGAAAGGTTGAACTCTGTTAGTTGAGGACACACATCACAAAGAAGTTTCTGAGAATGCTTCTGTCTAGATTTTACATGAAGATATTCCCGTTTCCTATGAAATCTTCACAGCTTTCCAAATATCCACTTGCAGATTCTACAAAAAGAGTGTTTCCAAACTGCTGTATCAAAAGAAAGGTTAATCTCTCTTAGTTGAGGACACACATCCCAAATAAGTTTCTGAGAAATCCTCTGTCTCGTTTTTATGGGAACATACTTCCTTTTTCACCGTAGGCCTGAAAGCGCTCGAAATGTCCACTTGCAGATACTGCAGAAAGAGTGTTTCAAACCTTCTCTATGAAAGGGAATGTTCAGCTCTGTGACTTGAATGCAGATATCACAAAGTAGATTCTGACAGTGCTTCTGTCTAGAATTTAGATGAAGATATTCCCGTTTCCAACGAAATCGTTAGGACTATCAAGATATCCAATTACAGATTCCACAAAAGAGTGTTTCCAAACTGCTCTATAAAAAGAAAGGTTCAACTCTGTTAGTGGAGGACACTCATCACCAAGAAGTTTCTGAGAATTCTTCTGTCTAGATTTTATATGAAGATATTCCCGTTTCCAACGAAATCTTCACAGTTATCCAAATATCCACTTGAAGATTCTACCAAAAGAGTGTTTCCAAAGTGCTCTATTAATAAAATGGTTCAACTCTGTTAGTTGAGGAAACTCATCACAAAGAAGTTTCTGACAATGCTTCTGTCTAGATTTTATATGAAGATATTCCCGTTTCCAATGATATCATCACAGTTAAACAAACATCCACTTGCAGATTCTACAAAAAGAGTGCTTCCAAACTGCTCTATCCAAAGAAAGGTTCAACTCTGTTAGTTGAGGACACACATCACAAAGGAGTTTCTGAGAATGCTTATGTCTAGATTTTATAGGAAGATATTCCCGATTCCAACGAAATCTTCATAGCTATCCCAATATCCACTTACAGATTCTACAAAAAGAGTGTTTGCAAATTGCTGTATCAAAAGAAAGGTTGAACTCTGTTAGTTGAGGACACACATCACAAAGAAGTTTCTGAGAATGCTTCTGTCTAGATTTTACATGAAGATATTCCCGTTTCCTATGAAATCTTCACAGCTTTCCAAATATCCACTTGCAGATTCTACAAAAAGAGTGTTTCCAAACTGCTGTATCAATAGAAAGGTTCATCTCTCTTAGTTGAGGACACACATCCCAAATAAGTTTCTGAGAAATCCTCTGTCTCGTTTTTATGGGAAGATACTTCCTTTTTCACCGTAGGCCTGAAAGCGCTCGAAATGTCCACTTGCAGATACTGCAGAAAGAGTGTTTCAAAACTGCTCTATGAAAGGGAATGTTCAGCTCTGTGACTTGAATGCAGATATCACAAAGTAGATTCTGACAGTGCTTCTGTCTAGAATTTAGATGAAGATATTCCCGTTTCCAATGAAATCATTAGGACTATCTAGATATCCAATTCCAGATTCCACAAAAAGAGTGTTTCCAAACTGCTCTATAAAAAGAAAGTTTCAACTCTGTTAGTTGAGGACACTCATCACAAAGAAGTTTCTGAGAATTCTTCTGTCTAGATTTTATATGAAGATATTCCCGTTTCCAACGAAATCTTCACAGTTATCCAAATATCCAATTGAAGATTCTACCAAAAGAGTGTTTCCAAAGTGCTCTATTAATAAAATGGTTCAACTCTGTTAGTTGAGGACACTAATCACAAAGAAGTTTCTGACAATGCTTCTGTCTAGATTTTATATGAAGATATTCCTGTTTCCAACGATATCATCACAGTTAAACAAACATCCACTTGCAGATTCTACAAAAAGAGTGCTTCCAAACTGCTCTATCCAAAGAAAGGTTCAACTCTGTTAGTTGAGGACACACATCACAAAGGAGTTTCTGAGAATGCTTCTGTCTAGATTTTAAATGAAGATATTCCCGTTTCCAAAGAAATCCTCAGAGATATCCCAATATCCACTTACAGATTCTACAAAAAGAGTGTTTCCAAACAGCTGTATAAAAAGAAAGGTTCAACTCTGTTAGTTGAGGACACACATCACAAAGAAGTTTCTGAGAATGTTTCTGTCTAGATTTTACATGAAGATATTCCCGTTTCCTATGAAATCTTCACAGCTTTCCAAATATCCACTTGCAGATTCTACAAAAAGAGTGTTTCCAAACTGCTGTATCAAAAGAAAGGTTCATCTCTCTTAGCTGAGGACACACATCCCAAATAAGTTTCTGAGAAATCCTCTGTCTCGTTTTTATGGGAAGATACTTCCTTTTTCACCGTAGGCCTGAAAGCGCTCGAAATGTCCACTTGCAGATACTGCAGAAAGAGTGTTTCAAACCTGCTCTATAAAAGGGAGTGTTCAGCTCTGTGACTTGAATGCAGATATCACAAAGTAGATTCTGACAGTGCTTCTGTCTAGAATTTAGATGAAGATATTCCCGTTTCCAACGAAATCATTAGGACTATCTAGATATCCAATTACAGATTCCACAAAAAGAGTGTTTCCAAACTGCTCTATAAAAAGAAAGGTTCAACTCTGTTAGTTGAGGACACTCATCACAAAGAAGTTTCTGAGAATTCTTCTGTCTAGATTATATATGAAGATATTCCCGTTTCCAACGATATCATCACAGTTAAACAAACATCCACTTGCAGATTCTACAAAAAGAGTGCTTCCAAACTGCTCTATCCAAAGAAAGGTTCAACTCTGTTAGTTGAGGACACACATCACAAAGGAGTTTCTGAGAATGCTTCTGTCTAGATTTTAAATGAAGATATTCCCGTTTCCAAAGAAATCCTCAGAGATATCCCAATATCCACTTCCAGATTCTACAAAAAGAGTGTTTCCAAACTGCTGTATCAAAAGAAAGGTTCAACTCTGTTAGTTGAGGACACACATAACAAAGAAGTTTCTGAGAATGCTTCTGTCTAGATTTTACATGAAGATATTCCCGTTTCCTATGAAATCTTCACAGCTTTCCAAATATCCACTTGCAGATTCTACAAAAAGAGTGTTTCCAAACTGCTGTAGCAAAAGAAAGGTTCATCTCTCTTAGCTGAGGACACACATCCCAAATAAGTTCCTGAGAAATCCTCTGTCTCGTTTTTATGGGAAGATACTTCCTTTTTCACCGTAGGCCTGAAAGCGCTCGAAATGTCCACTTGCAGATACTGCAGAAAGAGTGTTTCAAACCTGCTCTATAAAAGGGAGTGTTCAGCTCTGTGACTTGAATGCAGATATCACAAAGTAGATTCTGACAGTGCTTCTGTCTAGAATTTAGATGAAGATATTCCCGTTTCCAACGAAATCGTTAGGACTATCTAGATATCCAATTACAGATTCCACAAAAAGAGTGTTTCCAAACTGCTCTATAAAAAGAAAGGTTCAACTCTGTTAGTTGAGGACACTCATCACAAAGAAGTTTCTGAGAATTCTTCTGTCTAGATTTTATATGAAGATATTCCCGTTTCCAACGAAATCTTCACAGTTATCCAAATATCCACTTGAAGATTCTACCAAAAGAGTGTTTCCAAAGTGCTCTATTAATAAAATGGTTCAACTCTGTTAGTTGAGGACACTCATCACAAAGAAGTTTCTGACAATGCTTCTGTCTAGATTTTATACGAAGATATTCCCGTTTCCAACGAAATCATCACAGTTAAACAAATATCCACTTACAGATTCTACAAAAAGAGTGTTTCCAAACTGCTGTATCCAAAGAAAGGTTCAACTCTGATAGTTGAGGACACTCATCACAAAGAAGTTTCTGAGAATGCTTCTGTCTAGATTTTAAATGAAGATATTCCCGTTTCCAACGAAATCTTCAGAGCTATCCCAATATCCACTTACAGATTCTACAAAAAGAGTGTTTGCAAATTGCTGTATCAAAAGAAAGGTTGAACTCTGTTAGTTGAGGACACACATCACAAAGAAGTTTCTGAGAATGCTTCTGTCTAGATTTTACATGAAGATATTCCCGTTTCCTATGAAATCTTCACAGCTTTCCAAATATCCACTTGCAGATTCTACAAAAAGAGTGTTTCCAAACTGCTGTATCAATAGAAAGGTTCATCTCTCTTAGTTGAGGACACACATCCCAAATAAGTTTCTGAGAAATCCTCTGTCTCGTTTTTATGGGAAGATACTTCCTTTTTCACCGTAGGCCTGAAAGCGCTCGAAATGTCCACTTGCAGATACTGCAGAAAGAGTGTTTCAAACCTGCTCTATGAAAGGGAATGTTCAGCTCTGTGACTTGAATGCAGATATCACAAAGTAGATTCTGACAGTGCTTCTGTCTAGAATTTAGATGAAGATATTCCCGTTTCCAATGAAATCATTAGGACTATCTAGATATCCAATTACAGATTCCACAAAAAGAGTGTTTCCAAACTGCTCTATAAAAAGAAAGTTTCAACTCTGTTAGTTGAGGACACTCATCACAAAGAAGTTTCTGAGAATTCTTCTGTCTAGATTTTATATGAAGATATTCCCGTTTCCAACGAAATCTTCACAGTTATCCAAATATCCACTTGAAGATTCTACCAAAAGAGTGTTTCCAAAGTGCTCTATTAATAAAATGGTTCAACTCTGTTAGTTGAGGACACTCATCACAAAGAAGTTTCTGACAATGCTTCTGTCTAGATTTTACATGAAGATATTCCCGTTTCCAACGAAATCATCACAGTTAAAGAAATATCCACTTACAGATTCTACAAAAAGAGTGTTTCCAAACTGCTGTATCCAAAGAAAGGTTCAACTCTGTTTTTTGAGGACACTCATCACAAAGAAGTTTCTGACAATGCTTCTGTCTAGATTTTATATGAAGATATTCCCGTTTCCAACGATATCATCACAGTTAAACAAACATCCACTTGCAGATTCTACAAAAAGAGTGCTTCCAAACTGCTCTATCCAAAGAAAGGTTCAACTCTGTTAGTTGAGGACACACATCACAAAGAAGTTTCTGAGAATGCTTCTGTCTAGATTTTACATGAAGATATTCCCGTTTCCTATGAAATCTTCACAGCTTTCCAAATATCCACTTGCAGATTCTACAAAAAGAGTGTTTCCAAACTGCTGTATCAAAACAAAGGTTCATCTCTCTTAGCTGAGGACACACATCCCAAATAAGTTTCTGAGAAATCCTCTGTCTCGTTTTTATGGGAAGATACTTCCTTTTTCACCGTAGGCCTGAAAGCGCTCGAAATGTCCACTTGCAGATACTGCAGAAAGAGTGTTTCAAACCTGCTCTATAAAAGGGAGTGTTCAGCTCTGTGACTTGAATGCAGATATCACAAAGTAGATTCTGACAGTGCTTCTGTCTAGAATTTAGATGAAGATATTCCCGTTTCCAACGAAATGATTAGGACTATCTAGATATCCAATTACAGATTCCACAAAAAGAGTGTTTCCAAACTGCTCTATAAAAAGAAAGGTTCAACTCTGTTAGTTGAGGACACTCATCACAAAGAAGTTTCTGAGAATTCTTCTGTCTAGATTTTATATGAAGATATTCCCGTTTCCAACGATATCATCACAGTTAAACAAACATCCACTTGCAGATTCTACAAAAAGAGTGCTTCCAAACTGCTCTATCCAAAGAAAGGTTCAACTCTGTTAGTTGAGGACACACATCACAAAGGAGTTTCTGAGAATGCTTCTGTCTAGATTTTAAATGAAGATATTCCCGTTTCCAAAGAAATCCTCAGAGATATCCCAATATCCACTTCCAGATTCTACAAAAAGAGTGTTTCCAAACTGCTGTATCAAAAGAAAGGTTCAACTCTGTTAGTTGAGGACACACATAACAAAGAAGTTTCTGAGAATGCTTCTGTCTAGATTTTACATGAAGATATTCCCGTTTCCTATGAAATCTTCACAGCTTTCCAAATATCCACTTGCAGATTCTACAAAAAGAGTGTTTCCAAACTGCTGTATCAAAAGAAAGGTTCATCTCTCTTAGCTGAGGACACACATCCCAAATAAGTTTCTGAGAAATCCTCTGTCTCATTTTTATGGGAAGATACTTCATTTTTCACCGTAGGCCTGAAAGCGCTCGAAATGTCCACTTGCAGATACTGCAGAAAGAGTGTTTCAAACCTGCTCTATAAAAGGGAGTGTTCAGCTCTGTGACTTGAATGCAGATATCACAAAGTAGATTCTGACAGTGCTTCTGTCTAGAATTTAGATGAAGATATTCCCGTTTCCAACGAAATCGTTAGGACTATCTAGATATCCAATTACAGATTCCACAAAAAGAGTGTTTCCAAACTGCTCTATAAAAAGAAAGGTTCAACTCTGTTAGTTGAGGACACTCATCACAAAGAAGTTTCTGAGAATTCTTCTGTCTAGATTTTATATGAAGATATTCCCGTTTCCAACGAAATCTTCACAGTTATCCAAATATCCACTTGAAGATTCTACCAAAAGAGTGTTTCCAAAGTGCTCTATTAATAAAATGGTTCAACTCTGTTAGTTGAGGACACTCATCACAAAGAAGTTTCTGACAATGCTTCTGTCTAGATTTTATACGAAGATATTCCCGTTTCCAACGAAATCATCACAGTTAAACAAATATCCACTTACAGATTCTACAAAAAGAGTGTTTCCAAACTGCTGTATCCAAAGAAAGGTTCAACTCTGATAGTTGAGGACACTCATCACAAAGAAGTTTCTGAGAATGCTTCTGTCTAGATTTTAAATGAAGATATTCCCGTTTCCAACGAAATCTTCAGAGCTATCCCAATATCCACTTACAGATTCTACAAAAAGAGTGTTTGCAAATTGCTGTATCAAAAGAAAGGTTGAACTCCGTTAGTTGAGGACACACATCACAAAGAAGTTTCTGAGAATGCTTCTGTCTAGATTTTACATGAAGATATTCCCGTTTCCTATGAAATCTTCACAGCTTTCCAAATATCCACTTGCAGATTCTACAAAAAGAGTGTTTCCAAACCTCTGTATCAATAGAAAGGTTCATCTCTCTTAGTTGAGGACACACATCCCAAATAAGTTTCTGAGAAATCCTCTGTCTCGTTTTTATGGGAAGATACTTCCTTTTTCACCGTAGGCCTGAAAGCGCTCGAAATGTCCACTTGCAGATACTGCAGAAAGAGTGTTTCAAACCTGCTCTATGAAAGGGAATGTTCAGCTCTGTGACTTGAATGCAGATATCACAAAGTAGATTCTGACAGTGCTTCTGTCTAGAATTTAGATGAAGATATTCCCGTTTCCAATGAAATCATTAGGACTATCTAGATATCCAATTACAGATTCCACAAAAAGAGTGTTTCCAAACTGCTCTATAAAAAGAAAGTTTCAACTCTGTTAGTTGAGGACACTCATCACAAAGAAGTTTCTGAGAATTCTTCTGTCTAGATTTTATATGAAGATATTCCCGTTTCCAACGAAATCTTCACAGTTATCCAAATATCCACTTGAAGATTCTACCAAAAGAGTGTTTCCAAAGTGCTCTATTAATAAAATGGTTCAACTCTGTTAGTTGAGGACACTCATCACAAAGAAGTTTCTGACAATGCTTCTGTCTAGATTTTATACGAAGATATTCCCGTTTCCAACGAAATCATCACAGTTAAACAAATATCCACTTACAGATTCTACAAAAAGAGTGTTTCCAAACTGCTGTATCCAAAGAAAGGTTCAACTCTGTTAGTTGAGGACACTCATCACAAAGAAGTTTCTGAGAATGCTTCTGTCTAGATTTTAAATGAAGATATTCCCGTTTCCAACGAAATCTTCAGAGCTATCCCAATATCCACTTACAGATTCTACAAAAAGAGTGTTTGCAAATTGCTGTATCAAAAGAAAGGTTGAACTCTGTTAGTTGAGGACACACATCACAAAGAAGTTTCTGAGAATGCTTCTGTCTAGATTTTACATGAAGATATTCCCGTTTCCTATGAAATCTTCACAGCTTTCCAAATATCCACTTGCAGATTCTACAAAAAGAGTGTTTCCAAACTGCTGTAGCAAAAGAAAGGTTCATCTCTCTTAGTTGAGGACACACATCCCAAATAAGATTCTGAGAAATCCTCTGTCTCGTTTTTATGAGAAGATACTTCCTTTTTCACTGTAGGCCTGAAAGCGCTCGAAATGTCCACTTGCAGATACTGCAGAAAGAGTGTTTCAAACCTGCTCTATGAAAGGGAATGTTCAGCTCTGTGACTTGAATGCAGATATCACAAAGTAGATTCTGACAGTGCTTCTGTCTAGAATTTAGATGAAGATATTCCCGTTTCCAATGAAATCATTAGGACTATCTAGATATCCAATTACAGATTCCACAAAAAGAGTGTTTCCAAACTGCTCTATAAAAAGAAAGGTTCAACTCTGTTAGTTGAGGACACTCATCACAAAGAAGTTTCTGAGAATTCTACTGTCTAGATTTTATATGAAGATATTCCCGTTTCCAACGAAATCTTCACAGTTATCCAAATATCCACTTGAAGATTCTACCAAAAGAGTGTTTCCAAAGTGCTCTATTAATAAAATGGTTCAACTCTGTTAGTTGAGGACACTCATCACAAAGAAGTTTCTGACAATGCTTCTGTCTAGATTTTATTTGAAGATATTCCCGTTTCCAACGATATCATCACAGTTAAACAAACATCCACTTGCAGATTCTACAAAAAGAGTGCTTCTAAACTGCTCTATCCAAAGAAAGGTTCAACTCTGTTAGTTGAGGACACACATCACAAAGGAGTTTCTGAGAATGCTTCTGTCTAGATTTTAAATGAAGATATTCCCGTTTCCAAAGAAATCCTCAGAGATATCCCAATATCCACTTCCAGATTCTACAAAAAGAGTGTTTCCAAACTGCTGTACCAAAAGAAAGGTTCAACTCTGTTAGTTGAGGACACACATAACAAAGAAGTTTCTGAGAATGCTTCTGTCTAGATTTTACATGAAGATATTCCCGTTTCCTATGAAATCTTCACAGCTTTCCAAATATCCACTTGCAGATTCTACACAAAGAGTGTTTCCAAACTGCTGTATCAAAAGAAAGGTTCATCTCTCTTAGTTGAGGACACACATCCCAAATAAGTTTCTGAGAAATCCTCTGTCTCGTTTTTATGGGAAGATACTTCCTTTTTCACCATAGGCCTGAAAGCGCTCGAAATGTCCACTTGCAGATACTGCAGAAAGAGTGTTTCAAACCTGCTCTATAAAAGGGAGTGTTCAGCTCTGTGACTTGAATGCAGATATCACAAAGTAGATTCTGACAGTGCTTCTGTCTAGAATTTAGATGAAGATATTCCCGTTTCCAATGAAATCGTTAGGACTATCTAGATATCCAATTACAGATTCCACAAAAAGAGTGTTTCCAAACTGCTCTATAAAAAGAAAGGTTCAACTCTGTTAGTTGAGGACACTCATCACAAAGAAGTTTCTGAGAATTCTTCTGTCTAGATTTTATATGAAGATATTCCCGTTTCCAACGAAATCTTCACAGTTATCCAAATATCCACTTGAAGATTCTACCAAAAGAGTGTTTCCAAAGTGCTCTATTAATAAAATGGTTCAACTCTGTTAGTTGAGGACACTCATCACAAAGAAGTTTCTGACAATGCTTCTGTCTAGATTTTATACGAAGATATTCCCGTTTCCAACGAAATCATCACAGTTAAACAAATATCCACTTACAGATTCCACAAAAAGAGTGTTTCCAAACTGCTGTATCCAAAGAAAGGTTCAACTCTGTTAGTTGAGGACACTCATCACAAAGAAGTTTCTGAGAATGCTTCTGTCTAGATTTTAAATGAAGATATTCCCGTTTCCAACGAAATCTTCAGAGCTATCCAAATATCCACTTACAGATTCTACAAAAAGAGTGTTTGCAAATTGCTGTATCAAAAGAAAGGTTGAACTCTGTTAGTTGAGGACACACATCACAAAGAAGTTTCTGAGAATGCTTCTGTCTAGATTTTACATGAAGATATTCCCGTTTCCTATGAAATCTTCACAGCTTTCCAAATATCCACTTGCAGATTCTACAAAAAGAGTGTTTCCAAACTGCTGTAGCAAAAGAAAGGTTCATCTCTCTTAGTTGAGGACACACATCCCAAATAAGATTCTGAGAAATCCTCTGTCTCGTTTTTATGAGAAGATACTTCCTTTTTCACTGTAGGCCTGAAAGCGCTCGAAATGTCCACTTGCAGATACTGCAGAAAGAGTGTTTCAAACCTGCTCTATGAAAGGGAATGTTCAGCTCTGTGACTTGAATGCAGATATCACAAAGTAGATTCTGACAGTGCTTCTGTCTAGAATTTAGATGAAGATATTCCCGATTCCAATGAAATCATTAGGACTATCTAGATATCCAATTACAGATTCCACAAAAAGAGTGTTTCCAAACTGCTCTGTAAAAAGAAAGGTTCAACTCTGTTAGGTGAGGACACTCATCACAAAGAAGTTTCTGAGAATTCTTCTGTCTAGATTTTATATGAAGATATTCCCGTTTCCAACGAAATCTTCACAGTTATCCAAATATCCACTTGAAGATTCTACCAAAAGAGTGTTTCCAAAGTGCTCTATTAATAAAATGGTTCAACTCTGTTAGTTGAGGACACTCATCACAAAGAAGTTTCTGACAATGCTTCTGTCTAGATTTTATATGAAGATATTCCCGTTTCCAATGATATCATCACAGTTAAACAAACATCCACTTGCAGATTCTACAAAAAGAGTGCTTCCAAACTGCTCTATCCAAAGAAAGGTTCAACTCTGTTAGTTGAGGACACACATCACAAAGGAGTTTCTGAGAAATCCTCTGTCTCGTTTTTACGGGAAGATACTTCCTTTTTCACCGTAGGCCTGAAAGCGCTCGAAATGTCCACTTCCAGATACTGCAGAAAGAGTGTTTCAAACCTGCTCTATGAAACGGAATGTTCAGCTCTGAGACTTGAATGCAGATATCACAAAGTAGATTCTGTCAGTGCTTCTGTCTAGATTTTAGAAGAAGATATTCCCGTTTCCAATGAAATCGTTAGAACTCTCTTGATATCCACATACAGATACTACAAAAACAGTGTTTCCAAACTGCTCTATAAAAAGAAAGGTTCAACTCTGTTAGTTGAGGACACTCATCACCAAGAAGTTTCTGAGAATGCTTCTGTCTAGATTTTATATGAAGATATTCCCGTTTCCAACGAAATCTTCACAGTTATCCAAACATCGACTTGCAGATTCTACAAAAAGAGTGTTTCCAAACTGCTCTATCAAAACAAAGTTTCAACTCTGTTAGTTGAGGACACACGTCCCAAATAAGTTTCTGAGAATGCTTCTGTGAAGATTTAATGGGGAGATATTTCGTTTTTCACCATAGGCCCGAATGCCCTCGTAATTTCCTCTTCCGGACACTACAGAAAGAGGGTTTCCAACCTGCTCTATGAAAGGGAATGTTCAGCTCTGTGACTTGAATGCAGTTATCAGAAAGTAGTTTCTGACAGTGCTTCTGTCTAGATTTCAGATGCAGATATTCCCGTTTCCAATGAAATCGTTAGAACTATCTAGATATCCACTTACAGATTCTACAAAAAGAGTGTTTCCAAAGTGCTCTGTCAAAAGAAAGGTTCAACTCTGTTAGTTGAGGACACTCATCACAAAGAAGTTTCTGAGAATGCTTCAGTGAAGATTTTATAAGAAGATATTCCCGTTTCCCATGAAATCTTCGCAGTTATCCAAATATCCACTTGAAGATTCTACAAAAAGAGTGTTTCCAAACTGCTGTAGCAAAAGAAATGTTGAACTCTGTTAGTTGAGGACACACATCCCAAAGAAGTTTCTGAGAATGCTTCTGTCAAGATTTTATATGAAGTTATTACCGTTTCCAATGAAATCTTCACAGCTATCCAAATATCCACTTGCAGATTCTACAAAAAGAGTGTTTCCAAACTGCTTTATGCAAAGAAAGGTTCAACTCTGTTAGTTGAGGACACTCATCACAAAGAAGTTTCTGAGAATGCTTCTGTCTAGATTTTACATGAAGATATTCCCGTTTCCAACAAAATCTTCACAGCTTTCCAAATATCCACTTGCAGATTCTACAAAAAGAGTGTTTCCAAACT
Source organism: Gorilla gorilla gorilla (assembly GCF_029281585.2). Lineage (NCBI taxonomy): Eukaryota > Metazoa > Chordata > Mammalia > Primates > Hominidae > Gorilla > Gorilla gorilla. The sequence goes on from NC_073237.2 coordinate 18,546,873, forward strand.
GCTGTATCAAAAGAAAGGTTCAACTCTCTTAGTTGAGGACACACATCCCACGTAGGTTTCTGAGAAACCCTCTGTCTCTTTTTTACGGGAAGATACTTCCTTTTTCACCGTAGGCCTGAAAGCGCACGAAATGTCCACTTCCAGATACTGCAGAAAGAGTGTTTCAAACCTGCTCTATGAAACGGAATGTTCACCTCTGTGACTTGAATGCAGATATCACAAAGTAGTTTCTGACAGCGCTTCTGTCTAGATTTATTTGAAGATATTCCCGTTTCCAATGAAATCTTCACAGTTATCCAAATATCCAATTACAGATTCTACAAAAAGAGTGTTTCTAAACTGCACTATAAAAAGAAAGGTTCAACTCGGTTAGTTGAGGACACTCATCACAAAGAAGTTTCTGAGAATTCTTCTGTCTAGGTTTTATATGAAGATATTCCCGTTTCCAATGAAATCTTCACAGTTATCCAAATATCCAATTGAAGATTCTACAAAAAGAGTGTTTCCAAACTGCTGTAGCAAAAGAAATGTTGAACTCTGTTAGTTGAGGACACACATCACAAAGAAGTTTCTGAGAATGCTTCTGTCTAGATTTTAGATGAAGATATTCCCGTTTCCAACGAAATCATCACAGTTAAAGAAATATCCACTTACAGATTCTACGAAAAGAGTGTTTCCAAACTGCTGTATCCAAAGAAAGGTTCACCTCTGTTAGTTGAGGACACACATCACAAAGAAGTTTCTGAGAATACTTCTGTCTGGATTTTAAATGAAGATATTCCCGTTTCCAACAAAATCTTCAGAGCTATCCCAATATCCACTTACAGATTCTACAAAAAGAGTGTTTGCAAATTGCTGTATCAAAAGAAAGGTTGAACTCTGTTAGTTGAGGACACACATCACAAATTAGTTTCTGAGAATGCTTCTGTCTAGATTTTAGATGAAGATATTCCCGTTTCCAACGAAATCATCACAGTTAAACAAACATCCACTTGCAGATTCTACAAAAAGAGTTTTTCCAAACTGCTCTACCCAAGGAAAGTTTAAACTCTGTTAGTTGAGGACACACATCACAAAGGAGTTTCTGAGAATGCTTCTGTCTAGATTTTAAATGAAGATATTCCCGTTTCCAATGAAATCCTCAGAGATATCCCAATATCCACTTACAGATTCTACAAAAAGAGTGTTTCCAAACTGCTGTATCAAAAGAAAGGTTCAACTCTCTTAGTTGAGGACACACATCCCAAATAAGTTTCTGAGAAATGCTCTGTCGCGTTTTTATGGGAAGATACTTCCTTTTTCACCGTAGGCCTGAAAGCGCTCGAAATGTCCACTTCCAGACACTGCAGAAAGAGTGTTTCAAACCTGCTCTATGAAACGGAATGTTCAGCTCTGAGACTTGAATGCAGATATCACAAAGTAGTTTCTGACAGTGCTTCTGTCTAGATTTTAGAAGAAGATATTCCCGTTTCCAACCAAATCGTTAGAACTATCTTGATATCCACATACAGATTCTACAAAGAGTGTTTCCAAACTGCTCTATCAAAAGAAACTTTCAACTCTGTTAGTTGAGGACACACATGCCAAATAAGTTTCTGAGAATGCCTCTGTGTAGATTTAATGGGGAGATATTTCGTTTTTCACCTTAGGCACGAATGCGCTCGTAATGTCCACTTCCAGACACTACAGAAAGAGGGTTTCCAACCTGCTCTATGAAAGCGAATGTTCAGCTCTGTGACTTGAATGCAGATATCACAAAGTAGTTTCTGACAGTGCTTCTGTCTAGATTTCAGATGCAGATATTCCCGTTTCCAATGAAATCGTTAGAACTATCAAGATATCCACTTACAGATTCTACAAAAAGAGTGTTTCCAAAGTGCTCTGTCAAAAGAAAGGTTCAACTCTGTTAATTGAGGACACTCATCACAAAGAAGTTTCTGAGAATGCTTCTGTGAAGATTTTATATGAAAATATTCCAGTTTCCTATGAAATCTTCACAGTTATCCAAATATCCACTTGCAGATTCTACAAAAAGAGTGTTTCCAAACTGCTATATCAAAAGAAATGATCAGGTCTGTTAGTGGAGTAAACTCATCCCAAATAAGTTTCTTAGAATGCTTTTGTCTAGATTTTATGGGATGATATTTCCTTTTTCACCATAGGCCTGAAAGCGCTCGAAATGTCCACTTCCAGATACTAGAGAAAGACTGATTCAAACCGACTCTATGAAAGGGAATGTTCAGCTCTGTGACTTGAATGCAGATATCACAAAGTAGTTTCTGACAGCGCTTCTGTCTACATTTTAGATGAAGATATTCCCGTTTCCAACGAAATCATCACAGTTATCCAAATATCCACTTGCAGATTCTACAAAAAGAGTGTTTCCAAACTGCTGTATCCAAAGAAAGGTTCAACTCTGTTAGGTGAGGACACACATCACAAAGAAGTTTCTGAGAATGCTTCTGTCTAGATTTTATATGAAGATATTCCCGTTTCCAATGAAATCTTCACAGTTATCCAAATATCCAATTACAGATTCCACAAAAAGAGTGTTTCCAAACTGCACTATAAAAAGAAATGTTCAACTCTGTTAGGTGAGGACACACATCACAAAGAAGTTTCTGAGAATGCTTCTGTCTAGATTTTAGATGAAGATATTCCCGTTTCCAACGAAATCATCACATTTAAACAAATATCCACTTGCAGATTCTACAAAAAGAGTGTTTCCAAACTGCTCTATCCAAAGAAAGGTTCAGCTCTGTTAGTTGAGGACACACATCACAAAGGAGTTTCTGAGAATGCTTCTGTCTAGATTTTAAATGAAGATATTCCCGTTTCCAACGAAATCTTCAGAGCTATCCAATATCCACTTGCAGATTCTACAAAAAGAGTGTTTCCAAACTGCTGTATCAAAAGAAAGGTTGAACTCTGTTAGTTGAGGACACACATCACATAGAAGTTTCTGAGAATTCTTCTGTGTAGATTTTACATGAAGACATTCCCGTTTCCTATGAAATCTTAACAGCTTTCCATATATCCACTTGCAGATTCTACAAAAAGAGTGTTTCCAAACTGCTGTATCAAAAGAAAGGTTCAACTCTCTTAGTTGAGGACACACATCCCACATAAGTTTCTGAGAAATGCTCTGTCGCGTTTTTATGGGAAGATACTTCCTTTTTCACCGTAGGCCTGAAAGCGCTCGAAATGTCCACTTCCAGACACTGCAGAAAGAGTGTTTCAAACCTGCTCTATGAAACGGAATGTTCAGCTCTGAGACTTGAATGCAGATATCACAAAGTAGTTTCTGACAGTGCTTCTGTCTAGATTTTAGAAGAAGATATTCCCGTTTCCAACCAAATCGTTAGAACTATCTTGATATCCACATACAGATTCTACAAAGAGTGTTTCCAAACTGCTCTATCAAAAGAAACTTTCAACTCTGTTAGTTGAGGACACACATGCCAAATAAGTTTCTGAGAATGCCTCTGTGTAGATTTAATGGGGAGATATTTCGTTTTTCACCATAGGCCCGAATGCGCTCGTAATGTCCACTTCCAGACACTACAGAAAGAGGGTTTCCAACCTGCTCTATGAAAGCGAATGTTCAGCTCTGTGACTTGAATGCAGATATCACAAAGTAGTTTCTGACAGTGCTTCTGTCTAGATTTCAGATGCAGATATTCCCGTTTCCAATGAAATCGTTAGAACTCTCTAGATATCCACTTACAGATTCTACAAAAAGTGTGTTTCCAAAGTGCTCTGTCAAAAGAAAGGTTCAACTCTGTTAATTGAGGACACTCATCACAAAGAAGTTTCTGAGAATGCTTCTGTGAAGATTTTATATGAAAATATTCCAGTTTCCTATGAAATCTTCACAGTTATCCAAATATCCACTTGCAGATTCTACAAAAAGAGTGTTTCCAAACTGCTATATCAAAAGAAATGATCAGGTCTGTTAGTGGAGTAAACTCATCCCAAATAAGTTTCTTAGAATGCTTTTGTCTAGATTTTATGGGATGATATTTCCTTTTTCACCATAGGCCTGAAAGCGCTCGAAATGTCTACTTCCAGATACTAGAGAAAGACTGATTCAAACCTCCTCTATGAAAGGGAATGTTCAGCTCTGTGACTTGAATGCAGATATCACAAAGTAGTTTCTGACAGCGCTTCTGTCTACATTTTAGATGAAGATATTCCCGTTTCCAACGAAATCATCACAGTTATCCAAATATCCACTTGCAGATTCTACAAAAAGAGTGTTTCCAAACTGCTGTATCCAAAGAAAGGTTCAACTGTGTTAGGTGAGGACACACATCACAAAGAAGTTTCTGAGAATGCTTCTGTCTAGATTTTATATGAAGATATTCCCGTTTCCAATGAAATCTTCACAGTTATCCAAATATCCAATTACAGATTCCACAAAAAGAGTGTTTCCAAACTGCACTATAAAAAGAAAGGTTCAACTCTGTTAGTTGAGGACACTCATCACAAAGACGTTTCTGAGAATGCTTCTGTCTGGATTTTAAATGAAGATATTCCCGATTCCAACGAAATCTTCAGAGCTATCCCAATATCCACTTACAGATTCTACAAAAAGAGTGTTTGCAAATTGCTGTATCAAAAGAAAGGTTGAACTCTGTTAGTTGAGGACACACATCACAAAGAAGTTTCTGAGAATGCTTCTGTCTAGATTTTACATGAAGATATTCCCGTTTCCTATGAAATCTTCACAGCTTTCCAAATATCCACTTGCAGATTCTACAAAAAGAGTGTTTCCAAACTGCTGTATCAAAAGAAAGGTTCAACTCTCTTAGTTGAGGACACACATCCCAAATAAGTTTCTGAGAAATCGTCTGTCTCGTTTTTACGGGAAGATACTTCCTTTTTCACCGTAGGCCTGAAAGCACTCGAAATGTCCACTTCCAGATACTGCAGAAAGAGTGTTTCAAACCTGCTCTATGAAACGGAATGTTCAGCTCTGTGACTTGAATGCAGATATCACAAAGTAGTTTCTGACAGTGCTTCTGTCTAGATTTTAGAAGAAGATATTCCCCTTTCCAATGAAATCGTTAGAACTCTCTTGATATACACATACAGATACTACAAAAAGAGTGTTTCCAAACTGCTCTATAAAAAGAAAGGTTCAACTCTGTTAGTTGAGGACACTCATCACAAAGAAGTTTCTGAGAATGCTTCTGTCTAGATTTTATATGAAGATATTCCCGTTTCCAACGAAATCTTCACAGTTATCCAAACATCGACTTGCAGATTCTACAAAAAGTGTGTTTCCAAACTGCTCTATCAAAAGAAAGTTTCAACTCCGTTAATTGAGGACACACGTCCCAAATAAGTTTCTGAGAATGCTTCTGTGAAGATTGAATGGGGAGATATTTCGTTTTTCACCATAGGCCCGAATGCGCTCGTAATGTCCTCTTCCAGACACTACAGAAAGAGGGTTTCCAACCTGCTCTATGAAAGGGAATGTTCAGCTCTGTGACTTGAATGCAGATATCACAAAGTAGTTTCTGACAGCGCTTCTGTCTAGATTTTAGATGAAGATATTCCCGTTTCCAACGAAATCATCACAGTTATCCAAATATCCACTTACAGATTCTACAAAAAGAGTGTTTCCAAACGGCTGTATCCAAAGAAAGGTTCAACTTTGTTAGGTGAGGACACACATCACAAAGAAGTTTCTGAGAATGCTTCTGTCTAGATTTTATATGAAGATATTCCCGTTTCCAATGAAATCTTCACAGTTATCCAAATATCCAATTACAGATTCCACAAAAAGAGTGTTTCCAAACTGCACTATAAAAAGAAAGGTTCATCTCTGTTAGTTGAGGACACTCATCACAAAGAAGCTTCTGAGAATTCTTCTGTCTAGATTTTATATGAAGATATTCCCGTTTCCAACGAAATCTTCACAGTTATCCAAATATGCACTTGAAGATTCTACCAAAAGAGTGTTTCCAAAGTGCTCTATTAATAAAATGGTTCAACTATGTTAGTTGAGGGCACTCATCACAAAGAAGTTTCTGACAATGCTTCTGTCTGGATTTTATATGAAGATATTCCCGTTTCCAACGAAATCATCACAGTTAAAGAAATATCCACTTACAGATTCTACAAAAAGAGTGTTTCCAAACTGCTGTATCCAAAGAAAGGTTCAACTCTGTTAGTTGAGGACACACATCACAAAGAAGTTTCTGAGAATGCTTCTGTCTGGATTTTAAATGAAGATATTCCCGTTTCCAACGAAATCTTCAGAGCTATCCCAATATCCACTTACAGATTCTACAAAAAGAGTGTTTGCAAATTGCTGTATCAAAAGAAAGGTTGAACTCTGTTAGTTGAGGACACACATCACAAAGAAGTTTCTGAGAATGCTTCTGTCTAGATTTTACATGAAGATATTCCCGTTTCCTATGAAATCTTCACAGCTTTCCACATATCCACTTGCAGATTCTACAAAAAGAGTGTTTCCAAACTGCTGTATCAAAAGAAAGGTTCATCTCTCTTAGTTGAGGACACACATCCCACATAAGTTTCTGAGAAATGCTCTGTCGCGTTTTTACGGGAAGATACTTCCTTTTTCTCCGTAGGCCTGAAAGCGCTTGAAATGTCCACTTCCAGATACTGCAGAAAGAGTGTTTCAAACCTGCTCTATGAAACGGAATATTCAGCTCTGAGACTTGAATGCAGATATCACAAAGTAGTTTCTGACAGTGCTTCTGTCTAGATTTTAGAAGAAGATATTCCCGTTTCCAATGAAATCGTTAGATCTCTCTTGATATACACATAGAGATACTACAAAAAGAGTGTTTCCAAACTGCTCTATAAAAAGAAAGGTTCAACTCTGTTAGTTGAGGACACTCATCACAAAGAAGTTTCTGTGAATGCTTCTGTCTAGATTTTATATGAAGATATTCCCGTTTCCAACGTAATCATCACAGTTAAAGAAATATCCACTTACAGATTCTACAAAAAGAGTGTTTCCAAACTGCTATATCCAAAGAAAGGTTCAACTCCGTTAGTTGAGGACACACATCACAAAGAAGTTTCTGAGAATGCTTCTGTCTGGATTTTAAATGAAGATATTCCCGTTTCCAACGAAATCTTCAGAGCTATCCCAATATCCACTTACAGATTCTACAAAAAGAGTGTTTGCAAATTGCTGTATCAAAAGAAAGGTTGAACTCTGTTAGTTGAGGACACACATCACAAAGAAGTTTCTGAGAATGCTTCTGTCTAGATTTTACATGAAGATATTCCCGTTTCCTGTGAAATCTTAACAGCTTTCCAAATATCCACTTGCAGATTCTACAAAAAGAGTGTTTCCAAACTGCTGTATCAAAAGAAAGGTTCAACTATCTTAGTTGAGGACACACATCCCAAATAAGTTTCTGAGAAACCCTCTGTCTCGTTTTTACGGGAAGATACTTCCTTTTTCACCGTAGGCCTGAAAGCGCACGAAATGTCCACTTCCAGATACTGCAGAAAGAGTGTTTCAAACCTGCTCTATGAAACGGAATGTTCAGCTCTGTGACTTGAATGCAGATATCACAAAGTAGTTTCTGACAGCACTTCTGTCTAGATTTATTTGAAGATATTCCCGTTTCCAATGAAATCTTCACAGTTATCCAAATATCCAATTACAGATTCTACAAAAAGAGTGTTTCTAAACTGCACTATAAAAAGAAAGGTTCAACTCGGTTAGTTGAGGACACTCATCACAAAGAAGTTTCTGAGAATTCTTCTGTCTAGGTTTTATATGAAGATATTCCCGTTTCCAATGAAATCTTCACAGTTATCCAAATATCCAATTGAAGATTCTACAAAAAGAGTGTTTCCAAACTGCTGTAGCAAAAGAAATGTTGAACTCTGTTAGTTGAGGACACACATCACAAAGAAGTTTCTGAGAATGCTTCTGTCTAGATTTTAGATGAAGATATTCCCGTTTCCAACGAAATCATCACAGTTAAAGAAATATCCACTTACAGATTCTACAAAAAGAGTGTTTCCAAACTGCTGTATCCAAAGAAATGTTCACCTCTGTTAGTTGAGGACACACATCACAAAGAAGTTTCTGAGAATACTTCTGTCTGGATTTTAAATGAAGATATTCCCGTTTCCAACGAAATCTTCAGAGCTATCCCAATATCCACTTACAGATTCTACAAAAAGAGTGTTTGCAAATTGCTGTATCAAAAGAAAGGTTGAACTGTGTTAGTTGAGGACACACATCACAAAGAAGTTTCTGAGAATGCTTCTGTCTAGATTTTAGATGAAGATATTGCCGTTTCCAACGAAATCATCACAGTTAAACAAACATCCACTTGCAGATTCTACAAAAAGAGTTTTTCCAAACTGCTCTACCCAAGGAAAGTTTAAACTCTGTTAGTTGAGGACACACATCACAAAGGAGTTTCTGAGAATGCTTCTGTCTAGATTTTAAATGAAGATATTCCCGTTTCCAATGAAATCCTCGGAGATATCCCAATATCCACTTACAGATTCTACAAAAAGAGTGTTTCCAAACTGCTGTATCAAAAGAAAGGTTCAACTCTCTTAGTTGAGGACACACATCCCAAATAAGTTTCTGAGAAATCCTCTGTCTCGTTTTTATGGGAAGATACTTCCTTTTTCACCGTAGGCCTGAAAGAGCTCGAAATGTCCACTTGCAGATACTGCAGAAAGAGTGTTTCAAACCTGCTCTATCAAACGGAATGTTCAGCTCTGAGACTTGAATGCAGATATCACAAAGTAGTTTCTGACAGTGCTTCTGTCTAGACTTTAGAAGAAGATATTCCCGTTTCCAATGAAATCGTTAGAACTCTCTTGATATCCACATACAGATACTACAAAAGGAGTGTTTCCAAACTGCTCTATAAAAAGAAATGTTCAACTCTGTTAGTTGAGGACACTCATCACAAAGAAGTTTCTGAGAATGCTTCTGTCTAGATTTTATATGAAGATATTGCCGTTTCCAACGAAATCTTCACAGTTATCCAAACATCGACTTGCAGATTCTACAAAAAGAGTGTTTCCAAACTGCTCTATCAAAAGAAAATTTCAACTCTGTTAGTTGAGGACACACATCCCAAATAAGTTTCTGAGAATGCTTCTGTGTAGATTTAATGGGGAGATATTTCGTTTTTAACCATAGGCCCGAATGCGCTCGTAATGTCCACTTCCAGACACTACAGAAAGAGGGTTTCCAACCTGCTCTATGAAAGAGAATGTTCAGCTCTGTGACTTGAATGCAGATATCACAAAGTAGCTTCTGACAGTGCTTCTGTCTAGATTTCAGATGCAGATATTCCCGTTTCCAATGAAATCGTTAGAACTATCTAGATATCCACTTACAGATTCTACAAAAAGAGTGTTTCCAAAGTGCTCTGTCAAAAGCAAGGTTCAACTGTGTTAGTTGAGGACACTCATCACAAAGAAGTTTCTGAGAATGCTTCTGTGAAGATTTTATATGAAGATATTCCCGTTTCCTATGAAATCTTCACAGCTATCCAAATATCCACGTGAAGATTCTACAAAAAGATTGTTTCCAAACTGCTGTAGCAAAAGAAATGTTGAACTCTGTTAGTTGAGGACACACATCACAAAGAAGTTTCTGAGAATGCTTCTGTCAAGATTTTATATGAAGATATTACCGTTTCCAACGAAATCTTCACAGTTATCCAAATATCCACTTGCAGATTCTACAAAAAGAGTGTTTCCAAACTGCTATATCAAAAGAAATGATCAAGTCTGTTAGTGGAGTAAACTCATCCCAAATAAGTTTCTTAGAATGCTTTTGTCTAGATTTTATGGGATGATATTTCCTTTTTCACCATAGGCCTGAAAGCGCTCGAAATGTCCACTTCCAGATACTACAGAAAGACTGTTTCAAACCTACTCTATGAAAGGGAATGTTCAGCTCTGTGACTTGAATGCAGATATCACAAAGTAGTTTCTAACAGCGCTTCTGTCTAGATTTTAGATGAAGATATTCCCGTTTAGAACGAAATCATCACAGTTATCCAAATATCCAATTACAGATTCTACAAAAAGAGTGTTTCCAAACTGCTGTATCCAAAGAAAGGTTCAACTCTGTTAGTTGAGGACACACATCACAAAGAAGTTTCTCAGAATGCTTCTGTCTAGATTTTAGATGAAGATATTCCCGTTTCCAACGAAATCATCACAGTTAAACAAACATCCACTTGCAGATTCTTCAAAAAGAGTGTTTCCAAACTGCTCTATCCAAAGAAAGGTTCAACTCTGTTAGTTGAGGACACACATCACAAAGGAGTTTCTGAGAATGCTTCTGTCTAGATTTTAAATGAAGATATTCCCGTTTCCAACGAAATCTTCAGAGCTATCCCAATATCCACTTACAGATTCTACAAAAAGAGTGTTTGCAAATTGCTGTATCAAAAGAAAGGTTGAACTCTGTTAGTTGAGGACACACATCACAAAGAAGTTTCTGAGAATGCTTCTGTCTAGATTTTACATGAAGATATTCCCGTTTCCTGTGAAATCTTCACAGCTTTCCAAATATCCACTTGCAGATTCTACAAAAAGAGTGTTTCCAAACTGCTGTATCAAAAGAAAGGTTCCACTATCTTAGTTGAGGACACACATCCCAAATAAGTTTCTGAGAAACCCTCTGTCTCGTTTTTACGGGAAGATACTTCCTTTTTCACCGTAGGCCTGAAAGCGCACGAAATGTCCACTTCCAGATACTGCAGAAAGAGTGTTTCAAACCTGCTCTATGAAACGGAATGTTCAGCTCTGTGACTTGAATGCAGATATCACAAAGTAGTTTCTGACAGCGCTTCTGTCTAGATTTATTTGAAGATATTCCCGTTTCCAATGAAATCTTCACAGTTATCCAAATATCCAATTACAGATTCTACAAAAAGAGTGTTTCTAAACTGCACTATAAAAAGAAAGGTTCAACTCGGTTAGTTGAGGACACTCATCACAAAGAAGTTTCTGAGAATTCTTCTGTCTAGGTTTTATATGAAGATATTCCCGTTTCCAATGAAATCTTCACAGTTATCCAAATATCCAATTGAATATTCTACAAAAAGAGTGTTTCCAAACTGCTGTAGCAAAAGAAATGTTGAACTCTGTTAGTTGAGGACACACATCACAAAGAAGTTTCTGAGAATGCTTCTGTCTAGATTTTAGATGAAGATATTCCCGTTTCCAACGAAATCATCACAGTTAAAGAAATATCCACTTACAGATTCTACAAAAAGAGTGTTTCCAAACTGCTGTATCCAAAGAAAGGTTCACCTCTGTTAGTTGAGGACACACATCACAAAGAAGTTTCTGAGAATACTTCTGTCTGGATTTTAAATGAAGATATTCCCGTTTCCAACGAAATCTTCAGAGCTATCCCAATATCCAATTACAGATTCTACAAAAAGAGTGTTTGCAAATTGCTGTATCAAAAGAAAGGTTGAACTGTGTTAGTTGAGGACACACATCACAAAGAAGTTTCTGAGAATGCTTCTGTCTAGATTTTAGATGAAGATATTGCCGTTTCCAACGAAATCATCACAGTTAAACAAACATCCACTTGCAGATTCTACAAAAAGAGTTTTTCCAAACTGCTCTACCCAAGGAAAGTTTAAACTCTGTTAGTTGAGGACACACATCACAAAGGAGTTTCTGAGAATGCTTCTGTCTAGATTTTAAATGAAGATATTCCCGTTTCCAATGAAATCCTCGGAGATATCCCAATATCCACTTACAGATTCTACAAAAAGAGTGTTTCCAAACTGCTGTATCAAAAGAAAGGTTCAACTCTCTTAGTTGAGGACACACATCCCAAATAAGTTTCTGAGAAATCCTCTGTCTCGTTTTTATGGGAAGATACTTCCTTTTTCACCGTAGGCCTGAAAGAGCTCGAAATGTCCACTTGCAGATACTGCAGAAAGAGTGTTTCAAACCTGCTCTATCAAACGGAATGTTCAGCTCTGAGACTTGAATGCAGATATCACAAAGTAGTTTCTGACAGTGCTTCTGTCTAGACTTTAGAAGAAGATATTCCCGTTTCCAATGAAATCGTTAGAACTCTCTTGATATCCACATACAGATACTACAAAAGGAGTGTTTCCAAACTGCTCTATAAAAAGAAATGTTCAACTCTGTTAGTTGAGGACACTCATCACAAAGAAGTTTCTGAGAATGCTTCTGTCTAGATTTTATATGAAGATATTGCCGTTTCCAACGAAATCTTCACAGTTATCCAAACATCGACTTGCAGATTCTACAAAAAGAGTGTTTCCAAACTGCTCTATCAAAAGAAAATTTCAACTCTGTTAGTTGAGGACACACATCCCAAATAAGTTTCTGAGAATGCTTCTGTGTAGATTTAATGGGGAGATATTTCGTTTTTAACCATAGGCCCGAATGCGCTCGTAATGTCCACTTCCAGACACTACAGAAAGAGGGTTTCCAACCTGCTCTATGAAAGAGAATGTTCAGCTCTGTGACTTGAATGCAGATATCACAAAGTAGCTTCTGACAGTGCTTCTGTCTAGATTTCAGATGCAGATATTCCCGTTTCCAATGAAATCGTTAGAACTATCTAGATATCCACTTACAGATTCTACAAAAAGAGTGTTTCCAAAGTGCTCTGTCAAAAGCAAGGTTCAACTGTGTTAGTTGAGGACACTCATCACAAAGAAGTTTCTGAGAATGCTTCTGTGAAGATTTTATATGAAGATATTCCCGTTTCCTATGAAATCTTCACAGCTATCCAAATATCCACGTGAAGATTCTACAAAAAGATTGTTTCCAAACTGCTGTAGCAAAAGAAATGTTGAACTCTGTTAGTTGAGGACACACATCACAAAGAAGTTTCTGAGAATGCTTCTGTCAAGATTTTATATGAAGATATTACCGTTTCCAACGAAATCTTCACAGTTATCCAAATATCCACTTGCAGATTCTACAAAAAGAGTGTTTCCAAACTGCTATATCAAAAGAAATGATCAAGTCTGTTAGTGGAGTAAACTCATCCCAAATAAGTTTCTTAGAATGCTTTTGTCTAGATTTTATGGGATGATATTTCCTTTTTCACCATAGGCCTGAAAGCGCTCGAAATGTCCACTTCCAGATACTACAGAAAGACTGTTTCAAACCTACTCTATGAAAGGGAATGTTCAGCTCTGTGACTTGAATGCAGATATCACAAAGTAGTTTCTAACAGCGCTTCTGTCTAGATTTTAGATGAAGATATTCCCGTTTAGAACGAAATCATCACAGTTATCCAAATATCCAATTACAGATTCTACAAAAAGAGTGTTTCCAAACTGCTGTATCCAAAGAAAGGTTCAACTCTGTTAGTTGAGGACACACATCACAAAGAAGTTTCTCAGAATGCTTCTGTCTAGATTTTAGATGAAGATATTCCCGTTTCCAACGAAATCATCACAGTTAAACAAACATCCACTTGCAGATTCTTCAAAAAGAGTGTTTCCAAACTGCTCTATCCAAAGAAAGGTTCAACTCTGTTAGTTGAGGACACACATCACAAAGGAGTTTCTGAGAATGCTTCTGTCTAGATTTTAAATGAAGATATTCCCGTTTCCAACGAAATCTTCAGAGCTATCCCAATATCCACTTACAGATTCTACAAAAAGAGTGTTTGCAAATTGCTGTATCAAAAGAAAGGTTGAACTCTGTTAGTTGAGGACACACATCAAAAAGAAGTTTCTGAGAATGCTTCTGTCTAGATTTTACATGAAGATATTCCCGTTTCCTATAAAATCTTCACAGCTTTCCAAATATCCACTTGCAGATTCTACAAAAAGAGTGTTTCCAAACTGCTGTATCAAAAGAAAGGTTCAACTCTCTTAGTTGAGGACACACATCCCACATAAGTTTCTGAGAAATCCTCTGTCTCGTTTTTATGGGAAGATACTTCCTTTTTCACCGTAGGCCTGAAAGCGCTCGAAATGTCCACTTCCAGATACTGCAGAAAGAGTGTTTCAAACCTGCTCTATGAAACGGAATGTTCAGCTCTGAGACTTGAATGCAGATATCACAAAGTAGTTTCTGACAGTGCTTCTGTCTAGATTTTAGAAGAAGATATTCCCGTTTCCAATGAAATCGTTAGAACTCTGTTGATATCCACATACAGATACTACAAAAGGAGTGTTTCCAAACTGCTCTATAAAAAGAAAGGTTCAACTCTGTTAGTTGAGGACACTCATCACAAAGAAGTTTCTGAGAATGCTTCTGTCTAGATTTTATATGAAGATATTCCCGTTTCCAACGAAATCTTCACAGTTATCCAAACATCGACTTGCAGATTCTACAAAAAGAGTGTTTCCAAACTGCTCTATCAAAAGAAAGTTTCAACTCTGTTAGTTGAGGACACACATCCCAAATAGGTTTCTGAGAATGCTTCTGTGTAGATTTAATGGGGAGATATTTCGTTTTTCACCATAGGCCCGAATGCGCTCGTAATGTCCACTTCCAGACACTACAGAAAGAGGGTTTAAAGCCTGCTATATGAAAGGGAATGTTCAGCTCTGTGACTTGAATGCAGATATCACAAAGTAGTTTCTGAGAGTGCTTCTGTCTAGATTTCAGATGCAGATATTCCCGTTTCCAATGAAATCGTTAGAACTGTCTAGATATCCACTTACAGATTCTACAAAAAGAGTGTTTCCAAAGTGCTCTGTCAAAAGAAAGGTTCAACTCTGTTAGTTGAGGACAAACATCACAAAGAAGTTTCTGAGAATGCTTCTGTCAAGATTTTATATGAAGATATTACCGTTTCCAACGAAATCTTCACAGTTATCCAAATATCCACTTGCAGATTCTACAAAAAGAGTGTTTCCAAACTGCTATATCAAAAGAAATGATCAAGTCTGTTAGTGGAGTAAACTCATCCCAAATAAGTTTCTTAGAATGCTTTTGTCTAGATTTTATGGGATGATATTTCCTTTTTCACCATAGGCCTGAAAGCGCTGGAAATGTCCACTTCCAGATACTACAGAAAGACTGTTTCAAACCTACTCTATGAAAGGGAATGTTCAGCTCTGTGACTTGAATGCAGATATCACAAAGTAGTTTATAACAGCGCTTCTGTCTAGATTTTAGATGAAGATATTCCCGTTTCCAACGAAATCATCACAGTTATCCAAATATCCACTTACAGATTCTACAAAAAGAGTGTTTCCAAACTGCTGTATCCAAAGAAAGGTTCAACTCTGTTAGTTGAGGACACACATCACAGAGAAGTTTCTCAGAATGCTTCTGTCTAGATTTTAGATGAAGATATTCCCATTTCCAACGAAATCATCACAGTTAAACAAACATCCACTTGCAGATTCTACAAAAAGAGTGTTTCCAAACTGCTCTATCCAAAGAAATGTTCAACTCTGTTAGTTGAGGACACACATCACAAAGGAGTTTCTGAGAATGCTTCTGTCTAGATTTTAAATGAAGATATTCCCGTTTCCAACGAAATCCTCAGAGATATCCCAATATCCACTTACAGATTCTACAAAAAGAGTGTTTCCAAACTGCTGTATCAAAAGAAAGGTTGAACTCTGTTAGTTGAGGACACACATCACAAAGAAGTTTCTGAGAATGCTTCTGTCTGGATTTTACATGAAGATATTCCCGTTTCCTATGAAATCTTCACAGCTTTCCAAATATCCACTTGCAGATTCTACACAAAGAGTGTTTCCAAACTGCTGTATCAAAAGAAAGGTTCAACTCTCTTAGTTGAGGACACACATCCCACATAAGTTTCTGAGAAATCCTCTGTCTCGTTTTTATGGGAAGATACTTCCTTTTTCACCGTAGGCCTGAAAGCGCTCGAAATGTCCACTTGCAGATACTGCAGAAAGAGTGTTTCAAACCTGCTCTATGAAAGGGAATGTTCAGCTCTGTGACTTGCATGCAGATATCACAAAGTAGATTCTGACAGTGCTTCTGTCTAGAATTAAGATAAAGATATTCCCTTTTCCAACGAAATCGTTAGGACTATCCAGATATCCAATTACAGATTCCACAAAAAGAGTGTTTCCAAACTGCTCTATAAAAAGAAAGGTTCAACTCTGTTAGTTGAGGACACTCATCACAAAGAAGTTTCTGAGAATTCTTCTGTCTAGATTTTATATGAAGATATTCCCGTTTCCATCGAAATCTTCACAGTTATCCAAATATCCACTTGAAGATTCTACCAAAAGAGTGTTTCCAAAGTTCTCTATTAATAAAATGGTTCAACTCTGTTAGTTGAGGACACTCATCACAAAGAAGTTTCTGACAATGCTTCTGTCTAGATTTTATATGAAGATATTCCCGTTTCCAACGAAATCATCACAGTTAAACAAATATCCACTTACAGATTCTACAAAAAGAGAGTTTCCAAACTCCTGTATCCAAAGGAAGGTTCAACTCTGTTAGTTGAGGACACTCATCACAAAGAAATTTCTGGGAATGCTTCTGTCTAGATTTTAAATGAAGATATTCCCGTTTCCAACGAAATCTTCAGAGCTATCCCAAAATCCAATTACAGATTCTACAAAAAGGGTGTTTGCAAATTGCTGTATCAAAAGAAAGGTTGAACTCTGTTAGTTGAGGACACACATCACAAAGAAGTTTCTGAGAATGCTTCTGTCTAGATTTTACATGAAGATATTCCCGTTTCCTATGAAATCTTCACAGCTTTCCAAATATCCACTTGCAGATTCTACAAAAAGAGTGTTTCCAAACTGCTGTATCAAAAGAAAGGTTCAACTCTCTTAGTTGAGGACACACATCCCACATAAGTTTCTGAGAAATCCTCTGTCTCGTTTTTACGGGAAGATACTTCCTTTTTCACCGTAGGCCTGAAACCGCTCGAAATGTCCACTTCCAGATACTGCAGAAAGAGTGTTTCAAACCTGCTCTATGAAACGGAATGTTCAGCTCTGAGACTTGAATGCAGATATCACAAAGTAGTTTCTGACACTGCTTCTGTCTAGATTTTAGAAGATATTCCCGTTTCCAATGAAATCGTTAGAACTATCTTGATATCCACATACAGATACTACAAAAAGAGTGTTTCCAAACTGCTCTATAAAAAGAAAGGTTCAACTCTGTTAGTTGAGGACACTCATCACAAAGAAGTTTCTGAGAATGCTTCTGTCTAGATTTTATATGAAGATATTCCCGTTTCCATCGAAATCTTCACAGTTATCCAAACATCGACTTGCAGATTCTACAAAAAGAGTGTTTCCAAACTGCTCTATCAAAAGAAAGTTTCAACTCTGTTAGTTGAGGACACACATCCCAAATAAGTTTCTGAGAATGCTTCTGTGTGGATTTAATGTGGAGATATTTCGTTTTTCACCATAGGCCCGAATGCGCTCGTAATGTCCACTTCCAGACACTACAGAAAGAGGGTTTCCAACCTGCTCTATGAAAGGGAATGTTCAGCTCTGTGACTTGAATGCAGATATCACAAAGTAGTTTCTGACAGTGCTTCTGTCTAGATTTCAGATGCAGATATTCCCGTTTCCAATGAAATCTTCACAGTTATCCAAATATCCACTAGAAGATTCTACCAAAAGAGTGTTTCCAAAGTGCTCTATTAATAAAATGGTTCAACTCTGTTAGTTGAGGACACTCATCACAAAAAAGTTTCTGACAATGCATCTGTCAAGATTTTATATGAAGATATTCCCGTTTCCAACGAAATCATCACAGTTAAACAATTATCCACTTACAGATTCTACAAAAAGAGTGTTTCCAAACTGCTGTATCCAAAGAAAGGTTCAACTCTGTTAGTTGAGGACACTCATCACAAAGTAGTTTCTGAGAATACTTCTGTCTAGATTTTAAATGAAGATATTCCCGTTTCCAACGAAATCTTCAGAGCTATCCCAATATCCACTTACAGATTCTACAAAAAGAGTGTTTGCAAATTGCTGTATCAAAAGAAAGGTTGAACTCTGTTAGTTGAGGACACACATCACAAAGAAGTTTCTGAGAAAGCTTCTGTCTAGATTTTACATGAAGATATTCCCGGTTCCTATGAAATCTTCACCGCTTTCCATATATCCACTTGCAGATTCTACAAAAAGAGTGTTTCCAAACTGCTGTATCAAAAGAAAGGTTCAACTTTCTTAGTTGAGGACACACATCCCAAATAAGTTTCTGAGACAGCCTCTGTCTCGTTTTTATGGGAAATACTTCCTTTTTCTCCATAGGCCTGAAAGCGCTCGAAATGTTCACTTCCAGATACTGCAGAAAGAGTGTTTCAAACCTGCTCTATGAAACGGAATGTTCAGCTCTGAGACTTGAATGCAGATATCACAAAGTAGTTTCTGACAGTGCTTCTGTCTAGATTTTAGAAGAAGATATTCCCGTTTCCAACAAAATCGTTAGAACTCTCTTGATATCCTCTTACAGATTCTACAAAAAGAGTGTTTCCAAACCGCTCTATAAAAAGAAAGGTTCAACTCTGTTAGTTGAGGACACACATCACAAGGAAGTTTCTGAGAATGCTTCTGTCTAGATTTTATATAAAGATATTCCCGTTTCCAATGAAATCTTCACAGTTATCCAACTATCCAATTGAAGATTCTACAAAAAGAGTGTTTCCAAACTGCTGTAGCAAAAGAAATGTTGAACTCTGTTAGTTGAGGAAACACATCACAAAGACGTTTCTGAGAATGCTTCTGTCTAGGTTTTAGATGAAGATATTCCCGTTTCCAACGAAATCATCACTGTTAAACAAATATCCACTTGCAGATTCTACAAAAAGAGTGTTTCCAAACTTCTGTATCCAAAGAAAGGTTCAACTCTGTTAGTTGAGGACACACATCGCAAAGAAGTTTCTGAGAATGCTTCTGTCTGGATTTTAAATGAAGATATTCCCGTTTCCAACGAAATCTTCAGAGCTATCCCAATATCCACTTACAGATTCTACAAAAAGAGTGTTTGCAAATTGCTGTATCAAAAGAAAGGTTGAACACTGTTAATTGATTATACACATCACAAAGAAGTTTCAGAGAATGCTTCTGTCTAGATTTTACATGAAGATATTCCCGTTTCCTATGAAATCTTCACAGCTTTCCAAATATCCACTTGCAGATTCTACAAAAAGAGTGTTTCCAAACTGCTGTATCAAAAGAAAGGTTCAACTCTCTTAGTTGAGCACACACATCCCAAATAAGTTTCTGAGAAATGCTCTGTCTCGTTTTTATGGGAAGATACTTCCTTTTTCACCGTAGGCCTGAAAGCGCTCGAAATGTCCACTTCCAGATACTGCAGAAAGAGTGTTTCAAACCTGCTCTATGAAACGGAATGTTCAGCTCTGAGACTTGAATGCAGATATCACAAAGTAGTTTCTGACAGTGCTTCTGTCTAGATTTTAGAAGAAGATATTCCCGTTTCCAATGAAATCGTTAGAACTATCTTGATATCCACATACAGATTCTACAAAAAGAGTGTTTCCAAACTGCTCTATAAAAAGAAAGGTTCAACTCTGTTAGTTGAGGGCACTCATCACAAAGAAGTTTCTGAGAATGCTTCTGTCTAGATTATATATGAAGATATTCCCGTTTCCAACGAAATCTTCACAGTTATCCAAACATCGACTTGCAGATTCTACAAAAAGAGTGTTTCCAAACTGCTCTATCAAAAGAAAGTTTCAACTCTGTTAGTTGAGGACACACATGCCAAATAAGTTTCGGAGAATGCTTCTGTGTAGATTTAATGGGGAGATATTTCGTTTTTCTCCATAGGCCCGAATGCGCTCGAAATGTCCACTTCCAGACACTACAGAAAGAGGGTTTCCAACCTGCTCTATGAAAGGGAATGTTCAGCTCCGTGAGTTGAATGCAGATATCACAAAGTAGTTTCTGACAGTGCTTCTGTCTAGATTTCAGATGAAGATATTCCCCTTTCCAATGAAATCGTTAGAACTACCTAGATATCCACTTACAGATTCTACAAAAAGAGTGTTTCGAAAGTGCTCTGTCAAAAGAAAGGTTCAACTCTGTTAGTTGAGGACACTCATCACAAAGAAGTTTCTGACAATGCTTCTGTCTAGATTTTATATGAAGATATTCCCGTTTCCAACGAAATCATCACAGTTAAACAAATATGCACTTACAGATTCTACAAAAAGAGTTTCCAAACTGCTGTATCCAAAGAAAGGTTCAACTCTGTTAGTTGAGGACACACATCACAAAGAAGTTTCTGCGAATGCTTCTGTCTGGATTTTAAAGGAAAATTTTCCCGTTTCCAACGAAATCTTCAGAGCTATCCCAATATCCACTTACAGATTCTACAAAAAGAGTGTTTGCAAATTGCTGTATCAAAAGAACGGTTGAACTCTGTTAGTTGAGGACACACATCACAAAGAAGTTTCAGAGAATGCTTCTGTCAAGATTTTATATGAAGATATTCTCGTTTCCTATGAAATCTTCACAATTATCCAAATATCCACTTGAAGATTCTACAAAAAGAGTGTTTCCAAACTGCTGTAGCAAAAGAAATGTTGAACTCTGTTAGTTGAGGACAAACATCACAAAGAAGTTTCTGAGAATGCTTCTGTCAAGGTTTAATATGAAGATATTACCGTTTCCAACGAAATGTTCACAGTTATCCAAATATCCACTTGCAGATTCTACAAAAAGAGTGTTTCCAAACTGCTATATCAAAAGAAATGATCAACTCTGTTAGTGGAGTAAACTCATCCCAAATAAGTTTCTTAGAATGCTTTTGTCTAGATTTTATGGGATGATATTTCCTTTTTAACCATAGGCCTGAAAGCGCTCGAAATGTCCACTTCCAGATACTAGAGAAAGACAGTTTCAAACCTACTCTATGAAAGGGAATGTTCAGCTCTGTGACTTGAATGCAGATATCACAAAGTAGTTTCTGACAGTGCTTCTGTCTAGATTTTAGATGAAGATATTCCCGTTTCCAACGAAATCATCACAGTTATCCAAATATCCACTTACAGATTCTACAAAAAGAGTGTTTCCAAACTGCTCTATCAAAAGAAAGTTTCAACTCTGTTAGTTGAGGACACACAACCCAAATAAGTTTCTGAGAATGCTTCTGTGTAGTTTTTATGGGAAGATATTACGTTTTTCACCATAGTCCCGAATGCGCTCGAAATATCCACTTCCAGATACTACAGAAAGAGGGTTTCAAACCTGCTCTTTGAAAGGGAATGTTCAGCTCTGTGACTTGAATGCAGATATCACAAAGTAGTTTCTGACAGTGCTTCTGTCTAGATTTCAGATGAAGATATTCCCTTTTCCAATGAAATCGCTAGAACTATCTAGATATCCACTAACAGATTCGACAAAAAGAGTGTTTCCAAAGTGCTCTGTCAAAAGAAAGGTTCAACTCTGTTAGTTGAGGACACTCATCACAAAGAAGTTTCTGAGAATGCTTCTGTCTAGATTTTATATGAAGATATTCCCGTTTCCAACGAAATCATCACAGTTATCCAACTTCCACTTGCAGATTCTACAAAAAGAGTGTTTCCAAACTGCTGTAGCAAAAGAAATGTTGAACTCTGTTAGTTGAGGACACACATCAAAAAGAAGTTTCTGAGAATGCTACTGTCTAGATTTTAGATGAAGATATTCCCGTTTCCAACGAAATCATCACAGTTAAACAAATATCCACTTGCAGATTCTACAAAAAGAGTGTTTCCAAACTGCTCTATCCAAAGAAATGTTCAACTCTGTTAGTTGAGGTCACACATCACAAAGGAGTTTCTGAGAATGCTTCTGTCTAGATTTTAAATGAAGATATTCCCGTTTCCAACGAAATCCTCAGAGATATCCCAATATCCACTTACAGATTCTACAAAAAGAGTGTTTCCAAACTGCTGTATCAAAAGAAAGGTTGAACTCTGTTAGTTGAGGACACTCATCACAAAGAAGTTTCTGAGAATGCTTCTGTCTAGATTTTACATGAAGATATTCCCGATTCCTATGAAATCTTCACAGCTTTCCAAATATCCACTTGCAGATTCTACAAAAAGAGTGTTTCCAAACTGCTGTATCAAAAGAAAGGTTCAACTCTCTTAGTTGAGGACACACATCCCAAATAAGTTTCTGAGAAATCCTCTGTCTCGTTTATATGGGAAGATACTTCCTTTTTCACCATAGGCCTGAAAGCGCTCGAAATGTCCAATTCCAGATACTGCAGAAAGAGTGTTTCTAACCTGCTCTATGAAAGGGAATGTTCAACTCTTTGACTTGAATGCAGATATCACAAAGTAGTTTCTGACAGTGCTTCTGTCTATAATTTAGATGAAGATATTCCCGTTTCCAACGAAATCGTTAGGACTATCTAGATATCCAATTACAGATTCCACAAAAAGAGTGTTTCCAAACTGCTCTATAAAAAGAAAGGTTCAACTCTGTTAGTTGAGGACACTCATCACAAAGAAGTTTCTGAGAATTCTTCTGTCTAGATTTTATATGAAGATATTCCCGTTTCGAACGAAATCTGCACAGCTATCCAAATATCCACTTGAAGATTCTACCAAAAGAGTGTTTCCAAAGTGCTCTATTAATAAAATGGTTCAACTCTGTTAGTTGCGGACACTCATCACAAAGAAGTTTCTGACAATGCTTCTGTCTAGATTTTATATGAAGATATTCCCGTTTCCAACGAAATCATCACAGTTAAACAAATATCCACTTACAGATTCTACAAAAAGAGTGTTTCCAAACTGCTGTATCCAAAGAAAGGTTCAACTCTGTTAGTTGAGGACACACATCCCAAATAAGATTCTGAGAATACTTCTGTCTGGATTTTAAATGAAGATATTCCCGTTTCCAATGAAATCTTCAGAGCTATCCAATTATCCACTTACAGATTCTACAAAAAGAGTGTTTGCAAATTGCTGTATCAAAAGAAAGGTTGAACTCTGTTAGTTGAAGACACACATCACAAAGAAGTTTCTGAGAATGCTTCTGTCTAGATTTTACATGAGGATATTCCCGTTTCCTATGAAATCTTCACAGCTTTCCGTATATCCACTTGCAGATTCTACAAAAAGAGTGTTTCCAAACTGCTGTATCAAAAGAAAGGTTCAACTCTCTTAGTTGAGGACACACATCCCAAATAAGTTTCTGAGAAATGCTCTGTCTCGTTTTTATGGGAAGATACTTCCTTTTTCACCGTAGGCCTGAAAGCGCTCGAAATGTCCACTTCCAGATACTGCAGAAAGAGTGTTTCAAACCTGCTCTATGAAACGGAATGTTCAGCTCTGAGACTTGAATGCAGATATCACAAAGTAGTTTCTGACAGTGCTTCTGTCTAGATTTTAGAAGAAGATATTCCCGTTTCCAATGAAATCGTTAGAACTATCTTGATATCCACATACAGATTATACAAAAAGAGTGTTCCCAAACTGCTCTATAAAAATAAAGGTTCAACTCTGTTAGTTGAGGACACTCATCGCAAAGAAGTTTCTGAGAATGCTTCTGTCTAGGTTTTATATGAGGATATTCCCGTTTCCAACGAAATCTTCACAGTTATCCAAACATCGACTTGCAGATTCTACAAAAAGAGTGTTTCCAAACTGCTCTATGAAAAGAAAGTTTCAACTCTGTTAGTTGAGGACACACATGCCAAATAAGTTTCGGAGAATGCTTCTGTGTAGATTTAATGGGGAGATATTTCGTTTTTCATCATAGGCCCGAATGCGCTCGTAATGTCCACTTCGAGACACTACAGAAAGAGGGTTTCCAACCTGCTCTATGAAAGGGAATGTTCAACTCTGTGACTTGAATGCAGATATCACAAAGTAGTTTCTGACAGTGCTTCTGTCTAGATTTCAGATGCAGATATTCCCGTTTCCAATGAAATCGTTAGACCTATCTAGATATCCACTTACACATTCTACAAAAAGAGTGTTTCGAAAGTGCTCTGTCAAAAGAAAGGTTCAACTCTGTTAGTTGAGGACACTCATCACAAAGAAGTTTCTGAGAATGCTTCTGTGAAGAGTTTATATGAAGATATTCCCGTTTCCTATGAAATCTTCACAGTTATCCAAATATCCACTTGCAGATTCTACAAAAAGAGAGTTTCCAAACTGCTGTAGCAAAAGAAATGTTGAACTCTGTTAGTTGAGGACACACATCACAAAGAAGTTTCTGAGAATGCTTCTGTCAAGATTTTATATGAAGATATTACCGTTTCCAACGAAATCTTCACAGTTATCCAAATATCCACTTGCAGATTCTACAAAAAGAGTGTTTCCAAACTGCTATATCAAAAGAAATGATCAAGTCTGTTAGTGGAGTAATCTCATCCCAAATAAGTTTCTTAGAATGCTTTTGTCTAGATTTTATGGGATGATATTTCCTTTTTCACCATAGTCCTGAAAGCGCTCGAAATGTCCACTTCCAGATGCTAGAGAAAGACTGTTTCAAACCTACTCTATGAAAGGGAATGTTCAGCTCTGTAACTTGAATGCAGATATAACAAAGTAGTTTCTGACAGCGCTTCTGTCTAGATTTTAGATGAAGATATTCCCGTTTCCAACGAAATCATCACAGTTATCCAAATATCCACTTACAGATTCTACAAAAAGAGTGTTTCCAAACTGCTGTAGCAAAAGAAAGCTTCAACTCTGTTAGTTGAGGACACACATCACAAAGGAGTTTCTGAGAATGCTTCTGTCTAGATTTTAAATGAAGATATTCCCTTTTCCAACGAAATCCTCAGAGATATCCCAATATCCACTTACAGATTCTACAAAAAGAGTGTTTCCAAACTGCTGTATCAAAAGAAAGGTTCAACTCTGTTAGTTGAGGACACACATCACAAAGAAGTTTCTGAGAATGCTTCTGTCTAGATTTTACATGAAGATATTCCCGTTTCCTATGAAATCTTCACAGCTTTCCAAATATCCACTTGCAGATTCTACAAAAAGAGTGTTTCCAAACTGCTGTATCAAAAGAAAGGTTCAACTCTCTTAGTTGACGACACACATCCCAAATAAGTTTCAGAGAAATCCTCTGTCTCGTTTTTATGGGAAGATACTTCCTTTTTCACCGTAGGCCTGAAAGCGCTCGAAATGTCCACTTGCAGATACTGCAGAAAGAGTGTTTCAAACCTGCTCTATGAAAGGGAATGTTCAGCTCTGTGACTTGAATGCAGATATCACAAATTAGTTTCTGACAGTGCTTCTGTCTAGAATTTACATGAAGATATTCCCGTTTCCAACGAAATCGTTAGGACTATCTAGATATCCAATTACAGATTCCTCAAAAAGAGTGTTTCCAAACTGCTCTATAAAAAGAAAGGTTCAACTCTATTAGTTGAGGACACTCATCACAAAGAAGTTTCTGAGAATGCTTCTGTCTAGATTTTATATGAAGATAATCCCGTTTCGAACGAAATCTTCACAGCTATCCAAATATCCACTTGCACTTTCTACCAAAAGAGTGTTTCCAAAGTGCTCTATTAATAAAAAGGTTCAACTCTGTTAGTTGAGGACACTCATCACAAAGAAGTTTCTGACAATGCTTCTGTCTAGATTTTATATGAAGATATTCCCGTTTCCAACGAAATCATCACAGTTAAAGAAATATCCACTTACAGATTCTACAAAAAGAGTGTTTCCAAACTGCTGTATCCAAAGAAAGTTTCAACTCTGTTAGTTGAGGACACACATCACAAAGAAGTTTCTGAGAATACTTCTGTCTGGATTTTAAATGAAGATATTCCCGTTTCCAACGAAATCTTCAGAGCTATCCCAATATCCACTTACAGATTCTACAAAAAGAGTGTTTGCAAATTGCTGTATCAAAAGAAAGGTTGAACTCTGTTAGTTGAGGACACACATCACAAAGAAGTTTCTGAGAATGCTTCTGTCTAGATTTTTCATGAAGATATTCCCGTTTCCTATGAAATCTTCACAGCTTTCCATATATCCACTTGCAAATTCTACAAAAAGAGTGTTTCCAAACTGCTGTATCAAAAGAAAGTTCAACTCTCTGTGTTGAGGACACACATCCCAAATAAGTTTCTGAGACAGCCTCTGTCTCGTTTTTATGGGAAATACTTCCTTTTTCTCCGTAGGCCTGAATGCACTCTAAACGTCCACTTCCAGATACTGCAGAAAGAGTGTTTCAAACCTGCTCTATGAAACGGAATGTTCAGCTCTGAGACTTGAATGCAGATATCACAAAGTAGTTTCTGACAGTGCTTCTGTCTAGATTTTAGAAGAAGATATTCCCGTTTCCAACAAAATCGTTAGAACTGTCTTGATATCCACATACAGATTCTACAAAAGGAGTGTTTCCAAACCGCTCTATAAAAAGAAAGGTTCAACTCTGTTAGTTGAGGACACACATCACAAGGAAGTTTCTGAGAATGCTTCTGTCTAGATATTATATAAAGATATTCCCGTTTCCAATGAAATCTTCACAGTTATCCAAATATCCACTTGAAGATTCCACAAAAAGAGTGTTTCCAAACTGCTCTATCAAAAGAAAGGTTGAACACTGTTAGTTGAGGACACACATCACAAAGAAGTTTCTGAGAATGCTTCTTTCTAGATTTTAGATGAAGATATTCCCGTTTCCAATGATATCATCACAGTTAAACAAATATCCACTTGCAGATTCTACAAAAAGAGTGTTTCCAAAGTGCTCTATCCAAAGAAAGGTTCAACTCTGTTAGTTGAGGACACACATCACAAAGAAGTTTCTGAGAATGCTTCTGTCTAGATTTTACATGAAGATATTCCCGTTTCCTACGAAATCTTCACAGCTTTCCAAATATCCACTTGCAGATTCTACAAAAAGTGTGTTTCCAAACTGCTGTATCAAAAGAAAGGTTCAACTCTCTTAGTTGTGGACACACATCCCACATAAGTTTCTGAGAAATCCTCCGTCTCGTTTTTATGGGAAGATACTTCCTTTTTCACCGTAGGCCTGAAAGCGCTCGAAATGTCCACTTGCAGATACTGCAGAAAGAGTGTTTCAAACCTGCTCTATGAAACGGAATGTTCAGCTCTGAGGCTTGAATGCAGATATCACAAAGTAGTTTCTGACAGTGCTTCTGTCTAGATTTTAGAAGAAGATATTCCCGTTTCCAATGAAATCGTTAGAACTATCTTGATATCCACATACAGATTCTACAAAAAGAGTGTTTCCAAACTGCTCTATCAAAAGAAAGTTTCAACTCTGTTAGTTGAGGACACACATGCCAAATAAGTTTCGGAGAATGCTTCTGTGTAGATTTAATGGGGAGATATTTCGTTTTTCACCATAGGCCCGAATGCGCTCGAAATGTCCACTTCCAGACACTACAGAAAGAGGGTTTCCAACCTGCTCTATGAAAGGGAATGTTCAGCTAAGTGAGTTGAATGCAGATATCACAAAGTAGTTTCTGACAGTGCTTCTGTCTAGATTTTAGAAGAAGATATTCCCGTTTCCAACAAAATCGTTAGAACTGTCTTGATATCCACATACAGTTTCTACAAAAAGAGTGTTTCCAAACCGCTCTATAAAAAGAAAGGTTCAACTCTGTTAGTTGAGGACACACATCACAAGGAAGTTTCTGAGAATGCTTCTGTCTAGATTTTATATAAAGATATTCCCGTTTCCAATGAAATCTTCACAGTTATCCAAATATCCACTTGAAGATTCCACAAAAAGAGTGTTTCCAAACTGCTCTATCAAAAGAAAGGTTGAACACTGTTAGTTGAGGACACACATCACAAAGAAGTTTCTGAGAATGCTTCTTTCTAGATTTTAGATGAAGATATTCCCGTTTCCAACTATATCATCACAGTTAAACAAATATCCACTTGCAGATTCTACAAAAAGAGTGTTTCCAAAGTGCTCTATCCAAAGAAAGGTTCAACTCTGATAGTTGAGGACACACATCACAAAGAAGTTTCTGAGAATGCTTCTGTCTAGATTTTAAATGAAGATATTCCCGTTTCCAACGAAATCTTCAGAGCTATAACAATATCCACTTACAGATTCTACAAAAAGAGTGTTTCCAAACTGCTGTAGCAAAAGAAAGGCTCAACTCTGTTAGTTGAGGACACACATCACAAAGAAGTTTCTGAGAATGCTTCTGTCTATATTTTACATGAAGATATTCCCGTTTCCTACGAAATCTTCACAGCTTTCCAAATATCCACTTGCAGATTCTACAAAAAGTGTGTTTCCAAACTGCTGTATCAAAAGAATGGTTCAACTCTCTTAGTTGTGGACACACATCCCACATAAGTTTCTGAGAAATCCTCTGTCTCGTTTTTATGGGAAGATACTTCCTTTTTCACCGTAGGCCTGAAAGCGCTCGAAAAGTCCACTTGCAGATACTGCAGAAAGAGTGTTTCAAACCTGCTCTATGAAACGGAATGTTCAGCTCTGAGGCTTGAATGCAGATATCACAAAGTAGTTTCTGACAGTGCTTCTGTCTAGATTTTAGAAGAAGATATTCCCGTTTCCAATGAAATCGTTAGAACTATCTTGATATCCACATACAGATTCTACAAAAAGAGTGTTTCCAAACTGCTCTATAAAAAGAAAAGTTCAACTCTGTTAGTTGAGGACACTCATCACAAAGAAGTTTCTGAGAATGCTTCTGTCTAGATTTTATATGAAGATATTCCCGTTTCCAACAAAATCTTCACAGTTATCCAAACATCGACTTGCAGATTCTACAAAAAGAGTGTTTCCAAACTGCTCTATCTAAAGAAAGTTTCAACTCTGTTAGTTGAGGATACACATGCCAAATAAGTTTCGGAGAATGCTTCTGTGTAGATTTAATGGGGAGATATTTTGTTTTTCACCATGGGCCCGAATGTGCTCGAAATGTCCACTTCCAGACACTACAGAAAGAGGGTTTCCAACCTGCTCTATGAAAGGGAATGTTCAGCTAAGTGAGTTGAATGCAGATATCACAAAGTAGTTTCTGACAGTGCTTCTGTCTAGATTTCAGATGAAGATATTCCCGTTTCCAATGAAATCGTTAGAACTATCTAGATATCCACTTACAAATTCTACAAAAAGAGTGTTTCGAAAGTGCTCTGTCAAAAGAAAGGTTCAACTCTGTTAGTTGAGGACACTCATCACAAAGAAGTTTCTGAGAACGCTTTTGTCAAGATTTTATATGAAGATATTCCCGTTTCCTATGAAATCTTCACAGTTATCCAAATATCCACTTGAAGATTCTACAAAAAGAGTGTTTCCAAACTGCTGTAGCAAAAGAAATGTTGAACTCTGTTAGTTGAGGACAAACATCACAAAGAAGTTTCTGAGAATGCTTCTGTCAAGATTTTATATGAAGATATTACCGTTTCCAACGAAATCTTCAGTTATCCAAGTATCCACTTGCAGATTCTACAAAAAGAGTGTTTCCAAACTGCTATATCAAAAGAAATGATCAAGTCTGTTAGTGGAGTAAACTCATCCCAAATAAGTTTCTTAGAATGCTTTTGTCTAGATTTTATGGGATGATATTTCCTTTTTCACCATAGGCCTGAAAGCGCTGGAAATGTCCACTTCCAGATACTACAGAAAGACTGTTTCAAACCTACTCTATGAAAGGGAATGTTCAGCTCTGTGACTTGAATGCAGATATCACAAAGTAGTTTCTGACAGCGCTTCTGTCTAGATTTTAGATGAAGATATTCCCGTTTCCAACGAAATCATCACAGTTATCAAAATATCCATTTACAGATTCTACAAAAACAGTGTTTCCAAACTGCTGTATCCAAAGAAAGGTTCAACTCTGTTAGGTGAGGACACACATCACAAAGAAGTTTCTGAGAATGCTTCTGTCTAGATTTTATATGAAGATATTCCCGTTTCCTATGAAATCTTCACAGTTATCCAAACATCGACTTGCAGATTCTACAAAAAGAGTGTTTCCAAACTGCTCTATCAAAAGAAAGTTTCAACTCTGTTAGTTGAGGACACACATGCCAAATAAGTTTCTGAGAATGCTTCTGTGTAGTTTTTATGGGAAGATATTACGTTTTTCACCATAGGCCCGAATGCGCTCGAAATATCCACTTCCAGATACTACAGAAAGAGGGTTTCAAACCTGCTCTTTGAAAGGGACTGTTCAGCTCTGTGACTTGAATGCAGATATCACAAAGTAGTTTCTGACAGTGCTTCTGTATAGATTTCAGATGAAGATATTCCCTTTTCCAATGAAATCGTTAGAAATATCTAGATATCCACTAACAGATTCGACAAATGAGTGTTTCCAAAGTGCTCTGTCAAAAGAAAGGTTCAACTCTGTTAGTTGAGGACACTCATCACAAAGAAGTTTCTGAGGATGCTTCTGTCTAGATTTTTTATGAAAATATTCCCGTTTCCAACGAAATCATCACAGTTATCCAACTTCCACTTGCAGATTCTACAAAAAGAGTGTTTCCAAATTGCTGTATCAAAAGAAAGGTTCAACTCTGTTAGTTGAGGACACACATCACAAAGAAGTTTCTAAGAATGCTTCTGTCTATATTTTACATGAAGATGTTCCCGTTTCCTATGAAATCCACACAGCTTTCCAAATATCCACTTGCAGATTCTACAAAAAGAGTGTTTCCAAACTGCTGTATCAAAAGAAAGTTCAACTCTCTTAGTTGAGGACACACATCCCAAATAAGTTTCTGAGACAGCTTCTGTCTCGTTTTTATGGGAAATACTTCCTTTTTCTCCGTAGGCCTGAAAGCACTCGAAATGTCCACTTCCAGATACTGCAGAAAGAGTGTTTCAAACCTGCTCTATGAAACGGAATGTTCAGCTCTGAGACTTGAATGCAGATATCACAAAGTAGTTTCTGACAGTGCTTCCGTCTAGATTTTAGAAGAAGATATTCCCTTTTCCAACAAAATCGTTAGAACTGTCTTGATATCCACATACAGATTCTACAAAAAGAGTGTTTCCAAACCGCTCTATAAAAAGAAAGGTTCAACTCTGTTAGTTGAGGACACACATCACAAGGAAGTTTCTGAGAATGCTTCTGTCTAGATTTTATTTAAAGATATTCCCGTTTCCAATGAAATCTTCACAGTTATCCAAATATCTACTTGAAGATTCCACAAAAAGAGTGTTTCCAAACTGCTGTAGCAAAAGAAATGTTGAACTCTGTTAGTTGAGGACACACATCACAAAGAAGTTTCTGAGAATGCTTCTTTCTAGATTTCAGATGAAGATATTCCCGTTTCCAACGATATCATCACAGTTAAACAAATATCCACTTGCAGATTCTACAAAAAGAGTGTTTCCAAACTGCTCTATCCAAAGAAAGGTTTAATTCTGTTAGTTGAGTACACACATCACAAAGAAGTTTCTGAGAATGCCTCTGTCTAGATTTTAAATGAAGATATTCCCGTTTCCAACGAAATCTTCAGATCTATACCAATATCCACTTACAGATTCTACAAAAAGAGTGTTTCCAAACTGCTGTAGCAAAAGAAAGGTTCAACTCTGTTAGTTGAGGACACACATCACAAAGAAGTTTCTGAGAATGCTTCTGTCTATATTTTACATGAAGATGTTCCCGTTTCCTATGAAATCTTCACAGCTTTACAAATATCCACTTGAAGATTCCACAAAAAGAGTGTTTCCAAACTGCTGTAGCCAAAGAAATGTTGAACTCTGTTAGTTGAGGACACACATCACAAAGAAGTTTCTGAGAATGCTTCTTTCTAGATTTTAGATGAAGATATTCCCGTTTCCAACGATATCATCACAGTTAAACAAATATCCACTTGCAGATTCTACAAAAAGAGTGTTTCCAAACTGCTATATCAAAAGAAATGATCAAGTCTGTTAGTGGAGTAAACTCATCCCAAATAAGTTTCTTAGAATGCTTTTGTCTAGATTTTATGGGATGATATTGCCTTTTTCACCATAGGCCTGAAAGCGCTCGAAATGTCCACTTCCAGATACTACAGAAAGACTGTTTCAAACCTACTCTATGAAAGGGAATGTTCAGCTCTGTGACTTGAATGCAGATATCACAAAGTAGTTTCTGACTGCGCTTCTGGCTAGATTTTAGATGAAGATATTCCCGTTTCCAACGAAATCATCACAGTTATCCAAATATCCACTTACAGATTCTACAAAAACAGTGTTTCCAAACTGCTGTATCCAAAGAAAGGTTCAACTCTTTTAGTTGAGGACACACATCCCAAATAAGTTTCTGAGAACGCTTCTGTGTAGATTTAAAGGGGAGATATTTCGTTTTTCACCATAGGCCCGAATGCGCTCGAAATGTCCACTTCCAGACACTACAGAAAGAGGGTTTCCAACCTGCTCTATGAAAGGGAATGTTCAGCTCTGTGACTTGAATGCAGATATCACAAAGTAGTTTCTGACAGTGCTTCTTTCTAGAATTTAGATGAAGATATTCCCGTTTCCAACGAAATCCTTAGGACTATCTAGATATCCAATTACAGATTCCACAAAAAGAGTGTTTCCAAACTGCTCTATAAAAAGAAAGGTTCAACTCTGTTAGTTGATGACACTCATCACAAAGAAGTTTCTGAGAATGCTTCTGTCTAGATTTTATAGGAAGATATTCCTGTTTCCAACGAAATCTTCACAGTTATCCAAACATCGACTTGCAGATTCTACAAAAAGAGTGTTTCCAAACTGCTCTATCAAAGAAAGTTTCAACTATGTTAGTTGAGGACACACATGCCAAATAAGTTTCTGAGAATGCTTCTGTGTAGTTTTTATGGGAAGATATTTCGTTTTTCACCATAGGCCCGAATGTGCTCGAAATATCCACTTCCAGATACTACAGAAAGAGGGTTTCAAACCTGCTCTTTGAAAGGGAATGTTCAGCTCTGTGACTTGAATGCAGATATCACAAAGTAGTTTCTGACAGTGCTTCTGTCTAGATTTTATATAAAGATATTCCCGTTTCCAATGAAATCTTCACAGTTATCCAAATATCCGCTTGAAGATTCCACAAAAAGAGTGTTTCCAAACTGCTGTAGCAAAAGAAATGTTGAACTCTGTTAGTTGAGGACACACATCACAAAGAAGTTTATGAGAATGCTTCTTTCTAGATTTTAGATGAAGATATTCCCGTTTCCGACGATATCATCTCAGTTAAACTAATATCCACTTGCAGATTCTACAAAAAGAGTGTTTCCAAACTGCTCTATCCAAAGAAAGGTTCAACTCTGTTAGTTGAGGACACACATCACAAAGAAGTTTCCGAGAATGCTTCTGTCTAGATTTTAAATGAAGATATTCCCGTTTCCAACGAAATCTTCAGAGCTATACCAATATCCACTTACAGATTCTACAAAAAGAGTGTTTCCAAACTGCTGTAGCAAAAGAAAGGTTCAACTCTGTTAGTTGAGGACACACATCACAAAGAAGTTTCTGAGAATGCTTCTGTCTAGATTTTACATGAAGATATTCCCGTTTCCTACGAAATCTTCCCAACTTTCGAAATATCCACTTGCAGATTCTACAAAAAGAGTGTTTCCAAACTGCTGTATCAAAAGAAAGGTTCAACTCTCTTAGTTGTGGACACACATCCCACGTAAGTTTCTAAGAAATCCTCCGTCTCGTTTTTATGGGAAGATACTTCCTTTTTCTCCGTAGGCCTGAAAGCGCTCGAAATGTCCACTTGCAGATACTGCAGAAAGAGTGTTTCAAACCTGCTCTATGAAACGGAATGTTCAGCTCTGAGGCTTGAATGCAGATATCACAAAGTAGTTTCTGACAGTGCTTCTTTCTAGATTTTAGAAGAAGATATTCCCGTTTCCAATGAAATCGTTAGAACTATCTTGATATCCACATACAGATTCTACAAAAAGAGTGTTTCCAAACTGCTCTATAAAAAGAAAGGTTCAACTCTGTTAGTTGAGGACACTCATCACAAAGAAGTTTCTGAGAATGCTTCTGTGTAGATTTAATGGGGAGATATTTCGTTTTTCACCATAGGCCCGAATGCGCTCGAAATGTCCACTTCCAGACACTACAGAAAGAGGGTTTTCAACCTGCTCTATGAAAGGGAATGTTCAGCTAAGTGAGTTGAATGCAGATATCACAAAGTAGTTTCTGACAGTGCTTCTGTCTAGATTTTAGAAGAAGATATTCCCGTTTCCAACAAAATCGTTAGAACTGTCTTGATATCCACATACAGTTTCTACAAAGAGAGTGTTTCCAAACCGCTCTATAAAAAGAAAGGTTCAACTCTGTTAGTTGAGGACACACATCACAAGGAAGTTTCTGAGAATGCTTCTGTCTAGATTTTATATAAAGATATTCCCTTTTCCAATGAAATCTTCACAGTTATCCAAATATCCACTTGAAGATTCCACAAAAAGAGTGTTTCCAAACTGCTCTATCAAAAGAAAGGTTGAACACTGTTAGTTGAGGACACACATCACAAAGAAGTTTCTGAGAATGCTTCTTTCTAGATTTTAGATGAAGATATTCCCGTTTCCAACTATATCATCACAGTTAAACAAATATCCACTTGCAGATTCTACAAAAAGAGTGTTTCCAAAGTGCTCTATCCAAAGAAAGGTTCAACTCTGATAGTTGAGGACACACATCACAAAGAAGTTTCTGAGAATGCTTCTGTCTAGATTTTAAATGAAGATATTCCCGTTTCCAACGAAATCTTCAGAGCTATAACAATATCCACTTACAGATTCTACAAAAAGAGTGTTTCCAAACTGCTGTAGCAAAAGAAAGGCTCAACTCTGTTAGTTGAGGACACACATCACAAAGAAGTTTCTGAGAATGCTTCTGTCTAGATTTTACATGAAGATATCCCCGTTTCCTACGAAATCTTCACAGCTTTCCAAATATCCACTTGCAGATTCTACAAAAAGTGTGTTTCCAAACTGCTGTATCAAAAGAAAGGTTCAACTCTCTTAGTTGTGGACACACATCCCACATAAGTTTCTGAGAAATCCTCCGTCTCGTTTTTATGGGAAGATACTTCCTTTTTCACCGTAGGCCTGAAAGCGCTCGAAATGTCCACTTGCAGATACTGCAGAAAGAGTGTTTCAAACCTGCTCTATGAAACGGAATGTTCAGCTCTGAGGCTTGAATGCAGATATCACAAAGTAGTTTCTGACAGTGCTTCTGTCTAGATTTTAGAAGAAGATATTCCCGTTTCCAATGAAATCGTTAGAACTATCTTGATATCCACATACAGATTCTACAAAAAGAGTGTTTCCAAACTGCTCTATAAAAAGAAAGGTTCAACTCTGTTAGTTGAGGGCACTCATCACAAAGAAGTTTCTGAGAATGCTTCTGTCTAGATTATATATGAAGATATTCCCGATTCCAACGAAATCTTCACAGTTATCCAAACATCGACTTGCAGATTCTACAAAAAGAGTGTTTCCAAACTGCTCTATCAAAAGAAAGTTTCAACTCTGTTAGTTGAGGACACACATGCCAAATAAGTTTCGGAGAATGCTTCTGTGTAGATTTAATGGGGAGATATTTTGTTTTTCACCATGGGCCCGAATGTGCTCGAAATGTCCACTTCCAGACACTACAGAAAGAGGGTTTCCAACCTGCTCTATGAAAGGGAATGTTCAGCTCCGTGAGTTGAATGCAGATATCACAAAGTAGTTTCTGACAGTGCTTCTGTCTAGATTTCAGATGAAGATATTCCCGTTTCCAATGAAATCGTTAGAACTATCTAGATATCCACTTACAGATTCTACAAAAAGAGTGTTTCGAAAGTGCTCTATAAAAAGAAAGGTTCAACTCTGTTAGTTGAGGACACTCATCACAAAGAAGTTTCTGAGAACGCTTTTGTCAAGATTTTATATGAAGATATTCCCGTTTCCTATGAAATCTTCACAGTTATCCAAATATCCACTTGAAGATTCTACAAAAAGAGTGTTTCCAAACTGCTGTAGCAAAAGAAATGTTGAACTCTGTTAGTTGAGGACAAACATCACAAAGAAGTTTCTGAGAATGCTTCTGTCAAGATTTTATATGAAGATATTACCGTTTCCAACGAAATCTTCAGTTATCCAAATATCCACTTGCAGATTCTACAAAAAGAGTGTTTCCAAACTGCTATATCAAAAGAAATGATCAAGTCTGTTAGTGGAGTAAACTCATCCCAAATAAGTTTCTTAGAATGCTTTTGTCTAGATTTTATGGGATGATATTTCCTTTTTCACCATAGGCCTGAAAGCGCTGGAAATGTCCACTTCCAGATACTACAGAAAGACTGTTTCAAACCTACTCTATGAAAGGGAATGTTCAGCTCTGTGACTTGAATGCAGATATCACAAAGTAGTTTCTGACAGCGCTTCTGTCTAGATTTTAGATGAAGATATTCCCGTTTCCAACGAAATCATCACAGTTATCAAAATATCCACTTACAGATTCTACAAAAAGAGTGTTTCCAAACTGCTGTATCCAAAGAAAGGTTCAACTCTGTTAGTTGAGGACACACATCACAAAGAAGTTTCTGAGAATGCTTCTGTCTAGATTTTACATGAAGATATTCCCGATTCCTATGAAATCTTCACAGCTTTCCAAATATCCACTTGCAGATTCTACAAAAAGAGTGTTTCCAAACTGCTGTATCAAAAGAAAGGTTCAACTCTCTTAGTTGAGGACACACATCCCAAATAAGTTTCTGAGAAATCCTCTGTCTCGTTTTTATGGGAAGATACTTCCTTTTTCACCATAGGCCTGAAAGCGCTCGAAATGTCCAATTCCAGATACTGCAGAAAGAGTGTTTCTAACCTGCTCTATGAAAGGGAATGTTCAACTCTTTGACTTGAATGCAGATATCACAAAGTAGTTTCTGACAGTGCTTCTGTCTATAATTTAGATGAAGATATTCCCGTTTCCAACGAAATCGTTAGGACTATCTAGATATCCAATTACAGATTCCACAAAAAGAGTGTTTCCAAACTGCTCTATAAAAAGAAAGGTTCAACTCTGTTAGTTGAGGACACTCATCACGAAGAAGTTTCTGAGAATTCTTCTGTCTAGATTTTATATGAAGATATTCCCGTTTCGAACGAAATCTGCACAGCTATCCAAATATCCACTTGAAGATTCTACCAAAAGAGTGTTTCCAAAGTGCTCTATTAATAAAATGGTTCAACTCTGTTAGTTGCGGACACTCATCACAAAGAAGTTTCTGACAATGCTTCTGTCTAGATTTTATATGAAGATATTCCCGTTTCCAACGAAATCATCACAGTTAAACAAATATCCACTTACAGATTCTACAAAAAGAGTGTTTCCAAACTGCTGTATCCAAAGAAAGGTTCAACTCTGTTAGTTGAGGACACACATCCCAAATAAGATTCTGAGAATACTTCTGTCTGGATTTTAAATGAAGATATTCCCGTTTCCAATGAAATCTTCAGAGCTATCCAATTATCCACTTACAGATTCTACAAAAAGAGTGTTTGCAAATTGCTGTATCAAAAGAAAGGTTGAACTCTGTTAGTTGAAGACACACATCACAAAGAAGTTTCTGAGAATGCTTCTGTCTAGATTTTACATGAAGATATTCCCGTTTCCTATGAAATCTTCACAGCTTTCCGTATATCCACTTGCAGATTCTACAAAAAGAGTGTTTCCAAACTGCTGTATCAAAAGAAAGGTTCAACTCTCTTAGTTGAATACACACATCCCAAATAAGTTTCTGAGAAATGCTCTGTCTCGTTTTTATGGGAAGATACTTCCTTTTTCACCGTAGGCCTGAAAGCGCTCGAAAAGTCCACTTGCAGATACTGCAGAAAGAGTGTTTCAAACCTGCTCTATGAAACGGAATGTTCAGCTCTGAGGCTTGAATGCAGATATCACAAAGTAGTTTCTGACAGTGCTTCTGTCTAGATTTTAGAAGAAGATATTCCCGTTTCCAATGAAATCGTTAGAACTATCTTGATATCCACATACAGATTCTACAAAAAGAGTGTTTCCAAACTGCTCTATAAAAAGAAAGGTTCAACTCTGTTAGTTGAGGACACTCATCACAAAGAAGTTTCTGAGAATGCTTCTGTCTAGATTTTATATGAAGATATTCCCGTTTCCAACAAAATCTTCACAGTTATCCAAAAATCGACTTGCAGATTCTACAAAAAGAGTGTTTCCAAACTGCTCTATCAAAAGAAAGTTTCAACTCTGTTAGTTGAGGACACACATGCCAAATAAGTTTCGGAGAATGCTTCTGTGTAGATTTAATGGGGAGATATTTCGTTTTTCACCATAGGCCCGAATGCGCTCGAAATGTCCACTTCCAGACACTACAGAAAGAGGGTTTCCAACCTGCTCTATGAAAGGGAATGTTCAGCTAAGTGAGTTGAATGCAGATATCACAAAGTAGTTTCTGACAGTGCTTCTGTCTAGATTTTAGAAGAAGATATTCCCGTTTCCAACAAAATCGTTAGAACTGTCTTGATATCCACATACAGTTTCTACAAAAAGAGTGTTTCCAAACCGCTCTATAAAAAGAAAGGTTCAACTCTGTTAGTTGAGGACACACATCACAAGGAAGTTTCTGAGAATGCTTCTGTCTAGATTTTATATAAAGATATTCCCTTTTCCAATGAAATCTTCACAGTTATCCAAATATCCACTTGAAGATTCCACAAAAAGAGTGTTTCCAAACTGCTCTATCAAAAGAAAGGTTGAACACTGTTAGTTGAGGACACACATCACAAAGAAGTTTCTGAGAATGCTTCTTTCTAGATTTTAGATTAAGATATTCCCGTTTCCAACTATATCATCACAGTTAAACAAATATCCACTTGCAGATTCTACAAAAAGAGTGTTTCCAAAGTGCTCTATCCAAAGAAAGGTTCAACTCTGATAGTTGAGGACACACATCACAAAGAAGTTTCTGAGAATGCTTCTGTCTAGATTTTAAATGAAGATATTCCCGTTTCCAACGAAATCTTCAGAGCTATAACAATATCCACTTACAGATTCTACAAAAAGAGTGTTTCCAAACTGCTGTAGCAAAAGAAAGGCTCAACTCTGTCAGTTGAGGACACACATCACAAAGAAGTTTCTGAGAATGCTTCTGTCTAGATTTTACATGAAGATATCCCCGTTTCCTACGAAATCTTCACAGCTTTCCAAATATCCACTTGCAGATTCTACAAAAAGTGTGTTTCCAAACTGCTGTATCAAAAGAAAGGTTCAACTCTCTTAGTTGTGGACACACATCCCACATAAGTTTCTGAGAAATCCTCCGTCTCGTTTTTATGGGAAGATACTTCCTTTTTCACCGTAGGCCTGAAAGCGCTCGAAATGTCCACTTGCAGATACTGCAGAAAGAGTGTTTCAAACCTGCTCTATGAAACGGAATGTTCAGCTCTGAGGCTTGAATGCAGATATCACAAAGTAGTTTCTGACAGTGCTTCTGTCTAGATTTTAGAAGAAGATATTCCCGTTTCCAATGAAATCGTTAGAACTATCTTGATATCCACATACAGATTCTACAAAAAGAGTGTTTCCAAACTGCTCTATAAAAAGAAAGGTTCAACTCTGTTAGTTGAGGGCACTCATCACAAAGAAGTTTCTGAGAATGCTTCTGTCTAGATTATATATGAAGATATTCCCGATTCCAACGAAATCTTCACAGTTAT
The DNA here is from genome assembly GCF_029281585.2 of Gorilla gorilla gorilla. Lineage (NCBI taxonomy): Eukaryota > Metazoa > Chordata > Mammalia > Primates > Hominidae > Gorilla > Gorilla gorilla. The sequence goes on from NC_073237.2 coordinate 18,586,474, forward strand.
CCAAACATCGACTTGCAGATTCTACAAAAAGAGTGTTTCCAAACTGCTCTATCAAAAGAAAGTTTCAACTCTGTTAGTTGAGGACACACATGCCAAATAAGTTTCGGAGAATGCTTCTGTGTAGATTTAATGGGGAGATATTTTGTTTTTCACCATGGGCCCGAATGTGCTCGAAATGTCCACTTCCAGACACTACAGAAAGAGGGTTTCCAACCTGCTCTATGAAAGGGAATGTTCAGCTCCGTGAGTTGAATGCAGATATCACAAAGTAGTTTCTGACAGTGCTTCTGTCTAGATTTCAGATGAAGATATTCCCGTTTCCAATGAAATCTTTAGAACTATCTAGATATCCACTTACAGATTCTACAAAAAGAGTGTTTCGAAAGTGCTCTATAAAAAGAAAGGTTCAACTCTGTTAGTTGAGGACACTCATCACAAAGAAGTTTCTGAGAACGCTTTTGTCAAGATTTTATATGAAGATATTCCCGTTTCCTATGAAATCTTCACAGTTATCCAAATATCCACTTGAAGATTCTACAAAAAGAGTGTTTCCAAACTGCTGTAGCAAAAGAAATGTTGAACTCTGTTAGTTGAGGACAAACATCACAAAGAAGTTTCTGAGAATGCTTCTGTCAAGATTTTATATGAAGATATTACCGTTTCCAACGAAATCTTCAGTTATCCAAATATCCACTTGCAGATTCTACAAAAAGAGTGTTTCCAAACTGCTATATCAAAAGAAATGATCAAGTCTGTTAGTGGAGTAAACTCATCCCAAATAAGTTTCTTAGAATGCTTTTGTCTAGATTTTATGGGATGATATTTCCTTTTTCACCATAGGCCTGAAAGCGCTGGAAATGTCCACTTCCAGATACTACAGAAAGACTGTTTCAAACCTACTCTATGAAAGGGAATGTTCAGCTCTGTGACTTGAATGCAGATATCACAAAGTAGTTTCTGACAGCGCTTCTGTCTAGATTTTAGATGAAGATATTCCCGTTTCCAACGAAATCATCACAGTTATCAAAATATCCACTTACAGATTCTACAAAAAGAGTGTTTCCAAACTGCTGTATCCAAAGAAAGGTTCAACTCTGTTAGTTGAGGACACACATCCCAAATAAGTTTCTGAGAATGCTTCTGTGTAGATTTAAAGGGGAGATATTTCGTTTTTCACCATAGGCCCGAATGCGATCAAAATGTCCACTTCCAGACACTACAGAAAGAGAGTTTCCAACCTGCTCTATGAAAGGGAATGTTCAGCTCCGTGACTTGAATGCAGATATCACAAAGTAGTTTCTGACAGTGCTTCTGTCTAGAATTTAGATGAAGATATTCCCGTTTCCAACGAAATCCTTAGGACTATCTAGATATCCAATTACAGATTCCACAAAAAGAGTGTTTCCAAACTGCTCTATAAAAAGAAAGGTTCAACTCTGTTAGTTGAGGACACTCATCACAAAGAAGTTTCTGAGAATGCTTCTGTCTAGATTTTATATGAAGATATTCCCGTTTCCAACGAAATCTTCACAGTTATCCAAACATCGACTTGCAGATTCTACAAAAAGAGTGTTTCCAAACTGCTCTATCAAAAGAAAGTTTCAACTCTGTTAGTTGAGGACACACATGCCAAATAAGTTTCTGAGAATGCTTCTGTGTAGTTTTTATGGGAAGATATTACGTTTTTCACCATAGGCCCGAATGCGCTCGAAATATCCACTTCCAGATACTACAGAAAGAGGGTTTCAAACCTGCTCTTTGAAAGGGAATGTTCAGCTCTGTGACTTGAATGCAGATATCACAAAGTAGTTTCTGACAGTGCTTCTGTCTAGATTTCAGATGAAGATATTCCCTTTTCCAATGAAATCGTTAGAAATATCTAGATATCCACTAACAGATTCGACAAATGAGTGTTTCCAAAGTGCTCTGTCAAAAGAAAGGTTCAACTCTGTTAGTTGAGGACACTCATCACAAAGAAGTTTCTGAGGATGCTTCTGTCTAGATTTTTTATGAAAATATTCCCGTTTCCAACGAAATCATCACAGTTATCCAACTTCCACTTGCAGATTCTAAAAAAAGAGTGTTTCCAAATTGCTGTATCAAAAGAAAGGTTGAACTCTGTTAGTTGAGGACACACATCACAAAGAAGTTTCTGAGAATGCTTCTGTCTAGATTTTACATGAAGATGTTCCCGTTTCCTATGAAATCCACACAGCTTTCCAAATATCCACTTGCAGATTCTACAAAAAGAGTGTTTCCAAACTGCTGTATCAAAAGAAAGTTCAACTCTCTTAGTTGAGGACACACATCCCAAATAAGTTTCTGAGACAGCTTCTGTCTCGTTTTTATGGGAAATACTTCCTTTTTCTCCGTAGGCCTGAAAGCACTCGAAATGTCCACTTCCAGATACTGCAGAAAGAGTGTTTCAAACCTGCTCTATGAAACGGAATGTTCAGCTCTGAGACTTGAATGCAGATATCACAAAGTAGTTTCTGACAGTGCTTCCGTCTAGATTTTAGAAGAAGATATTCCCGTTTCCAACAAAATCGTTAGAACTGTCTTGATATCAACATACAGATTCTACAAAAACAGTGTTTCCAAACAGCTCTATAAAAAGAAAGGTTCAACTCTGTTAGTTGAGGACACACATCACAAGGAAGTTTCTGAGAATGCTTCTGTCTAGATTTTATATAAAGATATTCCCGTTTCCAATGAAATCTTCACAGTTATCCAAATATCTACTTGAAGATTCCACAAAAAGAGTGTTTCCAAACTGCTGTAGCAAAAGAAATGTTGAACTCTGTTAGTTGAGGACACACATCACAAAGAAGTTTCTGAGAATGCTTCTTTCTAGATTTCAGATGAAGATATTCCCGTTTACAACGATATCATCACAGTTAAACAAATAACCACTTGCAGATTCTACAAAAAGAGTGTTTCCAAACTGCTCTATCCAAAGAAAGGTTTAATTCTGTTAGTTGAGTACACACATCACAAAGAAGTTTCTGAGAATGCCTCTGTCTAGATTTTAAATGAAGATATTCCCGTTTCCAACGAAATCTTCAGAGCTATACCAATATCCACTTACAGATTCTACAAAAAGAGTGTTTCCAAACTGCTGTAGCAAAAGAAAGGTTCAACTCTGTTAGTTGAGGACACACATCACAAAGAAGTTTCTGAGAATGCTTCTGTCTATATTTTACATGAAGATGTTCCCGTTTCCTATGAAATCTTCACAGCTTTACAAATATCCACTTGAAGATTCCACAAAAAGAGTGTTTCCAAACTGCTGTAGCCAAAGAAATGTTGAACTCTGTTAGTTGAGGACACACATCACAAAGAAGTTTCTGAGAATGCTTCTTTCTAGATTTTAGATGAAGATATTCCCGTTTCCAACGATATCATCACAGTTAAACAAATATCCACTTGCAGATTCTACAAAAAGAGTGTTTCCAAACTGCTATATCAAAAGAAATGATCAAGTCTGTTAGTGGAGTAAACTCATCCCAAATAAGTTTCTTAGAATGCTTTTGTCTAGATTTTATGGGATGATATTGCCTTTTTCACCATAGGCCTGAAAGCGCTCGAAATGTCCACTTCCAGATACTACAGAAAGACTGTTTCAAACCTACTCTATGAAAGGGAATGTTCAGCTCTGTGACTTGAATGCAGATATCACAAAGTAGTTTCTGACAGCGCTTCTGGCTAGATTTTAGATGAAGATATTCCCGTTTCCAACGAAATCATCACAGTTATCCAAATATCCACTTACAGATTCTACAAAAACAGTTTTTCCAAACTGCTGTATCCAAAGAAAGGTTCAACTCTTTTAGTTGAGGACACACATCCCAAATAAGTTTCTGAGAACGCTTCTGTGTAGATTTAAAGGGGAGATATTTCGTTTTTCACCATAGGCCCGAATGCGCTCGAAATGTCCACTTCCAGACACTACAGAAAGAGGGTTTCCAACCTGCTCTATGAAAGGGAATGTTCAGCTCTGTGACTTGAATGCAGATATCACAAAGTAGTTTCTGACAGTGCTTCTGTCTAGAATTTAGATGAAGATATTTCCGTTTCCAACGAAATCCTTAGGACTATCTAGATATCCAATTACAGATTCCACAAAAAGAGTGTTTCCAAACTGCTCTATAAAAAGAAAGGTTCAACTCTGTTAGTTGATGACACTCATCACAAAGAAGTTTCTGAGAATGCTTCTGTCTAGATTTTATAGGAAGATATTCCTGTTTCCAACGAAATCTTCACAGTTATCCAAACATCGACTTGCAGATTCTACAAAAAGAGTGTTTCCAAACTGCTCTATCAAAGAAAGTTTCAACTCTGTTAGTTGAGGACACACATGCCAAATAAGTTTCTGAGAATGCTTCTGTGTAGTTTTTATGGGAAGATATTTCGTTTTTCACCATAGGCCCGAATGTGCTCGAAATATCCACTTCCAGATACTACAGAAAGAGGGTTTCAAACCTGCTCTATGAAAGGGAATGTTCAGCTCTGTGACTTGAATGCAGATATCACAAAGTAGTTTCTGACAGTGCTTCTGTCTAGATTTCAGATGAAGATATTCCCTTTTCCAATGAAATCGTTAGAACTATCTAGATATCCACTAACAGATTCGACAAAAAGAGTGTTTCCAAAGTGCTCTGTCAAAAGAAATGTTCAACTCTGTTAGTTGAGGACACTCATCACAAAGAAGTTTCTGAGAATGCTTCTGTCTAGATTTTATAAGAAGATATTCCCGTTTCCAACGAAATCATCACTGTTATCCAACTTCCACTTGCAGATTCTACAAAAAGAGTGTTTCCAAATTGCTGTATCAAAAGAAAGGTTTAACTCTGTTAGTTGAGGACACACATCACAAAGAAGTTTCTGAAAATGCTTCTGTCTATATTTTACATGAAGATGTTCCCGTTTCCTATGAAATCTTCACAGCTTTCCAAATATCCACTTGCAGATTCTACAAAAAGAGTGTATCCAAACTGCTGTATCAAAAGAAAGTACAACTCTCTTAGTTGAGGACACACATCCCAAATAAGTTTCTGAGACAGCCTCTGTCTCGTTTTTGTGGGAAATACTTCCTTTTTCTCCGTAGGCCTGAAAGCACTCGAAATGTCCACTTCCAGATACTGCAGAAAGAGTGTTTCAAACCTGCTCTATGAAACGGAATGTTCAGCTCTGAGACTTGAATGCAGATATCACAAAGTAGTTTCTGACAGTGCTTCTGTCTAGATTTTAGAAGAAGATATTCCCGTTTCCAACAAAATCGTTAGAACTGTCTTGATATCCACATACAGATTCTAAAAAAAGAGTGTTTCCAAACCGCTCTATAAAAAGAAAGGTTCAACTCTGTTAGTTGAGGACACACATCACAAGGAAGTTTCTGAGAATGCTTCTGTCTAGATTTTATATAAAGATATTCCCTTTTCCAATGAAATCTTCACAGTTATCCAAATATCCACTTGAAGATTCCACAAAAAGAGTGTTTCCAAACTGCTGTAGCAAAAGAAATGTTGAACTCTGTTAGTTGAGGACACACATCACAAAGAAGTTTCTGAGAATGCTTCTTTCTAGATTTTAGATGTAGATATTCCCGTTTCCGACGATATCATCTCAGTTAAACTAATATCCACTTGCAGATTCTACAAAAAGAGTGTTTCCAAACTGCTCTATCCAAAGAAAGGTTCAACTCTGTTAGTTGAGGACACACATCACAAAGAAGTTTCCGAGAATGCTTCTGTCTAGATTTTAAATGAAGATATTCCCGTTTCCAACGAAATCTTCAGAGCTATACAAATATCCACTTACAGATTCTACAAAAAGAGTGTTTCCAAACTGCTGTAGCAAAAGAAAGGTTCAACTCTGTTAGTTGAGGACACACATCACAAAGAAGTTTCTGAGAATGCTTCTGTCTAGATTTTACATGAAGATATTCCGGTTTCCTACGAAATCTTCCCAGCTTTCGAAATATCCACTTGCAGATTCTACAAAAAGAGTGTTTCCAAACTGCTGTATCAAAAGAAAGGTTCAACTCTCTTAGTTGTGGACACACATCCCACATAAGTTTCTAAGAAATCCTCCGTCTCGTTTTTATGGGAAGATACTTCCTTTTTCTCCGTAGGCCTGAAAGCGCTCGAAATGTCCACTTGCAGATACTGCAGAAAGAGTGTTTCAAACCTGCTCTATGAAACGGAATGTTCAGCTCTGAGGCTTGAATGCAGATATCACAAAGTAGTTTCTGACAGTGCTTCTGTCTAGATTTTAGGAGAAGATATTCTCGTTTCCAATGAAATCGTTAGAACTATCTTGATATCCACATACAGATTCTACAAAAAGAGTGTTTCCAAACTGCTCTATAAAAAGAAAGGTTCAACTCTGTTAGTTGAGGACACTCATCACAAAGAAGTTTCTGAGAATGCTTCTGTCTAGATTTTATAGGAAGATATTCCCGTTTCCAACGAAATCTTCACAGTTATCCAAAAATCGACTTGCAGATTCTACAAAAAGAGTGTTTCCAAACTGCTCTATCAGAAGAAAGTTTCAACTCTGTTAGTTGAGGACACACATCCCAAATAAGTTTCAGAGAATGCTTCTGTGTAGATTTAAAGGGGAGATATTCCGTTTTTCACCATAGGCCCGAATGAGCTCAAAATGTCCACTTCCAGACACTACAGAAAGAGGGTTTCCAACCTGCTCTATGAAAGGGAATGTTCAGCTAAGTGAGGTGAATGCAGATATCACAAAGTAGTTTCTGACAGTGCTTCTGTCTAGATTTCAGATGAAGATATTCCCGTTTCCAGTGAAATCGTTAGAAGTATCTAGATATCCACTTACAGATTCTACAAAAAGAGTGTTTCGAAAGTGCTCTGTCAAAAGAAAGGTTCAACTCTGTTAGTTGAGGACACTCATTCCAAAGAAGTTTCTGAGAATGCTTTTGTCAAGATTTTATATGAAGATATTCCCGTTTCCTATGAAATCTTCACAGTTATCCAAATATCCACTTGAAGATTCTACAAAAAGAGTGTTTCCAAACTGCTGTAGCAAAAGAAATGTTGAACTCCGTTAGTTGAGGACAAACATCACAAAGAAGTTTCTGAGAATGCTTCTGTCAAGATTTTATATGAAGATATTACCGTTTCCAACGAAATCTTCACAGTTATCCAATTATCCACTTGCAGATTCTACAAAAAGAGTGTTTCCAAACTGCTGTATCAAAAGAAAGGTTCAACTCTCTTAGTTGAGGACACACATCCCAAATAAGTTTCTGAGAAATCCTCTGTCTCGTTTTTATGGGAAGATACTTCCTTTTACACCGTAGGCCTGAAAGCGCTCGAAATGTCCACTTGCAGATACTGCAGAAAGAGTGTTTCAAACCTGCTCTATGAAAGGGAATGTTCAGCTCTGTGACTTGAATGCAGATATCACAAAGTAGTTTCTGACAGCGCTTCTGTCTAGATTTCACATGAAGGTATTCCCGTTTCCAACGAAATCATCACAGTTATCCAAATATCCACTTACGGATTCTACAAAAACAGTGTTTCCAAACTGCTGTATCCAAAGAAAGGTTCAACTCTGTTAGTTGAGGACACACATCACAAAGAAGTTTCTGAGAATGCTTCTGTCTAGATTTTAGATGAAGATATTCCCGTTTCCAACGAAATCATTACAGTTAAACAAACATCCACTTGCAGATTCTACAAAAAGAGTGTTTCCAAACTGCTCTATCAAAAGAAAGTTTCAAATCCGTTAGTTGAGGACACACATCCCAAATAAGTTTCTGAGAATGCTTCTGTGTAGATTTAATGGGGAGATATTTCGTTTTTCACCATAGGCCCGAATGCGCTCGTAATGTCCACTTCAAGACACTACAGAAACAGGTTTTCCAACCTGCTCTATGAAAGGGAATGTTCAGCTAAGTGAGGTGAATGCAGATATCACAAAGTAGTTTCTGACAGTGCTTCTGTCTAGATTTCAGATGCAGATATTCCCGTCTCCAATGAAATCGTTAGAACTATCTAGATATCCACTTACAGATTCTACAAAAAGAGTGTTTCCAAAGTGCTCTGTCAAAAGAAAGGTTCAACTCTGTTAGTTGAGGACACTCATCACAAAGAAGTTTCTCAGAATGCTTCTGTCTAGATTTTAGATGAAGATATTCCCGTTTCCAACGAAATCATCACAGTTAAACAAACATCCAGTTGCAGATTCTACAAAAAGAGTGTTTCCAAACTGCTCTATCCAAAGAAAGGTTCCACTCTGTTAGTTGAGGGCACACATCACAAAGGAGTTTCTGAGAATGCTTCTGTCCAGATTTTAAATGAAGATATTCCCGTTTCCAACGAAATCCTCAGAGATATCCCAATATCCACTTGCAGATTCTACAAAAAGAGTGTTTCCAAACTGCTGTATCAAAAGAAAGGTTCAACTCTGTTAGTTGAGGACACACATCACAAAGAAGTTTCTGAGAATGCTTCTGTATAGATTTTACATGAAGATATTCCCGTTTCCTATGAAATCTTCACAGCTTTCCAAATATCCACTTGCAGATTCTACAAAAAGTGTGTTTCCAAACTGCTGTATCCAAAGAAAGGTTCAACTCTCTTAGTTGAGGACACACATCACAAAGAAGTTTCTGAGAATGCTTCTGTCTAGATTTTAGATGAAGATATTCACGTTTCCAACGAAATCATCACAGTTAAACAAACATCCACTTGCAAATTCTACAAAAACAGTGTTTCCAAACTGCTCTATCCAAAGAAAGGTTCAACTCTGTTAGTTGAGGACACACATCACAAAGGAGTTTCTGAGAATGCTTCTGTCTAGATTTTAAATGAAGATATTCCCGTTTCCAACGAAATCCTCAGAGATATCCCAATATCCACTTACAGATTCTACAAAAAGAGTGTTTCCAAACTGCTGTATCAAAAGAAAGGTTCAGCTCTGTTAGTTGAGGACACACATCACAAAGAAGTTTCTGAGAATGCTTCTGTCTAGATTTTACATGAAGATATTCCCGATTCCTATGAAATCTTCACAGCTTTCCAAATATCCACTTGCAGATTCTACAAAAAGAGTGTTTCCAAACTGCTGTATCAAAAGAAAAGTTCAACTCTCTTAGTTGAGGACACACATCCCAAATAAGTTTCTGAGAAATCCTCTGTCTCGTTTTAATGGGAAGATACTTCCTTTTTCACCGTAGGCCTGAAAGCGCTCGAAATGTCCACTTGCAGATACTGCAGAAAGAGTGTTTCAAACCTGCTCTATGAAAGGGAATGTTCAGCTCTGTGACTTGAATGAAGATATCACAAAGTAGATTCTGACAGTGCTTCTGTCTAGAATTTAGATGAAGATATTCCCGTTTCCAACGAAATCGTTAGGACTATGTAGATATCCAATTACAGATTCCACAAAAAGAGTGTTTCCAAATTGCTCTATAAAAAGAAAGGTTCAACACTGTTAGTTGAGGACACTCATCACAAAGAAGTTTCTGAGAATGCTTCTGTCTAGATTTTACATGCAGATATTCCCGTTTCCTATGAAATCTTCACAGTTATCCAAATATCCACTTGAAGATTCTACAAAAAGAGTGTTTCCAAACTGCTGTAGCAAAAGAAATGTTGAACTCTGTTAGTTGAGGACACACATCACAAAGAAGTTTCTGAGAATGCTTCCGTCAAGATTTTATATGAAGATATTACCGTTTCCAACGAAATCTTCACAGTTATCCAAATATCCACTTGCAGATTCTACAAAAAGAGTGTTTCCAAACTGCTATATCAAAAGAAATGATCAAGTCTGTTAGTGGAGTAAACTCATCACAAATAAGTTTCTTAGAATGCTTTTGTCTAGATTTTATGGGATGATATTTCCTTTTTCACCATAGGCCTGAAAGCGCTCGAAATGTCCACTTCCAGATACTACAGAAAGACTGTTTCAAACCTACTCTCTGAAAGGGAATGTTCAGCTCTGTGACTTGAATGCAGATATCACAAAGTAGTTTCTGACAGCGCTTCTGTCTAGATTTTAGATGAAGATATTCCCGTTTCCAACGAAATAATCACATTTAAACAAATATCCACTTGCAGATTCTACAAAAAGAGTGTTTACAAACTGCTCTATCCAAAGAATGGTTCAACTCTGTTAGTTGAGGACACACATCACAAAGCAGTTTCTGAGAATGCTTCTGTCTAGATTTTAAATGAAGATATTCCCGTTTCCAACGAAATCCTCTGAGATATCCCAATATCCACTTACAGATTCTACAAAAAGAGTGTTTCCAAACTGCTGTAGCAAAAGAAAGGTTCAACTCTGTTAGTTGAAGACACACATCACAAAGAAGTTTCTGAGAATGCTTCTGTCTAGATTTTACATGAAGATATTCCCGTTTCCTATGAAATCTTCACCGCTTTCCAAATATCCACTTGCAGATTCTACAAAAAGAGTGTTTCCAAACTGCTGTATCAAAAGAAAGGTTCAACTCTCTTAGCTGAGGACTCACATCCCACATAAGTTTCTAAGAAATCCTCTGTCTCGTTTTTATGGGAAGATACTTCCTTTTTCACCGTAGGCCTGAAAGCACTCGAAATGTCCACTTCCAGATGCTGCAGAAAGAGTGTTTCAAAAGTGCTCTATGAAACGGAATGTTCAGCTCTGAGACTTGAATGCAGATATCACAAAGTAGTTTCTGACAGTGCTTCTGTCTAGATTTTAGAAGAAGATATTCCCGTTTCCAATGAAATCGTTAAAGCTATCTTGATATCCACATACAGATACTACAAAAAGAGTGCTTCCAAACTGCTCTATAAAAAGAAAGGTTCAACTCTGTTAGTTGAGGACACTCATCACAAAGAAGTTTCTGAGAATGCTTCTGTCTAGATTTTATATGAAGATATTCCCGTTTCCAACGAAATCTTCACGGTTATCCAAACATCGACTTGCAGATTCTACAAAAAGAGTGTTTCCAAACTGCTCTATCAAAAGAAAGTTTCAACTCTGTTAGTTGAGGACACACATCCCAAATAAGTTTCTGAGAACGCTTCTGTGTAGATTTAAAGGGGAGATATTCCGTTTTTCACCATAGGCCCGAAAGCGCTCGAAATGTCCACTTCCAGACACTACAGAAAGAGGGTTTCCAACCTGCTCTATGAAAGGGAATGTTCAGCTCTGTGACTTGAATGCAGATATCACAAAGTAGTTTCTGACAGTGCTTCTGTCTAGAATTTAGATGAAGATATTCCCGTTTCCAACGAAATCCTTAGGACTATCTAGATATCCAATTACAGATTCCACAAAAAGAGTGTTTCCAAACTGCTCTATAAAAAGAAAGGCTCAACTCTGTTAGTTGAGGACACTCATCACAAAGAAGTTTCTGAGAATGCTTCTGTGAAGATTTTATATGAAGATATTCCCGTTTCCAACGAAATCTTCACAGTTATCCTAACATCGACTTGCAGATTCTACAAAAAGAGTGTTTCCAAACTGCTCTATCAAAAGAAAGTTTCAAATCTGTTAGTTGAGAACACACATCCCAAATAAGTTTCTGAGAATGCTTCTGTGTAGATTTAATGGGGAGATATTTCCTTTTTCACCATAGGCCCGAATGCGCTCGTAATGTCCACTTCAAGACACTACAGAAACAGGTTTTCCAACCTGCTCTATGAAAGGGAATGTTCAGCTCTGTGACTTGAATGCAGATATCACAAAGTAGTTTCTGACAGTGCTTCTGTCTAGATTTCAGATGCAGATATTCCCGTCTCCAATGAAATCGTTAGAACTATCTAGATATCCACTTACAGATTCTACAAAAAGAGTGTTTCCAAAGTGCTCTGTAAAAAGAAAGGTTCAACTCTGTTAGTTGAGGACACTCATCACAAAGAAGTTTCTCAGAATGCTTCTGTCTAGATTTTAGATGAAGATATTCCCGTTTCCAACGAAATCATCACAGTTAAACAAACATCCACTTGCAAATTCTACAAAAAGTGTGTTTCCAAACTACTCTATCCAAAGAAAGGTTCCACTCTGTTAGTTGAGGGCACACATCACAAAGGAGTTTCTGAGAATGCTTCTGTCCAGATTTTAAATGAAGATATTCCCGTTTCCAACGAAATCCTCAGAGATATCCCAATATCCACTGGCAGATTCTACAAAAAGAGTGTTTCCAAACTGCTGTATCAAAAGAAAGGTTCAACTCTGTTAGTTGAGGACACACATCACAAAGAAGTTTCTGAGAATGCTTCTGTCTAGATTTTATATGAAGATATTCCCGTTTCCAACGAAATCTTCACAGTTATCCAAATATCCACTTGAAGATTCTACCAAAAGAGTGTTTCCGAAGTGCTCTATTAATAAAATGGTTCAACTCTGTTAGTTGAGGACACTCATCACAAAGAAGTTTCTGACAATGCTTCTGTCTAGATTTTATATGAAGATATTCCCGTTTCCAACGAAATCATCACAGTTAAAGAAATATCCACTTACAGATTCTACAAAAAGAGTGTTTCCAAACTGCTGTACCCAAAGAAAGGTTCAACTCTCTTAGTTGAAGACTCACATCCCACATAAGTTTCTGAGAAACCCTCTGTCTCGTTTTTACGGGGAGATACTTCCTTTTTCACCGTAGCCCTGAAAGCGCTCGAAATGTCCACTTCCAGATACTGCAGAAAGAGTGTTTCAAAACTGCTCTATGAAACGGAATGTTCAGCTCTGTGACTTGAATGCAGATATCACAAAGTAGTTTCTGACAGCGCTTCTGTCTAGATTTTAGATGAAGATATTCCCGTTTCCAACGAAATCATCACAGTTATCCAAATATCCACTTACAGATTCTACAAAAAGAGTGTTTCCAAACTGCTGTATCCAAAGAAAGGTTCAACTCTGTTAGGTGAGGACACACATCACAAAGAAGTTTCTGAGAATGCTTCTGTCTAGATTTTATATGAAGATATTCCCGTTTCCAATGAAATCTTCACAGTTATCCAAATATCCACTTGAAGATTCTACAAAAAGAGTGTTTCCAAACTGCTGTAGCAAAAGAAATGTTGAACTCTGTTAGTTGAGGACACACATGACAAAGAAGTTTCTGAGAATGCTTCTGTCTATATTTTAGATGAAGATATTCCCGTTTCCAACGCAATCATCACAGTTAAAGAAATATCCACTTACAGATTCTACAAAAAGAGTGTTTCCAAACTGCTGTATCCAAAGAAAGGTTCAACTCTGTTAGTTGAGGACACACATCACAAAGAAGTTTCTGAGAATACTTCTGTCTGTATTTTAAAGGAAGATATTCCCGTTTCCAAAGAAATCTTCACAGTTATCCAAATATCGACTTGCAGATTCTACAAAAAGAGTGTTTCCAAACTGCTCTATCAAAAGAAACTTTCACCTCTGTTAGTTGAGGACACACATCCCAAATAAGTTTCTGAAAATGCTTCTGTGTAGTTTTTATGGGAAGATATTACGTTTTTAACCATAGGCCCGAATGCGCTCGAAATATCCACTTCCAGATACTACTGAAAGAGGGTTTCAAACCTGCTCATTGAAAGGGAATGTTCAGCTCTGTGACTTGAATGCAGATATCACAAAGTAGTTTCTGATAGTGCTTCTGTCTAGATTTCAGATGAAGATATTCCCTTTTCCAATGAAATCGTTAGAACTATGTAGATATCCACTAACAGATTCGACAAAAAGAGTGTTTCCAAAGTGCTCTGTCAAAAGAAAGGTTCAACTCTGTTAGTTGAGGACACTCATCACAAAGAAGTTTCTGAGAATGCTTCTGTCTAGATTTTATATGAAGATATTCCCGTTTCCAACGAAATCATCACAGTTATCCAACTTCCACTTGCAGATTCTACAAAAAGAGTGTTTCCAAACTGCTCTATCCAAAGAAAGGTTCAACTCTGTTAGTTGAGGACACACATCACAAAGGAGTTTCTGAGAATGCTTCTGTCTAGATTTTAAATGAAGATATTCCCGTTTCCAATGAAATCCTCAGATATATCCCAATATCCACTTACAGATTCTACAAAAAGTGTGTTTCCAAACTGCTGTATCAAAAGAAAGGTTCAACTCTGTTAGTTGAGGACACACATCACAAAGAAGTTTCTGAGAATGCTTCTGTCTAGTTTTTACATGAAGATATTCCCGTTTCCTATGAAATCTTCACAGCTTTCCAAATATCCACTTGCAGATTCTACAAAAAGAGTGTTTCCAAACTTCTGTATCAAAAGAAAGGTTCAACTCTCTTAGTTGAGGACACACATCACAAATAAGTTTCTGAGAAATCCTCTGTCTCGTTTTTATGGGAAGATACTTTCTTTTACACCGTAGGCCTGAATGCACTCGAAATGTCCACTTGCAGATACTGCAGAAAGAGTGTTTCAAACCTGCTCTATGGAAGGGAATGTTCAGCTCTGTGACTTGAATGCAGATATCACAAAGTAGATTCTGACAGTGCTTCTGTCTAGAATTAAGATGAAGATATTCCCTTTTCCAACGAAATCGTTAGGACTATCTAGATATCCAATTACAGATTCCACAAAAAGAGTGTTTCCAAACTGCTCTATAAAAAGAAAGGTTCAACTCTGTTAGTTGAGGACACTCATCACAAAGAAGTTTCTGAGAATTCTTCTGTCTAGATTTAATATGAAGATATTCCCGTTTCCAACGAAATCTTCACAGTTATCCAAATATCCACTTGAAGATTCTACCAAAAGAGTGTTTCCAAAGTGCTCTATTAATAAGATGGTTCAACTCTGTTAGTTGAGGACACTCATCACAAAGCAGTTTCTGACAATGCTTCTGTCTAGATTTTATATGAAGATATTCCAGTTTCCAACGAAATCATCACAGTTAAACAAATATCCACTTACAGATTCTACAAAAAGAGTGTCTCCAAACTGCTCTATCCAAAGAAAGGTTCAACTCTGTTAGTTGAGGACACTCATCACAAAGAAGTTTCTGAGCATGCTTCTGTCTAGATTTTAAATGAAGATATTCCCGTTTCCAACAAAATCTTCAGAGCTATCTCAATATCCACTTACAGATTCTACAAAAAGAGTGTTTGCAAATTGCTGTATCAAAAGAAAGGTTGAACTCTGTTCGTTGAGGACACACATCCCAAAGAAGTTTCTGAGAATGCTTCTGTCTAGATTTTACATGAAGATATTCCCGTTTCCTATGAAATCTTCACAGCTTTCCAAATATCCACTTGCATAGTCTACAAAAAGAGTGTTTCCTAACTGCTGTATCAAAAGAAAGGTTCAACTCTCTTAGTTGAGGACACACATCCCAAATAAGTTTCTGAGAAATCCTCTGTCTCGTTTTTACGGGAAGATACTTCCTTTTTCACTGTAGGCCTGAAAGCGCTCGAAATGTCCACTTCCAGATACTGCAGAAAGATTGTTTCAAACCTGCACTATGAAACGGAATGTTCAGCTCTGAGACTTGAATGCAGATATCACAAAGTAGTTTCTGACAGTGCTTCTGTCTGCATTTTAGAAGAAGATATTCCCGTTTCCAATGAAATCGTTAGAACCCTCTTTATATCCACATACAGATACTACAAAAAGAGTGTTTCCAAACTGCTCTATAAAAAGAAAGGTTCAACTCTGTTAGTTGAGGACACTCATCACAAAGAAGTTTCTGAGAATGCTTCTGTCTAGATTTTATATGAAGATATTCCCGTTTCCATCGAAATCTTCACAGTTATCCAAACATCGACTTGCAGATTCTACAAAAAGAGTGTCTCCAAACTGCTCTATCAAAAGAAAGTTTCAACTCTGTTAGTTGAGGACACACATCCAAAATAAGTTTCTGAGAATGCTTCTGTGTAGATTTAATGGGGAGATATTTCGTTTTTCACCATAGGCCCGAATGCGCTCGTAATGTCCACTTCCAGACACTACAGAAAGAGGGTTTCCAACCTGCTCTATGAAAGGGAATGTTCAGCTCTGTGACTTGAATGCAGATATCACAAAGTAGTTTCTGACAGTGCTTCTGTCTAGATTTCAGATGCAGATATTCCCGATTCCAATGAAATCGTTAGAACAATCTAGTTATCCACTTAGAGATTCTACAAAAAGAGTGTTTCCAAAGTGCTCTGTCAAAAGAAAGGTTCAACTCTGTTAGTTGAGGACACTCATCACAAAGAAGTTTCTGAGAGTGCTTCTGTGAAGATTTTATATGAAGATATTCCCGTTTCCTATGAAATCTTCACAGTTATCCAAATATCCACTTGAAGATTCTACAAAAAGAGTGTTTCCAAACTGCTGTAGCAAAAGAAATGTTGAACTCTGTTAGTTGAGGACACACATCACAAAGAAGTTTCTGAGAATGCTTCTGTCTAGATTTTATATGAAGATATTACCGTTTCAAACGAAATCTTCACAGTTATCCAAATATCCACTTGCAGATTCTACAAAAAGAGTGTTTCCAAACTGCTATATCAAAAGAAATGATCAAGTCTGTTAGTAGAGTAAACTCATCCCAAATAAGTTTCTTAGAATGCTTTTCTCTAGATTTTATGGGATGATATTTCCTTTTTCACCATAGGCCTGAAAGCGCTCGAAATGTCCACTTCCAGGTACTACAGAAAGACTGTTTCAAACCTACTCTATGAAAGGGAATGTTCAGCTCTGTGACTTGAATGCAGATATCACAAAGTAGTTTCTGACAGCGCTTCTGTCTAGATTTTAGATGATGATATTCCCGTTTCCAACGAAATCATCACAGTTATCCAAATATCCACTTACAGATTCTACAAAAAGTGTGTTTCCAAACTGCTGTATCCAAAGAAAGGTTCAACTCTGTTAGGTGAGGACACACATCACAAAGAAGTTTCTGAGAATGCTTCTGTCTAGATTTTATATGAAGATATTCCCGTTTCCAATGAAATCTTCACAGTTATCCAAATATCCAATTACAGATTCCACAAAAAGAGTGTTTCCAAACTGCACTATAAAAAGAAATGTTGAACTCTGTTAGTTGAGGACACTCATCACAAAGAAGTTTCTGAGAATTCTTCTGTCTAGATTTTATATGAAGATATTCCCGTTTCCAACGAAATCTTCACAGTTATCCTAATATCCACTTGAAGATTCTACCAAAAGAGTGTTTCCAAAGTGCTGTATTAATAAAATGGTCCAACTCTGTTAGTTGAGGACACTCATCACAAAGAAGTTTCTGACAATGCTTCTGTCTAGATTTTATATGAAGATATTCCCGTTTCCAACGAAATCTTCACAGTTATCCAAATATCCACTTGCAGATTCTACAAAAAGAGTGTTTCCAAACTGCTGTATCAAAAGAAATGTTCAACTCTCTTAGTTGAGGACACACGTCCCACATAAGTTTCTGAGAAACCCTCTGTCTCGTTTTTACGGGAAGATACTTCCTTTTTCACCGTAGGCCTTAAAGCGCTCGAAATGTCCACTTCCAGATACTGCAGAAAGAGTGTTTCAAAACTGCTCTATGAAACGGAATGTTCAGCTCTGTGACTTGAATGCAGATATCACAAAGTAGTTTCTGACTGCGCTTCTGTCTAGATTTTAGATGAAGATATTCCCGTTTCCAACGAAATCATCACAGTTATCCAAATATCCACTTACAGATTCTAGAAAAAGAGTGTTTCCAAAGTGCTGTATCCAAAGAAAGGTTCAACTCTGTTAGGTGAGGACACACATCACAAAGAAGTTTCTGAGAATGCTTCTGTCTAGATTTTATATGAAGATATTCCCGTTTCCAATGAAATCTTCACAGTTATCCAAATATCCACTTGAAGAGTCTACAAAAAGAGTGTTTCCAAACTGCTGTAGCAAAAGAAATGTTGAACTCTGTTAGTTGAGGACACACATCACAAAGAAGTTTCTGAGAATGCTTCTGTCTAGATTTTAGATGAAGATATACCCGTTTCCAACGAAATCATCACAGTTAAAGAAATACCCACTTACAGATTCTACAAAAAGAGTGTTTCCAAAATGCTGTATCCAAAGAAAGGTTCAACTCTGTTAGTTGAGGACACACATCACAAAGAAGTTTCTGAGAATACTTCTGTCTGGATTTTAAATGAAGATATTCCCGTTTCCAACGAAATCTTCAGAGCTATCCGAATATCCACTTACAGATTCTACAAAAAGAGTGTTTGCAAATTGCTGTATCAAAAGAAAGGTTGACCTCTGTTAGTTGAGGACACACATCACAAAGAAGTTTCTGAGAATGCTTCTGTCTAGATTTTACATGAAGATATTCCCGTTTCCTATGAAATCTTCACAGCTTTCCAAATATCCACTTGCAGATTCTACAAAAAGAGTGTTTCCAAACTGCTGTATCAAAAGAAAGGTTCAACTCTCTTAGTTGAGGACACACATCCCAAATAAGTTTCTGAGAAATCCTCTGTCTCGTTTTTACGGGAAGATACTTCCTTTTTCACCGTAGGCCTGAAAGCACTCGAAATGTCCACTTCCAGATACTGCAGAAAGAGTGTTTCACACCTGCTCTATGAAACGGAATGTTCAGCTCTGAGGCTTGATTGCAGATATCACAAAGTAGTTTCTGACAGTGCTTCTGTCTAGATTTTAGAAGAAGGTATTCCCGTTTCCAACAAAATCGTTAGAACTGTCTTGATATCCACATACAGATTCTACAAAAAGAGTGTTTCCAAACTGCTCTATAAAAACAAAGGTTCAACTCTGTTAGTTGAGGACACTCATCACAAAGAAGTTTCTGAGAATGCTTCTGTCTAGATTTTAGATGAAGATATTCCCGTTTCCAACGAAATCTTCACAGTTATCCAAACATCGACTTGCAGATTCTACAAAAAGAGTGTTTCAAAACTGCTCTATCAAAAGAAAGTTTCAACTCTGTTAGTTGAGGACACACATCCCAAATAAGTTTCTGAGAACGCTTCTGTGTAGATTTAAAGGGGAGATATTTCGTTTTTCACCATAGGACCGAATGCGCTCGAAATGTCCACTTCCAGACACTACAGAAAGAGGGTTTCCAACCTGCTCTATGAAAGGGAATGTTCAGCTCTGTAACTTGAATGCAGATATCACAAAGTAGTTTCTGACAGTGCTTCTGTCTAGAATTTAGATGAAGATATTCCCGTTTCCAATGAAATCCATAGGACTATCTACATATCCAATTACAGATTCCACAAAAAGAGTGTTTCCAAACTGCTCTATAAAAAGAAAGGTTCAACTCTGTTAGTTGAGGTCACTCATCACAAAGAAGTTTCTGAGAATGCTTCTGTCTAGATTTTACATGAAGATATTCCCGTTTCCTATGAAATCTTCACAGCTTTCCAAATATCCACTTGCAGATTCTACAAAAAGAGTGTTTCCAAACTGCTGTATCAAAAGAAATGTTCAACTCTCTTAGTTGAGGACACACGTCCCACATAAGTTTCTGAGAAACCCTCTGTCTCGTTTTTACGGGAAGATACTTCCTTTTTCACCGTAGGCCTTAAAGCGCTCGAAATGTCCACTTCCAGATACTGCAGAAAGAGTGTTTCAAAACTGCTCTATGAAACGGAATGTTCAGCTCTGTGACTTGAATGCAGATATCACAAAGTAGTTTCTGACTGCGCTTCTGTCTAGATTTTAGATGAAGATATTCCCGTTTCCAACGAAATCATCACAGTTATCCAAATATCCACTTACAGATTCTAGAAAAAGAGTGTTTCCAAAGTGCTGTATCCAAAGAAAGGTTCAACTCTGTTAGGTGAGGACACACATCACAAAGAAGTTTCTGAGAATGCTTCTGTCTAGATTTTATATGAAGATATTCCCGTTTCCAATGAAATCTTCACAGTTATCCAAATATCCACTTGAAGAGTCTACAAAAAGAGTGTTTCCAAACTGCTGTAGCAAAAGAAATGTTGAACTCTGTTAGTTGAGGACACACATCACAAAGAAGTTTCTGAGAATGCTTCTGTCTAGATTTTAGATGAAGATATACCCGTTTCCAACGAAATCATCACAGTTAAAGAAATACCCACTTACAGATTCTACAAAAAGAGTGTTTCCAAAATGCTGTATCCAAAGAAAGGTTCAACTCTGTTAGTTGAGGACACACATCACAAAGAAGTTTCTGAGAATACTTCTGTCTGGATTTTAAATGAAGATATTCCCGTTTCCAACGAAATCTTCAGAGCTATCCGAATATCCACTTACAGATTCTACAAAAAGAGTGTTTGCAAATTGCTGTATCAAAAGAAAGGTTGACCTCTGTTAGTTGAGGACACACATCACAAAGAAGTTTCTGAGAATGCTTCTGTCTAGATTTTACATGAAGATATTCCCGTTTCCTATGAAATCTTCACAGCTTTCCAAATATCCACTTGCAGATTCTACAAAAAGAGTGTTTCCAAACTGCTGTATCAAAAGAAAGGTTCAACTCTCTTAGTTGAGGACACACATCCCAAATAAGTTTCTGAGAAATCCTCTGTCTCGTTTTTACGGGAAGATACTTCCTTTTTCACCGTAGGCCTGAAAGCACTCGAAATGTCCACTTCCAGATACTGCAGAAAGAGTGTTTCACACCTGCTCTATGAAACGGAATGTTCAGCTCTGAGACTTGAATGCAGATATCACAAAGTAGTTTCTGACAGTGCTTCTGTCTAGATTTTAGAAGAAGATATTCCCGTTTCCAATGAAATCGTTAGAACTCTCTTGATATCCACATACAGATACTACAAAAAGAGTGTTTCCAAACTGCTCCATAAAAAGAAAGGTTCAACTCTGTTAGTTGAGGACACTCATCACAAAGAAGTTTCTGAGAATGCTTCTGTCTAGATTTTATATGAAGATATTCCCGTTTCCAACGAAATCTTCACAGTTATCCAAACATCGACTTGCAGATTCTACAAAAAGAGTGTTTCCAAACTGCTCTATCAAAAGAAAGTTTCAACTCTGTTAGTTGAGGACACACATCCCAAATAAGTTTCTGAGAACGCTTCTGTGTAGATTTAAAGGGGAGATATTTCGTTTTTCACCATAGGACCGAATGCGCTCGAAATGTCCACTTCCAGACACTACAGAAAGAGGGTTTCCAACCTGCTCTATGAAAGGGAATGTTCAGCTCTGTAACTTGAATGCAGATATCACAAAGTAGTTTCTGACAGTGCTTCTGTCTAGAATTTAGATGAAGATATTCCCGTTTCCAATGAAATCCATAGGACTATCTACATATCCAATTACAGATTCCACAAAAAGAGTGTTTCCAAACTGCTCTATAAAAAGAAAGGTTCAACTCTGTTAGTTGAGGTCACTCATCACAAAGAAGTTTCTGAGAATGCTTCTGTCTAGATTTTACATGAAGATATTCCCGTTTCCTATGAAATCTTCACAGCTTTCCAAATATCCACTTGCAGATTCTACAAAAAGAGTGTTTCCAAACTGCTGTATCAAAAGAAATGTTCAACTCTCTTAGTTGAGGACACACGTCCCACATAAGTTTCTGAGAAACCCTCTGTCTCGTTTTTACGGGAAGATACTTCCTTTTTCACCGTAGGCCTTAAAGCGCTCGAAATGTCCACTTCCAGATACTGCAGAAAGAGTGTTTCAAAACGGCTCTATGAAACGGAATGTTCAGCTCTGTGACTTGAATGCAGATATCACAAAGTAGTTTCTGACTGCGCTTCTGTCTAGATTTTAGATGAAGATATTCCCGTTTCCAACGAAATCATCACAGTTATCCAAATATCCACTTACAGATTCTAGAAAAAGAGTGTTTCCAAAGTGCTGTATCCAAAGAAAGGTTCAACTCTGTTAGGTGAGGACACACATCACAAAGAAGTTTCTGAGAATGCTTCTGTCTAGATTTTATATGAAGATATTCCCGTTTCCAATGAAATCTTCACAGTTATCCAAATATCCACTTGAAGAGTCTACAAAAAGAGTGTTTCCAAACTGCTGTAGCAAAAGAAATGTTGAACTCTGTTAGTTGAGGACACACATCACAAAGAAGTTTCTGAGAATGCTTCTGTCTAGATTTTAGATGAAGATATACCCGTTTCCAACGAAATCATCACAGTTAAAGAAATACCCACTTACAGATTCTACAAAAAGAGTGTTTCCAAAATGCTGTATCCAAAGAAAGGTTCAACTCTGTTAGTTGAGGACACACATCACAAAGAAGTTTCTGAGAATACTTCTGTCTGGATTTTAAATGAAGATATTCCCGTTTCCAACGAAATCTTCAGAGCTATCCGAATATCCACTTACAGATTCTACAAAAAGAGTGTTTGCATATTGCTGTATCAAAAGAAAGGTTGACCTCTGTTAGTTGAGGACACACATCACAAAGAAGTTTCTGAGAATGCTTCTGTCTAGATTTTACATGAAGATATTCCCGTTTCCTATGAAATCTTCACAGCTTTCCAAATATCCACTTGCAGATTCTACAAAAAGAGTGTTTCCAAACTGCTGTATCAAAAGAAAGGTTCAACTCTCTTAGTTGAGGACACACATCCCAAATAAGTTTCTGAGAAATCCTCTGTCTCGTTTTTACGGGAAGATACTTCCTTTTTCACCGTAGGCCTGAAAGCACTCGAAATGTCCACTTCCAGATACTGCAGAAAGAGTGTTTCACACCTGCTCTATGAAACGGAATGTTCAGCTCTGAGACTTGAATGCAGATATCACAAAGTAGTTTCTGACAGTGCTTCTGTCTAGATTTTAGAAGAAGATATTCCCGTTTCCAATGAAATCGTTAGAACTCTCTTGATATCCACATACAGATACTACAAAAAGAGTGTTTCCAAACTGCTCCATAAAAAGAAAGGTTCAACTCTGTTAGTTGAGGACACTCATCACAAAGAAGTTTCTGAGAATGCTTCTGTCTAGATTTTATATGAAGATATTCCCGTTTCCAACGAAATCTTCACAGTTATCCAAACATCGACTTGCAGATTCTACAAAAAGAGTGTTTCCAAACTGCTCTATCAAAAGAAAGTTTCAACTCTGTTAGTTGAGGACACACATCCCAAATAAGTTTCTGAGAACGCTTCTGTGTAGATTTAAAGGGGAGATATTTCGTTTTTCACCATAGGACCGAATGCGCTCGAAATGTCCACTTCCAGACACTACAGAAAGAGGGTTTCCAACCTGCTCTATGAAAGGGAATGTTCAGCTCTGTAACTTGAATGCAGATATCACAAAGTAGTTTCTGACAGTGCTTCTGTCTAGAATTTAGATGAAGATATTCCCGTTTCCAATGAAATCCATAGGACTATCTACAAATCCAAATACAGATTCCACAAAAAGAGTGTTTCCCTACTGCTCTATAAAAAGAAAGGTTCAACTCTGTTAGTTGAGGACACTCATCACAAAGAAGTTTCTGAGAATGCTTCTGTCTAGATTTTACATGAAGATATTCCCGTTTCCTATGAAATCTTCACAGCTTTCCAAATATCCACTTGCAGATTCTACAAAAAGAGTTTTTCCAAACTGCTGTATCAAAAGAAAGGTTCAACTCTCTTAGTTGAGGACACACATCCCACATATGTTTCTGAGAAAACCTCTGTCTCGTTTTTACGGGAAGATACTTCCTTTTTCACCGTAGGCCTGAAAGCGCTCGAAATGTCCACTTCCAGATACTGCAGAAAGAGTGTTTCAAAACTGCTCTATGAAACGGAATGTTCAGCTCTGAGGCTTGATTGCAGATATCACAAAGTAGTTTCTGACAGTGCTTCTGTCTAGATTTTAGAAGAAGGTATTCCCGTTTCCAACAAAATCGTTAGAACTGTCTTGATATCCACATACAGATTCTACAAAAAGAGTGTTTCCAAACTGCTCTATAAAAACAAAGGTTCAACTCTGTTAGTTGAGGACACACATCACAAGGAAGTTTCTGAGAATGCTTCTGTCTAGATTTTATATGAAGATATTCCCGTTTCCAATGAAATCTTCACAGTTATCCAAATATCCACTTGAAGATTCCACAAAAAGAGTGTTTCCAAACTGCTCTATCAAAAGAAAGGTTGAACACTGTTAGTTGAGGACACACATCACAAAGAAGTTTCTGAGAATGCTTCTTTCTAGATTTTAGATGAAGATATTCCCTTTTCCAACGATATCATCACAGTTAAACAAATATCCACTTGCAGATTCTACAAAAAGTGTGTTTCCAAAGTGCTCTATCCAAAGAAAGGTTCAACTCTGTTAGTTGAGGACACACATCGTAAAGATGTTTCTGAGAATGCTTCTGTCTAGATTTTAAATGAAGATATTCCCGTTTCCAACGAAATCTTCAGAGCTATAATAATATCCACTTACAGATTCTACAAAAAGAGTGTTTGCAAATTGCTGTATCAAAAGAAAGGTTGAACTCTGTTAGTTGAGGACACACATCACAAAGAAGTTTCTGAGAATGCTTCTGTCTAGATTTTACATGAAGATATTCCCGTTTCCTATGAAATCTTCACAGCTTTCCAAATATCCACTTGCAGATTCTACAAAAACATTGTTTCCAAACTGCTGTATCAAAAGAAAGGTTCAACTCTCTTAGTTGAGGACACACATCCCACATAAGTTTCTGAGAAATCCTCTGTCTCGTTTTTACGGGAAGATACTTCCTTTTTCACCGTAGGCCTGAAAGCGCTCGAAATGTCCACTTCCAGATACTGCAGAATGAGTGTTTCAAACCTGCTCTATGAAACGGAGTGTTCAGCTCTGAGACTTGAATGCAGATATCACAAAGTAGTTTCTGACAGTGCTTCTGTCTAGATTTTAGAAGAAGATATTCCCGTTTCCAATGAAATCATTGGAACTCTCTTGATATCCACATACAGATACTACAAAAAGAGTGTTTCCAAACTGCTCTATAAAAAGAAAGGTTCAACTCTGTTAGTTGAGGACACTCATCACAAAGAAGTTTCTGAGAATGCTTCTGTCTAGATTTTATTTGAAGATATTCCCGTTTCCAACGAAATCTTCACTGTTATCCAAACATCGACTTGCAGATTCTACAAAAAGAGTGTTTCCAAACTGCTCTATCAAAAGAAAGTTTCAACTCTGTTAGTTGAGGACACACATCCCAAATAAGTTTCTGAGAATGCTTCTGTGTAGATTTAATGGGGAGATATTTCGTTTTTCACCATAGGCCCGAATGCACTCGTAATGTCCACTTCCAGACACTACAGAAAGAGGGTTTCCAACCTGCTCAATGAAAGGGAATGTTCAGCCCTGTGACTTGAATGCAGATATCACAAAGTAGTTTCTGACAGTGCTTCTGTCTAAATTTCAGATGCAGATATTCCCGTTTGCAATGAAATCGTTAGAACTATCTAGATATCCACTTACAGATTCTACAAAAAGAGTGTTTCCAAAGTGCTCTGTCAAAAGAAAGGTTCAACTCTGTTAGTTGAGGATACTAATCCAAGGAAGTTTCTGAGAATGCTTCTGTGAAGATTTTATATGAAGATATTCCCGTTTCCTATGAAATCTTCACAGTTATCCAAATATCCACTTGCAGATTCTACAAAAAGAGTGTTTCCAAACTGTTATATCAAAAGAAATGATCAAGTCTGTTAGTGGAGTAAACTCATCCCAAATAAGTTTCTTAGAATGCTTTTGCCTAGATTTTATCGGATGATATTTCCTTTTTCACCGTAGGACTGAAAGCGCTCGAAATGTCCACTTCCAGATACTACAGAAAGACTGTTTCAAACCTACTCTATGAAAGGGAATGTTCAGCTCTGTGACTTGAATGCAGATATCACAAAGTAGTTTCTGACAGCGCTTCTGTCTAGATTTTAGATGAAGATATTCCCATTTCCAACGAAATCATCACAGTTATCCAAATATCCACTTACAGATTCTACAAAAAGAGTGTTTCTAAACTGCTGTATCCAAAGAAAAGTTCAACTCTGTTAGGTGAGGACACACATCACAAAGAAGTTTCTGAGAATGCTTCTGTCTAGATTTTATATGAAGATATTCCCGTTTCGAATGAAATCTTCACAGTTATCCAAATATCCAATTACAGATTCCACAAAAAGAGTGTTTCCAAACTGCACTATAAAAAGAAAGGTTCAACTCTGTTAGTTGAGGACACTCATCACAAAGAAGTTTCTGAGAATTCTTCTGTCTAGATTTTATATGAAGATATTCCCGTTTCCAACGAAATCTTCACAGTTATCCAAATATCCACTTGAAGATTCTACCAAAAGTGGGTTTCCAAAGTGCTCTATTAATAAAATGGTTCAACTCTGTTAGTTGAGGACACTCATCACAAAGAAGTTTCTGACAATGCTTCTGTCTAGATTTTATATGAAGATATTCCCGTTTCCAACGAAATCATCACAGTTAAACAAATATCCACTTACAGATTCTACAAAAAGAGTGTTTCCAATCTGCTGTATCCAAAGAAAGGTTCAACTCTGTTAGTTGAGGACACACATCACAAAGAAGTTTTTGAGAATGCTTCTGTCTAGATTTTAAATGAAGATATTCCCGTTTCCAATGAAATCTTCAGAGCTATCCCAATATCCACTTACAGATTCTACAAAAAGAGTGTTTCCAAACTGCTGTATCAAAAGAAAGGTTGAACTCTGTTAGTTGAGGACACACATCACAAAGAAGTTTCTGAGAAATCCTCTGTCTCGTTTTTACGGGAAGATACTTCCTTTTTCACCGTAGGCCTGAAAGCGCTCGAAATGTCCACTTCCAGATACTGCAGAATGAGTGTTTCAAACCTGCTCTATGAAACGGAGTGTTCAGCTCTGAGACTTGAATGCAGATATCACAAAGTAGTTTCTGACAGTGCTTCTGTCTAGATTTTAGAAGAAGATATTCCCATTTCCAATGAAATCGTTGGAACTCTCTTGATATCCACATACAGATACTACAAAAAGAGTTTTTCCAAACTGCTCTATAAAAAGAAAGGTTCAACTCTGTTAGTTGAGGACACTCATCACAAAGAAGTTTCTGAGAATGCTTCTGTCTAGATTTTATATGAAGATATTCCCGTTTCCAACGAAATCTTCACTGTTATCCAAACATCGACTTGCAGATTCTACAAAAAGAGTGTTTCCAAACTGCTCTATCAAAAGAAAGTTTCAACTCTGTTAGTTGAGGACACACATCCCAAATAAGTTTCTGAGAATGCTTCTGTGTAGATTTAATGGGGAGATATTTCGTTTTTCACCATAGGCCCGAATGCACTCGTAATGTCCACTTCCAGACACTACAGAAAGAGGGTTTCCAACCTGCTCAATGAAAGGGAATGTTCAGCCCTGTGACTTGAATGCAGATATCACAAAGTAGTTTCTGACAGTGCTTCTGTCTAAATTTCAGATGCAGATATTCCCGTTTGCAATGAAATCGTTAGAACTATCTAGATATCCACTTACAGATTCTACAAAAAGAGTGTTTCCAAAGTGCTCTGTCAAAAGAAAGGTTCAACTCTGTTAGTTGAGGATACTAATCCAAAGAAGTTTCTGAGAATGCTTCTGTGAAGATTTTATATGAAGATATTCCCGTTTCCTATGAAATCTTCACAGTTATCCAAATATCCACTTGCAGATTCTACAAAAAGAGTGTTTCCAAACTGTTATATCAAAAGAAATGATCAAGTCTGTTAGTGGAGTAAACTCATCCCAAATAAGTTTCTTAGAATGCTTTTGCCTAGATTTTATCGGATGATATTTCCTTTTTCACCGTAGGACTGAAAGCGCTCGAAATGTCCACTTCCAGATACTACAGAAAGACTGTTTCAAACCTACTCTATGAAAGGGAATGTTCAGCTCTGTGACTTGAATACAGATATCACAAAGTAGTTTCTAACAGCGCTTCTGTCTAGATTTTAGATGAAGATATTCCCGTTTCCAACGAAATCATCACAGTTATCCAAATATCCACTTACAGATTCTACAAAAAGAGTGTTTCCAAACTGCTGTATCCAAAGAAAGGTTCAACTCTGTTAGGTGAGGACACACATCACAAAGAAGTTTCTGAGAATGCTTCTGTCTAGATTTTATATGAAGATATTCCCGTTTCCAATGAAATCTTCACAGTTATCCAAATATCCAATTACAGATTCCACAAAAAGAGTGTTTCCAAACTGCACTATAAAAAGAAAGGTTCAACTCTGTTAGTTGAGGACACTCATCACAAAGAAGTTTCTGAGAATTCTTCTGTCTAGATTTTATATGAAGATATTCCCGTTTCCAACGAAATCTTCACAGTTATCCAAATATCCACTTGAAGATTCTACCAAAAGAGTGTTTCCAAAGTGCTCTACTAATAAAATGGTTCAACTCTGTTAGTTGAGGACACTCATCACAAAGAAGTTTCTGACAATGCTTCTGTCTAGATTTTATATGAAGATATTCCCGTTTCCAACGAAATCATCACAGTTAAACAAATATCCACTTACAGATTCTACAAAAAGAGTGTTTCCAATCTGCTGTATCCAAAGAAAGGTTCAACTCTGTTAGTTGAGGACACACATCACAAAGAAGTTTTTGAGAATGCTTCTGTCTAGATTTTAAATGAAGATATTCCCGTTTCCAATGAAATCTTCAGAGCTATCCCAATATCCACTTACAGATTCTACAAAAAGAGTGTTTGCAAAGTTCTGTATCAAAAGAAAGGTTGAACTCTGTTAGTTGAGGACACACATCACAAAGAAGTTTCTGAGAATGCTTCTGTCTAGATTTTACATGAAGATATTCCCGTTTCCTATGAAATCTTCACAGCTTTCCAAATATCCACTTGCAGATTCTACAAAAAGAGTGTTTCCAAACTGCTGTATCAAAAGAAAGGTTCAACTCTCTTAGATGAGGACACACATCCCAGATAAGTTTCTGAGAAATGCTCTGTCGCGTTTTTATGGGAAGATACTTCCTTTTTCACCGTAGGCCTGAAAGCGCTCGAAATGTCCACTTCCAGATACTGCAGAAAGAGTGTTTCAAACCTGCTCTATGAAACGGAATGTTCAGCTCTGAGACTTGAATGCAGATATCACAAAGTAGTTTCTGACAGTGCTTCTGTCTAGATTTTAGAAGAAGATATTCCCGTTTCCAATGAAATCGTTAGAACTCTCTTGATATCCACATACAGATACTACAAAAAGAGTGTTTCCAAACTGCTCTATAAAAAGAAAGGTTCAACTCTGTTAGTTGAGGACACTCATCACAAAGAAGTTTCTGAGAATGCTTCTGTGTAGATTTAATGGGGAGATATTTCGTTTTACACCATAGGCCCGAATGCGCTCGTAATGTCCACTTCCAGACACTACAGAAAGAGGGTTTCCAACCTGCTCTGTGAAAGGGAATGTTCAGCTCTGTGACTTGAATGCAGATATCACAAAGTAGTTTCTGACAGTGCTTCTGTCTAGATTTCAGATGCAGATATTCCCGTTTCCAATGAAATCGTTAGAACTATCTAGATATCCACTTACGGATTCTACAAAAAGAGTGTTTCCAAAGTGCTCTGTCAAAAGAAAGGTTCAACTCTGATAGTTGGGGAAACTCATCACAAAGAAGTTTCTGAGAATGCTTCTGTGAAGATTTTATATGAAGATATTCCAGTTTCCTATGAAATCTTCACAGTTATCCAAATATCCACTGGCAGATTCTACAAAAAGAGTGTTTCCAAAGTGCTCTATTAATAAAATGGTTCAACTCTGTTAGTTGAGGACACTCATCACAAAGAAGTTTCTGACAATGCTTCTGTCTAGATTTTATATGAAGATATTCCCGTTTCCAACGAAATCATCACAGTTAAAGAAATATCCTCTTACAGATTCTACAAAAAGAGTGTTTCCAAACTGCTGTATCCAAAGAAAGGTTCAACTCTGTTAGTTGAGGACACACATCACAAAGAAGTTTCTGAGAATGCTTCTGTCTGGATTTTAAATGAAGATATTCCCGTTTCCAACGAAATCTTCAGAGCTATCCCAATATCCTCTTACAGATTCTACAAAAAGAGTGTTTGCAAATTGCTGTATCAAAAGAAAGTTTGAACTCTGTTAGTTGAGGACACACATCACAAAGAAGTTTCTGAGAATGCTTCTGTCTAGATTTTACATGAAGATATTCCCGTTTCCTATGAAATCTTCACAGCTTTCCAAATATCCACTTGCAGATTCTACAAAAAGAGTGTTTCCAAACTGCTGTATCAAAAGAAAGGTTCAACTCTCTTAGTTGAGGACACACATCCCAAATAAGTTTCTGAGAAATCCTCTGTCTCGTTTTTACGGGAAGATACTTCCTTTTTCACCGTAGGCCTGAAAGCGCTCGAAATGTCCACTTCCAGATACTGCAGAAAGAGTGTTTCAAACCTGCTCTATGAAACGGAATGTTCAGCTCTGAGACTTGAATGCAGATATCACAAAGTAGTTTCTGACAGTGCTTCTGTCTAGATTTTAGAAGAAGATATTCCCGTTTCCAATGAAATCGTTAGAACTCTCTTGATATCCACATACAGATACTACAAAAAGAGTGTTTCCAAACTGCTCTATAAAAAGAAAGGTTCAACTCTGTTAGTTGAGGACACTCATCACAAAGAAGTTTCTGAGAATGCTTCTGTCTAGATTTTATATGAATATACTCCCATTTCCAACGAAATCTTCACAGTTATCCAAACATCGACTTGCAGATTCTACAAAAAGAGTGTTTCCAAACTGCTCTATCAAAAGAAAGTTTCAACTCTGTTAGTTGAGGAAACACATCCCACATAAGTTTCTGAGAATGCTTCTGTGTAGATTTAATGGGGAGATATTTCGTTTTTCACCATAGGCCCGAATGCGCTCGTAATGTCCACTTCCAGACACTACAGAAAGACGGTTTCCAACCTGCTCTATGAAAGGGAATGTTCAGCTCTGTGACTTGAATGCAGATATCACAAAGTAGTTTCTGACACTGCTTCTGTCTAGATTTCAGAAGCAGATATTCCCGTTTCCAAAGAAATCGTTAGAACTATCTAGATATCCACTTACAGATTCTACAAAAAGAGTGTTTCCAAAGTGCTCTGTCAAAAGAAAGGTTCAACTCTGTTAGTTGAGGACACTCATCACAAAGAAGTTTCTGAGAATGCTTCTGTGAAGATTTTATATGAAGATATTCCCGTTTCCTATGAAATCTTCACAGTTATCCAAATATCCACTTGAAGATTCTACAAAAAGAGTGTTTCCAAATTGCTGTAGCAAAAGAAATGTTGAACTCTGTTAGTTGAGGACACACATCACAAAGAAGTTTCTGAGAATGCTTCTGTCAAGATTTTATATGAAGATATTACCGTTTCCAACGAAATCTTCACAGTTATCCAAATATCCACTTGCAGATTCTACAAAAAGAGTGTTTCCAAACTGCTATATCAAAAGAAATGATCAAGTCTGTTAGTGGAGTAAACTCATCCCAAATAAGTTTCTTAGAATGTTTTTGTCTAGATTTTATGGGATGATATTTCCTTTTTCACCATAGGCCTGAAAGCGCTCGAAATGTCCACTTCCAGATACTACAGAAAGACTGTTTCAAACCTACTCTATGAAAGGGAATGTTCAGCTCTGTGACTCGAATGCAGATATCACAAAGTAGTTTCTGACAGCGCTTCCGTCTAGATTTTAGATGAAGATATTCCCGTTTCCAACGAAATCATCACAGTTATCCAAATATCCACTTACAGAATCTACAAAAAGAGTGTTTCCAAACTGCTGTATCCAAAGAAAGGTTCAACTCTGTTAGTTGAGGACACACATCACAAGGAAGTTTCTCAGAATGCTTCTGTCTAGATTTTAAATGAAGATATTCCCGTTTCCAACGAAATCCTCAGAGATATCCCAATATCCACTTACAGATTCTACAAAAAGTGTGTTTCCAAACTGCTGTATCCAAAGAAAGGTTCAACTCTGTTAGTTGAGGACACACATCACAAAGAAGTTTCTGAGAATGCTTCTGTCTAGATTTTACATGAAGATATTCCCGTTTCCTATGAAATCTTCACAGCTTTCCAAGTATCCACTTGCAGATTCTACAAAAAGAGTGTTTCCAAACTGCTGTATCAAAAGAAAGGTTCAACTCTCTTAGTTGAGGACACACATCCCACATAAGTTTCTGAGAAATCCTCTGTCTCGTTTTTACGGGAAGATACTTCCTTTTTCACCGTAGGCCTGAAAGCGCTCGAAATGTCCACTTCCAGATACTGCAGAATGAGTGTTTCAAACCTGCTCTATGAAACGGAGTGTTCAGCTCTGAGACTTGAATGCAGATATCACAAAGTAGTTTCTGACAGTGCTTCTGTCTAGATTTTAGAAGAAGATATTCCCGTTTCCAATGAAATCGTTGGAACTCTCTTGATATCCACATACAGATACTACAAAAAGAGTGTTTCCAAACTGCTCTATAAAAAGAAAGGTTCAACTCTGTTAGTTGAGGACACTCATCACAAAGAAGTTTCTGAGAATGCTTCTGTCTAGATTTTATTTGAAGATATTCCCGTTTCCAACGAAATCTTCACTGTTATCCAAACATCGACTTGCAGATTCTACAAAAAGAGTGTTTCCAAACTGCTCTATCAAAAGAAAGTTTCAACTCTGTTAGTTGAGGACACACATCCCAAATAAGTTTCTGAGAATGCTTCTGTGTAGATTTAATGGGGAGATATTTCGTTTTTCACCATAGGCCCGAATGCACTCGTAATGTCCACTTCCAGACACTACAGAAAGAGGGTTTCCAACCTGCTCAATGAAAGGGAATGTTCAGCCCTGTGACTTGAATGCAGATATCACAAAGTAGTTTCTGACAGTGCTTCTGTCTAAATTTCAGATGCAGATATTCCCGTTTGCAATGAAATCGTTAGAACTATCTAGATATCCACTTACAGATTCTACAAAAAGAGTGTTTCCAAAGTGCTCTGTCAAAAGAAAGGTTCAACTCTGTTAGTTGAGGATACTAATCCAAAGAAGTTTCTGAGAATGCTTCTGTGAAGATTTTATATGAAGATATTCCCGTTTCCTATGAAATCTTCACAGTTATCCAAATATCCACTTGCAGATTCTACAAAAAGAGTGTTTCCAAACTGTTATATCAAAAGAAATGATCAAGTCTGTTAGTGGAGTAAACTCATCCCAAATAAGTTTCTTAGAATGCTTTTGCCTAGATTTTATCGGATGATATTTCCTTTTTCACCGTAGGACTGAAAGCGCTCGAAATGTCCACTTCCAGATACTACAGAAAGACTGTTTCAAACCTACTCTATGAAAGGGAATGTTCAGCTCTGTGACTTGAATGCAGATATCACAAAGTAGTTTCTGACAGCGCTTCTGTCTAGATTTTAGATGAAGATATTCCCATTTCCAACGAAATCATCACAGTTATCCAAATATCCACTTACAGATTCTACAAAAAGAGTGTTTCCAAACTGCTGTATCCAAAGAAAAGTTCAACTCTGTTAGGTGAGGACACACATCACAAAGAAGTTTCTGAGAATGCTTCTGTCTAGATTTTATATGAAGATATTCCCGTTTCCAATGAAATCTTCACAGTTATCCAAATATCCAATTACAGATTCCACAAAAAGAGTGTTTCCAAACTGCACTATAAAAAGAAAGGTTCAACTCTGTTAGTTGAGGACACTCATCACAAAGAAGTTTCTGAGAATTCTTCTGTCTAGATTTTATATGAAGATATTCCCGTTTCCAACGAAATCTTCACAGTTATCCAAATATCCACTTGAAGATTCTACCAAAAGAGTGTTTCCAAAGTGCTCTATTAATAAAATGGTTCAACTCTGTTAGTTGAGGACACTCATCACAAAGAAGTTTCTGACAATGCTTCTGTCTAGATTTTATATGAAGATATTCCCGTTTCCAACGAAATCATCACAGTTAAACAAATATCCACTTACAGATTCTACAAAAAGAGTGTTTCCAATCTGCTGTATCCAAAGAAAGGTTCAACTCTGTTAGTTGAGGACACACATCACAAAGAAGTTTTTGAGAATGCTTCTGTCTAGATTTTAAATGAAGATATTCCCGTTTCCAATGAAATCTTCAGAGCTATCCCAATATCCACTTACAGATTCTACAAAAAGAGTGTTTCCAAACTGCTGTATCAAAAGAAAGGTTGAACTCTGTTAGTTGAGGACACACATCACAAAGAAGTTTCTGAGAAATCCTCTGTCTCGTTTTTACGGGAAGATACTTCCTTTTTCACCGTAGGCCTGAAAGCGCTCGAAATGTCCACTTCCAGATACTGCAGAATGAGTGTTTCAAACCTGCTCTATGAAACGGAGTGTTCAGCTCTGAGACTTGAATGCAGATATCACAAAGTAGTTTCTGACAGTGCTTCTGTCTAGATTTTAGAAGAAGATATTCCCGTTTCCAATGAAATCGTTGGAACTCTCTTGATATCCACATACAGATACTACAAAAAGAGTGTTTCCAAACTGCTCTATAAAAAGAAAGGTTCAACTCTGTTAGTTGAGGACACTCATCACAAAGAAGTTTCTGAGAATGCTTCTGTCTAGATTTTATATGAAGATATTCCCGTTTCCAACGAAATCTTCACTGTTATCCAAACATCGACTTGCAGATTCTACAAAAAGAGTGTTTCCAAACTGCTCTATCAAAAGAAAGTTTCAACTCTGTTAGTTGAGGACACACATCCCAAATAAGTTTCTGAGAATGCTTCTGTGTAGATTTAATGGGGAGATATTTCGTTTTTCACCATAGGCCCGAATGCACTCGTAATGTCCACTTCCAGACACTACAGAAAGAGGGTTTCCAACCTGCTCAATGAAAGGGAATGTTCAGCCCTGTGACTTGAATGCAGATATCACAAAGTAGTTTCTGACAGTGCTTCTGTCTAAATTTCAGATGCAGATATTCCCGTTTGCAATGAAATCGTTAGAACTATCTAGATATCCACTTACAGATTCTACAAAAAGAGTGTTTCCAAAGTGCTCTGTCAAAAGAAAGGTTCAACTCTGTTAGTTGAGGATACTAATCCAAAGAAGTTTCTGAGAATGCTTCTGTGAAGATTTTATATGAAGATATTCCCGTTTCCTATGAAATCTTCACAGTTATCCAAATATCCACTTGCAGATTCTACAAAAAGAGTGTTTCCAAACTGCTATATCAAAAGAAATGATCAAGTCTGTTAGTGGAGTAAACTCATCCCAAATAAGTTTCTTAGAATGCTTTTGTCTATATTTTATGGGATGATATTTCCTTTTTCACCATAGGCCTGAAAGCGCTCGAAATGTCCACTTCCCGATACTAAAGAAAGACTGTTTCAAACCTACTCTATGAAAGGGAATGTTCAGCTCTGTGACTTGAATGCAGATATCACAAAGTAGTTTCTGACAGCGCTTCTGTCTAGATTTTAGATGAAGATATTCCCGTTTCCAACGAAATCATCACAGTTATCCAAATATCCACTTGAATATTCTACAAAAAGAGTGTTTCCAAACTGCTGTATCCAAAGAAAGGTTCAACTCTGTTAGTTGAGGACACACATCACAAAGAAGTTTCTCAGAATGCTTCTGTCTGGATTTTAAATGAAGATATTCCCGTTTCCAACGAAATCCTCAGAGATATCCCAATATCCACTTACAGATTCTACAAAAAGTGTGTTTCCAAACTGCTGTATCAAAAGAAAGGTTCAACTCTGTTAGTTGAGGACACACATCACAAAGAAGTTTCTGAGAATGCTTCTGTCTAGATTTTACATGAAGATATTCCCGTTTCCTATGAAGTCTTCACAGCTTTCCAAATATCCACTTGCAGATTCTAAAAAAAGAGGGTTTCCAAACTGCTGTATCAAAAGAAAGGTTCAACTCTCTTAGTTGAGGACACACATCCCAAATAAGTTTCTGAGAAATCCTCTGTCTCGTTTTTATGGGAAGATACTTCCTTTTTCACCGTAGGCCTGAAAGCGCTCGAAATGTCCACTTGCAGATACTGCAGAAAGAGTGTTTCAAACCTGCTCTATGAAAGGGAATGTTCAGCTCTGTGACTTGAATGCAGATATCACAAAGTAGATTCTGACAGTGCTTCTGTCTAGAATTAAGATGAAGATATTCCCTTTTCCAACGAAATCGTTAGGACTATCTAGATATCCAATTACAGATTCCACAAAAAGAGTGTTTCCAAACTGCTCTATAAAAAGAAAGGTTCAACTCTGTTAGTTGAGGACACTCATCACAAAGAAGATTCTGAGAATTCTTCTGTCTAGATTTTATATGAAGATATTCCCGTTTCCAACGAAATCTTCACAGTTATCCAAATATCCACTTGAAGATTCTACCAAAAGAGTGTTTCCAAAGTGCTCTATTAATAAAATGGTTCAACTCTGTTAGTTGAGGACACTCATCACAAAGAAGTTTCTGACAATGCTTCTGTCTAGATTTTATATGAAGATATTCCCGTTTCCAACGAAATCATCACAGTTAAACAAATATCCACTTACAGATTCTACAAAAAGAGTGTTTCCAAACTGCTCTATCCAAAGAAAAGTTCAACTCTGTTAGTTGAGGACACACATCACAAAGGAGTTTCTGAGAATGCTTCTGTCTAGATTTTACATGAAGATATTCCCGTTTCCAACGAAATCCTCTGAGATATCCCAATATCCACGTACAGATTCTACAAAAAGTGTGTTTCCAAACTGCTGTATCAAAAGAAAGGTTCAACTCTGTTAGTTGAGGACACACATCACAAAGGAGTTTCTGAGAATGCTTCTGTCTAGATTTTACATGAAGATATTCCCGTTTCCTATGAAATCTTCACAGCTTTCCAAATATCCACTTGCAGATTCTACAAAAAGAGTGTTTCCAAACTGCTGTATCAAAAGAAAGGTTCAACTCTCTTAGTTGAGGACACACATCCCAAATATGTTTCTGAGAAATCCTCTGTCTCGTTTTTATGGGAAGATACTTCCTTTTTCACCGTAGGCCTGAAAGCACTCGAAATGTCCACTTGCAGATACTGCAGAAAGAGTGTTTCAAACCTGCACTATGAAATGGAATGTTCAGCTCTGTGACTTGAATGCAGATATCACAAAGTAGATTCTGACAGTGCTTCTGTCTAGAGTTAAGATGAAGATATTCCTTTTTCCAACGAAATCGTTAGGACTATCTAGATATCCAATTACAGATTCCACAAAAAGAGTGTTTCCAAACTGCTCTATAAAAAGAAAGGTTCAACTCTGTTAGTTGAGGACACTCATCACAAAGAAGTTTCTGAGAATTCTTCTGTCTAGATTTTATATGAAGATATTCCCGTTTCCAACGAAATCTTCACAGTTATCCAAATATCCACTTGAAGATTCTACCAAAAGGGTGTTTCCAAAGTGCTCTATTAATAAAATGGTTCAACTCTGTTAGTTGAGGACACTCATCACAAAGAAGTTTCTGACAATGCTTCTGTCTAGATTTTATATGAAGATATTCCCGTTTCCAATGAAATCATCACAGTTAAACAAATATCCACTTACAGATTCTACAAAAAGAGTGTTTCCAAACTGCTGTATCCAAAGAAAGGTTCAACTCTGTCAGTTGAGGACACTCATCACAAAGAAGTTTCTGAGAATGCTTCTGTCTAGATTTTAAATGAAGATATTCCCGTTTCCAACGAAATCTTCAGAGCTATCCAAATATCCACTTACAGATTCTGCAAAAAGAGTGTTTGCAAATTGCTGTATCAAAAGAAAGGTTGAACTCTGTTAGTTGAGGACACACATCACAAAGAAGTTTCTGAGAATGCTTCTGTCTAGATTTTACATGAAGATATTCCCGTTTCCTATGAAATCCTCACAGCTTTCCAAATATCCACTTGCAGATTCTACAAAAAGAGTGTTTGCAAATTGCTGTATCAAAAGAAAGGTTCAACTCAATTAGTTGAGGACACACATCCCACATAAGTTTCTGAGAAATCCTCTGTCTCGTTTTTACGGGAAGATACTTCCTTTTTCACCGTAGGCCTGAAAGCGCTCGAAATGTCCACTTCCAGATACTGCAGAAAGAGTGTTTCAAACCTGCTCTATGAAACGGAATGTTCAGCTCTGAGACTTGAATGCAGATATCACAAAGTAGTTTCTGACAGTGCTTCTGTCTAGATTTTAGAAGAAGATATTCCCGTTTCCGATGAAATCGTTAGAACTCTCTTGATATCCACATACAGATACTACAAAAAGAGTGTTTCCAAACTGGTCTATAAAGAGAAAGGTTCAACTCTGTTAGTTGAGGACACTCATCACAAAGAAGTTTCTGAGAATGTTTCTGTCTAGATTTTATATGAAGAGATTCCCGTTTCCATCGAAATCTTCACAGTTATCCAAACATCGACTTGCAGATTCTACAAAAAGAGTGTTTCCAAACTGCTCTATCAAAAGAAAGTTTCAACTCTGTTAGTTGAGGACACACATCCCACATAAGTTTCTGAGAATGCTTCTGTGTAGATTTAATGGGGAGATATTTCGTTTTTCACCATAGGCCCGAATGCGCTCGTAATGTCCACTTCCAGACACTACAGAAAGAGGGTTTCCAACCTGCTCTATGAAAGGGAATGTTCAGCTCTGTGACTTGAATGCAGATATCACAAAGTAGTTTCTGACAGTGCTTCTGTCTAGATTTCAGATGCAGATATTCCCGTTTCCAATGAAATCGTTAGAACCATCTAGATATCCACTTACAAATTCTACAAAAAGAGTGTTTCCAAAGAGCTCTGTCAAAAGAAAGGTTCAACTCTGTTAGTTGAGGACACTCATCACAAAGAAGTTTCTGAGAATGCTTCTGTGAATATTTTATATGAAGATATTCCCGTTTCCTATGAAATCTTCACAGCTTTCCAAATATCCACTTGCAGATTCTACAAAAAGAGTGTTTCCAAACTGCTATATCAAAAGAAATGATCAAGTCTGTTAGTGGAGTAAACTCATCCCCAATAAGTTTCTTAGAATGCTTTTGTCTAGATTTTATGGGATGATATTTCCTTTTTCACCATAGGCCTGAAAGCGCTCGAAATGTCCACTTCCAGATACTACAGAAAGACTGTTTCAAACCTACTCTATGAAAGGGAATGTTCAGCTCTGTGTCTTGAATGCAGATATCACAAAGTAGATTCTAACAGCGCTTCTGTCTAGATTTTAGATGAAGATATTCCCGTTTCCAACGAAATCATCACAGTTATCCAAATATCCACTTACAGATTCTACAAAAAGAGTGTTTCCAAACTGCTGTATCCAAAGAAAGGTTCAACTCTGTTAGTTGAGGACACTCATCACAAAGAAGTTTCTGAGAATGCTTCTGTCTAGATTTTAAATGAAGATATTCCCGTTTCCAACGAAATCATCACAGTTAAACAAACATCCACTTGCAGATTCTACAAAAAGAGTGTTTCCAAACTGCTCTATCCAAAGAAAAGTTCAACTCTGTTAGTTGAGGACACACATCACAAAGGAGTTTCTGAGAATGCTTCTGTCTAGATTTTACATGAAGATATTCCCGTTTCCAACGAAATCCTCTGAGATATCCCAATATCCACTTACAGATTCTTCAAAAAGTGTGTTTCCAAACTGCTGTATCAAAAGAAAGGTTCAACTCTGTTAGTTGAGGACCCACATCACAAAGGAGTTTCTGAGAATGCTTCTGTCTAGATTTTACATGAAGATATTCCCGTTTCCTATGAAATCTTCACAGCTTTCCAAATATCCACTTGCAGATTCTACAAAAAGAGTGTTTCCAAACTGCTGTATCAAAAGAAAGGTTCAACTCTCTTAGTTGAGGACACACATCCCAAATAAGTTTCTGAGAAATCCTCTGTCTCGTTTTTATGGGAAGATACTTCCTTTTTCACCGTAGGCCTGAAAGCGCTCGAAATGTCCACTTGCAGATACTGCAGAAAGAGTGTTTCAAACCTGCACTATGAAAGGGAATGTTCAGCTCTGTGACTTGAATGCAGATATCACAAAGTAGATTCTGACAGTGCTTCTGTCTAGAATTAAGATGAAGATATTCCCTTTTCCAACGAAATCGTTAGGACTATCTAGATATCCAATTACAGATTCCACAAAAAGAGTGTTTCCAAACTGCTCTATAAAAAGAAAGGTTCAACTCTGTTAGTTGAGGACACTCATCACAAAGAAGTTTCTGAGAATTCTTCTGTCTAGATTTTATATGAAGATATTCCCGTTTCCAACGAAATTTTCACAGTTATCCAAATATCCACTTGAAGATTCTACCAAAAGAGTGTTTCAAAAGTGCTTTATTAATAAAATGGTTCAACTCTGTTAGTTGAGGACACTCGTCACAAAGAAGTTTCTGACAATGCTTCTGTCTAGATTTTATATGAAGATATTCCCGTTTCCAATGAAATCATCACAGTTAAACAAATATCCACTTACAGATTCTACAAAAAGAGTGTTTCCAAACTGCTGTATCCAAAGAAAGGTTCAACTCTGTTAGTTGAGGACACTCATCACAAAGAAGTTTCTGAGAATGCTTCTGTCTAGATTTCAAATGAAGATATTCCCGTTTCCAACGAAATCTTCAGAGCTATCCCAATATCCACTTACAGATTCTGCAAAAAGAGTGTTTGCAAATTGCTGTATCAAAAGAAAGGTTGAACTCTGTTAGTTGAGGACACACATCACAAAGAAGTTTCTGAGAATACTTCTGTCTAGATTTTACATGAAGAAATTCCCGTTTCCTATGAAATCTTCACAGCTTTCCAAATATCCACTTGCAGATTCTACAAAAAGAGTGTTTCCAAACTGCTCTATAAAAAGAAAGGTTCAACTCTGTTAGTTGAGGACACTCATCACAAAGAAGTTTCTGAGAATGCTTCTGTCTAGATTTTATATGAAGATATTCCCGTTTCCATCGAAATCTTCACAGTTATCCAAACATCGACTTGCAGATTCTACAAAAAGAGTGTTTCCAAACTGCTCTATCAAAAGAAAGTTTCAACTCTGTTAGTTGAGGACACACATCCCAAATAAGTTTCTGAGAATGCTTCTGTGTAGATTTAATGGGGAGATATTTCGTTTTTCACCATAATCCCAAATGCGCTCGTAATGTCCACTTCCAGACACTACAGAAAGAGGGTTTCCAACCTGCTCTATGAAAGGGAATGTTCAGCTCTGTGACTTGAATGCAGATATCACAAAGTAGTTTCTGACAGTGCTTCTGTCTAGATTTCAGATGCAGATATTCCCGTTTCCAATGAAATCGTTAGAACTATCTAGATATCCTCTTACAGATTCTACAAAAAGAGTGTTTCCAAAGTGCTCTGTCAAAAGAAAGGTTCAACTCTGTTAGTTGAGGACACTCATCACAAAGAAGTTTCTGAGAATGCTTCTGTGAAGATTTTATATGAAGATATTCCCGTTTCCTATGAAATCTTCACAGTTATCCAAATATCCACTTGAAAATTCTACAAAAAGAGTGTTTCCAAACTGCTCTGTCAAAAGAAATGTTGAACTCTCTAAGTTGAGGACACACATCACAAAGAAGTTTCTGAGAATGCTTCTATCAAGATTTTATATGAAGATATTTCCGTTTCCAACGAAATCTTCACAGTTATCCAAATATCCACTTGCAGGTTCTACAAAAAGAGTGTTTCCAAACTGCTATATCAAAAGAAATGATCAAGTCTGTTAGTGGAGTAAACTCATCCCAAATAAGTTTCTTAGAATGCTTTTGTCTAGATTTTATGGGATGATATTTCCTTTTTCACCATAGGCCTGAAAGCGCTCAAAATGTCCACTTCCAGATACTACAGAAAGACTGTTTCAAACCTACTCTATGAAAGGGAATGTTCAGCTCTGTGACTTGAATGCAGATATCACAAAGTAGTTTCTGACAG
Organism: Gorilla gorilla gorilla; assembly: GCF_029281585.2. NCBI lineage: Eukaryota > Metazoa > Chordata > Mammalia > Primates > Hominidae > Gorilla > Gorilla gorilla. The sequence continues at coordinate 18,628,294 of NC_073237.2, forward strand.
CGCTTCTGTCTAGATTTTAGATGAAGATATTCCCGTTTCCAACGAAATCATCACAGTTATCCAAATATCCACTTACAGATTCTACAAAAAGAGTGTTTCCAAACTGCTGTATCCAAAGAAAGGTTCAACTCTGTTAGTTGAGGACACTCATCACAAAGAAGTTTCTGAGAATGCTTCTGTCTAGATTTTACATGAACATATTCCCGTTTCCTATGAAATCTTCACAGCTTTCCAAATATCCACTTGCAGATTCTACAAAAAGAGTGTTTCCAAACTGCTGTATCAAAAGAAAGTTTCAACTCTCCTGGTTGAGGACACACAACCCAGATAAGTTTCTGAGAAACCCTCTGTCTCGTTTTTACGGGAAGATACTTCCTTTTTCACCGTAGGCCTGAAAGCGCTCGAAATGTCCACTTCCAGATGCTGCAGAAAGAGTGTTTCAAACCTGCTCTATGAAACGGAATGTTCAGCTCTGTGACTTGAATGCAGATATCACAAATTAGTTTCTGACAGTGCTTCTGTCTAGATTTTAGATGAAGATATTCCCGTTTCCAACGAAATCATCACAGTTATCCAAATATCCACTTACAGATTCTACAAAAAGAGTGTTTACAAACTGCTGTATCCAAAGAAAGGTTCAACTCTGTTAGGTGAGGACACACATCACAAAGACGTTTCTGAGAATGCTTCTGTCTAGATTTTATATGAAGATATTCCCGTTTCCAACGAAATCTTCACTGTTATCCAAACATCGACTTGCAGATTCTACAAAAAGAGTGTTTCCAAACTGCTCTATCAAAAGAAAGTTTCAACTCTGTTAGTTGAGGACACACATCCCAAATAAGTTTCTGAGAATGCTTCTGTGTAGATTTAATGGGGAGATATTTCGTTTTTCACCATAGGCCCGAATGCACTCGTAATTTCCACTTCCAGACACTACAGAAAGAGGGTTTCCAACCTGCTCAATGAAAGGGAATGTTCAGCCCTGTGACTTGAATGCAGATATCACAAAGTAGTTTCTGACAGTGCTTCTGTCTAAATTTCAGATGCAGATATTCCCGTTTGCAATGAAATCGTTAGAACTATCTAGATATCCACTTACAGATTCTACAAAAAGAGTGTTTCCAAAGTGCTCTGTCAAAAGAAAGGTTCAACTCTGTTAGTTGAGGATACTAATCCAAAGAAGTTTCTGAGAATGCTTCTGTGAAGATTTTATATGAAGATATTCCCGTTTCCTATGAAATCTTCACAGTTATCCAAATATCCACTTGCAGATTCTACAAAAAGAGTGTTTCCAAACTGTTATATCAAAAGAAATGATCAAGTCTGTTAGTGGAGTAAACTCATCCCAAATAAGTTTCTTAGAATGCTTTTGCCTAGATTTTATCGGATGATATTTCCTTTTTCACCGTAGGACTGAAAGCGCTCGAAATGTCCACTTCCAGATACTACAGAAAGACTGTTTCAAACCTACTCTATGAAAGGGAATGTTCAGCTCTGTGACTTGAATGCAGATATCACAAAGTAGTTTCTGACAGCGCTTCTGTCTAAATTTTAGATGAAGACATTCCCGTTTCCAACGAAATCATCACAGTTATCCAAATATCCACTTACAGATTCTACAAAAAGAGTGTTTCCAAACTGCTGTATCCAAAGAAAAGTTCAACTCTGTTAGGTGAGGACACACATCACAAAGAAGTTTCTGAGAATGCTTCTGTCTAGATTTTATATGAAGATATTCCCGTTTCCAATGAAATCTTCACAGTTATCCAAATATCCAATTACAGATTCCACAAAAAGAGTGTTTCCAAACTGCACTATAAAAAGAAAGGTTCAACTCTGTTAGTTGAGGACACTCATCACAAAGAAGTTTCTGAGAATTCTTCTGTCTAGATTTTATATGAAGATATTCCCGTTTCCAACGAAATCTTCACAGTTATCCAAATATCCACTTGAAGATTCTACCAAAAGAGTGTTTCCAAACTGCTGTATCAAAAGAAAGGTTCAACTCTCTTAGTTGAGGACACACATCCCAAATGAGTTTCTGAGAAATCCTCTGTCTCGTTTTTATGGGAAGATACTTCCTTTTTCACCGTAGGCCTGAAAGCGCTCGAAATGTCCACTTGCAGATACTGCAGAAAGAGTGTTTCAAACCTGCTCTATGAAAGGGAATGTTCAGCTCTGTGACTTGAATGCAGATATCACAAAGTAGATTCTGACAGTGCTTCTGTCTAGAATTAAGATGAAGATATTCCCTTTTCCAACGAAATCGTTAGGACTATCTAGATATCCAATTACAGATTCCACAAAAAGAGTGTTTCCAAACTGCTCTATAAAAAGAAAGGTTCAACTCTGTTAGTTGAGGACACTCATCACAAAGAAGTTTCTGAGAATTCTTCTGTCTAGATTTTATATGAAGATATTCCCGTTTCCAACGAAATCTTCACAGTTATCCAAATATCCACTTGAAGATTCTACCAAAAGAGTGTTTCCAAAGTGCTCTATTAATAAAATGGTTCAACTCTGTTAGTTGAGGACACTCATCACGAAGAAGTTTCTGACAATGCTTCTGTCTAGATTTTATATGAAGATATTCCCGTTTCCAACGAAATCATCACAGTTAAACAAATATCCACTTACAGATTCTACAAAAAGAGTGTTTCCAATCTGCTGTATCCAAAGAAAGGTTCAACTCTGTTAGTTGAGGACACACATCACAAAGAAGTTTCTGAGAATGCTTCTGTCTAGATTTTAAATGAAGATATTCCCGTTTCCAACGAAATCTTCAGAGCTATCCCAATATCCAGTTACAGATTCTGCAAAAAGAGTGTTTGCAAATTGCTGTATCAAAAGAAAGGTTGAACTCTGTTAGTTGAGGACACACATCACAAATAAGTTTCTGAGAATGCTTCTGTCTAGATTTCACATGAAGATATTCCCGTTTCCTATGAAATCTTCACAGCTTTCCAAATATCCACTTGCAGATTCTACAAAAAGAGTGTTTCCAAACTGCTGTATCAAAAGAAAGGTTCAACTCTCTTAGTTGAGGACACACATCCCACATAAGTTTCTGAGAAATCCTCTGTCTCGTTTTTACGGGAAGATACTTCCTTTTTCACCGTAGGCCTGAAAGCGCTCGAAATGTCCACTTCCAGATACTGCAGAAAGAGTGTTTCAAACCTGCTCTATGAAACGGAATATTCAGCTCTGAGACTTGAATGCAGATATCACAAAGTAGTTTCTGACAGTGCTTCTGTCTAGATTTTAGAAGAAGATATTCCCGTTTCCAATGAAATCGTTAGAACTCTCTTGATATCCACATACAGATACTACAAAAAGAGTGTTTCCAAACTGCTCTATAAAGAGAAAGGTTCATCTCTGTTAGTTGAGGACACTCATCACAAAGAAGTTTCTGAGAATGCTTCTGTCTAGATTTTATATGAAGATATTCCCGTTTCCATCGAAATCTTCACAATTATCCAAACATCGACTTGCAGATTCTACAAAAAGAGTGTTTCCAAACTGCTCTATCAAAAGAAAGGTTGAACATTGTTAGTTGAGGACACACATCCCAAATAAGTTTCTGAGAATGCTTCTGTGTAGATTTAATGGGGAGATATTTCGTTTTTCACCATAGGCCCGAATGCGCTCGTAATGTCCACTTCCAGACACTACAGAAAGAGGGTTTCCAACCTGCTCTATGAAAGGGAATGTTCAGCTCTGTGACTTGAATGCAGATATCACAAAGTAGTTTCTGACAGTGCTTCTGTCTAGATTTCAGATGCAGATATTCCCGTTTCCAATGAAATCGTTAGAACCATCTAGATATCCACTTACAGATTCTACAAAAAGAGTGTTTCCAAAGTGCTCTGTCAAAAGAAAGGTTCAACTCTGTTAGTTGAGGACACTCATCACAAAGAAGTTTCTGAGAATGCTTCTGTGAAGATTTTATATGAAGATATTCCCGTTTCCTATGAAATCTTCACAGTTATCCAAATATCCACTTGAAGATTCTACAAAAAGAGTGTTTCCAAACTGCTGTAGCAAAAGAAATGTTGAACTCTGTTAGTTGAGGACACACATCACAAAGAAGTTTCTGAGAATGCTTCTGTCAAGATTTTATATGCAGATATTACCGTTTCCAATGAAATCTTCACAGTTATCCAAATATCCACTTGCAGATTCTACAAAAAGAGTGTTTCCAAACTGCTATATCAAAAGAAATGATCAAGTCTGTTAGTGGAGTAAACTCATCCCAAGTAAGTTTCTTAGAATGCTTTTGTCTATATTTTATGGGATGATATTTCCTTTTTCACCATAGGCCTGAAAGCGCTCGAAATGTCCACTTCCCGATACTAAAGAAAGACTGTTTCAAACCTACTCTATGAAAGGGAATGTTCAGCTCTGTGACTTGAATGCAGATATCACAAAGTAGTTTCTGACAGCGCTTCTGTCTAGATTTTAGATGAAGATATTCCCGTTTCCAACGAAATCATCACAGTTATCCAAATATCCACTTGAATATTCTACAAAAAGAGTGTTTCCAAACTGCTGTATCCAAAGAAAGGTTCAACTCTGTTAGTTGAGGACACACATCACAAAGAAGTTTCTCAGAATGCTTCTGTCTGGATTTTAAATGAAGATATTCCCGTTTCCAACGAAATCCTCAGAGATATCCCAATATCCACTTACAGATTCTACAAAAAGTGTGTTTCCAAACTGCTGTATCAAAAGAAAGGTTCAACTCTGTTAGTTGAGGACACACATCACAAAGAAGTTTCTGAGAATGCTTCTGTCTAGATTTTACATGAAGATATTCCCGTTTCCTATGAAGTCTTCACAGCTTTCCAAATATCCACTTGCAGATTCTAAAAAAAGAGGGTTTCCAAACTGCTGTATCAAAAGAAAGGTTCAACTCTCTTAGTTGAGGACACACATCCCAAATAAGTTTCTGAGAAATCCTCTGTCTCGTTTTTATGGGAAGATACTTCCTTTTTCACCGTAGGCCTGAAAGCGCTCGAAATGTCCACTTGCAGATACTGCAGAAAGAGTGTTTCAAACCTGCTCTATGAAAGGGAATGTTCAGCTCTGTGACTTGAATGCAGATATCACAAAGTAGATTCTGACAGTGCTTCTGTCTAGAATTAAGATGAAGATATTCCCTTTTCCAACGAAATCGTTAGGACTATCTAGATATCCAATTACAGATTCCACAAAAAGAGTGTTTCCAAACTGCTCTATAAAAAGAAAGGTTCAACTCTGTTAGTTGAGGACACTCATCACAAAGAAGATTCTGAGAATTCTTCTGTCTAGATTTTATATGAAGATATTCCCGTTTCCAACGAAATCTTCACAGTTCTCCAAATATCCACTTGAAGATTCTACCAAAAGAGTGTTTCCAAAGTGCTCTATTAATAAAATGGTTCAACTCTGTTAGTTGAGGACACTCATCACAAAGAAGTTTCTGACAATGCTTCTGTCTAGATTTTATATGAAGATATTCCCGTTTCCAACGAAATCATCACAGTTAAACAAATATCCACTTACAGATTCTACAAAAAGAGTGTTTCCAAACTGCTGTATCCAAAGAAAGTTTCAACTCTGTTAGTTGAGGACACTCATCACAAAGAAGTTTCTGAGAATGCTTCTGTCTAGATTTTAAATGAAGATATTCCCGTTTCCAACGAAATCTTCAGAGCTATCCCAATATCCACTTACAGATTCTACAAAAAGAGTGTTTGCAAATTGCTGTATCAAAAGAAAGGTTGAACTCTGTTAGTTGAGGACCCACATCACAAAGAAGTTTCAGAGAATGCTTCTGTCTAGATTTTACATGAAGATATTCCCGTTTCCTATGAAATCTTCACAGCTTTCCAAATATCCACTTGCAGATTCTACAAAAAGAGTGTTTCCAAACTGCTGTATCAAAAGAAAGGTTCAACTCTCTTAGTTGAGGACACACATTCCACATAAGTTTCTGAGAAATCCTCTGTCTCGTTTTTACGGGAAGATACTTCCTTTTTCACCGTAGGCCTGAAAGCGCTCGAAATGTCCACTTGCAGATACTGCAGAAAGAGTGTTTCAAACCTGCTCTATGAAAGGGAATGTTCAGCTCTGTGACTTGAATGCAGATATCACAAAGTAGATTCTGACAGTGCTTCTGTCTAGAATTAAGATGAAGATATTCCCTTTTCCAACGAAATCGTTAGGACTATCTAGATATCCAATTACAGATTCCACAAAAAGAGTGTTTCCAAACTGCTCTATAAAAAGAAAGGTTCAACTCTGTTAGTTGAGGACACTCATCACAAAGAAGTTTCTGAGAATTCTTCTGTCTAGATTTTATATGAAGATATTCCCGTTTCCAACGAAATCTTCACAGTTATCCAAATATCCACTTGAAGATTCTACCAAAAGAGTGTTTCCAAAGTGCTCTATTAATAAAATGGTTCAACTCTGTTAGTTGAGGACACTCATCACAAAGAAGTTTCTGAGAATGCTTCTGTCTAGATTTTAAATGAAGATATTCCCGTTTCCAATGAAATCATCACAGTTAAACAAACATCCACTGGCAGATTCTACAAAAAGAGTGTTTCCAAACTGCTCTATCCAAAGAAAAGTTCAACTCTGTTAGTTGGGGACACACATCACAAAGGAGTTTCTGAGAATGCTTCTGTCTAGATTTTACATGAAGATATTCCCGTTTCCAACGAAATCCTCTGAGATATCCCAATATCCACGTACAGATTCTACAAAAAGTGTGTTTCCAAACTGCTGTATCAAAAGAAAGGTTCAACTCTGTTAGTTGAGGACACACATCACAAAGGAGTTTCTGAGAATGCTTCTGTCTAGATTTTACATGAAGATATTCCCGTTTCCTATGAAATCTTCACAGCTTTCCAAATATCCACTTGCAGATTCTACAAAAAGAGTGTTTCCAAACTGCTGTATCAAAAGAAAGGTTCAACTCTCTTAGTTGAGGACACACATCCCAAATATGTTTCTGAGAAATCCTCTGTCTCGTTTTTATGGGAAGATACTTCCTTTTTCACCGTAGGCCTGAAAGCACTCGAAATGTCCACTTGCAGATACTGCAGAAAGAGTGTTTCAAACCTGCACTATGAAATGGAATGTTCAGCTCTGTGACTTGAATGCAGATATCACAAAGTAGATTCTGACAGTGCTTCTGTCTAGAGTTAAGATGAAGATATTCCTTTTTCCAACGAAATCGTTAGGACTATCTAGATATCCAATTACAGATTCCACAAAAAGAGTGTTTCCAAACTGCTCTATAAAAAGAAAGGTTCAACTCTGTTAGTTGAGGACACTCATCACAAAGAAGTTTCTGAGAATTCTTCTGTCTAGATTTTATATGAAGATATTCCCGTTTCCAACGAAATCTTCACAGTTATCCAAATATCCACTTGAAGATTCTACCAAAAGGGTGTTTCCAAAGTGCTCTATTAATAAAATGGTTCAACTCTGTTAGTTGAGGACACTCATCACAAAGAAGTTTCTGACAATGCTTCTGTCTAGATTTTATATGAAGATATTCCCGTTTCCAATGAAATCATCACAGTTAAACAAATATCCACTTACAGATTCTACAAAAAGAGTGTTTCCAAACTGCTGTATCCAAAGAAAGGTTCAACTCTGTCAGTTGAGGACACTCATCACAAAGAAGTTTCTGAGAATGCTTCTGTCTAGATTTTAAATGAAGATATTCCCGTTTCCAACGAAATCTTCAGAGCTATCCAAATATCCACTTACAGATTCTGCAAAAAGAGTGTTTGCAAATTGCTGTATCAAAAGAAAGGTTGAACTCTGTTAGTTGAGGACACACATCACAAAGAAGTTTCTGAGAATGCTTCTGTCTAGATTTTACATGAAGATATTCCCGTTTCCTATGAAATCCTCACAGCTTTCCAAATATCCACTTGCAGATTCTACAAAAAGAGTGTTTGCAAATTGCTGTATCAAAAGAAAGGTTCAACTCAATTAGTTGAGGACACACATCCCACATAAGTTTCTGAGAAATCCTCTGTCTCGTTTTTACGGGAAGATACTTCCTTTTTCACCGTAGGCCTGAAAGCGCTCGAAATGTCCACTTCCAGATACTGCAGAAAGAGTGTTTCAAACCTGCTCTATGAAACGGAATGTTCAGCTCTGAGACTTGAATGCAGATATCACAAAGTAGTTTCTGACAGTGCTTCTGTCTAGATTTTAGAAGAAGATATTCCCGTTTCCAATGAAATCGTTAGAACTCTCTTGATATCCACATACAGATACTACAAAAAGAGTGTTTCCAAACTGCTCTATAAAGAGAAAGGTTCAACTCTGTTAGTTGAGGACACTCATCACAAAGAAGTTTCTGAGAATGTTTCTGTCTAGATTTTATATGAAGAGATTCCCGTTTCCATCGAAATCTTCACAGTTATCCAAACATCGACTTGCAGATTCTACAAAAAGAGTGTTTCCAAACTGCTCTATCAAAAGAAAGTTTCAACTCTGTTAGTTGAGGACACACATCCCACATAAGTTTCTGAGAATGCTTCTGTGTAGATTTAATGGGGAGATATTTCGTTTTTCACCATAGGCCCGAATGCGCTCGTAATGTCCACTTCCAGACACTACAGAAAGAGGGTTTCCAACCTGCTCTATGAAAGGGAATGTTCAGCTCTGTGACTTGAATGCAGATATCACAAAGTAGTTTCTGACAGTGCTTCTGTCTAGATTTCAGATGCAGATATTCCCGTTTCCAATGAAATCGTTAGAACCATCTAGATATCCACTTACAAATTCTACAAAAAGAGTGTTTCCAAAGAGCTCTGTCAAAAGAAAGGTTCAACTCTGTTAGTTGAGGACACTCATCACAAAGAAGTTTCTGAGAATGCTTCTGTGAATATTTTATACGAAGATATTCCCGTTTCCTATGAAATCTTCACAGCTTTCCAAATATCCACTTGCAGATTCTACAAAAAGAGTGTTTCCAAACTGCTATATCAAAAGAAATGATCAAGTCTGTTAGTGGAGTAAACTCATCCCCAATAAGTTTCTTAGAATGCTTTTGTCTAGATTTTATGGGATGATATTTCCTTTTTCACCATAGGCCTGAAAGCGCTCGAAATGTCCACTTCCAGATACTACAGAAAGACTGTTTCAAACCTACTCTATGAAAGGGAATGTTCAGCTCTGTGTCTTGAATGCAGATATCACAAAGTAGATTCTAACAGCGCTTCTGTCTAGACTTTAGATGAAGATATTCCCGTTTCCAACGAAATCATCACAGTTATCCAAATATCCACTTACAGATTCTACAAAAAGAGTGTTTCCAAACTGCTGTATCCAAAGAAAGGTTCAACTCTGTTAGTTGAGGACACTCATCACAAAGAAGTTTCTGAGAATGCTTCTGTCTAGATTTTAAATGAAGATATTCCCGTTTCCAACGAAATCATCACAGTTAAACAAACATCCACTTGCAGATTCTACAAAAAGAGTGTTTCCAAACTGCTCTATCCAAAGAAAAGTTCAACTCTGTTAGTTGAGGACACACATCACAAAGGAGTTTCTGAGAATGCTTCTGTCTAGATTTTACATGAAGATATTCCCGTTTCCAACGAAATCCTCTGAGATATCCCAATATCCACTTACAGATTCTTCAAAAAGTGTGTTTCCAAACTGCTGTATCAAAAGAAAGGTTCAACTCTGTTAGTTGAGGACCCACATCACAAAGGAGTTTCTGAGAATGCTTCTGTCTAGATTTTACATGAGGATATTCCCGTTTCCTATGAAATCTTCACAGCTTTCCAAATATCCACTTGCAGATTCTACAAAAAGAGTGTTTCCAAACTGCTGTATCAAAAGAAAGGTTCAACTCTCTTAGTTGAGGACACACATCCCAAATAAGTTTCTGAGAAATCCTCTGTCTCGTTTTTATGGGAAGATACTTCCTTTTCACCGTAGGCCTGAAAGCGCTCGAAATGTCCACTTGCAGATACTGCAGAAAGAGTGTTTCAAACCTGCACTATGAAAGGGAATGTTCAGCTCTGTGACTTGAATGCAGATATCACAAAGTAGATTCTGACAGTGCTTCTGTCTAGAATTAAGATGAAGATATTCCCTTTTCCAACGAAATCGTTAGGACTATCTAGATATCCAATTACAGATTCCACAAAAAGAGTGTTTCCAAACTGCTCTATAAAAAGAAAGGTTCAACTCTGTTAGTTGAGGACACTCATCACAAAGAAGTTTCTGAGAATTCTTCTGTCTAGATTTTATATGAAGATATTCCCGTTTCCAACGAAATTTTCACAGTTATCCAAATATCCACTTGAAGATTCTACCAAAAGAGTGTTTCAAAAGTGCTTTATTAATAAAATGGTTCAACTCTGTTAGTTGAGGACACTCGTCACAAAGAAGTTTCTGACAATGCTTCTGTCTAGATTTTATATGAAGATATTCCCGTTTCCAATGAAATCATCACAGTTAAACAAATATCCACTTACAGATTCTACAAAAAGAGTGTTTCCAAACTGCTGTATCCAAAGAAAGGTTCAACTCTGTTAGTTGAGGACACTCATCACAAAGAAGTTTCTGAGAATGCTTCTGTCTAGATTTCAAATGAAGATATTCCCGTTTCCAACGAAATCTTCAGAGCTATCCCAATATCCACTTACAGATTCTGCAAAAAGAGTGTTTGCAAATTGCTGTATCAAAAGAAAGGTTGAACTCTGTTAGTTGAGGACACACATCACAAAGAAGTTTCTGAGAATGCTTCTGTCTAGATTTTACATGAAGAAATTCCCGTTTCCTATGAAATCTTCACAGCTTTCCAAATATCCACTTGCAGATTCTACAAAAAGAGTGTTTCCAAACTGCTCTATCAAAAGAAAGGTTCAACTCTCTTAGTTGAGGACACACATCCCAAATAAGTTTCTGAGAAATCCTCTGTCTCGTTTCTACGGGAAGATACTTCCTTTTTCACCGTAGGCCTGAAAGCGCTCGAAATGTCCACTTGCAGATACTGCAGAAAGAGTGTTTCAAACCTGCTCTATGAAAGGGAATGTTCAGCTCTGTGACTTGAATGCAGATATCACAAAGTAGATTCTGACAGTGCTTCTGTCTAGAATTAAGATGAAGATATTCCCTTTTCCAACGAAATCGTTAGGACTATCTAGATATCCAATGACAGATTCCACAAAAAGAGTGTTTCCAAACTGCTCTATAAAAAGAAAGGTTCAACTCTGTTAGTTGAGGACACTCATCACAAAGAAGTTTCTGAGAATTCTTCTGTCTAGATTTTATATGAAGATATTCCCGTTTCCAACGAAATCCTCACAGTTATCCAAATATCCACTTGAAGATTCTACCAAAAGTGTGTTTCCAAAGTGCTCTATTAATAAAATGGTTCAACTCTGTTAGTTGAGGACACTCATCACAAAGAAGTTTCTGACAATGCTTCTGTCTAGATTTTATATGAAGATATTCCCGTTTCCAACGAAATCATCACAGTTAAACAAATATCCACTTACAGATTCTACAAAAAGAGTGTTTCCAAACTGCTGTATCCAAAGAAAGGTTCAACTCTGTTAGTTGAGGACACTCATCACAAAGAAGTTTCTGAGAATGCTTCTGTCTAGATTTTAAATGAAGATATTCCCGTTTCCAACGAAATCTTCAGAGCTATCCCAATATCCACTTACAGATTCTACAAAAAGAGTGTTTGCAAATTGCTGTATCAAAAGAAAGGTTGAACTCTGTTAGTTGAGGACACACATCACAAAGAAGATTCTGAGAATGCTTCTGTCTAGATTTTACATGAAGATATTCCCGTTTCCTATGAAATCTTCACAGCTTTCCAAATATCCACTTGCAGATTCTACAAAAAGAGTGTTTCCAAACTGCTGTATCAAAAGAAAGGTTCAACTCTCTTAGTTGAGGACACACATCCCACATAAGTTTCTGAGAAATCCTCTGTCTCGTTTTTACCGGAAGATACTTCCTTTTTCACCATAGGCCTGAAAGCGCTCAAAATGTCCACTTGCAGATACTGCAGAAAGAGTGTTTCATACCTGCTCTATGAAAGGGAATGTTCAGCTCTGTGACTTGAATGCAGATATCACAAAGTAGATTCTGACAGTGCTTCTGTCTAGAATTAAGATGAAGATATTCCCTTTTCCAACGAAATCGTTAGGACTATCTAGATATCCAATTACAGACTCCACAAAAAGAGTGTTTCCAAACTTCTCTATAAAAAGAAAGGTTCAACTCTGTTAGTTGAGGACACTCATCACAAAGAAGTTTCTGAGAATTCTTCTGTCTAGATTTTATATGAAGATATTCCCGTTTCCAACGAAATCTTCACAGTTATCCAAATATCCACTTGAAGATTCTACCAAAAGAGTGTTTCCAAAGTGCTCTATTAATAAAATGGTTCAACTCTGTTAGTTGAGGACACTCATCACAAAGAAGTTTCTGACAATGCTTCTGTCTAGATTTTATATGAAGATATTCCCGTTTCCAACGAAATCATCACAGTTAAACAAATATCCACTTACAGATTCTACAAAAAGAGTGTTTCCAAACTGCTGTATCCAAAGAAAGGTTCAACTCTGTTAGTTGAGGACACTCATCACAAAGAAGTTTCTGAGAATGCTTCTGTCTAGATTTTAAATGAAGATATTCCCGTTTCCAACGAAATCTTCAGAGCTATCCCAATATCAACTTACAGATTCTACAAAAAGAGTGTTTGCAAATTGCTGTATCAAAAGAAAGGTTGAACTCTGTTAGTTGAGGACACACATCACAAAGAAGTTTCTGAGAATGCTTCTGTCTAGATTTTAAATGAAGATATTCCCGTTTCCATCGAAATCCTCAGAGATATCCCAATATCCACTTACAGATTCTTCAAAAAGTGTGTTTCCAAACTGCTGTATCAAAAGAAAGGTTCAACTCTGTTAGTTGAGGACCCACATCACAAAGGAGTTTCTGAGAATGCTTCTGTCTAGATTTTACATGAAGATATTCCCGTTTCCTATGAAATCTTCACAGCTTTCCAAATATCCACTTGCAGATTCTACAAAAAGAGTGTTTCCAAACTGCTGTATCAAAAGAAAGGTTCAACTCTCTTAGTTGAGGACACACATCCCAAATAAGTTTCTGAGAAATCCTCTGTCTCGTTTTTATGGGAAGATACTTCCTTTTTCACCGTAGGCCTGAAAGCGCTCGAAATGTCCACTTGCAGATACTGCAGAAAGAGTGTTTCAAACCTGCACTATGAAAGGGAATGTTCAGCTCTGTGACTTGAATGCAGATATCACAAAGTAGATTCTGACATTGCTTCTGTCTAGAATTAAGATGAAGATATTCCCTTTTCCAACGAAATCGTTAGGACTATCTAGATATCCAATTACAGATTCCACAAAAAGAGTGTTTCCAAACTGCTCTATAAAAAGAAAGGTTCAACTCTGTTAGTTGAGGACACTCATCACAAAGAAGTTTCTGAGAATTCTTCTGTCTAGATTTTATATGAAGATATTCCCGTTTCCAACGAAATTTTCACAGTTATCCAAATATCCACTTGAAGATTCTACCAAAAGAGTGTTTCAAAAGTGCTTTATTAATAAAATGGTTCAACTCTGTTAGTTGAGGACACTCGTCACAAAGAAGTTTCTGACAATGCTTCTGTCTAGATTTTATATGAAGATATTCCCGTTTCCAATGAAATCATCACAGTTAAACAAATATCCACTTACAGATTCTACAAAAAGAGTGTTTCCAAACTGCTGTATCCAAAGAAAGGTTCAACTCTGTTAGTTGAGGACACTCATCACAAAGAAGTTTCTGAGAATGCTTCTGTCTAGATTTCAAATGAAGATATTCCCGTTTCCAACGAAATCTTCAGAGCTATCCCAATATCCACTTACAGATTCTGCAAAAAGAGTGTTTGCAAATTGCTGTATCAAAAGAAAGGTTGAACTCTGTTAGTTGAGGACACACATCACAAAGAAGTTTCTGAGAATGCTTCTGTCTAGGTTTTACATGAAGAAATTCCCGTTTCCTATGAAATCTTCACAGCTTTCCAAATATCCACTTGCAGATTCTACAAAAAGAGTGTTTCCAAACTGCTCTATCAAAAGAAAGGTTCAACTCTCTTAGTTGAGGACACACATCCCAAATAAGTTTCTGAGAAATCCTCTGTCTCGTTTCTACGGGAAGATACTTCCTTTTTCACCGTAGGCCTGAAAGCGCTCTAAATGTCCACTTGCAGATACTGCAGAAAGAGTGTTTCAAACCTGCTCTATGAAAGGGAATGTTCAGCTCTGTGACTTGAATGCAGATATCACAAAGTAGATTCTGACAGTGCTTCTGTCTAGAATTAAGATGAAGATATTCCCTTTTCCAACGAAATCGTTAGGACTATCTAGATATCCAATGACAGATTCCACAAAAAGAGTGTTTCCAAACTGCTCTATAAAAAGAAAGGTTCAACTCTGTTAGTTGAGGACACTCATCACAAAGAAGTTTCTGAGAATTCTTCTGTCTAGATTTTATATGAAGATATTCCCGTTTCCAACGAAATCCTCACAGTTATCCAAATATCCACTTGAAGATTCTACCAAAAGTGTGTTTCCAAAGTGCTCTATTAATAAAATGGTTCAACTCTGTTAGTTGAGGACACTCATCACAAAGAAGTTTCTGACAATGCTTCTGTCTAGATTTTATATGAAGATATTCCCGTTTCCAACGAAATCATCACAGTTAAACAAATATCCACTTACAGATTCTACAAAAAGAGTGTTTCCAAACTGCTGTATCCAAAGAAAGGTTCAACTCTGTTAGTTGAGGACACTCATCACAAAGAAGTTTCTGAGAATGCTTCTGTCTAGATTTTAAATGAAGATATTCCCGTTTCCAACGAAATCTTCAGAGCTATCCCAATATCCACTTGCAGATTCTACAAAAAGAGTGTTTGCAAATTGCTGTATCAAAAGAAAGGTTGAACTCTGTTAGTTGAGGACACACATCACAAAGAAGATTCTGAGAATGCTTCTGTCTAGATTTTACATGAAGATATTCCCGTTTCCTATGAAATCTTCACAGCTTTCCAAATATCCACTTGCAGATTCTACAAAAAGAGTGTTTCCAAACTGCTGTATCAAAAGAAAGGTTCAACTCTCTTAGTTGAGGACACACATCCCACATAAGTTTCTGAGAAATCCTCTGTCTCGTTTTTACCGGAAGATACTTCCTTTTTCACCATAGGCCTGAAAGCGCTCAAAATGTCCACTTGCAGATACTGCAGAAAGAGTGTTTCATACCTGCTCTATGAAAGGGAATGTTCAGCTCTGTGACTTGAATGCAGATATCACAAAGTAGATTCTGACAGTGCTTCTGTCTAGAATTAAGATGAAGATATTCCCTTTTCCAACGAAATCGTTAGGACTATCTAGATATCCAATTACAGACTCCACAAAAAGAGTGTTTCCAAACTTCTCTATAAAAAGAAAGGTTCAACTCTGTTAGTTGAGGACACTCATCACAAAGAAGTTTCTGAGAATTCTTCTGTCTAGATTTTATATGAAGATATTCCCGTTTCCAACGAAATCTTCACAGTTATCCAAATATCCACTTGAAGATTCTACCAAAAGAGTGTTTCCAAAGTGCTCTATTAATAAAATGGTTCAACTCTGTTAGTTGAGGACACTCATCACAAAGAAGTTTCTGACAATGCTTCTGTCTAGATTTTATATGAAGATATTCCCGTTTCCAACGAAATCATCACAGTTAAACAAATATCCACTTACAGATTCTACAAAAAGAGTGTTTCCAAACTGCTGTATCCAAAGAAAGGTTCAACTCTGTTAGTTGAGGACACTCATCACAAAGAAGTTTCTGAGAATGCTTCTGTCTAGATTTTAAATGAAGATATTCCCGTTTCCAACGAAATCTTCAGAGCTATCCCAATATCAACTTACAGATTCTACAAAAAGAGTGTTTGCAAATTGCTGTATCAAAAGAAAGGTTGAACTCTGTTAGTTGAGGACACACATCACAAAGAAGTTTCTGAGAATGCTTCTGTCTAGATTTTAAATGAAGATATTCCCGTTTCCATCGAAATCCTCAGAGATATCCCAATATCCACTTACAGATTCTACAAAAAGTGTGTTTCCAAACTGCTGTATCAAAAGAAAGGTTCAACTCTGTTAGTTGAGGACACACATCACAAAGAAGTTTCTGAGAATGCTTCTGTCTAGATTTTACATGAAGATATTCCCGTTTAATATGAAATCTTCACAGCTTTCCAAATATCCACTTGCAGATTCTACAAAAAGAGTGTTTCCAAACTGCTGTATCAAAAGAAAGGTTCAACTCTCTTAGTTGAGGACACACATCCAAAATAAGTTTCTGAGAAATCCTCTGTCTCGTTTTTATGGGAAGATACTTCCTTTTTCACCGTAGGCCTGAAAGCGCTCGAAATGTCCACTTGCAGATACTGCAGAAAGAGTGTTTCAAACCTGCTCTATGAAAGAGAATGGTCAGCTCTGTGACTTGAATGCAGATATCACAAAGTAGATTCTGACAGTGCTTCTGTCTAGAATTAAGATGAAGATATTCCCTTTTCCAACGAAATCGTTAGGACTATCTCGATATCCAATTACAGATTCCACAAAAAGAGTGTTTTCAAACTGCTCTATAAAAAGAAAGGTTCAACTCTGTTAGTTGAGGACACTCATCACAAAGAAGTTTCTGAGAATTCTTCTGTCTAGATTTTATATGAAGATATTCCCGTTTCCAACGAAATCTTCACAGTTATCCAAATATCCACTTGAAGATTCTACCAAAAGAGTGTTTCCAAAGTGCTCTATTAATAAAATGGTTCAACTCTGTTAGTTGAGGACAATCATCACAAAGAAGTTTCTGACGATGCTTCTGTCTAGATTTTATATGAAGATATTCCCGTTTCCAACGAAATCATCACAGTTAAACAAATATCCACTTACAGATTCTACAAAAAGAGTGTTTCCAAACTGCTCTATCAATAGAAAGGTTCAACTCTGTTAGTTGAGGACACTCATCACAAAGAAGTTTCTCAGAATGCTTCTGTCTAGATTTTAAATGAAGATATTCCCGTTTCCAACGAAATCTTCAGAGCTATCCCAATATCCACTTACAGATTCTACAAAAAGAGTGTTTGCAAATTGCTGTGTCAAAAGAAAGGTTGAACTCTGTTAGTTGAGGACACACATCACAAAGAAGTTTCTGAGAATGCTTCTGTCTAGATTTTACATGAAGATATTCCCGTTTCCTATGAAATCTTCACAGCTTTCCAAATATCCACTTGCAGATTCTACAAAAAGAGTGTTTCCAAACTGCTGTATCAAAAGAAAGGTTCAACTCTCTTAGTTGAGGACACACATCCCACATAAGTTTCTGAGAAACCCCCTGTCTCGTTTTTCCGGGAAGATACTTCCTTTTTCACCGTAGGCCTGAAAGCGCTCGAAATGTCCACTTCCAGATACTGCAGAAAGAGTGTTTCAAACCTGCTCTATGAAACGGAATGTTCAGCTCTGAGACTTGAATGCAGATATCACAAAGTAGTTTCTGACAGTGCTTCTGTCTAGATTTCAGAAGAAGATATTCCCGTTTCCAATGAAATCGTTAGAACTCTCTTGATATCCACATACAGATACTACAAAAAGAGTGTTTCCAAACTGCTCTATAAAAAGAAAGGTTCAACTCTGTTAGTTGAGGACACTCATCACAAAGAAGTTTCTGAGAATGCTTCTGTCTAGATTTTATATGAAGATATTCCCGTTTCCATCGAAATCTTCACAGTTATCCAAACATCGACTTGCAGATTCTACAAAAAGAGTGTTTCCAAACTGCTCTATCAAAAGAAAGTTTCAACTCTGTTAGTTGAGGACACACATCCCAAATAAGTTTCTGAGAATGCTTCTGTGTAGATTTAATGGGGAGATATTTCGTTTTTCACCATAATCCCAAATGTGCTCGTAATGTCCACTTCCAGACACTACAGAAAGAGGGTTTCCAACCTGCTCTATGAAAGGGAATGTTCAGCTCTGTGACTTGAATGCAGATATCACAAAGTAGTTTCTGACAGTGCTTCTGTCTAGATTTCAGATGCAGATATTCCCGTTTCCAATGAAATCGTTAGAACTATCTAGATATCCTCTTACAGATTCTACAAAAAGAGTGTTTCCAAAGTGCTCTGTCAAAAGAAAGGTTCAACTCTGTTAGTTGAGGACACTCATCACAAAGAAGTTTCTGAGAATGCTTCTGTGAAGATTTTATATGAAGATATTCCCGTTTCCTATGAAATCTTCACAGTTATCCAAATATCCACTTGAAAATTCTACAAAAAGAGTGTTTCCAAACTGCTCTGTCAAAAGAAATGTTGAACTCTCTAAGTTGAGGACACACATCACAAAGAAGTTTCTGAGAATGCTTCTATCAAGATTTTATATGAAGATATTACCGTTTCCAACGAAATCTTCACAGTTATCCAAATATCCACTTGCAGGTTCTACAAAAAGAGTGTTTCCAAACTGCTATATCAAAAGAAATGATCAAGTCTGTTAGTGGAGTAAACTCATCCCAAATAAGTTTCTTAGAATGCTTTTGTCTAGATTTTATGGGATGATATTTCCTTTTTCACCATAGGCCTGAAAGCGCTCAAAATGTCCACTTCCAGATACTACAGAAAGACTGTTTCAAACCTACTCTATGAAAGGGAATGTTCAGCTCTGTGACTTGAATGCAGATATCACAAAGTAGTTTCTGACAGCGCTTCTGTCTAGATTTTAGATGAAGATATTCCCGTTTCCAACGAAATCATCACAGTTATCCAAATATCCACTTACAGATTCTACAAAAAGAGTGTTTCCAAACTGCTGTATCCAAAGAAAGGTTCAACTCTGTTAGTTGAGGACACTCATCACAAAGAAGTTTCTGAGAATGCTTCTGTCTAGATTTTACATGAACATATTCCCGTTTCCTATGAAATCTTCACAGCTTTCCAAATATCCACTTGCAGATTCTACAAAAAGAGTGTTTCCAAACTGCTGTATCAAAAGAAAGTTTCAACTCTCCTGGTTGAGGACACACAACCCAGATAAGTTTCTGAGAAACCCTCTGTCTCGTTTTTACGGGAAGATACTTCCTTTTTCACCGTAGGCCTGAAAGCGCTCGAAATGTCCACTTCCAGATGCTGCAGAAAGAGTGTTTCAAACCTGCTCTATGAAACGGAATGTTCAGCTCTGTGACTTGAATGCAGATATCACAAATTAGTTTCTGACAGTGCTTCTGTCTAGATTTTAGATGAAGATATTCCCGTTTCCAACGAAATCATCACAGTTATCCAAATATCCACTTACAGATTCCACAAAAAGAGTGTTTACAAACTGCTGTATCCAAAGAAAGGTTCAACTCTGTTAGGTGAGGACACACATCACAAAGACGTTTCTGAGAATGCTTCTGTCTAGATTTTATATGAAGATATTCCCGTTTCCAATGAAATCGTCACAGTTATCCAAATATCCAATTGAATATTCTACAAAAAGAGTGTTTCCAAACTGCTGTAGCAAAAGAAATGTTGAACTCTGTTAGTTGAGGACACACATCACAAAGAAGTTTCTGAGAATGCTTCTGTCTAGATTTTAGATGAAGATATTCCCGTTTACAACGAAATCATCACAGTTAAAGAAATATCCACTTACAGATACTACAAAAAGAGTGTTTCCAAACTGCTGTATCCAAAGAAAGGTTCAACTCTGTTAGTTGAGGACACACATCAAAAAGAAGTTTCTGAGAATACTTCTGTCTGGATTTTAAATGAAGATATTCCCGTTTCCAACGAAATCTTCAGAGCTATCCCAATATCCACTTACAGATTCTACAAAAAGAGTGTTTGCAAATTGCTGTATCAAAAGAAAAGTTGAACTCTGTTAGTTGAGGACACACATCACCAAGAAGTTTCTGAGAATGCTTCTGTCTAGATTTTAGATGAAGATATTCCCGTTTCCAACGAAATCATCACAGTTAAACAAACATCCACTTGCAGATTCTACAAAAAGAGTGTTTCCAAAATGCTCTATCCAAAGAAAGGTTCAACTCTGTTAGTTGAGGACACTCATCACAAAGAAGTTTCTGAGAATGCTTCTGCCTAGATTCTAAATGAAGATATTCCCGTTTCCAAAGAAATCCTCAGAGATATCCCAATATCCACTTACAGATTCAACAAAAAGAGTGTTTGCAAATTGCTGTATCAAAAGAAAGGTTGAACTCTGTTAGTTGAGGACACACATCACAAAGAAGTTTCTGAGAATGCTTCTGTCTAGATTTTACATGAAGATATTCTCGTTTCCTATGAAATCTTCACAGCTTTCCAAATATCCACTTGCAGATTCTACAAAAAGAGTGTTTCCAAACTGCTGTATCAAAAGAAAGGTTCAACTCTCTTATTTGAGGACACACATCCCACATAAGTTTCTGAGAAACCCTCTGTCTCGTTTTTACGGGAAGATACTTCCTTTTTCACCGTAGGCCTGAAAGCGCTCGAAATGTCCACTTCCAGATACTGCAGAAAGAGTGTTTCAAACCTGCTCTATGAAACGGAATGTTCAGCTCTGTGACTTGAATGCAGATATCACAAAGTAGTTTCTGACAGCGCTTCTGTCTAGATTTTAGAAGAAGTTATTTCCGTTTCCAATGAAATCGTTAGAACTCTGTTGATATCCACATACAGATACTACAAAAAGAGTGTTTCCAAACTTCTCTATAAAAAGAAAGGTTCAACTCTGTTAGTTGAGGACACTCATCACAAAGAAGTTTCTGAGAATGCTTCTGTCTAGATTTTATATGAAGATATTCCCGTTTCCATCGAAATCTTCACAGTTATCCAAACATCGACTTGCAGATTCTACAAAAAGAGTGTTTCCAAACTGCTCTATCAAAAGAAAGTTTCAACTCTGTTAGTTGAGGACACACATCCCAAATACGTTTCTGAGAATGCTTCTGTGTAGATTTAATGGGGAGATATTTCGTTTTTCACCATAGGCCCGAATGTTCTCGTAATGTCCACTTCCAGACACTACAGAAAGAGGGTTTCCAACCTGCTCTATGAAAGGGAATGTTCAGCTCTGTGACTTGAATGCAGATATCACAAAGTAGTTTCTGACAGTGCTTCTGTCTAGATTTCAGATGCAGATATTCCCGTTTCCAATGAAATCGTTAGAACTATCTAGATATCCACTTACAGATTCTACAAAAAGAGTGTTTCCAAAGTGCTCTGTCAAAAGAAAGGTTCAGCTCTGTAAGTTGAGGACACTCATCACAAAGAAGTTTCTGAGAATGCTTCTGTGAAGATTTTATATGAAGATATTCCCGTTTCCTATGAAATCTTCACAGTTATCCAAATATCGACTTGCAGATTCTACAAAAAGAGTGTTTCCAAACTGCTGTAGCAAAAGAAATGTTGAACTCTGTTAGTTGAGGACACACATCACAAAGAAGTTTCTGAGAATGCTTCTGTCAAGATTTTATATGAAGATATTACCGTTTCCAACGAAATCTTCACAGTTATCCAATTATCCACTTGCAGGATCTACAAAAAGAGTGTTTCCAAACTGCTATATCAAAAGAAATGATCAAGTCTGTTAGTGGGGTAAACTCATCCCAAATAAGTTTCTTAGAATGCTTTTGTCTAGATTTTATGGGATGATATTTCCTTTTTCACCATAGGCCTGAAAACGCTCGTAATGTCCACTTCCAGATACTACAGAAAGACTGTTTCAAACCTACTCTATGAAAGGGAATGTTCAGCTCTGTGACTTGAATGCAGATATCACAAAGTAGTTTCTGACAGCGCTTCTGTCTAGATTTTAGATGAAGATATTCCCGTTTCCAACGAAATCATCACAGTTATCCAAATATCCACTTACAGATTCTACAAAAACAGTGTTTCCAAACTGCTGTATCCAAAGAAAGGTTCAACTCTGTTAGGTGAGGACACACATCACAAAGAAGTTTCTGAGAATGCTTCTGTCTAGATTTCATATGAAGATATTCCCGTTTCCAATGAAATCTTCACAGTTATCCAAATATCCAATTACAGATTCCACAAAAAGAGTGTTTCCAAACTGCACTATAAAAAGAAAGGTTCAACTCTGTTAGTTGAGGACACTCATCACAAAGAAGTTTCTCAGAATTCTTCTGTCTAGATTTTTATGAAGATATTCCCGTTTCCAACGAAATCTTCACAGTTATCCAAATATCCACTTGAAGATTCTACCAAAAGAGTGTTTCCAAAGTGCTCTATTAATAAAATGGTTCAACTCTGTTAGTTGAGGACACTCATCACAAAGAAGTTTCTGACAATGCTTCTGTCTAGATTTTATATGAAGATATTCCCGTTTCCAACGAAATCTTCACAGTTATCCAAATATCCAATTGAAGATTCTACAAAAAGAGTGTTTCCAAACTGCTGTAGCAAAAGAAATGTTGAACTCTGTTAGTTGAGGACACACATCACAAAGAAGTTTCTGAGAATACTTCTGTCTAGATTTTAGATGAAGATATTCCCGTTTCCAACCAAATCATCACAGTTACCCAAATATCCACTTACAGATTCTGCAAAAAGAGTGTTTCCAAACTGCTGTATCCAAAGAAAGGTTCAACTCTGTTAGTTGAGGTCACACATCACAAAGAAGTTTCTGAGAATGCTTCTGTCTGGATTTTAAATGAAGATATTCCCGTTTCCAACGAAATCTTCAGAGCTATCCCAATATCCACTTACAGATTCTACAAAAAGAGTGTTTGCAAATTGCTGTATCAAAAGAAAGGTTGAACTCTGTTAGTTGAGGACACACATCACAAAGAAGTTTTTGAGAATGCTTCTGTCTAGATTTTACATGAAGATATTCCCGTTTCCTATGAAATCTTCACAGCTTTCCAAATACCCACTTGCAGATTCTACAAAAAGAGTGTTTCCAAACTGCTGTATCAAAAGAAAGGTTCAACTATCTTAGTTGAGGACAGACATCCCACATAAGTTTCTGAGAAACCCTCTGTCTCGTTTTTACGGGAAGATACTTCCTTTTTCACCGTAGGCCTGAAAGTGCTCGAAATGTCCACTTCCAGATACTGCAGAAAGAGTGTTTCAAACCTGCTCTATGAAACGGAATGTTCAGCTCTGTGACTTGAATGCAGATATCACAAAGTAGTTTCTGACAGCGCTTCTGTCTAGATTTTAGATGAAGATAGTCCCGTTTCCAACGAAATCATCACAGTAATCCAAATATCCACTCACAGATTCTGCAAAAAGAGTGTTTCCAAACTGCTGTATCCAAAGAAAGGTTCAACTCTGTTAGGTCAGGACACACATCACAAAGAAGTTTCTGAGAATGCTTCTGTCTAGATTTTATATGAAGATATTCCCTTTTCCAATGAAATCTTCACAGTTATCCAAATATCCACTTGAAGATTCTACCAAAAGAGTGTTTCCAAAGTGCTCTATTAATAAAATGGTTCAACTCTGTTTGTTGAGGACACTCATCACAAAGAAGTTTCTGACAATGCTTCTGTCTAGATTTTAGATGAAGATATTCCCGTTTCCAACGAAATCATCACAGTTAAAGAAATATCCACTTACAGATTGTACAAAAAGAGTGTTTCCAAACTGCTATATCCAAAGAAAGGTTCAACTCTGTTAGTTGAGGACACACATCACAAAGAAGTTTCTGAGAATACTTCTGTCTGGATTTTAAATGAAGATATTCCCGTTTCCAACGAAATCTTCAGAGCTGTCCCAATATCCACTTACAGATTCTACAAAAAGAGTGTTTGCAAATTGCTGTATCAAAAGAAAGGTTGAACTCTGTTAGTTGAGGACACACATCACAAAGAAGTTTCTGAGAATGCTTCTGTCTAGATTTTATATGAAGATATTCCCGTTTCCTATGAAATCTTCACAGCTTTCCAATTATCCACTTGCAGATTCTACAAAAAGAGTGTTTCCAAACTGCTGTATCAAAAGAAAGGTTCAACTCTCTTAGTTGAGGACACACATCCCAAATAAGTTTCTGAGAAATCCTCTGTCTCGTTTTTACGGGAAGATACTTCCTTTTTCACCGTAGGCCTGAAAGCGCTGTAAATGTCCACTTCCAGATACTGCAGAAAGAGTGTTTCAAACCTGCTCTATGAAACGGAATGTTCAGCTCTGAGACTTGAATGCAGATATCACAAAGTAGTTTCTGACAGTGCTTCTGTCTAGATTTTAGAAGAAGATATTCCCGTTTCCAATGAAATCGTTAGAACTCTCTTGATATCCACATACAGATACTACAAAAAGAGTGTTTCCAAACTGCTGTAGCAAAAGAAATGTTGAACTCTGTCAGTTGAGGACACTCATCACAAAGAAGTTTCTGAGAATGCTTCTGTCTAGATTTTAGATGAAGATATTCCCGTTTCCAACGAAATCATCACATTTAAACAAATATCCACTTGCAGATTCTACAAAAAGAGTGTTTCCAAAGTGCTCTGTCAAAAGAAAGGTTCAACTCTGTTAGTTGGGGACACTCATCACAAAGAAGTTTCTGAGAATGCTTCTGTGAATATTTTATATGAACATATTCCAGTTTGCTATGAAATCTTCACAGTTATCCAAATATCCACTTGCAGATTGTACAAAAAGAGTTTTTCCAAACTGCTATATCAAAAGAAATGATCAAGTCTGTTAGTGGAGTAAACTCATCCCGAATAAGTTTCTTAGAATGCTTTTGTCTAGATTTTATGGGATGATATTTCCTTTTTCACCATAGGCCTGAAAGCGCTCGAAATGTCCACTTCCAGATACTACAGAAAGACTGTTTCAAACCTACTCTATGAAAGGGAATGTTCAGCTCTGTGAC
Source organism: Gorilla gorilla gorilla (assembly GCF_029281585.2). Taxonomy (NCBI): domain Eukaryota; kingdom Metazoa; phylum Chordata; class Mammalia; order Primates; family Hominidae; genus Gorilla; species Gorilla gorilla. Next base: position 18,653,223 of record NC_073237.2, read on the forward strand.
TTGAATGCAGATATCACAAAGTAGTTTCTGACAGCGCTTCTGTCTAGATTTTAGATGAAGATATTCCCGTTTCCAACGAAATCATCACAGTTATCCAAATATCCACTTACAGATTCTACAAAAAGAGTGTTTCCAAACTGCTGTATCGAAAGAAAGGTTCAACTCTGTTAGGTGAGGACACACATCACAAAGAAGTTTCTGAAAATGCTTCTGTCTAGATTTTATATGAAGATATTCCCGTTTCCAATGAAATCTTCACAGTTATCCAAATATCGAATTACAGATTCCACAAAAAGAGTGTTTCCAAACTGCACTATAAAAAGAAAGGTTCAACTCTGTTAGTTGAGGACACTCAGCACACAGAAGTTTCTGAGAATTGTTCTGTCTAGATTTTATATGAAGATATTCCCGTTTCCAACGAAATCTTCACAGTTATCCAAATATCCACTTGAAGATTCTACCAAAAGCGTGTTTCCAAAGTGCTCTATTAATAAAATGGTTCAACTCTGTTAGTTGAGGACACTCATCACAAAGAAGTTTCTGACAATGCTTCTGTCTAGATTTCACAAGAAGATATTCCCGTTTCCTATGAAATCTCCACAGCTTTCCATATATCCACTTGCAGATTCTACAAAAAGAGTGTTTCCAAACTGCTGTATCAAAAGAAAGGTTCAACTCTCTTAGTTGAGGACACACATCACAAAAAAGTTTCTGAGAAATGCTCTGTCTCGTTTTTATGGGAAGATACTTCCTTTTTCACCGTAGGCCTGAAAGCGCTCGAAATGTCCACTTCCAGATACTGCAGAAAGAGTGTTTCAAACCTGCTCTATGAAACGGAATGTTCAGCTCTGAGACTTGAATGCAGATATCACAAAGTAGTTTCTGACAGTGCTTCTGTCTAGATTTTAGAAGAAGATATTCTCGTTTCCAACCAAATCGTTAGAACTATCTTGATATCCACATACAGATTCTACAAAGAGTGTTTCCAAACTGCTCTATCAAAAGAAACTTTCAACTCTATTAGTTGAGGACACACATGCCAAATAAGTTTCTGAGAATGCTTCTGTGTAGATTTAATGGGGAGATATTTCGTTTTTCACCATAGGCCCGAATGCGCTCGAAATGTCCACTTCCAGACACTACAGAAAGGGGGTTTCCAACCTGTTCTATGAAAGGGAATGTTCAGCTAAGTGAGTTGAATGCAGATATCACAAAGTAGTTTCTGACAGTGCTTCTGACTAGATTTCAGATGAGGATATTCCCGTTTCCAATGAAATCGTTAGAACTATCTAGATATCCACTTACAGATTCTACAAAAAGAGTGTTTCGAAAGTGCTCTGTCAAAAGAAAGGTTCAACTCTGTTAGTTGAGGACACTCATCACAAAGAAGTTTCTGAGAATCCTTCTGTCTAGATTTTATATGAAGATATTCCCGTTTCCTATGAAATCTTCACAGTTATCCAAATATCCACTTGAAGATTCTACAAAAAGAGTGTTTCCAAACTGCTGTAGCAAAAGAAATGTTGAACCCTGTTAGTTGAGAACACACATCACAAAGAAGTTTCTGAGAATGCTTCTGTCAAGATTTTATATGAAGATATTACCGTTTCCAACGAAATCTTCACAGTTATCCAAATATCCACTTGCAGATTCTACAAAAAGAGTGTTTCCAAACTGCTATATCAATAGAAATGATCAAGTCTGTTAGTGGAGTAAACTCATCCCAAATAAGTTTCTTAGAATGCTTTTGTCTAGATTTTATGGGATGATATTTCCTTTTTCACCATAGGCCTGAAAGCGCTCGAAATGTCCACTTCCAGATACTACAGAAAACTGTTTCAATCCTACTCTATGAAAGGGAATGTTCAGCTCTGTGACTTGAATGCAGATATCACAAAGTAGTTTCTGACAGCGCTTCTGTCTAGATTTTAGATGAAGATATTCCCGTTTCCAACGAAATCATCACAGTTATCCAAATATCCACTTACAGATTCTACAAAAACAGTGTTTCCAAACTGCTGTATCCAAAGAAAGGTTCAACTCTGTTAGTTGAGGACACACATCACAAAGAAGTTTCTGAGAATGCTTCTGTCTAGATTTTAGATGAAGATATTCCCGTTTCCAAGGAAATCATCACAGTTAAACAAACATCCATTTGCAGATTCTACAAAAAGTGTTTTTCCAAACTGCTCTATCCAAAGAAAGGTTCAACTCTGTTAGTTGAGGACACACATCACAAAGGAGTTTCTGAGAATGCTTCTGTCTAGATTTTAAATGAAGATATACCCGTTTCCAACGAAATCCTCATAGATATCCCAATATCCACTTACAGATTCTACAAAAAGAGTGTTTCCAAACTGCTGTATCAAAAGAAAGGTTCAACTCTGTTAGTTGAGGATACACATCACAAAGAAGTTTCTGAGAATGCTTCTGTCTAGATTTTACATTAAGATATTCCCGTTTCCTATGAAATCTTCACAGCTTTCCAAATATCCACTTGCAGATTCTACAAAAAGAGTGTTTCCAAACTGCTGTATCAAAAGAAAGGTTCAACTCTCTTAGTTGAGGACACACATCCCACATAAGTTTCTGAGAAATCCTCTGTCTCGCTTTTACGGGAAGATACTTCCTTTTTCACCGTAGGCCTGAAAGCGCTCGAAATGTCCACTTCCAGATACTGCAGAAAGAGTGTTTCAAACCTGCTCTATGAAACGGAATGTTCAGCTCTGAGACTTGAATGCAGATATCACAAAGTAGTTTCTGACAGTGCTTCTGTCTAGATTTTAGAAGAAGATATTCCCGTTTCCAATGAAATCGTTAGAACTCTCTTGATATCCACATACAGATACTACAAAAAGAGTGTTTCCAAACTGCTCTACAAAAAGAAAGGTTCAACTCTGTTAGTTGAGGACACTCATCACAAAGAAGTTTCTGAGAATGCTTCTGTGTAGATTTTATATGAAGATATTCCCGTTTCCAACGAAATCTTCACAGTTATCCAAAAATCGACTTGCAGATTCTACAAAAAGAGTGTTTCCAAACTGCTCTATCAAAAGAAAGTTTCAACTCTGTTAGTTGAGGACACACATCCCAAATAAGTTTCTGAGAATGCTTCTGTGTAGATTTAATGGGGAGATATTTCGTTTTTCACCATAGGCCCGAAATCGCTCGTAATGTCCACTACCAGACACTACAGAAAGAGGGTTTCCAACCTGCTCTATGAAAGGGAATGTTCAGCTCTGTTACTTGAATGCGGATATCACAAAGTAGTTTCTGACAGTGCTTCTGTCTAGATTTCAGATGCAGATATTCCCGTTTCCAATGAAATCGTTAGAACTATCTAGATATCCAGTTACAGATTCTACAAAAAGAGTGTTTCCAAAGTGCTCTGTCAAAAGAAAGGTTCAACTCTGTTAGTTGAGGATACTAATCCAAAGAAGTTTCTGAGAATGCTTCTGTGAAGATTTTATATGAAGATATTCCCGTTTCCTATGAAATCTTCACTGTTATCCAAATATCCACTTGCAGATTCTACAAAAAGAGTGTTTCCAAACTGCTATATCAAAAGAAATGATCAAGTCTGTTAGTGGAGTAAACTCATCCCAAATAAGTTTCTTAGAATGCTTTTGTCTAGATTTTATGGGATGATATTTCCTTTTTCACCATAGGCCTGAAAGCGCTCGAAATGTCCACTTCCAGATACTAGAGAAAGACTGTTTCAAACCTACTCTATGAAAGGGAATGTTCAGCTCTGTGACTTGAATGCAGATATCACAAAGTAGTTTCTGACAGCGCTTCTGTCTAGATTTTAGATGAAGATATTCCCGTTTCCAATGAAATCATCACAGTTATCCAAATATCCACTTACAGATTCTACAAAAAGAGTGTTTCCAAACTGCTGTATCCAAAGAAAGGTCCAACTCTGTTAGGTGAGGACACATATCACAAAGAAGTTTCTGAGAATGCTTCTGTCTAGATTTTATATGAAGATATTCCCGTTTCCAATGAAATCTTCACAGTTATCCAAATATCCAATTACAGATTCCACAAAAAGAGTGTTTCCAAACTGCACTATAAAAAGAAAGGTTCAACTCTGTTAGTTGAGGACACTCATCACAAAGAAGTTTCTGAGAATTCTTCTGTCTAGATTTTATATCAAGATATTCCCGTTTCCAACGAAATCTTCACAGTTATCCAAATATCCACTTGAAGATTCTACCAAAAGAGTGTTTCCAAAGTTCTCTATTAATAAAATGGTTCAACTCTGTTAGTTGAGGACACTCATCACAAAGAAGTTTCTGACAATGCTTCTGTCTAGATTTTATAAGAAGGTATTCCGGTTTCCAACGAAATCATCACAGTTAAAGAAATATCCACTTACAGATTCTACAAAAAGAGTGTTTCCAAACTGATGTATCCAAAGAAAGGTTCAACACTGTTAGTTGAGGACACACATAACAAAGAAGTTTCTGAGAATGCTTCTGTCTTGATATTAAATGAAGATATTCCCGTTTCCAACGAAATCTTCAGAGCTATCCCAATATCCACTTACAGATTCTACAAAAAGAGTGTTTCCAAACTGCTGTAGCAAAAGAAATGTTGAACTCTGTTAGTTGAGGACACACATCACAAAGAAGTTTCTGAGAATGCTTCTGTCAAGATTTTATATGAAGATATTACCGTTTCCAACGAAATCTTCACAGTTATCCAAATATCCACTTGCAGATTCTACAAAAAGAGTGTTTCCAAACTGCTATATCAAAAGAAATGTTCAAGTCTGTTAGTGGAGTAAACTCATCCCAAATAAGTTTCTTAGAATGTTTTTGTCTAGATTTTATGGGATGATATTTCCTTTTTCAACATAGGCCTGAAAGCGCTCGAAATGTCCACTTCCAGATACTACAGAAAGACTGTTTCAAACCTACTCTATGAAAGGGAATGTTCAGCACTGTGACTTGAATGCAGATATCACAAAGTAGTTTCTGACAGCGCTTCTGTCTAGATTTTAGATGAAGATATTCCCGTTTCCAACGAAATCATCACATTTATCCAAATATCCACTTACAGATTCTACAAAAAGAGTGTTTCCAAACTGCTGTATCCAAAGAAAGGTTCAACTCTGTTAGTTGAGGACACACATCACAAAGAAGTTTCTCAGAATCCTTCTGTCTAGATTTTAAATGAAGATATTCCCGTTTCCAACGAAATCCTCAGAAATATCCCAATATCCACTTACAGATTCTACAAAAAGTGTGTTTCCAAACTGCTGTATCCAAAGAAAGGTTCAACTCTGTTAGTTGAGGACACGCATCACAAAGAAGTTTCTGAGAATGCTTCTGTCTAGATTTTACATGAAGATATTCCCGTTTCCTATGAAATCTTCACAGCTTTCCAAGTATCCACTTGCAGATTCTACAAAAAGAGTGTTTCCAAACTGCTGTATCAAAAGAAAGGTTCAACTCTCTTCGTTGAGGACACACATCCCAAATAACATTCTGAGAAATCCTCTGTCTCGTTTTTATGGGAAGATACTTCCTTTTTCACCGTAGGCCTGAAAGCGCTCGAAATGTCCACTTGCAGATACTGCAGAAAGAGTGTTTCAAACCTGCTCTATGAAAGGGAATGTTCAGCTCTGTGACTTGAATGCAGATTTCACAAAGTAGATTCTGACAGTGCTTCTGTCTAGAATTAAGATGAAGATATTCCCTTTTCCAACGAAATCGTTAGGACTATCTAGATATCCAATTACAGATTCCACAAAAAGAGTGTTTCCAAACTGCTCTATAAAAAGAAAGGTTCAACTCTGTTAGTTGAGGACACTCATCACAAAGAAGTTTCTGAGAATTCTTCTGTCTAGATTTTATATGAAGATATTCCCGTTTCCAACTAAATCTTCACAGTTATCCAAATATCCACTTGAAGATTCTACCAAAAGAGTGTTTCCAAAGTGCTCTATTAATAAAATGGTTCAACTCTGTTAGTTGAGGACACTCATCACAAAGAAGTTTCTGACAATGCTTCTGTCTAGATTTTATATGAAGATATTCCCGTTTCCAATGAAATCATCACACTTAAACAAATATCCACTTACAGATTCTACAAAAAGAGTGTTTCCAAACTGCTGTATCCAAAGAAAGGTTAAACTCTGTTAGTTGAGGACACTCATCACAAAGAAGTTTCTGAGAATGTTTCTGTCTAGATTTTAATTGAAGATATTCCCGTTTCCAATGAAATCTTCAGAGCTATCCCAATATCCACTTACAGATTCTGCAAAAAGAGTGTTTGCAAATTGCTGTATCAAAAGAAAGGTTGAACTCTGTTAGTTGAGGACACACATCACAAAGAAGTTTCTGAGAATGCTTCTGTCTAGATTTTAGATGAAGATATTCCCGTTTCCTATGAAATCTTCACAGCTTTCCAAATATCCACTTGCAGATTCTACAAAAAGAGTGTTTCCAAACTGCTGTATCAAAAGAAAGGTTCAACTCTCTTAGTTGAGGACACACATCCCACATAAGTTTCTGAGAAATCCTCTGTCTCGTTTTTATGGGAAGATACTTCCTTTTTCACCGTAGGCCTGAAAGCGCTCGAAATGTCCACTTCCAGATACTGCAGAAAGAGTGTTTCAAACCTGCTCTATGAAACGGAATGTTCAGCTCTGAGACTTGAATGCAGATATCACAAAGTAGTTTCTGACAGTGCTTCTGTCTAGATTTTAGAAGAAGATATTCCCGTTTCCAATGAAATCGTTAGAACTCTCCTGATATCCACATACAGATACTACAAAAAGAGTGTTTCCAAACTGCTGTATAAAGAGAAAGGTTCAACTCTGTTAGTTGAGAACACTCATCACAAAGAAGTTTCTGAGAATGCTTCTGTCTAGATTTTATATGAAGATATTCCCGTTTCCAATGAAATCGTTAGAACCATCTAGATATCCACTTACAGATTCTACAAAAAGAGTGTTTCCAAAGTGCTCTGTCAAAAGAAACGTTCAACTCTGTTAGTTGAGGACACTCATCACAAAGAAGTTTCTGAGAATGCTTCTGTGAAGATTTTATATGAAGATATTCCCGTTTCCTATGAAATCTTCACAGTTATCCAAATATCCACTTGAAGATTCTACAAAAAGAGTGTTTCCAAACTGCTGTAGCAAAAGAAATGTTGAACTCTGTTAGTTGAGGACACACATCACAAAGAAGTTTCTGAGAATGCTTCTGTCAAGATTTTATATGAAGATATTATCGTTTCCAACGAAATCTTCACAGTTATCCAAATATCCACTTGCAGATTCTACAAAAAGAGTGTTTCCAAACTGCGATATCAAAAGAAATGATCAAGTCTGTTAGTGGAGTAAACTCATCCCAAATAAGTTTCTTAGAATGCTTTTGTCTAGATTTTATGGGATGATATTTCCTTTTTCACCATAGGCCTGAAAGCGCTCGAAATGTCCAATTCCAGATACTAAAGAAAGACTGTTTCAAACCTACTCTATGAAAGAAAATGTTCAGCTCTGTTACTTGAATGCAGATATCACAAAGTAGTTTCTGACAGCGCTTCTGTCTAGATTTTAGATGAAGATATTCCCGTTTCCAACGAAATCAACACAGTTATCCAAATATCCACTTACAGATTCTACAAAAAGTGTGTTTCCAAACTGCTGTATCCAAAGAAAGGTTCAACTCTGTTAGTTGAGGACACTCATCACAAAGAAGTTTCTGAGAATGCTTCTGTCTAGATTTTAAATGAAGATATTCCCGTTTCCAACGAAATCATCACAGTTAAACAAACATCCACTTGCAGATTCCACAAAAAGAGTGTTTCCAAACTGCTCTATCCAAAGAAAAGTTCAACTCTGTTAGTTGAGGACACACATCACAAAGGAGTTTCTGAGAACGCTTCTGTCTAGATTTTACATGAAGATATTCCCGTTTCCAACGAAATCCTCTGAGATATCCCAATATCCACTTAAAGATTCTTCAAAAAGTGTGTTTCCAAACTGCTGTATCAAAAGAAAGGATCAACTCTGCTAGTTGAGGACACACATCACAAAGGAGTTTCTGAGAATGCTTCTGTCTAGATTTTACATGAAGATATTCCCGTTTCCTATGAAATCTTCACAGCTTTCCAAATATCCACTTGCAGATTCTACAAAAAGAGTGTTTCCAAACTGCTGTATCAAAAGAAAGGTTCAACTCTCTTAGTTGAGGACACACATCCCAAATAAGTTTCTGAGAAATCCTCTGTCCCGTTTTTATGGGAAGATACTTCCTTTTTCACCGTAGGCCTGAAAGCGCTCGAAATGTCCACTTGCAGATACTGCAGAATGAGTGTTTCAAACCTGCACTATGAAAGGGAATGTTCAGCTCTGTGACTTGAATACAGATATCACAAAGTAGATTCTGACAGTGCTTCTGTCTAGAATTAAGATGAAGATATTCCCTTTTCCAACGAAATCGTTAGGACTTTCTAGATATCCAATTACAGATTCCACAAAAAGAGTGTTTGCAAACTGCTCTATAAAAAGAAAGGTTCAACTCTGTTAGTTGAGGACACTCATCACAAAGAAGTTTCTGAGAATTCTTCTGTCTAGATTTTATATGAAGATATTCCCGTTTCCAACGAAATCTTCACAGTTTTCCAAATATCCACTTGAAGATTCTACCAAAAGAGTGTTTCCAAAGTGCTCTATTAATAAAATGGTTCAACTCTGTTAGTTGAGGACACTCATCACAAAGAAGTTTCTGACAATGCTTCTGTCTAGATTTTATATGAAGATATTCCCGTTTCCAATGAAATCATCACATTTAAACAAATATCCACTTACGGATTCTACAAAAAGAGTGTTTCCAAACTGCTGTATCCAAAGAAAGGTTCAACTCTGTTAGTTGAGGACACTCATCACAAAGAAGTTTCTGAGAATGCTTCTGTCTAGATTTTAAATGAAGATATTCCCGTTTCCAACGAAATCTTCAGAGCTATCCCAATATCCACTTACAGATTCTGCAAAAAGAGTGTTTGCAAATTGCTGTATCAAAAGAAAGGTTGAACTCTGTTAGTTGAGGACACACATAACAAAGAAGTTTCTGAGAATGCTTCTGTCTAGATTTTACATGAAGATATTCCCGTTTCCCATGAAATCTTCACAGCTTTCCAAATATCCACTTGCAGATTCTACAAAAAGAGTGTTTCCAAACTGCTGTATCAAAAGAAAGGTTCAACTCTCTTAGTTGAGGACACACATCCCACATAAGTTTCTGAGAAATCCTCTGTCTCGTTTTTACTGGAAGATACTTCCTTTTTCACCGTAGGCCTGAAAGCGCTCGAAATGTCCACTTGCAGATACTGCAGAAAGAGTGTTTCAAACCTGCTCTATGAAAGGGAATGTTCAGCTCTGTGACTTGAATGCAGATATCACAAAGTAGATTCTGACAGTGCTTCTGTCTAGAATTAAGATGAAGATATTCCCTTTTCCAACGAAATCATTAGGGCTATCTAGATATCCAATTACAGATTCCACAAAAAGAGTGTTTCCAAACTGCTCTATAAAAAGAAAGGTTCAACTCTGTTAGTTGAGGACACTCATCACAAAGAAGTTTCTGAGAATTCTTCTGTCTAGATTTTATATGAAGATATTCCCGTTTCCAACGAAATCTTCTCAGTTATCCAAATATCCACTTGAAGATTCTACCAAAAGCGTGTTTCCAAAGTGCTCTATTAATAAAATGGTTCAACTCTGTTAGTTGAGGACACTCATCACATAGAAGTTTCTGACAATACTTCTGTCTGGATTTTATATGAAGATATTCCCGTTTCCAACGAAATCATCACAGTTAAAGAAATATCCACCTACAGATTCTACAAAAAGAGTGTTTCCAAACTGCTGTATCCAAAGAAATGTTCAACTCTGTTAGTTGAGGACACACATCACAAAGAAGTTTCTGAGAATGCTTCTGTCTGGATTTTAAATGAAGATATTCCCGTTTCCAACGAAATCTTCAGAGCTATCCCAATATCCACTTACAGATTCTACAAAAAGAGTGTTTGCAAATTGCTGTATCGAAAGAAAAGTTGAACTCTGTTAGTTGAGGACACACATCACAAAGAAGTTTCTGAGAATGCTTCTGTCTAGATTTTACATGAAGATATTCCCGTTTCCTATGAAATCTTCACAGCTTTCCAAATATCCACTTGCAGATTCTACAAAAAGAGTGTTTCCAAACTGCTGTATCAAAAGAAAGGTTCAACTCTCTTAGTTGAGGAAACACATCCCACATAAGTTTCTGAGAATGCTTCTGTGTAGATTTAATGGGGAGATATTTCGTTTTTCACCATAGGCCCGAATGCGCTCGTAATGTCCACTTCCAGACACTACACAAAGAGGGTTTCCAACCTGCTCTATGAAAGGGAATGTTCAGCTCTGTGACTTGAATGCAGATATCACAAAGTAGTTTCTGACAGTGCTTCTGTCAAGATTTCAGATGCAGATATTCCCGTTTCCAATGAAATCGTTAGAACTATCTAGATATCCACTTACAGATTCTACAAAAAGAGTGTTTCCAAAGTGCTCTGTCAAAAGAAAGGTTCAACTCTGTTAGTTGAGGACACTCATCACAAAGAAGTTTCTGAGAATTCTTCTGTCTAGATTTTAGATGAAGATATTCCCGTTTCCAACGAAATCATCACAGTTATCCAAATATCCACTTACAGATTCTACAAAAAGAGTGTTTCCAAACTGCTGTATCCAAAGAAAGGTTCAACTCTGTTAGTTGAGGACACACATCACAAAGAAGTTTCTCAGAATGTTTCTGTCTAGACTTTGGATGAAGATATTCCCGTTTCCAACGAAATCATCACAGTTAAACAAACATCCACTTGCAGATTCTACAAAAAGAGTGTTTCCAAACTGCTCTATCCAAAGAAAGGTTCAACTCTGTTAGTTGAGGACACACATCACCAAGGAGTTTCTGAGAATGCTTCTGTCTAGATTTTAAATGAAGATATTCCCGTTTCCAACGAAATCCTCAGAGATATCCCAATATCCACTTACAGATTCTACAAAAAGAGTGTTTCCAAACTGCTGTATCCAAAGAAAGGTTCAACTCTGTTAGGTGAGGACACACATCACAAAGAAGTTTCTGAGAATGCTTCTGTCTAGATTTTATATGAAGATATTCCCGTTTCCAATGAAATCTTCAAAGTTATCCAAATATCCAGTTACAGATTCCACAAAAAGAGTGTTTCCAAACTGCACTATAAAAAGAAAGGTTCAACTCTGTTAGTTGAGGACACTCATCACAAAGAAGTTTCTGAGAATGCTTCTGTCTAGATTTTATATGAAGATATTCCCGTTTCCAATGAAATCTTCACAGTTATCCAAATATCCACTTGAAGATTCTACCAAAAGAGTGTTTCCAAAGTGCTCTAATAATAAAATGGTTCAACTCTCTTAGTTGAGGACACTCATCACAAAGAAGTTTCTGACAATGCTTCTGTCTAGATTTTATATGAAGATATTCCCGTTTCCAATGAAATCATCACTGTTAAAGAAATATCCACTTACAGATTCTACAAAAAGAGTGTTTCCAAACTGCTGTATCCAAAGAAAGGTTCAACTCTGTTAGTTGAGGACACACATCACAATGAAGTTTCTGAGAATGCTTCTGTCTGGATTTTAAATGAAGATATTCCCGTTTCCTACGAAATCTTCAGAGCTATCCCAATATCCACTTACAGATTCTACAAAAAGAGTGTTTGCAAATTGCTGTATCCAAAGAAAGGTTCAACTCTGTTAGTTGAGGACACACATCACAAAGAAGTTTCTGAGAATGCTTCTGTCTAGATTTTACATGAAGATATTCCCGTTTCCTATGAAATCTTCACAGCTTTCCAAATATCCAGTTGCAGATTCTACAAAAAGAGTGTTTCCAAACTGCTGTATCAAAAGAAAGGTTCAACTCTCTTAGTTGAGGACACACATCCCACATAAGTTTCTGAGAAATCCTCTGTCTCGTTTTTACGGGAAGATACTTCCTTTTTCACCATAGGCCTGAAAGCGCTCGAAATGTCCAATTCCAGATACTGCAGAAAGAGTGTTTCAAACCTGCTCTATGAAACGGAATGTTCAGCTCTGTGACTTGAATGCAGATATCACAACGTAGTTTCTGACAGTGCTTCTGTCTAGATTTTAGAAGAAGATATTCCCGTTTCCAATGAAATCGTTAGAACTCTCTTGATATCCACATACAGATACTACAAAAAGAGTGTTTCCAAACTGCTCTATAAAAAGAAAGGTTCAACTCTGTTAGTTGAGGACACTCATCACAAAGAAGTTTCTGAGAATGCTTCTGTCTAGATTTTATATGAAGATATTCCCGTTTCCAACGAAATCTTCACAGTTATCCAAACATCGACTTGCAGATTCTACAAAAAGAGTGTTTCCAAACTGCTGTAGCCAAAGAAAGTTTCAACTCTGTTAGTTGAGGACTCACATCCCAAATAAGTTTCTGAGAATGCTTCTGTGTAGATTTAATGGGGAGATATTTCGTTTTTCACCATAGGCCCGAATGCGCTCGTAATGTCCACTTCCAGACACTACAGAAAGAGGGTTTCCAACCTGCTCTATGAAAGGGAATGTTCAGCTCTGTGACTTGAATGCAGATATCACAAAGTAGTTTCTGACAGCGCTTCTGTCTAGATTTTAGATGAAGATATTCCCGTTTCCAACGAAATCATCACAGTTATCCAAATATTCACTTACAGATTCTACAAAAAGAGTGTTTCCAAACTGCTGTATCCAAAGAAAGGTTCAACTCTGTTAGTTGAGGACACTCATTGCAAAGAAGTTTCTGAGAATGCTTCTGTCTAGATTTTAAATGAAGATATTCCCGTTTCCAATGAAATCTTCAGAGCTATCCAAATATCCACTTACAGATTCTACTAAAAGAGTGTTTGCAAATTGCTGTATCCAAAGAAAGGTTGAACTCCGTTAGTTGAGGACACACATCACAAAGAAGTTTCTGAGAATGCTTCTGTCTAGATTTTAGATGAAGATATTCCCGTTTCCAACGAAATCATCACAGTTAAACAAACATCCATTTGCAGATTCTACAAAAAGAGAGTTTCCAAACTGCTCTATCCAAAGAAAGGTTCAACTCTGTTAGTTGAGGACACACATCACAAAGGAGTTTCTGAGAATGCTTCTGTCTAGATTTTAAATGAAGATATTCCCGTTTCCAATGGAATCCTCATAGATATCCCAATATCCACTTACAGATTCTACAAAAAGAGTGTTTCCAAACTGCTGTATCAAAAGAAAGGTTCAACTCTGTTAGTTGAGGACACACATCACAAAGAAGTTTCTGAGAATGCTTCTGTCTAGATTTTACATGAAGATATTCCCGTTTCCTATGAAATCTTCACAGCTTTCCAAATATCCACTTGCAGATTCTACAAAAAGAGTGTTTCCAAACTGCTGTATCAAAAGAAAGGTTCAACTCTCTTAGTTGAGGACACACATCCCAAATAAGTTTCTGAGAAATCCTCTGTCTCGTTTTTACGGGAAGATACTTCCTTTTTCACCGTAGGCCTGAAAGCGCTCGAAATGTCCACTTCCAGATACTTCAGAAAGAGTGTTTCAAACCTGCTCTATGAAACGGAATGTTCAGCTCTGAGACTTGAATGCAGATATCACAAAGTAGTTTCTGACAGTGCTTCTGTCTAGATTTTAGAAGAAGATATTCCCGTTTCCAATGAAATCGTTAGAACTCTCTTGATATCCACATACAGATACTACAAAAAGAGTGTTTCGAAACTGCTCTATAAAAAGAAAGGTTCAACTCTGTTAGTTGAGGACACTCATCACAAAGAAGTTTCTGAGAATGCTTCTGTCTAGATTTTATATGAAGATACTCCCGTTTCCAACGAAATCTTCACAGTTATCCAAAAATCGACTTGCAGATTCTACAAAAAGAGTGTTTCCAAACTGCTCTATCAAAAGAAAGTTTCAACTCTGTTAGTTGAGGACACACATCCCAAATAAGTTTCTGAGAATGCTTCTGTGTAGATTTAATGGGGAGATATTTCGTTTTTCACCATAGGCCCGAAATCGCTCGTAATGTCCACTACCAGACACTACAGAAAGAGGGTTTCCAACCTGCTCTATGAAAGGGAATGTTCAGCTCTGTGACTTGAATGCAGATATCACAAAGTAGTTTCTGACAGTGCTTCTGTCTAGATTTCAGATGCAGATATTCCCGTTTCCAATGAAATCGTTAGAACTATCTAGATATCCACTTACAGATTCTACAAAAAGAGTGTTTCCAAAGTGCTCTGTCAAAAGAAAGGTTCAACTCTGTTAGTTGAGGATACTAATCCAAAGAAGTTTCTGAGAATGCTTCTGTGAAGATTTTATATGAAGAAATTCCCGTTTCCTATGAAATCTTCACTGTTATCCAAATATCCACTTGCAGATTCTACAAAAAGAGTGTTTCCAAACTGCAATATCAAAAGAAATGATCAAGTCTGTTAGTGGAGTAAACTCATCCCAAATAAGTTTCTTAGAATGCTTTTGTCTAGATTTTATGGGATGATATTTCCTTTTTCACCATAGGCCTGAAAGCGCTCGAAATGTCCACTTCCAGATACTAGAGAAAGACTGTTTCAAACCTACTCTATGAAAGGGAATGTTCAGCTCTGTGACTTGAATGCAGATATCACAAAGTAGTTTCTGACAGCGCTTCTGTCTAGATTTTAGATGAAGATATTCCCGTTTCCAACGAAATCATCACAGTTATCCAAATATCCACCTACAGATTCTACAAAAAGAGTGTTTCCAAACTGCTGTATCCAAAGAAAGGTTCAACTCTGTTAGGTGAGGACACACATCACAAAGAAGTTTCTGAGAATGCTTCTGTCTAGATTTTATATGAAGATATTCCCGTTTCCAATGAAATCTTCACAGTTATCCAAATATCCAATTACAGATTCCACAAAAAGAGTGTTTCCAAACTGCACTATAAAAAGAAAGGTTCAATTCTGTTAGTTGAGGACACTCATCACCAAGAAGTTTCTGAGAATTCTTCTGTCTAGATTTTATATGAAGATATTCCCGTTTCCAACGAAATCTTCACAGTTATCCAAATATCCACTTGAAGATTCTACCAAAAGAGTGTTTCCAAAGTGCTCTATTAATAAAATGGTTCAACTCTGTTAGTTGAGGACACTCATCACAAAGAAGTTTCTGACAATGCTTCTGTCTAGATTTTATATGAAGATATTCCCGTTTCCAATGAAATCATCACGGTTAAACAAATATCCACTTACAGATTCTACAAAAAGAGTGTTTCCAAACTGCTGTATCCAAAGAAAGGTTCAACTCTGTTAGTTGAGGACACTCATCACCAAGAAGTTTCTGAGAATTCTTCTGTCTAGATTTTATATGAAGATATTCCCGTTTCCAACGAAATCTTCACAGTTATCCAAATATCCACTTGAAGATTCTACCAAAAGAGTGTTTCCAAAGTGCTCTATTAATAAAATGGTTCAACTCTGTTAGTTGAGGACACTCATCACAAAGAAGTTTCTGACAATGCTTCTGTCTAGATTTTATATGAAGATATTCCCGTTTCCAATGAAATCATCACGGTTAAACAAATATCCACTTGCAGATTCTACAAAAAGAGTGTTTCCAAACTGCTGTATCAAAAGAAAGGTTCAACTCTCTTAGTTGAGGACACACATCCCACATAAGTTTCTGAGAAATCCTCTGTCTCATTTTTACGGGAAGATACTTCCTTTTCACCGTAGGCCTGAAAGCGCTCGAAATGTCCACCTCCAGATACTGCAGAAAGAGTGTTTCAAACCTGCTCTATGAAACGGAATGTTCAGCTCCGAGACTTGAATGCAGATATCACAAAGTAGTTTCTGACAGTGCTTCAGTCTAGATTTTAGAAGAAGATATTCCCGTTTCCAATGAAATCGTTAGAACTCTCTTGATATCCACATACAGATACTACAAAAAGAGTGTTTCCAAACTGCTCTATAAAAAGAAAGGTTCAACTCTGTTAGTTGAGGACACTCATCACAAAGAAGTTTCTGAGAATGCTTCTGTCTAGATTTTATATGAAGATATTCCCGTTTCCATCGAAATCTTCACAGTTATCCAAACATCGACTTGCAGATTCTGCAAAAAGAGTGTTTCCAAACTGCTCTATCAAAAGAAAGTTTCAACTCTGTTAGTTAAGGACACACATCCCAAATAAGTTTCTGAGAATGCTTCTGTGTAGATTTAATGGGGAGATATTTCGTTTTTCACCATAGGCCCAAATGCGCTCGTAATGTCCACTTCCAGACACTACAGAAAGAGGGTTTCCAACCTGCTCTATGAAAGGGAATGTTCAGCTCTGTGACTTGAATGCAGATATCACAAAGTAGTTTCTGACAGTGCTTCTGTCTAGATTTCAGATGCAGATATTCCCGTTTCCAATGAAATCGTTAGAACCATCTGGATATCCACTTACAGATTCTACAAAAAGAGTGTTTCCAAAGTGCTCTGTCAAAAGAAAGGTTCAACTCTGTTAGTTGAGGACACTCATCACAAAGAAGTTTCTGAGAATGCTTCTGTGAAGATTTTATATGAAGATATTCCCGTTTCCTATGAAATCTTCACAGTTATCCAATTATGCACTTGAAGATTCTACAAAAAGAGTGTTTCCAAACTGCTGTAGCAAAAGAAATGTTGAACTCTGTTAGTTGAGGACACACATCACAAAGAAGTTTCTGAGAATGCTTCTGTCAAGATTTTATATGAAGATATTACCGTTTCCTATGAAATCTTCACAGTTATCCAAATATCCACTTGCAGATTCTACAAAAAGAGTGTTTCCAAACTGCTATGTCAAAAGAAATGATCAAGTCTGTTAGTGGAGTAAACTCATCCCAAATAAGTTTCTTAGAATGCTTTTGTCTAGATTTTATGGGATGATATTTCCTTTTTCACCATAGGCCTGAAAGCGCTCGAAATGTCCACTTCCAGATACTACAGAAAGACTGTTTCAAACCTACTCTATGAAAGGGAATGTTCAGCTCTGTGACTTGAATGCAAATATCACAAAGTAGATTCTAACAGCGCTTCTGTCTAGACTTTAGATGAAGATATTCCCGTTTCCAATGAAATCATCACAGTTATCCAAATATCCACTTACAGATTCTACAAAAAGAGTGTTTCCAAACTGCTGTATCCAAAGAAAGGTTCAACTCTGTTAGTTGAGGACACACATCACAAAGAAGTTTCTGAGAATGCTTCTGTCTAGATTTTACATGAAGATATTCCCGTTTCCTATGAAATCTTCACAGCTTTCCAAATATCCACTTGCAGATTCTACAAAAAGAGTGTT
Source organism: Gorilla gorilla gorilla (assembly GCF_029281585.2). Lineage (NCBI taxonomy): Eukaryota > Metazoa > Chordata > Mammalia > Primates > Hominidae > Gorilla > Gorilla gorilla. The sequence goes on from NC_073237.2 coordinate 18,670,619, forward strand.
TCCAAACTGCTGTATCAAAAGAAAGGTTCAACTCTCTTAGATGAGGACACACATCCCACATAAGTTTCTGAGAAATCCTCTGTCTCGTTTTTACGGGAAGATACTTCCTTTCTCACCGTAGGCCTGAAAGCGCTCGAAATGTCCACTTCCAGATACTGCAGAAAGAGTGTTTCAAACCTGCTCTATGAAACGGAATGTTCAGCTCTGAGACTTGAATGCAGATATCACAAAGTAGTTTCTGACAGTGCTTCTGTCTAGAATTAAGATGAAGATATTCCCTTTTCCAACGAAATCGTTAGGACTATCTAGATATCCAGTTACAGATTCCACAAAAAGAGTGTTTCCAAACTGCTCTATAAAAAGAAAGGTTCAACTCTGTTAGTTGAGGACACTCATCACAAAGAAGTTTCTGAGAATTCTTCTGTCTAGATTTTATATGAAGATATTCCCGTTTCCTATGAAATCTTCACAGTTATCCAAATATCCACTTGAAGATTCTACCAAAAGTGTGTTTCCAAAGTGCTCTATTAATAAAATGGTTCAACTCTGTTAGTTGAGGACACTCATCACAAAGAAGTTTCTGACAATGCTTCTGTCTAGATTTTATATGAAGATATTCCCGTTTCCAACGAAATATTCAGAGCTATCCAAATATCCACTTACAGATTCTACTAAAAGAGTGTTGGCAAATTGCTGTATCAAAAGAAAGGTTGAACTCCGTTAGTTGAGGACACACATCACAAAGAAGTTTCTGAGAATGCTTCTGTCTAGATTTTACATGAAGATATTCCCGTTTCCTATGAAATCTTCACAGCTTTCCAAATATCCACTTGCAGATTCTACAAAATGAGTGTTTCCAAACTGCTGTATCAAAAGAAAGGTTCAACTCTCTTTGTTGAGGACACACATCCCACATAAGTTTCTGAGAAATCCTCTGTCTCATTTTTACGGGAAGATACTTCCTTTTTCACCGTAGGCCTGAAAGCGCTCGAAATGTCCACCTCCAGATACTGCAGAAAGAGTGTTTCAAACCTGCTCTATGAAACGGAATGTTCAGCTCCGAGACTTGAATGCAGATATCACAAAGTAGTTTCTGACAGTGCTTCAGTCTAGATTTTAGAAGAAGATATTCCCGTTTCCAATGAAATCGTTAGAACTCTCTTGATATCCACATACAGATACTACAAAAAGAGTGTTTCCAAACTGCTCTATAAAAAGAAAGGTTCAACTCTGTTAGTTGAGGACACTCATCACAAAGAAGTTTCTGAGAATGCTTCTGTCTAGATTTTATATGAAGATATTCCCGTTTCCATCGAAATCTTCACAGTTATCCAAACATCGACTTGCAGATTCTGCAAAAAGAGTGTTTCCAAACTGCTCTATCAAAAGAAAGTTTCAACTCTGTTAGTTAAGGACACACATCCCAAATAAGTTTCTGAGAATGCTTCTGTGTAGATTTAATGGGGAGATATTTCGTTTTTCACCATAGGCCCAAATGCGCTCGTAATGTCCACTTCCAGACACTACAGAAAGAGGGTTTCCAACCTGCTCTATGAAAGGGAATGTTCAGCTCTGTGACTTGAATGCAGATATCACAAAGTAGTTTCTGACAGTGCTTCTGTCTAGATTTCAGATGCAGATATTCCCGTTTCCAATGAAATCGTTAGAACCATCTGGATATCCACTTACAGATTCTACAAAAAGAGTGTTTCCAAAGTGCTCTGTCAAAAGAAAGGTTCAACTCTGTTAGTTGAGGACACTCATCACAAAGAAGTTTCTGAGAATGCTTCTGTGAAGATTTTATATGAAGATATTCCCGTTTCCTATGAAATCTTCACAGTTATCCAATTATGCACTTGAAGATTCTACAAAAAGAGTGTTTCCAAACTGCTGTAGCAAAAGAAATGTTGAACTCTGTTAGTTGAGGACACACATCACAAAGAAGTTTCTGAGAATGCTTCTGTCAAGATTTTATATGAAGATATTACCGTTTCCTATGAAATCTTCACAGTTATCCAAATATCCACTTGCAGATTCTACAAAAAGAGTGTTTCCAAACTGCTATGTCAAAAGAAATGATCAAGTCTGTTAGTGGAGTAAACTCATCCCAAATAAGTTTCTTAGAATGCTTTTGTCTAGATTTTATGGGATGATATTTCCTTTTTCACCATAGGCCTGAAAGCGCTCGAAATGTCCACTTCCAGATACTACAGAAAGACTGTTTCAAACCTACTCTATGAAAGGGAATGTTCAGCTCTGTGACTTGAATGCAAATATCACAAAGTAGATTCTAACAGCGCTTCTGTCTAGACTTTAGATGAAGATATTCCCGTTTCCAATGAAATCATCACAGTTATCCAAATATCCACTTACAGATTCTACAAAAAGAGTGTTTCCAAACTGCTGTATCCAAAGAAAGGTTCAACTCTGTTAGTTGAGGACACACATCACAAAGAAGTTTCTGAGAATGCTTCTGTCTAGATTTTACATGAAGATATTCCCGTTTCCTATGAAATCTTCACAGCTTTCCAAATATCCACTTGCAGATTCTACAAAAAGAGTGTTTCCAAACTGCTGTATCAAAAGAAAGGTTCAACTCTCTTAGATGAGGACACACATCCCACATAAGTTTCTGAGAAATCCTCTGTCTCGTTTTTACGGGAAGATACTTCCTTTCTCACCGTAGGCCTGAAAGCGCTCGAAATGTCCACTTCCAGATACTGCAGAAAGAGTGTTTCAAACCTGCTCTATGAAACGGAATGTTCAGCTCTGAGACTTGAATGCAGATATCACAAAGTAGTTTCTGACAGTGCTTCTGTCTAGAATTAAGATGAAGATATTCCCTTTTCCAACGAAATCGTTAGGACTATCTAGATATCCAGTTACAGATTCCACAAAAAGAGTGTTTCCAAACTGCTCTATAAAAAGAAAGGTTCAACTCTGTTAGTTGAGGACACTCATCACAAAGAAGTTTCTGAGAATTCTTCTGTCTAGATTTTATATGAAGATATTCCCGTTTCCTATGAAATCTTCACAGTTATCCAAATATCCACTTGAAGATTCTACCAAAAGTGTGTTTCCAAAGTGCTCTATTAATAAAATGGTTCAACTCTGTTAGTTGAGGACACTCATCACAAAGAAGTTTCTGACAATGCTTCTGTCTAGATTTTATATGAAGATATTCCCGTTTCCAACGAAATATTCAGAGCTATCCAAATATCCACTTACAGATTCTACTAAAAGAGTGTTGGCAAATTGCTGTATCAAAAGAAAGGTTGAACTCCGTTAGTTGAGGACACACATCACAAAGAAGTTTCTGAGAATGCTTCTGTCTAGATTTTACATGAAGATATTCCCGTTTCCTATGAAATCTTCACAGCTTTCCAAATATCCACTTGCAGATTCTACAAAATGAGTGTTTCCAAACTGCTGTATCAAAAGAAAGGTTCAACTCTCTTTGTTGAGGACACACATCCCACATAAGTTTCTGAGAAATCCTCTGTCTCATTTTTACGGGAAGATACTTCCTTTTTCACCGTAGGCCTGAAAGCGCTCGAAATGTCCACCTCCAGATACTGCAGAAAGAGTGTTTCAAACCTGCTCTATGAAACGGAATGTTCAGCTCTGAGACTTGAATGCAGATATCACAAAGTAGTTTCTGACAGTGCTTCAGTCTAGATTTTAGAAGAAGATATTCCCGTTTCCAATGAAATCGTTAGAACTCTCTTGATATCCACATACAGATACTACAAAAAGAGTGTTTCCAAACTGCTCTATAAAAAGAAAGGTTCAACTCTGTTAGTTGAGGACACTCATCACAAAGAAGTTTCTGAGAATGCTTCTGTCTAGATTTTATATGAAGATATTCCCGTTTCCATCGAAATCTTCACAGTTATCCAAACATCGACTTGCAGATTCTGCAAAAAGAGTGTTTCCAAACTGCTCTATCAAAAGAAAGTTTCAACTCTGTTAGTTAAGGACACACATCCCACATAAGTTTCTGAGAATGCTTCTGTGTAGATTTAATGGGGAGATATTTCGTTTTTCACCATAGGCCCGAATGCGCTCGTAATGTCCACTTCCAGACACTACAGAAAGAGGGTTTCCAACCTGCTCTATGAAAGGGAATGTTCAGCTCTGTGACTTGAATGCAGATATCACAAAGTAGTTTCTGACAGTGCTTCTGTCTAGATTTCAGATGCAGATATTCCCGTTTCCAATGAAATCGTTAGAACTATCTAGATATCCACTTACAGATTCTACAAAAAGAGTGTTTCCAAAGTACTCTGTCAAAAGAAAGGTTCAACTCTGTTAGTTGAGGACACTCATCACAAAGAAGTTTCTGAGAATGCTTCTGTGAAGATTTTATATGAAGATATTCCCGTTTCCTATGAAATCTTCACAGTTATCCAAATATCCACTTGAAGATTCTACAAAAAGAGTGTTTCCAAACTGCTGTAGCAAAAGAAATGTTGAACTCTGTTAGTTGAGGACACACATCACAAAGAAGTTTCTGAGAATGCTTCTGTCAAGATTTTATATGAAGATATTACCATTTCCAACGAAATCTTCACAGTTATCCAAATATCCACTTGCAGATTCTACAAAAAGAGTGTTTCCAAACTGCTATATCAAAAGAAATGATCAAGTCTGTTAGTGGACTAAACTCATCCCAAATAAGTTTCTTAGAATGCTTTTGTCTAGATTTTATGGGATGATATTTCCTTTTTCACCATAGGCCTGAAAGCGCTCGAAATGTCCACTTCCAGATACTACAGAAAGACAGTTTCAAACCTACTCTATGAAAGGGAATGTTCAGCTCTGTGACTTGAATGCAGATATCAAAAGGAGATTCTAACAGCGCTTCTGTCTAGACTTTAGATGAAGATATTCCCGTTTCCAACGAAATCATCACAGTTATCCAAATATCCACTTACAGATTCTACAAAAACAGTGTTTCCAAACTGCTGTATCCAAAGAAAGGTTCAACTCTGTTAGTTGAGGACTCACATCACAAAGAAGTTTCTCAGAATGCTTCTGTCTAGATTTTAGATGAAGATATTCCCGTTTCCAACGAAATCATCACAGTTAAACAAACATCCACTTGCAGATTCTACAAAAAGATTGTTTCCAAACTGCTCTATCCAAAGAAAAGTTCAACTCTCTTAGTGGAGGACACACATCACAAAGGAGTTTCTGAGAATGCTTCTGTCTAGATTTTAAATGAAGATATTCCCGTTTCCAACGAAATCCTCAGAGATATCCAAATATCCACTTACAGATTCTACAAAAAGTGTGTTTCCAAACTGCTGTATCAAAAGAAAGGTTCAACTCTGTTAGTTGAGGACACACATCACAAAGAAGTTTCTGAGACTGCTTCTGTCTAGATTTTACATGAAGATATTCCCGTTTCCTATGAAATCTTCACAGCTTTCCAAACATCCACATGCAGATTCTACAAAAAGAGTGTTTCCAAACTGCTGTATCAAAAGAAAGGTTCAACTCTCTTAGTTGAGGACACACATCCCAAATAAGTTTCTGAGAAATCCTCTGTCTCGTTTTTATGGGAAGATACTTCCTTTTTCACCGTAGGCCTGAAAGCGCTCGAAATGTCCACTTGCAGATACTGCAGAAAGAGTGTTTCAAACCTGCTCTATGAAAGGGAATGTTCAGCTCTGTGACTTGAATGCAGATATCACAAAGTAGATTCTGACAGTGCTTCTGTCTAGAATTAAGATGAAGATATTCCCTTTTCCAATGAAATCGTTAGGTCTATCTAGATATCCAATTACAGATTCCAAAAAAAGAGTGTTTCCAAACTGCTCTATAAAAAGAAAGGTTCACCTCTGTTAGTTGAGGACACTCATCACAAAGAAGTTTCTGAGAATTCTTCTGTCTAGATTTTATATGAAGATATTCCCGTTTCCTACGAAATCTTCACAGTTATCCAAATATCCACTTGAAGATTCTACCAAAAGAGTGTTTCCAAAGTGCTCTATTAATAAAATTGTTCAACTCTGTTAGTTGAGGACACTCATCACAAAGAAGTTTCTGACAATGCTTCTGTCTAGATTTTATATGAAGATATTCCCGTTTCCAACGAAATCATCACAGTTAAACAAATATCCACTTACAGATTCTACAAAAAGAGTGTTTCCAAACTGCTGTATCCAAAGAAAGGTTCAACTCTGTTAGTTGAGGACACTCATCACAAAGAAGTTTCTGAGAATGCTTCTGTCTAGATTTTAAATAAAGATATTCCCGTTTCCAACGAAACCTTCAGAGCTATCCCAATATCCACTTACAGATTCTGCAAAAAGAGTGTTTGCAAATTGCTGTATCAAAAGAAAGGTTGAACTCTGTTAGTTGAGGACACACATCCAAAGAAGTTTCTGAGAATGCTTCTGTCTAGATTTTACATGAAGATATTCCCGTTTCCTATGAAATCTTCACAGCTTTCCAAATATCCACTTGCAGATTCTACAAAAAGAGTGTTTCCAAACTGCTGTATCAAAAGAAAGGTTCAACTCTCTTAGTTGAGGACACACATCCCACATAAGTTTCTGAGAAATCCTCTGTCTCGTTTTTACGGGAAGATACTTCCTTTTTCACCGTAGGCCTGAAAGCGCTCGAAATGTCCACTTCCAGATACTGCAGAAAGACTGTTTCAAACCTGCTCTATGAAAGGGAATGTTCAGCTCTGTGACTTGAATGCAGATGTCACAAAGTAGATTCTGACAGTGCTTCTGTCTAGAATTAAGATGAAGATATTCCCTTTTCCAACGAAATCGTTAGGACTATCTAGATATCCAATTACAGATTCCACAAAAAGAGTGTTTCCAAACTGCTCTATAAAAAGAAAGGTTCAACTCTGTTAGTTGAGGACACTCATCACAAAGAAGTTTCTGAGAATTCTTCTGTCTAGATTTTATATGAAGATATTCCCGTTTCCAACGAAATCTTCACAGTTATCCAAATATCCACTTGAAGATTCTACCAAAAGAGTGTTTCCAAAGTGCTCTATTAATAAAATGGTTCAACTCTGTTAGTTGAGGACACTCATCACAAAGAAGTTTCTGACAATGCTTCTGTCAAGATTTTATATGAAGATATTACCGTTTCCAACGAAATCTTCACAGTTATCCAAATATCCACGTGCAGGTTCTACAAAAAGAGTGTTTCCAAACTGCTATATCAAAAGAAATGATCAAGTCTGTTAGTGGAGTAAACTCATCCCAAATAAGTTTCTTAGAATGCTTTTGTCTAGATTTTATGGGATGATATTTCCTTTTTCACCATAGGCCTGAAAGCGCTCGAAATGTCCACTTCCAGATACTACAGAAAGACTGTTTCAAACCTACTCTATGAAAGGGAATGTTCAGCTCTGTGACTTGAATGCAGATATCACAAAGTAGTTTCTGACAGCGCTTCTGTCTAGATTTTAGATGAAGATATTCCCGTTTCCAACGAAATCATCACAGTTATCCAAATATCCACTTACAGATTCTACAAAAAGACTGTTTCCAAACTGCTGTATACAAAGAAAGGTTCAACTCTGTTAGGTGAGGACACACATCACAAAGAAGTTTCTGAGAATGCTTCTGTCTGGATTTTATATGAAGATATTCCCGTTTCCAATGAAATCTTCACAGTTATCCAAATATCCAATTACAGATTCCACAAAAAGAGTGTTTCCAAACTGCACTATAAAAAGAAAGGTTCAACTCTGTTAGTTGAGGACACTCATCACAAAGAAGTTTCTGAGAATGCTTCTGTCTAGATTTTACATGAACATATTCCCGTTTCCTATGAAATCTTCACAGCTTTCCAAATATCCACTTGCAGATTCTACAAAAAGAGTGTTTCCAAACTGCTGTATCAAAAGAAAGGTTCAACTCTCCTGGTTGAGGACACACAACCCAGATAAGTTTCTGAGAAACCCTCTGTCTCGTTTTTACGGGAAGATACTTCCTTTTTCACCATAGGCCTGAAAGCGCTCGAAATGTCCACTTCCAGATACTACAGAAAGACTGTTTCAAACATACTCTATGAAAGGGAATGTTCAGCTCTGTTACTTGAATGCAGATATCACAAAGTAGTTTCTGACAGCGCTTCTGTCGAGATTTTAGATGAAGATATTCCCGTTTCCAACGAAATCATCACAGTTATCCAAATATCCACTTACAGATTCTACAAAAAGAGTGTTTCCAAACTGCTGTATCCAAAGAAATGTTCAACTCTGTTAGGTGAGGACACACATCACAAAGAAGTTTCTGAGAATGCTTCTGTCTATATTTTATATGAAGATATTCCCGTTTCCAATGAAATCTTCACAGTTATCCAAATATCCAATTACAGATTCCACAAAAAGAGTGTTTCCAAACTGCACTATAAAAAGAAAGGTTCAACTCTGTTAGTTGAGGACACTCATCACAAAGAAGTTTCTGAGAATTCTTCTGTCTAGGTTTTATATGAAGCTATTCCCGTTTCCAACGAAATCTTCACATTTATCCAAATATCCCCTTGAAGATTCTACCAAAAGAGTGTTTCCAAAGTGCTCTATTAATAAAATGGTTCAACTCTGTTAGTTGAGGACACTCATCACAAAGAAGTTTCTGACAATGCTTCTGTCTAGATTTTATATGAAGATATTCCCGTTTCCAATGAAATCATCAGACTTAAAGAAATATCCACTTACAGATTCTACAAAAAGAGTGTTTCCAAACTGCTGTATCCAAAGAAAGGTTTAACTCTGTTAGTTGAGTACACACATCACCAAGAAGTTTCTGAGAATGCTTCTGTCTGGATTTTAAATGAAGATATTCCCGTTTCCAACGAAATCTTCAGAGCTATCCCAATATCCACTTACAGATTCTACAAAAAGAGTGTTTGCAAATTGCTGTATAAAAAGAAAGGTTGAACTCTGTTAGTTGAGGACACACATCACAAAGAAGTTTCTGAGAATGCTTCTGTCTGGATTTTACATGTAGATATTCCAGTTTCCTATGAAATCTTCACAGCTTTCCAAATATCCAGTTGCAGATTCTACAAAAAGAGTGTTTCCAAACTGCTGTATCAAAAGAAAGGTTCAACTCTCTTAGTTGAGGACACACATCCCACATAAGTTTCTGAGAAACCCTCTGTCTCGTTTTTACGGGAAGATACTTCCTTTTTCACCGTAGGCCTGAAAGCGCTCGAAATGTCCACTTCCAGATACTGCAGAAAGAGTGTTTCAAACCTGCTCTATGAAACGGAATGTTCAGCTCTGTGACTTGAATGCAGATATCACAAAGTAGTTTCTGCCAGCGCTTCTGTCTAGATTTTAGAAGAAGATATTCCCGTTTCCAATGAAATCGTTAGAACTCTCTTGATATCCACATACAGATACTACAAAAAGAGTGTTTCCAAACTGCTCTATAAAAAGAAAGGTTCAACTCTGTTAGTTGAGGACACTCATCAGAAAGAAGTTTCTGAGAATGCTTCTGTCTAGTTTTTATATGAAGATACTCCCGTTTCCAACGAAATCATCACAGTTAAAGAAATATTCACTTACAGATTCTACAAAAAGAGTGTTTCCAAACTGCTGTATCCAAAGAAAGGTTCAACTCTGTTAGTTGAGGACACACATCACAAAGAAGTTTCTGAGAATGCTTCTGTCTGGATTTTAAATGAAGTTATTCCCGTTTCCAATGAAATCTTCAGAGCTATCCCAATATCCACTTACAGATTCTACAAAAAGAGAGTTTGCAAATTGCTGTATCAAAAGAAAGGTTGAACTCTGTTAGTTGAGGACACACATCACAAAGAAGTTTCTGAGAATGCTTCTGTCTAGATTTTACATGAAGATATTCCCGTTTCCTATGAAATCTTCACAGCTTTCCAAATATCCGCTTGCAGATTCTACAAAAAGAGTGTTTCCAAACTGCTGTATCAAAAGAAAGGTTCAACTCTCTTAGTTGAGGACACACATCCCACATAAGTTTCTGAGAAACACTCTGTCTCGTTTTTACGGGAAGATACTTCCTTTTTCACCGTAGGCCTGAAAGCTCTCGAAATGTCCACTTCCAGATACTGCAGAAAGAGTGTTTCAAACCTGCTCTATGAAACGGAATGTTCAGCTCTGTGACTTGAATGCAGATATCACAAAGTAGTTTCTGACAGCACTTCTGTCTAGATTTTAGATGAAGATATTCCCGTTTCCAACGAAATCATCACAGTTATCCAAATACCCACTTACAGATTCTACAAAAAGACTGTTTCCAAAGTGCTGTATCCAAATAAAGGTTCAACTCTGTTAGGTGAGGACACTCATCACAAAGACGTTTCTGAGAATGCTTCTGTCTGGATTTTAAATGAAGATATTCCCGTTTCCAACGAAATCTTCAGAGCTATCCCAATATCCACTTACAGATTCTGCAAAAAGAGTGTTTGCAAATTGCTGTATCAAAAGAAAGGTTGAACTCTGTTAGTTGAGGACACACATCACAAAGAAGTTTCTGAGAATGCTTCTGTCTAGATTTTACATGAAGATATTCCCGTTTCCTATGAAATCTTCACAGCTTTACAACTATCCACTTGCAGATTCTACAAAAAGAGTGTTTCCAAACTGCTGTATCAAAAGAAAGGTTCAACTCTCTTAGTTGAGGACACACATCCCAAATAAGTTTCTGAGAAATCCTCTGTCTCGTTTTTACGGGAAGATACTTCCTTTTTCACCGTAGGCCTGAAAGCGCTCGAAATGTCCACTTCCAGATACTGCAGAAAGAGTGTTTCAAACCTGCTCTATGAAACGGAATGTTCAGCTCTGAGACTTGAATGCAGATATCACAAAGTAGTTTCTGACAGTGCTTCTGTCTAGATTTTAGAAGAAGATATTCCCGTTTCCAATGAAATCGTTAGAACTCTCTTGATATCCACATACAGATACTACAAAAAGAGTGTTTCCAAACTGCTCTATAAAAAGAAAGGTTCAACTCTGTTAGTTGAGGACACTCATCACAAAGAAGTTTCTGAGAATGATTCTGTCTAGATTTTATATGAAGATATTCCCGTTTCCAACGAAATCTTCACAGTTATCCAAACATCGACTTGCAGATTCTACAAAAAGAGTGTTTCCAAACTGCTCTATCAAAAGAAAGTTTCAACTCTGTTAGTTGAGGACACACATCCCAAATAAGTTTCTGAGAATGCTTCTGTGTAGATTTAATGGGGAGATATTTCGTTTTTCACCATAGGCCCGAATGCGCTGGTAATGTCCACTTCCAGACACTACAGAAAGAGGGTTTCCAACCTGCTCTATGAAAGGGAATGTTCAGCTCTGTGACTTGAATGCAGATATCACAAAGTAGTTTCTGACAGTGCTTCTGTCTAGATTTCAGATGCAGATATTCCCGTTTCCAATGAAATCGTTAGAACCATCTAGATATCCACTTACAGATTCTACAAAAACAGTGTTTCCAAAGTGCTCTGTCAAAAGAAAGGTTCAACTCTGTTAGTTGAGGACACTCATCACAATGAAGTTTCTGAGAATGCTTCTGTGAAGATTTTATATGAAGATATTACCGTTTCCAACGAAATCATCACAGTTATCCAAATATCCACTTTCAGATTCTACAAAAAGAGCGTTTCCAAACTGCTATATGAAAAGAAATGATCAAGTCTGTTAGTGGAGTAAACTCATCCCAAATAAGTTTCTTAGAATGCTTTTGTCTAGATTTTATGGGATGATATTTCCTTTTTCACCATAGGCCTGAAAGCACTCGAAATGTCCACTTCCAGATACTACAGAAAGACTGTTTCAAACCTACTCTATGAAAGGGAATGTTCAGCTCTGTGACTTGAATGCAGATATCACAAAGTAGTTTCTGACAGCGCTTCTGTCTAGATTTTAGATGAAGATATTCCCGTTTCCAACGAAATCATCACAGTTATCCAAATATCCACTTACAGATTCTACAAAAAGAGTGTTTCCAAACTGCTGTATCCAAAGAAAGGTTCAACTCTGTTAGTTGAGGACACACATCACAAAGAAGTTTCTCAGAATGCTTCTGTCTAGATTTTAGATGAAGATATTCCCGTTTCCAACGAAATCATCACAGTTAAACAAACATCCACATGCAGATTCTACAAAAAGAGTGTTTCCAAACTGCTCTATCCAAAGAAAGGTTCAACTCTGTTAGTTGAGGACACACATCACAAAGGAGTTTCTGAGAATGCTTCTGTCTAGATTTTACATGAAGATATTCCCGTTTCCTATGAAATCTTCACAGCTTCCAAAAATCCACTTGCAGATTCTACAAAAAGAGTGTTTCCAAACTGCTGTATCAAAAGAAAGGTTCAACTCTCTCAGTTGAGGACACACATCCCAAATAAGTTTCTGAGAAATCCTCTGTCTCGTTTTTATTGGAAGATACTTCCTTTTTCACCGTAGGCCTGAAAGCGCTCGAAATGTCTACTTGCAGATACTGCAGAAAGAGTGTTTCAAACCTGCTCTATGAAAGGGAATGTTCAGCTCTGTGACTTGAATGCAGATATCACAAAGTAGATTCTGACAGTGCTTCTGTCTAGAATTAAGATGAAGATATTCCCTTTTCCAACGAAATCGTTAGGACTATATAGATATCCAATTACTGATTCCACAAAAGGGTGTTTCCAAACTGCTCTATAAAAAGAAAGGTTCAACTCTGTTAGTTGAGGACACTCATCACAAAGAAGTTTCTGAGAATTCTTCTGTATAGATTTTATATGAAGATATTCCCGTTTCCAATGAAATCTTCACAGTTATCCAAATATCCACCTGAAGATTCTACCAAAAGAGTGTTTCCAAAGTGCTCTATTAATAAAATGGTTCAACTCTGTTAGTTGAGGACACACATCACAAAGAAGTTTCTTACAATGCTTCTGTCTAGATTTTATATGAAGATATTCACGTTTCCAACGAAATCATCACAGTTAAAGAAATATCCACTTACAGATTATACAAAAAGAGTGTTTCCAAACTGCTGTATCCAAAGAAAGGTTCAACTCTGTTAGTTGAGGACACACATCACAAAGAAGTTTCTGAGAATGCTTCTGTCTGGATTTTAAATGAAGATATTCCCGTTTCCAATGAAATCTTCAGAGCTATCCCAATATCCACTTACAGATTCTACAAAAAGAGTGTTTGCAAATTGCTGTAACAAAAGAAAGGTTGAACTCTGTTAGTTGAGGACACACATCACAAAGAAGTTTCTGAGAATGCTTCTGTCTAGATTTTACATGAAGATATTCGCGTTTCCTATGAAATCTTCACAGCTTTCCAAATATCCACTTGCAGATTCTACAAAATGAGTGTTTCCAAACTGCTGTATCAAAAGAAAGGTTCAATTCTCTTAGTTCAGGACACACATCCCACATAAGTTTCTGAGAAATCCTCTGTCTCGTTTTTACGGGAAGATACTTCCTTTTTCACCGTAGGCCTGAAAGCGCTGGAAATGTCCACTTCCAGATACTGCAGAAAGAGTGTTTCAAACCTGCTCTATGAAACGGAATGTTCAGCTCTGTGACTTGAATGCAGATATCACAAAGTAGTTTCTGACAGCGCTTCTGTCAAGATTTTAGATGAAGATATTCCCGTTTCCAACGAAATCATCACAGTTATCCAAATATCCACTCACAGATTCTGCAAAAAGAGTGTTTCCAAACTGCTGTATCCAAAGAAAGGTTCAACTCTGTTAGGTCAGGACACACATCACAAAGAAGTTTCTGAGAATGCTTCTGTCTAGATTTTATATGAAGATATTCCCGTTTCCAATGAAATTTTCACAGTTATCCAAATATCCACTTGAAGATTCTACCAAAAGAGTGTTTCCAAAGTGCTCTATTAAGAAAATGGTTCAACTCTGTTAGTTGAGGACACTCATCACAAAGAAGTTTCTGAGAATGCTTCTGTCTAGATTTTAGATGAAGATATTCCCGTTTCCAACGAAATCATCACAGTTAAAGAAATATCCACTTACAGATTCTACAAAAAGAGTGCTTCCAAACTGCTGTATCCAAAGACAGGATCAACTCTGTTAGTTGAGGACACACATCACAAAGAAGTTTCTGAGAATACTTCTGTCTGTATTTTAAATGAAGATATTCCCGTTTCCAACGAAATCTTCAGAGCTATCCCAATATCCACTTACAGATTCTACAAAAAGAGTGTTTGCAAATTGCTGTATCAAAAGAAAGGTTGAACTCTGTTAGTTGAGGACACACATCACAAAGAAGTTTCTGAGAATGCTTCCGTCTAGATTTTACATGAAGATATTCCCGTTTCCTATGAAATCTTCACAGCTTTCCAAATATCAACTTGCAGATTCTACAAAAAGAGTGTTTCCAAACTGCTGTATCAAAAGAAAGGTTCAACTCTCTTAGTTGAGGACACACATCCCAAATAAGTTTCTGAGAAATCCTCTGTCTCGTTTTTACGGGAAGATACTTCCTTTTTCACCGTAGGCCTGAAAGCGCTCGAAATGTCCACTTCCAGATACTGCAGAAAGAGTGTTTCAAACATGCTCTATGAAACGGAATGTTCAGCTCTGAGACTTGAATGCAGATATCACAAAGTAGTTTCTGACAGTGCTTCTGTCTAGATTTTAGAAGAAGATATTCCCGTTTCCAATGAAATCGTTAGAACTCTCTTGATATCCACATACAGATACTACAAAAAGAGTGTTTCCAAACTGCTCTATAAAAAGAAAGGTTCAACTCTGTTAGTTGAGGACACTCATCACAAAGAAGTTTCTGAGAATGCTTCTGTCTAGATTTTATATGAAGATATTCCCGTTTGAACGAAATCTTCACAGTTATCCAAATATCCACTTGAAGATTCTACCAAAAGAGTGTTTCCAAAGTGCTCTATTAATAAAATGGTTCAACTCTGTTAGTTGAGGACACTCATCACAAAGAAGTTTCTGACAATGCTTCTGTCTAGATTTTATATGAAGATATTCCCGTTTCCAACGAAATCATCACAGTTAAACAAATATCCACTTACAGATTCTACAAAAAGAGTGTTTCCAAACTGCTGTATCCAAAGAAATGTTCAACTCTGTTAGTTGAGGACACACATCACAAAGAAGTTACTGAGAATGCTTCTGTCTGGATTTGAAATGAAGATATTCCCGTTTCCAACGAAATCTTCAGAGCTATCCCAATATCCACTTACAGATTCTACAAAAAGAGTGTTTGCAAATTGCTGTATCAAAAGAAAGGTTGAACTCTGTTAGTTGAGGACACACATCACAAAGAAGTTTCTGAGAATGCTTCTGTCTAGATTTTACATGAAGATATTCCCGTTTCCTATCAAATCTTCACAGCTTTCCAAATATCCACTTGCAGATTCTACAAAAACAGTGTTTCCAAACTGCTGTATCAAAAGAAAGGTTCAACTCTCTTAGTTGAGGACACACATCCCACATAAGTTTCTGAGAAATCCTCTGTCTCGTTTTCACGGGAAGATACTTCCTTTTTCACCGTAGGCCTGAAAGCGCTCGAAATGTCCACTTCCAGATACTGCAGAAAGAGTGTTTCAAATCTGCTCTATGAAACGGAATGTTCAGCTCTGAGACTTGAATGCAGATATCACAAAGTAGTTTCTGACAGTGCTTCTGTCTAGATTTTAGAAGAAGATATTCCCGTTTCCAATGAAATCGTTAGAACTCTCTTGATATCCACATACAGATACTACAAAAAGAGTGTTTCCAAACTGCTCTATAAAAAGAAAGATTCAACTCTGTTAGTTGAGGACACTCATCACAAAGAAGTTTCTGAGAATGATTCTGTCTAGATTTTATATGAAGATATTCCCGTTTCCATCGAAATCTTCACTGTTATCCAAACATCGACTTGCAGATCCTACAAAAAGAGTGTTTCCAAACTGCTCTATCAAGAGAAAGTTTCAACTCTGTTAGTTGAGGACACACATCCCAAATAAGTTTCCGAGAATGCTTCTGTGTAGATTTAATGGGGAGATATTTCGTTTTTCACCATAGGCCCGAATGAGCTCGTAATGTCCACTTCCAGACACTACAGAAAGAGGGTTTCCAACCTGCTCTATGAAAGGGAATGTTCAGCTCTGTGACTTGAATGCAGATATCACAAAGTAGTTTCTGACAGTGCTTCTGTCTAGATTTCAGATGCAGATATTCCCGTTTCCAATGAAATCGTTAGAACTATCTAGATATCCACTTAAAGATTCTACAAAAAGAGTGTTTCCAAAGTGCTCTGTCAAAAGAAAGGTTCAACTCTGTTAGTTGAGGACACTCATCACAAAGAAGTTTCTGAGAATGCTTCTGTGAAGATTTTATATGAAGATATTCCCGTTTCCTATGAAATCTTCACAGTTATCCAAATATCCACTTGAGGATTCTACAAAAAGAGTGTTTCCAAACTGCTGTAGCAAAAGAAATGTTGAACTCTGTTAGTTGAGGACACACATCACAAAGAAGTTTCTGAGAATGCTTCTGCCAATATTTTATATGAAGATATTACCGTTTCCAACGAAATCTTCACAGTTATCCAAATATCCACTTGCAGATTCTACAAAAAGTGTGTTTCCAAACTGCTATATCAAAAGAAACGATCAAGTCTGTTAGTGGAGTAAACTCATCCCAAATAAGTTTCTTAGAATGCTTTTGTCTAGATTTTATGGGATGATATTTCCTTTTTCACCATAGGCCTGAAAGCGCTGGAAATGTCCACTTCCAGATACTACAGAAAGACTGTTTCAAACCTACTCTATGAAAGGGAATGTTCAGCTCTGTGACTTGAATACACATATCACAAAGTAATTTCTAACAGCGCTTCTGTCTAGATTTTAGATGAAGATATTCCCGTTTCCAACGAAATCATCACAGTTATCCAAATATCCACTTACAGATTCTATAAAAAGAGTGTTTCCAAACTGCTGTATCCAAAGAAAGGTTCAACTCTGTTAGTTGAGGACACACATCACAAAGAAGTTTCTCAGAATGCTTCTGTCTAGATTTTAGATGAAGATATTCCCGTTTCCAACGAAATCATCAAAGTTAAACAAACATCCACATGCAGATTCTACAAAAAGAGTGTTTCCAAACTGCTCTATCCAAAGAAAGGTTCAACTCTGTTAGTTGAGGACACACATCACAAAGAAGTTTCTGAGAATGCTTCTGTCTGGATTTTAAATGAAGATATTCCCGTTTCCAACGAAATCTTCAGAGCTATCCCAATATCCACTTACAGATTCTACAAAAAGAGTGTTTGCAAATTCCTGTATCAAAAGAAAGGTTGAACTCTGTTAGTTGAGGACACACATCACAAAGAAGTTTCTGAGAATGCTTCTGTCTAGATTTTACATGAAGATATTCCCGTTTCCTATGAAATCTTCACAGCTTTCCAAATATCCACTTGCAGATTCTACAAAAAGAGTGATTCCAAACTGCTGTATCAAAAGAAAGGTTCAACTCTCTTAGTTGAGGACACACATCCCACATAAGTTTCTGAGAAATCCTCTGTCTCGTTTTTACGGGAAGATACTTCCTTTTTCACCGTAGGCCTTAAAGCGCTCGAAATGTCCACTTCCAGATACTGCAGAAAGAGTGTTTCAAACCTGCTGTATGAAACGGAATGTTCAGCTCTGAGACTTGAATGCAGATATCACAAAGTAGTTTCTGACAGTGCTTCTGTCTAGATTTAAGAAGAAGATATTCCCGTTTCCAATGAAATCGTTAGAACTCTCTTGATATCCACATACAGATACTACAAAAAGAGTGTTTCCAAACTGCTCTATAAAAAGAAAGGTTCAACTCTGTTAGTTGAGGACACTCATCACAAAGAAGTTTCTGAGAATGCTTCTGTCTAGATTTTATATGAAGATATTCCCGTTTCCATCGAAATCTTCACAGTTATCCAAACATCGACTTGCAGATTCTACAAAAAGAGTGTTTCCAAACTGCTCTATCAAAAGAAAGTTTCAACTCTGTTAGTTGAGGACACACATCCCAAATAAGTTTCTGAGAATGCTTCTGTGTAGATTTAATGGGGAGATATTTCGTTTTTCACCATAGGCCCGAATGCGCTCGTAATGTCCACTTCCAGACACTACAGAAAGAGGGTTTCCAACCTGCTCTATGAAAGGGAATGTTCAGCTCTGTGACTTGAATGCAGATATCACAAAGTAGTTTCTGACAGTGCTTCTGTCTAGATTTCAGATGCAGATATTCCCGTTTCCAATGAAATCGTTAGAACTATCTAGATATCCACTTAAAGATTCTACAAAAAGAGTGTTTCCAAAGTGCTCTGTCAAAAGAAAGGTTCAACTCTGTTAGTTGAGGACACTCATCACAAAGAAGTTTCTGAGAATGCTTCTGTGAAGATTTTATATGAAGATATTCCCGTTTCCTATGAAATCTTCACAGTTATCCAAATATCCACTTGAGGATTCTACAAAAAGTGTGTTTCCAAACTGCTGTAGCAAAAGAAATGTTGAACTGTGTTAGTTGAGGACACACATCACACAGAAGTTTCTGAGAATGCTTCTGTCAATATTTTATATGAAGATATTACCGTTTCCAACGAAATCTTCACAGTTATCCAAATATCCACTTGCAGATTCTACAAAAAGTGTGTTTCCAAACTGCTATATCAAAAGAAATGATCAAGTCTGTTAGTGGAGTAAACTCATCCCAAATAAGTTTCTTAGAATGCTTTTGTCTAGATTTTATGGTATGATATTTCCTTTTTCACCATAGGCCTGAAAGCGCTGGAAATGTCCACTTCCAGATACTACAGAAAGACTGTTTCAAACCTACTCTATGAAAGGGAATGTTCAGCTCTGTGACTTGAATGCAGATATCACAAAGTAGTTTCTAACAGCGCTTCTGTCTAGATTTTAGATGAAGATATTCCCGTTTCCAACGAAATCATCACAGTTATCCAAATATCCACTTACAGATTCTACAAAAAGAGTGTTTCCAAACAGCTGTATCCAAAGAAAGGTTCAACTCTGTTAGTTGAGGACACACATCACAAAGAAGTTTCTCAGAATGCTTCCGTCTAGATTTTAGATGAAGATATTCCCGTTTCCAACGAAATCATCACAGTTAAACAAACATCCACATGCAGATTCTACAAAAAGAGAGTTTCCAAACTGCTCTATCCAAAGAAAGTTTCAACTCTGTTAGTTGAGGACACACATCACAAAGTAGTTTCTGAGAATGCTTCTGTCTAGATTTTAAATGAAGATATTCCCGTTTCCAACGAAATCCTCAGAGATATCCCCATATCCACTTACAGATTCTACAAAAAGAGTGTTTCCAAACTGCTGTAACCAAAGAAAGGTTCAACTCTGTTAGTTGAGGACACACATCACAAAGAAGTTTCTGAGAATGCTTCTGTCTGGATTTTAAATGAAGATATTCCCGTTTCCAACGAAATCTTCAGAGCTATCCCAATATCCACTTACAGATTCTACAAAAAGAGTGTTTGCAAATTGCTGTATCAAAAGAAAGGTTGAACTCCGTTAGTTGAGGACACACATCACAAAGAAGTTTCTGAGAATGCTTCTGTCTAGATTTTACATGAAGATATTCCCGTTTCCTATGAAATCTTCACAGCTTTCCAAATATCCACTTGCAGATTCTACAAAAAGAGTGTTTCCAAACTGCTGTATCAAAAAAAAGGTTCAACTCTCTTAGTTGAGGACACACATCCCAAATAAGTTTCTGAGAAATCCTCTGTCTCGTTTTTACGGGAAGATACTTCTTTTTTCACCGTAGGCCTGAAAGCGCTCGAAATGTCCACTTCCAGATACTGCAGAAAGAGTGTTTCAAACCTGCTCTATGAAACGGAATGTTCAGCTCTGAGACTTGAATGCAGATATCACAAAGTAGTTTCTGACAGTGCTTCTGTCTAGATTTTAGAAGAAGATATTCCCGTTTCCAATGAAATCGTTAGAACTCTCTTGATATCCACATACAGATACTACAAAAAGTGTGTTTCCAAACTGCTCTATAAAAAGAATGGTTCAACTCTGTTAGTTGAGGACACTCATCACAAAGAAGTTTCTGAGAATGCTTCTGTCTAGATTTTATATGAAGATATTCCCGTTTCCAACGAAATCTTCACAGTTATCCAAATATCCACTTGAAGATTCTACCAAAAGAGTGTTTCCAAAGTGATCTATTAATAAAATGGTTGAACTCTGTTATTTGAGGACACTCATCACAAAGAAGTTTCTGACAATGCTTCTGTCTAGATTTTATATGAAGATATTCCCGTTTCCAACGAAATCATCACAGTTAAACAAATATCCACTTACAGATTCTACAAAAAGTGTGTTTCCAAACTGCTGTATCCAAAGAAAGGTTCAACTCTGTTAGTTGAGGACACACATCACAAAGAAGTTTCTGAGAATGCTTCTGTCTGGATTTTAAATGAAGATATTCCCGTTTCCAACGAAATATTCAGAGCTATCCCAATATCCACTTACAGATTCTACAAAAAGAGTGTTTGCAAATTGCTGTATCAAAAGAAAGGTTGAACTCTGTTAGTTGAGGACACACATCACAAAGAAGTTTCTGAGAATGCTTCTGTCTAGATTTTACATGAAGATATTCCCGTTTCCTATGAAATCTTCACAGCTTTCCAAATATCCACTTGCAGATTCTACAAAAAGAGTGTTTCCAAACTGCTGTATCAAAAGAAAGGTTCAACTCTCTTAGTTGAGGACACACATCCCACATAAGTTTCTGAGAAATCCTCTGTCTCATTTTTACGGGAAGATACTTCCTTTTTCACCGTAGGCCTGAAAGCGCTCGAAATGTCCACTTCCAGATACTGCAGAAAGAGTGTTTCAAACCTGCTCTATGAAACGGAATGTTCAGCTCTGAGACTTGAATGCAGATATCACAAAGTAGTTTCTGACAGTGCTTCTGTCTAGATTTTAGAAGAAGATATTCCCGTTTCCAATGAAATCGTTAGAACTCTCTTGATATCCACATACAGATACTACAAAAAGAGTGTTTCCAAACTGCTCTATAAAAAGAAAGGTTCAATTCTGTTAGTTGAGGACACTCATCACAAAGAAGTTTCTGAGAATGCTTCTGTCTAGATTTTATATGAAGATATTCCCGTTTCCATCGAAATCTTCACAGTTATCCAAACATCGACTTGCAGATTCTACAAAAAGAGTGTTTCCAAACTGCTCTATCAAAAGAAAGTTTCAACTCTGTTAGTTGAGGACACACATCCCAAATAAGTTTCTGAGAATGCTTCTGTGTAGATTTAATGGGGAGATATTTCGTTTTTCACCATAGGCCCGAATGCGCTCGTAATGTCCACTTCCAGACACTACAGAAAGAGGGTTTCCAACCTGCTCTATGAAAGGGAATGTTCAGCTCTGTGACTTGAATGCAGATATCACAAAGTAGTTTCTGACAGTGCTTCTGTCTAGATTTCAGATGCAGATATTCCCGTTTCCAATGAAATCGTTAGAACTATCTAGATATCCACTTAAAGATTCTACAAAAAGAGTGTTTCCAAAGTGCTCTGTCAAACGAAAGGTTCAACTCTGTTAGTTGAGGACACTCATCACAAAGAAGTTTCTGAGAATGCTTCTGTGAAGATTTTATATGAAGATATTCCCGTTTCCTATGAAATCTTCACAGTTATCCAAATATCCACTTGAGGATTCTACAAAAAGAGTGTTTCCAAACTGCTGTAGCAAAAGAAATGTTGAACTCTGTTAGTTGAGGACACACGTCACAAAGAAGTTTCTGAGAATGCTTCTGTCAATATTTTATATGAAGATATTACCGTTTCCAACGAAATCTTCACAGTTATCCAAATATCCACTTGCAGATTCTACAAAAAGAGTGTTTCCAAACTGCTGTATGAAAAGAAAGGTTCAACTCTCTTAGTTGAGGACACACATCCCACATAAGATTCTGAGAAACCCTCTGTCTCGTTTTTACGGGAAGATACTTCCTTTTTCACCGTAGGCCTGAAAGCGCTCGAAATGTCCACTTCCAGATACTGCAGAAAGAGTGTCTCAAACCTGCTCTATGAAACGGAATGTTCAGCTCTGTGACTTGAATGCAGATATCACATAGTAGTTTATGACAGCGCTTCTGTCTAGATTTTAGATGAAGATATTCCCGTTTCCAATGAAATCATCACAGTTATCCAAATATCCACTTACAGATTCTACAAAAAGAGTGTTTCCAAACTGCTGTATCCAAAGAAAGGTTCAACTCTGTTAGGTGAGGACACACATCACAAAGAAGTTTCTGAGAATGCTTCTGTCTAGATTTAATATGAAGATATTCCCGTTTCCAATGAAATCTTCACAGTTATCCAAATATCCAATTGAAGATTCTACAAAAAGAGTGTTTCCAAACTGCTGTAGCAAAAGAAATGTTGAACTCTGTTAGTTGAGGACACACGTCACAAAGAAGTTTCTGAGAATGCTTCTGTCTAGATTTTAGATGTAGATATTCACGTTTCCAACGAAATCATCACAGTTAAAGAAATATCCACTTACAGATTCTTCAAAAAGAGTGTTTCCAAACTGCTGTATCCAAAGAAAGGCTCAACTCTGTTAGTTGAGGACACACATCACAAAGAAGTTTCTGAGAATACTTCTGTCTGGATTTTAAATGAAGATATTCCCGTTTCCAATGAAATCTTCAGAGCTATCCCAATATCCACTTACAGATTCTACAAAAAGAGAGTTTGCAAATTGCTGTATCAAAAGAAAGGTTGAACTCTGTTAGTTGAGGACACACATCACAAAGAAGTTTCTGAGAATGCTTCTGTCTAGATTTTACATGAAGATATTCCCGTTTCCTATGAAATCTTCACAGCTTTCCAAATATCCACTTGCAGATTCTACACAAAGAGTGTTTCCAAACTGCTGTATCAAAAGAAAGGTTCAACTCTCTTAGTTGAGGACACACATCCCAAATAAGTTTCTGAGAAATCATCTGTCTCGTTTTTATGGGAAGATACTTCCTTTTTCACCGTAGGCCTGAAAGCGCTCGAAATGTCCACTTCCAGATACTGCAGAAAGAGTGTTTCAAACCTGCTCTATGAAACGGAATGTTCAGCTCTGAGACTTGAATGCAGATATCACAAAGTAGTTTCTGACAGCACTTCTGTCTAGATTTTAGAAGAAGATATTCCCGTTTCCAATGAAATCGTTAGAACTCTCTTGATATCCACATACAGCTACTACAAAAAGAGTGTTTCCAAACTGCTCTATAAAAATGAAAGGTTCAACTCTGTTAGTTGAGGACACTCATCACAAAGAAGTTTCTGAGAATGCTTCTGTCTAGATTTTATATGAAGATACTCCCGTTTCCAACGAAATCTTCACAGTTATCCAAATATCCACTTGAAGATTCTACCAAAAGAGTGCTTCCAATGTGCTCTATTAATAAAATGGTTCAACTCTGTTGGTGGAGGACACTCATCGCAAAGAAGTTTCTGACAATGCTTCTGTCTAGATTTTATATGAAGATATTCCCGTTTCCATCGAAATCTTCACAGTTATCCAAACATCGACTTGCAGATTCTACAAAAAGAGTGTTTCCAAACTGCTCTATCAAAAGAAAGTTTCAACTCTGTTAGTTGAGGACACACATCCCAAATAAGTTTCTGAGAATGCTTCTGTGTAGATTTAATGGGGAGATATTTCGTTTTTCACCATAGGCCCGAATGCGCTCGTAATGTCCACTTCCAGACACTACAGAAAGAGGGTTTCCAACCTGCTCTATGAAAGGGAATGTTCAGCTCTGTGACTTGAATGCAGATATCACAAAGTAGTTTCTGACAGTGCTTCTGTCTAGATTTCAGATGCAGATATTCCCGTTTCCAATGAAATCGTTAGAACTATCTAGGTATCCACTTACAGATTCTACAAAAAGAGTGTTTCCAAAGTTCTCTGTCAAAAGAAAGGTTCAACTCTGTTAGTTGAGGACACTCATCACAAAGAAGTTTCTGAGAATGCTTCTGTCAAGATTTTATATGAAGATATTACCGTTTCCAACGAAATCTTCACAGTTATCCAAATATCCACTTGCAGGTTCTACAAAAAGAGTGTTTCCAAACTGCTATATCAAAAGAAATGATCAAGTCTGTTAGTGGAGTAAACTCATCCCAAATAAGTTTCTTAGAATGCTTTTGTCTAGATTTTATGGGATGATATTTCCTTTTTCACCATAGGCCTGAAAGCGCTCGAAATGTCCACTTCCAGATACTACAGAAAGACTGTTTCAAACCTACTCTATGAAAGGGAATGTTCAGCTCTGTGACTTGAATGCAGATATCACAAAGTAGTTTCTGACAGCGCTTCTGTCTAGATTTTAGATGAAGATATTCCCGTTTCCAACGAAATCATCACAGTTATCCAAATATCCACTTACAGATTCTACAAAAAGAGTGTTTCCAAACTGCTGTATCCAAAGAAAGGTTCAACTCTTTTAGGTGAGGACACACATCACAAAGAAGTTTCTGAGAATGCTTCTGTCTAGATTTTATATGAAGATATTCCCGTTTCCAATGAAATCTTCACAGTTATCCAAATATCCAATTACAGATTCCACAAAAAGAGTGTTTGCAAACTGCGCTATAAAAAGAAATGTTGAACTCTGTTAGTTGAGGACACTCATCACCAAGAAGTTTCTGAGAATTCTTCTGTCTAGATTTTATATGAAGATATTCCCGTTTCCAACGAAATCTTCACAGTTATCGAAATATCCACTTGAAGATTCTACCAAAAGAGTGTTTCCAAAGTGCTCTATTAATAAAATGGTTCAACTCTGCTAGTTGAGGACACTCATCACAAAGAAGTTTCTGACAATGCTTCTGTCTAGTTTTATATGAAGATATTCCCGTTTCCAATGAAATCATCACAGTTAAAGAAATATCCACTTACAGATTCTACAAAAAGAGTGTTTCCAAACTGCTGTATCCAAAGAAAGGTTCAACTCTGTTAGTTGAGGACACACATCACAAAGAAGTTTCTGAGAATGCTTCTGTCTGGATTTTACATGAAGATATTCCCGTTTCCAATGAAATCTTCACTGTTATCCAAATATCCAATTGAAGATTCTACAAAAAGAGTGTTTCCAAACTGCTGTAGCAAAAGAAATGTTGAACTCTGTTAATTGAGGACACACATCACAAAGAAGTTTCTGAGAATGCTTCTGTCAATATTTTATATGAAGATATTACCGTTTCCAATGAAATCTTCACAGTTATCCAAATATCCACTTGCAGATTCTACAAAAAGTGTGTTTCCAAACTTCTATATCAAAAGAAATGATCAAGTCTGTTAGTGGAGTAAACTCATCCCAAATAAGTTTCTTAGAATGCTTTTGTCTAGATTTTATGGGATGATATTTCCTTTTTCACCATAGGCCTGAAAGCGCTCTAAATGTCCACTTCCAGATACTGCAGAAAGAGTGTTTCAAACCTGCTCTATGAAACGGAATGTTCAGCTCTGAGACTTGAATGCAGATATCACAAAGTAGTTTCTGACAGTGCTTCTGTCTAGATTTTAGAAGAAGATATTCCCGTTTCCAATGAAATCGTTAGAACTCTCTTGATATCCACATACAGATACTACAAAAAGAGTGTTTCCAAACTGCTCTATAAAAAGAAAGGTTCAACTCTGTTAGTTGAGGACACTCATCACAAAGAAGTTTCTGAGAATGCTTCTGTCTAGATTTTATATGAAGATATTCCCGTTTCCATCGAAATCTTCACAGTTATCCAAACATCGACTTGCAGATTCTACAAAAAGAGTGTTTCCAAACTGCTCTATCAAAAGAAAGTTTCAACTCTGTTAGTTGAGGACACACATCCCAAATAAGTTTCTGAGAATGCTTCTGTGTAGATTTAATGGGGAGATATTTCGTTTTTCACCATAGGCCCGAATGCGCTCGTAATGTCCACTTCCAGACACTACAGAAAGAGGGTTTCCAACCTGCTCTATGAAAGGGAATGTTCAGCTCTGTGACTTGAATGCAGATATCACAAAGTAGTTTCTGACAGTGCTTCTGTCTAGATTTCAGATGCAGATATTCCCGTTTCCAATGAAATCGTTAGAACTATCTAGATATCCACTTAAAGATTCTACAAAAAGAGTGTTTCCAACGTGCTTTGTCAAAAGAAAGGTTCAACTCTGTTAGTTGAGGACACTCATCACAAAGAAGTTTCTGAGAATGCTTCTGTGAAGATTTTATATGAAGATATTCCCGTTTCCTATGAAATCTTCACAGTTATCCAAATATCCACTTGAGGATTCTACAAAAAGAGTGTTTCCAAACTGCTGTAGCAAAAGAAATGTTGAACTCTGTTAGTTGAGGACACACATCACAAAGAAGTTTCTGAGAATGCTTCTGTCAATATTTTATATGAAAATATTACCGTTTCCAACGAAATCTTCACAGTTATCCAAATATCCACTTGCAGATTCTACAACAAGAGTGTTTCCAAACTGCTGTATCCAAAGAAAGGTTCAACTCTGTTAGTTGAGGACAGACATCACAAAGAAGTTTCTGAGAATGCTTCTGTCTGGATTTTAAATGAAGATATTCCCGTTTCCAACGAAATCTTCAGAGCTATACCAATATCCACTTACAGATTCTACAAAGAGTGTTTGCAAATTGCTGTATCAAAAGAAAGGTTGAACTCTGTTAGTTGAGGACACACATCACAAAGAAGTTTCTGAGAATGCTTCTGTCTAGATTTTACATGAAGATATTCCCGTTTCCTATGAAATCTTCACAGCTTTCCTAATATCCACTTGCAGATTCTACAAAAAGAGTGTTTCCAAACTGCTGTATCAAAAGAAAGGTTCAACTCTCTTAGTTGAGGACACACATCCCACATAAGTTTCTGAGAAATCCTCTGTCTCGTTTTTACGGGAAGATACTTCCTTTTTCACCGTAGGCCTGAAAGCGCTCGAAATGTCCACTTCCAGATACTGCAGAAAGAGTGTTTCAAACCTGCTCTATGAAACGGAATGTTCAGCTCTGAGACTTGAATGCAGATATCACAAAGTAGTTTCTGACAGTGCTTCTGTCTAGTTTTATATGAAGATATTCCCGTTTCCAATGAAATCATCACAGTTAAAGAAATATCCACTTACAGATTCTACAAAAAGAGTGTTTCCAAACTGCTGTATCCAAAGAAAGGTTCAACTCTGTTAGTTGAGGACACACATCACAAAGAAGTTTCTGAGAATGCTTCTGTCTGGATTTTATATGAAGATATTCCCGTTTCCAATGAAATCTTCACTGTTATCCAAATATCCAATTGAAGATTCTACAAAAAGAGTGTTTCCAAACTGCTGTAGCAAAAGAAATGTTGAACTCTGTTAATTGAGGACACACATCACAAAGAAGTTTCTGAGAATGCTTCTGTCAATATTTTATATGAAGATATTACCGTTTCCAATGAAATCTTCACAGTTATCCAAATATCCACTTGCAGATTCTACAAAAAGTGTGTTTCCAAACTTCTATATCAAAAGAAATGATCAAGTCTGTTAGTGGAGTAAACTCATCCCAAATAAGTTTCTTAGAATGCTTTTGTCTAGATTTTATGGGATGATATTTCCTTTTTCACCATAGGCCTGAAAGCGCTCGAAATGTCCACTTCCAGATACTGCAGAAAGAGTGTTTCAAACCTGCTCTATGAAACGGAATGTTCAGCTCTGAGACTTGAATGCAGATATCACAAAGTAGTTTCTAACAGTGCTTCTGTCTAGATTTTAGAAGAAGATATTCCCGTTTCCAATGAAATCGTTAGAACTCTCTTGATATCCACATACAGATACTACAAAAAGAGTGTTTCCAAACTGCTCTATAAAAAGAAAGGTTCAACTCTGTTAGTTGAGGACACTCATCACAAAGAAGTTTCTGAGAATGCTTCTGTCTAGATTTTATATGAAGATATTCCCGTTTCCATCGAAATCTTCACAGTTATCCAAACATCGACTTGCAGATTCTACAAAAAGAGTGTTTCCAAACTGCTCTATCAAAAGAAAGTTTCAACTCTGTTAGTTGAGGACACACATCCCAAATAAGTTTCTGAGAATGCTTCTGTGTAGATTTAATGGGGAGATATTTCGTTTTTCACCATAGGCCCGAATGCGCTCGTAATGTCCACTTCCAGACACTACAGAAAGAGGGTTTCCAACCTGCTCTATGAAAGGGAATGTTCAGCTCTGTGACTTGAATGCAGATATCACAAAGTAGTTTCTGACAGTGCTTCTGTCTAGATTTCAGATGCAGATATTCCCGTTTCCAATGAAATCGTTAGAACTATCTAGATATCCACTTAAAGATTCTACAAAAAGAGTGTTTCCAACGTGCTTTGTCAAAAGAAAGGTTCAACTCTGTTAGTTGAGGACACTCATCACAAAGAAGTTTCTGAGAATGCTTCTGTGAAGATTTTATATGAAGATATTCCCGTTTCCTATGAAATCTTCACAGTTATCCAAATATCCACTTGAGGATTCTACAAAAAGAGTGTTTCCAAACTGCTGTAGCAAAAGAAATGTTGAACTCTGTTAGTTGAGGACACACATCACAAAGAAGTTTCTGAGAATGCTTCTGTCAATATTTTATATGAAGATATTACCGTTTCCAACGAAATCTTCACAGTTATCCAAATATCCACTTGCAGATTCTACAACAAGAGTGTTTCCAAACTGCTGTATCCAAAGAAAGGTTCAACTCTGTTAGTTGAGGACAGACATCACAAAGAAGTTTCTGAGAATGCTTCTGTCTGGATTTTAAATGAAGATATTCCCGTTTCCAACGAAATCTTCAGAGCTATACCAATATCCACTTACAGATTCTACAAAGAGTGTTTGCAAATTGCTGTATCAAAAGAAAGGTTGAACTCTGTTAGTTGAGGACACACATCACAAAGAAGTTTCTGAGAATGCTTCTGTCTAGATTTTACATGAAGATATTCCCGTTTCCTATGAAATCTTCACAGCTTTCCTAATATCCACTTGCAGATTCTACAAAAAGAGTGTTTCCAAACTGCTGTATCAAAAGAAAGGTTCAACTCTCTTAGTTGAGGACACACATCCCACATAAGTTTCTGAGAAATCCTCTGTCTCGTTTTTACGGGAAGATACTTCCTTTTTCACCGTAGGCCTGAAAGCGCTCGAAATGTCCACTTCCAGATACTGCAGAAAGAGTGTTTCAAACCTGCTCTATGAAACGGAATGTTCAGCTCTGAGACTTGAATGCAGATATCACAAAGTAGTTTCTGACAGTGCTTCTGTCTAGATTTTAGAAGAAGATATTCCCGTTTCCAATGAAATCGTTAGAACTCTCTTGATATCCACATACAGATACTACAAAAAGAGTGTTTCCAAACTGCTCTATAAAAAGAAAGGTTCAACTCTGTTAGTTGAGGACACTCATCACAAAGAAGTTTCTGAGAATGCTTCTGTCTAGATTTTATATGAAGATATTCCCATTTCCTATGAAATCATCACAGTTATCCAAACATCGACTTGCAGATCCTACAAAAAGAGTGTTTCCAAACTGCTCTATCAAAAGAAATGTTGAACTCTGTTAGTTGAGGACAAACATCACAAAGAAGTTTCTAAGAATGCTTCTGTCTAGATTTTATATGAAGATATTACCGTTTCCAACGAAATCTTCACAGTTATCCAAATATCCACTTGCAGATTCTACAAAAAGAGTGTTTCCAAACTGCTATATCAAAAGAAATGATCAAGTCTGTTAGTGGAGTAAACTCATCCCAAATAAGTTTCTTAGAATGCTTTTGTCTAGATTTTATGGGATGATATTTCCTTTTTCACCATAGGCCTTAAAGCGCAGGAAATGTCCACTTCCAGATACTACAGAAAGACTGTTTCAAACCTACTCTATGAAAGGGAATGTTCAGCTCTGTGACTTGAATGCAGATATCACAAAGTAGTTTCTAACAGCGCTTCTGTCTAGATTTTAGATGAAGATATTCCCGTTTCCAACGAAATCATCACAGTTATCCAAATATCCACTTACAGATTCTACAAAAAGAGTGTTTCCAAACTGCTGTATCCAAAGAAAGGTTCAACTCTGTTAGTTGAGGACACACATCACAAAGAAGTTTCTCAGAATGCTTCTGTCTAGATTTTAGATGAAGATATTCCCGTTTCCAACGAAATCATCAAAGTTAAACCAACATCCACATGCAGATTCTACAAAAAGAGTGTTTCCAAACTGCTCTATCCAAAGAAAGGTTCAACTCTGTTAGTTGAGGACACACATCACAAAGGAGTTTCTGAGAATGCTTCTGTCTAGATTTTAAATGAAGATATTCCCGTTTCCAACGAAATCCTCAGAGATATCCCCATATCCACTTACAGATTCTACAAAAAGAGTGTTTCCAAACTGCTGTATCCAAAGAAAAGTTCAACTCTGTTAGTTGAGGACACACATCACAAAGAAGTTTCTGAGAATGCTTCTGTCTGGATTTTAAATGAAGATATTCCCGTTTCCAACGAAATCTTCAGAGCTATCCCAATATCCACTTACAGATACTACAAAAAGAGTGTTTGCAAATTGCTGTATCAAAAGAAAGGTTGAACTCTGTTAGTTGAGGACACACATCACAAAGAAGTTTCTGAGAATGCTTCTGTCTAGATTTTACATGAAGATATTCGCGTTTCCTTTGAAATCTTCACAGCTTTCCAAATATCCACTTGCAGATTCTACAAAAAGAGTGTTTCCAAACTGCTGTATCAAAAGAAAGGTTCAACTCTCTTAGTTGAGGACACACATCCCACATAAGTTTCTGAGAAATCCTCTGTCTCGTTTTTACGGGAAGATACTTCCTTTTTCACCGTAGGCCTGAAAGCACTCGAAATGTCCACTTCCAGATACTGCAGAAAGAGTGTTTCAAACCTGGTCTATGAAACGGAATGTTCAGCTCTGAGACTTGAATGCAGATATCACAAAGTAGTTTCTGACAGTGCTTCTGTCTAGATTTTAGAAGAAGATATTCCCGTTTCCAATGAAATCGTTAGAACTCTCTTGATATCCACATACAGATACTACAAAAAGAGTGTTTCCAAACTGCTCTATAAAAAGAAAGGTTCAACTCTGTTACTTGAGGACACTCATCACAAAGAAGTTTCTGAGAATGCTTCTGTCTATATTTTATATGAAGATATTCCCGTTTCCATCGAAATCTTCACAGTTATCCAAACATCGACTTGCAGATTCTACAAAAAGAGTGTTTCCAAACTGCTCTATCAAAAGAAAGTTTCAACTCTGTTAGTTGAGGACACACATCCCAAATAAGTTTCTGAGAATGCTTCTGTGTAGATTTAATGGGGAGATATTTCGTTTTTCACCATAGGCCCGAATGCGCACGTAATGTCCACTTCCAGACACTACAGAAAGAGGGTTTCCAACCTGCTCTATGAAAGAGAATGTTCAGCTCTGTGACTTGAATGCAGATATCACAAAGTAGTTTCTGACAGTGCTTCTGTATAGATTTCAGATGCAGATATTCCCGTTTCCAATGAAATCGTTAGAACTATCTAGGTATCCACTTACAGATTCTACAAAAAGAGTGTTTCCAAAGTTCTCTGTCAAAAGAAAGGTTCAACTCTGTTAGTTGAGGGCACTCATCACAAAGAAGTTTCTGAGAATGCTTCTGTCAAGATTTTATATGAAGATATTACCGTTTCCAATGAAATCTTCACAGTTATCCAAATATCCTCTTGCAGGTTCTACAAAAAGAGTGTTTCCAAACTGCTATATCAAAAGAAATGATCAAGTCTGTTAGTGGAGTAAACTCATCCACAATAAGTTTCTTAGAATGCTTTTGTCTAGATTTTATGGGATGATATTTCCTTTTTCACCATAGGCCTGAAAGCGCTCGAAATGTCCACTTCCAGATACTACAGAAAGACTGTTTCAAACCTACTCTATGAAAGGGAATGTTCAGCTCTGTGACTTGAATGCAGATATCACAAAGTAGTTTCTGACAGCGCTTCTGTCTAGATTTTAGATGAAGATATTCCCGTTTCCAACGAAATCATCACAATTATCCAAATATCCACTTACAGATTCTACAAAAAGTGTGTTTCCCAACTGCTGTATCCAAAGAAAGGTTCAACTCTTTTAGGTGAGGACACACATCACCAAGAAGTTTCTGAGAATGCTTCTGTCTAGATTTTATATGAAGATATTCCCGTTTCCAATGAAATCTTCACAGTTATCCAAATATCCATTTACAGATTCCACAAAAAGAGTGTTTGCAAACTGCACTATAAAAAGAAAGGTTCAACTCTGTTAGTTGAGGACACTCATCACCAAGAAGTTTCTGAGAATTCTTCTGTCTAGATTTTATATGAAGATATTCCGGTTTCCAACGAAATCTTCACAGTTATCCTAATATCCACTTGAAGATTCTACCAAAAGAGTGTTTCCAAAGTGCTCTATTAATAAAATGGTTCAACTCTGCTAGTTGAGGACACTCATCACAAAGAAGTTTCTGACAATGCTTCTGTCTAGATTTTATATGAAGATATTCCCGTTTCCAATGAAATCATCACAGTTAAAGAAATATCCACTTACAGATTCTACAAAAAGAGTGTTTCCAAACTGCTGTATCCAAAGAAAGGTTCAACTCTGTTAGTTGAGGACACACATCACAAAGAAGTTTCTGAGAATGCTTCTGTCTAGATTTTATATGAAGATATTCCCGTTTCCAATGAAATCTTCACAGTTATCCAAATATCCAATTGAAGATTCCACAAAAAGAGTGTTTCCAAACTGCTGTATCAAAAGAAAGGTTGAACTCTGTTAGTTGAGGACACACATCACAAAGTAGTTTCTGACAGCGCTTCTGTCTAGATTTTAGATGAAGATATTCCCGTTTCCAACGAAATCATCACAGTTATCCAAATATCCACTTACAGATTCTACAAAAAGAGTGTTCCAAACTGCTGTATCCAAAGAAAGGCTCAACTCTGTTAGTTGAGGACACACATCACAAAGAAGTTTCTGAGAATACTTCTGTCTGGATTTTAAATGAAGATATTCCCGTTTCCAACGAAATCTTCAGAGCTATCCCAATATCCTCTTACAGATTTTACAAAAAGAGTGTTTGCAAATTGCTGTATCAAAAGAAAGGTTGAACTCTGTTAGTTGAGGACACACATCACAAAGAAGTTTCTGAGAATGCTTCTGTCTAGATTTTACATGAAGATATTCCCGTTTCCTATGAAATCTTCACAGCTTTCCAAATATCCACTTGTAGATTCTACACAAAGAGTGTTTCCAAACTGCTGTATCAAAAGAAAGGTTCAACTCTCTTAGTTGAGGACACACATCCCAAATAAGTTTCTGAGAAATCCTCTGTCTCGTTTTTACGGGAAGATACTTCCTTTTTCACCGTAGGCCTGAAAGCGCTCGAAATGTCCACTTCCAGATACTGCAGAAAGAGTGTTTCAAACCTGCTCTATGAAATGGAATGTTCAGCTCTGAGACTTGAATGCAGATATCACAAAGTAGTTTCTGACAGTGCTTCTGTCTAGATTTTAGAAGAAGATATTCCCGTTTCCAATGAAATCGTTAGAACTCTCTTGATATCCACATACAGATACTACAAAAGGAGTGTTTCCAAACTGCTCTATAAAAAGAAAGGTTCAACTCTGTTAGTTGAGGACACTCATCACAAAGAAGTTTCTGAGAATTCTTCTGTCTAGATTTTATATGAAGATATTCCCGTTTCCAACGAAATCTTCACAGTTATCCAAATATCCACTTGAAGATTCTACCAAAAGAGTGTTTCCAAAGTGCTCTATTAATAAAATGGTTCAACTCTGTTAGTTGAGGACACTCATCACAAAGAAGTTTCTGACAATGCTTCTGTCTAGATTTTATATGAAGATATTCCCGTTTCCAACGAAATCATCACAGTTAAAGAAATATACACTTACAGATTCTACAAAAAGAGAGTTTCCAAACTGCTGTATCCAAAGAAAGGTTCAACTCTGTTAGTTGAGGACACACATCACAAAGAAGTTTCTGAGAATGCTTCTGTCTGGATTTTAAATGAAGATATTCCCGTTTCCAATGAAATCTTCAGAGCTATCCGAATATCCACTTACAGATTCTACAAAAAGAGTGTTTGCAAATTGCTGTATCAAAAGAAAGGTTGAACTCTGTTAGATGAGGACACACATCACAAAGTAGTTTCTGACAGCGCTTCTGTCTAGATTTTAGATGAAGATATTCCCGTTTCCAACGAAATCATCACAGTTATCCAAATATCCACTTACAGATTCTACAAAAAGAATGTTTCCAAACTGCTGTATCCAAAGAAAGGTTCAACTCTGTTAGTTGAGGACACACATCACAAAGAAGTTTCTGACAATGCTTCTGTCTAGATTTTATATGAAGATATTCCCGTTTCCAATGAAATCATCACAGTTAAAGAAATATCCACTTACAGATTCTACAAAAAGAGTGTTTCCAAACTGCTGTATCCAAAGAAAGGTTCAACTCTGTTAGTTGAGGACACACATCACAAAGAAGTTTCTGAGAATGCTTCTGTCTAGATTTTATATGAAGATATTCCCGTTTCCAATGAAATCTTCACAGTTATCCAAATATCCAATTGAAGATTCTACAAAAAGAGTGTTTCCAAACTGCTGTATCAAAAGAAAGGTTGAACTCTGTTAGTTGAGGACACACATCACAAAGTAGTTTCTGACAGCGCTTCTGTCTAGATTTTAGATGAAGATATTCCCGTTTCCAACGAAATCATCACAGTTATCCAAATATCCACTTACAGATTCTACAAAAAGAGTGTTTGCAAATTGCTGTATCAAAAGAAAGGTTGAACTCTGTTAGTTGAGGACACACATCACAAAGAAGTTTCTGAGAATACTTCTGTCTAGATTTTACATGAAGATATTCCCGTTTCCTATGAAATCTTCACAGCTTTCCAAATATCCACTTGCAGATTCTACACAAAGAGTGTTTGCAAATTGCTGTATCAAAAGAAAGGTTGAACTCTGTTAGTTGAGGACACACATCACAAAGAAGTTTCTGAGAATGCTTCTGTCTAGATTTTACATGAAGATATTCCCGTTTCCTATGAAATCTTCACAGCTTTCCAAATATCCACTTGTAGATTCTACACAAAGAGTGTTTCCAAACTGCTGTATCAAAAGAAAGGTTCAACTCTCTTAGTTGAGGACACACATCCCAAATAAGTTTCTGAGAAATCCTCTGTCTCGTTTTTACGGGAAGATACTTCCTTTTTCACCGTAGGCCTGAAAGCGCTCGAAATGTCGACTTCCAGATACTGCAGAAAGAGTGTTTCAAACCTGCTCTATGAAACGGAATGTTCAGCTCTGTGACTTGAATGCAGATATCACAAAGTAGTTTCTGACAGCGCTTCTGTCTAGATTTTATATGAAGATATTCCCGTTTCCAACGAAATCATCACAGTTAAAGAAATATCCACTTACAGATTCTACAAAAAGAGAGTTTCCAAACTGCTGTATCCAAAGAAAGGTTCAACTCTGTTAGTTGAGGACACACATCACAAAGAAGTTTCTGAGAATGCTTCTGTCTGGATTTTAAATGAAGATATTCCCGTTTCCAATGAAATCTTCAGAGCTATCCGAATATCCACTTACAGATTCTACAAAAAGAGTGTTTGCAAACTGCTGTATCAAAAGAAAGGTTGAACTCTGTTAGATGAGGACACACATCACAAAGTAGTTTCTGATAGCGCTTCTGTCTAGATTTTAGATGAAGATATTCCCGTTTCCAACGAAATCATCACAGTTATCCAAATATCCACTTACAGATTCTACAAAAAGAATGTTTCCAAACTGCTGTATCCAAAGAAAGGTTCAACTCTGTTAGTTGAGGACACACATCACAAAGAAGTTTCTGAGAATGCTTCTGTCTAGATTTTATATGAAGATATTCCCGTTTCCAATGAAATCTTCACAGTTATCCAAATATCCAATTGAAGATTCTACAAAAAGAGTGTTTCCAGACTGCTGTAGCAAAAGAAATGTTGAACTCTGTTAGTTGAGGACACACATAACAAAGAAGTTTCTGAGAATGCTTCTGTCTAGATTTTAGATGAAGATATTCCCGTTTCCAACGAAATCATCACATTTAAAGAAATATCCACTTACAGATTCTACAAAAAGAGTGTTCCAAACTGCTGTATCCAGAGAAAGGCTCAACTCTGTTAGTTGAGGACACACATCACAAAGAAGTTTCTGAGAATACTTCTGTCTGGATTTTAAATGAAGATATTCCCGTTTCCAATGAAATCTTCAGAGCTATCCCAATATCCACTTACAGATTCTACAAAAAGAGTGTTTGCAAATTGCTGTATCAAAAGAAAGGTTGAACTCTGTTAGTTGAGGACACACATCACAAAGAAGTTTCTGAGAATGCTTCTGTCTAGATTTTACATGAAGATATTCCCGTTTCCTATGAAATCTTCACAGCTTTCCAAATATCCACTTGCAGATTCTACACAAAGAGTGTTTCCAAACTGCTGTATCAAAAGAAAGGTTCAACTCTCTTAGTTGAGGACACACATCCCACATAAGTTTCTGAGAAATCCTCTGTCTCGTTTTTACGGGAAGAAACTTCCTTTTTCACCGTAGGCCTGAAAGCGCTCGAAATGTCCACTTCCAGATACTGCAGAAAGAGTGTTTCAAACCTGCTCTATGAAACGGAATGTTCAGCTCTGAGACTTGAATGCAGATATCACAAAGTAGTTTCTGACAGTGCTTCTGTCTAGATTTTAGAAGAAGATATTCCCGTTTCCAATGAAATCGTTAGAACTCTCTTGATATCCACATACAGATACTACAAAAAGAGTGTTTCCAAACTGCTCTATAAAAAGAAAGGTTCAACTCTGTTAGTTGAGGACACTCATCACAAAGAAGTTTCTGAGAATGCTTCTGTCTAGATTTTATATGAAGATATTCCCGTTTCCATCGAAATCTTCACAGTTATCCAAACATCGACTTGCAGATTCTACAAAAAGAGTGTTTCCAAACTGCTCTATCAAAAGAAAGTTTCAACTCTGTTAGTTGAGGACACACATCCCAAATAAGTTTCTGAGAATGCTTCTGTGTAGATTTAATGGGGAGATATTTCGTTTTTCACCATAGGCCCGAATGCGCTCGTAATGTCCACTTCCAGACACTACAGAAAGAGGGTTTCCAACCTGCTCTATGAAAGGGAATGTTCAGCTCTGTGACTTGAATGCAGATATCACAAAGTAGTTTCTGACAGTGCTTCTGTCTAGATTTCAGATGCAGATATTCCCGTTTCCAATGAAATCGTTACAACTATCTAGATATCCACTTACAGATTCTACAAAAAGAGTGTTTCCAAAGTGCTCTGTCAAAAGAAAGGTTCAACTCTGTTAGTTGAGGACACTCATCACAAAGAAGTTTCTGAGAATGCTTCTGTGAAGATTTTATATGAAGATATTCCCGTTTCCTATGAAATCTTCACAGTTATCCAAATATCCACCTGAAGATTCTACAAAAAGAGTGTTTCCAAACTGCTGTAGCAAAAGAAATGTTGAACTCTGTTAGTTGAGGACACACATCACAAAGAAGTTTTTGAGAATGCTTCTGTCAAGATTTTATATGAAGATATTACCGTTTCCAACGAAATCTTCACAGTTATCCAAATATCCACTTGCAGATTCTACAAAAAGAGTGTTTCCAAACTGCTATATCAAAAGAAATGATCAAGTCTGTTAGTGGA
This sequence comes from Gorilla gorilla gorilla, assembly GCF_029281585.2. Classification (NCBI taxonomy): domain Eukaryota; kingdom Metazoa; phylum Chordata; class Mammalia; order Primates; family Hominidae; genus Gorilla; species Gorilla gorilla. Next base: position 18,708,442 of record NC_073237.2, read on the forward strand.
GTAAACTCATCCCAAATAAGTTTCGTAGAATGCTTTTGTCTAGATTTTATGGGATGATATTTCCTTTTTCACCATAGGCCTGAAAGCGCTCGAAATGTCCACTTCCAGATACTACAGAAAGACTGTTTCAAACCTACTCTATGAAAGGGAATGTTCAGCTCCGTGACTTGAATGCAGATATCACAAAGTAGTTTCTAACAGCGCTTTTGTCTAGATTTTAGATGAAGATATTCCCGTTTCCAATGAAATCATCACAGTTATCCAAATATCCACTTACAGATTCTACAAAAAGAGTGTTTCCAAACTGCTGTATCCAAAGAAAGGTTCAACTCTGTTAGTTGAGGACACACATCACAAAGAAGTTTCTGAGAATGCTTCTGTCTATATTTTACATGAAGATATTCCCGTTTCCTATGAAATCTTCACAGCTTCCAAATATCCACTTGCAGCTTCTACAAAAAGAGTGTTTCCAAACTGCTGTATCAAAAGAAAGGTTCAACTCTCTTAGTTGAGGACACACATCCCAAATAAGTTTCTGAGAAATCCTCTGTCTCGTTTTTATGGGAAGATACTTCCTTTTTCACCGTAGTCCTGAAAGCGCTCGAAATGTCCACTTCCAGATACTACAGAAAGACTGTTTCAAACCTACTCTATGAAAGGGAATGTTCAGCTCCGTGACTTGAATGCAGATATCACAAAGTAGATTCTGACAGTGCTTCTGTCCAGAATTAAGATGAAGATATTCCCTTTTCCAATGAAATCGTTAGGACTATCTAGATATCCAATTACAGATTCCACAAAAAGAGTGTTTCCAAACTGCTCTATAAAAAGAAAGGTTCAACTCTGTTAGTTGAGGACACTCATCACAAAGAAGTTTCTGAGAATTCTTCTGTCTAGATTTTATATGAAGATATTCCCGTTTCCAACGAAATCTTCACAGTTATCCAAATATCCACTTGAAGATTCTACCAAAAGAGTGTTTCCAAAGTGCTCTATTAATAAAATGGTTCAACTCTGTTAGTTGAGGACACTCATCACAAAGAAGTTTCTGACAATGCTTCTGTCTAGATTTTATATGAAGATATTCCCGTTTCCAACGAAATCATCACAGTTAAACAAATATCCACTTACAGATTCTACAAAAAGAGTGTTTCCAAACTGCTGTATCCAAAGAAAGGTTCAACACTGTTAGTTGAGGACACACATCACAAAAGAGTTTCTGAGAATGCTTCTGTCTAGATTTTAAATGAAGATATTCCCGTTTCCAACGAAATCCTCAGAGATATCCACATATCCACTTACAGATTCTACAAAAAGGGTGTTTCCAAACTGCTGTATCCAAAGAAAGGTTCAACTCTGTTAGTTGAGGACACACATCACAAAGAAGTTTCTGAGAATGCTTCTGTCTGGATTTTCAATTAAGATATTCCCGTTTCCAACGAAATCTTCAGAGCTATCCCAATATCCACTTACAGATTCTACAAAAAGAGTGTTTGCAAATTGCTGTATCAAAAGAAAGGTTGAACTCTGTTAGTTGAGGACACACATCACAAAGAAGTTTCTGAGAATGCTTCTGTCTAGATTTTACATGAAGATATTCCCGTTTCCTATGAAATCTTCACAGCTTTCCAAATATCCACTTGCAGATTCTACAAAAAGAGTGTTTCCAAACTGCTGTATCAAAAGAAAGGTTCAACTCTCTTAGTTGAGGACACACATCCCACATAAGTTTCTGAGAAATCCTCTGTCTCGTTTTTACGGGAAGATACTTCCTTTTTCACCGTAGGCCTGAAAGCGCTCGAAATGTCGACTTCCAGATACTGCAGAAAGAGTGTTTCAAACCTGCTATATGAAACGGAATGTTCAGCTCTGAGACTTGAATGCAGATATCACAAAGTAGTTTCTGACAGTGCTTCTGTCTAGATTTTAGAAGAAGATATTCCCGTTTCCAATGAAATCGTTAGAACTATCTTGATATCCACATACAGATACTACAAAAAGAGTGTTTCCAAACTGCTCTATAAAAAGAAAGGTTCAACTCTGTTAGTTGAGGACACTCATCACAAAGAAGTTTCTGAGAATGCTTCTGTCTATATTTTATATGAAGATATTCCCGTTTCCATCGAAATCTTCACAGTTATCCAAACATCGACTTGCAGATTCTACAAAAAGAGTGTTTCCAAACTGCTCTATCAAAAGAAAGTTTCAACTCTGTTAGTTGAGGACACACATCCCAAATAAGTTTCTGAGAATGCTTCTGTGTAGATTTAATGGGGAGATATTTCGTTTTTCACCATAGGCCCGAATGCGCACGTAATGTCCACTTCCAGACACTACAGAAAGAGGGTTTCCAACCTGCTCTATGAAAGGGAATGTTCAGCTCTGTGACTTGAATGCAGATATCACAAAGTAGTTTCTGACAGTGCTTCTGTCTAGATTTCAGGTGCAGATATTCCCGTTTCCAATGAAATCGTTAGAACTATCTAGGTATCCACTTACAGATTCTACAAAAAGAGTGTTTCCAAAGTTCTCTGTCAGAAGAAAGGTTCAACTCTGTTAGTTGAGGACACTCGTCACAAAGAAGTTTCTGAGAATGCTTCTGTCAAGATTTTATATGAAGATATTACCGTTTCCAACGAAATCTTCACAGTTATCCAAATATCCACTTGCAGGTTCTACAAAAAGAGTGTTTCCAAACTGCTATATCAAAAGAAATGATCAAGTCTGTTAGTGGAGTAAACTCATCCCAATTAAGTTTCTTAGAATGCTTTTGTCTAGATTTTATGGGATGATATTTCCTTTTTCACCATAGGCCTGAAAGCGCTCGAAATGTCCACTTCCAGATACTACAGAAAGACTGTTTCAAACCTACTCTATGAAAGGGAATGTTCAGCTCTGTGACTTGAATGCAGATATCACAAAGTAGTCTCTGACAGCGCTTCTGTCTAGATTTTAGATGAAGATATTCCCGTTTCCAACGAAATCATCACAGTTATCCAAATATCCACTTACAGATTCTACAAAAAGAGTGTTTCCAAACTGATGTATCCAAAGAAAGGTTCAACTCTTTTAGGTGAGGACACACATCACAAAGAAGTTTCTGAGAATGCTTCCGTCTAGATTTTATATGAAGATATTCCCGTTTCCAATGAAATCTTCACAGTTATCCAAATATCCAACTACAGATTCCACAAAAAGAGTGTTTGCAAACTGCACTATAAAAAGAAATGTTCAACTCTGTTAGTTGAGGACACTCATCACCAAGAAGTTTCTGAGAATTCTTCTGTCCAGATTTTATATGAAGATATTCCCGTTTCCAACGAAATCTTCACAGTTATCCAAATATCCACTTGAAGATTCTACCAAAAGAGTGTTTCCAAAGTGCTCTATTAATAAAATGGTTCAACTCTGCTAGTTGAGGACACTCATCACAAAGAAGTTTCTGACAATGCTTCTGTCTAGATTTTATATGAAGATATTCCCGTTTCCAATGAAATCATCACAGTTAAAGAAATATCCACTTACAGATTCTACAAAAAGAGTGTTTCCAAACTGCTGTATCCAAAGAAAGGTTCATCTCTGTTAGTTGAGGACACACATCACAAAGAAGTTTCTGAGAATGCTTCTGTCTGGATTTTAAATGAAGATATTCCCGTTTCCAATGAAATCTTCAGAGCTATCCCAATATCCACTTACAGATTCTACAAAAAGAGTGTTTGCAAATTGCTGTATCAAAAGAAAGGTTGAACTCTGTTAGTTGAGGACACACATCACAAAGAAGTTTCTGAGAATGCTTCTGTCTAGATTTTACATGAAGATATTCGCGTTTCCTATGAAATCTTCACAGCTTTCCTAATATCCACTTGCAGATTCTACAAAAAGAGTGTTTCCAAACTGCTCTATCAAAAGAAAGGTTGAACTCTCTTAGTTGAGGAAACACATCCCACATAAGTTTCTGAGAAACCCTCTGTCTCGTTTTTACGGGAAGATACTTCCTTTTTCACCGTAGGCCTGAAAGCGCTCGAAATGTCCACTTCCAGATACTGCAGAAAGAGTGTTTCAAACCTGCTCTATGAAACGGAATGTTCAGCTCTGTGACTTGAATGCAGATATCACAAAGTAGTTTCTGACAGCGCTTCTGTCTAGATTTTAGATGACGATATTCCCGTTTCCAACGAAATCATCACAGTTATCCAAATATCCACTTACAGATTCTACAAAAAGAGTGTTTCCAAACTGCTGTATCCAAAGAAAGGTTCAACTCTGTTAGTTGAGGACACACATCACAAAGAAGTTTCTGAGAATGCTTCTGTCTAGATTTTATATGAAGATATTCCCGTTTCCAATGAAATCTTCAGAGCTATCCCAATATCCACTTACAGATTCTACAAAAAGAGTGTTTGCAAATTGCTGTAACAAAAGAAAGGTTGAACTCTGTTAGTTGAGGACACACATCACAAAGAAGTTTCTGAGAATGCTTCTGTCTAGATTTTAGATGAAGATATTCCCATTTCCAACGAAATCATCACAGTTAAAGAAATATCCACTTACAGATTCTACAAAAAGAGTGTTTCCAAACTGCTGTATCCAAAGAAAGGCTCAACTCTGTTAGTTGAGGACACACATCACAAAGAAGTTTCAGAGAATACTTCTGTCTGGATTTTAAATGAAGATATTCCCGTTTCCAACGAAATCTTCAGAGCTATCCCAATATCCACTTACAGATTCTACAAAAAGAGTGTTTGCAAATTGCTGTATCAAAAGAAAGGTTGAACTCTGTTAGTTGAGGACACACATCACAAAGAAGTTTCTGAGAATGCTTCTGTCTAGATTTTACATGAAGATATTCCCGTTTCCTATGAAATCTTCACAGCTTTCCAAATATCCACTTGCAGATACTACACAAAGAGTGTTTCCAAACTGCTGTATCAAAAGAAAGGTTCAACTCTCTTAGTTGAGGACACACATCCCAAATAAGTTTCTGAGAAATCCTCTGTCTCGTTTTTACGGGAAGATACTTCCTTTTTCACCGTAGGCCTGAAAGCGCTCGAAATGTCCACTTCCAGATACTGCAGAAAGAGTGTTTCAAACCTGCTCTATGAAATGGAATGTTCAGCTCCGAGACTTGAATGCAGATATCACAAAGTAGTTTCTGACAGTGCTTCTGTCTAGATTTTAGAAGAAGATATTCCCGTTTCCAATGAAATCGTTAGAACTCTCTTGATATCCACATACAGATACTACTAAAGGATTGTTTCCAAACTGCTCTATAAAAAGAAAGGTTCAACTCTGTTAGTTGAGGACACACATCACAAAGAAGTTTCTGAGAATTCTTCTGTCTAGATTTTATATGAAGATATTCCCGTTTCCAACGAAATCTTCACAGTTATCCAAATATCCACTTGAAGATTCTACCAAAAGAGTGTTTCCAAAGTGCTCTATTAATAAAATGGTTCAACTCTGTTAGTTGAGGACACTCATCACAAAGAAGTTTCTGACAATGCTTCTGTCTAGATTTTATATGAAGATATTCCCGTTTCCAACGAAATCATCACAGTTAAAGAAATATCCACTTACAGATTCTACAAAAAGAGTGTTTCCAAACTGCTGTATCCAAAGAAAGGTTCAACTCTGTTAGTTGAAGACACACATCACAAAGAAGTTTCTGAGAATGCTTCTGTCTGGATTTCAAATGAAGATATTCCCGTTTCCAATGAAATCTTCAGAGCTATCCCAATATCCACTTACAGATTCTACAAAAAGTGTGTTTGCAAATTGCTGTATCAAAAGAAAGGTTGAACTCTGTTAGTTGAGGACACACATCACAAAGTAGTTTCTGACAGCGCTTCTGTCTAGATTTTAGATGAAGATATTCCCGTTTCCAACGAAATCATCACAGTTATCCAAATATCCACTTACAGATTCTACAAAAAGAGTGTTTCCAAACTGCTGTATCCAAAGAAAGGTTCAACTCTGTTAGTTGAGGACACACATCACAAAGAAGTTTCAGAGAATGCTTCTGTCTAGATTTTATATGAAGATATTCCCGTTTCCAATGAAATCTTCACAGTTATCCAAATATCCAATTGAAGATTCTACAAAAAGTGTGTTTCCAAACTGCTGTAGCAAAAGAAATGTTGAACTCTGTTAGTTGAGGACAAACATCACAAAGAAGTTTCTGAGAATGCTTCTGTCTAGATTTTAGATGAAGATATTCCCGTTTCCAACGAAATCATCACAGTTAAAGAAATATCCACTTACAGATTCTACAAAAAGAGTGTTTCCAAACTGCTGTATCCAAACAAAGGCTCAACTCTGTTAGTTGAGGGCACAAATCACAAAGAAGTTTCTGAGAATACTTCTGTCTGGATTTTAAATGAAGATACTCCCGTTTCCAACGAAATCTTCACAGTTATCCAAATATCCACTTGAAGATTCTACCAAAAGAGTGTTTCCAAAGTGCTCTATTAATAAAATGGTTCAACTCTGTTAGTTGAGGACACTCATCACAAAGAAGTTTCTGACAATGCTTCTGTCTAGATTTTATATGAAGATATTACCGTTTCCAACGAAATCATCACAGTTAAACAAATATCCACTTACAGATTCTACAAAAAGAGTGTTTCCAAACTGCTGTAAACAAAGAAAGGTTCAACTCTGTTAGTTGAGGACACACATCACAAAGAAGTTTCTGAGAATGCTTCTGTCTGGATTTTAAATGAAGATATTCCCGTTTCCAACGAAATCTTCAGAGCTATCCCAATATCCACTTACAGATTCTACAAAAAGAGTGTTTGCAAATTGCTGTATCAAAAGAAAGGTTGAACTCTGTTAGTTGAGGACACACATCACAAAGAAGTTTCTGAGAATGCTTCTGTCTAGATTTTACATGAAGATATTCCCGTTTCCTATGAAATCTTCACAGCTTTCCAAATATCCACTTGCAGATTCTACAAAAAGAGTGTTTCCAAACTGCTGTATCAAAAGAAAGGTTCAACTCTGTTAGTTGAGGACACACATCCCACATAAGTTTCTGAGAAATCCTCTGTCTCGTTTTTACGGGAAGATACTTCCTTTTTCACCGTAGGCCTGAAAGCGCTCGAAATGTCCCCTATCAGATACTGCAGAAAGAGTGTTTCAAACCTGCTCTATGAAACGGAATGTTCAGCTCTGAGACTTGAATGCAGATATCACAAAGTAGTTTCTGACAGTGCTTCTGTCTAGATTTTAGAAGAAGATATTCCCGTTTCCAATGAAATCGTTAGAACTCTCTTGATATCCACATACAGATACTACAAAAAGAGTGTTTCCAAACTGCTCTATAAAAAGAAAGGTTCAACTCTGTTAGTTGAGGACACTCATCACAAAGAAGTTTCTGAGAATGCTTCTGTCTAGATTTTATATGAAGATATTCCCGTTTCCATCGAAATCTTCACAGTTATCCAAACATCGACTTGCAGATCCTACAAAAAGAGTGTTTCCAAACTGCTCTATCAAAAGAAAGTTTCAACTCTGTTAGTTGAGGACACACATCCCAAATAAGTTTCTGAGAATGCTTCTGTGTAGATTTAATGGGGAGATATTTCTTTTTTCACCATAGGCCCGAATGCGCTCGTAATGTCCACTTCCAGACACTACAGAAAGTGGGTTTCCAACCTGCTCTATGAAAGGGAATGTTCAACTCTGTGACTTGAATGCAGATATCACAAAGTAGTTTCTGACAGTGCTTCTGTCTAGATTTCAGATGCAGATATTCCCGTTTCCAATGAAATCTTTAGAACTATCTAGATATCCACTTACAGATTCTACAAAAAGAGTGTTTCCAAAGTGCTCTGTCAAGAGAAAGGTTCAGCTCTGTTAGTTGAGGACACTCATCACAAAGAAGTTTCTGAGAATGCTTCTGTGAAGATTTTATATGAAGATATTCCCGTTTCCTATGAAATCTTCACAGTTATCCAAATATCCACTTGAGGATTCTACAAAAAGAGTGTTTCCAAACAGCTGTAGCAAAAGAAATGTTGAACTCTGTTAGTTGAGGACAAACATCACAAAGAAGTTTCTGAGAATTCTTCTGTCAAGATTTTATATGAAGATATTACCGTTTCCAACGAAATCTTCACAGTTATCCAAATATCCACTTGCAGATTCTACAAAAAGAGTGTTTCCAAACTGCTATATCAAAAGAAATGATCAAGTCTGTTAGTGGAGTAAACTCAATCCAAATAAGTTTCTCAGAATGCTTTTGTCTAGATTTTATGGGATGATATTTCCTTTTTCACCATAGGCCAGAAAGCGCTCGAAATGTCCACTTCCAGATACTACAGAAAGACTGTTTCAAACCTACTCTATAAAAGGGAATGTTCAGCTCTGTGACTTGAATGCAGATATCTCAAAGTAGTTTCTAACAGCGCTTCTGTCTAGATTTTAGATGAAGATATTCCCGTTTCCAACGAAATCATCACAGTTATCCAAATGTCCACTTACAGATTATACAAAAAGAGTGTTTACAAACTGCTGTATCAAAGAAAGGTTCAACTCTGTTAGTTGAGGACACACATCACAAAGAAGTTTCTCAGAATGCTTCTGTCTAGATTTTAGATGAAGATATTCCCGTTTCCAACGAAATCATCACAGTTAAACAAACATCCACTTGCAGATTCTACAAAAAGAGTGTTTCCAAACTGCTCTATCCAAAGAAAGGTTCAACTCTGTTAGTTGAGGACACACATCACAAAGGAGTTTCTGAGAATGCTTCTGTCTAGATTTTAAATGAAGATATTCCCGTTTCCAACGAAATCCTCAGAGATATCCCAATATCCACTTGCAGATTCTACAAAAAGAGTGTTTCCAAACTGCTATATCAAAAGAAATGATCAAGTCTGTTAGTGGAGTAAACTCATCCCAAATAAGTTTCTTAGAATGCTTTTGTCTAGATTTTATGGGATGATATTTCCTTTTTCACCATAGGCCAGAAAGCGCTCGAAATGTCCACTTCCAGATACTACAGAAAGACTGTTTCAAACCTACTCTATAAAAGGGAATGTTCAGCCCTGTGACTTGAATGCAGATATCTCAAAGTAGTTTCTAACAGCGCTTCTGTCTAGATTTTAGATGAAGATATTCCCGTTTCCAACGAAATCATCACAGTTATCCAAATGTCCACTTACAGATTCTACAAAAAGAGTGTTTCCAAACTGCTGTATCCAAAGAAAGGTTCAACTCTGTTAGTTGAGGACACACATCACAAAGAAGTTTCTGAGAATGCTTCTGTCTGGATTTTAAATGAAGATATTCCCGTTTCCAATGAAATCTTCAGAGCTATCCCAATATCCACTTACAGATTCTACAAAAAGAGTGTTTGCAAATTGCTGTATCAAAAGAAAGGTTGAACTCTGTTAGTTGAGGACACACATCACAAAGAAGTTTCTGAGAATGCTTCTGTCTAGATTTTACATGAAGATATTCGCGTTTCCTATGAAATCTTCACAGCTTTCCTAATATCCACTTGCAGATTCTACAAAAAGAGTGTTTCCAAACTGCTCTATCAAAAGAAAGGTTGAACACTCTTAGTTGAGGAAACACATCCCACATAAGTTTCTGAGAAACCCTCTGTCTCGTTTTTACGGGAAGATACTTCCTTTTTCACCGTAGGCCTGAAAGCGCTCGAAATGTCCACTTCCAGATACTGCAGAAAGAGTGTTTCAAACCTGCTCTATGAAACGGAATGTTCAGCTCTGTGACTTGAATGCAGATATCACAAAGTAGTTTCTGACAGCGCTTCTGTCTAGATTTTAGATGACGATATTCCCGTTTCCAACGAAATCATCACAGTTATCCAAATATCCACTTACAGATTCTACAAAAAGAGTGTTTCCAAACTGCTGTATCCAAAGAAAGGTTCAACTCTGTTAGTTGAGGACACACATCACAAAGAAGTTTCTGAGAATGCTTCTGTCTAGATTTTATATGAAGATATTCCCGTTTCCAATGAAATCTTCAGAGCTATCCCAATATCCACTTACAGATTCTACAAAAAGAGTGTTTGCAAATTGCTGTAACAAAAGAAAGGTTGAACTCTGTTAGTTGAGGACACACATCACAAAGAAGTTTCTGAGAATGCTTCTGTCTAGATTTTAGATGAAGATATTCCCATTTCCAACGAAATCATCACAGTTAAAGAAATATCCACTTACAGATTCTACAAAAAGAGTGTTTCCAAACTGCTGTATCCAAAGAAAGGCTCAACTCTGTTAGTTGAGGACACACATCACAAAGAAGTTTCAGAGAATACTTCTGTCTGGATTTTAAATGAAGATATTCCCGTTTCCAACGAAATCTTCAGAGCTATCCCAATATCCACTTACAGATTCTACAAAAAGAGTGTTTGCAAATTGCTGTATCAAAAGAAAGGTTGAACTCTGTTAGTTGAGGACACACATCACAAAGATGTTTCTGAGAATGCTTCTGTCTAGATTTTACATGAAGATATTCCCGTTTCCTATGAAATCTTCACAGCTTTCCAAATATCCACTTGCAGATACTACACAAAGAGTGTTTCCAAACTGCTGTATCAAAAGAAAGGTTCAACTCTCTTAGTTGAGGACACACATCCCAAATAAGTTTCTGAGAAATCCTCTGTCTCGTTTTTACAGGAAGATACTTCCTTTTTCACCGTAGGCCTGAAAGCGCTCGAAATGTCCACTTCCAGATACTGCAGAAAGAGTGTTTCAAACCTGCTCTATGAAATGGAATGTTCAGCTCCGAGACTTGAATGCAGATATCACAAAGTAGTTTCTGACAGTGCTTCTGTCTAGATTTTAGAAGAAGATATTCCCGTTTCCAATGAAATCGTTAGAACTCTCTTGATATCCACATACAGATACTACTAAAGGATTGTTTCCAAACTGCTCTATAAAAAGAAAGGTTCAACTCTGTTAGTTGAGGACACACATCACAAAGAAGTTTCTGAGAATTCTTCTGTCTAGATTTTATATGAAGATATTCCCGTTTCCAACGAAATCTTCACAGTTATCCAAATATCCACTTGAAGATTCTACCAAAAGAGTGTTTCCAAAGTGCTCTATTAATAAAATGGTTCAACTCTGTTAGTTGAGGACACTCATCACAAAGAAGTTTCTGACAATGCTTCTGTCTAGATTTTATATGAAGATATTCCCGTTTCCAACGAAATCATCACAGTTAAAGAAATATCCACTTACAGATTCTACAAAAAGAGTGTTTCCAAACTGCTGTATCCAAAGAAAGGTTCAACTCTGTTAGTTGAAGACACACATCACAAAGAAGTTTCTGAGAATGCTTCTGTCTGGATTTCAAATGAAGATATTCCCGTTTCCAATGAAATCTTCAGAGCTATCCCAATATCCACTTACAGATTCTACAAAAAGTGTGTTTGCAAATTGCTGTATCAAAAGAAAGGTTGAACTCTGTTAGTTGAGGACACACATCACAAAGTAGTTTCTGACAGCGCTTCTGTCTAGATTTTAGATGAAGATATTCCCGTTTCCAACGAAATCATCACAGTTATCCAAATATCCACTTACAGATTCTACAAAAAGAGTGTTTCCAAACTGCTGTATCCAAAGAAAGGTTCAACTCTGTTAGTTGAGGACACACATCACAAAGAAGTTTCAGAGAATGCTTCTGTCTAGATTTTATATGAAGATATTCCCGTTTCCAATGAAATCTTCACAGTTATCCAAATATCCAATTGAAGATTCTACAAAAAGTGTGTTTCCAAACTGCTGTAGCAAAAGAAATGTTGAACTCTGTTAGTTGAGGACAAACATCACAAAGAAGTTTCTGAGAATGCTTCTGTCTAGATTTTAGATGAAGATATTCCCGTTTCCAACGAAATCATCACAGTTAAAGAAATATCCACTTACAGATTCTACAAAAAGAGTGTTTCCAAACTGCTGTATCCAAAGAAAGGCTCAACTCTGTTAGTTGAGGGCACAAATCACAAAGAAGTTTCTGAGAATACTTCTGTCTGGATTTTAAATGAAGATACTCCCGTTTCCAACGAAATCTTCACAGTTATCCAAATATCCACTGGAAGATTCTACCAAAAGAGTGTTTCCAAAGTGCTCTACTAATAAAATGGTTCAACTCTGTTAGTTGAGGACACTCATCACAAAGAAGTTTCTGACAATGCTTCTGTCTAGATTTTATATGAAGATATTACCGTTTCCAACGAAATCATCACAGTTAAACAAATATCCACTTACAGATTCTACAAAAAGAGTGTTTCCAAACTGCTGTAAACAAAGAAAGGTTCAACTCTGTTAGTTGAGGACACACATCACAAAGAAGTTTCTGAGAATGCTTCTGTCTGGATTTTAAATGAAGATATTCCCGTTTCCAACGAAATCTTCAGAGCTATCCCAATATCCACTTACAGATTCTACAAAAAGAGTGTTTGCAAATTGCTGTATCAAAAGAAAGGTTGAACTCTGTTAGTTGAGGACACACATCACAAAGAAGTTTCTGAGAATGCTTCTGTCTAGATTTTACATGAAGATATTCCCGTTTCCTATGAAATCTTCACAGCTTTCCAAATATCCACTTGCAGATTCTACAAAAAGAGTGTTTCCAAACTGCTGTATCAAAAGAAAGGTTCAACTCTGTTAGTTGAGGACACACATCCCACATAAGTTTCTGAGAAATCCTCTGTCTCGTTTTTACGGGAAGATACTTCCTTTTTCACCGTAGGCCTGAAAGCGCTCGAAATGTCCCCTATCAGATACTGCAGAAAGAGTGTTTCAAACCTGCTCTATGAAACGGAATGTTCAGCTCTGAGACTTGAATGCAGATATCACAAAGTAGTTTCTGACAGTGCTTCTGTCTAGATTTTAGAAGAAGATATTCCCGTTTCCAATGAAATCGTTAGAACTCTCTTGATATCCACATACAGATACTACAAAAAGAGTGCTTCCAAACTGCTCTATAAAAAGAAAGGTTCAACTCTGTTAGTTGAGGACACTCATCACAAAGAAGTTTCTGAGAATGCTTCTGTCTAGATTTTATATGAAGATATTCCCGTTTCCATCGAAATCTTCACAGTTATCCAAACATCGACTTGCAGATCCTACAAAAAGAGTGTTTCCAAACTGCTCTATCAAAAGAAAGTTTCAACTCTGTTAGTTGAGGACACACATCCCAAATAAGTTTCTGAGAATGCTTCTGTGTAGATTTAATGGGGAGATATTTCTTTTTTCACCATAGGCCCGAATGCGCTCGTAATGTCCACTTCCAGACACTACAGAAAGTGGGTTTCCAACCTGCTCTATGAAAGGGAATGTTCAACTCTGTGACTTGAATGCAGATATCACAAAGTAGTTTCTGACAGTGCTTCTGTCTAGATTTCAGATGCAGATATTCCCGTTTCCAATGAAATCTTTAGAACTATCTAGATATCCACTTACAGATTCTACAAAAAGAGTGTTTCCAAAGTGCTCTGTCAAGAGAAAGGTTCAGCTCTGTTAGTTGAGGACACTCATCACAAAGAAGTTTCTGAGAATGCTTCTGTGAAGATTTTATATGAAGATATTCCCGTTTCCTATGAAATCTTCACAGTTATCCAAATATCCACTTGAGGATTCTACAAAAAGAGTGTTTCCAAACAGCTGTAGCAAAAGAAATGTTGAACTCTGTTAGTTGAGGACAAACATCACAAAGAAGTTTCTGAGAATTCTTCTGTCAAGATTTTATATGAAGATATTACCGTTTCCAACGAAATCTTCACAGTTATCCAAATATCCACTTGCAGATTCTACAAAAAGAGTGTTTCCAAACTGCTATATCAAAAGAAATGATCAAGTCTGTTAGTGGAGTAAACTCATCCCAAATAAGTTTCTTAGAATGCTTTTGTCTAGATTTTATGGGATGATATTTCCTTTTTCACCATAGGCCAGAAAGCGCTCGAAATGTCCACTTCCAGATACTACAGAAAGACTGTTTCAAACCTACTCTATAAAAGGGAATGTTCAGCTCTGTGACTTGAATGCAGATATCTCAAAGTAGTTTCTAACAGCGCTTCTGTCTAGATTTTAGATGAAGATATTCCCGTTTCCAACGAAATCATCACAGTTATCCAAATGTCCACTTACAGATTATACAAAAAGAGTGTTTACAAACTGCTGTATCAAAGAAAGGTTCAACTCTGTTAGTTGAGGACACACATCACAAAGAAGTTTCTCAGAATGCTTCTGTCTAGATTTTAGATGAAGATATTCCCGTTTCCAACGAAATCATCACAGTTAAACAAACATCCACTTGCAGATTCTACAAAAAGAGTGTTTCCAAACTGCTCTATCCAAAGAAAGGTTCAACTCTGTTAGTTGAGGACACACATCACAAAGGAGTTTCTGAGAATGCTTCTGTCTAGATTTTAAATGAAGATATTCCCGTTTCCAACGAAATCCTCAGAGATATCCCAATATCCACTTGCAGATTCTACAAAAAGAGTGTTTCCAAACTGCTATATCAAAAGAAATGATCAAGTCTGTTAGTGGAGTAAACTCATCCCAAATAAGTTTCTTAGAATGCTTTTGTCTAGATTTTATGGGATGATATTTCCTTTTTCACCATAGGCCAGAAAGCGCTCGAAATGTCCACTTCCAGATACTACAGAAAGACTGTTTCAAACCTACTCTATAAAAGGGAATGTTCAGCTCTGTGACTTGAATGCAGATATCTCAAAGTAGTTTCTAACAGCGCTTCTGTCTAGATTTTAGATGAAGATATTCCCGTTTCCAACGAAATCATCACAGTTATCCAAATGTCCACTTACAGATTCTACAAAAAGAGTGTTTGCAAATTGCTGTATCAAAAGAAAGTTTGAACTCTGTTTGTTGAGGACACACAACCCAAAGAAGTTTCTGAGAATGCTTCTGTCTAGATTTTACATGAAGATATTCCCGTTTCCTATGAAATCTTCACAGCTTTCCAAATATCCACTTGCAGATTCTACAAAAAGAGTGTTTCCAAACTGCTGTATCAAAAGAAAGGTTCAACTCTCTTAGTTGAGGACACCCATCCCACATAAGTTTCTGAGAAATCCTCTGTCTCGTTTTTACGGGAAGATACTTCCTTTTTCACCGTAGGCCTGAAAGCGCTCGAAATGTCCACTTCCAGATACTGCAGAAAGAGTGTTTCAAACCTGCTCTATGAAACGGAATGTTCAGCTCTGAGACTTGAATGCAGATATCACAAAGTAGTTTCTGACAGTGCTTCTGTCTAGATTTTAGAAGAAGATATTCCCGTTTCCTATGAAATCGTTAGAACTATCTTGATATCCACATACAGATACTACAAAAAGAGTGTTTCCAAACTGCTCTATAAAAAGAAAGGTTCAACTCTGTTAGTTGAGGACACTCATCACAAAGAAGTTTCTGAGAATGCTTCTGTCTAGATTTTATATGAAGATATTCCCGTTTCCATCGAAATCTTCACAGTTATCCAAACATCGACTAGCAGATTCTACAAAAAGAGTGTTTCCAAACTGCTCTATCAAAAGAAAGTTTCAACTCTGTTAGTTGAGGACACACATCACAAAGAAGTTTCTGAGAATTCTTCTGTCTGGATTTTAAATGAAGATATTCCCTTTTCCAATGAAATCTTCAGAGCTATCCCAATATCCACTTACAGATTCTACAAAAAGAGTGTTTGCAAATTGCTGTATCAAAAGAAAGGTTGAACTCTATTAGTTGAGGACACACATCACAAAGAAGTTTCTGAGAATGCTTCTGTCTAGATTTTATATGAAGATATTCGTGTTTCCTATGAAATCTTCACAGCTTTCCAAATATCCACTTGCAGATTCTACAAAAAGAGTGTTTCCAAACTGCTGTATCAAAAGAAAGGTTCAACTCTCTTAGTTGAGGACACACATCCCACATAAGTTTCTGAGAAACCCTCTGTCTCGTTTTTCGGGAAGATACTTCCTTTTTCACCGTAGGCCTGAAAGTGCTCGAAATGTCCACTTCCAGATACTGCAGAAAGAGTGTTTCAAACCTGCTCTATGAAACGGAATGTTCAGCTCTGTGACTTGAATGCAGATATCACAAAGTAGTTTCTGACAGCGCTTCTGTCTAGATTTTAGATTACGATATTCCCGTTTCCAACGAAATCATCACAGTTATCCAAATATCCACTTACAGATTCTACAAAAAGAGTGTTTCCAAACTGCTGTATCCAAAGAAAGGTTCAACTCTGTAAGTTGAGGACACACATCACAAAGAAGTTTCTGAGAATTCTTCTGTCTAGATTTTATATGAAGATATTCCCGTTTCCAATGAAATCTTCACAGTTATCCAAATATCCAATTGAAGATTCTACAAAAAGAGTGTTTCCAAACTGCTGTATCAAAAGAAAGGTTCAACTCTCTCAGTTGAGGACACACATCCCAAATAAGTTTCTGAGAAATCCTCTGTCTCGTTTTTATGGGAAGATATTTCCTTTTTCACCGTAGGCCTGAAAGCGCTCGAAATGTCCACTTGCAGATACTGCAGAAAGAGTGTTTCAAACCTGCTCTATGAAAGGGAATGTTCAGCTCCGTGACTTGAATACAGATATCACAAAGTAGATTCTGACAGTGCTTCTGTCTAGAATTAAGATGAAGATATTCCCTTTTCCAACGAAATCGTTAGGACTATCTGGATATCCAATTACAGATTCCACAAAAAGATTGTTTCCAAACTGCTCTATAAAAAGAAAGGTTCAACTCTGTTAGTTGAGGACACTCATCACAAAGAAGTTTCTGAGAATTCTTCTCTCTAGATTTTATATGAAGATATTCCCGTTTCCAACGAAATCTTCACATTTATCCAAATGTCCACTTGAAGATTCTACCAAAAGAGTGTTTCCAAAGTGCTCTATTAATAAAATGGTTCAACTCTGTTAGTTGAGGACACTCATCACAAAGAAGTTTCTGACAATGCTTCTGTCTAGATTTTATATGAAGATATTCCCGTTTCCAACGAAATCATCACAGTTAAACAAATATCCACTTACAGATTCTACAAAAAGAGTGTTTCCAAACTGCTGTATCCAAAGAAAGGTTCAACTCTGTTAGTTGAGGACACTCATCACAAAGAAGTTTCTGAGAATGCTTCTGTCTAGATTTTAAATGAAGATATTCCCGTTTCCAACGAAATCTTCAGAGCTATCCCAATATCCACTTACAGATTCTACAAAAAGAGTGTTTGCAAATTGCTGTATCAAAAGAAAGTTTGAACTCTGTTTGTTGAGGACACACAACCCAAAGAAGTTTCTGAGAATGCTTCTGTCTAGATTTTACATGAAGATATTCCCGTTTCCTATGAAATCTTCACAGCTTTCCAAATATCCACTTGCAGATTCTACAAAAAGAGTGTTTCCAAACTGCTGTATCAAAAGAAAGGTTCAACTCTCTTAGTTGAGGACACACATCCCACATAAGTTTCTGAGAAATCCTCTGTCTCGTTTTTACGGGAAGATACTTCCTTTTTCACCGTAGGCCTGAAAGCGCTCGAAATGTCCACTTCCAGATACTGCAGAAAGAGTGTTTCAAACCTGCTCTATGAAACGGAATGTTCAGCTCTGAGGCTTGAATGCAGATATCACAAAGTAGTTTCTGACAGTGCTTCTGTCTAGATTTTAGAAGAAGATATTCCCGTTTCCAATGAAATCGTTAGAACTATCTTGATATCCACATACAGATACTACAAAAAGAGTGTTTCCAAACTGCTCTATAAAAAGAAAGGTTCAACTCTGTTAGTTGAGGACACTCATCACAAAGAAGTTTCTGAGAATGCTTCTGTCTAGATTTTATATGAAGATATTCCCGTTTCCATCGAAATCTTCACAGTTATCCAAACATCGACTTGCAGATTCTACAAAAAGAGTGTTTCCAAACTGCTCTATGAAAAGAAAGTTTCAACTCTGTTAGATGAGGACACACATCACAAAGAAGTTTCTGAGAATGCTTCTGTCTGGATTTTAAATGAAGATATTCCCGTTTCCAATGAAATCTTCAGAGCTATCCCAATATCCACTTACAGATTCTACAAAAAGAGTGTTTGCAAATTGCTGTATCAAAAGAAAGGTTCAACTCTGTTAGTTGAGGACACACATCACAAAGAAGTTTCTGAGAATGCTTCTGTCTAGATTTTATATGAAGATATTCCCGTTTCCAATGAAATCTTCACAGTTATCCAAATATCCACTTGAAGATTCTACCAAAAGAGTGTTTCCAAAGTGCTCTACTAATAAAATGGTTCAATTCTGTTAGTTGAGGACACTCATCACAAAGAACTTTCTGACAATGCTTCTGTCTAGATTTTACATGAAGATATTCCCGTTTCCAACGAAATCATCACAGTTAAAGAAATATCCACTTACAGATTCTACAAAAAGAGTGTTTCCAAACTGCTGTATCCAAAGAAAGGTTCAACTCTGTTAGTTGTGGACACACATCACAAAGAAGTTTCTGAGAATGCTTCTGTCTGGATTTTAAATGAAGATATTCCCGTTTCCAATTAAATCTTCAGAGCTATCCCAATATCCACTTACAGATTCTACAAAAAGAGTGTTTGCAAATTGCTGTATCAAAAGAAAGGTTGAACTCTGTTAGTTGAGGACACACATCACAAAGAAGTTTCTGAGAATGCTTCTGTCTAGATTTTACATGAAGATATTCCCGTTTCCTATGAAATCTTCACAGCTTTCCAAATATCCACTTGCAGATTCTACAAAAAGAGTGTTTCCAAACTGCTGTATCAAAAGAAAGGTTCAACTCTCTTAGTTGAGGACACACATCCCACATAAGTTTCTGGGAAACCCTCTGTCTCGTTTTTACGGGAAGATACTTCCTTTTTCACCCTAGGCCTGAAAGCGCTCGAAATGTCCACTTCCAGATACTGCAGAAAGAGTGTTTCAAACTTGCTCTATGAAACGGAATGTTCAGCTCTGTGACTTGAATGCAGATATCACAAAGTAGTTTCTGACAGCGCTTCTGTCTAGATTTTAGATGACGATATTCCCGTTTCCAACGAAATCATCAGAGTTATCCAAATATCCACTTACAGATTCTACAAAAAGAGTGTTTCCAAACTGCTGTATCCAAAGAAAGGTTCAACTCTGTTAGTTGAGGACACACATCACAAAGAAGTTTCTGAGAATGCTTCTGTCTAGATTTTATATGAAGATATTCCCGTTTCCAATGAAATCATCACAGTTATCCAAATATCCACTTACAGATTCTACAAAAAGAGTGTTTGCAAATTGCTGTATCAAAAGAAAGGTTGAACTCTATTAGTTGAGGACACACATCACAAAGAAGTTTCTGAGAATGCTTCTGTCTAGATTTTATATGAAGATATTCGTGTTTCCTATGAAATCTTCACAGCTTTCCAAATATCCACTTGCAGATTGTACAAAAAGAGTGTTTCCAAACTGCTGTATCAAAAGAAAGGTTCAACTCTCTTAGTTGAGGACACATATCCCACATAAGTTTCTGAGAAACCCTCTGTCTCGTTTTTCGGGAAGATACTTCCTTTTTCACAGTAGGCCTGAAAGCGCTCGAAATGTCCACTTCCAGATACTGCAGAAAGAGTGTTTCAAACCTGCTCTATGAAACGGAATGTTCAGCTCTGTGACTTGAATGCAGATATCACAAAGTAGTTTCTGACAGCGCTTCTGTATAGATTTTAGATGACGATATTCCCGTTTCCAACGAAATCATCACAGTTATCCAAATATCCACTTACAGATTCTACAAAAAGAGTGTTTCCAAACTGCTGTATCCAAAGAAAGGTTCAACTCTGTTAGTTGAGGACACACATCACAAAGAAGTTTCTGAGAATTCTTCTGTCTAGATTTTATATGAAGATATTCCCGTTTCCAATGAAATCTTCACAGTTATCCAAATATCCAATTGAAGATTCTACAAAAAGAGTGTTTCCAAACTGCTGTAGCAAAAGAAAGGTTGAACTCTGTTAGTTGAGGACACACATCACAAAGAAGTTTCTGAGAATGCTTCTGTCTAGATTTTAGATGAAGATATTCCCGTTTCCAACGAAATCATCACAGTTAAACAAATATCCACTTACAGATTCTACAAAAAGAGTGTTTCCAAACTGCTGTATCCAAAGAAAGGCTCAACTCTGTTAGTTGAGGACACACATCACAAAGAAGTTTCTGAGAATACTTCTGTCTGGATTTTAAATGAAGATATTCCCGTTTCCAACGAAATCTTCAGAGCTATCCCAATATCCACTTACAGATTCTACAAAAAGAGTGTTTGCAAATTGCTGTATCAAAAGAAAGGTTGAACTCTGTTAGTTGAGGACACACATCACAAAGAAGTTTCTGAGAATGCTTCTGTCTAGATTTTACATGAAGATATTCCCGTTTCCTATGAAATCTTCACAGCTTTCCAAATATCCACTTGCAGATTCTACACAAAGAGTGTTTCCAAACTGCTGTATCAAAAGAAAGGTTCAACTCTCTTAGTTGAGGACACACATCCCAAATAAGTTTCTGAGAAATCCTCTGTCTCGTTTTTACGGGAAGATACTTCCTTTTTCACCGTAGGCCTGAAAGCGCTCGAAATGTCCACTTCCAGATACTGCAGAAAGAGTGTTTCAAACCTGCTCTATGAAACGGAATGTTCAGCTCTGAGACTTGAATGCAGATATCACAAAGTAGTTTCTGACAGTGATTCTGTCTAGATTTTAGAAGAAGATATTCCCGTTTCCAATGAAATCGTTAGAACTCTCTTGATATCCACATACAGATACTACAAAAGGAGTGTTTCCAAACTGCTCTATAAAAAGAAAGGTTCAACTCTGTTAGTTGAGGACACTCATCACAAAGAATTTCTGGGAATTCTTCTGTCTACATTTTAGATGAAGATATTCCCGTTTCCAACGAAATCTTCACAGTTATCCAAATATCCACTTGAAGATTCTACCAAAAGAGTGTTTCCAAAGTGCTCTATTAATAAAGTGGTTCAACTCTGTTAGTTGAGGACACTCATCACAAAGAAGTTTCTGACAATGCTTCTGTCTAGATTTTACATGAAGATATTCCCGTTTCCAACGAAATCATCACAGTTAAAGAAATATCCACTTACAGATTCTACAAAAAGAGTGTTTCCAAACTGCTGTATCCAAAGAAAGGTTCAACTCTGTTAGTTGTGGACACACATCACCAAGAAGTTTCTGAGAATGCTTCTGTCTGGATTTTAAATGAAGATATTCCCGTTTCCAATGAAATCTTCAGAGCTATCCCAATATCCACTTACAGATTCTACAAAAAGAGTGTTTGCAAATTGCTGTATCAAAAGAAAGGTTGAACTCTGTTAGTTGAGGACACACATCACAAAGAAGTTTCTGAGAATGCTTCTGTCTAGATTTTACATGAAGATATTCGCGTTTCCTATGAAATCTTCACAGCTTTCCAAATATCCACTTGCAGATTCTACAAAAAGAGTGTTTCCAAACTTCTCTATCAAAAGAAAGGTTCAACTCTCTTAGTTGAGGACACACATCCCACATAAGTTTCTGAGAAACCCTCTGTCTCGTTTTTACGGGAAGATACTTCCTTTTTCACCGTAGGCCTGAAAGCGCTCGAAATGTCCACTTCCAGATACTGCAGAAAGAGTGTTTCAAACCTGCTCTATGAAACGGAATGTTCAGCTCTGTGACTTGAATGCAGATATCACAAAGTAGTTTCTGACAGCGCTTCTGTCTAGATTTTAGATGACGTTATTCCCGTTTCCAACGAAATCATCACAGTTATCCAAATATCCACTTACAGATTCTACAAAAAGAGTTTTTCCAAACTGCTGTATCCAAAGAAAGCTTCAACTCTGTTAGTTGAGGACACACATCACAAAGAAGTTTCTGAGAATGCTTCTGTCTAGAGTTTATATGAAGATATTCCCGTTTCCAATGAAATCTTCACAGTTATCCAAATATCCAATTGAAGATTCTACAAAAAGAGTGTTTCCAAACTGCACTATAAAAAGAAAGGTTCAACTCTGTTAGTTGAGGACACTCATCAGAAAGAAGTTTCTGACAATGCTTCTGTCTAGATTTTATATGAAGATATTCCCGTTTCCAACGAAATCATCACAGTTAAACAAATATCCACTTACAGATTCTACAAAAAGAGTGTTTCCAAACTGCTGTATCCAAAGAAAGGTTCAACTCTGTTAGTTGAGGACACTTATCACAAAGAAGTTTCTGAGAATGCTTCTGTCTAGATTTTAAATGAAGATATTCCCGTTTCCAACGAAATCTTCAGAGCTATCCCAATATCCACTTACAGATTCTACAAAAAGAGTGTTTGCAAATTGCTGTATCAAAAGAAAGTTTGAACTCTGTTTGTTGAGGACACACAACACAAAGAAGTTTCTGAGAATGCTTCTGTCTAGATTTTACATGAAGATATTCCCGTTTCCTATGAAATCTTCACAGCTTTCCAAATATCCACTTGCAGATTCTACAAAAAGAGTGTTTCCAAACTGCTGTATCAAAAGAAAGGTTCAACTCTCTTAGTTGAGGACACACATCCCACATAAGTTTCTGAGAAATCCTCTGTCTCGTTTTTACGGGAAGATACTTCCTTTTTCACCGTAGGCCTGAAAGCGCTCGAAATGTCCACTTCCAGATACTGCAGAAAGAGTGTTTCAAACCTGCTCTATGAAACGGAATGTTCAGCTCTGAGACTTGAATGCAGATATCACAAAGTAGTTTCTGACAGTGCTTCTGTCTAGATTTTAGAAGAAGATATTCCCGTTTCCAATGAAATCGTTAGAACTATCTTGATATCCACATACAGATACTACAAAAAGAGTGTTTCCAAACTGCTCTATAAAAAGAAAGGTTCAACTCTGTTAGTTGAGGACACTCATCACAAAGAAGTTTCTGAGAATGCTTCTGTCTAGATTTTATATGAAGATATTCCCGTTTCCATCGAAATCTTCACAGTTATCCAAACATCGACTTGCAGATTCTACAAAAAGAGTGTTTCCAAACTGCTCTATGAAAAGAAAGTTTCAACTCTGTTAGATGAGGACACACATCACAAAGAAGTTTCTGAGAATGCTTCTGTCTGGATTTTAAATGAAGATATTCCCGTTTCCAATGAAATCTTCAGAGCTATCCCAATATCCACTTACAGATTCTACAAAAAGAGTGTTTGCAAATTGCTGTATCAAAAGAAAGGTTCAACTCTGTTAGTTGAGGACACACATCACAAAGAAGTTTCTGAGAATGCTTCTGTCTAGATTTTATATGAAGATATTCCCGTTTCCAATGAAATCTTCACAGTTACCAAATATCCAATTGAAGATTCTACAAAAAGAGTGTTTCCAAACTGCTGTAGCAAAAGAAAGGTTGAACTCTGTTAGTTGAGGACACACATCACAAAGAAGTTTCTGAGAATGCTTCTGTCTAGATTTTAGATGAAGATATTCCCGTTTCCAACGAAATCATCACAGTTAAAGAAATATCCACTTACAGATTCTACAAAAAGAGTGTTTCCAAACTGCTGTATCCAAAGAAAGGCTCAACTCTGTTAGTTGAGGACACACATCACAAAGAAGTTTCTGAGAAAACTTCTGTCTGGATTTTAAATGAAGATATTCCCGTTTCCAACGAAATCTTCAGAGCTATCCCAATATCCACTTACAGATTCTACAAAAAGAGTGTTTGCAAATTGCTGTATCAAAAGAAAGGTTGAACTCTGTTAGTTGAGGACACACATCACAAAGAAGTTTCTGAGAATGCTTCTGTCTAGATTTTACATGAAGATATTCCCGTTTCCTATGAAATCTTCACAGCTTTCGAAATATCCACTTGCAGATTCTACACAAAGAGTGTTTCCAAACTGCTGTATCAAAAGAAAGGTTCAACTCTCTTAGTTGAGGACACACATCCCAAATAAGTTTCTGAGAAATCCTCTGTCTCGTTTTTACGGGAAGATACTTCCTTTTTCACCGTAGGCCTGAAAGCGCTCGAAATGTCCACTTCCAGATACTGCAGAAAGAGTGTTTCAAATCTGCTCTATGAAACGGAATGTTCAGCTCTGAGACTTGAATGCAGATATCACAAAGTAGTTTCTGACAGTGCTTCTGTCTAGATTTTAGAAGAAGATATTCCCGTTTCCAATGAAATCGTTAGAACTCTCTTGATATCCACATACAGATACTACAAAAGGAGTGTTTCCAAACTGCTCTATAAAAAGAAAGGTTCAACTCTGTTAGTTGAGGACACTCATCACAAAGAAGTTTCTGAGAATTCTTCTGTCTACATTTTAGATGAAGATATTACCGTTTCCAACGAAATCTTCACAGTTATCCAAATATCCACTTGAAGATTCTACCAAAAGAGTGTTTCCAAAGTGCTCTACTAATAAAATGGTTCAATTCTGTTAGTTGAGGACACTCATCACAAAGAAGTTTCTGACAATGCTTCTGTCTAGATTTTACATGAAGATATTCCCGTTTCCAACGAAATCATCACAGTTAAAGAAATATCCACTTACAGATTCTACAAAAAGAGTGTTTCCAAACTGCTGTATCCAAAGAAAGGTTCAACTCTGTTAGTTGTGGACACACATCACAAAGAAGTTTCTGAGAATGCTTCTGTCTGGATTTTAAATGAAGATATTCCCGTTTCCAATGAAATCTTCAGAGCTATCCCAATATCCACTTACAGATTCTACAAAAAGAGTGTTTGCAAATTGCTGTATCAAAAGAAAGGTTGAACTCTGTTAGTTGAGGACACACATCACAAAGAAGTTTCTGAGAATGCTTCTGTCTAGATTTTACATGAAGATATTCCCGTTTCCTATGAAATCTTCACAGCTTTCCAAATATCCACTTGCAGATTCTACAAAAAGAGTGTTTCCAAACTGCTGTATCAAAAGAAAGGTTCAACTCTCTTAGTTGAGGACACACATCCCACATAAGTTTCTGGGAAACCCTCTGTCTCGTTTTTACGGGAAGATACTTCCTTTTTCACCGTAGGCCTGAAAGCGCTCGAAATGTCCACTTCCAGATACTGCAGAAAGAGTGTTTCAAACTTGCTCTATGAAACGGAATGTTCAGCTCTGTGACTTGAATGCAGATATCACAAAGTAGTTTCTGACAGCGCTTCTGTCTAGATTTTAGATGACGATATTCCCGTTTCCAACGAAATCATCAGAGTTATCCAAATATCCACTTGCAGATTCTACACAAAGAGTGTTTCCAAACTGCTGTATCAAAAGAAAGGTTCAACTCTCTTAGTGGAGGACACACATCCCAAATAAGTTTCTGAGAAATCCTCTGTCTCGTTTTTACGGGAAGATACTTCCTTTTTCACCGTAGGCCTGAAAGCGCTCGAAATGTCCACTTCCAGATACTGCAGAAAGAGTGTTTCAAACCTGCTCTATGAAACGGAATGTTCAGCTCTGAGACTTGAATGCAGATATCACAAAGTAGTTTCTGACAGTGCTTCTGTCTAGATTTTAGAAGAACATATTCCCGTTTCCAATGAAAGCGTTAGAACTCTCTTGATATCCACATACAGATACTACAAAAAGAGTGTTTCCAAACTGCTCTATAAAAAGAAAGGTTCAACTCTGTTAGTTGAGGACACTCATCACAAAGAAGTTTCTGAGAATGCTTCTGTCTAGATTTTATATGAAGATACTCCCGTTTCCAACGAAATCTTCACAGTTATCCAAATATCCACTTGAAGATTCTACCAAAAGAGTGTTTCCAAAGTGCTCTATTAATAAAATGGTTCAACTCTGTTAGTTGAGGACACTCATCACAAAGAAGTTTCTGACAATGCTTCTGTGTAGATTTTATATGAAGATATTCCCGTTTCCAACGAAATCATAACAGTTAAACAAATATCCACTTACAGATTCTACAAAAAGAGTGTTTCCAAACTGCTGTATCCAAAGAAAGGTTCAACCCTGTTAGTTGAGGACACACATCACAAAGAAGTTTCTGAGAATGCTTCTGTCTGGATTTTAAATGAAGATATTCCCGTTTCCAATGAAATCTTCAGAGCTATCCCAATATCCACTTACAGATTCTACAAAAAGAGTGTTTGCAAATTGCTGTATCAAAAGAAAAGTTGAACTCTGTTAGTTGAGGACACACATCACAAAGAAGTTTCTGACAATGCTTCTGTGTAGATTTAATGGGGAGATATTACGTTTTTCACCATAGGCCCGAATGCGCTCGTAATGTCCACTTCCAGACACTACAGAGAGAGGGTTTCCAACCTGCTCTATGAAAGGGAATGTTCAGCTAAGTGAGTTGAATGCAGATATCACAAAGTAGTTTCTGACAGTGCTTCTGTCTAGATTTCAGATGCAGATATTCCCGTTTCCAATGAAATCGTTAGAACTATCTAGATATCCACTTACAGATTCTACAAAAAGAGGGTTTCCAAAGTGCTCTGTCAAAAGAAAGGTTCAACTCTGTTAGTTGAGGACACTCATCACAAAGAAGTTTCTGAGAATGCTTCTGTGAAGATTTTATATGAAGATATTCCCGTTTCCTATGAAATCTTCACAGTTATCCAAATATCCACTTGAAGATTCTACAAAAAGAGTGTTTCCAAACTGCTGTAGCAAAAGAAATGTTGAACTCTGTTAGTTGAGGACACACATCACAAAGAAGTTTCTGAGAATGCTTCTGTCAAGATTTTATATGAAGATATTACCGTTTCCAACGAAATCTTCCCAGTTATCCAAATATCCACTTGCAGATTCTACAAAAAGAGTGTTTCCAAACTGTTATATCAAAAGAAATGATCAAGTCTGTTAGTGGAGTAAACTCATCCCAAATAAGTTTCTTAGAATGCTTTTGTCTAGATTTTATGGGATTATATTTCCTTTTTCACCATAGGCCTGAAAACGCTCGAAATGTCCAATTCCAGATACTACAGAAAGACTGTTTCAAACCTACTCTATGAAAGGGAATGTTCAGCTCTGTGACTTGAATGCAGATATCACAACGTAGTTTCTAACAGCGCTTCTGTCTAGATTTTAGATGAAGATATTCCCGTTTCCAACTAAATCATCACAGTTATCCAAATATCCACTTACAGATTCTACAAAAAGAGTGTTTCCAAACTGCTGTATCCAAAGAAAGGTTCAACTCTGTTAGTTGAGGACACACATCACAAAGAAGTTTCTGAGAATGCTTCTGTCTAGATTTTACATGAAGATATTCCCGTTTCCTATGAAATCTTCACAGCTTCAAATATCCACTTGCAGATTCTACAAAAAGAGTGTTTCCAAACTGCTGTATCAAAAGAAAGGTTCAACTCTCTTAGTTGAGGACACACATCCCAAATAAGTTTCTGAGAAATCCTCTGTCTCGTTTTTATGGGTAGATACTTCCTTTTTCACCGTAGGCCTGAAAGCGCTCGAAATGTCCACTTCCAGATACTGCAGAAAGAGTGTTTCAAACCTGCTCTATGAAAGGGAATGTTCAGCTCCGTGACTTGAATGCAGATATCACAAAGTAGATTCTGACAGTGCTTCTGTCTAGAATTAAGATGAAGATATTCCCTTTTCCAACGAAATCGTTAGGACTATCTAGATATCCAATTAGATTCCACAAAAAGAGTGTTTCCAAACTGCTCTATAAAAAGAAAGGTTCAACTCTGTTAGTTGAGGACACTCATCACAAGACGTTTCTGAGAATTCTTCTGTCTAGATTTTATATGAAGATATTCCCGTTTCCAACGAAATCTTCACAGTTATCCAAATATCCACTTGAAGATTCTACCAAAAGAGTGTTTCCAAAGTGCTCTATTAATAAAATGGTTCAACTCTGTTAGTTGAGGACACTCATCACAAAGAAGTTTCTGACAATGCTTCTGTCTAGATTTTATATGAAGGTATTCCCGTTTCCAACGAAATCATCACAGTTAAAGAAATATCCACTTACAGATTCTACAAAAAGAGTGTTTCCAAACTGCTGTATCCAAAGAAAGGTTCAACTCTGTTAGTTGAGGACACACATCACAAAGAAGTTTCTGAGAATGCTTCTGTCTGGATTTTAAATGAAGATATTCCCGTTTCCAACGAAATCTTCAGAGCTATCCCAATATCCACTTGCAGATTCTACAAAAAGAGTGTTTGCAAATTGCTGTATCAAAAGAAAGGTTGAACTCTGTTAGTTGAGGACACATATCACATAGAAGTTTCTGAGAATGCTTCTGTCTAGATTTTACATGAAGATATTAACGTTTCCTATGAAATCTTCACAGCTTTCCAAATATCCACTTGCAGATTCTACAAAAAGAGTGTTTCCAAACTGCTGTATCAAAAGAAACGTTCAACTCTCTTAGTTGAGGACACACATCCCACATAAGTTTCTGAGAAACACTCTGTCTCGTTTTTACGGGAAGATACTTCCTTTTTCACCGTAGGCCTGAAAGCGCTCGAAATGTCCACTTCCAGATACTGCAGAAAGAGAGTTTCAAACCTGCTGTATGAAACGGAATGTTCAGCTCTGAGACTTGAATGCAGATATCACAAAGTAGTTTCTGACAGTGCTTCTGTCTAGATTTTAGAAGAAGATATTCCCGTTGCCTATGAAATCGTTAGAACTCTCTTGATATCCACATACAGATACTACAAAAAGAGTGTTTCCAAACTGCTCTATAAAAAGAAAGGTTCAACTCTGTTAGTTGAGGACACTCATCACAAAGAACTTTCTGAGAATGCTTCTGTCTAGATTTTATATGAAGATATTCCCGTTTCCATCGAAATCTTCACAGTTATCCAAACATCGACTTGCAGATTCTACAAAAAGAGTGTTTCCAAACTGCTCTATCAAAAGAAAGTTTCAACTCTGTTAGTTGAGGACACACATCCCAAATAAGTTTCTGAGAACGCTTCTGTGTAGATTTAAAGGGGAGATATTTCGTTTTTCACCATAGGCCCGAATGCGCTCGAAATGTCCACTTCCAGACACTACAGAAAGAGGGTTTCCAACCTGCTCTATGAAAGGGAATGTTCAGCTCTGTGACTTGAATGCAGATATCACAAAGTAGTTTCTGACAGTGCTTCTGTCTAGATTTCAGATGCAGATATTCCCGTTTCCAATGAAATCGTTGGAACTATCTAGATATCCACTAACAGATTCGACAAAAAGAGGGTTTCCAAAGTGCTCTGTCAAAAGAAAGGTTCAACTCTGTTAGTTGAGGACACTCATCACTAAGAAGTTTCTGAGAATGCTTCTGTGAAGATTTTATATGAAGATATTCCCGTTTCCTATGAAATCTTCACAGTTATCCAAATATCCACTTGAAGATTCTACAAAAAGAGTGTTTCCAAACTGCTCTGTCAAAAGAAATGTTGAACTCTGTTAGTTGAGGACACACATCACAAAGAAGTTTCTGAGAATGCTTCTGTCTAGATTTTACATGAAGATATTCCCGTTTCCTATGAAATCTTCACAGCTTTCCAAATATCCACTTGCAGATTCTACACAAAGAGTGTTTCCAAACTGCTGTATCAAAAGAGAGGTTCAACTCTCTTAGTTGAGGACACACATCCCAAATAAGTTTCTGAGAAATCCTCTGTCTCGTTTTTATGGGTAGATACTTCCTTTTTCACCGTAGGCCTGAAAGCGCTCGAAATGTCCACTTCCATATACTGCAGAAAGAGTGTTTCAAACCTGCTCTATGAAAGGGAATGTTCAGCTCCGTGACTTGAATGCAGATATCACAAAGTAGATTCTGACAGTGCTTCTGTCTAGAATTAAGATGAAGATATTCCCTTTTCCAACGAAATCGTTAGGATTATCTATATATCCAATTACAGATTCCACAAAAAGAGTGTTTCCAAACTGCTCTATAAAAAGAAAGGTTCAACTCTGTTAGTTGAGGACACTCATCACAAAGAAGTTTCTGAGAATTCTTCTGTCTAGATTTTATATGAAGATATTCCCGTTTCCAACGAAATCTTCACAGTTATCCAAATATCCACTTGAAAATTCTACCAAAAGAGTGTTTCCAAAGTGCTCTATTAATAAAATGGTTCAACTCTATTAGTTGAGGACACTCATCACAAAGAAGTTTCTGACAATGCTTCTGTCTATATTTTATATGAAGATATTCCCGTTTCCAACGAAATCATCACAGTTAAAGAAATATCCAATTACAAATTCTACAAAAAGTGTGTTTCCAAACAGCTGTATCCAAAGAAAGGCTCAACTCTGTTAGTTGAGGACACACATCAGAAAGAAGTTTCTGAGAATGCTTCTGTCTAGATTTTAGATGAAGATATTCCCGTTTCCAACGAAATCATCACAGTTAAACAAACATCCACTTGCAGATTCTACAAAAAGTGTGTTTCCAAACTGCTCTATCCAAAGAAAGGTGCAACTCTGTTAGTTGAGGACACACATCACAAAGGAGTTTCTGAGAATGCTTCTGTCTAGATTTTTAATGGAGATATTCCCGTTTCCAAAGAAATCCTCAGAGATATCCCAATATCCACTTACACATTCTACAAAAAGAGTGTTTCCAAACTGCTGTATCAAAAGAAAGGTTCAACTCTGTTAGTTGAGGACACACATCACAAAGAAGTTTCTGAGAATGCTTCTGTCTAGATTTTACATGAAGATATACCCGTTTCCTATGAAATCTTCACAGCTTTCCAAATATCCACTTGCAGATTCTACAAAAAGAGTGTTTCCAAACAGCTGTATCAAAAGAAAGGTGCAACTCTCTTAGTTGAGGACACACATCCCAAATAACATTCTGAGAAATGCTCTGTCTCGTTTTCATGGGAAGATACTTCCTTTTTCACCGTCGGCCTGAATGCGCTCGAAATGTCCACTTCCAGATACTGCATAAAGAGTGTTTCAAACCTGCTCTATGAAAGGGAATGTTCAGCTCTGTGACTTGAATGCAGATATCACAAAGTAGATTCTGACAGTGCTTCTGTCTAGAATTCAGATGAAGATATTCCCGTTTCCAACGTAATCATTAGGACTATCTAGGTATCCAATTACAGATTCCACAAAAAGCGTGCTTCCAAACTGCTCTATAAAAAGAAAGGTTCAACTCAGTTAGTTTGGGACACTCATCACAAAGAAGTTTCTGAGAATTCTTCTGTCTTGATTTTATATGAAGATATTCCCGTTTCCAACGAAATCTTCACAGTTATCCAAATATCCACTTGAAGATTCTACCAAAAGAGTGTTTCCAAAGTGCTCTCTTAATAAAATGGTTCAACTCTGTTAGTTGAGGACACACATCACAAAGAAGTTTCTGACAATGCTTCTGTCTAGATTTTATATGAAGATATTCCCGTTTCCAACGAAATCATCACAGTTAAACAAATATCCACTTACAGATTCTACAAAAAGAGTGTTTCCAAACTGCTCTATCAAAAGAAATGATCAAGTCTGTTAGTGGAGTAAACTCATCCCAAATAAGTTTCTTAGAATGCTTTTGTCTTGATTTTATGGGATGATATTTCCTTTTTCACCATAGGCCTGAAAGCGCTCGAAATGTCCACTTCCAGATACTACATAAAGACTGTTTCAAACCTACTCTATGAAAGGGAATGTTCAGCTCTGTGACTTGAATGCAGATATCACAAAGTAGTTTCTGACAGCGCTTCTGTCTAGATTTTAGATGAAGATATTCCCGTTTCCAACGAAATCATCACAGTTATACAAGTATCCACTTACAGATTCTACAAAAAGAGTGTTTCCAAACTGCTGTATGCAAAGAAAGGTTCAACTCTGTTAGTTGAGGACACTCATCACAAAGCAGTTTCTGAGAATGCTTCTGTCAAGATTTTATATGAAGATATTCCCGTTTCCTATGAAATCTTCACAGTTATCCAAATATCCACTTGAAGATTCTACAAAAAGAGTGTTTCCAAACTGCTGTAGCAAAAGAAATGTTGAACTCGGTTAGTTGAGGACAAACATCACAAAGAAGTTTCTGAGAATACTTCTGTCAAGATTTAATATGAAGATATTACCGTTTCCTATGAAATCTTCACAGTTATCCAAATATCCACTTGCAGATTCTACAAAAAGAGTGTTTCCAAACTGCTATATCAAAAGAAATGATCAAGTCTGTTAGTGGAGTAAACTCATCCCAAATAAGTTTCTTAGAATGCTTTTGTCTAGATTTTATGGGATGATATTTCCTTTTTCACCGTAGGCCTGAAAGCGCTCGAAATGTCCACTTCCAGATACTACAGAAAGACTGTTTCAAACCTACTCTATGAAAGGGAATGTTCAGCTCTGTGACTTGAATGCAGATATCACAAAGTAGTTTCTGACAGCGCTTCTGTCTAGATTTTAGATGAAGATATTCCCGTTTCCAACGAAATCATCACAGTTATCCAAATATCCACTTACAGATTCTACAAAAACAGTGTTTCCAAACTGCTGTATCCAAAGAAAGGTTCAACTCTGTTAGTTGAGGACACACATCAGAAAGAAGTTTCTCAGAATGCTTCTGTCTAGATTTTAGATGAAGATATTCCCGTTTCCAACGAAATCATCACAGTTAAACAAACATCCACTTGCAGATTCTACAAAAAGAGTGTTTCCAAACTGCTCTATCCAAAGAAAGGTTCAACTCTGTTAGTTGAGGACACACATTACAAAGGAGTTTCTGAGAATGCTTCTGTCTAGATTTTAAATGAAGATATTCCCGTTTCCAACGAAATCCTCAGAGCTATCCCAATATCCACTTACAGATTCAACAAAAAGAGTGTTTCCAAACTGCTGTATCAAAAGAAAGGTTGAACTCTGTTAGTTGAGGACACACATCACAAAGAAGTTTCTGAGAATGCTTCTGTCTAGATTTTACATGAAGATATTCCCGTTTCCTATGAAATCTTCACAGCTTTCCAAATATCCACTTACAGATTCTCCAAAAAGAGTGTTTCCAAACTGCTGTATCAAAAGACAGGTGCAACTCTCTTAGTTGAGGACACACATCCCAAATAACTTTCTGAGAAATGCTCTGTCTCGTTTTCATGGGAAGATACTTCCTTTTTCACCGTCGGCCTGAATGCGCTCGAAATGTCCACTTCCAGATACTGCATAAAGAGTGTTTCAAACCTGCTCTATGAAAGGGAATGTTCAGCTCTGTGACTTGAATGCAGATATCACAAAGTAGATTCTGACAGTGCTTCTGTCTAGAATTTAGATGAAGATATTCCCGTTTCCAACGTAATCATTAGGACTATCTAGGTATCCAATTACAGATTCCACAAAAAGAGTGCTTCCAAACTGCTCTATAAAAAGAAAGGTTCAACTCAGTTAGTTGAGGACACTCATCACAAAGAAGTTTCTGAGAATTCTTCTGTCTTGATTTTACATGAAGATATTCCCGTTTCCAACGAAATCTTCACAGTTATCCAAATATCCACTTGAAGATTCTACCAAAAGAGTGTTTCCAAAGTGCTCTCTTAATAAAATGGTTCAACTCTGTTAGTTGAGGACACTCATCACAAAGAAGTTTCTGACAATGCTTCTGTCTAGATTTTATATGAAGATATTCCCGTTTCCAACGAAATCATCACAGTTAAACAAATATCCACTTACAGATTCTACAAAAAGAGTGTTTCCAAACTGCTCTATCAAAAGAAATGATCAAGTCTGTTAGTGGAGTAAACTCATCCCAAATAAGTTTCTTAGAATGCTTTTGTCTTGATTTTATGGGATGATATTTCCTTTTTCACCATAGGCCTGAAAGCGCTCGAAATGTCCACTTCCAGATACTACATAAAGACTGTTTCAAACCTACTCTATGAAAGGGAATGTTCAGCTCTGTGACTTGAATGCAGATATCACAAAGTAGTTTCTGACAGCGCTTCTGTCTAGATTTTAGATGAAGATATTCCCGTTTCCAACGAAATCATCACAGTTATCCAAATATCCACTTACAGATTCTACAAAAAGAGTGTTTCCAAACTGCTGTATGCAAAGAAAGGTTCAACTCTGTTAGTTGAGGACACTCATCACAAAGCAGTTTCTGAGAATTCTTCTGTCTAGATTTTATATGAAGATATTCCCGTTTCCAACGAAATCTTCACAGTTATCCAAATATCCACTTGAAGATTCTACCAAAAGAGTGTTTCCAAAGGGCTCTATTAATAAAATGGTTCAACTCTGTTAGTTGAGGACACTCATCACAAAGAAGTTTCTGACAATGCTTCTGTCTATATTTTATATGAAGATATTCCCGTTTCCAACGAAATCATCACAGTTAAAGAAATATCCAATTACAAATTCTACAAAAAGAGTGTTTCCAAACAGCTGTATCCAAAGA
Source organism: Gorilla gorilla gorilla (assembly GCF_029281585.2). Lineage (NCBI taxonomy): Eukaryota > Metazoa > Chordata > Mammalia > Primates > Hominidae > Gorilla > Gorilla gorilla. The sequence goes on from NC_073237.2 coordinate 18,742,779, forward strand.
AAGGGTCAACTCTGTTAGTTGAGGACACACATCAGAAAGAAGTTTCTGAGAATGCTTCTGTCTAGATTTTAGATGAAGATATTCCCGTTTCCAACGAAATCATCACAGTTAAACAAACATCCACTTGCAGATTCTACAAAAAGTGTGTTTCCAAACTGCTCTATCCAAAGAAAGGTTCAACTCTGTTAGTTGAGGACACACATCACAAAGGAGTTTCTGAGAATGCTTCTGTCTAGATTTTTAATGGAGATATTCCCGTTTCCAACGAAATCCTCAGAGATATCCCAATATCCACTTACACATTCTACAAAAAGAGTGTTTCCAAACTGTTGTAGCAAAAGAAATGTTGAACTCTGTTAGTTGAGGACACACATCACAAAGAAGTTTCTGAGAATGCTTCTGTCTAGATTTTAGATGAAGATATTCCCATTTCCAACGAAATCATCACAGTTAAAGAAATATCCACTTACAGATTCTACAAAAAGAGTGTTTCCAAACTGCTGTATCCAAAGAAATGCTCAACTCTGTTAGTTGAGGACACACATCACAAAGAAGTTTCTGAGAATACTTCTGTCTCGATTTTAAATGAAGATATTCCCGTTTCCAACGAAATCTTCAGAGCTATCCCAATATCCACTTACAGATTCTACAAAAAGAGTGTTTGCAAATTGCTGTATCAAAAGAAAGGTTGAACTCTGTTAGTTGAGGACACACAGCACAAAGAAGTTTCTGAGAATGCTTCTGTCTAGATTTTACATGAAGATATTCCCGTTTCCTATGAAATCTTCACAGCTTTCCAAATATCCACTTGCAGATTCTACACAAAGAGTGTTTCCAAACTGCTGTATCAAAAGAAAGGTTCAACTCTCTTAGTTGAGGACACACATCCCAAATAAGTTTCTGAGAAATCCTCTGTCTCGTTTTTACGGGAAGATACTTCCTTTTTCACCGTAGGCCTGAAAGCGCTCGAAATGTCCACTTCCAGATACTGCAGAAAGAGTGTTTCAAACCTGCTCTATGAAATGGAATGTTCAGCTCCGAGACTTGAATGCAGATATCACAAAGTAGTTTCTGACAGTGCTTCTGTCTAGATTTTAGAAGAAGATATTCCCGTTTCCAATGAAATCGTTAGAACTCTCTTGATATCCACATACAGATACTACAAAAGGATTGTTTCCAAACTGCTCTATAAAAAGGAAGGTTCAACTCTGTTAGTTGAGGACACTCATCACAAAGAAGTTTCTGAGAATTCTTCTGTCTAGATTTTATATGAAGATATTCCCGTTTCCAACGAAATCTTCACAGTTATCCAAATATCCACTTGAAGATTCTACCAAAAGAGTGTTTCCAAAGTGCTCTATTAATAAAATGGTTCAACTCTGTTAGTTGAGGACACTCATCACAAAGAAGTTTCTGACAATGTTTCTGTCTAGATTTTACATGAAGATATTCCTGTTTCCAACGAAATCATCACAGTTAAAGAAATATCCACTTACAGATTCTACAAAAAGAGGGTTTCCAAACTGCTGTATCCAAAGAAAGGTTCAACTCTGTTAGTTGAGGACACACATCACAAAGAAGTTTCTGAGAATGCTTCTGTCTGGATTTTAAATGAAGATATTCCCGTTTCCAACGAAATCTTCAGAGCTATCCCAATATCCACTTGCAGATTCTACAAAAAGAGTGTTTGCAAATTGCTGTATCAAAAGAAAGGTTGAACTCTGTTAGTTGAGGACACATATCACATAGAAGTTTCTGAGAATGCTTCTGTCTAGATTTTACATGAAGATATTCCCGTTTCCTATGAAATCTTCACAGCTTTCCAAATATCCACTTGCAGATTCTCCAAAAAGATTGTTTCCAAACTGCTGTATCAAAAGAAAGGTTCAACTCTCTTAGTTGAGGACACACATCCCACATAAGTTTCTGAGAAACCCTCTGTCTCGTTTTTACGGGAAGATACTTCCTTTTTCACCGTAGGCCTGAAAGCGCTCGAAATGTCCACTTCCAGATACTGCAGAAAGAGAGTTTCAAACCTGCTGTATGAAACGGAATGTTCAGCTCTGAGACTTGAATGCAGATATCACAAAGTAGTTTCTGACAGTGCTTCTGTCTAGATTTTAGAAGAAGATATTCCCGATGCCTATGAAATCGTTAGAACTCTCTTGATATCCACATACAGATACTACAAAAAGAGTGTTTCCAAGCTGCTCTATAAAAAGAAAGGTTCAACTCTGTTAGTTGAGGACACTCATCACAAAGAAGTTTCTGAGAATGCTTCTGTCTAGATTTTATATGAAGATATTCCCGTTTCCATCGAAATCTTCACAGTTATCCAAACATCGACTTGCAGATTCTACAAAAAGAGTGTTTCCAAACTGCTCTATCAAAAGAAAGTTTCAACTCTGTTAGTTGAGGACACACATCCCAAATAAGTTTCTGAGAACGCTTCTGTGTAGATTTAATGGGGAGATATTTCGTTTTTCACCATAGGCCCGAATGCGCTCGAAATGTCCACTTCCAGACACTACAGAAAGAGGGTTTCCAACCTGCTCTATGAAAGGGAATGTTCAGCTCTGTGACTTGAATGCAGATATCACAAAGTAGTTTCTGACAGTGCTTCTGTCTAGATTTCAGATGCAGATATTCCCGTTTCCAATGAAATCGTTGGAACTATCTAGATATCCACTAACATATTCGACAAAAAGAGGATTTCCAAAGTGCTCTGTCAAAAGAAAGGTTCAACTCTGTTAGTTGAGGACACTCATCACAAAGAAGTTTCTGAGAATGCTTCTGTGAAGATTTTATATGAAGATATTCCCGTTTCCTATGAAATCTTCACAGTTATCCAAATATCCACTTGAAGATTCTACAAAAAGAGTGTTTCCAAACTGCTCTGTCAAAAGAAATGTTGAACTCTGTTAGTTGAGGACACACATCACAAAGAAGTTTCTGAGAATGCTTCTGTCTAGATTTTACATGAAGATATTCCCGTTTCCTATGAAATCTTCACAGCTTTCCAAATATCCACTTGCAGATTCTACACAAAGAGTGTTTCCAAACTGCTGTATCAAAAGAAAGGTTCAACTCTCTTAGTTGAGGACACACATCCCAAATAAGTTTCTGAGAAATGCTCTGTCTCCTTTTTATGGGAAGATAATTCCTTTTTCACCGTAGGCCTGAAAGCGCTCGAAATGTCCACTTCCATATACTGCAGAAAGAGTGTTTCAAACCTGCTCTATGAAAGGGAATGTTCAGCTCTGTGACTTGAATGCAGATATCACAAAGTAGATTCTGACAGTGCTTCTGTCTAGAACTTAGATGAAGATATTCCCGTTTCCAACGTAATCGTTAGGACTATCTAGATATCCAATTACAGATTCCACAAAAAGAGTGCTTCCAAACTGCTCTATAAAAAGAAAGGTTCAACTCAGTTAGTTGAGGACACTCATCACAAAGAAGTTTCTGAGAATTCCTCTGTCTAGATTTTATATGAAGATATTCCCGTTTCCAACGAAATCTTCACAGTTAACCAAATATCCACTTGAAGATTCTACCAAAAGAGTTTTTCCAAAGTGCTCTATTAATAAAATGGTTCAACTCTGTTAGTTGAGGACACTCATCACAAAGAAGTTTCTGACAATGCTTCTGTCTAGATTTTATATGAAGATATTCCGTTTCCAATGAAATCGTTAGAACTACCTAGATATCCACTTACAGATTCTACAAAAAGAGTGTTTTGAAAGTGCTCTGTCAAAAGAAAGGTTCAACTCTGTTAGTTGAGGACACTCATCACAAAGCAGTTTCTGAGAATGCTTCTGTCAAGATTTTATATGAAGATATTCCCGTTTCCTATGAAATCTTCACAGTTATCCAAATATCCGCTTGCAGATTCTACAAAAAGAGTGTTTCCAAACTGCTGTAGCAAAAGAAATGTTGAACTCTGTTAGTTGAGGACACACATCACAAAGAAGTTTCTCAGAATGCTTCTGTCTAGATTTTAGATTAAGATATTCCCGTTTCCAATGAAATCATCACATTTAAACAAATATCCCCTTGCAGATTCTACAAAAAGAGTGTTTCCAAACTGCTGTATCCAAAGAAAGTTTCAACTCTGTCAGTTGAGGACACACATTGCAAAGAAGTTTCTGAGAATGCTTCTGTCTGGATTTTAAATGAAGATATTCCCGTTTCCAACGAAATCTTCAGAGCTATCCCAATATCCACTTACAGATTCTAGAAAAAGAGTGTTTGCAAATTGCTGTATCAAAAGAATGGTTGAACTCTGTTAGTTGATTACACACATCACAAAGAAGTTTCAGAGAATGCTTCTGTCTAGGTTTTACATGAAGATATTCCCGTTTCCGATGAAATCTTCATAGCTTTCCAAATATCCACTTGCAGATTCTACAAAAAGAGTGTTTCCAAACTGCTGTATCAAAAGAAAGTTTCAACTCTGTTAGTTGAGGACACACATCCCAAATAAGTTTCTGAGAAATGCTCTGTCTCGTTTTTATGGGAAGATACTTCCTTTTTCACCGTAGGCCTGAAAGCGCTCGAAATGTCCACTTCCAGATACTGCAGAAAGAGTGTTTCAAACCTGCTCTTTGAAACGGAATGTTCAGCTCTGAGACTTGAATGCAGATATCACAAAGTAGTTTCTGACAGTGCTTCTGTCTAGATTTTAGAAGAAGATATTCCCGTTTCCAATGAAATCGTTAGAACTATCTTGATATCCACATACAGATTCTACAAAAAGAGTGTTTCCAAACTGCTCTATAAAAAGAAAGGTTCAACTCTGTTAGTTGAGGACACTCATCACAAAGAAGTTTCTGAGAATGCTTCTGTCTAGATTTTATATGAAGATATTCCCGTTTCCAACGAAATCTTCACAATTATCCCAACATCGACTTGCAGATTCTACAAAAAGTGTGTTTCCAAACTGCTCTATCAAAAGAAAGTTTCAACTCTGTTAGTTGAGGACACACATGCCAAATAAGTTTCGGAGAATGCTTCTGTGTAGATTTAATGGGGAGACATTTCGTTTTTCACCATAGGCCCGAATGTGCTCGAAATGTCCACTTCCAGACACTACAGAAAGAGGGTTTCCAACCTGCTCTATGAAAGGGAATGTTAAGCTCCGTGAGTTGAAGGCAGATATCACAAAGTGGTTTCTGACAGTGCTTCTGTTTAGATTTCAGATGAAGATATTCCCGTTTCCAATGAAATCATTAGAACTACCTAGATATCCACTTACAGATTCTACAAAAAGAGTGTTTCGAAAGTGCTCTGTCAAAAGAAATGTTCAACTCTGTTAGTTGAGGACGCTCATCACAAAGCAGTTTCTGAGAATGCTTCTGTCAAGATTTTATATGAAGATATTCCCGTTTCCTATGAAATCTTCACAGTTATCCAAATATCCACTTGAACATTCTACAAAAAGAGTGTTTCCAAACTGCTGTAGCAAAAGAAATGTTGAACTCTTTTAGTTGAGGACAAACATCACAAAGAAGTTTCTGAGAATGCTTCTGTCAAGATTTAATATGAAGATATTACCGTTTCCTATGAAATCTTCACAGTTATCCAAATATCCACTTGCAGATTCTACAAAAAGAGTGTTTCCAAACTGATGTATCCAAAGAAAGGTTCAACTCTGTTAGTTGAGGACACACATCACAAAGAAGTTTCTCAGAATGCTTCCGTCTATATTTTAGATGAAGATATTCCCGTTTCCAACGAAATCTTCACAGTTATCCAAATATCCACTTGCAGATTCTACAAAAAGTGTGTTTCCAAACTGCTATATCAAAAGAAATGATCTAGTCTGTTAGTGGAGTAAACTCATCCCATATAAGTTCCTTAGAATGCTTTTGTCTTGATTTTATGGGATGATATTTGCTTTTTCACCATAGGCCTGAAAGCGCTCGAAATGTCCACTTCCAGATACTACAGAAAGACTGTTTCAAACCTACTCTATGAAAGGGAATGTTCAGCTCTGTGACTTGAATGCAGATATCACAAAGTAGTTTCTGACCGCGCTTCTGTCTAGATTTCTGATGAAGATATTCCCGTTTCCAACGAAATCATCACAGTTATCCAAATATCCACTTACAGATTCTACAAAAAGAGTGTTTCCAAACTGCTGTATCCAAAGAAAGGTTCAACTCCGTTAGTTGAGGACACACATCCCAAAGAAGTTTCTGAGAATGCTTCTGTCTAGATTTCATATGAAGATATTCCCGTTTCCAATGAAATCTTCACAGTTATCCAAATATCCAATTGAAGATTCTACAAAAAGAGTGTTTCCAAACTGCTGTAGCAAAAGAAATGTTGAACTCTGTTAGTTGAGGACACACATCACAAAGACGTTTCTGAGAATGCTTCTGTCTAGATTGTAGATGAAAATATTCCCGTTTCCAATGAAATCATCACATTTAAACAAATATCAACTTGCAGATTCTACAAAAAGAGTGTTTCCAAACTGCTGTATCCAAAGAAAGGTTCAACTCTGTTAGTTGAGGACACACATCGCAAAGAAGTTTCTGAGAATGCTTCTTTCTGGATTTTAAATGAAGATATTCCCGTTTCCAACGAAATCATCACTGTTAAAGAAATATCCACTTACAGATTCTACAAAAAGAGTGTTTGCAAATTGCTGTATCAAAAGAAAGGTTGAACTCTGTTAGTTGAGGACACACATCACAAAGAAGTTTCTGAGAATGCTTCTGTCTAGGTTTTACATGAAGATATTCCCGTTTCCTATGAAATCTTCACAGCTTTCCAAATATCCACTTGCAGATTCTACAAAAAGAGTGTTTCCAAACTGCTGTATCAAAAGAAAGTTCAACTCTCTTAGTTGAGGACACACATCAAAAATAAGTTTCTGAGAAATGCTCTGTCTCGTTTTTATGGGAAGACACTTCCTTTTTCACCGTAGGCCTGAAAGCGCTCGAAATGTCCACTTCCAGATACTGCAGAAAGAGTGTTTCAAACCTGCTCTATGAAACGGAATGTTCAGCTCTGAGACTTGAATGCAGATATCACAAAGTAGTTTCTGACAGTGCTTCTGTCTACATTTTAGAAGAAGATATTCCCGTTTCCAATGAAATCGTTAGAACTATCTTGATATCCACATACAGATTCTACAAAAAGAGTGTTTCCAAACTGCTCTATAAAAAGAAAGGTTCAACTCTGTTAGTTGAGGACACTCATCACAAAGAAGTTTCTGAGAATGCTTCTGTCTAGATTTTATATGAAGATATTCCCGTTTCCAACGAAATCTTCACAGTTATCCAAACATCGACTTGCAGATTCTACAAAAAGAGTGTTTCCAAACTGCTCTATCAAAAGAAAGTTTCAACTCTGTTAGTTGAGGACACACATGCCAAATAAGTTTCGGAGAATGCTTCTGTGTAGATTTAATGGGGAGATATTTCGTTTTTCATCATAGGCCCGAATGCGCTCGTAATGTCCACTTCGAGACACTACAGAAAGAGGGTTTCCAACCTGCTCTATGAAAGGGAATGTTCAACTCTGTGACTTGAATGCAGATATCACAAAGTAGTTTCTGACAGTGCTTCTGTCTAGATTTCAGATGAAGATATTCCCGTTTCCAATGAAATCGTTAGAACTACCTAGATATCCACTTACAGATTCTACAAAAAGAGTGTTTCGAAAGTGCTCTGTCAAAAGAAATGTTCAACTCTGTTAGTTGAGGACACTCATCACAAAGCAGTTTCTGAGAATGCTTCTGTCAAGATTTTATATGAAGATATTCCCGTTTCCTATGAAATCTTCACAGTTATCCAAATATCCACCTGCAGATTCTACAAAAAGAGTGTTTCCAAACTGCTATATCAGAAGAAATGATCAAGTCTGTTAGTGGAGTAAACTCATCCCAAATAAGTTTCTTAGAATGCTTTTGTCTAGATTTTATGGGATGATATTTCCTTTTTCACCGTAGGACTGAAAGCCCTCGAAATGTCCACTTCCAGATACTACAGAAAGACTGTTTCAAACCTACTCTATGAAAGGGAATGTTCAGCTCTGTGACTTGAATGCAGATATCACAATGTAGTTTCTGACAGCGCTTCTGTCTAGATTTTAGATGAAGATATTCCCGTTTCAAACGAAATCATCACAGTTATCCAAATATCCACTTACAGATTCTACAAAAACAGTGTTTCCAAACTGCTGTATCCAAAGAAAGGTTCAGCTCTGTTAGTTGAGGACACACATCAGAAAGAAGTTTCTCAGAATGCTTCTGTCTAGATTTTAGATGAAGATATTACCGTTTCCAATGAAATCATCACAGTTAAACAAACATCCACTTGCAGATTCTACTAAAAGAGTGTTTCCAAACTGCTCTATCCAAAGAAAGGTTCAACTCTGTTAGTTGAGGACACACATAACAAAGGAGTTTCTGAGAATGCTTCTGTCTAGATTTTCAATGAAGATATTCCCTTTTCCAAAGAAATCCTCAGAGCTGTCCCAATATCCTCTTACAGATTCAACAAAAAGAGTGTTTCCAAACTGCTGTATCAAAAGAAAGGTTGAACTCTGTTAGTTGAGGACACACATCACAAAGAAGTTTCTGAGAATGCTTCTGTCTAGATTTTACATGAAGATATTCCCGTTTCCTATGAAATCTTCACAGCTTTCCAAATATCCACTTACAGATTCTACAAAAAGAGTGTTTCCAAACTGCTGTATCAAAAGAAAGGTTCAACTCTCTTAGTTGAGGACACACATCCCAAATAAGTTTCTGAGAAATCCTCTGTCTCATTTTTATGGGAAGATACATCCTTTTTCACCGTAGGCCTGAAAGCGCTCGAAATGTCCACTTCCAGATAATGCAGAAAGAGTGTTTCAAACCTGTTCTATGACAGGGAATGTTCAGCTCTGAGACTTGAATGCAGATATCACAAAGTAGATTCTGACAGTGCTTCTGTCTAGAATTTAGATGAAGATATTCCCGTTTCCAACGAAATCGTTAGGACTATCTAGATATCCAATTACAGATTCCACAAAAAGAGTGTTTCCAAACTGCTCTATAAAAAGTAACGTTCAACTCTGTTAGTTGAGGACACTCATCACAAAAAAGATTCTGAGAATTCTTCTGTCTAGATTTTATATGAAGATATTCCCGTTTCCAACGGAATCTTCACAGTTATCAAAATATCCACTTGAAGATTCTACCAAAAGAGTGTTTCCAAAGTGCTCTATTAATAAAATGGTTCAACTCTGTTAGTTGAGGACACTCATCACAAAGAAGTTTCTGACAATGCTTCTGTCTAGATTTTATATGAAGATATTCCCGTTTCCAACGAAATCATCACAGTTAAAGAAATATCCACTTACAGATTCTAGAAAAAGAGTGTTTGCAAATTGCTGTATCAAAAGAAATGTTGAACTCTGTTAGTTGATTACACACATCACAAAAGAGTTTCAGAGAATGCTTCTGTCTAGGTTTTACATGAATATATTCCCGTTTCCAATGAAATCTTCACAGCTTTCCAAATATCCACTTGCAGATTCTACAAAAAGAGTGTTTCCAAACTGCTGTATCAAAAGAAAGGTTCAACTCTCTTAGTTGAGGACACACATCAAAAATAAGTTTCTGAGAAATGCTCTGTCTCGTTTTTATGGGAAGATACTTCCTTTTTCACCGTAGGCCTGAAAGCGCGCAAAATGTCCACTTCCAGATATTGCAGAAAGAGTGTTTCAAACCTGCTCTATGAAACGGAATGTTCAGCTCTGAGACTTGAATGCAGATATCACAAAGTAGTTTCTGACAGTGCTTCTGTCTAGATTTTAGAAGAAGATATTCCCGTTTCCAATGAAATCGTTAGAACTCTCTTGATATCCACATACAGATTCTACAAAAAGAGTGTTTCCAAACTGCTCTATAAAAAGAAAGGTTCAACTCAGTTAGTTGAGGACACTCATCACAAAGAAGTTTCTGAGAATGCTTCTGTCTAGATTTTATATGAAGATATTCCCGTTTCCAACGAAATCTTCACAATTATCCAAACATCGACTTGCAGATTCTACAATAAGAGTGTTTCCAAACTGCTCTATCAAAAGAAAGTTTCAACTCTGTTAGTTGAGGACACACATGCCAAATAAGTTTCGGAGAATGCTTCTGTGTAGATTTAATGGGGAGATATTTCGTTTTTCCTCAAAGGCCCGAATGCGCTCGAAATGTCCACTTCCAGACACTACAGAAAGAGGGTTTCCAACCTGCTCTATGAAAGGGAATGTTCAGCTCCGTGAGTTGATGGCAGATATCACAAAGTAGTTTCTGACAGTGCTTCTGTCTAGATTTCAGATGAAGATATTCCCGTTTCCAATGAAATCGTTAGAACTACCTAGATATCCAGTTACAGATTCTACAAAAAGAGTGTTTCGAAAGTGCTCTGTCAAAAGAAAGGTTCAACTCTGTTAGTTGAGGACACTCATCACAAGGAAGTTTCTGAGAATGCTTCTGTCTAGATTTTATATAAAGATATTCCCGTTTCCAATGAAATCTTCACAGTTATCCAAATATCCAGTTGAAGATTCTACAAAAAGAGTGTTTCCAAACTGCTGTAGCAAAAGAAATGTTGAACTCTGTTAGTTGAGGACACACATCACAAAGAAGTTTCTGAGAATGCTTCTGTCTAGATTTTAGATGAAGATATTCCCGTTTCCAACGAAATCATCACTGTTAAACAAATATCCACTTGCAGATTCTACAAAAAGAGTGTTTCCAAACTGCTCTATCCAAAGAAATGTTCAACTCTGTTAGTTGAGGACACACATCACAAAGGAGTTTCTGAGAATGCTTCTGTCTAGATTTTAAATGAAGATATTCCCGTTTCCAACGAAATCCTCAGAGATATCCCAATATCCACTTACAGATTCTACAAAAAGAGTGTTTCCAAACTGCTGTATCAAAAGAAAGGTTCAACTCTGTTAGTTGAGGACACACATCACAAAGAAGTTTCTGAGAATGCTTCTGTCTAGATTTTACATGAAGATATTCCCGTTTCCTATGAAATCTTCACAGCTTTCCAAATATCCACTTGCAGATTCTAAAAAAAGAGTGTTTCCAAACTGCTGTATCAAAAGAAAGGTTCAACTCTCTTAGTTGAGGACTCACATCCCAAATAAGTTTCTGAGAAATCCTCTGTCTCGTTTTTATGGGAAGATACTTCCTTTTTCACCGTAGGCCTGAAAACGCTCGAAATGTCCACTTGCAGATACTGCAGAAAGAGTGTTTCAAACCTGCTCTATGAAAGGGAATGTTCAGCTCTGTGACTTGAATGCAGATATTACAAAGTAGTTTCTGACAGTGCTTCTGTCTAGAATTTAGATGAAGATATTCCCGTTTCCAACGAAATCGTTAGGACTATCTAGATATCCAATTACAGATTCCACAAAAAGAGTGTTTCCAAACTGCTCTATAAAAAGAAAGGTTCAACTCTGTTAGTTGAGGACACTCATCACCAAGAAGTTTCTGAGAATACTTCTGTCTAGATTTTATATGAAGATATTCCCGTTTCGAACGAAATCTTCACAGCTATCCAAATATCCACTTGAAGATTCTACCAAAAGAGTGTTTCCAAAGTGCTCTATTAATAAAATGGTTCAACTCTGTTAGTTGAGGACACTCATCACAAAGAAGTTTCTGACAATGCTTCTGTCTAGATTTTATATGAAGATATTCCCGTTTCCAACGAAATCATCACAGTTAAAGAAATATCCACTTACAGATTCTACAAAAAGAGTGTTTCCAAACTGCTGTATCCAAAGAAAGGTTCAACTCTGTTAGCTGAGGACACACATCACAAAGAAGTTTCTGATAATGCTTCTGTCTGGATTTTAAATGAAGATATTCCCGTTTCCAATGAAATCTTCAGAGCTATCCAAATATCCACTTACAGATTCTGCAAAAAGAGTGTTTGCAAACTGCTATATCAAAAGAAATGGTCAAGTCTGTTAGTGGAGTAAACTCATCCCAAATAAGTTTCTTAGAATGCTTTTGTCTAGATTTTATGGGATAATATTTCCTTTTTCACCATGGGCCTGAAAGCCCTCGAAATGTCCACTTCCAGATGCTAGAGAAAGACTGTTTCAAACCTACTCTATGAAAGGGAATGTTCAGCTCTGTGACTTGAATGCAGATATCACAAAGTAGTTTCTGACAGCGCTTCTGTCTAGATTTTAGATGAAGATATTCCCGTTTCCAATGAAATCATCACAGTTATCCAAATATCCACTTACAGATTCTACAAAAAGAGTGTTTCCAAACTGCAGTATCCAAAGAAAGGTTCAACTCTGTTAGTTGAGGACACACATCACAAAGAAGTTTCTGAGAATGCTTCTGTCTAGATTTTATATGAAGATATTCCCGCTTCCAATGAAATCTTCACAGTTATCCAAATATCCACTTGAAGATACTACCAAAAGAGTGTTTCCAAAGTGCTCTACTAGTAAAATGGTTCAACTCTGTTAGTTGAGGGCACTCATCACAAAGAAGTTTCTGAGAATGCTTCTGTCTAGATTTTATATGAAGATATTCCCATTTCCAACAAAATCATCACAGTTATCAAACTTCCACTTGCATATTCTACAAAAAGAGTGTTTCCAAATTGCTGTATCAAAAGAAAGGTTGAGCTCTGTTAGTTGAGGACAAACATCACAAAGAAGTTTCTGAGAATGCTTCTGTCTATATTTTACATGAAGATGTTCCCGTTTCCTATGAAATCTTCACAGCTTTCCAAATATCCACTTGCAGATTCTACAAAAAGTGTGTTTCCAAACTGCTGTATCAAAAGAAATTTCAACTCTCTTAGTTGAGGACACACATCCCAAATAAGTTTCTGAGACAGTCTCTGTCTCGCTTTAATGTTAAATACTTCCTTTTTCTCCGTAGGCCTGAAAGCACTCGAAATGTCCACTTCCAGATACTGCAGAAAGAGTGTTTCAAACCTACTCTATGAAACGGAATGTTCAGCTCTGAGACTTGAAGGCAGATATCACAAAGTAGTTTCTGACAGTGCTTCTGTCTAGATTTTAGAAGAAGATATTCCCGTTTCCAATGAAATCGTTAGAACTACCTAGATATCCAGTTACAGATTCTACAAAAAGAGTGTTTCGAAAGTGCTCTGTCAAAAGAAAGGTTCAACTCTGTTAGTTGAGGACACTCATCACAAGGAAGTTTCTGAGAATGCTTCTGTCTAGATTTTATATAAAGATATTCCCGTTTCCAATGAAATCTTCACAGTTATCCAAATATCCAGTTGAAGATTCTACAAAAAGAGTGTTTCCAAACTGCTGTAGCAAAAGAAATGTTGAACTCTGTTAGTTGAGGACACACATCACAAAGAAGTTTCTGAGAATGCTTCTGTCTAGATTTTAGATGAAGATATTCCCGTTTCCAACGAAATCATCACTGTTAAACAAATATCCACTTGCAGATTCTACAAAAAGAGTGTTTCCAAACTGCTCTATCCAAAGAAATGTTCAACTCTGTTAGTTGAGGACACACATCACAAAGGAGTTTCTGAGAATGCTTCTGTCTAGATTTTAAATGAAGATATTCCCGTTTCCAACGAAATCCTCAGAGATATCCCAATATCCACTTACAGATTCTACAAAAAGAGTGTTTCCAAACTGCTGTATCAAAAGAAAGGTTCAACTCTGTTAGTTGAGGACACACATCACAAAGAAGTTTCTGAGAATGCTTCTGTCTAGATTTTACATGAAGATATTCCCGTTTCCTATGAAATCTTCACAGCTTTCCAAATATCCACTTGCAGATTCTAAAAAAAGAGTGTTTCCAAACTGCTGTATCAAAAGAAAGGTTCAACTCTCTTAGTTGAGGACTCACATCCCAAATAAGTTTCTGAGAAATCCTCTGTCTCGTTTTTATGGGAAGATACTTCCTTTTTCACCGTAGGCCTGAAAACGCTCGAAATGTCCACTTGCAGATACTGCAGAAAGAGTGTTTCAAACCTGCTCTATGAAAGGGAATGTTCAGCTCTGTGACTTGAATGCAGATATTACAAAGTAGTTTCTGACAGTGCTTCTGTCTAGAATTTAGATGAAGATATTCCCGTTTCCAACGAAATCGTTAGGACTATCTAGATATCCAATTACAGATTCCACAAAAAGAGTGTTTCCAAACTGCTCTATAAAAAGAAAGGTTCAACTCTGTTAGTTGAGGACACTCATCACCAAGAAGTTTCTGAGAATACTTCTGTCTAGATTTTATATGAAGATATTCCGGTTTCGAACGAAATCTTCACAGCTATCCAAATATCCACTTGAAGATTCTACCAAAAGAGTGTTTCCAAAGTGCTCTATTAATAAAATGGTTCAACTCTGTTAGTTGAGGACACTCATCACAAAGAAGTTTCTGACAATGCTTCTGTCTAGATTTTATATGAAGATATTCCCGTTTCCAACGAAATCATCACAGTTAAAGAAATATCCACTTACAGATTCTACAAAAAGAGTGTTTCCAAACTGCTGTATCCAAAGAAAGGTTCAACTCTGTTAGCTGAGGACACACATCACAAAGAAGTTTCTGATAATGCTTCTGTCTGGATTTTAAATGAAGATATTCCCGTTTCCAATGAAATCTTCAGAGCTATCCAAATATCCACTTACAGATTCTGCAAAAAGAGTGTTTGCAAACTGCTATATCAAAAGAAATGGTCAAGTCTGTTAGTGGAGTAAACTCATCCCAAATAAGTTTCTTAGAATGCTTTTGTCTAGATTTTATGGGATAATATTTCCTTTTTCACCATGGGCCTGAAAGCCCTCGAAATGTCCACTTCCAGATGCTAGAGAAAGACTGTTTCAAACCTACTCTATGAAAGGGAATGTTCAGCTCTGTGACTTGAATGCAGATATCACAAAGTAGTTTCTGACAGCGCTTCTGTCTAGATTTTAGATGAAGATATTCCCGTTTCCAATGAAATCATCACAGTTATCCAAATATCCACTTACAGATTCTACAAAAAGAGTGTTTCCAAACTGCAGTATCCAAAGAAAGGTTCAACTCTGTTAGTTGAGGACACACATCACAAAGAAGTTTCTGAGAATGCTTCTGTCTAGATTTTATATGAAGATATTCCCGCTTCCAATGAAATCTTCACAGTTATCCAAATATCCACTTGAAGATACTACCAAAAGAGTGTTTCCAAAGTGCTCTACTAGTAAAATGGTTCAACTCTGTTAGTTGAGGGCACTCATCACAAAGAAGTTTCTGAGAATGCTTCTGTCTAGATTTTATATGAAGATATTCCCATTTCCAACAAAATCATCACAGTTATCAAACTTCCACTTGCATATTCTACAAAAAGAGTGTTTCCAAATTGCTGTATCAAAAGAAAGGTTGAGCTCTGTTAGTTGAGGACAAACATCACAAAGAAGTTTCTGAGAATGCTTCTGTCTATATTTTACATGAAGATGTTCCCGTTTCCTATGAAATCTTCACAGCTTTCCAAATATCCACTTGCAGATTCTACAAAAAGTGTGTTTCCAAACTGCTGTATCAAAAGAAATTTCAACTCTCTTAGTTGAGGACACACATCCCAAATAAGTTTCTGAGACAGTCTCTGTCTCGCTTTAATGTTAAATACTTCCTTTTTCTCCGTAGGCCTGAAAGCACTCGAAATGTCCACTTCCAGATACTGCAGAAAGAGTGTTTCAAAACTACTCTATGAAACGGAATGTTCAGCTCTGAGACTTGAAGGCAGATATCACAAAGTAGTTTCTGACAGTGCTTCTGTCTAGATTTTAGAAGAAGATATTCCCGTTTCCAACAAAATCGTTAGAACTGTCTTGATATCCACATACAGATTCTACAAAAAGAGTGTTTCCAAACCGCTCTATAAAAAGAAAGGTTCAACTCGGTTAGTTGAGGACACACATCACAAGGAAGTTTCTGAGAATGCTTCTGTCTAGATTTTATATAAAGATATTCCCGTTTCCAATGAAATCTTCACAGTTATCCAAATATCCAATTGAAGATTCTACAAAAAGAGTGTTCCCAAACTGCTGTAGCAAAAGAAATGTTGAACTCTGTTAGTTGAGGACACACATCACAAAGAAGTTTCTCAGAATGCTAATGTCTAGATTTTAGATGAAGATATTCCCGTTTCCAACGAAATCATCACAGTTAAACAAATATCCACTTGCAGATTCTACAAAAAGAGTGTTTCCAAACTGCTCTATCCAAAGAAAGGTTCAACTCTGTTAGTTGAGGAAACACATCACAAAGGAGTTTCTGAGAATGATTCTGTCTAGATTTTAAATGAAGATATTCCCGTTTCCAATGAAATCCTCAGAGATATCCCAATATCCACTTACATATTCTACAAAAAGAGTTTTTCCAAACTGCTGTATCAAAAGAAAGGTTCAACTCTGTTAGTTGAGGACACACATCACAAAGAAGTTTCTGAGAATGCTTCTGTCTAGATTTTACATGAAGATATTCCCGTTTCCTATGAAATCTTCACAGCTTTCCAAATATCCACTTGCAGATTCTAAAAAAAGAGTGTTTCCAAACTGCTGTATCAAAAGAAAGGTTCAACTCTCTTAGTTGAGGACACACATCCCAAATAAGTTTCTGAGAAATCCTCTGTCTCGTTTTTATGGGAAGATACTTCCTTTTTCACCGTAGGCCTGAAAGCGCTCGAAAGGTCCACTTGCAGATACTGCAGAAAGAGTGTTTCAAACCTGCTCTATGAAAGGGAATGTTCAGCTCTGTGACTTGAATGCAGATATCACAAAGTAGTTTCTGACAGTGCTTCTGTCTAGAATTTAGATGAAGATATTCCCGTTTCCAACGAAATCGTTAGGACTATCTAGATATCCAATTACAGATTCCACAAAAAGAGTGTTTCCAAACTGCTCTATAAAAAGAAAGGTTCAACTCTGTTAGTTGAGGACACTCATCACCAAGAAGTTTCTGAGAATTCTTCTGTCTAGATTTTATATGAAGATAGTCCCGTTTCGAACGAAATCTTCACAGCTATCCAAATATCCACTTGAAGATTCTACCAAAAGAGTGTTTCCAAAGTGCTCTATTAATAAAATGGGTCAACTCTGTTAGTTGAGGACACTCATCACAAAGACGTTTCTGACAATGCTTCTGTCTAGATTTTATATGAAGATATTCCCGTTTCCAACGAAATCATCACAGTTAAAGAAATATCCACTTACAGATTCTACAAAAAGAGTGTTTCCAAACTGCTCTATAAAAAGAAAGGTTCAACTCTGTTAGTTGAGGACACTCATCACAAAGAAGTTTCTGAGAATGCTTCTGTCTAGATTTTATATGAGGATATTCCCGTTTCCAACGAAATCTTCACAGTTATCCAAACATCGACTTGCAGATTCTACAAAAAGAGTGTTTCCAAACTGCTCTATCAAAAGAAAGTTTCAACTCTGTTAGTTGAGGACACACATGCCAAATAAGTTTCTGAGAATGCTTCTGTGTAGATTTAATGGGGAGATATTTCCTTTTTCACCATAGGCCCGAACGCGTTCATAATGTCCACTTCCAGACACTACAGAAAGAGGGTTTCCAACCTGCTCTATGAAAGGGAATGTTCAGCTCTGTGACTTGAATGCAGATATCACAAAGTAGTTTCTGACAGTGCTTCTGTCTAGATTTCAGATGCAGATATTCCCGTTTCCAATGAAATCGTTAGAACTATCTAGATATCCACTTACAGATTCTACAAAAAGAGTGTTTCCAAAGTGCTCTGTCAAAAGAAAGGTTCAACTCTTTTAGTTGAGGACACTCATCACAAAGAAGTTTCTGAGAATTCTTCTGTCTTGATTTTATATGAAGATATTCCCGTTTCCAACGAAATCTTCACAGTTATCCAAATATCCACTTGAAGATTCTACCAAAAGAGTGTTTCCAAAGTGCTCTCTTAATAAAATGGTTCAACTCTGTTAGTTGAGGACACTCATCACAAAGAAGTTTCTGACAATGCTTCTGTCTAGATTTTATATGAAGATATTCCCGTTTCCAACGAAATCTTCACAGTTATCCAAATATCCACTTGAAGATTCTACCAAAAGAGTGTTTCCAAAGTGCTCTATTAATAAAATGGTTCAACTCTGTTAGTTGAGGACACTCATCACAAAGAAGTTTCTGACAATGCTTCTGTCTATATTTTATATGAAGATATTCCCGTTTCCAACGAAATCATCACAGTTAAAGAAATATCCAATTACAAATTCTACAAAAAGAGTGTTTCCAAACAGCTGTATCCAAAGAAAGGGTCAACTCTGTTAGTTGAGGACACACATCAGAAAGAAGTTTCTGAGAATGCTTCTGTCTAGATTTTAGATGAAGATATTCCCGTTTCCAACGAAATCATCACAGTTAAACAAACATCCACTTGCAGATTCTACAAAAAGTGTGTTTCCAAACTGCTCTATCCAAAGAAAGGTTCAACTCTGTTAGTTGAGGACACACATCACAAAGGAGTTTCTGAGAATGCTTCTGTCTAGATTTTTAATGGAGATATTCCCGTTTCCAACGAAATCCTCAGAGATATCCCAATATCCACTTACACATTCTACAAAAAGAGTGTTTCCAAACTGCTGTAGCAAAAGAAATGTTGAACTCTGTTAGTTGAGGACACACATCACAAAGAAGTTTCTGAGAATGCTTCTGTCTAGATTTTAGATGAAGATATTCCCATTTCCAACGAAATCATCACAGTTAAAGAAATATCCACTTACAGATTCTACAAAAAGAGTGTTTCCAAACTGCTGTATCCAAAGAAATGCTCAACTCTGTTAGTTGAGGACACACATCACAAAGAAGTTTCTGAGAATACTTCTGTCTCGATTTTAAATGAAGATATTCCCGTTTCCAACGAAATCTTCAGAGCTATCCCAATATCCACTTACAGATTCTACAAAAAGAGTGTTTGCAAATTGCTGTATCAAAAGAAAGGTTGAACTCTGTTAGTTGAGGACACACAGCACAAAGAAGTTTCTGAGAATGCTTCTGTCTAGATTTTACATGAAGATATTCCCGTTTCCTATGAAATCTTCACAGCTTTCCAAATATCCACTTGCAGATTCTACACAAAGAGTGTTTCCAAACTGCTGTATCAAAAGAAAGGTTCAACTCTCTTAGTTGAGGACACACATCCCAAATAAGTTTCTGAGAAATCCTCTGTCTCGTTTTTACGGGAAGATACTTCCTTTTTCACCGTAGGCCTGAAAGCGCTCGAAATGTCCACTTCCAGATACTGCAGAAAGAGTGTTTCAAACCTGCTCTATGAAATGGAATGTTCAGCTCCGAGACTTGAATGCAGATATCACAAAGTAGTTTCTGACAGTGCTTCTGTCTAGATTTTAGAAGAAGATATTCCCGTTTCCAATGAAATCGTTAGAACTCTCTTGATATCCACATACAGATACTACAAAAGGATTGTTTCCAAACTGCTCTATAAAAAGGAAGGTTCAACTCTGTTAGTTGAGGACACTCATCACAAAGAAGTTTCTGAGAATTCTTCTGTCTAGATTTTATATGAAGATATTCCCGTTTCCAACGAAATCTTCACAGTTATCCAAATATCCACTTGAAGATTCTACCAAAAGAGTGTTTCCAAAGTGCTCTATTAATAAAATGGTTCAACTCTGTTAGTTGAGGACACTCATCACAAAGAAGTTTCTGACAATGTTTCTGTCTAGATTTTACATGAAGATATTCCCGTTTCCAACGAAATCATCACAGTTAAAGAAATATCCACTTGCAGATTCTACAAAAAGAGTGTTTCCAAACAGCTGTATCAAAAGAAAGGTGCAACTCTCTTAGTTGAGGACACACATCCCAAATAACATTCTGAGAAATGCTCTGTCTCGTTTTCATGGGAAGATACTTCCTTTTTCACCGTCGGCCTGAATGCGCTCGAAATGTCCACTTCCAGATACTGCATAAAGAGTGTTTCAAACCTGCTCTATGAAAGGGAATGTTCAGCTCTGTGACTTGAATGCAGATATCACAAAGTAGATTCTGACAGTGCTTCTGTCTAGAATTCAGATGAAGATATTCCCGTTTCCAACGTAATCATTAGGACTATCTAGGTATCCAATTACAGATTCCACAAAAAGAGTGCTTCCAAACTGCTCTATAAAAAGAAAGGTTCAACTCAGTTAGTTTGGGACACTCATCACAAAGAAGTTTCTGAGAATTCTTCTGTCTTGATTTTATATGAAGATATTCCCGTTTCCAACGAAATCTTCACAGTTATCCAAATATCCACTTGAAGATTCTACCAAAAGAGTGTTTCCAAAGTGCTCTCTTAATAAAATGGTTCAACTCTGTTAGTTGAGGACACACATCACAAAGAAGTTTCTGACAATGCTTCTGTCTAGATTTTATATGAAGATATTCCCGTTTCCAACGAAATCATCACAGTTAAACAAATATCCACTTACAGATTCTACAAAAAGAGTGTTTCCAAACTGCTCTATCAAAAGAAATGATCAAGTCTGTTAGTGGAGTAAACTCATCCCAAATAAGTTTCTTAGAATGCTTTTGTCTTGATTTTATGGGATGATATTTCCTTTTTCACCATAGGCCTGAAAGCGCTCGAAATGTCCACTTCCAGATACTACATAAAGACTGTTTCAAACCTACTCTATGAAAGGGAATGTTCAGCTCTGTGACTTGAATGCAGATATCACAAAGTAGTTTCTGACAGCGCTTCTGTCTAGATTTTAGATGAAGATATTCCCGTTTCCAACGAAATCATCACAGTTATACAAGTATCCACTTACAGATTCTACAAAAAGAGTGTTTCCAAACTGCTGTATGCAAAGAAAGGTTCAACTCTGTTAGTTGAGGACACTCATCACAAAGCAGTTTCTGAGAATGCTTCTGTCAAGATTTTATATGAAGATATTCCCGTTTCCTATGAAATCTTCACAGTTATCCAAATATCCACTTGAAGATTCTACAAAAAGAGTGTTTCCAAACTGCTGTAGCAAAAGAAATGTTGAACTCGGTTAGTTGAGGACAAACATCACAAAGAAGTTTCTGAGAATACTTCTGTCAAGATTTAATATGAAGATATTACCGTTTCCTATGAAATCTTCACAGTTATCCAAATATCCACTTGCAGATTCTACAAAAAGAGTGTTTCCAAACTGCTGTAGCAAAAGAAATGTTGAACTCTGTTAGTTGAGGACACACATCACAAAGAAGTTTCTGAGAATGCTTCTGTCTAGATTTTAGATGAAGATATTCCCATTTCCAACGAAATCATCACAGTTAAAGAAATATCCACTTACAGATTCTACAAAAAGAGTGTTTCCAAACTGCTGTATCCAAAGAAATGCTCAACTCTGTTAGTTGAGGACACACATCACAAAGAAGTTTCTGAGAATACTTCTGTCTCGATTTTAAATGAAGATATTCCCGTTTCCAACGAAATCTTCAGAGCTATCCCAATATCCACTTACAGATTCTACAAAAAGAGTGTTTGCAAATTGCTGTATCAAAAGAAAGGTTGAACTCTGTTAGTTGAGGACACACAGCACAAAGAAGTTTCTGAGAATGCTTCTGTCTAGATTTTACATGAAGATATTCCCGTTTCCTATGAAATCTTCACAGCTTTCCAAATATCCACTTGCAGATTCTACACAAAGAGTGTTTCCAAACTGCTGTATCAAAAGAAAGGTTCAACTCTCTTAGTTGAGGACACACATCCCAAATAAGTTTCTGAGAAATCCTCTGTCTCGTTTTTACGGGAAGATACTTCCTTTTTCACCGTAGGCCTGAAAGCGCTCGAAATGTCCACTTCCAGATACTGCAGAAAGAGTGTTTCAAACCTGCTCTATGAAAGGGAATGTTCAGCTCTGAGACTTGAATGCAGATATCACAAAGTAGTTTCTGACAGTGCTTCTGTCTAGATTTTAGAAGAAGATATTCCCGTTTCCAATGAAATCGTTAGAACTCTCTTGATATCCACATACAGATACTACAAAAGGATTGTTTCCAAACTGCTCTATAAAAAGGAAGGTTCAACTCTGTTAGTTGAGGACACTCATCACAAAGAAGTTTCTGAGAATTCTTCTGTCTAGATTTTATATGAAGATATTCCCGTTTCCAACGAAATCTTCACAGTTATCCAAATATCCACTTGAAGATTCTACCAAAAGAGTGTTTCCAAAGTGCTCTATTAATAAAATGGTTCAACTCTGTTAGTTGAGGACACTCATCACAAAGAAGTTTCTGACAATGCTTCTGTCTAGATTTTACATGAAGATATTCCCGTTTCCAACGAAATCATCACAGTTAAAGAAATATCCACTTACAGATTCTACAAAAAGAGTGTTTCCAAACTGCTGTATCCAAAGAAAGGTTCAACTCTGTTAGTTGAGGACACACATCACAAAGAAGTTTCTGAGAATGCTTCTGTCTGGATTTTAAATGAAGATATTCCCGTTTCCAATGAAATCTTCAGAGCTATCCCAATATCCACTTACAGATTCTACAAAAAGAGTGTTTGCAAATTGCTGTATCAAAAGAAAGGTTGAACTCTGTTAGTTGAGGACACACATCACAAAGTAGTTTCTGACAGAGCTTCTGTCTAGATTTTAGATGAAGATATTCCCGTTTCCAACGAAATCATCACAGTTATCCAAATATCCACTTACACATTCTACAAAAAGAGTGTTTCCAAACTGCTGTATCCAAAGAAAGGTTCAACTCTGTTAGTTGAGGACACACATCACAAAGAAGTTTCAGAGAATGCTTCTGTCTAGATTTTATATGAAGATATTCCCGTTTCCAATGAAATCTTCACAGTTATCCAAATATCCAATTGAAGATTCTACAAAAAGTGTGTTTCCAAACTGCTGTAGCAAAAGAAATGTTGAACTCTGTTAGTTGAGGACACACATCACAAAGAAGTTTCTGAGAATGCTTCTGTCTAGATTTTAGATGAAGATATTCCCGTTTCCAACGAAATCATCACAGTTAAAGAAATATCCACTTACAGATTCTACAAAAAGAGTGTTTCCAAACTGCTGTATCCAAAGAAAGGCTCAACTCTGTTAGTTGAGGGCACACATCACAAAGAAGTTTCTGAGAATACTTCTGTCTGGATTTTAAATGAAGATATTCCCGTTTCCAACGAAATCTTCAGAGCTATCCCAATATCCACTTACAGATTCTACAAAAAGAGTGTTTGCAAATTGCTGTATCAAAAGAAAGGTTGAACTCTGTTAGTTGAGGACACACATCACAAAGAAGTTTCTGAGAATTCTTCTGTCTAGATTTTACATGAAGATATTCCCGTTTCCTATGAAATCTTCACAACTTTCCAAATATCCACTTGCAGATTCTACACAAAGAGTGTTTCCAAACTGCTGTATCAAAAGAAAGGTTCAACCCTCTTAGTTGAGGACACACATCCCAAATAAGTTTCTGGGAAATCCTCTGTCTCGTTTTTACGGGAAGATACTTCCTTTTTCCCCGTAGGCCTGAAAGCGCTCGAAATGTCCACTTCCAGATACTGCAGAAAGAGTGTTTCAAACCTGCTCTATGAAACGGAATGTTCAGCACTGAGACTTGAATGCAGATATCACAAAGTAGTTTCTGACAGTGCTTCTGTCTAGATTTTAGAAGAAGATATTCCCGTTTCCAATGAAATCGTTAGAACTCTCTTGATATCCACATACAGATACTACAAAAAGAGTGTTTCCAAACTGCTCTATAAAAAGAAAGGTTCAACTCTGTTAGTTGAGGACACTCATCACAAAGAAGTTTCTGAGAATGCTTCTGTCTAGATTTTATATGAAGATACTCCCGTTTCCAATGAAATCTTCACAGTTATCCAAATATCCACTTGAAGATTCTACCAAAAGAGTGTTTCCAAAGTGCTCTATTAATAAAATGGTTCAACTCTGTTAGTTGAGGACACTCATCACAAAGAAGTTTCTGACAATGCTTCTGTCTAGATTTTATATGAAGATATTCCCGTTTCCAACGAAATCATCACAGTTAAAGAAATATCCACTTACAGATTCTACAAAAAGAGTGTTTCCAAACTGCTGTAAACAAAGAAAAGTTCAACTCTGTTAGTTGAGGACACACATCACAAAGAAGTTTCTGAGAATGCTTCTGTCTGGATTTTCAATGAAGTTATTCCCGTTTCCAACGAAATCTTCAGAGCTATCCCAATATCCACTTACAGATTCTACAAAAAGAGTGTTTGCAAATTGCTGTATCAAAAGAAAGGTTGAACTCTGTTAGTTGAGGACACACATCACAAAGAAGTTTCTGAGAATGCTTCTGTCTAGATTTTAAATGAAGATATTCCCGTTTCCTATGAAATCTTCACAGCTTTCCAAATATCCACTTGCAGATTCCACAAAAAGAGTGTTTCCAAACTGCTGTATCAAAAGAAAGGTTCAACTCTCTTAGTTGAGGACACACATCCCACATAAGTTTCTGAGAAATCCTCTGTCTCGTTTTTACGGG
Organism: Gorilla gorilla gorilla; assembly: GCF_029281585.2. Taxonomy (NCBI): domain Eukaryota; kingdom Metazoa; phylum Chordata; class Mammalia; order Primates; family Hominidae; genus Gorilla; species Gorilla gorilla. Next base: position 18,767,299 of record NC_073237.2, read on the forward strand.
AAGATACTTCCTTTTTCACCGTAGGCCTGAAAGCGCTCGAAATGTCCCCTTCCAGATACTGTAGAAAGAGTGTTTCAAACCTGCTCTATGAAACGGAATGTTCAGCTATGAGACTTGAATGCAGATATCACAAAGTAGTTTCTGACAGTGCTTCTGTCTAGATTTTAGAAGAAGATATTCCCGTTTCCAATGAAATCGTTAGAACTCTCTTGATATCCACATACAGATACTACAAAAAGAGTGTTTCCAAACTGCTCTATAAAAAGAAAGGTTCAACTCTGTTAGTTGAGGACACTCATCACAAAGAAGTTTCTGAGAATGCTTCTGTCTAGATTTTATATGAAGATATTCCCGTTTCCATCGAAATCTTCACAGTTATCCAAACATCGACTTGCAGATACTACAAAAAGAGTGTTTCCAAACTGCTCTATCAAAAGAAAGTTTCAACTCTGTTAGTTGAGGACACACATCACAAAGAAGTTTCTGAGAATGCTTCTGTCTGGATTTTAAATGAAGATATTCCCGTTTCCAATGAAATCTTCAGAGCTATCCCAATATCCACTTACAGATTCTACAAAAAGAGTGTTTGCAAATTGCTGTATCAAAAGAAAGGTTGAACTCTGTTAGTTGAGGACACACATCACAAAGAAGTTTCTGAGAATGCTTCTGTCTAGATTTTATATGAAGATATTCGCGTTTCCTATGAAATCTTCACAGCTTTCCAAATATCCACTTGCAGATTCTACAAAAAGAGTGTTTCCAAACTGCTGTATCAAAAGAAAGGTTCAACTCTCTTAGTTGAGGACACACATCCCACATAAGTTTCTGAGAAACCCTCTGTCTCGTTTTTCGGAAGATACTTCCTTTTTCACCGTAGGCCTGAAAGCGCTCGAAATGTCCACTTCCAGATACTGCAGAAAGAGTGTTTCAAACCTGCTCTATGAAACGGAATGTTCAGCTCTGTGACTTGAATGCAGATATCACAAAGTAGTTTCTGACAGCGCTTCAGTCTAGATTTTAGATGACGATATTCCCGTTTCCAACGAAATCATCACAGTTATCCAAATATCCACTTACAGATTCTACAAAAAGAGTGTTTCCAAACTGCTGTATCCAAAGAAAGGTTCAACTCTGTTAGTTGAGGACACACATCACAAAGAAGTTTCTGAGAATTCTTCTGTCTAGATTTTATATGAAGATATTCCCGTTTCCAATGAAATCTTCACAGTTATCCAAATATCCAATTGAAGATTCTACAAAAAGAGTGTTTCCAAACTGCTGTAGCAAAAGAAAGGTTGAACTCTGTTAGTTGAGGACACACATCACAAAGAAGTTTCTGAGAATGCTTCTGTCTAGATTTTAGATGAAGATATTCCCGTTTCCAACGAAATCATCACAGTTAAAGAAATATCCACTTACAGATTCTACAAAAAGAGTGTTTCCAAACTGCTGTATCCAAAGAAAGGCTCAACTCTGTTAGTTGAGGACACACATCACAAAGAAGTTTCTGAGAATACTTCTGTCTGGATTTTAAATGAAGATATTCCCGTTTCCAACGAAATCTTCAGAGCTATCCCAATATCCACTTACAGATTCTACAAAAAGAGTGTTTGCAAATTGCTGTATCAAAAGAAAGGTTGAACTCTGTTAGTTGAGGACACACATCACAAAGAAGTTTCTGAGAATGCTTCTGTCTAGATTTTACATGAAGATATTCCCGTTTCCTATGAAATCTTCACAGCTTTCCAAATATCCACTTGCAGATTCTACACAAAGAGTGTTTCCAAACTGCTGTATCAAAAGAAAGGTTCAACTCTCTTAGTTGAGGACACACATCCCAAATAAGTTTCTGAGAAATCCTCTGTCTCGTTTTTACGGGAAGATACTTCCTTTTTCACCGTAGGCCTGAAAGCGCTTGAAATGTCCACTTCCAAATACTGCAGAAAGAGTGTTTCAAACCTGCTCTATGAAACGGAATGTTCAGCTCTGTGACTTGAATGCAGATATCACAAAGTAGTTTCTGACAGCGCTTCTGTCTAGATTTTAGATGACGATATTCCCGTTTCCAATGAAATCATCACAGTTATCCAAATATCCACTTACAGATTCTACAAAAAGAGTGTTTCCAAACTGCTGTATCCAAAGAAAGGTTCAACTCTGTTAGTTGAGGACACACATCACAAAGAAGTTTCTGAGAATTCTTCTGTCTAGATTTTATATGAAGATATTCCCGTTTCCAATGAAATCTTCACAGTTATCCAAATATCCAATTGAAGATTCTACAAAAAGAGTGTTTCCAAACTGCTGTAGCAAAAGAAAGGTTGAACTCTGTTAGTTGAGGACACACATCACAAAGAAGTTTCTGAGAATGCTTCTGTCTAGATTTTAGATGAAGATATTCCCGTTTCCAACGAAATCATCACAGTTAAAGAAACATCCACTTACAGATTCTACAAAAAGAGTGTTTCCAAACTGCTGTATCCAAAGAAAGGCTCAACTCTGTTAGTTGAGGACACACATCACAAAGAAGTTTCTGAGAATACTTCTGTCTGGATTTTAAATGAAGATATTCCCGTTTCCAACGAAATCTTCAGAGCTATCCGAATATCCACTTACAGATTCTACAAAAAGAGTGTTTGCAAATTGCTGTATCAAAAGAAAGGTTGTACTCTGTTAGTTGAGGACACACATCACAAAGAAGTTTCTGAGAATGCTTCTGTCTAGATTTTACATGAAGATATTCCCGTTTCCTATGAAATCTTCACAGCTTTCCAAATATCCACTTGCATATTCTACACAAAGAGTGTTTCCAAACTGCTGTATCAAAAGAAAGGTTCAACTCTCTTAGTTGAGGACACACATCCCAAATAAGTTTCTGAGAAATCCTCTGTCTCGTTTTTACGGGAAGATACTTCCTTTTTCACCGTAGGCCTGAAAGCGCTCGAAATGTCCACTTCCAGATATTGCAGAAAGAGTGTTTCAAACCTGCTCTATGAAACGGAATGTTCAGCTCTGAGACTTGAATGCAGATATCACAAAGTAGTTTCTGACAGTGCTTCTGTCTAGATTTTAGAAGAAGATATTCCCGTTTCCAATGAAATCGTTAGAACTCTCTTGATATCCACATACAGATACTACAAAAGGAGTGTTTCCAAACTGCTCTATAAAAAGAAAGGTTCAACTCTGTTAGTTGAGGACACTCATCACAAAGAAGTTTCTGAGAATTCTTCTGTCTACATTTTAGATGAAGATATTCCCGTTTCCAACGAAATCTTCACAGTTATCCAAATATCCACTTGAAGATTCTACCAAAAGAGTGTTTCCAAAGTGCTCTATTAATAAAATGGTTCAACTCTGTTAGTTGAGGACACTCATCACAAAGAAGTTTCTGACAATGCTTCTGTCTAGATTTTACATGAAGATATTCCCGTTTCCAACGAAATCATCACAGTTAAAGAAATATCCACTTACAGATTCTACAAAAAGAGTGTTTCCAAACTGCTGTATCCAAAGAAAGGTTCAACTCTGTTAGTTGTGGACACACATCACAAAGAAGTTTCTGAGAATGCTTCTGTCTGGATTTTAAATGAAGATATTCCAGTTTCCAATGAAATCTTCAGAGCTATCCCAATATCCACTTACAGATTCTACAAAAAGAGTGTTTGCAAATTGCTGTATCAAAAGAAAGGTTGAACTCTGTTAGTTGAGGACACACATCACAAAGAAGTTTCTGAGAATGCTTCTGTCTAGATTTTACATGAAGATATTCCCGTTTCCTATGAAATCTTCACAGTTTTCCAAATATCCACTTGCAGATTCTACAAAAAGAGTGTTTCCAAACTGCTGTATCAAAAGAAAGGTTCAACTCTCTTAGTTGAGGACACACATCCCACATAAGTTTCTGAGAAACCCTCTGTCTCGTTTTTACGGGAAGATACTTTCTTTTTCACCGTAGGCCTGAAAGCGCTCGAAATGTCCACTTCCAGATACTGCAGAAAGAGTGTTTCAAACCTGCTCTATGAAACGGAATGTTCAGCTCTGTGACTTGAATGCAGATATCACAAAGTAGTTTCTGACAGCGCTTCTGTCTAGATTTTAGATGACGATATTCCCGTTTCCAACGAAATCATCACAGTTATCCAAATATCCACTTACAGATTCTACAAAAAGAGTGTTTCCAAACTGCTGTATCCAAAGAAAGGTTCAACTCTGTTAGTTGAGGACACACATCACAAAGAAGTTTCTGAGAATGCTTCTGTCTAGATTTTAGATGAAGATATTCCCGTTTCCAACGAAATCATCACAGTTAAAGAAATATCCACTTACAGATTCTACAAAAAGAGTGTTTCCAAACTGCTGTATCCAAAGAAAGGCTCAACTCTGTTAGTTGAGGACACACATCACAAAGAAGTTTCTGAGAATACTTCTCTCTGGATTTTAAATGAAGATATTCCCGTTTCCAACGAAATCTTCAGAGCTATCCCAATATCCACTTACAGATTCTACAAAAAGAGTGTTTGCAAATTGCTGTATCAAAAGAAAGGTTGAACTCTGTTAGTTGAGGACACACATCACAAAGAAGTTTCTGAGAATGCTTCTGTCTAGATTTTACATGAAGATATTCCCGTTTCCTATGAAATCTTCACAGCTTTCCAAATATCCACTTGCAGATTCTACACAAAGAGTGTTTCCAAACTGCTGTATCAAAAGAAAGGTTCAACTCTCTTAGTTGAGGACACACATCCCAAATAAGTTTCTGAGAAATCCTCTGTCTCGTTTTTACGGGAAGATACTTCCTTTTTCACCGTAGGCCTGAAAGCGCTAGAAATGTCCACTTCCAAATACTGCAGAAAGAGTGTTTCAAACCTGCTCTATGAAACGGAATGTTCAGCTCTGAGACTTGAATGCAGATATCACAAAGTAGTTTCTGACAGCGCTTCTGTCTAGATTTTAGATGACGATATTCCCGTTTCCAATGAAATCATCACAGTTATCCAAATATCCACTTACAGATTCTACAAAAAGAGTGTTTCCAAACTGCTGTATCCAAAGAAAGGTTCAACTCTGTTAGTTGAGGACACACATCACAAAGAAGTTTCTGAGAATTCTTCTGTCTAGATTTTATATGAAGATATTCCCGTTTCCAATGAAATCTTCACAGTTATCCAAATATCCAATTGATGATTCTACAAAAAGAGTGTTTCCAAACTGCTGTAGCAAAAGAAAGGTTGAACTCTGTTAGTTGAGGACACACATCACAAAGAAGTTTCTGAGAATGCTTCTGTCTAGATTTTAGATGAAGATATTCCCGTTTCCAACGAAATCATCACAGATAAAGAAATATCCACTTACAGATTCTACAAAAAGAGTGTTTCCAAACTGCTGTATCCAAAGAAAGGCTCAACTCTGTTAGTTGAGGACACACATCACAAAGAAGTTTCTGAGAATACTTCTGTCTAGATTTTAAATGAAGATATTCCCGTTTCCAATGAAATCGTTAGAACTCTCTTGATATCCACATACAGATACTACAAAAGGATTGTTTCCAAACTGCTCTATAAAAGGGAAGGTTCAACTCTGTTAGTTGAGGACACTCATCACAAAGAAGTTTCTGAGAATTCTTCTGTCTAGATTTTATATGAAGATATTCCCGTTTCCAACGAAATCTTCACAGTTATCCAAATATCCACTTGAAGATTCTACCAAAAGAGTGTTTCCAAAGTGCTCTATTAATAAAATGGTTCAACTCTGTTAGTTGAGGACACTCATCACAAAGAAGTTTCTGACAATGCTTCTGTCTAGATTTTATATGAAGATATTCCCGTTTCCAACGAAATCATCACAGTTAAAGAAATATCCACTTACAGATTCTACAAAAAGAGTGTTTCCAAACTGCTGTATCCAAAGAAAGGTTCAACTCTGTTAGTTGAGGACACACATCACAAAGAAGTTTCTGAGAATGCTTCTGTCTGGATTTTAAATGAAGATATTCCCGTTTCCAATGAAATCTTCAGAGCTATCCCAATATCCACTTACAGATTCTACAAAAAGAGTGTTTGCAAATTGCTGTATCAAAAGAAAGGTTGAACTCTGTTAGTTGAGGACACACATCACAAAGTAGTTTCTGACAGAGCTTCTGTCTAGATTTTAGATGAAGATATTCCCGTTTCCAACGAAATCATCACAGTTATCCAAATATCCACTTACACATTCTACAAAAAGAGTGTTTCCAAACTGCTGTATCCAAAGAAAGGTTCAACTCTGTTAGTTGAGGACACACATCACAAAGAAGTTTCAGAGAATGCTTCTGTCTAGATTTTATATGAAGATATTCCCGTTTCCAATGAAATCTTCACAGTTATCCAAATATCCAATTGAAGATTCTACAAAAAGTGTGTTTCCAAACTGCTGTAGCAAAAGAAATGTTGAACTCTGTTAGTTGAGGACACACATCAAAAAGAAGTTTCTGAGAATGCTTCTGTCTAGATTTTAGATGAAGATATTCCCGTTTCCAACGAAATCATCACAGTTAAAGAAATATCCACTTACAGATTCTACAAAAAGAGTGTTTCCAAACTGCTGTATCCAAAGAAAGGCTCAACTCTGTTAGTTGAGGGCACACATCACAAAGAAGTTTCTGAGAATACTTCTGTCTGGATTTTAAATGAAGATATTCCCGTTTCCAACGAAATCTTCAGAGCTATCCCAATATCCACTTACAGATTCTACAAAAAGAGTGTTTGCAAATTGCTGTATCAAAAGAAAGGTTGAACTCTGTTAGTTGAGGACACACATCACAAAGAAGTTTCTGAGAATTCTTCTGTCTAGATTTTACATGAAGATATTCCCGTTTCCTATGAAATCTTCACAACTTTCCAAATATCCACTTGCAGATTCTACACAAAGAGTGTTTCCAAACTGCTGTATCAAAAGAAAGGTTCAACCCTCTTAGTTGAGGACACACATCCCAAATAAGTTTCTGGGAAATCCTCTGTCTCGTTTTTACGGGAAGATACTTCCTTTTTCCCCGTAGGCCTGAAAGCGCTCGAAATGTCCACTTCCAGATACTGCAGAAAGAGTGTTTCAAACCTGCTCTATGAAACGGAATGTTCAGCACTGAGACTTGAATGCAGTTATCACAAAGTAGTTTCTGACAGTGCTTCTGTCTAGATTTTAGAAGAAGATATTCCCGTTTCCAATGAAATCGTTAGAACTCTCTTGATATCCACATACAGATACTACAAAAAGCGTGTTTCCAAACTGCTCTATAAAAAGAAAGGTTCAACTCTGTTAGTTGAGGACACTCATCACAAAGAAGTTTCTGAGAATGCTTCTGTCTAGATTTTATATGAAGATACTCCCGTTTCCAATGAAATCTTCACAGTTATCCAAATATCCACTTGAAGATTCTACCAAAAGAGTGTTTCCAAAGTGCTCTATTAATAAAATGGTTCAACTCTGTTAGTTGAGGACACTCATCACAAAGAAGTTTCTGACAATGCTTCTGTCTAGATTTTATATGAAGATATTCCCGTTTCCAACGAAATCATCACAGTTAAAGAAATATCCACTTACAGATTCTACAAAAAGAGTGTTTCCAAACTGCTGTAAACAAAGAAAAGTTCAACTCTGTTAGTTGAGGACACACATCACAAAGAAGTTTCTGAGAATGCTTCTGTCTGGATTTTCAATGAAGATATTCCCGTTTCCAACGAAATCTTCAGAGCTATCCCAATATCCACTTACAGATTCTACAAAAAGAGTGTTTGCAAATTGCTGTATCAAAAGAAAGGTTGAACTCTGTTAGTTGAGGACACACATCACAAAGAAGTTTCTGAGAATGCTTCTGTCTAGATTTTAAATGAAGATATTCCCGTTTCCTATGAAATCTTCACAGCTTTCCAAATATCCACTTGCAGATTCCACAAAAAGAGTGTTTCCAAACTGCTGTATCAAAAGAAAGGTTCAACTCTCTTAGTTGAGGACACACATCCCACATAAGTTTCTGAGAAATCCTCTGTCTCGTTTTTACGGGAAGATACTTCCTTTTTCACCGTAGGCCTGAAAGCGCTCGAAATGTCCCCTTCCAGATACTGCAGAAAGAGTGTTTCAAACCTGCTCTATGAAACGGAATGTTCAGCTATGAGACTTGAATGCAGATATCACAAAGTAGTTTCTGACAGTGCTTCTGTCTAGATTTTAGAAGAAGATATTCCCGTTTCCAATGAAATCGTTAGAACTCTCTTGATATCCACATACAGATACTACAAAAAGAGTGTTTCCAAACTGCTGTATCCAAAGAAAGGTTCAACTCTGTTAGTTGAGGACACTCATCACAAAGAAGTTTCTGAGAATGCTTCTGTCTAGATTTTATATGAAGATATTCCCGTTTCCATCGAAATCTTCACAGTTATCCAAACATCGACTTGCAGATACTACAAAAAGAGTGTTTCCAAACTGCTCTATCAAAAGAAAGTTTCAACTCTGTTAGTTGAGGACACACATCACAAAGAAGTTTCTGAGAATGCTTCTGTCTGGATTTTAAATGAAGATATTCCCGTTTCCAATGAAATCTTCAGAGCTATCCCAATATCCACTTACAGATTCTACAAAAAGAGTGTTTGCAAATTGCTGTATCAAAAGAAAGGTTGAACTCTGTTAGTTGAGGACACACATCACAAAGAAGTTTCTGAGAATGCTTCTGTCTAGATTTTATATGAAGATATTCGCGTTTCCTATGAAATCTTCACAGCTTTCCAAATATCCACTTTCAGATTCTACAAAAAGAGTGTTTCCAAACTGCTGTATCAAAAGAAAGGTTCAACTCTCTTAGTTGAGGACACACATCCCACATAAGTTTCTGAGAAACCCTCTGTCTCGTTTTTCGGAAGATACTTCCTTTTTCACCGTAGGCCTGAAAGCGCTTGAAATGTCCACTTCCAAATACTGCAGAAAGAGTGTTTCACACCTGCTCTATGAAACGGAATGTTCAGCTCTGTGACTTGAATGCAGATATCACAAAGTAGTTTCTGACAGCGCTTCAGTCTAGATTTTAGATGACGATATTCCCGTTTCCAACGAAATCATCACAGTTATCCAAATATCCACTTACAGATTCTACAAAAAGAGTGTTTCCAAACTGCTGTATCCAAAGAAAGGTTCAACTCTGTTAGTTGAGGACACACATCACAAAGAAGTTTCTGAGAATTCTTCTGTCTAGATTTTATATGAAGATATTCCCGTTTCCAATGAAATCTTCACAGTTATCCAAATATCCAATTGAAGATTCTACAAAAAGAGTGTTTCCAAACTGCTGTAGCAAAAGAAAGGTTGAACTCTGTTAGTTGAGGACACACATCACAAAGAAGTTTCTGAGAATGCTTCTGTCTAGATTTTAGATGAAGATATTCCCGTTTCCAACGAAATCATCACAGTTAAAGAAATATCCACTTACAGATTCTACAAAAAGAGTGTTTCCAAACTGCTGTATCCAAAGAAAGGCTCAACTCTGTTAGTTGAGGACACACATCACAAAGAAGTTTCTGAGAATACTTCTGTCTGGATTTTAAATGAAGATATTCCCGTTTCCAACGAAATCTTCAGAGCTATCCCAATATCCACTTACAGATTCTACAAAAAGAGTGTTTGCAAATTGCTGTATCAAAAGAAAGGTTGAACTCTGTTAGTTGAGGACACACATCACAAAGAAGTTTCTGAGAATGCTTCTGTCTAGATTTTACATGAAGATATTCCCGTTTCCTATGAAATCTTCACAGCTTTCCAAATATCCACTTGCAGATTCTACACAAAGAGTGTTTCCAAACTGCTGTATCAAAAGAAAGGTTCAACTCTCTTAGTTGAGGACACACATCCCAAATAAGTTTCTGAGAAATCCTCTGTCTCGTTTTTACGGGAAGATACTTCCTTTTTCACCGTAGGCCTGAAAGCGCTTGAAATGTCCACTTCCAAATACTGCAGAAAGAGTGTTTCACACCTGCTCTATGAAACGGAATGTTCAGCTCTGTGACTTGAATGCAGATATCACAAAGTAGTTTCTGACAGCGCTTCTGTCTAGATTTTAGATGACGATATTCCCGTTTCCAACGAAATCATCACAGTTATCCAAATATCCACTTACAGATTCTACAAAAAGAGTGTTTCCAAACTGCTGTATCCAAAGAAAGGCTCAACTCTGTTAGTTGAGGACACACATCACAAAGAAGTTTCTGAGAATACTTCTGTCTGGATTTTAAATGAAGATATTCCCGTTTCCAACGAAATCTTCAGAGCTATCCCAATATCCACTTACAGATTCTACAAAAAGAGTGTTTGCAAATTGCTGTATCAAAAGAAAGGTTGAACTCTGTTAGTTGAGGACACACATCACAAAGAAGTTTCTGAGAATGCTTCTGTCTAGATTTTACATGAAGATATTCCCGTTTCCTATGAAATCTTCACAGCTTTCCAAATATCCACTTGCAGATTCTACACAAAGAGTGTTTCCAAACTGCTGTATCAAAAGAAAGGTTCAACTCTCTTAGTTGAGGACACACATCCCAAATAAGTTTCTGAGAAATCCTCTGTCTCGTTTTTACGGGAAGATACTTCCTTTTTCACCGTAGGCCTGAAAGCGCTTGAAATGTCCACTTCCAAATACTGCAGAAAGAGTGTTTCAAACCTGCTCTATGAAACGGAATGTTCAGCTCTGTGACTTGAATGCAGATATCACAAAGTAGTTTCTGACAGCGCTTCTGTCTAGATTTTAGATGACGATATTCCCGTTTCCAATGAAATCATCACAGTTATCCAAATATCCACTTACAGATTCTACAAAAAGAGTGTTTCCAAACTGCTGTATCCAAAGAAAGGTTCAACTCTGTTAGTTGAGGACACACATCACAAAGAAGTTTCTGAGAATTCTTCTGTCTAGATTTTATATGAAGATATTCCCGTTTCCAATGAAATCTTCACAGTTATCCAAATATCCAATTGAAGATTCTACAAAAAGAGTGTTTCCAAACTGCTGTAGCAAAAGAAAGGTTGAACTCTGTTAGTTGAGGACACACATCACAAAGAAGTTTCTGAGAATGCTTCTGTCTAGATTTTAGATGAAGATATTCCCGTTTCCAACGAAATCATCACAGTTAAAGAAACATCCACTTACAGATTCTACAAAAAGAGTGTTTCCAAACTGCTGTATCCAAAGAAAGGCTCAACTCTGTTAGTTGAGGACACACATCACAAAGAAGTTTCTGAGAATACTTCTGTCTGGATTTTAAATGAAGATATTCCCGTTTCCAACGAAATCTTCAGAGCTATCCCAATATCCACTTACAGATTCTACAAAAAGAGTGTTTGCAAATTGCTGTATCAAAAGAAAGGTTGAACTCTGTTAGTTGAGGACACACATCACAAAGAAGTTTCTGAGAATGCTTCTGTCTAGATTTTATATGAAGATATTCCCGTTTCCAATGAAATCTTCACAGTTATCCAAATATCCAATTGAAGATTCTACAAAAAGAGTGTTTCCAAACTGCTGTAGCAAAAGAAAGGTTGAACTCTGTTAGTTGAGGACACACACCACAAAGAAGTTTCTGAGAATGCTTCTGTCTAGATTTTAGATGAAGATATTCCCGTTTCCAACGAAATCATCACAGTTAAAGAAATATCCACTTACAGATTCTACAAAAAGAGTGTTTCCAAACTGCTGTATCCAAAGAAAGGCTCAACTCTGTTAGTTGAGGACACACATCACAAAGAAGTTTCTGAGAATACTTCTGTCTGGATTTTAAATGAAGATATTCCCGTTTCCAACGAAATCTTCAGAGCTATCCCAATATCCACTTACAGATTCTACAAAAAGAGTGTTTGCAAATTGCTGTATCAAAAGAAAGGTTGAACTCTGTTAGTTGAGGACACACATCACAAAGAAGTTTCTGAGAATGCTTCTGTCTAGATTTTACATGAAGATATTCCCGTTTCCTATGAAATCTTCACAGCTTTCCAAATATCCACTTGCATATTCTACACAAAGAGTATTTCCAAACTGCTGTATCAAAAGAAAGGTTCAACTCTCTTAGTTGAGGACACACATCCCAAATAAGTTTCTGAGAAATCCTCTGTCTCGTTTTTACGGGAAGATACTTCCTTTTTCACCGTAGGCCTGAAAGCGCTCGAAATGTCCACTTCCAGATATTGCAGAAAGAGTGTTTCAAACCTGCTCTATGAAACGGAATGTTCAGCTCTGAGACTTGAATGCAGATATCACAAAGTAGTTTCTGACAGTGCTTCTGTCTAGATTTTAGAAGAAGATATTCCCGTTTCCAATGAAATCGTTAGAACTCTCTTGATATCCACATACAGATACTACAAAAGGAGTGTTTCCAAACTGCTCTATAAAAAGAAAGGTTCAACTCTGTTAGTTGAGGACACTCATCACAAAGAAGTTTCTGAGAATTCTTCTGTCTACATTTTAGATGAAGATATTCCCGTTTCCAATGAAATCTTCACAGTTATCCAAATATCCACTTGAAGATTCTACCAAAAGAGTGTTTCAAAAGCGCTCTATTAATAAAATGGTTCAACTCTGTTAGTTGAGGACACTCATCACAAAGAAGTTTCTGACAATGCTTCTGTCTAGATTTTACATGAAGATATTCCCGTTTCCAACGAAATCATCACAGTTAAAGAAATATCCACTTACAGATTCTACAAAAAGAGTGTTTCCAAACTGCTGTATCCAAAGAAAGGTTCAACTCTGTTAGTTGTGGACACACATCACAAAGAAGTTTCTGAGAATGCTTCTGTCTGGATTTTAAATGAAGATATTCCCGTTTCCAATGAAATCTTCAGAGCTATCCCAATATCCACTTACAGATTCTACAAAAAGAGTGTTTGCAAATTGCTGTATCAAAAGAAAGGTTGAACTCTGTTAGTTGAGGACACACATCACAAAGAAGTTTCTGAGAATGCTTCTGTCTAGATTTTACATGAAGATATTCCCGTTTCCTATGAAATCTTCACAGTTTTCCAAATATCCACTTGCAGATTCTACAAAAAGAGTGTTTCCAAACTGCTGTATCAAAAGAAAGGTTCAACTCTCTTAGTTGAGGACACACATCCCACATAAGTTTCTGAGAAACCCTCTGTCTCGTTTTTACGGGAAGATACTTCCTTTTTCACCGTAGGCCTGAAAGCGCTCGAAATGTCCACTTCCAGATACTGCAGAAAGAGTGTTTCAAACCTGCTCTATGAAACGGAATGTTCAGCTCTGTGACTTGAATGCAGATATCACAAAGTAGTTTCTGACAGCGCTTCTGTCTAGATTTTAGATGACGATATTCCCGTTTCCAACGAAATCATCACAGTTATCCAAATATCCACTTACAGATTCTACAAAAAGAGTGTTTCCAAACTGCTGTATCCAAAGAAGGGTTCAACTCTGTTAGTTGAGGACACACATCACAAAGAAGTTTCTGAGAATGCTTCTGTCTAGATTTTATATGAAGATATTCCCGTTTCCAATGAAATCTTCACAGTTATCCAAATATCCAACTGAAGATTCTACAAAAAGAGTGTTTCCAAACTGCTGTAGCAAAAGAAAGGTTGAACTCCGTTAGTTGAGGACACACATCACAAAGAAGTTTCTGAGAATGCTTCTGTCTAGATTTTAGATGAAGATATTCCCGTTTCCAACGAAATCATCACAGTTAAAGAAACATCCACTTACAGATTCTACAAAAAGAGTGTTTCCAAACTGCTGTATCCAAAGAAAGGCTCAACTCTGTTAGTTGAGGACACACATCACAAAGAAGTTTCTGAGAATACTTCTGTCTGGATTTTAAATGAAGATATTCCCGTTTCCAATGAAATCTTCAGAGCTATCCCAATATCCACTTACAGATTCTACAAAAAGAGTGTTTGCAAATTGCTGTATCAAAAGAAAGGTTGAACTCTGTTAGTTGAGGACACACATCACAAAGAAGTTTCTGAGAATGCTTCTGTCTAGATTTTATATGAAGATATTCCCGTTTCCAATGAAATCTTCACAGTTATCCAAATATCCAATTGAAGATTCTACAAAAAGAGTGTTTCCAAACTGCTGTAGCGAAAGAAAGGTTGAACTCTGTTAGTTGAGGACACACACCACAAAGAAGTTTCTGAGAATGCTTCTGTCTAGATTTTAGATGAAGATATTCCCGTTTCCAACGAAATCATCACAGTTAAAGAAATATCCACTTACAGATTCTACAAAAAGAGTGTTTCCAAACTGCTGTATCCAAAGAAAGGCTCAACTCTGTTAGTTGAGGACACACATCACAAAGAAGTTTCTGAGAATACTTCTGTCTGGATTTTAAATGAAGATATTCCCGTTTCCAACGAAATCTTCAGAGCTATCCCAATATCCACTTACAGATTCTACAAAAAGAGTGTTTGCAAATTGCTGTATCAAAAGAAAGGTTGAACTCTGTTAGTTGAGGACACACATCACAAAGAAGTTTCTGAGAATGCTTCTGTCTAGATTTTACATGAAGATATTCCCGTTTCCTATGAAATCTTCACAGCTTTCCAAATATCCACTTGCATATTCTACACAAAGAGTATTTCCAAACTGCTGTATCAAAAGAAAGGTTCAACTCTCTTAGTTGAGGACACACATCCCAAATAAGTTTCTGAGAAATCCTCTGTCTCGTTTTTACGGGAAGATACTTCCTTTTTCACCGTAGGCCTGAAAGCGCTCGAAATGTCCACTTCCAGATATTGCAGAAAGAGTGTTTCAAACCTGCTCTATGAAACGGAATGTTCAGCTCTGAGACTTGAATGCAGATATCACAAAGTAGTTTCTGACAGTGCTTCTGTCTAGAATTTAGAAGAAGATATTCCCGTTTCCAATGAAATCGTTAGAACTCTCTTGATATCCACATACAGATACTACAAAAGGAGTGTTTCCAAACTGCTCTATAAAAAGAAAGGTTCAACTCTGTTAGTTGAGGACACTCATCACAAAGAAGTTTCTGAGAATTCTTCTGTCTACATTTTAGATGAAGATATTCCCGTTTCCAATGAAATCTTCACAGTTATCCAAATATCCACTTGAAGATTCTACCAAAAGAGTGTTTCCAAAGCGCTCTATTAATAAAATGGTTCAACTCTGTTAGTTGAGGACACTCATCACAAAGAAGTTTCTGACAATGCTTCTGTCTAGATTTTACATGAAGATATTCCCGTTTCCAACGAAATCATCACAGTTAAAGAAATATCCACTTACAGATTCTACAAAAAGAGTGTTTCCAAACTGCTGTATCCAAAGAAAGGTTCAACTCTGTTAGTTGTGGACACACATCACAAAGAAGTTTCTGAGAATGCTTCTGTCTGGATTTTAAATGAAGATATTCCCGTTTCCAATGAAATCTTCAGAGCTATCCCAATATCCACTTACAGATTCTACAAAAAGAGTGTTTGCAAATTGCTGTATCAAAAGAAAGGTTGAACTCTGTTAGTTGAGGACACACATCACAAAGAAGTTTCTGAGAATGCTTCTGTCTAGATTTTACATGAAGATATTCCCGTTTCCTATGAAATCTTCACAGTTTTCCAAATATCCACTTGCAGATTCTACAAAAAGAGTGTTTCCAAACTGCTGTATCAAAAGAAAGGTTCAACTCTCTTAGTTGAGGACACACATCCCACATAAGTTTCTGAGAAACCCTCTGTCTCGTTTTTACGGGAAGATACTTCCTTTTTCACCGTAGGCCTGAAAGCGCTCGAAATGTCCACTTCCAGATACTGCAGAAAGAGTGTTTCAAACCTGCTCTATGAAACGGAATGTTCAGCTCTGTGACTTGAATGCAGATATCACAAAGTAGTTTCTGACAGCGCTTCTGTCTAGATTTTAGATGACGATATTCCCGTTTCCAACGAAATCATCACAGTTATCCAAATATCCACTTACAGATTCTACAAAAAGAGTGTTTCCAAACTGCTGTATCCAAAGAAAGGTTCAACTCTGTTAGTTGAGGACACACATCACAAAGAAGTTTCTGAGAATGCTTCTGTCTAGATTTTATATGAAGATATTCCCGTTTCCAATGAAATCTTCACAGTTATCCAAATATCCAACTGAAGATTCTACAAAAAGAGTGTTTCCAAACTGCTGTAGCAAAAGAAAGGTTGAACTCCGTTAGTTGAGGACACACATCACAAAGAAGTTTCTGAGAATGCTTCTGTCTAGATTTTAGATGAAGATATTCCCGTTTCCAACGAAATCATCACAGTTAAAGAAATATCCACTTACAGATTCTACAAAAAGAGTGTTTCCAAACTGCTGAATCCAAAGAAAGGCTCAACTCTGTTAGTTGAGGACACACATCACAAAGAAGTTTCTGAGAATACTTCTGTCTGGATTTTAAATGAAGATATTCCCGTTTCCAACGAAATCTTCAGAGCTATCCCAATATCCACTTACAGATTCTACAAAAAGAGTGTTTGCAAATTGCTGTATCAAAAGAAAGGTTGAACTCTGTTAGTTGAGGACACACATCACAAAGAAGTTTCTGAGAATGCTTCTGTCTAGATTTTACATGAAGATATTCCCGTTTCCTATGAAATCTTCACAGCTTTCCAAATATCCACTTGCAGATTCTACACAAAGAGTGTTTCCAAACTGCTGTATCAAAAGAAAGGTTCAACTCTCTTAGTTGAGGACACACATCCCAAATAAGTTTCTGAGAAATCCTCTGTCTCGTTTTTACGGGAACATACTTCCTTTTTCACCGTAGGCCTGAAAGCGCTTGAAATGTCCACTTCCAAATACTGCAGAAAGAGTGTTTCCAACCTGCTCTATGAAAGGGAATGTTCAGCTCTGTGACTTGAATGCAGATATCACAAAGTAGTTTCTGACAGCGCTTCTGTCTAGATTTTAGATGACGATATTCCCGTTTCCAATGAAATCATCACAGTTATCCAAATATCCACTTACAGATTCTACAAAAAGAGTGTTTCCAAACTGCTGTATCCAAAGAAAGGTTCAACTCTGTTAGTTGAGGACACACATCACAAAGAAGTTTCTGAGAATTCTTCTGTCTAGATTTTATATGAAGATATTCCCGTTTCCAATGAAATCTTCACAGTTAACCAAATATCCAATTGAAGATTCTACAAAAAGAGTGTTTCCAAACTGCTGTAGCAAAAGAAAGGTTGAACTCTGTTAGTTGAGGACACACACCACAAAGAAGTTTCTGAGAATGCTTCTGTCTAGATTTTAGATGAAGATATTCCCGTTTCCAACGAAATCATCACAGTTATCCAAATATCCACTTACAGATTCTACAAAAAGAGTGTTTCCAAACTGCTGTATCCAAAGAAAGGCTCAACTCTGTTAGTTGAGGACACACATCACAAAGAAGTTTCTGAGAATACTTCTGTCTGGATTTTAAATGAAGATATTCCCGTTTCCAACGAAATCTTCAGAGCTATCCGAATATCCACTTACAGATTCTACAAAAAGAGTGTTTGCAAATTGCTGTATCAAAAGAAAGGTTGAACTCTGTTAGTTGAGGACACACATCACAAAGAAGTTTCTGAGAATGCTTCTGTCTAGATTTTACATGAAGATATTCCCGTTTCCTATGAAATCTTCACAGCTTTCCAAATATCCACTTGCATATTCTACACAAAGAGTGTTTCCAAACTGCTGTATCAAAAGAAAGGTTCAACTCTCTTAGTTGAGGACACACATCCCAAATAAGTTTCTGAGAAATCCTCTGTCTCGTTTTTACGGGAAGATACCTCCTTTTTCACCGTAGGCCTGAAAGCGCTCGAAATGTCCACTTCCAGATATTGCAGAAAGAGTGTTTCAAACCTGCTCTATGAAACGGAATGTTCAGCTCTGAGACTTGAATGCAGATATCACAAAGTAGTTTCTGACAGTGCTTCTGTCTAGATTTTAGAAGAAGATATTCCCGTTTCCAATGAAATCGTTAGAACTCTCTTGATATCCACATACAGATACTACAAAAGGAGTGTTTCCAAACTGCTCTATAAAAAGAAAGGTTCAACTCTGTTAGTTGAGGACACTCATCACAAAGAAGTTTCTGAGAATTCTTCTGTCTACATTTTAGATGAAGATATTCCCGTTTCCAACGAAATCTTCACAGTTATCCAAATATCCACTTGAAGATTCTACCAAAAGTGTGTTTCCAAAGTGCTCTATTAATAAAATGGTTCAACTCTGTTAGTTGAGGACACTCATCACAAAGAAGTTTCTGACAATGCTTCTGTCTAGATTTTACATGAAGATATTCCCGTTTCCAACGAAATCATCACAGTTAAAGAAATATCCACTTACAGATTCTACAAAAAGAGTGTTTCCAAACTGCTGTATCCAAAGAAAGGTTCAACTCTGTTAGTTGTGGACACACATCACAAAGAAGTTTCTGAGAATGCTTCTGTCTGGATTTTAAATGAAGATATTCCCGTTTCCAATGAAATCTTCAGAGCTATCCCAATATCCACTTACAGATTCTACAAAAAGAGTGTTTGCAAATTGCTGTATCAAAAGAAAGGTTGAACTCTGTTAGTTGAGGACACACATCACAAAGAAGTTTCTGAGAATGCTTCTGTCTAGATTTTACATGAAGATATTCCCGTTTCCTATGAAATCTTCACAGTTTTCCAAATATCCACTTGCAGATTCTACAAAAAGAGTGTTTCCAAACTGCTGTATCAAAAGAAAGGTTCAACTCTCTTAGTTGAGGACACACATCCCACATAAGTTTCTGAGAAACCCTCTGTCTCGTTTTTACGGGAAGATACTTCCTTTTTCACCGTAGGCCTGAAAGCGCTCGAAATGTCCACTTCCAGATACTGCAGAAAGAGTGTTTCAAACCTGCTCTATGAAACGGAATGTTCAGCTCTGTGACTTGAATGCAGATATCACAAAGTAGTTTCTGACAGCGCTTCTGTCTAGATTTTAGATGACGATATTCCCGTTTCCAACGAAATCATCACAGTTATCCAAATATCCACTTACAGATTCTACAAAAAGAGTGTTTCCAAACTGCTGTATCCAAAGAAAGGTTCAACTCTGTTAGTTGAGGACACACATCACAAAGAAGTTTCTGAGAATGCTTCTGTCTAGATTTTATATGAAGATATTCCCGTTTCCAATGAAATCTTCACAGTTATCCAAATATCCAACTGAAGATTCTACAAAAAGAGTGTTTCCAAACTGCTGTAGCAAAAGAAATGTTGAACTCTGTTAGTTGAGGACACACATCACAAAGAAGTTTCTGAGAGTGCTTCTGTCTAGATTTTAGATGAAGATATTCCCGTTTCCAACGAAATCATCACAGTTAAAGAAATATCCACTTACAGATTCTACAAAAAGAGTGTTTCCAAACTGCTGTATCCAAAGAAAGGCTCAACTCTGTTAGTTGAGGACACACATCACAAAGAAGTTTCTGAGAATACTTCTGTCTGGATTTTAAATGAAGATATTCCCGTTTCCAACGAAATCTTCAGAGCTATCCCAATATCCACTTACAGATTCTACAAAAAGAGTGTTTGCAAATTGCTGTATCAAAAGAAAGGTTGAACTCTGTTAGTTGAGGACACACATCACAAAGAAGTTTCTGAGAATGCTTCTGTCTAGATTTTACATGAAGATATTCCCGTTTCCTATGAAATCTTCACAGCTTTCCAAATATCCACTTGCAGATTCTACACAAAGAGTGTTTCCAAACTGCTGTATCAAAAGAAAGGTTCAACTCTCTTAGTTGAGGACACACATCCCAAATAAGTTTCTGAGAAATCCTCTGTCTCGTTTTTACGGGAAGATACTTCCTTTTTCACCGTAGGCCTGAAAGCTCTCGAAATGTCCACTTAGAGATACTGCAGAAAGAGTGTTTCAAACCTTCTCTATGAAACGGAATGTTCAGCTCTGAGACTTGAATGCAGATATCACAAAGTAGTTTCTGACAGTGCTTCTGTCTAGATTTTAGAAGAAGATATTCCCGTTTCCAATGAAATCGTTAGAACTCTCTTGATATCCACATACAGATACTACAAAAGGAGTGTTTCCAAACTGCTCTATAAAAAGAAAGGTTCAACTCTGTTAGTTGAGGACACTCATCACAAAGAAGTTTCTGAGAATTCTTCTGTCTACATTTTAGATGAAGATATTCCCGTTTCCAACGAAATCTTCACAGTTATCCAAATATCCACTTGAAGATTCTACCAAAAGAGTGTTTCCAAAGTGCTCTATTAATAAAATGGTTCAACTCTGTTAGTTGAGGACACTCATCACAAAGAAGTTTCTGACAATGCTTCTGTCTAGATTTTACATGAAGATATTCCCGTTTCCAACGAAATCATCACAGTTAAAGAAATATCCACTTACAGATTCTACAAAAAGAGTGTTTCCAAACTGCTGTATCCAAAGAAAGGTTCAACTCTGTTAGTTGTGGACACACATCACAAAGAAGTTTCTGAGAATGCTTCTGTCTGGATTTTAAATGAAGATATTCCCGTTTCCAATGAAATCTTCAGAGCTATCCCAATATCCACTTACAGATTCTACAAAAAGAGTGTTTGCAAATTGCTGTATCAAAAGAAAGGTTGAACTCTGTTAGTTGAGGACACACATCACAAAGAAGTTTCTGAGAATGCTTCTGTCTAGATTTTACATGAAGATATTCCCGTTTCCTATGAAATCTTCACAGTTTTCCAAATATCCACTTGCAGATTCTACAAAAAGAGTGTTTCCAAACTGCTGTATCAAAAGAAAGGTTCAACTCTCTTAGTTGAGGACACACATCCCACATAAGTTTCTGAGAAACCCTCTGTCTCGTTTTTACGGGAAGATACTTCCTTTTTCACCGTAGGCCTGAAAGCGCTCGAAATGTCCACTTCCAGATACTGCAGAAAGAGTGTTTCAAACCTGCTCTATGAAACGGAATGTTCAGCTCTGTGACTTGAATGCAGATATCACAAAGTAGTTTCTGACAGCGCTTCTGTCTAGATTTTAGATGACGATATTCCCGTTTCCAACGAAATCATCACAGTTATCCAAATATCCACTTACAGATTCTACAAAAAGAGTGTTTCCAAACTGCTGTATCCAAAGAAAGGTTCAACTCTGTTAGTTGAGGACACACATCACAAAGAAGTTTCTGAGAATGCTTCTGTCTAGATTTTATATGAAGATATTCCCGTTTCCAATGAAATCTTCACAGTTATCCAAATATCCAACTGAAGATTCTACAAAAAGAGTGTTTCCAAACTGCTGTAGCAAAAGAAATGTTGAACTCTGTTAGTTGAGGACAAACATCAGAAAGAAGTTTCTGAGAATGCTTCTGTCCAAATTTTAGATGAAGATATTCCCGTTTCCAACGAAATCATCACAGTTAAAGAAATATCCACTTACAGATTCTACAAAAAGAGTGTTTCCAAACTGCTGTATCCAAAGAAAGGCTCAACTCTGTTAGTTGAGGACACACATCACAAAGAAGTTTCTGAGAATACTTCTGTCTGGATTTTAAATGAAGATATTCCCGTTTCCAACGAAATCTTCAGAGCTATCCCAATATCCACTTACAGATTCTACAAAAAGAGTGTTTGCAAATTGCTGTATCAATAGAAAGGTTGAACTCTGTTAGTTGAGGACACACATCACAAAGAAGTTTCTGAGAATGCTTCTATCTAGATTTTACATGAAGATATTCCCGTTTCCTATGAAATCTTCACAGCTTTCCAAATATCCACTTGCAGATTCTACACAAAGAGTGTTTCCAAACTGCTGTATCAAAAGAAAGGTTCAACTCTCTTAGTTGAGGACACACATCCCAAATAAGTTTCTGAGAAATCCTCAGTCTCGTTTTTACGGGAAGATACTTCCTTTTTCACCGTAGGCCTGAAAGCGCTCGAAATGTCCACTTCCAGATACTGCAGAAAGAGTGTTTCAAACCTGCTCTATGAAACGGAATGTTCAGCTCTGAGACTTGAATGCAGATATCACAAAGTAGTTTCTGACAGTGCTTCTGTCTAGATTTTAGAAGAAGATATTCCCGTTTCCAATGAAAGCGTTAGAACTCTCTTGATATCCACATACAGATACTACAAAAAGAGTGTTTCCAAACTGCTCTATAAAAAGAAAGGTTCAACTCTGTTAGTTGAGGACACACATCACAAAGAAGTTTCTGAGAATGCTTCTGTCTAGATTTTATATGAAGATATTCCCGTTTCCAACGAAATCTTCACATTTATCCAAATATCCACTTGAAGATTCTACCAAAAGAGTGTTTCCAAAGTGCTCTATTAATAAAATGGTTCAACTCTGTTAGTTGAGGACACTCATCACAAAGAAGTTTCTGACAATGCTTCTGTCTAGATTTTATATGAAGATATTACCGTTTCCAACGAAATCATCACAGTTAAACAAATATCCACTTACAGATTCTACAAAAAGAGTGTTTCCAAACTGCTGTAAACAAAGAAAGGTTCAACTCTGTTAGTTGAGGACACTCATCACAAAGAAGTTTCTGACAATGCTTCTGTCTAGATTTTATATAAAGATATTCCCGTTTCCAACGAAATCATCACAGTTAAAGAAATATCCACTTACAGATTCTACAAAAAGAGTGTTTCCAAACTGCTGTATCCAAAGAAATGTTCAACTCTGTTAGTTGAGGACACACATCACAAAGAAGTTTCTGAGAATGCTTCTGTCTGGATTTTAAATGAAGATATTCCCGTTTCCAATGAAATCTTCAGAGCTATCCCAATATCCACTTACAGTTTCTACAAAAAGAGTGTTTGCAAATTGCTGTATCAAAAGAAAGGTTGAACTCTGTTAGTTGAGGACACACATCACAAAGAAGTTTCTGAGAAATCCTCTGTCTCGTTTTTACGGGAAGATACTTCCTTTTTCACCGTAGGCCTGAAAGCGCTCGAAATGTCCACATCCAGATACTGCAGAAAGAGTGTTTCAAACCTGCTCTATGAAACGGAATGTTCAGCTCTGAGACTTGAATGCAGATATCACAAAGTAGTTTCTGACAGCGCTTCTGTCTAGATTTTAAATGAAGATATTCCCGTTTCCAACGAAATCATCACAGTTATCCAAATATCCACTTACAGATTCTACAAAAAGAGTGTTTCCAAACTGCTGTATCCAAAGAAAGGTTCAACTCTGTTAGTTGTGGACACACATCACAAAGAAGTTTCTGAGAATGCTTCTGTCTGGATTTTAAATGAAGATATTCCCGTTTCCAATGAAATCTTCAGAGCTATCCCAATATCCACTTACAGATTCTACAAAAAGAGTTTTTGCAAATTGCTGTATCAAAAGAAAGGTTGAACTCTGTTAGTTGAGGACACACATCACAAAGAAGTTTCTGAGAATGCTTCTGTCTAGATTTTACATGAAGATATTCCCGTTTCCTATGAAATCTTCACAGCTTTCCAAATATCCACTTGCAGATTCTACAAAAAGAGTGTTTCCAAACTGCTGTATCCAAAGAAAGGTTCAACTCTCTTAGTTGAGGACACACATCCCACATAAGTTTCTGAGAAACCCTCTGTCTCGTTTTTACGGGAAGATACTTCCTTTTTCACCGTAGGCCTGAAAGCGCTCGAAATGTCCACTTCCAGATACTGCAGAAAGAGTGTTTCAAACCTGCTCTATGAAACGGAATGTTCAGCTCTGTGACTTGAATGCAGATATCACAAAGTAGTTTCTGACAGCGCTTCTGTCTAGATTTTAGATGACGATATTCCCGTTTCCAACGAAATCATCACAGTTATCCAAATATCCACTTACAGATTCTACAAAAAGAGTGTTTCCAAACTGCTGTATCCAAAGAAAGGTTCAACTCTGTTAGTTGAGGACACACATCACAAAGAAGTTTCTGAGAATGCTTCTGTCTAGATTTTATATGAAGATATTCCCGTTTCCAATGAAATCTTCACAGTTATCCAAATATCCAACTGAAGATTCTACAAAAAGAGTGTTTCCAAACTGCTGTAGCAAAAGAAATGTTGAACTCTGTTAGTTGAGGACACACATCACAAAGAAGTTTCTGAGAATACTTCTGTCTAGATTTTAGATGAAGATATTCCCGTTTCCAACGAAATCATCACAGTTAAAGAAATATCCACTTACAGATTCCACAAAAAGAGTGTTTCCAAACTGCTGTATCCAAGGAAAGGCTCAACTCTGTTAGTTGAGGACACACATCACAAAGAAGTTTCTGAGAATACTTCTGTCTCGATTTTAAATGAAGATATTCCCGTTTCCAATGAAATCTTCAGAGCTATCCCAATATCCACTTACAGATTCTACATAAAGAGTGTTTGCAAATTGCTGTATCAAAAGAAAGGTTGAACTCTGTTAGTTGAGGACACACATCACAAAGAAGTTTCTGAGAATGCTTCTGTCTAGATTTTACATGAAGATATTCCCGTTTCCTATGAAATCTTCACAGCTTTCCAAATATCCACTTGCAGATTCTACAAAATGAGTGTTTCCAAACTGCTGTATCAAAAGAAAGGTTCAACTCTCTTAGTTGAGGACACACATCCCAAATAAGTTTCTGAGAAATCCTCTGTCTCGTTTTTACGGGAAGATACTTCCTTTTTCACCGTAGGCCTGAAAGCGCTCGAAATGTCCACTTCCAGATACTGCAGAAAGAGTGTTTCAAACCTGCTCTATGAAACGGAATGTTCAGCTCTGAGACTTGAATGCAGATATCACAAAGTAGTTTCTGACAGTGCTTCTGTCTAGATTTTAGAAGAAGATATTCCCGTTTCCAATGAAATCGTTAGAACTCTCTTGATATCCACATACAGATACTACAAAAAGAGTGTTTCCAAACTGCTCTATAAAAAGAAAGGTTCAACTCTGTTAGTTGAGGACACTCATCACCAAGAAGTTTCTGAGAATTCTTCTGTCTAGATTTTATATGAAGATTGTCCCGTTTCGAACGAAATCTTCACAGCTATCCAAATATCCACTTGAAGATTCTACCAAAAGAGTGTTTCCAATGTGCTCTATTAATAAAATGGGTCAACTCTGTTAGTTGAGGACACTCATCACAAAGACGTTTCTGACAATGCTTCTGTCTAGATTTTAAAAGAAAATATTCCCGTTTCCAACGAAATCATCACAGTTAAAGAAATATCCACTTACAGATTCTACAAAAAGAGTGTTTCCAAACTGCTGCATCCAAAGAAAGGTTCAACTCTGTTAGTTGAGGACACACATCACAAAGAAGTTTCTGAGAATGCTTCTGTCTGGATTTTAAATGAAGATATTCCCGTTTCCAACGAAATCTTCAGTGCTATCCCAATATCCACTTACAGATTCTACAAAAAGAGTGTTTGCAAACTGCTATATCAAAAGAAATGATCAAGTCTGTTAGTTGAGGACACACATCACAAAGAAGTTTCTGAGAATGCTTCTGTCTAGATTTTACATGAAGATATTCCCGTTTCCTATGAAATCTTCACAGCTTTCCATATATCCACTTGCAGATTCTACAAAAAGAGTGTTTCCAAACTGCTGTATCAAAAGAAAGGTTCAACTCTCTTAGTTGAGGACACACATCCCAAATAAGTTTCTGAGAAATGCTCTGTCTCGTTTTTATGGGAAGATACTTAATTTTTCACCGTTGGCCTGAAAGCGCTCGAAATGTCCACTTCCAGATACTGCAGAAAGAGTGTTTCAAACCTGCTCTATGAAACGGAATGTTCAGCTCTGAGACTTGAATGCAGATATCACAGAGTAGTTTCTGACAGTGCTTCTGTCTAGATTTAGAAGAAGATATTCCCGTTTCCAATGAAATCGTTAGAACTAACTTGATATCCACATACAGATTCTACAAAAAGAGTGTTTCCAAACTGCTCTATAAAAAGAAAGGTTCAACTCTGTTAGTTGAGGACACTCATCACAAAGAAGTTTCTGAGAATGCTTCTGTCTAGATTTTATATGAGGATATTCCCGTTTCCAACGAAATCTTCACAGTTATCCAAACATCGACTTGCAGATTCTACAAAATGAGTGTTTCCAAACTGCTCTATCAAAAGAAAGTTTCAACTCTGTTAGTTGAGGACACACATGCCAAATAAGTTTCGGAGAATGCTTCTGTGTAGATTGAATGGGGAGATATTTCCTTTTTCACCATAGGCCCGAACGCGTTCATAATGGCCACTTCCAGACACTACAGAAAGAGGGTTTCCAACCTGCTCTATGAAAGGGAATGTTCAGTTCTGTGACTTGAATGCAGATATCACAAAGTAGTTTCTGACAGTGCTTCTGTCTAGATTTCAGATGCAGATATTCCCGTTTCCAATGAAATCGTTAGAACTATCTAGATATCCACTTACAGATTCTACAAAAAGAGTGTTTCCAAAGTGCTCTGTCAAAAGAAAGGTTCAACTCTGTTAGTTGAGGACACTCATCACAAAGAAGTTTCTGAGAATTCTTCTGTCTAGATTTTATATGAAGATATTCCCGTTTCCAACGAAATCTTCACAGTTATCCAAATATCCACTTGAAGATTCTACCAAAAGAGTGTTTCCAAAGTGCTCTATTAATAAAATGGTTCAACTCTGTTAGTTGAGGACACTCATCACAAAGAAGTTTCTGACAATGCTTCTGTCTATATTTTATATGAAGATATTCCCGTTTCCAATGAAATCATCACAGTTAAAGAAATATCCAATTACAAATTCTACAAAAAGAGTGTTTCCAAACAGCTGTATCCAAAGAAAGGCTCAACTCTGTTAGTTGAGGACACACATCAGAAAGAAGTTTCTGAGAATGCTTCTGTCTAGATTTTAGATGAAGATATTCCCGTTTCCAACGAAATCATCACAGTTAAACAAACATCCACTTGCAGATTCTACAAAAAGTGTGTTTCCAAACTGCTCTATCCAAAGAAAGGTTCAACTCTGTTAGTTGAGGACACACATCACAAAGGAGTTTCTGAGAATGCTTCTGTCTAGATTTTTAATGGAGATATTCCCGTTTCCAACGAAATCCTCAGAGATATCCCAATATCCACTTACACATTCTACAAAAAGATTTTTTCCAAACTGCTGTATCAAAAGAAAGGTTCAACTCTGTTAGTTGAGGACACACATCACAAAGAAGTTTCTGAGAATGCTTCTGTCTAGATTTTACATGAAGATATACCCGTTTCCTATGAAATCTTCACAGCTTTCCAAATATCCACTTGCAGATTCTACAAAAGAGTGTTTCCAAACTCCTGTATCAAAAGAAAGGTGCAACTCTCTTAGTTGAGGACACACATCCCAAATAACTTTCTGAGAAATGCTCTGTCTCGTTTTCATGGGAAGATACTTCCTTTTTCACCGTCGGCCTGAATGCGCTCGAAATGTCCACTTCCAGATACTGCATAAAGAGTGTTTCAAACCTGCTCTATGAAAGGGAATGTTCAGCTCTGTGACTTGAATGCAGATATCACAAAGTAGATTCTGACAGTGCTTCTGTCTAGAATTTAGATGAAGATATTCCCGTTTCCAACGTAATCATTAGGACTATCTAGGTATCCAATTACAGATTCCACATAAAGAGTGCTTCCAAACTGCTCTATAAAAAGAAAGGTTCAACTCAGTTAGTTTAGGACACTCATCACAAAGAAGTTTCTGAGAATTCTTCTGTCTTGATTTTATATGAAGATATTCCCGTTTCCAACGAAATCTTCACAGTTATCCAAATATCCACTTGAAGATTCTACCAAAAGAATGTTTCCAAAGTGCTCTCTTAATAAAATGGTTCAACTCTGTTAGTTGAGGACACTCATCACAAAGAAGTTTCTGACAATGCTTCTGTCTAGATTTTATATGAAGATATTCCCGTTTCCAACGAAATCATCACAGTTAAACAAATATCCACTTACAGATTCTACAAAAAGAGTGTTTCCAAACTGCTCTATCAAAAGAAATGATCAAGTCTGTTAGTGGAGTAAACTCATCCCAAATAAGTTTCTTAGAATGCTTTTGTCTTGATTTTATGGGATGATATTTCCTTTTTCACCATAGGCCTGAAAGCGCTCGAAATGTCCACTTCCAGATACTACAGAAAGACTGTTTCAAACCTACTCTATGAAAGGGAATGTTCAGCTCTGTGACTTGAATGCAGATATCACAAAGTAGTTTCTGACAGCGCTTCTGTCTAGATTTTAGATGAAGATATTCCCGTTTCCAACGAAATCATCACAGTTATACAAGTATCCACTTACAGATTCTACAAAAAGAGTGTTTCCAAACTGCTGTATGCAAAGAAAGGTTCAACTCTGTTAGTTGAGGACACTCATCACAAAGCAGTTTCTGAGAATGCTTCTGTCAAGATTTTATATGAAGATATTCCCGTTTCCTATGAAATCTTCACAGTTATCCAAATATCCACTTGAAGATTCTACAAAAAGAGTGTTTCCAAACTGCTGTAGCAAAAGAAATGTTGAACTCTGTTAGTTGAGGACAAACATCACAAAGAAGTTTCTGAGAATACTTCTGTCAAGATTTAATATGAAGATATTACCGTTTCCTATGAAATCTTCACAGTTATCCAAATATCCACCTGCAGATTCTACAAAAAGAGTGTTTCCAAACTGCTATATCAAAAGAAATGATCAAGTCTGTTAGTGGAGGAAACTCATCCCAAATAAGTTTCTTAGAATGCTTTTGTCTAGATTTTAGGGGATGATATTTCCTTTTTCACCGTAGGCCTGAAAGCGCTCGAAATGTCCACTTCCAGATACTACAGAAAGACTGTTTCAAACCTACTCTATGAAAGGGAATGTTCAGCTCTGTGACTTGAATGCAGATATCACAAAGTAGTTTCTGACAGCGCTTCTGTCTAGATCTTACATGAAGATATTCCCGTTTCCAACGAAATCATCACAGTTATCCAAATATCCACTTACAGATTCTACAAAAACAGTGTTTCCAAACTGCTGTATCCAAAGATAGGTTCAACTCTGTTAGTTGAGGACACACATCAGAAAGAAGTTTCTCAGAATGCTTCTGTCTAGATTTTAGATGAAGATATTCCCGTTTCCAACGAAATCATCACAGTTAAACAAACATCCACTTGCAGATTCTACAAAAAGAGTGTTTCCAAACTGCTCTATCCAAAGAAAGGTTCAACTCTGTTAGTTGAGGACGCACATAACAAAGGAGTTTCTGAGAATGCTTCTGTCTACATTTTAAATGAAGATATTCCCGTTTCCAACGAAATCCTCAGAGCTATCCCAATATCCACTTACAGATTCAACAAAAAGAGTGTTTCCAAACTGCTGTATCAAAAGAAAGGTTGAACTCTGTTAGTTGAGGACACACATCACAAAGAAGTTTCTGAGAATGCTTCTGTCTAGATTTTACATGAAGATATTCCCGTTTCCTATGAAATCTTCACAGCTTTCCAAATATCCACTTACAGATTCTCCAAAAAGAGTGTTTCCAAACTGCTGTATCAAAAGAAAGGTGCAACTCTCTTAGTTGAGGACACACATCCCAAATAACTTTCTGAGAAATGCTCTGTCTCGTTTTCATGGGAAGATACTTCCTTTTTCACCGTCGGCCTGAATGCGCTCGAAATGTCCACTTCCAGATACTGCATAAAGAGTGTTTCAAACCTGCTCTATGAAAGGGAATGTTCAGCTCTGTGACTTGAATGCAGATATCACAAAGTAGATTCTGACAGTGCTTCTGTCTAGAATTTAGATGAAGATATTCCCGTTTCCAACGTAATCATTAGGACTATCTAGGTATCCAATTACAGATTCCACAAAAAGAGGGCTTCCAAACTGCTCTATAAAAAGAAAGGTTCAACTCAGTTAGTTGAGGACACTCATCACAAAGAAGTTTCTGAGAATTCTTCTGTCTTGATTTTATATGAAGATATTCCCGTTTCCAATGAAATCTTCACAGTTATCCAAATATCCACTTGAAGATTCTACCAAAAGAGTGTTTCCAAAGTGCTCTCTTAATAAAATGGTTCAACTCTGTTAGTTGAGGACACTCATCACAAAGAAGTTTCTGACAATGCTTCTGTCTAGATTTTATATGAAGATATTCCCGTTTCCAACGAAATCATCACAGTTAAACAAATATCCACTTACAGATTCTACAAAAAGAGTGTTTCCAAACTGCTCTATCAAAAGAAATGATCAAGTCTGTTAGTGGAGTAAACTCATCCCAAATAAGTTTCTTAGAATGCTTTTGTCTTGATTTTATGGGATGATATTTCCTTTTTCACCATAGGCCTGAAAGCGCTCGAAATGTCCACTTCCAGATACTACATAAAGACTGTTTCAAACCTACTCTATGAAAGGGAATGTTCAGCTCTGTGACTTGAATGCAGATATCACAAAGTAGTTTCTGACAGCGCTTCTGTCTAGATTTTAGATGAAGATATTCCCGTTTCCAACGAAATCATCACAGTTATACAAGTATCCACTTACAGATTCTACAAAAAGAGTGTTTCCAAACTGCTGTATGCAAAGAAAGGTTAAACTCTGTTAGTTGAGGACACTCATCACAAAGCAGTTTCTGAGAATGCTTCTGTCAAGATTTTATATGAAGATATTCCCGTTTCCTATGAAATCTTCACAGTTATCCAAATATCCACTTGAAGATTCTACAAAAAGAGTGTTTCCAAACTGCTGTAGCAAAAGAAATGTTGAACTCGGTTAGTTGAGGACAAACATCACAAAGAAGTTTCTGAGAATACTTCTGTCAAGATTTAATATGAAGATATTACCGTTTCCTATGAAATCTTCACAGTTATCCAAATATCCACTTGCAGATTCTACAAAAAGAGTGTTTCCAAACTGCTATATCAAAAGAAATGATCAAGTCTGTTAGTGGAGTAAACTCATCCCAAATAAGTTTCTTAGAATGCTTTTGTCTAGATTTTATGGGATGATATTTCCTTTTTCACCATAGGCCTGAAAGCGCTCGAAATGTCCACTTCCAGATACTACAGAAAAACTGTTTCAAACCTACTCTATGAAAGGGAATGTTCAGCTCTGTGACTTGAATGCAGATATCACAAAGTAGTTTCTGACAGCGCTTCTGTCTAGATTTTAGATGAAGATATTCCCGTTTCCAACGAAATCATCACAGTTATCCAAATATCCACTTACAGATTCTACAAAAACAGTGTTTCCAAACTGCTGTATCCAAAGAAAGGTTCAACTCTGTTAGTTGAGGACACACATCAGAAAGAAGTTTCTCAGAATGCTTCTGTCTAGATTTTAGATGAAGATATTCCCGTTTCCAACGAAATCATCACAGTTCAACAAACATCCACTTGCAGATTCTACAAAAAGAGTGTTTCCAAACTGCTCTATCCAAAGAAAGGTTCAACTCTGTTAGTTGAGGACACACATAACAAAGGAGTTTCTGAGAATGCTTCTGTCTAGATTTTAAATGAAGATATTCCCGTTTCCAACGAAATCCTCAGAGCTATCCCAATATCAACTTACAGATTCAACAAAAAGAGTGTTTCCAAACTGCTGTATCAAAAGAAAGGTTGAACTCTGTTAGTTGAGGACACACATCACAAAGAAGTTTCTGAGAATGCTTCTGTCTAGATTTTACATGAAGATATTCCCGTTTCCTATGAAATCTTCACAGCTTTCCAAATATCCACTTACAGATTCTCCAAAAAGAGTGTTTCCAAACTGCTGTATCAAAAGAAAGGTGCAACTCTCTTAGTTGAGGACACACATCCCAAATAACTTTCTGAGAAATGCTCTGTCTCGTTTTCATGGGAAGATACTTCCTTTTTCACCGTCGGCCTGAATGCGCTCGAAATGTCCACTTCCAGATACTGCAGAAAGAGTGTTTCAAACCTGCTCTATGAAAGGGAATGTTCAGCTCTGTGACTTGAATGCAGATATCACAAAGTAGATTCTGACAGTGCTTCTGTCTAGAATTTAGATGAAGATATTCCCGTTTCCAACGTAATCATTAGGACTATCTAGGTATCCAATTACAGATTCCACAAAAAGAGTGCTTCCAAACTGCTCTATAAAAAGAAAGGTTCAACTCAGTTAGATGAGGACACTCATCACAAAGAAGTTTCTGAGAATTCTTCTGTCTTGATTTTATATGAAGATATTCCCGTTTCCAACGAAATCTTCACAGTTATCCAAATATCCACTTGAAGATTCTACCAAAAGAGTGTTTCCAAAGTGCTCTCTTAATAAAATGGTTCAACTCTGTTAGTTGAGGACACTCATCACAAAGAAGTTTCTGACAATGCTTCTGTCTAGATTTTATATGAAGATATTCCCGTTTCCAACGAAATCATCACAGTTAAACAAATATCAACTTACAGATTCTACAAAAAGAGTGTTTCCAAACTGCTCTATCAAAAGAAATGATCAAGTCTGTTAGTGGAGTAAACTCATCCCAAATAAGTTTCTTAGAATGCTTTTGTCTTGATTTTATGGGATGATATTTCCTTTTTCACCATAGGCCTGAAAGCGCTCGAAATGTCCACTTCCAGATACTACATAAAGACTGTTTCAAACCTACTCTATGAAAGGGAATGTTCAGCTCAGTGACTTGAATGCAGATATCACAAAGTAGTTTCTGACAGCGCTTCTGTCTAGATTTTAGATGAAGATATTCCCGTTTCCAACAAAATCATCACAGTTATACAAGTATCCACTTACAGATTCTACAAAAAGAGTGTTTCCAAACTGCTGTATGCAAAGAAAGGTTCAACTCTGTTAGTTGAGGACACTCATCACAAAGCACTTTCTGAGAATGCTTCTGTCAAGATTTTATATGAAGATATTCCCGTTTCCTATGAAATCTTCACAGTTATCCAAATATCCACTTGAAGATTCTACAAAAGGAGTGTTTCCAAACTGCTGTAGCAAAAGAAATGTTAAACTCTGTTAGTTGAGGACAAACATCACAAAGAAGTTTCTGAGAATACTTCTGTCAAGATTTAATATGAAGATATTACCGTTTCCTATGAAATCTTCACAGTTATCCAAACATCGACTTGCAGATTCTACAAAAAGAGTGTTTCCAAACTGCTCTATCAAAAGAAAGTTTCAACTCTGTTAGTTGAGGACACACATCCCAAATAAGTTTCTGAGAATGCTTCTGTGTACATTTAATGGGGAGACATTTCGTTTTTCACCATAGGCCCGAATGCGCTCGTAATGTCCACTTCCAGACACTACAGAAAGAGGGTTTCCAACCTGCTCTATGAAAGGGAATGTTCAGCTCTGTGACTTGAATGCAGATATCACAAAGTAGTTTCTGACAGTGCTTCTGTCTAGATTTCAGATGCAGATATTCCCGTTTCCAATGAAATCGTTAGAACTATCTTGATATCCACTTACAGATTCAACAAAAAGAGTGTTTCCAAACTGCTCTATAAAAAGAAAGGTTCAACTCTGTTAGTTGAGGACACTCATCACAAAGAAGATTCTGAGAATGCTTCTGCCTAGATTTTATATGAAGATATTCCCGTTTCCATCGAAATCTTCACAGTTATCCAAACATCGACTTGCAGATTCTACAAAAAGAGTGTTTCCAAACTGCTCTATCAAAAGAAAGTTTCAACTCTGTTAGTTGAGGACACACATCCCACATAAGTTTCTGAGAATGCTTCTGTGTAGATTTAATGGGGAGATATTTCGTTTTTCACCATAGGCCCGAATGCGCTCGTAATGTCCACTTCCAGACACTACAGAAAGAGGGTTTCCAACCTGCTCTATGAAAGGGAATGTTCAGCTCTGTGACTTGAATGCAGATATCACAAAGTAGTTTCTGACAGTGCTTCTGTCTAGATTTCAGATGCAGATATTCCCGTTTCCAATGAAATCGTTAGAACTATCTAGACATCCACTTACAGATTCTACAAAAAGAGTGTTTCCAAAGTGCTCTGTCAAAAGAAAGGTTCAACTCTGTTAGTTGAGGACACTCATCACAAAGAAGTTTCTGAGAATGCTTCTGTGAAGATTTTATATGAAGATATTCCTGTTTCCTATGAAATCTTCACAGTTATCCAAATATCCACTTGAAGATTCTACAAAAAGAGTGTTTCCAAAGTGCTCTATCAATAAAATGGTTCAACTCTGTTAGTTGAGGACACTCATCACAAAGAAGTTTCTGACAATGCTTCTGTCTATATTTTATATGAAGATATTCCCGTTTCCAACGAAATCATCACAGTTAAAGAAATATCCACTTACAGATTCTACAAAAAGAGTGTTTCCAAACAGCTGTATCCAAGGAAAGGTTCAACTCTGTTAGTTGAGGACAAACTTCAGAAAGAAGTTACTCAGAATGCTTCTGTCTAGATTTTAGATGAAGATATTCCCGTTTCCAACGATATCATCACAGTTAAACAAATATCCACTTGCAGATTCTGCAAAAAGAGTGTTTCCAAAGAGCTCTATCCAAAGAAAGGTTCAACTCTGTTAGTTGAGGACACACATCACAAAGAAGTTTCTGAGAATGCTTCTGTCTAGATTTTAAATGAAGATATTCCCGTTTCCAACGAAATCTTCAGAGCTATAACAATATCCACTTACAGATTCTACAAAAAGAGTGTTTCCAAACTGCTGTAGCAAAAGAAAGGCTCAACTCTGTTAGTTGAGGACACACATCACAAAGAAGTTTCTGAGAATGCTTCTGTCTAGATTTTACATGAAGATATTCCCGTTTCCTACCAAATCTTCACAGCTTTCCAAATATCCACTTGCAGATTCTACAAAAAGAGTGTTTCCAAACTGCTGTATCAAAAGAAAGGTTCAACTCTCTTAGTTGTGGACACACATCCCACATAAGTTTCTGAGAAATCCTCCGTCTCGTTTTTATGGGAAGATACTTCCTTTTTCACCGTAGGCCTGAAAGCGCTCGAAATGTCCACTTGCAGATACTGCAGAAAGAGTGTTTCAAAGCTGCTCTATGAAACGGAATGTTCAGCTCTGAGGCTTGAATGCAGATATCACAAAGTAGTTTCTGACAGTGCTTCTGTCTAGATTTTAGAAGAAGATATTCCCGTTTCCAATGAAATCGTTAGAAATATCTTGATACCCACATACAGATTCTACAAAAAGAGTGTTTCCAAACTGCTCTATAAAAAGAAAGGTTCAACTCTGTTAGTTGAGGACACTCATCACCAAGAAGTTTCTGAGAATGCTTCTGTCTAGATTTTATATGAAGATATTCCCGTTTCCAACGAAATCTTCACAGTTATCCAAACATCGACTTGCAGATTCTACAAAAAGAGTGTTTCCAAACTGCTCTATCAAAGGAAAGTTTCAACTCTGTTAGTTGAGGACACACATGCCAAATAAGTTTCGGGGAATGCTTCTGTGTAGATTTAATGGGGAGATATTTCGTTTTTCACCATAGGCCCGAATGCGCTCGAAATGTCCACTTCCAGACACTACAGAAAGAGGGTTTCCAACCTGCTCTATGAAAGGGAATGTTCAGCTAAGTGAGTTGAATGCAGATATCACAAAGTAGTTTCTGACAGTGCTTCTGTCTAGATTTCAGATGAAGATATTCTCGTTTCCAATGAAATCGTTAGAACTATCTTGATATCCACTTACAGATTCTACAAAAAGAGTGTTTCGAAAGTGCTCTGTCAAAAGAAAGGTTCAACTCTGTTAGTTGAGGACACTCATCACAAAGAAGTTTCTGAGAATGCTTTTGTCAAGATTTTATATGAAGATATTCCCGTTTCCAACGAAATCTTCACAGTTATCCAAACATCGACTTGCAGATTCTACAAAAAGAGTGTTTCCAAACTGCTCTATCAAAAGAAAGTTTCAACTCTGTTAGTTGAGGACACACATGCCAAATAAGTTTCTGAGAATGCTTCTGTGTAGTTTTTATGGGAAGATATTACGTTTTTCACCATAGGCCCGAATGCGCTCGAAATATCCACTTCCAGATACTACAGAAAGAGGGTTTCAAACCTGCTCTTTGAAAGGGAATGTTCAGCTCTGTGACTTGAATGCAGATATCACAAAGTAGTTTCTGACAGTGCTTCTGTCTAGATTTCAGATGAAGATATTCCCTTTTCCAATGAAATCGTTTGAACTATCAATATCCACTAACAGATTCGACCAAAAGAGTGTTTCCAAAGTGCTCTGTCAAAAGAAAGGTTCAACTCTGTTAGTTGAGGACACTCATCACAAAGAGGTTTCTGAGAATGCTTCCGTCTAGATTTTATATGAAGATATTCCCGTTTCCAACGAAATCATCACAGTTATCCAACTTCCACTTGCAGATTCTACAAAAAGAGTGTTTCCAAATTGCTGTATCAAAAGAAAGGTTGAACTCTGTTAGTTGAGGACACACATCACAAAGAAGTTTCTGAGAATGCTTCTGTCTATATTTTACAAGAAGATGTTCCCATTTCCTATGAAATCTACACAGCTTTCCAAATATCCACTTGCAGATTCTACAAAAAGAGTGTTTCCAAACTGCTGTATCAAAAGAAAGTTCAACTCTCTTAGTTGAGGACACACATCCCAAATAAGTTTCTGAGACAGCCTCTGTCTCGTTTTTATGGGAAATACTTCCTTTTTCTCCGTAGGCCTGAAAGCACTCGAAATGTCCACTTCCAGATACTGCAGAAAGAGTGTTTCAAACCTGCTCTATGAAACGGAATGTTCAGCTCTGAGACTTGAATGCAGATATCACAAAGTAGTTTCTGACAGTGCTTCTGTCTAGATTTTAGAAGAAGATATTCCCATTTCCAACAAAATCGTTACAACTGTCTTGATATCCACATACAGATTCTACAAAAAGAGTGTTTCCAAACCGCTCTATAAAAAGAAAGGTTCAACTCTGTTAGTTGAGGACACACATCACAAAGAAGTTTCTGAGAATGCTTCTGTCTAGATTTTAAATGAAGATATTCCCGTTTCCAACGAAATCTTCAGAGCTATAACAATATCCACTTACAGATTCTACAAAAAGAGTGTTTCCAAACTGCTGTAGCAAAAGAAAGGCTCAACTCTGTTAGTTGAGGACACACATCACAAAGAAGTTTCTGAGAATGCTTCTGTCTAGATTTTACATGAAGATATTCCCGTTTCCTACGAAATCTTCACAGCTTTCCAAATATCCACTTGCAGATTCTACAAAAAGAGTGTTTCCAAACTGCTGTATCAAAAGAAAGGTTCAACTCTCTTAGTTGTGGACACACATCCTACATAAGTTTCTGAGAAATCCTCCGTCTCGTTTTTATGGGAAGATACTTCCTTTTTCACCGTAGGCCTGAAAGCGCTCGAAATGTCCACTTGCAGATACTGCAGAAAGAGTGTTTCAAACCTGCTCTATGAAACGGAATGTTCAGCTCTGAGTCTTGAATGCAGATATCACAAAGTAGTTTCTGACAGTGCTTCTGTCTAGATTTTAGAAGAAGATATTCCCGTTTCCAATGAAATCGTTAGAACTATCTTGATATCCACATACAGATTCTACAAAAAGAGTGTTTCCAAACTGCTCTGTCAAAAGAAAGGTTCAACTCTGTTAGTTGAGGACACTCATCACAAAGAAGTTTCTGAGAATTCTTTTGTCAAGATTTTATATGAAGATATTCCCGTTTCCTATGAAATCTTCACAGTTATCCAAATATCCACTTGAAGATTCTACAAAAAGAGTGTTTCCAAACTGCTGTAGCAAAAGAAATGTTGAACTCTGTTAGTTGAGGACAAACATCACAAAGAAGTTTCTGAGAATGCTTCTGTCAAGATTTTATATGAAGATATTACCGTTTCCAACGAAATCTTCACAGTTATCCAAATATCCACTTGCAGATTCTACAAAAAGAGTGTTTCCAAACTGCTATATCAAAAGAAATGATCAAGTCTGTTAGTGGAGTAAACTCATCCCAAATAAGTTTCTTAGAATGCTTTTGTCTAGATTTTATGGGATGATATTTCCTTTTTCACCATAGGCCTGAAAGCGCTCGAAATGTCCACTTCCAGATATTACAGAAAGACTGTTTCAAACCTACTCTATGAAACGGAATGTTCAGCTCTGTGACTTGAATGCAGATATCACAAAGTAGTTTCTGACAGTGCTTCTGTCTAGATTTTAGATGAAGATATTCCCGTTTCCAACGAAATCATCACAGTTATCCAAATATCCACTTACAGATTCTACAAAAACAGTGTTTCCAAACTGCTGTATCCAAAGAAAGGTTCAACTCTGTTAGTTGAGGACACACATTCCAAATAAGTTTCTGAGAACGCTTCTGTGTAGATTTAAAGGGGAGATATTTCGTTTTTCACCATAGGCCCGAATGCGCTCGAAATGTCCACTTCCAGACACTACAGAAAGAGGGTTTCCAACCTGCTCTATGAAAGGGAATGTTCAGCTCTGTGACTTGAATGCAGATATCACAAAGTAGTTTCTGACAGTGCTTCTGTCTAGAATTTAGATGAAGTTATTCCCGTTTCCAACGAAATCCTTAGGACTATCTAGATATCCAATTACAGATTCCACAAAAAGAGTGTTTCCAAACTGTTCTATAAAAAGAAAGGTTCAACTCTGTTAGTTGAGGACACTCATCACAAAGAAGTTTCTGAGAATGCTTCTGTCTAGATTTTATATGAAGATATTCCCGTTTCCAACGAAATCTTCACAGTTATCCAAACATCGACTTGCAGATTCTACAAAAAGAGTGTTTCCAAACTGCTCTATCAAAAGAAAGTTTCAACTCTGTTAGTTTAGGACACACATGCCAAATAAGTTTCTGAGAATGCTTCTGTGTAGTTTTTATGGGAAGATATTACGTTTTTCACCAAAGGCCCGAATGCGCTCGAAATATCCACTTCCAGATACTACAGAAAGAGGGTTTCAAACCTGCTCTTTGAAAGGGAATGTTCAGCTCTGTGACTTGAATGCAGATATCACAAAGTAGTTTCTGACAGTGCTTCTGTCTAGATTTCAGATGAAGATATTCCCTTTTCCAATGAAATCGTTAGAACTATCTAGATATCCACTAACAGATTCGACAAAAAGAGTGTTTCCAAAGTGCTCTGTCAAAAGAAAGGTTCAACTCTGTTAGTTGAGGACACTCATCACAAAGAAGTTTCTGAGAATGCTTCTGTCTAGATTTTATATGAAGATATTCCCGTTTCCAACGAAATCATCACAGTTATCCAACTTCCACTTGCAGATTCTACAAAAAGAGTGTTTCCAAATTGCTGTATCAAAAGAAAGGTTGAACTCTGTTAGTTGAGGACACACATCACAAAGAAGTTTCTGAGAATGCTTCTGTCTATATTTTACATGAAGATGTTCCGTTTCCTATGAAATCTTCACAGCTTTCCAAATATCCACTTGCAGATTCTACAAAAAGAGTGTTTCCAAACTGCTGTATCAAAAGAAAGTTCAATTCTCTTAGTTGAGGACACACATCCCAAATAAGTTTCTGAGACAGCCTCTGTCTCGTTTTTATGGGAAATACTTCCTTTTTCTCCGTAGGCCTGAAAGCACTCGAAATGTCCACTTCCAGATACTGCAGAAAGAGTGTTTCAAACCTGCTCTATGAAACGGAATGTTCAGCTCTGAGACTTGAATGCAGATATCACAAAGTAGTTTCTGACAGTGCTTCTGTCTAGATTTTAGAAGAAGATATTCCCGTTTCCAACAAAATCGTTAGAACTGTCTTGATATCCACATACAGATTCTACAAAAAGAGTGTTTCCAAACCGCTCTATAAAAAGAAAGGTTCAACTCTGTTAGTTGAATACACACATCACAAGGAAGTTTCTGAGAATGCGTCTGTCTAGATTTTATATAAAGATATTCCCGTTTCCAATGAAATCTTCACAGTTATCCAAATATCCACTTGAAGATTCCACAAAAAGTGTGTTTCCAAACTGCTGTAGCAAAATAAATGTTGAACTCTGTTAGTTGAGGACACACATCACAAAGAAGTTTCTGAGAATGCTTCTTTCTAGATTTTAGATGAAGATATTCCCGTTTCCAACGATATCATCACAGTTAAACAAATATCCACTTGCAGATTCTACAAAAAGAGTGTTTCCAAAGTGCTCTATCCAAAGAAAGGTTCAACTCTGTTAGTTGAGGACACACATCACAAAGAAGTTTCTGAGAATGCTTCTGTCTAGATTTTACATGAAGATATCCCCGTTTCCTACGAAATCTTCACAGCTTTCCAAATATCCACTTGCAGATTCTACAAAAAGTGTGTTTCCAAACTGCTGTATCAAAAGAAAGGTTCAACTCTCTTAGTTGTGGACACACACCCCACATAAGTATCTGAGAAATCCTCCGTGTCATTTTTATGGGAAGATACTTCCTTTTTCACCGTAGGCCTGAAAGCGCTCGAAATGTCCACTTGCAGATACTGCAGAAAGAGTGTTTCAAACCTGCTCTATGAAACGGAATGTTCAGCTCTGAGGCTTGAATGCAGATATCACAAAGTAGTTTCTGACAGTGCTTCTGTCTAGATTTTAGAAGAAGAGATTCCCGTTTCCAATGAAATCGTTAGAACTATCTTGATATCCACATACAGATTCTACAAAAAGAGTGTTTCCAAACTGCTCTATAAAAAGAAAGGTTCAACTCTGTTAGTTGAGGACACTCATCACAAAGAAGTTTCTGAGAATGCTTCTGTCTAGATTTTATATGAAGATATTCCCGTTTCCAACGAAATCTTCACAGTTATCCAAAAATCGACTTGCAGATTCTACAAAAAGAGTGTTTCCAAACTGCTCTAACGAAAGAAAGTTTCAAGTCTGTTAGTTGAGGACACGCATGCCAAATAAGTTTCGGAGAATGCTTCTGTGTAGATTTAATGGGGAGATATTTCGTTTTTCACCATAGGCCCGAATGCGCTCGAAATGTCCACTTCCAGACACTACAGAAAGAGGGTTTCCAACCTGCTCTATGAAAGGGAATGTTCAGCTAAGTGAGGTGAATGCAGATATCACAAAGTAGTTTCTGACAGTGCTTCTGTCTAGATTTCAGATGAAGATATTCCCGTTTCCAATGAAATCGTTAGAACTATCTAGATATCCACTTACAGATTCTACAAAAAGAGTGTTTCGAAAGTGCTTTGTCAAAAGAAAGGTTCAACTCTGTTAGTTGAGGACACTCATCACAAAGAAGTTTCTGAGAATGCTTTTGTCAAGATTTTATATGAAGATATTCCCGTTTCCTATGAAATCTTCACAGTTATCCAAATATCCACTTGAAGATTCTACAAAAAGAGTGTTTCCAAACTGCTGTAGCAAAAGAAATGTTGAACTCTGTTAGTTGAGGACAAACATCACAAAGAAGTTTCTGAGAATGCTTCTGTCAAGATTTTATATGAAGATATTACCGTTTCCAACGAAATCTTCACAGTTATCCAAATATCCACTTGCAGATTCTACAAAAAGAGTGTTTCCAAACTGCTATATCAAAAGAAATGATCAAGTCTGTTAGTGGAGTAAACTCATCCCAAATAAGTTTCTTAGAATGCTTTTGTCTAGATTTTATGGGATGATATTTCCTTTTTCACCATAGGCCTGAAAGCGCTCGAAATGTCCACTTCCAGATACTACAGAAAGACTGTTTCAAACCTACTCTATGAAAGGGAATGTTCAGCTCTGTGACTTGAATGCAGATATCACAAAGTAGTTTCTGACAGCGCTTCTGTCTAGATTTTAGATGAAGATATTCCCGTTTCCAACGAAATCATCACAGTTATTCAAATATCCACTTACAGATTCTACAAAAACAGTGTTTCCAAACTGCTGTATCCAAAGAAAGGTTCAACTCTGTTAGTTGAGGACACACATCCCAAATAAGTTTCTGAGAACGCTTCTGTGTAGATTTAAAGGGGAGACATTTCGTTTTTCACCATAGGCCCGGATGCGCTCGAAATGTCCACTTCCAGACACTACAGAAAGAGGGTTTCCAACCTGCTCTATGAAAGGGAATGTTCATCTCTGTGACTTGAATGCAGATATCACAAAGTAGTTTCTGACAGTGCTTCTGTCTAGAATTTAGATGAAGATATTCCCGTTTCCAACGAAATCCTTAGGACTGTCTAGATATCCAATTACTGATTCCACAAAAAGAGTGTTTCCAAACTGTTCTATAAAAAGAAAGGTTCAACTCTGTTAGTTGAGGACACTCATCACAAAGAAGTTTCTGAGAATGCTTCTGTCTAGATTTTATATGAAGATATTCCCGTTTCCAACGAAATCTTCACAGTTATCCAAACATCGACTTGCAGATTCTACAAAAAGAGTGTTTCCAAAGTGCTCTATCAAAAGAAAGTTTCAACTCTGTTAGTTGAGGACACACATGCCAAATAAGTTTCTGAGAATGCTTCTGTGTAGTTTTTATGGGAAGATATTACGTTTTTCACCAAAGGCCCGAATGCGCTCAAAATATCCACTTCCAGATACTACAGAAAGAGGGTTTCAAACCTGCTCTTTGAAAGGGAATGTTCAGCTCTGTGACTTGAATGCAGATATCACAAAGTAGTTTCTGACAGTGCTTCTGTCTAGATTTCAGATGAAGATATTCCCTTTTCCAATGAAATCGTTAGAACTATCTAGATATCCACTAACAGATTCGACAAATGAGTGTTTCCAAAGTGCTCTGTCAAAAGAAAGGTTCAACTCTGTTAGTTGAGGACACTCATCACAAAGAAGTTTCTGAGAATGCTTCTGTCTAGATTTTAAATGAAGATATTCCCGTTTCCAACGAAATCTTCAGAGCTATAACAATATCCACTTACAGATTCTACAAAAAGAGTGTTTCCAAACTGCTGTAGCAAAAGAAAGGCTCAACTCTGTTAGTTGAGGACACACATCACAAAGAAGTTTCTGAGAATGCTTCTGTCTAGATTTTACATGAAGATATTCCCGTTTCCTATGAAATCTTCACAGCTTTCCAAATATCCACTTGCAAATTCTACCAAAAGAGTGTTTCCAAACTGCTGTATCAAAAGAAAGGTTCAACTCTCTTAGTTGTGGACACACATCCCACATAAGTTTCTGAGAAATCCTCCGTCTCGTTTTTATGGGAAGATACTTCCTCTTTCACCGTAGGCCTGAAAGCGCTCGAAATGTCCACTTCCAGATACTGCAGAAAGAGTGTTTCAAACCTGCTCTATGAAACGGAATGTTCAGCTCTGAGGCTTGAATGCAGATATCAGAAAGTAGTTTCTGACAGTGCTTCTGTCTAGATTTTAGAAGAAGATATTCCCGTTTCCAATGAAATCGTTAGAACTATCTTGATATCCACATACAGATTCTACAAAAAGAGTGTTTCCAAACTGCTCTATAAAAAGAAAGGTTCAACTCTGTTAGTTGAGGACACTCATCATAAAGAAGTTTCTGAGAATGCTTCTGTCTAGATTTTATATGAAGATATTCCCGTTTCCAACGAAATCTTCACAGTTATCCAAAAATCGACTTGCAGATTCTACAAAAAGAGTGTTTCCAAACTGCTCTATCAAAAGAAAGTTTCATCTCTGTTAGTTGAGGACACACATGCCAAATAAGTTTCGGAGAATGCTTCTGTGTAGATTTAATGGGGAGATATTTCGTTTTTCACCATAGGCCCGAATGCGCTCGAAATGTCCACTTCCAGACACTACAGAAAGAGGGTTTCCAACCTGCTCTATGAAAGGGAATGTTCAGCTAAGTGAGTTGAATGCAGATATCACAAAGTAGTTTCTGACAGTGCTTCTGTCTAGATTTCAGATGAAGATATTCCCGTTTCCAATGAAATCGTTAGAACTATCTTGATATCCACTTACAGATTCTACAAAAAGAGTGTTTCGAAAGTGCTCTGTCAAAAGAAAGGTTCAACTCTGTTAGTTGAGGACACTCATCACAAAGAAGTTTCTGAGAATGCTTTTGTCAAGATTTTATATGAAGATATTCCCGTTTCCTATGAAATCTTCACAGTTATCCAAATATCCACTTGAAGATTCTACAAAAAGAGTGTTTCCAAACTGCTGTAGCAAAAGAAATGTTGAACTCTGTTAGTTGAGGACAAACATCACAAAGAAGTTTCTGAGAATGCTTCTGTCAAGATTTTATATGAAGATATTCCCGTTTCCAACGAAATCTTCACAGTTATCCAAATATCCACTTGCAGATTCTACAAAAAGAGTGTTTCCAAACTGCTATATCAAAAAAAATGATCAAGTCTGTTAGTGGAGTAAACTCATCCCAAATAAGTTTCTTAGAATGCTTTTGTCTAGATTTTATGGGATGATATTTCCTTTTTCACCATAGGCCTGAAAGCGCTCGAAATGTCCACTTCCAGATACTACATAAAGACTGTTTCAAACCTACTCTATGAAAGGGAATGTTCAGCTCTGTGACTTGAATGCAGATATCACAAAGTAGTT
This sequence comes from Gorilla gorilla gorilla, assembly GCF_029281585.2. Lineage (NCBI taxonomy): Eukaryota > Metazoa > Chordata > Mammalia > Primates > Hominidae > Gorilla > Gorilla gorilla. Next base: position 18,811,712 of record NC_073237.2, read on the forward strand.
TCTGACAGCGCTTCTGTCTAGATTTTAGATGAAGATATTCCCGTTTCCAACTAAATCATCACAGTTATCCAAATATCCACTTACAGATTCTACAAAAAGTGTGTTTCCAAACTGCTGTATCCAAAGAAAGGTTCAACTCTGTTAGTTGAGGACACACATCCCAAATAAGTTTCTGAGAACGCTTCTGTGTAGATTTAAAGGGGAGATATTTCGTTTTTCACCATAGGCCCGAATGCGCTCGAAATGTCCACTTCCAGACACTACAGAAAGAGGGTTTCCAACCTGCTCTATGAAAGGGAATGTTCATCTCTGGGACTTGAATGCAGATATCACAAAGTAGTTTCTGACAGTGCTTCTGTCTAGAATTTAGATGAAGATATTCCCGTTTCCAACGAAATCCTTAGGACTGTCTAGATATCCAATTACTGACTCCACAAAAAGAGTGTTTCCAAACTGTTCTATAAAAAGAAAGGTTGAACTCTGTTAGTTGAGGACACTCATCACAAAGAAGTTTCTGAGAATGCTTCTGTCTAGATTTTATATGAAGATATTCCCGTTTCCAACGAAATCTTCACAGTTATCCAAACATCGACTTGCAGATTCTACAAAAAGAGTGTTTCCAAACTGCTCTATCAAAAGAAAGTTTCAACTCTGTTAGTTGAGGACACACATGCCAAATAAGTTTCTGAGAATGTTTCTGTGTAGTTTTTATGGGAAGATATTACGTTTTTCACCAAAGGCCCGAATGCGCTCAAAATATCCACTTCCAGATACTACAGAAAGAGGGTTTCAAACCTGCTCTTTGAAAGGGAATGTTCAGCTCTGTGACTTGAATGCAGATATCACAAAGTAGTTTCTGACAGTGCTTCTGTCTAGATTTCAGATGAAGATATTCCCTTTTCCAATGAAATCGTTAGAACTATCTAGATATCCACTAACAGATTCGACAAATGAGTGTTTCCAAAGTGCTCTGTCAAAAGAAAGGTTCAACTCTGTTAGTTGAGGACACTCATCACAAAGAAGTTTCTGAGAATGCTTCTGTCTAGATTTTATATGAAGATATTCCCGTTTCCAACGAAATCATCACAGTTATCCAACTTCCACTTGCAGATTCTACAAAAAGAGTGTTTCCAAATTGCTGTATCAAAAGAAAGGTTGAACTCTGTTAGTTGAGGACACACATCACAAAGAAGTTTCTGAGAATGCTTCTGTCTATATTTTACATGAAGATGTTCCCGTTTCCTATGAAATCTTCACAGCTTTCCAAATATCCACTTGCAGATTCTACAAAAAGAGTGTTTCCAAACTGCTGTATCAAAAGAAAGTTCAACTCTCTTAGTTGAGGACACACATCCCAAATAAGTTTCTGAGACAGCATCTGTCTCGTTTTTATGGGAAATACTTCCTTTTTCTCCGTAGGCCTGAAAGCACTCGAAATGTCCACTTCCAGATACTGCAGAAAGAGTGTTTCAAACCTGCTCTATGAAACGGAATGTTCAGCTCTGAGACTTGAATGCAGATATCACAAAGTAGTTTCTGACAGTGCTTCTGTCTAGATTTTAGAAGAAGATATTCCCGTTTCCAACAAAATCGTTAGAACTGTCTTGATATCCACATACAGATTCTACAAAAAGAGTGTTTCCAAACCGCTCTATAAAAAGAAAGGTTCAACTCTGTTAGTTGAATACACACATCACAAGGAAGTTTCTGAGAATGCTTCTGTCTAGATTTTATATAAAGATATTCCCGTTTCCAATGAAATCTTCACAGTTATCCAAATATCCACTTGAAGATTCCACAAAAAGTGTGTTTCCAAACTGCTGTAGCAAAATAAATGTTGAACTCTGTTAGTTGAGGACACACATCACAAAGAAGTTTCTGAGAATGCTTCTTTCTAGATTTTAGATGAAGATATTCCCGTTTCCAATGATATCATCACAGTTAAACAAATATCCACTTGCAGATTCTACAAAAAGAGTGTTTCCAAAGTGCTCTATCCAAAGAAAGGTTCAACTCTGTTAGTTGAGGACACACATTACAAAGAAGTTTCTGAGAATGCTTCTGTCTAGATTTTAAATGAAGATATTCCCGTTTCCAACGAAATCTTCAGAGCTATACCAATATCCACTTACAGATTCTACAAAAAGAGTGTTTCCAAACTGCTGTAGCAAAAGAAAGGTTCAACTCTGTTAGTTGAGGACACACATCACAAAGAAGTTTCTGAGAATGCTTCTGTCTAGATTTTACATGAAGATATCCCCGTTTCCTACGAAATCTTCACAGCTTTCCAAATATCCACTTGCAGATTCTACAAAAAGTGTGTTTCCAAACTGCTGTATCAAAAGAAAGGTTCAACTCTCTTAGTTGTGGACACACATCCCACATAAGTTTCTGAGAAATCCTCCGTGTCATTTTTATGGGAAGATACTTCCTTTTTCACAGTAGGCCTGAAAGCGCTCGAAATGTCCACTTGCAGATACTGCAGAAAGAGTGTTTCAAACCTGCTCTATGAAACGGAATGTTCAGCTCTGAGGCTTGAATGCAGATATCACAAAGTAGTTTCTGACAGTGCTTCTGTCTAGATTTTAGAAGAAGATATTCCCGTTTCCAATGAAATCGTTAGAACTATCTTGATATCCACATACAGATTCTACAAAAAGAGTGTTACCAAACTGCTCTATAAAAAGAAAGGTTCAACTCTGTTAGTTGAGGACACTCATCACAAAGAAGTTTCTGAGAATGCTTCTGTCTAGATTTTATATGAAGATATTCCCGTTTCCAACGAAATCTTCACAGTTATCCAAAAATCGACTTGCAGATTCTACAAAAAGAGTGTTTCCAAACTGCTCTATCAAAAGAAAGTTTCAACTCTGTTAGTTGAGGACACACATGCCAAATAAGTTTCGGAGAATGCTTCTGTGTAGATTTAATGGGGAGATATTTCGTTTTTCACCATAGGCCCGAATGCGCTCGAAATGTCCACTTCCAGACACTACAGAAAGAGGGTTTCCAACCTGTTCTATGAAAGGGAATGTTCAGCTAAGTGAGGTGAATGCAGATATCACAAAGTAGTTTCTGACAGTGCTTCTGTCTAGATTTCAGATGAAGATATTCCCGTTTCCAATGAAATCGTTAGAACTATCTAGATATCCACTTACAGATTCTACAAAAAGAGTGTTTCGAAAGTGCTCTGTCAAAAGAAAGGTTCAACTCTGTTAGTTGAGGACACTCATCACAAAGAAGTTTCTGAGAATGCTTTTGTCAAGATTTTATATGTAGATATTCCCGTTTCCTATGAAATCTTCACAGTTATCCAAATATCCACTTGAAGATTCTACAAAAAGAGTGTTTCCAAACTGCTGTAGCAAAAGAAATGTTGAACTCTGTTAGTTGAGGACAAACATCACAAAGAAGTTTCTGAGAATGCTTCTGTCAAGATTTTATATGAAGATATTACCGTTTCCAACGAAATCTTCACAGTTATCCAAATATCCACTTGCAGATTCTACAAAAAGAGTGTTTCCAAACTGCTATATCAAAAGAAATGATCAAGTCTGTTAGTGGAGTAAACTCATCCCAAATAAGTTTCTTAGAATGCTTTTGTCTAGATTTTATGGGATGATATTTCCTTTTTCACCATAGGCCTGAAAGCGCTCGAAATCTCCACTTCCAGATACTACAGAAAGACTGTTTCAAACCTACTCTATGAAAGGGAATGTTCAGCTCTGTGACTTGAATGCAGATATCACAAAGTAGTTTCTGACAGCGCTTCTGTCTAGATTTTAGATGAAGATATTCCCGTTTCCAACGAAATCATCACAGTTATCCAAATATCCACTTACAGATTCTACAAAAACAGTGTTTCCAAACTGCTGTATCCAAAGAAAGGTTCAACTCTGTTAGTTGAGGACACACATCCCAAATAAGTTTCTGAGAACGCTTCTGTGTAGATTTAAAGGGGAGATATTTAGTTTTTCACCATAGGCCCGGATGCGCTCGAAATGTCCACTTCCAGACACTACAGAAAGAGGGTTTCCAACCTGCTCTATGAAAGGGAATGTTCAGCTCTGTGACTTGAATGCAGATATCACAAAGTAGTTTCTGACAGTGCTTCTGTCTAGAATTTAGATGAAGATATTCCCGTTTCCAACGAAATCCTTAGGACTATCTAGATATCCAATTACAGATTCCACAAAAAGAGTGTTTCCAAACTGCTCTATAAAAAGAAAGGTTCAACTCTGTTAGTTGAGGACACTCATCACAAAGAAGTTTCTGAGAATGCTTCTGTCTAGATTTTATATGAAGATATTCCCGTTTCCAACGAAATCTTCACAGTTATCCAAACATCGACTTGCAGATTCTACAAAAAGAGTGTTTCCAAACTGCTGTATCCAAAGAAAGGTTCAACTCTGTTAGTTGAGGACACACATCCCAAATAAGTTTCTGAGACCGCTTCTGTGTAGTTTTTATGGGAAGATATTACGTTTTTCACCAAAGGCCCGAATGCGCTCGAAATATCCACTTCCAGATACTACAGAAAGAGGGTTTCAAACCTGCTCTTTGAAAGGGAATGTTCAGCTCTGTGACTTGAATGCAGATATCACAAAGTAATTTCTGACAGTGCTTCTGTCTAGATTTCAGATGAAGATATTCCCTTTTCCAATGAAATCGTTAGAACTATCTAGATATCCACTAACAGATTCGACAAATGAGTGTTTCCAAAGTGCTCTGTCAAAAGAAAGGTTCAACTCTGTTAGTTGAGGACACTCATCACAAAGAAGTTTCTGAGAATGCTTCTGTCTATATTTTATATGAAGATATTCCCGTTTCCAACGAAATCATCACAGTTATCCAACTTCCACTTGCAGATTCTACAAAAAGAGTGTTTCCAAATTGCTGTATCAAAAGAAAGGTTGAACTCTGTTAGTTGAGGACACACATCACAAAGAAGTTTCTGAGAATGCTTCTGTCTATATTTTACATGAAGATGTTCCCGTTTCCTGTGAAATCTTCACAGCTTTCCAAATATCCACTTGCAGATTCTACAAAAAGAGTGTTTCCAAACTGCTGTATCAAAAGAAAGTTCAACTCTCTTAGTTGAGGACACACATCCCAAATAAGTTTCTGAGACAGCCTCTGTCTCGTTTTTATGGGAAATACTTCCTTTTTCTCCGTAGGCCTGAAAGCACTCGAAATGTCCACTTCCAGATACTGCAGAAAGAGTGTTTCAAACCTGCTCTATGAAACGGAATGTTCAGCTCTGAGACTTGAATGCAGATATCACAAAGTAGTTTCTGACAGTGCTTCTGTCTAGATTTTAGAAGAAGATATTCCCGTTTCCAACAAAATCGTTAGAACTGTCTTGATATCCACATACAGATTCTACAAAAAGAGTGTTTCCAAACTGCTCTATAAAAAGAAAGGTTCAACTCTGTTAGTTGAGGACACACATGCCAAATAAGTTTCGGAGAATGCTTCTGTGTAGATTTAATGGGGAGATATTTCGTTTTTCACCATAGGCCCGAATGCGCTCGAAATGTCCACTTCCAGACACTACAGAAAGAGGGTTTCCAACCTGCTCTATGAAAGGGAATGTTCAGCTAAGTGAGTTGAATGCAGATATCACAAAGTAGTTTCTGACAGTGCTTCTGTCTAGATTTCAGATGAAGATATTCCCGTTTCCAATGAAATCGTTAGAACTATCTTGATATCCACTTACAGATTCTACAAAAAGAGTGTTTCGAAAGTGCTCTGTCAAAAGAAAGGTTCAACTCTGTTAGTTGAGGACACTCATCACAAAGAAGTTTCTGAGAATGCTTCTGTCTAGAATTTAGATGAAGATATTCCCGTTTCCAACGAAATCATAACAGTTATCCAAATATCCACTTACAGATTCTACAAAAACAGTGTTTCCAAACTGCTGTATCCAAAGAAAGGTTCAACTCTGTTAGTTGAGGACACACATCCCAAATAAGTTTCTGAGTCCGCTTCTGTGTAGATTTAAAGGGGAGATATTTCGTTTTTCACCATAGGCCCGAATGCGTTCGAAATGTCCACTTCCAGACACTACAGAAAGAGTGTTTCCAACCTGCTCTTTGAAAGGGAATGTTCAGCTCTGTGACATGAATGCAGATATCACAAAGTAGTTTCTGACAGTGCTTCTGTCTAGATTTTAGAAGAAGATATTCCCTTTTCCAATGAAATCGTTAGAACTATCTTGATATCCACATACAGATTCTACAAAAAGAGTGTTTCCAAACTGCTCTATAAAAAGAAAGGTTCAACTCTGTTAGTTGAGGACACTCATCACAAAGAAGTTTCTGAGAATGCTTCTGTCTAGATTTTATATGAAGATATTCCCGTTTCCAACGAAATCTTCACAGTTATCCAAAAATCGACTTGCAGATTCTACAAAAAGATTGTTTCCAAACTGCTCTATCAAAAGAAAGTTTCAACTGTGTTAGTTGAGGACACACATGCCAAATAAGTTTCGGAGAATGCTTCTGTGTAGATTTAATGGGGAGATATTTCGTTTTTCACCATAGGCCCGAATGGGCTCGAAATGTCCACTTCCAGACACTACAGAAAGAGGGTTTCCAACCTGCTCTATGAAAGGGAATGTTCAGCTAAGTGAGTTGAATGCACATATCACAAAGTAGTTTCTGACAGTGCTTCTGTCTAGATTTCAGATGAAGATATTCCCGTTTCCAATGAAATGGTTAGAACTATCTAGATATCCACTTACAGATTCTACAAAAAGAGTGTTTCGAAAGTGCTCTGTCAAAAGAAAGCTTCAACTCTGTTAGTTGAGGACACTCATCACAAAGAAGTTTCTGAGAATGCTTCTGTCTAGAATTTAGATGAAGTTATTCCCGTTTCCAACGAAATCATAACAGTTATCCAAATATCCACTTACAGATTCTACAAAAACAGTGTTTCCAAACTGCTGTATCCAAAGAAAGGTTCAACTCTGTTAGTTGAGGACACACATCCCAAATAAGTTTCTGAGACCGCTTCTGTGTAGATTTAAAGGGGAGATATTTCGTTTTTCACCATAGTCCCGAATGCGTTTGAAATGTCCACTTCCAGACACTACAAAAAGAGTGTTTCCAACCTGCTCTATGAAAGGGAATGTTCAGCTCTGTGACTTGAATGCAGATATCACAAAGTAGTTTCTGACAGTGCTTCTGTCTAGAATTTAGATGAAGATATTCCCGTTTCCAACGAAATCCTTAGGACTATCTAGACATCCAATTACAGATTCCACAAAAAGAGTGTTTCCAAACTGCTCTATAAAAAGAAAGTTTCAACTCTGTTAGTTGAGGACACTCATCACAAAGAAGTTTCTGAGAATGCTTCTGTCTAGATTTTATATGAAGATATTCCCGTTTCCAACGAAATCTTCACAGTTATCCAAACATCGACTTGCAGATTCTACAAAAAGAGTGTTTCCAAACTGCTCTATCAAAAGAAAGTTTCAACTCTGCTAGTTGAGGACACACATGCCAAATAAGTTTCTGAGAATGCTTCTGTGTAGTTTTTATGGGAAGATATTACGTTTTTCACCATAGGCCCGAATGCGCTCGAAATATCCACTTCCAGATACTACAGAAAGAGGGTTTCAAACCTGCTCTTTGAAAGGGAATGTTCAGCTCTGTGACTTGAATGCAGATATCACAAAGTAGTTTCTGACAGTGCTTCTGTCTAGATTTCAGATGAAGATATTCCCTTTTCCAATGAAATCGTTAGAACTATCTAGATATTCACTAACAGATTCGACAAAAAGAGTGTTTCCAAAGTGCTCTGTCAAAAGAAAGGTTCAACTCTGTTAGTTGAGGACACTCATCACAAAGAAGTTTCTGAGAATGCTTCTGTCTAGATTTTATATGAAGATATTCCCGTTTCCAACGAAATCATCACAGTTATCCAACTTCCACTTGCAGATTCTACAAAAAGAGTGTTTCCAAATTGCTGTATCAAAAGAAAGGTTGAACTCTGTTAGTTGAGGACACACATCACAAAGCAGTTTCTGAGAATGCTTCTGTCTATATTTTACATGAAGATGTTCCCGTTTCCTATGCAATCTTCACAGCTTTCCAAATATCCACTTGCAGATTCTACAAAAAGAGTGTTTCCAAACTGCTGTATCAAAAGAAAGTTCAACTCTCTTAGTTGAGGACACTCATCCCAAATAAGTTTCTGAGACAGCCTCTGTCTCGTTATTATGGGAAATACTTCCTTTTTCTCCGTAGGCCTGAAAGCACTTGAAATGTCCACTTCCAGATACTGCAGAAAGAGTGTTTCAAACCTGCTCTATGAAACGGAATGTTCAGCTCTGAGACTTGAATGCAGATATCACAAAGTAGTTTCTGACAGTGCTTCTGTCTAGATTTTAGAAGAAGATATTCCCGTTTCCAACAAAATCGTTAGAACTGTCTTGATATCCACATACAGATTCTACAAAAAGAGAGTTTCCAAACCGCTCTATAAAAAGAAAGGTTCAACTCTGTTAGTTGAGGACACACATCACAAGGAAGTTTCTGAGAATGCTTCTGTCTAGATTTTATATAAAGATATTCCCGTTTCCAATGAAATCTTCACAGTTATCCAAACATCCACTTGAAGATTCCACAAAAAGAGTGTTTCCAAACTGCTCTATCAAAGGAAAGGTTGAACACTGTTAGTTGAGGACACACATCACAAAGAAGTTTCTGAGAATGCTTCTTTCTAGATTTTAGATGAAGATATTCCCGTTTCCAACGATATCATCACAGTTAAACAAATATCCACTCGCAGATTCTACAAAAAGAGTGTTTCCAAACTGCTCTATCCAAAGAAAGGTTCAACTCTGTAAGTTGAGGACACACATCACAAAGAAGTTTCTGAGAATGCTTCTGTCTAGATTTTAAATGAAGATATTCCCGTTTCCAACGAAATCTTCAGAACTATACAAATATCCACTTACAGATTCTACAAAAAGAGTGTTTCCAAACTGCTGTATCCAAAGAAAGTTTCAACTCTGTTAGTTGAGGACACACATCACAAAGAAGTTTCTGAGAATGCTTCTGTCTAGATTTTACATGAAGATATTCCCGTTTCCTACGAAATCTTCACAGCTTTCCAAATATCCACTTGCAAATTCTACAAAAAGTGTGTTTCCAAACTGCTGTATCAAAAGAAATGTTCAAATCTCTTAGTTGTGGACACACATCCCAAATAAGTTTCTGAGACAGCCTCTGTCTCGTTTTTATGGGAAATACTTCCTTTTTCTCCCTAGGCCTGAAAGCGCTCGAAATGTCCACTTGCAGATACTGCAGAAACAGTGTTTCAAACCTGCTCTATGAAACGGAATGTTCAGCTCTGAGGCTTGAATGCAGATGTCACAAAGTAGTTTCTGACAGTGCTTCTGTCTAGATTTTAGAAGGAGATATTCCCGTTTCCAATGAAATCGTTAGAACTATCTTGATATCCACATACAGATTCCACAAAAAGAGTGTTTCCAAACTGCTCTATAAAAAGAAAGGTTCAACTCTGTTAGTTGAGGACACTCATCACAAAGAAGTTTCTGAGAATGCTTCTGTCTAGATTTTATAAGAAGATATTCCCGTTTCCAACGAAATCTTCACAGTTATCCAAAAATCGACTTGCAGATTCTACAAAAAGAGTGTTTCCAAACTGCTCTATCAAAAGAAAGTTTCAACTCTGTTAGTTGAGGACACACATGCCAAATAAGTTTCGGAGAATGCTTCTGTGTAGATTTAATGGGGAGATATTTCGTTTTTCACCATAGGCCCGAATGCGCTCGAAATGTCCACTTCCAGACACTACAGAAAGAGGGTTTCCAACCTGCTCTATGAAAGGGAATGTTCAGCTAAGTGAGTTGAATGCACATATCACAAAGTAGTTTCTGACAGTGCTTCTGTCTAGATTTCAGATGAAGATATTCCCGTTTCCAATGAAATGGTTAGAACTATCTAGATATCCACTTACAGATTCTACAAAAAGAGTGTTTCGAAAGTGCTCTGTCAAAAGAAAGGTTCAACTCTGTTAGTTGAGGACACTCATCACAAAGAAGTTTCTGAGAATGCTTCTGTCTAGAATTTAGATGAAGATATTCCTGTTTCCAACGAAATCATCACAGTTATCCAAATATCCACTTGAAGATTCTACAAAAAGAGTGTTTCCAAACTGCTGTAGCAAAAGAAATGTTGAACTCTGTTAGTTGAGGACAAACATCACAAAGAAGTTTCTGAGAATGCTTCTGTCAAGATTTTATATGAAGATATTACCGTTTCCAACGAAATCTTCACAGTTATCCAAATATCCACTTGCAGATTCTACAAAAAGAGTGTTTCCAAACTGCTATATCAAAAGAAATGATCAAGTCTGTTAGTGGAGTAAACTCATCCCAAATAAGTTTCTTAGAATGCTTTTGTCTAGATTTTATGGGATGATATTTCCTTTTTCACCATAGGCCTGAAAGCGCTCGAAATGTCCACTTCCAGATACTACAGAAAGACTGTTTCAAACCTACTCTATGAAAGGGAATGTTCAGCTCTGTGACTTGAATGCAGATATCACAAAGTAGTTTCTGACAGCGCTTCTGTCTAGATTTTAGATGAAGATATTCCCGTTTCCAATGAAATCATCACAGTTATCCAAATATCCACTTACAGATTCTACAAAAACAGTATTTCCAAACTGCTGTATCCAAAGAAAGGTTCAACTCTGTTAGTTGAGGACACACATCCCAAATAAGTTTCTGAGAACGCTTCTGTGTAGATTTAAAGGGGAGATATTTCGTTTTTCACCATAGGCCCGAATGCGCTCGAAATGTCCACTTCCAGACACTACAGAAAGAGGGTTTCCAACCTGCTCTATGAAAGGGAATGTTCATCTCTGTGACTTGAATGCAGATATCACAAAGTAGTTTCTGACAGTGCTTCTGTCTAGAATTTAGATGAAGACATTCCCGTTTCCAACGAAATCTTTAGGACTATCTAGATATCCAATTACAGATTCCACAAAAAGAGTGGTTCCAAACTGCTCTATAAAAAGAAAGGCTCAACTCTGTTAGTTGAGGACGCTCATCACAAAGAAGCTTCTGAGAATGCTTCTGTCTAGATTTTATATGAAGATATTCCCGTTTCCATCGAAATCTTCACAGTTATCCAAACATCGACTTGCAGATTCTACAAAAAGAGTGTTTCCAAACTGCTCTATCAAAAGAAAGTTTCAACTCTGTTAGTTGAGGACACACATGCCAAATAAGTTTCTGAGAATGATTCTGTGTAGTTTTTATGGGAAGATATTACGTTTTTCACCACAGGCCCGAATGCGCTCGAAATATCCACTTCCAGATACTACAGAAAGAGGGTTTCAAACCTGCTCTTTGAAAGGGAATGTTCAGCTCTGTGACTTGAATGCAGATATCACAAAGTAGTTTCTGACAGTGCTTCTGTCTAGATTTCAGATGAAGATATTCCCTTTTCCAATGAAATCGTTAGAACTATCTAGATATCCACTAACAGATTCGACAAATGAGTGTTTCCAAAGTGCTCTGTCAAAAGAAAGGTTCAACTCTGTTAGTTGAGGACACTCATCACAAAGAAGTTTCTGAGAATGCTTCTGTCTAGATTTTATATGAAGATATTCCCGTTTCCAACGAAATCATCACAGTTATCCAACTTCCACTTGCAGATTCTACAAAAAGAGTGTTTCCAAATTGCTGTATCAAAAGAAAGGTTGATCTCTGTTAGTTGAGGACACACACCACAAAGAGGTTTCTGTGAATGCTTCTGTCTATATTTTACCTGAAGATGTTCCCGTTTCCTATGAAATCTTCACAGCTTTCCAAATATCCACTTGCAGATTCTACAAAAAGAGTGTTTCCAAACTGCTGTATCAAAAGAAAGTTCAACTCTCTTAGTTGAGGACACACATCCCAAATAAGTTTCTGATACAGCCTCTGTCTCGTTTTTATGGGAAATACTTCCTTTTTCTCCGTAGGCCTGAAAGCACTCGAAATGTCCACTTCCAGATACTGCAGAAAGAGTGTTTCAAACCTGCTCTATGAAACGGAATGTTCAGCTCTGAGACTTGAATGCAGATATCACAAAGTAGTTTCTGACAGTGCTTCTGTCTAGATTTTAGAAGAAGATATTCCCGTTTCCAACAAAATCGTTAGAACTGTCTTGATATCCACATACAGATTCTACAAAAAGAGTGTTTCCAAACCGCTCTATAAAAAGAAAGGTTCAGCTCTGTTAGTTGAGGACACACATCACAAGGAAGTTTCTGAGAATGCTTCTGTCTAGATTTTATATAAAGATATTCCCGTTTCCAATGAAATCTTCACAGTTATCCAAATATCCACTTGAAGATTCCACAAAAAGAGTGTTTCCAAACTGCTCTATCAAAAGAAAGGTTGAACACTGTTAGTTGAGGACACACATCACAAAGAAGTTTCTGAGAATGCTTCTTTCTAGATTTTAGATGAAGATATTCCCGTTCCCAACGATATCATCACAGTCAAACAAATATACACTTGCAGATTCTACAAAAAGTGTGTTTCCAAAGTGCTCTATCCAAAGAAAGGTTCAACTCTGTTAGTTGAGGACACACATCACAAAGAAGTTTCTGAGAGTGCTTCTGTCTAGATTTTAAATGAAGATATTCCCGTTTCCAACGAAATCTTCAAAGCTATAACAATATCCACTTACAGATTCTACAAAAAGAGTGTTTCCAAACTGCTGTAGCAAAAGAAAGGCTCAACTCTGTTAGTTGAGGACACACATCACAAAGAAGTTTCTGAGAATGCTTCTGTCTAGGTTTTTCATGAAGATATTCCCGTTTCCTACGAAATCTTCACAGCTTTCCAAATATCCACTTGAAGATTCCACAAAAAGAGTGTTTCCAAACTGCTCCATCAAAAGAAAGTTTCAACTCTGTTAGTTGAGGACACACATGCCAAATAAGTTTCGGAGAATGCTTCTGTGTAGATTTAATGGGGAGATATTTCGTTTTTCACCATAGGCCCGAATGCGCTCGAAATGTCCACTTCCAGACACTACAGAAAGAGGGTTTCCAACCTGCTCTATGAAAGGGAATGTTCAGCTAAGTGAGTTGAATGCAGATATCACAAAGTAGTTTCTGACAGTGCTTCTGTCTAGATTTCAGATGAAGATATTCCCGTTCCCAATGAAATCGTTAGAACTATCTTGATATCCACTTACAGATTCTACAAAAAGAGTGTTTCGAAAGTGCTCTGTCAAAAGAAAGGTTCAACTCTGTTAGTTGAGGACACTCATCACAAAGAAGTTTCTGAGAATGCTTTTGTCAAGATTTTATATGAAGATATTCCGGTTTCCTATGAAATCTTCACAGTTATCCAAATATCCACTTGCAGATTCTACAAAAAGAGTGTTTCCAAACTGCTATATCAAAAGAAATGATCAAGTCTGTTAGTGGAGTAAACTCATCCCAAATAAGTTTCTTAGAATGCTTTTGTCTAGATTTTATGGGATGATATTTCTTTTTCACCATAGGCCAGAAAGCGCTCGAATTGTCCACTTCCAGATACTACAGAAAGACTGTTTCAAACCTACTCTATGAAAGGGAATGTTCAGCTCTGTGACCTGAATGCAGATATCACAAAGTAGTTTCTGACAGCGCTTCTGTCTAGAGTTTAGATGAAGATATTCCCGTTTCCAAAGAAATCATCACAGTTATCCAAATATCCACTTACAGATTCTACAAAAACAGTGTTTCCAAACTGCTGTATCCAAAGAAAGGTTCAACTCTGTTAGTTGAGGACACACATCCCAAATAAGTTTCTGAGACCGCTTCTGTGTAGATTTAAAGGGGAGATATTTCGGTTTTCACCATAGGCCCGAATGCGCTCGAAATGTCCACTTCCAGACACTACAGAAAGAGGGTTTCCAACCTGCTCTATGAAAGGGAATGTTCAGCTCTGTGACTTGAATGCACATATCACAAAGTAGTTTCTGACAGTGCTTCTGTCTAGAATTTAGATGAAGATATTCCCGTTTCCAATGAAATCCTTTGGACTATCCAGATATCCAATTACAGATTCCACAAAAAGAGTGTTTCCAAACTGCTCTATAAAAAGAAAGGTTCAACTCTGTCAGTTGAGGACACTCATCACAAAGAAGTTTCTGAGAATGCTTCTGTCTAGATTTTATATGAAGATATTCCCGTTTCCAACGAAATCTTCACAGTTATCCAAACATCGACTTGCAGATTCTACAACAAGAGTGTTTCCAAACTGCTCTATCAAAAGAAAGTTTCAACTGTGTCAGTTGAGGACACACATGCCAAATAAGTTTCTGAGAATGCTTCTGTGTAGTTTTTATGGGAAGGTATTACGTTTTTCACCATAGGCCCGAATGCGCTCGAAATATCCACTTCCAGATACTACAGAAAGAGGGTTTTAAACCTGCTCTTTGAAAGGGAATGTTCAGCTCTGTGACTTGAATGCAGATATCACAAAGTAGTTTATGACAGTGCTTCTGTCTAGGTTTCAGATGAAGATATTCCCTTTTCCAATGAAATCGTTAGAACTATCTAGATATCCACTAACAGATTCGACAAAAAGAGTGTTTCCAAAGTGCTCTGTCAAAAGAAAGGTTCAACTCTGTTAGTTGAGGACACTCATCACAAAGAAGTTTCTGAGAATGCTTCTGTCTAGATTTTATATGAAGATATTCCCGTTTCCAACGAAATCATCACAGTTATCCAACTTCCACTTGCAGATTCTACCAAAAGAGTGTTTCCAAATTGCTGTATCAAAAGAAAGGTTGAATTCTGTTAGTTGAGGACACACATCACAAAGAAGTGTCTGAGAATGCTTCTGTCTATATTTTACCTGAAGATGTTCCCGTTTCCTATGAAATCTTCACAGCTTTCCAAATATCCACTTGCAGATTCTACAAAAAGAGTGTTTCCAAACTGCTGTATCAAAAGAAAGTTCAACCCTCTTAGTTGAGGACACACATCCCAAATAAGTTTCTGAGACAGCCTCTGTCTCGTTTTTATGGGAAATACTTCCTTTTTCTCCGTAGGACTGAAAGCACTCGAAATGTCCACTTCCAGATACTGCAGAAAGAGTGTTTCAAACCTGCTCTATGAAACGGAATGTTCAGCTCTGAGACTTGAATGCAGATATCACAAAGTAGTTTCTGACAGTGCTTCTGTCTAGATTTTAGAAGAAGATATTCCCGTTTCCAACAAAATCGTTAGAACTGTCTTGATATCCACATACGGATTCTACAAAAAGAGTGTTTCCAAACCGCTCTATAAAAAGAAAGGTTCAACTCTGTTAGTTGAGGACACACATCACAAGGCAGTTTCTGAGAATGTTTCTGTCTAGATTTTATATAAAGATATTCCCGTTTCCAATGAAATCTTCACAGTTATCCAAATATCCACTTGAGGATTCCACAAAACGAGTGTTTCCAAACTGCTGTAGCAAAAGAAATGTTGAACTCCGTTAGTTGAGGACACACATCACAAAGAAGTTTCTGAGAATGCTTCTTTCTAGATTTTAGATGAAGATATTCCCGTTTCCAACGATATCATCACAGTTAAACAAATATCCACTTGCAGATTCTACAAAAAGAGTGTTTCCAAACTGCTCTACCCAAAGAAAGGTTCAACTCTGTTAGTTGAGGACACACATCACAAAGAAGTTTCTGAGAAAGCTTCTGTCTAGATTTTACACGAAGATATTCCCGTTTCCTACGAAATCTTCACAGCTTTCCAAATATCCACTTGCAGATTCTACAAAAGGTGTGTTTCCAAACTGCTGTATCAAAAGAAAGGTTCAACTCTCTTAGTTGTGGACACACATCCCACATAAGTTTCGGAGAAATCCTCCGTCTCGTTTTTATGGGAAGATACTTCCTTTTTCACCGTAGGCCTGAAAGCGCTCTAAATGTCCACTTGCAGATACTGAAGAAAGAGTGTTTCAAACCTGCTCTATGAAACGGAATGTTCAGCTCTGAGGCTTGAATGCAGATATCACAAAGTAGTTTCTGACAGTGCTTCTGTCTAGATTTTAGAAGAAGATATTCCCGTTTCCAATGAAATCGTTAGAACTATCTTGATATCCACATACAGATTCTACAAAAAGAGTGTTTCCAAACTGCTCTATAAAAAGAAAGGTTCAACTCTGTTAGTTGAGGACACTCATCACAAAGAAGTTTCTGAGAATGCTTCTGTCTAGATTTTATAAGAAGATATTCCCGTTTCCAACGAAATCTTCACAGTTATCCAAAAATCGACTTGCAGATTCTACAAAAAGAGTGTTTCCAAACTGCTCTATCAAAAGAAAGTTTCAACTCTGTTAGTTGAGGACACACATGCCAAATAAGTTTCGGAGAATGCTTCTGTGTAGATTTAATGGGGAGATATTTCGTGTTTCACCATAGGCCCGAATGCGCTCGAAATGTCCACTTCCAGACACTACAGAAAGAGGGTTTCCAACCTGCTCTATGAAAGGGAATGTTCAGCTAAGTGAGTTGAATGCACATATCACAAAGTAGCTTCTGACTGTGCTTCTGTCTAGATTTCAGATGAAGATATTCCCGTTTCCAATGAAATGGTTAGAACTATCTAGATATCCACTTACAGATTCTACAAAAAGAGTGTTTCGAAAGTGCTCTGTCAAAAGAAAGGTTCAACTCTGTTAGTTGAGGACACTCATCACAAAGAAGTTTCTGAGAATGCTTCTGTCTAGAATTTAGATGAAGATATTCCCGTTTCCAACGAAATCATCACAGTTATCCAAATATCCACTTGAAGATTCTACAAAAAGAGTGTTTCCAAACTGCTGTAGCAAAAGAAATGTTGAACTCTGTTAGTTGAGGACAAACATCACAAAGAAGTTTCTGAGAATGCTTCTGTCAAGATTTTATATGAAGATATTACCGTTTCCAACGAAATCTTCACAGTTATCCAAATATCCACTTGCAGATTCTACAAAAAGAGTGTTTCCAAACTGCTCTATCAAAAGAAAGGATCAACTCTGTTAGCTGAGGACACACATCCCAAATAAGTTTCTGAGAACGCTTCTGTGTAGATTTAAAGGGGAGATATTTCGTTTTTCACCATAGGCCCGAATGCGCTCGAAATGTCCACTTCCAGACACTACAGAAAGAGGGTTTCCAACCTGCTCTATGAAAGGGAATGTTCATCTCTGTGACTTGAATGCAGATATCACAAAGTAGTTTCTGACAGTGCTTCTGTCTAGAATTTAGATGAAGATATTCACGTTTCCAACGAAATCTTTAGGACTATCTAGATATCCAATTACAGATTCCACAAAAAGAGTGTTTCCAAACTGCTCTATAAAAAGAAAGGCTCAACTCTGTTAGTTGAGGACACTCATCACAAAGAAGCTTCTGAGAATGCTTCTGTCTAGATTTTATATGAAGATATTCCCGTTTCCAACGAAATCTTCACAGTTATCCAAACATCGACTTGCAGATTCTACAACATGAGTGTTTCCAAACTGCTCTATCAAAAGAAAGTTTCAACTCTGTTAGTTGAGGACACACATGCCAAATAAGTTTCTGAGAATGCTTCTGTGTAGTTTTTATGGGAAGATATTACGTTTTTCACCACAGGCCCGAATGCGCTCGAAATATCCACTTCCAGATACTACAGAAAGAGGGTTTCAAACCTGCTCTTTGAAAGGGAATGTTCAGCTCTGTGACTTGAATGCAGATATCACAAAGTAGTTTCTGACAGTGCTTCTGTCTAGATTTCAGATGAAGATATTCCCTTTTCCAATGAAATCGTTAGAACTATCTAGATATCCACTAACAGATTCGACAAATGAGTGTTTCCAAAGTGCTCTGTCAAAAGAAAGGTTCAACTCTGTTAGTTGAGGACACTCATCACAAAGAAGTTTCTGAGAATGCTTCTGTCTAGATTTTATATGAAGATATTCCCGTTTCCAACGAAATCATCACAGTTATCCAACTTCCACTTGCAGATTCTACAAAAAGAGTGTTTCCAAATTGCTGTATCAAAAGAAAGGTTGATCTCTGTTAGTTGAGGACACACACCACAAAGAAGTTTCTGTGAATGCTTCTGTCTATATTTTACCTGAAGATGTTCCCGTTTCCTATGAAATCTTCACAGCTTTCCAAATATCCACTTGCAGATTCTACAAAAAGAGTGTTTCCAAACTGCTGTATCAAAAGAAAGTTCAACTCTCTTAGTTGAGGACACACATCCCAAATAAGTTTCTGAGACAGCCTCTGTCTCGTTTTTATGGGAAATACTTCCTTTTTCTCCGTAGGCCTGAAAGCACTCGAAATGTCCACTTCCAGATACTGCAGAAAGAGTGTTTCAAACCTGCTCTATGAAACGGAATGTTCAGCTCTGAGACTTGAATGCAGATATCACAAAGTAGTTTCTGACAGTGCTTCTGTCTAGATTTAAGAAGAAGATATTCCCGTTTCCAACAAAATCGTTAGAACTGTCTTGATATCCACATACAGATTCTACAAAAAGAGTGTTTCCAAACCTCTCTATAAAAAGAAAGGTTCAGCTCTGTTAGTTGAGGACACACATCACAAGGAAGTTTCTGAGAATGCTTCTGTCTAGATTTTATATAAAGATATTCCCGTTTCCAATGAAATCTTCACAGTTATCCAAATATCCACTTGAAGATTCCACAAAAAGAGTGTTTCCAAACTGCTCTATCAAAAGAAAGGTTGAACACTGTTAGTTGAGGACACACATCACAAAGAAGTTTCTGAGAATGCTTCTTTCTAGATTTTAGATGAAGATATTCCCGTTCCCAACGATATCATCACAGTCAAACAAATATACACTTGCAGATTCTACAAAAAGTGTGTTTCCAAAGTGCTCTATCCAAAGAAAGGTTCAACTCTGTTAGTTGAGGACACACATCACAAAGAAGTTTCTGAGAGTGCTTCTGTCTAGATTTTAAATGAAGATATTCCCGTTTCCAACGAAATCTTCAAAGCTATAACAATATCCACTTACAGATTCTACAAAAAGAGTGTTTCCAAACTGCTGTAGCAAAAGAAAGGCTCAACTCTGTTAGTTGAGGACACACATCACAAAGAAGTTTCTGAGAATGCTTCTGTCTAGGTTTTTCATGAAGATATTCCCGTTTCCTACGAAATCTTCACAGCTTTCCAAATATCCACTTGCAGATCCTACAAAAATTGTGTTTCCAAACTGCTGTATCATAAGAAAGGTTCAACTATCTTAGTTGTGGACACACATCCCACATAAGTTTCTGAGAAATCCTCCGTCTCGTTTTTATGGGAAGATACTTCCTTTTTCACCGTAGTCCTGAAAGCGCTCGAAATGTCCACTTGCAGATACTGCAGAAAGAGTGTTTCAAACCTGCTCTATGAAACGGAATGTTCAGCTCTGAGGCTTGAATGCAGATATCACAAAGTAGTTTCTGACAGTGCTTCTGTCTAGATTTTAGAAGAAGATATTCCCGTTTCCAATGAAATCGTTAGAACTCTCTTGATATCCACATACAGATACTACAAAAAGAGTGTTTCCAAACTGCTGTAGCAAAAGAAATGTTGAACTCTGTTAGTTGAGGACAAACATCACAAAGAAGTTTCTGAGAATGCTTCTGTCAAGATTTTATATGAAGATATTACCGTTTCCAACGAAATCTTCACAGTTATCCAAATATCCACTTGCAGATTCTACAAAAAGAGTGTTTCCAAACTGCTATATCAAAAGAAATGATCAAGTCTGTTAGTGGAGTAAACTCATCCCAAATAAGTTTCTTAGAATGCTTTTGTCTAGATTTTATGGGATGATATTTCCTTTTTCACCATAGGCCTGAAAGCGCTCGAAATGTCCACTTCCAGATACTACAGAAAGACTGTTTCAAACCTACTCTATGAAAGGGAATGTTCAGCTCTGTGACTTGAATGCAGATATCACAAAGTAGTTTCTGACAGCGCTTCTGTATAGATTTTAGATGAAGATATTCCCGTTTCCAACGAAATCATCACAGTTATCCAAATATCCACTTACAGATTCTACAAAAACAGGGTTTCCAAACTGCTGTATCCAAAGAAAGGTTCAACTCTGTTAGTTGAGGACACACATCCCAAATAAGTTTCTGAGAACGCTTCTGTGTAGATTTAAAGGGGAGATATTTCGTTTTTCACCATAGGCCCGAATGCGCTCGAAATGTCCACTTCCAGACACTACAGAAAGAGGGTTTCCAACCTGCTCTATGAAAGGGAATGTTCAGCTCTGTGACTTGAATGCAGATATCACAAAGTAGTTTCTGACAGTGCTTCTGTCTAGAATTTAGATGAAGATGTTCCCGTTTCCAACGAAATCCTTAGGTCTATCTAGATATCCAATTACAGATTCCACAAAAAGAGTGTTTCCAAACTGCTCTATAAAAAGAAAGGTTCAACTCTGTTAGTTGAGGACACTCATCACAAAGAAGTTTCTGAGAATGCTTCTGTCTAGATTTTATATGAAGATATTCCCGTTTCCAACGAAATCTTCACAGTTATCCAAACATCGACTTGCAGATTCTACAACATGAGTGTTTCCAAACTGCTCTATCAAAAGAAAGTTTCAACTCTGTTAGTTGAGGACACACATGCCAAATAAGTTTCTGAGAATGCTTCTGTGTAGTTTTTATGGGAAGATATTACGTTTTTCACCACAGGCCCGAATGCGCTCGAAATATCCACTTCCAGATACTACAGAAAGAGGGTTTCAAACCTGCTCTTTGAAAGGGAATGTTCAGCTCTGTGACTTGAATGCAGATATCACAAAGTAGTTTCTGACAGTGCTTCTGTCTAGATTTCAGATGAAGATATTCCCTTTTCCAATGAAATCGTTAGAACTATCTAGATATCCACTAACAGATTCGACAAATGAGTGTTTCCAAAGTGCTCTGTCAAAAGAAAGGTTCAACTCTGTTAGTTGAGGACACTCATCACAAAGAAGTTTCTGAGAATGCTTCTGTCTAGATTTTATATGAAGATATTCCCGTTTCCAATGAAATCATCACAGTTATCCAACTTCCACTTGCAGATTCTACAAAAAGAGTGTTTCCAAGTTGCTGTATCAAAAGAAAGGTTGATCTCTGTTAGTTGAGGACACACACCACAAAGAAGTTTCTGTGAATGCTTCTGTCTATATTTTACCTGAAGATGTTCCCGTTTCCTATGAAATCTTCACAGCTTTCCAAATATCCACTTGCAGATTCTACAAAAAGAGTGTTTCCAAACTGCTGTATCAAAAGAAAGTTCAACTCTCTTAGTTGAGGACACACATCCCAAATAAGTTTCTGAGACAGCCTCTGTCTCGTTTTTATGGGAAATAATTCCTTTTTCTCCGTAGGCCTGAAAGCACTCGAAATGTCCACTTCCAGATACTGCAGAAAGAGTGTTTCAAACCTGCTCTATGAAACGGAATGTTCAGCTCTGAGACTTGAATGCAGATATCACAAAGTAGTTTCTGACAGTGCTTCTGTCTAGATTTAAGAAGAAGATATTCCCGTTTCCAACAAAATCGTTAGAACTGTCTTGATATCCACATACAGATTCTACAAAAAGAGTGTTTCCAAACCTCTCTATAAAAAGAAAGGTTCAGCTCTGTTAGTTGAGGACACACATCACAAGGAAGTTTCTGAGAATGCTTCTGTCTAGATTTTATATAAAGATATTCCCGTTTCCAATGAAATCTTCACAGTTATCCAAATATCCACTTGAAGATCCCACAAAAAGAGTGTTTCCAAACTGCTCTATCAAAAGAAAGGTTGAACACTGTTAGTTGAGGACACACATCACAAAGAAGTTTCTGAGAATGCTTCTTTCTAGATTTTAGATGAAGATATTCCCGTTCCCAACGATATCATCACAGTCAAACAAATATCCACTTGCAGATTCTACAAAAAGAGTGTTTCCAAAGTGCTCTATCCAAAGAAAGGTTCAACTCTGTTAGTTGAGGACACACATCACAAAGAAGTTTCTGAGAGTGCTTCTGTCTAGATTTTAAATGAAGATATTCCCGTTTCCAACGAAATCTTCAAAGCTATAACAATATCCACTTACAGATTCTACAAAAAGAGTGTTTCCAAACTGCTGTAGCAAAAGAAAGGCTCAACTCTGTTAGTTGAGGACACACATCACAAAGAAGTTTCTGAGAATGCTTCTGTCTAGGTTTTTCATGAAGATATTCCCGTTTCCTACGAAATCTTCACAGCTTTCCAAATATCCACTTGCAGATCCTACAAAAATTGTGTTTCCAAACTGCTGTATCATAAGAAAGGTTCAACTGTCTTAGTTGTGGACACACATCCCACATAAGTTTCTGAGAAATCCTCCGTCTCGTTTTTATGGGAAGATACTTCCTTTTTCACCGTAGTCCTGAAAGCGCTCGAAATGTCCACTTGCAGATACTGCAGAAAGAGTGTTTCAAACCTGCTCTATGAAACGGAATGTTCAGCTCTGAGGCTTGAATGCAGATATCACAAAGTAGTTTCTGACAGTGCTTCTGTCTAGATTTTAGAAGAAGATATTCCCGTTTCCAATGAAATCGTTAGAACTCTGTTGATATCCACATACAGATACTACAAAAAGAGTGTTTCCAAACTGCTGTAGCAAAAGAAATGTTGAACTCTGTTAGTTGAGGACAAACATCACAAAGAAGTTTCTGAGAATGCTTCTGTCAAGATTTTATATGAAGATATTACCGTTTCCAACGAAATCTTCACAGTTATCCAAATATCCACTTGCAGATTCTACAAAAAGAGTGTTTCCAAACTGCTATATCAAAAGAAATGATCAAGTCTGTTAGTGGAGTAAACTCATCCCAAATAAGTTTCTTAGAATGCTTTTGTCTAGATTTTATGGGATGATATTTCCTTTTTCACCATAGGCCTGAAAGCGCTCGAAATGTCCACTTCCAGATACTACAGAAAGACTGTTTCAAACCTACTCTATGAAAGGGAATGTTCAGCTCTGTGACTTGAATGCAGATATCACAAAGTAGTTTCTGACAGCGCTTCTGTATAGATTTTAGATGAAGATATTCCCGTTTCCAACGAAATCATCACAGTTATCCAAATATCCACTTACAGATTCTACAAAAACAGGGTTTCCAAACTGCTGTATCCAAAGAAAGGTTCAACTCTGTTAGTTGAGGACACACATCCCAAATAAGTTTCTGAGAACGCTTCTGTGTAGATTTAAAGGGGAGATATTTCGTTTTTCACCATAGGCCCGAATGCGATCGAAATGTCCACTTCCAGACACTACAGAAAGAGGGTTTCCAACCTGCTCTATGAAAGGGAATGTTCAGCTCTGTGACTTGAATGCAGATATCACAAAGTAGTTTCTGACAGTGCTTCTGTCTAGAATTTAGATGAAGATGTTCCCGTTTCCAACGAAATCCTTAGGTCTATCTAGATATCCAATTACAGATTCCACAAAAAGAGTGTTTCCAAACTGCTCTATAAAAAGAAAGGTTCAACTCTGTTAGTTGAGGACACTCATCACAAAGAAGTGTCTGAGAATGCTTCTGTCTAGATTTTATATGAAGATATTCCCGTTTCCAACGAAATCTTCACAGTTATCCAACTTCCACTTGCAGATTCTACAAAAAGAGTGTTTCCAAATTGCTGTATCAAAAGAAAGGTTGAACTCTGTTAGTTGAGGACACACATCACAAAGAAGTTTCTGAGAATGCTTCTGTCTATATTTTACATGAAGATGTTCCCGTTTCCTATGAAATCTTCACAGCTTTCCAAATATCCACTTGCAGATTCTACAAAAAGAGTGTTTCCAAACTGCTGTATCAAAAGAAAGTTCAACTCTCTTAGTTGAGGACACACATCCCAAATAAGTTTCTGAGACAGCCTCTGTCTCGTTTTTATGGGAAATACTTCCTTTTTCTCCGTAGGCCTGAAAGCACTCGAAATGTCCACTTCCAGATACTGCAGAAAGAGTGTTTCAAACCTGCTCTATGAAACGGAATGTTCAGCTCTGAGACTTGAATGCAGATATCACAAAGTAGTTTCTGACAGTGCTTCTGTCTAGATTTTAGAAGAAGATATTCCCGTTTCCAACAAAATCGTTAGAACTGTCTTGATATCCACATACAGATTCTACAAAAAGAGTGTTTCCAAACCGCTCTATAAAAAGAAAGGTTCAACTCTGTTAGTTGAGGACACACATCACAAGGAAGTTTCTGAGAATGCTTCTGTCTAGATTTTATATAAAGATATTCCCGTTTCCAATGAAATCTTCACAGTTATCCAAATATCCACTTGAAGATTCCACAAAAAGAGTGTTTCCAAACTGCTCCATCAAAAGAAAGTTTCAACTCTGTTAGTTGAGGACACACATGCCAAATAAGTTTCGGAGAATGCTTCTGTGTAGATTTAATGTGGAGATATTTCGTTTTTCACCATAGGCCCGAATGCGCTCGAAATGTCCACTTCCAGACACTACAGAAAGAGGGTTTCCAACCTGCTCTATGAAAGGGAATGTTCAGCTAAGTGAGTTGAATGCAGATATCACAAAGTAGTTTCTGACAGTGCTTCTGTCTAGATTTCAGATGAAGATATTCCCGTTCCCAATGAAATCGTTAGAACTATCTTGATATCCACTTACAGATTCTACAAAAAGAGTGTTTCGAAAGTGCTCTGTCAAAAGAAAGGTTCAACTCTGTTAGTTGAGGACACTCATCACAAAGAAGTTTCTGAGAATGCTTTTGTCAAGATTTTATATGAAGATATTCCGGTTTCCTATGAAATCTTCACAGTTATCCAAATATCCACTTGCAGATTCTACAAAAAGAGTGTTTCCAAACTGCTATATCAAAAGAAATGATCAAGTCTGTTAGTGGAGTAAACTCATCCCAAATAAGTTTCTTAGAATGCTTTTGTCTAGATTTTATGGGATGATATTTCTTTTTCACCATAGGCCAGAAAGCGCTCTAATTGTCCACTTCCAGATATTACAGAAAGACTGTTTCAAACCTACTCTATGAAAGGGAATGTTCAGCTCTGTGACTTGAATGCAGATATCACAAAGTAGTTTCTGACAGCGCTTCTGTCTAGAGTTTAGATGAAGATATTCCCGTTTCCAAAGAAATCATCACAGTTATCCAAATATCCACTTACAGATTCTACGAAAACAGTGTTTCCAAACTGCTGTATCCAAAGAAAGGTTCAACTCTGTTAGTTGAGGACACACATCCCAAATAAGTTTCTGAGACCGCTTCTTTGTAGATTTAAAGGGGAGATATTTCGGTTTTCACCATAGGCCCGAATGCGCTCGAAATGTCCACTTCCAGACACTACAGAAAGAGGGTTTCCAACCTGCTCTATGAAAGGGAATGTTCAGCTCTGTGACTTGAATGCAGATATCACAAAGTAGTTTCTGACAGTGCTTCTGTCTAGAATTTAGATGAAGATATTCCCGTTTCCAACGAAATCCTTTGGACTATCCAGATATCCAATTACAGATTCCACAAAAAGAGTGTTTCCAAACTGCTCTATAAAAAGAAAGGTTCAACTCTGTCAGTTGAGGACACTCATCACAAAGAAGTTTCTGAGAATGCTTCTGTCTAGATTTTATATGAAGATATTCCCGTTTCCAACGAAATCTTCACAGTTATCCAAACATCGACTTGCAGATTCTACAACAAGAGTGTTTCCAAACTGCTCTATCAAAAGAAAGTTTCAACTCTGTTAGTTGAGGACACACATGCCAAATAAGTTTCTGAGAATGCTTCTGTGTAGTTTTTATGGGAAGGTATTACGTTTTTCACCATAGGCCCGAATGCGCTCGAAATATCCACTTCCAGATACTACAGAAAGAGGGTTTCAAACCTGCTCTTTGAAAGGGAATGTTCAGCTCTGTGACTTGAATGCAGATATCACAAAGTAGTTTATGACAGTGCTTCTGTCTAGATTTCAGATGAAGATATTCCCTTTTCCAATGAAATCGTTAGAACTATCTAGATATCCACTAACAGATTCGACAAAAAGAGTGTTTCCAAAGTGCTCTGTCAAAAGAAAGGTTCAACTCTGTTAGTTGAGGACACTCATCACAAAGAAGTTTCTGAGAATGCTTCTGTCTAGATTTTATATGAAGATATTCCCGTTTCCAACGAAATCATCACAGTTATCCAACTTCCACTTGCAGATTCTACAAAAAGAGTGTTTCCAAATTGCTGTATCAAAAGAAAGGTTGAACTCTGTTAGTTGAGGACACACATCACAAAGAAGTTTCTGAGAATGCTTCTGTCTATATTTTACATGAAGATGTTCCCGTTTCCTATGAAATCTTCACAGCTTTCCAAATATCCACTTGCAGATTCTACAAAAAGAGTGTTTCCAAACTGCTGTATCAAAAGAAAGTTCAACTCTCTTAGTTGAGGACACACATCCCAAATAAGTTTCTGAGACAGCCTCTGTCTCGTTTTTATGGGAAATACTTCCTTTTTCTCCGTAGGCCTGAAAGCACTCGAAATGTCCACTTCCAGATACTGCAGAAAGAGTGTTTCAAACCTGCTCTATGAAACGGAATGTTCAGCTCTGAGACTTGAATGCAGATATCACAAAGTAGTTTCTGACAGTGCTTCTGTCTAGATTTTAGAAGAAGATATTCCCGTTTCCAACAAAATCGTTAGAACTGTCTTGATATCCACATACAGATTCTACAAAAAGAGTGTTTCCAAACCGCTCTATAAAAAGAAAGGTTCAACTCTGTTAGTTGAGGACACACATCACAAAGAAGTTTCTGAGAATGCTTCTGTCTAGATTTTAGATGAAGATATTCCCGTTTCCAATGATATCATCACAGTTAAACAAATATCCACTCGCAGATTCTACAAAAAGAGTGTTTCCAAACTGCTCTATCAAAAGAAAGTTTCAACTCTGTTAGTTGAGGACACACATGCCAAATAAGTTTCGGAGAATCCTTCTGTGTAGATTTAATGGGGAGATATTTCGTTTTTCACCATAGGCCCGAATGCGCTCGAAATGTCCACTTCCAGACACTACAGAAAGAGGGTTTCCAACCTGCTCTATGAAAGGGAATGTTCAGCTAAGTGAGTTGAATGCAGATATCACAAAGTAGTTTCTGACAGTGCTTCTGTCTAGATTTCAGATGAAGATATTCCCGTTTCCAATGAAATCGTTAGAACTATCTAGATATCCACTTACAGATTCTACAAAAAGAGTGTTTCGAAAGTGCTCTGTCAAAAGAAAGGTTCAACTCTGTTAGTTGAGGACACTCATCACAAAGAAGTTTCTGAGAATGCTTTTGTCAAGATTTTATATGAAGATATTCCCGTTTCCTATGAAATCTTCACAGTTATCCAAATATCCACTTGAAGATTCTACAAAAAGAGTGTTTCCAAACTGCTGTAGCAAAAGAAATGTTGAACTCTGTTAGTTGAGGACAAACATCACAAAGAAGTTTCTGAGAATGCTTCTGTCAAGATTTTATATGAAGATATTACCGTTTCCAACGAAATCTTCACAGTTATCCAAATATCCACTTGCAGATTCTACAAAAAGAGTGTTTCCAAACTGCTATATCAAAAGAAATGATCAAGTCTGTTAGTGGAGTAAACTCATCCCAAATAAGTTTCTTAGAATGCTTTTGTCTAGATTTTATGGGATGATATTTCCTTTTTCACCATAGGCCTGAAAGCGCTCGAAATGTCCACTTCCAGATACTACAGAAAGACTGTTTCAAACCTACTCTATGAAAGGGAATGTTCAGCACTGTGACTTGAATGCAGATATCACAAAGTAGTTTCTGACAGCGCTTCTGTCTAGATTTTAGATGAAGATATTCCGGTTTCCAACGAAATCATCACAGTTATCCAAATATCCACTTACAGATTCTACAAAAAGAGTGTTTCCAAACTGCTGTATCCAAAGAAAGGTTCAACTCTTTTAGTTGAGAACACACATCCCAAATAAGTTTCTGAGAACGCTTCTGTGTAGATTTAAAGGGGAGATATTTCGTTTTTCACCATAGACCCGAATGCGCTCGAAATGTCCACTTCCAGACACTACAGAAAGAGGGTTTCCAACCGGCTCTATGAAAGGGAATGTTCAGCTCTGTGACTTGAATGCAGATATCAAAAAGTAGTTTCTGACAGTGCTTCTGTCTAGAATTTAGATGAAGATATTCCCGTTTCCAACGAAATCCTTAGGACTATCTAGATATCCAATTACAGATTCCACAAAAAGAGTGTTTCCAAACTGCTCTATAAAAAGAAAGGTTCAACTCTGTTAGTTGAGGACACTCATCACAAAGAAGTTTCTGAGAATGCTTCTGTCTAGATTTTATATGAAGATATTCCCGTTTCCAACGAAATCTTCACAGTTATCCAACTTCCACTTGCAGATTCTACAAAAAGAGTGTTTCCAAATTGCTGTATCAAAAGAAAGGTTGAACTCTGTTAGTTGAGGACACACATCACAAAGAAGTTTCTGAGAATGCTTCTGTCTATATTTTACTTGAAGATGTTCCCGTTTCCTATGAAATCTTCACAGCTTTCCAAATATCCACTTGCAGATTCTACAAAAAGAGTGTTTCCAAACTGCTGTATCAAAAGAAAGTTCAACTCTCTTAGTTGAGGACACACATCCCAAATAAGTTTCTGAGACAGCCTCTGTCTCGTTTTTATGGGAAATACTTCCTTTTTCTCCGTAGGCCTGAAAGCACTCGAAATGTCCACTTCCAGATACTGCAGAAAGAGTGTTTCAAACCTGCTCTATGAAACGGAATGTTCAGCTCTGAGACTTGAATGCAGATATCACAAAGTAGTTTCTGACAGTGCTTCTGTCTAGGTTTTAGAAGAAGATATTCCCGTTTCCAACAAAATCGTTAGAACTGTCTTGATATCCACATACGGATTCTACAAAAAGAGTGTTTCCAAACCGCTCTATAAAAAGAAAGGTTCAACTCTGTTAGTTGAGGACACACATCATAAGGCAGTTTCTGAGAATGTTTCTGTCTAGATTTTATATAAAGATATTCCCGTTTCCAATGAAATCTTCACAGTTATCCAAATATCCACTTGAAGATTCCACAAAACGAGTGTTTCCAAACTGCTGTAGCAAAAGAAATGTTGAACTCCGTTAGTTGAGGTCACACATCACAAAGAAGTTTCTGAGAATGCTTCTTTCTAGATTTTAGATGAAGATATTCCCGTTTCCAACGATATCATCACAGTTAAACAAATATCCACTTGCAGATTCTACAAAAAGAGTGTTTCCAAACAGCTCTACCCAAAGAAACGTTCAACTCTGTTAGTTGAGGACACACATCACAAAGAAGTTTCTGAGAATGCTTCTGTCTAGATTTTAAATGAAGATATTCCCGTTTCCAACGAAATCTTCAGAGCTATACCAATATCCACTTACAGATTCTACAAAAAGTGTGTTTCCAAACTGCTGTATCAAAAGAGAGCTTCAACTCTCCTAGTTGTGGACACACATCCCACATAAGTTTCTGAGATATCATCCGTCTAGTTTTTATGGAAAGATACTTCCTTTTTCACCGTAGGCCTGAAAGCGCTCGAAATGTCCACTTGCAGATACTGCAGAAAGAGTGTTTCAAACCTGCTCTATGAAACGGAATGTTCAGCTCTGAGGCTTGAATGCAGATATCACAAAGTAGTTTCTGACAGTGCTTCTGTCTAGATTTTAGAAGAAGATATTCCCGTTTCCAATGAAATCGTTAGAACTATCTTGATATCCACATACAGATTCTACAAAAAGAGTGTTTCCAAACTGCTCTATAAAAAGAAAGGTTCAACTCTGTTAGATGAGGACACTCATCACAAAGAAGTTTCTGAGAATGCTTCTGGCTAGATTTTATATGAAGAAATTCCCATTTCCAACGAAATCTTCACAATTATCCAAAAATCGACTTGCAGATTCTACAAAAAGAGTGTTTCCAAACTGCTCTATCAAAAGAAAGTTTCAACTCTGTTAGTTGAGGACACACATGCCAAATATGTTTCGGAGAATGCTTCTGTGTAGATTTAATGGGGAGATATTTCGTTTTTCACCATAGGCCCGAATGCGCTCGAAATGTCCACTTCCAGACACTACAGAAAGAGGGTTTCCAACCTGCTCTATGAAAGGGAATGTTCAGCTAAGTGAGTTGAATGCAGATATCACAAAGTAGTTTCTGACAGTGCTTCTGTCTAGATTTCAGATGAAGATATTCCCGTTCCCAATGAAATCGTTAGAACTATCTAGATATCCACTTACAGATTCTACAAAAAGAGTGTTTCGAAAGTGCTCTGTCAAAAGAAAGGTTCAACTCTGTTAGTTGAGGACACTCATCACAAAGAAGTTTCTGAGAATGCTTCTGTCAAGATTTTATATGAAGATATTACCGTTTCCAACGAAATCTTCACAGTTATCCAAATATCCACTTGCAGATTCTACAAAAAGAGTGTTTCCAAACTGCTATATCAAAAGAAATGATCAAGTCTGTTAGTGGAGTAAACTCATCCCAAATAAGTTTCTTAGAATGCTTTTGTCTAGATTTTATGGGATGATATTTCCTTTTTCACCATAGGCCTGAAAACGCTCGAAATGTCCACTTCCAGATACTACAGAAAGACTGTTTCAAACCTACTCTATGAAAGGGAATGTTCAGCTCTGTGACTTGAATGCAGATATCACAAAGTAGTTTCTGACAGCGCTTCTGTCTAGATTTTAGATGAAGATATTCCCGTTTCCATCGAAATAATCACAGTTATCCAAATATCCACTTACAGATTCTACAAAAACAGTGTTTCCAAACTGCTGTATCCAAAGAAAGGTTCAACTCTGTTAGTTGAGGACACACATCCCAAATAAGTTTCTGAGAACGCTTCTGTGTAGATTTAAAGGGGAGATATTTCGTTTTTCACCATAGGCCCGAATGCGCTCGAAATGTCCACTTCCAGACACTACAGAAAGAGGGTTTC
Organism: Gorilla gorilla gorilla; assembly: GCF_029281585.2. Taxonomy (NCBI): domain Eukaryota; kingdom Metazoa; phylum Chordata; class Mammalia; order Primates; family Hominidae; genus Gorilla; species Gorilla gorilla. The sequence continues at coordinate 18,842,732 of NC_073237.2, forward strand.
CAACCTGCTCTATGAAAGGGAATGTTCAGCTCTGTGACTTGAATGCAGATATCACAAAGTAGTTTCTGACAGTGCTTCTGTCTAGAATTTAGATGAAGATATTCCCGTTTCCTACGAAATCCTTAGGACTATCTAGACATCCAATTACAGATTCCACAAAAAGAGTGTTTCCAAACTGCTCTATAAAAAGAAAGTTTCAACTCTGTTAGTTGAGGACACTCATCACAAAGAAGTTTCTGAGAATGCTTCTGTCGAGATTTTATATGAAGATATTCCCGTTTCCAACGAAATCTTCACAGTTATCCAAACATCGACTTGCAGATTCTACAAAAAAGAGTGTTTCCAAACTGCTCTATCAAAAGAAAGTTTCAACTCTGTTAGTTGAGGACACACATGCCAAATAAGTTTCTGAGAATGCTTCTGTGTAGTTTTTATGGGAAGATATTACGTTTTTCACCATAGGCCCGAATGCTCTCGAAATATCCACTTCCAGATACTACAGAAAGAGGGTTTCAAACCTGCTCTTTGAAAGGGAATGTTCAGCTCTGTGACTTGAATGCAGATATCACAAAGTAGTTTCTGACAGTGCTTCTGTCTAGATTTCAGATGAAGATATTCCCTTTTCCAATGAAATCGTTAGAACTATCTAGATATCCACTAACAGATTCGACAAAAAGAGTGTTTCCAAAGTGCTCTGTCAAAAGAAAGGTTCAACTCTGTTAGTTGAGGACACTCATCACAAAGAAGTTTCTGAGAATGCTTCTGTCTAGATTTTATATGAAGATATTCCCGTTTCCAACGAAATCATCACAGTTATCCAACTTCCACTTGCAGATTCTACAAAAAGAGTGTTTCCAAATTGCTGTATCAAAAGAAAGGTTGAACTCTGTTAGTTGAGGACACACATCACAAAGAAGTTTCTGAGAATGCTTCTGTCTATATTTTACATGAAGATGTTCCCGTTTCCTATGAAATCTTCACAGCTTTCCAAATATCCACTTGCAGATTCTACAAAAAGAGTGTTTCCAAACTGCTGTATCAAAAGAAAGTTCAACTCTCTTAGTTGAGGACACACATCCCAAATAAGTTTCTGAGACAGCCTCTGTCTCGTTTTTATGGGAAATACTTCCTTTTTCTCCGTAGGCCTGAAAGCACTCGAAATGTCCACTTCCAGATACTGCAGAAAGAGTGTTTCAAACCTGCTCTATGAAACGGAATGTTCAGCTCTGAGACTTGAATGCAGATATCACAAAGTAGTTTCTGACAGTGCTTCTGTCTAGATTTTAGAAGAAGATATTCCCGTTTCCAACAAAATCGTTAGAACTGTCTTGATATCCACATACAGATTCTACAAAAAGAGTGTTTCCAAACCGCTCTATAAAAAGAAAGGTTCAACTCTGTTAGTTGAGGACACACATCACAAAGAAGTTTCTGAGAATGCTTCTGTCTAGATTTTAGATGAAGATATTCCCGTTTCCAACGATATCATCACAGTTAAACAAATATCCACTCGCAGATTCTACAAAAAGAGTGTTTCCAAACTGCTCTATCAAAAGAAAGTTTCAACTCTGTTAGTTGAGGACACACATGCCAAATAAGTTTCGGAGAATGCTTCTGTGTAGATTTAATGGGGAGATATTTCGTTTTTCACCATAGGCCCGAATGCGCTCGAAATGTCCACTTCCAGACACTACAGAAAGAGGGTTTCCAACCTGCTCTATGAAAGGGAATGTTCAGCTAAGTGAGTTGAATGCAGATATCACAAAGTAGTTTCTGACAGTGCTTCTGTCTAGATTTCAGATGAAGATATTCCCGTTTCCAATGAAATCGTTAGAACTATCTAGATATCCACTTACAGATTCTACAAAAAGAGTGTTTCGAAAGTGCTCTGTCAAAAGAAAGGTTCAACTCTGTTAGTTGAGGACACTCATCACAAAGAAGTTTCTGAGAATGCTTTTGTCAAGATTTTATATGAAGATATTCCCGTTTCCTATGAAATCTTCACAGTTATCCAAATATCCACTTGAAGATTCTACAAAAAGAGTGTTTCCAAACTGCTGTAGCAAAAGAAATGTTGAACTCTGTTAGTTGAGGACAAACATCACAAAGAAGTTTCTGAGAATGCTTCTGTCAAGATTTTATATGAAGATATTACCGTTTCCAACGAAATCTTCACAGTTATCCAAATATCCACTTGCAGATTCTACAAAAAGAGTGTTTCCAAACTGCTATATCAAAAGAAATGATCAAGTCTGTTAGTGGAGTAAACTCATCCCAAATAAGTTTCTTAGAATGCTTTTGTCTAGATTTTATGGGATGATATTTCCTTTTTCACCATAGGCCTGAAAGCGCTCGAAATGTCCACTTCCAGATACTACAGAAAGACTGTTTCAAACCTACTCTATGAAAGGGAATGTTCAGCACTGTGACTTGAATGCAGATATCACAAAGTAGTTTCTGACAGCGCTTCTGTCTAGATTTTAGATGAAGATATTCCCGTTTCCAACGAAATCATCACAGTTATCTAAATATCCACTTACAGATTCTACAAAAAGAGTGTTTCCAAACTGCTGTATCCAAAGAAAGGTTCAACTCCTTTAGTTGAGAACACACATCCCAAATAAGTTTCTGAGAACGCTTCTGTGTAGATTTAAAGGGGAGATATTTCGTTTTTCACCATAGGCCCGAATGCGCTCGAAATGTCCACTTCCAGACACTACAGAAAGAGGGTTTCCAACCGGCTCTATGAAAGGGAATGTTCAGCTCTGTGACTTGAATGCAGATATCAAAAAGTAGTTTCTGACAGTGCTTCTGTCTAGAATTTAGATGAAGATATTCCCGTTTCCAACGAAATCCTTAGGACTATCTAGATATCCAATTACAGATTCCACAAAAAGAGTGTTTCCAAACTGCTCTATAAAAAGAAAGGTTCAACTCTGTTAGTTGAGGACACTCATCACAAAGAAGTTTCTGAGAATGCTTCTGTCTAGATTTTATATGAAGATATTCCCGTTTCCAACGAAATCTTCACAGTTATCCAACTTCCACTTGCAGATTCTACAAAAAGAGTGTTTCCAAATTGCTGTATCAAAAGAAAGGTTGAACTCTGTTAGTTGAGGACACACATCACAAAGTAGTTTCTGAGAATGCTTCTGTCTATATTTTACTTGAAGATGTTCCCGTTTCCTATGAAATCTTCACAGCTTTCCAAATATCCACTTGCAGATTCTACAAAAAGAGTGTTTCCAAACTGCTGTATCAAAAGAAAGTTCAACTCTCTTAGTTGAGGACACACATCCCAAATAAGTTTCTGAGACAGCCTCTGTCTCGTTTTTATGGGAAATACTTCCTTTTTCTCCGTAGGCCTGAAAGCACTCGAAATGTCCACTTCCAGATACTGCAGAAAGAGTGTTTCAAACCTGCTCTATGAAACGGAATGTTCAGCTCTGAGACTTGAATGCAGATATCACAAAGTAGTTTCTGACAGTGCTTCTGTCTAGATTTTAGAAGAAGATATTCCCGTTTCCAACAAAATCGTTAGAACTGTCTTGATATCCACATACAGATTCTACAAAAAGAGTGTTTCCAAACCGCTCTATAAAAAGAAAGGTTCAAATCTGTTAGTTGAGGACACACATCACAAGGAAGTTTCTGAGAATGCTTCTGTCTAGATTTTATATAAAGATATTCCCGTTTCCAATGAAATCTTCACAGTTATCCAAATATCCACTTGAAGATTCCACAAAAAGAGTGTTTCCAAACTTCTCTATCAAAAGAAAGGTTGAACACTGTTAGTTGAGGACACACATCACAAAGAAGTTTCTGAGAATGCTTCTTTCCAGATTTTAGATGAAGATATTCCCGTTTCCAACGATATCATCACAGTCAAACAAATATACACTTGCAGATTCTACAAAAAGTGTGTTTCCAAAGTGCTCTATCCAAAGAAAGGTTCAACTCTGTTAGTTGAGGACACACATCACAAAGAAGTTTCTGAGAATGCTTCTGTCTAGATTTTAAATGAAGATATTCCCGTTTCCAACGAAATCTTCAAAGCTATAAAAATATCCACTTACAGATTCTACAAAAAGAGTGTTTCCAAACTGCTGTAGGAAAAGAAATGTTGAACTCTGTTAGTTGAGGACAAACATCACAAAGAAGTTTCTGAGAATGCTTCTGTCAAGATTTTATATGAAGATATTACCGTTTCCAACGAAATCTTCACAGTTATCCAAATATCCACTTGCAGATTCTACAAAAAGAGTGTTTCCAAACTGCTATATCAAAAGAAATGATCAAGTCTGTTAGTGGAGTAAACTCATCCCAAATAAGTTTCTTAGAATGCTTTTGTCTAGATTTTATGGGATGATATTTCCTTTTTCACCATAGGCCTGAAAGCGCTCGAAATGTCCACTTCCAGATACTACAGAAAGACTGTTTCAAACCTACTCTATGAAAGGGAATGTTCAGCACTGTGACTTGAATGCAGATATCACAAAGTAGTTTCTGACAGCGCTTCTGTCTAGATTTTAGATGAAGATATTCCCGTTTCCAACGAAATCATCACAGTTATCCAAATATCCACTTACAGATTCTACAAAAAGAGTGTTTCCAAACTGCTGTATCCAAAGAAAGGTTCAACTCTTTTAGTTGAGAACACACATCCCAAATAAGTTTCTGAGAACGCTTCTGTGTAGATTTAAAGGGGAGATATTTCGCTTTTCACCATAGGCCCGAATGCGCTCGAAATGTCCACTTCCAGACACTACAGAAAGAGGGTTTCCAACCGGCTCTATGAAAGGGAATGTTCAGCTCTGTGACTTGAATGCAGATGTCACAAAGTAGTTTCTGACAGTGCTTCTGTCTAGAATTTAGATGAAGATATTCCCGTTTCCAACGAAATCCTTAGGACTATCTAGATATCCAATTACAGATTCCACAAAAAGAGTGTTTCCAAACTGCTCTATAAAAAGAAAGGTTCAACTCTGTTAGTTGAGGACACTCATCACAAAGAAGTTTCTGAGAATGCTTCTGTCTAGATTTTATATGAAGATATTCCCGTTTCCAACGAAATCTTCACAGTTATCCAACTTCCACTTGCAGATTCTACAAAAAGAGTGTTTCCAAATTGCTGTATCAAAAGAAAGGTTGAACTCTGTTAGTTGAGGACACACATCACAAAGAAGTTTCTGAGAATGCTTCTGTCTATATTTTACTTGAAGATGTTCCCGTTTCCTATGAAATCTTCACAGCTTTCCAAATATCCACTTGCAGATTCTACAAAAAGAGTGTTTCCAAACTGCTGTATCAAAAGAAAGTTCAACTCTCTTAGTTGAGGACACACATCCCAAATAAGTTTCTGAGACAGCCTCTGTCTCGTTTTTATGGGAAATACTTCCTTTTACTCCGTAGGCCTGAAAGCACTCGAAATGTCCACTTCCAGAAACTGCAGAAAGAGTGTTTCAAACCTGCTCTATGAAACGGAATGTTCAGCTCTGAGACTTGAATGCAGATATCACAAAGTAGTTTCTGACAGTGCTTCTGTCTAGATTTTAGAAGAAGATATTCCCGTTTCCAACAAAATCGTTAGAACTGTCTTGATATCCACATACAGATTCTACAAAAAGAGTGTTTCCAAACCGCTGTATAAAAAGAAAGGTTCAAATCTGTTAGTTGAGGACACACATCACAAGGAAGTTTCTGAGAATGCTTCTGTCTAGATTTTATATAAAGATATTCCCGTTTCCAATGAAATCTTCACAGTTATCCAAATATCCACTTGAAGATTCCACAAAAAGAGTGTTTCCAAACTTCTCTATCAAAAGAAAGGTTGAACACTGTTAGTTGAGGACACACATGCCAAATAAGTTTCGGAGAATGCTTCTGTGTAGATTTAATGGGGAGATATTTCGTTTTTCACCATAGGCCCGAATGCGCTCGAAATGTCCACTTCCAGACACTACAGAAAGAGGGTTTCCAACCTGCTCTATGAAAGGGAATGTTCAGCTAAGTGAGTTGAATGCAGATATCACAAAGTAGTTTCTGACAGTGCTTCTGTCTAGATTTCAGATGAAGATATTCCCGTTTCCAATGAAATCGTTAGAACTATCTTGATATCCACTTACAGATTCTACAAAAAGAGTGTTTCGAAAGTGCTCTGTCAAAAGAAAGGTTCAACTCTGTTAGTTGAGGACACTCATCACAAAGAAGTTTCTGAGAATGCTTTTGTCAAGATTTTATATGAAGATATTCCCGTTTCCTATGAAATCTTCACTGTTATCCAAATATCCACTTGAAGATTCTACAAAAAGAGTGTTTCCAAACTGCTGTAGCAAAAGAAATGTTGAACTCTGTTAGTTGAGGACAAACATCACAAAGAAGTTTCTGAGAATGCTTCTGTCAAGATTTTATATGAAGATATTACCGTTTCCAACGAAATCTTCACAGTTATCCAAATATCCACTTGCAGATTCTACAAAAAGAGTGTTTCCAAACTGCTATATCAAAAGAAATGATCAAGTCTGTTAGTGGAGTAAACTCATCCCAAATAAGTTTCTTAGAATGCTTTTGTCTAGATTTTATGGGATGATATTTCCTTTTTCACCATAGGCCTGAAAGTGCTCGAAATGTCCACTTCCAGATACTACAGAAAGACTGTTTCAAACCTACTCTATGAAAGGGAATGTTCAGCTCTGTGACTTGAATGCAGATATCACAAAGTAGATTCTGACAGCGCTTCTGTCTAGATTTTAGATGAAGATATTCCGGTTTCCAACGAAATCATCACAGTTATCCAAATATCCACTTTCAGATTCTACAAAAACAGTGTTTCCAAACTGCTGTATCCAAAGAAAGGTTCAACTCTGTTAGTTGAGGACACACATCCCAAATAAGTTTCTGAGAACGCTTCTGTGTAGATTTAAAGGGGAGATATTTCGTTTTTCACCATAGGCCCGAATGCGCTCGAAATGTCCACTTCCAGACACTACAGAAAGAGGGTTTCCAACCTGCTGTATGAAAGGGAATGTTCAGCTCTGTGACTTGAATGCAGATATCACAAAGTAGTTTCTGACAGTGCTTCTGTCTAGAATTTAGATGAAGATATTCCCGTTTCCAACGAAATCCTTAGGACTATCTAGATATCCAATTACAGATTCCACAAAAAGAGTGTTTCCAAACTGCTCTATAAAAAGAAAGGTTCAACTCTGTTAGTTGAGGACACTCATCACAAAGAAGTTTCTGAGAATGCTTCTGTCTAGATTTTATATGAAGATATTCCCGTTTCCAATGAAATCTTCACAGTTATCCAACTTCCACTTGCAGATTCTACAAAAACAGTGTTTCCAAATTGCTGTATCAAAAGAAAGGTTGAACTCTGTTAGTTGAGGACACACATCACAAAGAAGTTTCTGAGAATGCTTCTGTCTATATTTTACATGAAGATGTTCCCGTTTCCTATGAAATCTTCACAGCTTTCCAAATATCCACTTGCAGATTCTACAAAAAGAGTGTTTCCAAACTGCTGTATCAAAAGAAAGTTCAACTCTCTTAGTTGAGGACACACATCCCAAATAAGTTTCTGAGACAGCCTCTGTCTCGTTTTTATGGGAAATACTTCCTTTTTCTCCGTAGGCCTGAAAGCACTCGAAATGTCCACTTCCAGATACTGCAGAAAGAGTGTTTCAAACCTGCTCTATGAAACGGAATGTTCAGCTCTGAGACTTGAATGCAGATATCACAAAGTAGTTTCTGACAGTGCTTCTGTCTAGATTTTAGAAGAAGATATTCCCGTTTCCAACAAAATCGTTAGAACTGTCTTGATATCCACATACAGATTCTACAAAAAGAGTGTTTCCAAACCGCTCTATAAAAAGAAAGGTTCAACTCTGTTAGTTGAGGGCACACATCACAAGGAAGTTTCTGAGAATGCTTCTGTCTAGATTTTATATAAAGATATTCCCGTTTCCAATGAAATCTTCACAGTTATCCAAATATCCACTTGAACATTCCACAAAAAGAGTGTTTCCAAACTTCTCTATCAAAAGAAAGGTTGAACACTGTTAGTTGAGGACACACATCACAAAGAAGTTTCTGAGAATACTTCTTTCTAGATTTTAGATGAAGATATTCCCGTTTCCCACGATATCATCACAGTTAAACAAATATCCACTTGCAGATTCTACAAAAAGAGTGTTTCCAAAGTGCTCTATCCAAAGAAAGGTTCAACTCTGTTAGTTGAGGACACACATCACAAAGAAGTTTCTGAGAATGCTTCTGTCTAGATTTTAAATGAAGATATTCCCGTTTCCAACGAAATCTTCAGAGCTATAAAAATATCCACTTACAGATTCTACAAAAAGAGTGTTTCCAAACTGCTGTAGCAAAAGAAAGGCTCAACTCTGTTAGTTGAGGACACACATCACAAAGAAGTTTCTGAGAATGCTTCTGTCTAGATTTTACATGAAGATATTACCGTTTCCTACGAAATCTTCACAGCTCTCCAAATATCCACTTGGAAATTCTACAAAAAGTGTGTTTCCAAACTGCTGTATGAAAAGAAAGGTTCAACTCTGTTAGTTGAGGACACTCATCACAAAGAAGTTTCTGAGAATGCTTCTGTCTAGATTTTATATGAAGATATTCCCGTTTCCAACGAAATCTTCACAGTTATCCAAATATCCACTTACAGATTCTACAAAAAGAGTGTTTCCAAACTGCTCTATCAAAAGAAAGTTTCAACTCTGTTAGTTGAGGACACACATGCCAAATAAGTTTCGGAGAATGCTTCTGTGTAGATTTAAAGGGGAGATATTTCGTTTTTCACCATTGGCCCGAATGCGCTCGAAATGTCCACTTCCAGACACTACAGAAAGAGGGTTTCCAACCTGCTCTATGAAAGGGAATGTTCAGCTCAGTGAGTTGAATGCAGATATCACAAAGTAGTTTCTGACAGTGCTTCTGTCTAGATTTCAGATGAAGATATTCCCGTTTCCAATGAAATCGTTAGAACTATCTTGATATCCACTTACAGATTCTACAAAAAGAGTGTTTCGAAAGTGCTCTGTCAAAAGAAAGGTTCAACTCTGTTAGTTGAGGACACTCATCACAAAGAAGTTTCTGAGAATGCTTTTGTCAAGATTTGATATGAAGATATTCCCGTTTCCTATGAAATCTTCACAGCTTTCCAAATATCCACTTGCAAATTCTACAAAAAGTGTGTTTCCAAACTGCTGTATCAAAAGAAAGGTTAAACTCCCTTAGTTGTGGACACACATCCCACATAAGTTTCTGAGAAATCCTCCGTCTCGTTTTTATGGGAAGATACTTCCTTTTTCACCGTAGGCCTGAAAGCGCTCGAAATGTCCACTTGCAGATACTGCAGAAAGAGTGTTTCAAACCTGCTCTATGAAACGGAATGTTCAGCTCTGAGGCTTGAATGCAGATATCACAAAGTAGTTTCTGACAGTGCTTCTGTCTAGATTTTAGAAGAAGATATTCCCGTTTCCAATGAAATCGTTAGAACTATCATGATATCCACATACAGATTCTACAAAAAGAGTGTTTCCAAACTGCTCTATAAAAAGAAAGGTTCAACTCTGTTAGTTGAGGACACTCATCACAAAGAAGTTTCTGAGAATGCTTCTGTCTAGATTTTATATGAAGATATTCCCGTTTCCAACGAAATCTTCACAGTTATCCAAAAATTGACTTGCAGATTCTACAAAAAGAGTGTTTCCAAACTGCTCTATCAAAAGAAAGTTTCAACTCTGTTAGTTGAGGACACACATGCCAAATAAGTTTCGGAGAATGCTTCTGTGTAGATTTAATGGGGAGATATTTCGTTTTTCACCATAGGCCCGAATGCGCTCGAAATGTCCACTTCCAGACACTACAGAAAGAGGGTTTCCAACCTGCTCTATGAAAGGGAATGTTCAGCTAAGTGAGGTGAATGCAGATATCACAAAGTAGTTTCTGACAGTGCTTCTGTCTGGATTTCAGATGAAGATATTCCCGTTTCCAATGAAATCGTTAGAACTATCTAGATATCCACTTACAGATTCTACAAAAAGAGTGTTTCGAAAGTGCTCTGTCAAAAGAAAGGTTCAACTCTGTTAGTTGAGGACACTCATCACAAAGAAGTTTCTGAGAATGCTTTTGTCAAGATTTTATATGAAGATATTCCCGTTTCCTATGAAATCTTCACAGTTATCCAAATATCCACTTGAAGATTCTACAAAAAGAGTGTTTCCAAACTGCTGTAGGAAAAGAAATGTTGAACTCTGTTAGTTGAGGACAAACATCACAAAGAAGTTTCTGAGAACGCTTCTGTCAAGATTTTATATGAAGATATTACCGTTTCCAACGAAATCTTCACAGTTATCCAAATATCCGCTTGCAGATTCTACAAAAAGAGTGTTTCCAAACTGCTATATCAAAAGAAATGATCAAGTCTGTTAGTGGAGTAAACTCATCCCAAATAAGTTTCTTAGAATGCTTTTGTCTAGATTTTATGGGATGATATTTCCTTTTTCACCATAGGCCTGAAAGCGCTCGAAATGTCCACTTCCAGATACTACAGAAAGACTGTTTCAAACCTACGCTATGAAAGGGAATGTTCAGCTCTGTGACTTGAATGCAGATATCACAAAGTAGTTTCTGACAGCGCTTCTGTCTAGATTTTAGATGAAGATATTCCCGTTTCCAACGAAATCATCACAGTTATCCAAATATCCACTTACAGATTCTACAAAAACAGTGTTTCCAAACTGCTGTATCCAAAGAAAGGTTCAACTCTGTTAGTTGAGGACACACATCGCAAATAAGTTTCTGAGAACGCTTCTGTGTAGATTTAAAGGGGAGATATTTCGTTTTTCACCACAGGCCCGAATGCGCTCGAAATATCCACTTCCAGATACTATAGAAAGAGGGTTTCAAACCTGCTCTTTGAAAGGGAATGTTCAGCTCTGTGACTTGAATGCAGATATCACAAAGTAGTTTCTGACAGTGCTTCTGTCTAGATTTCAGATTAAGATATTCCCTTTTCCAATGAAATCGTTAGAACTATCTAGATATCCACTAACAGATTCGACAAATGAGTGTTTCCAAAGTGCTCTGTCAAAAGAAAGTTTCAACTCTGTTAGTTGAGGACACTCATCACAAAGAAGTTTCTGAGAATGCTTCTGTCTAGATTTTATATGAAGATATTCCCGTTTCCAACGAAATCATCACAGTTATCCAACTTCCACTTGCAGATTCTACAAAAAGAGTGTTTCCAAATTGCTGTATCAAAAGAAAGGTTGAACTCTGTTAGTTGAGGACACACATCACAAAGAAGTTTCTGAGAATGCTTCTGTCTATATTTTACATGAAGATGTTCCCGTTTCCTATGAAATCTTCACAGCTTTCCAAATATCCACTTGCAGATTCTACAAAAAGAGTGTTTCCAAACTGCTGTATCAAAAGAAAGTTCAACTCTCTTAGTTGAGGACACACATCCCAAATAAGTTTCTGAGACAGCCTCTGTCTCGTTTTTATGGGAAATACTTCCTTTTTCTCCGTAGGCCTGAAAGCACTCGAAATGTCCACTTCCAGATACTGCAGAAAGAGTGTTTCAAACCTGCTCTATGAAACGGAATGTTCAGCTCTGAGACTTGAATGCAGATATCACAAAGTAGTTTCTGACAGTGCTTCTGTCCAGATTTTAGAAGAAGATATTCCCGTTTCCAACAAAATCATTAGAACTATCTTGATATCCACATACAGATTCTACAAAAAGAGTGTTTCCAAACCGCTCTATAAAAAGAAAGGTTCAACTCTGTTAGTTGAGGACACACATCACAAGGAAATTTCTGAGAATGCTTCTGTCTAGATTTTATATTAAGATATTCCCGTTTCCAATGAAATCTTCACAGTTATCCAAATATCCACTTGAAGATTCCACAAAAAGAGTGTTTCCAAACTGCTGTAGCAAAAGAAATGTTGAACTCTGTTAGTTGAGGACACACATCACAAAGAAGTTTCTGAGAATGCTTCTTTCTAGATTTTAGATGAAGATATTCCCGTTTCCAACGATATCATCACAGTTAAACAAATATCCACTTGCAGATTCTACAAAAAGAGTGTTTCCAAAGTGCTCTATCCAAAGAAAGGTTCAACTCTGTTAGTTGAGGACACACATCACAAAGAAGTTTCTGAGAATGCTTCTGTCTAGATTTTAAATGAAGATATTCCCGTTTCCAACGAAATCTTCAGAGCTATACCAATATCCACTTACAGATTCTACAAAAAGAGTGTTTCCAAACTGCTGTAGCAAAAGAAAGGTTCAACTCTGTTAGTTGAGGACACACATCACAAAGAAGTTTCTGAGAATGCTTCTGTCTAGATTTTACATGAAGATATCCCCGTTTCCTACGAAATCTTCACAGCTTTCCAAATATCCACTTGCAGATTCTACAAAAAGTGTGTTTCCAAACTGCTGTATCAAAAGAAAGGTTCAACTCTCTTAGTTGTGGACACACATCCCACATAAGTTTCTGAGAAATCCTCTGTCTCGTTTTTATGGGAAGATACTTCCTTTTTCACCGTAGGCCTGAAAGCGCTCGAAATGTCCACTTGCAGATACTGCAGAAAGAGTGTTTCAAACCTGCTCTATGAAACGGAATGTTCAGCTCTGAGGCTTGAATGCAGATATCACAAAGTAGTTTCTGACAGTGCTTCTGTCTAGATTTTAGAAGAAGATATTCCCGTTTCCAATGAAATCGTTAGAACTATCTTGATATCCACATACAGATTCTACAAAAAGAGTGTTTCCAAACTGCTCTATAAAAAGAAAGGTTCAACTCTGTTAGTTGAGGACACTCATCACAAAGAAGTTTCGGAGAATGCTTCTGTCTAGATTTTATAGGAAGATATTCCCGTTTCCAACGAAATCTTCACAGTTATCCAAAAATCGACTTGCAGATTCTACAAAAAGAGTGTTTCCAAACTGCTCTATCAAAAGAAAGTTTCAACTCTGTTAGTTGAGGACACACATGCCAAATAAGTTTCGGAGAATGCTTCTGTGTAGATTTAATGGGGAGATATTTCGTTTTTCACCATAGGCCCGAATGCGCTCGAAATGTCCACTTCCAGACACTACAGAAAGAGGGTTTCCAACCTGCTCTATGAAAGGGAATGTTCAGCTAAGTGAGGTGAATGCAGATATCACAAAGTAGTTTCTGACAGTGCTTCTGTCTAGATTTCAGATGAAGATATTCCCGTTTCCAATGAAATCGTTAGAACTATCTAGATATCCACTTACAGATTCTACAAAAAGAGTGTTTCGAAAGTGCTCTGTCAAAAGAAAGGTTCAACTCTGTTAGTTGAGGACACTCATCACAAAGAAGTTTCTGAGAATGCTTTTGTCAAGATTTTATATGAAGATATTCCCGTTTCCTATGAAATCTTCACAGTTATCCAAATATCCACTTGAAGATTCTACAAAAAGAGTGTTTCCAAACTGCTGTAGCAAAAGAAATGTTGAACTCTGTTAGTTGAGGACAAACCTCACAAAGAAGTTTCTGAGAATGCTTCTGTCAGGATTTTATATGAAGATATTACCGTTTCCAACGAAATCTTCACAGTTATCCAAATATCCACTTGCAAATTCTACAAAAAGAGTGTTTCCAGACTGCTATATCAAAAGAAATGATCAAGTCTGTTAGTGGAGTAAACTCATCCCAAATAAGTTTCTTAGAATGCTTTTGTCTAGATTTTATGGGATGATATTTCCTTTTTCACCATAGGCCTGAAAGCGCTGGAAATGTCCACTTCCAGATACTACAGAAAGACTGTTTCAAACCTACTCTATGAAAGGGAATGTTCAGCTCTGTGACTTGAATGCAGATATCACAAAGGAGTTTCTGACAGCGCTTCTGTCTAGATTTTAGATGAAGATATTCCCGTTTCCAACAAAATCATCACAGTTATCCAAATATCCACTTACAGATTCTACAAAAACAGTGTTTCCAAACTGCTGTATCCAAAGAAAGGTTCAACTCTGTTAGTTGAGGACACACATCCCCAATAAGTTTCAAAGAACGCTTCTGTGTAGATTTAAAGGGGAGATATTTCGTTTTTCACCATAGGCCCAAATGCGCTCGAAATGTCCACTTCCAGACACTACAGAAAGAGGGTTTCCAACCTGCTCTATGAAAGGGAACGTTCAGCTCTGTGACTTGAATGCAGATATCACAAAGTAGTTTCTGACAGTGCTTCTGTCTAGAATTTAGATGAAGATATTCCCGTTTCCAACGAAATCCTTAGGACTATCTAGATATCCAATTACAGATTCCACAAAAAGAGTGTTTCCAAACTGCTCTGTAAAAAGAAAGGTTCAACTCTCTTAGCTGAGGACACTCATCACAAAGAAGTTTCTGAGCATGCTTCTGTCTAGATTTTATATGAAGATATTCCCGTTTCCAACGAAATCTTCACATTTATCCAAAGATCGACTTGCAGATTCTACAAAAAGAGTGTTTCCAAACTGCTCTGTCAAAAGAAAGTTTCAACTCTGTTAGTTGAGGACAAACATGCCAAATTAGTTTCTGAGAATGCTTCTGTGTAGTTTTTATGGGAAGATATTACGTTTTTCATCAAACGCCCGAATGCGCTCGAAATATCCACTTCCAGATACTTCAGAAAGAAGGTTTCAAACCTGCTCTTTGAAAGGGAATGTTCAGCTCTGTGACTTGAATGCAGATATCACAAAGTAGTTTCTGACAGTGCTTCTGTCTAGATTTCAGATGAAGACATTCCCTTTTCCAATGAAATCGTTAGAACTATCTAGATATCCACTAACAGATTCGACAAATGAGTGTTTCCAAAGTGCTCTGTCAAAAGAAAGGTTCAACTCTGTTAGTTGAGGACACTCATCACAAAGAAGTTTCTGAGAATGCTTCTGTCTAGATTTTATATGAAGATATTCCCGTTTCCAACGAAATCATCACAGTTATCCAACTT
Source organism: Gorilla gorilla gorilla (assembly GCF_029281585.2). Taxonomy (NCBI): domain Eukaryota; kingdom Metazoa; phylum Chordata; class Mammalia; order Primates; family Hominidae; genus Gorilla; species Gorilla gorilla. The sequence goes on from NC_073237.2 coordinate 18,857,732, forward strand.
CCACTTGCAGATTCTACAAAAAGAGTGTTTCCAAATTGCTGTATCAAAAGAAAGGTTGAACTCTGTTAGTTGAGGACACACATCACAAAGAAGTTTCTGAGAATGCTTCTGTCTATATTTTACATGAAGATGTTCCCGTTTCCTATGAAATCTTCACAGCTTTCCAAATATCCACTTGCAGATTCTACAAAAAGAGTGTTTCCAAACTGCTGTATCAAAAGAAAGTTCAACTCTCTTAGTTGAGGACACACATCCCAAATAAGTTTCTGAGACAGCCTCTGTCTCGTTTTTATGAGAAATACTTCCTTTTTCTCCGTAGGCCTGAAAGCACTCGAAATGTCCACTTCCAGATACTGCAGAAAGAGTGTTTCAAACGTGCTCTATGAAACGGAATGTTCAGCTCTGAGACTTGAATGCAGATATCACAAAGTAGTTTCTGACAGTGCTTCTGTCTAGATTTTAGAAGAAGATATTCCCGTTTCCAACAAAATCGTTAGAACTGTCTTGATATCCACATACAGATTCTACAAAAAGAGTGTTTCCAAACCGCTCTATAAAAAGAAAGGTTCAACTCTGTTAGTTGAATACACACATCACAAGGAAGTTTCTGAGAATGCTTCTGTCTAGATTTTATATAAAGATATTCCCGTTTCCAATGAAATCTTCACAGTTATCCAAATATCCACTTGAAGATTCCACAATAAGTGTGTTTCCAAACTGCTGTAGCAAAATAAATGTTGAACTCTGTTAGTTGAGGACACACATCACAAAGAAGTTTCTGAGAATGCTTCTTTCTAGATTTTAGATGAAGATATTCCCGTTTCCAACGATATCATCACAGTTAAACAAATATCCACTTGCAGATTCTACAAAAAGAGTGTTTCCAAAGTGCTCTATCCAAAGAAAGGTTCAACTCTGTTAGTTGAGTACACACATTACAAAGAAGTTTCTGATAATGCTTCTGTCTAGATTTTATATGAAGATATTCCCGTTTCCAACGAAATCTTCACAGTTATCCAAAAATCGACTTGCAGATTCTACAAAAAGAGTGTTTCCAAACTGCTCTATCAAAAGAAAGTTTCAACTGTGTTAGTTGAGGACACACATGCCAAATAAGTTTCGGAGAATGCTTCTGTGTAGATTTAATGGGGAGATATTTCGTTTTTCACCATAGGCCCGAATGCGCTCGAAATGTCCACTTCCAGACACTACAGAAAGAGGGTTTCCAACCTGCTCTATGAAAGGGAATGTTCAGCTAAGTGAGTTGAATGCACATATCACAAAGTAGTTTCTGACAGTGCTTCTGTCTAGATTTCAGATGAAGATATTCCCGTTTCAAATGAAATGGTTAGAACTATCTAGATATCCACTTAAAGATTCTACAAAAAGAGTGTTTCGAAAGTGCTCTGTCAAAAGAAAGCTTCTACTCTGTTAGTTGAGGACACTCATCACAAAGAAGTTTCTGAGAATGCTTCTGTCTAGAATTTAGATGAAGTTATTCCCGTTTCCAACGAAATCATAACAGTTATCCAAATATCCACTTACAGATTCTACAAAAACAGTGTTTCCAAACTGCTGTATCCAAAGAAAGGTTCAACTCTGTTAGTTGAGGACACACATCCCAAATAAGTTTCTGAGACCGCTTCTGTGTAGATTTAAAGGGGAGATATTTCGTTTTTCACCATAGTCCCGAATGCGTTCGAAATGTCCACTTCCAGACACTACAGAAAGAGTGTTTCCAACCTGCTCTATGAAAGGGAATGTTCAGCTCTGTGACTTGAATGCAGATATCACAAAGTAGTTTCTGACAGTGCTTCTGTCTAGAATTTAGATGAAGATATTCCCGTTTCCAACGAAATCCTTAGGACTATCTAGACATCCAATTACAGATTCCACAAAAAGAGTGTTTCCAAACTGCTCTATAAAAAGAAAGTTTCAACTCTGTTAGTTGAGGACACTCATCACAAAGAAGTTTCTGAGAATGCTTCTGTCTAGATTTTATATGAAGATATTCCCGTTTCCAACGAAATCTTCACAGTTATCCAAACATTGACTTGCAGATTCTACAAAAAGTGTGTTTCCAAACTGCTCTATCAAAAGAAAGTTTCAACTCTGTTAGTTGAGGACACACATGCCAAATAAGTTTCTGAGAATGCTTCTGTGTAGTTTTTATGGGAAGATATTACGTTTTTCACCATAGGCCCGAATGCGCTCGAAATATCCACTTCCAGATACTACAGAAAGAGGGTTTCAAACCTGCTCTTTGAAAGGGAATGTTCAGCTCTGTGACTTGAATGCAGATATGACAAAGTAGTTTCTGACAGTGCTTCTGTCTAGATTTCAGATGAAGATATTCCCTTTTCCATTGAAATCGTTAGAACTATCTAGATATCCACTAACAGATTCGACAAAAAGAGTGTTTCCAAAGTGCTCTGTCAAAAGAAAGGTTCAGCTCTGGTAGTTGAGGACACACATCACAAGGAAGTTTCTGAGAATGCTTCTGTCTAGATTTTATATAAAGATATTCCCGTTTCCAATGAAATCTTCACAGTTATCCAAATATCCACTTGAAGATTCCACAAAAAGAGTGTTTCCAAACTGCTCTATCAAAAGAAAGGTTGAACACTGTTAGTTGAGGACACACATCACAAAGAAGTTTCTGAGAATGCTTCTTTCTAGATTTTAGATGAAGATATTCCCGTTCCCAACGATATCATCACAGTCAAACAAATATACACTTGCAGATTCTACAAAAAGTGTGTTTCCAAAGTGCTCTATCCAAAGAAAGGTTCAACTCTGTTAGTTGAGGACACACATCACAAAGAAGTTTCTGAGAGTGCTTCTGTCTAGATTTTAAATGAAGATATTCCCGTTTCCAACGAAATCTTCAAAGCTATAACAATATCCACTTACAGATTCTACAAAAAGAGTGTTTCCAAACTGCTGTAGCAAAAGAAAGGCTCAACTCTGTTAGTTGAGGACACACATCACAAAGAAGTTTCTGAGAATGCTTCTGTCTAGGTTTTTCATGAAGATATTCCCGTTTCCTACGAAATCTTCACAGCTTTCCAAATATCCACTTGCAGATCCTACAAAAATTGTGTTTCCAAACTGCTGTATCATAAGAAAGGTTCAACTCTCTTAGTTGTGGACACACATCCCACATAAGTTTCTGAGAAATCCTCCGTCTCGTTTTTATGGGAAGATACTTCCTTTTTCACCGTAGTCCTGAAAGCGCTCGAAATGTCCACTTGCAGATACTGCAGAAAGAGTGTTTCAAACCTGCTCTATGAAACGGAATGTTCAGCTCTGAGGCTTGAATGCAGATATCACAAAGTAGTTTCTGACAGTGCTTCTGTCTAGATTTTAGAAGAAGATATTCCCGTTTCCAATGAAATCGTTAGAACTCTCTTGATATCCACATACAGATACTACAAAAAGAGTGTTTCCAAACTGCTGTAGCAAAAGAAATGTTGAACTCTGTTAGTTGAGGACAAACATCACAAAGAAGTTTCTGAGAATGCTTCTGTCAAGATTTTATATGAAGATATTACCGTTTCCAACGAAATCTTCACAGTTATCCAAATATCCACTTGCAGATTCTACAAAAAGAGTGTTTCCAAACTGCTATATCAAAAGAAATGATCAAGTCTGTTAGTGGAGTAAACTCATCCCAAATAAGTTTCTTAGAATGCTTTTGTCTAGATTTTATGGGATGATATTTCCTTTTTCACCATAGGCCTGAAAGCGCTCGAAATGTCCACTTCCAGATACTACAGAAAGACTGTTTCAAACCTACTCTATGAAAGGGAATGTTCAGCTCTGTGACTTGAATGCAGATATCACAAAGTAGTTTCTGACAGCGCTTCTGTCTAGATTTTAGATGAAGATATTCCCGTTTCCAACGAAATCATCACAGTTATCCAAATATCCACTTACAGATTCTACAAAAACAGGGTTTCCAAACTGCTGTATCCAAAGAAAGGTTCAACTCTGTTAGTTGAGGACACACATCCCAAATAAGTTTCTGAGAACGCTTCTGTGTAGATTTAAAGGGGAGATATTTCGTTTTTCACCATAGGCCCGAATGCGCTCGAAATGTCCACTTCCAGATACTGCAGAAAGAGTGTTTCAAACCTGCTCTATGAAACGGAATGTTCAGCTCTGAGACTTGAATGCAGATATCACAAAGTAGTTTCTGACAGTGCTTCTGTCTAGATTTTAGAAGAAGATATTCCCGTTTCCAACAAAATCGTTAGAACTGTCTTGATATCCACATACAGATTCTACAAAAAGAGTGTTTCCAAACCGCTCTATAAAAAGAAAGGTTCAACTCTGTTAGTTGAGGACACACATCACAAGGAAGTTTCTGAGAATGCTTCTGTCTAGATTTTATATAAAGATATTCCCGTTTCCAATGAAATCTTCACAGTTATCCAAATATCCACTTGAAGATTCCACAAAAAGAGTGTTTCCAAACTGCTCCATCAAAAGAAAGTTTCAACTCTGTTAGTTGAGGACACACATGCCAAATAAGTTTCGGAGAATGCTTCTGTGTAGATTTAATGGGGAGATATTTCGTTTTTCACCATAGGCCCGAATGCGCTCGAAATGTCCACTTCCAGACACTACAGAAAGAGGGTTTCCAACCTGCTCTATGAAAGGGAATGTTCAGCTAAGTGAGTTGAATGCAGATATCACAAAGTAGTTTCTGACAGTGCTTCTGTCTAGATTTCAGATGAAGATATTCCCGTTCCCAATGAAATCGTTAGAACTATCTTGATATCCACTTACAGATTCTACAAGAAGAGTGTTTCGAAAGTGCTCTGTCAAAAGAAAGGTTCAACTCTGTTAGTTGAGGACACTCATCACAAAGAAGTTTCTGAGAATGCTTTTGTCAAGATTTTATATGAAGATATTCCGGTTTCCTATGAAATCTTCACAGTTATCCAAATATCCACTTGCAGATTCTACAAAAAGAGTGTTTCCAAACTGCTATATCAAAAGAAATGATCAAGTCTGTTAGTGAAGTAAACTCATCCCAAATAAGTTTCTTAGAATGCTTTTGTCTAGATTTTATGGGATGATATTTCTTTTTCACCATAGGCCAGAAAGCGCTCGAATTGTCCACTTCCAGATACTACAGAAAGACTGTTTCAAACCTACTCTATGAAAGGGAATGTTCAGCTCTGTGACTTGAATGCAGATATCACAAAGTAGTTTCTGACAGCGCTTCTGTCTAGAGTTTAGATGAAGATATTCCCGTTTCCAAAGAAATCATCACAGTTATCCAAATATCCACTTACAGATTCTACAAAAACATTGTTTCCAAACTGCTGTATCCAAAGAAAGGTTCAACTCTGTTAGTTGAGGACACACATCCCAAATAAGTTTCTGAGACCGCTTCTGTGTAGATTTAAAGGGGAGATATTTCGGTTTTCACCATAGGCCCGAATGCGCTCGAAATGTCCACTTCCAGACACTACAGAAAGAGGGTTTCCAACCTGCTCTATGAAAGGGAATGTTCAGCTCTGTGACTTGAATGCAGATATCACAAAGTAGTTTCTGACAGTGCTTCTGTCTAGAATTTAGATGAAGATATTCCCGTTTCCAACGAAATCCTTTGGACTATCCAGATATCCAATTACAGATTCCACAAAAAGAGTGTTTCCAAACTGCTCTATAAAAAGAAAGGTTCAACTCTGTCAGTTGAGGACACTCATCACAAAGAAGTTTCTGAGAATGCTTCTGTCTAGATTTTATATGAAGATATTCCCGTTTCCAACGAAATCTTCACAGTTATCCAAACATCGACTTGCAGATTCTACAACAAGAGTGTTTCCAAACTGCTCTATCAAAAGAAAGTTTCAACTCTGTTAGTTGAGGACACGCATGCCAAATAAGTTTCTGAGAATGCTTCTGTGTAGTTTTTATGGGAAGGTATTACGTTTTTCACCATAGGCCCGAATGCGCTCGAAATATCCACTTCCAGATACTACAGAAAGAGGGTTTCAAACCTGCTCTTTGAAAGGGAATGTTCAGCTCTGTGACTTGAATGCAGATATCACAAAGTAGTTTATGACAGTGCTTCTGTCTAGATTTCAGATGAAGATATTCCCTTTTCCAATGAAATCGTTAGAACTATCTAGATATCCACTAACAGATTCGACAAAAAGAGTGTTTCCAAAGTGCTCTGTCAAAAGAAAGGTTCAACTCTGTTAGTTGAGGACACTCATCACAAAGAAGTTTCTGAGAATGCTTCTGTCTAGATTTTATATGAAGATATTCCCGTTTCCAACGAAATCATCACAGTTATCCAACTTCCACTTGCAGATTCTACAAAAAGAGTGTTTCCAAATTGCTGCATCAAAAGAAAGGTTGAACTCTGTTAGTTGAGGACACACATCACAAAGAAGTTTCTGAGAATGCTTCTGTCTATATTTTACATGAAGATGTTCCCGTTTCCTATGAAATCTTCACAGCTTTCCAAATATCCACTTGCAGATTCTACAAAAAGAGTGTTTCCAAACTGCTGTATCAAAAGAAAGTTCAACTCTCTTAGTTGAGGACACACATCCCAAATAAGTTTCTGAGACAGCCTCTGTCTCGTTTTTATGGGAAATACTTCCTTTTTCTCCGTAGGACTGAAAGCACTCGAAATGTCCACTTCCAGATACTGCAGAAAGAGTGTTTCAAACCTGCTCTATGAAACGGAATGTTCAGCTCTGAGACTTGAATGCAGATATCACAAAGTAGTTTCTGACAGTGCTTCTGTCTAGATTTTAGAAGAAGATATTCCCGTTTCCAACAAAATCGTTAGAACTGTCTTGATATCCACATACGGATTCTACAAAAAGAGTGTTTCCAAACCGCTCTATAAAAAGAAAGGTTCAACTCTGTTAGTTGAGGACACACATCACAAGGCAGTTTCTGAGAATGTTTCTGTCTAGATTTTATATAAAGATATTCCCGTTTCCAATGAAATCTTCACAGTTATCCAAATATCCACTTGAGGATTCCACAAAACGAGTGTTTCCAAACTGCTGTAGCAAAAGAAATGTTGAACTCCGTTAGTTGAGGACACACATCACAAAGAAGTTTCTGAGAATGCTTCTTTCTAGATTTTAGATGAAGATATTCCCGTTTCCAACGATATCATCACAGTTAAACAAATATCCACTTGCAGATTCTACAAAAAGAGTGTTTCCAAACTGCTCTACCCAAAGAAAGGTTCAACTCTGTTAGTTGAGGACACACATCACAAAGAAGTTTCTGAGAATGCTTCAGTCTAGATTTTACATGAAGATATTCCCGTTTCCTACGAAATCTTCACAGCTTTCCAAATATCCACTTGCAGATCCTACAAAAAGTGTGTTTCCAAACTGCTGTATCAAAAGAAAGGTTCAACTCTCTTAGTTGTGGACACACATCCCACATAAGTTTCTGAGAAATCCTCCGTCTCGTTTTTATGGGAAGATACTTCCTTTTTCACCGTAGGCCTGAAAGCGCTCGAAATGTCCACTTGCAGATACTGAAGAAAGAGTGTTTCAAACCTGCTCTATGAAACGGAATGTTCAGCTCTGAGGCTTGAATGCAGATATCACAAAGTAGTTTCTGACAGTGCTTCTGTCTAGATTTTAGAAGAGATTCCCGTTTCCAATGAAATCGTTAGAACTATCTTGATATCCACATACAGATTCTACAAAAAGAGTGTTTCCAAACTGCTCTATAAAAAGAAAGGTTCAACTCTGTTAGTTGAGGACACTCATCACAAAGAAGTTTCTGAGAATGCTTCTGTCTAGATTTTATATGAAGATATTCCCGTTTCCAACGAAATCTTCACAGTTATCCAAACATCGACTTGCAGATTCTACAAAAAGAGTGTTTCCAAACTGCTCTATCAAAAGAAAGTTTCAACTCTGTTAGTTGAGGACACACATGCCAAATAAGTTTCGGAGAATGCTTCTGTGTAGATTTAATGGGGAGATATTTCGTTTTTCACCATAGGCCCGAATGCGCTCGAAATGTCCACTTCCAGACACTACAGAAAGAGGGTTTCCAACCTGCTCTATGGAAGGGAATGTTCAGCTAAGTGAGTTGAATGCAGATATCACAAAGTAGTTTCCGACAGTGCTTCTGTCTAGATTTCAGATGAAGATATTCCCGTTCCCAATGAAATAGTTAGAACTATCTTGATATCCACTTACAGATTCTACAAAAAGAGTGTTTCGAAAGTGCTCTGTCAAAAGAAAGGTTCAACTCTGTTAGTTGAGGACACTCATCACAAAGAAGTTTCTGAGAATGCTTTTGTCAAGATTTTATATGAAGATATTCCGGTTTCCTATGAAATCTTCACAGTTATCCAAATATCCACTTGCAGATTCTACAAAAAGAGTGTTTCCAAACTGCTATATCGAAAGAAATGATCAAGTCTGTTAGTGGAGTAAACTCATCCCAAATAAGTTTCTTAGAATGCTTTTGTCTAGATTTTATGGGATGATATTTCCTTTTTCACCATAGGCCAGAAAGCGCTCGAATTGTCCACTTCCAGATACTACAGAAAGACTGTTTCAAACCTACTCTATGAAAGGGAATGTTCAGCTCTGTGACTTGAATGCAGATATCACAAAGTAGTTTCTGACAGCGCTTCTGTCTAGAGTTTAGATGAAGATATTCCCGTTTCCAAAGAAATCATCACAGTTATCCAAATACCCATTTACAGATTCTACAAAAACAGTGTTTCCAAACTGCTGTATCCAAAGAAAGGTTCAACTCTGTTAGTTGAGGACACACATCCCAAATAAGTTTCTGAGACCGCTTCTGTGTAGATTTAAAGGGGAGATATTTCGGTTTTCACCTTAGGCCCGAATGCGCTCGAAATGTCCACTTCCAGACACTACAGAAAGAGGGTTTCCAACCTGCTCTATGAAAGGGAATGTTCAGCTCTGTGACTTGAATGCAGATATCACAAAGTAGTTTCTGACAGTGCTTCTGTCTAGAATTTAGATGAAGATATTCCCGTTTCCAACGAAATCCTTTGGACTATCCAGATATCCAATTACAGATTCCACAAAAAGAGTGTTTCCAAACTGCTCTATAAAAAGAAAGGTTCAACTCTGTCAGTTGAGGACACTCATCACAAAGAAGTTTCTGAGAATGCTTCTGTCTAGATTTTATATGAAGATATTCCCGTTTCCAACGAAATCTTCACAGTTATCCAAACATCGACTTGCAGATTCTACAACAAGAGTGTTTCCAAACTGCTCTATCAAAAGAAAGTTTCAACTCTGTTAGTTGAGGACACACATGCCAAATAAGTTTCTGAGAATGCTTCTGTGTAGTTTTTATGGGAAGGTATTACGTTTTTCACCATAGGCCCGAATGCGCTCGAAATATCCACTTCCAGATACTACAGAAAGAGGGTTTCAAACCTGCTCTTTGAAAGGGAATGTTCAGCTCTGTGACTTGAATGCAGATATCACAAAGTAGTTTATGACAGTGCTTCTGTCTAGATTTCAGATGAAGATATTCCCTTTTCCAATGAAATCGTTAGAACTATCTAGATATCCACTAACAGATTCGACAAAAAGAGTGTTTCCAAAGTGCTCTGTCAAAAGAAAGGTTCAACTCTGTTAGTTGAGGACACTCATCACAAAGAAGTTTCTGAGAATGCTTCTGTCTAGATTTTATATGAAGATATTCCCGTTTCCAACGAAATCATCACAGTTATCCAACTTCCACTTGCAGATTCTACAAAAAGAGTGTTTCCAAATTGCTGTATCAAAAGAAAGGTTGAACTCTGTTAGTTGAGGACACACATCACAAAGAAGTTTCTGAGAATGCTTCTGTCTATATTTTACATGAAGATGTTCCCGTTTCCTATGAAATCTTCACAGCTTTCCAAATATCCACTTGCAGATTCTACAAAAAGAGTGTTTCCAAACTGCTGTATCAAAAGAAAGTTCAACTCTCTTAGTTGAGGACACACATCCCAAATAAGTTTCTGAGACAGCCTCTGTCTCGTTTTTATGGGAAATACTTCCTTTTTCTCCGTAGGACTGAAAGCACTCGAAATGTCCACTTCCAGATACTGCAGAAAGAGTGTTTCAAACCTGCTCTATGAAACGGAATGTTCAGCTCTGAGACTTGAATGCAGATATCACAAAGTAGTTTCTGACAGTGCTTCTGTCTAGATTTTAGAAGAAGATATTCCCGTTTCCAACAAAATCGTTAGAACTGCCTTGATATCCACATACGGATTCTACAAAAAGAGTGTTTCCAAACCGCTCTATAAAAAGAAAGGTTCAACTCTGTTAGTTGAGGACACACATCACAAGGCAGTTTCTGAGAATGTTTCTGTCTAGATTTTATATAAAGATATTCCCGTTTCCAATGAAATCTTCACAGTTATCCAAATATCCACTTGAGGATTCCACAAAACGAGTGTTTCCAAACTGCTGTAGCAAAAGAAATGTTGAACTCCGTTAGTTGAGGACACACATCACAAAGAAGTTTCTGAGAATGCTTCTTTCTAGATTTTAGATGAAGATATTCTCGTTTCCAACGATATCATCACAGTTAAACAAATATCCACTTGCAGATTCTACAAAAAGAGTGTTTCCAAACTGCTCTACCCAAAGAAAGGTTCAACTCTGTTAGTTGAGGACACACATCACAAAGAAGTTTCTTAGAATGCTTCTGTCTAGATTTTACATGAAGATATTCCCGTTTCCTACGAAATCTTCACAGCTTTCCAAATATCCACTTGCAGATTCTACAAAAAGTGTGTTTCCAAACTGCTGTATCAAAAGAAAGGTTCAACTCTCTTAGTTGTGGACACACATCCCACATAAGTTTCTGAGAAATCCTCCGTCTCGTTTTTATGGGAAGATACTTCCTTTTTCACCGTAGGCCTGAAAGCGCTCGAAATGTCCACTTGCAGATACTGAAGAAAGAGTGTTTCAAACCTGCTCTATGAAACGGAATGTTCAGCTCTGAGGCTTGAATGCAGATATCACAAAGTAGTTTCTGACAGTGCTTCTGTCTAGATTTTAGAAGAAGATATTCCCGTTTCCAATGAAATCGTTAGAACTATCTTGATATCCACATACAGATTCTACAAAAAGAGTGTTTCCAAACTGCTCTATAAAAAGAAAGGTTCAACTCTGTTAGTTGAGGACACTCATCACAAAGAAGTTTCTGAGAATGCTTCTGTCTAGATTTTATATGAAGATATTCCCGTTTCCAACGAAATCTTCACAGTTATCCAAACATCGACTTGCAGATTCTACAACAAGAGTGTTTCCAAACTGCTCTATCAAAAGAAAGTTTCAACTCTGTTAGTTGAGGACACACATGCCAAATAAGTTTCTGAGAATGCTTCTGTGTAGTTTTTATGGGAAGGTATTACGTTTTTCACCATAGGCCCGAATGCGCTCGAAATATCCACTTCCAGATACTACAGAAAGAGGGTTTCAAACCTGCTCTTTGAAAGGGAATGTTCAGCTCTGTGACTTGAATGCAGATATCACAAAGTAGTTTATGACAGTGCTTCTGTCTAGATTTCAGATGAAGATATTCCCTTTTCCAATGAAATCGTTAGAACTATCTAGATATCCACTAACAGATTCGACAAAAAGAGTGTTTCCAAAGTGCTCTGTCAAAAGAAAGGTTCAACTCTGTTAGTTGAGGACACTCATCACAAAGAAGTTTCTGAGAATGCTTCTGTCTAGATTTTATATGAAGATATTCCCGTTTCCAACGAAATCATCACAGTTATCCAACTTCCACTTGCAGATTCTACAAAAAGAGTGTTTCCAAATTGCTGTATCAAAAGAAAGGTTGAACTCTGTTAGTTGAGGACACACATCACAAAGAAGTTTCTGAGAATGCTTCTGTCTATATTTTACATGAAGATGTTCCCGTTTCCTATGAAATCTTCACAGCTTTCCAAATATCCACTTGCAGATTCTACAAAAAGAGTGTTTCCAAACTGCTGTATCAAAAGAAAGTTCAACTCTCTTAGTTGAGGACACACATCCCAAATAAGTTTCTGAGACAGCCTCTGTCTCGTTTTTATGGGAAATACTTCCTTTTTCTCCGTAGGACTGAAAGCACTCGAAATGTCCACTTCCAGATACTGCAGAAAGAGTGTTTCAAACCTGCTCTATGAAACGGAATGTTCAGCTCTGAGACTTGAATGCAGATATCACAAAGTAGTTTCTGACAGTGCTTCTGTCTAGATTTTAGAAGAAGATATTCCCGTTTCCAACAAAATCGTTAGAACTGCCTTGATATCCACATACGGATTCTACAAAAAGAGTGTTTCCAAACCGCTCTATAAAAAGAAAGGTTCAACTCTGTTAGTTGAGGACACACATCACAAGGCAGTTTCTGAGAATGTTTCTGTCTAGATTTTATATAAAGATATTCCCGTTTCCAATGAAATCTTCACAGTTATCCAAATATCCACTTGAGGATTCCACAAAACGAGTGTTTCCAACCTGCTGTAGCAAAAGAAATGTTGAACTCCGTTAGTTGAGGACACACATCACAAAGAAGTTTCTGAGAATGCTTCTTTCTAGATTTTAGATGAAGATATTCTCGTTTCCAACGATATCATCACAGTTAAACAAATATCCACTTGCAGATTCTACAAAAAGAGTGTTTCCAAACTGCTCTACCCAAAGAAAGGTTCAACTCTGTTAGTTGAGGACACACATCACAAAGAAGTTTCTTAGAATGCTTCTGTCTAGATTTTACATGAAGATATTCCCGTTTCCTACGAAATCTTCACAGCTTTCCAAATATCCACTTGCAGATTCTACAAAAAGTGTGTTTCCAAACTGCTGTATCAAAAGAAAGGTTCAACTCTCTTAGTTGTGGACACACATCCCACATAAGTTTCTGAGAAATCCTCCGTCTCGTTTTTATGGGAAGATACTTCCTTTTTCACCGTAGGCCTGAAAGCGCTCGAAATGTCCACTTGCAGATACTGAAGAAAGAGTGTTTCAAACCTGCTCTATGAAACGGAATGTTCAGCTCTGAGGCTTGAATGCAGATATCACAAAGTAGTTTCTGACAGTGCTTCTGTCTACATTTTAGAAGAAGATATTCCCGTTTCCAATGAAATCGTTAGAACTATCTTGATATCCACATACAGATTCTACAAAAAGAGTGTTTCCAAACTGCTCTATAAAAAGAAAGGTTCAACTCTGTTAGTTGAGGACACTCATCACAAAGAAGTTTCTGAGAATGCTTCTGTCTAGATTTTATATGAAGATATTCCCGTTTCCAACGAAATCTTCACAGTTATCCAAACATCGACTTGCAGATTCTACAAAAAGAGTGTTTCCAAACTGCTCTATCAAAAGAAAGTTTCAACTCTGTTAGTTGAGGACACACATGCCAAATAAGTTTCGGAGAATGCTTCTGTGTAGATTTAATGGGGAGATATTTCGTTTTTCACCATAGGCCCGAATGCGCTCGAAATGTCCACTTCCAGACACTACAGAAAGAGGGTTTCCAACCTGCTCTATGGAAGGGAATGTTCAGCTAAGTGAGTTGAATGCAGATATCACAAAGTAGTTTCCGACAGTGCTTCTGTCTAGATTTCAGATGAAGATATTCCCGTTCCCAATGAAATCGTTAGAACTATCTTGATATCCACTTACAGATTCTACAAAAAGAGTGTTTCGAAAGTGCTCTGTCAAAAGAAAGGTTCAACTCTGTTAGTTGAGGACACTCATCACAAAGAAGTTTCTGAGAATGCTTTTGTCAAGATTTTATATGAAGATATTCCGGTTTCCTATGAAATCTTCACAGTTATCCAAATATCCACTTGCAGATTCTACAAAAAGAGTGTTTCCAAACTGCTATATCGAAAGAAATGATCAAGTCTGTTAGTGGAGTAAACTCATCCCAAATAAGTTTCTTAGAATGCTTTTGTCTACATTTTATGGGATGATATTTCCTTTTTCACCATAGGCCAGAAAGCGCTCGAATTGTCCACTTCCAGATACTACAGAAAGACTGTTTCAAACCTACTCTATGAAAGGGAATGTTCAGCTCTGTGACTTGAATGCAGATATCACAAAGTAGTTTCTGACAGCGCTTCTGTCTAGTGTTTAGATGAAGATATTCCCGTTTCCAAAGAAATCATCACAGTTATCCAAATATCCATTTACAGATTCTACAAAAACAGTGTTTCCAAACTGCTGTATCCAAAGAAAGGTTCAACTCTGTTAGTTGAGGACACACATCCCAAATAAGTTTCTGAGACCGCTTCTGTGTAGATTTAAAGGGGAGATATTTCGGTTTTCACCTTAGGCCCGAATGCGCTCGAAATGTCCACTTCCAGACACTACAGAAAGAGGGTTTCCAACCTGCTCTATGAAAGGGAATGTTCAGCTCTGTGACTTGAATGCAGATATCACAAAGTAGTTTCTGACAGTGCTTCTGTCTAGAATTTAGATGAAGATATTCCCGTTTCCAACGAAATCCTTTGGACTATCCAGATATCCAATTACAGATTCCACAAAAAGAGTGTTTCCAAACTGCTCTATAAAAAGAAAGGTTCAACTCTGTCAGTTGAGGACACTCATGACAAAGAAGTTTCTGAGAATGCTTCTGTCTAGATTTTATATGAAGATATTCCCGTTTCCAACGAAATCTTCACAGTTATCCAAACATCGACTTGCAGATTCTACAAAAAGAGTGTTTCCAAACTGCTCTATCAAAAGAAAGTTTCAACTCTGTTAGTTGAGGACACACATGCCACATAAGTTTCTGAGAATGCTTCTGTGTAGTTTTTATGGGAAGATATTACGTTTTTCACCATAGGCCCGAATGCGCTCGAAATATCCACTTCCAGATACTACAGAAAGAGGGTTTCAAACCTGCTCTTTGAAAGGGAATGTTCAGCTCTGTGACTTGAATGCAGATATCACAAAGTAGTTTATGACAGTGCTTCTGTCTAGATTTCAGATGAAGATATTCCCTTTTCCAATGAAATCGTTAGAACTATCTAGATATCCACTAACAGATTCGACAAAAAGAGTGTTTCCAAAGTGTTCTGTCAAAAGAAAGGTTCAACTCTGTTAATTGAGGACACTCATCACAAAGAAGTTTCTGAGAATGCTTCTGTCTAGATTTTATATGAAGATATTCCCGTTTACAACGAAATCATCACAGTTATCCAACTTCCACTTGCAGATTCTACAAAAAGAGTGTTTCCAAATTGCTGTATCAAAAGAAAGGTTGAACTCTGTTAGTTGAGGACACACATCACAAAGAAGTTTCTGAGAATGCTTCTGTCTATATTTTACATGAAGATGTTCCCGTTTCCTATGAAATCTTCACAGCTTTCCAAATATCCACTTGCAGATTCTACAAAAAGAGTGTTTCCAAACTGCTGTATCAAAAGAAAGTTCAACTCTCTTAGTTGAGGACACACATCCCAAATAAGTTTCTGAGACAGCCTCTGTCTCGTTTTTATGGGAAATACTTCCTTTTTCTCCATAGGCCTGAAAGCACTCGAAATGTCCACTTCCAGATACTGCAGAAAGAGTGTTTCAAACCTGCTCTATGAAACGGAATGTTCAGCTCTGAGACTTGAATGCAGATATCACAAAGTAGTTTCTGATAGTGCTTCTGTCTGGGTTTTAGAAGAAGATATTCCCGTTTCAAACAAAATCGTTAGAACTGTCTTGATATCCACATACGGATTCTACAAAAAGAGTGTTTCCAAACCGCTCTATAAAAAGAAAGGTTCAACTCTGTTAGTTGAGGACACACATCACAAGGCAGTTTCTGAGAATGTTTCTGTCTAGATTTTATATAAAGATATTCCCGTTTCCAATGAAATCTTCACAGTTATCCAAATATCCACTTGAAGATTCCACAAAACGAGTGTTTCCAAACTGCTGTAGCAAAAGAAATGTTGAACTCCGTTAGTTGAGGACACACATCACAAAGAAGTTTCTGAGAATGCTTCTTTCTAGATTTTAGATGAAGATATTCCCGTTTCCAACGATATCATCACAGTTAAACAAATATCCACTTGCAGATTCTACAAAAAGAGTGTTTCCAAACTGCTCTACCCAAAGAAAGGTTCAACTCTGTTAGTTGAGGACACACATCACAAAGAAGTTTCTGAGAATGCTTCTGTCTAGATTTTAAATGAAGATATTCCCGTTTCCAATGAAATCTTCGGAGCTATAAAAATATCCACTTACAGATTCTACAAAAAGTGTGTTTCCAAACTGCTGTATCAAAAGAGAGCTTCAACTCTCCTAGTTGTGGACACACATCCCACATAAGTTTCTGAGAAATCCTCCGTCTCGTTTTTATGGGAAGATACTTCCTTTTTCACCGTAGGCCTGAAAGCGCTCGAAATGTCCACTTGCAGATACTGCAGAAAGAGTGTTTCAAACCTGCTCTATGAAACGGAATGTTCAGCTCTGAGGCTTGAATGCAGATATCACAAAGTAGTTTCTGACAGTGCTTCTGTCTAGATTTTAGAAGAAGATATTCCCGTTTCCAATGAAATCGTTAGAACTATCTTGATATCCACATACAGATTCTACAAAAAGAGTGTTTCCAAACTGCTCTATAAAAAGAAAGGTTCAACTCTGTTAGATGAGGACACTCATCACAAAGAAGTTTCTGAGCATGCTTCTGTCTAGATTTTATATGAAGATATTCCCATTTCCAACGAAATCTTCACAGTTATCCAAAAATCGACTTGCAGATTCTACAAAAAGAGTGTTTCCAAACTGCTCTATCAAAAGAAAGTTTCAACTCTGTTAGTTGAGGACACACATGCCAAATAAGTTTCTGAGAATGCTTCTGTGTAGTTTTTATGGGAAGATATTACGTTTTTCACCATAGGCCCGAATGCGCTCGAAATATCCACTTCCAGATACTACAGAAAGAGGGTTTCAAACCTGCTCTTTGAAAGGGAATGTTCAGCTCTGTGACTTGAATGCAGATATCACAAAGTAGTTTATGACAGTGCTTCTGTCTAGATTTCAGATGAAGATATTCCCTTTTCCAATGAAATCGTTAGAACTATCTAGATATCCACTAACAGATTTGACAAAAAGAGTGTTTCCAAAGTGCTCTGTCAAAAGAAAGGTTCAACTCTGTTAGTTGAGGACACTCATCACAAAGAAGTTTCTGAGAATGCTTCTGTCTAGATTTTATATGAAGATATTCCCGTTTCCAACGAAATCATCACAGTTATCCAACTTCCACTTGCAGATTCTACAAAAAGAGTTTTTCCAAATTGCTGTATCAAAAGAAAGGTTGAACTCTGTTAGTTGATGACACACATCACAAAGAAGTTTCTGAGAATGCTTCTGTCTATATTTTACATGAAGATGTTCCCGTTTCCTATGAAATCTTCACAGCTTTCCAAATATCCACTTGCAGATTCTACAAAAAGAGTGTTTCCAAACTGCTGTATCAAAAGAAAGTTCAACTCTCTTAGTTGAGGACACACATCCCAAATAAATTTCTGAGACAGCGTCTGTCTCGTTTTTATGGGAAATACTTCCTTTTTCTCCGTAGGCCTGAAAGCACTCGAAATGTCCACTTCCAGATACTGCAGAAAGAGTGTTTCAAACCTGCTCTATGAAACGGAATGTTCAGCTCTGAGACTTGAATGCAGATATCACAAAGTAGTTTCTGACAGTGCTTCTGTCTAGATTTTAGAAGAAGATATTCCCGTTTCCAACAAAATCGTTAGAACTGTCTTGATATCCACATACGGATTCTACAAAAAGAGTGTATTCCAAACCGCTCTATAAAAAGAAAGGTTCAACTCTGTTAGTTGAGGACACACATCATAAGGCAGTTTCTGAGAATGTTTCTGTCTAGATTTTATATAAAGATATTCCCGTTTCCAATGAAATCTTCACAGTTATCCAAATATCCACTTGAAGATTCCACAAAACGAGTGTTTCCAAACTGCTGTAGCAAAAGAAATGTTGAACTCCGTTAGTTGAGGTCACACATCACAAAGAAGTTTCTGAGAATGCTTCTTTCTAGATTTTAGATGAAGATATTCCCGTTTCCAACGATATCATCACAGTTAAACAAATATCCACTTGCAGATTCTACAAAAAGAGTGTTTCCAAACTGCTCTACCCAAAGAAAGGTTCAACTCTGTTAGTTGAGGACACACATCACAAAGAAGTTTCTGAGAATGCTTCTGTCTAGATTTTAAATGAAGATATTCCCGTTTCCAACGAAATCTTCAGAGCTATACCAATATCCACTTACAGATTCTACAAAAAGTGTGTTTCCAAACTGCTGTATCAAAAGAGAGCTTCAACTCTCCTAGTTGTGGACACACATCCCACATAAGTTTCTGAGAAATCCTCCGTCTCGTTTTTATGGGAAGATACTTCCTTTTTCACCGTAGGCCTGAAAGCGCTCGAAATGTCCACTTGCAGATACTGCAGAAAGAGTGTTTCAAACCTGCTCTATGAAACGGAATGTTCAGCTCTGAGGCTTGAATGCAGATATCACAAAGTAGTTTCTGACAGTGCTTCTGTCTAGATTTTAGAAGAAGATATTCCCGTTTCCAATGAAATCGTTAGAACTATCTTGATATCCACATACAGATTCTACAAAAAGAGTGTTTCCAAACTGCTCTATAAAAAGAAAGGTTCAACTCTGTTAGATGAGGACACTCATCACAAAGAAGTTTCTGAGCATGCTTCTGTCTAGATTTTATATGAAGATATTCCCATTTCCAACGAAATCTTCACAGTTATCCAAAAATCGACTTGCAGATTCTACAAAAAGAGTGTTTCCAAACTGCTCTATCAAAAGAAAGTTTCAACTCTGTTAGTTGAGGACACACATGCCAAATAAGTTTCTGAGAATGCTTCTGTGAAGTTTTTATGGGAAGAAATTACGTTTTTCACCATAGGCCCGAATGCGCTCGAAATATCCACTTCCAGATACTACAGAAAGAGGGTTTCAAACCTGCTCTTTGAAAGGGAATGTTCAGCTCTGTGACTTGAATGCAGATATCACAAAGTAGTTTATGACAGTGCTTCTGTCTAGATTTCAGATGAAGATATTCCCTTTTCCAATGAAATCGTTAGAACTATCTAGATATCCACTAACAGATTTGACAAAAAGAGTGTTTCCAAAGTGCTCTGTCAAAAGAAAGGTTCAACTCTGTTAGTTGAGGACACTCATCACAAAGAAGTTTCTGAGAATGCTTCTGTCTAGATTTTATTTGAAGATATTCCCGTTTCCAACGAAATCATCACAGTTATCCAACTTCCACTTGCAGATTCTACAAAAAGAGTTTTTCCAAATTGCTGTATCAAAAGAAAGGTTGAACTCTGTTAGTTGAGGACACACATCACAAAGAAGTTTCTGAGAATGCTTCTGTCTATATTTTACATGAAGATGTTCCCGTTTCCTATGAAATCTTCACAGCTTTCCAAATATCCACTTGCAGATTCTACAAAAAGAGTGTTTCCAAACTGCTGTATCAAAAGAAAGTTCAACTCTCTTAGTTGAGGACACACATCCCAAATAAGTTTCTGAGACAGCCTCTGTCTCGTTTTTATGGGAAATACATCCTTTTTCTCCGTAGGCCTGAAAGCACTCGAAATGTCCACTTCCAGATACTGCAGAAAGAGTGTTTCAAACCTGCTCTATGAAACGGAATGTTCAGCTCTGAGACTTGAATGCAGATATCACAAAGTAGTTTCTGACAGTGCTTCTGTCTAGATTTTAGAAGAAGATATTCCCGTTTCCAACAAAATCGTTAGAACTGTCTTGATATCCACATACGGATTCTACAAAAAGAGTGTTTCCAAACCGCTCTATAAAAAGAAAGGTTCAACTCTGTTAGTTGAGGACACACATCATAAGGCAGTTACTGAGAATGTTTCTGTCTAGATTTTATATAAAGATATTCCCGTTTCCAATGAAATCTTCACAGTTATCCAAATATCCACTTGAAGATTCCACAAAACGAGTGTTTCCAAACTGCTGTAGCAAAAGAAATGTTGAACTCCGTTAGTTGAGGTCACACATCACAAAGAAGTTTCTGAGAATGCTTCTTTCTAGATTTTAGATGAAGATATTCCCGTTTCCAACGATATCATCACAGTTAAACAAATATCCACTTGCAGATTCTACAAAAAGAGTGTTTCCAAACTGCTCTACCCAAAGAAAGGTTCAACTCTGTTAGTTGAGGACACACATCACAAAGAAGTTTCTGAGAATGCTTCTGTCTAGATTTTAAATGAAGATATTCCCGTTTCCAACGAAATCTTCAGAGCTATACCAATATCCACTTACAGATTCTACAAAAAGTGTGTTTCCAAACTGCTGTATCAAAAGAGAGCTTCAACTCTCCTAGTTGTGGACACACATCCCACATAAGTTTCTGAGAAATCCTCCGTCTCGTTTTTATGGGAAGATACTTCCTTTTTCACCGTAGGCCTGAAAGCGCTCGAAATGTCCACTTGCAGATACTGCAGAAAGAGTGTTTCAAACCTGCTCTATGAAACGGAATGTTCAGCTCTGAGGCTTGAATGCAGATATCACAAAGTAGTTTCTGACAGTGCTTCTGTCTAGATTTTAGAAGAAGATATTCCCGTTTCCAATGAAATCGTTAGAACTATCTTGATATCCACATACAGATTCTACAAAAAGAGTGTTTCCAAACTGCTCTATAAAAAGAAAGGTTCAACTCTGTTAGATGAGGACACTCATCACAAAGAAGTTTCTGAGCATGCTTCTGTCTAGATTTTATATGAAGATATTCCCATTTCCAACGAAATCTTCACAGTTATCCAAAAATCGACTTGCAGATTCTACAAAAAGAGTGTTTCCAAACTGCTCTATCAAAAGAAAGTTTCAACTCTGTTAGTTGAGGACACACATGCCAAATAAGTTTCTGAGAATGCTTCTGTGAAGTTTTTATGGGAAGATATTACGTTTTTCACCATAGGCCCGAATGCGCTCGAAATATCCACTTCCAGATACTACAGAAAGAGGGTTTCAAACCTGCTCTTTGAAAGGGAATGTTCAGCTCTGTGACTTGAATGCAGATATCACAAAGTAGTTTATGACAGTGCTTCTGTCTAGATTTCAGATGAAGATATTCCCTTTTCCAATGAAATCGTTAGAACTATCTAGATATCCACTAACAGATTTGACAAAAAGAGTGTTTCCAAAGTGCTCTGTCAAAAGAAAGGTTCAACTCTGTTAGTTGAGGACACTCATCACAAAGAAGTTTCTGAGAATGCTTCTGTCTAGATTTTATTTGAAGATATTCCCGTTTCCAACGAAATCATCACAGTTATCCAACTTCCACTTGCAGATTCTACAAAAAGAGTTTTTCCAAATTGCTGTATCAAAAGAAAGGTTGAACTCTGTTAGTTGAGGACACACATCACAAAGAAGTTTCTGAGAATGCTTCTGTCTATATTTTACATGAAGATGTTCCCGTTTCCTATGAAATCTTCACAGCTTTCCAAATATCCACTTGCAGATTCTACAAAAAGAGTGTTTCCAAACTGCTGTATCAAAAGAAAGTTCAACTCTCTTAGTTGAGGACACACATCCCAAATAAGTTTCTGAGACAGCCTCTGTCTCGTTTTTATGGGAAATACTTCCTTTTTCTCCGTAGGCCTGAAAGCACTCGAAATGTCCACTTCCAGATACTGCAGAAAGAGTGTTTCAAACCTGCTCTATGAAACGGAATGTTCAGCTCTGAGACTTGAATGCAGATATCACAAAGTAGTTTCTGACAGTGCTTCTGTCTAGATTTTAGAAGAAGATATTCCCGTTTCCAACAAAATCGTTAGAACTGTCTTGATATCCACATACGGATTCTACAAAAAGAGTGTTTCCAAACCGCTCTATAAAAAGAAAGGTTCAACTCTGTTAGTTGAGGACACACATCATAAGGCAGTTTCTGAGAATGTTTCTGTCTAGATTTTATATAAAGATATTCCCGTTTCCAATGAAATCTTCACAGTTATCCAAATATCCACTTGAAGATTCCACAAAACGAGTGTTTCCAAACTGCTGTAGCAAAAGAAATGTTGAACTCCGTTAGTTGAGGTCACACATCACAAAGAAGTTTCTGAGAATGCTTCTTTCTAGATTTTAGATGAAGATATTCCCGTTTCCAACGATATCATCACAGTTAAACAAATATCCACTTGCAGATTCTACAAAAAGAGTGTTTCCAAACTGCTCTACCCAAAGAAAGGTTCAACTCTGTTAGTTGAGGACACACATCACAAAGAAGTTTCTGAGAATGCTTCTGTCTAGATTTTAAATGAAGATATTCCCGTTTCCAACGAAATCTTCAGAGCTCTACCAATATCCACTTGCAGATTCTACAAAAAGTGTGTTTCCAAACTGCTGTATCAAAAGAAAGGTTCAACTCTCTTAGTTGTGGACACACATCCCACATAAGTTTCTGAGAAATCCTCCGTCTCGTTTTTATGGGAAGATACTTCCTTTTTCACCGTAGGCCTGAAAGCGCTCGAAATGTCCACTTGCAGATACTGAAGAAAGAGTGTTTCAAACCTGCTCTATGAAACGGAATGTTCAGCTCTGAGGCTTGAATGCAGATATCACAAAGTAGTTTCTGACAGTGCTTCTGTCTAGATTTTAGAAGAAGATATTCCCGTTTCCAATGAAATCGTTAGAACTATCTTGATATCCACATACAGATTCTACAAAAAGAGTGTTTCCAAACTGCTCTATAAAAAGAAAGGTTCAACTCTGTTAGTTGAGGACACTCATCACAAAGAAGTTTCTGAGAATGCTTCTGTCTAGATTTTATATGAAGATATTCCCGTTTCCAACGAAATCTTCACAGTTATCCAAACATCGACTTGCAGATTCTACAAAAAGAGTGTTTCCAAACTGCTCTATCAAAAGAAAGTTTCAACTCTGTTAGTTGAGGACACACATGCCAAATAAGTTTCGGAGAATGCTTCTGTGTAGATTTAATGGGGAGATATTTCGTTTTTCACCATAGGCCCGAATGCGCTCGAAATGTCCACTTCCAGACACTACAGAAAGAGGGTTTCCAACCTGCTCTATGGAAGGGAATGTTCAGCTAAGTGAGTTGAATGCAGATATCACAAAGTAGTTTCCGACAGTGCTTCTGTCTAGATTTCAGATGAAGATATTCCCGTTCCCAATGAAATCGTTAGAACTATCTTGATATCCACTTACAGATTCTACAAAAAGAGTGTTTCGAAAGTGCTCTGTCAAAAGAAAGGTTCAACTCTGTTAGTTGAGGACACTCGTCACAAAGAAGTTTCTGAGAATGCTTTTGTCAAGATTTTATATGAAGATATTCCGGTTTCCTATGAAATCTTCACAGTTATCCAAATATCCACTTGCAGATTCTACAAAAAGAGTGTTTCCAAACTGCTATATCGAAAGAAATGATCAAGTCTGTTAGTGGAGTAAACTCATCCCAAATAAGTTTCTTAGAATGCTTTTGTCTAGATTTTATGGGATGTTATTTCCTTTTTCACCATAGGCCAGAAAGCGCTCGAATTGTCCACTTCCAGATACTACAGAAAGACTGTTTCAAACCTACTCTATGAAAGGGAATGTTCAGCTCTGTGACTTGAATGCAGATATCACAAAGTAGTTTCTGACAGCGCTTCTGTCTAGAGTTTAGATGAAGATATTCCCGTTTCCAAAGAAATCATCACAGTTATCCAAATATCCATTTACAGATTCTACAAAAACAGTGTTTCCAAACTGCTGTATCCAAAGAAAGGTTCAACTCTGTTAGTTGAGGACACACATCCCAAATAAGTTTCTGAGACCTCTTCTGTGTAGATTTAAAGGGGAGATATTTCGGTTTTCACCTTAGGCCCGAATGCGCTCGAAATGTCCACTTCCAGACACTACAGAAAGAGGGTTTCCAACCTGCTCTATGAAAGGGAATGTTCAGCTCTGTGACTTGAATGCAGATATCACAAAGTAGTTTCTGACAGTGCTTCTGTCTAGAATTTAGATGAAGATATTCCCGTTTCCAACGAAATCCTTTGGACTATCCAGATATCCAATTACAGATTCCACAAAAAGAGTGTTTCCAAACTGCTCTATAAAAAGAAAGGTTCAACTCTGTCAGTTGAGGACACTCATGACAAAGAAGTTTCTGAGAATGCTTCTGTCTAGATTTTATATGAAGATATTCCCGTTTCCAACGAAATCTTCACAGTTATCCAAACATCGACATGCAGATTCTACAAAAAGAGTGTTTCCAAACTGCTCTATCAAAAGAAAGTTTCAACTCTGTTAGTTGAGGACACACATGCCACATAAGTTTCTGAGAATGCTTCTGTGTAGTTTTTATGGGAAGATATTACGTTTTTCACCATAGGCCCGAATGCGCTCGAAATATCCACTTCCAGATACTACAGAAAGAGGGTTTCAAACCTGCTCTTTGAAAGGGAATGTTCAGCTCTGTGACTTGAATGCAGATATCACAAAGTAGTTTATGACAGTGCTTCTGTCTAGATTTCAGATGAAGATATTCCCTTTTCCAATGAAATCGTTAGAACTATCTAGATATCCACTAACAGATTCGACAAAAAGAGTGTTTCCAAAGTGTTCTGTCAAAAGAAAGGTTCAACTCTGTTAGTTGAGGACACTCATCACAAAGAAGTTTCTGAGAATGCTTCTGTCTAGATTTTATATGAAGATATTCCCGTTTACAACGAAATCATCACAGTTATCCAACTTCCACTTGCAGATTCTACAAAAAGAGTGTTTCCAAATTGCTGTATCAAAAGAAAGGTTGAACTCTGTTAGTTGAGGACACACATCACAAAGAAGTTTCTGAGAATGCTTCTGTCTATATTTTACATGAAGGTGTTCCCGTTTCCTATGAAATCTTCACAGCTTTCCAAATATCCACTTGCAGATTCTACAAAAAGAGTGTTTCCAAACTGCTGTATCAAAAGAAAGTTCAACTCTCTTAGTTGAGGACACACATCCCAAATAAGTTTCTGAGACAGCCTCTGTCTCGTTTTTATGGGAAATACTTCCTTTTTCTCCGTAGGCCTGAAAGCACTCGAAATGTCCACTTCCAGATACTGCAGAAAGAGTGTTTCAAACCTGCTCTATGAAACGGAATGTTCAGCTCTGAGACTTGAATGCAGATATCACAAAGTAGTTTCTGATAGTGCTTCTGTCTAGGTTTTAGAAGAAGATATTCCCGTTTCAAACAAAATCGTTAGAACTGTCTTGATATCCACATACGGATTCTACAAAAAGAGTGTTTCCAAACCGCTCTATAAAAAGAAAGGTTCAACTCTGTTAGTTGAGGACACACATCACAAGGCAGTTTCTGAGAATGTTTCTGTCTAGATTTTATATAAAGATATTCCCGTTTCCAATGAAATCTTCACAGTTATCCAAATATCCACTTGAAGATTCCACAAAACGAGTGTTTCCAAACTGCTGTAGAAAAAGAAATGTTGAACTCCGTTAGTTGAGGACACACATCACAAAGAAGTTTCTGAGAATGCTTCTTTCTAGATTTTAGATGAAGATATTCCCGTTTCCAACGATATCATCACAGTTAAACAAATATCCACTTGCAGATTCTACAAAAAGAGTGTTTCCAAACTGCTCTACCCAAAGAAAGGTTCAACTCTGTTAGTTGAGGACACACATCACAAAGAAGTTTCTGAGAATGCTTCTGTCTAGATTTTAAATGAAGATATTCCCGTTTCCAATGAAATCTTCGGAGCTATAAAAATATCCACTTACAGATTCTACAAAAAGTGTGTTTCCAAACTGCTGTATCAAAAGAGAGCTTCAACTCTCCTAGTTGTGGACACACATCCCACATAAGTTTCTGAGAAATCCTCCGTCTCGTTTTTATGGGAAGATACTTCCTTTTTCACCGTAGGCCTGAAAGCGCTCGAAATGTCCACTTGCAGATACTGCAGAAAGAGTGTTTCAAACCTGCTCTATGAAACGGAATGTTCAGCTCTGAGGCTTGAATGCAGATATCACAAAGTAGTTTCTGACAGTGCTTCTGTCTAGATTTTAGAAGAAGATATTCCCGTTTCCAATGAAATCGTTAGAACTATCTTGATATCCACATACAGATTCTACAAAAAGAGTGTTTCCAAACTGCTCTATAAAAAGAAAGGTTCAACTCTGTTAGATGAGGACACTCATCACAAAGAAGTTTCTGAGCATGCTTCTGTCTAGATTTTATATGAAGATATTCCCATTTCCAACGAAATCTTCACAGTTATCCAAAAATCGACTTGCAGATTCTACAAAAAGAGTGTTTCCAAACTGCTCTATCAAAAGAAAGTTTCAACTCTGTTAGTTGAGGACACACATGCCAAATAAGTTTCGGAGAATGCTTCTGTGTAGTTTTTATGGGAAGATATTACGTTTTTCACCATAGGCCCGAATGCGCTCAAAATATCCACTTCCAGATACTACAGAAAGAGGGTTTCAAACCTGCTCTTTGAAAGGGAATGTTCAGCTCTGTGACTTGAATGCAGATATCACAAAGTAGTTTATGACAGTGCTTCTGTCTAGATTTCAGATGAAGATATTCCCTTTTCCAATGAAATCGTTAGAACTATCTAGATATCCACTAACAGATTTGACAAAAAGAGTGTTTCCAAAGTGCTCTGTCAAAAGAAAGGTTCAACTCTGTTAGTTGAGGACACTCATCACAAAGAAGTTTCTGAGAATGCTTCTGTCTAGATTTTATATGAAGATATTCCCGTTTCCAACGAAATCATCACAGTTATCCAACTTCCACTTGCAGATTCTACAAAAAGAGTTTTTCCAAATTGCTGTATCAAAAGAAAGGTTGAACTCTGTTAGTTGAGGACACACATCACAAAGAAGTTTCTGAGAATGCTTCTGTCTATATTTTACATGAAGGTGTTCCCGTTTCCTATGAAATCTTCACAGCTTTCCAAATATCCACTTGCAGATTCTACAAAAAGAGTGTTTCCAAACTGCTGTATCAAAAGAAAGTTCAACTCTCTTAGTTGAGGACACACATCCCAAATAAGTTTCTGAGACAGCCTCTGTCTCGTTTTTATGGGAAATACTTCCTTTTTCTCCGTAGGCCTGAAAGCACTCGAAATGTCCACTTCCAGATACTGCAGAAAGAGTGTTTCAAACCTGCTCTATGAAACGGAATGTTCAGCTCTGAGACTTGAATGCAGATATCACAAAGTAGTTTCTGATAGTGCTTCTGTCTAGGTTTTAGAAGAAGATATTCCCGTTTCAAACAAAATCGTTAGAACTGTCTTGATATCCACATACGGATTCTACAAAAAGAGTGTTTCCAAACCGCTCTATAAAAAGAAAGGTTCAACTCTGTTAGTTGAGGACACACATCACAAGGCAGTTTCTGAGAATGTTTCTGTCTAGATTTTATATAAAGATATTCCCGTTTCCAATGAAATCTTCACAGTTATCCAAATATCCACTTGAAGATTCCACAAAACGAGTGTTTCCAAACTGCTGTAGAAAAAGAAATGTTGAACTCCGTTAGTTGAGGACACACATCACAAAGAAGTTTCTGAGAATGCTTCTTTCTAGATTTTAGATGAAGATATTCCCGTTTCCAACGATATCATCACAGTTAAACAAATATCCACTTGCAGATTCTACAAAAAGAGTGTTTCCAAACTGCTCTACCCAAAGAAAGGTTCAACTCTGTTAGTTGAGGACACACATCACAAAGAAGTTTCTGAGAATGCTTCTGTCTAGATTTTAAATGAAGATATTCCCGTTTCCAATGAAATCTTCGGAGCTATAAAAATATCCACTTACAGATTCTACAAAAAGTGTGTTTCCAAACTGCTGTATCAAAAGAGAGCTTCAACTCTCCTAGTTGTGGACACACATCCCACATAAGTTTCTGAGAAATCCTCCGTCTCGTTTTTATGGGAAGATACTTCCTTTTTCACCGTAGGCCTGAAAGCGCTCGAAATGTCCACTTGCAGATACTGCAGAAAGAGTGTTTCAAACCTGCTCTATGAAACGGAATGTTCAGCTCTGAGGCTTGAATGCAGATATCACAAAGTAGTTTCTGACAGTGCTTCTGTCTAGATTTTAGAAGAAGATATTCCCGTTTCCAATGAAATCGTTAGAACTATCTTGATATCCACATACAGATTCTACAAAAAGAGTGTTTCCAAACTGCTCTATAAAAAGAAAGGTTCAACTCTGTTAGATGAGGACACTCATCACAAAGAAGTTTCTGAGCATGCTTCTGTCTAGATTTTATATGAAGATATTCCCATTTCCAACGAAATCTTCACAGTTATCCAAAAATCGACTTGCAGATTCTACAAAAAGAGTGTTTCCAAACTGCTCTATCAAAAGAAAGTTTCAACTCTGTTAGTTGAGGACACACATGCCAAATAAGTTTCGGAGAATGCTTCTGTGTAGTTTTTATGGGAAGATATTACGTTTTTCACCATAGGCCCGAATGCGCTCAAAATATCCACTTCCAGATACTACAGAAAGAGGGTTTCAAACCTGCTCTTTGAAAGGGAATGTTCAGCTCTGTGACTTGAATGCAGATATCACAAAGTAGTTTATGACAGTGCTTCTGTCTAGATTTCAGATGAAGATATTCCCTTTTCCAATGAAATCGTTAGAACTATCTAGATATCCACTAACAGATTTGACAAAAAGAGTGTTTCCAAAGTGCTCTGTCAAAAGAAAGGTTCAACTCTGTTAGTTGAGGACACTCATCACAAAGAAGTTTCTGAGAATGCTTCTGTCTAGATTTTATTTGAAGATATTCCCGTTTCCAACGAAATCATCACAGTTATCCAACTTCCACTTGCAGATTCTACAAAAAGAGTTTTTCCAAATTGCTGTATCAAAAGAAAGGTTGAACTCTGTTAGTTGAGGACACACATCACAAAGAAGTTTCTGAGAATGCTTCTGTCTATATTTTACATGAAGATGTTCCCGTTTCCTATGAAATCTTCACAGCTTTCCAAATATCCACTTGCAGATTCTACAAAAAGAGTGTTTCCAAACTGCTGTATCAAAAGAAAGTTCAACTCTCTTAGTTGAGGACACACATCCCAAATAAGTTTCTGAGACAGCCTCTGTCTCGTTTTTATGGGAAATACTTCCTTTTTCTCCGTAGGCCTGAAAGCACTCGAAATGTCCACTTCCAGATACTGCAGAAAGAGTGTTTCAAACCTGCTCTATGAAACGGAATGTTCAGCTCTGAGACTTGAATGCAGATATCACAAAGTAGTTTCTGACAGTGCTTCTGTCTAGATTTTCGAAGAAGATATTCCCGTTTCCAACAAAATCGTTAGAACTGTCTTGATATCCACATACGGATTCTACAAAAAGAGTGTATTCCAAACCGCTCTATAAAAAGAAAGGTTCAACTCTGTTAGTTGAGGACACACATCATAAGGCAGTTTCTGAGAATGTTTCTGTCTAGATTTTATATAAAGATATTCCCGTTTCCAATGAAATCTTCACAGTTATCCAAATATCCACTTGAAGATTCCACAAAACGAGTGTTTCCAAACTGCTGTAGCAAAAGAAATGTTGAACTCCGTTAGTTGAGGTCACACATCACAAAGAAGTTTCTGAGAATGCTTCTTTCTAGATTTTAGATGAAGATATTCCCGTTTCCAACGATATCATCACAGTTAAACAAATATCCACTTGCAGATTCTACAAAAAGAGTGTTTCCAAACTGCTCTACCCAAAGAAAGGTTCAACTCTGTTAGTTGAGGACACACATCACAAAGAAGTTTCTGAGAATGCTTCTGTCTAGATTTTAAATGAAGATATTCCCGTTTCCAACGAAATCTTCAGAGCTATACCAATATCCACTTACAGATTCTACAAAAAGTGTGTTTCCAAACTGCTGTATCAAAAGAGAGCTTCAACTCTCCTAGTTGTGGACACACATCCCACATAAGTTTCTGAGAAATCATCCGTCTAGTTTTTATGGGAAGATACTTCCTTTTTCACCGTAGGCCTGAAAGCGCTCGAAATGTCCACTTGCAGATACTGCAGAAAGAGTGTTTCAAACCTGCTCTATGAAACGGAATGTTCAGCTCTGAGGCTTGAATGCAGATATCACAAAGTAGTTTCTGACAGTGCTTCTGTCTAGATTTTAGAAGAAGATATTCCCGTTTCCAATGAAATCGTTAGAACTATCTTGATATCCACATACAGATTCTACAAAAAGAGTGTTTCCAAACTGCTCTATAAAAAGAAAGGTTCAACTCTGTTAGATGAGGACACTCATCACAAAGAAGTTTCTGAGCATGCTTCTGTCTAGATTTTATATGAAGATATTCCCATTTCCAACGAAATCTTCACAGTTATCCAAAAATCGACTTGCAGATTCTACAAAAAGAGTGTTTCCAAACTGCTCTATCAAAAGAAAGTTTCAACTCTGTTAGTTGAGGACACACATGCCAAATAAGTTTCTGAGAATGCTTCTGTGTAGTTTTTATGGGAAGATATTACGTTTTTCACCATAGGCCCGAATGCGCTCGAAATATCCACTTCCAGATACTACAGAAAGAGGGTTTCAAACCTGCTCTTTGAAAGGGAATGTTCAGCTCTGTGACTTGAATGCAGATATCACAAAGTAGTTTATGACAGTGCTTCTGTCTAGATTTCAGATGAAGATATTCCCTTTTCCAATGAAATCGTTAGAACTATCTAGATATCCACTAACAGATTTGACAAAAAGAGTGTTTCCAAAGTGCTCTGTCAAAAGAAAGGTTCAACTCTGTTAGTTGAGGACACTCATCACAAAGAAGTTTCTGAGAATGCTTCTGTCTAGATTTTATATGAAGATATTCCCGTTTCCAACGAAATCATCACAGTTATCCAACTTCCACTTGCAGATTCTACAAAAAGAGTTTTTCCAAATTGCTGTATCAAAAGAAAGGTTGAACTCTGTTAGTTGAGGACACACATCACAAAGAAGTTTCTGAGAATGCTTCTGTCTATATTTTACATGAAGATGTTCCCGTTTCCTATGAAATCTTCACAGCTTTCCAAATATCCACTTGCAGATTCTACAAAAAGAGTGTTTCCAAACTGCTGTATCAAAAGAAAGTTCAACTCTCTTAGTTGAGGACACACATCCCAAATAAGTTTCTGAGACAGCCTCTGTCTCGTTTTTATGGGAAATACTTCCTTTTTCTCCGTAGGCCTGAAAGCACTCGAAATGTCCACTTCCAGATACTGCAGAAAGAGTGTTTCAAACCTGCTCTATGAAACGGAATGTTCAGCTCTGAGACTTGAATGCAGATATCACAAAGTAGTTTCTGACAGTGTTCTGTCTAGATTTTAGAAGAAGATATTCCCGTTTCCAACAAAATCGTTAGAACTGTCTTGATATCCACATACGGATTCTACAAAAAGAGTGTTTCCAAACCGCTCTATAAAAAGAAAGGTTCAACTCTGTTAGTTGAGGACACACATCATAAGGCAGTTTCTGAGAATGTTTCTGTCTAGATTTTATATAAAGATATTCCCGTTTCCAATGAAATCTTCACAGTTATCCAAATATCCACTTGAAGATTCCACAAAACGAGTGTTTCCAAACTGCTGTAGCAAAAGAAATGTTGAACTCCGTTAGTTGAGGTCACACATCACAAAGAAGTTTCTGAGAATGCTTCTTTCTAGATTTTAGATGAAGATATTCCCGTTTCCAACGATATCATCACAGTTAAACAAATATCCACTTGCAGATTCTACAAAAAGAGTGTTTCCAAACTGCTCTACCCAAAGAAAGGTTCAACTCTGTTAGTTGAGGACACACATCACAAAGAAGTTTCTGAGAATGCTTCTGTCTAGATTTTAAATGAAGATATTCCCGTTTCCAACGAAATCTTCAGAGCTATACCAATATCCACTTACAGATTCTACAAAAAGTGTGTTTCCAAACTGCTGTATCAAAAGAGAGCTTCAACTCTCCTAGTTGTGGACACACATCCCACATAAGTTTCTGAGAAATCATCCGTCTAGTTTTTATGGGAAGATACTTCCTTTTTCACCGTAGGCCTGAAAGCGCTCGAAATGTCCACTTGCAGATACTGCAGAAAGAGTGTTTCAAACCTGCTCTATGAAACGGAATGTTCAGCTCTGAGGCTTTAATGCAGATATCACAAAGTAGTTTCTGACAGTGCTTCTGTCTAGATTTTAGAAGAAGATATTCCCGTTTCCTATGAAATCGTTAGAACTATCTTGATATCCACATACAGATTCTACAAAAAGAGTGTTTCCAAACTGCTCTATAAAAAGAAAGGTTCAACTCTGTTAGATGAGGACACTCATCACAAAGAAGTTTCTGAGCATGCTTCTGTCTAGATTTTATATGAAGATATTCCCATTTCCAACGAAATCTTCACAGTTATCCAAAAATCGACTTGCAGATACTACAAAAAGAGTGTTTCCAAACTGCTCTATCAAAAGAAAGTTTCAACTCTGTTAGTTGAGGACACACATGCCAAATATGTTTCGGAGAATGCTTCTGTGTAGATTTAATGGGGAGATATTTCGTTTTTCACCATAGGCCCGAATGCGCTCGAAATGTCCACTTCCAGACACTACAGAAAGAGGGTTTCCAACCTGCTCTATGAAAGGGAATGTTCAGCTAAGTGAGTTGAATGCAGATATCACAAAGTAGTTTCTGACAGTGCTTCTGTCTAGATTTCAGATGAAGATATTCCCGTTTCCAATGAAATCGTTAGAACTATCTAGATATCCACTTACAGATTCTACAAAAAGAGTGTTTCGAAAGTGCTCTGTCAAAAGAAAGGTTCAACTCTGTTAGTTGAGGACACTCATCACAAAGAAGTTTCTGAGAATGCTTCTGTCAAGATTTTATATGAAGATATTACCGTTTCCAACGAAATCTTCACAGTTATCCAAATATCCACTTGCAGATTCTACAAAAAGAGTGTTTCCAAACTGCTATATCAAAAGAAATGATCAAGTCTGTTAGTGGAGTAAACTCATCCCAAATAAGTTTCTTAGAATGCTTTTGTCTAGATTTTATGGGATGATATTTCCTTTTTCACCATAGGCCTGAAAGCGCTTGAAATGTCCACTTCCAGATACTACAGAAAGACTGTTTCAAACCTACTCTATGAAAGGGAATGTTCAGCTCTGTGACTTGAATGCAGATATCACAAAGTAGTTTCTGACAGCGCTTCTGTCTAGATTTTAGATGAAGATATTCCCGTTTCCAACGAAATCATCACAGTTATCCAAATATCCACTTACAGATTCTACAAAAACAGTGTTTCCAAACTGCTGTATCCAAAGAAAGGTTCAACTCTGTTAGTTGAGGACACACATCCCAAATAAGTTTCTGAGAACGCTTCTGTGTAGATTTAAAGGGGAGATATTTCGTTTTTCACCATAGGCCCGAATGCGCTCGAAATGTCCACTTCCAGACACTACAGAAAGAGGGTTTCCAACCTGCTCTATGAAAGGGAATGTTCAGCTCTGTGACTTGAATGCAGATATCACAAAGTAGTTTCTGACAGTGCTTCTGTCTAGAATTTAGATGAAGATATTCCCGTTTCCAACGAAATCCTTAGGACTATCTAGATATCCAATTACAGATTCCACAAAAAGAGTGTTTCCAAACTGCTCTATAAAAAGAAAGGTTCATCTCTGTTAGTTGAGGACACCCATCACAAAGAAGTTTCTGAGAATGCTTCTGTCTAGATTTTATATGAAGATATTCCCGTTTCCAACGAAATCTTCACAGTTATCCAAACATCGACTTGCAGATTCTACAAAAAGAGTGTTTCCAAACTGCTCTATCAAAAGAAAGTTTCAACTCTGTTAGTTGAGGACACACATGCCAAATAAGTTTCTGAGAATGCTTCTGTGTAGTTTTTATGGGAAGATATTACGTTTTTCACCATAAGCCCGAATGCGCTCGAAATATCCACTTCCAGATACTACAGAAAGAGGGTTTCAAACCTGCTCTTTGAAAGGGAATGTTCAGCTCTGTGACTTGAATGCAGATATCACAAAGTAGTTTCTGACAGTGCTTCTGTCTAGATTTCAGATGAAGATATTCCCTTTTCCAATGAAATCGTTAGAACTATCTAGATATCCACTAACAGATTTGACAAAAAGAGTGTTTCCAAAGTGCTCTGTCAAAAGAAAGGTTCAACTCTGTTAGTTGAGGACACTCATCACAAAGAAGTTTCTGAGAATGCTTCTGTCTAGATTTTATATGAAGATATTCCCGTTTCCAACGAAATCTTCAAAGCTATAACAATATCCACTTACAGATTTTACAAAAAGAGTGTTTCCAAACTGCTGTAGCAAAAGAAAGGCTCAACTCTGTTAGTTGAGGACACACATCACAAAGAAGTTTCTGAGAATGCTTCTGTCTAGGTTTTTCATGAAGATATTCCCGTTTCCCACGAAATCTTCACAGCTTTCCAAATATCCACTTGCAGATTCTACAAAAAGTGTGTTTCCAAACTGCTGTATCAAAAGAAAGGTTCAACTCTCTTAGTTGTGGACACACATCCCACATAAGTTTCTGAGAAATCCTCCGTCTCGTTTTTATGGGAAGATACTTCCTTTTTCACCGTAGGCCTGAAAGCGCTCGAAATGTCCACTTGCAGATACTGCAGAAAGAGTGTTTCAAACCTGCTCTATGAAACGGAATGTTCAGCTCTGAGGCTTGAATGCAGATATCACAAAGTAGTTTCTGACAGTGCTTCTGTCTAGATTTTAGAAGAAGATATTCCCGTTTCCAATGAAATCGTTAGAACTATCTTGATATCCACATACAGATTCTACAAAAAGAGTGTTTCCAAACTGCTCTATAAAAAGAAAGGTTCAACTCTGTTAGTTGAGGACACTCATCACAAAGAAGTTTCTGAGAATGCTTCTGTCTAGATTTTATATGAAGATATTCCCGTTTCCAATGAAATCTTCACAGTTATCCAAAAATCGACTTGCAGATTCTACAAAAAGAGTGTTTCCAAACTGCTCTATCAAAAGAAAGTTTCATCTCGGTTAGTTGAGGACACACATGCCAAATAAGTTTCGGAGAATGCTTCTGTGTAGATTTAATGGGGAGATATTTCGTTTTTCACCATAGGCCCGAATGCGCTCGAAATGTCCACTTCCAGACACTACAGAAAGAGGGTTTCCAACCTGCTCTATGAAAGGGAATGTTCAGCTAAGTGAGTTGAATGCAGATATCACAAAGTAGTTTCTGACAGTGCTTCTGTCTAGATTTCAGATGAAGATATTCCCGTTTCCAATGGAATCGTTAGAACTATCTTGATATCCACTTACAGATTCTACAAAAAGAGTGTTTCGAAAGTGCTCTGTCAAAAGAAAGGTTCAACTCTGTTAGTTGAGGACACTCATCACAAAGAAGTTTCTGAGAATGCTTCTGTCAAGATTTTATATGAAGATATTACCGTTTCCAATGAAATCTTCACAGTTATCCAAATATCCACTTGCAGATTCTACAAAAAGAGTGTTTCCAAACTGCTATATCAAAAGAAATGATCAAGTCTGTTAGTGGAGTAAACTCATCCCAAATAAGTTTCTTAGAATGCTTTTGTCTAGATTTTATGGGATGATATTTCCTTTTTCACCATAGGCCTGAAAGTGCTCGAAATGTCCACTTCCAGATACTACAGAAAGACTGTTTCAAACCTACTCTATGAAAGGGAATGTTCAGCTCTGTGACTTGAATGCAGATATCACAAAGTAGATTCTGACAGCGCTTCTGTCTAGATTTTAGATGAAGATATTCCGGTTTCCAACGAAATCATCACAGTTATCCAAATATCCACTTACAGATTCTACAAAAACAGTGTTTCCAAACTGCTGTATCCAAAGAAAGGTTCAACTCTGTTAGTTGAGGACACACATCCCAAATAAGTTTCTGAGAACGCTTCTGTGTAGATTTAAAGGGGAGATATTTCGTTTTTCACCATAGGCCCGAATGCGCTCGAAATGTCCACTTCCAGACACTACAGAAAGAGGGTTTCCAACCTGCTCTATGAAAGGGAATGTTCAGCTCTGTGACTTGAATGCAGATATCACAAAGTAGTTTCTGACAGTGCTTCTGTCTAGAATTTAGATGAAGATATTCCCGTTTCCAACGAAATCCTTAGGACTATCTAGATATCCAATTACAGATTCCACAAAAAGAGTGTTTCCAAACTGCTCTATAAAAAGAAAGGTTCAACTCTGTTAGTTGAGGACACTCATCACAAAGAAGTTTCTGAGAATGCTTCTGTCTAGATTTTATATGAAGATATTCCCGTTTCCAACGAAATCATCACAGTTATCCAACTTCCACTTGCAGATTCTACAAAAAGAGTGTTTCCAAATTGCTGTATCAAAAGAAAGGTTGAACTCTGTTAGTTGAGGACACACATCACAAAAAGTTTCTGAGAATGCTTCTGTCTATATTTTACATGAAGATGTTCCCGTTTCCTATGAAATCTTCACAGCTTTCCAAATATCCACTTGCAGATTCTACAAAAAGAGTGTTTCCAAACTGCTGTATCAAAAGAAAGTTCAACTCTCTTAGTTGAGGACACACATCCCAAATAAGTTTCTGAGACAGCCTCTGTCTCGTTTTTATGGGAAATACTTCCTTTTTCTCCGTAGGCCTGAAAGCACTCGAAATGTCCACTTCCAGATACTGCAGAAAGAGTGTTTCAAACCTGCTCTATGAGACGGAATGTTCAGCTCTGAGACTTGAATGCAGATATCACAAAGTAGTTTCTGACAGTGCTTCTGTCTAGATTTTAGAAGAAGATATTCCCGTTTCCAACAAAATCGTTAGAACTGTCTTGATATCCACATACAGATTCTACAAAAAGAGTGTTTCCAAACTGCTCTATAAAAAGAAAGGTTCAACTCTTTTAGTTGAGGACACACATCACAAGGAAGTTTCTGAGAATGCTTCTGTCTAGATTTTATTTTAAGATATTCCCGTTTCCAATGAAATCTTCACAGTTATCAAAATATCCACTTGAAGATTCCACAAAAAGAGTGTTTCCAAACTGCTGTAGCAAAAGAAATGTTGAACTCTGTTAGTTGAGGACACACATCACAAAGAAGTTTCTGAGAATGCTTCTTTCTAGATTTTAGATGAAGATATTCCCGTTTCCAACGATATCATCACAGTTAAACAAATATCCACTTGCAGATTCTACAAAAAGAGTGTTTCCAAAGTGCTCTATCCAAAGAAAGGTTCAACTCTGTTAGTTGAGGACACACATCACAAAGAAGTTTCTGAGAATGCTTCTGTCTAGATTTTAAATGAAGATATTCCCGTTTCCAACGAAATCTTCAGAGCTATACCAATATCCACTTACAGATTCTACAAAAAGAGTGTTTCCAAACTGCTGTAGCAAAAGAAAGGTTCAACTCTGTTAGTTGAGGACACACATCACAAAGAAGTTTCTGAGAATGCTTCTGTCTAGATTTTACATGAAGATATCCCCGTTTCCTACCAAATCTTCACAGCTTTCCAAATATCCACTTACAGATTCTACAAAAAGTGTGTTTCCAAACTGCTGTATCAAAAGAAAGGTTCAACTCTCTTAGCTGAGGACACTCATCACAAAGAAGTTTCTGAGCATGCTTCTGTCTAGATTTTATATGAAGATATTCCCGTTTCCAACGAAATCTTCACAGTTATCCAAAGATCGACTTGCAGATTCTACAAAAAGAGTGTTTCCAAACTGCTCTGTCAAAAGAAAGTTTCAACTCTGTTAGTTGAGGACAAACATGCCAAATAAGTTTCTGAGAATGCTTCTGTGTAGTTTTTATGGGAAGA
Source organism: Gorilla gorilla gorilla (assembly GCF_029281585.2). NCBI lineage: Eukaryota > Metazoa > Chordata > Mammalia > Primates > Hominidae > Gorilla > Gorilla gorilla. The sequence continues at coordinate 18,895,611 of NC_073237.2, forward strand.
TATTACGTTTTTCATCAAACGCCCGAATGCGCTCGAAATATCCACTTCCAGATACTTCAGAAAGAAGGTTTCAAACCTGCTCTTTGAAAGGGAATGTTCAGCTCTGTGACTTGAATGCAGATATCACAAAGTAGTTTCTGACAGTGCTTCTGTCTAGATTTCAGATGAAGATATTCCCTTTTCCAATGAAATCGTTAGAACTATCTAGATATCCACTAACAGATTCGACAAATGAGTGTTTCCAAAGTGCTCTGTCAAAAGAAAGGTTCAACTCTGTTAGTTGAGGACACTCATCACAAAGAAGTTTCTGAGAATGCTTCTGTCTAGATTTTATATGAAGATATTCCCGTTTCCAACGAAATCATCACAGTTATCCAACTTCCACTTGCAGATTCTACAAAAAGAGTGTTTCCAAATTGCTGTATCAAAAGAAAGGTTGAACTCTGTTAGTTGAGGACACACATCACAAAGAAGTTTCTGAGAATGCTTCTGTCTATATTTTACATGAAGATGTTCCCGTTTCCTATGAAATCTTCACAGCTTTCCAAATATCCACTTGCAGATTCTACAAAAAGAGTGTTTCCAAACTGCTGTATCAAAAGAAAGTTCAACTCTCTTAGTTGAGGACACACATCCCAAATAAGTTTCTGAGACAGCCTCTGTCTCGTTTTTATGGGAAATACTTCCTTTTTCTCCGTAGGCCTGAAAGCACTCGAAATGTCCACTTCCAGATACTGCAGAAAGAGTGTTTCAAACCTGCTCTATGAAACGGAATGTTCAGCTCTGAGACTTGAATGCAGATATCACAAAGTAGTTTCTGACAGTGCTTCTGTCTAGATTTTAGAAGAAGATATTCCCGTTTCCAACAAAATCGTTAGAACTGTCTTGATATCCACATACAGATTCTACAAAAAGAGTGTTTCCAAACCGCTCTATAAAAAGAAAGGTTCAACTCTGTTAGTTGAGGGCGCACATCACAAGGAAGTTTCTGAGAATGCTTCTGTCTAGATTTTATATAAAGATATTCCCGTTTCCAATGAAATCTTCACAGTTATCCAAATATCCACTTGAACATTCCACAAAAAGAGTGTTTCCAAACTTCTCTATCAAAAGAAAGGTTGAACACTGTTAGTTGAGGACACACATCACAAAGAAGTTTCTGAGAATGCTTCTTTCTAGATTTTAGATGAAGATATTCCCGTTTCCAACGATATCATCACAGTTAAACAAATATCCACTTGCAGATTCTACAAAAAGAGTGTTTCCAAAGTGCTCTATCCAAAGAAAGGTTCAACTCTGTTAGTTGAGGACACACATCACAAAGAAGTTTCTGAGAATGCTTCTGTCTAGATTTTAAATGAAGATATTCCCGTTTCCATCGAAATCTTCAGAGCTATCCCAATATCCACTTACAGATTCTACAAAAAGAGTGTTTCCAAACTGCTGTAGCAAAAGAAAGGTTAAACTCCCTTAGTTGTGGACACACATCCCACATAAGTTTCTGAGAAATCCTCCGTCTCGTTTTTATGGGAAGATACTTCCTTTTTCACCGTAGGCCTGAAAGCGCTCGAAATGTCCACTTGCAGATACTGCAGAAAGAGTGTTTCAAACCTGCTCTATGAAGCGGAATGTTCAGCTCTGAGGCTTGAATGCAGATATCACAAAGTAGTTTCTGACAGTGCTTCTGTCTAGATTTTAGAAGAAGATATTCCCGTTTCCAATGAAATCGTTAGAACTATCTTGATATCCACATACAGATTCTACAAAAAGAGTGTTTCCAAACTGCTCTATAAAAAGAAAGGTTCAACTCTGTTAGTTGAGGACACTCATCACAAAGAAGTTTCTGAGAATGCTTCTGTCTAGATTTTATATGAAGATATTCCCGTTTCCAATGAAATCTTCACAGTTATCCAAAAATCGACTTGCAGATTATACAAAAAGAGTGTTTCCAAACTGCTCTATCAAAAGAAAGTTTCAACTCTGTTAGTTGAGGACACACATGCCAAATAAGTTTCGGAGAATGCTTCTGTGTAGATTTAATGGGGAGATATTTCGTTTTTCACCATAGGCCCGAATGCGCTCGAAATGTCCACTTCCAGACACTACAGAAAGAGGGTTTCCAACCTGCTCTATGAAAGGGAATGTTCAGCTAAGTGAGTTGAATGCAGATATCACAAAGTAGTTTCTGACAGTGCTTCTGTCTAGATTTCAGATGAAGATATTCCCGTTTCCAATGAAATCGTTAGAACTATCTTGATATCCACTTACAGATTCTACAAAAAGAGTGTTTCGAAAGTGCTCTGTCAAAAGAAAGGTTCAACTCTGTTAGTTGAGGACACTCATCACAAAGAAGTTTCTGAGAATGCTTTTGTCAAGATTTTATATGATGATATTCCCGTTTCCTATGAAATCTTCACTGTTATCCAAATATCCACTTGAAGATTCTACAAAAAGAGTGTTTCCAAACTGCTGTAGCAAAAGAAATGTTGAGCTCTGTTAGTTGAGGACAAACATCACAAAGAAGTTTGTGAGAATGCTTCTGTCAAGATTTTATATGAAGATATTACCGTTTCCAACGAAATCTTCACAGTTATCCAAATATCCACTTGCAGATTCTACAAAAAGAGTGTTTCCAAACTGCTATATCAAAAGAAATGATCAAGTCTGTTAGTGGAGTAAACTCATCCCAAATAAGTTTCTTAGAATGCTTTCGTCTAGATTTTATGGGATGATATTTCCTTTTTCACCATAGGCCTGAAAGTACTCGAAATGTCCATTTCCAGATACTACAGAAAGACTGTTTCAAACCTACTCTATGAAAGGGAATGTTCAGCTCTGTGACTTGAATGCAGATATCACAAAGTAGATTCTGACAGCGCTTCTGTCTAGATTTTAGATGAAGATATTCTGGTTTCCAACGAAATCATCACAGTTATCCAAATATCCACTTACAGATTCTACAAAAACAGTGTTTCCAAACTGCTGCATCCAAAGAAAGGTTCAACTCTGTTAGTTGAGGACACACATCCCAAATAAGTTTCTGAGAACGCTTCTGTGTAGATTTAAAGGGGAGATATTTCGTTTTTCACAATAGGCCCGAATGCGCTCGAAATGTCCACTTCCAGACACTACAGAAAGAGGGTTTCCAACCTGCTCTATGAAAGGGAATGTTCAGCTCTGTGACTTGAATGCAGATATCAAAAAGTAGTTTCTGACAGTGCTTCTGTCTAGAATTTAGATGAAGATATTCCCGTTTCCAACGAAATCCTTAGGACTATCTAGATATCCAATTACAGATTCCACAAAAAGAGTGTTTCCAAACTGCTCTATAAAAAGAAAGGTTCAACTCTGTTAGTTGAGGACACTCATCACAAAGAAGTTTCTGAGAATGCTTCTGTCTAGATTTTATATGAAGATATTCCCGTTTCCAACGAAATCTTCACAGTTATCCAACTTCCACTTGCAGATTCTACAAAAAGAGTGTTTCCAAATTGCTGTATCAAAAGAAAGGTTGAACTCTGTTAGTTGAGGACACACATCACAAAGAAGTTTCTGAGAATGCTTCTGTCTATATTTTACATGAAGATGTTCCCGTTTCCTATGAAATCTTCACAGCTTTCCAAATATCCACTTGCAGATTCTACAAAAAGAGTGTTTCCAAACTGCTGTATCAAAAGAAAGTTCAACTCTCTTAGTTGAGGACACACATCCCAAATAAGTTTCTGAGACAGCCTCTGTCTCGTTTTTATGGGAAATACTTCCTTTTTCTCCGTAGGCCTGAAAGCACTCGAAATGTCCACTTCCAGATACTGCAGAAAGAGTGTTTCAAACCTGCTCTATGAGACGGAATATTCAGCTCTGAGACTTGAATGCAGATATCACAAAGTAGTTTCTGACAGTGCTTCTGTCTAGATTTTAGAAGAAGATATTCCCGTTTCCAACAAAATCGTTAGAACTGTCTTGATATCCACATACAGATTCTACAAAAAGAGTGTTTCCAAACTGCTCTATAAAAAGAAAGGTTCAACTCTTTTAGTTGAGGACACACATCACAAGGAAGTTTCTGAGAATGCTTCTGTCTAGATTTTATATTAAGATATTCCCGTTTCCAATGAAATCTTCACAGTTATCCAAATATCCACTTGAAGATTCCACAAAAAGAGTGTTTCCAAACTGCTGTAGCAAAAGAAATGTTGAACTCTGTTAGTTGAGGACACACATCACAAAGAAGTTTCTGAGAATGCTTCTTTCTAGATTTTAGATGAAGATATTCCCGTTTCCAACGATATCATCACAGTTAAACAAATATCCACTTGCAGATTCTACAAAAAGAGTGTTTCCAAAGTGCTCTATCCAAAGAAAGGTTCAACTCTGTTAGTTGAGGACACACATCACAAAGAAGTTTCTGAGAATGCTTCTGTCTAGATTTTAAATGAAGATATTCCCGTTTCCAACGAAATCTTCAGAGCTATACCAATATCCACTTACAGATTCTACAAAAAGAGAGTTTCCAAACTGCTGTAGCAAAAGAAATGTTCAACTCTGTTAGTTGAGGACACACATCACAAAGAAGTTTCTGAGAATGCTTCTGTCTAGATTTTACATGAAGATATCCCCGTTTCCTACGAAATCTTCACAGCTTTCCAAATATCCACTTGCAGATTCTACAAAAAGTGTGTTTCCAAACTGCTGTATCAAAAGAAAGGTTCAACTCTCTTAGTTGTGGACACACATCCCACATAAGTTTCTGAGAAATCCTCTGTCTCGTTTTTATGGGAAGATACTTCCTTTTTCACCGTAGGCCTGAAAGCGCTCGAAATGTCCACTTGCAGATACTGCAGAAAGAGTGTTTCAAACCTGCTCTATGAAACGGAATGTTCAGCTCTGAGGCTTGAATGCAGATATCACAAAGTAGTTTCTGACAGTGCTTCTGTCTAGATTTTAGAAGAAGATATTCCCGTTTCCAATGAAATCGTTAGAACTATCTTGATATCCAAATACGGATTCTACAAAAAGAGTGTTTCCAAACTGCTCTATAAAAAGAAAGGTTCAACTCTGTTAGTTGAGGACACTCATCACAAAGAAGTTTCTGAGAATGCTTCTGTCTAGATTTTATATGAAGATATTACCGTTTCCAACGAAATCTTCACAGTTATCCAAATATCCACTTGCAGATTCTACAAAAAGAGTGTTTCCAGACTGCTATATCAAAAGAAATGATCAAGTCTGTTAGTGGAGTAAACTCATCCCAAATAAGTTTCTTAGAATGCTTTTGTCTAGATTTTATGGGATGATATTTCCTTTTTCACCATAGGCCTGAAAGCGCTGGAAATGTCCACTTCCAGATACTACAGAAAGACTGTTTCAAACCTACTCTATGAAAGGGAATGTTCAGTTCTGTGACTTGAATGCAGATATCACAAAGGAGTTTCTGACAGCGCTTCTGTCTAGATTTTAGATGAAGATATTCCCGTTTCCAACAAAATCATCACAGTTATCCAAATATCCACTTACAGATCCTACAAAAACAGTGTTTCCAAACTGCTGTATCCAAAGAAAGGTTCAACTCTGTTAGTTGAGGACACACATCCCAAATAAGTTTCAAAGAACGCTTCTGTGTAGATTTAAAGGGGAGATATTTCGTTTTTCACCATAGGCCCGAATGCGCTCGAAATGTCCACTTCCAGACACTACAGAAAGAGGGTTTCCAACCTGCTCTATGAAAGGGAACGTTCAGCTCTGTGACTTGAATGCAGATATCACAAAGTAGTTTCTGACAGTGCTTCTGTCTAGAATTTAGATGAAGATATTCCCGTTTCCAACGAAATCCTTAGGACTATCTAGATATCCAATTACAGATTCCACAAAAAGAGTGTTTCCAAACTGCTCTATAAAAAGAAAGGTTCAACTCTCTTAGCTGAGGACACTCATCACAAAGAAGTTTCTGAGCATGCTTCTGTCTAGATTTTATATGAAGATATTCCCGTTTCCAACGAAATCTTCACAGTTATCCAAAGATCGACTTGCAGATTCTACAAAAAGAGTGTTTCCAAACTGCTCTGTCAAAAGAAAGTTTCAACTCTGTTAGTTGAGGACAAACATGCCAAATAAGTTTCTTAGAATGCTTCTGTGTAGTTTTTATGGGAAGATATTACGTTTTTCACCATAGGCCGAATGCGCTCGAAATATCCACTTCCAGATACTACAGAAAGGGGGTTTCAAACCTGCTCTTTGAAAGGGAATGTTCAGCTCTGTGACTTGAATGCAGATATCACAAAGTAGTTTCTGACAGTGCTTCTGTCTAGATTTCAGATGAAGATATTCCCTTTTCCAATGAAATCGTTAGAACTATCTAGATATCCACTAACAGATTCGACAAAAAGAGTGTTTCCAAAGTGCTCTGTCAAAAGAAAGGTTCAACTCTGTTAGTTGAGGACACTCATCACAAAGAAGTTTCTGAGAATGCTTCTGTCTAGATTTTATATGAAGATATTCCCGTTTCCAACGAAATCATCACAGTTATCCAACTTCCACTTGCAGATTCTACTACAAGAGTGTTTCCAAATTGCTGTATCAAAAGAAAGGTTGAACTCTGTTAGTTGAGGACACACATCACAAAGAAGTTTCTGAGAATGCTTCTGTCTATATTTTACATGAAGATGTTCCCGTTTCCTATGAAATCTTCACAGCTTTCCAAATATCCACTTGCAGATTCTACAAAAAGAGTGTTTCCAAACTGCTGTATCAAAAGAAAGTTCAACTCTCTTAGTTGAGGACACACATCCCAAATAAGTTTCTGAGACAGCCTCTGTCTCGTTTTTATGGGAAATACTTCCTTTTTCTCCGTAGGCCTGAAAGCACTCGAAATGTCCACTTCCAGATACTGCAGAAAGAGTGTTTCAAACCTGCTCTATGAAACGGAATGTTCAGCTCTGATACTTGAATGCAGATATCACAAAGTAGTTTCTGACAGTGCTTCTGTCCAGATTTTAGAAGAAGATATTCCCGTTTCCAACAAAATCGTTAGAACGGTCTTGATATCCACATACAGATTCTACAAAAAGTGTGTTTCCAAACCGCTCTATAAAAAGAAAGGTTCAACTCTGTTAGTTGAGGACACACATCACAAGGAAGTTTCTGAGAATGCTTCTGTCTAGATTTTATATAAAGATATTCCCGTTTCCAATGAAATCTTCACAGTTATCCAAATATCCACTTGAAGATTCCACAAAAAGAGTGTTTCCAAACTGCTCTATCAAAAGAAAGGTTGAACACTGTTAGTTGAGGACACACATCACAAAGAAGTTTCTGAGAATGCTTCTTTCTAGATTTTAGATGAAGATATTCCCGTTTCCGACGATATCATCTCAGTTAAACAAATATCCACTTGCAGATTCTACAAAAAGAGTTTTTCCAAAGTGCTCTATCCAAAGAAAGGTTCAACTCTGTTAGTTGAGGACACACATCACAAAGAAGTTTCTGAGAATGCTTCTGTCTAGATTTTAAATGAAGATATTCCCGTTTCCAACGAAATCTTCAGAGCTATACCAATATCCACTTACAGATTCTACAAAAAGAGTGTTTCCAAACTGCTGTAGCAAAAGAAAGGCTCAACTCTGTTAGTTGAGGACACACATCACAAAGAAGTTTCTGAGAATGCTTCTGTCTAGATTTTACATGAAGATATTACCGTTTCCTACGAAATCTTCACAGCTTTCCAAATATCCACTTGCAGATTCTACAAAAAGTGTGTTTCCAAACTGCTGTATCAAAAGAAAGGTTCAACTCTCTTAGTTTTGGACACACATCCCACATAAGTTTCTGAGAAATCCTCCGTCTCGTTTTTATGGGAAGATACTTCCTTTTTCACCGTAGGCCTGAAAGCGCTCGAAATGTCCACTTGCAGATACTGCAGAAAGAGTGTTTCAAACCTGCTCTATGAAACGGAATGTTCAGCTCTGAGGCTTGAATGCAGATATCACAAAGTAGTTTCTGACAGTGCTTCTGTCTAGATTTTAGAAGAAGATATTCCCGTTTCCAATGAAATCGTTAGAACTATCTTGATATCCACATACAGATTCTACAAAAAGAGTGTTTCCAAACAGCTCTATAAAAAGAAAGGTTCAACTCTGTTAGTTGAGGACACTCATCACAAAGAAGTTTCTGAGAATGCTTCTGTCTAGATTTTATATGAAGATATTCCCGTTTCCAACGAAATCTTCACAGTTATCCAAAAATCGACTTGCAGATTCTACAAAAAGAGTGTTTCCAAACTGCTCTATCAAAAGAAAGTTTCAACTCTGTTAGTTGAGGACACACATGCCAAATAAGTTTCGGAGAATGCTTCTGTGTAGATTTAATGGGGAGATATTTCGTTTTTCGCCATAGGCCCGAATGGGCTCGAAATGTCCACTTCCAGACACTACAGAAAGAGGGTTTCCAACCTCCTCTATGAAAGGGAATGTTCAGCTAAGTGAGTTGAATGCAGATATCACAAAGTAGTTTCTGACAGTGCTTCTGTCTAGATTTCAGATGAAGATATTCCCGTTTCCAATGAAATCGTTAGAACTATCTAGATATCCACTTACAGATTCTACAAAAAGAGTGTTTCGAAAGTGCTCTGTCAAAAGAAAGGTTCAACTCTGTTATTTGAGGACACTCATCACAAAGAAGTTTCTGAGAATGCTTTTGTCAAGATTTTATATGAAGATATTCCCGTTTCCTATGAAATCTTCTCAGTTATCCAAATATCCAGTTGAAGATTCTACAGAAAGAGTGTTTCCAAACTGCTGTAGCAAAAGAAATGTTGAATTTTGTTAGCTGAGGACAAACATCACAAAGAAGTTTCTGAGAATGCTTCTGTCAAGATTTTATATGAAGATATTACCGTTTCCAACGAAATCTTCACAGTTATCCAAATATCCACTTGCAGATTCTACAAAAAGAGTGTTTCCAAACTGCTATATCAAAAGAAATGATCAAGTCTGTTAGTGGAGTAAACTCATCCCAAATAAGTTTCTTAGAATGCTTTTGTCTAGATTTTATGGGATGATATTTCCTTTTTCACCATAGGCCTGAAAGCGCTCGCAATGTCCACTTCCAGATACTACAGAAAGACTGTTTCAAACCTACTCTATGAAAGGGAATGTTCAGCTCTGTGACTTGAATGCAGATATCACAAAGTAGTTTCTGACAGAGCTTCTGTCTAGATTTTAGATGAAGATATTCCCGTTTCCAACGAAATCATCACAGTTATCCAAATATCCACTTACAGATTCTACAAAAACAGTGTTTCCAAACTGCTGTATCCAAAGAAAGGTTCAACTCTGTTAGTTGAGGACACACATCCCAAATATGTTTCTGAGAACGCTTCTGTGTAGATTTAAAGGGGAGATATTTCGTTTTTCACCATAGGCCCGAATGCGCTCGAAATGTCCACTTCCAGACACTACAGAAAGAGGGTTTCCAACCTGCTCTATGAAAGGGAATGTTCAGCTCTGTGACTTGAATGCAGATATCACAAAGTAGTTTCTGACAGTGCTTCTGTCTAGAATTTAGATGAAGATATTCCCGTTTCCAGCGAAATCCTTAGGACCATCTGGATATCCAATTACAGATTCCACAAAAAGAGTGTTTCCAAACTGCTCTATAAAAAGAAAGGTTCAACTCTGTTAGATGAGGACACTCATCACAAAGAAGTTTCTGAGAATGCTTCTGTCTAGATTTTATATGAAGATATTCCGGTTTCCAACGAAATCTTCACAGTTATCCAAACATCGACTTGCAGATTCTACAAAAAGAGTGTTTCCAAACTGCTCTATCAAAAGAAAGTTTCAACTCTGTTAGTTGAGGACACACATGCCAAATAAGTTTCTGAGAATGCTTCTGTGTAGTTTTTATGGGAAGATATTACGTTTTTCACCATAGGCCCGAATGCGCTCGAAATATCCACTTCCAGATACAACAGAAAGAGAGTTTCAAACCTGCTCTTTGAAAGGGAATGTTCAGCTCTGTGACTTGAATGCAGATATCACAAAGTAGTTTCTGACAGTGCTTCTGTCTAGATTTCATATGAAGATATTCCCTTTTCCAATGAAATCGTTAGAACTATCTAGATATCCACTAACAGATTCGACAAAAAGAGTGTTTCCAAAGTGCTCTGTCAAAAGAAAGGTTCAACTCTGTTAGTTGAGGACACTCATCACAAAGAAGTTTCTGAGAATGCTTCTGTCTAGATTTTATATGAAGATATTCCCGTTTCCAACGAAATCATCACAGTTATCCAACTTCCACTTGCAGATTCTACTACAAGAGTGTTTCCAAATTGCTGTATCAAAAGAAAGGTTGAACTCTGTTAGTTGAGGACACACATCACAAAGAAGTTTCTGAGAATGCTTCTGTCTATATTTTACATGAAGATGTTCCCGTTTCCTATGAAATCTTCACAGCTTTCCAAATATCCACTTGCAGATTCTACAAAAAGAGTGTTTCCAAACTGCTGTATCAAAAGAAAGTTCAACTCTCTTAGTTGAGGACACACATCCCAAATAAGTTTCTGAGACAGCCTCTGTCTCGTTTTTATGGGAAAAACTTCCTTTTTCTCCGTAGGCCTGAAAGCACTCGAAATGTCCACTTCCAGATACTGCAGAAAGAGTGTTTCAAACCTGCTCTATGAAACGGAATGTTCAGCTCTGAGACTTGAATGCAGATATCACAAAGTAGTTTCTGACAGTGCTTCTGTCTAGATTTTAGAAGAAGATATTCCCGTTTCCAACAAAATCGTTAGAACTGTCTTTATATCCACATACAGATTCTACAAAAAGTGTGTTTCCAAACCGCTCTATAAAAAGAAAGGTTCAACTCTGTTAGTTGAGGACACACATCACAAGGAAGTTTCTGAGAATGCTTCTGTCTAGATTTTATATAAAGATATTCCCGTTTCCAATGAAATCTTCACAGTTATCCAAATATCCACTTGAAGATTCCCCAAAAAGAGTGTTTCCAAACTGCTCTATCAAAAGAAAGGTTGAACACTGTTAGTTGAGGACACACATCACAAAGAAGTTTCTGAGAATGCTTCTTTCTAGATTTTTGATGTAGATATTCCCGTTTCAAACGATATCATCACAGTTAAACAAATATCCACTTGCAGATTCTACAAAAAGAGTGTTTCCAAAGTGCTCTATCCAAAGAAAGGTTCAACTCTGTTAGTTGAGGACACACATCACAAAGAAGTTTCTGAGAATGCTTCTGTCTAGATTTTAAATGAAGATATTCCCGTTTCCAACGAAATCTTCAGAGCTATAAAATTATCCACTTACAGATTCTACAAAAAGAGTGTTTCCAAACTGCTGTAGCAAAAGAAAGGCTCAACTCTGTTAGTTGAGGACACACATCACAAAGAAGTTTCTGAGAATGCTTCTGTCTAGATTTTACATGAAGATATTCCCGTTTCCTACGAAATCTTCACAGCTTTCCAAATATCCACTTGCAGATTCTACAAAAAGAGTGTTTCCAAACTGCTGTATCAAAAGAAAGGTTCAACTCTCTTAGTTGTGGACACACATCCCACATAAGTTTCTGAGAAATCCTCCGTCTCGTTTTTATGGGAAGATACTTCCTTTTTCACCGTAGGCCTGAAAGCGCTCGAAATGTCCACTTGCAGATACTGCAGAAAGAGTGTTTCAAACCTGCTCTATGAAACGGAATGTTCAGCTCTGAGGCTTGAATGCAGATATCACAAAGTAGTTTCTGACAGTGCTTCTGTCTAGATTTTAGAAGAAGATATTCCCAGTTCCAATGAAATCGTTAGAACTATCTTGATATCCACATACAGATTCTACAAAAAGAGTGTTTCCAAACTGCTCTATAAAAAGAAAGGTTCAACTCTGTTAGTTGAGGACACTCATCACAAAGAAGTTTCTGAGAATGCTTCTGTCTATATTTTACATGAAGATGTTCCCGTTTCCTATGAAATCTTCACAGCTTTCCAAATATCCACTTGCAGATTCTACAAAAAGAGTGTTTCCAAACTGCTGTATCAAAAGAAAGTTCAACTCTCTTAGTTGAGGACACACATCCCAAATAAGTTTCTGAGACAGCCTCTGTCTCGTTTTTATGGGAAAAACTTCCTTTTTCTCCGTAGGCCTGAAAGCACTCGAAATGTCCACTTCCAGATACTGCAGAAAGAGTGTTTCAAACCTGCTCTGTGAAACGGAATGTTCAGCTCTGAAACTTCAATGCAGATATCACAAAGTAGTTTCTGACAGTGCTTCTGTCTAGATTTTAGAAGAAGATATTCCCGTTTCCAACAAAATCGTTAGAACTGTCTTTATATCCACATACAGATTCTACAAAAAGTGTGTTTCCAAACCGCTCTATAAAAAGAAAGGTTCAACTCTGTTAGTTGAGGACACACATCACAAGGAAGTTTCTGAGAATGCTTCTGTCTAGATTTTATATAAAGATATTCCCGTTTCCAATGAAATCTTCACAGTTATCCAAATATCCACTTGAAGATTCCCCAAAAAGAGTGTTTCCAAACTGCTCTATCAAAAGAAAGGTTGAACACTGTTAGTTGAGGACACACATCACAAAGAAGTTTCTGAGAATGCTTCTTTCTAGATTTTTGATGTAGATATTCCCGTTTCAAACGATATCATCACAGTTAAACAAATATCCACTTGCAGATTCTACAAAAAGAGTGTTTCCAAAGTGCTCTATCCAAAGAAAGGTTCAACTCTGTTAGTTGACAAAGAAGTTTCTGAGAATGCTTCTGTCTAGATTTTAAATGAAGATATTCCCGTTTCCAACGAAGTCTTCAGAGCTATAACAATATCCACTTACAGATTCTACAAAAAGAGTGTTTCCAAACTGCTGTAGCAAAAGAAAGGCTCAACTCTGTTAGTTGAGGACACACATCACAAAGAAGTTTCTGAGAATGCTTCTGTCTAGATTTTACATGAAGATATTCCCGTTTCCTACGAAATCTTCACAGCTTTCCAAATATCCACTTGCAGATTCTACAAAAAGTGTGTTTCCAAACTGCTGTATCAAAAGAAAGGTTCAACTCTCTTAGTTTTGGACACACATCCCACATAAGTTTCTGAGAAATCCTCCGTCTCGTTTTTATGGGAATATACTTCCTTTTTCACCGTAGGCCTGAATGCGCTCGAAATGTCCACTTGCAGATACTGCAGAAAGAGTGTTTCAAACCTGCTCTATGAAACGGAATGTTCAGCTCTGAGGCTTGAATGCAGATATCACAAAGTAGGTTCTGACAGAGCTTCTGTCTAGATTTTAGAAGAAGATATTCCCGTTTCCAATGAAATCGTTAGAACTATCTTGATATCCACATACAGATTCTACAAATAGAGTGTTTCCAAACTGCTGTATAAAAAGAAAGGTTCAACTCTGTTAGTTGAGGACACTCATCACAAAGAAGTTTCTGAGAATGCTTCTGTCTAGATTTTATATGAAGATATTCCCGTTTCCAACGAAATCTTCACAGTTATCCAAAAATCGACTTGCAGATTCTACAAAAAGAGTGTTTCCAAACTGCTCTATCAAAAGAAAGTTTCAACTCTGTTGGTTGAGGACACACATGCCAAATAAGTTTCGGAGAATGCTTCTGTGTAGATTTAATGGGGAGATATTTCGTTTTTCATCATAGGCCCGAATGCGCTTGAAATGTCCACTTCCAGACACTACAGAAAGAGGGTTTCCAACCTGCTCTATGAAAGGGAATGTTCAGCTAAGTGAGTTGAATGCAGATGTCACAAAGTAGTTTCTGACAGTGCTTCTGTCTAGATTTCAGATGAAGATATTCCCGTTTCCAATGAAATCGTTAGAACTATCTTGATATCCACTTACAGATTCTACAAAAAGAGTGTTTCGAAAGTGCTCTGTCAAAAGAAAGGTTGAACTCTGTTAGTTGAGGACAAACATCACAAAGAAGTTTCTGAGAATGCTTCTGTCAATATTTTATATGAAGATATTACCGTTTCCAATGAAATCTTCACAGTTATCCAAATATCCACTTGCAGATTCTACAAAAAGAGTGTTTCCAAATTGCTATATCAAAAGAAATGATCAAGTCTGTTAGTGGAGTAAACTCATCCCAAATAAATTTCTTAGAATGCTTTTGTCTAGATTTTATGGGATGATATTTCCTTTTTCACCATAGGCCTGAAAGCGCTCGAAATGTCCACTTCCAGATACTGCAGAAAGACTGTTTCAAACCTACTCTATGAAAGGGAATGTTCAGCTCTGTGACTTGAATGCAGATATCACAAAGTAGTTTCTGACAGCGCTTCTGTCTAGATTTTAGATGAAGATATTCCCGTTTCCAACGAAATCATCACAGTTATCCAAATATCCACTTACAGATTCTACAAAAACAGTGTTTCCAAACTGCTGTATCCAAAGAAAGGTTCAACTCTGTTAGTTGAGGACACACATCCCAAATAAGTTTCTGAGAACGCTTCTGTGTAGATTTAAAGGGGAGATATTTCGTTTTTCACCATAGGCCCGAATGCGCTCGAAATGTCCACTTCCAGACACTACAGAAAGAGGGTTTCCAACCTGCTCTATGAAAGGGAATGTTCAGCTCTGTGACTTGAATGCAGATATCACAAAGTAGTTTCTGACAGTGCTTCTGTCTAGAATTTAGATGAAGATATTCCCGTTTCCAACGAAATCCTTAGGACTATCTAGATATCCAATTACAGATTCCACAAAAAGAGTGTTTCCAAACTGCTCTATAAAAAGAAAGGTTCAACTCAGTTAGTTGAGGACACTCATCACAAAGAAGTTTCTGAGAATGCTTCTGTCTAGATTTCTTATGAAGATATTCCCGTTTCCAACGAAATCTTCACAGTTATCCAAACATCGACTTGCAGATTCTACAAAAAGAGTGTTTCCAAACTGCTCTATCAAAAGAAAGTTTCAACTCTGTTAGTTGAGGACACACATGCCAAATAAGTTTCTGAGAATGCTTCTGTGTTGTTTTTATGGGAAGATACTACGTTTTTCACCTTAGGCCCGAATGCGCTCGAAATATCCACTTCCAGATACTACAGAAAGAGGGTTTCAAACCTGCTCTTTGAAAGGGAATGTTCAGCTCTGTGACTTGAATGCAGATATCACAAAGTAGTTTATGACAGTGCTTCTGTCTAGATTTCAGATGAAGATATTCCCTTTTCCAATGAAATCGTTAGAACTATCTAGATATCCACTAACAGATTCGACAAAAAGAGTGTTTCCAAAGTGCTCTGTCAAAAGAAAGGTTCAACTCTGTTAGTTGAGGACACTCATCACAAAGAAGTTTCTGAGAATGCTTCTGTCTAGATTTTATATGAAGATATTCCCGTTTCCAACGAAATCATCACAGTTATCCAACTTCCACTTGCAGATTCTACAAAAAGAGTGTTTCCAAATTGCTGTATCAAAAGAAAGGTTGAACTCTGTTAGTTGAGGACACTCACCACAAAGAAGTTTCTGAGAATGCTTCTGTCTATATTTTACATGAAGATGTTCCCGTTTCCTATGAAATCTTCACAGCTTTCCTAATATCCACTTGCAGATTCTACAAAAAGAGTGTTTCCAAACTGCTGTATCAAAAGAAAGTTCAACTCTCTTAGTTGAGGACACACATCCCAAATAAGTTTCTGAGACAGCCTCTGTCTCGTTTTTATGGGAAATACTTCCTTATTCTCCGTAGGCCTGAAAGCACTCGAAATGTCCACTTCCAGACACTACAGAAAGAGGGTTTCCAACCTGCTCTATGAAAGGGAATGTTTAGCTAAGTGAGTTGATTGCAGATATCACAAAGTAGTTTCTGACAGTGCTTCTGTCTAGATTTCAGATGAAGATATTCCCGTTTCCAATGAAATCGTTAGAACTATCTAGATATCCACTTACAGATTCTACAAAAAGAGTGTTTCGAAAGTGCTCTGTCAAAAGAAAGGTTCAACTCTGTCAGTTGAGGACACTCATCACAAAGAAGTTTCTGAGAATGCTTTTGTCAAGATTTTATATGAAGATATTCCCGTTTCCTATGAAATCTTCACAGTTATCCAAATATCCACTTGAAGATTCTACAAAAAGAGTGTTTCCAAACTGCTGTAGCAAAAGAAATGTTGAACTCTGTTAGTTGAGGACAAACATCACAAAGAAGTTTCTGAGAGTGCTTCTGTCAAGATTTTATATGAAGATATTACCGTTTCCAACGAAATCTTCACAGTTATCCAAATATCCACTTGCAGATTCTACAAAAAGAGTGTTTCCAAACTGCTATATCAAAAGAAATGATCAAGTCTGTTAGTGGAGTAAACTCATCCCAAATAAGTTTCTTAGAATGCTTTTGTCTAGATTTTATGGGTTGATATTTCCTTTTTCACCATAGGCCTGAAAGCGCTCGAAATGTCCACTTCCAGATACTACAGAAAGACTGTTTCAAACCTACTCTATGAAAGGGAATGTTCAGCTCTGTGACTTGAATGCAGATATCACAAAGTAGTTTCTGACAGCGCTTCTGTCTAGATTTTAGATGAAGATATTCCCGTTTCCAACGAAATCTTCACAGTTATCCAAACATCGACTTGCAGATTCTACAAAAACAGTGTTTCCAAACTGCTCTATCAAAAGAAAGTTTCAACTCTGTTAGTTGAGGACACACATGCCAAATAAGTTTCTGAGAATGCTTCTGTGTAGTTTTTATGGGAAGATATTACGTTTTTCACCATAGGCCCGAATGCGCTCGAAATATCCACTTCCAGATACAACAGAAAGAGGGTTTCAAACCTGCTCTTTGAAAGGGAATGTTCAGCTCTGTGACTTGAATGCAGATATCACAAAGTAGTTTCTGACAGTGCTTCTGTCTAGATTTCAGATGAAGATATTCCCTTTTCCAGTGAAATCGTTAGAACTATCTAGATATCCACTAACAGATTCGACAAAAAGAGTGTTTCCAAAGTGCTCTGTCAAAAGAAAGGTTCAACTCTGTTAGTTGAGGACACTCATCACAAAGAAGTTTCTGAGAATGCTTCTGTCTAGATTTTATATGAAGATATTCCCGTTTCCAACGAAATCATCACAGTTATCCAACTTCCACTTGCAGATTCTACATAAAGAGTGTTTCCAAATTGCTGTATCAAAAGAAAGGTTGAACTCTGTTAGTTGAGGACACACATCACAAAGAAGTTTCTGAGAATGCTTCTGTCTATATTTTACATGAAGATGTTCCCGTTTCCTATGAAATCTTCACAGCATACCAAATATCCACTTGCAGAATCTACAAAAAGAGTGTTTCCAAACTGCTGTATCAAAAGAAAGTTCAAATCTCTTAGTTGAGGACACACATCCCAAATAAGTTTCTGAGACAGCCTCTGTCTCGTTTTTATGGGAAATACTTACTTTTTCTCCGTAGGCCGGAAAGCACTCGAAATGTCCACTTCCAGATACTGCAGAAAGAGTGTTTCAAACCTGCTCTATGAAACGGAATGTTCAGCTCTGAGACTTGAATGCAGATATCACAAAGTAGTTTCTGACAGTGCTTCTGTCTAGATTTTAGAAGAAGATATTCCCGTTTCCAACAAAATCGTTAGAACTGTCTTGATATCCACATACAGATTCTACAAAAAGAGTGTTTCCAAACCGCTCTATAAAAAGAAAGGTTCAACTCTGTTAGTTGAGGACACACATCACAAGGAAGTTTCTGAGAATGCTTCTGTCTAGATTTTATATAAAGATATTCCCGTTTCCAATGAAATCTTCACAGTTATCCAAATATCCACTTGAAGATTCCACAAAAAGAGTGTTTCCAAACTGCTCTATCAAAAGAAAGGTTGAACACTGTTAGTTGAGGACACACATCACAAAGAAGTTTCTGAGAATGCTTCTTTCTAGATTTTAGATGAAGATATTCCCGTTTCCAACGATATCATCACAGTTAAACAAATATCCACTTGCAGATTCTACAAAAAGAGTGTTTCCAAAGTGCTCTATCCAAAGAAAGGTTCAACTCTGTTAGTTGAGGACACACATCACAAAGAAGTTTCTGAGAATGCTTCTGTCTAGATTTTAAATGAAGATATTCCCGTTTCCAATGAAATCTTCAGAGCTATAACAATATCCACTTACAGATTCTACAAAAAGAGTGTTTCCAAACTGCTGTAGCAAAAGAAAGGCTCAACTCTGTTAGTTGAGGACACACATCACAAAGAAGCTTCTGAGAATGCTTCTGTCTAGATTTTACATGAAGATATTCCCGTTTCCTACGAAATCTTCACAGCTTTCCAAATATCCACTTGCAGATTCTACAAAAAGTGTGTTTCCAAACTGCTGTATCAAAAGAAAGGCTCAACTCCCTTAGTTGTGGACACACATCCCACATAAGTTTCTGAGAAATTCTCCGTCTCGTTTTTATGGGAAGATACTTCCTTTTTCACCGTAGGCCTGAAAGCGCTCGAAATGTCCACTTGCAGATACTGCATAAAGAGTGTTTCAAACCTGCTCTATGAAACGGAATGTTCAGCTCTGAGGCTTGAACGCAGATGTCACAAAGTAGTTTCTGACAGAGCTTCTGTCTAGATTTTAGAAGAAGATATTCCCGTCTCCAATGAAATCGTTAGAACTATCTTGATATCCACATACAGATTCTACAAAAAGAGTGTTTCCAAACTGCTCTATAAAAAGAAAGGTTCAACTCTGTTAGTTGAGGACACTCATCACAAAGAAGTTTCTGAGAATGCTTCTGTCTAGATTTTATAGGAAGATATTCCCGTTTCCAACGAAATCTTCACAGTTATCCAAAAATCGACTTGCAGATTCTACAAAAAGAGTGTTTCCAAACTGCTCTATCAAAAGAAAGTTTCAACTCTGTTAGTTGAGGACACACATGCCAAATAAGTTTCGGAGAATGCTTCTGTGTAGATTTAATGGGGAGATATTTCGTTTTTCACCATAGGCCCGAATGCGCTCGAAATGTCCACTTCCAGACACTACAGAAAGAGGGTTTCCAACCTGCTCTATGAAAGGGAATGTTCAGCTAAGTGAGTTGAATGCAGATATCACAAAGTAGTTTCTGACAGTGCTTCTGTCTAGATTTCAGATGAAGATATTCCCGTTTCCAATGAAATCGTTAGAACTATCTTGATATCCACTTACAGATTCTACAAAAAGAGTGTTTCGAAAGTGCTCTGTCAAAAGAAAGGTTCAACTCTGTTAGTTGAGGACACTCATCACAAAGAAGTTTCTGAGAATGCTTTTGTCAAGATTTTATATGAAGATATTCCCGTTTCCTATGAAATCTTCACAGTTATCCAAATATCCACTTGAAGATTCTACAAAAAGAGTGTTTCCAAACTGCTGTAGCAAAAGAAATGTTGAACTCTGTTAGTTGAGGACAAACATCACAAAGAAGTTTCTCAGAATACTTCTGTCAAGATTTTATATGAAGATATTACCGTTTCCAACGAAATCTTCACAGTTATCCAAATATCCACTTGCAGATTCTACAAAAAGAGTGTTTCCAAACTGCTATATCAAAAGAAATGATCAAGTCTGTTAGTGGAGTAAACTCATCCCAAATAAGTTTCTTAGAATGCTTTTGTCTAGATTTTATGGGATGATATTTCCTTTTTCACCATAGGCCTGAAAGCGCTCGAAATGTCCACTTCCAGATACTACAGAAAGACTGTTTCAAACCTACTCTATGAAAGGGAATGTTCAGCTCTGTGACTTGAATGCAGATATCACAAAGTAGTTTCTGACAGCGCTTCTGTCTAGATTTTAGATGAAGATATTCCCGTTTCCAACGAAATCATCACAGTTATCCAAATATCCACTTACAGATTCTACAAAAACAGTGTTTCCAAACTGCTGTATCCAAAGAAAGGTTCAACTCTGTTAGTTGAGGACACACATCCCAAATAAGTTTCTGAGAACGCTTCTGTGTAGATTTAAAGGGGAGATATTTCGTTTTTCACCATAGGCCCGAATGCGCTCGAAATGTCAACTTCCAGACACTACAGAAAGAGGGTTTCCAACCTGCTCTATGAAAGGGAATGTTCAGCTCTGTGACTTGAATGCAGATATCACAAAGTAGTTTCTGACAGTGCTTCTGTCTAGAATTTAGATGAAGATATTCCCGTTTCCAACGAAATCCCTAGGACTATCTAGATATCCAATTACAGATTCCACAAAAAGAGTGTTTCCAAACTGCTCTATAAAAAGAAAGGTTCAACACTGTTAGATGAGGACACTCATCACAAAGAAGTTTCTGAGAATGCTTCTGTCTAGATTTTATATGAAGATATTCCCGTTTCCAACGAAATCTTGACAGTTATCCAAACATCGACTTGCAGATTCTACAAAAAGAGTGTTTCCAAACTGCTCTATCAAAACAAAGTTTCAACTCTGTTAGTTGAGGACACACATGCCAAATAAGTTTCTGAGAATGCTTCTGTGTAGTTTTTTTGGGAAGATATTACGTTTTTCACCATAGGCCCGAATGCGCTCGAAATATCCACTTCCAGATACAACAGAAAGAGGGTTTCAAACCTGCTCTTTGAAAGGGAATGTTCAGCTCTGTGACTTGAATGCAGATATCACAAAGTAGTTTCTGACAGTGCTTCTGTCTAGATTTCAGATGAAGATATTCCCTTTTCCAATGAAATCGTTAGAACTATCTAGATATCCACTAACAGATTCGACAAAAAGAGTGTTTCCAAAGTGCTCTGTCAAAAGAAAGGTTCAACTCTGTTAGTTGAGGACACTCATCACAAAGAAGTTTCTGAGAATGCTTCTGTCTAGATTTTATATGAAGATATTCCCGTTTCCAACGAAATCATCACAGTTATCCAACTTCCACTTGCAGATTCTACAAAAAGAGTGTTTCCAAATTGCTGTATCAAAAGAAAGGTTGAACTCTGTTAGTTGAGGACACACATCACAAAGAAGTTTCTGAGAATGCTTCTGTCTATATTTTACATGAAGATGTTCCCGTTTCCTATGAAATCTTCACAGCTTTCCAAATATCCACTTGCAGATTCTACAAAAAGAGTGTTTCCAAACTGCTGTATCAAAAGAAAGTTCAACTCTCTTAGTTGAGGGCACACATCCCAAATAAGTTTCTGAGACAGCCTCTGTCTCGTTTTTATGGGAAATACTTCCTTTTTCTCCGTAGGCCTGAAAGCACTCGAAATGTCCACTTCCAGATACTGCAGAAAGAGTGTTTCAAACCTGCTCTATGAAACGGAATGTTCAGCTCTGAGGCTTGAATGCAGATATCACAAAGTACTTTCTGACAGTGCTTCTGTCTAGATTTTAGAAGAAGATATTCCCGTTTCCAACAAAATCGTTAGAACTGTCTTGATATCCACATACAGATTCTACAAAAAGAGTGTTTCCAAACCGCTCTATAAAAAGAAAGGTTCAACTCTGTTAGTTGAGGACACACATCACAAGGAAGTTTCTGAGAATGCTTCTGTCTAGATTTTATATAAAGATATTCCCGTTTCCAATGAAATCTTCACAGTTATCCAAATATCCACTTGAAGATTCCACAAAAAGAGTGTTTCCAAACTGCTCTATCAAAAGAAAGGTTGAACACTGTTAGTTGAGGACACACATCACAAAGAAGTTTCTGAGAATGCTTCTTTCTAGATTTTAGATGAAGATATTCCCGTTTCCAACGATATCATCACAGTTAAACAAATATCCACTTGCAGATTCTACAAAAAGAGTGTTTCCAAAGTGCTCTATCCAAAGAAAGGTTCAACTCTGTTAGTTGAGGACACACATCACAAAGAAGTTTCTGAGAATGCTTCTGTCTAGATTTTAAATGAAGATATTCCCGTTTCCAATGAAATCTTCAGAGCTATAACAATATCCACTTACAGATTCTACAAAAAGAGTGTTTCCAAACTGCTGTAGCAAAAGAAAGGCTCAACTCTGTTAGTTGAGGACACACATCACAAAGAAGTTTCTGAGAATGCTTCTGTCTAGATTTTACATGAAGATATTCCCGTTTCCTACGAAATCTTCACAGCTTTCCAAATATCCACTTGCAGATTCTACAAAAAGAGTGTTTCCAAACTGCTGTATCAAAAGAAAGGTTCAACTCCCTTAGTTGTGGACACACATCCCACAAAAGTTTCTGAGAAATCCTCCGTCTCGTTTTTATGGGAAGATACTTCCTTTTTCACCGTAAGTCTGAAAGCGCTCGAAATGTCCACTTGCAGATACTGCAGAAAGAGTGTTTCAAACCTGCTCTATGAAACGGAATGTTCAGCTCTGAGGCTTGAATGCAGATGTCACAAAGTAGTTTCTGACAGTGCTTCTGTCTAGATTTTAGAAGAAGATATTCCCGTTTCCAATGAAATCGTTAGAACTATCTTGATATCCACATACAGATTCTACAAAAAGAGTGTTTCCAAACTGCTCTATAAAAAGAAAGGTTCAACTCTGTTAGTTGAGGACACTCATTACAAAGAAGTTTCTGAGAATGCTTCTGTCTAGATTTTATAGGAAGATATTCCCGTTTCCAACGAAATCTTCACAGTTATCCAAAAATCGACTTGCAGATTCTACAAAAAGAGTGTTTCCAAACTGCTCTATCAAAAGAAAGTTTCAACTCTGTTAGTTGAGGACACACATGCCAAATAAGTTTCGGAGAATGCTTCTGTGTAGATTTAATGGGGAGATATTTCGTTTTTCACCATAGGCCCGAATGCGCTCGAAATGTCCACTTCCAGACACTACAGAAAGAGGGTTTCCAACCTGCTCTATGAAAGGGAATGTTCAGCTAAGTGAGTTGAATGCAGATATCACAAAGTAGTTTCTGACAGTGCTTCTGTCTAGATTTCAGATGAAGATATTCCCGTTTCCAATGAAATCGTTAGAACTATCTTGATATCCACTTACAGATTCTACAAAAAGAGTGTTTCGAAAGTGCTCTGTCAAAAGAAAGGTTCAACTCTGTTAGTTGAGGACACTCATCACAAAGAAGTTTCTGAGAATGCTTTTGTCAAGATTTTATATGAAGATATTCCCGTTTCCTATGAAATCTTCACAGTTATCCAAATATCCACTTGAAGATTCTACAAAAAGAGTGTTTCCAAACTGCTGTAGCAAAAGAAATGTTGAACTCTGTTAGTTGAGGACAAACATCACAAAGAAGTTTCTCAGAATACTTCTGTCAAGATTTTATATGAAGATATTACCGTTTCCAACGAAATCTTCACAGTTATCCAAATATCCACTTGCAGATTCTACAAAAAGTGTGTTTCCAAACTGCTATATCAAAAGAAATGATCCAGTCTGTTAGTGGAGTAAACTCATCCCAAATAAGTTTCTTAGAATGCTTTTGTCTAGATTTTATGGGATGATATTTCCTTTTTCACCATAGGCCTGAAAGCGCTCGCAATGTCCACTTCCAGATACTACAGAAAGACTGTTTCAAACCTACTCTATGAAAGGGAATGTTCAGCTCTGTGACTTGAATGCAGATATCACAAAGTAGTTTCTGACAGCGCTTCTGTCTAGATTTTAGATGAAGATATTCCCGTTTCCAACGAAATCATCACAGTTATCCAAATATCCACTTACAGATTCTACAAAAACAGTGTTTCCAAACTGCTGTATCCAAAGAAAGGTTCAACTCTGTTAGTTGAGGACACACATCCCAAATAAGTTTCTGAGAACGCTTCTGTGTAGATTTAAAGGGGAGATATTTCGTTTTTCACCATAGGCCCGAATGCGCTCTAAATGTCCACTTCCAGACACTACAGAAAGAGGGTTTCCAACCTGCTCTATGAAAGGGAATGTTCAGCTCTGTGACTTGAATGCAGATATCACAAAGTAGTTTCTGACAGTGCTTCTGTCTAGATTTCAGATGAAGATATTCCCGTTTCCAACGAAATCCTTAGGACTATCTAGATATCCAATTACAGATTCCACAAAAAGAGTGTTTCCAAACTGCTCTATAAAAAGAAAGGTTCAACTCTGTTAGTTGAGGACACTCATCACAAAGAAGTTTCTGAGAATGCTTCTGTCTAGATTTTATATGAAGATATTCCCGTTTCCAACGAAATCATCACAGTTATCCAACTTCCACCTGCAGATTCTACAAAAAGAGTGTTTCCAAATTGCTGTATCAAAAGAAAGGTTGAACTCTGTTAGTTGAGGACACACATCACAAAGAAGTTTCTGAGAATGCTTCTGTCTATATTTTACATGAAGATGTTCCCGTTTCCTATGAAATCTTCACAGCTTTCCAAATATCCACTTGCAGATTCTACAAAAAGAGTGTTTCCAAACTGCTGTATCAAAAGAAAGTTCAACTCTCTTAGTTGAGGACACACATCCCAAATAAGTTTCTGAGACAGCCTCTGTCTCGTTTTTATGGGGAATACTTCCTTTTTCTCCGTAGGCCTGATAGCACTCGAAATGTCCACTTCCAGATACTGCAGAAAGAGTGTTTCAAACCTGCTCTATGAAACGGAATGTTCAGCTCTGAGATTTGAATGCAGATATCACAAAGTAGTTTCTGACAGTGCTTCTGTCTAGAATTTAGATGAAGATATTCCGGTTTCCAACGAAATCCTTAGGACTATCTAGATATCCAATTACAGATTCCACAAAAAGAGTGTTTCCAAATTGCTCTATAAAAAGAAAGGTTCAACTCTGTTAGTTGAGGACACTCATCACAAAGAAGTTTCTGAGAATGCTTCTGTCTAGATTTTATATGAAGATATTCCCGTTTCCAACGAAATCTTCACAGTTATCCAAACATCGACTTGCAGATTCTACAAAGAGAGTGTTTCCAAACTGCTCTATCAAAAGAAAGTTTCAACTCTGTTAGTTGAGGACACACATGCCAAATAAGTTTCTGAGAATGCTTCTGTGTAGTTTTTATGGGAAGATATTACGTTTTTCACCAAAGGCCCGAATGCGCTCGAAATATCCACTTCCAGATACTACAGAAAGAGGGTTTCAAACCTGCTCTTTGAAAGGGAATGTTCAGCTCTGTGACTTGAATGAAGATATCACAAAGTAGTTTCTGACAGTGCTTCTGTCTAGATTTCAGATGAAGATATTCCCTTTTCCAATGAAATCGTTAGAACTATCTAGATATCCACTAACAGATTCGACAAATGGGTGTTTCGAAAGTGCTCTGTCAAAAGAAAGGTTCAACTCTGTTAGTTGAGGACACTCATCACAAAGAAGTTTCTGAGAATGCTTCTGTCTAGATTTTATATGAAGATATTCCCGTTTCCAACGAAATCTTCACATTTATCCAACTTCCACTTGCAGATTCTACAAAAAGAGTGTTTCCAAATTGCTGTATCAAAAGAAAGGTTGAACTCTGTTAGTTGAGGACACACATCACAAAGAAGTTTCTGAGAATGCTTCTGTCTATATTTTACATGAAGATGTTCCCGTTTCCTATGAAATCTTCACAGCTTTCCAAATATCCACTTGCAGATCCTACAAAAAGAGTGTTTCCAAACTGCTGTATCAAAAGAAAGTTCAACTCTCTTAGTTGAGGACACACATCCCAAATAAGTTTCTGAGACAGCCTCTGTCTCGTTTTTATGGGAAATACTTCCTTTTTCTCCGTAGGCCTGAAAGCACTCGAAATGTCCACTTCCAGATACTGCAGAAAGAGTGTTTCAAACCTGCTCTATGAAACGGAATGTTCAGCTCTGAGACTTGAATGCAGATATCACAAAGTAGTTTCTGACAGTGCTTCTGTCTAGATTTTAGAAGAAGATATTCCCGTTTCCAACAAAATCGTTAGAACTGTCTTGATATCCACATACAGATTCTACAAAAAGAGTGTTTCCAAACCGTTCTATAAAAAGAAAGGTTCAACTCTGTTAGTTGAGGACACACATCACAAGGAAGTTTCTGAGAATGCTTCTGTCTACATTTTATATAAAGATATTCCCGTTTCCAATGAAATCTTCACAGTTATCCAAATATCCACTTGAAGATTCCACAAAAAGAGTGTTTCCAATCTGCTCTATCAAAAGAAAGGTTGAACACTGTTAGTTGAGGACACACATCACAAAGAAGATTCTGAGAATGCTTCTTTCTAGATTTTAGATGAAGATATTACCGTTTCCAACGATATCATCACAGTTAAACAAATATCCACTTGCAGATTCTACAAAAAGAGTGTTTCCAAAGTGCTCTATCCAAAGAAAGGTTCAACTCTGTTAGTTGAGGACACACATCACAAAGCAGTTTCTGAGAATGCTTCTGTCTAGATTTTAAATGAAGATATTCCCGTTTCCAATGAAATCTTCAGAGCTATAACAATATCCACTTACAGATTCTACAAAAAGAGTGTTTCCAAACTGCTGTAGCAAAAGAAAGGTTCAACTCTGTTAGTTGAGGACACACATCGCAAAGAAGTTTCTGAGAATGCTTCTGTCTAGATTTTACATGAAGATATTCCCGTTTCCTACGAAATCTTCACAGCTTTCCAAATATCCACTTGCAGATTCTACAAAAAGTGTGTTTCCAAACTGCTGTATCAAAAGAAAGGTTCAACTCCCTTAGTTGTGGACACACATCCCACATAAGTTTCTGAGAAATCCTCCGTCTCGTTTTTATGGGAAGATACTTCCTTTTTCACCGTAGGCCTGAAAGCGCTCGAAATGTCCACTTGCAGATACTGCAGAAAGAGTGTTTCAAACCTGCTCTATGAAACGGAATGTTCAGCTCTGAGGCTTGAATGCAGATGTCACAAAGTAGTTTCTGACAGTGCTTCTGTCTAGATTTTAGAAGAAGATATCCCCGTTTCCAATGAAATCGTTAGAACTATCTTGATATCCACATACAGATTCTACAAAAAGAGTGTTTCCAAACTGCTCTATAAAAAGAAAGGTTCAACTCTGTTAGTTGAGGACACTCATCACAAAGAACTTTCTGAGAATGCTTCTGTCTAGATTTTATATGAAGATATTCCCGTTTCCAATGAAATCTTCACAGTTATCCAAAATCGACTTGCAGATTCTACAAAAAGACTGTTTCCAAACTGCTCTATCAAAAGAAAGTTTCAACTCTGTTAGTTGAGGACACACATGCCAAATAAGTTTCGGAGAATGCTTCTGTGTAGATTTAATGGGGAGATATTTCGTTTTTCACCATAGGCCCGAATGCGCTCGAAATGTCCACTTCCAGACACTACAGAAAGAGGGTTTCCAACCTTCTCTATGAAAGGGAATGTTCAGCTAAGTGAGTTGAATGCAGATATCACAAAGTAGTTTCTGACAGTGCTTCTGTCTAGATTTCAAATGAAGATATTCCCGTTTCCAATGAAATCGTTAGAACTATCTTGATATCCACTTACAGATTCTACAAAAACAGTGTTTCCAAACTGCTGTATCCAAAGAAAGGTTCAACTCTGTTAGTTGAGGACACACATCCCAAATAAGTTTCTGAGAACGCTTCTGTGTAGATTTAAAGGGGAGATATTTCGTTTTTCACCATAGGCCCGAATGCGCTCGAAATATCCACTTCCAGATACTACAGAAAGAGGGTTTCAAACCTGCTCTTTGAAAGGGAATGTTCAGCTCTGTGACTTGAATGAAGATATCACAAAGTAGTTTCTGACAGTGCTTCTGTCTAGATTTCAGATGAAGATATTCCCTTTTCCAATGAAATCGTTAGAACTATCTAGATATCCACTAACAGATTCGACAAATGAGTGTTTCCAAAGTGCTCTGTCAAAAGAAAGGTTCAACTCTGTTAGTTGAGGACACTCATCACAAAGAAGTTTCTGAGAATGCTTCTGTCTAGATTTTATATGAAGATATTCCCGTTTCCAACGAAATCTTCACAGTTATCCAAAAATCGACTTGCAGATTCTACAAAAAGAGTGTTTCCAAACTGCTCTATCAAAAGAAAGTTTCAACTCTGTTAGTTGAGGACACACATGCCAAATAAGTTTCGGAGAATGCTTCTGTGTAGATTTAATGGGGAGATATTTCGTTTTTCACCATAGGCCCGAATGTGCTCGAAATGTCCAATTCCAGACAATACAGAAAGAGGGTTTCCAACCTGCTCTATGAAAGGGAATGTTCAGCTAAGTGAGGTGAATGCAGATATCACAAAGTAGTTTCTGACAGTGCTTCTGTCTAGATTTCAGATGAAGATATTCTCGTTTCCAATGAAATCGTTAGAACTATCTAGATATCCACTTACAGATTCTACAAAATGAGTGTTTCTAAAGTGCTCTGTCAAAAGAAAGGTTCAACTCTGTTAGTTGAGGACACTCATCACAAAGAAGTTTCTGAGAATGCTTTTGTCAAGATTTGATATGAAGATATTCCCGTTTCCTATGAAATCTTCACAGTTATCCAAATATCCACTTGAAGATTCTACAAAAAGAGTGTTTCCAAACTGCTGTAGCAAAAGAAATGTTGAACTCTGTTAGTTGAGGACAAACATCACAAAGAAGTTTCTGAGAATGCTTCTGTCAAGATTTTATATGAAGATATTACCGTTTACAACGAAATCTTCACAGTTATCCAAATATCCACTTGCAGATTCTACAAAAAGAGTGTTTCCAAACTGCTATATCAAAAGAAATGATCAAGTCTGTTAGTGGAGTAAACTCATCCCAAATAAGTTTCTTAGAATGCTTTTGTCTAGATTTTAAGGGATGATATTTCCTTTTTCACCATAGGCCTGAAAGCGCTCAAAATGTCCACTTCCAGATACTACAGAAAGACTGTTTCAAACCTACTCTATGAAAGGGAATGTTCAGCTCTGTGACTTGAATGCAGATATCACAAAGTAGTTTCTGACAGCGCTTCTGTCTAGATTTTAGGTGAAGATATTCCTGTTTCCAACGAAATCATCACAGTTATCCAAATATCCACTTACAGATTCTACAAAAACAGTGTTTCCAAACTGCTGTATCCAAAGAAAGGTTCAACTCTGTTAGTTGAGGACACACATCCCAAATAAGTTTCTGAGAACGCTTCTGTGTAGATTTAAAGGGGAGATATTTCGTTTTTCACCATAGGCCCGAATGCGCTCGAAATGTCCACTTCCAGACACTACAGAAAGAGGGTTTCCAACCTGCTCTATGAAAGGGAATGTTCAGCTCTGTGACTTGAATGCAGATATCACAAAGTAGTTTCTGACAGTGCTTCTGTCTAGAATTTAGATGAAGATATTCCCGTTTCCAACGAAATCCTTAGGACTATCTAGATATCCAATTACAGATTCCACAAAAAGAGTGTTTCCAAATTGCTCTATAAAAAGAAAGGTTCAACTCTGTTAGTTGAGGACACTCATCACAAAGAAGTTTCTGAGAATGCTTCTGTCTAGATTTTATATGAAGATATTCCCGTTTCCAACGAAATCTTCACAGTTATCCAAACATCGACTTGCAGATTCTACAAAAAGAGTGTTTCCAAACTGCTCTATCAAAAGAAAGTTTCAACTCTGTTAGTTGAGGACACACATGCCAAATAAGTTTCTGAGAATGCTTCTGTGTAGTTTTTATGGGAAGATATTACGTTTTTCACCAAAGGCCCGAATGCGCTCGAAATATCCACTTCCAGATACTACAGAAAGAGGGTTTCAAACCTGCTGTTTGAAAGGGAATGTTCAGCTCTGTGACTTGAATGAAGATATCACAAAGTAGTTTCTGACAGTGCTTCTGTCTAGATTTCAGATGAAGATATTCCCTTTTCCAATGAAATCGTTAGAACTATCTAGATATCTACTAACAGATTCGACAAATGGGTGTTTCCAAAGTGCTCTGTCAAAAGAAAGGTTCAACTCTGTTAGTTGAGGACACTCATCACAAAGAAGTTTCTGAGAATGCTTCTGTCTAGATTTTATATGAAGATATTCCCGTTTCCAACGAAATCTTCACATTTATCCAACTTCCACTTGCAGATTCTACAAAAAGAGTGTTTCCAAATTGCTGTATCAAAAGAAAGGTTGAACTCTGTTAGTTGAGGACACACATCACAAAGAAGTTTCTGAGAATGCTTCTGTCTATATTTTACATGAAGATGTTCCCGTTTCCTATGAAATCTTCACAGCTTTCCAAATATCCACTTGCAGATCCTACAAAAAGAGTGTTTCCAAACTGCTGTATCAAAAGAAAGTTCAACTCTCTTAGTTGAGGACACACATCCCAAATAAGTTTCTGAGACAGCCTCTGTCTCGTTTTTATGGGAAATACTTCCTTTTTCTCCGTAGGCCTGAAAGCACTCGAAATGTCCACTTCCAGATACTGCAGAAAGAGTGTTTCAAACCTGCTCTATGAAACGGAATGTTCAGCTCTGAGACTTGAATGCAGATATCACAAAGTAGTTTCTGACAGTGCTTCTGTCTAGATTTTAGAAGAAGATATTCCCGTTTCCAACAAAATCGTTACAACTGTCTTGATATCCACATACAGATTCTACAAAAAGAGGGTTTCCAAACCGCTCTATAAAAAGAAAGGTTCAACTCTGTTAGTTGAGGACACACATCACAAGGAAGTTTCTGAGAATGCTTCTGTCTACATTTTATATAAAGATATTCCCGTTTCCAATGAAATCTTCACAGTTACCCAAATATCCACTTGAAGATTCCACAAAAAGAGTGTTTCCAATCTGCTCTATCAAAAGAAAGGTTGAACACTGTTAGTTGAGGACACACATCACAAAGAAGTTTCTGAGAATGCTTCTTTCTAGATTTTAGATGAAGATATTCCCGTTTCCAACGATATCATCACAGTTAAACAAATATCCACTTGCAGATTCTACAAAAAGAGTGTTTCCAAAGTGCTCTATCCAAAGAAAGGTTCAACTCTGTTAGTTGAGGACACACATCACAAAGAAGTTTCTGAGAATGCTTCTGTCTAGATTTTAAATGAAGATATTCCCGTTTCCAATGAAATCTTCAGAGCTATAACAATATCCACTTACAGATTCTACAAAAAGAGTGTTTCCAAACTGCTGTAGCAAAAGAAAGGCTCAACTCTGTTAGTTGAGGACACACATCACAAAGAAGTTTCTGAGAATGCTTCTGTCTAGATTTTACATGAAGATATTCCCGTTTCCTACGAAATCTTCACAGCTTTCCAAATATCCACTTGCAGATTCTACAAAAAGTGTGTTTCCAAACTGCTGTATCAAAAGGAAGGTTCAACTCCCTTAGTTGTGGACACACATCCCACATAAGTTTCTGAGAAATCCTCCGTCTCGTTTTTATGGGAAGATACTTCCTTTTTCACCGTAGGCCTGAAAGCGCTCGAAATGTCCACTTGCAGATACTGCAGAAAGAGTGTTTCAAACCTGCTCTATGAAACGGAATGTTCAGCTCTGAGGCTTGAATGCAGATGTCACAAAGTAGTTTCTGACAGTGCTTCTGTCTAGATTTTAGAAGAAGATATTCCCGTTTCCAATGAAATCGTTAGAACTATCTTGATATCCACATACAGATTCTACAAAAAGAGTGTTTCCAAACTGCTCTATAAAAAGAAAGGTTCAACTCTGTTAGTTGAGGACACTCATCACAAAGAAGTTTCTGAGAATGCTTCTGTCTAGATTTTATATGAAGATATTCCCGTTTCCAATGAAATCTTCACAGTTATCCAAAAATCGACTTGCAGATTCTACAAAAAGAGTGTTTCCAAACTGCTCTATCAAAAGAAAGTTTCAACTCTGTTAGTTGAGGACACACATGCCAAATAAGTTTCGGAGAATGCTTCTGTGTAGATTTAATGGGGAGATATTTCGTTTCTCACCATAGGCCCGAATGCGCTCGAAATGTCCACTTCCAGACACTACAGAAAGAGGGTTTCCAACCTTCTCTATGAAAGGGAATGTTCAGCTAAGTGAGTTGAATGCAGATATCACAAAGTAGTTTCTGACAGTGCTTCTGTCTAGATTTCAAATGAAGATATTCCCGTTTCCAATGAAATCGTTAGAACTATCTTGATATCCACTTACAGATTCTACAAAAAGAGTGTTTCGAAAGTGCTCTGTCAAAAGAAAGGTTCAACTCTGTTAGTTGAGGACACTCATCACAAAGAAGTTTCTGAGAATGCTTTTGTCAAGATTTTATATGAAGATATTCCCGTTTCCTATGAAATCTTCACAGTTATCCAAACATCCACTTGAAGATTCTACAAAAAGAGTGTTTCCAAACTGCTGTAGCAAAAGAAATGTTGAACTCCGTTAGTTGAGGACAAACATCACAAAGAAGTTTCTGAGAATGCTTCTGTCAAGATTTTATATGAAGATATTACCGTTTCCAACGAAATCTTCACAGTTATCCAAATATCCACTTGCAGATTCTACAAAAAGAGTGTTTCCAAACTGCTATATCAAAAGAAATGATCAAGTCTGTTAGTGGAGTAAACTCATCCCAAATAAGTTTCTTAGAATGCTTTTGTCTAGATTTTATGGGATGATATTTCCTTTTTCACCATAGGCCTGAAAGCGCTCGAAATGTCCACTTCCAGATACTACAGAAAGACTGTTTCAAACCTACTCTATGAAAGGGAATGTTCAGCTCTGTGACTTGAATGCAGATATCACAAAGTAGTTTCTGACAGCGCTTCTGTCTAGATTTTAGGTGAAGATATTCCCGTTTCCAACGAAATCATCACAGTTATCCAAATATCCACTTACAGATTCTACAAAAACAGTGTTTCCAAACTGCTGTATCCAAAGAAAGGTTCAACTCTGTTAGTTGAGGACACACATCCCAAATAAGTTTCTGAGAACGCTTCTGTGTAGATTTAAAGGGGAGATATTTCGTTTTTCACCATAGGCCCGAATGCGCTCGAAATGTCCACTTCCAGACACTACAGAAAGAGGGTTTCCAACCTGATCTATGAAAGGGAATGTTCAGCTAAGTGAGTGGAATGCAGATATCACAAAGTAGTTTCTGACAGTGCTTCTGTCTAGATTTCAAATGAAGATATTCCCGTTTCCAATGAAATCGTTAGAACTATCTTGATATCCACTTACAGATTCTACAAAAACAGTGTTTCCAAACTGCTGTATCCAAAGAAAGGTTCAACTCTGTTAGTTGAGGACACACATCCCAAATAAGTTTCTGAGAACGCTTCTGTGTAGATTTAAAGGGGAGATATTTCTTTTTTCACCATAGGCCCGAATGTGCTCGAAATATCCACTTCCAGATACTACAGAAAGAGGGTTTCAAACCTGCTCTTTGAAAGGGAATGTTCAGCTCTGTGACTTGAATGAAGATATCACAAAGTAGTTTCTGACAGTGCTTCTGTCTAGATTTCAGATGAAGATATTCCCTTTTCCAATGAAATCGTTAGAACTATCTAGATATCCACTAACAGATTCGACAAATGAGTGTTTCCAAAGTGCTCTGTCAAAAGAAAGGTTCAACTCTGTTAGTTGAGGACACTCATCACAAAGAAGTTTCTGAGAATGCTTCTGTCTAGATTTTATATGAAGATATTCCCGTTTCCAACGAAATCTTCACAGTTATCCAAAAATCGACTTGCAGATTCTACAAAAAGAGTGTTTCCAAACTGCTCTATCAAAAGAAAGTTTCAACTCTGTTAGTTGAGAACACACATGCCAAATAAGTTTCGGAGAATGCTTCTGTGTAGATTTAATGGGGAGATATTTCGTTTTTCACCATAGGCCCGAATGCGCTCGAAATGTCCAATTCCAGACAATACATAAAGAGGGTTTCCAACCTGCTCTATGAAAGGGAATGTTCAGCTAAGTGAGGTGAATGCAGATATCACAAAGTAGTTTCTGACAGTGCTTCTGTCTAGATTTCAGATGAAGATATTCTCGTTCCCAATGAAATCGTTAGAACTATCTAGATATCCACTTACAGATTCTACAAAAAGAGTGTTTCTAAAGTGCTCTGTCAAAAGAAAGGTTCAACTCTGTTAGTTGAGGACACTCATCACAAAGAAGTTTCTGAGAATGCTTTTGTCAAGATTTTATATGAAGATATTCCCGTTTCCTATGAAATCTTCACAGTTATCCAAATATCCACTTGAAGATTCTACAAAAAGAGTGTTTCCAAACTGCTGTAGCAAAAGAAATGTTGAACTCTGTTAGTTGAGGACAAACATCACAAAGAAGTTTCTGAGAATGCTTCTGTCAAGATTTTATATGAAGATATTACCGTTTACAACGAAATCTTCACAGTTATCCAAATATCCACTTGCAGATTCTACAAAAAGAGTGTTTCCAAACTGCTATATCAAAAGAAATGATCAAGTCTGTTAGTGGAGTAAACTCATCCCAAATAAGTTTCTTAGAATGCTTTTGTCTAGATTTTATGGGATGATATTTCCTTTTTCACCATAGGCCTGAAAGCGCTCGAAATGTCCACTTCCAGATACTACAGAAAGACTGTTTCAAACCTACTCTATGAAAGGGAATGTTCAGCTCTGTGACTTGAATGCAGATATCACAAAGTAGTTTCTGACAGCGCTTCTGTCTAGATTTTAGATGAAGATATTCCCGTTTCCAACGAAATCATCACAGTTATCCAAATATCCACTTACAGATTCTACAAAAACAGTGTTTCCAAACTGCTGTATCCAAAGAAAGGTTCAACTCTGTTAGTTGAGGACACACATCCCAAATAAGTTTCTGAGAACGCTTCTGTGTAGATTTAAAGGGGCGATATTTCGTTTTTCACCATAGGCCCGAATGCGCTCGAAATGTCCACTTCCAGACACTACAGAAAGAGGGTTTCCAACCTGCTCTATGAAAGGGAATGTTCAGCTCTGTGACTTGAATGCAGATATCACAAAGTAGTTTCTGACAGTGCTTCTGTCTAGAATTTAGATGAAGATATTCCCGTTTCCAACGAAATCCTTAGGACTATCTAGATATCCAATTACAGATTCCACAAAAAGAGTGTTTCCAAATTGCTCTATAAAAAGAAAGGTTCAACTCTGTTAGTTGAGGACACTCATCACAAAGAAGTTTCTGAGAATGCTTCTGTCTAGATTTTATATGAAGATATTCCCGTTTCCAATGAAATCTTCACAGTTATCCAAAAATCGACTTGCAGATTCTACAAAAAGTGTGTTTCCAAACTGCTCTATCAAAAGAAAGTTTCAACTCTGTTAGTTGAGGACACACATGCCAAATAAGTTTCTGAGAATGCTTCTGTGTAGTTTTTATGGGAAGATATTACGTTTTTCACCAAAGGCCCGAATGCGCTCGAAATATCCACTTCCAGATACTACAGAAAGAGGGTTTCAAACGTGCTCTTTGAAAGGGAATGTTCAGCTCTGTGACTTGAATGAAGATATCACAAAGTAGTTTCTGACAGTGCTTCTGTCTAGATTTCAGATGAAGATATTCCCTTTTCCAATGAAATCGTTAGAACTATCTAGATATCCACTAACAGATTCGACAAATGGGTGTTTCCAAAGTGCTCTGTCAAAAGAAAGGTTCAACTCTGTTAGTTGAGGACACTCATCACAAAGAAGTTCCTGAGAATGCTTCTGTCTAGATTTTATATGAAGATATTCCCGTTTCCAACGAAATCTTCACATTTATCCAACTTCCACTTGCAGATTCTACAAAAAGAGTGTTTCCAAATTGCTGTATCAAAAGAAAGGTTGAACTCTGTTAGTTGAGGACACACATCACAAAGAAGTTTCTGAGAATGCTTCTGTCTATATTTTACATGAAGATGTTCCCGTTTCCTATGAAATCTGCACAGCTTTCCAAATATCCACTTGCAGATCCTACAGAAAGAGTGTTTCCAAACTGCTGTATCAAAAGAAAGTTCAACTCTCTTAGTTGAGGACACACATCCCAAATAAGTTTCTGAGACAGCCTCTGTCTCGTTTTTATGGGAAATACTTCCTTTTTCTCCGTAGGCCTGAAAGCACTCGAAATGTCCACTTCCAGATACTGCAGAAAGAGTGTTTCAAACCTGCTCTATGAAACGGAATGTTCAGCTCTGAGACTTGAATGCAGATATCACAAAGTAGTTTCTGACAGTGCTTCTGTCTAGATTTTAGAAGAAGATATTCCCGTTTCCAACAAAATCGTTACAACTGTCTTGATATCCACATACAGATTCTACAAAAAGAGTGTTTCCAAACCGCTCTATAAAAAGAAAGGTTCAACTCTGTTAGTTGAGGACACACATCACAAGGAAGTTTCTGAGAATGCTTCTGTCTACATTTTATATAAAGATATTTCCGTTTCCAATGAAATCTTCACAGTTATCCAAATATCCACTTGAAGATTCCACAAAAAGAGTGTTTCCAATCTGCTCTATCAAAAGAAAGGTTGAACACTGTTAGTTGAGGACACACATCACAAAGAAGTTTCTGAGAATGCTTCTTTCTAGATTTTAGATGAAGATATTCCCGTTTCCAACGATATCCACTTGCAGATTCTACAAAAAGAGTGTTTCCAAAGTGCTCTATCCAAAGAAAGGTTCAACTCTGTTAGTTGAGGACACACATCACAAAGAAGTTTCTGAGAATGCTTCTGTCTAGATTTTAAATGAAGATATTCCCGTTTCCAATGAAATCTTCAGAGCTATAACAATATCCACTTACAGATTCTACAAAAAGAGTGTTTCCAAACTGCTGTAGCAAAAGAAAGGTTCAACTCTGTTAGTTGAGGACACACATCACAAAGAAGTTTCTGAGAATGCTTCTGTCTAGATTTTACATGAAGATATTCCCGTTTCCTACGAAATCTTCACAGCTTTCCAAATATCCACTTGCAGATTCTACAAAAAGTGTGTTTCCAAACTGCTGTATCAAAAGAAAGGTTCAACTCCCTTAGTTGTGGACACACATCCCACATAAGTTTCTGAGAAATCCTCCGTCTCGTTTTTATGGGAAGATACTTCCTTTTTCACCGTAGGCCTGAAAGCGCTCGAAATGTCCACTTGCAGATACTGCAGAAAGAGTGTTTCAAACCTGCTCTATGAAACGGAATGTTCAGCTCTGAGGCTTGAATGCAGATGTCACAAAGTAGTTTCTGACAGTGCTTCTGTCTAGATTTTAGAAGAAGATATTCCCGTTTCCAATGAAATCGTTAGAACTATCTTGATATCCACATACAGATTCTACAAAAAGAGTGTTTCCAAACTGCTCTATAAAAAGAAAGGTTCAACTCTGTTAGTTGAGGACACTCATCACAAAGAACTTTCTGAGAATGCTTCTGTCTAGATTTTATATGAAGATATTCCCGTTTCCAATGAAATCTTCACAGTTATCCAAAAATCGACTTGCAGATTCTACAAAAAGAGTGTTTCGAAACTGCTCTATCAAAAGAAAGTTTCAACTCTGTTAGTTGAGGACACACATGCCAAATAAGTTTCGGAGAATGCTTCTGTGTAGATTTAATGGGGAGATATTTCGTTTTTCACCATAGGCCCGAATGCGCTCGAAATGTCCACTTCCAGACACTACAGAAAGAGGGTTTCCAACCTTCTCTATGAAAGGGAATGTTCAGCTAAGTGAGTTGAATGCAGATATCACAAAGTAGTTTCTGACAGTGCTTCTGTCTAGATTTCAAATGAAGATATTCCCGTTTCCAATGAAATCGTTAGAACTATCTTGATATCCACTTACAGATTCTACAAAAAGAGTGTTTCGAAAGTGCTCTGTCAAAAGAAAGGTTCAACTCTGTTAGTTGAGGACACTCATCACAAAGAAGTTTCTGAGAATGCTTTTGTCAAGATTTTATATGAAGATATTCCCGTTTCCTATGAAATCTTCACAGTTATCCAAACATCCACTTGAAGATTCTACAAAAAGAGTGTTTCCAAACTGCTGTAGCAAAAGAAATGTTGAACTCTGTTAGTTGAGGACAAACATCACAAAGAAGTTTCTGAGAATGCTTCTGTCAAGATTTTATATGAAGATATTACCGTTTCCAACGAAATCTTCACAGTTATCCAAATATCCACTTGCAGATTCTACAAAAAGAGTGTTTCCAAACTGCTATATCAAAAGAAATGATCAAGTCTGTTAGTGGAGTAAACTCATCCCAAATAAGTTTCTTAGAATGCTTTTGTCTAGATTTTATGGGATGATATTTCCTTTTTCACCATAGGCCTGAAAGCGCTCGAAATGTCCACTTCCAGATACTACAGAAAGACTGTTTCAAACCTACTCTATGAAAGGGAATGTTCAGCTCTGTGACTTGAATGCAGATATCACAAAGTAGTTTCTGACAGCGCTTCTGTCTAGATTTTAGATGAAGATATTCCCGTTTCCAACGAAATCATCACAGTTATCCAAATATCCACTTACAGATTCTACAAAAACAGTGTTTCCAAACTGCTGTATCCAAAGAAAGGTTCAACTCTGTTAGTTGAGGACACACATCCCAAATAAGTTTCTGAGAACGCTTCTGTGTAGATTTAAAGGGGAGATATTTCGTTTTTCACCATAGGCCCGAATGCGCTCGAAATATCCACTTCCAGATACTACAGAAAGAGGGTTTCAAACCTGCTCTTTGAAAGGGAATGTTCAGCTCTGTGACTTGAATGAAGATATCACAAAGTAGTTTCTGACAGTGCTTCTGTCTAGATTTCAGATGAAGATATTCCCTTTTCCAATGAAATCGTTAGAACTATCTAGATATCCACTAACAGATTCGACAAATGGGTGTTTCCAAAGTGCTCTGTCAAAAGAAAGGTTCAACTCTGTTAGTTGAGGACACTCATCACAAAGAAGTTTCTGAGAATGCTTCTGTCTAGATTTTATATGAAGATATTCCCGTTTCCAACGAAATCATCACAGTTATCCAACTTCCACTTACAGATTCTACAAAAAGAGTGTTTCCAAATTGCTGTATCAAAAGAAAGGTTGAACTCTATTAGTTGAGGACACACATCACAAAGAAGTTTCTGAGAATGTTTCTGTCTATATTTTACATGAAGATGTTCCCGTTTCCTATGAAATCTTCACAGCTTTCCAAATATCCACTTGCAGATTCTACAAAAAGAGTGTTTCCAAACTGCTGTATCAAAAGAAAGTTCAACTCTCTTAGTTGAGGACACACATCCCAAATAAGTTTCTGAGACAGCCTCTGTCTCGTTTTTATGGGAAATACTTCCTTTTTCTCCGTAGGCCTGAAAGCACTCGAAATGTCCACTTCCAGATACTGCAGAAAGAGTGTTTCAAACCTGCTCTATGAAACGGAATGTTCAGCTCTGAGACTTGAATGCAGATATCACAAAGTAGTTTCTGACAGTGCTTCTGTCTAGATTTTAGAAGAAGATATTCCCGTTTCCAACAAAATCGTTACAACTGTCTTGATATCCACATACAGATTCTACAAAAAGAGTGTTTCCAAACCGCTCTATAAAAAGAAAGGTTCAACTCTGTTAGTTGAGGACACACATCACAAGGAAGTTTCTGAGAATGCTTCTGTCTAGATTTTATATAAAGATATTCCCGTTTCCAATGAAATCTTCACAGTTACCCAAATATCCACTTGAAGATTCCACAAAAAGAGTATTTCCAAACTGCTCTATCAAAAGAAAGGTTGAACACTGTTAGTTGAGGACACACATCACAAAGAAGTTTCTGAGAATGCTTCTGTCTAGATTTTACATGAAGATATTCCCGTTTCCTACGAAATCTTCACAGCTTTCCAAATATCCACTTGCAGATTCTACAAAAAGTGTGTTTCCAAACTGCTGTATCAAAAGAAAGGTTCAACTCCCTTAGTTGTGGACACACATCCCACATAAGTTTCTGAGAAATCCTCCGTCTCGTTTTTATGGGAAGAGACTTCCTTTTTCACCGTAGGCCTGAAAGCGCTCGAAATGTCCACTTGCAGATACTGCAGAAAGAGTGTTTCAAACCTGCTCTATGAAACGGAATGTTCAGCTCTGAGGCTTGAATGCAGATGTCACAAAGTAGTTTCTGACAGTGCTTCTGTCTAGATTTTAGAAGAAGATATTCCCGTTTCCAATGAAATCGTTAGAACTATCTTGATATCCACATACAGATTCTACAAAAAGAGTGTTTCCAAACTGCTCTATAAAAAGAAAGGTTCAACTCTGTTAGTTGAGGACACTCATCACAAAGAACTTTCTGAGAATGCTTCTGTCTAGATTTTATATGAAGATATTCCCGTTTCCAATGAAATCTTCACAGTTATCCAAAAATCGACTTGCAGATTCTACAAAAAGAGTGTTTCGAAACTGCTCTATCAAAAGAAAGTTTCAACTCTGTTAGTTGAGGACACACATGCCAAATAAGTTTCGGAGAATGCTTCTGTGTAGATTTAATGGGGAGATATTTCGTTTTTCACCATAGGCCCGAATGCGCTCGAAATGTCCACTTCCAGACACTACAGAAAGAGGGTTTCCAACCTTCTCTATGAAAGGGAATGTTCAGCTAAGTGAGTTGAATGCAGATATCACAAAGTAGTTTCTGACAGTGCTTCTGTCTAGATTTCAAATGAAGATATTCCCGTTTCCAATGAAATCGTTAGAACTATCTTGATATCCACTTACAGATTCTACAAAAAGAGTGTTTCGAAAGTGCTCTGTCAAAAGAAAGGTTCAACTCTGTTAGTTGAGGACACTCATCACAAAGAAGTTTCTGAGAATGCTTTTGTCAAGATTTTATATGAAGATATTCCCGTTTCCTATGAAATCTTCACAGTTATCCAAACATCCACTTGAAGATTCTACAAAAAGAGTGTTTCCAAACTGCTGTAGCAAAAGAAATGTTGAACTCTGTTAGTTGAGGACAAACATCACAAAGAAGTTTCTGAGAATGCTTCTGTCAAGATTTTATATGAAGATATTACCGTTTCCAACGAAATCTTCACAGTTATCCAAATATCCACTTGCAGATTCTACAAAAAGAGTGTTTCCAAACTGCTATATCAAAAGAAATGATCAAGTCTGTTAGTGGAGTAAACTCATCCCAAATAAGTTTCTTAGAATGCTTTTGTCTAGATTTTATGGGATGATATTTCCTTTTTCACCATAGGCCTGAAAGCGCTCGAAATGTCCACTTCCAGATACTACAGAAAGACTGTTTCAAACCTACTCTATGAAAGGGAATGTTCAGCTCTGTGACTTGAATGCAGATATCACAAAGTAGTTTCTGACAGCGCTTCTGTCTAGATTTTAGATGAAGATATTCCCGTTTCCAACGAAATCATCACAGTTATCCAAATATCCACTTACAGATTCTACAAAAACAGTGTTTCCAAACTGCTGTATCCAAAGAAAGGTTCAACTCTGTTAGTTGAGGACACACATCCCAAATAAGTTTCTGAGAACGCTTCTGTGTAGATTTAAAGGGGAGATATTTCGTTTTTCACCATAGGCCCGAATGCGCTCGAAATATCCACTTCCAGATACTACAGAAAGAGGGTTTCAAACCTGCTCTTTGAAAGGGAATGTTCAGCTCTGTGACTTGAATGAAGATATCACAAAGTAGTTTCTGACAGTGCTTCTGTCTAGATTTCAGATGAAGATATTCCCTTTTCCAATGAAATCGTTAGAACTATCTAGATATCCACTAACAGATTCGACAAATGGGTGTTTCCAAAGTGCTCTGTCAAAAGAAAGGTTCAACTCTGTTAGTTGAGGACACTCATCACAAAGAAGTTTCTGAGAATGCTTCTGTCTAGATTTTATATGAAGATATTCCCGTTTCCAACGAAATCATCACAGTTATCCAACTTCCACTTACAGATTCTACAAAAAGAGTGTTTCCAAATTGCTGTATCAAAAGAAAGGTTGAACTCTATTAGTTGAGGACACACATCACAAAGAAGTTTCTGAGAATGTTTCTGTCTATATTTTACATGAAGATGTTCCCGTTTCCTATGAA
Organism: Gorilla gorilla gorilla; assembly: GCF_029281585.2. Taxonomy (NCBI): domain Eukaryota; kingdom Metazoa; phylum Chordata; class Mammalia; order Primates; family Hominidae; genus Gorilla; species Gorilla gorilla. Next base: position 18,937,444 of record NC_073237.2, read on the forward strand.
ATCTTCACAGCATTCCAAATATCCACTTGCAGATTCTACAAAAAGAGTGTTTCCAAACTGCTGTATCAAAAGAAAGTTCAACTCTCTTAGTTGAGGACACACATCCCAAATAAGTTTCTGAGACAGCCTCTGTCTCGTTTTTATGGGAAATACTTCCTTTTTCTCCGTAGGCCTGAAAGCACTCGAAATGTCCACTTCCAGATACTGCAGAAAGAGTGTTTCAAACCTGCTCTATGAAACGGAATGTTCAGCTCTGAGACTTGAATGCAGATATCACAAAGTAGTTTCTGACAGTGCTTCTGTCTAGATTTTAGAAGAAGATATTCCCGTTTCCAACAAAATCGTTACAACTGTCTTGATATCCACATACAGATTCTACAAAAAGAGTGTTTCCAAACCGCTCTATAAAAAGAAAGGTTCAACTCTGTTAGTTGAGGACACACATCACAAGGAAGTTTCTGAGAATGCTTCTGTCTAGATTTTATATAAAGATATTCCCGTTTCCAATGAAATCTTCACAGTTACCCAAATATCCACTTGAAGATTCCACAAAAAGAGTATTTCCAAACTGCTCTATCAAAAGAAAGGTTGAACACTGTTAGTTGAGGACACACATCACAAAGAAGTTTCTGAGAATGCTTCTTTCTAGATTTTAGATGAAGATATTCCCGTTTCCAACGATATCATCACAGTTAAACAAATATCCACTTGCAGATTCTACAAAAAGAGTGTTTCCAAAGTGCTCTATCCAAAGAAAGGTTCAACTCTGTTAGTTGAGGACACACATCACAAAGAAGTTTCTGAGAATGCTTCTGTCTAGATTTTAAATGAAGATATTCCCGTTTCCAACGAAATCTTCAGAGCTATAACAATATCCACTTACAGATTCTACAAAAAGAGTGTTTCCAAACTGCTGTAGCAAAAGAAAGGCTCAACTCTGGTAGTTGAGGACACACATCACAAAGAAGTTTCTGAGAATGCTTCTGTCTAGATTTTACATGAAGATATTACCGTTTCCTACGAAATCTTCACAGCTTTCCAAATATACACTTGCAGATTCTACAAAAAGAGTGTTTCCAAACTGCTGTATCAAAAGAAAGGTTCAACTCTCTTAGTTGTGGACACACATCCCACATAAGTTTCTGAGAAATCCTCCGTCTCGTTTTTATGGGAAGATGCTTCCTTTTTCACCGTAGGCCTGAAAGCGCTCGAAATGTCCACTTCCAGATACTGCAGAAAGAGTGTTTCAAACCTGCTCTATGAAACGGAATGTTCAGCTCTGAGGCTTGAATGCAGATATCACAAAGTAGTTTCTGACAGTGCTTCTGTCTAGATTTTAGAAGAAGAGATTCCCGTTTCCAATGAAATCGTTAGAACTATCTTGATATCCACATACAGATTCTACAAAAAGAGTGTTTCCAAACTGCTCTATAAAAAGAAAGGTTCAACTCTGTTAGTTGAGGACACTCATCACAAAGAAGTTTCTGAGAATGCTTCTGTCTAGATTTTATATGAAGATATTCCCGTTTCCAACGAAATCTTCACAGTTATCCAAATATCCACTTGAAGATTCCACAAAAAGAGTGTTTCCAAACTGCTGTAGCAAAAGCAATGTTGAACTCTGTTAGTTGAGGACAAACATCACAAAGAAGTTTCTGAGAAGGCTTCTGTCAAGATTTTATTTGAAGATATTACCGTTTCCAACGAATTCTTCACAGTTATCCAAATATCCACTTGCAGATTCTACAAAAAGAGTGTTTCCAAACTGCTATATCAAAAGAAATGATCAAGTCTGTTAGTGGAGTAAACTCATCCCAAATAAGTTTCTTAGAATGCTTTTGTCTAGATTTTATGGGATGATATTTCCTTTTTCACCATAGGCCTGAAAGCGCTCGAAATGTCCACTTCCAGATACTACAGAAAGACTGTTTCAAACCTACTCTATGAAAGGGAATGTTCAGCTCTGTGACTTGAATGCAGATATCACAAAGTAGTTTCTGACAGGGCTTCTGTCTAGATTATAGGTGAAGATATTCCCGTTTCCAATGAAATCATCACAGTTATCCAAATATCCACTTACATATTCTACAAAAACAGTGTTTCCAAACTGCTGTATCCAAAGAAAGGTTCAACTCTGTTAGTTGAGGACACACATCCCAAATAAGTTTCTGAGAACGCTTCTGTGTAGATTTAAAGGGGAGATATTTCGTTTTTCACCATAGGCCCGAATGCGCTCGAAATATCCACTTCCAGATACTACAGAAAGAGGGTTTCAAACCTGCTCTTTGAAAGGGAATGTTCAGCTCTGTGACTTGAATGAAGATATCACAAAGTAGTTTCTGACAGTGCTTCTGTCTAGATTTCAGATGAAGATATTCCCTTTTCCAATGAAATCGTTAGAACTATCTAGATATCCACTAACAGATTCGACAAATGAGTGTTTCCAAAGTGCTCTGTCAAAAGAAAGGTTCAACTCTGTTAGTTGAGGACACTCATCACAAAGAAGTTTCTGAGAATGCTTCTGTCTAGATTTTATATGAAGATATTCCCGTTTCCAACGAAATCATCACAGTTATCCAACTTCCACTTGCAGATTCTACAAAAAGAGTGTTTCCAAATTGCTGTATCAAAAGAAAGGTTGAACTCTGTTAGTTGAGGACACACATCACAAAGAAGTTTCTGAGAATGCTTCTGTCTATATTTTACATGAAGATGTTCCCGTTTCCTATGAAATCTTCACAGCTTTCCAAATATCCACTTGCAGATTCTACAAAAAGAGTGTTTCCAAACTGCTGTATCAAAAGAAAGTTCAACTCTCTTAGTTGAGGACACACATCCCAAATAAGTTTCTGAGACACCCTCTGTCTCGTTTTTATGGGAAATACTTCCTTTTTCTCCGTAGGCCTGAAAGCACTCGAAATGTCCACTTCCAGATACTGCAGAAAGAGTGTTTCAAACCTGCTCTATGAAACGGAATGTTCAGCTCTGAGACTTGAATGCAGATATCACAAAGTAGTTTCTGACAGTGCTTCTGTCTAGATTTTAGAAGAAGATATTCCCGTTTCCAACAAAATCGTTACAACTGTCTTGATATCCACATACAGATTCTACAAAAAGAGTGTTTCCAAACCGCTCTATAAAAAGAAAGGTTCAACTCTGTTAGTTGAGGACACACATCACAAGGTAGTTTCTGACAATGCTTCTGTCTAGATTTTATATAAAGATATTCCCGTTTCCAATGAAATCTTCACAGTTACCCAAATATCCACTTGAAGATTCCACAAAAAGAGTATTTCCAAACTGCTCTATCAAAAGAAAGGTTGAACACTGTTAGTTGAGGACACACATCACAAAGAAGTTTCTGAGAATGCTTCTTTCTAGATTTTAGATGAAGATATTCCCGTTTCCAACGATATCATCACAGTTAAACAAATATCCACTTGCAGATTCTACAAAAAGAGTGTTTCCAAAGTGCTCTATCCAAAGAAAGGTTCAACTCTGTTAGTTGAGGACACACATCACAAAGAAGTTTCTGAGAATGCTACTGTCTAGATTTTAAATGAAGATATTCCCGTTTCCAACGAAATCTTCAGAGCTATAACAATATCCACTTACAGATTCTACAAAAAGAGTTTTTCCAAACTGCTGTAGCAAAAGAAAGGCTCAACTCTGGTAGTTGAGGACACACATCACAAAGAAGTTTCTGAGAATGCTTCTGTCTAGATTTTACATGAAGATATTACCGTTTCCTACGAAATCTTCACAGCTTTCCAAATATCCACTTGCAGATTCTACAAAAAGAGTGTTTCCAAACTGCTGTATCAAAAGAAAGGTTCAACTCTCTTAGTTGTGGACACACATCCCACATAAGTTTCTGAGAAATCCTCCGTCTCGTTTTTATGGGAAGATGCTTCCTTTTTCACCGTAGGCCTGAAAGCGCTCGAAATGTCCACTTCCAGATACTGCAGAAAGAGTGTTTCAAACCTGCTCTATGAAACGGAATGTTCAGCTCTGAGGCTTGAATGCAGATATCACAAAGTAGTTTCTGACAGTGCTTCTGTCTAGATTTTAGAAGAAGAGATTCCCGTTTCCAATGAAATCGTTAGAACTATCTTGATATCCACATACAGATTCTACAAAAAGAGTGTTTCCAAACTGCTCCATAAAAAGAAAGGTTCAACTCTGTTAGTTGAGGACACTCATCACAAAGAAGTTTCTGAGAATGCTTCTGTCTAGATTTTATATGAAGATATTCCCGTTTCCAACGAAATCTTCACAGTTATCCAAATATCCACTTGAAGATTCCACAAAAAGAGTGTTTCCAAACTGCTGTAGCAAAAGAAATGTTGAACTCTGTTAGTTGAGGACAAACATCACAAAGAAGTTTCTGAGAAGGCTTCTGTCAAGATTTTATTTGAAGATATTACCGTTTCCAACGAATTCTTCACAGTTATCCAAATATCCACTTGCAGATTCTACAAAAAGAGTGTTTCCAAACTGCTATATCAAAAGAAATGATCAAGTCTGTTAGTGGAGTAAACTCATCCCAAATAAGTTTCTTAGAATGCTTTTGTCTAGATTTTATGGGATGATATTTCCTTTTTCACCATAGGCCTGAAAGCGCTCGAAATGTCCACTTGCAGATACTACAGAAAGACTGTTTCAAACCTACTCTATGAAAGGGAATGTTCAGCTCTGTGACATGAATGCAGATATCACAAAGTAGTTTCTGACAGGGCTTCTGTCTAGATTTTAGGTGAAGATATTCCCGTTTCCAACGAAATCATCACAGTTATCCAAATATCCACTTACAGATTCTACAAAAACAGTGTTTCCAAACTGCTGTATCCAAAGAAAGGTTCAACTCTGTTAGTTGAGGACACACATCCCAAATAAGTTTCTGAGAATGCTTCTGTGTAGATTTAAAGGGGAGATATTTCGTTTTTCACCATAGGCCCGAATGCGCTCGAAATATCCACTTCCAGATACTACAGAAAGAGGGTTTCAAACCTGCTCTTTGAAAGGGAATGTTCAGTTCTGTGACTTGAATGAAGATATCACAAAGTAGTTTCTGACAGTGCTTCTGTCTAGATTTCAGATGAAGATATTCCCTTTTCCAATGAAATCGTTAGAACTATCTAGATATCCACTAACAGATTCGACAAATGAGTGTTTCCAAAGTGCTCTGTCAAAAGAAAGGTTCAACTCTGTTAGTTGAGGACACTCATCACAAAGAAGTTTCTGAGAATGCTTCTGTCTAGATTTTATATGAAGATATTCCCGTTTCCAACGAAATCATCACAGTTATCCAACTTCCACTTGCAGATTCTACAAAAAGAGTGTTTCCAAATTGCTGTATCAAAAGAAAGGTTGAACTCTGTTAGTTGAGGACACACATCACAAAGAAGTTTCTGAGAATGCTTCTGTCTAGATTTTACATGAAGATGTTCCCGTTTCCTATGAAATCTTCACAGCTTTCCAAATATCCACTTGCAGATTCTACAAAAAGAGTGTTTCCAAACTGCTGTATCAAAAGAAAGTTCAACTCTCTTAGTTGAGGACACACATCCCAAATAAGTTTCTGAGACAGCCTCTGTCTCGTTATTATGGGGAATACTTCCTTTTTCTCCGTAGGCCTGAAAGCACTCGAAATGTCCACTTCCAGATACTGCAGAAAGAGTGTTTCAAACCTGCTCTATGAAACGGAATGTTCAGCTCTGAGGCTTGAATGCAGATATCACAAAGTAGTTTCTGACAGTGCTTCTGTCTAGATTTTAGAAGAAGATATTCCCGTTTCCAATGAAATCGTTAGAACTATCTTGATATCCACATACAGATTCTACAAAAAGAGTGTTTCCAAACTGCTCTATAAAAAGAAAGGTTCAACTCTGTTAGTTGAGGACACTCATCACAAAGAAGTTTCTGAGAATGCTTCTGTCTAGATTTTATATGAAGATATTCCCGTTTCCAACGAAATCTTCACAGTTATCCAAAAATCGACTTGCAGATTCTACAAAAAGAGTGTTTCCAAACTGCTCTATCAAAAGAAAGTTTCAACTCTGTTAGTTGAGGACACACATGCCAAATAAGTTTCGGAGAATGCTTCTGTGTAGATTTAATGGGGAGATATTTCGTTTTTCACCATAGGCCCGAATGCGCTCGAAATGTCCACTTCCAGACACTACAGAAAGAGGGTTTCCAACCTGCTCTATGAAAGGGAATGTTCAGCTAAGTGAGGTGAATGCAGATATCACAAAGTAGTTTCTGACAGTGCTTCTGTCTAGATTTCAGATGAAGATATTCTCGTTTCCCATGAAATCGTTAGAACTATCTAGATATCCACTTACAGATTCTACAAAAAGAGTGTTTCGAAAGTGCTCTGTCAAAAGAAAGGTTCAACTCTGTTAGTTGAGGACACTCATCACAAAGAAGTTTCTGAGAATGCTTTTGTCAAGATTTTATATGAAGACATTCCCGTTTCCTATGAAATCTTCACAGTTATCCAAATATCCACTGGAAGATTCTACAAAAAGAGTTTTTCCAAACTGCTGTAGCAAAAGAAATGTTGAACTCTGTTAGTTGAGGACAAACATCACAAAGAAGTTTCTGAGAATGCTTCTGTCAAGATTTTATATGAAGATATTACCGTTTCCAACGAAATCTTCACAGTTATCCAAAAATCGACTTGCAGATTCTACAAAAAGAGTGTTTCCAAACTGCTCTATCAAAAGAAAGTTTCAACTCTGTTAGTTGAGGACACACATGCCAAATAAGTTTCTGAGAATGCTTCTGTGTAGTTTTTATGGGAAGATATTACGTTTTTCACCAAAGGCCCGAATGCGCTCGAAATATCCACTTCCAGATACTACAGAAAGAGGGTTTCAAACCTGCTCTTTGAAAGGGAATGTTCAGCTCTGTGACTTGAATGAAGATATCACAAAGTAGTTTCTGACAGTGCTTCTGTCTAGATTTCAGATGAAGATATTCCCTTTTCCAATGAAATCGTTAGAACTATCTAGATATCCACTAACAGATTCGACAAATGGGTGTTTCCAAAGTGCTCTGTCAAAAGAAAGGTTCAACTCTGTTAGTTGAGGACACTCATCACAAAGAAGTTTCTGAGAATGCTTCTGTCTAGATTTTATATGAAGATATTCCCGTTTCCAACGAAATCATCACAGTTATCCAACTTCCACTTACAGATTCTACAAAAAGAGTGTTTCCAAATTGCTGTATCAAAAGAAAGGTTGAACTCTATTAGTTGAGGACACACATCACAAAGAAGTTTCTGAGAATGTTTCTGTCTATATTTTACATGAAGATGTTCCCGTTTCCTATGAAATCTTCACAGCTTTCCAAATATCCACTTGCAGATTCTACAAAAAGAGTGTTTCCAAACTGCTGTATCAAAAGAAAGTTCAACTCTCTTAGTTGAGGACACACATCCCAAATAAGTTTCTGAGACAGCCTCTGTCTCGTTTTTATGGGAAATACTTCCTTTTTCTCCGTAGGCCTGAAAGCACTCGAAATGTCCACTTCCAGATACTGCAGAAAGAGTGTTTCAAACCTGCTCTATGAAACGGAATGTTCAGCTCTGAGACTTGAATGCAGATATCACAAAGTAGTTTCTGACAGTGCTTCTGTCTAGATTTTAGAAGAAGATATTCCCGTTTCCAACAAAATCGTTACAACTGTCTTGATATCCACATACAGATTCTACAAAAAGAGTGTTTCCAAACCGCTCTATAAAAAGAAAGGTTCAACTCTGTTAGTTGAGGACACACATCACAAGGAAGTTTCTGAGAATGCTTCTGTCTAGATTTTATATAAAGATATTCCCGTTTCCAATGAAATCTTCACAGTTACCCAAATATCCACTTGAAGATTCCACAAAAAGAGTATTTCCATACTGCTCTATCAAAAGAAAGGTTGAACACTGTTAGTTGAGGACACACATCACAAAGAAGTTTCTGAGAATGCTTCTTTCTAGATTTTAGATGAAGATATTCCCGTTTCCAACGATATCATCACAGTTAAACAAATATCCACTTGCAGATTCTACAAAAAGAGTGTTTCCAAAGTGCTCTATCCAAAGAAAGGTTCAACTCTGTTAGTTGAGGACACACATCACAAAGAAGTTTCTGAGAATGCTTCTGTCTAGATTTTAAATGAAGATATTCCCGTTTCCAACGAAATCTTCAGAGCTATAACAATATCCACTTACAGATTCTACAAAAAGAGTGTTTCCAAACTGCTGTAGCAATAGAAAGGCTCAACTCTGGTAGTTGAGGACACACATCACAAAGAAGTTTCTGAGAATGCTTCTGTCTATATTTTACATGAAGATGTTCCCGTTTCCTATGAAATCTTCACAGCTTTCCAAATATCCACTTGCAGATCCTACAAAAAGAGTGTTTCCAAACTGCTGTATCAAAAGAAAGTTCAACTCTCTTAGTTGAGGACACACATCCCAAATAAGTTTCTGAGACAGCCTCTGTCTCGTTTTTATGGGAAATACTTCCTTTTTCTCCGTAGGCCTGAAAGCACTCGAAATGTCCACTTCCAGATACTGCAGAAAGAGTGTTTCAAACCTGCTCTATGAAACGGAATGTTCAGCTCTGAGACTTGAATGCAGATATCACAAAGTAGTTTCTGACAGTGCTTCTGTCTAGATTTTAGAAGAAGATATTCCCGTTTCCAACAAAATCGTTACAACTGTCTTGATATCCACATACAGATTCTACAAAAAGAGTGTTTCCAAACCGCTCTATAAAAAGAAAGGTTCAACTCTGTTAGTTGAGGACACACATCACAAGGAAGTTTCTGAGAATGCTTCTGTCTAGATTTTATATAAAGATATTCCCGTTTCCAATGAAATCTTCACAGTTATCCAAATATCCACTTGAAGATTCCACAAAAAGAGTATTTCCAAACTGCTCTATCAAAAGAATGGTTGAACACTGTTAGTTGAGGACACACATCACAAATAAGTTTCTGAGAATGCTTCTTTCTAGATTTTAGATGAAGATATACCCGTTTCCAGCGATATCATCACAGTTAAACAAATATCCACTTGCAGATTCTACAAAAAGAGTGTTTCCAAAGTGCTCTATCCAAAGAAAGGTTCAACTCTGTTAGTTGAGGACACACATCACAAAGAAGTTTCTGACAATGCTTCTGTCTAGATTTTAAATGAAGATATTACTGTTTCCAACGAAATCTTCAGAGCTATAACAATATCCACTTACAGATTCTACAAAAAGAGTGTTTCCAAACTGCTGTAGCAAAAGAAAGGCTCAACTCTGTTAGTTGAGGACACACATCACAAAGAAATTTCTGAGAATGCTTCTGTCTAGATTTTACATGAAGATATTACCGTTTCCTACGAAATCTTCACAGCTTTCCAAATATACACTTGCAGATTCTACAAAAAGAGTGTATCCAAACTGCTGTATCAAAAGAAAGGTTAAACTCTCTTAGTTGTGGACACACATCCCACATAAGTTTCTGAGAAATCCTCCGTCTCGTTTTTATGGGAAGATACTTCTTTTTCACCGTATGCCTGAAAGCGCTCGAAATGTCCACTTGCAGATACTGCAGAAAGAGTGTTTCAAACCTGCTCTATGAAACGGAATGTTCAGCTCTGAGGCTTGAATGCAGATATCACAAAGTAGTTTCTGACAGTGCTTCTGTCTAGATTTTAGAAGAAGATATTCCCGTTTCCAATGAAATCGTTAGAACTATCTTGATATCCACATACAGATTCTACAAAAAGAGTGTTTCCAAACTGCTCTATAAAAAGAAAGGTTCAACTCTGTTAGTTCAGGACACTCATCACAAAGAAGTTTCTGAGAATGCTTCTGTCTAGATTTTATATGAAGATATTCCCGTTTCCAACGAAATCTTCACAGTTATCCAAAAATCGACTTGCAGATTCTACAAAAAGAGTGTTTCCAAACTGCTCTATCAAAAGAAAGTTTCAACTCTGTTAGTTGAGGACACACATGCCAAATAAGTTTCGGAGAATGCTTCTGTGTAGATTTAATGGGGAGATATTTCGTTTTTCACCATAGGCCCGAATGCGCTCGAAATGTCCACTTCCAGACACTACAGAAAGAGGGTTTCCAACCTGCTCTATGAAAGGGAATGTTCAGCTAAGTGAGGTGAATGCAGATATCACAAAGTAGTTTCTGACTGTGCTTCTGTCTAGATTTCAGATGAAGATATTCTCGTTTCCAATGAAATCGTTAGAACTATCTAGATATCCACTTACAGATTCTACAAAAAGAGTGTTTCTAAAGTGCTCTGTCAAAAGAAAGGTTCAACTCTGTTAGTTGAGGACACTCATCACAAAGAAGTTTCTGAGAATGCTTTTGTCAAGATTTTATATGAAGACATTCCCGTTTCCTATGAAATCTTCACAGTTATCCAAATATCCACTTGAAGATTCTACAAAAAGAGTGTTTCCAAACTGCTGTAGCAAAAGAAATGTTGAACTCTGTTAGTTGAGGACAAACATCACAAAGAAGTTTCTGAGAATGCTTCTGTCAAGATTTTATATGAAGATATTACCGTTTCCAACGAAATCTTCACAGTTATCCAAATATCCACTTGCAGATTCTACAAAAAGAGTGTTTCCAAACTGCTATATCAAAAGAAATGATCAAGTCTGTTAGTGGAGTAAACTCATCCCAAATAAGTTTCTTAGAATGCTTTTGTCTAGATTTTATGGGATGATATTTCCTTTTTCACCATAGGCCTGAAAGCGCTCGAAATGTCCACTTCCAGATACTACAGAAAGACTGTTTCAAACCTACTCTATGAAAGGGAATGTTCAGCTCTGTGACTTGAATGCAGATATCACAAAGTAGTTTCTGACAGCGCTTCTGTCTAGATTTTAGGTGAAGATATTCCCGTTTCCAACGAAATCATCACAGTTATCCAAATATCCACTTACAGATTCTACAAAAACAGTGTTTCCAAACTGCTGTATCCAAAGAAAGGTTCAACTCTGTTAGTTGAGGACACACATCCCAAATAAGTTTCTGAGAACGCTTCTGTGTAGATTTAAAGGGGAGATATTTCGTTTTTCACCATAGGCCCGAATGCACTCGAAATGTCCACTTCCAGACACTACAGAAAGAGGGTTTCCAACCTGCTCTATGAAAGGGAATGTTCAGCTCTGTGACTTGAATGCAGATATCACAAAGTAGTTTCTGACAGTGCTTCTGTCTAGAATTTAGATGAAGATATTCCCGTTTCCAACGAAATCCTTAGGACTATCTAGATATCCAATTACAGATTCCACAAAAAGAGTGTTTCCAAACTGCTCTATAAAAAGAAAGGTTCAACTCTGTTAGTTGAGGACACTCATCACAAAGAAGTTTCTGAGAATGCTTCTGTCTAGATTTTATATGAAGATATTCCCGTTTCCAACAAAATCTTCACAGTTATCCAAACATCGACTTGCAGATTCTACAAAAAGAGTGTTTCCAAACTGCTCTATCAAAAGAAAGTTTCAACTCTGTTAGTTGAGGACACACATGCCAAATAAGTTTCTGAGAATGCTTCTGTGTAGTTTTTATGGGAAGATATTACGTTTTTCACCAAAGGCCCGAATGCGCTCGAAATATCCACTTCCAGATACTACAGAAAGAGGGTTTCAAACCTGCTCTTTGAAAGGGAATGTTCAGCTCTGTGACTTGAATGAAGATATCACAAAGTAGTTTCTGACAGTGCTTCTGTCTAGATTTCAGATGAAGATATTCCCTTTTCCAATGAAATCGTTAGAACTATCTAGATATCCACTAACAGATTCGACAAATGGGTGTTTCCAAAGTGCTCTGTCAAAAGAAAGGTTCAACTCTGTTAGTTGAGGACACTCATCACAAAGAAGTTTCTGAGAATGCTTCTGTCTAGATTTTATATGAAGATATTCCCGTTTCCAACGAAATCATCACAGTTATCCAACTTCCACTTGCAGATTCTACAAAAAGAGTGTTTCCAAATTGCTGTATCAAAAGAAAGGTTGAACTCTGTTAGTTGAGGACACACATCACAAAGAAGTTTCTGAGAATGCTTCTGTCTATACTTTACATGAAGATGTTCCTGTTTCCTATGAAATCTTCACAGCTTTCCAAATATCCACTTGCAGATTCTACAAAAAGAGTGTTTCCAAACTGCTGTATCAAAAGAAAGTTCAACTCTCTTAGTTGAGGACACACATCCAAAATAAGTTTCTGAGACAGCCTCTGTCTCGTTTTTATGGGAAATACTTCCTTTTTCTCCGTAGGCCTGAAAGCACTCGAAATGTCCACTTCCAGATACTGCAGAAAGAGTGTTTCAAACCTGCTCCATGAAACGGAATGTTCAGCTCTGAGACTTGAATGCAGATATCACAAAGTAGTTTCTGACAGTGCTTCTGTCTAGATTTTAGAAGAAGATATTCCCGTTTCCAACAAAATCGTAAGAACTGTCTTGATATCCACAAACAGATTCTACAAAAAGAGTGTTTCCAAACTGCTCTATAAAAAGAAAGGTTCAACTCTGTTAGTTGAGGACACACATCACAAGGAAGTTTCTGAGAATGCTTCTGTCTACATTTTATATAAAGATATTCCCGTTTCCAATGAAATCTTCACAGTTATCCAAATATCCACTTGAAGATTCCACAAAAAGAGTGTTTCCAATCTGCTCTATCAAAAGAAAGGTTGAACACTGTTAGTTGAGGACACACATCACAAAGAAGTTTCTGAGAATGCTTCTTTCTAGATTTTAGATGAAGATATTCCCGTTTCCAACGATATCATCACGGTTAAACAAATATCCACTTGCAGATTCTACAAAAAGAGTGTTTCCAAAGTGCTCTATCCAAAGAAAGGTTCAACTCTGTTAGTTGAGGACACACATCACAAAGAAGTTTCTGAGAATGCTTCTGTCTAGATTTTAAATGAAGATATTCCCGTTTCCAATGAAATCTTCAGAGCTATAACAATATCCACTTACAGATTCTACAAAAAGAGTGTTTCCAAACTGCTGTAGGAAAAGAAAGGTTCAACTCTGTTAGTTGAGGACACACATCACAAAGAAGTTTCTGAGAATGCTTCTGTCTAGATTTTACATGAAGATATTCCCGTTTCCTACGAAATCTTCACAGCTTTCCAAATATCCACTTGAAGATTCTACAAAAAGTGTGTTTCCAAACTGCTGTATCAAAAGAAAGGTTCAACTCCCTTAGTTGTGGACACACATCCCACATAAGTTTCTGGGAAATCCTCCATCTCGTTTTTACGGGAAGATACTTCCTTTTTCACCGTAGGCCTGAAAGCGCTCGAAATGTCCACTTGCAGATACTGCAGAAAGAGTGTTTCAAACCTGCTCTATGAAACGGAATGTTCAGCTCTGAGGCTTGAATGCAGATGTCACAAAGTAGTTTCTGACAGTGCTTCTGTCTAGATTTTAGAAGAAGATATTCCCGTTTCCAATGAAATCGTTAGAACTATCTTGATATCCACATACAGATTCTACAAAAAGAGTGTTTCCAAACTGCTCTATAAAAAGAAAGGTTCAACTCTGTTAGTTGAGGACACTCATCACAAAGAACTTTCTGAGAATGCTTCTGTCTAGATTTTATATGAAGATATTCCCGTTTCCAATGAAATCTTCACAGTTATCCAAAAATCGACTTGCAGATTCTACAAAAAGAGTGTTTCCAAACTGCTCTATCAAAAGAAAGTTTCAACTCTGTTAGTTGAGGACACACATGCCAAATAAGTTTCGGAGAATGCTTCTGTGTAGATTTAATGGGGAGATATTTCGTTTTTCACCATAGGCCCGAATGTGCTCGAAATGTCCACTTCCAGACACTACAGAAAGAGGGTTTCCAACCTTCTCTATCAAAGGGAATGTTCAGCTAAGTGAGTTGAATGCAGATATCACAAAGTAGTTTCTGACAGTGCTTCTGTCTAGATTTCAAATGAAGATATTCCCGTTTCCAATGAAATCGTTAGAACTATCTAGATATCCACTTACAGATTCTACAAAAAGAGTGTTTCGAAAGTGCTCTGTCAAAAGAAAGGTTCAACTCTGTTAGTTGAGGACACTCATCACAAAGAAGTTTCTGAGAATGCTTTTGTCAAGATTTTATATGAAGATATTCCCCTTTCCAATGAAATCATTAGAACTATCTTGATATCCACTTACAGATTCTACAAAAAGAGTGTTTCCAAACTGCTGTAGCAAAAGAAATGTTGAACTCTGTTAGTTGAGGACAAACATCCCAAAGAAGTTTCTGAGAATGCTTCTGTCAAGATTTTATATGAAGATATTACCGTTTCCAACGAAATCTTCACATTTTTCCAAATATCCACTTGCAGATTCTACAAAAAGAGTGTTTCCAAACTGCTATATCAAAAGAAATGATCAAGTCTGTTAGTGGAGTAAACTCATCCCAAATAAGTTTCTTAGAATGCTTTTGTCTAGATTTTATGGGATGATATTTCCTTTTTCACCATAGGCCTGAAAGCGCTCGAAATGTCCACTTCCAGATACTACAGAAAGACTGTTTCAAACCTACTCTATGAAAGGGAATGTTCAGCTCTGTGACTTGAATGCAGATATCACAAAGTAGTTTCTGACAGCGCTTCTGTCTAGATTTTAGATGAAGATATTCCCGTTTCCAACGAAATCATCACAGTTATCCAAATATCCACTTACAGATTCTACAAAAACAGTGTTTCCAAACTGCTGTATCCAAAGAAAGGTTCAACTCTGTTAGTTGAGGACACACATCCCAAATAAGTTTCTGAGAACGCTTCTGTGTAGATTTAAAGGGGAGATATTTCGTTTTTCACCATAGGCCCAAATGCGCTCGAAATGTCCACTTCCAGACACTACAGAAAGAGGGTTTCCAACCTGCTCTATGAAAGGGAATGTTCAGCTCTGTGACTTGAATGCAGATATCACAAAGTAGTTTCTGACAGTGCTTCTGTCTAGAATTTAGATGAAGATATTCCCGTTTCCAACGAAATCCTTAGGACTATCTAGATATCCAATTACAGATTCCACAAAAAGAGTGTTTCCAAACTGCTCTATAAAAAGAAAGGTTCAACTCTGTTAGATGAGGACACTCATCACAAAGAAGTTTCTGAGAATGCTTCTGTCCAGATTTTATATGAAGATATTCACGTTTCCAACGAAATCTTCACAGTTATCCAAACATCGACTTGCAGATTCTACAAAAAGAGTGTTTCCAAACTGCTCTATCAAAAGAAAGTTTCAACTCTGTTAGTTGAGGACACACATGCCAAATAAGTTTCTGAGAATGCTTCTGTGTAGTTTTTATCGGAAGATATTACGTTTTTCACCATAGGCCCGAATGGGCTCGAAATATCCACTTCCAGATACAACAGAAAGAGGGTTTCAAACCTGCTCTTTGAAAGGGAATGTTCAGCTCTGTGACTTGAATGCAGATATCACAAAGTAGTTTCTGACAGTGCTTCTGTCTAGATTTCAGATGAAGATATTCCCTTTTCCAATGAAATCGTTAGAACTATCTAGATATCCACTAACAGATTCGACAAAAAGAGTGTTTCGAAAGTGCTCTGTCAAAAGAAAGGTTCAACTCTGTTAGTTGAGGACACTCATCACAAAGAAGTTTCTGAGAATGCTTCTGTCTAGATTTTATATGAAGATATTCCCGTTTCCTATGAAATCTTCACAGCTTTCCAAATATCCACTTGCAGATTCTACAAAAAGAGTGTTTCCAAACTGCTGTATCAAAAGAAAGTTCAACTCTCTTAGTTGAGGACACACATCCCAAATAAGTTTCTGAGACAGCCTCTGTCTCGTTTTTATGGGAAATACTTCCTTTTTCTCCATAGGCCTGAAAGCACTCGAAATGTCCACTTCCAGATACTGCGGAAAGATTGTTTCAAACCTGCTCTATGAAACGGAATGTTCAGCTCTGAGACTTGAATGCAGATATCACAAAGTAGTTTCTGACAGTGCTTCTGTCTAGATTTTAGAAGAAGATATTCCCGTTTCCAACAAAATCGTTAGAACTGTCTTGATATCCACATACAGATTCTACAAAAAGAGTGTTTCCAAACCGCTCTATAAAAACAAAGGTTCAACTCTGTTAGTTGAGGACACACATCACAAGGAAGTTTCTGAGAATGCTTCTGTCTAGATTTTATATAAAGATATTCCCGTTTCCAATGAAATCCTCACAGTTATCCAAATATCCACTTGAAGATTCCACAAAAAGAGTGTTTCCAAACTGCTCTATCAAAAGAAAGGTTGAACACTGTTAGTTGAGGACACACATCACAAAGAAGTTTCTGAGAATGCTTCTTTCTAGATTTTAGATGAAGATATTCCCGTTTCCAACGATATCATCACAGTTAAACAAATATCCACTTGCAGATTCTACAAAAAGAGTGTTTCCAAAGTGCTCTATCCAAAGAAAGGTTCAACTCTGTTAGTTGAGGACACACATCACAAAGAAGTTTCTGAGAATGCTTCTGTCTAGATTTTAAATGAAGATATTCCCGTTTCCAATGAAATCTTCAGAGCTATAACAATATCCACTTACAGATTCTACAAAAAGAGTGTTTCCAAACTGCTGTAGCAAAAGAAAGGCTCAACTCTGTTAGTTGAGGACACACATCACAAAGAAGTTTCTGAGAATGCTTCTGTCTAGATTTTACATGATGATATTCCCGTTTCCTATGAAATCTTCACAGCTTTCCAAATATCCACTTGCAGATTCTACAAAAAGTGTGTTTCCAAACTGCTGTATCAAAAGAAAGGTTCAACTCCCTTAGTTGTGGACACACATCCCACATAAGTTTCTGAGAAATCCTCCGTCTCGTTTTTATGGGAAGATACTTCCTTTTTCACCATAGGCCTGAAAGCGCTCGAAATGTCCACTTGCAGATACTGCAGAAAGAGTGTTTCAAACCTGCTCTATGAAACGGAATGTTCAGCTCTGAGGCTTGAATGCAGATGTCACAAAGTAGTTTCTGACAGTGCTTCTGTCTAGATTTTAGAAGAAGATATTCCCGTTTCCAATGAAATCGTTAGAACTATCTTGATATCCACATACAGATTCTACAAAAAGAGTGTTTCCAAACTGCTCTATAAAAAGAAAGGTTCAACTCTGTTAGTTGAGGACACTCATCACAAAGAAGTTTCTGAGAATGCTTCTGTCTAGGTTTTATATGAAGATATTCCCGTTTCCAACGAAATCTTCACAGTTATCCAAAAATCGACTTGCAGATTCTACAAAAAGAGTGTTTCCAAACTGCTCTATCAAAAGAAAGTTTCAACTCTGTTAGTTGAGGACACACATGCCAAATAAGTTTCTGAGAATGCTTCTGTGTAGATTTAATGGGAAGATATTACGTTTTTCACCATAGGCCCGAATGCGCTCGAAATATCCACTTCCAGATACAACAGAAAGAGGGTTTCAAACCTGCTCTTTGAAAGGGAATGTTCAGCTCTGTGACTTGAATGCAGATATCACAAAGTAGTTTCTGACAGTGCTTCTGTCTAGATTTCAGATGAAGATATTCCCTTTTCCAATGAAATCGTTAGAACTATCTAGATATCCACTAACAGATTCGACAAAAAGAGTGTTTCCAAAGTGCTCTGTCAAAAGAAAGGTTCAACTCTGTTAGTTGAGGACACTCATCACAAAGAAGTTTCTGAGAATGCTTCTATCTAGATTTTATATGAAGATATTCCCGTTTCCAACGAAATCATCACAGTTATCCATCTTCCACTTGCAGGTTCTACAAAAAGAGTGTTTCCAAATTGCGGTATCAAAAGAAAGGTTGAACTCTGTTAGTTGAGGACACACATCACAAAGAAGTTTCTGAGAATGCTTCTGTCTATATTTTACATGAAGATGTTCCCGTTTCCTATGAAATCTTCACAGCTTTCCAAATATCCACTTGCAGATTCTACAAAAAGAGTGTTTCCAAACTGCTGTATCAAAAGAAAGTTCAACTCTCTTAGTTGAGGACACACATCCCAAATAAGTTTCTGAGACAGCCTCTGTCTCGTTTTTATGGGAAATACTTCCTTTTTCTCCATAGGCCTGAAAGCACTCGAAATCTCCACTTCCAGATACTGCAGAAAGAGTGTTTCAAACCTGCTCTATGAAACGGAATGTTCAGCTCTGAGACTTGAATGCAGATATCACAAAGTAGTTTCTGACAGTGCTTCTGTCTAGATTTTAGAAGAAGATATTCCCGTTTCCAACAAAATCGTTAGAACTGTCTTGATATCCACATACAGATTCTACAAAAAGAGTGTTTCCAAACCGCTCTATAAAAAGAAAGGTTCAACTCTGTTAGTTGAGGACACACATCACAAGGAAGTTTCTGAGAATGCTTCTGTCTAGATTTTATATAAAGATATTCCCGTTTCCAATGAAATCTTCACAGTTATCCAAATATCCACTTGAAGATTCCACAAAAAGAGTGTTTCCAAACTGCTCTATCAAAAGAAAGGTTGAACACTGTTAGTTGAGGACACACATCACAAAGAAGTTTCTGAGAATGCTTCTTTCTAGATTTTAGATGAAGATATTCCCGTTTCCAACGATATCATCACAGTTAAACAAATATCCACTTGCAGATTCTACAAAAAGAGTGTTTCCAAAGTGCTCTATCCAAAGAAAGGTTCAACTCTGTTAGTTGAGGACACACATCACAAAGAAGTTTCTGAGAATGCTTCTGTCTAGATTTTAAATGAAGATATTCCCGTTTCCAATGAAATCTTCAGAGCTATAACAATATCCACTTACAGATTCTACAAAAAGAGTGTTTCCAAACTGCTGTAGCAAAAGAAAGGCTCAACTCTGTTAGTTGAGGACACACATCACAAAGAAGTTTCTGAGAATGCTTCTGTCTAGATTTTACATGAAGATATTCCCGTTTCCTACGAAATCTTCACAGCTTTCCAAATATACACTTGCAGATTCTACAAAAAGTGTGTTTCCAAACTGCTGTATCAAAAGAAAGGTTCAACTCCCTTAGTTGTGGACACACATCCCAAATAAGTTTCTGAGAAATCCTCCGTCTCGTTTTTATGGGAAGATACTTCCTTTTTCACCGTAGGTCTGAAAGCGCTCGAAATGTCCACTTGCAGATACTGCAGAAAGAGTGTTTCAAACCTGCTCTATGAAACGGAATGTTCAGCTCTGAGGCTTGAATGCAGATGTCACAAAGTAGTTTCTGACAGTGCTTCTGTCTAGATTTTAGAAGAAGATATTCCCGTTTCCAATGAAATCGTTAGAACTATCTTGATATCCACATACAGATTCTACAAAAAGAGTGTTTCCAAACTGCTCTATAAAAAGAAAGGTTCAACTCTGTTAGTTGAGGACACTCATCACAAAGAAGTTTCTGAGAATGCTTCTGTCTAGATTTTATATGAAGATATTCCCGTTTCCAACGAAATCTTCACAGTTATCCAAAAATCGACTTGCAGATTCTACAAAAAGAGTGTTTCCAAACTGCTCTATCAAAAGAAAGTTTCAACTCTGTTAGTTGAGGACACACATGCCAA
The DNA here is from genome assembly GCF_029281585.2 of Gorilla gorilla gorilla. Taxonomy (NCBI): domain Eukaryota; kingdom Metazoa; phylum Chordata; class Mammalia; order Primates; family Hominidae; genus Gorilla; species Gorilla gorilla. The sequence goes on from NC_073237.2 coordinate 18,957,022, forward strand.
ATAAGTTTCGGAGAATGCTTCTGTGTAGATTTAATGGGGAGATATTTCGTTTTTCACCATAGGCCCGAATGCGCTCGAAATGTCCACTTCCAGACACTACAGAAAGAGGGTTTCCAACCTGCTCTATGAAAGGGAATGTTCAGCTAAGTGAGTTGAATGCAGATATCACAAAGTAGTTTCTGACAGTGCTTCTGTCTAGATTTCAGATGAAGATATTCCCGTTTCCAATGAAATCGTTAGAACTATCTTGATATCCACTTACAGATTCTACAAAAAGAGTGTTTCGAAAGTGCTCTGTCAAAAGAAAGGTTCAACTCTGTTAGTTGAGGACACTCATCACAAAGAAGTTTCTGAGAATGCTTCTGTCAAGATTTTATATGAAGATATTCCCGTTTCCTATGAAATCTTCACAGTTATCCAAATATCCACTTGAAGATTCTACAAAAAGAGTGTTTCCAAACTGCTGTAGCAAAAGAAATTTTGAACTCTGTTAGTTGAGGACAAACATCACAAAGAAGTTTCTGAGAATGCTTCTGTCAAGATTTTATATGAAGATATTACCGTTTCCAACGAAATCTTCACAGTTATCCAAATATCCACTTGCAGATTCTACAAAAAGAGTGTTTCCAAACTGCTATATCAAAAGAAATGATCAAGTCTGTTAGTGGAGTAAACTCATCCCAAATAAGTTTCTTAGAATGCTTTTGTCTAGATTTTATGGGATGATATTTCCTTTTTCACCATAGGCCTGAAAGCGCTCGAAATGTAAACTTCCAGATACTACAGAAAGACTGTTTCAAACCTACTCTATGAAAGGGAATGTTCAGCTCTGTGACTTGAATGCAGATATCACAAAGTAGTTTCTGACAGCGCTTCTGTCTAGATTTTAGGTGAAGATATTCCCTTTTCCAACGAAATCATCACAGTTATCCAAATATCCACTTACAGATTCTACAAAAACAGTGTTTCCAAACTGCTGTATCCAAAGAAAGGTTCAACTCTGTTAGTTGAGGACACACATCCCAAATAAGTTTCTGAGAACGCTTCTGTGTAGATTTAAAAGGGAGATATTTCGTTTTGCACCATAGGCCCGAATGCGCTCGAAATGTCCACTTCCAGACACTACAGAAAGAGGGTTTCCAACCTGCTCTATGAAAGGGAATGTTCAGCTCTGTGACTTGAATGCAGATATCACAAAGTAGTTTCTGACAGTGCTTCTGTCTAGAATTTAGATGAAGATATTCCCGTTTCCAACGAAATCCTTAGGACTATCTAGATATCCAATTACAGATTCCACAAAAAGAGTGTTTCCAAACTGCTCTATAAAAAGAAAGGTTCAACTCTGTTAGTTGAGGACACTCATCACAAAGAAGTTTCTGAGAATGCTTCTGTCTAGATTTTATATGAAGATATTCCCGTTTCCAACGAAATCTTCACAGTTATCCAAACATCGACTTGCAGATTCTACAAAAAGAGTGTTTCCAAACTGCTCTATCAAAAGAAAGTTTCAACTCTGTTAGTTGAGGACACACATGCCAAATAAGTTTCTGAGAATGCTTCTGTGTAGTTTTTATGGGAAGATATTACGTTTTTCACCAAAGGCCCGAATTCGCTCTAAATATCCACTTCCAGATACTATAGAAAGAGGGTTTCAAACCTGCTCTTTGAAAGGGAATGTTCAGCTCTGTGACTTGAATGCAGATATCACAAAGTAGTTTCTGACAGTGCTTCTGTCTAGATTTCAGATGAAGATATTCCCTTTTCCAATGAAATCGTTAGAACTATCTAGATATCCACTAACAGATTCGACAAATGAGTGTTTCCAAAGTGCTCTGTCAAAAGAAAGGTTCAACTCTGTTAGTTGAGGACACTCATCAAAAAGACGTTTCTGAGAATGCTTCTGTCTAGATTTTATATGAAGATATTCCCGTCACCAACGAAATCATCACAGTTATCCAAGTTCCACTTGCAGATTCTACAAAAAGAGTGTTTCCAAATTGCTGTATCAAAAGAAAGGTTGAACTCTGTTAGTTGAGGACACACATCACAAAGAAGTTTCTGAGAATGCTTCTGTCTATATTTTACATGAAGATGTTCCCGTTTCCTATGAAATCTTCACAGCTTTCCAAATATCCACTTGCAGATCCTACAAAAAGAGTGTTTCCAAACTGCTGTATCAAAAGAAAGTTCAACTCTCTTAGTTGAGGACACACATCCCAAATAAGTTTCTGAGACAGCCTCTGTCTCGTTTTTATGGGAAATACTTCCTTTTTCTCCGTAGGCCTGAAAGCACTCGAAATGTCCACTTCCAGATACTGCAGAAAGAGTGTTTCAAACCTGCTCTATGAAACGGAATGTTCAGCTCTGAGACTTGAATGCAGATATCACAAAGTAGTTTCTGACAGTGCTTCTGTCTAGATTTTAGAAGAAGATATTCCCGTTTCCAACAAAATCGTTAGAACTGTCTTGATATCCACATACAGATTCTACAAAAAGAGTGTTTCCAAACTGCTCTATAAAAAGAAAGGTTCAACTCTGTTAGTTGAGGACACACTTCACAAGGAAGTTTCTGAGAATGCTTCTGTCTAGATTTTATATAAAGATATTCCCGTTTCCAATGAAATCTTCACAGTTTTCCAAATATCCACTTGAAGATTCCACAAAAAGAGTGTTTCCAAACTGCTCTATCAAAAGAAAGGTTGAACACTGTTAGTTGAGGACACACATCACAAAGAAGTTTCTGAGAATGCTTCTTTCTAGATTTTAGATGAAGATATTCCCGTTTCCAATGATATCATCACAGTTAAACAAATATCCACTTGCAGATTCTACAAAAAGAGTGTTTCCAAAGTGCTCTATCCATAGAAAGGTTCAACTCTGTTAGTTGAGGACACACATCACAAAGAAGTTTCTGAGAATGCTTCTGTCTAGATTTTAAATGAAGATATTCCCGTTTCCAATGAAATCTTCAGAGCTATAACAATATCCACTTACAGATTCTACAAAAAGAGTGTTTCCAAACTGCTGTAGCAAAAGAAAGGCTCAACTCTGTTAGTTGAGGACACACATCACAAAGAAGTTTCTGAGAATGCTTCTGTCTAGATTTTACATGAAGATATTACCGTTTCCTACGAAATCTTCACGGCTTTCCAAATATACACTTGCAGATTCTACAAAAAGAGTGTTTCCAAACTGCTGTATCAAAAGAAAGGTTCAACTCCCTTAGTTGTGGACACACATCCCACATAAGTTTCTGAGAAATCCTCCGTCTCGTTTTTATGGGAAGATACTTCCTTTTTCACCGTAGGCCTGAAAGCGCTCGAAATGTCCACTTGCAGATACTGCAGAAAGAGTGTTTCAAACCTGCTCTATGAAACGGAATGTTCAGCTCTGAGGCTTGAATGCAGATGTCACAAAGTAGTTTCTGACAGTGCTTCTGTCTAGATTTTAGAAGAAGATATTCCCGTTTCCAATGAAATCGTTAGAACTATCTTGATATCCACATACAGATTCTACAAAAAGAGTGTTTCCAAACTGCTCTATAAAAAGAAAGGTTCAACTCTGTTAGTTGAGGACACTCATCACAAAGAAGTTTCTGAGAATGCTTCTGTCTAGATTTTATATGAAGATATTCCCGTTTCCAACGAAATCTTCACAGTTATGCAAAAATCGACTTGCAGATTCTACAAAAAGAGTGTTTCCAAACTGCTCTATCAAAAGAAAGTTTCAACTCTGTTAGTTGAGGACACACATGCCAAATAAGTTTCGGAGAATGCTTCTGTGTAGATTTAATGGGGAGATATTTCGTTTTTCACCATAGGCCCGAATGCGCTCGAAATGTCCACTTCCAGACACTTCAGAAAGAGGGTTTCCAACCTGCTCTATGAAAGGGAATGTTCAGCTAAGTGAGTTGAATGCAGATATCACAAAGTAGTTTCTGACAGTGCTTCTGTCTAGATTTCAGATGAAGATATTCCCGTTTCCAATGAAATCGTTAGAACTATCTGGATATCCACTTACAGATTCTACAAAAAGAGTGTTTCGAAAGTGCTCTGTCAAAAGAAAGGTTCAACTCTGTTAGTTGAGGACACTCATCACAAAGAAGTTTCTGAGAATGCTTTTGTCAAGATTTTATATGAAGATATTCCCGTTTCCTATGAAATCTTCACAGTTATCCACACATCCACTTGAAGATTCTACAAAAAGAGTGTTTCCAAACTGCTGTAGCAAAAGAAATGTTGAACTCTGTTATTTGAGGACAAACATCACAAAGAAGTTTCTGAGAATGCTTCTGTCAAGATTTTATATGAAGATATTACCGTTTCCAACGAAATCTTCACAGTTATCCAAATATCCACTTGCAGATTCTACAAAAAGAGTGTTTCCAAACTGCTATATCAAAATAAATGATCAAGTCTGTTAGTGGAGTAAACTCATCCCAAATAAGTTTCTTAGAATGCTTTTGTCTAGATTTTATGGGATGATATTTCCTTTTTCACCATAGGCCTGAAAGCGCTCGAAATGTCCACTTCCAGATACTTCAGAAAGACTGTTTCAAACCTACTCTATGAAAGGGAATGTTCAGCTCTGTGACTTGAATGCAGATATCACAAAGTAGTTTCTGACAGCGCTTCTGTCTAGATTTTAGGTGAAGATATTCCCGTTTCCATCGAAATCATCACAGTTATCCAAATATCCACTTACAGATTCTACAAAAACAGTGTTTCCAAACTGCTGTATCCAAAGAAAGGTTCAACTCTGTTAGTTGAGGACACACATCCCAAATAAGTTTCTGAGAACGCTTCTGTGTAGATTTAAAGGGGAGATATTTCGTTTTTCACCATAGGCCCGAATGCGCTCGAAATGTCCACTTCCAGACACTACAGAAAGAGGGTTTCCAACCTGCTCTATGAAAGGGAATGTTCAGCTCTGTGACTTGAATGCAGATATCACAAAGTAGTTTCTGACAGTGCTTCTGTCTAGAATTTAGATGAAGATATTCCCGTTTCCAACGAAATCCTTAGGCCTATCTAGATATCCAATTACAGATTTCACAAAAAGAGTGTTTCCAAACTGCTCTATAAAAAGAAAGGTTCAACTCTGTTAGATGAGGACACTCATCACAAAGAAGTTTCTGAGAATGCTTCTATCTAGATTTTATATGAAGATATTCCCGTTTCCAACGAAATCTTCACAGTTATCCAAACATCGACTTGCAGATTCTACAAAAAGAGTGTTTCCAAACTGCTCTATCAAAAGAAAGTTTCAACTCTGTTAGTTGAGGACACACATGCCAAATAAGTTTCTGAGAATGCTTCTGTGTAGTTTTTATGGGAAGATATTACGTTTTTCACCATAGGCCCGAATGCGCTCGAAATATCCACTTCAAGATACCACAGAAAGAGGGTTTCAAACCTGCTCTTTGAAAGGGAATGTTCAGCTCTGTGACTTGAATGCAGATATCACAAAGTAGTTTCTGACAGTGCTTCTGTCTAGATTTCAGATGAAGATATTCCCTTTTCCAATGAAATCATTAGAACTATCTAGATATCCACTAACAGATTCGACAAAAAGAGTGTTTCCAAAGTGCTCTGTCAAAAGAAAGGTTCAACTCTGTTAGTTGAGGACACTCATCACAAAGAAGTTTCTGAGAATGCTTCTGTCTAGATTTTATATGAAGATATTCCCGTTTCCAACGAAATCATCACAGTTATCCAACTTCCACTTGCAGATTCTACAAAAAGAGTGTTTCCAAATTGCTGTATCAAAAGAAAGGTTGAACTCTGTTAGTTGAGGACACACATCACAAAGAAGTTTCTGAGAATGCTTCTGTCTATATTTTACATGAAGATGTTCCCGTTTCCTATGAAATCTTCACAGCTTTCCAAATATCCACTTGCAGATTCTACAAAAAGAGTGTTTCCAAACTGCTGTATCAAAAGAAAGTTCAACTCTCTTAGTTGAGGACACACATCCCAAATAAGTTTCTGAGACAGCCTCTGTCTCGTTTTTATGGGAAATACTTCCTTTTTCTCCATAGGCCTGAAAGCACTCGAAATGTCCACTTCCAGATACTGCAGAAAGAGTGTTTCAAACCTGCTCTATGAAACGGAATGTTCAGCTCTGAGACTTGAATGCAGATATCACAAAGTAGTTTCTGACAGTGCTTCTGTCTAGATTTTAGAAGAAGATATTCCCGTTTCCAACAAAATCGTTAGAACTGTCTTGATATCCACATACAGATTCTACAAAAAGAGTGTTTCCAAACCGCTCTATAAAAAGAAAGGTTCAACTCTGTTAGTTGAGGACACACATCACAAGCAAGTTTCTGAGAATGCTTCTGTCTAGATTTTATATAAAGATATTCCCGTTTCCAATGAAATCTTCACAGTTATCCAAATATCCACTTGAAGATTCCACAAAAAGAGTGTTTCCAAACTGCTCTATCAAAAGAAAGGTTGAACACTGTTAGTTGAGGACACACATCACAAAGAAGTTTCTGAGAATGCTTCTTTCTAGATTTTAGATGAAGATATTCCCGTTTCCAACGATATCATCACAGTTAAACAAATATCCACTTGCAGATTCTACAAAAAGAGTGTTTCCAAAGTGCTCTATCCAAAGAAAGGTTCAACTCTGTTAGTTGAGGACACACATCACAAAGAAGTTTCTGAGAATGCTTCTGTCTAGATTTTAAATGAAGATATTCCCGTTTCCAATGAAATCTTCAGAGCTATAACAATATCCACTTACAGATTCTACAAAAAGAGTGTTTCCAAACTGCTGTAGCAAAAGAAAGGCTCAACTCTGTTAGTTGAGGACACACATCACAAAGAAGTTTCTGAGAATGCTTCTGTCTAGATTTTACATGAAGATATTACCGTTTCCTACGAAATCTTCACAGCTTTCCAAATATACACTTGCAGATTCTACAAAAAGAATGTTTCCAAACTGCTGTATCAAAAGAAAGGTTCAACTCTCTTAGTTGTGGACACACATCCCACATAAGTTTCTAAGAAATCCTCCGTCTCGTTTTTATGGGAAGATACTTCCTTTTTCACCGTAGGCCTGAAAGCGCTCGAAATGTCCACTTGCAGATACTGCAGAAAGAGTGTTTCAAACCTGCTCTATGAAACGGAATGTTCAGCTCTGAGGCTTGAATGCAGATGTCACAAAGTAGTTTCTGACAGTGCTTCTGTCTAGATTTTAGAAGAAGATATTCCCGTTTCCAATGAAATCGTTAGAACTATCTTGATATCCACATACAGATTCTACAAAAAGCGTGTTTCCAAACTGCTCTATAAAAAGAAAGGTTCAACTCTGTGAGTTGGGGACACTCATCACAAAGAAGTTTCTGAGAATGCTTCTGTCTAGATTTTATATGAAGATATTCCCGTTTCCAACGAAATCTTCACAGTTATCCAAAAATCGACTTGCAGATTCTACAAAAAGAGTGTTTCCAAACTGCTCTATCAAAAGAAAGTTTCAACTCTGTTAGTTGAGGACACACATGCCAAATAAGTTTCGGAGAATGCTTCTGTGTAGATTTAATGGGGAGATATTTCGTTTTTCACCATAGGCCCGAATGCGCTCGAAATGTCCACTTCCAGACACTACAGAAAGAGGGTTTCCAACCTGCTCTATGAAAGGGAATGTTCAGCTAAGTGAGTTGAATGCAGATATCACAAAGTAGTTTGTGACAGTGCTTCTGTCTAGATTTCAGATGAAGATATACCCGTTTCCAATGAAATCGTTACAACTATCTTGATATCCACTTACAGATTCTACAAAAAGAGTGTTTCGAAAGTGCTCTGTCAAAAGAAAGGTTCAACTCTGTTAGTTGAGGACACTCATCACAAAGAAGTTTCTGAGAATGCTTTTGTCAAGATTTTATATGAAGATATTCCCGTTTCCTATGAAATCTTCACAGTTATCCAAATATCCACTTGAAGATTCTACAAAAAGAGTGTTTCCAAACTGCTGTAGCAAAAGAAATGTTGAACTCTGTTAGTTGAGGACAAACATCACAAAGAAGTTTCTGAGAATGCTTCTGTCAAGATTTTATATGAAGATATTACCGTTTCTAACGAAATCTCCACAGTTATCCAAATATCCACTTGCAGATTCTACAAAAAGAGTGTTTCCATACTGCTACATCAAAAGAAATGATCAAGTCTGTTAGTGGAGTAAACTCATCCCAAATAAGTTTCTTAGAATGCTTTTGTCTAGATTTTATGGGATGATATTTCTTTTTCACCATAGGCCAGAAAGCGCTCTAATTGTCCACTTCCAGATACTACAGAAAGACTGTTTCAAACCTACTCTATGAAAGGGAATGTTCAGCTCTGTGACTTGAATGCAGATATCACAAAGTAGTTTCTGACAGCGCTTCTGTCTAGATTTTAGATGAAGATATTCCCGTTTCCAACGAAATCATCACAGTTATCCAAATATCCACTTACAGATTCTACAAAAACAGTGTTTCCAAACTGCTGTGTCCAAAGAAAGGTTCAACTCTGTTAGTTGAGGACGCACATCCCAAATAAGTTTCTGAGAACGCTTCTGTGTAGATTTAAAGGGGAGATATTTCGTTTTTCACCATAGGCCCGAATGCGCTCGAAATGTCCGCTTCCAGACACTACAGAAAGAGGGTTTCCAACCTGCTCTATGAAAGGGAATGTTCAGCTCTGTGACTTGAATGCAGATATCACAAAGTAGTTTCTGACAGTGCTTCTGTCTAGAATTTAGATGAAGATATTCCCGTTTCCAACGAAATCCTTAGGACTATCTAGATATCCAATTACAGATTCCACAAAAAGAGTGTTTCCAAATTGCTCTATAAAAAGAAAGGTTCAACTCTGTTAGATGAGGACACTCATCACAAAGAAGTTTCTGAGAATGCTTCTATCTAGATTTTATATGAAGATATTCCCGTTTCCAACGAAATCTTCACAGTTATCCAAACATCGACTTGCAGATTCTACAAAAAGAGTGTTTCCAAACTGCTCTATCAAAAGAAAGTTTCAACTCTGTTAGTTGAGGACACACATTCCAAATAAGTTTCTGAGAATGCTTCTGTGTAGATTTAATGGGAAGATATTACGTTTTTCACCATAGGCCCGAATGCGCTCGAAATATCCACTTCCAGATACAACAGAAAGAGGGTTTCAAACCTGCTCTTTGAAAGGGAATGTTCAGCTCTGTGACTTGAATGCAGATATCACAAAGTAGTTTCTGACAGTGCTTCTGTCTAGATTTCAGATGAAGATATTCCCTTTTCCAATGAAATCGTTAGAACTATCTAGATATCCACTAACAGATTCGACAAAAAGAGTGTTTCCAAAGTGCTCTGTCAAAAGAAAGGTTCAACTCTGTTAGTTGAGGACACTCATCACAAAGAAGTTTCTGAGAATGCTTCTGTCTAGATTTTATATGAAGATATTCCCGTTTCCAACGAAATCATCACAGTTATCCAACTTCCACTTGCAGATTCTACAAAAAGAGTGTTTCCAAATTGCTGTATCAAAAGAAAGGTTGAACTCTGTTAGTTGAGGACACACATCACAAAGAAGTTTCTGAGAGTGCTTCTGTCTATATTTTACATGAAGATGTTCCCGTTTCCTATGAAATCTTCACAGCTTTCCAAATATCCACTTGCAGATTCTACAAAAAGAGTGTTTCCAAACTGCTGTATCAAAAGAAAGTTCAACTCTCTTAGTTGACGACACACATCCCAAATAAGTTTCTGAGACAGCCTCTGTCTCGTTTTTATGGGAAATACTTCCTTTTTCTCCATAGGCCTGAAAGCACTCGAAATGTCCACTTCCAGATACTGCAGAAAGAGTGTTTCAAACCTGCTCTATGAAACGGAATGTTCAGCTCTGAGACTTGAATGCAGATATCACAAAGTAGTTTCTGACAGTGCTTCTGTCTAGATTTTAGAAGAAGATATTCCCGTTTCCAACAAAATCGTTAGAACTGTCTTGATATCCACATACAGATTCTACAAAAAGAGTGTTTCCAAACCGCTCTATAAAAAGAAAGGTTCAACTCTGTTAGTTGAGGACACACATCACAAGGAAGTTTCTGAGAATGCTTCTGTCTAGATTTTATATAAAGATATTCCCGTTTCCAATGAAATCTTCACAGTTATCCAAATATCCACTTGAAGATTCCACAAAAAGAGTGTTTCCAAACTGCTCTATCAAAAGAAAGGTTGAACACTGTTAGTTGAGGACACACATCACAAAGAAGTTTCTGAGAATGCTTCTTTCTAGATTTTAGATGAAGATATTCCCGTTTCCAACGATATCATCACAGTTAAACAAATATCCACTTGCAGATTCTACAAAAAGAGTGTTTCCAAAGTGCTCTATCCAAAGAAAGGTTCAACTCTGTTAGTTGAGGACACACATCACAAAGAAGTTTCTGAGAATGCTTCTGTCTAGATTTTAAATGAAGATATTCCCGTTTCCAATGAAATCTTCAGAGCTATAACAATATCCACTTACAGATTCTACAAAAAGAGTGTTTCCAAACTGCTGTAGCAAAAGAAAGGTTCAACTCTGTTAGTTGAGGACACACATCACAAAGAAGTTTCTGAGAATGCTTCTGTCTAGATTTTACATGAAGATATTCCCGTTTCCTACGAAATCTTCACAGCTTTCCAAATATCCACTTGCAGATTCTACAAAAAGTGTGTTTCCAAACTGCTGTATCAAAAGAAAGGTTCAACTCCCTTAGTTGTGGAAACACATCCCACATAAGTTTCTGAGAAATCCTCCGTCTCGTTTTTATGGGAAGATACTTCCTTTTTCACCGTAGGCCTGAGAGCGCTCGAAATGTCCACTTGCAGATACTGCAGAAAGAGTGTTTCAAACCTGCTCTATGAAACGGAATGTTCAGCTCTGAGGCTTGAATGCAGATGTCACAAAGTAGTTTCTGACAGTGCTTCTGTCTAGATTTTAGAAGAAGATATTCCCGTTTCCAATGAAATCGTTAGAACTATCTTGATATCCACATACAGATTCTACAAAAAGAGTGTTTCCAAACTGCTCTATAAAAAGAAAGGTTCAACTCTGTTAGTTGAGGACACTCATCACAAAGAAGTTTCTGAGAATGCTTCTGTCTAGATTTTATATGAAGATATAAACGTTTCCAACGAAATCTTCACAGTTATCCAAAAATCGACTTGCAGATTCTACAAAAAGAGTGTTTCCAAACTGCTCTATCAAAAGAAAGTTTCAACTCTGTTAGTTGAGGACACACATGCCAAATAAGTTTCTGAGAATGCTTCTGTGTAGATTTAATGGGGAGATATTTCGTTTTTCACCATAGGCCCGAATGCGCTCGAAATGTCCACTTCCAGACACTACAGAAAGAGGGTTTCCAACCTGCTCTATGAAAGGGAATGTTCAGCTAAGTGAGTTGAATGCAGATATCACAAAGTAGTTTCTGACAGTGCTTCTGTCTAGATTTCAGATGAAGACATTCCCGTTTCCAATGAAATCGTTAGAACTATCTTGATATCCACTTACAGATTCTACAAAAAGAGTGTTTCGAAAGTGCTCTGTCAAAAGAAAGGTTCAACTCTGTTAGTTGAGGACACTCATCACAAAGAAGTTTCTGAGAATGCTTTTGTCAAGATTTTATATGAAGATATTCCCGTTTCCTATGAAATCTTCACAGTTATCCAAATATCCACTTGAAGATTCTACAAAAAGAGTGTTTCCAAACTGCTGTAGCAAAAGAAATGTTGAACTCTGTTAGTTGAGGACAAACATCACAAAGAAGTTTCTGAGAATGCTTCTGTCAAGATTTTATATGAAGATATTACCATTTCCAACGAAATCTTCACAGTTATCCAAATATCCACTTGCAGATTCTACAAAAAGAGTGTTTCCAAACTGCTATATCAAAAGAAATGATCAAGTCTGTTAGTGGAGTAAACTCATCCCAAATAAGTTTCTTAGAATGCTTTTGTCTAGATTTTATGGGATGATATTTCCTTTTTCACCATAGGCCTGAAAGCGCTCGAAATGTCCACTTCCAGATACTACAGAAAGACTGTTTCAAACCTACTCTATGAAAGGGAATGTTCAGCTCTGTGACTTGAATGCAGATATCACAAAGTAGTTTCTGACAGCGCTTCTGTCTAGATTTTAGATGAAGATATTCCCGTTTCCAACGAAATCATCACAGTTATCCAAATATCCACTTACAGATTCTACAAAAACAGTGTTTCCAAACTGCTGTATCCAAAGAAAGGTTCAACTCTGTTAGTTGAGGACACACATCCCAAATAAGTTTCTGAGAACGCTTCTGTGTAGATTTAAAGGGGCGATATTTCGTTTTTCACCATAGGCCCGAATGCGCTCGAAATGTCCACTTCCAGACACTACAGAAAGAGGGTTTCCAACCTGCTCTATGAAAGGGAATGTTCAGCTCTGTGACTTGAATGCAGATATCACAAAGTAGTTTCTGACAGTGCTTCTGTCTAGAATTTAGATGAAGATATTCCCGTTTCCAATGAAATCCTTAGGACTATCTAGATATCCAATTACAGATTCCACAAAAAGAGTGTTTCCAAACTGCTCTATAAAAAGAAAGGTTCAACTCTGTTAGATGAGGACACTCATCACAAAGAAGTTTCTGAGAATGCTTCTGTCTAGATTTTATATGAAGATATTCCCGTTTCCAACGAAATCTTCACAGTTATCCAAACATCGACTTGCAGATTCTACAAAAAGAGTGTTTCCAAACTGCTCTATCAAAAGAAAGTTTCAACTCTGTTAGTTGAGGACACACATGCCAAATAAGTTTCTGAGAATGCTTCTGTGTAGTTTTTATGGGAAGATATTACGTTTTTCACCATAGGCCCGAATGCGCTCGAAATATCCACTTCCAGATACAACAGAAAGAGGGTTTCAAACCTGCTCTTTGAAAGGGAATGTTCAGCTCTGTGACTTGAATGCAGATATCACAAAGTAGTTTCTGACAGTGCTTCTGTCTAGATTTCAGATGAAGATATTCCCTTTTCCAATGAAATCGTTAGAACTATCTAGATATCCACTAACAGATTCGACAAAAAGAGTGTTTCCAAAGTGCTCTGTCAAAAGAAAGGTTCAACTCTGTTAGTTGAGGACACTCATCACAAAGAAGTTTCTGAGAATGCTTCTGTCTAGATTTTATATGAAGATATTCCCGTTTCCAACGAAATCATCACAGTTATCCAACTTCCACTTGCAGATTCTACAAAAAGAGTGTTTCCAAATTGCTGTATCAAAAGAAAGGTTGAACTCTGTTAGTTGAGGACACACATCACAAAGAAGTTTCTGAGAATGCTTCTGTCTATATTTTACATGAAGATGTTCCCGTTTCCTATGAAATCTTCACAGCTTTCCAAATATCCACTTGCAGATTCTACAAAAAGAGTGTTTCCAAACTGCTGTATCAAAAGAAAGTTCAACTCTCTTAGTTGAGGACACACATCCCAAATAAGTTTCTGAGACAGCCTCTGTCTCGTTTTTATGGGAAATACTTCCTTTTTCTCCGTAGGCCTGAAAGCACTCGAAATGTCCACTTCCAGATACTGCAGAAAGAGTGTTTCAAACCTGCTCTATGAAACGGAATGTTCAGCTCTGAGACTTGAATGCAGATATCACAAAGTAGTTTCTGACAGTGCTTCTGTCTAGATTTTAGAAGAAGATATTCCCGTTTCCAACAAAATCGTTAGAACTGTCTTGATATCCACACACAGATTCTACAAAAAGAGTGTTTCCAAACCGCTCTACAAAAAGAAAGGTTCAACTCTGTTAGTTGAGGACACACATCACAAGGAAGTTTCTGAGAATGCTTCTGTCTAGATTTTATATAAAGATATTCCCGTTTCCAATGAAATCTTCACAGTTATCCAAATATCCACTTGAAGATTCCACAAAAAGAGTGTTTCCAAACTGCTCTATCAAAAGAAAGGTTGAACACTGTTAGTTGAGGACACACATCACAAAGAAGTTTCTGAGATTGCTTCTTTCTAGATTTTAGATGAAGATATTCCCGTTTCCAACGATATCATCACAGTTAAACAAATATCCACTTGCAGATTCTACAAAAAGAGTGTTTCCAAAGTGCTCTATCCAAAGAAAGGTTCAACTCTGTTAGTTGAGGACACACATCACAAAGAAGTTTCTGAGAATGCTTCTGTCTAGATTTTAAATGAAGATATTCCCGTTTCCAATGAAATCTTCAGAGCTATAACAATATCCACTTACAGATTCTACAAAAAGAGTGTTTCCAAACTGCTGTAGCAAAAGAAAGGCTCAACTCTGTTAGTTGAGGACACACATCACAAAGAAGTTTCTGAGAATGCTTCTGTCTAGATTTTACATGAACATATTCCCGTTTCCTACGAAATCTTCACAGCTTTCCAAATATCCACTTGCAGATTCTACAAAAAGTGTGTTTCCAAACTGCTGTATCAAAAGAAAGGTTCAACTCCCTTAGTTGTGGACACACATCCCACATAAGTTTCTGAGAAATCCTCCGTCTCGTTTTTATGGGAAGATACTTCCTTTTTCACCGTAGGCCTGAAAGCGCTCGAAATGTCCACTTCCAGATACTGCAGAAAGAGTGTTTCAAACCTGCTCTATGAAACGGAATGTTCAGCTCTGAGGCTTGAATGCAGATGTCACAAAGTAGTTTCTGACAGTGCTTCTGTCTAGATTTTATATGAAGATATTCCCGTTTCCAACGAAATCTTCACAGTTATCCAAAAATCGACTTGCAGATTCTACAAAAAGAGTGTTTCCAACCTGCTCTATCAAAAGAAAGTTTCAACTCTGTTAGTTGAGGACACACATGCCAAATAAGTTTCGGAGAATGCTTCTGTGTAGATTTAATGGGGAGATATTTCGTTTTTCACCATAGGCCCGAATGCGCTCGAAATGTCCACTTCCAGACACTACAGAAAGAGGGTTTCCAACCTGCTCTATGAAAGGGAATGTTCAGCTAAGTGAGTTGAATGCAGATATCACAAAGTAGTTTCTGACAGTGCTTCTGTCTAGATTTCAGATGAAGATATTCCCGTTTCCAATGAAATCGTTAGAACTATCTTGATATCCACTTACAGATTCTACAAAAAGAGTGTTTCGAAAGTGCTCTGTCAAAAGAAAGGTTCAACTCTGTTAGTTGAGGACACTCATCACAAAGAAGTTTCTGAGAATGCTTTTGTCAAGATTTTATATGAAGATATTCCCGTTTCCTATGAAATCTTCACAGTTATCCAAATATCCACTTGAAGATTCTACAAAAAGAGTGTTTCCAAACTGCTGTAGCAAAAGAAATGTTGAACTCTGTTAGTTGAGGACAAACATCACAAAGAAGTTTCTGAGAATGCTTCTGTCAAGATTTTATATGAAGATATTACCGTTTCCAACGAAATCTTCACATTTATCCAAATATTCACTTGCAGATTCTACAAAAAGAGTGTTTCCAAACTGCTATATCAAAAGAAATGATCAAGTCTGTTAGTGGAGTAAACTCATCCCAAATAAGTTTCTTAGAATGCTTTTGTCTAGATTTTATGGGATGATATTTCCTTTTTCACCATAGGCCTGAAAGCGCTCGAAATGTCCACTTCCAGATACTACAGAAAGACTGTTTCAAACCTACTCTATGAAAGGGAATGTTCAGCTCTGTGAATTGAATGCAGATATCACAAAGTAGTTTCTGACAGCGCTTCTGTCTATATTTTATATGAAGATATTCCCGTTTCCAACGAAATCATGACAGTTATCCAAATATCCACTTACAGATTCTACAAAAACAGTGTTTCCAAACTGCTGTATCCAAAGAAAGGTTCAACTCTGTTAGTTGAGGACACACATCCCAAATAAGTTTCTGAGAACGCTTCTGTGTAGATTTAAAGGGGAGATATTTCGTTTTGCACCATAGGCCCGAATGCGCTCGAAATGTCCACTTCCAGACACTAAAGAAAGAGGGTTTCCAACCTGCTCTATGAAAGGGAATGTTCAGCTCTGTGACTTGAATGCAGATATCACAAAGTAGTTTCTGACAGTGCTTCTGTCTAGAATTTAGATGAAGATATTCCCGTTTCCAACGAAATCCTTAGGACTATCTAGATATCCAATTACAGATTCCACAAAAAGAGTGTTTCCAAACTGCTCTATAAAAAGAAAGGTTCAACTCTGTTAGATGAGGACACTCATCACAAAGAAGTTTCTGAGAATGCTTCTGTCTAGATTTTATATGAAGATATTCCCGTTTCCAACGAAATCTTCACAGTTATCCAAACATCGACTTGCAGATTCTACAAAAAGAGTGTTTCCAAACTGCTCTATCAAAAGAAAGTTTCAACTCTGTTAGTTGAGGACACACATCACAAATAAGTTTCTGAGAATGCTTCTGTCTAGATTTTAAATGAAGATATTCCCGTTTCCAATGAAATCTTCAGAGCTATAACAATATCCACTTACAGATTCTACAAAAAGAGTGTTTCCAAACTGCTGTAGCAAAAGAAAGGTTCAACTCTGTTAGTTGAGGACACACATCACAAAGAAGTTTCTGAGAATGCTTCTGTCTAGATTTTACATGAAGATATTACCGTTTCCTACAAAATCTTCACAGCTTTCCAAATATCCACTTGCAGATTCTACACAAAGTGTGTTTCCAAACTGCTGTATCAAAAGAAAGGTTCAACCATCTTAGTTGTGGACACACATCCCACATAAGTTTCTGAGAAATCCTCCGTCTCGTTTTTACGGGAAGATACTTCCTTTTTCACCGTAGGCCTGAAAGAGCTCGAAATGTCCAATTCCAGATACTGCAGAAAGAGTGTTTCAAACCAGCTCTATGAAACGGAATGTTCAGCTCTGAGACTTGAATGCAGATATCACAAAGTAGTTTCTGACAGTGCTTCTGTCTAGATTTTAGAAGAAGATATTCCCGTTTCCAATGAAATCGTTGGAACTATGTTGGTATACACATACAGACTCTACAAAAAGAGTGTTTCCAAACTGCTCTATAAAAAGAAAGTTTCAACTCTGTTAGTTGAGGACACTCATCACAAAGAAGTTTCCGAGAATGCTTCTGTGTAGATTTTATATGAAGATATTCCCGTTTCCAACGAAATCTTCACAGTTATCCAAAAATCGACTTGCAGATTCTACAAAAAGGGTGTTTCCAAACTGCTCTATCAAAAGAAAGTTTCAACTCTGTTAGTTGAGGACACACATCCCAAATAAGTTTCTGAGAACGCTTTTGTGTAGATTTAATGGGGAGATATTTCGTTTTTCACCATAGGCCCGAATGCGCTTGAAATGTCCACTTCCAGACACTACAGAAAGAGGGTTTCCAACCTGCTCTATGAAAGGGAATGTTCAGCTCTGTGACTTGAATGCAGATATCACAAAGTAGTTTCTTACAGTGCTTCTGTCTAGAATTTAGATGAAGGTATTCCCGTTTCCAACGAAATCGTTAGTACTATCTAGATATCCAATTACAGATTCCACAAAAAGAGTGTTTCCAAACTGCTCTATAAAAAGAAAGGTTCAACTCTGTTAGTTGAGGACACTCATCACAAAGAAGTTTCTGAGAATTCTTCTGTGTATATTTTATATGAAGATATTCCCGTTTCCAACGAAATCTTCACAGTTATCCAATTATCCACTTGAAGATTCTACCAAATGAGTGTTTCCAAAGTGCTCTATTAATAAAATGGTTCAACTCTGCTAGTTGAGGACACTCATCACAAAGAAGTTTCTAAGAATGCTTCTGTCGAGATTTTAGATGAAGATATTCCCGTTTCCAACGAAATCTTCACAGTTATCCAAAAATCGACTTGCAGATTCTACAAAAAGAGTGTTTCCAACCTGCTCTATCAAAAGAAAGTTTCAACTCTGTTAGTTGAGGACACACATGCCAAATAAGTTTCGGAGAATGCTTCTGTGTAGATTTAATTGGGAGATATTTCGTTTTTCACCATAGGCCCGAATGCGCTCGAAATGTCCACTTCCAGACACTACAGAAAGAGGGTTTCCAACCTGCTCTATGAAAGGGAATGTTCAGCTAAGTGAGTTGAATGCAGATATCACAAAGTAGTTTCTGACAGTGCTTCTGTCTAGATTTCAGATGAAGATATTCCCGTTTCCAATGAAATCGTTAGAACTATCTTGATATCCACTTACAGATTCTACAAAAAGAGTGTTTCGAAAGTGCTCTGTCAAAAGAAAGGTTCAACTCTGTTAGTTGAGGACACTCATCACAAAGAAGTTTCTGAGAATGCTTTTGTCAAGATTTTATATGAAGATATTCCCGTTTCCTATGAAATCTTCACAGTTATCCAAATATCCACTTGAAGATTCTACAAAAAGAGTGTTTCCAAACTGCTGTAGCAAAAGAAATGTTGAACTCTGTTAGTTGAGGACAAACATCACAAAGAAGTTTCTGAGAATGCTTCTGTCAAGATTTTATATGAAGATATTACCGTTTCCAACGAAATCTTCACATTTATCCAAATATTCACTTGCAGATTCTACAAAAAGAGTGTTTCCAAACTGCTATATCAAAAGAAATGATCAAGTCTGTTAGTGGAGTAAACTCATCCCAAATAAGTTTCTTAGAATGCTTTTGTCTAGATTTTATGGGATGATATTTCCTTTTTCACCATAGGCCTGAAAGCGCTCGAAATGTCCACTTCCAGATACTACAGAAAGACTGTTTCAAACCTACTCTATGAAAGGGAATGTTCAGCTCTGTGACTTGAATGCAGATATCACAAAGTAGTTTCTGACAGCGCTTCTGTCTATATTTTATATGAAGATATTCCCGTTTCCAACGAAATCATGACAGTTATCCAAATATCCACTTACAGATTCTACAAAAACAGTGTTTCCAAACTGCTGTATCCAAAGAAAGGTTCAACTCTGTTAGTTGAGGACACACATCCCAAATAAGTTTCTGAGAACGCTTCTGTGTAGATTTAAAGGGGAGATATTTCGTTTTGCACCATAGGCCTGAATGCGCTCGAAATGTCCACTTCCAGACACTAAAGAAAGAGGGTTTCCAACCTGCTCTATGAAAGGGAATGTTCAGCTCTGTGACTTGAATGCAGATATCACAAAGTAGTTTCTGACAGTGCTTCTGTCTAGAATTTAGATGAAGATATTCCCGTTTCCAACGAAATCCTTAGGACTATCTAGATATCCAATTACAGATTCCACAAAAAGAGTGTTTCCAAACTGCTCTATAATAAGAAAGGTTCAACTCTGTTAGATGAGGACACTCATCACAAAGAAGTTTCTGAGAATGCTTCTGTCTAGATTTTATATGAAGATATTCCCGTTTCCAACGAAATCTTCACAGTTATCCAAACATCGACTTGCAGATTCTACAAAAAGAGTGTTTCCAAACTGCTCTATCAAAAGAAAGTTTCAACTCTGTTAGTTGAGGACACACATCACAAATAAGTTTCTGAGAATGCTTCTGTCTAGATTTTAAATGAAGATATTCCCGTTTCCAACGAAATCTTCAGAGCTATACCAATATCCACTTACAGATTCTACAAAAAGAGTGTTTCCAAACTGCTGTAGCAAAAGAAAGGTTCAACTCTGTTAGTTGAGGACACACATCACAAAGAAGTTTCTGAGAATGCTTCTGTCTAGATTTTACATGAAGATATTACCGTTTCCTACGAAATCTTCACAGCTTTCCAAATATCCACTTGCAGATTCTACACAAAGTGTGTTTCCAAACTGCTGTATCAAAAGAAAGGTTCAACCATCTTAGTTGTGGACACACATCCCACATAAGTTTCTGAGAAATCCTCCGTCTCGTTTTTACGGGAAGATACTTCCTTTTTCACCGTAGGCCTGAAAGAGCTCGAAATGTCCAATTCCAGATACTGCAGAAAGAGTGTTTCAAACCAGCTCTATGAAACGGAATGTTCAGCTCTGAGACTTGAATGCAGGTATCACAAAGTAGTTTCTGACAGTGCTTCTGTCTAGATTTTAGAAGAAGATATTCCCGTTTCCAATGAAATCGTTGGAACTATGTTGGTATACACATACAGACTCTACAAAAAGAGTGTTTCCAAACTGCTCTATAAAAAGAAAGTTTCAACTCTGTTAGTTGAGGACACTCATCACAAAGAAGTTTCCGAGAATGCTTCTGTGTAGATTTTATATGAAGATATTCCCGTTTCCAACGAAATCTTCACAGTTATCCAAAAATCGACTTGCAGATTCTACAAAAAGAGTGTTTCCAAACTGCTCTATCAAAAGAAAGTTTCAAATCTGTTAGTTGAGGACACACATCCCAAATAAGTTTCTGAGAACGCTTTTGTGTAGATTTAATGGGGAGATATTTCGTTTTTCACCATAGGCCCGAATGCTCTTGAAATGTCCACTTCCAGACACTACAGAAAGAGGGTTTCCAACCTGCTCTATGAAAGGGAATGTTCAGCTCTGTGACTTGAATGCAGATATCACAAAGTAGTTTCTTACAGTGCTTCTGTCTAGAATTTAGATGAAGGTATTCCCGTTTCCAACGAAATCGTTAGTACTATCTAGATATCCAATTACAGATTCCACAAAAAGAGTGTTTCCAAACTGCTCTATAAAAAGAAAGGTTCAACTCTGTTAGTTGAGGACACTCATCACAAAGAAGTTTCTGAGAATTCTTCTGTGTATATTTTATATGAAGATATTCCCGTTTCCAATGAAATCTTCACAGTTATCCAATTATCCACTTGAAGATTCTACCAAATGAGTGTTTCCAAAGTGCTCTATTAATAAAATGGTTCAACTCTGTTAGTTGAGGACACTCATCACAAAGAAGTTTCTAAGAATGCTTCTGTCGAGATTTTATATGAAGATATTCCCGTTTCCAACAAAATCTTCACAGTTATCCAATCATCGACTTGCAGATTCTACAAAAAGAGTGTTTCCTTACTGCTCTATCAAAAGAAAGGTTCAACTCTGTTAGTTGAGGACACAAATCCGAAATATGTTTCTGAGAATGCTTCTGTCTAGATTTTATGGGTAGATATTTCGTTTTTCACCATAGGCCCGAAAGCGCTCGAAATGTCCATTTCCAGACACAACAGAAAGAGAGTTTCAAACCTGCTCTTTGAAAGGAAATATTCAGCTCTGTGACTTGAATGCAGATATCACAAAGTAGTTTCTGACAGTTCTTCTGTCTAGATTTCAGATGAAGATATACCCGTTTCCAATGAAATCTTTAGTACTATCTAGATATCCACTTACACTTTCTACAAAAGAGTGTTTCCAAAGTGCTCTGTCAAAAGAAAGGTTCAACTCTGTTAGTTGAGGACACTCATCACAAAGAAGTTTCTGAGAATGCTTCTGTCTAGATTTTAGATGAAGATATTCCCGTTTCCAACGAAATCTTCACAGTTATCCAAATATCCACTTGAAGATTCTACAAAAAGAGTGTTTCCCAACTGCTGTAGCAAAAGAAATGTTGAACTCCGTTAGTTGAGGACAAACATCACAAAGAAGTTTCTGAGAATGCTTCTTTCTAGATTTTAGATGAAGACATTCCCGTTTCCGACGATATCATCTCAGTTAAACAAATATCCACTTGCAGATTCTACAAAAAGAGTGTTTCCACACTGCTCTATCCAAAGAAAGGTTCAACTCTGTTAGTTGAGGACACACATCACAAAGAAGTTTCTGAGAATGCTTCTGTATAGATTTCAAATGAAGATATTCCCGTTTCCAACGAAATCTTCAGAGCTATCCCAATATCCACTTACAGATTCTACAAAAAGGGTGTTTCCAAACTGCTGTAGCAAAAGAAAGGTTCAACTCTGTTAGTTGAGGACACACATCACAAAGAAGTTTCTGAGAAGGCTTCTGTCTAGATTTTACATGAAGATATTCCCGTTTCCTATGAAATCTTCACAGCTTTCCAAATATCCACTTGCAGATTCTAAACAAAGTGTGTTTCCAAACTTCTGTATCAAAAGAAAGGTTCAACTCTCTTAGTTGTGGACACACATCCCACATAAGTTTCTGAGAAATCCTCCGTCTCGTTTTTACGGGAAGATACTTCCTTTTTCACCGTAGGCCTGAAAGAGCTCGAAATGTCCAATTCCAGATACTGCAGAAAGAGTGTTTCAAACCAGCTCTATGAAACGGAATGTTCAGCTCTGAGACTTGAATGCAGATATCACAAAGTAGTTTCTGACAGTGCTTCTGTCTAGATTTTAGAAGAAGATATTCCCGTTTCCAATGAAATCATTAGAACTATCTTGATATCCACATACAGATTCTACAAAAAGAGTGTTTCCAACCTGCTCTATCAAAAGAAAGTTTCAACTCTGTTAGTTGAGGACACACATGCCAAATAAGTTTCGGAGAATGCTTCTGTGTAGATTTAATTGGGAGATATTTCGTTTTTCACCGTAGGCCCGAATGCGCTCGAAATGTCCACTTCCAGACACTACAGAAAGAGGGTTTCCAACCTGCTCTATGAAAGGGAATGTTCAGCTAAGTGAGTTGAATGCAGATATCACAAAGTAGTTTCTGACAGTGCTTCTGTCTAGATTTCAGATGAAGATATTCCCGTTTCCAATGAAATCGTTAGAACTATCTTGATATCCACTTACAGATTCTACAAAAAGAGTGTTTCGAAAGTGCTCTGTCAAAAGAAAGGTTCAACTCTGTTAGTTGAGGACACTCATCACAAAGAAGTTTCTGAGAATGCTTTTGTCAAGATTTTATATGAAGATATTCCCGTTTCCTATGAAATCTTCACAGTTATCCAAATATCCACTTGAAGATTCTACAAAAAGAGTGTTTCCAAACTGCTGTAGCAAAAGAAAAGTTGAACTCTGTTAGTTGAGGACAAACATCACAAAGAAGTTTCTGAGAATGCTTCTGTCAAGATTTTATATGAAGATATTACCGTTTCCAACGAAATCTTCACATTTATCCAAATATTCACTTGCAGATTCTACAAAAAGAGTGTTTCCAAACTGCTATATCAAAAGAAATGATCAAGTCTGTTAGTGGAGTAAACTCATCCCAAATAAGTTTCTTAGAATGCTTTTGTCTAGATTTTATGGGATGATATTTCCTTTTTCACCATAGGCCTGAAAGCGCTCGAAATGTCCACTTCCAGATACTACAGAAAGACTGTTTCAAACCTACTCTATGAAAGGGAATGTTCAGCTCTGTGACTTGAATGCAGATATCACAAAGTAGTTTCTGACAGCGCTTCTGTCTATATTTTATATGAAGATATTCCCGTTTCCAACGAAATCATCACAGTTATCCAAATATCCACTTACAGATTCTACAAAAACAGTGTTTCCAAACTGCTGTATCCAAAGAAAGGTTCAACTCTGTTAGTTGAGGACACACATCCCAAATAAGTTTCTGAGAACGCTTCTGTGTAGATTTAAAGGGGAGATATTTCGTTTTGCACCATAGGCCTGAATGCGCTCGAAATGTCCACTTCCAGACACTAAAGAAAGAGGGTTTCCAACCTGCTCTATGAAAGGGAATGTTCAGCTCTGTGACTTGAATGCAGATATCACAAAGTAGTTTCTGACAGTGCTTCTGTCTAGAATTTAGATGAAGATATTCCCGTTTCCAACGAAATCCTTAGGACTATCTAGATATCCAATTACAGATTCCACAAAAAGAGTGTTTCCAAACTGCTCTATAATAAGAAAGGTTCAACTCTGTTAGATGAGGACACTCATCACAAAGAAGTTTCTGAGAATGCTTCTGTCTAGATTTTATATGAAGATATTCCCGTTTCCAACGAAATCTTCACAGTTATCCAAACATCGACTTGCAGATTCTACAAAAAGAGTGTTTCCAAACTGCTCTATCAAAAGAAAGTTTCAACTCTGTTAGTTGAGGACACACATCACAAATAAGTTTCTGAGAATGCTTCTGTCTAGATTTTAAATGAAGATATTCCCGTTTCCAACGAAATCTTCAGAGCTATACCAATATCCACTTACAGATTCTACAAAAAGAGTGTTTCCAAACTGCTGTAGCAAAAGAAAGGTTCAACTCTGTTAGTTGAGGACACACATCACAAAGAAGTTTCTGAGAATGCTTCTGTCTAGATTTTACATGAAGATATTACCGTTTCCTACGAAATCTTCACAGCTTTCCAAATATCCACTTGCAGATTCTACACAAAGTGTGTTTCCAAACTGCTGTATCAAAAGAAAGGTTCAACCATCTTAGTTGTGGACACACATCCCACATAAGTTTCTGAGAAATCCTCCGTCTCGTTTTTACGGGAAGATACTTCCTTTTTCACCGTAGGCCTGAAAGAGCTCGAAATGTCCAATTCCAGATACTGCAGAAAGAGTGTTTCAAACCAGCTCTATGAAACGGAATGTTCAGCTCTGAGACTTGAATGCAGGTATCACAAAGTAGTTTCTGACAGTGCTTCTGTCTAGATTTTAGAAGAAGATATTCCCGTTTCCAATGAAATCGTTGGAACTATGTTGGTATACACATACAGACTCTACAAAAAGAGTGTTTCCAAACTGCTCTATAAAAAGAAAGTTTCAACTCTGTTAGTTGAGGACACTCATCACAAAGAAGTTTCCGAGAATGCTTCTGTGTAGATTTTATAT
Organism: Gorilla gorilla gorilla; assembly: GCF_029281585.2. NCBI lineage: Eukaryota > Metazoa > Chordata > Mammalia > Primates > Hominidae > Gorilla > Gorilla gorilla. The sequence goes on from NC_073237.2 coordinate 18,981,668, forward strand.
GAAGATATTCCCGTTTCCAACGAAATCTTCACAGTTATCCAAAAATCGACTTGCAGATTCTACAAAAAGAGTGTTTCCAAACTGCTCTATCAAAAGAAAGTTTCAAATCTGTTAGTTGAGGACACACATCCCAAATAAGTTTCTGAGAACGCTTTTGTGTAGATTTAATGGGGAGATATTTCGTTTTTCACCATAGGCCCGAATGCGCTTGAAATGTCCACTTCCAGACACTACAGAAAGAGGGTTTCCAACCTGCTCTATGAAAGGGAATGTTCAGCTCTGTGACTTGAATGCAGATATCACAAAGTAGTTTCTTACAGTGCTTCTGTCTAGAATTTAGATGAAGGTATTCCCGTTTCCAACGAAATCGTTAGTACTATCTAGATATCCAATTACAGATTCCACAAAAAGAGTGTTTCCAAACTGCTCTATAAAAAGAAAGGTTCAACTCTGTTAGTTGAGGACACTCATCACAAAGAAGTTTCTGAGAATTCTTCTGTGTATATTTTATATGAAGATATTCCCGTTTCCAATGAAATCTTCACAGTTATCCAATTATCCACTTGAAGATTCTACCAAATGAGTGTTTCCAAAGTGCTCTATTAATAAAATGGTTCAACTCTGTTAGTTGAGGACACTCATCACAAAGAAGTTTCTAAGAATGCTTCTGTCGAGATTTTATATGAAGATATTCCCGTTTCCAACAAAATCTTCACAGTTATCCAATCATCGACTTGCAGATTCTACAAAAAGAGTGTTTCCTTACTGCTCTATCAAAAGAAAGGTTCAACTCTGTTAGTTGAGGACACAAATCCGAAATATGTTTCTGAGAATGCTTCTGTCTAGATTTTATGGGTAGATATTTCGTTTTTCACCATAGGCCCGAAAGCGCTCGAAATGTCCATTTCCAGACACAACAGAAAGAGAGTTTCAAACCTGCTCTTTGAAAGGAAATATTCAGCTCTGTGACTTGAATGCAGATATCACAAAGTAGTTTCTGACAGTTCTTCTGTCTAGATTTCAGATGAAGATATACCCGTTTCCAATGAAATCTTTAGTACTATCTAGATATCCACTTACACTTTCTACAAAAGAGTGTTTCCAAAGTGCTCTGTCAAAAGAAAGGTTCAACTCTGTTAGTTGAGGACACTCATCACAAAGAAGTTTCTGAGAATGCTTCTGTCTAGATTTTAGATGAAGATATTCCCGTTTCCAACGAAATCTTCACAGTTATCCAAATATCCACTTGAAGATTCTACAAAAAGAGTGTTTCCCAACTGCTGTAGCAAAAGAAATGTTGAACTCCGTTAGTTGAGGACAAACATCACAAAGAAGTTTCTGAGAATGCTTCTTTCTAGATTTTAGATGAAGACATTCCCGTTTCCGACGATATCATCTCAGTTAAACAAATATCCACTTGCAGATTCTACAAAAAGAGTGTTTCCACACTGCTCTATCCAAAGAAAGGTTCAACTCTGTTAGTTGAGGACACACATCACAAAGAAGTTTCTGAGAATGCTTCTGTATAGATTTCAAATGAAGATATTCCCGTTTCCAACGAAATCTTCAGAGCTATCCCAATATCCACTTACAGATTCTACAAAAAGGGTGTTTCCAAACTGCTGTAGCAAAAGAAAGGTTCAACTCTGTTAGTTGAGGACACACATCACAAAGAAGTTTCTGAGAAGGCTTCTGTCTAGATTTTACATGAAGATATTCCCGTTTCCTATGAAATCTTCACAGCTTTCCAAATATCCACTTGCAGATTCTAAACAAAGTGTGTTTCCAAACTTCTGTATCAAAAGAAAGGTTCAACTCTCTTAGTTGTGGACACACATCCCACATAAGTTTCTGAGAAATCCTCCGTCTCGTTTTTACGGGAAGATACTTCCTTTTTCACCGTAGGCCTGAAAGAGCTCGAAATGTCCAATTCCAGATACTGCAGCAAGAGTGTTTCAAACCAGCTCTATGAAACGGAATGTTCAGCTCTGAGACTTGAATGCAGATATCACAAAGTAGTTTCTGACAGTGCTTCTGTCTAGATTTTAGAAGAAGATATTCCCGTTTCCAATGAAATCGTTGGAACTATGTTGGTATACACATACAGACTCTACAAAAAGAGTGTTTCCAAACTGCTCTATAAAAAGAAAGTTTCAACTCTGTTAGTTGAGGACACACATGCCAAATATGTTTCGGAGAACGCTTCTGTGTAGATTTAATGGGGAGATATTTCGTTTTTCACCATAGGCCCGAATGCGCTCGAAATGTCCACTTCCAGACACTACAGAAAGAGGGTTTCCAACCTGCTCTATGAAAGGGAATGTTCAGCTAAGTGAGTTGAATGCAGATATCACAAAGTAGTTTCTGACAGTGCTTCTGTCTAGATTTCAGATGAAGATATTCCCGTTTCCAATGAAATCGTTAGAACTATCTTGATATCCACTTACAGATTCTACAAAAAGAGTGTTTCGAAAGTGCTCTGTCAAAAGAAAGGTTCAACTCTGTTAGTTGAGGACACTCATCACAAAGAAGTTTCTGAGAATGCTTTTGTCAAGATTTTATATGAAGATATTCCCGTTTCCTATGAAATCTTCACATTTATCCAAATATCCACTTGAAGATTCTACAAAAAGAGTGTTTCCAAACTGCTGTAGCAAAAGAAATGTTGAACTCTGTTAGTTGAGGACAAACATCACAAAGAAGTTTCTGAGAATGCTTCTGTCAAGATTTTATATGAAGATATTACCGTTTCCAACGAAATCTTCACAGTTATCCAAATATTCACTTGCAGATTCTACAAAAAGAGTGTTTCCAAACTGCTATATCAAAAGAAATGATCAAGTCTGTTAGTGGAGTAAACTCATCCCAAATAAGTTTCTTAGAATGCTTTTGTCTAGATTTTATGGGATGATATTTCCTTTTTCACCATAGGCCTGAAAGCGCTCGAAATGTCCACTTCCAGATACTACAGAAAGACTGTTTCAAACCTACTCTATGAAAGGGAATGTTCAGCTCTGTGACTTGAATGCAGATATCACAAAGTAGTTTCTGACAGCGCTTCTGTCTATATTTTATATGAAGATATTCCCGTTTCCAACGAAATCATCACAGTTATCCAAATATCCACTTACAGATTCTACAAAAACAGTGTTTCCAAACTGCTGTATCCAAAGAAAGGTTCAACTCTGTTAGTTGAGGACACACATCCCAAATAAGTTTCTGAGAACGCTTCTGTGTAGATTTAAAGGGGAGATATTTCGTTTTGCACCATAGGCCCGAATGCGCTCGAAATGTCCCCTTCCAGACACTACAGAAAGAGGGTTTCCAACCTGCTCTATGAAAGGGAATGTTCAGCTCTGTGACTTGAATGCAGATATCACAAAGTAGTTTCTGACAGTGCTTCTGTCTAGAATTTAGATGAAGATATTCCCGTTTCCAACGAAATCCTTAGGACTATCTAGATATCCAATTACAGATTCCACAAAAAGAGTGTTTCCAAACTGCTCTATAATAAGAAAGGTTCAACTCTGTTAGATGAGGACACTCATCACAAAGAAGTTTCTGAGAATGCTTCTGTCTAGATTTTATATGAAGATATTCCCGTTTCCAACGAAATCTTCACAGTTATCCAAACATCGACTTGCAGATTCTACAAAAAGAGTGTTTCCAAACTGCTCTATCAAAAGAAAGTTTCAACTCTGTTAGTTGAGGACACACATCACAAATAAGTTTCTGAGAATGCTTCTGTCTAGATTTTAAATGAAGATATTCCCGTTTCCAACGAAATCTTCAGAGCTATACCAATATCCACTTACAGATTCTACAAAAAGAGTGTTTCCAAACTGCTGTAGCAAAAGAAAGGTTCAACTCTGTTAGTTGAGGACACACATCACAAAGAAGTTTCTGAGAATGCTTCTGTCTAGATTTTACATGAAGATATTACCGTTTCCTACAAAATCTTCACAGCTTTCCAAATATCCACTTGCAGATTCTACACAAAGTGTGTTTCCAAACTGCTGTATCAAAAGAAAGGTTCAACCATCTTAGTTGTGGACACACATCCCACATAAGTTTCTGAGAAATCCTCCGTCTCGTTTTTACGGGAAGATACTTCCTTTTTCACCGTAGGCCAGAAAGAGCTCGAAATGTCCAATTCCAGATACTGCAGAAAGAGTGTTTCAAACCAGCTCTATGAAACGGAATGTTCAGCTCTGAGACTTGAATGCAGATATCACAAAGTAGTTTCTGACAGTGCTTCTGTCTAGATTTTAGAAGAAGATATTCCCGTTTCCAATGAAATCGTTGGAACTATGTTGGTATACACATACAGACTCTACAAAAAGAGTGTTTCCAAACTGCTCTATAAAAAGAAAGTTTCAACTCTGTTAGTTGAGGACACTCATCACAAAGAAGTTTCCGAGAATGCTTCTGTGTAGATTTTATATGAAGATATTCCCGTTTCCAACGAAATCTTCACAGTTATCCAAAAATCGACTTGCAGATTCTACAAAAAGAGTGTTTCCAAACTGCTCTATCAAAAGAAAGTTTCAACTCTGTTAGTTGAGGACACACATCCCAAATAAGTTTCTGAGAACGCTTTTGTGTAGATTTAATGGGGAGATATTTCGTTTTTCACCATAGGCCCGAATGCGCTTGAAATGTCCACTTCCAGACACTACAGAAAGAGGGTTTCCAACCTGCTCTATGAAAGGGAATGTTCAGCTCTGTGACTTGAATGCAGATATCACAAAGTAGTTTCTGACAGTGCTTCTGTCTAGAATTTAGATGAAGGTATTCCCGTTTCCAACGAAATCGTTAGTACTATCTAGATATCCAATTACAGATTCCACAAAAAGAGTGTTTCCAAACTGCTCTATAAAAAGAAAGGTTCAACTCTGTTAGTTGAGGACACTCATCACAAAGAAGTTTCTGAGAATTCTTCTGTGTATATTTTATATGAAGATATTCCCGTTTCCAACGAAATCTTCACAGTTATCCAATTATCCACTTGAAGATTCTACCAAATGAGTGTTTCCAAAGTGCTCTATTAATAAAATGGTTCAACTCTGTTAGTTGAGGACACTCATCACAAAGAAGTTTCTAAGAATGCTTCTGTCGAGATTTTATATGAAGATATTCCCGTTTCCAACAAAATCTTCACAGTTATCCAATCATCGACTTGCAGATTCTACAAAAAGAGTGTTTCCTTACTGCTCTATCAAAAGAAAGGTTCAACTCTGTTAGTTGAGGACACAAATCCGAAATATGTTTCTGAGAATGCTTCTGTCTAGATTTTATGGGTAGATATTTCGTTTTTCACCATAGGCCCGAAAGCGCTCGAAATGTCCATTTCCAGACACAACAGAAAGAGAGTTTCAAACCTGCCCTTTGAAAGGAAATATTCAGCTCTGTGACTTGAATGCAGATATCACAAAGTAGTTTCTGACAGTTCTTCTGTCTAGATTTCAGATGAAGATATACCCGTTTCCAATGAAATCTTTAGTACTATCTAGATATCCACTTACACTTTCTACAAAAGAGTGTTTCCAAAGTGCTCTGTCAAAAGAAAGGTTCAACTCTGTTAGTTGAGGACACTCATCACAAAGAAGTTTCTGAGAATGCTTCTGTCTAGATTTTAGATGAAGATATTCCCGTTTCCAACGAAATCTTCACAGTTATCCAAATATCCACTTGAAGATTCTACAAAAAGAGTGTTTCCCAACTGCTGTAGCAAAAGAAATGTTGAACTCCGTTAGTTGAGGACAAACATCACAAAGAAGTTTCTGAGAATGCTTCTTTCTAGATTTTAGATGAAGACATTCCCGTTTCCGACGATATCATCTCAGTTAAACAAATATCCACTTGCAGATTCTACAAAAAGAGTGTTTCCACACTGCTCTATCCAAAGAAAGGTTCAACTCTGTTAGTTGAGGACACACATCACAAAGAAGTTTCTGAGAATGCTTCTGTATAGATTTCAAATGAAGATATTCCCGTTTCCAACGAAATCTTCAGAGCTATCCCAATATCCACTTACAGATTCTACAAAAAGGGTGTTTCCAAACTGCTGTAGCAAAAGAAAGGTTCAACTCTGTTAGTTGAGGACACACATCACAAAGAAGTTTCTGAGAAGGCTTCTGTCTAGATTTTACATGAAGATATTCCCGTTTCCTATGAAATCTTCACAGCTTTCCAAATATCCACTTGCAGATTCTAAACAAAGTGTGTTTCCAAACTTCTGTATCAAAAGAAAGGTTCAACTCTCTTAGTTGTGGACACACATCCCACATAAGTTTCTGAGAAATCCTCCGTCTCGTTTTTACGGGAAGATACTTCCTTTTTCACCGTAGGCCTGAAAGAGCTCGAAATGTCCAATTCCAGATACTGCAGCAAGAGTGTTTCAAACCAGCTCTATGAAACGGAATGTTCAGCTCTGAGACTTGAATGCAGATATCACAAAGTAGTTTCTGACAGTGCTTCTGTCTAGATTTTAGAAGAAGATATTCCCGTTTCCAATGAAATCGTTGGAACTATGTTGGTATACACATACAGACTCTACAAAAAGAGTGTTTCCAAACTGCTCTATAAAAAGAAAGTTTCAACTCTGTTAGTTGAGGACACACATGCCAAATAAGTTTCGGAGAACGCTTCTGTGTAGATTTAATGGGGAGATATTTCGTTTTTCACCATAGGCCCGAATGCGCTCGAAATGTCCACTTCCAGACACTACAGAAAGAGGGTTTCCAACCTGCTCTATGAAAGGGAATGTTCAGCTAAGTGAGTTGAATGCAGATATCACAAAGTAGTTTCTGACAGTGCTTCTGTCTAGATTTCAGATGAAGATATTCCCGTTTCCAATGAAATCGTTAGAACTATCTTGATATCCACTTACAGATTCTACAAAAAGAGTGTTTCGAAAGTGCTCTGTCAAAAGAAAGGTTCAACTCTGTTAGTTGAGGACACTCATCACAAAGAAGTTTCTGAGAATGCTTTTGTCAAGATTTTATATGAAGATATTCCCGTTTCCTATGAAATCTTCACATTTATCCAAATATCCACTTGAAGATTCTACAAAAAGAGTGTTTCCAAACTGCTGTAGCAAAAGAAATGTTGAACTCTGTTAGTTGAGGACAAACATCACAAAGAAGTTTCTGAGAATGCTTCTGTCAAGATTTTATATGAAGATATTACCGTTTCCAACGAAATCTTCACAGTTATCCAAATATTCACTTGCAGATTCTACAAAAAGAGTGTTTCCAAACTGCTATATCAAAAGAAATGATCAAGTCTGTTAGTGGAGTAAACTCATCCCAAATAAGTTTCTTAGAATGCTTTTGTCTAGATTTTATGGGATGATATTTCCTTTTTCACCATAGGCCTGAAAGCGCTCGAAATGTCCACTTCCAGATACTACAGAAAGACTGTTTCAAACCTACTCTATGAAAGGGAATGTTCAGCTCTGTGACTTGAATGCAGATATCACAAAGTAGTTTCTGACAGCGCTTCTGTCTATATTTTATATGAAGATATTCCCGATTCCAACGAAATCATCACAGTTATACAAATATCCACTTACAGATTCTACAAAAACAGTGTTTCCAAACTGCTGTATCCAAAGAAAGGTTCAACTCTGTTAGTTGAGGACACACATCCCAAATAAGTTTCTGAGAACGCTTCTGTGTAGATTTAAAGGGGAGATATTTCGTTTTGCACCATAGGCCCGAATGCGCTCGAAATGTCCACTTCCAGACACTACAGAAAGAGGGTTTCCAACCTGCTCTATGAAAGGGAATGTTCAGCTCTGTGACTTGAATGCAGATATCACAAAGTAGTTTCTGACAGTGCTTCTGTCTAGAATTTAGATGAAGATATTCCCGTTTCCAACGAAATCCTTAGGACTATCTAGATATCCAATTACAGATTCCACAAAAAGAGTGTTTCCAAACTGCTCTATAAAAAGAAAGGTTCAACTCTGTTAGATGAGGACACTCATCACAAAGAAGTTTCTGAGAATGCTTCTGTCTAGATTTTATATGAAGATATTCCCTTTTCCAACGAAATCTTCACAGTTATCCAAACATCGACTTGCAGATTCTACAAAAAGAGTGTTTCCAAACTGCTCTATCAAAAGAAAGTTTCAACTCTGTTAGTTGAGGACACACATCACAAATAAGTTTCTGAGAATGCTTCTGTCTAGATTTTAAATGAAGATATTCCCGTTTCCAACGAAATCTTCAGAGCTATACCAATATCCACTTACAGATTCTACAAAAAGAGTGTTTCCAAACTGCTGTAGCAAAAGAAAGGTTCAACTCTGTTAGTTGAGGACACACATCACAAAGAAGTTTCTGAGAATGCTTCTGTCTAGATTTTACATGAAGATATTACCGTTTCCTACGAAATCTTCACAGCTTTCCAAATATCCACTTGCAGATTCTACACAAAGTGTGTTTCCAAACTGCTGTATCAAAAGAAAGGTTCAACCATCTTAGTTGTGGACACACATCCCACATAAGTTTCTGAGAAATCCTCCGTCTCGTTTTTACGGGAAGATACTTCCTTTTTCACCGTAGGCCTGAAAGAGCTCGAAATGTCCAATTCCAGATACTGCAGAAAGAGTGTTTCAAACCAGCTCTATGAAACGGAATGTTCAGCTCTGAGACTTGAATGCAGATATCACAAAGTAGTTTCTGACAGTGCTTCTGTCTAGATTTTAGAAGAAGATATTCCCGTTTCCAATGAAATCGTTGGAACTATGTTGGTATACACATACAGACTCTACAAAAAGAGTGTTTCCAAACTGCTCTATCAAAAGAAAGTTTCAACTCTGTTAGTTGAGGACACACATCCCAAATAAGTTTCTGAGAACGCTTTTGTGTAGATTTAATGGGGAGATATTTCGTTTTTCACCATAGGCCCGAATGCGCTTGAAATGTCCACTTCCAGACACTACAGAAAGAGGGTTTCCAACCTGCTCTATGAAAGGGAATGTTCAGCTCTGTGACTTGAATGCAGATATCACAAAGTAGTTTCTGACAGTGCTTCTGTCTAGAATTTAGATGAAGGTATTCCCGTTTCCAACGAAATCGTTAGTACTATCTAGATATCCAATTACAGATTCCACAAAAAGAGTGTTTCCAAACTGCTCTATAAAAAGAAAGGTTCAACTCTGTTAGTTGAGGACACTCATCACAAAGAAGTTTCTGAGAATTCTTCTGTGTATATTTTATATGAAGATATTCCCGTTTCCAACGAAATCTTCACAGTTATCCAATTATCCACTTGAAGATTCTACCAAATGAGTGTTTCCAAAGTGCTCTATTAATAAAATGGTTCAACTCTGTTAGTTGAGGACACTCATCACAAAGAAGTTTCTAAGAATGCTTCTGTCGAGATTTTATATGAAGATATTCCCGTTTCCAACAAAATCTTCACAGTTATCCAATCATCGACTTGCAGATTCTACAAAAAGAGTGTTTCCTTACTGCTCTATCAAAAGAAAGGTTCAACTCTGTTAGTTGAGGACACAAATCCGAAATATGTTTCTGAGAATGCTTCTGTCTAGATTTTATGGGTAGATATTTCGTTTTTCACCATAGGCCCGAAAGCGCTCGAAATGTCCATTTCCAGACACAACAGAAAGAGAGTTTCAAACCTGCTCTTTGAAAGGAAATATTCAGCTCTGTGACTTGAATGCAGATATCACAAAGTAGTTTCTGACAGTTCTTCTGTCTAGATTTCAGTTGAAGATATACCCGTTTCCAATGAAATCTTTAGTACTATCTAGATATCCACTTACACTTTCTACAAAAGAGTGTTTCCAAAGTGCTCTGTCAAAAGAAAGGTTCAACTCTGTTAGTTGAGGACACTCATCACAAAGAAGTTTCTGAGAATGCTTCTGTCTAGATTTTAGATGAAGATATTCCCGTTTCCAACGAAATCTTCACAGTTATCCAAATATCCACTTGAAGATTCTACAAAAAGAGTGTTTCCCAACTGCTGTAGCAAAAGAAATGTTGAACTCCGTTAGTTGAGGACAAACATCACAAAGAAGTTTCTGAGAATGCTTCTTTCTAGATTTTAGATGAAGATATTCCCGTTTCCGACGATATCATCTCAGTTAAACAAATATCCACTTGCAGATTCTACAAAAAGAGTGTTTCCACACTGCTCTATCCAAAGAAAGGTTCAACTCTGTTAGTTGAGGACACACATCACAAAGAAGTTTCTGAGAATGCTTCTGTATAGATTTTAAATGAAGATATTCCCATTTCCAACGAAATCTTCAGAGCTATCCCAATATCCACTTACAGATTCTACAAAAAGAGTGTTTCCAAACTGCTGTAGCAAAAGAAAGGTTCAACTCTGTTAGTTGAGGACACACATCACAAAGAAGTTTCTGAGAATGCTTCTGTCTAGATTTTACATGAAGATATTCCCGTTTCCTTCGAAATCTTCACAGCTTTCCAAATATCCACTTGCAGATTCTACAAAAAGTGTGTTTCCAAACTGCTGTATCAAAAGAAAGGTTCAACTCTCTTAGTTGTGGACACACATCCCACATAAGTTTCTGAGAAATCCTCCGTCTCGTTTTTATGGGAAGATACTTCCTTTTTCACCATAGGCCTGAAAGCGCTCGAAATGTCCACTTGCAGATACTGCAGAAAGAGTGTTTCAAACCTGCTCTATGAAACGGAATGTTCAGCTCCGAGGCTTGAATGCAGATATCACAAAGTAGTTTCTGACAGTGCTTCTGTCTAGATTTTAGAAAAAGATATTCCCGTTTCCAACAAAATCGTTAGAACTGTCTTGATATTCACATACAGATTCTACAAAAAGAGTGTTTCCAAACCGCTCTATAAAAAGAAAGGTTCAACTCTGTTAGTTGAGGACACACATCACAAGGAAGTTTCTGAGAATGCTTCTGTCTAGATTTTATATAAAGATATTCCCGTTTCCAATGAAATCTTCACAGTTATCCAAATATCCACTTGAAGATTCCACAAAAAGAGTGTTTCCAAACTGCTCTATCAAAAGACAGGTTGAACACCGTTAGTTGAGGACACACATCACAAAGAAGTTTCTGAGAATGCTTCTTTCTAGATTTTAGATGAAGATATTCCCGTTTCCAACGAAATCATCACAGTTAAACAAATATCCACTAGCAGATTCTACAAAAAGAGTGTTTCCAAACTGCTCTATCCAAAGAAAGGTTCAACTCTGTTAGTTGAGGATACACATCACAAAGAAGTTTCTGAGAATGCTTCTGTCTAGATTTTAAATGAAGATATTCCCGTTTCCAACGAAATCTTCAGAGCTATAACAATATCCACTTACAGATTCTACAAAAAGAGTGTTTCCAAACTGCTGTAGCAAAAGAAAGGTTCAACTCTGTTAGTTGAGGACACACATCACAAAGAAGTTTCTGAGAATGCTTCTGTCTAGATTTTACATGAAGATATCCCCGTTTCCTACGAAATCTTCACAGCTTTCCAAATATCCACTTGCAGATTCTACAAAAAGTGTGTTTCCAAACTGCTGTATCAAAAGAAAGGTTCAACTCCCTTAGTTGAGGACACACATACCACATAAGTTTCTGAGAAATCCTCCGTCTCGTTTTTAAGGGAAGATACTTCCTTTTTCACCGTAGGCCTGAAAGCGCTCGAAATGTCCACTTGCAGATACTGCAGAAAGAGTGTTTCAAACCTGCTCTATGAAACGGAATGTTCAGCTCTGAGGCTTGAATGCAGATATCACAAAGTAGTTTCTGACAGTGCTTCTGTCTAGATTTTAGAAGAAGATATTCCCGTTTCCAATGAAATCGTTAGAACTATCTTGATATCCACATACAGATTCTACAAAAAGAGTGTTTCCAAACTGCTCTATAAAAAGAAAGGTTCAACTCTGTTAGTTGAGGACACTCATCACAAAGAAGTTTCTGAGAATGCTTCTGTCTAGATTTTATAGGAAGATATTCCCGTTTCCAACGAAATCTTCACAGTTATCCAATGATCAAGTCTGTTAGTGGAGTAAACTCATCCCAAATAAGTTTCTTAGAATGCTTTTGTCTAGATTTTATGGGATGATATTTCCTTTTTCACCATAGGCCTGAAAGCGCTCGAAATGTCCACTTCCAGATACTACAGAAAGACTGTTTCAAACCTACTCTATGAAAGGGAATGTTCAGCTCTGTGACTTGAATGCAGATATCACAAAGTAGTTTCTGACAGCGCTTCTGTCTATATTTTATATGAAGATATTCCCGTTTCCAACGAAATCATCACAGTTATACAAATATCCACTTACAGATTCTACAAAAACAGTGTTTCCAAACTGCTGTATCCAAAGAAAGGTTCAACTCTGTTAGTTGAGGACACACATCCCAAATAAGTTTCTGAGAACGCTTCTGTGTAGATTTAAAGGGGAGATATTTCGTTTTGCACCATAGGCCCGAATGCGCTCGAAATGTCCACTTCCAGACACTACAGAAAGAGGGTTTCCAACCTGCTCTATGAAAGGGAATGTTCAGCTCTGTGACTTGAATGCAGATATCACAAAGTAGTTTCTGACAGTGCTTCTGTCTAGAATTTAGATGAAGATATTCCCGTTTCCAAAGAAATCCTTAGGACTATCTAGATATCCAATTACAGATTCCACAAAAAGAGTGTTTCCAAACTGCTCTATAAAAAGAAAGGTTCAACTCTGTTAGATGAGGACACTCATCACAAAGAAGTTTCTGAGAATGCTTCTGTCTAGATTTTATATGAAGATATTCCCGTTTCCAACGAAATCTTCACAGTTATCCAAACATCGACTTGCAGATTCTACAAAAAGAGTGTTTCCAAACTGCTCTATCAAAAGAAAGTTTCAACTCTGTTAGTTGAGGACACACATCACAAATAAGTTTCTGAGAATGCTTCTGTCTAGATTTTAAATGAAGATATTCCCGTTTCCAACGAAATCTTCAGAGCTATACCAATATCCACTTACAGATTCTACAAAAAGAGTGTTTCCAAACTGCTGTAGCAAAAGAAAGGTTCAACTCTGTTAGTTGAGGACACACATCACAAAGAAGTTTCTGAGAATGCTTCTGTCTAGATTTTACATGAAGATATTACCGTTTCCTACGAAATCTTCACAGCTTTCCTAATATCCACTTGCAGATTCTACACAAAGTGTGTTTCCAAACTGCTGTATCAAAAGAAAGGTTCAACCATCTTAGTTGTGGACACACATCCCACATAAGTTTCTGAGAAATCCTCCGTCTCGTTTTTACGGGAAGATACTTCCTTTTTCACCGTAGGCCTGAAAGAGCTCGAAATGTCCAATTCCAGATACTGCAGAAAGAGTGTTTCAAACCAGCTCTATGAAACGGAATGTTCAGCTCTGAGACTTGAATGCAGATATCACAAAGTTGTTTCTGACAGTGCTTCTGTCTAGATTTTAGAAGAAGATATTCCCGTTTCCAATGAAATCGTTGGAACTATGTTGGTATACACATACAGACTCTACAAAAAGAGTGTTTCCAAACTGCTCTATAAAAAGAAAGTTTCAACTCTGTTAGTTGAGGACACTCATCACAAAGAAGTTTCCGAGAATGCTTCTGTGTAGATTTTATATGAAGATATTCCCGTTTCCAACGAAATCTTCACAGTTATCCAAAAATCGACTTGCAGATTCTACAAAAAGAGTGTTTCCAAACTGCTCTATCAAAAGAAAGTTTCAACTCTGTTAGTTGAGGACACACATCCCAAATAAGTTTCTGAGAACGCTTTTGTGTAGATTTAATGGGGAGATATTTCGTTTTTCACCATAGGCCCGAATGCGCTTGAAATGTCCACTTCCAGACACTACAGAAAGAGGGTTTCCAACCTGCTCTATGAAAGGGAATGTTCAGCTCTGTGACTTGAATGCAGATATCACAAAGTAGTTTCTTACAGTGCTTCTGTCTAGAATTTAGATGAAGGTATTCCCGTTTCCAACGAAATCGTTAGTACTATCTAGATATCCAATTACAGATTCCACAAAAAGAGTGTTTCCAAACTGCTCTATAAAAAGAAAGGTTCAACTCTGTTAGTTGAGGACACTCATCACAAAGAAGTTTCTGAGAATTCTTCTGTGTATATTTTATATGAAGATATTCCCGTTTCCAACGAAATCTTCACAGTTATCCAATTATCCACTTGAAGATTCTACCAAATGAGTGTTTCCAAAGTGCTCTATTAATAAAATGGTTCAACTCTGTTAGTTGAGGACACTCATCACAAAGAAGTTTCTAAGAATGCTTCTGTCGAGATTTTATATGAAGATATTCCCGTTTCCAACAAAATCTTCACAGTTATCCAATCATCGACTTGCAGATTCTACAAAAAGAGTGTTTCCTTACTGCTCTATCAAAAGAAAGGTTCAACTCTGTTAGTTGAGGACACAAATCCGAAATATGTTTCTGAGAATGCTTCTGTCTAGATTTTATGGGTAGATATTTCGTTTTTCACCATAGGCCCGAAAGCGCTCGAAATGTCCATTTCCAGACACAACAGAAAGAGAGTTTCAAACCTGCTCTTTGAAAGGAAATATTCAGCTCTGTGACTTGAATGCAGATATCACAAAGTAGTTTCTGACAGTTCTTCTGTCTAGATTTCAGATGAAGATATACCCGTTTCCAATGAAATCTTTAGTACTATCTAGATATCCACTTACACTTTCTACAAAAGAGTGTTTCCAAAGTGCTCTGTCAAAAGAAAGGTTCAACTCTGTTAGTTGAGGACACTCATCACAAAGAAGTTTCTGAGAATGCTTCTGTCTAGATTCTGGATGAAGATATTCCCGTTTCCAACGAAATCTTCACAGTTATCCAAATATCCACTTGAAGATTCTACAAAAAGAGTGTTTCCCAACTGCTGTAGCAAAAGAAATGTTGAACTCCGTTAGTTGAGGACAAACATCACAAAGAAGTTTCTGAGAATGCTTCTTTCTAGATTTTAGATGAAGATATTCCCGTTTCCGACGATATCATCTCAGTTAAACAAATATCCACTTGCAGATTCTACAAAAAGACTGTTTCCACACTGCTCTATCCAAAGAAAGGTTCAACTCTGTTAGTTGAGGACACACATCACAAAGAAGTTTCTGAGAATGCTTCTGTATAGATTTTAAATGAAGATATTCCCGTTTCCAACGAAATCTTCAGAGCTATCCCAATATCCACTTACAGATTCTACAAAAAGAGTGTTTCCAAACTGCTGTAGCAAAAGAAAGGTTCAACTCTGTTAGTTGAGGACACACATCACAAAGAAGTTTCTGAGAATGCTTCTGTCTAGATTTTACATGAAGATATTCCCGTTTCCTATGAAATCTTCACAGCTTTCCAAATATCCACTTGCAGATTCTACACAAAGTGTGTTTCCAAACTTCTGTATCAAAAGAAAGGTTCAACTCTCTTAGTTGTGGACACACATCCCACATAAGTTTCTGAGAAATCCTCCGTCTCGTTTTTACGGGAAGATACTTCCTTTTTCACCGTAGGCCTGAAAGAGCTCGAAATGTCCAATTCCAGATACTGCAGCAAGAGTGTTTCAAACCAGCTCTATGAAACGGAATGTTCAGCTCTGAGACTTGAATGCAGATATCACAAAGTAGTTTCTGACAGTGCTTCTGTCTAGATTTTAGAAGAAGATATTCCCGTTTCCAATGAAATCGTTGGAACTATGTTGGTATACACATACAGACCCTACAAAAAGAGTGTTTCCAAACTGCTCTATAAAAAGAAAGTTTCAACTCTGTTAGTTGAGGACACTCATCACAAAGAAGTTTCCGAGAATGCTTCTGTGTAGATTTTATATGAAGATATTCCCGTTTCCAACGAAATCTTCACAGTTATCCAAAAATCGACTTGCAGATTCTACAAAAAGAGTGTTTCCAAACTGCTCTATCAAAAGAAAGTTTCAACTCTGTTAGTTGAGGACACACATCCCAAATAAGTTTCTGAGAACGCTTTTGTGTAGATTTAATGGGGAGATATTTCGTTTTTCACCATAGGCCCGAATGCGCTTGAAATGTCCACTTCCAGACACTACAGAAAGAGGGTTTCCAACCTGCTCTATGAAAGGGAATGTTCAGCTCTGTGACTTGAATGCAGATATCACAAAGTAGTTTCTTACAGTGCTTCTGTCTAGAATTTAGATGAAGGTATTCCCGTTTCCAACGAAATCGTTAGTACTATCTAGATATCCAATTACAGATTCCACAAAAAGAGTGTTTCCAAACTGCTCTATAAAAAGAAAGGTTCAACTCTGTTAGTTGAGGACACTCATCACAAAGAAGTTTCTGAGAATTCTTCTGTGTATATTTTATATGAAGATATTCCCGTTTCCAATGAAATCTTCACAGTTATCCAATTATCCACTTGAAGATTCTACCAAATGAGTGTTTCCAAAGTGCTCTATTAATAAAATGGTTCAACTCTGTTAGTTGAGGACACTCATCACAAAGAAGTTTCTAAGAATGCTTCTGTCGAGATTTTATATGAAGATATTCCCGTTTCCAACAAAATCTTCACAGTTATCCAATCATCGACTTGCAGATTCTACAAAAAGAGTGTTTCCTTACTGCTCTATCAAAAGAAAGGTTCAACTCTGTTAGTTGAGGACACAAATCCGAAATATGTTTCTGAGAATGCTTCTGTCTAGATTTTATGGGTAGATATTTCGTTTTTCACCATAGGCCCGAAAGCGCTCGAAATGTCCATTTCCAGACACAACAGAAAGAGAGTTTCAAACCTGCTCTTTGAAAGGAAATATTCAGCTCTGTGACTTGAATGCAGATATCACAAAGTAGTTTCTGACAGTTCTTCTGTCTAGATTTCAGATGAAGATATACCCGTTTCCAATGAAATCTTTAGTACTATCTAGATATCCACTTACACTTTCTACAAAAGAGTGTTTCCAAAGTGCTCTGTCAAAAGAAAGGTTCAACTCTGTTAGTTGAGGACACTCATCACAAAGAAGTTTCTGAGAATGCTTCTGTCTAGATTCTGGATGAAGATATTCCCGTTTCCAACGAAATCTTCACAGTTATCCAAATATCCACTTGAAGATTCTACAAAAAGAGTGTTTCCCAACTGCTGTAGCAAAAGAAATGTTGAACTCCGTTAGTTGAGGACAAACATCACAAAGAAGTTTCTGAGAATGCTTCTTTCTAGATTTTAGATGAAGATATTCCCGTTTCCGACGATATCATCTCAGTTAAACAAATATCCACTTGCAGATTCTACAAAAAGAGTGTTTCCACACTGCTCTATCCAAAGAAAGGTTCAACTCTGTTAGTTGAGGACACACATCACAAAGAAGTTTCTGAGAATGCTTCTGTATAGATTTTAAATGAAGATATTCCCGTTTCCAACGAAATCTTCAGAGCTATCCCAATATCCACTTACAGATTCTACAAAAAGAGTGTTTCCAAACTGCTGTAGCAAAAGAAAGGTTCAACTCTGTTAGTTGAGGACACACATGCCAAATAAGTTTCTGAGAATGCTTCTGTGTAGTTTTTATGGGAAGATATTACGTTTTTCACCAAAGACCAGAATGCGCTCGAAATATCCACTTCCAGATACTACAGAAAGAGGGTTTAAAACCTGCTCTTTGAAAGGGAATGTTGAGCTCTGTGACTTGAATGCAGATATCACAAAGTAGTTTCTGACAGTGCTTCTGTCTAGATTTCAGATGAAGATATTCCCTTTTCCAATGAAATCGTTAGAACTATCTAGATATACACTAACAGATTCGACAAAAAGAGTGTTTCCAAAGTGCTCTGTCAAAAGAAATGTTCAACTCTGTTAGTTGAGGACACTCATCACAAAGAAGTTTCTGAGAATGCTTCTGTCTAGATTTTATATGAAGATATTCCCGTTTCCAACGAAATCATCACAGTTATCCAACTTCCACTTGCAGATTCTACAAAAAGAGTGTTTCCAAATTGCTGTATCAAAAGAAAGGTTGAACTCTGTTAGTTGATGACACACATCACAAAGAAGTTTCTGAGAATGCTTCTGTCTATATTTTACATGAAGATGTTCCCGTTTCCTATGAAATCTTCACAGCTTTCCAAATATCCACTTGCAGATTCTACAAAAAGAGTGTTTCCAAACTCCTGTATCAAAAGAAAGTTCAACTCTCTTAGTTGAGGACACACATCCCAAATAAGTTTCTGAGACAGCCTCTGTCTCGTTTTTATGGGAAATACTTCCTTTTTCTCCATAGGCCTGAAAGCACTCGAAATGTCCACTTCCAGATACTGCAGAAAGAGTGTTTCAAACCTGCTCTATGAAACGGAATGTTCAGCTCTGAGACTTGAATGCAGATATCACAAAGTAGTTTCTGACAGTGCTTCTGTCTAGATTTTAGAAGAAGATATTCCCGTTTCCAACAAAATTGTTAGAACTGTCTTGATATCCACATACAGATTCTACAAAAAGAGTGTTTCCAAACCGCTCTATAAAAAGAAAGGTTCAACTCTGTTAGTTGAGGACACACATCACAAGGAAGTTTCTGAGAATGCTTCTGTCTAGATTTTATATAAAGATATTCCCGTTTCCAATGAAATCTTCACAGTTATCCAAATATCCACTTGAAGATTCCACAAAAAGAGTGTTTCCAAACTGCTGTAGCGAAAGAAATGTTGAACTCTGTTAGTTGAGGACACACATCACAAAGAAGTTTCAGAGAATGCTTCTTTCTAGATTTTAGATGAAGATATTCCCGTTTCCAACGATATCATCACAGTTAAACAAATATCCACTTGCAGATTCTACAAAAAGAGTGTTTCCAAACTGCTCTACCCAAAGAAAGGTTCAACTCTGTTAGTTGAGGACACACATCACAAAGAAGTTTCTGAGAATGCTTCTGTCTAGATTTTAAATGAAGATATTCCCGTTTCCAATGAAATCTTCAGAGCTATAACAATATCCACTTACAGATTCTACAAAAAGAGTGTTTCCAAACTGCTGTAGCAAAAGAAAGGCTCAACTCTGTTAGTTGAGGACACACATCACAAAGAAGTTTCTGAGAATGCTTCTGTCTAGATTTTACATGAAGATATTCCCGTTTCCTACGAAATCTTCACAGCTTTCCAAATATCCACTTGCAGATTCTACAAAAAGTGTGTTTCCAAACTGCTGTATCAAAAGAAAGGTTCAACTCCCTTAGTTGTGGACACACATCCCACATAAGTTTCTGAGAAATCCTCCGTCTCGTTTTTATGGGAAGATACTTCCTTTTTCACCGTAGGCCTGAAAGCGCTCGAAATGTCCACTTGCAGATACTGCAGAAAGAGTGTTTCAAACCTGCTCTATGAAACGGAATGTTCAGCTCTGAGGCTTGAATGCAGATGTCACAAAGTAGTTTCTGACAGTGCTTCTGTCTAGATTTTAGAAGAAGATATTCCCGTTTCCAATGAAATCGTTAGAACTATCTTGATATCCACATACAGATTCTACAAAAAGAGTGTTTCCAAACTGCTCTATAAAAAGAAAGGTTCAACTCTGTTAGTTGAGGACACTCATCACAAAGAAGTTTCTGAGAATGCTTCTGTCTAGATTTTATATGAAGATATTCCCGTTTCCAACGAAATCTTCACAGTTATCCAAAAATCGACTTGCAGATTCTACAAAAAGAGTGTTTCCAACCTGCTCTATCAAAAGAAAGTTTCAACTCTGTTAGTTGAGGACACACATGCCAAATAAGTTTCGGAGAATGCTTCTGTGTAGATTTAATGGGGAGATATTTCGTTTTTCACCATAGGCCCGAATGCGCTCGAAATGTCCACTTCCAGACACTACAGAAAGAGGGTTTCCAACCTGCTCTATGAAAGGGAATGTTCAGCTAAATGAGTTGAATGCAGATATCACAAAGTAGTTTCTGACAGTGCTTCTGTCTAGATTTCAGATGAAGATATTCCCGTTTCCAATGAAACCGTTAGAACTATCTTGATATCCACTTACAGATTCTACAAAAAGAGTGTTTCGAAAGTGCTCTGTCAAAAGAAAGGTTCAACTCTGTTAGTTGAGGACACTCATCACAAAGAAGTTTCTGAGAATGCTTTTGTCAAGATTTTATATGAAGATATTCCCGTTTCCTATGAAATCTTCACAGTTATCCAAATATCCACTTGAAGATTCTACAAAAAGAGTGTTTCCAAACTGCTGTAGAAGAAGAAATGTTGAACTCTGTTAGTTGAGGACAAACATCACAAAGAAGTTTCTGAGAATGCTTCTGTCAAGATTTTATATGAAGATATTACCGTTTCCAACGAAATCTTCACAGTTATCCAAATATTCACTTGCAGATTCTACAAAAAGAGTGTTTCCAAACTGCTATATCAAAAGAAATGATCAAGTCTGTTAGTGGAGTAAACTCATCCCAAATAAGTTTCTTAGAATGCTTTTGTCTAGATTTTATGGGATGATATTTCCTTTTTCACCATAGGCCTGAAAGCGCTCGAAATGTCCACTTCCAGATACTACAGAAAGACTGTTTCAAACCTACTCTATGAAAGGGAATGTTCAGCTCTGTGACTTGAATGCAGATATCACAAAGTAGTTTCTGACAGCGCTTCTGTCTATATTTTATATGAAGATATTCCCGATTCCAACGAAATCATCACAGTTATACAAATATCCACTTACAGATTCTACAAAAACAGTGTTTCCAAACTGCTGTATCCAAAGAAAGGTTCAACTCTGTTAGTTGAGGACACACATCCCAAATAAGTTTCTGAGAACGCTTCTGTGTAGATTTAAAGGGGAGATATTTCGTTTTGCACCATAGGCCCGAATGCGCTCGAAATGTCCACTTCCAGACACTACAGAAAGAGGGTTTCCAACCTGCTCTATGAAAGGGAATGTTCAGCTCTGTGACTTGAATGCAGATATCACAAAGTAGTTTCTGACAGTGCTTCTGTCTAGAATTTAGATGAAGATATTCCCGTTTCCAACTAAATCCTTAGGACTATCTAGATATCCAATTACAGATTCCACAAAAAGAGTGTTTCCAAACTGCTCTATAAAAAGAAAGGTTCAACTCTGTTAGATGAGGACACTCATCACAAAGAAGTTTCTGAGAATGCTTCTGTCTAGATTTTATATGAAGATATTCCCTTTTCCAACGAAATCTTCACAGTTATCCAAACATCGACTTGCAGATTCTACAAAAAGAGTGTTTCCAAACTGCTCTATCAAAAGAAAGTTTCAACTCTGTTAGTTGAGGACACACATCACAAATAAGTTTCTGAGAATGCTTCTGTCTAGATTTTAAATGAAGATATTCCCGTTTCCAACGAAATCTTCAGAGCTATACCAATATCCACTTACAGATTCTACAAAAAGAGTGTTTCCAAACTGCTGTAGCAAAAGAAAGGTTCAACTCTGTTAGTTGAGGACACACATCACAAAGAAGTTTCTGAGAATGCTTCTGTCTAGATTTTACATGAAGATATTACCGTTTCCTACGAAATCTTCACATCTTTCCAAATATCCACTTGCAGATTCTACACAAAGTGTGTTTCCAAACTGCTGTATCAAAAGAAAGGTTCAACCATCTTAGTTGTGGACACACATCCCACATAAGTTTCTGAGAAATCCTCCGTCTCGTTTTTACGGGAAGATACTTCCTTTTTCACCGTAGGCCTGAAAGAGCTCGAAATGTCCAATTCCAGATACTGCAGAAAGAGTGTTTCAAACCAGCTCTATGAAACGGAATGTTCAGCTCTGAGACTTGAATGCAGATATCACAAAGTAGTTTCTGACAGTGCTTCTGTCTAGATTTTAGAAGAAGATATTCCCGTTTCCAATGAAATCGTTGGAACTATGTTGGTATACACATACAGACTCTACAAAAAGAGTGTTTCCAAACTGCTCTATAAAAAGAAAGTTTCAACTCTGTTAGTTGAGGACACTCAACACAAAGAAGTTTCCGAGAATGCTTCTGTGTAGATTTTATATGAAGATATTCCCGTTTCCAACGAAATCTTCACAGTTATCCAAAAATCGACTTGCAGATTCTACAAAAAGAGTGTTTCCAAACTGCTCTATCAAAAGAAAGTTTCAACTCTGTTAGTTGAGGACACACATCCCAAATAAGTTTCTGAGAACGCTTTTGTGTAGATTTAATGGGGAGATATTTCGTTTTTCACCATAGGCCCGAATGCGCTTGAAATGTCCACTTCCAGACACTACAGAAAGAGGGTTTCCAACCTGCTCTATGAAAGGGAATGTTCAGCTCTGTGACTTGAATGCAGATATCACAAAGTAGTTTCTTACAGTGCTTCTGTCTAGAATTTAGATGAAGGTATTCCCGTTTCCAACGAAATCGTTAGTACTATCTAGATATCCAATTACAGATTCCACAAAAAGAGTGTTTCCAAACTGCTCTATAAAAAGAAAGGTTCAACTCTGTTAGTTGAGGACACTCATCACAAAGAAGTTTCTGAGAATTCTTCTGTGTATATTTTATATGAAGATATTCCCGTTTCCAACGAAATCTTCACAGTTATCCAATTATCCACTTGAAGATTCTACCAAATGAGTGTTTCCAAAGTGCTCTATTAATAAAATGGTTCAACTCTGTTAGTTGAGGACACTCATCACAAAGAAGTTTCTAAGAATGCTTCTGTCGAGATTTTATATGAAGATATTCCCGTTTCCAACAAAATCTTCACAGTTATCCAATCATCGACTTGCAGATTCTACAAAAAGAGTGTTTCCTTACTGCTCTATCAAAAGAAAGGTTCAACTCTGTTAGTTGAGGACACAAATCCGAAATATGTTTCTGAGAATGCTTCTGTCTAGATTTTATGGGTAGATATTTCGTTTTTCACCATAGGCCCGAAAGCGCTCGAAATGTCCATTTCCAGACACAACAGAAAGAGAGTTTCAATCCTGCTCTTTGAAAGGAAATATTCAGCTCTGTGACTTGAATGCAGATATCACAAAGTAGTTTCTGACAGTTCTTCTGTCTAGATTTCAGTTGAAGATATACCCGTTTCCAATGAAATCTTTAGTACTATCTAGATATCCACTTACACTTTCTACAAAAGAGTGTTTCCAAAGTGCTCTGTCAAAAGAAAGGTTCAACTCTGTTAGTTGAGGACACTCATCACAAAGAAGTTTCTGAGAATGCTTCTGTCTAGATTTTAGATGAAGATATTCCCGTTTCCAACGAAATCTTCACAGTTATCCAAATATCCACTTGAAGATTCTACAAAAAGAGTGTTTCCCAACTGCTGTAGCAAAAGAAATGTTGAACTCCGTTAGTTGAGGACAAACATCACAAAGAAGTTTCTGAGAATGCTTCTTTCTAGATTTTAGATGAAGATATTCCCGTTTCCGACGATATCATCTCAGTTAAACAAATATCCACTTGCAGATTCTACAAAAAGAGTGTTTCCACACTGCTCTATCCAAAGAAAGGTTCAACTCTGTTAGTTGAGGACACACATCACAAAGAAGTTTCTGAGAATGCTTCTTTCTAGATTTTAGATGAAGATATTCCCGTTTCCGACGATATCATCTCAGTTAAACAAATATCCACTTGCAGATTCTACAAAAAGAGTTTTTCCACACTGCTCTATCCAAAGAAAGGTTCAACTCTGTTAGTTGAGGACACACATCACAAAGAAGTTTCTGAGAATGCTTCTGTATAGATTTTAAATGAAGATATTCACGTTTCCAACGAAATCTTCAGAGCTATCCCAATATCCACTTACAGATTCTACAAAAAGAGTGTTTCCAAACTGCTGTAGCAAAAGAAAGGTTCAACTCTGTTAGTTGAGGACACACATCACAAAGAAGTTTCTGAGAATGCTTCTGTCTAGATTTTACATGAAGATATTCCCGTTTCCTATGAAATCTTCACAGCTTTCCAAATATCCACTTGCAGATTCTACACAAAGTGTGTTTCCAAACTTCTGTATCAAAAGAAAGGTTCAACTCTCTTAGTTGTGGACACACATCCCACATAAGTTTCTGAGAAATCCTCCGTCTCGTTTTTACGGGAAGATACTTCCTTTTTCACCGTAGGCCTGAAAGAGCTCGAAATGTCCAATTCCAGATACTGCAGAAAGAGTGTTTCAAACCAGCTCTATGAAACGGAATGTTCAGCTCTGAGACTTGAATGCAGATATCACAAAGTAGTTTCTGACAGTGCTTCTGTCTAGATTTTATATAAAGATATTCCCGTTTCCAATGAAATCTTCACAGTTATCCAAATATCCACTTGAAGATTCCACAAAAAGAGTGTTTCCAAACTGCTCTATCAAAAGACAGGCTGAACACTGTTAGTTGAGGACACACATCACAAAGAAGTTTCTGAGAATGCTTCTTTCTAGATTTTAGATGAAGATATTCCCGTTTCCAACGAAATCATCACAGTTAAACAAATATCCACTTGCAGATTCTACAAAAAGAGTGTTTCCAAACTGCTCTATCCAAAGAAAGGTTCAACTCTGTTAGTTGAGGATACACATCACAAAGAAGTTTCTGAGAATGCTTCTGTCTAGATTTTAAATGAAGATATTCCCGTTTCCAACGAAATCTTCAGAGCTATAACAATATCCACTTACAGATTCTACAAAAAGAGTGTTTCCAAACTGCTGTAGCAAAAGAAAGGTTCAACTCTGTTAGTTGAGGACACACATCACAAAGAAGTTTCTGAGAATGCTTCTGTCTAGATTTTACATGAAGATATCCCCGTTTCCTACGAAATCTTCACAGCTTTCCAAATATCCACTTGCAGATTCTACAAAAAGTGTGTTTCCAAACTGCTGTATCAAAAGAAAGGTTCAACTCCCTTAGTTGAGGACACACATACCACATAAGTTTCTGAGAAATCCTCCATCTCGTTTTTATGGGAAGATACTTCCTTTTTCACCGTAGGCCTGAAAGCGCTCGAAATGTCCACTTGCAGATACTGCAGAAAGAGTGTTTCAAACCTGCTCTATGAAACGGAATGTTCAGCTCCGAGGCTTGAATGCAGATATCACAAAGTAGTTTCTGACAGTGCTTCTGTCTGGATTTTAGAAGAAGATATTCCCGTTTCCAATGAAATCGTTAGAACTATCTTGATATCCACATACAGATTCTACAAAAAGAGTGTTTCCAAACTGCTCTATAAAAAGAAAGGTTCAACTCTGTTAGTTGAGGACACTCATCACAAAGAAGTTTCTGAGAATGCTTCTGTCTAGATTTTATAGGAAGATATTCCCGTTTCCAACGAAATCTTCACAATTATCCAAAAATCGACTTGCAGATTCTACAAAAAGAGTGTTTCCAAACTGCTCTATCAAAAGAAAGTTTCAACTCTGTTAGTTGAGGACACACATGCCAAATAAGTTTCGGAGAATGCTTCTGTGTAGATTTAATGGGGAGATATTTCGTTTTTCACCATAGGCCCGAATGCGCTCGAAATGTCCAATTCCAGACACTACAGAAAGAGGGTTTCCAACCTGCTCTATGAAAGGGAATGTTCAGCTAAGTGAGTTGAATGCAGATATCACAAAGTAGTTTCTGACAGTGCTTCTGTCTAGATTTCAGATGAAGATATTCCCGTTTCCAATGAAATCGTTAGAACTATCTTGATATCCACTTACAGATTCTACAAAAAGAGTGTTTCGAAAGTGCTCTGTCAAAAGAAAGGTTCAACTCTGTTAGTTGAGGACACTCATCACAAAGAAGTTTCTGAGAATGCTTTTGTCAAGATTTTATATGAAGATATTCCCGTTTCCTATGAAATCTTCACAGTTATCCAAATATCCACTTGAAGATTCTACAAAAAGAGTGTTTCCAAACTGCTGTAGCAAAAGAAATGTTGAACTCTGTTAGTTGAGGACAAACATCACAAAGAAGTTTCTCAGAATACTTCTGTCAAGATTTTATATGAAGATATTACCGTTTCCAACGAAATCTTCACAGTTATCCAAATATCCACTTGCAGATTCTACAAAAAGAGTGTTTCCACACTGCTATATCAAAAGAAATGATCAAGTCTGTTAGTGGAGTAAACTCATCCCAAATGAGTTTCTTAGAATGCTTTTGTCTAGATTTTATGGGATGATATTTCCTTTTTCACCATAGGCCTGAAAGCGCTCGAAATGTCCACTTCCAGATACTACAGAAAGACTGTTTCAAACCTACTCTATGAAAGGGAATGTTCAGCTCTGTGACTTGAATGCAGATATCACAAAGTAGTTTCTGACAGCGCTTCTGTCTAGATTTTAGATGAAGATATTCCCGTTTCCAACGAAATCATCACAGTTATCCAAATATCCACTTACAGATTCTACAAAAACAGTGTTTCCAAACTGCTGTATCCAAAGAAAGGTTCAACTCTGTTAGTTGAGGACACACATCCCAAATAAGTTTCTGAGAACGCTTCTGTGTAGATTTAAAGGGGAGATATTTCGTTTTTCACCATAGGCCCGAATGCGCTCGAAATGTCCACTTCCAGACACTACAGAAAGAGGGTTTCCAACCTGCTCTATGAAAGGGAATGTTCAGCTCTGTGACTTGAATGCAGATATCACAAAGTAGTTTCTGACAGTGCTTCTGTCTAGAATTTAGATGAAGATATTCCCGTTTCCAACGAAATCCTTAGGACTATCTAGATATCCAATTACAGATTCCACAAAAAGAGTGTTTCCAAACTGCTCTATAAAAAGAAAGGTTCAACTCTGTTAGTTGAGGACACTCATCACAAAGAAGTTTCTGAGAATGCTTCTGTCTAGATTTTATATGAAGATATTCCCGTTTCCAACGAAATCTTCACAGTTATCCAAACATCGACTTGCAGATTCTACAAAAAGAGTGTTTCCAAACTGCTCTATCAAAAGAAAGTTTCAACTCTGTTAGTTGAGGACACACATGCCAAATAAGTTTCTGAGAATGCTTCTGTGTAGTTTTTATGGGAAGATATTACGTTTTTCACCAAAGGCCTGAATGCGCTCGAAATATCCACTTCCAGATACTATAGAAAGAGGGTTTCAAACCTGCTCTTTGAAAGGGAATGTTCAGCTCTGTGACTTGAATGCAGATATCACAAAGTAGTTTCTGACAGTGCTTCTGTCTAGATTTCAGATGAAGATATTCCCTTTTCCAACGAAATCGTTAGAACTATCTAGATATCCACTAACAGATTCGACAAATGAGTGTTTCCAAAGTGCTCTGTCAAAAGAAAGGTTCAACTCTGTTAGTTGAGGACACTCATCACAAAGAAGTTTCTGAGAATGCTTCTGTCTAGATTTTATATGAAGATATTCCCGTTTCCAACGAAATCATCACAGTTATCCAACTTCCACTTGCAGATTCTACAAAAAGAGTGTTTCCAAATTGCTGTATCAAAAGAAAGGTTGAACTCTGTTAGTTGAGGACACACATCACAAAGAAGTTTCTGAGAATGCTTCTGTCTATATTTTACATGAAGATGTTCCCGTTTCCTATGAAATCTTCACAGCTTTCCAAATATCCACTTGCAGATTCTACAAAAAGAGTGTTTCCAAACTGCTGTATCAAAAGAAAGTTCAAATCTCTTAGTTGAGGACACACATCCCAAATAAGTTTCTGAGACAGCCTCTGTCTCGTTTTTATGGGAAATACTTCCTTTTTCCCCGTAGGCCAGAAAGCACTCGAAATGTCCACTTCCAGATACTGCAGAAAGAGTGTTTCAAACCTGCTCTATGAAACGGAATGTTCAGCTCTTAGACTTGAATGCAGATATCACAAAGTATTTTCTGACAGTGCTTCTGTCTAGATTTTAGAAGAAGATATTCCCGTTTCCAACAAAATCGTTAGAACTGTCTTGATATCCACATACAGATTCTACAAAAAGAGTGTTTCCAAACCGCTCTATAAAAAGAAAGGTTCAACTCTGTTAGTTGAGGACACACATCACAAGGAAGTTTCTGAGAATGCTTCTGTCTAGATTTTATATAAAGAAATTCCCGTTTCCAATGAAATCTTCACAGTTATCCAAATATCCACTTGAAGATTCCACAAAAAGAGTGTTTCCAAACTGCTCTATCAAAAGAAAGGTTGAACACAGTTAGTTGAGGACACACATCACAAAGAAGTTTCTGAGAATGCTTCTGTCTAGATTTTAAATGAAGATATTCCCGTTTCCAATGAAATCTTCAGAGCTATAACAATATCCACTTACAGATTCTACAAAAAGAGTGTTTCCAAACTGCTGTAGCAAAAGAAAGGCTCAACTCTGTTAGTTGAGGACACACATCACAAAGAAGTTTCTGAGAATGCTTCTGTCTAGATTTTACATGAAGATATTCCCGTTTCCTACGAAATCTTCACAGCTTTCCAAATATCCACTTGCAGATTCTACAAAAAGTGTGTTTCCAAACTGCTGTATCAAAAGAAAGGTTCAACTCCCTTAGTTGTGGACACACATCCCACATAAGTTTCTGAGAAATCCTCCGTCTCGTTTTTATGGGAAGATACTTCCTTTTTCACCGTAGGCCTGAAAGCGCTCGAAATGTCCACTTGCAGATACTGCAGAAAGAGTGTTTCAAACCTGCTCTATGAAACGGAATGTTCAGCTCTGAGGCTTGAATGCAGATGTCACAAAGTAGTTTCTGACAGTGCTTCTGTCTAGATTTTAGAAGAAGATATTCCCGTTTCCAATGAAATCGTTAGAACTATCTTGATATCCACATACAGATTCTACAAAAAGAGTGTTTCCAAACTGCTCTATAAAAAGAAAGGTTCAACTCTGTTAGTTGAGGACACTCATCACAAAGAAGTTTCTGAGAATGCTTCTGTCTAGATTTTATATGAAGATATTCCCGTTTCCAACGAAATCTTCACAGTTATCCAAAAATCGACTTGCAGATTCTACAAAAAGAGTGTTTCCAACCTGCTCTATCAAAAGAAAGTTTCAACTCTGTTAGTTGAGGACACACATGCCAAATAAGTTTCGGAGAATGCTTCTGTGTAGATTTAATGGGGAGATATTTCGTTTTTCACCATAGGCCCGAATGCGCTCGAAATGTCCACTTCCAGACACTACAGAAAGAGGGTTTCCAACCTGCTCTATGAAAGGGAATGTTCAGCTAAGTGAGTTGAATGCAGATATCACAAAGTAGTTTCTGACAGTGCTTCTGTCTAGATTTCAGATGAAGATATTCCCGTTTCCAATGAAACCGTTAGAACTATCTTGATATCCACTTACAGATTCTACAAAAAGAGTGTTTCGAAAGTGCTCTGTCAAAAGAAAGGTTCAACTCTGTTAGTTGAGGACACTCATCACAAAGAAGTTTCTGAGAATGCTTTTGTCAAGATTTTATATGAAGATATTCCCGTTTCCTATGAAATCTTCACAGTTATCCAAATATCCACTTGAAGATTCTACAAAAAGAGTGTTTCCAAACTGCTGTAGAAGAAGAAATGTTGAACTCTGTTAGTTGAGGACAAACATCACAAAGAAGTTTCTGAGAATGCTTCTGTCTATATTTTACATGAAGATGTTCCCGTTTCCTATGAAATCTTCACAGCTTTCCAAATATCCACTTGCAGATTCTACAAAAAGAGTGTTTCCAAACTGCTGTATCAAAAGAAAGTTCAAATCTCTTAGTTGAGGACACACATCCCAAATAAGTTTCTGAGACAGCCTCTGTCTCGTTTTTATGGGAAATACTTCCTTTTTCCCCGTAGGCCAGAAAGCACTCGAAATGTCCACTTCCAGATACTGCAGAAAGAGTGTTTCAAACCTGCTCTATGAAACGGAATGTTCAGCTCTTAGACTTGAATGCAGATATCACAAAGTATTTTCTGACAGTGCTTCTGTCTAGATTTTAGAAGAAGATATTCCCGTTTCCAACAAAATCGTTAGAACTGTCTTGATATCCACATACAGATTCTACAAAAAGAGTGTTTCCAAACCGCTCTATAAAAAGAAAGGTTCAACTCTGTTAGTTGAGGACACACATCACAAGGAAGTTTCTGAGAATGCTTCTGTCTAGATTTTATATAAAGAAATTCCCGTTTCCAATGAAATCTTCACAGTTATCCAAATATCCACTTGAAGATTCCAGAAAAAGAGTGTTTCCAAACTGCTCTATCAAAAGAAAGGTTGAACACTGTTAGTTGAGGACACACATCACAAAGAAGTTTCTGAGAATGCTTCTGTCTAGATTTTAAATGAAGATATTCCCGTTTCCAATGAAATCTTCAGAGCTATAACAATATCCACTTACAGATTCTACAAAAAGAGTGTTTCCAAACTGCTGTAGCAAAAGAAAGGCTCAACTCTGTTAGTTGAGGACACACATCACAAAGAAGTTTCTGAGAATGCTTCTGTCTAGATTTTACATGAAGATATTCCCGTTTCCTACGAAATCTTCACAGCTTTCCAAATATCCACTTGCAGATTCTACAAAAAGTGTGTTTCCAAACTGCTGTATCAAAAGAAAGGTTCAACTCCCTTAGTTGTGGACACACATCCCACATAAGTTTGTGAGAAATCCTCCGTCTCGTTTTTATGGGAAGATACTTCCTTTTTCACCGTAGGCCTGAAAGCGCTCGAAATGTCCACTTGCAGATACTGCAGAAAGAGTGTTTCAAACCTGCTCTATGAAACGGAATGTTCAGCTCTGAGGCTTGAATGCAGATGTCACAAAGTAGTTTCTGACAGTGCTTCTGTCTAGATTTTAGAAGAAGATATTCCCGTTTCCAATGAAATCGTTAGAACCATCTTGATATCCACATACAGATTCTACAAAAAGAGTGTTTCCAAACTGCTCTATAAAAAGAAAGGTTCAACTCTGTTAGTTGAGGACACTCATCACAAAGAAGTTTCTGAGAATGCTTCTGTCTAGATTTTATATGAAGATATTCCCGTTTCCAACGAAATCTTCACAGTTATCCAAAAATCGACTTGCAGATTCTACAAAAAGAGTGTTTCCAACCTGCTCTATCAAAAGAAAGTTTCAACTCTGTTAGTTGAGGACACACATGCCAAATAAGTTTCGGAGAATGCTTCTGTGTAGATTTAATGGGGAGATATTTCGTTTTTCACCATAGGCCCGAATGCGCTCGAAATGTCCACTTCCAGACACTACAGAAAGAGGGTTTCCAACCTGCTCTATGAAAGGGAATGTTCAGCTAAGTGAGTTGAATGCAGATATCACAAAGTAGTTTCTGACAGTGCTTCTGTCTAGATTTCAGATGAAGATATTCCCGTTTCCAATGAAACCGTTAGAACTATCTTGATATCCACTTACAGATTCTACAAAAAGAGTGTTTCGAAAGTGCTCTGTCAAAAGAAAGGTTCAACTCTGTTAGTTGAGGACACTCATCACAAAGAAGTTTCTGAGAATGCTTTTGTCAAGATTTTATATGAAGATATTCCCGTTTCCTATGAAATCTTCACAGTTATCCAAATATCCACTTGAAGATTCTACAAAAAGAGTGTTTCCAAACTGCTGTAGAAGAAGAAATGTTGAACTCTGTTAGTTGAGGACAAACATCACAAAGAAGTTTCTGAGAATGCTTCTGTCAAGATTTTATATGAAGATATTACCGTTTCCAACGAAATCTTCACAGTTATCCAAATATTCACTTGCAGATTCTACAAAAAGAGTGTTTCCAAACTGCTATATCAAAAGAAATGATCAAGTCTGTTAGTGGAGTAAACTCATCCCAAATAAGTTTCTTAGAATGCTTTTGTCTAGATTTTATGGGATGATATTTCCTTTTTCACCATAGGCCTGAAAGCGCTCGAAATGTCCACTTCCAGATACTACAGAAAGACTGTTTCAAACCTACTCTATGAAAGGGAATGTTCAGCTCTGTGACTTGAATGCAGATATCACAAAGTAGTTTCTGACAGCGCTTCTGTCTATATTTTATATGAAGATATTCCCGATTCCAACGAAATCATCACAGTTATACAAATATCCACTTACAGATTCTACAAAAACAGTGTTTCCAAACTGCTGTATCCAAAGAAAGGTTCAACTCTGTTAGTTGAGGACACACATCCCAAATAAGTTTCTGAGAACGCTTCTGTGTAGATTTAAAGGGGAGATATTTCGTTTTGCACCATAGGCCCGAATGCGCTCGAAATGTCCACTTCCAGACACTACAGAAAGAGGGTTTCCAACCTGCTCTATGAAAGGGAATGTTCAGCTCTGTGACTTGAATGCAGATATCACAAAGTAGTTTCTGACAGTGCTTATGTCTAGAATTTAGATGAAGATATTCCCGTTTCCAACGAAATCCTTAGGACTATCTAGATATCCAATTACAGATTCCACAAAAAGAGTGTTTCCAAACTGCTCTATAAAAAGAAAGGTTCAACTCTGTTAGATGAGGACACTCATCACAAAGAAGTTTCTGAGAATGCTTCTGTCTAGATTTTATATGAAGATATTCCCGTTTCCAACGAAATCTTCACAGTTATCCAAACATCGACTTGCAGATTCTACAAAAAGAGTGTTTCCAAACTGCTCTATCAAAAGAAAGTTTCAACTCTGTTAGTTGAGGACACACATCACAAATAAGTTTCTGAGAATGCTTCTGTCTAGATTTTAAATGAAGATATTCCCGTTTCCAACGAAATCTTCAGAGCTATTCCAATATCCACTTACAGATTCTACAAAAAGAGTGTTTCCAAACTGCTGTAGCAAAAGAAAGGTTCAACTCTGTTAGTTGAGGACACACATCACAAAGAAGTTTCTGAGAATGCTTCTGTCTAGATTTTACATGAAGATATTACCGTTTCCTACGAAATCTTCACAGCTTTCCAAATATCCACTTGCAGATTCTACACAAAGTGTGTTTCCAAACTGCTGTATCAAAAGAAAGGTTCAACCATCTTAGTTGTGGACACACATCCCACATAAGTTTCTGAGAAATCCTCCGTCTCGTTTTTACGGGAAGATACTTCCTTTTTCACCGTAGGCCTGAAAGAGCTCGAAATGTCCAATTCCAGATACTGCAGAAAGAGTGTTTCAAACCAGCTCTATGAAACGGAATGTTCAGCTCTGAGACTTGAATGCAGATATCACAAAGTAGTTTCTGACAGTGCTTCTGTCTAGATTTTAGAAGAAGATATTCCCGTTTCCAATGAAATCGTTGGAACTATGTTGGTATACACATACAGACTCTACAAAAAGAGTGTTTCCAAACTGCTCTATAAAAAGAAAGTTTCAACTCTGTTAGTTGAGGACACTCAACACAAAGAAGTTTCCGAGAATGCTTCTGTGTAGATTTTATATGAAGATATTCCCGTTTCCAACGAAATCTTCACAGTTATCCAAAAATCGACTTGCAGATTCTACAAAAAGAGTGTTTCCAAACTGCTCTATCAAAAGAAAGTTTCAACTCTGTTAGTTGAGGACACACATCCCAAATAAGTTTCTGAGAACGCTTTTGTGTAGATTTAATGGGGAGATATTTCGTTTTTCACCATAGGCCCGAATGCGCTTGAAATGTCCACTTCCAGACACTACAGAAAGAGGGTTTCCAACCTGCTCTATGAAAGGGAATGTTCAGCTCTGTGACTTGAATGCAGATATCACAAAGTAGTTTCTTACAGTGCTTCTGTCTAGAATTTAGATGAAGGTATTCCCGTTTCCAACGAAATCGTTAGTACTATCTAGATATCCAATTACAGATTCCACAAAAAGAGTGTTTCCAAACTGCTCTATAAAAAGAAAGGTTCAACTCTGTTAGTTGAGGACACTCATCACAAAGAAGTTTCTGAGAATTCTTCTGTGTATATTTTATATGAAGATATTCCCGTTTCCAACGAAATCTTCACAGTTATCCAATTATCCACTTGAAGATTCTACCAAATGAGTGTTTCCAAAGTGCTCTATTAATAAAATGGTTCAACTCTGTTAGTTGAGGACACTCATCACAAAGAAGTTTCTAAGAATGCTTCTGTCGAGATTTTATATGAAGATATTCCCGTTTCCAACAAAATCTTCACAGTTATCCAATCATCGACTTGCAGATTCTACAAAAAGAGTGTTTCCTTACTGCTCTATCAAAAGAAAGGTTCAACTCTGTTAGTTGAGGACACAAATCCGAAATATGTTTCTGAGAATGCTTCTGTCTAGATTTTATGGGTAGATATTTCGTTTTTCACCATAGGCCCGAAAGCGCTCGAAATGTCCATTTCCAGACACAACAGAAAGAGAGTTTCAAACCTGCTCTTTGAAAGGAAATATTCAGCTCTGTGACTTGAATGCAGATATCACAAAGTAGTTTCTGACAGTTCTTCTGTCTAGATTTCAGTTGAAGATATACCCGTTTCCAATGAAATCTTTAGTACTATCTAGATATCCACTTACACTTTCTACAAAAGAGTGTTTCCAAAGTGCTCTGTCAAAAGAAAGGTTCAACTCTGTTAGTTGAGGACACTCATCACAAAGAAGTTTCTGAGAATGCTTCTGTCTAGATTTTAGATGAAGATATTCCCGTTTCCAACGAAATCTTCACAGTTATCCAAATATCCACTTGAAGATTCTACAAAAAGAGTGTTTCCCAACTGCTGTAGCAAAAGAAATGTTGAACTCCGTTAGTTGAGGACAAACATCACAAAGAAGTTTCTGAGAATGCTTCTTTCTAGATTTTAGATGAAGATATTCCCGTTTCCGACGATATCATCTCAGTTAAACAAATATCCACTTGCAGATTCTACAAAAAGAGTGTTTCCACACTGCTCTATCCAAAGAAAGGTTCAACTCTGTTAGTTGAGGACACACATCACAAAGAAGTTTCTGAGAATGCTTCTTTCTAGATTTTAGATGAAGATATTCCCGTTTCCGACGATATCATCTCAGTTAAACAAATATCCACTTGCAGATTCTACAAAAAGAGTGTTTCCACACTGCTCTATCCAAAGAAAGGTTCAACTCTGTTAGTTGAGGACACACATCACAAAGAAGTTTCTGAGAATGCTTCTGTATAGATTTTAAATGAAGATATTCACGTTTCCAACGAAATCTTCAGAGCTATCCCAATATCCACTTACAGATTCTACAAAAAGAGTGTTTCCAAACTGCTGTAGCAAAAGAAAGGTTCAACTCTGTTAGTTGAGGACACACATCACAAAGAAGTTTCTGAGAATGCTTCTGTCTAGATTTTACATGAAGATATTCCCGTTTCCTATGAAATCTTCACAGCTTTCCAAATATCCACTTGCAGATTCTACACAAAGTGTGTTTCCAAACTTCTGTATCAAAAGAAAGGTTCAACTCTCTTAGTTGTGGACACACATCCCACATAAGTTTCTGAGAAATCCTCCGTCTCGTTTTTACGGGAAGATACTTCCTTTTTCACCGTAGGCCTGAAAGAGCTCGAAATGTCCAATTCCAGATACTGCAGAAAGAGTGTTTCAAACCAGCTCTATGAAACGGAATGTTCAGCTCTGAGACTTGAATGCAGATATCACAAAGTAGTTTCTGACAGTGCTTCTGTCTAGATTTTAGAAGAAGATATTCCCGTTTCCAATGAAATCGTTGGAACTATGTTGGTATACACATACAGACTCTACAAAAAGAGTGTTTCCAAACTGCTCTATAAAAAGAAAGTTTCAACTCTGTTAGTTGAGGACACTCATCACAAAGAAGTTTCCGAGAATGCTTCTGTGTAGATTTTATATGAAGATATTCCCGTTTCCAACGAAATCTTCACAGTTATCCAAAAATCGACTTGCAGATTCTACAAAAAGAGTGTTTCCAAACTGCTCTATCAAAAGAAAGTTTCAACTCTGTTAGTTGAGGACACACATCCCAAATAAGTTTCTGAGAACGCTTTTGTGTAGATTTAATGGGGAGATATTTCGTTTTTCACCATAGGCCCGAATGCGCTTGAAATGTCCACTTCCAGACACTACAGAAAGAGGGTTTCCAACCTGCTCTATGAAAGGGAATGTTCAGCTCTGTGACTTGAATGCAGATATCACAAAGTAGTTTCTTACAGTGCTTCTGTCTAGAATTTAGATGAAGGTATTCCCGTTTCCAACGAAATCGTTAGTACTATCTAGATATCCAATTACAGATTCCACAAAAAGAGTGTTTCCAAACTGCTCTATAAAAAGAAAGGTTCAACTCTGTTAGTTGAGGACACTCATCACAAAGAAGTTTCTGAGAATTCTTCTGTGTATTTTTTATATGAAGATATTCCCGTTTCCAACGAAATCTTCACAGTTATCCAATTATCCACTTGAAGATTCTACCAAATGAGTGTTTCCAAAGTGCTCTATTAATAAAATGGTTCAACTCTGTTAGTTGAGGACACTCATCACAAAGAAGTTTCTAAGAATGCTTCTGTCGAGATTTTATATGAAGATATTCCCGTTTCCAACAAAATCTTCACAGTTATCCAATCATCGACTTGAAGATTCTACAAAAAGAGTGTTTCCTTACTGCTCTATCAAAAGAAAGGTTCAACTCTGTTAGTTGAGGACACAAATCCGAAATATGTTTCTGAGAATGCTTCTGTCTAGATTTTATGGGTAGATATTTCATTTTTCACCATAGGCCCGAAAGCCCTCGAAATGTCCATTTCCAGAAACAACAGAAAGAGAGTTTCAAACCTGCTCTTTGAAAGGAAATATTCAGCTCTGTGACTTGAATGCAGATATCACAAAGTAGTTTCTGACAGTTCTTCTGTCTAGATTTCAGATGAAGATATACCCGTTTCCAATGAAATCTTTAGTACTATCTAGATATCCACTTACACTGTCTACAAAAGAGTGTTTCCAAAGTGCTCTGTCAAAAGAAAGGTTCAACTCTGTTAGTTGAGGACACTCATCACAAAGAAGTTTCTGAGAATGCTTCTGTCTAGATTTTAGATGAAGATATTCCCGTTTCCAACGAAATCTTCACAGTTATCCAAATATCCACTTGAAGATTCTACAAAAAGAGTGTTTCCCAACTGCTGTAGCAAAAGAAATGTTGAACTCCGTTAGATGAGGACAAACATCACAAAGAAGTTTCTGAGAATGCTTCTTTCTAGATTTTAGATGAAGATATTCCCGTTTCCGACGATATCATCTCAGTTAAACAAATATCCACTTGCAGATTCTACAAAAAGAGTGTTTCCACACTGCTCTATCCAAAGAAAGGTTCAACTCTGTTAGTTGAGGACACACATCACAAAGAAGTTTCTGAGAATGCTTCTGTATAGATTTTAAATGAAGATATTCCCATTTCCAACGAAATCTTCAGAGCTATCCCAATATCCACTTACAGATTCTACAAAAAGAGTGTTTCCAAACTGCTGTAGCAAAAGAAAGGTTCAACTCTGTTAGTTGAGGACACACATCACAAAGAAGTTTCTGAGAATGCTTCTGTCTAGATTTTACATGAAGATATTCCCGTTTCCTACGAAATCTTCACAGCTTTCCAAATATCCACTTGCAGATTCTACAAAAAGTGTGTTTCCAAACTGCTGTATCAAAAGAAAGGTTCAACTCTCTTAGTTGTGGACACACATCCCACATAAGTTTCTGAGAAATCCTCCGTCTCGTTTTTATGGGAAGATACTTCCCTTTTCACCGTAGGCCTGAAAGCGATCGAAATGTCCACTTGCAGATACTGCAGAAAGAGTGTTTCAAACCTGCTCTATGAAACGGAATATTCAGCTCTGAGGCTTGAATGCAGATATCACAAAGTAGTTTCTGACAGTGCTTCTGTCTAGATTTTAGAAAAAGATATTCCCGTTTCCAACAAAATCGTTAGAACTGTCTTGATATCCACATACAGATTCTACAAAAAGAGTGTTTCCAAACTGCTCTATGAAAAGAAAGGTTCAACTCTGTTAGTTGAGGACACACATCACAAGGAAGTTTCTGAGAATGCTTCTGTCTAGATTTTATATAAAGATATTCCCGTTTCCAATGAAATCTTCACAGTTATTCAAATATCCACTTGAAGATTCCACAAAAAGAGTGTTTCCAAACTGCTCTATCAAAAGAAAGGTTGAACACTGTTAGTTGAGGACACACATCACAAAGAAGTCTCTGAGAATGCTTCTGTCTAGATTTTAGATGAAGATATTCCCGTTTCCAACGATATCATCACAGTTAAACAAATATCCACTTGCAGATTCTACAAAAAGAGTGTTTCCAAACTGCTCTATCCAAAGAAAGGTTCAACTCTGTTAGTTGAGGACACACATCACAAAGAAGTTTCTGAGAATGCTTCTGTCTAGATTTTAAATGAAGATATTCCCGTTTCCAACGAAATCTTCAGAGCTATACCAATATCCACTTACAGATTCTACAAAAAGAGTGTTTCCAAACAGCTGTAGCAAAAGAAAGGTTCAACTCTGTTAGTTGAGGACACACATCACTAAGAAGTTTCTGAGAATGCTTCTGTCTAGATTTTACATGAAGATATTCCCGTTTCCTACGAAATCTTCACAGCTTTCCAAATATCCACTTGCAGATTCTACAAAAAGTGTGTTTCCAAACTGCTGTATCAAAAGAAAGGTCCAACTCTCTTAGTTGTGGACACACATCCCACATAAGTTTCTGAGAAATCCTCTGTCTCGTTTTTACGGGAAGATACTTCCTTTTTCACCGTAGGCCTGAAAGCGCTCGAAATGTCCAATTCCAGATACTGCAGAAAGAGTGTTTCAAACCAGCTCTATGAAACGGAATGTTCAGCTCTGAGACTTGAATGCAGATATCACAAAGTAGTTTCTGACAGTGCTTCTGTCTAGATTTCAGAAGAAGATATTCCCGTTTCCAATGAAATCTTTGGAACTATGTTGGTATACACATACAGACTCTACAAAAAGAGTTTTTCCAAACTGCTCTATAAAAAGAAAGTTTCAACTCTGTTAGTTGAGGACACTCATCACAAAGAAGTTTCCGAGAATGCTTCTGTGTAGATTTTATATGAAGATATTCCCGTTTCCAACGAAATCTTCACAGTTATCCAAACATCGACTTGCAGATTCTACAAAAAGAGTGTTTCCAAACTGCTCTATCAAAAGAAAGTTTCAACTCTGTTAGTTGAGGACACACATCCCAAATAAGTTTCTGAGAAAGCTTTTGTGTAGATTT
The DNA here is from genome assembly GCF_029281585.2 of Gorilla gorilla gorilla. Classification (NCBI taxonomy): domain Eukaryota; kingdom Metazoa; phylum Chordata; class Mammalia; order Primates; family Hominidae; genus Gorilla; species Gorilla gorilla. Next base: position 19,020,748 of record NC_073237.2, read on the forward strand.
AATGGGGAGATATTTCGTTTTTCACCATAGGCCCGAATGCGCTCGAAATGTCCACTTCCAGACACTACAGAAAGAGGGTTTCCAACCTGCTCTATGAAAGGGAATGTTCAGCTCTGTGACTTGAATGCAGATATCACAAAGTAGTTTCTTACAGTGCTTCTGTCTAGAATTTAGATGAAGGTATTCCCGTTTCCAACGAAATCGTTAGTACTATCTAGATATCCAATTACAGATTCCACAAAAAGAGTGTTTCCAAACTGCTCTATAAAAAGAAAGGTTCAACTCTGTTAGTTGAGGACACTCATCACAAAGAAGTTTCTGAGAATTCTTCTGTGTATATTTTATATGAAGATATTCCCGTTTCCAACGAAATCTTCACAGTTATCCAATTATCCACTTGAAGATTCTACCAAATGAGTGTTTCCAATGTGCTCTATTAATAAAATGGTTCAACTCCGTTAGTTGAGGACACTCATCACAAAGAAGTTTCTGAGAATGCTTCTGTCGAGATTTTATATGAAGATATTCCCTTTTCCAACAAAATCTTCACAGTTATCCAATCATCGACTTGCAGATTCCACAAAAAGTGTGTTTCCAAACTGCTGTATCCAAAGAAATGTTCAACTCTGTTAGTTGAGGTCACACATCCCAAATATGTTTCTGAGAATGCTTCTGTCGAGAATTTATATGAAGATATTCCCGTTTCCAACGAAATCTTCACAGTTATCCAAAAATCGACTTGAAGATTCTTCAAAAAGAGTGTTTCCAAACTGCTGTAGCAAAAGAAATGTTGAACTCTGTTAGGTGAGGACACACATCACAAAGAAGTTTCTGAGAATGCTTCTGTGTAGATTTTATATGAAGATATTACCGTTTCCAACGAAATCTTCACTGTTATCCAAATATCCGCTTGCAGATTCTTCAAAAAGAGTGTTTCCAAACTGCTGTATCAAAAGAAAGGATCAACTCTGTTTGTGGAGGAAACTCATTCCAAATAAGTTTCTCAGAATGCTTCTGTCTAGATTTAATGGATGATATTTCCTTTTTCACCGTAGGCCTGAAATCGCTCGAAATGTCCACTTACAGATACTACAGAAAGACTGTTTCAAGCCTACTCTATGAATGGGAATGTTCAGCTCTGTGACTTGAATGCAGATATCGCAAAGTAGTTTCTGACAGCCCTTCTCTCTAGATTTTAGATGAAGACGTTCCCGTTTCCAATGAAATCATCACAGTTATCCAAATATCCACTTACAGATTTTACAAAAAGAGTGTTTACAAACTGCTCTACCCAAAGAAAGGTTCCACTCTGTTAGTTGAGGACACACATCACAAAGAAGTTTCTGAGAATGCTTCTGTCTAGATTTTAAATGAAGATATTCCCATATCCAACGAAATCCTCAGAGCTGTCCCAATATCCACTTACAGACTCTACAAAAAGAGTGCTTCCAAATTGCTGTATCCAAAGAAAGGTTCAACTCTGTTAGTTGAGGACACACATACCAAATAAGTTTCTGAAAACGCTTCTGTGTAGATTTAAAGGGGAGATATTTCGTTTTTCACCATAGGCCCGAATGCGCTCGAAATGTCCACTTCCAGACACTACAGAAAGAGGGTTTCCAACGTGCTCTATGAAAGGGAATGTTCAGCTCTGTGACTTGAATGCAGATATCACAAAGTAGTTTCTTACAGTGCTTCTGTCTAGAATTTAGATGAAGGTATTCCCGTTTCCAACGAAATCGTTAGTACTATCTAGATATCCAATTACAGATTCCACAAAAAGAGTGTTTCCAAACTGCTCTATAAAAAGAAAGGTTCAACTCTGTTAGTTGAGGACACTCATCACAAAGAAGTTTCTGAGAATTCTTCTGTGTATATTTTATATGAAGATATTCCCGTTTCCAACGAAATCTTCACAGTTATCCAATTATCCACTTGAAGATTCTACCAAATGAGTGTTTACAAAGTGCTCTATTAATAAAATGGTTCAACTCTGTTAGTTGAGGACACTCATCACAAAGAAGTTTCTAAGAATGCTTCTGTCGAGATTTTATATGAAGATATTCCCGTTTCCAACAAAATCTTCACAGTTATCCAATCATCGACTTGAAGATTCTACAAAAAGAGTGTTTCCTTACTGCTCTATCAAAAGAAAGGTTCAACTCTGTTAGTTGAGGACACAAATCCGAAATATGTTTCTGAGAATGCTTCTGTCTAGATTTTATGGGTAGATATTTCATTTTTCACCATAGGCCCGAAAGCCCTCGAAATGTCCATTTCCAGAAACAACAGAAAGAGAGTTTCAAACCTGCTCTTTGAAAGGAAATATTCAGCTCTGTGACTTGAATGCAGATATCACAAAGTAGTTTCTGACAGTTCTTCTGTCTAGATTTCAGATGAAGATATACCCGTTTCCAATGAAATCTTTAGTACTATCTAGATATCCACTTACACTTTCTACAAAAGAGTGTTTCCAAAGTGCTCTGTCAAAAGAAAGGTTCAACTCTGTTAGTTGAGGACACTCATCACAAAGAAGTTTCTGAGAATGCTTCTGTCTAGATTTTAGATGAAGATATTCCCGTTTCCAACGAAATCTTCACAGTTATCCAAATATCCACTTGAAGATTCTACAAAAAGAGTGTTTCCCAACTGCTGTAGCAAAAGAAATGTTGAACTCTGTTAGTTGAGGACACACATCACAAAGAAGTTTCTGAGAATGCTTCTGTCTAGATTTTACATGAAGATATTCCCGTTTCCTACGAAATCTTCACAGCTTTCCAAATATCCACTTGCAGATTCTACAAAAAGTGTGTTTCCAAACTGCTGTATCAAAAGAAAGGTTCAACTCTCTTAGTTGTGGACACACATCCCACATAAGTTTCTGAGAAATCCTCCGTCTCGTTTTTATGGGAAGATACTTCCCTTTTCACCGTAGGCCTGAAAGCGATCGAAATGTCCACTTGCAGATACTGCAGAAAGAGTGTTTCAAACCTGCTCTATGAAACGGAATATTCAGCTCTGAGGCTTGAATGCAGATATCACAAAGTAGTTTCTGACAGTGCTTCTGTCTAGATTTTAGAAAAAGATATTCCCGTTTCCAACAAAATCGTTAGAACTGTCTTGATATCCACATACAGATTCTACAAAAAGAGTGTTTCCAAACTGCTCTATGAAAAGAAAGGTTCAACTCTGTTAGTTGAGGACACACATCACAAGGAAGTTTCTGAGAATGCTTCTGTCTAGATTTTATATAAAGATATTCCCGTTTCCAATGAAATCTTCACAGTTATTCAAATATCCACTTGAAGATTCCACAAAAAGAGTGTTTCCAAACTGCTCTATCAAAAGAAAGGTTGAACACTGTTAGTTGAGGACACACATCACAAAGAAGTCTCTGAGAATGCTTCTGTCTAGATTTTAGATGAAGATATTCCCGTTTCCAACGATATCATCACAGTTAAACAAATATCCACTTGCAGATTCTACAAAAAGAGTGTTTCCAAACTGCTCTATCCAAAGAAAGGTTCAACTCTGTTAGTTGAGGACACACATCACAAAGAAGTTTCTGAGAATGCTTCTGTCTAGATTTTAAATGAAGATATTCCCGTTTCCAACGAAATCTTCAGAGCTATACCAATATCCACTTACAGATTCTACAAAAAGAGTGTTTCCAAACAGCTGTAGCAAAAGAAAGGTTCAACTCTGTTAGTTGAGGACACACATCACTAAGAAGTTTCTGAGAATGCTTCTGTCTAGATTTTACATGAAGATATTCCCGTTTCCTACGAAATCTTCACAGCTTTCCAAATATCCACTTGCAGATTCTACAAAAAGTGTGTTTCCAAACTGCTGTATCAAAAGAAAGGTCCAACTCTCTTAGTTGTGGACACACATCCCACATAAGTTTCTGAGAAATCCTCTGTCTCGTTTTTACGGGAAGATACTTCCTTTTTCACCGTAGTCCTGAAAGCGCTCGAAATGTCCAATTCCAGATACTGCAGAAAGAGTGTTTCAAACCAGCTCTATGAAACGGAATGTTCAGCTCTGAGACTTGAATGCAGATATCACAAAGTAGTTTCTGACAGTGCTTCTGTCTAGATTTCAGAAGAAGATATTCCCGTTTCCAATGAAATCTTTGGAACTATGTTGGTATACACATACAGACTCTACAAAAAGAGTTTTTCCAAACTGCTCTATAAAAAGAAAGTTTCAACTCTGTTAGTTGAGGACACTCATCACAAAGAAGTTTCCGAGAATGCTTCTGTGTAGATTTTATATGAAGATATTCCCGTTTCCAACGAAATCTTCACAGTTATCCAAACATCGACTTGCAGATTCTACAAAAAGAGTGTTTCCAAACTGCTCTATCAAAAGAAAGTTTCAACTCTGTTAGTTGAGGACACACATCCCAAATAAGTTTCTGAGAAAGCTTTTGTGTAGATTTAATGGGGAGATATTTCGTTTTTCACCATAGGCCCGAATGCGCTCGAAATGTCCACTTCCAGACACTACAGAAAGAGGGTTTCCAACCTGCTCTATGAAAGGGAATGTTCAGCTCTGTGACTTGAATGCAGATATCACAAAGTAGTTTCTTACAGTGCTTCTGTCTAGAATTTAGATGAAGGTATTCCCGTTTCCAACGAAATCGTTAGTACTATCTAGATATCCAATTACAGATTCCACAAAAAGAGTGTTTCCAAACTGCTCTATAAAAAGAAAGGTTCAACTCTGTTAGTTGAGGACACTCATCACAAAGAAGTTTCTGAGAATTCTTCTGTGTATATTTTATATGAAGATATTCCCGTTTCCAACGAAATCTTCACAGTTATCCAATTATCCACTTGAAGATTCTACCAAATGAGTGTTTCAAATGTGCTCTATTAATAAAATGGTTCAACTCCGTTAGTTGAGGACACTCATCACAAAGAAGTTTCTGAGAATGCTTCTGTCGAGATTTTATATGAAGATATTCCCTTTTCCAACAAAATCTTCACAGTTATCCAATCATCGACTTGCAGATTCCACAAAAAGTGTGTTTCCAAACTGCTGTATCCAAAGAAATGTTCAACTCTGTTAGTTGAGGTCACACATCCCAAATATGTTTCTGAGAATGCTTCTGTCGAGAATTTATATGAAGATATTCCCGTTTCCAACGAAATCTTCACAGTTATCCAAAAATCGACTTGAAGATTCTTCAAAAAGAGTGTTTCCAAACTGCTGTAGCAAAAGAAATGTTGAACTCTGTTAGGTGAGGACACACATCACAAAGAAGTTTCTGAGAATGCTTCTGTGTAGATTTTATATGAAGATATTACCGTTTCCAACGAAATCTTCACTGTTATCCAAATATCCGCTTGCAGATTCTTCAAAAAGAGTGTTTCCAAACTGCTGTATCAAAAGAAAGGATCAACTCTGTTTGTGGAGGAAACTCATTCCAAATAAGTTTCTCAGAATGCTTCTGTCTAGATTTAATGGATGATATTTCCTTTTTCACCGTAGGCCTGAAATCGCTCGAAATGTCCACTTACAGATACTACAGAAAGACTGTTTCAAGCCTACTCTATGAATGGGAATGTTCAGCTCTGTGACTTGAATGCAGATATCGCAAAGTAGTTTCTGACAGCCCTTCTCTCTAGATTTTAGATGAAGACGTTCCCGTTTCCAATGAAATCATCACAGTTATCCAAATATCCACTTACAGATTTTACAAAAAGAGTGTTTACAAACTGCTCTACCCAAAGAAAGGCTCCACTCTGTTAGTTGAGGACACACATCACAAAGAAGTTTCTGAGAATGCTTCTGTCTAGATTTTAAATGAAGATATTCCCGTTTCCAACGAAATCTTCAGAGCTATAACAATATCCACTTACAGATTCTACAAAAAGAGTGTTTCCAAACTGCTCTATAAAAAGAAAGGTTCAACTCTCTGAGATGAGGACACTAATCACCAAGAAGTTTCTGAGAATGCTTCTGTCTAGATTTTATATGAAGATATTCCCGTTTCCAACGAAATCTTGACAGTTATCCTAACATCGACTTGCAGATTCTACAAAAAGAGTGTTTCCAAACTGCTCTATCAGAAGAAAGTTTCAACTCTGTTAGTTGAGGACACACATGCCAAATAAGTTTCTGAGAATGCTTCTGTGTAGTTTTTATGGGAAGATATTACGTTTTTCACCATAGGCCCGAATGCGCTCGAAATATCCACTTCCAGATACAACAGAAAGAGGGTTTCAAACCTGCTCTTTGAAAGGGAATGTTCAGCTCTGTGACTTGAATGCAGATATCACAAAGTAGTTTCTGACAGTGCTTCTGTCTAGATTTCAGATGAAGATATTCCCTTTTCCAATGAAATCGTTAGAACTATCTAGATATCCACTTACAGATTCGACAAAAAGAGTGTTTCCAAAGTGCTTTGTCAAAAGAAAGGTTCAACTCTGTTAGTTGAGGACACTCATCATAAAGAAGTTTCTGAGAATGCTTCTGTCTAGATTTTATATGAAGATATTCCCGTTTCCAACGAAATCGTCACAGTTATCCAACTTCCACTTGCAGATTCTACAAAAAGAGTGTTTCCAAATTGCTGTATCAAAAGAAAGGTTGAACTCTGTTAGTTGAAGACACACATCACAAAGAAGTTTCTGAGAATGCTTCTGTCTATATTTTACATGAAGATGTTCCCGTTTCCTATGAAATCTTCACAGCTTTCCAAATATCCACTTGCAGATTCTACAAAAAGAGTGTTTCCAAACTGCTGTATCAAAAGAAAGTTCAACTCTCTTAGTTGAGGACACACATCCCAAATAAGTTTCTGAGACAGCCTCTGTCTCCTTTTTATGGGAAATACTTCCTTTTTCTCCGTAGGCCTGAAAGCACTCGAAATGTCCTCTTCCAGATACTGCAGAAAGAGTGTTTCAAACCTGCTCTATGAAACGGAATGTTCAGCTCTGAGACTTGAATGCAGATATCACAAAGTAGTTTCTGACAGTGCTTCTGTCTAGATTTTAGAAGAAGATATTCCCGTTTCCAACAAAATCGTTAGAACTGTCTTGATATCCACAAACAGATTCTACAAAAAGAGTGTTTCCAAACCGCTCTATAAAAAGAAAGGTTCAACTCTGTTAGTTGAGGACACACATCACAAGGAAGTTTTTGAGAATGCTTCTGTCTAGATTTTATATAAAGATATTCCCGTTTCCAATGAAATCTTCACAGTTTTCCAAATATCCACTTGAAGATTCCACAAAAAGAGTGTTTCCAAACTGCTCTATCAAAAGAAAGGTTGAACACTGTTAGTTGAGGACACACATCACAAAGAAGTTTCTGAGAATGCTTCTTTCTAGATTTTAGATGAAGATATTCCCGTTTCCAACGATATCATCACAGTTAAACAAATATCCACTCGCAGATTCTACAAAAAGAGTGTTTCCAAAGTGCTCTATCCAAAGAAAGGTTCAACTCTGTTAGTTGAGGACACACATCACAAAGAAGTTTCTGAGAATGCTTCTGTCTAGATTTTAAATGAAGATATTCCCGTTTGCAACGAAATCTTCAGAGCTATACCAATATCCACTTACAGATTCTACAAAAAGAGTGTTTCCAAACTGCTGTAGCAAAAGAAAGGTTCAACTCTGGTAGTTGAGGACACACATCACAAAGAAGTTTCTGAGAATGCTTCTGTCTAGATTTTACATGAAGATATACACGTTTCCTACGAAATCTTCACAGCTTTCCAAATATCCACTTGCAAATTCTACAAAAAGTGTGTTTCCAAACTGCTGTATCAAAAGAAATGTTCAAATCTCTTAGTTTTGGACACACATCCCACATAAGTTTCTGAGAAATCCTCCGTCTCGTTTTTATGGGAAGATACTTCCTTTTTCACCGTAGGCCTGAAAGCGCTCGAAATGTCCACTTGCAGATACTGCAGAAAGAGTGTTTCAAACCTGCTCTATGAAACGGAATGTTCAGCTCTGAGACTTGAATGCAGATATCACAAAGTAGTTTCTGACAGTGCTTCTGTCTAGATTTTAGAAGAAGATATTCCCGTTTCCAACAAAATCGTTAGAACTGTCTTGATATCCACAAACAGATTCTACAAAAAGAGTGTTTCCAAACCGCTCTATAAAAAGAAAGGTTCAACTCTGTTAGTTGAGGACACACATCACAAGGAAGTTTTTGAGAATGCTTCTGTCTAGATTTTATATAAAGATATTCCCGTTTCCAATGAAATCTTCACAGTTTTCCAAATATCCACTTGAAGATTCCACAAAAAGAGTGTTTCCAAACTGCTCTATCAAAAGAAAGGTTGAACACTGTTAGTTGAGGACACACATCACAAAGAAGTTTCTGAGAATGCTTCTTTCTAGATTTTAGATGAAGATATTCCCGTTTCCAACGATATCATCACAGTTAAACAAATATCCACTCGCAGATTCTACAAAAAGAGTGTTTCCAAAGTGCTCTATCCAAAGAAAGGTTCAACTCTGTTAGTTGAGGACACACATCACAAAGAAGTTTCTGAGAATGCTTCTGTCTAGATTTTAAATGAAGATATTCCCGTTTGCAACGAAATCTTCAGAGCTATACCAATATCCACTTACAGATTCTACAAAAAGAGTGTTTCCAAACTGCTGTAGCAAAAGAAAGGTTCAACTCTGGTAGTTGAGGACACACATCACAAAGAAGTTTCTGAGAATGCTTCTGTCTAGATTTTACATGAAGATATTCCCGTTTCCTACGAAATCTTCACAGCTTTCCAAATATCCACTTGCAAATTCTACAAAAAGTGTGTTTCCAAACTGCTGTATCAAAAGAAATGTTCAAATCTCTTAGTTTTGGACACACATCCCACATAAGTTTCTGAGAAATCCTCCGTCTCGTTTTTATGGGAAGATACTTCCTTTTTCACCGTAGGCCTGAAAGCGCTCGAAATGTCCACTTGCAGATACTGCAGAAAGAGTGTTTCAAACCTGCTCTATGAAACGGAATGTTCAGCTCTGAGGCTTGAATGCAGATATCACAAAGTAGTTTCTGACAGTGCTTCTGTCTAGATTTTAGAAGAAGATATTCCCGTTTCCAATGAAATCGTTAGAACTATCTTGATATCCACATACAGATTCTACAAAAAGAGTGTTTCCAAACTGCTCTATAAAAAGAAAGGTTCAACTCTGTTAGTTGAGGACACTCATCACAAAGAAGTTTCTGAGAATGCTTCTGTCTAGATTTTATATGAAGATATTCCCGTTTCCCACGAAATCTTCACAGTTATCCAAAAATCGACTTGCAGATTCTACAAAAAGAGTGTTTCCAAACTGCTCTATCAAAAGAAAGTTTCAACTCTGTTAGTTGAGGACACACATGCCAAATAAGTTTCGGAGAATGCTTCTGTGTAGATTTAATGGGGAGATATTTCGTTTTTCACCATAGGCCCGAATGCGCTCGAAATGTCCACTTCCAGACACTACAGAAAGAGGGTTTCCAACCTGCTCTATGAAAGGGAATGTTCAGCTAAGTGAGTTGAATGCAGATATCACAAAGTAGTTTCTGACAGTGCTTCTGTCTAGATTACAGATGAAGATATTTCCGTTTCCAATGAAATCGTTAGAACTATCTTGATATCCACCCACAGATTCTACAAAAAAAGTGTTTCAAAAGTGCTCTGTCAAAAGAAAGGTTCAACTCTGTTAGTTGAGGACACTCATCACAAAGAAGTTTCTGAGAATGCTTTTGTCAAGATTTTATATGAAGATATTCCCGTTTCCTATGAAATCTTCACAGTTATCCAAATATCCACTTGAAGATTCTACAAAAAGCGTGTTTCCAAACTGCTGTAGCAAAAGAAATGTTGAACTCTGTTAGTTGAGGACAAACATCACAAAGAAGTTTCTGAGAATGCTTCTGTCAAGATTTTATATGAAGATATTACCGTTTCCAACGAAATCTTCACAGTTATCCAAATATCCACTTGCAGATTCTACAAAAAGAGTGTTTCCAAACTGCCATATCAAAAGAAATGATCAAGTCTGTTAGTGGAGTAAACTCATCCCAAATAAGTTTCTTAGAATGCTTTTGTCTAGATTTTATGGGATGATATTTCCTTTTTAATCATAGGCCTGAAAGCGCTCGAAATGTCCACTTTCAGATACTACAGAAAGACTGTTTCAAACCTACTCTATGAAAGGGAATGTTCAGCTCTGTGACTTGAATGCAGATATCACAAAGTAGTTTCTGACAGCGCTTCTGTCTAGATTTTAGGTGAAGATATTCCCGTTTCCAACGAAATCATCACAGTTATCCAAATATCCACTTACAGATTCTACAAAAACAGTGTTTCCAAACCGCTGTATCCAAAGAAAGGTTCAACTCTGTTAGTTGAGGACACACATCCCAAATAAGTTTCTGAGAACGCTTCTGTGTAGATTTAAAGGGGAGATATTTCGTTTTTCACCATAGGCCCGAATGCGCTCGAAATGTCCACTTCCAGACACTACAGAAAGAGGGTTTCCAACCTGCTCTATGAAAGGGAATGTTCAGCTCTGTGACTTGAATGCAGATATCACAAAGTAGTTTCTGACAGTGCTTCTGTCTAGAATTTAGATGAAGATATTCCCGTTTCCAACGAAATCCTTAGGACTATCTAGATATCCAATTACAGATTCCACAAAAAGAGTGTTTCCAAACTGCTCTATAAAAAGAAAGGTTCAACTCTGTTAGTTGAGGACACTCATCACGAAGAAGTTTCTGAGAATGCTTCTGTCTAGATTTTATATGAAGATATTCCCGTTTCCAACGAAATCTTCACAGTTATCCAAACATCGACTTGCAGATTCTACAAAAAGAGTGTTTCCAAACTGCTCTATCAAAAGAAAGTTTCAACTCTGTTAGTTGAGGACACACATGCCAAATAAGTTTCTGAGAATGCTTCTGTGTAGTTTTTATGGGAAGATATTACGTTTTTCACCATAGGCCCGAATGCGCTCGAAATATCCACTTCCAGATACAACAGAAAGAGGGTTTCAAACCTGCTCTTTGAAAGGGAATGTTCAGCTCTGTGACTTGAATGCAGATATCACAAAGTAGTTTCTGACAGTGCTTCTGTCTAGATTTCAGATGAAGATATTCCCTTTTCCAATGAAATCGTTAGAACTATCTAGATATCCACTTACAGATTCGACAAAAAGAGTGTTTCCAAAGTGCTCTGTCAAAAGAAAGGTTCAACTCTGTTAGTTGAGGACACTCATCACAAAGAAGTTTCTGAGAATGCTTCTGTCTAGATTTTATATGAAGATATTCCCGTTTCCAACGAAATCGTCACAGTTATCCAACTTCCACTTGCAGATTCTACAAAAAGAGTGTTTCCAAATTGTTGTATCAAAAGAAAGGTTGAACTCTGTTAGTTGAAGACACACATCACAAAGAAGTTTCTGAGAATGCTTCTGTCTATATTTTACATGAAGATGTTCCCGTTTCCTATGAAATCTTCACAGCTTTCCAAATATCCACTTGCAGATTCTACAAAAAGAGTGTTTCCAAACTGCTGTATCAAAAGAAAGTTCAACTCTCTTAGTTGAGGACACACATCCCAAATAAGTTTCTGAGACAGCCTCTGTCTCGTTTTTATGGGAAATACTTCCTTTTTCTCCGTAGGCCTGAAAGCACTAGAAATGTCCACTTCCAGATACTGCAGAAAGAGTGTTTCAAACCTGCTCTATGAAACGGAATGTTCAGCTCTGAGACTTGAATGCAGATATCACAAAGTAGTTTCTGACAGTGCTTCTGTCTAGATTTTAGAAGAATATATTCCCGTTTCCAACAAAATCGTTAGAACTGTCTTGATATCCACAAACAGATTCTACAAAAAGAGTGTTTCCAAACCGCTCTATAAAAAGAAAGGTTCAACTCTGTTAGTTGAGGACACACATCACAAGGAAGTTTTTGAGAATGCTTCTGTCTAGATTTTATATAAAGATATTCCCGTTTCCAATGAAATCTTCACAGTTTTCCAAATATCCACTTGAAGATTCCACAAAAAGAGTGTTTCCAAACTGCTCTATCAAAAGAAAGGTTGAACACTGTTAGTTGAGGACACACATCACAAAGAAGTTTCTGAGAATGCTTCTTTCTAGATTTTAGATGAAGATATTCCCGTTTCCAACGATATCATCACAGTTAAACAAATATCCACTCGCAGATTCTACAAAAAGAGTGTTTCCAAAGTGCTCTATCCAAAGAAAGGTTCAACTCTGTTAGTTGAGGACACACATCACAAAGAAGTTTCTGAGAATGCTTCTGTCTAGATTTTAAATGAAGATATTCCCGTTTCCAACGAAATCTTCAGAGCTATACCAATATCCACTTACAGATTCTACAAAAAGAGTGTTTCCAAACTGCTGTAGCAAAAGAAAGGTTCAACTCTGGTAGTTGAGGACACACATCACAAATAAGTTTCTGAGAATGCTTCTGTCTAGATTTTACATGAAGATATTCCCGTTTCCTACGAAATCTTCTCAGCTTTCCAAATATCCACTTGCAAATTCTACAAAAAGTGTGTTTCCAAACTGCTGTATCAAAAGAAATGTTCAAATCTCTTAGTTTTGGACACACATCCCACATAAGTTTCTGAGAAATCCTCCGTCTCATTTTTATGGGAAGATACTTCCTTTTTCACCGTAGGCCTGAAAGCGCTCAAAATGTCCACTTGCAGATACTGCAGAAAGAGTGTTTCAAACCTGCTCTATGAAACGGAATGTTCAGCTCTGAGGCTTGAATGCAGATATCACAAAGTAGTTTCTGACAGTGCTTCTGTCTAGATTTTAGAAGAAGATATTCCCGTTTCCAATGAAATCGTTAGAACTATCTTGATATCCACATACAGATTCTACAAAAAGAGTGTTTCCAAACTGCTCTATAAAAAGAAAGGTTCAACTCTGTTAGTTGAGGACACTCATCACAAAGAAGTTTCTGAGAATGCTTCTGTCTAGATTTTATATGAAGATATTCCCGTTTCCCACGAAATCTTCACAGTTATCCAAAAATCGACTTGCAGATTCTACAAAAAGAGTGTTTCCAAACTGCTCTATCAAAAGAAAGTTTCAACTCTGTTAGTTGAGGACACACATGCCAAATAAGTTTCGGAGAATGCTTCTGTGTAGATTTAATGGGGAGATATTTCGTTTTTCACCATAGGCCCGAATGCGCTCGAAATGTCCACTTCCAGACACTACAGAAAGAGGGTTTCCAACCTGCTCTATGAAAGGGAATGTTCAGCTAAGTGAGTTGAATGCAGATATCACAAAGTAGTTTCTGACAGTGCTTCTGTCTAGATTACTGATGAAGATATTTCCGTTTCCAATGAAATCGTTAGAACTATCTTGATATCCACTCACAGATTCTACAAAAAAAGTGTTTCGAAAGTGCTCTGTCAAAAGAAAGGTTCAACTCTGTTAGTTGAGGACACTCATCACAAAGAAGTTTCTGAGAATGCTTTTGTCAAGATTTTATATGAAGATATTCCCGTTTCCTATGAAATCTTCACAGTTATCCAAATATCCACTTGAAGATTCTACAAAAAGAGTGTTTCCAAACTGCTGTAGCAAAAGAAATGTTGAACTCTGTTAGTTGAGGACAAACATCACAAAGAAGTTTCTGAGAATGCTTCTGTCAAGATTTTATATGAAGATATTACCGTTTCCAACGAAATCTTCACAGTTATCCAAATATCCACTTGCAGATTCTACAAAAAGAGTGTTTCCAAACTGCCATATCAAAAGAAATGATCAAGTCTGTTAGTGGAGTAAACTCATCCCAAATAAGTTTCTTAGAATGCTTTTGTCTAGATTTTATGGGATGATATTTCCTTTTTCACCATAGGCCAGAAAGCGCTCGAAATGTCCACTTCCAGATACTACAGAAAGACTGTTTCAAACCTACTCTATGAAAGGGAATGTTCAGCTCTGTGACTTGAATGCAGCTATCACAAAGTAGTTTCTGACAGCGCTTCTGTCTAGATTTTAGGTGAAGATATTCCCGTTTCCAACGAAATCATCACAGTTATCCAAATATCCACTTACAGATTCTACAAAAACAGTGTTTCCAAACTGCTGTATCCAAAGAAAGGTTCAACTCTGTTAGTTGAGGACACACATCCCAAATAAGTTTCTGAGAACGCTTCTGTGTAGATTTAAAGGGGAGATATTTCGTTTTGCACCATAGGCCCGAATGCGCTCGAAATGTCCACTTCCAGACACTACAGAAAGAGGGTTTCCAACCTGCTCTAAGAAAGGGAATGTTCAGCTCTGTGACTTGAATGCAGATATCACAAAGTAGTTTCTGACAGTGCTTCTGTCTAGAATTTAGATGAAGATATTCCCGTTTCCAACGAAATCCTTAGGACTATCTAGATATCCAATTACAGATTCCACAAAAAGAGTGTTTCCAAACTGCTCTATAAAAAGAAAGGTTCAACTCTGTTAGTTGAGGACACTCATCACAAAGAAGTTTCTGAGAATGCTTCTGTCTAGATTTTATATGAAGATATTCCCGTTTCCAACGAAATCTTCACAGTTATCCAAACATCGACTTGCAGATTCTACAAAAAGAGTGTTTCCAAACTGCTCTATCAAAAGAAAGTTTCAACTCTGTTAGTTGAGGACACACATGCCAAATAAGTTTCTGAGAATGCTTCTGTGTAGTTTTTATGGGAAGATATTACGTTTTTCACCAAAGGCCCGAATGCGCTCGAAATATCCACTTCCAGATACTACAGAAAGAGGGTTTCAAACCTGCTCTTTGAAAGGGAATGTTCAGCTCTGTGACTTGAATGAAGATATCACAAAGTAGTTTCTGACAGTGCTTCTGTCTAGATTTCAGATGAAGATATTCCCTTTTCCAATGAAATCGTTAGAACTATCTAGATATCCACTAACAAATTCGACAAATGGGTGTTTCGAAAGTGCTATGTCAAAAGAAAGGTTCAACTCTGTTAGTTGAGGACACTCATCACAAAGAAGTTTCTGAGAATGCTTCTGTCTAGATTTTATATGAAGATATTCCCGTTTCCAACGAAATCATCACAGTTATCCAAGTTCCACTTGCAGTTTCTACAAAAAGAGTGTTTCCAAATTGCTGTATCAAAAGAAAGGTTGAACTCTGTTAGTTGAGGACACACATCACAAAGAAGTTTCTGAGAATGCTTCTGTCTATATTTTACATGAAGATGTTCCCGTTTCCTATGAAATCTTCACAGCTTTCCAAATATCCACTTGCAGATTCTACAAAAAGAGTGTTTCCAAACTGCTGTATCAAAAGAAAGTTCAACTCTCTTTGTTGAGGACACACATCCCAAATAAGTTTCTGAGACAGCCTCTGTCTCGTTTTTATGGGAAATACTTCCTTTTTCTCCGTAGTCCTGAAAGCACTCGAAATGTCCACTTCCAGATACTGCAGAAAGAGTGTTTCAAACCTGCTCTATGAAAAGGAATGTTCAGCTCTGAGACTTGAATGCAGATATCACAAAGTAGTTTCTGACAGTGCTTCTGTCTAGATTTTAGAAGAAGATATTCCCGTTTCCAACAAAATCGTTAGAACTGTCTTGATATCCACATACAGATTCTACAAAAAGAGTGTTTCCAAACCGCTCTATAAAGAGAAAGGTTCAACTCTGTTAGTTGAGGACACACATCACAAGGAAGTTTCTGAGAATGCTTCTGTCTAGATTTTATATAAAGATATTCCCGTTTCCAATGAAATCTTCACAGTTATCCAAATATCCACTTGAAGATTCCACAAAAAGAGTGTTTCCAAACTGCTCTATCAAAAGAAAGGTTGAACACTGTTAGTTGAGGACACACATCACAAAGAAGTTTCTGAGAATGCTTCTTTCTAGATTTTAGATGAAGATATTCCCGTTTCCAACGATATCATCACAGTTAAACAAATATCCACTTGCAGATTCTACAAAAAGAGTGTTTCCAAAGTGCTCTATCCAAAGAAAGGTTCAACTCTGTTAGTTGACAAAGAAGTTTCTGAGAATGCTTCTGTCTAGATTTTAAATGAAGATATTCCCGTTTCCAACGAAATCTTCAGAGCTATAACAATATCCACTTACAGATTCTACAAAAAGAGTGTTTCCAAACTGCTGTAGCAAAAGAAAGGCTCAACTCTGTTAGTTGAGGACACACATCACAAAGAAGTTTCTGAGAATGCTACTGTCTAGATTTTACATGAAGATATTCCCGTTTCCTACGAAATCTTCACAGCTTTCCAAATATCCACATGCAGATTCTACAAAAAGTGTGTTTCCAAACTGCTGTATCAAAAGAAAGGTTCAACTCTCTTAGTTGTGGACACACATCCAACATAAGTTTCTGAGAAATCCTCCGTCTCGTTTTTATGGGAAGATACTTCCTTTTTCACCGTAGGCCTGAAAGCGCTCGAAATGTCCACTTCCAGATACTGCAGAAAGAGTGTTTCAAACCTGCTCTATGAAACGGAATGTTCAGCTCTGAGGCTTGAATGCAGATATCACAAAGTAGTTTCTGACAGAGCTTCAGTCTAGATTTTAGAAGAAGATATTCCCGTCTCCAATGAAATCGTTAGAACTATCTTGATATCCACATACAGATTCTACAAAAGAGTGTTTCCAAACTGCTCTATAAAAAGAAAGGTTCAACTCTGTTAGTTGAGGACACTCATCACAAAGAAGTTTCTGAGAATGCTTCTGTCTAGATTTTATATGAAGATATTCCCGTTTCCAACGAAATCTTCACAGTTATCCAAAAATCGACTTGCAGATTCTACAAAAAGAGTGTTTCCAAACTGCTCTATCAAAAGAAAGTTTCAACTCTGTTAGTTGAGGACACACATGCCAAATAAGTTTCGGAGAATGCTTCTGTGTAGATTTAATGGGGAGATATTTCGTTTTTCACCATAGGCCCGAATGCGCTCGAAATGTCCAATTCCAGACACTACAGAAAGAGGGTTTCCAACCTGCTCTATGAAAGGGAATGTTCAGCTAAGTGAGTTGAATGCAGATATCACAAAGTAGTTTCTGACAGTGCTTCTGTCTAGATTTCAGATGAAGATATTCCCGTTTCCAATGAAATCGTTAGAACTATCTTGATATCCACTTACAGATTCTACAAAAAGAGTGTTTCGAAAGTGCTCTGTCAAAAGAAAGGTTCAACTCTGTTAGTTGAGGACACTCATCACAAAGAAGTTTCTGAGAATGCTTTTGTCAAGATTTTATATGAAGATATTCCCGTTTCCTATGAAATCTTCACAGTTATCCAAATATCCACTTGAAGATTCTACAAAAAGAGTGTTTCCAAACTGCTGTAGCAAAAGAAATGTTGAACTCTGTTAGTTGAGGACAAACATCACAAAGAAGTTTCTCAGAATACTTATGTCAAGATTTTATATGAAGATATTACCGTTTCCAACGAAATCTTCACAGTTATCCAAATATCCACTTGCAGATTCTACAAAAAGAGTGTTTCCAAACTGCTATATCAAAAGAAATGATCAAGTCTGTTAGTGGAGTAAACTCATCCCAAATAAGTTTCTTAGAATGCTTTTGTCTAGATTTTATGGGATGATATTTCCTTTTTCACCATAGGCCTGAAAGCGCTTGAAATGTCCACTTCCAGATACTACAGAAAGACTGTTTCAAACCTACTCTATGAAACGGAATGTTCAGCTCTGTGACTTGAATGCAGATATCACAAAGTAGTTTCTGACAGCGCTTCTGTCTAGATTTTAGATGAAGATATTCCCGTTTCCAACGAAATCATCACAGTTATCCAAATATCCACTTACAGATTCTACAAAAACAGTGTTTCCAAACTGCTGTATCCAAAGAAAGGTTCAACTCTGTTAGTTGAGGACACACATCCCAAATAAGTTTCTGAGAACGCTTCTGTGTAGATTTAATGGGGAGATATTTCGTTTTTCACCATAGGCCCGAATGCGCTCGAAATGTCCACTTCCAGACACTACAGAAAGAGGGTTTCCAACCTGCTCTATGAAAGGGAATGTTCAGCTCTGTGACTTGAATGCAGATATCACAAAGTAGTTTCTGACAGTGCTTCTGTCTAGAATTTAGATGAAGATATTCCCGTTTCCAACGAAATCCTTAGGACTATCTAGATATCCAATTACAGATTCCACAAAAAGAGTGTTTCCAAACTGCTCTATAAAAAGAAAGGTTCAACTCTGTTAGTTGAGGACACTCATCACAAAGAAGTTTCTGAGAATGCTTCTGTCTAGATTTTAGATGAAGGTATTCCCGTTTCCAACGAAATCTTCACAGTTATCCAAACATCGAATTGCAGATTCTACAAAAAGAGTGTTTCCAAACTGCTCTATCAAAAGAAAGTTTCAACTCTGTTAGTTGAGGACACACATGCCAAATAAGTTTCTGAGAATGCTTCTGTGTAGTTTTTATGGGAAGATATTACGTTTCTCACCAAAGGCCCGAATGCGCTCGAAATATCCACTTCCAGAAACTACAGAAGGAGAGTTTCAAACCTGCTCTTTGAAAGGGAATGTTCAGCTCTGTGACTTGAATGAAGATATCACAAAGCAGTTTCTGACAGTGCTTCTGTCTAGATTTCAGATGAAGATATTCCCTTTTCCAATGAAATCGTTAGAACTATCTAGATATCCACTAACAGATTCGACAAATGGGTGTTTCCAAAGTGCTCTGTCAAAAGAAAGGTTCAACTCTGTTAGTTGAGGACACTCATCACAAAGAAGTTTCTGAGAATGCTTCTGTCTATATTTTATATGAAGATATTACCGTTCCCAAAGAAATCTTCACAGTTATCCATCTTCCACTTGCAGATTCTACAAAAAGAGTGTTTCCAAATTGCTGTATCAAAAGAAAGGTTGAACTCTGTTAGTTGAGGACACACATCACAAAGAAGTTTCTGAGAATGCTTCTGTCTATATTTTACATGAAGATGTTCCCGTTTCCTATGAAATCTTCACAGCTTTCCAAATATCCACTTGCAGATTCTACAAAAAGAGTGTTTCCAAACTGCTGTATCAAAAGAAAGTTCAACTCTCTTAGTTGAGGACACACATCCCAAATAAGTTTCTGAGACAGCCTCTGTCTCGTTTTCATGGGAAATACTTCCTTTTTCTCCGTAGGCCTGAAAGCACTCGAAATGTCCACTTCCAGATACTGCAGAAAGAGTGTTTCAAACCTGCTCTATGAAAAGGAATGTTCAGCTCTGAGACTTGAATGCAGATATCACAAAGTAGTTTCTGACAGTGCTTCTGTCTAGATTTTAGAAGAAGATATTCCCGTTTCCAACAAAATCGTTAGAACTGTCTTGATATCCACATACAGATTCTACAAAAAGAGTGTTTCCAAACCGCTCTATAAAGAGAAAGGTTCAACTCTGTTAGTTGAGGACACACATCACAAGGAAGTTTCTGAGAATGCTTCTGTCTAGATTTTATATAAAGATATTCCCGTTTCCAATGAAATCTTCACAGTTATCCAAATATCCACTTGAAGATTCCACAAAAAGAGTGTTTCCAAACTGCTCTATCAAAAGAAAGGTTGAACACTGTTAGTTGAGGACACACATCACAAAGAAGTTTCTGAGAATGCTTCTTTCTAGATTTTAGATGAAGATATTCCCGTTTCCAACGATATCATCACAGTTAAACAAATATCCACTTGCAGATTCTACAAAAAGAGTGTTTCCAAAGTGCTCTATCCAAAGAAAGGTTCAACTCTGTTAGTTGACAAAGAAGTTTCTGAGAATGCTTCTGTCTAGATTTTAAATGAAGATATTCCCGTTTCCAACGAAATCTTCAGAGCTATAACAATATCCACTTACAGATTCTACAAAAAGAGTGTTTCCAAACTGCTGTAGCAAAAGAAAGGCTCAACTCTGTTAGTTGAGGACACACATCACAAAGAAGTTTCTGAGAATGCTACTGTCTAGATTTTACATGAAGATATTCCCGTTTCCTACGAAATCTTCACAGCTTTCCAAATATCCACATGCAGATTCTACAAAAAGTGTGTTTCCAAACTGCTGTATCAAAAGAAAGGTTCAACTCTCTTAGTTGTGGACACACATCCAACATAAGTTTCTGAGAAATCCTCCGTCTCGTTTTTATGGGAAGATACTTCCTTTTTCACCGTAGGCCTGAAAGCGCTCGAAATGTCCACTTCCAGATACTGCAGAAAGAGTGTTTCAAACCTGCTCTATGAAACGGAATGTTCAGCTCTGAGGCTTGAATGCAGATATCACAAAGTAGTTTCTGACAGAGCTTCAGTCTAGATTTTAGAAGAAGATATTCCCGTCTCCAATGAAATCGTTAGAACTATCTTGATATCCACATACAGATTCTACAAAAGAGTGTTTCCAAACTGCTCTATAAAAAGAAAGGTTCAACTCTGTTAGTTGAGGACACTCATCACAAAGAAGTTTCTGAGAATGCTTCTGTCTAGATTTTATATGAAGATATTCCCGTTTCCAACGAAATCTTCACAGTTATCCAAAAATCGACTTGCAGATTCTACAAAAAGAGTGTTTCCAAACTGCTCTATCAAAAGAAAGTTTCAACTCTGTTAGTTGAGGACACACATGCCAAATAAGTTTCGGAGAATGCTTCTGTGTAGATTTAATGGGGAGATATTTCGTTTTTCACCATAGGCCCGAATGCGCTCGAAATGTCCAATTCCAGACACTACAGAAAGAGGGTTTCCAACCTGCTCTATGAAAGGGAATGTTCAGCTAAGTGAGTTGAATGCAGATATCACAAAGTAGTTTCTGACAGTGCTTCTGTCTAGATTTCAGATGAAGATATTCCCGTTTCCAATGAAATCGTTAGAACTATCTTGATATCCACTTACAGATTCTACAAAAAGAGTGTTTCGAAAGTGCTCTGTCAAAAGAAAGGTTCAACTCTGTTAGTTGAGGACACTCATCACAAAGAAGTTTCTGAGAATGCTTTTGTCAAGATTTTATATGAAGATATTCCCGTTTCCTATGAAATCTTCACAGTTATCCAAATATCCACTTGAAGATTCTACAAAAAGAGTGTTTCCAAACTGCTGTAGCAAAAGAAATGTTGAACTCTGTTAGTTGAGGACAAACATCACAAAGAAGTTTCTCAGAATACTTCTGTCAAGATTTTATATGAAGATATTACCGTTTCCAACGAAATCTTCACAGTTATCCAAATATCCACTTGCAGATTCTACAAAAAGAGTGTTTCCAAACTGCTATATCAAAAGAAATGATCAAGTCTGTTAGTGGAGTAAACTCATCCCAAATAAGTTTCTTAGAATGCTTTTGTCTAGATTTTATGGGATGATATTTCCTTTTTCACCATAGGCCTGAAAGCGCTTGAAATGTCCACTTCCAGATACTACAGAAAGACTGTTTCAAACCTACTCTATGAAACGGAATGTTCAGCTCTGTGACTTGAATGCAGATATCACAAAGTAGTTTCTGACAGCGCTTCTGTCTAGATTTTAGATGAAGATATTCCCGTTTCCAACGAAATCATCACAGTTATCCAAATATCCACTTACAGATTCTACAAAAACAGTGTTTCCAAACTGCTGTATCAAAAGAAAGGTTCAACTCTGTTAGTTGAGGACACACATCCCAAATAAGTTTCTGAGAACGCTTCTGTGTAGATTTAATGGGGAGATATTTCGTTTTTCACCATAGGCCCGAATGCGCTCGAAATGTCCACTTCCAGACACTACAGAAAGAGGGTTTCCAACCTGCTCTATGAAAGGGAATGTTCAGCTCTGTGACTTGAATGCAGATATCACAAAGTAGTTTCTGACAGTGCTTCTGTCTAGAATTTAGATGAAGATATTCCCGTTTCCAACGAAATCCTTAGGACTATCTAGATATCCAATTACAGATTCCACAAAAAGAGTGTTTCCAAACTGCTCTATAAAAAGAAAGGTTCAACTCTGTTAGTTGAGGACACTCATCACAAAGAAGTTTCTGAGAATGCTTCTGTCTAGATTTTAGATGAAGGTATTCCCGTTTCCAACGAAATCTTCACAGTTATCCAAACATCGAATTGCAGATTCTACAAAAAGAGTGTTTCCAAACTGCTCTATCAAAAGAAAGTTTCAACTCTGTTAGTTGAGGACACACATGCCAAATAAGTTTCTGAGAATGCTTCTGTGTAGTTTTTATGGGAAGATATTACGTTTCTCACCAAAGGCCCGAATGCGATCGAAATATCCACTTCCAGAAACTACAGAAGGAGAGTTTCAAACCTGCTCTTTGAAAGGGAATGTTCAGCTCTGTGACTTGAATGAAGATATCACAAAGCAGTTTCTGACAGTGCTTCTGTCTAGATTTCAGATGAAGATATTCCCTTTTCCAATGAAATCGTTAGAACTATCTAGATATCCACTAACAGATTCGACAAATGGGTGTTTCCAAAGTGCTCTGTCAAAAGAAAGGTTCAACTCTGTTAGTTGAGGACACTCATCACAAAGAAGTTTCTGAGAATGCTTCTGTCTATATTTTATATGAAGATATTACCGTTCCCAAAGAAATCTTCACAGTTATCCATCTTCCACTTGCAGATTCTACAAAAAGAGTGTTTCCAAATTGCTGTATCAAAAGAAAGGTTGAACTCTGTTAGTTGAGGACACACATCACAAAGAAGTTTCTGAGAATGCTTCTGTCTATATTTTACATGAAGATGTTCCCGTTTCCTATGAAATCTTCACAGCTTTCCAAATATCCACTTGCAGATTCTACAAAAAGAGTGTTTCCAAACTGCTGTATCAAAAGAAAGTTCAACTCTCTTAGTTGAGGACACACATCCCAAATAAGTTTCTGAGACAGCCTCTGTCTCGTTTTCATGGGAAATACTTCCTTT
Organism: Gorilla gorilla gorilla; assembly: GCF_029281585.2. Lineage (NCBI taxonomy): Eukaryota > Metazoa > Chordata > Mammalia > Primates > Hominidae > Gorilla > Gorilla gorilla. The sequence continues at coordinate 19,043,635 of NC_073237.2, forward strand.
TTCTCCGTAGTCCTGAAAGCACTCGAAATGTCCACTTCCAGATACTGCAGAAAGAGTGTTTCAAACCTGCTCTATGAAAAGGAATGTTCAGCTCTGAGACTTGAATGCAGATATCACAAAGTAGTTTCTGACAGTGCTTCTGTCTAGATTTTAGAAGAAGATATTCCCGTTTCCAACAAAATCGTTAGAACTGTCTTGATATCCACATACAGATTCTACAAAAAGAGTGTTTCCAAACCGCTCTATAAAGAGAAAGGTTCAACTCTGTTAGTTGAGGACACACATCACAAGGAAGTTTCTGAGAATGCTTCTGTCTAGATTTTATATAAAGATATTCCCGTTTCCAATGAAATCTTCACAGTTATCCAAATATCCACTTGAAGATTCCACAAAAAGAGTGTTTCCAAACTGCTCTATCAAAAGAAAGGTTGAACACTGTTAGTTGAGGACACACATCACAAAGAAGTTTCTGAGAATGCTTCTTTCTAGATTTTAGATGAAGATATTCCCGTTTCCAACGATATCATCACAGTTAAACAAATATCCACTTGCAGATTCTACAAAAAGAGTGTTTCCAAAGTGCTCTATCCAAAGAAAGGTTCAACTCTGTTAGTTGACAAAGAAGTTTCTGAGAATGCTTCTGTCTAGATTTTAAATGAAGATATTCCCGTTTCCAACGAAATCTTCAGAGCTATAACAATATCCACTTACAGATTCTACAAAAAGAGTGTTTCCAAACTGCTGTAGCAAAAGAAAGGCTCAACTCTGTTAGTTGAGGACACACATCACAAAGAAGTTTCTGAGAATGCTACTGTCTAGATTTTACATGAAGATATTCCCGTTTCCTACGAAATCTTCACAGCTTTCCAAATATCCACATGCAGATTCTACAAAAAGTGTGTTTCCAAACTGCTGTATCAAAAGAAAGGTTCAACTCTCTTAGTTGTGGACACACATCCAACATAAGTTTCTGAGAAATCCTCCGTCTCGTTTTTATGGGAAGATACTTCCTTTTTCACCGTAGGCCTGAAAGCGCTCGAAATGTCCACTTCCAGATACTGCAGAAAGAGTGTTTCAAACCTGCTCTATGAAACGGAATGTTCAGCTCTGAGGCTTGAATGCAGATATCACAAAGTAGTTTCTGACAGAGCTTCAGTCTAGATTTTAGAAGAAGATATTCCCGTCTCCAATGAAATCGTTAGAACTATCTTGATATCCACATACAGATTCTACAAAAGAGTGTTTCCAAACTGCTCTATAAAAAGAAAGGTTCAACTCTGTTAGTTGAGGACACTCATCACAAAGAAGTTTCTGAGAATGCTTCTGTCTAGATTTTATATGAAGATATTCCCGTTTCCAACGAAATCTTCACAGTTATCCAAAAATCGACTTGCAGATTCTACAAAAAGAGTGTTTCCAAACTGCTCTATCAAAAGAAAGTTTCAACTCTGTTAGTTGAGGACACACATGCCAAATAAGTTTCGGAGAATGCTTCTGTGTAGATTTAATGGGGAGATATTTCGTTTTTCACCATAGGCCCGAATGCGCTCGAAATGTCCAATTCCAGACACTACAGAAAGAGGGTTTCCAACCTGCTCTATGAAAGGGAATGTTCAGCTAAGTGAGTTGAATGCAGATATCACAAAGTAGTTTCTGACAGTGCTTCTGTCTAGATTTCAGATGAAGATATTCCCGTTTCCAATGAAATCGTTAGAACTATCTTGATATCCACTTACAGATTCTACAAAAAGAGTGTTTCGAAAGTGCTCTGTCAAAAGAAAGGTTCAACTCTGTTAGTTGAGGACACTCATCACAAAGAAGTTTCTGAGAATGCTTTTGTCAAGATTTTATATGAAGATATTCCCGTTTCCTATGAAATCTTCACAGTTATCCAAATATCCACTTGAAGATTCTACAAAAAGAGTGTTTCCAAACTGCTGTAGCAAAAGAAATGTTGAACTCTGTTAGTTGAGGACAAACATCACAAAGAAGTTTCTCAGAATACTTATGTCAAGATTTTATATGAAGATATTACCGTTTCCAACGAAATCTTCACAGTTATCCAAATATCCACTTGCAGATTCTACAAAAAGAGTGTTTCCAAACTGCTATATCAAAAGAAATGATCAAGTCTGTTAGTGGAGTAAACTCATCCCAAATAAGTTTCTTAGAATGCTTTTGTCTAGATTTTATGGGATGATATTTCCTTTTTCACCATAGGCCTGAAAGCGCTTGAAATGTCCACTTCCAGATACTACAGAAAGACTGTTTCAAACCTACTCTATGAAACGGAATGTTCAGCTCTGTGACTTGAATGCAGATATCACAAAGTAGTTTCTGACAGCGCTTCTGTCTAGATTTTAGATGAAGATATTCCCGTTTCCAACGAAATCATCACAGTTATCCAAATATCCACTTACAGATTCTACAAAAACAGTGTTTCCAAACTGCTGTATCCAAAGAAAGGTTCAACTCTGTTAGTTGAGGACACACATCCCAAATAAGTTTCTGAGAACGCTTCTGTGTAGATTTAAAGGGGAGATATTTCGTTTTTCACCATAGGCCCGAATGCGCTCGAAATGTCCCCTTCCAGACACTACAGAAAGAGGGTTTCCAACCTGCTCTATGAAAGGGAATGTTCAGCTCTGTGACTTGAATGCAGATATCACAAAGTAGTTTCTGACAGTGCTTCTGTCTAGAATTTAGATGAAGATATTCCCGTTTCCAATGAAATCCTTAGGACTATCTAGATATCCAATTACAGATTCCACAAAAAGAGTGTTTCCAAACTGCTCTATAAAAAGAAAGGTTCAACTCTGTTAGTTGAGGACACTCATCACAAAGAAGTTTCTGAGAATGCTTCTGTCTAGATTTTAGATGAAGGTATTCCCGTTTCCAACGAAATCATCACAGTTATCCAAACATCGATTTGCAGATTCTACAAAAAGAGTGTTTCCAAACTGCTCTATCAAAAGAAAGTTTCAACTCTGTTAGTTGAGGACACACATGCCAAATAAGTTTCTGAGAATGCTTCTGTGTAGTTTTTATGGGAAGATATTACGTTTTTCACCAAAGGCCCGAATGCGCTCAAAATATCCACTTCCAGAAACTACAGAAGTAGAGTTTCAAACCTGCTCTTTGAAAGGGAATGTTCAGCTCTGTGACTTGAATGAAGATATCACAAAGTAGTTTCTGACAGTGCTTCTGTCTAGATTTCAGATGAAGATATTCCCTTTTCCAATGAAATCGTTAGAACTATCTAGATATCCACTAACAGATTCGACAAATGGGTGTTTCCAAAGTGCTCTGTCAAAAGAAAGGTTCAACTCTGTTAGTTGAGGACACTCATCACAAAGAAGTTTCTGAGAATGCTTCTGTCTATATTTTATATGAAGATATTACCGTTCCCAACGAAATCTTCACAGTTATCCAACTTCCACTTGCAGATTCTACAAAAAGAGTGTTTCCAAATTGCTGTATGAAAAGAAAGGTTGAACACTGTTAGTTGAAGACACACATCACAAAGAAGTTTCTGAGAATGCTTCTGTCTATATTTTACATGAAGATGTTCCCGTTTCCTATGAAATCTTCACAGCTTTCCAAATATCCACTTGCAGATTCTACAAAAAGAGTGTTTCCAAACTGCTGTATCGAAAGAAAGTTCAACTCTCTTTGTTGAGGACACACATCGCAAATAAGTTTCTGAGACAGCCTCTGTCTCGTTTTTATGGGAAATACTTCCTTTTTCTCCGTAGGCCTGAAAGCACTCGAAATGTCCACTTCCAGATACTGCAGAAAGAGTGTTTCAAACCTGCTCTATGAAAAGGAATGTTCAGCTCTGAGACTTGAATGCAGATATCACAAAGTAGTTTCTGACAGTGCTTCTGTCTAGATTTTAGAAGAAGATATTCCCGTTTCCAACAAAATCGTTAGAACTGTCTTGATATCCACATACAGATTCTACAAAAAGAGTGTTTCCAATCCGCTCTATAAAGAGAAAGGTTCAACTCTGTTAGTTGAGGACACACATCACAAGGAAGTTTCTGAGAATGCTTCTGTCTAGATTTTATATAAAGATATTCCCGTTTCCAATGAAATCTTCACAGTTATCCAAATATCCACTTGAAGATTCCACAAAAAGAGTGTTTCCAAACTGCTCTATCAAAAGAAAGGTTGAACACTGTTAGTTGAGGACACACATCACAAAGAAGTTTCTGAGAATGCTTCTTTCTAGATTTTAGATGAAGATATTCCCGTTTCCAACGATATCATCACAGTTAAACAAATATCCACTTGCAGATTCTACAAAAAGAGTGTTTCCAAACTGCTGTATCCAAAGAAAGGTTCAACTCTGTTAGTTGACAAAGAAGTTTCTGAGAATGCTTCTGTCTAGATTTTAAATGAAGATATTCCCGTTTCCAACGAAATCTTCAGAGCTATAAAAATATCCACTTACAGATTCTACAAAAAGAGTGTTTCCAAACTGCTGTAGCAAAAGAAAGGCTCAACTCTGTTAGTTGAGGACACACATCACAAAGAAGTTTCTGAGAATGCTTCTGTCTAGATTTTACATGAAGATATTCCCGTTTCCTACGAAATCTTCACAGCTTTCCAAATATCCACATGCAGATTCTACAAAAAGTGTGTTTCCAAACTGCTGTATCAAAAAAAGGTTCAACTATCTTAGTTGTGGACACACATCCAACATAAGTTTCTGAGAAATCCTCCGTCTCGTTTTTATGGGAAGATACTTCCTTTTTCACCGTAGGCCTGAAAGCGCTCGAAATGTCCACTTCCAGATACTGCAGAAAGAGTGTTTCAAACCTGCTCTATGAAACGGAATGTTCAGCTCTGAGGCTTGAATGCAGATATCACAAAGTAGTTTCTGACAGAGCTTCTGTCTAGATTTTAGAAGAAGATATTCCCATCTCCAATGAAATCGTTAGAACTATCTTGATATCCACATACAGATTCTACAAAAAGAGTGTTTCCAAACTGCTCTATAAAAAGAAAGGTTCAACTCTGTTAGTTGAGGACACTCATCACAAAGAAGTTTCTGAGAATGCTTCTGTCTAGATTTTATATGAAGATATTCCCGTTTCCAACGAAATCTTCACAGTTATCCAAAAATCGACTTGCAGATTCTACAAAAAGAGTGTTTCCAAACTGCTCTATCAAAAGAAAGTTTCAACTCTGTTAGTTGAGGACACACATGCCAAATAAGTTTCGGAGAATGCTTCTGTGTAGATTTAATGGGGAGATATTTCGTTTTTCACCATAGGCCCGAATGCGCTCGAAATGTCCACTTCCAGACACTACAGAAAGAGGGTTTCCAACCTGCTCTATGAAAGGGAATGTTCAGCTAAGTGAGTTGAATGCAGATATCACAAAGTAGTTTCTGACAGTGCTTCTGTCTAGATTTCAGATGAAGATATTCCCGTTTCCAATGAAATCGTTAGAACTATCTTGATATCCACTTACAGATTCTACAAAAAGAGTGTTTCGAAAGTGCTCTGTCAAAAGAAAGGTTCAACTCTGTTAGTTGAGGACACTCATCACAAAGAAGTTTCTGAGAATGCTTTTGTCAAGATTTTATATGAAGATATTCCCGTTTCCTATGAAATCTTCACAGTTATCCAAATATCCACTTGAAGATTCTACAAAAAGAGTGTTTCCAAACTGCTGTAGCAAAAGAAATGTTGAACTCTGTTAGTTGAGGACAAACATCACAAAGAAGTTTCTCAGAATACTTCTGTCAAGATTTTATATGAAGATATTACCGTTTCCAACGAAATCTTCACAGTTATCCAAATATCCACTTGCAGATTCTACAAAAAGAGTGTTTCCAAACTGCTATATCAAAAGAAATGATCAAGTCTGTTAGTGGAGTAAACTCATCCCAAATGAGTTTCTTAGAATGCTTTTGTCTAGATTTTATGGGATGATATTTCCTTTTTCACCATAGGCCTGAAAGCGCTCGAAATGTCCACTTCCAGATACTACAGAAAGACTGTTTCAAACCTACTCTATGAAAGGGAATGTTCAGCTCTGTGACTTGAATGCAGATATCACAAAGTAGTTTCTGACAGCGCTTCTGTCTAGATTTTAGATGAAGATATTCCCGTTTCCAACGAAATCATCACAGTTATCCAAATATCCACTTACAGATTCTACAAAAACAGTGTTTCCAAACTGCTGTATCCAAAGAAAGGTTCAACTCTGTTAGTTGAGGACACACATCCCAAATAAGTTTCTGAGAACGCTTCTGTGTAGATTTAAAGGGGAGATATTTCGTTTTTCACCATAGGCCCGAATGCGCTCGAAATGTCCACTTCCAGACACTACAGAAAGAGGGTTTCCAACCTGCTCTATGAAAGGGAATGTTCAGCTCTGTGACTTGAATGCAGATATCAGAAAGTAGTTTCTGACAGTGCTTCTGTCTAGAATTTAGATGAAGATATTCCCGTTTCCAACGAAATCCTTAGGACTATCTAGATATCCAATTACAGATTCCACAAAAAGAGTGTTTCCAAACTGCTCTATAAAAAGAAAGGTTCAACTCTGTTAGTTGAGGACACTCATCACAAAGAAGTTTCTGAGAATGCTTCTGTCTAGATTTTATATGAAGATATTCCCGTTTCCAACGAAATCTTCACAGTTATCCAAACATCGACTTGCAGATTCTACAAAAAGAGTGTTTCCAAACTGCTCTATCAAAAGAAAGTTTCAACTCTGTTAGTTGAGGACACACATGCCAAATAAGTTTCTGAGAATGTTTCTGTGTAGTTTTTATGGGAAGATATTACGTTTTTCACCAAAGGCCTGAATGCGCTCTAAATATCCACTTCCAGATACTATAGAAAGAGGGTTTCAAATCTGCTCTTTGAAAGGGAATGTTCAGCTCTGTGACTTGAATGCAAATATCACAAAGTAATTTCTGACAGTGCTTCTGTCTAGATTTCAGATGAAGATATTCCCTTTTCCAATGAAATCGTTAGAACTATCTAGATATCCACTAACAGATTCGACAAATGAGTGTTTCCAAAGTGCTCTGTCAAAAGAAAGGTTCAACTCTGTTAGTTGAGGACACTCATCACAAAGAAGTTTCTGAGAATGCTTCTGTCTAGATTTTATATGAAGATATTCCCGTTTCCAACGAAATCATCACAGTTATCCAACTTCCACTTGCAGATTCTACAAAAAGAGTGTTTCCAAATTGCTGTATCAAAAGAAAGGTTGAACTCTGTTAGTTGAGGACACACATCACAAAGAAGTTTCTGAGAATGCTTCTGTCTATATTTTACATGAAGATGTTCCCGTTTCCTATGAAATCTTCACAGCTTTCCAAATATCCACTTGCAGATTCTACAAAAAGAGTGTTTCCAAACTGCTGTATCAAAAGAAAGTTCAAATCTCTTAGTTGAGAACACACATCCCAAATAAGTTTCTGAGACAGCCTCTGTCTCGTTTTTATGGGAAATACTTCCTTTTTCCCCGTAGGCCAGAAAGCACTCGAAATGTCCACTTCCAGATACTGCAGAAAGAGTGTTTCAAACCTGCTCTATGAAACGGAATGTTCAGCTCTTAGACTTGAATGCAGATATCACAAAGTATTTTCTGACAGTGCTTCTGTCTAGATTTTAGAAGAAGATATTCCCGTTTCCAACAAAATCGTTAGAACTGTCTTGATATCCACATACAGATTCTACAAAAAGAGTGTTTCCAAACCGCTCTATAAAAAGAAAGGTTCAACTCTGTTAGTTGAGGACACACATCACAAGGAAGTTTCTGAGAATGCTTCTGTCTAGATTTTATATAAAGACATTCCCGTTTCCAATGAAATCTTCACAGTTATCCAAATATCCACTTGAAGATTCCACAAAAAGAGTGTTTCCAAACTGCTCTATCAAAAGAAAGGTTGAACACTGTTAGTTGAGGACACACATCACAAAGAAGTTTCTGAGAATGCTTCTGTCTAGATTTTAAATGAAGATATTCCCGTTTCCGACTAAATCTTCATAGCTATAACAATATCCACTTACAGATTCTACAAAAAGAGTGTTTCCATACTGCTGTAGCAAAAGAAAGGCTCAACTCTGTTAGTTGAGGACACACATCACAAAGAAGTTTCTGAGAATGCTTCTGTCTAGATTTTACATGAAGATATTACCGTTTCCTACGAAATCTTCTCAGCTTTCCAAATATACACTTGCAGATTCTACAAAAAGAGTGTTTCCAAACTGCTGTATCAAAAGAAAGGTTCAAATCTCTTAGTTGTGGACACACATCCCACAGAAGTTTCTGAGAAATCCTCCGTCTCGTTTTTATGGGAAGATACTTCCTTTTTCACCGTAGGCCGGAAAGCGCTCGAAATGTCCACTTGCAGATACTGCAGAAAGAGTGTTTCAAACCTGCTCTATGAAACGGAATGTTCAGCTCTGAGACTTGAATGCAGATATCACAATGTAGTTTCTGACAGTGCTTCTGTCTAGATTTTAGAAGAAGATATTCCCGTTTCCAATGAAATCGTTAGAACTATCTTGATATCCACATACAGATTCTACAAAAAGAGTGTTTCCAAACTGCTCTATAAAAAGAAAGGTTCAACTCTGTTAGTTGAGGACACTCATCACAAAGAAGTTTCTGAGAATGCTTCTGTCTAGATTTTATATGAAGATATTCCCTTTTCCCACGAAATCTTCACAGTTATCCAAAAATCGACTTGCAGATTCTACAAAAAGAGTGTTTCCAAACTGCTCTATCAAAAGAAAGTTTCAACTCGGTTAGTTGAGGACACACATGCCAAATAAGTTTCGGAGAATGCTTCTGTGTAGATTTAATGGGGAGATATTTCGTTTTTCACCATAGGCCCGAATGCGCTCGAAATGTCCACTTCCAGACACTACAGAAAGAGGGTTTCCAACCTGCTCTATGAAAGGGAATGTTCAGCTAAGTGAGGTGAATGCAGATATCACAAAGTAGTTTCTGACAGTGCTTCTGTCTAGATTTCAGATGAAGATATTCCCGTTACCAATGAAATCGTTAGAGCTATCTTGATATCCACTTACAGATACTACCAAAAGAGTGTTTCGAAAGTGCTCTGTCAAAAGAAAGGTTCAACTCTGTTAGTTGAGGACACTCATCACAAAGAAGATTCTGAGAATGCTTTTGTCAAGATTTTATATGAAGATATTCCCGTTTCCTATGAAATCTTCACAGTTATCCAAATATCCACTTGAAGATTCTACAAAAAGAGTGTTTCCAAACTGCTGTAGCAAAAGAAATGTTGAACTCTGTTAGTTGAGGACAAACATCACAAAGAAGTCTCTGAGAATGCTTCTGTCAAGATTTTATATGAAGATATTACCGTTTCCAACGAAATCTTCACAGTTATCCAAATATCCACTTGCAGATTCTACAAAAAGAGTGTTTCCAAACTGCTATATCAAAAGAAATGATCAAGTCTGTTAGTGGAGTAAACTCATCCCAAATGAGTTTCTTAGAATGCTTTTGTCTAGATTTTATGGGATGATATTTCCTTTTTCACCATAGGCCTGAAAGCGCTCGAAATGTCCACTTCCAGATACTACAGAAAGACTGTTTCAAACCTACTCTATGAAAGGAAATGTTCAGCTCTGTGACTTGAATGCAGATATCACAAAGTAGTTTCTGACAGCGCGTCTGTCTAGATTTTAGATGAAGATATTCCCGTTTCCAACGAAATCATCACAGTTATCCAAATATCCACTTACAGATTCTACAAAAACAGTGTTTCCAAACTGCTGTATCCAAAGAAAGGTTCAACTCTGTTAGTTGAGGACACACATCCCAAATAAGTTTCTGAGAACGCTTCTGTGTAGATTTAAAGGGGAGATATTTCGTTTTTCACCATAGGCCCGAATGCGCTCGAAATGTCCACTTCCAGACACTACAGAAAGAGGGTTTCCAACCTGCTCTATGAAAGGGAATGTTCAGCTCTGTGACTTGAATGCAGATATCACAAAGTAGTTTCTGACAGTGCTTCTGTCTAGAATTTAGATGAAGATATTCCCGTTTCCAACGAAATCCTTAGGACTATCTAGATATCCAATTACAGATTCCACAAAAAGAGTGTTTCCAAACTGCTCTATAAAAAGAAAGGTTCAACTCTGTTAGTTGAGGACACTCATCACCAAGAAGTTTCTGAGAATGCTTCTGTCTAGATTTTATATGAAGATATTCCCGTTTCCAACGAAATCTTCACAGTTATCCAAACATCGACTTGCAGATTCTACAAAAAGAGTGTTTCCAAACTGCTCTATCAAAAGAAAGTTTCAACTCTGTTAGTTGAGGACACACATGCCAAATAAGTTTCTGAGAATGCTTCTGTGTAGTTTTTATGGGAAGATATTACGTTTTTCACCAAAGGCCAGAATGCGCTCGAAATATCCAATTCCAGAAACTACAGAAGGAGAGTTTCAAACCTGCTCTTTGAAAGGGAATGTTCAGCTCTGTGACTTGAATGAAGATATCACAAAGTAGTTTCTGACAGTGCTTCTGTCTAGATTTCAGATGAAGATATTCCCTTTTCCAATGAAATCGTTAGAACTATCTAGATATCCACTAACAGATTCGACAAATGGGTGTTTCCAAAGTGCTCTGTCAAAAGAAAGGTTCAACTCTGTTAGTTGAAGACACTCATCACAAAGAAGTTTCTGAGAATGCTTCTGTCTAGATTTTATATGAAGATATTCCCGTTTCCAACGAAATCATCACAGTTATCCAACTTCCACTTGCAGATTCTACAAAAAGAGTGTTTCCAAATTGCTGTATCAAAAGAAAGGTTGAACTCTGTTAGTTGAGGACACACATCACAAAGAAGTTTCTGAGAATGCTTCTGTCTATATTTTACATGAAGATGTTCCCGTTTCCTATGAAATCTTCACAGCTTTCCAAATATCCACTTGCAGATTCTACAAAAAGAGTGTTTCCAAACTGCTGTATCAAAAGAAAGTTCAACTCTCTTAGTTGAGGACACACATCCCAAATAAGTTTCTGAGACAGCCTCTGTCTCGTTTTTATGGGAAATACTTCCTTTTTCTCCGTAGGCCTGAAAGCACTCGAAATGTCCACTTCCAGATACTGCAGAAGGAGTGTTTCAAACCTGCTCTATGAAAAGGAATGTTCAGCTCTGAGACTTGAATGCAGATATCACAAAGTAGTTTCTGACAGTGCTTCTGTCTAGATTTTAGAAGAAGATATTCCCGTTTCCAACAAAATCGTTAGAACTGTCTTGATATCCACATACAGATTCTACAAAAAGAGTGTTTCCAAACCGCTCTATAAAGAGAAAGGTTCAACTCTGTTAGTTGAGGACACACATCACAAAGAAGTTTCTGAGAATGCTTCTGTCTAGATTTTAAATGAAGATATTCCCTTTTCCAACGAAATCTTCAGAGCTATAAAAATATCCACTTACAGATTCTACAAAAAGAGTGTTTCCAAACTGCTGTAGCAAAAGAAAGGCTCAACTCTGTTAGTTGAGGACACACATCACAAAGAAGTTTCTGAGAATGCTTCTGTCTAGATTTTACATGAAGATATTCCCGTTTCCTACGAAATCTTCACAGCTTTCCAAATATCCACATGCAGATTCTACAAAAAGTGTGTTTCCAAACTGCTGTATCAAAAGAAAGGTTCAACTCTCTTAGTTGTGGACACACATCCAACATAAGTTTCTGAGAAATCCTCCGTCTCGTTTTTATGGGAAGATACTTCCTTTTTCACCGTAGGCCTGAAAGCGCTCGAAATGTCCACTTGCAGATACTGTAGAAAGAGTGTTTCAAACCTGCTCTATGAAACGGAATGTTCAGCTCTGAGGCTTGAATGCAGATATCACATAGTAGTTTCTGACAGAGCTTCTGTCTAGATTTTAGAAGAAGATATTCCCGTCTCCAATGAAATCATTAGAACTATCTTGATATCCACATACAGATTCTACAAAAAGAGTGTTTCCAAACTGCTCTATAAAAAGAAAGGTTCAACTCTGTTAGTTGAGGACACTCATCACAAAGAAGTTTCTGAGAATGCTTCTGTCTAGATTTTATATGAAGATATTCCCGTTTCCAACGAAATCTTCACAGTTATCCAAAAATCGACTTGCAGATTCTACAAAAAGAGTGTTTCCAAACTGCTCTATCAAAAGAAAGTTTCAACTCTGTTAGCTGAGGACACACATGCCAAATAAGTTTCGGAGAATGCTTCTGTGTAGATTTAATGGGGAGATATTTCGTTTTTCACCATAGGCCCGAATGCGCTCGAAATGTCCACTTCCAGACACTACAGAAAGAGGGTTTCCAACCTGCTCTATGAAAGGGAATGTTCAGCTAAGTGAGTTGAATGCAGATATCACAAAGTAGTTTCTGACAGTGCTTCTGTCTAGATTTCAGATGAAGATATTCCCGTTTCCAATGAAATCGTTAGAACTATCTTGATATCCACTTACAGATTCTACAAAAAGAGTGTTTCGAAAGTGCTCTGTCAAATGAAAGGTTCAACTCTGTTAGTTGAGGACACTCATCACAAAGAAGTTTCTGAGAATGCTTTTGTCAAGATTTTATATGAAGATATTCCCGTTTCCTATGTAATCTTCACAGTTATCCAAATATCCACTTGAAGATTCTACAAAAAGAGTGTTTCCAAACTGCTGTAGCAAAAGAAATGTTGAACTCTGTTAGTTGAGGACAAACATCACAAAGAAGTTTCTCAGAATACTTCTGTCAAGATTTTATATGAAGATATTACCGTTTCCAACGAAATCTTCACATTTATCCAAATATCCACTTGAAGATTCCACTAAAAGAGTGTTTCCAAACTGCTGTAGCAAAAGAAATGTTGAACTCTGTTAGTTGAGGACACACATCACAAAGAAGTTTCTGAGAATGCTTCTTTCTAGATTTTAGATGAAGATATTCCCGTTTCCAACGATATCATCACAGTTAAACAAATATCCACTTGCAGATTCTACAAAAAGAGTGTTTCCAAACTGCTCTATCCAAAGAAAGGTTCAACTCTGTTAGTTGAGGACACACATCACAAAGAAGTTTCTGAGAATGCTTCTGTCTAGATTTTAAATGAAGATATTCCCGTTTCCAACGAAATCTTCAGAGCTATAACAATATCCACTTACAGATTCTACAAAAAGAGTTTTTCCAAACTGCTGTAGCAAAAGAAAGGTTCTACTCTGTTAGTTGAGGACACACATCACAAAGAAGTTTCTGAGAATGCTTCTGTCTAGATTTTACATGAAGATATCCCCGTTTCCTATGAAATCTTCACAGCTTTCCAAATATCCACTTGCAGATTCTACAAAAAGTGTGTTTCCAAACTGCTGTATCAAAAGAAAGGTTCAACTCTCTTAGTTGAGGATACACATCCCACATAAGTTTCTGAGAAATCCTCCGTCTCGTTTTTATGGGAAGATACTTCCTTTTTCACTGTAGGCCTGAAAGCGCTCGAAATGTCCACTTGCAGATACTGCAGAAAGAGTGTTTCAAACCTGCTCTATGAAACGGAATGTTCAGCTCTGAGGCTTGAATGCAGATATCACAAAGTAGTTTCTGACAGTGCTTCTGTCTAGATTTTAGAAGAAGATATTCCCGTTTCCAATGAAATCGTTAGAACTATCTGGATATCCACATACAGATTCTACAAAAAGAGTGTTTCCAAACTGCTCTATAAAAAGAAAGGTTCAACTCTGTCAGTTGAGGACACTCATCACAAAGAAGTTTCTGAGAATGCTTCTGTCTAGATTTTATAGGAAGGTATTCCCGTTTCCCACGAAATCTTCACAGTTATCCAAACATCGACTTGCAGATTCTACAAAAAGAGTGTTTCCAAACTGCTTTATCAAAAGAAAGTTTCAACTCTGTTAGTTGAGGACACACATGCCAAATAAGTTTCTGAGAATGCTTCTGTGTAGTTTTTATGGGAAGATATTACGTTTTTCACCAAAGGCCCGAATGCGCTCGAAATATCCAATTCCAGAAACTACAGAAGGAGAGTTTCAAACCTGCTCTTTGAAAGGGAATGTTCAGCTCTGTGACTTGAATGAAGATATCACAAAGTAGTTTCTGACAGTGCTTCTGTCTAGATTTCAGATGAAGATATTCCCTTTTCCAATGAAATCGTTAGAACTATCTAGATATCCACTAACAGATTCGACAAATGGGTGTTTCCAAAGTGCTCTGTCAAAAGAAAGGTTCAACTCTGTTAGTTGAAGACACTCATCACAAAGAAGTTTCTGAGAATGCTTCTGTCTAGATTTTATATGAAGATATTCCCGTTTCCAACGAAATCATCACAGTTATCCAACTTCCACTTGCAGATTCTACAAAAAGAGTGTTTCCAAATTGCTGTATCAAAAGAAAGGTTGAACTCTGTTAGTTGAGGACACACATCACAAAGAAGTTTCTGAGAATGCTTCTGTCTATATTTTACATGAAGATGTTCCCGTTTCCTATGAAATCTTCACAGCTTTCCAAATATCCACTTGCAGATTCTACAAAAAGAGTGTTTCCAAACTGCTGTATCAAAAGAAAGTTCAACTCTCTTAGTTGAGGACACACATCCCAAATAAGTTTCTGAGACAGCCTCTGTCTCGTTTTTATGGGGAATACTTCCTTTTTCTCCGTAGGCCTGAAAGCACTCGAAATGTCCACTTCCAGATACTGCAGAAGGAGTGTTTCAAACCTGCTCTATGAAAAGGAATGTTCAGCTCTGAGACTTGAATGCAGATATCACAAAGTAGTTTCTGACAGTGCTTCTGTCTAGATTTTAGAAGAAGATATTCCCGTTTCCAACAAAATCGTTAGAACTGTCTTGATATCCACATACAGATTCTACAAAAAGAGTGTTTCCAAACCGCTCTATAAAGAGAAAGGTTCAACTCTGTTAGTTGAGGACACACATCACAAAGAAGTTTCTGAGAATGCTTCTGTCTAGATTTTAAATGAAGATATTCCCTTTTCCAACGAAATCTTCAGAGCTATAAAAATATCCACTTACAGATTCTACAAAAAGAGTGTTTCCAAACTGCTGTAGCAAAAGAAAGGCTCAACTCTGTTAGTTGAGGACACACATCACAAAGAAGTTTCTGAGAATGCTTCTGTCTAGATTTTACATGAAGATATTCCCGTTTCCTACGAAATCTTCACAGCTTTCCAAATATCCACATGCAGATTCTACAAAAAGTGTGTTTCCAAACTGCTGTATCAAAAGAAAGGTTCAACTCTCTTAGTTGTGGACACACATCCAACATAAGTTTCTGAGAAATCCTCCGTCTCGTTTTTATGGGAAGATACTTCCTTTTTCACCGTAGGCCTGAAAGCGCTCGAAATGTCCACTTGCAGATACTGTAGAAAGAGTGTTTCAAACCTGCTCTATGAAACGGAATGTTCAGCTCTGAGGCTTGAATGCAGATATCACATAGTAGTTTCTGACAGAGCTTCTGTCTAGATTTTAGAAGAAGATATTCCCGTCTCCAATGAAATCATTAGAACTATCTTGATATCCACATACAGATTCTACAAAAAGAGTGTTTCCAAACAGCTCTATAAAAAGAAAGGTTCAACTCTGTTAGTTGAGGACACTCATCACAAAGAAGTTTCTGAGAATGCTTCTGTCTAGATTTTATATGAAGATATTCCCGTTTCCAACGAAATCTTCACAGTTATCCAAAAATCGACTTGCAGATTCTACAAAAAGAGTGTTTCCAAACTGCTCTATCAAAAGAAAGTTTCAACTCTGTTAGCTGAGGACACACATGCCAAATAAGTTTCGGAGAATGCTTCTGTGTAGATTTAATGGGGAGATATTTCGTTTTTCACCATAGGCCCGAATGCGCTCGAAATGTCCACTTCCAGACACTACAGAAAGAGGGTTTCCAACCTGCTCTATGAAAGGGAATGTTCAGCTAAGTGAGTTGAATGCAGATATCACAAAGTAGTTTCTGACAGTGCTTCTGTCTAGATTTCAGATGAAGATATTCCCGTTTCCAATGAAATCGTTAGAACTATCTTGATATCCACTTACAGATTCTACAAAAAGAGTGTTTCGAAAGTGCTCTGTCAAATGAAAGGTTCAACTCTGTTAGTTGAGGACACTCATCACAAAGAAGTTTCTGAGAATGCTTTTGTCAAGATTTTATATGAAGATATTCCCGTTTCCTATGTAATCTTCACAGTTATCCAAATATCCACTTGAAGATTCTACAAAAAGAGTGTTTCCAAACTGCTGTAGCAAAAGAAATGTTGAACTCTGTTAGTTGAGGACAAACATCACAAAGAAGTTTCTCAGAATACTTCTGTCAAGATTTTATATGAAGATATTACCGTTTCCAACGAAATCTTCACATTTATCCAAATATCCACTTGAAGATTCCACTAAAAGAGTGTTTCCAAACTGCTGTAGCAAAAGAAATGTTGAACTCTGTTAGTTGAGGACACACATCACAAAGAAGTTTCTGAGAATGCTTCTTTCTAGATTTTAGATGAAGATATTCCCGTTTCCAACGATATCATCACAGTTAAACAAATATCCACTTGCAGATTCTACAAAAAGAGTGTTTCCAAACTGCTCTATCCAAAGAAAGGTTCAACTCTGTTAGTTGAGGACACACATCACAAAGAAGTTTCTGAGAATGCTTCTGTCTAGATTTTAAATGAAGATATTCCCGTTTCCAACGAAATCTTCAGAGCTATAACAATATCCACTTACAGATTCTACAAAAAGAGTTTTTCCAAACTGCTGTAGCAAAAGAAAGGTTCTACTCTGTTAGTTGAGGACACACATCACAAAGAAGTTTCTGAGAATGCTTCTGTCTAGATTTTACATGAAGATATCCCCGTTTCCTATGAAATCTTCACAGCTTTCCAAATATCCACTTGCAGATTCTACAAAAAGTGTGTTTCCAAACTGCTGTATCAAAAGAAAGGTTCAACTCTCTTAGTTGAGGATACACATCCCACATAAGTTTCTGAGAAATCCTCCGTCTCGTTTTTATGGGAAGATACTTCCTTTTTCACTGTAGGCCTGAAAGCGCTCGAAATGTCCACTTGCAGATACTGCAGAAAGAGTGTTTCAAACCTGCTCTATGAAACGGAATGTTCAGCTCTGAGGCTTGAATGCAGATATCACAAAGTAGTTTCTGACAGTGCTTCTGTCTAGATTTTAGAAGAAGATATTCCCGTTTCCAATGAAATCGTTAGAACTATCTGGATATCCACATACAGATTCTACAAAAAGAGTGTTTCCAAACTGCTCTATAAAAAGAAAGGTTCAACTCTGTCAGTTGAGGACACTCATCACAAAGAAGTTTCTGAGAATGCTTCTGTCTAGATTTTATAGGAAGATATTCCCGTTTCCCACGAAATCTTCACAGTTATCCAAAAATCGACTTGCAGATTCTACAAAAAGAGTGTTTCCAAACTGCTTTATCAAAAGAAAGTTTCAACTCTGTTAGTTGAGGACACACATGCCAAATAAGTTTCGGAGAATGCTTCTGTGTAGATTTAATGGGGAGATATTTCGTTTTTCACCATAGGCCCGAATGCGCTCGAAATGTCCACTTCCAGACACTACAGAAAGAGGGTTTCCAACCTGCTCTATGAAAGGGAATGTTCAGCTAAGTGAGGTGAATGCAGATATCACAAAGTAGTTTCTGACAGTGCTTCTGTCTAGATTTCAGATGAAGATATTCCCGTTTCCAATGAAATCGTTAGAACTATCTTGATATCCACTTACAGATTCTACAAAAAGAGTGTTTCGAAAGTGCTCTGTCAAAAGAAAGGTTCAACTCTGTTAGTTGAGGACACTCATCACAAAGAAGTTTCTGAGAATGCTTTTGTCAAGATTTTATATGAAGATATTCCGGTTTCCTATGAAATCTTCACAGTTATCCAAATATCCACTTGAAGATTCTACAAAAAGAGTGTTTCCAAACTGCTGTAGCAAAAGAAATGTTGAACTCTGTTAATTGAGGACAAACATCACAAAGAAGTTTCTGAGAATGCTTCTGTCAAGATTTTATATGAAGATATTACCGTTTCCAACGAAATCTTCACAGTTATCCAAATATCCACTTGCAGATTCTACAAAAAGAGTGTTTCCAAACTGCTATATCAAAAGAAATGATCAAGTCTGTTAGTGGAGTAAACTCATCCCAAATAAGTTTCTTAGAATGCTTTTGTCTAGATTTTATGGGATGATATTTCCTTTTTCACCATAGGCCTGAAAGCGCTCGAAATGTCCACTTCCAGATACTACAGAAAGACTGTTTCAAACCTACTCTATGAAAGGGAATGTTCAGCTCTGTGACTTGAATGCAGATATCACAAAGTAGTTTCTGACAGCGCTTCTGTCTAGATTTTAGATGAAGATATTCCCGTTTCCAACGAAATCATCACAGTTATCCAAATATCCACTTACAGATTCTACAAAAACAGTGTTTCCAAACTGCTGTATCCAAAGAAAGGTTCAACTCCGTTAGTTGAGGACACACATCCCAAATAAGTTTCTGAGAACGCTTCTGTGTAGATTTAAAGGGGAGATATTTCGTTTTTCACCATAGGCCCGAATGCGCTCGAAATGTCCACTTCCAGACACTACAGAAAGAGGTTTTCCAACCTGCTCTACGAAAGGGAATGTTCAGCTCTGTGACTTGAATGCAGATATCACAAAGTAGTTTCTGACAGTGCTTCTGTCTAGAATTTAGATGAAGATATTCCCGTTTCCAACGAAATCCTTAGGACTATCTAGATATCCAATTACAGATTCCACAAAAAGAGTGTTTCCAAACTGCTCTATAAAAAGAAAGGTTCAACTCTGTTAGTTGAGGACACTCATCACCAAGAAGTTTCTGAGAATGCTTCTGTCTAGATTTTATATGAAGATATTCCCGTTTCCAACGAAATCTTCACAGTTATCCAAACATCGACTTGCAGATTCTACAAAAAGAGTGTTTCCAAACTGCTCTATCAAAAGAAAGTTTCAAATCTCTTAGTTGAGGACACACATGCCAAATAAGTTTCTGAGAATGCTTCTGTGTAGTTTTTATGGGAAGATATTACGTTTTTCACCATAGGCCCGAATGCGCTCGAAATATCCACTTCCAGATACCACAGAAAGAGGGTTTCAAACCTGCTCCTTGAAAGGGAATGTTCAGCTCTGTGACTTGAATGCAGATATCACAAAGTAGTTTCTGACAGTGCTTCTGTCTAGATTTCAGATGAAGATATTCCCTTTTCCAATGAAATCGTTAGAACTATCTAGATATCCACTAACAGATTCGACAAAAAGAGTGTTTCCAAAGTGCTCTGTCAAAAGAAAGGTTCAACTCTGTTAGTTGAGGACACTCATCACAAAGAAGTTTCTGAGAATGCTTCTGTCTAGATTTTATATGAAGATATTCCCGTTTCCAACGAAATCATCACAGTTATCCAACTTCCACTTGCAGATTCTACAAAAAGAGTGTTTCCAAATTGCTGTATCAAAAGAAAGGTTGAACTCTGTTAGTTGAGGACACACATCACAAAGAAGTTTCTGAGAATGCTTCTGTCTATATTTTACATGAAGATGTTCCCGTTTCCTATGAAATCTTCACAGCTTTCCAAATATCCACTTGCAGATTCTACAAAAAGAGTGTTTCCAAACTGCTGTATCAAAAGAAAGTTCAACTCTCTTAGTTGAGGACACACATCCCAAATAAGTTTCTGAGACAGCCTCTGTCTCGTTTTTATGGGAAATACTTCCTTTTTCTCCGTAGGCCTGAAAGCACTCGAAATGTCCACTTCCAGATACTGCAGAAAGAGTGTTTCAAACCTGCTCTATGAAACGGAATGTTCAGCTCTGAGACTTGAATGCAGATATCACAAAGTAGTTTCTGACAGTGCTTCTGTCTAGATTTTAGAAGAAGATATTCCCGTTTCCAACAAAATCGTTAGAACTGTCTTGATATCCACATACAGATTCTACAAAAAGAGTGTTTCCAAACCACTCTATAAAACAAAGGTTCAACTCTGTTAGTTGAGGACACACATCACAAGGAAGTTTCTGAGAATGCTTCTGTCTAGATTTTATATAAAGATATTGCCGTTTCCAATGAAATCTTCACAGTTATCCAAATATCCACTTGAAGATTCCACAAAAAGAGTGTTTCCAAACTGCTGTAGCAAAAGAAATGTTGAACTCTGTTAGTTGAGGACACACATCACAAAGAAGTTTCAGAGAATGCTTCTGTCTAGATTTTAAATGAAGATATTCCCGTTTCCAACGAAATCTTCAGAGCTATACCAATATCCACTAACAGATTCTACAAAAAGAGTGTTTCCAAACTGCTGTAGCAAAAGAAAGGTTCAACTCTGTTAGTTGAGGACACACATCACAAAGATGTTTCTGAGAATGCTTCTGTCTAGATTTTACATGAAGATATTCCCGTTTCCTACGAAATCTTCACAGCTTTCCAAATATCCACTTGCAGATTCTACAAAAAGAGTGTTTCCAAACTGCTATATCAAAAGAAATGATCAAGTCTGTTAGTGGAGTAAACTCATCCCAAATAAGTTTCTTAGAATGCTTTTGTCTAGATTTTATGGGATGATATTTCCTTTTTCACCATAGGCCTGAAAGCGCTCGAAATGTCCACTTCCAGATACTACAGAAAGACTGTTTCAAACCTACTCTATGAAAGGGAATGTTCAGCTCTGTGACTTGAATGCAGATATCACAAAGTAGTTTCTGACAGCGCTTCTGTCTAGATTTTAGATGAAGATATTCCCGTTTCCAACGAAATCATCACAGTTATCCAAATATCCACTTACAGATTCTACAAAAACAGTGTTTCCAAACTGCTGTATCCAAAGAAAGGTTCAACTCCGTTAGTTGAGGACACACATCCCAAATAAGTTTCTGAGAACGCTTCTGTGTAGATTTAAAGGGGAGATATTTCGTTTTTCACCATAGGCCCGAATGCGCTCGAAATGTCCACTTCCAGACACTACAGAAAGAGGTTTTCCAACCTGCTCTACGAAAGGGAATGTTCAGCTCTGTGACTTGAATGCAGATATCACAAAGTAGTTTCTGACAGTGCTTCTGTCTAGAATTTAGATGAAGATATTCCCGTTTCCAACGAAATCCTTAGGACTATCTAGATATCCAATTACAGATTCCACAAAAAGAGTGTTTCCAAACTGCTCTATAAAAAGAAAGGTTCAACTCTGTTAGTTGAGGACACTCATCACCAAGAAGTTTCTGAGAATGCTTCTGTCTAGATTTTATATGAAGATATTCCCGTTTCCAACGAAATCTTCACAGTTATCCAAACATCGACTTGCAGATTCTACAAAAAGAGTGTTTCCAAACTGCTCTATCAAAAGAAAGTTTCAAATCTCTTAGTTGAGGACACACATGCCAAATAAGTTTCTGAGAATGCTTCTGTGTAGTTTTTATGGGAAGATATTACGTTTTTCACCATAGGCCCGAATGCGCTCGAAATATCCACTTCCAGATACCACAGAAAGAGGGTTTCAAACCTGCTCCTTGAAAGGGAATGTTCAGCTCTGTGACTTGAATGCAGATATCACAAAGTAGTTTCTGACAGTGCTTCTGTCTAGATTTCAGATGAAGATATTCCCTTTTCCAATGAAATCGTTAGAACTATCTAGATATCCACTAACAGATTCGACAAAAAGAGTGTTTCCAAAGTGCTCTGTCAAAAGAAAGGTTCAACTCTGTTAGTTGAGGACACTCATCACAAAGAAGTTTCTGAGAATGCTTCTGTCTAGATTTTATATGAAGATATTCCCGTTTCCAACGAAATCATCACAGTTATCCAACTTCCACTTGCAGATTCTACAAAAAGAGTGTTTCCAAATTGCTGTATCAAAAGAAAGGTTGAACTCTGTTAGTTGAGGACACACATCACAAAGAAGTTTCTGAGAATGCTTCTGTCTATATTTTACATGAAGATGTTCCCGTTTCCTATGAAATCTTCACAGCTTTCCAAATATCCACTTGCAGATTCTACAAAAAGAGTGTTTCCAAACTGCTGTATCAAAAGAAAGTTCAACTCTCTTAGTTGAGGACACACATCCCAAATAAGTTTCTGAGACAGCCTCTGTCTCGTTTTTATGGGAAATACTTCCTTTTTCTCCGTAGGCCTGAAAGCACTCGAAATGTCCACTTCCAGATACTGCAGAAAGAGTGTTTCAAACCTGCTCTATGAAACGGAATGTTCAGCTCTGAGACTTGAATGCAGATATCACAAAGTAGTTTCTGACAGTGCTTCTGTCTAGATTTTAGAAGAAGATATTCCCGTTTCCAACAAAATCGTTAGAACTGTCTTGATATCCACATACAGATTCTACAAAAAGAGTGTTTCCAAACCACTCTATAAAACAAAGGTTCAACTCTGTTAGTTGAGGACACACATCACAAGGAAGTTTCTGAGAATGCTTCTGTCTAGATTTTATATAAAGATATTGCCGTTTCCAATGAAATCTTCACAGTTATCCAAATATCCACTTGAAGATTCCACAAAAAGAGTGTTTCCAAACTGCTGTAGCAAAAGAAATGTTGAACTCTGTTAGTTGAGGACACACATCACAAAGAAGTTTCAGAGAATGCTTCTGTCTAGATTTTAAATGAAGATATTCCCGTTTCCAACGAAATCTTCAGAGCTATACCAATATCCACTAACAGATTCTACAAAAAGAGTGTTTCCAAACTGCTGTAGCAAAAGAAAGGTTCAACTCTGTTAGTTGAGGACACACATCACAAAGATGTTTCTGAGAATGCTTCTGTCTAGATTTTACATGAAGATATTCCCGTTTCCTACGAAATCTTCACAGCTTTCCAAATATCCACTTGCAGATTCTACAAAAAGTGTGTTTCCAAACTGCTGTATCAAAAGAAAGGTTCAACTCTCTTTGTTGCGGACACACATCCCACATAAGTTTCTGAGAAATCCTCCGTCTCGTTTTTACGGGAAGATACTTCCTTTTTCACCGTAGGCCTGAAAGAGCTCGAAATGTCCAATTCCAGATACTGCAGAAAGAGTGTTTCAAACCTGCTCTATGAAACGGAATGTTCAGCTCTGAGACTTGAATGCAGATATCACAAAGTAGTTTCTGACAGTGCTTCTGTCTAGATTTTAGAAGAAGATATTCCCGTTTCCAATGAAATCGTTGGAACTATGTTGGTATACACTTACAGACTCTACAAAAAGAGTGTTTCCAAACTGCTCTATAAAAAGAAAGTTTCAACTCTGTTAGTTGAGGACACTCATCACAAAGAAGTTTCCGAGAATGCTTCTGTGTAGATTTTATATGAAGATATTCCCGTTTCCAACGAAATCTTCACAGTTATCCAAAAATCGACTTGCAGATTCTACAAAAAGAGTGTTTCCAAACTGCTCTATCAAAAGAAAGTTTCAACTCTGTTAGTTGAGGACACACATCCCAAATAAGTTTCTGAGAACGCTTTTGTGTAGATTTAATGGGGAGATATTTCGTTTTTCACCATAGGCCCAAATGCGCTTGAAATGTCCACTTCCAGACACTACAGAAAGAGGGTTTCCAACCTGCTCTATGAAAGGGAATGTTCAGCTCTGTGACTTGAATGCAGATATCACAAAGTAGTTTCTTACAGTGCTTCTGTCTAGAATTTAGATGAAGGTATTCCCGTTTCCAACGAAATCGTTAGTACTATCTAGATATCCAATTACAGATTCCACAAAAAGAGTGTTTCCAAACTGCTCTATAAAAAGAAAGGTTGAACTCTGTTAGTTGAGGACACTCATCACAAAGAAGTTTCTGAGAATTCTTCTGTGTATATTTTATATGAAGATATTCTCCTTTCCAACGAAATCTTCACAGTTATCCAATTATCCAATTGAGGATTCTACCAAATGAGTGTTTCCAAAGTGCTCTATTAATAAAATGGTTCAACTCTGTTAGTTGAGGACACTCATCACAAAGAAGTTTCTAAGAATGCTTCTGTCGAGATTTTATATGAAGATATTCCCGTTTCCAACAAAATCTTCACAGTTACCCAATCATCGACTTGCAGATTCTAAAAAAAGAGTGTTTCCTAACTGCTCTATCAAAAGAAAGGTTCAACTCTGTTAGTTGAGGACACAAATCCCAAATATGTTTCTGAGAATGCTTCTGTCTAGATTTTATGGGTAGATATTTCGTTTTTCACCATAGGCCCGAAAGCGCTCGAAATGTCCATTTCCAGACACAACAGAAAGAGAGTTTCAAACCTGCTCTTTGAAAGGAAATATTCAGCTCTGTGACTTGAATGCAGATATCACAAAGTAGTTTCTGACAGTGCTTCTGTCTAGATTTCAGATGAAGATATACCCGTTTCCAATGAAATCGTTAGTACTATCTAGATATCCACTTACACTTTCTACAAAAGAGTGTTTCCAAAGTGCTCTGTCAAAAGAAAGTTTCAACTCTGTTAGTTGAGGACACTCATCACAAAGAAGTTTCTGAGAATGCTTCTGTCTAGATTTTAGATGAAGATATTCCCGTTTCCAACGAAATCTTCACAGTTATCCAAATATCCACTTGTAGATTCTACAAAAAGATTGTTTCCAAACTGCTGTAGCAAAAGAAATGTTGAACTCCGTTAGTTGAGGACAAACATCACAAAGAAGTTTCTGAGAATGCTTCTTTCTAGATTTTAGATGAAGATATTCCCGTTTCCGACGATATCATCTAAGTTAAACAAATATCCACTTGCAGATTCTACAAAAAGAGTGTTTCGAAACTGCTCTATCAAAAGAAATGATCAAGTCTGTTAGTGGAGTAAACTAATCCCAAATAAGTTTCTTAGAATGCTTCTGTCTAGATTTTATGGGATGATATTTCCTTTTTCACCATAGGTCTGAAAGCGCTCGAAATGTCCACTTCCAGATACTACAGAAAGACTGTTTCAAACCTACTCTATGAAAGGGAATGTTCAGCTCTGTGACTTGAATGCAGATATCACAAAGTAGTTTCTGACAGCGCTTCTGTCTAGATTTTAGATGAAGATATTCCCGTTTCCAACGAAATCATCACAGTTATCCAAATATCCACTTACAGATTCTACAAAAACAGTGTTTCCAAACTGCTGTATCCAAAGAAAGGTTCAACTCTGTTAGTTGAGGACACACATCCCAAATAAGTTTCTGAGAACGCTTCTGTGTAGATTTTATATGAAGATATTCCCGTTTCCAACGAAATCTTCACAGTTATCCAATTATCCACTTGAAGATTCTACAAAAAGAGTGTTTCAAAACTGCTCTATCAAAAGAAATGATCAAGTCTGTTAGTGGAGTAAACTCATCCCAAATAAGTTTCTTAGAATTCTTCTGTCTAGATTTTATGGGATGATATTTCCTTTTTCACCATAGGCCTGAAAGCGCTCGAAATGTCCACTTCCAGATACTACAGAAAGACTGTTTCAAACCTACTCTATGAAAGGGAATGTTCAGCTCTGTGACTTGAATGCAGATATCACAAAGTAGTTTCTGACAGCGCTTCTGTCTAGATTTTAGATGAAGATATTCCCGTTTCCAACGAAATCATCACAGTTATCCAAATATCCACTTACAGATTCTACAAAAACAGTGTTTCCAAACTGCTGTATCCAAAGAAAGGTTCAACTCTGTTAGTTGAGGACACACATCCCAAATAAGTTTCTGAGAATGCTTCTGTGTAGATTTAATGGGGAGATATTTCGTTTTTCACCATAGGCCCGAATACGCTTGAAATGTCCACTTCCAGACACTACAGAAAGAGGGTTTCCAACCTGCTCTATGAAAGGGAATGTTCAGCTCTGTGACTTGAATGCAGATATCACAAAGTAGTTTCTGACAGTGCTTCTGTCTAGAATTTAGATGAAGATATTCCCGTTTCCAACGAAATCCTTAGGACTATCTAGATATCCAATTACAGATTCCACAAAAAGAGTGTTTCCAAACTGCTCTATAAAAAGAAAGGTTCAACTCTGTTAGTTGAGGACACTCATCACAAAGAAGTTTCTGAGAATGCTTCTGTCTAGATTTTATATGAAGATATTCCCGTTTCCAACGAAATCTTCACAGTTATCCAAACATCGACTTGCAGATTCTACAAAAAGGGTGTTTCCAAATTGCTGTATCAAAAGAAAGGTTGAACGCTGTTAGTTGAGGACACACATCACAAAGAAGTTTCTGAGAATGCTTCTTCTATATTTTACATGAAGATGTTCCCGTTTCCTATGAAATCTTCACAGCTTTCCAAATATCCACTTGCAGATTCTACAAAAAGAGTGTTTCCAAACTGCTGTATCAAAAGAAAGTTCAACTCTCTTAGTTGAGGACACACATCCCAAATAAGTTTCTGAGACAGCCTCTGTCTCGTTTATATGGGAAATACTTCCTTTTTCTCCGTAGGCCTGAAAGCACTCGAAATGTCCACTTCCAGATACTGCAGAAAGAGTGTTTCAAACCTGCTCTATGAAACGGAATGTTCAGCTCTGAGACTTGAATGCAGATATCACAAAGTAGTTTCTGACAGTGCTTCTGTCTAGATTTTAGAAGAAGATATTCCCGTTTCCAACAAAATCGTTAGAACTGTCTTGATATCCACATACAGATTCTACAAAAAGAGTGTTTCCAAACCGCTCTATAAAAAGAAAGGTTCAACTCTGTTAGTTGAGGACACACATCACAAGGAAGTTTCTGAGAATGCTTCTGTCTAGATTTTATATAAAGATATTCCCGTTTCCAATGAAATCTTCACAGTTATCCAAATATCCACTTGAAGATTTCACAAAAAGAGTGTTTCCAAACTGCTCTATCAAAAGAAAGGTTGAACACTGTTAGTTGAGGACACACATCACAAAGAAGTTTCTGAGAATGCTTCTTTCTAGATTTTAGATGAAGATATTCCCGTTTCCAACGATATCATCACAGTTAAACAAATATCCACTTGCAGATTCTACAAAAAGAGTGTTTCCAAAGTGCTCTATCCAAAGAAAGGTTCAACTCTGTTAGTTGAGGACACACATCACAAAGAAGTTTATGAGAATGCTTCTGTCTAGATTTTAAATGAAGATATTCCCGTTTCCAACGAAATCTTCAGAGCTATAACAATATCCACTTACAGATTCTACAAAAAGAGTGTTTCTAAACTGCTGTAGCAAAAGAAAGGCTCAACTCTGTTAGTTGAGGACACACATCACAAAGAAGTTTCTGAGAATGCTTCTGTCTAGATTTTACATGAAGATATTACCGTTTCCTACGAAATCTTCACAGCTTTCCAAATACACACTTGCAGATTCTACAAAAAGTGTGTTTCCAAACTGCTGTATCAAAAGAAAGGTTCAACTCTCTTAGTTGTGGACACACATCCCACATAAGTTTCTGAGAAATCCTCCGTCTCGTTTTTATGGGAAGATACTTCCTTTTTCACCGTAGGCCTGAAAGCGCTCGAAATGTCCACTTGCAGATACTGCAGAAAGAGTGTTTCAAACCTGCTCTATGAAACGGAATGTTCAGCTCTGAGGCTTGAATGCAGATATCACAAAGTAGTTTCTGACAGTGCTTCTGTCTAGATTTTAGAAGAAGATATTCCCGTTTCCAATGAAATCGTTAGAACTATCTTGATATCCACATACAGATTCTACAAAAAGAGTGTTTCCAAACTGCTCTATAAAAAGAAAGGTTCAACTCTGTTAGTTGAGGACACTCATCACAAAGAAGTTTCTGAGAATGCTTCTGTCTAGATTTTACAGGAAGATATTCCCGTTTCCAACGAAATCTTCACAGTTATCCAAAAATCGACTTGCAGATTCTACAAAAAGAGTGTTTCCAAACTGCTCTATGAAAAGAAAGTTTCAACTCCGTTAGTTGAGGACACACATGCCAAATAAGTTTCGGAGAATGCTTCTGTGTAGATTTAATGGGGAGATATTTCGTTTTTCACCATAGGCCCGAATGCGCTCGAAATGTCCACTTCCAGACACTACAGAAAGAGGGTTTCCAACCTGCTCTATGAAAGGGAATGTTCAGCTAAGTGAGGTGAATGCAGATATCACAAAGTAGTTTCTGACAGTGCTTCTGTCTAGATTTCAGATGAAGATATTCCCGTTTCCAATGAAATCGTTAGAACTATCTAGATATCCACTTACAGATTCTACAAAAAGAGTGTTTCGAAAGTGCTCTGTCAAAAGAAAGGTTCAACTCTGTTAGTTGAGGACACTCATCACAAAGAAGTTTCTGAGAATGCTTTTGTCAAGATTTTATATGAAGATATTCCCGTTTCCTATGAAATCTTCACAGTTATCCAAATATCCACTTGAAGATTCTACAAAAAGAGTGTTTCCAAACTGCTGTAGCAAAAGAAATGTTGAACTCTGTTAGTTGAGGACAAACATCACAAAGAAGTTTCTGAGAATGCTTCTGTCAAGATTTTATATGAAGATATTACCGTTTCCAACGAAATCTTCACAGTTATCCAAATATCCACTTGCAGATTCTACAAAAAGAGTGTTTCCAAACTGCTATATCAAAAGAAATGATCAAGTCTGTTAGTGGAGTAAACTCATCCCAAATAAGTTTCTTAGAATGCTTTTGTCTAGATTTTATGGGATGATATTTCCTTTTTCACCATAGGCCTGAAAGCGCTCGAAATGTCCACTTCCAGATACTACAGAAAGACTGTTTCAAACCTACTCTATGAAAGGGAATGTTCAGCTCTGTGACTTGAATGCAGATATCACAAAGTAGTTTCTGACAGCGCTTCTGTCTAGATTTTAGATGAAGATATTCCCGTTTGCAACGAAATCATCACAGTTATCCAAATATCCACTTACAGATTCTACAAAAACAGTGTTTCCAAACTGCTGTATCCAAAGAAAGGTTCAACTCTGTTAGTTGAGGACACACATCCCAAATAAGTTTCTGAGAACGCTTCTGTGTAGATTTAAAGGGGAGATATTTCGTTTTTCACCATAGGCCCGAATGCGCTCGAAATGTCCACTTCCAGACACTACAGAAAGAGGGTTTCCAACCTGCTCTATGAAAGGGAATGTTCAGCTCTGTGACTTGAATGCAGATATCACAAAGTAGTTTCTGACAGTGCTTCTGTCTAGAATTTAGATGAAGATATTCCCGTTTCCAACGAAATCCTTAGGACTATCTAGATATCCAATTACAGATTCCACAAAAAGAGTGTTTCCAAACTGCTCTATAAAAAGAAAGGTTCAACTCTGTTAGTTGAGGACACTCATCACAAAGAAGTTTCTGAGAATGCTTCTGTCTAGATTTTATATGAAGATATTCCCGTTTCCAACGAAATCTTCACAGTTATCCAAACATCGACTTGCAGATTCTACAAAAAGGGTGTTTCCAAATTGCTGTATCAAAAGAAAGGTTGAACGCTGTTAGTTGAGGACACACATCACAAAGAAGTTTCTGAGAATGCTTCTTCTATATTTTACATGAAGATGTTCCCGTTTCCTATGAAATCTTCACAGCTTTCCAAATATCCACTTGCAGATTCTACAAAAAGAGTGTTTCCAAACTGCTGTATCAAAAGAAAGTTCAACTCTCTTAGTTGAGGACACACATCCCAAATAAGTTTCTGAGACAGCCTCTGTCTCGTTTATATGGGAAATACTTCCTTTTTCTCCGTAGGCCTGAAAGCACTCGAAATGTCCACTTCCAGATACTGCAGAAAGAGTGTTTCAAACCTGCTCTATGAAACGGAATGTTCAGCTCTGAGACTTGAATGCAGATATCACAAAGTAGTTTCTGACAGTGCTTCTGTCTAGATTTTAGAAGAAGATATTCCCGTTTCCAACAAAATCGTTAGAACTGTCTTGATATCCACATACAGATTCTACAAAAAGAGTGTTTCCAAACCGCTCTATAAAAAGAAAGGTTCAACTCTGTTAGTTGAGGACACACATCACAAGGAAGTTTCTGAGAATGCTTCTGTCTAGATTTTATATAAAGATATTCCCGTTTCCAATGAAATCTTCACAGTTATCCAAATATCCACTTGAAGATTTCACAAAAAGAGTGTTTCCAAACTGCTCTATCAAAAGAAAGGTTGAACACTGTTAGTTGAGGACACACATCACAAAGAAGTTTCTGAGAATGCTTCTTTCTAGATTTTAGATGAAGATATTCCCGTTTCCAACGATATCATCACAGTTAAACAAATATCCACTTGCAGATTCTACAAAAAGAGTGTTTCCAAAGTGCTCTATCCAAAGAAAGGTTCAACTCTGTTAGTTGAGGACACACATCACAAAGAAGTTTATGAGAATGCTTCTGTCTAGATTTTAAATGAAGATATTCCCGTTTCCAACGAAATCTTCAGAGCTATAACAATATCCACTTACAGATTCTACAAAAAGAGTGTTTCTAAACTGCTGTAGCAAAAGAAAGGCTCAACTCTGTTAGTTGAGGACACACATCACAAAGAAGTTTCTGAGAATGCTTCTGTCTAGATTTTACATGAAGATATTACCGTTTCCTACGAAATCTTCACAGCTTTCCAAATACACACTTGCAGATTCTACAAAAAGTGTGTTTCCAAACTGCTGTATCAAAAGAAAGGTTCAACTCTCTTAGTTGTGGACACACATCCCACATAAGTTTCTGAGAAATCCTCCGTCTCGTTTTTATGGGAAGATACTTCCTTTTTCACCGTAGGCCTGAAAGCGCTCGAAATGTCCACTTGCAGATACTGCAGAAAGAGTGTTTCAAACCTGCTCTATGAAACGGAATGTTCAGCTCTGAGGCTTGAATGCAGATATCACAAAGTAGTTTCTGACAGTGCTTCTGTCTAGATTTTAGAAGAAGATATTCCCGTTTCCAATGAAATCGTTAGAACTATCTTGATATCCACATACAGATTCTACAAAAAGAGTGTTTCCAAACTGCTCTATAAAAAGAAAGGTTCAACTCTGTTAGTTGAGGACACTCATCACAAAGAAGTTTCTGAGAATGCTTCTGTCTAGATTTTACAGGAAGATATTCCCGTTTCCAACGAAATCTTCACAGTTATCCAAAAATCGACTTGCAGATTCTACAAAAAGAGTGTTTCCAAACTGCTCTATGAAAAGAAAGTTTCAACTCCGTTAGTTGAGGACACACATGCCAAATAAGTTTCGGAGAATGCTTCTGTGTAGATTTAATGGGGAGATATTTCGTTTTTCACCATAGGCCCGAATGCGCTCGAAATGTCCACTTCCAGACACTACAGAAAGAGGGTTTCCAACCTGCTCTATGAAAGGGAATGTTCAGCTAAGTGAGGTGAATGCAGATATCACAAAGTAGTTTCTGACAGTGCTTCTGTCTAGATTTCAGATGAAGATATTCCCGTTTCCAATGAAATCGTTAGAACTATCTAGATATCCACTTACAGATTCTACAAAAAGAGTGTTTCGAAAGTGCTCTGTCAAAAGAAAGGTTCAACTCTGTTAGTTGAGGACACTCATCACAAAGAAGTTTCTGAGAATGCTTTTGTCAAGATTTTATATGAAGATATTCCCGTTTCCTATGAAATCTTCACAGTTATCCAAATATCCACTTGAAGATTCTACAAAAAGAGTGTTTCCAAACTGCTGTAGCAAAAGAAATGTTGAACTCTGTTAGTTGAGGACAAACATCACAAAGAAGTTTCTGAGAATGCTTCTGTCAAGATTTTATATGAAGATATTACCGTTTCCAACGAAATCTTCACAGTTATCCAAATATCCACTTGCAGATTCTACAAAAAGAGTGTTTCCAAACTGCTATATCAAAAGAAATGATCAAGTCTGTTAGTGGAGTAAACTCATCCCAAATAAGTTTCTTAGAATGCTTTTGTCTAGATTTTATGGGATGATATTTCCTTTTTCACCATAGGCCTGAAAGCGCTCGAAATGTCCACTTCCAGATACTACAGAAAGACTGTTTCAAACCTACTCTATGAAAGGGAATGTTCAGCTCTGTGACTTGAATGCAGATATCACAAAGTAGTTTCTGACAGCGCTTCTGTCTAGATTTTAGATGAAGATATTCCCGTTTCCAACGAAATCATCACAGTTATCCAAATATCCACTTACAGATTCTACAAAAACAGTGTTTCCAAACTGCTGTATCCAAAGAAAGGTTCAACTCTGTTAGTTGAGGACACACATCCCAAATAAGTTTCTGAGAACGCTTCTGTGTAGATTTAAAGGGGAGATATTTCGTTTTTCACCATAGGCCCGAATGCGCTCGAAATGTCCACTTCCAGACACTACAGAAAGAGGGTTTCCAACCTGCTCTATGAAAGGGAATGTTCAGCTCTGTGACTTGAATGCAGATATCACAAAGTAGTTTCTGACAGTGCTTCTGTCTAGAATTTAGATGAAGATATTCCCGTTTCCAACGAAATCCTTAGGACTATCTAGATATCCAATTACAGATTCCACAAAAAGAGTGTTTCCAAACTTCTCTATAAAAAGAAAGGTTCAACTCTGTTAGTTGAGGACACTCATCACAAAGAAGTTTCTGAGAATGCTTCTGTCTAGATTTTATATGAAGATATTCCCGTTTCCAATGAAATCTTCACAGTTATCCAAACATCGACTTTCAGATTCTACAAAAAGACTGTTTCCAAACTGCTCTATCAAAAGAAAGTTTCAACTCTGTTAGTTGAGGACACACATGCCAAATAAGTTTCTGAGAATGCTTCTGTGTAGTTTTTATGGGAAGATATTACGTTTTTCACCAAAGGCCTGAATGCGCTCGAAATATCCACTTCCAGATACTATAGAAAGAGGGTTTCAAACCTGCTCTTTGAAAGGGAATGTTCAGCTCTGTGACTTGAATGCAGATATCACAAAGTAGTTTCTGACAGTGCTTCTGTCTAGATTTCAGATGAAGATATTCCCTTTTCCAACGAAATCGTTAGAACTATCTAGATATCCACTAACAGATTCGACAAATGAGTGTTTCCAAAGTGCTCTGTCAAAAGAAAGGTTCAACTCTGTTAGTTGAGGACACTCATCACAAAGAAGTTTCTGAGAATGCTTCTGTCTAGATTTTATATGAAGATATTCCCGTTTCCAACGAAATCATCACAGTTATCCAACTTCCACTTGCAGATTCTACAAAAAGAGTGTTTCCAAATTGCTGTATCAAAAGAAAGGTTGAACTCTGTTAGTTGAGGACACACATCACAAAGAAGTTTCTGAGAATGCTTCTGTCTATATTTTACATGAAGATGTTCCCGTTTCCTATGAAATCTTCACAGCTTTCCAAATATCCACTTGCAGATTCTACAAAAAGAGTGTTTCCAAACTGCTGTATCAAAAGAAAGTTCAACTCTCTTAGTTGAGGACACACATCCCAAATAAGTTTCTGAGACAGCCTCTGTCTCGTTTTTATGGGAAATACTTCCTTTTTCTCCGTAGGCCTGAAAGCACTCGAAATGTCCACTTCCAGATACTGCAGAAAGAGTGTTTCAAACCTGCTCTATGAAACGGAATGTTCAGCTCTGAGACTTGAATGCAGATATCACAAAGTAGTTTCTGACAGTGCTTCTGTCTAGATTTTAGAAGAAGATATTCCGGTTTCCAACAAAATCGTTAGAACTGTCTTGATATCCACATACAGATTCTACAAAAAGAGTGTTTCCAAACTGCTCTATAAAAAGAAAGGTTCAACTCTGTTAGTTGAGGACACTCATCACAAAGAAGTTTCTGAGAATGCTTCTGTCTAGATTTTATATGAAGATATTCCCGTTTCCAACGAAATCTTCACAATTATCCAAAAATCGACTTGCAGATTCTACAAAAAGAGTGTTTCCAAACTGCTCTATCAAAAGAAAGTTTCAACTCCGTTAGTTGAGGACACACATGCCAAATAAGTTTCGGAGAATGCTTCTGTGTAGATTTAATGGGGAGATATTTCGTTTTTCACCATAGGCGCGAATGCGCTCGAAATGTCCACTTCCAGACACTACAGAAAGAGGGTTTCCAACCTGCTCTATGAAAGGGAATGTTCAGCTAAGTGAGGTGAATGCAGATATCACAAAGTAGTTTCTGACAGTGCTTCTGTCTAGATTTCAGATGAAGATATTCCCGTTTCCAATGAAATCGTTAGAACTATCTAGATATCCACTTACAGATTCTACAAAAAGAGTGTTTCGAAAGTGCTCTGTCAAAAGAAAGGTCCAACTCTGTTAGTTGAGGACACTCATCACAAAGAAGTTTCTGAGAATGCTTTTGTCAAGATTTTATATGAAGATATTCCCGTTTCCTATGAAATCTTCACAGTTATCCAAATATCCACTTGAAGATTCTACAAAAAGAGTGTTTCCAAACTGCTGTAGAAGAAGAAATGTTGAACTCTGTTAGTTGAGGACAAACATCACAAAGAAGTTTCTGAGAATGCTTCTGTCAAGATTTTATATGAAGATATTACCGTTTCCAACGAAATCTTCACAGTTATCCAAATATCCACTTGCAGATTCTACAAAAAGAGTGTTTCCAAACTGCTATATCAAAAGAAATGATCAACTCTGTTAGTGGAGTAAACTCATCCCAAATACGTTTCTTAGAATGCTTTTGTCTAGATTTTATGGGATGATATTTCCTTTTTCTCCATAGGCCTGAAAGCGCTCGAAATGTCCACTTCCAGATACTACAGAAAGACTGTTTCAAACCTACTCTATGAAAGGGAATGTTCAGCTCTGTGACTTGAATGCAGATATCACAAAGTAGTTTCTGACAGCGCTTCTGTCTAGATTTTAGATGAAGATATTCCCATTTCCAACGAAATCATCACAGTTATCCAAATATCCACTTACAGATTCTACAAAAACAGTGTTTCCAAACTGCTGTATCCAAAGAAAGGTTCAACTCTGTTAGTTGAGGACACACATCCCAAATAAGTTTCTGAGAACGCTTCTGTGTAGATTTAAAGGGGAGATATTTCGTTTTTCACCATAGGCCCGAATGCGCTCGAAATGTCCACTTCCAGACACTACAGAAAGAGGGTTTCCAACCTGCTCTATGAAAGGGAATGTTCAGCTCTGTGACTTGAATGCAGATATCACAAAGTAGTTTCTGACAGTGCTTCTGTCTAGAATTTAGATGAAGATATTCCCGTTTCCAACAAAATCCTTAGGACTATCTAGATATCCAATTACAGATTCCACAAAAAGAGTGTTTCCAAACTTCTCTATAAAAAGAAAGGTTCAACTCTGTTAGTTGAGGACACTCATCACAAAGAAGTTTCTGAGAATGCTTCTGTCTAGATTTTATATGAAGGTATTCCCGTTTCCAATGAAATCATCACAGTTATCCAAACATCGACTTTCAGATTCTACAAAAAGACTGTTTCCAAACTGCTCTATCAAAAGAAAGTTTCAACTCTGTTAGTTGAGGACACACATGCCAAATAAGTTTCTGAGAATGCTTCTGTGTAGTTTTTATGGGAAGATATTACGTTTTTCACCAAAGGCCTGAATGCGCTCGAAATATCCACTTCCAGATACTATAGAAAGAGGGTTTCAAACCTGCTCTTTGAAAGGGAATGTTCAGCTCTGTGACTTGAATGCAGATATCACAAAGTAGTTTCTGACAGTGCTTCTGTCTAGATTTCAGATGAAGATATTCCCTTTTCCAACGAAATCGTTAGAACTATCTAGATATCCACTAACAGATTCGACAAATGAGTGTTTCCAAAGTGCTCTGTCAAAAGAAAGGTTCAACTCTGTTAGTTGAGGACACTCATCACAAAAAAGTTTCTGAGAATGCTTCTGTCTAGATTTTATATGAAGATATTCCCGTTTCCAACGAAATCATCACAGTTATCCAACTTCCACTTGCAGATTCTACAAAAAGAGTGTTTCCAAATTGCTGTATCAAAAGAAAGGTTGAACTCTGTTAGTTGAGGACACACATCACAAAGAAGTTTCTGAGAATGCTTCTGTCTATATTTTACATGAAGATGTTCCCGTTTCCTATGAAATCTTCACAGCTTTCCAAATATCCACTTGCAGATTCTACAAAAAGAGTGTTTCCAAACTGCTGTATCAAAAGAAAGTTCAACTCTCTTAGTTGAGGACACACATCCCAAATAAGTTTCTGAGACAGCCTCTGTCTCGTTTTTATGGGAAATACTTCCTTTTTCTCCGTAGGCCTGAAAGCACTCGAAATGTCCACTTCCAGATACTGCAGAAAGAGTGTTTCAAACCTGCTCTATGAAACGGAATGTTCAGCTCTGAGACTTGAATGCAGATATCACAAAGTAGTTTCTGACAGTGCTTCTGTCTAGATTTTAGAAGAAGATATTCCCGTTTCCAACAAAATCGTTAGAACTGTCTTGATATCCACATACAGATTATACAAAAAGAGTGGTTCCAAACCGCTCTATAAAAAGAAAGGTTCAACTCTGTTAGATGAGGACACACATCACAAGGAAGTTTCTGAGAATGCTTCTGTCTAGATTTTATATAAAGATATTCCCGTTTCCAATGAAACCTTCACAGTTATCCAAATATCCACTTGAAGATTCCACAAAAAGAGTGTTTCCAAACTGCTCTATCAAAAGAAAGGTTGAACACTGTTAGTTGAGGACACACATCACAAAGAAGTTTCTGAGAATGCTTCTTTCTAGATTTTAGATGAAGATATTCCCGTTTCCAACAATATCATCACAGTTAAACAAATATCCACTTGCAGATTCTACAAAAAGAGTGTTTCCAAAGTGCTCTATCCAAAGAAAGGTTCAACTCTGTTAGTTGAGGACACTCATCACAAAGAAGTTTCTGAGAATGCTTCTGTCTAGATTTTAAATGAAGATATTCCCGTTTCCAACGAAATCTTCAGAGCTATAACAATATCCATTTACAGATTCTACAAAAAGAGTGTTTCTAAACTGCTGTAGCAAAAGAAAGGCTCAACTCTGTTAGTTGAGGACACACATCACAAAGAAGTTTCTGAGAATGATTCTGTCTAGATTTTACATGAAGATATTACCGTTTCCTACGAAATCTTCACAGCTTTCCAAATACACACTTGCAGATTCTACAAAAAGAGGGTTTCCAAACTGCTGTATCAAAAGAAAGGTTCAACTCTCTTAGTTGTGGACACACATCCCACATAAGTTTCTGAGAAATCCTCCGTCTCGTTTTTATGGGAAGATACTTCCTTTTTCACCGTAGGCCTGAAAGCGCTCGAAATGTCCACTTGCAGATACTGCAGAAAGAGTGTTTCAAACCTGCTCTATGAAACGGAATGTTCAGCTCTGAGGCTTGAATGCAGATATCACAAAGTAGTTTCTGACAGTGCTTCTGTCTAGATTTTAGAAGAAGATATTCCCGTTTCCAATGAAATCGTTAGAACTATCTTGATATCCACATACAGATTCTACAAAAAGAGTGTTTCCAAGCTGCTCTATAAAAAGAAAGGTTCAACTCTGTTAGTTGAGGACACTCATCACAAAGAAGTTTCTGAGAATGCTTCTGTCTAGATTTTATATGAAGATATTCCCGTTTCCAACGAAATCTTCACAGTTATCCAAAAATCGACTTGCAGATTCTACAAAAAGAGTGTTTCCAAACTGCTCTATCAAAAGAAAGTTTCAACTCCGTTAGTTGAGGACACACATGCCAAATAAGTTTCGGAGAATGCTTCTGTGTAGATTTAATGGGGAGATATTTCGTTTTTCACCATAGGCCAGAATGCGCTCGAAATGTCCACTTCCAGACACTACATAAAGAGGGTTTCCAACCTGCTCTATGAAAGGGAATGTTCAGCTAAGTGAGGTGAATGCAGATATCACAAAGTAGTTTCTGACAGTGCTTCTGTCTAGATTTCAGATGAAGATATTCCCGTTTCCAATGAAATCGTTAGAACTATCTAGATATCCACTTACAGATTCTACAAAAAGAGTGTTTCGAAAGTGCTCTGTCAAAAGAAAGGTTCAACTCTGTTAGTTGAGGACACTCATCACAAAGAAGTTTCTGAGAATGCTTTTGTCAAGATTTTATATGAAGATATTCCCGTTTCCTATGAAATCTTCACAGTTATCCAAATATCCACTTGAAGATTCTACAAAAAGAGTGTTTCCAAACTGCTGTAGCAAAAGAAATGTTGAACTCTGTTAGTTGAGGACAAACATCACAAAGAAGTTTCTGAGAATGCTTCTGTCAAGATTTTATATGAAGATATTACCGTTTCCAACGAAATCTTCACAGTTATCCAAATATCCACTTGCAGATTCTACAAAAAGAGTGTTTCCAAACTGCTATATCAAAAGAAATGATCAAGTCTGTTAGTGGAGTAAATTCATCCCAAATAAGTTTCTTGGAATGCTTTTGTCTAGATTTTATGGGATGATATTTCCTTTTTCACCATAGGCCTGAAAGCGCTCGAAATGTCCACTTCCAGATACTACAGAAAGACTGTTTCAAACCTACTCTATGAAAGGGAATGTTCAGCTCTGTGACTTGAATGCAGATATCACAAAGTAGTTTCTGACAGCGCTTCTGTCTAGATTTTAGATGAAGATATTCCCGTTTCCAACGAAATCATCACAGTTATCCAAATATCCACTTACAGATTCTACAAAAACAGTGTTTCCAAACTGCTGTATCCAAAGAAAGGTTCAACTCTGTTAGTTGAGGACACACATCCCAAATAAGTTTCTGAGAACGCTTCTGTGTAGATTTAAAGGGGAGATATTTCGTTTTTCACCATAGGCCCAAATGCGCTCGAAATGTCCACTTCCAGACACTACAGAAAGAGGGTTTCCAACCTGCTCTATGAAAGGGAATGTTCAGCTCTGTGACTTGAATGCAGATATCACAAAGTAGTTTCTGACAGTGCTTCTGTCTAGAATTTAGATGAAGATATTCCCGTTTCCAACGAAATCCTTAGGACTATCTAGATATCCAATTACAGATTCCACAAAAAGAGTGTTTCCAAACTTCTCTATAAAAAGAAAGGTTCAACTCTGTTAGTTGAGGACACTCATCACAAAGAAGTTTCTGAGAATGCTTCTGTCTAGATTTTATATGAAGGTATTCCCGTTTCCAATGAAATCATCACAGTTATCCAAACATCGACTTTCAGATTCTACAAAAAGACTGTTTCCAAACTGCTCTATCAAAAGAAAGTTTCAACTCTGTTAGTTGAGGACACACATGCCAAATAAGTTTCTGAGAATGCTTCTGTGTAGTTTTTATGGGAAGATATTACGTTTTTCACCAAAGGCCTGAATGCGCTCGAAATATCCACTTCCAGATACTATAGAAAGAGGGTTTCAAACCTGCTCTTTGAAAGGGAATGTTCAGCTCTGTGACTTGAATGCAGATATCACAAAGTAGTTTCTGACAGTGCTTCTGTCTAGATTTCAGATGAAGATATTCCCTTTTCCAACGAAATCGTTAGAACTATCTAGATATCCACTAACAGATTAGACAAATGAGTGTTTCCAAAGTGCTCTGTCAAAAGAAAGGTTCAACTCTGTTAGTTGAGGACACTCATCACAAAGAAGTTTCTGAGAATGCTTCTGTCTAGATTTTATATGAAGATATTCCCGTTTCCAACGAAATCATCACAGTTATCCAACTTCCACTTGCAGATTCTACAAAAAGAGTGTTTCCAAATTGCTGTATCAAAAGAAAGGTTGAACTCTGTTAGTTGAGGACACACATCACAAAGAAGTTTCTGAGAATGCTTCTGTCTAGATTTTACATGAAGATGTTCCCGTTTCCTATGAAATCTTCACAGCTTTCCAAATATCCACTTGCAGATTCTACAAAAAAAGTGTTTCCAAACTGCTGTATCAAAAGAAAGTTCAACTCTCTTAGTTGAGGACACACATCCCAAATAAGTTTCTGAGACAGCCTCTGTCTCGTTTTTATGGGAAATACTTCCTTTTTCTCCGTAGGCCTGAAAGCACTCGAAATGTCCACTTCCAGATACTGCAGAAAGAGTGTTTCAAACCTGCTCTATGAAACGGAATGTTCAGCTCTGAGACTTGAATGCAGATATCACAAAGTAGTTTCTGAAAGTGCTTCTGTCTAGATTTTAGAAGAAGATATTCCCGTTTCCAACAAAATCGTTAGAACTGTCTTGATATCCACATACAGATTCTACAAAAAGAGTGTTTCCAAACCGCTCTATAAAAAGAAAGGTTCAACTCTGTTAGTTGAGGACACACATCACAAGGAAGTTTCTGAGAATGCTTCTGTCTAGATTTTATATAAAGATATTCCCGTTTCCAATGAAATCTTCACAGTTATCCAAATATCCACTTGAAGATTCCACAAAAAGAGTGTTTCCAAACTGCTCTATCAAAAGAAAGGTTGAACACTGTTAGTTGAGGACACACATCACAAAGAAGTTTCTGAGAATGCTTCTTTCTAGATTTTAGATGAAGATATTCCCGTTTCCAACGATATCATCACAGTTAAACAATTATCCACTTGCAGATTCTACAAAAAGAGTGTTTCCAAAGTGCTCTATCCAAAGAAAGGTTCAACTCTGTTAGTTGAGGACACACATCACAAAGAAGTTTCTGAGAATGCTTCTGTCTAGATTTTAAATGAAGATATTCCCGTTTCCAACGAAATCTTCAGAGCTATAACAATATCCACTTACAGATTCTACAAAAAGAGTGTTTCTAAACTGCTGTAGCAAAAGAAAGGCTCAACTCTGTTAGTTGAGGACACACATCACAAAGAAGTTTCTGAGAATGCTTCTGTCTAGATTTTACATGAAGATATTACCGTTTCCTACGAAATCTTCACAGCTTTCCAAATACACACTTGCAGATTCTACAAAAAGAGTGTTTCCAAACTGCTGTATCAAAAGAAAGGTTCAACTCTCTTAGTTGTGGACACACATCCCACATAAGTTTCTGAGAAATCCTCCGTCTCGTTTTTATGGGAAGATACTTCCTTTTTCACCGTAGGCCTGAAAGCGCTCGAAATGTCCACTTGCAGATACTGCAGAAAGAGTGTTTCAAACCTGCTCTATGAAACGGAATGTTCAGCTCTGAGGCTTGAATGCAGATATCACAAAGTAGTTTCTGACAGTGCTTCTGTCTAGATTTTAGAAGAAGATATTCCCGTTTCCAATGAAATCGTTAGAACTAACTTGATATCCACATACAGATTCTACAAAAAGAGTGTTTCCAAACTGCTCTATAAAAAGAAAGGTTCAACTCTGTTAGTTGAGGACACTCATCACAAAGAAGTTTCTGAGAATGCTTCTGTCTAGATTTTATATGAAGATATTCCCGTTTCCAACAAAATCTTCACAGTTATCCAAAAATCGACTTGCAGATTCTACAAAAAGAGTGTTTCCAAACTGCTCTATCAAAACAAAGATTCAACTCTGTTAGTTGAGGACACACATGCCAAATAAGTTTCTGAGAATGCTTCTGTGTAGATTTAATGGGGAGATATTTCGTTTTTCACCATAGGCCCGAATGCGCTCGAAATGTCCACTTCCAGACACTACAGAAAGAGGGTTTCCAACCTGCTCTATGAAAGGGAATGTTCAGCTAAGTGAGTTGAATGCAGATATCACAAAGTAGTTTCTGACAGTGCTTCTGTCTAGATTTCAGATGAAGATATTCCCGTTTCCAATGAAATCGTTAGAACTATCTTGATATCCACTTACAGATTCTACAAAAAGAGTGTTTCGAAAGTGCTCTGTCAAAAGAAAGGTTCAACTCTGTTAGTTGAGGACACTCATCACAAAGAAGTTTCTGAGAATGCTTTTGTCAAGATTTTATATGAAGATATTCCCGTTTCCTATGAAATCTTCACAGTTATCCAAATATACACTTGAAGATTCTACAAAAAGAGTGTTTCCAAACTGCTGTAGCAAAAGAAATGTTGAACTCTGTTAGTTGAGGACAAACATCACAAAGAAGTTTCTGAGAATGCTTCTGTCAAGATTTTATATGAAGATATTCCCGTTTCCAACGAAATCATCACAGTTATCCAAATATCCACTTACAGATTCTACAAAAACAGTGTTTCCAAACTGCTGTATCCAAAGAAAGGTTCAACTCTGTTAGTTGAGGACACACATCCCAAATAAGTTTCTGAGAACGCTTCTGTGTAGATTTAAAGCGGAGATATTTCGTTTTGCACCATAGGCCCGAATGCGCTCGAAATGTCCACTTCCAGACACTACAGAAAGAGGGTTTCCAACCTGCTCTATGAAAGGGAATGTTCAGCTCTGTGACTTGAATGCAGATATCACAAAGTAGTTTCTGACAGTGCTTCTGTCTAGAATTTAGATGAAGATATTCCCGTTTCCAACGAAATCCTTAGGACTATCTAGATATCCAATTACAGATTCCACAAAAAGAGTGTTTCCAAACTTCTCTATAAAAAGAAAGGTTCAACTCTGTTAGTTGAGGACACTCATCACAAAGAAGTTTCTGAGAATGCTTCTGTCTAGATTTTATATGAAGATATTCCCGTTTCCAATGAAATCTTCACAGTTATCCAAACATCGACTTTCAGATTCTACAAAAAGACTGTTTCCAAACTGCTCTATCAAAAGAAAGTTTCAACTCTGTTAGTTGAGGACACACATGCCAAATAAGTTTCTGAGAATGCTTCTGTGTAGTTTTTATGGGAAGATATTACGTTTTTCACCAAAGGCCTGAATGCGCTCGAAATATCCACTTCCAGATACTATAGAAAGAGGGTTTCAAACCTGCTCTTTGAAAGGGAATGTTCAGCTCTGTGACTTGAATGCAGATATCACAAAGTAGTTTCTGACAGTGCTTCTGTCTAGATTTCAGATGAAGATATTCCCTTTTCCATCGAAATCGTTAGAACTATCTAGATATCCACTAACAGATTCGAAAAATGAGTGTTTCCAAAGTGCTCTGTCAAAAGAAAGGTTCAACTCTGTTAGTTGAGGACACTCATCACAAAGAAGTTTCTGAGAATGCTTCTGTCTAGATTTTATATGAAGATATTCCCGTTTCCAACGAAATCATCACAGTTATCCAACTTCCACTTGCAGATTCTACAAAAAGAGTGTTT
Organism: Gorilla gorilla gorilla; assembly: GCF_029281585.2. Taxonomy (NCBI): domain Eukaryota; kingdom Metazoa; phylum Chordata; class Mammalia; order Primates; family Hominidae; genus Gorilla; species Gorilla gorilla. The sequence goes on from NC_073237.2 coordinate 19,086,717, forward strand.
CCAAACTGCTGTAGCAAAAGAAAGGTTCAACTCTGTTAGTTGAGGACACACATCACAAAGAAGTTTCTGAGAATGCTTCTGTCTATATTTTACATGAAGATGTTCCCGTTTCCTATGAAATCTTCACAGCTTTCCAAATATCCACTTGCAGATTCTACAAAAAGAGTGTTTCCAAACTGCTGTATCAAAAGAAAGTTCAACTCTCTTAGTTGAGGACACACATCCCAAATAAGTTTCTGAGACAGCCTCTGTCTCGTTTTTATGGGAAATACTTCCTTTTTCTCCGTAGGCCTGAAAGCACTCGAAATGTCCACTTCCAGATACTGCAGAAAGAGTGTTTCAAACCTGCTCTATGAAACGGAATGTTCAGCTCCGAGACTTGAATGCAGATATCACAAAGTAGTTTCTGACAGTGCTTCTGTCTAGATTTTAGAAGAAGATATTCCCGTTTCCAACAAAATCGTTAGAACTGTCCTGATATCCACATACAGATTCTACAAAAAGAGTGGTTCCAAACCGCTCTATAAAAAGAAAGGTTCAACTCTGTTAGATGAGGACACACATCACAAGGAAGTTTCTGAGAATGCTTCTGTCTAGATTTTATATAAAGATATTCCCGTTTCCAATGAAATCTTCACAGTTATCCAAATATCCACTTGAAGATTCCACAAAAAGAGTGTTTCCAAACTGCTCTATCAAAAGAAAGGTTGAACACTGTTAGTTGAGGACACACATCACAAAGAAGTTTCTGAGAATGCTTCTTTCTAGATTTTAGATGAAGATATTCCCGTTTCCAACAATATCATCACAGTTAAACAAATATCCACTTGCAGATTCTACAAAAAGAGTGTTTCCAAAGTGCTCTATCCAAAGAAAGGTTCAACTCTGTTAGTTGAGGACACACATCACAAAGAAGTTTCTGAGAATGCTTCTGTCTAGATTTTAAATGAAGATATTCCCGTTTCCAACGAAATCTTCAGAGCTATAACAATATCCACTTACAGATTCTACAAAAAGAGTGTTTCTAAACTGCTGTAGCAAAAGAAAGGCTCAACTCTGTTAGTTGAGGACACACATCACAAAGAAGTTTCTGAGAATGATTCTGTCTAGATTTTACATGAAGATATTACCGTTTCCTACGAAATCTTCACAGCTTTCCAAATACACACTTGCAGATTCTACAAAAAGAGGGTTTCCAAACTGCTGTATCAAAAGAAAGGTTCAACTCTCTTAGTTGTGGACACACATCCCACATAAGTTTCTGAGAAATCCTCTGTCTCGTTTTTATGGGAAGATACTTCTTTTTTCACCGTAGGCCTGAAAGCGCTCGAAATGTCCACTTGCAGATACTGCAGAAAGAGTGTTTCAAACCTGCTCTATGAAACGGAATGTTCAGCTCTGAGGCTTGAATGCAGATATCACAAAGTAGTTTCTGACAGTGCTTCTGTCTAGATTTTAGAAGAAGATATTCCCGTTTCCAATGAAATCGTTAGAACTATCTTGATATCCACATACAGATTCTACAAAAAGAGTGTTTCCAAACTGCTCTATAAAAAGAAAGGTTCAACTCTGTTAGTTGAGGACACTCATCACAAAGAAGTTTCTGAGAATGCTTCTGTCTAGATTTTATATGAAGATATTCCCGTTTCCAACGAAATCTTCACAGTTATCCAAAAATCGACTTGCAGATTCTACAAAAAGAGTGTTTCCAAACTGCTCTATCAAAAGAAAGTTTCAACTCCGTTAGTTGAGGACACACATGCCAAATAAGTTTCGGAGAATGCTTCTGTGTAGATTTAATGGGGAGATATTTCGTTTTTCACCATAGGCCAGAATGCGCTCGAAATGTCCACTTCCAGACACTACAGAAAGAGGGTTTCCAACCTGCTCTATGAAAGGGAATGTTCAGCTAAGTGAGGTGAATGCAGATATCACAAAGTAGTTTCTGACAGTGCTTCTGTCTAGATTTCAGATGAAGATATTCCCGTTTCCAATGAAATCGTTAGAACTATCTAGATATCCACTTACAGATTCTACAAAAAGAGTGTTTCGAAAGTGCTCTGTCAAAAGAAAGGTTCAACTCTGTTAGTTGAGGACACTCATCACAAAGAAGTTTCTGAGAATGCTTTTGTCAAGATTTTATATGAAGATATTCCCGTTTCCTATGAAATCTTCACAGTTATCCAAATATCCACTTGAAGATTCTACAAAAAGAGTGTTTCCAAACTGCTGTAGCAAAAGAAATGTTGAACTCTGTTAGTTGAGGACAAACATCACAAAGAAGTTTCTGAGAATGCTTCTGTCAAGATTTTATATGAAGATATTACCGTTTCCAACGAAATCTTCACAGTTATCCAAATATCCACTTGCAGATTCTACAAAAAGAGTGTTTCCAAACTGCTATATCAAAAGAAATGATCAAGTCTGTTAGTGGAGTAAATTCATCCCAAATAAGTTTCTTGGAATGCTTTTGTCTAGATTTTATGGGATGATATTTCCTTTTTCACCATAGGCCTGAAAGCGCTCGAAATGTCCACTTCCAGATACTACAGAAAGACTGTTTCAAACCTACTCTATGAAAGGGAATGTTCAGCTCTGTGACTTGAATGCAGATATCACAAAGTAGTTTCTGACAGCGCTTCTGTCTAGATTTTAGATGAAGATATTCCCGTTTCCAACGAAATCATCACAGTTATCCAAATATCCACTTACAGATTCTACAAAAACAGTGTTTCCAAACTGCTGTATCCAAAGAAAGGTTCAACTCTGTTAGTTGAGGACACACATCCCAAATAAGTTTCTGAGAACGCTTCTGTGTAGATTTAAAGGGGAGATATTTCGTTTTTCACCATAGGCCCAAATGCGCTCGAAATGTCCACTTCCAGACACTACAGAAAGAGGGTTTCCAACCTGCTCTATGAAAGGGAATGTTCAGCTCTGTGACTTGAATGCAGATATCACAAAGTAGTTTCTGACAGTGCTTCTGTCTAGAATTTAGATGAAGATATTCCCGTTTCCAACGAAATCCTTAGGACTATCTAGATATCCAATTACAGATTCCACAAAAACAGTGTTTCCAAACTTCTCTATAAAAAGAAAGGTTCAACTCTGTTAGTTGAGGACACTCATCACAAAGAAGTTTCTGAGAATGCTTCTGTCTAGATTTTATATGAAGATATTCCCGTTTCCAACGAAATCTTCACAGTTATCCAAACATCGACTTGCAGATTCTACAAAAAGAGTGTTTCCAAACTGCTCTATCAAAAGAAAGATTCAACTCTGTTAGTTGAGGACACACATGCCAAATAAGTTTCTGAGAATGCTTCTGTGTAGATTTAATGGGGAGATATTTCGTTTTTCACCATAGGCCCGAATGCGCTCGAAATGTCCACTTCCAGATACTACAGAAAGAGGGATTCCAACCTGCTCTATGAAAGGGAATGTTCAGCTAAGTGAGTTGAATGCAGATATCACAAAGTAGTTTCTGACAGTGCTTCTGTCTAGATTTCAGATGAAGATATTCCCGTTTCCAATGAAATCGTTAGAACTATCTTGATATCCACTTACAGATTCTTCAAAAAGAGTGTTTCCAAAGTGCTCTGTCAAAAGAAAGGTTCAACTCTGTTAGTTGAGGACACTCATCACAAAGAAGTTTCTGAGAATGCTTTTGTCAAGATTTTATATGAAGATATTCCCGTTTCCTATGAAATCTTCACAGTTATCCAAATATACACTTGAAGATTCTACAAAAAGAGTGTTTCCAAACTGCTGTAGCAAAAGAAATGTTGAACTCTGTTAGTTGAGGACAAACATCACAAAGAAGTTTCTGAGAATGCTTCTGTCAAGATTTTATATGAAGATATTACCGTTTCCAACGAAATCTTCACAGTTATCCAAATATCCACTTGCAGATTCTACAAAAAGAGTGTTTCCAAACTGCTATATCAAAAGAAATGATCAAGTCTGTTAGTGGAGTAAACTCATCCCAAATAAGTTTCTTAGAATGCTTTTGTCTAGATTTTATGGGATGATATTTCCTTTTTCACCATAGGCCTGAAAGCGCTCGAAATGTCCACTTCCAGATACTACAGAAAGACTGTTTCAAACCTACTCTATGAAAGGGAATGTTCAGCTCTGTGACTTGAATGCAGATATCACAAAGTAGTTTCTGACAGCGCTTCTGTCTAGATTTTAGATGAAGATATTCCCGTTTCCAACGAAATCATCACAGTTATCCAAATATCCACTTACAGATTCTACAAAAACAGTGTTTCCAAACTGCTGTATCCAAAGAAAGGTTCAACTCTGTTAGTTGAGGACACACATCCCAAATAAGTTTCTGAGAACGCTTCTGTGTAGATTTAAAGGGGAGATATTTCGTTTTGCACCATAGGCCCGAATTCGCTCGAAATGTCCACTTCCAGACACTACAGAAAGAGGGTTTCCAACCTGCTCTATGAAAGGGAATGTTCAGCTCTGTGACTTGAATGCAGATATCACAAAGTAGTTTCTGACAGTGCTTCTGTCTAGAATTTAGATGAAGATATTCCCGTTTCCAACGAAATCCTTAGGACTATCTAGATATCCAATTACAGATTCCACAAAAAGAGTGTTTCCAAACTTCTCTATAAAAAGAAAGGTTCAACTCTGTTAGTTGAGGACACTCATCACAAAGAAGTTTCTGAGAATGCTTCTGTCTAGATTTTATATGAAGATATTCCCGTTTCCAATGAAATCTTCACAGTTATCCAAACATCGACTTTCAGATTCTACAAAAAGACTGTTTCCAAACTGCTCTATCAAAAGAAAGTTTCAACTCTGTTAGTTGAGGACACACATGCCAAATAAGTTTCTGAGAATGCTTCTGTGTAGTTTTTATGGGAAGATATTACGTTTTTCACCCAAGGCCTGAATGCGCTCGAAATATCCACTTCCAGATACTATAGAAAGAGGGTTTCAAACCTGCTCTTTGAAAGGGAATGTTCAGCTCTGTGACTTGAATGCAGATATCACAAAGTAGTTTCTGACAGTGCTTCTGTCTAGATTTCAGATGAAGATATTCCCTTTTCCAACGAAATCGTTAGAACTATCTAGATATCCACTAACAGATTCGACAAATGAGTGTTTCCAAAGTGCTCTGTCAAAAGAAAGGTTCAACTCTGTTAGTTGAGGACACTCATCACAAAGAAGTTTCTGAGAATGCTTCTGTCTAGATTTTATATGAAGATATTCCCGTTTCCAACGAAATCATCACAGTTATCCAACTTCCACTTGCAGATTCTACAAAAAGAGTGTTTCCAAATTGCTGTATCAAAAGAAAGGTTGAACTCTGTTAGTTGAGGACACACATCACAAAGAAGTTTCTGAGAATGCTTCTGTCTATATTTTACATGAAGATGTTCCGTTTCCTATGAAATCTTCACAGCTTTCCAAATATCCACTTGCAGATTCTACAAAAAGAGTGTTTCCAAACTGCTGTATCAAAAGAAAGTTCAACTCTCTTAGTTGAGGACACACATCCCAAATAAGTTTCTGAGACAGCCTCTGTCTCGTTTTTATGGGAAATACTTCCTTTTTCTCCGTAGGCCTGAAAGCACTCGAAATGTCCACTTCCAGATACTGCAGAAAGAGTGTTTCAAACCTGCTCTATGAAACGGAATGTTCAGCTCTGAGACTTGAATGCAGATATCACAAAGTAGTTTCTGACAGTGCTTCTGTCTAGATTTTAGAAGAAGATATTCCCGTTTCCAACAAAATCGTTAGAACTGTCTTGATATCCACATACAGATTCTACAAAAAGAGTGGTTCCAAACCGCTCTATAAAAAGAAAGGTTCAACTCTGTTAGATGAGGACACACATCACAAGGAAGTTTCTGAGAATGCTTCTGTCTAGATTTTATATAAAGATATTCCCGTTTCCAATGAAATCTTCACAGTTATCCAAATATCCACTTGAAGATTCCACAAAAAGAGTGTTTCCAAACTGCTCTATCAAAAGAAAGGTTGAACACTGTTAGTTGAGGACACACATCACAAAGAAGTTTCTGAGAATGCTTCTTTCTAGATTTTAGATGAAGATATTCCCGTTTCCAACAATATCATCACAGTTAAACAAATATCCACTTGCAGATTCTACAAAAAGAGTGTTTCCAAAGTGCTCTATCCAAAGAAAGGTTCAACTCTGTTAGTTGAGGACACACATCACAAAGAAGTTTCTGAGAATGCTTCTGTCTAGATTTTAAATGAAGATATTCCCGTTTCCAACGAAATCTTCAGAGCTATAACAATATCCACTTACAGATTCTACAAAAAGAGTGTTTCTAAACTGCTGTAGCAAAAGAAAGGCTCAACTCTGTTAGTTGAGGACACACATCACAAAGAAGTTTCTGAGAATGATTCTGTCTAGATTTTACATGAAGATATTACCGTTTCCTACGAAATCTTCACAGCTTTCCAAATACACACTTGCAGATTCTACAAAAAGAGGGTTTCCAAACTGCTGTATCAAAAGAAAGGTTCAACTCTCTTAGTTGTGGACACACATCCCACATAAGTTTCTGAGAAATCCTCCGTCTCGTTTTTATGGGAAGATACTTCCTTTTTCACCGTAGGCCTGAAAGCGCTCGAAATGTCCACTTGCAGATACTGCAGAAAGAGTGTTTCAAACCTGCTCTATGAAACGGAATGTTCAGCTCTGAGGCTTGAATGCAGATATCACAAAGTAGTTTCTGACAGTGCTTCTGTCTAGATTTTAGAAGAAGATATTCCCGTTTCCAATGAAATCGTTAGAACTATCTTGATATCCACATACAGATTCTACAAAAAGAGTGTTTCCAAACTGCTCTATAAAAAGAAAGGTTCAACTCTGTTAGTTGAGGACACTCATCACAAAGAAGTTTCTGAGAATGCTTCTGTCTAGATTTTATATGAAGATATTCCCGTTTCCAACGAAATCTTCACAGTTATCCAAAAATCGACTTGCAGATTCTACAAAAAGAGTGTTTCCAAACTGCTCTATCAAAAGAAAGTTTCAACTCCGTTAGTTGAGGACACACATGCCAAATAAGTTTCGGAGAATGCTTCTGTGTAGATTTAATGGGGAGATATTTCGTTTTTCACCATAGGCCAGAATACGCTCGAAATGTCCACTTCCAGACACTACAGAAAGAGGGTTTCCAACCTGCTCTATGAAAGGGAATGTTCAGCTAAGTGAGGTGAATGCAGATATCACAAAGTAGTTTCTGACAGTGCTTCTGTCTAGATTTCAGATGAAGATATTCCCGTTTCCAATGAAATCGTTAGAACTATCTAGATATCCACTTACAGATTCTACAAAAAGAGTGTTTCGAAAGTGCTCTGTCAAAAGAAAGGTTCAACTCTGTTAGTTGAGGACACTCATCACAAAGAAGTTTCTGAGAATGCTTTTGTCAAGATTTTATATGAAGATATTCCCGTTTCCTATGAAATCTTCACAGTTATCCAAATATCCACTTGAAGATTCTACAAAAAGAGTGTTTCCAAACTGCTGTAGCAAAAGAAATGTTGAACTCTGTTAGTTGAGGACAAACATCACAAAGAAGTTTCTGAGAATGCTTCTGTCAAGATTTTATATGAAGATATTACCGTTTCCAACGAAATCTTCACAGTTATCCAAATATCCACTTGCAGATTCTACAAAAAGAGTGTTTCCAAACTGCTATATCAAAAGAAATGATCAAGTCTGTTAGTGGAGTAAATTCATCCCAAATAAGTTTCTTGGAATGCTTTTGTCTAGATTTTATGGGATGATATTTCCTTTTTCACCATAGGCCTGAAAGCGCTCGAAATGTCCACTTCCAGATACTACAGAAAGACTGTTTCAAACCTACTCTATGAAAGGGAATGTTCAGCTCTGTGACTTGAATGCAGATATCACAAAGTAGTTTCTGACAGCGCTTCTGTCTAGATTTTAGATGAAGATATTCCCGTTTCCAACGAAATCATCACAGTTATCCAAATATCCACTTACAGATTCTACAAAAACAGTGTTTCCAAACTGCTGTATCCAAAGAAAGGTTCAACTCTGTTAGTTGAGGACACACATCCCAAATAAGTTTCTGAGAACGCTTCTGTGTAGATTTAAAGGGGAGATATTTCGTTTTTCACCATAGGCCCAAATGCGCTCGAAATGTCCACTTCCAGACACTACAGAAAGAGGGTTTCCAACCCGCTCTATGAAAGGGAATGTTCAGCTCTGTGACTTGAATGCAGATATCACAAAGTAGTTTCTGACAGTGCTTCTGTCTAGAATTTAGATGAAGATATTCCCGTTTCCAACGAAATCCTTAGGACTATCTAGATATCCAATTACAGATTCCACAAAAACAGTGTTTCCAAACTTCTCTATAAAAAGAAAGGTTCAACTCTGTTAGTTGAGGACACTCATCACAAAGAAGTTTCTGAGAATGCTTCTGTCTAGATTTTATATGAAGATATTCCCGTTTCCAACGAAATCTTCACAGTTATCCAAACATCGACTTGCAGATTCTACAAAAAGAGTGTTTCCAAACTGCTCTATCAAAAGAAAGATTCAACTCTGTTAGTTGAGGACACACATGCCAAATAAGTTTCTGAGAATGCTTCTGTGTAGATTTAATGGGGAGATATTTCGTTTTTCACCATAGGCCCGAATGCGCTCGAAATGTCCACTTCCAGACACTACAGAAAGAGGGATTCCAACCTGCTCTATGAAAGGGAATGTTCAGCTAAGTGAGTTGAATGCAGATATCACAAAGTAGTTTCTGACAGTGCTTCTGTCTAGATTTCAGATGAAGATATTCCCGTTTCCAATGAAATCGTTAGAACTATCTTGATATCCACTTACAGATTCTTCAAAAAGAGTGTTTCCAAAGTGCTCTGTCAAAAGAAAGGTTCAACTCTGTTAGTTGAGGACACTCATCACAAAGAAGTTTCTGAGAATGCTTTTGTCAAGATTTTATATGAAGATATTCCCGTTTCCTATGAAATCTTCACAGTTATCCAAATATACACTTGAAGATTCTACAAAAAGAGTGTTTCCAAACTGCTGTAGCAAAAGAAATGTTGAACTCTGTTAGTTGAGGACAAACATCACAAAGAAGTTTCTGAGAATGCTTCTGTCAAGATTTTATATGAAGATATTACCGTTTCCAACGAAATCTTCACAGTTATCCAAATATCCACTTGCAGATTCTACAAAAAGAGTGTTTCCAAACTGCTATATCAAAAGAAATGATCAAGTCTGTTAGTGGAGTAAACTCATCCCAAATAAGTTTCTTAGAATGCTTTTGTCTAGATTTTATGGGATGATATTTCCTTTTTCACCATAGGCCTGAAAGCGCTCGAAATGTCCACTTCCAGATACTACAGAAAGACTGTTTCAAACCTACTCTATGAAAGGGAATGTTCAGCTCTGTGACTTGAATGCAGATATCACAAAGTAGTTTCTGACAGCGCTTCTGTCTAGATTTTAGATGAAGATATTCCCGTTTCCAACGAAATCATCACAGTTATCCAAATATCCACTTACAGATTCTACAAAAACAGTGTTTCCAAACTGCTGTATCCAAAGAAAGGTTCAACTCTGTTAGTTGAGGACACACATCACAAAGAAGTTTCTGAGAATGCTTCTGTCTATATTTTACATGAAGATGTTCCCGTTTCCTATGAAATCTTCACAGCTTTCCAAATATCCACTTGCAGATTCTACAAAAAGAGTGTTTCCAAACTGCTGTATCAAAAGAAAGTTCAACTCTCTTAGTTGAGGACACACATCCCAAATAAGTTTCTGAGACAGCCTCTGTCTCGTTTTTATGGGAAATACTTCCTTTTTCTCCGTAGGCCTGAAAGCACTCGAAATGTCCACTTCCAGATACTGCAGAAAGAGTGTTTCAAACCTGCTCTATGAAACGGAATGTTCAGCTCTGAGACTTGAATGCAGATATCACAAAGTAGTTTCTGAAAGTGCTTCTGTCTAGATTTTAGAAGAAGATATTCCGGTTTCCAACAAAATCGTTAGAACTGTCTTGATATCCACATACAGATTCTACAAAAAGAGTGTTTCCAAACCGCTCTATAAAAAGAAAGGTTCAACTCTGTTAGTTGAGGACACACATCACAAGGAAGTTTCTGAGAATGCTTCTGTCTAGATTTTATATAAAGATATTCCCGTTTCCAATGAAATCTTCACAGTTATCCAAATATCCACTTGAAGATTCCACAAAAAGAGTGTTTCCAAACTGCTCTATCAAAAGAAAGGTTGAACACTGTTAGTTGAGGACACACATCACAAAGAAGTTTCTGAGAATGCTTCTTTCTAGATTTTAGATGAAGATATTCCCGTTTCCAACGATATCATAACAGTTAAACAATTATCCACTTGCAGATTCTACAAAAAGAGTGTTTCCAAAGTGCTCTATCCAAAGAAAGGTTCACCTCTGTTAGTTGAGGACACACATCACAAAGAAGTTTCTGAGAATGCTTCTGTCTAGATTTTAAATGAAGATATTCCCGTTTCCAACGAAATCTTCAGAGCTATAACAATATCCACTTACAGATTCTACAAAAAGAGTGTTTCTAAACTGCTGTAGCAAAAGAAAGGCTCAACTCTGTTAGTTGAGGACACACATCACAAAGAAGTTTCTGAGAATGCTTCTGTCTAGATTTTACATGAAGATATTACCGTTTCCTACGAAATCTTCACAGCTTTCCAAATACACACTTGCAGATTCTACAAAAAGAGTGTTTCCAAACTGCTGTATCAAAAGAAAGGTTCAACTCTCTTAGTTGTGGACACACATCCCACATAAGTTTCTGAGAAATCCTCCGTCTCGTTTTTATGGGAAGATACTTCCTTTTTCACTGTAGGCCTGAAAGCGCTCGAAATGTCCACTTGCAGATACTGCAGAAAGAGTGTTTCAAACCTGCTCTATGAAACGGAATGTTCAGCTCTGAGGCTTGAATGCAGATATCACAAAGTAGTTTCTGACAGTGCTTCTGTCTAGATTTTACAAGAAGATATTCCCGTTTCCAATGAAATCGTTAGAACTATCTTGATATCCACATACAGATTCTACAAAAAGAGTGTTTCCAAACTGCTCTAAAAAAAGAAAGGTTCAACTCTGTTAGTTGAGGACACTCATCACAAAGAAGTTTCTGAGAATGCTTCTGTCTAGATTTTATATGAAGATATTCCCGTTTCCAACGAAATCTTCACAGTTATCCAAAAATCGACTTGCAGATTCTACAAAAAGAGTGTTTCCAAACTGCTCTATCAAAACAAAGATTCAACTCTGTTAGTTGAGGACACACATGCCAAATAAGTTTCTGAGAATGCTTCTGTGTAGATTTAATGGGGAGATATTTCGTTTTTCACCATAGGCCCGAATGCGCTCGAAATGTCCACTTCCAGACACTACAGAAAGAGGGTTTCCAACCTGCTCTATGAAAGGGAATGTTCAGCTAAGTGAGTTGAATGCAGATATCACAAAGTAGTTTCTGACAGTGCTTCTGTCTAGATTTCAGATGAAGATATTCCCGTTTCCAATGAAATCGTTAGAACTGTCTTGATATCCACTTACAGATTCTACAAAAAGAGTGTTTCGAAAGTGCTCTGTCAAAAGAAAGGTTCAACTCTGTTAGTTGAGGACACTCATCACAAAGAAGTTTCTGAGAATGCTTTTGTCAAGATTTTATATGAAGATATTCCCGTTTCCTATGAAATCTTCACAGTTATCCAAATATCCACTTGAAGATTCTACAAAAAGAGTGTTTCCAAACTGCTGTAGCAAAAGAAATGTTGAACTCTGTTAGTTGAGGACAAACATCACAAAGAAGTTTCTGAGAATGCTTCTGTCAAGATTTTATATGAAGATATTCCCGTTTCCAACGAAATCATCACAGTTATCCAAATATCCACTTACAGATTCTACAAAAACAGTGTTTCCAAACTGCTGTATCCAAAGAAAGGTTCAACTCTGTTAGTTGAGGACACACATCCCAAATAAGTTTCTGAGAACGCTTCTGTGTAGATTTAAAGCGGAGATATTTCGTTTTGCACCATAGGCCCGAATGCGCTCGAAATGTCCACTTCCAGACACTACAGAAAGAGGGTTTCCAACCTGCTCTATGAAAGGGAATGTTCAGCTCTGTGACTTGAATGCAGATATCACAAAGTAGTTTCTGACAGTGCTTCTGTCTAGAATTTAGATGAAGATATTCCCGTTTCCAACGAAATCCTTAGGACTATCTAGATATCCAATTACAGATTCCACAAAAAGAGTGTTTCCAAACTTCTCTATAAAAAGAAAGGTTCAACTCTGTTAGTTGAGGACACTCATCACAAAGAAGTTTCTGAGAATGCTTCTGTCTAGATTTTATATGAAGATATTCCCGTTTCCAATGAAATCTTCACAGTTATCCAAACATCGACTTTCAGATTCTACAAAAAGACTGTTTCCAAACTGCTCTATCAAAAGAAAGTTTCAACTCTGTGAGTTGAGGACACACATGCCAAATAAGTTTCTGAGAATGCTTCTGTGTAGTTTTTATGGGAAGATATTACGTTTTTCACCAAAGGCCTGAATGCGCTCGAAATATCCACTTCCAGATACTATAGAAAGAGGGTTTCAAACCTGCTCTTTGAAAGGGAATGTTCAGCTCTGTGACTTGAATGCAGATATCACAAAGTAGTTTCTGACAGTGCTGCTGTCTAGATTTCAGATTAAGATATTCCCTTTTCCAACGAAATCGTTAGAACTATCTAGATATCCACTAACAGATTCGACAAATGAGTGTTTCCAAAGTGCTCTGTCAAAAGAAAGGTTCAACTCTGTTAGTTGAGGACACTCATCACAAGGAAGTTTCTGAGAATGCTTCTGTCTAGATTTTATATGAAGATATTCCCGTTTCCAACGAAATCATCACAGTTATCCAACTTCCACTTGCAGATTCTACAAAAAGAGTGTTTCCAAATTGCTGTATCAAAAGAAAGGTTGAACTCTGTTAGTTGAGGACACACATCACAAAGAAGTTTCTGAGAATGCTTCTGTCTAGGTTTTACATGAAGATGTTCCCGTTTCCTATGAAATCTTCACAGCTTTCCAATTATCCACTTGCAGATTCTACAAAAAGAGTGTTTCCAAACTGCTGTATCAAAAGAAAGTTCAACTCTCTTAGTTGAGGACACACATCCCAAATAAGTTTCTGAGACAGCCTCTGTCTCGTTTTTATGGGAAATACTTCCTTTTTCTCCGTAGGCCTGAAAGCACTCGAAATGTCCACTTCCAGATACTGCAGAAAGAGTGTTTCAAACCTGCTCTATGAAACGGAATGTTCAGCTCTGAGACTTGAATGCAGATATCACAAAGTAGTTTCTGACAGTGCTTCTGTCTAGATTTTAGAAGAAGATATTCCCGTTTCCAACAAAATCGTTAGAACTGTCTTGATATCCACATACAGATTCTACAAAAAGAGTGTTTCCAAACAGCTCTATAAAAAGAAAGGTTCAACTCTGTTAGTTGAGGACACACATCACAAGGAAGTTTCTGAGAATGCTTCTGTCTAGATTTTATATAAAGATATTCCCGTTTCCAATGAAATCTTCACAGTTATCCAAATATCCACTTGAAGATTCCACAAAAAGAGTGTTTCCAAACTGCTCTATCAAAAGAAAGGTTGAACACTGTTAGTTGAGGACACACATCACAAAGAAGTTTCTGAGAATGCTTCTTTCTAGATTTTAGATGAAGATATTCCCGTTTCCAATGATATCATCACAGTTAAACAAATATCCACTTGCAGATTCTACAAAAAGAGTGTTTCCAAAGTGCTCTATCCAAAGAAAGGTTCAACTCTGTTAGTTGAGGACACACATCACAAAGAAGTTTCTGAGAATGCTTCTGTCTAGATTTTAAATGAAGATATTCCCGTTTCCAACGAAATCTTCAGAGCTATAACAATATCCACTTACAGATTCTACAAAAAGGGTGTTTCTAAACTGCTGTAGCAAAAGAAAGGCTCAACTCTGTTAGTTGAGGACACACATCACAAAGAAGTTTCTGAGAATGCTTCTGTCTAGATTTTACATGAAGATATTACCGTTTCCTACGAAATCTTCACAGCTTTCCAAATACACACTTGCAGATTCTACAAAAAGAGTGTTTCCAAACTGCTGTATCAAAAAAAAGGTTCAACTCTCTTAGTTGTGGACACACATCCCACATAAGTTTCTGAGAAATCCTCCGTCTCGTTTTTATGGGAAGATACTTCCTTTTTCACCGTAGGCCTGAAAGCGCTCGAAATGTCCACTTGCAGATACTGCAGAAAGAGTGTTTCAAACCTGCTCTATGAAACGGAATGTTCAGCTCTGAGGCTTGAATGCAGATATCACAAAGTAGTTTCTGACAGTGCTTCTGTCTAGATTTTAGAAGAAGATATTCCCGTTTCCAATGAAATCAGTAGAACTATCTTGATATCCACATACAGATTCTACAAAAAGAGTGTTTCCAAACTGCTCTATCAAAAGAAAGATTCAACTCTGTTAGTTGAGGACACACATGCCAAATAAGTTTCTGAGAATGCTTCTGTGTAGATTTAATGGGGAGATATTTCGTTTTTCACCATAGGCCCGAATGCGCTCGAAATGTCCACTTCCAGACACTACAGAAAGAGGGATTCCAACCTGCTCTATGAAAGGGAATGTTCAGCTAAGTGAGTTGAATGCAGATATCACAAAGTAGTTTCTGACAGTGCTTCTGTCTAGATTTCAGATGAAGATATTCCCGTTTCCAATGAAATCGTTAGAACTATCTTGATATCCACTTACAGATTCTACAAAAAGAGTGTTTCGAAAGTGCTCTGTCAAAAGAAAGGTTCAACTCTGTTAGTTGAGGACACTCATCACAAAGAAGTTTCTGAGAATGCTTTTGTCAAGATTTTATATGAAGATATTCCCGTTTCCTATGAAATCTTCACAGTTATCCAAATATCCACTTGAAGATTCTACAAAAAGAGTGTTTCCAAACTGCTGTAGCAAAAGAAATGTTGAACTCTGTTAGTTGAGGACAAACATCACAAAGAAGTTTCTGAGAATGCTTCTGTCAAGATTTTATATGAAGATATTACCGTTTCCAACGAAATCTTCACAGTTATCCAAATATCCACTTGCAGATTCTACAAAAAGAGTGTTTCCAAACTGCTATATCAAAAGAAATGATCAAGTCTGTTAGTGGAGTAAACTCATCCCAAATAAGTTTCTTAGAATGCTTTTGTCTAGATTTTATGGGATGATATTTCCTTTTTCACCATAGGCCTGAAAGCGCTCGAAATGTCCACTTCCAGATACTACAGAAAGACTGTTTCAAACCTACTCTATGAAAGGGAATGTTCAGCTCTGTGACTTGAATGCAGATATCACAAAGTAGTTTCTGACAGCGCTTCTGTCTAGATTTTAGATGAAGATATTCCCGTTTCCAACGAAATCATCACAGTTATCCAAATATCCACTTACAGATTCTACAAAAACAGTGTTTCCAAACTGCTGTATCCAAAGAAAGGTTCAACTCTGTTAGTTGAGGACACACATCCCAAATAAGTTTCTGAGAACGCTTCTGTGTAGATTTAAAGGGGAGATATTTCGTTTTGCACCATAGGCCCGAATGCGCTCGAAATGTCCACTTCCAGACACTACAGAAAGAGGGTTTCCAACCTGCTCTATGAAAGGGAATGTTCAGCTCTGTGACTTGAATGCAGATATCACAAAGTAGTTTCTGACAGTGCTTCTGTCTAGAATTTAGATGAAGATATTCCCGTTTCCAACGAAATCCTTAGGACTATCTAGATATCCAATTACAGATTCCACAAAAAGAGTGTTTCCAAACTTCTCTATAAAAAGAAAGGTTCAACTCTGTTAGTTGAGGACACTCATCACAAAGAAGTTTCTGAGAATGCTTCTGTCTAGATTTTATATGAAGATATTCCCGTTTCCAATGAAATCTTCACAGTTATCCAAACATCGACTTTCAGATTCTACAAAAAGACTGTTTCCAAACTGCTCTATCAAAAGAAAGTTTCAACTCTGTTAGTTGAGGACACACATGCCAAATAAGTTTCTGAGAATGCTTCTGTGTAGTTTTTATGGGAAGATATTACGTTTTTCACCAAAGGCCTGAATGCGCTCGAAATATCCACTTCCAGATACTATAGAAAGAGGGTTTCAAACCTGCTCTTTGAAAGGGAATGTTCAGCTCTGTGACTTGAATGCAGATATCACAAAGTAGTTTCTGACAGTGCTTCTGTCTAGATTTCAGATGAAGATATTCCCTTTTCCAACGAAATCGTTAGAACTATCTAGATATCCACTAACAGATTAGACAAATGAGTGTTTCCAAAGTGCTCTGTCAAAAGAAAGGTTCAACTCTGTTAGTTGAGGACACTCATCACAAAGAAGTTTCTGAGAATGCTTCTGTCTAGATTTTATATGAAGATATTCCCGTTTCCAACGAAATCATCACAGTTATCCAACTTCCACTTGCAGATTCTACAAAAAGAGTGTTTCCAAATTGCTGTATCAAAAGAAAGGTTGAACTCTGTTAGTTGAGGACACACATCACAAAGAAGTTTCTGAGAATGCTTCTGTCTAGATTTTACATGAAGATGTTCCCGTTTCCTATGAAATCTTCACAGCTTTCCAAATATCCACTTGCAGATTCTACAAAAAGAGTGTTTCCAAACTGCTGTATCAAAAGAAAGTTCAACTCTCTTAGTTGAGGACACACATCCCAAATAAGTTTCTGAGACAGCCTCTGTCTCGTTTTTATGGGAAATACTTCCTTTTTCTCCGTAGGCCTGAAAGCACTCGAAATGTCCACTTCCAGATACTGCAGAAAGAGTGTTTCAAACCTGCTCTATGAAACGGAATGTTCAGCTCTGAGACTTGAATGCAGATATCACAAAGTAGTTTCTGACAGTGCTTCTGTCTAGATTTTAGAAGAAGATATTCCCGTTTCCAACAAAATCGTTAGAACTGTCTTGATATCCACATACAGATTCTACAAAAAGAGTGTTTCCAAACTGCTCTATAAAAAGAAAGGTTCAACTCTGTTAGTTGAGGACACACATCACAAGGAAGTTTCTGAGAATGCTTCTGTCTAGATTTTATATAAAGATATTCCCGTTTCCAATGAAATCTTCACAGTTATCCAAATATCCACTTGAAGATTCCACAAAAAGAGTGTTTCCAAACTGCTCTATCAAAAGAAAGGTTGAACACTGTTAGTTGAGGACACACATCACAAAGAAGTTTCTGAGAATGCTTCTTTCTAGATTTTAGATGAAGATATTCCCGTTTCCAACGATATCATCACAGTTAAACAAATATCCACTTGCAGATTCTACAAAAAGAGTGTTTCCAAAGTGCTCTATCCAAAGAAAGGTTCAACTCTGTTAGTTGAGGACACACATCACAAAGAAGTTTCTGAGAATGCTTCTGTCTAGATTTTAAATGAAGATATTCCCGTTTCCAACGAAATCTTCAGAGCTATAACAATATCCACTTACAGATTCTACAAAAAGAGTGTTTCTAAACTGCTGTAGCAAAAGAAAGGCTCAACTCTGTTAGTTGAGGACACACATCACAAAGAAGTTTCTGAGAATGCTTCTGTCTATATTTTACATGAAGATATTACCGTTTCCTACGAAATCTTCACAGCTTTCCAAATACACACTTGCAGATTCTACAAAAAGAGTGTTTCCAAACTGCTGTATCAAAAGAAAGGTTCAACTCTCTTAGTTGTGGACACACATCCCACATAAGTTTCTGAGAAATCCTCCGTCTCGTTTTTATGGGAAGATACTTCCTTTTTCACCGTAGGCCTGAAAGCGCTCGAAATGTCCACTTGCAGATATTGCAGAAAGAGTGTTTCAAACCTGCTCTATGAAACGGAATGTTCAGCTCTGAGGCTTGAATGCAGATATCACAAAGTAGTTTCTGACAGTGCTTCTGTCTAGATTTTAGAAGAAGATATTCCCGTTTCCAATGAAATCGTTAGAACTATCTTGATATCCACATACAGATTCTACAAAAAGAGTGTTTCCAAACTGCTCTATAAAAAGAAAGGTTCAACTCTGTTAGTTGAGGACACTCATCACAAAGAAGTTTCTGAGAATGCCTCTGTCTAGATTTTATAGGAAGATATTCCCGTTTCCAACGAAATCTTCACAGTTATCCAAAAATCGACTTGCAGATTCTACAAAAAGAGTGTTTCCAAACTGCTCTATCAAAAGAAAGTTTCAACTCCGTTAGTTGAGGACACACATGCCAAATAAGTTTCGGAGAATGCTTCTGTGTAGATTTAATGGGGAGATATTTCGTTTTTCACCATAGGCCCGAATGCGCTCGAAATGTCCACTTCCAGACTCTACAGAAAGAGGGTTTCCAACCTGCTCTATGAAAGGGAATGTTCAGCTAAGTGAGTTGAATGCAGATATCACAAAGTAGTTTCTGACAGTGCTTCTGTCTAGATTTCAGATGAAGATATTCCCGTTTCCAATGAAATCGTTAGAACTATCTAGATATCCACTTACAGATTCTACAAAAAGAGTGTTTCGAAAGTGCTCTGTCAAAAGAAAGGTTCAACTCTGTTAGTTGAGGACACTCATCACAAAGAAGTTTCTGAGAATGCTTTTGTCAAGATTTTATATGAAGATATTCCCGTTTCCTATGAAATCTTCACAGTTATCCAAATATCCACATGAAGATTCTACCAAAAGAGTGTTTCCAAACTGCTGTAGCAAAAGAAATGTTGAACTCTGTTAGTTGAGGACAAACATCACAAAGAAGGTTCCGAGAATGCTTCTGTCAAGATTTTATATGAAGATATTACCGTTTCCAACGAAATCTTCACAGTTATCCAAATATCCACTTGCAGATTCTACAAAAAGAGTGTTTCCAAACTGCTATATCAAAAGAAATGATCAAGTCTGTTAGTGGAGTAAACTCATCCTAAATAAGTTTCTTAGAATGCTTTTGTCTAGATTTTATGGGATGATATTTCCTTTTTCACCATAGGCCTGAAAGCGCTCGAAATGTCCACTTCCAGATACTACAGAAAGACTGTTTCAAACCTACTCTATGAAAGGGAATGTTCAGCTCTGTGACTTGAATGCAGATATCACAAAGTAGTTTCTGACAGCGCTTCTGTCTAGATTTTAGATGAAGATATTCCCGTTTCCAACGAAATCATCACAGTTATCCAAATATCCACTTACAGATTCTACAAAAACAGTGTTTCCAAACTGCTGTATCCAAAGAAAGGTTCAACTCTGTTAGTTGAGGACACACATCCCAAATAAGTTTCTGAGAACGCTTCTGTGTAGATTTAAAGGGGAGATATTTCGTTTTTCACCATAGGCCCGAATGCGCTCGAAATGTCCACTTCCAGACACTACAGAAAGAGGGTTTCCAACCTGCTCTATGAAAGGGAATGTTCAGCTCTGTGACTTGAATGCAGATATCACAAAGTAGTTTCTGACAGTGCTTCTGTCTAGAATTTAGATGAAGATATTCCCGTTTCCAACGAAATCCTTAGGACTATCTAGATATCCAATTACAGATTCCACAAAAAGAGTGTTTCCAAACTTCTCTATAAAAAGAAAGGTTCAACTCTGTTAGTTGAGGACTCTCATCACAAAGAAGTTTCTGAGAATGCTTCTGTCTAGATTTTATATGAAGATATTCCCGTTTCCAATGAAATCTTCACAGTTATCCAAACATCGACTTTCAGATTCTACAAAAAGACTGTTTCCAAACTGCTCTATCAAAAGAAAGTTTCAACTCTGTTAGTTGAGGACATACATGCCAAATAAGTTTCTGAGAATGCTTCTGTGTAGTTTTTGTGGGAAGATATTACGTTTTTCACCAAAGGCCTGAATGCGCTCGAAATATCCACTTCCAGATACTATAGAAAGAGGGTTTCAAACCTGCTCTTTGAAAGGGAATGTTCAGCTCTGTGACTTGAATGCAGATATCACAAAGTAGTTTCTGACAGTGCTTCTGTCTAGATTTCAGATGAAGATATTCCCTTTTCCAACAAAATCGTTAGAACTATCTAGATATCCACTAACAGATTCGACAAATGAGTGTTTCCAAAGTGCTCTGTCAAAAGAAAGGTTCAACTCTGTTAGTTGAGGACACTCATCACAAAGAAGTTTCTGAGAATGCTTCTGTCTAGATTTTATATGAAGATATTCCCGTTTCCAACGAAATCATCACAGTTATCCAACTTCCACTTGCAGATTCTACAAAAAGAGTGTTTCCAAATTGCTGTATCAAAAGAAAGGTTGAACTCTGTTAGTTGAGGACACACATCACAAAGAAGTTTCTGAGAATGCTTCTGTCTAGATTTTACATGAAGATGTTCCCGTTTCCTATGAAATCTTCACAGCTTTCCAAATATCCACTTGCAGATTCTACAAAAAGAGTGTTTCCAAACTGCTGTATCAAAAGAAAGTTCAACTCTCTTAGTTGAGGACACACATCCCAAATAAGTTTCTGAGACAGCCTCTGTCTCGTTTTTATGGGAAATACTTCCTTTTTCTCCGTAGGCCTGAAAGCACTCGAAATGTCCACTTCCAGATACTGCAGAAAGAGTGTTTCAAACCTGCTCTATGAAACGGAATGTTCAGCTCTGAGACTTGAATGCAGATATCACAAAGTAGTTTCTGACAGTGCTTCTGTCTAGATTTTAGAAGAAGATATTCCCGTTTCCAACAAAATCGTTAGAACTCTCTTGATATCCACATACAGATTCTACAAAAAGAGTGTTTCCAAACCGCTCTATAAAAAGAAAGGTTCAACTCTGTTAGTTGAGGACACACATCACAAGGAAGTTTCTGAGAATGCTTCTGTCTAGATTTTATATAAAGATATTCCCGTTTCCAATGAAATCTTCACAGTTATCCAAATATCCACTTGAAGATTCCACAAAAAGAGTGTTTCCAAACTGCTCTATCAAAAGAAAGGTTGAACACTGTTAGTTGAGGACACACATCACAAAGAAGTTTCTGAGAATGCTTCTTTCTAGATTTTAGATGAAGATATTCCCGTTTCCAACGATATCATCACAGTTAAACAAATATCCACTTGCAGATTCTACAAAAAGAGTGTTTCCAAAGTGCTCTATCCAAAGAAAGGTTCAACTCTGTTAGTTGAGGACACACATCACAAAGAAGTTTCTGAGAATGCCTCTGTCTAGATTTTAAATGAAGATATTCCCGTTTCCAACGAAATCTTCAGAGCTATAACAATATCCACTTACAGATTCTATAAAAAGAGTGTTTCTAAACTGCTGTAGCAAAAGAAAGGCTCAACTCTGTTAGTTGAGGACACACATCACAAAGAAGTTTCTGAGAATGCTTCTGTCTAGATTTTACATGAAGATATTACCGTTTCCTACGAAATCTTCACAGCTTTCCAAATACACACTTGCAGATTCTACAAAAAGAGTGTTTCCAAACTGCTGTATCAAAAGAAAGGTTCAACTCTCTTAGTTGTGGACACACATCCCACATAAGTTTCTGAGAAATCCTCCGTCTCGTTTTTATGGGAAGATACTTCCTTTTTCACCGTAGGCCTGAAAGCGCTCGAAATGTCCACTTGCAGATACTGCAGAAAGAGTGTTTCAAACCTGCTCTATGAAACGGAATGTTCAGCTCTGAGGCTTGAATGCAGATATCACAAAGTATTTTCTGACAGTGCTTCTGTCTAGATTTTAGAAGAAGATATTCCCGTTTCCAATGAAATCGTTAGAACTATCTTGATATCCACATACAGATTCTACAAAAAGAGTGTTTCCAAACTGCTCTATAAAAAGAAAGGTTCAACTCTGTTAGTTGAGGACACTCATCACAAAGAAGTTTCTGAGAATGCTTCTGTCTAGATTTTATATGAAGATATTCCCGTTTCCAACGAAATCTTCACAGTTATCCAAAAATCGACTTGCAGATTCTACAAAAAGAGTGTTTCCAAACTGCTCTATCAAAAGAAAGTTTCAACTCCGTTAGTTGAGGACACACATGCCAAATAAGTTTCGGAGAATGCTTCTGTGTAGATTTAATGGGGAGATATTTCGCTTTTCACCATAGGCGCGAATGCGCTCGAAATGTCCACTTCCAGACACTACAGAAAGAGGGTTTCCAACCTGCTCTATGAAAGGGAATGTTCAGCTAAGTGAGGTGAATGCAGATATCACAAAGTAGTTTCTGACAGTGCTTCTGTCTAGATTTCAGATGCAGATATTCCCGTTTCCAATGAAATCGTTAGAACTATCTAGATGTCCACTTACAGATTCTACAAAAAGAGTGTTTCGAAAGTGCTCTGTCAAAAGAAAGGTTCAACTCTGTTAGTTGAGGACACTCATCACAAAGAAGTTTCTGAGAATGCTTTTGTCAAGATTTTATATGAAGATATTCCCGTTTCCTATGAAATCTTCACAGTTATCCAAATATCCACTTGAAGATTCTACAAAAAGAGTGTTTCCAAACTGCTGTAGCAAAAGAAATGTTGAACTCTGTTAGTTGAGGACAAACATCACAAAGAAGTTTCTGAGAATGCTTCTGTCAAGATTTTATATGAAGATATTACCGTTTCCAACGAAATCTTCACAGTTATCCAAATATCCACTTGCAGATTCTACAAAAAGAGTGTTTCCAAACTGCTATATCAAAAGAAATGATCAAGTCTGTTAGTGGAGTAAACTCATCCCAAATAAGTTTCTTAGAATGCTTTTGTCTAGATTTTATGGGATGATATTTCCTTTTTCACCATAGGCCTGAAAGCGCTCGAAATGTCCACTTCCAGATACTACAGAAAGACTGTTTCAAACCTACTCTATGAAAGGGAATGTTCAGCTCTGTGACTTGAATGCAGATATCACAAAGTAGTTTCTGACAGCGCTTCTGTCTAGATTTTAGATGAAGATATTCCCGTTTCCAACGAAATCATCACAGTTATCCAAATATCCACTTACAGATTCTACAAAAACAGTGTTTCCAAACTGCTGTATCCAAAGAAAGGTTCAACTCTGTTAGTTGAGGACACACATCCCAAATAAGTTTCTGAGAACGCTTCTGTGTAGATTTAAAGGGGAGATATTTCGTTTTGCACCATAGGCCCGAATGCGCTCGAAATGTCCACTTCCAGACACTACAGAAAGAGGGTTTCCAACCTGCTCTATGAAAGGGAATGTTCAGCTCTGTGACTTGAATGCAGATATCACAAAGTAGTTTCTGACAGTGCTTCTGTCTAGAATTTAGATGAAGATATTCCCGTTTCCAACGAAATCCTTAGGACTATCTAGATATCCAATTACAGATTCCACAAAAAGAGTGTTTCCAAACTTCTCTATAAAAAGAAAGGTTCAACTCTGTTAGTTGAGGACACTCATCACAAAGAAGTTTCTGAGAATGCTTCTGTCTAGATTTTATATGAAGATATTCCCGTTTCCAATGAAATCTTCACAGTTATCCAAACATCGACTTTCAGATTCTACAAAAAGACTGTTTCCAAACTGCTCTATCAAAAGAAAGTTTCAACTCTGTTAGTTGAGGACACACATGCCAAATAAGTTTCTGAGAATGCTTCTGTGTAGTTTTTATGGGAAGATATTACGTTTTTCACCAAAGGCCTGAATGCGCTCGAAATATCCACTTCCAGATACTATAGAAAGAGGGTTTCAAACCTGCTCTTTGAAAGGGAATGTTCAGCTCTGTGACTTGAATGCAGATATCACAAAGTAGTTTCTGACAGTGCTGCTGTCTAGATTTCAGATGAAGATATTCCCTTTTCCAACGAAATCGTTAGAACTATCTAGATATCCACTAACAGATTCGACAAATGAGTGTTTCCAAAGTGCTCTGTCAAAAGAAAGGTTCAACTCTGTTAGTTGAGGACACTCATCACAAAGAAGTTTCTGAGAATGCTTCTGTCTAGATTTTATATGAAGATATTCCCGTTTCCAACGAAATCATCACAGTTATCCAACTTCCACTTGCAGATTCTACAAAAAGAGTGTTTCCAAATTGCTGTATCAAAAGAAAGGTTGAACTCTGTTAGTTGAGGACACACATCACAAAGAAGTTTCTGAGAATGCTTCTGTCTATATTTTACATGAAGATGTTCCCGTTTCCTATGAAATCTTCACATCTTTCCAAATATCCATTTGCAGATTCTACAAAAAGAGTGTTTCCAAACTGCTGTATCAAAAGAAAGTTCAACTCTCTTAGTTGAGGACACACATCCCAAATAAGTTTCTGAGACAGCCTCTGTCTCGTTTTTATGGGAAATACTTCCTTTTTCTCCGTAGGCCTGAAAGCACTCGAAATGTCCACTTCCAGATACTGCAGAAAGAGTGTTTCAAACCTGCTCTATGAAACGGAATGTTCAGCTCTGAGACTTGAATGCAGATATCACAAAGTAGTTTCTGACAGTGCTTCTGTCTAGATTTTAGAAGAAGATATTCCCGTTTCCAACAAAATCGTTAGAACTGTCTTGATATCCACATACAGATTCTACAAAAAGAGTGTTTCCAAACCGCTCTATAAAAAGAAAGGTTCAACTCTGTTAGTTGAGGACACACATCACAAGGAAGTTTCTGAGAATGCTTCTGTCTAGATTTTATATAAAGATATTCCCGTTTCCAATGAAATCTTCACAGTTATCCAAATATCCACTTGAAGATTCCACAAAAAGTGTGTTTCCGAACTGCTCTATCAAAAGAAAGGTTGAACACTGTTAGTTGAGGACACACATCACAAAGAAGTTTCTGAGAATGCTTCTTTCTAGCTTTTAGATGAAGATATTCCCGTTTCCAACGATATCATCACAGTTAAACAAATATCCACTTGCAGATTCTACAAAAAGAGTGTTTCCAAAGTGCTCTATCCAAAGAAAGTTTCAACTCTGTTAGTTGAGGACACACATCACAAAGAAGTTTCTGAGAATGCTTCTGTCAAGATTTTAAATGAAGATATTCCCGTTTCCAATGAAATCTTCAGAGCTATAACAATATCCATTTACAGATTCTACAAAAAGAGTGTTTCTAAACTGCTGTAGCAAAAGAAAGGCTCAACTCTGTTAGTTGAGGACACACATCACAAAGAAGTTTCTGAGAATGCTTTTGTCTAGATTTTACATGAAGATATTACCGTTTCCTACGAAATCTTCACAGCTTTCCAAATACACACTTGCAGATTCTACAAAAAGAGTGTTTCCAAACTGCTGTATCAAAAGAAAGGTTCAACTCTCTTAGTTGTGGACACACATCCCACATAAGTTTCTGAGAAATCCTCCGTCTCGTTTTTATGGGAAGATACTTCCTTTTTCACCGTAGGCCTGAAAGCGCTCGAAATGTCCACTTGCAGATACTGCAGAAAGAGTGTTTCAAACCTGCTCTATGAAACGGAATGTTCAGCTCTGAGGCTTGAATGCAGATATCACAAAGTAGTTTCTGACAGTGCTTCTGTCTAGATTTTAGAAGAAGATATTCCCGTTTCCAATGAAATCGTTAGAACTATCTTGATATCCACATACAGATTCTACAAAAAGAGTGTTTCCAAACTGCTCTATGAAAAGAAAGGTTCAACTCTGTTAGTTGAGGACACTCATCACAAAGAAGTTTCTGAGAATGCTTCTGTCTAGATTTTATATGAAGATATTCCCGTTTCCATCGAAATCTTCACAGTTATCCAAAAATCGACTTGCAGATTCTACAAAAAGAGTGTTTCCAAACTGCTCTATCAAAAGAAAGTTTCAACTCCGTTAGTTGAGGACACACATGCCAAATAAGTTTCGGAGAATGCTTCTGTGTAGATTTAATGGGGAGATATTTCGTTTTTCACCATAGGCCCGAATGCGCTCGAAATGTCCACTTCCAGACACTACAGAAAGAGGGTTTCCAACCTGCTCTATGAAAGGGAATGTTCAGCTAAGTGAGGTGAATGCAGATATCACAAAGTAGTTTCTGACAGTGCTTCTGTCTAGATTTCAGATGAAGATATTCCCGTTTCCAATGAAATCGTTAGAACTATCCAGATATCCACTTACAGATTCTACAAAAAGAGTGTTTCGAAAGTGCTCTGTCAAAAGAAAGGTTCAACTCTGTTAGTTGAGGACACTCATCACAAAGAAGTTTCTGAGAATGCTTTTGTCAAGATTTTATATGAAGATATTCCCGTTTCCTATGAAATCTTCACAGTTATCCAAATATCCACTTGAAGATTCTACAAAAAGAGTGTTTCCACACTGCTGTAGCAAGAGAAATGTTGAACTCTGTTAGTTGAGGACAAACATCACAAAGAAGTTTCTGAGAATGCTTCTGTCAAGATTTTATATGAAGAT
This sequence comes from Gorilla gorilla gorilla, assembly GCF_029281585.2. Lineage (NCBI taxonomy): Eukaryota > Metazoa > Chordata > Mammalia > Primates > Hominidae > Gorilla > Gorilla gorilla. The sequence goes on from NC_073237.2 coordinate 19,113,127, forward strand.
ATTACCGTTTCCAACGAAATCTTCACAGTTATCCAAATATCCACTTGCAGATTCTACAAAAAGAGTGTTTCCAAACTGCTATATCAAAAGAAATGATCAAGTCTGTTAGTGGAGTAAACTAATCCCAAATAAGTTTCTTAGAATGCTTTTGTCTAGATTTTATGGGATGATATTTCCTTTTTCACCAAAGGCCTGAAAGCGCTCGAATTGTCCACTTCCAGATACTACAGAAAGACTGTTTCAAACCTACTCTATGAAAGGGAATGTTCAGCTCTGTGACTTGAATGCAGATATCACAAAGTAGTTTCTGACAGCGCTTCTGTCTAGATTTTAGATGAAGATATTCCCGTTTGCAACGAAATCATCACAGTTATCCAAATATCCACTTACAGATTCTACAAAAACAGTGTTTCCAAACTGCTGTATCCAAAGAAAGGTTCAACTCTGTTAGTTGAGGACACACATCCCAAATAAGTTTCTGAGATCGCTTCTGTGTAGATTTAAAGGGGAGATATTTCGTTTTGCACCATAGGCCCGAATGCGCTCGAAATGTCCACTTCCAGACACTACAGAAAGAGGGTTTCCAACCTGCTCTATGAAAGGGAATGTTCAGCTCTGTGACTTGAATGCAGATATCACAAAGTAGTTTCTGACAGTGCTTCTGTCCAGAATTTAGATGAAGATATTCCCGTTTCCAACGAAATCCTTAGGACTATCTAGATATCCAATTACAGATTCCACAAAAAGAGTGTTTCCAAACTTCTCTATAAAAAGAAAGGTTCAACTCTGTTAGTTCAGGACACTCATCACAAAGAAGTTTCTGAGAATGCTTCTGTCTAGATTTTATATGAAGATATTCCCGTTTCCAATGAAATCTTCACATTTATCCAAACATCGACTTTCAGATTCTACAAAAAGACTGTTTCCAAACTGCTCTATCAAAAGAAAGTTTCAACTCTGTTAGTTGAGGACACACATGCCAAATAAGTTTCTGAGAATGCTTCTGTGTAGTTTTTGTGGGAAGATATTACGTTTTTCACCAAAGGCCTGAATGCGCTCGAAATATCCACTTCCAGATACTATAGAAAGAGGGTTTCAAACCTGCTCTTTGAAAGGGAATGTTCAGCTCTGTGACTTGAATGCAGATATCACAAAGTAGTTTCTGACAGTGCTTCTGTCTAGATTTCAGATGAAGATATTCCCTTTTCCAACAAAATCGTTAGAACTATCTAGATATCCACTAACAGATTCGACAAATGAGTGTTTCCAAAGTGCTCTGTCAAAAGAAAGGTTCAACTCTGTTAGTTGAGGACACTCATCACAAAGAAGTTTCTGAGAATGCTTCTGTCTAGATTTTATATGAAGATATTCCCGTTTCCAACGAAATCATCACAGTTATCCAACTTCCACTTGCAGATTCTACAAAAAGAGTGTTTCCAAATTGCTGTATCAAAAGAAAGGTTGAACTCTGTTAGTTGAGGACACACATCACAAAGAAGTTTCTGAGAATGCTTCTGTCTATATTTTACATGAAGATGTTCCCGTTTCCTATGAAATCTCCACAGCTTTCCAAATATCCACTTGCAGATTCTACAAAAAGAGTGTTTCCAAACTGCTGTATCAAAAGAAAGTTCAACTCTCTTAGTTGAGGACACACATCCCAAATAAGTTTCTGAGACAGCCTCTGTCTCGTTTTTATGGGAAATACTTCCTTTTTCTCCGTAGGCCTGAAAGCACTCGAAATGTCCACTTCCAGATACTGCAGAAAGAGTGTTTCAAACCTGCTCTATGAAACGGAATGTTCAGCTCTGAGACTTGAATGCAGATATCACAAAGTAGTTTCTGACAGTGCTTCTGTCTAGATTTTAGAAGAAGATATTCCCGTTTCCAACAAAATCGTTAGAACTGTCTTGATATCCACATGCAGATTCTACAAAAAGAGTGTTTCCAAACCGCTCTATAAAAAGAAAGGTTCAACTCTGTTAGTTGAGGACACACATCACAAGGAAGTTTCTGAGAATGCTTCTGTCTAGATTTTATATAAAGATATTCCCGTTTCCAATGAAATCTTCACAGTTATCCAAATATCCACTTGAAGATTCCACAAAAAGAGTGTTTCCAAACTGCTCTATCAAAAGAAAGGTTGAACACTGTTAGTTGAGGACACACATCACAAAGAAGTTTCTGAGAATGCTTCTTTCTAGATTTTAGATGAAGATATTCCCGTTTCCAACGATATCATCACAGTTAAACAAATATCCACTTGCAGATTCTACAAAAAGAGTGTTTCCAAAGTGCTCTATCCAAAGAAAGGTTCAACTCTGTTAGTTGAGGACACACATCACAAAGAAGTTTCTGAGAATGCTTCTGTCTAGATTTTAAATGAAGATATTGCCGTTTCCAACGAAATCTTCAGATCTATAACAATATCCACTTACAGATTCTACAAAAAGAGTGTTTCTAAACTGCTGTAGCAAAAGAAAGGCTCAACTCTGTTAGTTGAGGACACACATCACAAAGAAGTTTCTGAGAATGCTTCTGTCTAGATTTTACATGAAGATATTACCGTTTCCTACGAAATCTTCACAGCTTTCCAAATACACACTTGCAGATTCTACAAAAAGAGTGTTTCCAAACTGCTGTATCAAAAGAAAGGTTCAACTCTCTTAGTTGTGGACACACATCCCACATAAGTTTCTGAGAAATCCTCCGTCTCGTTTTTATGGGAAGATACTTCCTTTTTCACCGTAGGCCTGAAAGCGCTCGAAATGTCCACTTGCAGATACTGCAGAAAGAGTGTTTCAAACCTGCTCTATGAAACGGAATGTTCAGCTCTGAGGCTTGAATGCAGATATCACAAAGTAGTTTCTGACAGTGCTTCTGTCTAGATTTTAGAAGAAGATATTCCCGTTTCCAATGAAATCGTTAGAACTATCTTGATATCCACATACAGATTCTACAAAAAGAGTGTTTCCAAACTGCTCTATAAAAAGAAAGGTTCAACTCTGTTAGTTGAGGACACTCATCACAAAGAAGTTTCTGAGAATTCTTCTGTCTAGATTTTATATGAAGATATTCCCGTTTCCAACGAAATCTTCACAGTTATCCAAAAATCGACTTGCAGATTCTACAAAAAGAGTGTTTCCAAACTGCTCTATCAAAAGAAAGATTCAACTCCGTCAGTTGAGGACACACATGCCAAATAAGTTTCGGAGAATGCTTCTGTGTAGATTTAATGGGGAGATATTTCGTTTTTCACCATAGGCCCGAATGCGCTCGAAATGTCAACTTCCAGACACTACAGAAAGAGGGTTTCCAACCTGCTCTATGAAAGGGAATGTTCAGCTAAGTGAGTTGAATGCAGATATCACAAAGTAGTTTCTGACAGTGCTTCTGTCTAGATTTCAGATGAAGATATTCCCGTTTCCAATGTAATCGTTAGAACTATCTTGATAACCACTTACAGATTCTACAAAAAGAGTGTTTCGAAAGTGCTCTGTCAAAAGAAAGGTTCAACTCTGTTAGTTGAGGACACTCATCACAAAGAAGTTTCTGAGAATGCTTTTGTCAAGATTTTATATGAAGATATTCCCGTTTCCTATGAAATCTTCACAGTTATCCAAATATCCACTTGAAGATTCTACAAAAAGAGTGTTTCCAAACTGCTGTAGCAAAAGAAATGTTGAACTCTCTTAGTTGAGGACAAACATCACAAAGAAGTTTCTGAGAATGCTTCTGTCAAGATTTTATATGAAGATATTACCGTTTCCAACGAAATCTTCACAGTTATCCAAATATCCACTTGCAGATTCTACAAAAAGAGTGTTTCCAAACTGCTATATCAAAAGAAATGATCAACTCTGTTAGTGGAGTAAACTCATCCCAAATAAGTTTCTTAGAATGCTTTTGTCTAGATTTTATGGGATGATATTTCCTTTTTCACCGTAGGCCTGAAAGCGCTGGAAATGTCCACTTCCAGATACTACAGAAAGACTGTTTCAAACCTACTCTATGAAAGGGAATGTTCAGCTCTGTGACTTGAATGCAGATATCACAAAGTAGTTTCTGACAGCGCTTCTGTCTAGATTTTAGATGAAGATATTCCCGTTTGCAACGAAATCATCACAGTTATCCAAATATCCACTTACAGATTCTACAAAAACAGTGTTTCCAAACTGCTGTATCCAAAGAAAGGTTCAACTCTGTTAGTTGAGGACACACATCCCAAATAAGTTTCTGAGAACGCTTCTGTGTAGATTTAAAGGGGAGATATTTCGTTTTGCACCATAGGCCCGAATGCGCTCGAAATGTCCACTTCCAGACACTACAGAAAGAGGGTTTCCAACCTGCTCTATGAAAGGGAATGTTCAGCTCTGTGACTTGAATGCAGATATCACAAAGTAGTTTCTGACAGTGCTTCTGTCTAGAATTTAGATGAAGATATTCCCGTTTCCAACGAAATCCTTAGGACTATCTAGATATCCAATTACAGATTCCACAAAAAGAGTGTTTCCAAACTTCTCTATAAAAAGAAAGGTTCAACTCTGTTAGTTGAGGACACTCATCACAAAGAAGTTTCTGAGAATGCTTCTGTCTAGATTTTATATGAAGATATTCCCGTTTCCAATGAAATCTTCACAGTTATCCAAACATCGACTTTCAGATTCTACAAAAAGACTGTTTCCAAACTGCTCTATCAAAAGAAAGTTTCAACTCTGTTAGTTGAGGACACACATGCCAAATAAGTTTCTGAGAATGCTTCTGTGTAGTTTTTATGGGAAGATATTACGTTTTTCACCAAAGGCCTGAATGCGCTCGAAATATCCACTTCCAGATACTATAGAAAGAGGGTTTCAAACCTGCTCTTTGAAAGGGAATGTTCAGCTCTGTGACTTGAATGCAGATATCACAAAGTAGTTTCTGACAGTGCTTCTGTCTAGATTTCAGATGAAGATATTCCCTTTTCCAACGAAATCGTTAGAACTATCTAGATATCCACTAACAGATTCGACAAATGAGTGTTTCCAAAGTGCTCTGTCAAAAGAAAGGTTCAACTCTGTTAGTTTAGGTCACTCATCACAAAGAAGTTTCTGAGAATGCTTCTGTCTAGATTTTATATGAAGATATTCCCGTTTCCAACGAAATCATCACAGTTATCCAACTTCCACTTGCAGATTCTACAAAAAGAGTGTTTCCAAATTGCTGTATCAAAAGAAAGGTTGAACTCTGTTAGTTGAGGACACACATCACAAAGAAGTTTCTGAGAATGCTTCTGTCTATATTTTACATGAAGATGTTCCCGTTTCCTATGAAATCTTCACAGCTTTCCAAATATCCACTTGCAGATTCTACAAAAAGAGTGTTTCCAAACTGCTGTATCAAAAGAAAGTTCAACTCTCTTAGTTGAGGACACACATCCCAAATAAGTTTCTGAGACAGCCTCTGTCTCGTTTTTATGGGAAATACTTCCTTTTTCTCCGTAGGCCTGAAAGCACTCGAAATGTCCACTTCCAGATACTGCAGAAAGAGTGTTTCAAACCTGCTCTATTAAACGGAATGTTCAGCTCTGAGACTTGAATGCAGATATCACAAAGTAGTTTCTGACAGTGCTTCTGTCTAGATTTTAGAAGAAGATATTCCCGTTTCCAACAAAATCGTTAGAACTGTCTTGATATCCACATACAGATTATACAAAAAGAGTGTTTCCTAACCGCTCTATAAAAAGAAAGGTTCAACTCTGTTAGTTGAGGACACACATCACAAGGAAGTTTCTGAGAATGCTTCTGTCTAGATTTTATATAAAGATATTCCCGTTTCCAATGAAATCTTCACAGTTATCCAAATATCCACTTGAAGATTCCACAAAAAGAGTGTTTCCAAACTGCTCTATCAAAAGAAAGGTTGAACACTGTTAGTTGAGGACACACATCACAAAGAAGTTTCTGAGAATGCTTCTTTCTAGATTTTAGATGAAGATATTCCCGTTTCCAACGATATCATCACAGTTAAACAAATATCCACTTGCAGATTCTACAAAAAGAGTGTTTCCAAAGTGCTCTATCCAAAGAAAGGTTCAACTCTGTTAGTTGAGGACACACATCACAAAGAAGTTTCTGAGAATGCTTCAGTCTAGATTTTAAATGAAGATATTCCCGTTTCCAACGAAATCTTCAGATCTATAACAATATCCACTTACAGATTCTACAAAAAGAGTGTTTCTAAACTGCTGTAGCAAAAGAAAGGCTCAACTCTGTCAGTTGAGGACACACATCACAAAGAAGTTTCTGAGAATGCTTCTGTCTAGATTTTACATGAAGATATTACCGTTTCCTACGAAATCTTCACAGCTTTCCAAATACACACTTGCAGATTCTACAAAAAGAGTGTTTCCAAACTGCTGTATCAAAAGAAAGGTTCAACTCTCTTAGTTGTGGACACACATCCCACATAAGTTTCTGAGAAATCCTCCGTCTCGTTTTTATGGGAAGATACTTCCTTTTTCACCGTAGGCCTGAAAGCACCCGAAATGTCCACTTGCAGATACTGCAGAAAGAGTGTTTCAAACCTGCTCTATGAAACGGAATGTTCAGCTCTGAGGCTTGAATGCAGATATCACAAAGTAGTTTCTGACAGTGCTTCTGTCTAGATTTTAGAAGAAGATATTCCCGTTTCCAATGAAATCGTTAGAACTATCTTGATATCCACATACAGATTCTACAAAAAGAGTGTTTCCAAACTGCTCTAAAAAAAGAAAGGTTCAACTCTGTTAGTTGAGGACACTCATCACAAAGAAGTTTCTGAGAATGCTTCTGTCTAGATTTTATATGAAGATATTCCCGTTTCCAACGAAATCTTCACAGTTATCCAAAAATCGACTTGCAGATTCTACAAAAAGAGTGTTTCCAAACTGCTCTATCAAAAGAAAGTTTCAACTCCGTTAGTTGAGGACACACATGCCAAATAAGTTTCGGAGAATGCTTCTGTGTAGATTTAATGGGGAGATATTTCGCTTTTCACCATAGGCCCGAATGCGCTCGAAATGTCCACTTCCAGACACTACAGAAAGAGGGTTTCCAACCTGCTCTATGAAAGAGAATGTTCAGCTAAGTGAGGTGAATGCAGATATCACAAAGTAGTTTCTGACAGTGCTTCTGTCTAGATTTAAGATGAAGATATTCCCGTTTCCAATGAAATCGTTAGAACTATCTAGATATCCAATTACAGATTCTACAAAAACAGTGTTTCGAAAGTGCTCTGTCAAAAGAAATGTTCAACTCTGTTAGTTGAGGACACTCATCACAAAGAAGTTTCTGAGAATGCCTTTGTCAAGATTTTATATGAAGATATTCCGGTTTCCTATGAAATCTTCACAGTTATCCAAATATCCACTTGAAGATTCTACAAAAAGAGTAATTCCAAACTGCTGTAGCAAAAGAAATGTTGAACTCTGTTAGTTGAGGACAAACATCACAAAGAAGTTTCTGAGAATGCTTCTGTCAAGATTTTATATGAAGATATTACCGTTTCCAACGAAATCTTCACAGTTATCCAAATATCCACTTGCAGATTCTACAAAAAGAGTGTTTCCAAACTGCTATATCAAAAGAAATGATCAAGTCTGTTAGTGGAGTAAACTCATCCCAAATAAGTTTCTTAGAATGCTTTTGTCTAGATTTTATGGGATGATATTTCCTTTTTCACCATAGGCCTGAAAGCGCTCGAAATGTCCACTTCCAGATACTACAGAAAGACTGTTTCAAACCTACTCTATGAAAGGGAATGTTCAGCTCTGTGACTTGAATGCAGATATCACAAAGTAGTTTCTGACAGCGCTTCTGTCTAGATTTTAGATGAAGATATTCCCGTTTCCAACGAAATCATCACAGTTATCCAAATATCCACTTACAGATTCTACAAAAACAGTGTTTCCAAACTGCTGTATCCAAAGAAAGGTTCAACTCTGTTAGTTGAGGACACACATCCCAAATAAGTTTCTGAGAACGCTTCTGTGTAGATTTAAAGGGGAGATATTTCGTTTTTCACCATAGGCCCGAATGCGCTCGAAATGTCCACTTCCAGACACTACAGAAAGAGGGTTTCCAACCTGCTCTATGAAAGGGAATGTTCAGCTCTGTGACTTGAATGCAGATATCACAAAGTAGTTTCTGACAGTGCTTCTGTCTAGAATTTAGATGAAGATATTCCCGTTTCCAACGAAATCCTTAGGACTATCTAGATATCCAATTACAGATTCCACAAAAAGAGTGTTTCCAAACTTCTCTATAAAAAGAAAGGTTCAACTCTGTTAGTTGAGGACACTCATCACAAAGAAGTTTCTGAGAATGCTTCTGTCTAGATTTTATATGAAGATATTCCCGTTTCCAATGAAATCTTCACAGTTATCCAAACATCGACTTTCAGATTCTACAAAAAGACTGTTTCCAAACTGCTCTATCAAAAGAAAATTTCAACTCTGTTAGTTGAGGACACACATGCCAAATAAGTTTCTGAGAATGCTTCTGAGTAGTTTTTATGGGAAGATATTACGTTTTTCACCAAAGGCCTGAATGCGCTCGAAATATCCACTTCCAGATACTATAGAAAGAGGGTTTCAAACCTGCTCTTTGAAAGGGAATGTTCAGCTCTGTGACTTGAATGCAGATATCACAAAGTAGTTTCTGACAGTGCTTCTGTCTAGATTTCAGATGATGATATTCCCTTTTCCAACGAAATCGTTTGAACTATCTAGATATCCACTAACAGATTCGACAAATGAGTGTTTCCAAAGTGCTCTGTCAAAAGAAAGGTTCAACTCTGTTAGTTGAGGACACTCATCACAAAGAAGTTTCTGAGAATGCTTCTGTCTAGATTTTATATGAAGATATTCCCGTTTCCAACGAAATCATCACAGTTATCCAACTTCCACTTGCAGATTCTACAAAAAGAGTGTTTCCAAATTGCTGTATCAAAAGAAAGGTTGAACTCTGTTAGTTGAGGACACACATCACAAAGAAGTTTCTGAGAATGCTTCTGTCTATATTTTACATGAAGATGTTCCCGTTTCCTATGAAATCTTCACAGCTTTCCAAATATCCACTTGCAGATTCTACAAAAAGAGTGTTTCCAAACTGCTGTATCAAAAGAAAGTTCAACTCTCCTAGTTGAGGACACACATCCCAAATAAGTTTCTGAGACAGCCTCTGTCTCGTTTTTATGGGAAATACTTCCTTTTTCTCCGTAGGCCTGAAAGCACTCGAAATGTCCACTTCCAGATACTGCAGAAAGAGTGTTTCAAACCTGCTCTATGAAACGGAATGTTCAGCTCTGAGACTTGAATGCAGATATCACAAAGTAGTTTCTGACAGTGCTTCTGTCTAGATTTTAGAAGAAGATATTCCCGTTTCCAACAAAATCGTTAGAACTGTCTTGATATCCACATACAGATTCTACAAAAAGAGTGTTTCCAAAACGCTCTATAAAAAGAAAGGTTCAACTCTGTTAGTTGAGGACACACATCACAAGGAAGTTTCTGAGAATGCTTCTGTCTAGATTTTATATAAAGATATTCCCGTTTCCAATGAAATCTTCACAGTTATCCAAATATCCACTTGAAGATTCCACAAAAAGAGTGTTTCCAAACTGCTCTATCAAAAGAAAGGTTGAACACTGTTAGTTGAGGACACACATCACAAAGAAGTTTCTGAGAATGCTTCTTTCTAGATTTTAGATGAAGATATTCCCGTTTCCAACGATATCATCACAGTTAAACAAATATCCACTTGCAGATTCTACAAAAAGAGTGTTTCCAAACTGCTGTAGCAAAAGAAAGGCTCAACTCTGTTAGTTGAGGACACACATCACAAAGAAGTTTCTGAGAATGCTTCTGTCTAGATTTTACATGAAGATATTACCGTTTCCTACGAAATCTTCACAGCTTTCCAAATACACACTTGCAGATTCTACAAAAAGAGTGTTTCCAAACTGCTGTATCAAAAGAAAGGTTCAACTCTCTTAGTTGTGGACACACATCCCACATAAGTTTCTGAGAAATACTCCGTCTCGTTTTTATGGGAAGATACTTCCTTTTTCACCGTAGGCCTGAAAGCGCTCGAAATGTCCACTTGCAGATACTGCAGAAAGAGTGTTTCAAACCTGCTCTATGAAACGGAATGTTCAGCTCTGAGGCTTGAATGCAGATATCACAAAGTAGTTTCTGACAGTGCTTCTGTCTAGATTTTAGAAGAAGATATTCCCGTTTCCAATGAAATCGTTAGAACTATCTTGATATCCACATACAGATTCTACAAAAAGAGTGTTTCCAAACTGCTATATAAAAAGAAAGGTTCAACTCTGTTAGTTGAGGACACTCATCACAAAGAAGTTTCTGAGAATGCTTCTGTCTAGATTTTATAGGAAGATATTCCCGTTTCCAACGAAATCTTCACAGTTATCCAAAAATCGACTTGCAGATTCTACAAAAAGAGTGTTTCCAAACTGCTCTATCAAAAGAAAGTTTCAACTCCGTTAGTTGAGGACACACATGCCAAATAAGTTTCGGAGAATGCTTCTGTGTAGATTTAATGGGGAGATATTTCGTTTTTCACCATAGGCCCGAATGCGCTCGAAATGTCCACTTCCAGACACTACAGAAAGAGGGTTTCCAACCTGCTCTATGAAAGGGAATGTTCAGCTAAGTGAGTTGAATGCAGATATCACAAAGTAGTTTCTGACAGTGCTTCTGTCTAGATTTCAGATGAAGATATTCCCGTTTCCAATGGAATCGTTAGAACTATCCAGATATCCACTTACAGATTCTACAAAAAGAGTGTTTCGAAAGTGCTCTGTCAAAAGAAAGGTTCAACTCTGTTAGTTGAGGACACTCATCACAAAGAAGTTTCTGAGAATGCTTTTGTCAAGATTTTATATGAAGATATTCCCGTTTCCTATGAAATCTTCACAGTTATCCAAATATCCACTTGAAGATTCTACAAAAAGAGTGTTTCCAAACTGCTGTAGCAGAAGAAATGTTGAACTCTGTTAGTTGAGGACAAACATCACAAAGAAGTTTCTGAGAATGCTTCTCTCAAGATTTTATATGAAGATAATACCGTTTCCAACGAAATCTTCACAGTTATCCAAATATCCACTTGCAGATTCTACAAAAAGAGTGTTTCCAAACTGCTATATCAAAAGAAATGATCAAGTCTGTTAGTGGAGTAAACTCATCCCAAATAAGTCTCTTAGAATGCTTTTGTCTAGATTTTATGGGATGATATTTCCTTTTTCACCATAGGCCTGAAAGCGCTCGAAATGTCCACTTCCAGATACTACAGAAAGACTGTTTCAAACCTACTCTATGAAAGGGAATGTTCAGCACTGTGACTTGAATGCAGATATCACAAAGTAGTTTCTGACAGCGCTTCTGTCTAGATTTTAGATGAAGATATTCCCGTTTCCAACGAAATCATCACAGTTATCCAAATATCCACTTACAGATTCTACAAAAACAGTGTTTCCAAACTGCTGTATCCAAAGAAAGGTTCAACTCTGTTAGTTGAGGACACACATCCCAAATAAGTTTCTGAGAACGCTTCTGTGTAGATTTAAAGGGGAGATATTTCGTTTTTCACCATAGGCCCGAATGCGCTCGAAATGTCCACTTCCAGACACTACAGAAAGAGGGTTTCCAACCTGCTCTATGAAAGGGAATGTTCAGCTCTGTGACTTGAATGCAGATATCACAAAGTAGTTTCTGACAGTGCTTCTGTCTAGAATTTAGATGAAGATATTCCCGTTTCCAACGAAATCCTTAGGACTATCTAGATATCCAATTACAGATTCCACAAAAAGAGTGTTTCCAAACTTCTCTATAAAAAGAAAGGTTCAACTCTGTTAGTTGAGGACACTCATCACAAAGAAGTTTCTGAGAATGCTTCTGTCTAGATTTTATATGAAGATATTCCCGTTTCCAATGAAATCTTCACAGTTATCCAAACATCGACTTTCAGATTCTACAAAAAGACTGTTTCCAAACTGCTCTATCAAAAGAAAGTTTCAACTCTGTTAGTTGAGGACACACATGCCAAATAAGTTTCTGAGAATGCTTCTGTGTAGTTTTTATGGGAAGATATTACGTTTTTCACCAAAGGCCTGAATGCGCTCGAAATATCCACTTCCAGATACTATAGAAAGAGGGTTTCAAACCTGCTCTTTGAAAGGGAATGTTCAGCTCTGTGACTTGAATGCAGATATCACAAAGTAGTTTCTGACAGTGCTTCTGTCTAGATTTCAGATGATGATATTCCCTTTTCCAACGAAATCATTTGAACTATCTAGATATCCACTAACAGATTCGACAAATGAGTGTTTCCAAAGTGCTCTGTCAAAAGAAAGGTTCAACTCTGTTAGTTGAGGACACTCATCACAAAGAAGTTTCTGAGAATGCTTCTGTCTAGATTTTATATGAAGATATTCCCGTTTCCAACGAAATCATCACAGTTATCCAACTTCCACTTGCAGATTCTACAAAAAGAGTGTTTCCAAATTGCTGTATCAAAAGAAAGGTTGAACTCTGTTAGTTGAGGACACACATCACAAAGAAGTTTCTGAGAATGCTTCTGTCTATATTTTACATGAAGATGTTCCCGTTTCCTATGAAATCTTCACAGCTTTCCAAATATCCACTTGCAGATTCTACAAAAAGAGTGTTTCCAAACTGCTGTATCAAAAGAAAGTTCAACTCTCCTAGTTGAGGACACACATCCCAAATAAGTTTCTGAGACAGCCTCTGTCTCGTTTTTATGGGAAATACTTCCTTTTTCTCCGTAGGCCTGAAAGCACTCGAAATGTCCACTTCCAGATACTGCAGAAAGAGTGTTTCAAACCTGCTCTATGAAACGGAATGTTCAGCTCTGAGACTTGAATGCAGATATCACAAAGTAGTTTCTGACAGTGCTTCTGTCTAGATTTTAGAAGAAGATATTCCCGTTTCCAACAAAATCGTTAGAACTGTCTTGATATCCACATACAGATTCTACAAAAAGAGTGTTTCCAAAACGCTCTATAAAAAGAAAGGTTCAACTCTGTTAGTTGAGGACACACATCACAAGGAAGTTTCTGAGAATGCTTCTGTCTAGATTTTATATAAAGATATTCCCGTTTCCAATGAAATCTTCACAGTTATCCAAATATCCACTTGAAGATTCCACAAAAAGAGTGTTTCCAAACTGCTCTATCAAAAGAAAGGTTGAACACTGTTAGTTGAGGACACACATCACAAAGAAGTTTCTGAGAATGCTTCTTTCTAGATTTTAGATGAAGATATTCCCGTTTCCAACGATATCATCACAGTTAAACAAATATCCACTTGCAGATTCTACAAAAAGAGTGTTTCCAAACTGCTGTAGCAAAAGAAAGGCTCAACTCTGTTAGTTGAGGACACACATCACAAAGAAGTTTCTGAGAATGCTTCTGTCTAGATTTTACATGAAGATATTACCGTTTCCTACGAAATCTTCACAGCTTTCCAAATACACACTTGCAGATTCTACAAAAAGAGTGTTTCCAAACTGCTGTATCAAAAGAAAGGTTCAACTCTCTTAGTTGTGGACACACATCCCACATAAGTTTCTGAGAAATACTCCGTCTCGTTTTTATGGGAAGATACTTCCTTTTTCACCGTAGGCCTGAAAGCGCTCGAAATGTCCACTTGCAGATACTGCAGAAAGAGTGTTTCAAACCTGCTCTATGAAACGGAATGTTCAGCTCTGAGGCTTGAATGCAGATATCACAAAGTAGTTTCTGACAGTGCTTCTGTCTAGATTTTAGAAGAAGATATTCCCGTTTCCAATGAAATCGTTAGAACTATCTTGATATCCACATACAGATTCTACAAAAAGAGTGTTTCCAAACTGCTATATAAAAAGAAAGGTTCAACTCTGTTAGTTGAGGACACTCATCACAAAGAAGTTTCTGAGAATGCTTCTGTCTAGATTTTATAGGAAGATATTCCCGTTTCCAACGAAATCTTCACAGTTATCCAAAAATCGACTTGCAGATTCTACAAAAAGAGTGTTTCCAAACTGCTCTATCAAAAGAAAGTTTCAACTCCGTTAGTTGAGGACACACATGCCAAATAAGTTTCGGAGAATGCTTCTGTGTAGATTTAATGGGGAGATATTTCGTTTTTCACCATAGGCCCGAATGCGCTCGAAATGTCCACTTCCAGACACTACAGAAAGAGGGTTTCCAACCTGCTCTATGAAAGGGAATGTTCAGCTAAGTGAGTTGAATGCAGATATCACAAAGTAGTTTCTGACAGTGCTTCTGTCTAGATTTCAGATGAAGATATTCCCGTTTCCAATGGAATCGTTAGAACTATCCAGATATCCACTTACAGATTCTACAAAAAGAGTGTTTCGAAAGTGCTCTGTCAAAAGAAAGGTTCAACTCTGTTAGTTGAGGACACTCATCACAAAGAAGTTTCTGAGAATGCTTTTGTCAAGATTTTATATGAAGATATTCCCGTTTCCTATGAAATCTTCACAGTTATCCAAATATCCACTTGAAGATTCTACAAAAAGAGTGTTTCCAAACTGCTGTAGCAGAAGAAATGTTGAACTCTGTTAGTTGAGGACAAACATCACAAAGAAGTTTCTGAGAATGCTTCTCTCAAGATTTTATATGAAGATAATACCGTTTCCAACGAAATCTTCACAGTTATCCAAATATCCACTTGCAGATTCTACAAAAAGAGTGTTTCCAAACTGCTATATCAAAAGAAATGATCAAGTCTGTTAGTGGAGTAAACTCATCCCAAATAAGTCTCTTAGAATGCTTTTGTCTAGATTTTATGGGATGATATTTCCTTTTTCACCATAGGCCTGAAAGCGCTCGAAATGTCCACTTCCAGATACTACAGAAAGACTGTTTCAAACCTACTCTATGAAAGGGAATGTTCAGCTCTGTGACTTGAATGCAGATATCACAAAGTAGTTTCTGACAGCGCTTCTGTCTAGATTTTAGATGAAGATATTCCCGTTTCCAACGAAATCATCACAGTTATCCAAATATCCACTTACAGATTCTACAAAAACAGTGTTTCCAAACTGCTCTATCAAAAGAAAGTTTCAACTCTGTTAGTTGAGGACACACATCCCAAATAAGTTTCTGAGAACGCTTCTGTGTAGATTTAAAGGGGAGATATTTCGTTTTTCACCATAGGCCCGAATGCGCTCGAAATGTCCACTTCCAGACACTACAGAAAGAGGGTTTCCAACATGCTCTATGAAAGGGAATGTTCAGCTCTGTGACTTGAATGCAGATATCACAAAGTAGTTTCTGACAGTGCTTCTGTCTAGAATTTAGATGAAGATATTCCCGTTTCCAACGAAATCCTTAGGACTATCTAGATATCCAATTACAGATTCCACAAAAAGAGTGTTTCCAAACTTCTCTATAAAAAGAAAGGTTCAACTCTGTTAGTTGAGGACACTCATCACAAAGAAGTTTCTGAGAATGCTTCTGTCTAGATTTTATATGAAGATATTCCCGTTTCCAATGAAATCTTCACAGTTATCCAAACATCGACTTTCAGATTCTACAAAAAGACTGTTTCCAAACTGCTCTATCAAAAGAAAGTTTCAACTCTGTTAGTTGAGGACACACATGCCAAATAAGTTTCTGAGAATGCTTCTGTGTAGTTTTTATGGGAAGATATTACGTTTTTCACCAAAGGCCTGAATGCGCTCGAAATATCCACTTCCAGATACTATAGAAAGAGGGTTTCAAACCTGCTCTTTGAAAGGGAATGTTCAGCTCTGTGACTTGAATGCAGATATCACAAAGTAGTTTCTGACAGTGCTTCTGTCTAGATTTCAGATGATGATATTCCCTTTTCCAACGAAATCGTTAGAACTATCTAGATATCCACTAACAGATTCGACAAATGAGTGTTTCCAAAGTGCTCTGTCAAAAGAAAGGTTCAACTCTGTTAGTTGAGGACACTCATCACAAAGAAGTTTCTGAGAATGCTTCTGTCTAGATTTTATATGAAGATATTCCCGTTTCCAACGAAATCATCACAGTTATCCAACTTCCACTTGCAGATTCTACAAAAAGAGTGTTTCCAAATTGCTGTATCAAAAGAAAGGTTGAACTCTGTTAGTTGAGGACACACATCACAAAGAAGTTTCTGAGAATGCTTCTGTCTATATTTTACATGAAGATGTTCCCGTTTCCTATGAAATCTTCACAGCTTTCCAAATATCCACTTGCAGATTCTACAAAAAGAGTGTTTCCAAACTGCTGTATCAAAAGAAAGTTCAACTCTCTTAGTTGAGGACACACATCCCAAATAAGTTTCTGAGACACCCTCTGTCTCGTTTTTATGGGAAATACTTCCTTTTTCTCCGTAGGCCTGAAAGCACTCGAAATGTCCACTACCAGATACTGCAGAAAGAGTGTTTCAAACCTGCTCTATGAAACGGAATGTTCAGCTCTGAGACTTGAATGCAGATATCACAAAGTAGTTTCTGACAGTGCTTCTGTCTAGATTTTAGAAGAAGATATTCCCGTTTCCAACAAAATCGTTAGAACTGTCTTGATATCCACATACAGATTCTACAAAAAGAGTGTTTCCAAACCGCTCTATAAAAAGAAAGGTTCAACTCTGTTAGTTGAGGACACACATCACAAGGAGGTTTCTGAGAATGCTTCTGTCTAGATTTTATATAAAGATATTCCCGTTTCCAATGAAATCTTCACAGTTATCCAAATATCCACTTGAAGATTCCACAAAAAGAGTGTTTCCAAACTGCTCTATCAAAAGAAAGGTTGAACACTGTTAGTTGAGGACACACATCACAAAGAAGTTTCTGAGAATGCTTCTTTCTAGATTTTAGATGAAGATATTCCCGTTTCCAACGATATCATCACAGTTAAACAAATATCCACTTGCAGATTCTACAAAAAGAGTGTTTCCAAAGTGCTCTATCCAAAGAAAGGTTCAACTCTGTTAGTTGAGGACACACATCACAAAGAAGTTTCTGAGAATGCTTCTGTCTAGATTTTAAATGAAGATATTCCCGTTTCCAACGAAATCTTCAGAGCTATAACAATATCCACTTACAGATTCTACAAAAAGAGTGTTTCTAAACTGCTGTAGCAAAAGAAAGGCTCAACTCTGTTAGTGGAGGACACACATCACAAAGAAGTTTCTGAGAATGCTTCTGTCTAGATTTTACATGAAGATATTACCGTTTCCTACGAAATCTTCACATCTTTCCAAATACACACTTGCAGATTCTACAAAAAGAGTGTTTCCAAACTGCTGTATCAAAAGAAAGGTTCAACTCTCTTAGTTGTGGACACACATCCCACATAAGTTTCTGAGAAATCCTCCGTCTCGTTTTTATGGGAAGATACTTCCTTTTTCACCGTAGGCCTGAAAGCGCTCGAAATGTCCACTTGCAGATACTGCAGAAAGAGTGTTTCAAACCAGCTCTATGAAACGGAATGTTCAGCTCTGATTCTTGAATGCAGATATCACAAAGTAGTTTCTGACAGTGCTTCTGTCTAGATTTTAGAAGAAGATATTCCCGTTTCCAATGAAACCGTTAGAACTATCTTGATATCCACATACAGATTCTACAAAAAGAGTGTTTCCAAACAGCTCTATAAAAAGAAAGGTTCAACTCTGTTAGTTGAGGACACTCATCACAAAGAAGTTTCTGAGAATGCTTCTGTCTAGATTTTATATGAAGATATTCCCGTTTCCAACGAAATCTTCACAGTTATCCAAAAATCGACTTGCAGATTCTACAAAAAGAGTGTTTCCAAACTGCTCTATCAAAAGAAAGTTTCAACTCCGTTAGTTGAGGATACACATGCCAAATAAGTTTTGGAGAATGCTTCTGTGTAGATTTAATGGGGAGATATTTCGTTTTTCACCATAGGCCCGAATGCGCTCGAAATGTCCACTTCCAGACACTACAGAAAGAGGGTTTCCAACCTGCTCTATGAAAGGGAATGTTCAGCTAAGTGAGGTGAATGCAGATATCACAAAGTAGTTTCTGACAGTGCTTCTGTCTAGATTTCAGATGAAGATATTCCCCTTTCCAATGAAATCATTAGAACTATCTAGATATCCACTTACAGATTCTACAAAAAGAGAGTTTCGAAAGTGCTCTGTCAAAAGAAAGGTTCAACTCTGTTAGTTGAGGACACTCATCACAAAGAAGTTTCTGAGAATGCTTTTGTCAAGATTTTATATGAAGATATTCCCGTTTCCTATGAAATCTTCACAGTTATCCAAATATCCACTTGAAGATTCTACAAAAAGAGTGTTTCCAAACTGCTGTAGCAAAAGAAATGTTGAACTCTGTTAGTTGAGGACAAACATCACAAAGAAGTTTCTGAGAATGCTTCTGTCTAGATTTTATATGAAGATATTCCCGTTTCCAATGAAATCTTCACAGTTATCCAAATATCCACTTGCAGATTCTACAAAAAGAGTGTTTCCAAACTGCTATATCAAAAGAAATGATCAAGTCTGTTAGTGGAGTAAACTCATCCCAAATAAGTTTCTTAGAATGCTTTTGTCTAGATTTTATGGGATGATATTTCCTTTTTCACCATAGGCCTGAAAGCGCTCGAAATGTCCACTTCCAGATACTACAGAAAGACTGTTTCAAACCTACTCTATGAAAGGGAATGTTCAGCTCTGTGACTTGAATGCAGATATCACAAAGTAGTTTCTGACAGCGCTTCTGTCTAGATTTTAGATGAAGATATTCCCGTTTCCAACGAAATCATCACAGTTATCCAAATATCCACTTACAGATTCTACAAAAACAGTGTTTCCAAACTGCTGTATCCAAAGAAAGGTTCAACTCTGTTAGTTGAGGACACACATCCCAAATAAGTTTCCGAGAACGCTTCTGTGTAGATTTAAAGGGGAGATATTTCGTTTTTCACCATAGGCCCGAATGCGCTCGAAATGTCCACTTCCAGACACTACAGAAAGAGGGTTTCCAACATGCTCTATGAAAGGGAATGTTCAGCTCTGTGACTTGAATGCAGATATCACAAAGTAGTTTCTGACAGTGCTTCTGTCTAGAATTTAGATGAAGATATTCCCGTTTCCAACGAAATCCTTAGGACTATCTAGATATCCAATTACAGATTCCACAAAAAGAGTGTTTCCAAACTTCTCTATAAAAAGAAAGGTTCAACTCTGTTAGTTGAGGACACTCATCACAAAGAAGTTTCTGAGAATGCTTCTGTCTAGATTTTATATGAAGATATTCCCGTTTCCAATGAAATCTTCACAGTTATCCAAACATCGACTTTCAGATTCTACAAAAAGACTGTTTCCAAACTGCTCTATCAAAAGAAAGTTTCAACTCTGTTAGTTGAGGACACACATGCCAAATAAGTTTCTGAGAATGCTTCTGTGTAGTTTTTATGGGAAGATATTACGTTTTTCACCAAAGGCCTGAATGCGCTCGAAATATCCACTTCCAGATACTATAGAAAGAGGGTTTCAAACCTGCTCTTTGAAAGGGAATGTTCAGCTCTGTGACTTGAATGCAGATATCACAAAGTAGTTTCTGACAGTGCTTCTGTCTAGATTTCAGATGATGATATTCCCTTTTCCAACGAAATCGTTTGAACTATCTAGATATCCACTAACAGATTCGACAAATGAGTGTTTCCAAAGTGCTCTGTCAAAAGAAAGGTTCAACTCTGTTAGTTGAGGACACTCATCACAAAGAAGCTTCTGAGAATGCTTCTGTCTAGATTTTATATGAAGATATTCCCGTTTCCAACGAAATCATCACAGTTATCCAACTTCCACTTGCAGATTCTACAAAAAGAGTGTTTCCAAATTGCTGTATCAAAAGAAAGGTTGAACTCTGTTAGTTGAGGACACACATCACAAAGAAGTTTCTGAGAATGCTTCTGTCTATATTTTACATGAAGATGTTCCCGTTTCCTATGAAATCTTCACAGCTTTCCAAATATCCACTTGCAGATTCTACAAAAAGAGTGTTTCCAAACTGCTGTATCAAAAGAAAGTTCAACTCTCTTAGTTGAGGACACACATCCCAAATAAGTTTCTGAGACACCCTCTGTCTCGTTTTTATGGGAAATACTTCCTTTTTCTCCGTAGGCCTGAAAGCACTCGAAATGTCCACTTCCAGATACTGCAGAAAGAGTGTTTCAAACCTGCTCTATGAAACGGAATGTTCAGCTCTGAGACTTGAATGCAGATATCACAAAGTAGTTTCTGACAGTGCTTCTGTCTAGATTTTAGAAGAAGATATTCCGGTTTCCAACAAAATCGTTAGAACTGTCTTGATATCCACATACAGATTCTACAAAAAGAGTGTTTCCAAACCGCTCTATAAAAAGAAAGGTTCAACTCTGTTAGTTGAGGACACACATCACAAGGAAGTTTCTGAGAATGCTTCTGTCTAGATTTTATATAAAGATATTCCAGTTTCCAATGAAATCTTCACAGTTATCCAAATATCCACTTGAAGATTCCACAAAAAGAGTGTTTCCAAACTGCTGTAGCAAAAGAAATGTTGAACTCTGTTAGTTGAGGACACACATCACAAAGAAGTTTCTGAGAATGCTTCTTTCTAGATTTTAGATGAAGATATTCCCGTTTCCAACGAAATCATCACAGTTAAACAAATATCCACTTGCAGATTCTACAAAAAGAGTGTTTCCAAACTGCTCTATCCAAAGAAAGGTTCAACTCTGTTAGTTGAGGACACACATCACAAAGAAGTTTCTGAGAATGCTTCTGTCTAGATTTTAAATGAAGATATTCCCGTTTCCAACGAAATCTTCAGAGCTATCCCAATATCCACTTACAGATTCTACAAAAAGAGTGTTTCCAAACTGCTGTAGCAAAAGAAAGGTTCTACTCTGTTAGTTGAGGACACACATCACAAAGAAGTTTCTGAGAATGCTTCTGTCTAGATTTTACATGAAGATATCCCCGTTTCCTACGAAATCTTCACAGCTTTCCAAATATCCACTTGCAGATTCTACAAAAAGTGTGTTTCCAAACTGCTGTATCAAAAGAAAGGTTCAACTCTCTTACTTGTGGACACACATCCCACATAAGTTTCTGGGAAATCCTCCGTCTCATATTTATGGGAAGATACTTCCTTTTTCACCGTAGGCCTGAAAGCGCTCAAAATGTCCACTTGCAGATACTGCAGAAAGAGTGTTTCAAACCTGCTCTATGAAACGGAATGTTCAGCTCTGAGGCTTGAATGCAGATATCACAAAGTAGTTTCTGACAGTGCTTCTGTCTAGATTTTAGAAGAAGATATTCCCGTTTCCAATGAAATCGTTAGAACTATCTTGATATCCACATACAGATTCTACAAAAAGAGTGTTTCCAAACTGCTCTAAAAAAAGAAAGGTTCAACTCTGTTAGTTGAGGACACTCATCACAAAGAAGTTTCTGAGAATGCTTCTGTCTAGATTTTATAGGAAGATATTCCCGTTTCCAACGAAATCTTCACAGTTATCCAAAAATCGACTTGCAGATTCTACAAAAAGAGTGTTTCCAAACTGCTCTATCAAAAGAAAGTTTCAACTCTGTTAGTTGAGGACACACATGCCAAATAAGTTTCTGAGAATGCTTCTGTGTAGATTTAATGGGGAGATATTTCGTTTTTCACCGTAGGCCCGAATGCGCTCGAAATGTCCACTTCCAGACACTACAGAAAGAGGGTTTCCAACCTGCTCTATGAAAGGGAATGTTCAGCTAAGTGAGGTGAATGCAGATATCACAAAGTAGTTTCTGACAGTGCTTCTGTCTAGATTTCAGATGAAGATATTCCCTTTTCCAATGAAATCGTTAGAACTATCTAGATATCCACTAACAGATTCGACAAAAAGAGTGTTTCCAAAGTGCTCTGTCAAAAGAAAGGTTCAACTCTGTTAGTTGAGGACACTCATCACAAAGAAGTTTCTGAGAATGCTTCTGTCTAGATTTTATATGAAGATATTCCTGTTTCCAACGAAATCATCACAGTTATCCAACTTCCACTTGCAGATTCTACAAAAAGAGTGTTTCCAAATTGCTGTATCAAAAGAAAGGTTGAACTCTGTTAGTTGAGGACACACATCACAAAGAAGTTTCTGAGAATGCTTCTGTCTATATTTTACATGAAGATGTTCCCGTTTCCTATGAAATCTTCACAGCTTTCCAAATATCCACTTGCAGATTCTACAAAAAGAGTGTTTCCAAACTGCTGTATCAAAAGAAAGTTCAACTCTCTTAGTTGAGGACACACATCCCAAACAAGTTTCTGAGATAGCCTCTGTCTCGTTTTTATGGGAAATACTTCCTTTTTCTCCGTAGGCCTGAAAGCACTCGAAATGTCCACTTCCAGATACTGCAGAAAGAGTGTTTCAAACCTGCTCTATGAAACGGAATGTTCAGCTCTGAGACTTGAATGCAGATATCACAAAGTAGTTTCTGACAGTGCTTCTGTCTAGATTTTAGAAGAAGATATTCCCGTTTCCAACAAAATCGTTAGAACTGTCTGGATATCCACATACAGATTCTACAAAAAGAGTGTTTCCAAACCGCTCTATAAAAAGAAAGGTTCAACTCTGTTAGTTGAGGACACACATCACAAGGAAGTTTCTGAGAACGCTTCTGTCTAGATTTTATATAAAGAAATTCCCGTTTCCAATGAAATCTTCACAGTTATCCAAATATCCACTTGAAGATTCCACAAAAAGAGTGTTTCCAAACTGCTGTAGCAAAAGAAATGTTGAACTCTGTTAGTTGAGGACACACATCACAAAGAAGTTTCTGAGAATGCTTCTTTCTAGATTTTAGATGAAGATATTCCCGTTTCCAATGATATCATCACAGTTAAACAAATATCCACTTGCAGATTCTACAAAAAGAGTGTTTCCAAAGTGCTCTATCCAAAGAAAGTTTCAACTCTGTTAGTTGAGGACACACATCACAAAGAAGTTTCTGAGAATGCTTCTGTCTAGATTTTAAATGAAGATATACCCGTTTCCAACGAAATCTTCAGAGCTATCCCAATATCCACTTACAGATTCTACAAAAAGAGTGTTTCCAAACTGCTTTAGCAAAAGAAAGGTTCTACTCGGTTAGTTGAGGACACACATCACAAAGAAGTTTCTGAGAATCCTTCTGTCTAGATTTTACATGAAGATATCCCCGTTTCCTACGAAATCTTCACAGCTTTCCAAATATCCACTTGCAGATTCTACAAAAAGTGTGTTTCCAAACTGCTGTATCAAAAGAAAGGTTCAACTCTCTTAGTTGTGGACACACATCCCACATAAGTTTCTGAGAAATCCTCTGTCTCGTTTTTATGGGAAGATACTTCCTTTTTCACCGTAAGCCTGAAAGCGCTCGAAATGTCCACTTGCAGATACTGCAGAAAGAGTGTTTCAAACCTGCTCTATGAAACGGAATGTTCAGCTCTGAGGCTTGAATGCAGATATCACAAAGTAGTTTCTGACAGTGCTTCTGTCTAGATTTTAGAAGAATATATTCCCGTTTCCAATGAAATCGTTAGAACTATCTTGATATCCACATACAGATTCTACAAAAAGAGTGTTTCCAAACTGCTCTATAAAAAGAAAGGTTCAACTCTGTTAGTTGAGGACACTCATCACAAAGAAGTTTCTGAGAATGCTTTTGTCAAGATTTTATATGAAGATATTCCCGTTTCCTATGAAATCTTCACAGTTATCCAAATATCCACTTGAAGATTCTACAAAAAGAGTAATTCCAAACTGCTGTAGCAAAAGAAATGTTGAACTCTGTTAGTTGAGGACAAACATCACAAAGAAGTTTCTGAGAATGCTTCTGTCAAGATTTTATATGAAGATATTACCGTTTCCAATGAAATCTTCACAGTTATCCAAATATCCACTTGCAGATTCTACAAAAAGAGTGTTTCCAAACTGCTGTATCAAAAGAAATGATCAAGTCTGCTAGTGGAGTAAACTCATCCCAAATAAGTTTCTTAGAATGCTTTTGTCTAGATTTTATGGGATGATATTTCCTTTTTCACCATAGGCCTGAAAGCGCTCGAAATGTCCACTTCCAGATACTACAGAAAGACTGTTTCAAACCTACTCTATGAAAGGGAATGTTCAGCTCTGTGACTTGAATGCAGATATCACAAAGTAGTTTCTGACAGCGCTTCTGTCTAGATTTTAGATGAAGATATTCCCGTTTCCAACGAAATCATCACAGTTATCCAACTTCCACTTGCAGATTCTACAAAAAGAGTGTTTCCAAATTGCTGTATCAAAAGAAAGGTTGAACTCTGTTAGTTGAGGACACACATCACAAAGAAGTTTCTGAGAATGCTTCTGTCTATATTTTACATGAAGATGTTCCCGTTTCCTATGAAATCTTCACAGCTTTCCAAATATCCACTTGCAGATTCTACAAAAAGAGTGTTTCCAAACTGCTGTATCAAAAGAAAGTTCAACTCTCTTAGTTGAGGACACACATCCCAAATAAGTTTCTGAGACAGCCTCTGTCTCGTTTTTATGGGAAATACTTCCTTTTTCTCCGTAGGCCTGAAAGCACTCGAAATGTCCACTTCCAGATACTGCAGAAAGAGTGTTTCAAACCTGCTCTATGAAACGGAATGTTCAGCTCTGAGACTTGAATGCAGATATCACAAAGTAGTTTCTGACAGTGCTTCTGTCTAGATTTTAGAAGAAGATATTCCCGTTTCCAACAAAATCGTTAGAACTGTCTTGATATCCACATACAGATTCTACAAAAAGAGTGTTTCCAAACCGCTCTATAAAAAGAAAGGTTCAACTCTGTTAGTTGAGGACACACATCACAAGGAAGTTTCTGAGAATGCTTCTGTCTAGATTTTATATAAAGATATTCCCGTTTCCAATGATATCTTCACAGTTATCCAAATATCCACTTGAAGATTCCACAAAAAGAGTGTTTCCAAACTGCTCTATCAAAAGAAAGGTTGAACACTGTTAGTTGAGGACACACATCACAAAGAAGTTTCTGAGAATGCTTCTTTCTATATTTTAGATGAAGATATTCCCGTTTCCAACGATATCATCACAGTTAAACAAATATCCACTTGCAGATTCTACAAAAAGAGTGTTTCCAAAGTGCTCTATCCAAAGAAAGGTTCAACTCTGTTAGTTGAGGACACACATCACAAAGAAGTTTCTGAGAATGCTTCTGTCTAGATTTTAAATGAAGATATTCCCGTTTCCAATGAAATCTTCAGAGATATAACAATATCCACTTACAGATTCTACAAAAAGAGTGTTTCTAAACTGCTGTAGCAAAAGAAAGGCTCAACTACGTTAGTTGAGGACACACATCACAAAGAAGTTTCTGAGAATGCTTCTGTCTAGATTTTACATGAAGATATTACCGTTTCCTACGAAATATTCACAGCTTTCCAAATATACACTTGCAGATTCTACAAAAAGAGTGTTTCCAAACTGCTGTATCAAAAGAAAGGTTCAACTCTCTTAGTTGTGGACAAACATCCCACATAAGCTTCTGAGAAATCCTCCGTCTCGTTTTTATGGGGAGATACTTCCTTTTTCACCGTAGGCCTGAAAGCGCTCGAAATGTCCACTTGCAGATACTGCAGAAAGAGTGTTTCAAACCTGCTCTATGAAACGGAATGTTCAGCTCTGAGGCTTGAATGCAGATATCACAAAGGAGTTTCTGACAGTGCTTCTGTCTAGATTTTAGAAGAAGATATTCCCGTTTCCAAAGAAATCGTTAGAACCATCTTGATATCCACATACAGATTCTACAAAAAGAGTGTTTCCAAACTGCTCTATAAAAAAAAGGTTCAACTCTGTCAGTTGAGGACACTCATCACAAAGAAGTTTCTGAGAATGCTTCTGTCTAGATTTTATAGGAAGATATTCCCGTTTCCAACGAAATCTTCAGTTATCCAAAAATAGACTTGCAGATTCTACAAAAAGAGTGTTTCCAAACTGCTCTATCAAAAGAAAGTTTCAACTCTGTTAGTTGAGGACACACATGCCAAATAAGTTTCGGAGAATGCTTCTGTGTACATTTAATGGGGAGATATTTCGTTTTTCACCATAGGCCCGAATGCGCTCGAAATGTCCACTTCCAGACACTACAGAAAGAGGGTTTCCAACCTGCTCTATGAAAGGGAATGTTCAGCTAAGTGAGTTGAATGCAGATATCACAAAGTAGTTTCTGACAGTGCTTCTGTCTAGATTTCAGATGAAGATATTCCCGTTTCCAATGAAATCGTTAGAACTATCTTGATATCCACTTACAGATTCTACAAAAAGAGTGTTTCGAAAGTGCTCTGTCAAAAGAAAGGTTCAACTCTGTTAGTTGAGGACACTCATCACAAAGAAGTTTCTGAGAATGCTTTTGTCAAGATTTTATATGAAGATATTCCCGTTTCCTATGAAATCTTCACAGTTATCCAAATATCCACTTGAAGATTCTACAAAAAGAGTGTTTCCAAACTGCTGTAGCAAAAGAAATGTTGAACTCTGTTAGTTGAGGACAAACATCACAAAGAAGTTTCTGAGAATGCTTCTGTCAAGATTTTATATGAAGATATTACCGTTTCCAACGAAATCTTCACAGTTATCCAAATATCCACTTGCAGATTCTACAAAAAGAGTGTTTCCAAACTGCTATATCAAAAGAAATGATCAAGTCTGTTAGTGGAGTAAACTCATCCCAAATAAGTTTCTTAGAATGCTTTTGTCTAGATTTTATGGGATGATATTTCCTTTTTCACCATAGGCCTGAAAGCGCTCGAAATGTCCACTTCCAGATACTACAGAAAGACTGTTTCAAACCTACTCTATGAAAGGGAATGTTCAGCTCTGTGACTTGAATGCAGATATCACAAAGTAGTTTCTGACAGCGCTTCTGTCTAGATTTTAGATGAAGATATTCCCGTTTCCAACGAAATCATCACAGTTATCCAAATATCCACTTACAGATTCTACAAAAACAGTGTTTCCAAACTGCTGTATCCAAAGAAAGGTTCAACTCTGTTAGTTGAGGACACACATCCCAAATAAGTTTCTGAGAACGCTTCTGTGTAGATTTAAAGGGGAGATATTTCGTTTTTCACCATAGGCCCGAATGCGCTCGAAATGTCCACTTCCAGACACTACAGAAAGAGGGTTTCCAACCTGCTCTATGAAGGGGAATGTTCAGCTCTGTGACTTGAATGCAGATATCACAAAGTAGTTTCTGACAGTGCTTCTGTCTAGATTTCAGATGAAGATATTCCCTTTTCCAACGAAATCGTTAGAACTATCTAGATATCCACTAACAGATTCGACAAATGAGTGTTTCCAAAGTGCTCTGTCAAAAGAAAGGTTCAACTCTGTTAGTTGAGGACACTCATCACAAAGAAGTTTCTGAGAATGCTTCTGTCTAGATTTTATATGAAGATATTCCCGTTTCCAACGAAATCATCACAGTTATCCAACTTCCACTTGCAGATTCTACAAAAAGAGTGTTTCCAAATTGCTGTATCAAAAGAAAGGTTGAACTCTGTTAGTTGAGGACACACATCACAAAGAAGTTTCTGAGAATGCTTCTGTCTATATTTTACATGAAGATGTTCCCGTTTCCTATGAAATCTTCACAGCTTTCCAAATATCCACTTGCAGATTCTACAAAAAGAGTGTTTCCAAACTGCTGTATCAAAAGAAAGTTCAACTCTCTTAGTTGAGGACACACATCCCAAATAAGTTTCTGAGACAGCCTCTGTCTCGTTTTTATGGGAAATACTTCCTTTTTCTCCGTAGGCCTGAAAGCACTCGAAATGTCCACTTCCAGATACTGCAGAAAGAGTGTTTCAAACCTGCTCTATGAAACGGAATGTTCAGCTCTGAGACTTGAATGCTGATATCACAAAGTAGTTTCTGACAGTGCTTCTGTCTAGATTTTAGAAGAAGATATTCCCGTTTCCAACAAAATCGTTAGAACTGTCTTGATATCCACATACAGATTCTACAAAAAGAGTGTTTCCAAACCGCTGTATAAAAAGAAAGGTTCAACTCTGTTAGTTGAGGACACACATCACAAGGAAGTTTCTGAGAATGCTTCTGTCTAGATTTTATATAAAGATATTCCCGTTTCCAATGAAATCTTCACAGTTATCCAAATATCCAATTGAAGATTCCACAAAAAGAGTGTTTCCAAACTGCTCTATCAAAAGAAAGGTTGAACACTGTTAGTTGAGGACACACATCACAAAGAAGTTTCTGAGAATGCTTCTTTCTAGATTTTAGATGAAGATATTCCCGTTTCCAACGATATCATCACAGTTAAACAAATATCCACTTGCAGATTCTACAAAAAGAGTGTTTCCAAAGTGCTCTATCCAAAGAAAGGTTCAACTCTGTTAGTTGAGGACACACATCACAAAGAAGTTTCTGAGAATGCTTCTGTCAAGATTTTATATGAAGATATTCCCGTTTCCTACGAAATCTTCACTGCTTTCCAAATACACACTTGCAGATTCTACAAAAAGAGTGTTTCCAAACTGCTGTATCAAAAGAAAGATTCAACTCTCTTAGTTGTGGACACACATCCCACATAAGTTTCTGAGAAATCCTCCGTCTCGTTTTTATGGGAAGATACTTCCTTTTTCACCGTAGGCCTGAAAGCGCTCGAAATGTCCACTTGCAGATACTGCAGAAAGAGTGTTTCAAACCTGCTCTATGAAACGGAATGTTCAGCTCTGAGGCTTGAATGCAGATATCACAAAGTAGTTTCTGAAAGTGCTTCTGTCTAGATTTTAGAAGAAGATATTCCCGTTTCCAATGAAATCGTTAGAACTATCTTGATATCCACATACAGATTCTACAAAAAGAGTGTTTCCAAACTGCTCTATAAAAAGAAAGGTTCAACTCTGTTAGTTGAGGACACTCATCACAAAGAAGTTTCTGAGAATGCTTCTGTCTAGATTTTATATGAAGATATTCCCGTTTCCAACGAAATCTTCACAGTTATCCAAAAATCGACTTGCAGATTCTACAAAAAGAGTGTTTCCAAACTGCTCTATCAAAAGAAAGTTTCAACTCTGTTAGTTGAGGACACACATGCCAAATAAGTTTCGGAGAATGCTTCTGTGTAGATTTAATGGGGAGATATTTCGTTTTTCACCATAGGCCCGAATGCGCTCGAAATGTCCACTTCCAGACACTACAGAAAGAGGGTTTCCATCCTGCTCTATGAAAGGGAATGTTCAGCTCTGTGACTTGAATGCAGATATCACAAAGTAGTTTCTGACAGTGCTTCTGTCTAGATTTCAGATGAAGATATTCCCGTTTCCAATGAAATCGTTAGAACTATCCAGATATCCACTTACAGATTCTACAAAAAGAGTGTTTCGAAAGTGCTCTGTCAAAAGAAAGGTTCAACTCTGTTAGTTGAGGACACTCATCACAAAGAAGTTTCTGAGAATGCTTTTGTCAACATTTTATATGAAGATATTCCCGTTTCCTATGAAATCTTCACAGTTATACAAATATCCACTTGAAGATTCTACAAAAAGAGTGTTTCCAAACTGCTGTAGCAAAAGAAATGTTGAACTCTGTTAGTTGAGGACAAACATCACAAAGAAGTTTCTGAGAATGCTTCTGTCAAGATTTTATATGAAGACATTACCGTTTCCAACGAAATCTTCACATATATCCAAATATCCACTTGCAGATTCTACAAAAAGAGTGTTTCCAAACTGCTATATCAAAAGAAATGATCAAGTCTGTTAGTGGAGTAAACTCATCCCAAATAAGTTTCTTAGAATGCTTTTGTCTAGATTGTATGGGATGATATTTCCTTTTTCACCATAGGCCTGAAGGCGCTCGAAATGTCCACTTCCAGATACTACAGAAAGACTGTTTCAAACCTACTCTATGAAAGGGAATGTTCAGCTCTGTGACTTGAATGCAGATATCACAAAGTAGTTTCTGACAGCGCTTCTGTCTAGATTTTAGATGAAGATATTCCCGTTTCCAACGAAATCATCACAGTTATCCAAATATCCACTTACAGATTCTACAAAAACAGTGTTTCCAAACTGCTGTATCCAAAGAAAGGTTCAAATCTGTTAGTTGAGGACACACATCCCAAATAAGTTTCTGAGAATGCTTCTGTGTAGATTTAAAGGGGAGATATTTCGTTTTTCACCATAGGCCCGAATGCGCTCGAAATGTCCACTTCCAGACACTACAGAAAGAGGGTTTCCAACCTGCTCTATGAAAGGGAATGTTCAGCTCTGTGACTTGAATGCAGATATCACAAAGTAGTTTCTGACAGTGCTTCTGTCTAGAATTTAGATGAAGATATTCCCGTTTCCAACGAAATCCTTAGGACTATCTAGATATCCAATTACAGATTCCACAAAAAGAGTGTTTCCAAACTTCTCTATAAAAAGAAAGGTTCAACTCTGTTAGTTGAGGACACTCATCACAAAAAGTTTCTGAGAATGCTTCTGTCTATATTTTACATGAAGATGTTCCCGTTTCCTATGAAATCTTCACAGCTTTCCAAATATCCACTTGCAGATTCTACAAAAAGAGTGTTTCCAAACTGCTGTATCAAAAGAAAGTTCAACTCTCTTAGTTGAGGACACACAACCCAAATAAGTTTCTGAGACAGCCTCTGTCTCGTTTTTATGGGAAATACTTCCTTTTTCTCCGTAGGCCTGAAAGCACTCGAAATGTCCACTTCCAGATACTTCAGAAAGAGTGTTTCAAACCTGCTCTATGAAACGGAATGTTCAGCTCTGAGACTTGAATGCAGATATCACAAAGTAGTTTCTGACAGTGCTTCTGTCTAGATTTTAGAAGAAGATATTCCCGTTTCCAACAAAATCGTTAGAACTGTCTTGATATCCACATACAGATTCTACAAAAAGAGTGTTTCCAAACCGCTCTATAAAAAGAAAGGTTCAACTCTGTTAGTTGAGGACACACATCACAAGGAAGTTTCTGAGAATGCTTCTGTCTAGATTTTATATAAAGATATTCCCGTTTCCAATGAAATATTCACAGTTATCCAAAGATCCACTTGAAGATTCCACAAAAAGAGTGTTTCCAAACTGCTCTATCAAAAGAAAGGTTGAACACTGTTAGTTGAGGACACACATCACAAAGAAGTTTCTGAGAATGCTTCTTTCTAGATTTTAGATGAAGATATTCCCGTTTCCAACGATATCATCACAGTTAAACAAATATCCACTTGCAGATTCTACAAAAAGAGTGTTTCCAAAGTGCTCTATCCAAAGAAAGGTTCAACTCTGTTAGTTGAGGACACACATCACAAAGAAGTTTCTGAGAATGCTTCTGTCTAGATTTTAAATGAAGATATTCCCGTTTCCAACGAAATCTTCAGAGCTATAACAATATCCACTTACAGATTCTACAAAAAGAGTGTTTCCAAACTGCTGTAGCAAAAGAAAGGTTCAACTCTGTTAGTTGAGGACACACATCACAAAGAAGTTTCTGAGAATGCTTCTGTCTAGATTTTACATGAAGATATCCCCGTTTCCTACGAAATCTTCACAGCTTTCCAAATATCCTCTTGCAGATTCTACAAAAAGTGTGTTTCCAAACTGCTGTATCAAAAGAAAGGTTCAACTCCCTTAGTTGAGGACACACATCCCCCATAAGTTTCTGAGAAATCCTCCGTCTCGTTTTTATGGGAAGATACTTCCTTTTTCACCGTAGGCCTGAAAGCGCTCGAAATGTCCACTTGCAGATACTGCAGAAAGAGTGTTTCAAACCTGCTCTATGAAACGGAATGTTCAGCTCTGAGGCTTGAATGCAGATATCACAAAGTAGTTTCTGACAGTGCTTCTATCTAGATTTTAGGAGAAGATATTACCGTTTCCAATGAAATCGTTAGAACTATCTTGATATCCACATACAGATACTACAAAAAGAGTGTTTCCAAACTGCTCTATAAAAAGAAAGGTTCAACTCCGTCAGTTGAGGACACTCATCACAAAGAAGTTTCTGAGAATGCTTCTGTCTAGATTTTATAGGAAGATATTCCCGTTTCCAACGAAATCTTCACAGTTATCCAAAAATCGACTTGCAGATTCTACAAAAAGAGTGTTTCCAAACTGCTCTATCAAAAGAAAGTTTCAACTCCTTTAGTTGAGGACACACATGCCAAATAAGTTTCGGAGAATGCTTCTGTGTAGATTTAATGGGGAGATATTTCGTTTTTCACCATAGGCCCGAATGCGCTCGAAATGTCCACTTCCAGACACTACAGAAAGAGGGTTTCCAACCTGCTCTATGAAAGGGAATGTTCAGCTAAGTGAGTTGAATGCAGATATCACAAAGTAGTTTCTGACAGTGCTTCTGTCTAGATTTCAGATGAAGATATTCCCGTTTCCAATGAAATCGTTAGAACTATCTAGATATCCACTTACAGATTCTACAAAAAGAGTGTTTCGAAAGTGCTCTGTCAAAAGAAAGGTTCAACTCTGTTAGTTGAGGACACTCATCACAAAGAAGTTTCTGAGAATGCTTTTGTCAAGATTTTATATGAAGATATTCCCGTTTCCTATGAAATCTTCACAGTTATCCAAATATCCACTTGAAGATTCTACAAAAAGAGTGTTTCCAAACTGCTGTAGCAAAAGAAATGTTGAACTCTGTTAGTTGAGGACAAACATCACAAAGAAGTTTCTGAGAATGCTTCTGTCAAGATTTTATATGAAGACATTACCGTTTCCAACGAAATCTTCACATATATCCAAATATCCACTTGCAGATTCTACAAAAAGAGTGTTTCCAAACTGCTATATCAAAAGAAATGATCAAGTCTGTTAGTGGAGTAAACTCATCCCAAATAAGTTTCTTAGAATGCTTTTGTCTAGATTGTATGGGATGATATTTCCTTTTTCACCATAGGCCTGAAGGCGCTCGAAATGTCCACTTCCAGATACTACAGAAAGACTGTTTCAAACCTACTCTATGAAAGGGAATGTTCAGCTCTGTGACTTGAATGCAGATATCACAAAGTAGTTTCTGACAGCGCTTCTGTCTAGATTTTAGATGAAGATATTCCCGTTTCCAACGAAATCATCACAGTTATCCAAATATCCACTTACAGATTCTACAAAAACAGTGTTTCCAAACTGCTGTATCCAAAGAAAGGTTCAAATCTGTTAGTTGAGGACACACATCCCAAATAAGTTTCTGAGAATGCTTCTGTGTAGATTTAAAGGGGAGATATTTCGTTTTTCACCATAGGCCCGAATGCGCTCGAAATGTCCACTTCCAGACACTACAGAAAGAGGGTTTCCAACCTGCTCTATGAAAGGGAATGTTCAGCTCTGTGACTTGAATGCAGATATCACAAAGTAGTTTCTGACAGTGCTTCTGTCTAGAATTTAGATGAAGATATTCCCGTTTCCAACGAAATCCTTAGGACTATCTAGATATCCAATTACAGATTCCACAAAAAGAGTGTTTCCAAACTTCTCTATAAAAAGAAAGGTTCAACTCTGTTAGTTGAGGACACTCATCACAAAGAAGTTTCTGAGAATGCTTCTGTCTATATTTTACATGAAGATGTTCCCGTTTCCTATGAAATCTTCACAGCTTTCCAAATATCCACTTGCAGATTCTACAAAAAGAGTGTTTCCAAACTGCTGTATCAAAAGAAAGTTCAACTCTCTTAGTTGAGGACACACAACCCAAATAAGTTTCTGAGACAGCCTCTGTCTCGTTTTTATGGGAAATACTTCCTTTTTCTCCGTAGGCCTGAAAGCACTCGAAATGTCCACTTCCAGATACTGCAGAAAGAGTGTTTCAAACCTGCTCTATGAAACGGAATGTTCAGCTCTGAGACTTGAATGCAGATATCACAAAGTAGTTTCTGACAGTGCTTCTGTCTAGATTTTAGAAGAAGATATTCCCGTTTCCAACAAAATCGTTAGAACTGTCTTGATATCCACATACAGATTCTACAAAAAGAGTGTTTCCAAACCGCTCTATAAAAAGAAAGGTTCAACTCTGTTAGTTGAGGACACACATCACAAGGAAGTTTCTGAGAATGCTTCTGTCTAGATTTTATATAAAGATATTCCCGTTTCCAATGAAATCTTCACAGTTATCCAAATATCCACTTGAAGATTCCACAAAAAGAGTGTTTCCAAACTGCTCTATCAAAAGAAAGGTTGAACACTGTTAGTTGAGGACACACATCACAAAGAAGTTTCTGAGAATGCTTCTTTCTAGATTTTAGATGAAGATATTCCCGTTTCCAACGATATCATCACAGTTAAACAAATATCCACTTGCAGATTCTACAAAAAGAGTGTTTCCAAAGTGCTCTATCCAAAGAAAGGTTCAACTCTGTTAGTTGAGGACACACATCACAAAGAAGTTTCTGAGAATGCTTCTGTCTAGATTTTAAATGAAGATATTCCCGTTTCCAACGAAATCTTCAGAGCTATAACAATATCCACTTACAGATTCTACAAAAAGAGTGTTTCCAAACTGCTGTAGCAAAAGAAAGGTTCAACTCTGTTAGTTGAGGACACACATCACAAAGAAGTTTCTGAGAATGCTTCTGTCTAGATTTTACATGAAGATATCCCCGTTTCCTACGAAATCTTCACAGCTTTCCAAATATCCTCTTGCAGATTCTACAAAAAGTGTGTTTCCAAACTGCTGTATCAAAAGAAAGGTTCAACTCCCTTAGTTGAGGACACACATCCCCCATAAGTTTCTGAGAAATCCTCCGTCTCGTTTTTATGGGAAGATACTTCCTTTTTCACCGTAGGCCTGAAAGCGCTCGAAATGTCCACTTGCAGATACTGCAGAAAGAGTGTTTCAAACCTGCTCTATGAAACGGAATGTTCAGCTCTGAGGCTTGAATGCAGATATCACAAAGTAGTTTCTGACAGTGCTTCTATCTAGATTTTAGAAGAAGATATTACCGTTTCCAATGAAATCGTTAGAACTATCTTGATATCCACATACAGATACTACAAAAAGAGTGTTTCCAAACTGCTCTATAAAAAGAAAGGTTCAACTCCGTCAGTTGAGGACACTCATCACAAAGAAGTTTCTGAGAATGCTTCTGTCTAGATTTTATAGGAAGATATTCCCGTTTCCAACGAAATCTTCACAGTTATCCAAAAATCGACTTGCAGATTCTACAAAAAGAGTGTTTCCAAACTGCTCTATCAAAAGAAAGTTTCAACTCCGTTAGTTGAGGACACACATGCCAAATAAGTTTCGGAGAATGCTTCTGTGTAGATTTAATGGGGAGATATTTCGTTTTTCACCATAGGCCCGAATGCGCTCGAAATGTCCACTTCCAGACACTACAGAAAGAGGGTTTCCAACCTGCTCTATGAAAGGGAATGTGCAGCTAAGTGAGTTGAATGCAGATATCACAAAGTAGTTTCTGACAGTGCTTCTGTCTAGATTTCAGATGAAGATATTCCCGTTTCCAATGAAATCGTTAGAACTATCTAGATATCCACTTACAGATTCTACAAAAAGAGTGTTTCGAAAGTGCTCTGTCAAAAGAAAGGTTCAACTCTGTTAGTTGAGGACACTCATCACAAAGAAGTTTCTGAGAATGCTTTTGTCAAGATTTTATATGAAGATATTCCCGTTTCCTATGAAATCTTCACAGTTATCCAAATATCCACTTGAAGATTCTACAAAAAGAGTGTTTCCAAACTGCTGTAGCCAAAGAAATGTTGAACTCTGTTAGTTGAGGACAAACATCACAAAGAAGTTTCTGAGAATGCTTCTGTCAAGATTTTATATGAAGACATTACCGTTTCCAACTAAATCTTCACATATATCCAAATATCCACTTGCAGATTCTACAAAAAGAGTGTTTCCAAACTGCTATATCAAAAGAAATGATCAAGTCTGTTAGTGGAGTAAACTCATCCCAAATAAGTTTCTTAGAATGCTTTTGTCTAGATTGTATGGGATGATATTTCCTTTTTCACCATAGGCCTGAAGGCGCTCGAAATGTCCACTTCCAGATACTACAGAAAGACTGTTTCAAACCTACTCTATGAAAGGGAATGTTCAGCTCTGTGACTTGAATGCAGATATCACAAAGTAGTTTCTGACAGCGCTTCTGTCTAGATTTTAGATGAAGATATTCCCGTTTCCAACGAAATCATCACAGTTATCCAAATATCCACTTACAGATTCTACAAAAACAGTGTTTCCAAACTGCTGTATCCAAAGAAAGGTTCAAATCTGTTAGTTGAGGACACACATCCCAAATAAGTTTCTGAGAATGCTTCTGTGTAGATTTAAAGGGGAGATATTTCGTTTTTCACCATAGGCCCGAATGCCCTCGAAATGTCCACTTCCAGACACTACAGAAAGAGGGTTTCCAACCTGCTCTATGAAAGGGAATGTTCAGCTCTGTGACTTGAATGCAGATATCACAAAGTAGTTTCTGACAGTGCTTCTGTCTAGAATTTAGATGAAGATATTCCCGTTTCCAACGAAATCCTTAGGACTATCTAGATATCCAATTACAGATTCCACAAAAAGAGTGTTTCCAAACTTCTCTATAAAAAGAAAGGTTCAACTCTGTTAGTTGAGGACACTCATCACAAAGAAGTTTCTGAGAATGCTTCTGTCTATATTTTACATGAAGATGTTCCCGTTTCCTATGAAATCTTCACAGCTTTCCAAATATCCACTTGCAGATTCTACAAAAAGAGTGTTTCCAAACTGCTGTATCAAAAGAAAGTTCAACTCTCTTAGTTGAGGACACACAACCCAAATAAGTTTCTGAGACAGCCTCTGTCTCGTTTTTATGGGAAATACTTCCTTTTTCTCCGTAGGCCTGAAAGCACTCGAAATGTCCACTTCCAGATACTGCAGAAAGAGTGTTTCAAACCTGCTCTATGAAACGGAATGTTCAGCTCTGAGACTTGAATGCAGATATCACAAAGTAGTTTCTGACAGTGCTTCTGTCTAGATTTTAGAAGAAGATATTCCCGTTTCCAACAAAATCGTTAGAACTGTCTTGATATCCACATACAGATTCTACAAAAAGAGTGTTTCCAAACCGCTCTATAAAAAGAAAGGTTCAACTCTGTTAGTTGAGGACACACATCACAAGGAAGTTTCTGAGAATGCTTCTGTCTAGATTTTATATAAAGATATTCCCGTTTCCAATGAAATCTTCACAGTTATCCAAATATCCACTTGAAGATTCCACAAAAAGAGTGTTTCCAAACTGCTCTATCAAAAGAAAGGTTGAACACTGTTAGTTGAGGACACACATCACAAAGAAGTTTCTGAGAATGCTTCTTTCTAGATTTTAGATGAAGATATTCCCGTTTCCAACGATATCATCACAGTTAAACAAATATCCACTTGCAGATTCTACAAAAAGAGTGTTTCCAAAGTGCTCTATCCAAAGAAAGGTTCAACTCTGTTAGTTGAGGACACACATCACAAAGAAGTTTCTGAGAATGCTTCTGTCTAGATTTTAAATGAAGATATTCCCGTTTCCAATGAAATCTTCAGAGCTATAACAATATCCACTTACAGATTCTACAAAAAGAGTGTTTCCAAACTGCTGTAGCAAAAGAAAGGTTCAACTCTGTTAGTTGAGGACACACATCACAAAGAAGTTTCTGAGAATGCTTCTGTCTAGATTTTACATGAAGATATCCCCGTTTCCTACGAAATCTTCACAGCTTTCCAAATATCCTCTTGCAGATTCTACAAAAAGTGTGTTTCCAAACTGCTGTATCAAAAGAAAGGTTCAACTCCCTTAGTTGAGGACACACATCCCACATAAGTTTCTGAGAAATCCTCCGTCTCGTTTTTATGGGAAGATACTTCCTTTTTCACCGTAGGCCTGAAAGCGCTCGAAATGTCCACTTGCAGATACTGCAGAAAGAGTGTTTCAAACCTGCTCTATGAAACGGAATGTTCAGCTCTGAGGCTTGAATGCAGATATCACAAAGTAGTTTCTGACAGTGCTTCTATCTAGATTTTAGAAGAAGATATTACCGTTTCCAATGAAATCGTTAGAACTATCTTGATATCCACATACAGATACTACAAAAAGAGTGTTTCCAAACTGCTCTATAAAAAGAAAGGTTCAACTCCGTCAGTTGAGGACACTCATCACAAAGAAGTTTCTGAGAATGCTTCTGTCTAGATTTTATAGGAAGATATTCCCGTTTCCAACGAAATCTTCACAGTTATCCAAAAATCGACTTGCAGATTCTACAAAAAGAGTGTTTCCAAACTGCTCTATCAAAAGAAAGTTTCAACTCCGTTAGTTGAGGACACACATGCCAAATAAGTTTCGGAGAATGCTTCTGTGTAGATTTAATGGGGAGATATTTCGTTTTTCACCATAGGCCCGAATGCGCTCGAAATGTCCACTTCCAGACACTACAGAAAGAGGGTTTCCAACCTGCTCTATGAAAGGGAATGTTCAGCTAAGTGAGTTGAATGCAGATATCACAAAGTAGTTTCTGACAGTGCTTCTGTCTAGATTTCAGATGAAGATATTCCCGTTTCCAATGAAATCGTTAGAACTATCTAGATATCCACTTACAGATTCTACAAAAAGAGTGTTTCGAAAGTGCTCTGTCAAAAGAAAGGTTCAACTCTGTTAGTTGAGGACACTCATCACAAAGAAGTTTCTGAGAATGCTTTTGTCAAGATTTTATATGAAGATATTCCCGTTTCCTATGAAATCTTCACAGTTATCCAAATATCCACTTGAAGATTCTACAAAAAGAGTGTTTCCAAACTGCTGTAGCAAAAGAAATGTTGAACTCTGTTAGTTGAGGACAAACATCACAAAGAAGTTTCTGAGAATGCTTCTGTCAAGATTTTATATGAAGATATTACCGTTTCCAACGAAATCTTCACAGTTATCCAAATATCCACTTGCAGATTCTACAAAAAGAGTGTTTCCAAACTGCTATATCAAAAGAAATGATCAAGTCTGTTAGTGGAGTAAACTCATCCCAAATAAGTTTCTTAGAATGCTTTTGTCTAGATTTTATGGGATGATATTTCCTTTTTCACCATAGGCCTGAAAGCGCTGGAAATGTCCACTTCCAGATACTACAGAAAGACTGTTTCAAACCTACTCTATGAAAGGGAATGTTCAGCTCTGTGACTTGAATGCAGATATCACAAAGTAGTTTCTGACAGAGCTTCTGTCTAGATTTTAGATGAAGATATTCCCGTTTCCAACGAAATCATCACAGTTATCCAAATATCCACTTACAGATTCTACAAAAACAGTGTTTCCAAACTGCTGTATCCAAAGAAAGGTTCAACTCTGTTAGTTGAGGACACACATCCCAAATAAGTTTCTGAGAACGCTTCTGTGTAGATTTAAAGGGGAGATATTTCTTTTTTCTCCATAGGCCCGAATGCGCTCGAAATGTCCACTTCCAGACACTACAGAAAGAGGGTTTCCAACCTGCTCTATGAAAGGGAATGTTCAGCTCTGTGACTTGAATGCAGATATCACAAAGTAGTTTCTGACAGTGCTTCTGTCTAGAATTTAGATGAAGATATTCCCGTTTCCAACGAAATCCTTAGGACTATCTAGATATCCAATTACAGATTCCACAAAAACAGTGTTTCCAAACTGCTCTATAAAAAGAAAGGTTCAACTCTGTTAGTTGGGGACACTCATCACCAAGAAGTTTCTGAGAATGCTTCTGTCTAGATTTTATATGAAGATATTCCCGTTTCCAACGAAATCTTCACAGTTATCCAAACATCGACTTGCAGATTCTACAAAAAGAGTGTTTCCAAACCGCTCTATCAAAAGAAAGTTTCAAATCTCTTAGTTGAGGACACACATGCCAAATAAGTTTCTGAGAATGCTTCTGTGTAGTTTTTATGGGAAGATATTACGTTTTTCACCATAGGCCCGAATGCGCTCGAAATATCCACTTCCAGATACTACAGAAAGAGGGTTTCAAACCTGCTCTTTGAAAGGGAATGTTCAGCTCTGTGACTTGAATGCAGATATCACAAAGTAGTTTCTGACAGTGCTTCTGTCTAGATTTCAGATGAAGATATTCCCTTTTCCAATGAAATCGTTAGAACTATCTAGATATCCACTAACAGATTCGACAAAAAGAGTGTTTCCAAAGTGCTCTGTAAAAAGAAAGGTTCAACTCTGTTAGTTGAGGACACTCATCACAAAGAAGTTTCTGAGAATGCTTCTGTCTAGATTTTATATGAAGATATTCCCGTTTCCAACGAAATCATCACAGTTATCCAACTTCCACTTGCAGATTCTACAAAAAGAGTGTTTCCAAATTGCTGTATCAAAAGAAAGGTTGAACTCTGTTAGTTGAGGACACACATCACAAAGAAGTTTCTGAGAATGCTTCTGTCTATATTTTACATGAAGATGTTCCCGATTCCTATGAAATCTTCACAGCTTTCCAAATATCCACTTGCAGATTCTACAAAAAGAGTGTTTCCAAACTGCTGTATCAAAAGAAAGTTCAACTCTCTTAGTTGAGGACACACATCCCAAATAAGTTTCTGAGACAGCCTCTGTCTCGTTTTTATGGGAAATACTTCCTTTTTCTCCGTAGGCCTGAAAGCACTCGAAATGTCCACTTCCAGATACTGCAGAAAGAGTGTTTCAAACCTGCTCTATGAAACGGAATGTTCAGCTCTGAGACTTGAATGCAGATATCACAAAGTAGTTTCTGACAGCGCTTCTGTCTAGATTTTAGATGAAGATATTCCCGTTTCCAACGAAATCATCACAGTTATCCTAATATCCACTTACAGATTCTACAAAAACAGTGTTTCCAAACTGCTGTATCCAAAGAAAGGTTCAACTCTGTTAATTGAGGACACACATCCCAAATAAGTTTCTGAGAACGCTTCTGTGTAGATTTAAAGGGGAGATATTTCGTTTTTCACCATAGGCCCGAATGCGCTCGAAATGTCCACTTCCAGACACTACAGAAAGAGGGTTTCCAACCTGCTCTATGAAAGGGAATGTTCAGCTCTGTGACTTGAATGCAGATATCACAAAGTAGTTTCTGACAGTGATTCTGTCTAGAATTTAGATGAAGATATTCCCGTTTCCAACGAAATCCTTAGGACTATCTAGATATCCAATTACAGATTCCACAAAAAGAGTGTTTCCAAACTTCTCTATAAAAAGAAAGGTTCAACTCTGTTAGTTGAGGACACTCATCACAAAGAAGTTTCTGAGAATGCTTCTGTCTAGATTTTATATGAAGATATTCCCGTTTCCAATGAAATCTTCACAGTTATCCAAACATCGACTTTCAGATTCTACAAAAAGACTGTTTCCAAACTGCTCTATCAAAAGAAAGTTTCAACTCTGTTAGTTGAGGACACACATGCCAAATAAGTTTCTGAGAATGCTTCTGTGTAGTTTTTATGGGAAGATATTACGTTTTTCACCCAAGGCCTGAATGCGCTCGAAATATCCACTTCCAGATACTATAGAAAGAGGGTTTCAAACCTGCTCTTTGAAAGGGAATGTTCAGCTCTGTGACTTGAATGCAGATATCACAAAGTAGTTTCTGACAGTGCTTCTGTCTAGATTTCAGATGAAGATATTCCCTTTTCCAACGAAATCGTTAGAACTATCTAGATATCCACTAACAGATTCGACAAATGAGTGTTTCCAAAGTGCTCTGTCAAAAGAAAGGTTCAACTCTGTTAGTTGAGGACACTCATCACAAAGAAGTTTCTGAGAATGCTTCTGTCTAGATTTTATATGAAGATATTCCCGTTTCCAACGAAATCATCACAGTTATCCAACTTCCACTTGCAGATTCTACAAAAAGAGTGTTTCCAAATTGCTGTATCAAAAGAAAGGTTGAACTCTGTTAGTTGAGGACACACATCACAAAGAAGTTTCTGAGAATGCTTCTGTCTATATTTTACATGAAGATGTTCCCGTTTCCTATGAAATCTTCACAGCTTTCCAAATATCCACTTGCAGATTCTACAAAAAGAGTGTTTCCAAACTGCTGTATCAAAAGAAAGTTCAACTCTCTTAGTTGAGGACACACATCCCAAATAAGTTTCTGAGACAGCCTCTGTCTCGTTTTTATGGGAAATACTTCCTTTTTCTCCGTAGGCCTGAAAGCACTCGAAATGTCCACTTCCAGATACTGCAGAAAGAGTGTTTCAAACCTGCTCTATGAAACGGAATGTTCAGCTCTGAGACTTGAATGCAGATATCACAAAGTAGTTTCTGACAGTGCTTCTGTCTAGATTTTAGAAGAAGATATTCCCGTTTCCAACAAAATCGTTAGAACTGTCTTGATATCCACATACAGATTCTACAAAAAGAGTGTTTCCAAACCGCTCTATAAAAAGAAAGGTTCAACTCTGTTAGTTGAGGACACACATCACAAGGAAGTTTCTGAGAATGCTTCTGTCTAGATTTTATATAAAGATATTCCCGTTTCCAATGAAATCTTCACAGTTATCCAAATATCCACTTGAAGATTCCACAAAAAGAGTGTTTCCAAACTGCTCTATCAAAAGAAAGGTTGAACACTGTTAGTTGAGGACACACATCACAAAGAAGTTTCTGAGAATGCTTCTTTCTAGATTTTAGATGAAGATATTCCCGTTTCCAACGATATCATCACAGTTAAACAAATATCCACTTGCAGATTCTACCAAAAGAGTGTTTCCAAAGTGCTCTATCCAAAGAAAGGTTCAACTCTGTTAGTTGAGGACACACATCACAAAGAAGTTTCTGAGAATGCTTCTGTCTAGATTTTAAATGAAGATATTCCCGTTTCCAACGAAATCTTCAGAGCTATAACAATATCCACTTACAGATTCTACAAAAAGAGTGTTTCTAAACTGCTGTAGCAAAAGAAAGGCTCAACTCTGTTAGTTGAGGACACACATCACAAAGAAGTTTCTGAGAATGCTTCTGTCTAGATTTTACATGAAGATATTACCGTTTCCTACGAAATCTTCACAGCTTTCCAAATACACACTTGCAGATTCTACAAAAAGAGTGTTTCCAAACTGCTGTATCAAAAGAAAGGTTCAACTCTCTTAGTTGTGGACACACATCCCACATAAGTTTCTGAGAAATCCTCCGTCTCATATTTATGGGAAGATACTTCCTTTTTCACCGTAGGCCTGAAAGCGCTCAAAATGTCCACTTGCAGATACTGCAGAAAGAGTGTTTCAAACCTGCTCTATGAAACGTAATGTTCAGCTCTGAGGCTTGAATGCAGATATCACAAAGTAGTTTCTGACAGTGCTTCTGTCTAGATTTTAGAAGAAGATATTCCCGTTTCCAATGAAATCGTTAGAACTATCATGATATCCACATACAGATACTACAAAAAGAGTGTTTCCAAACTGCTCTATAAAAAGAAAGGTTCAACTCTGTTAGTTGAGGACACTCATCACAAAGAAGTTTCTGAGAATGCTTCTGTCTAGATTTTATATGAAGATATTCCCGTTTCCAACGAAATCTTCACAGTTATCCAAAAATCGACTTGCAGATTCTACAAAAAGAGTGTTTCCAAACTGCTCTATCAAAAGAAAGTTTCAACTCCGTTAGTTGAGGACACACATGCCAAATAAGTTTCGGAGAATGCTTCTGTGTAGATTTAATGGGGAGATATTTCGTTTTTCACCATAGGCCCGAATGCGCTCGAAATGTCCACTTCCAGACACTACAGAAAGAGGGTTTCCAACCTGCTCTATGAAAGGGAATGTTCAGCTAAGTGAGGTGAATGCAGATATCACAAAGTAGTTTCTGACAGTGCTTCTGTCTAGATTTCAGATGAAGATATTCCCGTTTCCAATGAAATCGTTAGAACTATCTAGATATCCACTTACAGATTCTACAAAAAGAGTGTTTCGAAAGTGCTCTGTCAAAAGAAAGGTTCAACTCTGTTAGTTGAGGACACTCATCACAAAGAAGTTTCTGAGAATGCTTCTGTCTAGATTTTCTATGAAGATATTCCCGTTTCCAACGAAATCATCACAGTTATCCAACTTCCACTTGCAGATTCTACAAAAAGAGTGTTTCCAAATTGCTGTATCAAAAGAAAGGTTGAACTCTGTTAGTTGAGGACACACATCACAAAGAAGTTTCTGAGAATGCTTCTGTCTATATTTTACATGAAGATGTTCCCGTTTCCTATGAAATCTTCACAGCTTTCCAAATATCCACTTGCAGATTCTACAAAAAGAGTGTTTCCAAACTGCTGTATCAAAAGAAAGTTCAACTCTCTTAGTTGAGGACACACATCCCAAATAAGTTTCTGAGACAGCCTCTGTCTCGTTTTTATGGGAAATACTTCCTTTTTCTCCGCAGGCCTGAAAGCACTCGAAATGTCCACTTCCAGATACCGCAGAAAGAGTGTTTCAAACCTGCTCTATGAAACGGAATGTTCAGCTCTGAGACTTGAATGCAGATATCACAAAGTAGTTTCTGACAGCGCTTCTGTCTAGATTTTAGATGAAGATATTCCCGTTTCCAACGAAATCATCACAGTTATCCAAATATCCACTTACAGATTCTACAAAAACAGTGTTTCCAAACTGCTGTATCCAAAGAAAGGTTCAACTCTGTTAATTGAGGACACACATCCCAAATAAGTTTCTGAGAACGCTTCTGTGTAGATTTAAAGGGGAGATATTTCGGTT
Organism: Gorilla gorilla gorilla; assembly: GCF_029281585.2. Lineage (NCBI taxonomy): Eukaryota > Metazoa > Chordata > Mammalia > Primates > Hominidae > Gorilla > Gorilla gorilla. The sequence goes on from NC_073237.2 coordinate 19,157,884, forward strand.
TTCACCATAGGCCCGAATGCGCTCGAAATGTCCACTTCCAGACACTACAGAAAGAGGGTTTCCAACCTGCTCTATGAAAGGGAATGTTCAGCTCTGTGACTTGAATGCAGATATCACAAAGTAGTTTCTGACAGTGCTTCTGTCTAGAATTTAGATGAAGATATTCCCGTTTCCAACGAAATCCTTAGGACTATCTAGATATCCAATTACAGATTCCACAAAAAGAGTGTTTCCAAACTTCTCTATAAAAAGAAAGGTTCAACTCTGTTAGTTGAGGACACTCATCACAAAGAAGTTTCTGAGAATGCTTCTGTCTAGATTTTCTATGAAGATATTCCCGTTTCCAACGAAATCATCACAGTTATCCAACTTCCACTTGCAGATTCTACAAAAAGAGTGTTTCCAAATTGCTGTATCAAAAGAAAGGTTGAACTCTGTTAGTTGAGGACACACATCACAAAGAAGTTTCTGAGAATGCTTCTGTCTATATTTTACATGAAGATGTTCCCGTTTCCTATGAAATCTTCACAGCTTTCCAAATATCCACTTGCAGATTCTACAAAAAGAGTGTTTCCAAACTGCTGTATCAAAAGAAAGTTCAACTCTCTTAGTTGAGGACACACATCCCAAATAAGTTTCTGAGACAGCCTCTGTCTCGTTTTTATGGGAAATACTTCCTTTTTCTCCGCAGGCCTGAAAGCACTCGAAATGTCCACTTCCAGATACCGCAGAAAGAGTGTTTCAAACCTGCTCTATGAAACGGAATGTTCAGCTCTGAGACTTGAATGCAGATATCACAAAGTAGTTTCTGACAGCGCTTCTGTCTAGATTTTAGATGAAGATATTCCCGTTTCCAACGAAATCATCACAGTTATCCAAATATCCACTTACAGATTCTACAAAAACAGTGTTTCCAAACTGCTGTATCCAAAGAAAGGTTCAACTCTGTTAATTGAGGACACACATCCCAAATAAGTTTCTGAGAACGCTTCTGTGTAGATTTAAAGGGGAGATATTTCGGTTTTCACCATAGGCCCGAATGCGCTCGAAATGTCCACTTCCAGACACTACAGAAAGAGGGTTTCCAACCTGCTCTATGAAAGGGAATGTTCAGCTCTGTGACTTGAATGCAGATATCACAAAGTAGTTTCTGACAGTGCTTCTGTCTAGAATTTAGATGAAGATATTCCCGTTTCCAACGAAATCCTTAGGACTATCTAGATATCCAATTACAGATTCCACAAAAAGAGTGTTTCCAAACTTCTCTATAAAAAGAAAGGTTCAACTCTGTTAGTTGAGGACACTCATCACAAAGAAGTTTCTGAGAATGCTTCTGTCTAGATTTTATATGAAGATATTCCCGTTTCCAATGAAATCTTCACAGTTATCCAAACATCGACTTTCAGATTCTACAAAAAGACTGTTTCCAAACTGCTCTATCAAAAGAAAGTTTCAACTCTGTTAGTTGAGGACACACATGCCAAATAAGTTTCTGAGAATGCTTCTGTGTAGTTTTTATGGGAAGATATTACGTTTTTCACCAAAGGCCTGAATGCGCTCGAAATATCCACTTCCAGATACTATAGAAAGAGGGTTTCAAACCTGCTCTTTGAAAGGGAATGTTCAGCTCTGTGACTTGAATGCAGATATCACAAAGTAGTTTCTGACAGTGCTTCTGTCTAGATTTCAGATGAAGATATTCCCTTTTCCAACGAAATCGTTAGAACTATCTAGATATCCACTAACAGATTCGACAAATGAGTGTTTCCAAAGTGCTCTGTCAAAAGAAAGGTTCAACTCTGTTAGTTGAGGACACTCATCACAAAGAAGTTTCTGAGAATGCTTCTGTCTAGATTTTATATGAAGATATTCCCGTTTCCAACGAAATCATCACAGTTATCCAACTTCCACTTGCAGATTCTACAAAAAGAGTGTTTCCAAATTGCTGTATCAAAAGAAAGGTTGAACTCTGTTAGTTGAGGACACACATCACAAAGAAGTTTCTGAGAATGCTTCTGTCTATATTTTACATGAAGATGTTCCCGTTTCCTATGAAATCTTCACAGCTTTCCAAATATCCACTTGCAGATTCTACAAAAAGAGTGTTTCCAAACTGCTGTATCAAAAGAAAGTTCAACTCTCTTAGTTGAGGACACACATCCCAAATAAGTTTCTGAGACAGCCTCTGTCTCGTTTTTATGGGAAATACTTCCTTTTTCTCCGTAGGCCTGAAAGCACTCGAAATGTCCACTTCCAGATACTGCAGAAAGAGTGTTTCAAACCTGCTCTATGAAACGGAATGTTCAGCTCTGAGACTTGAATGCAGATATCACAAAGTAATTTCTGACAGTGCTTCTGTCTACATTTTAGAAGAAGATATTCCCGTTTCCAACAAAATCGTTAGAACTGTCTTGATATCCACATACAGATTCTACAAAAAGAGTGTTTCCAAACCGCTCTATAAAAAGAAAGGTTCAACTCTGTTAGATGAGGACACACATCACAAGGAAGTTTCTGAGAATGCTTCTGTCTAGATTTTATATAAAGATATTCCCGTTTCCAATGAAATCTTCACAGTTATCCAAATATCCACTTGAAGATTCCACAAAAAGAGTGTTTCCAAACTGCTCTATCAAAAGAAAGGTTGAACACTGTTAGTTGAGGACACACATCACAAAGAAGTTTCTGAGAATGCTTCTTTCTAGATTTTAGATGAAGATATTCCCGTTTCCAACGATATCATCACAGTTAAACAAATATCCACTTGCAGATTCTACAAAAAGAGTGTTTCCAAAGTGCTCTATCCAAAGAAAGGTTCAACTCTGTTAGTTGAGGACACACATCACAAAGAAGTTTCTGAGAATGCTTCTGTCTAGATTTTAAATGAAGATATTCCCGTTTCCAACGAAATCTTCAGAGCTATAACAATATCCACTTACAGATTCTACAAAAAGAGTGTTTCTAAACTGCTGTAGCAAAAGAAAGGCTCAACTCTGTTAGTTGAGGACACACATCACAAAGAAGTTTCTGAGAATGCTTCTGTCTAGATTTTACATGAAGATATTACCGTTTCCTACGAAATCTTCACAGCTTTCCAAATACACACTTGCAGATTCTACAAAAAGAGTGTTTCCAAACTGCTGTATCAAAAGAAAGGTTCAACTCTCTTAGTTGTGGACACACATCCCACATAAGTTTCTGAGAAATCCTCCGTCTCATTTTTATGGGAAGATACTTCCTTTTTCACCGTAGGCCTGAAAGCGCTCGAAATGTCCACTTGCAGATACTGCAGAAAGAGTGTTTCAAACCTGCTCTATGAAACGGAATGTTCAGCTCTGAGGCTTGAATGCAGATATCACAAAGTAGTTTCTGACAGTGCTTCTCTCTAGATTTTAGAAGAAGATATTCCCGTTTCCAATGAAATCGTTAGAACTATCTTGATATCCACATACAGATTCTACAAAAAGAGTGTTTCCAAACTGCTCTATAAAAAGAAAGGTTCAACTCTGTTAGTTGAGGACACTCATCACAAAGAAGTTTCTGAGAATGCTTTTGTCAAGATTTTATATGAAGATATTCCCGTTTCCTATGAAATCTTCACAGTTATCCAAATATCCACTTGAAGATTCTACAAAAAGAGTGTTTCCAAACTGCTGTAGCAAAAGAAATGTTGAACTCTGTTAGTTGAGGACAAACATCACAAAGAAGTTTCTGAGAATGCTTCTGTCAAGATTTTATATGAAGATATTACCGTTTCCAACGAAATCTTCACAGTTATCCAAATATCCACTTGCAGATTCTACAAAAAGAGTGTTTCCAAACTGCTATATCAAAAGAAATGATCAAGTCTGTTAGTGGAGTAAACTCATCCCAAATAAGTTTCTTAGAATGCTTTTGTCTAGATTTTATGGGATGATATTTCCTTTTTCACCATAGGCCTGAAAGCGCTGGAAATGTCCACTTCCAGATACTACAGAAAGACTGTTTCAAACCTACTCTATGAAAGGGAATGTTCAGCTCTGTGACTTGAATGCAGATATCACAAAGTAGTTTCTGACAGCGCTTCTGTCTAGATTTTAGATGAAGATATTCCCGTTTCCAACGAAATCATCACAGTTATCCAACTTCCACTTGCAGATTCTACAAAAAGAGTGTTTCCAAATTGCTGTATCAAAAGAAAGGTTGAACTCTGTTAGTTGAGGACACACATCACAAAGAAGTTTCTGAGAATGCTTCTGTCTATATTTTACATGAAGATGTTCCCGTTTCCTATGAAATCTTCACAGCTTTCCAAATATCCACTTGCAGATTCTACAAAAAGAGTGTTTCCAAACTGCTGTATCAAAAGAAAGTTCAACTCTCTTAGTTGAGGACACACATCCCAAATAAGTTTCTGAGACAGCCTCTGTCTCGTTTTTATGGGAAATACTTCCTTTTTCTCCGTAGGCCTGAAAGCACTCGAAATGTCCACTTCCAGATACTGCAGAAAGAGTGTTTCAAACCTGCTCTATGAAACGGAATGTTCAGCTCTGAGACTTGAATGCAGATATCACAAAGTAGTTTCTGACAGTGCTTCTGTCTAGATTTTAGAAGAAGATATTCCCGTTTCCAACAAAATCGTTAGAACTGTCTTGATATCCACATACAGATTCTACAAAAAGAGTGTTTCCAAACCGCTCTATAAAAAGAAAGGTTCAACTCTGTTAGTTGAGGACACACATCACAAGGAAGTTTCTGAGAATGCTTCTGTCTAGATTTTATATAAAGATATTCCCGTTTCCAATGAAATCTTCACAGTTATCCAAATATCCACTTGAAGATTCCACAAAAAGAGTGTTTCCAAACTGCTGTAGCAAAAGAAATGTTGAACACTGTTAGTTGAGGACACACATCACAAAGAAGTTTCTGAGAATGCTTCTCTCTAGATTTTAGATGAAGATATTCCCGTTTCCAACGATATCATCACAGTTAAACAAATATCCACTGGCAGATTCTACAAAAAGAGTGTTTCCAAACTGCTCTATCCAAAGAAAGGTTCAACTCTGTTAGTTGAGGACACACATCACAAAGAAGTTTCTGAGAATGCTTCTGTCTAGATTTTAAATGAAGATATTCCCGTTTCCAACGAAATCTTCAGAGCTATAACAATATCCACTTACAGATTCTACAAAAAGAGTGTTTCCAAACTGCTGTAGCAAAAGAAAGGTTCAACTCTGTTAGTTGAGGACACACATCACAAAGAAGTTTCTGAGAATGCTTCTGTCTAGATTTTACATGAAGATATCCCCGTTTCCTACGAAATCTTCACAGCTTTCCAAATATCCTCTTGCAGATTCTACAAAAAGTGTGTTTCCAAACTGCTGTATCAAAAGAAAGGTTCAACTCCCTTAGTTGAGGACACACATCCCCCATAAGTTTCTGAGAAATCCTCCGTCTCGTTTTTATGGGAAGATACTTCCTTTTTCACCGTAGGCCTGAAAGCGCTCGAAATGTCCACTTGCAGATACTGCAGAAAGAGTGTTTCAAACCTGCTCTATGAAACGGAATGTTCAGCTCTGAGGCTTGAATGCAGATATCACAAAGTAGTTTCTGACAGTGCTTCTATCTAGATTTTAGAAGAAGATATTACCGTTTCCAATGAAATCGTTAGAACTATCTTGATATCCACATACAGATACTACAAAAAGAGTGTTTCCAAACTGCTCTATAAAAAGAAAGGTTCAACTCCGTCAGTTGAGGACACTCATCACAAAGAAGTTTCTGAGAATGCTTCTGTCTAGATTTTATAGGAAGATATTCCCGTTTCCAACGAAATCTTCACAGTTATCCAAAAATCGACTTGCAGATTCTACAAAAAGAGTGTTTCCAAACTGCTCTATCAAAAGAAAGTTTCAACTCCGTTAGTTGAGGACACACATGCCAAATAAGTTTCGGAGAATGCTTCTGTGTAGATTTAATGGGGAGATATTTCGTTTTTCACCATAGGCCCGAATGCGCTCGAAATGTCCACTTCCAGACACTACAGAAAGAGGGTTTCCAACCTGCTCTATGAAAGGGAATGTTCAGCTAAGTGAGTTGAATGCAGATATCACAAAGTAGTTTCTGACAGTGCTTCTGTCTAGATTTCAGATGAAGATATTCCCGTTTCCAATGAAATCGTTAGAACTATCTAGATATCCACTTACAGATTCTACAAAAAGAGTGTTTCGAAAGTGCTCTGTCAAAAGAAAGGTTCAACTCTGTTAGTTGAGGACACTCATCACAAAGAAGTTTCTGAGAATGCTTTTGTCAAGATTTTATATGAAGATATTCCCGTTTCCTATGAAATCTTCACAGTTATCCAAATATCCACTTGAAGATTCTACAAAAAGAGTGTTTCCAAACTGCTGTAGCAAAAGAAATGTTGAACTCTGTTAGTTGAGGACAAACATCACAAAGAAGTTTCTGAGAATGCTTCTGTCAAGATTTTATATGAAGATATTACCGTTTCCAACGAAATCTTCACAGTTATCCAAATATCCACTTGCAGATTCTACAAAAAGAGTGTTTCCAAACTGCTATATCAAAAGAAATGATCAAGTCTGTTAGTGGAGTAAACTCATCCCAAATAAGTTTCTTAGAATGCTTTTGTCTAGATTTTATGGGATGATATTTCCTTTTTCACCATAGGCCTGAAAGCGCTGGAAATGTCCACTTCCAGATACTACAGAAAGACTGTTTCAAACCTACTCTATGAAAGGGAATGTTCAGCTCTGTGACTTGAATGCAGATATCACAAAGTAGTTTCTGACAGAGCTTCTGTCTAGATTTTAGATGAAGATATTCCCGTTTCCAACGAAATCATCACAGTTATCCAAATATCCACTTACAGATTCTACAAAAACAGTGTTTCCAAACTGCTGTATCCAAAGAAAGGTTCAACTCTGTTAGTTGAGGACACACATCCCAAATAAGTTTCTGAGAACGCTTCTGTGTAGATTTAAAGGGGAGATATTTCTTTTTTCTCCATAGGCCCGAATGCGCTCGAAATGTCCACTTCCAGACACTACAGAAAGAGGGTTTCCAACCTGCTCTATGAAAGGGAATGTTCAGCTCTGTGACTTGAATGCAGATATCACAAAGTAGTTTCTGACAGTGCTTCTGTCTAGAATTTAGATGAAGATATTCCCGTTTCCAACGAAATCCTTAGGACTATCTAGATATCCAATTACAGATTCCACAAAAACAGTGTTTCCAAACTGCTCTATAAAAAGAAAGGTTCAACTCTGTTAGTTGGGGACACTCATCACCAAGAAGTTTCTGAGAATGCTTCTGTCTAGATTTTATATGAAGATATTCCCGTTTCCAACGAAATCTTCACAGTTATCCAAACATCGACTTGCAGATTCTACAAAAAGAGTGTTTCCAAACCGCTCTATCAAAAGAAAGTTTCAAATCTCTTAGTTGAGGACACACATGCCAAATAAGTTTCTGAGAATGCTTCTGTGTAGTTTTTATGGGAAGATATTACGTTTTTCACCATAGGCCCGAATGCGCTCGAAATATCCACTTCCAGATACTACAGAAAGAGGGTTTCAAACCTGCTCTTTGAAAGGGAATGTTCAGCTCTGTGACTTGAATGCAGATATCACAAAGTAGTTTCTGACAGTGCTTCTGTCTAGATTTCAGATGAAGATATTCCCTTTTCCAATGAAATCGTTAGATCTATCTAGATATCCACTAACAGATTCGACAAAAAGAGTGTTTCCAAAGTGCTCTGTAAAAAGAAAGGTTCAACTCTGTTAGTTGAGGACACTCATCACAAAGAAGTTTCTGAGAATGCTTCTGTCTAGATTTTATATGAAGATATTCCCGTTTCCAACGAAATCATCACAGTTATCCAACTTCCACTTGCAGATTCTACAAAAAGAGTGTTTCCAAATTGCTGTATCAAAAGAAAGGTTGAACTCTGTTAGTTGAGGACACACATCACAAAGAAGTTTCTGAGAATGCTTCTGTCTATATTTTACATGAAGATGTTCCCGATTCCTATGAAATCTTCACAGCTTTCCAAATATCCACTTGCAGATTCTACAAAAAGAGTGTTTCCAAACTGCTGTATCAAAAGAAAGTTCAACTCTCTTAGTTGAGGACACACATCCCAAATAAGTTTCTGAGACAGCCTCTGTCTCGTTTTTATGGGAAATACTTCCTTTTTCTCCGTAGGCCTGAAAGCACTCGAAATGTCCACTTCCAGATACTGCAGAAAGAGTGTTTCAAACCTGCTCTATGAAACGGAATGTTCAGCTCTGAGACTTGAATGCAGATATCACAAAGTAGTTTCTGACAGCGCTTCTGTCTAGATTTTAGATGAAGATATTCCCGTTTCCAACGAAATCATCACAGTTATCCTAATATCCACTTACAGATTCTACAAAAACAGTGTTTCCAAACTGCTGTATCCAAAGAAAGGTTCAACTCTGTTAATTGAGGACACACATCCCAAATAAGTTTCTGAGAACGCTTCTGTGTAGATTTAAAGGGGAGATATTTCGTTTTTCACCATAGGCCCGAATGCGCTCGAAATGTCCACTTCCAGACACTACAGAAAGAGGGTTTCCAACCTGCTCTATGAAAGGGAATGTTCAGCTCTGTGACTTGAATGCAGATATCACAAAGTAGTTTCTGACAGTGATTCTGTCTAGAATTTAGATGAAGATATTCCCGTTTCCAACGAAATCCTTAGGACTATCTAGATATCCAATTACAGATTCCACAAAAAGAGTGTTTCCAAACTTCTCTATAAAAAGAAAGGTTCAACTCTGTTAGTTGAGGACACTCATCACAAAGAAGTTTCTGAGAATGCTTCTGTCTAGATTTTATATGAAGATATTCCCGTTTCCAATGAAATCTTCACAGTTATCCAAACATCGACTTTCAGATTCTACAAAAAGACTGTTTCCAAACTGCTCTATCAAAAGAAAGTTTCAACTCTGTTAGTTGAGGACACACATGCCAAATAAGTTTCTGAGAATGCTTCTGTGTAGTTTTTATGGGAAGATATTACGTTTTTCACCCAAGGCCTGAATGCGCTCGAAATATCCACTTCCAGATACTATAGAAAGAGGGTTTCAAACCTGCTCTTTGAAAGGGAATGTTCAGCTCTGTGACTTGAATGCAGATATCACAAAGTAGTTTCTGACAGTGCTTCTGTCTAGATTTCAGATGAAGATATTCCCTTTTCCAACGAAATCGTTAGAACTATCTAGATATCCACTAACAGATTCGACAAATGAGTGTTTCCAAAGTGCTCTGTCAAAAGAAAGGTTCAACTCTGTTAGTTGAGGACACTCATCACAAAGAAGTTTCTGAGAATGCTTCTGTCTAGATTTTATATGAAGATATTCCCGTTTCCAACGAAATCATCACAGTTATCCAACTTCCACTTGCAGATTCTACAAAAAGAGTGTTTCCAAATTGCTGTATCAAAAGAAAGGTTGAACTCTGTTAGTTGAGGACACACATCACAAAGAAGTTTCTGAGAATGCTTCTGTCTATATTTTACATGAAGATGTTCCCGTTTCCTATGAAATCTTCACAGCTTTCCAAATATCCACTTGCAGATTCTACAAAAAGAGTGTTTCCAAACTGCTGTATCAAAAGAAAGTTCAACTCTCTTAGTTGAGGACACACATCCCAAATAAGTTTCTGAGACAGCCTCTGTCTCGTTTTTATGGGAAATACTTCCTTTTTCTCCGTAGGCCTGAAAGCACTCGAAATGTCCACTTCCAGATACTGCAGAAAGAGTGTTTCAAACCTGCTCTATGAAACGGAATGTTCAGCTCTGAGACTTGAATGCAGATATCACAAAGTAGTTTCTGACAGTGCTTCTGTCTAGATTTTAGAAGAAGATATTCCCGTTTCCAACAAAATCGTTAGAACTGTCTTGATATCCACATACAGATTCTACAAAAAGAGTGTTTCCAAACCGCTCTATAAAAAGAAAGGTTCAACTCTGTTAGTTGAGGACACACATCACAAGGAAGTTTCTGAGAATGCTTCTGTCTAGATTTTATATAAAGATATTCCCGTTTCCAATGAAATCTTCACAGTTATCCAAATATCCACTTGAAGATTCCACAAAAAGAGTGTTTCCAAACTGCTCTATCAAAAGAAAGGTTGAACACTGTTAGTTGAGGACACACATCACAAAGAAGTTTCTGAGAATGCTTCTTTCTAGATTTTAGATGAAGATATTCCCGTTTCCAACGATATCATCACAGTTAAACAAATATCCACTTGCAGATTCTACAAAAAGAGTGTTTCCAAAGTGCTCTATCCAAAGAAAGGTTCAACTCTGTTAGTTGAGGACACACATCACAAAGAAGTTTCTGAGAATGCTTCTGTCTAGATTTTAAATGAAGATATTCCCGTTTCCAACGAAATCTTCAGAGCTATAACAATATCCACTTACAGATTCTACAAAAAGAGTGTTTCTAAACTGCTGTAGCAAAAGAAAGGCTCAACTCTGTTAGTTGAGGACACACATCACAAAGAAGTTTCTGAGAATGCTTCTGTCTAGATTTTACATGAAGATATTACCGTTTCCTACGAAATCTTCACAGCTTTCCAAATACACACTTGCAGATTCTACAAAAAGAGTGTTTCCAAACTGCTGTATCAAAAGAAAGGTTCAACTCTCTTAGTTGTGGACACACATCCCACATAAGTTTCTGAGAAATCCTCCGTCTCATATTTATGGGAAGATACTTCCTTTTTCACCGTAGGCCTGAAAGCGCTCAAAATGTCCACTTGCAGATACTGCAGAAAGAGTGTTTCAAACCTGCTCTATGAAACGTAATGTTCAGCTCTGAGGCTTGAATGCAGATATCACAAAGTAGTTTCTGACAGTGCTTCTGTCTAGATTTTAGAAGAAGATATTCCCGTTTCCAATGAAATCGTTAGAACTATCATGATATCCACATACAGATACTACAAAAAGAGTGTTTCCAAACTGCTCTATAAAAAGAAAGGTTCAACTCTGTTAGTTGAGGACACTCATCACAAAGAAGTTTCTGAGAATGCTTCTGTCTAGATTTTATATGAAGATATTCCCGTTTCCAACGAAATCTTCACAGTTATCCAAAAATCGACTTGCAGATTCTACAAAAAGAGTGTTTCCAAACTGCTCTATCAAAAGAAAGTTTCAACTCCGTTAGTTGAGGACACACATGCCAAATAAGTTTCGGAGAATGCTTCTGTGTAGATTTAATGGGGAGATATTTCGTTTTTCACCATAGGCCCGAATGCGCTCGAAATGTCCACTTCCAGACACTACAGAAAGAGGGTTTCCAACCTGCTCTATGAAAGGGAATGTTCAGCTAAGTGAGGTGAATGCAGATATCACAAAGTAGTTTCTGACAGTGCTTCTGTCTAGATTTCAGATGAAGATATTCCCGTTTCCAATGAAATCGTTAGAACTATCTAGATATCCACTTACAGATTCTACAAAAAGAGTGTTTCGAAAGTGCTCTGTCAAAAGAAAGGTTCAACTCTGTTAGTTGAGGACACTCATCACAAAGAAGTTTCTGAGAATGCTTCTGTCTAGATTTTCTATGAAGATATTCCCGTTTCCAACGAAATCATCACAGTTATCCAACTTCCACTTGCAGATTCTACAAAAAGAGTGTTTCCAAATTGCTGTATCAAAAGAAAGGTTGAACTCTGTTAGTTGAGGACACACATCACAAAGAAGTTTCTGAGAATGCTTCTGTCTATATTTTACATGAAGATGTTCCCGTTTCCTATGAAATCTTCACAGCTTTCCAAATATCCACTTGCAGATTCTACAAAAAGAGTGTTTCCAAACTGCTGTATCAAAAGAAAGTTCAACTCTCTTAGTTGAGGACACACATCCCAAATAAGTTTCTGAGACAGCCTCTGTCTCGTTTTTATGGGAAATACTTCCTTTTTCTCCGCAGGCCTGAAAGCACTCGAAATGTCCACTTCCAGATACCGCAGAAAGAGTGTTTCAAACCTGCTCTATGAAACGGAATGTTCAGCTCTGAGACTTGAATGCAGATATCACAAAGTAGTTTCTGACAGCGCTTCTGTCTAGATTTTAGATGAAGATATTCCCGTTTCCAACGAAATCATCACAGTTATCCAAATATCCACTTACAGATTCTACAAAAACAGTGTTTCCAAACTGCTGTATCCAAAGAAAGGTTCAACTCTGTTAATTGAGGACACACATCCCAAATAAGTTTCTGAGAACGCTTCTGTGTAGATTTAAAGGGGAGATATTTCGGTTTTCACCATAGGCCCGAATGCGCTCGAAATGTCCACTTCCAGACACTACAGAAAGAGGGTTTCCAACCTGCTCTATGAAAGGGAATGTTCAGCTCTGTGACTTGAATGCAGATATCACAAAGTAGTTTCTGACAGTGCTTCTGTCTAGAATTTAGATGAAGATATTCCCGTTTCCAACGAAATCCTTAGGACTATCTAGATATCCAATTACAGATTCCACAAAAAGAGTGTTTCCAAACTTCTCTATAAAAAGAAAGGTTCAACTCTGTTAGTTGAGGACACTCATCACAAAGAAGTTTCTGAGAATGCTTCTGTCTAGATTTTATATGAAGATATTCCCGTTTCCAATGAAATCTTCACAGTTATCCAAACATCGACTTTCAGATTCTACAAAAAGACTGTTTCCAAACTGCTCTATCAAAAGAAAGTTTCAACTCTGTTAGTTGAGGACACACATGCCAAATAAGTTTCTGAGAATGCTTCTGTGTAGTTTTTATGGGAAGATATTACGTTTTTCACCAAAGGCCTGAATGCGCTCGAAATATCCACTTCCAGATACTATAGAAAGAGGGTTTCAAACCTGCTCTTTGAAAGGGAATGTTCAGCTCTGTGACTTGAATGCAGATATCACAAAGTAGTTTCTGACAGTGCTTCTGTCTAGATTTCAGATGAAGATATTCCCTTTTCCAACGAAATCGTTAGAACTATCTAGATATCCACTAACAGATTCGACAAATGAGTGTTTCCAAAGTGCTCTGTCAAAAGAAAGGTTCAACTCTGTTAGTTGAGGACACTCATCACAAAGAAGTTTCTGAGAATGCTTCTGTCTAGATTTTATATGAAGATATTCCCGTTTCCAACGAAATCATCACAGTTATCCAACTTCCACTTGCAGATTCTACAAAAAGAGTGTTTCCAAATTGCTGTATCAAAAGAAAGGTTGAACTCTGTTAGTTGAGGACACACATCACAAAGAAGTTTCTGAGAATGCTTCTGTCTATATTTTACATGAAGATGTTCCCGTTTCCTATGAAATCTTCACAGCTTTCCAAATATCCACTTGCAGATTCTACAAAAAGAGTGTTTCCAAACTGCTGTATCAAAAGAAAGTTCAACTCTCTTAGTTGAGGACACACATCCCAAATAAGTTTCTGAGACAGCCTCTGTCTCGTTTTTATGGGAAATACTTCCTTTTTCTCCGTAGGCCTGAAAGCACTCGAAATGTCCACTTCCAGATACTGCAGAAAGAGTGTTTCAAACCTGCTCTATGAAACGGAATGTTCAGCTCTGAGACTTGAATGCAGATATCACAAAGTAATTTCTGACAGTGCTTCTGTCTACATTTTAGAAGAAGATATTCCCGTTTCCAACAAAATCGTTAGAACTGTCTTGATATCCACATACAGATTCTACAAAAAGAGTGTTTCCAAACCGCTCTATAAAAAGAAAGGTTCAACTCTGTTAGATGAGGACACACATCACAAGGAAGTTTCTGAGAATGCTTCTGTCTAGATTTTATATAAAGATATTCCCGTTTCCAATGAAATCTTCACAGTTATCCAAATATCCACTTGAAGATTCCACAAAAAGAGTGTTTCCAAACTGCTCTATCAAAAGAAAGGTTGAACACTGTTAGTTGAGGACACACATCACAAAGAAGTTTCTGAGAATGCTTCTTTCTAGATTTTAGATGAAGATATTCCCGTTTCCAACGATATCATCACAGTTAAACAAATATCCACTTGCAGATTCTACAAAAAGAGTGTTTCCAAAGTGCTCTATCCAAAGAAAGGTTCAACTCTGTTAGTTGAGGACACACATCACAAAGAAGTTTCTGAGAATGCTTCTGTCTAGATTTTAAATGAAGATATTCCCGTTTCCAACGAAATCTTCAGAGCTATAACAATATCCACTTACAGATTCTACAAAAAGAGTGTTTCTAAACTGCTGTAGCAAAAGAAAGGCTCAACTCTGTTAGTTGAGGACACACATCACAAAGAAGTTTCTGAGAATGCTTCTGTCTAGATTTTACATGAAGATATTACCGTTTCCTACGAAATCTTCACAGCTTTCCAAATACACACTTGCAGATTCTACAAAAAGAGTGTTTCCAAACTGCTGTATCAAAAGAAAGGTTCAACTCTCTTAGTTGTGGACACACATCCCACATAAGTTTCTGAGAAATCCTCCGTCTCATTTTTATGGGAAGATACTTCCTTTTTCACCGTAGGCCTGAAAGCGCTCGAAATGTCCACTTGCAGATACTGCAGAAAGAGTGTTTCAAACCTGCTCTATGAAACGGAATGTTCAGCTCTGAGGCTTGAATGCAGATATCACAAAGTAGTTTCTGACAGTGCTTCTCTCTAGATTTTAGAAGAAGATATTCCCGTTTCCAATGAAATCGTTAGAACTATCTTGATATCCACATACAGATTCTACAAAAAGAGTGTTTCCAAACTGCTCTATAAAAAGAAAGGTTCAACTCTGTTAGTTGAGGACACTCATCACAAAGAAGTTTCTGAGAATGCTTTTGTCAAGATTTTATATGAAGATATTCCCGTTTCCTATGAAATCTTCACAGTTATCCAAATATCCACTTGAAGATTCTACAAAAAGAGTGTTTCCAAACTGCTGTAGCAAAAGAAATGTTGAACTCTGTTAGTTGAGGACAAACATCACAAAGAAGTTTCTGAGAATGCTTCTGTCAAGATTTTATATGAAGATATTACCGTTTCCAACGAAATCTTCACAGTTATCCAAATATCCACTTGCAGATTCTACAAAAAGAGTGTTTCCAAACTGCTATATCAAAAGAAATGATCAAGTCTGTTAGTGGAGTAAACTCATCCCAAATAAGTTTCTTAGAATGCTTTTGTCTAGATTTTATGGGATGATATTTCCTTTTTCACCATAGGCCTGAAAGCGCTGGAAATGTCCACTTCCAGATACTACAGAAAGACTGTTTCAAACCTACTCTATGAAAGGGAATGTTCAGCTCTGTGACTTGAATGCAGATATCACAAAGTAGTTTCTGACAGCGCTTCTGTCTAGATTTTAGATGAAGATATTCCCGTTTCCAACGAAATCATCACAGTTATCCAACTTCCACTTGCAGATTCTACAAAAAGAGTGTTTCCAAATTGCTGTATCAAAAGAAAGGTTGAACTCTGTTAGTTGAGGACACACATCACAAAGAAGTTTCTGAGAATGCTTCTGTCTATATTTTACATGAAGATGTTCCCGTTTCCTATGAAATCTTCACAGCTTTCCAAATATCCACTTGCAGATTCTACAAAAAGAGTGTTTCCAAACTGCTGTATCAAAAGAAAGTTCAACTCTCTTAGTTGAGGACACACATCCCAAATAAGTTTCTGAGACAGCCTCTGTCTCGTTTTTATGGGAAATACTTCCTTTTTCTCCGTAGGCCTGAAAGCACTCGAAATGTCCACTTCCAGATACTGCAGAAAGAGTGTTTCAAACCTGCTCTATGAAACGGAATGTTCAGCTCTGAGACTTGAATGCAGATATCACAAAGTAGTTTCTGACAGTGCTTCTGTCTAGATTTTAGAAGAAGATATTCCCGTTTCCAACAAAATCGTTAGAACTGTCTTGATATCCACATACAGATTCTACAAAAAGAGTGTTTCCAAACCGCTCTATAAAAAGAAAGGTTCAACTCTGTTAGTTGAGGACACACATCACAAGGAAGTTTCTGAGAATGCTTCTGTCTAGATTTTATATAAAGATATTCCCGTTTCCAATGAAATCTTCACAGTTATCCAAATATCCACTTGAAGATTCCACAAAAAGAGTGTTTCCAAACTGCTGTAGCAAAAGAAATGTTGAACACTGTTAGTTGAGGACACACATCACAAAGAAGTTTCTGAGAATGCTTCTCTCTAGATTTTAGATGAAGATATTCCCGTTTCCAACGATATCATCACAGTTAAACAAATATCCACTGGCAGATTCTACAAAAAGAGTGTTTCCAAAGTGCTCTATCCAAAGAAAGGTTCAACTCTGTTAGTTGAGGACACACATCACAAAGAAGTTTCTGAGAATGCTTCTGTCTAGATTTTAAATGAAGATATTCCCGTTTCCAACGAAATCTTCAGAGCTATACCAATATCCACTTACAGATTCTACAAAAAGAGTGTTTCCAAACTGCTGTAGCAAAAGAAAGGATCTACTCTGTTAGTTGAGGACACACATCACAAAGAAGTTTCTGAGAATGCTTCTGTCTAGATTTTACATGAAGATATCCCCGTTTCCTACGAAATCTTCACAGCTTTCCAAATATCCACTTGCAGATTCTACAAAAAGTGTGTTTCCAAACTACTGTATCAAAAGAAAGTTTCAACTCTGTTAGTTGAGGACACACATGCCAAATAAGTTTCGGAGAATGCTTCTGTGTAGATTTAATGGGGAGATATTTCGTTTTTCACCATAGGCCCGAATGCGCTCGAAATGTCCACTTCCAGACACTACAGAAAGAGGGTTTCCAACCTGCTCTATGAAAGGGAATGTTCAGCTAAGTGAGTTGAATGCAGATATCACAAAGTAGTTTCTGACAGTGCTTCTGTCTAGATTTCAGATGAAGATATTCCCGTTTCCAATGAAATCGTTAGAACTATCTAGATATCCACTTACAGATTCTACAAAAAGAGTGTTTCGAAAGTGCTCTGTCAAAAGAAAGGTTCAACTCTGTTAGTTGAGGACACTCATCACAAAGAAGTTTCTGAGAATGCTTTTGTCAAGATTTTATATGAAGATATTCCCGTTTCCTATGAAATCTTCACAGTTATCCAAATATCCACTTGAAGATTCTACAAAAAGAGTGTTTCCAAACTGCTGTAGCAAAACAAATGTTGAACTCTGTTAGTTGAGGACAAACATCACAAAGAAGTTTCTGAGAATGCTTCTGTCAATATTTTATATGAAGATATTACCGTTTCCAACGAAATCTTCACAGTTATTCAAATATCCACTTGCAGATTCTACAAAAAGAGTGTTTCCAGCTGCTATATCAAAAGAAATGATCAAGTCTGTTAGTGGAGTAAACTCATCCCAAATAAGTTTCTTAGAATGCTTTTGTCTAGATTTTATGGGATGATATTTCCTTTTTCACCATAGGCCTGAAAGCGCTCGAAATGTCCACTTCCAGATACTACAGAAAGACTGTTTCAAACCTACTCTATGAAAGGGAATGTTCAGCTCTGTGACTTGAATGCAGATATCACAAAGTAGTTTCTGACAGCGCTTCTGTCTAGATTTTAGATGAAGATATTCCCGTTTCCAACGAAATCATCACAGTTATCCAAATATCCACTTACAGATTCTACAAAAACAGTGTTTCCAAACTGCTGTATCCAAAGAAAGGTTCAACTCTGTTAGTAGAGGACACACATCCCATATAAGTTTCTGAGAACGCTTCTGTGTAGATTTAAAGGGGAGATATTTCGTTTTTCACCATAGGCCCGAATGCGCTCGAAATGTCCACTTCCAGACACTACAGAAAGAGGGTTTCCAACCTGCTCTATGAAAGGGAATGTTCAGCTCTGTGACTTGAATGCAGATATCACAAAGTAGTTTCTGACAGTGCTTCTGTCTAGAATTTAGATGAAGATATTCCCGTTTCCAACGAAATCCTTAGGACTATCTAGATATCCAATTACAGATTCCACAAAAAGAGTGTTTCCAAACTTCTCTATAAAAAGAAAGGTTCAACTCTGTTAGTTGAGGACACTCATCACAAAGAAGTTTCTGAGAATGCTTCTGTCTAGATTTTATATGAAGATATTCCCGTTTCCAATGAAATCTTCACAGTTATCCAAACATCGACTTTCAAATTCTACAAAAAGACTGTTTCCAAACTGCTCTATCAAAAGAAAGTTTCAACTCTGTTAGTTGAGGACACACATGCCAAATAAGTTTCGGAGAATGCTTCTGTGTAGTTTTTATGGGAAGATATTACGTTTTTCACCAAAGGCCTGAATGCGCTCGAAATATCCACTTCCAGATACTATAGAAAGAGGGTTTCAAACCTGCTCTTTGAAAGGGAATGTTCAGCTCTGTGACTTGAATGCAGATATCACAAAGTAGTTTCTGACAGTGCTTCTGTCTAGATTTCAGATGAAGATATTCCCTTTTCCAACGAAATCGTTAGAACTCTCTAGATATCCACTAACAGATTCGACAAATGAGTGTTTCCAAAGTGCTCTGCCAAAAGAAAGGTTCAACTCTGTTAGTTGAGGACACTCATCACAAAGAAGTTTCTGAGAATGCTTCTGTCTAGATTTTATATGAAGATATTCCCGTTTCCAACGAAATCATCACAGTTATCCAACTTCCACTTGCAGATTCTACAAAAAGAGTGATTCCAAATTGCTGTATCAAAAGAAAGGTTGAACTCTGTTAGTTGAGGACACACATCACAAAGAAGTTTCTGAGAATGCTTCTGTCTATATTTTACATGAAGATGTTCCCGTTTCCTATGAAATCTTCACAGCTTTCCAAATATCCACTTGCAGATTCTACAAAAAGAGTGTTTCCAAACTGCTGTATCAAAAGAAAGTTCAACTCTCTTAGTTGAGGACACACATCCCAAATAAGTTTCTGAGACAGCCTCTGTCTCGTTTTTATGGGAAATACTTCCTTTTTCTCCGTAGGCCTGAAAGCACTCGAAATATCCACTTCCAGATACTGCAGAAAGAGTGTTTCAAACCTGCTCTATGAAACGGAATGTTCAGCTCTGAGACTTGAATGCAGATATCACAAAGGAGTTTCTGACAGTGCTTCTGTCTAGATTTTAGAAGAAGATATTCCCGTTTCCAACAAAATCGTTAGAACTGTCTTGATATCCACATACAGATTCTACAAAAAGAGTGTTTCCAAACCGCTCTATAAAAACAAAGGTTCAACTCTGTTAGTTGAGGACACACATCACAAGGAAGTTTCTGAGAATGATTCTGTCTAGATTTTATATAAAGATCTTCCCGTTTCCAATGAAATCTTCTCAGTTATCCAAATTTCCACTTGAAGATTCCACAAAAAGAGTGTTTCCAAACTGCTGTAGCAAAAGAAATGTTGAACTCTGTTAGGTGAGGACACACATCACAAAGAAGTTTCTGAGAATGCTTCTTTCTAGACTTTAGATGAAGATATTCCCGTTTCCAACGATATCATCACAGTTAAACAAATATCCACTTGCAGATTCTACAAAAAGAGTGTTTCCAAAGTGCTCTATCCAAAGAAAGGTTCAACTCTGTTAGTTGAGGAGACACATCACAAAGAAGTTTCTGAGAATGCTTCTGTCTAGATTTTAAATGAAGATATTCCCGTTTCCAACGAAATCTTCAGAGTTATCCCAATATCCACTTACAGATTCTACAAAAAGAGTGTTTCCAAACTGCTGTAGCAAAAGAAAAGTTCTACTCTGTTAGTTGAGGACACACATCACAAAGAAGTTTCTGAGAATGCTTCTGTCTAGATTTTACATGAAGATATCCCCGTTTCCTACCAAATCTTCACAGCTTTCCAAATATCCACTTGCAGATTCTACAAAAAGTGTGTTTCCAAACTGCTGTATCAAAAGAAAGGTTCCACTCTCTTAGTTGTGGACACACATCCCACATAAGTTTCTGAGAAATCCTCCGTCTCGTTTTTATGGGAAGATACTTCCTTTTTCACCGTAGGCCTGAAAGCGCTCGAAATGTCCACTTGCAGATACTGCAGAAAGAGTGTTTCAAACCTGCTCTATGAAACGGAATGTTCAGCTCTGAGGCTTGAATGCAGATATCCCAAAGTAGTTTCTGACAGTGCTTCTGTCTAGATTTTAGAAGAAGATATTCCCGTTTCCAATGAAATCGTTAGAACTATCTTGATATCCACATACAGATTCTACAAAAAGAGTGTTTCCAAACTGCTCTATAAAAAGAAAGGTTCAACTCTGTTAGTTGAGGACACTCATCACAAAGAAGTTTCTGAGAATGCTTCTGTCTAGATTTTATAGGAAGATATTCCCGTTTCCAACGAAATCTTCACAGTTATCCAAAAATCGACTTGCAGATTCTACAAAAAGAGTGTTTCCAAACTGCTCTATCAAAAGAAAGTTTCAACTCCGTTAGTTGAGGACACACATGCCAAATAAGTTTCGGAGAGTGCTTCTGTGTAGATTTAATGGGGAGATATTTCGTTTTTCACCATAGGCCCGAATGCGCTCGAAATGTCCACTTCCAGACACTTCAGAAAGAGGGTTTCCAACCTGCTCTATGAAAGGGAATGTTCAGCTAAGTGAGGTGAATGCAGATATCACAAAGTAGTTTCTGACAGTGCTTCTGTCTAGATTTCAGATGAAGATATTCCCGTTTCCAATGAAATCGTTAGAACTATCTAGATATCCACTTACAGATTCTACAAAAAGAGTGTTTCGAAAGTGCTCTGTCAAAAGAAAGGTTCAACTCTGTTAGTTGAGGACACTCATCACAAAGAAGTTTCTGAGAATGCTTTTGTCAAGATTTTATATGAAGATATTCCCGTTTCCTATGAAATCTTCACAGTTATCCAAATATCCACTTGAAGATTCTACAAAAAGAGTGTTTCCAAACTGCTGTAGCAAAAGAAATGTTGAACTCTGTTAGTTGAGGACAAACATCACAAAGAAATTTCTGAGAATGCTTCTGTCAAGATTTTATATGAAGATATTACCGTTTCCAACGAAATCTTCACAGTTATCCAAATATCCACTTGCAGATTCTACAAAAAGAGTGTTTCCAAACTGCTATATCAAAAGAAATGATCAAGTCTGTTAGTGGAGTAAACTCATCCCAAATAAGTTTCTTAGAATGCTTTTGTCTAGATTTTATGGGATGATATATCCTTTTTCACCATAGGCCTGAAAGCGCTCGAAATGTCCACTTCCAGATACTACAGAAAGACTGCTTCAAACCTACTCTATGAAAGGGAATGTTCAGCTCTGTGACTTGAATGCAGATATCACAAAGTAGTTTCTGACAGCGCTTATGCCTAGATTTTAGATGAAGATATTCCCGTTTCCAACGAAATCATCACAGTTATCCAAATATCCACTTACAGATTCTACAAAAACAGTGTTTCCAAACTGCTGTATCCAAAGAAACGTTCAACTCTGTTAGTTGAGGACACACATCCCAAATAAGTTTCTGAGAACGCTTCTGTGTAGATTTAAAGGGGAGATATTTCGTTTTTCACCATAGGCCTGAATGCGCTCGAAATGTCCACTTCCAGACACTACAGAAAGAGGGTTTCCAACCTGCTCTATGAAAGGGAATGTTCAGCTCTGTGACTTGAATGCAGATATCACAAAGTAGTTTCTGACAGTGCTTCTGTCTAGAATTTAGATGAAGATATTCCCGTTTCCAACGAAATCCTTAGGACTATCTAGATATCCAATTACAGATTCCACAAAAAGAGTGTTTCCAAACTTCTCTATAAAAAGAAAGGTTCAACTCTGTTAGTTGAGGACACTCATCACAAAGAAGTTTCTGAGAATGCTTCTGTCTAGATTTTATATGAAGATATTCCCGTTTCCAATGAAATCTTCACAGTTATCCAAACATCGACTTTCAGATTCTACAAAAAGACTGTTTCCAAACTGCTCTATCAAAAGGAAGTTTCAACTCTGTTAGTTGAGGACACACATGCCAAATAAGTTTCTGAGAATGCTTCTGTGTAGTTTTTATGGGAAGATATTACGTTTTTCACCAAAGGCCTGAATGCGCTCGAAATATCCACTTCCAGATACTATAGAAAGAGGGTTTCAAACCTGCTCTTTGAAAGGGAATGTTCAGCTCTGTGACTTGAATGCAGATATCACAAAGTAGTTTCTGACAGTGCTTCTGTCTAGATTTCAGATGAAGATATTCCCTTTTCCAACGAAATCGTTAGAACTATCTAGATATCCACTAACAGATTCGACAAATGAGTGTTTCCAAAGTGCTCTGTCAAAAGAAAGGTTCAACTCTGTTAGTTGAGGACACTCATCACAAAGAAGTTTCTGAGAATGCTTCTGTCTAGATTTTATATGAAGATATTCCCGTTTCCAACGAAATCATCACAGTTATCCAACTTCCACTTGCAGATTCTACAAAAAGAGTGTTTCCAAATTGCTGTATCAAAAGAAAGGTTGAACTCTGTTAGTTGAGGACACACATCACAAAGAAGTTTCTGAGAATGCTTCTGTCTATATTTTACATGAAGATGTTCCCGTTTCCTATGAAATCTTCACAGCTTTCCAAATATCCACTTGCAGATTCTACAAAAAGAGTGTTTCCAAACTGCTGTATCAAAAGAAAGTTCAACTCTCTTAGTTGAGGACACACATCCCAAATAAGTTTCTGAGGCAGCCTCTGTCTCGTTTTTATGGGAAATACTTCCTTTTTCTCCGTAGGCCTGAAAGCACTCGAAATGTCCACTTCCAGATACTGCAGAAAGAGTGTTTCAAACCTGCTCTATGAAACGGAATGTTCAGCTCTGAGACTTGAATGCAGATATCACAAAGTAGTTTCTGACAGTGCTTCTGTCTAGATTTTAGAAGAAGATATTCCCGTTTCCAACAAAATCGTTAGAACTGTCTTGATATCCACATACAGATTCTACAAAAAGAGTGTTTCCAAACCGCTCTATAAAAAGAAAGGTTCAACTCTGTTAGTTGAGGACACACATCACAAGGAAGTTTCTGAGAATGCTTCTGTCTAGATTTTATATAAAGGTATTCCCGTTTCCAATGAAATCTTCACAGTTATCCAAATATCCACTTGAAGATTCCACAAAAAGAGTGTTTCCAAACTGCTCTATCAAAAGAAAGGTTGAACACTGTTAGTTGAGGACACACATCACAAAGAAGTTTCTGAGAATGCTTCTTTCTAGATTTTAGATGAAGATATTCCCGTTTCCAACGATATCATCACAGTTAAACAAATATCCACTTGCAGATTCTACAAAAAGAGTGTTTCCAAAGTCCTCTATCCAAAGAAAGTTTCAACTCTGTTAGTTGAGGACACACATCACAAAGAAGTTTCTGAGAATGCTTCTGTCTAGATTTTAAATGAAGATATTCCCGTTTCCAACGAAATCTTCAGAGCTATAACAATATCCACTTACAGATTCTACAAAAAGAGTGTTTCTAAACTGCTGTAGCAAAAGAAAGGCTCAACTCTGTTAGTTGAGGACACACATCACAAAGAAGTTTCTGAGAATGCTTCTGTCTAGATTTTACATGAAGATATTACCGTTTCCTACGAAATCTTCACAGCTTTCCAAATACACACTTGCAGATTCTACAAAAAGAGTGTTTCCAAACTGCTCTATCAAAAGAAAGGTTCAACTCTCTTAGTTGTGGACACACATCCCACATAAGTTTCTGAGAAATCCTCCGTCTCGTTTTTATGGGAAGATACTTCCTTTTTCACCGTAGGCCTGAAAGCGCTCGAAATGTCCACTTGCAGATACTGCAGAAAGAGTGTTTCAAACCTGCTCTATGAAACGGAATGTTCAGCTCTGAGGCTTGAATGCAGATATCACAAAGTAGTTTCTGACAGTGCTTCTGTCTAGATTTTAGAAGAAGATATTCCCGTTTCCAATGAAATCGTTAGAACTATCTTGATATCCACATACAGATTCTACAAAAAGAGTGTTTCCAAACTGCTCTATAAAAAGAAAGGTTCAACTCTGTTAGTTGAGGACACTCATCACAAAGAAGTTTCTGAGAATGCTTCTGTCTAGATTTTATATGAAGATATTCCCGTTTCAAATGAAATCTTCACAGTTATCCAAAAATCGACTTGCAGATTCTACAAAAAGAGTGTTTCCAAACTGCTCTATCAAAAGAAAGTTTCAACTCCGTTAGTTGAGGACACACATGCCAAATAAGTTTCGGAGAATGCTTCTGTGTAGATTTAATGGGGAGATATTTCGTTTTTCACCATAGGCCCGAATGCGCTCGAAATGTCCACTTCCAGACACTACAGAAAGAGGGTTTCCAACCTGCTCTATGAAAGGGAATGTTCAGCTAAGTGAGGTGAATGCAGATATCACAAAGTAGTTTCTGACAGTGCTTCTGTCTAGATTTCAGATGAAGATATTCCCGTTTCCAATGAAATCGTTAGAACTATCTAGATATCCACTTACAGATTCTACAAAAAGAGTGTTTCGAAAGTGCTCTGTCAAAAGAAAGGTTCAACTCTGTTAGTTGAGGACACTCATCACAAAGAAGTTTCTGAGAATGCTTTTGTCAAGATTTTATATGAAGATATTCCCGTTTCCTATGAAATCTTCACAGTTATCCAAATATCCACTTGAAGATTCTACAAAAAGAGTGTTTCCAAACTGCTGTAACAAAAGAAATGTTGAACTCTGTTAGTTGAGGACAAACATCACAAAGAAGTTTCTGAGAATGCTTCTGTCAAGATTTTATATGAAGATATTACCGTTTCCAACGAAATCTTCACAGTTATCCAAATATCCACTTGCAGATTCTACAAAAAGAGTGTTTCCAAACTGCTATATCAAAAGAAATGATCAAGTCTGTTAGTGGAGTAAACTCATCCCATATAAGTTTCTTAGAATGCTTTTGTCTAGATTTTATGGGATGATATTTCCTTTTTCACCATAGGCCTGAAAGCGCTCGAAATGTCCACTTCCAGATACTACAGAAAGACTGTTTCAAACCTACTCTATGAAAGGGAATGTTCAGCTCTGTGACTTGAATGCAGATATCACAAAGTAGTTTCTGACAGCGCTTCTGTCTAGATTTTAGATGAAGATATTCCCGTTTCCAACGAAATCATCACAGTTATCCAAATATCCACTTACAGATTCTACAAAAACAGTGTTTCCAAACTGCTGTATCCAAAGAAAGGTTCAACTCTGTTAGTTGAGGACACACATCCCAAATAAGTTTCTGAGAACGCTTCTGTGTAGATTTAAAGGGGATATATTTCGTTTTTCACCATAGGCCCGAATGCGCTCGAAATGTCCACTTCCAGACACTACAGAAAGAGGGTTTCCAACCTGCTCTATGAAAGGGAATGTTCAGCACTGTGACTTGAATGCAGATATCATAAAGTAGTTTCTGACAGTGCTTCTGTCTAGAATTTAGATGAAGATATTCCCGTTTCCAACGAAATCCTTAGGACTATCTAGATATCCAATTACAGATTCCACAAAAAGAGTGTTTCCAAACTTCTCTATAAAAAGAAAGGTTCAACTCTGTTAGTTGAGGACACTCATCACAAAGAAGTTTCTGAGAATGCTTCTGTCTAGATTTTATATGAAGATATTCCCGTTTCCAATGAAATCTTCACAGTTATCCAAACATCGACTTTCAGATTCTACAAAAAGACTGTTTCCAAACTGCTCTATCAAAAGAAAGTTTCAACTCTGTTAGTTGAGGACACACATGCCAAATAAGTTTCTGAGAATGCTTCTGTGTAGTTTTTATGGGAAGATATTACGTTTTTCACCAAAGGCCTGAATGCGCTCGAAATATCCACTTCCAGATACTATAGAAAGAGGGTTTCAAACCTGCTCTTTGAAAGGGAATGTTCAGCTCTGTGACTTGAATGCAGATATCACAAAGTAGTTTCTGACAGTGCTTCTGTCTAGATTTCAGATGAAGATATTCCCTTTTCCAACGAAATCATTAGAACTATCTAGATATCCACTAACAGATTCGACAAATGAGTGTTTCCAAAGTGCTCTGTCAAAAGAAAGGTTCAACTCTGTTAGTTGAGGACACTCATCACAAAGAAGTTTCTGAGAATGCTTCTGTCTAGATTTTATATGAAGATATTCCCGTTTCCAACGAAATCATCACAGTTATCCAACTTCCACTTGCAGATTCTACAAAAAGAGTGTTTCCAAATTGCTGTATCAAAAGAAAGGTTGAACTCTGTTAGTTGAGGACACACATCACAAAGAAGTTTCTGAGAATGCTTCTGTCTATATTTTACATGAAGATGTTCCCGTTTCCTATGAAATCTTCACAGCTTTCCAAATATCCACTTGCAGATTCTACAAAAAGAGTGTTTCCAAACTGCTGTATCAAAAGAAAGTTCAACTCTCTTAGTTGAGGACACACATCCCAAATAAGTTTCTGAGACAGCCTCTGTCTCGTTTTTATGGGAAATACTTCCTTTTTCTCCGTAGGCCTGAAAGCACTCGAAATGTCCACTTCCAGATACTGCAGAAAGAGTGTTTCAAACCTGCTCTATGAAACGGAATGTTCAGCTCTGAGACTTGAATGCAGATATCACAAAGTAGTTTCTGACAGTGCTTCTGTCTAGATTTTAGAAGAAGATATTCCCGTTTCCAACAAAATCGTTAGAACTGTCTTGATATCCACATACAGATTCTACAAAAAGAGTGTTTCCAAACCGCTCTATAAAAAGAAACTTTCATCTCTGTTAGTTGAGGACACACATCACAAGGAAGTTTCTGAGAATGCTTCTGTCTAGATTTTATATAAAGATATTCCCGTTTCCAATGAAATCTTCACAGTTATCCAAATATCCACTTGAAGATTCCACAAAAAGAGTGTTTCCAAACTGCTCTATCAAAAGAAAGGTTGAACACTGTTAGTTGAGGACACACATCACAAAGAAGTTTCTGAGAATGCTTCTTTCTAGATTTTAGATGAAGATATTCCCGTTTCCAACGATATCATCACAGTTAAACAAATATCCACTTGCAGATTCTACAAAAAGAGTGTTTCCAAAGTGCTCTATCCAAAGAAAGGTTCAACTCTGTTAGTTGAGGACACACATCACAAAGAAGTTTCTGAGAATGCTTCTGTCCAGATTTTAAATGAAGATATTCCCGTTTCCAACGAAATCTTCAGAGTTATAACAATATCCACTTACAGATTCTACAAAAAGAGTGTTTCTAAACTGCTGTAGCAAAAGAAAGGCTCAACTCTGTTAGTTGAGGACACACATCACAAAGAAGTTTCTGAGAATGCTTCTGTCTAGATTTTACATGAAGATATTACCGTTTCCTACGAAATCTTCACAGCTTTCCAAATACACACTTGCAGATTCTACAAAAAGAGTGTTTCCAAACTGCTGTATCAAAAGAAAGGTTCAACTCTCTTAGTTGTGGACACACATCCCACATAAGTTTCTGAGAAATCCTCCGTCTCGTTTTTATGGGAGGATACTTCCTTTTTCTCCGTAGGCCTGAAAGCGCTCGATATGTCCACTTGCAGATACTGCAGAAAGAGTGTTTCAAACCTGCTCTATGAAACGGAATGTTCAGCTCTGAGGCTTGAATGCAGATATCACAAAGGAGTTTCTGACAGTGCTTCTGTCTAGATTTTAGAAGAAGATATTCCCGTTTCCAATGAAAATGTTAGAACTATCTTGATATCCACATACAGATTCTACAAAAAGAGTGTTTCCAAACTGCTCTATAAAAAGAAAGGTTCAACTCTGTTAGTTGAGGACACTCATCACAAAGAAGTTTCTGAGAATACTTCTGTCTAGATTTTATATGAAGATATTCCCGTTTCCAACGAAATCTTCACAGTTATCCAAAAATCGACTTGCAGATTCTACAAAAAGAGTGTTTCCAAACTGCTCTATCAAAAGAAAGTTTCAACTCTGTTAGTTGAGGACACACATGCCAAATAAGTTTCGGAGAATGCTTCTGTGTAGATTTAATGGGGAGATATTTCGTTTTTCACCATAGGCCCGAATGCGCTCGAAATGTCCACTTCCAGACACTACAGAAAGAGGGTTTCCAACCTGCTCTATGAAAGGGAATGTTCAGCTCTGTGACTTGAATGCAGATATCACAAAGTAGTTTCTGACAGTGCTTCTGTCTAGAATTTAGATGAAGATATTCCCGTTTCCAACGAAATCCTTAGGACTATCTAGATATCCAATTACAGATTCCACAAAAAGAGTGTTTCCAAACTTCTCTATAAAAAGAAAGGTTCAACTCTGTTAGTTGAGGACACTCATCACAAAGAAGTTTCTGAGAATGCTTCTGTCTAGATTTTATATGAAGATATTCCCGTTTCCAATGAAATCTTCACAGTTATCCAAACATCGACTTTCAGATTCTACAAAAAGACTGTTTCCAAACTGCTCTATCAAAAGAAAGTTTCAACTCTGTTAGTTGAGGACACACATGCCAAATAAGTTTCTGAGAATGCTTCTGTGTAGTTTTTATGGGAAGATATTACGTTTTTCACCAAAGGCCTGAATGCGCTCGAAATATCCACTTCCAGATACTATAGAAAGAGGGTTTCAAACCTGCTCTTTGAAAGGGAATGTTCAGCTCTGTGACTTGAATGCAGATATCACAAAGTAGTTTCTGACAGTGCTTCTGTCTAGATTTCAGATGAAGATATTCCCTTTTCCAACGAAATCGTTAGAACTATCTAGATATCCACTAACACATTCGACAAATGAGTGTTTCCAAAGTGCTCTGTCAAAAGAAAGGTTCAACTCTGTTAGTTGAGGACACTCATCACAAAGAAGTTTCTGAGAATGCTTCTGTCTAGATTTTATATGAAGATATTCCCGTTTCCAACGAAATCATCACAGTTATCCAACTTCCACTTGCAGATTCTACAAAAAGAGTGTTTCCAAATTGCTGTATCAAAAGAAAGGTTGAACTCTGTTAGTTGAGGACACACATCACAAAGAAGTTTCTGAGAATGCTTCTGTCTATATTTTACATGAAGATGTTCCCGTTTCCTATGAAATCTTCACAGCTTTCCAAATATCCACTTGCAGATTCTACAAAAAGAGTGTTTCCAAACTGCTGTATCAAAAGAAAGTTCAACTCTCTTAGTTGAGGACACACATCCCAAATAAGTTTCTGAGACAGCCTCTGTCTCGTTTTTATGGGAAATACTTCCTTTTTCTCCGTAGGCCTGAAAGCACTCGAAATGTCCACTTCCAGATACTGCAGAAAGAGTGTTTCAAACCTGCTCTATGAAACGGAATGTTCAGCTCTGAGACTTGAATGCAGATATCACAAAGTAGTTTCTGACAGTGCTTCTGTCTAGATTTTAGAAGAAGATATTCCCGTTTCCAACAAAATCGTTAGAACTGTCTTGATATCCACATACAGATTCTACAAAAAGAGTGTTTCCAAACCGCTCTATAAAAAGAAAGGTTCAACTCTGTTAGTTGAGGACACACATCACAAGGAAGTTTCTGAGAATGCTTCTGTCTAGATTTTATATAAAGATATTCCCGTTTCCAATGAAATCTTCACAGTTATCCAAATATCCACTTGAAGATTCCACAAAAAGAGTGTTTCCAAACTGCTCTATCAAAAGAAAGGTTGAACACTGTTAGTTGAGGACACACATCACAAAGAAGTTTCTGAGAATGCTTCTTTCTAGATTTTAGATGAAGATATTCCCGTTTCCAACGATATCATCACAGTTAAACAAATATCCACTTGCAGATTCTACAAAAAGAGTGTTTCCAAAGTGCTCTATCCAAAGAAAGATTCAACTCTGTTAGTTGAGGACACACATCACAAAGAAGTTTCTGAGAATGCTTCTGTCTAGATTTTAAATGAAGATATTCCCGTTTCCAACGAAATCTTCAGAGCTATAACAATATCCACTTACAGATTCTACAAAAAGAGTGTTTCTAAACTGCTGTAGCAAAAGAAAGGCTCAACTCTGTTAATTGAGGACACACATCACAAAGAAGTTTCTGAGAATGCTTCTGTCTAGATTTTACATGAAGATATTACCGTTTCCTACGAAATCTTCACAGCTTTCCAAATACACACTTGCAGATTCTACAAAAAGAGTGTTTCCAAACTGCTGTATCAAAAGAAAGGTTCAACTCTCTTAGTTGTGGACACACATCCCCCATAAGTTTCTGAGAAACCCTCCGTCTCGTTTTTATGGGAAGATACTTCCTTTTTCACCGTAGGCCTGAAAGCGCTCGAAATGTCCACTTGCAGATACTGCAGAAAGAGTGTTTCAAACCTGCTCTATGAAACGGAATGTTCAGCACTGAGGCTTGAATGCAGATATCACAAAGTAGTTTCTGACAGTGCTTCTGTCTAGATTTTAGAAGAAGATATTCCCGTTTCCAATGAAATCGTTAGAACTATCTTGATATCCACATACAGATTCTACAAAAAGAGTGTTTCCAAACTGCTCTATAAAAAGAAAGGTTCAACTCTGTTAGTTGAGGACACTCATCACAAAGAAGTTTCTGAGAATGCTTCTGTCTAGATTTTATATGAAGATATTCCCGTTTCCAATGAAATCTTCACAGTTATCCAAAAATCGACTTGCAGATTCTACAAAAAGAGTGTTTCCAAACTGCTCTATCAAAAGAAAGTTTCAACTCCGTTAGTTGAGGACACACATGCCAAATAAGTTTCGGAGAATGCTTCTGTGTAGATTTAATGGGGAGATATTTCGTTTTTCACCATAGGCCCGAATGCGCTCGAAATGTCCACTTCCAAACACTACAGAAAGAGGGTTTCCAACCTGCTCTATGAAACGGAATGTTCAGCTAAGTGAGGTGAATGCAGATATCACAAAGTAGTTTCTGACAGTGCTTCTGTCTAGATTTCAGATGAAGATATTCCCGTTTCCAATGAAATCGTTAGAACTATCAAGATATCCATTACAGATTCTACAAAAAGAGTGTTTCCAAACCGCTCTATAAAAAGAAAGGTTCAACTCTGTTAGTTGAGGACACACATCACAAGGAAGTTTCTGAGAATGCTTCTGTCTAGATTTTATATAAAGATATTCCCGTTTCCAATGATATCTTCACAGTTATCCAAATATCCACTTGAAGATTCCACAAAAAGAGTGTTTCCAAACTGCTCTATCAAAAGAAAGGTTGAACACTGTTAGTTGAGGACACACATCACAAAGAAGTTTCTGAGAATGCTTCTTTCTAGATTTTAGATGAAGATATTCCCGTTTCCAACGATATCATCACAGTTAAACAAATATCCACTTGCAGATTCTACAAAAAGAGTGTTTCCAAAGTGCTCTATCCAAAGAAAGGTTCAACTCTGTTAGTTGAGGACACACATCACAAAGAAGTTTCTGAGAATGCTTCTGTCTAGATTTTAAATGAAGATATTCCCGTTTCCAATGAAATCTTCAGAGCTATAACAATATCCACTTACAGATTCTACAAAAAGAGTGTTTCTAAACTGCTGTAGCAAAAGAAAGGCTCAACTCCGTTAGTTGAAGACACACATCACAAAGAAGTTTCTGAGAATGCTTCTGTCTAGATTTTACATGAAGATATTACCGTTTCCTACGAAATATTCACAGCTTTCCAAATACACACTTGCAGATTCTACAAAAAGAGTGTTTCCAAACTGCTGTATCAAAAGAAAGGTTCAACTCTCTTAGTTGTGGACACACATCCCACATAAGCTTCTGAGAAATCCTCCGTCTCGTTTTTAT
The DNA here is from genome assembly GCF_029281585.2 of Gorilla gorilla gorilla. NCBI lineage: Eukaryota > Metazoa > Chordata > Mammalia > Primates > Hominidae > Gorilla > Gorilla gorilla. The sequence goes on from NC_073237.2 coordinate 19,189,628, forward strand.
GGGGAGATACTTCCTTTTTCACCGTAGGCCTGAAAGCGCTCGAAATGTCCACTTGCAGATACTGCAGAAAGAGTGTTTCAAACCTGCTCTATGAAACGGAATGTTCAGCTCTGAGGCTTGAATGCAGATATCACAAAGGAGTTTCTGACAGTGCTTCTGTCTAGATTTTAGAAGAAGATATTCCCGTTTCCAATGAAATCGTTAGAACCATCTTGATATCCACATACAGGTTCTACAAAAAGAGTGTTTCCAAACTGCTCTATAAAAAGAAAGGTTCAACTCTGTCAGTTGAGGACACTCATCACAAAGAAGTTTCTGAGAATGCTTCTGTCTAGATTTTATAGGAAGATATTCCCGTTTCCAACGAAATCTTCACAGTTATCCAAAAATAGACTTGCAGATTCTACAAAAAGAGTGTTTCCAAACTGCTCTATCAAAAGAAAGTTTCAACTCTGTTAGTTGAGGACACACATGCCAAATAAGTTTCAGAGAATGCTTCTGTGTACATTTAATGGGGAGATATTTCGTTTTTCACCATAGGCCCGAATGCGCTCGAAATGTCCACTTCCAGACACTACAGAAAGAGGGTTTCCAACCTGCTCTATGAAAGGGAATGTTCAGCTAAGTGAGTTGAATGCAGATATCACAAAGTAGTTTCTGACAGTGCTTCTGTCTAGATTTCAGATGAAGATATTCCCGTTTCCAATGAAATCGTTAGAACTATCTTGATATCCACTTACAGATTCTACAAAAAGAGTGTTTCGAAAGTGCTCTGTCAAAAGAAAGGTTCAACTCTGTTAGTTGAGGACACTCATCACAAAGAAGTTTCTGAGAATGCTTTTGTCAACATTTTATATGAAGATATTCCCGTTTCCTATGAAATCTTCACAGTTATCCAAATATCCACTTGAAGATTCTACAAAAAGAGTGTTTCCAAACTGCTGTAGCAAAAGAAATGTTGAACTCTGTTAGTTGAGGACAAACATCACAAAGAAGTTTCTGAGAATGCTTCTGTCAAGATTTTATATGAAGATATTACCGTTTCCAACGAAATCTTCACAGTTATCCAAATATCCACTTGCAGATTCTACAAAAAGAGTGTTTCCAAACTGCTATATCAAAAGAAATGATCAAGTCTGTTAGTGGAGTAAACTCATCCCAAATAAGTTTCTTAGAATGCTTTTGTCTAGATTTTATGGGATGATATTTCCTTTTTCACCATAGGCCTGAAAGCGCTCAAAATGTCCACTTCCAGATACTACAGAAAGACTGTTTCAAACCTACTCTATGAAAGGGAATGTTCAGCTCTGTGACTTGAATGCAGATATCACAAAGTAGTTTCTGACAGCGCTTCTGTCTAGATTTTAGATGAAGATATTCCCGTTTCCAACGAAATCATCACATTTATCCAAATATCCACTTACAGATTCTACAAAAACAGTGTTTCCAAACTGCTGTATCCAAAGAAAGGTTCAACTCTGTTAGTTGAGGACACACATCCCAAATAAGTTTCTGAGAACGCTTCTGTGTAGATTTAAAGGGGAGATATTTCGTTTTTCACCATAGGCCCGAATGCGCTCGAAATGTCCACTTCCAGACACTACAGAAAGAGGGTTTCCAACCTGCTCTATGAAGGGGAATGTTCAGCTCTGTGACTTGAATGCAGATATCACAAAGTAGTTTCTGACAGTGCTTCTGTCTAGAATTTAGATGAAGATATTCCCGTTTCCAACGAAATCCTTAGGACTATCTAGATATCCAATTACAGATTCCACAAAAAGAGTGTTTCCAAACTTCTCTATAAAAAGAAAGGTTCAACTCTGTTAGTTGAGGACACTCATCACAAAGAAGTTTCTGAGAATGCTTCTGTCTAGATTTTATATGAAGATATTCCCGTTTCCAGTGAAATCTTCACAGTTATCCAAACATCGACTTTCAGATTCTACAAAAAGACTGTTTCCAAACTGCTCTATCAAAAGAAAGTTTCAACTCTGTTAGTTGAGGACACACATGCCAAATAAGTTTCTGAGAATGCTTCTGTGTAGTTTTTATGGGAAGATATTACGTTTTTCACCAAAGGCCTGAATGCGCTCGAAATATCCACTTCCAGATACTATAGAAAGAGGGTTTCAAACCTGCTCTTTGAAAGGGAATGTTCAGCTCTGTGACTTGAATGCAGATATCACAAAGTAGTTTCTGACAGTGCTTCTGTCTAGATTTCAGATGAAGATATTCCCTTTTCCAACGAAATCGTTAGAACTATCTAGATATCCACTAACAGATTCGACAAATGAGTGTTTCCAAAGTGCTCTGTCAAAAGAAAGGTTCAACTCTGTTAGTTGAGGACACTCATCACAAAGAAGTTTCTGAGAATGCTTCTGTCTAGATTTTATATGAAGATATTCCCGTTTCCAACGAAATCATCACAGTTATCCAACTTCCACTTGCAGATTCTACAAAAAGAGTGTTTCCAAATTGCTGTATCAAAAGAAAGGTTGAACTCTGTTAGTTGAGGACACACATCACAAAGAAGTTTCTGAGAATGCTTCTGTCTATATTTTACATGAAGATGTTCCCGTTTCCTATGAAATCTTCACAGCTTTCCAAATATCCACTTGCAGATTCTACAAAAAGAGTGTTTCCAAACTGCTGTATCAAAAGAAAGTTCAACTCTCTTAGTTGAGGACACACATCCCAAATAAGTTTCTGAGACAGCCTCTGTCTCGTTTTTATGGGAAATACTTCCTTTTTCTCCGTAGGCCTGAAAGCACTCGAAATGTCCACTTCCAGATACTGCAGAAAGAGTGTTTCAAACCTGCTCTATGAAACGGAATGTTCAGCTCTGAGACTTGAATGCAGATATCACAAAGTAGTTTCTGACAGTGCTTCTGTCTAGATTTTAGAAGAAGATATTCCCGTTTCCAACAAAATCGTTAGAACTGTCTTGATATCCACATACAGATTCTACAAAAAGAGTGTTTCCAAACCGCTGTATAAAAAGAAAGGTTCAACTCTGTTAGTTGAGGACACACATCACAAGGAAGTTTCTGAGAATGCTTCTGTCTAGATTTTATATAAAGATATTCCCGTTTCCAATGAAATCTTCACAGTTATCCAAATATCCAATTGAAGATTCCACAAAAAGAGTGTTTCCAAACTGCTCTATCAAAAGAAAGGTTGAACACTGTTAGTTGAGGACACACATCACAAAGAAGTTTCTGAGAATGCTTCTTTCTAGATTTTAGATAAAGATATTCCCGTTTCCAACGATATCATCACAGTTAAACAAATATCCACTTGCAGATTCTACAAAAAGAGTGTTTCCAAAGTGCTCTATCCAAAGAAAGGTTCAACTCTGTTAGTTGAGGACACACATCACAAAGAAGTTTCTGAGAATGCTTCTGTCAAGATTTTATATGAAGATATTCCCGTTTCCTACGAAATCTTCACAGCTTTCCAAATACACACTTGCAGATTCTACAAAAAGAGTGTTTCCAAACTGCTGCATCAAAAGAAAGATTCAACTCTCTTAGTTGTGGACACACATCCCACATAAGTTTCTGAGAAATCCTCCATCTCGTTTTTATGGGAAGATACTTCCTTTTTCACCGTAGGCCTGAAAGCGCTCGAAATGTCCACTTGCAGATACTGCAGAAAGAGTGTTTCAAACCTGCTCTATGAAACGGAATGTTCAGCTCTGAGGCTTGAATGCAGATATCACAAAGTAGTTTCTGAAAGTGCTTCTGTCTAGATTTTAGAAGAAGATATTCCCGTTTCCAATGAAATCGTTAGAACTATCTTGATATCCACATACAGATTCTACAAAAAGAGTGTTTCCAAACTGCTCTATAAAAAGAAAGGTTCAACTCTGTTAGTTGAGGACACTCATCACAAAGAAGTTTCTGAGAATGCTTCTGTCTAGATTTTATATGAAGATATTCCCGTTTCCAACGAAATCTTCACAGTTATCCAAAAATCGACTTGCAGATTCTACAAAAAGAGTGTTTCCAAACTGCTCTATCAAAAGAAAGTTTCAACTCCGTTAGTTGAGGACACACATGCCAAATAAGTTTCGGAGAATGCTTCTGTGTAGATTTAATGGGGAGATATTTCGTTTTTCACCATAGGCCAGAATGCGCTCGAAATGTCCACTTCCAGACACTACAGAAAGAGGGTTTCCAACCTGCTCTATGAAAGGGAATGTTCAGCTAAGTGAGGTGAATGCAGATATCACAAAGTAGTTTCTGACAGTGCTTCTGTCTAGATTTCAGATGAAGATATTCCCGTTTCCAATGAAATCGTTAGAACTATCTTGATATCCACTTACAGATTCTACAAAAAGAGTGTTTCAAAAGTGCTCTGTCAAAAGAAAGGTTCAACTCTGTTAGTTGAGGACACTCATCACGAAGAAGTTTCTGAGAATGCTTTTGTCAAGATTTTATATGAAGATATTCCCGTTTCCTATGAAATCTTCACAGTTATCCAAATATCCACTTGAAGATTCTACAAAAAGAGTGTTTCCAAACTGCTGTAGCAAAAGAAATGTTGAACTCTGTTAGTTGAGGACAAACATCACAAAGAAGTTTCTGAGAAAGCTTCTGTCAAGATTTTATATGAAGATATTTCCGTTTCCAACGAAATCTTTACAGTTATCCAAATATCCACTTGCAGATTCTACAAAAAGAGTGTTTCCAAACTGCCATATCAAAAGAAATGATCAAGTCTGTTAGTGGAGTAAACTCATCCCAAATAAGTTTCTTAGAATGCTTTTGTCTAGATTTTATGGGATGATATTTCCTTTTTCACCATAGGCCTGAAAGCGCTCGAAATGTCCACTTCCAGATACTACAGAAAGACTGTTTCAAACCTACTCTATGAAAGGGAATGTTCAGCTCTGTGACTTGAATGCAGATATCACAAAGTAGTTTCTGACAGCCCTTCTGTCTAGATTTTAGATGAAGATATTCCCTTTTCCAACGAAATCATCACAGTTATCCAAATATCCACTTACAGATTCTACAAAAACAGTGTTTCCAAACTGCTGTATCCAAAGAAAGGTTCAACTCTGTTAGTTGAGGACACACATCACAAAGAAGTTTCTGAGAATGCTTCTGTCTAGATTTTATATGAAGATATTCCCGTTTCCAATGAAATCTTCACAGTTATGCAAATATCCACTTGAAGATTCTACAAAAAGAGTGTTTCCAAACTGCTGTAGCAAAAGAAATGTTGAACTTTGTTAGTTGAGGACAAACATCACAAAGAAGTTTCTGAGAATGCTTCTGTCTAGATTTTAGATGAAGATGTTCCCGTTTCCAACGAAATCATCACAGTTAAACAAATATCCACTTGCAGATTCTACAAAAAGTGTGTTTCCAAACTGCTCTATCCAAAGAAAGGTTCAACTCTGTTAGTTGAGGACACACATCACAAAGAAGTTTCTGAGAATGCTTCTGTCTAGATTTTAAATGAAGATATTACCGTTTCCAACGAAATCCTCAGAGCTGTCCCAATATCCACTTACAGATTCTACAAAAAGAGTGTTTCCAAACTGCTGCATCCAAAGAAAGGTTCAACTCTGTTAGTTGAGGACACACATCACAAAGAAGTTTCTGAGAATGCTTCTGTCTAGGTTTTACATGAAGATATTCCCGTTTCCTATGAAATCTTCACATCCTTCCAAATATCCACTTGCAGATTCTACAAAAAGAGTGTTTCCAAACTGCTGTATCAAAAGAAAGGTTCAACTCCCTTAGTTGAGGACACACATCCCAAATAAGTTTCTGAGAAATCCTCTGTCTCGTTTTTATGGGAAGATACTTGCTTTTTCACTGTAGGCCTGGAAGCGCTCGAAATGTCCACTTGCAGATACTGCAGAAAGAGTGTTTCAAACCTGCTCTATGAAACGGAATGTTCAGCTCTGAGGCTTGAATGCAGATATCACAAAGTAGTTTCTAACAGTGCTTCTGTCTAGATTTTAGAAGAAGATATTCCCGTTTCCAATGAAATCGTTAGAACTATCTAGATATCCACATAGAGATTCTACAAAAAGAGTTTTTCCAAACTGCTCTATAAAAAAAAAAGGTTCAACTCTGTTAGTTGAGGACACTCATCACAAAGAAGTTTCTGAGAATGCTTCTGTCTAGATTTTATAAGAAGATATTCCCGTTTCCAATGAAATCTTCACAGTTATCCAAACATCGACTTGCAGATTCTACAAAAAGAGTGTTTCCAAACTGCTCTATCAAAAGAAAGTATCAACTCTGTTAGTTGAGGACACACATGCCAAATAAGTTTCGGAGAATGCTTCTGTGTAGATTTAATGGGGAGATATTTCGTTTTTCACCATAGGCCCGAATGCGCTCGAAATGTCCACTTCCAGACACTACAGAAAGAGGGTTTCCAACCTGCTCTATGAAAGGGAATGTTCAGCTCCGTGAGTTGAATGTAGATATCACAAAGTAGTTTCTGACAGTGCTTCTGTCTAGATTTCAGATGAAGATATTCCCGTTTCCAATGAAATCGTTAGAACTATCTAGATATCCACTTACAGATTCTACAAAAAGAGTGTTTCCACACTGCTGTAGCAAAAGAAATTTTCAACTCTGTTAGTTGAGGACACACATCACAAAGAAGTTTCTGAGAATGCTTCTGTCTAGATTTTACATGAAGATATCCCCGTTTCCTACGAAATCTTCACAGCTTTCCAAATATCCACTTGCAGATTCTACAAAAAGTGTGTTTCCAAACTGCTGTATCAAAAGAAAGGTTCAACTCTCTTAGTTGTGGACACACATCCCACATAAGTTTCTGAGAAATCCTCCGTCTCGTTTTTATGGGAAGATACTTCCTTTTTCACCGTAGGCCTGAAAGCGCTCGAAATGTCCACTTGCAGATACTGCAGAAAGAGTGTTTCAAACCTGCTCTATGAAACGGAATGTTCAGCTCTGAGGTTTGAATGCAGATATCACAAAGTAGTTTCTGACAGTGCTTCTGTCTAGATTTTAGAAGAAGATATTCCCGTTTCCAATGAAATCGTTAGAACTATCTTGATATCCACATACAGATTCTACAAAAAGAGTGTTTCCAAACTGCTCTATAAAAAGAAAGGTTCAACTCTGTTAGTTGAGGACACTCATCACAAAGAAGTTTCTGAGAATGCTTCTGTCTAGATTTTATAGGAAGATATTCCCGTTTCCAACGAAATCTTCACAGTTATCCAAAAATCGACTTGCAGATTCTACAAAAAGAGTGTTTCCAAACTGCTCTATCAAAAGAAAGTTTCAACTCTGTTAGTTGAGGACACACATGCCAAATAAGTTTCGGAGAATGCTTCTGTGTACATTTAATGGGGAGATATTTCGTTTTTCACCATAGGCCCGAATGCGCTCGAAATGTCCACTTCCAGACACTACAGAAAGAGGGTTTCCAACCTGCTCTATGAAAGGGAATGTTCAGCTAAGTGAGTTGAATGCAGATATCACAAAGTAGTTTCTGACAGTGCTTCTGTCTAGATATCAGATGAAGATATTCCCGTTTCCAATGAAATCGTTAGAACTATCTAGATATCCAATTACAGATTCTACAAAAAGTGTGTTTCGAAAGTGCTCTGTCAAAAGAAAGGTTCAACTCTGTTAGTTGAGGACACTCATCACAAAGAAGTTTCTGAGAATGCTTTTGTCAAGATTTTATATGAAGATATTCCCGTTTCCTATGAAATCTTCACAGTTATCCAAATATCCCCTTGAAGATTCTACAAAAAGAGTGTTTCCAAACTGCTGTAGCAAAAGAAATGTTGAACTCTGTTAGTTGAGGACAAACATCACAAAGAAGTTTCTGAGAATGCTTCTGTCAAGATTTTATATGAAGATATTACCGTTTCCAACGAAATCTTCACAGTTATCCAAATATCCACTTGCAGATTCTACAAAAAGAGTGTTTCCAAACTGCTATATCAAAAGAAATGATCAAGTCTGTTAGTGGAGTAAACTCATCCCAAATAAGTTTCTTAGAATGCTTTTGTCTAGATTTTATGGGATGATATTTCCTTTTTCACCATATGCCTGAAAGCGCTGGAAATGTCCACTTCCAGATACTACAGAAAGACTGTTTCAAGCCTACTCTATGAAAGGGAATGTTCAGCTCTGTGACTTGAATGCAGATATGACAAAGTAGTTTCTGACAGAGCTTCTGTCTAGATTTTAGATGAAGATATTCCCGTTTCCAACGAAATCATCACAGTTATCCAAATATCCACTTACAGATTCTACAAAAACAGTGTTTCCAAACTGCTGTATCCAAAGAAAGGTTCAACTCTGTTAGTTGAGGACACACATCCCAAATAAGTTTCTGAGAACGCTTCTGTGTAGATTTAAAGGGGAGATATTTCGTTTTTCACCATAGGCCCGAATGCGCTCGAAATGTCCACTTCCAGACACTACAGAAAGAGGGTTTCCAACCTGCTCTATGAAAGGGAATGTTCAGCTCTGTGACTTGAATGCAGATATCACAAAGTAGTTTCTGACAGTGCTTCTGTCTAGAATTTAGATGAAGATATTCCCGTTTCCAACGAAATCCTTAGGCCTATCTAGATATCCAATTACAGATTCCACAAAAAGAGTGTTTCCAAACTGCTCTATAAAAAGAAAGGTTCAACTCTGTTAGTTGAGGACACTCATCACCAAGAAGTTTCTGAGAATGCTTCTGTCTAGATTTTATATGAACATATTCCCGTTTCCAACGAAATCTTAACAGTTAACCAAAGATCGACTTGCAGATTCTACAAAAAGAGTGTTTCCAAACTGGTCTATCAAAAGAAAGTTTCAAATCTCTTAGTTGAGGACACACATGCCAAATAAGTTTCTGAGAATGCTTCTGTGTAGTTTTTATGGGAAGATATTACGTTTTTCACCATAGGCCCGAATGCGCTCGAAATATCCACTTCCAGATACTACAGAAAGAGGGTTTCAAACCTGCTCTTTCAAAGGGAATGTTCAGCTCTGTGACTTGAATGCAGATATCACAAAGTAGTTTCTGACAGTGCTTCTGTCTAGATTTCAGATGAAGATATTCCCTTTTCCAATGAAATCGTCAGAACTATCTAGATATCCACTAACAGATTCGACAAAACGAGTGTTTCGAAAGTGCTCTGTCAAAAGAAAGTTTCAACTCTGTTAGTTGAGGACACTCATCACAAAGAAGTTTCTGAGAATGCTTCTGTCTAGATTTTATATGAAGATATTCCCGTTTCCAACGAAATCATCACAGTTATCCAACTTCCACTTGCAGATTCTACAAAAAGAGTGTTTCCAAATTGCTGTATCAAAAGAAAGGTTGAACTCTGTTAGTTGAGGACACACATCACAAAGAAGTTTCTGAGAATGCTTCTGTCTATATTTTACATGAAGATGTTCCCGTTTCCTATGAAATCTTCACAGCTTTCCAAATATCCACTTGCAGATTCTACAAAAAGAGTGTTTCCAAACTGCTGTATCAAAAAAAAGTTCAACACTCTTAGTTGAGGACACACATCCCAAATAAGTTTCTGAGACAGCCTCTGTCTCGTTCTTATGGGAAATACTTCCTTTTTCTCCGTAGGCCTGAAAGCACTCGAAATGTCCACTTCCAGATACTGCAGAAAGAGTGTTTCAAACCTGCTCTATGAAACGGAATGTTCAGCTCTGAGACTTGAATGCAGATATCACAAAGTAGTTTCTGACAGTGCTTCTGTCTAGATTTTAGAAGAAGATATTCCCGTTTCCAACAAAATCGTTAGAACTGTCTTGATATCCACATACAGATTCTACAAAAAGAGTGTTTCCAAACCGCTCTATAAAAAGAAAGGTTCAACTCTGTTAGTTGAGGACACACATCACAAGGAAGTTTCTGAGAATGCTTCTGTCTAGATTTTATATAAAGATATTCCCGTTTCCAATGAAATCTTCACAGTTATCCAAATATCCACTTGAAGATTCTACCAAAAGGGTGTTTCCAAACTGCTGTAGCAAAAGAAATGTTGAACTCTGTTAGTTGAGGACACACATCACAAAGAAGTTTCTGAGAATGCTTCTTTCTAGATTTTAGATGAAGATATTCCCGTTTCCAACGATATCATCACAGTTAAACAAATATCCACTTGCAGATTCTACAAAAACAGTGTTTCCAAACTGCTCTATCCAAAGAAAGGTTCAACTCCGTTAGTTAAGGACACACATCACAAAGAAGTTTCTGAGAATGCTTCTGTCTAGATTTTAAATGAAGATATTCCCGTTTCCTACGAAATCTTCAGAGCTATAACAATATCCACTTACAGATTCTACGAAAAGAGTGTTTCCAAACTGCTGTAGCAAAAGAAAGGTTCAACTCTGTTAGTTGAGGACACACATCACAAAGAAGTTTCTGAGAATGCTTCTGTCTAGATTTTACATGAAGATATCCCCGTTTCCTACGAAATCTTCACAGCTTTCCAAATATCCACTTGCAGATTCTACAAAAAGTGTGTTTCCAAACTGCTGTATCAAAAGAAAGGTTCAACTCTCTTAGTTGTGGACACACATCCCACATAAGTTTCTGAGAAATCCTCCGTCTCGTTTTTATGGGAAGATACTTCCTTTTTCACCGTAGGCCTGAAAGCGCTCGAAATGTCCACTTGCAGATACTGCAGAAAGAGTGTTTCAAACCTGCTCTATGAAACGGAATGTTCAGCTCTGAGGCTTGAATGCAGATATCACAAAGTAGTTTCTGACAGTGCTTCTGTCTAGATTTTAGAATAAGATATTCCCGTTTCCAATGAAATCGTTAGAACTATCTTGATATCCACATACAGATTTTACAAAAAGAGTGTTTCCAAACTGCTCTATAAAAAGAAAGGTTCAACTCTGTTAGTTGAGGACACTCATCACAAAGAAGTTTCTGAGAATGCTTCTGTCTAGATTTTATAGGAAGATATTCCCGTTTCCAACGAAATCTTCACAGTTATCCAAAAATAGACTTGCAGATTCTACAAAAAGAGTGTTTCCAAACTGCTCTATCAAAAGAAAGTTTCAACTCTGTTAGTTGAGGACACACATGCCAAATAAGTTTCGGAGAATGCTTCTGTGTAGATTTAATGGGGAGATATTTCGTTTTTCACCATAGGCCCGAATGCGCTCGAAATGTCCACTTCCAGACACTACAGAAAGAGGGTTTCCAACCTGCTCTATGAAAGGGAATGTTCAGCTAAGTGAGGTGAATGCAGATATCACAAAGTAGTTTCTGACAGTGCTTCTGTCTAGATTTCAGATGAAGATATTCCCGTTTCCAATGAAATCGTTAGAACTATCTAGATATCCACTTACAGATTCTACAAAAAGAGTGTTTCGAAAGTGCTCTGTCAAAAGAAAGGTTCAACCCTGTTAGTTGAGGACACTCATCACAAAGAAGTTTCTGAGAATGCTTGTGTCAGGATTTTATATGAAGATATTCCCGTTTCCTATGAAATCTTCACAGTTATCCAAATATCCCCCTGAAGATTCTACAAAAAGAGTGTTTCCAAACTGCTGTAGCAAAAGAAATGTTGAACTCTGTTAGTTGAGGACAAACATCACAAAGAAGTTTCTGAGAATGCTTCTGTCAAGATTTTATATGAAGATATTACCGTTTCCAACTAACTCTTCACAGTTATCCAAATATCCACTTGCAGATTCTACAAAAAGAGTGTTTCCAAACTGCTATATCAAAAGAAATGATCAAGTCTGTTAGTGGAGTAAACTCATCCCAAATAAGTTTCTTAGAATGCTTTTGTCTAGATTTTATGGGATGATATTTCCTTTTTCACCATAGGCCTGAAAGCGCTGGAAATGTCCACTTCCAGATACTACAGAAAGACTGTTTCAAACCTACTCTATGAAAGGGAATGTTCAGCTCTGTGACTTGAATGCAGATATGACAAAGTAGTTTCTGACAGAGCTTCTGTCTAGATTTTAGATGAAGATATTCCCGTTTCCAACGAAATCATCACAGTTATCCAAATATCCACTTACAGATTCTACAAAAACAGTGTTTCCAAACTGCTGTATCCAAAGAAAGGTTCAACTCTGTTAGTTGAGGACACACATCCCAAATAAGTTTCTGAGAACGCTTCTGTGTAGATTTAAAGGGGAGATATTTCGTTTTTCACCATAGGCCCGAATGCGCTCGAAATGTCCACTTCCAGACACTACAGAAAGAGGGTTTCCAACCTGCTCTATGAAAGGGAATGTTCAGCTCTGTGACTTGAATGCAGATATCACAAAGTAGTTTCTGACAGTGCTTCTGTCTAGAATTTAGATGAAGATATTCCCGTTTCCAACGAAATCCTTAGGACTATCTAGATATCCAATTACAGATTCCACAAAAAGAGTGTTTCCAAACTGCTCTATAAAAAGAAAGGTTCAACTCTGTTAGTTGAGGACACTCATCACCAAGAAGTTTCTGAGAATGCTTCTGTCTAGATTTTATATGAACATATTCCCGTTTCCAACGAAATCTTCACAGTTATCCAAAGATCGACTTGCAGATTCTACAAAAAGAGTGTTTCCAAACTGCTCTATCAAAAGAAAGTTTCAAATCTCTTAGTTGAGGACACACATGCCAAATAAGTTTCTGAGAATGCTTCTGTGTAGTTTTTATGGGAAGATATTACGTTTTTCACCATAGGCCCGAATGCGCTCGAAATATCCACTTCCAGATACTACAGAAAGAGGGTTTCAAACCTGCTCTTTGAAAGGGAATGTTCAGCTCTGTGACTTGAATGCAGATATCACAAAGTAGTTTCTGACAGTGCTTCTGTCTAGATTTCAGATGAAGATATTCCCTTTTCCAATGAAATCGTTAGAACTATCTAGATATCCACTAACAGATTCGACAAAAAGAGTGTTTCGAAAGTGCTCTGTCAAAAGAAAGGTTCAACTCTGTTAGTTGAGGACACTCATCACAAAGAAGTTTCTGAGAATGCTTCTGTCTAGATTTTATATGAAGATATTCCCGTTTCCAATGAAATCATCACAGTTATCCAACTTCCACTTGCAGATTCTACAAAAAGAGTGTTTCCAAATTGCTGTATCAAAAGAAAGGTTGAACTCTGTTAGTTGAGGACACACATCACAAAGAAGTTTCTGAGAATGCTTCTGAATATATTTTACATGAAGATGTTCCCGTTTCCTATGAAATCTTCACAGCTTTCCAAATATCCACTTGCAGATTCTACAAAAAGAGTGTTTCCAAACTGCTGTATCAAAAGAAAGTTCAACTCTCTTAGTTGAGGACACACATCCCAAATAAGTTTCTGAGACAGCCTCTGTCTCGTTTTTATGGGAAATACTTCCTTTTTCTCCGTAGGCCTGAAAGCACTCGCAATGTCCACTTCCAGATACTGCAGAAAGAGTGTTTCAAACCTGCTCTATGAAACGGAATGTTCAGCTCTGAGACTTGAATGCAGATATCACAAAGTAGTTTCTGACAGTGCTTCTGTCTAGATTTTAGAAGAAGATATTCCCGTTTCCAACAAAATCGTTAGAACTGTCTTGATATCCACATACAGATTCTACAAAAAGAGTGTTTCCAAACCGCTCTATAAAAAGAAAGGTTCAACTCTGTTAGTTGAGGACACACATCACAAGGAAGTTTCTGAGAATGCTTCTGTCTAGATTTTATATAAAGATATTCCCGTTTCCAATGAAATCTTCACAGTTATCCAAATATCCACTTGAAGATTCTACAAAAAGAGTGTTTCCAAACTGCTGTAGCAAAAGAAATGTTGAACTCTGTTAGTTGAGGACACACATCACAAAGAAGTTTCTGAGAATGCTTCTTTCTAGATTTTAGATGAAGATATTCCCGTTTCCAACGATATCATCACAGTTAAACAAATATCCACTTGCAGATTCTACAAAAACAGTGTTTCCAAACTGCTCTATCCAAAGAAAGGTTCAACTCCGTTAGTTAAGGACACACATCACTAAGAAGTTTCTGAGAATGCTTCTGTCTAGATTTTAAATGAAGATATTCCCGTTTCCTACGAAATCTTCAGAGCTATAACAATATCCACTTACAGATTCTACAAAAAGAGTGTTTCCAAACTGCTGTAGCAAAAGAAAGGTTCAACTCTGTTAGTTGAGGACACACATCACAAAGAAGTTTCTGAGAATGCTTCTGTCTAGATTTTACATGAAGATATCCCCGTTTCCTACGAAATCTTCACAGCTTTCCAAATATCCACTTGCAGATTCTACAAAAAGTGTGTTTCCAAACTGCTGTATCAAAAGAAAGGTTCAACTCTCTTAGTTGTGGACACACATCCCACATAAGTTTCTGAGAAATCCTCCGTCTCGTTTTTATGGGAAGATACTTCCTTTTTCACCGTAGGCCTGAAAGCGCTCGAAATGTCCACTTGCAGATACTGCAGAAAGAGTGTTTCAAACCTGCTCTATGAAAGGGAATGTTCAGCTCTGTGACTTGAATGCAGATATCACAAAGTAGTTTCTGACAGTGCTTCTGTCTAGATTTTAGAAGAAGATATTCCCGTTTCCAATGAAATCGTTAGAACTATCTTGATATCCACATACAGATTCTACAAAAAGAGTGTTTCCAAACTGCTCTATAAAAAGAAAGGTTCAACTCTGTTAGTTGAGGACACTCATCACAAAGATGTTTCTGAGAATGCTTCTGTCTAGATTTTATAGGAAGATATTCCCGTTTCCAACGAAATCTTCACAGTTATCCAAAAATAGACTTGCAGATTCTACAAAAAGAGTGTTTCCAAACTGCTCTATCAAAAGAAAGTTTCAACTCTGTTAGTTGAGGACACACATGCCAAATAAGTTACGGAGAATGCTTCTGTGTAGATTTAATGGGGAGATATTTCGTTTTTCACCATAGGCCCGAATGCGCTCGAAATGTCCACTTCCAGACACTACAGAAAGAGGGTTTCCAACCTGCTCTATGAAAGGGAATGTTCAGCTAAGTGAGGTGAATGCAGATATCACAAAGTAGTTTCTGACAGTGCTTCTGTCTAGATTTCAGATGAAGATATTCCCGTTTCCAATGAAATCGTTAGAACTATCTAGATATCCACTTACAGGTTCTACAAAAAGAGTGTTTCGAAAGTGCTCTGTCAAAAGAAAGGTTCAACTCTGTTAGTTGAGGACACTCATCACAAAGAAGTTTCTGAGAATGCTTTTGTCAAGATTTTATATGAAGATATTCCCGTTTCCTATGAAATCTTCACAGTTATCCAAGTATCCCCTTGAAGATTCTACAAAAAGAGTGTTTCCAAACTGCTGTAGCAAAAGAAATGTTGAACTCTGTTAGTTGAGGACAAACATCACAAAGAAGTTTCTGAGAATGCTTCTGTCAAGATTTTATATGAAGATATTACCGTTTCCAACGAAATCTTCACAGTTATCCAAATATCCACTTGCAGATTCTACAAAAAGAGTGTTTCCAAACTGCTATATCAAAAGAAATGATCAAGTCTGTTAGTGGAGTAAACTCATCCCAAACAAGTTTCTTAGAATGCTTTTGTCTAGATTTTATGGGATGATATTTCCTTTTTCACCATAGGCCTGAAAGCGCTGGAAATGTCCACTTCCAGATACTACAGAACGACTGTTTCAAACCTACTCTATGAAAGGGAATGTTCAGCTCTGTGACTTGAATGCAGATATGACAAAGTAGTTTCTGACAGAGCTTCTGTCTAGATTTTAGATGAAGATATTCCCGTTTCCAACGAAATCATCACAGTTATCCAAATATCCACTTACAGATTCTACAAAAACAGTGTTTCCAAACTGCTGTATCCAAAGAAAGGTTCAACTCTGTTAGTTGAGGACACACATCCCAAATAAGTTTCTGAGAACGCTTCTGTGTAGATTTAAAGGGGAGATATTTCGTTTTTCACCATAGGCCCGAATGCGCTCGAAATGTCCACTTCCAGACACTACAGAAAGAGGGTTTCCAACCTGCTCTATGAAAGGGAATGTTCAGCTCTGTGACTTGAATGCAGATATCACAAAGTAGTTTCTGACAGTGCTTCTGTCTAGAATTTAGATGAAGATATTCCCGTTTCCAACGAAATCCTTAGGACTATCTAGATATCCAATTACAGATTCCACAAAAAGAGTGTTTCCAAACTGCTCTATAAAAAGAAAGGTTCAACTCTGTTAGTTGAGGACACTCATCACCAAGAAGTTTCTGAGAATGCTTCTGTCTAGATTTTATATGAAGATATTCCCGTTTCCAACGAAATCATCACAGTTATCCAACTTCCACTTGCAGATTCTACAAAAAGAGTGTTTCCAAATTGCTGTATCAAAAGAAAGGTTGAACTCTGTTAGTTGAGGACACGCATCACAAAGAAGTTTCTGAGAATGCTTCTGTCTATATTTTACATGAAGATGTTCCCGTTTCCTATGAAATCTTCACAGCTTTCCAAATATCCACTTGCAGATTCTACAAAAAGAGTGTTTCCAAACTGCTGCATCAAAAGAAAGTTCAACTCTCTTAGTTGAGGACACACATCCCAAATAAGTTTCTGAGACAGCCTCTGTCTCGTTTTTATGGGAAATACTTCCTTTTTCTCCGTAGGCCTGAAAGCACTCGAAATGTCCACTTCCAGATACTGCAGAAAGAGTGTTTCAAACCTGCTCTATGAAACGGAATGTTCAGCTCTGAGACTTGAATGCAGACATCACAAAGAAGTTTCTGACAGTGCTTCTGTCTAGATTTCAGATGAAGATATTCCCGTTTCCAATGAAATCGTTAGAACTATCTAGATATCCACTTACAGGTTCTACAAAAAGAGTGTTTCGAAAGTGCTCTGTCAAAAAAAGGTTCAACTCTGTTAGTTGAGGACACTCATCACAAAGAAGTTTCTGAGAATGCTTTTGTCAAGATTTTATATGAAGATATTCCCGTTTCCTATGAAATCTTCACAGTTATCCAAGTATCCCCTTGAAGATTCTACAAAAAGAGTGTTTCCAAACTGCTGTAGCAAAAGAAATGTTGAACTCTCTTAGTTGAGGACAAACATCACAAAGAAGTTTCTGAGAATGCTTCTGTCAAGATTTTATATGAAGATATTACCGTTTCCAACGAAATCTTCACAGTTATCCAAATATCCACTTGCAGATTCTACAAAAAGAGTGTTTCCAAACTGCTATATCAAAAGAAATGATCAAATCTGTTAGTGGAGTAAACTCATACCAAATAAGTTTCTTAGAATGCTTCTGTCTAGATTTTATGGGATGATATTTCCTTTTTCACCATAGGCCTGAAAGCGCTGGAAATGTCCACTTCCAGATACTGCAGAAAGACTGTTTCAAACCTACTCTATAAAAGGGAATGTTCAGCTCTGTGACTTGAATGCAGATATGACAAAGTAGTTTCTGACAGAGCTTCTGTCTAGATTTTAGATGAAGATATTCCCGTTTCCAACGAAATCATCACAGTTATCCAAATATCCACTTACAGATTCTACAAAAACAGTGTTTCCAAACTGCTGTATCCAAAGAAAGGTTCAACTCTGTTAGTTGAGGACACACATCCCAAATAAGTTTCTGAGAACGCTTCTGTGTAGATTTAAAGGGGAGATATTTCGTTTTTCACCATAGGCCCGAATGCGCTCGAAATGTCCACTTGCAGACACTACAGAAAGAGGGTTTCCAACCTGCTCTATGAAAGGGAATGTTCAGCTCTGTGACTTGAATGCAGATATCACAAAGTAGTTTCTGACAGTGCTTCTGTCTAGAATTTAGATGAAGATATTCCCGTTTCCAACGAAATCCTTAGGACTATCTAGATATCCAATTACAGATTCCACAAAAAGAGTGTTTCCAAACTGCTCTATAAAAAGAAAGGTTCAACTCTGTTAGTTGAGGACACTCATCACCAAGAAGTTTCTGAGAATGCTTCTGTCTAGATTTTATATGAACATATTCCCGTTTCCAACGAAATCTTCACAGTTATCCAAAGATCGACTTGCAGATTCTACAAAAAGAGTGTTTCCAAACTGCTCTATCAAAAGAAAGTTTCAAATCTCTTAGTTGAGGACACACATGCCAAATAAGTTTCTGAGAATGCTTCTGTGTAGTTTTTATGGGAAGATATTACGTTTTTCACCATAGGCCCGAATGCGCTCGAAATATCCACTTCCAGATACTACAGAAAGAGGGTTTCAAACCTGCTCTTTGAAAGGGAATGTTCAGCTCTGTGACTTGAATGCAGATATCACAAAGTAGTTTCTGACAGTGCTTCTGTCTAGATTTCAGATGAAGATATTCCCTTTTCCAATGAAATCGTTAGAACTATCTAGATATCCACTAACAGATTCGACAAAAAGAGTGTTTCCAAAGTGCTCTGTCAAAAGAAAGGTTCAACTCTGTTAGTTGAGGACACTCATCACAAAGAAGTTTCTGAGAATGCTTCTGTCTAGATTTTATATGAAGATATTCCCGTTTCCAGTGAAATCATCACAGTTATCCAACTTCCACTTGCAGATTCTACAAAAAGAGTGTTTCCAAATTGCTGTATCAAAAGAAAGGTTGAACTCTGTTAGTTGAGGACACACATCACAAAGAAGTTTCTGAGAATGCTTCTGTCTATATTTTACATGAAGATGTTCCCGTTTCCTATGAAATCTTCACAGCTTTCCAAATATCCACTTGCAGATTCTACAAAAAGAGTGTTTCCAAACTGCTGTATCAAAAGAAAGTTCAACTCTCTTAGTTGAGGACACACATCCCAAATAAGTTTCTGAGACAGCCTCTGTCTCGTTTTTATGGGAAATACTTCCTTTTTCTCCGTAGGCCCGAAAGCACTCGAAATGTCCACTTCCAGATACTGCAGAAAGAGTGTTTCAAACCTGCTCTATGAAACGGAATGTTCAGCTCTGAGACTTGAATGCAGATATCACAAAGTAGTTTCTGACAGTGCTTCTGTCTAGATTTTAGAAGAAGATATTCCCGTTTCCAACAAAATCGTTAGAACTGTCTTGATATCCACATACAGATTCTACAAAAAGAGTGTTTCCAAACCGCTCTATAAAAAGAAAGGTTCAACTCTGTTAGTTGAGGACACACATCACAAGGAAGTTTCTGAGAATGCTTCTGTCTAGATTTTATATAAAGATATTCCCGTTTCCAATGAAATCTTCACAGTTATCCAAATATCCACTTGAAGATTCCACAAAAAGAGTGTTTCCAAACTGCTGTAGCAAAAGAAATGTTGAAATCTGTTAGTTGAGGACACACATCACAAAGAAGTGTCTGAGAATGCTTCTTTCTAGATTTTAGATGAAGATATTCCCGTTTCCAACGATATCATCACAGTTAAACAAATATCCACTTGCAGATTCTACAAAAAGAGTGTTTCCAAACTGCTCTATCCAAAGGAAGGTTCAACTCCGTTAGTTGAGGACACACATCACAAAGAAGTTTCTGAGAATGCTTCTGTCTAGATTTTAAATGAAGATATTCCCGTTTCCTACGAAATCTTCAGAGCTATAACAATATCCACTTACAGATTCTACAAAAAGAGTGTTTCCAAACTGCTGTAGCAAAAGAAAGGTTCAACTCTGTTAGTTGAGGACACACATCACAAAGAAGTTTCTGAGAATGCTTCTGTCTAGATTTTACATGAAGATATCCCCGTTTCCTACGAAATCTTCACAGCTTTCCAAATATCCACTTGCAGATTCTACAAAAAGTGTGTTTCCAAACTGCTGTATCAAAAGAAAGGTTCAACTCTCTTAGTTGTGGACACACATCCCACATAAGTTTCTGAGAAATCCTCCGTCTCGTTTTTATGGGAAGATACTTCCTTTTTCACCGTAGGCCTGAAAGCGCTCGAAATGTCCACTTGCAGATACTGCAGAAAGAGTGTTTCAAACCTGCTCTATGAAACGGAATGTTCAGCTCTGAGGCTTGAATGCAGATATCACAAAGTAGTTTCTGACAGTGCTTCTGTCTAGATTTTAGAAGAAGATATTCCCGTTTCCAATGAAATCGTTAGAACTATCTTGATATCCACATACAGATTCTACAAAAAGAGTGTTTCCAAACTGCTCTATAAAAAGAAAGGTTCAACTCTGTTAGTTGAGTACACTCATCACAAAGAAGTTTCTGAGAATGCTTCTGTCTAGATTTTATAGGAAGATATTCCCGTTTCCAACGAAATCTTCACAGTTATCCAAAAATAGACTTGCAGATTCTACAAAAAGAGTGTTTCCAAACTGCTCTATCAAAAGAAAGTTTCAACTCTGTTAGTTGAGGACACACATGCCAAATAAGTTTCGGAGAATGCTTCTGTGTAGATTTAATGGGGAGATATTTCGTTTTTCACCATAGGCCCGAATGCGCTCGAAATGTCCACTTCCAGACACTACAGAAAGAGGGTTTCCAACCTGCTCTATGAAAGGGAATGTTCAGCTAAGTGAGTTGAATGCAGATATCACAAAGTAGTTTCTGACAGTGCTTCTGTCTAGATTTCAGATGAAGATATTCCCGTTTCCAATGAAATCGTTAGAACTATCTAGATATCCACTTACAGATTCTACAAAAAGAGTGTTTCGAAAGTGCTCTGTCAAAAGAAAGGTTCAACTCTGTTAGTTGAGGACACTCATCACAAAGAAGTTTCTGAGAATGCTTTTGTCAAGCTTTTATATGAAGATATTCCCGTTTCCTATGAAATCTTCACAGTTATCCAAATATCCCCTTGAAGATTCTACAAAAAGAGTGTTTCCAAACTGCTGTAGCAAAAGAAATGTTGAACTCTGTTAGTTGAGGACAAACATCACAAAGAAGTTTCTGAGAATGCTTCTGTCAAGATTTTATATGAAGATATTACCGTTTCCAACGAAATCTTCACAGTTATCCAAATATCCACTTGCAGATTCTACAAAAAGAGTGTTTCCAAACTGCTATATCAAAAGAAATGATCAAGTCTGTTAGTGGAGTAAACTCATCCCAAATAAGTTTCTTAGAATGCTTTTGTCTAGATTTTATGGGATGATATTTCCTTTTTCACCATAGGCCTGAAAGCGCTCGAAATGTCCACTTCCAGATACTACAGAAAGACTGTTTCAAACCTACTCTATGAAAGGGAATGTTCAGCTCTGTGACTTGAATGCAGATATGACAAAGTAGTTTCTGACAGAGCTTCTGTCTAGATTTTAGATGAAGATATTCCCGTTTCCAACGAAATCATCACAGTTATCCAAATATCCACTTACAGATTCTACAAAAACAGTGTTTCCAAACTGCTGTATCCAAAGAAAGGTTCAACTCTGTTAGTTGAGGACACACATCCCAAATAAGTTTCTGAGAACGCTTCTGTGTAGATTTAAAGGGGAGATATTTCGTTTTTCACCATAGGCCCGAATGCGCTCGAAATGTCCACTTCCAGACACTACAGAAAGAGGGTTTCCAACCTGCTCTATGAAAGGGAATGTTCAGCTCTGTGACTTGAATGCAGATATCACAAAGTAGTTTCTGACAGTGCTTCTGTCTAGAATTTAGATGAAGATATTCCCGTTTCCAACGAAATCCTTAGGACTATCTAGATATCCAATTACAGATTCCACAAAAAGAGTGTTTCCAAACTGCTCTATAAAAAGAAAGGTTCAACTCTGTTAGTTGAGGACACTCATCACCAAGAAGTTTCTGAGAATGCTTCTGTCTAGATTTTATATGAACATATTCCCGTTTCCAACGAAATCTTCACAGTTATCCAAAGATCGACTTGCAGATTCTACAAAAAGAGTGTTTCCAAACAGCTCTATGAAAAGAAAGTTTCAAATCTCTTAGTTGAGGACACACATGCCAAATAAGTTTCTGAGAATGCTTCTGTGTATTTTTTATGGGAAGATATTACGTTTTTCACCATAGGCCCGAATGCGCTCGAAATATCCACTTCCAGATACTACAGAAAGAGGGTTTCAAACCTGCTCTTTGAAAGGGAATGTTCAGCTCTGTGACTTGAATGCAGATATCACAAAGTAGTTTCTGACAGTGCTTCTGTCTAGATTTCAGATGAAGATATTCCCTTTTCCAATGAAATCGTTAGAACTATCTAGATATCCACTAACAGATTCGACAAAAAGAGTGTTTCGAAAGTGCTCTGTCAAAAGAAAGGTTCAACTCTGTTAGTTGAGGACACTCATCACAAAGAAGTTTCTGAGAATGCTTCTGTCTAGATTTTATATGAAGATATTCCCGTTTCCAACGAAATCATCACAGTTATCCAACTTCCACTTGCAGATTCTACAAAAAGAGTGTTTCCAAATTGCTGTATCAAAAGAAAGGTTGAACTCTGTTAGTTGAGGACACACATCACAAAGAAGTTTCTGAGAATGCTTCTGTCTATATTTTACATGAAGATGTTCCCGTTTCCTATGAAATCTTCACAGCTTTCCAAATATCCACTTGCAGATTCTACAAAAAGAGTGTTTCCAAACTGCTGTATCAAAAGAAAGTTCAACTCTCTTAGTTGAGGACACACATCCCAAATAAGTTTCTGAGACAGCCTCTGTCTCGTTTTTATGGGAAATACTTCCTTTTTCTCCGTAGGCCTGAAAGCACTCGAAATGTCCACTTCCAGATACTGCAGAAAGAGTGTTTAAACCTGCTCTATGAAACGGAATGTTCAGCTCTGAGACTTGAATGCAGATATCACAAAGTAGTTTCTGACAGTGCTTCTGTCTAGATTTTAGAAGAAGATATTCCCGTTTCCAACAAAATCGTTAGAACTGTCTTGATATCCACATACAGATTCTACAAAAAGAGTGTTTCCAAACCGCTCTATAAAAAAAAAGGTTCAACTCTGTTAGTTGAGGACACACATCACAAGGAAGTTTCTGAGAATGCTTCTGTCTAGATTTTATATAAAGATATTCCCGTTTCCAATGAAATCTTCACAGTTATCCAAATATCCACTTGAAGATTCCACAAAAAGAGTGTTTCCAAACTGCTGTAGCAAAAGAAATGTTGAAATCTGTTAGTTGAGGACACACATCACAAAGAAGTGTCTGAGAATGCTTCTTTCTAGATTTTAGATGAAGATATTACCGTTTCCAACGATATCATCACAGTTAAACAAATATCCACTTGCAGATTCTACAAAAAGAGTGTTTCCAAACTGCTCTATCCAAAGGAAGGTTCAACTCCGTTAGTTGAGGACACACATCACAAAGAAGTTTCTGAGAATGCTTCTGTCTAGATTTTAAATGAAGATATTCCCGTTTCCTACGAAATCTTCAGAGCTATAAAAATATCCACTTACAGATTCTACAAAAAGAGTGTTTCCAAACTGCTGTAGCAAAAGAAAGGTTCAACTCTGTTAGTTGAGGACACACATCACAAAGAAGTTTCTGAGAATGCTTCTGTCTAGATTTTACATGAAGATATCCCCGTTTCCTACGAAATCTTCACAGCTTTCCAAATATCCACTTGCAGATTCTACAAAAAGTGTGTTTCCAAACTGCTGTATCAAAAGAAAGGTTCAACTCTCTTAGTTGTGGACACACATCCCACATAAGTTTCTGAGAAATCCTCCGTCTCGTTTTTATGGGAAGATACTTCCTTTTTCACCGTAGGCCTGAAAGCGCTCGAAATGTCCACTTGCAGATACTGCAGAAAGAGTGTTTCAAACCTGCTCTATGAAACGGAATGTTCAGCTCTGAGGCTTGAATGCAGATATCACAAAGTAGTTTCTGACAGTGCTTCTGTCTAGATTTTAGAAGAAGATATTCCCGTTTCCAATGAAATCGTTAGAACTATCTTGATATCCACATACAGATTCTACAAAAAGAGTGTTTCCAAACTGCTCTATAAAAAGAAAGGTTCAACTCTGTTAGTTGAGGACACTCATCACAAAGATGTTTCTGAGAATGCTTCTGTCTAGATTTTATAGGAAGATATTCCCGTTTCCAACGAAATCTTCACAGTTATCCAAAAATAGACTTGCAGATTCTACAAAAAGAGTGTTTCCAAACTGCTCTATCAAAAGAAAGTTTCAACTCTGTTAGTTGAGGACACACATGCCAAATAAGTTACGGAGAATGCTTCTGTGTAGATTTAATGGGGAGATATTTCGTTTTTCACCATAGGCCCGAATGCGCTCGAAATGTCCACTTCCAGACACTACAGAAAGAGGGTTTCCAACCTGCTCTATGAAAGGGAATGTTCAGCTAAGTGAGGTGAATGCAGATATCACAAAGTAGTTTCTGACAGTGCTTCTGTCTAGATTTCAGATGAAGATATTCCCGTTTCCAATGAAATCGTTAGAACTATCTAGATATCCACTTACAGGTTCTACAAAAAGAGTGTTTCGAAAGTGCTCTGTCAAAAGAAAGGTTCAACTCTGTTAGTTGAGGACACTCATCACAAAGAAGTTTCTGAGAATGCTTTTGTCAAGATTTTATATGAAGATATTCCCGTTTCCTATGAAATCTTCACAGTTATCCAAGTATCCCCTTGAAGATTCTACAAAAAGAGTGTTTCCAAACTGCTGTAGCAAAAGAAATGTTGAACTCTGTTAGTTGAGGACAAACATCACAAAGAAGTTTCTGAGAATGCTTCTGTCAAGATTTTATATGAAGATATTACCGTTTCCAACGAAATCTTCACAGTTATCCAAATATCCACTTGCAGATTCTACAAAAAGAGTGTTTCCAAACTGCTATATCAAAAGAAATGATCAAGTCTGTTAGTGGAGTAAACTCATCCCAAACAAGTTTCTTAGAATGCTTTTGTCTAGATTTTATGGGATGATATTTCCTTTTTCACCATAGGCCTGAAAGCGCTGGAAATGTCCACTTCCAGATACTACAGAACGACTGTTTCAAACCTACTCTATGAAAGGGAATGTTCAGCTCTGTGACTTGAATGCAGATATGACAAAGTAGTTTCTGACAGAGCTTCTGTCTAGATTTTAGATGAAGATATTCCCGTTTCCAACGAAATCATCACAGTTATCCAAATATCCACTTACAGATTCTACAAAAACAGTGTTTCCAAACTGCTGTATCCAAAGAAAGGTTCAACTCTGTTAGTTGAGGACACACATCCCAAATAAGTTTCTGAGAACGCTTCTGTGTAGATTTAAAGGGGAGATATTTCGTTTTTCACCATAGGCCCGAATGCGCTCGAAATGTCCACTTCCAGACACTACAGAAAGAGGGTTTCCAACCTGCTCTATGAAAGGGAATGTTCAGCTCTGTGACTTGAATGCAGATATCACAAAGTAGTTTCTGACAGTGCTTCTGTCTAGAATTTAGATGAAGATATTCCCGTTTCCAACGAAATCCTCAGGACTATCTAGATATCCAATTACAGATTCCACAAAAAGAGTGTTTCCAAACTGCTCTATAAAAAGAAAGGTTCAACTCTGTTAGTTGAGGACACTCATCACCAAGAAGTTTCTGAGAATGCTTCTGTCTAGATTTTATATGAAGATATTCCCGTTTCCAACGAAATCATCACAGTTATCCAACTTCCACTTGCAGATTCTACAAAAAGAGTGTTTCCAAATTGCTGTATCAAAAGAAAGGTTGAACTCTGTTAGTTGAGGACACGCATCACAAAGAAGTTTCTGAGAATGCTTCTGTCTATATTTTACATGAAGATGTTCCCGTTTCCTATGAAATCTTCACAGCTTTCCAAATATCCACTTGCAGATTCTACAAAAAGAGTGTTTCCAAACTGCTGCATCAAAAGAAAGTTCAACTCTCTTAGTTGAGGACACACATCCCAAATAAGTTTCTGAGACAGCCTCTGTCTCGTTTTTATGGGAAATACTTCCTTTTTCTCCGTAGGCCTGAAAGCACTCGAAATGTCCACTTCCAGATACTGCAGAAAGAGTGTTTCAAACCTGCTCTATGAAACGGAATGTTCAGCTCTGAGACTTGAATGCAGACATCACAAAGAAGTTTCTGACAGTGCTTCTGTCTAGATTTCAGATGAAGATATTCCCGTTTCCAATGAAATCGTTAGAACTATCTAGATATCCACTTACAGGTTCTACAAAAAGAGTGTTTCGAAAGTGCTCTGTCAAAAAAAGGTTCAACTCTGTTAGTTGAGGACACTCATCACAAAGAAGTTTCTGAGAATGCTTTTGTCAAGATTTTATATGAAGATATTCCCGTTTCCTATGAAATCTTCACAGTTATCCAAGTATCCCCTTGAAGATTCTACAAAAAGAGTGTTTCCAAACTGCTGTAGCAAAAGAAATGTTGAACTCTCTTAGTTGAGGACAAACATCACAAAGAAGTTTCTGAGAATGCTTCTGTCAAGATTTTATATGAAGATATTACCGTTTCCAACGAAATCTTCACAGTTATCCAAATATCCACTTGCAGATTCTACAAAAAGAGTGTTTCCAAACTGCTATATCAAAAGAAATGATCAAATCTGTTAGTGGAGTAAACTCATACCAAATAAGTTTCTTAGAATGCTTCTGTCTAGATTTTATGGGATGATATTTCCTTTTTCACCATAGGCCTGAAAGCGCTGGAAATGTCCACTTCCAGATACTGCAGAAAGACTGTTTCAAACCTACTCTATAAAAGGGAATGTTCAGCTCTGTGACTTGAATGCAGATATGACAAAGTAGTTTCTGACAGAGCTTCTGTCTAGATTTTAGATGAAGATATTCCCGTTTCCAACGAAATCATCACAGTTATCCAAATATCCACTTACAGATTCTACAAAAACAGTGTTTCCAAACTGCTGTATCCAAAGAAAGGTTCAACTCTGTTAGTTGAGGACACACATCCCAAATAAGTTTCTGAGAACGCTTCTGTGTAGATTTAAAGGGGAGATATTTCGTTTTTCACCATAGGCCCGAATGCGCTCGAAATGTCCACTTGCAGACACTACAGAAAGAGGGTTTCCAACCTGCTCTATGAAAGGGAATGTTCAGCTCTGTGACTTGAATGCAGATATCACAAAGTAGTTTCTGACAGTGCTTCTGTCTAGAATTTAGATGAAGATATTCCCGTTTCCAACGAAATCCTTAGGACTATCTAGATATCCAATTACAGATTCCACAAAAAGAGTGTTTCCAAACTGCTCTATAAAAAGAAAGGTTCAACTCTGTTAGTTGAGGACACTCATCACCAAGAAGTTTCTGAGAATGCTTCTGTCTAGATTTTATATGAACATATTCCCGTTTCCAACGAAATCTTCACAGTTATCCAAAGATCGACTTGCAGATTCTACAAAAAGAGTGTTTCCAAACTGCTCTATCAAAAGAAAGTTTCAAATCTCTTAGTTGAGGACACACATGCCAAATAAGTTTCTGAGAATGCTTCTGTGTAGTTTTTATGGGAAGATATTACGTTTTTCACCATAGGCCCGAATGCGCTCGAAATATCCACTTCCAGATACTACAGAAAGAGGGTTTCAAACCTGCTCTTTGAAAGGGAATGTTCAGCTCTGTGACTTGAATGCAGATATCACAAAGTAGTTTCTGACAGTGCTTCTGTCTAGATTTCAGATGAAGATATTCCCTTTTCCAATGAAATCGTTAGAACTATCTAGATATCCACTAACAGATTCGACAAAAAGAGTGTTTCCAAAGTGCTCTGTCAAAAGAAAGGTTCAACTCTGTTAGTTGAGGACACTCATCACAAAGAAGTTTCTGAGAATGCTTCTGTCTAGATTTTATATGAAGATATTCCCGTTTCCAGTGAAATCATCACAGTTATCCAACTTCCACTTGCAGATTCTACAAAAAGAGTGTTTCCAAATTGCTGTATCAAAAGAAAGGTTGAACTCTGTTAGTTGAGGACACACATCACAAAGAAGTTTCTGAGAATGCTTCTGTCTATATTTTACATGAAGATGTTCCCGTTTCCTATGAAATCTTCACAGCTTTCCAAATATCCACTTGCAGATTCTACAAAAAGAGTGTTTCCAAACTGCTGTATCAAAAGAAAGTTCAACTCTCTTAGTTGAGGACACACATCCCAAATAAGTTTCTGAGACAGCCTCTGTCTCGTTTTTATGGGAAATACTTCCTTTTTCTCCGTAGGCCCGAAAGCACTCGAAATGTCCACTTCCAGATACTGCAGAAAGAGTGTTTCAAACCTGCTCTATGAAACGGAATGTTCAGCTCTGAGACTTGAATGCAGATATCACAAAGTAGTTTCTGACAGTGCTTCTGTCTAGATTTTAGAAGAAGATATTCCCGTTTCCAACAAAATCGTTAGAACTGTCTTGATATCCACATACAGATTCTACAAAAAGAGTGTTTCCAAACCGCTCTATAAAAAGAAAGGTTCAACTCTGTTAGTTGAGGACACACATCACAAGGAAGTTTCTGAGAATGCTTCTGTCTAGATTTTATATAAAGATATTCCCGTTTCCAATGAAATCTTCACAGTTATCCAAATATCCACTTGAAGATTCCACAAAAAGAGTGTTTCCAAACTGCTGTAGCAAAAGAAATGTTGAAATCTGTTAGTTGAGGACACACATCACAAAGAAGTGTCTGAGAATGCTTCTTTCTAGATTTTAGATGAAGATATTCCCGTTTCCAACGATATCATCACAGTTAAACAAATATCCACTTGCAGATTCTACAAAAAGAGTGTTTCCAAACTGCTCTATCCAAAGGAAGGTTCAACTCCGTTAGTTGAGGACACACATCACAAAGAAGTTTCTGAGAATGCTTCTGTCTAGATTTTAAATGAAGATATTCCCGTTTCCTACGAAATCTTCAGAGCTATAACAATATCCACTTACAGATTCTACAAAAAGAGTGTTTCCAAACTGCTGTAGCAAAAGAAAGGTTCAACTCTGTTAGTTGAGGACACACATCACAAAGAAGTTTCTGAGAATGCTTCTGTCTAGATTTTACATGAAGATATCCCCGTTTCCTACGAAATCTTCACAGCTTTCCAAATATCCACTTGCAGATTCTACAAAAAGTGTGTTTCCAAACTGCTGTATCAAAAGAAAGGTTCAACTCTCTTAGTTGTGGACACACATCCCACATAAGTTTCTGAGAAATCCTCCGTCTCGTTTTTATGGGAAGATACTTCCTTTTTCACCGTAGGCCTGAAAGCGCTCGAAATGTCCACTTGCAGATACTGCAGAAAGAGTGTTTCAAACCTGCTCTATGAAACGGAATGTTCAGCTCTGAGGCTTGAATGCAGATATCACAAAGTAGTTTCTGACAGTGCTTCTGTCTAGATTTTAGAAGAAGATATTCCCGTTTCCAATGAAATCGTTAGAACTATCTTGATATCCACATACAGATTCTACAAAAAGAGTGTTTCCAAACTGCTCTATAAAAAGAAAGGTTCAACTCTGTTAGTTGAGTACACTCATCACAAAGAAGTTTCTGAGAATGCTTCTGTCTAGATTTTATAGGAAGATATTCCCGTTTCCAACGAAATCTTCACAGTTATCCAAAAATAGACTTGCAGATTCTACAAAAAGAGTGTTTCCAAACTGCTCTATCAAAAGAAAGTTTCAACTCTGTTAGTTGAGGACACACATGCCAAATAAGTTTCGGAGAATGCTTCTGTGTAGATTTAATGGGGAGATATTTCGTTTTTCACCATAGGCCCGAATGCGCTCGAAATGTCCACTTCCAGACACTACAGAAAGAGGGTTTCCAACCTGCTCTATGAAAGGGAATGTTCAGCTAAGTGAGTTGAATGCAGATATCACAAAGTAGTTTCTGACAGTGCTTCTGTCTAGATTTCAGATGAAGATATTCCCGTTTCCAATGAAATCGTTAGAACTATCTAGATATCCACTTACAGATTCTACAAAAAGAGTGTTTCGAAAGTGCTCTGTCAAAAGAAAGGTTCAACTCTGTTAGTTGAGGACACTCATCACAAAGAAGTTTCTGAGAATGCTTTTGTCAAGCTTTTATATGAAGATATTCCCGTTTCCTATGAAATCTTCACAGTTATCCAAATATCCCCTTGAAGATTCTACAAAAAGAGTGTTTCCAAACTGCTGTAGCAAAAGAAATGTTGAACTCTGTTAGTTGAGGACAAACATCACAAAGAAGTTTCTGAGAATGCTTCTGTCAAGATTTTATATGAAGATATTACCGTTTCCAACGAAATCTTCACAGTTATCCAAATATCCACTTGCAGATTCTACAAAAAGAGTGTTTCCAAACTGCTATATCAAAAGAAATGATCAAGTCTGTTAGTGGAGTAAACTCATCCCAAATAAGTTTCTTAGAATGCTTTTGTCTAGATTTTATGGGATGATATTTCCTTTTTCACCATAGGCCTGAAAGCGCTCGAAATGTCCACTTCCAGATACTACAGAAAGACTGTTTCAAACCTACTCTATGAAAGGGAATGTTCAGCTCTGTGACTTGAATGCAGATATGACAAAGTAGTTTCTGACAGAGCTTCTGTCTAGATTTTAGATGAAGATATTCCCGTTTCCAACGAAATCATCACAGTTATCCAAATATCCACTTACAGATTCTACAAAAACAGTGTTTCCAAACTGCTGTATCCAAAGAAAGGTTCAACTCTGTTAGTTGAGGACACACATCCCAAATAAGTTTCTGAGAACGCTTCTGTGTAGATTTAAAGGGGAGATATTTCGTTTTTCACCATAGGCCCGAATGCGCTCGAAATGTCCACTTCCAGACACTACAGAAAGAGGGTTTCCAACCTGCTCTATGAAAGGGAATGTTCAGCTCTGTGACTTGAATGCAGATATCACAAAGTAGTTTCTGACAGTGCTTCTGTCTAGAATTTAGATGAAGATATTCCCGTTTCCAACGAAATCCTTAGGACTATCTAGATATCCAATTACAGATTCCACAAAAAGAGTGTTTCCAAACTGCTCTATAAAAAGAAAGGTTCAACTCTGTTAGTTGAGGACACTCATCACCAAGAAGTTTCTGAGAATGCTTCTGTCTAGATTTTATATGAACATATTCCCGTTTCCAACGAAATCTTCACAGTTATCCAAAGATCGACTTGCAGATTCTACAAAAAGAGTGTTTCCAAACAGCTCTATGAAAAGAAAGTTTCAAATCTCTTAGTTGAGGACACACATGCCAAATAAGTTTCTGAGAATGCTTCTGTGTATTTTTTATGGGAAGATATTACGTTTTTCACCATAGGCCCGAATGCGCTCGAAATATCCACTTCCAGATACTACAGAAAGAGGGTTTCAAACCTGCTCTTTGAAAGGGAATGTTCAGCTCTGTGACTTGAATGCAGATATCACAAAGTAGTTTCTGACAGTGCTTCTGTCTAGATTTCAGATGAAGATATTCCCTTTTCCAATGAAATCGTTAGAACTATCTAGATATCCACTAACAGATTCGACAAAAAGAGTGTTTCGAAAGTGCTCTGTCAAAAGAAAGGTTCAACTCTGTTAGTTGAGGACACTCATCACAAAGAAGTTTCTGAGAATGCTTCTGTCTAGATTTTATATGAAGATATTCCCGTTTCCAACGAAATCATCACAGTTATCCAACTTCCACTTGCAGATTCTACAAAAAGAGTGTTTCCAAATTGCTGTATCAAAAGAAAGGTTGAACTCTGTTAGTTGAGGACACACATCACAAAGAAGTTTCTGAGAATGCTTCTGTCTATATTTTACATGAAGATGTTCCCGTTTCCTATGAAATCTTCACAGCTTTCCAAATATCCACTTGCAGATTCTACAAAAAGAGTGTTTCCAAACTGCTGTATCAAAAGAAAGTTCAACTCTCTTAGTTGAGGACACACATCCCAAATAAGTTTCTGAGACAGCCTCTGTCTCGTTTTTATGGGAAATACTTCCTTTTTCTCCGTAGGCCTGAAAGCACTCGAAATGTCCACTTCCAGATACTGCAGAAAGAGTGTTTAAACCTGCTCTATGAAACGGAATGTTCAGCTCTGAGACTTGAATGCAGATATCACAAAGTAGTTTCTGACAGTGCTTCTGTCTAGATTTTAGAAGAAGATATTCCCGTTTCCAACAAAATCGTTAGAACTGTCTTGATATCCACATACAGATTCTACAAAAAGAGTGTTTCCAAACCGCTCTATAAAAAAAAAGGTTCAACTCTGTTAGTTGAGGACACACATCACAAGGAAGTTTCTGAGAATGCTTCTGTCTAGATTTTATATAAAGATATTCCCGTTTCCAATGAAATCTTCACAGTTATCCAAATATCCACTTGAAGATTCCACAAAAAGAGTGTTTCCAAACTGCTGTAGCAAAAGAAATGTTGAAATCTGTTAGTTGAGGACACACATCACAAAGAAGTGTCTGAGAATGCTTCTTTCTAGATTTTAGATGAAGATATTACCGTTTCCAACGATATCATCACAGTTAAACAAATATCCACTTGCAGATTCTACAAAAAGAGTGTTTCCAAACTGCTCTATCCAAAGGAAGGTTCAACTCCGTTAGTTGAGGACACACATCACAAAGAAGTTTCTGAGAATGCTTCTGTCTAGATTTTAAATGAAGATATTCCCGTTTCCTACGAAATCTTCAGAGCTATAACAATATCCACTTACAGATTCTACAAAAAGAGTGTTTCCAAACTGCTGTAGCAAAAGAAAGGTTCAACTCTGTTAGTTGAGGACACACATCACAAAGAAGTTTCTGAGAATGCTTCTGTCTAGATTTTACATGAAGATATCCCCGTTTCCTACGAAATCTTCACAGCTTTCCAAATATCCACTTGCAGATTCTACAAAAAGTGTGTTTCCAAACTGCTGTATCAAAAGAAAGGTTCAACTCTCTTAGTTGTGGACACACATCCCACATAAGTTTCTGAGAAATCCTCCGTCTCGTTTTTATGGGAAGATACTTCCTTTTTCACCGTAGGCCTGAAAGCGCTCGAAATGTCCACTTGCAGATACTGCAGAAAGAGTGTTTCAAACCTGCTCTATGAAACGGAATGTTCAGCTCTGAGGCTTGAATGCAGATATCACAAAGTAGTTTCTGACAGTGCTTCTGTCTAGATTTTAGAAGAAGATATTCCCGTTTCCAATGAAATCGTTAGAACTATCTTGATATCCACATACAGATTCTACAAAAAGAGTGTTTCCAAACTGCTCTATAAAAAGAAAGGTTCAACTCTGTTAGTTGAGGACACTCATCACAAAGAAGTTTCTGAGAATGCTTCTGTCTAGATTTTATAGGAAGATATTCCCGTTTCCAACGAAATCTTCACAGTTATCCAAAAATAGACTTGCAGATTCTACAAAAAGAGTGTTTCCAAACTGCTCTATCAAAAGAAAGTTTCAACTCTGTTAGTTGAGGACACACATGCCAAATAAGTTTCGGAGAATGCTTCTGTGTAGATTTAATGGGGAGATATTTCGTTTTTCACCATAGGCCCGAATGCGCTCGAAATGTCCACTTCCAGACACTACAGAAAGAGGGTTTCCAACCTGCTCTATGAAAGGGAATGTTCAGCTAAGTGAGTTGAATGCAGATATCACAAAGTAGTTTCTGACAGTGCTTCTGTCTAGATTTCAGATGAAGATATTCCCGTTTCCAATGAAATCGTTAGAACTATCTAGATATCCACTTACAGATTCTACAAAAAGAGTGTTTCGAAAGTGCTCTGTCAAAAGAAAGGTTCAACTCTGTTAGTTGAGGACACTCATCACAAAGAAGTTTCTGAGAATGCTTTTGTCAAGCTTTTATATGAAGATATTCCCGTTTCCTATGAAATCTTCACAGTTATCCAAATATCCCCTTGAAGATTCTACAAAAAGAGTGTTTCCAAACTGCTGTAGCAAAAGAAATGTTGAACTCTGTTAGTTGAGGACAAACATCACAAAGAAGTTTCTGAGAATGCTTCTGTCAAGATTTTATATGAAGATATTACCGTTTCCAACGAAATCTTCACAGTTATCCAAATATCCACTTGCAGATTCTACAAAAAGAGTGTTTCCAAACTGCTATATCAAAAGAAATGATCAAGTCTGTTAGTGGAGTAAACTCATCCCAAATAAGTTTCTTAGAATGCTTTTGTCTAGATTTTATGGGATGATATTTCCTTTTTCACCATAGGCCTGAAAGCGCTGGAAATGTCCACTTCCAGATACTACAGAAAGACTGTTTCAAACCTACTCTATGAAAGGGAATGTTCAGCTCTGTGACTTGAATGCAGATATCACAAAGTAGTTTCTGACAGAGCTTCTGTCTAGATTTTAGATGAAGATATTCCCGTTTCCAACGAAATCATCACAGTTATCCAAATATCCACTTACAGATTCTACAAAAACAGTGTTTCCAAACTGCTGTATCCAAAGAAAGGTTCAACTCTGTTAGTTGAGGACACACATCCCAAATAAGTTTCTGAGAACGCTTCTGTGTAGATTTAAAGGGGAGATATTTCGTTTTTCACCATAGGCCCGAATGCGCTCGAAATGTCCACTTCCAGACACTACAGAAAGAGGGTTTCCAACCTGCTCTATGAAAGGGAATGTTCAGCTCTGTGACTTGAATGCAGATATCACAAAGTAGTTTCTGACAGTGCTTCTGTCTAGAATTTAGATGAAGATATTCCCGTTTCCAACGAAATCCTTAGGACTATCTAGATATCCAATTACAGATTCCACAAAAAGAGTGTTTCCAAACTGCTCTATAAAAAGAAAGGTTCAACTCTGTTAGTTGAGGACACTCATCACCAAGAAGTTTCTGAGAATGCTTCTGTCTAGATTTTATATGAACATATTCCCGTTTCCAACGAAATCTTCACAGTTATCCAAAGATCGACTTGCAGATTCTACAAAAAGAGTGTTTCCAAACAGCTCTATGAAAAGAAAGTTTCAAATCTCTTAGTTGAGGACACACATGCCAAATAAGTTTCTGAGAATGCTTCTGTGTATTTTTTATGGGAAGATATTACGTTTTTCACCATAGGCCCGAATGCGCTCGAAATATCCACTTCCAGATACTACAGAAAGAGGGTTTCAAACCTGCTCTTTGAAAGGGAATGTTCAGCTCTGTGACTTGAATGCAGATATCACAAAGTAGTTTCTGACAGTGCTTCTGTCTAGATTTCAGATGAAGATATTCCCTTTTCCAATGAAATCGTTAGAACTATCTAGATATCCACTAACAGATTCGACAAAAAGAGTGTTTCCAAAGTGCTCTGTCAAAAGAAAGGTTCAACTCTGTTAGTTGAGGACACTCATCACAAAGAAGTTTCTGAGAATGCTTCTGTCTAGATTTTATATGAAGATATTCCCGTTTCCAACGAAATCATCACAGTTATCCAACTTCCACTTGCAGATTCTACAAAAAGAGTGTTTCCAAATTGCTGTATCAAAAGAAAGGTTGAACTCTGTTAGTTGAGGACACACATCACAAAGAAGTTTCTGAGAATGCTTCTGTCTATATTTTACATGAAGATGTTCCCGTTTCCTATGAAATCTTCACAGCTTTCCAAATATCCACTTGCAGATTCTACAAAAAGAGTGTTTCCAAACTGCTGTATCAAAAGAAAGTTCAACTCTCTTAGTTGAGGACACATATCCCAAATAAGTTTCTGAGACAGCCTCTGTCTCGTTTTTATGGGAAATACTTCCTTTTTCTCCGTAGGCCTGAAAGCACTCGAAATGTCCACTTCCAGATACTGCAGAAAGAGTGTTTCAAACCTGCTCTATGAAACGGAATGTTCAGCTCTGAGACTTGAATGCAGATATCACAAAGTAGTTTCTGACAGTGCTTCTGTCTAGATTTTAGAAGAAGATATTCCCGTTTCCAACAAAATCGTTAGAACTGTCTTGATATCCACATACAGATTCTACAAAAAGAGTGTTTCCAAACCGCTCTATAAAAAGAAAGGTTCAACTCTGTTAGTTGAGGACACACATCACAAGGAAGTTTCTGAGAATGCTTCTGTCTAGATTTTATATAAAGATATTCCCGTTTCCAATGAAATCTTAACAGTTACCCAAATATCCACTTGAAGATTCTACAAAAAGAGTGTTTCCAAACTGCTGTAGCAAAAGAAATGTTGAACTCTGTTAGTTGAGGACACACATCACAAAGAAGTTTCTGAGAATGCCTCTTTCTAGATTTTAGATGAAGATATTCCCGTTTCCAACGATATCATCACAGTTAAACAAATATCCACTTGCAGATTCTACAAAAAGAGTGTTTCCAAACTGCTCTATCCAAAGAAAGGTTCAACTCCGTTAGTTAAGGACACACATCACAAAGAAGTTTCTGAGAATGCTTCTGTCTAGATTTTAAATGAAGATATTCCCGTTTCCTACGAAATCTTCAGAGCTATAACAATATCCACTTACAGATTCTACAAAAAGAGTGTTTCCAAACTGCTGTAGCAAAAGAAAGGTTCAACTCTGTTAGTTGAGGACACACATCACAAAGAAGTTTCTGAGAATGCTTCTGTCTAGATTTTACATGAAGATATTCCCGTTTCCTACGAAATCTTCACAGCTTTCCAAATATCCACTTGCAGATTCTACAAAAAGTGTGTTTCCAAACTGCTGTATCAAAAGAAAGGTTCAACTCTCTTAGTTGTGGACACACATCCCACATAAGTTTCTGAGAAATCCTCCGTCTCGTTTTTATGGGAAGATACTTCCTTTTTCACCGTAGGCCTGAAAGCGCTCGAAATGTCCACTTGCAGATACTGCAGAAAGAGTGTTTCAAACCTGCTCTATGAAACGGAATGTTCAGCTCTGAGGCTTGAATGCAGATATCACAAAGTAGTTTCTGACAGTGCTTCTGTCTAGATTTTAGAAGAAGATATTCCCGTTTCCAATGAAATCGTTAGAACTATCTTGATATCCACATACAGATTCTACAAAAAGAGTGTTTCCAAACTGCTCTATAAAAAGAAAGGTTCAACTCTGTTAGTTGAGGACACTCATCACAAAGAAGTTTCTGAGAATGCTTCTGTCTAGATTTTATAGGAAGATATTCCCTTTTCCAACGAAATCTTCACAGTTATCCAAAAATAGACTTGCAGATTCTACAAAAAGAGTGTTTCCAAACTGCTCTATCAAAAGAAAGTTTCAACTTTGTTAGTTGAGGACACACATGCCAAATAAGTTTCGGAGAATGCTTCTGTGTAGATTTAATGGGGAGATATTTCGTTTTTCACCATAGGCCCGAATGCGCTCGAAATGTCCACTTCCAGACACTACAGAAAGAGGGTTTCCAACCTGCTCTATGAAAGGGAATGTTCAGCTAAGTGAGTTGAATGCAGATATCACAAAGTAGTTTCTGACAGTGCTTCTGTCTAGATTTCAGATGAAGATATTCCCGTTTCCAATGAAATCGTTAGAACTATCTAGATATCCACTTACAGATTCTACAAAAAGAGTGTTTCGAAAGTGCTCTGTCAAAAGAAAGGTTCAACTCTGTTAGTTGAGGACACTCATCACAAAGAAGTTTCTGAGAATGCTTTTGTCAAGATTTTATATGAAGATATTCCCGTTTCCTATGAAATCTTCACAGTTATCCAAATATCCCCTTGAAGATTCTACAAAAAGAGTGTTTCCAAACTGCTGTAGCAAAAGAAAAGTTGAACTCTGTTAGTTGAGGACAAACATCACAAGGAAGTTTCTGAGAATGCTTCTGTCAAGATTTTATATGAAGATATTACCGTTTCCAACGAAATCTTCACAGTTATCCAAATATCCACTTGCAGATTCTACAAAAAGAGTGTTTCCAAACTGCTATATCAAAAGAAATGATCAAGTCTGTTAGTGGAGTAAACTCATCCCAAATAAGTTTCTTAGAATGCTTTTGTCTAGATTTTATGTGATGATATTTCCTTTTTCACCATAGGCCTGAAAGCGCTGGAAATGTCCACTTCCAGATACTACAGAACGAGTGTTTCAAACCTACTCTATGAAAGGGAATGTTCAGCTCTGTGACTTGAATGCAGATATGACAAAGTAGTTTCTGACAGAGCTTCTGTCTAGATTTTAGATGAAGATATTCCCGTTTCCAACGAAATCATCACAGTTATCCAAATATCCACTTACAGATTCTACAAAATCAGTGTTTCCAAGCTGCTGTATCCAAAGAAAGGCTCAACTCTGTTAGTTGAGGACACACATCCCAAATAAGTTTCTGAGAACGCTTCTGTGTAGATTTAAAGGGGAGATATTTCGTTTTTCACCATAGGCCCAAATGCGCTCGAAATGTCCACTTCCAGACACTACAGAAAGAGGGTTTCCAACCTGCTCTATGAAAGGGAATGTTCAGCTCTGTGACTTGAATGCAGATATCACAAAGTAGTTTCTGACAGTGCTTCTGTCTAGAATTTAGATGAAGATATTCCCGTTTCCAACGAAATCCTTAGGACTATCTAGATATCCAATTACAGATTCCACAAAAAGAGTGTTTCCGAACTGCTCCATAAAAAGAAAGGTTCAACTCTGTTAGTTGAGGACACTCATCACCAAGAAGTTTCTGAGAATGCTTCTGTCTAGATTTTATATGAACATATTCCCGTTTCCAACGAAATCTTCACAGTTATCCAAAGATCGACTTGCAGATTCTACAAAAAGAGTGTTTCCAAACTGGTCTATCAAAAGAAAGTTTCAAATCTCTTAGTTGAGGACACACATGCCAAATAAGTTTCTGAGAATGCTTTTGTGTAGTTTTTATGGGAAGATATTACGTTTTTCACCATTGGCCCGAATGCGCTCGAAATATCCACTTCCAGATACTTCAGAAAGAGGCTTTAAAACCTGCTCTTTGAAAGGGAATGTTCAGCTCTGTGACTTGAATGCAGATATCACAAAGTAGTTTCTGACAGTGCTTCTGTCTAGATTTCAGATGAAGATATTCCCTTTTCCAATGAAATCGTTATAACTATCTAGATATCCACTAACAGATTCGACAAAAAGAGTGTTTCCAAAGTGCTCTGTCAAAAGAAAGGTTGAACTCTGTTAGTTGAGGACACTCATCACAAAGAAGCTTCTGAGAATGCTTCTGTCTAGATTTTATATGAAGATATTCCCGTTTCCAACGAAATCATCACAGTTATCCAACTTCCACTTGCAGATTCTACAAAAAGAGTGTTTCCAAATTGCTGTATCAAAAGAAGGTTGAACTCTGTTAGTTGAGGACACACATCACAAAGAAGTTTCTGAGAATGCTTCTGTCTATATTTTACATGAAGATGTTCCCGTTTCCTATGAAATCTTCACAGTTATCCAACTTCCACTTGCAGATTCTACAAAAAGAGTGTTTCCAAACTGCTGTAGCAAAAGAAATGTTGAAATCTGTTAGTTGAGGACACACATCACAAAGAAGTTTCTGAGAATGCTTCTTTCTAGATTTTAGATGAAGATATTCCCGTTTCCAACGATATCATCACAGTTAAACAAATATCCACTTGCATATTCTACAAAAAGAGTGTTTCCAAACTGCTCTATCCAAAGGAAGGTTCAACTCCGTTAGTTGAGGACACACATCACAAAGAAGTTTCTGAGAATGCTTCTGTCTAGATTTTAAATGAAGATATTCCCGTTTCCTACGAAATCTTCAGAGCTATAACAATATCCACTTACAGATTCTACAAAAAGAGTGTTTCCAAACTGCTGTAGCAAAAGAAAGGTTCAACTCTGTTAGTTGAGGACACACATCACAAAGAAGTTTCTGAGAATGCTTCTGTCTAGATTTTACATGAAGATATCCCCGTTTCCTACGAAATCTTCACAGCTTTCCAAATATCCACTTGCAGATTCTACAAAAAGTGTGTTTCCAAACTGCTGTATCAAAAGAAAGGTTCAACTCTCTTAGTTGTGGACACACATCCCACATAAGTTTCTGAGAAATCCTCCGTCTCGTTTTTATGGGAAGATACTTCCTTTTTCACCGTAGGCCTGAAAGCGCTCGAAATGTCCACTTGCAGATACTGCAGAAAGAGTGTTTCAAACCTGCTCTATGAAACGGAATGTTCAGCTCTGAGGCTTGAATGCAGATATCACAAAGTAGTTTCTGACAGTGCTTCTGTCTAGATTTTAGAAGAAGATATTCCCGTTTCCAATGAAATCGTTAGAACTATCTTGATATCCACATACAGATTCTACAAAAAGAGTGTTTCCAAACTGCTCTATAAAAAGAAAGGTTCAACTCTGTTAGTTGAGGACACTCATCACAAAGAAGTTTCTGAGAATGCTTCTGTCTAGATTTTATAGGAAGATATTCCCGTTTCCAACGAAATCTTCACAGTTATCCAAAAATCGACTTGCAGATTCTACAAAAAGAGTGTTTTCAAACTGCTCTATCAAAAGAAAGTTTCAAATCTGTTAGTTGAGGACACACATGCCAAATAAGTTTCGGAGAATGCTTCTGTGTAGATTTAATGGGGAGATATTTCGTTTTTCACCATAGGCCCGAATGCGCTCGAAATGTCCACTTCCAGACACTACAGAAAGAGGGTTTCCAACCTGCTCTATGAAAGGGAATGTTCAGCTAAGTGAGGTGAATGCAGATATCACAAAGTAGTTTCTGACAGTGCTTCTGTCTAGATTTCAGATGAAGATATTCCCGTTTCCAATGAAATCGTTAGAACTATCTAGATATCCACTTACAGATTTTACAAAAAGAGTGTTTCGAAAGTGCTCTGTCAAAAGAATGGTTCAACTCTGTTAGTTGAGGACACTCATCACAAAGAAGTTTCTGAGAATGCTTTTGTCAAGATTTTATATGAAGATATTCCCGTTTCCTATGAAATCTTCACAGTTATCCAAATATCCCCTTGAAGATTCTACAAAAAGAGTGTTTCCAAACTGCTGTAGCAAAAGAAATGTTGAACTCTGTTAGTTGAGGACAAACATCACAAAGAAGTTTCTGAGAATGCTTCTGTCAAGATTTTATATGAAGATATTACCGTTTCCAACGAAATCTTCACAGTTATCCAAATATCCACTTGCAGATTCTACAAAAAGAGTGTTTCCAAACTGCTATATCAAAAGAAATGATCAAGTCTGTTAGTGGAGTAAACTCATCCCAAATAAGTTTCTTAGAATGCTTTTGTCTAGATTTTATGGGATGATATTTCCTTTTTCACCATAGGCCTGAAAGCGCTGGAAATGTCCACTTCCAGATACTACAGAAAGACTGTTTCAAACCTACTCTATGAAAGGGAATGTTCAGCTCTGTGACTTGAATGCAGATATGACAAAGTAGTTTCTGACAGAGCTTCTGTCTAGATTTTAGATGAAGATATTCCCGTTTCCAACGAAATCATCACAGTTATCCAAATATCCACTTACAGATTCTACAAAAACAGTGTTTCCAAACTGCTGTATCCAAAGAAAGGTTCAACTCTGTTTGTTGAGGACACACATCCCAAATAAGTTTCTGAGAACGCTTCTGTGTAGATTTAAAGGGGAGATATTTCGTTTTTCACCATAGGCCCGAATGCGCTCGAAATGTCCACTTCCAGACACTACAGAAAGAGGGTTTCCAACCTGCTCTATGAAACGGAATGTTCAGCTCTGTGACTTGAATGCAGATATCACAAAGTAGTTTCTGACAGTGCTTCTGTCTAGAATTTAGATGAAGATATTCCCGTTTCCAACGAAATCCTTAGGACTATCTAGATATCCAATTACAGATTCCACAAAAAGAGTGTTTCCAAACTGCTCTATAAAAAGAAAGGTTCAACTCTGTTAGTTGAGGACACTCATCACCAAGAAGTTTCTGAGAATGCTTCTGTCTAGATTTTATATGAACATATTCCCGTTTCCAACGAAATCTTCACAGTTATCCAAAGATCGACTTGCAGATTCTACAAAAAGAGTGTTTCCAAACTGCTCTATCAAAAGCAAGTTTCAAATCTCTTAGTTGAGGACACACATGCCAAATAAGTTTCTGAGAATGCTTCTGTGTAGTTTTTATGGGAAGATATTACGTTTTTCACCATAGGCCCGAATGCGCTCGAAATATCCACTTCCAGATACTACAGAAAGAGGGTTTCAAACCTGCTCTTTGAAAGGGAATGTTCAGCTCTGTGACTTGAATGCAGATATCACAAAGTAGTTTCTGACAGTGCTTCTGTCTAGATTTCAGATGAAGATATTCCCTTTTCCAATGAAATCGTTTGAACTATCTAGATATCCACTAACAGATTCGACAAAAAGAGTGTTTCCAAAGTGCTCTGTCAAAAGAAAGGTTCAACTCTGTTAGTTGAGGACACTCATCACAAAGAAGTTTCTGAGAATGCTTCTGTCTAGATTTTATATGAAGATATTCCCGTTTCCAACGAAATCATCACAGTTATCCAACTTCCACTTGCAGATTCTACAAAAAGAGTGTTTCCAAATTGCTGTATCAAAAGAAAGGTTGAACTCTGTTAGTTGAGGACACACATCACAAAGAAGTTTCTGAGAATGCTTCTGTCTATATTTTACATGAAGATGTTCCCGTTTCCTATGAAATCTTCACAGCTTTCCAAATATCCACTTGCAGATTCTACAAAAAGAGTGTTTCCAAACTGCTGTATCAAAAGAAAGTTCAACTCTCTTAGTTGAGGACACACATCCCAAATAAGTTTCTGAGACAGCCTCTGTCTCGTTTTTATGGGAAATACTTCCTTTTTCTCCGTAGGCCTGAAAGCACTCGAAATGTCCACTTCCAGATACTGCAGAAAGAGTGTTTCAAACCTGCTCTATGAAACGGAATGTTCAGCTCTGAGACTTGAATGCAGATATCACAAAGTAGTTTCTGACAGTGCTTCTGTCTAGATTTTAGAAGAAGATATTCCCGTTTCCAACAAAATCGTTAGAACTGTCTTGATATCCACATACAGATTCTACAAAAAGAGTGTTTCCAAACCGCTCTATAAAAAGAAAGGTTCAACTCTGTTAGTTGAGGACACACATCACAAGGAAGTTTCTGAGAATG
This sequence comes from Gorilla gorilla gorilla, assembly GCF_029281585.2. Lineage (NCBI taxonomy): Eukaryota > Metazoa > Chordata > Mammalia > Primates > Hominidae > Gorilla > Gorilla gorilla. The sequence continues at coordinate 19,232,491 of NC_073237.2, forward strand.
CTTCTGTCTAGATTTTATTTAAAGATATTCCCGTTTCCAATGAAATCTTCACAGTTACCCAAATATCCACTTGAAGATTCTACAAAAAGAGTGTTTCCAAACTGCTGTAGCAAAAGAAATGTTGAACTCTGTTAGTTGAGGACACACATCACAAAGAAGTTTCTGAGAATGCCTCTTTCTAGATTTTAGATGAAGATATTCCCGTTTCCAACGATATCATCACAGTTAAACAAATATCCACTTGCAGATTCTACAAAAAGAGTGTTTCCAAACTGCTCTATCCAAAGAAAGGTTCAACTCCATTAGTTAAGGACACACATCACAAAGAAGTTTCTGAGAATGCTTCTGTCTAGATTTTAAATGAAGATATTCCCGTTTCCTACGAAATCTTCAGAGCTATAAAAATATCCACTTACAGATTCTACAAAAAGAGTGTTTCCAAACTGCTGTAGCAAAAGAAAGGTTCAACTCTGTTAGTTGAGGACACACATCACAAAGAAGTTTCTGAGAATGCTTCTGTCTAGATTTTACATGAAGATATCCCCGTTTCCTACGAAATCTTCACAGCTTTCCAAATATCCACTTGCAGATTCTACAAAAAGTGTGTTTCCAAACTGCTGTATCAAAAGAAAGGTTCAACTCTCTTAGTTGTGGACACACATCCCACATAAGTTTCTGAGAAATCCTCCGTCTCGTTTTTATGGGAAGATACTTCCTTTTCCACCGTAGGCCTGAAAGCGCTCGAAATGTCCACTTGCAGATACTGCAGAAAGAGTGTTTCAAACCTGCTCTATGAAGCGGAATGTTCAGCTCTGAGGCTTGAATGCAGATATCACAAAGTAGTTTCTGACAGTGCTTCTGTCTAGATTTTAGAAGAAGATATTCCCGTTTCCAATGAAATCGTTAGAACTATCTTGATATCCACATACAGATTCTACAAAAAGAGTGTTTCCAAACTGCTCTATAAAAAGAAAGGTTCAACTCTGTTAGTTGAGGACACTCATCACAAAGAAGTTTCTGAGAATGCTTCTGTCTAGATTTTATAGGAAGATATTCCCGTTTCCAATGAAATCTTCACAGTTATCCAAAAATAGACTTGCAGATTCTACAAAAAGAGTGTTTCCAAACTGCTCTATCAAAAGAAAGTTTCAACTCTGTTAGTTGAGGACACACATGCCAAATAAGTTTCGGAGAATGCTTCTGTGTAGATTTAATGGGGAGATATTTCGTTTTTCACCATAGGCCCGAATGCGCTCGAAATGTCCACTTCCAGACACTACAGAAAGAGGGTTTCCAACCTGCTCTATGAAAGGGAATGTTCAGCTAAGTGAGTTGAATGCAGATATCACAAAGTAGTTTCTGACAGTGCTTCTGTCTAGATTTCAGATGAAGATATTCCCGTTTCCAATGAAATCGTTAGAACTATCTAGATATCCACTTACAGATTCTACAAAAAGAGTGTTTCGAAAGTGCTCTGTCAAAAGAATGGTTCAACTCTGTTAGTTGAGGACACTCATCACAAAGAAGTTTCTGAGAATGCTTTTGTCAAGATTTTATATGAAGATATTCCCGTTTCCTATGAAATCTTCACAGTTATCCAAATATCCCCTTGAAGATTCTACAAAAAGAGTGTTTCCAAACTGCTGTAGCAAAAGAAATGTTGAACTCTGTTAGTTGAGGACAAACATCACAAAGAAGTTTCTGAGAATGCTTCTGTCAAGATTTTATATGAAGATATTACCGTTTACAACGAAATCTTCACAGTTATCCAAATATCCACTTGCAGATTCTACAAAAAGAGTGTTTCCAAACTGCTATATCAAAAGAAATGATCAAGTCTGTTAGTGGAGTAAACTCATCCCAAATAAGTTTCTTAGAATGCTTTTGTCTAGATTTTATGGGATGATATTTCCTTTTTCACCATAGGCCTGAAAGCGCTGGAAATGTCCACTTCCAGATACTACAGAAAGACTGTTTCAAACCTACTCTATGAAAGGGAATGTTCAGCTCTGTGACTTGAATGCAGATATGACAAAGTAGTTTCTGACAGAGCTTCTGTCTAGATTTTAGATGAAGATATTCCCGTTTCCAATGAAATCATCACAGTTATCCAAATATCCACTTACAGATTCTACAAAAACAGTGTTTCCAAACTGCTGTATCCAAAGAAAGGTTCAACTCTGTTAGTTGAGGACACACATCCCAAATAAGTTTCTGAGAACGCTTCTGTGTAGATTTAAAGGGGAGATATTTCGTTTTTCACCATAGGCCCGAATGCGCTCGAAATGTCCACTTCCAGACACTACAGAAAGAGGGTTTCCAACCTGCTCTATGAAAGGGAATGTTCAGCTCTGTGACTTGAATGCAGATATCACAAAGTAGTTTCTGACAGTGCTTCTGTCTAGAATTTAGATGAAGATATTCCCGTTTCCAACGAAATCCTTAGGACTATCTAGATATCCAATTACAGATTCCACAAAAAGAGTGTTTCCAAACTGCTCTATAAAAAGAAAGGTTCAACTCTGTTAGTTGAGGACACTCATCACCAAGAAGTTTCTGAGAATGCTTCTGTCTAGATTTTATATGAACATATTCCCGTTTCCAATGAAATCTTCACAGTTATCCAAACATCGACTTGCAGATTCTACAAAAAGAGTGTTTCCAAACTGCTCTATCAAAAGCAAGTTTCAAATCTCTTAGTTGAGGACACACATGCCAAATAAGTTTCTGAGAATGCTTCTGTGTAGTTTTTATGGGAAGATATTACGTTTTTCACCATAGGCCCGAATGCGCTCGAAATATCCACTTCCAGATACTACAGAAAGAGGGTTTCAAACCTGCTCTTTGAAAGGGAATGTTCAGCTCTGTGACTTGAATGCAGATATCACAAAGTAGTTTCTGACAGTGCTTCTGTCTAGATTTCAGATGAAGATATTCCCTTTTCCAATGAAATCGTTAGAACTATCTAGATATCCACTAACAGATTCGACAAAAAGAGTGTTTCCAAAGTGCTCTGTCAAAAGAAAGGTTCAACTCTGTTAGTTGAGGACACTCATCACAAAGAAGTTTCTGAGAATGCTTCTGTCTAGATTTTATATGAAGATATTCCCGTTTCCAACGAAATCATCACAGTTATCCAACTTCCACTTGCAGATTCTACAAAAAGAGTGTTTCCAAATTGCTGTATCAAAAGAAAGGTTGAACTCTGTTAGTTGAGGACACACATCACAAAGAAGTTTCTGAGAATGCTTCTGTCTATATTTTACATGAAGATGTTCCCGTTTCCTATGAAATCTTCACAGCTTTCCAAATATCCACTTGCAGATTCTACAAAAAGAGTGTTTCCAAACTGCTGTATCAAAAGAAAGTTCAACTCTCTTAGTTGAGGACACACATCCCAAATAAGTTTCTGAGACAGCCTCTGTCTCGTTTTTATGGGAAATACTTCCTTTTTCTCCGTAGGCCTGAAAGCACTCGAAATGTCCACTTCCAGATACTGCAGAAAGAGTGTTTCAAACCTGCTCTATGAAACGGAATGTTCAGCTCTGAGACTTGAATGCAGATATCACAAAGTAGTTTCTGACAGTGCTTCTGTCTAGATTTTAGAAGAAGATATTCCCGTTTCCAACAAAATCGTTAGAACTGTCTTGATATCCACATACAGATTCTACAAAAAGAGTGTTTCCAAACCGCTCTATAAAAAGAAAGGTTCAACTCTGTTAGTTGAGGACACACATCACAAGGAAGTTTCTGAGAATGCTTCTGTCTAGATTTTATATAAAGATATTCCCGTTTCCAATGAAATCTTCACAGTTACCCAAATATCCACTTGAAGATTCTACAAAAAGAGTGTTTCCAAACTGCTGTAGCAAAAGAAATGTTGAACTCTGTTAGTTGAGGACACACATCACAAAGAAGTTTCTGAGAATGCCTCTTTCTAGATTTTAGATGAAGATATTCCCGTTTCCAACGATATCATCACAGTTAAACAAATATCCACTTGCAGATTCTACAAAAAGAGTGTTTCCAAACTGCTCTATCCAAAGAAAGGTTCAACTCCGTTAGTTAAGGACACACATCACAAAGAAGTTTCTGAGAATGCTTCTGTCTAGATTTTAAATGAAGATATTCCCGTTTCCTACGAAATCTTCAGAGCTATAACAATATCCACTTACAGATTCTACAAAAAGAGTGTTTCCAAACTGCTGTAGAAAAGAAAGGTTCAACTCTGTTAGTTGAGGACACACATCACAAAGAAGTTTCTGAGAATGCTTCTGTCTAGATTTTACATGAAGATATCCCCGTTTCCTACGAAATCTTCACAGCTTTCCAAATATCCACTTGCAGATTCTACAAAAAGTGTGTTTCCAAACTGCTGTATCAAAAGAAAGGTTCAACTCTCTTAGTTGTGGACACACATCCCACATAAGTTTCTGAGAAATCCTCCGTCTCGTTTTTATGGGAAGATACTTCCTTTTTCACCGTAGGCCTGAAAGCGCTCGAAATGTCCACTTGCAGATACTGCAGAAAGAGTGTTTCAAACCTGCTCTATGAAGCGGAATGTTCAGCTCTGAGGCTTGAATGCAGATATCACAAAGTAGTTTCTGACAGTGCTTCTGTCTAGATTTTAGAAGAAGATATTCCCGTTTCCAATGAAATCGTTAGAACTATCTTGATATCCACATACAGATTCTACAAAAAGAGTGTTTCCAAACTGCTCTATAAAAAGAAAGGTTCAACTCTGTTAGTTGAGGACACTCATCACAAAGAAGTTTCTGAGAATGCTTCTGTCTAGATTTTATAGGAAGATATTCCCGTTTCCAACGAAATCTTCACAGTTATCCAAAAATAGACTTGCAGATTCTACAAAAAGAGTGTTTCCAAACTGCTCTATCAAAAGAAAGTTTCAACTCTGTTAGTTGAGGACACACATGCCAAATAAGTTTCGGAGAATGCTTCTGTGTAGATTTAATGGGGAGATATTTCGTTTTTCACCATAGGCCCGAATGCGCTCGAAATGTCCACTTCCAGACACTACAGAAAGAGGGTTTCCAACCTGCTCTATGAAAGGGAATGTTCAGCTAAGTGAGTTGAATGCAGATATCACAAAGTAGTTTCTGACAGTGCTTCTGTCTAGATTTCAGATGAAGATATTCCCGTTTCCAATGAAATCGTTAGAACTATCTAGATATCCACTTACAGATTCTACAAAAAGAGTGTTTCGAAAGTGCTCTGTCAAAAGAATGGTTCAACTCTGTTAGTTGAGGACACTCATCACAAAGAAGTTTCTGAGAATGCTTTTGTCAAGATTTTATATGAAGATATTCCCGTTTCCTATGAAATCTTCACAGTTATCCAAATATCCCCTTGAAGATTCTACAAAAAGAGTGTTTCCAAACTGCTGTAGCAAAAGAAATGTTGAACTCTGTTAGTTGAGGACAAACATCACAAAGAAGTTTCTGAGAATGCTTCTGTCAAGATTTTATATGAAGATATTACCGTTTCCAACGAAATCTTCACAGTTATCCAAATATCCACTTGCAGATTCTACAAAAAGAGTGTTTCCAAACTGCTATATCAAAAGAAATGATCAAGTCTGTTAGTGGAGTAAACTCATCCCAAATAAGTTTCTTAGAATGCTTTTGTCTAGATTTTATGGGATGATATTTCCTTTTTCACCATAGGCCTGAAAGCGCTGGAAATGTCCACTTCCAGATACTACAGAAAGACTGTTTCAAACCTACTCTATGAAAGGGAATGTTCAGCTCTGTGACTTGAATGCAGATATGACAAAGTAGTTTCTGACAGAGCTTCTGTCTAGATTATAGATGAAGATATTCCCGTTTCCAACAAAATCATCACAGTTATCCAAATATCCACTTACAGATTCTACAAAAACAGTGTTTCCAAACTGCTGTATCCAAAGAAAGGTTCAACTCTGTTAGTTGAGGACACACATCCCAAATAAGTTTCTGAGAACGCTTCTGTGTAGATTTAAAGGGGAGATATTTCGTTTTTCACCATAGGCCCGAATGCGCTCGAAATGTCCACTTCCAGACACTACAGAAAGAGGGTTTCCAACCTGCTCTATGAAAGGGAATGTTCAGCTCTGTGACTTGAATGCAGATATCACAAAGTAGTTTCTGACAGTGCTTCTGTCTAGAATTTAGATGAAGATATTCCCGTTTCCAACGAAATCCTTAGGACTATCTAGATATCCAATTACAGATTCCACAAAAAGAGTGTTTCCAAACTGCTCTATAAAAAGAAAGGTTCAACTCTGTTAGTTGAGGACACTCATCACCAAGAAGTTTCTGAGAATGCTTCTGTCTAGATTTTATATGAACATATTCCCGTTTCCAACGAAATCTTCACAGTTATCCAAAGATCGACTTGCAGATTCTACAAAAAGAGTGTTTCCAAACTGCTCTATCAAAAGAAAGTTTCAAATCTCTTAGTTGAGGACACACATGCCAAATAAGTTTCTGAGAATGCTTCTGTGTAGTTTTTATGGGAAGATATTACGTTTTTCACCATAGGCCCGAATGCGCTCGAAATATCCACTTCCAGATACTACAGAAAGAGGGTTTCAAACCTGCTCTTTGAAAGGGAATGTTCAGCTCTGTGACTTGAATGCAGATATCACAAAGTAGTTTCTGACAGTGCTTCTGTCTAGATTTCATATGAAGATATTCCCTTTTCCAATGAAATCGTTAGAACTATCTAGATATCCACTAACAGATTCGACAAAAAGAGTGTTTCCAAAGTGCTCTGTCAAAAGAAAGGTTCAACTCTGTTAGTTGAGGACACTCATCACAAAGAAGTTTCTGAGAATGCTTCTGTCTAGATTTTATATGAAGATATTCCCGTTTCCAACAAAATCATCACAGTTATCCAACTTCCACTTGCAGATTCTACAAAAAGAGTGTTTCCAAATTGCTGTATCAAAAGAAAGGTTGAACTCTGTTAGTTGAGGACACACATCACAAAGAAGTTTCTGAGAATGCTTCTGTCTATATTTTACATGAAGATGTTCCCGTTTCCTATGAAATCTTCACAGCTTTCCAAATATCCACTTGCAGATTCTACAAAAAGAGTGTTTCCAAACTGCTGTATCAAAAGAAAGTTCAACTCTCTTAGTTGAGGACACACATCCCAAATAAGTTTCTGAGACAGCCTCTGTCTCGTTTTTATGGGAAATACTTCCTTTTTCTCCGTAGGCCTGAAAGCACTCGAAATGTCCACTTCCAGATACTGCAGAAAGAGTGTTTCAAACCTGCTCTATGAAACGGAATGTTCAGCTCTGAGACTTGAATGCAGATATCACAAAGTAGTTTCTGACAGTGCTTCTGTCTAGATTTTAGAAGAAGATATTCCCGTTTCCAACAAAATCGTTAGAACTGTCTTGATATCCACATACAGATTCTACAAAAAGAGTGTTTCCAAACCGCTCTATAAAAAGAAAGGTTCAACTCTGTTAGTTGAGGACACACATCACAAGGAAGTTTCTGAGAATGCTTCTGTCTAGATTTTATATAAAGATATTCCCGTTTCCAATGAAATCTTCACAGTTACCCAAATATCCACTTGAAGATTCTACAAAAAGAGTGTTTCCAAACTGCTGTAGCAAAAGAAATGTTGAACTCTGTTAGTTGAGGACACACATCACAAAGAAGTTTCTGAGAATGCCTCTTTCTAGATTTTAGATGAAGATATTCCCGTTTCCAACGATATCATCACAGTTAAACAAATATCCACTTGCAGATTCTACAAAAAGAGTGTTTCCAAACTGCTCTATCCAAAGAAAGGTTCAACTCCGTTAGTTAAGGACACACATCACAAAGAAGTTTCTGAGAATGCTTCTGTCTAGATTTTAAATGAAGATATTCCCGTTTCCTACGAAATCTTCAGAGCTATAACAATATCCACTTACAGATTCTACAAAAAGAGTGTTTCCAAACTGCTGTAGCAAAAGAAAGGTTCAACTCTGTTAGTTGAGGACACACATCACAAAGAAGTTTCTGAGAATGCTTCTGTCTAGATTTTACATGAAGATATCCCCGTTTCCTACGAAATCTTCACAGCTTTCCAAATATCCACTTGCAGATTCTACAAAAAGTGTGTTTCCAAACTGCTGTATCAAAAGAAAGGTTCAACTCTCTTAGTTGTGGACACACATCCCTCATAAGTTTCTGAGAAATCCTCCGTCTCGTTTTTATGGGAAGATACTTCCTTTTTCACCGTAGGCCTGAAAGCGCTCGAAATGTCCACTTGCAGATACTGCAGAAAGAGTGTTTCAAACCTGCTCTATGAAGCGGAATGTTCAGCTCTGAGGCTTGAATGCAGATATCACAAAGTAGTTTCTGACAGTGCTTCTGTCTAGATTTTAGAAGAAGATATTCCCGTTTCCAATGAAATCGTTAGAACTATCTTGATATCCACATACAGATTCTACAAAAAGAGTGTTTCCAAACTGCTCTATAAAAAGAAAGGTTCAACTCTGTTAGTTGAGGACACTCATCACAAAGAAGTTTCTGAGAATGCTTCTGTCTAGATTTTATAGGAAGATATTCCCGTTTCCAACGAAATCTTCACAGTTATCCAAAAATAGACTTGCAGATTCTACAAAAAGAGTGTTTCCAAACTGCTCTATCAAAAGAAAGTTTCAACTCTGTTAGTTGAGGACACACATGCCAAATAAGTTTCGGAGAATGCTTCTGTGTAGATTTAATGGGGAGATATTTCGTTTTTCACCATAGGCCCGAATGCGCTCGAAATGTCCACTTCCAGACACTACAGAAAGAGGGTTTCCAACCTGCTCTATGAAAGGGAATGTTCAGCTAAGTGAGTTGAATGCAGATATCACAAAGTAGTTTCTGACAGTGCTTCTGTCTAGATTTCAGATGAAGATATTCCCGTTTCCAATGAAATCGTTAGAACTATCTAGATATCCACTTACAGATTCTACAAAAAGAGTGTTTCGAAAGTGCTCTGTCAAAAGAATGGTTCAACTCTGTTAGTTGAGGACACTCATCACAAAGAAGTTTCTGAGAATGCTTTTGTCAAGATTTTATATGAAGATATTCCCGTTTCCTATGAAATCTTCACAGTTATCCAAATATCCCCTTGAAGATTCTACAAAAAGAGTGTTTCCAAACTGCTGTAGCAAAAGAAATGTTGAACTCTGTTAGTTGAGGACAAACATCACAAAGAAGTTTCTGAGAATGCTTCTGTCAAGATTTTATATGAAGATATTACCGTTTCCAACGAAATCTTCACAGTTATCCAAATATCCACTTGCAGATTCTACAAAAAGAGTGTTTCCAAACTGCTATATCAAAAGAAATGATCAAGTCTGTTAGTGGAGTAAACTCATCCCAAATAAGTTTCTTAGAATGCTTTTGTCTAGATTTTATGGGATGATATTTCCTTTTTCACCATAGGCCTGAAAGCGCTGGAAATGTCCACTTCCAGATACTACAGAACGAGTGTTTCAAACCTACTCTATGAAAGGGAATGTTCAGCTCTGTAACTTGAATGCAGATATGACAAAGTAGTTTCTGACAGAGCTTCTGTCTAGATTTTAGATGAAGATATTCCCGTTTCCAACGAAATCATCACAGTTATCCAAATATCCACTTACAGATTCTACAAAATCAGTGTTTCCAAGCTGCTGTATCCAAAGAAAGGCTCAACTCTGTTAGTTGAGGACACACATCCCAAATAAGTTTCTGAGAACGCTTCTGTGTAGATTTAAAGGGGAGATATTTCGTTTTTCACCATAGGCCCGAATGCGCTCGAAATGTCCACTTCCAGACACTACAGAAAGAGGGTTTCCAACCTGCTCTATGAAAGGGAATGTTCAGCTCTGTGACTTGAATGCAGATATCACAAAGTAGTTTCTGACAGTGCTTCTGTCTAGAATTTAGATGAAGATATTCCCGTTTCCAACGAAATCCTTAGGACTATCTAGATATCCAATTACAGATTCCACAAAAAGAGTGTTTCCGAACTGCTCCATAAAAAGAAAGGTTCAACTCTGTTAGTTGAGGACACTCATCACCAAGAAGTTTCTGAGAATGCTTCTGTCTAGATTTTATATGAACATATTCCCGTTTCCAACGAAATCTTCACAGTTATCCAAAGATCGACTTGCAGATTCTACAAAAAGAGTGTTTCCAAACTGGTCTATCAAAAGAAAGTTTCAAATCTCTTAGTTGAGGACACACATGCCAAATAAGTTTCTGAGAATGCTTTTGTGTAGTTTTTATGGGAAGATATTACGTTTTTCACCATTGGCCCGAATGCGCTCGAAATATCCACTTCCAGATACTTCAGAAAGAGGCTTTAAAACCTGCTCTTTGAAAGGGAATGTTCAGCTCTGTGACTTGAATGCAGATATCACAAAGTAGTTTCTGACAGTGCTTCTGTCTAGATTTCAGATGAAGATATTCCCTTTTCCAATGAAATCGTTATAACTATCTAGATATCCACTAACAGATTCGACAAAAAGAGTGTTTCCAAAGTGCTCTGTCAAAAGAAAGGTTGAACTCTGTTAGTTGAGGACACTCATCACAAAGAAGCTTCTGAGAATGCTTCTGTCTAGATTTTATATGAAGATATTCCCGTTTCCAACGAAATCATCACAGTTATCCAACTTCCACTTGCAGATTCTACAAAAAGAGTGTTTCCAAATTGCTGTATCAAAAGAAGGTTGAACTCTGTTAGTTGAGGACACACATCACAAAGAAGTTTCTGAGAATGCTTCTGTCTATATTTTACATGAAGATGTTCCCGTTTCCTATGAAATCTTCACAGTTATCCAACTTCCACTTGCAGATTCTACAAAAAGAGTGTTTCCAAACTGCTGTAGCAAAAGAAATGTTGAAATCTGTTAGTTGAGGACACACATCACAAAGAAGTTTCTGAGAATGCTTCTTTCTAGATTTTAGATGAAGATATTCCCGTTTCCAACGATATCATCACAGTTAAACAAATATCCACTTGCAGATTCTACAAAAAGAGTGTTTCCAAACTGCTCTATCCAAAGGAAGGTTCAACTCCGTTAGTTGAGGACACACATCACAAAGAAGTTTCTGAGAATGCTTCTGTCTAGATTTTAAATGAAGATATTCCCGTTTCCTACGAAATCTTCAGAGCTATAACAATATCCACTTACAGATTCTACAAAAAGAGTGTTTCCAAACTGCTGTAGCAAAAGAAAGGTTCAACTCTGTTAGTTGAGGACACACATCACAAAGAAGTTTCTGAGAATGCTTCTGTCTAGATTTTACATGAAGATATCCCCGTTTCCTACGAAATCTTCACAGCTTTCCAAATATCCACTTGCAGATTCTACAAAAAGTGTGTTTCCAAACTGCTGTATCAAAAGAAAGGTTCAACTCTCTTAGTTGTGGACACACATCCCACATAAGTTTCTGAGAAATCCTCCGTCTCGTTTTTATGGGAAGATACTTCCTTTTTCACCGTAGGCCTGAAAGCGCTCGAAATGTCCACTTGCAGATACTGCAGAAAGAGTGTTTCAAACCTGCTCTATGAAACGGAATGTTCAGCTCTGAGGCTTGAATGCAGATATCACAAAGTAGTTTCTGACAGTGCTTCTGTCTAGATTTTAGAAGAAGATATTCCCGTTTCCAATGAAATCGTTAGAACTATCTTGATATCCACATACAGATTCTACAAAAAGAGTGTTTCCAAACTGCTCTATAAAAAGAAAGGTTCAACTCTGTTAGTTGAGGACACTCATCACAAAGAAGTTTCTGAGAATGCTTCTGTCTAGATTTTATAGGAAGATATTCCCGTTTCCAACGAAATCTTCACAGTTATCCAAAAATCGACTTGCAGATTCTACAAAAAGAGTGTTTTCAAACTGCTCTATCAAAAGAAAGTTTCAAATCTGTTAGTTGAGGACACACATGCCAAATAAGTTTCGGAGAATGCTTCTGTGTAGATTTAATGGGGAGATATTTCGTTTTTCACCATAGGCCCGAATGTGCTCGAAATGTCCACTTCCAGACACTACAGAAAGAGGGTTTCCAACCTGCTCTATGAAAGGGAATGTTCAGCTAAGTGAGGTGAATGCAGATATCACAAAGTAGTTTCTGACAGTGCTTCTGTCTAGATTTCAGATGAAGATATTCCCGTTTCCAATGAAATCGTTAGAACTATCTAGATATCCACTTACAGATTCTACAAAAAGAGTGTTTCGAAAGTGCTCTGTCAAAAGAATGGTTCAACTCTGTTAGTTGAGGACACTCATCACAAAGAAGTTTCTGAGAATGCTTTTGTCAAGATTTTATATGAAGATATTCCCGTTTCCTATGAAATCTTCACAGTTATCCAAATATCCCCTTGAAGATTCTACAAAAAGAGTGTTTCCAAACTGCTGTAGCAAAAGAAATGTTGAACTCTGTTAGTTGAGGACAAACATCACAAAGAAGTTTCTGAGAATGCTTCTGTCAAGATTTTATATGAAGATATTACCGTTTACAACGAAATCTTCACAGTTATCCAAATATCCACTTGCAGATTCTACAAAAAGAGTGTTTCCAAACTGCTATATCAAAAGAAATGATCAAGTCTGTTAGTGGAGTAAACTCATCCCAAATAAGTTTCTTAGAATGCTTTTGTCTAGATTTTATGGGATGATATTTCCTTTTTCACCATAGGCCTGAAAGCGCTGGAAATGTCCACTTCCAGATACTACAGAAAGACTGTTTCAAACCTACTCTATGAAAGGGAATGTTCAGCTCTGTGACTTGAATGCAGATATGACAAAGTAGTTTCTGACAGAGCTTCTGTCTAGATTTTAGATGAAGATATTCCCGTTTCCAACGAAATCATCACAGTTATCCAAATATCCACTGACAGATTCTACAAAAACAGTGTTTCCAAACTGCTGTATCCAAAGAAAGGTTCAACTCTGTTAGTTGAGGACACACATCCCAAATAAGTTTCTGAGAACGCTTCTGTGTAGATTTAAAGGGGAGATATTTCGTTTTTCACCATAGGCCCGAATGCGCTCGAAATGTCCACTTCCAGACACTACAGAAAGAGGGTTTCCAACCTGCTCTATGAAAGGGAATGTTCAGCTCTGTGACTTGAATGCAGATATCACAAAGTAGTTTCTGACAGTGCTTCTGTCTAGAATTTAGATGAAGATATTCCCGTTTCCAACGAAATCCTTAGGACTATCTAGATATCCAATTACAGATTCCACAAAAAGAGTGTTTCCAAACTGCTCTATAAAAAGAAAGGTTCAACTCTGTTAGTTGAGGACACTCATCACCAAGAAGTTTCTGAGAATGCTTCTGTCTAGATTTTATATGAACATATTCCCGTTTCCAACGAAATCTTCACAGTTATCCAAAGATCGACTTGCAGATTCTACAAAAAGAGTGTTTCCAAACTGCTCTATCAAAAGCAAGTTTCAAATCTCTTAGTTGAGGACACACATGCCAAATAAGTTTCTGAGAATGCTTCTGTGTAGTTTTTATGGGATGATATTACGTTTTTCACCATAGGCCCGAATGCGCTCGAAATATCCACTTCCAGATACTACAGAAAGAGGGTTTCAAACCTGCTCTTTGAAAGGGAATGTTCAGCTCTGTGACTTGAATGCAGATATCACAAAGTAGTTTCTGACAGTGCTTCTGTCTAGATTTCAGATGAAGATATTCCCTTTTCCAATGAAATCGTTAGAACTATCTAGATATCCACTAACAGATTCGACAAAAAGAGTGTTTCCAAAGTGCTCTGTCAAAAGAAAGGTTCAACTCTGTTAGTTGAGGACACTCATCACAAAGAAGTTTCTGAGAATGCTTCTGTCTAGATTTTATATGAAGATATTCCCGTTTCCAACGAAATCATCACAGTTATCCAACTTCCACTTGCAGATTCTACAAAAAGAGTGTTTCCAAATTGCTGTATCAAAAGAAAGGTTGAACTCTGTTAGTTGAGGACACACATCACAAAGAAGTTTCTGAGAATGCTTCTGTCTATATTTTACATGAAGATGTTCCCGTTTCCTATGAAATCTTCACAGCTTTCCAAATATCCACTTGCAGATTCTACAAAAAGAGTGTTTCCAAACTGCTGTATCAAAAGAAAGTTCAACTCTCTTAGTTGAGGACACACATCCCAAATAAGTTTCTGAGACAGCCTCTGTCTCGTTTTTATGGGAAATACTTCCTTTTTCTCCGTAGGCCTGAAAGCACTCGAAATGTCCACTTCCAGATACTGCAGAAAGAGTGTTTCAAACCTGCTCTATGAAACGGAATGTTCAGCTCTGAGACTTGAATGCAGATATCACAAAGTAGTTTCTGACAGTGCTTCTGTCTAGATTTTAGAAGAAGATATTCCCGTTTCCAACAAAATCGTTAGAACTGTCTTGATATCCACATACAGATTCTACAAAAAGAGTGTTTCCAAACCGCTCTATAAAAAGAAAGGTTCAACTCTGTTAGTTGAGGACACACATCACAAGGAAGTTTCTGAGAATGCTTCTGTCTAGATTTTATATAAAGATATTCCCGTTTCCAATGAAATCTTCACAGTTACCCAAATATCCACTTGAAGATTCTACAAAAAGAGTGTTTCCAAACTGCTGTAGCAAAAGAAATGTTGAACTCTGTTAGTTGAGGACACACATCACAAAGAAGTTTCTGAGAATGCCTCTTTCTAGATTTTAGATGAAGATATTCCCGTTTCCAACGATATCATCACAGTTAAACAAATATCCACTTGCAGATTCTACAAAAAGAGTGTTTCCAAACTGCTCTATCCAAAGAAAGGTTCAACTCCGTTAGTTAAGGACACACATCACAAAGAAGTTTCTGAGAATGCTTCTGTCTAGATTTTAAATGAAGATATTCCCGTTTCCTACGAAATCTTCAGAGCTATAACAATATCCACTTACAGATTCTACAAAAAGAGTGTTTCCAAACTGCTGTAGCAAAAGAAAGGTTCAACTCTGTTAGTTGAGGACACACATCACAAAGAAGTTTCTGAGAATGCTTCTGTCTAGATTTTACATGAAGATATCCCCGTTTCCTACGAAATCTTCACAGCTTTCCAAATATCCACTTGCAGATTCTACAAAAAGTGTGTTTCCAAACTGCTGTATCAAAAGAAAGGTTCAACTCTCTTAGTTGTGGACACACATCCCTCATAAGTTTCTGAGAAATCCTCCGTCTCGTTTTTATGGGAAGATACTTCCTTTTTCACCGTAGGCCTGAAAGCGCTCGAAATGTCCACTTGCAGATACTGCAGAAAGAGTGTTTCAAACCTGCTCTATGAAGCGGAATGTTCAGCTCTGAGGCTTGAATGCAGATATCACAAAGTAGTTTCTGACAGTGCTTCTGTCTAGATTTTAGAAGAAGATATTCCCGTTTCCAATGAAATCGTTAGAACTATCTTGATATCCACATACAGATTATACAAAAAGAGTGTTTCCAAACTGCTCTATAAAAAGAAAGGTTCAACTCTGTTAGTTGAGGACACTCATCACAAAGAAGTTTCTGAGAATGCTTCTGTCTAGATTTTATAGGAAGATATTCCCGTTTCCAACGAAATCTTCACAGTTATCCAAAAATAGACTTGCAGATTATACAAAAAGAGTGTTTCCAAACTGCTCTATCAAAAGAAAGTTTCAACTCTGTTAGTTGAGGACACACATGCCAAATAAGTTTCGGAGAATGCTTCTGTGTAGATTTAATGGGGAGATATTTCGTTTTTCACCATAGGCCCGAATGCGCTCGAAATGTCCACTTCCAGACACTACAGAAAGAGGTTTTCCAACCTGCTCTATGAAAGGGAATGTTCAGCTAAGTGAGTTGAATGCAGATATCACAAAGTAGTTTCTGACAGTGCTTCTGTCTAGATTTCAGATGAAGATATTCCCGTTTCCAATGAAATCGTTAGAACTATCTAGATATCCACTTACAGATTCTACAAAAAGAGTGTTTCGAAAGTGCTCTGTCAAAAGAATGGTTCAACTCTGTTAGTTGAGGACACTCATCACAAAGAAGTTTCTGAGAATGCTTTTGTCAAGATTTTATATGAAGATATTCCCGTTTCCTATGAAATCTTCACAGTTATCCAAATATCCCCTTGAAGATTCTACAAAAAGAGTGTTTCCAAACTGCTGTAGCAAAAGAAATGTTGAACTCTGTTAGTTGAGGACAAACATCACAAAGAAGTTTCTGAGAATGCTTCTGTCAAGATTTTATATGAAGATATTACCGTTTCCAACGAAATCTTCACAGTTATCCAAATATCCACTTGCAGATTCTACAAAAAGAGTGTTTCCAAACTGCTATATCAAAAGAAATGATCAAGTCTGTTAGTGGAGTAAACTCATCCCAAATAAGTTTCTTAGAATGCTTTTGTCTAGATTTTATGGGATGATATTTCCTTTTTCACCATAGGCCTGAAAGCGCTGGAAATGTCCACTTCCAGATACTACAGAAAGACTGTTTCAAACCTACTCTATGAAAGGGAATGTTCAGCTCTGTGACTTGAATGCAGATATGACAAAGTAGTTTCTGACAGAGCTTCTGTCTAGATTTTAGATGAAGATATTCCCGTTTCCAACGAAATCATCACAGTTATCCAAATATCCACTTACAGATTCTACAAAAACAGTGTTTCCAAACTGCTGTATCCAAAGAAAGGTTCAACTCTGTTAGTTGAGGACACACATCCCAAATAAGTTTCTGAGAACGCTTCTGTGTAGATTTAAAGGGGAGATATTTCGTTTTTCACCATAGGCCCGAATGCGCTCGAAATGTCCACTTCCAGACACTACAGAAAGAGGGTTTCCAACCTGCTCTATGAAAGGGAATGTTCAGCTCTGTGACTTGAATGCAGATATCACAAAGTAGTTTCTGACAGTGCTTCTGTCTAGAATTTAGATGAAGATATTCCCGTTTCCAACGAAATCCTTAGGACTATCTAGATATCCAATTACAGATTCCACAAAAAGAGTGTTTCCAAACTGCTCTATAAAAAGAAAGGTTCAACTCTGTTAGTTGAGGACACTCATCACCAAGAAGTTTCTGAGAATGCTTCTGTCTAGATTTTATATGAACATATTCCCGTTTCCAACGAAATCTTCACAGTTATCCAAAGATCGACTTGCAGATTCTACAAAAAGAGTGTTTCCAAACTGCTCTATCAAAAGAAAGTTTCAAATCTCTTAGTTGAGGACACACATGCCAAATAAGTTTCTGAGAATGCTTCTGTGTAGTTTTTATGGGAAGATATTACGTTTTTCACCATAGGCCCGAATGCGCTCGAAATATCCACTTCCAGATACTACAGAAAGAGGGTTTCAAACCTGCTCTTTGAAAGGGAATGTTCAGCTCTGTGACTTGAATGCAGATATCACAAAGTAGTTTCTGACAGTGCTTCTGTCTAGATTTCAGATGAAGATATTCCCTTTTCCAATGAAATCGTTAGAACTATCTAGATATCCACTAACAGATTCGACAAAAAGAGTGTTTCGAAAGTGCTCTGTCAAAAGAAAGGTTCAAATCTGTTAGTTGAGGACACTCATCACAAAGAAGTTTCTGAGAATGCTTCTGTCTAGATTTTATATGAAGATATTCCCGTTTCCAACAAAATCATCACAGTTATCCAACTTCCACTTGCAGATTCTACAAAAAGAGTGTTTCCAAATTGCTGTATCAAAAGAAAGGTTGAACTCTGTTAGTTGAGGACACACATCACAAAGAAGTTTCTGAGAATGCTTCTGTCTATATTTTACATGAAGATGTTCCCGTTTGCTATGAAATCTTCACAGCTTTCAAAATATCCACTTGCAGATTCTACAAAAAGAGTGTTTCCAAACTGCTGTATCAAAAGAAAGTTCAACTCTCTTAGTTGAGGACACACATCCCAAATAAGTTTCTGAGACAGCCTCTGTCTCGTTTTTATGGGAAATACTTCCTTTTTCTCCGTAGGCCTGAAAGCACTCGAAATGTCCACTTCCAGATACTGCAGAAAGAGTGTTTCAAACCTGCTCTATGAAACGGAATGTTCAGCTCTGAGACTTGAATGCAGATATCACAAAGTAGTTTCTGACAGTGCTTCTGTCTAGATTTTAGAAGAAGATATTCCCGTTTCCAACAAAATCGTTAGAACTGTCTTGATATCCACATACAGATTCTACAAAAAGAGTGTTTCCAAACTGCTCTATAAAAAGAAAGGTTCAACTCTGTTAGTTGAGGACACTCATCACAAAGAAGTTTCTGAGAATGCTTCTGTCTAGATTTTATATGAAGATATTCCCGTTTCCAACGAAATCTTCACAGTTATCCAAAAATCGACTTGCAGATTCTACAAAAAGAGTGTTTCCAAACTGCTGTAGCAAAAGAAATGTTGAACTCTGTTAGTTGAGGACACACATCACAAAGAAGTTTCTGAGAATGCTTCTTTCTAGATTTCAGATGAAGATATTCCCGTTTCCAACGATATCATCACAGTTAAACAAATATCCACTTGCAGATTCTACAAAAAGAGTGTTTCCAAACTGCTCTATCCAAAGAAAGGTTCAACTCCGTTAGTTAAGGACACACATCACAAAGAAGTTTCTGAGAATGCTTCTGTCTAGATTTTAAATGAAGATATTCCCGTTTCCTACGAAATCTTCAGAGCTATAACAATATCCACTTACAGATTCTACAAAAAGAGTGTTTCCAAACTGCTGTAGCAAAAGAAAGGTTCAACTCTGTTAGTTGAGGACACACATCACAAAGAAGTTTCTGAGAATGCTTCTGTCTAGATTTTACATGAAGATATCCCCGTTTCCTACGAAATCTTCACAGCTTTCCAAATATCCACTTGCAGATTCTACAAAAAGTGTGTTTCCAAACTGCTGTATCAAAAGAAAGGTTCAACTCTCTTAGTTGTGGACACACATCCCACATAAGTTTCTGAGAAATCCTCCGTCTCGTTTTTATGGGAAGATACTTCCTTTTTCACCGTAGGTCTGAAAGCGCTCGAAATGTCCACTTGCAGATACTGCAGAAAGAGTGTTTCAAACCTGCTCTATGAAACGGAATGTTCTGCTCTGAGGCTTGAATGCAGATATCACAAAGTAGTTTCTGACAGTGCTTCTGTCTAGATTTTAGAAGAAGATATTCCCGTTTCCAATGAAATCGTTAGAACTATCCTGATATCCACATACAGATTCTACAAAAAGAGTGTTTCCAAACTGCTCTATAAAAAGAAAGGTTCAACTCTGTTAGTTGAGGACACTCATCACAAAGAAGTTTCTGAGAATGCTTCTGTCTAGATTTTATAGGAAGATATTCCCGTTTCCAACGAAATCTTCACAGTTATCCAAACATCGACTTGCAGATTGTACAAAAAGAGTGTTTCCAAACTGCTCTATCAAAAGAAAGTTTCAACTCTGTTAGTTGAGGACACACATGCCAAATAAGTTTCGGAGAATGCTTCTGTGTAGATTTAATGGGGAGATGTTTCGTTTTTCACCATAGGCCCGAATGCACTCGAAATGTCCACTTCCAGACACTACAGAAAGAGGGTTTCCAACCTGCTCTATGAAAGGGAATGTTCAGCTAAGTGAGTTGAATGCAGATATCACAAAGTAGTTTCTGACAGTGCTTCTGTCTAGATTTCAGGTGAAGATATTCCCGTTTCCAATGAAATCGTTAGAACTATCTAGATATCCACTAACAGATTCGACAAAAAGAGTGTTTCGAAAGTGCTCTGTCAAAAGAAAGGTTCAACTCTGTTAGTTGAGGGCACTCATCACAAAGAAGTTTCTGAGAATGCTTTTGTCAAGATTTTATATGAAGATATTCCCGTTTCCTATGAAATCTTCACAGTTATCCAAATATCCCCTTGAAGATTCTACAAAAAGAGTGTTTCCAAACTGCTGTAGCAAAAGAAATGTTGAACTCTGTTAGTTGAGGACAAACATCACAAAGAAGTTTCTGAGAATGCTTCTGTCAAGATTTTATATGAAGATATTACCGTTTCCAACGAAATCTTCACAGTTATCCAAATATCCACTTGCAGATTCTACAAAAAGAGTGTTTCCAAACTGCTATATCAAAAGAAATGATCAAGTCTGTCAGTGGAGTAAACTCATCCCAAATAAGTTTGTTAGAATGCTTTTGTCTAGATTTTATGGGATGATATTTCCTTTTTCACCATAGGCCTGAAAGCGCTGGAAATGTCCACTTCCAGATACTACAGAAAGACTGTTTCAAACCTACTCTATGAAAGGGAATGTTCAGCTCTGTGACTTGAATGCAGATATCACAAAGTAGTTTCTGACAGAGCTTCTGTCTAGATTTTAGATGAAGATATTCCCGTTTCCAACGAAATCATCACAGTTATCCAAATATCCACTTACAGATTCTACAAAAACAGTGTTTCCAAACTGCTGTATCCAAAGAAAGGTTCAACTCTGTTAGTTGAGGACACACATCCCAAATAAGTTTCTGAGAACGCTTCTGTGTAGATTTAAAGGGGAGATATTTCGTTTTTCACCATAGGCCCGAATGCGCTCGAAATGTCCGCTTCCAGACACTACAGAAAGAGGGTTTCCAACCTGCTCTATGAAAGGGAATGTTCAGCTCTGTGATTTGAATAAAGATATCACAAAGTAGTTTCTGACAGTGCTTCTGTCTAGAATTTAGATGAAGATATTCCCGTTTCCAACGAAATCCTTAGGACTATCTAGATATCCAATTACAGATTCCACAAAAAGAGTGTTTCCAAACTGCTCTATAAAAAGAAAGGTTCAACTCTGTTAGTTGAGGACACTCATCACCAAGAAGTTTCTGAGAATGCTTCTGTCTAGATTTTATATGAACATATTCCGGTTTCCAACGAAATCTTCACAGTTATCCAAAGATCGACTTGCAGATTCTACAAAAAGAGTGTTTCCAAACTGGTCTATCAAAAGAAAGTTTCAAATCTCTTAGTTGAGGGCAGACATGCCAAATAAGTTTCTGGGAATGCTTCTGTGTAGTTTTTATGGGTAGATATTACGTTTTTCACCATAGGCCCGAATGCGCTCGAAATATCCACTTGCAGATACTACAGAAAGAGGGTTTCAAACCTGCTCTTTGAAAGGGAATGTTCAGCTCTGTGACTTGAATGCAGATATCACAAAGTAGTTTCTGACAGTGCTTCTGTCTAGATTTCAGATGAAGATATTCCCTTTTCCAATTAAATCGTTAGAACTATCTAGATATCCACTAACAGATTCGACAAAAAGAGTGTTTCGAAAGTGCTCTGTCAAAAGAAAGGTTCAACTCTGTTAGTTGAGGACACTCATCACAAGGAAGTTTCTGAGAATGCTTCTGTCTAGATTTTATATGAAGATAATCCCGTTTCCAAAGAAATCATCACAGTTATCCAACTTCCACTTGCAGATTCTACAAAAAGAGTGTTTCCAAATTGCTGTATCAAAAGAAAGGTTGAACTCTGTTAGTTGAGGACACACATCACAAAGAAGTTTCTGAGAATGCTTCTGTCTATATTTTACATGAAGATGTTCCCGTTTCCTATGAAATCTTCACAGCTTTCCAAATATCCACTTGCAGATTCTACAAAAAGAGTGTTTCCAAAATGCTGTATCAAAAGAAAGTTCAACTCTCTTAGTTGAGGACACACATCCCAAATAAGTTTCTGAGACAGCCTCTGTCTCGTTTTTATGGGAAATACTTCCTTTTTCTCCGTAGGCCTGAAAGCACCCGAAATGTCCACTTCCAGATACTGCAGAAAGAGTGTTTCAAACCTGCTCTATGAAACGGAATGTTCAGCTCTGAGACTTGAATGCAGATATCACAAAGTAGTTTCTGACAGTGCTTCTGTCTAGATTTTAGAAGAAGATATTCCCGTTTCCAACAAAATCGTTAGAACTGTCTTGATATCCACATACAGATTCTACAAAAAGAGTGTTTCCAAACCGCTCTATAAAAAGAAAGGTTCAACTTTGTTAGTTGAGGACACACATCACAAGGAAGTTTCTGAGAATGCTTCTGTCTAGATTTTATATAAAGATATTCCTGTTTCCAATGAAATCTTCACAGTTATCCAAATATCCACTTGAAGATTCTACAAAAAGAGTGTTTCCAAACTGCTGTAGCAAAAGAAATGTTGAACTCTGTTAGTTGAGGACACACATCACAAAGAAGTTTCTGAGAATGCTTCTTTCTAGATTTTAGATGAAGATATTCCCGTTTCCAACGATATCATCACAGTTAAACAAATATCCACTTGCAGATTCTACAAAAAGAGTGTTTCCAAACTGCTCTATACAAAGAAAGGTTCAACTCTGTTAGTTGAAGACAAACATCACAAAGAAGTTTCTGAGAATGCTTCTGTCTAGATTTTAAATGAAGATATTCCCGTTTCCAATGAAATCTTCAGAGCTATACCAATATCCACTTACAGATTCTACAAAAAGAGTGTTTCCAAACTGCTGAAGCAAAAGAAAGGTTCAACTCTGTTAGTTGAGGACACACATCACAAAGAAGTTTCTGAGAATGCTTCTGTCTAGATTTTAAATGAAGATATTCCCGTTTCCAACGAAATCTTCAGAGCTATCCCAATATCCACTTACAGATTCTACAAAAAGAGTGTTTCCAAACTGCTGTAGCAAAAGAAAGGTTCAACTCTGTTAGTTGAGGACACACATCACAAAGAAGTTTCTGAGAATGCTTCTGTCTAGATTTTACATGAAGATATTCCCGTTACCTACGAAATCTTCACAGCTTTCCAAATATCCACTTACAGATTCTACAAAAAGTGTGTTTCCAAACTGCTGTATCAAAAGAAAGGTTCAACTCTCTTAGTTGTGGACACACATCCCACATAAGTTTCTGAGAAATCCTCCGTCTCGTTTTTATGGGAAGATACTTCCTTTTTCTCCGTAGGCCTGAAAGCGCTCGAAATGTCCAATTCCAGATACTGCAGAAAGAGTGTTTCAAACCAGCTCTATGAAACGGAATGTTCAGCTCTGAGACTTGAATGCAGATATCACAAAGTAGTTTCTGACAGTGCTTCTGTCTAGATTTTAGAAGAAGATATTCCCGTTTCCAATGAAATCGTTGGAACTATGTGGATATACATATACAGACTCTACAAAAAGAGTGTTTCCAAACTGCTCTATAAAAAGAAAGGTTCAACTCTGTTAGTTGAGGACACTCATCACCAAGAAGTTTCTGAGAATGCTTCTGTCTAGATTTTATATGAACATATTCCCGTTTCCAACGAAATCTTCACAGTTATCCAAAGATCGACTTGCAGATTCTACAAAAAGAGTGTTTCCAAACTGGTCTATCAAAAGAAAGTTTCAAATCTCTTAGTTGAGGGCAGACATGCCAAATAAGTTTCTGGGAATGCTTCTGTGTAGTTTTTATGGGTAGATATTACGTTTTTCACCATAGGCCCGAATGCGCTCGAAATATCCACTTGCAGATACTACAGAAAGAGGGTTTCAAACCTGCTCTTTGAAAGGGAATGTTCAGCTCTGTGACTTGAATGCAGATATCACAAAGTAGTTTCTGACAGTGCTTCTGTCTAGATTTCAGATGAAGATATTCCCTTTTCCAATTAAATCGTTAGAACTATCTAGATATCCACTAACAGATTCGACAAAAAGAGTGTTTCGAAAGTGCTCTGTCAAAAGAAAGGTTCAACTCTGTTAGTTGAGGACACTCATCACAAGGAAGTTTCTGAGAATGCTTCTGTCTAGATTTTATATGAAGATAATCCCGTTTCCAAAGAAATCATCACAGTTATCCAACTTCCACTTGCAGATTCTACAAAAAGAGTGTTTCCAAATTGCTGTATCAAAAGAAAGGTTGAACTCTGTTAGTTGAGGACACACATCACAAAGAAGTTTCTGAGAATGCTTCTGTCTATATTTTACATGAAGATGTTCCCGTTTCCTATGAAATCTTCACAGCTTTCCAAATATCCACTTGCAGATTCTACAAAAAGAGTGTTTCCAAAATGCTGTATCAAAAGAAAGTTCAACTCTCTTAGTTGAGGACACACATCCCAAATAAGTTTCTGAGACAGCCTCTGTCTCGTTTTTATGGGAAATACTTCCTTTTTCTCCGTAGGCCTGAAAGCACCCGAAATGTCCACTTCCAGATACTGCAGAAAGAGTGTTTCAAACCTGCTCTATGAAACGGAATGTTCAGCTCTGAGACTTGAATGCAGATATCACAAAGTAGTTTCTGACAGTGCTTCTGTCTAGATTTTAGAAGAAGATATTCCCGTTTCCAACAAAATCGTTAGAACTGTCTTGATATCCACATACAGATTCTACAAAAAGAGTGTTTCCAAACCGCTCTATAAAAAGAAAGGTTCAACTTTGTTAGTTGAGGACACACATCACAAGGAAGTTTCTGAGAATGCTTCTGTCTAGATTTTATATAAAGATATTCCTGTTTCCAATGAAATCTTCACAGTTATCCAAATATCCACTTGAAGATTCTACAAAAAGAGTGTTTCCAAACTGCTGTAGCAAAAGAAATGTTGAACTCTGTTAGTTGAGGACACACATCACAAAGAAGTTTCTGAGAATGCTTCTTTCTAGATTTTAGATGAAGATATTCCCGTTTCCAACGATATCATCACAGTTAAACAAATATCCACTTGCAGATTCTACAAAAAGAGTGTTTCCAAACTGCTCTATACAAAGAAAGGTTCAACTCTGTTAGTTGAAGACAAACATCACAAAGAAGTTTCTGAGAATGCTTCTGTCTAGATTTTAAATGAAGATATTCCCGTTTCCAATGAAATCTTCAGAGCTATACCAATATCCACTTACAGATTCTACAAAAAGAGTGTTTCCAAACTGCTGAAGCAAAAGAAAGGTTCAACTCTGTTAGTTGAGGACACACATCACAAAGAAGTTTCTGAGAATGCTTCTGTCTAGATTTTAAATGAAGATATTCCCGTTTCCAACGAAATCTTCAGAGCTATCCCAATATCCACTTACAGATTCTACAAAAAGAGTGTTTCCAAACTGCTGTAGCAAAAGAAAGGTTCAACTCTGTTAGTTGAGGACACACATCACAAAGAAGTTTCTGAGAATGCTTCTGTCTAGATTTTACATGAAGATATTCCCGTTACCTACGAAATCTTCACAGCTTTCCAAATATCCACTTGCAGATTCTACAAAAAGTGTGTTTCCAAACTGCTGTATCAAAAGAAAGGTTCAACTCTCTTAGTTGTGGACACACATCCCACATAAGTTTCTGAGAAATCCTCCGTCTCGTTTTTATGGGAAGATACTTCCTTTTTCTCCGTAGGCCTGAAAGCGCTCGAAATGTCCAATTCCAGATACTGCAGAAAGAGTGTTTCAAACCAGCTCTATGAAACGGAATGTTCAGCTCTGAGACTTGAATGCAGATATCACAAAGTAGTTTCTGACAGTGCTTCTGTCTAGATTTTAGAAGAAGATATTCCCGTTTCCAATGAAATCGTTGGAACTATGTGGATATACATATACAGACTCTACAAAAAGAGTGTTTCCAAACTGCTCTATAAAAAGAAAGTTTCAACTCTGTTAGTTGAGGACACTCATCACAAAGAAGTTTCCGAGAATGCTTCTGTGTAGATTTTATATGAAGATATTCCCGTTTCCAACGAAATCTTCACAGTTATCCAAATATCGACTTGCAGATTCTACAAAAAGAGTGTTTCCAAACTGCTCTATCAAAAGAAATTTCAACTCCGTTAGTTGAAGACACACATCCCAAATAAGTTTCTGAGAATGCTTCTGTGTAGATTTAATGGGGAGATATTTCGTTTTTCACCATAGGCCCGAATGCGCTTGAAATGTCCACTTCCAGACACTACAGAAAGAGGGTTTCCAACCTGCTCTATGAAAGGGAATGTTCAGCTCTGTGACTTGAATGCAGATATCACAAAGTAGTTTCTGACAGTGCTTCTGTCTAGAATTTAGATGAAGGTATTCCCGTTTCCAATGAAATCGTTAGTACTATCTAGATATCCAATTACAGATTCCACAAAAAGAGTGTTTCCAAACTGCTCTATAAAAAGAAAGGTTCAACTCTGTTAGTTGAGGACACTCATCACAAAGAAGTTTCTGAGAATTCTTCTGTGTATATTTTATATGAAGATATTCCCGTTTCCAACGAAATTTTCACAGTTATCCAATTATCCACTTGAAGGTTCTACCAAATGAGTGTTTCCAATGTGGTCTATTAATAAAATGGTTCAACTCTGTTAGTTGAGGACACTCATCACAAAGAAGTTTCTGAGAATGCTTCTGTCGAGATTTTATATGAAGATATTCCCGTTTCCAACAAAATCTTCACAGTTATCCAATCATCGACTTGCAGATTCCACAAAAAGTGTGTTTCCAAACTGCTCTATCAAAAGAAATGTTCAACTCTGTTAGTTGAGGACACACATCCCAAATATGTTTCTGAGAATGCTTCTGTCTAGATTTTATGGGTAGATATTTCGTTTTTCACCATAGGCCCGAAAGCGCTCGAAATGTCCATTTCCAGACACAACAGAAAGAGAGTTTCAAACCTGCTCTTTGAAAGGAAATATTCAGCTCTGTGACTTGAATGCAGATATCACAAAGTAGTTTCTGACAGTGCTTCTGTCTAGATTTCCGATGAAGATATACCCGTTTCCAATGAAATCGTTAGAACTATCTAGATATCCACTTACACTTTCTACAAAAAGAGTGTTTCCAAAGTGCTCTGTCAAAAGAAAGTTTCAACTCTGTTAGTTGAGGACACCCATCACAAAGAAGTTTCTGAGAATGCTTCTGTCTAGATTTTAGATGAAGATATTCCCGTTTCCAACGAAATCTTCACAGTTATCCAAATATCCACTTGAAGATTCTACAAAAAGAGTGTTTCCAAACTGCTGTAGCAAAAGAAATGTTGAACTCTGTTAGGTGAGGACACACATCACAAAGAAGTTTCTGAGAATGCTTCTTTCTAGATTTTGTATGAAGATATTACCGTTTCCAACGAAATCTTCACAGTTATCCAAATATCCGCTTGCAGATTCTTCAAAAAGAGTGTTTCCAAACTGCTATATCAAAAGAAAGGATCAACTCTGTTGGTGGAGGAAACTCATCCCAAATAAGTTTCTGAGAATGCTTCTGTCTAGATTAAATGGATGATATTTCCTTTTTCACCGTAGGCCTGAAGTCGCTCGAAATGTCCACTTCCAGATACTACAGAAAGACTGTTTCAAACCTACTCTATGAATGGGAATGTTCAGCTCTGTGACTTGAATGCAGATATCGCAAAGTAGTTTCTGACAGCCCTTCTGTCTAGATTTTAGATGAAGATATTCCCGTTTCCAATGAAATCATCACAGTTATCCAAATATCCACTTACAGATTCTACAAAAAGAGTGTTTACAAACTGCTCTACCCAAAGAAAGTTTCCACTCTGTTAGTTGAGGACACACATCCCAAATAAGTTTCTGAGAATGCTTCTGTCTAGATTAAATGGATGATATTTCCTTTTTCACCGTAGGCCTGAAGTCGCTCGAAATGTCCACTTCCAGATACTACAGAAAGACTGTTTCAAACCTACTCTATGAATGGGAATGTTCAGCTCTGTGACTTGAATGCAGATATCGCAAAGTAGTTTCTGACAGCCCTTCTGTCTAGATTTTAGATGAAGATATTCCCGTTTCCAATGAAATCATCACAGTTATCCAAATATCCACTTACAGATTCTACAAAAAGAGTGTTTACAAACTGCTCTACCCAAAGAAAGGTTCCACTCTGTTAGTTGAGGACACACATCACAAAGAAGTTTCTGAGAATGCTTCTGTCTAGATTTTAAATGAAGATATTCCCGTTTCCAACGAAATCCTCAGAGGTGTCCCAATATCCACTTACAGATTCTACAAAAAGAGTGCTTCCAAATTGCTGTATCAAAAGAAAGGTTCAACTCTGTTAGTTGAGGACACACATCACAAAGAAGTTTCTGAGAATGCTTCTGGCTAGATTTTACATGAAGATGTTCCCGTTTCCTATGAAATCTTCACAGCTTTCCAAATATCCACTTGCAGATTCTACAAAAAGAGTGTTTCCAAACTGCTGTATCAAAAGAAAGGATCAACTCTCTTAGTTGAGGACTCACATCCCAAAAAAGTTTCTGAGACAGCCTCTGTTTCGTTTTTATGGGAAATACTTCCTTTTTCACCGTAGGCCTGAAAGCGCTCGAAGTGTCCACTTCCAGATACTGCAGAAAGACTGTTTCAAACCTGCTCTATGAAACGGAATGTTCAGCTCTGAGACTTGAATGCAGATATCACAAAGTAGTTTCTCACAGTGCTTCTGTCTAGATTTTAGAAGAAGATATTCCCGTTTCCAATGAAATCGTTAGAACTCTCTTGATATCCACATACAGATTCTACAAAAAGAGTGTTTCCAAACTGCTCTATAAAAAGAAAGTTTCATCTCTATTAGTTGAGGACACTCATCACAAAGAAGTTTCTGAGAATGCTTCTGTCTAGATTTTATATGAAGATATTCCCGTTTCCAACGAAATCTTCACAGTTATCCAAACATCGACTTGCAGATTCTACAAAAAGAGTGTTTTCAAACTGCTCTATCAAAAGAAAGTTTCAACTCTGTTAGCTGAGGACACACATGCGAAATAAGTTTCGGAGAATGCTTCTGTGTAGATTTAATGGGGAGATATTTCGTTTTTCACCATAGGCCCGAATGCGCTCGAAATGTCCACTTCCAGACACTACAGAAAGAGGGTTTCCAACCTGCTCTATGAAAGGGAATGTTCAGCTCCGTGAGTTGAATGTAGATATCACAAAGTAGTTTCTGACAGTGCTTCTGTCTAGATTTCAGATGAAGATATTCCCGTTTCCAATGAAATCGTTAGAACTATCTAGATATCCACTTACAGATTCTACAAAAAGAGTGTTTTGAAAGTGCTCTGTCAAAAGAAAGGTTCAACTCTGTTAGTTGAGGACACTCATCACGAAGAAGTTTCTGAGAATGCTTTTGTCAAGATTTTATATGAAGATATTCCCGTTTCCTATGAAATCTTCACAGTTATCCAAATATCCACTTGAAGATTCTACAAAAAGAGTGTTTCCAAACTGCTGTAGCAAAAGAAATGTTGAACTCTGTTAGTTGAGGACAAACATCACAAAGAAGTTTCTGAGAAAGCTTCTGTCAAGATTTTATATGAAGATATTTCCGTTTCCAACGAAATCTTTACAGTTATCCAAATATCCACTTGCAGATTCTACAAAAAGAGTGTTTCCAAACTGCCATATCAAAAGAAATGATCAAGTCTGTTAGTGGAGTAAACTCATCCCAAATCAGTTTCTTAGAATGCTTTTGTCTAGATTTTATGGGATGATATTTCCTTTTTCACCATAGGTCTGAAAGCACTAGAAATGTCCACTTCCAGATACTACAGAAAGACTGTTTCAAACCTACTCTATGAAAGGGAATGTTCAGCTCTGTGACTTGAATGCAGATATCACAAAGTAGTTTCTGACAGCCCTTCTGTCTAGATTTTAGATGAAGATATTCCCTTTTCCAACGAAATCATCACAGTTATCCAAATATCCACTTACAGATTCTACAAAAACAGTGTTTCCAAACTGCTGTATCCAAAGAAAGGTTCAACTCTGTTAGTTGAGGACACACATCACAAAGAAGTTTCTGAGAATGCTTCTGTCTAGATTTTATATGAAGATATTCCCGTTTCCAATGAAATCTTCACAGTTATGCAAATATCCACTTGAAGATTCTACAAAAAGAGTGTTTCCAAACTGCTGTAGCAAAAGAAATGTTGAACTCTGTTAGTTGAGGACAAACATCACAAAGAAGTTTCTGAGAATGCTTCTGTCTAGATTTTAGATGAAGATATTCCCGTTTCCAATGAAATCTTCACAGTTAAACAAATATCCACTTGCAGATTCTACAAAAAGAGTGTTTCCAAACTGCTCTATCCAAAGAAAGGTTCAACTCTGTTAGTTGAGGACACACATCACAAAGAAGTTTCTGAGAATGCTTCTGTCTAGATTTTAAATGAAGATATTCCCGTTTCCAACGAAATCCTCAGAGCTGTCCTAATATCCAATTACAGATTCTACAAAAAGAGTGTTTCCAAACTGCTGTATCCAAAGAAATGTTCACCTCTGTTAGTTGAGGACACACATCACAAAGAAGTTTCTGAGAATGCTTCTGTCTAGATTTTACAGGAAGATATTCCCGTTTCCGATGAAATCTTCACATCTTTCCAAATATCCACTTGCAGATTCTACAAAAAGAGTGTTTCCAAACTGCTGTAGCAAAAGAAAGGTTCAACTCTGTTAGTTGAGGACACACATCACAAAGAAGTTTCTGAGAATGCTTCTGTCTAGATTTTACATGAAGATATTCCCGTTTCCTATGAAATCTTCACAGCTTTCCAAATATCCACTTGCAGATTCTACAAAAAGAGTGTTTCCAAACTGCTGTATCAAAAGAAAGGTTCAACTCTCTTAGTTGAGGACACACATCCCAAATAAGTTTCTGAGAAATCCTCTGTCTCGTTTTTATGGGAAGATACTTCCTTTTTCACTGTAGGCCTGAAAGCGCTCGAAATGTCCAATTCCAGATACTGCAGAAAGAGTGTTTCAAACCTGCTCTATGAAACGGAATGTTCAGCTCTGAGGCTTGAATGCAGATATCACAAAGTAGTTTCTGACAGTGCTTCTGTCTAGATTTTAGAAGAAGATATTCCCGTTTCCAATGAAATCGTTAGATCTATCTTGATATCCACATACAGATTCTACAAAAAGAGTTTTTCCAAACTGCTCTATAAAAAAAAAGGTTCAACTCTGTTAGTTGAGGACACTCATCACAAAGAAGTTTCTGAGAATGCTTCTGTCTAGATTTTATATGAAGATATTCCCGTTTCCAATGAAATCTTCAAGGTTATCCAAACATCGAATTGCAGATTCTACAAAAAGAGTGTTTCCAAACTGCTCTATCAAAAGAAAGTATCAACTCTGTTAGTTGAGGACACACATGCCAAATAAGTTTCGGAGAATGCTTCTGTGTAGATTTAATGGGGAGATATTTCGTTTTTCACCATAGGCCTGAATGCGCTCGAAATGTCCACTTCCAGACACTACAGAAAGAGGGTTTCCAACCTGCTCTATGAAAGGGAATGTTCAGCTCCGTGAGTTGAATGTAGATATCACAAAGTAGTTTCTGACAGTGCTTCTGTCTAGATTTCAGATGAAGATATTCCCGTTTCCAATGAAATCGTTAGAACTATCTAGATATCCACTTACAGATTCTACAAAAAGAGTGTTTCGAAAGTGCTCTGTCAAAAGAAAGGTTCAACTCTGTTAGTTGAGGACACTCATCACGAAGAAGTTTCTGAGAATGCTTTTGTCAAGATTTTATATGAAGATATTCCCGTTTCCTATGAAATCTTCACAGTTATCCAAATATCCACTTGAAGATTCTACAAAAAGAGTGTTTCCAAACTGCTGTAGCAAAAGAAATGTTGAACTCTGTTAGTTGACGACAAACATCACAAAGAGGTTTCTGAGAAAGCTTCTGTCAAGATTTTATATGAAGATATTACCGTTTCCAACGAAATCTTTACAGTTATCCAAATATCCACTTGCAGATTCTACAAAAAGAGTGTTTCCAAACTGCCATATCAAAAGAAATGATCAAGTCTGTTAGTGGAGTAAACTCATCCCAAATAAGTTTCTTAGAATGCTTTTGTCTAGATTTTATGGGATGATATTTCCTTTTTCATCATAGGCCTGAAAGCGCTCGAAATGTCCACTTCCAGATACTACAGAAAGACTGTTTCAAACCTAATCTATGAAAGGGAATGTTCAGCTCTGTGACTTGAATGCAGATATCACAAAGTAGTTTCTGGCAGCGCTTCTGTCTAGATTTTAGATGAAGATATTCCCGTTTCCAACGAAATCATCACAGTTATCCAAATATCCACTTACAGATTCTACAAAAACAGTGTTTCCAAACTGCTGTATCCAAAGAAAGGTCCAACTCTGTTAGTTGAGGACACACATCCCAAAGAAGTTTCTGAGAACGCTTCTGTGTAGATTTAAAGGGGAGATATTTCGTTTTTCACCATAGGCCCGAATGCGCTCGAAATGTCCACTTCCAGACACTACAGAAAGAGGGTTTCCAACCTGCTCTATGAAAGGGAATGTTCAGCTCTGTGACTTGAATGCAGATATCACAAAGTAGTTTCTGACAGTGCTTCTGTCTAGAATTTAGATGAAGATATTCCCGTTTCCAACGAAATCCTTAGGACTATCTAGATATCCAATTACAGATTCCACAAAAAGAGTGTTTCCAAACTGCTCTATAAAAAGAAAGGTTCAACTCTGTTAGTTGAGGACACTCATCACCAAGAAGTTTCTGAGAATGCTTCTGTCTAGATTTTATATGAAGATATTCCCGTTTACAACGAAATCATCACAGTTATCCAACTTCCACTTGCAGATTCTACAAAAAGAGTGTTTCCAAATTGCTGTATCAAAAGAAAGGTTGAACTCTGTTAGTTGAGGACACACATCACAAAGAAGTTTCTGAGAATGCTTCTGTCTATATTTTACATGAAGATGTTCCCGTTTCCTATCAAATCTTCACAGCTTTCCAAATATCCACTTGCAGATTCTACAAAAAGAGTGTTTCCAAACTGCTGTATCAAAAGAAAGTTCAACTCTCTTAGTTGAGGACACATATCCCAAATAAGTTTCTGAGACAGCCTCTGTCTCGTTTTTATGGGAAATACATCCTTTTTCTCCGTAGGCCTGAAAGCACTCGAAATGTCCACTTCCAGATACTGCAGAAAGAGTGTTTCAAACCTGCTCTATGAAACGGAATGTTCAGCTCTGAGACTTGAATGCAGATATCACAAAGTAGTTTCTGACAGTGCTTCTGTCTAGATTTTAGAAGAAGATATTCCCGTTTCCAACAAAATCGTTAGAAATGTCTTGATATCCACATACAGATTCTACAAAAAGAGTGTTTCCAAACCGCTCTATAAAAAGAAAGGTTCAACTCTGTTAGTTGAGGACACACATCACAAGGAAGTTTCTCAGAATGCTTCTGTCTAGATTTTATATAAAGATATTCCCGTTTCCAATGAAATCTTCACAGTTATCCAAATATCCACTTGAAGATTGCACAAAAAGAGTGTTTCCAAACTGCTGTAGCAAAAGAAATGTTGAACTCGGTTATTTGAGGACACACATCACAAAGAAGTTTCTGAGAATGCTTCTTTCTAGATTTTAGATGAAGATATTCCCGTTTCCAACGATATCATCACAGTTAAACAAATATCCACTTGCAGATTCTACAAAAAGAGTGTTTCCAAACTGCTCTATCCAAAGAAAGGTTCAACTCTGTTAGTTGAGGACACACATCACAAAGAAGTTTCTGAGAATGCTTCTGTCTAGATTTTATATGAAGATATTCCCGTTTCCAATGAAATCTTCACAGTTATGCAAATATCCACTTGAAGATTCTACAAAAAGAGTGTTTCCAAACTGCTGTAGCAAAAGAAATGTTGATCTCTGTTAGTTGAGGACAAACATCACAAAGAAGTTTCTGAGAATGCTTCTGTCTAGATTTTATATGAAGATATTCCCGTTTCCAACGAAATCATCACAGTTAAACAAATATCCACTTGCAGATTCTACAAAAAGAGTGTTTCCAAACTGCTCTATCCAAAGAAAGGTTCAACTCTGTTAGTTGAAGACAAACATCACAAAGAAGTTTCTGAGAATGCTTCTGTCTAGATTTTAAATGAAGATATTCCCGTTTCCAACGAAATCTTCAGAGCTATACCAATATCCACTTACAGATTCTACAAAAAGAGTGTTTCCAAACTGCTGTAGCAAAAGAAAGGTTCAACTCTGTTAGTTGAGGACACACATCACAAAGAAGTTTCTGAGAATGCTTCTGTCTAGATTTTAAATGAAGATATTCCCGTTTCCAACGAAATCTTCAGGGCTATACCAATATCCACTTGAAGATTCTACAAAAAGAGTGTTTCCAAACTGCTGTAGCAAAAGAAATGTTGAACTCTGTTAGTTGAAGACACACATCACAAAGAAGTTTCTGAGAATGCTTCTTTCTAGATTTTAGATGAAGATATTCCCGTTTCCAACGATATCATCACAGTTAAACAAATATCCACTTGCAGATTCTACAAAAAGAGTGTTTCCAAACTGCTCTATCCAAAGAAAGGTTCAACTCTGTTAGTTGAAGACAAACATCACAAAGAAGTTTCTGAGAATGCTTCTGTCTAGATTTTAAATGAAGATATTCCCGTTTCCAACGAAATCTTCAGAGCTATACCAATATCCACTTACAGATTCTACAGAAAGAGTGTTTCCAAACTGCTGTAGCAAAAGAAAGGTTCAACTCTGTTAGTTGAGGACACACATCACAAAGAAGTTTCTGAGAATGCTTCTGTCTAGATTTTAAATGAAGATATTCCCGTCTCCAACGAAATCTTCAGAGCTATCCCAATATCCACTTACAGATTCTACAAAAAGAGTGTTTCCAAACTGCTGTAGCAAAAGAAAGGTTCAAGTCTGTTAGTTGAGGACACACATCACAAAGAAGTTTCTGAGAATGCTTCTGTCTAGATTTTACATGAAGATATTCCCGTTACCTACGAAATCTTCACAGCTTTCCAAATATCCACTTGCAGATTCTACAAAAAGTGTGTTTCCAAACTGCTGTATCAAAAGAAACGTTCAACTCTCTTAGTTGTGGACACACATCCCACATAAGTTTCTGAGAAATCCTCCGTCTCGTTTTTATGGGAAGATACTTCCTTTTTCACCGTAGGCCTGAAAGCGCTCGAAATGTCCAATTCCAGATACTGCAGAAAGAGTGTTTCAAACCAGCTCTATGAAACGGAATGTTCAGCTCTGAGACTTGAATGCAGATATCACAAAGTAGTTTCTGACAGTGCTTCTGTCTAGATTTTAGAAGAAGATATTCCCGTTTCCAATGAAATCGTTGGAACTATGTTGATATACACATACAGACTCTACAAAAAGAGTGTTTCCAAACTGCTCTATAAAAAGAAAGTTTCAACTCTGTTAGTTGAGGACACTCATCACAAAGAAGTTTCCGAGAATGCTTCTGTGTAGATTTTATATGAAGATATTCCCGTTTCCAACGAAATCTTCACAGTTATCCGAATATCGACTTGCAGATTCTACAAAAAAGAGTGTTTCCAAACTGCTCTATCAAAAGAAATTTCAACTCCGTTAGTTGAGGACACACATCCCAAATAAGTTTCTGAGAATGCTTTTGTGTAGATTTAATGGGGAGATATTTCGTTTTTCACCATAGGCCCGAATGCGCTTGAAATGTCCACTTCCAGACACTACAGAAAGAGGGTTTCCAACCTGCTCTATGAAAGGGAATGTTCAGCTCTGTGACTTGAATGCAGATATCACAAAGTAGTTTCTTACAGTGCTTCTGTCTAGAATTTAGATGAAGGTATTCCCGTTTCCAACGAAATCGTTAGTACTATCTAGATATCCAATTACAGATTCCACAAAAAGAGTGTTTCCAAACTGCTCTATAAAAAGAAAGGTTCAACTCTGTTAGTTGAGGACACTCATCACAAAGAAGTTTCTGAGAATTCTTCTGTGTATATTTTATATGAAGATATTCCCGTTTCCAACGAAATCTTCACAGTTATCCAATGATCCACTTGAAGGTTCTACCAAATGAGTGTTTCCAATGTGCTCTATTAATAAAATGGTTCAACTCTGTTAGTTGAGGACACTCATCACAAAGAAGTTTCTGAGAATGCTTCTGTCGAGATTTTATATGAAGATATTCCCGTTTCCAACAAAATCTTCACAGTTATCCAATCATCGACTTGCAGATTCCACAAAAAGTGTGTTTCCAAACTGCTCTATCAAAAGAAATGTTCAACTCTGTTAGTTGAGGACACACATCCCAAATATGTTTCTGAGAATGCTTCTGTCTAGATTTTATGGGTAGATATTTCGTTTTTCACCATAGGCCCGAAAGCGCTCGAAATGTCCATTTCCAGACACAACAGAAAGAGAGTTTCAAACCTGCTCTTTGAAAGGAAATATTCAGCTCTGTGACTTGAAGGCAGATATCGCAAAGTAGTTTCTGACAGTGCTTCTGTCTAGATTTCAGATGAAGATATACCCGTTTCCAATGAAATCGTTAGAACTATCTAGATATCCACTTACACTTTCTACAAAAAGAGTGTTTCCAAAGTGCTCTGTCAAAAGAAAGTTTCAACTCTGTTAGTTGAGGACACTCATCACAAAGAAGTTTCTGAGAATGCTTCTGTCTAGATTTTAGATGAAGATATTCCCGTTTCCAACGAAATCTTCACAGTTATCCAAATATCCACTTGAAGATTCTACAAAAAGAGTGTTTCCAAACTGCTGTAGCAAAAGAAATGTTGAACTCTGTTAGGTGAGGACACACATCACAAAGAAGTTTCTGAGAATGCTTCTGTCTAGATTTTGTATGAAGATATTTCCGTTTCCAACGAAATCTTCACAGTTATCCAAATATCCGCTTGCAGATTCTTCAAAAAGAGTGTTTCCAAACTGCTATATCAAAAGAAAGGATCCACTCTGTTGGTGGAGGAAACTCATCCCAAATAAGTTTCTTAGAATGCTTCTGTCTAGATTAAATGGATGATATTTCCTTTTTCACCGTAGGCCTGAAGTCGCTCGAAATGTCCGCTTCCAGATACTACAGAAATACTGTTTCAAACCTACTCTATGAATGGGAATGTTCAGCTCTGTGACTTGAATGCAGATATCGCAAAGTAGTTTCTGACAGCCCTTCTCTCTAGATTTTAGATGAAGATATTCCCGTTTCCAATGAAATCATCACAGTTATCCAAATATCCACTTACAGATTCTACAAAAAGAGTGTTTACAAACTGCTCTACCCAAAGAAAGGTTCCACTCTGTTAGTTGAGGACACACATCACAAAGAAGTTTCTGAGAATGCTTCTGTCTAGATTTTAAATGAAGATATTCCCGTTTCCAACGAAATCCTCAGAGCTGTCCCAATATCCACTTACAGATTCTACAAAAAGAGTGCTTCCAAATTGCTGTATCAAAAGAAAGGTTCAACTCTGTTAGTTGAGGACACACATCACAAAGAAGTTTCTGAGAATGCTTCTGTCTAGATTTTACATAAAGATATTCCCGATTCCTATGAAATATTCACAGCTTTCCAAATATCCACTTGCAGATTCTACAAAAAGAGTGTTTCCAAACTGCTGTATCAAAAGAAAGGTTCAACTCTCTTAGTTGAGGACTCACATCCCAAATAAGTTTCTGAGACAGCCTCTGTCTCGTTTTTATGGGAAATACTTTCTTTTTCACCGTAGGCCTGAAAGCGCTCGAAGTGTCCACTTCCAGATACTGCAGAAAGACTGTTTCAAACCTGCTCTATGAAACGGAATGTTCAGCTCTGAGACTTGAATGCAGATATCACAAAGTAGTTTCTCACAGTGCTTCTGTCTAGATTTTAGAAGAAGATATTCCCGTTTCCAATGAAATCGTTAGAACTCTCTTGATATCCACATACAGATTCTACAAAAAGAGTTTTTCCAAACTGCTCTATAAAAAAAAAGGTTCAACTCTGTTAGTTGAGGACACTCATCACAAAGAAGTTTCTGAGAATGCTTCTGTCTAGATTTTATATGAAGATATTCCCGTTTCCAATGAAATCTTCACAGTTATCCAAACATCGACTTGCAGATTCTACAAAAAGAGTGTTTCCAAACTGCCCTATCAAAAGAAAGTATCAACTCTGTTAGCTGAGGACACACATGCCAAATAAGTTTCGGAGAATGCTTCTGTGTAGATTTAATGGGGAGATATTTCGTTTTTCACCATAGGCCCGA
Organism: Gorilla gorilla gorilla; assembly: GCF_029281585.2. NCBI lineage: Eukaryota > Metazoa > Chordata > Mammalia > Primates > Hominidae > Gorilla > Gorilla gorilla. Next base: position 19,270,473 of record NC_073237.2, read on the forward strand.
ATGCTCTCGAAATATCCACTTCCAGACACTACAGAAAGAGGGTTTCCAACCTGCTCTATGAAAGGGAATGTTCAGCTCCGTGAGTTGAATGCAGATTTCACAAAGTAGTTTCTGACAGTGCTTCTGTCTAGATTTCAGATGAACATATTCCCGTTTCCCATGAAATCGTTAGAACTATCTAGATATCCACTTACAGATTCTTCAAAAAGAGTGTTTCGAATGTGCTCTGTCAAAAGAAAGGTTCAACTCTGTTAGTTGAGGACACTCATCACGAAGAAGTTTCTGAGAATGCTTTTGTCAAGATTTTATATGAAGATATTCCCGTTTCCTATGAAATCTTCACAGTTATCCAAATATCCACTTGAAGATTCTACAAAAAGAGTGTTTCCAAACTGCTGTAGCAAAAGAAATGTTGAACTCTGTTAGTTGAGGACAAACATCACAAAGAAGTTTCTGAGAATGCTTCTGTCTAGATTTTATTTGAAGATATTACCGTTTCCAACGAAATCTTCACAGTTATCCAAATATCCACTTGCAGATCCTACAAAAAGAGTGTTTCCAAACTGCTATATCAAAAGAAATGATCAAGTCTGTTAGTGGAGTAAACTCATCCCAAATAAGTTTCTTAGAATGCTTCTGTCTAGATTTTATGGGATGATACTTCCTTTTTCACCATTGGCCTGAAAGCGCTCGAAATGTCAACTTCCAGATACTACAGAAAGACTGTTTCAAACCTACTCTATGAAAGGGAATGTTCAGCTCTGTGACTTGAATGCAGATATCACAAAGTAGTTTCTGACAGCCCTTCTGTCTAGATTTTAGATGAAGATATTCCCGTTTCCAACGAAATCATCACAGTTATCCAAATATCCACTTACAGATTCTACAAAAACAGTTTCCAAACTGCTGTATCCAAAGAAAGGTTCAACTCTGTTAGTTGAGGACACACATCACAAAGAAGTTTCTGAGAATGCTTCTGTCTAGATTTTATATGAAGATATTCCCGTTTCCTATGAAATCTTCACAGTTATGCAAATATCCACTTGAAGATTCTACAAAAAGAGTGTTTCCAAACTGCTGTAGCAAAAGAAATGTTGAACTCTGTTAGTTGAGGACAAACATCACAAAGAAGTTTCTGAGAATGCTTCTGTCTAGATTTTAGATGAAGATATTCCCGTTTCCAACGAAATCATCACAGTTAAACAAATATCCACTTGCAGATTCTACAAAAGGAGTGTTTCCAAACTGCTCTATCCAAAGAAAGGTTCAACTCTGTTAGTTGAGGACACACATCACAAAGAAGTTTCTGAGAATGCTTCTGTCTAGATTTTAAATGAAGATATTCCCGTTTCCAACCAAATCCTCAGAGCTGTCCCAATATCCACTTACAGATTCTACAAAAAGAGTGTTTCCAAACTGCTGTATCAAAAGAAAGTTCAACTCTGTTAGTTGAGGACACACATCACAAAGAAATTTCTGAGAATGCTTCTGTCTAGATTTTACATGAAGATATTCCCGTTTCCTATGAAATCTTCACAGCTTTCCAAATATCCACTTGCAGATTCTACAAAAAGAGTGTTTCCAAACTGCTGTATCAAAAGAAAGGTTCAACTCTCTTAGTTGAGGACACACATCCCAAAGAAGATTCTGAGAAATCCTCTGTCTCGTTTTTATGGGAGGATACTTCCTTTTTCACCGTAGGCCTGAAAGCGCTCGAAATGTCCACTTGCAGATACTGCAGAAAGAGTGTTTCAAACCTGCTCTATGAAACGGAATGTTCACCTCTGAGGCTTGAATGCAGATATCACAAAGTAGTTTCTGACAGTGCTTCTGTCTAGATTTTAGAAGAAGATATTCCCGTTTCCAATGAAATCGTTAGAACTATCTTGATATCCACATACAGATTCTACAAAAAGAGTGTTTCCAAACTGCTCTATAAAAAGAAAGTTTCATCTCTATTAGTTGAGGACACTCATCACAAAGAAGTTTCTGAGAATGCTTTTGTCTAGATTTTATATGAAGATATTCCCGTTTCCAACGAAATCTTCACAGTTATCCAAACATCGACTTGCAGATTCTACAAAAAGAGTGTTTCCAAACTGCTCTATCAAAAGAAAGGTTGAACACTGTTAGTTGAGGACACACATCCCAAATAAGTTTCTGAGAACGCTTCTGTGTAGATTTAATGGGGAGATATTTCGTTTTTCACCATAGGCCCGAATGCGCTCGAAATGTCCACTTCCAGACACTACAGAAAGAGGGTTTCCAACCTGCTCTATGAAAGGGAATGTTCACCTCAGTGACTTGAATGCAGATATCACAAAGTAGTTTCTGACAGTGCTTCTGTCTAGAATTTAGATGAAGATATTCCCGTTTCCAACGAAATCCTTAGGACTATCTAGATATCCAATTACAGATTCCACAAAAAGAGTGTTTCCAAACAGCTCTATAAAAAGAAAGGTTCAACTCTGTTAGTTGAGGACACTCATCACAAAGAAGTTTCTGAGAATGCTTTTGTAAAGATTTTATATGAAGATATTCCCGTTTCCTTTGAAATCTTCACACTTATCCAAATATCCACTTGAAGATTCTACAAAAAGAGTGTTTCCAAACTGCTGTAGCAAAAGAAATGTTGAACTCTGTTAGTTGAGGACAAACATCACAAAGAAGTTTCTGAGAATGCTTCTGTCAAGATTTTATATGAAGATGTTACAGTTTCCAACGAAATCTTTACAGTTATCCAAATATCCACTTGCAGACTCTACAACAAGAGAGTTTCCAAACTGCTGTAGCAAAAGAAATGTTGAACTCTGTTAGGTGAGGACACACATAACAAAAAAGTTTCTGAGAATGCTTCTGTCTGGATTTTGTATGAAGATGTTACCCTTTGCAACGAAATCTTCACAGTTATCCATATATCCGCTTGCAGATTCTTCAAAAAGAGTGTTTCCAAACTGCTATATCAAAAGAAAGGATCAATTCTGTTGGTGGAGGAAACTCTTCCCAAATAAGTTTCTGAGAATGTTTCTGTCTAGATTTAATGGATGATATTTCCTTTTTCACCGTAGGCCTGAAATCGCTCGAAATGTCCACTTCCAGATACTACAGAAAGACTGTTTCAAACCTACCCTATGAATGGGAATGTTCAGCTTTGTGACTTGAATGCAGATATCGCAAAGTAGTTTCTGACAGCCCTTCTCTCTAGATTTTAGATGAAGATATTCCCGTTTCCAATGAAATCATCACAGTTATCCAAATATCCACTTACAGATTCTACAAAAAGAGTGTTTACAAACTGCTCTACCCAAAGAAAGGTTCCACTCTGTTAGTTGAGGACACACATCACAAAGAAGTTTCTGAGAATGCTTCTGTCTAGATTTTAAATGAAGATATTCCCGTTTCCAACGAAATCCTCAGAGCTGTCCAAATATCCACTTACAGATTCTACAAAAAGAGTGCTTCCAAATTGCTGTATCAAAAGAAAGGTTCAACTCTGTTAGTTGAGGACACACATCACAAAGAAGTTTCTGAGAATGCTTCTGTCTAGATTTTACATAAAGATATTCCCGTTTCCTATGAAATATTCACAGCTTTCCAAATATCCACTTGCAGATTCTACAAAAAGAGTGTTTCCAAACTGCTGTATCAAAAGAAAGGTCCAACTCTCTTAGTTGAGGACTCACATCCCAAATAAGTTTCTGAGACAGCCCCTGTCTCGTTTTTATGGGAAATACTTCCTTTTTCACCGTAGGCCTGAAAGCGCTCGAAGTGTCCACTTCCAGATACTGCAGAAAGACTGTTTCAAACCTGCTCTATGAAACGGAATGTTCAGCTCTGAGACTTGAATGCAGATATCACAAAGTAGTTTCTCACAGTGCTTCTGTCTAGATTTTAGAAGAAGATATTCCCGTTTCCAATGAAATCGTTAGAACTATCTTGATATCCACATACAGATTCTACAAAGAGTGTTTCCAAACTGCTCTATAAAAAGAAAGTTTCATCTCTATTAGTTGAGGACACTCATCACAAAGAAGTTTCTGAGAATGCTTCTGTCTAGATTTTATATGAAGATATTCCCGTTTCCAACGAAATCTTCACAGTTATCCAAACATCGACTTGCAGATTATACAAAAAGAGTGTTTCCAAACTGCTCTATCAAAAGAAAGTATCAACTCCGTTAGTTGAGGACACACTTGCCAAATAAGTTTCGGAGAATGCTTCTGTGTAGATTTAATGGGGAGATATTTCGTTTTTCACCATAGGCCCGAATGCGCTCGAAATGTCCACTTCCAGACACTACAGAAAGAGGGTTTCCAACCTGCTCTATGAAAGGGAATGTTCAGCTCCGTGAGTTGAATGTAGATATCACAACGTAGTTTCTGACAGTGCTTCTGTCTAGATTTCAGATGAAGATATTCCCGTTTCCAATGAAATCGTTAGAACTATCTAGATATCCACTTACAGATTCTACAAAAAGAGTGTTTCGAAAGTGCTCTGTCAAAAGAAAGGTTCAACTCTGTTAGTTGAGGACACTCATAACGAAGAAGTTTCTGAGAATGCTTTTGTCAAGATTTTATATGAAGATATTCCCGTTTCCTATGAAATCTTCACAGTTATCCAAATATCCACTTGAAGATTGTACAAAAAGAGTGTTTCCAAACTGCTGTAGCAAAAGAAATGTTGAACTCTGTTAGTTGAGGACAAACATCACAAAGAAGTTTCTGAGAAAGCTTCTGTCAGGATTTTATATGAAGATATTTCCGTTTCCAACGAAATCTTTACAGTTATCCAAATATCCACTTGCAGATTCTGCAAAAAGAGTGTTTCCAAACTGCCATATCAAAAGAAATGATCAAGTCTGTCAGTGGAGTAAACTCATCCCAAATAAGTTTCTTAGAATGCTTTTGTCTAGATTTTATGGGATGATATTTCCTTTTTCACCATAGGCCTGAAAGCGCTCGAAATGTCCACTTCCAGATACTACAGAAAGACTGTTTCAAACCTACTCTATGAAAGGGAATGTTCAGCTCTGTGACTTGAATGCAGATATCACAAAGTAGTTTCTGACAGCCCTTCTGTCTAGATTTTAGATGAAGATATTCCCGTTTCCAACGAAATCATCACAGTTATCCAAATATCCACTTACAGATTCTACAAAAACAGTGTCTCCAAACTTCTGTATCCAAAGAAAGGTTCAACTCTGTTAGTTGAGGACACACATCACAAAGAAGTTTCTGAGAATGCTTCTGTCTAGATTTTATATGAAGATATTCCCGTTTCCAATGAAATCTTCACAGTTATGCAAATATCCACTTGAAGATTCTACAAAAAGGGTGTTTCCAAACTGCTCTATCCAAAGAAAGGTTCAACTCTGTTAGTTGAGGACACACATCAAAAAGAAGTTTCTGAGAATGCTTCTGTCTAGATTTTACATGGAGATATTCCCGTTTCCTACGAAATCTTCACAGCTTTCCAAATATCCACTTGCAGATTCTACAAAAAGTGTGTTTCCAAACTGCTGTATCAAAAGAAACGTTCAACTCTCTTAGTTGTGGACACACATCCCACATAAGTTTCTGAGAAATCCTCCGTCTCGTTTTTACGGGAAGATACTACCTTTTTCACCGTAGGCCTGAAAGCGCTCGAAATGTCCACTTCCACATACTGCATAAAGACTGTTTCAAACCAGCTCTAAGAAACGGAATGTTCAGCTCTGAGACTTGAATGCAGATATCACAAAGTAGTTTCTGACAGTGCTTCTGTCTAGATTTTAGAAGAAGATATTCCCGTTTCCAATGAAATCGTTGGAACTATGCTGATATACACATACAGACTCTACAAAAAGAGTGTTTCCAAACTGCTCTATAAAAAGAAAGTTTCAACTCTGTTAGTTGAGGACACTCATCACAAAGAAGTTTCCGAGAATGCTTCTGTCTAGATTTTATATGAAGATATTCCCGTTTCCAACGAAATCTTCACAGTTATCCAAACATCGACTTGCAGATTCTACAAAAAGAGTGTTTCCAAACTGCTCTATCAAAAGAAAGTTTCAACTCTGTAACTTGAGGACACACATGACAAATAAGTTTCTGAGAACGCTTTTGTGTAGATTTAATGGGGAGATATTTCGTTTTTCACCATAGGCCCGAATGCGCTCGAAATGTCCACTTCCAGACACTACAGAAAGAGAGTTTCCAACCTGCTCTATGAAAGGGAATGTTCAGCTCTGTGACTTGAATGCAGATATCACAAAGTAGTTTCTTACAGTGCTTCTGTCTAGAATTTAGATGAGGGTATTCCCGTTTCCAACGAAATCGTTAGTACTATCTAGATATCCAATTGCAGATTCCACAAAAAGAGTGTTTCCAAACTGCTCTATAAAAAGAAAGGTTCAACTCTGTTAGTTGAGGACACTCATCACAAAGAAGTTTCTGAGAATTCTTCTGTGTATATTTTATATGAAGATATTCCCGTTTCCAACGAAATCTTCACAGTTATCCAATTATCCACTTGAAGATTCTACCAAATGAGTGTTTCCAATGTGCTCTATTAATAAAATGGTTCAACTCTGTTAGTTGAGGACACTCATCACAAAGAAGTTTCTGAGAATGCTTCTGTGGAGATTTTATATGAAGATATTCCCGTTTCCAACAAAATCTTCACAGTTATCCAATCATCGACTTGCAGATTCCACAAAAAGTGTGTTTCCAAACTGCTCTATCAAAAGAAAGGTTCAACTCTGTTAGTTGAGGACACACATCCCAAATATGTTTCTGACAATGCTTCTGTCTAGATTTTATGGGTAGATATTTCGTTTTTCACCATAGGCATGAAAGCGCTCGAAATGTCCATTTCCAGACACAACAGAAAGAGAGTTTCAAACCTGCTCTTTGAAAGGAAATATTCAGCTCAGTGACTTGAATGCAGATATCACAAAGTAGTTTCTGACAGTGCTTCTGTCTAGATTTCAGATGAAGATATTCCCGTTTCCAATGAAATCGTTAGAACTATCTAGATATCCACTTACACTTTCTACAAAAAGAGTGTTTCCAAAGTGCTCTGTCAAAAGAAAGTTCAACTCTGTTAGTTGAGGACACTCATCACAAAGAAGTTTCTGAGAATGCTTTTGTCAAGATTTTATATGAAGATATTCCCGTTTCCAACAAAATCTTCACAGTTATCCAATCATCGACTTGCAGATTCCACAAAAAGTGTGTTTCCAAACTGCTCTATCAAAAGAAAGGTTCAACTCTGTTAGTTGAGGACACACATCCCAAATATGTTTCTGACAATGCTTCTGTCTAGATTTTATGGGTAGATATTTCGTTTTTCACCATAGGCATGAAAGCGCTCGAAATGTCCATTTCCAGACACAACAGAAAGAGAGTTTCAAACCTGCTCTTTGAAAGGAAATATTCAGCTCAGTGACTTGAATGCAGATATCACAAAGTAGTTTCTGACAGTGCTTCTGTCTAGATTTCAGATGAAGATATTCCCGTTTCCAATGAAATCGTTAGAACTATCTAGATATCCACTTACACTTTCTACAAAAAGAGTGTTTCCAAAGTGCTCTGTCAAAAGAAAGTTCAACTCTGTTAGTTGAGGACACTCATCACAAAGAAGTTTCTGAGAATGCTTTTGTCAAGATTTTATATGAAGATATTCCCGTTTCCTATGAAATCTTCACAGTTATCCAAATATCCACTTGAAGATTCTACAAAAAGAGTGTTTCCAAACTGTTGTAGCAAAAGAAATGTTGAACTCTGTTAGTTGAGGACAAACATCACAAAGAAGTTTCTGAGAAAGCTTCTGTCAAGATTTTATATGAAGATATTACAGTTTCCAACGAAATCTTTACAGTTATCCAAATATCCACTTGCAGATTCTACAAAAAGAGTGTTTCCAAACTGCCATATCAAAAGAAATGATCAAGTCTGTTAGTGGAGTAAACTCATCCCAAATAAGTTTCTTAGAATGCTTTTGTCTAGATTTTATGGGATGATATTTCCTTTTTCACCATAGGCCTGAAAGCGCTCGAAATGTCCACTTCCAGATACTACAGAAAGACTGTTTCAAACCTACTCTATGAAAGGGAATGTTCAGCTCTGTGACTTGAATGCAGATATCACAAAGTAGTTTCTGACAGCCCTTCTGTCTAGATTTTAGATGAAGATATTCCCTTTTCCAACGAAATCATCACAGTTATCCAAATATCCACTTACAGATTCTAAAAAAACAGTGTTTCCAAACTGCTGTATCCAAAGAGAGGTTCAACTCTGTTAGTTGAGGACACACATCACAAAGAAGTTTCTGAGAATGCTTCTGTCTAGATTTTATATGAAGATATTCCCGTTTCCAATGAAATCTCCACAGTTATGCAAATATCCACTTGAAGATTCTACAAAAAGAGTGTTTCCAAACTGCTGTAGCAAAAGAAACGTTGAACTTTGTTAGTTGAGGACAAACATCACAAAGAAGTTTCTGAGAATGCTTCTGTCTAGATTTTAGATGAAGATATTCCCATTTCCAACGAAATCATCACAGTTAAACAAATATCCACTTGCAGATTCTACAAAAAGAGTGTTTCCAAACTGCTCTATCCAAAGAAAGGTTCAACTCTGTTAGTTGAGGACACTCATCACAAAGAAGTTTCTGAGAATGCTTCTGTCTAGATTTTATATGAAGATATTCCCGTTTCCAATGAAATCTTTACAGTTATCCAAACATCGACTTGCAGATTCTACAAAAAGAGTGTTTCCAAACTGCTCTATCAAAAGAAAGTATCAACTCTGTTAGTTGAGGACACACATGCCAAATAAGTTTTGGAGAATGCTTCTGTGTAGATTTAATGGGGAGATATTTCGTTTTTCACCATAGGCCCGAATGCGCTCGAAATGTCCACTTCCAGACACTACAGAAAGAGGGTTTCCAACCTGCTCTATGAAAGGGAATGCTCAGCTCCGTGAGTTGAATGTAGATATCACAAAGTAGTTTCTGACAGTGCTTCTGTCTAGATTTCAGATGAAGATATTCCCGTTTCCAATGAAATCGTTAGAACTATCTAGATATCCACTTACAGATTCTACAAAAAGAGTGTTTCGAAAGTGCTCTGTCAAAAGAAAGGTTCAACTCTGTTAGTTGAGGACACTCATCACGAAGAAGTTTCTGAGAATGCTTTTGTCAAGATTTTATATGAAGATATTCCCGTTTCCTATGAAATCTTCACAGTTATCCAAATATCCACTTGAAGATTCTACAAAAAGAGTGTTTCCAAACTGCTGTAGCAAAAGAAATGTTGAACTCTGTTAGTTGAGGACAAACATCACAAAGAAGTTTCTGAGAAAGCTTCTGTCAAGATTTTATATGAAGATATTACCGTTTCCAACGAAATCTTTACAGTTATCCAAATATCCACTTTCAGATTCTACAAAAAGAGTGTTTCCAAACTGCCATATCAAAAGAAATGATCAAGTCTGTTAGTGGAGTAAACTCATCCCAAATAAGTTTCTTAGAATGCTTTTGTCTAGATTTTATGGGATGATATTTCCTTTTTCACCATAGGCCTGAAAGCGCTGAAAATGTCCACTTCCAGATACTACAGGAAGACTGTTTCAAACCTACTCTATGAAAGGGAATGTTCAGCTCTGTGACTTGAATGCAGATATCACAAAGTAGTTTCTGACAGCCCTTCTGTCTAGATTTTAGATGAAGATATTCCCTTTTCCAACGAAATCATCACAGTTATCCAAATATCCACTTACAGATTCTACAAAAACAGTGTTTCCAAACTGCTGTATCCAAAGAAAGGTTCAACTCTGTTAGTTGAGGACACACATCACAAAGAAGTTTCTGAGAATGCTTCTGTCTAGATTTTATATGAAGATATTCCCGTTTCCAATGAAATCTTCACAGTTATGCAAATATCCACTTGAAGATTCTACAAAAAGAGTGTTTCCAAACTGCTGTAGCAAAAGAAATGTTGAACTCTGTTAGTTGAGGACAAACATCACAAAGAAGTTTCTGAGAATGCTTCTGTCTAGATTTTAGATGAAGATATTCCCGTTTCCTACAAAATCATCACAGTTTAACAAATATCCACTTGCAGATTCTACAAAAAGAGTGTTTCCAAACTGCTCTATCCAAAGAAAGGTTCAACTCTGTTAGTTGAGGACACACATCACAAAGAAGTTTCTGAGAATGCTTCTGTCTAGATATTAAATGAAGATATTCCCGTTTCCAACGAAATCCTCAGAGCTGTCCCAATATCAACTTACAGATTCTACAAAAAGAGTGTTTCCAAACTGCTGTATCCAAAGAAAGGTTCAACTCTGTTAGTTGAGGACACACATCACAAAGAAGTTTCTGAGAATGCTTCTGTCTAGATTTTACATGAAGATATTCCCGTTTCCTATGAAATCTTCACAGCTTTCCAAATATCCACTTGCAGATTCTACAAAAAGAGTGTTTCCAAACTGCTGTATCAAAAGAAAGGTTCAACTCTCTTAGTTGAGGACACACATCCCAAATAAGTTTCTGAGAAATCCTCTGTCTCGTTTTTATGGGAAGATACTTCCTTTTTCACCGTAGGCCTGAAAGCGCTCGAAATGTCCACTTGCAGATACTGCAGAAAGAGTGTTTCAAACCTGCTCTATGAAACGGAATGTTCACCTCTGAGGCTTGAATGCAGATATCACAAAGTAGTTTCTGACAGTGCTTCTGTCTAGATTTTAGAAGAAGATATTCCCGTTTCCAATGAAATCGTTAGAACTATCTTGATATCCACATACAGATTCTACAAAAAGAGTTTTTCCAAACTGCTCTATAAAAAAAAAGTTTCAACTCTGTTAGTTGAGGACACTCATCACAAAGAAGTTTCTGAGAATGCTTCTGTCTAGATTTTATATGAAGATATTCCCGTTTCCAATGAAATCTTCACAGTTATCCAAACATCGACTTGCAGATTCTACAAAAAGAGTGTTTCCAAACTGCTCTATCAAAAGAAAGTATCAACTCTGTTAGTTGAGGACACACATGCCAAATAAGTTTCGGAGAATGCTTCTGTGTAGATTTAATGGGGAGATATTTCGTTTTTCACCATAGGCCCGAATGCGCTCGAAATGTCCACTTCCAGACACTACAGAAAGAGGGTTTCCAACCTGCTCTATGAAAGGGAATGTTCAGCTCCGTGAGTTGAATGCAGATTTCACAAAGTAGTTTCTGACAGTGCTTCTGTCTAGATTTCAGATGAAGATATTCCCGTTTCCCATGAAATCGTTAGAACTATCTAGATATCCACTTACAGATCCTACAAAAAGAGTGTTTCGAAAGTGCTCTGTCAAAAGAAAGGTTCAACTCTGTTAGTTGAGGACACTCATCACGAAGAAGTTTCTGAGAATGCTTTTGTCAAGATTTTATATGAAGATATTCCCGTTTCCTATGAAATCTTCACAGTTATCCAAATATCCACTTGAAGATTCTACGAAAAGAGTGTTTCCAAACTGCTGTAGCAAGAGAAATGTTGAACTCTGTTAGTTGAGGTCAAACATCACAAAGAAGTTTCTGAGAAAGCTTCTGTCAAGATTTTATATGAAGATATTACCGTTTCCAACGAAATCTTTACAGTTATCAAAATATCCACTTGCAGATTCTACAAAAATAGTGTTTCCAAACTGCCATATCAAAAGAAATGATCAAGTCTGTTAGTGGAGTAAACTCATCCCAAATAAGTTTCTTAGAATGCTTTTGTCTAGATTTTATGGGATGATATTTCCTTTTTCACCATAGGCCAGAAAGCGCTCGAAATGTCCACTTCCAGATACTACAGAAAGACTGTTTCAAACCTACTCTATCAAAGGGAATGTTCAGCTCTGTGACTTGAATGCAGATATCACAAAGTAGTTTCTGACAGCCCTTCTGTCTAGATTTTAGATGAAGATATTCCCGTTTCCAACGAAATCATCACAGTTATCCAAATATCCACTTACAGATTCTACAAAAACAGTGTTTCCAAACTGCTGTATCCAAAGAAAGGTTCAACTCTGTTAGTTGAGGACACACATCACAAAGAAGTTTCTGAGAATGCTTCTGTCTAGATTTTATATGAAGATATTCCCGTTTCCAATGAAATCTTCACAGTTAGGCAAATATCCACTTGAAGATTCTACAAAAAGAGTGTTTCCAAACTGCTGTAGCAAAAGAAATGTTGAACTCTGTTAGTTGAGGACACACATCACAAAGAAGTTTCTGAGAATGCTTCCGTCTAGATTTTAAATGAAGATATTCCCGTTTCCAACGAAATCCTCAGAGCTCTCCAAATATCCACTTACAGATTCTACAAAAAGTGTGTTTCCAAACTTCTGTAGCAAAAGAAAGGTTCAACTCTGTTAGTTGAGGACACACATCACAAAGAAGTTTCTGAGAATGCTTCTGTCTAGATTTTACATGAAGATATTCCCGTTTCCTATGAAATCTTCACATCTTTCCAAATATCCACTTGCAGATTCTACAAAAAGAGTGTTTCCAAACGGCTGTATCAAAAGAAAGGTTCAACTCTCTTAGTTGAGGACACACATCCCAAATAAGTTTCTGAGAAATCCTCTGTCTCGTTTTTATGGGAGGATACTTCCTTTTTCACCGTAGGCCTGAAAGCGCTCGAAATGTCCACTTGCAGATACTGCAGAAAGAGTGTTTCAAACCTGCTCTATGAAACGGAATGTTCAGCTCCGAGGCTTGAATGCAGATATCACAAAGTAGTTTCTGACAGTGCTTCTGTCTAGATTTTAGAAGAAGATATTCCCGTTTCCAATGAAATCGTTAGAACTATCTTGATATCCACATACAGATTCTACAAAAAGAGTGTTTCCAAACTGCTCTATAAAAAGAAATGTTCAACTCTGTTAGTTGAGGACACTCATCACAAAGAAGTTTCTGAGAATGCTTCTGTCTAGATTTTATATGAAGATATTCCCGTTTCCTACGAAATCTTCACAGTTATCCAAACATCGACTTGCAAATTCTACAAAAAGAGTGTTTCCAAACTGCTCTATCAAAAGAAAGTTTCAACTCTGTTAGTTTAGGACACACATCCCAAATAAGTTTCTGAGAACGCTTCTGTGTAGATTTAAAGGGGAGATATTTCGTTTTTCACCATAGGCCCGAATGCGCTCGAAATGTCCACTTCCAGACACTACAGAAAGTGGGTTTCCAACCTGCTCTATGAAAGGGAATGTTCACCTCAGTGACTTGAATGCAGATATCACAAAGTAGTTTCTGACAGTGCTTCTGTCTAGAATTTAGATGAAGATATTCCCGTTTCCAACGAAATCCTTAGGACTATCTAGATATCCAATTACACATTCCACAAAAAGAGTGTTTCCAAACAGCTCTATAAAAAGAAAGGTTCAACTCTGTTAGTTGAGGACACTCATCACAAAGAAGTTTCTGAGAATGCTTTTGTAAAGATTTTATATGAAGATATTCCCGTTTCCTATGAAATCTTCACAGTTATCCAAATATCCACTTGAATATTCTACAAAAAGAGTGTTTCCAAACTGCTGTAGCAAAAGAAATGTTGAACTCTGTTAGTTGAGGACAAACATCACAAAGAAGTTTCTGAGAATGCTTCTGTCAAGATTTTTTATGAAGATATTACCGTTTCCAACGAAATCTTTACAGTTATCCAAATATCCACTTGCAGATTCTACAAAAAGAGTGTTTCCAAACTGCTGTAGCAAAAGAAATGTTGAACTCTGTTAGGTGAGGACACTCATCACAAAGAAGTTTCTGAGAATGCTTCTGTCTAGATTTTGTATGAAGATATTACCGTTTCCAACAAAATCTTCACAGTTATCCAAATATCCGCTTGCAGATTCTTCAAAAAGAGTGTTTCCAAACTGCTATATCAAAAGAAAGGATCAACTCTGTTGGTGGAGGAAACTCATCCCAAATAAGTTTCTGAGAATGCTTCTGTCTAGATTTAATGGATGATATTTCCTTTTTCACCGTAGGGCAGAAATCGCTCGAAATGTCCACTTCCAGATACTACAGAAAGACTGTTTCAAACCTACTCTATGAATGGGAATGTTCAGCTCTGTGACTTGAATGCAGATATCGCAAAGCAGTTTCTGACAGCCCTTCTCTATAGATTTTAGATGAAGATATTCCCGTTTCCAATGAAATCATCACAGTTATCCAAATATCCACTTACAGATTCTACAAAAAGAGTGTTTACAAACTGCTCTACCCAAAGAAAGGTTCCACTCTGTTAGTTGAGGACACACATCACAAAGAAGTTTCTGAGAATGCTTCTGTCTAGATTTTAAATGAAGATATTCCCGTTTCCAACGAAATCCTCAGAGCTGTCCAAATATCCACTTACAGATTCTACAAAAAGAGTGCTTCCAAATTGCTGTATCAAAAGAAAGGTTCAACTCTGTTAGTTGAGGACACACATCCCACATAAGTTTCTGAGAAATCCTCCGTCTCGTTTTTACGGGAAGATACTTCCTTTTTCACCGTAGGCCTGAAAGCGCTTGAAATGTCCACTTCCACATACTGCAGAAAGAGTGTTTCAAACCAGCTCTAAGAAACGGAATGTTCAGCTCTGTGACTTGAATGCAGATATCACAAAGTAGTTTCTGACAGTGCTTCTGTCTAGATTTTAGAAGAAGATATTCCCGTTTCCAATGAAATCGTTGGAACTATGCTGATATACACATACAGACTCTACAAAAAGAGTGTTTCCAAACTGCTCTATAAAAAGAAAGTTTCAACTCTGTTAGTTGAGGACACTCATCACAAAGAAGTTTCCGAGAATGCTTCTGTCTAGATTTTATATGAAGATATTCCCGTTTCCAACGAAATCTTCACAGTTATCCAAACATCGACTTGCAGATTCTACAAAAAGAGTGTTTCCAAACTGCTCTATCAAAAGAAAGTTTCAACTCTGTTAGTTGAGGACACACATCCCAAATAAGTTTCTGAGAACGCTTTTGTGTAGATTTAATGGGAAGATATTTCGTTTTTCACCATAGGCCCGAATGCGCTCGAAATGTCCACTTCCAGACACTACAGAAAGAGGGTTTCCAACCTGCTCTATCAAAGGGAATGTTCAGCTCTGTGACTTGAATGCAGATATCACAAAGTAGTTTCTTACAGTGCTTCTGTCTAGAATTTAGATGAGGGTATTCCCGTTTCCAACGAAATTGTTATTACTATCTAGATATCCAATTACAGATTCCACAAAAAGAGTGTTTCCAAACTGCTCTATAAAAAGAAAGGTTCAACTCTGTTAGTTGAGGACACTCATCACAAAGAAGTTTCTGAGAATTCTTCTGTGTATATTTTATATGAAGATATTCCCGTTTCCAACGAAATCTTCACAGTCATCCAATTATCCACTTGAAGATTCTACCAAATGAGTGTTTCCAATGTGCTCTATTAATAAAATGGTTCAACTCTGTTAGTTGAGGACACTCATCACAAAGAAGTTTCTGAGAATGCTTCTGTGGAGATTTTATATGAAGATATTCCCGTTTCCAACAAAATCTTCACAGTTATCCAATCATCGACTTGCAGATTCCACAAAAAGTGTGTTTCCAAACTGCTCTATCAAAAGAAAGGTTCAACTCTGTTACTTGAGGACACACATCCCAAATATGTTTCTGAGAATGCTTCTGTCTAGATTTTATGGGTAGATATTTCGTTTTTCACCATATGCCCGAAAGCGCTCGAAATGTCCATTTCCAGACACAACAGAAAGAGAGTTTCAAACCTGCTCTTTGAAAGGAAATATTCAGCTCTGTGACTTGAATGCAGATATCACAAAGTAGTTTCTGACAGTGCTTCTGTCTAGATTTCAGATGAAGATATACCCGTTTCCAATGAAATCGTTAGAAATATCTAGATATCCACTTACACTTTCTACAAAAAGAGTGTTTCCAAAGTGCTCTGTCAAAAGAAAGTTCAACTCTGTTAGTTGAGGACACTCATCACGAAGAAGTTTCTGAGAATGCTTTTGTCAAGATTTTATATGAAGATATTCCCGTTTCCTATGAAATCTTCACAGTTATCCAAATATCCACTTGAAGATTCTACAAAAAGAGTGTTTCCAAACTGCTGTAGCAAAAGAAATGTTGAACTCTGTTAGTTGACGACAAACATCACAAAGAAGTTTCTGAGAAAGCTTCTGTCAAGATTTTATATGAAGATATTACCGTTTCCAACGAAATCTTTACAGTTATCCAAATATCCACTTGCAGATTCTACAAAAAGAGTGTTTCCAAACTGCCATATTAAAAGAAATCATCAAGTCTGTTAGTGGAGTAAACTCATCCCAAATAAGTTTCTTAGAATGCTTTTGTCTAGATTTTATGGGATGATACTTCCTTTTTCACCATAGGCCTGAAAGCGCTCGAAATGTCCACTTCCAGATACTACAGAAAGACTGTTTCAAACCTACTCTATGAAAGGGAATGTTCAGCTCTGTGACTTGAATGCAGATATCACAAAGTAGTTTCTGACAGCCCTTCTGTCTAGATTTTAGATGAAGATATTCCCTTTTCCAACGAAATCATCACAGTTATCCAAATATCCACTTACAGATTCTAAAAAAACAGTGTTTCCAAACTGCTGTATCCAAAGAAAGGTTCAACTCTGTTAGTTGAGGACACACATCACAAAGAAGTTTCTGAGAATGCTTCTGTCTAGATTTTATATGAAGATATTCCCGTTTCCAATGAAATCTTCACAGTTATGCAAATATCCACTTGAAGATTCTACAAAAAGAGTGTTTCCAAACTGCTGTAGCAAAAGAAATGTTGAACTCTGTTAGTTGAGGACAAACATCACAAAGAAGTTTCTGAGAATGCTTCTGTCTAGATTTTAGATGAAGATATTCCCGTTTCCAACGAAATCATCACAGTTAAACAAATATCCACTTGCAGATTCTACAAAAAGAGTGTTTCCAAACTGCTCTATCCAAAGAAAGGTTCAACTCCGTTAGTTGAGGACACACATCACAAAGAAGTTTCTGAGAATGCTTCTGTCAAGATTTTAAATGAAGATATTCCCGTTTCCAACGAAATCCTCAGAGCTGTCCCAATATCCACTTACAGATTCTACAAAAAGAGTGTTTCCAAACTGCTGTATCCAAAGAAAGGTTCAACTCTGTTAGTTGAGGACACACATCACAAAGAAGTTTCTGAGAATGCTTCTGTCTAGATTTTACATGAAGATATTCCCGTTTCCTATGAAATCTTCACATCTTTCCAAATATCCACTTGCAGATTCTACAAAAAGAGTGTTTCCAAACTGCTGTATCAAAAGAAAGGTTCAACTCTCTTAGTTGAGGACACACATCCCAAATAAGTTTCTGAGAAATCCTCTGTCTCGTTTTTATGGGAAGATACTTCCTTTTTCACCGTAGGCCTGAAAGAGCTCGAAATGTCCACTTGCAGATACTGCAGAAAGAGTGTTTCAAACCTGCTCTATGAAACGGAATTTTCAGCTCTGAGGCTTGAATGCAGATATCACAAAGTAGTTTCTGACAGTGATTCTGTCTAGATTTTAGAAGAAGATATTCCCGTTTCCAATGAAATCTTCCCAGTTATCCAAACATCGACTTGCAGATTCTACAAAAAGAGTGTTTCCAAACTGCTCTATCAAAAGAAAGTATCAACTCTGTTAGTTGAGGACACACATGCCAAATAAGTTTTGGAGAATGCTTCTGTGTAGATTTAAAGGGGAGATATTTCGTTTTTCACCATAGGCCAGAATGCGCTCGAAATGTCCACTTCCAGACACTACAGAAAGAGGGTTTCCAACCTGCTCTATGAAAGGGAATGTTCAGCTCCGTGAGTTGAATGCAGATTTCACAAAGTAGTTTCTGACAGTGCTTCTGTCTAGATTTCAGATGAAGATATTCCCGTTTCCCATGAAATCGTTAGAACTATCTAGATATCCACTTACAGATTCTACAAAAAGAGTTTTTCGAAAGTGCTCTGACAAAAGAAAGGTTCAACTCTGTTAGTTGAGGACACTCATCACGAAGAAGTTTCTAAGAATGCTTTTTCAAGATTTTATATGAAGATATTCCCGTTTCCTATGAAATCTTCACAGTTATCCAAATATCCACTTGAAGATTCCACAAAAAGAGTGTTTCCAAACTGCTGTAGCAAAAGAAATGTTGAACTCTGTTAGTTGAGGTCAAACATCACAAAGAAGTCTCTGAGAAAGCTTCTGTCAAGATTTTATATGAAGATATTACCGTTTCCAACGAAATCTTTACAGTTATCCAAATATCCACTTGCAGATTCTACAAAAAGAGTGTTTCCAAACTGCCATATCAAAAGAAATGATCAAGTCTGTCAGTGGAGTAAACTCATCCCAAATAAGTTTCTTAGATTGCTTTTGTCTGTGTTTCCAAACTGCTCTATCCAAAGAAAGGTTCAACTCTGTTAGTTGAGGACACACATCACAAAGAAGTTTCTGAGAATGCTTCTTTCCAGATTTTAAATGAAGATATTCCCGTTTCCAACGAAATCTTCAGAGCTATACCAATATCCACTTACAGATTCTACAAAAATAGTGTTTCCAAACTGCTGTAGCAAAAGAAAGGTTCAACTCTGTTAGTTGAGGACACACATCAAAAGGAAGTTTCTGAGAATGCTTCTGTCTAGATTTTACATGAAGATATTCCCGTTTCCTACGAAATCTTCACAGCTTTCCAAATATCCACTTGCAGATTCTACAAAAAGTGTGTTTCCAAACTGCTGTATCAAAAGAAACGTTCAACTCTCTTAGTTGTGGACACACATCCCACATAAGTTTCTGAGAAATCCTCCGTCTCGTTTTTACGGGAAGATACTTCCTTTTTCACCGTAGGCCTGAAAGCGCTTGAAATGTCCACTTCCACATACTGCAGAAAGAGTGTTTCAAACCAGCTCTAAGAAACGGAATGTTCAGCTCTGAGACTTGAATGCAGATATCACAAAGTAGTTGCTGACAGTGCTTCTGTCTAGATTTTAGAAGAAGATATTCCCGTTCCCAATGAAATCGTTGGAACTATGCTGATATACACATACAGACTCTACAAAAAGAGTGTTTCCAAACTGCTCTATAAAAAGAAAGTTTCAACTCTGTTAGTTGAGGACACTCATCACAAAGAAGTTTCCGAGAATGCTTCTGTCTAGATTTTACATGAAGATATTCCCGTTTCCAAAGAAATCTTCACAGTTATCCAAACATCGACTTGCAGATTCTACAAAAAGAGTGTTTCCAAACTGCTCTATCAAAAGAAAGTTTCAACTCTGTTAGTTGAGGACACACATCCCAAATAAGTTTCTGAGAACGCTTTTGTGTAGATTTAATGGGGAGATATTTCGTTTTTCACCATAGGCCCGAATGCGCTCGAAATGTCCACTTCCAGACACTACAGAAAGAGGGTTTCCAACCTGCTCTATGAAAGGGAATGTTCAGCTCTGTGACTTGAATGCAGATATCACAAAGTAGTTTCTTACAATGCTTCTGTCTAGAATTTAGATGAGGGTATTCCCGTTTCCAAGGAAATTGTTAGTACTATCTAGATATCCAATTACAGATTCCACAAAAAGAGTGTTTCCAAACTGCTCTATAAAAACAAAGGTTCAACTCTGTTAGTTGAGGACACTCATCACAAAGAAGTTTCTGAGAATTCTTCTGTGTATATTTTATATGAAGATATTCCCGTTTCCAACGAAATCTTCACAGTCATCCAATTATCCACTTGAAGATTCTACCAAATGAGTGTTTCCAATGTGCTCTATTAATAAAATGGTTCAACTCTGTTAGTTGAGGACACTCATCACAAAGAAGTTTCTGAGAATGCTTCTGTGGAGATTTTATATGAAGATATTCCCGTTTCCAACAAAATCTTCACAGTTATCCAATCATCGACTTGCAGATTCCACAAAAAGTGTGTTTCCAAACTGCTCTATCAAAAGAAAGGTTCAACTCTGTTAGTTGAGGACACACATCCCAAATATGTTTCTGAGAATGCTTCTGTCTAGATTTTATGGGTAGATATTTCGTTTTTCACCATATGCCCGAAAGCGCTCGAAATGTCCATTTCCAGACACAACAGAAAGAGAGTTTCAAACCTGCTCTTTGAAAGGAAATCTTCAGCTCTGTGACTTGAAAGTAGATATCACAAAGTAGTTTCTGACAGTCCTTCTGTCTAGATTTCAGATGAAGATATTCCCGTTTCCAATCAAATCGTTAGAACTATCTAGATATCCACTTACAGATTCTACAAAAAGAGTGTTTCGAAAGTGCTCTGTCAAAAGAAAGGTTCAACTCTGTTAGTTGAGGACACTCATCACGAAGAAGTTTCTGAGAATGCTTTTGTCAAGATTTTATATGAAGATATTCCCGTTTCCTATGAAATCTTCACAGTTATCCAAATATCCACTTGAAGATTCTACAAAAAGAGTGTTTCCAAACTGCTGTAGCAAAAGAAATGTTGAACTCTGTTAGTTGAGGAGAAACATCACAAAGAAGTTTCTGAGAAAGCTTCTGTCAAGATTTTATATGAAGATATTTCCTTTTCCAACGAAATCTTTACCGTTATCCAAATATCCACTTGCAGATTCTACAAAAAGAGTGTTTCCAAACTGCCATATCAAAAGAAATGATCAAGTCTGTTAGTGGAGTAAACTCATCCCAAATAAGTTTCTTAGAATGCTTTTGTCTAGATTTTATGGGATGATATTTCCTTTTTCACCACAGGCCTGAAAGCGCTCGAAATGTCCACTTCCAGATACTACAGAAAGACTGTTTCAAACCTACTCTATGAAAGGGAATGTTCAGCTCTGTGACTTGAATGCAGATATCACAAAGTAGTTTCTGACAGCCCTTCTGTCTAGATTTTAGATGAAGATATTCCCTTTTCCAACGAAATCATCATAGTTATCCAAATATCCACTTACAGATTCTACAATAACAGTGTTTCCTAACTGCTGTATCCAAAGAAAGGTTCAACTCTGTTAGTTGAGGACAAACATCACAAAGAAGTTTCTGAGAATGCTTCTGTCTAGATTTTATATGAAGATATTCCCGTTTCCAATGAAATCTTCACAGTTATGCAAATATCCACTGGAAGATTCTACAAAAAGAGTGTTTCCAAACTGATCTATCCAAAGAAAGGTTCAACTCTGTTAGTTGAGGACACACATCACAAAGAAGTTTCTGAGAATGCTTCTGTCTAGATTTTACATGAAGATATTCCCGTTTCCAACGAAATCCTCAGAGCTGTCCCAATATCCACTTACAGATTCTACAAAAAGAGTGTTTCCAAACTGCTGTATCCAAAGAAAGGTTCAACTCTGTTAGTTGAGGACACACATCACAAAGAAGTTTCTGAGAATGCTTCTGTCTAGATTTTACATGAAGATATTCCCGTTTCCTATGAAATCTCCACAGCTTTCCAAATATCCACTTGCAGATTCTACAAAAAGAGTGTTTCCAAACTGCTGTATCAAAAGAAAGGTTCAACTCTTTTAGTTGAGGACACACATCCCATATAAGTTTCTGAGAAATCCTCTGTCTCGTTTTTATGGGAAGATACTTCCTTTTTCACCGTAGGCCTGAAAGCGCTCGAAATGTCCACTTGCAGATACTGCAGAAAGAGTGTTTCAAACCTGCTCTATGAAACGGAATGTTCAGCTCTGAGGCTTGAATGCAGATATCACAAAGTAGTTTCTGACAGTGCTTCTGTCTAGATTTTAGAAGAAGATTTTCCCGTTTCCAATGAAATCGTTAGAACTATCTTGATATCCACATACAGATTCTACAAAAAGAGTTTTTCCAAACTGCTCTATAAAAAAAAAAGTTCAACTCTGTTAGTTGAGGACACTCATCACACAGAAGTTTCTGAGAATGCTTCTGTCTAGATTTTATATGAAGATACTCCCGTTTCCAATGAAATCTTCACAGTTATCCAAACATCGACTTGCAGATTCTACAAAAAGAGTGTTTCAAACTGCTCTATAAAAAGAAAGGTTCAACTCTGTTAGTTGAGGACACACATGCCAAATAAGTTTCGGAGAATGCTTCTGTGTAGATTTAATGGGGAGATATTTCGTTTTTCACCATAGGCCCGAATGCGCTCGAAATGTCCACTTCCAGACACTACAGAAAGAGGGTTTCCAACCTGCTCTATGAAAGGGAATGTTCAGCTCCGTGAGTTGAATGTAGATATCACAAAGTAGATTCTGACAGTGCGTCTGTCTAGATTTCAGATGAAGATATTCCCGTTTCCCATGAAATCGTTAGAACTATCTAGATATCCACTTACAGATTCTACAAAAAGAGTTTTTCGAAAGTGCTCTGTCAAAAGAAAGGTTCAACTCTGTTAGTTGAGGACACTCATCACGAAGAAGTTTCTGAGAATGCTTTTGTCAAGATTTTATATGAAGATATTCCCGTTTCCTATGAAATCTTCACAGTTATCCAAATATCCACTTGAAGATTCTACAAAAAGAGTGTTTCCAAACGGCTGTAGCAAAAGAAATGTTCAACTCTGTTAGTTGAGGACAAACATCACAAAGAAGTTTCTGAGAAAGCTTCTGTCAAGATTTTATATGAAGATATTACCGTTTCCAAAGAAATCTTTACAGTTATCCAAATATCCACTTGCAGATTCTACAAAAAGAGTGTTTCCAAACTGCCATATCAAAAGAAATGATCAAGTCTGTTAGTGGAGTAAACTCATCCCAAATAAGTTTCTTAGAATGCTTTTGTCTAGATTTTATGGGATGATATTTCCTTTTTCACCATAGGCCTGAAAGCGCTCGAAATGTCCACTTACAGATACTACAGAAAGACTGTTTCAAACCTACTCTATGAAAGGGAATGTTCAGCTCTGTGACTTGAATGCAGATATCACAAAGTAGTTTCTGACAGCCCTTCTGTCTAGATTTTAGATGAAGATATTCCCGTTTCCAACGAAATCATCACAGTTATCCAAATATCCACTTACAGATTCTACAAAAACAGTGTTTCCAAACTGATGTATCCAAAGAAAGGTTCAACTCTGTTAGTTGAGGACACACATCACAAAGAAGTTTCTGAGAATGCTTCTGTCTAGATTTTATATGAAGATATTCCCGTTTCCAATGAAATCTTCACAGTTATGCAAATATCCACTTGAAGATTCTACAAAAAGAGTGTTTCCAAACTGCTGTAGCAAAAGAAATGTTGAACTCTGTTAGTTGAGGACAAACATCACAAAGAAGTTTCTGAGAATGCTTCTGTCTAGATTTTAGATGAAGATATTCCCGTTTCCAAAGAAATCATCACAGTTAAACAAATATCCACTTGCAGATTCTACAAAAAGAGTGTTTCCAAACTGCTCTATCCAAAGAAAGGTTCAACTCTGTTAGTTGAGGACACACATCACAAAGAAGTTTCTGAGAATGCTTCTGTCCAGATTTTAAATGAAAATATTCCCGTTTCCAACGAAATCCTCAGAGATGTCCCAATATCCACTTACAGATTCTACAAAAAGAGTGTTTCCAAACTGTTGTATCCAAAGAAAGGTTCAACTCTGTTAGTTGAGGACACACATCAAAAGGAAGTTTCTGAGAATGCTTCTGTCTAGATTTTACATGAAGATATTCCCGTTTCCTATGAAATCTTCACATCTTTCCAAATATCCACTTACAGATTCTACAAAAAGAGTGTTTCCAAACTGCTGTATCAAAAGAAAGGTTCAACTCTCTTAGTTGAGGACACACATCCCAAATAAGTTTCTGAGAAATCCTCTGTCTCGTTTTTATGGGAAGATACTTCCTTTTTCACCGTAGGCCTGAAAGCGCTCGAAATGTCCTCTTGCACATACTGCAGAAAGAGTGTTTCAAACCTGCTCTATGAAACGGAATGTTCAGTTCTGAGGCTTCAATGCAGATATCACAAAGTCGTTTCGGACAGTGCTTCTGTCTAGATTTTAGAAGAAGATATTCCCGTTTCCAATGAAATCGTTAGAACTATCTTGATATCCACATACAGATTCTACAAAAAGAGTTTTTCCAAACTGCTCTATAAAAAAAAAGGTTCAACTCTGTTAGTTGAGGACACTCATCAGAAAGAAGTTTCTGAGAATGCTTCTGTCTAGATTTTATATGTAGATATTCCCGTTTCCAATGAAATCTTCACAGTTATCCAAACATCGACTTGCAGATTCTACAAAAAGAGTGTTTCCAAACTGCTCTATCAAAAGAAAGTTTCAACTCTGTTAGCTGAGGACACACATGCCAAATAAGTTTCGGAGAATGCTTCTGTGTAGATTTAATGGGGAGATATTTCGTTTTTCACCATAGGCCCGAATGCGCTCGAAATGTCCACTTCCAGACACTACAGAAAGAGGGTTTCCAACCTGCTCTATGAAAGGGAATGTTCAGCTCCGTGAGTTGAATGCAGATTTCACAAAGTAGTTTCTGACAGTGCTTCTGTCTAGATTTCAGATGAAGATATTCCCGTTTCCCATGAAATCGTTAGAACTATCTAGATATCCACTTACAGATTCTACAAAAAGAGTGTTTCGAAAGTGCTCTGTCAAAAGAAAGGTTCAACTCTGTTAGTTGAGGACACTCATCACGAAGAAGTTTCTGAGAATGCTTTTGTCAAGATTTTATATGAAGATATTCCCGTTTCCTATGAAATCTTCACAGTTATCCAAATATCCACTTGAAGATTCTACAAAAAGAGTGTTTCCAAACTGCTGTAGCAAAAGTAATGTTGAACTCTGTTAGTTGAGGACAAACATCACAAAGAAGTTTCTGAGAAAGCTTCTGTCAAGATTTTATATGAAGATATTACCGTTTCCAACGAAATCTTCACAGTTATCCAAATATCCACTTGCAGATTCTACAAAAAGAGTGTTTCCAAACTGCCATATCAAAAGAAATGATCAAGTCTGTTAGTGGAGTAAACTCATCCCAAATAAGTTTCTTAGAATGCTTTTGTCTAGATTTTATGGGATGATACTTACTTTTTCACCATAGGCCTGAAAGCGCTCGAAATGTCCACTTCCAGATACTACAGAAAGACTGTTTCAAACCTACTCTATGAAAGGGAATGTTCAGCTCTGTGACTTGAATGCAGATATCACAAAGTAGT
Source organism: Gorilla gorilla gorilla (assembly GCF_029281585.2). Classification (NCBI taxonomy): domain Eukaryota; kingdom Metazoa; phylum Chordata; class Mammalia; order Primates; family Hominidae; genus Gorilla; species Gorilla gorilla. The sequence goes on from NC_073237.2 coordinate 19,295,625, forward strand.
TTCTGACAGCCCTTCTGTCTAGATTTTAGATGAAGATATTCCCGTTTCCAAAGAAATCATCACAGTTATCCAAATATCCACTTACAGATTCTACAAAAACAGTGTTTCCAAACTGCTGTATCCAAAGAAAGGTTCAACTCTGTTAGTTGAGGACACACATCACAAAGAAGTTTCTGAGAATGCTTCTGTCTAGATTTTATATGAAAATATTCCCGTTTCCAATGAAATCTTCACAGTTATGCAAATATCCACTTGAAGATTCTACAAAAAGAGTGTTTCCAAACTGCTGTATCCAAAGAAAGGTTCAATTCTGTTAGTTGAGGACACACATCACAAAGAAGTTTCTGAGAATGCTTCTGTCTAGATTTTACATGAAGATATTCCCGTTTCCAACGAAATCATCACAGTTAAACAAATATCCACTTGCAGATTCTACAAAAAAGTGTTTCCAAACTGCTCTATCCAAAGAAAGGTTCAACTCTGTTAGTTGAGGACACACATCACAAAGAAGTTTCTGAGAATGCTTCCGTCTAGATTTTAAATGAAGATATTCCCGTTTCCAACGAAATCCTCAGAGCTGTCCCAATATCCACTTACAGATTCTACAAAAAGAGTGTTTCCAAACTGCTGTATCCAAAGAAAGGTTCAACTCTGTTAGTTGAGGACACACATCACAAAGAAGTTTCTGAGAATGCTTCTGTCTAGATTTTACATGAAGATATTCCCGTTTCCTATGAAATCTTCCCATCTTTCCAAATATCCACTTGCAGATTCTACAAAAAGAGTGTTTCCAAACTGCTGTATCAAAAGAAAGGTTCAACTCTCTTAGTTAAGGACCCACATCCCAAATAAGTTTCTGAGAAATCCTCTCTCTCGTTTTTATGGGAAGATACTTCCTTTTTCACCGTAGGCCTGAAAGCGCTCGAAATGTCCACTTGCAGATACTGCAGAAAGAGTGTTTCAAACCTGCTCTATGAAACGGAATGTTCAGCTCTGAGGCTTGAATGCAGATATCACAAAGTAGTTTCTGACAGTGCTTCTGTCTAGATTTTAGAAGAAGATATTCCCGTTTCCAATGAAATCGTTAGAACTATCTTGATATCCACATACAGATTCTACAAAAAGAGTTTTTCCAAACTGCTCTATAAAAAAAAAAGTTCAACTCTGTTAGTTGAGGACACTCATCACAAAGTAGTTTCTGAGAATGCTTCTATCTAGATTTTATATGAAGATACTCCCGTTTCCAACGAAATCTTCTCAGTTATCCAAACATCGACTTGCAGATTCTACAAAAAGAGTGTTTCCAAACTGCTCTATCAAAAGAAAGTTTCAACTCTGTTAGTTGAGGACACACATGCCAAATAAGTTTCGGAGAATGCTTCTGTGTAGATTTAATGGGGAGATATTTCGTTTTTCACCATAGGCCCGAATGCGCTCGAAATGTCCACTTCCAGACACTACAGAAAGAGGGTTTCCAACCTGCACTATGAAAGGGAATGTTCAGCTCCGTGAGTTGAATGCAGATTTCACAAAGTAGTTTCTGACAGTGCTTCTGTCTAGATTTCAGATGAAGATATTCCCGTTTCCCATGAAATCGTTAGAACCATCTAGATATCCACTTACAGATTCTTCAAAAGGAGTGTTTCGAAAGTGCTCTGTCAAAAGAAAGGTTCAACTCTGTTAGTTGAGGACACTCATCACGAAGAAGTTTCTGAGAATTCTTTTGTCAAGATTTTATATGAAGATATTCCCGTTTCCTATGAAATCTTCACAGTTATCCAAATATCCACTTGAAGATTGTACAAAAAGAGTGTTTCCAAACTGCTGTAGCAAAAGAAATGTTGAACTCTGTTAGTTGAGGACAAACATCACAAAGAAGTTTCTGAGAATGCTTCTGTCAAGATTTTATATGAAGAAATTACCGTTTCCAACGAAATCTTCACAGTTATCCAAAGATCCACTTGCAGATTCTACAAAAAGAGTGTTTCCAAACTGCTATATCAAAAGAAATGATCAAGTCTGTTAGTGGAGTAAACTCATCCTAAATAAGTTTCTTAGAATGCTTTTGTCTAGATTTTATGGGATGATACTTCCTTTTTCACCATAGGCCTGAAAGCGCTCGAAATGTCCACTTCCAGATACTACAGAAAGACTGTTTCAAACCTACTCTATGAAAGGGAATGTTCAGCTCTGTGACTTGAATGCAGATATCACAAAGTAGTTTCTGACAGCCCTTCTGTCTAGATTTTAGATGAAGATATTCCCGTTTCCAACGAAATCATCACAGTTATCCAAATATCCACTTACAGATTCTACAAAAACAGTTTCCAAACTGCTGTATCCAAAGAAAGGTTCAACTCTGTTAGTTGAGGACACACATCACAAAGAAGTTTCTGAGAATGTTCTGTCTAGATTTTATATGAAGATATTCCCGTTTCCAATGAAATCTTCACAGTTATGCAAATATCCACTTGAAGATTCTACAAAAAGAGTGTTTCCAAACTGCTGTAGCCAAAGAAATGTTGAACTCTGTTAGTTGAGGACAAACATCACAAAGAAGTTTCTGAGAATGCTTCTGTCTAGATTTTAGATGAAGATATTCCCGTTTCCAACGAAATCATCACAGTTAAACAAATATCCACATGCAGATTCTACAAAAAGAGTGTTTCCAAACTGCTCTATCCAAAGAAAGGTTCAACTCTGTTAGTTGAGGACACACATCAAAAAGAAGTTTCTGAGAATGCTTCCGTCTAGATTTTAAATGAAGATATTCCCGTTTCCAACGAAATCCTCAAAGCTGTCCCAATATCCACTTACAGATTCTACAAAAAGAGTGTTTCCAAACTGCTGTATCCAAAGAAAGGTTCAACTCTGTTAGTTGAGGACACACATCACAAAGAAGTTTCTGAGAATGCTTCTGTCTAGATTTTATATGAAGAAATTACCGTTTCCAATGAAATCTTCACAGTAATCCAAATATCCACTTGCAGATTCTACAAAAAGAGTGTTTCCAAACTGCTATATCAAAAGAAATGATCAAGTCTGTTAGTGGAGTAAACTCATCCTAAATAAGTTTCTTAGAATGCTTTTGTCTAGATTTTATGGGATGATACTTCCTTTTTCACCATACGCCTGAAAGCGCTCGAAATGTCCACTTCCAGATACTACAGAAAGACTGTTTCAAACCTACTCTATGAAAGGGAATGTTCAGCTCTGTGACTTGAATGCAGATATCACAAAGTAGTTTCTGACAGCCCTTCTGTCTAGATTTTAGATGAAGATATTCCCGTTTCCAACGAAATCATCACAGTTATCCAAATAACCACTTACAGATTCTACAAAAACAGTTTCCAAACTGCTGTATCCAAAGAAAGGTTCAACTCTGTTAGTTGAGGACACACATCACAAAGAAGTTTCTGAGAATGCTTCTGTCTAGATTTTATATGAAGATATTCCCGTTTCCAATGAAATCTTCACAGTTATGCAAATATCCACTTGAAGATTCTACAAAAAGAGTGTTTCCAAACTGCTGTAGCCAAAGAAATGTAGAACTCTGTTAGTTGAGGACAAACATCACAAAGAAGTTTCTGAGAATGCTTCTGTCTAGATTTTAGATGAACATATTCCCGTTTCCAACGAAATCATCACAGTTAAACAAATATCCACTTGCAGATTCTACAAAAAGAGTGTTTCCAAACTGCTCTATCCAAAGAAAGGTTCAACTCTGTTAGTTGAGGACACACATCACAAAGAAGTTTCTGAGAATGCTTCTGTCTAGATTTTACATGAAGATATTCCCGTTTCCTATGAAATCTTCACAGCTTTCCAAATATCCACTTGCAGATTCTACAAAAAGAGTGTTTCCAAACTGCTGTATCAAAAGAAAGGTTCAACTCTCTTAGTTGAGGACACCCATCCCAAATAAGCTTCTGAGAAATCCTCTGTCTCGTTTTTATGGGAGGATACTTCCTTTTTCACCGTAGGCCTGAAAGCGCTCGAAATGTCCACTTGCAGACACTGCAGAAAGAGTGTTTCAAACCTGCTCTAAGAAACGGAATGTTCAGCTCTGAGGCTTGAATGCAGATATCACAAAGTAGTTTCTGACAGTGCTTCTGTCTAGATTTTAGAAGAAGATATTCCCGTTTCCAATGAAATCGTTAGAACTATCTAGATATCCACTTACAGATTCTACAAAAAGAGTGTTTCGAAAGTGCTCTGTCAAAAGAAAGGTTCAACACTGTTAGTTGAGGACACTCATCACGAAGAAGTTTCTGAGAATGCTTTTGTCAAGATTTTATATGAAGATATTCCCGTTTCCTATGAAATCTTCACAGTTATCCAAATATCCACTTGAAGATTCTACAAAAAGAGTGTTTCCAAACTGCTGTAGCAAAAGTAATGTTGAACTCTGTTAGTTGAGGACAAACATCACAAAGAAGTTTCTGAGAAAGCTTCTGTCAAGATTTTATATGAAGATATTACCGTTTCCAACGAAATCTTTACAGTTATCCAAATATCCACTTGCAGATTCTACAAAAAGAGTGTTTCCAAACTGCCATATCAAAAGAAATGATCAAGTCTGTTAGTGGAGTAAACTCATCCCAAATAAGTTTCTTAGAATGCTTTTGTCTAGATTTTATGGGATGATATTTCCTTTTTCACCATAGGCCTGAAAGCGCTCGAAATGTCCACTTCCAGATACTACAGAAAGACTGTTTCAAACCTACTCTATGAAAGGGAATGTTCAGCTCTGTGACTTGAATGCAGATATCACAAAGTAGTTTCTGACAGCCCTTCTGTCTAGATTTTAGATGAAGATATTCCCGTTTCCAGCGAAATCATCACAGTTATCCAAATATCCACTTACAGATTCTACAAAAACAGTGTTTCCAAACTGCTGTATCCAAAGAAAGGTTCAATTCTGTTAGTTGAGGACACACATCACAAAGAAGTTTCTGAGAATGCTTCTGTCTAGATTTTACATGAAGATATTCCCGTTTCCAACGAAATCATCACAGTTAAACAAATATCCACTTGCAGATTCTACAAAAAAGTGTTTCCAAACTGCTCTATCCAAAGAAAGGTTCAACTCTGTTAGTTGAGGACACACATCACAAAGAAGTTTCTGAGAATGCTTCCGTCTAGATTTTAAATGAAGATATTCCCGTTTCCAACGAAATCCTCAGAGCTGTCCCAATATCCACTTACAGATTCTACAAAAAGAGTGTTTCCAAACTGCTGTATCCAAAGAAAGGTTCAACTCTGTTAGTTGAGGACACACATCACAAAGAAGTTTCTGAGAATGCTTCTGTCTAGATTTTACATGAAGATATTCCCGTTTCCTATGAAATCTTCCCATCTTTCCAAATATCCACTTGCAGATTCTACAAAAAGAGTGTTTCCAAACTGCTGTATCAAAAGAAAGGTTCAACTCTCTTAGTTGAGGACCCACATCCCAAATAAGTTTCTGAGAAATCCTCTCTCTCGTTTTTATGGGAAGATACTTCCTTTTTCACCGTATGCCTGAAAGCGCTCGAAATGTCCACTTGCAGATACTGCAGAAAGAGTGTTTCAAACCTGCTCTATGAAACGGAATGTTCAGCTCTGAGGCTTGAATGCAGATATCACAAAGTAGTTTCTGACAGTGCTTCTGTCTAGATTTTAGAAGAAGATATTCCCGTTTCCAATGAAATCGTTAGAACTATCTTGATATCCACATACAGATTCTACAAAAAGAGTTTTTCCAAACTGCTCTATAAAAAAAAAAGTTCAACTCTGTTAGTTGAGGACACTCATCACAAAGTAGTTTCTGAGAATGCTTCTATCTAGATTTTATATGAAGATACTCCCGTTTCCAACGAAATCTTCTCAGTTATCCAAACATCGACTTGCAGATTCCACAAAAAGAGTGTTTCCAAACTGCTCTATCAAAAGAAAGTTTCAACTCTGTTAGTTGAGGACACACATGCCAAATAAGTTTCGGAGAATGCTTCTGTGTAGATTTAATGGGGAGATATTTCGTTTTTCACCATAGGCCCGAATGCGCTCGAAATGTCCACTTCCAGACACTACAGAAAGAGGGTTTCCAACCTGCACTATGAAAGGGAATGTTCAGCTCCGTGAGTTGAATGCAGATTTCACAAAGTAGTTTCTGACAGTGCTTCTGTCTAGATTTCAGATGAAGATATTCCCGTTTCCCATGAAATCGTTAGAACTATCTAGATATCCACTTACAGATTCTTCAAAAGGAGTGTTTCGAAAGTGCTCTGTCAAAAGAAAGGTTCAACTCTGTTAGTTGAGGACACTCATCACGAAGAAGTTTCTGAGAATTCTTTTGTCAAGATTTTATATGAAGATATTCCCGTTTCCTATGAAATCTTCACAGTTATCCAAATATCCACTTGAAGATTGAACAAAAAGAGTGTTTCCAAACTGCTGTAGCAAAAGAAATGTTGAACTCTGTTAGTTGAGGACAAACATCACAAAGAAGTTTCTGAGAATGCTTCTGTCAAGATTTTATATGAAGAAATTACCGTTTCCAACGAAATCTTCACAGTTATCCAAAGATCCACTTGCAGATTCTACAAAAAGAGTGTTTCCAAACTGCTATATCAAAAGAAATGATCAAGTCTGTTAGTGGAGTAAACTCATCCTAAATAAGTTTCTTAGAATGCTTTTGTCTAGATTTTATGGGATGATACTTCCTTTTTCACCATAGGCCTGAAAGCGCTCGAAATGTCCACTTCCAGATACTACAGAAAGACTGTTTCAAACCTACTCTATGAAAGGGAATGTTCAGCTCTGTGACTTGAATGCAGATATCACAAAGTAGTTTCTGACAGCCCTTCTGTCTAGATTTTAGATGAAGATATTCCCGTTTCCAACGAAATCATCACAGTTATCCAAATATCCACTTACAGATTCTACAAAAACAGTTTCCAAACTGCTGTATCCAAAGAAAGGTTCAACTCTGTTAGTTGAGGACACACATCACAAAGAAGTTTCTGAGAATGCTTCTGTCTAGATTTTATATGAAGATATTCCCGTTTCCAATGAAATCTTCACAGTTATGCAAATATCCACTTGAAGATTCTACAAAAAGAGTGTTTCCAAACTGCTGTAGCCAAAGAAATGTTGAACTCTGTTAGTTGAGGACAAACATCACAAAGAAGTTTCTGAGAATGCTTCTGTCTAGATTTTAGATGAAGATATTCCCGTTTCCAACGAAATCATCACAGTTAAACAAATATCCACATGCAGATTCTACAAAAAGAGTGTTTCCAAACTGCTCTATCCAAAGAAAGGTTCAACTCTGTTAGTTGAGGACACACATCAAAAAGAAGTTTCTGAGAATGCTTCCGTCTAGATTTTAAATGAAGATATTCCCGTTTCCAACGAAATCCTCAAAGCTGTCCCAATATCCACTTACAGATTCTACAAAAAGAGTGTTTCCAAACTGCTGTATCCAAAGAAAGGTTCAACTCTGTTAGTTGAGGACACACATCACAAAGAAGTTTCTGAGAATGCTTCTGTCTAGATTTTATATGAAGAAATTACCGTTTCCAACGAAATCTTCACAGTAATCCAAATATCCACTTGCAGATTCTACAAAAAGAGTGTTTCCAAACTGCTATATCAAAAGAAATGATCAAGTCTGTTAGTGGAGTAAACTCATCCTAAATAAGTTTCTTAGAATGCTTTTGTCTAGATTTTATGGGATGATACTTCCTTTTTCACCGTAGGCCTGAAAGCGCTCGAAATGTCCACTTCCAGATACTACAGAAAGACTGTTTCAAACCTACTCTATGAAAGGGAATGTTCAGCTCTGTGACTTGAATGCAGATATCACAAAGTAGTTTCTGACAGCCCTTCTGTCTAGATTTTAGATGAAGATATTCCCGTTTCCAACGAAATCATCACAGTTATCCAAATAACCACTTACAGATTCTACAAAAACAGTTTCCAAACTGCTGTATCCAAAGAAAGGTTCAACTCTGTTAGTTGAGGACACACATCACAAAGAAGTTTCTGAGAATGCTTCTGTCTAGATTTTATATGAAGATATTCCCGTTTCCAATGAAATCTTCACAGTTATGCAAATATCCACTTGAAGATTCTACAAAAAGAGTGTTTCCAAACTGCTGTAGCCAAAGAAATGTTGAACTCTGTTAGTTGAGGACAAACATCACAAAGAAGTTTCTGAGAATGCTTCTGTCTAGATTTTAGATGAACATATTCCCGTTTCCAACGAAATCATCACAGTTAAACAAATATCCACTTGCAGATTCTACAAAAAGAGTGTTTCCAAACTGCTCTATCCAAAGAAAGGTTCAACTCTGTTAGTTGAGGACACACATCACAAAGAAGTTTCTGAGAATGCTTCTGTCTAGATTTTACATGAAGATATTCCCGTTTCCTATGAAATCTTCACAGCTTTCCAAATATCCACTTGCAGATTCTACAAAAAGAGTGTTTCCAAACTGCTGTATCAAAAGAAAGGTTCAACTCTCTTAGTTGAGGACACCCATCCCAAATAAGCTTCTGAGTAATCCTCTGTCTCGTTTTTATGGGAGGATACTTCCTTTTTCACCGTAGGCCTGAAAGCGCTCGAAATGTCCACTTGCAGATACTGCAGAAAGAGTGTTTCAAACCTGCTCTAAGAAACGGAATGTTCAGCTCTGAGGCTTGAATGCAGATATCACAAAGTAGTTTCTGACAGTGCTTCTGTCTAGATTTTAGAAGAAGATATTCCCGTTTCCAATGAAATCGTTAGAACTATCTTGATATCCACATACAGATTCTACAAAAAGAGTGTTTCCAAACTGCTCTATAAAAAGAAAGGTTCAACTCTGTTAGTTGAGGACACTCATCACAAAGAAGTTTCTGAGAATGCTTCTGTCTAGATTTTATATGAAGATATTCCCGTTTCCAACGAAATCTTCACAGTTATCCAAACATCGACTTGCAGATTCTACAAAAAGAGTGTTTCCAAACTGCTCTATCAAAAGAAAGTTTCAACTCTGTTAGTTGAGGACACACATCCCAAATAAGTTTCTGAGAACGCTTCTGTGTAGATTTAATGGGGAGATATTTCGTTTTTCACCATAGGCCCGAATGCGCTCGAAATGTCCACATCCAGACATTACAGAAAGAGGGTTTCCAACCTGCTCTATGAAAGGGAATGTTCAGCTCCGTGAGTTGAATGTAGATATCACAAAGTAGTTTCTGACAGTGCTTCTGTCTAGATTTCAGATGAAGATATTCCCGTTTCCAATTAAATCGTTAGAACTATCTAGATATCCACTTACAGATTCTACAAAAAGAGTGTTTCGAAAGTGCTCTGTCAAAAGAAAGGTTCAACTCTGTTAGTTGAGGACACTCATCACGAAGAAGTTTCTGAGAATGCTTTTGTCAAGATTTTATATGAAGATATTCCCGTTTCCTATGAAATCTTCACAGTTATCCAAATATCCACTTGAAGATTCTACAAAAAGAGTGTTTCCAAACTGCTGTAGCAAAAGAAATGTTTAACTCTGTTAGTTGAGGACAAACATCACAAAGAAGTTTCTGAGAAAGCTTCTGTCAAGATTTTATATGAAGATATTACCGTTTCCAAAGAAATCTTTACAGTTATCCAAATATCCACTTGCAGATTCTACAAAAAGAGTGTTTCCAAACTGCCATATCAAAAGAAATGATCAAGTCTGTTAGTGGAGTAAACTCATCCCAAATAAGTTTCTTAGAATGCTTTTGTCTAGATTTTATGGGATGATATTTCCTTTTTCACCATAGGCCTGAAAGCGCTCGAAATGTCCACTTCCAGATACTACAGAAAGACTGTTTCAAACCTACTCTATGAAAGGGAATGTTCAGCTCTGTGACTTGAATGCAGATATCACAAAGTAGTTTCTGACAGCCCTTCTGTGTAGATTTTAGATGAAGATATTCCCGTTTCCAACGAAATCATCACAGTTATCCAAATATCCACTTACAGATTCTACAAAAACAGTGTTTCCAAACTGCTGTATCCAAAGAAAGGTTCAACTCTGTTAGTTGAGGACACACATCACAAAGAAGTTTCTGAGAATGCTTCTGTCTAGATTTTATATGAAGATATTCCCGTTTCCAATGAAATCTTCACAGTTATGCAAATATCCACTTGAAGATTCTACAAAAAGAGTGTTTCCAAACTGCTGTAGCCAAAGAAATGTTGAACTCTGTTAGTTGAGGACAAACATCACAAAGAAGTTTCTGAGAATGCTTCTGTCTAGATTTTAGATGAAGATATTCCCGTTTCCAAAGAAATCATCACAGTTAAACAAATATCCACTTGCAGATTCTACAAAAAGAGTGTTTCCAAACTGCTCTATCCAAAGAAAGGTTCAACTCTGTTAGTTGAGGACACACATCACAAAGAAGTTTCTGAGAATGCTTCTGTCCAGATTTTAAATGAAGATATTCCCGTTTCCAACGAAATCCTCAGAGATGTCCCAATATCCACTTACAGATTCTACAAAAAGAGTGTTTCCAAACTGTTGTATCCAAAGAAAGGTTCAACTCTGTTAGTTGAGGACACACATCACAAAGAAGTTTCTGAGAATGCTTCTGTCTAGATTTTGCATGAAGATATTCCCGTTTCCTATGAAATCTTCACATCTTTCCAAATATCCACTTGCAGATTCTACAAAAAGAGTGTTTCCAAACTGCTGTATCAAAAGAAAGGTTCAACTCTCTTAGTTGAGGACACACATCCCAAATAAGTTTCTGAGAAATCCTCTGTCTCGTTTTTATGGGAAGATACTTCCTTTTTCACCGTAGTCCTGAAAGCGCTCGAAATGTCCTCTTGCACATACTGCAGAAAGAGTGTTTCAAACCTGCTCTATGAAACGGAATGTTCAGCTCCGAGGCTTCAATGCAGATATCACAATGTAGTTTCTGACAGTGCTTCTGTCTAGATTTTAGAAGAAGATATTCCCGTTTCCAATGAAATCGTTAGAACTATCTTGATATCCACATACAGATTCTACAAAAATAGTTTTTCCAAACTGCTCTATAAAAAAAAAGGTTCAACTCTGTTAGTTGAGGACACTCATCAGAAAGAAGTTTCTGAGAATGCTTCTGTCTAGATTTTATATGTAGATATTCCCGTTTCCAATGACATCTTCACAGTTATCCAAACATCGACTTGCAGATTCTACAAAAAGAGTGTTTCCAAACTGCTCTATCAAAAGAAAGTTTCAACTCTGTTAGTTGAGGACACACATGCCAAATAAGTTTCGGAGAATGCTTCTGTGTAGATTTAATGGGGAGATATTTCGTTTTTCACCATAGGCCCGAATGCGCTCTAAATGTCCACTTCCAGACACTACAGAAAGAGGGTTTCCAACCTGCTCTATGAAAGGGAATGTTCAGCTCCGTGAGTTGAATGCAGATTTCACAAAGTAGTTTCTGACAGTGCTTCTGTCTAGATTTCAGATGAAGATATTCCCGTTTCCCATGAAATCGTTAGAACTATCTAGATATCCACTTACAGATTCTACAAAAAGAGTGTTTCGAAAGTGCTCTGTCAAAAGAAAGGTTCAACTCTGTTAGTTGAGGACACTCATCACGAAGAAGTTTCTGAGAATGCTTTTGTCAAGATTTTATATGAAGATATTCCCGTTTCCTATGAAATCTTCACAGTTATCCAAATATCCACTTGAAGATTCTACAAAAAGAGTGTTTCCAAACTGCTGTAGCAAAAGTAATGTTGAACTCTGTTAGTTGATTACAAACATCACAAAGAAGTTTCTGAGAAAGCTTCTGTCAAGATTTTATATGAAGATATTACCGTTTCCAACGAAATCTTTACAGTTATCCAAATATCCACTTGCAGATTCTACAAAAAGAGTGTTTCCAAACTGCCATATCAAAAGAAATGATCAAGTCTGTTAGTGGAGTAAACTCATCCCAAATAAGTTTCTTAGAATGCTTTTGTCTAGATTTTATGGGATGATATTTCCTTTTTCACCATAGGCCTGAAAGCGCTCGAAATGTCCACTTCCAGATACTACAGAAAGACTGTTTCAAACCTACTCTATGAAAGGGAATGTTCAGCTCTGTGACTTGAATGCAGATATCACAAAGTAGTTTCTGACAGCCCTTCTGTCTAGATTTTAGATGAAGATATTCCCGTTTCCAACGAAATCATCACAGTTATCCAAATATCCACTTACAGATTCTACAAAAACAGTGTTTCCAAACTGCTGTATCCAAAGAAAGGTTCAATTCTGTTAGTTGAGGACACACATCACAAAGAAGTTTCTGAGAAAGCTTCTGTCTAGATTTTATATGAAGATATTCCCGTTTCCAACGAAATCATCACAGTTAAACAAATATCCACTTGCAGATTCTACAAAAAGAGTGTTTCCAAACTGCTCTATCCAAAGAAAGTTTGAACTCTGTTAGTTGAGGACACACATCACAAAGAAGTTTCTGAGAATGCTTCCGTCTAGATTTTAAATGAAGATATTCCCGTTTCCAACGAAATCCTCAGAGCTGTACCAATATCCACTTACAGATTCTACAAAAAGAGTGTTTCCAAACTGCTGTATCCAAAGAAAGGTTCAACTCTGTTAGTTGAGGACACACATCACAAAGAAGTTTCTGAGAATGCTTCTGTCTAGATTTTACATGAAGATATTCCCGTTTCCTATGAAATCTTCACAGCTTTCCAAATATCCACTTGCAGATTCTACAAAAAGAGTGTTTCCAAACTGCTGCATCAAAAGAAAGGTTCAACTCTCTTAGTTGAGGACACACATCCCAAATAAGTTTCTGAGAAATCCTCTGTCTCGTTTTTATGGGAAGATACTTCCTTTTTCACCGTAGGCCTGAAAGCGCTCGAAATGTCCACTTGCAGATACTGCAGAAAGAGTGTTTCAAACCTGCTCTATGAAACGGAATGTTCAGCTCTGAGGCTTGAATGCAGATATCACAAAGTAGTTTCTGACAGTGCTTCTGTCTAGATTTTAGAAGAAGATATTCCCGTTTCCAATGAAATCGTTAGAACTATCTTGATATCCACATACAGATTCTACAAAAAGAGTTTTTCCAAACTGCTCTATAAAAAAAAAAGTTCAACTCTGTTAGTTGAGGACACTCATCACAAAGAAGTTTCTGAGAATGCTTCTGTCTAGATTTTATATGAAGATACTCCCGTTTCCAATGAAATCTTCTCAGTTATCCAAACATCGACTTGCAGATTCTACAAAAAGAGTGTTTCCAAACTGCTCTATCAAAAGAAAGTTTCAACTCTGTCAGCTGAGGACACACATGCCAAATAAGTTTCGGAGAATGCTTCTGTGTAGATTTAAAGGGGAGATATTTCGTTTTTCACCATAGGCCCGAATGCGCTCGAAATGTCCACTTCCAGACACTACAGAAAGAGGGTTTCCAACCTGCACTATGAAAGGGAATGTTCAGCTCCGTGAGTTGAATGCAGATTTCACAAAGTAGTTTCTGACAGTGCTTCTGTCTAGATTTCAGATGAAGATATTTCCGTTTCCCATGAAATCGTTAGAACTATCTAGATATCCACTTACAGATTCTTCAAAAGGAGTGTTTCGAAAGTGCTCTGTCAAAAGAAAGGTTCAACTCTGTTAGTTGAGGACACTCATCACGAAGAAGTTTCTGAGAATTCTTTTGTCAAGATTTTATATGAAGATATTCCCGTTTCCTATGAAATCTTCACAGTTATCCAAATATCCACTTGAAGATTGTACAAAAAGAGTGTTTCCAAACTGCTGTAGCAAAAGAAATGTTGAACTCTGTTAGTTGAGGACAAACATCACAAAGAAGTTTCTGAGAATGCTTCTGTCAAGATTTTATATGAAGAAATTACCGTTTCCAACGAAATCTTCACAGTTATCCAAATATCCACTTGCAGATTCTACAAAAAGAGTGTTTCCAAACTGCTATATCAAAAGAAATGATCAAGTCTGTTAGTGGAGTAAACTCATCCTAAATAAGTTTCTTAGAATGCTTTTGTCTAGATTTTATGGGATGATACTTCCTTTTTCACCATAGGCCTGAAAGCGCTCGAAATGTCCACTTCCAGATACTACAGAAAGACTGTTTCAAACCTACTCTATGAAAGGGAATGTTCAGCTCTGTGACTTGAATGCAGATATCACAAAGTAGTTTCTGACAGCCCTTCTGTCTAGATTTTAGATGAAGATATTCCCGTTTCCAACGAAATCATCACAGTTATCCAAATATCCACTTACAGATTCTACAAAAACAGTTTCCAAACTGCTGTATCCAAAGAAAGGTTCAACTCTGTTAGTTGAGGACACACATCACTAAGAAGTTTCTGAGAATGCTTCTGTCTAGATTTTATATGAAGATATTCCCGTTTCCAATGAAATCTTCACAGTTATGCAAATATCCACTTGAAGATTCTACAAAAAGAGTGTTTCCAAACTGCTGTAGCCAAAGAAATGTTGAACTCTGTTAGTTGAGGACAAACATCACAAAGAAGTTTCTGAGAATGCTTCTGTCTAGATTTTAGATGAAGATATTCCCGTTTCCAACGAAATCATCACAGTTAAACAAATATCCACTTGCAGATTCTACAAAAAGAGTGTTTCCAAACTGCTCTATCCAAAGAAAGGTTCAACTCTGTTAGTTGAGGACACACATCACAAAGAAGTTTCTGAGAATGCTTCTGTCTAGATTTTACATGAAGATATTCCCGTTTCCTATGAAATCTTCACAGCTTTCCAAATATCCACTTGCAGATTCTACAAAAAGAGTGTTTCCAAACTGCTGTATCAAAAGAAAGGTTCAACTCTCTTAGTTGAGGACACACATCCCAAATCAGCTTCTGAGAAATCCTCTGTCTCGTTTTTATGGGAGGATACTTCCTTTTTCACCGTAGGCCTGAAAGCGCTCGAAATGTCCACTTGCAGATACTGCAGAAAGAGTGTTTCAAACCTGCTCTATGAAACGGAATGTTCAGCTCTGAGGCTTGAATGCAGATATCACAAAGTAGTTTCTGACAGTGCTTCTGTCTAGATTTTAGAAGAAGATATTCCCGTTTCCAATGAAATCATTAGAACTATCTTGATATCCACATACAGATTCTACAAAAAGAGTGTTTCCAAACTGCTCTATAAAAAGAAAGGTTCAACTCTGTTAGTTGAGGACACTCATCACAAAGAAGTTTCTGAGAATGCTTCTGTCTAGATTTTATATGAAGATATTCCCGTTTCCAACGAAATCTTCACAGTTATCCTAACATCGACTTGCAGATTCTACAAAAAGAGTGTTTCCAAACTGCTCTATCAAAAGAAAGTTTCAACTCTGTTAGTTGAGGACACACATCCCAAATAAGTTTCTGAGAACGCTTCTGTGTAGATTTAAAGGGGAGATATTTCGTTTTTCACCATAGGCCCGAATGCGCTCGAAATGTCCACTTCCAGACACTACAGAAAGAGGGTTTCCAACCTGCTCTATGAAAGGGAATGTTCACCTCAGTGACTTGAATGCAGATATCACAAAGTAGTTCCTGACAGTGCTTCTGTCTAGAATTTAGATGAAGATATTCCCGTTTCCAACGAAATCCTTAGGACTATCTAGATATACAATTACAGATTCCACAAAAAGAGTGTTTCCAAACAGCTATATAAAAAGAAAGGTTCAACTCTGTTAGTTGAGGACACACATCACAAAGAAGTTTCTGAGAATGCTTTTGTCAAGATTTTATATGAAGATATTCCCGTTTCCTATGAAATCTTCACAGTTATCCAAATATCCACTTGAAGATTCTACAAAAAGAGTGTTTCCAAACTGCTGTAGCAAAAGAAATGTTGAACTCTGTTAGTTGAGGACAAACATCACAAAGAAGTTTCTGAGAATGCTTCTGTCAAGATTTTATATGAAGATATTACCGTTTCCAACGAAATCTTTACAGTTATCCAAATATCCACTTGCAGATCCTACAAAAAGAGTGTTTCCAAACTGCTATATCAAAAGAAATGATCAAGTCTGTTAGTGGAGTAAACTCATCCCAAATAAGTTTCTTAGAATGCTTTTGTCTAGATTTTATGGGATGATATTTCCTTTTTCACCATAGGCCTGAAAGCGCTTGAAAAGTCCACTTCCAGATACTACAAAAAGACTGTTTCAAACCTACTCTATGAAAGGGAATGTTCAGCTCTGTGACTTGAATGCAGATATCACAAAGTAGTTTCTGACAGCCCTTCTGTCTAGATTTTAGATGAAGATATTCCCGTTTCCAACGAAATCATCACAGTTATCCAAATATCGACTTATAGATTCTACAAAAACAGTGTTTCCAAACTGCTGTATCCAAAGAAAAGTTCAACTCTGTTAGTTGAGGACACACATCACAAAGAAGTTTCTGAGAATGCTTCTGTCTAGATTTTATATGAAGATATTCCCGTTTCCAATGAAATCTTCACAGTTATGCAAATATCCACTTGAAGATTCTACAAAAAAGTGTTTCCAAACTGCTGTAGCAAAAGAAATGTTGAACTCTGTTAGTTGAGGACAAACATCACAAAGAAGTTTCTGAGAATGCTTCTGTCTAGATTTTAGATGAAGATATTCCCGTTTCCAACGAAATCATCACAGTTTAACAAATATCCACTTGCAGATTCTACCAAAAGAGTGTTTCCAAACTGCTCTATCCAAAGAAAGGTTCAACTCTGTTAGTTGAGGACACACATCACAAAGAAGTTTCTGAGAATGCTTCTGTCTAGATTTTAAATGAAGATATTCCCGTTTCCAACGAAATCCTCAGAGCTGTCCCAATATCCACTTACAGATTCTACAAAAAGAGTGTTTCCAAACTGCTGTATCCAAAGAAAGGTTCAGCTCTGTTAGTTGAGGACACACATGCCAAATAAGTTTCGGAGAATGCTTCTGTGTAGATTTAATGGGGAGATATTTCGTTTTTCACCATAGGCCCGAATGCGCTCGAAATGTCCACTTCCAGACACTACAGAAAGAGGGTTTCCAACCTGCTCTATGAAAGGGAATGTTCAGCTCCGTGAGTTGAATGTAGATATCACAAAGTAGTTTCTGACAGTGCTTCTGTCTAGATTTCAGATGAAGATATTCCCGTTTCCAATGAAATCGTTAGAACTATCTAGATATCCACTTACAGATTCTACAAAAAGAGTGTTTCGAAAGTGCTCTGTCAAAAGAAAGGTTCAACTCTGTTAGTTGAGGACACTCATCACGAAGAAGTTTCTGAGAATGGTTTTGTCAAGATTTTATATGAAGATATTCCCGTTTCCTATGAAATCTTCACAGTTATCCAAATATCCACTTGAAGATTCTACAAAAAGAGTGTTTCCAAACTGCTGTAGCAAAAGAAATGTTGAACTCTGTTAGTTGAGGACAAACATCACAAAGAAGTTTCTGAGAATGCTTCTGTCAAGATTTTATATGAAGATATTACCGTTTCCAACGAAATCTTCACAGTTATCCAAATATCCACTTGCAGATTCTACAAAAAGAGTGTTTCCAAACTGCTGTATCAAAGAAAGGTTCAACTCTGTTAGTTGAGGACACACATCACAAAGAAGTTTCTGAGAATGCTTCTGTCTAGATTTTACATAAAGATATTCCCGTTTCCTATGAAATCTTCACAGCTTTCCAAATATCCACTTGCAGATTCTACAAAAAGAGTGTTTCCAAACTGCTGTATCAAAAGAAAGGTTCAACTCTCTTAGTTGAGGACCCACATCCCAAATATGTTTCTGAGAAATACTCTGTCTCGTTTTTATGGGAGGATACTTCCTTTTTCACCGTAGGCCTGAAAGCGCTCGAAATGTCCACTTGCAGATACTGCAGAAAGAGTGTTTCAAACCTGCTCTATGAAACGGAATGTTCAGCTCTGAGGCTTGAATGCAGATATCACAAAGTAGTTTCTGACAGTGCTTCTGTCTAGATTTTAGAAGAAGATATTCCCGTTTCCAATGAAATCGTTAGAACTATCTTGATATCCACATACAGATTCTACAAAAAGAGTGTTTCCAAACTGCTCTATAAAAAGAAAGGTTCAACTCTGTTAATTGAGGACACTCATCACAAAGAAGTTTCTGAGAATGCTTCTGTCTAGATTTTATATGAAGATATTCCCGTTTCCAATGAAATCTTCACAGTTATCCAAACATCGACTTGCAGATTCTACAAAAAGAGTGTTTCCAAACTGCTCTATCAAAAGAAAGTTTCAACTCTGTTAGTTGAGGACACACATCCCAAATAAGTTTCTGAGAACGCTTCTGTGTAGATTTAAAGGGGAGATATTTCGTTTTTCACCATAGGCCCGAATGCGCTCGAAATGTCCACTTCCAGACACTACAGAAAGAGGGTTTCCAACCTGCTCTATGAAAGGGAATGTTCACCTCAGTGACTTGAATGCAGATATCACAAAGTAGTTTCTGACAGTGCTTCTGTCTAGAATTTAGATGAAGATATTCCCGTTTCCAACGAAATCCTTAGGACTATCTAGATATCCAATTACAGATTCCACAAAAAGAGTGTTTCCAAACAGCTCTATAAAAAGAAAGGTTCAACTCTGTTAGTTGAGGACACTCATCACAAAGAAGTTTCTGAGAATGCTTTTGTAAAGATTTTATATGAAGATATTCCCGTTTCCTATGAAATCTTCACAGTTATCCAAATATCCACTTGAAGATTCTACAAAAAGAGTGTTTCCAAACTGCTGTAGCAAAAGAAATGTTGAACTCTGTTAGTTGAGGACAAACATCACAAAGAAGTTTCTGAGAATGCTTCTGTCAAGATTTTATATGAAGATATTACCGTTTCCAACGAAATCTTCAAATTTATCCAAATATCCACTTACAGATTCTACAAAAAGAGTGTTTCCAAACTGCTATATCAAAAGAAATGATCAAGTCTGTTAGTGGAGTAAACTCATCCTAAATAAGTTTCTTAGAATGCTTTTGTCTAGATTTTATGGGATGATACTTCCTTTTTCACCATAGGCCTGAAAGCGCTCGAAAAGTCCATTCCAGATACTACAAAAAGACTGTTTCAAACCCACTCTATGAAAGGGAATGTTCAGCTCTGTGACTTGAATGCAGATATCACAAAGTAGTTTCTGACAGCCCTTCTGTCTAGATTTTAGATGAAGATATTCCCGTTTCCAACGAAATCATCACAGTTATCCAAATATCCACTTATAGATTCTACAAAAACAGTGTTTCCAAACTGCTGTATCCAAAGAAAAGTTCAACTCTGTTAGTTGAGGACACACATCACAAAGAAGTTTCTGAGAATGCTTCTGTCTAGATTTTACATGAAGATATTCCCGTTTCCTATGAAATCTTCACAGCTTTCCAAATATCCACTTGCAGATTCTACAAAAAGAGTGTTTCCAAACTGCTGTATCAAAAGAAAGGTTCAACTCTCTTAGTTGAGGACCCACATCCTAAATAAGTTTCTGAGAAATCCTCTGTCTCGTTTTTATGGGAGGATACTTCCTTTTTCACCGTAGGCCTGAAAGCGCTCGAAATGTCCACTTGCAGATACTGCAGAAAGAGTGTTTCAAACCTGCTCTATGAAACGGAATGTTCAGCTCTGAGGCTTGAATGCAGATATCACAAAGTAGTTTCTGACAGTGCTTCTGTCTAGATTTTAGAAGAAGATATTCCCGTTTCCAATGAAATCGTTAGAACTATCTTGATATCCACATACAGATTCTACAAAAAGAGTGTTTCCAAACTGCTCTATAAAAAGAAAGGTTCAACTCTGTTAGTTGAGGACACTCATCACAAAGAAGTTTCTGAGAATGCTTCTGTCTAGATTTTATATGAAGATATTCCCGTTTCCAACGAAATCTTCACAGTTATCCAAACATCGACTTGCAGATTCTACAAAAAGAGTGTTTCCAAACTGCTCTATCAAAAGAAAGTTTCAACTCTGTTAGTTGAGGACACACATCCCAAATAAGTTTCTGAGAACGCTTCTGTGTAGATTTAAAGGGGAGATATTTCGTTTTTCACCATAGGCCCGAATGCGCTCGAAATGTCCACTTCCAGACACTACAGAAAGAGGGTTTCCAACCTGCTCTATGAAAGGGAATGTTCACCTCAGTGACTTGAATGCAGATATCACAAAGTAGTTTCTGACAGTGCTTCTGTCTAGAATTTAGATGAAGATATTCCCGTTTCCAACGAAATCCTTAGGACTATCTAGATATCCAATTACAGATTCCACAAAAAGAGTGTTTCCAAACAGCTCTATAAAGGAAAGGTTCAGCTCTGTTAGTTGAGGACACTCATCACAAAGAAGTTTCTGAGAATGCTTTTGTAAAGATTTTAAATGAAGATATTCCCGTTTCCTATGAAATCTTCACAGTTATCCAAATATCCACTTGAAGATTCTACAAAAAGAGTGTTTCCAAACTGCTGTAGCAAAAGAAATGTTGAACTCTGTTAGTTGAGGACAAACATCACAAAGAAGTTTCTGAGAATGCTTCTGTCAAGATTTTATATGAAGATATTACCGTTTCCAACGAAATCTTTACAGTTATCCAAATATCCACTTGCAGATCCTACAAAAAGAGTGTTTCCAAACTGCTATATCAAAAGAAATGATCAAGTCTGTTAGTGGAGTAAACTCATCCCAAATAAGTTTCTTAGAATGCTTTTGTCTAGATTTTATGGGATGATATTTCCTTTTTCACCATAGGCCTGAAAGCGCTCGAAAAGTCCACTTCCAGATACTACAAAAAGACTGTTTCAAACCTACTCTATGAAAGGGAATGTTCAGCTCTGTGACTTGAATGCCGATATCACAAAGTAGTTTCTGACAGCCCTTCTGTCTAGATTTTAGATGAAGATATTCCCGTTTCCAACGAAATCATCACAGTTATCCAAATATCCACTTATAGATTCTACAAAAACAGTGTTTCCAAACTGCTGTATCCAAAGAAAAGTTCAACTCTGTTAGTTGAGGACACACATCACAAAGAAGTTTCTGAGAATGCTTCTGTCTAGATTTTATATGAAGATATTCCCGTTTCCAATGAAATCTTCACAGTTATGCAAATATCCACTTGAAGATTCTACAAAAAAGTGTTTCCAAACTGCTGTAGCAAAAGAAATGTTGAACTCTGTTAGTTGAGGACAAACATCACAAAGAAGTTTCTGAGAATGCTTCTGTCTAGATTTTAGATGAAGATATTCCCGTTTCCAACGAAATCATCACAGTTTAACAAATATCCACTTGCAGATTCTACCAAAAGAGTGTTTCCAAACTGCTCTATCCAAAGAAAGGTTCAACTCTGTTAGTTGAGGACACACATCACAAAGAAGTTTCTGAGAATGCTTCTGTCTAGATTTTAAATGAAGATATTCCCGTTTCCAACGAAATCCTCAGAGCTCTCCCAATATCCACTTACAGATTCTACAAAAAGAGTGTTTCCAAACTGCTGTATCCAAAGAAATTTCAACTCTGTTAGTTGAGGACACACATCACAAAGAAGTTTCTGAGAATGCTTCTGTCTAGATTTTACATGAAGATATTCCCGTTTCCTATGAAATCTTCACATCTTTCCAAATATCCACTTGCAGATTCTACAAAAAGAGTGCTTCCAAACTGCTGTATCAAAAGAAAGGTTCAACTCTCTTAGTTGAGGATACACATCCAAAATAAGTTTCTGAGAAATCCTCTGTCTCGTTTTTATGGGAAGATACTTCCTTTTTCACCGTAGGCCTGAAAGCGCTCGAAATGTCCACTTGCAGATACTGCAGAAAGAGTGTTTCAAACCTGCTCTATGAAACGGAATGTTCAGCTCTGAGGCTTGAATGCAGATATCACAAAGTAATTTCTGACAGTGCTTCTGTCTAGATTTTAGAAGAAGATATTCCCGTTTCCAATGAAATCGTTAGAACTATCTTGATATCCACATACAGATTCTACAAAAAGAGTGTTTCCAAACTGCTCTATAAAAAGAAAGTTTCATCTCTATTAGTTGAGGACACTCATCACAAAGAAGTTTCTGAGAATGCTTCTGTCTAGATTTTATATGAAGATATTCCCGTTTCCAACGAAATCTTCACAGTTATCCAAACATCGACTTGCAGATTCTACAAAAAGAGTGTTTCCAAACTGCTCTATCAAAAGAAAGTTTCAACTCTGTTAGTTGAGGACACACATGCCAAATAAGCTTCGGAGAATGCTTCTGTGTAGATTTAATGGGGAGATATTTCGTTTTTCACCATAGGCCCGAATGCGCTCGAAATGTCCACTTCCAGACACTACAGAAAGAGGGTTTCCAACCTGCTCTATGAAAGGGAATGTTCAGCTCCGTGAGTTGAATGTAGATATCACAAAGTAGTTTCTGACAGTGCTTCTGTCTAGATTTCTGATGAAGATATTCCCGTTTCCAATGAAATCGTTAGAACTATCTAGATATCCACTTACAGATTCTACAAAAAGAGTGTTTCGAAAGTGCTCTGTCAAAAGAAAGGTTCAACTCTGTTAGTTGAGGACACTCATCACGAAGAAGTTTCTGAGAATGGTTTTGTCAAGATTTTATATGAAGATATTCCCGTTTCCTGTGAAATCTTCACAGTTATCCAAATATCCACTTGAAGATTCTACAAAAAGAGTGTTTCCAAACTGCTGTAGCAAAAGAAATGTTGAACTCTGTTAGTTGAGGACAAACATCACAAAGAAGTTTCTGAGAATGCTTCTGTCAAGATTTTATATGAAGATATTACCGTTTCCAACGAAATCTTCACAGTTATCCAAATATCCACTTGCAGATTCTACAAAAAGAGTCTTTCCAAACTGCTATATCAAAAGAAATGATCAAGTCTGTTAGTGGAGTAAACTCATCCCAAATAAGTTTCTTAGAATGCTTCTGTCTAGATTTTATGGGATGATATTTCCTTTTTCACCATAGGCCTGAAAGCGCTCAAAATGTCCACTTCCAGATACTACAGAAAGACTGTTTCAAAACCACTCTATGAAAGGGAATGTTCAGCTCTGTGATTTGAATGCAGATATCACAAAGTAATTTCTGACAGCCCTTCTGTCTAGATTTTAGATGAAGATATTCCCGTTTCCAACGAAATCATCACAGTTATCCAAATATCCACTTACAGATTCTACAAAAACAGTTTCCAAACTGCTGTATCCAAAGAAAGGTTCAACTCTGTTAGTTGAGGACACACATCACAAAGAAGTTTCTGAGAATGCTTCTGTCTAGATTTTATATGAAGATATTCCCGTTTCCAATGAAATCTTCACAGTTATGCAAATATCCACTTGAAGATTCTACAAAAAGAGTTTTTCCAAACTGCTGTAGCCAAAGAAATGTTGAACTCTGTTAGTTGAGGACAAACATCACAAAGAAGTTTCTGAGAATGCTTCTGTCTAGATTATAGATGAAGATATTCCCGTTTCCAACGAAATCATCACAGTTAAACAAATATCCACTTGCAGATTCTACAAAAAGAGTGTTTCCAAACTGCTCTATCCAAAGAAAGGTTCAACTCTGTTAGTTGAGGACACACATCACAAAGAAGTTTCTGAGAATGCTTCCGTCTAGATTTTAAATGAAGATATTCCCGTTTCCAACGAAATCCTCAGAGCTCTCCAAATATCCACTTACAGATTCTACAAAAAGAGTGTTTCCAAACTGTTGTATCAAAAGAAAGGTTCAACTCTGTTAGTTGAGGACACACATCACAAAGTAGTTTCTGAGAATGCTTCTGTCTAGATTTTACATGAAGATATTCCCGTTTCCTATGAAATCTTCACAGCTTTCCAAATATCCACTTGCAGATTCTACAAAAAGAGTGTTTCCAAACTGCTGTATCAAAAGAAAGGTTCAACTCTGTTAGTTGAGGACCCACATCCCAAATAAGTTTCTGAGAAATCCTCTGTCTCGTTTTTATGGGAGGATACTTCCTTTTTCACCGTAGGCCTGAAAGCGCTCGAAATTTCCACTTGCAGATACTGCAGAAAGAGTGTTTCAAACCTGCTCTATGAAACGGAATGTTCAGCTCTGAGGCTTGAATGCAGATATCACAAAGTAGTTTCTGACAGTGCTTCTGTCTAGATTTTAGAAGAAGATATTCCCGTTTCCAATGAAATCGTTAGAACTATCTTGATATCCACATACAGATTCTACAAAAAGAGTGTTTCCAAACTGCTCTATAAAAAGAAAGGTTCAACTCTGTTAGTTGAGGACACTCATCACAAAGAAGTTTCTGAGAATGCTTCTGTCTAGATTTTATATGAAGATATTCCCGTTTCCAATGAAATCTTCACAGTTATGCAAATATCCACTTGAAGATTCTACAAAAAAGTGTTTCCAAACTGCTGTAGCAAAAGAAATGTTGAACTCTGTTAGTTGAGGACAAACATCACAAAGAAGTTTCTGAGAATGCTTCTGTCTAGATTTTAGATGAAGATATTCCCGTTTCCAACGAAATCATCACAGTTTAACAAATATCCACTTGCAGATTCTACCAAAAGAGTGTTTCCAAACTGCTCTATCCAAAGAAAGGTTCAACTCTGTTAGTTGAGGACACACATCACAAAGAAGTTTCTGAGAATGCTTCTGTCTAGATTTTAAATGAAGATATTCCCGTTTCCAACGAAATCCTCAGAGCTCTCCAAATATCCACTTACAGATTCTACAAAAAGAGTGTTTCCAAACTGCTGTATCCAAAGAAAGGTTCAACTCTGTTAGTTGAGGACACACATCACAAAGAAGTTTCTGAGAATGCTTCTGTCTAGATTTTACATGAAGATATTCCCGTTTCCTATGAAATCTTCACATCTTTCCAAATATCCACTTGCAGATTCTACAAAAAGAGTGCTTCCAAACTGCTGTATCAAAAGAAAGGTTCAACTCTCTTAGTTGAGGATACACATCCAAAATAAGTTTCTGAGAAATCCTCTGTCTCGTTTTTATGGGAAGATACTTCCTTTTTCACCGTAGGCCTGAAAGAGCTCGAAATGTCCACTTGCAGATACTGCAGAAAGAGTGCTTCAAACCTGCTCTATGAAACGGAATGTTCAGCTCTGAGGCTTGAATGCAGATATCACAAAGTAATTTCTGACAGTGCTTCTGTCTAGATTTTAGAAGAAGATATTCCCGTTTCCAATGAAATCGTTAGAACTATCTTGATATCCACATACAGATTCTACAAAAAGAGTGTCTCCAAACTGCTCTATAAAAAGAAAGTTTCATCTCTATTAGTTGAGGACACTCATCACAAAGAAGTTTCTGAGAATGCTTCTGTCTAGATTTTATATGAAGATATTCCCGTTTCCAACGAAATCTTCACAGTTATCCAAACATCGACTTGCAGATTCTACAAAAAGAGTGTTTCCAAACTGCTCTATCAAAAGAAAGTTTCAACTCTGTTAGTTGAGGACACACATGCCAAATAAGTTTCGGAGAATGCTTCTGTGTAGATTTAATGGGGAGATATTTCGTTTTTCACCATAGGCCCGAATGCGCTCGAAATGTCCACTTCCAGACACTACAGAAAGAGGGTTTCCAACCTGCTCTATGAAAGGGAATGTTCAGCTCCGTGAGTTGAATGTAGATATCACAAAGTAGTTTCTGACAGTGCTTCTGTCTAGATTTCTGATGAAGATATTCCCGTTTCCAATGAAATCGTTAGAACTATCTAGATATCCACTTACAGATTCTACAAAAAGAGTGTTTCGAAAGTGCTCTGTCAAAAGAAAGGTTCAACTCTGTTAGTTGAGGACACTCATCACGAAGAAGTTTCTGAGAATGGTTTTGTCAAGATTTTATATGAAGATATTCCCGTTTCCTATGAAATCTTCACAGTTATCTAAATATCCACTTGAAGATTCTACAAAAAGAGTGTTTCCAAACTGCTGTAGCAAAAGAAATGTTGAACTCTGTTAGTTGAGGACAAACATCACAAAGAAGTTTCTGAGAATGCTTCTGTCAAGATTTTATATGAAGATATTACCGTTTCCAACGAAATCTTCACAGTTATACAAATATCCACTTGCAGATTCTACAAAAAGAGTCTTTCCAAACTGCTATATCAAAAGAAATGATCAAGTCTGTTAGTGGAGGAAACTCATCCCAAATAAGTTTCTTAGAATGCTTCTGTCTAGATTTTATGGGATGATATTTCCTTTTTCACCATAGGCCTGAAAGCGCTCAAAATGTCCACTTCCAGATACTACAGAAAGACTGTTTCAAAACCACTCTATGAAAGGGAATGTTCAGCTCTGTGATTTGAATGCAGATATCACAAAGTAATTTCTGACAGCCCTTCTGTCTAGATTTTAGATGAAGATATTCCCATTTCCAACGAAATCATCACAGTTATCCAAATATCCACTTACAGATTCTACAAAAACAGTTTCCAAACTGCTGTATCCAAAGAAAGGTTCAACTCTGTTAGTTGAGGACACACATCACAAAGAAGTTTCTGAGAATGCTTCTGTCTAGATTTTATATGAAGATATTCCCGTTTCCAATGAAATCTTCACAGTTATGCAAATATCCACTTGAAGATTCTACAAAAAGAGTGTTTCCAAACTGCTGTAGCCAAAGAAATGTTGAACTCTGTTAGTTGAGGACAAACATCACAAAGAAGTTTCTGAGAATGCTTCTGTCTAGATTATAGATGAAGATATTCCCGTTTCCAACGAAATCATCACAGTTAAACAAATATCCACTTGCAGATTCTACAAAAAGAGTGTTTCCAAACTGCTCTATCCAAAGAAAGGTTCAACTCTGTTAGTTGAGGACACACATCACAAAGAAGTTTCTGAGAATGCTTCCGTCTAGATTTTAAATGAAGATATTCCCGTTTCCAACGAAATCCTCAGAGCTCTCCAAATATCCACTTACAGATTCTACAAAAAGAGTGTTTCCAAACTGTTGTATCAAAAGAAAGGTTCAACTCTGTTAGTTGAGGACACACATCACAAAGTAGTTTCTGAGAATGCTTCTGTCTAGATTTTACATGAAGATATTCCCGTTTCCTATGAAATCTTCACAGCTTTCCAAATATCCACTTGCAGATTCTACAAAAAGAGTGTTTCCAAACTGCTGTATCAAAAGAAAGGTTCAACTCTGTTAGTTGAGGACCCACATCCCAAATAAGTTTCTGAGAAATCCTCTGTCTCGTTTTTATGGGAGGATACTTCCTTTTTCACCGTAGGCCTGAAAGCGCTCGAAATGTCCACTTGCAGATACTGCAGAAAGAGTGTTTCAAACCTGCTCTATGAAACGGAATGTTCAGCTCTGAGGCTTGAATGCAGATATCACAAAGTAGTTTCTGACAGTGCTTCTGTCTAGATTTTAGAAGAAGATATTCCCGTTTCCAATGAAATCGTTAGAACTATCTTGATATCCACATACAGATTCTACAAAAAGAGTGTTTCCAAACTGCTCTATAAAAAGAAAGGTTCAACTCTGTTAGTTGAGGACACTCATCACAAAGAAGTTTCTGAGAATGCTTCTGTCTAGATTTTATATGAAGATATTCCCGTTTCCAACGAAATCTTCACAGTTATCCAAACATCGACTTGCAGATTCTACAAAAAGAGTGTTTCCAAACTGCTCTATCAAAAGAAAGTTTCAACTCTGTTAGTTGAGGACACACATCCCAAATAAGTTTCTGAGAACGCTTCTGTGTAGATTTAAAGGGGAGATATTTCGTTTTTCACCATAGGCCCGAATGCGCTCGAAATGTCCACTTCCAGACACTACAGAAAGAGGGTTTCCAACCTGCTCTATGAAAGGGAATGTTCACCTCAGTGACTTGAATGCAGATATCACAAAGTAGTTTCTGACAGTGCTTCTGTCTAGAATTTAGATGAAGATATTCACGTTTCCAACGAAATCCTTAGGACTATCTAGATATCCAATTACAGATTCCACAAAAAGAGTGTTTCCAAACAGCTCTATAAAAAGAAAGGTTCAACTCTGTTAGTTGAGGACACTCATCACAAAGAAGTTTCTGAGAATGCTTTTGTAAAGATTTTATATGAAGATATTCCCGTTTCCTATGAAATCTTCACAGTTATCCAAATATCAATTGAAGATTCTACAAAAAGAGTGTTTCCAAACTGCTGTAGCAAAAGAAATGTTGAACTCTGTTAGTTGAGGACAAACATCACAAAGAAGTTTCTGAGAATGCTTCTGTCAAGATTTTATATGAAGATATTACCGTTTCCAACGAAATCTTTACAGTTATCCAAATATCCACTTGCATATCCTACAAAAAGAGTGTTTCCAAACTGCTATATCAAAAGAAATGATCAAGTCTGTTAGTGGAGTAAACTCATCCCAAATAAGTTTCTTAGAATGCTTTTGTCTAGATTTTATGGGATGATATTTCCTTTTTCACCATAGGCCTGAAAGCGCTCAAAATGTCCACTTCCAGATACTACAAAAAGACTGTTTCAAACCTACTCTATGAAAGGGAATGTTCAGCTCTGTGACTTGAATGCAGATATCACAAAGTAGTTTCTGACAGCCCTTCTGTCTAGATTTTAGATGAAGATATTCCCGTTTCCAACGAAATCATCACAGTTATCCAAATATCCACTTATAGATTCTACAAAAACAGTGCTTCCAAACTGCTGTATCCAAAGAAAAGTTCAACTCTGTTAGTTGAGGACACACATCACAAAGAAGTTTCTGAGAATGCTTCTGTCTAGATTTTATATGAAGATATTCCCGTTTCCAATGAAATCTTCACAGTTATGCAAATATCCACTTGAAGATTCTACAAAAAAGTGTTTCCAAACTGCTGTAGCAAAAGAAATGTTGAACTCTGTTAGTTGAGGACAAACATCACAAAGAAGTTTCTGAGAATGCTTCTGTCTAGATTTTAGATGAAGATATTCCCGTTTCCAACGAAATCATCACAGTTTAACAAATATCCACTTGCAGATTCTACCAAAAGAGTGTTTCCAAACTGCTCTATCCAAAGAAAGGTTCAACTCTGT
The DNA here is from genome assembly GCF_029281585.2 of Gorilla gorilla gorilla. Classification (NCBI taxonomy): domain Eukaryota; kingdom Metazoa; phylum Chordata; class Mammalia; order Primates; family Hominidae; genus Gorilla; species Gorilla gorilla. The sequence continues at coordinate 19,324,641 of NC_073237.2, forward strand.
AAGTTGAGGACACACATCACAAAGAAGTTTCGGAGAATGCTTCCGTCTAGACTTTAAATGAAGATATTCCCGTTTCCAACGAAATCCTCAGAGCTCTCCCAATATCCACTTACAGATTCTACAAAAAGAGTGTTTCCAAACTGCTGTATCAAAAGAAAGGTTCAACTCTGTTAGTTGAGGACACACATCACAAAGAAGTTTCTGAGAATGCTTCTGTCTAGATTTTACATGAAGATATTCCCGTTTCCTATGAAATCTTCACAGCTTTCCAAATATCCACTTGCAGATTCTACAAAAAGAGTGTTTCCAAACTGCTGTATCAAAAGAAAGGTTCAACTCTCTTAGTTGAGGACACACATCCCAAATAAGCTTCTGAGAAATCCTCTGTCTCGTTTTTATGGGAGGATACTTCCTTTTTCACCGTAGGCCTGAAAGCGCTCGAAATGTCCACTTGCAGATACTGCAGAAAGAGTGTTTCAAACCTGCTCTATGAAACGGAATGTTCAGCTCTGAGGCTTGAATGCAGTTATCACAAAGTAGTTTCTGACAGTGCTTCTGTCTAGATTTTAGAAGAAGATATTCCCGTTTCCAATGAAATCGTTAGAACTATCTTGATATCCACATACAGATTCTACAAAAAGAGTGTTTCCAAACTGCTCTATAAAAAGAAAGGTTCAACTCTGTTAGTTGAGGACACTCATCACAAAGAAGTTTCTGAGAATGCTTCTGTCTAGATTTTATATGAAGATATTCCCGTTTCCAACGAAATCTTCACAGTTATCCAAACATCGACTTGCAGATTCTACAAAAAGAGTGTTTCCAAACTGCTCTATCAAAAGAAAGTTTCAACTCTGTTAGTTGAGGACACACATCCCAAATAAGTTTCTGAGAACGCTTCTGTGTAGATTTAAAGGGGAGATATTTCGTTTTTCACCATAGGCCCAAATGCGCTCGAAATGTCCACTTCCAGACACTACAGAAAGAGGGTTTCCAACCTGCTCTATGAAAGGGAATGTTCACCTCAGTGACTTGAATGCAGATATCACAAAGTAGTTTCTGACAGTGCTTCTGTCTAGAATTTAGGTGAAGATATTCCCGTTTCCAACGAAATCCTTAGGACTATCTAGATATCCAATTACAGATTCCACAAAAAGAGTGTTTCCAAACAGCTCTATAAAAAGAAAGGTTCAACTCTGTTAGTTGAGGACACTCATCACAAAGAAGTTTCTGAGAATGCTTTTGTAAAGATTTTATATGAAGATATTCCCGTTTCCTATGAAATCTTCACAGTTATCCAAATATCCACTTGAAGATTCTACAAAAAGAGTGTTTCCAAACTGCTGTAGCAAAAGAAATGTTGAACTCTGTTAGTTGAGGACAAACATTACAAAGAAGTTTCTGAGAATGCTTCTGTCAAGATTTTATATGAAGATATTACCGTTTCCAACGAAATCTTTACAGTTATCCAAATATCCACTTGCAGATCCTACAAAAAGAGTGTTTCCAAACTGCTATATCAAAAGAAATGATCAAGTCTGTTAGTGGAGTAAACTCATCCCAAATAAGTTTCTTAGAATGCTTCTGTCTAGATTTTATGGGATGATATTTCCTTTTTCACCATAGGCCTGAAAGCGCTCAAAATGTCCACTTCCAGATACTACAGAAAGACTGTTTCAAACCCACTCTATGAAAGGGAATGTTCAGCTCTGTGACTTGAATGCAGATATCACAAAGTAATTTCTGACAGCCCTTCTGTCTAGATTTTAGATGAAGATATTCCCGTTTCCAATGAAATCATCACAGTTATCCAAATATCCACTTACAGATTCTACAAAAACAGTTTCCAAACTGCTGTATCCAAAGAAAGGTTCAACTCTGTTAGTTGAGGACACACATCACAAAGAAGTTTCTGAGAATGCTTCTGTCTAGATTTTATATGAAGATATTCCCGTTTCCAATGAAATCTTCACAGTTATGCAAATATCCACTTGAAGATTCTACAAAAAGAGTGTTTCCAAACTGCTGTAGCCAAAGAAATGTTGAACTCTGTTAGTTGAGGACAAACATCACAAAGAAGTTTCTGAGAATGCTTCTGTCTAGATTATAGATGAAGATATTCCCGTTTCCAACGAAATCATCACAGTTAAAAAAATATCCACTTGCAGATTCTACAAAAAGAGTGTTTCCAAACTGCTCTATCCAAAGAAAGGTTCAACTCGGCTAGTTGAGGACACACATCACAAAGAAGTTTCTGAGAATGCTTCCGTCTAGATTTTAAATGAAGATATTCCCGTTTCCAACGAAATCCTCAGAGCTCTCCAAATATCCACTTACAGATTCTACAAAAAGAGTGTTTCCAAACTGCTGTATCAAAAGAAAGGTTCAACTCTGTTAGTTGAGGACACACATCACAAAGTAGTTTCTGAGAATGCTTCTGTCTAGATTTTACATGAAGATATTCCCGTTTCCTATGAAATCTTCACAGCTTTCCAAATATCCACTTGCAGATTCTACAAAAAGAGTGTTTCCAAACTGCTGTATCAAAAGAAAGGTTCAACTCTGTTAGTTGAGGACCCACATCCCAAATAAGTTTCTGAGAAATCCTCTGTCTCGTTTTTATGGGAGGATACTTCCTTTTTCACCGTAGGCCTGAAAGCGCTCGAAATGTCCACTTGCAGATACTGCAGAAAGAGTGTTTCAAACCTGCTCTATGAAACGGAATGTTCAGCTCTGAGGCTTGAATGCAGATATCACAAAGTAGTTTCTGACAGTGCTTCTGTCTAGATTTTAGAAGAAGATATTCCCGTTTCCAATGAAATCGTTAGAACTATCTTGATATCCACATACAGATTCTACAAAAAGAGTGTTTCCAAACTGCTCTATAAAAAGAAAGGTTCAACTCTGTTAGTTGAGGACACTCATCACAAAGAAGTTTCTGAGAATGCTTCTGTCTAGATTTTATATGAAGATATTCCCGTTTCCAACGAAATCTTCACAGTTATCCAAACATCGATTTGCAGATTCTACAAAAAGAGTGTTTCCAAACTGCTCTATCAAAAGAAAGTTTCAACTCTGTTAATTGAGGACACACATCCCAAATAAGTTTCTGAGAACGCTTCTGTGTAGATTTAAAGGGGAGATATTTCGTTTTTCACCATAGGCCCGAATGCGCTCGAAATGTCCACTTCCAGACACTACAGAAAGAGGGTTTCCAACCTGCTCTATGAAAGGGAATGTTCACCTCAGTGACTTGAATGCAGATATCACAAAGTAGTTTCTGACAGTGCTTCTGTCTAGAATTTAGATGAAGATATTCCCGTTTCCAACGAAATCCTTAGGACTATGTAGATATCCAATTACAGATTCCACAAAAAGAGTGCTTCCAAACAGCTCTATAAAAAGAAAGGTTCAACTCTGTTAGTTGAGGACACTCATCACAAAGAAGTTTCTGAGAATGCTTTTGTAAAGATTTTATATGAAGATATTCCCGTTTCCTATGAAATCTTCACAGTTATCCAAATATCCACTTGAAGATTCTACAAAAAGAGTGTTTCCAAACTGCTGTAGCAAAAGAAATGTTGAACTCTGTTAGTTGAGGACAAACATCACAAAGAGTTTCTGAGAATGCTTCTGTCTAGATTTTAGATGAAGATATTCCCGTTTCCAACGAAATCATCACAGTTAAACAAATATCCACTTGCAGATCCTACAAAAAGAGTGTTTCCAAACTGCTCTATCCAAAGAAAGGTTCAACTCTGTTAGTTGAGGACACACATCACAAAGAAGTTTCTGAGAATGCTTCCGTCTAGATTTTAAATGAAGATATTCCCGTTTCCAACGAAATCCTCAGAGCTCTCCCAATATCCACTTAAAGATTCTACAAAAAGAGTGTTTCCAAACTGCTGTATCAAAAGAAAGGTTCAACTCTCTTAGTTGAGGACACACATCCCAAATAAGCTTCTGAGAAATCCTCTGTCTCGTTTTTATGGGAGGATACTTCCTTTTTCACCGTAGGCCTGAAAGCGCTCGAAATGTCCACTTGCAGATACTGCAGAAAGAGTGTTTCAAACCTGCTCTATGAAACGGAATGTTCAGCTCTGAGGCTTGAATGCAGATATCACAAAGTAGTTTCTGACAGTGCTTCTGTCTAGATTTTAGAAGAAGATATTCCCGTTTCCAATGAAATCGTTAGAACTATCTTGATATCCACATACAGATTCTACAAAAAGAGTGTTTCCAAACTGCTCTATAAAAAGAAAGGTTCAACTCTGTTAGTTGAGGACACTCATCACAAAGAAGTTTCTGAGAATGCTTCTGTCTAGATTTTAGATGAAGATATTCCCGTTTCCAACGAAATCTTCACAGTTATCCAAACATCGACTTGCAGATTCTACAAAAAGAGTGTTTCCAAACTGCTCTATCAAAAGAAAGTTTCAACTCTGTTAGTTGAGGACACACATCCCAAATAAGTTTCTGAGAGCGCTTCTGTGTAGATTTAAAGGGGAGATATTTCGTTTTTCACCATAGGCCCGAATGCGCTCGAAATGTCCACTTCCAGACACTACAGAAAGAGGGTTTCCAACCTGCTCTATGAAAGGGAATGTTCACCTCAGTGACTTGAATGCAGATATCACAAAGTAGTTTCTGACAGTGCTTCTGTCTAGAATTTAGATGAAGATATTCCCGTTTCCAACGAAATCCTTAGGACTATCTAGATATCCAATTACAGATTCCACAAAAAGAGTGTTTCCAAACAGCTCTATAAAGGAAAGGTTCATCTCTGTTAGTTGAGGACACTCATCACAAAGAAGTTTCTGAGAATGCTTTTGTAATGATTTTAAATGAAGATATTCCCGTTTCCTATGAAATCTTCACAGTTATCCAAATATCCACTTGAAGATTCTACAAAAAGAGTGTTTCCAAACTGCTGTAGCAAAAGAAATGTTGAACTCTGTTAGTTGAGGACAAACATCACAAAGAAGTTTCTGAGAATGCTTCTGTCAAGATTTTATATGAAGATATTACCGTTTCCAACGAAATCTTTACAGTTATCCAAATATCCACTTGCAGATCCTACAAAAAGAGTGTTTCCAAACTGCTATAACAAAAGAAATGATCAAGTCTGTTAGTGGAGTAAACTCATCCCAAATAAGTTTCTTAGAATGCTTTTGTCTAGATTTTATGGGATGATATTTCCTTTTTCACCATAGGCCTGAAAGCGCTCGAAGAGTCCACTTCCAGATACTACAAAAAGACTGTTTCAAACCTACTCTATGAAAGGGAATGTTTAGCTCTGTGACTTGAATGCAGATATCACAAAGTAGTTTCTGACAGCCCTTCTGTCTAGATTTTAGATGAAGATATTCCCGTTTCCAACGAAATCATCACAGTTATCCAAATATCCACTTATAGATCCTACAAAAACAGTGTTTCCAAACTGCTGTATCCAAAGAAAAGTTCAACTCTGTTAGTTGAGGACACACATCACAAAGAAGTTTCTGAGAATGCTTCTGTCTAGATTTTATATGAAGATATTCCCGTTTCCAATGAAATCTTCACAGTTATGCAAATATCCACTTGAAGATTCTACAAAAAAGTGTTTCCAAACTGCTGTACCAAAAGAAATGTTGAACTCTGTTAGTTGAGGACAAACATCACAAAGAAGTTTCTGAGAATGCTTCTGTCTAGATTTTAGATGAAGATATTCCCGTTTCCAACGAAATCATCACAGTTTAACAAATATCCACTTGCAGATTCTACCAAAAGAGTGTTTACAAACTGCTCTATCCAAAGAAAGGTTCAACTCTGTTAGTTGAGGACACACATCACAAAGAAGTTTCTGAGAATGCTTCTGTCTAGATTTTAAATGAAGATATTCCCGTTTCCAACGAAATCCTCAGAGCTGTCCCAATATCCACTTACAGATTCTACAAAAAGAGTGTTTCCAAACTGCTGTATCCAAAGAAAGGTTCAACTGTGTTAGTTGAGGACACACATCACAAAGAAGTTTCTGAGAATGCTTCTGTCTAGATTTTACATGAAGATATTCCCGTTTCCTATGAAATCTTCACATCTTTCCAAATATCCACTTGCAGATTCTACAAAAAGAGTGCTTCCAAACTGCTGTATCAAAAGAAAGGTTCAACTCTCTTAGTTGAGGATACACATCCAAAATAAGTTTCTGAGAAATCCTCTGTCTCGTTTTTATGGGAAGATACTTCCTTTTTCACCGTAGGCCTCAAAGAGCTCGAAATGTCCACTTGCAGGTACTGCAGAAAGAGTGTTTCAAACCTGCTCTATGAAACGGAATGTTCAGCTCTGAGGCTTGAATGCAGATATCACAAAGTAATTTCTGACAGTGCTTCTGTCTAGATTTTAGAAGAAGATATTCCCGTTTCCAATGAAATCGTTAGAACTATCTTGATATCCACATACAGATTCTACAAAAAGAGTGTTTCCAAACTGCTCTATAAAAAGAAAGTTTCATCTCTATTAGTTGAGGACACTCATCACAAAGAAGTTTCTGAGAATGCTTCTGTCTAGATTTTATATGAAGATACTCCCGTTTCCAACGAAATCTTCACAATTATCCAAACATCGACTTGCAGATTCTACCAAAAGAGTGTTTCCAAACTGCTCTATCAAAAGAAAGTTTCAACTCTGTTAGTTGAGGACACACATCCCAAATAAGTTTCGGAGAATGCTTCTGTGTAGATTTAATGGGGAGATATTTCGTTTTTCACCATAGGCCCGAATGCGCTCGAAATGTCCACTTCCAGACACTACAGAAAGAGGGTTTCCAACCTGCACTATGAAAGGGAATGTTCAGCTCCGTGAGTTGAATGCAGATTTCACAAAGTAGTTTCTGACAGTGCTTCTGTCTAGATTTCAGATGAAGATATTCCCGTTTCCAATGAAATCGTTAGAACTATCTAGATATCCACTTACAGATTCTTCAAAAGGAGTGTTTCGAAAGTGCTCTGTCAAAAGAAAGGTTCAACTCTGTTAGTTGAGGACACTCATCACGAAGAAGTTTCTGAGAATGGTTTTGTCAAGATTTTATATGAAGATATTCCCGTTTCCTATGAAATCTTCACAGTTATCCAAATATCCACTTGAAGATTCTACAAAAAGAGTGTTTCCAAACTGCTGTAGCAAAAGAAATGTTGAACTCTGTTAGTTGAGGACAAACATCACAAAGAAGTTTCTGAGAATGCTTCTGTCAAGATTTTATATGAAGAAATTACCGTTTCCAACGAAATCTTCACAGTTATCCAAATATCCACTTGCAGATTCTACAAAAAGAGTGTTTCCAAACTGCTATATCAAAAGAAATGATCAAGTCTGTTAGTGGAGTAAACTCATCCTAAATAAGTTTCTTAGAATGCTTTTGTCTAGATTTTATGGGATGATACTTCCATTTTCACCATAGGCCTGAAAGCGCTCGAAATGTCCACTTCCAGATACTACAGAAAGACTGTTTCAAACCTACTCTATGAAAGGGAATGTTCAGCTCTGTGACTTGAATGCAGATATCACAAAGTAGTTTCTGACAGCCCTTCTGTCTAGATTTTAGATGAAGATATTCCCGTTTCCAACGAAATCATCACAGTTATCCAAATATCCACTTACAGATTCTACAAAAACAGTTTCCAAACTGCTGTATCCAAAGAAAGGTTCAACTCTGTTAGTTGAGGACACACATCACTAAGAAGTTTCTGAGAATGCTTCTGTCTAGATTTTAGTTGAAGATATTCCCGTTTCCAACGAAATCATCACAGTTAAACAAATATCCACTTGCAGATTCTACAAAAAGAGTGTTTCCAAACTGCTCTATCCAAAGAAAGGTTCAACTCTGTTAGTTGAGGACACACATCACAAAGAAGTTTCTGAGAATGCTTCCGTCTAGATTTTAAATGAAGATATTCCCGTTTCCAACGAAATCCTCAGAGCTGTCCCAATATCCACTTACAGATTCTACAAAAAGAGTGTTTCCAAACTGCTGTATCCAAAGAAAGGTTCAACTCTGTTAGTTGAGGTCACACATCACAAAGAAGTTTCTGAGAATGCTTCTGTCTAGATTTTACATGAAGATATTCCCGTTTCCTATGAAATCTTCACAGCTTTCCAAATATCCACTTGCAGATTCTACAAAAAGACTGTTTCCAAACTGCTGTATCAAAAGAAAGGTTCAACTCTCTTAGTTGAGGACACACATCCCAAATAAGCTTCTGAGAAATCCTCTGTCTCGTTTTTATGGGAGGATACTTCCTTTTTCACCGTAGGCCTGAAAGCGCTCGAAATGTCCACTTGCAGATACTGCAGAAAGAGTGTTTCAAACCTGCTCTATGAAACGGAATGTTCAGCTCTGAGGCTTGAATGCAGATATCACAAAGTAGTTTCTGACAGTGCTTCTGTCTAGATTTTAGAAGAAGATATTCCCGTTTCCAATGAAATCGTTAGAACTATCTTGATATCCACATACAGATTCTACAAAAAGAGTGTTTCCAAACTGCTCTATAAAAAGAAAGGTTCAACTCTGTTAGTTGAGGACACTCATCACAAAGAAGTTTCTGAGAATGCTTCTGTCTAGATTTTATATGAAGATATTCCCGTTTCCAACGAAATCTTCACAGTTATCCAAACATCGACTTGCAGATTCTACAAAAAGAGTGTTTCCAAACTGCTCTATCAAAAGAAAGTTTCAACTCTGTTAGTTGAGGACACACATCCCAAATAAGTTTCTGAGAACGCTTCTGTGTAGATTTAAAGGGGAGATATTTCGTTTTTCACCATAGGCCCGAATGCGCTCGAAATGTCCACTTCCAGACACTACAGAAAGAGGGTTTCCAACCTGCTCTATGAAAGGGAATGTTCACCTCAGTGACTTGAATGCAGATATCACAAAGTAGTTTCTGACAGTGCTTCTGTCTAGAATTTAGATGAAGATATTCCCGTTTCCAACGAAATCCTTAGGACTATCTAGATATCCAATTACAGATTCCACAAAAAGAGTGTTTCCAAACAGCTCTATAAAAAGAAAGGTTCAACTCTGTTAGTTGAGGACACTCATCACAAAGAAGTTTCTGAGAATGCTTTTGTAAAGATTTTATATGAAGATATTCCCGTTTCCTATGAAATCTTCACAGTTATCCAAATATCCACTTGAAGATTCTACAAAAAGAGTGTTTCCAAACTGCTGTAGCAAAAGAAATGTTGAACTCTGTTAGTTGAGGACAAACATCACAAAGAAGTTTCTGAGAATGCTTCTGTCAAGATTTTATATGAAGATATTACCGTTTCCAACGAAATCTTTACAGTTATCCAAATATCCACTTGCAGATCCTACAAAAAGAGTGTTTCCAAACTGCTATATCAAAAGAAATGATCAAGTCTGTTAGTGGAGTAAACTCATCCCAAATAAGTTTCTTAGAATGCTTTTGTCTAGATTTTATGGGATGATATTTCCTTTTTCACCATAGGCCTGAAAGCGCTCGAAAAGTCCACTTCCAGATACTACAAAAAGACTGTTTCAAACCTACTCTATGAAAGGGAATGTTCAGCTCTGTGACTTGAATGCAGATATCACAAAGTAGTTTCTGACAGCCCTTCTGTCTAGATTTTAGATGAAGATATTCCCGTTTCCAACGAAATCATCACAGTTATCCAAATATCCACTTATAGATTCTACAAAAACAGTGTTTCCAAACTGCTGTATCCAAAGAAAAGTTCAACTCTGTTAGTTGAGGACACACATCACAAAGAAGTTTCTGAGAATGCTTCTGTCTAGATTTTATATGAAGATATTCCCGTTTCCAATGAAATCTTCACAGTTATGCAAATATCCACTTGAAGATTCTACAAAAAAGTGTTTCCAAACTGCTGTAGCAAAAGAAATGTTGAACTCTGTTAGTTGAGGACAAACATCACAAAGAAGTTTCTGAGAATGCTTCTGTCTAGATTTTAGATGAAGATATTCTCGTTTCCAACGAAATCATCACAGTTTAACAAATATCCACTTGCAGATTCTACAAAAAGAGTGTTTCCAAACTGCTCTATCCAAAGAAAGGTTCAACTCTGTAAGTTGAGGACACACATCACAAAGAAGTTTCTGAGAATGCTTCCATCTAGATTTTAAATGAAGATATTCCCGTTTCCAACGAAATCCTCAGAGCTCTCCCAATATCCACTTACAGATTCTACAAAAAGAGTGTTTCCAAACTGCTGTATCAAAAGAAAGGTTCAACTCTGTTAGTTGAGGACACACATCACAAAGAAGTTTCTGAGAATGCTTCTGTCTAGATTTTACATGAAGGTATTCCCGTTTCCTATGAAATCTTCACAGCTTTCCAAATATCCACTTGCAGATTCTACAAAAAGAGTGTTTCCAAACTGCTGTATCAAAAGAAAGGTTCAACTCTCTTAGTTGAGGACACACATCCCAAATAAGCTTCTGAGAAATCCTCTGTCTCGTTTTTATGGGAGGATACTTCCTTTTTCACCGTAGGCCTGAAAGCGCTCGAAATGTCCACTTGCAGATACTGCAGAAAGAGTGTTTCAAACCTGCTCTATGAAACGGAATGTTCAGCTCTGAGGCTTGAATGCAGTTATCACAAAGTAGTTTCTGACAGTGCTTCTGTCTAGATTTTAGAAGAAGATATTCCCGTTTCCAATGAAATCGTTAGAACTATCTTGATATCCACATACAGATTCTACAAAAAGAGTGTTTCCAAACTGCTCTATAAAAAGAAAGGTTCAACTCTGTTAGTTGAGGACACTCATCACAAAGAAGTTTCTGAGAATGCTTCTGTCTAGATTTTATATGAAGATATTCCCGTTTCCAACGAAATCTTCACAGTTACCCAAACATCGACTTGCAGATTCTACAAAAAGAGTGTTTCCAAACTGCTCTATCAAAAGAAAGTTTCAACTCTGTTAGTTGAGGACACACATCCCAAATAAGTTTCTGAGAACGCTTCTGTGTAGATTTAAAGGGGAGATATTTCGTTTTTCACCATAGGCCCGAATGCGCTCGAAATGTCCACTTCCAGACACTACAGAAAGAGGGTTTCCAACCTGCTCTATGAAAGGGAATGTTCACCTCAGTGACTTGAATGCAGATATCACAAAGTAGTTTCTGACAGTGCTTCTGTCTAGAATTTAGATGAAGATATTCCTGTTTCCAACGAAATCCTTAGGACTATCTAGATATCCAATTACAGATTCCACAAAAAGAGTGTTTCCAAACAGCTCTATAAAAAGAAAGGTTCAACTCTGTTAGTTGAGGACACTCATCACAAAGAAGTTTCTGAGAATGCTTTTGTAAAGATTTTATATGAAGATATTCCCGTTTCCTATGAAATCTTCACAGTTATCCAAATATCCACTTGAAGATTCTACAAAAAGAGTGTTTCCAAACTGCTGTAGCAAAAGAAATGTTGAACTCTGTTAGTTGAGGACAAACATCACAAAGAAGTTTCTGAGAATGCTTCTGTCAAGATTTTATATGAAGATATTACCGTTTCCAACGAAATCTTTACAGTTATCCAAATATCCACTTGCAGATCCTACAAAAAGAGTGTTTCCAAACTGCTATATCAAAAGAAATGATCAAGTCTGTTAGTGGAGTAAACTCATCCCAAATAAGTTTCTTAGAATGCTTTTGTCTAGATTTTATGGGATGATATTTCCTTTTTCACCATAGGCCGGAAAGCGCTTGAAAAGTCCACTTCCAGATACTACAAAAAGACTGTTTCAAACCTACTCTATGAAAGGGAATGTTCAGCTCTGTGACTTGAATGCAGATATCACAAAGTAGTTTCTGACAGCCCTTCTGTCTAGATTTTAGATGAAGATATTCCCGTTTCCAACGAAATCATCACAGTTATCCAAATATCCACTTATAGATTCTACAAAAACAGTGTTTCCAAACTGCTGTATCCAAAGAAAAGTTCAACTCTGTTAGTTGAGGACACACATCACAAAGAAGTTTCTGAGAATGCTTCTGTCTAGATTTTATATGAAGATATTCCCGTTTCCAATGAAATCTTCACAGTTATGCAAATATCCACTTGAAGATTCTACAAAAAACTGTTTCCAAACTGCTGTAGCAAAAGAAATGTTGAACTCTGTTAGTTGAGGACAAACATCACAAAGAAGTTTCTGAGAATGCTTCTGTCTAGATTTTAGATGAAGATATTCCCGTTTCCAACGAAATCATCACAGTTTAACAAATATCCACTTGCAGATTCTACCAAAAGAGTGTTTCCAAACTGCTCTATCCAAAGAAAGGTTCAACTCTGTTAGTTGAGGACACACATCACAAAGAAGTTTCTGAGAATGCTTCTGTCTAGATTTTAAATGAAGATATTCCCGTTTCCAACGAAATCCTCAGAGCTGTCCCAATATCCACTTACAGATTCTACAAAAAGAGTGTTTCCAAACTGCTGTATCCAAAGAAAGGTTCAACTCTGTTAGTTGAGGACACACATCACAAAGAAGTTTCTGAGAATGCTTCTGTCTAGATTTTACATGAAGATATTCCCGTTTCCTATGAAATCTTCACATCTTTCCAAATATCCACTTGCAGATTCTACAAAAAGAGTGCTTCCAAACTGCTGTATCAAAAGAAAGGTTCAACTCTCTTAGTTGAGGATACACATCCAAAATAAGTTTCTGAGAAATCCTCTGTCTCGTTTTTATGGGAAGATACTTCCTTTTTCACCGTAGGCCTGAAAGAGCTCGAAATGTCCACTTGCAGATACTGCAGAAAGAGTGTTTCAAACCTGCTCTATGAAACGGAATGTTCAGCTCTGAGGCTTGAATGCAGATATCACAAAGTAATTTCTGACAGTGCTTCTGTCTAGATTTTAGAAGAAGATATTCCCGTTTCCAATGAAATCGTTAGAACTATCTTGATATCCACATACAGATTCTACAAAAAGAGTGTTTCCAAACTGCTCTATAAAAAGAAAGTTTCATCTCTATTAGTTGAGGACACTCATCACAAAGAAGTTTCTGAGAATGCTTCTGTCTAGATTTTATATGAAGATATTCCCGTTTCCAACAAAATCTTCACAGTTATCCAAACATCGACTTGCAGATTCTACAAAAAGAGTGTTTCCAAACTGCTCTATCCAAAGAAAGGTTCAACTCTGTTGAGGACACACATCAGAAAGAAGTTTCTGAGAATGCTTCTGTCTAGATTTTAAATGAAGATATTCCCGTTTCCAACGAAATCCTCAGAGCTGTCCCAATATCCACTTACAGATTCTACAAAAAGAGTGTTTCCAAACTGCTGTATCAAAAGAAAGGTTCAACTCTGTTAGTTGAGGACACACATCACAAAGAAGTTTCTGAGAATGCTTCTGTCTAGGTTTTATACGAAGATATTACCGTTTCCAACGAAATCTTCACAGTTATCCAAATATCCACTTGCAGAATCTACAAAAAGAGTGTTTCCAAACTGCTATATGAAAAGAAAGGATCAACTCAGTTAGTTGAGGAAACACATCCCAAATAAGTTTCTGAGAATGCTTCTGTCTAGATTTTATGGGATGATATTTCCTTTTTCACCATAGGCCTGAAATCGCTCGAAATGTCCACTTCCAGATACTACAGAAAGACTGTTTCAAACCTACTCTATGAATGGAAATGTTCAGCTCTGTGACTTGAATGCAGATATCGCAAAGTAGTTTCAGACAGCGCTTCTGTCTAGATTTTAGATGAAGGTATTCCCGTTTCCAACGAAATCATCACAGTTATCCAAATATCCACTTACATATTCTACAAAAAGAGTGTTTCCAAACTGCTCTATCCAAAGAAAGGTTCAACTCTGTTAGTTGAAGAGACACATCACAAAGAAGTTTCTGAGAATGCTTCTGTCTAGATTTTAAATGAAGATATTCCCATTTCCAATGAAATCCTCCTAGCAAACCCATTATAAACTTACAGATTCTACAAAAAGAGTGATTCCAAATTGCTGTATCAAAAGAAAGGTTGAACTCTGTTAGTTCAGGACACACATCACAAAGAAGTTTCTGAGAATGCTTCTGTCTAGATTTTACATGAAGACATTCCCGTTTCCTACGAAATCTTCACAACCTTCCAAATATCCTCTTGCAGATTCTACAAAAAGAGTGTTTCCAAACTGCTGTATCAAAAGAAAGGTTCAGCTCTCTTAGTTGACGACACACATCCCAAATAAGATTCTGAGAAAGACTCTGTCTCGTTTTTATGGGAAGATACTTCCTTTTCCACCGTAGGCCTGAAAGCGCTCGAAATGTCCACTTCCAGATACTGCAGAAAGTGTTTTTCAAACCTGCTCTATGAAACGGAATGTTCAGCTCTGAGGCTTGAATGCAGATATCACAAAGTAGTTTCTGACAGTGCTTCTGTCTAGATTTTAGAAGAAGATATTCCCGTTTCCAATGAAATCGTTAGAACTATCTTGATATCCACATACAGATTCTACAAAAAGAGTTTTTCCAAGCTGCTCTATAAAAAAAAAGGTTCAACTCTGTTAGTTGCGGACACTCATCAGAAAGAAGTTTCTGAGAATGCTTCTGTCTAGATTTTATATGAAGATTTTCCCGTTTCCAATGAAATCTTCACAGTTATCCAAACATCGATTTGCAGATTCTACAAAAAGAGTGTTTCCAAACTGCTCTATCAAAAGAAAGTATCAACTCTGTTAGTTGAGGACACACATGCCAAATAAGTTTCGGAGAATGCTTCTGTGTAGATTTAATGGGGAGATATTTCGTTTTTCACCATAGGCCCGAATGCGCTCGAAATGTCCACTTCCAGACACTACAGAAAGAGGGTTTCCAACCTGCTCTATGAAAGGGAATGTTCAGCTCCGTGAGTTGAATGTAGATATCACAAAGTAGTTTCTGACAGTGCTTCTGTCTAGATTTCAGATGAAGATATTCCCGTTTCCAATGAAATCGTTAGAACTATCTAGATATCCACTTACAGATTCTACAAAAAGAGTGTTTCGAAAGTGCTCTGTCAAAAGAAAGGTTCAACTCTGTTAGTTGAGGACACTCATCACGAAGAAGTTTCTGAGAATGCTTCTGTCTAGATTTTAGATGAAGATATTCCCGTTTCCAACGAAATCTTCACAGTTATCCAAATATCCACTTGAAGATTCTACAAAAAGAGTGTTTCAAAACTGCTGTAGCAAAAGAAATGTTGAACTCTGTAGGTGAGGACACACATCACAAAGAAGTTTCTGAGAATGCTTCTGTCTAGATTTTAGATGAAGATATTCCCGTTTCCAACGAAATCTTCACAGTTATCCAAATACCCTCTTGCAGATTCTTCAAAAAGAGTGTTTCCAGACTGCTATATCAAAAGAAAGGATCAACTCTGTTGGTGGAGGAAACTCATCCCAAATAAGTTTCTGAGAATGCTTCTGTCTAGATTTAATGGATGATATTTCCTTTTTCACCGAAGGCCTGAAATCGCTCGAAATGTCCACTTCCAGATACTACAGAAAGACTGTTTCAAACCTACTCTATGAATGGGAATGTTCAGCTCTGTGACTTGAATGCAGATATCGCAAAGTAGTTTCTGACAGCCCTTCTCTCTAGATTTTAGATGAAGATATTCCCGTTTCCAATGAAATCATCACAGTTATCCAAATATCCACTTACAGATTCTACAAAAAGAGTGTTTACAAACTGCTCTATCCAAAGAAAGGTTCCACTCTGTTAGTTGAGGACACACATCACAAAGAAGTTTCTGAGAATGCTTCTGTCTAGATTTTAAATGAAGATATTCCCGTTTCCAACGAAATCCTCAGAGCTGTCCCAATATCCACTTACAGATTCTACAAAAAGAGTGCTTCCAAATTGCTGTATCAAAAGAAAGGTTCAACTCTGTTAGTTGAGGACACACATCACAAAGAAGTTTCTGAGAATGCTTCTGTCTAGATTTTACATAAAGATATTCCCGTTTCCTATGAAATATTCACAGCTTTCCAAATATCCACTTGCAGATTCTACAAAAAGAGTGTTTCCAAACTGCTGTATCAAAAGAAAGGTTCAACTCTCTTAGTTGAGGACACACATCCCAAATAAGTTTCTGAGACAGCCTCTGTCTCGTTTTTATGGGAAATACTTCCTTTCTCACCGTAGGCCTGAAAGCGCTCGAAGTGTCCACTTCCAGATACTGCAGAAAGACTGCTTCAAACCTGCTCTATGAAACGGAATGTTCAGCTCTGAGACTTGAATGCAGATGTCACAAAGTAGTTTCTCACAGTGCTTCTGTCTAGATTTTAGAAGAAGATATTCCCGTTTCCAATGAAATCGCTAGAACTCTCCTGATATCCACATACAGATTCTACAAAAAGAGTGTTTCCAAACTGCTCTATAAAAAGAAAGTTTCATCTCTATTAGTTGAGGACACTCATCACAAAGAAGTTTCTGAGAATGCTTCTGTCTAGATTTTATATGAAGATATTCCCGTTTCCAACGAAATCTTCACAGTTATCCAAACATCGACTTGCAGATTCTACAAAAAGAGTGTTTCCAAACTGCTCTATCAAAAGAAAGTTTCAACTCTGTTATTTGAGGACACACATGCCAAATAAGTTTCGGAGAATGCTTCTGTGTATATTTAATGGGGAGATATTTCGTTTTTCACCATAGGCCCGAATGCGCTCGAAATGTCCACTTCCAGACACTACAGAAAGAGGGTTTCCAACCTGCTCTATGAAAGGGAATGTTCAGCTCCGTGAGTTGAATGCAGATATCACAAAGTAGTTTCTGACAGTGCTTCTGTCTAGATTTCAGATGAAGATATTCCCGTTTCCAATGAAATCGTTAGAAATATCTAGATATCCACTTACAGATTCTACAAAAAGAGTGTTTCGAAAGTGCTCTGTCAAAAGAAAGGTTCAACTCTGTTAGTTGAGGACACTCATCACGAAGAAGTTTCTGAGAATGCTTTTGTCAAGATTTTATATGAAGATATTCCTGTTTCCTATGAAATCTTCACAGTTATCCAAATATCCACTTGAAGATTCTACAAAAAGAGTGTTTCCAAACTGCTGTAGCAAAAGAAATGTTGAACTCTGTTAGTTGAGGACAAACATCACAAAGAAGTTTCTGAGAATGGTTCTGTCAAGATTTTATATGAAGATATTACCGTTTCCAACGAAATCTTCACAGTTATCCAAACATCGACTTGCAGATTCTACAAAAAGAGTGTTTCCAAACTGCTCTATCAAAAGAAAGTTTCAACTCTGTTAGTTGAGGACACACATGCCAAATAAGTTTCGGAGAATGCTTCTGTGTAGATTTAATGGGGAGATATTTCGTTTTTCACCATAGGCCCGAATGCGATCGAAATGTCCACTTCCAGACACTACAGAAAGAGGGTTTCCAACCTGCTCTATGAAGGGGAATGTTCAGCTCCGTGAGTTGAATGCAGATTTCACAAAGTAGTTTCTGACAGTGCTTCTGTCTAGATTTCAGATGAAGATATTCCCGTTTCCAATGAAATCGTTAGAACTATCTAGATATCCACTTACAGATTCTACAAAAAGAGTGTTTCGAAAGTGCTCTGTCAAAAGAAAGGTTCAACTCTGTTAGTTGAGGACACTCATCACGAAGAAGTTTCTGAGAATGCTTTTGTCAAGATTTTATATGAAGATATTCCTGTTTCCTATGAAATCTACACAGTTATCCAAATATCCACTTGAAGATTCTACAAAAAGAG
The DNA here is from genome assembly GCF_029281585.2 of Gorilla gorilla gorilla. Taxonomy (NCBI): domain Eukaryota; kingdom Metazoa; phylum Chordata; class Mammalia; order Primates; family Hominidae; genus Gorilla; species Gorilla gorilla. The sequence continues at coordinate 19,342,368 of NC_073237.2, forward strand.
TGTTTCCAAACTGCTGTAGCAAAAGAAATGTTGAACTCTGTTAGTTGAGGACAAACATCACAAAGAAGTTTCTGAGAATGCTTCTGTCAAGATTTTATATGAAGATATTACCGTTTCCAACGAAATCTTCACAATTATCCAAATATCCACTTGCAGATTCTACAAAAAGAGTGTTTCCAAACTGCTGTATCAAAAGAAAGGTTCAAATCTCTTAGTTGAGGACACACGTCCCAAATAAGTTTCTGAGACAGCCTCTGTCTCGTTTTTATGGGAAATACTTCCTTTTTCACCGTAGGCCTGAAAGCGCTCGAAGTGTCCACTTCCAGATACTGCAGAAAGACTGCTTCAAACCTGCTCTATGAAACGGAATGTTCAGCTCTGAGACTTGAATGCAGATATCACAAAGTAGTTTCTCACAGTGCTTCTGTCTAGATTTTAGAAGAAGATATTCCCGTTTCCAGTGAAATCGCTAGAACTCTCTTGATATCCACATACAGATTCTACAAAAAGAGTGTTTCCAAACTGCTCTATAGAAAGAAAGTTTCATCTCTATTAGTTGAGGACACTCATCACAAAGAAGTTTCTGAGAATGCTTCTGTCTAGATTTTATATGAAGATATTCCCGTTTCCAACGAAATCTTCACAGTTATCCAAACATCGACTTGCAGATTCTACAAAAAGAGTGTTTCCAAACTGCTCTATCAAAAGAAAGTTTCAACTCTGTTAGTTGAGGACACACATGCCAAATAAGTTTCGGAGAATGCTTCTGTGTATATTTAATGGGGAGATATTTCGTTTTTCACCATAGGCCCGAATGCGCTCGAAATGTCCACTTCCAGACACTACAGAAAGAGGGTTTCCAACCTGCTCTATGAAAGGGAATGTTCAGCTCCGTGAGTTGAATGCAGATATCACAAAGTAGTTTCTGACAGTGCTTCTGTCTAGATTTCAGATGAAGATATTCCCGTTTCCAATGAAATCGTTAGAACTATCTAGATATCCACTTACAGATTCTACAAAAAGAGTGTTTCGAAAGTGCTCTGTCAAAAGAAAGGTTCAACTCTGTTAGTTGAGGACACTCATCACGAAGAAGTTTCTGAGAATGCTTTTGTCAAGATTTTATATGAAGATATTCCCGTTTCCTATGAAATCTTCACAGTTATCCAAATATCCACTTGAAGATTCTACAAAAAGAGTGTTTCCAAACTGCTGTAGCAAAAGAAATGTTGAACTCTGTTAGTTGAGGACAAACATCACAAAGAAGTTTCTGAGAATGGTTCTGTCAAGATTTTATATGAAGATATTACCGTTTCCAACGAAATCTTCACAGTTATCCAAATATCCACTTGCAGATTCTACAAAAAGAGTGTTTCCAAACTGCTATATCAAAAGAAATGATCAAGTCTGTTAGTGGAGTAAACTCATCCCAAATAAGTTTCTTAGAATGCTTCTGTCTAGATTTTATGGGATGATATTTCCTTTTTCACCATAGGCCTGAAAGCGCTCAAAATGTCCACTTCCAGATACTGCAGAAAGACTGTTTCAAACCTACTCTATGAAAGGGAATGTTCAGCTCTGTGACTTGAATGCAGATATCACAAAGTAGTTTCTGACAGCGCTTCTGTCTAGATTTTAGATGAAGATATTCCCGTTTCCAACGAAATCATCACAGTTATCCAAATATCCACTTACAGATTCTACAAAAACAGTTTCCAAACTGCTGTATCCAAAGAAAGGTTCAACTCTGTTAGTTGAGGACACACATCACAAAGAAGTTTCTGAGAATGCTTCTGTCTAGATTTTATATGAAGATATTCCCGTTTCCAATGAAATCTTCACAGTTATGCAAATATCCACTTGAAGATTCTACAAAAAGAGTGTTTCCAAACTGCTGTAGCCAAAGAAATGTTGAACTCTGTTAGTTGAGGACAAACATCACAAAGAAGTTTCTGAGAATGCTTCTGTCTAGATTTTAGATGAAGATATTCCCGTTTCCAACGAAATCATCACAGTTAAACAAATATCCACTTGCAGATTCTACAAAAAGAGTGTTTCCAAACTGCTCTATCCAAAGAAAGGTTCAACTCTGTTAGTTGAGGACACACATCACAAAGAAGTTTCTGAGAATGCTTCCGTCTAGATTTTAAATGAAGATATTCCCGTTTCCAACGAAATCTTCACAGTTATCCAATTATCCACTTGAAGATTCTACCAAATGAGTGTTTCCAAAGTGCTCTATTAATAAAATGGTTCAACTCTGTTAGTTGAGGACACTCATCACAAAGAAGTTTCTGAGAATGCTTCTGTCGAGATTTTATATGAAGATATTCCCGTTTCCAACAAAATCTTCACAGTTATCCAATCATCGACTTGCAGATTCCACAAAAAGTGTGTTTCCAAACTGCTCTATCAAAAGAAAGGTTCAACTCAGTTAGTTGAGGACACACATCCCAAATATGTTTCTGAGAATGCTTCTGTCTAGATTTTATGGGTAGATATTTCGTTTTTCACCATAGGCCCGAAAGCGCTCGAAATGTCCATTTCCAGACACAACAGAAAGAGAGTTTCAAACCTGCTCTTTGAAAGGAAATATTCAGCTCTGTGACTTGAATGCAGATATCACAAAGTAGTTTCTGACAGTGCTTCTGTCTAGATTTCAGATGAAGATATACCCGTTTCCAATGAAATCATTAGAACTATCTAGATATCCACTTACACTTTCTACAAAAAGAGTGTTTCCAAAGTGTTCTGTCAAAAGAAAGTTTCAACTCTGTTAGTTGAGGACACTCATCACAAAGAAGTTTCTGAGAATGCTTCTGTCTAGATTTTAGATGAAGATATTCCCGTTTCCAACGAAATCTTCACAGTTATCCAAATATCCACTTGAAGATTCTACAAAAAGAGTGTTTCCAAACTGCTGTAGCAAAAGAAATGTTGAACTCTGTAGGTGAGGACACACATCACAAAGAAGTTTCTGAGAATGCTTCTGTCTAGATTTTAGATGAAGATATTCCCGTTTCCAACGAAATCTTCACAGTTATCCAAATACCCTCTTGCAGATTCTTCAAAAAGAGTGTTTCCAAACTGCTATATCAAAAGAAAGGTTCAACTCTGTTGGTGGAGGAAACTCATCCCAAATAAGTTTCTGAGAATGCTTCTGTATAGATTTAATGGATGATATTTCCTTTTTCACCGAAGGCCTGAAATCGCTCGAAATGTCCACTTCCAGATACTACAGAAAGACTGTTTCAAACCTACTCTATGAATGGGAATGTTCAGCTCTGTGACTTGAATGCAGATATCGCAAAGTAGTTTCTGACAGCCCTTCTCTCTAGATTTTAGATGAAGATATTCCCGTTTCCAATGAAATCATCACAGTTATCCAAATATCCACTTACAGATTCTACAAAAAGAGTGTTTACAAACTGCTCTATCCAAAGAAAGGTTCCACTCTGTTAGTTGAGGACACACATCACAAAGAAGTTTCTGAGAATGCTTCTGTCTAGATTTTAAATGAAGATATTCCCGTTTCCAACGAAATCCTCAGAGCTGTCCCAATATCCACTTACAGATTCTACAAAAAGAGTGCTTCCAAATTGCTGTATCAAAAGAAAGGTTCAACTCTGTTAGTTGAGGACACACATCACAAAGAAGTTTCTGAGAATGCTTCTGTCTAGATTTTACATAAAGATATTCCCGATTCCTATGAAATATTCACAGCTTTCCAAATATCCACTTGCAGATTCTACAAAAAGAGTGTTTCCAAACTGCTGTATCAAAAGAAAGGTTCAACTCTCTTAGTTGAGGACACACATCCCAAATAAGTTTCTGAGACAGCCTCTGTCTCGTTTTTATGGGAAATACTTCCTTTTTCACCGTAGGCCTGAAAGCGCTCGAGGTGTCCACTTCCAGATACTGCAGAAAGACTGCTTCAAACCTGCTCTATGAAACGGAATATTCAGCTCTGAGACTTGAATGCAGATATCACAAAGTAGTTTCTCACAGTGCTTCTGTCTAGATTTTAGAAGAAGATATTCCCGTTTCCAGTGAAATCGCTAGAACTCTCTTGATATCCACATACAGATTCTACAAAAAGAGTGTTTCCAAACTGCTCTATAAAAAGAAAGTTTCATCTCTATTAGTTGAGGACACTCATCACAAAGAAGTTTCTGAGAATGCTTCTGTCTAGATTTTATATGAAGATATTCCCGTTTCCAACGAAATCTTCACAGTTATCCAAACATCGACTTGCAGATTCTACAAAAAGAGTGTTTCCAAACTGCTCTATCAAAAGAAAGTTTCAACTCTGTTATTTGAGGACACACATGCCAAATAAGTTTCGGAGAATGCTTCTGTGTAGATTTAATGGGGAGATATTTCGTTTTTCACCATAGGCCCGAATGCGCTCGAAATGTCCACTTCCAGACACTACAGAAAGAGGGTTTCCAACCTGCTCTATGAAAGGGAATGTTCAGCTCCGTGAGTTGAATGCAGATATCACAAAGTAGTTTCTGACAGTGCTTCTGTCTAGATTTCAGATGAAGATATTCCCGTTTCCAATGAAATCGTTAGAACTATCTAGATATCCACTTACAGATTCTACAAAAAGAGTGTTTCGAAAGTGCTCTGTCAAAAGAAAGGTTCAACTCTGTTAGTTGAGGACACTCATCACGAAGAAGTTTCTGAGAATGCTTTTGTCAAGATTTTATATGAAGATATTCCCGTTTCCTATGAAATCTTCACAGTTATCCAAATATCCACTTGAAGATTCTACAAAAAGAGTGTTTCCAAACTGCTGTAGCAAAAGAAATGTTGAACTCTGTTAGTTGAGGACAAACATCACAAAGAAGTTTCTGAGAATGGTTCTGTCAAGATTTTATATGAAGATATTACCGTTTCCAACGAAATCTTCACAGTTATCCAAATATCCACTTGCAGATTCTACAAAAAGAGTGTTTCCAAACTGCTATATCAAAAGAAATGATCAAGTCTGTTAGTGGAGTAAACTCATCCCAAATAAGTTTCTTAGAATGCTTCTGTCTAGATTTTATGGGATGATATTTCCTTTTTCACCATAGGCCTGAAAGCGCTCAAAATGTCCACTTCCAGATACTGCAGAAAGACTGTTTCAAACCTACTCTATGAAAGGGAATGTTCAGCTCTGTGACTTGAATGCAGATATCACAAAGTAGTTTCTGACAGCGCTTCTGTCTAGATTTTAGATGAAGATATTCCCGTTTCCAACGAAATCATCACAGTTATCCAAATATCCACTTACAGATTCTACAAAAACAGTTTCCAAACTGCTGTATCCAAAGAAAGGTTCAACTCTGTTAGTTGAGGACACACATCACAAAGAAGTTTCTGAGAATGCTTCTGTCTAGATTTTATATGAAGATATTCCCGTTTCCAATGAAATCTTCACAGTTATGCAAATATCCACTTGAAGATTCTACAAAAAGAGTGTTTCCAAACTGCTGTAGCCAAAGAAATGTTGAACTCTGTTAGTTGAGGACAAACATCACAAAGAAGTTTCTGAGAATGCTTCTGTCTAGATTTTAGATGAAGATATTCCCGTTTCCAACGAAATCATCACAGTTAAACAAATATCCACTTGCAGATTCTACAAAAAGAGTGTTTCCAAACTGCTCTATCCAAAGAAAGGTTCAACTCTGTTAGTTGAGGACACACATCACAAAGAAGTTTCTGAGAATGCTTCCGTCTAGATTTTAAATGAAGATATTCCCGTTTCTAACGAAATCTTCACAGTTATCCAATTATCCACTTGAAGATTCTACCAAATGAGTGTTTCCAAAGTGCTCTATTAATAAAATGGTTCAACTCTGTTAGTTGAGGACACTCATCACAAAGAAGTTTCTGAGAATGCTTCTGTCGAGATTTTATATGAAGATATTCCCGTTTCCAACAAAATCTTCACAGTTATCCAATTATCGACTTGCAGATTCCACAAAAAGTGTGTTTCCAAACTGCTCTATCAAAAGAAACGTTCAACTCAGTTAGTTGAGGACACACATCCCAAATATGTTTCTGAGAATGCTTCTGTCTAGATTTTATGGGTAGATATTTCGTTTTTCACCATAGGCCCGAAAGCGCTCGAAATGTCCATTTCCAGACACAACAGAAAGAGAGTTTCAAACCTGCTCTTTGAAAGGAAATATTCAGCTCTGTGACTTGAATGCAGATATCACAAAGTAGTTTCTGACAGTGCTTCTGTCTAGATTTCAGATGAAGATATACCCGTTTCCAATGAAATCATTAGAACTATCTAGATATCCACTTACACTTTCTACAAAAAGAGTGTTTCCAAAGTGTTCTGTCAAAAGAAAGTTTCAACTCTGTTAGTTGAGGACACTCATCACAAAGAAGTTTCTGAGAATGCTTCTGTCTAGATTTTAGATGAAGATATTCCCGTTTCCAGCGAAATCTTCACAGTTATCCAAATATCCACTTGAAGATTCTACAAAAAGAGTGTTTCCAAACTGCTGTAGCAAAAGAAATGTTGAACTCTGTAGGTGAGGACACACATCACAAAGAAGTTTCTGAGAATGCTTCTGTCTAGATTTTAGATGAAGATATTCCCGTTTCCAACGAAATCTTCACAGTTATCCAAATACCCTCTTGCAGATCCTTCAAAAAGAGTGTTTCCAAACTGCTATATCAAAAGAAAGGATCAACTCTGTTGGTGGAGGAAACTCATCCCAAATAAGTTTCTGAGAATGCTTCTGTCTAGATTTAATGGATGATATTTCCTTTTTCACCGAAGGCCTGAAATCGCTCGAAATGTCCACTTCCAGATACTACAGAAAGACTGTTTCAAACCTACTCTATGAATGGGAATGTTCAGCTCTGTGACTTGAATGCAGATATCGCAAAGTAGTTTCTGACAGCCCTTCTCTCTAGATTTTAGATGAAGATATTCCCGTTTCCAATGAAATCATCACAGTTATCCAAATATCCACTTACAGATTCTACAAAAAGAGTGTTTACAAACTGCTCTATCCAAAGAAAGGTTCCACTCTGTTAGTTGAGGACACACATCACAAAGAAGTTTCTGAGAATGCTTCTGTCTAGATTTTAAATGAAGATATTCCCGTTTCCAACGAAATCCTCAGAGCTGTCCCAATATCCACTTACAGATTCTACAAAAAGAGTGCTTCCAAATTGCTGTATCAAAAGAAAGGTTCAACTCTGATAGTTGAGGACACACATCACAAAGAAGTTTCTGAGAATGCTTCTGTCTAGATTTTACATAAAGATATTCCCGTTTCCTATGAAATATTCACAGCTTTCCAAATATCCACTTGCAGATTCTACAAAAAGAGTGTTTCCAAACTGCTGTATCAAAAGAAAGGTTCAACTCTCTTAGTTGAGGACACACATCCCAAATAAGTTTCTGAGACAGCCTCTGTCTCGTTTTTATGGGAAATACTTCCTTTTTCACCGTAGGCCTGAAAGCGCTCGAAGTGTCCACTTCCAGATACTGCAGAAAGACTGCTTCAAACCTGCTCTATGAAACGGAATGTTCAGCTCTGAGACTTGAATGCAGATATCACAAAGTAGTTTCTCACAGTGCTTCTGTCTAGATTTCAGAAGAAGATATTCCCGTTTCCAATGAAATCGCTAGAACTCTCTTGATATCCACATACAGATTCTACAAAAAGAGTGTTTCCAAACTGCTCTATAAAAAGAAAGTTTCATCTCTATTAGTTGAGGACACTCATCACAAAGAAGTTTCTGAGAATGCTTCTGTCTAGATTTTATATGAAGATACTCCCGTTTCCAACGAAATCTTCACAGTTATCCAAACATCGACTTGCAGATTCTACAAAAAGAGTGTTTCCAAACTGCTCTATCAAAAGAAAGTTTCAACTCTGTTATTTGAGGACACACATGCCAAATAAGTTTCAGAGAATGCTTCTGTGTATATTTAATGGGGAGATATTTCGTTTTTCACCATAGGCCCGAATGCGCTCGAAATGTCCACTTCCAGACACTACAGAAAGAGGGTTTCCAACCTGCTCTATGAAAGGGAATGTTCAGCTCCGTGAGTTGAATGCAGATATCACAAAGTAGTTTCTGACAGTGCTTCTGTCTAGATTTCAGATGAAGATATTCCCGTTTCCCATGAAATCGTTAGAACTATCTAGATATCCACTTACAGATTCTACAAAAAGAGTGTTTCGAAAGTGCTCTGTCAAAAGAAAGGTTCAACTATGTTAGTTGAGGACACTCATCACGAAGAAGTTTCTGAGAATGCTTTTGTCTAGATTTTATATGAAGATATTCCCGTTTCCTATGAAATCTTCACAGTTATCCAAATATCCACTTGAAGATTCTACAAAAAGAGTGTTTCGAAACTGCTGTAGCAAAAGAAATGTTGAACTCTGTTAGTTGAGGACAAACATCACAAAGAAGTTTCTGAGAATGGTTCTGTCAAGATTTTATATGAAGATATTACCGTTTCCAACGAAATCTTCACAGTTATCCAAATATCCACTTGCAGATTCTACAAAAAGAGTGTTTCCAAACTGCTATATCAAAAGAAATGATCAAGTCTGTTAGTGGAGTAAACTCATCCCAAATAAGTTTCTTAGAATGCTTCTGTCTAGATTTTATGGGATGATATTTCCTTTTTCACCATAGGCCTGAAAGCGCTCAAAATGTCCACTTCCAGATACTGCAGAAAGACTGTTTCAAACCTACTCTATGAAAGGGAATGTTCAGCTCTGTGACTTGAATGCAGATATCACAAAGTAGTTTCTGACAGCGCTTCTGTCTAGATTTTAGATGAAGATATTCCCGTTTCCAACGAAATCATCACAGATATCCAAATATCCACTTACAGATTCTACAAAAACAGTTTCCAAACTGCTGTATCCAAAGAAAGGTTCAACTCTGTTAGTTGAGGACACACATCACAAAGAAGTTTCTGAGAATGCTTCTGTCTAGATTTTATATGAAGATATTCCCGTTTCCAATGAAATCTTCACAGTTACGCAAATATCCACTTGAAGATTCTACAAAAAGAGTGTTTCCAAACTGCTGTAGCAAAAGAAATGTTGAACTCTGTTAGTTGAGGACAAACATCACAAAGAAGTTTCTGAGAATGCTTCTGTCTAGATTTTAGATGAAGATATTCCCGTTTCCAACGAAATCATCACAGTTAAACAAATATCCACTTGCAGATTCTACAAAAAGAGTGTTTCCAAACTGCTCTATCCAAAGAAAGGTTCAACTCTGTTAGTTGAGGACACACATCACAAAGAAGTTTCTGAGAATGCTTCCGTCTAGATTTTAAATGAAGATATTCCCGTTTCCAACGAAATCTTCACAGTTATCCAATTATCCACTTGAAGATTCTACCAAATGAGTGTTTCCAAAGTGCTCTATTAATAAAATGGTTCAACTCTGTTAGTTGAGGACACTCATCACAAAGAAGTTTCTGAGAATGCTTCTGTCGAGATTTTATATGAAGATATTCCCGTTTCCAACAAAATCTTCACAGTTATCCAATCATCGACTTGCAGATTCCACAAAAAGTGTGTTTCCAAACTGCTCTATCAAAAGAAAGGTTCAACTCAGTTAGTTGAGGACACACATCCCAAATATGTTTCTGAGAATGCTTCTGTCTAGATTTTATGGGTAGATATTTCGTTTTTCACCATAGGCCCGAAAGCGCTCGAAATGTCCATTTCCAGACACAACAGAAAGGGAGTTTCAAACCTGCCCTTTGAAAGGAAATATTCAGCTCTGTGACTTGAATGCAGATATCACAAAGTAGTTTCTGACAGTGCTTCTGTCTAGATTTCAGATGAAGATATACCCGTTTCCAATGAAATCATTAGAACTATCTAGATATCCACTTACACTTTCTACAAAAAGAGTGTTTCCAAAGTGTTCTGTCAAAAGAAAGTTTCAACTCTGTTAGTTGAGGACACTCATCACAAAGAAGTTTCTGAGAATGCTTCTGTCTAGATTTTAGATGAAGATATTCCCGTTTCCAACGAAATCTTCACAGTTATCCAAATATCCACTTGAAGATTCTACAAAAAGAGTGTTTCCAAACTGCTGTAGCAAAAGAAATGTTGAACTCTGTAGGTGAGGACACACATCACAAAGAAGTTTCTGAGAATGCTTCTGTCTAGATTTTAGATGAAGATATTCCCGTTTCCAACGAAATCTTCACAGTTATCCAAATACCCTCTTGCAGATTCTTCAAAAAGAGTGTTTCCAAACTGCTATATCAAAAGAAAGGATCAACTCTGTTCGTGGAGGAAACTCATCCCAAATAAGTTTCTGAGAATGCTTCTGTCTAGATTTAATGGATGATATTTCCTTTTTCACCGAAGGCCTGAAATCGCTCGAAATGTCCACTTCCAGATACTACAGAAAGACTGTTTCAAACCTACTCTATGAATGGGAATGTTCAGCTCTGTGACTTGAATGCAGATATCGCAAAGTAGTTTCTGACAGCCCTTCTCTCTAGATTTTAGATGAAGATATTCCCGTTTCCAATGAAATCATCACAGTTATCCAAATATCCACTTACAGATTCTACAAAAAGAGTGTTTACAAACTGCTCTATCCAAAGAAAGGTTCCACTCTGTTAGTTGAGGACACACATCACAAAGAAGTTTCTGAGAATGCTTCTGTCTAGATTTTAAATGAAGATATTCCCGTTTCCAACGAAATCCTCAGAGCTGTCCCAATATCCACTTACAGATTCTACAAAAAGAGTGCTTCCAAATTGCTGTATCAAAAGAAAGGTTCAACTCTGTTAGTTGAGGACACACATCACAAAGAAGTTTCTGAGAATGCTTCTGTCTAGATTTTACATAAAGATATTCCCGTTTCCTATGAAATATTCACAGCTTTCCAAATATCCACTTGCAGATTCTACAAAAAGAGTGTTTCCAAACTGCTGTATCAAAAGAAAGGTTCAACTCTCTTAGTTGAGGACACACATCCCAAATAAGTTTCTGAGACAGCCTCTGTCTCGTTTTTATGGGAAATACTTCCTTTTTCACCGTAGGCATGAAAGCGCTCGAGGTGTCCACTTCCAGATACTGCAGAAAGACTGCTTCAAACCTGCTCTATGAAACGGAATGTTCAGCTCTGAGACTTGAATGCAGATATCACAAAGTAGTTTCTCACAGTGCTTCTGTCTAGATTTTAGAAGAAGATATTCCCGTTTCCAATGAAATCGCTAGAACTCTCTTGATATCCACATACAGATTCTACAAAAAGAGTGTTTCCAAACTGCTCTATAAAAAGAAAGTTTCATCTCTATTAGTTGAGGACACTCATCACAAAGAAGTTTCTGAGAATGCTTCTGTCTAGATTTTATATGAAGATATTCCCGTTTCCAACGAAATCTTCACAGTTATCCAAACATCGACTTGCAGATTCTACAAAAAGAGTGTTTCCAAACTGCTCTATCAAAAGAAAGTTTCAACTCTGTTATTTGAGGACACACATGCCAAATAAGTTTCAGAGAATGCTTCTGTGTATATTTAATGGGGAGATATTTCGTTTTTCACCATAGGCCCGAATGCGCTCGAAATGTCCACTTCCAGACACTACAGAAAGAGGGTTTCCAACCTGCTCTATGAAAGGGAATGTTCAGCTCCGTGAGTTGAATGCAGATATCACAAAGTAGTTTCTGACAGTGCTTCTGTCTAGATTTCAGATGAAGATCTTCCCGTTTCCCATGAAATCGTTAGAACTATCTAGATATCCACTTACAGATTCTACAAAAAGAGTGTTTCGAAAGTGCTCTGTCAAAAGAAAGGTTCAACTCTGTTAGTTGAGGACACTCATCACGAAGAAGTTTCTGAGAATGCTTTTGTCAAGATTTTATATGAAGATATTCCCGTTTCCTATGAAATCTTCACAGTTATCCAAATATCCACTTGAAGATTCTACAAAAAGAGTGTTTCCAAACTGCTGTAGCAAAAGAAATGTTGAACTCTGTTAGTTGAGGACAAACATCACAAAGAAGTTTCTGAGAATGGTTCTGTCAAGATTTTATATGAAGATATTACCGTTTCCAACGAAATCTTCACAGTTATCCAAATATCCACTTGCGGATTCTACAAAAAGAGTGTTTCCAAACTGCTATATCAAAAGAAATGATCAAGTCTGTTAGTGGAGTAAACTCATCCCAAATAAGTTTCTTAGAATGCTTCTGTCTAGATTTTATGGGATGATATTTCCTTTTTCACCATAGGCCTGAAAGCGCTCAAAATGTCCACTTCCAGATACTGCAGAAAGACTGTTTCAAACCTACTCTATGAAAGGGAATGTTCAGCTCTGTGACTTGAATGCAGATATCACAAAGTAGTTTCTGACAGCGCTTCTGTCTAGATTTTAGATGAAGATATTCCCGTTTCCAACGAAATCATCACAGTTATCCAAATATCCACTTACAGATTCTACAAAAACAGTTTCCAAACTGCTGTATCCAAAGAAAGGTTCAACTCTGTTAGTTGAGGACACACATCACAAAGAAGTTTCTGAGAATGCTTCTGTCTAGATTTTATATGAAGATATTCCCGTTTCCAATGAAATCTTCACAGTTATGCAAATATCCACTTGAAGATTCTACAAAAAGAGTGTTTCCAAACTGCTGTAGCCAAAGAAATGTTGAACTCTGTTAGTTGAGGACAAACATCACAAAGAAGTTTCTGAGAATGCTTCTGTCTAGATTTTAGATGAAGATATTCCCGTTTCCAACGAAATCATCACAGTTAAACAAATATCCACTTGCAGATTCTACAAAAAGAGTGTTTCCAAACTGCTCTATCCAAAGAAAGGTTCAACTCTGTTAGTTGAGGACACACATCACAAAGAAGTTTCTGAGAATGCTTCCGTCTAGATTTTAAATGAAGATATTCCCGTTTCCAACGAAATCTTCACAGTTATCCAATTATCCACTTGAAGATTCTACCAAATGAGTGTTTCCAAAGTGCTCTATTAATAAAATGGTTCAACTCTGTTAGTTGAGGACACTCATCACAAAGAAGTTTCTGAGAATGCTTCTGTCGAGATTTTATATGAAGATATTCCCGTTTCCAACAAAATCTTCACAGTTATCCAATCATCGACTTGCAGATTCCACAAAAAGTGTGTTTCCAAACTGCTCTATCAAAAGAAAGGTTCAACTCAGTTAGTTGAGGACACACATCCCAAATATGTTTCTGAGAATGCTTCTGTCTAGATTTTATGGGTAGATATTTCGTTTTTCACCATAGGCCCGAAAGCGCTCGAAATGTCCATTTCCAGACACAACAGAAAGAGAGTTTCAAACCTGCTCTTTGAAAGGAAATATTCAGCTCTGTGACTTGAATGCAGATATCACAAAGTAGTTTCTGACAGTGCTTCTGTCTAGATTTCAGATGAAGATATATCCGTTTCCAATGAAATCATTAGAACTATCTAGATATCCACTTACACTTTCTACAAAAAGAGTGTTTCCAAAGTGTTCTGTCAAAAGAAAGTTTCAACTCTGTTAGTTGAGGACACTCATCACAAAGAAGTTTCTGAGAATGCTTCTGTCTAGATTTTAGATGAAGATATTCCCGTTTCCAACGAAATCTTCACAGTTATCCAAATATCCACTTGAAGATTCTACAAAAAGAGTGTTTCCAAACTGCTGTAGCAAAAGAAATGTTGAACTCTGTAGGTGAGGACACACATCACAAAGAAGTTTCTGAGAATGCTTCTGTCTAGATTTTAGATGAAGATATTCCCGTTTCCAACGAAATCTTCACAGTTATCCAAATACCCTCTTGCAGATTCTTCAAAAAGAGTGTTTCCAAACTGCTATATCAAAAGAAAGGATCAACTCTGTTGGTGGAGGAAACTCATCCCAAATAAGTTTCTGAGAATGCTTCTGTCTAGATTTAATGGATGATATTTGCTTTTTCACCGAAGGCCTGAAATCGTTCGAAATGTCCACTTCCAGATACTACAGAAAGACTGTTTCAAACCTACTCTATGAATGGGAATGTTCAGCTCTGTGACTTGAATGCAGATATCGCAAAGTAGTTTCTGACAGCCCTTCTCTCTAGATTTTAGATGAAGATATTCCCGTTTCCAATGAAATCATCACAGTTATCCAAATATCCACTTACAGATTCTACAAAAAGAGTGTTTACAAACTGCTCTATCCAAAGAAAGGTTCCACTCTGTTAGTTGAGGACACACATCACAAAGAAGTTTCTGAGAATGCTTCTGTCTAGATTTTAAATGAAGATATTCCCGTTTCCAACGAAATCCTCAGAGCTGTCCCAATATCCACTTACAGATTCTACAAAAAGAGTGCTTCCAAATTGCTGTATCAAAAGAAAGGTTCAACTCTGTTAGTTGAGGACACACATCACAAAGAAGTTTCTGAGAATGCTTCTGTCTAGATTTTACATAAAGATATTCCCGTTTCCTATGAAATATTCACAGCTTTCCAAATATCCACTTGCAGATTCTACAAAAAGAGTGTTTCCAAACTGCTGTATCAAAAGAAAGGTTCAACTCTCTTAGTTGAGGACACACATCCCAAATAAGTTTCTGAGACAGCCTCTGTCTCGTTTTTATGGGAAATACTTCCTTTTTCACCGTAGGCCTGAAAGCGCTCGAAGTGTCCATTTCCAGATACTGCAGAAAGACTGCTTCAAACCTGCTCTATGAAACGGAATGTTCAGCTCTGAGACTTGAATGCAGATATCACAAAGTAGTTTCTCACAGTGCTTCTGTCTAGATTTCAGAAGAAGATATTCCCGTTTCCAATGAAATCGCTAGAACTCTCTTGATATCCACATACAGATTCTACAAAAAGAGTGTTTCCAAACTGCTCTATAAAAAGAAAGTTTCATCTCTATTAGTTGAGGACACTCATCACAAAGAAGTTTCTGAGAATGCTTCTGTCTAGATTTTATATGAAGATATTCCCGTTTCCAACGAAATCTTCACAGTTATCCAAACATCGACTTGCAGATTCTACAAAAAGAGTGTTTCCAAACTGCTCTATCAAAAGAAAGTTTCAACTCTGTTATTTGAGGACACACATGCCAAATAAGTTTCAGAGAATGCTTCTGTGTATATTTAATGGGGAGATATTTCGTTTTTCACCATAGGCCCGAATGCGCTCGAAATGTCCACTTCCAGACACTACAGAAAGAGGGTTTCCAACCTGCTCTATGAAAGGGAATGTTCAGCTCCGTGAGTTGAATGCAGATATCACAAAGTAGTTTCTGACAGTGCTTCTGTCTAGATTTCAGATGAAGATATTCCCGTTTCCCATGAAATCGTTAGAACTATCTAGATATCCACTTACAGATTCTACAAAAAGAGTGTTTCGAAAGTGCTCTGTCAAAAGAAAGGTTCAACTCTGTTAGTTGAGGACACTCATCACGAAGAAGTTTCTGAGAATGCTTTTGTCAAGATTTTATATGAAGATATTCCCGTTTCCTATGAAATCTTCACAGTTATCCAAATATCCACTTGAAGATTCTACAAAAAGAGTGTTTCCAAACTGCTGTAGCAAAAGAAATGTTGAACTCTGTTAGTTGAGGACAAACATCACAAAGAAGTTTCTGAGAATGGTTCTGTCAAGATTTTATATGAAGATATTACCGTTTCCAACGAAATCTTCACAGTTATCCAAATATCCACTTGCTGATTCTACAAAAAGAGTGTTTCCAAACTGCTATATCAAAAGAAATGATCAAGTCTGTTAGTGGAGTAAACTCATCCCAAATAAGTTTCTTAGAATGCTTCTGTCTAGATTTTATGGGATGATATTTCCTTTTTCACCATAGGCCTGAAAGCGCTCAAAATGTCCACTTCCAGATACTGCAGAAAGACTGTTTCAAACCTACTCTATGAAAGGGAATGTTCAGCTCTGTGACTTGAATGCAGATATCACAAAGTAGTTTCTGACAGCGCTTCTGTCTAGATTTTAGATGAAGATATTCCCGTTTCCAACGAAATCATCACAGTTATCCAAATATCCACTTACAGATTCTACAAAAACAGTTTCCAAACTGCTGTATCCAAAGAAAGGTTCAACTCTGTTAGTTGAGGACACACATCACAAAGAAGTTTCTGAGAATGCTTCTGTCTAGATTTTATATGAAGATATTCCCGTTTCCAATGAAATCTTCACAGTTATGCAAATATCCACTTGAAGATTCTACAAAAAGAGTGTTTCCAAACTGCTGTAGCCAAAGAAATGTTGAACTCTGTTAGTTGAGGACAAACATCACAAAGAAGTTTCTGAGAATGCTTCTGTCTAGATTTTAGATGAAGATATTCCCGTTTCCAACGAAATCATCACAGTTAAACAAATATCCACTTGCAGATTCTACAAAAAGAGTGTTTCCAAACTGCTCTATCCAAAGAAAGGTTCAACTCTGTTAGGTGAGGACACACATCACAAAGAAGTTTCTGAGAATGCTTCCGTCTAGATTTTAAATGAAGATATTCCCGTTTCCAACGAAATCTTCACAGTTATCCAATTATCCACTTGAAGATTCTACCAAATGAGTGTTTCCAAAGTGCTCTATTAATAAAATGGTTCAACTCTGTTAGTTGAGGACACTCATCACAAAGAAGTTTCTGAGAATGCTTCTGTCGAGATTTTATATGAAGATATTCCCGTTTCCAACAAAATCTTCACAGTTATCCAATCATCGACTTGCAGATTCCACAAAAAGTGTGTTTCCAAACTGCTCTATCAAAAGAAAGGTTCAACTCAGTTAGTTGAGGACACACATCCCAAATATGTTTCTGAGAATGCTTCTGTCTAGATTTTATGGGTAGATATTTCGTTTTTCACCATAGGCCCGAAAGCGCTCGAAATGTCCATTTCCAGACACAACAGAAAGAGAGTTTCAAACCTGCTCTTTGAAAGGAAATATTCAGCTCTGTGACTTGAATGCAGATATCACAAAGTAGTTTCTGACAGTGCTTCTGTCTAGATTTCAGATGAAGATATACCCGTTTCCAATGAAATCATTAGAACTATCTAGATATCCACTTACACTTTCTACAAAAAGAGTGTTTCCAAAGTGTTCTGTCAAAGGAAAGTTTCAACTCTGTTAGTTGAGGACACTCATCACAAAGAAGTTTCTGAGAATGCTTCTGTCTAGATTTTAGATGAAGATATTCCCGTTTCCAACGAAATCTTCACAGTTATCCAAATATCCACTTGAAGATTCTACAAAAAGAGTGTTTCCAAACTGCTGTAGCAAAAGAAATGTTGAACTCTGTAGGTGAGGACACACATCACAAAGAAGTTTCTGAGAATGCTTCTGTCTAGATTTTAGATGAAGATATTCCCGTTTCCAACGAAATCTTCACAGTTATCCAAATACCCTATTGCAGATCCTTCAAAAAGAGTGTTTCCAAACTGCTATATCAAAAGAAAGGATCAACTCTGTTGGTGGAGGAAACTCATCCCAAATAAGTTTCTGAGAATGCTTCTGTCTAGATTTAATGGATGATATTTCCTTTTTCACCGAAGGCCTGAAATCGCTCGAAATGTCCACTTCCAGATACTACAGAAAGACTGTTTCAAACCTACTCTATGAATGGGAATGTTCGGCTCTGTGACTTGAATGCAGATATCGCAAAGTAGTTTCTGACAGCCCTTCTCTCTAGATTTTAGATGAAGATATTCCCGTTTCCAATGAAATCATCACAGTTATCCAAATATCCACTTACAGATTCTACAAAAAGAGTGTTTACAAACTGCTCTATCCAAAGAAAGGTTCCACTCTGTTAGTTGAGGACACACATCACAAAGAAGTTTCTGAGAATGCTTCTGTCTAGATTTTAAATGAAGATATTCCCGTTTCCAACGAAATCCTCAGAGCTGTCCCAATATCCACTTACAGATTCTACAAAAAGAGTGCTTCCAAATTGCTGTATCAAAAGAAAGGTTCAACTCTGTTAGTTGAGGACACACATCACAAAGAAGTTTCTGAGAATGCTTCTGTCTAGATTTTACATAAAGATATTCCCGTTTCCTATGAAATATTCACAGCTTTCCAAATATCCACTTGCAGATTCTACAAAAAGAGTGTTTCCAAACTGCTGTATCAAAAGAAAGGTTCAACTCTCTTAGTTGAGGACACACATCCCAAATAAGTTTCTGAGACAGCCTCTGTCTCGTTTTTATGGGAAATACTTCCTTTTTCACCGTAGGCCTGAAAGCGCTCGAAGTGTCCACTTCCAGATACTGCAGAAAGACTGCTTCAAACCTGCTCTATGAAACGGAATGTTCAGCTCTGAGACTTGAATGCAGATATCACAAAGTAGTTTCTCACAGTGCTTCTGTCTAGATTTCAGAAGAAGATATTCCCGTTTCCAATGAAATCGCTAGAACTCTCTTGATATCCACATACAGATTCTACAAAAAGAGTGTTTCCAAACTGCTCTATAAAAAGAAAGTTTCATCTCTATTAGTTGAGGACACTCATCACAAAGAAGTTTCTGAGAATGCTTCTGTCTAGATTTTATATGAAGATATTCCCGTTTCCAACGAAATCTTCACAGTTATCCAAACATCGACTTGCAGATTCTACAAAAAGAGTGTTTCCAAACTGCTCTATCAAAAGAAAGTTTCAACTCTGTTATTTGAGGACACACATGCCAAATAAGTTTCAGAGAATGCTTCTGTGTATATTTAATGGGGAGATATTTCGTTTTTCACCATAGGCCCGAATGCGCTCGAAATGTCCACTTCCAGACACTACAGAAAGAGGGTTTCCAACCTGCTCTATGAAAGGGAATGTTCAGCTCCGTGAGTTGAATGCAGATATCACAAAGTAGTTTCTGACAGTGCTTCTGTCTAGATTTCAGATGAAGATATTCCCGTTTCCCATGAAATCGTTAGAACTATCTAGATATCCACTTACAGATTCTACAAAAAGAGTGTTTCGAAAGTGCTCTGTCAAAAGAAAGGTTCAACTCTGTTAGTTGAGGACACTCATCACGAAGAAGTTTCTGAGAATGCTTTTGTCAAGATTTTATATGAAGATATTCCCGTTTCCTATGAAATCTTCACAGTTATCCAAATATCCACTTGAAGATTCTACAAAAAGAGTGTTTCCAAACTGCTGTAGCAAAAGAAATGTTGAACTCTGTTAGTTGAGGACAAACATCACAAAGAAGTTTCTGAGAATGGTTCTGTCAAGATTTTATATGAAGATATTACCGTTTCCAACGAAATCTTCACAGTTATCCAAATATCCACTTGCAGATTCTACAAAAAGAGTGTTTCCAAACTGCTATATCAAAATAAATGATCAAGTCTGTTAGTGGAGTAAACTCATCCCAAATAAGTTTCTTAGAATGCTTCTGTCTAGATTTTATGGGATGATATTTCCTTTTTCACCATAGGCCTGAAAGCGCTCAAAATGTCCACTTCCAGATACTGCAGAAAGACTGTTTCAAACCTACTCTATGAAAGGGAATGTTCAGCTCTGTGACTTGAATGCAGATATCACAAAGTAGTTTCTGACAGCGCTTCTGTCTAGATTTTAGATGAAGATATTCCCGTTTCCAACGAAATCATCACAGTTATCCAAATATCCACTTACAGATTCTACAAAAACAGTTTCCAAACTGCTGTATCCAAAGAAAGGTTCAACTCTGTTAGTTGAGGACACACATCACAAAGAAGTTTCTGAGAATGCTTCTGTCTAGATTTTATATGAAGATATTCCCGTTTCCAATGAAATCTTCACAGTTATGCAAATATCCACTTGAAGATTCTACAAAAAGAGTGTTTCCAAACTGCTGTAGCCAAAGAAATGTTGAACTCTGTTAGTTGAGGACAAACATCACAAAGAAGTTTCTGAGAATGCTTCTGTCTAGATTTTAGATGAAGATATTCCCGTTTCCAACGAAATCATCACAGTTAAACAAATATCCACTTGCAGATTCTACAAAAAGAGTGTTTCCAAACTGCTCTATCCAAAGAAAGGTTCAACTCTGTTAGGTGAGGACACACATCACAAAGAAGTTTCTGAGAATGCTTCCGTCTAGATTTTAAATGAAGATATTCCCGTTTCCAACGAAATCTTCACAGTTATCCAATTATCCACTTGAAGATTCTACCAAATGAGTGTTTCCAAAGTGCTCTATTAATAAAATGGTTCAACTCTGTTAGTTGAGGACACTCATCACAAAGAAGTTTCTGAGAATGCTTCTGTCGAGATTTTATATGAAGATATTCCCGTTTCCAACAAAATCTTCACAGTTATCCAATCATCGACTTGCAGATTCCACAAAAAGTGTGTTTCCAAACTGCTCTATCAAAAGAAAGGTTCAACTCAGTTAGTTGAGGACACACATCCCAAATATGTTTCTGAGAATGCTTCTGTCTAGATTTTATGGGTAGATATTTCGTTTTTCACCATAGGCCCGAAAGTGCTCGAAATGTCCATTTCCAGACACAACAGAAAGAGAGTTTCAAACCTGCTCTTTGAAAGGAAATATTCAGCTCTGTGACTTGAATGCAGATATCACAAAGTAGTTTCTGACAGTGCTTCTGTCTAGATTTCAGATGAAGATATACCCGTTTCCAATGAAATCATTAGAACTATCTAGATATCCACTTACACTTTCTACAAAAAGAGTGTTTCCAAAGTGTTCTGTCAAAAGAAAGTTTCAACTCTGTTAGTTGAGGACACTCATCACAAAGAAGTTTCTGAGAATGCTTCTGTCTAGATTTTAGATGAAGATATTCCCGTTTCCAACGAAATCTTCACAGTTATCCAAATATCCACTTGAAGATTCTACAAAAAGAGTGTTTCCAAACTGCTGTAGCAAAAGAAATGTTGAACTCTGTAGGTGAGGACACACATCACAAAGAAGTTTCTGAGAATGCTTCTGTCTAGATTTTAGATGAAGATATTCCCGTTTCCAACGAAATCTTCACAGTTATCCAAATACCCTCTTGCAGATCCTTCAAAAAGATTGTTTCCAAACTGCTATATCAAAAGAAAGGATCAACTCTGTTGGTGGAGGAAACTCATCCCAAATAAGTTTCTGAGAATGCTTCTGTCTAGATTTAATGGATGATATTTCCTTTTTCACCGAAGGCCTGAAATCGCTCGAAATGTCCACTTCCAGATACTACAGAAAGACTGTTTCAAACCTACTCTATGAATGGGAATGTTCAGCTCTGTGACTTGAATGCAGATATCGCAAAGTAGTTTCTGACAGCCCTTCTCTCTAGATTTTAGATGAAGATATTCCCGTTTCCAATGAAATCATCACAGTTATCCAAATATCCACTTACAGATTCTACAAAAAGAGTGTTTACAAACTGCTCTATCCAAAGAAAGGTTCCACTCTGTTAGTTGAGGACACACATCACAAAGAAGTTTCTGAGAATGCTTCTGTCTAGATTTTAAATGAAGATATTCCCGTTTCCAACGAAATCCTCAGAGCTGTCCCAATATCCACTTACAGATTCTACAAAAAGAGTGCTTCCAAATTGCTGTATCAAAAGAAAGGTTCAACTCTGTTAGTTGAGGACAGACATCACAAAGAAGTTTCTGAGAATGCTTCTGTCTAGATTTTACATAAAGATATTCCCGTTTCCTATGAAATATTCACAGCTTTCCAAATATCCACTTGCAGATTCTACAAAAAGAGTGTTTCCAAACTGCTGTATCAAAAGAAAGGTTCAACTCTCTTAGTTGAGGACACACATCCCAAATAAGTTTCTGAGACAGCCTCTGTCTCGTTTTTATGGGAAATACTTCCTTTTTCACCGTAGGCCTGAAAGCGCTCGAAGTGTCCACTTCCAGATACTGCAGAAAGACTGCTTCAAACCTGCTCTATGAAACGGAATGTTCAGCTCTGAGACTTGAATGCAGATATCACAAAGTAGTTTCTCACAGTGCTTCTGTCTAGATTTCAGAAGAAGATATTCCCGTTTCCAATGAAATCGCTAGAACTCTCTTGATATCCACATACAGATTCTACAAAAAGAGTGTTTCCAAACTGCTCTATAAAAAGAAAGTTTCATCTCTATTAGTTGAGGACACTCATCACAAAGAAGTTTCTGAGAATGCTTCTGTCTAGATTTTATATGAAGATATTCCCGTTTCCAACGAAATCTTCACAGTTATCCAAACATCGACTTGCAGATTCTACAAAAAGAGTGTTTCCAAACTGCTCTATCAAAAGAAAGTTTCAACTCTGTTATTTGAGGACACACATGCCAAATAAGTTTCAGAGAATGCTTCTGTGTATATTTAATGGGGAGATATTTCGTTTTTCACCATAGGCCCGAATGCGCTCGAAATGTCCACTTCCAGACACTACAGAAAGAGGGTTTCCAACCTGCTCTATGAAAGGGAATGTTCAGCTCCGTGAGTTGAATGCAGATATCACAAAGTAGTTTCTGACAGTGCTTCTGTCTAGATTTCAGATGAAGATATTCCCGTTTCCCATGAAATCGTTAGAACTATCTAGATATCCACTTACAGATTCTACAAAAAGAGTGTTTCGAAAGTGCTCTGTCAAAAGAAAGGTTCAACTCTGTTAGTTGAGGACACTCATCACGAAGAAGTTTCTGAGAATGCTTTTGTCAAGATTTTATATGAAGATATTCCCGTTTCCTATGAAATCTTCACAGTTATCCAAATATCCACTTGAAGATTCTACAAAAAGAGTGTTTCCAAACTGCTGTAGCAAAAGAAATGTTGAACTCTGTTAGTTGAGGACAAACATCACAAAGAAGTTTCTGAGAATGGTTCTGTCAAGATTTTATATGAAGATATTACCGTTTCCAACGAAATCTTCACAGTTATCCAAATATCCACTTGCTGATTCTACAAAAAGAGTGTTTCCAAACTGCTATATCAAAAGAAATGATCAAGTCTGTTAGTGGAGTAAACTCATCCCAAATAAGTTTCTTAGAATGCTTCTGTCTAGATTTTATGGGATGATATTTCCTTTTTCACCATAGGCCTGAAAGCGCTCAAAATGTCCACTTCCAGATACTGCAGAAAGACTGTTTCAAACCTACTCTATGAAAGGGAATGTTCAGCTCTGTGACTTGAATGCAGATATCACAAAGTAGTTTCTGACAGCGCTTCTGTCTAGATTTTAGATGAAGATATTCCCGTTTCCAACGAAATCATCACAGTTATCCAAATATCCACTTACAGATTCTACAAAAACAGTTTCCAAACTGCTGTATCCAAAGAAAGGTTCAACTCTGTTAGTTGAGGACACACATCACAAAGAAGTTTCTGAGAATGCTTCTGTCTAGATTTTATATGAAGATATTCCCGTTTCCAATGAAATCTTCACAGTTATGCAAATATCCACTTGAAGATTCTACAAAAAGAGTGTTTCCAAACTGCTGTAGCCAAAGAAATGTTGAACTCTGTTAGTTGAGGACAAACATCACAAAGAAGTTTCTGAGAATGCTTCTGTCTAGATTTTAGATGAAGATATTCCCGTTTCCAACGAAATCATCACAGTTAAACAAATATCCACTTGCAGATTCTACAAAAAGAGTGTTTCCAAACTGCTCTATCCAAAGAAAGGTTCAACTCTGTTAGTTGAGGACACACATCACAAAGAAGTTTCTGAGAATGCTTCCGTCTAGATTTTAAATGAAGATATTCCCGTTTCCAACGAAATCTTCACAGTTATCCAATTATCCACTTGAAGATTCTACCAAATGAGTGTTTCCAAAGTGCTCTATTAATAAAATGGTTCAACTCTGTTAGTTGAGGACACTCATCACAAAGAAGTTTCTGAGAATGCTTCTGTCGAGATTTTATATGAAGATATTCCCGTTTCCAACAAAATCTTCACAGTTATCCAATCATCGACTTGCAGATTCCACAAAAAGTGTGTTTCCAAACTGCTCTATCAAAAGAAAGGTTCAACTCAGTTAGTTGAGGACACACATCCCAAATATGTTTCTGAGAATGCTTCTGTCTAGATTTTATGGGTAGATATTTCGTTTTTCACCATAGGCCCGAAAGCGCTCGAAATGTCCATTTCCAGACACAACAGAAAGAGAGTTTCAAACCTGCTCTTTGAAAGGAAATATTCAGCTCTGTGACTTGAATGCAGATATCACAAAGTAGTTTCTGACAGTGCTTCTGTCTAGATTTCAGATGAAGATATACCCGTTTCCAATGAAATCATTAGAACTATCTAGATATCCACTTACACTTTCTACAAAAAGAGTGTTTCCAAAGTGTTCTGTCAAAAGAAAGTTTCAACTCTGTTAGTTGAGGACACTCATCACAAAGAAGTTTCTGAGAATGCTTCTGTCTAGATTTTAGATGAAGATATTCCCGTTTCCAACGAAATCTTCACAGTTATCCAAATATCCACTTGAAGATTCTACAAAAAGAGTGTTTCCAAACTGCTGTAGCAAAAGAAATGTTGAACTCTGTAGGTGAGGACACACATCACAAAGAAGTTTCTGAGAATGCTTCTGTCTAGATTTTAGATGAAGATATTCCCGTTTCCAACGAAATCTTCACAGTTATCCAAATACCCTCTTGCAGATTCTTCAAAAAGAGTGTTTCCAAACTGCTATATCAAAAGAAAGGATCAACTCTGTTCGTGGAGGAAACTCATCCCAAATAAGTTTCTGAGAATGCTTCTGTCTAGATTTAATGGATGATATTTCCTTTTTCACCGAAGGCCTGAAATCGTTCGAAATGTCCACTTCCAGATACTACAGAAAGACTGTTTCAAACCTACTCTATGAATGGGAATGTTCAGCTCTGTGACTTGAATGCAGATATCGCAAAGTAGTTTCTGACAGCCCTTCTCTCTAGATTTTAGATGAAGATATTCCCGTTTCCAATGAAATCATCACAGTTATCCAAATATCCACTTACAGATTCTACAAAAAGAGTGTTTACAAACTGCTCTATCCAAAGAAAGGTTCCACTCTGTTAGTTGAGGACACACATCACAAAGAAGTTTCTGAGAATGCTTCTGTCTAGATTTTAAATGAAGATATTCCCGTTTCCAACGAAATCCTCAGAGCTGTCCCAATATCCACTTACAGATTCTACAAAAAGAGTGCTTCCAAATTGCTGTATCAAAAGAAAGGTTCAACTCTGTTAGTTGAGGACACACATCACAAAGAAGTTTCTGAGAATGCTTCTGTCTAGATTTTACATAAAGATATTCCCGTTTCCTATGAAATCTTCACAGCTTTCCAAATATCCACTTGCAGATTCTACAAAAAGAGTGTTTCCAAACTGCTGTATCAAAAGAAAGGTTCAACTCTCTTAGTTGAGGACACACATCCCAAATAAGTTTCTGAGACAGCCTCTGTCTCGTTTTTATGGGAAATACTTCCTTTTTCACCGTAGGCCTGAAAGGGCTCGAAGTGTCCATTTCCAGATACTGCAGAAAGACTGCTTCAAACCTGCTCTATGAAACGGAATGTTCAGCTCTGAGACTTGAATGCAGATATCACAAAGTAGTTTCCACAGTGCTTCTGTCTAGATTTTAGAAGAAGATATTCCCGTTTCCAATGAAATCGCTAGAACTCTCTTGATATCCACATACAGATTCTACAAAAAGAGTGTTTCCAAACTGCTCTATAAAAAGAAAGTTTCATCTCTATTAGTTGAGGACACTCATCACAAAGAAGTTTCTGAGAATGCTTCTGTCTAGATTTTATATGAAGATATTCCCGTTTCCAACGAAATCTTCACAGTTATCCAAACATCGACTTGCAGATTCTACAAAAAGAGTGTTTCCAAACTGCTCTATCAAAAGAAAGTTTCAACTCTGTTATTTGAGGACACACATGCCAAATAAGTTTCGGAGAATGCTTCTGTGTATATTTAATGGGGAGATATTTCGTTTTTCACCATAGGCCCGAATGCGCTCGAAATGTCCACTTCCAGACACTACAGAAAGAGGGTTTCCAACCTGCTCTATGAAAGGGAATGTTCAGCTCCGTGAGTTGAATGCAGATATCACAAAGTAGTTTCTGACAGTGCTTCTGTCTAGATTTCAGATGAAGATATTCCCGTTTCCAATGAAATCGTTAGAACTATCTAGATATCCACTTACAGATTCTACAAAAAGAGTGTTTCAAAAGTGCTCTGTCAAAAGAAAGGTTCAACTCTGTTAGTTGAGGACACTCATCACGAAGAAGTTTCTGAGAATGCTTTTGTCAAGATTTTATATGAAGATATTCCTGTTTCCTATGAAATCTTCACAGTTATCCAAATATCCACTTGAAGATTCTACAAAAAGAGTGTTTCCAAACTGCTGTAGCAAAAGAAATGTTGAACTCTGTTAGTTGAGGACAAACATCACAAAGAAGTTTCTGAGAATGGTTCTGTCAAGATTTTATATGAAGATATTACCGTTTCCAACGAAATCTTCACAGTTATCCAAATATCCACTTGCAGATTCTACAAAAAGAGTGTTTCCAAACTGCTATATCAAAAGAAATGATCAAGTCTGTTAGTGGAGTAAACTCATCCCAAATAAGTTTCTTAGAATGCTTCTGTCTAGATTTTATGGGATGATATTTCCTTTTTCACCATAGGCCTGAAAGCGCTCAAAATGTCCACTTCCAGATGCTGCAGAAAGACTGTTTCAAACCTACTCTATGAAAGGGAATGTTCAGCTCTGTGACTTGAATGCAGATATCACAAAGTAGTTTCTGACAGCGCTTCTGTCTAGATTTTAGATGAAGATATTCCCGTTTCCAACGAAATCATCACAGTTATCCAAATATCCACTTACAGATTCTACAAAAACAGTTTCCAAACTGCTGTATCCAAAGAAAGGTTCAACTCTGTTAGTTGAGGACACACATCACAAAGAAGTTTCTGAGAATGCTTCTGTCTAGATTTTATATGAAGATATTCCCGTTTCCAATGAAATCTTCACAGTTATGCAAATATCCACTTGAAGATTCTACAAAAAGAGTGTTTCCAAACTGCTGTAGCCAAAGAAATGTTGAACTCTGTTAGTTGAGGACAAACATCACAAAGAAGTTTCTGAGAATGCTTCTGTCTAGATTTTAGATGAAGATATTCCCGTTTCCAACGAAATCATCACAGTTAAACAAATATCCACTTGCAGATTCTACAAAAAGAGTGTTTCCAAACTGCTCTATCCAAAGAAAGGTTCAACTCTGTTAGTTGAGGACACACATCACAAAGAAGTTTCTGAGAATGCTTCCGTCTAGATTTTAAATGAAGATATTCCCGTTTCCAACGAAATCCTCAGAGCTCTCCCAATGTCCACTTACAGATTCTACAAAAAGAGTGTTTCCAAACTGGTGTAGCAAAAGAAAGGTTCAACTCTGTTAGTTGAGGACACACATCACAAAGAAGTTTCTGAGAATGCTTCTGTATAGATTTTACATGAAGATATTCCCGTTTCCTATGAAATCTTCACATCTTTCCAAATATCCACTTGCAGATTCTACAAAAAGAGTGTTTCCAAACTGCTGTATCAAAAGAAAGGTTCAACTCTCTTAGTTGAGGACACACATCCCAAATAAGTTTCTGAGAAATCCTCTGTCTCGTTTTTATGGGAAGATACTTCCTTTTTCACCGTAGGCCTGAAAGCGCTCGAAATGTCCACTTGCAGATACTGCAGAAAGAGTGTTTCAAACCTGCTCTATGAAACGGAATGTTCAGCTCTGAGGCTTGAATGCAGATATCACAAAGTAGTTTCTGACAGTGCTTCTGTCTAGATTTTAGAAGAAGATATTCCCGTTTCCAATGAAATCGTTAGAACTATCTTGATATCCACATACAGATTCTACAAAAAGAGTGTTTCCAAACTGCTCTATAAAGAGAAAGTTTCATCTCTATTAGTTGAGGACACTCATCACAAAGAAGTTTCTGAGAATGCTTCTGTCTAGATTTTATATGAAGATATTCCCGTTTCCAACGAAATCTTCACAGTTATCCAAACATCGACTTGCAGATTCTACAAAAAGAGTGTTTCCAAACTGCTCTATCAAAAGAAAGTTTCAACTCTGTTAGATGAGGACACACATGACAAATAAGTTTCGGAGAATGCTTCTGTGTAGATTTAATGGGGAGATATTTCGTTTTTCACCATAGGCCCGAATGCGCTCGAAATGTCCACTTCCAGACAGTACAGAAAGAGGGTTGCCAACCTGCTCTATGAAAGGGAATGTTCAGCTCCGTGAGTTGAATGCAGATATCACAAAGTAGTTTCTGACAGTGCTTCTGTCTAGATTTCAGATGAAGATATTCCCGTTTCCCATGAAATCGTTAGAACTATCTAGATATCCACTTACAGATTCTACAAAAAGAGTGTTTCGAAAGTGCTCTGTCAAAAGAAAGGTTCAACTCTGTTAGTTGAGGACACTCATCACGAAGAAGTTTCTGAGAATGCTTTTGTCAAGATTTTATATGAAGATATTCCCGTTTCCTATGAAATCTTCACAGTTATCCAAATATCCACTTGAAGATTCTACAAAAAGAGTGTTTCCAAACTGCTGTAGCAAAAGAAATGTTGAACTCTGTTAGTTGAGGACAAACATCACAAAGAAGTTTCTGAGAATGGTTCTGTCAAGATTTTATATGAAGATATTACCGTTTCCAACGAAATCTTCACAGTTATCCAAATATCCACTTGCAGATTCTACAAAAAGAGTGTTTCCAAACTGCTATATCAAAATAAATGATCAAGTCTGTTAGTGGAGTAAACTCATCCCAAATAAGTTTCTTAGAATGCTTCTGTCTAGATTTTATGGGATGATATTTCCTTTTTCACCATAGGCCTGAAAGCGCTCAAAATGTCCACTTCCAGATACTGCAGAAAGACTGTTTCAAACCTACTCTATGAAAGGGAATGTTCAGCTCTGTGACTTGAATGCAGATATCACAAAGTAGTTTCTGACAGCGCTTCTGTCTAGATTTTAGATGAAGATATTCCCGTTTCCAACGAAATCATCACAGTTATCCAAATATCCACTTACAGATTCTACAAAAACAGTTTCCAAACTGCTGTATCCAAAGAAAGGTTCAACTCTGTTAGTTGAGGACACACATCACAAAGAAGTTTCTGAGAATGCTTCTGTCTAGATTTTATATGAAGATATTCCCGTTTCCAATGAAATCTTCACAGTTATGCAAATATCCACTTGAAGATTCTACAAAAAGAGTGTTTCCAAACTGCTGTAGCCAAAGAAATGTTGAACTCTGTTAGTTGAGGACAAACATCACAAAGAAGTTTCTGAGAATGCTTCTGTCTAGATTTTAGATGAAGATATTCCCGTTTCCAACGAAATCATCACAGTTAAACAAATATCCACTTGCAGATTCTACAAAAAGAGTGTTTCCAAACTGCTCTATCCAAAGAAAGGTTCAACTCTGTTAGGTGAGGACACACATCACAAAGAAGTTTCTGAGAATGCTTCCGTCTAGATTTTAAATGAAGATATTCCCGTTTCCAACGAAATCTTCACAGTTATCCAATTATCCACTTGAAGATTCTACCAAATGAGTGTTTCCAAAGTGCTCTATTAATAAAATGGTTCAACTCTGTTAGTTGAGGACACTCATCACAAAGAAGTTTCTGAGAATGCTTCTGTCGAGATTTTATATGAAGATATTCCCGTTTCCAACAAAATCTTCACAGTTATCCAATCATCGACTTGCAGATTCCACAAAAAGTGTGTTTCCAAACTGCTCTATCAAAAGAAAGGTTCAACTCAGTTAGTTGAGGACACACATCCCAAATATGTTTCTGAGAATGCTTCTGTCTAGATTTTATGGGTAGATATTTCGTTTTTCACCATAGGCCCGAAAGTGCTCGAAATGTCCATTTCCAGACACAACAGAAAGAGAGTTTCAAACCTGCTCTTTGAAAGGAAATATTCAGCTCTGTGACTTGAATGCAGATATCACAAAGTAGTTTCTGACAGTGCTTCTGTCTAGATTTCAGATGAAGATATACCCGTTTCCAATGAAATCATTAGAACTATCTAGATATCCACTTACACTTTCTACAAAAAGAGTGTTTCCAAAGTGTTCTGTCAAAAGAAAGTTTCAACTCTGTTAGTTGAGGACACTCATCACAAAGAAGTTTCTGAGAATGCTTCTGTCTAGATTTTAGATGAAGATATTCCCGTTTCCAACGAAATCTTCACAGTTATCCAAATATCCACTTGAAGATTCTACAAAAAGAGTGTTTCCAAACTGCTGTAGCAAAAGAAATGTTGAACTCTGTAGGTGAGGACACACATCACAAAGAAGTTTCTGAGAATGCTTCTGTCTAGATTTTAGATGAAGATATTCCCGTTTCCAACGAAATCTTCACAGTTATCCAAATACCCTCTTGCAGATCCTTCAAAAAGAGTGTTTCCAAACTGCTATATCAAAAGAAAGGATCAACTCTGTTGGTGGAGGAAACTCATCCCAAATAAGTTTCTGAGAATGCTTCTGTCTAGATTTAATGGATGATATTTCCTTTTTCACCGAAGGCCTGAAATCGCTCGAAATGTCCACTTCCAGATACTACAGAAAGACTGTTTCAAACCTACTCTATGAATGGGAATGTTCAGCTCTGTGACTTGAATGCAGATATCGCAAAGTAGTTTCTGACAGCCCTTCTCTCTAGATTTTAGATGAAGATATTCCCGTTTCCAATGAAATCATCACAGTTATCCAAATATCCACTTACAGATTCTACAAAAAGAGTGTTTACAAACTGCTCTATCCAAAGAAAGGTTCCACTCTGTTAGTTGAGGACACACATCACAAAGAAGTTTCTGAGAATGCTTCTGTCTAGATTTTAAATGAAGATATTCCCGTTTCCAACGAAATCCTCAGAGCTGTCCCAATATCCACTTACAGATTCTACAAAAAGAGTGCTTCCAAATTGCTGTATCAAAAGAAAGGTTCAACTCTGTTAGTTGAGGACAGACATCACAAAGAAGTTTCTGAGAATGCTTCTGTCTAGATTTTACATAAAGATATTCCCGTTTCCTATGAAATATTCACAGCTTTCCAAATATCCACTTGCAGATTCTACAAAAAGAGTGTTTCCAAACTGCTGTATCAAAAGAAAGGTTCAACTCTCTTAGTTGAGGACACACATCCCAAATAAGTTTCTGAGACAGCCTCTGTCTCGTTTTTATGGGAAATACTTCCTTTTTCACCGTAGGCCTGAAAGCGCTCGAAGTGTCCACTTCCAGATACTGCAGAAAGACTGCTTCAAACCTGCTCTATGAAACGGAATGTTCAGCTCTGAGACTTGAATGCAGATATCACAAAGTAGTTTCTCACAGTGCTTCTGTCTAGATTTCAGAAGAAGATATTCCCGTTTCCAATGAAATCGCTAGAACTCTCTTGATATCCACATACAGATTCTACAAAAAGAGTGTTTCCAAACTGCTCTATAAAAAGAAAGTTTCATCTCTATTAGTTGAGGACACTCATCACAAAGAAGTTTCTGAGAATGCTTCTGTCTAGATTTTATATGAAGATATTCCCGTTTCCAACGAAATCTTCACAGTTATCCAAACATCGACTTGCAGATTCTACAAAAAGAGTGTTTCCAAACTGCTCTATCAAAAGAAAGTTTCAACTCTGTTATTTGAGGACACACATGCCAAATAAGTTTCAGAGAATGCTTCTGTGTATATTTAATGGGGAGATATTTCGTTTTTCACCATAGGCCCGAATGCGCTCGAAATGTCCACTTCCAGACACTACAGAAAGAGGGTTTCCAACCTGCTCTATGAAAGGGAATGTTCAGCTCCGTGAGTTGAATGCAGATATCACAAAGTAGTTTCTGACAGTGCTTCTGTCTAGATTTCAGATGAAGATATTCCCGTTTCCCATGAAATCGTTAGAACTATCTAGATATCCACTTACAGATTCTACAAAAAGAGTGTTTCGAAAGTGCTCTGTCAAAAGAAAGGTTCAACTCTGTTAGTTGAGGACACTCATCACGAAGAAGTTTCTGAGAATGCTTTTGTCAAGATTTTATATGAAGATATTCCCGTTTCCTATGAAATCTTCACAGTTATCCAAATATCCACTTGAAGATTCTACAAAAAGAGTGTTTCCAAACTGCTGTAGCAAAAGAAATGTTGAACTCTGTTAGTTGAGGACAAACATCACAAAGAAGTTTCTGAGAATGGTTCTGTCAAGATTTTATATGAAGATATTACCGTTTCCAACGAAATCTTCACAGTTATCCAAATATCCACTTGCTGATTCTACAAAAAGAGTGTTTCCAAACTGCTATATCAAAAGAAATGATCAAGTCTGTTAGTGGAGTAAACTCATCCCAAATAAGTTTCTTAGAATGCTTCTGTCTAGATTTTATGGGATGATATTTCCTTTTTCACCATAGGCCTGAAAGCGCTCAAAATGTCCACTTCCAGATACTGCAGAAAGACTGTTTCAAACCTACTCTATGAAAGGGAATGTTCAGCTCTGTGACTTGAATGCAGATATCACAAAGTAGTTTCTGACAGCGCTTCTGTCTAGATTTTAGATGAAGATATTCCCGTTTCCAACGAAATCATCACAGTTATCCAAATATCCACTTACAGATTCTACAAAAACAGTTTCCAAACTGCTGTATCCAAAGAAAGGTTCAACTCTGTTAGTTGAGGACACACATCACAAAGAAGTTTCTGAGAATGCTTCTGTCTAGATTTTATATGAAGATATTCCCGTTTCCAATGAAATCTTCACAGTTATGCAAATATCCACTTGAAGATTCTACAAAAAGAGTGTTTCCAAACTGCTGTAGCCAAAGAAATGTTGAACTCTGTTAGTTGAGGACAAACATCACAAAGAAGTTTCTGAGAATGCTTCTGTCTAGATTTTAGATGAAGATATTCCCGTTTCCAACGAAATCATCACAGTTAAACAAATATCCACTTGCAGATTCTACAAAAAGAGTGTTTCCAAACTGCTCTATCCAAAGAAAGGTTCAACTCTGTTAGTTGAGGACACACATCACAAAGAAGTTTCTGAGAATGCTTCCGTCTAGATTTTAAATGAAGATATTCCCGTTTCCAACGAAATCTTCACAGTTATCCAATTATCCACTTGAAGATTCTACCAAATGAGTGTTTCCAAAGTGCTCTATTAATAAAATGGTTCAACTCTGTTAGTTGAGGACACTCATCACAAAGAAGTTTCTGAGAATGCTTCTGTCGAGATTTTATATGAAGATATTCCCGTTTCCAACAAAATCTTCACAGTTATCCAATCATCGACTTGCAGATTCCACAAAAAGTGTGTTTCCAAACTGCTCTATCAAAAGAAAGGTTCAACTCAGTTAGTTGAGGACACACATCCCAAATATGTTTCTGAGAATGCTTCTGTCTAGATTTTATGGGTAGATATTTCGTTTTTCACCATAGGCCCGAAAGCGCTCGAAATGTCCATTTCCAGACACAACAGAAAGAGAGTTTCAAACCTGCTCTTTGAAAGGAAATATTCAGCTCTGTGACTTGAATGCAGATATCACAAAGTAGTTTCTGACAGTGCTTCTGTCTAGATTTCAGATGAAGATATACCCGTTTCCAATGAAATCATTAGAACTATCTAGATATCCACTTACACTTTCTACAAAAAGAGTGTTTCCAAAGTGTTCTGTCAAAAGAAAGTTTCAACTCTGTTAGTTGAGGACACTCATCACAAAGAAGTTTCTGAGAATGCTTCTGTCTAGATTTTAGATGAAGATATTCCCGTTTCCAACGAAATCTTCACAGTTATCCAAATATCCACTTGAAGATTCTACAAAAAGAGTGTTTCCAAACTGCTGTAGCAAAAGAAATGTTGAACTCTGTAGGTGAGGACACACATCACAAAGAAGTTTCTGAGAATGCTTCTGTCTAGATTTTAGATGAAGATATTCCCGTTTCCAACGAAATCTTCACAGTTATCCAAATACCCTCTTGCAGATTCTTCAAAAAGAGTGTTTCCAAACTGCTATATCAAAAGAAAGGATCAACTCTGTTCGTGGAGGAAACTCATCCCAAATAAGTTTCTGAGAATGCTTCTGTCTAGATTTAATGGATGATATTTCCTTTTTCACCGAAGGCCTGAAATCGTTCGAAATGTCCACTTCCAGATACTACAGAAAGACTGTTTCAAACCTACTCTATGAATGGGAATGTTCAGCTCTGTGACTTGAATGCAGATATCGCAAAGTAGTTTCTGACAGCCCTTCTCTCTAGATTTTAGATGAAGATATTCCCGTTTCCAATGAAATCATCACAGTTATCCAAATATCCACTTACAGATTCTACAAAAAGAGTGTTTACAAACTGCTCTATCCAAAGAAAGGTTCCACTCTGTTAGTTGAGGACACACATCACAAAGAAGTTTCTGAGAATGCTTCTGTCTAGATTTTAAATGAAGATATTCCCGTTTCCAACGAAATCCTCAGAGCTGTCCCAATATCCACTTACAGATTCTACAAAAAGAGTGCTTCCAAATTGCTGTATCAAAAGAAAGGTTCAACTCTGTTAGTTGAGGACACACATCACAAAGAAGTTTCTGAGAATGCTTCTGTCTAGATTTTACATAAAGATATTCCCGTTTCCTATGAAATCTTCACAGCTTTCCAAATATCCACTTGCAGATTCTACAAAAAGAGTGTTTCCAAACTGCTGTATCAAAAGAAAGGTTCAACTCTCTTAGTTGAGGACACACATCCCAAATAAGTTTCTGAGACAGCCTCTGTCTCGTTTTTATGGGAAATACTTCCTTTTTCACCGTAGGCCTGAAAGGGCTCGAAGTGTCCATTTCCAGATACTGCAGAAAGACTGCTTCAAACCTGCTCTATGAAACGGAATGTTCAGCTCTGAGACTTGAATGCAGATATCACAAAGTAGTTTCCACAGTGCTTCTGTCTAGATTTTAGAAGAAGATATTCCCGTTTCCAATGAAATCGCTAGAACTCTCTTGATATCCACATACAGATTCTACAAAAAGAGTGTTTCCAAACTGCTCTATAAAAAGAAAGTTTCATCTCTATTAGTTGAGGACACTCATCACAAAGAAGTTTCTGAGAATGCTTCTGTCTAGATTTTATATGAAGATATTCCCGTTTCCAACGAAATCTTCACAGTTATCCAAACATCGACTTGCAGATTCTACAAAAAGAGTGTTTCCAAACTGCTCTATCAAAAGAAAGTTTCAACTCTGTTATTTGAGGACACACATGCCAAATAAGTTTCGGAGAATGCTTCTGTGTATATTTAATGGGGAGATATTTCGTTTTTCACCATAGGCCCGAATGCGCTCGAAATGTCCACTTCCAGACACTACAGAAAGAGGGTTTCCAACCTGCTCTATGAAAGGGAATGTTCAGCTCCGTGAGTTGAATGCAGATATCACAAAGTAGTTTCTGACAGTGCTTCTGTCTAGATTTCAGATGAAGATATTCCCGTTTCCAATGAAATCGTTAGAACTATCTAGATATCCACTTACAGATTCTACAAAAAGAGTGTTTCAAAAGTGCTCTGTCAAAAGAAAGGTTCAACTCTGTTAGTTGAGGACACTCATCACGAAGAAGTTTCTGAGAATGCTTTTGTCAAGATTTTATATGAAGATATTCCTGTTTCCTATGAAATCTTCACAGTTATCCAAATATCCACTTGAAGATTCTACAAAAAGAGTGTTTCCAAACTGCTGTAGCAAAAGAAATGTTGAACTCTGTTAGTTGAGGACAAACATCACAAAGAAGTTTCTGAGAATGGTTCTGTCAAGATTTTATATGAAGATATTACCGTTTCCAACGAAATCTTCACAGTTATCCAAATATCCACTTGCAGATTCTACAAAAAGAGTGTTTCCAAACTGCTATATCAAAAGAAATGATGAAGTCTGTTAGTGGAGTAAACTCATCCCAAATAAGTTTCTTAGAATGCTTCTGTCTAGATTTTATGGGATGATATTTCCTTTTTCACCATAGGCCTGAAAGCGCTCAAAATGTCCACTTCCAGATGCTGCAGAAAGACTGTTTCAAACCTACTCTATGAAAGGGAATGTTCAGCTCTGTGACTTGAATGCAGATATCACAAAGTAGTTTCTGACAGCGCTTCTGTCTAGATTTTAGATGAAGATATTCCCGTTTCCAACGAAATCATCACAGTTATCCAAATATCCACTTACAGATTCTACAAAAACAGTTTCCAAACTGCTGTATCCAAAGAAAGGTTCAACTCTGTTAGTTGAGGACACACATCACAAAGAAGTTTCTGAGAATGCTTCTGTCTAGATTTTATATGAAGATATTCCCGTTTCCAATGAAATCTTCACAGTTATGCAAATATCCACTTGAAGATTCTACAAAAAGAGTGTTTCCAAACTGCTGTAGCCAAAGAAATGTTGAACTCTGTTAGTTGAGGACAAACATCACAAAGAAGTTTCTGAGAATGCTTCTGTCTAGATTTTAGATGAAGATATTCCCGTTTCCAACGAAATCATCACAGTTAAACAAATATCCACTTGCAGATTCTACAAAAAGAGTGTTTCCAAACTGCTCTATCCAAAGAAAGGTTCAACTCTGTTAGTTGAGGACACACATCACAAAGAAGTTTCTGAGAATGCTTCCGTCTAGATTTTAAATGAAGATATTCCCGTTTCCAACGAAATCCTCAGAGCTCTCCCAATGTCCACTTACAGATTCTACAAAAAGAGTGTTTCCAAACTGGTGTAGCAAAAGAAAGGTTCAACTCTGTTAGTTGAGGACACACATCACAAAGAAGTTTCTGAGAATGCTTCTGTATAGATTTTACATGAAGATATTCCCGTTTCCTATGAAATCTTCACATCTTTCCAAATATCCACTTGCAGATTCTACAAAAAGAGTGTTTCCAAACTGCTGTATCAAAAGAAAGGTTCAACTCTCTTAGTTGAGGACACACATCCCAAATAAGTTTCTGAGAAATCCTCTGTCTCGTTTTTATGGGAAGATACTTCCTTTTTCACCGTAGGCCTGAAAGCGCTCGAAATGTCCACTTGCAGATACTGCAGAAAGAGTGTTTCAAACCTGCTCTATGAAACGGAATGTTCAGCTCTGAGGCTTGAATGCAGATATCACAAAGTAGTTTCTGACAGTGCTTCTGTCTAGATTTTAGAAGAAGATATTCCCGTTTCCAATGAAATCGTTAGAACTATCTTGATATCCACATACAGATTCTACAAAAAGAGTGTTTCCAAACTGCTCTATAAAGAGAAAGTTTCATCTCTATTAGTTGAGGACACTCATCACAAAGAAGTTTCTGAGAATGCTTCTGTCTAGATTTTATATGAAGATATTCCCGTTTCCAACGAAATCTTCACAGTTATCCAAACATCGACTTGCAGATTCTACAAAAAGAGTGTTTCCAAACTGCTCTATCAAAAGAAAGTTTCAACTCTGTTAGATGAGGACACACATGACAAATAAGTTTCGGAGAATGCTTCTGTGTAGATTTAATGGGGAGATATTTCGTTTTTCACCATAGGCCCGAATGCGCTCGAAATGTCCACTTCCAGACAGTACAGAAAGAGGGTTGCCAACCTGCTCTATGAAAGGGAATGTTCAGCTCCGTGAGTTGAATGCAGATTTCACAAAGTAGTTTCTGACAGTGCTTCTGTCTAGATTTCAGATGAAGATATTCCCGTTTCCAATGAAATCGTTAGAACTATCTAGATATCCACTTACAGATTCTGCAAAAAGAGTGTTTCGAAAGTGCTCTGTCAAAAGAAAGGTTCAACTCTGTTAGTTGAGGACACTCATCACGAAGAAGTTTCTGAGAATGCTTTTGTCAAGATTTTATATGAAGATATTCCCGTTTCCTATGAAATCTTCACAGTTATCCAAATATCCACTTGAAGATTCTACAAAAAGAGTGTTTCCAAACTGCTGTAGCAAAAGAAATGTTGAACTCTGTCCGTTGAGGACAAACATCACAAAGAAGTTTCTGAGAATGCTTCTGTCAAGATTTTATATGAAGATATTACCGTTTCCAACGAAATCTTCACAGTTATCCAAATATCCACTTGCAGATTCTACAAAAAGAGTGTTTCCAAACTGCTATATCAAAAGAAATGATCAAGTCTGTTAGTGGAGTAAACTCATCCTAAATAAGTTTCTTAGAATGCTTCTGTCTAGATTTTATGGGATGATACTTCCTTTTTCACCATAGGCCTGAAAGCACTCGAAATGTCCACTTCCAGAAACTACAGAAAGACTGTTTCAAACCTACTCTATGAAAGGGAATGTTCAGCTCTGTGACTTGAATGCAGATATCACAAAGTAGTTTCTGACACCGCTTCTGTCTAGATTTTAGATGAAGATATTCCCGTTTCCAACGAAATCATCACAGTTATCCAAATATCCACTTACAGATTCTACAAAAACAGTTTCCAAACTGCTGTATCCAAAGAAAGGTTCAACTCTGTTAGTTGAGGACACACATCACAAAGAAGTTTCTGAGAATGCTTCTGTCTAGATTTTATATGAAGATATTCCCGTTTCCTATGAAATCTTCACAGTTATGCAAATATCCACTTGAAGATTCTACAAAAAGAGTGTTTCCAAACTGCTGTAGCAAAAGAAATGTTGAACTCTGTTAGTTGAGGACAAACATCACAAAGAAGTTTCTGAGAATGCTTCTGTCTAGATTTTAGATGAAGATATTCCCGTTTCCAACGAAATCATCACAGTTAAACAAATATCCACTTGCAGATTCTACGAAAAGAGTGTTTCCAAACTGCTCTATCCAAAGAAAGGTTCAACTCTGTTAGTTGAGGACACACATCACAAAGAAGTTTCTGAGAATGCTTCTGTCTAGATTTTAAATGAAGATATTCCCGTTTCCAACGAAATCCTCAGAGCTGTCCCAATATCCACTTACAGATTCTACAAAAAGAGTGTTTCCAAACTGCTCTATCAAAAGAAAGGTTCAACTCTGTTAGTTGAGGACACACATCACAAAGAAGTTTCTGAGAATGCTTCTGTCTAGATTTTACATGAAGATATTCCCGTTTCCTATGAAATCTTCACATCTTTCCAAATATCCACTTGCAGATTCTACAAAAAGAGTGTTTCCAAACTGCTGTATCAAAAGAAAGGTTCAACTCTCTCAGTTGAGGACACACATCCCAAATAAGTTTCTGAGAAATCTTCTGTCTCGTTTTTATGGGAAGATACTTCCTTTTTCACCGTAGGCCTGAAAGCGCTCGAAATGTCCACTTGCAGACACTACAGAAAGAGGGTTTCCAACCTGCTCTATGAAAGGGAATGTTCAGCTCCGTGAGTTGAATGTAGATATCACAAAGTAGTTTATGACTGTGCTTCTGTCTAGATTTCAGATGAAGATATTTCCGTTTCCAATGAAATCGTTAGAACTATCTAGATATCCACTTACAGATTCTACAAAAAGAGTGTTTCGAAAGTGCTCTGTCAAAAGAAAGGTTCAACTCTGTTAGTTGAGGACACTCATCACGAAGAAGTTTCTGAGAATGCTTTTGTCAAGATTTTATATGAAGATATTCCCGTTTCCTATGAAATCTTCACAGTTATCCAAATATCCACTTGAAGATTCTACAAAAAGAGTGTTTCCATACTGCTGTAGCAAAAGAAATGTTGAACTCTGTTAGTTGAGGGCAAACATCACAAAGAGGTTTCTGAGAAAGATTCTGTCAAGATTTTATATGAAGATATTACCGTTTCCAACGAAATCTTTACAGTTATCCAAATATCCACTTGCAGATTCTACAAAAAGAGTGTTTCCAAACTGCCATATCAAAAGAAATGATCAAGTCTGTTAGTGGAGTAAACTCATCCCAAATAAGTTTCTTAGAATGCTTTTGTCTAGATTTTATGGGATGATAATTCCTTTTTCACCATAGGCCTGAAAGCGATCGAAATGTCCACTTCCAGATACTACAGAAAGACTGTTTCAAACCTACTCTATGAAAGGGAATGTTCAGCTCTGTGACTTGAATGCAGATATCACAAAGTAGTTTCTGACAGCCCTTCTGTCTAGATTTTAGATGAAGATATTCCCGTTTCCAATGAAATCATCACAGTTATCCAAATATCCACTTACAGATTCTACAAAAACAGTGTTTCCAAACTGCTGTATCCAAAGAAAGGTTCAACTCTGTTAGTTGAGGACACACATCACAAAGAAGTTTCTGAGAATGCTTCTGTCTAGATTTTATATGAAGATATTCCCGTTTCCAATGAAATATTCACAGTTATGCAAATATCCACTTGAAGATTCTACAAAAAGAGTGTTTCCAAACTGCTGTAGCAAAAGAAATGTTGAACTCTGTTAGTTGAGGACAAACATCACAAAGAAGTTTCTGAGAATGCTTCTGTCTAGATTTTAGATGAAGATATTCCCGTTTCCAACAAAATCATCACAGTTAAACAAATATCCACTTGCAGATTCTACAAAAAGAGTGTTTCCAAACTGCTCTATCCAAAGAAAGGTTCAACTCTGTTGAGGACACACATCAGAAAGAAGTTTCTGAGAATGCTTCTGTCTAGATTTTAAATGAAGATATTCCCGTTTCCAACGAAATCCTCAGAGCTGACCCAATATCCACTTACAGATTCTACAAAAAGAGTGTTTCCAAACTGCTGTATCAAAAGAAAGGTTCAACTCTGTTAGTTGAGGACACACATCACAAAGAAGTTTCTGAGAATGCTTCTGTCTAGGTTTTATACAGAGATATTACCGTTTCCAACGAAATCTTCACAGTTATCCAAATATCCACTTGCAGAATCTACAAAAAGAGTGTTTCCAAACTGCTATATCAAAAGAAAGGATCAACTCTGTTAGTTGAGGAAACACATCCCAAATAAGTTTCTGAGAATGCTTCTGTCTAGATTTTATGGGATGATATTTCCTTTTTCACCATAGGCCTGAAATCGCTCGAAATGTCCACTTCCAGATACTACAGAAAGACTGTTTCAAACCTACTCTATGAATGGAAATGTTCAGCTCTGTGACTTGAATGCAGATATCGCAAAGTAGTTTCAGACAGCGCTTCTGTCTAGATTTTAGATGAAGGTATTCCCGTTTCCAACGAAATCATCACAGTTATCCAAATATCCACTTACATATTCTACAAAAAGAGTGTTTCCAAACTGCTCTATCCAAAGAAAGGTTCAACTCTGTTAGTTGAAGACACACATCACAAAGAAGTTTCTGAGAATGCTTCTGTCTAGATTTTAAATTAAGATATTCCCATTTCCAATGAAATCCTCCTAGCAAACCCATTATAAACTTACAGATTCTACAAAAAGAGTGATTCCAAATTGCTGTATCAAAAGAAAGGTTGAACTCTGTTAGTTCAGGACACACATCACAAAGAAGTTTCTGAGAATGCTTCTGTCTAGATTTTACATGAAGTCATTCCCGTTTCCTACGAAATCTTCACAACCTTCCAAATATCCTCTTGCAGATTCTACAAAAAGAGTGTTTCCAAACTGCTGTATCAAAAGAAAGGTTCAGCTCTCTTAGTTGACGACACACATCCCAAATAAGATTCTGAGAAAGACTCTGTCTCGTTTTTATGGGAAGATACTTCCTTTTTCACCGTAGGCCTGAAAGCGCTCGAAATGTCCACTTCCAGATACTGCAGAAAGTGTTTTTCAAACCTGCTCTATGAAACGGAATGTTCAGCTCTGAGGCTTGAATGCAGATATCACAAAGTAGTTTCTGACAGTGCTTCTGTCTAGATTTTAGAAGAAGATATTCCCGTTTCCAATGAAATCGTTAGAACTATCTTGATATCCACATACAGATTCTACAAAAAGAGTTTTTCCAAGCTGCTCTATAAAAAAAAAGGTTCAACTCTGTTAGTTGAGGACACTCATCACAAAGAAGTTTCTGAGAATGCTTCTGTCTAGATTTTATATGAAGATTTTCCCGTTTCCAATGAAATCTTCACAGTTATCCAAACATCGACTTGCAGATTCTACAAAAAGAGTGTTTCCAAACTGCTCTATCAAAAGAAAGTATCAACTCTGTTAGTTGAGGACACACATGCCAAATAAGTTTCGGAGAATGCTTCTGTGTAGATTTAATGGGGAGATATTTCGTTTTTCACCATAGGCCCGAATGCGCTCGAAATGTCCACTTCCAGACACTACAGAAAGAGGGTTTCCAACCTGCTCTATGAAAGGGAATGTTCAGCTCCGTGCGTTGAATGTAGATATCACAAAGTAGTTTCTGACAGTGCTTCTGTCTAGATTTCAGATGAAGATATTCCCGTTTCCCATGAAATCGTTAGAACTATCTAGATATCCACTTACAGATTCTACAAAAAGAGTGTTTCGAAAGTGCTCTGTCAAAAGAAAGGTTCAACTCTGTTAGTTGAGGACACTCATCACGAAGAAGTTTCTGAGAATGCTTTTGTCAAGATTTTATATGAAGATATTCCCGTTTCCTATGAAATCTTCACAGTTATCCAAATATCCACTTGAAGATTCTACAAAAAGAATGTTTCCAAACTGCTGTAGCAAAAGAAATGTTGAACTCTGTTAGTTGAGGACAAACATCACAAAGAGGTTTCTGAGAAAGCTTCTGTCAAGATTTCATATGAAGATATTACCGTTTCCAACGAAATCTTCACAGTTATCCAAATATCCACTTGCAGATTCTACAAAAAGAGTGTTTCCAAACTGCCATATCAAAAGAAATGATCAAGTCTCTTAGTGGAGTAAACTCATCCCAAATAAGTTTCTTAGAATGCTTTTGTCTAGATTTTATGGGATGATAATTCCTTTTTCACCATAGGCCTGAAAGCGCTCGAAATGTCCACTTCCAGATACTACAGAAAGACTGTTTCAAACCTACTCTATGAAAGGGAATGTTCAGCTCTGTGACTTGAATGCAGATATCACAAAGTAGTTTCTGACAGCCCTTCTGTCTAGATTTTAGATGAAGATATTCCCGTTTCCAATGAAATCATCACAGTTATCCAAATATCCACTTACAGATTCTACAAAAACAGTGTTTCCAAACTGCTGTATCCAAAGAAAGGTTCAACTCTGTTAGTTGAGGACACACATCACAAAGAAGTTTCTGAGAATGCTTCTGTCTAGATTTTTTATGAAGATATTCCCGTTTCCAATGAAATCTTCACAGTTATGCAAATATCCACTTGAAGATTCTACAAAAAGAGTGTTTCCAAACTGCTGTAGCAAAAGAAATGTTGAACTCTGTTAGTTGAGGACAAACATCACAAAGAAGTTTCTGAGAATGCTTCTGTCTAGATTTTAGATGAAGATATTCCCGTTTCCAACAAAATCATCACAGTTAAACAAATATCCACTTGCAGATTCTACAAAAAGAGTGTTTCCAAACTGCTCTATCCAAATAAAGGTTCAACTCTGTTAGTTGAGGACACACATCACAAAGAAGTTTCTGAGAATGCTTCTGTCTAGATTTTAAATGAAGAT
The DNA here is from genome assembly GCF_029281585.2 of Gorilla gorilla gorilla. Lineage (NCBI taxonomy): Eukaryota > Metazoa > Chordata > Mammalia > Primates > Hominidae > Gorilla > Gorilla gorilla. The sequence continues at coordinate 19,385,850 of NC_073237.2, forward strand.
ATTCCCGTTTCCAACGAAATCCTCAGAGCTGTCCCAATATCCACTTACAGATTCTACAAAAAGAGTGTTTCCAAACTGCTGTATCAAAAGAAAGGTTCAACTCTGTTAGTTGAGGACACACATCACAAAGAAGTTTCTGAGAATGCTTCTGTCTAGATTTTACATGAAGATATTCCCTTTTCCTATGAAATCTTCACATCTTTCCAGATATCCACTTGCAGATTCTACAAAAAGAGTGTTTCCAAACTGCTGTATCAAAAGAAAGGTTCAACTCTCTTAGTTGAGGACACAAATCCCAAATAAGTTTCTGAGAAATCCTCTGTCTCGTTTTTATGGGAAGATACTTCCTTTTTCACCGTAGGCCTGAAAGCGCTCGAAATGTCCACTTGCAGATACTGCAGAAAGAGTGTTTCAAACCTGCTCTATGAAACGGAGTGTTCAGCTCTGAGGCTTGAATGCAGATGTCACAAAGTAGTTTCTGACAGTGCTTCTGTCTAGATTTTAGAAGAAGATATTCCCGTTTCCAATGAAATCGTTAGAACTATCTTGATATCCACATACAGATTCTACAAAAAGAGTGTTTCCAAACTGCTCTATAAAGAGAAAGTTTCATCTCTATTAGTTGAGGACACTCATCACAAAGAAGTTTCTGAGAATGCTTCTGTCTAGATTTTATATGAAGATATTCCCGTTTCCAACGAAATCTTCACAGTTATCCAAACATCGACTTGCAGATTCTACAAAAAGAGTGTTTCCAAACTGCTCTATCAAAAGAAAGTTTCAACTCTGTTAGATGAGGACACACATGACAAATAAGTTTCGGAGAATGCTTCTGAGTAGATTTAATGGGGAGATATTTCGTTTTTCACCATAGGCCCGAATGCGCTCGAAATGTCCACTTCCAGACACTACAGAAAGAGGGTTGCCAACCTGCTCTATGAAAGGGAATGTTCAGCTCCGTGAGTTGAATGCAGATTTCACAAAGTAGTTTCTGACAGTGCTTCTGTCTAGATTTCAGATGAAGATATTCCCGTTTCCCATGAAATCGTTAGAACTATCTAGATATCCACTTACAGATTCTGCAAAAAGAGTGTTTCGAAAGTGCTCTGCAAAAGAAAGGTTCAACTCTGTTAGTTGAGGACACTCATCATGAAGAAGTTTCTGAGAATGCTTTTGTCAAGATTTTATATGAAGATATTCCCGTTTCCTATGAAATCTTCACAGTTATCCAAATATCCACTTGAAGATTCTACAAAAAGAGTGTTTCCAAACTGCTGTAGCAAAAGAAATGTTGAACTCTGTCCGTTGAGGACAAACATCACAAAGAAGTTTCTGAGAATGGTTCTGTCAAGATTTTATATGAAGATATTACCGTTTCCAACGAAATCTTCACAGTTATCCAAATATCCACTTGCAGATTCTACAAAAAGAGTGTTTCCAAACTGCTATGTCAAAAGAAATGATCAAGTCTGTTAGTGGAGTAAACTCATCCTAAATAAGTTTCTTAGAATGCTTCTGTCTAGATTTTATGGGATGATACTTCCTTTTTCACCATAGGCCTGAAAGCACTCGAAATGTCCACTTCCAGATACTACAGAAAGACTGTTTCAAACCTACTCTATGAAAGGGAATGTTCAGCTCTGTGACTTGAATGCAGATATCACAAAGTAGTTTCTGACACCGCTTCTGTCTAGATTTTAGATGAAGATATTCCCGTTTCCAACGAAATCATCACAGTTATCCAAATATCCACTTACAGATTCTACAAAAACAGTTTCCAAACTGCTGTATCCAAAGAAAGGTTCAACTCTGTTAGTTGAGGACACTCATCACAAAGAAGTTTCTGAGAATGCTTCTGTCTAGATTTTATATGAAGATATTCCCGTTTCCTATGAAATCTTCACAGTTATGCAAATATCCACTTGAAGATTCTACAAAAAGAGTGTTTCCAAACTGCTGTAGCAAAAGAAATGTTGAACTCTGTTAGTTGAGGACAAACATCACAAAGAAGTTTCTGAGAATGCTTCTGTCTAGATTTTAGATGAAGATATTCCCGTTTCCAACGAAATCATCACAGTTAAACAAATATCCACTTGCAGATTCTACGAAAAGAGTGTTTCCAAACTGCTCTATCCAAAGAAAGGTTCAACTCTGTTAGTTGAGGACACACATCACAAAGAAGTTTCTGAGAATGCTTCTGTCTAGATTTTAAATGAAGATATTCCCGTTTCCTATGAAATCTTCACATCTTTCCAAATATCCACTTGCAGATTCTACAAAAAGAGTGTTTCCAAACTGCTGTATCAAAAGAAAGGTTCAACTCTCTCAGTTGAGGACACACATCCCAAATAAGTTTCTGAGAAATCTTCTGTCTCGTTTTTATGGGAAGATACTTCCTTTTTCACCGTAGGCCTGAAAGCGCTCGAAATGTCCACTTGCAGATACTGCAGAAAGAGTGTTTCAAACCTGCTCTATGAAACGGAATGTTCAGCTCTGAGGCTTGAATGCAGATATCACAAAGTAGTTTCTGACAGTGCTTCTGTCTAGATTTTAGAAGTTATTCCAGTTTCCAATGAAATCGTTAGAACTATCTTGATATCCACATACAGATTCTCCAAAAAGAATTTTTCCAAACTGCTCTGTAAAAAAAAAGGTTCAACTCTGTTAGTTGAGGACACTCATCACAAAGAAGTTTCTGAGAATGCTTCTGTCTAGATTTTATATGAAGATATTCCCGTTTCCAATGAAATCTTCACAGTTATCCAAACATCGACTTGCAGATTCTACAAAAAGAGTGTTTCCAAACTGCTCTATCAAAAGAAAGTTTCAACTCTGTTAGTTGAGGACACACATGACAAATAAGTTTCGGAGAATGCTTCTGTGTAGATTTAATGGGGAGATATTTCGTTTTTCACCATAGGCCCGAATGCGCTCGAAATGTCCACTTCCAGACACTACAGAAAGAGGGTTTCCAACCTGCTCTATGAAAGGGAATGTTCAGCTCCGTGAGTTGAATGTAGATATCACAAAGTAGTTTATGACTGTGCTTCTGTCTAGATTTCAGATGAAGATATTCCCGTTTCCAATGAAATCGTTAGAACTATCTAGATATCCACTTACAGATTCTACAAAAAGAGTGTTTCGAAAGTGCTCTGTCAAAAGAAAGGTTCAACTCTGTTAGTTGAGGACACTCATCACGAAGAAGTTTCTGAGAATGCTTTTGTCAAGATTTTATATGAAGATATTCCCGTTTCCTATGAAATCTTCACAGTTATCCAAATATCCACTTGAAGATTCTACAAAAAGAGTGTTTCCAAACTGCTGTAGCAAAAGAAATGTTGAACTCTGTTAGTTGAGGACAAACATCACAAAGAGGTTTCTGAGAAAGATTCTGTCAAGATTTCATATGAAGATATTACCGTTTCCAACGAAATCTTTACAGTTATCCAAATATCCACTTGCAGATTCTACAAAAAGAGTGTTTCCAAACTGCCATATCAAAAGAAATGATCAAGTCTGTTAGTGGAGTAAACTCATCCCAAATAAGTTTCTTTGAATGCTTTTGTCTAGATTTTATGGGATGATAATTCCTTTTTCACCATAGGCCTGAAAGCGATCGAAATGTCCACTTCCAGATACTACAGAAAGACTGTTTCAAACCTACTCTATGAAAGGGAATGTTCAGCTCTGTGACTTGAATGCAGATATCACAAAGTAGTTTCTGACAGCCCTTCTGTCTAGATTTTAGATGAAGATATTCCCGTTTCCAGTGAAATCATCACAGTTATCCAAATATCCACTTACAGATTCTACAAAAACAGTGTTTCCAAACTGCTGTATCCAAAGAAAGGTTCAACTCTGTTAGTTGAGGACACACATCACAAAGAAGTTTCTGAGAATGCTTCTGTCTAGATTTTATATGAAGATATTCCCGTTTCCAATGAAATCTTCACAGTTATGCAAATATCCACTTGAAGATTCTACAAAAAGAGTGTTTCCAAACTGCTGTAGCAAAAGAAATGTTGAAATCTGTTAGTTGAGGACAAACATCACAAAGAAGTTTCTGAGAATGCTTCTGTCTAGATTTTAGATGAAGATATTCCCGTTTCCAACAAAATCATCACAGTTAAACAAATATCCACTTGCAGATTCTACAAAAAGAGTGTTTCCAAACTGCTCTATCCAAAGAAAGGTTCAACTCTGTTGAGGACTCACATCAGAAAGAAGTTTCTGAGAATGCTTCTGTCTAGATTTTAAATGAAGATATTCCCGTTTCCAACGAAATCCTCAGAGCTGTCCCAATATCCACTTACAGATTCTACAAAAAGAGTGTTTCCAAACTGCTGTATCAAAAGAAAGGTTCAACTCTGTTAGTTGAGAACACACATCACAAAGAAGTTTCTGAGAATGCTTCTGTCTAGGTTTTATACGAAGATATTACCGTTTCCAACGAAATCTTCACAGTTATCCAAATATAAACTTGCAGAATCTACAAAAAGAGTGTTTCCAAACTGCTATATCAAAAGAAAGGATCAACTCTGTTAGTTGAGGAAACACATCCCAAATAAGTTTCTGAGAATGCTTCTGTCTAGATTTTATGGGATGATATTTCCTTTTTCACCATAGGCCTGAAATCGCTCGAAATGTCCACTTCCAGATACTACAGAAAGACTGTTTCAAACCTACTCTATGAATGGAAATGTTCAGCTCTGTGACTTGAATGCAGATATCGCAAAGTAGTTTCAGACAGCGCTTCTGTCTAGATTTTAGATGAAGGTATTCCCGTTTCCAACGAAATCATCACAGTTATCCAAATATCCACTTACAGATTCTACAAAAAGAGTGTTTCCAAACTGCTCTATCCAAAGAAAGGTTCAACTCTGTTAGTTGAAGACACACATCACAAAGAAGTTTCTGAGAATGCTTCTGTCTAGATTTTAAATTAAGATATTCCCATTTCCAATGAAATCCTCCTAGCAAACCCATTATAAACTTACAGATTCTACAAAAAGAGTGATTCCAAATTGCTGTATCAAAAGAAAGGTTGAACTCTGTTAGTTCAGGACACACATCACAAAGAAGTTTCTGAGAATGCTTCTGTCTAGATTTTACATGAAGACATTCCCGTTTCCTACGAAATCTTCACAACCTTCCAAATATCCTCTTGCAGATTCTACAAAAAGAGTGTTTCCAAACTGCTGTATCAAAAGAAAGGTTCAGCTCTCTTAGTTGACGACACACATCCCAAATAAGATTCTGAGAAAGCCTCTGTCTCGTTTTTATGGGAAGATACTTCCTTTTTCACCGTAGGCCTGAAAGCGCTCGAAATGTCCACTTCCAGATACTGCAGAAAGTGTTTTTCAAACCTGCTCTATGAAACGGAATGTTCAGCTCTGAGGCTTGAATGCAGATATCACAAAGTAGTTTCTGACAGTGCTTCTGTCTAGATTTTAGAAGAAGATATTCCCGTTTCCAATGAAATCGTTAGAACTATCTTGATATCCACATACAGATTCTACAAAAAGAGTTTTTCCAAGCTGCTCTATAAAAAAAAAGGTTCAACTCTGTTAGTTGAGGACACTCATCACAAAGAAGTTTCTGAGAATGCTTCTGTCTAGATTTTATAGGAAGATTTTTCCGTTTCCAAAGAAATCTTCACAGTTATCCAAACATCGACTTGCAGATTCTACAAAAAGAGTGTTTCCAAACTGCTCTATCAAAAGAAAGTATCAACTCTGTTAGTTGAGGACACACATGCCAAATAAGTTTCGGAGAATGCTTCTGTGTAGATTTAATGGGGAGATATTTCGTTTTTCACCATAGGCCCGAATGCGCTCGAAATGTCCACTTCCAGACACTACAGAAAGAGGGTTTCCAACCTGCTCTATGAAAGGGAATGTTCAGCTCCGTGAGTTGAATGTAGATATCACAAAGTAGTTTCTGACAGTGCTTCTGTCTAGATTTCAGATGAAGATATTCCTGTTTCCAATGAAATCGTAAGAACTATCTAGATATCCACTTACAGATTCTACAAAAAGAGTGTTTCGAAAGTGCTCTGTCAAAAGAAAGGTTCAACTCTGTTAGTTGAGGACACTCATCACGAAGAAGTTTCTGAGAATGCTTTTGTCAAGATTTTATATGAAGATATTCCCGTTTCCTATGAAATCTTCACAGTTATCCAAATATCCACTTGAAGATTCTACAAAAAGAGTGTTTCCAAACTGCTGTAGCAAAAGAAATGTTGAACTCTGTTAGTTGAGGACAAACATCACAAAGAGGTTTCTGAGAAAGCTTCTGTCAAGATTTTATATGAAGATATTACCGTTTCCAACGAAATCTTCACAGTTATCCAAATATCCACTTGCAGATTCTACAAAAAGAGTGTTTCCAAACTGCCATATCAAAAGAAATGATCAAGTCTGTTAGTGGAGTAAACTCATCCCAAATAAGTTTCTTAGAATGCTTTTGTCTAGATTTTATGGGATGATAATTCCTTTTTCACCATAGGCCTGAAAGCGCTCGAAATGTCCACTTCCAGATACTTCAGAAAGACTGTTTCAAACCTACTCTATGAAAAGGAATGTTCAGCTCTGTGACTTGAATGCAGATATCACAAAGTAGTTTCTGACAGCCCTTCTGTCTAGATTTTAGATGAAGATATTCCCGTTTCCAATGAAATCATCACAGTTATCCAAATATCCACTTACAGATTCTACAAAAACAGTGTTTCCAAACTGCTGTATCCAAAGAAAGGTTCAACTCTGTTAGTTGAGGACACACATCACAAAGAAGTTTCTGAGAATGCTTCTGTCTAGATTTTATATGAAGATATTCCCGTTTCCAATGAAATCTTCACAGTTATGCAAATATCCACTTGAAGATTCTACAAAAAGAGTGTTTCCAAACTGCTGTAGCAAAAGAAATGTTGAACTCTGTTAGTTGAGGACAAACATCACAAAGAAGTTTCTGAGAATGCTTCTGTCTAGATTTAAAATGAAGATATTGCCTTTTCCAACTAAATCCTCAGAGCTGTCCCAATATCCACTTACAGATTCTACAAAAAGAGTGTTTCCAAACTGCTGTATTAAAAGAAAGGTTCAACTCTCTTAGTTGAGGAAACACATCCCAAATAAGTTTCTGAGAAATCCTCTGTCTCGTTTTTATGGGAAGATACTTCCTTTTTCACCGTAGGCCTGAAAGCGCTCGAAATGTCCACTTCCAGATACTGCAGAAAGAGTGTTTCAAACCTGCTCTATGAAACGGAATGTTCAGCTCTGAGGCTTGAATGCAGATATCACAAAGTAGTTTCTGACAGTGCTTCTGTCTAGATTTTAGAAGAAGATATTCCCGTTTCCAATGAAATCGTTAGAACTATCTTGATATCCACATACAGATTCTACAAAAAGAGTGTTTCCAAACTGCTCTATAAAGAGAAAGTTTCATCTCTATTAGTTGAGGACACTCATCACAAAGAAGTTTCTGAGAATGCTTCTGTCTAGATTTTATATGAAGATATTCCCGTTTCCAATGAAATCTTCACAGTTATCCAAACATCGACTTGCAGATTCTACAAAAAGAGTGTTTCCAAACTGCTCTATCAAAAGAAAGTTTCAACTCTGTTAGTTGAGGACACACATGCCAAATAAGTTTCGGAGAATGCTTCTGTGTAGATTTAATGGGGAGATATTTCGTTTTTCACCATAGGCCCGAATGCGCTCGAAATGTCCACTTCCAGACACTACAGAAAGAGGGTTGCCAACCTGCTCTATGAAAGGGAATGTTCAGCTCCGTAAGTTGAATGCAGATTTCACAAAGTAGTTTCTGACAGTGCTTCTGTCTAGATTTCAGATGAAGATATTCCCGTTTCCCATGAAATCGTTAGAACTATCTAGATATCTACTTACAGATTCTACAAAAAGAGTGTTTCGAAAGTGCTCTATAAAAAGAAAGGTTCAACTCTGTTAGTTGAGGACACTCATCACAAAGAAGTTTCTGAGAATGCTTTTGTCAAGATTTTATATGAAGATATTCCCGTTTCCTATGAAATCTTCACAGTTATCCAAATATCCACTTGAAGATTCTACAAAAAGAGTGTTTCCAAACTGCTGTAGCAAAAGAAATGTTGAACTCTGTTAGTTGAGGACAAACATCACAAAGAAGTTTCTGAGAATGCTTCTGTCAAGATTTTATATGAAGATATTACCGTTTCCAACGAAATCTTCACAGTTATCCAAATATCCACTTGCAGATTCTACAAAAAGAGTGTTTCCAATCTGCTATATCAAAAGAAATGATCAAGTCTGTTAGTGGAGTAAACTCATCCTAAATAAGTTTCTTAGAATGCTTCTGTCTAGATTTTATGGGATGATACTTCCTTTTTCACCATAGGCCTGAAAGCACTCGAAATGTCCACTTCCAGATACTACAGAAAGACTGTTTCAAACCTACTCTATGAAAGGGAATGTTCAGCTCTGTGACTTGAATGCAGATATCACAAAGTAGTTTCTGACAGCGCTTCTGTCTAGATTTTAGATGAAGATATTCCCGTTTCCAACGAAATCATCACAGTTATCCAAATATCCACTTACAGATTCTACAAAAACAGTTTCCAAACTGCTGTATCCAAAGAAAGGTTCAACTCTGTTAGTTGAGGACACACATCACAAAGAAGTTTCTGAGAATGCTTCTGTCTAGATTTTATATGAAGATATTCCCGTTTCCAATGAAATCTTCACAGTTATGCAAATATCCACTTGAAGATTCTACAAAAAGAGTGTTTCCAAACTGCTGTAGCAAAAGAAATGTTGAACTCTGTTAGTTGAGGACAAACATCACAAAGAAGTTTCTGAGAATGCTTCTGTCTAGATTTTATATGAAAATATTCCCGTTTCCAACGAAATCATCACAGTTAAACAAATATCCACTTGCAGATTCTACAAAAAGAGTGTTTCCAAACTGCTCTATGCAAAGAAAGGTTCAACTCTGTTAGTTGAGGACACACATCACAAAGAAGTTTCTGAGAATGCTTCTGTCTAGATTTTAAATGAAGATATTCCCGTTTCCAACGAAATCCTCAGAGCTCTCCCAATATCCACTTACAGATTCTACAAAAAGAGTGTTTCCAAACTGCTGTATCAAAAGAAAGTTTCAACTCTCTTAGTTGAGGATACACATCCCAAATAAGTTTCTGAGAAATCCTCTGTCTCGTTTTTATGGGAAGATACTTCCTTTTTCACCGTAGGCCTGAAAGAGCTCGAAATGTCCACTTGCAGATACTGCAGAAAGAGTGTTTCAAACCTGCTCTATGAAACGGAATGTTCAGCTCTGAGGCTTGAATGCAGATATCACAAAGTAATTTCTGACAGTGCTTCTGTCTAGATTTTAGAAGAAGATATTCCCGTTTCCAATGAAATCGTTAGAACTATCTTGATATCCACATACAGATTCTCCAAAAAGAATTTTTCCAAACTGCTCTATAAAAAAAAAGGTTCAACTCTGTTAGTTGAGGGCACTCATCACAAAGAAGTTTCTGAGAATGCTTCTGTCTAGATTTTATATGAAGATATTCCCGTTTCCAATGAAATCTTCACAGTTATCCAAACATCGACTTGCAGATTCTACAAAAAGAGTGTTTCCAAACTGCTCTATCAAAAGAAAGTATCAACTCTGTTAGTTGAGGACACACATGCCAAATAAGTTTCGGAGAATGCTTCTGTGTAGATTTAATGGGGAGATATTTCGTTTTTCACCATAGGCCCGAATGCGCTCGAAATGTCCACTTCCAGACACTACAGAAAGAGGGTTTCCAACCTGCTCTATGAAAGGGAATGTTCAGCTCCGTGAGTTGAATGTAGATATCACAAAGTAGTTTATGACTGTGCTTCTGTCTAGATTTCAGATGAAGATATTCCCGTTTCCAATGAAATCGTTAGAACTATCTAGATATCCACTTACAGATTCTACAAAAAGAGTGTTTCGAAAGTGCTCTGTCAAAAGAAAGGTTCAACTCTGTTAGTTGAGGACACTCATCACGAAGAAGTTTCTGAGAATGCTTTTGTCAAGATTTTATATGAAGATATTCCCGTTTCCTATGAAATCTTCACAGTTATCCAAATATCCACTTGAAGATTCTACAAAAAGAGTGTTTCCAAACTGCTGTAGCAAAAGAAATGTTGAACTCTGTTAGTTGAGGACAAACATCACAAAGAGGTTTCTGAGAAAGATTCTGTCAAGATTTTATATGAAGATATTACCGTTTCCAACGAAATCTTTACAGTTATCCAAATATCCACTTGCAGATTCTACAAAAAGAGTGTTTCCAAACTGCCATATCAAAAGAAATGATCAAGTCTGTTAGTGGAGTAAACTCATCCCAAATAAGTTTCTTAGAATGCTTTTGTCTAGATTTTATGGGATGATAATTCCTTTTTCACCATAGGCCTGAAAGCGATCGAAATGTCCACTTCCAGATACTACAGAAAGACTGTTTCAAACCTACTCTATGAAAGGGAATGTTCAGCTCTGTGACTTGAATGCAGATATCACAAAGTAGTTTCTGACAGCCCTTCTGTCTAGATTTTAGATGAAGATATTCCCGTTTCCAATGAAATCATCACAGTTATCCAAATATCCACTTACAGATTCTACAAAAACAGTGTTTCCAAACTGCTGTATCCAAAGAAAGGTTCAACTCTGTTAGTTGAGGACACACATCACAAAGAAGTTTCTGAGAATGCTTCTGTCTAGATTTTATATGAAGATATTCCCGTTTCCAATGAAATCTTCACAGTTATGCAAATATCCACTTGAAGATTCTACAAAAAGAGTGTTTCCAAACTGCTGTAGCAAAAGAAATGTTGAACTCTGTTAGTTGAGGACAAACATCACAAAGAAGTTTCTGAGAATGCTTCTGTCTAGATTTTAGATGAAGATATTCCCGTTTCCAACAAAATCATCACAGTTAAACAAATATCCACTTGCAGATTCTACAAAAAGAGTGTTTCCAAACTGCTCTATCCAAAGAAAGGTTCAACCCTGTGGAGGACACACATCAGAAAGAAGTTTCTGAGAATGCTTCTGTCTAGATTTTAAATGAAGATATTCCCGTTTCCAACGAAATCCTCAGAGCTGTCCCAATATCCACTTACAGATTCTACAAAAAGAGTGTTTCCAAACTGCTGTATCAAAAGAAAGGTTCAACTCTGTTAGTTGAGAACACACATCACAAAGAAGTTTCTGAGAATGCTTCTGTCTAGGTTTTATACGAAGATATTACCGTTTCCAACGAAATCTTCACAGTTATCCAAATATCCACTTGCAGAATCTACAAAAAGAGTGTTTCCAAACTGCTATATCAAAAGAAAGGATCAACTCTGTTAGTTGAGGAAACACATCCCAAATAAGTTTCTGAGAATGCTTCTGTCTAGATTTTATGGGATGATATTTCCTTTTTCACCATAGGCCTGAAATCGCTCGAAATGTCCACTTCCAGATACTACAGAAAGACTGTTTCAAACCTACTCTATGAATGGAAATGTTCAGCTCTGTGACTTGAATGCAGATATCGCAAAGTAGTTTCAGACAGCGATTCTGTCTAGATTTTAGATGAAGGTATTCCCGTTTCCAACGAAATCATCACAGTTATCCAAATATCCACTTACAGATTCTACAAAAAGAGTGTTTCCAAACTGCTGTATCCAAAGAAAGGTTCAACTCTGTTAGTTGAAGACACACATCACAAAGAAGTTTCTGAGAATGCTTCTGTCTAGATTTTAAATGAAGATATTCCCATTTCCAATGAAATCCTCCTAGCAAACCCATTATAAACTTACAGATTCTACAAAAAGAGTGATTCCAAATTGCTGTATCAAAAGAAAGGTTGAACTCTGTTAGTTCAGGACACACATCACAAAGAAGTTTATGAGAATGCTTCTGTCTAGATTTTATATGAAGACATTCCCGTTTCCTACGAAATCTTCACAACCTTCCAAATATCCTCTTGCAGATTCTACAAAAAGAGTGTTTCCAAACTGCTGTATCAAAAGAAAGGTTCAGCTCTCTTAGTTGACGACACACATCCCAAATAAGATTCTGAGAAAGCCTCTGTCTCGTTTTTATGGGAAGATACTTCCTTTTTCACCGTAGGCCTGAAAGCGCTCGAAATGTCCACTTCCAGATACTGCAGAAAGTGTTTTTCAAACCTGCTCTATGAAACGGAATGTTCAGCTCTGAGGCTTGAATGCAGATATCACAAAGTAGTTTCTGACAGTGCTTCTGTCTAGATTTTAGAAGAAGATATTCCCGTTTCCAATGAAATCGTTAGAACTATCTTGATATCCACATACAGATTCTACAAAAAGAGTTTTTCCAAGCTGCTCTATAAAAAAAAAGGTTCAACTCTGTTAGTTGAGGACACTCATCACAAAGTAGTTTCTGAGAATGCTTCTGTCTAGATTTTATATGAAGATTTTTCCGTTTCCAAAGAAATCTTCACAGTTATCCAAACATCGACTTGCAGATTCTACAAAAAGAGTGTTTCCAAACTGCTCTATCAAAAGAAAGTATCAACTCTGTTAGTTGAGGACACACATGCCAAATAAGTTTCGGAGAATGCTTCTGTGTAGATTTAATGGGGAGATATTTCGTTTTTCACCATAGGCCCGAATGCGCTCGAAATGTCCACTTCCAGACACTACAGAAAGAGGGTTTCCAACCTGCTCTATGAAAGGGAATGTTCAGCTCCGTGAGTTGAATGTAGATATCACAAAGTAGTTTCTGACAGTGCTTCTGTCTAGATTTCAGATGAAGATATTCCCGTTTCCAATGAAATCGTTAGAACTATCTAGATATCCACTTACAGATTCTACAAAAAGAGTGTTTCGAAAGTGCTCTGTCAAAAGAAAGGTTCAACTCTGTTAGTTGAGGACACTCATCACGAAGAAGTTTCTGAGAATGCTTTTGTCAAGATTTTATATGAAGATATTCCCGTTTCCTATGAAATCTTCACAGTTATCCAAATATCCACTTGAAGTTTCTACAAAAAGAGTGTTTCCAAACTGCTGTAGCAAAAGAAATGTTGAACTCTGTTAGTTGAGGACAAACATCACAAAGAGGTTTCTGAGAAAGCTTCTGTCAAGATTTTATATGAAGATATTACCGTTTCCAACGAAATCTTCACAGTTATCCAAATATCCACTTGCAGATTCTACAAAAAGAGTGTTTCCAAACTGCCATATCAAAAGAAATGATCAAGTCTGTTAGTGGAGTAAACTCATCCCAAATAAGTTTCTTAGAATGCTTTTGTCTAGATTTTATGTGATGATAATTCCTTTTTCACCATAGGCCTGAAAGCGCTCGAAATGTCCACTTCCAGAAACTACAGAAAGACTGTTTCAAACCTACTCTATGAAAGGGAATGTTCAGCTCTGTGACTTGAATGCAGATATCACAAAGTAGTTTCTGACAGCCCTTCTGTCTAGATTTTAGATGAAGATATTCCCGTTTCCAATGAAATCATCACAGTTATCCAAATATCCACTTACAGATTCTACAAAAACAGTGTTTCCAAACTGCTGTATCCAAAGAAAGGTTCAACTCTGTTAGTTGAGGACACACATCACAAAGAAGTTTCTGAGAATGCTTCTGTCTAGATTTTATATGAAGATATTCCCGTTTCCAATGAAATCTTCACAGTTATGCAAATATCCACTTGAAGATTCTACAAAAAGAGTGTTTCCAAGCTGCTGTAGCAAAAGAAATGTTGAACTCTGTTAGTTGAGGACAAACATCACAAAGAAGTTTCTGAGAATGCTTCTGTCTAGATTTTAGATGAAGATATTCCCGTTTCCAACAAAATCATCACAGTTAAACAAATATCCACTTGCAGATTCTACAAAAAGAGTGTTTCCAAACTGCTCTATCCAAAGAAAGGTTCAACTCTGTTAGTTGAGGACACACATCACAAAGAAGTTTCTGAGAATGCTTCTGTCTAGATTTAAAATGAAGATATTCCCGTTTCCAACTAAATCCTCAGAGCTGTCCCAATATCCACTTACAGATTCTACAAAAAGAGTGTTTCCAAACTGCTGTATTAAAAGAAAGGTTCAACTCTGTTAGTTGCGGACACACATCACAAAGAAGTTTCTGAGAATGCTTCTGTCTAGATTTTACATGAAGATATTCCCGTTTCCTATGAAATCCTCAGAGCTCTCCCAATATCCACTTACAGATTCTACAAAAAGAGTGTTTCCAAACTGCTGTATCAAAAGAAAGTTTCAACTCTCTTAGTTGAGGATACACATCCCAAATAAGTTTCTGAGAAATCCTCTGTCTCGTTTTTATGGGAAGATACTTCCTTTTTCACCGTAGGCCTGAAAGAGCTCGAAGTGTCCACTTGCAGATACTGCAGAAAGAGTGTTTCAAACCTGCTCTATGAAACGGAATGTTCAGCTCTGAGGCTTGAATGCAGATATCACAAAGTAATTTCTGACAGTGCTTCTGTCTAGATTTTAGAAGAAGATATTCCCGTTTCCAATGAAATCGTTAGAACTATCTTGATATCCACATACAAATTCTACAAAAAGAGTGTTTCCAAACTGCTCTATAAAAAGAAAGTTTCATCTCCATTAGTTGAGGACACTCATCACAAAGAAGTTTCTGAGAATGCTTCTGTCTAGATTTTATATGGAGATATTCCCGTTTCCAACGAAATCTTCACAGTTATCCAAACATCGACTTGCAGATTCTACAAAAAGAGTGTTTCCAAACTGCTCTATCAAAAGAAAGTTTCAACTCTGTTATTTGAGGACACACATGCCAAATAAGTTTCGGAGAATGCTTCTGTGTATATTTAATGGGAAGATATTTCGTTTTTCACCATAGGCCCGAATGCGCTCAAAATGTCCACTTCCAGACACTACAGAAAGAGGGTTTCCAACCTGCTCTATGAAAGGGAATGTTCAGCTCCGTGAGTTGAATGCAGATATCACAAAGTAGTTTCTGACAGTGCTTCTGTCTAGATTTCAGATGAGGATATTCCCGTTTCCAATGAAATCGTTAGAACTATCTAGATATCCACTTACAGATTCTACAAAAAGAGTGTTTCGAAAGTGCTCTGTCAAAAGAAAGGTTCAACTCTGTTAGTTGAGGACACTCATCACGAAGAAGTTTCTGAGAATGCTTTTGTCAAGATTTTATATGAAGATATTCCTGTTTCCTATGAAATCTTCACAGTTATCCAAATATCCACTTGAAGATTCTACAAAAAGAGTGTTTCCAAACTGCTGTAGCAAAAGAAATGTTGAACTCTGTTAGTTGAGGACAAACATCACCAAGAAGTTTCTGAGAATGGTTCTGTCAAGATTTTATATGAAGATATTACCGTTTCCAACGAAATCTTCACAGTTATCCAAATATCCACTTGCAGATTCTACAAAAAGAGTGTTTCCAAACTGCTATATCAAAAGAAATGATCAAGTCTGTTAGTGGAGTAAACTCATCCCAAATAAGTTTCTTAGAACGCTTCTGTCTAGATTTTATGGGATGATATTTCCTTTTTCACCATAGGCCTGAAAGCGCTCAAAATGTCCACTTCCAGATACTGCAGAAAGACTGTTTCAAACCTACTCTATGAAAGGGAATGTTCAGCTCTGTGACTTGAATGCAGATATCACAAAGTAGTTTCTGACAGCGCTTCTGTCTAGATTTTAGATGAAGATATTCCCGTTTCCAACGAAATCATCACAGTTATCCAAATATCCACTTACAGATTCTACAAAAACAGTTTCCAAACTGCTGTATCCAAAGAAAGGTTCAACTCTGTTAGTTGAGGACACACATCACAAAGAAGTTTCTGAGAATGCTTCTGTCTAGATTTTATATGAAGATATTCCCGTTTCCAATGAAATCTTCACAGTTATGCAAATATCCACTTGAAGATTCTACAAAAAGAGTGTTTCCAAACTGCTGTAGCCAAAGAAATGTTGAACTCTGTTAGTGGAGGACAAGCATCACAAAGAAGTTTCTGAGAATGCTTCTGTCTAGATTTTAGATGAAGATATTCCCGTTTCCAACGAAATCATCACAGTTAAACAAATATCCACTTGCAGATTCTACAAAAAGAGTGTTTCCAAACTGCTCTATCCAAAGAAAGATTCAACTCTGTTAGTTGAGGACACACATCACAAAGAAGTTTCTGAGAATGCTTCCGTCTAGATTTTAAATGAAGATGTTCCCGTTTCCAACGAAATCCTCAGAGCTGTCCCAATATCCACTTACAGATTCTACAAAAAGAGTGTTTCCAAACTGGTGTAGCAAAAGAAAGGTTCAACTCTGTTAGTTGAGGACACACATCACAAAGAAGTTTCTGAGAATGCTTCTGTCTAGATTTTACATGAAGATATTCCCGTTTCCTATGAAATCTTCACATCTTTCCAAATATCCACTTGCAGATTCTACAAAAAGAGTGTTTCCAAACTGCTGTATCAAAAGAAAGGTTCAACTCTCTTAGTTGAGGACACACATCCCAAATAAGTTTCTGAGAAATCCTCTGTCTCGTTTTTATTGGAAGATACTTCCTTTTTCACCGTAGGCCTGAAAGCGCTCGAAATGTCCACTTGCAGATACTGCAGAAAGAGTGTTTCAAACCTGCTCTATGAAACGGAATGTTCAGCTCTGAGGCTTGAATGCAGATATCACAAAGTAGTTTCTGACAGTGCTTCTGTCTAGATTTTAGAAGAAGATATTCCCGTTTCCAATGAAATCGTTAGAACTATCTTGATATCCACATACAGATTCTACAAAAAGAGTGTTTCCAAACTGCTCTATAAAGAGAAAGTTTCATCTCTATTAGTTGAGGACACTCATCACAAAGAAGTTTCTGAGAATGCTTCTGTCTAGATTTTATATGAAGATATTCCCGTTTCCAACGAAATCTTCACAGTTATCCAAACATCGACTTGCAGATTCTACAAAAAGAGTGTTTCCAAACTGCTCTATCAAAAGAAAGTTTCAACTCTGTTAGATGAGGACACACATGACAAATAAGTTTCGGAGAATGCTTCTGTGTAGATTTAATGGGGAGATATTTCGTTTTTCACCATAGGCCCGAATGCGCTCGAAATGTCCACTTCCAGACACTACAGAAAGAGGGTTTCCAACCTGCTCTATGAAAGGGAATGTTCAGCTCCGTGAGTTGAATGCAGATTTCACAAAGTAGTTTCTGACAGTGCTTCTGTCTAGATTTCAGATGAAGATATTCCCGTTTCCCATGAAATCGTTAGAACTATCTAGATATCCACTTACAGATTCTGCAAAAAGAGTGTTTCAAAAGTGCTCTGTCAAAAGAAAGGTTCAACTCTGTTAGTTGAGGACACTCATCACGAAGAAGTTTCTGAGAATGCTTTTGTCAAGATTTTATATGAAGATATTCCCGTTTCCTATGAAATCTACACAGTTATCCAAATATCCACTTGAAGATTCTACAAAAAGAGTGTTTCCAAACTGCTGTAGCAAAAGAAATGTTGAACTCTGTCCGTTGAGGACAAACATCACAAAGAAGTTTCTGAGAATGGTTCTGTCAAGATTTTATATGAAGATATTACCTTTTCCAACGAAATCTTCACAGTTATCCAAATATCCACTTGCAGATTCTACAAAAAGAGTGTTTCCAAACTGCTATATCAAAAGAAATGATCAAGTCTGTTAGTGGAGTAAACTCATCCTAAATAAGTTTCTTAGAATGCTTCTGTCTAGATTTTATGGGATGATACTTCCTTTTTCACCATAGGCCTGAAAGCACTCGAAATGTCCACTTCCAGATACTACAGAAAGACTGTTTCAAACCTACTCTATGAAAGGGAATGTTCAGCTCTGTGACTTGAATGCAGATATCACAAAGTAGTTTCTGACACCGCTTCTGTCTAGATTTTAGATGAAGATATTCCCGTTTCCAACGAAATCATCACAGTTATCCAAATATCCACTTACAGATTCTACAAAAACAGTTTCCAAACTGCTGTATCCAAAGAAAGGTTCAACTCTGTTAGTTGAGGACACACATCACAAAGAAGTTTCTGAGAATGCTTCTGTCTAGATTTTATATGAAGATATTCCCGTTTCCTATGAAATCTTCACAGTTATGCAAATATCCACTTGAAGATTCTACAAAAAGAGTGTTTCCAAACTGCTGTAGCAAAAGAAATGTTGAACTCTGTTAGTTGAGGACAAACATCACAAAGAAGTTTCTGAGAATGCTTCTGTCTAGATTTTAGATGAAGATATTCCCGTTTCCAACGAAATCATCACAGTTAAACAAATATCCACTTGCAGATTCTACGAAAAGAGTGTTTCCAAACTGCTCTATCCAAAGAAAGGTTCAACTCTGTTAGTTGAGGACACACATCACAAAGAGGTTTCTGAGAATGCTTCTGTCTAGATTTTAAATGAAGATATTCCCGTTTCCAACGAAATCCTCAGAGCTGTCCCAATATCCACTTACAGATTCTACAAAAAGAGTGTTTCCAAACTGCTCTATCAAGAGAAAGGTTCAACACTGTTAGTTGAGGACACACATCACAAAGAAGTTTCTGAGAATACTTCTGTCTAGATTTTACATGAAGATATTCCCGTTTCCTATGAAATCTTCACATCTTTCCAAATATCCACTTGCAGATTCTACAAAAAGAGTGTTTCCAAACTGCTGTATCAAAAGAAAGGTTCAACTCTCTCAGTTGAGGACACACATCCCAAATAAGTTTCTGAGAAATCTTCTGTCTCGTTTTTATGGGAAGATACTTCCTTTTTCACCGTAGGCCTGAAAGTGCTCGAAATGTCCACTTGCAGACACTACAGAAAGAGGGTTTCCAACCTGCTCTATGAAAGGGAATGTTCAGCTCCGTGAGTTGAATGTAGATATCACAAAGTAGTTTATGACTGTGCTTCTGTCTAGATTTCAGATGAAGATATTCCCGTTTCCAATGAAATCGTTAGAACTATCTAGATATCCACTTACAGATTCTACAAAAAGAGTGTTTCGAAAGTGCTCTGTCAAAAGAAAGGTTAAACTCTGTTAGTTGAGGACACTCATCACGAAGAAGTTTCTGAGAATGCTTTTGTCAAGATTTTATATGAAGATATTCCCGTTTCCTATGAAATCTTCACAGTTATCCAAATATCCACTTGAAGATTCTACAAAAAGAGTGTTTCCAAACTGCTGTAGCAAAAGAAATGTTGAACTCTGTTAGTTGAGGACAAACATCACAAAGAGGTTTCTGAGAAAGATTCTGTCAAGATTTTATATGAACATATTACCGTTTCCAACGAAATCTTTACAGTTATCCAAATATCCACTTGCAGATTCTACAAAAAGAGTGTTTCCAAACTGCCATATCAAAAGAAATGATCAAGTCTGTTAGTGGAGTAAACTCATCCCAAATAAGTTTCTTAGAATGCTTTTGTCTAGATTTTATGGGATGATAATTCCTTTTTCACCATAGGCCTGAAAGCGATCGAAATGTCCACTTCCAGATACTACAGAAAGACTGTTTCAAACCTACTCTATGAAAGGGAATGTTCAGCTCTGTGACTTGAATGCAGATATCACAAAGTAGTTTCTGACAGCCCTTCTGTCTAGATTTGAGATGAAGATATTCCCGTTTCCAATGAAATCATCACAGTTATCCAAATATCCACTTACAGATTCTACAAAAACAGTGTTTCCAAACTGCTGTATCCAAAGAAAGGTTCAACTCTGTTAGTTGAGGACACACATCACAAAGAAGTTTCTGAGAATGCTTCTGTCTAGATTTTATATGAAGATATTCCCGTTTCCAATGAAATCTTCACAGTTATGCAAATATCCACTTGAAGATTCTACAAAAAGAGTGTTTCCAAACTGCTGTAGCAAAAGAAATGTTGAACTCTGTTAGTTGAGGACAAACATCACAAAGAAGTTTCTGAGAATGCTTCTCTCTAGATTTTAGATGAAGATATTCCCGTTTCCAACGAAATCATCACAGTTAAACAAATATCCACTTGCAGATTCTACGAAAAGAGTGTTTCCAAACTGCTCTATCCAAAGAAAGGTTCAACTCTGTTAGTTGAGGACACACATCACAAAGAAGTTTCTGAGAATGCTTCTGTCTAGATTTTAAATGAAGATATTCCCGTTTCCAACGAAATCCTCAGAGCTGTCCCAATATCCACTTACAGATTCTACAAAAAGAGTGTTTCCAAACTGCTCTATCAAAAGAAAGGTTCAACTCTGTTAGTTGAGGACACACATCACAAAGAAGTTTCTGAGAATGCTTCTGTCTAGATTTTACATGAAGATATTCCCGTTTCCTATGAAATCTTCACATCTTTCCAAATATCCACTTGCAGATTCTACAAAAAGAGTGTTTCCAAACTGCTGTATCAAAAGAAAGGTTCAACCCTCTCACTTGAGGACACACATCCCAAATAAGTTTCTGAGAAATCTTCTGTCTCGTTTTTATGGAAAGATACTTCCTTTTTCACCGTAGGCCTGAAAGCGCTCGAAATGTCCACTTGCAGACACTACAGAAAGAGGGTTTCCAACCTGCTCTATGAAAGGGAATGTTCAGCTCCGTGAGTTGAATGTAGATATCACAAAGTAGTTTATGACTGTGCTTCTGTCTAGATTTCAGATGAAGATATTCCCGTTTCCAATGAAATCGTTAGAACTATCTAGATATCCACTTACAGATTCTACAAAAAGAGTGTTTCGAAAGTGCTCTGTCAAAAGAAAGGTTAAACTCTGTTAGTTGAGGACACTCATCACGAAGAAGTTTCTGAGAATGCTTTTGTCAAGATTTTATATGAAGATATTCCCGTTTCCTATGAAATCTTCACAGTTATCCAAATATCCACTTGAAGATTCTACAAAAAGAGTGTTTCCAAACTGCTGTAGCAAAAGAAATGTTGAACTCTGTTAGTTGAGGACAAACATCACAAAGAGGTTTCTGAGAAAGATTCTGTCAAGATTTTATATGAAGATATTACCGTTTCCTATGAAATCTTTACAGTTATCCAAATATCCACTTGCAGATTCTACAAAAAGAGTGTTTCCAAACTGCCATATCAAAAGAAATGATCAAGTCTGTTAGTGGAGTAAACTCATCCCAAATAAGTTTCTTAGAATGCTTTTGTCTAGATTTTATGGGATGATAATTCCTTTTTCACCATAGGCCTGAAAGCGATCGAAATGTCCACTTCCAGATACTACAGAAAGACTGTTTCAAACCTACTCTATGAAAGGGAATGTTCAGCTCTGTGACTTGAATGCAGATATCACAAAGTAGTTTCTGACAGCCCTTCTGTCTAGATTTTAGATGAAGATATTCCCGTTTCCAATGAAATCATCACAGTTATCCAAATATCCACTTACAGATTCTACAAAAACAGTGTTTCCAAACTGCTGTATCCAAAGAAAGGTTCAACTCTGTTAGTTGAGGACACACATCACAAAGAAGTTTCTGAGAATGCTTCTGTCTAGATTTTATATGAAGATATTCCCGTTTCCAATGAAATCTTCACAGTTATGCAAATATCCACTTGAAGATTCTACAAAAAGAGTGTTTCCAAACTGCTGTAGCAAAAGAAATGTTGAACTCTGTTAGTTGAGGACAAACATCACAAAGAAGTTTCTGAGAATGCTTCTGTCTATATTTTAGATGAAGATATTCCCGTTTCCAACAAAATCATCACAGTTAAACAAATATCCACTTGCAGATTCTACAAAAAGAGTGTTTCCAAACTGCTCTATCCAAAGAAAGGTTCAACTCTGTTGAGGACACACATCAGAAAGAAGTTTCTGAGAATGCTTCTGTCTAGATTTTAAATGAAGATATTCCCGTTTCCAACGAAATCCTCAGAGCTGTCCCAATATCCACTTACAGATTCTACAAAAAGAGTGTTTCCAAACTGCTGTATCAAAAGAAAGGTTCAACTCTGTTAGTTGAGGACACACATCACAAAGAAGTTTCTGAGAATGCTTCTGTCTAGGTTTTATACGAAGATATTACCGTTTCCAACGAAATCTTCACAGTTATCCAAATATCCACTTGCAGAATCTACAAAAAGAGTGTTTCCAAACTGCTATATCAAAAGAAAGGATCAACTCTGTTAGTTGAGGAAACACATCCCAAATAAGTTTCTGAGAATGCTTCTGTCTAGATTTTATGGGATGATATTTCCTTTTTCACCATAGGCCTGAAATCGCTCGAAATGTCCACTTCCAGATACTACAGAAAGACTGTTTCAAACCTACTCTATGAATGGAAATGTTCAGCTCTGTGACTTGAATGCAGATATCGCAAAGTAGTTTCAGACAGCGCTTCTGTCTAGATTTTAGATGAAGGTATTCCCGTTTCCAACGAAATCATCACAGTTATCCAAATATCCACTTACATATTCTACAAAAAGAGTGTTTCCAAACTGCTCTATCCAAAGAAAGGTTCAACTCTGTTAGTTGAAGACACACATCACAAAGAAGTTTCTGAGAATGCTTCTGTCTAGATTTTAAATTAAGATATTCCCATTTCCAATGAAATCCTCCTAGCAAACCCATTATAAACTTACAGATTCTACAAAAAGAGTGATTCCAAATTGCTGTATCAAAAGAAAGGTTGAACTCTGTTGGTTCAGGACACACATCACAAAGAAGTTTCTGAGAATGCTTCTGTCTAGATTTTACATGAAGACATTCCCGTTTCCTACGAAATCTTCACAACCTTCCAAATATCCTCTTGCAGATTCTACATAAAGAGTGTTTCCAAACTGCTGTATCAAAAGAAAGGTTCAGCTCTCTTAGTTGACGACACACATCCCAAATAAGATTCTGAGAAAGACTCTGTCTCGTTTTTATGGGAAGATACTTCCTTTTTCACCGTAGGCCTGAAAGCGCTCGAAATGTCCACTTCCAGATACTGCAGAAAGTGTTTTTCAAACCTGCTCTATGAAACGGAATGTTCAGCTCTGAGGCTTGAATGCAGATATCACAAAGTAGTTTCTGACAGTGCTTCTGTCTAGATTTTAGAAGAAGATATTCCCGTTTCCAATGAAATCGTTAGAACTATCTTGATATCCACATACAGATTCTACAAAAAGAGTTTTTCCAAGCTGCTCTATAAAAAAAAAGGTTCAACTCTGTTAGTTGAGGACACTCATCACAAAGAAGTTTCTGAGAATGCTTCTGTCTAGATTTTATAGGAAGATTTTCCCGTTTCCAATGAAATCTTCACAGTTATCCAAACATCGACTTGCAGATTCTACAAAAAGAGTGTTTCGAAACTGCTCTATCAAAAGAAAGTATCAACTCTGTTAGTTGAGGACACACATGCCAAATAAGTTTCTGAGAATGCTTCTGTGTAGATTTAATGGGGAGATATTTCGTTTTTCACCATAGGCCCGAATGCGCTCGAAATGTCCACTTCCAGAAACTACAGAAAGAGGGTTTCCAACCTGCTCTATGAAAGGGAATGTTCAGCTCCGTGAGTTGAATGTAGATATCACAAAGTAGTTTCTGACAGTGCTTCTGTCTAGATTTCAGATGAAGATATTCCCGTTTCCAATGAAATCGTTAGAACTATCTAGATATCCACTTACAGATTCTACAAAAAGAGTGTTTCGAAAGTGCTCTGTCAAAAGAAAGGTTCAACTCTGTTAGTTGAGGACACTCATCACGAAGAAGTTTCTGAGAATGCTTTTGTCAAGATTTTATATGAAGATATTCCCGTTTCCTATGAAATCTTCACAGTTATCCAAATATCCACTTGAAGATTCTACAAAAAGAGTGTTTCCAAACTGCTGTAGCAAAAGAAATGTTGAACTCTGTTAGTTGAGGACAAACATCACAAAGAGGTTTCTGAGAAAGCTTCTGTCAAGATTTCATATGAAGATATTACCGTTTCCAACGAAATCTTCACAGTTATCCAAATATCCACTTGCAGATTCTACAAAAAGAGTGTTTCCAAACTGCCATATCAAAAGAAATGATCAAGTCTGTTAGTGGAGTAAACTCATCCCAAATATGTTTCTTAGAATGCTTTTGTCTAGATTTTATGGGATGATAATTCCTTTTTCACCATAGGCCTGAAAGCGCTCGAAATGTCCACTTCCAGATACTACAGAAAGACTGTTTCAAACCTACTCTATGAAAGGGAATGTTCAGCTCTGTGACTTGAATGCAGATATCACAAAGTAGTTGCTGACAGCCCTTCTGTCTAGATTTTAGATGAAGATATTCCCGTTTCCAATGAAATCATCACAGTTATCCAAATATCCACTTACAGATTCTACAAAAACAGTGTTTCCAAACTGCTGTATCCAAAGAAAGGTTCAACTCTGTTAGTTGAGGACACACATCACAAAGAAGTTTCTGAGAATGCTTCTGTCTAGATTTTATATGAAGATATTCCCGTTTACAATGAAATCTTCACAGTTATGCAAATATCCACTTGAAGATTCTACAAAAAGAGTGTTTCCAAACTGCTGTAGCCAAAGAAATGTTGAACTCTGTTAGTTGAGGACAAACATCACAAAGAAGTTTATGAGAATGCTTCTGTCTAGATTTTAGATGAAGATATTCCCGTTTCCAACAAAATCATCACAGTTAAACAAATATCCACTTGCAGATTCTACAAAAAGAGTGTTTCCAAACTGCTCTATCCAAAGAAAGGTTCAACTCTGTTAGTTGAGGACACACATCAGAAAGAAGTTTCTGAGAATGCTTCTGTCTAGATTTTAAATGAAGATATTCCCGTTTCCAACGAAATCCTCAGAGCTGTCCCAATATCCACTTACAGATTCTACAAAAAGAGTGTTTCCAAACTGCTGTATCAAAAGAAAGGTTCAACTCTGTTAGTTGAGGACACACATCACAAAGAAGTTTCCGAGAATGCTTCTGTCTAGATTTTACATGAAGATATTCCCGTTTCCTATGAAATCTTCACATCTTTCCAGATATCCACTTGCAGATTCTACAAAAAGAGTGTTTCCAAACTGCTGTATCAAAAGAAAGGTTCAACTCTCTTAGTTGAGGACACAAATCCCAAATAAGTTTCTGAGAAATCCTCTGTCTCGTTTTTATGGGAAGATACTTCCTTTTTCACCGTAGGCCTGAAAGCGCTCGAAATGTCCACTTGCAGATACTGCAGAAAGAGTGTTTAAAACCTGCTCTATGAAACGGAGTGTTCAGCTCTGAGGCTTGAATGCAGATATCACAAAGTAGTTTCTGACAGTGCTTCTGTCTAGATTTTAGAAGAAGATATTCCCGTTTCCAATGAAATCGTTAGAACTATCTTGATATCCACATACAGATTCTACAAAAAGAGTGTTTCCAAACTGCTCTATAAAGAGAAAGTTTCATCTCCATTAGATGAGGACACTCATCACAAAGAAGTTTCTGAGAATGCTTCTGTCTAGATTTTATATGAGGATATTCCCGTTTCCAACGAAATCTTCACAGTTATCCAAACATCGACTTGCAGATTCTACAAAAAGAGTGTTTCCAAACTGCTCTATCAAAAGAAAGTTTCAACTCTGTTAGATGAGGACACACATGACAAATAAGTTTCGGAGAATGCTTCTGTGTAGATTTAATGGGGAGATATTTCGTTTTTCACCATAGGCCCGAATGCGCTCGAAATGTCCACTTCCAGACACTACAGAAAGAGGGTTGCCAACCTGCTCTATGAAAGGGAATGTTCAGCTCCGTGAGTTGAATGCAGATTTCACAAAGTAGTTTCTGACAGTGCTTCTGTCTAGATTTCAGATGAAGATATTCCCGTTTCCCATGAAATCGTTAGAACTATCTAGATATCCACTTACAGATTCTGCAAAAAGAGTGTTTCGAAAGTGCTCTGTCAAAAGAAAGGTTCAACTCTGTTAGTTGAGGACACTCATCACGAAGAAGTTTCTGAGAATGCTTTTGTCAAGATTTTATATGAAGATATTCCCGTTTCCTATGAAATCTTCACAGTTATCCAAATATCCACTTGAAGATTCTACAAAAAGATTGTTTCCAAACTGCTGTAGCAAAAGAAATGTTGAACTCTGTCCGTTGAGGACAAACATCACAAAGAAGTTTCTGAGAATGGTTCTGTCAAGATTTTATATGAAGATATTACCGTTTCCAACGAAATCTTCACAGTTATCCAAATATCCACTTGCAGATTCTACAAAAAGAGTGTTTCCAAACTGCTATATCAAAAGAAATGATCAAGTCTGTTAGTGGAGTAAACTCATCCTAAATAAGTTTCTTAGAATGCTTCTGTCTAGATTTTATGGGATGATACTTCCTTTTTCACCATAGGCCTGAAAGCACTCGAAATGTCCACTTCCAGATACTACAGAAAGACTGTTTCAAACCTACTCTATGAAAGGGAATGTTCAGCTCTGTGACTTGAATGCAGATATCACAAAGTAGTTTCTGACACCGCTTCTGTCTAGATTTTAGATGAAGATATTCCCGTTTCCAACGAAATCATCACAGTTATCCAAATATCCACTTACAGATTCTACAAAAACAGTTTCCAAACTGCTGTATCCAAAGAAAGGTTCAACTCTGTTAGTTGAGGACACACATCACAAAGAAGTTTGTGAGAATGCTTCTGTCTAGATTTTATATGAAGATATTCCCGTTTCCTATGAAATCTTCACAGTTATGCAAATATCCACTTGAAGATTCTACAAAAAGAGTGTTTCCAAACTGCTGTAGCAAAAGAAATGTTGAACTCTGTTAGTTGAGGACAAACATCACAAAGAAGTTTCTGAGAATGCTTCTGTCTAGATTTTATATGAAGATATTCCCGTTTCCAACGAAATCATCACAGTTAAACAAATATCCACTTGCAGATTCTACAAAAAGAGTGTTTCCAAACTGCTCTATCCAAAGAAAGGTTCAACTCTGTTAGTTGAGGACACACATCACAAAGAAGTTTCTGAGAATGCTTCTGTCTAGATTTTAAATGAAGATATTCCCGTTTCCAACGAAATCCTCAGAGCTGTCCCAATATCCACTTACAGATTCTACAAAAGGAGTGTTTCCAAACTGCTCTATCAAAAGAAAGGTTCAACTCTGTTAGTTGAGGACACACATCACAAAGAAGTTTCTGAGAATGCTTCTGTCTAGATTTTACATGATGATATTCCCGTTTCCTATGAAATCTTCACATCTTTCCAAATATCCACTTGCAGATTCTACAAAAAGAGTGTTTCCAAACTGCTGTATCAAAAGAAAGGTTCAACTCTCTCAGTTGAGGACACACATCCCAAATAAGTTTCTGAGAAATCTTCTGTCTCGTTTTTATGGGAAGATACTTCCTTTTTCACCGTAGGCCTGAAAGCGCTCGAAATGTCCACTTGCAGATACTGCAGAAAGAGTGTTTCAAACCTGCTCTATGAAACGGAATGTTCAGCTCTGAGGCTTGAATGCAGATATCACAAAGTAGTTTCTGACAGTGCTTCTGTCTAGATTTTAGAAGATATTCCCGTTTCCAATGAAATAGTTAGAACTATCTTGATATCCACATACAGATTCTCCAAAAAGAATTTTTCCAAACTGCTCTATAAAAAAAAAGGTTCAACTCTGTTAGTTGAGGACACTCATCACAAAGAAGTTTCTGAGAATGCTTCTGTCTAGATTTTATAGGAAGATTTTCCCGTTTCCAATGAAATCTTCACAGTTATCCAAACATCGACTTGCCGATTCTACAAAAAGAGTGTTTCCAAACTGCTCTATCAAAAGAAAGTATCAACTCTGTTAGTTGAGGACACACATGCCAAATAAGTTTCGGAGAATGCTTCTGTGTAGATTTAATGGGGAGATATTTCGTTTTTCACCATAGGCCCGAATGCGCTCGAAATGTCCACTTCCAGACACTACAGAAAGAGGGTTTCCAACCTGCTCTATGAAAGGGAATGTTCAGCTCCGTGAGTTGAATGTAGATATCACAAAGTAGTTTATGACTGTGCTTCTGTCTAGATTTCAGATGAAGATATTCCCGTTTCCAATGAAATCGTTAGAACTATCTAGATATCCACTTACAGATTCTACAAAAAGAGTGTTTCGAAAGTGCTCTGTCAAAAGAAAGGTTCAACTCTATTAGTTGAGGACACTCATCACGAAGAAGTTTCTCAGAATGCTTTTGTCAAGATCTTATATGAAGATATTCCCGTTTCCTATGAAATCTTCACAGTTATCCAAATATCCACTTGAAGATTCTACAAAAAGAGTGTTTCCAAACTGCTGTAGCAAAAGAAATGTTGAACTCTGTTAGTTGAGGACAAACATCACAAAGAGGTTTCTGAGAAAGATTCTGTCAAGATTTTATATGAAGATATTACCGTTTCCAACGAAATCTTTACAGTTATCCAAATATCCACTTGCAGATTCTACAAAAAGAGTGTTTCCAAACTGCCATATCAAAAGAAATGATCAAGTCTGTTAGTGGAGTAAACTCATCCCAAATAAGTTTCTTAGAATGCTTTTGTCTAGATTTTATGGGATGATAATTCCTTTTTCACCATAGGCCTGAAAGCGATCGAAATGTCCACTTCCAGATACTACAGAAAGACTGTTTCAAACCTACTCTATGAAAGGGAATGTTCAGCTCTGTGACTTGAATGCAGATATCACAAAGTAGTTTCTGACAGCCCTTCTGTCTAGATTTTAGATGAAGATATTCCCGTTTCCAATGAAATCATCACAGTTATCCAAATATCCACTTACAGATTCTACAAAAACAGTGTTTCCAAACTGCTGTATCCAAAGAAAGGTTCAACTCTGTTAGTTGAGGACACACATCACAAAGAAGTTTCTGAGAATGCTTCTGTCTAGATTTTATATGAAGATATTCCCGTTTCCAATGAAATCTTCACAGTTATGCAAATATCCACTTGAAGATTCTACAAAAAGAGTGTTTCCAAACTGCTGTAGCAAAAGAAATGTTGAACTCTGTTAGTTGAGGACAAACATCACAAAGAAGTTTCTGAGAATGCTTCTGTCTAGATTTTAGATGAAGATATTCCCGTTTCCAACAAAATCATCACAGTTAAACAAATATCCACTTGCAGATTCTACAAAAAGAGTGTTTCCAAACTGCTCTATCCAAAGAAAGGTTCAACTCTGTTGAGGACACACATCAGAAAGAAGTTTCTGAGAATGCTTCTGTCTAGATTTTAAATGAAGATATTCCCGTTTCCAACGAAATCCTCAGAGCTGTCCCAATATCCACTTACAGATTCTACAAAAAGAGTGTTTCCAAACTGCTGTATCAAAAGAAAGGTTCAACTCTGTTAGTTGAGGACACACATCACAAAGAAGTTTCTGAGAATGCTTCTGTCTAGGTTTTATACGAAGATATTACCGTTTCCAACGAAATCTTCACAGTTATCCAAATATCCACTTGCAGAATCTACAAAAAGAGTGTTTCCAAACTGCTATATCAAAAGAAAGGATCAACTCTGTTAATTGAGGAAACACATCCCAAATAAGTTTCTGAGAATGCTTCTGTCTAGATTTTATGGGATGATATTTCCTTTTTCACCATAGGCCTGAAATCGCTCGAAATGTCCACTTCCAGATACTACAGAAAGACTGTTTCAAACCTACTCTATGAATGGAAATGTTCAGCTCTGTGACTTGAATGCAGATATCGCAAAGTAGTTTCAGACAGCGCTTCTGTCTAGATTTTAGATGAAGGTATTCCCGTTTCCAACGAAATCATCACAGTTATCCAAATATCCACTTACATATTCTACAAAAAGAGTGTTTCCAAACTGCTCTATCCAAAGAAAGGTTCAACTCTGTTAGTTGAAGACACACATCACAAAGAAGTTTCTGAGAATGCTTCTGTCTAGATTTTAAATTAAGATATTCCCATTTCCAATGAAATCCTCCTAGCAAACCCATTATAAACATACAGATTCTACAAAAAGAGTGATTCCAAATTGCTGTATCAA
The DNA here is from genome assembly GCF_029281585.2 of Gorilla gorilla gorilla. Lineage (NCBI taxonomy): Eukaryota > Metazoa > Chordata > Mammalia > Primates > Hominidae > Gorilla > Gorilla gorilla. Next base: position 19,415,829 of record NC_073237.2, read on the forward strand.
AAGAAAGGTTGAACTCTGTTAGTTCAGGACACACATCACAAAGAAGTTTCTGAGAATGCTTCTGTCTAGATTTTACATGAAGACATTCCCGTTTCCTACGAAATCTTCACAACCTTCCAAATATCCTCTTGCAGATTCTACAAAAAGAGTGTTTCCAAACTGCTGTATCAAAAGAAAGGTTCAGCTCTCTTAGTTGACGACACACATCCCAAATAAGATTCTGAGAAAGCCTCTGTCTCGTTTTTATGGGAAGATACTTCCTTTTTCACCGTAGGCCTGAAAGCGCTCGAAATGTCCACTTCCAGATACTGCAGAAAGTGTTTTTCAAACCTGCTCTATGAAACGGAATGTTCAGCTCTGAGGCTTGAATGCAGATATCACAAAGTAGTTTCTGACAGTGCTTCTGTCTAGATTTTAGAAGAAGATATTCCCGTTTCCAATGAAATCGTTAGAACTATCTTGATATCCACATACAGATTCTACAAAAAGAGTTTTTCCAAGCTGCTCTATAAAAAAAAAGGTTCAACTCTGTTAGTTGAGGACACTCATCACAAAGAAGTTTCTGAGAATGCTTCTGTCTAGATTTTATAGGAAGATTTTCCCGTTTCCAATGAAATCTTCACAGTTATCCAAACATCGACTTGCAGATTCTACAAAAAGAGTGTTTCGAAACTGCTCTATCAAAAGAAAGTATCAACTCTGTTAGTTGAGGACACACATGCCAAATAAGTTTCGGAGAATGCTTCTGTGTAGATTTAATGGGGAGATATTTCGTTTTTCACCATAGGCCCGAATGCGCTCGAAATGTCCACTTCCAGACACTACAGAAAGAGGGTTTCCAACCTGCTCTATGAAAGGGAATGTTCAGCTCCGTGAGTTGAATGTAGATATCACAAAGTAGTTTCTGACAGTGCTTCTGTCTAGATTTCAGATGAAGATATTCCCGTTTCCAATGAAATCGTTAGAACTATCTAGATATCCACTTACAGATTCTACAAAAAGAGTGTTTCGAAAGTGCTCTGTCAAAAGAAAGGTTCAACTCTGTTAGTTGAGGACACTCATCACGAAGAAGTTTCTGAGAATGCTTTTGTCAAGATTTTATATGAAGATATTCCCGTTTCCTATGAAATCTTCACAGTTATCCAAATATCCACTTGAAGATTCTACAAAAAGAGTGTTTCCAAACTGCTGTAGCAAAAGAAATGTTGAACTCTGTTAGTTGAGGACAAACATCACAAAGAGGTTTCTGAGAAAGCTTCTGTCAAGATTTTATATGAAGATATTACCGTTTCCAACGAAATCTTCACAGTTATCCAAATATCCACTTGCAGATTCTACAAAAAGAGTGTTTCCAAACTGCCATATCAAAAGAAATGATCAAGTCTGTTAGTGGAGTAAACTCATCCCAAATAAGTTTCTTAGAATGCTTTTGTCTAGATTTTATGGGATGATAATTCCTTTTTCACCATAGGCCTGAAAGCGCTCGAAATGTCCACTTCCAGATACTTCAGAAAGACTGTTTCAAACCTACTCTATGAAAGGGAATGTTCAGCTCTGTGACTTGAATGCAGATATCACAAAGTAGTTTCTGACAGCCCTTCTGTCTAGATTTTAGATGAAGATATTCCCGTTTCCAATGAAATCATCACAGTTATCCAAATATCCACTTACAGATTCTACAAAAACAGTGTTTCCAAACTGCTGTATCCAAAGAAAGGTTCAACTCTGTTAGTTGAGGACACACATCACAAAGAAGTTTCTGAGAATGCTTCTGTCTAGATTTTATATGAAGATATTCCCGTTTCCAATGAAATCTTCACAGTTATGCAAATATCCACTTGAAGATTCTACAAAAAGAGTGTTTCCAAACTGCTGTAGGAAAAGAAATGTTGAACTATGTTAGTTGAGGACAAACATCACACAGAAGTTTCTGAGAATGCTTCTGTCTAGATTTAAAATGAAGATATTCCCGTTTCCAACTAAATCCTCAGAGCTGTCCCAATATCCACTTACAGATTCTACAAAAAGAGTGTTTCCAAACTGCTGTATTAAAAGAAAGGTTCAACTCTGTTAGTTGAGGACACACATCACAAAGAAGTTTCTGAGAATGCTTCTGTCTAGATTTTACATGAAGATATTCCCGTTTCCTATGAAATCTTCACATCTTTCCAGATATCCACTTGCAGATTCTACAAAAAGAGTGTTTCCAAACTGCTGTATCAAAAGAAAGGTTCAACTCTCTTAGTTGAGGACACACATCCCAAATAAGTTTCTGAGAAATCCTCTGTCTCGTTTTTATGGGAAGATACTTCCTTTTTCACCGTAGGCCTGAAAGCGCTCGAAATGTCCACTTCCAGATACTGCAGAAAGAGTGTTTCAAACCTGCTCTATGAAACGGAATGTTCAGCTCTGAGGCTTGAATGCAGATATCACAAAGTAGTTTCTGACAGTGCTTCTGTCTAGATTTTAGAAGAAGATATTCCCGTTTCCAATGAAATCGTTAGAACTATCTTGATATCCACATACAGATTCTACAAAAAGAGTGTTTCCAAACTGCTCTATAAAGAGAAAGTTTCATCTCTATTAGTTGAGGACACTCATCACAAAGAAGTTTCTGAGAATGCTTCTGTCTAGATTTTATATGAAGATATTCCCGTTTCCAATGAAATCTTCACAGTTATCCAAACATCGACTTGCAGATTCTACAAAAAGAGTGTTTCCAAACTGCTCTATCAAAAGAAAGTTTCAACTCTGTTAGTTGAGGACACACCTGCCAAATAAGTTTCGGAGAATGCTTCTGTGTAGATTTAATGGGGAGATATTTCGTTTTTCACCATAGGCCCGAATGCGCTCGAAATGTCCACTTCCAGACACTACAGAAAGAGGGTTGCCAACCTGCTCTATGAAAGGGAATGTTCAGCTCCGTGAGTTGAATGCAGATTTCACAAAGTAGTTTCTGACAGTGCTTCTGTCTAGATTTCAGATGAAGATATTCCCGTTTCCCATGAAATCGTTAGAACTATCTAGATATCTACTTACAGATTCTACAAAAAGAGTGTTTCGAAAGTGCTCTGTCAAAAGAAAGGTTCAACTCTGTTAGTTGAGGACACTCATCACGAAGAAGTTTCTGAGAATGCTTTTGTCAAGATTTTATATGAAGATATTCCCGTTTCCTATGAAATCTTCACAGTTATCCAAATATCCACTTGAAGATTCTACAAAAAGAGTGTTTCCAAACTGCTGTAGCAAAAGAAATGTTGAACTCTGTTAGTTGAGGACAAACATCACAAAGAAGTTTCTGAGAATGCTTCTGTCAAGATTTTATATGAAGATATTACCGTTTCCAACGAAATCTTCACAGTTATCCAAATATCCACTTGCAGATTCTACAAAAAGAGTGTTTCCAAACTGCTATATCAAAAGAAATGATCAAGTCTGTTAGTGGAGTAAACTCATCCTAAATAAGTTTCTTAGAATGCTTCTGTCTAGATTTTATGGGATGATACTTCCTTTTTCACCATAGGCCTGAAAGCACTCGAAATGTCCACTTCCAGATACTACAGAAAGACTGTTTCAAACCTACTCTATGAAAGGGAATGTTCAGCTCTGTGACTTGAATGCAGATATCACAAAGTAGTTTCTGACAGCGCTTCTGTCTAGATTTTAGATGAAGATATTCCCGTTTCCAACGAAATCATCACAGTTATCCAAATATCCACTTACAGATTCTACAAAAACAGTTTCCAAACTGCTGTATCCAAAGAAAGGTTCAACTCTGTTAGTTGAGGACACACATCACAAAGAAGTTTCTGAGAATGCTACTGTCTAGATTTTATATGAAGATATTCCCGTTTCCAATGAAATCTTCACAGTTATGCAAATATCCACTTGAAGATTCTACAAAAAGAGTGTTTCCAAACTGCTGTAGCAAAAGAAATGTTGAACTCTGTTAGTTGAGGACAAACATCACAAAGAAGTTTCTGAGAATGCTTCTGTCTAGATTTTATATGAAAATATTCCCGTTTCCAACGAAATCATCACAGTTAAACAAATATCCACTTGCAGATTCTACAAAAAGAGTGTTTCCAAACTGCTCTATCCAAAGAAAGGTTCAACTCTGTTAGTTGAGGACACACATCACAAAGAAGTTTCTGAAAATGCTTCTGTCTAGATTTTAAATGAAGATATTCCCGTTTCCAACGAAATCCTCAGAGCTCTCCCAATATCCACTTACAGATTCTACAAAAAGAGTGTTTCCAAACTGCTGTATCAAAAGAAAGTTTCAACTCTCTTAGTTGAGGATACACATCCCAAATAAGTTTCTGAGAAATCCTCTGTCTCGTTTTTATGGGAAGATACTTCCTTTTTCACCGTAGGCCTGAAAGAGCTCGAAATGTCCACTTGCAGATACTGCAAAAAGAGTGTTTCAAAGCTGCTCTATGAAACGGAATGTTCAGCTCTGAGGCTTGAATGCAGATATCACAAAGGAATTTCTGACAGTGCTTCTGTCTAGATTTTAGAAGAAGATATTCCCGTTTCCAATGAAATCGTTAGAACTATCTTGATATCCACATACAAATTCTACAAAAAGAGTGTTTCCAAACTGCTCTTTAAAAAGAAAGTTTCATCTCCATTAGTTGAGGACACTCATCACAAAGAAGTTTCTGAGAATGCTTCTGTCAAGATTTTATATGAAGATATTCCCGTTTCCAACGAAATCTTCACAGTTATCCAAATATCGACTTGCAGATTCTACAAAAAGAGTGTTTCCAAACTGCTCTATCAAAAGAAAGTTTCAACTCTGTTAGTTGAGGACACACATGCCAAATAAGTTTCGGAGAATGCTTCTGTGTAGATTTAATGGGGAGATATTTCGTTTTTCACCATAGGCCCGAATGCGCTCGAAATGTCCACTTCCAGACACTACAGAAAGAGGGTTGCCAACCTGCTCTATGAAAGGGAATGTTCAGCTCCGTGAATTGAATGCAGATTTCACAAAGTAGTTTCTGACAGTGCTTCTGTCTAGATTTCAGATGAAGATATTCCCGTTTCCCATGAAATCGTTAGAACTATCTAGATATCCACTTACAGATTCTACAAAAAGAGTGTTTCGAAAGTGCTCTGTCAAAAGAAAGGTTCAACTCTGTTAGTTGAGGACACTCATCACAAAGAAGTTTCTGAGAATGCTTTTGTCAAGATTTTATATGAAGATATTCCCGTTTCCTATGAAATCTTCACAGTTATCTAAATATCCACTTGAAGATTCTACAAAAAGAGTGTTTCCAAACTGCTGTAGCAAAAGAAATGTTGAACTCTGTTAGTTGAGGACAAACATCACAAAGAAGTTTCTGAGAATGCTTCTGTCAAGATTTTATATGAAGACATTACCGTTTCCAACGAAATCTTCACAGTTATCCAAATATCCACTTGCAGATTCTACAAAAAGAGTGTTTCCAAACTGCTATATCAAAAGAAATGATCAAGTCTGTTATTGGAGTAAACTCATCCTAAATAAGTTTCTTAGAATGCTTCTGTCTAGATTTTATGTGATGATACTTCCTTTTTCACCATAGGCCTGAAAGCGCTCGAAATGTCCACTTCCAGATACTACAGAAAGACTGTTTCAAACCTACTCTATGAAAGGGAATGTTCAGCTCTGTGACTTGAATGCAGATATCACAAAGTAGTTTCTGACAGCCCTTCTGTCCAGATTTTAGATGAAGATATTCCCGTTTCCAACGAAATCATCACAGTTATCCAAATATCCACTTACAGATTCTACAAAAACAGTTTCCAAACTGCTGTATCCAAAGAAAGGTTCAACTCTGTTAGTTGAGGACACACATCACAAAGAAGTTTCTGAGAATGCTTCTGTCTAGATTTTATATGAAGATATTCCCGTTTCCAATGAAATCTTCACAGTTAGGCAAATATCCACTTGAAGATTCTACAAAAAGAGTGTTTCCAAACTGCTGTAGCAAAAGAAATGTTGAACTCTGTTAGTTGAGGACAAACATCACAAAGAAGTTTCTGAGAATGCTTCTGTCTAGATTTTAGATGAAGATATTCCCGTTTCCAACGAAATCATCACAGTTAAACAAATATCCACTTGCAGATTCTACAAAAAGAGTGTTTCCAAACTGCTCTATCCAAAGAAAGGTTCAACTCTGTTAGTTGAGGACACACATCACAAAGAAGTTTCTGAGAATGCTTCCGTCTAGATTTTAAATTAAGATATTCCCGTTTCCAACGAAATCCTCAGAGCTGTCCCAATATCCACTTACAGATTCTACAAAAAGAGTGTTTCCAAACTGCTGTAGCAAAAGAAAGGTACAACTCTGTTAGATGAGGACACACATCACAAAGAAGTTTCTGAGAATGCTTCTGTCTAGATTTTACATGACGATATTCCCGTTTCCTATGAAATCTTCACAGCTTTCCAAATATCCACTTGCAGATTCTACAAAAAGAGTGTTTCCAAACTGCTGTATCAAAAGAAAGGTTCAACTCACTTAGTTGAGGACACACATCCCAAATAAGTTTCTGAGAAATCTTCTGTCTCGTTTTTATGGGAGGATACTTCCTTTTTCACCGTAGGCCTGAAAGCGCTCGAAATGTCCACTTGCAGATACTGCAGAAAGAGTGTTTCAAACCTGCTCTATGAAACGGAATGTTCAGCTCTGAGGCTTGAATGCAGATATCACAAAGTAGTTTCTGACAGTGCTTCTGTCTAGATTTCAGAAGAAGATATTCCCGTTTCCAATGAAATCGTTAGAACTATCTTGATATCCACATACAGATTCTACAAAAAGAGTGTTTCCAAACTGCTCTAGAAAAAGAAAGGTTCAACTCTGTTAGTTGAGGACACTCATCACAAAGAAGTTTCTGAGAATGCTTCTGTCTAGATTTTATATGAAGATATTCCCGTTTCCAACGAAATCTTCACAGTTATCCAAACATCGACTTGCAGATTCTACAAAAAGAGTGTTTCCAAACTGCTCTATCAAAAGAAAGTTTCAACTCTGTTAGTTGAGGACACACATCCCAAATAAGTTTCTGAGAACGCTTCTGTGTAGATTTAAAGGGGAGATATTTCGTTTTTCACCATAGGCCCGAATGCGCTCGAAATGTCCACTTCCAGACACTACAGAAAGAGGGTTTCCAACCTGCTCTATGAAAGGGAATGTTCACCTCTGTGACTTGAATGCAGATATCAGAAAGTAGTTTCTGACAGTGCTTCTGTCTAGAATTTAGATGAAGATATTCCAGTTTCCAACGAAATCCTTAGGACTATCTAGATATCCAATTACAGATTCCACAAAAAGAGTGTTTCCAAACTGCTCTATAAAAAGAAAGGTTCAACTCTGTAAGTTGAGGACACTCATCACAAAGAAGTTTCTGAGAATGCTTTTGTAAAGGTTTTATATGAAGATATTCCCGTTTCCTATGAAATCTTCACAGTTATCCAAATATCCACTTGAAGATTCTACCAAAAGAGTGTTTCCAAACTGCTGTAGCAAAAGAAATGTTGAACTCTGTTAGTTGAGGACAAACATCACAAAGAAGTTTCTGAGAATGCTTCTGTCAAGATTTTATATGAAGATATTACCGTTTCCAACGAAATCTTTACAGTTATCCAAATATCCACTTGCAGATTCTACAAAAAGAGTGTTTCCAAACTGCTATATCAAAAGAAATGATCAAGTCTGTTAGTGGAGTAAACTCATCCCAAATATGTTTCTTAGAATGCTTTTGTCTAGATTTTATGGGATGATATTTCCTTTTTCCCCATAGGCCTGAAAGCGCTCGAAAAGTCCACTTCCAGATACTACAAAAAGACTGTTTCAAACCTACTCTATGAAAGGGAATGTTCAGCACTGTGACTTGAATGCAGATATCACAAAGTAGTTTCTGACAGCCCTTCTGTCTAGATTTTAGATGAAGATATTCCCGTTTCCAACGAAATCATCACAGTTATCCAAATATCCACTTATAGATTCTACAAAAACAGTGTTTCCACACTGCTGTATCCAAAGAAAGGTTCAACTCTGTTAGTTGAGGACACACATCACAAAGAAGTTTCTGAGAATGCTTCTGTCTAGATTTTATATGAAGATATTCCCGTTTCCAATGAAATCTTCAGTTATGCAAATATCCACTTGAAGATTCTACAAAAAGAGTGTTTCCAAACTGCTGTAGCAAAAGAAATGTTGAACTCTGTTAGTTGAGGACAAACATCACAAAGAAGTTTCTGAGAATGCTTCTGTCTAGATTTTAGATGAAGATATTCCTGTTTCCAACGAAATCATCACAGTTAAACAAATATCCACTTGCAGATTCTACAAAAAGAGTGTTTCCAAACTGCTCTATCCAAAGAAAGGTTCAACTCTGTTAGTTGAGGACACACATCACAAAGAAGTTTGTGAGAATGCTTCTGTCTAAATTTTAAATGAAGATATTCCCATTTCCAACGAAATCCTCAGAGCTGTCCCAATATCCACTTACAGATTCTACAAAAAGAGTGTTTCCAAACTGCTGTATCAAAAGAAATGTTCAACTCTGTTTGTGGAGGACACACATCACAAAGAAGTTTCTGAGAATGCTTCTGTCTAGATTTTACATGAAGATATTCCCGTTTCCTATGAAATCTTCACAGCTTTCCAAATATCCACTTGCAGATTCTACAAAAAGAGTGTTTCCAAACTGCTGTATCCAAAGAAAGGTTCATCTCTGTTAGTTGAGGACACACATCACAAAGAAGTTTCTGAGAATGCTTCTGTCTAGATTTTAAACGAAGATATTGCCGTTTCCAACGAAATCGTTAGGACTATCTAGATATCCAATTACACATTCCACAAAAAGAGTGTTTCCAAACTGCTCTATCAAAAGAAAGGTGCAACTCTGTTAGTTGAGGACACTCATCACAAAGACGTTTCTGAGAATGCTTCTGTCTAGATTTTATATGAAGATATTCCCGTTTCCAACGAAATCTTCATGGTTATCCAAACATCGACTTCCAGATTATACAAAAAGATTGTTTCCAAACTGCTCTATCAAAAGAAAGGTATAATTCTGTTAGTTGAGGACACACATCCCAAATAAGTTTCTGAGGATGCTTCTGTCTAGATTTTATGGGAAGATATTTCGTTTTTTACCATAGGCCCGAAAGCGCTCGAAATGTCCACTTCCAGACACTACAGAAAGAGGGTTTCAAACCTGCTATATGAAAGGGAATGTTCAGCTCTGTGACTTAAATGCAGATATCACAAAGTAGTTTCTGAAAGTGCTTCTGTCTAGATTTCAGATGAAGATATTCCCGTTTCCTTTGAAATCATTAGAACTATCTATATATCCACTTACAGATTCTACAAAAAGAGTGTTTCCAAAGTGCTCTGTCAAAAGAAAGGTTCAACTCTGTTAGTTGAGGACACTCCTCACAAAGAAGTTTCTGAGAATGCTTCTGTCTAGATTTTATATGAAGATATTCCCGTTTCCAACGAAATCTTCACAGTTATCCAAATATCCACTTGAAGATTCTACAAAAAGAGTGTTTCCAAACTGCTGTAGCAAGAGTAATTTTGCGCTCTGTTAGTTGAGGACACACATCACAAAGAAGTTTCTGAGAATGCTTCTGTCTAGGTTTTATACGAAGATATTACCGTTTCCAACGAAATCTTCACAGTTATCCAAATATCCACTTGCAGAATCTACAAAAAGAGTGTTTCCAAACTGCTATATCAAAAGAAAGGATCAACTCTGTTAGTTGAGGAAACACATCCCAAATAAGTTTCTGAGAATGCTTCTGTCTAGATTTTATGGGATGATATTTCCTTTTTCACCATAGGCCTGAAATCGCTCGAAATGTCCACTTCCAGATACTACAGAAAGACTGTTTCAAACCTACTCTATGAATGGAAATGTTCAGCTCTGTGACTTGAATGCAGATATCGCAAAGTAGTTTCAGACAGCGCTTCTGTCTAGATTTTAGATGAAGGTATTCCCGTTTCCAACGAAATCATCACAGTTATCCAAATATCCACTTACATATTCTACAAAAAGAGTGTTTCCAAACTGCTCTATCCAAAGAAAGGTTCAACTCTGTTAGTTGAAGACACACATCACAAAGAAGTTTCTGAGAATGCTTCTGTCTAGATTTTAAATGAAGATATTCCCATTTCCAATGAAATCCTCCTAGCAAACCCATTATAAACTTACAGATTCTACAAAAAGAGTGATTCCAAATTGCTGTATCAAAAGAAAGGTTGAACTCTGTTAGTTCAGGACACACATCACAAAGAAGTTTCTGAGAATGCTTCTGTCTAGATTTTACATGAAGACATTCCCGTTTCCTACGAAATCTTCACAACCTTCCAAATATCCTCTTGCAGATTCTACAAAAAGAGTGTTTCCAAACTGCTGTATCAAAAGAAAGGTTCAGCTCTCTTAGTTGACGACACACATCCCAAATAAGATTCTGAGAAAGCCTCTGTCTCGTTTTTATGGGAAGATACTTCCTTTTTCACCGTAGGCCTGAAAGCGCTGGAAATGTCCACTTCCAGATACTGCAGAAAGAGTTTTTCAAACCTGCTCTATGAAACGGAATGTTCAGCTCTGAGGCTTGAATGCAGATATCACAAAGTAGTTTCTGACAGTGCTTCTGTCTAGATTTTAGAAGAAGATATTCCCGTTTCCAATGAAATCGTTAGAACTATCTTGATATCCACATACAGATTCTACAAAAAGTTTTTCCAAACTGCTCTATAAAAAAAAAGGTTCAACTCTGTTAGTTGAGGACACTCATCACAAAGAAGTTTCTGAGAATGCTTCTGTCTAGATTTTATATGAAGATATTCCCGTTTCCAATGAAATCTTCACAGTTATCCAAACATCGACTTGCAGATTCTACAAAAAGAGTGTTTCCAAACTGCTCTATCAAAAGAAAGTATCAACTCTGTTAGTTGAGGACACACATGCCAAATAAGTTTCGGAGAATGCTTCTGTGTAGATTTAATGGGGAGATATTTCGTTTTTCACCATAGGCCCGAATGCGCTCGAAATGTCCACTTCCAGACACTACAGAAAGAGGGTTTCCAACCTGCTCTATGAAAGGGAATGTTCAGCTCCGTGAGTTGAATGTAGATATCACAAAGTAGTTTCTGACAGTGCTTCTGTCTAGATTTCAGATGAAGATATTCCCGTTTCCAATGAAATCGTTAGAACTATCTAGATATCCACTTACAGATTCTACAAAAAGAGTGTTTCGAAAGTGCTCTGTCAAAAGAAAGGTTCAACTCTGTTAGTTGAGGACACTCATCATGAAGAAGTTTCTGAGAATGCTTTTGTCAAGATTTTATATGAAGATATTCCCGTTTCCTATGAAATCTTCACAGCTTTCCAAATATCCACTTGCAGATTCTACAAAAAGAGTGTTTCCAAACTGCTGTATCAAAAGAAAGGTTCAACTCTCTTAGTTGAGGACACACATCCCAAATAAGTTTCTGAGAAATCTTCTGTCTCGTTTTTATGGGAGGATACTTCCTTTTTCACCGTAGGCCTGAAAGCGCTCGAAATGTCCACTTGCAGATACTGCAGAAAGAGTGTTTCAAACCTGCTCTATGAAACGGAATGTTCAGCTCTGAGGCTTGAATGCAGATATCACAAAGTAGTTTCTGACAGTGCTTCTGTCTAGATTTCAGAAGAAGATATTCCCGTTTCCAATGAAATCGTTAGAACTATCTTGATATCCACATACAGATTCTACAAAAAGAGTGTTTCCAAACTGCTCTAGAAAAAGAAAGGTTCAACTCTGTTAGTTGAGGACACTCATCACAAAGAAGTTTCTGAGAATGCTTCTGTCTAGATTTTATATGGAGATATTCCCGTTTCCAACGAACTCTTCACAGTTATCCAAACATAGACTTGCAGATTCCACAAAAAGAGTGTTTCCAAACTGCTCTATCAAAAGAAAGTTTCAACTCTGTTAGTTGAGGACACACATCCCAAATAAGTTTCTGAGAACGCTTCTGTGTAGATTTAAAGGGGAGATATTTCGTTTTTCACCATAGGCCCAAATGCGCTCGAAATGTCCACTTCCAGACACTACAGAAAGAGGGTTTCCAACCTGCTCTATGAAAGGGAATGTTCACCTCTGTGACTTGAATGCAGATATCACAAAGTAGTTTCTGACAGTGCTTCTGTCTAGAATTTAGATGAAGATATTCCCGTTTCCAACGAAATCCTTAGGACTATCTAGATATCCAATTACAGATTCCACAAAAAGAGTGTTTCCAAACTGCTCTATAAAAAGAAAGGTTCAACTCTGTAAGTTGAGGACACTCATCACGAAGAAGTTTCTGAGAATGCTTTTGTAAAGGTTTTATATGAAGATATTCCCGTTTCCTATGAAATCTTCACAGTTATCCAAATATCCACTTGAAGATTCTACCAAAAGAGTGTTTCCAAACTGCTGTAGCAAAAGAAATGTTGAACTCTGTTAGTTGAGGACAAACATCACAAAGAAGTTTCTGAGAATGCTTCTGTCAAGATTTTATATGAAGATATTACCGTTTCCAACGAAATCTTTACAGTTATCCAAATATCCACTTGCAGATTCTACAAAAAGAGTGTTTCCAAACTGCTATATCAAAAGAAATGATCAAGTCTGTTAGTGGAGTAAACTCATCCCAAATATGTTTCTTAGAATGCTTTTGTCTAGATTTTATGGGATGATATTTCCTTTTTCACCATAGGCCTGAAAGCGCTCGAAAAGTCCACTTCCAGATACTACAAAAAGACTGTTTCAAACCTACTCTATGAAAGGGAATGTTCAGCTCTGTGACTTGAATGCAGATATCACAAAGTAGTTTCTGACAGCCCTTCTGTCTAGATTTTAGATGAAGATATTCCCGTTTCCAACGAAATCATCACAGTTATCCAAATATCCACTTATAGATTCTACAAAAACAGTGTTTCCACACTGCTGTATCCAAAGAAAGGTTCAACTCTGTTAGTTGAGGACACACATCACAAAGAAGTTTCTGAGAATGCTTCTGTCTAGATTTTATATGAAGATATTCCCGTTTCCAATGAAATCTTCACAGTTATGCAAATATCCACTTGAAGATTCTACAAAAAGAGTGTTTCCAAACTGCTGTAGCAAAAGAAATGTTGAACTCTGTTACTTGAGGACAAACATCACAAAGAAGTTTCTGAGAATGCTTCTGTCTAGATTTTAGATGGAGATATTCCCGTTTCCAACGAAATCATCACAGTTAAACAAATATCCACTTGCAGATTCTACAAAAAGAGTGTTTCCAAACTGCTCTATCCAAAGAAAGGTTCAACTCTGTTAGTTGAGGACACACATCACAAAGAAGTTTCTGAGAATGCTTCTGTCTAGATTTTAAATGAAGATATTCCCATTTCCAACGAAATCCTCAGAGCTGTCCCAATATCCACTTACAGAATCTACAAAAAGAGTGTTTCCAAACTGCTGTATCAAAAGAAATGTTCAACTCTGTTTGTGGAGGACACACATCACAAAGAAGTTTCTGAGAATGCTTCTGTCTAGATTTTACATGAAGATATTCCCGTTTCCAACGAAATCATCACAGTTATACAAATATCCACTTACAGATTCTACAAAAACAGTTTCCAAACTGCTGTATCCAAAGAAAGGTTCAACTCTGTTAGTTGAGGACACACATCACAAAGAAGTTTCTGAGAATGCTTCTGTCTAGATTTTATATGAAGATATTCCCGTTTCCAATGAAATCTTCACAGTTATGCAAATATCCACTTGAAGATTCTACAAAAAGAGTGTTTCCAAACTGCTGTAGCAAAAGAAATGTTGAACTCTGTTAGTTGAGGACAAACATCACAAAGAAGTTTCTGAGAATGCTTCTGTCTAGATTTTAGATGAAGATATTCCCGTTTCCAACGAAATCATCACAGTTATACAAATATCCAATTGCAGATTCTACAGAAAGAGTGTTTCCAAACTGCTCTATCCAAAGAAAGGTTCAACTCTGTTAGTTGAGGACACACATCACAAAGAAGTTTCTGAGAATGCTTCCGTCTAGATTTTAAATGAAGATATTCCCGTTTCCAACGAAATCCTCAGAGCTCTCCCAATGTCCACTTACAGATTCTACAAAAAGAGTGTTTCCAAACTGCTGTAGCAAAAGAAAGGTTCAACTCTGTTAGTTGAGGACACACATCACAAAGGAGTTTCTGAGAATGCTTCTGTCTAGATTTTACATGAAGATATTCCCGTTTCCTATGAAATCTTCACAGCTTTCCAAATATCCACTTGCAGATTCTACAAAAAGAGTGTTTCCAAACTGCTGTATCAAAAGAAAGGTTCAACTCTCTTAGTTGAGGACACACATCCCAAATAAGTTTCTGAGAAATCTTCTGTCTCGTTTTTATGGGAGGATACTTCCTTTTTCACCGTAGGCCTGAAAGCGCTCGAAATGTCCACTTGCAGATACTGCAGAAAGAGTGTTTCAAACCTGCTCTATGAAACGGAATGTTCAGCTCTGAGGCTTGAATGCAGATATCACAAAGTAGTTTCTGACAGTGCTTCTGTCTAGATTTCAGAAGAAGATATACCCGTTTCCAATGAAATCGTTAGAACTATCTTGATATCCACATACAGATTCTACAAAAAGAGTGTTTCCAAACTGCTCTAGAAAAAGAAAGGTTCAACTCTGTTAGTTGAGGACACTCATCACAAAGAAGTTTCTGAGAATGCTTCTGTCTAGATTTTATATGGAGATATTCCCGTTTCCAACGAAATCTTCACAGTTATCCAAACATCGACTTGCAGATTCTACAAAAAGAGTGTTTCCAAACTGCTCTATCAAAAGAAAGTTTCAACTCTGTTAGTTGAGGACACACATCCCAAATAAGTTTCTGAGAACGCTTCTGTGTAGATTTAAAGGGGAGATATTTCGTTTTTCACCATAGGCCCAAATGCGCTCGAAATGTCCACTTCCAGACACTACAGAAAGAGGGTTTCCAACCTGCTCTATGAAAGGGAATGTTCACCTCTGTGACTTGAATGCAGATATCACAAAGTAGTTTCTGACAGTGCTTCTGTCTAGAATTTAGATGAAGATATTCCCGTTTCCAACGAAATCCTTAGGACTATCTAGATATCCAATTACAGATTCCACAAAAAGAGTGTTTCCAAACTGCTCTATAAAAAGAAAGGTTCAACTCTGTAAGTTGAGGACACTCATCACGAAGAAGTTTCTGAGAATGCTTTTGTAAAGGTTTTATATGAAGATATTCCCGTTTCCTATGAAATCTTCACAGTTATCCAAATATCCACTTGAAGATTCTACCAAAAGAGTGTTTCCAAACTGCTGTAGCAAAAGAAATGTTGAACTCTGTTAGTTGAGGACAAACATCACAAAGAAGTTTCTGAGAATGCTTCTGTCAAGATTTTATATGCAGATATTACCGTTTCCAACGAAATCTTTACAGTTATCCAAATATCCACTTGCAGATTCTACAAAAAGAGTGTTTCCAAACTGCTATATCAAAAGAAATGATCAAGTCTGTTAGTGGAGTAAACTCATCCCAAATATGTTTCTTAGAATGCTTTTGTCTAGATTTTATGGGATGATATTTCCTTTTTCACCATAGGCCTGAAAGCGCTCGAAAAGTCCACTTCCAGATACTACAAAAAGACTGTTTCAAACCTACTCTATGAAAGGGAATGTTCAGCTCTGTGACTTGAATGCAGATATCACAAAGTAGTTTCTGACAGCCCTTCTGTCTAGATTTTAGATGAAGATATTCCCGTTTCCAATGAAATCATCACAGTTATCCAAATATCCACTTATAGATTCTACAAAAACAGTGTTTCCACACTGCTGTATCCAAAGAAAGGTTCAACTCTGTTAGTTGAGGACACACATCACAAAGAAGTTTCTGAGAATGCTTCTGTCTAGATTTTATATGAAGATATTCCCGTTTCCAATGAAATCTTCACAGTTATGCAAATATCCACTTGAAGATTCTACAAAAAGAGTGTTTCCAAACTGCTGTAGCAAAAGAAATGTTGAACTCTGTTACTTGAGGACAAACATCACAAAGAAGTTTCTGAGAATGCTTCTGTCTAGATTTTAGATGGAGATATTCCCGTTTCCAACGAAATCATCACAGTTAAACAAATATCCACTTGCAGATTCTACAAAAAGAGTGTTTCCAAACTGCTCTATCCAAAGAAAGGTTCAACTCTGTTAGTTGAGGACACACATCACAAAGAAGTTTCTGAGAATGCTTCTGTCTAGATTTTAAATGAAGATATTCCCATTTCCAACGAAATCCTCAGAGCTGTCCCAATATCCACTTACAGATTCTACAAAAAGAGTGTTTCCAAACTGCTGTATCAAAAGAAATGTTCAACTCTGTTTGTGGACAACACACATCACAAAGAAGTTTCTGAGAATGCTTCTGTCTAGATTTTACATGAAGATATACCCGTTTCCAACGAAATCATCACAGTTATACATATATCCACTTACAGATTCTACAAAAACAGTTTCCAAACTGCTGTATCCAAAGAAAGGTTCAACTCTGTTAGTTGAGGACACACATCACAAAGAAGTTTCTGAGAATGCTTCTGTCTAGATTTTATATGAAGATATTCCCGTTTCCAATGAAATCTTCACAGTTATGCAAATATCCACTTGAAGATTCTACAAAAAGAGTGTTTCCAAACTGCTGTAGCAAAAGAAATGTTGAACTCTGTTAGTTGAGGACAAACATCACAAAGAAGTTTCTGAGAATGCTTCTGTCTAGATTTTAGAGGAAGATATTCCCGTTTCCAACGAAATCATCACAGTTAAACAAATATCCACTTGCAGATTCTACAGAAAGAGTGTTTCCAAACTGCTCTATCCAAAGAAAGGTTCAACTCTGTTAGTTGAGGACACACATCACAAAGAAGTTTCTGAGAATGCTTCCGTCTAGATTTTAAATGAAGATATTCCCGTTTCCAACGAAATCCTCGGAGCTCTCCCAATGTCCACTTACAGATTCTACAAAAAGTGTGTTTCCAAACTGCTGTAGCAAAAGAAAGGTTCAACTCTGTTAGTTGAGGACACACATCACAAAGAAGTTTCTGAGAATGCTTCTGTCTAGATTTTACATGAAGATATTCCCGTTTCCTATGAAATCTTCACAGCTTTCCAAATATCCACTTGCAGATTCTACAAAAAGAGTGTTTCCAAACTGCTGTATCAAAAGAAAGGTTCAACTCTCTTAGTTGAGGACACACATCCCAAATAAGTTTCTGAGAAATCTTCTGTCTCGTTTTTATGGGAGGATACTTCCTTTTTCACCGTAGGCCTGAAAGCGCTCGAAATGTCCACTTGCAGATACTGCAGAAAGAGTGTTTCAAACCTGCTCTATGAAACGGAATGTTCAGCTCTGAGGCTTGAATGCAGATATCACAAAGTAGTTTCTGACATTGCTTCTGTCTAGATTTCAGAAGAAGATATTCCCGTTTCCAATGAAATCGTTAGAACTATCTTGATATCCACATACAGATTCTACAAAAAGAGTGTTTCCAAACTGCTCTAGAAAAAGAAAGGTTCAACTCTGTTAGTTGAGGACACTCATCACAAAGAAGTTTCTGAGAATGCTTCTGTCTAGATTTTATATGGAGATATTCCCGTTTCCGACGAAATCTTCACAGTTATCCAAACATCGACTTGCAGATTCTACAAAAAGAGTGTTTCCAAACTGCTCTATCAAAAGAAAGTTTCAACTCTGTTAGTTGAGGACACACATCCCAAATAAGTTTCTGAGAACGCTTCTGTGTAGATTTAAAGGGGAGATATTTCGTTTTTCACCATAGGCCCGATTGCGCTCGAAATGTCCACTTCCAGACACTACAGAAAGAGGGTTTCCAACCTGCTCTATGAAAGGGAATGTTCACCTCTGTGACTTGAATGCAGATATAACAAAGTAGTTTCTGACAGTGCTTCTGTCTAGAATTTAGATGAAGATATTCCCGTTTCCAACGAAATCCTTAGGACTATCTAGATATCCAATTACAGATTCCACAAAAAGAGTGTTTCCAAACTGCTCTATAAAAAGAAAGGTTCAACTCTGTAAGTTGAGGACACTCATCACGAAGAAGTTTCTGAGAATGCTTTTGTAAAGGTTTTATATGAAGATATTCCCGTTTCCTATGAAATCTTCACAGTTATCCAAATATCCACTTGAAGATTCTACCAAAAGAGTGTTTCCAAACTGCTGTAGCAAAAGAAATGTTGAACTCTGTTAGTTGAGGACAAACATCACAAAGAAGTTTCTGAGAATGCTTCTGGTTAGATTTTATATGCAGATATTACCGTTTCCAACGAAATCTTTACAGTTATCCAAATATCCACTTGCAGATTCTACAAAAAGAGTGTTTCCAAACTGCTATATCAAAAGAAATGATCAAGTCTGTTAGTGGAGTAAACTCATCCCAAATATGTTTCTTAGAATGCTTTTGTCTAGATTTTATGGGATGATATTTCCTTTTTCACCATAGGCCTGAAAGCGCTCGAAAAGTCCACTTCCAGATACTACAAAAAGACTGTTTCAAACCTACTCTATGAAAGGGAATGTTCAGCTCTGTGACTTGAATGCAGATATCACAAAGTAGTTTCTGACAGCCCTTCTGTCTAGATTTTAGATGAAGATATTCCCGTTTCCAATGAAATCATCACAGTTATCCAAATATCCACTTATAGATTCTACAAAAACAGTGTTTCCACACTGCTGTATCCAAAGAAAGGTTCAACTCTGTTAGTTGAGGACACACATCACAAAGAAGTTTCTGAGAATGCTTCTGTCTAGATTTTATATGAAGATATTCCCGTTTCCAATGAAATCTTCACAGTTATGCAAATATCCACTTGAAGATTCTACAAAAAGAGTGTTTCCAAACTGCTGTAGCAAAAGAAATGTTGAACTCTGTTACTTGAGGACAAACATCACAAAGAAGTTTCTGAGAATGCTTCTGTCTAGATTTCAGATGGAGATATTCCCGTTTCCAACAAAATCATCACAGTTAAACAAATATCCACTTGCAGATTCTACAAAAAGAGTGTTTCCAAACTGCTCTATCCAAAGAAAGGTTCAACTCTGTTAGTTGAGGACACACATCACAAAGAAGTTTCTGAGAATGCTTCTGTCTAGATTTTAAATGAAGATATTCCCATTTCCAACGAAATCCTCAGAGCTGTCCCAATATCCACTTACAGAATCTACAAAAAGAGTGTTTCCAAACTGCTGTATCAAAAGAAATGTTCAACTCTGTTTGTGGAGGACACACATCACAAAGAAGTTTCTGAGAATGCTTCTGTCTAGATTTTACATGAAGATATTCCCGTTTCCAACGAAATCATCACAGTTATACAAATATCCACTTACAGATTCTACAAAAACAGTTTCCAAACTGCTGTATCCAAAGAAAGGTTCAACTCTGTTAGTTGAGGACACACATCACAAAGAAGTTTCTGAGAATGCTTCTGTCTAGATTTTATATGAAGATATTCCCGTTTCCAATGAAATCTTCACAGTTATGCAAATATCCACTTGAAGATTCTACAAAAAGAGTGTTTCCAAACTGCTGTAGCAAAAGAAATGTTGAACTCTGTTAGTTGAGGACAAACATCACAAAGAAGTTTCTGAGAATGCTTCTGTCTAGATTTTAGATGAAGATATTCCCGTTTCCAACGAAATCATCACAGTTATACAAATATCCAATTGCAGATTCTACAGAAAGAGTGTTTCCAAACTGCTCTATCCAAAGAAAGGTTCAACTCTGTTAGTTGAGGACACACATCACAAAGAAGTTTCTGAGAATGCTTCCGTCTGGATTTTAAATGAAGATATTCCCGTTTCCAACGAAATCCTCAGAGCTCTCCCAATGTCCACTTACAGATTCTACAAAAAGAGTGTTTCCAAACTGCTGTAGCAAAAGAAAGGTTCAACTCTGTTAGTTGAGGACACACATCACAAAGGAGTTTCTGAGAATGCTTCTGTCTAGATTTTACATGAAGATATTCCCGTTTCCTATGAAATCTTCACAGCTTTCCAAATATCCACTTGCAGATTCTACAAAAAGAGTGTTTCCAAACTGCTGTATCAAAAGAAAGGTTCAACTCTCTTAGTTGAGGACACACATCCCAAATAAGTTTCTGAGAAATCTTCTGTCTCGTTTTTATGGGAGGATACTTCCTTTTTCACCGTAGGCCTGAAAGCGCTCGAAATGTCCACTTGCAGATACTGCAGAAAGAGTGTTTCAAACCTGCTCTATGAAACGGAATGTTCAGCTCTGAGGCTTGAATGCAGATATCACAAAGTAGTTTCTGACAGTGCTTCTGTCTAGATTTCAGAAGAAGATATACCCGTTTCCAATGAAATCGTTAGAACTATCTTGATATCCACATACAGATTCTACAAAAAGAGTGTTTCCAAACTGCTCTAGAAAAAGAAAGGTTCAACTCTGTTAGTTGAGGACACTCATCACAAAGAAGTTTCTGAGAATGCTTCTGTCTAGATTTTATATGGAGATATTCCCGTTTCCAACGAAATCTTCACAGTTATCCAAACATCGACTTGCAGATTCTACAAAAAGAGTGTTTCCAAACTGCTCTATCAAAAGAAAGTTTCAACTCTGTTAGTTGAGGACACACATCCCAAATAAGTTTCTGAGAACGCTTCTGTGTAGATTTAAAGGGGAGATATTTCGTTTTTCACCATAGGCCCAAATGCGCTCGAAATGTCCACTTCCAGACACTACAGAAAGAGGGTTTCCAACCTGCTCTATGAAAGGGAATATTCACCTCTGTGACTTGAATGCAGATATCACAAAGTAGTTTCTGACAGTGCTTCTGTCTAGAATTTAGATGAAGATATTCCCGTTTCCAACGAAATCCTTAGGACTATCTAGATATCCAATTACAGATTCCACAAAAAGAGTGTTTCCAAACTGCTCTATAAAAAGAAAGGTTCAACTCTGTAAGTTGAGGACACTCATCACGAAGAAGTTTCTGAGAATGCTTTTGTAAAGGTTTTATATGAAGATATTCCCGTTTCCTATGAAATCTTCACAGTTATCCAAATATCCACTTGAAGATTCTACCAAAAGAGTGTTTCCAAACTGCTGTAGCAAAAGAAATGTTGAACTCTGTTAGTTGAGGACAAACATCACAAAGAAGTTTCTGAGAATGCTTCTGTCAAGATTTTATATGCAGATATTACCGTTTCCAACGAAATCTTTACAGTTATCCAAATATCCACTTGCAGATTCTACAAAAAGAGTGTTTCCAAACTGCTATATCAAAAGAAATGATCAAGTCTGTTAGTGGAGTAAACTCATCCCAAATATGTTTCTTAGAATGCTTTTGTCTAGATTTTATGGGATGATATTTCCTTTTTCACCATAGGCCTGAAAGCGCTCGAAAAGTCCACTTCCAGATACTACAAAAAGACTGTTTCAAACCTACTCTATGAAAGGGAATGTTCAGCTCTGTGACTTGAATGCAGATATCACAAAGTAGTTTCTGACAGCCCTTCTGTCTAGATTTTAGATGAAGATATTCCCGTTTCCAATGAAATCATCACAGTTATCCAAATATCCACTTATAGATTCTACAAAAACAGTGTTTCCACACTGCTGTATCCAAAGAAAGGTTCAACTCTGTTAGTTGAGGACACACATCACAAAGAAGTTTCTGAGAATGCTTCTGTCTAGATTTTATATGAAGATATTCCCGTTTCCAATGAAATCTTCACAGTTATGCAAATATCCACTTGAAGATTCTACAAAAAGAGTGTTTCCAAACTGCTGTAGCAAAAGAAATGTTGAACTCTGTTACTTGAGGACAAACATCACAAAGAAGTTTCTGAGAATGCTTCTGTCTAGATTTTAGATGGAGATATTCCCGTTTCCAACGAAATCATCACAGTTAAACAAATATCCACTTGCAGATTCTACAAAAAGAGTGTTTCCAAACTGCTCTATCCAAAGAAAGGTTCAACTCTGTTAGTTGAGGACACACATCACAAAGAAGTTTCTGAGAATGCTTCTGTCTAGATTTTAAATGAAGATATTCCCATTTCCAACGAAATCCTCAGAGCTGTCCCAATATCCACTTACAGAATCTACAAAAAGAGTGTTTCCAAACTGCTGTATCAAAAGAAATGTTCAACTCTGTTTGTGGAGGACACACATCACAAAGAAGTTTCTGAGAATGCTTCTGTCTAGATTTTACATGAAGATATTCCCGTTTCCAACGAAATCATCACAGTTATACAAATATCCACTTACAGATTCTACAAAAACAGTTTCCAAACTGCTGTATCCAAAGAAAGGTTCAACTCTGTTAGTTGAGGACACACATCACAAAGAAGTTTCTGAGAATGCTTCTGTCTAGATTTTATATGAAGATATTCCCGTTTCCAATGAAATCTTCACAGTTATGCAAATATCCACTTGAAGATTCTACAAAAAGAGTGTTTCCAAACTGCTGTAGCAAAAGAAATGTTGAACTCTGTTAGTTGAGGACAAACATCACAAAGAAGTTTCTGAGAATGCTTCTGTCTAGATTTTAGATGAAGATATTCCCGTTTCCAACGAAATCATCACAGTTATACAAATATCCAATTGCAGATTCTACAGAAAGAGTGTTTCCAAACTGCTCTATCCAAAGAAAGGTTCAACTCTGTTAGTTGAGGACACACATCACAAAGAAGTTTCTGAGAATGCTTCCGTCTAGATTTTAAATGAAGATATTCCCGTTTCCAACGAAATCCTCAGAGCTCTCCCAATGTCCACTTACAGATTCTACAAAAAGAGTGTTTCCAAACTGCTGTAGCAAAAGAAAGGTTCAACTCTGTTAGTTGAGGACACACATCACAAAGGAGTTTCTGAGAATGCTTCTGTCTAGATTTTACATGAAGATATTCCCGTTTCCTATGAAATCTTCACAGCTTTCCAAATATCCACTTGCAGATTCTACAAAAAGAGTGTTTCCAAACTGCTGTATCAAAAGAAAGGTTCAACTCTCTTAGTTGAGGACACACATCCCAAATAAGTTTCTGAGAAATCTTCTGTCTCGTTTTTATGGGAGGATACTTCCTTTTTCACCGTAGGCCTGAAAGCGCTCGAAATGTCCACTTGCAGATACTGCAGAAAGAGTGTTTCAAACCTGCTCTATGAAACGGAATGTTCAGCTCTGAGGCTTGAATGCAGATATCACAAAGTAGTTTCTGACAGTGCTTCTGTCTAGATTTCAGAAGAAGATATACCCGTTTCCAATGAAATCGTTAGAACTATCTTGATATCCACATACAGATTCTACAAAAAGAGTGTTTCCAAACTGCTCTAGAAAAAGAAAGGTTCAACTCTGTTAGTTGAGGACACTCATCACAAAGAAGTTTCTGAGAATGCTTCTGTCTAGATTTTATATGGAGATATTCCCGTTTCCAACGAAATCTTCACAGTTATCCAAACATCGACTTGCAGATTCTACAAAAAGAGTGTTTCCAAACTGCTCTATCAAAAGAAAGTTTCAACTCTGTTAGTTGAGGACACACATCCCAAATAAGTTTCTGAGAACGCTTCTGTGTAGATTTAAAGGGGAGATATTTCGTTTTTCACCATAGGCCCAAATGCGCTCGAAATGTCCACTTCCAGACACTACAGAAAGAGGGTTTCCAACCTGCTCTATGAAAGGGAATGTTCACCTCTGTGACTTGAATGCAGATATCACAAAGTAGTTTCTGACAGTGCTTCTGTCTAGAATTTAGATGAAGATATTCCCGTTTCCAACGAAATCCTTAGGACTATCTAGATATCCAATTACAGATTCCACAAAAAGAGTGTTTCCAAACTGCTCTATAAAAAGAAAGGTTCAACTCTGTAAGTTGAGGACACTCATCACGAAGAAGTTTCTGAGAATGCTTTTGTAAAGGTTTTATATGAAGATATTCCCGTTTCCTATGAAATCTTCACAGTTATCCAAATATCCACTTGAAGATTCTACCAAAAGAGTGTTTCCAAACTGCTGTAGCAAAAGAAATGTTGAACTCTGTTAGTTGAGGACAAACATCACAAAGAAGTTTCTGAGAATGCTTCTGTCAAGATTTTATATGCAGATATTACCGTTTCCAACGAAATCTTTACAGTTATCCAAATATCCACTTGCAGATTCTACAAAAAGAGTGTTTCCAAACTGCTATATCAAAAGAAATGATCAAGTCTGTTAGTGGAGTAAACTCATCCCAAATATGTTTCTTAGAATGCTTTTGTCTAGATTTTATGGGATGATATTTCCTTTTTCACCATAGGCCTGAAAGCGCTCGAAAAGTCCACTTCCAGATACTACAAAAAGACTGTTTCAAACCTACTCTATGAAAGGGAATGTTCAGCTCTGTGACTTGAATGCAGATATCACAAAGTAGTTTCTGACAGCCCTTCTGTCTAGATTTTAGATGAAGATATTCCCGTTTCCAATGAAATCATCACAGTTATCCAAATATCCACTTATAGATTCTACAAAAACAGTGTTTCCACACTGCTGTATCCAAAGAAAGGTTCAACTCTGTTAGTTGAGGACACACATCACAAAGAAGTTTCTGAGAATGCTTCTGTCTAGATTTTATATGAAGATATTCCCGTTTCCAATGAAATCTTCACAGTTATGCAAATATCCACTTGAAGATTCTACAAAAAGAGTGTTTCCAAACTGCTGTAGCAAAAGAAATGTTGAACTCTGTTACTTGAGGACAAACATCACAAAGAAGTTTCTGAGAATGCTTCTGTCTAGATTTTAGATGGAGATATTCCCGTTTGCAACGAAATCATCACAGTTAAACAAATATCCACTTGCAGATTCTACAAAAAGAGTGTTTCCAAACTGCTCTATCCAAAGAAAGGTTCAACTCTGTTAGTTGAGGACACACATCACAAAGAAGTTTCTGAGAATGCTTCTGTCTAGTTTTAAATGAAGATATTCCCATTTCCAACGAAATCCTCAGAGCTGTCCCAATATCCACTTACAGATTCTACAAAAAGAGTGTTTCCAAACTGCTGTATCAAAAGAAATGTTCAACTCTGTTTGTGGACGACACACATCACAAAGAAGTTTCTGAGAATGCTTCTGTCTAGATTTTACATGAAGATATACCCGTTTCCAACGAAATCATCACAGTTATACATATATCCACTTACAGATTCTACAAAAACAGTTTCCAAACTGCTGTATCCAAAGAAAGGTTCAACTCTGTTAGTTGAGGACACACATCACAAAGAAGTTTCTGAGAATGCTTCTGTCTAGATTTTATATGAAGATATTCCCGTTTCCAATGAAATCTTCACAGTTATGCAAATATCCACTTGAAGATTCTACAAAAAGAGTGTTTCCAAACTGCTGTAGCAAAAGAAATGTTGAACTCTGTTAGTTGAGGACAAACATCACAAAGAAGTTTCTGAGAATGCTTCTGTCTAGATTTTAGAGGAAGATATTCCCGTTTCCAACGAAATCATCACAGTTAAACAAATATCCACTTGCAGATTCTACAGAAAGAGTGTTTCCAAACTGCTCTATCCAAAGAAAGGTTCAACTCTGTTAGTTGAGGACACACATCACAAAGAAGTTTCTGAGAATGCTTCCGTCTAGATTTTAAATGAAGATATTCCCGTTTCCAACGAAATCCTCGGAGCTCTCCCAATGTCCACTTACAGATTCTACAAAAAGAGTGTTTCCAAACTGCTGTAGCAAAAGAAAGGTTCAACTCTGTTAGTTGAGGACACACATCACAAAGAAGTTTCTGAGAATGCTTCTGTCTAGATTTTACATGAAGATATTCCCGTTTCCTATGAAATCTTCACAGCTTTCCAAATATCCACTTGCAGATTCTACAAAAAGAGTGTTTCCAAACTGCTGTATCAAAAGAAAGGTTCAACTCTCTTAGTTGAGGACACACATCCCAAATAAGTTTCTGAGAAATCTTCTGTCTCGTTTTTATGGGAGGATACTTCCTTTTTCACCGTAGGCCTGAAAGCGCTCGAAATGTCCACTTGCAGATACTGCAGAAAGAGTGTTTCAAACCTGCTCTATGAAACGGAATGTTCAGCTCTGAGGCTTGAATGCAGATATCACAAAGTAGTTTCTGACAGTGCTTCTGTCTAGATTTCAGAAGAAGATATTCCCGTTTCCAATGAAATCGTTAGAACTATCTTGATATCCACATACAGATTCTACAAAAAGAGTGTTTCCAAACTGCTCTAGAAAAAGAAAGGTTCAACTCTGTTAGTTGAGGACACTCATCACAAAGAAGTTTCTGAGAATGCTTCTGTCTAGATTTTATATGGAGATATTCCCGTTTCCGACGAAATCTTCACAGTTATCCAAACATCGACTTGCAGATTCTACAAAAAGAGTGTTTCCAAACTGCTCTATCAAAAGAAAGTTTCAACTCTGTTAGTTGAGGACACACATCCCAAATAAGTTTCTGAGAACGCTTCTGTGTAGATTTAAAGGGGAGATATTTCGTTTTTCACCATAGGCCCGATTGCGCTCGAAATGTCCACTTCCAGACACTACAGAAAGAGGGTTTCCAACCTGCTCTATGAAAGGGAATGTTCACCTCTGTGACTTGAATGCAGATATAACAAAGTAGTTTCTGACAGTGCTTCTGTCTAGAATTTAGATGAAGATATTCCCGTTTCCAACGAAATCCTTAGGACTATCTAGATATCCAATTACAGATTCCACAAAAAGAGTGTTTCCAAACTGCTCTATAAAAAGAAAGGTTCAACTCTGTAAGTTGAGGACACTCATCACGAAGAAGTTTCTGAGAATGCTTTTGTAAAGGTTTTATATGAAGATATTCCCGTTTCCTATGAAATCTTCACAGTTATCCAAATATCCACTTGAAGATTCTACCAAAAGAGTGTTTCCAAACTGCTGTAGCAAAAGAAATGTTGAACTCTGTTAGTTGAGGACAAACATCACAAAGAAGTTTCTGAGAATGCTTCTGTCAAGATTTTATATGCAGATATTACCGTTTCCAACGAAATCTTTACAGTTATCCAAATATCCACTTGCAGATTCTACAAAAAGAGTGTTTCCAAACTGCTATATCAAAAGAAATGATCAAGTCTGTTAGTGGAGTAAACTCATCCCAAATATGTTTCTTAGAATGCTTTTGTCTAGATTTTATGGGATGATATTTCCTTTTTCACCATAGGCCTGAAAGCGCTCGAAAAGTCCACTTCCAGATACTACAAAAAGACTGTTTCAAACCTACTCTATGAAAGGGAATGTTCAGCTCTGTGACTTGAATGCAGATATCACAAAGTAGTTTCTGACAGCCCTTCTGTCTAGATTTTAGATGAAGATATTCCCGTTTCCAATGAAATCATCACAGTTATCCAAATATCCACTTATAGATTCTACAAAAACAGTGTTTCCACACTGCTGTATCCAAAGAAAGGTTCAACTCTGTTAGTTGAGGACACACATCACAAAGAAGTTTCTGAGAATGCTTCTGTCTAGATTTTATATGAAGATATTCCCGTTTCCAATGAAATCTTCACAGTTATGCAAATATCCACTTGAAGATTCTACAAAAAGAGTGTTTCCAAACTGCTGTAGCAAAAGAAATGTTGAACTCTGTTACTTGAGGACAAACATCACAAAGAAGTTTCTGAGAATGCTTCTGTCTAGATTTTAGATGGAGATATTCCCGTTTCCAACGAAATCATCACAGTTAAACAAATATCCACTTGCAGATTCTACAAAAAGAGTGTTTCCAAACTGCTCTATCCAAAGAAAGGTTCAACTCTGTTAGTTGAGGACACACATCACAAAGAAGTTTCTGAGAATGCTTCTGTCTAGATTTTAAATGAAGATATTCCCATTTCCAACGAAATCCTCAGAGCTGTCCCAATATCCACTTACAGATTCTACAAAAAGAGTGTTTCCAAACTGCTGTATCAAAAGAAATGTTCAACTCTGTTTGTGGACGACACACATCACAAAGAAGTTTCTGAGAATGCTTCTGTCTAGATTTTACATGAAGATATTCCCGTTTCCAACGAAATCATCACAGTTATACATATATCCACTTACAGATTCTACAAAAACAGTTTCCAAACTGCTGTATCCAAAGAAAGGTTCAACTCTGTTAGTTGAGGACACACATCACAAAGAAGTTTCTGAGAATGCTTCTGTCTAGATTTTATATGAAGATATTCCCGTTTCCAATGAAATCTTCACAGTTAGGCAAATATCCACTTGAAGATTCTACAAAAAGAGTGTTTCCAAACTGCTGTAGCAAAAGAAATGTTGAACTCTGTTAGTTGAGGACAAACATCACAAAGAAGTTTCTGAGAATGCTTCTGTCTAGATTTTAGATGAAGATATTCCCGTTTCCAACGAAATCATCACAGTTAAACAAATATCCACTTGCAGATTCTACAGAAAGAGTGTTTCCAAACTGCTCTATCCAAAGAAAGGTTCAACTCTGTTAGTTGAGGACACACATCACAAAGAAGTTTCTGAGAATGCTTCCGTCTAGATTTTAAATGAAGATATTCCCGTTTCCAACGAAATCCTCGGAGCTCTCCCAATGTCCACTTACAGATTCTACAAAAAGAGTGTTTCCAAACTGCTGTAGCAAAAGAAAGGTTCAACTCTGTTAGTTGAGGACACACATCACAAAGAAGTTTCTGAGAATGCTTCTGTCTAGATTTTACATGAAGATATTCCCGTTTCCTATGAAATCTTCACAGCTTTCCAAATATCCACTTGCAGATTCTACAAAAAGAGTGTTTCCAAACTGCTGTATCAAAAGAAAGGTTCAACTCTCTTAGTTGAGGACACACATCCCAAATAAGTTTCTGAGAAATCTTCTGTCTCGTTTTTATGGGAGGATACTTCCATTTTCACCGTAGGCCTGAAAGCGCTCGAAATGTCCACTTGCAGATACTGCAGAAAGAGTGTTTCAAACCTGCTCTATGAAACGGAATGTTCAGCTCTGAGGCTTGAATGCAGATATCACAAAGTAGTTTCTGACAGTGCTTCTGTCTAGATTTCAGAAGAAGATATTCCCGTTTCCAATGAAATCGTTAGAACTATCTTGATATCCACATACAGATTCTACAAAAAGAGTGTTTCCAAACTGCTCTAGAAAAAGAAAGATTCAACTCTGTTAGTTGAGGACACTCATCACAAAGAAGTTTCTGAGAATGCTTCTGTCTAGATTTTATATGAAGATATTCCCGTTTCCAACGAAATCTTCACAGTTATCCAAACATCGACTTGCAGATTCTACAAAAAGAGTGTTTCCAAACTGCTCTATCAAAAGAAAGTTTCAACTCTGTTAGTTGAGGACACACATCCCAAATAAGTTTCTGAGAACGCTTCTGTGTAGATTTAAAGGGGTGATATTTCGTTTTTCACCATAGGCCCGAATGCGCTCGAAATGTCCACTTCCAGACACTACAGAAAGAGGGTTTCCAACCTGCTCTATGAAAGGGAATGTTCACATCTGTGACTTGAATGCAGATATCACAAAGTAGTTTCTGACAGTGCTTCTGTCTAGAATTTAGATGAAGATATTCCCATTTCCAACGAAATCCTTAGGACTATCTAGATATCCAATTACAGATTCCACAAAAAGAGTGTTTCGAAACTGCTCTATAAAAAGAAAGGTTCAACTCTGTAAGTTGAGGACACTCATCACAAAGAAGTTTCTGAGAATGCTTTTGTAAAGGTTTTATATGAAGATATTCCCGTTTCCTATGAAATCTTCACAGTTATCCAAATATCCACTTGAAGATTCTACCAAAAGAGTGTTTCCAAACTGCTGTAGCAAAAGAAATGTTGAACTCTGTTAGTTGAGGACAAACATCACAAAGAAGTTTCTGAGAATGCTTCTGTCAAGATTTTATATGAAGATATTACCGTTTCCAACGAAATCTTTACAGTTATCCAAATATCCACTTGCAGATTCTACAAAAAGAGAGTTTCCAAACTGCTATATCAAAAGAAATGATCAAGTCTGTTAGTGAAGTAAACTCATCCCAAATATGTTTCTTAGAATACTTTTGTCTAGATTTTATGGGATGATATTTCCTTTTTCACCATAGGCCTGAAAGCGCTCGAAAAGTCCACTTCCAGATACTACAAAAAGACTGTTTCAAACCTACTCTATGAAAGGGAATGTTCAGCTCTGTGACTTGAATGCAGATATCACAAAGTAGTTTCTGACAACCCTTCTGTCTAGATTTTAGATGAAGATATTCCCGTTTCCAACGAAATCATCACAGTTATCCAAATATCTACTTATAGATTCTACAAAAACAGTGTTTCCACACTGCTGTATCCAAAGAAAGGTTCAACTCTGTTAGTTGAGGACACACATCACAAAGAAGTTTCTGAGAATGCTTCTGTCTAGATTTTATATGAAGATATTCCCGTTTCCAATGAAATCTTCACAGTTATGCAAATATCCACTTGAAGATTCTACAAAAAGAGTGTTTCCAAACTGCTGTAGCAAAAGAAATGTTGAACTCTGTTAGTTGAGGACAAACATCACAAAGAAGTTTCTGAGAATGCTTCTGTCTAGATTTTAGATGAAGATATTCCCGTTTCCAACGAAATCATCACAGTTAAACAAATATCCAATTGCAGATTCTACAAAAAGAGTGTTTCCAAACTGCTCTATCCAAAGAAAGGTTCATCTCTGTTAGTTGAGGACACACATCACAAAGAAGTTTCTGAGAATGCTTCTGTCTAGATTTTAAATGAAGATATTCCCATTTCCAACGAAATCCTCAGAGCTGTCCCAATATCCACTTACAGATTCTACAAAAAGAGTGTTTCCAAACTGCTGTATCAAAAGAAATGTTCAACTCTGTTTGTGGGGGACACACATCACAAAGAAGTTTCTGAGAATGCTTCTGTCTAGATTTTACATGAAGATATTCCCGTTTCCTATGAAATCTTCACAGCTTTCCAAATATCCACTTGCAGATTCTACAAAAAGAGTGTTTCCAAACTGCTGTATCCAAAGAAAGGTTCAACTCTGTTAGTTGAGGACACACATCACAAAGAAGTTTCTGAGAATGCTTCTGTCTAGATTTTAAACGAAGATATTGCCGTTTCCAACGAAATCGTTAGGACTATCTAGATATCCAATTACACATTCCACAAAAAGAGTGTTTCCAAACTGCTCTATCAAAAGAAAGGTGCAACTCTGTTAATTGAGGACACTCATCACAAAGACGTTTCTGAGAATGCTTCTGTCTAGATTTTATATGAAGATATTCCCGTTTCCAACGAAATCTTCATGGTTATCCAAACATCGACTTCCAGATTATACAAAAAGATTGTTTCCAAACTGCTCTATCAAAAGAAAGGTATAATTCTGTTAGTTGAGGACACACATCCCAAATAAGTTTCTGAGGATGCTTCTGTCTAGATTTTA
The DNA here is from genome assembly GCF_029281585.2 of Gorilla gorilla gorilla. Lineage (NCBI taxonomy): Eukaryota > Metazoa > Chordata > Mammalia > Primates > Hominidae > Gorilla > Gorilla gorilla. Next base: position 19,447,347 of record NC_073237.2, read on the forward strand.
TGGGAAGATATTTCGTTTTTTACCATAGGCCCGAAAGCGCTCGAAATGTCCACTTCCAGACAATACAGAAAGAGGGTTTCAAACCTGCTATATGAAAGGGAATGTTCAGCTCTGTGACTTAAATGCAGATATCACAAAGTAGTTTCTGAAAGTGCTTCTGTCTAGATTTCAGATGAAGATATTCCCGTTTCCAATGAAATCATTAGAACTATCTAGATATCCACTTACAGATTCTACAAAAAGAGTGTTTCCAAAGTGCTCTGTCAAAAGAAAGGTTCAACTCTGTTAGTTGAGGACACTCCTCACAAAGAAGTTTCTGAGAATGCTTCTGTCTAGATTTTATATGAAGATATTCCCGTTTCCAACGAAATCTTCACAGTTATCCAAATATCCACTTGAAGATTCTACAAAAAGAGTGTTTCCAAACTGCAGTAGCAAGAGTAATTTTGCGCTCTGTTAGTTGAGGACACACATCACAAAGAAGTTTCTGAGAATGCTTCTGTCTAGGTTTTATACGAAGATATTACCGTTTCCAACGAAATCTTCACAGTTATCCAAATATCCACTTGCAGAATCTACAAAAAGAGTGTTTCCAAACTGCTATATCAAAAGAAAGGATCAACTCTGTTAGTTGAGGAAACACATCCCAAATAAGTTTCTGAGAATGCTTCTGTCTAGATTTTATGGGATGATATTTCCTTTTTCACCATAGGCCTGAAATCGCTCGAAATGTCCACTTCCAGATACTACAGAAAGACTGTTTCAAACCTACTCTATGAATGGAAATGTTCAGCTCTGTGACTTGAATGCAGATATCGCAAAGTAGTTTCAGACAGCGCTTCTGTCTAGATTTTAGATGAAGGTATTCCCGTTTCCAACGAAATCATCACAGTTATCCAAATATCCACTTACATATTCTACAAAAAGAGTGTTTCCAAACTTCTCTATCCAAAGAAAGGTTCAACTCTGTTAGTTGAAGACACACATCACAAAGAAGTTTCTGAGAATGCTTCTGTCTAGATTTTAAATGAAGATATTCCCATTTCCAATGAAATCCTCATAGCAAACCCATTATAAACTTACAGATTCTACAAAAAGAGTGATTCCAAAATGCTGTATCAAAAGAAAGGTTGAACTCTGTTAGTTCAGGACACACATCACAAAGAAGTTTCTGAGAATGCTTCTGTCTAGATTTTACATGAAGACATTCCCGTTTCCTACGAAATCTTCACAACCTTCCAAATATCCTCTTGCAGATTCTACAAAAAGAGTGTTTCCAAACTGCTGTATCAAAAGAAAGGTTCAGCTCTCTTAGTTGACGACACACATCCCAAATAAGATTCTGAGAAAGCCTCTGTCTCGTTTTTATGGGAAGATACTTCCTTTTTCACCGTAGGCCTGAAAGCGCTCGAAATGTCCACTTCCAGATACTGCAGAAAGAGTTTTTCAAACCTGCTCTATGAAACGGAATGTTCAGCTCTGAGGCTTGAATGCAGATATCACAAAGTAGTTTCTGACAGTGCTTCTGTCTAGATTTTAGAAGAAGATATTCCCGTTTCCAATGAAATCGTTAGAACTATATTGATATCCACATACAGATTCTACAAAAAGTTTTTCCAAACTGCTCTATAAAAAAAAAGGTTCAACTCTGTTAGTTGAGGACACTCATCACAAAGAAGTTTCTGAGAATGCTTCTGTCTAGATTTTATATGAAGATTTTCCCGTTTCCAATGAAATCTTCACAGTTATCCAAACATCGACTTGCAGATTCTACAAAAAGAGTGTTTCCAAACTGCTCTATCAAAAGAAAGTATCAACTCTGTTAGTTGAGGACACACATGCCAAATAAGTTTCGGAGAATGCTTCTGTGTGGATTTAATGGGGAGATATTTCGTTTTTCATCATAGGCCCGAATGCGCTCGAAATGTCCACTTCCAGACACTACAGAAAGAGGGTTTCCAACCTGCTCTATGAAAGGGAATGTTCAGCTCCATGAGTTGAATGTAGATATCACAAAGTAGTTTCTGACAGTGCTTCTGTCTAGATTTCAGATGAAGATATTCCCGTTTCCAATGAAATCGTTAGAACTATCTAGATATCCACTTACAGATTCTACAAAAAGAGTGTTTCGAAAGTGCTCTGTCAAAAGAAAGGTTCAACTCTGTTAGTTGAGGACACTCATCACGAAGAAGTTTCTGAGAATGCTTTTGTCAAGATTTTATATGAAGATATTCCCGTTTCCTATGAAATCTTCACAGTTATCCAAATATCCACTTGCAGATTCTACAAAAAGAGTGTTTCCAAACTGCTCTATCAAAAGAAAGTATCACCTCTGTTAGTTGAGGACACACATGCCAAATAAGTTTCGGAGAATGCTTCTGTGTAGATTTAATGGGGAGATATTTCGTTTTTCACCATAGGCCCGAATGCGCTCGAAATGTCCACTTCCAGACACTACAGAAAGAGGGTTTCCAACCTGCTCTATGAAAGGGAATGTTCAGCTCCGTGAGTTGAATGTAGATTTCACAAGGTAGTTTCTGACAGTGCTTCTGTCTAGATTTCAGATGAAGATATTCCCGTTTCCAATGAAATCGTTAGAACTATCTAGATATCCACTTACAGATTCTACAAAGAGTGTTTTGAAAGTGCTCTGTCAAAAGAAAGGTTCAACTCTGTTAGTTGAGGACACTCATCACGAAGAAGTTTCTGAGAATGCTTTTGTCAAGATTTTATATGAAGATATTCCCGTTTCCTATGAATTCTTCACAGTTATCCAAATATCCACTTGCAGATTCTACAAAAAGAGTGTTTCCAAACTGCTGTAGCAAAAGAAATGTTGAACTCTGTTAGTTGAGGACAAACATCACAAAGAAGTTTCTGAGAATGCTTCTGTCAAGATTTTATATGAAGATATTACCGTTTCCAACGAAATCTTTACAGTTATCCAAATATCCACTTGCAGATTCTACAAAAAGAGTGTTTCCAAACTGCCATATCAAAAGAAATGATCAAGTCTGTTAGTGGAGTAAACTCATCCCAAATAAGTTTCTTAGAATGCTTTTGTCTAGATTTTATGGGATGATAATTCCTTTTTCACCATAGGCCTGAAAGCGCTCGAAATGTCCACTTCCAGATACTACAGAAAGACTGTTTCAAACCTACTCTATGAAAGGGAATGTTCAGCTCTGTGACTTGAATGCAGATATCACAAAGTAGTTTCTGACAACCCTTCTGTCTAGATTTTAGATGAAGATATTCCCGTTTCCAATGAAATCATCACAGTTATCCAAATATCCACTTACAGATTCTACAAAAACAGTGTTTCCAAACTGCTGTAACCAAAGAAAGGTTCAACTCTGTTAGTTGAGGACACACATCACAAAGAAGTTTCTGAGAATGCTTCTGTCTAGATTTTATATGAAGATATTCCCGTTTCCAATGAAATATTCACAGTTATGCAAATATCCACTTGAAGATTCTACAAAAAGAGTGTTTCCAAACTGCTGTAGCAAAAGAAATGTTGAACTCTGTTAGTTGAGGACAAACATCACAAAGAAGTTACTGAGAATGCTTCTGTCTAGATTTTAGATGAAGATATTCCCGTTTCCAACAAAATCATCACAGTTAAACAAATATCCACTTGCAGATTCTACAAAAAGAGTGTTTCCAAACTGTTCTATCCAAAGAAAGGTTCAACTCTGTTAGTTGAGGACACACATCAGAAAGAAGTTTCTGAGAATGCTTCTGTCTAGATTTAAAATGAAGATATTCCCGTTTCCAACGAAATCCGCAGAACTGTCCCAATATCCACTTACAGATTCCACAAAAAGAGTGTTTCCAAACTGCTGTATCAAAAGAAAGGTTCAACTCTGTTAGTTGAGGACACACATCACAAAGAAGTTTCTGAGAATGCTTCTGTCTAGATTTTACATGAAGATATTCCCGTTTCCTATGAAATGTTCACATCTTTCCAGATATCCACTTGCAGATTCTACAAAAAGAGTGTTTCCAAACTGCTGTATCAAAAGAAAGGTTCAACTCTCTTAGTTGAGGACACACATCCCAAATAAGTTTCTGAGAAATCCTCTGTCTCGTTTTTATGGGAAGATACTTCCTTTTTCACCGTAGGCCTGAAAGCGCTCGAAATGTCCACTTGCAGATACTGCAGAAAGAGTGTTTCAAACCTGCTCTATGAAACGGAATGTTCAGCTCTGAGGCTTGAATGCAGATATCACAAAGTAGTTTCTGACAGTGCTTCTGTCTAGATTTTAGAAGATATTCAGGTTTCCAATGAAATCGTTAGAACTATCTTGATATCCACATACAGATTCTACAAAAAGAGTGTTTCCAATCTGCTCTATAAAAAGAAAGTTTCATCTCTATTAGTTGAGGACACTCATCACAAAGAAGTTTCTGAGAATGCTTCTGTCTAGATTTTATATGAAGATATTCCCGTTTCCAACGAAATCTTCGCAGTTATCCAAATATCGACTTGCAGATTCTACAAAAAGAGTGTTTCCAAACTGCTCTATCAAAAGAAAGTTTCAACTCTGTTAGTTGAGGACACACATGACAAATATGTTTCGGAGAATGCTTCTGTGTAGATTTAATGGGGAGATATTTCGTTTTTCACCATAGGCCCGAATGCCCTCGAAATGTCCACTTCCAGACACTACAGAAAGAGGGTTGCCATCCTGCTCTATGAAAGGGAATGTTCAGCTCCGTGAATTGAATGCAGATTTCACAAAGTAGTTTCTGACAGTGCTTCTGTCTAGATTTCAGATGAAGATATTCCCGTTTCCCATGAAATCGTTAGAACTATCTAGATATCCACTTACAGATTCTACAAAAAGAGTGTTTCGAAAGTGCTCTGTCAAAAGAAAGGTTCATCTCTGTTAGTTGAGGACACTCATCACGAAGAAGTTTCTGAGAATGCTTTTGTCAAGATTTTATATGAAGATATTCCCGTTTCCTATGAAATCTTCACAGTTATCCAAATATCCACTTGAAGATTCTACAAAAAGAGTGTTTCCAAACTGCTGTAGCAAAAGAAATGTTGAACTCTGTTAGTTGAGGACAAACATCACAAAGAAGTTTCTGAGAATGCTTCTGTCAAGATTTTATATGAAGATATTACCGTTTCCAACGAAATCTTCACAGTTATCCAAATATCCACTTGCAGATTCTACAAAAAGAGTGTTTCCAAACTGCTATATCAAAAGAAATGATCAAGTCTGTTAGTGGAGTAAACTCATCCCAAATATGTTTCTTAGAATGCTTTTGTCTAGATTTTATGGGATGATATTTCCTTTTTCACCATAGGCCTGAAAGCGCTCGAAAAGTCCACTTCCAGATACTACAGAAAGACTGTTTCAAACCTACTCTATGAAAGGAAATGTTCAGCTCTGTGACTTGAATGCAGATATCACAAAGTAGTTTCTGACAGCCCTTCTGTCTAAATTTTAGATGAAGATATTCCCGTTTCCAACGAAATCTTCACAGTTATCCAAATATCCACTTACAGATTCTACAAAAACAGTTTCCAAACTGCTGTATCCAAAGAAAGGTTCAACTCTGTTAGTTGAGGACACACATCACAAAGAAGTTTCTGAGAATGCTTCTGTCTAGATTTTATATGAAGATATTCCCGTTTCCAATGAAATCTTCACAGTTATGCAAATATCCACTTGAAGATTCTACAAAAAGAGTGTTTCCAAACTGCTGTAGCAAAAGAAATGTTGAACTCTGTTAGTTGAGGACAAACATCACAAAGAAGTTTCTGTGAATGCTTCTGTCTAGATTTTAGATGAAGATATTCCCGTTTCCAACGAAATCATCACAATTAAACAAATATCCACTTGCAGATTCTACAGAAAGAGTGTTTCCAAACTGCTCTATCCAAAGAAAGGTTCAACTCTGTTAGTTGAGGACAAACATCACAAAGAAGTTTCTGAGAATGCTTCCGTCTAGATTTTAAATGAAGATATTCCCGTTTCCAACGAAATCCTCAGAGCTCTCCCAATATCCACTTACACATTCTACAAAAAGAGTGTTTCGAAACTGCTGTAGCAAAAGAAAGGTTCAACTCTGTTAGTTGAGGACACACATCACAAAGAAGTTTCTGAGAATGCTTCTGTCTAGATTTTACATGAAGATATTCCCGTTTCCTATGAAATGTTCACATCTTTCCAGATATCCACTTGCAGATTCTACAAAAAGAGTGTTTCCAAACTGCTGTATCAAAAGAAAGGTTCAACTCTCTTAGTTGAGGACACACATCCCAAATAAGTTTCTGAGAAATCCTCTGTCTCGTTTTTATGGGAAGATACTTCCTTTTTCACCGTAGGCCTGAAAGCGCTCGAAATGTCCACTTGCAGATACTGCAGAAAGAGTGTTTCAAACCTGCTCTATGAAACGGAATGTTCAGCTCTGAGGCTTGAATGCAGATATCACAAAGTAGTTTCTGACAGTGCTTCTGTCTAGATTTTAGAAGATATTCAGGTTTCCAATGAAATCGTTAGAACTATCTTGATATCCACATACAGATTCTACAAAAAGAGTGTTTCCAATCTGCTCTATAAAAAGAAAGTTTCATCTCTATTAGTTGAGGACACTCATCACAAAGAAGTTTCTGAGAATGCTTCTGTCTAGATTTTATATGAAGATATTCCCGTTTCCAACGAAATCTTCGCAGTTATCCAAATATCGACTTGCAGATTCTACAAAAAGAGTGTTTCCAAACTGCTCTATCAAAAGAAAGTTTCAACTCTGTTAGTTGAGGACACACATGACAAATATGTTTCGGAGAATGCTTCTGTGTAGATTTAATGGGGAGATATTTCGTTTTTCACCATAGGCCCGAATGCCCTCGAAATGTCCACTTCCAGACACTACAGAAAGAGGGTTGCCATCCTGCTCTATGAAAGGGAATGTTCAGCTCCGTGAATTGAATGCAGATTTCACAAAGTAGTTTCTGACAGTGCTTCTGTCTAGATTTCAGATGAAGATATTCCCGTTTCCCATGAAATCGTTAGAACTATCTAGATATCCACTTACAGATTCTACAAAAAGAGTGTTTCGAAAGTGCTCTGTCAAAAGAAAGGTTCAACTCTGTTAGTTGAGGACACTCATCACGAAGAAGTTTCTGAGAATGCTTTTGTCAAGATTTTATATGAAGATATTCCCGTTTCCTATGAAATCTTCACAGTTATCCAAATATCCACTTGAAGATTCTACAAAAAGAGTGTTTCCAAACTGCTGTAGCAAAAGAAATGTTGAACTCTGTTAGTTGAGGACAAACATCACAAAGAAGTTTCTGAGAATGCTTCTGTCAAGATTTTATATGAAGATATTACCGTTTCCAACGAAATCTTCACAGTTATCCAAATATCCACTTGCAGATTCTACAAAAAGAGTGTTTCCAAACTGCTATATCAAAAGAAATGATCAAGTCTGTTAGTGGAGTAAACTCATCCTAAATAAGTTTCTTAGAATGCTTCTGTCTAGATTTTATGGGATGATACTTCCTTTTTCACCATAGGCCTGAAAGCGCTCGAAATGTCCACTTCCAGATACTACAGAAAGACTGTTTCAAACCTACTCTATGAAAGGAAATGTTCAGCTCTGTGACTTGAATGCAGATATCACAAAGTAGTTTCTGACAGCCCTTCTGTCTAAATTTTAGATGAAGATATTCCCGTTTCCAACGAAATCTTCACAGTTATCCAAATATCCACTTACAGATTCTACAAAAACAGTTTCCAAACTGCTGTATCCAAAGAAAGGTTCAACTCTGTTAGTTGAGGACACACATCACAAAGAAGTTTCTGAGAATGCTTCTGTCTAGATTTTATATGAAGATATTCCCGTTTCCAATGAAATCTTCACAGTTATGCAAATATCCACTTGAAGATTCTACAAAAAGAGTGTTTCCAAACTGCTGTAGCAAAAGAAATGTTGAACTCTGTTAGTTGAGGACAAACATCACAAAGAAGTTTCTGTGAATGCTTCTGTCTAGATTTTAGATGAAGATATTCCCGTTTCCAACGAAATCATCACAATTAAACAAATATCCACTTGCAGATTCTACAGAAAGAGTGTTTCCAAACTGCTCTATCCAAAGAAAGGTTCAACTCTGTTAGTTGAGGACACACATCACAAAGAAGTTTCTGAGAATGCTTCCGTCTAGATTTTAAATGAAGATATTCCCGTTTCCAACGAAATCCTCAGAGCTCTCCCAATATCCACTTACACATTCTACAAAAAGAGTGTTTCGAAACTGCTGTAGCAAAAGAAAGGTTCAACTCTGTTAGTTGAGGACACACATCACAAAGAAGTTTCTGAGAATGCTTCTGTCTAGATTTTACATGAAGATATTCCCGTTTCCTATGAAATCTTCACAGCTTTCCAAATATCCACTTGCAGATTCTACAAAAAGAGTGTTTCCAAACTGCTGTATCAAAAGAAAGGTTCAACTCTCTTAGTTGAGGACACACATCCCAAATAAGTTTCTGAGAAATCTTCTGTCTCTTTTTTATGGGAGGATACTTCCTTTTTCACCGTAGGCCTGACAGCGCTCGAAATGTCCACTTCCAGATACTGCAGAAAGAGGGTTTCAAACCTGCTCTATGAAACGGAATGTTCAGCTCTGAGGCTTGAATGCAGATATCACAAAGTAGTTTCTGACAGTGCTTCTGTCTAGATTTCAGAAGAAGATATTCCCGTTTCCAATGAAATCGTTAGAACTATCTTGATATCCACATACAGATTCTACAAAAAGAGTGTTTCCAATCTGCTCTATAAAAAGAAAGTTTCATCTCTGTTAGTTGAGGACACTCATCACAAAGAAGTTTCTGAGAATGCTTCTGTCTAGATTTTATATGAAGATATTCCCGTTTCCAACGAAATCTTCGCAGTTATCCAAATATCGACTTGCAGATTCTACAAAAAGAGTGTTTCCAAACTGCTCTATCAAAAGAAAGTTTCAACTCTGTTAGTTGAGGACACACATGACAAATATGTTTCGGAGAATGCTTCTGTGTAGATTTAATGGGGAGATATTTCGTTTTTCACCATAGGCCCGAATGCCCTCGAAATGTCCACTTCCAGACACTACAGAAAGAGGGTTGCCATCCTGCTCTATGAAAGGGAATGTTCAGCTCCGTGAATTGAATGCAGATTTCACAAAGTAGTTTCTGACAGTGCTTCTGTCTAGATTTCAGATGAAGATATTCCCGTTTCCCATGAAATCGTTAGAACTATCTAGATATCCACTTACAGATTCTACAAAAAGAGTGTTTCGAAAGTGCTCTGTCAAAAGAAAGGTTCAACTCTGTTAGTTGAGGACACTCATCACGAAGAAGTTTCTGAGAATGCTTTTGTCAAGATTTTATATGAAGATATTCCCGTTTCCTATGAAATCTTCACAGTTATCCAAATATCCACTTGAAGATTCTACAAAAAGAGTGTTTCCAAACTGCTGTAGCAAAAGAAATGTTGAACTCTGTTAGTTGAGGACAAACATCACAAAGAAGTTTCTGAGAATGCTTCTGTCAAGATTTTATATGAAGATATTACCGTTTCCAACGAAATCTTCACAGTTATCCAAATATCCACTTGCAGATTCTACAAAAAGAGTGTTTCCAAACTGCTATATCAAAAGAAATGATCAAGTCTGTTAGTGGAGTAAACTCATCCTAAATAAGTTTCTTAGAATGCTTCTGTCTAGATTTTATGGGATGATACTTCCTTTTTCACCATAGGCCTGAAAGCGCTCGAAATGTCCACTTCCAGATACTACAGAAAGACTGTTTCAAACCTACTCTATGAAAGGAAATGTTCAGCTCTGTGACTTGAATGCAGATATCACAAAGTAGTTTCTGACAGCCCTTCTGTCTAAATTTTAGATGAAGATATTCCCGTTTCCAACGAAATCTTCACAGTTATCCAAATATCCACTTACAGATTCTACAAAAACAGTTTCCAAACTGCTGTATCCAAAGAAAGGTTCAACTCTGTTAGTTGAGGACACACATCACAAAGAAGTTTCTGAGAATGCTTCTGTCTAGATTTTATATGAAGATATTCCCGTTTCCAATGAAATCTTCACAGTTATGCAAATATCCACTTGAAGATTCTACAAAAAGAGTGTTTCCAAACTGCTGTAGCAAAAGAAATGTTGAACTCTGTTAGTTGAGGACAAACATCACAAAGAAGTTTCTGTGAATGCTTCTGTCTAGATTTTAGATGAAGATATTCCCGTTTCCAACGAAATCATCACAATTAAACAAATATCCACTTGCAGATTCTACAGAAAGAGTGTTTCCAAACTGCTCTATCCAAAGAAAGGTTCAACTCTGTTAGTTGAGGACACACATCACAAAGAAGTTTCTGAGAATGCTTCCGTCTAGATTTTAAATGAAGATATTCCCGTTTCCAACGAAATCCTCAGAGCTCTCCCAATATCCACTTACACATTCTACAAAAAGAGTGTTTCGAAACTGCTGTAGCAAAAGAAAGGTTCAACTCTGTTAGTTGAGGACACACATCACAAAGAAGTTTCTGAGAATGCTTCTGTCTAGATTTTACATGAAGATATTCCCGTTTCCTATGAAATCTTCACAGCTTTCCAAATATCCACTTGCAGATTCTACAAAAAGAGTGTTTCCAAACTGCTGTATCAAAAGAAAGGTTCAACTCTCTTAGTTGAGGACACACATCCCAAATAAGTTTCTGAGAAATCTTCTGTCTCGTTTTTATGGGAGGATACTTCCTTTTTCACCGTAGGCCTGACAGCGCTCGAAATGTCCACTTCCAGATACTGCAGAAAGAGGGTTTCAAACCTGCTCTATGAAACGGAATGTTCAGCTCTGAGGCTTGAATGCAGATATCACAAAGTAGTTTCTGACAGTGCTTCTGTCTAGATTTCAGAAGAAGATATTCCCGTTTCCAATGAAATCGTTAGAACTATCTTGATATCCACATACAGATTCTACAAAAAGAGTGTTTCCAAACTGCTCTAGAAAAAGAAAGGTTCAACTCTGTTAGTTGAGGACACTCATCACAAAGAAGTTTCTGAGAATGCTTCTGTCTAGATTTTATATGGAGATATTCCCGTTTCCAACGAAATCTTCACAGTTATCCAAACATCGACTTGCAGATTCTACAAAAAGAGTGTTTCCAAACTGCTCTATCAAAAGAAAGTTTCAACTCTGTTAGTTGAGGACACACATCCCAAATAAGTTTCTGAGAACGCTTCTGTGTAGATTTAAAGGGGAGATATTTCGTTTTTCACCATAGGCCCGAATGCGCTCGAAATGTCCACTTCCAGACACTACAGAAAGAGGGTTTCCAACCTGCTCTATGAAAGGGAATGTTCACCTCTGTGACTTGAATGCAGATATCACAAAGTAGTTTCTGACAGTGCTTCTGTCTAGAATTTAGATGAAGATATTCCCGTTTCCAACGAAATCCTTAGGACTATCTAGATATCCAATTACAGATTCCACAAAAAGAGTGTTTCCAAACTGCTCTATAAAAAGAAAGGTTCAACTCTGTAAGTTGAGGACACTCATCACAAAGAAGTTTCTGAGAATGCTTTTGTAAAGGTTTTATATGAAGATATTCCCGTTTCCTATGAAATCTTCACAGTTATCCAAATATCCACTTGAAGATTCTACCAAAAGAGTGTTTCCAAACTGCTGTAGCAAAAGAAATGTTGAACTCTGTTAGTTGAGGACAAACATCACAAAGAAGTTTCTGAGAATGCTTCTGTCAAGATTTTATATGAAGATATTACCGTTTCCAATGAAATCTTTACAGTTATCCAAATATCCACTTGCAGATTCTACAAAAAGAGTGTTTCCAAACTGCTATATCAAAAGAAATGATCAAGTCTGTTAGTGGAGTAAACTCATCCCAAATAAGTTTCTTAGAATGCTTTTGTCTAGATTTTATGGGATGATATTTCCTTTTTCACCATAGGCCTGAAAGCGCTCGAAAAGTCCACTTCCAGATACTACAAAAAGACTGTTTCAAACCTACTCTATGAAAGGGAATGTTCAGCTCTGTGACTTGAATGCTGATATCACAAAGTAGTTTCTGACAGCCCTTCTGTCTAGATTTTAGATGAAGATATTCCCGTTTCCAACGAAATCATCACAGTTATCCAAATATCCACTTATAGATTCTACAAAAACAGTGTTTCCACACTGCTGTATCCAAAGAAAGGTTCAACTCTGTTAGTTGAGGACACACATCACAAAGAAGTTTCTGAGAATGCTTCTGTCTAGATTTTATATGAAGATATTCCCGTTTCCAATGAAATCTTCACAGTTATGCAAATATCCACTTGAAGATTCTACAAAAAGAGTGTTTCCAAACTGCTGTAGCAAAAGAAATGTTGAACTCTGTTAGTTGAGGACAAACATCACAAAGAAGTTACTGAGAATGCTTCTGTCTAGATTTTAGATGAAGATATTCCCGTTTCCAACGAAATCATCACAGTTAAACAAATATCCACTTGCAGATTCTACAAAAAGAGTGTTTCCAAACTGCTCTATCCAAAGAAAGGTTCAACTCTGTTAGTTGAGGACACACATCACAAAGAAGTTTCTGAGAATGCTTCTGTCTAGATTTTAAATGAAGATATTCCCATTTCCAACGAAATCCTCAGAGCTGTCCCAATATCCACTTACAGATTCTACAAAAAGAGTGTTTCCAAACTGCTGTATCAAAAGAAATGTTCAACTCTGTTTGTGGAGGACACACATCACAAAGAAGTTTCTGAGAATGCTTCTGTCTAGATTTTACATGAAGATATTCCCGTTTCCTATGAAATCTTCACAGCTTTCCAAATATCCACTTGCAGATTCTACAAAAAGAGTGTTTCCAAACTGCTGTATCCAAAGAAAGGTTCATCTCTGTTAGTTGAGGACACACATCACAAAGAAGTTTCTGAGAATGCTTCTGTCTAGATTTTAAACGAAGATATTGCCGTTTCCAACGAAATCGTTAGGACTATCTAGATATCCAATTACACATTCCACAAAAAGAGTGTTTCCAAACTGCTCTATCAAAAGAAAGGTGCAACTCTGTTAGTTGAGGACACTCATCACAAAGACGTTGCTGAGAATGCTTCTGTCTAGATTTTATATGAAGATATTCCCGTTTCCAACGAAATCTTCATGGTTATCCAAACATCGACTTCCAGATTATACAAAAAGATTGTTTCCAAACTGCTCTATCAAAAGAAAGGTATAATTCTGTTAGATGAGGACACACATCCCAAATAAGTTTCTGAGGATGCTTCTGTCTAGATTTTATGGGAAGATATTTCGTTTTTTACCATAGGCCCGAAAGCGCTCTAAATGTCCACTTCCAGACACTACAGAAAGAGGGTTTCAAACCTGCTATATGAAAGGGAATGTTCAGCTCTGTGACTTAAATGCAGATATCACAAAGTAGTTTCTGAAAGTGCTTCTGTCTAGATTTCAGATGAAGATATTCCCGTTTCCAATGAAATCATTAGAACTATCTAGATATCCACTTACAGATTCTACAAAAAGAGTGTTTCCAAAGTGCTCTGTCAAAAGAAAGGTTCAACTCTGTTAGTTGAGGACACTCCTCACAAAGAAGTTTCTGAGAATGCTTCTGTCTAGATTTTATATGAAGATATTCCCGTTTCCAACGAAATCTTCACAGTTATCCAAATATCCACTTGAAGATTCTACAAAAAGAGTGTTTCCAAACTGCTGTAGCAAGAGTAATTTTGCGCTCTGTTAGTTGAGGACACACATCACAAAGAAGTTTCTGAGAATGCTTCTGTCTAGGTTTTATACGAAGATATTACCGTTTCCAACGAAATCTTCACAGTTATCCAAATATCCACTTGCAGAATCTACAAAAAGAGTGTTTCCAAACTGCTATATCAAAAGAAAGGATCAACTCTGTTAGTTGAGGAAACACATCCCAAATAAGTTTCTGAGAATGCTTCTGTCTAGATTTTATGGGATGATATTTCCTTTTTCACCATAGGCCTGAAATCGCTCGAAATGTCCACTTCCAGATACTACAGAAAGACTGTTTCAAACCTACTCTATGAATGGAAATGTTCAGTTCTGAGACTTGAATGCAGATATCGCAAAGTAGTTTCAGACAGCGCTTCTGTCTAGATTTTAGATGAAGGTATTCCCGTTTCCAACGAAATCATCACAGTTATCCAAATATCCACTTACATATTCTACAAAAAGAGTGTTTCCAAACTGCTCTATCCAAAGAAAGGTTCAACTCTGTTAGTTGAGGACACACATCACAAAGAAGTTTCTGAGAATGCTTCTGTCTAGATTTTAAATGAAGATATTCCCATTTCCAATGAAATCCTCATAGCAAACCCATTATAAACTTACAGATTCTACAAAAAGAGTGATTCAAAATTGCTGTATCAAAAGAAAAGTTGAACTCTGTTAGTTCAGGACACACATCACAAAGAAGTTTCTGAGAATGCTTCTGTCTAGATTTTACATGAAGACATTCCCGTTTCCTACGAAATCTTCACAACCTTCCAAATATCCTCTTGCAGATTCTACAAAAAGAGTGTTTCCAAACTGCTGTATGAAAAGAAAGGTTCAGCTCTCTTAGTTGACGACACACATCCCAAATAAGATTCTGAGAAAGCCTCTGTCTCGTTTTTATGGGAAGATACTTCCTTTTTCACCGTAGGCCTGAAAGCGCTGGAAATGTCCACTTCCAGATACTGCAGAAAGAGTTTTTCAAACCTGCTCTATGAAACGGAATGTTCAGCTCTGAGGCTTGAATGCAGATATCACAAAGTAGTTTCTGACAGTGCTTCTGTCTAGATTTTAGAAGAAGATATTCCCGTTTCCAATGAAATCGTTAGAACTATCTTGATATCCACATACAGATTCTACAAAAAGAGTTTTTCCAAACTGCTCTATAAAAAAAAAGGTTCAACTCTGTTAGTTGAGGACACTCATCACAAAGAAGTTTCTGAGAATGCTTCTGTCTAGATTTTATAGGAAGATTTTCCCGTTTCCAATGAAATCTTCACAGTTATCCAAACATCGACTTGCAGATTCTACAAAAAGAGTGTTTCCAAACTGCTCTATCAAAAGAAAGTATCAACTCTGTTAGTTGAGGACACACATGCCAAATAAGTTTCGGAGAATGCTTCTGTGTAGATTTAATTGGGAGATATTTCGTTTTTCACCATAGGCCCGAATGCGCTCGAAATGTCCACTTCCAGACACTACAGAAAGAGGGTTTCCAACCTGCTCTATGAAAGGGAATGTTCAGCTCCGTGAGTTGAATGTAGATATCACAAAGTTGTTTCTGACAGTGCTTCTGTCTAGATTTCAGATGAAGATATTCCCCTTTCCAATGAAATCGTTAGAACTATCTAGATATCCACTTACAGATTCTACAAAAAGAGTGTTTCGAAAGTGCTCTGTCAAAAGAAAGGTTCAACTCTGTTAGTTGAGGACACTCATCACGAAGAAGTTTCTGAGAATGCTTTTGTCAAGATTTTATATGAAGATATTCCCGTTTCCTATGAAATCTTCACAGTTATCCAAATATCCACTTGAAGATTCTACAAAAAGAGTGTTTCCAAACTGCTGTAGCAAAAGAAATGTTGAACTCTGTTAGTTGAGGACAAACATCACAAAGAGGTTTCTGTGAAAGCTTCTGTCAAGATTTTATATGAAGATATTACCGTTTCCAACGAAATCTTTACAGTTCTCCAAATATCGACTTGCAGATTCTACAAAAAGAGTGTTTCCAAACTGCCATATCAAAAGAAATGATCAAGTCTGTTAGTGGAGTAAACTCATCCCAAATAAGTTTATTAGAATGCTTTTGTCTAGATTTTATGGGATGATATTTCCTTTTTCACCATAGGCCTGAAAGCGCTCGAAATGTCCACTTCCAGATACTACAGAAAGACTGTTTCAAACCTACTCTATGAAAGGGAATTTTCAGCTCTGTGACTTGAATGCAGATATCACAAAGTAGTTTCTGACAGCCCTTCTGTCTAGATTTTAGATGAAGATATTCCCGTTTCCAACGAAATCATCACAGTTATCCAAATATCCACTTACAGATTCTAAAAAAACAGTGTTTCCAAACTGCTGTATCCAAAGAAAGGTTCAACTCTGTTAGTTGAGGACACACATCACAAAGAAGTTTCTGAGAATGCTTCTGTCTAGATTTTATATGAAGATATTCCCGTTTCCAATGAAATCTTCACAGTTATGCAAATATCCACTTGAAGATTCTACAAAAAGAGTGTTTCCAAACTGCTGTAGCAAAAGAAATGTTGAACTCTGTTAGTTGAGGACAAACATCACAAAGAAGTTTCTGAGAATGCTTCTGTCTAGATTTTAGATGAAGATATTCCCGTTACCAACGAAATCATCACAGTTAAACAAATATCCACTTACAGATTCTACAAAAAGAGTGTTTCCAAACTGCTCTATCCAAAGAAAGGTTCAACTCTGTTAGTTGAGGACACACATCAGAAAGAAGTTTCTGAGAATGCTTCTGTCTAGATTTTAAATGAAGATATTCCCGTTTCCAACGAAATCCTCAGAGCTGTCCCAATATCCACTTACAGATTCTACAAAAAGAGTGTTTCCAAACTGCTGTATCAAAAGAAAGTTTCAACTCTGTTAGTTAAGGACACACGTCACAAAGAAGTTTCTGAGAATGCTTCTGTCTAGATTTTACATGAAGATATTCCCGTTTCCTATGAAATCTTCACAGCTTTCCAAATATCCACTTGCAGATTCTACAAAAAGAGTGTTTCCAAACTGCTGTATCAAAAGAAAGTTTCAACTCTCTTAGTTGAGGATACACATCCCAAATAAGTTTCTGAGAAATCCTCTGTCTCGTTTTTATTGGAAGATACTTCCTTTTTCACCGTAGGCCTGAAAGAGCTCGAAATGTCCACTTGCAGATACTGCAGAAAGAGTGTTTCAAACCTGCTCTATGAAACGGAATGTTCAGCTCTGAGGCTTGAATGCAGATATCACAAAGTAATTTCTGACAGTGCTTCTGTCTAGATTTTAGAAGAAGATATTCCCGTTTCCTATGAAATCTTCACAGCTTTCCAAATATCCACATACAGATTCTACAAAAAGAGTGTTTAAAAACTGCTCTATAAAAAGAAAGTTTCATCTCTATTAGTTGAGGACACTCATCACAAAGAAGTTTCTGAGAATGCTTCTGTCTAGATTTTATATGAAGATATTCCCGTTTCCAACGAAATCTTCACAGTTATCCAAATATCGACTTGCAGATTCTACAAAAAGAGTGTTTCCAAACTGCTCTATCAAAAGAAAGTTTCAACTCTGTTAGTTGAGGACACACATGCCAAATAAGTTTCGGAGAATGCTTCTGTGTAGATTTAATGGGGAGATATTACGTTTTTCACCATAGGCCAGAATGCGCTCGAAATGTCCACTTCCAGACACTACAGAAAGAGGGTTGCCAACCTGCTCTATGAAAGGGAATGTTCAGCTCCGTGAATTGAATGCAGATTTCACAAAGTAGTTTCTGACAGTGCTTCTGTCTAGATTTCAGATGAAGATATTCCCGTTTCCCATGAAATCGTTAGAACTATCTAGATATCCACTTACAGATTCTACAAAAAGAGTGTTTCGAAAGTGCTCTGTCAAAAGAAAGGTTCAACTCTGTTAGTTGAGGACACTCATCACGAAGAAGTTTCTGAGAATGCTTTTGTCAAGATTTTATATGAAGATATTCCCGTTTCCTATGAAATCTTCACAGTTATCCAAATATCCACTTGAAGATTCTACAAAAAGAGTGTTTCCAAACTGCTGTAGCAAAAGAAATGTTGAACTCTGTTAGTTGAGGACAAACATCACAAAGAAGTTTCTGAGAATGCTTCTGTCAAGATTTTATATGAAGATATTACCGTTTCCAACGAAATCTTCACAGTTATCCAAATATCCACTTGCAGATTCTACAAAAAGAGTGTTTCCAAACTGCTATATCAAAAGAAATGATCAAGTCTGTTAGTGGAGTAAACTCATCCTAAATAAGTTTCTTAGAATGCTTCTGTCTAGATTTTATGGGATGATACTTCCTTTTTCACCATAGGACTGAAAGCGCTCGAAATGTCCACTTCCAGATACTACAGAAAGACTGTTTCAAACCTACTCTATGAAAGGGAATGTTCAGCTCTGTGACTTGAATGCAGATATCACAAAGTAGTTTCTGACAGCCCTTCTGTCTAGATTTTAGATGAAGATATTCCCGTTTCCAACGAAATCATCACAGTTATCCAAATATCCACTTACAGATTCTACAAAAACAGTTTCCAAACTTCTGTATCCAAAGAAAGGTTCAACTCTGTTAGTTGAGGACACACATCACAAAGAAGTTTCTGAGAATGCTTCTGTTTAGATTGTATATGAAGATATTCCCGTTTCCAATGAAATCTTCACAGTTATGCAAATATCCACTTGAAGATTCTACAAAAAGAGTGTTTCCAAACTGCTGTAGCAAAAGAAATGTTGAACTCTGTTAGTTGAGGACAAACATCACAAAGAAGTTTCTGAGAATGCTTCTGTCTAGATTTTATATGAAAATATTCCCGTTTCCAATTAAATCTTCACAGTTATGCAAATATCCACTTGAAGATTCTACAAAAAGAGTTTTTCCAAACTGCTGTAGCAAAAGAAATGTTGAACTCTGTTAGTTGAGGACAAACATCACAAAGAAGTTTCTGAGAATGCTTCTGTCAAGATTTTATATGAAGATATTACCGTTTCCAACGAAATCTTCACAGTTATCCAAATATCCACTTGCACATTCTACAAAAAGAGTGTTTCCAAACTGCTATATCAAAAGAAATGATCAAGTCTGTAAGTGGAGTAAACTCATCCTAAATAAGTTTCTTAGAATGCTTCTGTCTAGATTTTATGGGATGATACTTCCTTTTTCACCATAGGCCTGAAAGCGCTCGAAATGTCCACTTCCAGATACTACAGAAAGACTGTTTCAAACCTACTCTATGAAAGGGAATGTTCAGCTCTGTGACTTGAATGCAGATATCACAAAGTAGTTTCTGACAGCGCTTCTGTCTAGATTTTAGATGAAGATATTCCCGTTTCCAACGAAATCATCACAGTTATCCAAATATCCACTTACAGATTCTACAAAAACAGTTTCCAAACTGCTGTATCCAAAGAAAGGTTCAACTCTGTTAGTTGAGGACACACATCACAAAGAAGTTTCTGAGAATGCTTCTGTCTAGATTTTATATGAAGATATTCCCGTTTCCAATGAAATCTTCACAGTTAGGCAAATATCCACTTGAAGATTCTACAAAAAGAGTGTTTCCAAACTGCTGTAGCAAAAGAAATGTTGAACTCTGTTAGTTGAGGACAAACATCACAAAGAAGTTTCTGAGAATGCTTCTGTCTAGATTTTAGATGAAGATATTCCCGTTTCCAACGAAATCATCACAGTTAAACAAATATCCACTTGCAGATTCTACAAAAAGAGTGTTTCCAAACTCCTCTATCCAAAGAAAGGTTCAACTCTGTTAGTTGAGGACACACATCACAAAGAAGTTTCTGAGAATGCTTCCGTCTAGATTTTAAATGAAGATATTCCCGTTTCCAACGAAATCCTCAGAACTCTCCCAATATCCACTTACAGATTCTACAAAAAGAGTGTTTCCAAACTGCTGTAGCAAAAGAAAGGTTCAACTCTGTTAGTTGAGGACACACATCACAAAGAAGTTTCTGAGAATGCTTCTGTCTAGATTTTACATGACGATATTCCCGTTTCCTATGAAATCTTCACAGCTTTCCAAATATCCACTTGCAGATTCTACAAAAAGAGTGTTTCCAAACTGCTGTATCAAAAGAAAGGTTCAACTCTCTTAGTTGAGGACACACATCCCAAATAAGTTTCTGAGAAATCTTCTGTCTCGTTTTTATGGGAGGATACTTCCTTTTTCACCGTAGGCCTGAAAGCGCTCGAAATGTCCACTTGCAGATACTGCAGAAAGAGTGTTTCAAACCTGCTCTATGAAACGGAATGTTCAGCTCTGAGGCTTGAATGCAGATATCACAAAGTAGTTTCTGACAGTGCTTCTGTCTAGATTTCAGAAGAAGATATTCCCGTTTCCAATGAAATCGTTAGAACTATCTTGATATCCACATACAGATTCTACAAAAAGAGTGTTTCCAAACTGCTCTAGAAAAAGAAAGGTTCAACTCTGTTAGTTGAGGACACTCATCACAAAGAAGTTTCTGAGAATGCTTCTGTCTAGATTTTATATGAAGATATTCCCGTTTCCAACGAAATCTTCACAGTTATCCAAACATCGACTTGCAGATTCTACAAAAAGAGTGTTTCCAAACTGCTCTATCAAAAGAAAGTTTCAACTCTGTTAGTTGAGGACACACATCCCAAATAAGTTTCTGAGAACGCTTCTGTGTAGATTTAAAGGGGAGATATTTCGTTTTTCACCATAGGCCCGATTGCGCTCGAAATGTCCACTTCCAGACACTACAGAAAGAGGGTTTCCAACCTGCTCTATGAAAGGGAATGTTCACCTCTGTGACTTGAAAGCAGATATCACAAAGTAGTTTCTGACAGTGCTTCTGTCTAGAATTTAGATGAAGATATTCCCGTTTCCAACGAAATCCTTAGGACTATCTAGATATCCAATTACAGATTCCACAAAAAGAGTGTTTCCAAACTGCTCTATAAAAAGAAAGGTTCAACTCTGTAAGTTGAGGACACTCATCACAAAGAAGTTTCTGAGAATGCTTTTGTAAAGGTTTTATATGAAGATATTCCCGTTTCCTATGAAATCTTCACAGTTATCCAAATATCCACTTGAAGATTCTACCAAAAGAGTGTTTCCAAACTGCTGTAGCAAAAGAAATGTTGAACTCTGTTAGTTGAGGACAAACATCACAAAGAAGTTTCTGAGAATGCTTCTGTCAAGATTTTATATGAAGATATTACCGTTTCCAACGAAATCTTTACAGTTATCCAAATATCCACTTGCAGATTCTACAAAAAGAGTGTTTCCAAACTGCTATATCAAAAGAAATGATCAAGTCTGTTAGTGGAGTAAACTCATCCCAAATATGTTTCTTAGAATGCTTTTGTCTAGATTTTATGGGATGATATTTCCTTTTTCACCATAGGCCGGAAAGCGCTCGAAAAGTCCACTTCCAGATACTACAAAAAGACTGTTTCAAACCTACTCTATGAAAGGGAATGGTCAGCTCTGTGACTTGAATGCAGATATCACAAAGTAGTTTCTGACAGCCCTTCTGTCTAGATTTTAGATGAAGATATTCCCGTTTCCAACGAAATCATCACAGTTATCCAAATATCCACTTATAGATTCTACAAAAACAGTGTTTCCACACTGCTGTATCCAAAGAAAGGTTCAACTCTGTTAGTTGAGGACACACATCACAAAGAAGTTTCTGAGAATGCTTCTGTCTAGATTTTATATGAAGATATTCCCGTTTCCAATGAAATCTTCACAGTTATGCAAATATCCACTTGAAGATTCTACAAAAAGAGTGTTTCCAAACTGCTGTAGCAAAAGAAATGTTGAACTCTGTTAGTTGAGGACAAACATCACAAAGAAGTTTCTGAGAATGCTTCCGTCTAGATTTTAGATGGAGATATTCCCGTTTCCAACGAAATCATCACAGTTAAACAAATATCCACTTGCAGATTCTACAAAAAGAGTGTTTCCAAACTGCTCTGTCCAAAGAAAGGTTCAACTCTGTTAGTTGAGGACACACATCACAAAGAAGTTTCTGAGAATGCTTCTGTCTAGATTTTAAATGAAGATATTCCCATTTCCAACGAAATCCTCAGAGCTGTCCCAATATCCACTTACAGATTCTACAAAAAGAGTGTTTCCAAACTGCTGTATCAAAAGAAATGTTCAACTCTGTTTGTGGAGGACACACATCACAAAGAAGTTTCTGAGAATGCTTCTGTCTAGATTTTACATGAAGATATTCCCGTTTCCTATGAAATCTTCACAGCTTTCCAAATATCCACTTGCAGATTCTACAAAAAGAGTGTTTCCAAACTGCTGTATCCAAAGAAAGGTTCATCTCTGTTAGTTGAGGACACACGTCACAAAGAAGTTTCTGAGAATGCTTCTGTCTAGATTTTAAACGAAGATATTGCCGTTTCCAACGAAATCGTTAGGACTATCTAGATATCCAATTACACATTCCACAAAAAGAGTGTTTCCAAACTGCTCTATCAAAAGAAAGGTGCAACTCTGTTAGTTGAGGACACTCATCACAAAGACGTTTCTGAGAATGCTTCTGTCTAGATTTTATATGAAGATATTCCCGTTTCCAACGAAATCTTCATGGTTATCCAAACATCGACTTCCAGATTATACAAAAAGATTGTTTCCAAACTGCTCTATCAAAAGAAAGGTATAATTCTGTTAGTTGAGGACGCACATCCCAAATAAGTTTCTGAGGATGCTTCTGTCTAGATTTTATGGGAAGATATTTCGTTTTTTACCATAGGCCCGAAAGCGCTCGAAATGTCCACTTCCAGACACTACAGAAAGAGGGTTTCAAACCTGCTATATGAAAGGGAATGTTCAGCTCTGTGACTTAAATGCAGATATCACAAAGTAGTTTCTGAAAGTGCTTCTGTCTAGATTTCAGATGAAGATATTCCCGTTTCCAATGAAATCATTAGAACTATCTAGATATCCACTTACAGATTCTACAAAAAGAGTGTTTCCAAAGTGCTCTGTCAAAAGAAAGGTTCAACTCTGTTAGTTGAGGACACTCCTCACAAAGAAGTTTCTGAGAATGCTTCTGTCTAGATTTTATATGAAGATATTCCCGTTTCCAACGAAATCTTCACAGTTATCCAAATATCCACTTGAAGATTCTACAAAAAGAGTGTTTCCAAACTGCTGTAGCAAGAGTAATTTTGCGCTCTGTTAGTTGAGGACACACATCACAAAGAAGTTTCTGAGAATGCTTCTCTCTAGGTTTTATACGAAGATATTACCGTTTCCAATGAAATCTTCACAGTTATCCAAATATCCACTTGCAGAATCTACAAAAAGAGTGTTTCCAAACTGCTATATCAAAAGAAAGGATCAACTCTGTTAGTTGAGGAAACACATCCCAAATAAGTTTCTGAGAATGCTTCTGTCTAGATTTTATGGGATGATATTTCCTTTTTCACCATAGGCCTGAAATCGCTCGAAATGTCCACTTCCAGATACTACAGAAAGACTGTTTCAAACCTACTCTATGAATGGAAATGTTCAGCTCTGTGACTTGAATGCAGATATCGCAAAGTAGTTTCAGACAGCGCTTCTGTCTAGATTTTAGATGAAGGTATTCCCGTTTCCAACAAAATCATCACAGTTATCCAAATATCCACTTACATATTCTACAAAAAGAGTGTTTCCAAACTTCTCTATCCAAAGAAAGGTTCAACTCTGTTAGTTGAAGACACACATCACAAAGAAGTTTCTGAGAATGCTTCTGTCTAGATTTTAAATGAAGATATTCCCATTTCCAATGAAATCCTCATAGCAAACCCATTATAAACTTACAGATTCTACAAAAAGAGTGATTCCAAATTGCTGTATCAAAAGAAAAGTTGAACTCTGTTAGTTCAGGACACACATCACAAAGAAGTTTCTGAGAATGCTTCTGTCTAGATTTTACATGAAGACATTCCCGTTTCCTACGAAATCTTCACAACCTTCCAAATATCCTCTTGCAGATTCTACAAAAAGAGTGTTTCCAAACTGCTGTATGAAAAGAAAGGTTCAGCTCTCTTAGTTGACGACACACATCCCAAATAAGATTCTGAGAAAGCCTCTGTCTCGTTTTTATGGGAAGATACTTCCTTTTTCACCGTAGGCCTGAAAGCGCTGGAAATGTCCACTTCCAGATACTGCAGAAAGAGTGTTTCAAACCTGCTCTATGAAACGGAATGTTCAGCTCTGAGGCTTGAATGCAGATATCACAAAGTAGTTTCTGACAGTGCTTCTGTCTAGATTTTAGAAGAAGATATTCCCGTTTCCAATGAAATCGTTAGAACTATCTTGATATCCACATACAGATTCTACAAAAAGAGTTTTTCCAAACTGCTCTATAAAAAAAAAGGTTCAACTCTGTTAGTTGAGGACACTCATCACAAAGAAGTTTCTGAGAATGCTTCTGTCTAGATTTTATAGGAAGATTTTCCCGTTTCCAATGAAATCTTCACAGTTATCCAAACATCGACTTGCAGATTCTACAAAAAGAGTGTTTCCAAACTGCTCTATCAAAAGAAAGTATCAACTCTGTTAGTTGAGGACACACATGCCAAATAAGTTTCGGAGAATGCTTCTGTGTAGATTTAATGGGGAGATATTTCGTTTTTCACCATAGGCCCGAATGCGCTCGAAATGTCCACTTCCAGACACTACAGAAAGAGGGTTTCCAACCTGCTCTATGAAAGGGAATGTTCAGCTCCGTGAGTTGAATGTAGATATCACAAAGTAGTTTCTGACAGTGCTTCTGTCTAGATTTCAGATGAAGATATTCCCCTTTCCAATGAAATCGTTAGAACTATCTAGATATCCACTTACAGATTCTACAAAAAGAGTGTTTCGAAAGTGCTCTGTCAAAAGAAAGGTTCAACTCTGTTAGTTGAGGACACTCATCACGAAGAAGTTTCTGAGAATGCTTTTGTCAAGATTTTATATGAAGATATTCCCGTTTCCTATGAAATCTTCACAGTTATCCAAATATCCACTTGAAGATTCTACAAAAAGAGTGTTTCCAAACTGCTGTAGCAAAAGAAATGTTGAACTCTGTTAGTTGAGGACAAACATCACAAAGAGGTTTCTGAGAAAGCTTCTGTCAAGATTTTATATGAAGATATTACCGTTTCCAACGAAATCTTTACAGTTCTCCAAATATCGACTTGCAGATTCTACAAAAAGAGTGTTTCCAAACTGCCATATCAAAAGAAATGATCAAGTCTGTTAGTGGAGTAAACTCATCCCAAATAAGTTTATTAGAATGCTTTTGTCTAGATTTTATGGGATGATATTTCCTTTTTCACCATAGGCCTGAAAGCGCTCGAAATGTCCACATCCAGATACTACAGAAAGACTGTTTCAAACCTACTCTATGAAAGGGAATGTTCAGCTCTGTGACTTGAATGCAGATATCACAAAGTAGTTTCTGACAGCCCTTCTGTCTAGATTTTAGATGAAGATATTCCCGTTTCCAACGAAATCATCACAGTTATCCAAATATCCACTTACAGATTCTAAAAAAACAGTGTTTCCAAACTGCTGTATCCAAAGAAAGGTTCAACTCTGTTAGTTGAGGACACACATCACAAAGAAGTTTCTGAGAATGCTTCTGTCTAGATTTTATATGAAGATATTCCCGTTTCCAATGAAATCTTCACAGTTATGCAAATATCCACTTGAAGATTCTACAAAAAGAGTGTTTCCAAACTGCTGTAGCAAAAGAAATGTTGAACTCTGTTAGTTGAGGACAAACATCACAAAGAAGTTTCTGAGAATGCTTCTGTCTAGATTTTAGACGAAGATATTCCCGTTACCAACGAAATCATCACAGTTAAACAAATATCCACTTGCAGATTCTACAAAAAGAGTGTTTCCAAACTGCTCTATCCAAAGAAAGGTTCAACTCTGTTAGTTGAGGACACACATCAGAAAGAAGTTTCTGAGAATGCTTCTGTCTAGATTTTAAATGAAGATATTCCCGTTTCCAACGAAATCCTCAGAGCTGTCCCAATATCCACTTACAGATTCTACAAAAAGAGTGTTTCCAAACTGCTGTATCAAAAGAAAGTTTCAACTCTGTTAGTTAAGGACACACGTCACAAAGAAGTTTCTGAGAATGCTTCTGTCTAGATTTTACATGAAGATATTCCCGTTTCCTATGAAATCTTCACAGCTTTCCAAATATCCACTTGCAGATTCTACAAAAAGAGTGTTTCCAAACTGCTGTATCAAAAGAAAGTTTCAACTCTCTTAGTTGAGGATACACATCCCAAATAAGTTTCTGAGAAATCCTCTGTCTCGTTTTTATTGGAAGATACTTCCTTTTTCACCGTAGGCCTGAAAGAGCTCGAAATGTCCACTTGCAGATACTGCAGAAAGAGTGTTTCAAACCTGCTCTATGAAACGGAATGTTCAGCTCTGAGGCTTGAATGCAGATATCACAAAGTAATTTCTGACAGTGCTTCTGTCTAGATTTTAGAAGAAGATATTCCCGTTTCCTATGAAATCTTCACAGCTTTCCAAATATCCACATACAGATTCTACAAAAAGAGTGTTTCCAAACTGCTCTATAAAAAGAAAGTTTCATCTCTATTAGTTGAGGACACTCATCACAAAGAAGTTTCTGAGAATGCTTCTGTCTAGATTTTATATGAAGATATTCCCGTTTCCAACGAAATCTTCACAGTTATCCAAATATCGACTTGCAGATTCTACAAAAAGAGTGTTTCCAAACTGCTCTATCAAAAGAAAGTTTCAACTCTGTTAGTTGAGGACACACATGCCAAATAAGTTTCGGAGAATGCTTCTGTGTAGATTTAATGGGGAGATATTACGTTTTTCACCATAGGCCCGAATGCGCTCGAAAAGTCCACTTCCAGACACTACAGAAAGAGGGTTGCCAACCTGCTCTATGAAAGGGAATGTTCAGCTCCGTGAATTGAATGCAGATTTCACAAAGTAGTTTCTGACAGTGCTTCTGTCTAGATTTCAGATGAAGATATTCCCGTTTCCCATGAAATCGTTAGAACTATCTAGATATCCACTTACAGATTCTACAAAAAGAGTGTTTCGAAAGTGCTCTGTCAAAAGAAAGGTTCAACTCTGTTAGTTGAGGACACACATCACAAAGAAGTTTCTGAGAATGCTTCTGTCTAGATTTTAAATGAAGATATTCCCGTTTCCAACGAAATCCTCAGAGCTCTCCCAATATCCACTTACAGATTCTACAAAAAGAGTGTTTCCAAACTGCTGTAGCAAAAGAAAGGTTGAACTCTGTTAGTTGAGGACACACATCACAAAGAAGTTTCTGAGAATGCTTCTGTCTAGATTTTACATGACGATATTCCCGTTTCCTATGAAATATTCACAGCTTTCCAAATATCCACTTGCAGATTCTACAAAAAGAGTGTTTCCAAACTGCTGTATCAAAAGAAAGGTTCAACTCTCTTAGTTGAGGACACACATCCCAAATAAGTTTCTGAGAAATCTTCTGTCTCGTTTTTATGGGAGGATACTTCCTTTTTCACCGTAGGCCTGAAAGCGCTCGAAATGTCCACTTGCAGATACTGCAGAAAGAGTGTTTCAAACCTGCTCTATGAAACGGAATGTTCAGCTCTGAGGCTTGAATGCAGATATCACAAAGTAGTTTCTGACAGTGCTTCTGTCTAGATTTCAGAAGAAGATATTCCCGTTTCCAATGAAATCGTTAGAACTATCTTGATATCCACATACAGATTCTACAAAAAGAGTGTTTCCAAACTGCTCTAGAAAAAGAAAGGTTCAACTCTGTTAGTTGAGGACACTCATCACAAAGAAGTTTCTGAGAATGCTTCTGTCTAGATTTTATATGAAGATATTCCCGTTTCCAACGAAATCTTCACAGTTATCCAAACATCGACTTGCAGATTCTACAAAAAGAGTGTTTACAAACTGCTCTATCAAAAGAAAGTTTCAACTCTGTTAGTTGAGGACACACATCCCAAATAAGTTTCTGTGAACGCTTCTGTGTAGATTTAAAGGGGAGATATTTCGTTTTTCACCATAGGCCCGAATGCGCTCGAAATGTCCACTTCCAGACACTACAGAAAGAGGGTTTCCAACCTGCTCTATGAAAGGGAATGTTCACCTCTGTGACTTGAAAGCAGATATCACAAAGTAGTTTCTGACAGTGCTTCTGTCTAGAATTTAGATGAAGATATTCCCGTTTCCAACGAAATCCTTAGGACTATCTAGATATCCAATTACAGATTCCACAAAAAGAGTGTTTCCAAACTGCTCTATAAAAAGAAAGGTTCAACTCTGTAAGTTGAGGACACTCATCACAAAGAAGTTTCTGAGAATGCTTTTGTAAAGGTTTTATATGAAGATATTCCCGTTTCCTATGAAATCTTCACAGTTATCCAAATATCCACTTGAAGATTCTACCAAAAGAGTGTTTCCAAACTGCTGTAGCAAAAGAAATGTTGAACTCTGTTAGTTGAGGACAAACATCACAAAGAAGTTTCTGAGAATGCTTCTGTCAAGATTTTATATGAAGATATTACCGTTTCCAACGAAATCTTTACAGTTATCCAAATATCCACTTGCAGATTCTACAAAAAGAGTGTTTCCAAACTGCTATATCAAAAGAAATGATCAAGTCTGTTAGTGGAGTAAACTCATCCCAAATATGTTTCTTAGAATGCTTTTGTCTAGATTTTATGGGATGATATTTCCTTTTTCACCATAGGCCTGAAAGCGCTCGAAAAGTCCACTTCCAGATACTACACAAAGACTGTTTCAAACCTACTCTATGAAAGGGAATGTTCAGCTCTGTGACTTGAATGCAGATATCACAAAGTAGTTTCTGACAGCCATTCTGTCTAGATTTTAGATGAAGATATTCCCGTTTCCAACGAAATCATCACAGTTATCCAAATATCCACTTATAGATTCTACAAAAACAGTGTTTCCACACTGCTGTATCCAAAGAAAGGTTCAACTCTGTTAGTTGAGGACACACATCACAAAGAAGTTTCTGAGAATGCTTCTGTCTAGATTTTATATGAAGATATTCCCGTTTCCAATGAAATCTTCACAGTTATGCAAATATCCACTTGAAGATTCTACAAAAAGAGTGTTTCCAAACTGCTGTAGCAAAAGAAATGTTGAACTCTGTTAGTTGAGGACAAACATCACAAAGAAGTTTCTGAGAATGCTTCTGTCTAGATTTTAGATGGAGATATTCCCGTTTCCAACGAAATCATCACAGTTAAACAAATATCCACTTGCAGATTCTACAAAAAGAGTGTTTCCAAACTGCTCTATCCAAAGAAAGGTTCAACTCTGTTAGTTGAGGACACACATCACAAAGAAGTTTCTGAGAATGCTTCTGTCTAGATTTTAAATGAAGATATTCCCATTTCCAACGAAATCCTCAGAGCTGTCCCAATATCCACTTACAGATTCTACAAAAAGAGTGTTTCCAAACTGCTGTATCAAAAGAAATGTTCAACTCTGTTAGTTGAGGACACACATCACAAAGAAGTTTCTGAGAATGCTTCTGTCTAGATTTTAAATGAAGATATTCCCGTTTCCAACGAAATCCTCAGAGCTCTCCCAATATCCACTTACAGATTCTACAAAAAGAGTGTTTCCAAACTGCTGTATCAAAAGAAAGTTTCAACTCTCTTAGTTGAGGATACACATCCCAAATAAGTTTCTGAGAAATCCTCTGTCTCGTTTTTATGGGAAGATACTTCCTTTTTCACCGTAGGCCTGAAAGAGCTCGAAATGTCCACTTGCAGATACTGCAGAAAGAGTGTTTCAAACCTGCTCTATGAAACGGAATGTTCAGCTCTGAGGCTTGAATGCAGATATCACAAAGTAATTTCTGACAGTGCTTCTGTCTAGATTTTAGAAGAAGATATTCCCGTTTCCTATGAAATCGTTAGAACTATCTTGATATCCACGTACAAATTCTACAAAAAGAGTGTTTCCAAACTGCTCTATAAAAAGAAAGTTTCATCTCTATTAGTTGAGGACACTCATCGCAAAGAAGTTTCTGAGAATGCTTCTGTCTAGATTTTATATGAAGATATTCCCGTTTCCAACGAAATCTTCACAGTTATCCAAATATCGACTTGCAGATTCTACAAAAAGAGTGTTTCCAAACTGCTCTATCAAAAGAAAGTTTCAACTCTGTTAGTTGAGGACACACATGCCAAATAAGTTTCGGAGAATGCTTCTGTGTAGATTTAATGGGGAGATATTTCGGTTTTCACCATAGGCCCGAATGCGCTCGAAATGTCCACTTCCAGACACTACAGAAAGAGGGTTGCCAACCTGCTCTATGAAAGGGATTGTTCAGCTCCGTGAATTGAATGCAGATTTCACTAAGTAGTTTCTGACAGTGCTTCTGTCTAGATTTCAGATGAAGATATTCCCGTTTCCCATGAAGTCGTTAGAACTATCTAGATATCCACTTACAGATTCTACAAAAAGAGTGTTTCGAAAGTGCTCTGTCAAAAGAAAGGTTCAACTCTGTTAGTTGAGGACACTCATCAGGAAGAAGTTTCTGAGAATGCTTTTGTCAAGATTTTATATGAAGATATTCCCGTTTCCTATGAAATCTTCACATTTATCCAAATATCCACTTGAAGATTCTACAAAAAGAGTGTTTCCAAACTGCTGTAGCAAAAGAAATGTTGAACTCTGTTAGTTGAGGACAAACATCACAAAGAAGTTTCTGAGAATGCTTCTGTCAAGATTTTATATGAAGATATTACCGTTTCCAACGAAATCTTCACAGTTATCCAAATATCCACTTGCAGATTCTACAAAAAGAGTGTTTCCAAACTGCTATATCAAAAGAAATGATCAAGTCTGTTATTGGAGTAAACTCATCCTAAATAAGTTTCTTAGAATGCTTCTGTCTAGATTTTATGGGATGATACTTCCTTTTTCACCGTAGGCCTGAAAGCGCTCGAAATGTCCACTTCCAGATACTACAGAAAGACTGTTTCAAACCTACTCTATGAATGGAAATGTTCAGCTCTGTGACTTGAATGCAGATATCACAAAGTAGTTTCTGACAGCCCTTCTGTCTAGATTTTAGATGAAGATATTCCCGTTTCCAACGAAATCATCACAGTTATCCAAATATCCACTTACAGATTCTACAAAAACAGTTTCCAAACTGCTGTATCCAAAGAAAGGTTCAACTCTGTTAGTTGAGGACACACATCACAAAGAAGTTTCTGAGAATGCTTCTGTCTAGATTTTATATGAAGATATTCCCGTTTCCAATGAAATCTTCACAGTTATGCAAATATCCACTTGAAGATTCTACAAAAAGAGTGTTTCCAAACTGCTGTAGCAAAAGAAATGTTGAACTCTGTTAGTTGAGGACAAACATCACAAAGAAGTTTCTGTGAATGCTTCTGTCTAGATTTTAGATGAAGATATTCCCGTTTCCAACGAAATCATCACAGTTAAACAAATATCCACTTGCAGATTCTACAAAAAGAGTGTTTCCAAACTGCTCTATCCAAAGAAAGGTTCAACTCTGTTAGTTGAGGACACACATCAGAAAGAAGTTTCTGAGAATGCTTCTGTCTAGATTTTAAATGAAGATATTCCCGTTTCCAACGAAATCCTCAGAGCTGTCCCAATATCCACTTACAGATTCTACAAAAAGAGTGTTTCCAAACTGCTGTATCAAAAGAAAGGTTCAACTCTGTTAGTTGAGGACACACATCACAAAGAAGTTTCTGAGAATGCTTCTGTCTAGATTTTACATGAAGATATTCCCGTTTCCTATGAAATGTTCACATCTTTCCAGATATCCACTTGCAGATCCTCCAAAAAGAGTGTTTCCAAACTGCTGTATCAAAAGAAAGGTTCAACTCTCTTAGTTGAGGACACACATCCCAAATAAGTTTCTGAGAAATCCTCTGTCCCGTTTTTATGGGAAGATACTTCCTTTTTCACCGTAGGCCTGAAAGCGCTCGAAATGTCCACTTGCAGATACTGCAGAAAGAGTGTTTCAAACCTGCTCTATGAAACGGAATGTTCAGCTCTGAGGCTTGAATGCAGATATCACAAAGTAGTTTCTGACAGTGCTTCTGTCTAGATTTCAGAAGAAGATATTCCCGTTTCCAATGAAATCGTTAGAACTATCTTGATATCCACATACAGACTCTACAAAAAGAGTGTTTCCAAACTGCTCTAGAAAAAGAAAGGTTCAACTCTGTTAGTTGAGGACACTCATCACAAAGAAGTTTCTGAGAATGCTTCTGTCTAGATTTTATATGAAGATATACCCGTTTCCAACGAAATCTTCACAGTTATCCAAACATCGACTTGCAGATTCTACAAAAAGAGTGTTTCCAAACTGCTCTATCAAAAGAAAGTTTCAACTCTGTTAGTTGAGGACACACATCCCAAATAAGTTTCTGAGAACGCTTCTGTGTAGATTTAAAGGGGAGATATTTCGTTTTTCACCATAGGCCCGAATGCGCTCGAAATGTCCACTTCCAGACACTACAGAAAGAGGGTTTCCAACCTGCTCTATGAAAGGGAATGTTCACCTCTGTGACTTGAAAGCAGATATCACAAAGTAGTTTCTGACAGTGCTTCTGTCTAGAATTTAGATGAAGATATTCCCGTTTCCAACGAAATCCTTAGGACTATCTAGATATCCAATTACAGATTCCACAAAAAGAGTGTTTCCAAACTGCTCTATAAAAAGAAAGGTTCAACTCTGTAAGTTGAGGACACTCATCACAAAGAAGTTTCTGAGAATGCTTTTGTAAAGGTTTTATATGAAGATATTCCCGTTTCCTATGAAATCTTCACAGTTATCCAAATATCCACTTGAAGATCCTACCAAAAGAGTGTTTCCAAACTGCTGTAGCAAAAGAAATGTTGAACTCTGTTAGTTGAGGACAAACATCACAAAGAAGTTTCTGAGAATGCTTCTGTCTAGATTTTATATGAAGATATTCCCGTTTCCAACGAAATCATCACAGTTAAACAAATATCCACTTGCAGATTCTACAAAAAGAGTGTTTCCAAACTGCTCTATCAAAAGAAAGGTTCAACTCTGTTAGTTGAGGACACACATCACAAAGAAGTTTCTGAGAATGCTTCTGTCTAGATTTTAAATGAAGATATTCCCGTTTCCAACGAAATCCTCAGAGCTGTCCCAATATCCACTTACAGATTCTACAAAAAGAGTGTTTCCAAACTGCTCTATCAAAAGAAAGGTTCAACTCTGTTAGTTGAGGACACACATCACAAAGAAGTTTCTGAAAATGCTTCTGTCTAGATTTTACATGAAGATATTCCCGTTTCCTATGAAATCTTCACATCTGTCCAAATATGCACTTGCAGATTCTACAAAAAGAGTGTTTCCAAACTGCTGTATCAAAAGAAAGGTTCAACTCTCTTAGTTGAGGACACACATCCCAAATAAGTTTCTGAGAAATCCTCTGTCTCGTTTTTATGGGAAGATACTTCCTTTTTCACCGTAGGCCTGAAAGCGCTCGAAATGTCCACTTGCACATACTGCAGAAAGAGTGTTTCAAACCTGCTCTATGAAACGGAATGTTCAGCTCTGAGGCTTGAATGCAGATATCACAAAGTAGTTTCTGACAGTGCTTCTGTCTAGATTTTAGAAGATATTCCCGTTTCCAATGAAATCGTTAGAAATATCTTGATATCCATATACAGATTCTACAAAAAGAGTTTTTCCAAACTGCTCTATAAAAAAAAAGGTTCAACTCTGTTAGTTGAGGACCCTCATCACAAAGAAGTTTCTGAGAATGCTTCTGTCTAGATTTTATATGAAGATTTTCCCGTTTCCAATGAAATCTTCACAGTTATCCAAACATTGACTTGCAGATTCTACAAAAAGAGTGTTTCCAAACTGCTCTAGAAAAAGAAAGGTTCAACTCTGTTAGTTGAGGACACACATCACAAAGAAGTTTCTGAGAATGCTTCTGTCTAGATTTTAAATGAAGATATTCCCATTTCCAACGAAATCCTCAGAGCTGTCCCAATATCCACTTACAGATTCTACAAAAAGAGTGTTTCCAAACTGCTGTATCAAAAGAAATGTTCAACTCTGTTTGTGGGGGACACACATCACAAAGAAGTTTCTGATAATGCTTCTGTCTAGATTTTACATGAAGATATTCCCGTTTCCTATGAAATCTTCACAGCTTTCCAAATATCCACTTGCAGATTCTACAAAAAGAGTGTTTCCAAACTGCTGTATCCAAAGAAAGGTTCAACTCTGTTAGTTGAGGACACACATCACAAAGAAGTTTCTGAGAATGCTTCTGTCTAGATTTTAAACGAAGATATTGCCGTTTCCAACGAAATCGTTAGGACTATCTGGATATCCAATTACACATTCCACAAAAAGAGTGTTTCCAAACTGCTCTATCAAAAGAAAGGTGCAACTCTGTTAGTTGAGGACACTCATCACAAAGACGTTTCTGAGAATGCTTCTGTCTAGATTTTATATGAAGATATTCCCGTTTCCAACGAAATCTTCATGGTTATCCAAACATCGACTTCCAGATTATACAAAAAGATTGTTTCCAAACTGCTCTATCAAAAGAAAGGTATAATTCTGTTAGTTGAGGACACACATCCCAAATAAGTTTCTGAGGATGCTTCTGTCTAGATTTTATGGGAAGATATTTCGTTTTTTACCATAGGCCTGAAAGCGCTCGAAATGTCCACTTCCAGACACTACAGAAAGAGGGTTTCAAACCTGCTATATGAAAGGGAATGTTCAGCTCTGTGACTTAAATGCAGATATCACAAAGTAGTTTCTGAAAGTGCTTCTCTCTAGATTTCAGATGAAGATATTCCCGTTTCCAATGAAATCATTAGAACTATCTAGATATCCACTTACATATTCTACAAAAAGAGTGTTTCCAAAGTGCTCTGTCAAATGAAAGGTTCAACTCTGTTAGTTGAGGACACTCCTCACAAAGAAGTTTCTGAGAATGCTTCTGTCTAGATTTTATATGAAGATATTCCCGTTTCCAACGAAATCTTCACAGTTATCCAAATATCCACTTGAAGATTCTACAAAAAGAGTGTTTCCAAACTGCTGTAGCAAGAGTAATTTTGCGCTCTGTTAGTTGAGGACACACATCACAAAGAAGTTTCTGAGAATGCTTCTGTCTAGGTTTTATACGAAGATATTACCGTTTCCAACGAAATCTTCACAGTTATCCAAATATCCACTTGCAGAATCTACAAAAAGAGTGTTTCCAAACTGCTATATCAAAAGAAAGGATCAACTCTGTTAGTTGAGGAAACACATCCCAAATAAGTTTCTGAGAATGCTTCTGTCTAGATTTTATGGGGTGATATTTCCTTTTTCACCATAGGCCTGAAATCGCTCGAAATGTCCACTTCCAGATACTACAGAAAGACTGTTTCAAACCTACTCTATGAATGGAAATGTTCAGCCCTGTGACTTGAATGCAGATATCGCAAAGTAGTTTCAGACAGCGCTTCTGTCTAGATTTTAGATGAAGGTATTCCCGTTTCCAACGAAATCATCACAGTTATCCAAATATCCACTTACATATTCTACAAAAAGAGTGTTTCCAAACTTCTCTATCCAAAGAAAGGTTCAACTCTGTTAGTTGAAGACACTCATCACAAAGAAGTTTCTGAGAATGCTTCTGTCTAGATTTTAAATGAAGATATTCCCATTTCCAATGAAATCCTCATAGCAAACCATTATAAACTTACAGATTCTACAAAAAGAGTGATTCCAAATTGCTGTATCAAAAGAAAGGTTGAACTCTGTTAGTTCAGGACACACATCACAAAGAAGTTTCTGAGAATGCTTCTGTCTAGATTTTACATGAAGACATTCCCGTTTCCTACGAAATCTTCACAACCTTCCAAATATCCTCTTGCAGATTCTACAAAAAGAGTGTTTCCAAACTGCTGTATCAAAAGAAAGGTTCAGCTCTCTTAGTTGACGACACACATCCCAAATAAGATTCTGAGAAAGCCTCTGTCTCGTTTTTATGGGAAGATACTTCCTTTTTCACCATAGGCCTGAAAGCGCTCGAAATGTCCACTTCCAGATACTGCAGAAAGAGTTTTTCAAACCTGCTCTATGAAACGGAATGTTCAGCTCTGAGGCTTGAATGCAGATATCACAAAGTAGTTTCTGACAGTGCTTCTGTCTAGATTTTAGAAGAAGATATTCCCGTTTCCAATGAAATCGTTAGAACTATCTTGATATCCACATACAGATTCTACAAAAAGAGTTTTTCCAAACTGCTCTATAAAAAAAAAGGTTCAACTCTGTTAGTTGAGGACACTCATCACAAAGAAGTTTCTGAGAATGCTTCTGTCTAGATTTTATAGGAAGATTTTCCCGTTTCCAATGAAATCTTCACAGTTATCCAAACATCGACTTGCAGATTCTACAAAAAGAGTGTTTCCAAACTGCTCTATCAAAAGAAAGTATCAACTCTGTTAGTTGAGGACACACATGCCAAATAAGTTTCGGAGAATGCTTCTGTGTAGATTTAATGGGGAGATATTTCGTTTTTCACCATAGGCCCGAATGCGCTCGAAATGTCCACTTCCAGACACTACAGAAAGAGGGTTTCCAACCTGCTCTATGAAAGGGAATGTTCAGCTCCGTGAGTTGAATGTAGATATCACAAAGTAGTTTCTGACAGTGCTTCTGTCTAGATTTCAGATGAAGATATTCCCGTTTCCAATGAAATCGTTAGAACTATCTAGATATCCACTTACAGATTCTACAAAAAGAGTGTTTCGAAAGTGCTCTGTCAAAAGAAAGGTTCAACTCTGTTAGTTGAGGACACTCATCACGAAGAAGTTTCTGAGAATGCTTTTGTCAAGATTTTATATGAAGATATTCCCGTTTCCTATGAAATCTTCACAGTTATCCAAATATCCACTTGAAGATTCTACAAAAAGAGTGTTTCCAAACTGCTGTAGCAAAAGAAATGTTGAACTCTGTTAGTTGAGGACAAACATCACAAAGAGGTTTCTGAGAAAGCTTCTGTCAAGATTTTATATGAAGATATTACCGTTTCCAACGAAATCTTTACAGTTATCCAAATATCCACTTGCAGATTCTACAAAAAGAGTGTTTCCAAACTGCCATATCAAAAGAAATGATCAAGTCTGTTAGTGGAGCAAACTCATCCCAAATAAGTTTCTTAGAATGCTTTTGTC
Organism: Gorilla gorilla gorilla; assembly: GCF_029281585.2. NCBI lineage: Eukaryota > Metazoa > Chordata > Mammalia > Primates > Hominidae > Gorilla > Gorilla gorilla. The sequence goes on from NC_073237.2 coordinate 19,484,419, forward strand.
TAGATTTTATGGGATGATAATTCCTTTTTCACCATAGGCCTGAAAGCGCTCGAAATGTCCACTTCCAGATACTACAGAAAGACTGTTTCAAACCTACTCTATGAAAGGGAATGTTCAGCTCTGTGACTTGAATGCAGATATCACAAAGTAGTTTCTGACAGCCCTTCTGTCTAGATTTTAGATGAAGATATTCCCGTTTCCAATGAAATCATCACAGTTATCCAAATATCCACTTACAGATTCTACAAAAACAGTGTTTCCAAACTGCTGTATCCAAAGAAAGGTTCAACTCTGTTAGTTGAGGACACACATCACAAAGAAGTTTCTGAGAATGCTTCTGTCTAGATTTTATATGAAGATATTCCCGTTTCCAATGAAATCTTCACAGTTATGCAAATATCCACTTGAAGATTCTACAAAAAGAGTGTTTCCAAACTGCTGTAGCAAAAGAAATGTTGAACTCTGTTAGTTGAGGACAAACATCACAAAGAAGTTTCTGATAATGCTTCTGTCTAGATTTTAGATGAAGATATTCCCGTTTCCAACAAAATCATCACAGTTAAACAAATATCCACTTGCAGATTCTACAAAAAGAGTGTTTCCAAACTGCTCTATCCAAAGAAAGGTTCAACTCTGTTAGTTGAGGACACACATCAGAAAGAAGTTTCTGAGAATGCTTCTGTCTAGATTTAAAATGAAGATATTCCCGTTTCCTATGAAATGTTCACATCTTTCCAGATATCCACTTGCAGATCCTACAAAAAGAGTGTTTCCAAACTGCTGTATCAAAAGAAAGGTTCAACTCTCTTAGTTGAGGACACACATCCCAAATAAGTTTCTGAGAAATCCTCTGTCTCGTTTTTATGGGAAGATACTTCCTTTTTCACCGTAGGCCTGAAAGCGCTCGAAATGTCCACTTGCAGATACTGCAGAAAGAGTGTTTCAAACCTGCTCTATGAAACGGAATGTTCACCTCTGAGGCTTGAATGCAGATATCACAAAGTAGTTTCTGACAGTGCTTCTGTCTAGATTTCAGAAGAAGATATTCCCGTTTCCAATGAAATCGTTAGAACTATCTTGATATCCACATACAGACTCTACAAAAAGAGTGTTTCCAAACTGCTCTAGAAAAAGAAAGGTTCAACTCTGTTAGTTGAGGACACTCATCACAAAGAAGTTTCTGAGAATGCTTCTGTCTAGATTTTATATGAAGATATTCCCGTTTCCAACGAAATCTTCACAGTTATCCAAACATCGACTTGCAGATTCTACAAAAAGAGTGTTTCCAAACTGCTCTATCAAAAGAAAGTTTCAACTCTGTTAGTTGAGGACACACATCGCAAATAAGTTTCTGAGAACGCTTCTGTGTAGATTTAAAGGGGAGATATTTCGTTTTTCACCATAGGCCCGAATGCGCTCGAAATGTCCACTTCCAGACACTACAGAAAGAGGGTTTCCAACCTGCTCTATGAAAGGGAATGTTCACCTCTGTGACTTGAATGCAGATATCACAAAGTAGTTTCTGACAGTGCTTCTGTCTAGAATTTAGATGAAGATATTCCCGTTTCCAACGAAATCCTTAGGACTATCTAGATATCCAATTACAGATTCCACAAAAAGTGTTTTTCCAAACTGCTCTATAAAAAGAAAGGTTCAACTCTGTAAGTTGAGGACACTCATCACAAAGAAGTTTCTGAGAATGCTTTTGTAAAGGTTTTATATGAAGATATTCCCGTTTCCTATGAAATCTTCACAGTTATCCAAATATCCACTTGAAGATTCTACAAAAAGAGTGTTTCCAAACTGCTGTAGCAAAAGAAATGTTGAGCTGTGTTAGTTGAGGACAAACATCACAAAGAAGTTTCTGAGAATGCTTCTGTCTAGATTTTATATGAAGATATTCCCGTTTCCAACGAAATCATCACAGTTAAACAAATATCCACTTGCAGATTCTACAAAAAGAGTGTTTCCAAACTGCTCTATCCAAAGAAAGGTTCAACTCTGTTAGTTGAGGACACACATCACAAAGAAGTTTCTGAGAATGCTTCTGTCTAGATTTTAAATGAAGATATTCCCGTTTCCAACGAAATCCTCAGAGCTGTCCCAATATCCACTTACAGATTCTACAAAAAGAGTGTTTCCAAACTGCTCTATCAAAAGAAAGGTTCAACTCTGTTAGTTGAGGACACACATCACAAAGAAGTTTCTGAGAATGCTTCTGTCTTGATTTTACATGAAGATATTCCCGTTTCCTATGAAATCTTCACATCTGTCCAAATATGCACTTGCAGATTCTACAAAAAGAGTGTTTCCAAACTGCTGTATCAAAAGAAAGGTTCAACTCTCTTAGTTGAGGACACACATCCCAAATAAGTTTCTGAGAAATACTCTGTCTCGTTTTTATGGGAAGATACTTCCTTTTTCACCGTAGGCCTGAAAGCGCTCGAAATGTCCACTTGCAGATACTGCAGAAAGAGTGTTTCAAACCTGCTCTATGAAACGGAATGTTCAGCTCTGAGGCTTGAATGCAGATATCACAAAGTAGTTTCTGACAGTGCTTCTGTCTAGATTTTAGAAGATATTCCCGTTTCCAATGAAATCGTTAGAACTATCTTGATATCCACATACAGATTCTACAAAAAGAGTTTTTCCAAACTGCTCTATAAAAAAAAAGGTTCAACTCTGTTAGTTGAGGACACTCATCACAAAGAAGTTTCTGAGAATGCTTCTGTCTAGATTTTATATGAAGATTTTCCCGTTTCCAATGAAATCTTCACAGTTATCCAAACATCGACTTGCAGATTCTACAAAAAGAGTGTTTCCAAACTGCTCTATCAAAAGAAAGTATCAACTCTGTTAGTTGAGGACACACATGACAAATAAGTTTCGGAGAATGCTTCTGTGTAGATTTAATGGGGAGATATTTCGTTTTTCACCATAGGCCCGAATGCGCTCGAAATGTCCACTTCCGGACACTACAGAAAGAGGGTTTCCAACCTGCTCTATGAAAGGGAATGTTCAGCTCCGTGAGTTGAATATAGATATCACAAAGTAGTTTCTGACAGTGCTTCTGTCTAGATTTCAGATGAAGATATTCCCGTTTCCAATGAAATCGTTAGAACTATCTAGATATCCACTTACAGATTCTACAAAAAGAGTGTTTCGAAAGTGCTCTGTCAAAAGAAAGGTTCAACTCTGTCAGTTGAGGACACTCATCACGAAGAAGTTTCTGAGAATGCTTTTGTCAAGATTTTATATGAAGATATTCCCGTTTCCTATGAAATCTTCACAGTTATCCAAATATCCACTTGAAGATTCTACAAAAAGAGTGTTTCCAAACTGCTGTAGCAAAAGAAATGTTGAACTCTGTTAGTTGAGGACAAACATCACAAAGAGGTTTCTGAGAAAGCTTCTGTCAAGATTTTATATGAAGATATTACAGTTTCCAACGAAATCTTTACAGTTCTCCAAATATCCACTTGCAGATTCTACAAAAAGAGTGTTTCCAAACTGCCATATCAAAAGAAATGATCAAGTCTGTTAGTGGAGTAAACTCATCCCAAATAAGTTTATTAGAATGCTTTTGTCTAGATTTTATGGGATGATATTTCCTTTTTCACCATAGGCCTGAAAGCGCTCGAAATGTCCACTTCCAGATACTACAGAAAGACTGTTTCAAACCTACTCTATGAAAGGGAATGTTCAGCTCTGTGACTTGAATGCAGATATCACAAAGTAGTTTCTGACAGCCCTTCTGTCTAGATTTTAGATGAAGATATTCCCGTTTCCAACGAAATCATCACAGTTATCCAAATATCCACTTACAGATTCTACAAAAACAGTGTTTCCAAACTGCTGTATCCAAAGAAAGGTTCAACTCTGTTAGTTGAGGACACACATCACAAAGAAGTTTCTGAGAATGCTTCTGTCTAGATTTTATATGAAGATATTCCCGTTTCCAATGAAATCTTCACAGTTATGCAAATATCCACTTGAAGATTCTACAAAAAGAGTGTTTCCAAACTGCTGTAGCAAAAGAAATGTTGAACTCTGTTAGTTGAGGACAAACATCACAAAGAAGTTTCTGAGAATGCTTCTGTCAAGATTTTAGATGAAGATATTCCCGTTTCCAACGAAATCATCACAGTTAAACAAATATCCACTTGCAGATTCTACAAAAAGAGTGTTTCCAAACTGCTCTATCCAATGAAAGGTTCAACTCTGTTAGTTGAGGACACACATCAGAAAGAAGTTTCTGAGAATGCTTCCGTCTAGATTTTAAATGAAGATATTCCCGTTTCCAACGAAATCCTCAGAGCTCTCCCAATATCCACTTACAGATTCTACAAAAAGAGTGTTTCCAAACTGCTGTAGCAAAAGAAAGGTTCAACTCTGTTAGTTGAGGACACACATCACAAAGAAGTTTCTGAGAATGCTTCTGTCTAGATTTTACATGAAGATATTCCCGTTTCCTATGAAATCTTCACAGCTTTCCAAATATCCACTTGCAGATTCTACAAAAAGAGTGTTTCCAAACTGCTGTATCAAAAGAAAGGTTCAACTCTCTTAGTTGAGGACACACATCCCAAATAAGTTTCTGAGAAATCTTCTGTCTCGTTTTTATGGGAGGATACTTCCTTTTTCACCGTAGGCCTGAAAGCGCTCGAAATGTCCACTTGCAGATACTGCAGAAAGAGTGTTTCAAACCTGCTCTATGAAACGGAATGTTCAGCTCTGAGGCTTGAATGCAGATATCACAAAGTAGTTTCTGACAGTGCTTCTGTCTAGATTTCAGAAGAAGATATTCCCGTTTCCAATGAAATCGTTAGAACTATCTTGATATCCACATACAGATTCTACAAAAAGAGTGTTTCCAAACTGCTCTAGAAAAAGAAAGGTTCAACTCTGTTAGTTGAGGACACTCATCACAAAGAAGTTTCTGAGAATGCTTCTGTCTAGATTTTATATGGAGATATTCCCGTTTCCAACGAAATCTTCACAGTTATCCAAACATCGACTTGCAGATTCTACAAAAAGAGTGTTTCCAAACTGCTCTATCAAAAGAAAGTTTCAACTCTGTTAGTTGAGGACACACATCCCAAATAAGTTTCTGAGAACGCTTCTGTGTAGATTTAAAGGGGAGATATTTCGTTTTTCACCATAGGCCCGAATGCGCTCGAAATGTCCACTTCCAGACACTACAGAAAGAGGGTTTCCAACCTGCTCTATGAAAGGGAATGTTCACCTCTGTGACTTGAATGCAGATATCACAAAGTAGTTTCTGACAGTGCTTCTGTCTAGAATTTAGATGAAGATATTCCCGTTTCCAACGAAATCCTTAGGACTATCTAGATATCCAATTACAGATTCCACAAAAAGAGTGTTTCCAAACTGCTCTATAAAAAGAAAGGTTCAACTCTGTAAGTTGAGGACACTCATCACGAAGAAGTTTCTGAGAATGCTTTTGTAAAGGTTTTATATGAAGATATTCCCGTTTCCTATGAAATCTTCACAGTTATCCAAATATCCACTTGAAGATTCTACCAAAAGAGTGTTTCCAAACTGCTGTAGCAAAAGAAATGTTGAACTCTGTTAGTTGAGGACAAACATCACAAAGAAGTTTCTGAGAATGCTTCTGTCAAGATTTTATATGAAGATATTACCGTTTCCAACGAAATCTTTACAGTTATCCAAATATCCACTTGCAGATTCTACAAAAAGAGTGTTTCCAAACTGCTATATCAAAAGAAATGATCAAGTCTGTTAGTGGAGTAAACTCATCCCAAATATGTTTCTTAGAATGCTTTTGTCTAGATTTTATGGGATGATATTTCCTTTTTCACCATAGGCCTGAAAGCGCTCGAAAAGTCCACTTCCAGATACTACAAAAAGACTGTTTCAAACCTACTCTATGAAAGGGAATGTTCAGCTCTGTGACTTGAATGCAGATATCACAAAGTAGTTTCTGACAGCCCTTCTGTCTAGATTTTAGATGAAGATATTCCCGTTTCCAACGAAATCATCACAGTTATCCAAATATCCACTTACAGATTCTACAAAAACAGTTTCCAAACTGCTGTATCCAAAGAAAGGTTCAACTCTGTTAGTTGAGGACACACATCACAAAGAAGTTTCTGAGAATGCTTCTGTCTAGATTTTATATGAAGATATTCCCGTTTCCAATGAAATCTTCACAGTTATGCAAATATCCACTTGAAGATTCTACAAAAAGAGTGTTTCCAAACTGCTGTAGCAAAAGAAATGTTGAACTCTGTTAGTTGAGGACAAACATCACAAAGAAGTTTCTGAGAATGCTTCTGTCTAGATTTTAGATGAAGATATTCCCGTTTCCAACGAAATCATCACAGTTAAACAAATATCCACTTGCAGATTCTACAAAAAGAGTGTTTCCAAACTGCTCTATCCAAAGAAAGGTTCAACTCTGTTAGTTGAGGACACACATCACAAAGAAGTTTCTGAGAATGCTTCCGTCTAGATTTTAAATGAAGATATTCCCGTTTCCAACGAAATCCTCAGAGCTCTCCCAATATCCACTTACAGATTCTACAAAAAGAGTGTTTCCAAACTGCTGTAGCAAAAGAAAGGTTCAACTCTGTTAGTTGAGGACACACATCACAAAGAAGTTTCTGAGAATGCTTCTGTCTAGATTTTACATGAAGATATTCCCGTTTCCTATGAAATCTTCACAGCTTTCCAAATATCCACTTGCAGATTCTACAAAAAGAGTGTTTCCAAACTGCTGTATCAAAAGAAAGGTTCAACTCTCTTAGTTGAGGACACACATCCCAAATAAGTTTCTGAGAAATCTTCTGTCTCGTTTTTATGGGAGGATACTTCCTTTTTCACCGTAGGCCTGAAAGCGCTCGAAATGTCCACTTGCAGATACTGCAGAAAGAGTGTTTCAAACCTGCTCTATGAAACGGAATGTTCAGCTCTGAGGCTTGAATGCAGATATCACAAAGTAGTTTCTGACAGTGCTTCTGTCTAGATTTCAGAAGAAGATATTCCCGTTTCCAATGAAATCGTTAGAACTATCTTGATATCCACATACAGATTCTACAAAAAGAGTGTTTCCAAACTGCTCTAGAAAAAGAAAGGTTCAACTCTGTTAGTTGAGGACACTCATCACAAAGAAGTTTCTGAGAATGCTTCTGTCTAGATTTTATATGGAGATATTCCCGTTTCCAACGAAATCTTCACAGTTATCCAAACATCGACTTGCAGATTCTACAAAAAGAGTGTTTCCAAACTGCTCTATCAAAAGAAAGTTTCAACTCTGTTAGTTGAGGACACACATCCCAAATAAGTTTCTGAGAACGCTTCTGTGTAGATTTAAAGGGGAGATATTTCGTTTTTCACCATAGGCCCGAATGCGCTCGAAATGTCCACTTCCAGACACTACAGAAAGAGGGTTTCCAACCTGCTCTATGAAAGGGAATGTTCACCTCTGTGACTTGAATGCAGATATCACAAAGTAGTTTCTGACAGTGCTTCTGTCTAGAATTTAGATGAAGATATTCCCGTTTCCAACGAAATCCTTAGGACTATCTAGATATCCAATTACAGATTCCACAAAAAGAGTGTTTCCAAACTGCTCTATAAAAAGAAAGGTTCAACTCTGTAAGTTGAGGACACTCATCACGAAGAAGTTTCTGAGAATGCTTTTGTAAAGGTTTTATATGAAGATATTCCCGTTTCCTATGAAATCTTCACAGTTATCCAAATATCCACTTGAAGATTCTACCAAAAGAGTGTTTCCAAACTGCTGTAGCAAAAGAAATGTTGAACTCTGTTAGTTGAGGACAAACATCACAAAGAAGTTTCTGAGAATGCTTCTGTCAAGATTTTATATGAAGATATTACCGTTTCCAACGAAATCTTTACAGTTATCCAAATATCCACTTGCAGATTCTACAAAAAGAGTGTTTCCAAACTGCTATATCAAAAGAAATGATCAAGTCTGTTAGTGGAGTAAACTCATCCCAAATATGTTTCTTAGAATGCTTTTGTCTAGATTTTATGGGATGATATTTCCTTTTTCACCATAGGCCTGAAAGCGCTCGAAAAGTCCACTTCCAGATACTACAAAAAGACTGTTTCAAACCTACTCTATGAAAGGGAATGTTCAGCTCTGTGACTTGAATGCAGATATCACAAAGTAGTTTCTGACAGCCCTTCTGTCTAGATTTTAGATGAAGATATTCCCGTTTCCAACGAAATCATCACAGTTATCCAAATATCCACTTACAGATTCTACAAAAACAGTTTCCAAACTGCTGTATCCAAAGAAAGGTTCAACTCTGTTAGTTGAGGACACACATCACAAAGAAGTTTCTGAGAATGCTTCTGTCTAGATTTTATATGAAGATATTCCCGTTTCCAATGAAATCTTCACAGTTATGCAAATATCCACTTGAAGATTCTACAAAAAGAGTGTTTCCAAACTGCTGTAGCAAAAGAAATGTTGAACTCTGTTAGTTGAGGACAAACATCACAAAGAAGTTTCTGAGAATGCTTCTGTCTAGATTTTAGATGAAGATATTCCCGTTTCCAACGAAATCATCACAGTTAAACAAATATCCACTTGCAGATTCTACAAAAAGAGTGTTTCCAAACTGCTCTATCCAAAGAAAGGTTCAACTCTGTTAGTTGAGGACACACATCACAAAGAAGTTTCTGAGAATGCTTCCGTCTAGATTTTAAATGAAGATATTCCCGTTTCCAACGAAATCCTCAGAGCTCTCCCAATATCCACTTACAGATTCTACAAAAAGAGTGTTTCCAAACTGCTGTAGCAAAATAAAGGTTCAACTCTGTTAGTTGAGGACACACATCACAAAGAAGTTTCTGAGAATGCTTCTGTCTAGATTTTACATGAAGATATTCCCGTTTCCTATGAAATCTTCACAGCTTTCCAAATATCCACTTGCAGATTCTACAAAAAGAGTGTTTCCAAACTGCTGTATCAAAAGAAAGGTTCAACTCTCTTAGTTGAGGACACACATCCCAAATAAGTTTCTGAGAAATCTTCTGTCTCGTTTTTATGGGAGGATACTTCCTTTTTCACCGTAGGCCTGAAAGCGCTCGAAATGTCCACTTGCAGATACTGCAGAAAGAGTGTTTCAAACCTGCTCTATGAAACGGAATGTTCAGCTCTGAGGCTTGAATGCAGATATCACAAAGTAGTTTCTGACAGTGCTTCTGTCTAGATTTCAGAAGAAGATATTCCCGTTTCCAATGAAATCGTTAGAACTATCTTGATATCCACATACAGATTCTACAAAAAGAGTGTTTCCAAACTGCTCTAGAAAAAGAAAGGTTCAACTCTGTTAGTTGAGGACACTCATCACAAAGAAGTTTCTGAGAATGCTTCTGTCTAGATTTTATATGGAGATATTCCCGTTTCCAACGAAATCTTCACAGTTATCCAAACATCGACTTGCAGATTCTACAAAAAGAGTGTTTCCAAACTGCTCTATCAAAAGAAAGTTTCAACTCTGTTAGTTGAGGACACACATCCCAAATAAGTTTCTGAGAACGCTTCTGTGTAGATTTAAAGGGGAGATATTTCGTTTTTCACCATAGGCCCGAATGCGCTCGAAATGTCCACTTCCAGACACTACAGAAAGAGGGTTTCCAACCTGCTCTATGAAAGGGAATGTTCACCTCTGTGACTTGAATGCAGATATCACAAAGTAGTTTCTGACAGTGCTTCTGTCTAGAATTTAGATGAAGATATTCCCGTTTCCAACGAAATCCTTAGGACTATCTAGATATCCAATTACAGATTCCACAAAAAGAGTGTTTCCAAACTGCTCTATAAAAAGAAAGGTTCAACTCTGTAAGTTGAGGACACTCATCACGAAGAAGTTTCTGAGAATGCTTTTGTAAAGGTTTTATATGAAGATATTCCCGTTTCCTATGAAATCTTCACAGTTATCCAAATATCCACTTGAAGATTCTACCAAAAGAGTGTTTCCAAACTGCTGTAGCAAAAGAAATGTTGAACTCTGTTAGTTGAGGACAAACATCACAAAGAAGTTTCTGAGAATGCTTCTGTCAAGATTTTATATGAAGATATTACCGTTTCCAACGAAATCTTTACAGTTATCCAAATATCCACTTGCAGATTCTACAAAAAGAGTGTTTCCAAACTGCTATATCAAAAGAAATGATCAAGTCTGTTAGTGGAGTAAACTCATCCCAAATATGTTTCTTAGAATGCTTTTGTCTAGATTTTATGGGATGATATTTACTTTTTCACCATAGGCCTGAAAGCGCTCGAAAAGTCCACTTCCAGATACTACAAAAAGACTGTTTCAAACCTACTCTATGAAAGGGAATGTTCAGCTCTGTGACTTGAATGCAGATATCACAAAGTAGTTTCTGACAGCCCTTCTGTCTAGATTTTAGATGAAGATATTCCCGTTTCCAACGAAATCATCACAGTTATCCAAATATCCACTTATAGATTCTACAAAAACAGTGTTTCCACACTGCTGTATAAAAAGAAAGGTTCAACTCTGTTAGTTGAGGACACACATCACAAAGAAGTTTCTGAGAATGCTTCTGTCTAGATTTTATATGAAGATATTCCCGTTTCCAATGAAATCTTCACAGTTATGCAAATATCCACTTGAAGATTCTACAAAAAGAGTGTTTCCAAACTGCTGTAGCAAAAGAAATGTTGAACTCTGTTAGTTGAGGACAAACATCACAAAGAAGTTTCTGAGAATGCTTCTGTCTAGATTTTAGATGAAGATATTCCCGTTTCCAACGAAATCATCACAGTTAAACAAATATCCACTTGCAGATTCTACAAAAAGTGTGTTTCCAAACTGCTCTATCCAAAGAAAGGTTCAACTCTGTTAGTTGAGGACACACATCACAAAGAAGTTTCTGAGAATGCTTCCGTCTAGATTTTAAATGAAGATATTCCCGTTTCCAACGAAATCCTCAGAGCTCTCCCAATATCCACTTACAGATTCTACAAAAAGAGTGTTTCCAAACTGCTGTAGCAAAAGAAAGGTTCAACTCTGTTAGTTGAGGACACACATCACAAAGAAGTTTCTGAGAATGCTTCTGTCTAGATTTTACATGAAGATATTCCCGTTTCCTATGAAATCTTCACAGCTTTCCAAATATCCACTTGCAGATTCTACAAAAAGAGTGTTTCCAAACTGCTGTATCAAAAGAAAGGTTCAACTCTCTTAGTTGAGGACACACATCCCAAATAAGTTTCTGAGAAATCTTCTGTCTCGTTTTTATGGGAGGATACTTCCTTTTTCACCGTAGGCCTGAAAGCGCTCGAAATGTCCACTTGCAGATACTGCAGAAAGAGTGTTTCAAACCTGCTCTATGAAACGGAATGTTCAGCTCTGAGGCTTGAATGCAGATATCACAAAGTAGTTTCTGACAGTGCTTCTGTCTAGATTTCAGAAGAAGATATTCCCGTTTCCAATGAAATCGTTAGAACTATCTTGATATCCACATACAGATTCTACAAAAAGAGTGTTTCCAAACTGCTCTAGAAAAAGAAAGGTTCAACTCTGTTAGTTGAGGACACTCATCACAAAGAAGTTTCTGAGAATGCTTCTGTCTAGATTTTATATGGAGATATTCCCGTTTCCAACGAAATCTTCACAGTTATCCAAACATCGACTTGCAGATTCTACAAAAAGAGTGTTTCCAAACTGCTCTATCAAAAGAAAGTTTCAACTCTGTTAGTTGAGGACACACATCCCAAATAAGTTTCTGAGAACGCTTCTGTGTAGATTTAAAGGGGAGATATTTCGTTTTTCACCATAGGCCCGAATGCGCTCGAAATGTCCACTTCCAGACACTACAGAAAGAGGGTTTCCAACCTGCTCTATGAAAGGGAATGTTCACCTCTGTGACTTGAATGCAGATATCACAAAGTAGTTTCTGACAGTGCTTCTGTCTAGAATTTAGATGAAGATATTCCCGTTTCCAACGAAATCCTTAGGACTATCTAGATATCCAATTACAGATTCCACAAAAAGAGTGTTTCCAAACTGCTCTATAAAAAGAAAGGTTCAACTCTGTAAGTTGAGGACACTCATCACGAAGAAGTTTCTGAGAATGCTTTTGTAAAGGTTTTATATGAAGATATTCCCGTTTCCTATGAAATCTTCACAGTTATCCAAATATCCACTTGAAGATTCTACCAAAAGAGTGTTTCCAAACTGCTGTAGCAAAAGAAATGTTGAACTCTGTTAGTTGAGGACAAACATCACAAAGAAGTTTCTGAGAATGCTTCTGTCAAGATTTTATATGAAGATATTACCGTTTCCAACGAAATCTTTACAGTTATCCAAATATCCACTTGCAGATTCTACAAAAAGAGTGTTTCCAAACTGCTATATCAAAAGAAATGATCAAGTCTGTTAGTGGAGTAAACTCATCCCAAATATGTTTCTTAGAATGCTTTTGTCTAGATTTTATGGGATGATATTTCCTTTTTCACCATAGGCCTGAAAGCGCTCGAAAAGTCCACTTCCAGATACTACAAAAAGACTGTTTCAAACCTACTCTATGAAAGGGAATGTTCAGCTCTGTGACTTGAATGCAGATATCACAAAGTAGTTTCTGACAGCCCTTCTGTCTAGATTTTAGATGAAGATATTCCCGTTTCCAACGAAATCATCACAGTTATCCAAATATCCACTTATAGATTCTACAAAAACAGTGTTTCCACACTGCTGTATAAAAAGAAAGGTTCAACTCTGTTAGTTGAGGACACACATCACAAAGAAGTTTCTGAGAATGCTTCTGTCTAGATTTTATATGAAGATATTCCCGTTTCCAATGAAATCTTCACAGTTATGCAAATATCCACTTGAAGATTCTACAAAAAGAGTGTTTCCAAACTGCTGTAGCAAAAGAAATGTTGAACTCTGTTAGTTGAGGACAAACATCACAAAGAAGTTTCTGAGAATGCTTCTGTCTAGATTTTAGATGAAGATATTCCCGTTTCCAACGAAATCATCACAGTTAAACAAATATCCACTTGCAGATTCTACAAAAAGAGTGTTTCCAAACTGCTCTATCCAAAGAAAGGTTCAACTCTGTTAGTTGAGGACACACATCACAAAGAAGTTTCTGAGAATGCTTCTGTCTAGATTTTAAATGAAGATATTCCCATTTCCAACGAAATCCTCAGAGCTGTCCCAATATCCACTTACAGATTCTACAAAAAGAGTGTTTCCAAACTGCTGTATCAAAAGAAATGTTCAACTCTGTTTGTGGAGGACACACATCACAAAGAAGTTTCTGAGAATGCTTCTGTCTAGATTTTACATGAAGATATTCCCGTTTCCTATGAAATCTTCACAGCTTTCCAAATATCCACTTGCAGATTCTACAAAAAGAGTGTTTCCAAACTGCTGTATCCAAAGAAAGGTTCATCTCTGTTAGTTGAGGACACACATCACAAAGAAGTTTCTGAGAATGCTTCTGTCTAGATTTTAAACGAAGATATTTCCGTTTCCAACGAAATCGTTAGGACTATCTAGATATCCAATTACACATTCCACAAAAAGAGTGTTTCCAAACTGCTCTATCAAAAGAAAGGTGCAACTCTGTTAGTTGAGGACACTCATCACAAAGACGTTTCTGAGAATGCTTCTGTCTAGATTTTATATGAAGATATTCCCGTTTCCAACGAAATCTTCATGGTTATCCAAACATCGACTTCCAGATTATACAAAAAGATTGTTTCCAAACTGCTCTATCAAAAGAAAGGTATAATTCTGTTAGTTGAGGACACACATCCCAAATAAGTTTCTGAGGATGCTTCTGTCTAGATTTTATGGGAAGATATTTCGTTTTTTACCATAGGCCCGAAAGCGCTCGAAATGTCCACTTCCAGACACTACAGAAAGAGGGTTTCAAACCTGCTATATGAAAGGGAATGTTCAGCTCTGTGACTTAAATGCAGATATCACAAAGTAGTTTCTGAAAGTGCTTCTGTCTAGATTTCAGATGAAGATATTCCCGTTTCCAATGAAATCATTAGAACTATCTAGATATCCACTTACAGATTCTACAAAAAGAGTGTTTCCAAAGTGCTCTGTCAAAAGAAAGGTTCAACTCTGTTAGTTGAGGACACTCCTCACAAAGAAGTTTCTGAGAATGCTTCTGTCTAGATTTTATATGAAGATATTCCCGTTTCCAACGAAATCTTCACAGTTATCCAAATATCCACTTGAAGATTCTACAAAAAGAGTGTTTCCAAACTGCTGTAGCAAGAGTAATTTTGCGCTCTGTTAGTTGAGGACACACATCACAAAGAAGTTTCTGAGAATGCTTCTGTCTAGGTTTTATACGAAGATATTACCGTTTCCAACGAAATCTTCACAGTTATCCAAATATCCACTTGCAGAATCTACAAAAAGAGTGTTTCCAAACTGCTATATCAAAAGAAAGGATCAACTCTGTTAGTTGAGGAAACACATCCCAAATAAGTTTCTGAGAATGCTTCTGTCTAGATTTTATGGGATGATATTTCCTTTTTCACCATAGGCCTGAAATCGCTCGAAATGTCCACTTCCAGATACTACAGAAAGACTGTTTCAAACCTACTCTATGAATGGAAATGTTCAGCTCTGTGACTTGAATGCAGATATCACAAAGTAGTTTCAGACAGCACTTCTGTCTAGATTTTAGATGAAGGTATTCCCGTTTCCAACGAAATCATCACAGTTATCCAAATATCCACTTACATATTCTACAAAAAGAGTGTTTCCAAACTTCTCTATCCAAAGAAATGTTCAACTCTGTTAGTTGAAGACACACATCACAAAGAAGTTTCTGAGAATGCTTCTGTCTAGATTTTAAATGAAGATATTCCCATTTCCAATGAAATCCTCATAGCAAACCCATTATAAACTTACAGATTCTACAAAAAGAGTGATTCCAAATTGCTGTATCAAAAGAAAGGTTGAACTCTGTTAGTTCAGAACACACATCACAAAGAAGTTTCTGAGAATGCTTCTGTCTAGATTTTACATGAAGACATTCCCGTTTCCTACGAAATCTTCACAACCTTCCAAATATCCTCTTGCAGATTCTACAAAAAGAGTGTTTCCAAACTGCTGTATCAAAAGAAAGGTTCAGCTCTCTTAGTTGACGACACACATCCCAAATAAGATTCTGAGAAAGCCTCTGTCTCGTTTTTATGGGAAGATACTTGCTTTTTCACCATAGGCCTGAAAGCGCTGGAAATGTCCACTTCCAGATACTGCAGAAAGAGTTTTTCAAACCTGCTCTATGAAACGGAATGTTCAGCTCTGAGGCTTGAATGCAGATGTCACAAAGTAGTTTCTGACAGTGCTTCTGTCTAGATTTTAGAAGAAGATATTCCCGTTTCCAATGAAATCGTTAGAACTATCTTGATATCCACATACAGATTCTACAAAAAGAGTTTTTCCAAACTGCTCTATAAAAAAAAAGGTTCAACTCTGTTAGTTGAGGACACTCATCACAAAGAAGTTTCTGAGAATGCTTCTGTCTAGATTTTATATGAAGATATACCCGTTTCCAACGAAATCTTCACAGTTATCCAAACATCGACTTGCAGATTCTACAAAAAGAGTGTTTCCAAACTGCTCTATCAAAAGAAAGTTTCAACTCTGTTAGTTGAGGACACACATCCCAAATAAGTTTCTGAGAACGCTTCTGTGTAGATTTAAAGGGGAGTTATTTCGTTTTTCACCATAGGCCCGAATGCGCTCGAAATGTCCACTTCCAGACACTACAGAAAGAGGGTTTCCAACCTGCTCTATGAAAGGGAATGTTCACCTCTGTGACTTGAATGCAGATATCACAAAGTAGTTTCTGACAGTGCTTCTGTCTAGAATTTAGATGAAGATATTCCCGTTTCCAACGAAATCCTTAGGACTATCTAGATATCCAATTACAGATTCCACAAAAAGAGTGTTTCCAAACTGCTCTATAAAAAGAAAGGTTCAACTCTGTAAGTTGAGGACACTCATCACGAAGAAGTTTCTGAGAATGCTTTTGTAAAGGTTTTATATGAAGATATTCCCGTTTCCTATGAAATCTTCACAGTTATCCAAATATCCACTTGAAGATTCTACCAAAAGAGTGTTTCCAAACTGCTGTAGCAAAAGAAATGTTGAACTCTGTTAGTTGAGGACAAACATCACAAAGAAGTTTCTGAGAATGCTTCTGTCAAGATTTTATATGAAGATATTACCGTTTCCAACGAAATCTTTACAGTTATCCAAATATCCACTTGCAGATTCTACAAAAAGAGTGTTTCCAAACTGCTATATCAAAAGAAATGATCAAGTCTGTTAGTGGAGTAAACTCATCCCAAATATGTTTCTTAGAATGCTTTTGTCTAGATTTTATGGGATGATATTTCCTTTTTCACCATAGGCCTGAAAGCGCTCGAAAAGTCCACTTCCAGATACTACAAAAAGACTGTTTCAAACCTACTCTATGAAAGGGAATGTTCAGCTCTGTGACTTGAATGCAGATATCACAAAGTAGTTTCTGACAGCCCTTCTGTCTAGATTTTAGATGAAGATATTCCCGTTTCCAACGAAATCATCACAGTTATCCAAATATCCACTTATAGATTCTACAAAAACAGTGTTTCCACACTGCTGTATAAAAAGAAAGGTTCAACTCTGTTAGTTGAGGACACACATCACAAAGAAGTTTCTGAGAATGCTTCTGTCTAGATTTTATATGAAGATATTCCCGTTTCCAATGAAATCTTCACAGTTATGCAAATATCCACTTGAAGATTCTACAAAAAGAGTGTTTCCAAACTGCTGTAGCAAAAGAAATGTTGAACTCTGTTAGTTGAGGACAAACATCACAAAGAAGTTTCTGAGAATGCTTCTGTCTAGATTTTAGATGAAGATATTCCCGTTTCCAACGAAATCATCACAGTTAAACAAATATCCACTTGCAGATTCTACAAAAAGAGTGTTTCCAAACTGCTCTATCCAAAGAAAGGTTCAACTCTGTTAGTTGAGGACACACATCACAAAGAAGTTTCTGAGAATGCTTCTGTCTAGATTTTAAATGAAGATATTCCCATTTCCAACGAAATCCTCAGAGCTGTCCCAATATCCACTTACAGATTCTACAAAAAGAGTGTTTCCAAACTGCTGTATCAAAAGAAATGTTCAACTCTGTTTGTGGAGGACACACATCACAAAGAAGTTTCTGAGAATGCTTCTGTCTAGATTTTACATGAAGATATTCCCGTTTCCTATGAAATCTTCACAGCTTTCCAAATATCCACTTGCAGATTCTACAAAAAGAGTGTTTCCAAACTGCTGTATCCAAAGAAAGGTTCATCTCTGTTAGTTGAGGACACACATCACAAAGAAGTTTCTGAGAATGCTTCTGTCTAGATTTTAAACGAAGATATTTCCGTTTCCAACGAAATCGTTAGGACTATCTAGATATCCAATTACACATTCCACAAAAAGAGTGTTTCCAAACTGCTCTATCAAAAGAAAGGTGCAACTCTGTTAGTTGAGGACACTCATCACAAAGACGTTTCTGAGAATGCTTCTGTCTAGATTTTATATGAAGATATTCCCGTTTCCAACGAAATCTTCATGGTTATCCAAACATCGACTTCCAGATTATACAAAAAGATTGTTTCCAAACTGCTCTATCAAAAGAAAGGCATAATTCTGTTAGTTGAGGACACACATCCCAAATAAGTTTCTGAGGATGCTTCTGTCTAGATTTTATGGGAAGATATTTCGTTTTTTACCATAGGCCCGAAAGCGCTCGAAATGTCCACTTCCAGACACTACAGAAAGAGGGTTTCAAACCTGCTATATGAAAGGGAATGTTCAGCTCTGTGACTTAAATGCAGATATCACAAAGTAGTTTCTGAAAGTGCTTCTGTCTAGATTTCAGATGAAGATATTCCCGTTTCCAATGAAATCATTAGAACTATCTAGATATCCACTTACAGATTCTACAAAAAGAGTGTTTCCAAAGTGCTCTGTCAAAAGAAAGGTTCAACTCTGTTAGTTGAGGACACTCCTCACAAAGAAGTTTCTGAGAATGCTTCTGTCTAGATTTTATATGAAGATATTCCCGTTTCCAACGAAATCTTCACAGTTATCCAAATATCCACTTGAAGATTCTACAAAAAGAGTGTTTCCAAACTGCTGTAGCAAGAGTAATTTTGCGCTCTGTTAGTTGAGGACACACATCACAAAGAAGTTTCTGAGAATGCTTCTGTCTAGGTTTTATATGAAGATATTACCGTTTCCAACGAAATCTTCACAGTTATCCAAATATCCACTTGCAGAATCTACAAAAAGAGTGTTTCCAAACTGCTATATCAAAAGAAAGGATCAACTCTGTTAGTTGAGGAAACACATCCCAAATAAGTTTCTGAGAATGCTTCTGTCTATATTTTATGGGATGATATTTCCTTTTTCACCATAGGCCTGAAATCGCTCGAAATGTCCACTTCCAGATACTACAGAAAGACTGTTTCAAACCTACTCTATGAATGGAAATGTTCAGCTCTGTGACTTGAATGCAGATATCACAAAGTAGTTTCAGACAGCACTTCTGTCTAGATTTTAGATGAAGGTATTCCCGTTTCCAACGAAATCATCACAGTTATCCAAATATCCACTTACATATTCTACAAAAAGAGTGTTTCCAAACTTCTCTATCCAAAGAAATGTTCAACTCTGTTAGTTGAAGACACACATCACAAAGAAGTTTCTGAGAATGCTTCTGTCTAGATTTTAAATGAAGATATTCCCATTTCCAATGAAATCCTCATAGCAAACCCATTATAAACTTACAG
The DNA here is from genome assembly GCF_029281585.2 of Gorilla gorilla gorilla. Classification (NCBI taxonomy): domain Eukaryota; kingdom Metazoa; phylum Chordata; class Mammalia; order Primates; family Hominidae; genus Gorilla; species Gorilla gorilla. The sequence goes on from NC_073237.2 coordinate 19,503,290, forward strand.
ATTCTACAAAAAGAGTGATTCCAAATTGCTGTATCAAAAGAAAGGTTGAACTCTGTTAGTTCAGGACACACATCACAAAGAAGTTTCTGAGAATGCTTCTGTCTAGATTTTACATGAAGACATTCCCGTTTCCTACGAAATCTTCACAACCTTCCAAATATCCTCTTGCAGATTCTACAAAAAGAGTGTTTCCAAACTGCTGTATCAAAAGAAAGGTTCAGCTCTCTTAGTTGACGACACACATCCCAAATAAGATTCTGAGAAAGCCTCTGTCTCGTTTTTATGGGAAGATACTTGCTTTTTCACCATAGGCCTGAAAGCGCTGGAAATGTCCACTTCCAGATACTGCAGAAAGAGTTTTTCAAACCTGCTCTATGAAACGGAATGTTCAGCTCTGAGGCTTGAATGCAGATGTCACAAAGTAGTTTCTGACAGTGCTTCTGTCTAGATTTTAGAAGAAGATATTCCCGTTTCCAATGAAATCGTTAGAACTATCTTGATATCCACATACAGATTCTACAAAAAGAGTTTTTCCAAACTGCTCTATAAAAAAAAAGGTTCAACTCTGTTAGTTGAGGACACTCATCACAAAGAAGTTTCTGAGAATGCTTCTGTCTAGATTTTATATGAAGATATACCCGTTTCCAACGAAATCTTCACAGTTATCCAAACATCGACTTGCAGATTCTACAAAAAGAGTGTTTCCAAACTGCTCTATCAAAAGAAAGTTTCAACTCTGTTAGTTGAGGACACACATCCCAAATAAGTTTCTGAGAACGCTTCTGTGTAGATTTAAAGGGGAGATATTTCGTTTTTCACCATAGGCCCGAATGCGCTCGAAATGTCCACTTCCAGACACTACAGAAAGAGGGTTTCCAACCTGCTCTATGAAAGGGAATGTTCACCTCTGTGACTTGAATGCAGATATCACAAAGTAGTTTCTGACAGTGCTTCTGTCTAGAATTTAGATGAAGATATTCCCGTTTCCAACGAAATCCTTAGGACTATCTAGATATCCAATTACAGATTCCACAAAAAGAGAGTTTCCAAACTGCTCTATAAAAAGAAAGGTTCAACTCTGTAAGTTGAGGACACTCATCACAAAGAAGTTTCTGAGAATGCTTTTGTAAAGATTTTATATGAAGATATTCCCGTTTCCTATGAAATCTTCACAGTTATCCAAATATCCACTTGAAGATCCTACCAAAAGAGTGTTTCCAAACTGCTGTAGCAAAAGAAATGTTGAACTCTGTTAGTTGAGGACAAACATCACAAAGAAGTTTCTGAGAATGCTTCTGTCAAGATTTTATATGAAGATATTACCGTTTCCAACGAAATCTTTACAGTTATCCAAATATCCACTTGCAGATTCTACAAAAAGAGTGTTTCCAAACTGCTATATCAAAAGAAATGATCAAGTCTGTTAGTGGAGTAAACTCATCCCAAATATGTTTCTTAGAATGCTTTTGTCTAGATTTTATGGGATGATATTTCCTTTTTCACCATAGGCCTGAAAGCGCTCGAAAAGTCCACTTCCAGATACTACAAAAAGACTGTTTCAAACCTACTCTATGAAAGGGAATGTTCAGCTCTGTGACTTGAATGCAGATATCACAAAGTAGTTTCTGACAGCCCTTCTGTCTAGATTTTAGATGAAGATATTCCCGTTTCCAACGAAATCATCACAGTTATCCAAATATCCACTTACAGATTCTACAAAAACAGTTTCCAAACTGCTGTATCCAAAGAAAGGTTCAACTCTGTTAGTTGAGGACACACATCACAAAGAAGTTTCTGAGAATGCTTCTGTCTAGATTTTATATGAAGATATTCCCGTTTCCAATGAAATCTTCACAGTTATGCAAATATCCACTTGAAGATTCTACAAAAAGAGTGTTTCCAAACTGCTGTAGCAAAAGAAATGTTGAACTCTGTTAGTTGAGGACAAACATCACAAAGAAGTTTCTGAGAATGCTTCTGTCTAGATTTTAGATGAAGATATTCCCGTTTCCAACGAAATCATCACAGTTAAACAAATATCCACTTGCAGATTCTACAAAAAGAGTGTTTCCAAACTGCTCTATCCAAAGAAAGGTTCAACTCTGTTAGTTGAGGACACACATCACAAAGAAGTTTCTGAGAATGCTTCCGTCTAGATTTTAAATGAAGATATTCCCGTTTCCAACGAAATCCTCAGAGCTCTCCCAATATCCACTTACAGATTCTACAAAAAGAGTGTTTCCAAACTGCTGTAGCAAAAGAAAGGTTCAACTCTGTTAGTTGAGGACACACATCACAAAGAAGTTTCTGAGAATGCTTCTGTCTAGATTTTACATGAAGATATTCCCGTTTCCTATGAAATCTTCACAGCTTTCCAAATATCCACTTGCAGATTCTACAAAAAGAGTGTTTCCAAACTGCTGTATCAAAAGAAAGGTTCAACTCTCTTAGTTGAGGACACACATCCCAAATAAGTTTCTGAGAAATCTTCTGTCTCGTTTTTATGGGAGGATACTTCCTTTTTCACCGTAGGCCTGAAAGCGCTCGAAATGTCCACTTGCAGATACTGCAGAAAGAGTGTTTCAAACCTGCTCTATGAAACGGAATGTTCAGCTCTGAGGCTTGAATGCAGATATCACAAAGTAGTTTCTGACAGTGCTTCTGTCTAGATTTCAGAAGAAGATATTCCCGTTTCCAATGAAATCGTTAGAACTATCTTGATATCCACATACAGATTCTACAAAAAGAGTGTTTCCAAACTGCTCTAGAAAAAGAAAGGTTCAACTCTGTTAGTTGAGGACACTCATCACAAAGAAGTTTCTGAGAATGCTTCTGTCTAGATTTTATATGGAGATATTCCCGTTTCCAACGAAATCTTCACAGTTATCCAAACATCGACTTGCAGATTCTACAAAAAGAGTGTTTCCAAACTGCTCTATCAAAAGAAAGTTTCAACTCTGTTAGTTGAGGACACACATCCCAAATAAGTTTCTGAGAACGCTTCTGTGTAGATTTAAAGGGGAGATATTTCGTTTTTCACCATAGGCCCGAATGCGCTCGAAATGTCCACTTCCAGACACTACAGAAAGAGGGTTTCCAACCTGCTCTATGAAAGGGAATGTTCACCTCTGTGACTTGAATGCAGATATCACAAAGTAGTTTCTGACAGTGCTTCTGTCTAGAATTTAGATGAAGATATTCCCGTTTCCAACGAAATCCTTAGGACTATCTAGATATCCAATTACAGATTCCACAAAAAGAGTGTTTCCAAACTGCTCTATAAAAAGAAAGGTTCAACTCTGTAAGTTGAGGACACTCATCACGAAGAAGTTTCTGAGAATGCTTTTGTAAAGGTTTTATATGAAGATATTCCCGTTTCCTATGAAATCTTCACAGTTATCCAAATATCCACTTGAAGATTCTACCAAAAGAGTGTTTCCAAACTGCTGTAGCAAAAGAAATGTTGAACTCTGTTAGTTGAGGACAAACATCACAAAGAAGTTTCTGAGAATGCTTCTGTCAAGATTTTATATGAAGATATTACCGTTTCCAACGAAATCTTTACAGTTATCCAAATATCCACTTGCAGATTCTACAAAAAGAGTGTTTCCAAACTGCTATATCAAAAGAAATGATCAAGTCTGTTAGTGGAGTAAACTCATCCCAAATATGTTTCTTAGAATGCTTTTGTCTAGATTTTATGGGATGATATTTCCTTTTTCACCATAGGCCTGAAAGCGCTCGAAAAGTCCACTTCCAGATACTACAAAAAGACTGTTTCAAACCTACTCTATGAAAGGGAATGTTCAGCTCTGTGACTTGAATGCAGATATCACAAAGTAGTTTCTGACAGCCCTTCTGTCTAGATTTTAGATGAAGATATTCCCGTTTCCAACGAAATCATCACAGTTATCCAAATATCCACTTATAGATTCTACAAAAACAGTGTTTCCACACTGCTGTATAAAAAGAAAGGTTCAACTCTGTTAGTTGAGGACACACATCACAAAGAAGTTTCTGAGAATGCTTCTGTCTAGATTTTATATGAAGATATTCCCGTTTCCAATGAAATCTTCACAGTTATGCAAATATCCACTTGAAGATTCTACAAAAAGAGTGTTTCCAAACTGCTGTAGCAAAAGAAATGTTGAACTCTGTTAGTTGAGGACAAACATCACAAAGAAGTTTCTGAGAATGCTTCTGTCTAGATTTTAGATGAAGATATTCCCGTTTCCAACGAAATCATCACAGTTAAACAAATATCCACTTGCAGATTCTACAAAAAGAGTGTTTCCAAACTGCTCTATCCAAAGAAAGGTTCAACTCTGTTAGTTGAGGACACACATCACAAAGAAGTTTCTGAGAATGCTTCTGTCTAGATTTTAAATGAAGATATTCCCATTTCCAACGAAATCCTCAGAGCTGTCCCAATATCCACTTACAGATTCTACAAAAAGAGTGTTTCCAAACTGCTGTATCAAAAGAAATGTTCAACTCTGTTTGTGGAGGACACACATCACAAAGAAGTTTCTGAGAATGCTTCTGTCTAGATTTTACATGAAGATATTCCCGTTTCCTATGAAATCTTCACAGCTTTCCAAATATCCACTTGCAGATTCTACAAAAAGAGTGTTTCCAAACTGCTGTATCCAAAGAAAGGTTCATCTCTGTTAGTTGAGGACACACATCACAAAGAAGTTTCTGAGAATGCTTCTGTCTAGATTTTAAACGAAGATATTTCCGTTTCCAACGAAATCGTTAGGACTATCTAGATATCCAATTACACATTCCACAAAAAGAGTGTTTCCAAACTGCTCTATCAAAAGAAAGGTGCAACTCTGTTAGTTGAGGACACTCATCACAAAGACGTTTCTGAGAATGCTTCTGTCTAGATTTTATATGAAGATATTCCCGTTTCCAACGAAATCTTCATGGTTATCCAAACATCGACTTCCAGATTATACAAAAAGATTGTTTCCAAACTGCTCTATCAAAAGAAAGGTATAATTCTGTTAGTTGAGGACACACATCCCAAATAAGTTTCTGAGGATGCTTCTGTCTAGATTTTATGGGAAGATATTTCGTTTTTTACCATAGGCCCGAAAGCGCTCGAAATGTCCACTTCCAGACACTACAGAAAGAGGGTTTCAAACCTGCTATATGAAAGGGAATGTTCAGCTCTGTGACTTAAATGCAGATATCACAAAGTAGTTTCTGAAAGTGCTTCTGTCTAGATTTCAGATGAAGATATTCCCGTTTCCAATGAAATCATTAGAACTATCTAGATATCCACTTACAGATTCTACAAAAAGAGTGTTTCCAAAGTGCTCTGTCAAAAGAAAGGTTCAACTCTGTTAGTTGAGGACACTCCTCACAAAGAAGTTTCTGAGAATGCTTCTGTCTAGATTTTATATGAAGATATTCCCGTTTCCAACGAAATCTTCACAGTTATCCAAATATCCACTTGAAGATTCTACAAAAAGAGTGTTTCCAAACTGCTGTAGCAAGAGTAATTTTGCGCTCTGTTAGTTGAGGACACACATCACAAAGAAGTTTCTGAGAATGCTTCTGTCTAGGTTTTATATGAAGATATTACCGTTTCCAACGAAATCTTCACAGTTATCCAAATATCCACTTGCAGAATCTACAAAAAGAGTGTTTCCAAACTGCTATATCAAAAGAAAGGATCAACTCTGTTAGTTGAGGAAACACATCCCAAATAAGTTTCTGAGAATGCTTCTGTCTATATTTTATGGGATGATATTTCCTTTTTCACCATAGGCCTGAAATCGCTCGAAATGTCCACTTCCAGATACTACAGAAAGACTGTTTCAAACCTACTCTATGAATGGAAATGTTCAGCTCTGTGACTTGAATGCAGATATCACAAAGTAGTTTCAGACAGCACTTCTGTCTAGATTTTAGATGAAGGTATTCCCGTTTCCAACGAAATCATCACAGTTATCCAAATATCCACTTACATATTCTACAAAAAGAGTGTTTCCAAACTTCTCTATCCAAAGAAATGTTCAACTCTGTTAGTTGAAGACACACATCACAAAGAAGTTTCTGAGAATGCTTCTGTCTAGATTTTAAATGAAGATATTCCCATTTCCAATGAAATCCTCATAGCAAACCCATTATAAACTTACAGATTCTACAAAAAGAGTGATTCCAAATTGCTGTATCAAAAGAAAGGTTGAACTCTGTTAGTTCAGGACACACATCACAAAGAAGTTTCTGAGAATGCTTCTGTCTAGATTTTACATGAAGACATTCCCGTTTCCTACGAAATCTTCACAACCTTCCAAATATCCTCTTGCAGATTCTACAAAAAGAGTGTTTCCAAACTGCTGTATCAAAAGAAAGGTTCAGCTCTCTTAGTTGACGACACACATCCCAAATAAGATTCTGAGAAAGCCTCTGTCTCGTTTTTATGGGAAGATACTTGCTTTTTCACCATAGGCCTGAAAGCGCTGGAAATGTCCACTTCCAGATACTGCAGAAAGAGTTTTTCAAACCTGCTCTATGAAACGGAATGTTCAGCTCTGAGGCTTGAATGCAGATGTCACAAAGTAGTTTCTGACAGTGCTTCTGTCTAGATTTTAGAAGAAGATATTCCCGTTTCCAATGAAATCGTTAGAACTATCTTGATATCCACATACAGATTCTACAAAAAGAGTTTTTCCAAACTGCTCTATAAAAAAAAAGGTTCAACTCTGTTAGTTGAGGACACTCATCACAAAGAAGTTTCTGAGAATGCTTCTGTCTAGATTTTATATGAAGATATACCCGTTTCCAACGAAATCTTCACAGTTATCCAAACATCGACTTGCAGATTCTACAAAAAGAGTGTTTCCAAACTGCTCTATCAAAAGAAAGTTTCAACTCTGTTAGTTGAGGACACACATCCCAAATAAGTTTCTGAGAACGCTTCTGTGTAGATTTAAAGGGGAGATATTTCGTTTTTCACCATAGGCCCGAATGCGCTCGAAATGTCCACTTCCAGACACTACAGAAAGAGGGTTTCCAACCTGCTCTATGAAAGGGAATGTTCACCTCTGTGACTTGAATGCAGATATCACAAAGTAGTTTCTGACAGTGCTTCTGTCTAGAATTTAGATGAAGATATTCCCGTTTCCAACGAAATCCTTAGGACTATCTAGATATCCAATTACAGATTCCACAAAAAGAGTGTTTCCAAACTGCTCTATAAAAAGAAAGGTTCAACTCTGTAAGTTGAGGACACTCATCACAAAGAAGTTTCTGAGAATGCTTTTGTAAAGATTTTATATGAAGATATTCCCGTTTCCTATGAAATCTTCACAGTTATCCAAATATCCACTTGAAGATCCTACCAAAAGAGTGTTTCCAAACTGCTGTAGCAAAAGAAATGTTGAACTCTGTTAGTTGAGGACAAACATCACAAAGAAGTTTCTGAGAATGCTTCTGTCTAGATTTTAGATGAAGATATTCCCGTTTCCAACGAAATCATCACAGTTAAACAAATATCCACTTGCAGATTCTACAAAAAGAGTGTTTCCAAACTGCTCTATCCAAAGAAAGGTTCAACTCTGTTAGTTGAGGACACACATCACAAAGAAGTTTCTGAGAATGCTTCTGTCTAGATTTTAAATGAAGATATTCCCGTTTCCAACGAAATCCTCAGAGCTGTCCCAATATCCACTTACAGATTCTACAAAAAGAATGTTTCCAAACTGCTCTATCAAAAGAAAGGTTCAACTCTGTTAGTTGAGGACACACATCACAAAGAAGTTTCTGAAAATGCTTCTGTCTAGATTTTACATGAAGATATTCCCGTTTCCTATGAAATCTTCACATCTGTCCAAATATGCACTTGCAGATTCTACAAAAAGAGTGTTTCCAAACTGCTGTATCAAAAGAAAGGTTCAACTCTCTTAGTTGAGGACACACATCCCAAATAAGTTTCTGAGAAATCCTCTGTCTCGTTTTTATGGGAAGATACTTCCTTTTTCACCGTAGGCCTGAAAGCGCTCGAAATGTCCACTTGCACATACTGCAGAAAGAGTGTTTCAAACCTGCTCTATGAAACGGAATGTTCAGCTCTGAGGCTTGAAAGCAGATATCACAAAGTAGTTTCTGACAGTGCTTCTGTCTAGATTTTAGAAGATATTCCCGTTTCCAATGAAATCATTAGAAATATCTTGATATCCATATACAGATTCTACAAAAAGAGTTTTTCCAAACTGCTCTATAAAAAAAAAGGTTCAACTCTGTTAGTTGAGGACACTCATCACAAAGAAGTTTCTGAGAATGCTTCTGTCTAGATTTTATATGAAGATTTTCCCGTTTCCAATGAAATCTTCACAGTTATCCAAACATTGACTTGCAGATTCTACAAAAAGAGTGTTTCCAATCTGCTCTATCAAAAGAAAGTATCAACTCTGTTAGTTGAGGACACACATGCCAAATAAGTTTCGGAGAATGCTTCTGTGTAGATTTAATGGGGAGATATTTCGTTTTTCACCATAGGCCCGAATGCGCTCGAAATGTCCACTTCCAGACACTACAGAAAGAGGGTTTCCAACCTGCTCTATGAAAGGGAATGTTCAGCTCCGTGAGTTGGATATAGATATCACAAAGTAGTTTCTGACAGTGCTTCTGTCTAGATTTCAGATGAAGATATTCCCGTTTCCAATGAAATCGTTAGAACTATCTAGATATCCACTTACAGATTCTACAAAAAGAGTGTTTCGAAAGTGCTCTGTCAAAAGAAAGGTTCAACTCTGTCAGTTGAGGACACTCATCACGAAGAAGTTTCTGAGAATGCTTTTGTCAAGATTTTATATGAAGATATTCCCGTTTCCTATGAAATCTTCACAGTTATCCAAATATCCACTTGAAGATTCTACAAAAAGAGTGTTTCCAAACTGCTGTAGCAAAAGAAATGTTGAACTCGGTTAGTTGAGGACAAACATCACAAAGAGGTTTCTGAGAAAGCTTCTGTCAAGATTTTATATGAAGATATTACCGTTTCCAACGAAATCTTTACAGTTCTCCAAATATCCACTTGCAGATTCTACAAAAAGAGTGTTTCCAAACTGCCATATCAAAAGAAATGATCAAGTCTGTTAGTGGAGTAAACTCATCCCAAATAAGTTTATTAGAATGCTTTTGTCTAGATTTTATGGGATGATATTTCCTTTTTCACCATAGGCCTGAAAGCGCTCGAAATGTCCACTTCCAGATACTACAGAAAGACTGTTTCAAACCTACTCTATGAAAGGGAATGTTCAGCTCTGTGACTTGAATGCAGATATCACAAAGTAGTTTCTGACAGCCCTTCTGTCTAGATTTTAGATGAATATATTCCCGTTTCCAACGAAATCATCACAGTTATCCAAATATCCACTTACAGATGCTACAAAAACAGTGTTTCCAAACTGCTGTATCCAAAGAAAGGTTCAACTCTGTTAGTTGAGGACACACATCACAAAGAAGTTTCTGAGAATGCTTCTGTCTAGATTTTATATGAAGATATTCCCGTTTCCAATGAAATCTTCACAGTTATGCAAATATCCACTTGAAGATTCTACAAAAAGAGTGTTTCCAAACTGCTGTAGCAAAAGAAATGTTGAACTCTGTTAGTTGAGGACAAACATCACAAAGAAGTTTCTGAGAATGCTTCTGTCTAGATTTTAGATGAAGATATTCCCGTTTCCAACGAAATCATCACAGTTAAACAAATATGCAGTTGCAGATTCTACAAAAAGAGTGTTTCCAAACTGCTCTATCCAAAGAAAGGTTCAACTCTGTTAGTTGAGGACACACATCAGAAAGAAGTTTCTGAGAATGCTTCTGTCTAGATTTTAAATGAAGATATTCCCGTTTCCAACGAAATCCTCAGAGCTCTCCCAATATCCACTTACAGATTCTACAAAAAGAGTGTTTCCAAACTGCTGTAGCAAAAGAAAGGTTCAACTCTGTTAGTTGAGGACACACATCTCAAAGAAGTTTCTGAGAATGCTTCTGTCTAGATTTTACATGAAGATATTCCCGTTTCCTATGAAATCTTCACAGCTTTCCAAATATCCACTTGCAGATTCTACAAAAAGAGTGTTTCCAAACTGCTGTATCAAAACAAAGGTTCAACTCTCTTAGTTGAGGACACACATCCCAAATAAGTTTCTGAGAAATCTTCTGTCTCGTTTTTATGGGAGGATACTTCCTTTTTCACCGTAGGCCTGAAAGCGCTCGAAATGTCCACTTGCAGATACTGCAGAAAGAGTGTTTCAAACCTGCTCTATGAAACGGAATGTTCAGCTCTGAGGCTTGAATGCAGATATCACAAAGTAGTTTCTGACAGTGCTTCTGTCTAGATTTCAGAAGAAGATATTCCCGTTTCCAATGAAATCGTTAGAACTATCTTGATATCCACATACAGATTCTACAAAAAGAGTGTTTCCAAACTGCTCTAGAAAAAGAAAGGTTCAACTCTGTTAGTTGAGGACACACATCACAAAGAAGTTTCTGAGAATGCTTCTGTCTAGATTTTAAATGAAGATATTCCCATTTCCAACGAAATCCTCAGAGCTGTCCCAATATCCACTTACAGATTCTACAAAAAGAGTGTTTCCAAACTGCTGTATCAAAAGAAATGTTCAACTCTGTTTGTGGGGGACACACATCACAAAGAAGTTTCTGAGAATGCTTCTGTCTAGATTTTACATGAAGATATTCCCGTTTCCTATGAAATCTTCACAGCTTTCCAAATATCCACTTGCAGATTCTACAAAAAGAGTGTTTCCAAACTGCTGTATCCAAAGAAAGGTTCAACTCTCTTAGTTGAGGACACACATCACAAAGAAGTTTCTGAGAATGCTTCTGTCTAGATTTTAAACGAAGATATTGCCGTTTCCAACGAAATCGTTAGGACTATCTAGATATCCAATTACACATTCCACAAAAAGAGTGTTTCCAAACTGCTCTATCAAAAGAAAGGTGCAACTCTGTTAGTTGAGGACACTCATCACAAAGACGTTTCTGAGAATGCTTCTGTCTAGATTTTATATGAAGATATTCCCGTTTCCAACGAAATCTTCATGGTTATCCAAACATCGACTTCCAGATTATACAAAAAGATTGTTTCCAAACTGCTCTATCAAAAGAAAGGTATAATTCTGTTAGTTGAGGACACACATCCCAAATAAGTTTCTGAGGATGCTTCTGTCTAGATTTTATGGGAAGATATTTCGTTTTTTACCATAGGCCTGAAAGCGCTCGAAATGTCCACTTCCAGACACTACAGAAAGAGGGTTTCAAACCTGCTATATGAAAGGGAATGTTCAGCTCTGTGACTTAAATGCAGATATCACAAAGTAGTTTCTGAAAGTGCTTCTGTCTAGATTTCAGATGAAGATATTCCCGTTTCCAATGAAATCATTAGAACTATCTAGATATCCACTTACAGATTCTACAAAAAGAGTGTTTCCAAAGTGCTCTGTCAAAAGAAAGGTTCAACTCTGTTAGTTGAGGACACTCCTCACAAAGAAGTTTCTGAGAATGCTTCTGTCTAGATTTTATATGAAGATATTCCCGTTTCCAACGAAATCTTCACAGTTATCCAAATATCCACTTGAAGATTCTACAAAAAGAGTGTTTCCAAACTGCTGTAGCAAGAGTAATTTTGCGCTCTGTTAGTTGAGGACACACATCACAAAGAAGTTTCTGAGAATGCTTCTGTCTAGGTTTTATACGAAGATATTACCGTTTCCAACGAAATCTTCACAGTTATCCAAATATCCACTTGCAGAATCTACAAAAAGAGTGTTTCCAAACTGCTATATCAAAAGAAAGGATCAACTCTGTTAGTTGAGGAAACACATCCCAAATAAGTTTCTGAGAATGCTTCTGTCTAGATTTTATGGGATGATATTTCCTTTTTCACCATAGGCCTGAAATCGCTCGAAATGTCCACTTCCAGATACTACAGAAAGACTGTTTCAAACCTACTCTATGAATGGAAATGTTCAGCTCTGTGACTTGAATGCAGATATCGCAAAGTAGTTTCAGACAGCGCTTCTGTCTAGATTTTAGATGAAGGTATTCCCGTTTCCAACGAAATCATCACAGTTATCCAAATATCCACTTACATATTCTACAAAAAGAGTGTTTCCAAACTTCTCTATCCAAAGAAAGGTTCAACTCTGTTAGTTGAAGACACACATCACAAAGAAGTTTCCGAGAATGCTTCTGTCTAGATTTTAAATGAAGATATTCCCATTTCCAATGAAATCCTCATAGCAAACCCATTATAAACTTACAGATTCTACAAAAAGAGTGATTCCAAATTGCTGTATCAAAAGAAAGGTTGAACTCTGTTAGTTCAGGACACACATCACAAAGAAGTTTCTGAGAATGCTTCTGTCTAGATTTTACATGAAGACCTTCCCGTTTCCTACGAAATCTTCACAACCTTCCAAATATCCTCTTGCAGATTCTACAAAAAGAGTGTTTCCAAACTGCTGTATCAAAAGAAAGGTTCAGCTCTCTTAGTTGACGACACACATCCCAAATAAGATTCTGAGAAAGCCTCTGTCTCGTTTTTATGGGAAGATACTTCCTTTTTCACCGTAGGCCTGAAAGCGCTCGAAATGTCCACTTCCAGATACTGCAGAAAGAGTTTTTCAAACCTACTCTATGAAACGGAATGTTCAGCTCTGAGGCTTGAATGCAGATATCACAAAGTAGTTTCTGACAGTGCTTCTGTCTAGATTTTAGAAGAAGATATTCCCGTTTCCAATGAAATCGTTAGAACTATCTTGATATCCACATACAGATTCTACAAAAAGAGTTTTTCCAAACTGCTCTATAAAAAAAAAGGTTCAACTCTGTTAGTTGAGGACACTCATCACAAAGAAGTTTCTGAGAATGCTTCTGTCTAGATTTTATATGAAGATTTCCCGTTTCCAATGAAATCTTCACAGTTATCCAAACATCGACTTGCAGATTCTACTAAAAGAGTGTTTCCAAACTGCTCTATCAAAAGAAAGTATCAACTCTGTTAGTTGAGGACACTCATCACGAAGAAGTTTCTGAGAATGCTTTTGTCAAGATTTTATATGAAGGTATTCCCGTTTCCAACGAAATCTTCACAGTTATCCAAATATCCACTTGAAGATTCTACAAAAAGAGTGTTTCCAAACTGCTGTAGCAAAAGAAATGTTGAACTCTGTTAGTTGAGGACAAACATCACAAAGAGGTTTCTGAGAAAGCTTCTGTCAAGATTTTATATGAAGATATTACCGTTTCCAACGAAATCTTTACAGTTATCCAAATATCCACTTGCAGATTCTACAAAAAGAGTGTTTCCAAACTGCCATATCAAAAGAAATGATCAAGTCTGTTAGTGGAGTAAACTCATCCTAAATAAGTTTCTTAGAATGCTTTTGTCTAGATTTTATGGGATGATAATTCCTTTTTCACCATAGGCCTGAAAGCGCTCGAAATGTCCACTTCCAGATACTACAGAAAGACTGTTTCAAACCTACTCTATGAAAGGGAATGTTCAGCTCTGTGACTTGAATGCAGATATCACAAAGTAGTTTCTGACAGCCCTTCTGTCTAGATTTTAGATGAAGATATTCCCGTTTCCAACGAAATCATCACAGTTATCCAAATATCCACTTACAGATTCTACAAAAACAGTGTTTCCAAACTGCTGTATCCAAAGAAACGTTCAACTCTGTTAGTTGAGGACACACATCACAAAGAAGTTTCTGAGAATGCTTCTGTCTAGATTTTATATGAAGATATTCCCGTTTCCAATGAAATCTTCACAGTTATGCAAATATCCACTTGAAGATTCTACAAAAAGAGTGTTTCCAAACTGCTGTAGCAAAAGAAATGTTGAACTCTGTTAGTTGAGGACAAACATCACAAAGAAGTTTCTGAGAATGCTTCTGTCTAGATTTTAGATAAAGATATTCCCGTTTCCAACAAAATCATCACAGTTAAACAAATATCCACTTACAGATTCTACAAAAAGAGTGTTTCCAAACTGCTCTATCCAAAGAAAGGTTCAACTCTGTTAGTTGAGGACACACATCAGAAAGAAGTTTCTGAGAATGCTTCTGTCTAGATTTTACATGAAGATATTCCCGTTTCCAACGAAATCCTCAGAGCTGTCCCAATATCCACTTACAGATTCTACAAAAAGAGTGTTTCCAAACTGCTGTATCAAAAGAAAGGTTCAACTCTGTTAGTTGAGGACACACATCACAAAGAAGTTTCTGAGAATGCTTCTGTCTAGATTTTACATGAAGATATTCCCGTTTCCTATGAAATCTTCACATCTTTCCAAATATCCACTTGCAGATTCTACAAAAAGAGTGTTTCCAAACTGCTGTATCAAAAGAAAGGTTCAACTCTCTTAGTTGAGGACACACATCCCAAATAAGTTTCTGAGAAATCCTCTGTCTCGTTTTTATGGGAAGATACTTCCTTTTTCACCGTAGGCCTGAAAGCGCTCGAAATGTCCACTTGCAGATACTGCAGAAAGAGTGTTTCAAACCTGCTCTATGAAACGGAATGTTCAGCTCTGAGGCTTGAATGCAGATATCACAAAGTAGTTTCTGACAGTGCTTCTGTCTAGATTTTAGAAAATATTCCCGTTTCCAATGAAATCGTTAGAACTATCTTGATATCCACATACAGATTCTACAAAAAGAGTGTTTCCAAACTGCTCTATAAAAAGAAAGTTTCATCTCTATTAGTTGAGGACACTCATCACAAAGAAGTTTCTGAGAATGCTTCTGTCTAGATTTTATATGAAGATATTCCCGTTTCCAACGAAATCTTCACAGTTATCCAAATATCGACTTGCAGATTCTACAAAAAGAGTGTTTCCAAACTGCTCTATCAAAAGAAAGTTTCAACTCTGTTAGTTGAGGACACACATGACAAATCAGTTTCGGAGAATGCTTCTGTGTAGATTTAATGGGGAGATATTTCGTTTTTCACCATAGGCCCGAATGCGCTCGAAATGTCCACTTCCAGACACTACAGAAAGAGGGTTGCCAACCTGCTCTATGAAAGGGAATGTTCAGCTCCGTGAATTGAATGCAGATTTCACAAAGTAGTTTCTGACAGTGCTTCTGTCTAGATTTCAGATGAAGATATTCCCGTTTCCCATGAAATCGTTAGAACTATCTAGATATCCACTTACAGATTCTACAAAAAGAGTGTTTCGAAAGTGCTCTGTCAAAAGAAAGGTTCAACTCTGTTAGTTGAGGACACTCGTCACGAATAAGTTTCTGAGAATGCTTTTGTCAAGATTTTATATGAAGATATTCCCGTTTCCTATGAAATCTTCACAGTTATCCAAATATCCACTTGAAGATTCTACCAAAAGAGTGTTTCCAAACTGCTGTAGCAAAAGAAATGTTGAACTCTGTTAGTTGAGGACAAACATCACAAAGAAGTTTCTGAGAATGCTTCTGTCAAGATTTTATATGAAGATATTACCGTTTCCAACGAAATCTTCACAGTTATCCAAATATCCACTTGCAGATTCTGCAAAAAGAGTGTTTCCAAACTGCTATATCAAAAGAAATGATCAAGTCTGTTATTGGAGTAAACTCATCCTAAATAAGTTTCTTAGAATGCTTCTGTCTAGATTTTATGGGATGATACTTCCTTTTTCACCATAGGCCTGAAAGCGCTCGAAATGTCCACTTCCAGATACTACAGAAAGACTGTTTCAAACCTACTCTATGAAAGGGAATGTTCAGCTCTGTGACTTGAATGCAGATATCACAAAGTAGTTTCTGACAGCCCTTCTGTCTAGATTTTAGATGAAGATATTCCCGTTTCCAATGAAATCATCACAGTTATTCAAATATCCACTTACAGATTCTACAAAAACATTTTCCAAACTGCTGTATCCAAAGAAAGGTTCAACTCTGTTAGTTGAGGACACACATCACAAAGAAGTTTCTGAGAATGCTTCTGTCTAGATTTTATATGAAGATATTCCCGTTTCCAATGAAATCTTCACAGTTATGCAAATATCCACTTGAAGATTCTACAAAAAGAGTGTTTCCAAACTGCTGTAGCAAAAGAAATGTTGAACTCTGTTAGTTGAGGACAAACATCACAAAGAAGTTTCTGAGAATGCTTCTGTCTAGATTTTAGATGAAGATATTCCCGTTTCCAATGAAATCATCACAGTTAAACAAATATCCACTTGCAGATTCTACAAAAAGAGTGTTTCCAAACTGCTCTATCCAAAGAAAGGTTCAACTCTGTTAGTTGAGGACACACATCACAAAGAAGTTTCTGAGAATGCTTCCGTCTAGATTTTAAATGAAGATATTCCCGTTTCCAACGAAATCCTCAGAGCTCTCCCAATATCCACTTACAGATTCTACAAAAAGAGTGTTTCCAAACTGCTGTAGCAAAAGAAAGGTTCAACTCTGTTAGTTGAGGACACACATCACAAAGAAGTTTCTGAGAATGCTTCTGTCTAGATTTTACATGAAGATATTCCCGTTTCCTATGAAATCTTCACAGCTTTCCAAATATCCACTTGCAGATTCTACAAAAAGAGTGTTTCCAAACTGCTGTATCAAAAGAAAGGTTCAACTCTCTTAGTTGAGGACACACATCCCAAATAAGTTTCTGAGAAATCTTCTGTCTCGTTTTTATGGGAGGATACTTCCTTTTTCACCGTAGGCCTGAAAGCGCTCCAAATGTCCACTTGCAGATACTGCAGAAAGAGTGTTTCAAACCTGCTCTATGAAACGGAATGTTCAGCTCTGAGGCTTGAATGCAGATATCACAAAGTAGTTTCTGACAGTGCTTCTGTCTAGATTTCAGAAGAAGATATTCCCGTTTCCAATGAAATCGTTAGAACTATCTTGATATCCACATACAGATTCTACAAAAAGAGTGTTTCCAAACTGCTCTAGAAAAAGAAAGGTTCAACTCTGTTAGTTGAGGACACTCATCACAAAGAAGTTTCTGAGAATGCTTCTGTCTAGATTTTATATGGAGATATTCCCGTTTCCAACGAAATCTTCACAGTTATCCAAACATCGACTTGCAGATTCTACAAAAAGAGTGTTTCCAAACTGCTCTATCAAAAGAAAGTTTCAACTCTGTTAGTTGAGGACACACATCCCAAATAAGTTTCTGAGAACGCTTCTGTGTAGATTTAAAGGGGAGATATTTCGTTTTTCACCATAGGCCCGAATGCGCTCGAAATGTCCACTTCCAGACACTACAGAAAGAGGGTTTCCAACCTGCTCTATGAAAGGGAATGTTCACCTCTGTGACTTGAATGCAGATATCACCAAGTAGTTTCTGACAGTGCTTCTGTCTAGAATTTAGATGAAGATATTCCCGTTTCCAACGAAATCCTTAGGACTATCTAGATATCCAATTACAGATTCCACAAAAAGAGTGTTTCCAAACTGCTCTATAAAAAGAAAGGTTCAACTCTGTAAGTTGAGGACACTCATCACGAAGAAGTTTCTGAGAATGCTTTTGTAAAGGTTTTATATGAAGATATTCCCGTTTCCTATGAAATCTTCACAGTTATCCAAATATCCACTTGAAGATTCTACCAAAAGAGTGTTTCCAAACTGCTGTAGCAAAAGAAATGTTGAACTCTGTTAGTTGAGGACAAACATCACAAAGAAGTTTCTGAGAATGCTTCTGTCAAGATTTTATATGAAGATATTACCGTTTCCAACGAAATCTTTACAGTTATCCAAATATCCACTTGCAGATTCTACAAAAAGAGTGTTTCCAAACTGCTATATCAAAAGAAATGATCAAGTCTGTTAGTGGAGTAAACTCATCCCAAATATGTTTCTTAGAATGCTTTTGTCTAGATTTTATGGGATGATATTTC
This sequence comes from Gorilla gorilla gorilla, assembly GCF_029281585.2. Taxonomy (NCBI): domain Eukaryota; kingdom Metazoa; phylum Chordata; class Mammalia; order Primates; family Hominidae; genus Gorilla; species Gorilla gorilla. The sequence continues at coordinate 19,521,189 of NC_073237.2, forward strand.
CTTTTTCACCATAGGCCTGAAAGCGCTCGAAAAGTCCACTTCCAGATACTACAAAAAGACTGTTTCAAACCTACTCTATGAAAGGGAATGTTCAGCTCTGTGACTTGAATGCAGATATCACAAAGTAGTTTCTGACAGCCCTTCTGTCTAGATTTTAGATGAAGATATTCCGGTTTCCAACGAAATCATCACAGTTATCCAAATATCCACTTATAGATTCTACAAAAACAGTGTTTCCACACTGCTGTATAAAAAGAAAGGTTCAACTCTGTTAGTTGAGGACACACATCACAAAGAAGTTTCTGAGAATGCTTCTGTCTAGATTTTATATGAAGATATTCCCGTTTCCAATGAAATCTTCACAGTTATGCAAATATCCACTTGAAGATTCTACAAAAAGAGTGTTTCCAAACTGCTGTAGCAAAAGAAATGTTGAACTCTGTTAGTTGAGGACAAACATCACAAAGAAGTTTCTGAGAATGCTTCTGTCTAGATTTTAGATGAAGATATTCCCGTTTCCAACGAAATCATCACAGTTAAACAAATATCCACTTGCAGATTCTACAAAAAGAGTGTTTCCAAACTGCTCTATCCAAAGAAAGGTTCAACTCTGTTAGTTGAGGACACACATCACAAAGAAGTTTCTGAGAATGCTTCTGTCTAGATTTTAAATGAAGATATTCCCATTTCCAACGAAATCCTCAGAGCTGTCCCAATATCCACTTACAGATTCTACAAAAAGAGTGTTTCCAAACTGCTGTATCAAAAGAAATGTTCAACTCTGTTTGTGGAGGACACACATCACAAAGAAGTTTCTGAGAATGCTTCTGTCTAGATTTTACATGAAGATATTCCCGTTTCCTATGAAATCTTCACAGCTTTCCAAATATCCACTTGCAGATTCTACAAAAAGAGTGTTTCCAAACTGCTGTATCCAAAGAAAGGTTCATCTCTGTTAGTTGAGGACACACATCACAAAGAGGTTTCTGAGAATGCTTCTGTCTAGATTTTAAACGAAGATATTTCCGTTTCCAACGAAATCGTTAGGACTATCTAGATATCCAATTACACATTCCACAAAAAGAGTGTTTCCAAACTGCTCTATCAAAAGAAAGGTGCAACTCTGTTAGTTGAGGACACTCATCACAAAGACGTTTCTGAGAATGCTTCTGTCTAGATTTTATATGAAGATATTCCCGTTTCCAACGAAATCTTCATGGTTATCCAAACATCGACTTCCAGATTATACAAAAAGATTGTTTCCAAACTGCTCTATCAAAAGAAAGGTATAATTCTGTTAGTTGAGGACACACATCCCAAATAAGTTTCTGAGGATGCTTCTGTCTAGATTTTATGGGAAGATATTTCGTTTTTTACCATAGGCCCGAAAGCGCTCGAAATGTCCACTTCCAGACACTACAGAAAGAGGGTTTCAAACCTGCTATATGAAAGGGAATGTTCAGCTCTGTGACTTAAATGCAGATATCACAAAGTAGTTTCTGAAAGTGCTTCTGTCTAGATTTCAGATGAAGATATTCCCGTTTCCAATGAAATCATTAGAACTATCTAGATATCCACTTACAGATTCTACAAAAAGAGTGTTTCCAAAGTGCTCTGTCAAAAGAAAGGTTCAACTCTGTTAGTTGAGGACACTCCTCACAAAGAAGTTTCTGAGAATGCTTCTGTCTAGATTTTATATGAAGATATTCCCGTTTCCAACGAAATCTTCACAGTTATCCAAATATCCACTTGAAGATTCTACAAAAAGAGTGTTTCCAAACTGCTGTAGCAAGAGTAATTTTGCGCTCTGTTAGTTGAGGACACACATCACAAAGAAGTTTCTGAGAATGCTTCTGTCTAGGTTTTATATGAAGATATTACCGTTTCCAACGAAATCTTCACAGTTATCCAAATGTCCACTTGCAGAATCTACAAAAAGAGTGTTTCCAAACTGCTATATCAAAAGAAAGGATCAACTCTGTTAGTTGAGGAAACACATCCCAAATAAGTTTCTGAGAATGCTTCTGTCTAGATTTTATGGGATGATATTTCCTTTTTCACCATAGGCCTGAAATCGCTCGAAATGTCCACTTCCAGATACTACAGAAAGACTGTTTCAAACCTACTCTATGAATGGAAATGTTCAGCTCTGTGACTTGAATGCAGATATCACAAAGTAGTTTCAGACAGCACTTCTGTCTAGATTTTAGATGAAGGTATTCCCGTTTCCAACGAAATCATCACAGTTATCCAAATATCCACTTACATATTCTACAAAAAGAGTGTTTCCAAACTTCTCTATCCAAAGAAATGTTCAACTCTGTTAGTTGAAGACACACATCACAAAGAAGTTTCTGAGAATGCTTCTGTCTAGATTTTAAATGAAGATATTCCCATTTCCAATGAAATCCTCATAGCAAACCCATTATAAACTTACAGATTCTACAAAAAGAGTGATTCCAAATTGCTGTATCAAAAGAAAGGTTGAACTCTGTTAGTTCAGGACACACATCACAAAGAAGTTTCTGAGAATGCTTCTGTCTAGATTTTACATGAAGACATTCCCGTTTCCTACGAAATCTTCACAACCTTCCAAATATCCTCTTGCAGATTCTACAAAAAGAGTGTTTCCAAACTGCTGTATCAAAAGAAAGGTTCAGCTCTCTTAGTTGACGACACACATCCCAAATAAGATTCTGAGAAAGCCTCTGTCTCGTTTTTATGGGAAGATACTTGCTTTTTCACCATAGGCCTGAAAGCGCTGGAAATGTCCACTTCCAGATACTGCAGAAAGAGTTTTTCAAACCTGCTCTATGAAACGGAATGTTCAGCTCTGAGGCTTGAATGCAGATGTCACAAAGTAGTTTCTGACAGTGCTTCTGTCTAGATTTTAGAAGAAGATATTCCCGTTTCCAATGAAATCGTTAGAACTATCTTGATATCCACATACAGATTCTACAAAAAGAGTTTTTCCAAACTGCTCTATAAAAAAAAAGGTTCAACTCTGTTAGTTGAGGACACTCATCACAAAGAAGTTTCTGAGAATGCTTCTGTCTAGATTTTATATGAAGATATACCCGTTTCCAACGAAATCTTCACAGTTATCCAAACATCGACTTGCAGATTCTACAAAAAGAGTGTTTCCAAACTGCTCTATCAAAAGAAAGTTTCAACTCTGTTAGTTGAGGACACACATCCCAAATAAGTTTCTGAGAACGCTTCTGTGTAGATTTAAAGGGGAGATATTTCGTTTTTCACCATAGGCCCGAATGCGCTCGAAATGTCCACTTCCAGACACTACAGAAAGAGGGTTTCCAACCTGCTCTATGAAAGGGAATGTTCACCTCTGTGACTTGAATGCAGATATCACAAAGTAGTTTCTGACAGTGCTTCTGTCTAGAATTTAGATGAAGATATTCCCGTTTCCAACGAAATCCTTAGGACTATCTAGATATCCAATTACAGATTCCACAAAAAGAGTGTTTCCAAACTGCTCTATAAAAAGAAAGGTTCAACTCTGTAAGTTGAGGACACTCATCACAAAGAAGTTTCTGAGAATGCTTTTGTAAAGATTTTATATGAAGATATTCCCGTTTCCTATGAAATCTTCACAGTTATCCAAATATCCACTTGAAGATCCTACCAAAAGAGTGTTTCCAAACTGCTGTAGCAAAAAAAATGTTGAACTCTGTTAGTTGAGGACAAACATCACAAAGAAGTTTCTGAGAATGCTTCTGTCTAGATTTTATATGAAGATATTCCCGTTTCCAACGAAATCATCACAGTTAAACAAATATCCACTTGCAGATTCTACAAAAAGAGTGTTTCCAAACTGCTCTATCCAAAGAAAGGTTCAACTCTGTTAGTTGAGGACACACATCACAAAGAAGTTTCTGAGAATGCTTCTGTCTAGATTTTACATGAAGATATTCCCGTTTCCTATGAAATCTTCACATCTTTCCAAATATCCACTTGCAGATTCTACAAAAAGAGTGTTTCCAAACTGCTGTATCAAAAGAAAGGTTCAACTCTCTTAGTTGAGGACACACATCCCAAATAAGTTTCTGAGAAATCCTCTGTCTCGTTTTTATGGGAAGATACTTCCTTTTTCACCGTAGGCCTGAAAGCGCTCGAAATGTCCACTTGCAGATACTGCAGAAAGAGTGTTTCAAACCTGCTCTATGAAACGGAATGTTCAGCTCTGAGGCTTGAATGCAGATATCACAAAGTAGTTTCTGACAGTGCTTCTGTCTAGATTTTAGAAAATATTCCCGTTTCCAATGAAATCGTTAGAACTATCTTGATATCCACATACAGATTCTACAAAAAGAGTGTTTCCAAACTGCTCTATAAAAAGAAAGTTTCATCTCTATTAGTTGAGGACACTCATCACAAAGAAGTTTCTGAGAATGCTTCTGTCTAGATTTTATATGAAGATATTCCCGTTTCCAACGAAATCTTCACAGTTATCCAAATATCGACTTGCAGATTCTACAAAAAGAGTGTTTCCAAACTGCTCTATCAAAAGAAAGTTTCAACTCTGTTAGTTGAGGACACACATGACAAATCAGTTTCGGAGAATGCTTCTGTGTAGATTTAATGGGGAGATATTTCGTTTTTCACCATAGGCCCGAATGCGCTCGAAATGTCCACTTCCAGACACTACAGAAAGAGGGTTGCCAACCTGCTCTATGAAAGGGAATGTTCAGCTCCGTGAATTGAATGCAGATTTCACAAAGTAGTTTCTGACAGTGCTTCTGTCTAGATTTCAGATGAAGATATTCCCGTTTCCCATGAAATCGTTAGAACTATCTAGATATCCACTTACAGATTCTACAAAAAGAGTGTTTCGAAAGTGCTCTGTCAAAAGAAAGGTTCAACTCTGTTAGTTGAGGACACTCGTCACGAATAAGTTTCTGAGAATGCTTTTGTCAAGATTTTATATGAAGATATTCCCGTTTCCTATGAAATCTTCACAGTTATCCAAATATCCACTTGAAGATTCTACAAAAAGAGTGTTTCCAAACTGCTGTAGCAAAAGAAATGTTGAACTCTGTTAGTTGAGGACAAACATCACAAAGAAGTTTCTGAGAATGCTTCTGTCAAGATTTTATATGAAGATATTACCGTTTCCAACGAAATCTTCACAGTTATCCAAATATCCACTTGCAGATTCTGCAAAAAGAGTGTTTCCAAACTGCTATATCAAAAGAAATGATCAAGTCTGTTATTGGAGTAAACTCATCCTAAATAAGTTTCTTAGAATGCTTCTGTCTAGATTTTATGGGATGATACTTCCTTTTTCACCATAGGCCTGAAAGCGCTCGAAATGTCCACTTCCAGATACTACAGAAAGACTGTTTCAAACCTACTCTATGAAAGGGAATGTTCAGCTCTGTGACTTGAATGCAGATATCACAAAGTAGTTTCTGACAGCCCTTCTGTCTAGATTTTAGATGAAGATATTCCCGTTTCCAATGAAATCATCACAGTTATCCAAATATCCACTTACAGATTCTACAAAAACATTTTCCAAACTGCTGTATCCAAAGAAAGGTTCAACTCTGTTAGTTGAGGACACACATCACAAAGAAGTTTCTGAGAATGCTTCTGTCTAGATTTTATATGAAGATATTCCCGTTTCCAATGAAATCTTCACAGTTATGCAAATATCCACTTGAAGATTCTACAAAAAGAGTGTTTCCAAACTGCTGTAGCAAAAGAAATGTTGAACTCTGTTAGTTGAGGACAAACATCACAAAGAAGTTTCTGAGAATGCTTCTGTCTAGATTTTAGATGAAGATATTCCCGTTTCCAATGAAATCATCACAGTTAAACAAATATCCACTTGCAGATTCTACAAAAAGAGTGTTTCCAAACTGCTCTATCCAAAGAAAGGTTCAACTCTGTTAGTTGAGGACACACATCACAAAGAAGTTTCTGAGAATGCTTCCGTCTAGATTTTAAATGAAGATATTCCCGTTTCCAACGAAATCCTCAGAGCTCTCCCAATATCCACTTACAGATTCTACAAAAAGAGTGTTTCCAAACTGCTGTAGCAAAAGAAAGGTTCAACTCTGTTAGTTGAGGACACACATCACAAAGAAGTTTCTGAGAATGCTTCTGTCTAGATTTTACATGAAGATATTCCCGTTTCCTATGAAATCTTCACAGCTTTCCAAATATCCACTTGCAGATTCTACAAAAAGAGTGTTTCCAAACTGCTGTATCAAAAGAAAGGTTCAACTCTCTTAGTTGAGGACACACATCCCAAATAAGTTTCTGAGAAATCTTCTGTCTCGTTTTTATGGGAGGATACTTCCTTTTTCACCGTAGGCCTGAAAGCGCTCCAAATGTCCACTTGCAGATACTGCAGAAAGAGTGTTTCAAACCTGCTCTATGAAACGGAATGTTCAGCTCTGAGGCTTGAATGCAGATATCACAAAGTAGTTTCTGACAGTGCTTCTGTCTAGATTTCAGAAGAAGATATTCCCGTTTCCAATGAAATCGTTAGAACTATCTTGATATCCACATACAGATTCTACAAAAAGAGTGTTTCCAAACTGCTCTAGAAAAAGAAAGGTTCAACTCTGTTAGTTGAGGACACTCATCACAAAGAAGTTTCTGAGAATGCTTCTGTCTAGATTTTATATGGAGATATTCCCGTTTCCAACGAAATCTTCACAGTTATCCAAACATCGACTTGCAGATTCTACAAAAAGAGTGTTTCCAAACTGCTCTATCAAAAGAAAGTTTCAACTCTGTTAGTTGAGGACACACATCCCAAATAAGTTTCTGAGAACGCTTCTGTGTAGATTTAAAGGGGAGATATTTCGTTTTTCACCATAGGCCCGAATGCGCTCGAAATGTCCACTTCCAGACACTACAGAAAGAGGGTTTCCAACCTGCTCTATGAAAGGGAATGTTCACCTCTGTGACTTGAATGCAGATATCACCAAGTAGTTTCTGACAGTGCTTCTGTCTAGAATTTAGATGAAGATATTCCCGTTTCCAACGAAATCCTTAGGACTATCTAGATATCCAATTACAGATTCCACAAAAAGAGTGTTTCCAAACTGCTCTATAAAAAGAAAGGTTCAACTCTGTAAGTTGAGGACACTCATCACGAAGAAGTTTCTGAGAATGCTTTTGTAAAGGTTTTATATGAAGATATTCCCGTTTCCTATGAAATCTTCACAGTTATCCAAATATCCACTTGAAGATTCTACCAAAAGAGTGTTTCCAAACTGCTGTAGCAAAAGAAATGTTGAACTCTGTTAGTTGAGGACAAACATCACAAAGAAGTTTCTGAGAATGCTTCTGTCAAGATTTTATATGAAGATATTACCGTTTCCAACGAAATCTTTACAGTTATCCAAATATCCACTTGCAGATTCTACAAAAAGAGTGTTTCCAAACTGCTATATCAAAAGAAATGATCAAGTCTGTTAGTGGAGTAAACTCATCCCAAATATGTTTCTTAGAATGCTTTTGTCTAGATTTTATGGGATGATATTTCCTTTTTCACCATAGGCCTGAAAGCGCTCGAAAAGTCCACTTCCAGATACTACAAAAAGACTGTTTCAAACCTACTCTATGAAAGGGAATGTTCAGCTCTGTGACTTGAATGCAGATATCACAAAGTAGTTTCTGACAGCCCTTCTGTCTAGATTTTAGATGAAGATATTCCGGTTTCCAACGAAATCATCACAGTTATCCAAATATCCACTTATAGATTCTACAAAAACAGTGTTTCCACACTGCTGTATAAAAAGAAAGGTTCAACTCTGTTAGTTGAGGACACACATCACAAAGAAGTTTCTGAGAATGCTTCTGTCTAGATTTTATATGAAGATATTCCCGTTTCCAATGAAATCTTCACAGTTATGCAAATATCCACTTGAAGATTCTACAAAAAGAGTGTTTCCAAACTGCTGTAGCAAAAGAAATGTTGAACTCTGTTAGTTGAGGACAAACATCACAAAGAAGTTTCTGAGAATGCTTCTGTCTAGATTTTAGATGAAGATATTCCCGTTTCCAACGAAATCATCACAGTTAAACAAATATCCACTTGCAGATTCTACAAAAAGAGTGTTTCCAAACTGCTCTATCCAAAGAAAGGTTCAACTCTGTTAGTTGAGGACACACATCACAAAGAAGTTTCTGAGAATGCTTCTGTCTAGATTTTAAATGAAGATATTCCCATTTCCAACGAAATCCTCAGAGCTGTCCCAATATCCACTTACAGATTCTACAAAAAGAGTGTTTCCAAACTGCTGTATCAAAAGAAATGTTCAACTCTGTTTGTGGAGGACACACATCACAAAGAAGTTTCTGAGAATGCTTCTGTCTAGATTTTACATGAAGATATTCCCGTTTCCTATGAAATCTTCACAGCTTTCCAAATATCCACTTGCAGATTCTACAAAAAGAGTGTTTCCAAACTGCTGTATCCAAAGAAAGGTTCATCTCTGTTAGTTGAGGACACACATCACAAAGAGGTTTCTGAGAATGCTTCTGTCTAGATTTTAAACGAAGATATTTCCGTTTCCAACGAAATCGTTAGGACTATCTAGATATCCAATTACACATTCCACAAAAAGAGTGTTTCCAAACTGCTCTATCAAAAGAAAGGTGCAACTCTGTTAGTTGAGGACACTCATCACAAAGACGTTTCTGAGAATGCTTCTGTCTAGATTTTATATGAAGATATTCCCGTTTCCAACGAAATCTTCATGGTTATCCAAACATCGACTTCCAGATTATACAAAAAGATTGTTTCCAAACTGCTCTATCAAAAGAAAGGTATAATTCTGTTAGTTGAGGACACACATCCCAAATAAGTTTCTGAGGATGCTTCTGTCTAGATTTTATGGGAAGATATTTCGTTTTTTACCATAGGCCCGAAAGCGCTCGAAATGTCCACTTCCAGACACTACAGAAAGAGGGTTTCAAACCTGCTATATGAAAGGGAATGTTCAGCTCTGTGACTTAAATGCAGATATCACAAAGTAGTTTCTGAAAGTGCTTCTGTCTAGATTTCAGATGAAGATATTCCCGTTTCCAATGAAATCATTAGAACTATCTAGATATCCACTTACAGATTCTACAAAAAGAGTGTTTCCAAAGTGCTCTGTCAAAAGAAAGGTTCAACTCTGTTAGTTGAGGACACTCCTCACAAAGAAGTTTCTGAGAATGCTTCTGTCTAGATTTTATATGAAGATATTCCCGTTTCCAACGAAATCTTCACAGTTATCCAAATATCCACTTGAAGATTCTACAAAAAGAGTGTTTCCAAACTGCTGTAGCAAGAGTAATTTTGCGCTCTGTTAGTTGAGGACACACATCACAAAGAAGTTTCTGAGAATGCTTCTGTCTAGGTTTTATATGAAGATATTACCGTTTCCAACGAAATCTTCACAGTTATCCAAATGTCCACTTGCAGAATCTACAAAAAGAGTGTTTCCAAACTGCTATATCAAAAGAAAGGATCAACTCTGTTAGTTGAGGAAACACATCCCAAATAAGTTTCTGAGAATGCTTCTGTCTAGATTTTATGGGATGATATTTCCTTTTTCACCATAGGCCTGAAATCGCTCGAAATGTCCACTTCCAGATACTACAGAAAGACTGTTTCAAACCTACTCTATGAATGGAAATGTTCAGCTCTGTGACTTGAATGCAGATATCACAAAGTAGTTTCAGACAGCACTTCTGTCTAGATTTTAGATGAAGGTATTCCCGTTTCCAACGAAATCATCACAGTTATCCAAATATCCACTTACATATTCTACAAAAAGAGTGTTTCCAAACTTCTCTATCCAAAGAAATGTTCAACTCTGTTAGTTGAAGACACACATCACAAAGAAGTTTCTGAGAATGCTTCTGTCTAGATTTTAAATGAAGATATTCCCATTTCCAATGAAATCCTCATAGCAAACCCATTATAAACTTACAGATTCTACAAAAAGAGTGATTACAAATTGCTGTATCAAAAGAAAGGTTGAACTCTGTTAGTTCAGGACACACATCACAAAGAAGTTTCTGAGAATGCTTCTGTCTAGATTTTACATGAAGACATTCCCGTTTCCTACGAAATCTTCACAACCTTCCAAATATCCTCTTGCAGATTCTACAAAAAGAGTGTTTCCAAACTGCTGTATCAAAAGAAAGGTTCAGCTCTCTTAGTTGACGACACACATCCCAAATAAGATTCTGAGAAAGCCTCTGTCTCGTTTTTATGGGAAGATACTTGCTTTTTCACCATAGGCCTGAAAGCGCTGGAAATGTCCACTTCCAGATACTGCAGAAAGAGTTTTTCAAACCTGCTCTATGAAACGGAATGTTCAGCTCTGAGGCTTGAATGCAGATGTCACAAAGTAGTTTCTGACAGTGCTTCTGTCTAGATTTTAGAAGAAGATATTCCCGTTTCCAATGAAATCGTTAGAACTATCTTGATATCCACATACAGATTCTACAAAAAGAGTTTTTCCAAACTGCTCTATAAAAAAAAAGGTTCAACTCTGTTAGTTGAGGACACTCATCACAAAGAAGTTTCTGAGAATGCTTCTGTCTAGATTTTATATGAAGATATACCCGTTTCCAACGAAATCTTCACAGTTATCCAAACATCGACTTGCAGATTCTACAAAAAGAGTGTTTCCAAACTGCTCTATCAAAAGAAAGTTTCAACTCTGTTAGTTGAGGACACACATCCCAAATAAGTTTCTGAGAACGCTTCTGTGTAGATTTAAAGGGGAGATATTTCGTTTTTCACCATAGGCCCGAATGCGCTCGAAATGTCCACTTCCAGACACTACAGAAAGAGGGTTTCCAACCTGCTCTATGAAAGGGAATGTTCACCTCTGTGACTTGAATGCAGATATCACAAAGTAGTTTCTGACAGTGCTTCTGTCTAGAATTTAGATGAAGATATTCCCGTTTCCAACGAAATCCTTAGGACTATCTAGATATCCAATTACAGATTCCACAAAAAGAGTGTTTCCAAACTGCTCTATAAAAAGAAAGGTTCAACTCTGTAAGTTGAGGACACTCATCACAAAGAAGTTTCTGAGAATGCTTTTGTAAAGATTTTATATGAAGATATTCCCGTTTCCTATGAAATCTTCACAGTTATCCAAATATCCACTTGAAGATCCTACCAAAAGAGTGTTTCCAAACTGCTGTAGCAAAAAAAATGTTGAACTCTGTTAGTTGAGGACAAACATCACAAAGAAGTTTCTGAGAATGCTTCTGTCTAGATTTTATATGAAGATATTCCCGTTTCCAACGAAATCATCACAGTTAAACAAATATCCACTTGCAGATTCTACAAAAAGAGTGTTTCCAAACTGCTCTATCCAAAGAAAGGTTCAACTCTGTTAGTTGAGGACACACATCACAAAGAAGTTTCTGAGAATGCTTCTGTCTAGATTTTACATGAAGATATTCCCGTTTCCAACGAAATCCTCAGAGCTGTCCCAATATCCACTTACAGATTCTACAAAAAGAATGTTTCCAAACTGCTCTATCAAAAGAAAGGTTCAACTCTGTTAGTTGAGGACACACATCACAAAGAAGTTTCTGAAAATGCTTCTGTCTAGATTTTACATGAAGATATTCCCGTTTCCTATGAAATCTTCACATCTGTCCAAATATGCACTTGCAGATTCTACAAAAAGAGTGTTTCCAAACTGCTGTATCAAAAGAAAGGTTCAACTCTCTTAGTTGAGGACACACATCCCAAATAAGTTTCTGAGAAATCCTCTGTCTCGTTTTTATGGGAAGATACTTCCTTTTTCACCGTAGGCCTGAAAGCGCTCGAAATGTCCACTTGCACATACTGCAGAAAGAGTGTTTCAAACCTGCTCTATGAAACGGAATGTTCAGCTCTGAGGCTTGAAAGCAGATATCACAAAGTAGTTTCTGACAGTGCTTCTGTCTAGATTTTAGAAGATATTCCCGTTTCCAATGAAATCGTTAGAAATATCTTGATATCCACATACAGATTCTACAAAAAGAGTTTTTCCAAACTGCTCTATAAAAAAAAAGGTTCAACTCTGTTAGTTGAGGACACTCATCACAAAGAAGTTTCTGAGAATGCTTCTGTCTAGATTTTATATGAAGATTTTCCCGTTTCCAATGAAATCTTCACAGTTATCCAAACATTGACTTGCAGATTCTACAAAAAGAGTGTTTCCAAACTGCTCTATCAAAAGAAAGTATCAACTCTGTTAGTTGAGGACACACATGCCAAATAAGTTTCGGAGAATGCTTCTGTGTAGATTTAATGGGGAGATATTTCGTTTTTCACCATAGGCCCGAATGCGCTCGAAATGTCCACTTCCAGACACTACAGAAAGAGGGTTTCCAACCTGCTCTATGAAAGGGAATGTTCAGCTCCGTGAGTTGGATATAGATATCACAAAGTACTTTCTGACAGTGCTTCTGTCTAGATTTCAGATGAAGATATTCCCGTTTCCAATGAAATCGTTAGAACTATCTAGATATCCACTTACAGATTCTACAAAAAGAGTGTTTCGAAAGTGCTCTGTGAAAAGAAAGGTTCAACTCTGTCAGTTGAGGACACTCATCACGAAGAAGTTTCTGAGAATGCTTTTGTCAAGATTTTATATGAAGATATTCCCGTTTCCTATGAAATCTTCACAGTTATCCAAATATCCACTTGAAGATTCTACAAAAAGAGTGTTTCCAAACTGCTGTAGCAAAAGAAATGTTGAACTCGGTTAGTTGAGGACAAACATCACAAAGAGGTTTCTGAGAAAGCTTCTGTCAAGATTTTATATGAAGATATTACCGTTTCCAACGAAATCTTTACAGTTATCCAAATATCCACTTGCAGATTCTACAAAAAGAGTGTTTCCAAACTGCCATATCAAAAGAAATGATCAAGTCTGTTAGTGGAGTAAACTCATCCCAAATAAGTTTATTAGAATGCTTTTGTCTAGATTTTATGGGATGATATTTCCTTTTTCACCATAGGCCTGAAAGCGCTCGAAATGTCCACTTCCAGATACTACAGAAAGACTGTTTCAAACCTACTCTATGAAAGGGAATGTTCAGCTCTGTGACTTGAATGCAGATATCACAAAGTAGTTTCTGACAGCCCTTCTGTCTAGATTTTAGATGAATATATTCCCGTTTCCAACGAAATCATCACAGTTATCCAAATATCCACTTACAGATGCTACAAAAACAGTGTTTCCAAACTGCTGTATCCAAAGAAAGGTTCAACTCTGTTAGTTGAGGACACACATCACAAAGAAGTTTCTGAGAATGCTTCTGTCTAGATTTTATATGAAGATATTCCCGTTTCCAATGAAATCTTCACAGTTATGCAAATATCCACTTGAAGATTCTACAAAAAGAGTGTTTCCAAACTGCTGTAGCAAAAGAAATGTTGAACTCTGTTAGTTGAGGACAAACATCACAAAGAAGTTTCTGAGAATGCTTCTGTCTAGATTTTAGATGAAGATATTCCCGTTTCCAACGAAATCATCACAGTTAAACAAATATCCAGTTGCAGATTCTACAAAAAGAGTGTTTCCAAACTGCTCTATCCAAAGAAAGGTTCAACTCTGTTAGTTGAGGACACACATCAGAAAGAAGTTTCTGAGAATGCTTCTGTCTAGATTTTAAATGAAGATATTCCCGTTTCCAACGAAATCCTCAGAGCTCTCCCAATATCCACTTACAGATTCTACAAAAAGAGTGTTTCCAAACTGCTGTAGCAAAAGAAAGGTTCAACTCTGTTAGTTGAGGACACACATCTCAAAGAAGTTTCTGAGAATGCTTCTGTCTAGATTTTACATGAAGATATTCCCGTTTCCTATGAAATCTTCACAGCTTTCCAAATATCCACTTGCAGATTCTACAAAAAGAGTGTTTCCAAACTGCTGTATCAAAACAAAGGTTCAACTCTCTTAGTTGAGGACACACATCCCAAATAAGTTTCTGAGAAATCTTCTGTCTCGTTTTTATGGGAGGATACTTCCTTTTTCACCGTAGGCCTGAAAGCGCTCGAAATGTCCACTTGCAGATACTGCAGAAAGAGTGTTTCAAACCTGCTCTATGAAACGGAATGTTCAGCTCTGAGGCTTGAATGCAGATATCACAAAGTAGTTTCTGACAGTGCTTCTGTCTAGATTTCAGAAGAAGATATTCCCGTTTCCAATGAAATCGTTAGAACTATCTTGATATCCACATACAGATTCTACAAAAAGAGTGTTTCCAAACTGCTCTAGAAAAAGAAAGGTTCAACTCTGTTAGTTGAGGACACACATCACAAAGAAGTTTCTGAGAATGCTTCTGTCTAGATTTTAAATGAAGATATTCCCATTTCCAACGAAATCGTCAGAGCTGTCCCAATATCCACTTACAGATTCTACAAAAAGAGTGTTTCCAAACTGCTGTATCAAAAGAAATGTTCAACTCTGTTTGTGGGGGACACACATCACAAAGAAGTTTCTGAGAATGCTTCTGTCTAGATTTTACATGAAGATATTCCCGTTTCCTATGAAATCTTCACAGCTTTCCAAATATCCACTTGCAGATTCTACAAAAAGAGTGTTTCCAAACTGCTGTATCCAAAGAAAGGTTCAACTCTCTTAGTTGAGGACACACATCACAAAGAAGTTTCTGAGAATGCTTCTGTCTAGATTTTAAACGAAGATATTGCCGTTTCCAACGAAATCGTTAGGACTATCTAGATATCCAATTACACATTCCACAAAAAGAGTGTTTCCAAACTGCTCTATCAAAAGAAAGGTGCAACTCTGTTAGTTGAGGACACTCATCACAAAGACGTTTCTGAGAATGCTTCTGTCTAGATTTTATATGAAGATATTCCCGTTTCCAACGAAATCTTCATGGTTATCCAAACATCGACTTCCAGATTATACAAAAAGATTGTTTCCAAACTGCTCTATCAAAAGAAAGGTATAATTCTGTTAGTTGAGGACACACATCCCAAATAAGTTTCTGAGGATGCTTCTGTCTAGATTTTATGGGAAGATATTTCGTTTTTTACCATAGGCCTGAAAGCGCTCGAAATGTCCACTTCCAGACACTACAGAAAGAGGGTTTCAAACCTGCTATATGAAAGGGAATGTTCAGCTCTGTGACTTAAATGCAGATATCACAAAGTAGTTTCTGAAAGTGCTTCTCTCTAGATTTCAGATGAAGATATTCCCGTTTCCAATGAAATCATTAGAACTATCTAGATATCCACTTACAGATTCTACAAAAAGAGTGTTTCCAAAGTGCTCTGTCAAAAGAAAGGTTCAACTCTGTTAGTTGAGGACACTCCTCACAAAGAAGTTTCTGAGAATGCTTCTGTCTAGATTTTATATGAAGATATTCCCGTTTCCAACGAAATCTTCACAGTTATCCAAATATCCACTTGAAGATTCTACAAAAAGAGTGTTTCCAAACTGCTGTAGCAAGAGTAATTTTGCGCTCTGTTAGTTGAGGACACACATCACAAAGAAGTTTCTGAGAATGCTTCTGTCTAGGTTTTATACGAAGATATTACCGTTTCCAACGAAATCTTCACAGTTATCCAAATATCCACTTGCAGAATCTACAAAAAGAGTGTTTCCAAACTGCTATATCAAAAGAAAGGATCAACTCTGTTAGTTGAGGAAACACATCCCAAATAAGTTTCTGAGAATGCTTCTGTCTAGATTTTATGGGATGATATTTCCTTTTTCACCATAGGCCTGAAATCGCTCGAAATGTCCACTTCCAGATACTACAGAAAGACTGTTTCAAACCTACTCTATGAATGGAAATGTTCAGCTCTGTGACTTGAATGCAGATATCGCAAAGTAGTTTCAGACAGCGCTTCTGTCTAGATTTTAGATGAAGGTATTCCCGTTTCCAACGAAATCATCACAGTTATCCAAATATCCACTTACATATTCTACAAAAGAGTGTTTCCAAACTTCTCTATCCAAAGAAAGGTTCAACTCTGTTAGTTGAAGACACACATCACAAAGAAGTTTCCGAGAATGCTTCTGTCTAGATTTTAAATGAAGATATTCCCATTTCCAATGAAATCCTCATAGCAAACCCATTATAAACTTACAGATTCTACAAAAAGAGTGATTCCAAATTGCTGTATCAAAAGAAAGGTTGAACTCTGTTAGTTCAGGACACACATCACAAAGAAGTTTCTGAGAATGCTTCTGTCTAGATTTTACATGAAGACCTTCCCGTTTCCTACGAAATCTTCACAACCTACCAAATATCCTCTTGCAGATTCTACAAAAAGAGTGTTTCCAAACTGCTGTATCAAAAGAAAGGTTCAGCTCTCTTAGTTGACGACACACATCCCAAATAAGATTCTGAGAAAGCCTCTGTCTCGTTTTTATGGGAAGATACTTCCTTTTTCACCGTAGGCCTGAAAGCGCTCGAAATGTCCACTTCCAGATACTGCAGAAAGAGTTTTTCAAACCTACTCTATGAAACGGAATGTTCAGCTCTGAGGCTTGAATGCAGATATCACAAAGTAGTTTCTGACAGTGCTTCTGTCTAGATTTTAGAAGAAGATATTCCCGTTTCCAATGAAATCGTTAGAACTATCTTGATATCCACATACAGATTCTACAAAAAGAGTTTTTCCAAACTGCTCTATAAAAAAAAAGGTTCAACTCTGTTAGTTGAGGACACTCATCACAAAGAAGTTTCTGAGAATGCTTCTGTCTAGATTTTATATGAAGATTTCCCGTTTCCAATGAAATCTTCACAGTTATCCAAACATCGACTTGCAGATTCTACTAAAAGAGTGTTTCCAAACTGCTCTATCAAAAGAAAGTATCAACTCTGTTAGTTGAGGACACACATGCCAAATAAGTTTCGGAGAATGCTTCTGTGTAGATTTAATGGGGAGATATTTCGTTTTTCACCATAGGCCCGAATGCGCTCGAAATGTCCACTTCCAGACACTACAGAAAGAGGGTTTCCAACCTGCTCTATGAAAGGGAATGTTCAGCTCCGTGAGTTGAATGTAGATATCACAAAGTAGTTTCTGACAGTGCTTCTGTCTAGATTTCAGATGAAGATATTCCCGTTTCCCATGAAATCGTTAGAACTATCTAGATATCCACTTACAGATTCTACAAAAAGAGTGTTTCGAAAGTGCTCTGTCAAAAGAAAGGTTCAACTCTGTTAGTTGAGGACACTCATCACGAAGAAGTTTCTGAGAATGCTTTTGTCAAGATTTTATATGAAGATATTCCCGTTTCCTATGAAATCTTCACAGTTATCCAAATATCCACTTGAAGATTCTACAAAAAGAGTGTTTCCAAACTGCTGTAGCAAAAGAAATGTTGAACTCTGTTAGTTGAGGACAAACATCACAAAGAGGTTTCTGAGAAAGCTTCTGTCAAGATTTTATATGAAGATATTACCGTTTCCAACGAAATCTTTACAGTTATCCAAATATCCACTTGCAGATTCTACAAAAAGAGTGTTTACAAACTGCCATATCAAAAGAAATGATCAAGTCTCTTAGTGGAGTAAACTCATCCTAAATAAGTTTCTTAGAATGCTTTTGTCTAGATTTTATGGGATGATAATTCCTTTTTCACCATAGGCCTGAAAGCGCTCGAAATGTCCACTTCCAGATACTACAGAAAGACTGTTTCAAACCTACTCTATGAAAGGGAATGTTCAGCTCTGTGACTTGAATGCAGATATCACAAAGTAGTTTCTGACAGCCCTTCTGTCTAGATTTTAGATGAAGATATTCCCGTTTCCAACGAAATCATCACAGTTATCCAAATATCCACTTACAGATTCTACAAAAACAGTGTTTCCAAACTGCTGTATCCAAAGAAAGGTTCAACTCTGTTAGTTGAGGACACACATCACAAAGAAGTTTCTGAGAATGCTTCTGTCTAGATTTTATATGAAGATATTCCCGTTTCCAATGAAATCTTCACAGTTATGCAAATATCCACTTGAAGATTCTACAAAAAGAGTTTTTCCAAACTGCTGCACGAAAAGAAATGTTGAACTCTGTTAGTTGAGGACAAACATCACAAAGAAGTTTCTGAGAATGCTTCTGTCTAGATTTTAGATGAAGATATTCCCGTTTCCAACAAAATCATCACAGTTAAACAAATATCCACTTACAGATTCTACAAAAAGAGTGTTTCCAAACTGCTCTATCCAAAGAAAGGTTCAACTCTGTTAGTTGAGGACACACATCAGAAAGAAGTTTCTGAGAATGCTTCTGTCTAGATTTTACATGAAGATATTCCCGTTTCCAACGAAATCCTCAGAGCTGTCCCAATATCCACTTACAGATTCTACAAAAAGAGTGTTTCCAAACTGCTGTATCAAAAGAAAGGTTCAACTCTGTTAGTTGAGGACACACATCACAAAGAAGTTTCTGAGAATGCTTCTGTCTAGATTTTACATGAAGATATTCCCGTTTCCTATGAAATCTTCACATCTTTCCAAATATCCACTTGCAGATTCTACAAAAAGTGTGTTTCCAAACTGCTGTATCAAAAGAAAGGTTCAACTCTCTTAGTTGAGGACACACATCCCAAATAAGTTTCTGAGAAATCCTCTGTCTCGTTTTTATGGGAAGATACTTCCTTTTTCACCGTAGGCCTGAAAGCGCACGAAATGTCCACTTGCAGATACTGCAGAAAGAGTGTTTCAAACCTGCTCTATGAAACGGAATGTTCAGCTCTGAGGCTTGAATGCAGATATCACAAAGTAGTTTCTGACAGTGCTTCTGTCTAGATTTTAGAAGATATTCAGGTTTCCAATGAAATCGTTAGAATTATCTTGATATCCACATACAGATTCTACAAAAAGAGTGTTTCCAAACTGCTCTATAAAAAGAAAGTTTCATCTCTATTAGTTGAGGACACTCATCACAAAGAAGTTTCTGAGAATGCTTCTGTCTAGATTTTATATGAAGATATTCCCGTTTCCAACGAAATCTTCACAGTTATCCAAATATCGACTTGCAGATTCTACAAAAAGAGTGTTTCCAAACTGCTCTATCAAAAGAAAGTTTCAACTCTGTTAGTTGAGGACACACATGACAAATAAGTTTCGGAGAATGCTTCTGTGTAGATTTAATGGGGAGATATTTCGTTTTTCACCATAGGCCCGAATGCGCTCGAAATGTCCACTTCCAGACACTACAGAAAGAGGGTTGCCAACCTGCTCTATGAAAGGGAATGTTCAGCTCCGTGAATTGAATGCAGATTTCACAAAGTAGTTTCTGACAGTGCTTCAGTCTAGATTTCAGATGAAGATATTCCCGTTTCCCATGAAATCGTTAGAACTACCTAGATATCCACTTACAGATTCTACAAAAAGAGTGTTTCGAAAGTTCTCTGTCAAAAGAAAGGTTCAGCTCTGTTAGTTGAGGACACTCATCACGAAGAAGTTTCTGAGAATGCTTTTGTCAAGATTTTATATGAAGATATTCCCGTTTCCTATGAAATCTTCACAGTTATCCAAATATCCACTTGAAGATTCTACAAAAAGAGTGTTTCCAAACTGCTGTAGCAAAAGAAATGTTGAACTCTGTTAGTTGAGGACAAACATCACAAAGAAGTTTCTGAGAATGCTTCTGTCAAGATTTTATATGAAGATATTACCGTTTCCAACGAAATCTTCACAGTTATCCAAATATCCACTTGCAGATTCTACAAAAAGAGTGTTTCCAAACTGCTATATCAAAAGAAATGATCAAGTCTGTTAGTGGAGTAAACTCATCCTAAATAAGTTTCTTAGAATGCTTCTGTCTAGATTTTATGGGATGATACTTCCTTTTTCACCATAGGCCTGAAAGCGCTCGAAATGTCCACTTCCAGATACTACAGAAAGACTGTTTCAAACCTACTCTATGAAAGGGAATGTTCAGCTCTGTGACTTGAATGCAGATATCACAAAGTAGTTTCTGACAGCCCTTCTGTCTAGATTTTAGATGAAGATATTCCCGTTTCCAACGAAATCATCACAGTTATCCAAATATCCACTTACAGATTCTACAAAAACAGTGTTTCCAAACTGCTGTATCCAAAGAAAGGTTCAACTCTGTTAGTTGAGGACACACATCACAAAGAAGTTTCTGAGAATGCTTCTGTCTAGATTTTATATGAAGATATTCCCGTTTCCAATGAAATCTTCATAGTTATGCAAATATCCACTTGAAGATTCTACAAAAAGAGTGTTTCCAAACTGCTGTAGCAAAAGAAATGTTGAACTCTGTTAGTTGAGGACAAACATCACAAAGAAGTTTCTGAGAATGCTTCTGTCTAGATTTTACATGAAGATATTCCCGTTTCCAACAAAATCATCACAGTTAAACAAATATCCACTTACAGATTCTACAAAAAGAGTGTTTCCAAACTGCTCTATCCAAAGAAAGGTTCAACTCTGTTAGTTGAGGACACACATCACAAAGAAGTTTCTGAGAATGCTTCTGTCTAGATTTTACATGAAGATATTCCCGTTTCCAACGAAATCCTCAGAGCTGTCCCAATATCCACTTACAGATTCTACAAAAAGAGTGTTTCCAAACTGCTGTATCAAAAGAAAGGTTCAACTCTGTTAGTTGAGGACACACATCACAAAGAAGTTTCTGAGAATGCTTCTGTCTAGATTTTACATGAAGATATTCCCGTTTCCTATGAAATCTTCACATCTTTCCAAATATCCACTTGCAGATTCTACAAAAAGTGTGTTTCCAAACTGCTGTATCAAAAGAAAGGTTCAACTCTCTTAGTTGAGGACACACATCCCAAATAAGTTTCTGAGAAATCCTCTGTCTCGTTTTTATGGGAAGATACTTCCTTTTTCACCGTAGGCCTGAAAGCGCACGAAATGTCCACTTGCAGATACTGCAGAAAGAGTGTTTCAAACCTGCTCTATGAAACGGAATGTTCAGCTCTGAGGCTTGAATGCAGATATCACAAAGTAGTTTCTGACAGTGCTTCTGTCTAGATTTTAGAAGATATTCAGGTTTCCAATGAAATCGTTAGAACTATCTTGATATCCACATACAGATTCTACAAAAAGAGTGTTTCCAAACTGCTCTATAAAAAGAAAGTTTCATCTCTATTAGTTGAGGACACTCATCACAAAGAAGTTTCTGAGAATGCTTCTGTCTAGATTTTATATGAAGATATTCCCGTTTCCAACGAAATCTTCACAGTTATCCAAATATCGACTTGCAGATTCTACAAAAAGAGTGTTTCCAAACTGCTCTATCAAAAGAAAGTTTCAACTCTGTTAGTTGAGGACACACATGACAAATAAGTTTCGGAGAATGCTTCTGTGTAGATTTAATGGGGAGATATTTCGTTTTTCACCATAGGCCCGAATGCACTCGAAATGTCCACTTCCAGACACTACAGAAAGAGGGTTGCCAACCTGCTCTATGAAAGGGAATGTTCAGCTCCGTGAATTGAATGCAGATTTCACAAAGTAGTTTCTGACAGTGCTTCAGTCTAGATTTCAGATGAAGATATTCCCGTTTCCCATGAAATCATTAGAACTACCTAGATATCCACTTACAGATTCTACAAAAAGAGTGTTTCGAAAGTTCTCTGTCAAAAGAAAGGTTCAACTCTGTTAGTTGAGGACACTCATCACGAAGAAGTTTCTGAGAATGCTTTTGTCAAGATTTTATATGAAGATATTCCCGTTTCCTATGAAATCTTCACAGTTATCCAAATATCCACTTGAAGATTCTACAAAAAGAGTGTTTCCAAACTGCTGTAGCAAAAGAAATGTTGAACTCTGCTAGTTGAGGACAAACATCACAAAGAGGTTTCTGAGAAAGCTTCTGTCAAGATTTTATATGAAGATATTACCGTTTCCAACGAAATCTTTACAGTTATCCAAATATCCACTTGCAGATTCTACAAAAAGAGTGTTTCCAAACTGCCATATCAAAAGAAATGATCAAGTCTGTTAGTGGAGTAAACTCATCCTAAATAAGTTTCTTAGAATGCTTTTGTCTAGATTTTATGGGATGATAATTCCTTTTTCACCATAGGCCTGAAAGCGCTCGAAATGTCCACTTCCAGATACTACAGAAAGACTGTTTCAAACCTACTCTATGAAAGGGAATGTTCAGCTCTGTGACTTGAATGCAGATATCACAAAGTAGTTTCTGACAGCCCTTCTGTCTAGATTTTAGATGAAGATATTCCCGTTTCCAACGAAATCATCACAGTTATCCAAATATCCACTTACAGATTCTACAAAAACAGTGTTTCCAAACTGCTGTATCCAAAGAAACGTTCAACTCTGTTAGTTGAGGACACACATCACAAAGAAGTTTCTGAGAATGCTTCTGTCTAGATTTTATATGAAGATATTCCCGTTTCCAATGAAATCTTCACAGTTATGCAAATATCCACTTGAAGATTCTACAAAAAGAGTGTTTCCAAACTGCTGTAGCAAAAGAAATGTTGAACTCTGTTAGTTGAGGACAAACATCACAAAGAAGTTTCTGAGAATGCTTCTGTCTAGATTTTAGATAAAGATATTCCCGTTTCCAACAAAATCATCACAGTTAAACAAATATCCACTTACAGATTCTACAAAAAGAGTGTTTCCAAACTGCTCTATCCAAAGAAAGGTTCAACTCTGTTAGTTGAGGACACACATCAGAAAGAAGTTTCTGAGAATGCTTCTGTCTAGATTTTACATGAAGATATTCCCGTTTCCAACGAAATCCTCAGAGCTGTCCCAATATCCACTTACAGATTCTACAAAAAGAGTGTTTCCAAACTGCTGTATCAAAAGAAAGGTTCAACTCTGTTAGTTGAGGACACACATCACAAAGAAGTTTCTGAGAATGCTTCTGTCTAGATTTTACATGAAGATATTCCCGTTTCCTATGAAATCTTCACATCTTTCCAAATATCCACTTGCAGATTCTACAAAAAGAGTGTTTCCAAACTGCTGTATCAAAAGAAAGGTTCAACTCTCTTAGTTGAGGACACACATCCCAAATAAGTTTCTGAGAAATCCTCTGTCTCGTTTTTATGGGAAGATACTTCCTTTTTCACCGTAGGCCTGAAAGCGCTCGAAATGTCCACTTGCAGATACTGCAGAAAGAGTGTTTCAAACCTGCTCTATGAAACGGAATGTTCAGCTCTGAGGCTTGAATGCAGATATCACAAAGTAGTTTCTGACAGTGCTTCTGTCTAGATTTTAGAAGATATTCCCGTTTCCAATGAAATCGTTAGAACTATCTTGATATCCACATACAGATTCTACAAAAAGAGTGTTTCCAAACTGCTCTATAAAAAGAAAGTTTCATCTCTATTAGTTGAGGACACTCATCACAAAGAAGTTTCTGAGAATGCTTCTGTCTAGATTTTATATGAAGATATTCCCGTTTCCAACGAAATCTTCACAGTTATCCAAATATCGACTTGCAGATTCTACAAAAAGAGTGTTTCCAAACTGCTCTATCAAAAGAAAGTTTCAACTCTGTTAGTTGAGGACACACATGACAAATCAGTTTCGGAGAATGCTTCTGTGTAGATTTAATGGGGAGATATTTCGTTTTTCACCATAGGCCCGAATGCGCTCGAAATGTCCACTTCCAGACACTACAGAAAGAGGGTTGCCAACCTGCTCTATGAAAGGGAATGTTCAGCTCCGTGAATTGAATGCAGATTTCACAAAGTAGTTTCTGACAGTGCTTCTGTCTAGATTTCAGATGAAGATATTCCCGTTTCCCATGAAATCGTTAGAACTATCTAGATATCCACTTACAGATTCTACAAAAAGAGTGTTTCGAAAGTGCTCTGTCAAAAGAAAGGTTCAACTCTGTTAGTTGAGGACACTCGTCACGAAGAAGTTTCTGAGAATGCTTTTGTCAAGATTTTATATGAAGATATTCCCGTTTCCTATGAAATCTTCACAGTTATCCAAATATCCACTTGAAGATTCTACAAAAAGAGTGTTTCCAAACTGCTGTAGCAAAAGAAATGTTGAACTCTGTTAGTTGAGGACAAACATCACAAAGAAGTTTCTGAGAATGCTTCTGTCAAGATTTTATATGAAGATATTACCGTTTCCAACGAAATCTTTACAGTTATCCAAATATCCACTTGCAGATTCTACAAAAAGAGTGTTTCCAAACTGCTATATCAAAAGAAATGATCAAGTCTGTTAGTGGAGTAAACTCATCCCAAATATGTTTCTTAGAATGCTTTTGTCTAGATTTTATGGGATGATATTTCCTTTTTCACCATAGGCCTGAAAGCGCTCGAAAAGTCCACTTCCAGATACTACAAAAAGACTGTTTCAAACCTACTCTATGAAAGGGAATGTTCAGCTCTGTGACTTGAATGCAGATATCACAAAGTAGTTTCTGACAGCCCTTCTGTCTAGATTTTAGATGAAGATATTCCCGTTTCCAACGAAATCATCACAGTTATCCAAATATCCACTTACAGATTCTACAAAAACAGTTTCCAAACTGCTGTATCCAAAGAAAGGTTCAACTCTGTTAGTTGAGGACACACATCACAAAGAAGTTTCTGAGAATGCTTCTGTCTAGATTTTATATGAAGATATTCCCGTTTCCAATGAAATCTTCACAGTTATGCAAATATCCACTTGAAGATTCTACAAAAAGAGTGTTTCCAAACTGCTGTAGCAAAAGAAATGTTGAACTCTGTTAGTTGAGGACAAACATCACAAAGAAGTTTCTGAGAATGCTTCTGTCTAGATTTTAGATGAAGATATTCCCGTTTCCAACGAAATCATCACAGTTAAACAAATATCCACTTGCAGATTCTACAAAAAGAGTGTTTCCAAACTGCTCTATCCAAAGAAAGGTTCAACTCTGTTAGTTGAGGACACACATCACAAAGAAGTTTCTTAGAATGCTTCCGTCTAGATTTTAAATGAAGATATTCCCGTTTCCAACGAAATCCTCAGAGCTCTCCCAATATCCACTTACAGATTCTACAAAAAGAGTGTTTCCAAACTGCTGTAGCAAAAGAAAGGTTCAACTCTGTTAGTTGAGGACACACATCACAAAGAAGTTTCTGAGAATGCTTCTGTCTAGATTTTACATGAAGATATTCCCGTTTCCTATGAAATCTTCACAGCTTTCCAAATATCCACTTGCAGATTCTACAAAAAGAGTGTTTCCAAACTGCTGTATCAAAAGAAAGGTTCAACTCTCTTAGTTGAGGACACACATCCCAAATAAGTTTCTGAGAAATCTTCTGTCTCGTTTTTATGGGAGGATACTTCCTTTTTCACCGTAGGCCTGAAAGCGCTCGAAATGTCCACTTGCAGATACTGCAGAAAGAGTGTTTCAAACCTGCTCTATGAAACGGAATGTTCAGCTCTGAGGCTTGAATG
Source organism: Gorilla gorilla gorilla (assembly GCF_029281585.2). Taxonomy (NCBI): domain Eukaryota; kingdom Metazoa; phylum Chordata; class Mammalia; order Primates; family Hominidae; genus Gorilla; species Gorilla gorilla. The sequence continues at coordinate 19,546,587 of NC_073237.2, forward strand.
CAGATATCACAAAGTAGTTTCTGACAGTGCTTCTGTCTAGATTTCAGAAGAAGATATTCCCGTTTCCAATGAAATCGTTAGAACTATCTTGATATCCACATACAGATTCTACAAAAAGAGTGTTTCCAAACTGCTCTAGAAAAAGAAAGGTTCAACTCTGTTAGTTGAGGACACTCATCACAAAGAAGTTTCTGAGAATGCTTCTGTCTAGATTTTATATGGAGATATTCCCGTTTCCAACGAAATCTTCACAGTTATCCAAACATCGACTTGCAGATTCTACAAAAAGAGTGTTTCCAAACTGCTCTATCAAAAGAAAGTTTCAACTCTGTTAGTTGAGGACACACATCCCAAATAAGTTTCTGAGAACGCTTCTGTGTAGATTTAAAGGGGAGATATTTCGTTTTTCACCATAGGCCCGAATGCGCTCGAAATGTCCACTTCCAGACACTACAGAAAGAGGGTTTCCAACCTGCTCTATGAAAGGGAATGTTCACCTCTGTGACTTGAATGCAGATATCACAAAGTAGTTTCTGACAGTGCTTCTGTCTAGAATTTAGATGAAGATATTCCCGTTTCCAACGAAATCCTTAGGACTATCTAGATATCCAATTACAGATTCCACAAAAAGAGTGTTTCCAAACTGCTCTATAAAAAGAAAGGTTCAACTCTGTAAGTTGAGGACACTCATCACGAAGAAGTTTCTGAGAATGCTTTTGTAAAGGTTTTATATGAAGATATTCCCGTTTCCTATGAAATCTTCACAGTTATCCAAATATCCACTTGAAGATTCTACCAAAAGAGTGTTTCCAAACTGCTGTAGCAAAAGAAATGTTGAACTCTGTTAGTTGAGGACAAACATCACAAAGAAGTTTCTGAGAATGCTTCTGTCAAGATTTTATATGAAGATATTACCGTTTCCAACGAAATCTTTACAGTTATCCAAATATCCACTTGCAGATTCTACAAAAAGAGTGTTTCCAAACTGCTATATCAAAAGAAATGATCAAGTCTGTTAGTGGAGTAAACTCATCCCAAATATGTTTCTTAGAATGCTTTTGTCTAGATTTTATGGGATGATATTTCCTTTTTCACCATAGGCCTGAAAGCGCTCGAAAAGTCCACTTCCAGATACTACAAAAAGACTGTTTCAAACCTACTCTATGAAAGGGAATGTTCAGCTCTGTGACTTGAATGCAGATATCACAAAGTAGTTTCTGACAGCCCTTCTGTCTAGATTTTAGATGAAGATATTCCCGTTTCCAACGAAATCATCACAGTTATCCAAATATCCACTTACAGATTCTACAAAAACAGTTTCCAAACTGCTGTATCCAAAGAAAGGTTCAACTCTGTTAGTTGAGGACACACATCACAAAGAAGTTTCTGAGAATGCTTCTGTCTAGATTTTATATGAAGATATTCCCGTTTCCAATGAAATCTTCACAGTTATGCAAATATCCACTTGAAGATTCTACAAAAAGAGTGTTTCCAAACTGCTGTAGCAAAAGAAATGTTGAACTCTGTTAGTTGAGGACAAACATCACAAAGAAGTTTCTGAGAATGCTTCTGTCTAGATTTTAGATGAAGATATTCCCGTTTCCAACGAAATCATCACAGTTAAACAAATATCCACTTGCAGATTCTACAAAAAGAGTGTTTCCAAACTGCTCTATCCAAAGAAAGGTTCAACTCTGTTAGTTGAGGACACACATCACAAAGAAGTTTCTGAGAATGCTTCCGTCTAGATTTTAAATGAAGATATTCCCGTTTCCAACGAAATCCTCAGAGCTCTCCCAATATCCACTTACAGATTCTACAAAAAGAGTGTTTCCAAACTGCTGTAGCAAAATAAAGGTTCAACTCTGTTAGTTGAGGACACACATCACAAAGAAGTTTCTGAGAATGCTTCTGTCTAGATTTTACATGAAGATATTCCCGTTTCCTATGAAATCTTCACAGCTTTCCAAATATCCACTTGCAGATTCTACAAAAAGAGTGTTTCCAAACTGCTGTATCAAAAGAAAGGTTCAACTCTCTTAGTTGAGGACACACATCCCAAATAAGTTTCTGAGAAATCTTCTGTCTCGTTTTTATGGGAGGATACTTCCTTTTTCACCGTAGGCCTGAAAGCGCTCGAAATGTCCACTTGCAGATACTGCAGAAAGAGTGTTTCAAACCTGCTCTATGAAACGGAATGTTCAGCTCTGAGGCTTGAATGCAGATATCACAAAGTAGTTTCTGACAGTGCTTCTGTCTAGATTTCAGAAGAAGATATTCCCGTTTCCAATGAAATCGTTAGAACTATCTTGATATCCACATACAGATTCTACAAAAAGAGTGTTTCCAAACTGCTCTAGAAAAAGAAAGGTTCAACTCTGTTAGTTGAGGACACTCATCACAAAGAAGTTTCTGAGAATGCTTCTGTCTAGATTTTATATGGAGATATTCCCGTTTCCAACGAAATCTTCACAGTTATCCAAACATCGACTTGCAGATTCTACAAAAAGAGTGTTTCCAAACTGCTCTATCAAAAGAAAGTTTCAACTCTGTTAGTTGAGGACACACATCCCAAATAAGTTTCTGAGAACGCTTCTGTGTAGATTTAAAGGGGAGATATTTCGTTTTTCACCATAGGCCCGAATGCGCTCGAAATGTCCACTTCCAGACACTACAGAAAGAGGGTTTCCAACCTGCTCTATGAAAGGGAATGTTCACCTCTGTGACTTGAATGCAGATATCACAAAGTAGTTTCTGACAGTGCTTCTGTCTAGAATTTAGATGAAGATATTCCCGTTTCCAACGAAATCCTTAGGACTATCTAGATATCCAATTACAGATTCCACAAAAAGAGTGTTTCCAAACTGCTCTATAAAAAGAAAGGTTCAACTCTGTAAGTTGAGGACACTCATCACGAAGAAGTTTCTGAGAATGCTTTTGTAAAGGTTTTATATGAAGATATTCCCGTTTCCTATGAAATCTTCACAGTTATCCAAATATCCACTTGAAGATTCTACCAAAAGAGTGTTTCCAAACTGCTGTAGCAAAAGAAATGTTGAACTCTGTTAGTTGAGGACAAACATCACAAAGAAGTTTCTGAGAATGCTTCTGTCAAGATTTTATATGAAGATATTACCTTTTCCAACGAAATCTTTACAGTTATCCAAATATCCACTTGCAGATTCTACAAAAAGAGTGTTTCCAAACTGCTATATCAAAAGAAATGATCAAGTCTGTTAGTGGAGTAAACTCATCCCAAATATGTTTCTTAGAATGCTTTTGTCTAGATTTTATGGGATGATATTTCCTTTTTCACCATAGGCCTGAAAGCGCTCGAAAAGTCCACTTCCAGATACTACAAAAAGACTGTTTCAAACCTACTCTATGAAAGGGAATGTTCAGCTCTGTGACTTGAATGCAGATATCACAAAGTAGTTTCTGACAGCCCTTCTGTCTAGATTTTAGATGAAGATATTCCCGTTTCCAACGAAATCATCACAGTTATCCAAATATCCACTTATAGATTCTACAAAAACAGTGTTTCCACACTGCTGTATAAAAAGAAAGGTTCAACTCTGTTAGTTGAGGACACACATCACAAAGAAGTTTCTGAGAATGCTTCTGTCTAGATTTTATATGAAGATATTCCCGTTTCCAATGAAATCTTCACAGTTATGCAAATATCCAATTGAAGATTCTACAAAAAGAGTGTTTCCAAACTGCTGTAGCAAAAGAAATGTTGAACTCTGTTAGTTGAGGACAAACATCACAAAGAAGTTTCTGAGAATGCTTCTGTCTAGATTTTAGATGAAGATATTCCCGTTTCCAACGAAATCATCACAGTTAAACAAATATCCACTTGCAGATTCTACAAAAAGTGTGTTTCCAAACTGCTCTATCCAAAGAAAGGTTCAACTCTGTTAGTTGAGGACACACATCACAAAGAAGTTTCTGAGAATGCTTCCTTCTAGATTTTAAATGAAGATATTCCCGTTTCCAACGAAATCCTCAGAGCTGTCCCAATATCCACTTACAGATTCTACAAAAAGAGTGTTTCCAAACTGCTGTAGCAAAAGAAAGGTTCAACTCTGTTAGTTGAGGACACACATCACAAAGAAGTTTCTGAGAATGCTTCTGTCTAGATTTTACATGAAGATATTCCCGTTTCCTATGAAATCTTCACAGCTTTCCAAATATCCACTTGCAGATTCTACAAAAAGAGTGTTTCCAAACTGCTGTATCAAAAGAAAGGTTCAACTCTCTTAGTTGAGGACACACATCCCAAATAAGTTTCTGAGAAATCTTCTGTCTCGTTTTTATGGGAGGATACTTCCTTTTTCACCGTAGGCCTGAAAGCGCTCGAAATGTCCACTTGCAGATACTGCAGAAAGAGTGTTTCCAACCTGCTCTATGAAACGGAATGTTCAGCTCTGAGGCTTGAATGCAGATATCACAAATTAGTTTCTGACAGTGCTTCTGTCTAGATTTCAGAAGAAGATATTCCCGTTTCCAATGAAATCGTTAGAACTATCTTGATATCCACATACAGATTCTACAAAAAGAGTGTTTCCAAACTGCTCTAGAAAAAGAAAGGTTCAACTCTGTTAGTTGAGGACACTCATCACAAAGAAGTTTCTGAGAATGCTTCTGTCTAGATTTTATATGGAGATATTCCCGTTTCCAACGAAATCTTCACAGTTATCCAAACATCGACTTGCAGATTCTACAAAAAGAGTGTTTCCAAACTGCTCTATCAAAAGAAAGTTTCAACTCTGTTAGTTGAGGACACACATCCCAAATAAGTTTCTGAGAACGCTTCTGTGTAGATTTAAAGGGGAGATATTTCGTTTTTCACCATAGGCCCGAATGCGCTCGAAATGTCCACTTCCAGACACTACAGAAAGAGGGTTTCCAACCTGCTCTATGAAAGGGAATGTTCACCTCTGTGACTTGAATGCAGATATCACAAAGTAGTTTCTGACAGTGCTTCTGTCTAGAATTTAGATGAAGATATTCCCGTTTCCAACGAAATCCTTAGGACTATCTAGATATCCAATTACAGATTCCACAAAAAGAGTGTTTCCAAACTGCTCTATAAAAAGAAAGGTTCAACTCTGTAAGTTGAGGACACTCATCACGAAGAAGTTTCTGAGAATGCTTTTGTAAAGGTTTTATATGAAGATATTCCCGTTTCCTATGAAATCTTCACAGTTATCCAAATATCCACTTGAAGATTCTACCAAAAGAGTGTTTCCAAACTGCTGTAGCAAAAGAAATGTTGAACTCTGTTAGTTGAGGACAAACATCACAAAGAAGTTTCTGAGAATGCTTCTGTCAAGATTTTATATGAAGATATTACCGTTTCCAACGAAATCTTTACAGTTATCCAAATATCCACTTGCAGATTCTACAAAAAGAGTGTTTCCAAACTGCTATATCAAAAGAAATGATCAAGTCTGTTAGTGGAGTAAACTCATCCCAAATATGTTTCTTAGAATGCTTTTGTCTAGATTTTATGGGATGATATTTCCTTTTTCACCATAGGCCTGAAAGCGCTCGAAAAGTCCACTTCCAGATACTACAAAAAGACTGTTTCAAACCTACTCTATGAAAGGGAATGTTCAGCTCTGTGACTTGAATGCAGATATCACAAAGTAGTTTCTGACAGCCCTTCTGTCTAGATTTTAGATGAAGATATTCCCGTTTCCAACGAAATCATCACAGTTATCCAAATATCCACTTATAGATTCTACAAAAACAGTGTTTCCACACTGCTGTATAAAAAGAAAGGTTCAACTCTGTTAGTTGAGGACACACATCACAAAGAAGTTTCTGAGAATGCTTCTGTCTAGATTTTATATGAAGATATTCCCGTTTCCAATGAAATCTTCACAGTTATGCAAATATCCACTTGAAGATTCTACAAAAAGAGTGTTTCCAAACTGCTGTAGCAAAAGAAATGTTGAACTCTGTTAGTTGAGGACAAACATCACAAAGAAGTTTCTGAGAATGCTTCTGTCTAGATTTTAGATGAAGATATTCCCGTTTCCAACGAAATCATCACAGTTAAACAAATATCCACTTGCAGATTCTACAAAAAGAGTGTTTCCAAACTGCTCTATCCAAAGAAAGGTTCAACTCTGTTAGTTGAGGACACACATCACAAAGAAGTTTCTGAGAATGCTTCTGTCTAGATTTTAAATGAAGATATTCCCATTTCCAACGAAATCCTCAGAGCTGTCCCAATATCCACTTACAGATTCTACAAAAAGAGTGTTTCCAAACTGCTGTATCAAAAGAAATGTTCAACTCTGTTTGTGGAGGACACACATCACAAAGAAGTTTCTGAGAATGCTTCTGTCTAGATTTTACATGAAGATATTCCCGTTTCCTATGAAATCTTCACAGCTTTCCAAATATCCACTTGCAGATTCTACAAAAAGAGTGTTTCCAAACTGCTGTATCCAAAGAAAGGTTCATCTCTGTTAGTTGAGGACACACATCACAAAGAAGTTTCTGAGAATGCTTCTGTCTAGATTTTAAACGAAGATATTTCCGTTTCCAACGAAATCGTTAGGACTATCTAGATATCCAATTACACATTCCACAAAAAGAGTGTTTCCAAACTGCTCTATCAAAAGAAAGGTGCAACTCTGTTAGTTGAGGACACTCATCACAAAGACGTTTCTGAGAATGCTTCTGTCTAGATTTTATATGAAGATATTCCCGTTTCCAACGAAATCTTCATGGTTATCCAAACATCGACTTCCAGATTATACAAAAAGATTGTTTCCAAACTGCTCTATCAAAAGAAAGGTATAATTCTGTTAGTTGAGGACACACATCCCAAATAAGTTTCTGAGGATGCTTCTGTCTAGATTTTATGGGAAGATATTTCGTTTTTTACCATAGGCCCGAAAGCGCTCGAAATGTCCACTTCCAGACACTACAGAAAGAGGGTTTCAAACCTGCTATATGAAAGGGAATGTTCAGCTCTGTGACTTAAATGCAGATATCACAAAGTAGTTTCTGAAAGTGCTTCTGTCTAGATTTCAGATGAAGATATTCCCGTTTCCAATGAAATCATTAGAACTATCTAGATATCCACTTACAGATTCTACAAAAAGAGTGTTTCCAAAGTGCTCTGTCAAAAGAAAGGTTCAACTCTGTTAGTTGAGGACACTCCTCACAAAGAAGTTTCTGAGAATGCTTCTGTCTAGATTTTATATGAAGATATTCCCGTTTCCAACGAAATCTTCACAGTTATCCAAATATCCACTTGAAGATTCTACAAAAAGAGTGTTTCCAAACTGCTGTAGCAAGAGTAATTTTGCGCTCTGTTAGTTGAGGACACACATCACAAAGAAGTTTCTGAGAATGCTTCTGTCTAGGTTTTATATGAAGATATTACCGTTTCCAACGAAATCTTCACAGTTATCCAAATATCCACTTGCAGAATCTACAAAAAGAGTGTTTCCAAACTGCTATATCAAAAGAAAGGATCAACTCTGTTAGTTGAGGAAACACATCCCAAATAAGTTTCTGAGAATGCTTCTGTCTAGATTTTATGGGATGATATTTCCTTTTTCACCATAGGCCTGAAATCGCTCGAAATGTCCACTTCCAGATACTACAGAAAGACTGTTTCAAACCTACTCTATGAATGGAAATGTTCAGCTCTGTGACTTGAATGCAGATATCACAAAGTAGTTTCAGACAGCACTTCTGTCTAGATTTTAGATGAAGGTATTCCCGTTTCCAACGAAATCATCACAGTTATCCAAATATCCACTTACATATTCTACAAAAAGAGTGTTTCCAAACTTCTCTATCCAAAGAAATGTTCAACTCTGTTAGTTGAAGACACACATCACAAAGAAGTTTCTGAGAATGCTTCTGTCTAGATTTTAAATGAAGATATTCCCATTTCCAATGAAATCCTCATAGCAAACCCATTATAAACTTACAGATTCTACAAAAAGAGTGATTCCAAATTGCTGTATCAAAAGAAAGGTTGAACTCTGTTAGTTGAGAACACACATCACAAAGAAGTTTCTGAGAATGCTTCTGTCTAGATTTTACATGAAGACATTCCCGTTTCCTACGAAATCTTCACAACCTTCCAAATATCCTCTTGCAGATTCTACAAAAAGAGTGTTTCCAAACTGCTGTATCAAAAGAAAGGTTCAGCTCTCTTAGTTGACGACACACATCCCAAATAAGATTCTGAGAAAGCCTCTGTCTCGTTTTTATGGGAAGATACTTGCTTTTTCACCATAGGCCTGAAAGCGCTGGAAATGTCCACTTCCAGATACTGCAGAAAGAGTTTTTCAAACCTGCTCTATGAAACGGAATGTTCAGCTCTGAGGCTTGAATGCAGATGTCACAAAGTAGTTTCTGACAGTGCTTCTGTCTAGATTTTAGAAGAAGATATTCCCGTTTCCAATGAAATCGTTAGAACTATCTTGATATCCACATACAGATTCTACAAAAAGAGTTTTTCCAAACTGCTCTATAAAAAAAAAGGTTCAACTCTGTTAGTTGAGGACACTCATCACAAAGAAGTTTCTGAGAATGCTTCTGTCTAGATTTTATATGAAGATATACCCGTTTCCAACGAAATCTTCACAGTTATCCAAACATCGACTTGCAGATTCTACAAAAAGAGTGTTTCCAAACTGCTCTATCAAAAGAAAGTTTCAACTCTGTTAGTTGAGGACACACATCCCAAATAAGTTTCTGAGAACGCTTCTGTGTAGATTTAAAGGGGAGATATTTCGTTTTTCACCATAGGCCCGAATGCGCTCGAAATGTCCACTTCCAGACACTACAGAAAGAGGGTTTCCAACCTGCTCTATGAAAGGGAATGTTCACCTCTGTGACTTGAATGCAGATATCACAAAGTAGTTTCTGACAGTGCTTCTGTCTAGAATTTAGATGAAGATATTCCCGTTTCCAACGAAATCCTTAGGACTATCTAGATATCCAATTACAGATTCCACAAAAAGAGTGTTTCCAAACTGCTCTATAAAAAGAAAGGTTCAACTCTGTAAGTTGAGGACACTCATCACGAAGAAGTTTCTGAGAATGCTTTTGTAAAGGTTTTATATGAAGATATTCCCGTTTCCTATGAAATCTTCACAGTTATCCAAATATCCACTTGAAGATTCTACCAAAAGAGTGTTTCCAAACTGCTGTAGCAAAAGAAATGTTGAACTCTGTTAGTTGAGGACAAACATCACAAAGAAGTTTCTGAGAATGCTTCTGTCAAGATTTTATATGAAGATATTACCGTTTCCAACGAAATCTTTACAGTTATCCAAATATCCACTTGCAGATTCTACAAAAAGAGTGTTTCCAAACTGCTATATCAAAAGAAATGATCAAGTCTGTTAGTGGAGTAAACTCATCCCAAATATGTTTCTTAGAATGCTTTTGTCTAGATTTTATGGGATGATATTTCCTTTTTCACCATAGGCCTGAAAGCGCTCGAAAAGTCCACTTCCAGATACTACAAAAAGACTGTTTCAAACCTACTCTATGAAAGGGAATGTTCAGCTCTGTGACTTGAATGCAGATATCACAAAGTAGTTTCTGACAGCCCTTCTGTCTAGATTTTAGATGAAGATATTCCCGTTTCCAACGAAATCATCACAGTTATCCAAATATCCACTTATAGATTCTACAAAAACAGTGTTTCCACACTGCTGTATAAAAAGAAAGGTTCAACTCTGTTAGTTGAGGACACACATCACAAAGAAGTTTCTGAGAATGCTTCTGTCTAGATTTTATATGAAGATATTCCCGTTTCCAATGAAATCTTCACAGTTATGCAAATATCCACTTGAAGATTCTACAAAAAGAGTGTTTCCAAACTGCTGTAGCAAAAGAAATGTTGAACTCTGTTAGTTGAGGACAAACATCACAAAGAAGTTTCTGAGAATGCTTCTGTCTAGATTTTAGATGAAGATATTCCCGTTTCCAACGAAATCATCACAGTTAAACAAATATCCACTTGCAGATTCTACAAAAAGAGTGTTTCCAAACTGCTCTATCCAAAGAAAGGTTCAACTCTGTTAGTTGAGGACACACATCACAAAGAAGTTTCTGAGAATGCTTCTGTCTAGATTTTAAATGAAGATATTCCCATTTCCAACGAAATCCTCAGAGCTGTCCCAATATCCACTTACAGATTCTACAAAAAGAGTGTTTCCAAACTGCTGTATCAAAAGAAATGTTCAACTCTGTTTGTGGAGGACACACATCACAAAGAAGTTTCTGAGAATGCTTCTGTCTAGATTTTACATGAAGATATTCCCGTTTCCTATGAAATCTTCACAGCTTTCCAAATATCCACTTGCAGATTCTACAAAAAGAGTGTTTCCAAACTGCTGTATCCAAAGAAAGGTTCATCTCTGTTAGTTGAGGACACACATCACAAAGAAGTTTCTGAGAATGCTTCTGTCTAGATTTTAAACGAAGATATTTCCGTTTCCAACGAAATCGTTAGGACTATCTAGATATCCAATTACACATTCCACAAAAAGAGTGTTTCCAAACTGCTCTATCAAAAGAAAGGTGCAACTCTGTTAGTTGAGGACACTCATCACAAAGACGTTTCTGAGAATGCTTCTGTCTAGATTTTATATGAAGATATTCCCGTTTCCAACGAAATCTTCATGGTTATCCAAACATCGACTTCCAGATTATACAAAAAGATTGTTTCCAAACTGCTCTATCAAAAGAAAGGTATAATTCTGTTAGTTGAGGACACACATCCCAAATAAGTTTCTGAGGATGCTTCTGTCTAGATTTTATGGGAAGATATTTCGTTTTTTACCATAGGCCCGAAAGCGCTCGAAATGTCCACTTCCAGACACTACAGAAAGAGGGTTTCAAACCTGCTATATGAAAGGGAATGTTCAGCTCTGTGACTTAAATGCAGATATCACAAAGTAGTTTCTGAAAGTGCTTCTGTCTAGATTTCAGATGAAGATATTCCCGTTTCCAATGAAATCATTAGAACTATCTAGATATCCACTTACAGATTCTACAAAAAGAGTGTTTCCAAAGTGCTCTGTCAAAAGAAAGGTTCAACTCTGTTAGTTGAGGACACTCCTCACAAAGAAGTTTCTGAGAATGCTTCTGTCTAGATTTTATATGAAGATATTCCCGTTTCCAACGAAATCTTCACAGTTATCCAAATATCCACTTGAAGATTCTACAAAAAGAGTGTTTCCAAACTGCTGTAGCAAGAGTAATTTTGCGCTCTGTTAGTTGAGGACACACATCACAAAGAAGTTTCTGAGAATGCTTCTGTCTAGGTTTTATATGAAGATATTACCGTTTCCAACGAAATCTTCACAGTTATCCAAATATCCACTTGCAGAATCTACAAAAAGAGTGTTTCCAAACTGCTATATCAAAAGAAAGGATCAACTCTGTTAGTTGAGGAAACACATCCCAAATAAGTTTCTGAGAATGCTTCTGTCTATATTTTATGGGATGATATTTCCTTTTTCACCATAGGCCTGAAATCGCTCGAAATGTCCACTTCCAGATACTACAGAAAGACTGTTTCAAACCTACTCTATGAATGGAAATGTTCAGCTCTGTGACTTGAATGCAGATATCACAAAGTAGTTTCAGACAGCACTTCTGTCTAGATTTTAGATGAAGGTATTCCCGTTTCCAACGAAATCATCACAGTTATCCAAATATCCACTTACATATTCTACAAAAAGAGTGTTTCCAAACTTCTCTATCCAAAGAAATGTTCAACTCTGTTAGTTGAAGACACACATCACAAAGAAGTTTCTGAGAATGCTTCTGTCTAGATTTTAAATGAAGATATTCCCATTTCCAATGAAATCCTCATAGCAAACCCATTATAAACTTACAGATTCTACAAAAAGAGTGATTCCAAATTGCTGTATCAAAAGAAAGGTTGAACTCTGTTAGTTCAGGACACACATCACAAAGAAGTTTCTGAGAATGCTTCTGTCTAGATTTTACATGAAGACATTCCCGTTTCCTACGAAATCTTCACAACCTTCCAAATATCCTCTTGCAGATTCTACAAAAAGAGTGTTTCCAAACTGCTGTATCAAAAGAAAGGTTCAGCTCTCTTAGTTGACGACACACATCCCAAATAAGATTCTGAGAAAGCCTCTGTCTCGTTTTTATGGGAAGATACTTGCTTTTTCACCATAGGCCTGAAAGCGCTGGAAATGTCCACTTCCAGATACTGCAGAAAGAGTTTTTCAAACCTGCTCTATGAAACGGAATGTTCAGCTCTGAGGCTTGAATGCAGATGTCACAAAGTAGTTTCTGACAGTGCTTCTGTCTAGATTTTAGAAGAAGATATTCCCGTTTCCAATGAAATCGTTAGAACTATCTTGATATCCACATACAGATTCTACAAAAAGAGTTTTTCCAAACTGCTCTATAAAAAAAAAGGTTCAACTCTGTTAGTTGAGGACACTCATCACAAAGAAGTTTCTGAGAATGCTTCTGTCTAGATTTTATATGAAGATATACCCGTTTCCAACGAAATCTTCACAGTTATCCAAACATCGACTTGCAGATTCTACAAAAAGAGTGTTTCCAAACTGCTCTATCAAAAGAAAGTTTCAACTCTGTTAGTTGAGGACACACATCCCAAATAAGTTTCTGAGAACGCTTCTGTGTAGATTTAAAGGGGAGATATTTCGTTTTTCACCATAGGCCCGAATGCGCTCGAAATGTCCACTTCCAGACACTACAGAAAGAGGGTTTCCAACCTGCTCTATGAAAGGGAATGTTCACCTCTGTGACTTGAATGCAGATATCACAAAGTAGTTTCTGACAGTGCTTCTGTCTAGAATTTAGATGAAGATATTCCCGTTTCCAACGAAATCCTTAGGACTATCTAGATATCCAATTACAGATTCCACAAAAAGAGTGTTTCCAAACTGCTCTATAAAAAGAAAGGTTCAACTCTGTAAGTTGAGGACACTCATCACAAAGAAGTTTCTGAGAATGCTTTTGTAAAGATTTTATATGAAGATATTCCCGTTTCCTATGAAATCTTCACAGTTATCCAAATATCCACTTGAAGATCCTACCAAAAGAGTGTTTCCAAACTGCTGTAGCAAAAGAAATGTTGAACTCTGTTAGTTGAGGACAAACATCACAAAGAAGTTTCTGAGAATGCTTCTGTCTAGATTTTATATGAAGATATTCCCGTTTCCAACGAAATCATCACAGTTAAACAAATATCCACTTGCAGATTCTACAAAAAGAGTGTTTCCAAACTGCTCTATCCAAAGAAAGGTTCAACTCTGTTAGTTGAGGACACACATCACAAAGAAGTTTCTGAGAATGCTTCTGTCTAGATTTTAAATGAAGATATTCCCGTTTCCAACGAAATCCTCAGAGCTGTCCCAATATCCACTTACAGATTCTACAAAAAGAATGTTTCCAAACTGCTCTATCAAAAGAAAGGTTCAACTCTGTTAGTTGAGGACACACATCACAAAGAAGTTTCTGAAAATGCTTCTGTCTAGATTTTACATGAAGATATTCCCGTTTCCTATGAAATCTTCACATCTGTCCAAATATGCACTTGCAGATTCTACAAAAAGAGTGTTTCCAAACTGCTGTATCAAAAGAAAGGTTCAACTCTCTTAGTTGAGGACACACATCCCAAATAAGTTTCTGAGAAATCCTCTGTCTCGTTTTTATGGGAAGATACTTCCTTTTTCACCGTAGGCCTGAAAGCGCTCGAAATGTCCACTTGCACATACTGCAGAAAGAGTGTTTCAAACCTGCTCTATGAAACGGAATGTTCAGCTCTGAGGCTTGAAAGCAGATATCACAAAGTAGTTTCTGACAGTGCTTCTGTCTAGATTTTAGAAGATATTCCCGTTTCCAATGAAATCGTTAGAAATATCTTGATATCCATATACAGATTCTACAAAAAGAGTTTTTCCAAACTGCTCTATAAAAAAAAAGGTTCAACTCTGTTAGTTGAGGACACTCATCACAAAGAAGTTTCTGAGAATGCTTCTGTCTAGATTTTATATGAAGATTTTCCCGTTTCCAATGAAATCTTCACAGTTATCCAAACATTGACTTGCAGATTCTACAAAAAGAGTGTTTCCAATCTGCTCTATCAAAAGAAAGTATCAACTCTGTTAGTTGAGGACACACATGCCAAATAAGTTTCGGAGAATGCTTCTGTGTAGATTTAATGGGGAGATATTTCGTTTTTCACCATAGGCCCGAATGCGCTCGAAATGTCCACTTCCAGACACTACAGAAAGAGGGTTTCCAACCTGCTCTATGAAAGGGAATGTTCAGCTCCGTGAGTTGGATATAGATATCACAAAGTAGTTTCTGACAGTGCTTCTGTCTAGATTTCAGATGAAGATATTCCCGTTTCCAATGAAATCGTTAGAACTATCTAGATATCCACTTACAGATTCTACAAAAAGAGTGTTTCGAAAGTGCTCTGTCAAAAGAAAGGTTCAACTCTGTCAGTTGAGGACACTCATCACGAAGAAGTTTCTGAGAATGCTTTTGTCAAGATTTTATATGAAGATATTCCCGTTTCCTATGAAATCTTCACAGTTATCCAAATATCCACTTGAAGATTCTACAAAAAGAGTGTTTCCAAACTGCTGTAGCAAAAGAAATGTTGAACTCGGTTAGTTGAGGACAAACATCACAAAGAGGTTTCTGAGAAAGCTTCTGTCAAGATTTTATATGAAGATATTACCGTTTCCAACGAAATCTTTACAGTTCTCCAAATATCCACTTGCAGATTCTACAAAAAGAGTGTTTCCAAACTGCCATATCAAAAGAAATGATCAAGTCTGTTAGTGGAGTAAACTCATCCCAAATAAGTTTATTAGAATGCTTTTGTCTAGATTTTATGGGATGATATTTCCTTTTTCACCATAGGCCTGAAAGCGCTCGAAATGTCCACTTCCAGATACTACAGAAAGACTGTTTCAAACCTACTCTATGAAAGGGAATGTTCAGCTCTGTGACTTGAATGCAGATATCACAAAGTAGTTTCTGACAGCCCTTCTGTCTAGATTTTAGATGAATATATTCCCGTTTCCAACGAAATCATCACAGTTATCCAAATATCCACTTACAGATGCTACAAAAACAGTGTTTCCAAACTGCTGTATCCAAAGAAAGGTTCAACTCTGTTAGTTGAGGACACACATCACAAAGAAGTTTCTGAGAATGCTTCTGTCTAGATTTTATATGAAGATATTCCCGTTTCCAATGAAATCTTCACAGTTATGCAAATATCCACTTGAAGATTCTACAAAAAGAGTGTTTCCAAACTGCTGTAGCAAAAGAAATGTTGAACTCTGTTAGTTGAGGACAAACATCACAAAGAAGTTTCTGAGAATGCTTCTGTCTAGATTTTAGATGAAGATATTCCCGTTTCCAACGAAATCATCACAGTTAAACAAATATGCAGTTGCAGATTCTACAAAAAGAGTGTTTCCAAACTGCTCTATCCAAAGAAAGGTACAACTCTGTTAGTTGAGGACACACATCAGAAAGAAGTTTCTGAGAATGCTTCTGTCTAGATTTTAAATGAAGATATTCCCGTTTCCAACGAAATCCTCAGAGCTCTCCCAATATCCACTTACAGATTCTACAAAAAGAGTGTTTCCAAACTGCTGTAGCAAAAGAAAGGTTCAACTCTGTTTGTGGGGGACACACATCACAAAGAAGTTTCTGAGAATGCTTCTGTCTAGATTTTACATGAAGATATTCCCGTTTCCTATGAAATCTTCACAGCTTTCCAAATATCCACTTGCAGATTCTACAAAAAGAGTGTTTCCAAACTGCTGTATCCAAAGAAAGGTTCAACTCTCTTAGTTGAGGACACACATCACAAAGAAGTTTCTGAGAATGCTTCTGTCTAGATTTTAAACGAAGATATTGCCGTTTCCAACGAAATCGTTAGGACTATCTAGATATCCAATTACACATTCCACAAAAAGAGTGTTTCCAAACTGCTCTATCAAAAGAAAGGTGCAACTCTGTTAGTTGAGGACACTCATCACAAAGACGTTTCTGAGAATGCTTCTGTCTAGATTTTATATGAAGATATTCCCGTTTCCAACGAAATCTTCATGGTTATCCAAACATCGACTTCCAGATTATACAAAAAGATTGTTTCCAAACTGCTCTATCAAAAGAAAGGTATAATTCTGTTAGTTGAGGACACACATCCCAAATAAGTTTCTGAGGATGCTTCTGTCTAGATTTTATGGGAAGATATTTCGTTTTTTACCATAGGCCTGAAAGCGCTCGAAATGTCCACTTCCAGACACTACAGAAAGAGGGTTTCAAACCTGCTATATGAAAGGGAATGTTCAGCTCTGTGACTTAAATGCAGATATCACAAAGTAGTTTCTGAAAGTGCTTCTCTCTAGATTTCAGATGAAGATATTCCCGTTTCCAATGAAATCATTAGAACTATCTAGATATCCACTTACAGATTCTACAAAAAGAGTGTTTCCAAAGTGCTCTGTCAAAAGAAAGGTTCAACTCTGTTAGTTGAGGACACTCCTCACAAAGAAGTTTCTGAGAATGCTTCTGTCTAGATTTTATATGAAGATATTCCCGTTTCCAACGAAATCTTCACAGTTATCCAAATATCCACATGAAGATTCTACAAAAAGAGTGTTTCCAAACTGCTGTAGCAAGAGTAATTTTGCGCTCTGTTAGTTGAGGACACACATCACAAAGAAGTTTCTGAGAATGCTTCTGTCTAGGTTTTATACGAAGATATTACCGTTTCCAATGAAATCTTCACAGTTATCCAAATATCCACTTGCAGAATCTACAAAAAGAGTGTTTCCAAACTGCTATATCAAAAGAAAGGATCAACTCTGTTAGTTGAGGAAACACATCCCAAATAAGTTTCTGAGAATGCTTCTGTCTAGATTTTATGGGATGATATTTCCTTTTTCACCATAGGCCTGAAATCGCTCGAAATGTCCACTTCCAGATACTACAGAAAGACTGTTTCAAACCTACTCTATGAATGGAAATGTTCAGCTCTGTGACTTGAATGCAGATATCGCAAAGTAGTTTCAGACAGCGCTTCTGTCTAGATTTTAGATGAAGGTATTCCCGTTTCCAACGAAATCATCACAGTTATCCAAATATCCACTTACATATTCTACAAAAAGAGTGTTTCCAAACTTCTCTATCCAAAGAAAGGTTCAACTCTGTTAGTTGAAGACACACATCACAAAGAAGTTTCCGAGAATGCTTCTGTCTAGATTTTAAATGAAGATATTCCCATTTCCAATGAAATCCTCATAGCAAACCCATTATAAACTTACAGATTCTACAAAAAGAGTGATTCCAAATTGCTGTATCAAAAGAAAGGTTGAACTCTGTTAGTTCAGGACACACATCACAAAGAAGTTTCTGAGAATGCTTCTGTCTAGATTTTACATGAAGACCTTCCCGTTTCCTACGAAATCTTCACAACCTTCCAAATATCCTCTTGCAGATTCTACAAAAAGAGTGTTTCCAAACTGCTGTATCAAAAGAAAGGTTCAGCTCTCTTAGTTGACGACACACATCCCAAATAAGATTCTGAGAAAGCCTCTGTCTCGTTTTTATGGGAAGATACTTCCTTTTTCACCGTAGGCCTGAAAGCGCTCGAAATGTCCACTTCCAGATACTGCAGAAAGAGTTTTTCAAACCTACTCTATGAAACGGAATGTTCAGCTCTGAGGCTTGAATGCAGATATCACAAAGTAGTTTCTGACAGTGCTTCTGTCTAGATTTTAGAAGAAGATATTCCCGTTTCCAATGAAATCGTTAGAACTATCTTGATATCCACATACAGATTCTACAAAAAGAGTTTTTCCAAACTGCTCTATAAAAAAAAAGGTTCAACTCTGTTAGTTGAGGACACTCATCACAAAGAAGTTTCTGAGAATGCTTCTGTCTAGATTTTATATGAAGATTTCCCGTTTCCAATGAAATCTTCACAGTTATCCAAACATCGACTTGCAGATTCTACTAAAAGAGTGTTTCCAAACTGCTCTATCAAAAGAAAGTATCAACTCTGTTAGTTGAGGACACACATGCCAAATAAGTTTCGGAGAATGCTTCTGTGTAGATTTAATGGGGAGATATTTCGTTTTTCACCATAGGCCCGAATGCGCTCGAAATGTCCACTTCCAGACACTACAGAAAGAGGGTTTCCAACCTGCTCTATGAAAGGGAATGTTCAGCTCCGTGAGTTGAATGTAGATATCACAAAGTAGTTTCTGACAGTGCTTCTGTCTAGATTTCAGATGAAGATATTCCCGTTTCCCATGAAATCGTTAGAACTATCTAGATATCCACTTACAGATTCTACAAAAAGAGTGTTTCGAAAGTGCTCTGTCAAAAGAAAGGTTCAACTCTGTTAGTTGAGGACACTCATCACGAAGAAGTTTCTGAGAATGCTTTTGTCAAGATTTTATATGAAGATATTCCCGTTTCCTATGAAATCTTCACAGTTATCCAAATATCCACTTGAAGATTCTACAAAAAGAGTGTTTCCAAACTGCTGTAGCAAAAGAAATGTTGAACTCTGTTAGTTGAGGACAAACATCACAAAGAGGTTTCTGAGAAAGCTTCTGTCAAGATTTTATATGAAGATATTACCGTTTCCAACGAAATCTTCACAGTTATCCAAATATCCACTTGCAGATTCTACAAAAAGAGTGTTTCCAAACTGCTATATCAAAAGAAATGATCAAGTCTGTTAGTGGAGTAAACTCATCCTAAATAAGTTTCTTAGAATGCTTCTGTCTAGATTTTATGGGATGATACTTCCTTTTTCACCATAGGCCTGAAAGCGCTCGAAATGTCCACTTCCAGATACTACAGAAAGACTGTTTCAAACCTACTCTATGAAAGGGAATGTTCAGCTCTGTGACTTGAATGCAGATATCACAAAGTAGTTTCTGACAGCCCTTCTGTCTAGATTTTAGATGAAGATATTCCCGTTTCCAACGAAATCATCACAGTTATCCAAATATCCACTTACAGATTCTACAAAAACAGTGTTTCCAAACTGCTGTATCCAAAGAAAGGTTCAACTCTGTTAGTTGAGGACACACATCACAAAGAAGTTTCTGAGAATGCTTCTGTCTAGATTTTATATGAAGATATTCCCGTTTCCAATGAAATCTTCACAGTTATGCAAATATCCACTTGAAGATTCTACAAAAAGAGTTTTTCCAAACTGCTGTAGCAAAAGAAATGTTGAACTCCGTTAGTTGAGGACAAACATCACAAAGAAGTTTCTGAGAATGCTTCTGTCTAGATTTTAGATGAAGATATTCCCGTTTCCAACAAAATCATCACAGTTAAACAAATATCCACTTACAGATTCTACAAAAAGAGTGTTTCCAAACTGCTCTATCCAAAGAAAGGTTCAACTCTGTTAGTTGAGGACACACATCACAAAGAAGTTTCTGAGAATGCTTCTGTCTAGATTTTACATGAAGATATTCCCGTTTCCAACGAAATCCTCAGAGCTGTCCCAATATCCACTTACAGATTCTACAAAAAGAGTGTTTCCAAACTGCTGTATCAAAAGAAAGGTTCAACTCTGTTAGTTGAGGACACACATCACAAAGAAGTTTCTGAGAATGCTTCTGTCTAGATTTTACATGAAGATATTCCCGTTTCCTATGAAATCTTCACATCTTTCCAAATATCCACTTGCAGATTCTACAAAAAGTGTGTTTCCAAACTGCTGTATCAAAAGAAAGGTTCAACTCTCTTAGTTGAGGACACACATCCCAAATAAGTTTCTGAGAAATCCTCTGTCTCGTTTTTATGGGAAGATACTTCCTTTTTCACCGTAGGCCTGAAAGCTCACGAAATGTCCACTTGCAGATACTGCAGAAAGAGTGTTTCAAACCTGCTCTATGAAACGGAATGTTCAGCTCTGAGGCTTGAATGCAGATATCACAAAGTAGTTTCTGACAGTGCTTCTGTCTAGATTTTAGAAGATATTCAGGTTTCCAATGAAATCGTTAGAACTATCTTGATATCCACATACAGATTCTACAAAAAGAGTGTTTCCAAACTGCTCTATAAAAAGAAAGTTTCATCTCTATTAGTTGAGGACACTCATCCCAAAGAAGTTTCTGAGAATGCTTCTGTCTAGATTTTATATGAAGATATTCCCGTTTCCAACGAAATCTTCACAGTTATCCAAATATCGACTTGCAGATTCTACAAAAAGAGTGTTTCCAAACTGCTCTATCAAAAGAAAGTTTCAACTCTGTTAGTTGAGGACACACATGACAAATAAGTTTCGGAGAATGCTTCTGTGTAGATTTAATGGGGAGATATTTCGTTTTTCACCATAGGCCCGAATGCGCTCGAAATGTCCACTTCCAGACACTACAGAAAGAGGGTTTCCAACCTGCTCTATGAAAGGGAATGTTCAGCTCCGTGAGTTGAATGTAGATATCACAAAGTAGTTTCTGACAGTGCTTCTGTCTAGATTTCAGAT
This sequence comes from Gorilla gorilla gorilla, assembly GCF_029281585.2. NCBI lineage: Eukaryota > Metazoa > Chordata > Mammalia > Primates > Hominidae > Gorilla > Gorilla gorilla. Next base: position 19,567,147 of record NC_073237.2, read on the forward strand.
GAAGATATTCCCGTTTCCCATGAAATCGTTAGAACTATCTAGATATCCACTTACAGATTCTACAAAAAGAGTGTTTCGAAAGTGCTCTGTCAAAAGAAAGGTTCAACTCTGTTAGTTGAGGACACTCATCACGAAGAAGTTTCTGAGAATGCTTTTGTCAAGATTTTATATGAAGATATTCCCGTTTCCTATGAAATCTTCACAGTTATCCAAATATCCACTTGAAGATGCTACAAAAAGAGTGTTTCCAAACTGCTGTAGCAAAAGAAATGTTGAACTCTGTTAGTTGAGGACAAACATCACAAAGAAGTTTCTGAGAATGCTTCTGTCAAGATTTTATATGAAGATATTACCGTTTCCAACGAAATCTTCACAGTTATCCAAATATCCACTTGCAGATTCTACAAAAAGAGTGTTTCCAAACTGCTATATCAAAAGAAATGATCAAGTCTGTTAGTGGAGTAAACTCATCCTAAATAAGTTTCTTAGAATGCTTCTGTCTAGATTTTATGGGATGATACTTCCTTTTTCACCATAGGCCTGAAAGCGCTCGAAATGTCCACTTCCAGATACTACAGAAAGACTGTTTCAAACCTACTCTATGAAAGGGAATGTTCAGCTCTGTGACTTGAATGCAGATATCACAAAGTAGTTTCTGACAGCCCTTCTGTCTAGATTTTAGATGAAGATATTCCCGTTTCCAACGAAATCATCACAGTTATACAAATATCCACTTACAGATTCTACAAAAACAGTTTCCAAACTGCTGTATCCAAAGAAAGGTTCAACTCTGTTAGTTGAGGACACACATCACAAAGAAGTTTCTGAGAATGCTTCTGTCTAGATTTTATATGAGGATATTCCCGTTTCCAATGAAATCTTCACAGTTATGCAAATATCCACTTGAAGATTCTACAAAAAGAGTGTTTCCAAACTGCTGTAGCAAAAGAAATGTTGAACTCTGTTAGTTGAGGACAAACATCACAAAGAAGTTTCTGAGAATGCTTCTGTCTAGATTTTAGATGAAGATATTCCCGTTTCCAACGAAATCATCACAGTTAAACAAATATCCACTTGCAGATTCTACAAAAAGAGTGTTTCCAAACTGCTCTACCCAAAGAAAGGTTCAACTCTGTTAGTTGAGGACACACATCACAAAGAAGTTTCTGAGAATGCTTCCGTCTAGATTTTAAATGAAGATATTCCCGTTTCCAACGAAATCCTCAGAGCTCTCCCAATATCCACTTACAGATTCTACAAAAAGAGTGTTTCCAAACTGCTGTAGCAAAAGAAAGGTTCAACTCTGTTAGTTGAGGACACACATCACAAAGAAGTTTCTGAGAATGCTTCTGTCTAGATTTTACATGAAGATATTCCCGTTTCCTATGAAATCTTCACAGCTTTCCAAATATCCACTTGCAGATTCTACAAAAAGAGTGTTTCCAAACTGCTGTATCAAAAGAAAGGTTCAACTCTCTTAGTTGAGGACACACATCCCAAATAAGTTTCTGAGAAATCTTCTGTCTCGTTTTTATGGGAGGATACTTCCTTTTTCACCGTAGGCCTGAAAGCGCTCGAAATGTCCACTTGCAGATACTGCAGAAAGAGTGTTTCAAACCTGCTCTATGAAACGGAATGTTCAGCTCTGAGGCTTGAATGCAGATATCACAAAGTAGTTTCTGACAGTGCTTCTGTCTAGATTTCAGAAGAAGATATTCCCGTTTCCAATGAAATCGTTAGAACTATCTTGATATCCACATACAGATTCTACAAAAAGAGTGTTTCCAAACTGCTCTAGAAAAAGAAAGGTTAAACTCTGTTAGTTGAGGACACTCATCACAAAGAAGTTTCTGAGAATGCTTCTGTCTAGATTTTATATGAAGATATTCCCGTTTCCAACGAAATCTTCACAGTTATCCAAACATCGACTTGCAGATTCTACAAAAAGAGTGTTTCCAAACTGCTCTATCAAAAGAAAGTTTCAACTCTGTTAGTTGAGGACACACATCCCAAATAAGTTTCTGAGAACGCTTCGGTGTAGATTTAAAGGGGAGATATTTCGTTTTTCACCATAGGCCCGAATGCGCTCGAAATGTCCACTTCCAGACACTACAGAAAGAGGGTTTCCAACCTGCTCTATGAAAGGGAATGTTCACCTCTGTGACTTGAATGCAGATATCACAAAGTAGTTTCTGACAGTGCTTCTGTCTAGAATTTAGATGAAGATATTCCCGTTTCCAACGAAATCCTTAGGACTATCTAGATATCCAATTAGAGATTCCACAAAAAGAGTGTTTCCAAACTGCTCTATAAAAAGAAAGGTTCAACTCTGTAAGTTGAGGACACTCATCACAAAGAAGTTTCTGAGAATGCTTTTGTAAAGGTTTTATATGAAGGTATTCCCGTTTCCTATGAAATCTTCACAGTTATCCAAATATCCACTTCAAGATTCTACCAAAAGAGTGTTTCCAAACTGCTGTAGCAAAAGAAATGTTGAACTCTGTTAGTTGAGGAGAAACATCACAAAGAAGTTTCTGAGAATGCTTCTGTCAAGATTTTATATGAAGATATTACCGTTTCCAACGAAATCTTTACAGTTATCCAAATATCCACTTGCAGATTCTACAAAGAGTGTTTCCAAACTGCTATATCAAAAGAAATAATCAAGTCTGTTAGTGGAGTAAACTCATCCCAAATATGTTTCTTAGAATGCTTTTGTCTAGATTTTATGGGATGATATTTCCTTTTTCACCATAGGCCTGAAAGCGCTCGAAAAGTCCACTTCCAGATACTACAAAAAGACTGTTTCAAACCTACTCTATGAAAGGGAATGTTCAGCTCTGTGACTTGAATGCAGATATCACAAAGTAGTTTCTGACAGCCCTTCTGTCTAGATTTTAGATGAAGATATTCCCGTTTCCAACAAAATCATCACAGTTATCCAAATATCCACTTATAGATTCTACAAAAACAGTGTTTCCACACTGCTGTATCCAAAGAAAGGTTCAACTCTGTTAGTTGAGGACACACATCACAAAGAAGTTTCTGAGAATGCTTCTGTCTAGATTTTATATGAAGATATTCCCGTTTCCAATGAAATCTTCACAGTTATGCAAATATCCACTTGAAGATTCTACAAAAAGAGTGTTTCCAAACTGCTGTAGCAAAAGAAATGTTGAACTCTGTTAGTTGAGGACAAACATCACAAAGAAGTTTCTGAGAATGCTTCTGTCTAGATTTTAGATGGAGATATTCCCGTTTCCAACGAAATCATCACAGTTAAACAAATATCCACTTGCAGATTCTACAAAAAGAGTGTTTCCAAACTGCTCTATCCAAAGAAAGGTTCAACTCTGTTAGTTGAGGACACACATCACAAAGAAGTTTCTGAGAATGCTTCTGTCTAGATTTTACATGAAGATATTCCCATTTCCAACGAAATCCTCAGAGCTGTCCCAATATCCACTTACAGATTCTACAAAAAGAGTGTTTCCAAACTGCTGTATCAAAAGAAATGTTCAACTCTGTTTGTGGAGGACACACATCACAAAGAAGTTTCTGAGAATGCTTCTGTCTAGATTTTACATGAAGATATTCCCGTTTCCTATGAAATCTTCACAGCTTTCCAAATATCCACTTGCAGATTCTACAAAAAGAGTGTTTCCAAACTGCTGTATCCAAAGAAAGGTTCATCTCTGTTAGTTGAGGACACACATCACAAAGAAGTTTCTGAGAATGCTTCTGTCTAGATTTTAAACGAAGATATTGCCGTTTCCAATGAAATCGTTAGGACTATCTAGATATCCAATTACACATTCCACAAAAAGAGTGTTTCCAAACTGCTCTATCAAAAGAAAGGTGCAACTCTGTTAGTTGAGGACACTCATCACAAAGACGTTTCTGAGAATGCTTCTGTCTAGATTTTATATGAAGATATTCCCGTTTCCAACGAAATCTTCATGGTTATCCAAACATCGACTTCCAGATTATACAAAAAGATTGTTTCCAAACTGCTCTATCAAAAGAAAGGTATAATTCTGTTAGTTGAGGACACACATCCCAAATAAGTTTCTGAGGATGCTTCTGTCTAGATTTTATGGGAAGATATTTCGTTTTTTACCATAGGCCCGAAAGCGCTCGAAATGTCCACATCCAGACACTACAGAAAGAGGGTTTCAAACCTGCTATATGAAAGGGAATGTTCAGCTCTGTGACTTAAATGCAGATATCACAAAGTAGTTTCTGAAAGTGCTTCTGTCTAGATTTCAGATGAAGATATTCCCGTTTCCAATGAAATCATTAGAACTATCTAGATATCCACTTACAGATTCTACAAAAAGAGTGTTTCCAAAGTGCTCTGTCAAAAGAAAGGTTCAACTCTGTTAGTTGAGGACACTCCTCACAAAGAAGTTTCTGAGAATGCTTCTGTCTAGATTTTATATGAAGATATTCCCGTTTCCAACGAAATCTTCACAGTTATCCAAATATCCACTTACAGATTCTACAAAAACAGTGTTTCCAAACTGCTGTAGCAAGAGTAATTTTGCGCTCTGTTAGTTGAGGACACACATCACAAAGAAGTTTCTGAGAATGCTTCTGTCTAGGTTTTATACGAAGATATTACCGTTTCCAACGAAATCTTCACAGTTATCCAAATATCCACTTGCAGAATCTACAAAAAGAGTGTTTCCAAACTGCTATATCAAAAGAAAGGATCAACTCTGTTAGTTGAGGAAACACATCCCAAATAAGTTTCTGAGAATGCTTCTGTCTAGATTTTATGGGATGATATTTCCTTTTTCACCATAGGCCTGAAATCGCTCGAAATGTCCACTTCCAGATACTACAGAAAGACTGTTTCAAACCTACTCTATGAATGGAAATGTTCAGCTCTGTGACTTGAATGCAGATATCGCAAAGTAGTTTCAGACAGCGCTTCTGTCTAGATTTTAGATGAAGGTATTCCCGTTTCCAACGAAATCATCACAGTTATCCAAATATCCACTTACATATTCTACAAAAAGAGTGTTTCCAAACTGCTCTATCCAAAGAAAGGTTCAACTCTGTTAGTTGAGGACACACATCACAAAGAAGTTTCTGAGAATGCTTCTGTCTAGATTTTAAATGAAGATATTCCCATTTCCAATGAAATCCTCATAGCAAACCCATTATAAACTTACAGATTCTACAAAAAGAGTGATTCCAAATTGCTGTATCAAAAGAAAGGTTGAACTCTGTTAGTTCAGGACACACATCACAAAGAAGTTTCTGAGAATGCTTCTGTCTAGATTTTACATGAAGACATTCCCGTTTCCTACGAAATCTTCACAACTTTCCAAATATCCTCTTGCAGATTCTACAAAAAGAGTGTTTCCAAACTGCTGTATCAAAAGAAAGGTTCAGCTCTCTTAGTTGACGACACACATCCCAAATAAGATTCTGAGAAAGCCTCTGTCTCGTTTTTATGGGAAGATACTTCCTTTTTCACCGTAGGCCTGAAAGCGCTCGAAATGTCCACTTCCAGATACTGCAGAAAGAGTTTTTCAAACCTGCTCTATGAAACGGAATGTTCAGCTCTGAGGCTTGAATGCAGATATCACAAAGTAGTTTCTGACAGTGCTTCTGTCTAGATTTTAGAAGAAGATATTCCCGTTTCCAATGAAATCGTTAGAACTATCTTGATATCCACATACAGATTCTACAAAAAGAGTTTTTCCAAACTGCTCTATAAAAAAAAAGGTTCAACTCTGTTAGTTGAGGACACTCATCACAAAGAAGTTTCTGAGAATGCTTCTGTCTAGATTTTATATGAAGATTTTCCCGTTTCCAATGAAATCTTCACAGTTATCCAAACATCGACTTGCAGATTCTACAAAAGGAGTGTTTCCAAACTGCTCTATCAAAAGAAAGTATCAACTCTGTTAGTTGAGGACACACATGCCAAATAAGTTTCGGAGAATGCTTCTGTGTAGATTTAATGGGGAGATATTTCGTTTTTCACCATAGGCCCGAATGCGCTCGAAATGTCCACTTCCAGACACTACAGAAAGAGGGTTTCCAACCTGCTCAATGAAAGGGAATGTTCAGCTCCGTGAGTTGAATGTAGATATCACAAAGTAGTTTCTGACAGTGCTTCTGTCTAGATTTCATATGAAGATATTCCCGTTTCCAATGAATTCGTTAGAACTATCTAGATATCCACTTACAGATTCTACAAAAAGAGTGTTTCGAAAGTGCTCTGTCAAAAGAAAGGTTCAACTCTGTTAGTTGAGGACACTCATCACGAAGAAGTTTCTGAGAATGCTTTTGTCAAGATTTTATATGAAGGTATTCCCGTTTCCAACGAAATCTTCACAGTTATCCAAATATCCACTTGAAGATTCTACAAAAAGAGTGTTTCCAAACTGCTGTAGCAAAAGAAATGTTGAACTCTGTTAGTTGAGGACAAACATCACAAAGAGGTTTCTGAGAAAGCTTCTGTCAAGATTTTATATGAAGATATTACCGTTTCCAACGAAATCTTTACAGTTATCCAAATATCCACTTGCAGATTCTACAAAAAGAGTGTTTCCAAACTGCCATATCAAAAGAAATGATCAAGTCTGTTAGTGGAGTAAACTCATCCTAAATAAGTTTCTTAGAATGCTTTTGTCTAGATTTTATGGGATGATAATTCCTTTTTCACCATAGGCCTGAAAGCGCTCGAAATGTCCACTTCCAGATACTACAGAAAGACTGTTTCAAACCTACTCTATGAAAGGGAATGTTCAGCTCTGTGACTTGAATGCAGATATCACAAAGTAGTTTCTGACAGCCCTTCTGTCTAGATTTTAGATGAAGATATTCCCGTTTCCAACGAAATCATCACAGTTATCCAAATATCCACTTACAGATTCTACAAAAACAGTGTTTCCAAACTGCTGTATCCAAAGAAACGTTCAACTCTGTTAGTTGAGGACACACATCACAAAGAAGTTTCTGAGAATGCTTCTGTCTAGATTTTATATGAAGATATTCCCGTTTCCAATGAAATCTTCACAGTTATGCAAATATCCACTTGAAGATTCTACAAAAAGAGTGTTTCCAAACTGCTGTAGCAAAAGAAATGTTGAACTCTGTTAGTTGAGGACAAACATCACAAAGAAGTTTCTGAGAATGCTTCTGTCTAGATTTTAGATAAAGATATTCCCGTTTCCAACAAAATCATCACAGTTAAACAAATATCCACTTACAGATTCTACAAAAAGAGTGTTTCCAAACTGCTCTATCCAAAGAAAGGTTCAACTCTGTTAGTTGAGGACACACATCAGAAAGAAGTTTCTGAGAATGCTTCTGTCTAGATTTTACATGAAGATATTCCCGTTTCCAACGAAATCCTCAGAGCTGTCCCAATATCCACTTACAGATTCTACAAAAAGAGTGTTTCCAAACTGCTGTATCAAAAGAAAGGTTCAACTCTGTTAGTTGAGGACACACATCACAAAGAAGTTTCTGAGAATGCTTCTGTCTAGATTTTACATGAAGATATTCCCGTTTCCTATGAAATCTTCACATCTTTCCAAATATCCACTTGCAGATTCTACAAAAAGAGTGTTTCCAAACTGCTGTATCAAAAGAAAGGTTCAACTCTCTTAGTTGAGGACACACATCCCAAATAAGTTTCTGAGAAATCCTCTGTCTCGTTTTTATGGGAAGATACTTCCTTTTTCACCGTAGGCCTGAAAGCGCTCGAAATGTCCACTTGCAGATACTGCAGAAAGAGTGTTTCAAACCTGCTCTATGAAACGGAATGTTCAGCTCTGAGGCTTGAATGCAGATATCACAAAGTAGTTTCTGACAGTGCTTCTGTCTAGATTTTAGAAGATATTCCCGTTTCCAATGAAATCGTTAGAACTATCTTGATATCCACATACAGATTCTACAAAAAGAGTGTTTCCAAACTGCTCTATAAAAAGAAAGTTTCATCTCTATTAGTTGAGGACACTCATCACAAAGAAGTTTCTGAGAATGCTTCTGTCTAGATTTTATATGAAGATATTCCCGTTTCCAACGAAATCTTCACAGTTATCCAAATATCGACTTGCAGATTCTACAAAAAGAGTGTTTCCAAACTGCTCTATCAAAAGAAAGTTTCAACTCTGTTAGTTGAGGACACACATGACAAATCAGTTTCGGAGAATGCTTCTGTGTAGATTTAATGGGGAGATATTTCGTTTTTCACCATAGGCCCGAATGCGCTCGAAATGTCCACTTCCAGACACTACAGAAAGAGGGTTGCCAACCTGCTCTATGAAAGGGAATGTTCAGCTCCGTGAATTGAATGCAGATTTCACAAAGTAGTTTCTGACAGTGCTTCTGTCTAGATTTCAGATGAAGATATTCCCGTTTCCCATGAAATCGTTAGAACTATCTAGATATCCACTTACAGATTCTACAGAAAGAGTGTTTCGAAAGTGCTCTGTCAAAAGAAAGGTTCAACTCTGTTAGTTGAGGACACTCGTCACGAATAAGTTTCTGAGAATGCTTTTGTCAAGATTTTATATGAAGATATTCCCGTTTCCTATGAAATCTTCACAGTTATCCAAATATCCACTTGAAGATTCTACAAAAAGAGTGTTTCCAAACTGCTGTAGCAAAAGAAATGTTGAACTCTGTTAGTTGAGGACAAACATCACAAAGAAGTTTCTGAGAATGCTTCTGTCAAGATTTTATATGAAGATATTACCGTTTCCAACGAAATCTTCACAGTTATCCAAATATCCACTTGCAGATTCTGCAAAAAGAGTGTTTCCAAACTGCTATATCAAAAGAAATGATCAAGTCTGTTATTGGAGTAAACTCATCCTAAATAAGTTTCTTAGAATGCTTCTGTCTAGATTTTATGGGATGATACTTCCTTTTTCACCATAGGCCTGAAAGCGCTCGAAATGTCCACTTCCAGATACTACAGAAAGACTGTTTCAAACCTACTCTATGAAAGGGAATGTTCAGCTCTGTGACTTGAATGCAGATATCACAAAGTAGTTTCTGACAGCCCTTCTGTCTAGATTTTAGATGAAGATATTCCCGTTTCCAATGAAATCATCACAGTTATCCAAATATCCACTTACAGATTCTACAAAAACATTTTCCAAACTGCTGTATCCAAAGAAAGGTTCAACTCTGTTAGTTGAGGACACACATCACAAAGAAGTTTCTGAGAATGCTTCTGTCTAGATTTTATATGAAGATATTCCCGTTTCCAACGAAATCATCACAGTTAAACAAATATCCACTTGCAGATTCTACAAAAAGAGTGTTTCCAAACTGCTCTACCCAAAGAAAGGTTCAACTCTGTTAGTTGAGGACACACATCACAAAGAAGTTTCTGAGAATGCTTCCGTCTAGATTTTAAATGAAGATATTCCCGTTTCCAACGAAATCCTCAGAGCTCTCCCAATATCCACTTACAGATTCTACAAAAAGAGTGTTTCCAAACTGCTGTAGCAAAAGAAAGGTTCAACTCTGTTAGTTGAGGACACACATCACAAAGAAGTTTCTGAGAATGCTTCTGTCTAGATTTTACATGAAGATATTCCCGTTTCCTATGAAATCTTCACAGCTTTCCAAATATCCACTTGCAGATTCTACAAAAAGAGTGTTTCCAAACTGCTGTATCAAAAGAAAGGTTCAACTCTCTTAGTTGAGGACACACATCCCAAATAAGTTTCTGAGAAATCTTCTGTCTCGTTTTTATGGGAGGATACTTCCTTTTTCACCGTAGGCCTGAAAGCGCTCGAAATGTCCACTTGCAGATACTGCAGAAAGAGTGTTTCAAACCTGCTCTATGAAACGGAATGTTCAGCTCTGAGGCTTGAATGCAGATATCACAAAGTAGTTTCTGACAGTGCTTCTGTCTAGATTTCAGAAGAAGATATTCCCGTTTCCAATGAAATCGTTAGAACTATCTTGATATCCACATACAGATTCTACAAAAAGAGTGTTTCCAAACTGCTCTAGAAAAAGAAAGGTTCAACTCTGTTAGTTGAGGACACTCATCACAAAGAAGTTTCTGAGAATGCTTCTGTCTAGATTTTATATGGAGATATTCCCGTTTCCAACGAAATCTTCACAGTTATCCAAACATCGACTTGCAGATTCTACAAAAAGAGTGTTTCCAAACTGCTCTATCAAAAGAAAGTTTCAACTCTGTTAGTTGAGGACACACATCCCAAATAAGTTTCTGAGAACGCTTCTGTGTAGATTTAAAGGGGAGATATTTCGTTTTTCACCATAGGCCCGAATGCGCTCGAAATGTCCACTTCCAGACACTACAGAAAGAGGGTTTCCAACCTGCTCTATGAAAGGGAATGTTCACCTCTGTGACTTGAATGCAGATATCACAAAGTAGTTTCTGACAGTGCTTCTGTCTAGAATTTAGATGAAGATATTCCCGTTTCCAACGAAATCCTTAGGACTATCTAGATATCCAATTACAGATTCCACAAAAAGAGTGTTTCCAAACTGCTCTATAAAAAGAAAGGTTCAACTCTGTAAGTTGAGGACACTCATCACGAAGAAGTTTCTGAGAATGCTTTTGTAAAGGTTTTATATGAAGATATTCCCGTTTCCTATGAAATCTTCACAGTTATCCAAATATCCACTTGAAGATTCTACCAAAAGAGTGTTTCCAAACTGCTGTAGCAAAAGAAATGTTGAACTCTGTTAGTTGAGGACAAACATCACAAAGAAGTTTCTGAGAATGCTTCTGTCAAGATTTTATATGAAGATATTACCGTTTCCAACGAAATCTTTACAGTTATCCAAATATCCACTTGCAGATTCTACAAAAAGAGTGTTTCCAAACTGCTATATCAAAAGAAATGATCAAGTCTGTTAGTGGAGTAAACTCATCCCAAATATGTTTCTTAGAATGCTTTTGTCTAGATTTTATGGGATGATATTTCCTTTTTCACCATAGGCCTGAAAGCGCTCGAAAAGTCCACTTCCAGATACTACAAAAAGACTGTTTCAAACCTACTCTATGAAAGGGAATGTTCAGCTCTGTGACTTGAATGCAGATATCACAAAGTAGTTTCTGACAGCCCTTCTGTCTAGATTTTAGATGAAGATATTCCCGTTTCCAACAAAATCATCACAGTTATCCAAATATCCACTTATAGATTCTACAAAAACAGTGTTTCCACACTGCTGTATAAAAAGAAAGGTTCAACTCTGTTAGTTGAGGACACACATCACAAAGAAGTTTCTGAGAATGCTTCTGTCTAGATTTTATATGAAGATATTCCCGTTTCCAATGAAATCTTCACAGTTATGCAAATATCCACTTGAAGATTCTACAAAAAGAGTGTTTCCAAACTGCTGTAGCAAAAGAAATGTTGAACTCTGTTAGTTGAGGACAAACATCACAAAGAAGTTTCTGAGAATGCTTCTGTCTAGATTTTAGATGAAGATATTCCCGTTTCCAACGAAATCATCACAGTTAAACAAATATCCACTTGCAGATTCTACAAAAAGAGTGTTTCCAAACTGCTCTATCCAAAGAAAGGTTCAACTCTGTTAGTTGAGGACACACATCACAAAGAAGTTTCTGAGAATGCTTCTGTCTAGATTTTAAATGAAGATATTCCCATTTCCAACGAAATCCTCAGAGCTGTCCCAATATCCACTTACAGATTCTACAAAAAGAGTGTTTCCAAACTGCTGTATCAAAAGAAATGTTCAACTCTGTTTGTGGAGGACACACATCACAAAGAAGTTTCTGAGAATGCTTCTGTCTAGATTTTACATGAAGATATTCCCGTTTCCTATGAAATCTTCACAGCTTTCCAAATATCCACTTGCAGATTCTACAAAAAGAGTGTTTCCAAACTGCTGTATCCAAAGAAAGGTTCATCTCTGTTAGTTGAGGACACACATCACAAAGAAGTTTCTGAGAATGCTTCTGTCTAGATTTTAAACGAAGATATTTCCGTTTCCAACGAAATCGTTAGGACTATCTAGATATCCAATTACACATTCCACAAAAAGAGTGTTTCCAAACTGCTCTATCAAAAGAAAGGTGCAACTCTGTTAGTTGAGGACACTCATCACAAAGACGTTTCTGAGAATGCTTCTGTCTAGATTTTATATGAAGATATTCCCGTTTCCAACGAAATCTTCATGGTTATCCAAACATCGACTTCCAGATTATACAAAAAGATTGTTTCCAAACTGCTCTATCAAAAGAAAGGTATAATTCTGTTAGTTGAGGACACACATCCCAAATAAGTTTCTGAGGATGCTTCTGTCTAGATTTTATGGGAAGATATTTCGTTTTTTACCATAGGCCCGAAAGCGCTCGAAATGTCCACTTCCAGACACTACAGAAAGAGGGTTTCAAACCTGCTATATGAAAGGGAATGTTCAGCTCTGTGACTTAAATGCAGATATCACAAAGTAGTTTCTGAAAGTGCTTCTCTCTAGATTTCAGATGAAGATATTCCCGTTTCCAATGAAATCATTAGAACTATCTAGATATCCACTTACAGATTCTACAAAAAGAGTGTTTCCAAAGTGCTCTGTCAAAAGAAAGGTTCAACTCTGTTAGTTGAGGACACTCCTCACAAAGAAGTTTCTGAGAATGCTTCTGTCTAGATTTTATATGAAGATATTCCCGTTTCCAACGAAATCTTCACAGTTATCCAAATATCCACTTGAAGATTCTACAAAAAGAGTGTTTCCAAACTGCTGTAGCAAGAGTAATTTTGCGCTCTGTTAGTTGAGGACACACATCACAAAGAAGTTTCTGAGAATGCTTCTGTCTAGGTTTTATATGAAGATATTACCGTTTCCAACGAAATCTTCACAGTTATCCAAATGTCCACTTGCAGAATCTACAAAAAGAGTGTTTCCAAACTGCTATATCAAAAGAAAGGATCAACTCTGTTAGTTGAGGAAACACATCCCAAATAAGTTTCTGAGAATGCTTCTGTCTAGATTTTATGGGATGATATTTCCTTTTTCACCATAGGCCTGAAATCGCTCGAAATGTCCACTTCCAGATACTACACAAAGACTGTTTCAAACCTACTCTATGAATGGAAATGTTCAGCTCTGTGACTTGAATGCAGATATCACAAAGTAGTTTCAGACAGCACTTCTGTCTAGATTTTAGATGAAGGTATTCCCGTTTCCAACGAAATCATCACAGTTATCCAAATATCCACTTACATATTCTACAAAAAGAGTGTTTCCAAACTTCTCTATCCAAAGAAATGTTCAACTCTGTTAGTTGAAGACACACATCACAAAGAAGTTTCTGAGAATGCTTCTGTCTAGATTTTAAATGAAGATATTCCCATTTCCAATGAAATCCTCATAGCAAACCCATTATAAACTTACAGATTCTACAAAAAGAGTGATTCCAAATTGCTGTATCAAAAGAAAGGTTGAACTCTGTTAGTTCAGGACACACATCACAAAGAAGTTTCTGAGAATGCTTCTGTCTAGATTTTACATGAAGACATTCCCGTTTCCTACGAAATCTTCACAACCTTCCAAATATCCTCTTGCAGATTCTACAAAAAGAGTGTTTCCAAACTGCTGTATCAAAAGAAAGGTTCAGCTCTCTTAGTTGACGACACACATCCCAAATAAGATTCTGAGAAAGCCTCTGTCTCGTTTTTATGGGAAGATACTTGCTTTTTCACCATAGGCCTGAAAGCGCTGGAAATGTCCACTTCCAGATACTGCAGAAAGAGTTTTTCAAACCTGCTCTATGAAACGGAATGTTCAGCTCTGAGGCTTGAATGCAGATGTCACAAAGTAGTTTCTGACAGTGCTTCTGTCTAGATTTTAGAAGAAGATATTCCCGTTTCCAATGAAATCGTTAGAACTATCTTGATATCCACATATAGATTCTACAAAAAGAGTTTTTCCAAACTGCTCTATAAAAAAAAAGGTTCAACTCTGTTAGTTGAGGACACTCATCACAAAGAAGTTTCTGAGAATGCTTCTGTCTAGATTTTATATGAAGATATACCCGTTTCCAACGAAATCTTCACAGTTATCCAAACATCGACTTGCAGATTCTACAAAAAGAGTGTTTCCAAACTGCTCTATCAAAAGAAAGTTTCAACTCTGTTAGTTGAGGACACACATCCCAAATAAGTTTCTGAGAACGCTTCTGTGTAGATTTAAAGGGGAGATATTTCGTTTTTCACCATAGGCCCGAATGCGCTCGAAATGTCCACTTCCAGACACTACAGAAAGAGGGTTTCCAACCTGCTCTATGAAAGGGAATGTTCACCTCTGTGACTTGAATGCAGATATCACAAAGTAGTTTCTGACAGTGCTTCTGTCTAGAATTTAGATGAAGATATTCCCGTTTCCAACGAAATCCTTAGGACTATCTAGATATCCAATTACAGATTCCACAAAAAGAGTGTTTCCAAACTGCTCTATAAAAAGAAAGGTTCAACTCTGTAAGTTGAGGACACTCATCACAAAGAAGTTTCTGAGAATGCTTTTGTAAAGATTTTATATGAAGATATTCCCGTTTCCTATGAAATCTTCACAGTTATCCAAATATCCACTTGAAGATCCTACCAAAAGAGTGTTTCCAAACTGCTGTAGCAAAAAAAATGTTGAACTCTGTTAGTTGAGGACAAACATCACAAAGAAGTTTCTGAGAATGCTTCTGTCTAGATTTTATATGAAGATATTCCCGTTTCCAACGAAATCATCACAGTTAAACAAATATCCACTTGCGGATTCTACAAAAAGAGTGTTTCCAAACTGCTCTATCCAAAGAAAGGTTCAACTCTGTTAGTTGAGGACACACATCACAAAGAAGTTTCTGAGAATGCTTCTGTCTAGATTTTAAATGAAGATATTCCCGTTTCCAACGAAATCCTCAGAGCTGTCCCAATATCCACTTACAGATTCTACAAAAAGAATGTTTCCAAACTGCTCTATCAAAAGAAAGGTTCAACTCTGTTAGTTGAGGACACACATCACAAAGAAGTTTCTGAAAATGCTTCTGTCTAGATTTTACATGAAGATATTCCCGTTTCCTATGAAATCTTCACATCTGTCCAAATATGCACTTGCAGATTCTACAAAAAGAGTGTTTCCAAACTGCTGTATCAAAAGAAAGGTTCAACTCTCTTAGTTGAGGACACACATCCCAAATAAGTTTCTGAGAAATCCTCTGTCTCGTTTTTATGGGAAGATACTTCCTTTTTCACCGTAGGCCTGAAAGCGCTCGAAATGTCCACTTGCACATACTGCAGAAAGAGTGTTTCAAACCTGCTCTATGAAACGGAATGTTCAGCTCTGAGGCTTGAAAGCAGATATCACAAAGTAGTTTCTGACAGTGCTTCTGTCTAGATTTTAGAAGATATTCCCGTTTCCAATGAAATCGTTAGAAATATCTTGATATCCACATACAGATTCTACAAAAAGAGTTTTTCCAAACTGCTCTATAAAAAAAAAGGTTCAACTCTGTTAGTTGAGGACACTCATCACAAAGAAGTTTCTGAGAATGCTTCTGTCTAGATTTTATATGAAGATTTTCCCGTTTCCAATGAAATCTTCACAGTTATCCAAACATTGACTTGCAGATTCTACAAAAAGAGTGTTTCCAAACTGCTCTATCAAAAGAAAGTATCAACTCTGTTAGTTGAGGACACACATGCCAAATAAGTTTCGGAGAATGCTTCTGTGTAGATTTAATGGGGAGATATTTCGTTTTTCACCATAGGCCCGAATGCGCTCGAAATGTCCACTTCCAGACACTACAGAAAGAGGGTTTCCAACCTGCTCTATGAAAGGGAATGTTCAGCTCCGTGAGTTGGATATAGATATCACAAAGTAGTTTCTGACAGTGCTTCTGTCTAGATTTCAGATGAAGATATTCCCGTTTCCAATGAAATCGTTAGAACTATCTAGATATCCACTTACAGATTCTACAAAAAGAGTGTTTCGAAAGTGCTCTGTCAAAAGAAAGGTTCAACTCTGTCAGTTGAGGACACTCATCACGAAGAAGTTTCTGAGAATGCTTTTGTCAAGATTTTATATGAAGATATTCCCGTTTCCTATGAAATCTTCACAGTTATCCAAATATCCACTTGAAGATTCTACAAAAAGAGTGTTTCCAAACTGCTGTAGCAAAAGAAATGTTGAACTCGGTTAGTTGAGGACAAACATCACAAAGAGGTTTCTGAGAAAGCTTCTGTCAAGATTTTATATGAAGATATTACCGTTTCCAACGAAATCTTTACAGTTCTCCAAATATCCACTTGCAGATTCTACAAAAAGAGTGTTTCCAAACTGCCATATCAAAAGAAATGATCAAGTCTGTTAGTGGAGTAAACTCATCCCAAATAAGTTTATTAGAATGCTTTTGTCTAGATTTTATGGGATGATATTTCCTTTTTCACCATAGGCCTGAAAGCGCTCGAAATGTCCACTTCCAGATACTACAGAAAGACTGTTTCAAACCTACTCTATGAAAGGGAATGTTCAGCTCTGTGACTTGAATGCAGATATCACAAAGTAGTTTCTGACAGCCCTTCTGTCTAGATTTTAGATGAATATATTCCCGTTTCCAACGAAATCATCACAGTTATCCAAATATCCACTTACAGATGCTACAAAAACAGTGTTTCCAAACTGCTGTATCCAAAGAAAGGTTCAACTCTGTTAGTTGAGGACACACATCACAAAGAAGTTTCTGAGAATGCTTCTGTCTAGATTTTATATGAAGATATTCCCGTTTCCAATGAAATCTTCACAGTTATGCAAATATCCACTTGAAGATTCTACAAAAAGAGTGTTTCCAAACTGCTGTAGCAAAAGAAATGTTGAACTCTGTTAGTTGAGGACAAACATCACAAAGAAGTTTCTGAGAATGCTTCTGTCTAGATTTTAGATGAAGATATTCCCGTTTCCAACGAAATCATCACAGTTAAACAAATATCCAGTTGCAGATTCTACAAAAAGAGTGTTTCCAAACTGCTCTATCCAAAGAAAGGTTCAACTCTGTTAGTTGAGGACACACATCAGAAAGAAGTTTCTGAGAATGCTTCTGTCTAGATTTTAAATGAAGATATTCCCGTTTCCAACGAAATCCTCAGAGCTCTCCCAATATCCACTTACAGATTCTACAAAAAGAGTGTTTCCAAACTGCTGTAGCAAAAGAAAGGTTCAACTCTGTTAGTTGAGGACACACATCTCAAAGAAGTTTCTGAGAATGCTTCTGTCTAGATTTTACATGAAGATATTCCCGTTTCCTATGAAATCTTCACAGCTTTCCAAATATCCACTTGCAGATTCTACAAAAAGAGTGTTTCCAAACTGCTGTATCAAAACAAAGGTTCAACTCTCTTAGTTGAGGACACACATCCCAAATAAGTTTCTGAGAAATCTTCTGTCTCGTTTTTATGGGAGGATACTTCCTTTTTCACCGTAGGCCTGAAAGCGCTCGAAATGTCCACTTGCAGATACTGCAGAAAGAGTGTTTCAAACCTGCTCTATGAAACGGAATGTTCAGCTCTGAGGCTTGAATGCAGATATCACAAAGTAGTTTCTGACAGTGCTTCTGTCTAGATTTCAGAAGAAGATATTCCCGTTTCCAATGAAATCGTTAGAACTATCTTGATATCCACATACAGATTCTACAAAAAGAGTGTTTCCAAACTGCTCTAGAAAAAGAAAGGTTCAACTCTGTTAGTTGAGGACACACATCACAAAGAAGTTTCTGAGAATGCTTCTGTCTAGATTTTAAATGAAGATATTCCCATTTCCAACGAAATCGTCAGAGCTGTCCCAATATCCACTTACAGATTCTACAAAAAGAGTGTTTCCAAACTGCTGTATCAAAAGAAATGTTCAACTCTGTTTGTGGGGGACACACATCACAAAGAAGTTTCTGAGAATGCTTCTGTCTAGATTTTACATGAAGATATTCCCGTTTCCTATGAAATCTTCACAGCTTTCCAAATATCCACTTGCAGATTCTACAAAAAGAGTGTTTCCAAACTGCTGTATCCAAAGAAAGGTTCAACTCTCTTAGTTGAGGACACACATCACAAAGAAGTTTCTGAGAATGCTTCTGTCTAGATTTTAAACGAAGATATTGCCGTTTCCAACGAAATCGTTAGGACTATCTAGATATCCAATTACACATTCCACAAAAAGAGTGTTTCCAAACTGCTCTATCAAAAGAAAGGTGCAACTCTGTTAGTTGAGGACACTCATCACAAAGACGTTTCTGAGAATGCTTCTGTCTAGATTTTATATGAAGATATTCCTGTTTCCAACGAAATCTTCATGGTTATCCAAACATCGACTTCCAGATTATACAAAAAGATTGTTTCCAAACTGCTCTATCAAAAGAAAGGTATAATTCTGTTAGTTGAGGACACACATCCCAAATAAGTTTCTGAGGATGCTTCTGTCTAGATTTTATGGGAAGATATTTCGTTTTTTACCATAGGCCTGAAAGCGCTCGAAATGTCCACTTCCAGACACTACAGAAAGAGGGTTTCAAACCTGCTATATGAAAGGGAATGTTCAGCTCTGTGACTTAAATGCAGATATCACAAAGTAGTTTCTGAAAGTGCTTCTCTCTAGATTTCAGATGAAGATATTCCCGTTTCCAATGAAATCATTAGAACTATCTAGATATCCACTTACAGATTCTACAAAAAGAGTGTTTCCAAAGTGCTCTGTCAAAAGAAAGGTTCAACTCTGTTAGTTGAGGACACTCCTCACAAAGAAGTTTCTGAGAATGCTTCTGTCTAGATTTTATATGAAGATATTCCCGTTTCCAACGAAATCTTCACAGTTATCCAAATATCCACTTGAAGATTCTACAAAAAGAGTGTTTCCAAACTGCTGTAGCAAGAGTAATTTTGCGCTCTGTTAGTTGAGGACACACATCACAAAGAAGTTTCTGAGAATGCTTCTGTCTAGGTTTTATACGAAGATATTACCGTTTCCAACGAAATCTTCACAGTTATCCAAATATCCACTTGCAGAATCTACAAAAAGAGTGTTTCCAAACTGCTATATCAAAAGAAAGGATCAACTCTGTTAGTTGAGGAAACACATCCCAAATAAGTTTCTGAGAATGCTTCTGTCTAGATTTTATGGGATGATATTTCCTTTTTCACCATAGGCCTGAAATCGCTCGAAATGTCCACTTCCAGATACTACAGAAAGACTGTTTCAAACCTACTCTATGAATGGAAATGTTCAGCTCTGTGACTTGAATGCAGATATCGCAAAGTAGTTTCAGACAGCGCTTCTGTCTAGATTTTAGATGAAGGTATTCCCGTTTCCAACGAAATCATCACAGTTATCCAAATATCCACTTACATATTCTACAAAAAGAGTGTTTCCAAACTTCTCTATCCAAAGAAAGGTTCAACTCTGTTAGTTGAAGACACACATCACAAAGAAGTTTCCGAGAATGCTTCTGTCTAGATTTTAAATGAAGATATTCCCATTTCCAATGAAATCCTCATAGCAAACCCATTATAAACTTACAGATTCTACAAAAAGAGTGATTCCAAATTGCTGTATCAAAAGAAAGGTTGAACTCTGTTAGTTCAGGACACACATCACAAAGAAGTTTCTGAGAATGCTTCTGTCTAGATTTTACATGAAGACCTTCCCGTTTCCTACGAAATCTTCACAACCTTCCAAATATCCTCTTGCAGATTCTACAAAAAGAGTGTTTCCAAACTGCTGTATCAAAAGAAAGGTTCAGCTCTCTTAGTTGACGACACACATCCCAAATAAGATTCTGAGAAAGCCTCTGTCTCGTTTTTATGGGAAGATACTTCCTTTTTCACCGTAGGCCTGAAAGCGCTCGAAATGTCCACTTCCAGATACTGCAGAAAGAGTTTTTCAAACCTACTCTATGAAACGGAATGTTCAGCTCTGAGGCTTGAATGCAGATATCACAAAGTAGTTTCTGACAGTGCTTCTGTCTAGATTTTAGAAGAAGATATTCCCGTTTCCAATGAAATCGTTAGAACTATCTTGATATCCACATACAGATTCTACAAAAAGAGTTTTTCCAAACTGCTCTATAAAAAAAAAGGTTCAACTCTGTTAGTTGAGGACACTCATCACAAAGAAGTTTCTGAGAATGCTTCTGTCTAGATTTTATATGAAGATTTCCCGTTTCCAATGAAATCTTCACAGTTATCCAAACATCGACTTGCAGATTCTACTAAAAGAGTGTTTCCAAACTGCTCTATCAAAAGAAAGTATCAACTCTGTTAGTTGAGGACACACATGCCAAATAAGTTTCGGAGAATGCTTCTGTGTAGATTTAATGGGGAGATATTTCGTTTTTCACCATAGGCCCGAATGCGCTCGAAATGTCCACTTCCAGACACTACAGAAAGAGGGTTTCCAACCTGCTCTATGAAAGGGAATGTTCAGCTCCGTGAGTTGAATGTAGATATCACAAAGTAGTTTCTGACAGTGCTTCTGTCTAGATTTCAGATGAAGATATTCCCGTTTCCCATGAAATCGTTAGAACTATCTAGATATCCACTTACAGATTCTACAAAAAGAGTGTTTCGAAAGTGCTCTGTCAAAAGAAAGGTTCAACTCTGTTAGTTGAGGACACTCATCACGAAGAAGTTTCTGAGAATGCTTTTGTCAAGATTTTATATGAAGATATTCCCGTTTCCTATGAAATCTTCACAGTTATCCAAATATCCACTTGAAGATTCTACAAAAAGAGTGTTTCCAAACTGCTGTAGCAAAAGAAATGTTGAACTCTGTTAGTTGAGGACAAACATCACAAAGAGGTTTCTGAGAAAGCTTCTGTCAAGATTTTATATGAAGATATTACCGTTTCCAACGAAATCTTTACAGTTATCCAAATATCCACTTGCAGATTCTACAAAAAGAGTGTTTACAAACTGCCATATCAAAAGAAATGATCAAGTCTCTTAGTGGAGTAAACTCATCCTAAATAAGTTTCTTAGAATGCTTTTGTCTAGATTTTATGGGATGATAATTCCTTTTTCACCATAGGCCTGAAAGCGCTCGAAATGTCCACTTCCAGATACTACAGAAAGACTGTTTCAAACCTACTCTATGAAAGGGAATGTTCAGCTCTGTGACTTGAATGCAGATATCACAAAGTAGTTTCTGACAGCCCTTCTGTCTAGATTTTAGATGAAGATATTCCCGTTTCCAACGAAATCATCACAGTTATCCAAATATCCACTTACAGATTCTACAAAAACAGTGTTTCCAAACTGCTGTATCCAAAGAAAGGTTCAACTCTGTTAGTTGAGGACACACATCACAAAGAAGTTTCTGAGAATGCTTCTGTCTAGATTTTATATGAAGATATTCCCGTTTCCAATGAAATCTTCACAGTTATGCAAATATCCACTTGAAGATTCTACAAAAAGAGTTTTTCCAAACTGCTGCACGAAAAGAAATGTTGAACTCTGTTAGTTGAGGACAAACATCACAAAGAAGTTTCTGAGAATGCTTCTGTCTAGATTTTAGATGAAGATATTCCCGTTTCCAACAAAATCATCACAGTTAAACAAATATCCACTTACAGATTCTACAAAAAGAGTGTTTCCAAACTGCTCTATCCAAAGAAAGGTTCAACTCTGTTAGTTGAGGACACACATCAGAAAGAAGTTTCTGAGAATGCTTCTGTCTAGATTTTACATGAAGATATTCCCGTTTCCAACGAAATCCTCAGAGCTGTCCCAATATCCACTTACAGATTCTACAAAAAGAGTGTTTCCAAACTGCTGTATCAAAAGAAAGGTTCAACTCTGTTAGTTGAGGACACACATCACAAAGAAGTTTCTGAGAATGCTTCTGTCTAGATTTTACATGAAGATATTCCCGTTTCCTATGAAATCTTCACATCTTTCCAAATATCCACTTGCAGATTCTACAAAAAGTGTGTTTCCAAACTGCTGTATCAAAAGAAAGGTTCAACTCTCTTAGTTGAGGACACACATCCCAAATAAGTTTCTGAGAAATCCTCTGTCTCGTTTTTATGGGAAGATACTTCCTTTTTCACCGTAGGCCTGAAAGCGCACGAAATGTCCACTTGCAGATACTGCAGAAAGAGTGTTTCAAACCTGCTCTATGAAACGGAATGTTCAGCTCTGAGGCTTGAATGCAGATATCACAAAGTAGTTTCTGACAGTGCTTCTGTCTAGATTTTAGAAGATATTCAGGTTTCCAATGAAATCGTTAGAATTATCTTGATATCCACATACAGATTCTACAAAAAGAGTGTTTCCAAACTGCTCTATAAAAAGAAAGTTTCATCTCTATTAGTTGAGGACACTCATCACAAAGAAGTTTCTGAGAATGCTTCTGTCTAGATTTTATATGAAGATATTCCCGTTTCCAACGAAATCTTCACAGTTATCCAAATATCGACTTGCAGATTCTACAAAAAGAGTGTTTCCAAACTGCTCTATCAAAAGAAAGTTTCAACTCTGTTAGTTGAGGACACACATGACAAATAAGTTTCGGAGAATGCTTCTGTGTAGATTTAATGGGGAGATATTTCGTTTTTCACCATAGGCCCGAATGCGCTCGAAATGTCCACTTCCAGACACTACAGAAAGAGGGTTGCCAACCTGCTCTATGAAAGGGAATGTTCAGCTCCGTGAATTGAATGCAGATTTCACAAAGTAGTTTCTGACAGTGCTTCAGTCTAGATTTCAGATGAAGATATTCCCGTTTCCCATGAAATCGTTAGAACTACCTAGATATCCACTTACAGATTCTACAAAAAGAGTGTTTCGAAAGTTCTCTGTCAAAAGAAAGGTTCAGCTCTGTTAGTTGAGGACACTCATCACGAAGAAGTTTCTGAGAATGCTTTTGTCAAGATTTTATATGAAGATATTCCCGTTTCCTATGAAATCTTCACAGTTATCCAAATATCCACTTGAAGATTCTACAAAAAGAGTGTTTCCAAACTGCTGTAGCAAAAGAAATGTTGAACTCTGTTAGTTGAGGACAAACATCACAAAGAAGTTTCTGAGAATGCTTCTGTCAAGATTTTATATGAAGATATTACCGTTTCCAACGAAATCTTCACAGTTATCCAAATATCCACTTGCAGATTCTACAAAAAGAGTGTTTCCAAACTGCTATATCAAAAGAAATGATCAAGTCTGTTAGTGGAGTAAACTCATCCTAAATAAGTTTCTTAGAATGCTTCTGTCTAGATTTTATGGGATGATACTTCCTTTTTCACCATAGGCCTGAAAGCGCTCGAAATGTCCACTTCCAGATACTACAGAAAGACTGTTTCAAACCTACTCTATGAAAGGGAATGTTCAGCTCTGTGACTTGAATGCAGATATCACAAAGTAGTTTCTGACAGCCCTTCTGTCTAGATTTTAGATGAAGATATTCCCGTTTCCAACGAAATCATCACAGTTATCCAAATATCCACTTACAGATTCTACAAAAACAGTGTTTCCAAACTGCTGTATCCAAAGAAAGGTTCAACTCTGTTAGTTGAGGACACACATCACAAAGAAGTTTCTGAGAATGCTTCTGTCTAGATTTTATATGAAGATATTCCCGTTTCCAATGAAATCTTCACAGTTATGCAAATATCCACTTGAAGATTCTACAAAAAGAGTGTTTCCAAACTGCTGTAGCAAAAGAAATGTTGAACTCTGTTAGTTGAGGACAAACATCACAAAGAAGTTTCTGAGAATGCTTCTGTCTAGATTTTAGATGAAGATATTCCCGTTTCCAACAAAATCATCACAGTTAAACAAATATCCACTTACAGATTCTACAAAAAGAGTGTTTCCAAACTGCTCTATCCAAAGAAAGGTTCAACTCTGTTAGTTGAGGACACACATCACAAAGAAGTTTCTGAGAATGCTTCTGTCTAGATTTTACATGAAGATATTCCCGTTTCCAACGAAATCCTCAGAGCTGTCCCAATATCCACTTACAGATTCTACAAAAAGAGTGTTTCCAAACTGCTGTATCAAAAGAAAGGTTCAACTCTGTTAGTTGAGGACACACATCACAAAGAAGTTTCTGAGAATGCTTCTGTCTAGATTTTACATGAAGATATTCCCGTTTCCTATGAAATCTTCACATCTTTCCAAATATCCACTTGCAGATTCTACAAAAAGTGTGTTTCCAAACTGCTGTATAAAAAGAAAGGTTCAACTCTCTTAGTTGAGGACACACATCCCAAATAAGTTTCTGAGAAATCCTCTGTCTCGTTTTTATGGGAAGATACTTCCTTTTTCACCGTAGGCCTGAAAGCGCACGAAATGTCCACTTGCAGATACTGCAGAAAGAGTGTTTCAAACCTGCTCTATGAAACGGAATGTTCAGCTCTGAGGCTTGAATGCAGATATCACAAAGTAGTTTCTGACAGTGCTTCTGTCTAGATTTTAGAAGATATTCAGGTTTCCAATGAAATCGTTAGAACTATCTTGATATCCACATACAGATTCTACAAAAAGAGTGTTTCCAAACTGCTCTATAAAAAGAAAGTTTCATCTCTATTAGTTGAGGACACTCATCACAAAGAAGTTTCTGAGAATGCTTCTGTCTAGATTTTATATGAAGATATTCCCGTTTCCAACGAAATCTTCACAGTTATCCAAATATCGACTTGCAGATTCTACAAAAAGAGTGTTTCCAAACTGCTCTATCAAAAGAAAGTTTCAACTCTGTTAGTTGAGGACACACATGACAAATAAGTTTCGGAGAATGCTTCTGTGTAGATTTAATGGGGAGATATTTCGTTTTTCACCATAGGCCCGAATGCGCTCGAAATGTCCACTTCCAGACACTACAGAAAGAGGGTTGCCAACCTGCTCTATGAAAGGGAATGTTCAGCTCCGTGAATTGAATGCAGATTTCACAAAGTAGTTTCTGACAGTGCTTCAGTCTAGATTTCAGATGAAGATATTCCCGTTTCCCATGAAATCGTTAGAACTACCTAGATATCCACTTACAGATTCTACAAAAAGAGTGTTTCGAAAGTTCTCTGTCAAAAGAAAGGTTCAACTCTGTTAGTTGAGGACACTCATCACGAAGAAGTTTCTGAGAATGCTTTTGTCAAGATTTTATATGAAGATATTCCCGTTTCCTATGAAATCTTCACAGTTATCCAAATATCCACTTGAAGATTCTACAAAAAGAGTGTTTCCAAACTGCTGTAGCAAAAGAAATGTTGAACTCTGCTAGTTGAGGACAAACATCACAAAGAGGTTTCTGAGAAAGCTTCTGTCAAGATTTTATATGAAGATATTACCGTTTCCAACGAAATCTTTACAGTTATCCAAATATCCACTTGCAGATTCTACAAAAAGAGTGTTTCCAAACTGCCATATCAAAAGAAATGATCAAGTCTGTTAGTGGAGTAAACTCATCCTAAATAAGTTTCTTAGAATGCTTTTGTCTAGATTTTATGGGATGATAATTCCTTTTTCACCATAGGCCTGAAAGCGCTCGAAATGTCCACTTCCAGATACTACAGAAAGACTGTTTCAAACCTACTCTATGAAAGGGAATGTTCAGCTCTGTGACTTGAATGCAGATATCACAAAGTAGTTTCTGACAGCCCTTCTGTCTAGATTTTAGATGAAGATATTCCCGTTTCCAACGAAATCATCACAGTTATCCAAATATCCACTTACAGATTCTACAAAAACAGTGTTTCCAAACTGCTGTATCCAAAGAAACGTTCAACTCTGTTAGTTGAGGACACACATCACAAAGAAGTTTCTGAGAATGCTTCTGTCTAGATTTTATATGAAGATATTCCCGTTTCCAATGAAATCTTCACAGTTATGCAAATATCCACTTGAAGATTCTACAAAAAGAGTGTTTCCAAACTGCTGTAGCAAAAGAAATGTTGAACTCTGTTAGTTGAGGACAAACATCACAAAGAAGTTTCTGAGAATGCTTCTGTCTAGATTTTAGATAAAGATATTCCCGTTTCCAACAAAATCATCACAGTTAAACAAATATCCACTTACAGATTCTACAAAAAGAGTGTTTCCAAACTGCTCTATCCAAAGAAAGGTTCAACTCTGTTAGTTGAGGACACACATCAGAAAGAAGTTTCTGAGAATGCTTCTGTCTAGATTTTACATGAAGATATTCCCGTTTCCAACGAAATCCTCAGAGCTGTCCCAATATCCACTTACAGATTCTACAAAAAGAGTGTTTCCAAACTGCTGTATCAAAAGAAAGGTTCAACTCTGTTAGTTGAGGACACACATCACAAAGAAGTTTCTGAGAATGCTTCTGTCTAGATTTTACATGAAGATATTCCCGTTTCCTATGAAATCTTCACATCTTTCCAAATATCCACTTGCAGATTCTACAAAAAGAGTGTTTCCAAACTGCTGTATCAAAAGAAAGGTTCAACTCTCTTAGTTGAGGACACACATCCCAAATAAGTTTCTGAGAAATCCTCTGTCTCGTTTTTATGGGAAGATACTTCCTTTTTCACCGTAGGCCTGAAAGCGCTCGAAATGTCCACTTGCAGATACTGCAGAAAGAGTGTTTCAAACCTGCTCTATGAAACGGAATGTTCAGCTCTGAGGCTTGAATGCAGATATCACAAAGTAGTTTCTGACAGTGCTTCTGTCTAGATTTTAGAAGATATTCCCGTTTCCAATGAAATCGTTAGAACTATCTTGATATCCACATACAGATTCTACAAAAAGAGTGTTTCCAAACTGCTCTATAAAAAGAAAGTTTCATCTCTATTAGTTGAGGACACTCATCACAAAGAAGTTTCTGAGAATGCTTCTGTCTAGATTTTATATGAAGATATTCCCGTTTCCAACGAAATCTTCACAGTTATCCAAATATCGACTTGCAGATTCTACAAAAAGAGTGTTTCCAAACTGCTCTATCAAAAGAAAGTTTCAACTCTGTTAGTTGAGGACACACATGACAAATCAGTTTCGGAGAATGCTTCTGTGTAGATTTAATGGGGAGATATTTCGTTTTTCACCATAGGCCCGAACGCGCTCGAAATGTCCACTTCCAGACACTACAGAAAGAGGGTTGCCAACCTGCTCTATGAAAGGGAATGTTCAGCTCTGTGAATTGAATGCAGATTTCACAAAGTAGTTTCTGACAGTGCTTCTGTCTAGATTTCAGATGAAGATATTCCCGTTTCCCATGAAATCGTTAGAACTATCTAGATATCCACTTACAGATTCTACAAAAAGAGTGTTTCGAAAGTGCTCTGTCAAAAGAAAGGTTCAACTCTGTTAGTTGAGGACACTCGTCACGAAGAAGTTTCTGAGAATGCTTTTGTCAAGATTTTATATGAAGATATTCCCGTTTCCTATGAAATCTTCACAGTTATCCAAATATCCACTTGAAGATTCTACAAAAAGAGTGTTTCCAAACTGCTGTAGCAAAAGAAATGTTGAACTCTGTTAGTTGAGGACAAACATCACAAAGAAGTTTCTGAGAATGCTTCTGTCAAGATTTTATATGAAGATATTACCGTTTCCAACGAAATCTTCACAGTTATCCAAATATCCACTTGCAGATTCTGCAAAAAGAGTGTTTCCAAACTGCTATATCAAAAGAAATGATCAAGTCTGTTATTGGAGTAAACTCATCCTAAATAAGTTTCTTAGAATGCTTCTGTCTAGATTTTATGGGATGATACTTCCTTTTTCACCATAGGCCTGAAAGCGCTCGAAATGTCCACTTCCAGATACTACAGAAAGACTGTTTCAAACCTACTCTATGAAAGGGAATGTTCAGCTCTGTGACTTGAATGCAGATATCACAAAGTAGTTTCTGACAGCCCTTCTGTCTAGATTTTAGATGAAGATATTCCCGTTTCCAACGAAATCATCACAGTTATCCAAATATCCACTTACAGATTCTACAAAAACATTTTCCAAACTGCTGTATCCAAAGAAAGGTTCAACTCTGTTAGTTGAGGACACACATCACAAAGAAGTTTCTGAGAATGCTTCTGTCTAGATTTTATATGAAGATATTCCCGTTTCCAATGAAATCTTCACAGTTATGCAAATATCCACTTGAAGATTCTACAAAAAGAGTGTTTCCAAACTGCTGTAGCAAAAGAAATGTTGAACTCTGTTAGTTGAGGACAAACATCACAAAGAAGTTTCTGAGAATGCTTCTGTCTAGATTTTAGATGAAGATATTCCCGTTTCCAACGAAATCATCACAGTTAAACAAATATCCACTTGCAGATTCTACAAAAAGAGTGTTTCCAAACTGCTCTATCCAAAGAAAGGTTCAACTCTGTTAGTTGAGGACACACATCACAAAGAAGTTTCTGAGAATGCTTCCGTCTAGATTTTAAATGAAGATATTCCCGTTTCCAACGAAATCCTCAGAGCTCTCCCAATATCCACTTACAGATTCTACAAAAAGAGTGTTTCCAAACTGCTGTAGCAAAAGAAAGGTTCAACTCTGTTAGTTGAGGACACACATCACAAAGAAGTTTCTGAGAATGCTTCTGTCTAGATTTTACATGAAGATATTCCCGTTTCCTATGAAATCTTCACAGCTTTCCAAATATCCACTTGCAGATTCTACAAAAAGAGTGTTTCCAAACTGCTGTATCAAAAGAAAGGTTCAACTCTCTTAGTTGAGGACACACATCCCAAATAAGTTTCTGAGAAATCTTCTGTCTCGTTTTTATGGGAGGATACTTCCTTTTTCACCGTAGGCCTGAAAGCGCTCGAAATGTCCACTTGCAGATACTGCAGAAAGAGTGTTTCAAACCTGCTCTATGAAACGGAATGTTCAGCTCTGAGGCTTGAATGCAGATATCACAAAGTAGTTTCTGACAGTGCTTCTGTCTAGATTTCAGAAGAAGATATTCCCGTTTCCAATGAAATCGTTAGAACTATCTTGATATCCACATACAGATTCTACAAAAAGAGTGTTTCCAAACTGCTCTATAAAAAGAAAGGTTCAACTCTGTTAGTTGAGGACACTCATCACAAAGAAGTTTCTGAGAATGCTTCTGTCTAGATTTTATATGAAGATATTCCCGTTTCCAACGAAATCTTCACAGTTATCCAAACATCGACTTGCAGATTCTACAAAAAGAGTGTTTCCAAACTGCTCTATCAAAAGAAAGTTTCAACTCTGTTAGTTGAGGACACACATCCCAAATAAGTTTCTGAGAACGCTTCTGTGTAGATTTAAAGGGGAGATATTTCGTTTTTCACCATAGGCCCGAATGCGCTCGAAATGTCCACTTCCAGACACTACAGAAAGAGGGTTTCCAACCTGCTCAATGAAAGGGAATGTTCAGCTCCGTGAGTTGAATGTAGATATCACAAAGTAGTTTCTGACAGTGCTTCTGTCTAGATTTCAGATGAAGATATTCCCGTTTCCAATGAAATCGTTAGAACTATCTAGATATCCACTTACAGATTCTACAAAAAGAGTGTTTCGAAAGTGCTCTGTCAAAAGAAAGGTTCAACTCTGTTAGTTGAGGACACTCATCACGAAGAAGTTTCTGAGAATGCTTTTGTCAAGATTTTATATGAAGATATTCCCGTTTCCTATGAAATCTGCACAGTTATCCAAATATCCACTTGAAGATTCTACAAAAAGAGTGTTTCCAAACTGCTGTAGCAAAAGAAATGTTGAACTCTGTTAGTTGAGGACAAACATCACAAAGAAGTTTCTGAGAATGCTTCTGTCAAGATTTTATATGAAGATATTACCGTTTCCAACGAAATCTTCACAGTTATCCAAATATCCACTTGCAGATTCTGCAAAAAGAGTGTTTCCAAACTGCTATATCAAAAGAAATGATCAAGTCTGTTATTGGAGTAAACTCATCCTAAATAAGTTTCTTAGAATGCTTCTGTCTAGATTTTATGGGATGATACTTCCTTTTTCACCATAGGCCTGAAAGCGCTCGAAATGTCCACTTCCAGATACTACAGAAAGACTGTTTCAAACCTACTCTATGAAAGGGAATGTTCAGCTCTGTGACTTGAATGCAGATATCACAAAGTAGTTTCTGACAGCCCTTCTGTCTAGATTTTAGATGAAGATATTCCCGTTTCCAACGAAATCATCACAGTTATCCAAATATCCACTTACAGATTCTACAAAAACATTTTCCAAACTGCTGTATCCAAAGAAAGGTTCAACTCTGTTAGTTGAGGACACACATCACAAAGAAGTTTCTGAGAATGCTTCTGTCTAGATTTTATATGAAGATATTCCCGTTTCCAATGAAATCTTCACAGTTATGCAAATATCCACTTGAAGATTCTACAAAAAGAGTGTTTCCAAACTGCTGTAGCAAAAGAAATGTTGAACTCTGTTAGTTGAGGACAAACATCACAAAGAAGTTTCTGAGAATGCTTCTGTCTAGATTTTAGATGAAGATATTCCCGTTTCCAACGAAATCATCACAGTTAAACAAATATCCACTTGCAGATTCTACAAAAAGAGTGTTTCCAAACTGCTCTATCCAAAGAAAGGTTCAACTCTGTTAGTTGAGGACACACATCACAAAGAAGTTTCTGAGAATGCTTCCGTCTAGATTTTAAATGAAGATATTCCCGTTTCCAACGAAATCCTCAGAGCTCTCCCAATATCCACTTACAGATTCTACAAAAAGAGTGTTTCCAAACTGCTGTAGCAAAAGAAAGGTTCAACTCTGTTAGTTGAGGACACACATCACAAAGAAGTTTCTGAGAATGCTTCTGTCTAGATTTTACATGAAGATATTCCCGTTTCCTATGAAATCTTCACAGCTTTCCAAATATCCACTTGCAGATTCTACAAAAAGAGTGTTTCCGAACTGCTGTATCAAAAGAAAGGTTCAACTCTCTTAGTTGAGGACACACATCCCAAATAAGTTTCTGAGAAATCTTCTGTCTCGTTTTTATGGGAGGATACTTCCTTTTTCACCGTAGGCCTGAAAGCGCTCGAAATGTCCACTTGCAGATACTGCAGAAAGAGTGTTTCAAACCTGCTCTATGAAACGGAATGTTCAGCTCTGAGGCTTGAATGCAGATATCACAAAGTAGTTTCTGACAGTGCTTCTGTCTAGATTTCAGAAGAAGATATTCCCGTTTCCAATGAAATCGTTAGAACTATCTTGATATCCACATACAGATTCTACAAAAAGAGTGTTTCCAAACTGCTCTATAAAAAGAAAGGTTCAACTCTGTTAGTTGAGGACACTCATCACAAAGAAGTTTCTGAGAATGCTTCTGTCTAGATTTTATATGAAGATATTCCCGTTTCCAACGAAATCTTCACAGTTATCCAAACATCGACTTGCAGATTCTACAAAAAGAGTGTTTCCAAACTGCTCTATCAAAAGAAAGTTTCAACTCTGTTAGTTGAGGACACACATCCCAAATAAGTTTCTGAGAACGCTTCTGTGTAGATTTAAAGGGGAGATATTTCGTTTTTCACCATAGGCCCGAATGCGCTCGAAATGTCCACTTCCAGACACTACAGAAAGAGGGTTTCCAACCTGCTCAATGAAAGGGAATGTTCAGCTCCGTGAGTTGAATGTAGATATCACAAAGTAGTTTCTGACAGTGCTTCTGTCTAGATTTCAGATGAAGATATTCCCGTTTCCAATGAAATCGTTAGAACTATCTAGATATCCACTTACAGATTCTACAAAAAGAGTGTTTCGAAAGTGCTCTGTCAAAAGAAAGGTTCAACTCTGTTAGTTGAGGACACTCATCACGAAGAAGTTTCTGAGAATGCTTTTGTCAAGATTTTATATGAAGGTATTCCCGTTTCCAACGAAATCTTCACATTTATCCAAATATCCACTTGAAGATTCTACAAAAAGAGTGTTTCCAAACTGCTGTAGCAAAAGAAATGTTGAACTCTGTTAGTTGAGGACAAACATCACAAAGAGGTTTCTGAGAAAGATTCTGTCAAGATTTTATATGAAGATATTACCGTTTCCAACGAAATCTTTACAGTTATCCAAATATCCACTTGCAGATTCTACAAAAAGAGTGTTTCCAAACTGCCATATCAAAAGAAATGATCAAGTCTGTTAGTGGAGTAAACTCATCCTAAATAAGTTTCTTAGAATGCTTTTGTCTAGATTTTATGGGATGATAATTCCTTTTTCACCATAGGCCTGAAAGCGCTCGAAATGTCCACTTCCAGATACTACAGAAAGACTGTTTCAAACCTACTCTATGAAAGGGAATGTTCAGCTCTGTGACTTGAATGCAGATATCACAAAGTAGTTTCTGACAGCCCTTCTGTCTAGATTTTAGATGAAGATATTCCCGTTTCCAATGAAATCATCACAGTTATCCAAATATCCACTTATAGATTCTACAAAAACAGTGTTTCCACACTGCTGTATCCAAAGAAAGGTTCAACTCTGTTAGTTGAGGACACACATCACAAAGAAGTTTCTGAGAATGCTTCTGTCTAGATTTTATATGAAGATATTCCCGTTTCCAATGAAATCTTCACAGTTATGCAAATATCCACTTGAAGATTCTACAAAAAGAGTGTTTCCAAACTGCTGTAGCAAAAGAAATGTTGAACTCTGTTAGTTGAGGACAAACATCACAAAGAAGTTTCTGAGAATGCTTCTGTCTAGATTTTAGATGGAGATATTCCCGTTTCCAACGAAATCATCACAGTTAAACAAATATCCACTTGCAGATTCTACAAAAAGAGTGTTTCCAAACTGCTCTATCCAAAGAAATGTTCAACTCTGTTAGTTGAGGACACACATCACAAAGAAGTTTCTGAGAATGCTTCTGTCTAGATTTTAAATGAAGATATTCCCATTTCCAACGAAATCCTCAGAGCTGTCCCAATATCCACTTACAGATTCTACAAAAAGAGTGTTTCCAAACTGCTGTATCAAAAGAAATGTTCAACTCTGTTTGTGGAGGACACACATCACAAAGAAGTTTCTGAGAATGCTTCTGTCTAGATTTTACATGAAGATATTCCCGTTTCCTATGAAATCTTCACAGCTTTCCAAATATCCACTTGCAGATTCTACAAAAAGAGTGTTTCCAAACTGCTGTATCCAAAGAAAGGTTCATCTCTGTTAGTTGAGGACACACATCACAAAGAAGTTTCTGAGAATGCTTCTGTCTAGATTTTAAACGAAGATATTGCCGTTTCCAACGAAATCGTTAGGACTATCTAGATATCCAATTACACATTCCACAAAAAGAGTGTTTCCAAACTGCTCTATCAAAAGAAAGGTGCAACTCTGTTAGTTGAGGACACTCATCACAAAGACGTTTCTGAGAATGCTTCTGTCTAGATTTTATATGAAGATATTCCCGTTTCCAATGAAATCTTCATGGTTATCCAAACATCGACTTCCAGATTATACAAAAAGATTGTTTCCAAACTGCTCTATCAAAAGAAAGGTATAATTCTGTTAGTTGAGGACACACATACCAAGTAAGTTTCTGAGGATGCTTCTGTCTAGATTTTATGGGAAGATATTTCGTTTTTTACCATAGGCCCGAAAGCGCTCGAAATGTCCACTTCCAGACACTACAGAAAGAGGGTTTCAAACCTGCTATATGAAAGGGAATGTTCAGCTCTGTGACTTAAATGCAGATATCACAAAGTAGTTTCTGAAAGTGCTTCTGTCTAGATTTCAGATGAAGATATTCCCGTTTCCAATGAAATCATTAGAACTATCTAGATATCCACTTACAGATTCTACAAAAAGAGTGTTTCCAAAGTGCTCTGTCAAAAGAAAGGTTCAACTCTGTTAGTTGAGGACACTCCTCACAAAGAAGTTTCTGAGAATGCTTCTGTCTAGATTTTATATGAAGATATTCCCGTTTCCAATGAAATCTTCACAGTTATCCAAATATCCACTTGAAGATTCTACAAAAAGAGTGTTTCCAAACTGCTGTAGCAAGAGTAATTTTGCGCTCTGTTAGTTGAGGACACACATCACAAAGAAGTTTCTGAGAATGCTTCTGTCTAGGTTTTATACGAAGATATTACCGTTTCCAACGAAATCTTCACAGTTATCCAAATATCCACTTGCAGAATCTACAAAAAGAGTGTTTCCAAACTGCTATATCAAAAGAAAGGATCAACTCTGTTAGTTGAGGAAACACATCCCAAATAAGTTTCTGAGAATGCTTCTGTCTAGATTTTATGGGATGATATTTCCTTTTTCACCATAGGCCTGAAATCGCTCAAAATGTCCACTTCCAGATACTACAGAAAGACTGTTTCAAACCTACTCTATGAATGGAAATGTTCAGCTCTGTGACTTGAATGCAGATATCGCAAAGTAGTTTCAGACAGCGCTTCTGTCTAGATTTTAGATGAAGGTATTCCCGTTTCCAACGAAATCATCACAGTTATCCAAATATCCACTTACATATTCTACAAAAAGAGTGTTTCCAAACTGCTCTATCCAAAGAAAGGTTCAACTCTGTTAGTTGAGGACACACATCACAAAGAAGTTTCTGAGAATGCTTCTGTCTAGATTTTAAATGAAGATATTCCCATTTCCAATGAAATCCTCATAGCAAACCCATTATAAACTTACAGATTCTACAAAAAGAGTGATTCCAAATTGCTGTATCAAAAGAAAGGTTGAACTCTGTTAGTTCAGGACACACATCACAAAGAAGTTTCTGAGAATGCTTCTGTCTAGATTTTACATGAAGACATTCCCGTTTCCTACGAAATCTTCACAACTTTCCAAATATCCTCTTGCAGATTCTACAAAAAGAGTGTTTCCAAACTGCTGTATCAAAAGAAAGGTTCAGCTCTCTTAGTTGACGACACACATCCCAAATAAGATTCTGAGAAAGCCTCTGTCTCGTTTTTATGGGAAGATACTTCCTTTTTCACCGTAGGCCTGAAAGCGCTCGAAATGTCCACTTCCAGATACTGCAGAAAGAGTTTTTCAAACCTGCTCTATGAAACGGAATGTTCAGCTCTGAGGCTTGAATGCAGATATCACAAAGTAGTTTCTGACAGTGCTTCTGTCTAGATTTTAGAAGAAGATATTCCCGTTTCCAATGAAATCGTTAGAACTATCTTGATATCCACATACAGATCCTACAAAAAGAGTTTTTCCAAACTGCTCTATAAAAAAAAAGGTTCAACTCTGTTAGTTGAGGACACTCATCACAAAGAAGTTTCTGAGAATGCTTCTGTCTAGATTTTATATGAAGATTTTCCCGTTTCCAATGAAATCTTCACAGTTATCCAAACATCGACTTGCAGATTCTACAAAAAGAGTGTTTCCAAACTGCTCTATCAAAAGAAAGTATCAACTCTGTTAGTTGAGGACACACATGCCAAATAAGTTTCGGAGAATGCTTCTGTGTAGATTTAATGGGGAGATATTTCGTTTTTCACCATAGGCCCGAATGCGCTCGAAATGTCCACTTCCAGACACTACAGAAAGAGGGTTTCCAACCTGCTCAATGAAAGGGAATGTTCAGCTCCGTGAGTTGAATGTAGATATCACAAAGTAGTTTCTGACAGTGCTTCTGTCTAGATTTCAGATGAAGATATTCCCGTTTCCAATGAAATCGTTAGAACTATCTAGATATCCACTTACAGATTCTACAAAAAGAGTGTTTCGAAAGTGCTCTGTCAAAAGAAAGGTTCAACTCTGTTAGTTGAGGACACTCATCACGAAGAAGTTTCTGAGAATGCTTTTGTCAAGATTTTATATGAAGGTATTCCCGTTTCCAACGAAATCTTCACAGTTATCCAAATATCCACTTGAAGATTCTACAAAAAGAGTGTTTCCAAACTGCTGTAGCAAAAGAAATGTTGAACTCTGTTAGTTGAGGACAAACATCACAAAGAGGTTTCTGAGAAAGCTTCTGTCAAGATTTTATATGAAGATATTACCGTTTCCAACGAAATCTTTACAGTTATCCAAATATCCACTTGCAGATTCTACAAAAAGAGTGTTTCCAAACTGCCATATCAAAAGAAATGATCAAGTCTGTTAGTGGAGTAAACTCATCCTAAATAAGTTTCTTAGAATGCTTTTGTCTAGATTTTATGGGATGATAATTCCTTTTTCACCACAGGCCTGAAAGCGCTCGAAATGTCCACTTCCACATACTACAGAAAGACTGTTTCAAACCTACTCTATGAAAGGGAATGTTCAGCTCTGTGACTTGAATGCAGATATCACAAAGTAGTTTCTGACAGCCCTTCTGTCTAGATTTTAGATGAAGATATTCCCGTTTCCAACGAAATCATCACAGTTATCCAAATATCCACTTACAGATTCTACAAAAACAGTGTTTCCAAACTGCTGTATCCAAAGAAAGGTTCAACTCTGTTAGTTGAGGACACACATCACAAAGAAGTTTCTGAGAATGCTTCTGTCTAGATTTCATATGAAGATATTCCCGTTTCCAATGAAATCTTCACAGTTATGCAAATATCCACTTGAAGATTCTACAAAAAGAGTGTTTCCAAACTGCTGTAGCAAAAGAAATGTTGAACTCTGTTAGTTGAGGACAAACATCACAAAGAAGTTTCTGAGAATGCTTCTGTCTAGATTTTAGATGAAGATATTCCCGTTTCCAACAAAATCATCACAGTTAAACAAATATCCACTTACAGATTCTACAAAAAGAGTGTTTCCAAACTGCTCTATCCAAAGAAAGGTTCAACTCTGTTAGTTGAGGACACACATCAGAAAGAAGTTTCTGAGAATGCTTCTGTCTAGATTTTACATGAAGATATTCCCGTTTCCAACGAAATCCTCAGAGCTGTCCCAATATCCACTTACAGATTCTACAAAAAGAGTGTTTCCAAACTGCTGTATCAAAAGAAAGGTTCAACTCTGTTAGTTGAGGACACACATCACAAAGAAGTTTCTGAGAATGCTTCTGTCTAGATTTTACATGAAGATATTCCCGTTTCCTATGAAATCTTCACAGCTTTCCAAATATCCACTTGCAGATTCTACAAAAAGAGTGTTTCCAAACTGCTGTATCAAAAGAAAGGTTCAACTCTCTTAGTTGAGGACACACATCCCAAATAAGTTTCTGAGAAATCCTCTGTCTCGTTTTTATGGGAAGATACTTCCTTTTTCACCGTAGGCCTGAAAGCGCTCGAAATGTCCACTTGCAGATACTGCAGAAAGAGTGTTTCAAACCTGCTCTATGAAACGGAATGTTCAGCTCTGAGGCTTGAATGCAGATATCACAAAGTAGTTTCTGACAGTGCTTCTGTCTAGATTTTAGAAGATATTCAGGTTTCCAATGAAATCGTTAGAACTATCTTGATATCCACATACAGATTCTACAAAAAGAGTGTTTCCAAACTGCTCTATAAAAAGAAAGTTTCATCTCTATTAGTTGAGGACACTCATCACAAAGAAGTTTCTGAGAATGCTTCTGTCTAGATTTTATATGAAGATATTCCGGTTTCCAACGAAATCTTCACAGTTATCCAAATATCGACTTGCAGATTCTACAAAAAGAGTGTTTCCAAACTGCTCTATCAAAAGAAAGTTTCAACTCTGTTAGTTGAGGACACACATGACAAATAAGTTTCGGAGAATGCTTCTGTGTAGATTTAATGGGGAGATATTTCGTTTTTCACCATAGGCCCGAATGCGCTCGAAATGTCCACTTCCAGACACTACAGAAAGAGGGTTGCCAACCTGCTCTATGAAAGGGAATGTTCAGCTCCGTGAATTGAATGCAGATTTCACAAAGTAGTTTCTGACAGTGCTTCTGTCTAGATTTCAGATGAAGGTATTCCCGTTTCCCATGAAATCGTTAGAACTATCTAGATATCCACTTACAGATTCTACAAAAAGCGTGTTTCGAAAGTGCTCTGTCAAAAGAAAGGTTCAACTCTGTTAGTTGAGGACACTCGTCACGAAGAAGTTTCTGAGAATGCTTTTGTCAAGATTTTATATGAAGATATTCCCGTTTCCTATGAAATCTTCACAGTTATCCAAATATCCACTTGAAGATTCTACAAAAAGAGTGTTTCCAAACTGCTGTAGCAAAAGAAATGTTGAACTCTGTTAGTTGAGGACAAACATCACAAAGAAGTTTCTGAGAATGCTTCTGTCAAGATTTTATATGAAGATATTACCGTTTCCAACGAAATCTTCACAGTTATCCAAATATCCACTTGCAGATTCTACAAAAAGAGTGTTTCCAAACTGCTATATCAAAAGAAATGATCAAGTCTATTATTGGAGTAAACTCATCCTAAATAAGTTTCTTAGAATGCTTCTGTCTAGATTTTATGGGATGATACTTCCCTTTTCACCATAGGCCTGAAAGCGCTCGAAATGTCCACTTCCAGATACTACAGAAAGACTGTTTCAAACCTACTCTATGAAAGGGAATGTTCAGCTCTGTGACTTGAATGCAGATATCACAAAGTAGTTTCTGACAGCCCTTCTGTCTAGATTTTAGATGAAGATATTCCCGTTTCCAACGAAATCATCACAGTTATCCAAATATCCACTTACAGATTCTACAAAAACATTTTCCAAACTGCTGTATCCAAAGAAAGGTTCAACTCTGTTAGTTGAGGACACACATCACAAAGAAGTTTCTGAGAATGCTTCTGTCTAGATTTTATATGAAGATATTCCCGTTTCCAATGAAATCTTCACAGTTATGCAAATATCCACTTGAAGATTCTACAAAAAGAGTGTTTCCAAACTGCTGTAGCAAAAGAAATGTTGAACTCTGTTAGTTGAGGACAAACATCACAAAGAAGTTTCTGAGAATGCTTCTGTCTAGATTTTAGATGAAGATATTCCCGTTTCCAACGAAATCATCACAGTTAAACAAATATCCACTTGCAGATTCTACAAAAAGAGTGTTTCCAAAGTGCTCTATCCAAAGAAAGGTTCAACTCTGTTAGTTGAGGACACACATCACAAAGAAGTTTCTGAGAATGCTTCCGTCTAGATTTTAAATGAAGATATTCCCGTTTCCAACGAAATCCTCAGAGCTCTCCCAATATCCACTTACAGATTCTACAAAAAGAGTGTTTCCAAACTGCTGTATCAAAAGAAAGGTTCAACTCTGTTAGTTGAGGACACACATCACAAAGAAGTTTCTGAGAATGCTTCTGTCTAGATTTTACATGAAGATATTCCCGTTTCCTATGAAATCTTCACAGCTTTCCAAATATCCACTTGCAGATTCTACAAAAAGAGTGTTTCCAAACTGCTGTATCAAAAGAAAGGTTCAACTCTCTTAGTTGAGGACACACATCCCAAATAAGTTTCTGAGAAATCTTCTGTCTCGTTTTTATTGGAGGATACTTCCTTTTTCACCGTAGGCCTGAAAGCGCTCTAAATGTCCACTTGCAGATACTGCAGAAAGAGTGTTTCAAACCTGCTCTATGAAACGGAATGTTCAGCTCTGAGGCTTGAATGCAGATATCACAAAGTAGTTTCTGACAGTGCTTCTGTCTAGATTTCAGAAGAAGATATTCCCGTTTCCAATGAAATCGTTAGAACTATCTTGATATCCACATACAGATTCTACAAAAAGAGTGTTTCCAAACTGCTCTAGAAAAAGAAAGGTTCAACTCTGTTAGTTGAGGACACTCATCACAAAGAAGTTTCTGAGAATGCTTCTGTCTAGATTTTATATGAAGATATTCCCGTTTCCAACGAAATCTTCACAGTTATCCAAACATCGACTTGCAGATTCTACAAAAAGAGTGTTTCCAAACTGCTCTATCAAAAGAAAGTTTCAACTCTGTTAGTTGAGGACACACATCCCAAATAAGTTTCTGAGAACGCTTCTGTGTAGATTTAAAGGGGAGATATTTCGTTTTTCACCATAGGCCCGAATGCACTCGAAATGTCCACTTCCAGACACTACGGAAAGAGGGTTTCCAACCTGCTCAATGAAAGGGAATGTTCAGCTCCGTGAGTTGAATGTAGATATCACAAAGTAGTTTCTGACAGTGCTTCTGTCTAGATTTCAGATGAAGATATTCCCGTTTCCAATGAAATCGTTAGAACTATCTAGATATCCACTTACAGATTCTACAAAAAGAGTGTTTCGAAAGTGCTCTGTCAAAAGAAAGGTTCAACTCTGTTAGTTGAGGACACTCATCACGAAGAAGTTTCTGAGAATGCTTTTGTCAAGATTTTATATGAAGGTATTCCCGTTTCCAACGAAATCTTCACAGTTATCCAAATATCCACTTGAAGATTCTACAAAAAGAGTGTTTCCAAACTGCTGTAGCAAAAGAAATGTTGAACTCTGTTAGTTGAGGACAAACATCACAAAGAGGTTTCTGAGAAAGCTTCTGTCAAGATTTTATATGAAGATATTACCTTTTCCAACGAAATCTTCACAGTTATCCAAATATCCACTTGCAGATTCTACAAAAAGAGTGTTTCCAAACTGCTATATCAAAAGAAATGATCAAGTCTGTTAGTGGAGTAAACTCATCCTAAATAAGTTTCTTAGAATGCTTCTGTCTAGATTTTATGGGATGATACTTCCTTTTTCACCATAGGCCTGAAAGCGCTCGAAATGTCCACTTCCAGATACTACAGAAAGACTGTTTCAAACCTACTCTATGAAAGGGAATGTTCAGCTCTGTGACTTGAATGCAGATATCACAAAGTAGTTTCTGACAGCCCTTCTGTCTAGATTTTAGATGAAGATATTCCCGTTTCCAACGAAATCATCACAGTTATCCAAATATCCACTTACAGATTCTACAAAAACATTTTCCAAACTGCTGTATCCAAAGAAAGGTTCAACTCTGTTAGTTGAGGACACACATCACAAAGAAGTTTCTGAGAATGCTTCTGTCTAGATTTTATATGAAGATATTCCCGTTTCCAATGAAATCTTCACAGTTATGCAAATATCCACTTGAAGATTCTACAAAAAGAGTGTTTCCAAACTGCTGTAGCAAAAGAAATGTTGAACTCTGTTAGTTGAGGACAAACATCACAAAGAAGTTTCTGAGAATGCTTCTGTCTAGATTTTAGATGAAGATATTCCCGTTTCCAACGAAATCATCACAGTTAAACAAATATCCACTTGCAGATTCTACAAAAAGAGTGTTTCCAAAGTGCTCTATCCAAAGAAAGGTTCAACTCTGTTAGTTGAGGACACACATCACAAAGAAGTTTCTGAGAATGCTTCCGTCTAGATTTTAAATGAAGATATTCCCGTTTCCAACGAAATCCTCAGAGCTCTCCCAATATCCACTTACAGATTCTACAAAAAGAGTGTTTCCAAACTGCTGTAGCAAAAGAAAGGTTCAACTCTGTTAGTTGAGGACACACATCACAAAGAAGTTTCTGAGAATGCTTCTGTCTAGATTTTACATGAAGATATTCCCGTTTCCTATGAAATCTTCACAGCTTTCCAAATATCCACTTGCAGATTCTACAAAAAGAGTGTTTCCAAACTGCTGTATCAAAAGAAAGGTTCAACTCTCTTAGTTGAGGACACACATCCCAAATAAGTTTCTGAGAAATCTTCTGTCTCGTTTTTATGGGAGGATACTTCCTTTTTCACCGTAGGCCTGAAAGCGCTCGAAATGTCCACTTGCAGATACTGCAGAAAGAGTGTTTCAAACCTGCTCTATGAAACGGAATGTTCAGCTCTGAGGCTTGAATGCAGATATCACAAAGTAGTTTCTGACAGTGCTTCTGTCTAGATTTCAGAAGAAGATATTCCCGTTTCCAATGAAATCGTTAGAACTATCTTGATATCCACATACAGATTCTACAAAAAGAGTGTTTCCAAACTGCTCTAGAAAAAGAAAGGTTCAACTCTGTTAGTTGAGGACACTCATCACAAAGAAGTTTCTGAGAATGCTTCTGTCTAGATTTTATATGAAGATATTCCCGTTTCCAACGAAATCTTCACAGTTATCCAAACATCGACTTGCAGATTCTACAAAAAGAGTGTTTCCAAACTGCTCTATCAAAAGAAAGTTTCAACTCTGTTAGTTGAGGACACACATCCCAAATAAGTTTCTGAGAACGCTTCTGTGTAGATTTAAAGGGGAGATATTTCGTTTTTCACCATAGGCCCGAATGCGCTCGAAATGTCCACTTCCAGACACTACAGAAAGAGGGTTTCCAACCTGATCAATGAAAGGGAATGTTCAGCTCCGTGAGTTGAATGTAGATATCACAAAGTAGTTTCTGACAGTGCTTCTGTCTAGATTTCAGATGAAGATATTCCCGTTTCCCATGAAATCGTTAGAACTATCTAGATATCCACTTACAGATTCTACAAAAAGAGTGTTTCGAAAGTGCTCTGTCAAAAGAAAGGTTCAACTCTGTTAGTTGAGGACACTCGTCACGAAGAAGTTTCTGAGAATGCTTTTGTCAAGATTTTATATGAAGATATTCCCGTTTCCTATGAAATCTGCACAGTTATCCAAATATCCACTTGAAGATTCTACAAAAAGAGTGTTTCCAAACTGCTGTAGCAAAAGAAATGTTGAACTCTGTTAGTTGAGGACAAACATCACAAAGAAGTTTCTGAGAATGCTTCTGTCAAGATTTTATATGAAGATATTACCGTTTCCAACGAAATCTTCACAGTTATCCAAATATCCACTTGCAGATTCTACAAAAAGAGTGTTTCCAAACTGCTATATCAAAAGAAATGATCAAGTCTGTTATTGGAGTAAACTCATCCTAAATAAGTTTCTTAGAATGCTTCTGTCTAGATTTTATGGGATGATACTTCCTTTTTCACCATAGGCCTGAAAGCGCTCGAAATGTCCACTTCCAGATACTACAGAAAGACTGTTTCAAACCTACTCTA
Source organism: Gorilla gorilla gorilla (assembly GCF_029281585.2). NCBI lineage: Eukaryota > Metazoa > Chordata > Mammalia > Primates > Hominidae > Gorilla > Gorilla gorilla. The sequence goes on from NC_073237.2 coordinate 19,609,953, forward strand.
TGAAAGGGAATGTTCAGCTCTGTGACTTGAATGCAGATATCACAAAGTAGTTTCTGACAGCCCTTCTGTCTAGATTTTAGATGAAGATATTCCCGTTTCCAACGAAATCATCACAGTTATCCAAATATCCACTTATAGATTCTACAAAAACAGTGTTTCCACACTGCTGTATCCAAAGAAAGGTTCAACTCTGTTAGTTGAGGACACACATCACAAAGAAGTTTCTGAGAATGCTTCTGTCTAGATTTTATATGAAGATATTCCCGTTTCCAATGAAATCTTCACAGTTAGGCAAATATCCACTTGAAGATTCTACAAAAAGAGTGTTTCCAAACTGCTGTAGCAAAAGAAATGTTGAACTCTGTTAGTTGAGGACAAACATCACAAAGAAGTTTCTGAGAATGCTTCTGTCTAGATTTTAGATGGAGATATTCCCGTTTCCAACGAAATCATCACAGTTAAACAAATATCCACTTGCAGATTCTACAAAAAGAGTGTTTCCAAACTGCTCTATCCAAAGAAAGGTTCAACTCTGTTAGTTGAGGACACACATCACAAAGAAGTTTCTGAGAATGCTTCTGTCTAGATTTTAAATGAAGATATTCCCATTTCCAACGAAATCCTCAGAGCTGTCCCAATATCCACTTACAGATTCTACAAAAAGAGTGTTTCCAAACTGCTGTAGCAAAAGAAATGTTCAACTCTGTTTGTGGAGGACACACATCACAAAGAAGTTTCTGAGAATGCTTCTGTCTAGATTTTACATGAAGATATTCCCGTTTCCTATGAAATCTTCACAGCTTTCCAAATATCCACTTGCAGATTCTACAAAAAGAGTGTTTCCAAACTGCTGTATCCAAAGAAAGGTTCATCTCTGTTAGTTGAGGACACACATCACAAAGAAGTTTCTGAGAATGCTTCTGTCTAGATTTTAAACGAAGATATTGCCGTTTCCAACGAAATCGTTAGGACTATCCAGATATCCAATTACACATTCCACAAAAAGAGTGTTTCCAAACTGCTCTATCAAAAGAAAGGTGCAACTCTGTTAGTTGAGGACACTCATCACAAAGACGTTTCTGAGAATGCTTCTGTCTAGATTTTATATGAAGATATTCCCGTTTCCAACGAAATCTTCATGGTTATCCAAACATCGACTTCCAGATTATACAAAAAGATTGTTTCCAAACTGCTCTATCAAAAGAAAGGTATAATTCTGTTAGTTGAGGACACACATCCCAAATAAGTTTCTGAGGATGCTTCTGTCTAGATTTTATGGGAAGATATTTCGTTTTTTACCATAGGCCCGAAAGCGCTCGAAATGTCCACTTCCAGACACTACAGAAAGAGGGTTTCAAACCTGCTATATGAAAGGGAATGTTCAGCTCCGTGAATTGAATGCAGATTTCACAAAGTAGTTTCTGACAGTGCTTCTGTCTAGATTTCAGATGAAGGTATTCCCGTTTCCCATGAAATCGTTAGAACTATCTAGATATCCACTTACAGATTCTACAAAAAGCGTGTTTCGAAAGTGCTCTGTCAAAAGAAAGGTTCAACTCTGTTAGTTGAGGACACTCGTCACGAAGAAGTTTCTGAGAATGCTTTTGTCAAGATTTTATATGAAGATATTCCCGTTTCCTATGAAATCTTCACAGTTATCCAAATATCCACTTGAAGATTCTACAAAAAGAGTGTTTCCAAACTGCTGTAGCAAAAGAAATGTTGAACTCTGTTAGTTGAGGACAAACATCACAAAGAAGTTTCTGAGAATGCTTCTGTCAAGATTTTATATGAAGATATTACCGTTTCCAACGAAATCTTCACAGTTATCCAAATATCCACTTGCAGATTCTACAAAAAGAGTGTTTCCAAACTGCTATATCAAAAGAAATGATCAAGTCTATTATTGGAGTAAACTCATCCTAAATAAGTTTCTTAGAATGCTTCTGTCTAGATTTTATGGGATGATACTTCCCTTTTCACCATAGGCCTGAAAGCGCTCGAAATGTCCACTTCCAGATACTACAGAAAGACTGTTTCAAACCTACTCTATGAAAGGGAATGTTCAGCTCTGTGACTTGAATGCAGATATCACAAAGTAGTTTCTGACAGCCCTTCTGTCTAGATTTTAGATGAAGATATTCCCGTTTCCAACGAAATCATCACAGTTATCCAAATATCCACTTACAGATTCTACAAAAACATTTTCCAAACTGCTGTATCCAAAGAAAGGTTCAACTCTGTTAGTTGAGGACACACATCACAAAGAAGTTTCTGAGAATGCTTCTGTCTAGATTTTATATGAAGATATTCCCGTTTCCAATGAAATCTTCACAGTTATGCAAATATCCACTTGAAGATTCTACAAAAAGAGTGTTTCCAAACTGCTGTAGCAAAAGAAATGTTGAACTCTGTTAGTTGAGGACAAACATCACAAAGAAGTTTCTGAGAATGCTTCTGTCTAGATTTTAGATGAAGATATTCCCGTTTCCAACGAAATCATCACAGTTAAACAAATATCCACTTGCAGATTCTACAAAAAGAGTGTTTCCAAAGTGCTCTATCCAAAGAAAGGTTCAACTCTGTTAGTTGAGGACACACATCACAAAGAAGTTTCTGAGAATGCTTCCGTCTAGATTTTAAATGAAGATATTCCCGTTTCCAACGAAATCCTCAGAGCTCTCCCAATATCCACTTACAGATTCTACAAAAAGAGTGTTTCCAAACTGCTGTATCAAAAGAAAGGTTCAACTCTGTTAGTTGAGGACACACATCACAAAGAAGTTTCTGAGAATGCTTCTGTCTAGATTTTACATGAAGATATTCCCGTTTCCTATGAAATCTTCACAGCTTTCCAAATATCCACTTGCAGATTCTACAAAAAGAGTGTTTCCAAACTGCTGTATCAAAAGAAAGGTTCAACTCTCTTAGTTGAGGACACACATCCCAAATAAGTTTCTGAGAAATCTTCTGTCTCGTTTTTATTGGAGGATACTTCCTTTTTCACCGTAGGCCTGAAAGCGCTCTAAATGTCCACTTGCAGATACTGCAGAAAGAGTGTTTCAAACCTGCTCTATGAAACGGAATGTTCAGCTCTGAGGCTTGAATGCAGATATCACAAAGTAGTTTCTGACAGTGCTTCTGTCTAGATTTCAGAAGAAGATATTCCCGTTTCCAATGAAATCGTTAGAACTATCTTGATATCCACATACAGATTCTACAAAAAGAGTGTTTCCAAACTGCTCTAGAAAAAGAAAGGTTCAACTCTGTTAGTTGAGGACACTCATCACAAAGAAGTTTCTGAGAATGCTTCTGTCTAGATTTTATATGAAGATATTCCCGTTTCCAACGAAATCTTCACAGTTATCCAAACATCGACTTGCAGATTCTACAAAAAGAGTGTTTCCAAACTGCTCTATCAAAAGAAAGTTTCAACTCTGTTAGTTGAGGACACACATCCCAAATAAGTTTCTGAGAACGCTTCTGTGTAGATTTAAAGGGGAGATATTTCGTTTTTCACCATAGGCCCGAATGCACTCGAAATGTCCACTTCCAGACACTACGGAAAGAGGGTTTCCAACCTGCTCAATGAAAGGGAATGTTCAGCTCCGTGAGTTGAATGTAGATATCACAAAGTAGTTTCTGACAGTGCTTCTGTCTAGATTTCAGATGAAGATATTCCCGTTTCCAATGAAATCGTTAGAACTATCTAGATATCCACTTACAGATTCTACAAAAAGAGTGTTTCGAAAGTGCTCTGTCAAAAGAAAGGTTCAACTCTGTTAGTTGAGGACACTCATCACGAAGAAGTTTCTGAGAATGCTTTTGTCAAGATTTTATATGAAGGTATTCCCGTTTCCAACGAAATCTTCACAGTTATCCAAATATCCACTTGAAGATTCTACAAAAAGAGTGTTTCCAAACTGCTGTAGCAAAAGAAATGTTGAACTCTGTTAGTTGAGGACAAACATCACAAAGAGGTTTCTGAGAAAGCTTCTGTCAAGATTTTATATGAAGATATTACCTTTTCCAACGAAATCTTCACAGTTATCCAAATATCCACTTGCAGATTCTACAAAAAGAGTGTTTCCAAACTGCTATATCAAAAGAAATGATCAAGTCTGTTAGTGGAGTAAACTCATCCTAAATAAGTTTCTTAGAATGCTTCTGTCTAGATTTTATGGGATGATACTTCCTTTTTCACCATAGGCCTGAAAGCGCTCGAAATGTCCACTTCCAGATACTACAGAAAGACTGTTTCAAACCTACTCTATGAAAGGGAATGTTCAGCTCTGTGACTTGAATGCAGATATCACAAAGTAGTTTCTGACAGCCCTTCTGTCTAGATTTTAGATGAAGATATTCCCGTTTCCAACGAAATCATCACAGTTATCCAAATATCCACTTACAGATTCTACAAAAACATTTTCCAAACTGCTGTATCCAAAGAAAGGTTCAACTCTGTTAGTTGAGGACACACATCACAAAGAAGTTTCTGAGAATGCTTCTGTCTAGATTTTATATGAAGATATTCCCGTTTCCAATGAAATCTTCACAGTTATGCAAATATCCACTTGAAGATTCTACAAAAAGAGTGTTTCCAAACTGCTGTAGCAAAAGAAATGTTGAACTCTGTTAGTTGAGGACAAACATCACAAAGAAGTTTCTGAGAATGCTTCTGTCTAGATTTTAGATGAAGATATTCCCGTTTCCAACGAAATCATCACAGTTAAACAAATATCCACTTGCAGATTCTACAAAAAGAGTGTTTCCAAAGTGCTCTATCCAAAGAAAGGTTCAACTCTGTTAGTTGAGGACACACATCACAAAGAAGTTTCTGAGAATGCTTCCGTCTAGATTTTAAATGAAGATATTCCCGTTTCCAACGAAATCCTCAGAGCTCTCCCAATATCCACTTACAGATTCTACAAAAAGAGTGTTTCCAAACTGCTGTAGCAAAAGAAAGGTTCAACTCTGTTAGTTGAGGACACACATCACAAAGAAGTTTCTGAGAATGCTTCTGTCTAGATTTTACATGAAGATATTCCCGTTTCCTATGAAATCTTCACAGCTTTCCAAATATCCACTTGCAGATTCTACAAAAAGAGTGTTTCCAAACTGCTGTATCAAAAGAAAGGTTCAACTCTCTTAGTTGAGGACACACATCCCAAATAAGTTTCTGAGAAATCTTCTGTCTCGTTTTTATGGGAGGATACTTCCTTTTTCACCGTAGGCCTGAAAGCGCTCGAAATGTCCACTTGCAGATACTGCAGAAAGAGTGTTTCAAACCTGCTCTATGAAACGGAATGTTCAGCTCTGAGGCTTGAATGCAGATATCACAAAGTAGTTTCTGACAGTGCTTCTGTCTAGATTTCAGAAGAAGATATTCCCGTTTCCAATGAAATCGTTAGAACTATCTTGATATCCACATACAGATTCTACAAAAAGAGTGTTTCCAAACTGCTCTAGAAAAAGAAAGGTTCAACTCTGTTAGTTGAGGACACTCATCACAAAGAAGTTTCTGAGAATGCTTCTGTCTAGATTTTATATGAAGATATTCCCGTTTCCAACGAAATCTTCACAGTTATCCAAACATCGACTTGCAGATTCTACAAAAAGAGTGTTTCCAAACTGCTCTATCAAAAGAAAGTTTCAACTCTGTTAGTTGAGGACACACATCCCAAATAAGTTTCTGAGAACGCTTCTGTGTAGATTTAAAGGGGAGATATTTCGTTTTTCACCATAGGCCCGAATGCGCTCGAAATGTCCACTTCCAGACACTACAGAAAGAGGGTTTCCAACCTGATCAATGAAAGGGAATGTTCAGCTCCGTGAGTTGAATGTAGATATCACAAAGTAGTTTCTGACAGTGCTTCTGTCTAGATTTCAGATGAAGATATTCCCGTTTCCCATGAAATCGTTAGAACTATCTAGATATCCACTTACAGATTCTACAAAAAGAGTGTTTCGAAAGTGCTCTGTCAAAAGAAAGGTTCAACTCTGTTAGTTGAGGACACTCGTCACGAAGAAGTTTCTGAGAATGCTTTTGTCAAGATTTTATATGAAGATATTCCCGTTTCCTATGAAATCTGCACAGTTATCCAAATATCCACTTGAAGATTCTACAAAAAGAGTGTTTCCAAACTGCTGTAGCAAAAGAAATGTTGAACTCTGTTAGTTGAGGACAAACATCACAAAGAAGTTTCTGAGAATGCTTCTGTCAAGATTTTATATGAAGATATTACCGTTTCCAACGAAATCTTCACAGTTATCCAAATATCCACTTGCAGATTCTACAAAAAGAGTGTTTCCAAACTGCTATATCAAAAGAAATGATCAAGTCTGTTATTGGAGTAAACTCATCCTAAATAAGTTTCTTAGAATGCTTCTGTCTAGATTTTATGGGATGATACTTCCTTTTTCACCATAGGCCTGAAAGCGCTCGAAATGTCCACTTCCAGATACTACAGAAAGACTGTTTCAAACCTACTCTATGAAAGGGAATGTTCAGCTCTGTGACTTGAATGCAGATATCACAAAGTAGTTTCTGACAGCCCTTCTGTCTAGATTTTAGATGAAGATATTCCCGTTTCCAACGAAATCATCACAGTTATCCAAATATCCACTTATAGATTCTACAAAAACAGTGTTTCCACACTGCTGTATCCAAAGAAAGGTTCAACTCTGTTAGTTGAGGACACACATCACAAAGAAGTTTCTGAGAATGCTTCTGTCTAGATTTTATATGAAGATATTCCCGTTTCCAATGAAATCTTCACAGTTAGGCAAATATCCACTTGAAGATTCTACAAAAAGAGTGTTTCCAAACTGCTGTAGCAAAAGAAATGTTGAACTCTGTTAGTTGAGGACAAACATCACAAAGAAGTTTCTGAGAATGCTTCTGTCTAGATTTTAGATGGAGATATTCCCGTTTCCAACGAAATCATCACAGTTAAACAAATATCCACTTGCAGATTCTACAAAAAGAGTGTTTCCAAACTGCTCTATCCAAAGAAAGGTTCAACTCTGTTAGTTGAGGACACACATCACAAAGAAGTTTCTGAGAATGCTTCTGTCTAGATTTTAAATGAAGATATTCCCATTTCCAACGAAATCCTCAGAGCTGTCCCAATATCCACTTACAGATTCTACAAAAAGAGTGTTTCCAAACTGCTGTAGCAAAAGAAATGTTCAACTCTGTTTGTGGAGGACACACATCACAAAGAAGTTTCTGAGAATGCTTCTGTCTAGATTTTACATGAAGATATTCCCGTTTCCTATGAAATCTTCACAGCTTTCCAAATATCCACTTGCAGATTCTACAAAAAGAGTGTTTCCAAACTGCTGTATCCAAAGAAAGGTTCATCTCTGTTAGTTGAGGACACACATCACAAAGAAGTTTCTGAGAATGCTTCTGTCTAGATTTTAAACGAAGATATTGCCGTTTCCAACGAAATCGTTAGGACTATCCAGATATCCAATTACACATTCCACAAAAAGAGTGTTTCCAAACTGCTCTATCAAAAGAAAGGTGCAACTCTGTTAGTTGAGGACACTCATCACAAAGACGTTTCTGAGAATGCTTCTGTCTAGATTTTATATGAAGATATTCCCGTTTCCAACGAAATCTTCATGGTTATCCAAACATCGACTTCCAGATTATACAAAAAGATTGTTTCCAAACTGCTCTATCAAAAGAAAGGTATAATTCTGTTAGTTGAGGACACACATCCCAAATAAGTTTCTGAGGATGCTTCTGTCTAGATTTTATGGGAAGATATTTCGTTTTTTACCATAGGCCCGAAAGCGCTCGAAATGTCCACTTCCAGACACTACAGAAAGAGGGTTTCAAACCTGCTATATGAAAGGGAATGTTCAGCTCTGTGACTTAAATGCAGATATCACAAAGTAGTTTCTGAAAGTGCTTCTGTCTAGATTTCAGATGAAGATATTCCCGTTTCCAATGAAATCATTAGAACTATCTAGATATCCACTTACAGATTCTACAAAAAGAGTGTTTCCAAAGTGCTCTGTCAAAAGAAAGGTTCAACTCTGTTAGTTGAGGACACTCGTCACGAAGAAGTTTCTGAGAATGCTTCTGTCTAGATTTTATATGAAGATATTCCCGTTTCCAACGAAATCTTCACAGTTATCCAAATATCCACTTGAAGATTCTACAAAAAGAGTGTTTCCAAACTGCTGTAGCAAGAGTAATTTTGCGCTCTGTTAGTTGAGGACACACATCACAAAGAAGTTTCTGAGAATGCTTCTGTCTAGGTTTTATACGAAGATATTACCGTTTCCAACGAAATCTTCACAGTTATCCAAATATCCACTTGCAGAATCTACAAAAAGAGTGTTTCCAAACTGCTATATCAAAAGAAAGGATCAACTCTGTTAGTTGAGGAAACACATCCCAAATAAGTTTCTGAGAATGCTTCTGTCTAGATTTTATGGGATGATATTTCCTTTTTCACCATAGGCCTGAAATCGCTCGAAATGTCCACTTCCAGATACTACAGAAAGACTGTTTCAAACCTACTCTATGAATGGAAATGTTCAGCTCTGTGACTTGAATGCAGATATCGCAAAGTAGTTTCAGACAGCGCTTCTGTCTAGATTTTAGATGAAGGTATTCCCGTTTCCAACGAAATCATCACAGTTATCCAAATATCCACTTACATATTCTACAAAAAGAGTGTTTCCAAACTGCTCTATCCAAAGAAAGGTTCAACTCTGTTAGTTGAGGACACACATCACAAAGAAGTTTCTGAGAATGCTTCTGTCTAGATTTTAAATGAAGATATTCCCATTTCCAATGAAATCCTCATAGCAAACCCATTATAAACTTACAGATTCTACAAAAAGAGTGATTCCAAATTGCTGTATCAAAAGAAAGGTTGAACTCTGTTAGTTCAGGACACACATCACAAAGAAGTTTCTGAGAATGCTTCTGTCTAGATTTTACATGAAGACATTCCCGTTTCCTACGAAATCTTCACAACTTTCCAAATATCCTCTTGCAGATTCTACAAAACGAGTGTTTCCAAACTGCTGTATCAAAAGAAAGGTTCAGCTCTATTAGTTGACGACACACATCCCAAATAAGTTTCTGAGAAATCCTCTGTCTCGTTTTTATGGGAAGATACTTCCTTTTTCACCGTAGGCCTGAAAGCGCTCGAAATGTCCACTTGCAGATACTGCAGAAAGAGTGTTTCAAACCTGCTCTATGAAACGGAATGTTCAGCTCTGAGGCTTGAATGCAGATATCACAAAGTAGTTTCTGACAGTGCTTCTGTCTAGATTTTAGAAGATATTCAGGTTTCCAATGAAATCGTTAGAACTATCTTGATATCCACATACAGATTCTACAAAAAGAGTGTTTCCAAACTGCTCTATAAAAAGAAAGTTTCATCTCTATTAGTTGAGGACACTCATCACAAAGAAGTTTCTGAGAATGCTTCTGTCTAGATTTTATATGAAGATATTCCCGTTTCCAACGAAATCTTCACAGTTATCCAAATATCGACTTTCAGATTCTACAAAAAGAGTGTTTCCAAACTGCTCTATCAAAAGAAAGTTTCAACTCTGTTAGTTGAGGACACACATGACAAATAAGTTTCGGAGAATGCTTCTGTGTAGATTTAATGGGGTGATATTTCGTTTTTCACCATAGGCCCGAATGCGCTCGAAATGTCCACTTCCAGACACTACAGAAAGAGGGTTGCCAACCTGCTCTATGAAAGGGAATGTTCAGCTCCGTGAATTGAATGCAGATTTCACAAAGTAGTTTCTGACAGTGCTTCTGTCTAGATTTCAGATGAAGATATTCCCGTTTCCCATGAAATCGTTAGAACTATCTAGATATCCACTTACAGATTCTACAAAAAGAGTGTTTCGAAAGTGCTCTGTCAAAAGAAAGGTTCAACTCTGTTAGTTGAGGACACTCGTCACGAAGAAGTTTCTGAGAATGCTTTTGTCAAGATTTTATATGAAGATATTCCCGTTTCCTATGAAATCTTCACAGTTATCCAAATATCCACTTGAAGATTCTACAAAAAGAGTGTTTCCAAACTGCTGTAGCAAAAGAAATGTTGAACTCTGTTAGTTGAGGACAAACATCACAAAGAAGTTTCTGAGAATGCTTCTGTCAAGATTTTATATGAAGATATTACCGTTTCCAACGAAATCTTCACAGTTATCCAAATATCCACTTGCAGATTCTACAAAAAGAGTGTTTCCAAACTGCTATATCAAAAGAAATGATCAAGTCTGTTATTGGAGTAAACTCATCCTAAATAAGTTTCTTAGAATGCTTCTGTCTAGATTTTATGGGATGATACTTCCTTTTTCACCATAGGCCTGAAAGCGCTCGAAATGTCCACTTCCAGATACTACAGAAAGACTGTTTCAAACCTACTCTATGAAAGGGAATGTTCAGCTCTGTGACTTGAATGCAGATATCACAAAGTAGTTTCTGACAGCCCTTCTGTCTAGATTTTAGATGAAGATATTCCCGTTTCCAACGAAATCATCACACTTATCCAAATATCCACTTATAGATTCTACAAAAACAGTGTTTCCACACTGCTGTATCCAAAGAAAGGTTCAACTCTGTTAGTTGAGGACACACATCACAAAGAAGTTTCTGAGAATGCTTCTGTCTAGATTTTATATGAAGATATTCCCGTTTCCAATGAAATCTTCACAGTTATGCAAATATCCACTTGAAGATTCTACAAAAAGAGTGTTTCCAAACTGCTGTAGCAAAAGAAATGTTGAACTCTGTTAGTTGAGGACAAACATCACAAAGAAGTTTCTGAGAATGCTTCTGTCTAGATTTTAGATGGAGATATTCCCGTTTCCAACGAAATCATCACAGTTAAACAAATATCCACTTGCAGATTCTACAAAAAGAGTGTTTCCAAACTGATCTATCCAAAGAAAGGTTCAACTCTGTTAGTTGAGGACACACATCACAAAGAAGTTTCTGAGAATGCTTCTGTCCAGATTTTAAATGAAGATATTCCCATTTCCAACGAAATTCTCAGAGCTGTCCCAATATCCACTTACAGATTCTACAAAAAGAGTGTTTCCAAACTGCTCTATCAAAAGAAAGGTGCAACTCTGTTAGTTGAGGACACTCATCACAAAGACGTTTCTGAGAATGCTTCTGTCTAGATTTTATATGAAGATATTCCCGTTTCCAACGAAATCTTCATGGTTATCCAAACATCGACTTCCAGATTATACAAAAAGATTGTTTCCAAACTGCTCTATCAAAAGAAAGGTATAATTCTGTTAGTTGAGGACACACATCCCAAATAAGTTTCTGAGGATGCTTCTGTCTAGATTTTATGGGAAGATATTTCGTTTTTTACCATAGGCCCGAAAGCGCTCGAAATGTCCACTTCCAGACACTACAGAAAGAGGGTTTCAAACCTGCTATATGAAAGGGAATGTTCAGCTCTGTGACTTAAATGCAGATATCACAAAGTAGTTTCTGAAAGTGCTTCTGTCTAGATTTCAGATGAAGATATTCCCGTTTCCAATGAAATCATTAGAACTATCTAGATATCCACTTACAGATTCTACAAAAAGAGTGTTTCCAAAGTGCTCTGTCAAAAGAAAGGTTCAACTCTGTTAGTTGAGGACACTCCTCACAAAGAAGTTTCTGAGAATGCTTCTGTCTAGATTTTATATGAAGATATTCCCGTTTCCAACGAAATCTTCACAGTTATCCAAATATCCACTTGAAGATTCTACAAAAAGAGTGTTTCCAAACTGCTGTAGCAAGAGTAATTTTGCGCTCTGTTAGTTGAGGACACACATCACAAAGAAGTTTCTGAGAATGCTTCTGTCTAGGTTTTATACGAAGATATTACCGTTTCCAACGAAATCTTCACAGTTATCCAAATATCCACTTGCAGAATCTACAAAAAGAGTGTTTCCAAACTGCTATATCAAAAGAAAGGATCAACTCTGTTAGTTGAGGAAACACATCCCAAATAAGTTTCTGAGAATGCTTCTGTCTAGATTTTATGGGATGATATTTCCTTTTTCACCATAGGCCTGAAATCGCTCGAAATGTCCACTTCCAGATACTACAGAAAGACTGTTTCAAACCTACTCTATGAAAGGGAATGTTCAGCTCTGTGACTTGAATGCAGATATCACAAAGTAGTTTCTGACAGCCCTTCTGTCTAGATTTTAGATGAAGATATTCCCGTTTCCAACGAAATCATCACAGTTATCCAAATATCCACTTATAGATTCTACAAAAACAGTGTTTCCACACTGCTGTATCCAAAGAAAGGTTCAACTCTGTTAGTTGAGGACACACATCACAAAGAAGTTTCTGAGAATGCTTCTGTCTAGATTTTATATGAAGATATTCCCGTTTCCAATGAAATCTTCACAGTTATGCAAATATCCACTTGAAGATTCTACAAAAAGAGTGTTTCCAAACTGCTGTAGCAAAAGAAATGTTGAACTCTGTTAGTTGAGGACAAACATCACAAAGAAGTTTCTGAGAATGCTTCTGTCTAGATTTTAGATGGAGATATTCCCGTTTCCAACGAAATCATCACAGTTAAACAAATATCCACTTGCAGATTCTACAAAAAGAGTGTTTCCAAACTGCTCTATCCAAAGAAAGGTTCAACTCTGTTAGTTGAGGACACACATCACAAAGAAGTTTCTGAGAATGCTTCTGTCTAGATTTTAAATGAAGATATTCCCATTTCCAACGAAATCCTCAGAGCTGTCCCAATATCCACTTACAGATTCTACAAAAAGAGTGTTTCCAAACTGCTGTAGCAAAAGAAATGTTCAACTCTGTTTGTGGAGGACACACATCACAAAGAAGTTTCTGAGAATGCTTCTGTCTAGATTTTACATGAAGATATTCCCGTTTCCTATGAAATCTTCACAGCTTTCCAAATATCCACTTGCAGATTCTACAAAAAGAGTGTTTCCAAACTGCTGTATCCAAAGAAAGGTTCATCTCTGTTAGTTGAGGACACACATCACAAAGAAGTTTCTGAGAATGCTTCTGTCTAGATTTTAAACGAAGATATTGCCGTTTCCAACGAAATCGTTAGGACTATCTAGATATCCAATTACACATTCCACAAAAAGAGTGTTTCCAAACTGCTCTATCAAAAGAAAGGTGCAACTCTGTTAGTTGAGGACACTCATCACAAAGACGTTTCTGAGAATGCTTCTGTCTAGATTTTATATGAAGATATTCCCGTTTCCAACGAAATCTTCATGGTTATCCAAACATCGACTTCCAGATTATACAAAAAGATTGTTTCCAAACTGCTCTATCAAAAGAAAGGTATAATTCTGTTAGTTGAGGACACACATCCCAAATAAGTTTCTGAGGATGCTTCTGTCTAGATTTTATGGGAAGATATTTCGTTTTTCACCATAGGCCCAAAAGCGCTCGAAATGTCCACTTCCAGACACTACAGAAAGAGGGTTTCAAACCTGCTATATGAAAGGGAATGTTCAGCTCTGTGACTTAAATGCAGATATCACAAAGTAGTTTCTGAAAGTGCTTCTGTCTAGATTTCAGATGAAGATATTCCCGTTTCCAATGAAATCATTAGAACTATCTAGATATCCACTTACAGATTCTACAAAAAGAGTGTTTCCAAAGTGCTCTGTCAAAAGAAAGGTTGAACTCTGTTAGTTGAGGACACTCCTCACAAAGAAGTTTCTGAGAATGCTTCTGTCTAGATTTTACATGAAGACATTCCCGTTTCCTACGAAATCTTCACAACTTTCCAAATATCCTCTTGCAGATTCTACAAAAAGAGTGTTTCCAAACTGCTGTATCAAAAGAAAGGTTCAGCTCTCTTAGTTGACGACACACATCCCAAATAAGATTCTGAGAAAGCCTCTGTCTCGTTTTTATGGGAAGATACTTCCTTTTTCACCGTAGGCCTGAAAGCGCTCGAAATGTCCACTTCCAGATACTGCAGAAAGAGTTTTTCAAACCTGCTCTATGAAACGGAATGTTCAGCTCTGAGGCTTGAATGCAGATATCACAAAGTAGTTTCTGACAGTGCTTCTGTCTAGATTTTAGAAGAAGATATTCCCGTTTCCAATGAAATCGTTAGAACTATCTTGATATCCACATACAGATTCTACAAAAAGAGTTTTTCCAAACTGCTCTATAAAAAAAAAGGTTCAACTCTGTTAGTTGAGGACACTCATCACAAAGAAGTTTCTGAGAATGCTTCTGTCTAGATTTTATATGAAGATTTTCCCGTTTCCAATGAAATCTTCACAGTTATCCAAACATCGACTTGCAGATTCTACAAAAAGAGTGTTTCCAAACTGCTCTATCAAAAGAAAGTATCAACTCTGTTAGTTGAGGACACACATGCCAAATAAGTTTCGGAGAATGCTTCTGTGTAGATTTAATGGGGAGATATTTCGTTTTTCACCATAGGCCCGAATGCGCTCGAAATGTCCACTTCCAGACACTACAGAAAGAGGGTTGCCAACCTGCTCAATGAAAGGGAATGTTCAGCCCCGTGAGTTGAATGTAGATATCACAAAGTAGTTTCTGACAGTGCTTCTGTCTAGATTTCAGATGAAGATATTCCCGTTTCCAATGAAATCGTTAGAACTATCTAGATATCCACTTACAGATTCTACAAAAAGAGTGTTTCGAAAGTGCTCTGTCAAAAGAAAGGTTCAACTCTGTTAGTTGAGGACACTCATCACGAAGAAGTTTCTGAGAATGCTTTTGTCAAGATTTTATATGAAGGTATTCCCGTTTCCAACGAAATCTTCACAGTTATCCAAATATCCACTTGAAGATTCTACAAAAAGAGTGTTTCCAAACTGCTGTAGCAAAAGAAATGTTGAACTCTGTTAGTTGAGGACAAACATCACAAAGAGGTTTCTGAGAAAGCTTCTGTCAAGATTTTATATGAAGATATTACCGTTTCCAACGAAATCTTTACAGTTATCCAAATATCCACTTGCAGATTCTACAAAAAGAGTGTTTCCAAACTGCCATATCAAAAGAAATGATCAAGTCTGTTAGTGGAGTAAACTCATCCTAAATAAGTTTCTTAGAATGCTTTTGTCTAGATTTTATGGGATGATAATTCCTTTTTCACCATAGGCCTGAAAGCGCTCGAAATGTCCACTTCCAGATACTACAGAAAGACTGTTTCAAACCTACTCTATGAAAGGGAATGTTCAGCTCTGTGACTTGAATGCAGATATCACAAAGTAGTTTCTGACAGCCCTTCTGTCTAGATTTTAGATGAAGATATTCCCGTTTCCAACGAAATCATCACAGTTATCCAAATATCCACTTACAGATTCTACAAAAACAGTGTTTCCAAACTGCTGTATCCAAAGAAAGGTTCAACTCTGTTAGTTGAGGACACACATCACAAAGAAGTTTCTGAGAATGCTTCTGTCTAGATTTTATATGAAGATATTCCCGTTTCCAATGAAATCTTCACAGTTAGGCAAATATCCACTTGAAGATTCTACAAAAAGAGTGTTTCCAAACTGCTGTAGCAAAAGAAATGTTGAACTCTGTTAGTTGAGGACAAACATCACAAAGAAGTTTCTGAGAATGCTTCTGTCTAGATTTTAGATGAAGATATTCCCGTTTCCAACAAAATCATCACAGTTAAACAAATATCCACTTACAGATTCTACAAAAAGAGTGTTTCCAAACTGCTCTATCCAAAGAAAGGTTCAACTCTGTTAGTTGAGGACACACATCAGAAAGAAGTTTCTGAGAATGCTTCTGTCTAGATTTTACATGAAGATATTCCCGTTTCCAACGAAATCCTCAGAGCTGTCCCAATATCCACTTACAGATTCTACAAAAAGAGTGTTTCCAAACTGCTGTATCAAAAGAAATGTTCAACTCTGTTAGTTGAGGACACACATCACAAAGAAGTTTCTGAGAATGCTTCTGTCTAGATTTTACATGAAGATATTCCCGTTTCCTATGAAATCTTCACATCTTTCCAAATATCCACTTGCAGATTCTACAAAAAGAGTGTTTCCAAACTGCTGTATCAAAAGAAAGGTTCAACTCTCTTAGTTGAGGACACACATCCCAAATAAGTTTCTGAGAAATCCTCTGTCTCGTTTTTATGGGAAGATACTTCCTTTTTCACCGTAGGCCTGAAAGCGCTCGAAATGTCCACTTGCAGATACTGCAGAAAGAGTGTTTCAAACCTGCTCTATGAAACGGAATGTTCAGCTCTGAGGCTTGAATGCAGATATCACAAAGTAGTTTCTGACAGTGCTTCTGTCTAGATTTTAGAAGATATTCAGGTTTCCAATGAAATCGTTAGAACTATCTTGATATCCACATACAGATTCTACAAAAAGAGTGTTTCCAAACTGCTCTATAAAAAGAAAGTTTCATCTCTATTAGTTGAGGACACTCATCACAAAGAAGTTTCTGAGAATGCTTCTGTCTAGATTTTATATGAAGATATTCCCGTTTCCAACGAAATCTTCACAGTTATCCAAATATCGACTTGCAGATTCTACAAAAAGAGTGTTTCCAAACTGCTCTATCAAAAGAAAGTTTCAACTCTGTTAGTTGAGGACACACATGACAAATAAGTTTCGGAGAATGCTTCTGTGTAGATTTAATGGGGAGATATTTCGTTTTTCACCATAGGCCCGAATGCGCTCGAAATGTCCACTTCCAGACACTACAGAAAGAGGGTTGCCAACCTGCTCTATGAAAGGGAATGTTCAGCTCCGTGAATTGATTGGAGATTTCACAAAGTAGTTTCTGACAGTGCTTCTGTCTAGATTTCAGATGAAGATATTCCCGTTTCCCATGAAATCGTTAGAACTATCTAGATATCCACTTACAGATTCTACAAAAAGAGTGTTTCGAAAGTGCTCTGTCAAAAGAAAGGTTCAACTCTGTTAGTTGAGGACACTCGTCACGAAGAAGTTTCTGAGAATGCTTTTGTCAAGATTTTATATGAAGATATTCCCGTTTCCTATGAAATCTTCACAGTTATCCAAATATCCACTTGAAGATTCTACAAAAAGAGTGTTTCCAAACTGCTGTAGCAAAAGAAATGTTGAACTCTGTTAGTTGAGGACAAACATCACAAAGAAGTTTCTGAGAATGCTTCTGTCAAGATTTTATATGAAGATATTACCGTTTCCAACGAAATCTTCACAGTTATCCAAATATCCACTTGCAGATTCTACAAAAAGAGTGTTTCCAAACTGCTATATCAAAAGAAATGATCAAGTCTGTTAGTGGAGTAAACTCATCCTAAATATGTTTCTTAGAATGCTTCTGTCTAGATTTTATGGGATGATACTTCCTTTTTCACCATAGGCCTGAAAGCGCTCGAAATGTCCACTTCCAGATACTACAGAAAGACTGTTTCAAACCTACTCTATGAAAGGGAATGTTCAGCTCTGTGACTTGAATGCAGATATCACAAAGTAGTTTCTGACAGCCCTTCTGTCTAGATTTTAGATGAAGATATTCCCGTTTCCAACGAAATCATCACAGTTATCCAAATATCCACTTACAGATTCTACAAAAACAGTTTCCAAACTGCTGTATCCAAAGAAAGGTTCAACTCTGTTAGTTGAGGAAACACATCACAAAGAAGTTTCTGAGAATGCTTCTGTCTAGATTTTATATGAAGATATTCCCGTTTCCAATGAAATCTTCACAGTTAGGCAAATATCCACTTGAAGATTCTACAAAAAGAGTGTTTCCAAACTGCTGTAGCAAAAGAAATGTTGAACTCTGTTAGTTGAGGACAAACATCACAAAGAAGTTTCTGAGAATGCTTCTGTCTAGATTTTAGATGAAGATATTCCCGTTTCCAACGAAATCCTCAGAGCTCTCCCAATATCCACTTACAGATTCTACAAAAAGAGTGTTTCCAAACTGCTGTAGCAAAAGAAAGGTTCAACTCTGTTAGTTGAGGACACACATCACAAAGAAGTTTCTGAGAATGCTTCTGTCTAGATTTTACATGAAGATATTCCCGTTTCCTATGAAATCTTCACAGCTTTCCAAATATCCACTTGCAGATTCTACAAAAAGAGTGTTTCCAAACTGCTGTATCAAAAGAAAGGTTCAACTCTCTTAGTTGAGGACACACATCCCAAATAAGTTTCTGAGAAATCTTCTGTCTCGTTTTTATGGGAGGATACTTCCTTTTTCACCGTAGGCCTGAAAGCGCTCGAAATGTCCACTTGCAGATACTGCAGAAAGAGGGTTTCCAACCTGCTCTATGAAAGGGAATGTTCAGCTAAGTGAGTTGAATGCAGATATCACAAAGTAGTTTCTGACAGTGCTTCTGTCTAGATTTCAGATGAAGATATTCCCGTTTCCAATGAAATCGTTAGAACTATCTTGATATCCACTTACAGATTCTACAAAAAGAGTGTTTCGAAAGTGCTCTGTCAAAAGAAAGGTTCAACTCTGTTAGTTGAGGACACTCATCACAAAGAAGTTTCTGAGAATGCTTTTGTCAAGATTTTATATGAAGATATTCCCGTTTCCTATGAAATCTTCACAGTTATCCAAATATCCACTTGAAGATTCTACAAAAAGAGTGTTTCCAAACTGCTGTAGCAAGAGTAATTTTGCGCTCTGTTAGTTGAGGACACACATCACAAAGAAGTTTCTGAGAATGCTTCTGTCTAGGTTTTATACGAAGATATTACCGTTTCCAACGAAATCTTCACAGTTATCCAAATATCCACTTGCAGAATCTACAAAAAGAGTGTTTCCAAACTGCTATATCAAAAGAAAGGATCAACTCTGTTAGTTGAGGAAACACATCCCAAATAAGTTTCTGAGAATGCTTCTGTCTAGATTTTATGGGATGATATTTCCTTTTTCACCATAGGCCTGAAATCGCTCGAAATGTCCACTTCCAGATACTACAGAAAGACTGTTTCAAACCTACTCTATGAATGGAAATGTTCAGCTCTGTGACTTGAATGCAGATATCGCAAAGTAGTTTCAGACAGCGCTTCTGTCTAGATTTTAGATGAAGGTATTCCCGTTTCCAACGAAATCATCACAGTTATCCAAATATCCACTTACATATTCTACAAAAAGAGTGTTTCCAAACTGCTCTATCCAAAGAAAGGTTCAACTCTGTTAGTTGAGGACACACATCACAAAGAAGTTTCTGAGAATGCTTCTGTCTAGATTTTAAATGAAGATATTCCCATTTCCAATGAAATCCTCATAGCAAACCCATTATAAACTTACAGATTCTACAAAAAGAGTGATTCCAAATTGCTGTATCAAAAGAAAGGTTGAACTCTGTTAGTTCAGGACACACATCACAAAGAAGTTTCTGAGAATGCTTCTGTCTAGATTTTACATGAAGACATTCCCGTTTCCTACGAAATCTTCACAACTTTCCAAATATCCTCTTGCAGATTCTACAAAAAGAGTGTTTCCAAACTGCTGTATCAAAAGAAAGGTTCAGCTCTCTTAGTTGACGACACACATCCCAAATAAGATTCTGAGAAAGCCTCTGTCTCGTTTTTATGGGAAGATACTTCCATTTTCACCGTAGGCCTGAAAGCGCTCGAAATGTCCACTTCCAGATACTGCAGAAAGAGTTTTTCAAACCTGCTCTATGAAACTGAATGTTCAGCTCTGAGGCTTGAATGCAGATATCACAAAGTAGTTTCTGACAGTGCTTCTGTCTAGATTTTAGAAGAAGATATTCCCGTTTCCAATGAAATCGTTAGAACTATCTTGATATCCACATACAGATTCTACAAAAAGAGTTTTTCCCAACTGCTCTATAAAAAAAAAGGTTCAACTCTGTTAGTTGAGGTCACTCATCACAAAGAAGTTTCTGAGAATGCTTCTGTCTAGATTTTATATGAAGATTTTCCCGTTTCCAATGAAATCTTCACAGTTATCCAAACATCGACTTGCAGATTCTACAAAAAGAGTGTTTCCAAACTGCTCTATCAAAAGAAAGTATCAACTCTGTTAGTTGAGGACACACATGCCAAATAAGTTTCGGAGAATGCTTCTGTGTAGATTTAATGGGGAGATATTTCGTTTTTCACCATAGGCCCGAATGCGCTCGAAATGTCCACTTCCAGACACTACAGAAAGAGGGTTTCCAACCTGCTCTATGAAAGGGAATGTTCAGCTCCGTGAGTTGAATATAGATATCACAAAGTAGTTTCTGACAGTGCTTCTGTCTAGATTTCAGATGAAGATATTCCCGTTTCCAATGAAATCGTTAGAACTATCTAGATATCCACTTACAGATTCTACAAAAAGAGTGTTTCGAAAGTGCTCTGTCAAAAGAAAGGTTCAACTCTGTTAGTTGAGGACACTCATCATGAAGAAGTTTCTGAGAATGCTTTTGTCAAGATTTTATATGAAGATATTCCCGTTTCCAACGAAATCTTCACAGTTATCCAAATATCCACTTGAAGATTCTACAAAAAGAGTGTTTCCAAACTGCTGTAGCAAAAGAAATGTTGAACTCTGTTAGTTGAGGACAAACATCACAAAGAGGTTTCTGAGAGAGCATCTGTCAAGATTTTATATGAAGATATTACCGTTTCCAATGAAATCTTTACAGTTATCCAAATATCCACTTGCAGATTCTACAAAAAGAGTGTTTCCAAACTGCCATATCAAAAGAAATGATCAAGACTGTTAGTGGAGTAAACTCATCCCAAATAAGTTTCTTAGAATGCTTTTGTCTAGATTTTATGGGATGATATTTCCTTTTTCACCATAGGCCTGAAAGCGCTCGAAATGTCCACTTCCAGATACTACAGAAAGACTGTTTCAAACCTACTCTATGAAAGGGAATGTTCAGCTCTGTGACTTGAATGCAGATATCACAAAGTAGTTTCTGACAGCCCTTCTGTCTAGATTTTAGATGAATATATTCCCGTTTCCAACGAAATCATCTCAGTTATCCAAATATCCACTTACAGATTCTACAAAAACAGTGTTTCCAAACTGCTGTATCCAAAGAAAGGTTCAACTCTGTTAGTTGAGGACACACATCACAAAGAAGTTTCTGAGAATGCTTCTGTCTAGATGTTATATGAAGATATTCCCGTTTCCAATGAAATCTTCACAGTTATGCAAATATCCACTTGAAGATTCTACCAAAAGAGTGTTTCCAAACTGCTGTAGCAAAAGAAATGTTGAACTCTGTTAGTTGAGGACAAACATCACAAAGAAGTTTCTGAGAATGCTTCTGTCTAGATTTTAGATGAAGATATTCCCGTTTGCAACGAAATCATCACAGTTAAACAAATATCCACTTGCAGATTCTACAAAAAGAGTGTTTCCAAACTGCTGTATCAAAAGAAAGTTTCAACTCTGTTAGTTGAGGACACACATCCCAAATAAGTTTCTGAGAACGCTTCTGTGTAGATTTAAAGGGGAGATATTTCGCTTTTCACCATAGGCCCGAATGCGCTCGAAATGTCCACTTCCAGACACTACAGAAAGAGGGTTTCCAACCTGCTCTATGAAAGGGAATGTTCACCTCTGTGACTTCAATGCAGATATCACAAAGTAGTTTCTGACAGTGCTTCTGTCTAGAATTTAGATGAAGATATTCCCGTTTCCAACGAAATCCTTAGGACTATCTCGATATCCAATTACAGATTCCACAAAAAGAGTGTTTCCAAACTGCTCTATAAAAAGAAAGGTTCAACTCTGTAAGTTGAGGACACTCATCACAAAGAAGTTTCTGAGAATGCTTTTGTAAAGGTTTTATATGAAGATATTCCCGTTTCCTATGAAATCTTCACAGTTATCCAAATATCCACTTGAAGATTCTACCAAAAGAGTGTTTCCAAACTGCTGTAGCAAAAGAAATGTTGAACTCTGTTAGTTGAGGACAAACATCACAAAGAAGTTTCTGAGAATGCTTCTGTCAAGATTTTATATGAAGATATTACCGTTTCCAACGAAATCTTTACAGTTATCCAAATATCCACTTGCAGATTCTACAAAAAGAGTGTTTCCAAACTGCTATATCAAAAGAAATGATCAAGTCTGTTAGTGGAGTAAACTCATCCCAAATATGTTTCTTAGAATGCTTTTGTCTAGATTTTATGGGATGATATTTCCTTTTTCACCATAGGCCTGAAAGCGCTCGAAAAGTCCACTTCCAGATACTACAAAAAGACTGTTTCAAACCTACTCTATGAAAGGGAATGTTCAGCTCTGTGACTTGAATGCAGATATCACAAAGTAGTTTCTGACAGCCCTTCTGTCTAGATTTTAGATGAAGATATTCCCGTTTCCAACGAAATCATCACAGTTATCCAAATATCCACTTATAGATTCTACAAAAACAGTGTTTCCACACTGCTGTATCCAAAGAAAGGTTCAACTCTGTTAGTTGAGGACACACATCACAAAGAAGTTTCTGAGAATGCTTCTGTCTAGATTTTATATGAAGATATTCCCGTTTCCAATGAAATCTTCACAGTTATGCAAATATCCACTTGAAGATTCTACAAAAAGAGTGTTTCCAAACTGCTGTAGCAAAAGAAATGTTGAACTCTGTTAGTTGAGGACAAACATCACAAAGAAGTTTCTGAGAATGCTTCTGTCTAGATTTTAGATGGAGATATTCCCGTTTCCAACGAAATCATCACAGTTAAACAAATATCCACTTGCAGATTCTACAAAAAGAGTGTTTCCAAACTGCTCTATCCAAAGAAAGGTTCAACTCTGTTAGTTGAGGACACACATCACAAAGAAGTTTCTGAGAATGCTTCTGTCTAGATTTTAAATGAAGATATTCCCATTTCCAACGAAATCCTCAGAGCTGTCCCAATATCCACTTACAGATTCTACAAAAAGAGTGTTTCCAAACTGCTGTATCAAAAGAAATGTTCAACTCTGTTTGTGGAGGACACACATCACAAAGAAGTTTCTGAGAATGCTTCTGTCTAGATTTTACATGAAGATATTCCCGTTTCCTATGAAATCTTCACAGCTTTCCAAATATCCACTTGCAGATTCTACAAAAAGAGTGTTTCCAAACTGCTGTATCCAAAGAAAGGTTCATCTCTGTTAGTTGAGGACACACATCACAAAGAAGTTTCTGAGAATGCTTCTGTCTAGATTTTAAACGAAGATATTGCCGTTTCCAACGAAATCGTTAGGACTATCTAGATATCCAATTACACATTCCACAAAAAGAGTGTTTCCAAACTGCTCTATCAAAAGAAAGGTGCAACTCTGTTAGTTGAGGACACTCATCACAAAGACGTTTCTGAGAATGCTTCTGTCTAGATTTTATATGAAGATATTCCCGTTTCCAACGAAATCTTCATGGTTATCCAAACATCGACTTCCAGATTATACAAAAAGATTGTTTCCAAACTGCTCTATCAAAAGAAAGGTATAATTCTGTTAGTTGAGGACACACATCCCAAATAAGTTTCTGAGGATGCTTCTGTCTAGATTTTATGGGAAGATATTTCGTTTTTTACCATAGGCCCGAAAGCGCTCGAAATGTCCACTTCCAGACACTACAGAAAGAGGGTTTCAAACCTGCTATATGAAAGGGAATGTTCAGCTCTGTGACTTAAATGCAGATATCACAAAGTAGTTTCTGAAAGTGCTTCTGTCTAGATTTCAGATGAAGATATTCCCGTTTCCAATGAAATCATTAGAACTATCTAGATATCCACTTACAGATTCTACAAAAAGAGTGTTTCGAAAGTGCTCTGTCAAAAGAAAGGTTCAACTCTGTTAGTTGAGGACATTCATCACGAGGAAGTTTCTGAGAATGCTTTTGTCAAGATTTTATATGAAGGTATTCCCGTTTCCAACGAAATCTTCACAGTTATCCAAATATCCACTTGAAGATTCTACAAAAAGAGTGTTTCCAAACTGCTGTAGCAAAAGAAATGTTGAACTCTGTTAGTTGAGGACAAACATCACAAAGAGGTTTCTGAGAAAGCTTCTGTCAAGATTTTATATGAAGATATTACCGTTTCCAACGAAATCTTTACAGTTATCCAAATATCCACTTGCAGATTCTACAAAAAGAGTGTTTCCAAACTGCCATATCAAAAGAAATGATCAAGTCTGTTAGTGGAGTAAACTCATCCTAAATAAGTTTCTTAGAATGCTTTTGTCTAGATTTTATGGGATGATAATTCCTTTTTCACCATAGGCCTGAAAGCGCTCGAAATGTCCACTTCCAGATACTACAGAAAGACTGTTTCAAACCTACTCTATGAAAGGGAATGTTCAGCTCTGTGACTTGTATGCAGATATCACAAAGTAGTTTCTGACAGCCCTTCTGTCTAGATTTTAGATGAAGATATTTCCGTTTCCAACGAAATCATCACAGTTATCCAAATATCCACTTACAGATTCTACAAAAACAGTGTTTCCAAACTGCTGTATCCAAAGAAAGGTTCAACTCTGTTAGTTGAGGACACACATCACAAAGAAGTTTCTGAGAATGCTTCTGTCTAGATTTTATATGAAGATATTCCCGTTTCCAATGAAATCTTCACAGTTATGCAAATATCCACTTGAAGATTCTACAAAAAGAGTGTTTCCAAACTGCTGTAGCAAAAGAAATGTTGAACTCTGTTAGTTGAGGACAAACATCACAAAGAAGTTTCTGAGAATGCTTCTGTCTAGATTTTAGATGAAGATATTCCCGTTTCCAACAAAATCATCACAGTTAAACAAATATCCACTTACAGATTCTACAAAAAGAGTGTTTCCAAACTGCTCTATCCAAAGAAAGGTTCAACTCTGTTAGTTGAGGACACACATCAGAAAGAAGTTTCTGAGAATGCTTCTGTCTAGATTTTACATGCAGATATTCCCGTTTCCAACGAAATCCTCAGAGCTGTCCCAATATCCACTTACAGATTCTACAAAAAGAGTGTTTCCAAACTGCTGTATCAAAAGAAAGGTTCAACTCTGTTAGTTGAGGACACACATCACAAAGAAGTTTCTGAGAATGCTTCTGTCTAGATTTCATATGAAGATATTCCCGTTTCCAACGAAATCTTCACAGTTATCCAAATATCGACTTGCAGATTCTACAAAAAGAGTGTTTCCAAACTGCTCTATCAAAAGAAAGTTTCAACTCTGTTAGTTGAGGACACACATGACAAATAAGTTTCGGAGAATGCTTCTGTGTAGATTTAATGGGGAGATATTTCGTTTTTCACCATAGGCCCGAATGCGCTCAAAATGTCCACTTCCAGACACTACAGAAAGAGGGTTGCCAACCTGCTCTATGAAAGGGAATGTTCAGCTCCGTGAATTGAATGCAGATTTCACAAAGTAGTTTCTGACAGTGCTTCTGTCTAGATTTCAGATGAAGATATTCCCGTTTCCCATGAAATCGTTAGAACTATCTAGATATCCACTTACAGATTCTACAAAAAGAGTGTTTCGAAAGTTCTCTGTCAAAAGAAAGGTTCAACTCTGTTAGTTGAGGACACTCGTCACGAAGAAGTTTCTGAGAATGCTTTTGTCAAGATTTTATATGAAGATATTCCCGTTTCCTATGAAATCTTCACAGTTATCCAAATATCCACTTGAAGATTCTACAAAAAGAGTGTTTCCAAACTGCTGTAGCAAAAGAAATGTTGAACTCTGTTAGTTGAGGACAAACATCACAAAGAAGTTTCTGAGAATGCTTCTGTCTAGGTTTTATATGAAGATATTACCGTTTCCAACGAAATCTTCACAGTTATCCAAATATCCACTTGCAGATTCTACAAAAAGAGTGTTTCCAAACTGCTATATCAAAAGAAATGATCAAGTCTGTTAGTGGAGTAAACTCATCCTAAATATGTTTCTTAGAATGCTTCTGTCTAGATTTTATGGGATGATACTTCCTTTTTCACCATAGGCCTGAAAGCGCTCGAAATGTCCACTTCCAGATACTACAGAAAGACTGTTTCAAACCTACTCTATGAAAGGGAATGTTCAGCTCTGTGACTTGAATGCAGATATCACAAAGTAGTTTCTGACAGCCCTTCTGTCTAGATTTTAGATGAAGATATTCCCGTTTCCAACGAAATCATCACAGTTATCCAAATATCCACTTACAGATTCTACAAAAACAGTTTCCAAACTGCTGTATCCAAAGAAAGGTTCAACTCTGTTAGTTGAGGAAACACATCACAAAGAAGTTTCTGAGAATGCTTCTGTCTAGATTTTATATGAAGATATTCCCGTTTCCAATGAAATCTTCACAGTTAGGCAAATATCCACTTGAAGATTCTACAAAAAGAGTGTTTCCAAACTGCTGTAGCAAAAGAAATGTTGAACTCTGTTAGTTGAGGACAAACATCACAAAGAAGTTTCTGAGAATGCTTCTGTCTAGATTTTAGATGAAGATATTCCCGTTTCCAACGAAATCCTCAGAGCTCTCCCAATATCCACTTACAGATTCTACAAAAAGAGTGTTTCCAAACTGCTGTAGCAAAAGAAAGGTTCAACTCTGTTAGTTGAGGACACACATCACAAAGAAGTTTCTGAGAATGCTTCTGTCTAGATTTTACATGAAGATATTCCCGTTTCCTATGAAATCTTCACAGCTTTCCAAATATCCACTTGCAGATTCTACAAAAAGAGTGTTTCCAAACTGCTGTATCAAAAGA
Source organism: Gorilla gorilla gorilla (assembly GCF_029281585.2). Lineage (NCBI taxonomy): Eukaryota > Metazoa > Chordata > Mammalia > Primates > Hominidae > Gorilla > Gorilla gorilla. The sequence goes on from NC_073237.2 coordinate 19,636,623, forward strand.
AAGGTTCAACTCTCTTAGTTGAGGACACACATCCCAAATAAGTTTCTGAGAAATCTTCTGTCTCGTTTTTATGGGAGGATACTTCCTTTTTCACCGTAGGCCTGAAAGCGCTCGAAATGTCCACTTGCAGATACTGCAGAAAGAGTGTTTCAAACCTGCTCTATGAAACGGAATGTTCAGCTCTGAGGCTTGAATGCAGATATCACAAAGTAGTTTCTGACAGTGCTTCTGTCTAGATTTCAGAAGAAGATATTCCCGTTTCCAATGAAATCGTTAGAACTATCTTGATATTCACATACAGATTCTACAAAAAGAGTGTTTCCAAACTGCTCTAGAAAAAGAAAGGTTCAACTCTGTTAGTTGAGGACACTCATCACAAAGAAGTTTCTGAGAATGCTTCTGTCTGGATTTTATATGAAGATATTCCCGTTTCCAACGAAATCTTCACAGTTATCCAAACATCGACTTGCAGATTCTACAAAAAGAGTGTTTCCAAACTGCTCTATCAAAAGAAAGTTTCAACTCTGTTAGTTGAGGACACACATCCCAAATAAGTTTCTGAGAACGCTTCTGTGTAGATTTAAAGGGGAGATATTTCGTTTTTCACCATAGGCCCGAATGCGCTCGAAATGTCCACTTCCAGACACTACAGAAAGAGGGTTTCCAACCTGCTCTATGAAAGGGAATGTTCACCTCTGTGACTTGAATGCAGATATCACAAAGTAGTTTCTGACAGTGCTTCTGTCTAGAATTTAGATGAAGATATTCCCGTTTCCAACGAAATCCTTAGGACTATCTAGATATCCAATTACAGATTCCACAAAAAGAGTGTTTCCAAACTGCTCTATTAAAAGAAAGGTTCAACTCTGTAAGTTGAGGACACTCATCACAAAGAAGTTTCTGAGAATGCTTTTGTAAAGGTTTTATATGAAGATATTCCCGTTTCCTATGAAATCTTCACAGTTATCCAAATATCCACTTGAAGATTCTACCAAAAGAGTGTTTCCAAACTGCTGTAGCAAAAGAAATGTTGAACTCTGTTAGTTGAGGACAAACATCACAAAGAAGTTTCTGAGAATGCTTCTGTCAAGATTTTATATGAAGATATTACCGTTTCCAACGAAATCTTTACAGTTATCCAAATATCCACTTGCAGATTCTACAAAAAGAGTGTCTCCAAACTGCTATATCAAAAGAAATGATCAAGTCTGTTAGTGGAGTAAACTCATCCCAAATATGTTTCTTAGAATACTTTTGTCTAGATTTTATGGGATGATATTTCCTTTTTCACCATAGGCCTGAAAGCGCTCGAAAAGTCCACTTCCAGATACTACAAAAAGACTGTTTCAAACCTACTCTATGAAAGGGAATGTTCAGCTCTGTGACTTGAATGCAGATATCACAAAGTAGTTTCTGACAGCCCTTCTGTCTAGATTTTAGATGAAGATATTCCCGTTTCCAACGAAATCATCACAGTTATCCAAATATCCACTTATAGATTCTACAAAAACAGTGTTTCCACACTGCTGTATCCAAAGAAAGGTTCAACTCTGTTAGTTGAGGACACACATCACAAAGAAGTTTCTGAGAATGCTTCTGTCTAGATTTTAAATGAAGATATTCCCATTTCCAATGAAATCCTCATAGCAAACCCATTATAAACTTACAGATTCTACAAAAAGAGTGATTCCAAATTGCTGTATCAAAAGAAAGGTTGAACTCTGTTAGTTCAGGACACACATCACAAAGAAGTTTCTGAGAATGCTTCTGTCTAGATTTTACATGAAGACATTCCCGTTTCCTACGAAATCTTCACAACTTTCCAAATATCCTCTTGCAGATTCTACAAAAAGAGTGTTTCCAAACTGCTGTATCAAAAGAAAGGTTCAGCTCTCTTAGTTGACGACACACATCCCAAATAAGATTCTGAGAAAGCCTCTGTCTCGTTTTTATGGGAAGATACTTCCTTTTTCACCGTAGGCCTGAAAGCGCTCGAAATGTCCACTTCCAGATACTGCAGAAAGAGTTTTTCAAACCTGCTCTATGAAACGGAATGTTCAGCTCTGAGGCTTGAATGCAGATATCACAAAGTAGTTTCTGACAGTGCTTCTGTCTAGATTTTAGAAGAAGATATTCCCGTTTCCAATGAAATCGTTAGAACTATCTTGATATCCACATACAGATTCTACAAAAAGAGTTTTTACAAACTGCTCTATAAAAAAAAAGGTTCAACTCTGTTAGTTGAGGACACTCATCACAAAGAAGTTTCTGAGAATGCTTCTGTCTAGATTTTATATGAAGATTTTCCCGTTTCCAATGAAATCTTCACAGTTATCCAAACATCGACTTGCAGATTCTACAAAAAGAGTGTTTCCAAACTGCTCTATCAAAAGAAAGTATCAACTCTGTTAGTTGAGGACACACATGCCAAATAAGTTTCGGAGAATGCTTCTGTGTAGATTTAATGGGGAGATATTTCGTTTTTCACCATAGGCCCGAATGCGCTCGAAATGTCCACTTCCAGACACTACAGAAAGAGGGTTTCCAACCTGCTCAATGAAAGGGAATGTTCAGCTCCGTGAGTTGAATGTAGATATCACAAAGTAGTTTCTGACAGTGCTTCTGTCTAGATTTCAGATGAAGATATTCCCGTTTCCAATGAAATCGTTAGAACTATCTAGATATCCACTTACAGATTCTACAAAAAGAGTGTTTCGAAAGTGCTCTGTCAAAAGAAAGGTTCAACTCTGTTAGTTGAGGACATTCATCACGAAGAAGTTTCTGAGAATGCTTTTGTCAAGATTTTATATGAAGGTATTCCCGTTTCCAACGAAATCTTCACAGTTATCCAAATATCCACTTGAAGATTCTACAAAAAGAGTGTTTCCAAACTGCTGTAGCAAAAGAAATGTTGAACTCTGTTAGTTGAGGACAAACATCACAAAGAGGTTTCTGAGAAAGCTTCTGTCAAGATTTTATATGAAGATATTACCGTTTCCAACGAAATCTTTACAGTTATCCAAATATCCACTTGCAGATTCTACAAAAAGAGTGTTTCCAAACTGCCATATCAAAAGAAATGATCAAGTCTGTTAGTGGAGTAAACTCATCCTAAATAAGTTTCTTAGAATGCTTTTGTCTAGATTTTATGGGATGATAATTCCTTTTTCACCATAGGCCTGAAAGCGCTCGAAAAGTCCACTTCCAGATACTACAAAAAGACTGTTTCAAACCTACTCTATGAAAGGGAATGTTCAGCTCTGTGACTTGAATGCAGATATCACAAAGTAGTTTCTGACAGCCCTTCTGTCTAGATTTTAGATGAAGATATTCCCGTTTCCAACGAAATCATCACAGTTATCCAAATATCCACTTACAGATTCTACAAAAACAGTTTCCAAACTGCTGTATCCAAAGAAAGGTGCAACTCTGTTAGTTGAGGACACTCATCACAAAGACGTTTCTGAGAATGCTTCTGTCTAGATTTTATATGAAGATATTCCCGTTTCCAACGAAATCTTCATGGTTATCCAAACATCGACTTCCAGATTATACAAAAAGATTGTTTCCAAACTGCTCTATCAAAAGAAAGGTATAATTCTGTTAGTTGAGGACACACATCCCAAATAAGTTTCTGAGGATGCTTCTGTCTAGATTTTATGGGAAGATATTTCGTTTTTTACCATAGGCCCGAAAGCGCTCGAAATGTCCACTTCCAGACACTACAGAAAGAGGGTTTCAAACCTGCTATATGAAAGGGAATGTTCAGCTCTGTGACTTAAATGCAGATATCACAAAGTAGTTTCTGAAAGTGCTTCTGTCTAGATTTCAGATGAAGATATTCCCGTTTCCAATGAAATCATTAGAACTATCTAGATATCCACTTACAGATTCTACAAAAAGAGTGTTTCCAAAGTGCTCTGTCAAAAGAAAGGTTCAACTCTGTTAGTTGAGGACACTCCTCACAAAGAAGTTTCTGAGAATGCTTCTGTCTAGATTTTATATGAAGATATTCCCGTTTCCAACGAAATCTTCACAGTTATCCAAATATCCACTTGAAGATTCTACAAAAAGAGTGTTTCCAAACTGCTGTAGCAAGAGTAATTTTGCGCTCTGTTAGTTGAGGACACACATCACAAAGAAGTTTCTGAGAATGCTTCTGTCTAGGTTTTATACGAAGATATTACCGTTTCCAACGAAATCTTCACAGTTATCCAAATATCCACTTGCAGAATCTACAAAAAGAGTGTTTCCAAACTGCTATATCAAAAGAAAGGATCAACTCTGTTAGTTGAGGAAACACATCCCAAATAAGTTTCTGAGAATGCTTCTGTCTAGATTTTATGGGATGATATTTCCTTTTTCACCATAGGCCTGAAATCGCTCGAAATGTCCACTTCCAGATACTACAGAAAGACTGTTTCAAACCTACTCTATGAATGGAAATGTTCAGCTCTGTGACTTGAATGCAGATATCGCAAAGTAGTTTCAGACAGCGCTTCTGTCTAGATTTTAGATGAAGGTATTCCCGTTTCCAACGAAATCATCACAGTTATCCAAATATCCACTTACATATTCTACAAAAAGAGTGTTTCCAAACTGCTCTATCCAAAGAAAGGTTCAACTCTGTTAGTTGAGGACACACATCACAAAGAAGTTTCTGAGAATGCTTCTGTCTAGATTTTAAATGAAGATATTCCCATTTCCAATGAAATCCTCATAGCAAACCCATTATAAACTTACAGATTCTACAAAAAGAGTGATTCCAAATTGCTGTATCAAAAGAAAGGTTGAACTCTGTTAGTTCAGGACACACATCACAAAGAAGTTTCTGAGAATGCTTCTGTCTAGATTTTACATGAAGACATTCCCGTTTCCTACGAAATCTTCACAACTTTCCAAATATCCTCTTGCAGATTCTACAAAAAGAGTGTTTCCAAACTGCTGTATCAAAAGAAAGGTTCAGCTCTCTTAGTTGACGACACACATCCCAAATAAGATTCTGAGAAAGCCTCTGTCTCGTTTTTATGGGAAGATACTTCCATTTTCACCGTAGGCCTGAAAGCGCTCGAAATGTCCACTTCCAGATACTGCAGAAAGAGTTTTTCAAACCTGCTCTATGAAACGGAATGTTCAGCTCTGAGGCTTGAATGCAGATATCACAAAGTAGTTTCTGACAGTGCTTCTGTCTAGATTTTAGAAGAAGATATTCCCGTTTCCAATGAAATCGTTAGAACTATCTTGATATCCACATACAGATTCTACAAAAAGAGTTTTTCCCAACTGCTCTATAAAAAAAAAGGTTCAACTCTGTTAGTTGAGGTCACTCATCACAAAGAAGTTTCTGAGAATGCTTCTGTCTAGATTTTATATGAAGATTTTCCCGTTTCCAATGAAATCTTCACAGTTATCCAAACATCGACTTGCAGATTCTACAAAAAGAGTGTTTCCAAACTGCTCTATCAAAAGAAAGTATCAACTCTGTTAGTTGAGGACACACATGCCAAATAAGTTTCGGAGAATGCTTCTGTGTAGATTTAATGGGGAGATATTTCGTTTTTCACCATAGGCCCGAATGCGCTCGAAATGTCCACTTCCAGACACTACAGAAAGAGGGTTTCCAACCTGCTCTATGAAAGGGAATGTTCAGCTCCGTGAGTTGAATATAGATATCACAAAGTAGTTTCTGACAGTGCTTCTGTCTAGATTTCAGATGAAGATATTCCCGTTTCCAATGAAATCGTTAGAACTATCTAGATATCCACTTACAGATTCTACAAAAAGAGTGTTTCGAAAGTGCTCTGTCAAAAGAAAGGTTCAACTCTGTTAGTTGAGGACACTCATCATGAAGAAGTTTCTGAGAATGCTTTTGTCAAGATTTTATATGAAGATATTTCCGTTTCTTATGAAATCTTCACAGTTATCCAAATATCCACTTGAAGATTCTACAAAAAGAGTGTTTCCAAACTGCTGTAGCAAAAGAAATGTTGAACTCTGTTAGTTGAGGACAAACATCACAAAGAGGTTTCTGAGAGAGCATCTGTCAAGATTTTATATGAAGATATTACCGTTTCCAATGAAATCTTTACAGTTATCCAAATATCCACTTGCAGATTCTACAAAAAGAGTGTTTCCAAACTGCCATATCAAAAGAAATGATCAAGTCTGTTAGTGGAGTAAACTCATCCCAAATAAGTTTCTTAGAATGCTTTTGTCTAGATTTTATGGGATGATATTTCCTTTTTCACCATAGGCCTGAAAGCGCTCGAAATGTCCACTTCCAGATACTACAGAAAGACTGTTTCAAACCTACTCTATGAAAGGGAATGTTCAGCTCTGTGACTTGAATGCAGATATCACAAAGTAGTTTCTGACAGCCCTTCTGTCTAGATTTTAGATGAATATATTCCCGTTTCCAACGAAATCATCACAGTTATCCAAATATCCACTTACAGATTCTACAAAAACAGTGTTTCCAAACTGCTGTATCCAAAGAAAGGTTCAACTCTGTTAGTTGAGGACACACATCACAAAGAAGTTTCTGAGAATGCTTCTGTCTAGATGTTATATGAAGATATTCCCGTTTCCAATGAAATCTTCACAGTTATGCAAATATCCACTTGAAGATTCTACCAAAAGGGTGTTTCCAAACTGCTGTAGCAAAAGAAATGTTGAACTCTGTTAGTTGAGGACAAACATCACAAAGAAGTTTCTGAGAATGCTTCTGTCTAGATTTTAGATGAAGATATTCCCGTTTCCAACGAAATCATCACAGTTAAACAAATATCCACTTGCAGATTCTACAAAAAGAGTGTTTCCAAACTGCTGTATCAAAAGAAAGTTTCAACTCTGTTAGTTGAGGACACACATCCCAAATAAGTTTCTGAGAACGCTTCTGTGTAGATTTAAAGGGGAGATATTTCGCTTTTCACCATAGGCCCGAATGCGCTCGAAATGTCCACTTCCAGACACTACAGAAAGAGGGTTTCCAACCTGCTCTATGAAAGGGAATGTTCACCTCTGTGACTTCAATGCAGATATCACAAAGTAGTTTCTGACAGTGCTTCTGTCTAGAATTTAGATGAAGATATTCCCGTTTCCAACGAAATCCTTAGGACTATCTCGATATCCAATTACAGATTCCACAAAAAGAGTGTTTCCAAACTGCTCTATAAAAAGAAAGGTTCAACTCTGTAAGTTGAGGACACTCATCACAAAGAAGTTTCTGAGAATGCTTTTGTAAAGGTTTTATATGAAGATATTCCCGTTTCCTATGAAATCTTCACAGTTATCCAAATATCCACTTGAAGATTCTACCAAAAGAGTGTTTCCAAACTGCTGTAGCAAAAGAAATGTTGAACTCTGTTAGTTGAGGACAAACATCACAAAGAAGTTTCTGAGAATGCTTCTGTCAAGATTTTATATGAAGATATTACCGTTTCCAACGAAATCTTTACAGTTATCCAAATATCCACTTGCAGATTCTACAAAAAGAGTGTTTCCAAACTGCTATATCAAAAGAAATGATCAAGTCTGTTAGTGGAGTAAACTCATCCCAAATATGTTTCTTAGAATGCTTTTGTCTAGATTTTATGGGATGATATTTCCTTTTTCACCATAGGCCTGAAAGCGCTCGAAAAGTCCACTTCCAGATACTACAAAAAGACTGTTTCAAACCTACTCTATGAAAGGGAATGTTCAGCTCTGTGACTTGAATGCAGATATCACAAAGTAGTTTCTGACAGCCCTTCTGTCTAGATTTTAGATGAAGATATTCCCGTTTCCAACGAAATCATCACAGTTATCCAAATATCCACTTATAGATTCTACAAAAACAGTGTTTCCACACTGCTGTATCCAAAGAAAGGTTCAACTCTGTTAGTTGAGGACACACATCACAAAGAAGTTTCTGAGAATGCTTCTGTCTAGATTTTATATGAAGATATTCCCGTTTCCAATGAAATCTTCACAGTTATGCAAATATCCACTTGAAGATTCTACAAAAAGAGTGTTTCCAAACTGCTGTAGCAAAAGAAATGTTGAACTCTGTTAGTTGAGGACAAACATCACAAAGAAGTTTCTGAGAATGCTTCTGTCTAGATTTTAGATGGAGATATTCCCGTTTCCAACGAAATCATCACAGTTAAACAAATATCCACTTGCAGATTCTACAAAAAGAGTGTTTCCAAACTGCTCTATCCAAAGAAAGGTTCAACTCTGTTAGTTGAGGACACACATCACAAAGAAGTTTCTGAGAATGCTTCTGTCTAGATTTTAAATGAAGATATTCCCATTTCCAACGAAATCCTCAGAGCTGTCCCAATATCCACTTACAGATTCTACAAAAAGAGTGTTTCCAAACTGCTGTATCAAAAGAAATGTTCAACTCTGTTTGTGGAGGACACACATCACAAAGAAGTTTCTGAGAATGCTTCTGTCTAGATTTTACATGAAGATATTCCCGTTTCCTATGAAATCTTCACAGCTTTCCAAATATCCACTTGCAGATTCTACAAAAAGAGTGTTTCCAAACTGCTGTATCCAAAGAAAGGTTCATCTCTGTTAGTTGAGGACACACATCACAAAGAAGTTTCTGAGAATGCTTCTGTCTAGATTTTAAACGAAGATATTGCCGTTTCCAACGAAATCGTTAGGACTATCTAGATATCCAATTACACATTCCACAAAAAGAGTGTTTCCAAACTGCTCTATCAAAAGAAAGGTGCAACTCTGTTAGTTGAGGACACTCATCACAAAGACGTTTCTGAGAATGCTTCTGTCTAGATTTTATATGAAGATATTCCCGTTTCCAACGAAATCTTCATGGTTATCCAAACATCGACTTCCAGATTATACAAAAAGATTGTTTCCAAACTGCTCTATCAAAAGAAAGGTATAATTCTGTTAGTTGAGGACACACATCCCAAATAAGTTTCTGAGGATGCTTCTGTCTAGATTTTATGGGAAGATATTTCGTTTTTTACCATAGGCCCGAAAGCGCTCGAAATGTCCACTTCCAGACACTACAGAAAGAGGGTTTCAAACCTGCTATATGAAAGGGAATGTTCAGCTCTGTGACTTAAATGCAGATATCACAAAGTAGTTTCTGAAAGTGCTTCTGTCTAGATTTCAGATGAAGATATTCCCGTTTCCAATGAAATCGTTAGAACTATCTAGATATCCACTTACAGATTCTACAAAAAGAGTGTTTCGAAAGTGCTCTGTCAAAAGAAAGGTTCAACTCTGTTAGTTGAGGACATTCATCACGAGGAAGTTTCTGAGAATGCTTTTGTCAAGATTTTATATGAAGGTATTCCCGTTTCCAACGAAATCTTCACAGTTATCCAAATATCCACTTGAAGATTCTACAAAAAGAGTGTTTCCAAACTGCTGTAGCAAAAGAAATGTTGAACTCTGTTAGTTGAGGACAAACATCACAAAGAGGTTTCTGAGAAAGCTTCTGTCAAGATTTTATATGAAGATATTACCGTTTCCAACGAAATCTTTACAGTTATCCAAATATCCACTTGCAGATTCTACAAAAAGAGTGTTTCCAAACTGCCATATCAAAAGAAATGATCAAGTCTGTTAGTGGAGTAAACTCATCCTAAATAAGTTTCTTAGAATGCTTTTGTCTAGATTTTATGGGATGATAATTCCTTTTTCACCATAGGCCTGAAAGCGCTCGAAATGTCCACTTCCAGATACTACAGAAAGACTGTTTCAAACCTACTCTATGAAAGGGAATGTTCAGCTCTGTGACTTGAATGCAGATATCACAAAGTAGTTTCTGACAGCCCTTCTGTCTAGATTTTAGATGAAGATATTCCCGTTTCCAATGAAATCATCACAGTTATCCAAATATCCACTTATAGATTCTACAAAAACAGTGTTTCCACACTGCTGTATCCAAAGAAAGGTTCAACTCTGTTAGTTGAGGACACACATCACAAAGAAGTTTCTGAGAATGCTTCTGTCTAGATTTTATATGAAGATATTCCCGTTTCCAATGAAATCTTCACAGTTATGCAAATATCCACTTGAAGATTCTACAAAAAGAGTGTTTCCAAACTGCTGTATCAAAAGAAAGGTTCAACTCTGTTAGTTGAGGACACACATCACAAAGAAGTTTCTGAGAATGCTTCTGTCTAGATTTTACATGAAGATATTCCCGTTTCCTATGAAATCTTCACATCTTTCCAAATATCCACTTGCAGATTCTACAAAAAGAGTGTTTCCAAACTGCTGTATCAAAAGAAAGGTTCAACTCTCTTAGTTGAGGACACACATCCCAAATAAGTTTCTGAGAAATCCTCTGTCTCGTTTTTATGGGAAGATACTTCCTTTTTCACCGTAGGCCTGAAAGCGCTCGAAATGTCCACTTGCAGATACTGCAGAAAGAGTGTTTCAAACCTGCTCTATGAAGCGGAATGTTCAGCTCTGAGGCTTGAATGCAGATATCACAAAGTAGTTTCTGACAGTGCTTCTGTCTAGATTTTAGAAGATATTCAGGTTTCCAATGAAATCGTTAGAACTATCTTGATATCCACATACAGATTCTACAAAAAGAGTGTTTCCAAACTGCTCTATAAAAAGAAAGTTTCATCTCTATTAGTTGAGGACACTCATCACAAAGAAGTTTCTGAGAATGCTTCTGTCTAGATTTTATATGAAGATATTCCCGTTTCCAATGAAATCTTCACAGTTATCCAAATATCGACTTGCAGATTCTACAAAAAGAGTGTTTCCAAACTGCTCTATCAAAAGAAAGTTTCAACTCTGTTAGTTGAGGACACACATGACAAATAAGTTTCGGAGAATGCTTCTGTGTAGATTTAATGGGGAGATATTTCGTTTTTCACCATAGGCCCGAATGCGCTCAAAATGTCCACTTCCAGACACTACAGAAAGAGGATTGCCAACCTGCTCTATGAAAGGGAATGTTCAGCTCCGTGAATTGAATGCAGATTTCACAAAGTAGTTTCTGACAGTGCTTCTGTCTAGATTTCAGATGAAGATATTCCCGTTTCCCATGAAATCGTTAGAACTATCTAGATATCCACTTACAGATTCTACAAAAAGAGTGTTTCGAAAGTTCTCTGTCAAAAGAAAGGTTCAACTCTGTTAGTTGAGGACACTCGTCACGAAGAAGTTTCTGAGAATGCTTTTGTCAAGATTTTATATGAAGATATTCCCGTTTCCTATGAAATCTTCACAGTTATCCAAATATCCACTTGAAGATTCTACAAAAAGAGTGTTTCCAAACTGCTGTAGCAAAAGAAATGTTGAACTCTGTTAGTTGAGGACAAACATCACAAAGAAGTTTCTGAGAATGCTTCTGTCAAGATTTTATATGAAGATATTACCGTTTCCAACGAAATCTTCACAGTTATCCAAATATCCACTTGCAGATTCTACAAAAAGAGTGTTTCCAAACTGCTATATCAAAAGAAATGATCAAGTCTGTTAGTGGAGTAAACTCATCCTAAATAAGTTTCTTAGAATGCTTCTGTCTAGATTTTATGGGATGATACTTCCTTTTTCACCATAGGCCTGAAAGAGCTCGAAATGTCCACTTCCAGATACTACAGAAAGACTGTTTCAAACCTACTCTATGAAAGGGAATGTTCAGCTCTGTGACTTGAATGCAGATATCACAAAGTAGTTTCTGACAGCCCTTCTGTCTAGATTTTAGATGAAGATATTCCCGTTTCCAACGAAATCATCACAGTTATCCAAATATCCACTTACAGATTCTACAAAAACAGTTTCCAAACTGCTGTATCCAAAGAAAGGTTCAACTCTGTTAGTTGAGGAAACACATCACAAAGAAGTTTCTGAGAATGTTTCTGTCTAGATTTTATATGAAGATATTCCCGTTTCCAATGAAATCTTCACAGTTAGGCAAATATCCACTTGAAGATTCTACAAAAAGAGTGTTTCCAAACTGCTGTAGCAAAAGAAATGTTGAACCCTGTTAGTTGAGGACAAACATCACAAAGAAGTTTCTGAGAATGCTTCTGTCTAGATTTTAGATGAAGATATTCCCGTTTCCAACGAAATCCTCAGTGCTCTCCCAATATCCACTTACAGATTCTACAAAAAGAGTGTTTCCAAACTGCTGTAGCAAAAGAAAGGTTCAACTCTGTTAGTTGAGGACACACATCACAAAGAAGTTTCTGAGAATGCTTCTGTCTAGATTTTACATGAAGATATTCCCGTTTCCTATGAAATCTTCACAGCTTTCCAAATATCCACTTGCAGATTCTACAAAAAGAGTGTTTCCAAACTGCTGTATCAAAAGAAAGGTTCAACTCTCTTAGTTGAGGACACACATCCCAAATAAGTTTCTGAGAAATCTTCTGTCTCGTTTTTATGGGAGGATACTTCCTTTTTCACCGTAGGCCTGAAAGCGCTCGAAATGTCCACTTGCAGATACTGCAGAAAGAGTGTTTCAAACCTGCTCTATGAAACGGAATGTTCAGCTCTGAGGCTTGAATGCAGATATCACAAAGTAGTTTCTGACAGTGCTTCTGTCTAGATTTCAGAAGAAGATATTCCCGTTTCCAATGAAATCGTTAGAACTATCTTGATATCCACATACAGATTCTACAAAAAGAGTGTTTCCAAACTGCTCTAGAAAAAGAAAGGTTCAACTCTGTTAGTTGAGGACACTCATCACAAAGAAGTTTCTGAGAATGCTTCTGTCTGGATTTTATATGAAGATATTCCCGTTTCCAACGAAATCTTCACAGTTATCCAAACATCGACTTGCAGATTCTACAAAAAGAGTGTTTCCAAACTGCTCTATCAAAAGAAAGTTTCAACTCTGTTAGTTGAGGACACACATCCCAAATAAGTTTCTGAGAACGCTTCTGTGTAGATTTAAAGGGGAGATATTTCGTTTTTCACCATAGGCCCGAATGCGCTCGAAATGTCCACTTCCAGACACTACAGAAAGAGGGTTTCCAACCTGCTCTATGAAAGGGAATGTTCACCTCTGTGACTTGAATGCAGATATCACAAAGTAGTTTCTGACAGTGCTTCTGTCTAGAATTTAGATGAAGATATTCCCGTTTCCAACGAAATCCTTAGGACTATCTAGATATCCAATTACAGATTCCACAAAAAGAGTGTTTCCAAACTGCTCTATTAAAAGAAAGGTTCAACTCTGTAAGTTGAGGACACTCATCACAAAGAAGTTTCTGAGAATGCTTTTGTAAAGGTTTTATATGAAGATATTCCCGTTTCCTATGAAATCTTCACAGTTATCCAAATATCCACTTGAAGATTCTACCAAAAGAGTGTTTCCAAACTGCTGTAGCAAAAGAAATGTTGAACTCTGTTAGTTGAGGACAAACATCACAAAGAAGTTTCTGAGAATGCTTCTGTCAAGATTTTATATGAAGATATTACCGTTTCCAACGAAATCTTTACAGTTATCCAAATATCCACTTGCAGATTCTACAAAAAGAGTGTTTCCAAACTGCTATATCAAAAGAAATGATCAAGTCTGTTAGTGGAGTAAACTCATCCCAAATATGTTTCTTAGAATGCTTTTGTCTAGATTTTATGGGATGATATTTCCTTTTTCACCATAGGCCTGAAAGCGCTCGAAATGTCCACTTCCAGATACTACAAAAAGACTGTTTCAAACCTACTCTATGAAAGGGAATGTTCAGCTCTGTGACTTGAATGCAGATATCACAAAGTAGTTTCTGACAGCCCTTCTGTCTAGATTTTAGATGAAGATATTCCCGTTTCCAACGAAATCATCACAGTTATACAAATATCCACTTATAGATTCTACAAAAACAGTGTTTCCACACTGCTGTATCCAAAGAAAGGTTCAACTCTGTTAGTTGAGGACACACATCACAAAGAAGTTTCTGAGAATGCTTCTGTCTAGATTTTATATGAAGATATTCCCGTTTCAAATGAAATCTTCACAGTTATGCAAATATCCACTTGAAGATTCTACAAAAAGAGTGTTTCCAAACTGCTGTAGCAAAAGAAATGTTGAACTCTGTTAGTTGAGGACAAACATCACAAAGAAGTTTCTGAGAATGCTTCTGTCAAGATTTTATATGAAGATATTACCGTTTCCAACGAAATCATCACAGTTATCCAAATATCCACTTATAGATTCTACAAAAACAGTGTTTCCACACTGCTGTATCCAAAGAAAGGTTCAACTCTGTTAGTTGAGGACACACATCACAAAGAAGTTTCTGAGAATGCTTCTGTCTAGATTTTAAATGAAGATATTCCCATTTCCAATGAAATCCTCATAGCAAACCCATTATAAACTTACAGATTCTACAAAAAGAGTGATTCCAAATTGCTGTATCAAAAGAAAGGTTGAACTCTGTTAGTTCAGGACACACATCACAAAGAAGTTTCTGAGAATGCTTCTGTCTAGATTTTACATGAAGACATTCCCGTTTCCTACGAAATCTTCACAACTTTCCAAATATCCTCTTGCAGATTCTACAAAAAGAGTGTTTCCAAACTGCTGTATCAAAAGAAAGGTTCAGCTCTCTTAGTTGACGACACACATCCCAAATAAGATTCTGAGAAAGCCTCTGTCTCGTTTTTATGGGAAGATACTTCCTTTTTCACCGTAGGCCTGAAAGCGCTCGAAATGTCCACTTCCAGATACTGCAGAAAGAGTTTTTCAAACCTGCTCTATGAAACGGAATGTTCAGCTCTGAGGCTTGAATGCAGATATCACAAAGTAGTTTCTGACAGTGCTTCTGTCTAGATTTTAGAAGAAGATATTCCCGTTTCCAATGAAATCGTTAGAACTATCTTGATATCCACATACAGATTCTACAAAAAGAGTTTTTCCAAACTGCTCTATAAAAAAAAAGGTTCAACTCTGTTAGTTGAGGACACTCATCACAAAGAAGTTTCTGAGAATGCTTCTGTCTAGATTTTATATGAAGATTTTCCCGTTTCCAATGAAATCTTCACAGTTATCCAAACATCGACTTGCAGATTCTACAAAAAGAGTGTTTCCAAACTGCTCTATCAAAAGAAAGTATCAACTCTGTTAGTTGAGGACACACATGCCAAATAAGTTTCGGAGAATGCTTCTGTGTAGATTTAATGGGGAGATATTTCGTTTTTCACCATAGGCCCGAATGCGCTCGAAATGTCCACTTCCAGACACTACAGAAAGAGGGTTTCCAACCTGCTCAATGAAAGGGAATGTTCAGCTCCGTGAGTTGAATGTAGATATCACAAAGTAGTTTCTGACAGTGCTTCTGTCTAGATTTCAGAAGAAGATACTCCCGTTTCCAATGAAATCGTTAGAACTATCTAGATATCCACTTACAGATTCTACAAAAAGAGTGTTTCGAAAGTGCTCTGTCAAAAGAAAGGTTCAACTCTGTTAGTTGAGGACACTCATCACGAGGAAGTTTCTGAGAATGCTTTTGTCAAGATTTTATATGAAGGTATTCCCGTTTCCAACGAAATCTTCACAGTTATCCAAATATCCACTTGAAGATTCTACAAAAAGAGTGTTTCCAAACTGCTGTAGCAAAAGAAATGTTGAACTCTGTTAGTTGAGGACAAACATCACAAAGAGGTTTCTGAGAAAGCTTCTGTCAAGATTTTATATGAAGATATTACCGTTTCCAACGAAATCTTTACAGTTATCCAAATATCCACTTGCAGATTCTACAAAAAGAGTGTTTCCAAACTGCCATATCAAAAGAAATGATCAAGTCTGTTAGTGGAGTAAACTCATCCTAAATAAGTTTCTTAGAATGCTTTTGTCTAGATTTTATGGGATGATAATTCCTTTTTCACCATAGGCCTGAAAGCACTCGAAATGTCCACTTCCAGATACTAAAGAAAGACTGTTTCAAACCTACTCTATGAAAGGGAATGTTCAGCTCTGTGACATGAATGCAGATATCACAAAGTAGTTTCTGACAGCCCTTCTGTCTAGATTTTAGATGAAGATATTCCCGTTTCCAACGAAATCATCACAGTTATCCAAATATCCACTTACAGATTCTACAAAAACAGTGTTTCCAAACTGCTGTATCCAAAGAAAGGTTCAACTCTGTTAGTTGAGGACACACATCACAAAGAAGTTTCTGAGAATGCTTCTGTCTAGATTTTATATGAAGATATTCCCGTTTCCAATGAAATCTTCACAGTTATGCAAATATCCACTTGAAGATTCTACAAAAAGAGTGTTTCCAAACTGCTGTAGCAAAAGAAATGTTGAACTCTGTTAGTTGAGGACAAACATCACAAAGAAGTTTCTGAGAATGCTTCTGTCTAGATTTTAGATGAAGATATTCCCGTTTCCAACAAAATCATCACAGTTAAACAAATATCCACTTACAGATTCTACAAAAAGAGTGTTTCCAAACTGCTCTATCCAAAGAAAGGTTCAACTCTGTTAGTTGAGGACACACATCAGAAAGAAGTTTCTGAGAATGCTTCTGTCTAGATTTTACATGAAGATATTCCCGTTTCCAACGAAATCCTCAGAGCTGTCCCAATATCCACTTACAGATTCTACAAAAAGAGTGTTTCCAAACTGCTGTATCAAAAGAAAGGTTCAACTCTGTTAGTTGAGGACACACATCACAAAGAAGTTTCTGAGAATGCTTCTGTCTAGATTTTACATGAAGATATTCCCGTTTCCTATGAAATCTTCACATCTTTCCAAATATCCACTTGCAGATTCTACAAAAAGAGTGTTTCCAAACTGCTGTATCAAAAGAAAGGTTCAACTCTCTTAGTTGAGGACACACATCCCAAATAAGTTTCTGAGAAATCCTCTGTCTCGTTTTTATGGGAAGATACTTCCTTTTTCACCGTAGGCCTGAAAGCGCTCGAAATGTCCACTTGCAGATACTGCAGAAAGAGTGTTTCAAACCTGCTCTATGAAACGGAATGTTCAGCTCTGAGGCTTGAATGCAGATATCACAAAGTAGTTTCTGACAGTGCTTCTGTCTAGATTTTAGAAGATATTCAGGTTTCCAATGAAATCGTTAGAACTATCTTGATATCCACATACAGATTCTACAAAAAGAGTGTTTCCAAACTGCTCTATAAAAAGAAAGTTTCATCTCTATTAGTTGAGGACACTCATCACAAAGAAGTTTCTGAGAATGCTTCTGTCTAGATTTTATATGAAGATATTCCCGTTTCCAATGAAATCTTCACAGTTATCCAAATATCGACTTGCAGATTCTACAAAAAGAGTGTTTCCAAACTGCTCTATCAAAAGAAAGTTTCAACTCTGTTAGTTGAGGACACACATGACAAATAAGTTTCGGAGAATGCTTCTGTGTAGATTTAATGGGGAGATATTTCGTTTTTCACCATAGGCCCGAATGCGCTCAAAATGTCCACTTCCAGACACTACAGAAAGAGGATTGCCAACCTGCTCTATGAAAGGGAATGTTCAGCTCCGTGAATTGAATGCAGATTTCACAAAGTAGTTTCTGACAGTGCTTCTGTCTAGATTTCAGATGAAGATATTCCCGTTTCCCATGAAATCGTTAGAACTATCTAGATATCCACTTACAGATTCTACAAAAAGAGTGTTTCGAAAGTTCTCTGTCAAAAGAAAGGTTCAACTCTGTTAGTTGAGGACACTCGTCACGAAGAAGTTTCTGAGAATGCTTTTGTCAAGATTTTATATGAAGATATTCCCGTTTCCTATGAAATCTTCACAGTTATCCAAATATCCACTTGAAGATTCTACAAAAAGAGTGTTTCCAAACTGCTGTAGCAAAAGAAATGTTGAACTCTGTTAGTTGAGGACAAACATCACAAAGAAGTTTCTGAGAATGCTTCTGTCAAGATTTTATATGAAGATATTACCGTTTCCAACGAAATCTTCACAGTTATCCAAATATCCACTTGCAGATTCTACAAAAAGAGTGTTTCCAAACTGCTATATCAAAAGAAATGATCAAGTCTGTTAGTGGAGTAAACTCATCCTAAATAAGTTTCTTAGAATGCTTCTGTCTAGATTTTATGGGATGATACTTCCTTTTTCACCATAGGCCTGAAAGAGCTCGAAATGTCCACTTCCAGATACTACAGAAAGACTGTTTCAAACCTACTCTATGAAAGGGAATGTTCAGCTCTGTGACTTGAATGCAGATATCACAAAGTAGTTTCTGACAGCCCTTCTGTCTAGATTTTAGATGAAGATATTCCCGTTTCCAACGAAATCATCACAGTTATCCAAATATCCACTTACAGATTCTACAAAAACAGTTTCCAAACTGCTGTATCCAAAGAAAGGTTCAACTCTGTTAGTTGAGGAAACACATCACAAAGAAGTTTCTGAGAATGTTTCTGTCTAGATTTTATATGAAGATATTCCCGTTTCCAATGAAATCTTCACAGTTAGGCAAATATCCACTTGAAGATTCTACAAAAAGAGTGTTTCCAAACTGCTGTAGCAAAAGAAATGTTGAACCCTGTTAGTTGAGGACAAACATCACAAAGAAGTTTCTGAGAATGCTTCTGTCTAGATTTTAGATGAAGATATTCCCGTTTCCAACGAAATCCTCAGAGCTCTCCCAATATCCACTTACAGATTCTACAAAAAGAGTGTTTCCAAACTGCTGTAGCAAAAGAAAGGTTCAACTCTGTTAGTTGAGGACACACATCACAAAGAAGTTTCTGAGAATGCTTCTGTCTAGATTTTACATGAAGATATTCCCGTTTCCTATGAAATCTTCACAGCTTTCCAAATATCCACTTGCAGATTCTACAAAAAGAGTGTTTCCAAACTGCTGTATCAAAAGAAAGGTTCAACTCTCTTAGTTGAGGACACACATCCCAAATAAGTTTCTGAGAAATCTTCTGTCTCGTTTTTATGGGAGGATACTTCCTTTTTCACCGTAGGCCTGAAAGCGCTCGAAATGTCCACTTGCAGATACTGCAGAAAGAGTGTTTCAAACCTGCTCTATGAAACGGAATGTTCAGCTCTGAGGCTTGAATGCAGATATCACAAAGTAGTTTCTGACAGTGCTTCTGTCTAGATTTCAGAAGAAGATATTCCCGTTTCCAATGAAATCGTTAGAACTATCTTGATATCCACATACAGATTCTACAAAAAGAGTGTTTCCAAACTGCTCTAGAAAAAGAAAGGTTCAACTCTGTTAGTTGAGGACACTCATCACAAAGAAGTTTCTGAGAATGCTTCTGTCTGGATTTTATATGAAGATATTCCCGTTTCCAACGAAATCTTCACAGTTATCCAAACATCGACTTGCAGATTCTACAAAAAGAGTGTTTCCAAACTGCTCTATCAAAAGAAAGTTTCAACTCTGTTAGTTGAGGACACACATCCCAAATAAGTTTCTGAGAACGCTTCTGTGTAGATTTAAAGGGGAGATATTTCGTTTTTCACCATAGGCCCGAATGCGCTCGAAATGTCCACTTCCAGACACTACAGAAAGAGGGTTTCCAACCTGCTCTATGAAAGGGAATGTTCACCTCTGTGACTTGAATGCAGATATCACAAAGTAGTTTCTGACAGTGCTTCTGTCTAGAATTTAGATGAAGATATTCCCGTTTCCAACGAAATCCTTAGGACTATCTAGATATCCAATTACAGATTCCACAAAAAGAGTGTTTCCAAACTGCTCTATTAAAAGAAAGGTTCAACTCTGTAAGTTGAGGACACTCATCACAAAGAAGTTTCTGAGAATGCTTTTGTAAAGGTTTTATATGAAGATATTCCCGTTTCCTATGAAATCTTCACAGTTATCCAAATATCCACTTGAAGATTCTACCAAAAGAGTGTTTCCAAACTGCTGTAGCAAAAGAAATGTTGAACTCTGTTAGTTGAGGACAAACATCACAAAGAAGTTTCTGAGAATGCTTCTGTCAAGATTTTATATGAAGATATTACCGTTTCCAACGAAATCTTTACAGTTATCCAAATATCCACTTGCAGATTCTACAAAAAGAGTGTTTCCAAACTGCTATATCAAAAGAAATGATCAAGTCTGTTAGTGGAGTAAACTCATCCCAAATATGTTTCTTAGAATGCTTTTGTCTAGATTTTATGGGATGATATTTCCTTTTTCACCATAGGCCTGAAAGCGCTCGAAATGTCCACTTCCAGATACTACAAAAAGACTGTTTCAAACCTACTCTATGAAAGGGAATGTTCAGCTCTGTGACTTGAATGCAGATATCACAAAGTAGTTTCTGACAGCCCTTCTGTCTAGATTTTAGATGAAGATATTCCCGTTTCCAACGAAATCATCACAGTTATCCAAATATCCACTTATAGATTCTACAAAAACAGTGTTTCCACACTGCTGTATCCAAAGAAAGGTTCAACTCTGTTAGTTGAGGACACACATCACAAAGAAGTTTCTGAGAATGCTTCTGTCTAGATTTTATATGAAGATATTCCCGTTTCAAATGAAATCTTCACAGTTATGCAAATATCCACTTGAAGATTCTACAAAAAGAGTGTTTCCAAACTGCTGTAGCAAAAGAAATGTTGAACTCTGTTAGTTGAGGACAAACATCACAAAGAAGTTTCTGAGAATGCTTCTGTCAAGATTTTATATGAAGATATTACCGTTTCCAACGAAATCATCACAGTTATCCAAATATCCACTTATAGATTCTACAAAAACAGTGTTTCCACACTGCTGTATCCAAAGAAAGGTTCAACTCTGTTAGTTGAGGACACACATCACAAAGAAGTTTCTGAGAATGCTTCTGTCTAGATTTTAAATGAAGATATTCCCATTTCCAATGAAATCCTCATAGCAAACCCATTATAAACTTACAGATTCTACAAAAAGAGTGATTCCAAATTGCTGTATCAAAAGAAAGGTTGAACTCTGTTAGTTCAGGACACACATCACAAAGAAGTTTCTGAGAATGCTTCTGTCTAGATTTTACATGAAGACATTCCCGTTTCCTACGAAATCTTCACAACTTTCCAAATATCCTCTTGCAGATTCTACAAAAAGAGTGTTTCCAAACTGCTGTATCAAAAGAAAGGTTCAGCTCTCTTAGTTGACGACACACATCCCAAATAAGATTCTGAGAAAGCCTCTGTCTCGTTTTTATGGGAAGATACTTCCTTTTTCACCGTAGGCCTGAAAGCGCTCGAAATGTCCACTTCCAGATACTGCAGAAAGAGTTTTTCAAACCTGCTCTATGAAACGGAATGTTCAGCTCTGAGGCTTGAATGCAGATATCACAAAGTAGTTTCTGACAGTGCTTCTGTCTAGATTTTAGAAGAAGATATTCCCGTTTCCAATGAAATCGTTAGAACTATCTTGATATCCACATACAGATTCTACAAAAAGAGTTTTTCCAAACTGCTCTATAAAAAAAAAGGTTCAACTCTGTTAGTTGAGGACACTCATCACAAAGAAGTTTCTGAGAATGCTTCTGTCTAGATTTTATATGAAGATTTTCCCGTTTCCAATGAAATCTTCACAGTTATCCAAACATCGACTTGCAGATTCTACAAAAAGAGTGTTTCCAAACTGCTCTATCAAAAGAAAGTATCAACTCTGTTAGTTGAGGACACACATGCCAAATAAGTTTCGGAGAATGCTTCTGTGTAGATTTAATGGGGAGATATTTCGTTTTTCACCATAGGCCCGAATGCGCTCGAAATGTCCACTTCCAGACACTACAGAAAGAGGGTTTCCAACCTGCTCAATGAAAGGGAATGTTCAGCTCCGTGAGTTGAATGTAGATATCACAAAGTAGTTTCTGACAGTGCTTCTGTCTAGATTTCAGATGAAGATATTCCCGTTTCCAATGAAATCGTTAGAACTATCTAGATATCCACTTACAGATTCTACAAAAAGAGTGTTTCGAAAGTGCTCTGTCAAAAGAAAGGTTCAACTCTGTTAGTTGAGGACATTCATCACGAAGAAGTTTCTGAGAATGCTTTTGTCAAGATTTTATATGAAGGTATTCCCGTTTCCAACGAAATCTTCACAGTTACCAAATATCCACTTGAAGATTCTACAAAAAGAGTGTTTCCAAACTGCTGTAGCAAAAGAAATGTTGAACTCTGTTAGTTGAGGACAAACATCACAAAGAGGTTTCTGAGAAAGATTCTGTCAAGATTTTATATGAAGATATTACCGTTTCCAACGAAATCTTTACAGTTATCCAAATATCCACTTGCAGATTCTACAAAAAGAGTGTTTCCAAACTGCCATATCAAAAGAAATGATCAAGTCTGTTAGTGGAGTAAACTCATCCTAAATAAGTTTCTTAGAATGCTTTTGTCTAGATTTTATGGGATGATAATTCCTTTTTCACCATAGGCCTGAAAGCGCTCGAAATGTCCACTTCCAGATACTACAGAAAGACTGTTTCAAACCTACTCTATGAAAGGGAATGTTCAGCTCTGTGACTTGAATGCAGATATCACAAAGTAGTTTCTGACAGCCCTTCTGTCTAGATTTTAGATGAAGATATTCCCGTTTCCAACGAAATCCTCAGAGCTCTCCCAATATCCACTTACAGATTCTACAAAAAGAGTGTTTCCAAACTGCTGTAGCAAAAGAAAGGTTCAACTCTGTTAGTTGAGGACACACATCACAAAGAAGTTTCTGAGAATGCTTCTGTCTAGATTTTACATGAAGATATTCCCGTTTCCTATGAAATCTTCACAGCTTTCCAAATATCCACTTGCAGATTCTACAAAAAGAGTGTTTCCAAACTGCTGTATCAAAAGAAAGGTTCAACTCTCTTAGTTGAGGACACACATCCCAAATAAGTTTCTGAGAAATCTTCTGTCTCGTTTTTATGGGAGGATACTTCCTTTTTCACCGTAGGCCTGAAAGCGCTCGAAATGTCCACTTGCAGATACTGCAGAAAGAGTGTTTCAAACCTGCTCTATGAAACGGAATGTTCAGCTCTGAGGCTTGAATGCAGATATCACAAAGTAGTTTCTGACAGTGCTTCTGTCTAGATTTCAGAAGAAGATATTCCCGTTTCCAATGAAATCGTTAGAACTATCTTGATATCCACATACAGATTCTACAAAAAGAGTGTTTCCAAACTGCTCTAGAAAAAGAAAGGTTCAACTCTGTTAGTTGAGGACACTCATCACAAAGAAGTTTCTGAGAATGCTTCTGTCTGGATTTTATATGAAGATATTCCCGTTTCCAAAGAAATCTTCACAGTTATCCAAACATCGACTTGCAGATTCTACAAAAAGAGTGTTTCCAAACTGCTCTATCAAAAGAAAGTTTCAACTCTGTTAGTTGAGGACACACATCCCAAATAAGTTTCTGAGAACGCTTCTGTGTAGATTTAAAGGGGAGATATTTCGTTTTTCACCATAGGCCCGAATGCGCTCGAAATGTCCACTTCCAGACACTACAGAAAGAGGGTTTCCAACCTGCTCTATGAAAGGGAATGTTCACCTCTGTGACTTGAATGCAGATATCACAAAGTAGTTTCTGACAGTGCTTCTGTCTAGAATTTAGATGAAGATATTCCCGTTTCCAACGAAATCCTTAGGACTATCTAGATATCCAATTACAGATTCCACAAAAAGAGTGTTTCCAAACTGCTCTATTAAAAGAAAGGTTCAACTCTGTAAGTTGAGGACACTCATCACAAAGAAGTTTCTGAGAATGCTTTTGTAAAGGTTTTATATGAAGATATTCCCGTTTCCTATGAAATCTTCACAGTTATCCAAATATCCACTTGAAGATTCTACCAAAAGAGTGTTTCCAAACTGCTGTAGCAAAAGAAATGTTGAACTCTGTTAGTTGAGGACAAACATCACAAAGAAGTTTCTGAGAATGCTTCTGTCAAGATTTTATATGAAGATATTACCGTTTCCAACGAAATCTTTACAGTTATCCAAATATCCACTTGCAGATTCTACAAAAAGAGTGTTTCCAAACTGCTATATCAAAAGAAATGATCAAGTCTGTTAGTGGAGTAAACTCATCCCAAATATGTTTCTTAGAATGCTTTTGTCTAGATTTTATGGGATGATATTTCCTTTTTCACCATAGGCCTGAAAGCGCTCGAAAAGTCCACTTCCAGATACTACAAAAAGACTGTTTCAAACCTACTCTATGAAAGGGAATGTTCAGCTCTGTGACTTGAATGCAGATATCACAAAGTAGTTTCTGACAGCCCTTCTGTCTAGATTTTAGATGAAGATATTCCCGTTTCCAACGAAATCATCACAGTTATCCAAATATCCACTTATAGATTCTATAAAAACAGTGTTTCCACACTGCTGTATCCAAAGAAAGGTTCAACTCTGTTAGTTGAGGACACACATCACAAAGAAGTTTCTGAGAATGCTTCTGTCTAGATTTTAAATGAAGATATTCCCATTTCCAATGAAATCCTCATAGCAAACCCATTATAAACTTACAGATTCTACAAAAAGAGTGATTCCAAATTGCTGTATCAAAAGAAAGGTTGAACTCTGTTAGTTCAGGACACACATCACAAAGAAGTTTCTGAGAATGCTTCTGTCTAGATTTTACATGAAGACATTCCCGTTTCCTACGAAATCTTCACAACTTTCCAAATATCCTCTTGCAGATTCTACAAAAAGAGTGTTTCCAAACTGCTGTATCAAAAGAAAGGTTCAGCTCTCTTAGTTGACGACACACATCCCAAATAAGATTCTGAGAAAGCCTCTGTCTCGTTTTTATGGGAAGATACTTCCTTTTTCACCGTAGGCCTGAAAGCGCTCGAAATGTCCACTTCCAGATACTGCAGAAAGAGTTTTTCAAACCTGCTCTATGAAACGGAATGTTCAGCTCTGAGGCTTGAATGCAGATATCACAAAGTAGTTTCTGACAGTGCTTCTGTCTAGATTTTAGAAGAAGATATTCCCGTTTCCAATGAAATCGTTAGAACTATCTTGATATCCACATACAGATTCTACAAAAAGAGTTTTTCCAAACTGCTCTATAAAAAAAAAGGTTCAACTCTGTTAGTTGAGGACACTCATCACAAAGAAGTTTCTGAGAATGCTTCTGTCTAGATTTTATATGAAGATTTTCCCGTTTCCAATGAAATCTTCACAGTTATCCAAACATCGACTTGCAGATTCTACAAAAAGAGTGTTTCCAAACTGCTCTATCAAAAGAAAGTATCAACTCTGTTAGTTGAGGACACACATGCCAAATAAGTTTCGGAGAATGCTTCTGTGTAGATTTAATGGGGAGATATTTCGTTTTTCACCATAGGCCCGAATGCGCTCGAAATGTCCACTTCCAGACACTACAGAAAGAGGGTTTCCAACCTGCTCAATGAAAGGGAATGTTCAGCTCCGTGAGTTGAATGTAGATATCACAAAGTAGTTTCTGACAGTGCTTCTGTCTAGATTTCAGATGAAGATATTCCCGTTTCCAATGAAATCGTTAGAACTATCTAGATATCCACTTACAGATTCTACAAAAAGAGTGTTTCGAAAGTGCTCTGTCAAAAGAAAGGTTCAACTCTGTTAGTTGAGGACATTCATCACGAAGAAGTTTCTGAGAATGCTTTTGTCAAGATTTTATATGAAGGTATTCCCGTTTCCAACGAAATCTTCACAGTTATCCAAATATCCACTTGAAGATTCTACAAAAAGAGTGTTTCCAAACTGCTGTAGCAAAAGAAATGTTGAACTCTGTTAGTTGAGGACAAACATCACAAAGAGGTTTCTGAGAAAGCTTCTGTCAAGATTTTATATGAAGATATTACCGTTTCCAACGAAATCTTTACAGTTATCCAAATATCCACTTGCAGATTCTACAAAAAGAGTGTTTCCAAACTGCCATATCAAAAGAAATGATCAAGTCTGTTAGTGGAGTAAACTCATCCTAAATAAGTTTCTTAGAATGCTTTTGTCTAGATTTTATGGGATGATAATTCCTTTTTCACCATAGGCCTGAAAGCGCTCGAAATGTCCACTTCCAGATACTACAGAAAGACTGTTTCAAACCTACTCTATGAAAGGGAATGTTCAGCTCTGTGACTTGAATGCAGATATCACAAAGTAGTTTCTGACAGCCCTTCTGTCTAGATTTTAGATGAAGATATTCCCGTTTCCAACGAAATCCTCAGAGCTCTCCCAATATCCACTTACAGATTCTACAAAAAGAGTGTTTCCAAACTGCTGTAGCAAAAGAAAGGTTCAACTCTGTTAGTTGAGGACACACATCACAAAGAAGTTTCTGAGAATGCTTCTGTCTAGATTTTACATGAAGATATTCCCGTTTCCTATGAAATCTTCACAGCTTTCCAAATATCCACTTGCAGATTCTACAAAAAGAGTGTTTCCAAACTGCTGTATCAAAAGAAAGGTTCAACTCTCTTAGTTGAGGATACACATCCCAAATAAGTTTCTGAGAAATCTTCTGTCTCGTTTTTATGGGAGGATACTTCCTTTTTCACCGTAGGCCTGAAAGCGCTCAAAATGTCCATTTGCAGATACTGCAGAAAGAGTGTTTCAAACCTGCTCTATGAAACGGAATGTTCAGCTCTGAGGCTTGAATGCAGATATCACAAAGTAGTTTCTGACAGTGCTTCTGTCTAGATTTCAGAAGAAGATATTCCCGTTTCCAATGAAATCGTTAGAACTATCTTGATATCCACATACAGATTCTACAAAAAGAGTGTTTCCAAACTGCTCTAGAAAAAGAAAGGTTCAACTCTGTTAGTTGAGGACACTCATCACAAAGAAGTTTCTGAGAATGCTTCTGTCTAGATTTTATATGAAGATATTCCCGTTTCCAATGAAATCTACACAGTTATCCAAACATCGACTTGCAGATTCTACAAAAAGAGTGTTTCCAAACTGCTCTATCAAAAGAAAGTTTCAACTCTGTTAGTTGAGGACACACATCCCAAATAAGTTTCTGAGAACGCTTCTGTGTAGATTTAAAGGGGAGATATTTCGTTTTTCACCATAGGCCCGAATGCGCTCGAAATGTCCACTTCCAGACACTACAGAAAGAGGGTTTCCAACCTGCTCAATGAAAGGGAATGTTCAGCTCCGTGAGTTGAATGTAGATATCACAAAGTAGTTTCTGACAGTGCTTCTGTCTAGATTTCAGATGAAGATATTCCCGTTTCCAATGAAATCGTTAGAACTATCTAGATATCCACTTACAGATTCTACAAAAAGAGTGTTTCGAAAGTGCTCTGTCAAAAGAAAGGTTCAACTCTGTTAGTTGAGGACACTCATCACGAAGAAGTTTCTGAGAATGCTTTTGTCAAGATTTTATATGAAGGTATTCCCGTTTCCAACGAAATCTTCACAGTTATCCAAATATCCACTTGAAGATTCTACAAAAAGAGTGTTTCCAAACTGCTGTAGCAAAAGAAATGTTGAACTCTGTTAGTTGAGGACAAACATCACAAAGAGGTTTCTGAGAAAGCTTCTGTCAAGATTTTATATGAAGATATTACCGTTTCCAACGAAATCTTTACAGTTATCCAAATATCCACTTGCAGATTCTACAAAAAGAGTGTTTCCAAACTGCCATATCAAAAGAAATGATCAAGTCTGTTAGTGGAGTAAACTCATCCTAAATAAGTTTCTTAGAATGCTTTTGTCTAGATTTTATGGGATGATAATTCCTTTTTCACCATAGGCCTGAAAGCGCTCGAAATGTCCACTTCCAGATACTACAGAAAGACTGTTTCAAACCTACTCTATGAAAGGGAATGTTCAGCTCTGTGACTTGAATGCAGATATCACAAAGTAGTTTCTGACAGCCCTTCTGTCTAGATTTTAGATGAAGATATTCCCGTTTCCAATGAAATCATCACAGTTATCCAAATATCCACTTATAGATTCTACAAAAACAGTGTTTCCACACTGCTGTATCCAAAGAAAGGTTCAACTCTGTTAGTTGAGGACACACATCACAAAGAAGTTTCTGAGAATGCTTCTGTCTAGATTTTATATGAAGATATTCCCGTTTCCAATGAAATCTTCACAGTTATGCAAATATCCACTTGAAGATTCTACAAAAAGAGTGTTTCCAAACTGCTGTAGCAAAAGAAATGTTGAACTCTGTTAGTTGAGGACAAACATCACAAAGAAGTTTCTGAGAATGCTTCTGTCTAGATTTTAGATGGAGATATTCCCGTTTCCAACGAAATCATCACAGTTAAACAAATATCCACTTGCAGATTCTACAAAAAGAGTGTTTCCAAACTGCTCTATCCAAAGAAAGGTTCAACTCTGTTAGTTGAGGACACACATCACAAAGAAGTTTCTGAGAATGCTTCTGTCTAGATTTTAAATGAAGATATTCCCATTTCCAACGAAATCCTCAGAGCTGTCCCAATATCCACTTACAGATTCTACAAAAAGAGTGTTTCCAAACTGCTGTATCAAAAGAAATGTTCAACTCTGTTTGTGGAGGACACACATCACAAAGAAGTTTCTGAGAATGCTTCTGTCTAGATTTTACATGAAGATATTCCCGTTTCCTATGAAATCTTCACAGCTTTCCAAATATCCACTTGCAGATTCTACAAAAAGAGTGTTTCCAAACTGCTGTATCCAAAGAAAGGTTCATCTCTGTTAGTTGAGGACACACATCACAAAGAAGTTTCTGAGAATGCTTCTGTCTAGATTTTAAACGAAGATATTGCCGTTTCCAACGAAATCGTTAGGACTATCTAGATATCCAATTACACATTCCACAAAAAGAGTGTTTCCAAACTGCTCTATCAAAAGAAAGGTGCAACTCTGTTAGTTGAGGACACTCATCACAAAGACGTTTCTGAGAATGCTTCTGTCTAGATTTTATATGAAGATATTACCGTTTCCAACGAAATCTTCATGGTTATCCAAACATCGACTTCCAGATTATACAAAAAGATTGTTTCCAAACTGCTCTATCAAAAGAAAGGTATAATTCTGTTAGTTGAGGACACACATCCCAAATAAGTTTCTGAGGATGCTTCTGTCTAGATTTTATGGGAAGATATTTCGTTTTTTACCATAGGCCCGAAAGCGCTCGAAATGTCCACTTCCAGACACTACAGAAAGAGGGTTTCAAACCTGCTATATGAAAGGGAATGTTCAGCTCTGTGACTTAAATGCAGATATCACAAAGTAGTTTCTGAAAGTGCTTCTGTCTAGATTTCAGATGAAGATATTCCCGTTTCCAATGAAATCATTAGAACTATCTAGATATCCACTTACAGATTCTACAAAAAGAGTGTTTCCAAAGTGCTCTGTCAAAAGAAAGGTTCAACTCTGTTAGTTGAGGACACTCGTCACGAAGAAGTTTCTGAGAATGCTTCTGTCTAGATTTTATATGAAGATATTCCCGTTTCCAACGAAATCTTCATGGTTATCCAAACATCGACTTCCAGATTATACAAAAAGATTGTTTCCAAACTGCTCTATCAAAAGAAAGGTATAATTCTGTTAGTTGAGGACACACATCCCAAATAAGTTTCTGAGGATGCTTCTGTCTAGATTTTATGGGAAGATATTTCGTTTTTTACCATAGGCCCGAAAGCGCTCGAAATGTCCACTTCCAGACACTACAGAAAGAGGGTTTCAAACCTGCTATATGAAAGGGAATGTTCAGCTCTGTGACTTAAATGCAGATATCACAAAGTAGTTTCTGAAAGTGCTTCTGTCTAGATTTCAGATGAAGATATTCCCGTTTCCAATGAAATCATTAGAACTATCTAGATATCCACTTACAGATTCTACAAAAAGAGTGTTTCCAAAGTGCTCTGTCAAAAGAAAGGTTCAACTCTGTTAGTTGAGGACACTCCTCACAAAGAAGTTTCTGAGAATGCTTCTGTCTAGATTTTATATGAAGATATTCCCGTTTCCAACGAAATCTTCACAGTTATCCAAATATCCACTTGAAGATTCTACAAAAAGAGTGTTTCCAAACTGCTGTAGCAAGAGTAATTTTGCGCTCTGTTAGTTGAGGACACACATCACAAAGAAGTTTCTGAGAATGCTTCTGTCTAGGTTTTATACGAAGATATTACCGTTTCCAACGAAATCTTCACAGTTATCCAAATATCCACTTGCAGAATCTACAAAAAGAGTGTTTCCAAACTGCTATATCAAAAGAAAGGATCAACTCTGTTAGTTGAGGAAACACATCCCAAATAAGTTTCTGAGAATGCTTCTGTCTAGATTTTATGGGATGATATTTCCTTTTTCACCATAGGCCTGAAATCGCTCGAAATGTCCACTTCCAGATACTACAGAAAGACTGTTTCAAACCTACTCTATGAATGGAAATGTTCAGCTCTGTGACTTGAATGCAGATATCGCAAAGTAGTTTCAGACAGCGCTTCTGTCTAGATTTTAGATGAAGGTATTCCCGTTTCCAACGAAATCATCACAGTTATCCAAATATCCACTTACATATTCTACAAAAAGAGTGTTTCCAAACTGCTCTATCCAAAGAAAGGTTCAACTCTGTTAGTTGAGGACACACATCACAAAGAAGTTTCTGAGAATGCTTCTGTCTAGATTTTAAATGAAGATATTCCCATTTCCAATGAAATCCTCATAGCAAACCCATTATAAACTTACAGATTCTACAAAAAGAGTGATTCCAAATTGCTGTATCAAAAGAAAGGTTGAACTCTGTTAGTTCAGGACACACATCACAAAGAAGTTTCTGAGAATGCTTCTGTCTAGATTTTACATGAAGACATTCCCGTTTCCTACGAAATCTTCACAACTTTCCAAATATCCTCTTGCAGATTCTACAAAAAGAGTGTTTCCAAACTGCTGTATCAAAAGAAAGGTTCAGCTCTCTTAGTTGACGACACACATCCCAAATAAGATTCTGAGAAAGCCTCTGTCTCGTTTTTATGGGAAGATACTTCCTTTTTCACCGTAGGCCTGAAAGCGCTCGAAATGTCCACTTCCAGATACTGCAGAAAGAGTTTTTCAAACCTGCTCTATGAAACGGAATGTTCAGCTCTGAGGCTTGAATGCAGATATCACAAAGTAGTTTCTGACAGTGCTTCTGTCTAGATTTTAGAAGAAGATATTCCCGTTTCCAATGAAATCGTTAGAACTATCTTGATATCCACATACAGATTCTACAAAAAGAGTTTTTCCAAACTGCTCTATAAAAAAAAAGGTTCAACTCTGTTAGTTGAGGACACTCATCACAAAGAAGTTTCTGAGAATGCTTCTGTCTAGATTTTATATGAAGATTTTCCCGTTTCCAATGAAATCTTCACAGTTATCCAAACATCGACTTGCAGATTCTACAAAAAGAGTGTTTCCAAACTGCTCTATCAAAAGAAAGTATCAACTCTGTTAGTTGAGGACACACATGCCAAATAAGTTTCGGAGAATGCTTCTGTGTAGATTTAATGGGGAGATATTTCGTTTTTCACCATAGGCCCGAATGCGCTCGAAATGTCCACTTCCAGACACTACAGAAAGAGGGTTTCCAACCTGCTCAATGAAAGGGAATGTTCAGCTCCGTGAGTTGAATGTAGATATCACAAAGTAGTTTCTGACAGTGCTTCTGTCTAGATTTCAGATGAAGATATTCCCGTTTCCAATGAAATCGTTAGAACTATCTAGATATCCACTTACAGATTCTACAAAAAGAGTGTTTCGAAAGTGCTCTGTCAAAAGAAAGGTTCAACTCTGTTAGTTGAGGACACTCATCACGAAGAAGTTTCTGAGAATGCTTTTGTCAAGATTTTATATGAAGGTATTCCCGTTTCCAACGAAATCTTCACAGTTATCCAAATATCCACTTGAAGATTCTACAAAAAGAGTGTTTCCAAACTGCTGTAGCAAAAGAAATGTTGAACTCTGTTAGTTGAGGACAAACATCACAAAGAGGTTTCTGAGAAAGCTTCTGTCAAGATTTTATATGAAGATATTACCGTTTCCAACGAAATCTTTACAGTTATCCAAATATCCACTTGCAGATTCTACAAAAAGAGTGTTTCCAAACTGCCATATCAAAAGAAATGATCAAGTCTGTTAGTGGAGTAAACTCATCCTAAATAAGTTTCTTAGAATGCTTTTGTCTAGATTTTATGGGATGATAATTCCTTTTTCACCATAGGCCTGAAAGCGCTCGAAATATCCACTTCCAGATACTACAGAAAGACTGTTTCAAACCTACTCTATGAAAGGGAATGTTCAGCTCTGTGACTTGAATGCAGATATCACAAAGTAGTTTCTGACAGCCCTTCTGTCTAGATTTTAGATGAAGATATTCCCGTTTCCAACGAAATCATCACAGTTATCCAAATATCCACTTACAGATTCTACAAAAACAGTGTTTCCAAACTGCTGTATCCAAAGAAAGGTTCAACTCTGTTAGTTGAGGACACACATCACAAAGAAGTTTCTGAGAATGCTTCTGTCTAGATTTTATATGAAGATATTCCCGTTTCCAATGAAATCTTCACAGTTATGCAAATATCCACTTGAAGATTCTACAAAAAGAGTGTTTCCAAACTGCTGTAGCAAAAGAAATGTTGAACTCTGTTAGTTGAGGACAAACATCACAAAGAAGTTTCTGAGAATGCTTCTGTCTAGATTTTAGATGAAGATATTCCCGTTTCCAACAAAATCATCACAGTTAAACAAATATCCACTTACAGATTCTACAAAAAGAGTGTTTCCAAACTGCTCTATCCAAAGAAAGGTTCAACTCTGTTAGTTGAGGACACACATCAGAAAGAAGTTTCTGAGAATGCTTCTGTCTAGATTTTACATGAAGATATTCCCGTTTCCAACGAAATCCTCAGAGCTGTCCCAATATCCACTTACAGATTCTACAAAAAGAGTGTTTCCAAACTGCTGTATCAAAAGAAAGGTTCAACTCTGTTAGTTGAGGACACACATCACAAAGAAGTTTCTGAGAATGCTTCTGTCTAGATTTTACATGAAGATATTCCCGTTTCCTATGAAATCTTCACATCTTTCCAAATATCCACTTGCAGATTCTACAAAAAGAGTGTTTCCAAACTGCTGTATCAAAAGAAAGGTTCAACTCTCTTAGTTGAGGACACACATCCCAAATAAGTTTCTGAGAAATCCTCTGTCTCGTTTTTATGGGAAGATACTTCCTTTTTCACCGTAGGCCTGAAAGCGCTCGAAATGTCCACTTGCAGATACTGCAGAAAGAGTGTTTCAAACCTGCTCTATGAAACGGAATGTTCAGCTCTGAGGCTTGAATGCAGATATCACAAAGTAGTTTCTGACAGTGCTTCTGTCTAGATTTTAGAAGATATTCAGGTTTCCAATGAAATCGTTAGAACTATCTTGATATCCACATACAGATTCTACAAAAAGAGTGTTTCCAAACTGCTCTATAAAAAGAAAGTTTCATCTCTATTAGTTGAGGACACTCATCACAAAGAAGTTTCTGAGAATGCTTCTGTCTAGATTTTATATGAAGATATTCCCGTTTCCAACGAAATCTTCACAGTTATCCAAATATCGACTTGCAGATTCTACAAAAAGAGTGTTTCCAAACTGCTCTATCAAAAGAAAGTTTCAACTCTGTTAGTTGAGGACACACATGACAAATAAGTTTCGGAGAATGCTTCTGTGTAGATTTAATGGGGAGATATTTCGTTTTTCACCATAGGCCCGAATGCGCTCGAAATGTCCACTTCCAGACACTACAGAAAGAGGGTTGCCAACCTGCTCTATGAAAGGGAATGTTCAGCTCCGTGAATTGAATGCAGATTTCACAAAGTAGTTTCTGACAGTGCTTCTGTCTAGATTTCAGATGAAGATATTCCCGTTTCCCATGAAATCGTTAGAACTATCTAGATATCCACTTACAGATTCTACAAAAAGAGTGTTTCGAAAGTGCTCTGTCAAAAGAAAGG
Source organism: Gorilla gorilla gorilla (assembly GCF_029281585.2). Classification (NCBI taxonomy): domain Eukaryota; kingdom Metazoa; phylum Chordata; class Mammalia; order Primates; family Hominidae; genus Gorilla; species Gorilla gorilla. The sequence goes on from NC_073237.2 coordinate 19,670,469, forward strand.
TTCAACTCTGTTAGTTGAGGACACTCGTCACGAAGAAGTTTCTGAGAATGCTTTTGTCAAGATTTTATATGAAGATATTCCCGTTTCCTATGAAATCTTCACAGTTATCCAAATATCCACTTGAAGATTCTACAAAAAGTGTGTTTCCAAACTGCTGTAGCAAAAGAAATGTTGAACTCTGTTAGTTGAGGACAAACATCACAAAGAAGTTTCTGAGAATGCTTCTGTCAAGATTTTATATGAAGATATTACCGTTTCCAACGAAATCTTCACAGTTATCCAAATATCCACTTGCAGATTCTACAAAAAGAGTGTTTCCAAACTGCTATATCAAAAGAAATGATCAAGTCTGTTATTGGAGTAAACTCATCCTAAATAAGTTTCTTAGAATGCTTCTGTCTAGATTTTATGGGATGATACTTCCTTTTTCACCATAGGCCTGAAAGCGCTCGAAATGTCCACTTCCAGATACTACAGAAAGACTGTTTCAAACCTACTCTATGAAAGGGAATGTTCAGCTCTGTGACTTGAATGCAGATATCACAAAGTAGTTTCTGACAGCCCTTCTGTCTAGATTTTAGATGAAGATATTCCCGTTTCCAACGAAATCATCACAGTTATCCAAATATCCACCTATAGATTCTACAAAAACAGTGTTTCCACACTGCTGTATCCAAACAAAGGTTCAACTCTGTTAGTTGAGGACACACATTACAAAGAAGTTTCTGAGAATGCTTCTGTCTAGATTTTATATGAAGATATTCCCGTTTCCAATGAAATCTTCACAGTTATGCAAATATCCACTTGAAGATTCTACAAAAAGAGTGTTTCCAAACTGCTGTAGCAAAAGAAATGTTGAACTCTGTTAGTTGAGGACAAACATCACAAAGAAGTTTCTGAGAATGCTTCTGTCTAGATTTTAGATGGAGATATTCCCGTTTCCAACGAAATCATCACAGTTAAACAAATATCCACTTGCAGATTCTACAAAAAGAGTGTTTCCAAACTGCTCTATCCAAAGAAAGGTTCAACTCTGTTAGTTGAGGACACACATCACAAAGAAGTTTCTGAGAATGCTTCTGTCTAAATTTTAAATGAAGATATTCCCATTTCCAACGAAATCCTCAGAGCTGTCCCAATATCCACTTACAGATTCTACAAAAAGAGTGTTTCCAAACTGCTGTATCAAAAGAAATGTTCAACTCTGTTTGTGGAGGACACACATCACAAAGAAGTTTCTGAGAATGCTTCTGTCTAGATTTTACATGAAGATATTCCCGTTTCCTATGAAATCTTCACAGCTTTCCAAATATCCACTTGCAGATTCTACAAAAAGAGTGTTTCCAAACTGCTGTATCCAAAGAAAGGTTCATCTCTGTTAGTTGAGGACACACATCACAAAGAAGTTTCTGAGAATGCTTCTGTCTAGATTTTAAACGAAGATATTGCCGTTTCCAACGAAATCGTTAGGACTATCTAGATATCCAATTACACATTCCACAAAAAGAGTGTTTCCAAACTGCTCTATCAAAAGAAAGGTGCAACTCTGTTAGTTGAGGACACTCATCACAAAGACGTTTCTGAGAATGCTTCTGTCTAGATTTTATATGAAGATATTCCCGTTTCCAACGAAATCTTCATGGTTATCCAAACATCGACTTCCAGATTATACAAAAAGATTGTTTCCAAACTGCTCTATCAAAAGAAAGGTATAATTCTGTTAGTTGAGGACACACATCCCAAATAAGTTTCTGAGGATGCTTATGTCTAGATTTTATGGGAAGATATTTCGTTTTTTACCATAGGCCCGAAAGCGCTCGAAATGTCCACTTCCAGACACTACAGAAAGAGGGTTTCAAACCTGCTATATGAAAGGGAATGTTCAGCTCTGTGACTTAAATGCAGATATCACAAAGTAGTTTCTGAAAGTGCTTCTGTCTAGATTTCAGATGAAGATATTCCCGTTTCCAATGAAATCATTAGAACTATCTAGATATCCACTTACAGATTCTACAAAAAGAGTGTTTCCAAAGTGCTCTGTCAAAAGAAAGGTTCAACTCTGTTAGTTGAGGACACTCCTCACAAAGAAGTTTCTGAGAATGCTTCTGTCTAGATTTTATATGAAGATATTCCCGTTTCCAACGAAATCTTCACAGTTATCCAAATATCCACTTGAAGATTCTACAAAAAGAGTGTTTCCAAACTGCTGTAGCAAGAGTAATTTTGCGCTCTGTTAGTTGAGGACACACATCACAAAGAAGTTTCTGAGAATGCTTCTGTCTAGGTTTTATACGAAGATATTACCGTTTCCAACGAAATCTTCACAGTTATCCAAATATCCACTTGCAGAATCTACAAAAAGAGTGTTTCCAAACTGCTATATCAAAAGAAAGGATCAACTCTGTTAGTTGAGGAAACACATCCCAAATAAGTTTCTGAGAATGCTTCTGTCTAGATTTTATGGGATGATATTTCCTTTTTCACCATAGGCCTGAAATCGCTCGAAATGTCCACTTCCAGATACTACAGAAAGACTGTTTCAAACCTACTCTATGAATGGAAATGTTCAGCTCTGTGACTTGAATGCAGATATCGCAAAGTAGTTTCAGACAGCGCTTCTGTCTAGATTTTAGATGAAGGTATTCCCGTTTCCAACGAAATCATCACAGTTATCCAAATATCCACTTACATATTCTACAAAAAGAGTGTTTCCAAACTGCTCTATCCAAAGAAAGGTTCAACTCTGTTAGTTGAGGACACACATCACAAAGAAGTTTCTGAGAATGCTTCTGTCTAGATTTTAAATGAAGATATTCCCATTTCCAATGAAATCCTCATAGCAAACCCATTATAAACTTACAGATTCTACAAAAAGAGTGATTCCAAATTGCTGTATCAAAAGAAAGGTTGAACTCTGTTAGTTCAGGACACACATCACAAAGAAGTTTCTGAGAATGATTCTGTCTAGATTTTACATGAAGATATTCCCGTTTCCTACGAAATCTTCACAACTTTCCAAATATCCTCTTGCAGATTCTACAAAAAGAGTGTTTCCAAACTGCTGTATCAAAAGAAAGGTTCAGCTCTCTTAGTTGACGACACACATCCCAAATAAGATTCTGAGAAAGCCTCTGTCTCGTTTTTATGGGAAGATACTTCCTTTTTCACCGTAGGCCTGAAAGCGCTCGAAATGTCCACTTCCAGATACTGCAGAAAGAGTTTTTCAAACCTGCTCTATGAAACGGAATGTTCAGCTCTGAGGCTTGAATGCAGATATCACAAAGTAGTTTCTGACAGTGCTTCTGTCTAGATTTTAGAAGAAGATATTCCCGTTTCCAATGAAATCGTTAGAACTATCTTGATATCCACATACAGATTCTACAAAAAGAGTTTTTCCAAACTGCTCTATAAAAAAAAAGGTTCAACTCTGTTAGTTGAGGACACTCATCACAAAGAAGTTTCTGAGAATGCTTCTGTCTAGATTTTATATGAAGATTTTCCCGTTTCCAATGAAATCTTCACAGTTATCCAAACATCGACTTGCAGATTCTACAAAAAGAGTGTTTCCAAACTGCTCTATCAAAAGAAAGTATCAACTCTGTTAGTTGAGGACACACATGCCAAATAAGTTTCGGAGAATGCTTCTGTGTAGATTTAATGGGGAGATATTTCGTTTTTCACCATAGGCCCGAATGCGCTCGAAATGTCCACTTCCAGACACTACAGAAAGAGGGTTTCCAACCTGCTCAATGAAAGGGAATGTTCAGCTCCGTGAGTTGAATGTAGATATCACAAAGTAGTTTCTGACAGTGCTTCTGTCTAGATTTCAGATGAAGATATTCCCGTTTCCAATGAAATCGTTAGAACTATCTAGATATCCACTTACAGATTCTACAAAAAGAGTTTCGAAAGTGCTCTGTCAAAAGAAAGGTTCAACTCTGTTAGTTGAGGACACTCATCACGAAGAAGTTTCTGAGAATGCTTTTGTCAAGATTTTATATGAAGGTATTCCCGTTTCCAACGAAATCTTCACAGTTATCCAAATATCCACTTGAAGATTCTACAAAAAGAGTGTTTCCAAACTGCTGTAGCAAAAGAAATGTTGAACTCTGTTAGTTGAGGACAAACATCACAAAGAGGTTTCTGAGAAAGCTTCTGTCAAGATTTTATATGAAGATATTACCGTTTCCAACGAAATCTTTACAGTTATCCAAATATCCACTTGCAGATTCTACAAAAAGAGTGTTTCCAAACTGCCATATCAAAAGAAATGATCAAGTCTGTTAGTGGAGTAAACTCATCCTAAATAAGTTTCTTAGAATGCTTTTGTCTAGATTTTATGGGATGATAATTCCTTTTTCACCATAGGCCTGAAAGCGCTCGAAATGTCCACTTCCAGATACTACAGAAAGACTGTTTCAAACCTACTCTATGAAAGGGAATGTTCAGCTCTGTGACTTGAATGCAGATATCACAAAGTAGTTTCTGACAGCCCTTCTGTCTAGATTTTAGATGAAGATATTCCCGTTTCCAACGAAATCATCACAGTTATCCAAATATCCACTTACAGATTCTACAAAAACAGTGTTTCCAAACTGCTGTATCCAAAGAAAGGTTCAACTCTGTTAGTTGAGGACACACATCACAAAGAAGTTTCTGAGAATGCTTCTGTCTAGATTTTATATGAAGATATTCCCGTTTCCAATGAAATCTTCACAGTTATGCAAATATCCACTTGAAGATTCTACAAAAAGAGTGTTTCCAAACTGCTGTAGCAAAAGAAATGTTGAACTCTGTTAGTTGAGGACAAACATCACAAAGAAGTTTCTGAGAATGCTTCTGTCTAGATTTTAGATGAAGATATTCCCGTTTCCAACAAAATCATCACAGTTAAACAAATATCCACTTACAGATTCTACAAAAAGAGTGTTTCCAAACTGCTCTATCCAAAGAAAGGTTCAACTCTGTTAGTTGAGGACACACATCAGAAAGAAGTTTCTGAGAATGCTTCTGTCTAGATTTTACATGAAGATATTCCCGTTTCCAACGAAATCCTCAGAGCTCTCCCAATATCCACTTACAGATTCTACAAAAAGAGTGTTTCCAAACTGCTGTATCAAAAGAAAGGTTCAACTCTGTTAGTTGAGGACACACATCACAAAGAAGTTTCTGAGAATGCTTCTGTCTAGATTTTACATGAAGATATTCCCGTTTCCTATGAAATCTTCACAGCTTTCCAAATATCCACTTGCAGATTCTACAAAAAGAGTGTTTCCAAACTGCTGTATCAAAAGAAAGGTTCAACTCTCTTAGTTGAGGACACACATCCCAAATAAGTTTCTGAGAAATCTTCTGTCTCGTTTTTATGGGAGGATACTTCCTTTTTCACCGTAGGCCTGAAAGCGCTCGAAATGTCCACTTGCAGATACTGCAGAAAGAGTGTTTCAAACCTGCTCTATGAAACGGAATGTTCAGCTCTGAGGCTTGAATGCAGATATCACAAAGTAGTTTCTGACAGTGCTTCTGTCTAGATTTCAGAAGAAGATATTCCCGTTTCCAATGAAATCGTTAGAACTATCTTGATATCCACATACAGATTCTACAAAAAGAGTGTTTCCAAACTGCTCTAGAAAAAGAAAGGTTCAACTCTGTTAGTTGAGGACACTCATCACAAAGAAGTTTCTGAGAATGCTTCTGTCTGGATTTTATATGAAGATATTCCCGTTTCCAACGAAATCTTCACAGTTATCCAAACATCGACTTGCAGATTCTACAAAAAGAGTGTTTCCAAACTGCTCTATCAAAAGAAAGTTTCAACTCTGTTAGTTGAGGACACACATCCCAAATAAGTTTCTGAGAACGCTTCTGTGTAGATTTAAAGGGGAGATATTTCGTTTTTCACCATAGGCCCGAATGCGCTCGAAATGTCCACTTCCAGACACTACAGAAAGAGGGTTTCCAACCTGCTCTATGAAAGGGAATGTTCACCTCTGTGACTTGAATGCAGATATCACAAAGTAGTTTCTGACAGTGCTTCTGTCTAGAATTTAGATGAAGATATTCCCGTTTCCAACGAAATCCTTAGGACTATCTAGATATCCAATTACAGATTCCACAAAAAGAGTGTTTCCAAACTGCTCTATTAAAAGAAAGGTTCAACTCTGTAAGTTGAGGACACTCATCACAAAGAAGTTTCTGAGAATGCTTTTGTAAAGGTTTTATATGAAGATATTCCCGTTTCCTATGAAATCTTCACAGTTATCCAAATATCCACTTGAAGATTCTACCAAAAGAGTGTTTCCAAACTGCTGTAGCAAAAGAAATGTTGCACTCTGTTAGTTGAGGACAAACATCACAAAGAAGTTTCTGAGAATGCTTCTGTCAAGATTTTATATGCAGATATTACCGTTTCCAACGAAATCTTTACAGTTATCCAAATATCCACTTGCAGATTCTACAAAAAGAGTGTTTCCAAACTGCTATATCAAAAGAAATGATCAAGTCTGTTAGTGGAGTAAACTCATCCCAAATATGTTTCTTAGAATGCTTTTGTCTAGATTTTATGGGATGATATTTCCTTTTTCACCATAGGCCTGAAAGCGCTCGAAAAGTCCACTTCCAGATACTACAAAAAGACTGTTTCAAACCTACTCTATGAAAGGGAATGTTCAGCTCTGTGACTTGAATGCAGATATCACAAAGTAGTTTCTGACAGCCCTTCTGTCTAGATTTTAGATGAAGATATTCCCGTTTCCAACGAAATCATCACAGTTATCCAAATATCCACTTATAGATTCTACAAAAACAGTGTTTCCACACTGCTGTATCCAAAGAAAGGTTCAACTCTGTTAGTTGAGGACACACATCACAAAGAAGTTTCTGAGAATGCTTCTGTCTAGATTTTAAATGAAGATATTCCCATTTCCAATGAAATCCTCATAGCAAACCCATTATAAACTTACAGATTCTACAAAAAGAGTGATTCCAAATTGCTGTATGAAAAGAAAGGTTGAACTCTGTTAGTTCAGGACACACATCACAAAGAAGTTTCTGAGAATGCTTCTGTCTAGATTTTACATGAAGACATTCCCGTTTCCTACGAAATCTTCACAACTTTCCAAATATCCTCTTGCAGATTCTACAAAAAGAGTGTTTCCAAACTGCTGTATCAAAAGAAAGGTTCAGCTCTCTTAGTTGACGACACACATCCCAAATAAGATTCTGAGAAAGCCTCTGTCTCGTTTTTATGGGAAGATACTTCCTTTTTCACCGTAGGCCTGAAAGCGCTCGAAATGTCCACTTCCAGATACTGCAGAAAGAGTTTTTCAAACCTGCTCTATGAAACGGAATGTTCAGCTCTGAGGCTTGAATGCAGATATCACAAAGTAGTTTCTGACAGTGCTTCTGTCTAGATTTTAGAAGAAGATATTCCCGTTTCCAATGAAATCGTTAGAACTATCTTGATATCCACATACAGATTCTACAAAAAGAGTTTTTCCAAACTGCTCTATAAAAAAAAAGGTTCAACTCTGTTAGTTGAGGACACTCATCACAAAGAAGTTTCTGAGAATGCTTCTGTCTAGATTTTATATGAAGATTTTCCCGTTTCCAATGAAATCTTCACAGTTATCCAAACATCGACTTGCAGATTCTACAAAAAGAGTGTTTCCAAACTGCTCTATCAAAAGAAAGTATCAACTCTGTTAGTTGAGGACACACATGCCAAATAAGTTTCGGAGAATGCTTCTGTGTAGATTTAATGGGGAGATATTTCGTTTTTCACCATAGGCCCGAATGCGCTCGAAATGTCCACTTCCAGACACTACAGAAAGAGGGTTTCCAACCTGCTCAATGAAAGGGAATGTTCAGCTCCGTGAGTTGAATGTAGATATCACAAAGTAGTTTCTGACAGTGCTTCTGTCTAGATTTCAGATGAAGATATTCCCGTTTCCAATGAAATCGTTAGAACTATCTAGATATCCACTTACAGATTCTACAAAAAGAGTTTCGAAAGTGCTCTGTCAAAAGAAAGGTTCAACTCTGTTAGTTGAGGACACTCATCACGAAGAAGTTTCTGAGAATGCTTTTGTCAAGATTTTATATGAAGGTATTCCCGTTTCCAACGAAATCTTCACAGTTATCCAAATATCCACTTGAAGATTCTACAAAAAGAGTGTTTCCAAACTGCTGTAGCAAAAGAAATGTTGAACTCTGTTAGTTGAGGACAAACATCACAAAGAGGTTTCTGAGAAAGCTTCTGTCAAGATTTTATATGAAGATATTACCGTTTCCAACGAAATCTTTACAGTTATCCAAATATCCACTTGCAGATTCTACAAAAAGAGTGTTTCCAAACTGCCATATCAAAAGAAATGATCAAGTCTGTTAGTGGAGTAAACTCATCCTAAATAAGTTTCTTAGAATGCTTTTGTCTAGATTTTATGGGATGATAATTCCTTTTTCACCATAGGCCTGAAAGCGCTCGAAATGTCCACTTCCAGATACTACAGAAAGACTGTTTCAAACCTACTCTATGAAAGGGAATGTTCAGCTCTGTGACTTGAATGCAGATATCACAAAGTAGTTTCTGACAGCCCTTCTGTCTAGATTTTAGATGAAGATATTCCCGTTTCCAACGAAATCATCACAGTTATCCAAATATCCACTTACAGATTCTACAAAAACAGTGTTTCCAAACTGCTGTATCCAAAGAAAGGTTCAACTCTGTTAGTTGAGGACACACATCACAAAGAAGTTTCTGAGAATGCTTCTGTCTAGATTTTATATGAAGATATTCCCGTTTCCAATGAAATCTTCACAGTTATGCAAATATCCACTTGAAGATTCTACAAAAAGAGTGTTTCCAAACTGCTGTAGCAAAAGAAATGTTGAACTCTGTTAGTTGAGGACAAACATCACAAAGAAGTTTCTGAGAATGCTTCTGTCTAGATTTTAGATGAAGATATTCCCGTTTCCAACAAAATCATCACAGTTAAACAAATATCCACTTACAGATTCTACAAAAAGAGTGTTTCCAAACTGCTCTATCCAAAGAAAGGTTCAACTCTGTTAGTTGAGGACACACATCAGAAAGAAGTTTCTGAGAATGCTTCTGTCTAGATTTTACATGAAGATATTCCCGTTTCCAACGAAATCCTCAGAGCTCTCCCAATATCCACTTACAGATTCTACAAAAAGAGTGTTTCCAAACTGCTGTATCAAAAGAAAGGTTCAACTCTGTTAGTTGAGGACACACATCACAAAGAAGTTTCTGAGAATGCTTCTGTCTAGATTTTACATGAAGATATTCCCGTTTCCTATGAAATCTTCACAGCTTTCCAAATATCCACTTGCAGATTCTACAAAAAGAGTGTTTCCAAACTGCTGTATCAAAAGAAAGGTTCAACTCTCTTAGTTGAGGACACACATCCCAAATAAGTTTCTGAGAAATCTTCTGTCTCGTTTTTATGGGAGGATACTTCCTTTTTCACCGTAGGCCTGAAAGCGCTCGAAATGTCCACTTGCAGATACTGCAGAAAGAGTGTTTCAAACCTGCTCTATGAAACGGAATGTTCAGCTCTGAGGCTTGAATGCAGATATCACAAAGTAGTTTCTGACAGTGCTTCTGTCTAGATTTCAGAAGAAGATATTCCCGTTTCCAATGAAATCGTTAGAACTATCTTGATATCCACATACAGATTCTACAAAAAGAGTGTTTCCAAACTGCTCTAGAAAAAGAAAGGTTCAACTCTGTTAGTTGAGGACACTCATCACAAAGAAGTTTCTGAGAATGCTTCTGTCTGGATTTTATATGAAGATATTCCCGTTTCCAACGAAATCTTCACAGTTATCCAAACATCGACTTGCAGATTCTACAAAAAGAGTGTTTCCAAACTGCTCTATCAAAAGAAAGTTTCAACTCTGTTAGTTGAGGACACACATCCCAAATAAGTTTCTGAGAACGCTTCTGTGTAGATTTAAAGGGGAGATATTTCGTTTTTCACCATAGGCCCGAATGCGCTCGAAATGTCCACTTCCAGACACTACAGAAAGAGGGTTTCCAACCTGCTCTATGAAAGGGAATGTTCACCTCTGTGACTTGAATGCAGATATCACAAAGTAGTTTCTGACAGTGCTTCTGTCTAGAATTTAGATGAAGATATTCCCGTTTCCAACGAAATCCTTAGGACTATCTAGATATCCAATTACAGATTCCACAAAAAGAGTGTTTCCAAACTGCTCTATTAAAAGAAAGGTTCAACTCTGTAAGTTGAGGACACTCATCACAAAGAAGTTTCTGAGAATGCTTTTGTAAAGGTTTTATATGAAGATATTCCCGTTTCCTATGAAATCTTCACAGTTATCCAAATATCCACTTGAAGATTCTACCAAAAGAGTGTTTCCAAACTGCTGTAGCAAAAGAAATGTTGCACTCTGTTAGTTGAGGACAAACATCACAAAGAAGTTTCTGAGAATGCTTCTGTCAAGATTTTATATGCAGATATTACCGTTTCCAACGAAATCTTTACAGTTATCCAAATATCCACTTGCAGATTCTACAAAAAGAGTGTTTCCAAACTGCTATATCAAAAGAAATGATCAAGTCTGTTAGTGGAGTAAACTCATCCCAAATATGTTTCTTAGAATGCTTTTGTCTAGATTTTATGGGATGATATTTCCTTTTTCACCATAGGCCTGAAAGCGCTCGAAAAGTCCACTTCCAGATACTACAAAAAGACTGTTTCAAACCTACTCTATGAAAGGGAATGTTCAGCTCTGTGACTTGAATGCAGATATCACAAAGTAGTTTCTGACAGCCCTTCTGTCTAGATTTTAGATGAAGATATTCCCGTTTCCAACGAAATCATCACAGTTATCCAAATATCCACTTATAGATTCTACAAAAACAGTGTTTCCACACTGCTGTATCCAAAGAAAGGTTCAACTCTGTTAGTTGAGGACACACATCACAAAGAAGTTTCTGAGAATGCTTCTGTCTAGATTTTAAATGAAGATATTCCCATTTCCAATGAAATCCTCATAGCAAACCCATTATAAACTTACAGATTCTACAAAAAGAGTGATTCCAAATTGCTGTATGAAAAGAAAGGTTGAACTCTGTTAGTTCAGGACACACATCACAAAGAAGTTTCTGAGAATGCTTCTGTCTAGATTTTACATGAAGACATTCCCGTTTCCTACGAAATCTTCACAACTTTCCAAATATCCTCTTGCAGATTCTACAAAAAGAGTGTTTCCAAACTGCTGTATCAAAAGAAAGGTTCAGCTCTCTTAGTTGACGACACACATCCCAAATAAGATTCTGAGAAAGCCTCTGTCTCGTTTTTATGGGAAGATACTTCCTTTTTCACCGTAGGCCTGAAAGCGCTCGAAATGTCCACTTCCAGATACTGCAGAAAGAGTTTTTCAAACCTGCTCTATGAAACGGAATGTTCAGCTCTGAGGCTTGAATGCAGATATCACAAAGTAGTTTCTGACAGTGCTTCTGTCTAGATTTTAGAAGAAGATATTCCCGTTTCCAATGAAATCGTTAGAACTCTCTTGATATCCACATACAGATTCTACAAAAAGAGTTTTTCCAAACTGCTCTATAAAAAAAAAGGTTCAACTCTGTTAGTTGAGGACACTCATCACAAAGAAGTTTCTGAGAATGCTTCTGTCTAGATTTTGTAAGAAGATTTTCCCGTTTCCAATGAAATCTTCACAGTTATCCAAACATCGACTTGCAGATTCTACAAAAAGAGTGTTTCCAAACTGCTCTATCAAAAGAAAGTATCAACTCTGTTAGTTGAGGACACACATGCCAAATAAGTTTCGGAGAATGCTTCTGTGTAGATTTAATGGGGAGATATTTCGTTTTTCACCATAGGCCCGAATGAGCTCGAAATGTCCACTTCCAGACACTACAGAAAGAGGGTTGCCAACCTGCTCTATGAAAGGGAATGTTCAGCTCCGTGAATCGAATGCAGATTTCACAAAGTAGTTTCTGACAGTGCTTCTGTCTAGATTTCAGATGAAGATATTCCCGTTTCCCAAGAAATCGTTAGAACTATCTAGATATCCACTTACAGATTCTACAAAAAGAGTGTTTCGAAAGTGCTCTGTCAAAAGAAAGGTTCAACTCTGTTAGTTGAGGACACTCATCACGAAGAAGTTTCTGAGAATGCTTTCGTCAAGATTTTATATGAAGATATTCCCGTTTCCTATGAAATCTTCACAGTTATCCAAATATCCACTTGAAGATTCTACAAAAAGAGTGTTTCCAAACTGCTGTAGCAAAAGAAATGTTGAACTCTGTTAGTTGAGGACAAACATCACAAAGAAGTTTCTGAGAATGCTTCTGTCAAGATTTTATATGAAGATATTACCGTTTCCAACGAAATCTTCACAGTTATCCAAATATCCACTTGCAGATTCTACAAAAAGAGTGTTTCCAAACTGCTATATCAAAAGAAATGATCAAGTCTGTTAGTGGAGTAAACTCATCCTAAATATGTTTCTTAGAATGCTTCTGTCTAGATTTTATGGGATGATACTTCCTTTTTCACCATAGGCCTGAAAGCGCTCGAAATGTCCACTTCCAGATACTACAGAAAGACTGTTTCAAACCTACTCTATGAAAGGGAATGTTCAGCTCTGTGACTTGAATGCAGATATCACAAAGTAGTTTCTGACAGCCCTTCTGTCTAGATTTTAGATGAAGATATTCCCGTTTCCAACGAAATCATCACAGTTATCCAAATATCCACTTACAGATTCTACAAAAACAGTTTCCAAACTGCTGTATCTAAAGAAAGGTTCAACTCTGTTAGTTGAGGAAACACATCACAAAGAAGTTTCTGAGAATGCTTCTGTCTAGATTTTATATGAAGATATTCCCGTTTCCAATGAAATCTTCACAGTTAGGCAAATATCCACTTGAAGATTCTACAAAAAGAGTGTTTCCAAACTGCTGTAGCAAAAGAAAAGTTGAACTCTGTTAGTTGAGGACAAACATCACAAAGAAGTTTCTGAGAATGCTTCTGTCTAGATTTTAGATGAAGATATTCCCGTTTCCAACGAAATCCTCAGAGCTCTCCCAATATCCACTTACAGATTCTACAAAAAGAGTGTTTCCAAACTGCTGTAGCAAAAGAAAGGTTCAACTCTGTTAGTTGAGGACACACATCACAAAGAAGTTTCTGAGAATGCTTCTGTCTAGATTTTACATGAAGATATTCCCGTTTCCTATGAAATCTTCACAGCTTTCCAAATATCCACTTGCAGATTCTACAAAAAGAGTGTTTCCAAACTGCTGTATCAAAAGAAAGGTTCAACTCTCTTAGTTGAGGACACACATCCCAAATAAGTTTCTGAGAAATCTTCTGTCTCGTTTTTATGGGAGGATACTTCCTTTTTCACCGTAGGCCTGAAAGCGCTCGAAATGTCCACTTGCAGATACTGCAGAAAGAGTGTTTCAAACCTGCTCTATGAAACGGAATGTTCAGCTCTGAGGCTTGAATGCAGATATCACAAAGTAGTTTCTGACAGTGCTTCTGTCTAGATTTCAGAAGAAGATATTCCCGTTTCCAATGAAATCGTTAGAACTATCTTGATATCCACATACAGATTCTACAAAAAGAGTGTTTCCAAACTGCTCTAGAAAAAGAAAGGTTCAACTCTGTTAGTTGAGGACACTCATCACAAAGAAGTTTCTGAGAATGCTTCTGTCTGGATTTTATATGAAGATATTCCCGTTTCCAACGAAATCTTCACAGTTATCCAAACATCGACTTGCAGATTCTACAAAAAGAGTGTTTCCAAACTGCTCTATCAAAAGAAAGTTTCAACTCTGTTAGTTGAGGACACACATCCCAAATAAGTTTCTGAGAACGCTTCTGTGTAGATTTAAAGGGGAGATATTTCGTTTTTCACCATAGGCCCGAATGCGCTCGAAATGTCCACTTCCAGACACTACAGAAAGAGGGTTTCCAACCTGCTCTATGAAAGGGAATGTTCACCTCTGTGACTTGAATGCAGATATCACAAAGTAGTTTCTGACAGTGCTTCTGTCTAGAATTTAGATGAAGATATTCCCGTTTCCAACGAAATCCTTAGGACTATCTAGATATCCAATTACAGATTCCACAAAAAGAGTGTTTCCAAACTGCTCTATTAAAAGAAAGGTTCAACTCTGTAAGTTGAGGACACTCATCACAAAGAAGTTTCTGAGAATGCTTTTGTAAAGGTTTTATATGAAGATATTCCCGTTTCCTATGAAATCTTCACAGTTATCCAAATATCCACTTGAAGATTCTACCAAAAGAGTGTTTCCAAACTGCTGTAGCAAAAGAAATGTTGAACTCTGTTAGTTGAGGACAAACATCACAAAGAAGTTTCTGAGAATGCTTCTGTCAAGATTTTATATGAAGATATTACCGTTTCCAACGAAATCTTTACAGTTATCCAAATATCCACTTGCAGATTCTACAAAAAGAGTGTTTCCAAACTGCTATATCGAAAGAAATGATCAAGTCTGTTAGTGGAGTAAACTCATCCCAAATATGTTTCTTAGAATGCTTTTGTCTAGATTTTATGGGATGATATTTCCTTTTTCACCATAGGCCTGAAAGCGCTCGAAAAGTCCACTTCCAGATACTACAAAAAGACTGTTTCAAACCTACTCTATGAAAGGGAATGTTCAGCTCTGTGACTTGAATGCAGATATCACAAAGTAGTTTCTGACAGCCCTTCTGTCTAGATTTTAGATGAAGATATTCCCGTTTCCAACGAAATCATCACAGTTATCCAAATATCCACTTATAGATTCTACAAAAACAGTGTTTCCACACTGCTGTATCCAAAGAAAGGTTCAACTCTGTTAGTTGAGGACACACATCACAAAGAAGTTTCTGAGAATGCTTCTGTCTAGATTTTAAATGAAGATATTCCCATTTCCAATGAAATCCTCATAGCAAACCCATTATAAACTTACAGATTCTACAAAAAGAGTGATTCCAAATTGCTGTATCAAAAGAAAGGTTGAACTCTGTTAGTTCAGGACACACATCACAAAGAAGTTTCTGAGAATGCTTCTGTCTAGATTTTACATGAAGACATTCCCGTTTCCTACGAAATCTTCACAACTTTCCAAATATCCTCTTGCAGATTCTACAAAAAGAGTGTTTCCAAACTGCTGTATCAAAAGAAAGGTTCAGCTCTCTTAGTTGACGACACACATCCCAAATAAGATTCTGAGAAAGCCTCTGTCTCGTTTTTATGGGAAGATACTTCCTTTTTCACCGTAGGCCTGAAAGCGCTCGAAATGTCCACTTCCAGATACTGCAGAAAGAGTTTTTCAAACCTGCTCTATGAAACGGAATGTTCAGCTCTGAGGCTTGAATGCAGATATCACAAAGTAGTTTCTGACAGTGCTTCTGTCTAGATTTTAGAAGAAGATATTCCCGTTTCCAATGAAATCGTTAGAACTATCTTGATATCCACATACAGATTCTACAAAAAGAGTTTTTCCAAACTGCTCTATAAAAAAAAAGGTTCAACTCTGTTAGTTGAGGACACTCATCACAAAGAAGTTTCTGAGAATGCTTCTGTCTAGATTTTACATGAAGATATTCCCGTTTCCTATGAAATCTTCACATCTTTCCAAATATCCACTTGCAGATTCTACAAAAAGAGTGTTTCCAAACTGCTGTATCAAAAGAAAGGTTCAACTCTCTTAGTTGAGGACACACATCCCAAATAAGTTTCTGAGAAATCTTCTGTCTCGTTTTTATGGGAGGATACTTCCATTTTCACCGTAGGCCTGAAAGCGCTCGAAATGTCCACTTGCAGATACTGCAGAAAGAGTGTTTCAAACCTGCTCTATGAAACGGAATGTTCAGCTCTGAGGCTTGAATGCAGATATCACAAAGTAGTTTCTGACAGTGCTTCTGTCTAGATTTCAGAAGAAGATATTCCCGTTTCCAATGAAATCGTTAGAACTATCTTGATATCCACATACAGATTCTACAAAAAGAGTGTTTCCAAACTGCTCTAGAAAAAGAAAGGTTCAACTCTGTTAGTTGAGGACACTCATCACAAAGAAGTTTCTGAGAATGCTTCTGTCTGGATTTTATATGAAGATATTCCCGTTTCCAACGAAATCTTCACAGTTATCCAAACATCGACTTGCAGATTCTACAAAAAGAGTGTTTCCAAACTGCTCTATCAAAAGAAAGTTTCAACTCTGTTAGTTGAGGACACACATCCCAAATAAGTTTCTGAGAACGCTTCTGTGTAGATTTAAAGGGGAGATATTTCGTTTTTCACCATAGGCCCGAATGCGCTCGAAATGTCCACTTCCAGACACTACAGAAAGAGGGTTTCCAACCTGCTCTATGAAAGGGAATGTTCACCTCTGTGACTTGAATGCAGATATCACAAAGTAGTTTCTGACAGTGCTTCTGTCTAGAATTTAGATGAAGATATTCCCGTTTCCAACAAAATCCTTAGGACTATCTAGATATCCAATTACAGATTCCACAAAAAGAGTGTTTCCAAACTGCTCTATTAAAAGAAAGGTTCAACTCTGTAAGTTGAGGACACTCATCACAAAGAAGTTTCTGAGAATGCTTTTGTAAAGGTTTTATATGAAGATATTCCCGTTTCCTATGAAATCTTCACAGTTATCCAAATATCCACTTGAAGATTCTACCAAAAGAGTGTTTCCAAACTGCTGTAGCAAAAGAAATGTTGAACTCTGTTAGTTGAGGACAAACATCACAAAGAAGTTTCTGAGAATGCTTCTGTCAAGATTTTATATGCAGATATTACCGTTTCCAACGAAATCTTTACAGTTATCCAAATATCCACTTGCAGATTCTACAAAAAGAGTGTTTCCAAACTGCTATATCAAAAGAAATGATCAAGTCTGTTAGTGGAGTAAACTCATCCCAAATATGTTTCTTAGAATGCTTTTGTCTAGATTTTATGGGATGATATTTCCTTTTTCACCATAGGCCTGAAAGCGCTCGAAAAGTCCACTTCCAGATACTACAAAAAGACTGTTTCAAACCTACTCTATGAAAGGGAATGTTCAGCTCTGTGACTTGAATGCAGATATCACAAAGTAGTTTCTGACAGCCCTTCTGTCTAGATTTTAGATGAAGATATTCCCGTTTCCAACGAAATCATCACAGTTATCCAAATATCCACTTATAGATTCTACAAAAACAGTGTTTCCACACTGCTGTATCCAAAGAAAGGTTCAACTCTGTTAGTTGAGGACACACATCACAAAGAAGTTTCTGAGAATGCTTCTGTCTAGATTTTAAATGAAGATATTCCCATTTCCAATGAAATCCTCATAGCAAACCCATTATAAACTTACAGATTCTACAAAAAGAGTGATTCCAAATTGCTGTATCAAAAGAAAGGTTGAACTCTGTTAGTTCAGGACACACATCACAAAGAAGTTTCTGAGAATGCTTCTGTCTAGATTTTACATGAAGACATTCCCGTTTCCTACGAAATCTTCACAACTTTCCAAATATCCTCTTGCAGATTCTACAAAAAGAGTGTTTCCAAACTGCTGTATCAAAAGAAAGGTTCAGCTCTCTTAGTTGACGACACACATCCCAAATAAGATTCTGAGAAAGCCTCTGTCTCGTTTTTATGGGAAGATACTTCCTTTTTCACCGTAGGCCTGAAAGCGCTCGAAATGTCCACTTCCAGATACTGCAGAAAGAGTTTTTCAAACCTGCTCTATGAAACGGAATGTTCAGCTCTGAGGCTTGAATGCAGATATCACAAAGTAGTTTCTGACAGTGCTTCTGTCTAGATTTTAGAAGAAGATATTCCCGTTTCCAATGAAATTGTTAGAACTATCTTGATATCCACATACAGATTCTACAAAAAGAGTTTTTCCAAACTGCTCTATAAAAAAAAAGGTTCAACTCTGTTAGTTGAGGACACTCATCACAAAGAAGTTTCTGAGAATGCTTCTGTCTAGATTTTATATGAAGATTTTCCCGTTTCCAATGAAATCTTCACAGTTATCCAAACATCGACTTGCAGATTCTACAAAAAGAGTGTTTCCAAACTGCTCTATCAAAAGAAAGTATCAACTCTGTTAGTTGAGGACACACATGCCAAATAAGTTTCGGAGAATGCTTCTGTGTAGATTTAATGGGGAGATGTTTCGTTTTTCACCATAGGCCCGAATGCGCTCGAAATGTCCACTTCCAGACACTACAGAAAGAGGGTTGTCAACCTGCTCTATGAAAGGGAATGTTCAGCTCCGTGAATTGAATGCAGATTTCACAAAGTAGTTTCTGACAGTGCTTCTGTCTAGATTTCAGATGAAGATATTCCCGTTTCCCAAGAAATCGTTAGAACTATCTAGATATCCACTTACAGATTCTACTAAAAGAGTGTTTCGAAAGTGCTCTGTCAATAGAAAGGTTCAACTCTGTTAGTTGAGGACACTCATCACGAAGAAGTTTCTGAGAATGCTTTCGTCAAGATTTTATATGAAGATATTCCCGTTTCCTATGAAATCTTCACAGTTATCCAAATATCCACTTGAAGATTCTACAAAAAGAGTGTTTCCAAACTGCTGTAGCAAAAGAAATGTTGAACTCTGTTAGTTGAGGACAAACATCACAAAGAAGTTTCTGAGAATGCTTCTGTCAAGATTTTATATGAAGATATTACCGTTTCCAACGAAATCTTCACAGTTATCCAAATATCCACTTGCAGATTCTACAAAAAGAGTGTTTCCAAACTGCTATATCAAAAGAAATGATCAAGTCTGTTAGTGGAGTAAACTCATCCTAAATATGTTTCTTAGAATGCTTCTGTCTAGATTTTATGGGATGATACTTCCTTTTTCACCATAGGCCTGAAAGCGCTCGAAATGTCCACTTCCAGATACTACAGAAAGACTGTTTCAAACCTACTCTATGAAAGGGAATGTTCAGCTCTGTGACTTGAATGCAGATATCACAAAGTAGTTTCTGACAGCCCTTCTGTCTAGATTTTAGATGAAGATATTCCCGTTTCCAACGAAATCATCACAGTTATCCAAATATCCACTTACAGATTCTACAAAAAAAGTTTCCAAACTGCTGTATCCAAAGAAAGGTTCAACTCTGTTAGTTGAGGAAACACATCACAAAGAAGTTTCTGAGAATGCTTCTGTCTAGATTTTATATGAAGATATTCCCGTTTCCAATGAAATCTTCACAGTTAGGCAAATATCCACTTGAAGATTCTACAAAAAGAGTGTTTCCAAACTGCTGTAGCAAAAGAAAAGTTGAACTCTGTTAGTTGAGGACAAACATCACAAAGAAGTTTCTGAGAATGCTTCTGTCTAGATTTTAGATGAAGATATTCCCGTTTCCAACGAAATCCTCAGAGCTCTCCCAATATCCACTTACAGATTCTACAAAAAGAGTGTTTCCAAACTGCTGTAGCAAAAGAAAGGTTCAACTCTGTTAGTTGAGGACACACATCACAAAGAAGTTTCTGAGAATGCTTCTGTCTAGATTTTACATGAAGATATTCCCGTTTCCTATGAAATCTTCACAGCTTTCCAAATATCCACTTGCAGATTCTACAAAAAGAGTGTTTCCAAACTGCTGTATCAAAAGAAAGGTTCAACTCTCTTAGTTGAGGACACACATCCCAAATAAGTTTCTGAGAAATCTTCTGTCTCGTTTTTATGGGAGGATACTTCCTTTTTCACCGTAGGCCTGAAAGCGCTCGAAATGTCCACTTGCAGATACTGCAGAAAGAGTGTTTCAAACCTGCTCTATGAAACGGAATGTTCAGCTCTGAGGCTTGAATGCAGATATCACAAAGTAGTTTCTGACAGTGCTTCTGTCTAGATTTCAGAAGAAGATATTCCCGTTTCCAATGAAATCGTTAGAACTATCTTGATATCCACATACAGATTCTACAAAAAGAGTGTTTCCAAACTGCTCTAGAAAAAGAAAGGTTCAACTCTGTTAGTTGAGGACACTCATCACAAAGAAGTTTCTGAGAATGCTTCTGTCTGGATTTTATATGAAGATATTCCCGTTTCCAACGAAATCTTCACAGTTATCCAAACATCGACTTGCAGATTCTACAAAAAGAGTGTTTCCAAACTGCTCTATCAAAAGAAAGTTTCAACTCTGTTAGTTGAGGACACACATCCCAAATAAGTTTCTGAGAACGCTTCTGTGTAGATTTAAAGGGGAGATATTTCGTTTTTCACCATAGGCCCGAATGCGCTCGAAATGTCCACTTCCAGACACTACAGAAAGAGGGTTTCCAACCTGCTCTATGAAAGGGAATGTTCACCTCTGTGACTTGAATGCAGATATCACAAAGTAGTTTCTGACAGTGCTTCTGTCTAGAATTTAGATGAAGATATTCCCGTTTCCAACGAAATCCTTAGGACTATCTAGATATCCAATTACAGATTCCACAAAAAGAGTGTTTCCAAACTGCTCTATAAAAAGAAAGGTTCAACTCTGTAAGTTGAGGACACTCATCACAAAGAAGTTTCTGAGAATGCTTTTGTAAAGGTTTTATATGAAGATATTCCCGTTTCCTATGAAATCTTCACAGTTATCCAAATATCCACTTGAAGATTCTACCAAAAGAGTGTTTCCAAACTGCTGTAGCAAAAGAAATGTTGAACTCTGTTAGTTGAGGACAAACATCACAAAGAAGTTTCTGAGAATGCTTCTGTCAAGATTTTATATGAAGATATTACCGTTTCCAACGAAATCTTTACAGTTATCCAAATATCCACTTGCAGATTCTACAAAAAGAGTGTTTCCAAACTGCTATATCGAAAGAAATGATCAAGTCTGTTAGTGGAGTAAACTCATCCCAAATATGTTTCTTAGAATGCTTTTGTCTAGATTTTATGGGATGATATTTCCTTTTTCACCATAGGCCTGAAAGCGCTCGAAAAGTCCACTTCCAGATACTACAAAAAGACTGTTTCAAACCTACTCTATGAAAGGGAATGTTCAGCTCTGTGACTTGAATGCAGATATCACAAAGTAGTTTCTGACAGCCCTTCTGTCTAGATTTTAGATGAAGATATTCCCGTTTCCAACGAAATCATCACAGTTATCCAAATATCCACTTATAGATTCTACAAAAACAGTGTTTCCACACTGCTGTATCCAAAGAAAGGTTCAACTCTGTTAGTTGAGGACACACATCACAAAGAAGTTTCTGAGAATGCTTCTGTCTAGATTTTAAATGAAGATATTCCCATTTCCAATGAAATCCTCATAGCAAACCCATTATAAACTTACAGATTCTACAAAAAGAGTGATTCCAAATTGCTGTATCAAAAGAAAGGTTGAACTCTGTTAGTTCAGGACACACATCACAAAGAAGTTTCTGAGAATGCTTCTGTCTAGATTTTACATGAAGACATTCCCGTTTCCTACGAAATCTTCACAACTTTCCAAATATCCTCTTGCAGATTCTACAAAAAGAGTGTTTCCAAACTGCTGTATCAAAAGAAAGGTTCAGCTCTCTTAGTTGACGACACACATCCCAAATAAGATTCTGAGAAAGCCTCTGTCTCGTTTTTATGGGAAGATACTTCCTTTTTCACCGTAGGCCTGAAAGCGCTCGAAATGTCCACTTCCAGATACTGCAGAAAGAGTTTTTCAAACCTGCTCTATGAAACGGAATGTTCAGCTCTGAGGCTTGAATGCAGATATCACAAAGTAGTTTCTGACAGTGCTTCTGTCTAGATTTTAGAAGAAGATATTCCCGTTTCCAATGAAATCGTTAGAACTATCTTGATATCCACATACAGATTCTACAAAAAGAGTTTTTCCAAACTGCTCTATAAAAAAAAAGGTTCAACTCTGTTAGTTGAGGACACTCATCACAAAGAAGTTTCTGAGAATGCTTCTGTCTAGATTTTATATGAAGATTTTCCCGTTTCCAATGAAATCTTCACAGTTATCCAAACATCGACTTGCAGATTCTACAAAAAGAGTGTTTCCAAACTGCTCTATCAAAAGAAAGTATCAACTCTGTTAGTTGAGGACACACATGCCAAATAAGTTTCGGAGAATGCTTCTGTGTAGATTTAATGGGGAGATATTTCGTTTTTCACCATAGGCCCGAATGCGCTCGAAATGTCCACTTCCAGACACTACAGAAAGAGGGTTGCCAACCTGCTCTATGAAAGGGAATGTTCAGCTCCGTGAATTGAATGCAGATTTCACAAAGTAGTTTCTGACAGTGCTTCTGTCTAGATTTCAGATGAAGATATTCCCGTTTCCCAAGAAATCGTTAGAACTATCTAGATATCCACTTACAGATTCTACTAAAAGAGTGTTTCGAAAGTGCTCTGTCAATAGAAAGGTTCAACTCTGTTAGTTGAGGACACTCATCATGAAGAAGTTTCTGAGAATGCTTTCGTC
The DNA here is from genome assembly GCF_029281585.2 of Gorilla gorilla gorilla. Taxonomy (NCBI): domain Eukaryota; kingdom Metazoa; phylum Chordata; class Mammalia; order Primates; family Hominidae; genus Gorilla; species Gorilla gorilla. Next base: position 19,692,920 of record NC_073237.2, read on the forward strand.
AAGATTTTATATGAAGATATTCCCGTTTCCTATGAAATCTTCACAGTTATCCAAATATCCACTTGAAGATTCTACAAAAAGAGTGTTTCCAAACTGCTGTAGCAAAAGAAATGTTGAACTCTGTTAGTTGAGGACAAACATCACAAAGAAGTTTCTGAGAATGCTTCTGTCAAGATTTTATATGAAGATATTACCGTTTCCAACGAAATCTTCACAGTTATCCAAATATCCACTTGCAGATTCTACAAAAAGAGTGTTTCCAAACTGCTATATCAAAAGAAATGATCAAGTCTGTTAGTGGAGTAAACTCATCCTAAATATGTTTCTTAGAATGCTTCTGTCTAGATTTTATGGGATGATACTTACTTTTTCACCATAGGCCTGAAAGCGCTCGAAATGTCCACTTCCAGATACTACAGAAAGACTGTTTCAAACCTACTCTATGAAAGGGAATGTTCAGCTCTGTGACTTGAATGCAGATATCACAAAGTAGTTTCTGACAGCCCTTCTGTCTAGATTTTAGATGAAGATATTCCCGTTTCCAACGAAATCATCACAGTTATCCAAATATCCACTTACAGATTCTACAAAAACAGTTTCCAAACTGCTGTATCCAAAGAAAGGTTCAACTCTGTTAGTTGAGGAAACACATCACAAAGAAGTTTCTGAGAATGCTTCTGTCTAGATTTTATATGAAGATATTCCCGTTTCCAATGAAATCTTCACAGTTAGGCAAATATCCACTTGAAGATTCTACAAAAAGAGTGTTTCCAAACTGCTGTAGCAAAAGAAAAGTTGAAATCTGTTAGTTGAGGACAAACATCACAAAGAAGTTTCTGAGAATGCTTCTGTCTAGATTTTAGATGAAGATATTCCCGTTTCCAACGAAATCCTCAGAGCTCTCCCAATATCCACTTACAGATTCTACAAAAAGAGTGTTTCCAAACTGCTGTAGCAAAAGAAAGGTTCAACTCTGTTAGTTGAGGACACACATCACAAAGAAGTTTCTGAGAATGCTTCTGTCTAGATTTTACATGAAGATATTCCCGTTTCCTATGAAATCTTCACAGCTTTCCAAATATCCACTTGCAGATTCTACAAAAAGAGTGTTTCCAAACTGCTGTATCAAAAGAAAGGTTCAACTCTCTTAGTTGAGGACACACATCCCAAATAAGTTTCTGAGAAATCTTCTGTCTCGTTTTTATGGGAGGATACTTCCTTTTTCACCGTAGGCCTGAAAGCGCTCGAAATGTCCACTTGCAGATACTGCAGAAAGAGTGTTTCAAACCTGCTCTATGAAACGGAATGTTCAGCTCTGAGGCTTGAATGCAGATATCACAAAGTAGTTTCTGACAGTGCTTCTGTCTAGATTTCAGAAGAAGATATTCCCGTTTCCAATGAAATCGTTAGAACTATCTTGATATCCACATACAGATTCTACAAAAAGAGTGTTTCCAAACTGCTCTAGAAAAAGAAAGGTTCAACTCTGTTAGTTGAGGACACTCATCACAAAGAAGTTTCTGAGAATGCTTCTGTCTGGATTTTATATGAAGATATTCCCGTTTCCAACGAAATCTTCACAGTTATCCAAACATCGACTTGCAGATTCTACAAAAAGAGTGTTTCCAAACTGCTCTATCAAAAGAAAGTTTCAACTCTGTTAGTTGAGGACACACATCCCAAATAAGTTTCTGAGAACGCTTCTGTGTAGATTTAAAGGGGAGATATTTCGTTTTTCACCATAGGCCCGAATGCGCTCGAAATGTCCACTTCCAGACACTACAGAAAGAGGGTTTCCAACCTGCTCTATGAAAGGGAATGTTCACCTCTGTGACTTGAATGCAGATATCACAAAGTAGTTTCTGACAGTGCTTCTGTCTAGAATTTAGATGAAGATATTCCCGTTTCCAACGAAATCCTTAGGACTATCTAGATATCCAATTACAGATTCCACAAAAAGAGTGTTTCCAAACTGCTCTATTAAAAGAAAGGTTCAACTCTGTAAGTTGAGGACACTCATCACAAAGAAGTTTCTGAGAATGCTTTTGTAAAGGTTTTATATGAAGATATTCCCGTTTCCTATGAAATCTTCACAGTTATCCAAATATCCACTAGAAGATTCTACCAAAAGAGTGTTTCCAAACTGCTGTAGCAAAAGAAATGTTGAACTCTGTTAGTTGAGGACAAACATCACAAAGAAGTTTCTGAGAATGCTTCTGTCAAGATTTTATATGAAGATATTACCGTTTCCAACGAAATCTTTACAGTTATCCAAATATCCACTTGCAGATTCTACAAAAAGAGTGTTTCCAAACTGCTATATCGAAAGAAATGATCAAGTCTGTTAGTGGAGTAAACTCATCCCAAATATGTTTCTTAGAATGCTTTTGTCTAGATTTTATGGGATGATATTTCCTTTTTCACCATAGGCCTGAAAGCGCTCGAAAAGTCCACTTCCAGATACTACAAAAAGACTGTTTCAAACCTACTCTATGAAAGGGAATGTTCAGCTCTGTGACTTGAATGCAGATATCACAAAGTAGTTTCTGACAGCCCTTCTGTCTAGATTTTAGATGAAGATATTCCCGTTTCCAACGAAATCATCACAGTTATCCAAATATCCACTTATAGATTCTACAAAAACAGTGTTTCCACACTGCTGTATCCAAAGAAAGGTTCAACTCTGTTAGTTGAGGACACACATCACAAAGAAGTTTCTGAGAATGCTTCTGTCTAGATTTTAAATGAAGATATTCCCATTTCCAATGAAATCCTCATAGCAAACCCATTATAAACTTACAGATTCTACAAAAAGAGTGATTCCAAATTGCTGTATCAAAAGAAAGGTTGAACTCTGTTAGTTCAGGACACACATCACAAAGAAGTTTCTGAGAATGCTTCTGTCTAGATTTTACATGAAGACATTCCCGTTTCCTACGAAATCTTCACAACTTTCCAAATATCCTCTTGCAGATTCTACAAAAAGAGTGTTTCCAAACTGCTGTATCAAAAGAAAGGTTCAGCTCTCTTAGTTGACGACACACATCCCAAATAAGATTCTGAGAAAGCCTCTGTCTCGTTTTTATGGGAAGATACTTCCTTTTTCACCGTAGGCCTGAAAGCGCTCGAAATGTCCACTTCCAGATACTGCAGAAAGAGTTTTTCAAACCTGCTCTATGAAACGGAATGTTCAGCTCTGAGGCTTGAATGCAGATATCACAAAGTAGTTTCTGACAGTGCTTCTGTCTAGATTTTAGAAGAAGATATTCCCGTTTCCAATGAAATCGTTAGAACTATCTTGATATCCACATACAGATTCTACAAAAAGAGTTTTTCCAAACTGCTCTATAAAAAAAAAGGTTCAACTCTGTTAGTTGAGGACACTCATCACAAAGAAGTTTCTGAGAATGCTTCTGTCTAGATTTTATATGAAGATTTTCCCGTTTCCAATGAAATCTTCACAGTTATCCAAACATCGACTTGCAGATTCTACAAAAAGAGTGTTTCCAAACTGCTCTATCAAAAGAAAGTATCAACTCTGTTAGTTGAGGACACACATGCCAAATAAGTTTCGGAGAATGCTTCTGTGTAGATTTAATGGGGAGATATTTCGTTTTTCACCATAGGCCCGAATGCGCTCGAAATGTCCACTTCCAGACACTACAGAAAGAGGGTTGCCAACCTGCTCTATGAAAGGGAATGTTCAGCTCCGTGAATTGAATGCAGATTTCACAAAGTAGTTTCTGACAGTGCTTCTGTCTAGATTTCAGATGAAGATATTCCCGTTTCCCAAGAAATCGTTAGAACTATCTAGATATCCACTTACAGATTCTACTAAAAGAGTGTTTCGAAAGTGCTCTGTCAATAGAAAGGTTCAACTCTGTTAGTTGAGGACACTCATCACGAAGAAGTTTCTGAGAATGCTTTCGTCAAGATTTTATATGAAGATATTCCCGTTTCCTATGAAATCTTCACAGTTATCCAAATATCCACTTGAAGATTCTACAAAAAGAGTGTTTCCAAACTGCTGTAGCAAAAGAAATGTTGAACTCTGTTAGTTGAGGACAAACATCACAAAGAAGTTTCTGAGAATGCTTCTGTCAAGATTTTATATGAAGATATTACCGTTTCCAACGAAATCTTCACAGTTATCCAAATATCCACTTGCAGATTCTACAAAAAGAGTGTTTCCAAACTGCTATATCAAAAGAAATGATCAAGTCTGTTAGTGGAGTAAACTCATCCTAAATATGTTTCTTAGAATGCTTCTGTCTAGATTTTATGGGATGATACTTACTTTTTCACCATAGGCCTGAAAGCGCTCGAAATGTCCACTTCCAGATACTACAGAAAGACTGTTTCAAACCTACTCTATGAAAGGGAATGTTCAGCTCTGTGACTTGAATGCAGATATCACAAAGTAGTTTCTGACAGCCCTTCTGTCTAGATTTTAGATGAAGATATTCCCGTTTCCAACGAAATCATCACAGTTATCCAAATATCCACTTACAGATTCTACAAAAACAGTTTCCAAACTGCTGTATCCAAAGAAAGGTTCAACTCTGTTAGTTGAGGAAACACATCACAAAGAAGTTTCTGAGAATGCTTCTGTCTAGATTTTATATGAAGATATTCCCGTTTCCAATGAAATCTTCACAGTTAGGCAAATATCCACTTGAAGATTCTACAAAAAGAGTGTTTCCAAACTGCTGTAGCAAAAGAAAAGTTGAAATCTGTTAGTTGAGGACAAACATCACAAAGAAGTTTCTGAGAATGCTTCTGTCTAGATTTTAGATGAAGATATTCCCGTTTCCAACGAAATCCTCAGAGCTCTCCCAATATCCACTTACAGATTCTACAAAAAGAGTGTTTCCAAACTGCTGTAGCAAAAGAAAGGTTCAACTCTGTTAGTTGAGGACACACATCACAAAGAAGTTTCTGAGAATGCTTCTGTCTAGATTTTACATGAAGATATTCCCGTTTCCTATGAAATCTTCACAGCTTTCCAAATATCCACTTGCAGATTCTACAAAAAGAGTGTTTCCAAACTGCTGTATCAAAAGAAAGGTTCAACTCTCTTAGTTGAGGACACACATCCCAAATAAGTTTCTGAGAAATCTTCTGTCTCGTTTTTATGGGAGGATACTTCCTTTTTCACCGTAGGCCTGAAAGCGCTCGAAATGTCCACTTGCAGATACTGCAGAAAGAGTGTTTCAAACCTGCTCTATGAAACGGAATGTTCAGCTCTGAGGCTTGAATGCAGATATCACAAAGTAGTTTCTGACAGTGCTTCTGTCTAGATTTCAGAAGAAGATATTCCCGTTTCCAATGAAATCGTTAGAACTATCTTGATATCCACATACAGATTCTACAAAAAGAGTGTTTCCAAACTGCTCTAGAAAAAGAAAGGTTCAACTCTGTTAGTTGAGGACACTCATCACAAAGAAGTTTCTGAGAATGCTTCTGTCTGGATTTTATATGAAGATATTCCCGTTTCCAACGAAATCTTCACAGTTATCCAAACATCGACTTGCAGATTCTACAAAAAGAGTGTTTCCAAACTGCTCTATCAAAAGAAAGTTTCAACTCTGTTAGTTGAGGACACACATCCCAAATAAGTTTCTGAGAACGCTTCTGTGTAGATTTAAAGGGGAGATATTTCGTTTTTCACCATAGGCCCGAATGCGCTCGAAATGTCCACTTCCAGACACTACAGAAAGAGGGTTTCCAACCTGCTCTATGAAAGGGAATGTTCACCTCTGTGACTTGAATGCAGATATCACAAAGTAGTTTCTGACAGTGCTTCTGTCTAGAATTTAGATGAAGATATTCCCGTTTCCAACGAAATCCTTAGGACTATCTAGATATCCAATTACAGATTCCACAAAAAGAGTGTTTCCAAACTGCTCTATTAAAAGAAAGGTTCAACTCTGTAAGTTGAGGACACTCATCACAAAGAAGTTTCTGAGAATGCTTTTGTAAAGGTTTTATATGAAGATATTCCCGTTTCCTATGAAATCTTCACAGTTATCCAAATATCCACTAGAAGATTCTACCAAAAGAGTGTTTCCAAACTGCTGTAGCAAAAGAAATGTTGAACTCTGTTAGTTGAGGACAAACATCACAAAGAAGTTTCTGAGAATGCTTCTGTCAAGATTTTATATGAAGATATTACCGTTTCCAACGAAATCTTTACAGTTATCCAAATATCCACTTGCAGATTCTACAAAAAGAGTGTTTCCAAACTGCTATATCGAAAGAAATGATCAAGTCTGTTAGTGGAGTAAACTCATCCCAAATATGTTTCTTAGAATGCTTTTGTCTAGATTTTATGGGATGATATTTCCTTTTTCACCATAGGCCTGAAAGCGCTCGAAAAGTCCACTTCCAGATACTACAAAAAGACTGTTTCAAACCTACTCTATGAAAGGGAATGTTCAGCTCTGTGACTTGAATGCAGATATCACAAAGTAGTTTCTGACAGCCCTTCTGTCTAGATTTTAGATGAAGATATTCCCGTTTCCAACGAAATCATCACAGTTATCCAAATATCCACTTATAGATTCTACAAAAACAGTGTTTCCACACTGCTGTATCCAAAGAAAGGTTCAACTCTGTTAGTTGAGGACACACATCACAAAGAAGTTTCTGAGAATGCTTCTGTCTAGATTTTAAATGAAGATATTCCCATTTCCAATGAAATCCTCATAGCAAACCCATTATAAACTTACAGATTCTACAAAAAGAGTGATTCCAAATTGCTGTATCAAAAGAAAGGTTGAACTCTGTTAGTTCAGGACACACATCACAAAGAAGTTTCTGAGAATGCTTCTGTCTAGATTTTACATGAAGACATTCCCGTTTCCTACGAAATCTTCACAACTTTCCAAATATCCTCTTGCAGATTCTACAAAAAGAGTGTTTCCAAACTGCTGTATCAAAAGAAAGGTTCAGCTCTCTTAGTTGACGACACACATCCCAAATAAGATTCTGAGAAAGCCTCTGTCTCGTTTTTATGGGAAGATACTTCCTTTTTCACCGTAGGCCTGAAAGCGCTCGAAATGTCCACTTCCAGATACTGCAGAAAGAGTTTTTCAAACCTGCTCTATGAAACGGAATGTTCAGCTCTGAGGCTTGAATGCAGATATCACAAAGTAGTTTCTGACAGTGCTTCTGTCTAGATTTTAGAAGAAGATATTCCCGTTTCCAATGAAATCGTTAGAACTATCTTGATATCCACATACAGATTCTACAAAAAGAGTTTTTCCAAACTGCTCTATAAAAAAAAAGGTTCAACTCTGTTAGTTGAGGACACTCATCACAAAGAAGTTTCTGAGAATGCTTCTGTCTAGATTTTATATGAAGATTTTCCCGTTTCCAATGAAATCTTCACAGTTATCCAAACATCGACTTGCAGATTCTACAAAAAGAGTGTTTCCAAACTGCTCTATCAAAAGAAAGTATCAACTCTGTTAGTTGAGGACACACATGCCAAATAAGTTTCGGAGAATGCTTCTGTGTAGATTTAATGGGGAGATATTTCGTTTTTCACCATAGGCCCGAATGCGCTCGAAATGTCCACTTCCAGACACTACAGAAAGAGGGTTGCCAACCTGCTCTATGAAAGGGAATGTTCAGCTCCGTGAATTGAATGCAGATTTCACAAAGTAGTTTCTGACAGTGCTTCTGTCTGGATTTCAGATGAAGATATTCCCGTTTCCCAAGAAATCGTTAGAACTATCTAGATATCCACTTACAGATTCTACTAAAAGAGTGTTTCGAAAGTGCTCTGTCAATAGAAAGGTTCAACTCTGTTAGTTGAGGACACTCATCACGAAGAAGTTTCTGAGAATGCTTTCGTCAAGATTTTATATGAAGATATTCCCGTTTCCTATGAAATCTTCACAGTTATCCAAATATCCACTTGAAGATTCTACAAAAAGAGTGTTTCCAAACTGCTGTAGCAAAAGAAATGTTGAACTCTGTTAGTTGAGGACAAACATCACAAAGAAGTTTCTGAGAATGCTTCTGTCAAGATTTTATATGAAGATATTACCGTTTCCAACGAAATCTTCACAGTTATCCAAATATCCACTTGCAGATTCTACAAAAAGAGTGTTTCCAAACTGCTATATCAAAAGAAATGATCAAGTCTGTTAGTGGAGTAAACTCATCCTAAATATGTTTCTTAGAATGCTTCTGTCTAGATTTTATGGGATGATACTTACTTTTTCACCATAGGCCTGAAAGCGCTCGAAATGTCCACTTCCAGATACTACAGAAAGACTGTTTCAAACCTACTCTATGAAAGGGAATGTTCAGCTCTGTGACTTGAATGCAGATATCACAAAGTAGTTTCTGACAGCCCTTCTGTCTAGATTTTAGATGAAGATATTCCCGTTTCCAACGAAATCATCACAGTTATCCAAATATCCACTTACAGATTCTACAAAAACAGTTTCCAAACTGCTGTATCCAAAGAAAGGTTCAACTCTGTTAGTTGAGGAAACACATCACAAAGAAGTTTCTGAGAATGCTTCTGTCTAGATTTTATATGAAGATATTCCCGTTTCCAATGAAATCTTCACAGTTAGGCAAATATCCACTTGAAGATTCTACAAAAAGAGTGTTTCCAAACTGCTGTAGCAAAAGAAAAGTTGAAATCTGTTAGTTGAGGACAAACATCACAAAGAAGTTTCTGAGAATGCTTCTGTCTAGATTTTAGATGAAGATATTCCCGTTTCCAACGAAATCCTCAGAGCTCTCCCAATATCCACTTACATATTCTACAAAAAGAGTGTTTCCAAACTGCTGTAGCAAAAGAAAGGTTCAACTCTGTTAGTTGAGGACACACATCACAAAGAAGTTTCTGAGAATGCTTCTGTCTAGATTTTACATGAAGATATTCCCGTTTCCTATGAAATCTTCACAGCTTTCCAAATATCCACTTGCAGATTCTACAAAAAGAGTGTTTCCAAACTGCTGTATCAAAAGAAAGGTTCAACTCTCTTAGTTGAGGACACACATCCCAAATAAGTTTCTGAGAAATCTTCTGTCTCGTTTTTATGGGAGGATACTTCCTTTTTCACCGTAGGCCTGAAAGCGCTCGAAATGTCCACTTGCAGATACTGCAGAAAGAGTGTTTCAAACCTGCTCTATGAAACGGAATGTTCAGCTCTGAGGCTTGAATGCAGATATCACAAAGTAGTTTCTGACAGTGCTTCTGTCTAGATTTCAGAAGAAGATATTCCCGTTTCCAATGAAATCGTTAGAACTATCTTGATATCCACATACAGATTCTACAAAAAGAGTGTTTCCAAACTGCTCTAGAAAAAGAAAGGTTCAACTCTGTTAGTTGAGGACACTCATCACAAAGAAGTTTCTGAGAATGCTTCTGTCTGGATTTTATATGAAGATATTCCCGTTTCCAACGAAATCTTCACAGTTATCCAAACATCGACTTGCAGATTCTACAAAAAGAGTGTTTCCAAACTGCTCTATCAAAAGAAAGTTTCAACTCTGTTAGTTGAGGACACACATCCCAAATAAGTTTCTGAGAACGCTTCTGTGTAGATTTAAAGGGGAGATATTTCGTTTTTCACCATAGGCCCGAATGCGCTCGAAATGTCCACTTCCAGACACTACAGAAAGAGGGTTTCCAACCTGCTCTATGAAAGGGAATGTTCACCTCTGTGACTTGAATGCAGATATCACAAAGTAGTTTCTGACAGTGCTTCTGTCTAGAATTTAGATGAAGATATTCCCGTTTCCAACGAAATCCTTAGGACTATCTAGATATCCAATTACAGATTCCACAAAAAGAGTGTTTCCAAACTGCTCTATTAAAAGAAAGGTTCAACTCTGTAAGTTGAGGACACTCATCACAAAGAAGTTTCTGAGAATGCTTTTGTAAAGGTTTTATATGAAGATATTCCCGTTTCCTATGAAATCTTCACAGTTATCCAAATATCCACTAGAAGATTCTACCAAAAGAGTGTTTCCAAACTGCTGTAGCAAAAGAAATGTTGAACTCTGTTAGTTGAGGACAAACATCACAAAGAAGTTTCTGAGAATGCTTCTGTCAAGATTTTATATGAAGATATTACCGTTTCCAACGAAATCTTTACAGTTATCCAAATATCCACTTGCAGATTCTACAAAAAGAGTGTTTCCAAACTGCTATATCGAAAGAAATGATCAAGTCTGTTAGTGGAGTAAACTCATCCCAAATATGTTTCTTAGAATGCTTTTGTCTAGATTTTATGGGATGATATTTCCTTTTTCACCATAGGACTGAAAGCGCTCGAAAAGTCCACTTCCAGATACTACAAAAAGACTGTTTCAAACCTACTCTATGAAAGGGAATGTTCAGCTCTGTGACTTGAATGCAGATATCACAAAGTAGTTTCTGACAGCCCTTCTGTCTAGATTTTAGATGAAGATATTCCCGTTTCCAACGAAATCATCACAGTTATCCAAATATCCACTTATAGATTCTACAAAAACAGTGTTTCCACACTGCTGTATCCAAAGAAAGGTTCAACTCTGTTAGTTGAGGACACACATCACAAAGAAGTTTCTGAGAATGCTTCTGTCTAGATTTTAAATGAAGATATTCCCATTTCCAATGAAATCCTCATAGCAAACCCATTATAAACTTACAGATTCTACAAAAAGAGTGATTCCAAATTGCTGTATCAAAAGAAAGGTTGAACTCTGTTAGTTCAGGACACACATCACAAAGAAGTTTCTGAGAATGCTTCTGTCTAGATTTTACATGAAGACATTCCCGTTTCCTACGAAATCTTCACAACTTTCCAAATATCCTCTTGCAGATTCTACAAAAAGAGTGTTTCCAAACTGCTGTATCAAAAGAAAGGTTCAGCTCTCTTAGTTGACGACACACATCCCAAATAAGATTCTGAGAAAGCCTCTGTCTCGTTTTTATGGGAAGATACTTCCTTTTTCACCGTAGGCCTGAAAGCGCTCGAAATGTCCACTTCCAGATACTGCAGAAAGAGTTTTTCAAACCTGCTCTATGAAACGGAATGTTCAGCTCTGAGGCTTGAATGCAGATATCACAAAGTAGTTTCTGACAGTGCTTCTGTCTAGATTTTAGAAGAAGATATTCCCGTTTCCAATGAAATCGTTAGAACTCTCTTGATATCCACATACAGATTCTACAAAAAGAGTTTTTCCAAACTGCTCTATAAAAAAAAAGGTTCAACTCTGTTAGTTGAGGACACTCATCACAAAGAAGTTTCTGAGAATGCTTCTGTCTAGATTTTATATGAAGATTTTCCCGTTTCCAATGAAATCTTCACAGTTATCCAAACATCGACTTGCAGATTCTACAAAAAGAGTGTTTCTAAACTGCTCTATCAAAAGAAAGTATCAACTCTGTTAGTTGAGGACACACATGCCAAATAAGTTTCGGAGAATGCTTCTGTGTAGATTTAATGGGGAGATATTTCGTTTTTCACCATAGGCCCGAATGCGCTCGAAATGTCCACTTCCAGACACTACAGAAAGAGGGTTGCCAACCTGCTCTATGAAAGGGAATGTTCAGCTCCGTGAATTGAATGCAGATTTCACAAAGTAGTTTCTGACAGTGCTTCTGTCTAGATTTAAGATGAAGATATTCCCGTTTCCCAAGAAATCGTTAGAACTATCTAGATATCCACTTACAGATTCTACTAAAAGAGTGTTTCGAAAGTGCTCTGTCAATAGAAAGGTTCAACTCTGTTAGTTGAGGACACTCATCACGAAGAAGTTTCTGAGAATGCTTTCGTCAAGATTTTATATGAAGATATTCCCGTTTCCTATGAAATCTTCACAGTTATCCAAATATCCACTTGAAGATTCTACAAAAAGAGTGTTTCCAAACTGCTGTAGCAAAAGAAATGTTGAACTCTGTTAGTTGAGGACAAACATCACAAAGAAGTTTCTGAGAATGCTTCTGTCAAGATTTTATATGAAGATATTACCGTTTCCAACGAAATCTTCACAGTTATCCAAATATCCACTTGCAGATTCTACAAAAAGAGTGTTTCCAAACTGCTATATCAAAAGAAATGATCAAGTCTGTTAGTGGAGTAAACTCATCCTAAATATGTTTCTTAGAATGCTTCTGTCTAGATTTTATGGGATGATACTTACTTTTTCACCATAGGCCTGAAAGCGCTCGAAATGTCCACTTCCAGATACTACAGAAAGACTGTTTCAAACCTACTCTATGAAAGGGAATGTTCAGCTCTGTGACTTGAATGCAGATATCACAAAGTAGTTTCTGACAGCCCTTCTGTCTAGATTTTAGATGAAGATATTCCCGTTTCCAACGAAATCATCACAGTTATCCAAATATCCACTTACAGATTCTACAAAAACAGTTTCCAAACTGCTGTATCCAAAGAAAGGTTCAACTCTGTTAGTTGAGGAAACACATCACAAAGAAGTTTCTGAGAATGCTTCTGTCTAGATTTTATATGAAGATATTCCCGTTTCCAATGAAATCTTCACAGTTAGGCAAATATCCACTTGAAGATTCTACAAAAAGAGTGTTTCCAAACTGCTGTAGCAAAAGAAAAGTTGAACTCTGTTAGTTGAGGACAAACATCACAAAGAAGTTTCTGAGAATGCTTCTGTCTAGATTTTAGATGAAGATATTCCCGTTTCCAACGAAATCCTCAGAGCTCTCCCAATATCCACTTACAGATTCTACAAAAAGAGTGTTTCCAAACTGCTGTAGCAAAAGAAAGGTTCAACTCTGTTAGTTGAGGACACACATCACAAAGAAGTTTCTGAGAATGCTTCTGTCTAGATTTTACATGAAGATATTCCCGTTTCCTATGAAATCTTCACAGCTTTCCAAATATCCACTTGCAGATTCTACAAAAAGAGTGTTTCCAAACTGCTGTATCAAAAGAAAGGTTCAACTCTCTTAGTTGAGGACACACATCCCAAATAAGTTTCTGAGAAATCTTCTGTCTCGTTTTTATGGGAGGATACTTCCTTTTTCACCGTAGGCCTGAAAGCGCTCGAAATGTCCACTTGCAGATACTGCAGAAAGAGTGTTTCAAACCTGCTCTATGAAACGGAATGTTCAGCTCTGAGGCTTGAATGCAGATATCACAAAGTAGTTTCTGACAGTGCTTCTGTCTAGATTTCAGAAGAAGATATTCCCGTTTCCAATGAAATCGTTAGAACTATCTTGATATCCACATACAGATTCTACAAAAAGAGTGTTTCCAAACTGCTCTAGAAAAAGAAAGGTTCAACTCTGTTAGTTGAGGACACTCATCACAAAGAAGTTTCTGAGAATGCTTCTGTCTGGATTTTATATGAAGATATTCCCGTTTCCAACGAAATCTTCACAGTTATCCAAACACCGACTTGCAGATTCTACAAAAAGAGTGTTTCCAAACTGCTCTATCAAAAGAAAGTTTCAACTCTGTTAGTTGAGGACACACATCCCAAATAAGTTTCTGAGAACGCTTCTGTGTAGATTTAAAGGGGAGATATTTCGTTTTTCACCATAGGCCCGAATGCGCTCGAAATGTCCACTTCCAGACACTACAGAAAGAGGGTTTCCAACCTGCTCTATGAAAGGGAATGTTCACCTCTGTGACTTGAATGCAGATATCACAAAGTAGTTTCTGACAGTGCTTCTGTCTAGAATTTAGATGAAGATATTCCCGTTTCCAACGAAATCCTTAGGACTATCTAGATATCCAATTACAGATTCCACAAAAAGAGTGTTTCCAAACTGCTCTATTAAAAGAAAGGTTCAACTCTGTAAGTTGAGGACACTCATCACAAAGAAGTTTCTGAGAATGCTTTTGTAAAGGTTTTATATGAAGATATTCCCGTTTCCTATGAAATCTTCACAGTTATCCAAATATCCACTTGAAGATTCTACCAAAAGAGTGTTTCCAAACTGCTGTAGCAAAAGAAATGTTGAACTCTGTTAGTTGAGGACAAACATCACAAAGAAGTTTCTGAGAATGCTTCTGTCAAGATTTTATATGAAGATATTACCGTTTCCAACGAAATCTTTACAGTTATCCAAATATCCACTTGCAGATTCTACAAAAAGAGTGTTTCCAAACTGCTATATCGAAAGAAATGATCAAGTCTGTTAGTGGAGTAAACTCATCCCAAATATGTTTCTTAGAATGCTTTTGTCTAGATTTTATGGGATGATATTTCCTTTTTCACCATAGGCCTGAAAGCGCTCGAAAAGTCCACTTCCAGATACTACAAAAAGACTGTTTCAAACCTACTCTATGAAAGGGAATGTTCAGCTCTGTGACTTGAATGCAGATATCACAAAGTAGTTTCTGACAGCCCTTCTGTCTAGATTTTAGATGAAGATATTCCCGTTTCCAACGAAATCATCACAGTTATCCAAATATCCACTTATAGATTCTACAAAAACAGTGTTTCCACACTGCTGTATCCAAAGAAAGGTTCAACTCTGTTAGTTGAGGACACACATCACAAAGAAGTTTCTGAGAATGCTTCTGTCTAGATTTTAAATGAAGATATTCCCATTTCCAATGAAATCCTCATAGCAAACCCATTATAAACTTACAGATTCTACAAAAAGAGTGATTCCAAATTGCTGTATCAAAAGAAAGGTTGAACTCTGTTAGTTCAGGACACACATCACAAAGAAGTTTCTGAGAATGCTTCTGTCTAGATTTTACATGAAGACATTCCCGTTTCCTACGAAATCTTCACAACTTTCCAAATATCCTCTTGCAGATTCTACAAAAAGAGTGTTTCCAAACTGCTGTATCAAAAGAAAGGTTCAGCTCTCTTAGTTGACGACACACATCCCAAATAAGATTCTGAGAAAGCCTCTGTCTCGTTTTTATGGGAAGATACTTCCTTTTTCACCGTAGGCCTGAAAGCGCTCGAAATGTCCACTTCCAGATACTGCAGAAAGAGTTTTTCAAACCTGCTCTATGAAACGGAATGTTCAGCTCTGAGGCTTGAATGCAGATATCACAAAGTAGTTTCTGACAGTGCTTCTGTCTAGATTTTAGAAGAAGATATTCCCGTTTCCAATGAAATCGTTAGAACTCTCTTGATATCCACATACAGATTCTACAAAAAGAGTTTTTCCAAACTGCTCTATAAAAAAAAAGGTTCAACTCTGTTAGTTGAGGACACTCATCACAAAGAAGTTTCTGAGAATGCTTCTGTCTAGATTTTATATGAAGATTTTCCCGTTTCCAATGAAATCTTCACAGTTATCCAAACATCGACTTGCAGATTCTACAAAAAGAGTGTTTCTAAACTGCTCTATCAAAAGAAAGTATCAACTCTGTTAGTTGAGGACACACATGCCAAATAAGTTTCGGAGAATGCTTCTGTGTAGATTTAATGGGGAGATATTTCGTTTTTCACCATAGGCCCGAATGCGCTCGAAATGTCCACTTCCAGACACTACAGAAAGAGGGTTGCCAACCTGCTCTATGAAAGGGAATGTTCAGCTCCGTGAATTGAATGCAGATTTCACAAAGTAGTTTCTGACAGTGCTTCTGTCTAGATTTCAGATGAAGATATTCCCGTTTCCCAAGAAATCGTTAGAACTATCTAGATATCCACTTACAGATTCTACAAAAAGAGTGTTTCGAAAGTGCTCTGTCAAAAGAAAGGTTCAACTCTGTTAGTTGAGGACACTCATCACGAAGAAGTTTCTGAGAATGCTTTTGTCAAGATTTTATATGAAGATATTCCCGTTTCCTATGAAATCTTCACAGTTATCCAAATATCCACTTGAAGATTCTACAAAAAGAGTGTTTCCAAACTGCTGTAGCAAAAGAAATGTTGAACTCTGTTAGTTGAGGACAAACATCACAAAGAAGTTTCTGAGAATGCTTCTGTCAAGATTTTATATGAAGATATTACCATTTCCAACGAAATCTTCACAGTTATCCAAATATCCACTTGCAGATTCTACAAAAAGAGTGTTTCCAAACTGCCATATCAAAAGAAATGATCAAGTCTGTTAGTGGAGTAAACTCATCCTAAATAAGTTTCTTAGAATGCTTCTGTCTAGATTTTATGGGATGATACTTCCTTTTTCACCATAGGCCTGAAAGCGCTCGAAATGTCCACTTCCAGATACTACAGAAAGACTGTTTCAAACCTACT
Source organism: Gorilla gorilla gorilla (assembly GCF_029281585.2). Taxonomy (NCBI): domain Eukaryota; kingdom Metazoa; phylum Chordata; class Mammalia; order Primates; family Hominidae; genus Gorilla; species Gorilla gorilla. The sequence continues at coordinate 19,709,084 of NC_073237.2, forward strand.
CTATGAAAGGGAATGTTCAGCTCTGTGACTTGAATGCAGATATCACAAAGTAGTTTCTGACAGCCCTTCTGTCTAGATTTTAGATGAAGATATTCCCGTTTCCAACGAAATCATCACAGTTATCCAAATATCCACTTACAGATTCTACAAAAACAGTTTCCAAACTGCTGTATCCAAAGAAAGGTTCAACTCTGTTAGTTGAGGAAACACATCACAAAGAAGTTTCTGAGAATGCTTCTGTCTAGATTTTATATGAAGATATTCCCGTTTCCAATGAAATCTTCACAGTTAGGCAAATATCCACTTGAAGATTCTACAAAAAGAGTGTTTCCAAACTGCTGTAGCAAAAGAAAAGTTGAACTCTGTTAGTTGAGGACAAACATCACAAAGAAGTTTCTGAGAATGCTTCTGTCTAGATTTTAGATGAAGATATTCCCGTTTCCAACGAAATCCTCAGAGCTCTCCCAATATCCACTTACAGATTCTACAAAAAGAGTGTTTCCAAACTGCTGTAGCAAAAGAAAGGTTCAACTCTGTTAGTTGAGGACACACATCACAAAGAAGTTTCTGAGAATGCTTCTGTCTAGATTTTACATGAAGATATTCCCGTTTCCTATGAAATCTTCACAGCTTTCCAAATATCCACTTTCAGATTCTACAAAAAGAGTGTTTCCAAACTGCTGTATCAAAAGAAAGGTTCAACTCTCTTAGTTGAGGACACACATCCCAAATAAGTTTCTGAGAAATCTTCTGTCTCGTTTTTATGGGAGGATACTTCCTTTTTCACCGTAGGCCTGAAAGCGCTCGAAATGTCCACTTGCAGATACTGCAGAAAGAGTGTTTCAAACCTGCTCTATGAAACGGAATGTTCAGCACTGAGGCTTGAATGCAGATATCACAAAGTAGTTTCTGACAGTGCTTCTGTCTAGATTTCAGAAGAAGATATTCCCGTTTCCAATGAAATCGTTAGAACTATCTTGATATCCACATACAGATTCTACAAAAAGAGTGTTTCCAAACTGCTCTAGAAAAAGAAAGGTTCAACTCTGTTAGTTGAGGACACTCATCACAAAGAAGTTTCTGAGAATGCTTCTGTCTAGATTTTATATGAAGATATTCCCGTTTCCAACGAAATCTTCACAGTTATCCAAACATCGACTTGCAGATTCTACAAAAAGAGTGTTTCCAAACTGCTCTATCAAAAGAAAGTTTCAACTCTGTTAGTTGAGGACACACATCCCAAATAAGTTTCTGAGAACGCTTCTGTGTAGATTTAAAGGGGAGATATTTCATTTTTCACCATAGGCCCGAATGCGCTCGAAATGTCCACTTCCAGACACTACAGAAAGAGGGTTTCCAACCTGCTCTATGAAAGGGAATGTTCACCTCTGTGACTTGAATGCAGATATCACAAAGTAGTTTCTGACAGTGCTTCTGTCTAGAATTTAGATGAAGATATTCCCGTTTCCAACGAAATCCTTAGGACTATCTAGATATCCAATTACAGATTCCACAAAAAGAGTGTTTCCAAACTGCTCTATTAAAAGAAAGGTTCAACTCTGTAAGTTGAGGACACTCATCACAAAGAAGTTTCTGAGAATGCTTTTGTAAAGGTTTTATATGAAGATATTCCCGTTTCCTATGAAATCTTCACAGTTATCCAAATATCCACTTGAAGATTCTACCAAAAGAGTGTTTCCAAACTGCTGTAGCAAAAGAAATGTTGAACTCTGTTAGTTGAGGACAAACATCACAAAGAGGTTTCTGAGAAAGCTTCTGTCAAGATTTTATATGAAGATATTACCGTTTCCAACGAAATCTTTACAGTTATCCAAATATCCACTTGCAGATTCTACAAAAAGAGTGTTTCCAAACTGCCATATCAAAAGAAATGATCAAGTCTGTTAGTGGAGTAAACTCATCCTAAATAAGTTTCTTAGAATGCTTTTGTCTAGATTTTATGGGATGATACTTCCTTTTTCACCATAGGCCTGAAAGCGCTCGAAATGTCCACTTCCAGATACTACAGAAAGACTGTTTCAAACCTACTCCATGAAAGGGAATGTTCAGCTCTGTGACTTGAATGCAGATATCAAAAAGTAGTTTCTGACAGCCCTTCTGTCTAGATTTTAGATGAAGATATTCCCGTTTCCAACGAAATCCTCAGAGCTCTCCCAATATCCACTTACAGATTCTACAAAAAGAGTGTTTCCAAACTGCTGTAGCAAAAGAAAGGTTCAACTCTGTTAGTTCAGGACACACATCACAAAGAAGTTTCTGAGAATGCTTCTGTCTAGATTTTACATGAAGATATTCCCGTTTCCTATGAAATCTTCACAGCTTTCCAAATATCCACTTGCAGATTCTACAAAAAGAGTGTTTCCAAACTGCTGTATCAAAAGAAAGGTTCAACTCTCTTAGTTGAGGACACACATCCCAAATAAGTTTCTGAGAAATCTTCTGTCTCGTTTTTATGGGAGGATACTTCCTTTTTCACCGTAGGCCTGAAAGCGCTCGAAATGTCCACTTGCAGATACTGCAGAAAGAGTGTTTCAAACCTGCTCTATGAAACGGAATGTTCAGCTCTGAGGCTTGAATGCAGATATCACAAAGTAGTTTCTAACAGTGCTTCTGTCTAGATTTCAGAAGAAGATATTCCCGTTTCCAATGAAATCGTTAGAACTATCTTGATATCCACATACAGATTCTACAAAAAGAGTGTTTCCAAACTGCTCTAGAAAAAGAAAGGTTCAACTCTGTTAGTTGAGGACACTCATCACAAAGAAGTTTCTGAGAATGCTTCTGTCTAGATTTTATATGAAGATATTCCCGTTTCCAACGAAATCTTCACAGTTATCCAAACATCGACTTGCAGATTCTACAAAAAGAGTGTTTCCAAACTGCTCTATCAAAAGAAAGTTTCAACTCTGTTAGTTGAGGACACACATCCCAAATAAGTTTCTGAGAACGCTTCTGTGTAGATTTAAAGGGGAGATATTTCGTTTTTCACCATAGGCCCGAATGCGCTCGAAATGTCCACTTCCAGACACTACAGAAAGAGGGTTTCCAACCTGCTCAATGAAAGGGAATGTTCAGCTCCGTGAGTTGAATGTAGATATCACAAAGTAGTTTCTGACAGTGCTTCTGTCTAGATTTCAGATGAAGATATTCCCGTTTCCAATGAAATCGTTAGAACTATCTAGATATCCACTTACAGATTCTACAAAAAGAGTGTTTCGAAAGTGCTCTGTCAAAAGAAAGGTTCAACTCTGTTAGTTGAGGACACTCATCACGAAGAAGTTTCTGAGAATGCTTTTGTCAAGATTTTATATGAAGGTATTCCCGTTTCCAACGAAATCTTCACAGTTATCCAAATATCCACTTGAAGATTCTACAAAAAGAGTGTTTCCAAACTGCTGTAGCAAAAGAAATGTTGAACTCTGTTAGTTGAGGACAAACATCACAAAGAGGTTTCTGAGAAAGCTTCTGTCAAGATTTTATATGAAGATATTACCGTTTCCAACGAAATCTTTACAGTTATCCAAATATCCACTTGCAGATTCTACAAAAAGAGTGTTTCCAAACTGCCATATCAAAAGAAATGATCAAGTCTGTTAGTGGAGTAAACTCATCCTAAATAAGTTTCTTAGAATGCTTTTGTCTAGATTTTATGGGATGATACTTCCTTTTTCACCATAGGCCTGAAAGCGCTCGAAATGTCCACTTCCAGATACTACAGAAAGACTGTTTCAAACCTACTCCATGAAAGGGAATGTTCAGCTCTGTGACTTGAATGCAGATATCAAAAAGTAGTTTCTGACAGCCCTTCTGTCTAGATTTTAGATGAAGATATTCCCGTTTCCAATGAAATCATCACAGTTATCCAAATATCCACTTGCAGATTCTACAAAAAGAGTGTTTCCAAACTGCTCTATCCAAAGAAAGGTTCAACTCTGTTAGTTGAGGACACACATCACAAAGAAGTTTCTGAGAATGCTTCTGTCTAGATTTTAAATGAAGATATTCCCATTTCCAACGAAATCCTCAGAGCTGTCCCAATATCCACTTACAGATTCTACAAAAAGAGTGTTTCCAAACTGCTGTATCAAAAGAAATGTTCAACTCTGTTTGTGGAGGACACACATCACAAAGAAGTTTCTGAGAATGCTTCTGTCTAGATTTTACATGAAGATATTCCCGTTTCCTATGAAATCTTCACAGCTTTCCAAATATCCACTTGCAGATTCTACAAAAAGAGTGTTTCCAAACTGCTGTATCCAAAGAAAGGTTCATCTCTGTTAGTTGAGGACACACATCACAAAGAAGTTTCTGAGAATGCTTCTGTCTAGATTTTAAACGAAGATATTGCCGTTTCCAACGAAATCGTTAGGACTATCTAGATATCCAATTACACATTCCACAAAAAGAGTGTTTCCAAACTGCTCTATCAAAAGAAAGGTGCAACTCTGTTAGTTGAGGACACTCATCACAAAGACGTTTCTGAGAATGCTTCTGTCTAGATTTTATATGAAGATATTCCCGTTTCCAACGAAATCTTCATGGTTATCCAAACATCGACTTCCAGATTATACAAAAAGATTGTTTCCAAACTGCTCTATCAAAAGAAAGGTATAATTCTGTTAGTTGAGGACACACATCCCAAATAAGTTTCTGAGGATGCTTCTGTCTAGATTTTATGGGAAGATATTTCGTTTTTTACCATAGGCCCGAAAGCGCTCGAAATGTCCACTTCCAGACACTACAGAAAGAGGGTTTCAAACCTGCTATATGAAAGGGAATGTTCAGCTCTGTGACTTAAATGCAGATATCACAAAGTAGTTTCTGAAAGTGCTTCTGTCTAGATTTCAGATGAAGATATTCCCGTTTCCAATGAAATCATTAGAACTATCTAGATATCCACTTACAGATTCTACAAAAAGAGTGTTTCCAAAGTGCTCTGTCAAAAGAAAGGTTCAACTCTGTTAGTTGAGGACACTCGTCACGAAGAAGTTTCTGAGAATGCTTCTGTCTAGATTTTATATGAAGATATTCCCGTTTCCAACGAAATCTTCATGGTTATCCAAACATCGACTTCCAGATTATACAAAAAGATTGTTTCCAAACTGCTCTATCAAAAGAAAGGTATAATTCTGTTAGTTGAGGACACACATCCCAAATAAGTTTCTGAGGATGCTTCTGTCTAGATTTTATGGGAAGATATTTCGTTTTTTACCATAGGCCCGAAAGCGCTCGAAATGTCCACTTCCAGACACTACAGAAAGAGGGTTTCAAACCTGCTATATGAAAGGGAATGTTCAGCTCTGTGACTTAAATGCAGATATCACAAAGTAGTTTCTGAAAGTGCTTCTGTCTAGATTTCAGATGAAGATATTCCCGTTTCCAATGAAATCATTAGAACTATCTAGATATCCACTTACAGATTCTACAAAAAGAGTGTTTCGAAAGTGCTCTGTCAAAAGAAAGGTTCAACTCTGTTAGTTGAGGACACTCCTCACAAAGAAGTTTCTGAGAATGCTTCTGTCTAGATTTTATATGAAGATATTCCCGTTTCCAACGAAATCTTCACAGTTATCCAAATATCCACTTGAAGATTCTACAAAAAGAGTGTTTCCAAACTGCTGTAGCAAGAGTAATTTTGCGCTCTGTTAGTTGAGGACACACATCACAAAGAAGTTTCTGAGAATGCTTCTGTCTAGGTTTTATACGAAGATATTACCGTTTCCAACGAAATCTTCACAGTTATCCAAATATCCACTTGCAGAATCTACAAAAAGAGTGTTTCCAAACTGCTATATCAAAAGAAAGGATCAACTCTGTTAGTTGAGGAAACACATCCCAAATAAGTTTCTGAGAATGCTTCTGTCTAGATTTTATGGGATGATATTTCCTTTTTCACCATAGGCCTGAAATCGCTCGAAATGTCCACTTCCAGATACTACAGAAAGACTGTTTCAAACCTACTCTATGAATGGAAATGTTCAGCTCTGTGACTTGAATGCAGATATCGCAAAGTAGTTTCAGACAGCGCTTCTGTCTAGATTTTAGATGAAGGTATTCCCGTTTCCAACGAAATCATCACAGTTATCCAAATATCCACTTACATATTCTACAAAAAGAGTGTTTCCAAACTGCTCTATCCAAAGAAAGGCTCAACTCTGTTAGTTGAGGACACACATCACAAAGAAGTTTCTGAGAATGCTTCTGTCTAGATTTTAAATGAAGATATTCCCATTTCCAATGAAATCCTCATAGCAAACCCATTATAAACTTACAGATTCTACAGAAAGAGTGATTCCAAATTGCTGTATCAAAAGAAAGGTTGAACTCTGTTAGTTCAGGACACACATCACAAAGAAGTTTCTGAGAATGCTTCTGTCTAGATTTTACATGAAGACATTCCCGTTTCCTACGAAATCTTCACAACTTTCCAAATATCCTCTTGCAGATTCTACAAAAAGAGTGTTTCCAAACTGCTGTATCAAAAGAAAGGTTCAGCTCTCTTAGTTGACGACACACATCCCAAATAAGTTTCTGAGAAATCCTCTGTCTCGTTTTTATGGGAAGATACTTCCTTTTTCACCGTAGGCCTGAAAGCGCTCGAAATGTCCACTTGCAGATACTGCAGAAAGAGTGTTTCAAACCTGCTCTATGAAACGGAATGTTCAGCTCTGAGGCTTGAATGCAGATATCACAAAGTAGTTTCTGACAGTGCTTCTGTCTAGATTTTAGAAGATATTCAGGTTTCCAATGAAATCGTTAGAACTATCTTGATATCCACATACAGATTCTACAAAAAGAGTGTTTCCAAACTGCTCTATAAAAAGAAAGTTTCATCTCTATTAGTTGAGGACACTCATCACAAAGAAGTTTCTGAGAATGCTTCTGTCTAGATTTTATATGAAGATATTCCCGTTTCCAACGAAATCTTCACAGTTATCCAAATATCGACTTGCAGATTCTACAAAAAGAGTGTTTCCAAACTGCTCTATCAAAAGAAAGTTTCAACTCTGTTAGTTGAGGACACACATGACAAATAAGTTTCGGAGAATGCTTCTGTGTAGATTTAATGGGGAGATATTTCGTTTTTCACCATAGGCCCGAATGCGCTCGAAATGTCCACTTCCAGACACTACAGAAAGAGGGTTGCCAACCTGCTCTATGAAAGGGAATGTTCAGCTCCGTGAATTGAATGCAGATTTCACAAAGTAGTTTCTGACAGTGCTTCTGTCTAGATTTCAGATGAAGATATTCCCGTTTCCCATGAAATCGTTAGAACTATCTAGATATCCACTTACAGATTCTACAAAAAGAGTGTTTCGAAAGTGCTCTGTCAAAAGAAAGGTTCAACTCTGTTAGTTGAGGACACTCGTCACGAAGAAGTTTCTGAGAATGCTTTTGTCAAGATTTTATATGAAGATATTCCCGTTTCCTATGAAATCTTCACAGTTATCCAAATATCCACTTGAAGATTCTACAAAAAGAGTGTTTCCAAACTGCTGTAGCAAAAGAAATGTTGAACTCTGTTAGTTGAGGACAAACATCACAAAGAAGTTTCTGAGAATGCTTCTGTCAAGATTTTATATGAAGATATTACCGTTTCCAACGAAATCTTCACAGTTATCCAAATATCCACTTGCAGATTCTACAAAAAGAGTGTTTCCAAACTGCTATATCAAAAGAAATGATCAAGTCTGTTATTGGAGTAAACTCATCCTAAATAAGTTTCTTAGAATGCTTCTGTCTAGATTTTATGGGATGATACTTCCTTTTTCACCATAGGCCTGAAAGCGCTCGAAATGTCCACTTCCAGATACTACAGAAAGACTGTTTCAAACCTACTCTATGAAAGGGAATGTTCAGCTCTGTGACTTGAATGCAGATATCACAAAGTAGTTTCTGACAGCCCTTCTGTCTAGATTTTAGATGAAGATATTCCCGTTTCCAACGAAATCATCACAGTTATCCAAATATCCACTTACAGATTCTACAAAAACAGTTTCCAAACTGCTGTATCCAAAGAAAGGTTCAACTCTGTTAGTTGAGGACACACATCACAAAGAAGTTTCTGAGACTGCTTCTGTCTAGATTTTATATGAAGATATTCCCGTTTCCAATGAAATCTTCACAGTTATGCAAATATCCACTTGAAGATTCTACAAAAAGAGTGTTTCCAAACTGCTGTAGCAAAAGAAATGTTGAACTCTGTTAGTTGAGGACAAATATCACAAAGAAGTTTCTGAGAATGCTTCTGTCTAGATTTTAGATGAAGATATTCCCGTTTCCAACGAAATCATCACAGTTAAACAAATATCCACTTGCAGATTCTACAAAAAGAGTGTTTCCAAACTGCTCTATCCAAAGAAAGGTTCAACTCTGTTAGTTGAGGACACACATCACAAAGAAGTTTCTGAGAATGCTTCCATCTAGATTTTAAATGAAGATATTCCCGTTTCCAACGAAATCCTCAGAGCTCTCCCAATATCCACTTACAGATTCTACAAAAAGAGTGTTTCCAAACTGCTGTAGCAAAAGAAAGGTTCAACTCTGTTAGTTGAGGACACACATCACAAAGAAGTTTCTGAGAATGCTTCTGTCTAGATTTTACATGAAGATATTCCCGTTTCCTATGAAATCTTCACAGCTTTCCAAATATCCACTTGCAGATTCTACAAAAAGAGTGTTTCCAAACTGCTGTATCAAAAGAAAGGTTCAACTCTCTTAGTTGAGGACACACATCCCAAATAAGTTTCTGAGAAATCTTCTGTCTCGTTTTTATGGGAGGATACTTCCTTTTTCACCGTAGGCCTGAAAGCGCTCGAAATGTCCACTTGCAGATACTGCAGAAAGAGTGTTTCAAACCTGCTCTATGAAACGGAATGTTCAGCTCTGAGGCTTGAATGCAGATATCACAAAGTAGTTTCTGACAGTGCTTCTGTCTAGATTTCAGAAGAAGATATTCCCGTTTCCAATGAAATCGTTAGAACTATCTTGATATCCACATACAGATTCTACAAAAAGAGTGTTTAAAAACTGCTCTAGAAAAAGAAAGGTTCAACTCTGTTAGTTGAGGACACTCATCACAAAGAAGTTTCTGAGAATGCTTCTGTCTAGATTTTATATGAAGATATTCCCGTTTCCAACGAAATCTTCACATTTATCCAAACATCGACTTGCAGATTCTACAAAAAGAGTGTTTCCAAACTGCTCTATCAAAAGAAAGTTTCACCTCTGTTAGTTGAGGACACACATCCCAAATAAATTTCTGAGAACGCTTCTGTGTAGATTTAAAGGGGAGATATTTCGTTTTTCACCATAGGCCCGAATGCGCTCGAAATGTCCACTTCCAGACACTACAGAAAGAGGGTTTCCAACCTGCTCTATGAAAGGGAATGTTCACCTCTGTGACTTGAATGCAGATATCACAAAGTAGTTTCTGACAGTGCTTCTGTCTAGAATTTAGATGAAGATATTCCCGTTTAAAACGAAATCCTTAGGACTATCTAGATATCCAATTACAGATTCCACAAAAAGAGTGTTTCCAAACTGCTCTATAAAAAGAAAGGTTCAACTCTGTAAGTTGAGGACACTCATCACAAAGAAGTTTCTGAGAATGCTTTTGTAAAGGTTTTATATGAAGATATTCCCGTTTCCTATGAAATCTTCACAGTTATCCAAATATCCACTTGAAGATTCTACCAAAAGAGTGTTTCCAAACTGCTGTAGCAAAAGAAATGTTGAACTCTGTTAGTTGAGGACAAACATCACAAAGAAGTTTCTGAGAATGCTTCTGTCAAGATTTTATATGAAGATATTACCGTTTCCAACGAAATCTTTACAGTTATCCAAATATCCACTTGCAGATTCTACAAAAAGAGTGTTTCCAAACTGCTATATCAAAAGAAATGATCAAGTCTGTTAGTGGAGTAAACTCATCCCAAATATGTTTCTTAGAATGCTTTTGTCTAGATTTTATGGGATGATATTTCCTTTTTCACCATAGGCCTGAAAGCGCTCGAAAAGTCCACTTCCAGATACTACAAAAAGACTGTTTCAAACCTACTCTATGAAAGGGAATGTTCAGCTCTGTGACTTGAATGCAGATATCACAAAGCAGTTTCTGACAGCCCTTCTGTCTAGATTTTAGATGAAGATATTCCCGTTTCCAACGAAATCATCACAGTTATCCAAATATCCACTTACAGATTCTACAAAAACAGTGTTTCCAAACTGCTGTATCCAAAGAAAGGTTCAACTCTGTTAGTTGAGGACACACATCACAAAGAAGTTTCTGAGAATGCTTCTGTCTAGATTTTATATGAAGATATTCCCGTTTCCAATGAAATCTTCACAGTTATGCAAATATCCACTTGAAGATTCTACAAAAAGAGTGTTTCCAAACTGCTGTAGCAAAAGAAATGTTGAACTCTGTTAGTTGAGGACAAACATCACAAAGAAGTTTCTGAGAATGCTTCTGTCTAGATTTTAGATGGAGATATTCCCGTTTCCAACGAAATCATCACAGTTAAACAAATATCCACTTGCAGATTCTACAAAAAGAGTGTTTCCAAACTGCTCTATCCAAAGAAAGGTTCAACTCTGTTAGTTGAGGACACACATCACAAAGAAGTTTCTGAGAATGCTTCTGTCTAGATTTTAAATGAAGATATTCCCATTTCCAACGAAATCCTCAGAGCTGTCCCAATATCCACTTACAGATTCTACAAAAAGAGTGTTTCCAAACTGCTGTATCAAAAGAAATGTTCAACTCTGTTTGTGGAGGACACACATCACAAAGAAGTTTCTGAGAATGCTTCTGTCTAGATTTTACATGAAGATATTCCCGTTTCCTATGAAATCTTCACAGCTTTCCAAATATCCACTTGCAGATTCTACAAAAAGAGTGTTTCCAAACTGCTGTATCCAAAGAAAGGTTCATCTCTGTTAGTTGAGGACACACATCACAAAGAAGTTTCTGAGAATGCTTCTGTCTAGATTTTAAACGAAGATATTGCCGTTTCCAACGAAATCGTTAGGACTATCTAGATATCCAATTACACATTCCACAAAAAGAGTGTTTCCAAACTGCTCTATCAAAAGAAAGGTGCAACTCTGTTAGTTGAGGACACTCATCACAAAGACGTTTCTGAGAATGCTTCTGTCTAGATTTTATATGAAGATATTCCCGTTTCCAACGAAATCTTCATGGTTATCCAAACATCGACTTCCAGATTATACAAAAAGATTGTTTCCAAACTGCTCTATCAAAAGAAAGGTATAATTCTGTTAGTTGAGGACACACATCCCAAATAAGTTTCTGAGGATGCTTCTGTCTAGATTTTATGGGAAGATATTTCGTTTTTTACCATAGGCCCGAAAGCGCTCGAAATATCCACTTCCAGACACTACAGAAAGAGGGTTTCAAACCTGCTATATGAAAGGGAATGTTCAGCTCTGTGACTTAAATGCAGATATCACAAAGTAGTTTCTGAAAGTGCTTCTGTCTAGATTTCAGATGAAGATATTCCCGTTTCCAATGAAATCATTAGAACTATCTAGATATCCACTTACAGATTCTACAAAAAGAGTGTTTCCAAAGTGCTCTGTCAAAAGAAAGGTTCAACTCTGTTAGTTGAGGACACTCCTCACAAAGAAGTTTCTGAGAATGCTTCTGTCTAGATTTTATATGAAGATATTCCCGTTTCCAACGAAATCTTCACAGTTATCCAAATATCCACTTGAAGATTCTACAAAAAGAGTGTTTCCAAACTGCTGTAGCAAGAGTAATTTTGCGCTCTGTTAGTTGAGGACACACATCACAAAGAAGTTTCTGAGAATGCTTCTGTCTAGGTTTTATACGAAGATATTACCGTTTCCAACGAAATCTTCACAGTTATCCAAATATCCACTTGCAGAATCTACAAAAAGAGTGTTTCCAAACTGCTATATCAAAAGAAAGGATCAACTCTGTTAGTTGAGGAAACACATCCCAAATAAGTTTCTGAGAATGCTTCTGTCTAGATTTTATGGGATGATATTTCCTTTTTCACCATAGGCCTGAAATCGCTCGAAATGTCCACTTCCAGATACTACAGAAAGACTGTTTCAAACCTACTCTATGAATGGAAATGTTCAGCTCTGTGACTTGAATGCAGATATCGCAAAGTAGTTTCAGACAGCGCTTCTGTCTAGATTTTAGATGAAGGTATTCCCGTTTCCAACGAAATCATCACAGTTATCCAAATATCCACTTACATATTCTACAAAAAGAGTGTTTCCAAACTGCTCTATCCAAAGAAAGGTTCAACTCTGTTAGTTGAGGACACACATCACAAAGAAGTTTCTGAGAATGCTTCTGTCTAGATTTTAAATGAAGATATTCCCATTTCCAATGAAATCCTCATAGCAAACCCATTATAAACTTACAGATTCTACAAAAAGAGTGATTCCAAATTGCTGTATCAAAAGAAAGGTTGAACTCTGTTAGTTCAGGACACACATCACAAAGAAGTTTCTGAGAATGCTTCTGTCTAGATTTTACATGAAGACATTCCCGTTTCCTACGAAATCTTCACAACTTTCCAAATATCCTCTTGCAGATTCTACAAAAAGAGTGTTTCCAAACTGCTGTATCAAAAGAAAGGTTCAGCTCTCTTAGTTGACGACACACATCCCAAATAAGATTCTGAGAAAGCCTCTGTCTCGTTTTTATGGGAAGATACTTCCTTTTTCACCGTAGGCCTGAAAGCGCTCGAAATGTCCACTTCCAGATACTGCAGAAAGAGTTTTTCAAACCTGCTCTATGAAACGGAATGTTCAGCTCTGAGGCTTGAATGCAGATATCACAAAGTAGTTTCTGACAGTGCTTCTGTCTAGATTTTAGAAGAAGATATTCCCGTTTCCAATGAAATCGTTAGAACTATCTTGATATCCACATACAGATTCTACAAAAAGAGTTTTTCCAAACTGCTCTATAAAAAAAAAGGTTCAACTCTGTTAGTTGAGGACACTCATCACAAAGAAGTTTCTGAGAATGCTTCTGTCTAGATTTTATATGAAGATTTTCCCGTTTCCAATGAAATCTTCACAGTTATCCAAACATCGACTTGCAGATTCTACAAAAAGAGTGTTTCCAAACTGCTCTATCAAAAGAAAGTATCAACTCTGTTAGTTGAGGACACATATGCCAAATAAGTTTCGGAGAATGCTTCTGTGTAGATTTAATGGGGAGATATTTCGTTTTTCACCATAGGCCCGAATGCGCTCGAAATGTCCACTTCCAGACACTACTGAAAGAGGGTTTCCAACCTGCTCAATGAAAGGGAATGTTCAGCTCCGTGAGTTGAATGTAGATATCACAAAGTAGTTTCTGACAGTGCTTCTGTCTAGATTTCAGATGAAGATATTCCCGTTTCCAATGAAATCGTTAGAACTATCTAGATATCCACTTACAGATTCTACAAAAAGAGTGTTTCGAAAGTGCTCTGTCAAAAGAAAGGTTCAACTCTGTTAGTTGAGGACACTCATCACGAAGAAGTTTCTGAGAATGCTTTTGTCAAGATTTTATATGAAGGTATTCCCGTTTCCAACGAAATCTTCACAGTTATCCAAATAACCACTTGAAGATTCTACAAAAAGAGTGTTTCCAAACTGCTGTAGCAAAAGAAATGTTGAACTCTGTTAGTTGAGGACAAACATCACAAAGAGGTTTCTGAGAAAGCTTCTGTCAAGATTTTATATGAAGATATTACCGTTTCCAACGAAATCTTTACAGTTATCCAAATATCCACTTGCAGATTCTACAAAAAGAGTGTTTCCAAACTGCCATATCAAAAGAAATGATCAAGTCTGTTAGTGGAGTAAACTCATCCTAAATAAGTTTCTTAGAATGCTTTTGTCTAGATTTTATGGGATGATAATTCCTTTTTCACCATAGGCCTGAAAGCGCTCGAAATGTCCACTTCCAGATACTACAGAAAGACTGTTTCAAACCTACTCTATGAAAGGGAATGTTCAGCTCTGTGACTTGAATGCAGATATCACAAAGTAGTTTCTGACAGCCCTTCTGTCTAGATTTTAGATGAAGATATTCCCGTTTCCAACGAAATCATCACAGTTATCCAAATATCCACTTACAGATTCTACAAAAACAGTGTTTCCAAACTGCTGTATCCAAAGAAAGGTTCAACTCTGTTAGTTGAGGACACACATCACAAAGAAGTTTCTGAGAATGCTTCTGTCTAGATTTTATATGAAGATATTCCCGTTTCCAATGAAATCTTCACAGTTATGCAAATATCCACTTGAAGATTCTACAAAAAGAGTGTTTCCAAACTGCTGTAGCAAAAGAAATGTTGAACTCTGTTAGTTGAGGACAAACATCACAAAGAAGTTTCTGAGAATGCTTCTGTCTAGATTTTAGATGAAGATATTCCCGTTTCCAACAAAATCATCACAGTTAAACAAATATCCACTTACAGATTCTACAAAAAGAGTGTTTCCAAACTGCTCTATCCAAAGAAAGGTTCAACTCTGTTAGTTGAGGACACACATCAGAAAGAAGTTTCTGAGAATGCTTCTGTCTAGATTTTACATGAAGATATTCCCGTTTCCAACGAAATCCTCAGAGCTGTCCCAATATCCACTTACAGATTCTACAAAAAGAGTGTTTCCAAACTGCTGTATCAAAAGAAAGGTTCAACTCTGTTAGTTGAGGACACACATCACAAAGAAGTTTCTGAGAATGCTTCTGTCTAGATTTTACATGAAGATATTCCCGTTTCCTATGAAATCTTCACATCTTTCCAAATATCCACTTGCAGATTCTACAAAAAGAGTGTTTCCAAACTGCTGTATCAAAAGAAAGGTTCAACTCTCTTAGCTGAGGACTCACATCCCAAATAAGTTTCTGAGAAATACTCTGTCTCGTTTTTATGGGAAGATACTTCCTTTTTCACCGTAGGCCTGAAAGCGCTCGAAATGTCCACTTGCAGATACTGCAGAAAGAGTGTTTCAAACCTGCTCTATGAAACGGAATGTTCAGCTCTGAGGCTTGAATGCAGATATCACAAAGTAGTTTCTGACAGTGCTTCTGTCTAGATTTTAGAAGATATTCAGGTTTCCAATGAAATCGTTAGAACTATCTTGATATCCACATACAGATTCTACAAAAAGAGTGTTTCCAAACTGCTCTATAAAAAGAAAGTTTCATCTCTATTAGTTGAGGACACTCATCACAAAGAAGTTTCTGAGAATGCTTCTGTCTAGATTTTATATGAAGATATTCCCGTTTCCAACGAAATCTTCACAGTTATCCAAATATCGACTTGCAGATTCTACAAAAAGAGTGTTTCCAAACTGCTCTATCAAAAGAAAGTTTCAACTCTGTTAGTTGAGGACACACATGACAAATAAGTTTCGGAGAATGCTTCTGTGTAGATTTAATGGGGAGATATTTCGTTTTTCACCATAGGCCCGAATGCGCTCGAAATGTCCACTTCCAGACACTACAGAAAGAGGGTTGACAACCTGCTCTATGAAAGGGAATGTTCAGCTCCGTGAATTGAATGCAGATTTCACAAAGTAGTTTCTGACAGTGCTTCTGTCTAGATTTCAGATGAAGATATTCCCGTTTCCCATGAAATCGTTAGAACTATCTAGATATCCACTTACAGATTCTATAAAAAGAGTGTTTCGAAAGTGCTCTGTCAAAAGAAAGGTTCAACTCTGTTAGTTGAGGACACTCGTCACGAAGAAGTTTCTGAGAATGCTTTTGTCAAGATTTTATATGAAGATATTCCCGTTTCCTATGAAATCTTCACAGTTATCCAAATATCCACTTGAAGATTCTACAAAAAGAGTGTTTCCAAACTGCTGTAGCAAAAGAAATGTTGAACTCTGTTAGTTGAGGACAAACATCACAAAGAAGTTTCTGAGAATGCTTCTGTCAAGATTTTATATGAAGATATTACCGTTTCCAACGAAATCTTCACAGTTATCCAAATATCCACTTGCAGATTCTACAAAAAGAGTGTTTCCAAACTGCTATATCAAAAGAAATGATCAAGTCTGTTATTGGAGTAAACTCATCCTAAATAAGTTTCTTAGAATGCTTCTGTCTAGATTTTATGGGATGATACTTCCTTTTTCACCATAGGCCTGAAAGCGCTCGAAATGTCCACTTCCAGATACTACAGAAAGACTGTTTCAAACCTACTCTATGAAAGGGAATGTTCAGCTCTGTGACTTGAATGCAGATATCACAAAGTAGTTTCTGACAGCCCTTCTGTCTAGATTTTAGATGAAGATATTCCCGTTTCCAACGAAATCATCACAGTTATCCAAATATCCACTAACAGATTCAACAAAAACAGTTTCCAAACTGCTGTATCCAAAGAAAGGTTCAACACTGTTAGTTGAGGACACACATCACAAAGAAGTTTCTGAGAATGCTTCTGTCTAGATTTTATATGAAGATATTCCCGTTTCCAATGAAATCTTCACAGTTATGCAAATATCCACTTGAAGATTCTACAAAAAGAGTGTTTCCAAACTGCTGTAGCAAAAGAAATGTTGAACTCTGTTAGTTGAGGACAAACATCACAAAGAAGTTTCTGAGAATGCTTCTGTCTAGATTTTAGATGAAGATATTCCCGTTTCCAACGAAATCATCACAGTTAAACAAATATCCACTTGCAGATTCTACAAAAAGAGTGTTTCCAAACTGCTCTATCCAAAGAAAGGTTCAACTCTGTTAGTTGAGGACACACATCACAAAGAAGTTTCTGAGAATGCTTCCGTCTAGATTTTAAATGAAGATATTCCCGTTTCCAACGAAATCCTCAGAGCTCTCCCAATATCCACTTACAGATTCTACAAAAAGAGTGTTTCCAAACTGCTGTAGCAAAAGAAAGGTTCAACTCTGTTAGTTGAGGACACACATCACAAAGAAGTTTCTGAGAATGCTTCTGTCTAGATTTTACATGAAGATATTCCCGTTTCCTATGAAATCTTCACAGCTTTCCAAATATCCACTTGCAGATTCTACAAAAAGAGTGTTTCCAAACTGCTGTATCAAAAGAAAGGTTCAACTCTCTTAGTTGAGGACACACATCCCAAATAAGTTTCTGAGAAATCTTCTGTCTCGTTTTTATGGGAGGATACTTCCTTTTTCACCGTAGGCCTGAAAGCGCTCGAAATGTCCACTTGCAGATACTGCAGAAAGAGTGTTTCAAACCTGCTCTATGAAACGGAATGTTCAGCTCTGAGGCTTGAATGCAGATATCACAAAGTAGTTTCTGACAGTGCTTCTGTCTAGATTTCAGAAGAAGATATTCCCGTTTCCAATGAAATAGTTAGAACTATCTTGATATCCACATACAGATTCTACAAAAAGAGTGTTTCCAAACTGCTCTAGAAAAAGAAAGGTTCAACTCTGTTAGTTGAGGACACTCATCACAAAGAAGTTTCTGAGAATGCTTCTGTCTAGATTTTATATGAAGATATTCCCGTTTCCAACGAAATCTTCACAGTTATCCAAACATCGACTTGCAGATTCTACAAAAAGAGTGTTTCCAAACTGCTCTATCAAAAGAAAGTTTCAACTCTGTTAGTTGAGGACACACATCCCAAATAAGTTTCTGAGAACGCTTCTGTGTAGGTTTAAAGGGGAGATATTTCGTTTTTCACCATAGGCCCGAATGCGCTCGAAATGTCCACTTCCAGACACTACAGAAAGAGGGTTTCCAACCTGCTCTATGAAAGGGAATGTTCACCTCTGTGACTTGAATGCAGATATCACAAAGTAGTTTCTGACAGTGCTTCTGTCTAGAATTTAGATGAAGATATTCCCGTTTCCAACGAAATCCTAAGGACTATCTAGATATCCAATTACAGATTCCACAAAAAGAGTGTTTCCAAACTGCTCTATAAAAAGAAAGGTTCAACTCTGTAAGTTGAGGACACTCATCACAAAGAATTTTCTGAGAATGCTTTTGTAAAGGTTTTATATGGAGATATTCCCGTTTCCTATGAAATCTTCACAGTTATCCAAATATCCACTTGAAGATTCTACCAAAAGAGTGTTTCCAAACTGCTGTAGCAAAAGAAATGTTGAACTCTGTTAGTTGAGGACAAACATCACAAAGAAGTTTCTGAGAATGCTTCTGTCAATATTTTATATGAAGATATTACCGTTTCCAACGAAATCTTTACAGTTATCCAAATATCCACTTGCAGATTCTACAAAAAGAGTGTTTCCAAACTGCTATATCAAAAGAAATGATCAAGTCTGTTAGTGGAGTAAACTCATCCCAAATATGTTTCTTAGAATGCTTTTGTCTAGATTTTATGGGATGATATTTCCTTTTTCACCATAGGCCTGAAAGCGCTCGAAAAGTCCACTTCCAGATACTACAAAAAGACTGTTTCAAACCTACTCTATGAAAGGGAATGTTCAGCTCTGTGACTTGAATGCAGATATCACAAAGTAGTTTCTGACAGCCCTTCTGTCTAGATTTTAGATGAAGATATTCCCGTTTCCAACGAAATCATCACAGTTATCCAAATATCCACTTATAGATTCTACAAAAACAGTGTTTCCACACTGCTGTATCCAAAGAAAGGTTCAACTCTGTTAGTTGAGGACACACATCACAAAGAAGTTTCTGAGAATGCTTCTGTCTAGATTTTATATGAAGATATTCCCGTTTCCAATGAAATCTTCACAGTTATGCAAATATCCACTTGAAGATTCTACAAAAAGAGTGTTTCCAAACTGCTGTAGCAAAAGAAATGTTGAACTCTGTTAGTTGAGGACAAACATCACAAAGAAGTTTCTGAGAATGCTTCTGTCTAGATTTTAGATGGAGATATTCCCGTTTCCAACGAAATCATCACAGTTAAACAAATATCCACTTGCAGATTCTACAAAAAGAGTGTTTCCAAACTGCTCTATCCAAAGAAAGGTTCAACTCTGTTAGTTGAGGACACACATCAGAAAGAAGTTTCTGAGAATGCTTCTGTCTAGATTTTAAATGAAGATATTCCCATTTCCAACGAAATCCTCAGAGCTGTCCCAATATCCACTTACAGATTCTACAAAAAGAGTGTTTCCAAACTGCTGTATCAAAAGAAATGTTCAACTCTGTTTGTGGAGGACACACATCACAAAGAAGTTTCTGAGAATGCTTCTGTCTAGATTTTACATGAAGATATTCCCGTTTCCTATGAAATCTTCACAGCTTTCCAAATATCCACTTGCAGATTCTACAAAAAGAGTGTTTCCAAACTGCTGTATCCAAAGAAAGGTTCATCTCTGTTAGTTGAGGACACACATCACAAAGAAGTTTCTGAGAATGCTTCTGTCTAGATTTTAAATGAAGATATTGCCGTTTCCAATGAAATCGTTAGGACTATCTAGATATCCAATTACACATTCCACAAAAAGAGTGTTTCCAAACTGCTCTATCAAAAGAAAGGTGCAACTCTGTTAGTTGAGGACACTCATCACAAAGACGTTTCTGAGAATGCTTCTGTCTAGATTTTATATGAAGATATTCCCGTTTCCAACGAAATCTTCATGGTTATCCAAACATCGACTTCCAGATTATACAAAAAGATTGTTTCCAAACTGCTCTATCAAAAGAAAGGTATAATTCTGTTAGTTGAGGACACACATCCCAAATAAGTTTCTGAGGATGCTTCTGTCTAGATTTTATGGGAAGATATTTCGTTTTTTACCATAGGCCCGAAAGCGCTCGAAATGTCCACTTCCAGACACTACAGAAAGAGGGTTTCAAACCTGCTATATGAAAGGGAATGTTCAGCTCTGTGACTTAAATGCAGATATCACAAAGTAGTTTCTGAAAGTGCTTCTGTCTAGATTTCAGATGAAGATATTCCCGTTTCCAATGAAATCATTAGAACTATCTAGATATCCACTTACAGATTCTACAAAAAGAGTGTTTCCAAAGTGCTCTGTCAAAAGAAAGGTTCAACTCTGTTAGTTGAGGACACTCCTCACAAAGAAGTTTCTGAGAATGCTTCTGTCTAGATTTTATATGAAGATATTCCCGTTTCCAACGAAATCCTCACAGTTATCCAAATATCCACTTGAAGATTCTACAAAAAGAGTGTTTCCAAACTGCTGTAGCAAGAGTAATTTTGCGCTCTGTTAGTTGAGGACACACATCACAAAGAAGTTTCTGAGAATGCTTCTGTCTAGGTTTTATACGAAGATATTACCGTTTCCAGCGAAATCTTCACAGTTATCCAAATATCCACTTGCAGAATCTACAAAAAGAGTGTTTCCAAACTGCTATATCAAAAGAAAGGATCAACTCTGTTAGTTGAGGAAACACATCCCAAATAAGTTTCTGAGAATGCTTCTGTCTAGATTTTATGGGATGATATTTCCTTTTTCACCATAGGCCTGAAATCGCTCGAAATGTCCACTTCCAGATACTACAGAAAGACTGTTTCAAACCTACTCTATGAATGGAAATGTTCAGCTCTGTGACTTGAATGCAGATATCGCAAAGTAGTTTCAGACAGCGCTTCTGTCTAGATTTTAGATGAAGGTATTCCCGTTTCCAACGAAATCATCACAGTTATCCAAATATCCACTTACATATTCTACAAAAAGAGTGTTTCCAAACTGCTCTATCCAAAGAAAGGTTCAACTCTGTTAGTTGAGGACACATATCACAAAGAAGTTTCTGAGAATGCTTCTGTCTAGATTTTAAATGAAGATATTCCCATTTCCAATGAAATCCTCATAGCAAACCCATTATAAACTTACAGATTCTACAAAAAGAGTGATTCCAAATTGCTGTATCAAAAGAAAGGTTGAACTCTGTTAGTTCAGGACACACATCACAAAGAAGTTTCTGAGAATGCTTCTGTCTAGATTTTACATGAAGACATTCCCGTTTCCTACGAAATCTTCACAACTTTCCAAATATCCTCTTGCAGATTCTACAAAAAGAGTGTTTCCAAACTGCTGTATCAAAAGAAAGGTTCAGCTCTCTTAGTTGACGACACACATCCCAAATAAGATTCTGAGAAAGCCTCTGTCTCGTTTTTATGGGAAGATACTTCCTTTTTCACCGTAGGCCTGAAAGCGCTCGAAATGTCCACTTCCAGATACTGCAGAAAGAGTTTTTCAAACCTGCTCTATGAAACGGAATGTTCAGCTCTGAGGCTTGAATGCAGATATCACAAAGTAGTTTCTGACAGTGCTTCTGTCTAGATTTTAGAAGAAGATATTCCCGTTTCCAATGAAATCGTTAGAACTATCTTGATATCCACATACAGATTCTACAAAAAGAGTTTTTCCAAACTGCTCTATAAAAAAAAAGGTTAAACTCTGTTAGTTGAGGACACTCATCACAAAGAAGTTTCTGAGAATGCTTCTGTCTAGATTTTATATGAAGATTTTCCCGTTTCCAATGAAATCTTCACAGTTATCCAAACATCGACTTGCAGATTCTACAAAAAGAGTGTTTCCAAACTGCTCTATCAAAAGAAAGTATCAACTCTGTTAGTTGAGGACACACATGCCAAATAAGTTTCGGAGAATGCTTCTGTGTAGATTTAATGGGGAGATATTTCGTTTTTCACCATAGGCCCGAATGCGCTCGAAATGTCCACTTCCAGACACTACAGAAAGAGGGTTTCCAACCTGCTCAATGAAAGGGAATGTTCAGCTCCGTGAGTTGAATGTAGATATCACAAAGTAGTTTCTGACAGTGCTTCTGTCTAGATTTCAGATGAAGATATTCCCGTTTCCAATGAAATCGTTAGAACTATCTAGATATCCACTTACAGATTCTACAAAAAGAGTGTTTCGAAAGTGCTCTGTCAAAAGAAAGGTTCAACTCTGTTAGTTGAGGACACTCATCACGAAGAAGTTTCTGAGAATGCTTTTGTCAAGATTTTATATGAAGGTATTCCCGTTTCCAATGAAATCTTCACAGTTATCCAAATATCCACTTGAAGATTCTACAAAAAGAGTGTTTCCAAACTGCTGTAGCAAAAGAAATGTTGAACTCTGTTAGTTGAGGACAAACATCACAAAGAGGTTTCTGAGAAAGCTTCTGTCAAGATTTTATATGAAGATATTACCGTTTCCAACGAAATCTTTACAGTTATCCAAATATCCACTTGCAGATTCTACAAAAAGAGTGTTTCCAAACTGCCTTATCAAAAGAAATGATCAAGTCTGTTAGTGGAGTAAACTCATCCTAAATAAGTTTCTTAGAATGCTTTTGTCTAGATTTTATGGGATGATAATTCCTTTTTCACCATAGGCCTGAAAGCGCTCGAAATGTCCACTTCCAGATACTACAGAAAGACTGTTTCAAACCTACTCTATGAAAGGGAATGTTCAGCTCTGTGACTTGAATGCAGATATCACAAAGTAGTTTCTGACAGCCCTTCTGTCTAGATTTTAGATGAAGATATTCCCGTTTCCAACGAAATCATCACAGTTATCCAAATATCCACTTACAGATTCTACAAAAACAGTGTTTCCAAACTGCTGTATCCAAAGAAAGGTTCAACTCTGTTAGTTGAGGACACACATCACAAAGAAGTTTCTGAGAATGCTTCTGTCTAGATTTTATATGAAGATATTCCCGTTTCCAATGAAATCTTCACAGTTATACAAATATCCACTTGAAGATTCTACAAAAAGAGTGTTTCCAAACTGCTGTAGCAAAAGAAATGTTGAACTCTGTTAGTTGAGGACAAACATCACAAAGAAGTTTCTGAGAATGCTTCTGTCTAGATTTTAGATGAAGATATTCCCGTTTCCAACAAAATCATCACAGTTAAACAAATATCCACTTACAGATTCTACAAAAAGAGTGTTTCCAAACTGCTCTATCCAAAGAAAAGTTAAACTCTGTTAGTTGAGGACACACATCAGAAAGAAGTTTCTGAGAATGCTTCTGTCTAGATTTTACATGAAGATATTCCCGTTTCCAACGAAATCCTCAGAGCTGTCCCAATATCCACTTACAGATTCTACAAAAAGAGTGTTTCCAAACTGCTGTATCAAAAGAAAGGTTCAACTCTGTTAGTTGAGGACACACATCACAAAGAAGTTTCTGAGAATGCTTCTGTCTAGATTTTACATGAAGATATTCCCGTTTCCTATGAAATCTTCACAGCTTTCCAAATATCCACTTGCAGATTCTACAAAAAGAGTGTTTCCAAACTGCTGTATCAAAAGAAAGGTTCAACTCTCTTAGTTGAGGACACACATCCCAAATAAGTTTCTGAGAAATCCTCTGTCTCGTTTTTATGGGAAGATACTTCCTTTTTCACCGTAGGCCTGAAAGCGCTCGAAATGTCCACTTGCAGATACTGCAGAAAGAGTGTTTCAAACCTGCTCTATGAAACGGAATGTTCAGCTCTGAGGCTTGAATGCAGATATCACAAAGTAGTTTCAGACAGTGCTTCTGTCTAGATTTTAGAAGATATTCAGGTTTCCAAAGAAATCGTTAGAACTATCTTGATATCCACATACAGATTCTACAAAAAGAGTGTTTCCAAACTGCTATATCAAAAGAAATGATCAAGTCTGTTATTGGAGTAAACTCATCCTAAATAAGTTTCTTAGAATGCTTCTGTCTAGATTTTATGGGATGATACTTCCTTTTTCACCATAGGCCTGAAAGCGCTCGAAATGTCCACTTCCAGATACTACAGAAAGACTGTTTCAAACCTACTCTATGAAAGGGAATGTTCAGCTCTGTGACTTGAATGCAGATATCACAAACTAGTTTCTGACAGCCCTTCTGTCTAGATTTTAGATGAAGATATTCCCGTTTCCAACGAAATAGTCACAGTTATCCAAATATCCACTTACAGATTCTACAAAAACATTTTCCAAACTGCTGTATCCAAAGAAAGGTTCAACTCTGTTAGTTGAGGACACACATCACAAAGAAGTTTCTGAGAATGCTTCTGTCTAGATTTTATATGAAGATATTCCCGTTTCCAATGAAATCTTCACAGTTATGCAAATATCCACTTGAAGATTCTACAGAAAGAGTGTTTCCAAACTGCTGTAGCAAAAGAAATGTTGAACTCTGTTAGTTGAGGACAAACATCACAAAGAAGTTTCTGAGAATGCTTCTGTCTAGATTTTAGATGAAGATATTCCCGTTTCCAACGAAATCATCACAGTTAAACAAATATCCACTTGCAGATTCTACAAAAAGAGTGTTTCCAAACTGCTCTATCCAAAGAAAGGTTCAACTCTGTTAGTTGAGGACACACATCACAAAGAAGTTTCTGAGAATGCTTCCGTCTATATTTTAAATGAAGATATTCCCGTTTCCAACGAAATCCTCAGAGCTCTCCCAATATCCACTTACAGATTCTACAAAAAGAGTGTTTCCAAACTGCTGTAGCAAAAGAAAGGTTCAACTCTGTTAGTTGAGGACACACATCACAAAGAAGTTTCTGAGAATGCTTCTGTCTAGATTTTACATGAAGATATTCCCGTTTCCTATGAAATCTTCACAGCTTTCCAAATATCCACTTGCAGATTCTACAAAAAGAGTGTTTCCAAACTGCTGTATCAAAAGAAAGGTTCAACTCTCTTAGTTGAGGACACACATCCCAAATAAGTTTCTGAGAAATCTTCTGTCTCGTTTTTATGGGAGGATACTTCCTTTTTCACCGTAGGCCTGAAAGCGCTCGAAATGTCCACTTGCAGATACTGCAGAAAGAGTGTTTCAAACCTGCTCTATGAAACGGAATGTTCAGCTCTGAGGCTTGAATGCAGATATCACAAAGTAGTTTCTGACAGTGCTTCTGTCTAGATTTCAGAAGAAGATATTCCCGTTTCCAATGAAATCGTTAGAACTATCTTGATATCCACATACAGATTCTACAAAAAGAGTGTTTCCAAACTGCTCTAGAAAAAGAAAGGTTCAACTCTGTTAGTTGAGGACACTCATCACAAAGAAGTTTCTGAGAATGCTTCTGTCTAGATTTTATATGAAGATATTCCCGTTTCCTACGAAATCTTCACAGTTATCCAAACATCGACTTGCAGATTCTACAAAAAGAGTGTTTCCAAACTGCTCTATCAAAAGAAAGTTTCAACTCTGTTAGTTGAGGACACACATCCCAAATAAGTTTCTGAGAACGCTTCTGTGTAGATTTAAAGGGGAGATATTTCGTTTTTCACCATAGGCCCGAATGCGCTCGAAATGTCCACTTCCAGACACTACAGAAAGAGGGTTTCCAACCTGCTCTATGAAAGGGAATGTTCACCTCTGTGACTTGAATGCAGATATCACAAAGTAGTTTCTGACAGTGCTTCTGTCTAGAATTTAGATGAAGATATTCCCGTTTCCAACGAAATCCTAAGGACTATCTAGATATCCAATTACAGATTCCACAAAAAGAGTGTTTCCAAACTGCTCTATAAAAAGAAAGGTTCAACTCTGTAAGTTGAGGACACTCATCACAAAGAAGTTTCTGAGAATGCTTTTGTAAAGGTTTTATATGGAGATATTCCCGTTTCCTATGAAATCTTCACAGTTATCCAAATATCCACTTGAAGATTCTACCAAAAGAGTGTTTCCAAACTGCTGTAGCAAAAGAAATGTTGAACTCTGTTAGTTGAGGACAAACATCACAAATAAGTTTCTGAGAATGCTTCTGTCAAGATTTTATATGAAGATATTACCGTTTCCAACGAAATCTTTACAGTTATCCAAATATCCACTTGCAGATTCTACAAAAAGAGTGTTTCCAAACTGCTATATCAAAAGAAATGATCAAGTCTGTTAGTGGAGTAAACTCATCCCAAATATGTTTCTTAGAATGCTTTTGTCTAGATTTTATGGGATGATATTTCCTTTTTCACCATAGGCCTGAAAGCGCTCGAAAAGTCCACTTCCAGATACTACAAAAAGACTGTTTCAAACCTACTCTATGAAAGGGAATGTTCAGCTCTGTGACTTGAATGCAGATATCACAAAGTAGTTTCTGACAGCCCTTCTGTCTAGATTTTAGATGAAGATATTCCCGTTTCCAACGAAATCATCACAGTTATCCAAATATCCACTTATAGATTCTACAAAAACAGTGTTTCCACACTGCTGTATCCAAAGAAAGGTTCAACTCTGTTAGTTGAGGACACACATCACAAAGAAGTTTCTGAGAATGCTTCTGTCTAGATTTTATATGAAGATATTCCCGTTTCCAATGAAATCTTCACAGTTATGCAAATATCCACTTGAAGATTCTACAAAAAGAGTGTTTCCAAACTGCTGTAGCAAAAGAAATGTTGAACTCTGTTAGTTGAGGACAAACATCACAAAGAAGTTTCTGAGAATGCTTCTGTCTAGATTTTAGATGGAGATATTCCCGTTTCCAACGAAATCATCACAGTTAAACAAATATCCACTTGCAGATTCTACAAAAAGAGTGTTTCCAAACTGCTCTATCCAAAGAAAGGTTCAACTCTGTTAGTTGAGGACACACATCACAAAGAAGTTTCTGAGAATGCTTCTGTCTAGATTTTAAATGAAGATATTCCCATTTCCAACGAAATCCTCAGAGCTGTCCCAATATCCACTTACAGATTCTACAAAAAGAGTGTTTCCAAACTGCTGTATCAAAAGAAATGTTCAACTCTGTTTGTGGAGGACACACATCACAAAGACGTTTCTGAGAATGCTTCTGTCTAGATTTTACATGAAGATATTCCCGTTTCCTATGAAATCTTCACAGCTTTCCAAATATCCACTTGCAGATTCTACAAAAAGAGTGTTTCCAAACTGCTGTATCCAAAGAAAGGTTCATCTCTGTTAGTTGAGGACACACATCACAAAGAAGTTTCTGAGAATGCTTCTGTCTAGATTTTAAACGAAGATATTGCCGTTTCCAATGAAATCGTTAGGACTATCTAGATATCCAATTACACATTCCACAAAAAGAGTGTTTCCAAACTGCTCTATCAAAAGAAAGGTGCAACTCTGTTAGTTGAGGACACTCATCACAAAGACGTTTCTGAGAATGCTTCTGTCTAGATTTTATATGAAGATATTCCCGTTTCCAACGAAATCTTCATGGTTATCCAAACATCGACTTCCAGATTATACAAAAAGATTGTTTCCAAACTGCTCTATCAAAAGAAAGGTATAATTCTGTTAGTTGAGGACACACATCCCAAATAAGTTTCTGAGGATGCTTCTGTCTAGATTTTATGGGAAGATATTTCGTTTTTTACCATAGGCCCGAAAGCGCTCGAAATGTCCACTTCCAGACACTACAGAAAGAGGGTTTCAAACCTGCTATATGAAAGGGAATGTTCAGCTCTGTGACTTAAATGCAGATATCACAAAGTAGTTTCTGAAAGTGCTTCTGTCTAGATTTCAGATGAAGATATTCCCGTTTCCAATGAAATCATTAGAACTATCTAGATATCCACTTACAGATTCTACAAAAAGAGTGTTTCCAAAGTGCTCTGTCAAAAGAAAGGTTCAACTCTGTTAGTTGAGGACACTCCTCACAAAGAAGTTTCTGAGAATGCTTCTGTCTAGATTTTATATGAAGATATTCCCGTTTCCAACGAAATCTTCACAGTTATCCAAATATCCACTTGAAGATTCTACAAAAAGAGTGTTTCCAAACTGCTGTAGCAAGAGTAATTTTGCGCTCTGTTAGTTGAGGACACACATCACAAAGAAGTTTCTGAGAATGCTTCTGTCTAGGTTTTATACGAAGATATTACCGTTTCCAACGAAATCTTCACAGTTATCCAAATATCCACTTGCAGAATCTACAAAAAGAGTGTTTCCAAACTGCTATATCAAAAGAAAGGATCAACTCTGTTAGTTGAGGAAACACATCCCAAATAAGTTTCTGAGAATGCTTCTGTCTAGATTTTATGGGATGATATTTCCTTTTTCACCATAGGCCTGAAATCGCTCGAAA
Source organism: Gorilla gorilla gorilla (assembly GCF_029281585.2). Taxonomy (NCBI): domain Eukaryota; kingdom Metazoa; phylum Chordata; class Mammalia; order Primates; family Hominidae; genus Gorilla; species Gorilla gorilla. The sequence continues at coordinate 19,737,068 of NC_073237.2, forward strand.
TGTCCACTTCCAGATACTACAGAAAGACTGTTTCAAACCTACTCTATGAATGGAAATGTTCAGCTCTGTGACTTGAATGCAGATATCGCAAAGTAGTTTCAGACAGCGCTTCTGTCTAGATTTTAGATGAAGGTATTCCCGTTTCCAACGAAATCATCACAGTTATCCAAATATCCACTTACATATTCTACAAAAAGAGTGTTTCCAAACTGCTGTATCCAAAGAAAGGTTCAACTCTGTTAGTTGAGGACACACATCACAAAGAAGTTTCTGAGAATGCTTCTGTCTAGATTTTAAATGAAGATATTCCCATTTCCAATGAAATCCTCATAGCAAACCCATTATAAACTTACAGATTCTACAAAAAGAGTGATTCCAAATTGCTGTATCAAAAGAAAGGTTGAACTCTGTTAGTTCAGGACACACATCACAAAGAAGTTTCTGAGAATGCTTCTGTCTAGATTTTACATGAAGACATTCCCGTTTCCTACGAAATCTTCACAACTTTCCAAATATCCTCTTGCAGATTCTACAAAAAGAGTGTTTCCAAACTGCTGTATCAAAAGAAAGGTTCAGCTCTCTTAGTTGACGACACACATCCCAAATAAGATTGTGAGAAAGCCTCTGTCTCGTTTTTATGGGAAGATACTTCCTTTTTCACCGTAGGCCTGAAAGCGCTCGAAATGTCCACTTCCAGATACTGCAGAAAGAGTTTTTCAAACCTGCTCTATGAAACGGAATGTTCAGCTCTGAGGCTTGAATGCAGATATCACAAAGTAGTTTCTGACAGTGCTTCTGTCTAGATTTTAGAAGAAGATATTCCCGTTTCCAATGAAATCGTTAGAACTATCTTGATATCCACATACAGATTCTACAAAAAGAGTTTTTCCAAACTGCTCTATAAGAAAAAAGGTTCAACTCTGTTAGTTGAGGACACTCATCACAAAGAAGTTTCTGAGAATGCTTCTGTCTAGATTTTATATGAAGATTTTCCCGTTTCCAATGAAATCTTCACAGTTATCCAAACATCGACTTGCAGATTCTACAAAAAGAGTGTTTCCAAACTGCTCTATCAAAAGAAAGTATCAACTCTGTTAGTTGAGGACACACATGCCAAATAAGTTTCGGAGAATGCTTCTGTGTAGATTTAATGGGGAGATATTTCGTTTTTCACCATAGGCCCGAATGCGCTCGAAATGTCCACTTCCAGACACTACAGAAAGAGGGTTTCCAACCTGCTCAATGAAAGGGAATGTTCAGCTCCGTGAGTTGAATGTAGATATCACAAAGTAGTTTCTGACAGTGCTTCTGTCTAGATTTCAGATGAAGATATTCCCGTTTCCAATGAAATCGTTAGAACTATCTAGATATCCACTTACAGATTCTACAAAAAGAGTGTTTCGAAAGTGCTCTGTCAAAAGAAAGGTTCAACTCTGTTAGTTGAGGACACTCATCACGAAGAAGTTTCTGAGAATACTTTTGTCAAGATTTTATATGAAGGTATTCCCGTTTCCAACGAAATCTTCACAGTTATCCAAATATCCACTTGAAGATTCTACAAAAAGAGTGTTTCCAAACTGCTGTAGCAAAAGAAATGTTGAACTCTGTTAGTTGAGGACAAACATCACAAAGAGGTTTCTGAGAAAGCTTCTGTCAAGATTTTATATGAAGATATTACCGTTTCCAACGAAATCTTTACAGTTATCCAAATATCCACTTGCAGATTCTACAAAAAGAGTGTTTCCAAACTGCCTTATCAAAAGAAATGATCAAGTCTGTTAGTGGAGTAAACTCATCCTAAATAAGTTTCTTAGAATGCTTTTGTCTAGATTTTATGGGATGATAATTCCTTTTTCACCATAGGCCTGAAAGCGCTCGAAATGTCCACTTCCAGATACTACAGAAAGACTGTTTCAAACCTACTCTATGAAAGGGAATGTTCAGCTCTGTGACTTGAATGCAGATATCACAAAGTAGTTTCTGACAGCCCTTCTGTCTAGATTTTAGATGAAGATATTCCCGTTTCCAACGAAATCATCACAGTTATCCAAATATCCACTTACAGATTCTACAAAAACAGTGTTTCCAAACTGCTGTATCCAAAGAAAGGTTCAACTCTGTTAGTTGAGGACACACATCACAAAGAAGTTTCTGAGAATGCTTCTGTCTAGATTTTATATGAAGATATTCCCGTTTCCAATGAAATCTTCACAGTTATGCAAATATCCACTTGAAGATTCTACAAAAAGAGTGTTTCCAAACTGCTGTAGCAAAAGAAATGTTGAACTCTGTTAGTTGAGGACAAACATCACAAAGAAGTTTCTGAGAATGCTTCTGTCTAGATTTTAGATGAAGATATTCCCGTTTCCAACAAAATCATCACAGTTAAACAAATATCCACTTACAGATTCTACAAAAAGAGTGTTTCCAAACTGCTCTATCCAAAGAAAAGTTCAACTCTGTTAGTTGAGGACACACATCAGAAAGAAGTTTCTGAGAATGCTTCTGTCTAGATTTTACATGAAGATATTCCCGTTTCCAACGAAATCCTCAGAGCTGTCCCAATATCCACTTACAGATTCTACAAAAAGAGTGTTTCCAAACTGCTGTATCAAAAGAAAGGTTCAACTCTGTTAGTTGAGGACACACATCACAAAGAAGTTTCTGAGAATGCTTCTGTCTAGATTTTACATGAAGATATTCCCGTTTCCTATGAAATCTTCACATCTTTCCAAATATCCACTTGCAGATTCTACAAAAAGGGTGTTTCCAAACTGCTGTATCAAAAGAAAGGTTCAACTCTCTTAGTTGAGGACACACATCCCAAATAAGTTTCTGAGAAATCCTCTGTCTCGTTTTTATGGGAAGATACTTCCTTTTTCACCGTAGGCATGAAAGCGCTCGAAATGTCCACTTGCAGATACTGCAGAAAGAGTGTTTCAAACCTGCTCTATGAAACGGAATGTTCAGCTCTGAGGCTTGAATGCAGATATCACAAAGTAGTTTCTGACAGTGCTTCTGTCTAGATTTTAGAAGATATTCAGGTTTCCAATGAAATCGTTAGAACTATCTTGATATCCACATACAGATTCTACAAAAAGAGTGTTTCCAAACTGCTATATCAAAAGAAATGATCAAGTCTGTTATTGGAGTAAACTCATCCTAAATAAGTTTCTTAGAATGCTTCTGTCTAGATTTTATGGGATGATACTTCCTTTTTCACCATAGGCCTGAAAGCGCTCGAAATGTCCACTTCCAGATACTACAGAAAGACTGTTTCAAACCTACTCTATGAAAGGGAATGTTCAGCTCTGTGACTTGAATGCAGATATCACAAACTAGTTTCTGACAGCCCTTCTGTCTAGATTTTAGATGAAGATATTCCCGTTTCCAACGAAATCATCACAGTTATCCAAATATCCACTTACAGATTCTACAAAAACATTTTCCAAACTGCTGTATCCAAAGAAAGGTTCAACTCTGTTAGCTGAGGACACACATCACAAAGAAGTTTCTGAGAATGCTTCTGTCTAGATTTTATATGAAGATATTCCCGTTTCCAATGAAATCTTCACAGTTATGCAAATATCCACTTGAAGATTCTACAGAAAGAGTGTTTCCAAACTGCTGTAGCAAAAGAAATGTTGAACTCTGTTAGTTGAGGACAAACATCACAAAGAAGTTTCTGAGAATGCTTCTGTCTAGATTTTAGATGAAGATATTCCCGTTTCCAACGAAATCATCACAGTTAAACAAATATCCACTTGCAGATTCTACAAAAAGAGTGTTTCCAAACTGCTCTATCCAAAGAAAGGTTCAACTCTGTTAGTTGAGGACACACATCACAAAGAAGTTTCTGAGAATGCTTCCGTCTAGATTTTAAATGAAGATATTCCCGTTTCCAACGAAATCCTCAGAGCTGTCCCAATATCCACTTACAGATTCTACAAAAAGAGTGTTTCCAAACTGCTGTATCAAAAGAAATGTTCAACTCTGTTAGTTGAGGACACACATCACAAAGAAGTTTCTGAGAATGCTTCTGTCTAGATTTTACATGAAGATATTCCCGTTTCCTATGAAATCTTCACAGCTTTCCAAATATCCACTTGCAGATTCTACAAAAAGATTGTTTCCAAACTGCTGTATCAAAAGAAAGGTTCAACTCTCTTAGTTGAGGACACACATCCCAAATAAGTTTCTGAGAAATCTTCTGTCTCGTTTTTATGGGAGGATACTTCCTTTTTCACCGTAGGCCTGAAAGCGCTCGAAATGTCCACTTGCAGATACTGCAGAAAGAGTGTTTCAAACCTGCTCTATGAAACGGAATGTTCAGCTCTGAGGCTTGAATGCAGATATCACAAAGTAGTTTCTGACAGTGCTTCTGTCTAGATTTCAGAAGAAGATATTCCCGTTTCCAATGAAATCGTTAGAACTATCTTGATATCCACATACAGACTCTACAAAAAGAGTGTTTCCAAACTGCTGTAGCAAGAGTAATTTTGCGCTCTGTTAGTTGAGGACACACATCACAAAGAAGTTTCTGAGAATACTTCTGTCTAGATTTCAAACGAAGATATTGCCGTTTCCAACGAAATCGTTAGGACTATCTAGATATCCAATTACACATTCCACAAAAAGAGTGTTTCCAAACTGCTCTATCAAAAGAAAGGTGCAACTCTGTTAGTTGAGGACACTCATCACAAAGACGTTTCTGAGAATGCTTCTGTCTAGATTTTATATGAAGATATTCCCGTTTCCAACGAAATCTTCATTGTTATCCAAACATCGACTTCCAGATTATACAAAAAGATTGTTTCCAAACTGCTCTATCAAAAGAAAGGTATAATTCTGTTAGTTGAGGACACACATCCCAAATAAGTTTCTGAGGATGCTTCTGTCTAGATTTTATGGGAAGATATTTCGTTTTTTACCATAGGCCCGAAAGCGCTCGAAATGTCCACTTCCAGACACTACAGAAAGAGGGTTTCAAACCTGCTATATGAAAGGGAATGTTCAGCTCTGTGACTTAAATGCAGATATCACAAAGTAGTTTCTGAAAGTGCATCTGTCTAGATTTCAGTTGAAGATATTCCCGTTTCCCATGAAATCGTTAGAACTATCTAGATATCCACTTACAGATTCTACAAAAAGAGTGTTTCGAAAGTGCTCTGTCAAAAGAAAGGTTCAACTCTGTTAGTTGAGGACACTCATCACGAAGAAGTTTCTGAGAATGCTTTTGTTAAGATTTTATATGAAGATATTCCCGTTTCCAACGAAATCTTCACAGTTATCCAAATATCCACTTGAAGATTCTACCAAAAGAGTGTTTCCAAGCTGCTGTAGCAAAAGAAATGTTGAACTCTGTTAGTTGAGGACGAACATCACAAAGAAGTTTCTGAGAATTCTTCTGTCAAGATTTTATATGAAGATATTACCGTTTCCAACGAAATCTTTACAGTTATCCAAATATCCACTTGCAGATTCTACAAAAAGTGTGTTTCCAAACTGCTATATCAAAAGAAATGATCAAGTCTGTTAGTGGAGTAAACTCATCCCAAATATGTTTCTTAGAATGCTTTTGTCTAGATTTTATGGGATGATATTTCCTTTTTCACCATAGGCCTGAAAGCGCTCGAAAAGTCCACTTCCAGATACTACAAAAAGACTGTTTCAAACCTACTCTATGAAAGGGAATGTTCAGCTCTGTGACTTGAATGCAGATATCACAAAGTAGTTTCTGACAGCCCTTCTGTCTAGATTTTAGATGAAGATATTCCCGTTTCCAACGAAATCATCACAGTTATCCAAATATCCACTTATAGATTCTACAAAAACAGTGTTTCCACACTGCTGTATCCAAAGAAAGGTTCAACTCTGTTAGTTGAGGACACACATCACAAAGAAGTTTCTGAGAATGCTTCTGTCTAGATTTTATATGAAGATATTCCCGTTTCCAATGAAATCTTCACAGTTATGCAAATATCCACTTGAAGATTCTACAAAAAGAGTGTTTCCAAACTGCTGTAGCAAAAGAAATGTTGAACTCTGTTAGTTGAGGACAAACATCACAAAGAAGTTTCTGAGAATGCTTCTGTCTAGATTTTAGATGGAGATATTCCCGTTTCCAACGAAATCATCACAGTTAAACAAATATCCACTTGCAGATTCTACAAAAAGAGTGTTTCCAAACTGCTCTATCCAAAGAAAGGTTCAACTCTGTTAGTTGAGGACACACATCACAAAGAAGTTTCTGAGAATGCTTCTGTCTAGATTTTAAATGAAGATATTCCCATTTCCAACGAAATCCTCAGAGCTGTCCCAATATCCACTTACAGATTCTACAAAAAGAGTGTTTCCAAACTGCTGTATCAAGAGAAATGTTCAACTCTGTTTGTGGAGGACACACATCACAAAGAAGTTTCTGAGAATGCTTCTGTCTAGATTTTACATGAAGATATTCCCGTTTCCTATGAAATCTTCACAGCTTTCCAAATATCCACTTGCAGATTCTACAAAAAGAGTGTTTCCAAACTGCTGTATCCAAAGAAAGGTTCATCTCTGTTAGTTGAGGACACACATCACAAAGAAGTTTCTGAGAATGCTTCTGTCTAGATTTTAAACGAAGATATTGCCGTTTCCAACGAAATCGTTAGGACTATCTAGATATCCAATTACACATTCCACAAAAAGAGTGTTTCCAAACTGCTCTATCAAAAGAAAGGTGCAACTCTGTTAGTTGAGGACACTCATCACAAAGACGTTTCTGAGAATGCTTCTGTCTAGATTTTATATGAAGATATTCCCGTTTCCAACGAAATCTTCACAGTTATCCAAACATCGACTTGCAGATTCTACAAAAAGAGTGTTTCCAAACTGCTCTATCAAAAGAAAGTTTCAACTCTGTTAGTTGAGGACACACATCCCAAATAAGTTTCTGAGAACGCTTCTGTGTAGATTTAAAGGGGAGATATTTCGTTTTTCACCATAGGCCCGAATGCGCTCGAAATGTCCACTTCCAGACACTACAGAAAGAGGGTTTCCAACCTGCTCTATGAAAGGGAATGTTCACCTCTGTGACTGAATGCAGATATCACAAAGTAGTTTCTGACAGTGCTTCTGTCTAGAATTTAGATGAAGATATTCCCGTTTCCAACGAAATCCTTAGGACTATCTAGATATCCAATTACAGATTCCACAAAAAGAGTGTTTCCAAACTGCTCTATAAAAAGAAAGGTTCAACTCTGTAAGTTGAGGACACTCATCACAAAGAAGTTTCTGAGAATGCTTTTGTAAAGGTTTTATATGAAGATATTCCCGTTTCCTATGAAATCTTCACAGTTATCCAAATATCCACTTGAAGATTCTACCAAAAGAGTGTTTCCAAACTGCTGTAGCAAAAGAAATGTTGAACTCTGTTAGTTGAGGACAAACATCACAAAGAAGTTTCTGAGAATGCTTCTGTCAAGATTTTATATGAAGATATTACCGTTTCCAATGAAATCTTTACAGTTATCCAAATATCCACTTGCAGATTCTACAAAAAGAGTGTTTCCAAACTGCTATATCAAAAGAAATGATCAAGTCTGTTAGTGGAGTAAACTCATCCCAAATATGTTTCTTAGAATGCTTTTGTCTAGATTTTATGGGATGATATTTCCTTTTTCACCATAGGCCTGAAAGCGCTCGAAAAGTCCACTTCCAGATACTACAAAAAGACTGTTTCAAACCTACTCTATGAAAGGGAATGTTCAGCTCTGTGACTTGAATGCAGATATCACAAAGTAGTTTCTGACAGCCCTTCTGTCTAGATTTTAGATGAAGATATTCCCGTTTCCAACGAAATCATCACAGTTATCCAAATATCCACTTATAGATTCTACAAAAACAGTGTTTCCACACTGCTGTATCCAAAGAAAGGTTCAACTCTGTTAGTTGAGGACACACATCACAAAGAAGTTTCTGAGAATGCTTCTGTCTAGATTTTATATGAAGATATTCCCGTTTCCAATGAAATCTTCACAGTTATGCAAATATCCACTTGAAGATTCTACAAAAAGAGTGTTTCCAAACTGCTGTAGCAAAAGAAATGTTGAACTCTGTTAGTTGAGGACAAACATCACAAAGAAGTTTCTGAGAATGCTTCTGTCTAGATTTTAGATGGAGATATTCCCGTTTCCAACGAAATCATCACAGTTAAACAAATATCCACTTGCAGATTCTACAAAAAGAGTGTTTCCAAACTGCTCTATCCAAAGAAAGGTTCAACTGTGTTAGTTGAGGACACACATCACAAAGAAGTTTCTGAGAATGCTTCTGTCTAGATTTTAAATGAAGATATTCCCATTTCCAACGAATTCCTCAGAGCTGTCCCAATATCCACTTACAGATTCTACAAAAAGAGTGTTTCCAAACTGCTGTATCAAAAGAAATGTTCAACTCTGTTTGTGGAGGACACACATCACAAAGAAGTTTCTGAGAATGCTTCTGTCTAGATTTTACATGAAGATATTCCCGTTTCCTATGAAATCTTCACATCTTTCCAAATATCCACTTGCAGATTCTACAAAAAGAGTGTTTCCAAACTGCTGTATCCAAAGAAAGGTTCATCTCTGTTAGTTGAGGACACACATCACAAAGAAGTTTCTGAGAATACTTCTGTCTAGATTTTAAACGAAGATATTGCCGTTTCCAACGAAATCGTTAGGACTATCTAGATATCCAATTACACATTCCACAAAAAGAGTGTTTCCAAACTGCTCTATCAAAAGAAAGGTGCAACTCTGTTAGTTGAGGACACTCATCACAAAGACGTTTCTGAGAATGCTTCTGTCTAGATTTTATATGAAGATATTCCTGTTTCCAACGAAATCTTCATGGTTATCCAAACATCGACTTCCAGATTATACAAAAAGATTGTTTCCAAACTGCTCTATCAAAAGAAAGGTATAATTCTGTTAGTTGAGGACACACATCCCAAATAAGTTTCTGAGGATGCTTCTGTCTAGATTTTATGGGAAGATATTTCGTTTTTTACCATAGGCCCGAAAGCGCTCGAAATGTCCACTTCCAGACACTACAGAAAGAGGGTTTCAAACCTGCTATATGAAAGGGAATGTTCAGCTCTGTGACTTAAATGCAGATATCACAAAGTAGTTTCTGAAAGTGCTTCTGTCTAGATTTCAGATGAAGATATTCCCGTTTCCAATGAAATCATTAGAACTATCTAGATATCCACTTACAGATTCTACAAAAAGAGTGTTTCCAAAGTGCTCTGTCAAAAGAAAGGTTCAACTCTGTTAGTTGAGGACACTCCTCACAAAGAAGTTTCTGAGAATGCTTCTGTCTAGATTTTATATGAAGATATTCCCGTTTCCAACGAAATCTTCACAGTTATCCAAATATCCACTTGAAGATTCTACAAAAAGAGTGTTTCCAAACTGCTGTAGCAAGAGTAATTTTGCGCTCTGTTAGTTGAGGACACACATCACAAAGAAGTTTCTGAGAATGCTTCTGTCTAGGTTTTATACGAAGATATTACCGTTTCCAACGAAATCTTCACAGTTATCCAAATATCCACTTGCAGAATCTACAAAAAGAGTGTTTCCAAACTGCTATATCAAAAGAAAGGATCAACTCTGTTAGTTGAGGAAACACATCCCAAATAAGTTTCTGAGAATGCTTCTGTCTAGATTTTATGGGATGATATTTCCTTTTTCACCATAGGCCTGAAATCGCTCGAAATGTCCACTTCCAGATACTACAGAAAGACTGTTTCAAACCTACTCTATGAATGGAAATGTTCAGCTCTGTGACTTGAATGCAGATATCGCAAAGTAGTTTCAGACAGCGCTTCTGTCTAGATTTTAGATGAAGGTATTCCCGTTTCCAATGAAATCATCACAGTTATCAAAATATCCACTTACATATTCTACAAAAAGAGTGTTTCCAAACTGCTCTATCCAAAGAAAGGTTCAACTCTGTTAGTTGAGGACACACATCACAAAGAAGTTTCTGAGAATGCTTCTGTCTAGATTTTAAATGAAGATATTCCCATTTCCAATGAAATCCTCATAGCAAACCCATTATAAACTTACAGATTCTACAAAAAGAGTGATTCCAAATTGCTGTATCAAAAGAAAGGTTGAACTCTGTTAGTTCAGGACACACATCACAAAGAAGTTTCTGAGAATGCTTCTGTCTAGATTTTACATGAAGACATTCCTGTTTCCTACGAAATCTTCACAACTTTCCAAATATCCTCTTGCAGATTCTACAAAAAGAGTGTTTCCAAACTGCTGTATCAAAAGAAAGGTTCAGCTCTCTTAGTTGACGACACACATCCCAAATAAGATTCTGAGAAAGCTTCTGTCTCGTTTTTATGGGAAGATACTTCCTTTTTCACCGTAGGCCTGAAAGCGCTCGAAATGTCCACTTCCAGATACTGCAGAAAGAGTTTTTCAAACCTGCTCTATGAAACGGAATGTTCAGCTCTGAGGCTTGAATGCAGATATCACAAAGTAGTTTCTGACAGTGCTTCTGTCTAGATTTTAGAAGAAGATATTCCCGTTTCCAATGAAATCGTTAGAACTATCATGATACCCACATACAGATTCTACAAAAAGAGTTTTTCCAAACTGCTCTATAAAAAAAAAGGTTCAACTCTGTTAGTTGAGGACACTCATCACAAAGAAGTTTCTGAGAATGCTTCTGTCTAGATTTTATAGGAAGATTTTCCCGTTTCCAATGAAATCTTCACAGTTGTCCAAACATCGACTTGCAGATTCTACAAAAAGAGTGTTTCCAAACTGCTCTATCAAAAGAAAGTATCAACTCTGTTAGTTGAGGACACACATGCCAAATAAGTTTCGGAGAATGCTTCTGTGTAGATTTAATGGGGAGATATTTCGTTTTTCACCATAGGCCCGAATGCGCTCGAAATGTCCACTTCCAGACACTACAGAAAGAGGGTTTCCAACCTGCTCTATGAAAGGGAATGTTCAGCTCCGTGAGTTGAATGTAGATATCACAAAGTAGTTTCTGACAGTGCTTCTGTCTAGATTTCAGATGAAGATATTCCGTTTCCCATGAAATCGTTAGAACTATCTAGATATCCACTTACAGATTCTACAAAAAGAGTGTTTCGAAAGTGCTCTGTCAAAAGAAAGGTTCAACTCTGTTAGTTGAGGACACTCATCACGAAGAAGTTTCTGAGAATGCTTTTGTCAAGATTTTATATGAAGATATTCCCGTTTCCTATGAAATCTTCACAGTTATCCAAATATCCTCTTGAAGATTCTACAAAAAGAGTGTTTCCAAACTGCTGTAGCAAAAGAAATGTTGAACTCTGTTAGTTGAGGACAAACATCACAAAGAGGTTTCTGAGAAAGCTTCAGTCAAGATTTTATATGAAGATATTACCGTTTCCAACGAAATCTTTACAGTTATCCAAATATCCACTTGCAGATTCTACAAAAAGAGTGTTTCCAAACTGCCATATCAAAAGAAATGATCAAGTCTGTTAGTGGAGTAAACTCATCCTAAATAAGTTTCTTAGAATGCTTTTGTCTAGATTTTATGGGATGATAATTCCTTTTTCACCATAGGCCTGAAAGCGCTCGAAATGTCCACTTCCAGATACTACAGAAAGACTGTTTCAAACCTACTCTATGAAAGGGAATGTTCAGCTCTGTGACTTGAATGCAGATATCACAAAGTAGTTTCTGACAGCCCTTCTGTCTAGATTTTAGATGAAGATATTCCTGTTTCCAACGAAATCATCACAGTTATCCAAATATCCACTTACAGATTCTACAAAAACAGTGTTTCCAAACTGCTGTATCCAAAGAAAGGTTCAACTCTGTTAGTTGAGGACACACATCACAAAGAAGTTTCTGAGAATGCTTCTGTCTAGATTTTATATGAAGATATTCCCGTTTCCAATGAAATCTTCACAGTTATGCAAATATCCACTTGAAGATTCTACAAAAAGAGTTTTTCCAAACTGCTGTAGCAAAAGAAATGTTGAACTCTGTTAGTTGAGGACAAACATCACAAAGAAGTTTCTGAGAATGCTTCTGTCTAGATTTTAGATGAAGATATTCCCGTTTCCAACAAAATCATCAAAGTTAAACAAATATCCACTTACAGATTCTACAAAAAGAGTGTTTCCAAACTGCTCTATCCAAAGAAAGGTTCAACTCTGTTAGTTGAGGACACACATCACAAAGAAGTTTCTGAGAATGCTTCTGTCTAGATTTTACATGAAGATATTCCCGTTTCCAACGAAATCCTCAGAGCTGTCCCAATATCCACTTACAGATTCTACAAAAAGAGTGTTTCCAAACTGCTGTATCAAAAGAAAGGTTCAACTCTGTTAGTTGAGGACACACATCACAAAGAAGTTTCTGAGAATGCTTCTGTCTAGATTTTACATGAAGATATTCCCGTTTCCTATGAAATCTTCACATCTTTCCAAATATCCACTTGCAGATTCTACAAAAAGTGTGTTTCCAAACTGCTGTATCAAAAGAAAGGTTCAACTCTCTTAGTTGAGGACACACATCCCAAATAAGTTTCTGAGAAATCCTCTGTCTCATTTTTATGGGAAGATACTTCCTTTTTCACCGTAGGCCTGAAAGCGCACGAAATGTCCACTTGCAGATACTGCAGAAAGAGTGTTTCAAACCTGCTCTATGAAACGGAATATTCAGCTCTGAGGCTTGAATGCAGATATCACAAAGTAGTTTCTGACAGTGCTTCTGTCTAGATTTTAGAAGATATTCAGGTTTCCAATGAAATCGTTAGAACTATCTTGATATCCACATACAGATTCTACAAAAAGAGTGTTTCCAAACTGCTCTATAAAAAGAAAGTTTCATCTCTATTAGTTGAGGACACTCATCACAAAGAAGTTTCTGAGAATGCTTCTGTCTAGATTTTATATGAAGATATTCCCGTTTCCAACGAAATCTTCACAGTTATCCAAATATCGACTTGCAGATTCTACAAAAAGAGTGTTTCCAAACTGCTCTATCAAAAGAAAGTTTCAACTCTGTTAGTTGAGGACACACATGACAAATAAGTTTCGGAGAATGCTTCTGTGTAGATTTAATGGGGAGATATTTCGTTTTTCACCATAGGCCTGAATGCGCTCGAAATGTCCACTTCCAGACACTACAGAAAGAGGGTTGCAAACCTGCTCTATGAAAGGGAATGTTCAGCTCCGTGAATTGAATGCAGATTTCACTAAGTAGTTTCTGACAGTGCTTCTGTCTAGATTTCAGATGAAGATATTCCCGTTTCCCATGAAATCGTTAGAACTACCTAGATATCCACTTACATATTCTACAAAAAGAGTGTTTCGAAAGTTCTCTGTCAAAAGAAAGGTTCAACTCTGTTAGTTGAGGACACTCATCACGAAGAAGTTTCTGAGAATGCTTTTGTCAAGATTTTATATGAAGATATTCCCGTTTCCTATGAAATCTTCACAGTTATCCAAATATCCACTTGAAGATTCTACAAAAAGAGTGTTTCCAAACTGCTGTAGCAAAAGAAATGTTGAACTCTGTTAGTTGAGGACAAACATCACAAAGAAGTTTCTGAGAATGCGTCTGTCAAGATTTTATATGAAGATATTACCTTTTCCAACGAAATCTTCACAGTTATCCAAATATCCACTTGCAGATTCTACAAAAAGAGTGTTTCCAAACTGCTATATCAAAAGAAATGATCAAGTCTGTTAGTGGAGTAAACTCATCCTAAATAAGTTTCTTAGAATGCTTCTGTCTAGATTTTATGGGATGATACTTCCTTTTTCACCATAGGCCTGAAAGCGCTCGAAATGTCCACTTCCAGATACTACAGAAAGACTGTTTCAAACCTACTCTATGAAAGGGAATGTTCAGCTCTGTGACTTGAATGCAGATATCACAAAGTAGTTTCTGACAGCCCTTCTGTCTAGATTTTAGATGAAGATATTCCCGTTTCCAACGAAATCATCACAGTTATCCAAATATCCACTTACAGATTCTACAAAAACAGTGTTTCCAAACTGCTGTATCCAAAGAAAGGTTCAACTCTGTTAGTTGAGGACACACATCACAAAGAAGTTTCTGAGAATGCTTCTGTCTAGATTTTATATGAAGATATTCCCGTTTCCAATGAAATCTTCACAGTTATGCAAATATCCACTTGAAGATTCTACAAAAAGAGTTTTTCCAAACTGCTGTAGCAAAAGAAATGTTGAACTCTGTTAGTTGAGGACAAACATCACAAAGAAGTTTCTGAGAATGCTTCTGTCTAGATTTTAGATGAAGATATTCCCGTTTCCAACAAAATCATCACAGTTAAACAAATATCCACTTACAGATTCTACAAAAAGAGTGTTTCCAAATTGCTCTATCCAAAGAAAGGTTCAACTCTGTTAGTTGAGGACACACATCACAAAGAAGTTTCTGAGAATGCTTCTGTCTAGATTTTACATGAAGATATTCCCGTTTCCAACGAAATCCTCAGAGCTGTCCCAATATCCACTTACAGATTCTACAAAAAGAGTGTTTCCAAACTGCTGTATCAAAAGAAAGGTTCAACTCTGTTAGTTGAGGACACACATCACAAAGAAGTTTCTGAGAATGCTTCTGTCTAGATTTTACATGAAGATATTCCCGTTTCCTATGAAATCTTCACATCTTTCCAAATATCCACTTGCAGATTCTACAAAAAGTGTGTTTCCAAACTGCTGTATCAAAAGAAAGGTTCAACTCTCTTAGTTGAGGACACACATCCCAAATAAGTTTCTGAGAAATCCTCTGTCTCATTTTTATGGGAAGATACTTCCTTTTTCACCGTAGGCCTGAAAGCGCACGAAATGTCCACTTGCAGATACTGCAGAAAGAGTGTTTCAAACCTGCTCTATGAAACGGAATATTCAGCTCTGAGGCTTGAATGCAGATATCACAAAGTAGTTTCTGACAGTGCTTCTGTCTAGATTTTAGAAGATATTCAGGTTTCCAATGAAATCGTTAGAACTATCTTGATATCCACATACAGATTCTACAAAAAGAGTGTTTCCAAACTGCTCTATAAAAAGAAAGTTTCATCTCTATTAGTTGAGGACACTCATCACAAAGAAGTTTCTGAGAATGCTTCTGTCTAGATTTTATATGAAGATATTCCCGTTTCCAACGAAATCTTCACAGTTATCCAAATATCGACTTGCAGATTCTACAAAAAGAGTGTTTCCAAACTGCTCTATCAAAAGAAAGTTTCAACTCTGTTAGTTGAGGACACACATGACAAATAAGTTTCGGAGAATGCTTCTGTGTAGATTTAATGGGGAGATATTTCGTTTTTCACCATAGGCCTGAATGCGCTCGAAATGTCCACTTCCAGACACTACAGAAAGAGGGTTGCAAACCTGCTCTATGAAAGGGAATGTTCAGCTCCGTGAATTGAATGCAGATTTCACTAAGTAGTTTCTGACAGTGCTTCTGTCTAGATTTCAGATGAAGATATTCCCGTTTCCCATGAAATCGTTAGAACTACCTAGATATCCACTTACATATTCTACAAAAAGAGTGTTTCGAAAGTTCTCTGTCAAAAGAAAGGTTCAACTCTGTTAGTTGAGGACACTCATCACGAAGAAGTTTCTGAGAATGCTTTTGTCAAGATTTTATATGAAGATATTCCCGTTTCCTATGAAATCTTCACAGTTATCCAAATATCCACTTGAAGATTCTACAAAAAGAGTGTTTCCAAACTGCTGTAGCAAAAGAAATGTTGAACTCTGTTAGTTGAGGACAAACATCACAAAGAAGTTTCTGAGAATGCTTCTGTCAAGATTTTATATGAAGATATTACCTTTTCCAACGAAATCTTCACAGTTATCCAAATATCCACTTGCAGATTCTACAAAAAGAGTGTTTCCAAACTGCTATATCAAAAGAAATGATCAAGTCTGTTAGTGGAGTAAACTCATCCTAAATAAGTTTCTTAGAATGCTTCTGTCTAGATTTTATGGGATGATACTTCCTTTTTCACCATAGGCCTGAAAGCGCTCGAAATGTCCACTTCCAGATACTACAGAAAGACTGTTTCAAACCTACTCTATGAAAGGGAATGTTCAGCTCTGTGACTTGAATGCAGATATCACAAAGTAGTTTCTGACAGCCCTTCTGTCTAGATTTTAGATGAAGATATTCCCGTTTCCAACGAAATCATCACAGTTATCCAAATATCCACTTACAGATTCTACAAAAACAGTTTCCAAACTGCTGTATCCAAAGAAAGGTTCAACTCTGTTAGTTGAGGACACACATCACAAAGAAGTTTCTGAGAATGCTTCTGTCTAGATTTTATATGAAGATATTCCCGTTTCCAATGAAATCTTCACAGTTAGGCAAATATCCACTTGAAGATTCTACAAAAAGAGTGTTTCCAAACTGCTGTAGCAAAAGAAATGTTGAACTCTGTTAGTTGAGGACAAACATCACAAAGAAGTTTCTGAGAATGCTTCTGTCTAGATTTTAGATGAAGATATTCCCGTTTCCAACGAAATCATCACAGTTAAACAAATATCCACTTGCAGATTCTACAAAAAGAGTGTTTCCAAACTCCTCTATCCAAAGAAAGGTTAAACTCTGTTAGTTGAGGACACACATCACAAAGAAGTTTCTGAGAATGCTTCCGTCTAGATTTTAAATGAAGATATTCCCGTTTCCAACGAAATCCTCAGAGCTCTCCCAATATCCACTTACAGATTCTACAAAAAGAGTGTTTCCAAACTGCTGTAGCAAAAGAAAGGTTCAACTCTGTTAGTTGAGGACACACATCACAAAGAAGTTTCTGAGAATGCTTCTGTCTAGATTTTAGATGAAGATATTCCCGTTTCCAACAAAATCATCACAGTTAAACAAATATCCACTTGCAGATTCTACAAAAAGAGTGTTTCCAAACTGCTGTATCCAAAGAAAGGTTCAACTCTGTTAGTTGAGGACACACATCAGAAAGAAGTTTCTGAGAATGCTTCTGTCTAGATTTTAAATGAAGATATTCCCGTTTCCAACGAAATCCTCAGAGCTGTCCCAATATCCACTTACAGATTCTACAAAAAGAGTGTTTCCAAACTGCTGTATCAAAAGAAAGGTTCAACTCTCTTAGTTGAGGACACACATCCCAAATAAGTTTCTGAGAAATCCTCTGTCTCGTTTTTATGGGAAGATACTTCCTTTTTCACCGTAGGCCTGAAAGCGCTCGAAATGTCCACTTGCAGATACTGCAGAAAGAGTGTTTCAAACCTGCTCTATGAAACGGAATGTTCAGCTCTGAGGCTTGAATGCAGATATCACAAAGTAGTTTCTGACAGTGCTTCTGTCTAGATTTTAGAAGATATTCAGGTTTCCAATGAAATCGTTAGAACTATCTTGATATCCACATACAGATTCTACAAAAAGAGTGTTTCCAAACTGCTCTATAAAAAGAAAGTTTCATCTCTATTAGTTGAGGACACTCATCCCAAAGTAGTTTCTGAGAATGCTTCTGTCTAGATTTTATATGAAGATATTCCCGTTTCCAACTAAATCTTCACAGTTATCCAAATATCGACTTGCAGATTCTACAAAAAGAGTGTTTCCAAACTGCTCTATCAAAAGAAAGTTTCAACTCTGTTAGTTGAGGACACACATGACAAATAGGTTTCGGAGAATGCTTCTGTGTAGATTTAATGGGGAGATATTTCGTTTTTCACCATAGGCCCGAATGCGCTCGAAATGTCCACTTCCAGACACTACAGAAAGAGGGTTGCCAACCTGCTCTATGAAAGGGAATGTTCAGCTCCGTGAATTGAATGCAGATTTCACAAAGTAGTTTCTGACAGTGCTTCTGTCTAGATTTCAGATGAAGATATTCCCGTTTCCCATGAAATCGTTAGAACTATCTAGATATCCACTTACAGATTCTACAAAAAGAGTGTTTCGAAAGTGCTCTGTCAAAAGAAAGGTTCAACTCTGTTAGTTGAGGACACTCATCACGAAGAAGTTTCTGAGAATGCTTTTGTCAAGATTTTATATGAAGATATTCCCGTTTCCTATGAAATCTTCACAGTTATCCAAATATCCACTTGAAGATTCTACAAAAAGAGTGTTTCCAAACTGCTGTAGAAAAAGAAATGTTGAACTCTGTTAGTTGAGGACAAACATCACAAAGAAGTTTCTGAGAATGCTTCTGTCAAGATTTTATATGAAGATATTACCGCTTCCAACGAAATCTTCACAGTTATCCAAATATCCACTTGCAGATTCTACAAAAAGAGTGTTTCCAAACTGCTATATCAAAAGAAATGATCAAGTCTGTTAGTGGAGTAAACTCATCCTAAATAAGTTTTTAGAATGCTTCTGTCTAGATTTTATGGGATGATACTTCCTTTTTCACCATAGGCCTGAAAGCGCTCGAAATGTCCACTTCCAGACACTACAGAAAGACTGTTTCAAACCTACTCTATGAAAGGGAATGTTCAGCTCTGTGACTTGAATGCAGATATCACAAAGTAGTTTCTGACAGCCCTTCTGTCTAGATTTTAGATGAAGATATTCCCGTTTCCAACGAAATCATCACAGTTATACAAATATCCACTTAGAGATTCTACAAAAAGAGTGTTTCCAAACTGCTGTAGCAAAAGAAAGGTTCAACTCTGTTAGTTGAGGACACACATCACAAAGAAGTTTCTGAGAATGCTTCTGTCTAGATTTTACATGAAGATATTCCCGTTTCCTATGAAATCTTCACAGCTTTCCAAATATCCACTTGCAGATTCTACAAAAAGAGTGTTTCCAAACTGCTGTATCAAAAGAAAGGTTCAACTCTCTTAGTTGAGGACACACATCCCAAATAAGTTTCTGAGAAATCTTCTGTCTCGTTTTTATGGGAGGATACTTCCTTTTTCACCGTAGGCCTGAAAGCGCTCGAAATGTCCACTTGCAGATACTGCAGAAAGAGTGTTTCAAACCTGCTCTATGAAACGGAATGTTCAGCTCTGAGGCTTGAATGCAGATATCACAAAGTAGTTTCTGACAGTGCTTCTGTCTAGATTTCAGAAGAAGATATTCCCGTTTCCAATGAAATCGTTAGAACTATCTTGATATCCACATACAGATTCTACAAAAAGAGTGTTTCCAAACTGCTCTAGAAAAAGAAAGGTTCAACTCTGTTAGTTGAGGACACTCATCACAAAGAAGTTTCTGAGAATGCTTCTGTCTAGATTTTATATGAAGATATTCCCGTTTCCAACGAAATCTTCACAGTTATCCAAACATCGACTTGCAGATTCTACAAAAAGAGTGTTTCCAAACTGCTCTATCAAAAGAAAGTTTCAACTCTGTTAGTTGAGGACACACATCCCAAATAAGTTTCTGAGAACGCTTCGGAGTAGATTTAAAGGGGAGATATTTCGTTTTTCACCATAGGCCCGAATGCGCTCGAAATGTCCACTTCCAGACACTACAGAAAGAGGGTTTCCAACCTGCTCTATGAAAGGGAATGTTCACCTCTGTGACTTGAATGCAGATATCACAAAGTAGTTTCTGACAGTGCTTCTGTCTAGAATTTAGATGAAGATATTCCCGTTTCCAACGAAATCCTTAGGACTATCTAGATATCCAATTACAGATTCCACAAAAAGAGTGTTTCCAAACTGCTCTAGAAAAAGAAAGGTTCAACTCTGTAAGTTGAGGACACTCATCACAAAGAAGTTTCTGAGAATGCTTTTGTAAAGGTTTTATATGAAGATATTCCCGTTTCCTATGAAATCTTCACAGTTATCCAAATATCCACTTGAAGATTCTACCAAAAGAGTGTTTCCAAACTGCTGTAGCAAAAGAAATGTTGAACTCTGTTAGTTGAGGACAAACATCACAAAGAAGTTTCTGAGAATGCTTCTGTCAAGATTTTATATGAAGATATTACCGTTTCCAACGAAATCTTTACAGTTATCCAAATATCCACTTGCAGATTCTACAAAAAGAGTGTTTCCAAACTGCTATATCAAAAGAAATGATCAAGTCTGTTAGTGGAGTAAACTCATCCCAAATATGTTTCTTAGAATGCTTTTGTCTAGATTTTATGGGATGATATTTCCTTTTTCACCATAGGCCTGAAAGCGCTCGAAAAGTCCACTTCCAGATACTACAAAAAGACTGTTTCAAACCTACTCTATGAAAGGGAATGTTCAGCTCTGTGACTTGAATGCAGATATCACAAAGTAGTTTCTGACAGCCCTTCTGTCTAGATTTTAGATGAAGATATTACCGTTTCCAACGAAATCATCACAGTTATCCAAATATCCACTTATAGATTCTACAAAAACAGTGTTTCCACACTGCTGTATCCAAAGAAAGGTTCAACTCTGTTAGTTGAGGACACACATCACAAAGAAGTTTCTGAGAATGCTTCTGTCTAGATTTTATATGAAGATATTCCCGTTTCCAACGAAATCATCACAGTTAAACAAATATCCACTTGCAGATTCTACAAAAAGAGTGTTTCCAAACTGCTCTATCCAAAGAAAGGTTCAACTCTGTTAGTTGAGGACACACATCACAAAGAAGTTTCTGAGAATGCTTCTGTCTAGATTTTAAATGAAGATATTCCCATTTCCAACGAAATCCTCAGAGCTGTCCCAATATCCACTTACAGATTCTACAAAAAGAGTGTTTCCAAACTGCTGTATCAAAAGAAATGTTCAACTCTGTTTGTGGAGGACACACATCACAAAGAAGTTTCTGAGAATGCTTCTGTCTAGATTTTACATGAAGATATTCCCGTTTCCTATGAAATCTTCACAGCTTTCCAAATATCCACTTGCAGATTCTACAAAAAGAGTGTTTCCAAACTGCTGTATCCAAAGAAAGGTTCATCTCTGTTAGTTGAGGACACACATCACAAAGAAGTTTCTGAGAATGCTTCTGTCTAGATTTTAAACGAAGATATTGCCGTTTCCAACGAAATCGTTAGGACTATCTAGATATCCAATTACACATTCCACAAAAAGAGTGTTTCCAAACTGCTCTATCAAAAGAAAGGTGCAACTCTGTTAGTTGAGGACACTCATCACAAAGATGTTTCTGAGAATGCTTCTGTCTAGATTTTATATGAAGATATTCCCGTTTCCAACGAAATCTTCATGGTTATCCAAACATCGACTTCCAGATTATACAAAAAGATTGTTTCCAAACTGCTCTATCAAAAGAAAGGTATAATTCTGTTAGTTGAGGACACACATCCCAAATAAGTTTCTGAGGATGCTTCTGTCTAGATTTTATGGGAAGATATTTCGTTTTTTACCATAGGCCCGAAAGCGCTCGAAATGTCCACATCCAGACACTACAGAAAGAGGGTTTCAAACCTGCTATATGAAAGGGAATGTTCAGCTCTGTGACTTAAATGCAGATATCACAAAGTAGTTTCTGAAAGTGCTTCTGTCTAGATTTCAGATGAAGATATTCCCGTTTCCAATGAAATCATTAGAACTATCTAGATATCCACTTACAGATTCTACAAAAAGAGTGTTTCCAAAGTGCTCTGTCAAAAGAAAGGTTCAACTCTGTTAGTTGAGGACACTCCTCACAAAGAAGTTTCTGAGAATGCTTCTGTCTAGATTTTATATGAAGATATTCCCGTTTCCAACGAAATCTTCACAGTTATCCAAATATCCACTTGAAGATTCTACAAAAAGAGTGTTTCCAAACTGCTGTAGCAAGAGTAATTTTGCGCTCTGTTAGTTGAGGACACACATCACAAAGAAGTTTCTGAGAATGCTTCTGTCTAGGTTTTATACGAAGATATTACCGTTTCCAATGAAATCTTCACAGTTATCCAAATATCCACTTGCAGAATCTACAAAAAGAGTGTTTCCAAACTGCTATATCAAAAGAAAGGATCAACTCTGTTAGTTGAGGAAACACATCCCAAATAAGTTTCTGAGAATGCTTCTGTCTAGATTTTATGGGATGATATTTCCTTTTTCACCATAGGCCTGAAATCGCTCGAAATGTCCACTTCCAGATACTACAGAAAGACTGTTTCAAACCTACTCTATGAATGGAAATGTTCAGCTCTGTGACTTGAATGCAGATATCGCAAAGTAGTTTCAGACAGCGCTTCTGTCTAGATTTTAGATGAAGGTATTCCCGTTTCCAACAAAATCATCACAGTTAAACAAATATCCACTTACATATTCTACAAAAAGAGTGTTTCCAAACTGCTCTATCCAAAGAAAGGTTCAACTCTGTTAGTTGAGGACACACATCACAAAGAAGTTTCTGAGAATGCTTCTGTCTAGATTTTAAATGAAGATATTCCCATTTCCAATGAAATCCTCATAGCAAACCCATTATAAACTTACAGATTCTACAAAAAGAGTGATTCCAAATTGCTGTATCAAAAGAAAGGTTGAACTCTGTTAGTTCAGGACACACATCACAAAGAAGTTTCTGAGAATGCTTCTGTCTAGATTTTACATGAAGACATTCCCGTTTCCTACGAAATCTTCACAACTTTCCAAATATCCTCTTGCAGATTCTACAAAAAGAGTGTTTCCAAACTGCTGTATCAAAAGAAAGGTTCAGCTCTCTTAGTTGACGACACACATCCCAAATAAGATTCTGAGAAAGCCTATGTCTCGTTTTTATGGGAAGATACTTCCTTTTTCACCGTAGGCCTGAAAGCGCTCGAAATGTCCACTTCCAGATACTGCAGAAAGAGTTTTTCAAACCTGCTCTATGAAACGGAATGTTCAGCTCTGAGGCTTGAATGCAGATATCACAAAGTAGTTTCTGACAGTGCTTCTGTCTAGATTTTAGAAGAAGATATTCCCGTTTCCAATGAAATCGTTAGAACTATCTTGATATCCACATACAGATTCTACAAAAAGAGTTTTTCCAAACTGCTCTATAAAAAAAAAGGTTAAACTCTGTTAGTTGAGGACACTCATCACAAAGAAGTTTCTGAGAATGCTTCTGTCTAGATTTTATATGAAGATTTTCCCGTTTCCAATGAAATCTTCACAGTTATCCAAACATCGACTTGCAGATTCTACAAAAAGAGTGTTTCCAAACTGCTCTATCAAAAGAAAGTATCAACTCTGTTAGTTGAGGACACACATGCCAAATAAGTTTCGGAGAATGCTTCTGTGTAGATTTAATGGGGAGATATTTCGTTTTTCACCATAGGCCCGAATGCGCTCGAAATGTCCACTTCCAGACACTACAGAAAGAGGGTTTCCAACCTGCTCAATGAAAGGGAATGTTCAGCTCCGTGAGTTGAATGTAGATATCACAAAGTAGTTTCTGACAGTGCTTCTGTCTAGATTTCAGAAGAAGATATTCCCGTTTCCAATGAAATCGTTAGAACTATCTAGATATCCACTTACAGATTCTACAAAAAGAGTGTTTCGAAAGTGCTCTGTCAAAAGAAAGGTTCAACTCTGTTAGTTGAGGACACTCATCACGAAGAAGTTTCTGAGAATGCTTTTGTCAAGATTTTATATGAAGGTATTCCCGTTTCCAATGAAATCTTCACAGTTATCCAAATATCCACTTGAAGATTCTACAAAAAGAGTGTTTCCAAACTGCTGTAGCAAAAGAAATGTTGAACTCTGTTAGTTGAGGACAAACATCACAAAGAGGTTTCTGAGAAAGCTTCTGTCAAGATTTTATATGAAGATATTACCGTTTCCAACGAAATCTTTACAGTTATCCAAATATCCACTTGCAGATTCTACAAAAAGAGTGTTTCCAAACTGCCATATCAAAAGAAATGATCAAGTCTGTTATTGGAGTAAACTCATCCTAAATAAGTTTCTTAGAATGCTTTTGTCTAGATTTTATGGGATGATAATTCCTTTTTCACCATAGGCCTGAAAGCGCTCGAAATGTCCACTTCCAGATACTACAGAAAGACTGTTTCAAACCTACTCTATGAAACGGAATGTTCAGCTCTGTGACTTGAATGCAGATATCACAAAGTAGTTTCTGACAGCCCTTCTGTCTAGATTTTAGATGAAGATATTCCCGTTTCCAACGAAATCATCACAGTTATCCAAATATCCACTTACAGATTCTACAAAAACAGTGTTTCCAAACTGCTGTATCCAAAGAAAGGTTCAACTCTGTTAGTTGAGGACACACATCACAAAGAAGTTTCTGAGAATGCTTCTGTCTAGATTTTATATGAAGATATTCCCGTTTCCAATGAAATCTTCACAGTTATGCAAATATCCACTTGAAGATTCTACAAAAAGAGTGTTTCCAAACTGCTGTAGCAAAAGAAATGTTGAACTCTGTTAGTTGAGGACAAACATCACAAAGAAGTTTCTGAGAATGCTTCTGTCTAGATTTTAGATGGAGATATTCCCGTTTCCAACGAAATCATCACAGTTAAACAAATATCCACTTGCAGATTCTACAAAAAGAGTGTTTCCAAACTGCTCTATCCAAAGAAAGGTTCAACTCTGTTAGTTGAGGACACACATCACAAAGAAGTTTCTGAGAATGCTTCTGTCTAGATTTTACATGAAGATATTCCCATTTCCAACGAAATCCTCAGAGCTGTCCCAATATCCACTTACAGATTCTACAAAAAGAGTGTTTCCAAACTGCTGTATCAAAAGAAATGTTCAACTCTGTTTGTGGAGGACACACATCACAAAGAAGTTTCTGAGAATGCTTCTGTCTAGATTTTACATGAAGATATTCCCGTTTCCTATGAAATCTTCACAGCTTTCCAAATATCCACTTGCAGATTCTACAAAAAGAGTGTTTCCAAACTGCTGTATCCAAAGAAAGGTTCATCTCTGTTAGTTGAGGACACACATCACAAAGAAGTTTCTGAGAATGCTTCTGTCTAGATTTTAAACGAAGATATTGCCGTTTCCAACGAAATCGTTAGGACTATCTAGATATCCAATTACACATTCCACAAAAAGATTGTTTCCAAACTGCTCTATCAAAAGAAAGGTGCAACTCTGTTAGTTGAGGACACTCATCACAAAGACGTTTCTGAGAATGCTTCTGTCTAGATTTTATATGAAGATATTCCCGTTTCCAACGAAATCTTCATGGTTATCCAAACATCGACTTCCAGATTATACAAAAAGATTGTTTCCAAACTGCTCTATCAAAAGAAAGGTATAATTCTGTTAGTTGAGGACACACATCCCAAATAAGTTTCTGAGGATGCTTCTGTCTAGATTTTATGGGAAGATATTTCGTTTTTTACCATAGGCCCGAAAGCGCTCGAAATGTCCACTTCCAGACACTACAGAAAGAGGGTTTCAAACCTGCTATATGAAAGGGAATGTTCAGCTCTGTGACTTAAATGCAGATATCACAAAGTAGTTTCTGAAAGTGCTTCTGTCTAGATTTCAGATGAAGATATTCCCGTTTCCAATGAAATCATTAGAACTATCTAGATATCCACTTACAGATTCTACAAAAAGAGTGTTTCCAAAGTGCTCTGTCAAAAGAAAGGTTCAACTCTGTTAGTTGAGGACACTCCTCACAAAGAAGTTTCTGAGAATGCTTCTGTCTAGATTTTATATGAAGATATTCCCGTTTCCAACGAAATCTTCACAGTTATCCAAATATCCACTTGAAGATTCTACAAAAAGAGTGTTTCCAAACTGCTGTAGCAAGAGTAATTTTGCGCTCTGTTAGTTGAGGACACACATCACAAAGAAGTTTCTGAGAATGCTTCTGTCTAGGTTTTATACGAAGATATTACCGTTTCCAACGAAATCTTCACAGTTATCCAAATATCCACTTGCAGAATCTACAAAAAGAGTGTTTCCAAACTGCTATATCAAAAGAAAGGATCAACTCTGTTAGTTGAGGAAACACATCCCAAATAAGTTTCTGAGAATGCTTCTGTCTAGATTTTATGGGATGATATTTCCTTTTTCACCATAGGCCTGAAATCGCTCGAAATGTCCACTTCCAGATACTACAGAAAGACTGTTTCAAACCTACTCTATGAATGGAAATGTTCAGCTCTGTGATTTGAATGCAGATATCGCAAAGTAGTTTCAGACAGCGCTTCTGTCTAGATTTTAGATGAAGGTATTCCCGTTTCCAACGAAATCATCACAGTTATCCAAATATCCACGTACATATTCTACAAAAAGAGTGTTTCCAAACTGCTCTATCCAAAGAAAGGTTCAACTCTGTTAGTTGAGGACACACATCACAAAGAAGTTTCTGAGAATGCTTCTGTCTAGATTTTAAATGAAGATATTCCCATTTCCAATGAAATCCTCATAGCAAACCCATTATAAACTTACAGATTCTACAAAAAGAGTGATTCCAAATTGCTGTATCAAAAGAAAGGTTGAACTCTGTTAGTTCAGGACACACATCACAAAGAAGTTTCTGAGAATGCTTCTGTCTAGATTTTACATGAAGACATTCCCGTTTCCTACGAAATCTTCACAACTTTCCAAATATCCTCTTGCAGATTCTACAAAAAGAGTGTTTCCAAACTGCTGTATCAAAAGAAAGGTTCAGCTCTCTTAGTTGACGACACACATCCCAAATAAGATTCTGAGAAAGCCTCTGTCTCGTTTTTATGGGAAGATACTTCCTTTTTCACCGTAGGCCTGAAAGCGCTCGAAATGTCCACTTCCAGATACTGCAGAAAGAGTTTTTCAAACCTGCTCTATGAAACGGAATGTTCAGCTCTGAGGCTTGAATGCAGATATCACAAAGTAGTTTCTGACAGTGCTTCTGTCTAGATTTTAGAAGAAGATATTCCCGTTTCCAATGAAATCGTTAGAACTATCTTGATATCCACATACAGATTCTACAAAAAGAGTTTTTCCAAACTGCTCTATAAAAAAAAAGGTTCAACTCTGTTAGTTGAGGACACTCATCACAAAGAAGTTTCTGAGAATGCTTCTGTCTAGATTTTATATGAAGATTTTCCCGTTTCCAATGAAATCTTCACAGTTATCCAAACATCGACTTGCAGATTCTACAAAAAGAGTGTTTCCAAACTGCTCTATCAAAAGAAAGTATCAACTCTGTTAGTTGAGGACACACATGCCAAATAAGTTTCGGAGAATGCTTCTGTGTAGATTTAATGGGGAGATATTTCGTTTTTCACCATAGGCCCGAATGCGCTCGAAATGTCCACTTCCAGACACTACAGAAAGAGGGTTTCCAACCTGCTCAATGAAAGGGAATGTTCAGCTCCGTGAGTTGAATGTAGATATCACAAAGTAGTTTCTGACAGTGCTTCTGTCTAGATTTCAGATGAAGATATTCCCGTTTCCAATGAAATCGTTAGAACTATCTAGATATCCACTTACAGATTCTACAAAAAGAGTGTTTCGAAAGTGCTCTGTCAAAAGAAAGGTTCAACTCTGTTAGTTGAGGACACTCATCACGAAGAAGTTTCTGAGAATGCTTTTGTCAAGATTTTATATGAAGGTATTCCCGTTTCCAACGAAATCTTCACAGTTATCCAAATATCCACTTGAAGATTCTACAAAAAGAGTGTTTCCAAACTGCTGTAGCAAAAGAAATGTTGAACTCTGTTAGTTGAGGACAAACATCACAAAGAGGTTTCTGAGAAAGCTTCTGTCAAGATTTTATATGAAGATATTACCGTTTCCAACGAAATCTTTACAGTTATCCAAATATCCACTTGCAGATTCTACAAAAAGAGTGTTTCCAAACTGCCATATCAAAAGAAATGATCAAGTCTGTTAGTGGAGTAAACTCATCCTAAATAAGTTTCTTAGAATGCTTTTGTCTAGATTTTATGGGATGATAATTCCTTTTTCACCATAGGCCTGAAAGCGCTCGAAATGTCCACTTCCAGATACTACAGAAAGACTGTTTCAAACCTACTCTATGAAAGGGAATGTTCAGCTCTGTGACTTGAATGCAGATATCACAAAGTAGTTTCTGACAGCCCTTCTGTCTAGATTTTAGATGAAGATATTCCCGTTTCCAACGAAATCATCACAGTTATCCAAATATCCACTTACAGATTCTACAAAAACAGTGTTTCCAAACTGCTGTATCCAAAGAAAGGTTCAACTCTGTTAGTTGAGGACACACATCACAAAGAAGTTTCTGAGAATGCTTCTGTCTAGATTTTATATGAAGATATTCCCGTTTCCAATGAAATCTTCACAGTTATGCAAATATCCACTTGAAGATTCTACAAAAAGAGTGTTTCCAAACTGCTGTAGCAAAAGAAATGTTGAACTCTGTTAGTTGAGGACAAACATCACAAAGAAGTTTCTGAGAATGCTTCTGTCTAGATTTTAGATGAAGATATTCCCGTTTCCAACAAAATCATCACAGTTAAACAAATATCCACTTACAGATTCTACAAAAAGAGTGTTTCCAAACTGCTCTATCCAAAGAAAGGTTCAACTCTGTTAGTTGAGGACACACATCACAAAGAAGTTTCTGAGAATGCTTCTGTCTAGATTTTACATGAAGATATTCCCGTTTCCAACGAAATCCTCAGAGCTGTCCCAATATCCACTTACAGATTCTACAAAAAGAGTGTTTCCAAACTGCTGTATCAAAAGAAAGGTTCAACTCTGTTAGTTGAGGACACACATCACAAAGAAGTTTCTGAGAATGCTTCTGTCTAGATTTTACATGAAGATATTCCCGTTTCCTATGAAATCTTCACATCTTTCCAAATATCCACTTGCAGATTCTACAAAAAGAGTGTTTCCAAACTGCTGTATCAAAAGAAAGGTTCAACTCTCTTAGTTGAGGACACACATCCCAAATAAGTTTCTGAGAAATCCTCTGTCTCGTTTTTATGGGAAGATACTTCCTTTTTCACCGTAGGCCTGAAAGCGCTCGAAATGTCCACTTGCAGATACTGCAGAAAGAGTGTTTCAAACCTGCTCTATGAAACGGAATGTTCAGCTCTGAGGCTTGAATGCAGATATCACAAAGTAGTTTCTGACAGTGCTTCTGTCTAGATTTCAGAAGAAGATATTCCCGTTTCCAATGAAATCATTAGAACTATCTTGATATCCACATACAGATTCTACAAAAAGAGTGTTTCCAAACTGCTCTAGAAAAAGAAAGGTTCAACTCTGTTAGTTGAGGACACTCATCACAAAGAAGTTTCTGAGAATGCTTCTGTCTAGATTTTATATGAAGATATTCCCGTTTCCAACGAAATCTTCACAGTTATCCAAACATCGACTTGCAGATTCTACAAAAAGAGTGTTTCCAAACTGCTCTATCAAAAGAAAGTTTCAACTCTGTTAGTTGAGGACACACATCCCAAATAAGTTTCTGAGAACGCTTCTGTGTAGATTTAAAGGGGAGATATTTCGTTTTTCACCATAGGCCCGAATGCGCTCGAAATGTCCACTTCCAGACACTACAGAAAGAGGGTTTCCAACCTGCTCAATGAAAGGGAATGTTCAGCTCCGTGAGTTGAATGTAGATATCACAAAGTAGTTTCTGACAGTGCTTCTGTCTAGATTTCAGATGAAGATATTCCCGTTTCCAATGAAATCGTTAGAACTATCTAGATATCCACTTACAGATTCTACAAAAAGAGTGTTTCGAAAGTGCTCTGTCAAAAGAAAGGTTCAACTCTGTTAGTTGAGGACACTCATCACGAAGAAGTTTCTGAGAATGCTTTTGTCAAGATTTTATATGAAGGTATTCCCGTTTCCAACGAAATCTTCACAGTTATCCAAATATCCACTTGAAGATTCTACAAAAAGAGTGTTTCCAAACTGCTGTAGCAAAAGAAATGTTGAACTCTGTTAGTTGAGGACAAACATCACAAAGAGGTTTCTGAGAAAGCTTCTGTCAAGATTTTATATGAAGATATTACCGTTTCCAACGAAATCTTTACAGTTATCCAAATATCCACTTGCAGATTCTACAAAAAGAGTGTTTCCAAACTGCCATATCAAAAGAAATGATCAAGTCTGTTAGTGGAGTAAACTCATCCTAAATAAGTTTCTTAGAATGCTTTTGTCTAGATTTTATGGGATGATAATTCCTTTTTCACCATAGGCCTGAAAGCGCTGGAAATGTCCACTTCCAGATACTACAGAAAGACTGTTTCAAACCTACTCTATGAAAGGGAATGTTCAGCTCTGTGACTTGAATGCAGATATCACAAAGTAGTTTCTGACAGCCCTTCTGTCTAGATTTTAGATGAAGATATTCCCGTTTCCAATGAAATCATCACAGTTATCCAAATATCCACTTATAGATTCTACAAAAACAGTGTTTCCACACTGCTGTATCCAAAGAAAGGTTCAACTCTGTTAGTTGAGGACACACATCACAAAGAAGTTTCTGAGAATGCTTCTGTCTAGATTTTATATGAAGATATTCCCGTTTCCAATGAAATCTTCACAGTTATGCAAATATCCACTTGAAGATTCTACAAAAAGAGTGTTTCCAAACTGCTGTAGCAAAAGAAATGTTGAACTCTGTTAGTTGAGGACAAACATCACAAAGAAGTTTCTGAGAATGCTTCTGTCTAGATTTTAGATGGAGATATTCCCGTTTCCAACGAAATCATCACAGTTAAACAAATATCCACTTGCGGATTCTACAAAAAGAGTGTTTCCAAACTGCTCTATCCAAAGAAAGGTTCAACTCTGTTAGTTGAGGACACACATCACAAAGAAGTTTCTGAGAATGCTTCTGTCTAGATTTTAAATGAAGATATTCCCATTTCCAACGAAATCCTCAGAGCTGTCCCAATATCCACTTACAGATTCTACAAAAAGAGTGTTTCCAAACTGCTGTAGCAAAAGAAATGTTCAACTCTGTTTGTGGAGGACACACATCACAAAGAAGTTTCTGAGAATGCTTCTGTCTAGATTTTACATGAAGATATTCCCGTTTCCTATGAAATCTTCACAGCTTTCCAAATATCCACTTGCAGATTCTACAAAAAGAGTGTTTCCAAACTGCTGTATCCAAAGAAAGGTTCATCTCTGTTAGTTGAGGACACACATCACAAAGAAGTTTCTGAGAATGCTTCTGTCTAGATTTTAAACGAAGATATTGCCGTTTCCAACGAAATCGTTAGGACTATCTAGATATCCAATTACACATTCCACAAAAAGAGTGTTTCCAAACTGCTCTATCAAAAGAAAGGTGCAACTCTGTTAGTTGAGGACACTCATCACAAAGACGTTTCTGAGAATGCTTCTGTCTAGATTTTATATGAAGATATTCCCGTTTCCAACGAAATCTTCATGGTTATCCAAACATCGACTTCCAGATTATACAAAAAGATTGTTTCCAAACTGCTCTATCAAAAGAAAGGTATAATTCTGTTAGTTGAGGACACACATCCCAAATAAGTTTCTGAGGATGCTTCTGTCTAGATTTTATGGGAAGATATTTCGTTTTTTACCATAGGCCCGAAAGCGCTCGAAATGTCCACTTCCAGACACTACAGAAAGAGGGTTTCAAACCTGCTATATGAAAGGGAATGTTCAGCTCTGTGACTTAAATGCAGATATCACAAAGTAGTTTCTGAAAGTGCTTCTGTCTAGATTTCAGATGAAGATATTCCCGTTTCCAATGAAATCATTAGAACTATCTAGATATCCACTTACAGATTCTACAAAAAGAGTGTTTCCAAAGTGCTCTGTCAAAAGAAAGGTTCAACTCTGTTAGTTGAGGACACTCCTCACAAAGAAGTTTCTGAGAATGCTTCTGTCTAGATTTTATATGAAGATATTCCCGTTTCCAACGAAATCTTCACAGTTATCCAAATATCCACTTGAAGATTCTACAAAAAGAGTGTTTCCAAACTGCTGTAGCAAGAGTAATTTTGCGCTCTGTTAGTTGAGGACACACATCACAAAGAAGTTTCTGAGAATGCTTCTGTCTAGGTTTTATACGAAGATATTACCGTTTCCAACGAAATCTTCACAGTTATCCAAATATCCACTTGCAGAATCTACAAAAAGAGTGTTTCCAAACTGGTATATCAAAAGAAAGGATCAACTCTGTTAGTTGAGGAAACACATCCCAAATAAGTTTCTGAGAATGCTTCTGTCTAGATTTTATGGGATGATATTTCCTTTTTCACCATAGGCCTGAAATCGCTCGAAATGTCCACTTCCAGATACTACAGAAAGACTGTTTCAAACCTACTCTATGAATGGAAATGTTCAGCTCTGTGACTTGAATGCAGATATCGCAAAGTAGTTTCAGACAGCGCTTCTGTCTAGATTTTAGATGAAGGTATTCCCGTTTCCAACGAAATCATCACAGTTATCCAAATATCCACTTACATATTCTACAAAAAGAGTGTTTCCAAACTGCTCTATCCAAAGAAAGGTTCAACTCTGTTAGTTGAGGACACACATCACAAAGAAGTTTCTGAGAATGCTTCTGTCTAGATTTTAAATGAAGATATTCCCATTTCCAATGAAATCCTCATAGCAAACCCATTATAAACTTACAGATTCTACAAAAAGAGTGATTCCAAATTGCTGTATCAAAAGAAAGGTTGAACTCTGTTAGTTCAGGACACACATCACAAAGAAGTTTCTGAGAATGCTTCTGTCTAGATTTTACATGAAGACATTCCCGTTTCCTACGAAATCTTCACAACTTTCCAAATATCCTCTTGCAGATTCTACAAAAAGAGTGTTTCCAAACTGCTGTATCAAAAGAAAGGTTCAGCTCTCTTAGTTGACGACACACATCCCAAATAAGATTCTGAGAAAGCCTCTGTCTCGTTTTTATGGGAAGATACTTCCTTTTTCACCGTAGGCCTGAAAGCGCTCGAAATGTCCACTTCCAGATACTGCAGAAAGAGTTTTTCAAACCTGCTCTATGAAACGGAATGTTCAGCTCTGAGGCTTGAATGCAGATATCACAAAGTAGTTTCTGACAGTGCTTCTGTCTAGATTTTAGAAGAAGATATTCCCGTTTCCAATGAAATCGTTAGAACTATCTTGATATCCACATACAGATTCTACAAAAAGAGTTTTTCCAAACTGCTCTATAAAAAAAAAGGTTCAACTCTGTTAGTTGAGGACACTCATCACAAAGAAGTTTCTGAGAATGCTTCTGTCTAGATTTTATATGAAGATTTTCCCGTTTCCAATGAAATCTTCACAGTTATCCAAACATCGACTTGCAGATTCTACAAAAAGAGTGTTTCCAAACTGCTCTATCAAAAGAAAGTATCAACTCTGTTAGTTGAGGACACACATGCCAAATAAGTTTCGGAGAATGCTTCTGTGTAGATTTAATGGGGAGATATTTCGTTTTTCACCATAGGCCCGAATGCGCTCGAAATGTCCACTTCCAGACACTACAGAAAGAGGGTTTCCAACCTGCTCAATGAAAGGGAATGTTCAGCTCCGTGAGTTGAATGTAGATATCACAAAGTAGTTTCTGACAGTGCTTCTGTCTAGATTTCAGATGAAGATATTCCCGTTTCCAATGAAATCGTTAGAACTATCTAGATATCCACTTACAGATTCTACAAAAAGAGTGTTTCGAAAGTGCTCTGTCAAAAGAAAGGTTCAACTCTGTTAGTTGAGGACACTCATCACGAAGAAGTTTCTGAGAATGCTTTTGTCAAGATTTTATATGAAGGTATTCCCGTTTCCAACGAAATCTTCACAGTTATCCAAATATCCACTTGAAGATTCTACAAAAAGAGTGTTTCCAAACTGCTGTAGCAAAAGAAATGTTGAACTCTGTTAGTTGAGGACAAACATCACAAAGAGGTTTCTGAGAAAGCTTCTGTCAAGATTTTATATGAAGATATTACCGTTTCCAACGAAATCTTTACAGTTATCCAAATATCCACTTGCAGATTCTACAAAAAGAGTGTTTCCAAACTGCCATATCAAAAGAAATGATCAAGTCTGTTAGTGGAGTAAACTCATCCTAAATAAGTTTCTTAGAATGCTTTTGTCTAGATTTTATGGGATGATAATTCCTTTTTCACCATAGGCCTGAAAGCGCTCGAAATGTCCACTTCCAGATACTACAGAAAGACTGTTTCAAACCTACTCTATGAAAGGGAATGTTCAGCTCTGTGACTTGAATGCAGATATCACAAAGTAGTTTCTCACAGCCCTTCTGTCTAGATTTTAGATGAAGATATTCCCGTTTCCAATGAAATCATCACAGTTATCCAAATATCCACTTATAGATTCTACAAAAACAGTGTTTCCACACTGCTGTATCCAAAGAAAGGTTCAACTCTGTTAGTTGAGGACACACATCACAAAGAAGTTTCTGAGAATGCTTCTGTCTAGATTTTATATGAAGATATTCCCGTTTCCAATGAAATCTTCACAGTTATCCAAACATCGACTTGCAGATTCTACAAAAAGAGTGTTTCCAAACTGCTCTATCAAAAGAAAGTTTCAACTCTGTTAGTTGAGGACACACATCCCAAATAAGTTTCTGAGAACGCTTCTGTGTAGATTTAAAGGGGAGATATTTCGTTTTTCACCATAGGCCCGAATGCGCTCGAAATGTCCACTTCCAGACACTACAGAAAGAGGGTTTCCAACCTGCTCAATGAAAGGGAATGTTCAGCTCCGTGAGTTGAATGTAGATATCACAAAGTAGTTTCTGACAGTGCTTCTGTCTAGATTTCAGATGAAGATATTCCCGTTTCCAATGAAATCGTTAGAACTATCTAGATATCCACTTACAGATTCTACAAAAAGAGTGTTTCGAAAGTGCTCTGTCAAAAGAAAGGTTCAACTCTGTTAGTTGAGGACACTCATCACGAAGAAGTTTCTGAGAATGCTTTTGTCAAGATTTTATATGAAGGTATTCCCGTTTCCAACGAAATCTTCACAGTTATCCAAATATCCACTTGCAGATTCTACAAAAAGAGTGTTTCCAAACTGCCATATCAAAAGAAATGATCAAGTCTGTTAGTGGAGTAAACTCATCCTAAATAAGTTTCTTAGAATGCTTTTGTCTAGATTTTATGGGATGATAATTCCTTTTTCACCATAGGCCTGAAAGCGCTCGAAATGTCCACTTCCAGATACTACAGAAAGACTGTTTCAAACCTACTCTATGAAAGGGAATGTTCAGCTCTGTGACTTGAATGCAGATATCACAAAGTAGTTTCTGACAGCCCTTCTGTCTAGATTTTAGATGAAGATATTCCTGTTTCCAACGAAATCATCACAGTTATCCAAATATCCACTTACAGATTCTACAAAAACAGTGTTTCCAAACTGCTGTATCCAAAGAAAGGTTCAACTCTGTTAGTTGAGGACACACATCACAAAGAAGTTTCTGAGAATGCTTCTGTCTAGATTTTATATGAAGATATTCCCGTTTCCAATGAAATCTTCACAGTTATGCAAATATCCACTTGAAGATTCTACAAAAAGAGTTTTTCCAAACTGCTGTAGCAAAAGAAATGTTGAACTCTGTTAGTTGAGGACAAACATCACAAAGAAGTTTCTGAGAATGCTTCTGTCTAGATTTTAGATGAAGATATTCCCGTTTCCAACAAAATCATCAAAGTTAAACAAATATCCACTTACAGATTCTACAAAAAGAGTGTTTCCAAACTGCTCTATCCAAAGAAAGGTTCAACTCTGTTAGTTGAGGACACACATCACAAAGAAGTTTCTGAGAATGCTTCTGTCTAGATTTTACATGAAGATATTCCCGTTTCCAACGAAATCCTCAGAGCTGTCCCAATATCCACTTACAGATTCTACAAAAAGAGTGTTTCCAAACTGCTGTATCAAAAGAAAGGTTCAACTCTGTTAGTTGAGGACACACATCACAAAGAAGTTTCTGAGAATGCTTCTGTCTAGATTTTACATGAAGATATTCCCGTTTCCTATGAAATCTTCACATCTTTCCAAATATCCACTTGCAGATTCTACAAAAAGTGTGTTTCCAAACTGCTGTATCAAAAGAAAGGTTCAACTCTCTTAGTTGAGGACACACATCCCAAATAAGTTTCTGAGAAATCCTCTGTCTCATTTTTATGGGAAGATACTTCCTTTTTCACCGTAGGCCTGAAAGCGCACGAAATGTCCACTTGCAGATACTGCAGAAAGAGTGGTTCAAACCTGCTCTATGAAACGGAATATTCAGCTCTGAGGCTTGAATGCAGATATCACAAAGTAGTTTCTGACAGTGCTTCTGTCTAGATTTTAGAAGATATTCAGGTTTCCAATGAAATCGTTAGAACTATCTTGATATCCACATACAGATTCTACAAAAAGAGTGTTTCCAAACTGCTCTATAAAAAGAAAGTTTCATCTCTATTAGTTGAGGACACTCATCACAAAGAAGTTTCTGAGAATGCTTCTGTCTAGATTTTATATGAAGATATTCCCGTTTCCAACGAAATCTTCACAGTTATCCAAATATCGACTTGCAGATTCTACAAAAAGAGTGTTTCCAAACTGCTCTATCAAAAGAAAGTTTCAACTCTGTTAGTTGAGGACACACATGACAAATAAGTTTCGGAGAATGCTTCTGTGTAGATTTAATGGGGAGATATTTCGTTTTTCACCATAGGCCTGAATGCGCTCGAAATGTCCACTTCCAGACACTACAGAAAGAGGGTTGCAAACCTGCTCTATGAAAGGGAATGTTCAGCTCCGTGAATTGAATGCAGATTTCACTAAGTAGTTTCTGACAGTGCTTCTGTCTAGATTTCAGATGAAGATATTCCCGTTTCCCATGAAATCGTTAGAACTACCTAGATATCCACTTACATATTCTACAAAAAGAGTGTTTCGAAAGTTCTCTGTCAAAAGAAAGGTTCAACTCTGTTAGTTGAGGACACTCATCACGAAGAAGTTTCTGAGAATGCTTTTGTCAAGATTTTATATGAAGATATTCCCGTTTCCTATGAAATCTTCACAGTTATCCAAATATCCACATGAAGATTCTACAAAAAGAGTGTTTCCAAACTGCTGTAGCAAAAGAAATGTTGAACTCTGTTAGTTGAGGACAAACATCACAAAGAAGTTTCTGAGAATGCGTCTGTCAAGATTTTATATGAAGATATTACCTTTTCCAACGAAATCTTCACAGTTATCCAAATATCCACTTGCAGATTCTACAAAAAGAGTGTTTCCAAACTGCTATATCAAAAGAAATGATCAAGTCTGTTAGTGGAGTAAACTCATCCTAAATAAGTTTCTTAGAATGCTTCTGTCTAGATTTTATGGGATGATACTTCCTTTTTCACCATAGGCCTGAAAGCGCTCGAAATGTCCACTTCCAGATACTACAGAAAGACTGTTTCAAACCTACTCTATGAAAGGGAATGTTCAGCTCTGTGACTTGAATGCAGATATCACAAAGTAGTTTCTGACAGCCCTTCTGTCTAGATTTTAGATGAAGATATTCCCGTTTCCAACGAAATCATCACAGTTATCCAAATATCCACTTACAGATTCTACAAAAACAGTGTTTCCAAACTGCTGTATCCAAAGAAAGGTTCAACTCTGTTAGTTGAGGACACACATCACAAAGAAGTTTCTGAGAATGCTTCTGTCTAGATTTTATATGAAGATATTCCCGTTTCCAATGAAATCTTCACAGTTATGCAAATATCCACTTGAAGATTCTACAAAAAGAGTTTTTCCAAACTGCTGTAGCAAAAGAAATGTTGAACTCTGTTAGTTGAGGACAAACATCACAAAGAAGTTTCTGAGAATGCTTCTGTCTAGATTTTAGATGAAGATATTCCCGTTTCCAACAAAATCATCACAGTTAAACAAATATCCACTTACAGATTCTACAAAAAGAGTGTTTCCAAATTGCTCTATCCAAAGAAAGGTTCAACTCTGTTAGTTGAGGACACACATCACAAAGAAGTTTCTGAGAATGCTTCTGTCTAGATTTTACATGAAGATATTCCCGTTTCCAACGAAATCCTCAGAGCTGTCCCAATATCCACTTACAGATTCTACAAAAAGAGTGTTTCCAAACTGCTGTATCAAAAGAAAGGTTCAACTCTGTTAGTTGAGGACACACATCACAAAGAAGTTTCTGAGAATGCTTCTGTCTAGATTTTACATGAAGATATTCCCGTTTCCTATGAAATCTTCACATCTTTCCAAATATCCACTTGCAGATTCTACAAAAAGTGTGTTTCCAAACTGCTGTATCAAAAGAAAGGTTCAACTCTCTTAGTTGAGGACACACATCCCAAATAAGTTTCTGAGAAATCCTCTGTCTCATTTTTATGGGAAGATACTTCCTTTTTCACCGTAGGCCTGAAAGCGCACGAAATGTCCACTTGCAGATACTGCAGAAAGAGTGTTTCAAACCTGCTCTATGAAACGGAATATTCAGCTCTGAGGCTTGAATGCAGA
Organism: Gorilla gorilla gorilla; assembly: GCF_029281585.2. NCBI lineage: Eukaryota > Metazoa > Chordata > Mammalia > Primates > Hominidae > Gorilla > Gorilla gorilla. The sequence continues at coordinate 19,775,433 of NC_073237.2, forward strand.
TATCACAAAGTAGTTTCTGACAGTGCTTCTGTCTAGATTTTAGAAGATATTCAGGTTTCCAATGAAATCGTTAGAACTATCTTGATATCCACATACAGATTCTACAAAAAGAGTGTTTCCAAACTGCTCTATAAAAAGAAAGTTTCATCTCTATTAGTTGAGGACACTCATCACAAAGAAGTTTCTGAGAATGCTTCTGTCTAGATTTTATATGAAGATATTCCCGTTTCCAACGAAATCTTCACAGTTATCCAAATATCGACTTGCAGATTCTACAAAAAGAGTGTTTCCAAACTGCTCTATCAAAAGAAAGTTTCAACTCTGTTAGTTGAGGACACACATGACAAATAAGTTTCGGAGAATGCTTCTGTGTAGATTTAATGGGGAGATATTTCGTTTTTCACCATAGGCCTGAATGCGCTCGAAATGTCCACTTCCAGACACTACAGAAAGAGGGTTGCAAACCTGCTCTATGAAAGGGAATGTTCAGCTCCGTGAATTGAATGCAGATTTCACTAAGTAGTTTCTGACAGTGCTTCTGTCTAGATTTCAGATGAAGATATTCCCGTTTCCCATGAAATCGTTAGAACTACCTAGATATCCACTTACATATTCTACAAAAAGAGTGTTTCGAAAGTTCTCTGTCAAAAGAAAGGTTCAACTCTGTTAGTTGAGGACACTCATCACGAAGAAGTTTCTGAGAATGCTTTTGTCAAGATTTTATATGAAGATATTCCCGTTTCCTATGAAATCTTCACAGTTATCCAAATATCCACTTGAAGATTCTACAAAAAGAGTGTTTCCAAACTGCTGTAGCAAAAGAAATGTTGAACTCTGTTAGTTGAGGACAAACATCACAAAGAAGTTTCTGAGAATGCTTCTGTCAAGATTTTATATGAAGATATTACCTTTTCCAACGAAATCTTCACAGTTATCCAAATATCCACTTGCAGATTCTACAAAAAGAGTGTTTCCAAACTGCTATATCAAAAGAAATGATCAAGTCTGTTAGTGGAGTAAACTCATCCTAAATAAGTTTCTTAGAATGCTTCTGTCTAGATTTTATGGGATGATACTTCCTTTTTCACCATAGGCCTGAAAGCGCTCGAAATGTCCACTTCCAGATACTACAGAAAGACTGTTTCAAACCTACTCTATGAAAGGGAATGTTCAGCTCTGTGACTTGAATGCAGATATCACAAAGTAGTTTCTGACAGCCCTTCTGTCTAGATTTTAGATGAAGATATTCCCGTTTCCAACGAAATCATCACAGTTATCCAAATATCCACTTACAGATTCTACAAAAACAGTTTCCAAACTGCTGTATCCAAAGAAAGGTTCAACTCTGTTAGTTGAGGACACACATCACAAAGAAGTTTCTGAGAATGCTTCTGTCTAGATTTTATATGAAGATATTCCCGTTTCCAATGAAATCTTCACAGTTAGGCAAATATCCACTTGAAGATTCTACAAAAAGAGTGTTTCCAAACTGCTGTAGCAAAAGAAATGTTGAACTCTGTTAGTTGAGGACAAACATCACAAAGAAGTTTCTGAGAATGCTTCTGTCTAGATTTTAGATGAAGATATTCCCGTTTCCAACGAAATCATCACCGTTAAACAAATATCCACTTGCAGATTCTACAAAAAGAGTGTTTCCAAACTCCTCTATCCAAAGAAAGGTTAAACTCTGTTAGTTGAGGACACACATCACAAAGAAGTTTCTGAGAATGCTTCCGTCTAGATTTTAAATGAAGATATTCCCGTTTCCAACGAAATCCTCAGAGCTCTCCCAATATCCACTTACAGATTCTACAAAAAGAGTGTTTCCAAACTGCTGTAGCAAAAGAAAGGTTCAACTCTGTTAGTTGAGGACACACATCACAAAGAAGTTTCTGAGAATGCTTCTGTCTAGATTTTAGATGAAGATATTCCCGTTTCCAACAAAATCATCACAGTTAAACAAATATCCACTTGCAGATTCTACAAAAAGAGTGTTTCCAAACTGCTGTATCCAAAGAAAGGTTCAACTCTGTTAGTTGAGGACACACATCAGAAAGAAGTTTCTGAGAATGCTTCTGTCTAGATTTTAAATGAAGATATTCCCGTTTCCAACGAAATCCTCAGAGCTGTCCCAATATCCACTTACAGATTCTACAAAAAGAGTGTTTCCAAACTGCTGTATCAAAAGAAAGGTTCAACTCTCTTAGTTGAGGACACACATCCCAAATAAGTTTCTGAGAAATCCTCTGTCTCGTTTTTATGGGAAGATACTTCCTTTTTCACCGTAGGCCTGAAAGCGCTCGAAATGTCCACTTGCAGATACTGCAGAAAGAGTGTTTCAAACCTGCTCTATGAAACGGAATGTTCAGCTCTGAGGCTTGAATGCAGATATCACAAAGTAGTTTCTGACAGTGCTTCTGTCTAGATTTTAGAAGATATTCAGGTTTCCAATGAAATCGTTAGAACTATCTTGATATCCACATACAGATTCTACAAAAAGAGTGTTTCCAAACTGCTCTATAAAAAGAAAGTTTCATCTCTATTAGTTGAGGACACTCATCCCAAAGTAGTTTCTGAGAATGCTTCTGTCTAGATTTTATATGAAGATATTCCCGTTTCCAACTAAATCTTCACAGTTATCCAAATATCGACTTGCAGATTCTACAAAAAGAGTGTTTCCAAACTGCTCTATCAAAAGAAAGTTTCAACTCTGTTAGTTGAGGACACACATGACAAATAGGTTTCGGAGAATGCTTCTGTGTAGATTTAATGGGGAGATATTTCGTTTTTCACCATAGGCCCGAATGCGCTCGAAATGTCCACTTCCAGACACTACAGAAAGAGGGTTGCCAACCTGCTCTATGAAAGGGAATGTTCAGCTCCGTGAATTGAATGCAGATTTCACAAAGTAGTTTCTGACAGTGCTTCTGTCTAGATTTCAGATGAAGATATTCCCGTTTCCCATGAAATCGTTAGAACTATCTAGATATCCACTTACAGATTCTACAAAAAGAGTGTTTCGAAAGTGCTCTGTCAAAAGAAAGGTTCAACTCTGTTAGTTGAGGACACTCATCACGAAGAAGTTTCTGAGAATGCTTTTGTCAAGATTTTATATGAAGATATTCCCGTTTCCTATGAAATCTTCACAGTTATCCAAATATCCACTTGAAGATTCTACAAAAAGAGTGTTTCCAAACTGCTGTAGAAAAAGAAATGTTGAACTCTGTTAGTTGAGGACAAACATCACAAAGAAGTTTCTGAGAATGCTTCTGTCAAGATTTTATATGAAGATATTACCGCTTCCAACGAAATCTTCACAGTTATCCAAATATCCACTTGCAGATTCTACAAAAAGAGTGTTTCCAAACTGCTATATCAAAAGAAATGATCAAGTCTGTTAGTGGAGTAAACTCATCCTAAATAAGTTTTTAGAATGCTTCTGTCTAGATTTTATGGGATGATACTTCCTTTTTCACCATAGGCCTGAAAGCGCTCGAAATGTCCACTTCCAGACACTACAGAAAGACTGTTTCAAACCTACTCTATGAAAGGGAATGTTCAGCTCTGTGACTTGAATGCAGATATCACAAAGTAGTTTCTGACAGCCCTTCTGTCTAGATTTTAGATGAAGATATTCCCGTTTCCAACGAAATCATCACAGTTATACAAATATCCACTTACAGATTCTACAAAAAGTGTGTTTCCAAACTGCTGTAGCAAAAGAAAGGTTCAACTCTGTTAGTTGAGGACACACATCACAAAGAAGTTTCTGAGAATGCTTCTGTCTAGATTTTACATGAAGATATTCCCGTTTCCTATGAAATCTTCACAGCTTTCCAAATATCCACTTGCAGATTCTACAAAAAGAGTGTTTCCAAACTGCTGTATCAAAAGAAAGGTTCAACTCTCTTAGTTGAGGACACACATCCCAAATAAGTTTCTGAGAAATCTTCTGTCTCGTTTTTATGGGAGGATACTTCCTTTTTCACCGTAGGCCTGAAAGCGCTCGAAATGTCCACTTGCAGATACTGCAGAAAGAGTGTTTCAAACCTGCTCTATGAAACGGAATGTTCAGCTCTGAGGCTTGAATGCAGATATCACAAAGTAGTTTCTGACAGTGCTTCTGTCTAGATTTCAGAAGAAGATATTCCCGTTTCCAATGAAATCGTTAGAACTATCTTGATATCCACATACAGATTCTACAAAAAGAGTGTTTCCAAACTGCTCTAGAAAAAGAAAGGTTCAACTCTGTTAGTTGAGGACACTCATCACAAAGAAGTTTCTGAGAATGCTTCTGTCTAGATTTTATATGAAGATATTCCCGTTTCCAACGAAATCTTCACAGTTATCCAAACATCGACTTGCAGATTCTACAAAAAGAGTGTTTCCAAACTGCTCTATCAAAAGAAAGTTTCAACTCTGTTAGTTGAGGACACACATCCCAAATAAGTTTCTGAGAACGCTTCGGAGTAGATTTAAAGGGGAGATATTTCGTTTTTCACCATAGGCCCGAATGCGCTCGAAATGTCCACTTCCAGACACTACAGAAAGAGGGTTTCCAACCTGCTCTATGAAAGGGAATGTTCACCTCTGTGACTTGAATGCAGATATCACAAAGTAGTTTCTGACAGTGCTTCTGTCTAGAATTTAGATGAAGATATTCCCGTTTCCAACGAAATCCTTAGGACTATCTAGATATCCAATTACAGATTCCACAAAAAGAGTGTTTCCAAACTGCTCTAGAAAAAGAAAGGTTCAACTCTGTAAGTTGAGGACACTCATCACAAAGAAGTTTCTGAGAATGCTTTTGTAAAGGTTTTATATGAAGATATTCCCGTTTCCTATGAAATCTTCACAGTTATCCAAATATCCACTTGAAGATTCTACCAAAAGAGTGTTTCCAAACTGCTGTAGCAAAAGAAATGTTGAACTCTGTTAGTTGAGGACAAACATCACAAAGAAGTTTCTGAGAATGCTTCTGTCAAGATTTTATATGAAGATATTACCGTTTCCAACGAAATCTTTACAGTTATCCAAATATCCACTTGCAGATTCTACAAAAAGAGTGTTTCCAAACTGCTATATCAAAAGAAATGATCAAGTCTGTTAGTGGAGTAAACTCATCCCAAATATGTTTCTTAGAATGCTTTTGTCTAGATTTTATGGGATGATATTTCCTTTTTCACCATAGGCCTGAAAGCGCTCGAAAAGTCCACTTCCAGATACTACAAAAAGACTGTTTCAAACCTACTCTATGAAAGGGAATGTTCAGCTCTGTGACTTGAATGCAGATATCACAAAGTAGTTTCTGACATCCCTTCTGTCTAGATTTTAGATGAAGATATTACCGTTTCCAACGAAATCATCACAGTTATCCAAATATCCACTTATAGATTCTACAAAAACAGTGTTTCCACACTGCTGTATCCAAAGAAAGGTTCAACTCTGTTAGTTGAGGACACACATCACAAAGAAGTTTCTGAGAATGCTTCTGTCTAGATTTTATATGAAGATATTCCCGTTTCCAACGAAATCATCACAGTTAAACAAATATCCACTTGCAGATTCTACAAAAAGAGTGTTTCCAAACTGCTCTATCCAAAGAAAGGTTCAACTCTGTTAGTTGAGGACACACATCACAAAGAAGTTTCTGAGAATGCTTCTGTCTAGATTTTAAATGAAGATATTCCCATTTCCAACGAAATCCTCAGAGCTGTCCCAATATCCACTTACAGATTCTACAAAAAGAGTGTTTCCAAACTGCTGTATCAAAAGAAATGTTCAACTCTGTTTGTGGAGGACACACATCACAAAGAAGTTTCTGAGAATGCTTCTGTCTAGATTTTACATGAAGATATTCCCGTTTCCTATGAAATCTTCACAGCTTTCCAAATATCCACTTGCAGATTCTACAAAAAGAGTGTTTCCAAACTGCTGTATCCAAAGAAAGGTTCATCTCTGTTAGTTGAGGACACACATCACAAAGAAGTTTCTGAGAATGCTTCTGTCTAGATTTTAAACGAAGATATTGCCGTTTCCAACGAAATCGTTAGGACTATCTAGATATCCAATTACACATTCCACAAAAAGAGTGTTTCCAAACTGCTCTATCAAAAGAAAGGTGCAACTCTGTTAGTTGAGGACACTCATCACAAAGATGTTTCTGAGAATGCTTCTGTCTAGATTTTATATGAAGATATTCCCGTTTCCAACGAAATCTTCATGGTTATCCAAACATCGACTTCCAGATTATACAAAAAGATTGTTTCCAAACTGCTCTATCAAAAGAAAGGTATAATTCTGTTAGTTGAGGACACACATCCCAAATAAGTTTCTGAGGATGCTTCTGTCTAGATTTTATGGGAAGATATTTCGTTTTTTACCATAGGCCCGAAAGCGCTCGAAATGTCCACATCCAGACACTACAGAAAGAGGGTTTCAAACCTGCTATATGAAAGGGAATGTTCAGCTCTGTGACTTAAATGCAGATATCACAAAGTAGTTTCTGAAAGTGCTTCTGTCTAGATTTCAGATGAAGATATTCCCGTTTCCAATGAAATCATTAGAACTATCTAGATATCCACTTACAGATTCTACAAAAAGAGTGTTTCCAAAGTGCTCTGTCAAAAGAAAGGTTCAACTCTGTTAGTTGAGGACACTCCTCACAAAGAAGTTTCTGAGAATGCTTCTGTCTAGATTTTATATGAAGATATTCCCGTTTCCAACGAAATCTTCACAGTTATCCAAATATCCACTTGAAGATTCTACAAAAAGAGTGTTTCCAAACTGCTGTAGCAAGAGTAATTTTGCGCTCTGTTAGTTGAGGACACACATCACAAAGAAGTTTCTGAGAATGCTTCTGTCTAGGTTTTATACGAAGATATTACCGTTTCCAATGAAATCTTCACAGTTATCCAAATATCCACTTGCAGAATCTACAAAAAGAGTGTTTCCAAACTGCTATATCAAAAGAAAGGATCAACTCTGTTAGTTGAGGAAACACATCCCAAATAAGTTTCTGAGAATGCTTCTGTCTAGATTTTATGGGATGATATTTCCTTTTTCACCATAGGCCTGAAATCGCTCGAAATGTCCACTTCCAGATACTACAGAAAGACTGTTTCAAACCTACTCTATGAATGGAAATGTTCAGCTCTGTGACTTGAATGCAGATATCGCAAAGTAGTTTCAGACAGCGCTTCTGTCTAGATTTTAGATGAAGGTATTCCCGTTTCCAACAAAATCATCACAGTTAAACAAATATCCACTTACATATTCTACAAAAAGAGTGTTTCCAAACTGCTCTATCCAAAGAAAGGTTCAACTCTGTTAGTTGAGGACACACATCACAAAGAAGTTTCTGAGAATGCTTCTGTCTAGATTTTAAATGAAGATATTCCCATTTCCAATGAAATCCTCATAGCAAACCCATTATAAACTTACAGATTCTACAAAAAGAGTGATTCCAAATTGCTGTATCAAAAGAAAGGTTGAACTCTGTTAGTTCAGGACACACATCACAAAGAAGTTTCTGAGAATGCTTCTGTCTAGATTTTACATGAAGACATTCCCGTTTCCTACGAAATCTTCACAACTTTCCAAATATCCTCTTGCAGATTCTACAAAAAGAGTGTTTCCAAACTGCTGTATCAAAAGAAAGGTTCAGCTCTCTTAGTTGACGACACACATCCCAAATAAGATTCTGAGAAAGCCTATGTCTCGTTTTTATGGGAAGATACTTCCTTTTTCACCGTAGGCCTGAAAGCGCTCGAAATGTCCACTTCCAGATACTGCAGAAAGAGTTTTTCAAACCTGCTCTATGAAACGGAATGTTCAGCTCTGAGGCTTGAATGCAGATATCACAAAGTAGTTTCTGACAGTGCTTCTGTCTAGATTTTAGAAGAAGATATTCCCGTTTCCAATGAAATCGTTAGAACTATCTTGATATCCACATACAGATTCTACAAAAAGAGTTTTTCCAAACTGCTCTATAAAAAAAAAGGTTAAACTCTGTTAGTTGAGGACACTCATCACAAAGAAGTTTCTGAGAATGCTTCTGTCTAGATTTTATATGAAGATTTTCCCGTTTCCAATGAAATCTTCACAGTTATCCAAACATCGACTTGCAGATTCTACAAAAAGAGTGTTTCCAAACTGCTCTATCAAAAGAAAGTATCAACTCTGTTAGTTGAGGACACACATGCCAAATAAGTTTCGGAGAATGCTTCTGTGTAGATTTAATGGGGAGATATTTCGTTTTTCACCATAGGCCCGAATGCGCTCGAAATGTCCACTTCCAGACACTACAGAAAGAGGGTTTCCAACCTGCTCAATGAAAGGGAATGTTCAGCTCCGTGAGTTGAATGTAGATATCACAAAGTAGTTTCTGACAGTGCTTCTGTCTAGATTTCAGAAGAAGATATTCCCGTTTCCAATGAAATCGTTAGAACTATCTAGATATCCACTTACAGATTCTACAAAAAGAGTGTTTCGAAAGTGCTCTGTCAAAAGAAAGGTTCAACTCTGTTAGTTGAGGACACTCATCACGAAGAAGTTTCTGAGAATGCTTTTGTCAAGATTTTATATGAAGGTATTCCCGTTTCCAATGAAATCTTCACAGTTATCCAAATATCCACTTGAAGATTCTACAAAAAGAGTGTTTCCAAACTGCTGTAGCAAAAGAAATGTTGAACTCTGTTAGTTGAGGACAAACATCACAAAGAGGTTTCTGAGAAAGCTTCTGTCAAGATTTTATATGAAGATATTACCGTTTCCAACGAAATCTTTACAGTTATCCAAATATCCACTTGCAGATTCTACAAAAAGAGTGTTTCCAAACTGCCATATCAAAAGAAATGATCAAGTCTGTTATTGGAGTAAACTCATCCTAAATAAGTTTCTTAGAATGCTTTTGTCTAGATTTTATGGGATGATAATTCCTTTTTCACCATAGGCCTGAAAGCGCTCGAAATGTCCACTTCCAGATACTACAGAAAGACTGTTTCAAACCTACTCTATGAAAGGGAATGTTCAGCTCTGTGACTTGAATGCAGATATCACAAAGTAGTTTCTGACAGCCCTTCTGTCTAGATTTTAGATGAAGATATTCCCGTTTCCAACGAAATCATCACAGTTATCCAAATATCCACTTACAGATTCTACAAAAACAGTGTTTCCAAACTGCTGTATCCAAAGAAAGGTTCAACTCTGTTAGTTGAGGACACACATCACAAAGAAGTTTCTGAGAATGCTTCTGTCTAGATTTTATATGAAGATATTCCCGTTTCCAATGAAATCTTCACAGTTATGCAAATATCCACTTGAAGATTCTACAAAAAGAGTGTTTCCAAACTGCTGTAGCAAAAGAAATGTTGAACTCTGTTAGTTGAGGACAAACATCACAAAGAAGTTTCTGAGAATGCTTCTGTCTAGATTTTAGATGGAGATATTCCCGTTTCCAACGAAATCATCACAGTTAAACAAATATCCACTTGCAGATTCTACAAAAAGAGTGTTTCCAAACTGCTCTATCCAAAGAAAGGTTCAACTCTGTTAGTTGAGGACACACATCACAAAGAAGTTTCTGAGAATGCTTCTGTCTAGATTTTACATGAAGATATTCCCATTTCCAACGAAATCCTCAGAGCTGTCCCAATATCCACTTACAGATTCTACAAAAAGAGTGTTTCCAAACTGCTGTATCAAAAGAAATGTTCAACTCTGTTTGTGGAGGACACACATCACAAAGAAGTTTCTGAGAATGCTTCTGTCTAGATTTTACATGAAGATATTCCCGTTTCCTATGAAATCTTCACAGCTTTCCAAATATCCACTTGCAGATTCTACAAAAAGAGTGTTTCCAAACTGCTGTATCCAAAGAAAGGTTCATCTCTGTTAGTTGAGGACACACATCACAAAGAAGTTTCTGAGAATGCTTCTGTCTAGATTTTAAACGAAGATATTGCCGTTTCCAACGAAATCGTTAGGACTATCTAGATATCCAATTACACATTCCACAAAAAGATTGTTTCCAAACTGCTCTATCAAAAGAAAGGTGCAACTCTGTTAGTTGAGGACACTCATCACAAAGACGTTTCTGAGAATGCTTCTGTCTAGATTTTATATGAAGATTTTCCCGTTTCCAATGAAATCTTCACAGTTATCCAAACATCGACTTGCAGATTCTACAAAAAGAGTGTTTCCAAACTGCTCTATCAAAAGAAAGTATCAACTCTGTTAGTTGAGGACACACATGCCAAATAAGTTTCGGAGAATGCTTCTGTGTAGATTTAATGGGGAGATATTTCGTTTTTCACCATAGGCCCGAATGCGCTCGAAATGTCCACTTCCAGACACTACAGAAAGAGGGTTTCCAACCTGCTCAATGAAAGGGAATGTTCAGCTCCGTGAGTTGAATGTAGATATCACAAAGTAGTTTCTGACAGTGCTTCTGTCTAGATTTCAGAAGAAGATATTCCCGTTTCCAATGAAATCGTTAGAACTATCTAGATATCCACTTACAGATTCTACAAAAAGAGTGTTTCGAAAGTGCTCTGTCAAAAGAAAGGTTCAACTCTGTTAGTTGAGGACACTCATCACGAAGAAGTTTCTGAGAATGCTTTTGTCAAGATTTTATATGAAGGTATTCCCGTTTCCAATGAAATCTTCACAGTTATCCAAATATCCACTTGAAGATTCTACAAAAAGAGTGTTTCCAAACTGCTGTAGCAAAAGAAATGTTGAACTCTGTTAGTTGAGGACAAACATCACAAAGAAGTTTCTGAGAAAGCTTCTGTCAAGATTTTATATGAAGATATTACCGTTTCCAACGAAATCTTTACAGTTATCCAAATATCCACTTGCAGATTCTACAAAAAGAGTGTTTCCAAACTGCCATATCAAAAGAAATGATCAAGTCTGTTATTGGAGTAAACTCATCCTAAATAAGTTTCTTAGAATGCTTTTGTCTAGATTTTATGGGATGATAATTCCTTTTTCACCATAGGCCTGAAAGCGCTCGAAATGTCCACTTCCAGATACTACAGAAAGACTGTTTCAAACCTACTCTATGAAAGGGAATGTTCAGCTCTGTGACTTGAATGCAGATATCACAAAGTAGTTTCTGACAGCCCTTCTGTCTAGATTTTAGATGAAGATATTCCCGTTTCCAACGAAATCATCACAGTTATCCAAATATCCACTTACAGATTCTACAAAAACAGTGTTTCCAAACTGCTGTATCCAAAGAAAGGTTCAACTCTGTTAGTTGAGGACACACATCACAAAGAAGTTTCTGAGAATGCTTCTGTCTAGATTTTATATGAAGATATTCCCGTTTCCAATGAAATCTTCACAGTTATGCAAATATCCACTTGAAGATTCTACAAAAAGAGTGTTTCCAAACTGCTGTAGCAAAAGAAATGTTGAACTCTGTTAGTTGAGGACAAACATCACAAAGAAGTTTCTGAGAATGCTTCTGTCTAGATTTTAGATGGAGATATTCCCGTTTCCAACGAAATCATCACAGTTAAACAAATATCCACTTGCAGATTCTACAAAAAGAGTGTTTCCAAACTGCTCTATCCAAAGAAAGGTTCAACTCTGTTAGTTGAGGACACACATCACAAAGAAGTTTCTGAGAATGCTTCTGTCTAGATTTTACATGAAGATATTCCCATTTCCAACGAAATCCTCAGAGCTGTCCCAATATCCACTTACAGATTCTACAAAAAGAGTGTTTCCAAACTGCTGTATCAAAAGAAATGTTCAACTCTGTTTGTGGAGGACACACATCACAAAGAAGTTTCTGAGAATGCTTCTGTCTAGATTTTACATGAAGATATTCCCGTTTCCTATGAAATCTTCACAGCTTTCCAAATATCCACTTGCAGATTCTACAAAAAGAGTGTTTCCAAACTGCTGTATCCAAAGAAAGGTTCATCTCTGTTAGTTGAGGACACACATCACAAAGAAGTTTCTGAGAATGCTTCTGTCTAGATTTTAAACGAAGATATTGCCGTTTCCAACGAAATCGTTAGGACTATCTAGATATCCAATTACACATTCCACAAAAAGATTGTTTCCAAACTGCTCTATCAAAAGAAAGGTGCAACTCTGTTAGTTGAGGACACTCATCACAAAGACGTTTCTGAGAATGCTTCTGTCTAGATTTTATATGAAGATATTCCCGTTTCCAACGAAATCTTCATGGTTATCCAAACATCGACTTCCAGATTATACAAAAAGATTGTTTCCAAACTGCTCTATCAAAAGAAAGGTATAATTCTGTTAGTTGAGGACACACATCCCAAATAAGTTTCTGAGGATGCTTCTGTCTAGATTTTATGGGAAGATATTTCGTTTTTTACCATAGGCCCGAAAGCGCTCGAAATGTCCACTTCCAGACACTACAGAAAGAGGGTTTCAAACCTGCTATATGAAAGGGAATGTTCAGCTCTGTGACTTAAATGCAGATATCACAAAGTAGTTTCTGAAAGTGCTTCTGTCTAGATTTCAGATGAAGATATTCCCGTTTCCAATGAAATCATTAGAACTATCTAGATATCCACTTACAGATTCTACAAAAAGAGTGTTTCCAAAGTGCTCTGTCAAAAGAAAGGTTCAACTCTGTTAGTTGAGGACACTCCTCACAAAGAAGTTTCTGAGAATGCTTCTGTCTAGATTTTATATGAAGATATTCCCGTTTCCAACGAAATCTTCACAGTTATCCAAATATCCACTTGAAGATTCTACAAAAAGAGTGTTTCCAAACTGCTGTAGCAAGAGTAATTTTGCGCTCTGTTAGTTGAGGACACACATCACAAAGAAGTTTCTGAGAATGCTTCTGTCTAGGTTTTATACGAAGATATTACCGTTTCCAACGAAATCTTCACAGTTATCCAAATATCCACTTGCAGAATCTACAAAAAGAGTGTTTCCAAACTGCTATATCAAAAGAAAGGATCAACTCTGTTAGTTGAGGAAACACATCCCAAATAAGTTTCTGAGAATGCTTCTGTCTAGATTTTATGGGATGATATTTCCTTTTTCACCATAGGCCTGAAATCGCTCGAAATGTCCACTTCCAGATACTACAGAAAGACTGTTTCAAACCTACTCTATGAATGGAAATGTTCAGCTCTGTGATTTGAATGCAGATATCGCAAAGTAGTTTCAGACAGCGCTTCTGTCTAGATTTTAGATGAAGGTATTCCCGTTTCCAACGAAATCATCACAGTTATCCAAATATCCACGTACATATTCTACAAAAAGAGTGTTTCCAAACTGCTCTATCCAAAGAAAGGTTCAACTCTGTTAGTTGAGGACACACATCACAAAGAAGTTTCTGAGAATGCTTCTGTCTAGATTTTAAATGAAGATATTCCCATTTCCAATGAAATCCTCATAGCAAACCCATTATAAACTTACAGATTCTACAAAAAGAGTGATTCCAAATTGCTGTATCAAAAGAAAGGTTGAACTCTGTTAGTTCAGGACACACATCACAAAGAAGTTTCTGAGAATGCTTCTGTCTAGATTTTACATGAAGACATTCCCGTTTCCTACGAAATCTTCACAACTTTCCAAATATCCTCTTGCAGATTCTACAAAAAGAGTGTTTCCAAACTGCTGTATCAAAAGAAAGGTTCAGCTCTCTTAGTTGACGACACACATCCCAAATAAGATTCTGAGAAAGCCTCTGTCTCGTTTTTATGGGAAGATACTTCCTTTTTCACCGTAGGCCTGAAAGCGCTCGAAATGTCCACTTCCAGATACTGCAGAAAGAGTTTTTCAAACCTGCTCTATGAAACGGAATGTTCAGCTCTGAGGCTTGAATGCAGATATCACAAAGTAGTTTCTGACAGTGCTTCTGTCTAGATTTTAGAAGAAGATATTCCCGTTTCCAATGAAATCGTTAGAACTATCTTGATATCCACATACAGATTCTACAAAAAGAGTTTTTCCAAACTGCTCTATAAAAAAAAAGGTTCAACTCTGTTAGTTGAGGACACTCATCACAAAGAAGTTTCTGAGAATGCTTCTGTCTAGATTTTATATGAAGATTTTCCCGTTTCCAATGAAATCTTCACAGTTATCCAAACATCGACTTGCAGATTCTACAAAAAGAGTGTTTCCAAACTGCTCTATCAAAAGAAAGTATCAACTCTGTTAGTTGAGGACACACATGCCAAATAAGTTTCGGAGAATGCTTCTGTGTAGATTTAATGGGGAGATATTTCGTTTTTCACCATAGGCCCGAATGCGCTCGAAATGTCCACTTCCAGACACTACAGAAAGAGGGTTTCCAACCTGCTCAATGAAAGGGAATGTTCAGCTCCGTGAGTTGAATGTAGATATCACAAAGTAGTTTCTGACAGTGCTTCTGTCTAGATTTCAGATGAAGATATTCCCGTTTCCAATGAAATCGTTAGAACTATCTAGATATCCACTTACAGATTCTACAAAAAGAGTGTTTCGAAAGTGCTCTGTCAAAAGAAAGGTTCAACTCTGTTAGTTGAGGACACTCATCACGAAGAAGTTTCTGAGAATGCTTTTGTCAAGATTTTATATGAAGGTATTCCCGTTTCCAACGAAATCTTCACAGTTATCCAAATATCCACTTGAAGATTCTACAAAAAGAGTGTTTCCAAACTGCTGTAGCAAAAGAAATGTTGAACTCTGTTAGTTGAGGACAAACATCACAAAGAGGTTTCTGAGAAAGCTTCTGTCAAGATTTTATATGAAGATATTACCGTTTCCAACGAAATCTTTACAGTTATCCAAATATCCACTTGCAGATTCTACAAAAAGAGTGTTTCCAAACTGCCATATCAAAAGAAATGATCAAGTCTGTTAGTGGAGTAAACTCATCCTAAATAAGTTTCTTAGAATGCTTTTGTCTAGATTTTATGGGATGATAATTCCTTTTTCACCATAGGCCTGAAAGCGCTCGAAATGTCCACTTCCAGATACTACAGAAAGACTGTTTCAAACCTACTCTATGAAAGGGAATGTTCAGCTCTGTGACTTGAATGCAGATATCACAAAGTAGTTTCTGACAGCCCTTCTGTCTAGATTTTAGATGAAGATATTCCCGTTTCCAACGAAATCATCACAGTTATCCAAATATCCACTTACAGATTCTACAAAAACAGTGTTTCCAAACTGCTGTATCCAAAGAAAGGTTCAACTCTGTTAGTTGAGGACACACATCACAAAGAAGTTTCTGAGAATGCTTCTGTCTAGATTTTATATGAAGATATTCCCGTTTCCAATGAAATCTTCACAGTTATGCAAATATCCACTTGAAGATTCTACAAAAAGAGTGTTTCCAAACTGCTGTAGCAAAAGAAATGTTGAACTCTGTTAGTTGAGGACAAACATCACAAAGAAGTTTCTGAGAATGCTTCTGTCTAGATTTTAGATGAAGATATTCCCGTTTCCAACAAAATCATCACAGTTAAACAAATATCCACTTACAGATTCTACAAAAAGAGTGTTTCCAAACTGCTCTATCCAAAGAAAGGTTCAACTCTGTTAGTTGAGGACACACATCACAAAGAAGTTTCTGAGAATGCTTCTGTCTAGATTTTACATGAAGATATTCCCGTTTCCAACGAAATCCTCAGAGCTGTCCCAATATCCACTTACAGATTCTACAAAAAGAGTGTTTCCAAACTGCTGTATCAAAAGAAAGGTTCAACTCTGTTAGTTGAGGACACACATCACAAAGAAGTTTCTGAGAATGCTTCTGTCTAGATTTTACATGAAGATATTCCCGTTTCCTATGAAATCTTCACATCTTTCCAAATATCCACTTGCAGATTCTACAAAAAGAGTGTTTCCAAACTGCTGTATCAAAAGAAAGGTTCAACTCTCTTAGTTGAGGACACACATCCCAAATAAGTTTCTGAGAAATCCTCTGTCTCGTTTTTATGGGAAGATACTTCCTTTTTCACCGTAGGCCTGAAAGCGCTCGAAATGTCCACTTGCAGATACTGCAGAAAGAGTGTTTCAAACCTGCTCTATGAAACGGAATGTTCAGCTCTGAGGCTTGAATGCAGATATCACAAAGTAGTTTCTGACAGTGCTTCTGTCTAGATTTCAGAAGAAGATATTCCCGTTTCCAATGAAATCATTAGAACTATCTTGATATCCACATACAGATTCTACAAAAAGAGTGTTTCCAAACTGCTCTAGAAAAAGAAAGGTTCAACTCTGTTAGTTGAGGACACTCATCACAAAGAAGTTTCTGAGAATGCTTCTGTCTAGATTTTATATGAAGATATTCCCGTTTCCAACGAAATCTTCACAGTTATCCAAACATCGACTTGCAGATTCTACAAAAAGAGTGTTTCCAAACTGCTCTATCAAAAGAAAGTTTCAACTCTGTTAGTTGAGGACACACATCCCAAATAAGTTTCTGAGAACGCTTCTGTGTAGATTTAAAGGGGAGATATTTCGTTTTTCACCATAGGCCCGAATGCGCTCGAAATGTCCACTTCCAGACACTACAGAAAGAGGGTTTCCAACCTGCTCAATGAAAGGGAATGTTCAGCTCCGTGAGTTGAATGTAGATATCACAAAGTAGTTTCTGACAGTGCTTCTGTCTAGATTTCAGATGAAGATATTCCCGTTTCCAATGAAATCGTTAGAACTATCTAGATATCCACTTACAGATTCTACAAAAAGAGTGTTTCGAAAGTGCTCTGTCAAAAGAAAGGTTCAACTCTGTTAGTTGAGGACACTCATCACGAAGAAGTTTCTGAGAATGCTTTTGTCAAGATTTTATATGAAGGTATTCCCGTTTCCAACGAAATCTTCACAGTTATCCAAATATCCACTTGAAGATTCTACAAAAAGAGTGTTTCCAAACTGCTGTAGCAAAAGAAATGTTGAACTCTGTTAGTTGAGGACAAACATCACAAAGAGGTTTCTGAGAAAGCTTCTGTCAAGATTTTATATGAAGATATTACCGTTTCCAACGAAATCTTTACAGTTATCCAAATATCCACTTGCAGATTCTACAAAAAGAGTGTTTCCAAACTGCCATATCAAAAGAAATGATCAAGTCTGTTAGTGGAGTAAACTCATCCTAAATAAGTTTCTTAGAATGCTTTTGTCTAGATTTTATGGGATGATAATTCCTTTTTCACCATAGGCCTGAAAGCGCTGGAAATGTCCACTTCCAGATACTACAGAAAGACTGTTTCAAACCTACTC
Source organism: Gorilla gorilla gorilla (assembly GCF_029281585.2). Classification (NCBI taxonomy): domain Eukaryota; kingdom Metazoa; phylum Chordata; class Mammalia; order Primates; family Hominidae; genus Gorilla; species Gorilla gorilla. The sequence continues at coordinate 19,792,656 of NC_073237.2, forward strand.
TATGAAAGGGAATGTTCAGCTCTGTGACTTGAATGCAGATATCACAAAGTAGTTTCTGACAGCCCTTCTGTCTAGATTTTAGATGAAGATATTCCCGTTTCCAATGAAATCATCACAGTTATCCAAATATCCACTTATAGATTCTACAAAAACAGTGTTTCCACACTGCTGTATCCAAAGAAAGGTTCAACTCTGTTAGTTGAGGACACACATCACAAAGAAGTTTCTGAGAATGCTTCTGTCTAGATTTTATATGAAGATATTCCCGTTTCCAATGAAATCTTCACAGTTATGCAAATATCCACTTGAAGATTCTACAAAAAGAGTGTTTCCAAACTGCTGTAGCAAAAGAAATGTTGAACTCTGTTAGTTGAGGACAAACATCACAAAGAAGTTTCTGAGAATGCTTCTGTCTAGATTTTAGATGGAGATATTCCCGTTTCCAACGAAATCATCACAGTTAAACAAATATCCACTTGCGGATTCTACAAAAAGAGTGTTTCCAAACTGCTCTATCCAAAGAAAGGTTCAACTCTGTTAGTTGAGGACACACATCACAAAGAAGTTTCTGAGAATGCTTCTGTCTAGATTTTAAATGAAGATATTCCCATTTCCAACGAAATCCTCAGAGCTGTCCCAATATCCACTTACAGATTCTACAAAAAGAGTGTTTCCAAACTGCTGTAGCAAAAGAAATGTTCAACTCTGTTTGTGGAGGACACACATCACAAAGAAGTTTCTGAGAATGCTTCTGTCTAGATTTTACATGAAGATATTCCCGTTTCCTATGAAATCTTCACAGCTTTCCAAATATCCACTTGCAGATTCTACAAAAAGAGTGTTTCCAAACTGCTGTATCCAAAGAAAGGTTCATCTCTGTTAGTTGAGGACACACATCACAAAGAAGTTTCTGAGAATGCTTCTGTCTAGATTTTAAACGAAGATATTGCCGTTTCCAACGAAATCGTTAGGACTATCTAGATATCCAATTACACATTCCACAAAAAGAGTGTTTCCAAACTGCTCTATCAAAAGAAAGGTGCAACTCTGTTAGTTGAGGACACTCATCACAAAGACGTTTCTGAGAATGCTTCTGTCTAGATTTTATATGAAGATATTCCCGTTTCCAACGAAATCTTCATGGTTATCCAAACATCGACTTCCAGATTATACAAAAAGATTGTTTCCAAACTGCTCTATCAAAAGAAAGGTATAATTCTGTTAGTTGAGGACACACATCCCAAATAAGTTTCTGAGGATGCTTCTGTCTAGATTTTATGGGAAGATATTTCGTTTTTTACCATAGGCCCGAAAGCGCTCGAAATGTCCACTTCCAGACACTACAGAAAGAGGGTTTCAAACCTGCTATATGAAAGGGAATGTTCAGCTCTGTGACTTAAATGCAGATATCACAAAGTAGTTTCTGAAAGTGCTTCTGTCTAGATTTCAGATGAAGATATTCCCGTTTCCAATGAAATCATTAGAACTATCTAGATATCCACTTACAGATTCTACAAAAAGAGTGTTTCCAAAGTGCTCTGTCAAAAGAAAGGTTCAACTCTGTTAGTTGAGGACACTCCTCACAAAGAAGTTTCTGAGAATGCTTCTGTCTAGATTTTATATGAAGATATTCCCGTTTCCAACGAAATCTTCACAGTTATCCAAATATCCACTTGAAGATTCTACAAAAAGAGTGTTTCCAAACTGCTGTAGCAAGAGTAATTTTGCGCTCTGTTAGTTGAGGACACACATCACAAAGAAGTTTCTGAGAATGCTTCTGTCTAGGTTTTATACGAAGATATTACCGTTTCCAACGAAATCTTCACAGTTATCCAAATATCCACTTGCAGAATCTACAAAAAGAGTGTTTCCAAACTGCTATATCAAAAGAAAGGATCAACTCTGTTAGTTGAGGAAACACATCCCAAATAAGTTTCTGAGAATGCTTCTGTCTAGATTTTATGGGATGATATTTCCTTTTTCACCATAGGCCTGAAATCGCTCGAAATGTCCACTTCCAGATACTACAGAAAGACTGTTTCAAACCTACTCTATGAATGGAAATGTTCAGCTCTGTGATTTGAATGCAGATATCGCAAAGTAGTTTCAGACAGCGCTTCTGTCTAGATTTTAGATGAAGGTATTCCCGTTTCCAACGAAATCATCACAGTTATCCAAATATCCACGTACATATTCTACAAAAAGAGTGTTTCCAAACTGCTCTATCCAAAGAAAGGTTCAACTCTGTTAGTTGAGGACACACATCACAAAGAAGTTTCTGAGAATGCTTCTGTCTAGATTTTAAATGAAGATATTCCCATTTCCAATGAAATCCTCATAGCAAACCCATTATAAACTTACAGATTCTACAAAAAGAGTGATTCCAAATTGCTGTATCAAAAGAAAGGTTGAACTCTGTTAGTTCAGGACACACATCACAAAGAAGTTTCTGAGAATGCTTCTGTCTAGATTTTACATGAAGACATTCCCGTTTCCTACGAAATCTTCACAACTTTCCAAATATCCTCTTGCAGATTCTACAAAAAGAGTGTTTCCAAACTGCTGTATCAAAAGAAAGGTTCAGCTCTCTTAGTTGACGACACACATCCCAAATAAGATTCTGAGAAAGCCTCTGTCTCGTTTTTATGGGAAGATACTTCCTTTTTCACCGTAGGCCTGAAAGCGCTCGAAATGTCCACTTCCAGATACTGCAGAAAGAGTTTTTCAAACCTGCTCTATGAAACGGAATGTTCAGCTCTGAGGCTTGAATGCAGATATCACAAAGTAGTTTCTGACAGTGCTTCTGTCTAGATTTTAGAAGAAGATATTCCCGTTTCCAATGAAATCGTTAGAACTATCTTGATATCCACATACAGATTCTACAAAAAGAGTTTTTCCAAACTGCTCTATAAAAAAAAAGGTTCAACTCTGTTAGTTGAGGACACTCATCACAAAGAAGTTTCTGAGAATGCTTCTGTCTAGATTTTATATGAAGATTTTCCCGTTTCCAATGAAATCTTCACAGTTATCCAAACATCGACTTGCAGATTCTACAAAAAGAGTGTTTCCAAACTGCTCTATCAAAAGAAAGTATCAACTCTGTTAGTTGAGGACACACATGCCAAATAAGTTTCGGAGAATGCTTCTGTGTAGATTTAATGGGGAGATATTTCGTTTTTCACCATAGGCCCGAATGCGCTCGAAATGTCCACTTCCAGACACTACAGAAAGAGGGTTTCCAACCTGCTCAATGAAAGGGAATGTTCAGCTCCGTGAGTTGAATGTAGATATCACAAAGTAGTTTCTGACAGTGCTTCTGTCTAGATTTCAGATGAAGATATTCCCGTTTCCAATGAAATCGTTAGAACTATCTAGATATCCACTTACAGATTCTACAAAAAGAGTGTTTCGAAAGTGCTCTGTCAAAAGAAAGGTTCAACTCTGTTAGTTGAGGACACTCATCACGAAGAAGTTTCTGAGAATGCTTTTGTCAAGATTTTATATGAAGGTATTCCCGTTTCCAACGAAATCTTCACAGTTATCCAAATATCCACTTGAAGATTCTACAAAAAGAGTGTTTCCAAACTGCTGTAGCAAAAGAAATGTTGAACTCTGTTAGTTGAGGACAAACATCACAAAGAGGTTTCTGAGAAAGCTTCTGTCAAGATTTTATATGAAGATATTACCGTTTCCAACGAAATCTTTACAGTTATCCAAATATCCACTTGCAGATTCTACAAAAAGAGTGTTTCCAAACTGCCATATCAAAAGAAATGATCAAGTCTGTTAGTGGAGTAAACTCATCCTAAATAAGTTTCTTAGAATGCTTTTGTCTAGATTTTATGGGATGATAATTCCTTTTTCACCATAGGCCTGAAAGCGCTCGAAATGTCCACTTCCAGATACTACAGAAAGACTGTTTCAAACCTACTCTATGAAAGGGAATGTTCAGCTCTGTGACTTGAATGCAGATATCACAAAGTAGTTTCTGACAGCCCTTCTGTCTAGATTTTAGATGAAGATATTCCCGTTTCCAACGAAATCATCACAGTTATCCAAATATCCACTTACAGATTCTACAAAAACAGTGTTTCCAAACTGCTGTATCCAAAGAAAGGTTCAACTCTGTTAGTTGAGGACACACATCACAAAGAAGTTTCTGAGAATGCTTCTGTCTAGATTTTATATGAAGATATTCCCGTTTCCAATGAAATCTTCACAGTTATGCAAATATCCACTTGAAGATTCTACAAAAAGAGTGTTTCCAAACTGCTGTAGCAAAAGAAATGTTGAACTCTGTTAGTTGAGGACAAACATCACAAAGAAGTTTCTGAGAATGCTTCTGTCTAGATTTTAGATGAAGATATTCCCGTTTCCAACAAAATCATCACAGTTAAACAAATATCCACTTACAGATTCTACAAAAAGAGTGTTTCCAAACTGCTCTATCCAAAGAAAGGTTCAACTCTGTTAGTTGAGGACACACATCACAAAGAAGTTTCTGAGAATGCTTCTGTCTAGATTTTACATGAAGATATTCCCGTTTCCAACGAAATCCTCAGAGCTGTCCCAATATCCACTTACAGATTCTACAAAAAGAGTGTTTCCAAACTGCTGTATCAAAAGAAAGGTTCAACTCTGTTAGTTGAGGACACACATCACAAAGAAGTTTCTGAGAATGCTTCTGTCTAGATTTTACATGAAGATATTCCCGTTTCCTATGAAATCTTCACATCTTTCCAAATATCCACTTGCAGATTCTACAAAAAGAGTGTTTCCAAACTGCTGTATCAAAAGAAAGGTTCAACTCTCTTAGTTGAGGACACACATCCCAAATAAGTTTCTGAGAAATCCTCTGTCTCGTTTTTATGGGAAGATACTTCCTTTTTCACCGTAGGCCTGAAAGCGCTCGAAATGTCCACTTGCAGATACTGCAGAAAGAGTGTTTCAAACCTGCTCTATGAAACGGAATGTTCAGCTCTGAGGCTTGAATGCAGATATCACAAAGTAGTTTCTGACAGTGCTTCTGTCTAGATTTCAGAAGAAGATATTCCCGTTTCCAATGAAATCATTAGAACTATCTTGATATCCACATACAGATTCTACAAAAAGAGTGTTTCCAAACTGCTCTAGAAAAAGAAAGGTTCAACTCTGTTAGTTGAGGACACTCATCACAAAGAAGTTTCTGAGAATGCTTCTGTCTAGATTTTATATGAAGATATTCCCGTTTCCAACGAAATCTTCACAGTTATCCAAACATCGACTTGCAGATTCTACAAAAAGAGTGTTTCCAAACTGCTCTATCAAAAGAAAGTTTCAACTCTGTTAGTTGAGGACACACATCCCAAATAAGTTTCTGAGAACGCTTCTGTGTAGATTTAAAGGGGAGATATTTCGTTTTTCACCATAGGCCCGAATGCGCTCGAAATGTCCACTTCCAGACACTACAGAAAGAGGGTTTCCAACCTGCTCAATGAAAGGGAATGTTCAGCTCCGTGAGTTGAATGTAGATATCACAAAGTAGTTTCTGACAGTGCTTCTGTCTAGATTTCAGATGAAGATATTCCCGTTTCCAATGAAATCGTTAGAACTATCTAGATATCCACTTACAGATTCTACAAAAAGAGTGTTTCGAAAGTGCTCTGTCAAAAGAAAGGTTCAACTCTGTTAGTTGAGGACACTCATCACGAAGAAGTTTCTGAGAATGCTTTTGTCAAGATTTTATATGAAGGTATTCCCGTTTCCAACGAAATCTTCACAGTTATCCAAATATCCACTTGAAGATTCTACAAAAAGAGTGTTTCCAAACTGCTGTAGCAAAAGAAATGTTGAACTCTGTTAGTTGAGGACAAACATCACAAAGAGGTTTCTGAGAAAGCTTCTGTCAAGATTTTATATGAAGATATTACCGTTTCCAACGAAATCTTTACAGTTATCCAAATATCCACTTGCAGATTCTACAAAAAGAGTGTTTCCAAACTGCCATATCAAAAGAAATGATCAAGTCTGTTAGTGGAGTAAACTCATCCTAAATAAGTTTCTTAGAATGCTTTTGTCTAGATTTTATGGGATGATAATTCCTTTTTCACCATAGGCCTGAAAGCGCTGGAAATGTCCACTTCCAGATACTACAGAAAGACTGTTTCAAACCTACTCTATGAAAGGGAATGTTCAGCTCTGTGACTTGAATGCAGATATCACAAAGTAGTTTCTGACAGCCCTTCTGTCTAGATTTTAGATGAAGATATTCCCGTTTCCAATGAAATCATCACAGTTATCCAAATATCCACTTATAGATTCTACAAAAACAGTGTTTCCACACTGCTGTATCCAAAGAAAGGTTCAACTCTGTTAGTTGAGGACACACATCACAAAGAAGTTTCTGAGAATGCTTCTGTCTAGATTTTATATGAAGATATTCCCGTTTCCAATGAAATCTTCACAGTTATGCAAATATCCACTTGAAGATTCTACAAAAAGAGTGTTTCCAAACTGCTGTAGCAAAAGAAATGTTGAACTCTGTTAGTTGAGGACAAACATCACAAAGAAGTTTCTGAGAATGCTTCTGTCTAGATTTTAGATGGAGATATTCCCGTTTCCAACGAAATCATCACAGTTAAACAAATATCCACTTGCGGATTCTACAAAAAGAGTGTTTCCAAACTGCTCTATCCAAAGAAAGGTTCAACTCTGTTAGTTGAGGACACACATCACAAAGAAGTTTCTGAGAATGCTTCTGTCTAGATTTTAAATGAAGATATTCCCATTTCCAACGAAATCCTCAGAGCTGTCCCAATATCCACTTACAGATTCTACAAAAAGAGTGTTTCCAAACTGCTGTAGCAAAAGAAATGTTCAACTCTGTTTGTGGAGGACACACATCACAAAGAAGTTTCTGAGAATGCTTCTGTCTAGATTTTACATGAAGATATTCCCGTTTCCTATGAAATCTTCACAGCTTTCCAAATATCCACTTGCAGATTCTACAAAAAGAGTGTTTCCAAACTGCTGTATCCAAAGAAAGGTTCATCTCTGTTAGTTGAGGACACACATCACAAAGAAGTTTCTGAGAATGCTTCTGTCTAGATTTTAAACGAAGATATTGCCGTTTCCAACGAAATCGTTAGGACTATCTAGATATCCAATTACACATTCCACAAAAAGAGTGTTTCCAAACTGCTCTATCAAAAGAAAGGTGCAACTCTGTTAGTTGAGGACACTCATCACAAAGACGTTTCTGAGAATGCTTCTGTCTAGATTTTATATGAAGATATTCCCGTTTCCAACGAAATCTTCATGGTTATCCAAACATCGACTTCCAGATTATACAAAAAGATTGTTTCCAAACTGCTCTATCAAAAGAAAGGTATAATTCTGTTAGTTGAGGACACACATCCCAAATAAGTTTCTGAGGATGCTTCTGTCTAGATTTTATGGGAAGATATTTCGTTTTTTACCATAGGCCCGAAAGCGCTCGAAATGTCCACTTCCAGACACTACAGAAAGAGGGTTTCAAACCTGCTATATGAAAGGGAATGTTCAGCTCTGTGACTTAAATGCAGATATCACAAAGTAGTTTCTGAAAGTGCTTCTGTCTAGATTTCAGATGAAGATATTCCCGTTTCCAATGAAATCATTAGAACTATCTAGATATCCACTTACAGATTCTACAAAAAGAGTGTTTCCAAAGTGCTCTGTCAAAAGAAAGGTTCAACTCTGTTAGTTGAGGACACTCCTCACAAAGAAGTTTCTGAGAATGCTTCTGTCTAGATTTTATATGAAGATATTCCCGTTTCCAACGAAATCTTCACAGTTATCCAAATATCCACTTGAAGATTCTACAAAAAGAGTGTTTCCAAACTGCTGTAGCAAGAGTAATTTTGCGCTCTGTTAGTTGAGGACACACATCACAAAGAAGTTTCTGAGAATGCTTCTGTCTAGGTTTTATACGAAGATATTACCGTTTCCAACGAAATCTTCACAGTTATCCAAATATCCACTTGCAGAATCTACAAAAAGAGTGTTTCCAAACTGGTATATCAAAAGAAAGGATCAACTCTGTTAGTTGAGGAAACACATCCCAAATAAGTTTCTGAGAATGCTTCTGTCTAGATTTTATGGGATGATATTTCCTTTTTCACCATAGGCCTGAAATCGCTCGAAATGTCCACTTCCAGATACTACAGAAAGACTGTTTCAAACCTACTCTATGAATGGAAATGTTCAGCTCTGTGACTTGAATGCAGATATCGCAAAGTAGTTTCAGACAGCGCTTCTGTCTAGATTTTAGATGAAGGTATTCCCGTTTCCAACGAAATCATCACAGTTATCCAAATATCCACTTACATATTCTACAAAAAGAGTGTTTCCAAACTGCTCTATCCAAAGAAAGGTTCAACTCTGTTAGTTGAGGACACACATCACAAAGAAGTTTCTGAGAATGCTTCTGTCTAGATTTTAAATGAAGATATTCCCATTTCCAATGAAATCCTCATAGCAAACCCATTATAAACTTACAGATTCTACAAAAAGAGTGATTCCAAATTGCTGTATCAAAAGAAAGGTTGAACTCTGTTAGTTCAGGACACACATCACAAAGAAGTTTCTGAGAATGCTTCTGTCTAGATTTTACATGAAGACATTCCCGTTTCCTACGAAATCTTCACAACTTTCCAAATATCCTCTTGCAGATTCTACAAAAAGAGTGTTTCCAAACTGCTGTATCAAAAGAAAGGTTCAGCTCTCTTAGTTGACGACACACATCCCAAATAAGATTCTGAGAAAGCCTCTGTCTCGTTTTTATGGGAAGATACTTCCTTTTTCACCGTAGGCCTGAAAGCGCTCGAAATGTCCACTTCCAGATACTGCAGAAAGAGTTTTTCAAACCTGCTCTATGAAACGGAATGTTCAGCTCTGAGGCTTGAATGCAGATATCACAAAGTAGTTTCTGACAGTGCTTCTGTCTAGATTTTAGAAGAAGATATTCCCGTTTCCAATGAAATCGTTAGAACTATCTTGATATCCACATACAGATTCTACAAAAAGAGTTTTTCCAAACTGCTCTATAAAAAAAAAGGTTCAACTCTGTTAGTTGAGGACACTCATCACAAAGAAGTTTCTGAGAATGCTTCTGTCTAGATTTTATATGAAGATTTTCCCGTTTCCAATGAAATCTTCACAGTTATCCAAACATCGACTTGCAGATTCTACAAAAAGAGTGTTTCCAAACTGCTCTATCAAAAGAAAGTATCAACTCTGTTAGTTGAGGACACACATGCCAAATAAGTTTCGGAGAATGCTTCTGTGTAGATTTAATGGGGAGATATTTCGTTTTTCACCATAGGCCCGAATGCGCTCGAAATGTCCACTTCCAGACACTACAGAAAGAGGGTTTCCAACCTGCTCAATGAAAGGGAATGTTCAGCTCCGTGAGTTGAATGTAGATATCACAAAGTAGTTTCTGACAGTGCTTCTGTCTAGATTTCAGATGAAGATATTCCCGTTTCCAATGAAATCGTTAGAACTATCTAGATATCCACTTACAGATTCTACAAAAAGAGTGTTTCGAAAGTGCTCTGTCAAAAGAAAGGTTCAACTCTGTTAGTTGAGGACACTCATCACGAAGAAGTTTCTGAGAATGCTTTTGTCAAGATTTTATATGAAGGTATTCCCGTTTCCAACGAAATCTTCACAGTTATCCAAATATCCACTTGAAGATTCTACAAAAAGAGTGTTTCCAAACTGCTGTAGCAAAAGAAATGTTGAACTCTGTTAGTTGAGGACAAACATCACAAAGAGGTTTCTGAGAAAGCTTCTGTCAAGATTTTATATGAAGATATTACCGTTTCCAACGAAATCTTTACAGTTATCCAAATATCCACTTGCAGATTCTACAAAAAGAGTGTTTCCAAACTGCCATATCAAAAGAAATGATCAAGTCTGTTAGTGGAGTAAAATCATCCTAAATAAGTTTCTTAGAATGCTTTTGTCTAGATTTTATGGGATGATAATTCCTTTTTCACCATAGGCCTGAAAGCGCTCGAAATGTCCACTTCCAGATACTACAGAAAGACTGTTTCAAACCTACTCTATGAAAGGGAATGTTCAGCTCTGTGACTTGAATGCAGATATCACAAAGTAGTTTCTCACAGCCCTTCTGTCTAGATTTTAGATGAAGATATTCCCGTTTCCAATGAAATCATCACAGTTATCCAAATATCCACTTATAGATTCTACAAAAACAGTGTTTCCACACTGCTGTATCCAAAGAAAGGTTCAACTCTGTTAGTTGAGGACACACATCACAAAGAAGTTTCTGAGAATGCTTCTGTCTAGATTTTATATGAAGATATTCCCGTTTCCAATGAAATCATCACAGTTATCCAAACATCGACTTGCAGATTCTACAAAAAGAGTGTTTCCAAACTGCTCTATCAAAAGAAAGTTTCAACTCTGTTAGTTGAGGACACACATCCCAAATAAGTTTCTGAGAACGCTTCTGTGTAGATTTAAAGGGGAGATATTTCGTTTTTCACCATAGGCCCGAATGCGCTCGAAATGTCCACTTCCAGACACTACAGAAAGAGGGTTTCCAACCTGCTCAATGAAAGGGAATGTTCAGCTCCGTGAGTTGAATGTAGATATCACAAAGTAGTTTCTGACAGTGCTTCTGTCTAGATTTCAGATGAAGATATTCCCGTTTCCAATGAAATCGTTAGAACTATCTAGATATCCACTTACAGATTCTACAAAAAGAGTGTTTCGAAAGTGCTCTGTCAAAACAAAGGTTCAACTCTGTTAGTTGAGGACACTCATCACGAAGAAGTTTCTGAGAATGCTTTTGTCAAGATTTTATATGAAGGTATTCCCGTTTCCAACGAAATCTTCACAGTTATCCAAATATCCACTTGAAGATTCTACAAAAAGAGTGTTTCCAAACTGCTGTAGCAAAAGAAATGTTGAACTCTGTTAGTTGAGGACAAACATCACAAAGAGGTTTCTGAGAAAGCTTCTGTCAAGATTTTATATGAAGATATTACCGTTTCCAACGAAATCTTTACAGTTATCCAAATATCCACTTGCAGATTCTACAAAAAGAGTGTTTCCAAACTGCCATATCAAAAGAAATGATCAAGTCTGTTAGTGGAGTAAACTCATCCTAAATAAGTTTCTTAGAATGCTTTTGTCTAGATTTTATGGGATGATAATTCCTTTTTCACCATAGGCCTGAAAGCGCTCGAAATGTCCACTTCCAGATACTACAGAAAGACTGTTTCAAACCTACTCTATGAAAGGGAATGTTCAGCTCTGTGACTTGAATGCAGATATCACAAAGTAGTTTCTGACAGCCCTTCTGTCTAGATTTTAGATGAAGATATTCCCGTTTCCAACGAAATCATCACAGTTATCCAAATATCCACTTACAGATTCTACAAAAACAGTGTTTCCAAACTGCTGTATCCAAAGAAAGGTTCAACTCTGTTAGTTGAGGACACACATCACAAAGAAGTTTCTGAGAATGCTTCTGTCTAGATTTTATATAAAGATATTCCCGTTTCCAATGAAATCTTCACAGTTATGCAAATATCCACTTGAAGATTCTACAAAAAGAGTGTTTCCAAACTGCTGTAGCAAAAGAAATGTTGAACTCTGTTAGTTGAGGACAAACATCACAAAGAAGTTTCTGAGAATGCTTCTGTCTAGATTTTAGATGAAGATATTCCCGTTTCCAACAAAATCATCACAGTTAAACAAATATCCACTTACAGATTCTACAAAAAGAGTGTTTCCAAACTGCTCTATCCAAAGAAAGGTTCAACTCTGTTAGTTGAGGACACACATCAGAAAGAAGTTTCTGAGAATGCTTCTGTCTAGATTTTACATGAAGATATTCCCGTTTCCAACGAAATCCTCAGAGCTGTCCCAATATCCACTTACAGATTCTACAAAAAGAGTGTTTCCAAACTGCTGTATCAAAAGAAAGGTTCAACTCTGTTAGTTGAGGACACACATCACAAAGAAGTTTCTGAGAATGCTTCTGTCTAGATTTTACATGAAGATATTCCCGTTTCCTATGAAATCTTCACATCTTTCCAAATATCCACTTGCAGATTCTACAAAAAGAGTGTTTCCAAACTGCTGTATCAAAAGAAAGGTTCAACTCTCTTAGTTGAGGACACACATCCCAAATAAGTTTCTGAGAAATCCTCTGTCTCGTTTTTATGGGAAGATACTTCCTTTTTCACCGTAGGCCTGAAAGCGCTCGAAATGTCCACTTGCAGATACTGCAGAAAGAGTGTTTCAAACCTGCTCTATGATACGGAATGTTCAGCTCTGAGGCTTGAATGCAGATATCACAAAGTAGTTTCTGACAGTGCTTCTGTCTAGATTTTAGAAGATATTCAGGTTTCCAATGAAATCGTTAGAACTATCTTGATATCCACATACAGATTCTACAAAAAGAGTGTTTCCAAACTGCTCTATAAAAAGAAAGTTTCATCTCTATTAGTTGAGGACACTCATCACAAAGAAGTTTCTGAGAATGCTTCTGTCTAGATTTTATATGAAGATATTCCCGTTTCCAACGAAATCTTCACAGTTATCCAAATATCGACTTGCAGATTCTACAAAAAGAGTGTTTCCAAACTGCTCTATCAAAAGAAAGTTTCAACTCTGTTAGTTGAGGACACACATGACAAATAAGTTTCGGAGAATGCTTCTGTGTAGATTTAATGGGGAGATATTTCGTTTTTCACCATAGGCCCGAATGCGCTCGAAATGTCCACTTCCAGACACTACAGAAAGAGGGTTGCCAACCTGCTCTATGAAAGGGAATGTTCAGCTCCGTGAATTGAATGCAGATTTCACAAAGTAGTTTCTGACAGTGCTTCTGTCTAGATTTCAGATGAAGATATTCCCGTTTCCCATGAAATCGTTAGAACTATCTAGATATCCACTTACAGATTCTACAAAAAGAGTGTTTCGAAAGTGCTCTGTCAAAAGAAAGGTTCAACTCTGTTAGTTGAGGACACTCGTCACGAAGAAGTTTCTGAGAATGCTTTTGTCAAGATTTTATATGAAGATATTCCCGTTTCCTATGAAATCTTCACAGTTATCCAAATATCCACTTGAAGATTCTACAAAAAGAGTGTTTCCAAACTGCTGTAGCAAAAGAAATGTTGAACTCTGTTAGTTGAGGACAAACATCACAAAGAAGTTTCTGAGAATGCTTCTGTCAAGATTTTATATGAAGATATTACCGTTTCCAACGAAATCTTCACAGTTATCCAAATATCCACTTGCAGATTCTACAAAAAGAGTGTTTCCAAACTGCTATATCAAAAGAAATGATCAAGTCTGTTATTGGAGTAAACTCATCCTAAATAAGTTTCTTAGAATGCTTCTGTCTAGATTTTATGGGATGATACTTCCTTTTTCACCATAGGCCTGAAAGCGCTCGAAATGTCCACTTCCAGATACTACAGAAAGACTGTTTCAAACCTACTCTATGAAAGGGAATGTTCAGCTCTGTGACTTGAATGCAGATATCACAAAGTAGTTTCTGACAGCCCTTCTGTCTAGATTTTAGATGAAGATATTCCCGTTTCCAACGAAATCATCACAGTTATCCAAATATCCACTTACAGATTCTACAAAAACATTTTCCAAACTGCTGTATCCAAAGAAAGGTTCAACTCTGTTAGTTGAGGACACACATCACAAAGAAGTTTCTGAGAATGCTTCTGTCTAGATTTTATATGAAGATATTCCCGTTTCCAATGAAATCTTCACAGTTATGCAAATATCCACTTGAAGATTCTACAAAAAGAGTGTTTCCAAACTGCTGTAGCAAAAGAAATGTTGAACTCTGTTAGTTGAGGACAAACATCACAAAGAAGTTTCTGAGAATGCTTCTGTCTAGATTTTAGATGAAGATATTCCCGTTTCCAACGAAATCATCACAGTTAAACAAATATCCACTTGCAGATTCTACAAAAAGAGTGTTTCCAAACTGCTCTATCCAAAGAAAGGTTCAACTCTGTTAGTTGAGGACACACATCACAAAGAAGTTTCGGAGAATGCTTCCGTCTAGATTTTAAATGAAGATATTCCCGTTTCCAACGAAATCCTCAGAGCTCTCCCAATATCCACTTACAGATTCTACAAAAAGAGTGTTTCCAAACTGCTGTAGCAAAAGAAAGGTTCAACTCTGTTAGTTGAGGACACACATCACAAAGAAGTTTCTGAGAATGCTTCTGTCTAGATTTTACATGAAGATATTATCGTTTCCTATGAAATCTTCACAGCTTTCCAAATATCCACTTGCAGATTCTACAAAAAGAGTGTTTCCAAACTGCTGTATCAAAAGAAAGGTTCAACTCTCTTAGTTAAGGACACACATCCCAAATAAGTTTCTGAGAAATCTTCTGTCTCGTTTTTATGGGAGGATACTTCCTTTTTCACCGTAGGCCTGAAAGCGCTCGAAATGTCCACTTGCAGATACTGCAGAAAGAGTGTTTCAAACCTGCTCTATGAAACGGAATGTTCAGCTCTGAGGCTTGAATGCAGATATCACAAAGTAGTTTCTGACAGTGCTTCTGTCTAGATTTCAGAAGAAGATATTCCCGTTTCCAATGAAATCGTTAGAACTATCTTGATATCCACATACAGATTCTACAAAAAGAGTGTTTCCAAACTGCTCTAGAAAAAGAAAGGTTCAACTCTGTTAGTTGAGGACACTCATCACAAAGAAGTTTCTGAGAATGCTTCTGTCTAGATTTTATATGAAGATATTCCCGTTTCCAACGAAATCTTCACAGTTATCCAAACATCGACTTGCAGATTCTACAAAAAGAGTGTTTCCAAACTGCTCTATCAAAAGAAAGTTTCAACTCTGTTAGTTGAGGACACACATCCCAAATAAGTTTCTGAGAACGCTTCTGTGTAGATTTAAAGGGGAGATATTTCGTTTTTCACCATAGGCCCGAATGCGCTCGAAATGTCCACTTCCAGACACTACAGAAAGAGGGTTTCCAACCTGCTCAATGAAAGGGAATGTTCAGCTCCGTGAGTTGAATGTAGATATCACAAAGTAGTTTCTGACAGTGCTTCTGTCTAGATTTCAGATGAAGATATTCCCGTTTCCAATGAAATCGTTAGAACTATCTAGATATCCACTTACAGATTCTACAAAAAGAGTGTTTCGAAAGTGCTCTGTCAAAAGAAAGGTTCAACTCTGTTAGTTGAGGACACTCATCACGAAGAAGTTTCTGAGAATGCTTTTGTCAAGATTTTATATGAAGGTATTCCCGTTTCCAACGAAATCTTCACAGTTATCCAAATATCCACTTGAAGATTCTACAAAAAGAGTGTTTCCAAACTGCTGTAGCAAAAGAAATGTTGAACTCTGTTAGTTGAGGACAAACATCACAAAGAGGTTTCTGAGAAAGCTTCTGTCAAGATTTTATATGAAGATATTACCGTTTCCAACGAAATCTTTACAGTTATCCAAATATCCACTTGCAGATTCTACAAAAAGAGTGTTTCCAAACTGCCATATCAAAAGAAATGATCAAGTCTGTTAGTGGAGTAAACTCATCCTAAATAAGTTTCTTAGAATGCTTTTGTCTAGATTTTATGGGATGATAATTCCTTTTTCACCATAGGCCTGAAAGCGCTCGAAATGTCCACTTCCAGATACTACAGAAAGACTGTTTCAAACCTACTCTATGAAAGGGAATGTTCAGCTCTGTGACTTGAATGCAGATATCACAAAGTAGTTTCTGACAGCCCTTCTGTCTAGATTTTAGATGAAGATATTCCCGTTTCCAATGAAATCATCACAGTTATCCAAATATCCACTTATAGATTCTACAAAAACAGTGTTTCCACACTGCTGTATCCAAAGAAAGGTTCAACTCTGTTAGTTGAGGACACACATCACAAAGAAGTTTCTGAGAATGCTTCTGTCTAGATTTTATATGAAGATATTCCCGTTTCCAATGAAATCTTCACAGTTATGCAAATATCCACTTGAAGATTCTACAAAAAGAGTGTTTCCAAACTGCTGTAGCAAAAGAAATGTTGAACTCTGTTAGTTGAGGACAAACATCACAAAGAAGTTTCTGAGAATGCTTCTGTCTAGATTTTAGATGGAGATATTCCCGTTTCCAACGAAATCATCACAGTTAAACAAATATCCACTTGCGGATTCTACAAAAAGAGTGTTTCCAAACTGCTCTATCCAAAGAAAGGTTCAACTCTGTTAGTTGAGGACACACATCACAAAGAAGTTTCTGAGAATGCTTCTGTCTAGATTTTAAATGAAGATATTCCCATTTCCAACGAAATCCTCAGAGCTGTCCCAATATCCACTTACAGATTCTACAAAAAGAGTGTTTCCAAACTGCTGTATCAAAAGAAATGTTCAACTCTGTTTGTGGAGGACACACATCACAAAGAAGTTTCTGAGAATGCTTCTGTCTAGATTTTACATGAAGATATTCCCGTTTCCTATGAAATCTTCACAGCTTTCCAAATATCCACTTGCAGATTCTACAAAAAGAGTGTTTCCAAACTGCTGTATCCAAAGAAAGGTTCATCTCTGTTAGTTGAGGACACACATCACAAAGAAGTTTCTGAGAATGCTTCTGTCTAGATTTTAAACGAAGATATTGCCGTTTCCAACGAAATCGTTAGGACTATCTAGATATCAAATTACACATTCCACAAAAAGAGTGTTTCCAAACTGCTCTATCAAAAGAAAGGTGCAACTCTGTTAGTTGAGGACACTCATCACAAAGACGTTTCTGAGAATGCTTCTGTCTAGATTTTATATGAAGATATTCCCGTTTCCAACGAAATCTTCATGGTTATCCAAACATCGACTTCCAGATTATACAAAAAGATTGTTTCCAAACTGCTCTATCAAAAGAAAGGTATAATTCTGTTAGTTGAGGACACACATCCCAAATAAGTTTCTGAGGATGCTTCTGTCTAGATTTTATGGGAAGATATTTCGTTTTTTACCATAGGCCCGAAAGCGCTCGAAATGTCCACTTCCAGACACTACAGAAAGAGGGTTTCAAACCTGCTATATGAAAGGGAATGTTCAGCTCTGTGACTTAAATGCAGATATCACAAAGTAGTTTCTGAAAGTGCTTCTGTCTAGATTTCAGATGAAGATATTCCCGTTTCCAATGAAATCATTAGAACTATCTAGATATCCACTTACAGATTCTACAAAAAGAGTGTTTCCAAAGTGCTCTGTCAAAAGAAAGGTTCAACTCTGTTAGTTGAGGACACTCCTCACAAAGAAGTTTCTGAGAATGCTTCTGTCTAGATTTTATATGAAGATATTCCCGTTTCCAACGAAATCTTCACAGTTATCCAAATATCCACTTGAAGATTCTACAAAAAGAGTGTTTCCAAACTGCTGTAGCAAGAGTAATTTTGCGCTCTGTTAGTTGAGGACACACATCACAAAGAAGTTTCTGAGAATGCTTCTGTCTAGGTTTTATACGAAGATATTACCGTTTCCAACGAAATCTTCACAGTTATCCAAATATCCACTTGCAGAATCTACAAAAAGAGTGTTTCCAAACTGCTATATCAAAAGAAAGGATCAACTCTGTTAGTTGAGGAAACACATCCCAAATAAGTTTCTGAGAATGCTTCTGTCTAGATTTTATGGGATGATATTTCCTTTTTCACCATAGGCCTGAAATCGCTCGAAATGTCCACTTCCAGATACTACAGAAAGACTGTTTCAAACCTACTCTATGAATGGAAATGTTCAGCTCTGTGACTTGAATGCAGATATCGCAAAGTAGTTTCAGACAGCGCTTCTGTCTAGATTTTAGATGAAGGTATTCCCGTTTCCAACGAAATCATCACAGTTATCCAAATATCCACTTACATATTCTACAAAAAGAGTGTTTCCAAACTGCTCTATCCAAAGAAAGGTTCAACTCTGTTAGTTGAGGACACACATCACAAAGAAGTTTCTGAGAATGCTTCTGTCTAGATTTTAAATGAAGATATTCCCATTTCCAATGAAATCCTCATAGCAAACCCATTATAAACTTACAGATTCTACAAAAAGAGTGATTCCAAATTGCTGTATCAAAAGAAAGGTTGAACTCTGTTAGTTCAGGACACACATCACAAAGAAGTTTCTGAGAATGCTTCTGTCTAGATTTTACATGAAGACATTCCCGTTTCCTACGAAATCTTCACAACTTTCCAAATATCCTCTTGCAGATTCTACAAAAAGAGTGTTTCCAAACTGCTGTATCAAAAGAAAGGTTCAGCTCTCTTAGTTGACGACACACATCCCAAATAAGATTCTGAGAAAGCCTCTGTCTCGTTTTTATGGGAAGATACTTCCTTTTTCACCGTAGGCCTGAAAGCGCTCGAAATGTCCACTTCCAGATACTGCAGAAAGAGTTTTTCAAACCTGCTCTATGAAACGGAATGTTCAGCTCTGAGGCTTGAATGCAGATATCACAAAGTAGTTTCTGACAGTGCTTCTGTCTAGATTTTAGAAGAAGATATTCCCGTTTCCAATGAAATCGTTAGAACTATCTTGATATCCACATACAGATTCTACAAAAAGAGTTTTTCCAAACTGCTCTATAAAAAAAAAGGTTCAACTCTGTTAGTTGAGGACACTCATCACAAAGAAGTTTCTGAGAATGCTTCTGTCTAGATTTTATATGAAGATTTTCCCGTTTCCAATGAAATCTTCACAGTTATCCAAACATCGACTTGCAGATTCTACAAAAAGAGTGTTTCCAAACTGCTCTATCAAAAGAAAGTATCAACTCTGTTAGTTGAGGACACACATGCCAAATAAGTTTCGGAGAATGCTTCTGTGTAGATTTAATGGGGAGATATTTCGTTTTTCACCATAGGCCCGAATGCGCTCGAAATGTCCACTTCCAGACACTACAGAAAGAGGGTTTCCAACCTGCTCAATGAAAGGGAATGTTCAGCTCCGTGAGTTGAATGTAGATATCACAAAGTAGTTTCTGACAGTGCTTCTGTCTAGATTTCAGATGAAGATATTCCCGTTTCCAATGAAATCGTTAGAACTATCTAGATATCCACTTACAGATTCTACAAAAAGAGTGTTTCGAAAGTGCTCTGTCAAAACAAAGGTTCAACTCTGTTAGTTGAGGACACTCATCACGAAGAAGTTTCTGAGAATGCTTTTGTCAAGATTTTATATGAAGGTATTCCCGTTTCCAACGAAATCTTCACAGTTATCCAAATATCCACTTGAAGATTCTACAAAAAGAGTGTTTCCAAACTGCTGTAGCAAAAGAAATGTTGAACTCTGTTAGTTGAGGACAAACATCACAAAGAGGTTTCTGAGAAAGCTTCTGTCAAGATTTTATATGAAGATATTACCGTTTCCAACGAAATCTTTACAGTTATCCAAATATCCACTTGCAGATTCTACAAAAAGAGTGTTTCCAAACTGCCATATCAAAAGAAATGATCAAGTCTGTTAGTGGAGTAAACTCATCCTAAATAAGTTTCTTAGAATGCTTTTGTCTAGATTTTATGGGATGATAATTCCTTTTTCACCATAGGCCTGAAAGCGCTCGAAATGTCCACTTCCAGATACTACAGAAAGACTGTTTCAAACCTACTCTATGAAAGGGAATGTTCAGCTCTGTGACTTGAATGCAGATATCACAAAGTAGTTTCTGACAGCCCTTCTGTCTAGATTTTAGATGAAGATATTCCCGTTTCCAACGAAATCATCACAGTTATCCAAATATCCACTTACAGATTCTACAAAAACAGTGTTTCCAAACTGCTGTATCCAAAGAAAGGTTCAACTCTGTTAGTTGAGGACACACATCACAAAGAAGTTTCTGAGAATGCTTCTGTCTAGATTTTATATAAAGATATTCCCGTTTCCAATGAAATCTTCACAGTTATGCAAATATCCACTTGAAGATTCTACAAAAAGAGTGTTTCCAAACTGCTGTAGCAAAAGAAATGTTGAACTCTGTTAGTTGAGGACAAACATCACAAAGAAGTTTCTGAGAATGCTTCTGTCTAGATTTTAGATGAAGATATTCCCGTTTCCAACAAAATCATCACAGTTAAACAAATATCCACTTACAGATTCTACAAAAAGAGTGTTTCCAAACTGCTCTATCCAAAGAAAGGTTCAACTCTGTTAGTTGAGGACACACATCAGAAAGAAGTTTCTGAGAATGCTTCTGTCTAGATTTTACATGAAGATATTCCCGTTTCCAACGAAATCCTCAGAGCTGTCCCAATATCCACTTACAGATTCTACAAAAAGAGTGTTTCCAAACTGCTGTATCAAAAGAAAGGTTCAACTCTGTTAGTTGAGGACACACATCACAAAGAAGTTTCTGAGAATGCTTCTGTCTAGATTTTACATGAAGATATTCCCGTTTCCTATGAAATCTTCACATCTTTCCAAATATCCACTTGCAGATTCTACAAAAAGAGTGTTTCCAAACTGCTGTATCAAAAGAAAGGTTCAACTCTCTTAGTTGAGGACACACATCCCAAATAAGTTTCTGAGAAATCCTCTGTCTCGTTTTTATGGGAAGATACTTCCTTTTTCACCGTAGGCCTGAAAGCGCTCGAAATGTCCACTTGCAGATACTGCAGAAAGAGTGTTTCAAACCTGCTCTATGATACGGAATGTTCAGCTCTGAGGCTTGAATGCAGATATCACAAAGTAGTTTCTGACAGTGCTTCTGTCTAGATTTTAGAAGATATTCAGGTTTCCAATGAAATCGTTAGAACTATCTTGATATCCACATACAGATTCTACAAAAAGAGTGTTTCCAAACTGCTCTATAAAAAGAAAGTTTCATCTCTATTAGTTGAGGACACTCATCACAAAGAAGTTTCTGAGAATGCTTCTGTCTAGATTTTATATGAAGATATTCCCGTTTCCAACGAAATCTTCACAGTTATCCAAATATCGACTTGCAGATTCTACAAAAAGAGTGTTTCCAAACTGCTCTATCAAAAGAAAGTTTCAACTCTGTTAGTTGAGGACACACATGACAAATAAGTTTCGGAGAATGCTTCTGTGTAGATTTAATGGGGAGATATTTCGTTTTTCACCATAGGCCCGAATGCGCTCGAAATGTCCACTTCCAGACACTACAGAAAGAGGGTTGCCAACCTGCTCTATGAAAGGGAATGTTCAGCTCCGTGAATTGAATGCAGATTTCACAAAGTAGTTTCTGACAGTGCTTCTGTCTAGATTTCAGATGAAGATATTCCCGTTTCCCATGAAATCGTTAGAACTATCTAGATATCCACTTACAGATTCTACAAAAAGAGTGTTTCGAAAGTGCTCTGTCAAAAGAAAGGTTCAACTCTGTTAGTTGAGGACACTCGTCACGAAGAAGTTTCTGAGAATGCTTTTGTCAAGATTTTATATGAAGATATTCCCGTTTCCTATGAAATCTTCACAGTTATCCAAATATCCACTTGAAGATTCTACAAAAAGAGTGTTTCCAAACTGCTGTAGCAAAAGAAATGTTGAACTCTGTTAGTTGAGGACAAACATCACAAAGAAGTTTCTGAGAATGCTTCTGTCAAGATTTTATATGAAGATATTACCGTTTCCAACGAAATCTTCACAGTTATCCAAATATCCACTTGCAGATTCTACAAAAAGAGTGTTTCCAAACTGCTATATCAAAAGAAATGATCAAGTCTGTTATTGGAGTAAACTCATCCTAAATAAGTTTCTTAGAATGCTTCTGTCTAGATTTTATGGGATGATACTTCCTTTTTCACCATAGGCCTGAAAGCGCTCGAAATGTCCACTTCCAGATACTACAGAAAGACTGTTTCAAACCTACTCTATGAAAGGGAATGTTCAGCTCTGTGACTTGAATGCAGATATCACAAAGTAGTTTCTGACAGCCCTTCTGTCTAGATTTTAGATGAAGATATTCCCGTTTCCAACGAAATCATCACAGTTATCCAAATATCCACTTACAGATTCTACAAAAACATTTTCCAAACTGCTGTATCCAAAGAAAGGTTCAACTCTGTTAGTTGAGGACACACATCACAAAGAAGTTTCTGAGAATGCTTCTGTCTAGATTTTATATGAAGATATTCCCGTTTCCAATGAAATCTTCACAGTTATGCAAATATCCACTTGAAGATTCTACAAAAAGAGTGTTTCCAAACTGCTGTAGCAAAAGAAATGTTGAACTCTGTTAGTTGAGGACAAACATCACAAAGAAGTTTCTGAGAATGCTTCTGTCTAGATTTTAGATGAAGATATTCCCGTTTCCAACGAAATCATCACAGTTAAACAAATATCCACTTGCAGATTCTACAAAAAGAGTGTTTCCAAACTGCTCTATCCAAAGAAAGGTTCAACTCTGTTAGTTGAGGACACACATCACAAAGAAGTTTCGGAGAATGCTTCCGTCTAGATTTTAAATGAAGATATTCCCGTTTCCAACGAAATCCTCAGAGCTCTCCCAATATCCACTTACAGATTCTACAAAAAGAGTGTTTCCAAACTGCTGTAGCAAAAGAAAGGTTCAACTCTGTTAGTTGAGGACACACATCACAAAGAAGTTTCTGAGAATGCTTCTGTCTAGATTTTACATGAAGATATTATCGTTTCCTATGAAATCTTCACAGCTTTCCAAATATCCACTTGCAGATTCTACAAAAAGAGTGTTTCCAAACTGCTGTATCAAAAGAAAGGTTCAACTCTCTTAGTTAAGGACACACATCCCAAATAAGTTTCTGAGAAATCTTCTGTCTCGTTTTTATGGGAGGATACTTCCTTTTTCACCGTAGGCCTGAAAGCGCTCGAAATGTCCACTTGCAGATACTGCAGAAAGAGTGTTTCAAACCTGCTCTATGAAACGGAATGTTCAGCTCTGAGGCTTGAATGCAGATATCACAAAGTAGTTTCTGACAGTGCTTCTGTCTAGATTTCAGAAGAAGATATTCCCGTTTCCAATGAAATCGTTAGAACTATCTTGATATCCACATACAGATTCTACAAAAAGAGTGTTTCCAAACTGCTCTAGAAAAAGAAAGGTTCAACTCTGTTAGTTGAGGACACTCATCACAAAGAAGTTTCTGAGAATGCTTCTGTCTAGATTTTATATGAAGATATTCCCGTTTCCAACGAAATCTTCACAGTTATCCAAACATCGACTTGCAGATTCTACAAAAAGAGTGTTTCCAAACTGCTCTATCAAAAGAAAGTTTCAACTCTGTTAGTTGAGGACACACATCCCAAATAAGTTTCTGAGAACGCTTCTGTGTAGATTTAAAGGGGAGATATTTCGTTTTTCACCATAGGCCCGAATGCGCTCGAAATGTCCACTTCCAGACACTACAGAAAGAGGGTTTCCAACCTGCTCAATGAAAGGGAATGTTCAGCTCCGTGAGTTGAATGTAGATATCACAAAGTAGTTTCTGACAGTGCTTCTGTCTAGATTTCAGATGAAGATATTCCCGTTTCCAATGAAATCGTTAGAACTATCTAGATATCCACTTACAGATTCTACAAAAAGAGTGTTTCGAAAGTGCTCTGTCAAAAGAAAGGTTCAACTCTGTTAGTTGAGGACACTCATCACGAAGAAGTTTCTGAGAATGCTTTTGTCAAGATTTTATATGAAGGTATTCCCGTTTCCAACGAAATCTTCACAGTTATCCAAATATCCACTTGAAGATTCTACAAAAAGAGTGTTTCCAAACTGCTGTAGCAAAAGAAATGTTGAACTCTGTTAGTTGAGGACAAACATCACAAAGAGGTTTCTGAGAAAGCTTCTGTCAAGATTTTATATGAAGATATTACCGTTTCCAACGAAATCTTTACAGTTATCCAAATATCCACTTGCAGATTCTACAAAAAGAGTGTTTCCAAACTGCCATATCAAAAGAAATGATCAAGTCTGTTAGTGGAGTAAACTCATCCTAAATAAGTTTCTTAGAATGCTTTTGTCTAGATTTTATGGGATGATAATTCCTTTTTCACCATAGGCCTGAAAGCGCTCGAAATGTCCACTTCCAGATACTACAGAAAGACTGTTTCAAACCTACTCTATGAAAGGGAATGTTCAGCTCTGTGACTTGAATGCAGATATCACAAAGTAGTTTCTGACAGCCCTTCTGTCTAGATTTTAGATGAAGATATTCCCGTTTCCAATGAAATCATCACAGTTATCCAAATATCCACTTATAGATTCTACAAAAACAGTGTTTCCACACTGCTGTATCCAAAGAAAGGTTCAACTCTGTTAGTTGAGGACACACATCACAAAGAAGTTTCTGAGAATGCTTCTGTCTAGATTTTATATGAAGATATTCCCGTTTCCAATGAAATCTTCACAGTTATGCAAATATCCACTTGAAGATTCTACAAAAAGAGTGTTTCCAAACTGCTGTAGCAAAAGAAATGTTGAACTCTGTTAGTTGAGGACAAACATCACAAAGAAGTTTCTGAGAATGCTTCTGTCTAGATTTTAGATGGAGATATTCCCGTTTCCAACGAAATCATCACAGTTAAACAAATATCCACTTGCGGATTCTACAAAAAGAGTGTTTCCAAACTGCTCTATCCAAAGAAAGGTTCAACTCTGTTAGTTGAGGACACACATCACAAAGAAGTTTCTGAGAATGCTTCTGTCTAGATTTTAAATGAAGATATTCCCATTTCCAACGAAATCCTCAGAGCTGTCCCAATATCCACTTACAGATTCTACAAAAAGAGTGTTTCCAAACTGCTGTATCAAAAGAAATGTTCAACTCTGTTTGTGGAGGACACACATCACAAAGAAGTTTCTGAGAATGCTTCTGTCTAGATTTTACATGAAGATATTCCCGTTTCCTATGAAATCTTCACAGCTTTCCAAATATCCACTTGCAGATTCTACAAAAAGAGTGTTTCCAAACTGCTGTATCCAAAGAAAGGTTCATCTCTGTTAGTTGAGGACACACATCACAAAGAAGTTTCTGAGAATGCTTCTGTCTAGATTTTAAACGAAGATATTGCCGTTTCCAACGAAATCGTTAGGACTATCTAGATATCAAATTACACATTCCACAAAAAGAGTGTTTCCAAACTGCTCTATCAAAAGAAAGGTGCAACTCTGTTAGTTGAGGACACTCATCACAAAGACGTTTCTGAGAATGCTTCTGTCTAGATTTTATATGAAGATATTCCCGTTTCCAACGAAATCTTCATGGTTATCCAAACATCGACTTCCAGATTATACAAAAAGATTGTTTCCAAACTGCTCTATCAAAAGAAAGGTATAATTCTGTTAGTTGAGGACACACATCCCAAATAAGTTTCTGAGGATGCTTCTGTCTAGATTTTATGGGAAGATATTTCGTTTTTTACCATAGGCCCGAAAGCGCTCGAAATGTCCACTTCCAGACACTACAGAAAGAGGGTTTCAAACCTGCTATATGAAAGGGAATGTTCAGCTCTGTGACTTAAATGCAGATATCACAAAGTAGTTTCTGAAAGTGCTTCTGTCTAGATTTCAGATGAAGATATTCCCGTTTCCAATGAAATCATTAGAACTATCTAGATATCCACTTACAGATTCTACAAAAAGAGTGTTTCCAAAGTGCTCTGTCAAAAGAAAGGTTCAACTCTGTTAGTTGAGGACACTCCTCACAAAGAAGTTTCTGAGAATGCTTCTGTCTAGATTTTATATGAAGATATTCCCGTTTCCAACGAAATCTTCACAGTTATCCAAATATCCACTTGAAGATTCTACAAAAAGAGTGTTTCCAAACTGCTGTAGCAAGAGTAATTTTGCGCTCTGTTAGTTGAGGACACACATCACAAAGAAGTTTCTGAGAATGCTTCTGTCTAGGTTTTATACGAAGATATTACCGTTTCCAACGAAATCTTCACAGTTATCCAAATATCCACTTGCAGAATCTACAAAAAGAGTGTTTCCAAACTGCTATATCAAAAGAAAGGATCAACTCTGTTAGTTGAGGAAACACATCCCAAATAAGTTTCTGAGAATGCTTCTGTCTAGATTTTATGGGATGATATTTCCTTTTTCACCATAGGCCTGAAATCGCTCGAAATGTCCACTTCCAGATACTACAGAAAGACTGTTTCAAACCTACTCTATGAATGGAAATGTTCAGCTCTGTGACTTGAATGCAGATATCGCAAAGTAGTTTCAGACAGCGCTTCTGTCTAGATTTTAGATGAAGGTATTCCCGTTTCCAACGAAATCATCACAGTTATCCAAATATCCACTTACATATTCTACAAAAAGAGTGTTTCCAAACTGCTCTATCCAAAGAAAGGTTCAACTCTGTTAGTTGAGGACACACATCACAAAGAAGTTTCTGAGAATGCTTCTGTCTAGATTTTAAATGAAGATATTCCCATTTCCAATGAAATCCTCATAGCAAACCCATTATAAACTTACAGATTCTACAAAAAGAGTGATTCCAAATTGCTGTATCAAAAGAAAGGTTGAACTCTGTTAGTTCAGGACACACATCACAAAGAAGTTTCTGAGAATGCTTCTGTCTAGATTTTACATGAAGACATTCCCGTTTCCTACGAAATCTTCACAACTTTCCAAATATCCTCTTGCAGATTCTACAAAAAGAGTGTTTCCAAACTGCTGTATCAAAAGAAAGGTTCAGCTCTCTTAGTTGACGACACACATCCCAAATAAGATTCTGAGAAAGCCTCTGTCTCGTTTTTATGGGAAGATACTTCCTTTTTCACCGTAGGCCTGAAAGCGCTCGAAATGTCCACTTCCAGATACTGCAGAAAGAGTTTTTCAAACCTGCTCTATGAAACGGAATGTTCAGCTCTGAGGCTTGAATGCAGATATCACAAAGTAGTTTCTGACAGTGCTTCTGTCTAGATTTTAGAAGAAGATATTCCCGTTTCCAATGAAATCGTTAGAACTATCTTGATATCCACATACAGATTCTACAAAAAGAGTTTTTCCAAACTGCTCTATAAAAAAAAAGGTTCAACTCTGTTAGTTGAGGACACTCATCACAAAGAAGTTTCTGAGAATGCTTCTGTCTAGATTTTATATGAAGATTTTCCCGTTTCCAATGAAATCTTCACAGTTATCCAAACATCGACTTGCAGATTCTACAAAAAGAGTGTTTCCAAACTGCTCTATCAAAAGAAAGTATCAACTCTGTTAGTTGAGGACACACATGCCAAATAAGTTTCGGAGAATGCTTCTGTGTAGATTTAATGGGGAGATATTTCGTTTTTCACCATAGGCCCGAATGCGCTCGAAATGTCCACTTCCAGACACTACAGAAAGAGGGTTTCCAACCTGCTCAATGAAAGGGAATGTTCAGCTCCGTGAGTTGAATGTAGATATCACAAAGTAGTTTCTGACAGTGCTTCTGTCTAGATTTCAGATGAAGATATTCCCGTTTCCAATGAAATCGTTAGAACTATCTAGATATCCACTTACAGATTCTACAAAAAGAGTGTTTCGAAAGTGCTCTGTCAAAAGAAAGGTTCAACTCTGTTAGTTGAGGACACTCATCACGAAGAAGTTTCTGAGAATGCTTTTGTCAAGATTTTATATGAAGGTATTCCCGTTTCCAACGAAATCTTCACAGTTATCCAAATATCCACTTGAAGATTCTACAAAAAGAGTGTTTCCAAACTGCTGTAGCAAAAGAAATGTTGAACTCTGTTAGTTGAGGACAAACATCACAAAGAAGTTTCTGAGAAAGCTTCTGTCAAGATTTTATATGAAGATATTACCGTTTCCAACGAAATCTTTACAGTTATCCAAATATCCACTTGCAGATTCTACAAAAAGAGTGTTTCCAAACTGCCATATCAAAAGAAATGATCAAGTCTGTTAGTGGAGTAAACTCATCCTAAATAAGTTTCTTAGAATGCTTTTGTCTAGATTTTATGGGATGATAATTCCTTTTTCACCATAGGCCTGAAAGCGCTCGAAATGTCCACTTCCAGATACTACAGAAAGACTGTTTCAAACCTACTCTATGAAAGGGAATGTTCAGCTCTGTGACTTGAATGCAGATATCACAAAGTAGTTTCTGACAGCCCTTCTGTCTAGATTTTAGATGAAGATATTCCCGTTTCCAACGAAATCATCACAGTTATCCAAATATCCACTTACAGATTCTACAAAAACAGTGTTTCCAAACTGCTGTATCCAAAGAAAGGTTCAACTCTGTTAGTTGAGGACACACATCACAAAGAAGTTTCTGAGAATGCTTCTGTCTAGATTTTATATGAAGATATTCCCGTTTCCAATGAAATCTTCACAGTTATGCAAATATCCACTTGAAGATTCTACAAAAAGAGTGTTTCCAAACTGCTGTAGCAAAAGAAATGTTGAACTCTGTTAGTTGAGGACAAACATCACAAAGAAGTTTCTGAGAATGCTTCTGTCTAGATTTTAGATGAAGATATTCCCGTTTCCAACAAAATCATCACAGTTAAACAAATATCCACTTACAGATTCTACAAAAAGAGTGTTTCCAAACTGCTCTATCCAAAGAAAGGTTCAACTCTGTTAGTTGAGGACACACATCAGAAAGAAGTTTCTGAGAATGCTTCTGTCTAGATTTTACATGAAGATATTCCCGTTTCCAACGAAATCCTCAGAGCTGTCCCAATATCCACTTACAGATTCTACAAAAAGAGTGTTTCCAAACTGCTGTATCAAAAGAAAGGTTCAACTCTGTTAGTTGAGGACACACATCACAAAGAAGTTTCTGAGAATGCTTCTGTCTAGATTTTACATGAAGATATTCCCGTTTCCTATGAAATCTTCACATCTTTCCAAATATCCACTTGCAGATTCTACAAAAAGAGTGTTTCCAAACTGCTGTATCAAAAGAAAGGTTCAACTCTCTTAGTTGAGGACACACATCCCAAATAAGTTTCTCAGAAATCCTCTGTCTCGTTTTTATGGGAAGATACTTCCTTTTTCACCGTAGGCCTGAAAGCGCTCGAAATGTCCACTTGCAGATACTGCAGAAAGAGTGTTTCAAACCTGCTCTATTAAACGGAATGTTCAGCTCTGAGGCTTGAATGCAGATATCACAAAGTAGTTTCTGACAGTGCTTCTGTCTAGATTTTAGAAGATATTCAGGTTTCCAATGAAATCCTTAGAACTATCTTGATATCCACATACAGATTCTACAAAAAGAGTGTTTCCAAACTGCTCTATAAAAAGAAAGTTTCATCTCTATTAGTTGAGGACACTCATCACAAAAAGTTTCTGAGAATGCTTCTGTCTAGATTTTATATGAAGATATTCCCGTTTCCAACGAAATCTTCACAGTTATCCAAATATCGACTTGCAGATTCTACAAAAAGAGTGTTTCCAAACTGCTCTATCAAAAGAAAGTTTCAACTCTGTTAGTTGAGGACACACATGACAAATAAGTTTCGGAGAATGCTTCTGTGTAGATTTAATGGGGAGATATTTCGTTTTTCACCATAGGCCCGAATGCGCTCGAAATGTCCACTTCCAGACACTACAGAAAGAGGGTTGCCAACCTGCTCTATGAAAGGGAATGTTCAGCTCCGTGAATTGAATGCAGATTTCACAAAGTAGTTTCTGACAGTGCTTCTGTCTAGATTTCAGATGAAGATATTCCCGTTTCCCATGAAATCGTTAGAACTATCTAGATATCCACTTACAGATTCTACAAAAAGAGTGTTTCGAAAGTGCTCTGTCAAAAGAAAGGTTCAACTCTGTTAGTTGAGGACACTCGTCACGAAGAAGTTTCTGAGAATGCTTTTGTCAAGATTTTATATGAAGATATTCCCGTTTCCTATGAAATCTTCACAGTTATCCAAATATCCACTTGAAGATTCTACAAAAAGAGTGTTTCCAAACTGCTGTAGCAAAAGAAATGTTGAACTCTGTTAGTTGAGGACAAACATCACAAAGAAGTTTCTGAGAATGCTTCTGTCAAGATTTTATATGAAGATATTACCGTTTCCAACGAAATCTTCACAGTTATCCAAATATCCACTTGCAGATTCTACAAAAAGAGTGTTTCCAAACTGCTATATCAAAAGAAATGATCAAGTCTGTTATTGGAGTAAACTCATCCTAAATAAGTTTCTTAGAATGCTTCTGTCTAGATTTTATGGGATGATACTTCCTTTTTCACCATAGGCCTGAAAGCGCTCGAAATGTCCACTTCCAGATACTACAGAAAGACTGTTTCAAACCTACTCTATGAAAGGGAATGTTCAGCTCTGTGACTTGAATGCAGATATCACAAAGTAGTTTCTGACAGCCCTTCTGTCTAGATTTTAGATGAAGATATTCCCGTTTCCAACGAAATCATCACAGTTATCCAAATATCCACTTACAGATTCTACAAAAACATTTTCCAAACTGCTGTATCCAAAGAAAGGTTCAACTCTGTTAGTTGAGGACACACATCACAAAGAAGTTTCTGAGAATGCTTCTGTCTAGATTTTATATGAAGATATTCCCGTTTCCAATGAAATCTTCACAGTTATGCAAATATCCACTTGAAGATTCTACAAAAAGAGTGTTTCCAAACTGCTGTAGCAAAAGAAATGTTGAACTCTGTTAGTTGAGGACAAACATCACAAAGAAGTTTCTGAGAATGCTTCTGTCTAGATTTTAGATGAAGATATTCCCGTTTCCAACGAAATCATCACAGTTAAACAAATATCCACTTGCAGATTCTACAAAAAGAGTGTTTCCAAACTGCTCTATCCAAAGAAAGGTTCAACTCTGTTAGTTGAGGACACACATCACAAAGAAGTTTCTGAGAATGCTTCCGTCTAGATTTTAAATGAAGATATTCCCGTTTCCAACGAAATCCTCAGAGCTCTCCCAATATCCACTTACAGATTCTACAAAAAGAGTGTTTCCAAACTGCTGTAGCAAAAGAAAGGTTCAACTCTGTTAGTTGAGGACACACATCACAAAGAAGTTTCTGAGAATGCTTCTGTCTAGATTTTACATGAAGATATTCCCGTTTCCTATGAAATCTTCACAGCTTTCCAAATATCCACTTGCAGATTCTACAAAAAGAGTGTTTCCAAACTGCTGTATCAAAAGAAAGGTTCAACTCTCTTAGTTGAGGACACACATCCCAAATAAGTTTCTGAGAAATCTTCTGTCTCGTTTTTATGGGAGGATACTTCCTTTTTCACCGTAGGCCTGAAAGCGCTCGAAATGTCCACTTGCAGATACTGCAGAAAGAGTGTTTCAAACCTGCTCTATTAAACGGAATGTTCAGCTCTGAGGCTTGAATGCAGATATCACAAAGTAGTTTCTGACAGTGCTTCTGTCTAGATTTCAGAAGAAGATATTCCCGTTTCCAATGAAATCGTTAGAACTATCTTGATATCCACATACAGATTCTACAAAAAGAGTGTTTCCAAACTGCTCTAGAAAAAGAAAGGTTCAACTCTGTTAGTTGAGGACACTCATCACAAAGAAGTTTCTGAGAATGCTTCTGTCTAGATTTTATATGAAGATATTCCCGTTTCCAATGAAATCTTCACAGTTATCCAAACATCGACTTGCAGATTCTACAAAAAGAGTGTTTCCAAACTGCTCTATCAAAAGAAAGTTTCAACTCTGTTAGTTGAGGACACACATCCCAAATAAGTTTCTGAGAACGCTTCTGTGTAGATTTAAAGGGGAGATATTTCGTTTTTCACCATAGGCCCGAATGCGCTCGAAATGTCCACTTCCAGACACTACAGAAAGAGGGTTTCCAACCTGCTCAATGAAAGGGAATGTTCAGCTCCGTGAGTTGAATGTAGATATCACAAAGTAGTTTCTGACAGTGCTTCTGTCTAGATTTCAGATGAAGATATTCCCGTTTCCAATGAAATCGTTAGAACTATCTAGATATCCACATACAGATTCTACAAAAAGAGTGTTTCGAAAGTGCTCTGTCAAAAGAAAGGTTCAACTCTGTTAGTTGAGGACACTCGTCACGAAGAAGTTTCTGAGAATGCTTTTGTCAAGATTTTATATGAAGGTATTCCCGTTTCCAACGAAATCTTCACAGTTATCCAAATATCCACTTGAAGATTCTACAAAAAGAGTGTTTCCAAACTGCTGTAGCAAAAGAAATGTTGAACTCTGTTAGTTGAGGACAAACATCACAAAGAGGTTTCTGAGAAAGCTTCTGTCAAGATTTTATATGAAGATATTACCGTTTCCAACGAAATCTTTACAGTTATCCAAATATCCACTTGCAGATTCTACAAAAAGAGTGTTTCCAAACTGCCATATCAAAAGAAATGATCAAGTCTGTTAGTGGAGTAAACTCATCCTAAATAAGTTTCTTAGAATGCTTTTGTCTAGATTTTATGGGATGATAATTCCTTTTTCACCATAGGCCTGAAAGCGCTCGAAATGTCCACTTCCAGATACTACAGAAAGACTGTTTCAAACCTACTCTATGAAAGGGAATGTTCAGCTCTGTGACTTGAATGCAGATATCACAAAGTAGTTTCTGACAGCCCTTCTGTCTAGATTTTAGATGAAGATATTCCCGTTTCCAATGAAATCATCACAGTTATCCAAATATCCACTTATAGATTCTACAAAAACAGTGTTTCCACACTGCTGTATCCAAAGAAAGGTTCAACTCTGTTAGTTGAGGACAAACATCACAAAGAAGTTTCTGAGAATGCTTCTGTCTGGATTTTATATGAAGATATTCCCGTTTCCAATGAAATCTTCACAGTTATGCAAATATCCACTTGAAGATTCTACAAAAAGAGTGTTTCCAAACTGCTGTAGCAAAAGAAATGTTGAACTCTGTTAGTTGAGGACAAACATCACAAAGAAGTTTCTGAGAATGCTTCTGTCTAGATTTTAGATGGAGATATTCCCGTTTCCAACGAAATCATCACAGTTAAACAAATATCCACTTGCAGATTCTACAAAAAGAGTGTTTCCAAACTGCTCTATCCAAAGAAAGGTTCAACTCTGTTAGTTGAGGACACACATCACAAAGAAGTTTCTGAGAATGCTTCTGTCTAGATTTTAAATGAAGATATTCCCATTTCCAACGAAATCCTCAGAGCTGTCCCAATATCCACTTACAGATTCTACAAAAAGAGTGTTTCCAAACTGCTGTATCAAAAGAAATGTTCAACTCTGTTTGTGGAGGACACACATCACAAAGAAGTTTCTGAGAATGCTTCTGTCTAGATTTTACATGAAGATATTCCCGTTTCCTATGAAATCTTCACAGCTTTCCAAATATCCACTTGCAGATTCTACAAAAAGAGTGTTTCCAAACTGCTGTATCCAAAGAAAGGTTCATCTCTGTTAGTTGAGGACACACATCACAAAGAAGTTTCTGAGAATGCTTCTGTCTAGATTTTAAACGAAGATATTGCCGTTTCCAACGAAATCGTTAGGACTATCTAGATATCCAATTACACATTCCACAAAAAGAGTGTTTCCAAACTGCTCTATCAAAAGAAAGGTGCAACTCTGTTAGTTGAGGACACTCATCACAAAGACGTTTCTGAGAATGCTTCTGTCTAGATTTTATATGAAGATATTCCCGTTTCCAACGAAATCTTCATGGTTATCCAAACATCGACTTCCAGATTATACAAAAAGATTGTTTCCAAACTGCTCTATCAAAAGAAAGGTATAATTCTGTTAGTTGAGGACACACATCCCAAATAAGTTTCTGAGGATGCTTCTGTCTAGATTTTATGGGAAGATATTTCGTTTTTTACCATAGGCCCGAAAGCGCTCGAAATGTCCACTTCCAGACACTACAGAAAGAGGGTTTCAAACCTGCTATATGAAAGGGAATGTTCAGCTCTGTGACTTAAATGCAGATATCACAAAGTAGTTTCTGAAAGTGCTTCTGTCTAGATTTCAGATGAAGATATTCCCGTTTCCAATGAAATCATTAGAACTATCTAGATATCCACTTACAGATTCTACAAAAAGAGTGTTTCCAAAGTGCTCTGTCAAAAGAAAGGTTCAACTCTGTTAGTTGAGGACACTCGTCACGAAGAAGTTTCTGAGAATGCTTCTGTCTAGATTTTATATGAAGATATTCCCGTTTCCAACGAAATCTTCATGGTTATCCAAACATCGACTTCCAGATTATACAAAAAGATTGTTTCCAAACTGCTCTATCAAAAGAAAGGTATAATTCTGTTAGTTGAGGACACACATCCCAAATAAGTTTCTGAGGATGCTTCTGTCTAGATTTTATGGGAAGATATTTCGTTTTTTACCATAGGCCCGAAAGCGCTCGAAATGTCCACTTCCTGACACTACAGAAAGAGGGTTTCAAACCTGCTATATGAAAGGGAATGTTCAGCTCTGTGACTTAAATGCAGATATCACAAAGTAGTTTCTGAAAGTGCTTCTGTCTAGATTTCAGATGAAGATATTCCCGTTTCCAATGAAATCATTAGAACTATCTAGATATCCACTTACAGATTCTACAAAAAGAGTGTTTCCAAAGTGCTCTGTCAAAAGAAAGGTTCAACTCTGTTAGTTGAGGACACTCCTCACAAAGAAGTTTCTGAGAATGCTTCTGTCTAGATTTTATATGAAGATATTCCCGTTTCCAACGAAATCTTCACAGTTATCCAAATATCCACTTGAAGATTCTACAAAAAGAGTGTTTCCAAACTGCTGTAGCAAGAGTAATTTTGCGCTCTGTTAGTTGAGGACACACATCACAAAGAAGTTTCTGAGAATGCTTCTGTCTAGGTTTTATACGAAGATATTACCGTTTCCAACGAAATCTTCACAGTTATCCAAATATCCACTTGCAGAATCTACAAAAAGAGTGTTTCCAAACTGCTATATCAAAAGAAAGGATCAACTCTGTTAGTTGAGGAAACACATCCCAAATAAGTTTCTGAGAATGCTTCTGTCTAGATTTTATGGGATGATATTTCCTTTTTCACCATAGGCCTGAAATCGCTCGAAATGTCCACTTCCAGATACTACAGAAAGACTGTTTCAAACCTACTCTATGAATGGAAATGTTCAGCTCTGTGACTTGAATGCAGATATCGCAAAGTAGTTTCAGACAGCGCTTCTGTCTAGATTTTAGATGAAGGTATTCCCGTTTCCAACGAAATCATCACATTTATCCAAATATCCACTTACATATTCTACAAAAAGAGTGTTTCCAAACTGCTCTATCCAAAGAAAGGTTCAACTCTGTTAGTTGAGGACACACATCACAAAGAAGTTTCTTAGAATGCTTCTGTCTAGATTTTAAATGAAGATATTCCCATTTCCAATGAAATCCTCATAGCAAACCCATTATAAACTTACAGATTCTACAAAAAGAGTGATTCCAAATTGCTGTATCAAAAGAAAGGTTGAACTCTGTTAGTTCAGGACACACATCACAAAGAAGTTTCTGAGAATGCTTCTGTCTAGATTTTACATGAAGACATTCCCGTTTCCTACGAAATCTTCACAACTTTCCAAATATCCTCTTGCAGATTCTACAAAAAGAGTGTTTCCAAACTGCTGTATCAAAAGAAAGGTTCAGCTCTCTTAGTTGACGACACACATCCCAAATAAGATTCTGAGAAAGCCTCTGTCTCGTTTTTATGGGAAGATACTTCCTTTTTCACCGTAGGCCTGAAAGCGCTCGAAATGTCCACTTCCAGATACTGCAGAAAGAGTTTTTCAAACCTGCTCTATGAAACGGAATGTTCAGCTCTGAGGCTTGAATGCAGATATCACAAAGTAGTTTCTGACAGTGCTTCTGTCTAGATTTTAGAAGAAGATATTCCCGTTTCCAATGAAATCGTTAGAACTATCTTGATATCCACATACAGATTCTACAAAAAGAGTTTTTCCAAACTGCTCTATAAAAAAAAAGGTTCAACTCTGTTAGTTGAGGACACTCATCACAAAGAAGTTTCTGAGAATGCTTCTGTCTAGATTTTATATGAAGATTTTCCCGTTTCCAATGAAATCTTCACAGTTATCCAAACATCGACTTGCAGATTCTACAAAAAGAGTGTTTCCAAACTGCTCTATCAAAAGAAAGTATCAACTCTGTTAGTTGAGGACACACATGCCAAATAAGTTTCGGAGAATGCTTCTGTGTAGATTTAATGGGGAGATATTTCGTTTTTCACCATAGGCCCGAATGCGCTCGAAATGTCCACTTCCAGACACTACAGAAAGAGGGTTTCCAACCTGCTCAATGAAAGGGAATGTTCAGCTCCGTGAGTTGAATGTAGATATCACAAAGTAGTTTCTGACAGTGCTTCTGTCTAGATTTCAGATGAAGATATTCCCGTTTCCAATGAAATCGTTAGAACTATCTAGATATCCACTTACAGATTCTACAAAAAGAGTGTTTCGAAAGTGCTCTGTCAAAAGAAAGGTTCAACTCTGTTAGTTGAGGACACTCATCACGAAGAAGTTTCTGAGAATGCTTTTGTCAAGATTTTATATGAAGGTATTCCCGTTTCCAACGAAATCTTCACAGTTATCCAAATATCCACTTGAAGATTCTACAAAAAGAGTGTTTCCAAACTGCTGTAGCAAAAGAAATGTTGAACTCTGTTAGTTGAGGACAAACATCACAAAGAGGTTTCTGAGAAAGCTTCTGTCAAGATTTTATATGAAGATATTACCGTTTCCAACGAAATCTTTACAGTTATCCAAATATCCACTTGCAGATTCTACAAAAAGAGTGTTTCCAAACTGCCATATCAAAAGAAATGATCAAGTCTGTTAGTGGAGTAAACTCATCCTAAATAAGTTTCTTAGAATGCTTTTGTCTAGATTTTATGGGATGATAATTCCTTTTTCACCATAGGCCTGAAAGCGCTCGAAATGTCCACTTCCAGATACTACAGAAAGACTGTTTCAAACCTACTCTATGAAAGGGAATGTTCAGCTCTGTGACTTGAATGCAGATATCACAAAGTAGTTTCTGACAGCCCTTCTGTCTAGATTTTAGATGAAGATATTCCCGTTTCCAACGAAATCATGACAGTTATCCAAATATCCACTTACAGATTCTACAAAAACAGTGTTTCCAAACTGCTGTATCCAAAGAAAGGTTCAACTCTGTTAGTTGAGGACACACATCACAAAGAAGTTTCTGAGAATGCTTCTGTCTAGATTTTATATGAAGATATTCCCGTTTCCAATGAAATCTTCACAGTTATGCAAATATCCACTTGAAGATTCTACAAAAAGAGTGTTTCCAAACTGCTGTAGCAAAAGAAATGTTGAACTCTGTTAGTTGAGGACAAACATCACAAAGAAGTTTCTGAGAATGCTTCTGTCTAGATTTTAGATGAAGATATTCCCGTTTCCAACAAAATCATCACAGTTAAACAAATATCCACTTACAGATTCTACAAAAAGAGTGTTTCCAAACTGCTCTATCCAAAGAAAGGTTCAACTCTGTTAGTTGAGGACACACATCAGAAAGAAGGTTCTGAGAATGCTTCTGTCTAGATTTTACATGAAGATATTCCCGTTTCCAACGAAATCCTCAGAGCTGTCCCAACATCCACTTACAGATTCTACAAAAAGTGTGTTTCCAAACTGCTGTATCAAAAGAAAGGTTCAACTCTGTTAGTTGAGGACACACATCACAAAGAAGTTTCTGAGAATGCTTCTGTCTAGATTTTACATGAAGATATTCCCGTTTCCTATGAAATCTTCACATCTTTCCAAATATCCACTTGCAGATTCTACAAAAAGAGTGTTTCCAAACTGCTGTATCAAAAGAAAGGTTCAACTCTCTTAGTTGAGGACACACATCCCAAATAAGTTTCTGAGAAATCCTCTGTCTCCTTTTTATGGGAAGATACTTCCTTTTTCACCGTAGGCCTGAAAGCGCTCGAAATGTCCACTTGCAGATACTGCAGAAAGAGTGTTTCAAACCTGCTCTATGAAACGGAATGTTCAGCTCTGAGGCTTGAATGCAGATATCACAAAGTAGTTTCTGACAGTGCTTCTGTCTAGATTTTAGAAGATATTCAGGTTTCCAATGAAATCGTTAGAACTATCTTGATATCCACATACAGATTCTACAAAAAGAGTGTTTCCAAACTGCTCTATAAAAAGAAAGTTTCATCTCTATTAGTTGAGGACACTCATCACAAAGAAGTTTCTGAGAATGCTTCTGTCTAGATTTTATATGAAGATATTCCCGTTTCCAACGAAATCTTCACAGTTATCCAAATATCGACTTGCAGATTCTACAAAAAGAGTGTTTCCAAACTGCTCTATCAAAAGAAACTTTCAACTCTGTTAGTTGAGGACACACATGACAAATAAGTTTCGGAGAATGCTTCTGTGTAGATTTAATGGGGAGATATTTCGTTTTTCACCATAGGCCCGAATGCGCTCGAAATGTCCACTTCCAGACACTACAGAAAGAGGGTTGCCAACCTGCTCTATGAAAGGGAATGTTCAGCTCCGTGAATTGAATGCAGATTTCACAAAGTAGTTTCTGTCAGTGCTTCTGTCTAGATTTCAGATGAAGATATTCCCGTTTCCCATGAAATCGTTAGAACTATCTAGATATCCACTTACAGATTCTACAAAAAGAGTGTTTCGAAAGTGCTCTGTCAAAAGAAAGGTTCAACTCTGTTAGTTGAGGACACTCGTCACGAAGAAGTTTCTGAGAATGCTTTTGTCAAGATTTTATATGAAGATATTCCCGTTTCCTATGAAATCTTCACAGTTATGCAAATATCCACTTGAAGATTCTACAAAAAGAGTGTTTCCAAACTGCTGTAGCAAAAGAAATGTTGAACTCTGTTAGTTGAGGACAAACATCACAAAGAAGTTTCTGAGAATGCTTCTGTCTAGATTTTAGATGAAGATATTCCCGTTTCCAACGAAATCATCACAGTTCAACAAATATCCACTTGCAGATTCTACAAAAAGAGTGTTTCCAAACTGCTCTATCCAAAGAAAGGTTCAACTCTGTTAGTTGAGGACACACATCAGAAAGAAGTTTCTGAGAATGCTTCTGTCTAGATTTTAAATGAAGATATTCCCGTTTCCTATGAAATCTTCACAGTTATCCAAATATCCACTTGAAGATTCTACAAAAAGAGTGTTTCCAAACTGCTGTAGCAAAAGAAATGTTGAACTCTGTTAGTTGAGGACAAACATCACAAAGAAGTTTCTGAGAATGCTTCTGTCAAGATTTTATATGAAGATATTACCGTTTCCAACGAAATCTTCACAGTTATCCAAATATCCACTTGCAGATTCTACAAAAAGAGTGTTTCCAAACTGCTATATCAAAAGAAATGATCAAGTCTGTTATTGGAGTAAACTCATCCTAAATAAGTTTCTTAGAATGCTTCTGTCTAGATTTTATGGGATGATACTTCCTTTTTCACCATAGGCCTGAAAGCGCTCGAAATGTCCACTTCCAGATACTACAGAAAGACTGTTTCAAACCTACTCTATGAAAGGGAATGTTCAGCTCTGTGACTTGAATGCAGATATCACAAAGTAGTTTCTGACAGCCCTTCTGTCTAGATTTTAGATGAAGATATTCCCGTTTCCAACGAAATCATCACAGTAATCCAAATATCCACTTACAGATTCTACAAAAACATTTTCCAAACTGCTGTATCCAAAGAAAGGCTCAACTCTGTTAGTTGAGGACACACATCACAAAGAAGTTTCTGAGAATGCTTCTGTCTAGATTTTATATGAAGATATTCCCGTTTCCAATGAAATCTTCACAGTTATGCAAATATCCACTTGAAGATTCTACAAAAAGAGTGTTTCCAAACTGCTGTAGCAAAAGAAATGTTGAACTCTGTTAGTTGAGGACAAACATCACAAAGAAGTTTCTGAGAATGCTTCTGTCTAGATTTTAGATGAAGATATTCCCGTTTCCAACGAAATCATCACAGTTAAACAAATATCCACTTGCAGATTCTACAAAAAGAGTGTTTCCAAACTGCTCTATCCAAAGAAAGGTTCAACTCTGTTAGTTGAGGACACACATCACAAAGAAGTTTCTGAGAATGATTCCGTCTAGATTTTAAATGAAGATATTCCCGTTTCCAACGAAATCCTCAGAGCTCTCCCAATATCCACTTACAGATTCTACAAAAAGAGTGTTTCCAAACTGCTGTAGCAAAAGAAAGGTTCAACACTGTTAGTTGAGGACACACATCACAAAGAAGTTTCTGAGAATGCTTCTGTCTAGATTTTACATGAAGATATTCCCGTTTCCTATGAAATCTTCACAGCTTTCCAAATATCCACTTGCAGATTCTACAAAAAGAGTGTTTCCAAACTGCTGTATCAAAAGAAAGGTTCAACTCTCTTAGTTGAGGACACACATCCAAAATAAGTTTCTGAGAAATCTTCTGTCTCGTTTTTATGGGAGGATACTTCCTTTTTCACCGTAGGCCTGAAAGCGCTCGAAATGTCCACTTGCAGATACTGCAGAAAGAGTGTTTCAAACCTGCTCTATGAAACGGAATGTTCAGCTCTGAGGCTTGAATGCAGATGTCACAAAGTAGTTTCTGACAGTGCTTCTGTCTAGATTTCAGAAGAAGATATTCCCGTTTCCAATGAAATCGTTAGAACTATCTTGATATCCACATACAGATTCTACAAAAAGAGTGTTTCCAAACTGCTCTAGAAAAAGAAAGGTTCAACTCTGTTAGTTGAGGACACTCATCACAAAGAAGTTTCTGAGAATGCTTCTGTCTAGATTTTATATGAAGATATTCCCGTTTCCAACGAAATCTTCACAGTTATCCAAACATCGACTTGCAGATTCTACAAAAAGAGTGTTTCCAAACTGCTCTATCAAAAGAAAGTTTCAACTCTGTTAGTTGAGGACACACATCCCAAATAAGTTTCTGAGAACGCTTCTGTGTAGATTTAAAGGGGAGATATTTCGTTTTTCACCATAGGCCCGAATGCGCTCGAAATGTCCACTTCCAGACACTACAGAAAGAGGGTTTCCAACCTGCTCAATGAAAGGGAATGTTCAGCTCCGTGAGTTGAATGTAGATATCACAAAGTAGTTTCTGACAGTGCTTCTGTCTAGATTTCAGATGAAGATATTCCCGTTTCCAATGAAATCGTTAGAACTATCTAGATATCCACTTACAGATTCTACAAAAAGAGTGTTTCGAAAGTGCTCTGTCAAAAGAAAGGTTCAACTCTGTTAGTTGAGGACACTCATCACGAAGAAGTTTCTGAGAATGCTTTTGTCAAGATTTTATATGAAGGTATTCCCGTTTCCAACGAAATCTTCACAGTTATCCAAATATCCACTTGAAGATTCTACAAAAAGAGTGTTTCCAAACTGCTGTAGCAAAAGAAATGTTGAACTCTGTTAGTTGACGACAAACATCACAAAGAGGTTTCTGAGAAAGCTTCTGTCAAGATTTTATATGAAGATATTACCGTTTCCAACGAAATCTTTACAGTTATCCAAATATCCACTTGCAGATTCTACAAAAAGAGTGTTTCCAAACTGCCATATCAAAAGAAATGATCAAGTCTGTTAGTGGAGTAAACTCATCCTAAATAAGTTTCTTAGAATGCTTTTGTCTAGATTTTATGGGATGATAATTCCTTTTTCACCATAGGCCTGAAAGCGCTCGAAATGTCCACTTCCAGATACTACAGAAAGACTGTTTCAAACCTACTCTATGAAAGGGAATGTTCAGCTCTGTGACTTGAATGCAGATATCACAAAGTAGTTTCTGACAGCCCTTCTGTCTAGATTTTAGATGAAGATATTCCCGTTTCCAATGAAATCATCACAGTTATCCAAATATCCACTTATAGATTCTACAAAAACAGTGTTTCCACACTGCTGTATCCAAAGAAAGGTTCAACTCTGTTAGTTGAGGACACACATCACAAAGAAGTTTCTGAGAATGCTTCTGTCTAGATTTTATATGAAGATATTCCCGTTTCCAATGAAATCTTCACATTTATGCAAATATCCACTTGAAGATTCTACAAAAAGAGTGTTTCCAAACTGCTGTAGCAAAAGAAATGTTGAACTCTGTTAGTTGAGGACAAACATCACAAAGAAGTTTCTGAGAATGCTTCTGTCTAGATTTTAGATGGAGATATTCCCGTTTCCAACGAAATCATCACAGTTAAACAAATATCCACTTGCAGATTCTACAAAAAGAGTGTTTCCAAACTGCTCTATCCAAAGAAAGGTTCAACTCTGTTAGTTGAGGACACACATCACAAAGAAGTTTCTGAGAATGCTTCTGTCTAGACTTTAAATGAA
Source organism: Gorilla gorilla gorilla (assembly GCF_029281585.2). Classification (NCBI taxonomy): domain Eukaryota; kingdom Metazoa; phylum Chordata; class Mammalia; order Primates; family Hominidae; genus Gorilla; species Gorilla gorilla. The sequence goes on from NC_073237.2 coordinate 19,834,959, forward strand.
GATATTCCCATTTCCAACGAAATCCTCAGAGCTGTCCCAATATCCACTTACAGATTCTACAAAAAGAGTGTTTCCAAACTGCTGTATCAAAAGAAATGTTCAACTCTGTTTGTGGAGGACACACATCACAAAGAAGTTTCTGAGAATGCTTCTGTCTAGATTTTACATGAAGATATTCCCGTTTCCTATGAAATCTTCACAGCTTTCCAAATATCCTCTTGCAGATTCTACAAAAAGAGTGTTTCCAAACTGCTGTATCCAAAGAAAGGTTCATCTCTGTTAGTTGAGGACACACATCACAAAGAAGTTTCTGAGAATGCTTCTGTCTAGATTTTAAACGAAGATATTGCCGTTTCCAACGAAATCGTTAGGACTATCTAGATATCCAATTACACATTCCACAAAAAGAGTGTTTCCAAACTGCTCTATCAAAAGAAAGGTGCAACTCTGTTAGTTGAGGACACTCATCACAAAGACGTTTCTGAGAATGCTTCTGTCTAGATTTTATATGAAGATATTCCCGTTTCCAACGAAATCTTCATGGTTATCCAAACATCGACTTCCAGATTATACAAAAAGATTGTTTCCAAACTGCTCTATCAAAAGAAAGGTATAATTCTGTTAGTTGAGGACACACATCCCAAATAAGTTTCTGAGGATGCTTCTGTCTAGATTTTATGGGAAGATATTTCGTTTTTTACCATAGGCCCGAAAGCGCTCGAAATGTCCACTTCCAGACACTACAGAAAGAGGGTTTCAAACCTGCCATATGAAAGGGAATGTTCAGCTCTGTGACTTAAATGCAGATATCACAAAGTAGTTTCTGAAAGTGCTTCTGTCTAGATTTCAGATGAAGATATTCCCGTTTCCAATGAAATCATTAGAACTATCTAGATATCCACTTACAGATTCTACAAAAAGAGTGTTTCCAAAGTGCTCTGTCAAAAGAAAGGTTCAACTCTGATAGTTGAGGACACTCGTCACGAAGAAGTTTCTGAGAATGCTTCTGTCTAGATTTTATATGAAGATATTCCCGTTTCCAACGAAATCTTCATGGTTATCCAAACATCGACTTCCAGATTATACAAAAAGATTGTTTCCAAACTGCTCTATCAAAAGAAAGGTATAATTCTGTTAGTTGAGGACACACATCCCAAATAAGTTTCTGAGGATGCTTCTGTCTAGATTTTATGGGAAGATATTTCGTTTTTTACCATAGGCCCGAAAGCGCTCGAAATGTCCACTTCCAGACACTACAGAAAGAGGGTTTCAAACCTGCTATATGAAAGGGAATGTTCAGCTCTGTGACTTAAATGCAGATATCACAAAGTAGTTTCTGAAAGTGCTTCTGTCTAGATTTCAGATGAAGATATTCCCGTTTCCAATGAAATCATTAGAACTATCTAGATATCCACTTACAGATTCTACAAAAAGAGTGTTTCCAAAGTGCTCTGTCAAAAGAAAGGTTCAACTCTGTTAGTTGAGGACACTCCTCACAAAGAAGTTTCTGAGAATGCTTCTGTCTAGATTTTATATGAAGATATTCCCGTTTCCAACGAAATCTTCACAGTTATCCAAATATCCACTTGAAGATTCTACAAAAAGAGTGTTTCCAAACTGCTGTAGCAAGAGTAATTTTGTGCTCTGTTAGTTGAGGACACACATCACAAAGAAGTTTCTGAGAATGCTTCTGTCTAGGTTTTATACGAAGATATTACCGTTTCCAACGAAATCTTCACAGTTATCCAAATATCCACTTGCAGAATCTACAAAAAGAGTGTTTCCAAACTGCTATATCAAAAGAAAGGATCAACTCTGTTAGTTGAGGAAACACATCCCAAATAAGTTTCTGAGAATGCTTCTGTCTAGATTTTATGGGATGATATTTCCTTTTTCACCATAGGCCTGAAATCGCTCGAAATGTCCACTTCCAGATACTACAGAAAGACTGTTTCAAACCTACTCTATGAATGGAAATGTTCAGCTCTGTGACTTGAATGCAGATATCGCAAAGTAGTTTCAGACAGCGCTTCTGTCTAGATTTTAGATGAAGGTATTCCCGTTTCCAACGAAATCATCACAGTTATCCAAATATCCACTTACATATTCTACAAAAAGAGTGTTTCCAAACTGCTCTATCCAAAGAAAGGTTCAACTCTGTTAGTTGAGGACACACATCACAAAGAAGTTTCTGAGAATGCTTCTGTCTAGATTTTAAATGAAGATATTCCCATTTCCAATGAAATCCTCATAGCAAACCCATTATAAACTTACAGATTCTACAAAAAGAGTGATTCCAAATTGCTGTATCAAAAGAAAGGTTGAACTCTGTTAGTTCAGGACACACATCACAAAGAAGTTTCTGAGAATGCTTCTGTCTAGATTTTACATGAAGACATTCCCGTTTCCTACGAAATCTTCACAACTTTCCAAATATCCTCTTGCAGATTCTACAAAAAGAGTGTTTCCAAACTGCTGTATCAAAAGAAAGGTTCAGCTCTCTTAGTTGACGACACACATCCCAAATAAGATTCTGAGAAAGCCTCTGTCTCGTTTTTATGGGAAGATACTTCCTTTTTCACCGTAGGCCTGAAAGCGCTCGAAATGTCCACTTCCAGATACTGCAGAAAGAGTTTTTCAAACCTGCTCTATGAAACGGAATGTTCAGCTCTGAGGCTTGAATGCAGATATCACAAAGTAGTTTCTGACAGTGCTTCTGTCTAGATTTTAGAAGAAGATATTCCCGTTTCCAATGAAATCGTTAGAACTATCTTGATATCCACATACAGATTCTACAAAAAGAGTTTTTCCAAACTGCTCTATAAAAAAAAAGGTTCAACTCTGTTAGTTGAGGACACTCATCACAAAGAAGTTTCTGAGAATGCTTCTGTCTAGATTTTATATGAAGATTTTCCCGTTTCCAATGAAATCTTAACAGTTATCCAAACATCGACTTGCAGATTCTACAAAAAGAGTGTTTCCAAACTGCTCTATCAAAAGAAAGTATCAACTCTGTTAGTTGAGGACACACATGCCAAATAAGTTTCGGAGAATGCTTCTGTGTAGATTTAATGGGGAGATATTTCGTTTTTCACCATAGGCCCGAATGCGCTCGAAATGTCCACTTCCAGACACTACAGAAAGAGGGTTTCCAACCTGCTCAATGAAAGGGAATGTTCAGCTCCGTGAGTTGAATGTAGATATCACAAAGTAGTTTCTGACAGTGCTTCTGTCTAGATTTCAGATGAAGATATTCCCGTTTCCAATGAAATCGTTAGAACTATCTAGATATCCACTTACAGATTCTACAAAAAGAGTGTTTCGAAAGTGCTCTGTCAAAAGAAAGGTTCAACTCTGTTAGTTGAGGACACTCATCACGAAGAAGTTTCTGAGAATGCTTTTGTCAAGATTTTATATGAAGGTATTCCCGTTTCCAACGAAATCTTCACAGTTATCCAAATATCCACTTGAAGATTCTACAAAAAGAGTGTTTCCAAACTGCTGTAGCAAAAGAAATGTTGAACTCTGTTAGTTGAGGACAAACATCACAAAGAGGTTTCTGAGAAAGCTTCTGTCAAGATTTTATATGAAGATATTACCGTTTCCAACGAAATCTTTACAGTTATCCAAATATCCACTTGCAGATTCTACAAAAAGAGTGTTTCCAAACTGCCATATCAAAAGAAATGATCAAGTCTGTTAGTGGAGTAAACTCATCCTAAATAAGTTTCTTAGAATGCTTTTGTCTAGATTTTATGGGATGATAATTCCTTTTTCACCATAGGCCTGAAAGCGCTCGAAATGTCCACTTCCAGATACTACAGAAAGACTGTTTCAAACCTACTCTATGAAAGGGAATGTTCAGCTCTGTGACTTGAATGCAGATATCACAAAGTAGTTTCTGACAGCCCTTCTGTCTAGATTTTAGATGAAGATATTCCCGTTTCCAACGAAATCATCACAGTTATCCAAATATCCACTTACAGATTCTACAAAAACAGTGTTTCCAAACTGCTGTATCCAAAGAAAGGTTCAACTCTGTTAGTTGAGGACACACATCACAAAGAAGTTTCTGAGAATGCTTCTGTCTAGATTTTATATGAAGATATTCCCGTTTCCAATGAAATCTTCACAGTTATGCAAATATCCACTTGAAGATTCTACAAAAAGAGTGTTTCCAAACTGCTGTAGCAAAAGAAATGTTGAACTCTGTTAGTTGAGGACAAACATCACAAAGAAGTTTCTGAGAATGCTTCTGTCTAGATTTTAGATGAAGATATTCCCGTTTCCAACAAAATCATCACAGTTAAACAAATATCCACTTACAGATTCTACAAAAAGAGTGTTTCCAAACTGCTCTATCCAAAGAAAGGTTCAACTCTGTTAGTTGAGGACACACATCAGAAAGAAGTTTCTGAGAATGCTTCTGTCTAGATTTTACATGAAGATATTCCCGTTTCCAACGAAATCCTCAGAGCTGTCCCAATATCCACTTACAGATTCTACAAAAAGAGTGTTTCCAAACTGCTGTATCAAAAGAAAGGTTCAACTCTGTTAGTTGAGGACACACATCACAAAGAAGTTTCTGAGAATGCTTCTGTCTAGATTTTACATGAAGATATTCCCGTTTCCTATGAAATCTTCACATCTTTCCAAATATCCACTTGCAGATTCTACAAAAAGAGTGTTTCCAAACTGCTGTATCAAAAGAAAGGTTCAACTCTCTTAGTTGAGGACACACATCCCAAATAAGTTTCTGAGAAATCCTCTGTCTCCTTTTTATGGGAAGATACTTCCTTTTTCACCGTAGGCCTGAAAGCGCTCGAAATGTCCACTTGCAGATACTGCAGAAAGAGTGTTTCAAACCTGCTCTATGAAACGGAATGTTCAGCTCTGAGGCTTGAATGCAGATATCACAAAGTAGTTTCTGACAGTGCTTCTGTCTAGATTTTAGAAGATATTCAGGTTTCCAATGAAATCGTTAGAACTATCTTGATATCCACATACAGATTCTACAAAAAGAGTGTTTCCAAACTGCTCTATAAAAAGAAAGTTTCATCTCTATTAGTTGAGGACACTCATCACAAAGAAGTTTCTGAGAATGCTTCTGTCTAGATTTTATATGAAGATATTCCCGTTTCCAACTAAATCTTCACAGTTATCCAAATATCGACTTGCAGATTCTACAAAAAGAGTGTTTCCAAACTGCTCTATCAAAAGAAAGTTTCAACTCTGTTAGTTGAGGACACACATGACAAATAAGTTTCGGAGAATGCTTCTGTGTAGATTTAATGGGGAGATATTTCGTTTTTCACCATAGGCCCGAATGCGCTCGAAATGTCCACTTCCAGACACTACAGAAAGAGGGTTGACAACCTGCTCTATGAAAGGGAATGTTCAGCTCCGTGAATTGAATGCAGATTTCACAAAGTAGTTTCTGACAGTGCTTCTGTCTAGATTTCAGATGAAGATATTCCCGTTTCCCATGAAATCGTTAGAACTATCTAGATATCCACTTACAGATTCTACAAAAAGAGTGTTTCGAAAGTGCTCTGTCAAAAGAAAGGTTCAACTCTGTTAGTTGAGGACACTCGTCACGAAGAAGTTTCTGAGAATGCTTTTGTCAAGATTTTATATGAAGATATTCCCGTTTCCTATGAAATCTTCACAGTTATCCAAATATCCACTTGAAGATTCTACAAAAAGAGTGTTTCCAAACTGCTGTAGCAAAAGAAATGTTGAACTCTGTTAGTTGAGGACAAACATCACAAAGAAGTTTCTGAGAATGCTTCTGTCAAGATTTTATATGAAGATATTACCGTTTCCAACGAAATCTTCACAGTTATCCAAATATCCACTTGCAGATTCTACAAAAAGAGTGTTTCCAAACTGCCATATCAAAAGAAATGATCAAGTCTGTTAGTGGAGTAAACTCATCCTAAATAAGTTTCTTAGAATGCTTCTGTCTAGATTTTATGGGATGATACTTCCTTTTTCACCATAGGCCTGAAAGCGCTCGAAATGTCCACTTCCAGATACTACAGAAAGACTGTTTCAAACCTACTCTATGAAAGGGAATGTTCAGCTCTGTGACTTGAATGCAGATATCACAAAGTAGTTTCTGACAGCCCTTCTGTCTAGATTTTAGATGAAGATATTCCCGTTTCCAACGAAATCATCACAGTTATCCAAATATCCACTTATAGATTCTACAAAAACAGTGTTTCCACACTGCTGTATCCAAAGAAAGCTTCAACTCTGTTAGTTGAGGACACACATCACAAAGAAGTTTCTGAGAATGCTTCTGTCTAGATTTTATATGAAGATATTCCCGTTTCCAATGAAATCTTCACAGTTATGCAAATATCCACTTGAAGATTCTACAAAAAGAGTGTTTCCAAACTGCTGTAGCAAAAGAAATGTTGAACTCTGTTAGTTGAGGACAAACATCACAAAGAAGTTTCTGAGAATGCTTCTGTCTAGATTTTAGATGGAGATATTCCCGTTTCCAACGAAATCATCACAGTTAAACAAATATCCACTTGCAGATTCTACAAAAAGAGTGTTTCCAAACTGCTCTATCCAAAGAAAGGTTCAACTCTGTTAGTTGAGGACACACATCACAAAGAAGTTTCTGAGAATGCTTCTGTCTAGATTTTAAATGAAGATATTCCCATTTCCAACGAAATCCTCAGAGCTGTCCCAATATCCACTTACAGATTCTACAAAAAGAGTGTTTCCAAACTGCTGTAGCAAAAGAAATGTTCAACTCTGTTTGTGGAGGACACACATCACAAAGAAGTTTCTGAGAATGCTTCTGTCTAGATTTTACATGAAGATATTCCCGTTTCCTATGAAATCTTCACAGCTTTCCAAATATCCACTTGCAGATTCTACAAAAAGAGTGTTTCCAAACTGCTGTATCCAAAGAAAGGTTCATCTCTGTTAGTTGAGGACACACATCACAAAGAAGTTTCTGAGAATGCTTCTGTCTAGATTTTAAACGAAGATATTGCCGTTTCCAACGAAATCGTTAGGACTATCTAGATATCCAATTACACATTCCACAAAAAGAGTGTTTCCAAACTGCTCTATCAAAAGAAAGGTGCAACTCTGTTAGTTGAGGACACTCATCACAAAGACGTTTCTGAGAATGCTTCTGTCTAGATTTTATAAGAAGATATTCCCGTTTCCAACGAAATCTTCATGGTTATCCAAACATCGACTTCCAGATTATACAAAAAGATTGTTTCCAAACTGCTCTATCAAAAGAAAGGTATAATTCTGTTAGTTGAGGACACACATCCCAAATAAGTTTCTGAGGATGCTTCTGTCTAGATTTTATGGGAAGATATTTCGTTTTTTACCATAGGCCCGAAAGCGCTCGAAATGTCCACTTCCAGACACTACAGAAAGAGGGTTTCAAACCTGCTATATGAAAGGGAATGTTCAGCTCTGTGACTTAAATGCAGATATCACAAAGTAGTTTCTGAAAGTGCTTCTGTCTAGATTTCAGATGAAGATATTCCCGTTTCCAATGAAATCATTAGAACTATCTAGATATCCACTTACAGATTCTACAAAAAGAGTGTTTCCAAAGTGCTCTGTCAAAAGAAAGGTTCAACTCTGTTAGTTGAGGACACTCCTCACAAAGAAGTTTCTGAGAATGCTTCTGTCTAGATTTTATATGAAGATATTCCCGTTTCCAACGAAATCTTCACAGTTATCCAAATATCCACTTGAAGATTCTACAAAAAGAGTGTTTCCAAACTGCTGTAGCAAGAGTAATTTTGCGCTCTGTTAGTTGAGGACACACATCACAAAGAAGTTTCTGAGAATGCTTCTGTCTAGGTTTTATACGAAGATATTACCGTTTCCAACGAAATCTTCACAGTTATCCAAATATCCACTTGCAGAATCTACAAAAAGAGTGTTTCCAAACTGCTATATCAAAAGAAAGGATCAACTCTGTTAGTTGAGGAAACACATCCCAAATAAGTTTCTGAGAATGCTTCTGTCTAGATTTTATGGGATGATATTTCCTTTTTCACCATAGGCCTGAAATCGCTCGAAATGTCCCCTTCCAGATACTACAGAAAGACTGTTTCAAACTTACTCTATGAATGGAAATGTTCAGCTCTGTGACTTGAATGCACATATCGCAAAGTAGTTTCAGACAGCGCTTCTGTCTAGATTTTAGATGAAGGTATTCCCGTTTCCAACGAAATCATCACAGTTATCCAAATATCCACTTACATATTCTACAAAAAGAGTGTTTCCAAACTGCTCTATCCAAAGAAAGGTTCAACTCTGTTAGTTGAGGACACACATCACAAAGAAGTTTCTGAGAATGCTTCTGTCTAGATTTTAAATGAAGATATTCCCATTTCCAATGAAATCCTCATAGCAAACCCATTATAAACTTACAGATTCTACATAAAGAGTGATTCCAAATTGCTGTATCAAAAGAAAGGTTGAACTCTGTTAGTTCAGGACACACATCACAAAGAAGTTTCTGAGAATGCTTCTGTCTAGATTTTACATGAAGACATTCCCGTTTCCTACGAAATCTTCACAACTTTCCAAATATCCTCTTGCAGATTCTACAAAAAGAGTGTTTCCAAACTGCTGTATCAAAAGAAAGGTTCAGCTCTCTTAGTTGACGACACACATCCCAAATAAGATTCTGAGAAAGCCTCTGTCTCGTTTTTATGGGAAGATACTTCCTTTTTCACCGTAGGCCTGAAAGCGCTCGAAATGTCCACTTCCAGATACTGCAGAAAGAGTTTTTCAAACGTGCTCTATGAAACGGAATGTTCAGCTCTGAGGCTTGAATGCAGATATCACAAAGTAGTTTCTGACAGTGCTTCTGTCTAGATTTTAGAAGAAGATATTCCCGTTTCCAATGAAATCGTTAGAACTATCTTGATATCCACATACAGATTCTACAAAAAGAGTTTTTCCAAACTGCTCTATAAAAAAAAAGGTTCAACTCTGTTAGTTGAGGACACTCATCACAAAGAAGTTTCTGAGAATGCTTCTGTCTAGATTTTATATGAAGATTTTCCCGTTTCCAATGAAATCTTCACAGTTATCCAAACATCGACTTGCAGATTCTACAAAAAGAGTGTTTCCAAACTGCTCTATCAAAAGAAAGTATCAACTCTGTTAGTTGAGGACACACATGCCAAATAAGTTTCGGAGAATGCTTCTGTGTAGATTTAATGGGGAGATATTTCGTTTTTCACCATAGGCCTGAATGCGCTCGAAATGTCCACTTCCAGACACTACAGAAAGAGGGTTTCCAACCTGCTCAATGAAAGGGAATGTTCAGCTCCGTGAGTTGAATGTAGATATCACAAAGTAGTTTCTGACAGTGCTTCTGTCTAGATTTCAGATGAAGATATTCCCGTTTCCAATGAAATCGTTAGAACTATCTAGATATCCACTTACAGATTCTACAAAAAGAGTGTTTCGAAAGTGCTCTGTCAAAAGAAAGGTTCAACTCTGTTAGTTGAGGACACTCATCACGAAGAAGTTTCTGAGAATGCTTTTGTCAAGATTTTATATGAAGGTATTCCCGTTTCCAACGAAATCTTCACAGTTATCCAAATATCCACTTGAAGATTCTACAAAAAGAGTGTTTCCAAACTGCTGTAGCAAAAGAAATGTTGAACTCTGTTAGTTGAGGACAAACATCACAAAGAGGTTTCTGAGAAAGCTTCTGTCAAGATTTTATATGAAGATATTACCGTTTCCAACGAAATCTTTACAGTTATCCAAATATCCACTTGCAGATTCTACAAAAAGAGTGTTTCCAAACTGCCATATCAAAAGAAATGATCAAGTCTGTTAGTGGAGTAAACTCATCCTAAATAAGTTTCTTAGAATGCTTTTGTCTAGATTTTATGGGATGATAATTCCTTTTTCACCATAGGCCTGAAAGCGCTCGAAATGTCCACTTCCAGATACTACAGAAAGACTGTTTCAAACCTACTCTATGAAAGGGAATGTTCAGCTCTGTGACTTGAATGCAGATATCACAAAGTAGTTTCTGACAGCCCTTCTGTCTAGATTTTAGATGAAGATATTCCCGTTTCCAACGAAATCATCACAGTTATCCAAATATCCACTTACAGATTCTACAAAAACAGTGTTTCCAAACTGCTGTATCCAAAGAAAGGTTCAACTCTGTTAGTTGAGGACACACATCACAAAGAAGTTTCTGAGAATGCTTCTGTCTAGATTTTATATGAAGATATTCCCGTTTCCAATGAAATCTTCACAGTTATGCAAATATCCACTTGAAGATTCTACAAAAAGAGTGTTTCCAAACTGCTGTAGCAAAAGAAATGTTGAACTCTGTTAGTTGAGGACAAACATCACAAAGAAGTTTCTGAGAATGCTTCTGTCTAGATTTTAGATGAAGATATTCCCGTTTCCAACAAAATCATCACAGTTAAACAAATATCCACTTACAGATTCTACAAAAAGAGTGTTTCCAAACTTCTCTATCCAAAGAAAGGTTCAACTCTGTTAGTTGAGGACACACATCAGAAAGAAGTTTCTGAGAATGCTTCTGTCTAGATTTTACATGAAGATATTCCCGTTTCCAACGAAATCCTCAGAGCTGTCCCAATATCCACTTACAGATTCTACAAAAAGAGTGTTTCCAAACTGCTGTATCAAAAGAAAGGTTCAACTCTGTTAGTTGAGGACACACATCACAAAGAAGTTTCTGAGAATGCTTCTGTCTAGATTTTACATGAAGATATTCCCGTTTCCTATGAAATCTTCACATCTTTCCAAATATCCACTTGCAGATTCTACAAAAAGAGTGTTTCCAAACTGCTGTATCAAAAGAAAGGTTCAACTCTCTTAGTTGAGGACACACATCCCAAATAAGTTTCTGAGAAATCCTCTGTCTCGTTTTTATGGGAAGATACTTCCTTTTTCACCGTAGGCCTGAAAGCACTCGAAATGTCCACTTGCAGATACTGCAGAAAGAGTGTTTCAAACCTGCTCTATGAAACGGAATGTTCAGCTCTGAGGCTTGAATGCAGATATCACAAAGTAGTTTCTGACAGTGCTTCTGTCTAGATTTTAGAAGATATTCAGGTTTCCAATGAAATCGTTAGAACTATCTTGATATCCACATACAGATTCTACAAAAAGAGTGTTTCCAAACTGCTCTATAAAAAGAAAGTTTCATCTCTATTAGTTGAGGACACTCATCACAAAGAAGTTTCTGAGAATGCTTCTGTCTAGATTTTATATGAAGATATTCCCGTTTCCAACGAAATCTTCACAGTTATCCAAATATCGACTTGCAGATTCTACAAAAAGAGTGTTTCCAAACTGCTCTATCAAAAGAAAGTTTCAACTCTGTAAGTTGAGGACACACATGACAAATAAGTTTCGGAGAATGCTTCTGTGTAGATTTAATGGGGAGATATTTCGTTTTTCACCATAGGCCCGAATGCGCTCGAAATGTCCACTTCCAGACACTACAGAAAGAGGGTTGACAACCTGCTCTATGAAAGGGAATGTTCAGCTCCGTGAATTGAATGCAGATTTCACAAAGTAGTTTCTGACAGTGCTTCTGTCTAGATTTCAGATGAAGATATTCCCGTTTCCCATGAAATCGTTAGAACTATCTAGATATCCACTTACAGATTCTACAAAAAGAGTGTTTCGAAAGTGCTCTGTCAAAAGAAAGGTTCAACTCCGTTAGTTGAGGACACTCGTCACGAAGAAGTTTCTGAGAATGCTTTTGTCAAGATTTCATATGAAGATATTCCCGTTTCCAACGAAATCCTCAGAGCTCTCCCAATATCCACTTACAGATTCTACAAAAAGAGTGTTTCCAAACTGCTGTAGCAAAAGAAAGGTTCAACTCTGTTAGTTGAGGACACACATCACAAAGAAGTTTCTGAGAATGCTTCTGTCTAGATTTTACATGAAGATATTCCCGTTTCCTATGAAATCTTCACAGCTTTCCAAGTATCCACTTGCAGATTCTACAAAAAGAGTGTTTCCAAACTGCTGTATCAAAAGAAAGGTTCAACTCTCTTAGTTGAGGACACACATCCCAAATAAGTTTCTGAGAAATCTTCTGTCTCGTTTTTATGGGAGGATACTTCCTTTTTCACCGTAGGCCTGAAAGCGCTCGAAATGTCCACTTCCAGATACTACAGAAAGACTGTTTCAAACCTACTCTATGAAAGGGAATGTTCAGCTCTGTGACTTGAATGCAGATATCACAAAGTAGTTTCTGACAGCCCTTCTGTCTAGATTTTAGATGAAGATATTCCCGTTTCCAACGAAATCATCACAGTTATCCAAATATCCACTTACAGATTCTACAAAAACAGTTTCCAAACTGCTGTATCCAAAGAAAGGTTCAACTCTGTTAGTTGAGGAAACACATCACAAAGAAGTTTCTGAGAATGCTTCTGTCTAGATTTTATATGAAGATATTCCCGTTTCCAATGAAATCTTCACAGTTAGGCAAATATCCACTTGAAGATTCTACAAAAAGAGTGTTTCCAAACTGCTGTAGCAAAAGAAATGTTGAACTCTGTTAGTTGAGGACAAACATCACAAAGAAGTTTCTGAGAATGCTTCTGTCTAGATTTTAGATGAAGATATTCCCGTTTCCAACGAAATCCTCAGAGCTCTCCCAATATCCACTTACAGATTCTACAAAAAGAGTGTTTCCAAACTGCTGTAGCAAAAGAAAGGTTCAACTCTGTTAGTTGAGGACACACATCACAAAGAAGTTTCTGAGAATGCTTCTGTCTAGATTTTACATGAAGATATTCCCGTTTCCTATGAAATCTTCACAGCTTTCCAAATATCCACTTGCAGATTCTACAAAAAGAGTGTTTCCAAACTGCTGTATCAAAAGAAAGGTTCAACTCTCTTAGTTGAGGACACACATCCCAAATAAGTTTCTGAGAAATCTTCTGTCTCGTTTTTATGGGAGGATACTTCCTTTTTCACCGTAGGCCTGAAAGCGCTCGAAATGTCCACTTGCAGATACTGCAGAAAGAGTGTTTCAAACCTGCTCTATGAAACGGAATGTTCAGCTCTGAGGCTTGAATGCAGATATCACAAAGTAGTTTCTGACAGTGCTTCTGTCTAGATTTCAGAAGAAGATATTCCCGTTTCCAATGAAATCGTTAGAACTATCTTGATATCCACATACAGATTCTACAAAAAGAGTGTTTCCAAACTGCTCTAGAAAAAGAAAGGTTCAACTCTGTTAGTTGAGGACACTCATCACAAAGAAATTTCTGAGAATGCTTCTGTCTGGATTTTATATGAAGATATTCCCGTTTCCAACGAAATCTTCACAGTTATCCAAACATCGACTTGCAGATTCTACAAAAAGAGTGTTTCCAAACTGCTCTATCAAAAGAAAGTTTCAACTCTGTTAGTTGAGGACACACATCCCAAATAAGTTTCTGAGAACGCTTCTGTGTAGATTTAAAGGGGAGATATTTCGTTTTTCACCATAGGCCCGAATGCGCTCGAAATGTCCACTTCCAGACACTACAGAAAGAGGGTTTCCAACCTGCTCTATGAAAGGGAATGTTCACCTCTGTGACTTGAATGCAGATATCACAAAGTAGTTTCTGACAGTGCTTCTGTCTAGAATTTAGATGAAGATATTCCCGTTTCCAACGAAATCCTTAGGACTATCTAGATATCCAATTACAGATTCCACAAAAAGAGTGTTTCCAAACTGCTCTATAAAAAGAAAGGTTCAACTCTGTAAGTTGAGGACACTCATCACAAAGAAGTTTCTGAGAATGCTTTTGTAAAGGTTTTATATGAAGATATTCCCGTTTCCTATGAAATCTTCACAGTTATCCAAATATCCACTTGAAGATTCTACCAAAAGAGTGTTTCCAAACTGCTGTAGCAAAAGAAATGTTGAACTCTGTTAGTTGAGGACAAACATCACAAAGAAGTTTCTGAGAATGCTTCTGTCAAGATTTTATATGAAGATATTACCGTTTCCAACGAAATCTTTACAGTTATCCAAATATCCACTTGCAGATTCTACAAAAAGAGTGTTTCCAAACTGCTATATCAAAAGAAATGATCAAGTCTGTTAGTGGAGTAAACTCATCCCAAATATGTTTCTTAGAATGCTTTTGTCTAGATTTTATGGGATGATATTTCCTTTTTCACCATAGGCCTGAAAGCGCTCGAAAAGTCCACTTCCAGATACTACAAAAAGACTGTTTCAAACCTACTCTATGAAAGGGAATGTTCAGCTCTGTGACTTGAATGCAGATATCACAAAGTAGTTTCTGACAGCCCTTCTGTCTAGATTTTAGATGAAGATATTCCCGTTTCCAACGAAATCATCACAGTTATCCAAATATCCACTTATAGATTCTACAAAAACAGTGTTTCCACACTGCTGTATCCAAAGAAAGGTTCAACTCTGTTAGTTGAGGACACACATCACAAAGAAGTTTCTGAGAATGCTTCTGTCTAGATTTCATATGAAGATATTCCCGTTTCCAATGAAATCTTCACAGTTATGCAAATATCCACTTGAAGATTCTACAAAAAGAGTGTTTCCAAACTGCTGTAGCAAAAGAAATGTTGAACTCTGTTAGTTGAGGACAAACATCACAAAGAAGTTTCTGAGAATGCTTCTGTCTAGATTTTAGATGGAGATATTCCCGTTTCCAACGAAATCATCACAGTTAAACAAATATCCACTTGCAGATTCTACAAAAAGAGTGTTTCCAAACTGCTCTATCCAAAGAAAGGTTCAACTCTGTTAGTTGAGGACACACATCACAAAGAAGTTTCTGAGAATGCTTCTGTCTAGATTTTAAATGAAGATATTCCCATTTCCAATGAAATCCTCATAGCAAACCCATTATAAACTTACAGATTCTACAAAAAGAGTGATTCCAAATTGCTGTATCAAAAGAAAGGTTGAACTCTGTTAGTTCAGGACACACATCACAAAGAAGTTTCTGAGAATGCTTCTGTCTAGATTTTACATGAAGACATTCCCGTTTCCTACGAAATCTTCACAACTTTCCAAATATCCTCTTGCAGATTCTACAAAAAGAGTGTTTCCAAACTGCTGTATCAAAAGAAAGGTTCAGCTCTCTTAGTTGACGACACACATCCCAAATAAGATTCTGAGAAAGCCTCTGTCTCGTTTTTATGGGAAGATACTTCCTTTTTCACCGTAGGCCTGAAAGCGCTCGAAATGTCCACTTCCAGATACTGCAGAAAGAGTTTTTCAAACCTGCTCTATGAAACGGAATGTTCAGCTCTGAGGCTTGAATGCAGATATCACAAAGTAGTTTCTGACAGTGCTTCTGTCTAGATTTTAGAAGAAGATATTCCCGTTTCCAATGAAATCGTTAGAACTATCTTGATATCCACATACAGATTCTACAAAAAGAGTTTTTCCAAACTGCTCTATAAAAAAAAAGGTTCAACTCTGTTAGTTGAGGACACTCATCACAAAGAAGTTTCTGAGAATGCTTCTGTCTAGATTTTATATGAAGATTTTCCCGTTTCCAATGAAATCTTCACAGTTATCCAAACATCGACTTGCAGATTCTACAAAAAGAGTGTTTCCAAACTGCTCTATCAAAAGAAAGTATCAACTCTGTTAGTTGAGGACACACATGCCAAATAAGTTTCGGAGAATGCTTCTGTGTAGATTTAATGGGGAGATATTTCGTTTTTCACCATAGGCCCGAATGCGCTCGAAATGTCCACTTCCAGACACTACAGAAAGAGGGTTTCCAACCTGCTCAATGAAAGGGAATGTTCAGCTCCGTGAGTTGAATGTAGATATCACAAAGTAGTTTCTGACAGTGCTTCTGTCTAGATTTCAGATGAAGATATTCCCGTTTCCAATGAAATCGTTAGAACTATCTAGATATCCACTTACAGATTCTACAAAAAGAGTGTTTCGAAAGTGCTCTGTCAAAAGAAAGGTTCAACTCTGTTAGTTGAGGACACTCATCACGAAGAAGTTTCTGAGAATGCTTTTGTCAAGATTTTATATGAAGGTATTCCCGTTTCCAACGAAATCTTCACAGTTATCCAAATATCCACTTGAAGATTCTACAAAAAGAGTGTTTCCAAACTGCTGTAGCAAAAGAAATGTTGAACTCTGTTAGTTGAGGACAAACATCACAAAGAGGTTTCTGAGAAAGCTTCTATCAAGATTTTATATGAAGATATTACCGTTTCCAATGAAATCTTTACAGTTATCCAAATATCCACTTGCAGATTCTACAAAAAGAGTGTTTCCAAACTGCCATATCAAAAGAAATGATCAAGTCTGTTAGTGGAGTAAACTCATCCTAAATAAGTTTCTTAGAATGCTTTTGTCTAGATTTTATGGGATGATAATTCCTTTTTCACCATAGGCCTGAAAGCGCTCGAAATGTCCACTTCCAGATACTACAGAAAGACTGTTTCAAACCTACTCTATGAAAGGGAATGTTCAGCTCTGTGACTTGAATGCAGATATCACAAAGTAGTTTCTGACAGCCCTTCTGTCTAGATTTTAGATGAAGATATTCCCGTTTCCAACGAAATCATGACAGTTATCCAAATATCCACTTACAGATTCTACAAAAACAGTGTTTCCAAACTGCTGTATCCAAAGAAAGGTTCAACTCTGTTAGTTGAGGACACACATCACAAAGAAGTTTCTGAGAATGCTTCTGTCTAGATTTTATATGAAGATATTCCCGTTTCCAATGAAATCTTCACAGTTATGCAAATATCCACTTGAAGATTCTACAAAAAGAGTGTTTCCAAACTGCTGTAGCAAAAGAAATGTTGAACTCTGTTAGTTGAGGACAAACATCACAAAGAAGTTTCTGAGAATGCTTCTGTCTAGATTTTAGATGAAGATATTCCCGTTTCCAACAAAATCATCACAGTTAAACAAATATCCACTTACAGATTCTACAAAAAGAGTGTTTCCAAACTTCTCTATCCAAAGAAAGGTTCAACTCTGTTAGTTGAGGACACACATCAGAAAGAAGTTTCTGAGAATGCTTCTGTCTAGATTTTAAATGAAGATATTCCCGTTTCCAACGAAATCCTCAGAGCTGTCCCAATATCCACTTACAGATTCTACAAAAAGAGTGTTTCCAAACTGCTGTATCAAAAGAAAGGTTCAACTCTGTTAGTTGAGGACACACATCACAAAGAAGTTTCTGAGAATGCTTCTGTCTAGATTTTACATGAAGATATTCCCGTTTCCTATGAAATCTTCACATCTTTCCAAATATCCACTTGCAGATTCTACAAAAAGAGTGTTTCCAAACTGCTGTATCAAAAGAAAGGTTCAACTCTCTTAGTTGAGGACACACATCCCAAATAAGTTTCTGAGAAATCCTCTGTCTCGTTTTTATGGGAAGATACTTCCTTTTTCACCGTAGGCCTGAAAGCGCTCGAAATGTCCACTTGCAGATACTGCAGAAAGAGTGTTTCAAACCTGCTCTATGAAACGGAATGTTCAGCTCTGAGGCTTGAATGCAGATATCACAAAGTAGTTTCTGACAGTGCTTCTGTCTAGATTTTAGAAGATATTCAGGTTTCCAATGAAATCGTTAGAACTATCTTGATATCCACATACAGATTCTACAAAAAGAGTGTTTCCAAACTGCTCTATAAAAAGAAAGTTTCATCTCTATTAGTTGAGGACACTCATCACAAAGAAGTTTCTGAGAATGCTTCTGTCTAGATTTTATATGAAGATATTCCCGTTTCCAACTAAATCTTCACAGTTATCCAAATATCGACTTGCAGATTCTACAAAAAGAGTGTTTCCAAACTGCTCTATCAAAAGAAAGTTTCAACTCTGTTAGTTGAGGACACACATGACAAATAAGTTTCGGAGAATGCTTCTGTGTAGATTTAATGGGGAGATATTTCGTTTTTCACCATAGGCCCGAATGCGCTCGAAATGTCCACTTCCAGACACTACAGAAAGAGGGTTGCCAACCTGCTCTATGAAAGGGAATGTTCAGCTCCGTGAATTGAATGCAGATTTCACAAAGTAGTTTCTGACAGTGCTTCTGTCTAGATTTCAGATGAAGATATTCCCGTTTCCCATGAAATCGTTAGAACTATCTAGATATCCACTTACAGATTCTACAAAAAGAGTGTTTCGAAAGTGCTCTGTCAAAAGAAAGGTTCAACTCTGTTAGTTGAGGACACTCATCACGAAGAAGTTTCTGAGAATGCTTTTGTCAAGATTTTATATGAAGGTATTCCCGTTTCCAACGAAATCTTCACAGTTATCCAAACATCGACTTGCAGATTCTACAAAAAGAGTGTTTCCAAACTGCTCTATCAAAAGAAAGTTTCAACTCTGTTAGTTGAGGACACACATCCCAAATAAGTTTCTGAGAACGCTTCTGTGTAGATTTAAAGGGGAGATATTTCGTTTTTCACCATAGGCCCGAATGCGCTCGAAATGTCCACTTCCAGACACTACAGAAAGAGGGTTTCCAACCTGCTCTATGAAAGGGAATGTTCACCTCTGTGACTTGAATGCAGATATCACAAAGTAGTTTCTGACAGCGCTTCTGTCTAGAATTTAGATGAAGATATTCCCGTTTCCAACGAAATCCTTAGGACTATCTAGATATCCAATTACAGATTCCACAAAAAGAGTGTTTCCAAACTGCTCTATAAAAAGAAAGGTTCAACTCTGTAAGTTGAGGACACTCATCACAAAGATGTTTCTGAGAATGCTTTTGTAAAGGTTTTATATGAAGATATTCCCGTTTCCTATGAAATCTTCACAGTTATCCAAATATCCACTTGAAGATTCTACCAAAAGAGTGTTTCCAAACTGCTGTAGCAAAAGAAATGTTGAACTCTGTTAGTTGAGGACAAACATCACAAAGAAGTTTCTGAGAATGCTTCTGTCAAGATTTTATATGAAGATATTACCGTTTCCAACGAAATCTTTACAGTTATCCAAATATCCACTTGCAGATTCTACAAAAAGAGTGTTTCCAAACTGCTATATCAAAAGAAATGATCAAGTCTGTTAGTGGAGTAAACTCATCCCAAATATGTTTCTTAGAATGCTTTTGTCTAGATTTTATGGGATGATATTTCCTTTTTCACCATAGGCCTGAAAGCGCTCGAAATGTCCACTTCCAGATACTACAAAAAGACTGTTTCAAACCTACTCTATGAAAGGGAATGTTCAGCTCTGTGACTTGAATGCAGATATCACAAAGTAGTTTCTGACAGCCCTTCTGTCTAGATTTTAGATGAAGATATTCCCGTTTCCAACGAAATCATCACAGTTATCCAAATATCCACTTATAGATTCTACAAAAACAGTGTTTCCACACTGCTGTATCCAAAGAAAGGTTCAACTCTGTTAGTTGAGGACACACATCACAAAGAAGTTTCTGAGAATGCTTCTGTCTAGATTTTATATGAAGATATTCCCGTTTCCAATGAAATCTTCACAGTTATGCAAATATCCACTTGAAGATTCTACAAAAAGTGTGTTTCCAAACTGCTGTAGCAAAAGAAATGTTGAACTCTGTTAGTTGAGGACAAACATCACAAAGAAGTTTCTGAGAATGCTTCTGTCTAGATTTTAGATGGAGATATTCCCGTTTCCAACGAAATCATCACAGTTAAACAAATATCCACTTGCAGATTCTACAAAAAGAGTGTTTCCAAACTTCTCTATCCAAAGAAAGGTTCAACTCTGTTAGTTGAGGACACACATCAGAAAGAAGTTTCTGAGAATGCTTCTGTCTAGATTTTAAATGAAGATATTCCCATTTCCAACCAAATCCTCAGAGCTGTCCCAATATCCACTTACAGATTCTACAAAAAGAGTGTTTCCAAACTGCTGTATCAAAAGAAATGTTCAACTCTGTTTGTGGAGGACACACATCACAAAGAAGTTTCTGAGAATGCTTCTGTCTAGATTTTACATGAAGATATTCCCGTTTCCTATGAAATCTTCACAGCTTTCCAAATATCCACTTGCAGATTCTACAAAAAGAGTGTTTCCAAACTGCTGTATCCAAAGAAAGGTTCATCTCTGTTAGTTGAGGACACACATCACAAAGAAGTTTCTGAGAATGCTTCTGTCTAGATTTTAAACGAAGATATTGCCGTTTCCAACGAAATCGTTAGGACTATCTAGATATCCAATTACACATTCCACAAAAAGAGTGTTTCCAAACTGCTCTATCAAAAGAAAGGTGCAACTCTGTTAGTTGAGGACACTCATCACAAAGACGTTTCTGAGAATGCTTCTGTCTAGATTTTATATGAAGATATTCCCGTTTCCAACGAAATCTTCATGGTTATCCAAACATCGACTTCCAGATTATACAAAAAGATTGTTTCCAAACTGCTCTATCAAAAGAAAGGTATAATTCTGTTAGTTGAGGACACACATCCCAAATAAGTTTCTGAGGATGCTTCTGTCTAGATTTTATGGGAAGATATTTCGTTTTTTACCATAGGCCCGAAAGCGCTCGAAATGTCCACTTCCAGACACTACAGAAAGAGGGTTTCAAACCTGCTATATGAAAGGGAATTTTCAGCTCTGTG
This sequence comes from Gorilla gorilla gorilla, assembly GCF_029281585.2. NCBI lineage: Eukaryota > Metazoa > Chordata > Mammalia > Primates > Hominidae > Gorilla > Gorilla gorilla. The sequence continues at coordinate 19,855,578 of NC_073237.2, forward strand.
ACTTAAATGCAGATATCACAAAGTAGTTTCTGAAAGTGCTTCTGTCTAGATTTCAGATGAAGATATTCCCGTTTCCAATGAAATCATTAGAACTATCTAGATATCCACTTACAGATTCTACAAAAAGAGTGTTTCCAAAGTGCTCTGTCAAAAGAAAGGTTCAACTCTGTTAGTTGAGGACACTCCTCACATAGAAGTTTCTGAGAATGCTTCTGTCTAGATTTTATATGAAGATATTCCCGTTTCCAACGAAATCTTCACAGTTATCCAAATATCCACTTGAAGATTCTACAAAAAGTGTATTTGCAAACTGCTGTAGCAAGAGTAATTTTGCGCTCTGTTAGTTGAGGACACACATCACAAAGAAGTTTCTGAGAATGCTTCTGTCTAGGTTTTATACGAAGATATTACCGTTTCCAACGAAATCTTCACAGTTATCCAAATATCCACTTGCAGAATCTACAAAAAGAGTGTTTCCAAACTGCTATATCAAAAGAAAGGATCAACTCTGTTAGTTGAGGAAACACATCCCAAATAAGTTTCTGAGAATGCTTCTGTCTAGATTTTATGGGATGATATTTCCTTTTTCACCATAGGCCTGAAATCGCTCGAAATGTCCACTTCCAGATACTACAGAAAGACTGTTTCAAACCTACTCTATGAATGGAAATGTTCAGCTCTGTGACTTGAATGCAGATATCGCAAAGTAGTTTCAGACAGCGCTTCTGTCTAGATTTTAGATGAAGGTATTCCCGTTTCCAACGAAATCATCACAGTTATCCAAATATCCACTTACATATTCTACAAAAAGAGTGTTTCCAAACTGCTCTATCCAAAGAAAGGTTCAACTCTGTTAGTTGAGGACACACATCACAAAGAAGTTTCTGAGAATGCTTCTGTCTAGATTTTAAATGAAGATATTCCCATTTCCAATGAAATCCTCATAGCAAACCCATTTTAAACTTACAGATTCTACAAAAAGAGTGATTCCAAATTGCTGTATCAAAAGAAAGGTTGAACTCTGTTAGTTCAGGACACACATCACAAAGAAGTTTCTGAGAATGCTTCTGTCTAGATTTTACATGAAGACATTCCCGTTTCCTACGAAATCTTCACAACTTTCCAAATATCCTCTTGCAGATTCTACAAAAAGAGTGTTTCCAAACTGCTGTATCAAAAGAAAGGTTCAGCTCTCTTAGTTGATGACACACATCCCAAATAAGATTCTGAGAAAGCCTCTGTCTCGTTTTTATGGGAAGATACTTCCTTTTTCACCGTAGGCCTGAAAGCGCTCGAAATGTCCACTTCCAGATACTGCAGAAAGAGTTTTTCAAACCTGCTCTATGAAACGGAATGTTCAGCTCTGAGGCTTGAATGCAGATATCACAAAGTAGTTTCTGACAGTGCTTCTGTCTAGATTTTAGAAGAAGATATTCCCGTTTCCAATGAAATCGTTAGAACTATCTTGATATCCACATACAGATTCTACAAAAAGAGTTTTTCCAAACTGCTCTATAAAAAAAAAGGTTCAACTCTGTTAGTTGAGGACACTCATCACAAAGAAGTTTCTGAGAATGCTTCTGTCTAGATTTTATATGAAGATTTTCCCGTTTCCAATGAAATCTTCACAGTTATCCAAACATCGACTTGCAGATTCTACAAAAAGAGTGTTTCCAAACTGCTCTATCAAAAGAAAGTATCAACTCTGTTAGTTGAGGACACACATGCCAAATAAGTTTCGGAGAATGCTTCTGTGTAGATTTAATGGGGAGATATTTCGTTTTTCACCATAGGCCCGAATGCGCTCGAAATGTCCACTTCCAGACACTACAGAAAGAGGGTTTCCAACCTGCTCAATGAAAGGGAATGTTCAGCTCCGTGAGTTGAATGTAGATATCACAAAGTAGTTTCTGACAGTGCTTCTGTCTAGATTTCAGATGAAGATATTCCCGTTTCCAATGAAATCGTTAGAACTATCTAGATATCCACTTACAGATTCTACAAAAAGAGTGTTTCGAAAGTGCTCTGTCAAAAGAAAGGTTCAACTCTGTTAGTTGAGGACACTCATCACGAAGAAGTTTCTGAGAATGCTTTTGTCAAGATTTTATATGAAGGTATTCCCGTTTCCAACGAAATCTTCACAGTTATCCAAATATCCACTTGAAGATTCTACAAAAAGAGTGTTTCCAAACTGCTGTAGCAAAAGAAATGTTGAACTCTGTTAGTTGAGGACAAACATCACAAAGAGGTTTCTGAGAAAGCTTCTGTCAAGATTTTATATGAAGATATTACCGTTTCCAACGAAATCTTTACAGTTATCCATATATCCACTTGCAGATTCTACAAAAAGAGTGTTTCCAAACTGCCATATCAAAAGAAATGATCAAGTCTGTTAGTGGAGTAAACTCATCCTAAATAAGTTTCTTAGAATGCTTTTGTCTAGATTTTATGGGATGATAATTCCTTTTTCACCATAGGCCTGAAAGCGCTCGAAATGTCCACTTCCAGATACTACAGAAAGACTGTTTCAAACCTACTCTATGAAAGGGAATGTTCAGCTCTGTGACTTGAATGCAGATATCACAAAGTAGTTTCTGACAGCCCTTCTGTCTAGATTTTAGATGAAGATATTCCCGTTTCCAACGAAATCATGACAGTTATCCAAATATCCACTTACAGATTCTACAAAAACAGTGTTTCCAAACTGCTGAATCCAAAGAAAGGTTCAACTCTGTTAGTTGAGGACACACATCACAAAGAAGTTTCTGAGAATGCTTCTGTCTAGATTTTATATGAAGATGTTCCCGTTTCCAATGAAATCTTCACAGTTATGCAAATATCCACTTGAAGATTCTACAAAAAGAGTGTTTCCAAACTGCTGTAGCAAAAGAAATGTTGAACTCTGTTAGTTGAGGACAAACATCACAAAGAAGTTTCTGAGAATGCTTCTGTCTAGATTTTAGATGAAGATATTCCCGTTTCCAACAAAATCATCACAGTTAAACAAATATCCACTTACAGATTCTACAAAAAGAGTGTTTCCAAACTGCTCTATCCAAAGAAAGGTTCAACTCTGTTAGTTGAGGACACACATCAGAAAGAAGTTTCTGAGAATGCTTCTGTCTAGATTTTCCATGAAGATATTCCCGTTTCCAACGAAATCCTCAGAGCTCTCCCAATATCCACTTACAGATTCTACAAAAAGAGTGTTTCCAAACTGCTGTATCAAAAGAAAGGTTCAACTCTGTTAGTTGAGGACACACATCACAAAGAAGTTTCTGAGAATGCTTCTGTCTAGATTTTACATGAAGATATTCCCGTTTCCTATGAAATCTTCACATCTTTCCAAATATCCACTTGCAGATTCTACAAAAAGAGTGTTTCCAAACTGCTGTATCAAAAGAAAGGTTCAACTCTCTTAGTTGAGGACACACATCCCAAATAAGTTTCTGAGAAATCCTCTGTCTCGTTTTTATGGGAAGATACTTCCTTTTTCACCGTAGGCCTGAAAGAGCTTGAAACGTCCACTTGCAGATACTGCAGAAAGAGTGTTTCAAACCTGCTCTATGAAACGGAATGTTCAGCTCTGAGGCTTGAATGCAGATATCACAAAGTAGTTTCTGACAGTGCTTCTGTCTAGATTTTAGAAGATATTCAGGTTTCCAATGAAATCGTTAGAACTATCTTGATATCCACATACAGATTCTACAAAAAGAGTGTTTCCAAACTGCTCTATAAAAAGAAAGTTTCATCTCTATTAGTTGAGGACACTCATCACAGAGAAGTTTCTGAGAATGCTTCTGTCTAGATTTTATATGAAGATATTCCCGTTTCCAACGAAATCTTCACAGTTATCCAAATATCGACTTGCAGATTCTACAAAAAGAGTGTTTCCAAACTGCTCTATCAAAAGAAAGTTTCAACTCTGTTAGTTGAGGACACACATGACAAATAAGTTTCGGAGAATGCTTCTGTGTAGATTTAATGGGGAGATATTTCGTTTTTCACCATAGGCCCGAATGCGCTCGAAATGTCCACTTCCAGACACTACAGAAAGAGGGTTGCCAACCTGCTCTATGAAAGGGAATGTTCAGCTCCGTGAATTGAATGCAGATTTCACAAAGTAGTTTCTGACAGTGCTTCTGTCTAGATTTCAGATGAAGATATTCCCGTTTCCCATGAAATCGTTAGAACTATCTAGATATCCACTTACAGATTCTACAAAAAGAGTGTTTCGAAAGTGCTCTGTCAAAAGAAAGGTTCAACTCTGTTAGTTGAGGACACTCGTCACGAAGAAGTTTCTGAGAATGCTTTTGTCAAGATTTTATATGAAGATATTCCCGTTTCCTATGAAATCTTCACAGTTATCCAAATATCCACTTGAAGATTCTACAAAAAGAGTGTTTCCAAACTGCTGTAGCAAAAGAAATGTTGAACTCTGTTAGTTGAGGACAAACATCACAAAGAAGTTTCTGAGAATGCTTCTGTCAAGATTTTATATGAAGATATTACTGTTTCCAACGAAATCTTCACAGTTATCCAAATATCCACTTGCAGATTCTACAAAAAGAGTGTTTCCAAACTGCTATATCAAAAGAAATGATCAAGTCTGTTATTGGAGTAAACTCATCCTAAATAAGTTTCTTAGAATGCTTCGGTCTAGATTTTATGGGATGATACTTCCTTTTTCACCATAGGCCTGAAAGTGCTCGAAATGTCCACTTCCAGATACTACAGAAAGACTGTTTCAAACCTACTCTATGAAAGGGAATGTTCAGCTCTGTGACTTGAATGCAGATATCACAAAGTAGTTTCTGACAGCCCTTCTGTCTAGATTTTAGATGAAGATATTCCCGTTTCCAACGAAATCATCACAGTTATCCAAATATCCACTTACAGACTCTACAAAAACAGTGTTTCCAAACTGATGTATCCAAAGAAAGGTTCAACTCTTTTAGTTGAGGACACACATCACAAAGAAGTTTCTGAGACTGCTTCTGTCTAGATTTTATATGAAGATATTCCCGTTTCCAATGAAATCTTCACAGTTATGCAAATATCCACTTGAAGATTCTACAAAAAGAGTGTTTCCAAACTGCTGTAGCAAAAGAAATGTTGAACTCTGTTAGTTGAGGACAAACATCACAAAGAAGTTTCTGAGAATGCTTCTGTCTAGATTTTAGATGAAGATATTCCCGTTTCCAACGAAATCATCACAGTTAAACAAATATCCACTTGCAGATTCTACAAAAAGAGTGTTTCCAAACTGCTCTATCCAAAGAAAGGTTCAACTCTGTTAGTTGAGGACACACATCACAAAGAAGTTTCTGAGAATGCTTCCGTCTAGATTGTAAATGAAGATATTCCCGTTTCCAACGAAATCCTCAGAGCTCTCCCAATATCCACTTACAGATTCTACAAAAAGAGTGTTTCCAAACTGCTGTAGCAAAAGAAAGGTTCAACTCTGTTAGTTGAGGACACACATCACAAAGAAGTTTCTGAGAATGCTTCTGTCTAGATTTTACATGAAGATATTCCCGTTTCCTATGAAATCTTCACAGCTTTCCAAATATCCAATTGCAGATTCTACAAAAAGAGTGTTTCCAAACTGCTGTATCAAAAGAAAGGTTCAACTCTCTTAGTTGAGGACACACATCCCAAATAAGTTTCTGAGAAATCTTCTGTCTCGTTTTTATGGGAGGATACTTCCTTTTTCACCGTAGGCCTGAAAGCGCTCGAAATGTCCACTTGCAGATACTGCAGAAAGAGTGTTTCAAACCTGCTCTATGAAACGGAATGTTCAGCTCTGAGGCTTGAATGCAGATATCACAAAGTAGTTTCTGACAGTGCTTCTGTCTAGATTTCAGAAGAAGATATTCCCGTTTCCAATGAAATCGTTAGAACTATCTTGATATCCACATACAGATTCTACAAAAAGAGTGTTTCCAAACTGCTCTAGAAAAAGAAAGGTTCAACTCTGTTAGTTGAGGACACTCATCACAAAGAAGTTTCTGAGAATGCTTCTGTCTAGATTTTATATGAAGATATTCCCGTTTCCAACGAAATCTTCACAGTTATCCAAACATCGACTTGCAGATTCTACAAAAAGAGTGTTTCCAAACTGCTCTATCAAAAGAAAGTTTCAACTCTGTTAGTTGAGGACACACATCCCAAATAAGTTTCTGAGAACGCTTCTGTGTAGATTTAAAGGGGAGATATTTCGTTTTTCACCATAGGCCCGAATGCGCTCGAAATTTCCACTTCCAGACACTACAGAAAGAGGGTTTCCAACCTGCTCTATGAAAGGGAATGTTCACCTCTGTGACTTGAATGCAGATATCACAAAGTAGTTTCTGACAGTGCTTCTGTCTAGAATTTAGATGAAGATATTCCCGTTTCCAACGAAATCCTTAGGACTATCTAGATATCCAATTACAGATTCCACAAAAAGAGTGTTTCCAAACTGCTCTATTCAAAGAAAGGTTCAACTCTGTAAGTTGAGGACACTCATCACAAAGAAGTTTCTGAGAATGCTTTTGTAAAGGTTTTATATGAAGATATTCCCGTTTCCTATGAAATCTTCACAGTTATCCAAATATCCACTTGAAGATTCTACCAAAAGAGTGTTTCCAAACTGCTGTAGCAAAAGAAATGTTGAACTCTGTTAGTTGAGGACAAACATCACAAAGAAGTTTCTGAGAATGCTTCTGTCAAGATTTTATATGAAGATATTACCGTTTCCAACGAAATCTTTACAGTTATCCAAATATCCACTTGCAGATTCTACAAAAAGAGTGTTTCCAAACTGGTATATCAAAAGAAATGATCAAGTCTGTTAGTGGAGTAAACTCATCCCAAATATGTTTCTTAGAATGCTTTTGTCTAGATTTTATGGGATGATATTTCCTTTTTCACCATAGGCCTGAAAGCGCTCGAAAAGTCCACTTCCAGATACTACAAAAAGACTGTTTCAAACCTACTCTATGAAAGGGAATGTTCAGCTCTGTGACTTGAATGCAGATATCACAAAGTAGTTTCTGACAGCCCTTCTGTCTAGATTTTAGATGAAGATATTCCCGTTTCCAACGAAATCATCACAGTTATCCAAATATCCACTTATAGATTCTACAAAAACAGTGTTTCCACACTGCTGTATCCAAAGAAAGGTTCAACTCTGTTAGTTGAGGACACACATCACAAAGAAGTTTCTGAGAATGCTTCTGTCTAGATTTCATATGAAGATATTCCCGTTTCCAATGAAATCTTCACAGTTATGCAAATATCCACTTGAAGATTCTACAAAAAGAGTGTTTCCAAACTGCTGTAGCAAAAGAAATGTTGAACTCTGTTAGTTGAGGACAAACATCACAAAGAAGTTTCTGAGAATGCTTCTGTCTAGATTTTAGATGGAGATATTCCCGTTTCCAACGAAATCATCACAGTTAAACAAATATCCACTTGCAGATTCTACAAAAAGAGTGTTTCCAAACTGCTCTATCCAAAGAAAGGTTCAACTCTGTTAGTTGAGGACACACATCACAAAGAAGTTTCTGAGAATGCTTCTGTCTAGATTTTAAATGAAGATATTCCCATTTCCAATGAAATCCTCATAGCAAACCCATTATAAACTTACAGATTCTACAAAAAGAGTGATTCCAAATTGCTGTATCAAAAGAAAGGTTGAACTCTGTTAGTTCAGGACACACATCACAAAGAAGTTTCTGAGAATGCTTCTGTCTAGATTTTACATGAAGACATTCCCGTTTCCTACGAAATCTTCACAACTTTCCAAATATCCTCTTGCAGATTCTACAAAAAGAGTGTTTCCAAACTGCTGTATCAAAAGAAAGGTTCAGCTCTCTTAGTTGACGACACACATCCCAAATAAGATTCTGAGAAAGCCTCTGTCTCGTTTTTATGGGAAGATACTTCCTTTTTCACCGTAGGCCTGAAAGCGCTCGAAATGTCCACTTCCAGATACTGCAGAAAGAGTTTTTCAAACCTGCTCTATGAAACGGAATGTTCAGCTCTGAGGCTTGAATGCAGATATCACAAAGTAGTTTCTGACAGTGCTTCTGTCTAGATTTTAGAAGAAGATATTCCCGTTTCCAATGAAATCATTAGAACTATCTTGATATCCACATACAGATTCTACAAAAAGAGTTTTTCCAAACTGCTCTATAAAAAAAAAGGTTCAACTCTGTTAGTTGAGGACACTCATCACAAAGAAGTTTCTGAGAATGCTTCTGTCTAGATTTTATATGAAGATTTTCCCGTTTCCAATGAAATCTTCACAGTTATCCAAACATCGACTTGCAGATTCTACAAAAAGAGTGTTTCCAAACTGCTCTATCAAAAGAAAGTATCAACTCTGTTAGTTGAGGACACACATGCCAAATAAGTTTCGGAGAATGCTTCTGTGTAGATTTAATGGGGAGATATTTCGTTTTTCACCATAGGCCCGAATGCGCTCGAAATGTCCACTTCCAGACACTACAGAAAGAGGGTTTCCAACCTGCTCAATGAAAGGGAATGTTCAGCTCCGTGAGTTGAATGTAGATATCACAAAGTAGTTTCTGACAGTGCTTCTGTCTAGATTTCAGATGAAGATATTCCCGTTTCCAATGAAATCGTTAGAACTATCTAGATATCCACTTACAGATTCTACAAAAAGAGTGTTTCGAAAGTGCTCTGTCAAAAGAAAGGTTCAACTCTGTTAGTTGAGGACACTCATCACGAAGAAGTTTCTGAGAATGCTTTTGTCAAGATTTTATATGAAGGTATTCCCGTTTCCAACGAAATCTTCACAGTTATCCAAATATCCACTTGAAGATTCTACAAAAAGAGTGTTTCCAAACTGCTGTAGCAAAAGAAATGTTGAACTCTGTTAGTTGAGGACAAACATCACAAAGAGGTTTCTGAGAAAGCTTCTATCAAGATTTTATATGAAGATATTACCGTTTCCAATGAAATCTTTACAGTTATCCAAATATCCACTTGCAGATTCTACAAAAAGAGTGTTTCCAAACTGCCATATCAAAAGAAATGATCAAGTCTGTTAGTGGAGTAAACTCATCCTAAATAAGTTTCTTAGAATGCTTTTGTCTAGATTTTATGGGATGATAATTCCTTTTTCACCATAGGCCTGAAAGCGCTCGAAATGTCCACTTCCAGATACTACAGAAAGACTGTTTCAAACCTACTCTATGAAAGGGAATGTTCAGCTCTGTGACTTGAATGCAGATATCACAAAGTAGTTTCTGACAGCCCTTCTGTCTAGATTTTAGATGAAGATATTCCCGTTTCCAACGAAATCATCACAGTTATCCAAATATCCACTTACAGATTCTACAAAAACAGTGTTTCCAAACTGCTGTATCCAAAGAAAGGTTCAACTCTGTTAGTTGAGGACACACATCACAAAGAAGTTTCTGAGAATGCTTCTGTCTAGATTTTATATGAAGATATTCCCGTTTCCAATGAAATCTTCACAGTTATGCAAATATCCACTTGAAGATTCTACAAAAAGAGTGTTTCCAAACTGCTGTAGCAAAAGAAATGTTGAACTCTGTTAGTTGAGGACAAACATCACAAAGAAGTTTCTGAGAATGCTTCTGTCTAGATTTTAGATGAAGATATTCCCGTTTCCAACAAAATCATCACAGTTAAACAAATATCCACTTACAGATTCTACAAAAAGAGTGTTTCCAAACTTCTCTATCCAAAGAAAGGTTCAACTCTGTTAGTTGAGGACACACATCAGAAAGAAGTTTCTGAGAATGCTTCTGTCTAGATTTTAAATGAAGATATTCCCGTTTCCAACGAAATCCTCAGAGCTGTCCCAATATCCACTTACAGATTCTACAAAAAGAGTGTTTCCAAACTGCTGTATCAAAAGAAAGGTTCAACTCTGTTAGTTGAGGACACACATCACAAAGAAGTTTCTGAGAATGCTTCTGTCTAGATTTTACATGAAGATATTCCCGTTTCCTATGAAATCTTCACATCTTTCCAAATATCCACTTGCAGATTCTACAAAAAGAGTGTTTCCAAACTGCTGTATCAAAAGAAAGGTTCAACTCTCTTAGTTGAGGACACACATCCCAAATAAGTTTCTGAGAAATCCTCTGTCTCGTTTTTATGGGAAGATACTTCCTTTTTCACCGTAGGCCTGAAAGCGCTCGAAATGTCCACTTGCAGATACTGCAGAAAGAGTGTTTCAAACCTGCTCTATGAAACGGAATGTTCAGCTCTGAGGCTTGAATGCAGATATCACAAAGTAGTTTCTGACAGTGCTTCTGTCTAGATTTTAGAAGATATTCAGGTTTCCAATGAAATCGTTAGAACTATCTTGATATCCACATACAGATTCTACAAAAAGAGTGTTTCCAAACTGCTCTATAAAAAGAAAGTTTCATCTCTATTAGTTGAGGACACTCATCACAAAGAAGTTTCTGAGAATGCTTCTGTCTAGATTTTATATGAAGATATTCCCGTTTCCAACTAAATCTTCACAGTTATCCAAATATCGACTTGCAGATTCTACAAAAAGAGTGTTTCCAAACTGCTCTATCAAAAGAAAGTTTCAACTCTGTTAGTTGAGGACACACATGACAAATAAGTTTCGGAGAATGCTTCTGTGTAGATTTAATGGGGAGATATTTCGTTTTTCACCATAGGCCCGAATGCGCTCGAAATGTCCACTTCCAGACACTACAGAAAGAGGGTTGCCAACCTGCTCTATGAAAGGGAATGTTCAGCTCCGTGAATTGAATGCAGATTTCACAAAGTAGTTTCTGACAGTGCTTCTGTCTAGATTTCAGATGAAGATATTCCCGTTTCCCATGAAATCGTTAGAACTATCTAGATATCCACTTACAGATTCTACAAAAAGAGTGTTTCGAAAGTGCTCTGTCAAAAGAAAGGTTCAACTCTGTTAGTTGAGGACACTCATCACGAAGAAGTTTCTGAGAATGCTTTTGTCAAGATTTTATATGAAGGTATTCCCGTTTCCAACGAAATCTTCACAGTTATCCAAACATCGACTTGCAGATTCTACAAAAAGAGTGTTTCCAAACTGCTCTATCAAAAGAAAGTTTCAACTCTGTTAGTTGAGGACACACATCCCAAATAAGTTTCTGAGAACGCTTCTGTGTAGATTTAAAGGGGAGATATTTCGTTTTTCACCATAGGCCCGAATGCGCTCGAAATGTCCACTTCCAGACACTACAGAAAGAGGGTTTCCAACCTGCTCTATGAAAGGGAATGTTCAACTCTGTGACTTGAATGCAGATATCACAAAGTAGTTTCTGACAGCGCTTCTGTCTAGAATTTAGATGAAGATATTCCCGTTTCCAACGAAATCCTTAGGACTATCTAGATATCCAATTACACATTCCACAAAAAGAGTGTTTCCAAACTGCTCTATAAAAAGAAAGGTTCAACTCTGTAAGTTGAGGACACTCATCACAAAGATGTTTCTGAGAATGCTTTTGTAAAGGTTTTATATGAAGATATTCCCGTTTCCTATGAAATCTTCACAGTTATCCAAATATCCACTTGAAGATTCTACCAAAAGAGTGTTTCCAAACTGCTGTAGCAAAAGAAATGTTGAACTCTGTTAGTTGAGGACAAACATCACAAAGAAGTTTCTGAGAATGCTTCTGTCAAGATTTTATATGAAGATATTACCGTTTCCAACGAAATCTTTACAGTTATCCAAATATCCACTTGCAGATTCTACAAAAAGAGTGTTTCCAAACTGCTATATCAAAAGAAATGATCAAGTCTGTTAGTGGAGTAAACTCATCCCAAATATGTTTCTTAGAATGCTTTTGTCTAGATTTTATGGGATGATATTTCCTTTTTCACCATAGGCCTGAAAGCGCTCGAAATGTCCACTTCCAGATACTACAAAAAGACTGTTTCAAACCTACTCTATGAAAGGGAATGTTCAGCTCTGTGACTTGAATGCAGATATCACAAAGTAGTTTCTGACAGCCCTTCTGTCTAGATTTTAGATGAAGATATTCCCGTTTCCAACGAAATCATCACAGTTATCCAAATATCCACTTATAGATTCTACAAAAACAGTGTTTCCACACTGCTGTATCCAAAGAAAGGTTCAACTCTGTTAGTTGAGGACACACATCACAAAGAAGTTTCTGAGAATGCTTCTGTCTAGATTTTATATGAAGATATTCCCGTTTCCAATGAAATCTTCACAGTTATGCAAATATCCACTTGAAGATTCTACAAAAAGTGTGTTTCCAAACTGCTGTAGCAAAAGAAATGTTGAACTCTGTTAGTTGAGGACAAACATCACAAAGAAGTTTCTGAGAATGCTTCTGTCTAGATTTTAGATGGAGATATTCCCGTTTCCAACGAAATCATCACAGTTAAACAAATATCCACTTGCAGATTCTACAAAAAGAGTGTTTCCAAACTGCTCTATCCAAAGAAAGGTTCAACTCTGTTAGTTGAGGACACACATCACAAAGAAGTTTCTGAGAATGCTTCTGTCTAGATTTTAAATGAAGATATTCCCATTTCCAACGAAATCCTCAGAGCTGTCCCAATATCCACTTACAGATTCTACAAAAAGAGTGTTTCCAAACTGCTGTATCAAAAGAAATGTTCAACTCTGTTTGTGGAGGACACACATCACAAAGAAGTTTCTGAGAATGCTTCTGTCTAGATTTTACATGAAGATATTCCCGTTTCCTATGAAATCTTCACAGCTTTCCAAATATCCACTTGCAGATTCTACAAAAAGAGTGTTTCCAAACTGCTGTATCCAAAGAAAGGTTCATCTCTGTTAGTTGAGGACACACATCACAAAGAAGTTTCTGAGAATGCTTCTGTCTAGATTTTAAACGAAGATATTTCCGTTTCCAACGAAATCGTTAGGACTATCTAGATATCCAATTACACATTCCACAAAAAGAGTGTTTCCAAACTGCTCTATCAAAAGAAAGGTGCAACTCTGTTAGTTGAGGACACTCATCACAAAGACGTTTCTGAGAATGCTTCTGTCTAGATTTTATATGAAGATATTCCCGTTTCCAACGAAATCTTCATGGTTATCCAAACATCGACTTCCAGATTATACAAAAAGATTGTTTCCAAACTGCTCTATCAAAAGAAAGGTATAATTCTGTTAGTTGAGGACACACATCCCAAATAAGTTTCTGAGGATGCTTCTGTCTAGATTTTATGGGAAGATATTTCGTTTTTTACCATAGGCCCGAAAGCGCTCGAAATGTCCACTTCCAGACACTACAGAAAGAGGGTTTCAAACCTGCTATATGAAAGGGAATTTTCAGCTCTGTGACTTAAATGCAGATATCACAAAGTAGTTTCTGAAAGTGCTTCTGTCTAGATTTCAGATGAAGATATTCCCGTTTCCAATGAAATCATTAGAACTATCTAGATATCCACTTACAGATTCTACAAATAGAGTGTTTCCAAAGTGCTCTGTCAAAAGAAAGGTTCAACTCTGTTAGTTGAGGACACTCCTCACATAGAAGTTTCTGAGAATGCTTCTGTCTAGATTTTATATGAAGATATTCCCGTTTCCAACGAAATCTTCACAGTTATCCAAATATCCACTTGAAGATTCTACAAAAAGTGTATTTGCAAACTGCTGTAGCAAGAGTAATTTTGCGCTCTGTTAGTTGAGGACACACATCACAAAGAAGTTTCTGAGAATGCTTCTGTCTAGGTTTTATACGAAGATATTACCGTTTCCAACGAAATCTTCACAGTTATCCAAATATCCACTTGCAGAATCTACAAAAAGAGTGTTTCCAAACTGCTATATCAAAAGAAAGGATCAACTCTGTTAGTTGAGGAAACACATCCCAAATAAGTTTCTGAGAATGCTTCTGTCTAGATTTTATGGGATGATATTTCCTTTTTCACCATAGGCCTGAAATCGCTCGAAATGTCCACTTCCAGATACTACAGAAAGACTGTTTCAAACCTACTCTATGAATGGAAATGTTCAGCTCTGTGACTTGAATGCAGATATCGCAAAGTAGTTTCAGACAGCGCTTCTGTCTAGATTTTAGATGAAGGTATTCCCGTTTCCAACGAAATCATCACAGTTATCCAAATATCCACTTACATATTCTACAAAAAGAGTGTTTCCAAACTGCTCTATCCAAAGAAAGGTTCAACTCTGTTAGTTGAGGACACACATCACAAAGAAGTTTCTGAGAATGCTTCTGTCTAGATTTTAAATGAAGATATTCCCATTTCCAATGAAATCCTCATAGCAAACCCATTATAAACTTACAGATTCTACAAAAAGAGTGATTCCAAATTGCTGTATCAAAAGAAAGGTTGAACTCTGTTAGTTCAGGACACACATCACAAAGAAGTTTCTGAGAATGCTTCTGTCTAGATTTTACATGAAGACATTCCCGTTTCCTACGAAATCTTCACAACTTTCCAAATATCCTCTTGCAGATTCTACAAAAAGAGTGTTTCCAAACTGCTGTATCAAAAGAAAGGTTCAGCTCTCTTAGTTGACGACACACATCCCAAATAAGATTCTGAGAAAGCCTCTGTCTCGTTTTTATGGGAAGATACTTCCTTTTTCACCTTAGGCCTGAAAGCGCTCGAAATGTCCACTTCCAGATACTGCAGAAAGAGTTTTTCAAACCTGCTCTATGAAACGGAATGTTCAGCTCTGAGGCTTGAATGCAGATATCACAAAGTAGTTTCTGACAGTGCTTCTGTCTAGATTTTAGAAGAAGATATTCCCGTTTCCAATGAAATCGTTAGAACTATCTTGATATCCACATACAGATTCTACAAAAAGAGTTTTTCCAAACTGCTCTATAAAAAAAAAGGTTCAACTCTGTTAGTTGAGGACACTCATCACAAAGAAGTTTCTGAGAATGCTTCTGTCTAGATTTTATATGAAGATTTTCCCGTTTCCAATGAAATCTTCACAGTTATCCAAACATCGACTTGCAGATTCTACAAAAAGAGTGTTTCCAAACTGCTCTATCAAAAGAAAGTATCAACTCTGTTAGTTGAGGACACACATGCCAAATAAGTTTCGGAGAATGCTTCTGTGTAGATTTAATGGGGAGATATTTCGTTTTTCACCATAGGCCCGAATGCGCTCGAAATGTCCACTTCCAGACACTACAGAAAGAGGGTTTCCAACCTGCTCAATGAAAGGGAATGTTCAGCTCCGTGAGTTGAATGTAGATATCACAAAGTAGTTTCTGACAGTGCTTCTGTCTAGATTTCAGATGAAGATATTCCCGTTTCCAATGAAATCGTTAGAACTATCTAGATATCCACTTACAGATTCTACAAAAAGAGTGTTTCGAAAGTGCTCTGTCAAAAGAAAGGTTCAACTCTGTTAGTTGAGGACACTCATCACGAAGAAGTTTCTGAGAATGCTTTTGTCAAGATTTTATATGAAGGTATTCCCGTTTCCAACGAAATCTTCACAGTTATCCAAATATCCACTTGAAGATTCTACAAAAAGAGTGTTTCCAAACTGCTGTAGCAAAAGAAATGTTGAACTCTGTTAGTTGAGGACAAACATCACAAAGAGGTTTCTGAGAAAGCTTCTGTCAAGATTTTATATGAAGATATTACCGTTTCCAACGAAATCTTTACAGTTATCCAAATATCCACTTGCAGATTCTACAAAAAGAGTGTTTCCAAACTGCCATATCAAAAGAAATGATCAAGTCTGTTAGTGGAGTAAACTCATCCTAAATAAGTTTCTTAGAATGCTTTTGTCTAGATTTTATGGGATGATAATTCCTTTTTCACCATAGGCCTGAAAGCGCTCGAAATGTCCACTTCCAGATACTACAGAAAGACTGTTTCAAACCTACTCTATGAAAGGGAATGTTCAGCTCTGTGACTTGAATGCAGATATCACAAAGTAGTTTCTGACAGCCCTTCTGTCTAGATTTTAGATGAAGATATTCCCGTTTCCAACGAAATCATGACAGTTATCCAAATATCCACTTACAGATTCTACAAAAACAGTGTTTCCAAACTGCTGAATCCAAAGAAAGGTTCAACTCTGTTAGTTGAGGACACACATCACAAAGAAGTTTCTGAGAATGCTTCTGTCTAGATTTTATATGAAGATATTCCCGTTTCCAATGAAATCTTCACAGTTATGCAAATATCCACTTGAAGATTCTACAAAAAGAGTGTTTCCAAACTGCTGTAGCAAAAGAAATGTTGAACTCTGTTAGTTGAGGACAAACATCACAAAGAAGTTTCTGAGAATGCTTCTGTCTAGATTTTAGATGAAGATATTCCCGTTTCCAACAAAATCATCACAGTTAAACAAATATCCACTTACAGATTCTACAAAAAGAGTGTTTCCAAACTGCTCTATCCAAAGAAAGGTTCAACTCTGTTAGTTGAGGACACACATCAGAAAGAAGTTTCTGAGAATGCTTCTGTCTAGATTTTCCATGAAGATATTCCCGTTTCCAACGAAATCCTCAGAGCTCTCCCAATATCCACTTACAGATTCTACAAAAAGAGTGTTTCCAAACTGCTGTATCAAAAGAAAGGTTCAACTCTGTTAGTTGAGGACACACATCACAAAGAAGTTTCTGAGAATGCTTCTGTCTAGATTTTACATGAAGATATTCCCGTTTCCTATGAAATCTTCACATCTTTCCAAATATCCACTTGCAGATTCTACAAAAAGAGTGTTTCCAAACTGCTGTATCAAAAGAAAGGTTCAACTCTCTTAGTTGAGGACACACATCCCAAATAAGTTTCTGAGAAATCCTCTGTCTCGTTTTTATGGGAAGATACTTCCTTTTTCACCGTAGGCCTGAAAGAGCTCGAAACGTCCACTTGCAGATACTGCAGAAAGAGTGTTTCAAACCTGCTCTATGAAACGGAATGTTCAGCTCTGAGGCTTGAATGCAGATATCACAAAGTAGTTTCTGACAGTGCTTCTGTCTAGATTTTAGAAGATATTCAGGTTTCCAATGAAATCGTTAGAACTATCTTGATATCCACATACAGATTCTACAAAAAGAGTGTTTCCAAACTGCTCTAGAAAAAGAAAGGTTCAACTCTGTTAGTTGAGGACACTCATCACAAAGAAGTTTCTGAGAATGCTTCTGTCTAGATTTTATATGAAGATATTCCCGTTTCCAACGAAATCTTCACAGTTATCCAAACATCGACTTGCAGATTCTACAAAAAGAGTGTTTCCAAACTGCTCTATCAAAAGAAAGTTTCAACTCTGTTAGTTGAGGACACACATCCCAAATAAGTTTCTGAGAACGCTTCTGTGTAGATTTAAAGGGGAGATATTTCGTTTTTCACCATAGGCCCGAATGCGCTCGAAATGTCCACTTCCAGACACTACAGAAAGAGGGTTTCCAACCTGCTCTATGAAAGGGAATGTTCACCTCTGTGACTTGAATGCAGATATCACAAAGTAGTTTCTGACAGTGCTTCTGTCTAGAATTTAGATGAAGATATTCCCGTTTCCAACGAAATCCTTAGGACTATCTAGATATCCAATTACAGATTCCACAAAAAGAGTGTTTCCAAACTGCTCTATTCAAAGAAAGGTTCAACTCTGTAAGTTGAGGACACTCATCACAAAGAAGTTTCTGAGAATGCTTTTGTAAAGGTTTTATATGAAGATATTCCCGTTTCCTATGAAATCTTCACAGTTATCCAAATATCCACTTGAAGATTCTACCAAAAGAGTGTTTCCAAACTGCTGTAGCAAAAGAAATGTTGAACTCTGTTAGTTGAGGACAAACATCACAAAGAAGTTTCTGAGAATGCTTCTGTCATGATTTTATATGAAGATATTACCGTTTCCAACGAAATCTTTACAGTTATCCAAATATCCACTTGCAGATTCTACAAAAAGAGTGTTTCCAAACTGCTATATCAAAAGAAATGATCAAGTCTGTTAGTGGAGTAAACTCATCCCAAATATGTTTCTTAGAATGCTTTTGTCTAGATTTTATGGGATGATATTTCCTTTTTCACCATAGGCCTGAAAGCGCTCGAAAAGTCCACTTCCAGATACTACAAAAAGACTGTTTCAAACCTACTCTATGAAAGGGAATGTTCAGCTCTGTGACTTGAATGCAGATATCACAAAGTAGTTTCTGACAGCCCTTCTGTCTAGATTTTAGATGAAGATATTCCCGTTTCCAACGAAATCATCACAGTTATCCAAATATCCACTTATAGATTCTACAAAAACAGTGTTTCCACACTGCTGTATCCAAAGAAAGCTTCAACTCTGTTAGTTGAGGACACACATCACAAAGAAGTTTCTGAGAATGCTTCTGTCTAGATTTTATATGAAGATATTCCCGTTTCCAATGAAATCTTCACAGTTATGCAAATATCCACTTGAAGATTCTACAAAAAGAGTGTTTCCAAACTGCTGTAGCAAAAGAAATGTTGAACTCTGTTAGTTGAGGACAAACATCACAAAGAAGTTTCTGAGAATGCTTCTGTCTAGATTTTAGATGGAGATATTCCCGTTTCCAACGAAATCATCACAGTTAAACAAATATCCACTTGCAGATTCTACAAAAAGAGTGTTTCCAAACTGCTCTATCCAAAGAAAGGTTCAACTCTGTTAGTTGAGGACACACATCACAAAGAAGTTTCTGAGAATGCTTCTGTCTAGATTTTAAATGAAGATATTCCCATTTCCAACGAAATCCTCAGAGCTGTCCCAATATCCACTTACAGATTCTACAAAAAGAGTGTTTCCAAACTGCTGTATCAAAAGAAATGTTCAACTCTGTTTGTGGAGGACACACATCACAAAGAAGTTTCTGAGAATGCTTCTGTCTAGATTTTACATGAAGATATTCCCGTTTCCTATGAAATCTTCACAGCTTTCCAAATATCCACTTGCAGATTCTACAAAAAGAGTGTTTCCAAACTGCTGTATCCAAAGAAAGGTTCATCTCTGTTAGTTGAGGACACACATCACAAAGAAGTTTCTGAGAATGCTTCTGTCTAGATTTTAAACGAAGATATTGCCGTTTCCAACGAAATCGTTAGGACTATCTAGATATCCAATTACACATTCCACAAAAAGAGTGTTTCCAAACTGCTCTATCAAAAGAAAGGTGCAACTCTGTTAGTTGAGGACACTCATCACAAAGACGTTTCTGAGAATGCTTCTGTCTAGATTTTATATGAAGATATTCCCGTTTCCAACGAAATCTTCATGGTTATCCAAACATCGACTTCCAGATTATACAAAAAGATTGTTTCCAAACTGCTCTATCAAAAGAAAGGTATAATTCTGTTAGTTGAGGACACACATCCCAAATAAGTTTCTGAGGATGCTAATGTCTAGATTTTATGGGAAGATATTTCGTTTTTTACCATAGGCCCGAAAGCGCTCGAAATGTCCACTTCCAGACACTACAGAAAGAGGGTTTCAAACCTGCTATATGAAAGGGAATGTTCAGCTCTGTGACTTAAATGCAGATATCACAAAGTAGTTTCTGAAAGTGCTTCTGTCTAGATTTCAGATGAAGATATTCCCGTTTCCAATGAAATCATTAGAACTATCTAGATATCCACTTACAGATTCTACAAAAAGAGTGTTTCCAAAGTGCTCTGTCAAAAGAAAGGTTCAACTCTGTTAGTTGAGGACACTCCTCACATAGAAGTTTCTGAGAATGCTTCTGTCTAGATTTTATATGAAGATATTCCCGTTTCCAACGAAATCTTCACAGTTATCCAAATATCCACTTGAAGATTCTACAAAAAGTGTATTTGCAAACTGCTGTAGCAAGAGTAATTTTGCGCTCTGTTAGTTGAGGACACACATCACAAAGAAGTTTCTGAGAATGCTTCTGTCTAGGTTTTATACGAAGATATTACCGTTTCCAACGAAATCTTCACAGTTATCCAAATATCCACTTGCAGAATCTACAAAAAGAGTGTTTCCAAACTGCTATATCAAAAGAAAGGATCAACTCTGTTAGTTGAGGAAACACATCCCAAATAAGTTTCTGAGAATGCTTCTGTCTAGATTTTATGGGATGATATTTCCTTTTTCACCATAGGCCTGAAATCGCTCGAAATGTCCACTTCCAGATACTACAGAAAGACTGTTTCAAACCTACTCTATGAATGGAAATGTTCAGCTCTGTGACTTGAATGCAGATATCGCAAAGTAGTTTCAGACAGCGCTTCTGTCTAGATTTTAGATGAAGGTATTCCCGTTTCCAACGAAATCATCACAGTTATCCAAATATCCACTTACATATTCTACAAAAAGAGTGTTTCCAAACTGCTCTATCCAAAGAAAGGTTCAACTCTGTTAGTTGAGGACACACATCACAAAGAAGTTTCTGAGAATGCTTCTGTCTAGATTTTAAATGAAGATATTCCCATTTCCAATGAAATCCTCATAGCAAACCAATTATAAACTTACAGATTCTACAAAAAGAGTGATTCCAAATTGCTGTATCAAAAGAAAGGTTGAACTCTGTTAGTTCAGGACACACATCACAAAGAAGTTTCTGAGAATGCTTCTGTCTAGATTTTACATGAAGACATTCCCGTTTCCTACGAAATCTTCACAACTTTCCAAATATCCTCTTGCAGATTCTACAAAAAGAGTGTTTCCAAACTGCTGTATCAAAAGAAAGGTTCAGCTCTCTTAGTTGACGACACACATCCCAAATAAGATTCTGAGAAAGCCTCTGTCTCGTTTTTATGGGAAGATACTTCCTTTTTCACCTTAGGCCTGAAAGCGCTCGAAATGTCCACTTCCAGATACTGCAGAAAGAGTTATTCAAACCTGCTCTATGAAACGGAATGTTCAGCTCTGAGGCTTGAATGCAGATATCACAAAGTAGTTTCTGACAGTGCTTCTGTCTAGATTTTAGAAGAAGATATTCCCGTTTCCAATGAAATCGTTAGAACTATCTTGATATCCACATACAGATTCTACAAAAAGAGTTTTTCCAAACTGCTCTATAAAAAAAAAGGTTCAACTCTGTTAGTTGAGGACACTCATCACAAAGAAGTTTCTGAGAATGCTTCTGTCTAGATTTTATATGAAGATTTTCCCGTTTCCAATGAAATCTTCACAGTTATCCAAACATCGACTTGCAGATTCTACAAAAAGAGTGTTTCCAAACTGCTCTATCAAAAGAAAGTATCAACTCTGTTAGTTGAGGACACACATGCCAAATAAGTTTCGGAGAATGCTTCTGTGTAGATTTAATGGGGAGATATTTCGTTTTTCACCATAGGCCCGAATGCGCTCGAAATGTCCACTTCCAGACACTACAGAAAGAGGGTTTCCAACCTGCTCAATGAAAGGGAATGTTCAGCTCCGTGAGTTGAATGTAGATATCACAAAGTAGTTTCTGACAGTGCTTCTGTCTAGATTTCAGATGAAGATATTCCCGTTTCCAATGAAATCGTTAGAACTATCTAGATATCCACTTACAGATTCTACAAAAAGAGTGTTTCGAAAGTGCTCTGTCAAAAGAAAGGTTCAACTCTGTTAGTTGAGGACACTCATCACGAAGAAGTTTCTGAGAATGCTTTTGTCAAGATTTTATATGAAGGTATTCCCGTTTCCAACGAAATCTTCACAGTTATCCAAATATCCACTTGAAGATTCTACAAAAAGAGTGTTTCCAAACTGCTGTAGCAAAAGAAATGTTGAACTCTGTTAGTTGAGGACAAACATCACAAAGAGGTTTCTGAGAAAGCTTCTGTCAAGATTTTATATGAAGATATTACCGTTTCCAACGAAATCTTTACAGTTATCCAAATATCCACTTGCAGATTCTACAAAAAGAGTGTTTCCAAACTGCCATATCAAAAGAAATGATCAAGTCTGTTAGTGGAGTAAACTCATCCTAAATAAGTTTCTTAGAATGCTTTTGTCTAGATTTTATGGGATGATAATTCCTTTTTCACCATAGGCCTGAAAGCGCTCGAAATGTCCACTTCCAGATACTACAGAAAGACTGTTTCAAACCTACTCTATGAAAGGGAATGTTCAGCTCTGTGACTTGAATGCAGATATCACAAAGTAGTTTCTGACAGCCCTTCTGTCTAGATTTTAGATGAAGATATTCCCGTTTCCAACGAAATCATGACAGTTATCCAAATATCCACTTACAGATTCTACAAAAACAGTGTTTCCAAACTGCTGAATCCAAAGAAAGGTTCAACTCTGTTAGTTGAGGACACACATCACAAAGAAGTTTCTGAGAATGCTTCTGTCTAGATTTTATATGAAGATATTCCCGTTTCCAATGAAATCTTCACAGTTATGCAAATATCCACTTGAAGATTCTACAAAAAGAGTGTTTCCAAACTGCTGTAGCAAAAGAAATGTTGAACTCTGTTAGTTGAGGACAAACATCACAAAGAAGTTTCTGAGAATGCTTCTGTCTAGATTTTAGATGAAGATATTCCCGTTTCCAACAAAATCATCACAGTTAAACAAATATCCACTTACAGATTCTACAAAAAGAGTGTTTCCAAACTGCTCTATCCAAAGAAAGGTTCAACTCTGTTAGTTGAGGACACACATCAGAAAGAAGTTTCTGAGAATGCTTCTGTCTAGATTTTCCATGAAGATATTCCCGTTTCCAACGAAATCCTCAGAGCTCTCCCAATATCCACTTACAGATTCTACAAAAAGAGTGTTTCCAAACTGCTGTATCAAAAGAAAGGTTCAACTCTGTTAGTTGAGGACACACATCACAAAGAAGTTTCTGAGAATGCTTCTGTCTAGATTTTACATGAAGATATTCCCGTTTCCTATGAAATCTTCACATCTTTCCAAATATCCACTTGCAGATTCTACAAAAAGAGTGTTTCCAAACTGCTGTATCAAAAGAAAGGTTCAACTCTCTTAGTTGAGGACACACATCCCAAATAAGTTTCTGAGAAATCCTCTGTCTCGTTTTTATGGGAAGATACTTCCTTTTTCACCGTAGGCCTGAAAGCGCTCGAAATGTCCACTTGCAGATACTGCAGAAAGAGTGTTTCAAACCTGCTCTATGAAACGGAATGTTCAGCTCTGAGGCTTGAATGCAGATATCACAAAGTAGTTTCTGACAGTGCTTCTGTCTAGATTTTAGAAGATATTCAGGTTTCCAATGAAATCGTTAGAACTATCTTGATATCCACATACAGATTCTACAAAAAGAGTGTTTCCAAACTGCTCTATAAAAAGAAAGTTTCATCTCTATTAGTTGAGGACACTCATCACAAAGAAGTTTCTGAGAATGCTTCTGTCTAGATTTTATATGAAGATATTCCCGTTTCCAACGAAATCTTCACAGTTATCCAAATATCGACTTGCAGATTCTACAAAAAGAGTGTTTCCAAACTGCTCTATCAAAAGAAAGTTTCAACTCTGTTAGTTGAGGACACACATGACAAATAAGTTTCGGAGAATGCTTCTGTGTAGATTTAATGGGGAGATATTTCGTTTTTCACCATAGGCCCGAATGCGCTCGAAATGTCCACTTCCAGACACTACAGAAAGAGGGTTGCCAACCTGCTCTATGAAAGGGAATGTTCAGCTCCGTGAATTGAATGCAGATTTCACAAAGTAGTTTCTGACAGTGCTTCTGTCTAGATTTCAGATGAAGATATTCCCGTTTCCCATGAAATCGTTAGAACTATCTAGATATCCACTTACAGATTCTACAAAAAGAGTGTTTCGAAAGTGCTCTGTCAAAAGAAAGGTTCAACTCTGTTAGTTGAGGACACTCGTCACGAAGAAGTTTCTGAGAATCCTTTTGTCAAGATTTTATATGAAGATATTCCCGTTTCCTATGAAATCTTCACAGTTATCCAAATATCCACTTAAAGATTCTACAAAAAGAGTGTTTCCAAACTGCTGTAGCAAAAGAAATGTAGAACTCTGTTAGTTGAGGACAAACATCACAAAGAAGTTTCTGAGAATGCTTCTGTCAAGATTTTATATGAAGATATTACCGTTTCCAACGAAATCTTCACAGTTATCCAAATATCCACTTGCAGATTCTACAAAAAGAGTGTTTCCAAACTGCTATATCAAAAGAAATGATCAAGTCTGTTATTGGAGTAAACTCATCCTAAATAAGTTTCTTAGAATGCTTCTGTCTAGATTTTATGGGATGATACTTCCTTTTTCACCATAGGCCTGAAAGCGCTCGAAATGTCCACTTCCAGATACTACAGAAAGACTGTTTCAAACCTACTCTATGAAAGGGAATGTTCAGCTCTGTGACTTGAATGCAGATATCACAAAGTAGTTTCTGACAGCCCTTCTGTCTAGATTTTAGATGAAGATAATCCCGTTTCCAACGAAATCATCACAGTTATCCAAATATCCACTTACAGATTCTACAAAAACAGTTTCCAAACTGATGTATCCAAAGAAAGGTTCAACTCTGTTAGTTGAGGACACACATCACAAAGAAGTTTCTGAGACTGCTTCTGTCTAGATTTTATATGAAGATATTCCCGTTTCCAATGAAATCTTCACAGTTATGCAAATATCCACTTGAAGATTCTACAAAAAGAGTGTTTCCAAACTGCTGTAGCAAAAGAAATGTTGAACTCTGTTAGTTGAGGACAAACATCACAAAGAAGTTTCTGAGAATGCTTCTGTCTAGATTTTAGATGAAGATATTCCCGTTTCCAACGAAATCATCACAGTTAAACAAATATCCACTTGCAGATTCTACAAAAAGAGTGTTTCCAAACTGCTCTATCCAAAGAAAGGTTCAACTCTGTTAGTTGAGGACACACATCACAAAGAAGTTTCTGAGAATGCTTCCGTCTAGATTTTAAATGAAGATATTCCCGTTTCCAACGAAATCCTCAGAGCTCTCCCAATATCCACTTACAGATTCTACAAAAAGAGTGTTTCCAAACTGCTGTAGCAAAAGAAAGGTTCAACTCTGTTAGTTGAGGACACACATCACAAAGAAGTTTCTGAGAATGCTTCTGTCTAGATTTTACATGAAGATATTCCCGTTTCCTATGAAATCTTCACAGCTTTCCAAATATCCAATTGCAGATTCTACAAAAAGAGTGTTTCCAAACTGCTGTATCAAAAGAAAGGTTCAACTCTCTTAGTTGAGGACACACATCCCAAATAAGTTTCTGAGAAATCTTCTGTCTCGTTTTTATGGGAGGATACTTCCTTTTTCACCGTAGGCCTGAAAGCGCTCGAAATGTCCACTTGCAGATACTGCATAAAGAGTGTTTCAAACCTGCTCTATGAAACGGAATGTTCAGCTCTGAGGCTTGAATGCAGATATCACAAAGTAGTTTCTGACAGTGCTTCTGTCTAGATTTCAGAAGAAGATATTCCCGTTTCCAATGAAATCGTTAGAACTATCTTGATATCCACATACAGATTCTACAAAAAGAGTGTTTCCAAACTGCTCTAGAAAAAGAAAGGTTCAACTCTGTTAGTTGAGGACACTCATCACAAAGAAGTTTCTGAGAATGCTTCTGTCTAGATTTTATATGAAGATATTCCCGTTTCCAACGAAATCTTCACAGTTATCCAAACATCGACTTGCAGATTCTACAAAAAGAGTGTTTCCAAACTGCTCTATCAAAAGAAAGTTTCAACTCTGTTAGTTGAGGACACACATCCCAAATAAGTTTCTGAGAACGCTTCTGTGTAGATTTAAAGGGGAGATATTTCGTTTTTCACCATAGGCCCGAATGCGCTCGAAATGTCCACTTCCAGACACTACAGAAAGAGGGTTTCCAACCTGCTCTATGAAAGGGAATGTTCACCTCTGTGACTTGAATGCAGATATCACAAAGTAGTTTCTGACAGTGCTTCTGTCTAGAATTTAGATGAAGATATTCCCGTTTCCAACGAAATCCTTAGGACTATCTAGATATCCAATTACAGATTCCACAAAAAGAGTGTTTCCAAACTGCTCTATTCAAAGAAAGGTTCAACTCTGTAAGTTGAGGACACTCATCACAAAGAAGTTTCTGAGAATGCTTTTGTAAAGGTTTTATATGAAGATATTCCCGTTTCCTATGAAATCTTCACAGTTATCCAAATATCCACTTGAAGATTCTACCAAAAGACTGTTTCCAAACTGCTGTAGCAAAAGAAATGTTGAACTCTGTTAGTTGAGGACAAACATCACAAAGAAGTTTCTGAGAATGCTTCTGTCAAGATTTTATATGAAGATATTACCGTTTCCAACGAAATCTTTACAGTTATCCAAATATCCACTTGCAGATTCTACAAAAAGAGTGTTTCCAAACTGCTATATCAAAAGAAATGATCAAGTCTGTTAGTGGAGTAAACTCATCCCAAATATGTTTCTTAGAATGCTTTTGTCTAGATTTTATGGGATGATATTTCCTTTTTCACCATAGGCCTGAAAGCGCTCGAAAAGTCCACTTCCAGATACTACAAAAAGACTGTTTCAAACCTACTCTATGAAAGGGAATGTTCAGCTCTGTGACTTGAATGCAGATATCACAAAGTAGTTTCTGACAGCCCTTCTGTCTAGATTTTAGATGAAGATATTCCCGTTTCCAACGAAATCATCACAGTTATCCAAATATCCACTTATAGATTCTACAAAAACAGTGTTTCCACACTGCTGTATCCAAAGAAAGGTTCAACTCTGTTAGTTGAGGACACACATCACAAAGAAGTTTCTGAGAATGCTTCTGTCTAGATTTTATATGAAGATATTCCCGTTTCCAATGAAATCTTCACAGTTATGCAAATATCCACTTGAAGATTCTACAAAAAGAGTGTTTCCAAACTGCTGTAGCAAAAGAAATGTTGAACTCTGTTAGTTGAGGACAAACATCACAAAGAAGTTTCTGAGAATGCTTCTGTCTAGATTTTAGATGGAGATATTCCCGTTTCCAACGAAATCATCACAGTTAAACAAATATCCACTTGCAGATTCTACAAAAAGAGTGTTTCCAAACTGCTCTATCCAAAGAAAGGTTCAACTCTGTTAGTTGAGGACACACATCACAAAGAAGTTTCTGAGAATGCTTCTGTCTAGATTTTAAATGAAGATATTCCCATTTCCAATGAAATCCTCATAGCAAACCCATTATAAACTTACAGATTCTACAAAAAGAGTGATTCCAAATTGCTGTATCAAAAGAAAGGTTGAACTCTGTTAGTTCAGGACACACATCACAAAGAAGTTTCTGAGAATGCTTCTGTCTAGATTTTACATGAAGACATTCCCGTTTCCTACGAAATCTTCACAACTTTCCAAATATCCTCTTGCAGATTCTACAAAAAGAGTGTTTCCAAACTGCTGTATCAAAAGAAAGGTTCAGCTCTCTTAGTTGACGACACACATCCCAAATAAGATTCTGAGAAAGCCTCTGTCTCGTTTTTATGGGAAGATACTTCCTTTTTCACCGTAGGCCTGAAAGCGCTCGAAATGTCCACTTCCAGATACTGCAGAAAGAGTTTTTCAAACCTGCTCTATGAAACGGAATGTTCAGCTCTGAGGCTTGAATGCAGATATCACAAAGTAGTTTCTGACAGTGCTTCTGTCTAGATTTTAGAAGAAGATATTCCCGTTTCCAATGAAATCGTTAGAACTATCTTGATATCCACATACAGATTCTACAAAAAGAGTTTTTCCAAACTGCTCTATAAAAAAAAAGGTTCAACTCTGTTAGTTGAGGTCACTCATCACAAAGAAGTTTCTGAGAATGCTTCTGTCTAGATTTTATATGAAGATTTTCCCGTTTCCAATGAAATCTTCACAGTTATCCAAACATCGACTTGCAGATTCTACAAAAAGAGTGTTTCCAAACTGCTGTATCAAAAGAAAGTATCAACTCTGTTAGTTGAGGACACACATGCCAAATAAGTTTCGGAGAATGCTTCTGTGTAGATTTAATGGGGAGATATTTCGTTTTTCACCATAGGCCCGAATGCGCTCGAAATGTCCACTTCCAGACACTACAGAAAGAGGGTTTCCAACCTGCTCAATGAAAGGGAATGTTCAGCTCCGTGAGTTGAATGTAGATATCACAAAGTAGTTTCTGACAGTGCTTCTGTCTAGATTTCAGATGAAGATATTCCCGTTTCCAATGAAATCGTTAGAACTATCTAGATATCCACTTACAGATTCTACAAAAAGAGTGTTTCGAAAGTGCTCTGTCAAAAGAAAGGTTCAACTCTGTTAGTTGAGGACACTCATCATGAAGAAGTTTCTGAGAATGCTTTTGTCAAGATTTTATATGAAGGTATTCCCGTTTCCAACGAAATCTTCACAGTTATCCAAATATCCACTTGAAGATTCTACAAAAAGAGTGTTTCCAAACTGCTGTAGCAAAAGAAATGTTGAACTCTGTTAGTTGAGGACAAACATCACAAAGAGGTTTCTGAGAAAGCTTCTGTCAAGATTTTATATGAAGATATTACCGTTTCCAACGAAATCTTTACAGTTATCCAAATATCCACTTGCAGATTCTACAAAAAGAGTGTTTCCAAACTGCCATATCAAAAGAAATGATCAAGTCTGTTAGTGGAGTAAACTCATCCTAAATAAGTTTCTTAGAATGCTTTTGTCTAGATTTTATGGGATGATAATTCCTTTTTCACCATAGGCCTGAAAGCGCTCGAAATGTCCACTTCCAGATACTACAGAAAGACTGTTTCAAACCTACTCTATGAAAGGGAATGTTCAGCTCTGTGACTTGAATGCAGATATCACAAAGTAGTTTCTGACAGCCCTTCTGTCTAGATTTTAGATGAAGATATTCCCGTTTCCAACGAAATCATCACAGTTATCCAAATATCCACTTACAGATTCTACAAAAACAGTGTTTCCAAACTGCTGTATCCAAAGAAAGGTTCAACTCTGTTAGTTGAGGACACACATCACAAAGAAGTTTCTGAGAATGCTTCTGTCTAGATTTTATATGAAGATATTCCCGTTTCCAATGAAATCTTCACAGTTATGCAAATATCCACTTGAAGATTCTACAAAAAGAGTGTTTCCAAACTGCTGTAGCAAAAGAAATGTTGAACTCTGTTAGTTGAGGACAAACATCACAAAGAAGTTTCTGAGAATGCTTCTGTCTAGATTTTAGATGAAGATATTCCGGTTTCCAACAAAATCATCACAGTTAAACAAATATCCACTTACAGATTCTACAAAAAGAGTGTTTCCAAACTGCTCTATCCAAAGAAAGGTTCAACTCCGTTAGTTGAGGACACACATCAGAAAGAAGTTTCTGAGAATGCTTCTGTCTAGATTTTACATGAAGATATTCCCGTTTCCAACGAAATCCTCAGAGCTGTCCCAATATCCACTTACAGATTCTACAAAAAGAGTGTTTCCAAACTGCTGTAGCAAAAGAAAGGTTCAACTCTGTTAGTTGAGGACACACATCACAAAGAAGTTTCTGAGAATGCTTCTGTCTAGATTTTACATGAAGATATTCCCGTTTCCTATGAAATCTTCACATCTTTCCAAATATCCACTTGCAGATTCTACAAAAAGAGTGTTTCCAAACTGCTGTATCAAAAGAAAGGTTCAACTCTCTTAGTTGAGGACACACATCCCAAATAAGTTTCTGAGAAATCCTCTGTCTCGTTTTTATGGGAAGATACTTCCTTTTTCACCGTAGGCCTGAAAGCGCTCGAAATGTCCACTTGCAGATACTGCAGAAAGAGTGTTTCAAACCTGCTCTATGAAACGGAATGTTCAGCTCTGAGGCTTGAATGCAGATATCACAAAGTAGTTTCTGACAGTGCTTCTGTCTAGATTTTAGAAGATATTCAGGTTTCCAATGAAATCGTTAGAACTATCTTGATATCCACATACAGATTCTACAAAAAGAGTGTTTCCAAACTGCTCTATAAAAAGAAAGTTTCATCTCTATTAGTTGAGGACACTCATCACAAAGAAGTTTCTGAGAATGCTTCTGTCTAGATTTTATATGAAGATATTCCCGTTTCCAACTAAATCTTCACAGTTATCCAAATATCGACTTGCAGATTCTACAAAAAGAGTGTTTCCAAACTGCTCTATCAAAAGAAAGTTTCAACTCTGTTAGTTGAGGACACACATGACAAATAAGTTTCGGAGAATGCTTCTGTGTAGATTTAATGGGGAGATATTTCGTTTTTCACCATAGGCCCGAATGCGCTCGAAATGTCCACTTCCAGACACTACAGAAAGAGGGTTGACAACCTGCTCTATGAAAGGGAATGTTCAGCTCCGTGAATTGAATGCAGATTTCTCAAAGTAGTTTCTGACAGTGCTTCTGTCTAGATTTCAGATGAAGATATTCCCGTTTCCCATGAAATCGTTAGAACTATCTAGATATCCACTTACAGATTCTACAAAAAGAGTGTTTCGAAAGTGCTCTGTCAAAAGAAAGGTTCAACTCTGTTAGTTGAGGACACTCGTCACGAAGAAGTTTCTGAGAATGCTTTTGTCAAGATTTTATATGAAGATATTCCCGTTTCCTATGAAATCTTCACAGTTATCCAAATATCCACTTGAAGATTCTACAAAAAGAGTGTTTCCAAACTGCTGTAGCAAAAGAAATGTTGAACTCTGTTAGTTGAGGACAAACATCACAAAGAAGTTTCTGAGAATGCTTCTGTCAAGATTTTATATGAAGATATTACCGTTTCCAACGAAATCTTCACAGTTATCCAAATATCCACTTGCAGATTCTACAAAAAGAGTGTTTCCAAACTGCTATATCAAAAGAAATGATCAAGTCTGTTAGTGGAGTAAACTCATCCTAAATATGTTTCTTAGAATGCTTCTGTCTAGATTTTATGGGATGATACTTCCTTTTTCACCATAGGCCTGAAAGCGCTCGAAATGTCCACTTCCAGATACTACAGAAAGACTGTTTCAAACCTACTCTATGAAAGGGAATGTTCAGCTCTGTGACTTGAATGCAGATATCACAAAGTAGTTTCTGACAGCCCTTCTGTCTAGATTTTAGATGAAGATATTCCCGTTTCCAACGAAATCATCACAGTTATCCAAATATCCACTTACAGATTCTACAAAAACAGTTTCCAAACTGCTGTATCCAAAGAAAGGTTCAACTCTGTTAGTTGAGGAAACACATCAAAAAGAAGTTTCTGAGAATGCTTCTGTCTAGATTTTATATGAAGATATTCCCGTTTCCAATGAAATCTTCACAGTTAGGCAAATATCCACTTGAAGATTGTACAAAAAGAGTGTTTCCAAACTGCTGTAGCAAAAGAAATGTTGAACTCTGTTAGTTGAGGACAAACATCACAAAGAAGTTTCTGAGAATGCTTCTGTCTAGATTTTAGATGAAGATATTCCCGTTTCCAACGAAATCCTCAGAGCTCTCCCAATATCCACTTACAGATTCTACAAAAAGAGTGTTTCCAAACTGCTGTAGCAAAAGAAAGGTTCAACTCTGTTAGTTGAGGACACACATCACAAAGAAGTTTCTGAGAATGCTTCTGTCTAGATTTTACATGAAGATATTCCCGTTTCCTATGAAATCTTCACAGCTTTCCAAATATCCACTTGCAGATTCTACAAAAAGAGTGTTTCCAAACTGCTGTATCAAAAGAAAGGTTCAACTCTCTTAGTTGAGGACACACATCCCAAATAAGTTTCTGAGAAATCTTCTGTCTCGTTTTTATGGGAGGATACTTCCTTTTTCACCGTAGGCCTGAAAGCGCTCGAAATGTCCACTTGCAGATACTGCAGAAAGAGTGTTTCAAACCTGCTCTATGAAACGGAATGTTCAGCTCTGAGGCTTGAATGCAGATATCACAAAGTAGTTTCTGACAGTGCTTCTGTCTAGATTTCAGAAGAAGATATTCCCGTTTCCAATGAAATCGTTAGAACTATCTTGATATCCACATACAGATTCTACAAAAAGAGTGTTTCCAAACTGCTCTAGAAAAAGAAAGGTTCAACTCTGTTAGTTGAGGACACTCATCACAAAGAAGTTTCTGAGAATGCTTCTGTCTGGATTTTATATGAAGATATTCCCGTTTCCAACGAAATCTTCACAGTTATCCAAACATCGACTTGCAGATTCTACAAAAAGAGTGTTTCCAAACTGCTCTATCAAAAGAAAGTTTCAACTCTGTTAGTTGAGGACACACATCCCAAATAAGTTTCTGAGAACGCTTCTGTGTAGATTTAAAGGGGAGATATTTCGTTTTTCACCATAGGCCCGAATGCGCTCGAAATGTCCACTTCCAGACACTACAGAAAGAGGGTTTCCAACCTGCTCTATGAAAGGGAATGTTCACCTCTGTGACTTGAATGCAGATATCACAAAGTAGTTTCTGACAGTGCTTCTGTCTAGAATTTAGATGAAGATATTCCCGTTTCCAACGAAATCCTTAGGACTATCTAGATATCCAATTACAGATTCCACAAAAAGAGTGTTTCCAAACTGCTCTATTAAAAGAAAGGTTCAACTCTGTAAGTTGAGGACACTCATCACAAAGAAGTTTCTGAGAATGCTTTTGTAAAGGTTTTATATGAAGATATTCCCGTTTCCTATGAAATCTTCACAGTTATCCAAATATCCACTTGAAGATTCTACCAAAAGAGTGTTTCCAAACTGCTGTAGCAAAAGAAATGTTGAACTCTGTTAGTTGAGGACAAACATCACAAAGAAGTTTCTGAGAATGCTTCTGTCAAGATTTTATATGAAGATATTACCGTTTCCAACGAAATCTTTACA
Organism: Gorilla gorilla gorilla; assembly: GCF_029281585.2. Lineage (NCBI taxonomy): Eukaryota > Metazoa > Chordata > Mammalia > Primates > Hominidae > Gorilla > Gorilla gorilla. Next base: position 19,888,311 of record NC_073237.2, read on the forward strand.
GTTATCCAAATATCCACTTGCAGATTCTACAAAAAGAGTGTTTCCAAACTGCTATATCAAAAGAAATGATCAAGTCTGTTAGTGGAGTAAACTCATCCCAAATATGTTTCTTAGAATGCTTTTGTCTAGATTTTATGGGATGATATTTCCTTTTTCACCATAGGCCTGAAAGCGCTCGAAAAGTCCACTTCCAGATACTACAAAAAGACTGTTTCAAACCTACTCTATGAAAGGGAATGTTCAGCTCTGTGACTTGAATGCAGATATCACAAAGTAGTTTCTGACAGCCCTTCTGTCTAGATTTTAGATGAAGATATTCCCGTTTCCAACGAAATCATCACAGTTATCCAAATATCCACTTATAGATTCTACAAAAACAGTGTTTCCACACTGCTGTATCCAAAGAAAGGTTCAACTCTGTTAGTTGAGGACACACATCACAAAGAAGTTTCTGAGAATGCTTCTGTCTAGATTTTATATGAAGATATTCCCGTTTCCAATGAAATCTTCACAGTTATGCAAATATCCACTTGAAGATTCTACAAAAAGAGTGTTTCCAAACTGCTGTAGCAAAAGAAATGTTGAACTCTGTTAGTTGAGGACAAACATCACAAAGAAGTTTCTGAGAATGCTTCTGTCTAGATTTTAGATGGAGATATTCCCGTTTCCAATGAAATCATCACAGTTAAACAAATATCCACTTGCAGATTCTACAAAAAGAGTGTTTCCAAACTGCTCTATCCAAAGAAAGGTTCAACTCTGTTAGTTGAGGACACACATCACAAAGAAGTTTCTGAGAATGCTTCTGTCTAGATTTTAAATGAAGATATTCCCATTTCCAACGAAATCCTCAGAGCTGTCCCAATATCCACTTACAGATTCTACAAAAAGAGTGTTTCCAAACTGCTGTATCAAAAGAAATGTTCAACTCTGTTTGTGGAGGACACACATCACAAAGAAGTTTCTGAGAATGCTTCTGTCTAGATTTTACATGAAGATATTCCCGTTTCCTATGAAATCTTCACAGCTTTCCAAATATCCACTTGCAGATTCTACAAAAAGAGTGTTTCCAAACTGCTGTATCCAAAGAAAGGTTCATCTCTGTTAGTTGAGGACACACATCACAAAGAAGTTTCTGAGAATGCTTCTGTCTAGATTTTAAACGAAGATATTGCCATTTCCAACGAAATCGTTAGGACTATCTAGATATCCAATTACACATTCCACAAAAAGAGTGTTTCCAAACTGCTCTATCAAAAGAAAGGTGCAACTCTGTTAGTTGAGGACACTCATCACAAAGACGTTTCTGAGAATGCTTCTGTCTAGATTTTATATGAAGATATTCCCGTTTCCAACGAAATCTTCATGGTTATCCAAACATCGACTTCCAGATTATACAAAAAGATTGTTTCCAAACTGCTCTATCAAAAGAAAGGTATAATTCTGTTAGTTGAGGACACACATCCCAAATAAGTTTCTGAGGATGCTTCTGTCTAGATTTTATGGGAAGATATTTCGTTTTTTACCATAGGCCCGAAAGCGCTCGAAATGTCCACTTCCAGACACTACAGAAAGAGGGTTTCAAACCTGCTATATGAAAGGGAATGTTCAGCTCTGTGACTTAAATGCAGATATCACAAAGTAGTTTCTGAAAGTGCTTCTGTCTAGATTTCAGATGAAGATATTCCCGTTTCCAATGAAATCATTAGAACTATCCAGATATCCACTTACAGATTCTACAAAAAGAGTGTTTCCAAAGTGCTCTGTCAAAAGAAAGGTTCAACTCTGTTAGTTGAGGACACTCCTCACAAAGAAGTTTCTGAGAATGCTTCTGTCTAGATTTTATATGAAGATATTCCCGTTTCCAACGAAATCTTCACAGTTATCCAAATATCCACTTGAAGATTCTACAAAAAGAGTGTTTCCAAACTGCTGTAGCAAGAGTAATTTTGCGCTCTGTTAGTTGAGGACACACATCACAAAGAAGTTTCTGAGAATGCTTCTGTCTAGGTTTTATATGAAGATATTACCGTTTCCAACGAAATCTTCACAGTTATCCAAATATCCACTTGCAGAATCTACAAAAAGAGTGTTTCCAAACTGCTATATCAAAAGAAAGGATCAACTCTGTTAGTTGAGGAAACACATCCCAAATAAGTTTCTGAGAATGCTTCTGTCTAGATTTTATGGGATGATATTTCCTTTTTCACCATAGGCCTGAAATCGCTCGAAATGTCCACTTCCAGATACTACAGAAAGACTGTTTCAAACCTACTCTATGAATGGAAATGTTCAGCTCTGTGACTTGAATGCAGATATCGCAAAGTAGTTTCAGACAGCCCTTCTGTCTAGATTTTAGATGAAGGTATTCCCGTTTCCAACGAAATCATCACAGTTATCCAAATATCCACTTACATATTCTACAAAAAGAGTGTTTCCAAACTGCTCTATCCAAAGAAAGGTTCAACTCTGTTAGTTGAGGACACACATCACAAAGAAGTTTCTGAGAATGCTTCTGTCTAGATTTTAAATGAAGATATTCCCATTTCCAATGAAATCCTCATAGCAAACCCATTATAAACTTACAGATTCTACAAAAAGAGTGATTCCAAATTGCTGTATCAAAAGAAAGGTTGAACTCTGTTAGTTCAGGACACACATCACAAAGAAGTTTCTGAGAATGCTTCTGTCTAGATTTTACATGAAGACATTCCCGTTTCCTACGAAATCTTCACAACTTTCCAAATATCCTCTTGCAGATTCTACAAAAAGAGTGTTTCCAAACTGCTGTATCAAAAGAAAGGTTCAGCTCTCTTAGTTGACGACACACATCCCAAATAAGATTCTGAGAAAGCCTCTGTCTCGTTTTTATGGGAAGATACTTCCTTTTTCACCGTAGGCCTGAAAGCGCTCGAAATGTCCACTTCCAGATACTGCAGAAAGAGTTTTTCAAACCTGCTCTATGAAACGGAATGTTCAGCTCTGAGGCTTGAATGCAGATATCACAAAGTAGTTTCTGACAGTGCTTCTGTCTAGATTTTAGAAGAAGATATTCCCGTTTCCAATGAAATCGTTAGAACTATCTTGATATCCACATACAGATTCTACAAAAAGAGTTTTTCCAAACTGCTCTATAAAAAAAAAGGTTCAACTCTGTTAGTTGAGGACACTCATCACAAAGAAGTTTCTGAGAATGCTTCTGTCTAGATTTTATATGAAGATTTTCCCGTTTCCAATGAAATCTTCACAGTTATCCAAACATCGACTTGCAGATTCTACAAAAAGAGTGTTTCCAAACTGCTCTATCAAAAGAAAGTATCAACTCTGTTAGTTGAGGACACACATGCCAAATAAGTTTCGGAGAATGCTTCTGTGTAGATTTAATGGGGAGATATTTCGTTTTTCACCATAGGCCCGAATGCGCTCGAAATGTCCACTTCCAGACACTACAGAAAGAGGGTTTCCAACCTGCTCAATGAAAGGGAATGTTCAGCTCCGTGAGTTGAATGTAGATATCACAAAGTAGTTTCTGACAGTGCTTCTGTCTAGATTTCAGATGAAGATATTCCCGTTTCCAATGAAATCGTTAGAACTATCTAGATATCCACTTACAGATTCTACAAAAAGAGTGTTTCGAAAGTGCTCTGTCAAAAGAAAGGTTCAACTCTGTTAGTTGAGGACACTCATCACGAAGAAGTTTCTGAGAATGCTTTTGTCAAGATTTTATATGAAGGTATTCCCGTTTCCAACGAAATCTTCACAGTTATCCAAATATCCACTTGAAGATTCTACAAAAAGAGTGTTTCCAAACTGCTGTAGCAAAAGAAATGTTGAACTCTGTTAGTTGAGGACAAACATCACAAAGAGGTTTCTGAGAAAGCTTCTGTCAAGATTTTATATGAAGATATTACCGTTTCCAACGAAATCTTTACAGTTATCCAAATATCCACTTGCAGATTCTACAAAAAGAGTGTTTCCAAACTGCCATATCAAAAGAAATGATCAAGTCTGTTAGTGGAGTAAACTCATCCTAAATAAGTTTCTTAGAATGCTTTTGTCTAGATTTTATGGGATGATAATTCCTTTTTCACCATAGGCCTGAAAGCGCTCGAAATGTCCACTTCCAGATACTACAGAAAGACTGTTTCAAACCTACTCTATGAAAGGGAATGTTCAGCTCTGTGACTTGAATGCAGATATCACAAAGTAGTTTCTGACAGCCCTTCTGTCTAGATTTTAGATGAAGATATTCCCGTTTCCAACGAAATCATCACAGTTATCCAAATATCCACTTACAGATTCTACAAAAACAGTGTTTCCAAACTGCTGTATCCAAAGAAAGGTTCAACTCTGTTAGTTGAGGACACACATCACAAAGAAGTTTCTGAGAATGCTTCTGTCTAGATTTTATATGAAGATATTCCCGTTTCCAATGAAATCTTCACAGTTATGCAAATATCCACTTGAAGATTCTACAAAAAGAGTGTTTCCAAACTGCTGTAGCAAAAGAAATGTTGAACTCTGTTAGTTGAGGACAAACATCACAAAGAAGTTTCTGAGAATGCTTCTGTCTAGATTTTAGATGAAGATATTCCCGTTTCCAACAAAATCATCACAGTTAAACAAATATCCACTTACAGATTCTACAAAAAGAGTGTTTCCAAACTGCTCTATCCAAAGAAAGGTTCAACTCTGTTAGTTGAGGACACACATCAGAAAGAAGTTTCTGAGAATGCTTCTGTCTAGATTTTAAATGAAGATATTCCCGTTTCCAACGAAATCCTCAGAGCTGTCCCAATATCCACTTACAGATTCTACAAAAAGAGTGTTTCCAAACTGCTGTATCAAAAGAAAGGTTCAACTCTGTTAGTTGAGGACACACATCACAAAGAAGTTTCTGAGAATGCTTCTGTCTAGATTTTACATGAAGATATTCCCGTTTCCTATGAAATCTTCACATCTTTCCAAATATCCACTTGCAGATTCTACAAAAAGAGTGTTTCCAAACTGCTGTATCAAAAGAAAGGTTCAACTCTCTTAGTTGAGGACACACATCCCAAATAAGTTTCTGAGAAATCCTCTGTCTCGTTTTTATGGGAAGATACTTCCTTTTTCACCGTAGGCCTGAAAGCGCTCGAAATGTCCACTTGCAGATACTGCAGAAAGAGTGTTTCAAACCTGCTCTATGAAACGGAATGTTCAGCTCTGAGGCTTGAATGCAGATATCACAAAGTAGTTTCTGACAGTGCTTCTGTCTAGATTTTAGAAGATATTCAGGTTTCCAATGAAATCGTTAGAACTATCTTGATATCCACATACAGATTCTACAAAAAGAGTGTTTCCAAACTGCTCTATAAAAAGAAAGTTTCATCTCTATTAGTTGAGGACACTCATCACAAAGAAGTTTCTGAGAATGCTTCTGTCTAGATTTTATATGAAGATATTCCCGTTTCCAACGAAATCTTCACAGTTATCCAAATATCGACTTGCAGATTCTACAAAAAGAGTGTTTCCAAACTGCTCTATCAAAAGAAAGTTTCAACTCTGTTAGTTGAGGACACACATGACAAATAAGTTTCGGAGAATGCTTCTGTGTAGATTTAATGGGGAGATATTTCGTTTTTCACCATAGGCCCGAATGCGCTCGAAATGTCCACTTCCAGACACTACAGAAAGAGGGTTGCCAACCTGCTCTATGAAAGGGAATGTTCAGCTCCGTGAATTGAATGCAGATTTCACAAAGTAGTTTCTGACAGTGCTTCTGTCTAGATTTCAGATGAAGGTATTCCCGTTTCCCATGAAATCGTTAGAACTATCTAGATATCCACTTACAGATTCTACAAAAACAGTGTTTCGAAAGTGCTCTGTCAAAAGAAAGGTTCAACTCTGTTAGTTGAGGACACTCGTCACGAAGAAGTTTCTGAGAATACTTTTGTCAAGATTTTATATGAAGATATTCCCGTTTCCTATGAAATCTTCACAGTTATCCAAATATCCACTTGAAGATTCTACAAAAAGAGTGTTTCCAAACTGCTGTAGCAAAAGAAATGTTGAACTCTGTTAGTTGAGGACAAACATCACAAAGAAGTTTCTGAGAATGCTTCTGTCAAGATTTTATATGAAGATATTACCGTTTCCAACGAAATCTTCACAGTTATCCAAATATCCACTTGCAGATTCTACAAAAAGAGTGTTTCCAAACTGCTATATCAAAAGAAATGATCAAGTCTGTTAGTGGAGTAAACTCATCCTACATATGTTTCTTAGAATGCTTCTGTCTAGATTTTATGGGATGATACTTCCTTTTTCACCATAGGCCTGAAAGCGCTCGAAATGTCCACTTCCAGATACTACAGAAAGACTGTTTCAAACCTACTCTATGAAAGGGAATGTTCAGCTCTGTGACTTGAATGCAGATATCACAAAGTAGTTTCTGACAGCCCTTCTGTCTAGATTTTAGATGATGATATTCCCGTTTCCAACGAAATCATCACAGTTATACAAATATCCACTTACAGATTCTACAAAAACAGTTTCCAAACTGCTGTATCCAAAGAAAGGTTCAACTCTGTTAGTTGAGGACACACATCACAAAGAAGTTTCTGAGAATGCTTCTGTCTAGATTTTATATGAAGATATTCCCGTTTCCAATGAAATCTTCACAGTTAGGCAAATATCCACTTGAAGATTCTACAAAAAGAGTGTTTCCAAACTGCTGTAGCAAAAGAAATGTTGAACTCTGTTAGTTGAGGACAAACATCACAAAGAAGTTTCTGAGAATGCTTCTGTCTAGATTTTAGATGAAGATATTCCCGTTTCCAACGAAATCCTCAGAGCTCTCCCAATATCCACTTACAGATTCTACAAAAAGAGTGTTTCGAAACTGCTGTAGCAAAAGAAAGGTTCAACTCTGTTAGTTGAGGACACACATCACAAAGAAGTTTCTGAGAATGCTTCTGTCTAGATTTTACATGAAGATATTCCCGTTTCCTATGAAATCTTCACAGCTTTCCAAATATCCACTTGCAGATTCTACAAAAAGAGTGTTTCCAAACTGCTGTATCAAAAGAAAGGTTCAACTCTCTTAGTTGAGGACACACATCCCAAATAAGTTTCTGAGAAATCTTCTGTCTCGTTTTTATGGGAGGATACTTCCTTTTTCACCGTAGGCCTGAAAGCGCTCGAAATGTCCACTTGCAGATACTGCAGAAAGAGTGTTTCAAACCTGCTCTATGAAACGGAATGTTCAGCTCTGAGGCTTGAATGCAGATATCACAAAGTAGTTTCTGACAGTGCTTCTGTCTAGATTTCAGAAGAAGATATTCCCGTTTCCAATGAAATCGTTAGAACTATCTTGATATCCACATACAGATTCTACAAAAAGAGTGTTTCCAAACTGCTCTAGAAAAAGAAAGGTTCAACTCTGTTAGTTGAGGACACTCATCACAAAGAAGTTTCTGAGAATGCTTCTGTCTGGATTTTATATGAAGATATTCCCGTTTCCAACGAAATCTTCACAGTTATCCAAACATCGACTTGCAGATTCTACAAAAAGAGTGTTTCCAAACTGCTCTATCAAAAGAAAGTTTCAACTCTGTTAGTTGAGGACACACATCCCAAATAAGTTTCTGAGAACGCTTCTGTGTAGATTTAAAGGGGAGATATTTCGTTTTTCACCATAGGCCCGAATGCGCTCGAAATGTCCACTTCCAGACACTACAGAAAGAGGGTTTCCAACCTGCTCTATGAAAGGGAATGTTCACCTCTGTGACTTGAATGCAGATATCACAAAGTAGTTTCTGACAGTGCTTCTGTCTAGAATTTAGATGAAGATATTCCCGTTTCCAACGAAATCCTTAGGACTATCTAGATATCCAATTACAGATTCCACAAAAAGAGTGTTTCCAAACTGCTCTATTAAAAGAAAGGTTCAACTCTGTAAGTTGAGGACACTCATCACAAAGAAGTTTCTGAGAATGCTTTTGTAAAGGTTTTATATGAAGATATTCCCGTTTCCTATGAAATCTTCACAGTTATCCAAATATCCACTTGAAGATTTTACCAAAAGAGTGTTTCCAAACTGCTGTAGCAAAAGAAATGTTGAACTCTGTTAGTTGAGGACAAACATCACAAAGAAGTTTCTGAGAATGCTTCTGTCAAGATTTTATATGAAGATATTACCGTTTCCAACGAAATCTTTACAGTTATCCAAATATCCACTTGCAGATTCTACAAAAAGAGTGTTTCCAAACTGCTATATCAAAAGAAATGATCAAGTCTGTTAGTGGAGTAAACTCATCCCAAATATGTTTCTTAGAATGCTTTTGTCTAGATTTTATGGGATGATATTTCCTTTTTCACCATAGGCCTGAAAGCGCTCGAAAAGTCCACTTCCAGATACTACAAAAAGACTGTTTCAAACCTACTCTATGAAAGGGAATGTTCAGCTCTGTGACTTGAATGCAGATATCACAAAGTAGTTTCTGACAGCCCTTCTGTCTAGATTTTAGATGAAGATATTCCCGTTTCCAACGAAATCATCACAGTTATCCAAATATCCACTTATAGATTCTACAAAAACAGTGTTTCCACACTGCTGTATCCAAAGAAAGGTTCAACTCTGTTAGTTGAGGACACACATCACAAAGAAGTTTCTGAGAATGCTTCTGTCTAGATTTTATATGAAGATATTCCCGTTTCCAATGAAATCTTCACAGTTATGCAAATATCCACTTGAAGATTCTACAAAAAGAGTGTTTCCAAACTGCTGTAGCAAAAGAAATGTTGAACTCTGTTAGTTGAGGACAAACATCACAAAGAAGTTTCTGAGAATGCTTCTGTCTAGATTTTAGATGGAGATATTCCCGTTTCCAACGAAATCATCACAGTTAAACAAATATCCACTTGCAGATTCTACAAAAAGAGTGTTTCCAAACTGCTCTATCCAAAGAAAGGTTCAACTCTGTTAGTTGAGGACACACATCACAAAGAAGTTTCTGAGAATGCTTCTGTCTAGATTTTAAATGAAGATATTCCCATTTCCAATGAAATCCTCATAGCAAACCCATTATAAACTTACAGATTCTACAAAAAGAGTGATTCCAAATTGCTGTATCAAAAGAAAGGTTGAACTCTGTTAGTTCAGGACACACATCACAAAGAAGTTTCTGAGAATGCTTCTGTCTAGATTTTACATGAAGACATTCCCGTTTCCTACGAAATCTTCACAACTTTCCAAATATCCTCTTGCAGATTCTACAAAAAGAGTGTTTCCAAACTGCTGTATCAAAAGAAAGGTTCAGCTCTCTTAGTTGACGACACACATCCCAAATAAGATTCTGAGAAAGCCTCTGTCTCGTTTTTATTTGAAGATACTTCCTTTTTCACCGTAGGCCTGAAAGCGCTCGAAATGTCCACTTCCAGATACTGCAGAAAGAGTTTTTCAAACCTGCTCTATCAAACGGAATGTTCAGCTCTGAGGCTTGAATGCAGATATCACAAAGTAGTTTCTGACAGTGCTTCTGTCTAGATTTTAGAAGAAGATATTCCCGTTTCCAATGAAATCGTTAGAACTCTCTTGATATCCACATACAGATTCTACAAAAAGAGTTTTTCCAAACTGCTCTATAAAAAAAAAGGTTCAACTCTGTTAGTTGAGGACACTCATCACAAAGAAGTTTCTGAGAATGCTTCTGTCTAGATTTTATAGGAAGATTTTCCCGTTTCCAATGAAATCTTCACAGTTATCCAAACATCGACTTGCAGATTCTACAAAAAGAGTGTTTCCAAACTGCTCTATCAAAAGAAAGTATCAACTCTGTTAGTTGAGGACACACATGCCAAATAAGTTTCGGAGAATGCTTCTGTGTAGATTTAATGGGGAGATATTTCGTTTTTCACCATAGGCCCGAATGCGCTCGAAATGTCCACTTCCAGACACTACAGAAAGAGGGTTTCCAACCTGCTCAATGAAAGGGAATGTTCAGCTCCGTGAGTTGAATGTAGATATCACAAAGTAGTTTCTGACAGTGCTTCTGTCTAGATTTCAGATGAAGATATTCCCGTTTCCAATGAAATCGTTAGAACTATCTAGATATCCACTTACAGATTCTACAAAAAGAGTGTTTCGAAAGTGCTCTGTCAAAAGAAAGGTTCAACTCTGTTAGTTGAGGACACTCATCACGAAGAAGTTTCTGAGAATGCTTTTGTCAAGATTTTATATGAAGGTATTCCCGTTTCCAACGAAATCTTCACAGTTATCCAAATATCCACTTGAAGATTCTACAAAAAGAGTGTTTCCAAACTGCTGTAGCAAAAGAAATGTTGAACTCTGTTAGTTGAGGACAAACATCACAAAGAGGTTTCTGAGAAAGCTTCTATCAAGATTTTATATGAAGATATTACCGTTTCCAACGAAATCTTTACAGTTATCCAAATATCCACTTGCAGATTCTACAAAAAGAGTGTTTCCAAACTGCCATATCAAAAGAAATGATCAAGTCTGTTAGTGGAGTAAACTCATCCTAAATAAGTTTCTTAGAATGCATTTGTCTAGATTTTATGGGATGATAATTCCTTTTTCACCATAGGCCTGAAAGCGCTCGAAATGTCCACTTCCAGATACTACAGAAAGACTGTTTCAAACCTACTCTATGAAAGGGAATGTTCAGCTCTGTGACTTGAATGCAGATATCACAAAGTAGTTTCTCACAGCCCTTCTGTCTAGATTTTAGATGAAGATATTCCCGTTTCCAGCGAAATCATGACAGTTATCCAAATATCCACTTACAGATTCTACAAAAACAGTGTTTCCAAACTGCTGTATCCAAAGAAAGGTTCAACTCTGTTAGTTGAGGACACACATCACAAAGAAGTTTCTGAGAATGCTTCTGTCTAGATTTTATATGAAGATATTCCCGTTTCCAATGAAATCTTCACAGTTATGCAAATATCCACTTGAAGATTCTACAAAAAGAGTGTTTCCAAACTGCTGTAGCAAAAGAAATGTTGAACTCTGTTAGTTGAGGACAAACATCACAAAGAAGTTTCTGAGAATGCTTCTGTCTAGATTTTAAATGAAGATATTCCCGTTTCCAACGAAATCCTCAGAGCTGTCCCAATATCCACTTACAGATTCTACAAAAACAGTGTTTCCAAACTGCTGTATCAAAAGAAAGGTTCAACTCTGTTAGTTGAGGACACACATCACAAAGAAGTTTCTGAGAATGCTTCTGTCTAGATTTTACATGAAGATATTCCCGTTTCCTATGAAATCTTCACATCTTTCCAAATATCCACTTGCAGATTCTACAAAAAGAGTGTTTCCAAACTGCTGTATCAAAAGAAAGGTTCAACTCTCTTAGTTGAGGACACACATCCCAAATAAGTTTCTGAGAAATCCTCTGTCTCGTTTTTATGGGAAGATACTTCCTTTTTCACCGTAGGCCTGAAAGCGCTCGAAATGTCCACTTGCAGATACTGCAGAAAGAGTGTTTCAAACCTGCTCTATGAAACGGAATGTTCAGCTCTGAGGCTTGAATGCAGATATCACAAAGTAGTTTCTGACAGTGCTTCTGTCTAGATTTTAGAAGATATTCAGGTTTCCAATGAAATCGTTAGAACTATCTTGATATCCACATACAGATTCTACAAAAAGAGTGTTTCCAAACTGCTCTATAAAAAGAAAGTTTCATCTCTATTAGTTGAGGACACTCATCACAAAGAAGTTTCTGAGAATGCTTCTGTCTAGATTTTATATGAAGATATTCCCGTTTCCAACGAAATCTTCACAGTTATCCAAATATCGACTTGCAGATTCTACAAAAAGAGTGTTTCCAAACTGCTCTATCAAAAGAAAGTTTCAACTCTGTTAGTTGAGGACACACATGACAAATAAGTTTCGGAGAATGCTTCTGTGTAGATTTAATGGGGAGATATTTCGTTTTTCACCATAGGCCCGAATGCGCTCGAAATGTCCACTTCCAGACACTACAGAAAGAGGGTTGACAACCTGCTCTATGAAAGGGAATGTTCAGCTCCGTGAATTGAATGCAGATTTCACAAAGTAGTTTCTGACAGTGCTTCTGTCTAGATTTCAGATGAAGATATTCCCGTTTCCCATGAAATCGTTAGAACTATCTAGATATCCACTTACAGATTCTACAAAAAGAGTGTTTCGAAAGTGCTCTGTCAAAAGAAAGGTTCAACTCTGTTAGTTGAGGACACTCGTCACGAAGAAGTTTCTGAGAATGCTTTTGTCAAGATTTTATATGAAGATATTCCCGTTTCCTATGAAATTTTCACAGTTATCCAAATATCCACTTGAAGATTCTACAAAAAGAGTGTTTCCAAACTGCTGTAGCAAAAGAAATGTTGAACTCTGTTAGTTGAGGACAAACATCACAAAGAAGTTTCTGAGAATGCTTCTGTCAAGATTTTATATGAAGATATTACCGTTTCCAACGAAATCTTCACAGTTATCCAAATATCCACTTGCAGATTCTACAAAAAGAGTGTTTCCAAACTGCTATATCAAAAGAAATGATCAAGTCTGTTAGTGGAGTAAACTCATCCTAAATATGTTTCTTAGAATGCTTCTGTCTAGATTTTATGGGATGATACTTCCTTTTTCACCATAGGCCTGAAAGCGCTCGAAATGTCCACTTCCAGATACTACAGAAAGACTGTTTCAAACCTACTCTATGAAAGGGAATGTTCAGCTCTGTGACTTGAATGCAGATATCACAAAGTAGTTTCTGACAGCCCTTCTGTCTAGATTTTAGATGAAGATATTCCCGTTTCCAACGAAATCATCACAGTTATCCAAATATCCACTTACAGATTCTACAAAAACAGTTTCCAAACTGCTGTATCCAAAGAAAGGTTCAACTCTGTTAGTTGAGGAAACACATCACAAAGAAGTTTCTGAGAATGCTTCTGTCTAGATTTTATATGAAGATATTCCCGTTTCCAATGAAATCTTCACAGTTAGGCAAATATCCACTTGAAGATTCTACAAAAAGAGTGTTTCCAAACTGCTGTAGCAAAAGAAATGTTGAACTCTGTTAGTTGAGGACAAACATCACAAAGAAGTTTCTGAGAATGCTTCTGTCTAGATTTTAGATGAAGATATTCCCGTTTCTAACGAAATCCTCAGAGCTCTCCCAATATCCACTTACAGATTCTACAAAAAGAGTGTTTCCAAACTGCTGTAGCAAAATAAAGGTTCAACTCTGTTAGTTGAGGACACACATCACAAAGAAGTTTCTGAGAATGCTTCTGTCTAGATTTTACATGAAGATATTCCCGTTTCCTATGAAATCTTCACAGCTTTCCAAATATCCACTTGCAGATTCTACAAAAAGAGTGTTTCCAAACTGCTGTATCAAAAGAAAGGTTCAACTCTCTTAGTTGAGGACACACATCCCAAATAAGTTTCTGAGAAATCTTCTGTCTCGTTTTTATGGGAGGATACTTCCTTTTTCACCGTAGGCCTGAAAGCGCTCGAAATGTCCACTTGCAGATACTGCAGAAAGAGTGTTTCAAACCTGCTCTATGAAACGGAATGTTCAGCTCTGAGGCTTGAATGCAGATATCACAAAGTAGTTTCTGACAGTGCTTCTGTCTAGATTTCAGAAGAAGATATTCCCGTTTCCAATGAAATCGTTAGAACTATCTTGATATCCACATACAGATTCTACAAAAAGAGTGTTTCCAAACTGCTCTAGAAAAAGAAAGGTTCAACTCTGTTAGTTGAGGACACTCATCACAAAGAAGTTTCTGAGAATGCTTCTGTCTAGATTTTATATGAAGATATTCCCGTTTCCAACGAAATCTTCACAGTTATCCAAACATCGACTTGCAGATTCTACAAAAAGAGTGTTTCCAAACTGCTCTATCAAAAGAAAGTTTCAACTCTGTTTGTTGAGGACACACATCCCAAATAAGTTTCTGAGAACGCTTCTGTGTAGATTTAAAGGGGAGATATTTCGTTTTTCACCATAGGCCCGAATGCGCTCGAAATGTCCACTTCCAGACACTACAGAAAGAGGGTTTCCAACCTGCTCTATGAAAGGGAATGTTCACCTCTGTGACTTGAATGCAGATATCACAAAGTAGTTTCTGACAGTGCTTCTGTCTAGAATTTAGATGAAGATATTCCCGTTTCCAACGAAATCCTTAGGACTATCTAGATATCCAATTACAGATTCCACAAAAAGAGTGTTTCCAAACTGCTCTATAAAAAGAAAGGTTCACTCTGTAAGTTGAGGACACTCATCACAAAGAAGTTTCTGAGAATGCTTTTGTAAAGGTTTTATATGAAGATATTCCCGTTTCCTATGAAATCTTCACAGTTATCCAAATATCCACTTGAAGATTCTACCAAAAGAGTGTTTCCAAACTGCTGTAGCAAAAGAAATGTTGAACTCTGTTAGTTGAGGACAAACATCACAAAGAAGTTTCTGAGAATGCTTCTGTCAAGATTTTATATGAAGATATTACCGTTTCCAACGAAATCTTTACAGTTATCCAAATATCCACTTGCAGATTCTACAAAAAGAGTGTTTCCAAACTGCTATATCAAAAGAAATGATCAAGTCTGTTAGTGGAGTAAACTCATCCCAAATATGTTTCTTAGAATGCTTTTGTCTAGATTTTATGGGATGATATTTCCTTTTTCACCATAGGCCTGAAAGCGCTCGAAAAGTCCACTTCCAGATACTACAAAAAGACTGTTTCAAACCTACTCTATGAAAGGGAATGTTCAGCTCTGTGACTTGAATGCAGATATCACAAAGTAGTTTCTGACAGCCCTTCTGTCTAGATTTTAGATGAAGATATTCCCGTTTCCAACGAAATCATCACAGTTATCCAAATATCCACTTATAGATTCTACAAAAACAGTGTTTCCACACTGCTGTATCCAAAGAAAGGTTCAACTCTGTTAGTTGAGGACACACATCACAAAGAAGTTTCTGAGAATGCTTCTGTCTAGATTTTATATGAAGATATTCCCGTTTCCAATGAAATCTTCACAGTTATGCAAATATCCACTTGAAGATTCTACAAAAAGAGTGTTTCCAAACTGCTGTAGCAAAAGAAATGTTGAACTCTGTTAGTTGAGGACAAACATCACAAAGAAGTTTCTGAGAATGCTTCTGTCTAGATTTTAGATGGAGATATTCCCGTTTCCAACGAAATCATCACAGTTAAACAAATATCCACTTGCAGATTCTACAAAAAGAGTGTTTCCAAACTGCTCTATCCAAAGAAAGGTTCAACTCTGTTAGTTGAGGACACACATCACAAAGAAGTTTCTGAGAATGCTTCTGTCTAGATTTTAAATGAAGATATTCCCATTTCCAATGAAATCCTCATAGCAAACCCATTATAAACTTACAGATTCTACAAAAAGAGTGATTCCAAATTGCTGTATCAAAAGAAAGGTTGAACTCTGTTAGTTCAGGACACACATCACAAAGAAGTTTCTGAGAATGCTTCTGTCTAGATTTTACATGAAGACATTCCCGTTTCCTACGAAATCTTCACAACTTTCCAAATATCCTCTTGCAGATTCTACAAAAAGAGTGTTTCCAAACTGCTGTATCAAAAGAAAGGTTCAGCTCTCTTAGTTGACGACACACATCCCAAATAAGATTCTGAGAAAGCCTCTATCTCGTTTTTATGGGAAGATACTTCCTTTTTCACCGTAGGCCTGAAAGCGCTCGAAATGTCCACTTCCAGATACTGCAGAAAGAGTTTTTCAAACCTGCTCTATGAAACGGAATGTTCAGCTCTGAGGCTTGAATGCAGATATCACAAAGTAGTTTCTGACAGTGCTTCTGTCTAGATTTTAGAAGAAGATATTCCCGTTTCCAATGAAATCGTTAGAACTATCTTGATATCCACATACAGATTCTACAAAAAGAGTTTTTTCAAACTGCTCTATAAAAAAAAAGGTTCAACTCTGTTAGTTGAGGACACTCATCACAAAGAAGTTTCTGAGAATGCTTCTGTCTAGATTTTATATGAAGATATTCCCGTTTCCAATGAAATCTTCACAGTTATCCAAACATCGACTTGCAGATTCTACAAAAAGAGTGTTTCCAAGCTGCTCTATCAAAAGAAAGTATCAACTCTGTTAGTTGAGGACACACATGCCAAATAAGTTTCGGAGAATGCTTCTGTGTAGATTTAATGGGGAGATATTTCGTTTTTCACCATAGGCCCGAATGCGCTCGAAATGTCCACTTCCAGACACTACAGAAAGAGGGTTTCCAACCTGCTCAATGAAAGGGAATGTTCAGCTCCGTGAGTTGAATGTAGATATCACAAAGTAGTTTCTGACAGTGCTTCTGTCTAGATTTCAGATGAAGATATTCCCGTTTCCAATGAAATCGTTAGAACTATCTAGATATCCACTTACAGATTCTACAAAAAGAGTGTTTCGAAAGTGCTCTGTCAAAAGAAAGGTTCAACTCTGTTAGTTGAGGACACTCATCACGAAGAAGTTTCTGAGAATGCTTTTGTCAAGATTTTATATGAAGGTATTCCCGTTTCCAACGAAATCTTCACAGTTATCCAAATATCCACTTGAAGATTCTACAAAAAGAGTGTTTCCAAACTGCTGTAGCAAAAGAAATGTTGAACTCTGTTAGTTGAGGACAAACATCACAAAGAGGTTTCTGAGAAAGCTTCTATCAAGATTTTATATGAAGATATTACCGTTTCCAACGAAATCTTTACAGTTATCCAAATATCCACTTGCAGATTATACAAAAAGAGTGTTTCCAAACTGCCATATCAAAAGAAATGATCAAGTCTGTTAGTGGAGTAAACTCATCCTAAATAAGTTTCTTAGAATGCTTTTCTCTAGATTTTATGGGATGATAATTCCTTTTTCACCATAGGCCTGAAAGCGCTCGAAATGTCCACTTCCAGATACTACAGAAAGACTGTTTCAAACCTACTCTATGAAAGGAAATGTTCAGCTCTGTGACTTGAATGCAGATATCACAAAGTAGTTTCTGACAGCCCTTCTGTCTAGATTTTAGATGAAGATATTCCCGTTTCCAACGAAATCATCACAGTTATCCAAATATCCACTTACAGATTCTACAAAAACAGTGTTTCCAAACTGCTGTATCCAAAGAAAGGTTCAACTCTGTTAGTTGAGGACACACATCACAAAGAAGTTTCTGAGAATGCTTCTGTGTAGATTTAATGGGGAGATATTTCGTTTTTCACCATAGGCCCGAATGCGCTCGAAATGTCCACTTCCAGACACTACAGAAAGAGGGTTGCCAACCTGCTCTATGAAAGGGAATGTTCAGCTCCGTGAATTGAATGCAGATTTCACAAAGTAGTTTCTGACAGTGCTTCTGTCTAGATTTCAGATGAAGATATTCCCGTTTCCCATGAAAACGTTAGAACTATCTAGATATCCACTTACAGATTCTACAAAAAGAGTGTTTTGAAAGTGGTCTGTCAAAAGAAAGGTTCAACTCTGTTAGTTGAGGACACTCATCACGAAGAAGTTTCTGAGAATGCTTTTGTCAAGATTTTATATGAAGGTATTCCCGTTTCCAACGAAATCTTCACAGTTATCCAAACATCGACTTGCAGATTCTACAAAAAGAGTGTTTCCAAACTGCTCTATCAAAAGAAAGTTTCAACTCTGTTAGTTGAGGACACACATCCCAAATAAGTTTCTGAGAACGCTTCTGTGTAGATTTAAAGGGGAGATATTTCGTTTTTCACCATAGGCCCGAATGCGCTCGAAATGTCCACTTCCAGACACTACAGAAAGAGGGTTTCCAACCTGCTCTATGAAAGGGAATGTTCACCTCTGTGACTTGAATGCAGATATCACAAAGTAGTTTCTGACAGTGCTTCTGTCTAGAATTTAGATGAAGATATTCCCGTTTCCAACGAAATCCTTAGGACTATCTAGATATCCAATTACAGATTCCACAAAAAGAGTGTTTCCAAACTGCTCTATAAAAAGAAAGGTTCAACTCTGTAAGTTGAGGACACTCATCACAAAGAAGTTTCTGAGAATGCTTTTGTAAAGGTTTTATATGAAGATATTCCCGTTTCCTATGAAATCTTCACAGTTATCCAAATATCCACTTGAAGATTCTACCAAAAGAGTGTTTCCAAACTGCTGTAGCAAAAGAAATGTTGAACTCTGTTAGTTGAGGACAAACATCACAAAGAAGTTTCTGAGAATGCTTCTGTCAAGATTTTATATGAAGATATTACCGTTTCCAACGAAATCTTTACAGTTATCCAAATATCCACTTGCAGATTCTACAAAAAGAGTGTTTCCAAACTGCTATATCAAAAGAAATGATCAAGTCTGTTAGTGGAGTAAACTCATCCCAAATATGTTTCTTAGAATGCTTTTGTCTAGATTTTATGGGATGATATTTCCTTTTTCACCATAGGCCTGAAAGCGCTCGAAAAGTCCACTTCCAGATACTACAAAAAGACTGTTTCAAACCTACTCTATGAAAGGGAATGTTCAGCTCTGTGACTTGAATGCAGATATCACAAAGTAGTTTCTGACAGCCCTTCTGTCTAGATTTTAGATGAAGATATTCCCGTTTCCAACGAAATCATCACAGTTATCCAAATATCCACTTATAGATTCTACAAAAACAGTGTTTCCACACTGCTGTATCCAAAGAAAGGTTCAACTCTGTTAGTTGAGGACACACATCACAAAGAAGTTTCTGAGAATGCTTCTGTCTAGATTTTATATGAAGATATTCCCGTTTCCAATGAAATCTTCACAGTTATGCAAATATCCACTTGAAGATTCTACAAAATGAGTGTTTCCAAACTGCTGTAGCAAAAGAAATGTTGAACTCTGTTAGTTGAGGACAAACATCACAAAGAAGTTTCTGAGAATGCTTCTGTCTAGATTTTAGATGGAGATATTCCCGTTTCCAACGAAATCATCACAGTTAAACAAATATCCACTTGCAGATTCTACAAAAAGAGTGTTTCCAAACTGCTCTATCCAAAGAAAGGTTCAACTCTGTTAGTTGAGGACACACATCACAAAGAAGTTTCTGAGAATGCTTCTGTCTAGATTTTAAATGAAGATATTCCCATTTCCAACGAAATCCTCAGAGCTGTCCCAATATCCACTTACAGATTCTACAAAAAGAGTGTTTCCAAACTGCTGTATCAAAAGAAATGTTCAACTCTGTTTGTGGAGGACACACATCACAAAGAAGTTTCTGAGAATGCTTCTGTCTAGATTTTACATGAAGATATTCCCGTTTCCTATGAAATCTTCACAGCTTTCCAAATATCCACTTGCAGATTCTACAAAAAGAGTGTTTCCAAACTGCTGTATCCAAAGAAAGGTTCATCTCTCTTAGTTGAGGACACACATCACAAAGAAGTTTCTGAGAATGCTTCTGTCTAGAATTTAAACGAAGATATTGCCGTTTCCAACGAAATCGTTAGGACTATCTAGATATCCAATTACACATTCCACAAAAAGAGTGTTTCCAAACTGCTCTATCAAAAGAAAGGTGCAACTCTGTTAGTTGAGGACACTCATCACAAAGACGTTTCTGAGAATGCTTCTGTCTAGATTTTATATGAAGATATTCCCGTTTCCAACGAAATCTTCATGGTTATCCAAACATCGACTTCCAGATTATACAAAAAGATTGTTTCCAAACTGCTCTATCAAAAGAAAGGTATAATTCTGTTAGTTGAGGACACACATCCCAAATAAGTTTCTGAGGATGCTTCTGTCTAGATTTTATGGGAAGATATTTCGTTTTTTACCATAGGCCCGAAAGCGCTCGAAATGTCCACTTCCAGACACTACAGAAAGAGGGTTTCAAACCTGCTATATGAAAGGGAATGTTCAGCTCTGTGACTTAAATGCAGATATCACAAAGTAGTTTCTGAAAGTGCTTCTGTCTAGATTTCAGATGAAGATATTCCCGTTTCCAATGAAATCATTAGAACTATCTAGATATCCACTTACAGATTCTACAAAAAGAGTGTTTCCAAAGTGCTCTGTCAAAAGAAAGGTTCAACTCTGTTAGTTGAGGACACTCCTCACAAAGAAGTTTCTGAGAATGCTTCTGTCTAGATTTTATATGAAGATATTCCCGTTTCCAACGAAATCTTCACAGTTATCCAAATATCCACTTGCAGATTCTACAAAAAGAGTGTTTCCAAACTGCTGTAGCAAGAGTAATTTTGCGCTCTGTTAGTTGAGGACACACATCACAAAGAAGTTTCTGAGAATGCTTCTGTCTAGGTTTTATACGAAGATATTACCGTTTCCAATGAAATCTTCACAGTTATCCAAATATCCACTTGCAGAATCTACAAAAAGAGTGTTTCCAAACTGCTATATCAAAAGAAAGGATCAACTCTGTTAGTTGAGGAAACACATCCCAAATAAGTTTCTGAGAATGCTTCTGTCTAGATTTTATGGGATGATATTTCCTTTTTCACCATAGGCCTGAAATCGCTCGAAATGTCCACTTCCAGATACTACAGAAAGACTGTTTCAAACCTACTCTATGAATGGAAATGTTCAGCTCTGTGACTTGAATGCAGATATCGCAAAGTAGTTTCAGACAGCGCTTCTGTCTAGATTTTAGATGAAGGTATTCCCGTTTCCAACGAAATCATCACAGTTATCCAAATATCCACTTACATATTCTACAAAAAGAGTGTTTCCAAACTGCTCTATCCAAAGAAAGGTTCAACTCTGTTAGTTGAGGACACACATCACAAAGAAGTTTCTGAGAATGCTTCTGTCTAGATTTTAAATGAAGATATTCCCATTTCCAATGAAATCCTCATAGCAAACCCATTATAAACTTACAGATTCTACAAAAAGAGTGATTCCAAATTGCTGTATCAAAAGAAAGGTTGAACTCTGTTAGTTCAGGACACACATCACAAAGAAGTTTCTGAGAATGCTTCTGTCTAGATTTTACATGAAGACATTCCCGTTTCCTACGAAATCTTCACAACTTTCCAAATATCCTCTTGCAGATTCTACAAAAAGAGTGTTTCCAAACTGCTGTATCAAAAGAAAGGTTCAGCTCTCTTAGTTGACGACACACATCCCAAATAAGATTCTGAGAAAGCCTATGTCTCGTTTTTATGGGAAGATACTTCCTTTTTCACCGTAGGCCTGAAAGCGCTCGAAATGTCCACTTCCAGATACTGCAGAAAGAGTTTTTCAAACCTGCTCTATGAAACGGAATGTTCAGCTCTGAGGCTTGAATGCAGATATCACAAAGTAGTTTCTGACAGTGCTTCTGTCTAGATTTCAGATGAAGATATTCCCGTTTCCCATGAAAACGTTAGAACTATCTAGATATCCACTTACAGATTCTACAAAAAGAGTGTTTTGAAAGTGGTCTGTCAAAAGAAAGGTTCAACTCTGTTAGTTGAGGACACTCATCACGAAGAAGTTTCTGAGAATGCTTTTGTCAAGATTTTATATGAAGGTATTCCCGTTTCCAACGAAATCTTCACAGTTATCCAAACATCGACTTGCAGATTCTACAAAAAGAGTGTTTCCAAACTGCTCTATCAAAAGAAAGTTTCAACTCTGTTAGTTGAGGACACACATGCCAAATAAGTTTCGGAGAATGCTTCTGTGTAGATTTAAAGGGGAGATATTTCGTTTTTCACCATAGGCCCGAATGCGCTCGAAATGTCCACTTCCAGACACTACAGAAAGAGGGTTTCCAACCTGCTCTATGAAAGGGAATGTTCACCTCTGTGACTTGAATGCAGATATCACAAAGTAGTTTCTGACAGTGCTTCTGTCTAGAATTTAGATGAAGATATTCCCGTTTCCAACGAAATCCTTAGGACTATCTAGATATCCAATTACAGATTCCACAAAAAGAGTGTTTCCAAACTGCTCTGTCAAAAGGAAGGTTCAACTCTGTTAGTTGAGGACACTCATCACGAAGAAGTTTCTGAGAATGCTTTTGTCAAGATTTTATATGAAGATATTCCCGTTTCCTATGAAATCTTCACAGTTATCCAAATATCCACTTGAAGATTCTACAAAAAGAGTGTTTCCAAACTGCTGTAGCAAAAGAAATGTTGAACTCTGTTAGTTGAGGACAAACATCACAAAGAGGTTTCTGAGAAAGCTTCTGTCAAGATTTTATATGAAGATATTACCGTTTCCAACGAAATCTTTACAGTTATCCAAATATCCACTTGCAGATTCTACAAAAAGAGTGTTTCCAAACTGCCATATCAAAAGAAATGATCAAGTCTGTTAGTGGAGTAAACTCATCCTAAATAAGTTTCTTAGAATGCTTTTGTCTAGATTTTATGGGATGATAATTCCTTTTTCACCATAGGCCTGAAAGCGCTCGAAATGTCCACTTCCAGATACTACAAAAAGACTGTTTCAAACCTACTCTATGAAAGGGAATGTTCAGCTCTGTGACTTGAATGCAGATATCACAAAGTAGTTTCTGACAGCCCTTCTGTCTAGATTTTAGATGAAGATATTCCCGTTTCCAACGAAATCATCACAGTTATCCAAATATCCACTTACAGATTCTACAAAAACAGTGTTTCCACACTGCTGTATCCAAAGAAAGGTTCAACTCTGTTAGTTGAGGACACACATCACAAAGAAGTTTCTGAGAATGCTTCTGTCTAGATTTTATATGAAGATATTCCCGTTTCCAATGAAATCTTCACAGTTATGCAAATATCCACTTGAAGATTCTACAAAATGAGTGTTTCCAAACTGCTGTAGCAAAAGAAATGTTGAACTCTGTTAGTTGAGGACAAACATCACAAAGAAGTTTCTGAGAATGCTTCTGTCTAGATTTTAGATGGAGATATTCCCGTTTCCAACGAAATCATCACAGTTAAACAAATATCCACTTGCAGATTCTACAAAAAGAGTGTTTCCAAACTGCTCTATCCAAAGAAAGGTTCAACTCTGTTAGTTGAGGACACACATCACAAAGAAGTTTCTGAGAATGCTTCTGTCTAGATTTTAAATGAAGATATTCCCATTTCCAACGAAATCCTCAGAGCTGTCCCAATATCCACTTACAGATTCTACAAAAAGAGTGTTTCCAAACTGCTGTATCAAAAGAAATGTTCAACTCTGTTTGTGGAGGACACACATCACAAAGAAGTTTCTGAGAATGCTTCTGTCTAGATTTTACATGAAGATATTCCCGTTTCCTATGAAATCTTCACAGCTTTCCAAATATCCACTTGCAGATTCTACAAAAAGAGTGTTTCCAAACTGCTGTATCCAAAGAAAGGTTCATCTCTGTTAGTTGAGGACACACATCACAAAGAAGTTTCTGAGAATGCTTCTGTCTAGAATTTAAACGAAGATATTGCCGTTTCCAACGAAATCGTTAGGACTATCTAGATATCCAATTACACATTCCACAAAAAGAGTGTTTCCAAACTGCTCTATCAAAAGAAAGGTGCAACTCTGTTAGTTGAGGACACTCATCACAAAGACGTTTCTGAGAATGCTTCTGTCTAGATTTTATATGAAGATATTCCCGTTTCCAACGAAATCTTCATGGTTATCCAAACATCGACTTCCAGATTATACAAAAAGATTGTTTCCAAACTGCTCTATCAAAAGAAAGGTATAATTCTGTTAGTTGAGGACACACATCCCAAATAAGTTTCTGAGGATGCTTCTGTCTAGATTTTATGGGAAGATATTTCGTTTTTTACCATAGGCCCGAAAGCGCTCGAAATGTCCACTTCCAGACACTACAGAAAGAGGGTTTCAAACCTGCTATATGAAAGGGAATGTTCAGCTCTGTGACTTAAATGCAGATATCACAAAGTAGTTTCTGAAAGTGCTTCTGTCTAGATTTCAGATGAAGATATTCCCGTTTCCAATGAAATCATTAGAACTATCTAGATATCCACTTACAGATTCTACAAAAAGAGTGTTTCCAAAGTGCTCTGTCAAAAGAAAGGTTCAACTCTGTTAGTTGAGGACACTCCTCACAAAGAAGTTTCTGAGAATGCTTCTGTCTAGATTTTATATGAAGATATTCCCGTTTCCAACGAAATCTTCACAGTTATCCAAATATCCACTTGCAGATTCTACAAAAAGAGTGTTTCCAAACTGCTGTAGCAAGAGTAATTTTGCGCTCTGTTAGTTGAGGACACACATCACAAAGAAGTTTCTGAGAATGCTTCTGTCTAGGTTTTATACGAAGATATTACCGTTTCCAATGAAATCTTCACAGTTATCCAAATATCCACTTGCAGAATCTACAAAAAGAGTGTTTCCAAACTGCTATATCAAAAGAAAGGATCAACTCTGTTAGTTGAGGAAACACATCCCAAATAAGTTTCTGAGAATGCTTCTGTCTAGATTTTATGGGATGATATTTCCTTTTTCACCATAGGCCTGAAATCGCTCGAAATGTCCACTTCCAGATACTACAGAAAGACTGTTTCAAACCTACTCTATGAATGGAAATGTTCAGCTCTGTGACTTGAATGCAGATATCGCAAAGTAGTTTCAGACAGCGCTTCTGTCTAGATTTTAGATGAAGGTATTCCCGTTTCCAACGAAATCATCACAGTTATCCAAATATCCACTTACATATTCTACAAAAAGAGTGTTTCCAAACTGCTCTATCCAAAGAAAGGTTCAACTCTGTTAGTTGAGGACACACATCACAAAGAAGTTTCTGAGAATGCTTCTGTCTAGATTTTAAATGAAGATATTCCCATTTCCAATGAAATCCTCATAGCAAACCCATTATAAACTTACAGATTCTACAAAAAGAGTGATTCCAAATTGCTGTATCAAAAGAAAGGTTGAACTCTGTTAGTTCAGGACACACATCACAAAGAAGTTTCTGAGAATGCTTCTGTCTAGATTTTACATGAAGACATTCCCGTTTCCTACGAAATCTTCACAACTTTCCAAATATCCTCTTGCAGATTCTACAAAAAGAGTGTTTCCAAACTGCTGTATCAAAAGAAAGGTTCAGCTCTCTTAGTTGACGACACACATCCCAAATAAGATTCTGAGAAAGCCTATGTCTCGTTTTTATGGGAAGATACTTCCTTTTTCACCGTAGGCCTGAAAGCGCTCGAAATGTCCACTTCCAGATACTGCAGAAAGAGTTTTTCAAACCTGCTCTATGAAACGGAATGTTCAGCTCTGAGGCTTGAATGCAGATATCACAAAGTAGTTTCTGACAGTGCTTCTGTCTAGATTTTAGAAGAAGATATTCCCGTTTCCAATGAAATCGTTAGAACTATCTTGATATCCACATACAGATTCTACAAAAAGAGTTTTTCCAAACTGCTCTATAAAAAAAAAGGTTCAACTCTGTTAGTTGAGGACACTCATCACAAAGAAGTTTCTGAGAATGTTTCTGTCTAGATTTTATATGAAGATTTTCCCGTTTCCAATGAAATCTTCACAGTTATCCAAACATCGACTTGCAGATTCTACAAAAAGAGTGTTTCCAAACTGCTCTATCAAAAGAAAGTATCAACTCTGTTAGTTGAGGACACACATGCCAAATAAGTTTCGGAGAATGCTTCTGTGTAGATTTAATGGGGAGATATTTCGTTTTTCACCATAGGCCCGAATGCGCTCGAAATGTCCACTTCCAGACACTACAGAAAGAGGGTTTCCAACCTGCTCAATGAAAGGGAATGTTCAGCTCCGTGAGTTGAATGTAGATATCACAAAGTAGTTTCTGACAGTGCTTCTGTCTAGATTTCAGATGAAGATATTCCCGTTTCCAATGAAATCGTTAGAACTATCTAGATATCCACTTACAGATTCTACAAAAAGAGTGTTTCGAAAGTGCTCTGTCAAAAGAAAGGTTCAACTCTGTTAGTTGAGGACACTCATCACGAAGAAGTTTCTGAGAATGCTTTTGTCAAGATTTTATATGAAGGTATTCCCGTTTCCAACGAAATCTTCACAGTTATCCAAATATCCACTTGAAGATTCTACAAAAAGAGTGTTTCCAAACTGCTGTAGCAAAAGAAATGTTGAACTCTGTTAGTTGAGGACAAACATCACAAAGAGGTTTCTGAGAAAGCTTCTGTCAAGATTTTATATGAAGATATTACCGTTTCCAACGAAATCTTTACAGTTATCCAAATATCCACTTGCAGATTCTACAAAAAGAGTGTTTCCAAACTGCCATATCAAAAGAAATGATCAAGTCTGTTAGTGGAGTAAACTCATCCTAAATAAGTTTCTTAGAATGCTTTTGTCTAGATTTTATGGGATGATAATTCCTTTTTCACCATAGGCCTGAAAGCGCTCGAAATGTCCACTTCCAGATACTACAGAAAGACTGTTTCAAACCTACTCTATGAAAGGGAATGTTCAGCTCTGTGACTTGAATGCAGATATCACAAAGTAGTTTCTGACAGCCCTTCTGTCTAGATTTTAGATGAAGATATTCCCGTTTCCAACGAAATCATCACAGTTATCCAAATATCCACTTACAGATTCTACAAAAACAGTGTTTCCAAACTGCTGTATCCAAAGAAAGGTTCAACTCTGTTAGTTGAGGACACACATCACAAAGAAGTTTCTGAGAATGCTTCTGTCTAGATTTTATATGAAGATATTCCCGTTTCCAATGAAATCTTCACAGTTATGCAAATATCCACTTGAAGATTCTACAAAAAGAGTGTTTCCAAACTGCTGTAGCAAAAGAAATGTTGAACTCTGTTAGTTGAGGACAAACATCACAAAGAAGTTTCTGAGAATGCTTCTGTCTAGATTTTAGATGAAGATATTCCCGTTTCCCACAAAATCATCACAGTTAAACAAATATCCACTTACAGATTCTACAAAAAGAGTGTTTCCAAACTGCTCTATCCAAAGAAAGGTTCAACTCTGTTAGTTGAGGACACACATCAGAAAGAAGTTTCTGAGAATGCTTCTGTCTAGATTTTACATGAAGATATTCCCGTTTCCAACGAAATCCTCAGAGCTGTCCCAATATCCACTTACAGATTCTACAAAAACAGTGTTTCCAAACTGCTGTATCAAAAGAAAGGTTCAACTCTGTTAGTTGAGGACACACATCACAAAGAAGTTTCTGAGAATGCTTCTGTCTAGATTTTACATGAAGATATTCCCGTTTCCTATGAAATCTTCGCATCTTTCCAAATATCCACTTGCAGATTCTACAAAAAGAGTGTTTCCAAACTGCTGTATCAAAAGAAAGGTTCAACTCTCTTAGTTGAGGACACACATCCCAAATAAGTTTCTGAGAAATCCTCTGTCTCGTTTTTATGGGAAGATACTTCCTTTTTCACCGTAGGCCTGAAAGCGCTCGAAATGTCCACTTCCAGATACTGCAGAAAGAGTTTTTCAAACGTGCTCTATGAAACGGAATGTTCAGCTCTGAGGCTTGAATGCAGATATCACAAAGTAGTTTCTGACAGTGCTTCTGTCTAGATTTTAGAAGAAGATATTCCCGTTTCCAATGAAATCGTTAGAACTATCTTGATATCCACATACAGATTCTACAAAAAGAGTTTTTCCAAACTGCTCTATAAAAAAAAAGGTTCAACTCTGTTAGTTGAGGACACTCATCACAAAGAAGTTTCTGAGAATGCTTCTGTCTAGATTTTATATGAAGATTTTCCCGTTTCCAATGAAATCTTCACAGTTATCCAAACATCGACTTGCAGATTCTACAAAAAGAGTGTTTCCAAACTGCTCTATCAAAAGAAAGTATCAACTCTGTTAGTTGAGGACACACATGCCAAATAAGTTTCGGAGAATGCTTCTGTGTAGATTTAATGGGGAGATATTTCGTTTTTCACCATAGGCCCGAATGCGCTCGAAATGTCCACTTCCAGACACTACAGAAAGAGGGTTTCCAACCTGCTCAATGAAAGGGAATGTTCAGCTCCGTGAGTTGAATGTAGATATCACAAAGTAGTTTCTGACAGTGCTTCTGTCTAGATTTCAGATGAAGATATTCCCGTTTCCAATGAAATCGTTAGAACTATCTAGATATCCACTTACAGATTCTACAAAAAGAGTGTTTCGAAAGTGCTCTGTCAAAAGAAAGGTTCAACTCTGTTAGTTGAGGACACTCATCACGAAGAAGTTTCTGAGAATGCTTCTGTCAAGATTTTATATGAAGGTATTCCCGTTTCCAACGAAATCTTCACAGTTATCCAAATATCCACTTGAAGATTCTACAAAAAGAGTGTTTCCAAACTGCTGTAGCAAAAGAAATGTTGAACTCTGTTAGTTGAGGACAAACATCACAAAGAGGTTTCTGAGAAAGCTTCTGTCAAGATTTTATATGAAGATATTACCGTTTCCAACGAAATCTTTACAGTTATCCAAATATCCACTTGCAGATTCTACAAAAAGAGTGTTTCCAAACTGCCATATCAAAAGAAATGATCAAGTCTGTTAGAGGAGTAAACTCATCCTAAATAAGTTTCTTAGAATGCTTTTGTCTAGATTTTATGCGATGATAATTCCTTTTTCACCATAGGCTTGAAAGCGCTCGAAATGTCCACTTCCAGATACTACAGAAAGACTGTTTCAAACCTACTCTATGAAAGGGAATGTTCAGCTCTGTGACTTGAATGCAGATATCACAAAGTAGTTTCTGACAGCCCTTCTGTCTAGATTTTAGATGAAGATATTCCCGTTTCCAACGAAATCATGACAGTTATCCAAATATCCACTTACAGATTCTACAAAAACAGTGTTTCCAAACTGCTGTATCCAAAGAAAGGTTCAACTCTGTTAGTTGAGGACACACATCACAAAGAAGTTTCTGAGAATGCTTCTGTCTAGATTTTATATGAAGATATTCCCGTTTCCAATGAAATCTTCACAGTTATGCAAATATCCACTTGAAGATTCTACAAAAAGAGTGTTTCCAAACTGCTGTAGCAAAAGAAATGTTGAACTCTGTTAGTTGAGGACAAACATCACAAAGAAGTTTCTGAGAATGCTTCTGTCTAGATTTTAGATGAAGATATTCCCGTTTCCCACAAAATCATCACAGTTAAACAAATATCCACTTACAGATTCTACAAAAAGAGTGTTTCCAAACTGCTCTATCCAAAGAAAGGTTCAACTCTGTTAGTTGAGGACACACATCAGAAAGAAGTTTCTGAGAATGCTTCTGTCTAGATTTTACATGAAGATATTCCCGTTTCCAACGAAATCCTCAGAGCTGTCCCAATATCCACTTACAGATTCTACAAAAAGAGTGTTTCCAAACTGCTGTATCAAAAGAAAGGTTCAACTCTGTTAGTTGAGGACACACATCACAAAGAAGTTTCTGAGAATGCTTCTGTCTAGATTTTACATGAAGATATTCCCGTTTCCTATGAAATCTTCACATCTTTCCAAATATCCACTTGCAGATTCTACAAAAAGAGTGTTTCCAAACTGCTGTATCAAAAGAAAGGTTCAACTCTCTTAGTTGAGGACACACATCCCAAATAAGTTTCTGAGAAATCCTCTGTCTCGTTTTTATGGGAAGATACTTCCTTTTTCACCGTAGGCCTGAAAGCGCTCGAAATGTCCACTTGCAGATACTGCAGAAAGAGTGTTTCATACCTGCTCTATGAAACGGAATGTTCAGCTCTGAGGCTTGAATGCAGATATCACAAAGTAGTTTCTGACAGTGCTTCTGTCTAGATTTTAGAAGATATTCAGGTTTCCAATGAAATCGTTAGAAC
This sequence comes from Gorilla gorilla gorilla, assembly GCF_029281585.2. Classification (NCBI taxonomy): domain Eukaryota; kingdom Metazoa; phylum Chordata; class Mammalia; order Primates; family Hominidae; genus Gorilla; species Gorilla gorilla. The sequence continues at coordinate 19,918,053 of NC_073237.2, forward strand.
TATCTTGATATCCACATACAGATTCTACAAAAAGAGTGTTTCCAAACTGCTCTATAAAAAGAAAGTTTCATCTCTATTAGTTGAGGACACTCATCACAAAGAAGTTTCTGAGAATGCTTCTGTCTAGATTTTATATGAAGATATTCCCGTTTCCAACGAAATCTTCACAGTTATCCAAATATCGACTTGCAGATTCTACAAAAAGAGTGTTTCCAAACTGCTCTATCAAAAGAAAGTTTCAACTCTGTTAGTTGAGGACACACATGACAAATAAGTTTCGGAGAATGCTTCTGTGTAGATTTAATGGGGAGATATTTCGTTTTTCACCATAGGCCCGAATGCGCTCGAAATGTCCACTTCCAGACACTACAGAAAGAGGGTTGCCAACCTGCTCTATGAAAGGGAATGTTCAGCTCCGTGAATTGAATGCAGATTTCACAAAGTAGTTTCTGACAGTGCTTCTGTCTAGATTTCAGATGAAGATATTCCCGTTTCCCATGAAATCGTTAGAACTATCTAGATATCCACTTACAGATTCTACAAAAAGAGTGTTTCGAAAGTGCTCTGTCAAAAGAAAGGTTCAACTCTGTTAGTTGAGGACACTCGTCACGAAGAAGTTTCTGAGAATGCTTTTGTCAAGATTTTATATGAAGATATTCCCGTTTCCTATGAAATCTTCACAGTTATCCAAATATCCACTTGAAGATTCTACAAAAAGAGTGTTTCCAAACTGCTGTAGCAAAAGAAATGTTGAACTCTGTTAGTTGAGGACAAACATCACAAAGAAGTTTCTGAGAATGCTTCTGTCAAGATTTTATATGAAGATATTACCGTTTCCAACGAAATCTTCAGTTATCCAAATATCCACTTGCAGATTCTACAAAAAGAGTGTTTCCAAACTGCTATATCAAAAGAAATGATCAAGTCTGTTATTGGAGTAAACTCATCCTAAATAAGTTTCTTAGAATGCTTCTGTCTAGATTTTATGGGATGATACTTCCTTTTTCACCATAGGCCTGAAAGCGCTCGAAATGTCCACTTCCAGATACTACAGAAAGACTGTTTCAAACCTACTCTATGAAAGGGAATGTTCAGCTCTGTGACTTGAATGCAGATATCACAAAGCAGTTTCTGACAGCCCTTCTGTCTAGATTTTAGATGAAGATATTCCCGTTTCCAACGAAATCATCACAGTTATCCAAATATCCACTTACAGATTCTACAAAAACAGTTTCCAAACTGATGTATCAAAAGAAAGGTTCAACTCTGTTAGTTGAGGACACACGTCACAAAGAAGTTTCTGAGAATGCTTCTGTCTAGATTTTATATGAAGATATTCCCGTTTCCAATGAAATCTTCACAGTTATGCAAATATCCACTTGAAGATTCTACAAAAAGAGTGTTTCCAAACTGCTGTAGCAAAAGAAATGTTGAACTCTGTTAGTTGAGGACAAACATCACAAAGAAGTTTCTGAGAATGCTTCTGTCTAGATTTTAGATGAAGACATTCCCGTTTCCAACGAAATCATCACAGTTAAACAAATATCCACTTGCAGATTCTACAAAAAGAGTGTTTCCAAACTGCTCTATCCAAAGAAAGGATCAACTCTGTTAGTTGAGGACACACATCACAAAGAAGTTTCTGAGAATGCTTCTGTCTAGATTTTACATGAAGATATTCCCGTTTCCTATGAAATCTTCACAGCTTTCCAAATATCCACTTGCAGATTCTACAAAAAGAGTGTTTCCAAACTGCTGTATCAAAAGAAAGGTTCAACTCTCTTAGTTGAGGACACACATCCCAAATAAGTTTCTGAGAAATCTTCTGTCTCGTTTTTATGGGAGGATACTTCCTTTTTCACCGTAGGCCTGAAAGCGCTCGAAATGTCCACTTGCAGATACTGCAGAAAGAGTGTTTCAAACCTGCTCTATGAAACGGAATGTTCAGCTCTGAGGCTTGAATGCAGATATCACAAAGTAGTTTCTGACAGTGCTTCTGTCTACATTTCAGAAGAAGATATTCCCGTTTCCAATGAAATCTTTAGAACTATCTTGATATCCACATACAGATTCTACAAAAAGAGTGTTTCCAAACTGCTCTAGAAAAAGAAAGGTTCAACTCTGTTAGTTGAGGACACTCATCACAAAGAAGTTTCTGAGAATGCTTCTGTCTAGATTTTATATGAAGATATTCCCGTTTCCAACGAAATCTTCACAGTTATCCAAACATCGTCTTGCAGATTCTACAAAAAGAGTGTTTCCAAACTGCTCTATCAAAAGAAAGTTTCAACTCTGTTAGTTGAGGACACACATCCCAAATAAGTTTCTGAGAACGCTTCTGTGTAGATTTAAAGGGGAGATATTTCGTTTTTCACCATAGGCCCCAATGCGCTCGAAATGTCCACTTCCAGACACTACAGAAAGAGGGTTTCCAACCTGCTCTATGAAAGGGAATGTTCAACTCTGTGACTTGAATGCAGATATCACAAAGTAGTTTCTGACAGTGCTTCTGTCTAGAATTTAGATGAAGATATTCCCGTTTCCAACGAAATCCTTAGGACTATCTAGATATCCAATTACAGATTCCACAAAAAGAGTGTTTCCAAACTGCTCTATAAAAAGAAAGGTTCAACTCTGTAAGTTGAGGACACTCATCACAAAGAAGTTTCTGAGAATGCTTTTGTAAAGGTTTTATATGAAGATATTCCCGTTTCCTATGAAATCTTCACAGTTATCCAAATATCCACTTGAAGATTCTACCAAAAGAGTGTTTCCAAACTGCTGTAGCAAAAGAAATGTTGAACTCTGTTAGTTGAGGACAAACATCACAAAGAAGTTTCTGAGAATGCTTCTGTCAAGATTTTATATGAAGATATTACCGTTTCCAACGAAATCTTTACAGTTATCCAAATATCCACTTGCAGATTCTACAAAAAGAGTGTTTCCAAACTGCTATATCAAAAGAAATGATCAAGTCTGTTAGTGGAGTAAACTCATCCCAAATATGTTTCTTAGAATGCTTTTGTCTAGATTTTATGGGATGATATTTCCTTTTTCACCATAGGCCTGAAAGCGCTCGAAAAGTCCACTTCCAGATACTACAAAAAGACTGTTTCAAACCTACTCTATGAAAGGGAATGTTCAGCTCTGTGACTTGAATGCAGATATCACAAAGTAGTTTCTGACAGCCCTTCTGTCTAGATTTTAGATGAAGATATTCCCGTTTCCAACGAAATCATCACAGTTATCCAAATATCCACTTATAGATTCTACAAAAACAGTGTTTCCACACTGCTGTATCCAAAGAAAGGTTCAACTCTGTTAGTTGAGGACACACATCACAAAGAAGTTTCTGAGAATGCTTCTGTCTAGATTTTATATGAAGATATTCCCGTTTCCAATGAAATCTTCACAGTTATGCAAATATCCACTTGAAGATTCTACAAAAAGAGTGTTTCCAAACTGCTGTAGCAAAAGAAATGTTGAACTCTGTTAGTTGAGGACAAACATCACAAAGAAGTTTCTGAGAATGCTTCTGTCAGGATTTTAGATGGAGATATTCCCGTTTCCAACGAAATCATCACAGTTAAACAAATATCCACTTGCAGATTCTACAAAAAGAGTGTTTCCAAACTGCTCTATCCAAAGAAAGGTTCAACTCTGTTAGTTGAGGACACACATCACAAAGAAGTTTCTGAGAATGCTTCTGTCTAGATTTTAAATGAAGATATTCCCATTTCCAATGAAATCCTCATAGCAAACCCATTATAAACTTACAGATTCTACAAAAAGAGTGATTCCAAATTGCTGTATCAAAAGAAAGGTTGAACTCTGTTAGTTCAGGACACACATCACAAAGAAGTTTCTGAGAATGCTTCTGTCTAGATTTTACATGAAGACATTCCCGTTTCCTACGAAATCTTCACAACTTTCCAAATATCCTCTTGCAGATTCTACAAAAAGAGTGTTTCCAAACTGCTGTATCAAAAGAAAGGTTCAGCTCTCTTAGTTGACGACACACATCCCAAATAAGATTCTGAGAAAGCCTCTGTCTCGTTTTTATGGGAAGATACTTCCTTTTTCACCGTAGGCCTGAAAGCGCTCGAAATGTCCACTTCCAGATACTGCAGAAAGAGTTTTTCAAACCTGCTCTATGAAACGGAATGTTCAGCTCTGAGGCTTGAATGCAGATATCACAAAGTAGTTTCTGACAGTGCTTCTGTCTAGATTTTAGAAGAAGATATTCCCGTTTCCAATGAAATCGTTAGAACTATCTTGATATCCACATACAGATTCTACAAAAAGAGTTTTTCCAAACTGCTCTATAAAAAAAAAGGTTCAACTCTGTTAGTTGAGGACACTCATCACAAAGAAGTTTCTGAGAATGCTTCTGTCTAGATTTTATATGAAGATTTTCCCGTTTCCAATGAAATCTTCACAGTTATCCAAACATCGACTTGCAGATTCTACAAAAAGAGTGTTTCCAAACTGCTCTATCAAAAGAAAGTATCAACCCTGTTAGTTGAGGACACACATGCCAAATAAGTTTCGGAGAATGCTTCTGTGTAGATTTAATGGGGAGATATTTCGTTTTTCACCATAGGCCCGAATGCGCTCGAAATGTCCACTTCCAGACACTACAGAAAGAGGGTTTCCAACCTGCTCAATGAAAGGGAATGTTCAGCTCCGTGAGTTGAATGTAGATATCACAAAGTAGTTTCTGACAGTGCTTCTGTCTAGATTTCAGATGAAGATATTCCCGTTTCCAATGAAATCGTTAGAACTATCTAGATATCCACTTACAGATTCTACAAAAAGAGTGTTTCGAAAGTGCTCTGTCAAAAGAAAGGTTCAACTCTGTTAGTTGAGGACACTCATCACGAAGAAGTTTCTGAGAATGCTTTTGTCAAGATTTTATATGAAGGTATTCCCGTTTCCAACGAAATCTTCACAGTTATCCAAATATCCACTTGAAGATTCTACAAAAAGAGTGTTTCCAAACTGCTGTAGCAAAAGAAATGTTGAACTCTGTTAGTTGAGGACAAACATCACAAAGAGGTTTCTGAGAAAGCTTCTATCAAGATTTTATATGAAGATATTACCGTTTCCAACGAAATCTTTACAGTTATCCAAATATCCACTTGCAGATTCTACAAAAAGAGTGTTTCCAAACTGCCATATCAAAAGAAATGATCAAGTCTGTTAGTGGAGTAAACTCATCCTAAATAAGTTTCTTAGAATGCTTTTGTCTAGATTTTATGGGATGATAATTCCTTTTTCACCATAGGCCTGAAAGCGCTCGAAATGTCCACTTCCAGATACTACAGAAAGACTGTTTCAAACCTACTCTATGAAAGGGAATGTTCAGCTCTGTGACTTGAATGCAGATATCACAAAGTAGTTTCTCACAGCCCTTCTGTCTAGATTTTAGATGAAGATATTCCCGTTTCCAGCGAAATCATGACAGTTATCCAAATATCCACTTACAGATTCTACAAAAACAGTGTTTCCAAACTGCTGTATCCAAAGAAAGGTTCAACTCTGTTAGTTGAGGACACACATCACAAAGAAGTTTCTGAGAATGCTTCTGTCTAGATTTTATATGAAGATATTCCCGTTTCCAACGAAATCTTCACAGTTATGCAAATATCCACTTGAAGATTCTACAAAAAGAGTGTTTCCAAACTGCTGTAGCAAAAGAAATGTTGAACTCTGTTAGTTGAGGACAAACATCACAAAGAAGTTTCTGAGAATGCTTCTGTCTAGATTTTAAATGAAGATATTCCCGTTTCCAACGAAATCCTCAGAGCTGTCCCAATATCCACTTACAGATTCTACAAAAAGAGTGTTTCCAAACTGCTGTATCAAAAGAAAGGTTCAACTCTGTTAGTTGAGGACACACATCACAAAGAAGTTTCTGAGAATGCTTCTGTCTAGATTTTACATGAAGATATTCCCGTTTCCTATGAAATCTTCACATCTTTCCAAATATCCACTTGCAGATTCTACAAAAAGAGTGTTTCCAAACTGCTGTATCAAAAGAAAGGTTCAACTCTCTTAGTTGAGGACACACATCCCAAATAAGTTTCTGAGAAATCCTCTGTCTCGTTTTTATGGGAAGATACTTCCTTTTTCACCGTAGGCCTGAAAGCGCTCGAAATGTCCACTTGCAGATACTGCAGAAAGAGTGTTTCAAACCTGCTCTATGAAACGGAATGTTCAGCTCTGAGGCTTGAATGCAGATATCACAAAGTAGTTTCTGACAGTGCTTCTGTCTAGATTTTAGAAGATATTCAGGTTTCCAATGAAATCGTTAGAACTATCTTGATATCCACATACAGATTCTAAAAAAGAGTGTTTCCAAACTGCTCTATAAAAAGAAAGTTTCATCTCTATTAGTTGAGGACACTCATCACAAAGAAGTTTCTGAGAATGCTTCTGTCTAGATTTTATATGAAGATATTCCCGTTTCCAACGAAATCTTCACAGTTATCCAAATATCGACTTGCAGATTCTACAAAAAGAGTGTTTCCAAACTGCTCTATCAAAAGAAAGTTTCAACTCTGTTAGTTGAGGACACACATGACAAATAAGTTTCGGAGAATGCTTCTGTGTAGATTTAATGGGGAGATATTTCGTTTTTCACCATAGGCCCGAATGCGCTCGAAATGTCCACTTCCAGACACTACAGAAAGAGGGTTGACAACCTGCTCTATGAAAGGGAATGTTCAGCTCCGTGAATTGAATGCAGATTTCACAAAGTAGTTTCTGACAGTGCTTCTGTCTAGATTTCAGATGAAGATATTCCCGTTTCCCATGAAATCGTTAGAACTATCTAGATATCCACTTACAGATTCTACAAAAAGAGTGTTTCGAAAGTGCTCTGTCAAAAGAAAGGTTCAACTCTGTTAGTTGAGGACACTCGTCACGAAGAAGTTTCTGAGAATGCTTTTGTCAAGATTTTATATGAAGATATTCCCGTTTCCTATGAAATCTTCACAGTTATCCAAATATCCACTTGAAGATTCTACAAAAAGAGTGTTTCCAAACTGCTGTAGCAAAAGAAATGTTGAACTCTGTTAGTTGAGGACAAACATCACAAAGAAGTTTCTGAGAATGCTTCTGTCAAGATTTTATATGAAGATATTACCGTTTCCAACGAAATCTTCACAGTTATCCAAATATCCACTTGCAGATTCTACAAAAAGAGTGTTTCCAAACTGCTATATCAAAAGAAATGATCAAGTCTGTTAGTGGAGTAAACTCATCCTAAATATGTTTCTTAGAATGCTTCTGTCTAGATTTTATGGGATGATACTTCCTTTTTCACCATAGGCCTGAAAGCGCTCGAAATGTCCACTTCCAGATACTACAGAAAGACTGTTTCAAACCTACTCTATGAAAGGGAATGTTCAGCTCTGTGACTTGAATGCAGATATCACAAAGTAGTTTCTGACAACCCTTCTGTCTAGATTTTAGATGAAGATATTCCCGTTTCCAACGAAATCATCACAGTTATCCAAATATCCACTTACAGATTCTACAAAAACAGTTTCCAAACTGCTGTATCCAAAGAAAGGTTCAACTCTGTTAGTTGAGGAAACACATCACAAAGAAGTTTCTGAGAATGCTTCTGTCTAGATTTTATATGAAGATATTCCCGTTTCCAATGAAATCTTCACAGTTAGGCAAATATCCACTTGAAGACTCAACAAAAAGAGTGTTTCCAAACTGCTGTAGCAAAAGAAATGTTGAACTCTGTTAGTTGAGGACAAACATCACAAAGAAGTTTCTGAGAATGCTTCTGTCTAGATTTTAGATGAAGATATTCCCGTTTCCAACGAAATCCTCAGAGCTCTCCCAATATCCACTTACAGATTCTACAAAAAGAGTGTTTCCAAACTGCTGTAGCAAAAGAAAGGTTCAACTCTGTTAGTTGAGGACACACATCACAAAGAAGTTTCTGAGAATGCTTCTGTCTAGATTTTACATGAAGGTATTCCCGTTTCCTATGAAATCTTCACAGCTTTCCAAATATCCACTTGCAGATTCTACAAAAAGAGTGTTTCCAAACTGCTGTATCAAAAGAAAGGTTCAACTCTCTTAGTTGAGGACACACATCCCAAATAAGTTTCTGAGAAATCTTCTGTCTCGTTTTTATGGGAGGATACTTCCTTTTTCACCGTAGGCCTGAAAGCGCTCGAAATGTCCACTTGCAGATACTGCAGAAAGAGTGTTTCAAACCTGCTCTATGAAACGGAATGTTCAGCTCTGAGGCTTGAATGCAGATATCACAAAGTAGTTTCTGACAGTGCTTCTGTCTAGATTTCAGAAGAAGATATTCCCGTTTCCAATGAAATCGTTAGAACTATCTTGATATCCACATACAGATTCCACAAAAAGAGTGTTTCCAAACTGCTCTAGAAAAAGAAAGGTTCAACTCTGTTAGTTGAGGACACTCATCACAAAGAAGTTTCTGAGAATGCTTCTGTCTAGATTTTATATGAAGATATTCCCGTTTCCAACGAAATCTTCACAGTTATCCAAACATCGACTTGCAGATTCTACAAAAAGAGTGTTTCCAAACTGCTCTATCAAAAGAAAGTTTCAACTCTGTTACTTGAGGACACACATCCCAAATAAGTTTCTGAGAACGCTTCTGTGTAGATTTAAAGGGGAGATATTTCGTTTTTCACCATAGGCCCGAATGCGCTCGAAATGTCCACTTCCAGACACTACAGAAAGAGGGTTTCCAACCTGCTCTATGAAAGGGAATGTTCACCTCTGTGACTTGAATGCAGATATCACAAAGTAGTTTCTGACAGTGCTTCTGTCTAGAATTTAGATGAAGATATTCCCGTTTCCAACGAAATCCTTAGGACTATCTAGATATCCAATTACAGATTCCACAAAAAGAGTGTTTCCAAACTGCTCTATAAAAAGAAAGGTTCACTCTGTAAGTTGAGGACACTCATCACAAAGAAGTTTCTGAGAATGCTTTTGTAAAGGTTTTATATGAAGATATTCCCGTTTCCTATGAAATCTTCACAGTTATCCAAATATCCACTTGAAGATTCTACCAAAAGAGTGTTTCCAAACTGCTGTAGCAAAAGAAATGTTGAACTCTGTTAGTTGAGGACAAACATCACAAAGAAGTTTCTGAGAATGCTTCTGTCAAGATTTTATATGAAGATATTACCGTTTCCAACGAAATCTTTACAGTTATCCAAATATCCACTTGCAGATTCTACAAAAAGAGTGTTTCCAAACTGCTATATCAAAAGAAATGATCAAGTCTGTTAGTGGAGTAAACTCATCCCAAATATGTTTCTTAGAATGCTTTTGTCTAGATTTTATGGGATGATATTTCCTTTTTCACCATAGGCCTGAAAGTGCTCGAAAAGTCCACTTCCAGATACTACAAAAAGACTGTTTCAAACCTACTCTATGAAAGGGAATGTTCAGCTCTGTGACTTGAATGCAGATATCACAAAGTAGTTTCTGACAGCCCTTCTGTCTAGATTTTAGATGAAGATATTCCCGTTTCCAACGAAATCATCACAGTTATCCAAATATCCACTTATAGATTCTACAAAAACAGTGTTTCCACACTGCTGTATCCAAAGAAAGGTTCAACTCTGTTAGTTGAGGACACACATCACAAAGAAGTTTCTGAGAATGCTTCTGTCTAGATTTTATATGAAGATATTCCCGTTTCCAATGAAATCTTCACAGTTATGCAAATATCCACTTGAAGATTCTACAAAAAGAGTGTTTCCAAACTGCTGTAGCAAAAGAAATGTTGAACTCTGTTAGTTGAGGACAAACATCACAAAGAAGTTTCTGAGAATGCTTCTGTCTAGATTTTAGATGGAGATATTCCCGTTTCCAACGAAATCATCACAGTTAAACAAATATCCACTTGCAGATTCTACAAAAAGAGTGTTTCCAAACTGCTCTATCCAAAGAAAGGTTCAACTCTGTTAGTTGAGGACACACATCACAAAGAAGTTTCTGAGAATGCTTCTGTCTAGATTTTAAATGAAGATATTCCCATTTCCAATGAAATCCTCATAGCAAACCCATTATAAACTTACAGATTCTACAAAAAGAGTGATTCCAAATTGCTGTATCAAAAGAAAGGTTGAACTCTGTTAGTTCAGGACACACATCACAAAGAAGTTTCTGAGAATGCTTCTGTCTAGATTTTTACATGAAGACATTCCCGTTTCCTACGAAATCTTCACAACTTTCCAAATATCCTCTTGCAGATTCTACAAAAAGAGTGTTTCCAAACTGCTGTATCAAAAGAAAGGTTCAGCTCTCTTAGTTGACGACACACATCCCAAATAAGATTCTGAGAAAGCCTCTATCTCGTTTTTATGGGAAGATACTTCCTTTTTCACCGTAGGCCTGAAAGCGCTCGAAATGTCCACTTCCAGATACTGCAGAAAGAGTTTTTCAAACCTGCTCTATGAAACGGAATGTTCAGCTCTGAGGCTTGAATGCAGATATCACAAAGTAGTTTCTGACAGTGCTTCTGTCTAGATTTTAGAAGAAGATATTCCCGTTTCCAATGAAATCGTTAGAACTATCTTGATATCCACATACAGATTCTACAAAAAGAGTTTTTCCAAACTGCTCTATAAAAAAAAAGGTTCAACTCTGTTAGTTGAGGACACTCATCACAAAGAAGTTTCTGAGAATGTTTCTGTCTAGATTTTATATGAAGATATTCCCGTTTCCAATGAAATCTTCACAGTTATCCAAACATCGACTTGCAGATTCTACAAAAAGAGTGTTTCCAAACTGCTCTATCAAAAGAAAGTATCAACTCTGTTAGTTGAGGACACACATGCCAAATAAGTTTCGGAGAATGCTTCTGTGTAGATTTAATGGGGAGATATTTCGTTTTTCACCATAGGCCCGAATGCGCTCGAAATGTCCACTTCCAGACACTACAGAAAGAGGGTTTCCAACCTGCTCAATGAAAGGGAATGTTCAGCTCCGTGAGTTGAATGTAGATATCACAAAGTAGTTTCTGACAGTGCTTCTGTCTAGATTTCAGATGAAGATATTCCCGTTTCCAATGAAATCGTTAGAACTATCTAGATATCCACTTACAGATTCTACAAAAAGAGTGTTTCGAAAGTGCTCTGTCAAAAGAAAGGTTCAACTCTGTTAGTTGAGGACACTCATCACGAAGAAGTTTCTGAGAATGCTTTTGTCAAGATTTTATATGAAGGTATTCCCGTTTCCAACGAAATCTTCACAGTTATCCAAATATCCACTTGAAGATTCTACAAAAAGAGTGTTTCCAAACTGCTGTAGCAAAAGAAATGTTGAACTCTGTTAGTTGAGGACAAACATCACAAAGAGGTTTCTGAGAAAGCTTCTATCAAGATTTTATATGAAGATATTACCGTTTCCAACGAAATCTTTACAGTTATCCAAATATCCACTTGCAGATTCTACAAAAAGAGTGTTTCCAAACTGCCATATCAAAAGAAATGATCAAGTCTGTTAGTGGAGTAAACTCATCCTAAATAAGTTTCTTAGAATGCTTTTCTCTAGATTTTATGGGATGATAATTCCTTTTTCACCATAGGCCTGAAAGCGCTCGAAATGTCCACTTCCAGATACTACAGAAAGACTGTTTCAAACCTACTCTATGAAAGGGAATGTTCAGCTCTGTGACTTGAATGCAGATATCACAAAGTAGTTTCTGACAGCCCTTCTGTCTAGATTTTAGATGATGATATTCCCGTTTCCAACGAAATCATGACAGTTATCCAAATATCCACTTACAGATTCTACAAAAACAGTGTTTCCAAACTGCTGTATCCAAAGAAAGGTTCAACTCTGTTAGTTGAGGACACACATCACAAAGAAGTTTCTGAGAATGCTTCTGTCTAGATTTTATATGAAGATATTCCCGTTTCCAATGAAATCTTCACAGTTATGCAAATATCCACTTGAAGATTCTACAAAAAGAGTGTTTCCAAACTGCTGTAGCAAAAGAAATGTTGAACTCTGTTAGTTGAGGACAAACATCACAAAGAAGTTTCTGAGAATGCTTCTGTCTAGATTTTAGATGGAGATATTCCCGTTTCCAACGAAATCATCACAGTTAAACAAATATCCACTTGCAGATTCTACAAAAAGAGTGCTTCCAAACTGCTCTATCCAAAGAAAGGTTCAACTCTGTTAGTTGAGGACACACATCAGAAAGAAGTTTCTGAGAATGCTTCTGTCTAGATTTTAAATGAAGATATTCCCGTTTCCAACGAAATCCTCAGAGCTGTCCCAATATCCACTTACAGATTCTACAAAAAGAGTGTTTCCAAACTGCTGTATCAAAAGAAAGGTTCAACTCTGTTAGTTGAGGACACACATCACAAAGAAGTTTCTGAGAATGCTTCTGTCTAGATTTTACATGAAGATATTCCCGTTTCCTATGAAATCTTCACATCTTTCCAAATATCCACTTGCAGATTCTACAAAAAGAGTGTTTCCAAACTGCTGTATCAAAAGAAAGGTTCAACTCTCTTAGTTGAGGACACACATCCCAAATAAGTTTCTGAGAAATCCTCTGTCTCGTTTTTAAGGGAAGATACTTCCTTTTTCACCGTAGGCCTGAAAGCGCTCGAAATGTCCACTTGCAGATACTGCAGAAAGAGTGTTTCAAACCTGCTCTATGAAACGGAATGTTCAGCTCTGAGGCTTGAATGCAGATATCACAAAGTAGTTTCTGACAGTGCTTCTGTCTAGATTTTAGAAGATATTCAGGTTTCCAATGAAATCGTTAGAACTATCTTGATATCCACATACAGATTCTACAAAAAGAGTGTTTCCAAACTGCTCTATAAAAAGAAAGTTTCATCTCTATTAGTTGAGGACACTCATCACAAAGAAGTTTCTGAGAATGCTTCTGTCTAGATTTTATATGAAGATATTCCCGTTTCCAACGAAATCTTCACAGTTATCCAAATATCGACTTGCAGATTCTACAAAAAGAGTGTTTCCAAACTGCTCTATCAAAAGAAAGTTTCAACTCTGTTAGTTGAGGACACACATGACAAATAAGTTTCGGAGAATGCTTCTGTGTAGATTTAATGGGGAGATATTTCGTTTTTCACCATAGGCCCGAATGCGCTCGAAATGTCCACTTCCAGACACTACAGAAAGAGGGTTGCCAACCTGCTCTATGAAAGGGAATGTTCAGCTCCGTGAATTGAATGCAGATTTCACAAAGTAGTTTCTGACAGTGCTTCTGTCTAGATTTCAGATGAAGATATTCCCGTTTCCCATGAAAACGTTAGAACTATCTAGATATCCACTTACAGATTCTACAAAAAGAGTGTTTTGAAAGTGCTCTGTCAAAAGAAAGGTTCAACTCTGTTAGTTGAGGACACTCATCACGAAGAAGTTTCTGAGAATGCTTTTGTCAAGATTTTATATGAAGGTATTCCCGTTTCCAACGAAATCTTCACAGTTATCCAAACATCGACTTGCAGATTCTACAAAAAGAGTGTTTCCAAACTGCTCTATCAAAAGAAAGTTTCAACTCTGTTAGTTGAGGACACACATCCCAAATAAGTTTCTGAGAACGCTTCTGTGTAGATTTAAAGGGGAGATATTTCGTTTTTCACCATAGGCCCGAATGCGCTCGAAATGTCCACTTCCAGACACTACAGAAAGAGGGTTTCCAACCTGCTCTATGAAAGGGAATGTTCACCTCTGTGACTTGAATGCAGATATCACAAAGTAGTTTCTGACAGTGCTTCTGTCTAGAATTTAGATGAAGATATTCCCGTTTCCAACGAAATCCTTAGGACTATCTAGATATCCAATTACAGATTCCACAAAAAGAGTGTTTCCAAACTGCTCTATAAAAAGAAAGGTTCAACTCTGTAAGTTGAGGACACTCATCACAAAGAAGTTTCTGAGAATGCTTTTGTAAAGGTTTTATATGAAGATATTCCCGTTTCCTATGAAATCTTCACAGTTATCCAAATATCCACTTGAAGATTCTACCAAAAGAGTGTTTCCAAACTGCTGTAGCAAAAGAAATGTTGAACTCTGTTAGTTGAGGACAAACATCACAAAGAAGTTTCTGAGAATGCTTCTGTCAAGATTTTATATGAAGATATTACCGTTTCCAACGAAATCTTTACAGTTATCCAAATATCCACTTGCAGATTCTACAAAAAGAGTGTTTCCAAACTGCTATATCAAAAGAAATGATCAAGTCTGTTAGTGGAGTAAACTCATCCCAAATATGTTTCTTAGAATGCTTTTGTCTAGATTTTATGGGATGATATTTCCTTTTTCACCATAGGCCTGAAAGCGCTCGAAAAGTCCACTTCCAGATACTACAAAAAGACTGTTTCAAACCTACTCTATGAAAGGGAATGTTCAGCTCTGTGACTTGAATGCAGATATCACAAAGTAGTTTCTGACAGCCCTTCTGTCTAGATTTTAGATGAAGATATTCCCGTTTCCAACGAAATCATCACAGTTATCCAAATATCCACTTATAGATTCTACAAAAACAGTGTTTCCACACTGCTGTATCCAAAGAAAGGTTCAACTCTGTTAGTTGAGGACACACATCACAAAGAAGTTTCTGAGAATGCTTCTGTCTAGATTTTATATGAAGATATTCCCGTTTCCAATGAAATCTTCACAGTTATGCAAATATCCACTTGAAGATTCTACAAAAAGAGTGTTTCCAAACTGCTGTAGCAAAAGAAATGTTGAACTCTGTTAGTTGAGGACAAACATCACAAAGAAGTTTCTGAGAATGCTTCTGTCTAGATTTTAGATGGAGATATTCCCGTTTCCAACGAAATCATCACAGTTAAACAAATATCCACTTGCAGATTCTACAAAAAGAGTGTTTCCAAACTGCTCTATCCAAAGAAAGGTTCAACTCTGTTAGTTGAGGACACACATCACAAAGAAGTTTCTGAGAATGCTTCTGTCTAGATTTTAAATGAAGATATTCCCATTTCCAACGAAATCCTCAGAGCTGTCCCAATATCCACTTACAGATTCTACAAAAAGAGTGTTTCCAAACTGCTGTATCAAAAGAAATGTTCAACTCTGTTTGTGGAGGACACACATCACAAAGAAGTTTCTGAGAATGCTTCTGTCTAGATTTTACATGAAGATATTCCCGTTTCCTATGAAATCTTCACAGCTTTCCAAATATCCACTTGCAGATTCTACAAAAAGAGTGTTTCCAAACTGCTGTATCCAAAGAAAGGTTCATCTCTGTTAGTTGAGGACACACATCACAAAGAAGTTTCTGAGAATGCTTCTGTCTAGATTTTAAACGAAGATATTGCCGTTTCCAACGAAATCGTTAGGACTATCTAGATATCCAATTACACATTCCACAAAAAGAGTGTTTCCAAACTGCTCTATCAAAAGAAAGGTGCAACTCTGTTAGTTGAGGACACTCATCACAAAGACGTTTCTGAGAATGCTTCTGTCTAGATTTTATATGAAGATATTCCCGTTTCCAACGAAATCTTCATGGTTATCCAAACATCGACTTCCAGATTATACAAAAAGATTGTTTCCAAACTGCTCTATCAAAAGAAAGGTATAATTCTGTTAGTTGAGGACACACATCCCAAATAAGTTTCTGAGGATGCTTCTGTCTAGATTTTATGGGAAGATATTTCGTTTTTTACCATAGGCCCGAAAGCGCTCGAAATGTCCACTTCCAGACACTACAGAAAGAGGGTTTCAAACCTGCTATATGAAAGGGAATGTTCAGCTCTGTGACTTAAATGCAGATATCACAAAGTAGTTTCTGAAAGTGCTTCTGTCTAGATTTCAGATGAAGATATTCCCGTTTCCAATGAAATCATTAGAACTATCTAGATATCCACTTACAGATTCTACAAAAAGAGTGTTTCCAAAGTGCTCTGTCAAAAGAAAGGTTCAACTCTGTTAGTTGAGGACACTCCTCACAAAGAAGTTTCTGAGAATGCTTCTGTCTAGATTTTATATGAAGATATTCCAGTTTCCAACGAAATCTTCACAGTTATCCAAATATCCATTTGCAGATTCTACAAAAAGAGTGTTTCCAAACTGCTCTATCCAAAGAAAGGTTCAACTCTGTTAGTTGAGGACACACATCACAAAGAAGTTTCTGAGAATGCTTCTGTCTAGATTTTAAATGAAGATATTCCCATTTCCAACGAAATCCTCAGAGCTGTCCCAATATCCACTTACAGATTCTACAAAAAGAGTGTTTCCAAACTGCTGTATCAAAAGAAATGTTCAACTCTGTTTGTGGAGGACACACATCACAAAGAAGTTTCTGAGAATGCTTCTGTCTAGATTTTACATGAAGATATTCCCGTTTCCTATGAAATCTTCACAGCTTTCCAAATATCCACTTGCAGATTCTACAAAAAGAGTGTTTCCAAACTGCTGTATCCAAAGAAAGGTTCATCTCTGTTAGTTGAGGACACACATCACAAAGAAGTTTCTGAGAATGCTTCTGTCTAGATTTTAAACGAAGATATTGCCGTTTCCAACGAAATCGTTAGGACTATCTAGATATCCAATTACACATTCCACAAAAAGAGTGTTTCCAAACTGCTCTATCAAAAGAAAGGTGCAACTCTGTTAGTTGAGGACACTCATCACAAAGACGTTTCTGAGAATGCTTCTGTCTAGATTTTATAAGAAGATATTCCCGTTTCCAACGAAATCTTCATGGTTATCCAAACATCGACTTCCAGATTATACAAAAAGATTGTTTCCAAACTGCTCTATCAAAAGAAAGGTATAATTCTGTTAGTTGAGGACACACATCCCAAATAAGTTTCTGAGGATGCTTCTGTCTAGATTTTATATGAAGATATTCCCGTTTCCAATGAAATCTTCACAGTTATGCAAATATCCACTTGAAGATTCTACAAAAAGAGTGTTTCCAAACTGCTGTAGCAAAAGAAATGTTGAACTCTGTTAGTTGAGGGCAAACATCACAAAGAAGTTTCTGAGAATGCTTCTGTCTAGATTTTAGATGAAGATATTCCCGTTTCCCACAAAATCATCACAGTTAAACAAATATCCACTTACAGATTCTACAAAAAGAGTGTTTCCAAACTGCTCTATCCAAAGAAAGGTTCAACTCTGTTAGTTGAGGACACACATCAGAAAGAAGTTTCTGAGAATGCTTCTGTCTAGATTTTACATGAAGATATTCCCGTTTCCAACGAAATCCTCAGAGCTGTCCCAATATCCACTTACAGATTCTACAAAAAGAGTGTTTCCAAACTGCTGTATCAAAAGAAAGGTTCAACTCTGTTAGTTGAGGACACACATCACAAAGAAGTTTCTGAGAATGCTTCTGTCTAGATTTTACATGAAGATATTCCCGTTTCCAATGAAATCTTCACAGCTTTCCAAATATCCACTTGCAGATTCTACAAAAAGAGTGTTTCCAAACTGCTGTATCAAAAGAAAGGTTCAACTCTCTTAGTTGAGGACACACATCCCAAATAAGTTTCTGAGAAATCCTCTGTCTCGTTTTTATGGGAAGATACTTCCTTTTTCACCGTAGGCCTTAAAGCGCTCGAAATGTCCACTTCCAGATACTGCAGAAAGAGTTTTTCAAACGTGCTCTATGAAACGGAATGTTCAGCTCTGAGGCTTGAATGCAGATATCACAAAGTAGTTTCTGACAGTGCTTCTGTCTAGATTTTAGAAGAAGATATTCCCGTTTCCAATGAAATCGTTAGAACTATCTTGATATCCACATACAGATTCTACAAAAAGAGTTTTTCCAAACTGCTCTATAAAAAAAAAGGTTCAACTCTGTTAGTTGAGGACACTCATCACAAAGAAGTTTCTGAGAATGCTTCTGTCTAGATTTTATATGAAGATTTTCCCGTTTCCAATGAAATCTTCACAGTTATCCAAACATCGACTTGCAGATTCTACAAAAAGAGTGTTTCCAAACTGCTCTATCAAAAGAAAGTATCAACTCTGTTAGTTGAGGACACACATGCCAAATAAGTTTCGGAGAATGCTTCTGTGTAGATTTAATGGGGAGATATTTCGTTTTTCACCATAGGCCCGAATGCGCTCGAAATGTCCACTTCCAGACACTACAGAAAGAGGGTTTCCAACCTGCTCAATGAAAGGGAATGTTCAGCTCCGTGAGTTGAATGTAGATATCACAAAGTAGTTTCTGACAGTGCTTCTGTCTAGATTTCAGATGAAGATATTCCCGTTTCCAATGAAATCGTTAGAACTATCTAGATATCCACTTACAGATTCTACAAAAAGAGTGTTTCGAAAGTGCTCTGTCAAAAGAAAGGTTCAACTCTGTTAGTTGAGGACACTCATCACGAAGAAGTTTCTGAGAATGCTTTTGTCAAGATTTTATATGAAGGTATTCCCGTTTCCAACGAAATCTTCACAGTTATCCAAATATCCACTTGAAGATTCTACAAAAAGAGTGTTTCCAAACTGCTGTAGCAAAAGAAATGTTGAACTCTGTTAGTTGAGGACAAACATCACAAAGAGGTTTCTGAGAAAGCTTCTGTCAAGATTTTATATGAAGATATTACCGTTTCCAACGAAATCTTTACAGTTATCCAAATATCCACTTGCAGATTCTACAAAAAGAGTGTTTCCAAACTGCCATATCAAAAGAAATGATCAAGTCTGTTAGTGGAGTAAACTCATCCTAAATAAGTTTCTTAGAATGCTTTTGTCTAGATTTTATGGGATGATAATTCCTTTTTCACCATAGGCCTGAAAGCGCTCGAAATGTCCACTTCCAGATACTACAGAAAGACTGTTTCAAACCTACTCTATGAAAGGGAATGTTCAGCTCTGTGACTTGAATGCAGATATCACAAAGTAGTTTCTGACAGCCCTTCTGTCTAGATTTTAGATGAAGATATTCCCGTTTCCAACGAAATCATGACAGTTATCCAAATATCCACTTACAGATTCTACGAAAACAGTGTTTCCAAACTGCTGTATCCAAAGAAAGGTTCAACTCTGTTAGTTGAGGACACACATCACAAAGAAGTTTCTGAGAATGCTTCTGTCTAGATTTTATATGAAGATATTCCCGTTTCCAATGAAATCTTCACAGTTATGCAAATATCCACTTGAAGATTCTACAAAAAGAGTGTTTCCAAACTGCTGTAGCAAAAGAAATGTTGAACTCTGTTAGTTGAGGACAAACATCACAAAGAAGTTTCTGAGAATGCTTCTGTCTAGATTTTAGATGAAGATATTCCCGTTTCCAACAAAATCATCACAGTTAAACAAATATCCACTTACAGATTCTACAAAAAGAGTGTTTCCAAACTGCTCTATCCAAAGAAAGGTTCAACTCTGTTAGTTGAGGACACACATCAGAAAGAAGTTTCTGAGAATGCTTCTGTCTAGATTTTAAATGAAGATATTCCCGTTTCCAACGAAATCCTCAGAGCTGTCCCAATATCCACTTACAGATTCTACAAAAAGAGTGTTTCCAAACTGCTGTATCAAAAGAAAGGTTCAACTCTGTTAGTTGAGGACACACATCACAAAGAAGTTTCTGAGAATGCTTCTGTCTAGATTTTACATGAAGATATTCCCGTTTCCTATGAAATCTTCACATCTTTCCAAATATCCACTTGCAGATTCTACAAAAAGAGTGTTTCCAAACTGCTGTATCAAAAGAAAGGTTCAACTCTCTTAGTTGAGGGCACACATCCCAAATAAGTTTCTGAGAAATCCTCTGTCTCGTTTTTATGGGAAGATACTTCCTTTTTCACCGTAGGCCTGAAAGCGCTCGAAATGTCCACTTGCAGATACTGCAGAAAGAGTGTTTCAAACCTGCTCTATGAAACGGAATGTTCAGCTCTGAGGCTTGAATGCAGATATCACAAAGTAGTTTCTGACAGTGCTTCTGTCTAGATTTTAGAAGATATTCAGGTTTCCAATGAAATCGTTAGAACTATCTTGATATCCACATACAGATTCTACAAAAAGAGTGTTTCCAAACTGCTCTATAAAAAGAAAGTTTCATCTCTATTAGTTGAGGACACTCATCACAAAGAAGTTTCTGAGAATGCTTCTGTCTAGATTTTATATGAAGATATTCCCGTTTCCAACGAAATTTTCACAGTTATCCAAATATCGACTTGCAGATTCTACAAAAAGAGTGTTTCCAAACTGCTCTATCAAAAGAAAGTTTCAACTCTGTTAGTTGAGGACACACATGACAAATAAGTTTCGGAGAATGCTTCTGTGTAGGTTTAATGGGGAGATATTTCGTTTTTCACCATAGGCCCGAATGCGCTCGAAATGTCCACTTCCAGACACTACAGAAAGAGGGTTGCCAACCTGCTCTATGAAAGGGAATGTTCAGCTCCGTGAATTGAATGCAGATTTCACAAAGTAGTTTCTGACAGTGCTTCTGTCTAGATTTCAGATGAAGATATTCCCGTTTCCCATGAAATCGTTAGAACTATCTAGATATCCACTTACAGATTCTACAAAAAGAGTGTTTCCAAAGTGCTCTGTCAAAAGAAAGGTTCAACTCTGTTAGTTGAGGACACTCGTCACGAAGAAGTTTCTGAGAATGCTTTTGTCAAGATTTTATATGAAGATATTCCCGTTTCCTATGAAATCTTCACAGTTATCCAAATATCCACTTGAAGATTCTACAAAAAGAGTGTTTCCAAACTGCTGTAGCAAAAGAAATGTTGAACTCTGTTAGTTGAGGACAAACATCACAAAGAAGTTTCTGAGAATGCTTCTGTCAAGATTTTATATGAAGATATTACCGTTTCCAACGAAATCTTCAGTTATCCAAATATCCACTTGCAGATTCTACAAAAAGAGTGTTTCCAAACTGCTATATCAAAAGAAATGATCAAGTCTGTTATTGGAGTAAACTCATCCTAAATAAGTTTCTTAGAATGCTTCTGTCTAGATTTTATGGGATGATACTTCCTTTTTCACCATAGGCCTGAAAGCGCTCGAAATGTCCACTTCCAGATACTACAGAAAGACTGTTTCAAACCTACTCTATGAAAGGGAATGTTCAGCTCTGTGACTTGAATGCAGATATCACAAAGCAGTTTCTGACAGCCCTTCTGTCTAGATTTTAGATGAAGATATTCCCGTTTCCAACGAAATCATCACAGTTATCCAAATATCCACTTACAGATTCTACAAAAACAGTTTCCAAACTGATGTATCAAAAGAAAGGTTCAACTCTGTTAGTTGAGGACACACGTCACAAAGAAGTTTCTGAGAATGCTTCTGTCTAGATTTTATATGAAGATATTCCCGTTTCCAATGAAATCTTCACAGTTATGCAAATATCCACTTGAAGATTCTACAAAAAGAGTGTTTCCAAACTGCTGTAGCAAAAGAAATGTTGAACTCTGTTAGTTGAGGACAAACATCACAAAGAAGTTTCTGAGAATGCTTCTGTCTAGATTTTAGATGAAGACATTCCCGTTTCCAACGAAATCATCACAGTTAAACAAATATCCACTTGCAGATTCTACAAAAAGAGTGTTTCCAAACTGCTCTATCCAAAGAAAGGTTCAACTCTGTTAGTTGAGGACACACATCACAAAGAAGTTTCTGAGAATGCTTCCGTCTAGATTTTAAATGAAGATATTCCCGTTTCCAACGAAATCCTCAGAGCTCTCCCAATATCCACTTACAGATTCTACAAAAAGAATGTTTCCAAACTGCTGTAGCAAAAGAAAGGTTCAACTCTGTTAGTTGAGGACACACATCACAAAGAAGTTTCTGAGAATGCTTCTGTCTAGATTTTACATGAAGATATTCCCGTTTCCTATGAAATCTTCACAGCTTTCCAAATATCCACTTGCAGATTCTACAAAAAGAGTGTTTCCAAACTGCTGTATCAAAAGAAAGGTTCAACTCTCTTAGTTGAGGACACACATCCCAAATAAGTTTCTGAGAAATCTTCTGTCTCGTTTTTATGGGAGGATACTTCCTTTTTCACCGTAGGCCTGAAAGCGCTCGAAATGTCCACTTGCAGATACTGCAGAAAGAGTGTTTCAAACCTGCTCTATGAAACGGAATGTTCAGCTCTGAGGCTTGAATGCAGATATCACAAAGTAGTTTCTGACAGTGCTTCTGTCTAGATTTCAGAAGAAGATATTCCCGTTTCCAATGAAATCGTTAGAACTATCTTGATATCCACATACAGATTCTACAAAAAGAGTGTTTCCAAACTGCTCTAGAAAAAGAAAGGTTCAACTCTGTTAGTTGAGGACACTCATCACAAAGAAGTTTCTGAGAATGCTTCTGTCTAGATTTTATATGAAGATATTCCCGTTTCCAACGAAATCTTCACAGTTATCCAAACATCGACTTGCAGATTCTACAAAAAGAGTGTTTCCAAACTGCTCTATCAAAAGAAAGTTTCAACTCTGTTAGTTGAGGACACACATCCCAAATAAGTTTCTGAGAACGCTTCTGTGTAGATTTAAAGGGGAGATATTTCGTTTTTCACCATAGGCCCGAATGCGCTCGAAATGTCCACTTCCAGACACTACAGAAAGAGGGTTTCCAACCTGCTCTATGAAAGGGAATGTTCACCTCTGTGACTTGAATGCAGATATCACAAAGTAGTTTCTGACAGTGCTTCTGTCTAGAATTTAGATGAAGATATTCCCGTTTCCAACGAAATCCTTAGGACTATCTAGATATCCAATTACAGATTCCACAAAAAGAGTGTTTCCAAACTGCTCTATAAAAAGAAAGGTTCAACTCTGTAAGTTGAGGACACTCATCACAAAGAAGTTTCTGAGAATGCTTTTGTCAAGATTTTATATGAAGATATTCCCGTTTCCTATGAAATCTTCACAGTTATCCAAATATCCACTTGAAGATTCTACCAAAAGAGTGTTTCCAAACTGCTGTAGCAAAAGAAATGTTGAACTCTGTTAGTTGAGGACAAACATCACAAAGAAGTTTCTGAGAATGCTTCTGTCAAGATTTTATATGAAGATATTACCGTTTCCAACGAAATCTTTACAGTTATCCAAATATCCACTTGCAGATTCTACAAAAAGAGTGTTTCCAAACTGCTATATCAAAAGAAATGATCAAGTCTGTTAGTGGAGTAAACTCATCCCAAATATGTTTCTTAGAATGCTTTTGTCTAGATTTTATGGGATGATATTTCCTTTTTCACCATAGGCCTGAAAGCGCTCGAAAAGTCCACTTCCAGATACTACAAAAAGACTGTTTCAAACCTACTCTATGAAAGGGAATGTTCAGCTCTGTGACTTGAATGCAGATATCACAAAGTAGTTTCTGACAGCCCTTCTGTCTAGATTTTAGATGAAGATATTCCCGTTTCCAACGAAATCATCACAGTTATCCAAATATCCACTTATAGATTCTACAAAAACAGTGTTTCCACACTGCTGTATCCAAAGAAAGGTTCAACTCTGTTAGTTGAGGACACACATCACAAAGAAGTTTCTGAGAATGCTTCTGTCTAGATTTTAAATGAAGATATTCCCATTTCCAACAAAATCCTCAGAGCTGTCCCAATATCCACTTACAGATTCTACAAAAAGAGTGTTTCCAAACTGCTGTATCAAAAGAAATGTTCAACTCTGTTTGTGGAGGACACACATCACAAAGAAGTTTCTGAGAATGCTTCTGTCTAGATTTTACATGAAGATATTCCCGTTTCCTATGAAATCTTCACAGCTTTCCAAATATCCACTTGCAGATTCTACAAAAAGAGTGTTTCCAAACTGCTGTATCCAAAGAAAGGTTCATCTCTGTTAGTTGAGGACACACATCACAAAGAAGTTTCTGAGAATGCTTCTGTCTAGATTTTAAACGAAGATATTGCCGTTTCCAACGAAATCGTTAGGACTATCTAGATATCCAATTACACATTCCACAAAAAGAGTGTTTCCAAACTGCTCTATCAAAAGAAAGGTGCAACTCTGTTAGTTGAGGACACTCATCACAAAGACGTTTCTGAGAATGCTTCTGTCTAGATTTTATATGAAGATATTCCCGTTTCCAACGAAATCTTCATGGTTATCCAAACATCGACTTCCAGATTATACAAAAAGATTGTTTCCAAACTGCTCTATCAAAAGAAAGGTATAATTCTGTTAGTTGAGGACACACATCCCAAATAAGTTTCTGAGGATGCTTCTGTCTAGATTTTATGGGAAGATATTTCGTTTTTTACCATAGGCCCGAAAGCGCTCGAAATGTCCACTTCCAGACACTACAGAAAGAGGGTTTCAAACCTGCTATATGAAAGGGAATGTTCAGCTCTGTGACTTAAATGCAGATATCACAAAGTAGTTTCTGAAAGTGCTTCTGTCTAGATTTCAGATGAAGATATTCCCGTTTCCAATGAAATCATTAGAACTATCTAGATATCCACTTACAGATTCTACAAAAAGAGTGTTTCCAAAGTGCTCTGTCAAAAGAAAGGTTCAACTCTGTTAGTTGAGGACACTCCTCACAAAGAAGTTTCTGAGAATGCTTCTGTCTAGATTTTATATGAAGATATTCCCGTTTCCAACGAAATCTTCACAGTTATCCAAATATCCACTTGCAGATTCTACAAAAAGAGTGTTTCCAAACTGCTCTATCCAAAGAAAGGTTCAACTCTGTTAGTTGAGGACACACATCACAAAGAAGTTTCTGAGAATGCTTCTGTCTAGATTTTAAATGAAGATATTCCCATTTCCAACGAAATCCTCAGAGCTGTCCCAATATCCACTTACAGATTCTACAAAAAGAGTGTTTCCAAACTGCTGTATCAAAAGAAATGTTCAACTCTGTTTGTGGAGGACACACATCACAAAGAAGTTTCTGAGAATGCTTCTGTCTAGATTTTACATGAAGATATTCCCGTTTCCTATGAAATCTTCACAGCTTTCCAAATATCCACTTGCAGATTCTACAAAAAGAGTGTTTCCAAACTGCTGTATCCAAAGAAAGGTTCATCTCTGTTAGTTGAGGACACACATCACAAAGAAGTTTCTGAGAATGCTTCTGTCTAGATTTTAAACGAAGATATTGCCGTTTCCAACGAAATCGTTAGGACTATCTAGATATCCAATTACACATTCCACAAAA
The DNA here is from genome assembly GCF_029281585.2 of Gorilla gorilla gorilla. Lineage (NCBI taxonomy): Eukaryota > Metazoa > Chordata > Mammalia > Primates > Hominidae > Gorilla > Gorilla gorilla. Next base: position 19,943,202 of record NC_073237.2, read on the forward strand.
AGTGTGTTTCCAAACTGCTCTATCAAAAGAAAGGTGCAACTCTGTTAGTTGAGGACACTCATCACAAAGACGTTTCTGAGAATGCTTCTGTCTAGATTTTATATGAAGATATTCCCGTTTCCAACGAAATCTTCATGGTTATCCAAACATCGACTTCCAGATTATACAAAAAGATTGTTTCCAAACTGCTCTATCAAAAGAAAGGTATAATTCTGTTAGTTGAGGACACACATCCCAAATAAGTTTCTGAGGATGCTTCTGTCTAGATTTTATGGGAAGATATTTCGTTTTTTACCATAGGCCCGAAAGCGCTCGAAATGTCCACTTCCAGACACTACAGAAAGAGGGTTTCAAACCTGCTATATGAAAGGGAATGTTCAGCTCTGTGACTTAAATGCAGATATCACAAAGTAGTTTCTGAAAGTGCTTCTGTCTAGATTTCAGATGAAGATATTCCCGTTTCCAATGAAATCATTAGAACTATCTAGATATCCACTTACAGATTCTACAAAAAGAGTGTTTCCAAAGTGCTCTGTCAAAAGAAAGGTTCAACTCTGTTAGTTGAGGACACTCCTCACAAAGAAGTTTCTGAGAATGCTTCTGTCTAGATTTTATATGAAGATATTCCCGTTTCCAACGAAATCTTCACAGTTATCCAAATATCCACTTGAAGATTCTACAAAAAGAGTGTTTCCAAACTGCTGTAGCAAGAGTAATTTTGCGCTCTGTTAGTTGAGGACACACATCACAAAGAAGTTTCTGAGAATGCTTCTGTCTAGGTTTTATACGAAGATATTACCGTTTCCAACGAAATCTTCACAGTTATCCAAATATCCACTTGCAGAATCTACAAAAAGAGTGTTTCCAAACTGGTATATCAAAAGAAAGGATCAACTCTGTTAGTTGAGGAAACACATCCCAAATAAGTTTCTGAGAATGCTTCTGTCTAGATTTTATGGGATGATATTTCCTTTTTCACCATAGGCCTGAAATCGCTCGAAATGTCCACTTCCAGATACTACAGAAAGACTGTTTCAAACCTACTCTATGAATGGAAATGTTCAGCTCTGTGACTTGAATGCAGATATCGCAAAGTAGTTTCAGACAGCGCTTCTGTCTAGATTTTAGATGAAGGTATTCCCGTTTCCAACGAAATCATCACAGTTATCCAAATATCCACTTACATATTCTACAAAAAGAGTGTTTCCAAACTGCTCTATCCAAAGAAAGGTTCAACTCTGTTAGTTGAGGACACACATCACAAAGAAGTTTCTGAGAATGCTTCTGTCTAGATTTTAAATGAAGATATTCCCATTTCCAATGAAATCCTCATAGCAAACCCATTATAAACTTACAGATTCTACAAAAAGAGTGATTCCAAATTGCTGTATCAAAAGAAAGGTTGAACTCTGTTAGTTCAGGACACACATCACAAAGAAGTTTCTGAGAATGCTTCTGTCTAGATTTTACATGAAGACATTCCCGTTTCCTACGAAATCTTCACAACTTTCCAAATATCCTCTTGCAGATTCTACAAAAAGAGTGTTTCCACACTGCTGTATCAAAAGAAAGGTTCAGCTCTCTTAGTTGACGACACACATCCCAAATAAGATTCTGAGAAAGCCTCTGTCTCGTTTTTATGGGAAGATACTTCCTTTTTCACCGTAGGCCTGAAAGCGCTCGAAATGTCCACTTCCAGATACTGCAGAAAGAGTTTTTCAAACCTGCTCTATGAAACGGAATGTTCAGCTCTGAGGCTTGAATGCAGATATCACAAAGTAGTTTCTGACAGTGCTTCTGTCTAGATTTTAGAAGAAGATATTCCCGTTTCCAATGAAATCGTTAGAACTATCTTGATATCCACATACAGATTCTACAAAAAGAGTTTTTCCAAACTGCTCTATAAAAAAAAAGGTTCAACTCTGTTAGTTGAGGACACTCATCACAAAGAAGTTTCTGAGAATGCTTCTGTCTAGATTTTATATGAAGATTTTCCCGTTTCCAATGAAATCTTCACAGTTATCCAAACATCGACTTGCAGATTCTACAAAAAGAGTGTTTCCAAACTGCTCTATCAAAAGAAAGTATCAACTCTGTTAGTTGAGGACACACATGCCAAATAAGTTTCGGAGAATGCTTCTGTGTAGATTTAATGGGGAGATATTTCGTTATTCACCATAGGCCCGAATGCGCTCGAAATGTCCACTTCCAGACACTACAGAAAGAGGGTTTCCAACCTGCTCAATGAAAGGGAATGTTCAGCTCCGTGAGTTGAATGTAGATATCACAAAGTAGTTTCTGACAGTGCTTCTGTCTAGATTTCAGATGAAGATATTCCCGTTTCCAATGAAATCGTTAGAACTATCTAGATATCCACTTACAGATTCTACAAAAAGAGTGTTTCGAAAGTGCTCTGTCAAAAGAAAGGTTCAACTCTGTTAGTTGAGGACACTCATCACGAAGAAGTTTCTGAGAATGCTTTTGTCAAGATTTTATATGAAGGTATTCCCGTTTCCAACGAAATCTTCACAGTTATCCAAATATCCACTTGAAGATTCTACAAAAAGAGTGTTTCCAAACTGCTGTAGCAAAAGAAATGTTGAACTCTGTTAGTTGAGGACAAACATCACAAAGAGGTTTCTGAGAAAGCTTCTGTCAAGATTTTATATGAAGATATTACCGTTTCCAACGAAATCTTTACAGTTATCCAAATATCCACTTGCAGATTCTACAAAAAGAGTGTTTCCAAACTGCCATATCAAAAGAAATGATCAAGTCTGTTAGTGGAGTAAACTCATCCTAAATAAGTTTCTTAGAATGCTTTTGTCTAGATTTTATGGGATGATAATTCCTTTTTCACCATAGGCCTGAAAGCGCTCGAAATGTCCACTTCCAGATACTACAGAAAGACTGTTTCAAACCTACTCTATGAAAGGGAATGTTCAGCTCTGTGACTTGAATGCAGATATCACAAAGTAGTTTCTGACAGCCCTTCTGTCTAGATTTTAGATGAAGATATTCCCGTTTCCAACGAAATCATGACAGTTATCCAAATATCCACTTACAGATTCTACAAAAACAGTGTTTCCAAACTGCTGTATCCAAAGAAAGGTTCAACTCTGTTAGTTGAGGACACACATCACAAAGAAGTTTCTGAGAATGCTTCTGTCTAGATTTTATATGAAGATATTCCCGTTTCCAATGAAATCTTCACAGTTATGCAAATATCCACTTGAAGATTCTACAAAAAGAGTGTTTCCAAACTGCTATAGCAAAAGAAATGTTGAACTCTGTTAGTTGAGGACAAACATCACAAAGAAGTTTCTGAGAATGCTTCTGTCTAGATTTTAGATGAAGATATTCCCGTTTCCCACAAAATCATCACAGTTAAACAAATATCCACTTACAGATTCTACAAAAAGAGTGTTTCCAAACTGCTCTATCCAAAGAAAGGTTCAACTCTGTTAGTTGAGGACACACATCAGAAAGAAGTTTCTGAGAATGCTTCTGTCTAGATTTTACATGAAGATATTCCCGTTTCCAACGAAATCCTCAGAGCTGTCCCAATATCCACTTACAGATTCTACAAAAAGAGTGTTTCCAAACTGCTGTATCAAAAGAAAGGTTCAACTCTGTTAGTTGAGGACACACATCACAAAGAAGTTTCTGAGAATGCTTCTGTCTAGATTTTACATGAAGATATTCCCGTTTCCTATGAAATCTTCACATCTTTCCAAATATCCACTTGCAGATTCTACAAAAAGAGTGTTTCCAAACTGCTGTATCAAAAGAAAGGTTCAACTCTCTTAGTTGAGGACACACATCCCAAATAAGTTTCTGAGAAATCCTCTGTCTCCTTTTTATGGGAAGATACTTCCTTTTTCACCGTAGGCCTGAAAGCGCTCGAAATGTCCACTTGCAGATACTGCAGAAAGAGTGTTTCAAACCTGCTCTATGAAACGGAATGTTCAGCTCTGAGGCTTGAATGCAGATATCACAAAGTAGTTTCTGACAGTGCTTCTGTCTAGATTTTAGAAGATATTCAGGTTTCCAATGAAATCGTTAGAACTATCTTGATATCCACATACAGATTCTACAAAAAGAGTGTTTCCAAACTGCTCTATAAAAAGAAAGTTTCATCTCTATTAGTTGAGGACACTCATCACAAAGAAGTTTCTGAGAATGCTTCTGTCTAGATTTTATATGAAGATATTCCCGTTTCCAACGAAATCTTCACAGTTATCCAAATATCGACTTGCAGATTCTACAAAAAGAGTGTTTCCAAACTGCTCTATCAAAAGAAACTTTCAACTCTGTTAGTTGAGGACACACATGACAAATAAGTTTCGGAGAATGCTTCTGTGTAGATTTAATGGGGAGATATTTCGTTTTTCACCATAGGCCCGAATGCGCTCGAAATGTCCACTTCCAGACACTACAGAAAGAGGGTTGCCAACCTGCTCTATGAAAGGGAATGTTCAGCTCCGTGAATTGAATGCAGATTTCACAAAGTAGTTTCTGACAGTGCTTCTGTCTAGATTTCAGATGAAGATATTCCCGTTTCCCATGAAATCGTTAGAACTATCTAGATATCCACTTACAGATTCTACAAAAAGAGTGTTTCGAAAGTGCTCTGTCAAAAGAAAGGTTCAACTCTGTTAGTTGAGGACACTCGTCACGAAGAAGTTTCTGAGAATGCTTTTGTCAAGATTTTATATGAAGATATTCCCGTTTCCTATGAAATCTTCACAGTTATGCAAATATCCACTTGAAGATTCTACAAAAAGAGTGTTTCCAAACTGCTGTAGCAAAAGAAATGTTGAACTCTGTTAGTTGAGGACAAACATCACAAAGAAGTTTCTGAGAATGCTTCTGTCTAGATTTTAGATGAAGATATTCCCGTTTCCAACGAAATCATAACAGTTCAACAAATATCCACTTGCAGATTCTACAAAAAGAGTGTTTCCAAACTGCTCTATCCAAAGAAAGGTTCAACTCTGTTAGTTGAGGACACACATCAGAAAGAAGTTTCTGAGAATGCTTCTGTCTAGATTTTAAATGAAGATATTCCCGTTTCCAACGAAATCCTCAGAGCTGTCCCAATATCCACTTACAGATTCTACAAAAAGAGTGTTTCCAAACTGCTGTATCAAAAGAAAGTTTCATCTCTGTTAGTTAAGGACACACATCACAAAGAAGTTTCTGAGAATGCTTCTGTCTAGATTTTACATGAAGTTATTCCCGTTTCCTATGAAATCTTCACAGCTTTCCAAATATCCACTTGCAGATTCTACAAAAAGAGTGTTTCCAAACTGCTGTATCAAAAGAATGGTTCAACTCTCTTCGTTGAGGATACACATCCCAAATAAGTTTCTGAGAAATCCTCTGTCTCGTTTTTATGGGAAGATACTTCCTTTTTCACCGTAGGCCTGAAAGAGCTCGAAATGTCCACTTGCAGATACTTCAGAAAGAGTGTTTCAAACCTGCTCTATGAAACGGAATGTTCAGCTCTGAGGCTTGAATGCAGATATCACAAAGTAGTTTCTGACAGTGCTTCTGTCTAGATTTCAGAAGAAGATATTCCCGTTTCCAATGAAATCGTTAGAACTATCTTGATATCCACATACAGATTCTACAAAAAGAGTGTTTCCAAACTGCTCTAGAAAAAGAAAGGTTCAACTCTGTTAGTTGAGGACACTCATCACAAAGAAGTTTCTGAGAATGCTTCTGTCTAGATTTTATATGAAGATATTCCCGTTTCCAACGAAATCTTCACAGTTATCCAAACATCGACTTGCAGATTCTACAAAAAGAGTGTTTCCAAACTGCTCTATCAAAAGAAAGTTTCAACTCTGTTAGTTGAGGACACACATCCCAAATAAGTTTCTGAGAACGCTTCTGTGTAGATTTAAAGGGGAGATATTTCGTTTTTCACCATAGGCCCGAATGCGCTCGAAATGTCCACTTCCAGACACTACAGAAAGAGGGTTTCCAACCTGCTCTATGAAAGGGAATGTTCACCTCTGTGACTTGAATGCAGATATCACAAAGTAGTTTCTGACAGTGCTTCTGTCTAGAATTTAGATGAAGATATTCCCGTTTCCAACGAAATCCTTAGGACTATCTAGATATCCAATTACAGATTCCACAAAAAGAGTGTTTCCAAACTGCTCTATAAAAAGAAAGGTTCAACTCCGTAAGTTGAGGACACTCATCACAAAGAAGTTTCTGAGAATGCTTTTGTAAAGGTTTTATATGAAGATATTCCCGTTTCCTATGAAATCTTCACAGTTATCCAAATATCCACTTGAAGATTCTACCAAAAGAGTGTTTCCAAACTGCTGTAGCAAAAGAAATGTTGAACTCTGTTAGTTGAGGACAAACATCACAAAGAAGTTTCTGAGAATGCTTCTGTCAAGATTTTATATGAAGATATTACCGTTTCCAACGAAATCTTTACAGTTATCCAAATATCCACTTGCAGATTCTACAAAAAGAGTGTTTCCAAACTGCTATATCAAAAGAAATGATCAAGTCTGTTAGTGGAGTAAACTCGTCCCAAATATGTTTCTTAGAATGCTTTTGTCTAGATTTTATGGGATGATATTTCCTTTTTCACCATAGGCCTGAAAGCGCTCGAAAAGTCCACTTCCAGATACTACAAAAAGACTGTTTCAAACCTACTCTATGAAAGGGAATGTTCAGCTCTGTGACTTGAATGCAGATATCACAAAGTAGTTTCTGACAGCCCTTCTGTCTAGATTTTAGATGAAGATATTCCCGTTTCCAACGAAATCATCACAGTTATCCAAATATCCACTTATAGATTCTACAAAAACAGTGTTTCCACACTGCTGTATCCAAAGAAAGGTTCAACTCTGTTAGTTGAGGACACACATCACAAAGAAGTTTCTGAGAATGCTTCTGTCTAGATTTTATATGAAGATATTCCCGTTTCCAATGAAATCTTTACAGTTATGCAAATATCCATTTGAAGATTCTACAAAAAGAGTGTTTCCAAACTGCTGTAGCAAAAGAAATGTTGAACTCTGTTAGTTGAGGACAAACATCACAAAGAAGTTTCTGAGAATGCTTCTGTCTAGATTTTAGATGGAGATATTCCAGTTTCCAACGAAATCATCACAGTTAAACAAATATCCACTTGCAGATTCTACAAAAAGAGTGTTTCCAAACTGCTCTATCCAAAGAAAGGTTCAACTCTGTTAGTTGAGGACACACATCACAAAGAAGTTTCTGAGAATGCTTCTGTCTAGATTTTAAATGAAGATATTCCCATTTCCAACGAAATCCTCAGAGCTGTCCCAATATCCACTTACAGATTCTACAAAAAGAGTGTTTCCAAACTGCTGTATCAAAAGAAATGTTCAACTCTGTTTGTGGAGGACACACATCACAAAGAAGTTTCTGAGAATGCTTCTGTCTAGATTTTACATGAAGATATTCCCGTTTCCTATGAAATCTTCACAGCTTTCCAAATATCCACTTGCAGATTCTACAAAAAGAGTGTTTCCAAACTGCTGTATCCAAAGAAAGGTTCATCTCTGTTAGTTGAGGACACACATCACAAAGAAGTTTCTGAGAATGCTTCTGTCTAGATTTTAAACGAAGATATTGCCGTTTCCAACGAAATCGTTAGGACTATCTAGATATCCAATTACACATTCCACAAAAAGAGTGTTTCCAAACTGCTCTATCAAAAGAAAGGTGCAACTCTGTTAGTTGAGGACACTCATCACAAAGACGTTTCTGAGAATGCTTCTGTCTAGATTTTATATGAAGATATTCCCGTTTCCAACGAAATCTTCATGGTTATCCAAACATCGACTTCCAGATTATACAAAAAGATTGTTTCCAAACTGCTCTATCAAAAGAAAGGTATAATTCTGTTAGTTGAGGACACACATCCCAAATAAGTTTCTGAGGATGCTTCTGTCTAGATTTTATGGGAAGATATTTCGTTTTTTACCATAGGCCCGAAAGCGCTCGAAATGTCCACTTCCAGACACTACAGAAAGAGGGTTTCAAACCTGCTATATGAAAGGGAATGTTCAGCTCTGTGACTTAAATGCAGATATCACAAAGTAGTTTCTGAAAGTGCTTCTGTCTAGATTTCAGATGAAGATATTCCCGTTTCCAATGAAATCATTAGAACTATCTAGATATCCACTTACAGATTCTACAAAAAGAGTGTTTCGAAAGTGCTCTGTCAAAAGAAAGGTTCAACTCTGTTAGTTGAGGACACTCCTCACAAAGAAGTTTCTGAGAATGCTTCTGTCTAGATTTTATATGAAGATATTCCCGTTTCCAACGAAATCTTCACAGTTATCCAAATATCCACTTGAAGATTCTACAAAAAGAGTGTTTCCAAACTGCTGTAGCAAGAGTAATTTTGCGCTCTGTTAGTTGAGGACACACATCACAAAGAAGTTTCTGAGAATGCTTCTGTCTAGGTTTTATACGAAGATATTACCGTTTCCAACGAAATCTTCACAGTTATCCAAATATCCACTTGCAGAATCTACAAAAAGAGTGTTTCCAAACTGCTATATCAAAAGAAAGGATCAACTCTGTTAGTTGAGGAAACACATCCCAAATAAGTTTCTGAGAATGCTTCTGTCTAGATTTTATGGGATGATATTTCCTTTTTCACCATAGGCCTGAAATCGCTCGAAATGTCCACTTCCAGATACTACAGAAAGACTGTTTCAAACCTACTCTATGAATGGAAATGTTCAGCTCTGTGACTTGAATGCAGATATCGCAAAGTAGTTTCAGACAGCGCTTCTGTCTAGATTTTAGATGAAGGTATTCCCGTTTCCAACGAAATCATCACAGTTATCCAAATATCCACTTACATATTCTACAAAAAGAGTGTTTCCAAACTGCTCTATCCAAAGAAAGGTTCAACTCTGTTAGTTGAGGACACACATCACAAAGAAGTTTCTGAGAATGCTTCTGTCTAGATTTTAAATGAAGATATTCCCATTTCCAATGAAATCCTCATAGCAAACCCATTATAAACTTACAGATTCTACAAAAAGAGTGATTCCAAATTGCTGTATCAAAAGAAAGGTTGAACTCTGTTAGTTCAGGACACACATCACAAAGAAGTTTCTGAGAATGCTTCTGTCTAGATTTTACATGAAGACATTCCCGTTTCCTACGAAATCTTCACAACTTTCCAAATATCCTCTTGCAGATTCTACAAAAAGAGTGTTTCCAAACTGCTGTATCAAAAGAAAGGTTCAGCTCTCTTAGTTGACGACACACATCCCAAATAAGATTCTGAGAAAGCCTCTGTCTCGTTTTTATGGGAAGATACTTCCTTTTTCACCGTAGGCCTGAAAGCGCTCGAAATGTCCACTTCCAGATACTGCAGAAAGAGTTTTTCAAACCTGCTCTATGAAACGGAATGTTCAGCTCTGAGGCTTGAATGCAGATATCACAAAGTAGTTTCTGACAGTGCTTCTGTCTAGATTTTAGAAGAAGATATTCCCGTTTCCAATGAAATCGTTAGAACTATCTTGATATCCACATACAGATTCTACAAAAAGAGTTTTTCCAAACTGCTCTATAAAAAAAAAGGTTCAACTCTGTTAGTTGAGGACACTCATCACAAAGAAGTTTCTGAGAATGCTTCTGTCTAGATTTTATATGAAGATTTTCCCGTTTCCAATGAAATCTTCACAGTTATCCAAACATCGACTTGCAGATTCTACAAAAAGAGTGTTTCCAAACTGCTCTATCAAAAGAAAGTATCAACTCTGTTAGTAGAGGACACACATGCCAAATAAGTTTCGGAGAATGCTTCTGTGTAGATTTAATGGGGAGATATTTCGTTTTTCACCATAGGCCCGAATGCGCTCGAAATGTCCACTTCCAGACACTACAGAAAGAGGGTTTCCAACCTGCTCAATGAAAGGGAATGTTCAGCTCCGTGAGTTGAATGTAGATATCACAAAGTAGTTTCTGACAGTGCTTCTGTCTAGATTTCAGATGAAGATATTCCCGTTTCCAATGAAATCGTTAGAACTATCTAGATATCCACTTACAGATTCTACAAAAAGAGTGTTTCGAAAGTGCTCTGTCAAAAGAAAGGTTCAACTCTGTTAGTTGAGGACACTCATCACGAAGAAGTTTCTGAGAATGCTTTTGTCAAGATTTTATATGAAGGTATTCCCGTTTCCAACGAAATCTTCACAGTTATCCAAATATCCACTTGAAGATTCTACAAAAAGAGTGTTTCCAAACTGCTGTAGCAAAAGAAATGTTGAACTCTGTTAGTTGAGGACAAACATCACAAAGAGGTTTCTGAGAAAGCTTCTGTCAAGATTTTATATGAAGATATTACCGTTTCCAACGAAATCTTTACAGTTATCCAAATATCCACTTGCAGATTCTACAAAAAGAGTGTTTCCAAACTGCCATATCAAAAGAAATGATCAAGTCTGTTAGTGGAGTAAACTCATCCTAAATAAGTTTCTTAGAATGCTTTTGTCTAGATTTTATGGGATGATAATTCCTTTTTCACCATAGGCCTGAAAGCGCTCGAAATGTCCACTTCCAGATACTACAGAAAGACTGTTTCAAACCTACTCTATGAAAGGGAATGTTCAGCTCTGTGACTTGAATGCAGATATCACAAAGTAGTTTCTGACAGCCCTTCTGTCTAGATTTTAGATGAAGATATTCCCGTTTCCAACGAAATCATCACAGTTATCCAAATATCCACTTATAGATTCTACAAAAACAGTGTTTCCACACTGCTGTATCCAAAGAAAGGTTCAACTCTGTTAGTTGAGGACACACATCACAAAGAAGTTTCTGAGAATGCTTCTGTCTAGATTTTATATGAAGATATTCCCGTTTCCAATGAAATCTTTACAGTTATGCAAATATCCACTTGAAGATTCTACAAAAAGAGTGTTTCCAAACTGCTGTAGCAAAAGAAATGTTGAACTCTGTTAGTTGAGGACAAACATCACAAAGAAGTTTCTGAGAATGCTTCTGTCTAGATTTTAGATGGAGATATTCCCGTTTCCAACGAAATCATCACAGTTAAACAAATATCCACTTGCAGATTCTACAAAAAGAGTGTTTCCAAACTGCTCTATCCAAAGAAAGGTTCAACTCTGTTAGTTGAGGACACACATCACAAAGAAGTTTCTGAGAATGCTTCTGTCTAGATTTTAAATGAAGATATTCCCATTTCCAACGAAATCCTCAGAGCTGTCCCAATATCCACTTACAGATTCTACAAAAAGAGTGTTTCCAAACTGCTGTATCAAAAGAAATGTTCAACTCTGTTTGTGGAGGACACACATCACAAAGAAGTTTCTGAGAATGCTTCTGTCTAGATTTTACATGAAGATATTCCCGTTTCCTATGAAATCTTCACAGCTTTCCAAATATCCACTTGCAGATTCTACAAAAAGAGTGTTTCCAAACTGCTGTATCCAAAGAAAGGTTCATCTCTGTTAGTTGAGGACACACATCACAAAGAAGTTTCTGAGAATGCTTCTGTCTAGATTTTAAATGAAGATATTGCCGTTTCCAACGAAATCGTTAGGACTATCTAGATATCCAATTACACATTCCACAAAAAGAGTGTTTCCAAACTGCTCTATCAAAAGAAAGGTGCAACTCTGTTAGTTGAGGACACTCATCACAAAGACGTTTCTGAGAATGCTTCTGTCTAGATTTTATATGAAGATATTCCCGTTTCCAACGAAATCTTCATGGTTATCCAACATCGACTTCCAGATTATACAAAAAGATTGTTTCCAAACTGCTCTATCAAAAGAAAGGTATAATTCTGTTAGTTGAGGACACACATCCCAAATAAGTTTCTGAGGATGCTTCTGTCTAGATTTTATGGGAAGATATTTCGTTTTTTACCATAGGCCCGAAAGCGCTCGAAATGTCCACTTCCAGACACTACAGAAAGAGGGTTTCAAACCTGCTATATGAAAGGGAATGTTCAGCTCTGTGACTTAAATGCAGATATCACAAAGTAGTTTCTGAAAGTGCTTCTGTCTAGATTTCAGATGAAGATATTCCCGTTTCCAATGAAATCATTAGAACTATCTAGATATCCACTTACAGATACTACAAAAAGAGTGTTTCGAAAGTGCTCTGTCAAAAGAAAGGTTCAACTCTGTTAGTTGAGGACACTCCTCACAAAGAAGTTTCTGAGAATGCTTCTGTCTAGATTTTATATGAAGATATTCCCGTTTCCAACGAAATCTTCACAGTTATCCAAATATCCCCTTGAAGATTCTACAAAAAGAGTGTTTCCAAACTGCTGTAGCAAGAGTAATTTTGCGCTCTGTTAGTTGAGGACACACATCACAAAGAAGTTTCTGAGAATGCTTCTGTCTAGGTTTTATACGAAGATATTACCGTTTCCAACGAAATCTTAACAGTTATCCAAATATCCACTTGCAGAATCTACAAAAAGAGTGTTTCCAAACTGCTATATCAAAAGAAAGGATCAACTCTGTTAGTTGAGGAAACACATCCCAAATAAGTTTCTGAGAATGCTTCTGTCTAGATTTTATGGGATGATATTTCCTTTTTCACCATAGGCCTGAAATCGCTCGAAATGTCCACTTCCAGATACTACAGAAAGACTGTTTCAAACCTACTCTATGAATGGAAATGTTCAGCTCTGTGACTTGAATGCAGATATCGCAAAGTAGTTTCAGACAGCGCTTCTGTCTAGATTTTAGATGAAGGTATTCCCGTTTCCAACGAAATCATCACAGTTATCCAAATATCCACTTACATATTCTACAAAAAGAGTGTTTCCAAACTGCTCTATCCAAAGAAAGGTTCAACTCTGTTAGTTGAGGACACACATCACAAAGAAGTTTCTGAGAATGCTTCTGTCTAGATTTTAAATGAAGATATTCCCATTTCCAATGAAATCCTCATAGCAAACCCATTATAAACTTACAGATTCTACAAAAAGAGTGATTCCAAATTGCTGTATCAAAAGAAAGGTTGAACTCTGTTAGTTCAGGACACACATCACAAAGAAGTTTCTGAGAATGCTTCTGTCTAGATTTTACATGAAGACATTCCCGTTTCCTACGAAATCTTCACAACTTTCCAAATATCCTCTTGCAGATTCTACAAAAAGAGTGTTTCCAAACTGCTGTATCAAAAGAAAGGTTCAGCTCTCTTAGTTGACGACACACATCCCAAATAAGATTCTGAGAAAGCCTCTGTCTCGTTTTTATGGGAAGATACTTCCTTTTTCACCGTAGGCCTGAAAGCGCTCGAAATGTCCACTTCCAGATACTGCAGAAAGAGTTTTTCAAACCTGCTCTATGAAACGGAATGTTCAGCTCTGAGGCTTGAATGCAGATATCACAAAGTAGTTTCTGACAGTGCTTCTGTCTAGATTTTAGAAGAAGATATTCCCGTTTCCAATGAAATCGTTAGAACTATCTTGATATCCACATACAGATTCTACAAAAAGAGTGTTTCCAAACTGCTCTATCAAAAGAAAGTATCAACTCTGTTAGTAGAGGACACAAATGCCAAATAAGTTTCGGAGAATGCTTCTGTGTAGATTTAATGGGGAGATATTTCGTTTTTCACCATAGGCCCGAATGCGCTCGAAATGTCCACTTCCAGACACTACAGAAAGAGGGTTTCCAACCTGCTCAATGAAAGGGAATGTTCAGCTCCGTCAGTTGAATGTAGATATCACAAAGTAGTTTCTGACAGTGCTTCTGTCTAGATTTCAGATGAAGATATTCCCGTTTCCAATGAAATCGTTAGAACTATCTAGATATCCACTTACAGATTCTACAAAAAGAGTGTTTCGAAAGTGCTCTGTCAAAAGAAAGGTTCAACTCTGTTAGTTGAGGACACTCATCACGAAGAAGTTTCTGAGAATGCTTTTGTCAAGATTTTATATGAAGGTATTCCCGTTTCCAACGAAATCTTCACAGTTATCCAAATATCCACTTGAAGATTCTACAAAAAGAGTGTTTCCAAACTGCTGTAGCAAAAGAAATGTTGAACTCTGTTAGTTGAGGACAAACATCACAAAGAGGTTTCTGAGAAAGCTTCTGTCAAGATTTTATATGAAGATATTACCGTTTCCAACGAAATCTTTACAGTTATCCAAATATCCACTTGCAGATTCTACAAAAAGAGTGTTTCCAAACTGCCATATCAAAAGAAATGATCAAGTCTGTTAGTGGAGTAAACTCATCCTAAATAAGTTTCTTAGAATGCTTTTGTCTAGATTTTATGGGATGATAATTCCTTTTTCACCATAGGCCTGAAAGCGCTGGAAATGTCCACTTCCAGATACTACAGAAAGACTGTTTCAAACCTACTCTATGAAAGGGAATGTTCAGCTCTGTGACTTGAATGCAGATATCACAAAGTAGTTTCTGACAGCCCTTCTGTCTAGATTTTAGATGAAGATATTCCCGTTTCCAACGAAATCATGACAGTTATCCAAATATCCACTTACAGATTCTACAAAAACAGTGTTTCCAAACTGCTGTATCCAAAGAAAGGTTCAACTCTGTTAGTTGAGGACACACATCACAAAGAAGTTTCTGAGAATGCTTCTGTCTAGATTTTATATGAAGATATTCCCGTTTCCAATGAAATCTTCACAGTTATGCAAATATCCACTTGAAGATTCTACAAAAAGAGTGTTTCCAAACTGCTGTAGCAAAAGAAATGTTGAACTCTGTTAGTTGAGGACAAACATCACAAAGAAGTTTCTGAGAATGCTTCTGTCTAGATTTTAGATGAAGATATTCCCGTTTCCAACAAAATCATCACAGTTAAACAAATATCCACTTACAGATTCTACAAAAAGAGTGTTTCCAAACTGCTCTATCCAAAGAAAGGTTCAACTCTGTTAGTTGAGGACACACATCAGAAAGAAGTTTCTGAGAATGCTTCTGTCTAGATTTTAGATGAAGATATTCCCGTTTCCAACGAAATCCTCAGAGCTGTCCCAATATCCACTTACAGATTCTACAAAAAGAGTGTTTCCAAACTGCTGTATCAAAAGAAAGGTTCAACTCTGTTAGTTGAGGACACACATCACAAAGAAGTTTCTGAGAATGCTTCTGTCTAGATTTTACATGAAGATATTCCCGTTTCCTATGAAATCTTCACATCTTTCCAAATATCCACTTGCAGATTCTACAAAAAGAGTGTTTCCAAACTGCTGTATCAAAAGAAAGGTTCAACTCTCTTAGTTGAGGACACACATCCCAAATAAGTTTCTGAGAAATCCTCTGTCTCGTTTTTATGGGAAGATACTTCCTTTTTCACCGTAGGCCTGAAAGCGCTCGAAATGTCCACTTCCAGATACTGCAGAAAGAGTTTTTCAAACGTGCTCTATGAAACGGAATGTTCAGCTCTGAGGCTTGAATGCAGATATCACAAAGTAGTTTCTGACAGTGCTTCTGTCTAGATTTTAGAAGAAGATATTCCCGTTTCCAATGAAATCGTTAGAACTATCTTGATATCCACATACAGATTCTACAAAAAGAGTTTTTCCAAACTGCTCTATAAAAAAAAAGGTTCAACTCTGTTAGTTGAGGACACTCATCACAAAGAAGTTTCTGAGAATGCTTCTGTCTAGATTTTATATGAAGATTTTCCCGTTTCCAATGAAATCTTCACAGTTATCCAAACATCGACTTGCAGATTCTACAAAAAGAGTGTTTCCAAACTGCTCTATCAAAAGAAAGTATCAACTCTGTTAGTTGAGGACACACATGCCAAATAAGTTTCGGAGAATGCTTCTGTGTAGATTTAATGGGGAGATATTTCGTTTTTCACCATAGGCCCGAATGCGCTCGAAATGTCCACTTCCAGACACTACAGAAAGAGGGTTTCCAACCTGCTCAATGAAAGGGAATGTTCAGCTCCGTGAGTTGAATGTAGATATCACAAAGTAGTTTCTGACAGTGCTTCTGTCTAGATTTCAGATGAAGATATTCCCGTTTCCAATGAAATCGTTAGAACTATCTAGATATCCACTTACAGATTCTACAAAAAGAGTGTTTCGAAAGTGCTCTGTCAAAAGAAAGGTTCAACTCTGTTAGTTGAGGACACTCATCACGAAGAAGTTTCTGAGAATGCTTTTGTCAAGATTTTATATGAAGGTATTCCCGTTTCCAACGAAATCTTCACAGTTATCCAAATATCCACTTGAAGATTCTACAAAAAGAGTGTTTCCAAACTGCTGTAGCAAAAGAAATGTTGAACTCTGTTAGTTGAGGACAAACATCACAAAGAGGTTTCTGAGAAAGCTTCTGTCAAGATTTTATATGAAGATATTACCGTTTCCAACGAAATCTTTACAGTTATCCAAATATCCACTTGCAGATTCTACAAAAAGAGTGTTTCCAAACTGCCATATCAAAAGAAATGATCAAGTCTGTTAGTGGAGTAAACTCATCCTAAATAAGTTTCTTAGAATGCTTTTGTCTAGATTTTATGGGATGATAATTCCTTTTTCACCATAGGCCTGAAAGCGCTCGAAATGTCCACTTCCAGATACTACAGAAAGACTGTTTCAAACCTACTCTATGAAAGGGAATGTTCAGCTCTGTGACTTGAATGCAGATATCACAAAGTAGTTTCTGACAGCCCTTCTGTCTAGATTTTAGATGAAGATATTCCCGTTTCCAACGAAATCATGACAGTTATCCAAATATCCACTTACAGATTCTACAAAAACAGTGTTTCCAAACTGCTGTATCCAAAGAAAGGTTCAACTCTGTTAGTTGAGGACACACATCACAAAGAAGTTTCTGAGAATGCTTCTGTCTAGATTTTATATGAAGATATTCCCGTTTCCAATGAAATCTTCACAGTTATGCAAATATCCACTTGAAGATTCTACAAAAAGAGTGTTTCCAAACTGCTGTAGCAAAAGAAATGTTGAACTCTGTTAGTTGAGGACAAACATCACAAAGAAGTTTCTGAGAATGCTTCTGTCTAGATTTTAGATGAAGATATTCCCGTTTCCAACGAAATCATCACAGTTAAACAAATATCCACTTACAGATTCTACAAAAAGAGTGTTTCCAAACTGCTCTATCCAAAGAAAGGTTCAACTCTGTTAGTTGAGGACACACATCAGAAAGAAGTTTCTGAGAATGCTTCTGTCTAGATTTTAGATGAAGATATTCCCGTTTCCAACGAAATCCTCAGAGCTGTCCCAATATCCACTTACAGATTCTACAAAAAGAGTGTTTCCAAACTGCTGTATCAAAAGAAAGGTTCAACTCTGTTAGTTGAGGACACACATCACAAAGAAGTTTCTGAGAATGCTTCTGTCTAGATTTTACATGAAGATATTCCCGTTTCCTATGAAATCTTCACATCTTTCCAAATATCCACTTGCAGATTCTACAAAAAGAGTGTTTCCAAACTGCTGTATCAAAAGAAAGGTTCAACTCTCTTAGTTGAGGACACACATCCCAAATAAGTTTCTGAGAAATCCTCTGTCTCGTTTTTATGGGAAGATACTTCCTTTTTCACCGTAGGCCTGAAAGCGCTCGAAATGTCCACTTGCAGATACTGCAGAAAGAGTGTTTCAAACCTGCTCTATGAAACGGAATGTTCAGCTCTGAGGCTTGAATGCAGATATCACAAAGTAGTTTCTGACAGTGCTTCTGTCTAGATTTTAGAAGATATTCAGGTTTCCAATGAAATCGTTAGAACTATCTTGATATCCACATACAGATTCTACAAAAAGAGTGTTTCCAAACTGCTCTATAAAAAGAAAGTTTCATCTCTATTAGTTGAGGACACTCATCACAAAGAAGTTTCTGAGAATGCTTCTGTCTAGATTTTATATGAAGATATTCCCGTTTCCAACGAAATCTTCACAGTTATCCAAATATCGACTTGCAGATTCTACAAAAAGAGTGTTTCCAAACTGCTCTATCAAAAGAAAGTTTCAACTCTGTTAGTTGAGGACACACATGACAAATAAGTTTCGGAGAATGCTTCTGTGTAGATTTAATGGGGAGATATTTCGTTTTTCACCATAGGCCCGAATGCGCTCGAAATGTCCACTTCCAGACACTACAGAAAGTGGGTTGCCAACCTGCTCTATGAAAGGGAATGTTCAGCTCCGTGAATTGAATGCAGATTTCACAAAGTAGTTTCTGACAGTGCTTCTGTCTAGATTTCAGATGAAGATATTCCCGTTTCCCATGAAATCGTTAGAACTATCTAGATATCCACTTACAGATTCTACAAAAAGAGTGTTTCGAAAGTGCTCTGTCAAAAGAAAGGTTCAACTCTGTTAGTTGAGGACACTCGTCACGAAGAAGTTTCTGAGAATGCTTTTGTCAAGATTTTATATGAAGATATTCCCGTTTCCTATGAAATCTTCACAGTTATTCAAATATCCACTTGAAGATTCTACAAAAAGAGTGTTTCCAAACTGCTGTAGCAAAAGAAATGTTGAACTCTGTTAGTTGAGGACAAACATCACAAAGAAGTTTCTGAGAATGCTTCTGTCAAGATTTTATATGAAGATATTACCGTTTCCAACGAAATCTTCACAGTTATCCAAATATCCACTTGCAGATTCTACAAAAAGAGTGTTTCCAAACTGCTATATCAAAAGAAATGATCAAGTCTGTTATTGGAGTAAACTCATCCTAAATAAGTTTCTTAGAATGCTTCTGTCTAGATTTTATGGGATGATACTTCCTTTTTCACCATAGGCCTGAAAGCGCTCGAAATGTCCACTTCCAGATACTACAGAAAGACTGTTTCAAACCTACTCTATGAAAGGGAATGTTCAGCTCTGTGACTTGAATGCAGATATCACAAAGTAGTTTCTGACAGCCCTTCTGTCTAGATTTTAGATGAAGATATTCCCGTTTCCAACGAAATCATCACAGTTATCCAAATATCCACTTACAGATTCTACAAAAACAGTTTCCAAACTGATGTATCAAAAGAAAGGTTCAACTCTGTTAGTTGAGGACACACGTCACAAAGAAGTTTCTGAGAATGCTTCTGTCTAGATTTTATATGAAGATATTCCCGTTTCCAATGAAATCTTCACAGTTATGCAATTATCCACTTGAAGATTCTACAAAAAGAGTGTTTCCAAACTGCTGTAGCAAAAGAAATGTTGAACTCTGTTAGTTGAGGACAAACATCACAAAGAAGTTTCTGAGAATGCTTCTGTCTAGATTTTAGATGAAGATATTCCCGTTTCCAACGAAATCATCACAGTTAAACAAATATCCACTTGCAGATTCTACAAAAAGAGTGTTTCCAAACTGCTCTATCCAAAGAAAGGTTCAACTCTGTTAGTTGAGGACACACGTCACAAAGAAGTTTCTGAGAATGCTTCTGTCTAGATTTTAGATGAAGATATTCCCGTTTCCAACGAAATCCTCAGAGCTCTCCCAATATCCACTTACAGATTCTACAAAAAGAGTGTTTCCAAACTGCTGTAGCAAAAGAAAGGTTCAACTCTGTTAGTTGAGGACACACATCACAAAGAAGTTTCTGAGAATGCTTCTGTCTAGATTTTACATGAAGATATTCCCGTTTCCTATGAAATCTTCACAGCTTTCCAAATATCCACTTGCAGATTCTACAAAAAGAGTGTTTCCAAACTGCTGTATCAAAAGAAAGGTTCAACTCTCTTAGTTGAGGACACACATCCCAAATAAGTTTCTGAGAAATCTTCTGTCTCGTTTTTATGGGAGGATACTTCCTTTTTCACCGTAGGCCTGAAAGCGCTCGAAATGTCCACTTGCAGATACTGCAGAAAGAGTGTTTCAAACCTGCTCTATGAAACGGAATGTTCAGCTCTGAGGCTTGAATGCAGATATCACAAAGTAGTTTCTGACAGTGCTTCTGTCTAGATTTCAGAAGAAGATATTCCCGTTTCCAATGAAATCGTTAGAACTATCTTGATATCCACATACAGATTCTACAAAAAGAGTGTTTCCAAACTGCTCTAGAAAAAGAAAGGTTCAACTCTGTTAGTTGAGGACACTCATCACAAAGAAGTTTCTGAGAATGCTTCTGTCTAGATTTTATATGAAGATATTCCCGTTTCCAACGAAATCTTCACAGTTATCCAAACATCGACTTGCAGATTCTACAAAAAGAGTGTTTCCAAACTGCTCTATCAAAAGAAAGTTTCAACTCTGTTAGTTGAGGACACACATCCCAAATAAGTTTCTGAGAACGCTTCTGTGTAGATTTAAAGGGGAGATATTTCGTTTTTCACCATAGGCCCGAATGCGCTCGAAATGTCCACTTCCAGACACTACAGAAAGAGGGTTTCCAACCTGCTCTATGAAAGGGAATGTTCACCTCTGTGACTTCAATGCAGATATCACAAAGTAGTTTCTGACAGTGCTTCTGTCTAGAATTTAGATGAAGATATTCCTGTTTCCAACGAAATCCTTAGGACTATCTAGATATCCAATTACAGATTCCACAAAAAGAGTGTTTCCAAACTGCTCTATTAAAAGAAAGGTTCAACTCTGTAAGTTGAGGACACTCATCACAAAGAAGTTTCTGAGAATGCTTTTGTAAAGGTTTTATATGAAGATATTCCCGTTTCCTATGAAATCTTCACAGTTATCCAAATATCCACTTGAAGATTCTACCAAAAGAGTGTTTCCAAACTGCTGTAGCAAAAGAAATGTTGAACTCTGTTAGTTGAGGACAAACATCACAAAGAAGTTTCTGAGAATGCTTCTGTAAAGATTTTATATGAAGATATTACCGTTTCCAACGAAACCTTTACAGTTATCCAAATATCCACTTGCAGATTCTACAAAAAGAGTGTTTCCAAACTGCTATATCAAAAGAAATGATCAAGTCTGTTAGTGGAGTAAACTCATCCCAAATATGTTTCTTAGAATGCTTTTGTCTAGATTTTATGGGATGATATTTCCTTTTTCACCATAGGCCTGAAAGCGCTCGAAAAGTCCACTTCCAGATACTACAAAAAGACTGTTTCAAACCTACTCTATGAAAGGGAATGTTCAGCTCTGTGACTTGAATGCAGATATCACAAAGTAGTTTCTGACAGCCCTTCTGTCTAGATTTTAGATGAAGATATTCCCGTTTCCAACGAAATCATCACAGTTATCCAAATATCCACTTATAGATTCTACAAAAACAGTGTTTCCACACTGCTGTATCCAAAGAAAGGTTCAACTCTGTTAGTTGAGGACACACATCACAAAGAAGTTTCTGAGAATGCTTCTGTCTAGATTTTATATGAAGATATTCCCGTTTCCAATGAAATCTTCACAGTTATGCAAATATCCACTTGAAGATTCTACAAAAAGAGTGTTTCCAAACTGCTGTAGCAAAAGAAATGTTGAACTCTGTTAGTTGAGGACAAACATCACAAAGAAGTTTCTGAGAATGCTTCTGTCTAGATTTTAGATGGAGATATTCCCGTTTCCAACGAAATCATCACAGTTAAACAAATATCCACTTGCAGATTCTACAAAAAGAGTGTTTCCAAACTGCTCTATCCAAAGAAAGGTTCAACTCTGTTAGTTGAGGACACACATCACAAAGAAGTTTCTGAGAATGCTTCTGTCTAGATTTTAAATGAAGATATTCCCATTTCCAACGAAATCCTCAGAGCTGTCCCAATATCCACTTACAGATTCTACAAAAAGAGTGTTTCCAAACTGCTGTATCAAAAGAAATGTTCAACTCTGTTTGTGGAGGACACACATCACAAAGAAGTTTCTGAGAATGCTTCTGTCTAGATTTTACATGAAGATATTCCCGTTTCCTATGAAATCTTCACAGCTTTCCAAATATCCACTTGCAGATTCTACAAAAAGAGTGTTTCCAAACTGCTGTATCCAAAGAAAGGTTCATCTCTGTTAGTTGAGGACACACATCACAAAGAAGTTTCTGAGAATGCTTCTGTCTAGATTTTAAATGAAGATATTCCCATTTCCAACGAAATCCTCAGAGCTGTCCCAATATCCACTTACAGATTCTACAAAAAGAGTGTTTCCAAACTGCTGTATCAAAAGAAATGTTCAACTCTGTTTGTGGAGGACACACATCACAAAGAAGTTTCTGAGAATGCTTCTGTCTAGATTTTACATGAAGATATTCCCGTTTCCTATGAAATCTTCACAGCTTTCCAAATATCCACTTGCAGATTCTACAAAAAGAGTGTTTCCAAACTGCTGTATCCAAAGAAAGGTTCATCTCTGTTAGTTGAGGACACACATCACAAAGAAGTTTCTGAGAATGCTTCTGTCTAGGTTTTATACGAAGATATTACCGTTTCCAACGAAATCTTCACAGTTATCCAAATATCCACTTGCAGAATCTACAAAAAGAGTGTTTCCAAACTGCTATATCAAAAGAAAGGATCAACTCTGTTAGTTGAGGAAACACATCCCTAATAAGTTTCTGAGAATGCTTCTGTCTAGATTTTATGGGATGATATTTCCTTTTTCACCATAGGCCTGAAATCGCTCGAAATGTCCACTTCCAGATACTACAGAAAGACTGTTTCAAACCTACTCTATGAATGGAAATGTTCAGCTCTGTGACTTGAATGCAGATATCGCAAAGTAGTTTCAGACAGCGCTTCTGTCTAGATTTTAGATGAAGGTATTCCCGTTTCCAACGAAATCATCACAGTTATCCAAATATCCACTTACATATTCTACAAAAAGAGTGTTTCCAAACTGCTCTATCCAAAGAAAGGTTCAACTCTGTTAGTTGAGGACACACATCACAAAGAAGTTTCTGAGAATGCTTCTGTCTAGATTTTAAATGAAGATATTCCCATTTCCAATGAAATCCTCATAGCAAACCCATTATAAACTTACAGATTCTACAAAAAGAGTGATTCCAAATTGCTGTATCAAAAGAAAGGTTGAACTCTGTTAGTTCAGGACACACATCACAAAGAAGTTTCTGAGAATGCTTCTGTCTAGATTTTACATGAAGACATTCCCGTTTCCTACGAAATCTTCACAACTTTCCAAATATCCTCTTGCAGATTCTACAAAAAGAGTGTTTCCAAACTGCTGTATCAAAAGAAAGGTTCAGCTCTCTTAGTTGACGACACACATCCCAAATAAGATTCTGAGAAAGCCTCTGTCTCGTTTTTATGGGAAGATACTTCCTTTTTCACCGTAGGCCTGAAAGCGCACGAAATGTCCACTTCCAGATACTGCAGAAAGAGTTTTTCAAACCTGCTCTATGAAACGGAATGTTCAGCTCTGAGGCTTGAATGCAGATATCACAAAGTAGTTTCTGACAGTGCTTCTGTCTAGATTTTAGAAGAAGATATTCCCGTTTCCAATGAAATCGTTAGAACTATCTTGATATCCACATACAGATTCTACAAAAAGAGTTTTTCCAAACTGCTCTATAAAAAAAAAGGTTCAACTCTGTTAGTTGAGGACACTCATCACAAAGAAGTTTCTGAGAATGCTTCTGTCTAGATTTTATATGAAGATTTTCCCGTTTCCAATGAAATCTTCACAGTTATCCAAACATCGACTTGCAGATTCTACAAAAAGAGTGTTTCCAAACTGCTCTATCAAAAGAAAGTATCAACTCTGTTAGTTGAGGACACACATGCCAAATAAGTTTCGGAGAATGCTTCTGTGTAGATTTAATGGGGAGATATTTCGTTTTTCACCATAGGCCCGAATGCGCTCGAAATGTCCACTTCCAGACACTACAGAAAGAGGGTTTCCAACCTGCTCAATGAAAGGGAATGTTCAGCTCCGTGAGTTGAATGTAGATATCACAAAGTAGTTTCTGACAGTGCTTCTGTCTAGATTTCAGATGAAGATATTCCCGTTTCCAATGAAATCGTTAGAACTATCTAGATATCCACTTACAGATTCTACAAAAAGAGTGTTTCGAAAGTGCTCTGTCAAAAGAAAGGTTCAACTCTGTTAGTTGAGGACACTCATCACGAAGAAGTTTCTGAGAATGCTTTTGTCAAGATTTTATATGAAGGTATTCCCGTTTCCAACGAAATCTTCACAGTTATCCAAATATCCACTTGAAGATTCTACAAAAAGAGTGTTTCCAAACTGCTGTAGCAAAAGAAATGTTGAACTCTGTTAGTTGAGGACAAACATCACAAAGAGGTTTCTGAGAAAGCTTCTGTCAAGATTTTATATGAAGATATTACCGTTTCCAACGAAATCTTTACAGTTATCCAAATATCCACTTGAAGATTCTACAAAAAGAGTGTTTCCAAACTGCCATATCAAAAGAAATGATCAAGTCTGTTAGTGGAGTAAACTCATCCTAAATAAGTTTCTTAGAATGCTTTTGTCTAGATTTTATGGGATGATAATTCCTTTTTCACCATAGGCCTGAAAGCGCTCGAAATGTCCACTTCCAGATACTACAGAAAGACTGTTTCAAACCTACTCTATGAAAGGGAATGTTCAGCTCTGTGACTTGAATGCAGATATCACAAAGTAGTTTCTGACAGCCCTTCTGTCTAGATTTTAGATGAAGATATTCCCGTTTCCAACGAAATCATCACAGTTATCCAAATATCCACTTACAGATTCTACAAAAACAGTGTTTCCAAACTGCTGTATCCAAAGAAAGGTTCAACTCTGTTAGTTGAGGACACACATCACAAAGAAGTTTCTGAGAATGCTTCTGTCTAGATTTTATATGAAGATATTCCCGTTTCCAATGAAATCTTCACAGTTATGCAAATATCCACTTGAAGATTCTACAAAAAGAGTGTTTCCAAACTGCTGTAGCAAAAGAAATGTTGAACTCTGTTAGTTGAGGACAAACATCACAAAGAAGTTTCTGAGAATGCTTCTGTCTAGATTTTAGATGAAGATATTCCCGTTTCCAACAAAATCATCACAGTTAAACAAATATCCACTTGCAGATTCTACAAAAAGAGTGTTTCCAAACTGCTCTATCCAAAGAAAGGTTCAACTCTGTTAGTTGAGGACACACATCAGAAAGAAGTTTCTGAGAATGCTTCTGTCTAGATTTTACATGAAGATATTCCCGTTTCCAACGAAATCCTCAGAGCTGTCCCAATATCCACTTACAGATTCTACAAAAAGAGTGTTTCCAAACTGCTGTATCAAAAGAAAGGTTCAACTCTGTTAGTTGAGGACACACATCCCAAATAAGTTTCTGAGAAATCCTCTGTCTCGTTTTTATGGGAAGATACTTCCTTTTTCACCGTAGGCCTGAAAGCGCTCGAAATGTCCACTTGCAGATACTGCAGAAAGAGTGTTTCAAACCTGCTCTATGAAACGGAATGTTCAGCTCTGAGGCTTGAATGCAGATATCACAAAGTAGTTTCTGACAGTGCTTCTGTCTAGATTTTAGAAGATATTCAGGTTTCCAATGAAATCGTTAGAACTATCTTGATATCCACATACAGATTCTACAAAAAGAGTGTTTCCAAACTGCTCTATAAAAAGAAAGTTTCATCTCTATTAGTTGAGGACACTCATCACAAAGAAGTTTCTGAGAATGCTTCTGTCTAGATTTTATATGAAGATATTCCCGTTTCCAACGAAATCTTCACAGTTATCCAAATATCGACTTGCAGATTCTACAAAAAGAGTGTTTCCAAACTGCTCTATCAAAAGAAAGTTTCAACTCTGTTAGTTGAGGACACACATGACAAATAAGTTTCGGAGAATGCTTCTGTGTAGATTTAAAGGGGAGATATTTCGTTTTTCACCATAGGCCCGAATGCGCTCGAAATGTCCACTTCCAGACACTACAGAAAGAGGGTTGCCAACCTGCTCTATGAAAGGGAATGTTCAGCTCCATGAATTGAATGCAGATTTCACAAAGTAGTTTCTGACAGTGCTTCTGTCTAGATTTCAGATGAAGATATTCCCGTTTCCCATGAAATCGTTAGAACTATCTAGATATCCACTTACAGATTCTACAAAAAGAGTGTGTCGAAAGTGCTCTGTCAAAAGAAAGGTTCAACTCTGTTAGTTGAGGACACTCGTCACGAAGAAGTTTCTGAGAATGCTTTTGTCAAGATTTTATATGAAGATATTCCCGTTTCCTATGAAATCTTCACAGTTATCCAAATATCCACTTGAAGATTCTACAAAAAGAGTGTTTCCAAACTGCTGTAGCAAAAGAAATGTTGAACTCTGTTAGTTGAGGACAAACATCACAAAGAAGTTTCTGAGAATGCTTCTGTCAAGATTTTATATGAAGATATTACCGTTTCCAACGAAATCTTCACAGTTATCCAAATATCCACTTGCAGATTCTACAAAAAGAGTGTTTCCAAACTGCTATATCAAAAGAAATGATCAAGTCTGTTAGTGGAGTAAACTCATCCTAAATATGTTTCTTAGAATGTTTCTGTCTAGATTTTATGGGATGATACTTCCTTTTTCACCATAGGCCTGAAAGCGCTCGAAATGTCCACTTCCAGATACTACAGAAAGACTGTTTCAAACCTACTCTATGAAAGGGAATGTTCAGCTCTGTGACTTGAATGCAGATATCACAAAGTAGTTTCTGACAGCCCTTCTGTCTAGATTTTAGATGAAGATATTCCCGTTTCCAACGAAATCATCACAGTTATCCAAATATCCACTTACAGATTCTACAAAAACAGTTTCCAAACTGCTGTATCCAAAGAAAGGTTCAACTCTGTTAGTTGAGGAAACACATCACAAAGAAGTTTCTGAGAATGCTTCTGTCTAGATTTTATATGAAGATATTCCCGTTTCCAATGAAATCTTCACAGTTATGCAAATATCCACTTGAAGATTCTACAAAAAGAGTGTTTCCAAACTGCTGTAGCAAAAGAAATGTTGAACTCTGTTAGTTGAGGACAAACATCACAAAGAAGTTTCTGAGAATGCTTCTGTCTAGATTTTAGATGAAGATATTCCCGTTTCCAACGAAATCCTCAGAGCTCTCCCAATATCCACTTACAGATTCTACAAAAAGAGTGTTTCCAAACTGCTGTAGCAAAAGAAAGGTTCAACTCTGTTAGTTGAGGACACACATCACAAAGAAGTTTCTGAGAATGCTTCTGTCTAGATTTTACATGAAGATATTCCCGTTTCCTATGAAATCTTCACAGCTTTCCAAATATCCACTTGCAGATTCTACAAAAAGAGTGTTTCCAAACTGCTGTATCAAAAGAAAGGTTCAACTCTCTTAGTTGAGGACACACATCCCAAATAAGTTTCTGAGAAATCTTCTGTCTCGTTTTTATGGGAGGATACTTCCTTTTTCACCGTAGGCCTGAAAGCGCTCGAAATGTCCACTTGCAGATACTGCAGAAAGAGTGTTTCAAACCTGCTCTATGAAACGGAATGTTCAGCTCTGAGGCTTGAATGCAGATATCACAAAGTAGTTTCTGACAGTGCTTCTGTCTAGATTTCAGAAGAAGATATTCCCGTTTCCAATGAAATCGTTAGAACTATCTTGATATCCACATACAGATTCTACAAAAAGAGTGTTTCCAAACTGCTCTAGAAAAAGAAAGGTTCAACTCTGTTAGTTGAGGACACTCATCACAAAGAAGTTTCTGAGAATGCTTCTGTCTGGATTTTATATGAAGATATTCCCGTTTCCAACGAAATCTTCACATTTATCCAAACATCGACTTGCAGATTCTACAAAAAGAGTGTTTCCAAACTGCTCTATCAAAAGAAAGTATCAACTCTGTTAGTTGAGGACACACATCCCAAATAAGTTTCTGAGAACGCTTCTGTGTAGATTTAAAGGGGAGATATTTCGTTTTTCACCATTGGCCCGAATGCGCTCGAAATGTCCACTTCCAGACACTACAGAAAGAGGGTTTCCAACCTGCTCTATGAAAGGGAATGTTCACCTCTGTGACTTCAATGCAGATATCACAAAGTAGTTTCTGACAGTGCTTCTGTCTAGAATTTAGATGAAGATATTCCCGTTTCCAACGAAATCCTTAGGACTATCTAGATATCCAATTACAGATTCCACAAAAAGAGTGTTTCCAAACTGCTCTATAAAAAGAAAGGTTCAACTCTGTAAGTTGAGGACACTCATCACAAAGAAGTTTCTGAGAATGCTTTTGTAAAGGTTTTATATGAAGATATTCCCGTTTCCTATGAAATCTTCACAGTTATCCAAATATCCACTTGAAGATTCTACCAAAAGAGTGTTTCCAAACTGCTGTAGCAAAAGAAATGTTGAACTCTGTTAGTTGAGGACAAACATCACAAAGAGGTTTCTGAGAAAGCTTCTGTCAAGATTTTATATGAAGATATTACCGTTTCCAACGAAATCTTTACAGTTATCCAAATATCCACTTGCAGATTCTACAAAAAGAGTGTTTCCAAACTGCCATATCAAAAGAAATGATCAAGTCTGTTAGTGGAGTAAACTCATCCCAAATATGTTTCTTAGAATGCTTTTGTCTAGATTTTATGGGATGATATTTCCTTTTTCACCATAGGCCTGAAAGCGCTCGAAAAGTCCACTTCCAGATACTACAAAAAGACTGTTTCAAACCTACTCTATGAAAGGGAATGTTCAGCTCTGTGACTTGAATGCAGATATCACAAAGTAGTTTCTGACAGCCCTTCTGTCTAGATTTTAGATGAAGATATTCCCGTTTCCAACGAAATCATCACAGTTATCCAAATATCCACTTATAGATCCTACAAAAACAGTGTTTCCACACTGCTGTATCCAAAGAAAGGTTCAACTCTGTTAGTTGAGGACACACATCACAAAGAAGTTTCTGAGAATGCTTCTGTCTAGATTTTATATGAAGATATTCCCGTTTCCAATGAAATCTTCACAGTTATGCAAATATCCACTTGAAGATTCTACAAAAAGAGTGTTTCCAAACTGCTGTAGCAAAAGAAATGTTGAACTCTGTTAGTTGAGGACAAACATCACAAAGAAGTTTCTGAGAATGCTTCTGTCTAGATTTTAGATGGAGATATTCCCGTTTCCAACGAAATCATCACAGTTAAACAAATATCCACTTGCAGATTCTACAAAAAGAGTGTTTCCAAACTGCTCTATCCAAAGAAAGGTTCAACTCTGTTAGTTGAGGACACACATCACAAAGAAGTTTCTGAGAATGCTTCTGTCTAGATTTTAAATGAAGATATTCCCATTTCCAACGAAATCCTCAGAGCTGTCCCAATATCCACTTACAGATTCTACAAAAAGAGTGTTTCCAAACTGCTGTATCAAAAGAAATGTTCAACTCTGTTTGTGGAGGACACACATCACAAAGAAGTTTCTGAGAATGCTTCTGTCTAGATTTTACATGAAGATATTCCCGTTTCCTATGAAATCTTCACAGCTTTCCAAATATCCACTTGCAGATTCTACAAAAAGAGTGTTTCCAAACTGCTGTATCCAAAGAAAGGTTCATCTCTGTTAGTTGAGGACACACATCACAAAGAAGTTTCTGAGAATGCTTCTGTCTAGATTTCAAACGAAGATATTGCCGTTTCCAACGAAATCGTTAGGACTATCTAGATATCCAATTACACATTCCACAAAAAGAGTGTTTCCAAACTGCTCTATCAAAAGAAAGGTGCAACTCTGTTAGTTGAGGACACTCATCACAAAGACGTTTCTGAGAATGCTTCTGTCTAGATTTTATATGAAGATATTCCCGTTTCCAACGAAATCTTCATGGTTATCCAAACATCGACTTCCAGATTATACAAAAAGATTGTTTCCAAACTGCTCTATCAAAAGAAAGGTATAATTCTGTTAGTTGAGGACACACATCCCAAATAAGTTTCTGAGGATGCTTCTGTCTAGATTTTATGGGAAGATATTTCGTTTTTTACCATAGGCCCGAAAGCGCTCGAAATGTCCACTTCCAGACACTACAGAAAGAGGGTTTCAAACCTGCTATATGAAAGGGAATGTTCAGCTCTGTGACTTAAATGCAGATATCACAAAGTAGTTTCTGAAAGTGCTTCTGTCTAGATTTCAGATGAAGATATTCCCGTTTCCAATGAAATCATTAGAACTATCTAGATATCCACTTACAGATTCTACAAAAAGAGTGTTTCCAAAGTGCTCTGTCAAAAGAAAGGTTCAACTCTGTTAGTTGAGGACACTCCTCACAAAGAAGTTTCTGAGAATGCTTCTGTCTAGATTTTATATGAAGATATTCCCGTTTCCAACGAAATCTTCACAGTTATCCAAATATCCACTTGAAGATTCTACAAAAAGAGTGTTTCCAAACTGCTGTAGCAAGAGTAATTTTGCGCTCTGTTAGTTGAGGACACACATCACAAAGAAGTTTCTGAGAATGCTTCTGTCTAGGTTTTATACGAAGATATTACCGTTTCCAACGAAATCTTCACAGTTATCCAAATATCCACTTGCAGAATCTACAAAAAGAGTGTTTCCAAACTGCTATATCAAAAGAAAGGATCAACTCTGTTAGTTGAGGAAACACATCCCTAATAAGTTTCTGAGAATGCTTCTGTCTAGATTTTATGGGATGATATTTCCTTTTTCACCATAGGCCTGAAATCGCTCGAAATGTCCACTTCCAGATACTACAGAAAGACTGTTTCAAACCTACTCTATGAATGGAAATGTTCAGCTCTGTGACTTGAATGCAGATATCGCAAAGTAGTTTCAGACAGCGCTTCTGTCTAGATTTTAGATGAAGGTATTCCCGTTTCCAACGAAATCATCACAGTTATCCAAATATCCACTTACATATTCTACAAAAAGAGTGTTTCCAAACTGCTCTATCCAAAGAAAGGTTCAACTCTGTTAGTTGAGGACACACATCACAAAGAAGTTTCTGAGAATGCTTCTGTCTAGATTTTAAATGAAGATATTCCCATTTCCAATGAAATCCTCATAGCAAACCCATTATAAACTTACAGATTCTACAAAAAGAGTGATTCCAAATTGCTGTATCAAAAGAAAGGTTGAACTCTGTTAGTTCAGGACACACATCACAAAGAAGTTTCTGAGAATGCTTCTGTCTAGATTTTACATGAAGACATTCCCGTTTCCTACGAAATCTTCACAACTTTCCAAATATCCTCTTGCAGATTCTACAAAAAGAGTGTTTCCAAACTGCTGTATCAAAAGAAAGGTTCAGCTCTCTTAGTTGACGACACACATCCCAAATAAGATTCTGAGAAAGCCTCTGTCTCGTTTTTATGGGAAGATACTTCCTTTTTCACCGTAGGCCTGAAAGCGCTCGAAATGTCCACTTCCAGATACTGCAGAAAGAGTTTTTCAAACCTGCTCTATGAAACGGAATGTTCAGCTCTGAGGCTTGAATGCAGATATCACAAAGTAGTTTCTGACAGTGCTTCTGTCTAGATTTTAGAAGAAGATATTCCCGTTTCCAATGAAATCGTTAGAACTATCTTGATATCCACATACAGATTCTACAAAAAGAGTTTTTCCAAACTGCTCTATAAAAAAAAAGGTTCAACTCTGTTAGTTGAGGACACTCATCACAAAGAAGTTTCTGAGAATGCTTCTGTCTAGATTTTATATGAAGATTTTCCCGTTTCCAATGAAATCTTCACAGTTATCCAAACATCGACTTGCAGATTCTACAAAAAGAGTGTTTCCAAACTGCTCTATCAAAAGAAAGTATCAACTCTGTTAGTTGAGGACACACATGCCAAATAAGTTTCGGAGAATGCTTCTGTGTAGATTTAATGGGGAGGTATTTCGTTTTTCACCATAGGCCCGAATGCGCTCGAAATGTCCACTTCCAGACACTACAGAAAGAGGGTTTCCAACCTGCTCAATGAAAGGGAATGTTCAGCTCCGTGAGTTGAATGTAGATATCACAAAGTAGTTTCTGACAGTGCTTCTGTCTAGATTTTATATGAAGATATTCCCGTTTCCAATGAAATCTTCACAGTTATGCAAATATCCACTTGAAGATTCTACAAAAAGAGTGTTTCCAAACTGCTGTAGCAAAAGAAATGTTGAACTCTGTTAGTTGAGGACAAACATCACAAAGAAGTTTCTGAGAATGCTTCTGTCTAGATTTTAGATGAAGATATTCCCGTTTCCAACGAAATCCTCAGAGCTCTCCCAATATCCACTTACAGATTCTACAAAAAGAGTGTTTCCAAACTGCTGTAGCAAAAGAAAGGTTCAACTCTGTTAGTTGAGGACACACATCACAAAGAAGTTTCTGAGAATGCTTCTGTCTAGATTTTACATGAAGATATTCCCGTTTCCTATGAAATCTTCACAGCTTTCCAAATATCCACTTGCAGATTCTACAAAAAGAGTGTTTCCAAACTGCTGTATCAAAAGAAAGGTTCAACTCTCTTAGTTGAGGACACACATCCCAAATAAGTTTCTGAGAAATCTTCTGTCTCGTTTTTATGGGAGGATACTTCCTTTTTCACCGTAGGCCTGAAAGCGCTCGAAATGTCCACTTGCAGATACTGCAGAAAGAGTGTTTCAAACCTGCTCTATGAAACGGAATGTTCAGCTCTGAGGCTTGAATGCAGATATCACAAAGTAGTTTCTGACAGTGCTTCTGTCTAGATTTCAGAAGAAGATATTCCCGTTTCCAATGAAATCGTTAGAACTATCTTGATATCCACATACAGATTCTACAAAAAGAGTGTTTCCAAACTGCTCTAGAAAAAGAAAGGTTCAACTCTGTTAGTTGAGGACACTCATCACAAAGAAGTTTCTGAGAATGCTTCTGTCTGGATTTTATATGAAGATATTCCCGTTTCCAACGAAATCTTCACATTTATCCAAACATCGACTTGCAGATTCTACAAAAAGAGTGTTTCCAAACTGCTCTATCAAAAGAAAGTATCAACTCTGTTAGTTGAGGACACACATCCCAAATAAGTTTCTGAGAACGCTTCTGTGTAGATTTAAAGGGGAGATATTTCGTTTTTCACCATTGGCCCGAATGCGCTCGAAATGTCCACTTCCAGACACTACAGAAAGAGGGTTTCCAACCTGCTCTATGAAAGGGAATGTTCACCTCTGTGACTTCAATGCAGATATCACAAAGTAGTTTCTGACAGTGCTTCTGTCTAGAATTTAGATGAAGATATTCCCGTTTCCAACGAAATCCTTAGGACTATCTAGATATCCAATTACAGATTCCACAAAAAGAGTGTTTCCAAACTGCTCTATAAAAAGAAAGGTTCAACTCTGTAAGTTGAGGACACTCATCACAAAGAAGTTTCTGAGAATGCTTTTGTAAAGGTTTTATATGAAGATATTCCCGTTTCCTATGAAATCTTCACAGTTATCCAAATATCCACTTGAAGATTCTACCAAAAGAGTGTTTCCAAACTGCTGTAGCAAAAGAAATGTTGAACTCTGTTAGTTGAGGACAAACATCACAAAGAGGTTTCTGAGAAAGCTTCTGTCAAGATTTTATATGAAGATATTACCGTTTCCAACGAAATCTTTACAGTTATCCAAATATCCACTTGCAGATTCTACAAAAAGAGTGTTTCCAAACTGCCATATCAAAAGAAATGATCAAGTCTGTTAGTGGAGTAAACTCATCCCAAATATGTTTCTTAGAATGCTTTTGTCTAGATTTTATGGGATGATATTTCCTTTTTCACCATAGGCCTGAAAGCGCTCGAAAAGTCCACTTCCAGATACTACAAAAAGACTGTTTCAAACCTACTCTATGAAAGGGAATGTTCAGCTCTGTGACTTGAATGCAGATATCACAAAGTAGTTTCTGACAGCCCTTCTGTCTAGATTTTAGATGAAGATATTCCCGTTTCCAACGAAATCATCACAGTTATCCAAATATCCACTTATAGATCCTACAAAAACAGTGTTTCCACACTGCTGTATCCAAAGAAAGGTTCAACTCTGTTAGTTGAGGACACACATCACAAAGAAGTTTCTGAGAATGCTTCTGTCTAGATTTTATATGAAGATATTCCCGTTTCCAATGAAATCTTCACAGTTATGCAAATATCCACTTGAAGATTCTACAAAAAGAGTGTTTCCAAACTGCTGTAGCAAAAGAAATGTTGAACTCTGTTAGTTGAGGACAAACATCACAAAGAAGTTTCTGAGAATGCTTCTGTCTAGATTTTAGATGGAGATATTCCCGTTTCCAACGAAATCATCACAGTTAAACAAATATCCACTTGCAGATTCTACAAAAAGAGTGTTTCCAAACTGCTCTATCCAAAGAAAGGTTCAACTCTGTTAGTTGAGGACACACATCACAAAGAAGTTTCTGAGAATGCTTCTGTCTAGATTTTAAATGAAGATATTCCCATTTCCAACGAAATCCTCAGAGCTGTCCCAATATCCACTTACAGATTCTACAAAAAGAGTGTTTCCAAACTGCTGTATCAAAAGAAATGTTCAACTCTGTTTGTGGAGGACACACATCACAAAGAAGTTTCTGAGAATGCTTCTGTCTAGATTTTACATGAAGATATTCCCGTTTCCTATGAAATCTTCACAGCTTTCCAAATATCCACTTGCAGATTCTACAAAAAGAGTGTTTCCAAACTGCTGTATCCAAAGAAAGGTTCATCTCTGTTAGTTGAGGACACACATCACAAAGAAGTTTCTGAGAATGCTTCTGTCTAGATTTCAAACGAAGATATTGCCGTTTCCAACGAAATCGTTAGGACTATCTAGATATCCAATTACACATTCCACAAAAAGAGTGTTTCCAAACTGCTCTATCAAAAGAAAGGTGCAACTCTGTTAGTTGAGGACACTCATCACAAAGACGTTTCTGAGAATGCTTCTGTCTAGATTTTATATGAAGATATTCCCGTTTCCAACGAAATCTTCATGGTTATCCAAACATCGACTTCCAGATTATACAAAAAGATTGTTTCCAAACTGCTCTATCAAAAGAAAGGTATAATTCTGTTAGTTGAGGACACACATCCCAAATAAGTTTCTGAGGATGCTTCTGTCTAGATTTTATGGGAAGATATTTCGTTTTTTACCATAGGCCCGAAAGCGCTCGAAATGTCCACTTCCAGACACTACAGAAAGAGGGTTTCAAACCTGCTATATGAAAGGGAATGTTCAGCTCTGTGACTTAAATGCAGATATCACAAAGTAGTTTCTGAAAGTGCTTCTGTCTAGATTTCAGATGAAGATATTCCCGTTTCCAATGAAATCATTAGAACTATCTAGATATCCACTTACAGATTCTACAAAAAGAGTGTTTCCAAAGTGCTCTGTCAAAAGAAAGGTTCAACTCTGTTAGTTGAGGACACTCCTCACAAAGAAGTTTCTGAGAATGCTTCTGTCTAGATTTTATATGAAGATATTCCCGTTTCCAACGAAATCTTCACAGTTATCCAAATATCCACTTGAAGATTCTACAAAAAGAGTGTTTCCAAACTGCTGTAGCAAGAGTAATTTTGCGCTCTGTTAGTTGAGGACACACATCACAAAGAAGTTTCTGAGAATGCTTCTGTCTAGGTTTTATACGAAGATATTACCGTTTCCAACGAAATCTTCACAGTTATCCAAATATCCACTTGCAGAATCTACAAAAAGAGTGTTTCCAAACTGCTATATCAAAAGAAAGGATCAACTCTGTTAGTTGAGGAAACACATCCCTAATAAGTTTCTGAGAATGCTTCTGTCTAGATTTTATGGGATGATATTTCCTTTTTCACCATAGGCCTGAAATCGCTCGAAATGTCCACTTCCAGATACTACAGAAAGACTGTTTCAAACCTACTCTATGAATGGAAATGTTCAGCTCTGTGACTTGAATGCAGATATCGCAAAGTAGTTTCAGACAGCGCTTCTGTCTAGATTTTAGATGAAGGTATTCCCGTTTCCAACGAAATCATCACAGTTATCCAAATATCCACTTACATATTCTACAAAAAGAGTGTTTCCAAACTGCTCTATCCAAAGAAAGGTTCAACTCTGTTAGTTGAGGACACACATCACAAAGAAGTTTCTGAGAATGCTTCTGTCTAGATTTTAAATGAAGATATTCCCATTTCCAATGAAATCCTCATAGCAAACCCATTATAAACTTACAGATTCTACAAAAAGAGTGATTCCAAATTGCTGTATCAAAAGAAAGGTTGAACTCTGTTAGTTCAGGACACACATCACAAAGAAGTTTCTGAGAATGCTTCTGTCTAGATTTTACATGAAGACATTCCCGTTTCCTACGAAATCTTCACAACTTTCCAAATATCCTCTTGCAGATTCTACAAAAAGAGTGTTTCCAAACTGCTGTATCAAAAGAAAGGTTCAGCTCTCTTAGTTGACGACACACATCCCAAATAAGATTCTGAGAAAGCCTCTGTCTCGTTTTTATGGGAAGATACTTCCTTTTTCACCGTAGGCCTGAAAGCGCTCGAAATGTCCACTTCCAGATACTGCAGAAAGAGTTTTTCAAACCTGCTCTATGAAACGGAATGTTCAGCTCTGAGGCTTGAATGCAGATATCACAAAGTAGTTTCTGACAGTGCTTCTGTCTAGATTTTAGAAGAAGATATTCCCGTTTCCAATGAAATCGTTAGAACTATCTTGATATCCACATACAGATTCTACAAAAAGAGTTTTTCCAAACTGCTCTATAAAAAAAAAGGTTCAACTCTGTTAGTTGAGGACACTCATCACAAAGAAGTTTCTGAGAATGCTTCTGTCTAGATTTTATATGAAGATTTTCCCGTTTCCAATGAAATCTTCACAGTTATCCAAACATCGACTTGCAGATTCTACAAAAAGAGTGTTTCCAAACTGCTCTATCAAAAGAAAGTATCAACTCTGTTAGTTGAGGACACACATGCCAAATAAGTTTCGGAGAATGCTTCTGTGTAGATTTAATGGGGAGGTATTTCGTTTTTCACCATAGGCCCGAATGCGCTCGAAATGTCCACTTCCAGACACTACAGAAAGAGGGTTTCCAACCTGCTCAATGAAAGGGAATGTTCAGCTCCGTGAGTTGAATGTAGATATCACAAAGTAGTTTCTGACAGTGCTTCTGTCTAGATTTCAGATGAAGATATTCCCGTTTCCAATGAAATCGTTAGAACTATCTAGATATCCACTTACAGATTCTACAAAAAGAGTGTTTCGAAAGTGCTCTGTCAAAAGAAAGGTTCAACTCTGTTAGTTGAGGACACTCATCACGAAGAAGTTTCTGAGAATGCTTTTGTCAAGATTTTATATGAAGGTATTCCCGTTTCCAACGAAATCTTCACAGTTATCCAAATATCCACTTGAAGATTCTACAAAAAGAGTGTTTCCAAACTGCTGTAGCAAAAGAAATGTTAAACTCTGTTAGTTGAGGACAAACATCACAAAGAGGTTTCTGAGAAAGCTTCTGTCAAGATTTTATATGAAGATATTACCGTTTGCAACGAAATCTTTACAGTTATCCAAATATCCACTTGCAGATTCTACAAAAAGAGTGTTTCCAAACTGCCATATCAAAAGAAATGATCAAGTCTGTTAGTGGAGTAAACTCATCCTAAATAAGTTTCTTAGAATGCTTTTGTCTAGATTTTATGGGATGATAATTCCTTTTTCACCATAGGCCTGAAAGCGCTCGAAATGTCCACTTCCAGATACTACAGAAAGACTGTTTCAAACCTACTCTATGAAAGGGAATGTTCAGCTCTGTGACTTGAATGCAGATATCACAAAGTAGTTTCTGACAGCCCTTCTGTCTAGATTTTAGATGAAGATATTCCCGTTTCCAACGAAATCATCACAGTTATCCAAATATCCACTTACAGATTCTACAAAAACAGTGTTTCCAAACTGCTGTATCCAAAGAAAGGTTCAACTCTGTTAGTTGAGGACACACATCACAAAGAAGTTTCTGAGAATGCTTCTGTCTAGATTTTATATGAAGATATTCCCGATTCCAATGAAATCTTCACAGTTATGCAAATATCCACTTGAAGATTCTACAAAAAGAGTGTTTCCAAACTGCTGTAGCAAAAGAAATGTTGAACTCTGTTAGTTGAGGACAAACATCACAAAGAAGTTTCTGAGAATGCTTCTGTCTAGATTTTAGATGAAGATATTCCCGTTTCCAACAAAATCATCACAGTTAAACAAATATCCACTTACAGATTCTACAAAAAGAGTGTTTCCAAACTGCTGTAGCAAAAGAAATGTTGAACTCTGTTAGTTGAGGACAAACATCACAAAGAAGTTTCTGAGAATGCTTCTGTCTAGATTTTAGATGAAGATATTCCCGTTTCCAACGAAATCCTCAGAGCTCTCCCAATATCCACTTACAGATTCTACAAAAAGAGTGTTTCCAAACTGCTGTAGCAAAAGAAAGGTTCAACTCTGTTAGTTGAGGACACACATCACAAAGAAGTTTCTGAGAATGCTTCTGTCTAGATTTTACATGAAGATATTCCCGTTTCCTATGAAATCTTCACAGCTTTCCAAATATCCACTTGCAGATTCTACAAAAAGAGTGTTTCCAAACTGCTGTATCAAAAGAAAGGTTCAACTCTCTTAGTTGAGGACAGACATCCCAAATAAGTTTCTGAGAAATCCTCTGTCTCGTTTTTATGGGAAGATACTTCCTTTTTCACCGTAGGCCTGAAAGCGCTCGAAATGTCCACTTGCAGATACTGCAGAAAGAGTGTTTCAAACCTGCTCTATGAAACGGAATGTTCAGCTCTGAGGCTTGAATGCAGATATCACAAAGTAGTTTCTGACAGTGCTTCTGTCTAGATTTTAGAAGATATTCAGGTTTCCAATGAAATCGTTAGAACTATCTTGATATCCACATACAGATTCTACAAAAAGAGTGTTTCCAAACTGCTCTATAAAAAGAAAGTTTCATCTCTATTAGTTGAGGACACTCATCACAAAGAAGTTTCTGAGAATGCTTCTGTCTAGATTTTATATGAAGATATTCCCGTTTCCAACGAAATCTTCACAGTTATCCAAATATCGACTTGCAGATTCTACAAAAAGAGTGTTTCCAAACTGCTCTATCAAAAGAAAGTTTCAACTCTGTTAGTTGAGGACACACATGACAAATAAGTTTCGGAGAATGCTTCTGTGTAGATTTAATGGGGAGATATTTCGTTTTTCACCATAGGCCCGAATGCGCTCGAAATGTCCACTTCCAGACACTACAGAAAGAGGGTGGCCAACCTGCTCTATGAAAGGGAATGTTCAGCTCCGTGAATTGAATGCAGATTTCACAAAGTAGTTTCTGACAGTGCTTCTGTCTAGATTTCAGATGAAGATATTCCCGTTTCCCATGAAATCGTTAGAACTATCTAGATATCCACTTACAGATTCTACAAAAAGAGTGTTTTGAAAGTGGTCTGTCAA
The DNA here is from genome assembly GCF_029281585.2 of Gorilla gorilla gorilla. Lineage (NCBI taxonomy): Eukaryota > Metazoa > Chordata > Mammalia > Primates > Hominidae > Gorilla > Gorilla gorilla. The sequence goes on from NC_073237.2 coordinate 19,982,541, forward strand.
AAGAAAGGTTCAACTCTGTTAGTTGAGGACACTCATCACGAAGAAGTTTCTGAGAATGCTTTTGTCAAGATTTTATATGAAGATATTCCCGTTTCCAACGAAATCTTCACAGTTATCCAAATATCCACTTGAAGATTCTACAAAAAGAGTGTTTCCAAACTGCTGTAGCAAAAGAAATGTTGAACTCTGTTAGTTGAGGACAAACATCACAAAGAAGTTTCTGAGAATGCTTCTGTCAAGATTTTATATGAAGATATTACCGTTTCCAACGAAATCTTCACAGTTATCCAAATATCCACTTGCAGATTCTACAAAAAGAGTGTTTCCAAACTGCTATATCAAAAGAAATGATCAAGTCTGTTAGTGGAGTAAACTCATCCTAAATATGTTTCTTAGAATGCTTCTGTCTAGATTTTATGGGATGATACTTCCTTTTTCACCATAGGCCTGAAAGCGCTCGAAATGTCCACTTCCAGATACTACAGAAAGACTGTTTCAAACCTACTCTATGAAAGGGAATGTTCAGCTCTGTGACTTGAATGCAGATATCACAAAGTAGTTTCTGACAGCCCTTCTGTCTAGATTTTAGATGAAGATATTCCCGTTTCCAACGAAATCATCACAGTTATCCAAATATCCACTTACAGATTCTACAAAAACAGTTTCCAAACTGCTGTATCCAAAGAAAGGTTCAACTCTGTTAGTTGAGGAAACACATCACAAAGAAGTTTCTGAGAATGCTTCTGTCTAGATTTTATATGAAGATATTCCCGTTTCCAATGAAATCTTCACAGTTAGGCAAATATCCACTTGAAGATTCTACAAAAAGAGTGTTTCCAAACTGCTGTAGCAAAAGAAATGTTGAACTCTGTTAGTTGAGGACAAACATCACAAAGAAGTTTCTGAGAATGCTTCTGTCTAGATTTTAGATGAAGATATTCCCGTTTCCAACGAAATCCTCAGAGCTCTCCCAATATCCACTTACAGATTCTACAAAAAGAGTGTTTCCAAACTGCTGTAGCAAAAGAAAGGTTCAACTCTGTTAGTTGAGGACACACATCACAAAGAAGTTTCTGAGAATGCTTCTGTCTAGATTTTACATGAAGATATTCCCGTTTCCTATGAAATCTTCACAGCTTTCCAAATATCCACTTGCAGATTCTACAAAAAGAGTGTTTCCAAACTGCTGTATCAAAAGAAAGGTTCAACTCTCTTAGTTGAGGACACACATCCCAAATAAGTTTCTGAGAAATCCTCTGTCTCGTTTTTATGGGAAGATACTTCCTTTTTCACCGTAGGCCTGAAAGCGCTCGAAATGTCCACTTGCAGATACTGCAGAAAGAGTGTTTCAAACCTGCTCTATGAAACGGAATGTTCAGCTCTGAGGCTTGAATGCAGATATCACAAAGTAGTTTCTGACAGTGCTTCTGTCTAGATTTTAGAAGATATTCAGGTTTCCAATGAAATCGTTAGAACTATCTTGATATCCACATACAGATTCTACAAAAAGAGTGTTTCCAAACTGCTCTATAAAAAGAAAGTTTCATCTCTATTAGTTGAGGACACTCATCACAAAGAAGTTTCTGAGAATGCTTCTGTCTAGATTTTATATGAAGATATTCCCGTTTCCAACGAAATCTTCAGTTTTCCAAATATCGACTTGCAGATTCTACAAAAAGAGTGTTTCCAAACTGCTCTATCAAAAGAAAGTTTCAACTCTGTTAGTTGAGGACACACATGACAAATAAGTTTCGGAGAATGCTTCTGTGTAGATTTAATGGGGAGATATTTCGTTTTTCACCATAGGCCCGAATGCGCTCGAAATGTCCACTTCCAGACACTACAGAAAGAGGGTTGCCAACCTGCTCTATGAAAGGGAATGTTCAGCTCCGTGAATTGAATGCAGATTTCACAAAGTAGTTTCTGACAGTGCTTCTGCCTAGATTTCAGATGAAGATATTCCCGTTTCCCATGAAATCGTTAGAACTATCTAGATATCCACTTACAGATTCTACAAAAAGAGTGTTTCGAAAGTGCTCTGTCAAAAGAAAGGTTCAACTCTGTTAGTTGAGGACACTCGTCACGAAGAAGTTTCTGAGAATGCTTTTGTCAAGATTTTATATGAAGATATTCCCGTTTCCTATGAAATCTTCACAGTTATCCAAATATCCAATTGAAGATTCTACAAAAAGAGTGTTTCCAAACTGCTGTAGCAAAAGAAATGTTGAACTCTGTTAGTTGAGGACAAACATCACAAAGAAGTTTCTGAGAATGCTTCTGTCAAGATTTTATATGAAGATATTACCGTTTCCAACGAAATCTTCACAGTTATCCAAATATCCACTTGCAGATTCTACAAAAAGAGTGTTTCCAAACTGCTATATCAAAAGAAATGATCAAGTCTGTTAGTGGAGTAAACTCATCCTAAATATGTTTCTTAGAATGCTTCTGTCTAGATTTTATGGGATGATACTTCCTTTTTCACCATAGGCCTGAAAGCGCTCGAAATGTCCACTTCCAGATACTACAGAAAGACTGTTTCAAACCTACTCTATGAAAGGGAATGTTCAGCTCTGTGACTTGAATGCAGATATCACAAAGTAGTTTCTGACAGCCCTTCTGTCTAGATTTTAGATGAAGATATTCCCGTTTCCAACGAAATCATCACAGTTATCCAAATATCCACTTACAGATTCTACAAAAACAGTTTCCAAACTGCTGTATCCAAAGAAAGGTTCAACTCTGTTAGTTGAGGAAACACATCACAAAGAAGTTTCTGAGAATGCTTCTGTCTAGATTTTATATGAAGATATTCCCGTTTCCAATGAAATCTTCACAGTTATGCAAATATCCACTTGAAGATTCTACAAAAAGAGTGTTTCCAAACTGCTCTATCCAAAGAAAGGTTCAACTCTGTTAGTTGAGGACACACATCAGAAAGAAGTTTCTGAGAATGCTTCTGTCTAGATTTTAGATGAAGATATTCCCGTTTCCAACGAAATCCTCAGAGCTCTCCCAATATCCACTTACAGATTCTACAAAAAGAGTGTTTCCAAACTGCTGTAGCAAAAGAAAGGTTCAACTCTGTTAGTTGAGGACACACATCACAAAGAAGTTTCTGAGAATGCTTCTGTCTAGATTTTACATGAAGATATTCCCGTTTCCTATGAAATCTTCACAGCTTTCCAAATATCCACTTGCAGATTCTACAAAAAGAGTGTTTCCAAACTGCTGTATCAAAAGAAAGGTTCAACTCTCTTAGTTGAGGACACACATCCCAAATAAGTTTCTGAGAAATCTTCTGTCTCGTTTTTATGGGAGGATACTTCCTTTTTCACCGTAGGCCTGAAAGCGCTCGAAATGTCCACTTGCAGATACTGCAGAAAGAGTGTTTCAAACCTGCTCTATGAAACGGAATGTTCAGCTCTGAGGCTTGAATGCAGATATCACAAAGTAGTTTCTGACAGTGCTTCTGTCTAGATTTCAGAAGAAGATATTCCCGTTTCCAATGAAATCGTTAGAACTATCTTGATATCCACATACAGATTCTACAAAAAGAGTGTTTCCAAACTGCTCTAGAAAAAGAAAGGTTCAACTCTGTTAGTTGAGGACACTCATCACAAAGAAGTTTCTGAGAATGCTTCTGTCTGGATTTTATATGAAGATATTCCCGTTTCCAACGAAATCTTCACATTTATCCAAACATCGACTTGCAGATTCTACAAAAAGAGTGTTTCCAAACTGCTCTATCAAAAGAAAGTTTCAACTCTGTTAGTTGAGGACACACATCCCAAATAAGTTTCTGAGAACGCTTCTGTGTAGATTTAAAGGGGAGATATTTCGTTTTTCACCATAGGCCCGAATGCGCTCGAAATGTCCACTTCCAGACACTACAGAAAGAGGGTTTCCAACCTGCTCTATGAAAGGGAATGTTCACCTCTGTGACTTGAATGCAGATATCACAAAGTAGTTTCTGACAGTGCTTCTGTCTAGAATTTAGATGAAGATATTCCCGTTTCCAACGAAATCCTTAGGACTATCTAGATATCCAATTACAGATTCCACAAAAAGAGTGTTTCCAAACTGCTCTATTAAAAGAAAGGTTCAACTCTGTAAGTTGAGGACACTCATCACAAAGAAGTTTCTGAGAATGCTTTTGTAAAGGTTTTATATGAAGATATTCCCGTTTCCTATGAAATCTTCACAGTTATCCAAATATCCACTTGAAGATTCTACCAAAAGAGTGTTTCCAAACTGCTGTAGCAAAAGAAATGTTGAACTCTGTTAGTTGAGGACAAACGTCACAAAGAAGTTTCTGAGAATGCTTCTGTCAAGATTTTATATGAAGATATTACCGTTTCCAACGAAATCTTTACAGTTATCCAAATATCCACTTGCAGATTCTACAAAAAGAGTGTTTCCAAACTGCTATATCAAAAGAAATGATCAAGTCTGTTAGTGGAGTAAACTCATCCCAAATATGTTTCTTAGAATGCTTTTGTCTAGATTTTATGGGATGATATTTCCTTTTTCACCATAGGCCTGAAAGCGCTCGAAATGTCCACTTCCAGATACTACAAAAAGACTGTTTCAAACCTACTCTATGAAAGGGAATGTTCAGCTCTGTGACTTGAATGCAGATATCACAAAGTAGTTTCTGACAGCCCTTCTGTCTAGATTTTAGATGAAGATATTCCCGTTTCCAACGAAATCACAGTTATCCAAATATCCACTTATAGATTCTACAAAAACAGTGTTTCCACACTGCTGTATCCAAAGAAAGGTTCAACTCTGTTAGTTGAGGACACACATCACAAAGAAGTTTCTGAGAATGCTTCTGTCTAGATTTTATATGAAGATATTCCCGTTTCCAATGAAATCTTCACAGTTATGCAAATATCCACTTGAAGATTCTACAAAAAGAGTGTTTCCAAACTGCTGTAGCAAAAGAAATGCTGAACTCTGTTAGTTGAGGACAAACATCACAAAGAAGTTTCTGAGAATGCTTCTGTCTAGATTTTAGATGGAGATATTCCCGTTTCCAACGAAATCATCACAGTTAAACAAATATCCACTTGCAGATTCTACAAAAAGAGTGTTTCCAAACTGCTCTATCCAAAGAAAGGTTCAACTCTGTTAGTTGAGGACACACATCACAAAGAAGTTTCTGAGAATGCTTCTGTCTAGATTTTAAATGAAGATATTCCCATTTCCAATGAAATCCTCATAGCAAACCCATTATAAAATTACAGATTCTACAAAAAGAGTGATTCCAAATTGCTGTATCAAAAGAAAGGTTGAACTCTGTTAGTTCAGGACACTCATCACAAAGAAGTTTCTGAGAATGCTTCTGTCTAGATTTTATATGAAGATATTCCCGTTTCTAATGAAATCTTCACAGTTATCCAAACATCGACTTGCAGATTCTACAAAAAGAGTGTTTCCAAACTGCTCTATCAAAAGAAAGTATCAACTCTGTTAGTTGAGGACACACATGCCAAATAAGTTTCGGAGAATGCTTCTGTGTAGATTTAATGGGGAGATATTTCGTTTTTCACCATAGGCCCGAATGCGCTCGAAATGTCCACTTCCAGACACTACAGAAAGAGGGTTTCCAACCTGCTCAATGAAAGGGAATGTTCAGCTCCGTGAGTTGAATGTAGATATCACAAAGTAGTTTCTGACAGTGCTTCTGTCTAGATTTCAGATGAAGATATTCCCGTTTCCAATGAAATCGTTAGAACTATCTAGATATCCACTTACAGATTCTACAAAAAGAGTGTTTCGAAAGTGCTCTGTCAAAAGAAAGGTTCAACTCTGTTAGTTGAGGACACTCGTCACGAAGAAGTTTCTGAGAATGCTTTTGTCAAGATTTTATATGAAGGTATTCCCGTTTCCAACGAAATCTTCACAGTTATCCAAATATCCACTTGAAGATTCTACAAAAAGAGTGTTTCCAAACTGCTGTAGCAAAAGAAATGTTGAACTCTGTTAGTTGAGGACAAACATCACAAAGAGGTTTCTGAGGAAGCTTCTATCAAGATTTTATATGAAGATATTACCGTTTCCAACGAAATCTTCACAGTTATCCAAATATCCACTTGCAGATTCTACAAAAAGAGTGTTTCCAAACTGCCATATCAAAAGAAATGATCAAGTCTGTTAGTGGAGTAAACTCATCCTAAATAAGTTTCTTAGAATGCTTTTGTCTAGATTTTATGGGATGATAATTCCTTTTTCACCATAGGCCTGAAAGCGCTCGAAATGTCCACTTCCAGATACTAAAGAAAGACTGTTTCAAACCTACTCTATGAAAGGGAATGTTCAGCTCTGTGACTTGAATGCAGATATCACAAAGTAGTTTCTGACAGCCCTTCTGTCTAGATTTTAGATGAAGATATTCCCGTTTCCAACGAAATCATGACAGTTATCCAAATATCCCCTTACAGATTCTACAAAAACAGTGTTTCCAAACTGCTGTATCCAAAGAAAGGTTCAACTCTGTTAGTTGAGGACACACATCACAAAGAAGTTTCTGAGAATGCTTCTGTCTAGATTTTATATGAAGATATTCCCGTTTCCAATGAAATCTTCACAGTTATGCAAATATCCACTTGAAGATTCTACAAAAAGAGTGTTTCCAAACTGCTGTAGCAAAAGAAATGTTGAACTCTGTTAGTTGAGGACAAACATCACAAAGAAGTTTCTGAGAATGCTTCTGTCTAGATTTTAGATGAAGATATTCCCGTTTCCAACAAAATCATCACAGTTAAACAAATATCCACTTACAGATTCTACAAAAAGAGTGTTTCCAAACTGCTCTATCCAAAGAAAGGTTCAACTCTGTTAGTTGAGGACACACATCACAAAGAAGTTTCTGAGAATGCTTCTGTCTAGATTTTAAATGAAGATATTCCCGTTTCCAACGAAATCCTCAGAGCTGTCCCAATATCACTTACAGATTCTACAAAAAGAGTGATTCCAAACTGCTGTATCAAAAGAAAGGTTCAACTCTCTTAGTTGAGGACACACATCACAAAGAAGTTTCTGAGAATGCTTCTGTCTAGATTTTACATGAAGATATTCCCCTTTCCTATGAAATCTTCACATCTTTCCAAATATCCACTTGCAGATTCTACAAAAAGAGTGTTTCCAAACTGCTGTATCAAAAGAAAGTTTCAACTCTGTTAGTTGAGGACACACATCCCAAATAAGTTTCTGAGAACGCTTCTGTGTAGATTTAAAGGGGAGATATTTCGTTTTTCACCATAGGCCCGAATGCGCTCGAAATGTCCACTTCCAGACACTACAGAAAGAGGGTTTCCAACCTGCTCTATGAAAGGGAATGTTCACCTCTGAGACTTCAATGCAGATATCACAAAGTAGTTTCTGACAGTGCTTCTGTCTAGAATTTAGATGAAGATATTCCCGTTTCCAACGAAATCCTTAGGACTATCTAGATATCCAATTACAGATTCCACAAAAAGAGTGTTTCCAAACTGCTCTATAAAAAGAAAGGTTCAACTCTGTAAGTTGAGGACACTCATCACAAAGAAGTTTCTGAGAATGCTTTTGTAAAGGTTTTATATGAAGATATTCCCGTTTCCTATGAAATCTTCACAGTTATCCAAATATCCACTTGAAGATTCTACCAAAAGAGTGTTTCCAAACTGCTGTAGCAAAAGAAATGTTGAACTCTGTTAGTTGAGGACAAACATCACAAAGAAGTTTCTGAGAATGCTTCTGTCAAGATTTTATATGAAGATATTACCGTTTCCAACGAAATCTTTACAGTTATCCAAATATCCACTTGCAGATTCTACAAAAAGAGTGTTTCCAAACTGCTATATCAAAAGAAATGATCAAGTCTGTTAGTGGAGTAAACTCATCCCAAATATGTTTCTTAGAATGCTTTTGTCTAGATTTTATGGGATGATATTTCCTTTTTCACCATAGGCCTGAAAGCGCTCGAAAAGTCCACTTCCAGATACTACAAAAAGACTGTTTCAAACCTACTCTATGAAAGGGAATGTTCAGCTCTGTGACTTGAATGCAGATATCACAAAGTAGTTTCTGACAGCCCTTCTGTCTAGATTTTAGATGAAGATATTCCCGTTTCCAACGAAATCATCACAGTTATCCAAATATCCACTTATAGATTCTACAAAAACAGTGTTTCCACACTGCTGTATCCAAAGAAAGGTTCAACTCTGTTAGTTGAGGACACACATCACAAAGAAGTTTCTGAGAATGCTTCTGTCTAGATTTTATATGAAGATATTCCCGTTTCCAATGAAATCTTCACAGTTATGCAAATATCCACTTGAAGATTCTACAAAAAGAGTGTTTCCAAGCTGCTGTAGCAAAAGAAATGTTGAACTCTGTTAGTTGAGGACAAACATCACAAAGAAGTTTCTGAGAATGCTTCTGTCTAGATTTTAGATGAAGATATTCCCGTTTCCAACGAAATCATCACAGTTAAACAAATATCCACTTGCAGATTCTACAAAAAGAGTGTTTCCAAACTGCTCTATCCAAAGAAAGGTTCAACTCTGTTAGTTGAGGACACACATCACAAAGAAGTTTCTGAGAATGCTTCCGTCTAGATTTTAAATGAAGATATTCCCGTTTCCAACGAAATCCTCAGAGCTCTCCCAATATCCACTTACAGATTCTACAAAAAGAGTGTTTCCAAACTGCTGTAGCAAAAGAAAGGTTCAACTCTGTTAGTTGAGGACACACATCACAAAGAAGTTTCTGAGAATGCTTCTGTCTAGATTTTACATGAAGATATTCCCGTTTCCTATGAAATCTTCACAGCTTTCCAAATATCCACTTGCAGATTCTACAAAAAGAGTGTTTCCAAACTGCTGTATCAAAAGAAAGGTTCAACTCTCTTAGTTGAGGACACACATCCCAAATAAGTTTCTGAGAAATCTTCTGTCTCGTTTTTATGGGAGGATACTTCCTTTTTCACCGTAGGCCTGAAAGCGCTCGAAATGTCCACTTGCAGATACTGCAGAAAGAGTGTTTCAAACCTGCTCTATGAAACGGAATGTTCAGGTCTGAGGCTTGAATGCAGATATCACAAAGTAGTTTCTGACAGTGCTTCTGTCTAGATTTCAGAAGAAGATATTCCCGTTTCCAATGAAATCGTTAGAACTATCTTGATATCCACATACAGATTCTACAAAAAGAGTGTTTCCAAACTGCTCTAGAAAAAGAAAGGTTCAACTCTGTTAGTTGAGGACACTCATCACAAAGAAGTTTCTGAGAATGCTTCTGTCTGGATTTTATATGAAGATATTCCCGTTTCCAACGAAATCTTCACAGTTATCCAAACATCGACTTGCAGATTCTACAAAAAGAGTGTTTCCAAACTGCTCTATCAAAAGAAAGTTTCAACTCTGTTAGTTGAGGACACACATCCCAAATAAGTTTCTGAGAACGCTTCTGTGTAGATTTAAAGGGGAGATATTTCGTTTTTCACCATAGGCCCGAATGCACTCGAAATGTCCACTTCCAGACACTACAGAAAGAGGGTTTCCAACCTGCTCTATGAAAGGGAATGTTCACCTCTGTGACTTGAATGCAGATATCACAAAGTAGTTTCTGACAGTGCTTCTGTCTAGAATTTAGATGAAGATATTCCCGTTTCCAACGAAATCCTTAGGACTATCTAGATATCCAATTACAGATTCCACAAAAAGAGTGTTTCCAAACTGCTCTATTAAAAGAAAGGTTCAACTCTGTAAGTTGAGGACACTCATCACAAAGAAGTTTCTGAGAATGCTTTTGTAAAGGTTTTATATGAAGATATTCCCGTTTCCTATGAAATCTTCACAGTTATCCAAATATCCACTTGAAGATTCTACCAAAAGAGTGTTTCCAAACTGCTGTAGCAAAAGAAATGTTGAACTCTGTTAGTTGAGGACAAACATCACAAAGAAGTTTCTGAGAATGCTTCTGTCAAGATTTTATATGAAGATATTACCGTTTCCAACGAAATCTTTACAGTTATCCAAATATCCACTTGCAGATTCTACAAAAAGAGTGTTTCCAAACTGCTATATCAAAAGAAATGATCAAGTCTGTTAGTGGAGTAAACTCATCCCAAATATGTTTCTTAGAATGCTTTTGACTAGATTTTATGGGATGATATTTCCTTTTTCACCATAGGCCTGAAAGCGCTCGAAATGTCCACTTCCAGATACTACAAAAAGACTGTTTCAAACCTACTCTATGAAAGGGAATGTTCAGCTCTGTGACTTGAATGCAGATATCACAAAGTAGTTTCTGACAGCCCTTCTGTCTAGATTTTAGATGAAGATATTCCCGTTTCCAACGAAATCATCACAGTTATCCAAATATCCACTTATAGATTCTACAAAAACAGTGTTTCCACACTGCTGTATCCAAAAAAAGGTTCAACTCTGTTAGTTGAGGACACACATCACAAAGAAGTTTCTGAGAATGCTTCTGTCTAGATTTTATATGAAGATATTCCCGTTTCCAATGAAATCTTCACAGTTATGCAAATATCCACTTGAAGATTCTACAAAAAGAGTGTTTCCAAACTGCTGTAGCAAAAGAAATGCTGAACTCTGTTAGTTGAGGACAAACATCACAAAGAAGTTTCTGAGAATGCTTCTGTCTAGATTTTAGATGGAGATATTCCCGTTTCCAATGAAATCATCACAGTTAAACAAATATCCACTTGCAGATTCTACAAAAAGAGTGTTTCCAAACTGCTCTATCCAAAGAAAGGTTCAACTCCGTTAGTTGAGGACACACATCAAAAAGAAGTTTCTGAGAATGCTTCTGTCTAGATTTTAAATGAAGATATTCCCATTTCCAATGAAATCCTCATAGCAAACCAATTATAAAATTACATATTCTACAAAAAGAGTGATTCCAAATTGCTGTATCAAAAGAAAGGTTGAACTCTGTTAGTTCAGGACACTCATCACAAAGAAGTTTCTGAGAATGCTTCTGTCTAGATTTTATAGGAAGATTTTCCCGTTTCCAATGAAATCTTCACAGTTATCCAAACATCGACTTGCAGATTCTACAAAAAGAGTGTTTCCAAACTGCTCTATCAAAAGAAAGTATCAACTCTGTTAGTTGAGGACACACATGCCAAATAAGTTTCGGAGAATGCTTCTGTGTAGATTTAATGGGGAGATATTTCGTTTTTCACCATAGGCCCTAATGCGCTCGAAATGTCCACTTCCAGACACTACAGAAAGAGGGTTTCCAACCTGCTCAATGAAAGGGAATGTTCAGCTCCGTGAGTTGAATGTAGATATCACAAAGTAGTTTCTGACAGTGCTTCTGTCTAGATTTCAGATGAAGATATTCCCGTTTCCAATGAAATCGTTAGAACTATCTAGATATCCACTTACAGATTCTACAAAAAGAGTGTTTCGAAAGTGCTCTGTCAAAAGAAAGGTTCAACTCTGTTAGTTGAGGACACTCATCACGAAGAAGTTTCTGAGAATGCTTTTGTCAAGATTTTATATGAAGGTATTCCCGTTTCCAACGAAATCTTCACAGTTATCCAAATATCCACTTGAAGATTCTACAAAAAGAGTGTTTCCAAACTGCTGTAGCAAAAGAAATGTTGAACTCTGTTAGTTGAGGACAAACATCACAAAGAGGTTTCTGAGGAAGCTTCTATCAAGATTTTATATGAAGATATTACCGTTTCCAACGAAATCTTTACAGTTATCCAAATATCCACTTGCAGATTCTACAAAAAGAGTGTTTCCAAACTGCCATATCAAAAGAAATGATCAAGTCTGTTAGTGGAGTAAACTCATCCTAAATAAGTTTCTTAGAATGCTTTTGTCTAGATTTTATGGGATGATAATTCCTTTTTCACCATAGGCCTGAAAGCGCTCGAAATGTCCACTTCCAGATACTACAGAAAGACTGTTTCAAACCTACTCTATGAAAGGGAATGTTCAGCTCTGTGACTTGAATGCAGATATCACAAAGTAGTTTCTGACAGCCCTTCTGTCTAGATTTTAGATGAAGATATTCCCGTTTCCAACGAAATCATGACAGTTATCCAAATATCCACTTACAGATTCTACAAAAACAGTGTTTCCAAACTGCTGTATCCAAAGAAAGGTTCAACTCTGTTAGTTGAGGACACACATCACAAAGAAGTTTCTGAGAATGCTTCTGTCTAGATTTTATATGAAGATATTCCCGTTTCCAATGAAATCTTCACAGTTATGCAAATATCCACTTGAAGATTCTACAAAAAGAGTGTTTCCAAACTGCTGTAGCAAAAGAAATGTTGAACTCTGTTAGTTGAGGACAAACATCACAAAGAAGTTTCTGAGAATGCTTCTGTCTAGATTTTAGATGAAGATATTCCCGTTTCCAACAAAATCATCACAGTTAAACAAATATCCACTTACAGATTCTACAAAAAGAGTGTTTCCAAACTGCTCTATCCAAAGAAAGGTTCAACTCTGTTAGTTGAGGACACACATCACAAAGAAGTTTCTGAGAATGCTTCTGTCTAGATTTTAAATGAAGATATTCCCGTTTCCAACGAAATCCTCAGAGCTGTCCCAATATCACTTACAGATTCTACAAAAAGAGTGTTTCCAAACTGCTCTATCAAAAGAAAGTATCAACTCTGTTAGTTGAGGACACACATGCCAAATAAGTTTCGGAGAATGCTTCTGTGTAGATTTAATGGGGAGATATTTCGTTTTTCACCATAGGCCCTAATGCGCTCGAAATGTCCACTTCCAGACACTACAGAAAGAGGGTTTCCAACCTGCTCAATGAAAGGGAATGTTCAGCTCCGTGAGTTGAATGTAGATATCACAAAGTAGTTTCTGACAGTGCTTCTGTCTAGATTTCAGATGAAGATATTCCCGTTTCCAATGAAATCGTTAGAACTATCTAGATATCCACTTACAGATTCTACAAAAAGAGTGTTTCGAAAGTGCTCTGTCAAAAGAAAGGTTCAACTCTGTTAGTTGAGGACACTCATCACGAAGAAGTTTCTGAGAATGCTTTTGTCAAGATTTTATATGAAGGTATTCCCGTTTCCAACGAAATCTTCACAGTTATCCAAATATCCACTTGAAGATTCTACAAAAAGAGTGTTTCCAAACTGCTGTAGCAAAAGAAATGTTGAACTCTGTTAGTTGAGGACAAACATCACAAAGAGGTTTCTGAGGAAGCTTCTATCAAGATTTTATATGAAGATATTACCGTTTCCAACGAAATCTTTACAGTTATCCAAATATCCACTTGCAGATTCTACAAAAAGAGTGTTTCCAAACTGCCATATCAAAAGAAATGATCAAGTCTGTTAGTGGAGTAAACTCATCCTAAATAAGTTTCTTAGAATGCTTTTGTCTAGATTTTATGGGATGATAATTCCTTTTTCACCATAGGCCTGAAAGCGCTCGAAATGTCCACTTCCAGATACTACAGAAAGACTGTTTCAAACCTACTCTATGAAAGGGAATGTTCAGCTCTGTGACTTGAATGCAGATATCACAAAGTAGTTTCTGACAGCCCTTCTGTCTAGATTTTAGATGAAGATATTCCCGTTTCCAACGAAATCATCACAGTTATCCAAATATCCACTTACAGATTCTACAAAAACAGTGTTTCCAAACTGCTGTATCCAAAGAAAGGTTCAACTCTGTTAGTTGAGGACACACATCACAAAGAAGTTTCTGAGAATGCTTCTGTCTAGATTTTATATGAAGATATTCCCGTTTCCAATGAAATCTTCACAGTTATGCAAATATCCACTTGAAGATTCTACAAAAAGAGTGTTTCCAAACTGCTGTAGCAAAAGAAATGTTGAACTCTGTTAGTTGAGGACAAACATCACAAAGAAGTTTCTGAGAATGCTTCTGTCTAGATTTTAGATGAAGATATTCCCGTTTCCAACAAAATCATCACAGTTAAACAAATATCCACTTACAGATTCTACAAAAAGAGTGTTTCCAAACTGCTCTATCCAAAGAAAGGTTCAACTCTGTTAGTTGAGGACACACATCACAAAGAAGTTTCTGAGAATGCTTCTGTCTAGATTTTAAATGAAGATATTCCCGTTTCCAACGAAATCCTCAGAGCTGTCCCAATATCACTTACAGATTCTACAAAAAGAGTGTTTCCAAACTGCTGTATCAAAAGAAAGGTTCAACTCTGTTAGTTGAGGACACACATCACAAAGAAGTTTCTGAGAATGCTTCTGTCTAGATTTTACATGAAGATATTCCCCTTTCCTATGAAATCTTCACATCTTTCCAAATATCCACTTGCAGATTCTACAAAAAGAGTGTTTCCAAACTGCTGTATCAAAAGAAAGTTTCAACTCTGTTAGTTGAGGACACACATCCCAAATAAGTTTCTGAGAACGCTTCTGTGTAGATTTAAAGGGGAGATATTTCGTTTTTCACCATAGGCCCGAATGCGCTCGAAATGTCCACTTCCAGACACTACAGAAAGAGGGTTTCCAACCTGCTCTATGAAAGGGAATGTTCACCTCTGTGACTTCAATGCAGATATCACAAAGTAGTTTCTGACAGTGCTTCTGTCTAGAATTTACATGAAGATATTCCCGTTTCCAACGAAATCCTTAGGACTATCTAGATATCCAATTACAGATTCCACAAAAAGAGTGTTTCCAAACTGCTCTATAAAAAGAAAGGTTCAACTCTGTAAGCTGAGGACACTCATCACAAAGAAGTTTCTGAGAATGCTTTTGTAAAGGTTTTATATGAAGATATTCCCGTTTCCTATGAAATCTTCACAGTTATCCAAATATCCACTTGAAGATTCTACCAAAAGAGTGTTTCCAAACTGCTGTAGCAAAAGAAATGTTGAACTCTGTTAGTTGAGGACAAACATCACAAAGAAGTTTCTGAGAATGCTTCTGTCAAGATTTTATATGAAGATATTACCGTTTCCAACGAAATCTTTACAGTTATCCAAATATCCACTTGCAGATTCTACAAAAAGAGTGTTTCCAAACTGCTATATCAAAAGAAATGATCAAGTCTGTTAGTGGAGTAAACTCATCCCAAATATGTTTCTTAGAATGCTTTTGTCTAGATTTTATGGGATGATATTTCCTTTTTCACCATAGGCCTGAAAGCGCTCGAAAAGTCCACTTCCAGATACTACAAAAAGACTGTTTCAAACCTACTCTATGAAAGGGAATGTTCAGCTCTGTGACTTGAATGCAGATATCACAAAGTAGTTTCTGACAGCCCTTCTGTCTAGATTTTAGATGAAGATATTCCCGTTTCCAACGAAATCATCACAGTTATCCAAATATCCACTTATAGATTCTACAAAAACAGTGTTTCCACACTGCTGTATCCAAAGAAAGCTTCAACTCTGTTAGTTGAGGACACACATCACAAAGAAGTTTCTGAGAATGCTTCTGTCTAGATTTTATATGAAGATATTCCCGTTTCCAATGAAATCTTCACAGTTATGCAAATATCCACTTGAAGATTCTACAAAAAGAGTGTTTCCAAACTGCTGTAGCAAAAGAAATGTTGAACTCTGTTAGTTGAGGACAAACATCACAAAGAAGTTTCTGAGAATGCTTCTGTCTAGATTTTAGATGGAGATATTCCCGTTTCCAACGAAATCATCACAGTTAAACAAATATCCACTTGCAGATTCTACAAAAAGAGTGTTTCCAAACTGCTCTATCCAAAGAAAGGTTCAACTCTGTTAGTTGAGGACACACATCACAAAGAAGTTTCTGAGAATGCTTCTGTCTAGATTTTAAATGAAGATATTCCCATTTCCAACGAAATCCTCAGAGCTGTCCCAATATCCACTTACAGATTCTACAAAAAGAGTGTTTCCAAACTGCTGTATCAAAAGAAATGTTCAACTCTGTTTGTGGAGGACACACATCACAAAGAAGTTTCTGAGAATGCTTCTGTCTAGATTTTACATGAAGATATTCCCGTTTCCTATGAAATCTTCACAGCTTTCCAAATATCCACTTGCAGATTCTACAAAAAGAGTGTTTCCAAACTGCTGTATCCAAAGAAAGGTTCATCTCTGTTAGTTGAGGACACACATCACAAAGAAGTTTCTGAGAATGCTTCTGTCTAGATTTTAAACGAAGATATTGCCGTTTCCAACGAAATCGTTAGGACTATCTAGATATCCAATTACACATTCCACAAAAAGAGTGTTTCCAAACTGCTCTATCAAAAGAAAGGTGCAACTCTGTTAGTTGAGGACACTCATCACAAAGACGTTTCTGAGAATGCTTCAGTCTAGATTTTATATGAAGATATTCCCGTTTCCAACGAAATCTTCATGGTTATCCAAACATCGACTTCCAGATTATACAAAAAGATTGTTTCCAAACTGCTCTATCAAAAGAAAGGTATAATTCTGTTAGTTGAGGACACACATCCCAAATAAGTTTCTGAGGATGCTTCTGTCTAGATTTTATGGGAAGATATTTCGTTTTTTACCATAGGCCCGAAAGCGCTCGAAATGTCCACTTCCAGACACTACAGAAAGAGGGTTTCAAACCTGCTATATGAAAGGGAATGTTCAGCTCTGTGACTTAAATGCAGATATCACAAAGTAGTTTCTGAAAGTGCTTCTGTCTAGATTTCAGATGAAGATATTCCCGTTTCCAATGAAATCATTAGAACTATCTAGATATCCACTTACAGATTCTACAAAAAGAGTGTTTCCAAAGTGCTCTGTCAAAAGAAAGGTTCAACTCTGTTAGTTGAGGACACTCCTCACAAAGAAGTTTCTGAGAATGCTTCTGTCTAGATTTTATATGAAGATATTCCCGTTTCCAACGAAATCTTCACAGTTATCCAAATATCCACTTGAAGATTCTACAAAAAGAGTGTTTCCAAACTGCTGTAGCAAGAGTAATTTTGCGCTCTGTTAGTTGAGGACACACATCACAAAGAAGTTTCTGAGAATGCTTCTGTCTAGGTTTTATACGAAGATATTACCGTTTCCAACGAAATCTTCACAGTTATCCAAATATCCACTTGCAGAATCTACAAAAAGAGTGTTTCCAAACTGCTATATCAAAAGAAAGGATCAACTCTGTTAGTTGAGGAAACACATCCCTAATAAGTTTCTGAGAATGCTTCTGTCTAGATTTTATGGGATGATATTTCCTTTTTCACCATAGGCCTGAAATCGCTCGAAATGTCCACTTCCAGATACTACAGAAGGACTGTTTCAAACCTACTCTATGAATGGAAATGTTCAGCTCTGTGACTTGAATGCAGATATCGCAAAGTAGTTTCAGACAGCACTTCTGTCTAGATTTTAGATGAAGGTATTCCCGTTTCCAACGAAATCATCACAGTTATCCAAATATCCACTTACATATTCTACAAAAAGAGTGTTTCCAAACTGCTCTATCCAAAGAAAGGTTCAACTCTGTTAGTTGAGGACACACATCACAAAGAAGTTTCTGAGAATGCTTCTGTCTAGATTTTAAATGAAGATATTCCCATTTCCAATGAAATCCTCATAGCAAACCCATTATAAACTTACAGATTCTACAAAAAGAGTGATTCCAAATTGCTGTATCAAAAGAAAGGTTGAACTCTGTTAGTTCACGACACACATCACAAAGAAGTTTCTGAGAATGCTTCTGTCTAGATTTTACATGAAGACATTCCCGTTTCCTACGAAATCTTCACAACTTTCCAAATATCCTCTTGCAGATTCTACAAAAAGAGTGTTTCCAAACTGCTGTATCAAAAGAAAGGTTCAGCTCTCTTAGTTGACGACACACATCCCAAATAAGATTCTGAGAAAGCCTCTGTCTCGTTTTTATGGGAAGATACTTCCTTTTTCACCGTAGGCCTGAAAGCGCTCGAAATGTCCACTTCCAGATACTGCAGAAAGAGTTTTTCAAACCTGCTCTATGAAACGGAATGTTCAGCTCTGAGGCTTGAATGCAGATATCACAAAGTAGTTTCTGACAGTGCTTCTGTCTAGATTTTAGAAGAAGATATTCCCGTTTCCAATGAAATCGTTAGAACTATCTTGATATCCACATACAGATCCTACAAAAAGAGTTTTTCCAAACTGCTCTATAAAAAAAAAGGTTCAACTCTGTTAGTTGAGGACACTCATCACAAAGAAGTTTCTGAGAATGCTTCTGTCTAGATTTTATATGAAGATTTTCCCGTTTCCAATGAAATCTTCACAGTTATCCAAACATCGACTTGCAGATTCTACAAAAAGAGTGTTTCCAAACTGCTCTATCAAAAGAAAGTATCAACTCTGTTAGTTGAGGACACACATGCCAAATAAGTTTCGGAGAATGCTTCTGTGTAGATTTAATGGGGAGATATTTCGTTTTTCACCATAGGCCCGAATGCGCTCGAAATGTCCACTTCCAGACACTACAGAAAGAGGGTTTCCAACCTGCTCAATGAAAGGGAATGTTCAGCTCCGTGAGTTGAATGTAGATATCACAAAGTAGTTTCTGACAGTGCTTCTGTCTAGATTTCAGATGAAGATATTCCCGTTTCCAATGAAATCGTTAGAACTATCTAGATATCCACTTACAGATTCTACAAAAAGAGTGTTTCGAAAGTGCTCTGTCAAAAGAAAGGTTCAACTCTGTTAGTTGAGGACACTCATCACGAAGAAGTTTCTGAGAATGCTTTTGTCAAGATTTTATATGAAGGTATTCCCGTTTCCAACGAAATCTTCACAGTTATCCAAATATCCACTTGAAGATTCTACAAAAAGAGTGTTTCCAAACTGCTGTAGCAAAAGAAATGTTGAACTCTGTTAGTTGAGGACAAACATCACAAAGAGGTTTCTGAGAATGCTTCTGTCTAGGTTTTATACGAAGATATTACCGTTTCCAACGAAATCTTCACAGTTATCCAAATATCCACTTGCAGATTCTACAAAAAGAGTGTTTCCAAACTGCTATATCAAAAGAAATGATCAAGTCTGTTAGTGGAGTAAACTCATCCTAAATATGTTTCTTAGAATGCTTCTGTCTAGATTTTATGGGATGATACTTCCTTTTTCACCATAGGCCTGAAAGCGCTCGAAATGTCCACTTCCAGATACTACAGAAAGACTGTTTCAAACCTACTCTATGAAAGGGAATGTTCAGCTCTGTGACTTGAATGCAGATATCACAAAGTAGTTTCTGACAGCCCTTCTGTCTAGATTTTAGATGAAGATATTCCCGTTTCCAACGAAATCATCACAGTTATCCAAATATCCACTTACAGATTCTACAAAAACAGTTTCCAAACTGCTGTATCCAAAGAAAGGTTCAATTCTGTTAGTTGAGGAAACACATCACAAAGAAGTTTCTGAGAATGCTTCTGTCTAGATTTTATATGAAGATATTCCCGTTTCCAACTAAATCATCACAGTTATCCAAATATCCACTTACAGATTCTACAAAAACAGTTTCCAAACTGCTGTATCCAAAGAAAGTTTCAACTCTGTTAGTTGAGGAAACACATCACAAAGAAGTTTCTGAGAATGCTTCTGTCTAGATTTTATATTAAGATATTCCCGTTTCCAATGAAATCTTCACAGTTAGGCAAATATCCACTTGAAGATTCTACAAAAAGAGTGTTTCCAAACTGCTGTAGCAAAAGAAATGTTGAACTCTGTTAGTTGAGGACAAACATCACAAAGAAGTTTCTGAGAATGCTTCTGTCTAGATTTTAGATGAAGATATTCCCGTTTCCAACGAAATCCTCAGAGCTCTCCCAATAACCACTTACAGATTCTACAAAAAGAGTGTTTCCAAACTGCTGTAGCAAAAGAAAGGTTCAACTCTGTTAGTTGAGGACACACATCACAAAGAAGTTTCTGAGAATGCTTCTGTCTAGATTTTACATGAAGATATTCCCGTTTCCTATGAAATCTTCACATCTTTCCAAATATCCACTTGCAGATTCTACAAAAAGAGTGTTTCCAAACTGCTGTATCAAAAGAAAGGTTCAACTCTCTTAGTTGAGGACACACATCCCAAATAAGTTTCTGAGAAATCTTCTGTCTCGTTTTTATGGGAGGATACTTCCTTTTTCACCGTAGGCCTGAAAGCGCTCGAAATGTCCACTTGCAGATACTGCAGAAAGAGTGTTTCAAACCTGCTCTATGAAACGGAATGTTCAGCTCTGAGGCTTGAATGCAGATATCACAAAGTAGTTTCTGACAGTGCTTCTGTCTAGATTTCAGAAGAAGATATTCCCGTTTCCAATGAAATCGTTAGAACTATCTTGATATCCACATACAGATTCTACAAAAAGAGTGTTTCCAAACTGCTCTAGAAAAAGAAAGGTTCAACTCTGTTAGTTGAGGACACTCATCACAAAGAAGTTTCTGAGAATGCTTCTGTCTAGATTTTATATGAAGATTTTCCCGTTTCCAATGAAATCTTCACAGTTATCCAAACATCGACTTGCAGATTCTACAAAAAGAGTGTTTCCAAACTGCTCTATCAAAAGAAAGTATCAACTCTGTTAGTTGAGGACACACATGCCAAATAAGTTTCGGAGAATGCTTCTGTGTAGATTTAATGGGGAGATATTTCGTTTTTCACCATAGGCCCGAATGCGCTCGAAATGTCCACTTCCAGACACTACAGAAAGAGGGTTTCCAACCTGCTCAATGAAAGGGAATGTTCAGCTCCGTGAGTTGAATGTAGATATCACAAAGTAGTTTCTGACAGTGCTTCTGTCTAGATTTCAGATGAAGATATTCCCGTTTCCAATGAAATCGTTAGAACTATCTAGATATCCACTTACAGATTCTACAAAAAGAGTGTTTCGAAAGTGCTCTGTCAAAAGAAAGGTTCAACTCTGTTAGTTGAGGACACTCATCACGAAGAAGTTTCTGAGAATGCTTTTGTCAAGATTTTATATGAAGGTATTCCCGTTTCCAACGAAATCTTCACAGTTATCCAAATATCCACTTGAAGATTCTACAAAAAGAGTGTTTCCAAACTGCTGTAGCAAAAGAAATGTTGAACTCTGTTAGTTGAGGACAAACATCACAAAGAGGTTTCTGAGAAAGCTTCTGTCAAGATTTTATATGAAGATATTACCGTTTCCAACGAAATCTTTACAGTTATCCAAATATCCACTTGCAGATTCTACAAAAAGAGTGTTTCCAAACTGCCATATCAAAAGAAATGATCAAGTCTGTTAGTGGAGTAAACTCATCCTAAATAAGTTTCTTAGAATGCTTTTGTCTAGATTTTATGGGATGATAATTCCTTTTTCACCATAGGCCTGAAAGCGCTCGAAATGTCCACTTCCAGATACTACAGAAAGACTGTTTCAAACCTACTCTATGAAAGGGAATGTTCAGCTCTGTGACTTGAATGCAGATATCACAAAGTAGTTTCTGACAGCCCTTCTGTCTAGATTTTAGATGAAGATATTCCCGTTTCCAACGAAATCATCACAGTTATCCAAATATCCACTTACAGATTCTACAAAAACAGTGTTTCCAAACTGCTGTATCCAAAGAAAGGTTCAACTCTGTTAGTTGAGGACACACATCACAAAGAAGTTTCTGAGAATGCTTCTGTCTAGATTTTATATGAAGATATTCCCGTTTCCAATGAAATCTTCACAGTTATGCAAATATCCACTTGAAGATTCTACAAAAAGAGTGTTTCCAAACTGCTGTAGCAAAAGAAATGTTGAACTCTGTTAGTTGAGGACAAACATCACAAAGAAGTTTCTGAGAATGCTTCTGTCTAGATTTTAGATGAAGATATTCCCGTTTCCAACAAAATCATCACAGTTAAACAAATATCCACTTACAGATTCTACAAAAAGAGTGTTTCCAAACTGCTCTATCCAAAGAAAGGTTCAACTCTGTTAGTTGAGGACACACATCAGAAAGAAGTTTCTGAGAATGCTTCTGTCTAGATTTTACATGAAGATATTCCCGTTTCCAACGAAATCCTCAGAGCTGTCCCAATATCCACTTACAGATTCTACAAAAAGAGTGTTTCCAAACTGCTGTATCAAAAGAAAGGTTCAACTCTGTTAGTTGAGGACACACATCCCAAATAAGTTTCTGAGAAATCCTCTGTCTCGTTTTTATGGGAAGATACTTCCTTTTTCACCGTAGGCCTGAAAGCGCTCGAAATGTCCACTTGCAGATACTGCAGAAAGAGTGTTTCAAACCTGCTCTATGAAACGGAATGTTCAGCTCTGAGGCTTGAATGCAGATATCACAAAGTAGTTTCTGACAGTGCTTATGTCTAGATTTTAGAAGATATTCAGGTTTCCAATGAAATCGTTAGAACTATCTTGATATCCACATACAGATTCTACAAAAAGAGTGTTTCCAAACTGCTCTATAAAAAGAAAGTTTCATCTCTATTAGTTGAGGACACTCATCACAAAGAAGTTTCTGAGAATGCTTCTGTCTAGATTTTATATGAAGATATTCCCGTTTCCAACGAAATCTTCACAGTTATCCAAATATCGACTTGCAGATTCTACAAAAAGAGTGTTTCCAAACTGCTCTATCAAAAGAAAGTTTCAACTCTGTTAGTTGAGGACACACATGACAAATAAGTTTCGGAGAATGCTTCTGTGTAGATTTAAAGGGGAGATATTTCGTTTTTCACCATAGGCCCGAATGCGCTCGAAATGTCCACTTCCAGACACTACAGAAAGAGGGTTGCCAACCTGCTCTATGAAAGGGAATGTTCAGCTCCATGAATTGAATGCAGATTTCACAAAGTAGTTTCTGACAGTGCTTCTGTCTAGATTTCAGATGAAGATATTCCCGTTTCCCATGAAATCGTTAGAACTATCTAGATATCCACTTACAGATTCTACAAAAAGAGTGTTTCGAAAGTGCTCTGTCAAAAGAAAGGTTCAACTCTGTTAGTTGAGGACACTCGTCACGAAGAAGTTTCTGAGAATGCTTTTGTCAAGATTTTATATGAAGATATTCCCGTTTCCTATGAAATCTTCACAGTTATCCAAATATCCACTTGAAGATTCTACAAAAAGAGTGTTTCCAAACTGCTGTAGCAAAAGAAATGTTGAACTCTGTTAGTTGAGGACAAACATCACAAAGAAGTTTCTGAGAATGCTTCTGTCAAGATTTTATATGAAGATATTACCGTTTCCAACGAAATCTTCACAGTTATCCAAATATCCACTTGCAGATTCTACAAAAAGAGTGTTTCCAAACTGCTATATCAAAAGAAATGATCAAGTCTGTTAGTGGAGTAAACTCATCCTAAATATGTTTCTTAGAATGCTTCTGTCTAGATTTTATGGGATGATACTTCCTTTTTCACCATAGGCCTGAAAGCGCTCGAAATGTCCACTTCCAGATACTACAGAAAGACTGTTTCAAACCTACTCTATGAAAGGGAATGTTCAGCTCTGTGACTTGAATGCAGATATCACAAAGTAGTTTCTGACAGCCCTTCTGTCTAGATTTTAGATGAAGATATTCCCGTTTCCAACGAAATCATCACAGTTATCCAAATATCCACTTACAGATTCTACAAAAACAGTTTCCAAACTGCTGTATCCAAAGAAAGGTTCAACCCTGTTAGTTGAGGAAACACATCACAAAGAAGTTTCTGAGAATGCTTCTGTCTAGATTTTATATGAAGATATTCCCGTTTCCAACTAAATCATCACAGTTATCCAAATATCCACTTGAAGATTCTACAAAAAGAGTGTTTCCAAACTGCTGTAGCAAAAGAAATGTTGAACTCTGTTAGTTGAGGACAAACATCACAAAGAAGTTTCTGAGAATGCTTCTGTCTAGATTTTAGATGAAGATATTCCCGTTTCCAACGAAATCATCACAGTTAAACAAATATCCACTTGCAGATTCTACAAAAAGAGTGTTTCCAAACTGCTCTATCCAAAGAAAGGTTCAACTCTGTTAGTTGAGGACACACATCACAAAGAAGTTTCTGAGAATGCTTCCGTCTAGATTTTAAATGAAGATATTCCCGTTTCCAACGAAATCCTCAGAGCTCTCCCAATATCCACTTACAGATTCTACAAAAAGAGTGTTTCCAAACTGCTGTAGCAAAAGAAAGGTTCAACTCTGTTAGTTGAGGACACACATCACAAAGAAGTTTCTGAAAATGCTTCTGTCTAGATTTTACATGAAGATATTCCCGTTTCCTATGAAATCTTCACAGCTTTCCAAATATCCACTTGCAGATTCTACAAAAAGAGTGTTTCCAAACTGCTGTATCAAAAGAAAGGTTCAACTCTCTTAGTTGAGGACACACATCCCAAATAAGTTTCTGAGAAATCTTCTGTCTCGTTTTTATGGGAGGATACTTCCTTTTTCACCGTAGGCCTGAAAGCGCTCGAAATGTCCACTTGCAGATACTGCAGAAAGAGTGTTTCAAACCTGCTCTATGAAACGGAATGTTCAGCTCTGAGGCTTGAATGCAGATATCACAAAGTAGTTTCTGACAGTGCTTCTGTCTAGATTTCAGAAGAAGATATTCCCGTTTCCAATGAAATCGTTAGAACTATCTTGATATCCACATACAGATTCTACAAAAAGAGTGTTTCCAAACTGCTCTAGAAAAAGAAAGGTTCAACTCTGTTAGTTGAGGACACTCATCACAAAGAAGTTTCTGAGAATGCTTCTGTCTGGATTTTATATGAAGATATTCCCGTTTCCAACGAAATCTTCACATTTATCCAAACATCGACTTGCAGATTCTACAAAAAGAGTGTTTCCAAACTGCTGTATCAAAAGAAAGGTTCAACTCTGTTAGTTGAGGACACACATCACAAAGAAGTTTCTGAGAATGCTTCTGTCTAGATTTTACATGAAGATATTCCCGTTTCCTATGAAATCTTCACATCTTTCCAAATATCCACTTGCAGATTCTACAAAAAGAGTGTTTCCAAACTGCTGTATCAAAAGAAAGGTTCAACTCTCTTAGTTGAGGACACACATCCCAAATAAGTTTCTGAGAAATCCTCTGTCTCGTTTTTATGGGAAGATACTTCCTTTTTCACCATAGGCCTGAAAGCGCTCGAAATGTCCACTTGCAGATACTGCAGAAAGAGTGTTTCAAACCTGCTCTATGAAACGGAATGTTCAGCTCTGAGGCTTGAATGCAGATATCACAAAGTAGTTTCTGACAGTGCTTCTGTCTAGATTTTAGAAGATATTCAGGTTTCCAATGAAATCGTTAGAACTATCTTGATATCCACATACAGATTCTACAAAAAGAGTGTTTCCAAACTGCTCTATAAAAAGAAAGTTTCATCTCTATTAGTTGAGGACACTCATCACAAAGAAGTTTCTGAGAATGCTTCTGTCTAGATTTTATATGAAGATATTCCCGTTTCCAACGAAATCTTCACAGTTATCCAAATATCGACTTGCAGATTCTACAAAAAGAGTGTTTCCAAACTGCTCTATCAAAAGAAAGTTTCAACTCTGTTAGTTGAGGACACACATGACAAATAAGTTTCGGAGAATGCTTCTGTGTAGATTTAAAGGGGAGATATTTCGTTTTTCACCATAGGCCCGAATGCGCTCGAAATGTCCACTTCCAGACACTACAGAAAGAGGGTTGCCAACCTGCTCTATGAAAGGGAATGTTCAGCTCCATGAATTGAATGCAGATTTCACAAAGTAGTTTCTGACAGTGCTTCTGTCTAGATTTCAGATGAAGATATTCCCGTTTCCCATGAAATAGTTAGAACTATCTAGATATCCACTTACAGATTCTACAAAAAGAGTGTTTCGAAAGTGCTCTGTCAAAAGAAAGGTTCAACTCTGTTAGTTGAGGACACTCGTCACGAAGAAGTTTCTGAGAATGCTTTTGTCAAGATTTTATATGAAGATATTCCCGTTTCCTATGAAATCTTCACAGTTATCCAAATATCCACTTGAAGATTCTACAAAAAGAGTGTTTCCAAACTGCTGTAGCAAAAGAAATGTTGAACTCTGTTAGTTGAGGACAAACATCACAAAGAAGTTTCTGAGAATGCTTCTGTCAAGATTTTATATGAAGATATTACCGTTTCCAACGAAATCTTCACAGTTATCCAAATATCCACTTGCAGATTCTACAAAAAGAGTGTTTCCAAACTGCTATATCAAAAGAAATGATCAAGTCTGTTAGTGGAGTAAACTCATCCTAAATATGTTTCTTAGAATGCTTCTGTCTAGATTTTATGGGATGATACTTCCTTTTTCACCATAGGCCTGAAAGCGCTCGAAATGTCCACTTCCAGATACTACAGAAAGACTGTTTCAAACCTACTCTATGAAAGGGAATGTTCAGCTCTGTGACTTGAATGCAGATATCACAAAGTAGTTTCTGACAGCCCTTCTGTCTAGATTTTAGATGAAGATATTCCCGTTTCCAACGAAATCATCACAGTTATCCAAATATCCACTTACAGATTCTACAAAAACAGTTTCCAAACTGCTGTATCCAAAGAAAGGTTCAACTCTGTTAGTTGAGGAAACACATCACAAAGAAGTTTCTGAGAATGCTTCTGTCTAGATTTTATATGAAGATATTCCCGTTTCCAATGAAATCTTCACAGTTATGCAAATATCCACTTGAAGATTCTACAAAAAGAGTGTTTCCAAACTGCTGTAGCAAAAGAAATGTTGAACTCTGTTAGTTGAGGACAAACATCACAAAGAAGTTTCTGAGAATGCTTCTGTCTAGATTTTAGATGAAGATATTCCCGTTTCCAACGAAATCATCACAGTTAAACAAATATCCACTTGCATATTCTACAAAAAGTGTGTTTCCAAACTGCTCTATCCAAAGAAAGGTTCAACTCTGTTAGTTGAGGACACACATCACAAAGAAGTTTCTGAGAATGCTTCCGTCTAGATTTTAAATGAAGATATTCCCGTTTCCAACGAAATCCTCAGAGCTCTCCCAATATCCACTTACAGATTCTACAAAAAGAGTGTTTCCAAACTGCTGTAGCAAAAGAAAGGTTCAACTCTGTTAGTTGAGGACACACATCACAAAGAAGTTTCTGAGAATGCTTCTGTCTAGATTTTACATGAAGATATTCCCGTTTCCTATGAAATCTTCACAGCTTTCCAAATATCCACTTGCAGATTCTACAAAAAGAGTGTTTCCAAACTGCTGTATCAAAAGAAAGGTTCAACTCTCTTAGTTGAGGACACACATCCCAAATAAGTTTCTGAGAAATCTTCTGTCTCGTTTTTATGGGAGGATACTTCCTTTTTCACCGTAGGCCTGAAAGCGCTCGAAATGTCCACTTGCAGATACTGCAGAAAGAGTGTTTCAAACCTGCTCTATGAAACGGAATGTTCAGCTCTGAGGCTTGAATGCAGATATCACAAAGTAGTTTCTGACAGTGCTTCTGTCTAGATTTCAGAAGAAGATATTCCCGTTTCCAATGAAATCGTTAGAACTATCTTGATATCCACATACAGATTCTACAAAAAGAGTGTTTCCAAACTGCTCTAGAAAAAGAAAGGTTCAACTCTGTTAGTTGAGGACACTCATCACAAAGAAGTTTCTGAGAATGCTTCTGTCTAGATTTTATATGAAGATATTCCCGTTTCCAACGAAATCTTCTCATTTATCCAAACATCGACTTGCAGATTCTACAAAAAGAGTGTTTCCAAACTGCTCTATCAAAAGAAAGTTTCAACTCTGTTAGTTGAGGACACACATCCCAAATAAGTTTCTGAGAACGCTTCTGTGTAGATTTAAAGGGGAGATATTTCGTTTTTCACCATAGGCCCGAATGCGCTCGAAATGTCAACTTCCAGACACTACAGAAAGAGGGTTTCCAACCTGCTCTATGAAAGGGAATGTTCACCTCTGTGACTTGAATGCAGATATCACAAAGTAGTTTCTGACAGTGCTTCTGTCTAGAATTTAGATGAAGATATTCCCGTTTCCAACGAAATCCTTAGGACTATCTAGATATCCAATTACAGATTCCACAAAAAGAGTGTTTCCAAACTGCTCTATAAAAAGAAAGGTTCAACTCTGTAAGTTGAGGACACTCATCACAAAGAAGTTTCTGAGAATGCTTTTGTAAAGGTTTTATATGAAGATATTCCCGTTTCCTATGAAATCTTCACAGTTATCCAAATATCCACTTGAAGATTCTACCAAAAGAGTGTTTCCAAACTGCTGTAGCAAAAGAAATGTTGAACTCTGTTAGTTGAGGACAAACATCACAAAGAGGTTTCTGAGAAAGCTTCTGTCAAGATTTTATATGAAGATATTACCGTTTCCAACGAAATCTTTACAGTTATCCAAATATCCACTTGCAGATTCTACAAAAAGAGTGTTTCCAAACTGCCATATCAAAAGAAATGATCAAGTCTGTTAGTGGAGTAAACTCATCCTAAATAAGTTTCTTAGAATGCTTTTGTCTAGATTTTATGGGATGATAATTCCTTTTTCACCATAGGCCTGAAAGCGCTCGAAATGTCCACTTCCAGATACTACAGAAAGACTGTTTCAAACCTACTCTATGAAAGGGAATGTTCAGCTCTGTGACTTGAATGCAGATATCACAAAGTAGTTTCTGACAGCCCTTCTGTCTAGATTTTAGATGAAGATATTCCCGTTTCCAACGAAATCATCACAGTTATCCAAATATCCACTTACAGATTCTACAAAAACAGTGTTTCCAAACTGCTGTATCCAAAGAAAGGTTCAACTCTGTTAGTTGAGGACACACATCACAAAGAAGTTTCTGAGAATGCTTCTGTCTAGATTTTATATGAAGATATTCCCGTTTCCAATGAAATCTTCACAGTTATGCAAATATCCACTTGAAGATTCTACAAAAAGAGTGTTTCCAAACTGCTGTAGCAAAAGAAATGTTGAACTCTGTTAGTTGAGGACAAACATCACAAAGAAGTTTCTGAGAATGCTTCTGTCTAGATTTTAGATGAAGATATTCCCGTTTCCAACAAAATCATCACAGTTAAACAAATATCCACTTACAGATTCTACAAAAAGAGTGTTTCCAAACTGCTCTATCCAAAGAAAGGTTCAACTCTGTTAGTTGAGGACACACATCAGAAAGAAGTTTCTGAGAATGCTTCTGTCTAGATTTTAAATGAAGATATTCCCGTTTCCAACGAAATCCTCAGAGCTGTCCCAATATCCACTTACAGATTCTACAAAAAGAGTGTTTCCAAACTGCTGTATCAAAAGAAAGGTTCAACTCTGTTAGTTGAGGACACACATCACAAAGAAGTTTCTGAGAATGCTTCTGTCTAGATTTTACATGAAGATATTCCCGTTTCCTATGAAATCTTCACATCTTTCCAAATATCCACTTGCAGATTCTACAAAAAGAGTGTTTCCAAACTGCTGTATCAAAAGAAAGGTTCAACTCTCTTAGTTGAGGACACACATCCCAAATAAGTTTCTGAGAAATCCTCTGTCTCGTTTTTATGGGAAGATACTTCCTTTTTCACCGTAGGCCTGAAAGCGCTCGAAATGTCCACTTGCAGATACTGCAGAAAGAGTGTTTCAAACCTGCTCTATGAAACGGAATGTTCAGCTCTGAGGCTTGAATGCAGATATCACAAAGTAGTTTCTGACAGTGCTTCTGTCTAGATTTTAGAAGATATTCAGGTTTCCAATGAAATCGTTAGAACTATCTTGATATCCACATACAGATTCTACAAAAAGAGTGTTTCCAAACTGCTCTATAAAAAGAAAGTTTCATCTCTATTAGTTGAGGACACTCATCACAAAGAAGTTTCTGAGAATGCTTCTGTCTGGATTTTATATGAAGATATTCCCGTTTCCAACGAAATCTTCACAGTTATCCAAACATCGACTTGCAGATTCTACAAAAAGAGTGTTTCCAAACTGCTCTATCAAAAGAAAGTTTCAACTCTGTTAGTTGAGGACACACATCCCAAATAAGTTTCTGAGAACGCTTCTGTGTAGATTTAAAGGGGAGATATTTCGTTTTTCACCATAGGCCCGAATGCGCTCGAAATGTCCACTTCCAGACACTACAGAAAGAGGGTTTCCAACCTGCTCTATGAAAGGGAATGTTCACCTCTGTGACTTGAATGCAGATATCACAAAGTAGTTTCTGACAGTGCTTCTGTCTAGAATTTAGATGAAGATATTCCCGTTTCCAATGAAATCCTTAGGACTATCTAGATATCCAATTACAGATTCCACAAAAAGAGTGTTTCCAAACTGCTCTATTAAAAGAAAGGTTCAACTCTGTAAGTTGAGGACACTCATCACAAAGAAGTTTCTGAGAATGCTTTTGTAAAGGTTTTATATGAAGATATTCCCGTTTCCTATGAAATCTTCACAGTTATCCAAATATCCACTTGAAGATTCTACCAAAAGAGTGTTTCCAAACTGCTGTAGCAAAAGAAATGTTGAACTCTGTTAGTTGAGGACAAACATCACAAAGAAGTTTCTGAGAATGCTTCTGTCAAGATTTTATATGAAGATATTACCGTTTCCAATGAAATCTTTACAGTTATCCAAATATCCACTTGCAGATTCTACAAAAAGAGTGTTTCCAAACTGCTCTATCAAAAGAAAGTTTCAACTCTGTTAGTTGAGGACACACATGACAAATAAGTTTCGGAGAATGCTTCTGTGTAGATTTAATGGGGAGATATTTCGTTTTTCACCATAGGCCCGAATGCGCTCGAAATGTCCACTTCCAGACACTACAGAAAGAGGCTTACCAACCTGCTCTATGAAAGGGAATGTTCAGCTCCGTGAATTGAATGCAGATTTCACAAAGTAGTTTCTGACAGTGCTTCTGTCTAGATTTCAGATGAAGATATTCCCGTTTCCCATGAAATCGTTAGAACTATCTAGATATCCACTTACAGATTCTACAAAAAGAGTGTTTCGAAAGTTCTCTGTCAAAAGAAAGGTTCAACTCTGTTAGTTGAGGACACTCGTCACGAAGAAGTTTCTGAGAATGCTTTTGTCAAGATTTTATATGAAGATATTCCCGTTTCCTATGAAATCTTCACAGTTATCAAAATATCCACTTGAAGATTCTACAAAAAGAGTGTTTCCAAACTGCTGTAGCAAAAGAAATGTTGAACTCTGTTAGTTGAGGACAAACATCACAAAGAAGTTTCTGAGAATGCTTCTGTCAAGATTTTATATGAAGATATTACCGTTTCCAACGAAATCTTCACAGTTATCCAAATATCCACTTGCAGATTCTACAAAAAGAGTGTTTCCAAACTGCTATATCAAAAGAAATGATCAAGTCTGTTAGTGGAGTAAACTCATCCTAAATATGTTTCTTAGAATGCTTCTGTCTAGATTTTATGGGATGATACTTCCTTTTTCACCATAGGCCTGAAAGCGCTCGAAATGTCCACTTCCAGATACTACAGAAAGACTGTTTCAAACCTACTCTATGAAAGGGAATGTTCAGCTCTGTGACTTGAATGCAGATATCACAAAGTAGTTTCTGACAGCCCTTCTGTCTAGATTTTAGATGAAGATATTCCCGTTTCCAACGAAATCATCACAGTTATCCAAATATCCACTTACAGATTCTACAAAAACAGTTTCCAAACTGCTGTATCCAAAGAAAGGTTCAACTCTGTTAGTTGAGGAAACACATCACAAAGAAGTTTCTGAGAATGCTTCTGTCTAGATTTTATATGAAGATATTCCCGTTTCCAATGAAATCTTCACAGTTAGGCAAATATCCACTTGAAGATTCTACAAAAAGAGTGTTTCCAAACTGCTGTAGCAAAAGAAATGTTGAACTCTGTTAGTTGAGGACAAACATCACAAA
Organism: Gorilla gorilla gorilla; assembly: GCF_029281585.2. NCBI lineage: Eukaryota > Metazoa > Chordata > Mammalia > Primates > Hominidae > Gorilla > Gorilla gorilla. Next base: position 20,014,355 of record NC_073237.2, read on the forward strand.
GAAGTTTCTGAGAATGCTTCTGTCTAGATTTTAGATGAAGATATTCCCGTTTCCAACGAAATCCTCAGAGCTCTCCCAATATCCACTTACAGATTCTACAAAAAGAGTGTTTCCAAACTGCTGTAGCAAAAGAAAGGTTCAACTCTGTTAGTTGAGGACACACATCACAAAGAAGTTTCTGAGAATGCTTCTGTCTAGATTTTACATGAAGATATTCCCGTTTCCTATGAAATCTTCACAGCTTTCCAAATATCCACTTGCAGATTCTACAAAAAGAGTGTTTCCAAACTGCTGTATCAAAAGAAAGGTTCAACTCTCTTAGTTGAGGACACACATCCCAAATAAGTTTCTGAGAAATCTTCTGTCTCGTTTTTATGGGAGGATACTTCCTTTTTCACCGTAGGCCTGAAAGCGCTCGAAATGTCCACTTGCAGATACTGCAGAAAGAGTGTTTCAAACCTGCTCTATGAAACGGAATGTTCAGCTCTGAGGCTTGAATGCAGATATCACAAAGTAGTTTCTGACAGTGCTTCTGTCTAGATTTCAGAAGAAGATATTCCCGTTTCCAATGAAATCGTTAGAACTATCTTGATATCCACATACAGATTCTACAAAAAGAGTGTTTCCAAACTGCTCTAGAAAAAGAAAGGTTCAACTCTGTTAGTTGAGGACACTCATCACAAAGAAGTTTCTGAGAATGCTTCTGTCTGGATTTTATATGAAGATATTCCCGTTTCCAACGAAATCTTCACAGTTATCCAAACATCGACTTGCAGATTCTACAAAAAGAGTGTTTCCAAACTGCTCTATCAAAAGAAAGTTTCAACTCTGTTAGTTGAGGACACACATCCCAAATAAGTTTCTGAGAACGCTTCTGTGTAGATTTAAAGGGGAGATATTTCGTTTTTCACCATAGGCCCGAATGCGCTCGAAATGTCCACTTCCAGACACTACAGAAAGAGGGTTTCCAACCTGCTCTATGAAAGGGAATGTTCACCTCTGTGACTTGAATGCAGATATCACAAAGTAGTTTCTGACAGTGCTTCTGTCTAGAATTTAGATGAAGATATTCCCGTTTCCAACGAAATCCTTAGGACTATCTAGATATCCAATTACAGATTCCACAAAAAGAGTGTTTCCAAACTGCTCTATTAAAAGAAAGGTTCAACTCTGTAAGTTGAGGACACTCATCACAAAGAAGTTTCTGAGAATGCTTTTGTAAAGGTTTTATATGAAGATATTCCCGTTTCCTATGAAATCTTCACAGTTATCCAAATATCCACTTGAAGATTCTACCAAAAGAGTGTTTCCAAACTGCTGTAGCAAAAGAAATGTTGAACTCTGTTAGTTGAGGACAAACATCACAAAGAAGTTTCTGAGAATGCTTCTGTCAAGATTTTATATGAAGATATTACCGTTTCCAACGAAATCTTTACAGTTATCCAAATATCCACTTGCAGATTCTACAAAAAGAGTGTTTCCAAACTGGTATATCAAAAGAAATGATCAAGTCTGTTAGTGGAGTAAACTCATCCCAAATATGTTTCTTAGAATGCTTTTGTCTAGATTTTATGGGATGATATTTCCTTTTTCACCATAGGCCTGAAAGCGCTCGAAAAGTCCACTTCCGGATACTACAAAAAGACTGTTTCAAACCTACTCTATGAAAGGGAATGTTCAGCTCTGTGACTTGAATGCAGATATCACAAAGTAGTTTCTGACAGCCCTTCTGTCTAGATTTTAGATGAAGATATTCCCGTTTCCAACGAAATCATCACAGTTATCCAAATATCCACTTATAGATTCTACAAAAACAGTGTTTCCACACTGCTGTATCCAAAGAAAGGTTCAACTCTGTTAGTTGAGGACACACATCACAAAGAAGTTTCTGAGAATGCTTCTGTCTAGATTTTAGATGAAGATATTCCCGTTTCCAACGAAATCATCACAGTTAAACAAATATCCACTTGCAGATTCTACAAAAAGGGTGTTTCCAAACTGCTCTATCCAAAGAAAGGTTCAACTCTGTTAGTTGAGGACACACATCACAAAGAAGTTTCTGAGAATGCTTCCGTCTAGATTTTAAATGAAGATATTCCCGTTTCCAACGAAATCCTCAGAGCTCTCCCAATATCCACTTACAGATTCTACAAAAAGAGTGTTTCCAAACTGCTGTAGCAAAAGAAAGGTTCAACTCTGTTAGTTGAGGACACACATCACAAAGAAGTTTCTGAGAATGCTTCTGTCTAGATTTTACATGAAGATATTCCCGTTTCCTATGAAATCTTCACAGCTTTCCAAATATCCACTTGCAGATTCTACAAAAAGAGTGTTTCCAAACTGCTGTATCAAAAGAAAGGTTCAACTCTCTTAGTTGAGGACACACATCCCAAATAAGTTTCTGAGAAATCTTCTGTCTCGTTTTTATGGGAGGATACTTCCTTTTTCACCGTAGGCCTGAAAGCGCTCGAAATGTCCACTTGCAGATACTGCAGAAAGAGTGTTTCAAACCTGCTCTATGAAACGGAATGTTCAGCTCTGAGGCTTGAATGCAGATATCACAAAGTAGTTTCTGACAGTGCTTCTGTCTAGATTTCAGAAGAAGATATTCCCGTTTCCAATGAAATCGTTAGAACTATCTTGATATCCACATACAGATTCTACAAAAAGAGTGTTTCCAAACTGCTCTAGAAAAAGAAAGGTTCAACTCTGTTAGTTGAGGACACTCATCACAAAGAAGTTTCTGAGAATGCTTCTGTCTGGATTTTATATGAAGATATTCCCGTTTCCAACGAAATCTTCACAGTTATCCAAACATCGACTTGCAGATTCTACAAAAAGAGTGTTTCCAAACTGCTCTATCAAAAGAAAGTTTCAACTCTGTTAGTTGAGGACACACATCCCAAATAAGTTTCTGAGAACGCTTCTGTGTAGATTTAAAGGGGAGATATTTCGTTTTTCACCATAGGCCCGAATGCGCTCGAAATGTCCACTTCCAGACACTACAGAAAGAGGGTTTCCAACCTGCTCTATGAAAGGGAATGTTCACCTCTGTGACTTGAATGCAGATATCACAAAGTAGTTTCTGACAGTGCTTCTGTCTAGAATTTAGATGAAGATATTCCCGTTTCCAACGAAATCCTTAGGACTATCTAGATATCCAATTACAGATTCCACAAAAAGAGTGTTTCCAAACTGCTCTATTAAAAGAAAGGTTCAACTCTGTAAGTTGAGGACACTCATCACAAAGAAGTTTCTGAGAATGCTTTTGTAAAGGTTTTATATGAAGATATTCCCGTTTCCTATGAAATCTTCACAGTTATCCAAATATCCACTTGAAGATTCTACCAAAAGAGTGTTTCCAAACTGCTGTAGCAAAAGAAATGTTGAACTCTGTTAGTTGAGGACAAACATCACAAAGAAGTTTCTGAGAATGCTTCTGTCAAGATTTTATATGAAGATATTACCGTTTCCAACGAAATCTTTACAGTTATCCAAATATCCACTTGCAGATTCTACAAAAAGTGTGTTTCCAAACTGCTCTATCAAAAGAAAGTTTCAACTCTGTTAGTTGAGGACACACATGACAAATAAGTTTTGGAGAATGCTTCTGTGTAGATTTAATGGGGAGATATTTCGTTTTTCACCATAGGCCCGAATGCGCTCGAAATGTCCACTTCCAGACACTACAGAAAGAGGCTTACCAACCTGCTCTATGAAAGGGAATGTTCAGCTCCGTGAATTGAATGCAGATTTCACAAAGTAGTTTCTGACAGTGCTTCTGTCTAGATTTCAGATGAAGATATTCCCGTTTCCCATGAAATCGTTAGAACTATCTAGATATCCACTTACAGATTCTACAAAAAGAGTGTTTCGAAAGTTCTCTGTCAAAAGAAAGGTTCAACTCTGTTAGTTGAGGACACTCGTCACGAAGAAGTTTCTGAGAATGCTTTTGTCAAGATTTTATATGAAGATATTCCCGTTTCCTATGAAATCTTCACAGTTATCCAAATATCCACTTGAAGATTCTACAAAAAGAGTGTTTCCAAACTGCTGTAGCAAAAGAAATGTTGAACTCTGTTAGTTGAGGACAAACATCACAAAGAAGTTTCTGAGAATGCTTCTGTCAAGATTTTATATGAAGATATTACCGTTTCCAACGAAATCTTCACAGTTATCCAAATATCCACTTGCAGATTCTACAAAAAGAGTGTTTCCAAACTGCTATATCAAAAGAAATGATCAAGTCTGTTAGTGGAGTAAACTCATCCTAAATATGTTTCTTAGAATGCTTCTGTCTAGATTTTATGGGATGATACTTCCTTTTTCACCATAGGCCTGAAAGCGCTCGAAATGTCCACTTCCAGATACTACAGAAAGACTGTTTCAAACCTACTCTATGAAAGGGAATGTTCAGCTCTGTGACTTGAATGCAGATATCACAAAGTAGTTTCTGACAGCCCTTCTGTCTAGATTTTAGATGAAGATATTCCCGTTTCCAACGAAATCATCACAGTTATCCAAATATCCACTTACAGATTCTACAAAAACAGTTTCCAAACTGCTGTATCCAAAGAAAGGTTCAACTCTGTTAGTTGAGGAAACACATCACAAAGAAGTTTCTGAGAATGCTTCTGTCTAGATTTTATATGAAGATATTCCCGTTTCCAATGAAATCTTCACAGTTAGGCAAATATCCACTTGAAGATTCTACAAAAAGAGTGTTTCCAAACTGCTGTAGCAAAAGAAATGTTGAACTCTGTTAGTTGAGGACAAACATCACAAAGAAGTTTCTGAGAATGCTTCTGTCTAGATTTTAGATGAAGATATTCCCGTTTCCAACGAAATCCTCAGAGCTCTCCCAATATCCACTTACAGATTCTACAAAAAGAGTGTTTCCAAACTGCTCTATCCAAAGAAAGGTTCAACTCTGTTAGTTGAGGACACACATCACAAAGAAGTTTCTGAGAATGCTTCTGTCTAGATTTTACATGAAGATATTCCCGTTTCCTATGAAATCTTCACAGCTTTCCAAATATCCACTTGCAGATTCTACAAAAAGAGTGTTTCCAAACTGCTGTATCAAAAGAAAGGTTCAACTCTCTTAGTTGAGGACACACATCCCAAATAAGTTTCTGAGAAATCTTCTGTCTCGTTTTTATGGGAGGATACTTCCTTTTTCACCGTAGGCCTGAAAGCGCTCGAAATGTCCACTTGCAGATACTGCAGAAAGAGTGTTTCAAACCTGCTCTATGAAACGGAATGTTCAGCTCTGAGGCTTGAATGCAGATATCACAAAGTAGTTTCTGACAGTGCTTCTGTCTAGATTTCAGAAGAAGATATTCCCGTTTCCAATGAAATCGTTAGAACTATCTTGATATCCACATACAGATTCTACAAAAAGAGTGTTTCCAAACTGCTCTAGAAAAAGAAAGGTTCAACTCTGTTAGTTGAGGACACTCATCACAAAGAAGTTTCTGAGAATGCTTCTGTCTGGATTTTATATGAAGATATTCCCGTTTCCAACGAAATCTTCACAGTTATCCAAACATCGACTTGCAGATTCTACAAAAAGAGTGTTTCCAAACTGCTCTATCAAAAGAAAGTTTCAACTCTGTTAGTTGAGGACACACATCCCAAATAAGTTTCTGAGAACGCTTCTGTGTAGATTTAAAGGGGAGATATTTCGTTTTTCACCATAGGCCCGAATGCGCTCGAAATGTCCACTTCCAGACACTACAGAAAGAGGGTTTCCAACCTGCTCTATGAAAGGGAATGTTCACCTCTGTGACTTGAATGCAGATATCACAAAGTAGTTTCTGACAGTGCTTCTGTCTAGAATTTAGATGAAGATATTCCCGTTTCCAACGAAATCCTTAGGACTATCTAGATATCCAATTACAGATTCCACAAAAAGAGTGTTTCCAAACTGCTCTATTAAAAGAAAGGTTCAACTCTGTAAGTTGAGGACACTCATCACAAAGAAGTTTCTGAGAATGCTTTTGTAAAGGTTTTATATGAAGATATTCCCGTTTCCTATGAAATCTTCACAGTTATCCAAATATCCACTTGAAGATTCTACCAAAAGAGTGTTTCCAAACTGCTGTAGCAAAAGAAATGTTGAACTCTGTTAGTTGAGGACAAACATCACAAAGAAGTTTCTGAGAATGCTTCTGTCAAGATTTTATATGAAGATATTACCGTTTCCAACGAAATCTTTACAGTTATCCAAATATCCACTTGCAGATTCTACAAAAAGAGTGTTTCCAAACTGCTCTATCAAAAGAAAGTTTCAACTCTGTTAGTTGAGGACACACATGACAAATAAGTTTCGGAGAATGCTTCTGTGTGGATTTAATGGGGAGATATTTCGTTTTTCACCATAGGCCCGAATGCGCTCGAAATGTCCACTTCCAGACACTACAGAAAGAGGCTTACCAACCTGCTCTATGAAAGGGAATGTTCAGCTCCGTGAATTGAATGCAGATTTCACAAAGTAGTTTCTGACAGTGCTTCTGTCTAGATTTCAGATGAAGATATTCCCGTTTCCCATGAAATCGTTAGAACTATCTAGATATCCACTTACAGATTCTACAAAAAGAGTGTTTCGAAAGTTCTCTGTCAAAAGAAAGGTTCAACTCTGTTAGTTGAGGACACTCGTCACGAAGAAGTTTCTGAGAATGCTTTTGTCAAGATTTTATATGAAGATATTCCCGTTTCCTATGAAATCTTCACAGTTATCCAAATATCCACTTGAAGATTCTACAAAAAGAGTGTTTCCAAACTGCTGTAGCAAAAGAAATGTTGAACTCTGTTAGTTGAGGACAAACATCACAAAGAAGTTTCTGAGAATGCTTCTGTCAAGATTTTATATGAAGATATTACCGTTTCCAACGAAATCTTCACAGTTATCCAAATATCCACTTGCAGATTCTACAAAAAGAGTGTTTCCAAACTGCTATATCAAAAGAAATGATCAAGTCTGTTAGTGGAGTAAACTCATCCTAAATATGTTTCTTAGAATGCTTCTGTCTAGATTTTATGGGATGATACTTCCTTTTTCACCATAGGCCTGAAAGCGCTCGAAATGTCCACTTCCAGATACTACAGAAAGACTGTTTCAAACCTACTCTATGAAAGGGAATGTTCAGCTCTGTGACTTGAATGCAGATATCACAAAGTAGTTTCTGACAGCCCTTCTGTCTAGATTTTAGATGAAGATATTCCCGTTTCCAACGAAATCATCACAGTTATCCAAATATCCACTTACAGATTCTACAAAAACAGTTTCCAAACTGCTGTATCCAAAGAAAGGTTCAACTCTGTTAGTTGAGGAAACACATCACAAAGAAGTTTCTGAGAATGCTTCTGTCTAGATTTTATATGAAGATATTCCCGTTTCCAATGAAATCTTCACAGTTAGGCAAATATCCACTTGAAGATTCTACAAAAAGAGTGTTTCCAAACTGCTGTAGCAAAAGAAATGTTGAACTCTGTTAGTTGAGGACAAACATCACAAAGAAGTTTCTGAGAATGCTTCTGTCTAGATTTTAGATGAAGATATTCCCGTTTCCAACGAAATCCTCAGAGCTCTCCCAATATCCACTTACAGATTCTACAAAAAGAGTGTTTCCAAACTGCTCTATCCAAAGAAAGGTTCAACTCTGTTAGTTGAGGACACACATCACAAAGAAGTTTCTGAGAATGCTTCTGTCTAGATTTTACATGAAGATATTCCCGTTTCCTATGAAATCTTCACAGCTTTCCAAATATCCACTTGCAGATTCTACAAAAAGAGTGTTTCCAAACTGCTGTATCAAAAGAAAGGTTCAACTCTCTTAGTTGAGGACACACATCCCAAATAAGTTTCTGAGAAATCTTCTGTCTCGTTTTTATGGGAGGATACTTCCTTTTTCACCGTAGGCCTGAAAGCGCTCGAAATGTCCACTTGCAGATACTGCAGAAAGAGTGTTTCAAACCTGCTCTATGAAACGGAATGTTCAGCTCTGAGGCTTGAATGCAGATATCACAAAGTAGTTTCTGACAGTGCTTCTGTCTAGATTTCAGAAGAAGATATTCCCGTTTCCAATGAAATCGTTAGAACTATCTTGATATCCACATACAGATTCTACAAAAAGAGTGTTTCCAAACTGCTCTAGAAAAAGAAAGGTTCAACTCTGTTAGTTGAGGACACTCATCACAAAGAAGTTTCTGAGAATGCTTCTGTCTGGATTTTATATGAAGATATTCCCGTTTCCAACGAAATCTTCACAGTTATCCAAACATCGACTTGCAGATTCTACAAAAAGAGTGTTTCCAAACTGCTCTATCAAAAGAAAGTTTCAACTCTGTTAGTTGAGGACACACATCCCAAATAAGTTTCTGAGAACGCTTCTGTGTAGATTTAAAGGGGAGATATTTCGTTTTTCACCATAGGCCCGAATGCGCTCGAAATGTCCACTTCCAGACACTACAGAAAGAGGGTTTCCAACCTGCTCTATGAAAGGGAATGTTCACCTCTGTGACTTGAATGCAGATATCACAAAGTAGTTTCTGACAGTGCTTCTGTCTAGAATTTAGATGAAGATATTCCCGTTTCCAACGAAATCCTTAGGACTATCTAGATATCCAATTACAGATTCCACAAAAAGAGTGTTTCCAAACTGCTCTATTAAAAGAAAGGTTCAACTCTGTAAGTTGAGGACACTCATCACAAAGAAGTTTCTGAGAATGCTTTTGTAAAGGTTTTATATGAAGATATTCCCGTTTCCTATGAAATCTTCACAGTTATCCAAATATCCACTTGAAGATTCTACCAAAAGAGTGTTTCCAAACTGCTGTAGCAAAAGAAATGTTGAACTCTGTTAGTTGAGGACAAACATCACAAAGAAGTTTCTGAGAATGCTTCTGTCAAGATTTTATATGAAGATATTACCGTTTCCAACGAAATCTTTACAGTTATCCAAATATCCACTTGCAGATTCTACAAAAAGAGTGTTTCCAAACTGCTCTATCAAAAGAAAGTTTCAACTCTGTTAGTTGAGGACACACATGACAAATAAGTTTCGGAGAATGCTTCTGTGTAGATTTAATGGGGAGATATTTCGTTTTTCACCATAGGCCCGAATGCGCTCGAAATGTCCACTTCCAGACACTACAGAAAGAGGCTTACCAACCTGCTCTATGAAAGGGAATGTTCAGCTCCGTGAATTGAATGCAGATTTCACAAAGTAGTTTCTGACAGTGCTTCTGTCTAGATTTCAGATGAAGATATTCCCGTTTCCCATGAAATCGTTAGAACTATCTAGATATCCACTTACAGATTCTACAAAAAGAGTGTTTCGAAAGTTCTCTGTCAAAAGAAAGGTTCAACTCTGTTAGTTGAGGACACTCGTCACGAAGAAGTTTCTGAGAATGCTTTTGTCAAGATTTTATATGAAGATATTCCCGTTTCCTATGAAATCTTCACAGTTATCCAAATATCCACTTGAAGATTCTACAAAAAGAGTGTTTCCAAACTGCTGTAGCAAAAGAAATGTTGAACTCTGTTAGTTGAGGACAAACATCACAAAGAAGTTTCTGAGAATGCTTCTGTCAAGATTTTATATGAAGATATTACCGTTTCCAACGAAATCTTCACAGTTATCCAAATATCCACTTGCAGATTCTACAAAAAGAGTGTTTCCAAACTGCTATATCAAAAGAAATGATCAAGTCTGTTAGTGGAGTAAACTCATCCTAAATATGTTTCTTAGAATGCTTCTGTCTAGATTTTATGGGATGATACTTCCTTTTTCACCATAGGCCTGAAAGCGCTCGAAATGTCCACTTCCAGATACTACAGAAAGACTGTTTCAAACCTACTCTATGAAAGGGAATGTTCAGCTCTGTGACTTGAATGCAGATATCACAAAGTAGTTTCTGACAGCCCTTCTGTCTAGATTTTAGATGAAGATATTCCCGTTTCCAACGAAATCATCACAGTTATCCAAATATCCACTTACAGATTCTACAAAAACAGTTTCCAAACTGCTGTATCCAAAGAAAGGTTCAACTCTGTTAGTTGAGGAAACACATCACAAAGAAGTTTCTGAGAATGCTTCTGTCTAGATTTTATATGAAGATATTCCCGTTTCCAATGAAATCTTCACAGTTATGCAAATATCCACTTGAAGATTCTACAAAAAGAGTGTTTCCAAACTGCTGTAGCAAAAGAAATGTTGAACTCTGTTAGTTGAGGACAAACATCACAAAGAAGTTTCTGAGAATGCTTCTGTCTAGATTTTAGATGAAGATATTCCCGTTTCCAACAAAATCATCACAGTTAAACAAATATCCACTTACAGATTCTACAAAAAGAGTGTTTCCAAACTGCTCTATCCAAAGAAAGGTTCAACTCTGTTAGTTGAGGACACACATCAGAAAGAAGTTTCTGAGAATGCTTCTGTCTAGATTTTAAATGAAGATATTCCCGTTTCCAACGAAATCCTCAGAGCTGTCCCAATATCCACTTACAGATTCTACAAAAAGAGTGTTTCCAAACTGCTGTATCAAAAGAAAGGTTCAACTCTGTTAGTTGAGGACACACATCACAAAGAAGTTTCTGAGAATGCTTCTGTCTAGATTTTACATGAAGATATTCCCGTTTCCTATGAAATCTTCACATCTTTCCAAATATCCACTTGCAGATTCTACAAAAAGAGTGTTTCCAAACTGCTGTATCAAAAGAAAGGTTCAACTCTCTTAGTTGAGGACACACATCCCAAATAAGTTTCTGAGAAATCCTCTGTCTCGTTTTTATGGGAAGATACTTCCTTTTTCACCGTAGGCCTGAAAGCGCTCGAAATGTCCACTTGCAGATACTGCAGAAAGAGTGTTTCAAACCTGCTCTATGAAACGGAATGTTCAGCTCTGAGGCTTGAATGCAGATATCACAAAGTAGTTTCTGACAGTGCTTCTGTCTAGATTTTAGAAGATATTCAGGTTTCCAATGAAATCGTTAGAACTATCTTGATATCCACATACAGATTCTACAAAAAGAGTGTTTCCAAACTGCTCTATAAAAAGAAAGTTTCATCTCTATTAGTTGAGGACACTCATCACAAAGAAGTTTCTGAGAATGCTTCTGTCTAGATTTTATATGAAGATATTCCCGTTTCCAACGAAATCTTCACAGTTATCCAAATATCGACTTGCAGATTCTACAAAAAGAGTGTTTCCAAACTGCTCTATCAAAAGAAAGTTTCAACTCTGTTAGTTGAGGACACACATGCCAAATAAGTTTTGGAGAATGCTTCTGTGTAGATTTAATGGGGAGATATTTCGTTTTTCACCATAGGCCTGAATGCGCTCGAAATGTCCACTTCCAGACACTACAGAAAGAGGGTTGCCAACCTGCTCTATGAAAGGGAATGTTCAGCTCCGTGAATTGAATGCAGATTTCACAAAGTAGTTTCTGACAGTGCTTCTGTCTAGATTTCAGATGAAGATATTCCCGTTTCCCATGAAATCGTTAGAACTATCTAGATATCCACTTACAGATTCTACAAAAAGAGTGTTTCGAAAGTTCTCTGTCAAAAGAAAGGTTCAACTCTGTTAGTTGAGGACACTCATCACGAAGAAGTTTCTGAGAATGCTTTTGTCAAGATTTTATATGAAGATATTCTCGTTTCCTATGAAATCTTCACAGTTATCCAAATATCCACTTGAAGATTCTACAAAAAGAGTGTTTCCAAACTGCTGTAGCAAAAGAAATGTTGAACTCTGTTAGTTGAGGACAAACATCACAAAGAAGTTTCTGAGAATGCTTCTGTCAAGATTTTATATGAAGATATTACCGTTTCCAACGAAATCTTCACAGTTATCCAAATATCCACTTGCAGATTCTACAAAAAGAGTGTTTCCAAACTGCTATATCAAAAGAAATGATCAAGTCTGTTAGTGGAGTAAACTCATCCTAAATATGTTTCTTAGAATGCTTCTGTCTAGATTTTATGGGATGATACTTCCTTTTTCACCATAGGCCTGAAAGCGCTCGAAATGTCCACTTCCAGATACTACAGAAAGACTGTTTCAAACCTACTCTATGAAAGGGAATGTTCAGCTCTGTGACTTGAATGCAGATATCACAAAGTAGTTTCTGACAGCCCTTCTGTCTAGATTTTAGATGAAGATATTCCCGTTTCCTACGAAATCATCACAGTTATCCAAATATCCACTTACAGATTCTACAAAAACAGTTTCCAAACTGCTGTATCCAAAGAAAGGTTCAACTCTGTTAGTTGAGGAAACACATCACAAAGAAGTTTCTGAGAATGCTTCTGTCTAGATTTTATATGAAGATATTCCCGTTTCCAATGAAATCTTCACAGTTAGGCAAATATCCACTTGAAGATTCTACAAAAAGAGTGTTTCCAAACTGCTGTAGCAAAAGAAATGTTGAACTCTGTTAGTTGAGGACAAACATCACAAAGAAGTTTCTGAGAATGCTTCTGTCTAGATTTTAGATGAAGATATCCCCGTTTCCAACGAAATCCTCAGAGCTCTCCCAATATCCACTTACAGATTCTACAAAAAGAGTGTTTCCAAACTGCTGTAGCAAAAGAAAGGTTCAACTCTGTTAGTTGAGGACACACATCACAAAGAAGTTTCTGAGAATGCTTCTGTCTAGATTTTACATGAAGATATTCCCGTTTCCTATGAAATCTTCACAGCTTTCCAAATATCCACTTGCAGATTCTACAAAAAGAGTGTTTCCAAACTGCTGTATCAAAAGAAAGGTTCAACTCTCTTAGTTGAGGACACACATCCCAAATAAGTTTCTGAGAAATCCTCTGTCTCGTTTTTATGGGAAGATACTTCCTTTTTCACCGTAGGCCTGAAAGCGCTCGAAATGTCCACTTGCAGATACTGCAGAAAGAGTGTTTCAAACCTGCTCTATGAAACGGAATGTTCAGCTCTGAGGCTTGAATGCAGATATCACAAAGTAGTTTCTGACAGTGCTTCTGTCTAGATTTTAGAAGATATTCAGGTTTCCAATGAAATCGTTAGAACTATCTTGATATCCACATACAGATTCTACAAAAAGAGTGTTTCCAAACTGCTCTATAAAAAGAAAGTTTCATCTCTATTAGTTGAGGACACTCATCACAAAGAAGTTTCTGAGAATGCTTCTGTCTAGATTTTATATGAAGATATTCCCGTTTCCAACGAAATCTTCACAGTTATCCAAATATCGACTTGCAGATTCTACAAAAAGAGTGTTTCCAAACTGCTCTATCAAAAGAAAGTTTCAACTCTGTTAGTTGAGGACACACATGCCAAATAAGTTTCGGAGAATGCTTCTGTGTAGATTTAATGGGGAGATATTTCGTTTTTCACCATAGGCCCGAATGCGCTCGAAATATCCACTTCCAGACACTACAGAAAGAGGGTTGCCAACCTGCTCTATGAAAGGGAATGTTCAGCTCCGTGAATTGAATGCAGATTTCACAAAGTAGTTTCTGACAGTGCTTCTGTCTAGATTTCAGATGAAGATATTCCCGTTTCCCATGAAATCGTTAGAACTATCTAGATATCCACTTACAGATTCCACAAAAAGAGTGTTTCCAAACTGCTCTATTAAAAGAAAGGTTCAACTCTGTAAGTTGAGGACACTCATCACAAAGAAGTTTCTGAGAATGCTTTTGTAAAGGTTTTATATGAAGATATTCCCGTTTCCTATGAAATCTTCACAGTTATCCAAATATCCACTTGAAGATTCTACAAAAAGAGTGTTTCCAAACTGCTGTAGCAAAAGAAATGTTGAACTCTGTTAGTTGAGGACAAACATCACAAAGAAGTTTCTGAGAATGCTTCTGTCAAGATTTTATATGAAGATATTACCGTTTCCAACGAAATCTTTACAGTTATCCAAATATCCACTTGCAGATTCTACAAAAAGAGTGTTTCCAAACTGCTATATCAAAAGAAATGATCAAGTCTGTTAGTGGAGTAAACTCATCCCAAATATGTTTCTTAGAATGCTTTTGTCTAGATTTTATGGGATGATATTTCCTTTTTCACCATAGGCCTGAAAGCGCTCGAAAAGTCCACTTCCAGATACTACAAAAAGACTGTTTCAAACCTACTCTATGAAAGGGAATGTTCAGGTCTGTGACTTGAATGCAGATATCACAAAGTAGTTTCTGACAGCCCTTCTGTCTAGATTTTAGATGAAGATATTCCCGTTTCCAACGAAATCATCACAGTTATCCAAATATCCACTTATAGATTCTACAAAAACAGTGTTTCCACACTGCTGTATCCAAAGAAAGGTTCAACTCTGTTAGTTGAGGACACACATCACAAAGAAGTTTCTGAGAATGCTTCTGTCTAGATTTTATATGAAGATATTCTCGTTTCCAATGAAATCTTCACAGTTATGCAAATATCCACTTGAAGATTCTACAAAAAGAGTGTTTCCAAACTGCTGTAGCAAAAGAAATGTTGAACTCTGTTAGTTGAGGACAAACATCACAAAGAAGTTTCTGAGAATGCTTCTGTCTAGATTTTAGATGGAGATATTCCCGTTTCCAACGAAATCATCACAGTTAAACAAATATCCACTTGCAGATTCTACAAAAAGAGTGTTTCCAAACTGCTCTATCCAAAGAAAGGTTCAACTCTGTTAGTTGAGGACACACATCACAAAGAAGTTTCTGAGAATGCTTCTGTCTAGATTTTAAATGAAGATATTCCCATTTCCAATGAAATCCTCATAGCAAACCCATTATAAACTTACAGATTCTACAAAAAGAGTGATTCCAAATTGCTGTATCAAAAGAAAGGTTGAACTCTGTTAGTTCAGGACACACATCACAAAGAAGTTTCTGAGAATGCTTCTGTCTAGATTTTACATGAAGACATTCCCGTTTCCTACGAAATCTTCACAAGTTTCCAAATATCCTCTTGCAGATTCTACAAAAAGAGTGTTTCCAAACTGCTGTATCAAAAGAAAGGTTCAGCTCTCTTAGTTGACGACACACATCCCAAATAAGATTCTGAGAAAGCCTCTGTCTCGTTTTTATGGGAAGATACTTCCTTTTTCACCGTAGGCCTGAAAGCGCTCGAAATGTCCACTTCCAGATACTGCAGAAAGAGTGTTTCAAACCTGCTCTATGAAACGGAATGTTCAGCTCTGAGGCTTGAATGCAGATATCACAAAGTAGTTTCTGACAGTGCTTCTGTCTAGATTTTAGAAGAAGATATTCCCGTTTCCAATGAAATCGTTAGAACTATCTTGATATCCACATACAGATTCTACAAAAAGAGTTTTTCCAAACTGCTCTATAAAAAAAAAGGTTCAACTCTGTTAGTTGAGGACACTCATCACAAAGAAGTTTCTGAGAATGCTTCTGTCTAGATTTTATATGAAGATTTTCCCGTTTCCAATGAAATCTTCACAGTTATCCAAACATCGACTTGCAGATTCTACAAAAAGAGTGTTTCCAAACTGCTCTATCAAAAGAAAGTATCAACTCTGTTAGTTGAGGACACACATGCCAAATAAGTTTCGGATAATGCTTCTGTGTAGATTTAATGGGGAGATATTTCGTTTTTCACCATAGGCCCGAATGCGCTCGAAATGTCCACTTCCAGACACTACAGAAAGAGGGTTTCCAACCTGCTCAATGAAAGGGAATGTTCAGCTCCGTGAGTTGAATGTAGATATCACAAAGTAGTTTCTGACAGTGCTTCTGTCTAGATTTCAGATGAAGATATTCCCGTTTCCAATGAAATCGTTAGAACTATCTAGATATCCACTTACAGATTCTACAAAAAGAGTGTTTCGAAAGTGCTCTGTCAAAAGAAAGGTTCAACTCTGTTAGTTGAGGACACTCATCACGAAGAAGTTTCTGAGAATGCTTTTGTCAAGATTTTATATGAAGGTATTCCCGTTTCCAACGAAATCTTCACAGTTATCCAAATATCCACTTGAAGATTCTACAAAAAGATTGTTTCCAAACTGCTGTAGCAAAAGAAATGTTGAACTCTGTTAGTTGAGGACAAACATCACAAAGAGGTTTCTGAGAAAGCTTCTGTCAAGATTTTATATGAAGATATTACCGTTTCCAACGAAATCTTTACAGTTATCCAAATATCCACTTGCAGATTCTACAAAAAGAGTGTTTCCAAACTGCCATATCAAAAGAAATGATCAAGTCTGTTAGTGGAGTAAACTCATCCTAAATAAGTTTCTTAGAATGCTTTTGTCTAGATTTTATGGGATGATAATTCCTTTTTCACCATAGGCCTGAAAGCGCTCGAAATGTCCACTTCCAGATACTACAGAAAGACTGTTTCAAACCTACTCTATGAAAGGGAATGTTCAGCTCTGTGACTTGAATGCAGATATCACAAAGTAGTTTCTGACAGCCCTTCTGTCTAGATTTTAGATGAAGATATTCCCGTTTCCAACGAAATCATGACAGTTATCCAAATATCCACTTACAGATTCTACAAAAACAGTGTTTCCAAACTGCTGTATCCAAAGAAAGGTTCAACTCTGTTAGTTGAGGACACACATCACAAAGAAGTTTCTGAGAATGCTTCTGTCTAGATTTTATATGAAGATATTCCCGTTTCCAATGAAATCTTCACAGTTATGCAAATATCCACTTGAAGATTCTACAAAAAGAGTGTTTCCAAACTGCTGTAGCAAAAGAAAGGTTGAACTCTGTTAGTTGAGGACAAACATCACAAAGAAGTTTCTGAGAATGCTTCTGTCTAGATTTTAGATGAAGATATTCCCGTTTCCAACAAAATCATCACAGTTAAACAAATATCCACTTACAGATTCTACAAAAAGAGTGTTTCCAAACTGCTCTATCCAAAGAAAGGTTCAACTCTGTTAGTTGAGGACACACATCACAAAGAAGTTTCTGAGAATGCTTCTGTCTAGATTTTAAATGAAGATATTCCCGTTTCCAACGAAATCCTCAGAGCTGTCCCAATATCCACTTACAGATTCTACAAAAAGAGTGTTTCCAAACTGCTGTATCAAAAGAAAGGTTCAACTCTGTTAGTTGAGGACACACATCACAAAGAAGTTTCTGAGAATGCTTCTGTCTAGATTTTACATGAAGATATTCCCGTTTCCTATGAAATCTTCACATCTTTCCAAATATCCACTTGCAGATTCTACAAAAAGAGTGTTTCCAAACTGCTGTATCAAAAGAAAGGTTCAACTCTCTTAGTTGAGGACACACATCCCAAATAAGTTTCTGAGAAATCCTCTGTCTCGTTTTTATGGGAAGATACTTCCTTTTTCACCGTAGGCCTGAAAGCGCTCGAAATGTCCACTTGCAGATACTGCAGAAAGAGTGTTTCAAACTTGCTCTATGAAACGGAATGTTCAGCTCTGAGGCTTGAATGCAGATATCACAAAGTAGTTTCTGACAGTGCTTCTGTCTAGATTTTAGAAGATATTCAGGTTTCCAATGAAATCGTTAGAACTATCTTGATATCCACATACAGATTCTACAAAAAGAGTGTTTCCAAACTGCTCTATAAAAAGAAAGTTTCATCTCTATTAGTTGAGGACACTCATCACAAAGAAGTTTCTGAGAATGCTTCTGTCTAGATTTTATATGAAGATATTCCCGTTTCCAACGAAATCTTCACAGTTATCCAAATATCGACTTGCAGATTCTACAAAAAGAGTGTTTCCAAACTGCTCTATCAAAAGAAAGTTTCAACTCTGTTAGTTGAGGACACACATGACAAATAAGTTTCGGAGAATGCTTCTGTGTAGATTTAATGGGGAGATATTTCGTTTTTCACCATAGGCCCGAATGCGCTCGAAATGTCCACTTCCAGACACTACAGAAAGAGGGTTGCCAACCTGCTCTATGAAAGGGAATGTTCAGCTCCGTGAATTGAATGCAGATTTCACAAAGTAGTTTCTGACAGTGCTTCTGTCTAGATTTCAGATGAAGATATTCCCGTTTCCCATGAAATCGTTAGAACTATCTAGATATCCACTTACAGATTCTACAAAAAGAGTGTTTCGAAAGTGCTCTGTCAAAAGAAAGGTTCAACTCTGTTAGTTGAGGACACTCATCACGAAGAAGTTTCTGAGAATGCTTTTGTCAAGATTTTATATGAAGATATTCCCGTTTCCTATGAAATCTTCACAGTTATCCAAATATCCACTTGAAGATTCTACAAAAAGAGTGTTTCCAAACTGCTGTAGCAAAAGAAATGTTGAACTCTGTTAGTTGAGGACAAACATCACAAAGAAGTTTCTGAGAATGCTTCTGTCAAGATTTTATATGAAGATATTACCGTTTCCAACGAAATCTTCACAGTTATCCAAATATCCACTTGCAGATTCTACAAAAAGAGTGTTTCCAAACTGCTATATCAAAAGAAATGATCAAGTCTGTTAGTGGAGTAAACTCATCCTAAATATGTTTCTTAGAATGCTTCTGTCTAGATTTTATGGGATGATACTTCCTTTTTCACCATAGGCCTGAAAGCGCTCGAAATGTCCACTTCCAGATACTACAGAAAGACTGTTTCAAACCTACTCTATGAAAGGGAATGTTCAGCTCTGTGACTTGAATGCAGATATCACAAAGTAGTTTCTGACAGCCCTTCTGTCTAGATTTTAGATGAAGATATTCCCGTTTCCAACGAAATCATCACAGTTATCCAAATATCCACTTACAGATTCTACAAAAACAGTTTCCAAACTGCTGTATCCAAAGAAAGGTTCAACTCTGTTAGTTGAGGAAACACATCACAAAGAAGTTTCTGAGAATGCTTCTGTCTAGATTTTATATGAAGATATTCCCGTTTCCAATGAAATCTTCACAGTTAGGCAAATATCCACTTGAAGATTCTACAAAAAGAGTGTTTCCAAACTGCTGTAGCAAAAGAAATGTTGAACTCTGTTAGTTGAGGACAAACATCACGAAGAAGTTTCTGAGAATGCATCTGTCTAGATTTTAGATGAAGATATTCCCGTTTCCAACGAAATCCTCAGAGCTCTCCCAATATCCACTTACAGATTCTACAAAAAGAGTGTTTCCAAACTGCTGTAGCAAAAGAAAGGTTCAACTCTGTTAGTTGAGGACACACATCACAAAGAAGTTTCTGAGAATGCTTCTGTCTAGATTTTACATGAAGATATTCCCGTTTCCTATGAAATCTTCACAGCTTTCCAAATATCCACTTGCAGATTCTACAAAAAGAGTGTTTCCAAACTGCTGTATCAAAAGAAAGGTTCAACTCTCTTAGTTGAGGACACACATCCCAAATAAGTTTCTGAGAAATCCTCTGTCTCGTTTTTATGGGAAGATACTTCCTTTTTCACCGTAGGCCTGAAAGCGCTCGAAATGTCCACTTGCAGATACAGCAGAAAGAGTGTTTCAAACCTGCTCTATGAAACGGAATGTTCAGCTCTGAGGCTTGAATGCAGATATCACAAAGTAGTTTCTGACAGTGCTTCTGTCTAGATTTTAGAAGATAATCAGGTTTCCAATGAAATCGTTAGAACTATCTTGATATCCACATACAGATTCTACAAAAAGAGTGTTTCCAAACTGCTCTATAAAAAGAAAGTTTCATCTCTATTAGTTGAGGACACTCATCACAAAGAAGTTTCTGAGAATGCTTCTGTCTAGATTTTATATGAAGATATTCCCGTTTCCAACGAAATCTTCACAGTTATCCAAATATCGACTTGCAGATTCTACAAAAAGAGTGTTTCCAAACTGCTCTATCAAAAGAAAGTTTCAACTCTGTTAGTTGAGGACACACATGCCAAATAAGTTTCGGAGAATGCTTCTGTGTAGATTTAATGGGGAGATAATTCGTTTCTCACCATGAGCCCGAATGCGCTCGAAATGTCCACTTCCAGACACTACAGAAAGAGGGTTGCCAACCTGCTCTATGAAAGGGAATGTTCAGCTCCGTGAATTGAATGCAGATTTCACAAAGTAGTTTCTGACAGTGCTTCTGTCTAGATTTCAGATGAAGATATTCCCGTTTCCCATGAAATCGTTAGAACTATCTAGATATCCACTTACAGATTCTACAAAAAGAGTGTTTCGAAAGTGCTCTGTCAAAAGAAAGGTTCAACTCTGTTAGTTGAGGACACTCATCACGAAGAAGTTTCTGAGAATGCTTTTGTCAAGATTTTATATGAAGATATTCCCGTTTCCTATGAAATCTTCACAGTTATCCAAATATCCACTTGAAGATTCTACAAAAAGAGTGTTTCCAAACTGCTGTAGCAAAAGAAATGTTGAACTCTGTTAGTTGAGGACAAACATCACAAAGAAGTTTCTGAGAATGCTTCTGTCAATATTTTATATGAAGATATTACCGTTTCCAACGAAATCTTCACAGTTATCCAAATATCCACTTGCAGATTCTACAAAAAGAGTGTTTCCAAACTGCTATATCAAAAGAAATGATCAAGTCTGTTAGTGGAGTAAACTCATCCTAAATATGTTTCTTAGAATGCTTCTGTCTAGATTTTATGGGATGATACTTCCTTTTTCACCATAGGCCTGAAAGCGCTCGAAATGTCCACTTCCAGATACTACAGAAAGACTGTTTCAAACCTACTCTATGAAAGGGAATGTTCAGCTCTGTGACTTGAATGCAGATATCACAAAGTAGTTTCTGACAGCCCTTCTGTCTAGATTTTAGATGAAGATATTCCCGTTTCCAACGAAATCATCACAGTTATCCAAATATCCACTTACAGATTCTACAAAAACAGTTTCCAAACTGCTGTATCCAAAGAAAGGTTCAACTCTGTTAGTTGAGGAAACACATCACAAAGAAGTTTCTGAGAATGCTTCTGTCTAGATTTTATATGAAGATATTCCCGTTTCCAATGAAATCTTCACAGTTAGGCAAATATCCACTTGAAGATTCTACAAAAAGAGTGTTTCCAAACTGCTGTAGCAAAAGAAATGTTGAACTCTGTTAGTTGAGGACAAACATCACAAAGAAGTTTCTGAGAATGCTTCTGTCTAGATTTTAGATGAAGATATTCCCGTTTCCAACGAAATCCTCAGAGCTCTCCCAATATCCACTTACAGATTCTACAAAAAGAGTGTTTCCAAACTGCTGTAGCAAAAGAAAGGTTCAACTCTGTTAGTTGAGGACACACATCACAAAGAAGTTTCTGAGAATGCTTCTGTCTAGATTTTACATGAAGATATTCCCGTTTCCTATGAAATCTTCACAGCTTTCCAAATATCCACTTGCAGATTCTACAAAAAGAGTGTTTCCAAACTGCTGTATCAAAAGAAAGGTTCAACTCTCTTAGTTGAGGACACACATCCCAAATAAGTTTCTGAGAAATCTTCTGTCTCGTTTTTATGGGAGGATACTTCCTTTTTCACCGTAGGCCTGAAAGCGCTCGAAATGTCCACTTGCAGATACTGCAGAAAGAGTGTTTCAAACCTGCTCTATGAAACGGAATGTTCAGCTCTGAGGCTTGAATGCAGATATCACAAAGTAGTTTCTGACAGTGCTTCTGTCTAGATTTCAGAAGAAGATATTCCCGTTTCCAATGAAATCGTTAGAACTATCTTGATATCCACATACAGATTCTACAAAAAGAGTGTTTCCAAACTGCTCTAGAAAAAGAAAGGTTCAACTCTGTTAGTTGAGGACACTCATCACAAAGAAGTTTCTGAGAATGCTTCTGTCTAGATTTTACATGAAGATATTCCCGTTTCCTATGAAATCTTCACAGCTTTCCAAATATCCACTTGCAGATTCTACAAAAAGAGTGTTTCCAAACTGCTGTATCAAAAGAAAGGTTCAACTCTCTTAGTTGAGGACACACATCCCAAATAAGTTTCTGAGAAATCCTCTGTCTCGTTTTTATGGGAAGATACTTCCTTTTTCACCGTAGGCCTGAAAGCGCTCGAAATGTCCACTTGCAGATACAGCAGAAAGAGTGTTTCAAACCTGCTCTATGAAACGGAATGTTCAGCTCTGAGGCTTGAATGCAGATATCACAAAGTAGTTTCTGACAGTGCTTCTGTCTAGATTTTAGAAGATAATCAGGTTTCCAATGAAATCGTTAGAACTATCTTGATATCCACATACAGATTCTACAAAAAGAGTGTTTCCAAACTGCTCTATAAAAAGAAAGTTTCATCTCTATTAGTTGAGGACACTCATCACAAAGAAGTTTCTGAGAATGCTTCTGTCTAGATTTTATATGAAGATATTCCCGTTTCCAACGAAATCTTCACAGTTATCCAAATATCGACTTGCAGATTCTACAAAAAGAGTGTTTCCAAACTGCTCTATCAAAAGAAAGTTTCAACTCTGTTAGTTGAGGACACACATGCCAAATAAGTTTCGGAGAATGCTTCTGTGTAGATTTAATGGGGAGATAATTCGTTTCTCACCATGAGCCCGAATGCGCTCGAAATGTCCACTTCCAGACACTACAGAAAGAGGGTTGCCAACCTGCTCTATGAAAGGGAATGTTCAGCTCCGTGAATTGAATGCAGATTTCACAAAGTAGTTTCTGACAGTGCTTCTGTCTAGATTTCAGATGAAGATATTCCCGTTTCCCATGAAATCGTTAGAACTATCTAGATATCCACTTACAGATTCTACAAAAAGAGTGTTTCGAAAGTGCTCTGTCAAAAGAAAGGTTCAACTCTGTTAGTTGAGGACACTCATCACGAAGAAGTTTCTGAGAATGCTTTTGTCAAGATTTTATATGAAGATATTCCCGTTTCCTATGAAATCTTCACAGTTATCCAAATATCCACTTGAAGATTCTACAAAAAGAGTGTTTCCAAACTGCTGTAGCAAAAGAAATGTTGAACTCTGTTAGTTGAGGACAAACATCACAAAGAAGTTTCTGAGAATGCTTCTGTCAATATTTTATATGAAGATATTACCGTTTCCAACGAAATCTTCACAGTTATCCAAATATCCACTTGCAGATTCTACAAAAAGAGTGTTTCCAAACTGCTATATCAAAAGAAATGATCAAGTCTGTTAGTGGAGTAAACTCATCCTAAATATGTTTCTTAGAATGCTTCTGTCTAGATTTTATGGGATGATACTTCCTTTTTCACCATAGGCCTGAAAGCGCTCGAAATGTCCACTTCCAGATACTACAGAAAGACTGTTTCAAACCTACTCTATGAAAGGGAATGTTCAGCTCTGTGACTTGAATGCAGATATCACAAAGTAGTTTCTGACAGCCCTTCTGTCTAGATTTTAGATGAAGATATTCCCGTTTCCAACGAAATCATCACAGTTATCCAAATATCCACTTACAGATTCTACAAAAACAGTTTCCAAACTGCTGTATCCAAAGAAAGGTTCAACTCTGTTAGTTGAGGAAACACATCACAAAGAAGTTTCTGAGAATGCTTCTGTCTAGATTTTATATGAAGATATTCCCGTTTCCAATGAAATCTTCACAGTTAGGCAAATATCCACTTGAAGATTCTACAAAAAGAGTGTTTCCAAACTGCTGTAGCAAAAGAAATGTTGAACTCTGTTAGTTGAGGACAAACATCACAAAGAAGTTTCTGAGAATGCTTCTGTCTAGATTTTAGATGAAGATATTCCCGTTTCCAACGAAATCCTCAGAGCTCTCCCAATATCCACTTACAGATTCTACAAAAAGAGTGTTTCCAAACTGCTGTAGCAAAAGAAAGGTTCAACTCTGTTAGTTGAGGACACACATCACAAAGAAGTTTCTGAGAATGCTTCTGTCTAGATTTTACATGAAGATATTCCCGTTTCCTATGAAATCTTCACAGCTTTCCAAATATCCACTTGCAGATTCTACAAAAAGAGTGTTTCCAAACTGCTGTATCAAAAGAAAGGTTCAACTCTCTTAGTTGAGGACACACATCCCAAATAAGTTTCTGAGAAATCTTCTGTCTCGTTTTTATGGGAGGATACTTCCTTTTTCACCGTAGGCCTGAAAGCGCTCGAAATGTCCACTTGCAGATACTGCAGAAAGAGTGTTTCAAACCTGCTCTATGAAACGGAATGTTCAGCTCTGAGGCTTGAATGCAGATATCACAAAGTAGTTTCTGACAGTGCTTCTGTCTAGATTTCAGAAGAAGATATTCCCGTTTCCAATGAAATCGTTAGAACTATCTTGATATCCACATACAGATTCTACAAAAAGAGTGTTTCCAAACTGCTCTAGAAAAAGAAAGGTTCAACTCTGTTAGTTGAGGACACTCATCACAAAGAAGTTTCTGAGAATGCTTCTGTCTGGATTTTATATGAAGATATTCCCGTTTCCAACGAAATCTTCACAGTTATCCAAACATCGACTTGCAGATTCTACAAAAAGAGTGTTTCCAAACTGCTCTATCAAAAGAAAGTTTCAACTCTGTTAGTTGAGGACACACATCCCAAATAAGTTTCTGAGAACGCTTCTGTGTAGATTTAAAGGGGAGATATTTCGTTTTTCACCATAGGCCCGAATGCGCTCGAAATGTCCACTTCCAGACACTACAGAAAGAGGGTTTCCAACCTGCTCTATGAAAGGGAATGTTCACCTCTGTGACTTGAATGCAGATATCACAAAGTAGTTTCTGACAGTGCTTCTGTCTAGAATTTAGATGAAGATATTCCCGTTTCCAACGAAATCCTTAGGACTATCTAGATATCCAATTACAGATTCCACAAAAAGAGTGTTTCCAAACTGCTCTATTAAAAGAAAGGTTCAACTCTGTAAGTTGAGGACACTCATCACAAAGAAGTTTCTGAGAATGCTTTTGTAAAGGTTTTATATGAAGATATTCCCGTTTCCTATGAAATCTTCACAGTTATCCAAATATCCACTTGAAGATTCTACCAAAAGAGTGTTTCCAAACTGCTGTAGCAAAAGAAATGTTGAACTCTGTTAGTTGAGGACAAACATCACAAAGAAGTTTCTGAGAATGCTTCTGTCAAGATTTTATATGAAGATATTACCGTTTCCAACGAAATCTTTACAGTTATCCAAATATCCACTTGCAGATTCTACAAAAAGAGTGTTTCCAAACTGCTATATCAAAAGAAATGATCAAGTCTGTTAGTGGAGTAAACTCATCCCAAATATGTTTCTTAGAATGCTTTTGTCTAGATTTTATGGGATGATATTTCCTTTTTCACCATAGGCCTGAAAGCGCTCGAAAAGTCCACTTCCAGATACTACAAAAAGACTGTTTCAAACCTACTCTATGAAAGGGAATGTTCAGCTCTGTGACTTGAATGCAGATATCACAAAGTAGTTTCTGACAGCCCTTCTGTCTAGATTTTAGATGAAGATATTCCCGTTTCCAACGAAATCATCAAAGTTATCCAAATATCCACTTATAGATTCTACAAAAACAGTGTTTCCACACTGCTGTATCCAAAGAAAGGTTCAACTCTGTTAGTTGAGGACACACATCACAAAGAAGTTTCTGAGAATGCTTCTGTCTAGATTTTATATGAAGATATTCCCGTTTCCAATGAAATCTTCACAGTTATGCAAATATGCACTTGAAGATTCTACAAAAAGAGTGTTTCCAAACTGCTGTAGCAAAAGAAATGTTGAACTCTGTTAGTTGAGGACAAACATCACAAAGAAGTTTCTGAGAATGCTTCTGTCTAGATTTTAGATGGAGATATTCCCGTTTCCAACGAAATCATCACAGTTAAACAAATATCCACTTGCAGATTCTACAAAAAGAGTGTTTCCAAACTGCTCTATCCAAAGAAAGGTTCAACTCTGTTAGTTGAGGACACACATCACAAAGAAGTTTCTGAGAATGCTTCTGTCTAGATTTTAAATGAAGATATTCCCATTTCCAATGAAATCCTCATAGCCAACCCATTATAAACTTACAGATTCTACAAAAAGAGTGATTCCAAATTGCTGTATCAAAAGAAAGGTTGAACTCTGTTAGTTCAGGACACACATCACAAAGAAGTTTCTGAGAATGCTTCTGTCTAGATTTTACATGAAGACATTCCCGTTTCCTACGAAATCTTCACAACTTTCCAAATATCCTCTTGCAGATTCTACAAAAAGAGTGTTTCCAAACTGCTGTATCAAAAGAAAGGTTCAGCTCTCTTAGTTGACGACACACATCCCAAATAAGATTCTGAGAAAGCCTCTGTCTCGTTTTTATGGGAAGATACTTCCTTTTTCACCGTAAGCCTGAAAGCGCTCGAAATGTCCACTTCCAGATACTGCAGAAAGAGTGTTTCAAACCTGCTCTATGAAACGGAATGTTCAGCTCTGAGGCTTGAATGCAGATATCACAAAGTAGTTTCTGACAGTGCTTCTGTCTAGATTTTAGAAGAAGATATTCCCGTTTCCAATGAAATCGTTAGAACTATCTTGATATCCACATACAGATTCTACAAAAAGAGTTTTTCCAAACTGCTCTATAAAAAAAAAGGTTCAACTCTGTTAGTTGAGGACACTCATCACAAAGAAGTTTCTGAGAATGCTTCTGTCTAGATTTTATATGAAGATTTTCCCGTTTCCAATGAAATCTTCACAGTTATCCAAACATCGACTTGCAGATTCTACAAAAAGAGTGTTTCCAAACTGCTCTATCAAAAGAAAGTATCAACTCTGTTAGTTGAGGACACACATGCCAAATAAGTTTCGGAGAATGCTTCTGTGTAGATTTAATGGGGAGATATTTCGTTTTTCACCATAGGCCCGAATGCGCTCGAAATGTCCACTTCCAGACACTACAGAAAGAGGGTTTCCAACCTGCTCAATGAAAGGGAATGTTCAGCTCCGTGAGTTGAATGTAGATATCACAAAGTAGTTTCTGACAGTGCTTCTGTCTAGATTTCAGATGAAGATATTCCCGTTTCCAATGAAATCGTTAGAACTATCTAGATATCCACTTACAGATTCTACAAAAAGAGTGTTTCGAAAGTGCTCTGTCAAAAGAAAGGTTCAACTCTGTTAGTTGAGGACACTCATCACGAAGAAGTTTCTGAGAATGCTTTTGTCAAGATTTTATATGAAGGTATTCCCGTTTCCAATGAAATCTTCACAGTTATCCAAATATCCACTTGAAGATTCTACAAAAAGAGTGTTTCCAAACTGCTGTAGCAAAAGAAATGTTGAACTCTGTTAGTTGAGGACAAACATCACAAAGAGGTTTCTGAGAAAGCTTCTGTCAAGATTTTATATGAAGATATTACCGTTTCCAACGAAATCTTTACAGTTATCCAAATATCCACTTGCAGATTCTACAAAAAGAGTGTTTCCAAACTGCCATATCAAAAGAAATGATCAAGTCTGTTAGTGGAGTAAACTCATCCTAAATAAGTTTCTTAGAATGCTTTTGTCTAGATTTTATGGGATGATAATTCCTTTTTCACCATAGGCCTGAAAGCGCTCGAAATGTCCACTTCCAGATACTACAGAAAGACTGTTTCAAAGCTACTCTATGAAAGGGAATGTTCAGCTCTGTGACTTGAATGCAGATATCACAAAGTAGTTTCTGACAGCCCTTCTGTCTAGATTTTAGATGAAGATATTCCCGTTTCCAACGAAATCATGACAGTTATCCAAATATCCACTTACAGATTCTACAAAAACAGTGTTTCCAAACTGCTGTATCCAAAGAAAGGTTCAACTCTGTTAGTTGAGGACACACATCACAAAGAAGTTTCTGAGAATGCTTCTGTCTAGATTTTATATGAAGATATTCCCGTTTCCAATGAAATCTTCACAGTTATGCAAATATCCACTTGAAGATTCTACAAAAAGAGTGTTTCCAAACTGCTGTAGCAAAAGAAATGTTGAACTCTGTTAGTTGAGGACAAACATCACAAAGAAGTTTCTGAGAATGCTTCTGTCTAGATTTTAGATGAAGATATTCCCGTTTCCAACAAAATCATCACAGTTAAACAAATATCCACTTACAGATTCTACAAAAAGAGTGTTTCCAAACTGCTCTATCCAAAGAAAGGTTCAACTCTGTTAGTTGAGGACACACATCACAAAGAAGTTTCTGAGAATGCTTCTGTCTAGATTTTAAATGAAGATATTCCCGTTTCCAACGAAATCCTCAGAGCTGTCCCAATATCCACTTACAGATTCTACAAAAAGAGTGTTTCCAAACTGCTGTATCAAAAGAAAGGTTCAACTCTGTTAGTTGAGGACACACATCACAAAGAAGTTTCTGAGAATGCTTCTGTCTAGATTTTACATGAAGATATTCCCGTTTCCTATGAAATCTTCACATCTTTCCAAATATCCACTTGCAGATTCTACAAAAAGAGTGTTTCCAAACTGCTGTATCAAAAGAAAGGTTCAACTCTCTTAGTTGAGGACACACACCCCAATTAAGTTTCTGAGAAATCCTCTGTCTCGTTTTTATGGGAAGATACTTCCTTTTTCACCGTAGGCCTGAAAGCGCTCGAAATGTCCACTTGCAGATACTGCAGAAAGAGTGTTTCAAACCTGCTCTATGAAACGGAATGTTCAGCTCTGAGGCTTGAATGCAGATATCACAAAGTAGTTTCTGACAGTGCTTCTGTCTAGATTTTAGAAGATATTCAGGTTTCCAATGAAATCGTTAGAACTATCTTGATATCCACATACAGATTCTACAAAAAGAGTGTTTCCAAACTGCTCTATAAAAAGAAAGTTTCATCTCTATTAGTTGAGGACACTCATCACAAAGAAGTTTCTGAGAATGCTTCTGTCTAGATTTTATATGAAGATATTCCCGTTTCCAACGAAATCTTCACAGTTATCCAAATATCGACTTGCAGATTCTACAAAAAGAGTGTTTCCAAACTGCTCTATCAAAAGAAAGTTTCAACTCTGTTAGTTGAGGACACACATGACAAATAAGTTTCGGAGAATGCTTCTGTGTAGATTTAATGGGGAGATATTTCGTTTTTCACCATAGGCCCCGAATGCGCTCGAAATGTCCACTTCCAGACACTACAGAAAGAGGGTTGCCAACCTGCTCTATGAAAGGGAATGTTCAGCTCCGTGAATTGAATGCAGATTTCACAAAGTAGTTTCTGACAGTGCTTCTGTCTAGATTTCAGATGAAGATATTCCCGTTTCCCATGAAATCGTTAGAACTATCTAGATATCCACTTACAGATTCTACAAAAAGAGTATTTCGAAAGTGCTCTGTCAAAAGAAAGGTTCAACTCTGTTAGTTGAGGACACTCATCACGAAGAAGTTTCTGAGAATGCTTTTGTCAAGATTTTATATGAAGATATTCCCGTTTCCTATGAAATTTTCACAGTTATCCAAATATCCACTTGAAGATTCTACAAAAAGAGTGTTTCCAAACTGCTGTAGCAAAAGAAATGTTGAACTCTGTTAGTTGAGGACAAACATCACAAAGAAGTTTCTGAGAATGCTTCTGTCAAGATTTTATATGAAGATATTACCGTTTCCAACGAAATCTTCACAGTTATCCAAATATCCACTTGCAGATTCTACAAAAAGAGTGTTTCCAAACTGCTATATCAAAAGAAATGATCAAGTCTGTTAGTGGAGTAAACTCATCCTAAATATGTTTCTTAGAATGCTTCTGTCTAGATTTTATGGGATGATACTTCCTTTTTCACCATAGGCCTGAAAGCGTTCGAAATGTCCACTTCCAGATACTACAGAAAGACTGTTTCAAACCTACTCTATGAAAGGGAATGTTCAGCTCTGTGACTTGAATGCAGATATCACAAAGTAGTTTCTGACAGCCCTTCTGTCTAGATTTTAGATGAAGATATTCCCGTTTCCAACGAAATCATCACAGTTATCCAAATATCCACTTACAGATTCTACAAAAACAGTTTCCAAACTGCTGTATCCAAAGAAAGGTTCAACTCTGTTAGTTGAGGAAACACATCACAAAGAAGTTTCTGAGAATGCTTCTGTCTAGATTTTATATGAAGATATTCCCGTTTCCAATGAAATCTTCACAGTTAGGCAAATATCCACTTGAAGATTCTACAAAAAGAGTGTTTCCAAACTGCTGTAGCAAAAGAAATGTTGAACTCTGTTAGTTGAGGACAAACATCACAAAGAAGTTTCTGAGAATGCTTCTGTCTAGATTTTAGATGAAGATATTCCCGTTTCCAACGAAATCCTCAGAGCTCTCCCAATATCCACTTACAGATTCTACAAAAAGAGTGTTTCCAAACTGCTGTAGCAAAAGAAAGGTTCAACTCTGTTAGTTGAGGACACACATCACAAAGAAGTTTCTGAGAATGCTTCTGTCTAGATTTTACATGAAGATATTCCCGTTTCCTATGAAATCTTCACAGCTTTCCAAATATCCACTTGCAGATTCTACAAAAAGAGTGTTTCCAAACTGCTGTATCAAAAGAAAGGTTCAACTCTCTTAGTTGAGGACACACATCCCAAATAAGTTTCTGAGAAATCTTCTGTCTCGTTTTTATGGGAGGATACTTCCTTTTTCACCGTAGGCCTGAAAGCGCTCGAAATGTCCACTTGCAGATACTGCAGAAAGAGTGTTTCAAACCTGCTCTATGAAACGGAATGTTCAGCTCTGAGGCTTGAATGCAGATATCACAAAGTAGTTTCTGACAGTGCTTCTGTCTAGATTTTAGAAGAAGATATTCCCGGTTCCAATGAAATCGTTAGAACTATCTTGATATCCACATACAGATTCTACAAAAAGAGTGTTTCCAAACTGCTCTAGAAAAAGAAAGGTTCAACTCTGTTAGTTGAGGACACTCATCACAAAGAAGTTTCTGAGAATGCTTCTGTCTAGATTTTATATGAAGATATTCCCGTTTCCAACGAAATCTTCACAGTTATCCAAACATCGACTTGCAGATTCTACAAAAAGAGTGTTTCCAAACTGCTCTATCAAAAGAAAGTTTCAACTCTGTTAGTTGAGGACACACATCCCAAATAAGTTTCTGAGAACGCTTCTGTGTAGATTTAAAGGGGAGATATTTCGTTTTTCACCATAGGCCCGAGTGCGCTCGAAATGTCCACTTCCAGACACTACAGAATGAGGGTTTCCAACCTGCTCTATGAAAGGGAATGTTCACCTCTGTGACTTGAATGCAGATATCACAAAGTAGTTTCTGACAGTGCTTCTGTCTAGAATTTAGATGAAGATATTCCCGTTTCCAACGAAATCCTTAGGACTATCTAGATATCCAATTACAGATTCCACAAAAAGAGTGTTTCCAAACTGCTCTATTAAAAGAAAGGTTCAACTCTGTAAGTTGAGGACACTCATCACAAAGAAGTTTCTGAGAATGCTTTTGTAAAGGTTTTATATGAAGATATTCCCGTTTCCTATGAAATCTTCACAGTTATCCAAATATCCACTTGCAGATTCTACAAAAAGAGTGTTTCCAAACTGCCATATCAAAAGAAATGATCAAGTCTGTTAGTGGAGTAAACTCATCCTAAATAAGTTTCTTAGAATGCTTTTGTCTAGATTTTATGGGATGATAATTCCTTTTTCACCATAGGCCTGAAAGCGCTCGAAATGTCCACTTCCAGATACTACAGAAAGACTGTTTCAAACCTACTCTATGAAAGGGAATGTTCAGCTCTGTGACTTGAATGCAGATATCACAAAGTAGTTTCTGACAGCCCTTCTGTCTAGATTTTAGATGAAGATATTCCCGTTTCCAACGAAATCATGACAGTTATCCAAATATCCACTTACAGATTCTACAAAAACAGTGTTTCCAAACTGCTGTATCCAAAGAAAGGTTCAACTCTGTTAGTTGAGGACACACATCACAAAGAAGTTTCTGAGAATGCTTCTGTCTAGATTTTATATGAAGATATTCCCGTTTCCAATGAAATCTTCACAGTTATGCAAATATCCACTTGAAGATTCTACAAAAAGAGTGTTTCCAAACTGCTGTAGCAAAAGAAATGTTGAACTCTGTTAGTTGAGGACAAACATCACAAAGAAGTTTCTGAGAATGCTTCTGTCTAGATTTTAGATGAAGATATTCCCGTTTCCAACAAAATCATCACAGTTAAACAAATATCCACTTACAGATTCTACAAAAAGAGTGTTTCCAAACTGCTCTATCCAAAGAAAAGTTCAACTCTGTTAGTTGAGGACACACATCACAAAGAAGTTTCTGAGAATGCTTCTGTCTAGATTTTAAATGAAGATATTCCCGTTTCCAACGAAATCCTCAGAGCTGTCCCAATATCCACTTACAGATTCTACAAAAAGAGTGTTTCCAAACTGCTGTATCAAAAGAAAGGTTCAACTCTGTTAGTTGAGGACACACATCACAAAGAAGTTTCTGAGAATGCTTCTGTCTAGATTTTACATGAAGATATTCCCGTTTCCTATGAAATCTTCACATCTTTCCAAATATCCACTTGCAGATTCTACAAAAAGAGTGTTTCCAAACTGCTGTATCAAAAGAAAGGTTCAACTCTCTTAGTTGAGGACACACACCCCAATTAAGTTTCTGAGAAATCCTCTGTCTCGTTTTTATGGGAAGATACTTCCTTTTTCACCGTAGGCCTGAAAGCGCTCGAAATGTCCACTTGCAGATACTGCAGAAAGAGTGTTTCAAACCTGCTCTATGAAACGGAATGTTCAGCTCTGAGGCTTGAATGCAGATATCACAAAGTAGTTTCTGACAGTGCTTCTGTCTAGATTTTAGAAGATATTCAGGTTTCCAATGAAATCGTTAGAACTATCTTGATATCCACATACAGATTCTACAAAAAGAGTGTTTCCAAACTGCTCTATAAAAAGAAAGTTTCATCTCTATTAGTTGAGGACACTCATCACAAAGAAGTTTCTGAGAATGCTTCTGTCTAGATTTTATATGAAGATATTCCCGTTTCCAACGAAATCTTCAGTTATCCAAATATCGACTTGCAGATTCTACAAAAAGAGTGTTTCCAAACTGCTCTATCAAAAGAAAGTTTCAACTCTGTTAGTTGAGGACACACATGACAAATAAGTTTCGGAGAATGCTTCTGTGTAGATTTAATGGGGAGATATTTCGTTTTTCACCATAGGCCCGAATGCGCTCGAAATGTCCACTTCCAGACACTACAGAAAGAGGGTTGCCAACCTGCTCTATGAAAGGGAATGTTCAGCTCCGTGAATTGAATGCAGATTTCACAAAGTAGTTTCTGACAGTGCTTCTGTCTAGATTTCAGATGAAGATATTCCCGTTTCCCATGAAATCGTTAGAACTATCTAGATATCCACTTACAGATTCTACAAAAAGAGTGTTTCGAAAGTGCTCTGTCAAAAGAAAGGTTCAACTCTGTTAGTTGAGGACACTCATCACGAAGAAGTTTCTGAGAATGCTTTTGTCAAGATTTTATATGAAGATATTCCCGTTTCCTATGAAATCTTCACAGTTATCCAAATATCCACTTGAAGATTCTACAAAAAGAGTGTTTCCAAACTGCTGTAGCAAAAGAAATGTTGAACTCTGTTAGTTGAGGACAAACATCACAAAGAAGTTTCTGAGAATGCTTCTGTCAAGATTTTATATGAAGATATTACCGTTTCCAACGAAATCTTCACAGTTATCCAAATATCCACTTGCAGATTCTTCAAAAAGAGTGTTTCCAAACTGCTATATCAAAAGAAATGATCAAGTCTGTTAGTGGAGTAAACTCATCCTAAATATGTTTCTTAGAATGCTTCTGTCTAGATTTTATGGGATGATACTTCCTTTTTCACCATAGGCCTGAAAGCGTTCGAAATGTCCACTTCCAGATACTACAGAAAGACTGTTTCAAACCTACTCTATGAAAGGGAATGTTCAGCTCTGTGACTTGAATGCAGATATCACAAAGTAGTTTCTGACAGCCCTTCTGTCTAGATTTT
This sequence comes from Gorilla gorilla gorilla, assembly GCF_029281585.2. Lineage (NCBI taxonomy): Eukaryota > Metazoa > Chordata > Mammalia > Primates > Hominidae > Gorilla > Gorilla gorilla. The sequence continues at coordinate 20,048,207 of NC_073237.2, forward strand.
AGATGAAGATATGCCCGTTTCCAACGAAATCATCACAGTTATCCAAATATCCACTTACAGATTCTACAAAAACAGTTTCCAAACTGCTGTATCCAAAGAAAGGTTCAACTCTGTTAGTTGAGGAAACACATCACAAAGAAGTTTCTGAGAATGCTTCTGTCTAGATTTTATATGAAGATATTCCCGTTTCCAATGAAATCTTCACAGTTAGGCAAATATCCACTTGAAGATTCTACAAAAAGAGTGTTTCCAAACTGCTGTAGCAAAAGAAATGTTGAACTCTGTTAGTTGAGGACAAACATCACAAAGAAGTTTCTGAGAATGCTTCTGTCTAGATTTTAGATGAAGATATTCCCGTTTCCAACGAAATCCTCAGAGCTCTCCCAATATCCACTTACAGATTCTACAAAAAGAGTGTTTCCAAACTGCTGTAGCAAAAGAAAGGTTCAACTCTGTTAGTTGAGGACACACATCACAAGAAGTTTCTGAGAATGCTTCTGTCTAGATTTTACATGAAGATATTCCCGTTTCCTATGAAATCTTCACAGCTTTCCAAATATCCACTTGCAGATTCTACAAAAAGAGTGTTTCCAAACTGCTGTATCAAAAGAAAGGTTCAACTCTCTTAGTTGAGGACACACATCCCAAATAAGTTTCTGAGAAATCTTCTGTCTCGTTTTTATGGGAGGATACTTCCTTTTTCACCGTAGGCCTGAAAGCGCTCGAAATGTCCACTTGCAGATACTGCAGAAAGAGTGTTTCAAACCTGCTCTATGAAACGGAATGTTCAGCTCTGAGGCTTGAATGCAGATATCACAAAGTAGTTTCTGACAGTGCTTCTGTCTAGGTTTTAGAAGAAGATATTCCCGGTTCCAATGAAATCGTTAGAACTATCTTGATATCCACATACAGATTCTACAAAAAGAGTGTTTCCAAACTGCTCTAGAAAAAGAAAGGTTCAACTCTGTTAGTTGAGGACACTCATCACAAAGAAGTTTCTGAGAATGCTTCTGTCTAGATTTTATATGAAGATATTCCCGTTTCCAACGAAATCTTCACAGTTATCCAAACATCGACTTGCAGATTCTACAAAAAGAGTGTTTCCAAACTGCTCTATCAAAAGAAAGTTTCAACTCTGTTAGTTGAGGACACACATCCCAAATAAGTTTCTGAGAACGCTTCTGTGTAGATTTAAAGGGGAGATATTTCGTTTTTCACCATAGGCCCGAGTGCGCTCGAAATGTCCACTTCCAGACACTACAGAATGAGGGTTTCCAACTTGCTCTATGAAAGGGAATGTTCACCTCTGTGACTTGAATGCAGATATCACAAAGTAGTTTCTGACAGTGCTTCTGTCTAGAATTTAGATGAAGATATTCCCGTTTCCAACGAAATCCTTAGGACTATCTAGATATCCAATTACAGATTCCACAAAAAGAGTGTTTCCAAACTGCTCTATTAAAAGAAAGGTTCAACTCTGTAAGTTGAGGACACTCATCACAAAGAAGTTTCTGAGAATGCTTTTGTAAAGGTTTTATATGAAGATATTCCCGTTTCCTATGAAATCTTCACAGTTATCCAAATATCCACTTGAAGATTCTACCAAAAGAGTGTTTCCAAACTGCTGTAGCAAAAGAAATGTTGAACTCTGTTAGTTGAGGACAAACATCACAAAGAAGTTTCTGAGAATGCTTCTGTCAAGATTTTATATGAAGATATTACCGTTTCCAATGAAATCTTTACAGTTATCCAAATATCCACTTGCAGATTCTACAAAAAGAGTGTTTCCAAACTGCTATATCAAAAGAAATGATCAAGTCTGTTAGTGGAGTAAACTCATACCAAATATGTTTCTTAGAATGCTTTTGTCTAGATTTTATGGGATGATATTTCCTTTTTCACCATAGGCCTGAAAGCGCTCGAAATGTCCACTTCCAGATACTACAAAAAGACTGTTTCAAACCTACTCTATGAAAGGGAATGTTCAGCTCTGTGACTTGAATGCAGATATCACAAAGTAGTTTCTGACAGCCCTTCTGTCTAGATTTTAGATGAAGATATTCCCGTTTCCAACGAAATCATCACAGTTATCCAAATATCCACTTACAGATTCTACAAAAACAGTTTCCAAACTGCTGTATCCAAAGAAAGGTTCAACTCTGTTAGTTGAGGAAACACATCACAAAGAAGTTTCTGAGAATGCTTCTGTCTAGATTTTATATGAAGATATTCCCGTTTCCAATGAAATCTTCACAGTTAGGCAAATATCCACTTGAAGATTCTACAAAAAGAGTGTTACCAAACTGCTGTAGCAAAAGAAATGTTGAACTCTGTTAGTTGAGGACAAACATCACAAAGAAGTTTCTGAGAATGCTTCTGTCTAGATTTTAGATGAAGATATTCCCGTTTCCAACGAAATCCTCAGAGCTCTCCCAATATCCACTTACAGATTCTACAAAAAGAGTGTTTCCAAACTGCTGTAGCAAAAGAAAGGTTCAACTCTGTTAGTTGAGGACACACATCACAAAGAAGTTTCTGAGAGTGCTTCTGTCTAGATTTTACATGAAGATATTCCCGTTTCCTATGAAATCTTCACAGCTTTCCAAATATCCACTTGCAGATTCTACAAAAAGAGTGTTTCCAAACTGCTGTATCAAAAGAAAGGTTCAACTCTCTTAGTTGAGGACACACATCCCAAATAAGTTTCTGAGAAATCTTCTGTCTCGTTTTTATGGGAGGATACTTCCTTTTTCACCGTAGGCCTGAAAGCGCTCGAAATGTCCACTTGCAGATACTGCAGAAAGAGTGTTTCAAACCTGCTCTATGAAACGGAATGTTCAGCTCTGAGGCTTGAATGCAGATATCACAAAGTAGTTTCTGACAGTGCTTCTGTCTAGATTTTAGAAGAAGATATTCCCGGTTCCAATGAAATCGTTAGAACTATCTTGATATCCACATACAGATTCTACAAAAAGAGTGTTTCCAAACTGCTCTAGAAAAAGAAAGGTTCAACTCTGTTAGTTGAGGACACTCATCACAAAGAAGTTTCTGAGAATGCTTCTGTCTAGATTTTATATGAAGATATTCCCGTTTCCAACGAAATCTTCACAGTTATCCAAACATCGACTTGCAGATTCTACAAAAAGAGTGTTTCCAAACTGCTCTATCAAAAGAAAGTTTCAACTCTGTTAGTTGAGGACACACATCCCAAATAAGTTTCTGAGAACGCTTCTGTGTAGATTTAAAGGGGAGATATTTCGTTTTTCACCATAGGCCCGAATGCGCTCGAAATGTCCACTTCCAGACACTACAGAATGAGGGTTTCCAACCTGCTCTATGAAAGGGAATGTTCACCTCTGTGACTTGAATGCAGATATCACAAAGTAGTTTCTGACAGTGCTTCTGTCTAGAATTTAGATGAAGATATTCCCGTTTCCAACGAAATCCTTAGGACTATCTAGATATCCAATTACAGATTCCACAAAAAGAGTGTTTCCAAACTGCTCTATTAAAAGAAAGGTTCAACTCTGTAAGTTGAGGACACTCATCACAAAGAAGTTTCTGAGAATGCTTTTGTAAAGGTTTTATATGAAGATATTCCCGTTTCCTATGAAATCTTCACAGTTATCCAAATATCCACTTGAAGATTCTACCAAAAGAGTGTTTCCAAACTGCTGTAGCAAAAGAAATGTTGAACTCTGTTAGTTGAGGACAAACATCACAAAGAAGTTTCTGAGAATGCTTCTGTCAAGATTTTATATGAAGATATTACCGTTTCCAACGAAATCTTTACAGTTATCCAAATATCCACTTGCAGATTCTACAAAAAGAGTGTTTCCAAACTGCTATATCAAAAGAAATGATCAAGTCTGTTAGTGGAGTAAACTCATCCCAAATATGTTTCTTAGAATGCTTTTGTCTAGATTTTATGGGATGATATTTCCTTTTTCACCATAGGCCTGAAAGCGCTCGAAAAGTCCACTTCCAGATACTACAAAAAGACTGTTTCAAACCTACTCTATGAAAGGGAATGTTCAGCTCTGTGACTTGAATGCAGATATCACAAAGTAGTTTCTGACAGCCCTTCTGTCTAGATTTTAGATGAAGATATTCCCGTTTCCAACGAAATCATCACAGTTATCCAAATATCCACTAATAGATTCTACAAAAACAGTGTTTCCACACTGCTGTATCCAAAGAAAGGTTCAACTCTGTTAGTTGAGGAAACACATCACAAAGAAGTTTCTGAGAATGCTTCTGTCTAGATTTTAAACGAAGATATTGCCGTTTCCAACGAAATCGTTAGGACTATCTAGATATCCAATTACACATTCCACAAAAAGAGTGTTTCCAAACTGCTCTATCAAAAGAAAGGTGCAACTCTGTTAGTTGAGGACACTCATCACAAAGACGTTTCTGAGAATGCTTCTGTCTAGATTTTATATGAAGATATTCCCGTTTCCAACGAAATCTTCATGGTTATCCAAACATCGACTTCCAGATTATACAAAAAGATTGTTTCCAAACTGCTCTATCAAAAGAAAGGTATAATTCTGTTAGTTGAGGACACACATCCCAAATAAGTTTCTGAGGATGCTTCTGTCTAGATTTTATGGGAAGATATTTCGTTTTTTACCATAGGCCCGAAAGCGCTCGAAATGTCCACTTCCAGACACTACAGAAAGAGGGTTTCAAACCTGCTATATGAAAGGGAATGTTCAGCTCTGTGACTTAAATGCAGATATCACAAAGTAGTTTCTGAAAGTGCTTCTGTCTAGATTTCAGATGAAGATATTCCCGTTTCCAATGAAATCATTAGAACTATCTAGATATCCACTTACAGATTCTACAAAAAGAGTGTTTCCAAAGTGCTCTGTCAAAAGAAAGGTTCAACTCTGTTAGTTGAGGACACTCCTCACAAAGAAGTTTCTGAGAATGCTTCTGTCTAGATTTTATATGAAGATATTCCCGTTTCCAACGAAATCTTCACAGTTATCCAAATATCCACTTGAAGATTCTACAAAAAGTGTGTTTCCAAACTGCTGCAGCAAGAGTAATTTTGCGCTCTGTTAGTTGAGGACACACATCACAAAGAAGTTTCTGAGAATGCTTCTGTCTAGGTTTTATACGAAGATATTACCGTTTCCAACGAAATCTTCACAGTTATCCAAATATCCACTTGCAGAATCTACAAAAAGAGTGTTTCCAAACTGCTATATCAAAAGAAAGGATCAACTCTGTTAGTTGAGGAAACACATCCCAAATAAGTTTCTGAGAATGCTTCTGTCTAGATTTTATGGGATGATATTTCCTTTTTCACCATAGGCCTGAAATCGCTCGAAATGTCCACTTCCAGATACTACAGAAAGACTGTTTCAAACCTACTCTATGAATGGAAATGTTCAGCTCTGTGACTTGAATGCAGATATCGCAAAGTAGTTTCAGACAGCGCTTCTGTCTAGATTTTAGATGAAGGTATTCCCGTTTCCAACGAAATCATCACAGTTATCCAAATATCCACTTACATATTCTACAAAAAGAGTGTTTCCAAACTGCTCTATCCAAAGAAAGGTTCAACTCTGTTAGTTGAGGACACACATCACAAAGAAGTTTCTGAGAATGCTTCTGTCTAGATTTTAAATGAAGATATTCCCATTTCCAATGAAATCCTCATAGCAAACCCATTATAAACTTACAGATTCTACAAAAAGAGTGATTCCAAATTGCTGTATCAAAAGAAAGGTTGAACTCTGTTAGTTCAGGACACACATCACAAAGAAGTTTCTGAGAATGCTTCTGTCTAGATTTTACATGAAGACATTCCCGTTTCCTACGAAATCTTCACAACTTTCCAAATATCCTCTTGCAGATTCTACAAAAAGAGTGTTTCCAAACTGCTGTATCAAAAGAAAGTTTCAACTCTGTTAGTTGAGGACACACATCCCAAATAAGTTTCTGAGAACGCTTCTGTGTAGATTTAAAGGGGAGATATTTCGTTTTTCACCATAGGCCCGAATGCGCTCGAAATGTCCACTTCCAGACACTACAGAAAGAGGGTTTCCAACCTGCTCTATGAAAGGGAATGTTCACCTCTGTGACTTGAATGCAGATATCACAAAGTAGTTTCTGACAGTGCTTCTGTCTAGAATTTAGATGAAGATATTCCCGTTTCCAACGAAATCCTTAGGACTATCTAGATATCCAATTACAGATTCCACAAAAAGAGTGTTTCCAAACTGCTCTATAAAAAGAAAGGTTCAACTCTGTAAGTTGAGGACACTCATCACAAAGAAGTTTCTGAGAACGCTTTTGTAAAGGTTTTATATGAAGATATTCCCGTTTCCTATGAAATCTTCACAGTTATCCAAATATCCACTTGAAGATTCTACCAAAAGAGTGTTTCCAAACTGCTGTAGCAAAAGAAATGTTGAACTCTGTTAGTTGAGGACAAACATCACAAAGAAGTTTCTGAGAATGCTTCTGTCAAGATTTTATATGAAGATATTACCGTTTCCAACGAAATCTTTACAGTTATCCAAATATCCACTTGCAGATTCTACAAAAAGAGTGTTTCCAAACTGCTATATCAAAAGAAATGATCAAGTCTGTTAGTGGAGTAAACTCATCCCAAATATGTTTCTTAGAATGCTTTTGTCTAGATTTTATGGGATGATATTTCCTTTTTCACCATAGTCCTGAGAGCGCTCGAAAAGTCCACTTCCAGATACTACAAAAAGACTGTTTCAAACCTACTCTATGAAAGGGAATGTTCAGCTCTGTGACTTGAATGCAGATATCACAAAGTAGTTTCTGACAGCCCTTCTGTCTAGATTTTAGATGAAGATATTCCCGTTTCCAACGAAATCATCACAGTTATCCAAATATCCACTTATAGATTCTACAAAAACAGTGTTTCCACACTGCTGTATCCAAAGAAAGGTTCAACTCTGTTAGTTGAGGACACACATCACAAAGAAGTTTCTGAGAATGCTTCTGTCTAGATTTTATATGAAGATATTCCCGTTTCCAATGAAATCTTCACAGTTATGCAAATATCCACTTGAAGATTCTACAAAAAGAGTGTTTCCAAACTGCTGTAGCAAAAGAAATGTTGAACTCTGTTAGTTGAGGACAAACATCACAAAGAAGTTTCTGAGAATGCTTCTGTCTAGATTTTAGATGGAGATATTCCCGTTTCCAACGAAATCATCACAGTTAAACAAATATCCACTTGCAGATTCTACAAAAAGAGTGTTTCCAAACTGCTCTATCCAAAGAAAGGTTCAACTCTGTTAGTTGAGGACACACATCACAAGGAAGTTTCTGAGAATGCTTCTGTCTAGATTTTAAATGAAGATATTCCCATTTCCAAAGAAATCCTCAGAGCTGTCCCAATATCCACTTACAGATTCTACAAAAAGAGTGTTTCCAAACTGCTGTATCAAAAGAAATGTTCAACTCTGTTTGTGGAGGACACACATCACAAAGAAGTTTCTGAGAATGCTTCTGTCTAGATTTTACATGAAGATATTCCCGTTTCCTATGAAATCTTCACAGCTTTCCAAATATCCACTTGCAGATTCTACAAAAAGTGTGTTTCCAAACTGCTGTATCCAAAGAAAGGTTCATCTCTGTTAGTTGAGGACACACATCACAAAGAAGTTTCTGAGAATGCTTCTGTCTAGATTTTAAACGAAGATATTGCCGTTTCCAACGAAATCGTTAGGACTATCTAGATATCCAATTACACATTCCACAAAAAGAGTGTTTCCAAACTGCTCTATCAAAAGAAAGGTGCAACTCTGTTAGTTGAGGACACTCATCACAAAGACGTTTCTGAGAATGCTTCTGTCTAGATTTTATATGAAGATATTCCCGTTTCCAACGAAATCTTCATGGTTATCCAAACATCGACTTCCAGATTATACAAAAAGATTGTTTCCAAACTGCTCTATCAAAAGAAAGGTATAATTCTGTTAGTTGAGGACACACATCCCAAATAAGTTTCTGAGGATGCTTCTGTCTAGATTTTAAATGAAGATATTCCCGTTTCCAACGAAATCCTCAGAGCTGTCCCAATATCCACTTACAGATTCTACAAAAAGAGTGTTTCCAAACTGCTGTATCAAAAGAAAGGTTCAACTCTGTTAGTTGAGGACACACATCACAAAGAAGTTTCTGAGAATGCTTCTGTCTAGATTTTACATGAAGATATTCCCGTTTCCTATGAAATCTTCACATCTTTCCAAATATCCACTTGCAGATTCTACAAAAAGAGTGTTTCCAAACTGCTGTATCAAAAGAAAGGTTCAACTCTCTTAGTTGAGGACACACCCCAATTAAGTTTCTGAGAAATCCTCTGTCTCGTTTTTATGGGAAGATACTTCCTTTTTCACCGTAGGCCTGAAAGCGCTCGAAATGTCCACTTGCAGATACTGCAGAAAGAGTGTTTCAAACCTGCTCTATGAAACGGAATGTTCAGCTCTGAGGCTTGAATGCAGATATCACAAAGTAGTTTCTGACAGTGCTTCTGTCTAGATTTTAGAAGATATTCAGGTTTCCAATGAAATCGTTAGAACTATCTTGATATCCACATACAGATTCTACAAAAAGAGTGTTTCCAAACTGCTCTATAAAAAGAAAGTTTCATCTCTATTAGTTGAGGACACTCATCACAAAGAAGTTTCTGAGAATGCTTCTGTCTAGATTTTATATGAAGATATTCCCGTTTCCAACGAAATCTTCACAGTTATCCAAATATCGACTTGCAGATTCTACAAAAAGAGTGTTTCCAAACTGCTCTATCAAAAGAAAGTTTCAACTCTGTTAGTTGAGGACACACATGACAAATAAGTTTCGGAGAATGCTTCTGTGCAGATTTAATGGGGAGATATTTCGTTTTTCACCATAGGCCCGAATGCTCTCGAAATGTCCACTTCCAGACACTACAGAAAGAGGGTTGCCAACCTGCTCTATGAAAGGGAATGTTCAGCTCCGTGAATTGAATGCAGATTTCACAAAGTAGTTTCTGACAGTGCTTCTGTCTAGATTTCAGATGAAGATATTCCCGTTTCCCATGAAATCGTTAGAACTATCTAGATATCCACTTACAGATTCTACAAAAAGAGTGTTTCGAAAGTGCTCTGTCAAAAGAAAGGTTCAACTCTGTTAGTTGAGGACACTCATCACGAAGAAGTTTCTGAGAATGCTTTTGTCAAGATTTTATATGAAGATATTCCCGTTTCCTATGAAATCTTCACAGTTATCCAAATATCCACTTGAAGATTCTACAAAAAGAGTGTTTCCAAACTGCTGTAGCAAAAGAAATGTTGAACTCTGTTAGTTGAGGACAAACATCACAAAGAAGTTTCTGAGAATGCTTCTGTCAAGATTTTATATGAAGATATTACCGTTTCCAACGAAATCTTCACAGTTATCCAAATATCCACTTGCAGATTCTACAAAAAGAGTGTTTCCAAACTGCTATATCAAAAGAAATGATCAAGTCCGTTAGTGGAGTAAACTCATCCTAAATATGTTTCTTAGAATGCTTCTGTCTAGATTTTATGGGATGATACTACCTTTTTCACCATAGGCCTGAAAGCGCTCGAAATGTCCACTTCCAGATACTACAGAAAGACTGTTTCAAACCTACTCTATGAAAGGGAATGTTCAGCTCTGTGACTTGAATGCAGATATCACAAAGTAGTTTCTGACAGCCCTTCTGTCTAGATTTTAGATGAAGATATTCCCGTTTCCAACGAAATCATCACAGTTATCCAAATATCCACTTACAGATTCTACAAAAACAGTTTCCAAACTGCTGTATCCAAAGAAAGGTTCAACTCTGTTAGTTGAGGAAACACATCACAAAGAAGTTTCTGAGAATGCTTCTGTCTAGATTTTATATGAAGATATTCCCGTTTCCAATGAAATCTTCACAGTTAGGCAAATATCCACTTGAAGATTCTACAAAAAGAGTGTTTCCAAACTGCTGTAGCAAAAGAAATGTTGAACTCTGTTAGTTGAGGACAAACATCACAAAGAAGTTTCTGAGAATGCTTCTGTCTAGATTTTAGATGAAGATATCCCCGTTTCCAACGAAATCCTCAGAGCTCTCCCAATATCCACTTACAGATTCTACAAAAAGAGTGTTTCCAAACTGCTGTATCAAAAGAAAGGTTCAACTCTGTTAGTTGAGGACACACATCACAAAGAAGTTTCTGAGAATGCTTCTGTCTAGATTTTACATGAAGATATTCCCGTTTCCTATGAAATCTTCACAGCTTTCCAAATATCCACTTGCAGATTCTACAAAAAGAGTGTTTCCAAACTGCTGTATCAAAAGAAAGGTTCAACTCTCTTAGTTGAGGACACACATCCCAAATAAGTTTCTGAGAAATCCTCTGTCTCGTTTTTATGGGAAGATACTTCCTTTTTCACCGTAGGCCTGAAAGCGCTCGAAATGTCCACTTGCAGATACTGCAGAAAGAGTGTTTCAAACCTGCTCTATGAAACGGAATGTTCAGCTCTGAGGCTTGAATGCAGATATCACAAAGTAGTTTCTGACAGTGCTTCTGTCTAGATTTCAGAAGAAGATATTCCCGTTTCCAATGAAATCGTTAGAACTATCTTGATATCCACATACAGATTCTACAAAAAGAGTGTTTCCAAACTGCTCTAGAAAAAGAAAGGTTCAACTCTGTTAGTTGAGGACACACATCCCAAATAAGTTTCTGAGAACGCTTCTGTGTAGATTTAAAGGGGAGATATTTCGTTTTTCACCATAGGCCCGAATGCGCTCGAAATGTCCACTTCCAGACACTACAGAAAGAGGGTTTCCAACCTGCTCTATGAAAGGGAATGTTCACCTCTGTGACTTCAATGCAGATATCACAAAGTAGTTTCTGACAGTGCTTCTGTCTAGAATTTACATGAAGATATTCCCGTTTCCAACGAAATCCTTAGGACTATCTAGATATCCAATTACAGATTCCACAAAAAGAGTGTTTCCAAACTGCTCTATTAAAAGAAAGGTTCAACTCTGTAAGTTGAGGACACTCATCACAAAGAAGTTTCTGAGAATGCTTTTGTAAAGGTTTTATATGAAGATATTCCCGTTTCCTATGAAATCTTCACAGTTATCCAAATATCCACTTGAAGATTCTACCAAAAGAGTGTTTCCAAACTGCTGTAGCAAAAGAAATGTTGAACTCTGTTAGTTGAGGACAAACATCACAAAGAAGTTTCTGAGAATGCTTCTGTCAAGATTTTATATGAAGATATTACCGTTTCCAACGAAATCTTTACAGTTATCCAAATATCCACTTGCAGATTCTACAAAAAGAGTGTTTCCAAACTGCTATATCAAAAGAAATGATCAAGTCTGTTAGTGGAGTAAACTCATCCCAAATATGTTTCTTAGAATGCTTTTGTCTAGATTTTATGGGATGATATTTCCTTTTTCACCATAGGCCTGAAAGCGCTCGAAAAGTCCACTTCCAGATACTACAAAAAGACTGTTTCAAACCTACTCTATGAAAGGGAATGTTCAGCTCTGTGACTTGAATGCAGATAACACAAAGTAGTTTCTGACAGCCCTTCTGTCTAGATTTTAGATGAAGATATTCCCGTTTCCAACGAAATCATCACAGTTATCCAAATATCCACTTATAGATTCTACAAAAACAGTGTTTCCACACTGCTGTATCCAAAGAAAGGTTCAACTCTGTTAGTTGAGGACACACATCACAAAGAAGTTTCTGAGAATGCTTCTGTCTAGATTTCATATGAAGATATTCCCGTTTCCAATGAAATCTTCACAGTTATGCAAATATCCACTTGAAGATTCTACAAAAAGAGTGTTTCCAAACTGCTGTAGCAAAAGAAATGTTGAACTCTGTTAGTTGAGGACAAACATCACAAAGAAGTTTCTGAGAATGCTTCTGTCTAGATTTTAGATGGAGATATTCCCGTTTCCAACGAAATCATCACAGTTAAACAAATATCCACTTGCAGATTCTACAAAAAGAGTGTTTCCAAACTGCTCTATCCAAAGAAAGGTTCAACTCTGTTAGTTGAGGACACACATCACAAAGAAGTTTCTGAGAATGCTTCTGTCTAGATTTTAAATGAAGATATTCCCATTTCCAAAGAAATCCTCAGAGCTGTCCCAATATCCACTTACAGATTCTACAAAAAGAGTGTTTCCAAACTGCTGTATCAAAAGAAATGTTCAACTCTGTTTGTGGAGGACACACATCACAAAGAAGTTTCTGAGAATGCTTCTGTCTAGATTTTACATGAAGATATTCCCGTTTCCTATGAAATCTTCACAGCTTTCCAAATATCCACTTGCAGATTCTACAAAAAGTGTGTTTCCAAACTGCTGTATCCAAAGAAAGGTTCATCTCTGTTAGTTGAGGACACACATCACAAAGAAGTTTCTGAGAATGCTTCTGTCTAGATTTTAAACGAAGATATTGCCGTTTCCAACGAAATCGTTAGGACTATCTAGATATCCAATTACACATTCCACAAAAAGAGTGTTTCCAAACTGCTCTATCAAAAGAAAGGTGCAACTCTGTTAGTTGAGGACACTCATCACAAAGACGTTTCTGAGAATGCTTCTGTCTAGATTTTATATGAAGATATTCCCGTTTCCAACGAAATCTTCATGGTTATCCAAACATCGACTTCCAGATTATACAAAAAGATTGTTTCCAAACTGCTCTATCAAAAGAAAGGTATAATTCTGTTAGTTGAGGACACACATCCCAAATAAGTTTCTGAGGATGCTTCTGTCTAGATTTTAAATGAAGATATTCCCGTTTCCAACGAAATCCTCAGAGCTGTCCCAATATCCACTTACAGATTCTACAAAAAGAGTGTTTCCAAACTGCTGTATCAAAAGAAAGGTTCAACTCTGTTAGTTGAGGACACACATCACAAAGAAGTTTCTGAGAATGCTTCTGTCTAGATTTTACATGAAGATATTCCCGTTTCCTATGAAATCTTCACATCTTTCCAAATATCCACTTGCAGATTCTACAAAAAGAGTGTTTCCAAACTGCTGTATCAAAAAAAAGGTTCAACTCTCTTAGTTGAGGACACACCCCAATTAAGTTTCTGAGAAATCCTCTGTCTCGTTTTTATGGGAAGATACTTCCTTTTTCACCGTAGGCCTGAAAGCGCTCGAAATGTCCACTTGCAGATACTGCAGAAAGAGTGTTTCAAACCTGCTCTATGAAACGGAATGTTCAGCTCTGAGGCTTGAATGCAGATATCACAAAGTAGTTTCTGACAGTGCTTCTGTCTAGATTTTAGAAGATATTCAGGTTTCCAATGAAATCGTTAGAACTATCTTGATATCCACATACAGATTCTACAAAAAGAGTGTTTCCAAACTGCTCTATAAAAAGAAAGTTTCATCTCTATTAGTTGAGGACACTCATCACAAAGAAGTTTCTGAGAATGCTTCTGTCTAGATTTTATATGAAGATATTCCCGTTTCCAACGAAATCTTCACAGTTATCCAAATATCGACTTGCAGATTCTACAAAAAGAGTGTTTCCAAACTGCTCTATCAAAAGAAAGTTTCAACTCTGTTAGTTGAGGACACACATGACAAATAAGTTTCGGAGAATGCTTCTGTGCAGATTTAATGGGGAGATATTTCGTTTTTCACCATAGGCCCGAATGCTCTCGAAATGTCCACTTCCAGACACTACAGAAAGAGGGTTGCCAACCTGCTCTATGAAAGGGAATGTTCAGCTCCGTGAATTGAATGCAGATTTCACAAAGTAGTTTCTGACAGTGCTTCTGTCTAGATTTCAGATGAAGATATTCCCGTTTCCCATGAAATCGTTAGAACTATCTAGATATCCACTTACAGATTCTACAAAAAGAGTGTTTCGAAAGTGCTCTGTCAAAAGAAAGGTTCAACTCTGTTAGTTGAGGACACTCATCACGAAGAAGTTTCTGAGAATGCTTTTGTCAAGATTTTATATGAAGATATTCCCGTTTCCTATGAAATCTTCACAGTTATCCAAATATCCACTTGAAGATTCTACAAAAAGAGTGTTTCCAAACTGCTGTAGCAAAAGAAATGTTGAACTCTGTTAGTTGAGGACAAACATCACAAAGAAGTTTCTGAGAATGCTTCTGTCAAGATTTTATATGAAGATATTACCGTTTCCAACGAAATCTTCACAGTTATCCAAATATCCACTTGCAGATTCTACAAAAAGAGTGTTTCCAAACTGCTATATCAAAAGAAATGATCAAGTCTGTTAGTGGAGTAAACTCATCCCAAATATGTTTCTTAGAATGCTTTTGTCTAGATTTTATGGGATGATATTTCCTTTTTCACCATAGGCCTGAAAGCGCTCGAAAAGTCCACTTCCAGATACTACAAAAAGACTGTTTCAAACCTACTCTATGAAAGGGAATGTTCAGCTCTGTGACTTGAATGCAGATAACACAAAGTAGTTTCTGACAGCCCTTCTGTCTAGATTTTAGATGAAGATATTCCCGTTTCCAACGAAATCATCACAGTTATCCAAATATCCACTTATAGATTCTACAAAAACAGTGTTTCCACACTGCTGTATCCAAAGAAAGGTTCAACTCTGTTAGTTGAGGACACACATCACAAAGAAGTTTCTGAGAATGCTTCTGTCTAGATTTCATATGAAGATATTCCCGTTTCCAATGAAATCTTCACAGTTATGCAAATATCCACTTGAAGATTCTACAAAAAGAGTGTTTCCAAACTGCTGTAGCAAAAGAAATGTTGAACTCTGTTAGTTGAGGACAAACATCACAAAGAAGTTTCTGAGAATGCTTCTGTCTAGATTTTAGATGGAGATATTCCCGTTTCCAACGAAATCATCACAGTTAAACAAATATCCACTTGCAGATTCTACAAAAAGAGTGTTTCCAAACTGCTCTATCCAAAGAAAGGTTCAACTCTGTTAGTTGAGGACACACATCACAAAGAAGTTTCTGAGAATGCTTCTGTCTAGATTTTAAATGAAGATATTCCCATTTCCAAAGAAATCCTCAGAGCTGTCCCAATATCCACTTACAGATTCTACAAAAAGAGTGTTTCCAAACTGCTGTATCAAAAGAAATGTTCAACTCTGTTTGTGGAGGACACACATCACAAAGAAGTTTCTGAGAATGCTTCTGTCTAGATTTTACATGAAGATATTCCCGTTTCCTATGAAATCTTCACAGCTTTCCAAATATCCACTTGCAGATTCTACAAAAAGTGTGTTTCCAAACTGCTGTATCCAAAGAAAGGTTCATCTCTGTTAGTTGAGGACACACATCACAAAGAAGTTTCTGAGAATGCTTCTGTCTAGATTTTAAACGAAGATATTGCCGTTTCCAACGAAATCGTTAGGACTATCTAGATATCCAATTACACATTCCACAAAAAGAGTGTTTCCAAACTGCTCTATCAAAAGAAAGGTGCAACTCTGTTAGTTGAGGACACTCATCACAAAGACGTTTCTGAGAATGCTTCTGTCTAGATTTTATATGAAGATATTCCCGTTTCCAACGAAATCTTCATGGTTATCCAAACATCGACTTCCAGATTATACAAAAAGATTGTTTCCAAACTGCTCTATCAAAAGAAAGGTATAATTCTGTTAGTTGAGGACACACATCCCAAATAAGTTTCTGAGGATGCTTCTGTCTAGATTTTAAATGAAGATATTCCCGTTTCCAACGAAATCCTCAGAGCTGTCCCAATATCCACTTACAGATTCTACAAAAAGAGTGTTTCCAAACTGCTGTATCAAAAGAAAGGTTCAACTCTGTTAGTTGAGGACACACATCACAAAGAAGTTTCTGAGAATGCTTCTGTCTAGATTTTACATGAAGATATTCCCGTTTCCTATGAAATCTTCACATCTTTCCAAATATCCACTTGCAGATTCTACAAAAAGAGTGTTTCCAAACTGCTGTATCAAAAGAAAGGTTCAACTCTCTTAGTTGAGGACACACCCCAATTAAGTTTCTGAGAAATCCTCTGTCTCGTTTTTATGGGAAGATACTTCCTTTTTCACCGTAGGCCTGAAAGCGCTCGAAATGTCCACTTGCAGATACTGCAGAAAGAGTGTTTCAAACCTGCTCTATGAAACGGAATGTTCAGCTCTGAGGCTTGAATGCAGATATCACAAAGTAGTTTCTGACAGTGCTTCTGTCTAGATTTTAGAAGATATTCAGGTTTCCAATGAAATCGTTAGAACTATCTTGATATCCACATACAGATTCTACAAAAAGAGTGTTTCCAAACTGCTCTATAAAAAGAAAGTTTCATCTCTATTAGTTGAGGACACTCATCACAAAGAAGTTTCTGAGAATGCTTCTGTCTAGATTTTATATGAAGATATTCCCGTTTCCAACGAAATCTTCACAGTTATCCAAATATCGACTTGCAGATTCTACAAAAAGAGTGTTTCCAAACTGCTCTATCAAAAGAAAGTTTCAACTCTGTTAGTTGAGGACACACATGACAAATAAGTTTCGGAGAATGCTTCTGTGCAGATTTAATGGGGAGATATTTCGTTTTTCACCATAGGCCCGAATGCTCTCGAAATGTCCACTTCCAGACACTACAGAAAGAGGGTTGCCAACCTGCTCTATGAAAGGGAATGTTCAGCTCCGTGAATTGAATGCAGATTTCACAAAGTAGTTTCTGACAGTGCTTCTGTCTAGATTTCAGATGAAGATATTCCCGTTTCCCATGAAATCGTTAGAACTATCTAGATATCCACTTACAGATTCTACAAAAAGAGTGTTTCGAAAGTGCTCTGTCAAAAGAAAGGTTCAACTCTGTTAGTTGAGGACACTCATCACGAAGAAGTTTCTGAGAATGCTTTTGTCAAGATTTTATATGAAGATATTCCCGTTTCCTATGAAATCTTCACAGTTATCCAAATATCCACTTGAAGATTCTACAAAAAGAGTGTTTCCAAACTGCTGTAGCAAAAGAAATGTTGAACTCTGTTAGTTGAGGACAAACATCACAAAGAAGTTTCTGAGAATGCTTCTGTCAAGATTTTATATGAAGATATTACCGTTTCCAACGAAATCTTCACAGTTATCCAAATATCCACTTGCAGATTCTACAAAAAGAGTGTTTCCAAACTGCTATATCAAAAGAAATGATCAAGTCTGTTAGTGGAGTAAACTCATCCTAAATAAGTTTCTTAGAATGCTTCTGTCTAGATTTTATGGGATGATACTTCCTTTTTCACCATAGGCCTGAAAGCGCTCGAAATGTCCACTTCCAGATACTACAGAAAGACTGTTTCAAACCTACTCTATGAAAGGGAATGTTCAGCTCTGTGACTTGAATGCAGATATCACAAAGTAGTTTCTGACAGCCCTTCTGTCTAGATTTTAGATGAAGATATTCCCGTTTCCAACGAAATCATCACAGTTATCCAAATATCCACTTACAGATTCTACAAAAACAGTTTCCAAACTGCTGTATCCAAAGAAAGGTTCAACTCTGTTAGTTGAGGAAACACATCACAAAGAAGTTTCTGAGAATGCTTCTGTCTAGATTTTATATGAAGATATTCCCGTTTCCAATGAAATCTTCACAGTTAGGCAAATATCCACTTGAAGATTCTACAAAAAGAGTGTTTCCAAACTGCTGTAGCAAAAGAAATGTTGAACTCTGTTAGTTGAGGACAAACATCACAAAGAAGTTTCTGAGAATGCTTCTGTCTAGATTTTAGATGAAGATATTCCCGTTTCCAACGAAATCCTCAGAGCTCTCCCAATATCCACTTACAGATTCTACAAAAAGAGTGTTTCCAAACTGCTGTATCAAAAGAAAGGTTCAACTCTGTTAGTTGAGGACACACATCACAAAGAAGTTTCTGAGAATGCTTCTGTCTAGATTTTACATGAAGATATTCCCGTTTCCTATGAAATCTTCACAGCTTTCCAAATATCCACTTGCAGATTCTACAAAAAGAGTGTTTCCAAACTGCTGTATCAAAAGAAAGGTTCAACTCTCTTAGTTGAGGACACACATCCCAAATAAGTTTCTGAGAAATCCTCTGTCTCGTTTTTATGGGAAGATACTTCCTTTTTCACCGTAGGCCTGAAAGCGCTCGAAATGTCCACTTGCAGATACTGCAGAAAGAGTGTTTCAAACCTGCTCTATGAAACGGAATGTTCAGCTCTGAGGCTTGAATGCAGATATCACAAAGTAGTTTCTGACAGTGCTTCTGTCTAGATTTCAGAAGAAGATATTCCCGTTTCCAATGAAATCGTTAGAACTATCTTGATATCCACATACAGATTCTACAAAAAGAGTGTTTCCAAACTGCTCTAGAAAAAGAAAGGTTCAACTCTGTTAGTTGAGGACACACATCCCAAATAAGTTTCTGAGAACGCTTCTGTGTAGATTTAAAGGGGAGATATTTCGTTTTTCACCATAGGCCCGAATGCGCTCGAAATGTCCACTTCCAGACACTACAGAAAGAGGGTTTCCAACCTGCTCTATGAAAGGGAATGTTCACCTCTGTGACTTCAATGCAGATATCACAAAGTAGTTTCTGACAGTGCTTCTGTCTAGAATTTACATGAAGATATTCCCGTTTCCAACGAAATCCTTAGGACTATCTAGATATCCAATTACAGATTCCACAAAAAGAGTGTTTCCAAACTGCTCTATTAAAAGAAAGGTTCAACTCTGTAAGTTGAGGACACTCATCACAAAGAAGTTTCTGAGAATGCTTTTGTAAAGGTTTTATATGAAGATATTCCCGTTTCCTATGAAATCTTCACAGTTATCCAAATATCCACTTGAAGATTCTACCAAAAGAGTGTTTCCAAACTGCTGTAGCAAAAGAAATGTTGAACTCTGTTAGTTGAGGACAAACATCACAAAGAAGTTTCTGAGAATGCTTCTGTCAAGATTTTATATGAAGATATTACCGTTTCCAACGAAATCTTTACAGTTATCCAAATATCCACTTGCAGATTCTACAAAAAGAGTGTTTCCAAACTGCTATATCAAAAGAAATGATCAAGTCTGTTAGTGGAGTAAACTCATCCCAAATATGTTTCTTAGAATGCTTTTGTCTAGATTTTATGGGATGATATTTCCTTTTTCACCATAGGCCTGAAAGCGCTCGAAAAGTCCACTTCCAGATACTACAAAAAGACTGTTTCAAACCTACTCTATGAAAGGGAATGTTCAGCTCTGTGACTTGAATGCAGATAACACAAAGTAGTTTCTGACAGCCCTTCTGTCTAGATTTTAGATGAAGATATTCCCGTTTCCAACGAAATCATCACAGTTATCCAAATATCCACTTATAGATTCTACAAAAACAGTGTTTCCACACTGCTGTATCCAAAGAAAGGTTCAACTCTGTTAGTTGAGGACACACATCACAAAGAAGTTTCTGAGAATGCTTCTGTCTAGATTTCATATGAAGATATTCCCGTTTCCAATGAAATCTTCACAGTTATGCAAATATCCACTTGAAGATTCTACAAAAAGAGTGTTTCCAAACTGCTGTAGCAAAAGAAATGTTGAACTCTGTTAGTTGAGGACAAACATCACAAAGAAGTTTCTGAGAATGCTTCTGTCTAGATTTTAGATGGAGATATTCCCGTTTCCAACGAAATCATCACAGTTAAACAAATATCCACTTGCAGATTCTACAAAAAGAGTGTTTCCAAACTGCTCTATCCAAAGAAAGGTTCAACTCTGTTAGTTGAGGACACACATCACAAAGAAGTTTCTGAGAATGCTTCTGTCTAGATTTTAAATGAAGATATTCCCATTTCCAATGAAATCCTCATAGCAAACCCATTATAAACTTACAGATTCTACAAAAAGAGTGATTCCAAATTGCTGTATCAAAAGAAAGGTTGAACTCTGTTAGTTCAGGACACACATCACAAAGAAGTTTCTGAGAATGCTTCTGTCTAGATTTTACATGAAGACATTCCCGTTTCCAACGAAATCTTCACAACTTTCCAAATATCCTCTTGCAGATTCTACAAAAAGAGTGTTTCCAAACTGCTGTATCAAAAGAAAGGTTCAGCTCTCTTAGTTGACGACACACATCCCAAATAAGATTCTGAGAAAGCCTCTGTCTCGTTTTTATGGGAAGATACTTCCTTTTTCACCGTAGGCCTGAAAGCGCTCGAAATGTCCACTTCCAGATACTGCAGAAAGAGTGTTTCAAACCTGCTCTATGAAACGGAATGTTCAGCTCTGAGGCTTGAATGCAGATATCACAAAGTAGTTTCTGACAGTGCTTCTGTCTAGATTTTAGAAGAAGATATTCCCGTTTCCAATGAAATCGTTAGAACTATCTTGATATCCACATACAGATTCTACAAAAAGAGTTTTTCCAAACTGCTCTATAAAAAAAAAGGTTCAACTCTGTTAGTTGAGGACACTCATCACAAAGAAGTTTCTGAGAATGCTTCTGTCTAGATTTTATATGAAGATTTTCCCGTTTCCAATGAAATCTTCACAGTTATCCAAACATCGACTTGCAGATTCTACAAAAAGAGTGTTTCCAAACTGCTCTATCAAAAGAAAGTATCAACTCTGTTAGTTGAGGACACACATGCCAAATAAGTTTCGGAGAATGCTTCTGTGTAGATTTAATGGGGAGATATTTCGTTTTTCACCATAGGCCCGAATGCGCTCGAAATGTCCACTTCCAGACACTACAGAAAGAGGGTTTCCAACCTGCTCAATGAAAGGGAATGTTCAGCTCCGTGAGTTGAATGTAGATATCACAAAGTAGTTTCTGACAGTGCTTCTGTCTAGATTTCAGATGAAGATATTCCCGTTTCCAATGAAATCGTTAGAACTATCTAGATATCCACTTACAGATTCTACAAAAAGAGTGTTTCGAAAGTGCTCTGTCAAAAGAAAGGTTCAATTCTGTTAGTTGAGGACACTCATCACGAAGAAGTTTCTGAGAATGCTTTTGTCAAGATTTTATATGAAGGTATTCCCGTTTCCAACGAAATCTTCACAGTTATCCAAATATCCACTTGAAGATTCTACAAAAAGAGTGTTTCCAAACTGCTGTAGCAAAAGAAATGTTGAACTCTGTTAGTTGAGGACAAACATCACAAAGAGGTTTCTGAGAAAGCTTCTGTCAAGATTTTATATGAAGATATTACCGTTTCCAACGAAATCTTTACAGTTATCCAAATATCCACTTGCAGATTCTACAAAAAGAGTGTTTCCAAACTGCCATATCAAAAGAAATGATCAAGTCTGTTAGTGGAGTAAACTCATCCTAAATAAGTTTCTCAGAATGCTTTTGTCTAGATTTTATGGGATGATAATTCCTTTTTCACCATAGGCCTGAAAGCGCTCGAAATGTCCACTTCCAGATACTACAGAAAGACTGTTTCAAACCTACTCTATGAAAGGGAATGTTCAGCTCTGTGACTTGAATGCAGATATCACAAAGTAGTTTCTGACAGCCCTTCTGTCTAGATTTTAGATGAAGATATTCCCGTTTCCAACGAAATCATGACAGTTATCCAAATATCCACTTACAGATTCTACAAAAACAGTGTTTCCAAACTGCTGTATCCAAAGAAAGGTTCAACTCTGTTAGTTGAGGACACACATCACAAAGAAGTTTCTGAGAATGCTTCTGTCTAGATTTTATATGAAGATATTCCCGTTTCCAATGAAATCTTCACAGTTATGCAAATATCCACTTGAAGATTCTACAAAAAGAGTGTTTCCAAACTGCTGTAGCAAAAGAAATGTTGAACTCTGTTAGTTGAGGACAAACATCACAAAGAAGTTTCTGAGAATGCTTCTGTCTAGATTTTAGATGAAGATATTCCCGTTTCCAACAAAATCATCACAGTTAAACAAATATCCACTTACAGATTCTACAAAAAGAGTGTTTCCAAACTGCTCTATCCAAAGAAAGGTTCAACTCTGTTAGTTGAGGACACACATCACAAAGAAGTTTCTGAGAATGCTTCTGTCTAGATTTTAAATGAAGATATTCCCGTTTCCAACGAAATCCTCAGAGCTGTCCCAATATCCACTTACAGATTCTACAAAAAGAGTGTTTCCAAACTGCTGTATCAAAAGAAAGGTTCAACTCTGTTAGTTGAGGACACACATCACAAAGAAGTTTCTGAGAATGCTTCTGTCTAGATTTTACATGAAGATATTCCCGTTTCCTATGAAATCTTCACATCTTTCCAAATATCCACTTGCAGATTCTACAAAAAGAGTGTTTCCAAACTGCTGTATCAAAAGAAAGGTTCAACTCTCTTAGTTGAGGACACACCCCAATTAAGTTTCTGAGAAATCCTCTGTCTCGTTTTTATGGGAAGATACTTCCTTTTTCACCGTAGGCCTGAAAGCGCTCGAAATGTCCACTTGCAGATACTGCAGAAAGAGTGTTTCAAACCTGCTCTATGAAACGGAATGTTCAGCTCTGAGGCTTGAATGCAGATATCACAAAGTAGTTTCTGACAGTGCTTCTGTCTAGATTTTAGAAGATATTCAGGTTTCCAATGAAATCGTTAGAACTATCTTGATATCCACATACAGATTCTACAAAAAGAGTGTTTCCAAACTGCTCTATAAAAAGAAAGTTTCATCTCTATTAGTTGAGGACACTCATCACAAAGAAGTTTCTGAGAATGCTTCTGTCTAGATTTTATATGAAGATATTCCCGTTTCCAACGAAATCTTCACAGTTATCCAAATATCGACTTGCAGATTCTACAAAAAGAGTGTTTCCAAACTGCTCTATCAAAAGAAAGTTTCAACTCTGTTAGTTGAGGACACACATGACAAATAAGTTTCGGAGAATGCTTCTGTGTAGATTTAATGGGGAGATATTTCGTTTTTCACCATAGGCCCGAATGCGCTCGAAATGTCCACTTCCAGACACTACAGAAAGAGGGTTGCCAACCTGCTCTATGAAAGGGAATGTTCAGCTCCGTGAATTGAATGCAGATTTCACAAAGTAGTTTCTGACAGTGCTTATGTCTAGACTTCAGATGAAGATATTCCCGTTTCCCATGAAATCGTTAGAACTATCTAGATATCCACTTACAGATTCTACAAAAAGAGTGTTTCGAAAGTGCTCTGTCAAAAGAAAGGTTCAACTCTGTTAGTTGAGGACACTCATCACGAAGAAGTTTCTGAGAATGCTTTTGTCAAGATTTTATATGAAGATATTCCCGTTTCCTATGAAATCTTCACAGTTATCCAAATATCCACTTGAAGATTCTACAAAAAGAGTGTTTCCAAACTGCTGTAGCAAGAGAAATGTTGAACTCTGTTAGTTGAGGACAAACATCACAAAGAAGTTTCTGAGAATGCTTCTGTCAAGATTTTATATGAAGATATTACCGTTTCCAACGAAATCTTTACAGTTATCCAAATATCCACTTGCAGATTCTACAAAAAGAGTGTTTCCAAACTGCTATATCAAAAGAAATGATCAAGTCTGTTAGTGGAGTAAACTCCTCCTAAATATGTTTCTTAGAATGCTTCTGTCTAGATTTTATGGGATGATACTTCCTTTTTCACCATAGGCCTGAAAGCGTTCGAAATGTACACTTCCAGATACTACAGAAAGACTGTTTCAAACCTGCTCTATGAAAGGGAATGTTCAGCTCTGTGACTTGAATGCAGATATCACAAAGTAGTTTCTGACAGCCCTTCTGTCTAGATTTTAGATGAAGATATTCCCGTTTCCAACGAAATCATCACAGTTATCCAAATATCCACTTACAGATTCTACAAAAACAGTTTCCAAACTGCTGTATCCAAAGAAAGGTTCAACTCTGTTAGTTGAGGAAACACATCACAAAGAAGTTTCTGAGAATGCTTCTGTCTAGATTTTATATGAAGATATTCCCGTTTCCAATGAAATCTTCACAGTTAGGCAATTATCCACTTGAAGATTCTACAAAAAGAGTGTTTCCAAACTGCTGTAGCAAAAGAAATGTTGAACTCTGTTAGTTGAGGACAAACATCACAAAGAAGTTTCTGAGAATGCTTCCGTCTAGATTTTAGATGAAGATATTCCCGTTTCCAACGAAATCCTCAGAGCTCTCCCAATATCCACTTACAGATTCTACAAAAAGAGTGTTTCCAAACTGCTGTAGCAAAAGAAAGGTTCAACTCTGTTAGTTGAGGACACACATCACAAAGAAGTTTCTGAGAATGCTTCTGTCTAGATTTTACATGAAGATATTCCCGTTTCCTATGAAATCTTCACAGCTTTCCAAATATCCACTTGCAGATTCTACAAAAAGAGTGTTTCCAAACTGCTGTATCAAAAGAAAGGTTCAACTCTCTTAGTTGAGGACACACATCCCAAATAAGTTTCTGAGAAATCTTCTGTCTCGTTTTTATGGGAGGATACTTCCTTTTTCACCGTAGGCCTGAAAGCGCTCGAAATGTCCACTTGCAGATACTGCAGAAAGAGTGTTTCAAACCTGCTCTATGAAACGGAATGTTCAGCTCTGAGGCTTGAATGCAGATATCACAAAGTAGTTTCTGACAGTGCTTCTGTCTAGATTTTAGAAGAAGATATTCCCGGTTCCAATGAAATCGTTAGAACTATCTTGATATCCACATACAGATTCTACAAAAAGAGTGTTTCCAAACTGCTCTAGAAAAAGAAAGGTTCAACTCTGTTAGTTGAGGACACTCATCACAAAGAAGTTTCTGAGAATGCTTCTGTCTAGATTTTATATGAAGATATTCCCGTTTCCAACGAAATCTTCACAGTTATCCAAACATCGACTTGCAGATTCTACAAAAAGAGTGTTTCCAAACTGCTCTATCAAAAGAAAGTTTCAACTCTGTTAGTTGAGGACACACATCCCAAATAAGTTTCTGAGAACGCTTCTGTGTAGATTTAAAGGGGAGATATTTCGTTTTTCACCATAGGCCCGAGTGTGCTCGAAATGTCCACTTCCAGACACTACAGAATGAGGGTTTCCAACCTGCTCTATGAAAGGGAATGTTCACCTCTGTGACTTGAATGCAGATATCACAAAGTAGTTTCTGACAGTGCTTCTGTCTAGAATTTAGATGAAGATATTCCCGTTTCCAACGAAATCCTTAGGACTATCTAGATATCCAATTACAGATTCCACAAAAAGAGTGTTTCCAAACTGCTCTATTAAAAGAAAGGTTCAACTCTGTAAGTTGAGGACACTCATCACAAAGAAGTTTCTGAGAATGCTTTTGTAAAGGTTTTATATGAAGATATTCCCGTTTCCTATGAAATCTTCACAGTTATCCAAATATCCACTTGAAGATTCTACAAAAAGAGTGTTTCCAAACTGCTGTAGCAAAAGAAATGTTGAACTCTGTTAGTTGAGGACAAACATCACAAAGAAGTTTCTGAGAATGCTTCTGTCAAGATTTTATATGAAGATATTACCGTTTCCAATGAAATCTTTACAGTTATCCAAATATCCACTTGCAGATTCTACAAAAAGAGTGTTTCCAAACTGCTATATCAAAAGAAATGATCAAGTCTGTTAGTGGAGTAAACTCATCCCAAATATGTTTCTTAGAATGCTTTTGTCTAGATTTTATGGGATGATATTTCCTTTTTCACCATAGGCCTGAAAGCGCTCGAAAAGTCCACTTCCAGATACTACAAAAAGACTGTTTCAAACCTACTCTATGAAAGGGAATGTTCAGCTCTGTGACTTGAATGCAGATATCACAAAGTAGTTTCTGACAGCCCTTCTGTCTAGATTTTAGATGAAGATATTCCCGTTTCCAGCGAAATCATCACAGTTATCCAAATATCCACTTATAGATTCTACAAAAACAGTGTTTCCACACTGCTGTATCCAAAGAAAGGTTCAACTCTGTTAGTTGAGGACACACATCACAAAGAAGTTTCTGAGAATGCTTCTGTCTAGATTTTAAACGAAGATATTTCCGTTTCCAACGAAATCGTTAGGACTATCTAGATATCCAATTACACATTCCACAAAAAGAGTGTTTCCAAACTGCTCTATCAAAAGAAAGGTGCAACTCTGTTAGTTGAGGACACTCATCACAAAGACGTTTCTGAGAATGCTTCTGTCTAGATTTTATAAGAAGATATTCCCGTTTCCAACGAAATCTTCATGGTTATCCAAACATCGACTTCCAGATTATACAAAAAGATTGTTTCCAAACTGCTCTATCAAAAGAAAGGTATAATTCTGTTAGTTGAGGACACACATCCCAAATAAGTTTCTGAGGATGCTTCTGTCTAGATTTTATGGGAAGATATTTCGTTTTTTACCATAGGCCCGAAAGCGCTCGAAATGTCCACTTCCAGACACTACAGAAAGAGGGTTTCAAACCTGCTATATGAAAGGGAATGTTCAGCTCTGTGACTTAAATGCAGATATCACAAAGTAGTTTCTGAAAGTGCTTCTGTCTAGATTTCAGATGAAGATATTCCCGTTTCCAATGAAATCATCAGAACTATCTAGATATCCACTTACAGATTCTACAAAAAGAGTGTTTCCAAAGTGCTCTGTCAAAAGAAAGGTTCAACTCTGTTAGTTGAGGACACTCCTCACAAAGAAGTTTCTGAGAATGCTTCTGTCTAGATTTTATATGAAGATATTCCCGTTTCCAACGAAATCTTCACAGTTATCCAAATATCCACTTGAAGATTCTACAAAAAGAGTGTTTCCAAACTGCTGCAGCAAGAGTAATTTTGCGCTCTGTTAGTTGAGGACACACATCACAAAGAAGTTTCTGAGAATGCTTCTGTCTAGGTTTTATACGAAGATATTACCGTTTCCAACGAAATCTTCACAGTTATCCAAATATCCACTTGCAGAATCTACAAAAAGAGTGTTTCCAAACTGCTATATCAAAAGAAAGGATCAACTCTGTTAGTTGAGGAAACACATCCCAAATAAGTTTCTGAGAATGCTTCTGTCTAGATTTTATGGGATGATATTTCCTTTTTCACCATAGGCCTGAAATCGCTCGAAATGTCCACTTCCAGATACTACAGAAAGACTGTTTCAAACCTACTCTATGAATGGAAATGTTCAGCTCTGTGACTTGAATGCAGATATCGCAAAGTAGTTTCAGACAGCGCTTCTGTCTAGATTTTAGATGAAGGTATTCCCGTTTCCAACGAAATCATCACAGTTATCCAAATATCCACTTACATATTCTACAAAAAGAGTGTTTCCAAACTGCTCTATCCAAAGAAAGGTTCAACTCTGTTAGTTGAGGACACACATCACAAAGAAGTTTCTGAGAATGCTTCTGTCTAGATTTTAAATGAAGATATTCCCATTTCCAATGAAATCCTCATAGCAAACCCATTATAAACTTACAGATTCTACAAAAAGAGTGATTCCAAATTGCTGTATCAAAAGAAAGGTTGAACTCTGTTAGTTCAGGACACACATCACAAAGAAGTTTCTGAGAATGCTTCTGTCTAGATTTTACATGAAGACATTCCCGTTTCCTACGAAATCTTCACAACTTTCCAAATATCCTCTTGCAGATTCTACAAAAAGAGTGTTTCCAAACTGCTGTATCAAAAGAAAGGTTCAGCTCTCTTAGTTGACGACACACATCCCAAATAAGATTCTGAGAAAGCCTCTGTCTCGTTTTTATGGGAAGATACTTCCTTTTTCACCGTAGGCCTGAAAGCGCTCGAAATGTCCACTTCCAGATACTGCAGAAAGAGTTTTTCAAACCTGCTCTATGAAACGGAATGTTCAGCTCTGAGGCTTGAATGCAGATATCACAAAGTAGTTTCTGACAGTGCTTCTGTCTAGATTTTAGAAGAAGATATTCCCGTTTCCAATGAAATCGTTAGAACTATCTTGATATCCACATACAGATTCTACAAAAAGAGTTTTTCCAAACTGCTCTATAAAAAAAAAGGTTCAACTCTGTTAGTTGAGGTCACTCATCACAAAGAAGTTTCTGAGAATGCTTCTGTCTAGATTTTATATGAAGATTTTCCCGTTTCCAATGAAATCTTCACAGTTATCCAAACATCGACTTGCAGATTCTACAAAAAGAGTGTTTCCAAACTGCTCTATCAAAAGAAAGTATCAACTCTGTTAGTTGAGGACACACATGCCAAATAAGTTTCGGAGAATGCTTCTGTGTAGATTTAAAGGGGAGATATTTCGTTTTTCACCATAGGCCCGAATGCGCTCGAAATGTCCACTTCCAGACACTACAGAAAGAGGGTTTCCAACCTGCTCTATGAAAGGGAATGTTCAGCTCCGTGAGTTGAATATAGATATCACAAAGTAGTTTCTGACAGTGCTTCTGTCTAGATTTCAGATGAAGATATTCCCGTTTCCAATGAAATCGTTAGAACTATCTAGATATCCACTTACAGATTCTACAAAAAGAGTGTTTCGAAAGTGCTCTGTCAAAAGAAAGGTTCAACTCTGTTAGTTGAGGACACTCATCACGAAGAAGTTTCTGAGAATGCTTCTGTCAAGATTTTATATGAAGATATTCCCGTTTCCTATGAAATCTTCACAGTTATCCAAATATCCACTTGAAGATTCTACAAAAAGAGTGTTTCCAAACTGCTGTAGCAAAAGAAATGTTGAACTCTGTTAGTTGAGGACAAACATCACAAAGAGGTTTCTGAGAGAGCTTCTGTCAAGATTTTATAAGAAGATATTACCGTTTCCAACGAAATCTTTACAGTTATCCAAATATCCACTTGCAGATTCTACAAAAAGAGTGTTTCCAAACTGCCATATCAAAAGAAATGATCAAGTCTGTTAGTGGAGTAAACTCATCCCAAATAAGTTTCTTAGAATGCTTTTGTCTAGATTTTATGGGATGATATTTCCTTTTTCACCATAGGCCTGAAAGCGCTCGAAATGTCCACTTCCAGATACTACAGAAAGACTGTTTCAAACCTACTCTATGAAAGGGAATGTTCAGCTCTGTGACTTGAATGCAGATATCACAAAGTAGTTTCTGACAGCCCTTCTGTCTAGATTTTAGATGAATATATTCCCGTTTCCAACGAAATCATCACAGTTATCCAAATATCCACTTACAGATTCTACAAAAACAGTGTTTCCAAACTGCTGTATCCAAAGAAAGGTTCAACTCTGTTAGTTGAGGACACACATCACAAAGAAGTTTCTGAGAATGCTTCTGTCTAGATTTTATATGAAGATATTCCCGTTTCCAATGAAATCTTCACAGTTATGCAAATATCCACTTGAAGATTCTACCAAAAGAGTGTTTCCAAACTGCTGTAGCAAAAGAAATGTTGAACTCTGTTAGTTGAGGACAAACATCACAAAGAAGTTTCTGAGAATGCTTCTGTCTAGATTTTAGATGAAGATATTCCCGTTTCCAACGAAATCATCACAGTTAAACAAATATCCACTTGCAGATTCTACAAAAAGAGTGTTTCCAAACTGCTGTATCAAAAGAAAGTTTCAACTCTGTTAGTTGAGGACACACATCCCAAATAAGTTTCTGAGAACGCTTCTGTGTAGATTTAAAGGGGAGATATTTCGTTTTTCACCATAGGCCCGAATGCGCTCGAAATGTCCACTTCCAGACACTACAGAAAGAGGGTTTCCAACCTGCTCTATGAAAGGGAATGTTCACCTCTGTGACTTGAATGCAGATATCACAAAGTAGTTTCTGACAGTGCTTCTGTCTAGAATTTAGATGAAGATATTCCCGTTTCCAACGAAATCCTTAGGACTATCTAGATATCCAATTACAGATTCCACAAAAAGAGTGTTTCCAAACTGCTCTATAAAAAGAAAGGTTCAACTCTGTAAGTTGAGGACACTCATCACAAAGAAGTTTCTGAGAATGCTTTTGTAAAGGTTTTATATGAAGATATTCCCGTTTCCTATGAAATCTTCACAGTTATCCAAATATCCACTTGAAGATTCTACCAAAAGAGTGTTTCCAAACTGCTGTAGCAAAAGAAATGTTGAACTCTGTTTGTTGAGGACAAACATCACAAAGAAGTTTCTGAGAATGCTTCTGTCAAGATTTTATATGAAGATATTACCGTTTCCAACGAAATCTTTACAGTTATCCAAATATCCACTTGCAGATTCTACAAAAAGAGTGTTTCCAAACTGCTATATCAAAAGAAATGATCAAGTCTGTTAGTGGAGTAAACTCATCCCAAATATGTTTCTTAGAATGCTTTTGTCTAGATTTTATGGGATGATATTTCCTTTTTCACCATAGGCCTGAAAGCGCTCGAAAAGTCCACTTCCAGATACTACAAAAAGACTGTTTCAAACCTACTCTATGAAAGGGAATGTTCAGCTCTGTGACTTGAATGCAGATATCACAAAGTAGTTTCTGACAGCCCTTCTGTCTAGATTTTAGATGAAGATATTCCCGTTTCCAACGAAATCATCACAGTTATCCAAATATCCACTTATAGATTCTACAAAAACAGTGTTTCCACACTGCTGTATCCAAAGAAAGGTTCAACTCTGTTAGTTGAGGACACACATCACAAAGAAGTTTCTGAGAATGCTTCTGTCTAGATTTTATATGAAGATATTCCCGTTTCCAATGAAATCTTCACAGTTATGCAAATATCCACTTGAAGATTCTACAAAAAGAGTGTTTCCAAACTGCTGTAGCAAAAGAAATGTTGAACTCTGTTAGTTGAGGACAAACATCACAAAGAAGTTTCTGAGAATGCTTCTGTCTAGATTTTAGATGGAGATATTCCCGTTTCCAACGAAATCATCACAGTTAAACAAATATCCACTTGCAGATTCTACAAAAAGAGTGTTTCCAAACTGCTCTATCCAAAGAAAGGTTCAACTCTGTTAGTTGAGGACACACATCACAAAGAAGTTTCTGAGAATGCTTCTGTCTAGATTTTAAATGAAGATATTCCCATTTCCAACGAAATCCTCAGAGCTGTCCCAATATCCACTTACAGATTCTACAAAAAGAGTGTTTCCAAACTGCTGTATCAAAAGAAATGTTCAACTCTGTTTGTGGAGGACACACATCACAAAGAAGTTTCTGAGAATGCTTCTGTCTAGATTTTACATGAAGATATTTCCTTTTTCACCATAGGCCTGAAATCGCTCGAAATGTCCACTTCCAGATACTACAGAAAGACTGTTTCAAACCTACTCTATGAATGGAAATGTTCAGCTCTGTGACTTGAATGCAGATATCGCAAAGTAGTTTCAGACAGCGCTTCTGTCTAGATTTTAGATGAAGGTATTCCCGTTTCCAACGAAATCATCACAGTTATCCAAATATCCACTTACATATTCTACAAAAAGAGTGTTTCCAAACTGCTCTATCCAAAGAAAGGTTCAACTCTGTTAGTTGAGGACACACATCACAAAGAAGTTTCTGAGAATGCTTCTGTCTAGATTTTAAATGAAGATATTCCCATTTCCAATGAAATCCTCATAGCAAACCCATTATAAACTTACAGATTCTACAAAAAGAGTGATTCCAAATTGCTGTATCAAAAGAAAGGTTGAACTCTGTTAGTTCAGGACACACATCACAAAGAAGTTTCTGAGAATGCTTCTGTCTAGATTTTACATGAAGACATTCCCGTTTCCTACGAAATCTTCACAACTTTCCAAATATCCTCTTGCAGATTCTACAAAAAGAGTGTTTCCAAACTGCTGTATCAAAAGAAAGGTTCAGCTCTCTTAGTTGACGACACACATCCCAAATAAGATTCTGAGAAAGCCTCTGTCTCGTTTTTATGGGAAGATACTTCCTTTTTCACCGTAGGCCTGAAAGCGCTCGAAATGTCCACTTCCAGATACTGCAGAAAGAGTTTTTCAAACCTGCTCTATGAAACGGAATGTTCAGCTCTGAGGCTTGAATGCAGATATCACAAAGTAGTTTCTGACAGTGCTTCTGTCTAGATTTTAGAAGAAGATATTCCCGTTTCCAATGAAATCGTTAGAACTATCTTGATATCCACATACAGATTCTACAAAAAGAGTTTTTCCAAACTGCTCTATAAAAAAAAAGGTTCAACTCTGTTAGTTGAGGTCACTCATCACAAAGAAGTTTCTGAGAATGCTTCTGTCTAGATTTTATATGAAGATTTTCCCGTTTCCAATGAAATCTTCACAGTTATCCAAACATCGACTTGCAGATTCTACAAAAAGAGTGTTTCCAAACTGCTCTATCAAAAGAAAGTATCAACTCTGTTAGTTGAGGACACACATGCCAAATAAGTTTCGGAGAATGCTTCTGTGTAGATTTAATGGGGAGATATTTCGTTTTTCACCATAGGCCCGAATGCGCTCGAAATGTCCACTTCCAGACACTACAGAAAGAGGGTTTCCAACCTGCTCTATGAAAGGGAATGTTCAGCTCCGTGAGTTGAATATAGATATCACAAAGTAGTTTCTGACAGTGCTTCTGTCTAGATTTCAGATGAAGATATTCCCGTTTCCAATGAAATCGTTAGAACTATCTAGATATCCACTTACAGATTCTACAAAAAGAGTGTTTCGAAAGTGCTCTGTCAAAAGAAAGGTTCAACTCTGTTAGTTGAGGACACTCATCACGAAGAAGTTTCTGAGAATGCTTCTGTCAAGATTTTATATGAAGATATTCCCGTTTCCTATGAAATCTTCACAGTTATCCAAATATCCACTTGAAGATTCTACAAAAAGAGTGTTTCCAAACTGCTGTAGCAAAAGAAATGTTGAACTCTGTTAGTTGAGGACAAACATCACAAAGAGGTTTCTGAGAGAGCTTCTGTCAAGATTTTATATGAAGATATTACCGTTTCCAACGAAATCTTTACAGTTATCCAAATATCCACTTGCAGATTCTACAAAAAGAGTGTTTCCAAACTGCCATATCAAAAGAAATGATCAAGTCTGTTAGTGGAGTAAACTCATCCCAAATAAGTTTCTTAGAATGCTTTTGTCTAGATTTTATGGGATGATATTTCCTTTTTCACCATAGGCCTGAAAGCGCTCGAAATGTCCACTTCCAGATACTACAGAAAGACTGTTTCAAACCTACTCTATGAAAGGGAATGTTCAGCTCTGTGACTTGAATGCAGATATCACAAAGTAGTTTCTGACAGCCCTTCTGTCTAGATTTTAGATGAATATATTCCCGTTTCCAACGAAATCATCAAAGTTATCCAAATATCCACTTACAGATTCTACAAAAACAGTGTTTCCAAACTGCTGTATCCAAAGAAAGGTTCAACTCTGTTAGTTGAGGACACACATCACAAAGAAGTTTCTGAGAATGCTTCTGTCTAGATTTTATATGAAGATATTCCCGTTTCCAATGAAATCTTCACAGTTATGCAAATATCCACTTGAAGATTCTACCAAAAGAGTGTTTCCAAACTGCTGTAGCAAAAGAAATGTTGAACTCTGTTAGTTGAGGACAAACATCACAAAGAAGTTTCTGAGAATGCTTCTGTCTAGATTTTAGATGAAGATATTCCCGTTTCCAACGAAATCATCACAGTTAAACAAATATCCACTTGCAGATTCTACAAAAAGAGTGTTTCCAAACTGCTGTATCAAAAGAAAGTTTCAACTCTGTTAGTTGAGGACACACATCCCAAATAAGTTTCTGAGAACGCTTCTGTGTAGATTTAAAGGGGAGATATTTCGTTTTTCACCATAGGCCCGAATGCGCTCGAAATGTCCACTTCCAGACACTACAGAAAGAGGGTTTCCAACCTGCTCTATGAAAGGGAATGTTCAGCTCCGTGAGTTGAATATAGATATCACAAAGTAGTTTCTGACAGTGCTTCTGTCTAGATTTCAGATGAAGATATTCCCGTTTCCAATGAAATCGTTAGAACTATCTAGATATCCACTTACAGATTCTACAAAAAGAGTGTTTCGAAAGTGCTCTGTCAAAAGAAAGGTTCAACTCTGTTAGTTGAGGACACTCATCACGAAGAAGTTTCTGAGAATGCTTCTGTCAAGATTTTATATGAAGATATTCCCGTTTCCTATGAAATCTTCACAGTTATCCAAATATCCACTTGAAGATTCTACAAAAAGAGTGTTTCCAAACTGCTGTAGCAAAAGAAATGTTGAACTCTGTTAGTTGAGGACAAACATCACAAAGAGGTTTCTGAGAGAGCTTCTGTCAAGATTTTATATGAAGATATTACCGTTTCCAACGAAATCTTTACAGTTATCCAAATATCCACTTGCAGATTCTACAAAAAGAGTGTTTCCAAACTGCCATATCAAAAGAAATGATCAAGTCTGTTAGTGGAGTAAACTCATCCCAAATAAGTTTCTTAGAATGCTTTTGTCTAGATTTTATGGGATGATATTTCCTTTTTCACCATAGGCCTGAAAGCGCTCGAAATGTCCACTTCCAGATACTACAGAAAGACTGTTTCAAACCTACTCTATGAAAGGGAATGTTCAGCTCTGTGACTTGAATGCAGATATCACAAAGTAGTTTCTGACAGCCCTTCTGTCTAGATTTTAGATGAATATATTCCCGTTTCCAACGAAATCATCAAAGTTATCCAAATATCCACTTACAGATTCTACAAAAACAGTGTTTCCAAACTGCTGTATCCAAAGAAAGGTTCAACTCTGTTAGTTGAGGACACACATCACAAAGAAGTTTCTGAGAATGCTTCTGTCTAGATTTTATATGAAGATATTCCCGTTTCCAATGAAATCTTCACAGTTATGCAAATATCCACTTGAAGATTCTACCAAAAGAGTGTTTCCAAACTGCTGTAGCAAAAGAAATGTTGAACTCTGTTAGTTGAGGACAAACATCACAAAGAAGTTTCTGAGAATGCTTCTGTCTAGATTTTAGATGAAGATATTCCCGTTTCCAACGAAATCATCACAGTTAAACAAATATCCACTTGCAGATTCTACAAAAAGAGTGTTTCCAAACTGCTGTATCAAAAGAAAGTTTCAACTCTGTTAGTTGAGGACACACATCCCAAATAAGTTTCTGAGAACGCTTCTGTGTAGATTTAAAGGGGAGATATTTCGTTTTTCACCATAGGCCCGAATGCGCTCGAAATGTCCACTTCCAGACACTACAGAAAGAGGGTTTC
Source organism: Gorilla gorilla gorilla (assembly GCF_029281585.2). Taxonomy (NCBI): domain Eukaryota; kingdom Metazoa; phylum Chordata; class Mammalia; order Primates; family Hominidae; genus Gorilla; species Gorilla gorilla. Next base: position 20,083,312 of record NC_073237.2, read on the forward strand.
CAACCTGCTCTATGAAAGGGAATGTTCACCTCTGTGACTTGAATGCAGATATCACAAAGTAGTTTCTGACAGTGCTTCTGTCTAGAATTTAGATGAAGATATTCCCGTTTCCAACGAAATCCTTAGGACTATCTAGATATCCAATTACAGATTCCACAAAAAGAGTGTTTCCAAACTGCTCTATAAAAAGAAAGGTTCAACTCTGTAAGTTGAGGACACTCATCACAAAGAAGTTTCTGAGAATGCTTTTGTAAAGGTTTTATATGAAGATATTCCCGTTTCCTATGAAATCTTCACAGTTATCCAAATATCCACTTGAAGATTCTACCAAAAGAGTGTTTCCAAACTGCTGTAGCAAAAGAAATGTTGAACTATGTTAGTTGAGGACAAACATCACAAAGAAGTTTCTGAGAATGCTTCTGTCAAGATTTTATATGAAGATATTACCGTTTCCAACGAAATCTTTACAGTTATCCAAATATCCACTTGCAGATTCTACAAAAAGAGTGTTTCCAAACTGCTATATCAAAAGAAATGATCAAGTCTGTTAGTGGAGTAAACTCATCCCAAATATGTTTCTTAGAATGCTTTTGTCTAGATTTTATGGGATGATATTTCCTTTTTCACCATAGGCCTGAAAGCGCTCGAAAAGTCCACTTCCAGATACTACAAAAAGACTGTTTCAAACCTACTCTATGAAAGGGAATGTTCAGCTCTGTGACTTGAATGCAGATATCACAAAGTAGTTTCTGACAGCCCTTCTGTCTAGATTTTAGATGAAGATATTCCCGTTTCCAACGAAATCATCACAGTTATCCAAATATCCACTTATAGATTCTACAAAAACAGTGTTTCCACACTGCTGTATCCAAAGAAAGGTTCAACTCTGTTAGTTGAGGACACACATCACAAAGAAGTTTCTGAGAATGCTTCTGTCTAGATTTTATATGAAGATATTCCCGTTTCCAATGAAATCTTCACAGTTATGCAAATATCCACTTGAAGATTCTACAAAAAGAGTGTTTCCAAACTGCTGTAGCAAAAGAAATGTTGAACTCTGTTAGTTGAGGACAAACATCACAAAGAAGTTTCTGAGAATGCTTCTGTCTAGATTTTAGATGGAGATATTCCCGTTTCCAACGAAATCATCACAGTTAAACAAATATCCACTTGCAGATTCTACAAAAAGAGTGTTTCCAAACTGCTCTATCCAAAGAAAGGTTCAACTCTGTTAGTTGAGGACACACATCACAAAGAAGTTTCTGAGAATGCTTCTGTCTAGATTTTAAATGAAGATATTCCCATTTCCAACGAAATCCTCAGAGCTGTCCCAATATCCACTTACAGATTCTACAAAAAGAGTGTTTCCAAACTGCTGTATCAAAAGAAATGTTCAACTCTGTTTGTGGAGGACACACATCACAAAGAAGTTTCTGAGAATGCTTCTGTCTAGATTTTACATGAAGATATTCCCGTTTCCTATGAAATCTTCACAGCTTTCCAAATATCCACTTGCAGATTCTACAAAAAGAGTGTTTCCAAACTGCTGTATCCAAAGAAAGGTTCATCTCTGTTAGTTGAGGACACACATCACAAAGAAGTTTCTGAGAATGCTTCTGTCTAGATTTTAAACGAAGATATTGCCGTTTCCAACGAAATCGTTAGGACTATCTAGATATCCAATTACACATTCCACAAAAAGAGTGTTTCCAAACTGCTCTATCAAAAGAAAGGTGCAACTCTGTTAGTTGAGGACACTCATCACAAAGACGTTTCTGAGAATGCTTCTGTCTAGATTTTATATGAAGATATTCCCGTTTCCAACGAAATCTTCATGGTTATCCAAACATCGACTTCCAGATTATACAAAAAGATTGTTTCCAAACTGCTCTATCAAAAGAAAGGTATAATTCTGTTAGTTGAGGACACACATCCCAAATAAGTTTCTGAGGATGCTTCTGTCTAGATTTTATGGGAAGATATTTCGTTTTTTACCATAGGCCCGAAAGCGCTCGAAATGTCCACTTCCAGACACTACAGAAAGAGGGTTTCAAACCTGCTATATGAAAGGGAATGTTCAGCTCTGTGACTTAAATGCAGATATCACAAAGTAGTTTCTGAAAGTGCTTCTGTCTAGATTTCAGATGAAGATATTCCCGTTTCCAATGAAATCATTAGAACTATCTAGATATCCACTTACAGATTCTACAAAAAGAGTGTTTCCAAAGTGCTCTGTCAAAAGAAAGGTTCAACTCTGTTAGTTGAGGACACTCCTCACAAAGAAGTTTCTGAGAATGCTTCTGTCTAGATTTTATATGAAGATATTCCCGTTTCCAACGAAATCTTCACAGTTATCCAAATATCCACTTGAAGATTCTACAAAAAGAGTGTTTCCAAACTGCTGCAGCAAGAGTAATTTTGCGCTCTGTTAGTTGAGGACACACATCACAAAGAAGTTTCTGAGAATGCTTCTGTCTAGGTTTTATACGAAGATATTACCGTTTCCAACGAAATCTTCACAGTTATCCAAATATCCACTTGCAGAATCTACAAAAAGAGTGTTTCCAAACTGCTATATCAAAAGAAAGGATCAACTCTGTTAGTTGAGGAAACACATCCCAAATAAGTTTCTGAGAATGCTTCTGTCTAGATTTTATGGGATGATATTTCCTTTTTCACCATAGGCCTGAAATCGCTCGAAATGTCCACTTCCAGATACTACAGAAAGACTGTTTCAAACCTACTCTATGAATGGAAATGTTCAGCTCTGTGACTTGAATGCAGATATCGCAAAGTAGTTTCAGACAGCGCTTCTGTCTAGATTTTAGATGAAGGTATTCCCGTTTCCAACGAAATCATCACAGTTATCCAAATATCCACTTACATATTCTACAAAAAGAGTGTTTCCAAACTGCTCTATCCAAAGAAAGGTTCAACTCTGTTAGTTGAGGACACACATCACAAAGAAGTTTCTGAGAATGCTTCTGTCTAGATTTTAAATGAAGATATTCCCATTTCCAATGAAATCCTCATAGCAAACCCATTATAAACTTACAGATTCTACAAAAAGAGTGATTCCAAATTGCTGTATCAAAAGAAAGGTTGAACTCTGTTAGTTCGGGACACACATCACAAAGAAGTTTCTGAGAATGCTTCTGTCTAGATTTTACATGAAGACATTCCCGTTTCCTACGAAATCTTCACAACTTTCCAAATATCCTCTTGCAGATTCTACAAAAAGAGTGTTTCCAAACTGCTGTATCAAAAGAAAGGTTCAGCTCTCTTAGTTGACGACACACATCCCAAATAAGATTCTGAGAAAGCCTCTGTCTCGTTTTTATGGGAAGATACTTCCTTTTTCACCGTAGGCCTGAAAGCGCTCGAAATGTCCACTTCCAGATACTGCAGAAAGAGTTTTTCAAACCTGCTCTATGAAACGGAATGTTCAGCTCTGAGGCTTGAATGCAGATATCACAAAGTAGTTTCTGACAGTGCTTCTGTCTAGATTTTAGAAGAAGATATTCCCGTTTCCAATGAAATCGTTAGAACTATCTTGATATCCACATACAGATTCTACAAAAAGAGTTTTTCCAAACTGCTCTATAAAAAAAAAGGTTCAACTCTGTTAGTTGAGGTCACTCATCACAAAGAAGTTTCTGAGAATGCTTCTGTCTAGATTTTATATGAAGATTTTCCCGTTTCCAATGAAATCTTCACAGTTATCCAAACATCGACTTGCAGATTCTACAAAAAGAGTGTTTCCAAACTGCTCTATCAAAAGAAAGTATCAACTCTGTTAGTTGAGGACACACATGCCAAATAAGTTTCGGAGAATGCTTCTGTGTAGATTTAATGGGGAGATATTTCGTTTTTCACCATAGGCCCGAATGCGCTCGAAATGTCCACTTCCAGACACTACAGAAAGAGGGTTTCCAACCTGCTCTATGAAAGGGAATGTTCAGCTCCGTGAGTTGAATATAGATATCACAAAGTAGTTTCTGACAGTGCTTCTGTCTAGATTTCAGATGAAGATATTCCCGTTTCCCATGAAATCGTTAGAACTATCTAGATATCCACTTACAGATTCTACAAAAAGAGTGTTTCGAAAGTGCTCTGTCAAAAGAAAGGTTCAACTCTGTTAGTTGAGGACACTCATCACGAAGAAGTTTCTGAGAATGCTTCTGTCAAGATTTTATATGAAGATATTCCCGTTTCCTATGAAATCTTCACAGTTATCCAAATATCCACTTGAAGATTCTACAAAAAGAGTGTTTCCAAACTGCTGTAGCAAAAGAAATGTTGAACTCTGTTAGTTGAGGACAAACATCACAAAGAGGTTTCTGAGAGAGCTTCTGTCAAGATTTTATATGAAGATATTACCGTTTCCAACAAAATCTTTACAGTTATCCAAATATCCACTTGCAGATTCTACAAAAAGAGTGTTTCCAAACTGCCATATCAAAAGAAATGATCAAGTCTGTTAGTGGAGTAAACTCATCCCAAATAAGTTTCTTAGAATGCTTTTGTCTAGATTTTATGGGATGATATTTCCTTTTTCACCATAGGCCTGAAAGCGCTCGAAATGTCCACTTCCAGATACTACAGAAAGACTGTTTCAAACCTACTCTATGAAAGGGAATGTTCAGCTCTGTGACTTGAATGCAGATATCACAAAGTAGTTTCTGACAGCCCTTCTGTCTAGATTTTAGATGAATATATTCCCGTTTCCAACGAAATCATCAAAGTTATCCAAATATCCACTTACAGATTCTACAAAAACAGTGTTTCCAAACTGCTGTATCCAAAGAAAGGTTCAACTCTGTTAGTTGAGGACACACATCACAAAGAAGTTTCTGAGAATGCTTCTGTCTAGATTTTATATGAAGACATTCCCGTTTCCAATGAAATCTTCACAGTTATGCAAATATCCACTTGAAGATTCTACCAAAAGAGTGTTTCCAAACTGCTGTAGCAAAAGAAATGTTGAACTCTGTTAGTTGAGGACAAACATCACAAAGAAGTTTCTGAGAATGTTTCTGTCTAGATTTTAGATGAAGATATTCCCGTTTCCAACGAAATCATCACAGTTATACAAATATCCACTTGCAGATTCTACAAAAAGAGTGTTTCCAAACTGCTGTATCAAAAGAAAGTTTCAACTCTGTTAGTTGAGGACACACATCCCAAATAAGTTTCTGAGAACGCTTCTGTGTAGATTTAAAGGGGAGATATTTCGTTTTTCACCATAGGCCCGAATGCGCTCGAAATGTCCACTTCCAGACACTACAGAAAGAGGGTTTCCAACCTGCTCTATGAAAGGGAATGTTCACCTCTGTGACTTCAATGCAGATATCACAAAGTAGTTTCTGACAGTGCTTCTGTCTAGAATTTAGATGAAGATATTCCCGTTTCTAACGAAATCCTTAGGACTATCTAGATATCCAATTACAGATTCCACAAAAAGAGTGTTTCCAAACTGCTCTATTAAAAGAAAGGTTCAACTCTGTAAGTTGAGGACACTCATCACAAAGAAGTTTCTGAGAATGCTTTTGTAAAGGTTTTATATGAAGATATTCCCGTTTCCTATGAAATCTTCACAGTTATCCAAATATCCACTTGAAGATTCTACCAAAAGAGTGTTTCCAAACTGCTGTAGCAAAAGAAATGTTGAACTCTGTTAGTTGAGGACAAACATCACAAAGAAGTTTCTGAGAATGCTTCTGTCAAGATTTTATATGAAGATATTACCGTTTCCAACGAAATCTTTACAGTTATCCAAATATCCACTTGCAGATTCTACAAAAAGAGTGTTTCCAAACTGCTATATCAAAAGAAATGATCAAGTCTGTTAGTGGAGTAAACTCATCCCAAATATGTTTCTTAGAATGCTTTTGTCTAGATTTTATGGGATGATATTTCCTTTTTCACCATAGGCCTGAAAGCGCTCGAAAAGTCCACTTCCAGATACTACAAAAAGACTGTTTCAAACCTACTCTATGAAAGGGAATGTTCAGCTCTGTGACTTGAATGCAGATATCACAAAGTAGTTTCTGACAGCCCTTCTGTCTAGATTTTAGATGAAGATATTCCCGTTTCCAACGAAATCATCACAGTTATCCAAATATCCACTTATAGATTCTACAAAAACAGTGTTTCCACACTGCTGTATCCAAAGAAAGGTTCAACTCTGTTAGTTGAGGACACACATCACAAAGAAGTTTCTGAGAATGCTTCTGTCTAGATTTTATATGAAGATATTCCCGTTTCCAATGAAATCTTCACAGTTATGCAAATATCCACTTGAAGATTCTACAAAAAGAGTGTTTCCAAACTGCTGTAGCAAAAGAAATGTTGAACTCTGTTAGTTGAGGACAAACATCACAAAGAAGTTTCTGAGAATGCTTCTGTCTAGATTTTAGATGGAGATATTCCCGTTTCCAACGAAATCATCACAGTTAAACAAATATCCACTTGCAGATTCTACAAAAAGAGTGTTTCCAAACTGCTCTATCCAAAGAAAGGTTCAACTCTGTTAGTTGAGGACACACATCACAAAGAAGTTTCTGAGAATGCTTCTGTCTAGATTTTAAATGAAGATATTCCCATTTCCAACGAAATCCTCAGAGCTGTCCCAATATCCACTTACAGATTCTACAAAAAGAGTGTTTCCAAACTGCTGTATCAAAAGAAATGTTCAACTCTGTTTGTGGAGGACACACATCACAAAGAAGTTTCTGAGAATGCTTCTGTCTAGATTTTACATGAAGATATTCCCGTTTCCTATGAAATCTTCACAGCTTTCCAAATATCCACTTGCAGATTCTACAAAAAGAGTGTTTCCAAACTGCTGTATCCAAAGAAAGGTTCATCTCTGTTAGTTGAGGACACACATCACAAAGAAGTTTCTGAGAATGCTTCTGTCTAGATTTTAAACGAAGATATTGCCGTTTCCAACGAAATCGTTAGGACTATCTAGATATCCAATTACACATTCCACAAAAAGAGTGTTTCCAAACTGCTCTATCAAAAGAAAGGTGCAACTCTGTTAGTTGAGGACACTCATCACAAAGACGTTTCTGAGAATGCTTCTGTCTAGATTTTATATGAAGATATTCCCGTTTCCAACGAAATCTTCATGGTTATCCAAACATCGACTTCCAGATTATACAAAAAGATTGTTTCCAAACTGCTCTATCAAAAGAAAGGTATAATTCTGTTAGTTGAGGACACACATCCCAAATAAGTTTCTGAGGATGCTTCTGTCTAGATTTTATGGGAAGATATTTCGTTTTTTACCATAGGCCCGAAAGCGCTCGGAATGTCCACTTCCAGACACTACAGAAAGAGGGTTTCAAACCTGCTATATGAAAGGGAATGTTCAGCTCTGTGACTTAAATGCAGATATCACAAAGTAGTTTCTGAAAGTGCTTCTGTCTAGATTTCAGATGAAGATATTCCCGTTTCCAATGAAATCATTAGAACTATCTAGATATCCACTTACAGATTCTACAAAAAGAGTGTTTCCAAAGTGCTCTGTCAAAAGAAAGGTTCAACTCTGTTAGTTGAGGACACTCCTCACAAAGAAGTTTCTGAGAATGCTTCTGTCTAGATTTTATATGAAGATATTCCCGTTTCCAACGAAATCTTCACAGTTATCCAAATATCCACTTGAAGATTCTACAAAAAGAGTGTTTCCAAACTGCTGTAGCAAGAGTAATTTTGTGCTCTGTTAGTTGAGGACACACATCACAAAGAAGTTTCTGAGAATGCTTCTGTCTAGGTTTTATACGAAGATATTACCGTTTCCAACGAAATCTTCACAGTTATCCAAATATCCACTTGCAGAATCTACAAAAAGAGTGTTTCCAAACTGCTATATCAAAAGAAAGGATCAACTCTGTTAGTTGAGGAAACACATCCCAAATAAGTTTCTGAGAATGCTTCTGTCTAGATTTTATGGGATGATATTTCCTTTTTCACCATAGGCCTGAAATCGCTCGAAATGTCCACTTCCAGATACTACAGAAAGACTGTTTCAAACCTACTCTATGAATGGAAATGTTCAGCTCTGTGACTTGAATGCAGATATCGCAAAGTAGTTTCAGACAGCGCTTCTGTCTAGATTTTAGATGAAGGTATTCCCGTTTCCAACGAAATCATCACAGTTATCCAAATATCCACTTACATATTCTACAAAAAGAGTGTTTCCAAACTGCTCTATCCAAAGAAAGGTTCAACTCTGTTAGTTGAGGACACACATCACAAAGAAGTTTCTGAGAATGCTTCTGTCTAGATTTTAAATGAAGATATTCCCATTTCCAATGAAATCCTCATAGCAAACCCATTATAAACTTACAGATTCTACAAAAAGAGTGATTCCAAATTGCTGTATCAAAAGAAAGGTTGAACTCTGTTAGTTCAGGACACACATCACAAAGAAGTTTCTGAGAATGCTTCTGTCTAGATTTTACATGAAGACATTCCCGTTTCCTACGAAATCTTCCCAACTTTCCAAATATCCTCTTGCAGATTCTACAAAAAGAGTGTTTCCAAACTGCTGTATCAAAAGAAAGGTTCAGCTCTCTTAGTTGACGACACACATCCCAAATAAGATTCTGAGAAAGCCTCTGTCTCGTTTTTATGGGAAGATACTTCCTTTTTCACCGTAGGCCTGAAAGCGCTCGAAATGTCCACTTCCAGATACTGCAGAAAGAGTTTTTCAAACCTGCTCTATGAAACGGAATGTTCAGCTCTGAGGCTTGAATGCAGATATCACAAAGTAGTTTCTGACAGTGCTTCTGTCTAGATTTTAGAAGAAGATATTCCCGTTTCCAATGAAATCGTTAGAACTATCTTGATATCCACATACAGATTCTACAAAAAGAGTTTTTCCAAACTGCTCTATAAAAAAAAAGGTTCAACTCTGTTAGTTGAGGTCACTCATCACAAAGAAGTTTCTGAGAATGCTTCTGTCTAGATTTTATATGAAGATTTTCCCGATTCCAATGAAATCTTCACAGTTATCCAAACATCGACTTGCAGATTCTACAAAAAGAGTGTTTCCAAACTGCTCTATCAAAAGAAAGTATCAACTCTGTTAGTTGAGGACACACATGCCAAATAAGTTTCGGAGAATGCTTCTGTGTAGATTTAATGGGGAGATATTTCGTTTTTCACCATAGGCCCGAATGCGCTCGAAATGTCCACTTCCAGACACTACAGAAAGAGGGTTTCCAACCTGCTCTATGAAAGGGAATGTTCAGCTCCGTGAGTTGAATATAGATATCACAAAGTAGTTTCTGACAGTGCTTCTGTCTAGATTTCAGATGAAGATATTCCCGTTTCCAATGAAATCGTTACAACTATCTAGATATCCACTTACAGATTCTACAAAAAGAGTGTTTCGAAAGTGCTCTGTCAAAAGAAAGGTTCAACTCTGTTAGTTGAGGACACTCATCACGAAGAAGTTTCTGAGAATGCTTCTGTCAAGATTTTATATGAAGATATTCCCGTTTCCTATGAAATCTTCACAGTTATCCAAATATCCACTTGAAGATTCTACAAAAAGAGTGTTTCCAAACTGCTGTAGCAAAAGAAATGTTGAACTCTGTTAGTTGAGGACAAACATCACAAAGAGGTTTCTGAGAGAGCTTCTGTCAAGATTTTATATGAAGATATTACCGTTTCCAACGAAATCTTTACAGTTATCCAAATATCCACTTGCAGATTCTACAAAAAGAGTGTTTCCAAACTGCCATATCAAAAGAAATGATCAAGTCTGTTAGTGGAGTAAACTCATCCTAAATAAGTTTCTTAGAATGCTTTTGTCTAGATTTTATGGGATGATAATTCCTTTTTCACCTTAGGCCTGAAAGCGCTCGAAATGTCCACTTCCAGATACTACAGAAAGACTGTTTCAAACCTACTCTATGAAAGGGAATGTTCAGCTCTGTGACTTGAATGCAGATATCACAAAGTAGTTTCTGACAGCCCTTCTGTCTAGATTTTAGATGAAGATATTCCCGTTTCCAACGAAATCATGACAGTTATCCAAATATCCACTTACAGATTCTACAAAAACAGTGTTTCCAAACTGCTGTATCCAAAGAAAGGTTCAACTCTGTTAGTTGAGGACACACATCACAAAGAAGTTTCTGAGAATGCTTCTGTCTAAATTTTATATGAAGATATTCCCGTTTCCAATGAAATCTTCACAGTTATGCAAATATCCACTTGAAGATTCTACAAAAAGAGTGTTTCCAAACTGCTGTAGCAAAAGAAATGTTGAACTCTGTTAGTTGAGGACAAACATCACAAAGAAGTTTCTGAGAATGCTTCTGTCTAGATTTTAGATGAAGATATTCCCGTTTCCAACAAAATCATCACAGTTAAACAAATATCCACTTACAGATTCTACAAAAAGAGTGTTTCCAAACTGCTCTATCCAAAGAAAGGTTCAACTCTGTTAGTTGAGGACACACATCAGAAAGAAGTTTCTGAGAATGCTTCTGTCTAGATTTTACATGAAGATATTCCCGTTTCCTATGAAATCTTCACAGCTTTCCAAATATCCACTTGCAGATTCTACAAAAAGAGTGTTTCCAAACTGCTGTATCAAAAGAAAGGTTCAACTCTCTTAGTTGAGGACACACATCCCAAATAAGTTTCTGAGAAATCTTCTGTCTCGTTTTTATGGGAGGATACTTCCTTTTTCACCGTAGGCCTGAAATCGCTCGAAATGTCCACTTGCAGATACTGCAGAAAGAGTGTTTCAAACCTGCTCTATGAAACGGAATGTTCAGCTCTGAGGCTTGAATGCAGATATCACAAAGTAGTTTCTGACAGTGCTTCTGTCTAGATTTCAGAAGAAGATATTCCCGTTTCCAATGAAATCGTTAGAACTATCTTGATATCCACATACAGATTCTACAAAAAGAGTGTTTCCAAACTGCTCTAGAAAAAGAAAGGTTCAACTCTGTTAGTTGAGGACACTCATCACAAAGAAGTTTCTGAGAATGCTTCTGTCTGGATTTTATATGAAGATATTCCCGTTTCCAACGAAATCTTCACAGTTATCCAAACATCGACTTGCAGATTCTACAAAAAGAGTGTTTCCAAACTGCTCTATCAAAAGAAAGTTTCAACTCTGTTAGTTGAGGACACACATCCCAAATAAGTTTCTGAGAACGCTTCTGTGTAGATTTAAAGGGGAGATATTTCGTTTTTCACCATAGGCCCGAATGCGCTCGAAATGTCCACTTCCAGACACTACAGAATGAGGGTTTCCAACCTGCTCTATGAAAGGGAATGTTCACCTCTGTGACTTGAATGCAGATATCACAAAGTAGTTTCTGACAGTGCTTCTGTCTAGAATTTAGATGAAGATATTCCCGTTTCCAACGAAATCCTTAGGACTATCTAGATATCCAATTACAGATTCCACAAAAAGAGTGTTTCCAAACTGCTCTATTAAAAGAAAGGTTCAACTCTGTAAGTTGAGGACACTCATCACAAAGAAGTTTCTGAGAATGCTTTTGTAAAGGTTTTATATGAAGATATTCCCGTTTCCTATGAAATCTTCACAGTTATCCAAATATCCACTTGAAGATTCTACCAAAAGAGTGTTTCCAAACTGCTGTAGCAAAAGAAATGTTGAACTCTGTTAGTTGAGGACAAACATCACAAAGAAGTTTCTGAGAATGCTTCTGTCAAGATTTTATATGAAGATATTACCGTTTCCAACGAAATCTTTACAGTTATCCAAATATCCACTTGCAGATTCTACAAAAAGAGTGTTTCCAAACTGCTATATCAAAAGAAATGATCAAGTCTGTTAGTGGAGTAAACTCATCCCAAATATGTTTCTTAGAATGCTTTTGTCTAGATTTTATGGGATGATATTTCCTTTTTCACCATAGGCCTGAAAGCGCTCGAAAAGTCCACTTCCAGATACTACAAAAAGACTGTTTCAAACCTACTCTATGAAAGGGAATGTTCAGCTCTGTGACTTGAATGCAGATATCACAAAGTAGTTTCTGACAGCCCTTCTGTCTAGATTTTAGATGAAGATATTCCCGTTTCCAACGAAATCATCACAGTTATCCAAATATCCACTTATAGATTCTACAAAAACAGTGTTTCCACACTGCTGTATCCAAAGAAAGGTTCAACTCTGTTAGATGAGGACACACATCACAAAGAAGTTTCTGAGAATGCTTCTGTCTAGATTTTATATGAAGATATTCCCGTTTCCAATGAAATCTTCACAGTTATGCAAATATCCACTTGAAGATTCTACAAAAAGAGTGTTTCCAAACTGCTGTAGCAAAAGAAATGTTGAACTCTGTTAGTTGAGGACAAACATCACAAAGAAGTTTCTGAGAATGCTTCTGTCTAGATTTTAGATGGAGATATTCCCGTTTCCAACGAAATCATCACAGTTAAACAAATATCCACTTGCAGATTCTACAAAAAGAGTGTTTCCAAACTGCTCTATCCAAAGAAAGGTTCAACTCTGTTAGTTGAGGACACACATCACAAAGAAGTTTCTGAGAATGCTTCTGTCTAGATTTTAAATGAAGATATTCCCATTTCCAATGAAATCCTCATAGCAAACCCATTATAAACTTACAGATTCTACAAAAAGAGTGATTCCAAATTGCTGTATCAAAAGAAAGGTTGAACTCTGTTAGTTCAGGACACACATCACAAAGAAGTTTCTGAGAATGCTTCTGTCTAGATTTTACATGAAGACATTCCCGTTTCCTACGAAATCTTCACAACTTTCCAAATATCCTCTTGCAGATTCTACAAAAAGAGTGTTTCCAAACTGCTGTATCAAAAGAAAGGTTCAGCTCTCTTAGTTGACGACACACATCCCAAATAAGATTCTGAGAAAGCCTCTGTCTCGTTTTTATGGGAAGATACTTCCTTTTTCACCGTAGGCCTGAAAGCGCTCGAAATGTCCACTTCCAGATACTGCAGAAAGAGTGTTTCAAACCTGCTCTATGAAACGGAATGTTCAGCTCTGAGGCTTGAATGCAGATATCACAAAGTAGTTTCTGACAGTGCTTCTGTCTAGATTTTAGAAGAAGATATTCCCGTTTCCAATGAAATCGTTAGAACTATCTTGATATCCACATACAGATTCTACAAAAAGAGTTTTTCCAAACTGCTCTATAAAAAAAAAGGTTCAACTCTGTTAGTTGAGGACACTCATCACAAAGAAGTTTCTGAGAATGCTTCTGTCTAGATTTTATATGAAGATTTTCCCGTTTCCAATGAAATCTTCACAGTTATCCAAACATCGACTTGCAGATTCTACAAAAAGAGTGTTTCCAAACTGCTCTATCAAAAGAAAGTATCAACTCTGTTAGTTGAGGACACACATGCCAAATAAGTTACGGAGAATGCTTCTGTGTAGATTTAATGGGGAGATATTTCGTTTTTCACCATAGGCCCGAATGCGCTCGAAATGTCCACTTCCAGACACTACAGAAAGAGGGTTTCCAACCTGCTCAATGAAAGGGAATGTTCAGCTCCGTGAGTTGAATGTAGATATCACAAAGTAGTTTCTGACAGTGCTTCTGTCTAGATTTCAGATGAAGATATTCCCGTTTCCAATGAAATCGTTAGAACTATCTAGATATCCACTTACAGATTCTACAAAAAGAGTGTTTCGAAAGTGCTCTGTCAAAAGAAAGGTTCAACTCTGTTAGTTGAGGACACTCATCACGAAGAAGTTTCTGAGAATGCTTTTGTCAAGATTTTATATGAAGGTATTCCCGTTTCCAACGAAATCTTCACAGTTATCCAAATATCCACTTGCAGATTCTACAAAAAGAGTGTTTCCAAACTGCTCTATCCAAAGAAAGGTTCAACTCTGTTAGTTGAGGAAACACATCACAAAGAAGTTTCTGAGAATGCTTCTGTCTAGATTTTAAATGAAGATATTCCCATTTCCAATGAAATCCTCATAGCAAACCCATTATAAACTTACAGATTCTACAAAAAGAGTGATTCCAAATTGCTGTATCAGAAGAAAGGTTGAACTCTGTTAGTTCAGGACACACATCACAAAGAAGTTTCTGAGAATGCTTCTGTCTAGATTTTACATGAAGACATTCCCGTTTCCTACGAAATCTTCACAACTTTCCAAATATCCTCTTGCAGATTCTACAAAAAGAGTGTTTCCAAACTGCTGTATCAAAAGAAAGGTTCAGCTCTCTTAGTTGACGACACACATCCCAAATAAGATTCTGAGAAAGCCTCTGTCTCGTTTTTATGGGAAGATACTTCCTTTTTCACCGTAGGCCTGAAAGCGCTCGAAATGTCCACTTCCAGATACTGCAGAAAGAGTGTTTCAAACCTGCTCTATGAAACGGAATGTTCAGCTCTGAGGCTTGAATGCAGATATCACAAAGTAGTTTCTGACAGTGCTTCTGTCTAGATTTTAGAAGAAGATATTCCCGTTTCCAATGAAATCGTTAGAACTATCTTGATATCCACATACAGATTCTACAAAAAGAGTTTTTCCAAACTGCTCTATAAAAAAAAAGGTTCAACTCTGTTAGTTGAGGACACTCATCACAAAGAAGTTTCTGAGAATGCTTCTGTCTAGATTTTATATGAAGATTTTCCCGTTTCCAATGAAATCTTCACAGTTATCCAAACATCGACTTGCAGATTCTACAAAAAGAGTGTTTCCAAACTGCTCTATCAAAAGAAAGTATCAACTCTGTTAGTTGAGGACACACATGCCAAATAAGTTTCGGAGAATGCTTCTGTGTAGATTTAATGGGGAGATATTTCGTTTTTCACCATAGGCCCTAATGCGCTCGAAATGTCCACTTCCAGACACTACAGAAAGAGGGTTTCCAACCTGCTCAATGAAAGGGAATGTTCAGCTCCGTGAGTTGAATGTAGATATCACAAAGTAGTTTCTGACAGTGCTTCTGTCTAGATTTCAGATGAAGATATTCCCGTTTCCAATGAAATCGTTAGAACTATCTAGATATCCACTTACAGATTCTACAAAAAGAGTGTTTCGAAAGTGCTCTGTCAAAAGAAAGGTTCAACTCTGTTAGTTGAGGACACTCATCACGAAGAAGTTTCTGAGAATGCTTTTGTCAAGATTTTATATGAAGGTATTCCCGTTTCCAACGAAATCTTCACAGTTATCCAAATATCCACTTGCAGATTCTACAAAAAGAGTGTTTCCAAACTGCTCTATCCAAAGAAAGGTTCAACTCTGTTAGTTGAGGACACACATCACAAAGAAGTTTCTGAGAATGCTTCTGTCTAGATTTTAAATGAAGATATTCCCATTTCCAATGAAATCCTCATAGCAAACCCATTATAAACTTACAGATTCTACAAAAAGAGTGATTCCAAATTGCTGTATCAAAAGAAAGGTTGAACTCTGTTAGTTCAGGACACACATCACAAAGAAGTTTCTGAGAATGCTTCTGTCTAGATTTTACATGAAGACATTCCCGTTTCCTACGAAATCTTCACAACTTTCCAAATATCCTCTTGCAGATTCTACAAAAAGAGTGTTTCCAAACTGCTGTATCAAAAGAAAGTTTCAACTCTGTTAGTTGAGGACACACATCCCAAATAAGTTTCTGAGAACGCTTCTGTGTAGATTTAAAGGGGAGATATTTCGTTTTTCACCATAGGCCCGAATGCGCTCGAAATGTCCACTTCCAGACACTACAGAAAGAGGGTTTCCAACCTGCTCTATGAAAGGGAATGTTCACCTCTGTGACTTGAATGCAGATATCACAAAGTAGTTTCTGACAGTGCTTCTGTCTAGAATTTAGATGAAGATATTCCCGTTTCCAACGAAATCCTTAGGACTATCTAGATATCCAATTACAGATTCCACAAAAAGAGTGTTTCCAAACTGCTCTATAAAAAGAAAGGTTCAACTCTGTAAGTTGAGGACACTCATCACAAAGAAGTTTCTGAGAACGCTTTTGTAAAGGTTTTATATGAAGATATTCCCGTTTCCTATGAAATCTTCACAGTTATCCAAATATCCACTTGAAGATTCTACCAAAAGAGTGTTTCCAAACTGCTGTAGCAAAAGAAATGTTGAACTCTGTTAGTTGAGGACAAACATCACAAAGAAGTTTCTGAGAATGCTTCTGTCAAGATTTTATATGAAGATATTACCGTTTCCAACGAAATCTTTACAGTTATCCAAATATCCACTTGCAGATTCTACAAAAAGAGTGTTTCCAAACTGCTATATCAAAAGAAATGATCAAGTCTGTTAGTGGAGTAAACTCATCCCAAATATGTTTCTTAGAATGCTTTTGTCTAGATTTTATGGGATGATATTTCCTTTTTCACCATAGTCCTGAGAGCGCTCGAAAAGTCCACTTCCAGATACTACAAAAAGACTGTTTCAAACCTACTCTATGAAAGGGAATGTTCAGCTCTGTGACTTGAATGCAGATATCACAAAGTAGTTTCTGACAGCCCTTCTGTCTAGATTTTAGATGAAGATATTCCCGTTTCCAACGAAATCATCACAGTTATCCAAATATCCACTTATAGATTCTACAAAAACAGTGTTTCCACACTGCTGTATCCAAAGAAAGGTTCAACTCTGTTAGTTGAGGACACACATCACAAAGAAGTTTCTGAGAATGCTTCTGTCTAGATTTTATATGAAGATATTCCCGTTTCCAATGAAATCTTCACAGTTATGCAAATATCCACTTGAAGATTCTACAAAAAGAGTGTTTCCAAACTGCTGTAGCAAAAGAAATGTTGAACTCTGTTAGTTGAGGACAAACATCACAAAGAAGTTTCTGAGAATGCTTCTGTCTAGATTTTAGATGGAGATATTCCCGTTTCCAACGAAATCATCACAGTTAAACAAATATCCACTTGCAGATTCTACAAAAAGAGTGTTTCCAAACTGCTCTATCCAAAGAAAGGTTCAACTCTGTTAGTTGAGGACACACATCACAAAGAAGTTTCTGAGAATGCTTCTGTCTAGATTTTAAATGAAGATATTCCCATTTCCAAAGAAATCCTCAGAGCTGTCCCAATATCCACTTACAGATTCTACAAAAAGAGTGTTTCCAAACTGCTGTATCAAAAGAAATGTTCAACTCTGTTTGTGGAGGACACACATCACAAAGAAGTTTCTGAGAATGCTTCTGTCTAGATTTTACATGAAGATATTCCCGTTTCCTATGAAATCTTCACAGCTTTCCAAATATCCACTTGCAGATTCTACAAAAAGTGTGTTTCCAAACTGCTGTATCCAAAGAAAGGTTCATCTCTGTTAGTTGAGGACACACATCACAAAGAAGTTTCTGAGAATGCTTCTGTCTAGATTTTAAACGAAGATATTGCCGTTTCCAACGAAATCGTTAGGACTATCTAGATATCCAATTACACATTCCACAAAAAGAGTGTTTCCAAACTGCTCTATCAAAAGAAAGGTGCAACTCTGTTAGTTGAGGACACTCATCACAAAGACGTTTCTGAGAATGCTTCTGTCTAGATTTTATATGAAG
Source organism: Gorilla gorilla gorilla (assembly GCF_029281585.2). Classification (NCBI taxonomy): domain Eukaryota; kingdom Metazoa; phylum Chordata; class Mammalia; order Primates; family Hominidae; genus Gorilla; species Gorilla gorilla. The sequence continues at coordinate 20,100,852 of NC_073237.2, forward strand.
ATATTCCCGTTTCCAACGAAATCTTCATGGTTATCCAAACATCGACTTCCAGATTATACAAAAAGATTGTTTCCAAACTGCTCTATCAAAAGAAAGGTATAATTCTGTTAGTTGAGGACACACATCCCAAATAAGTTTTTGAGGATGCTTCTGTCTAGATTTTAAATGAAGATATTCCCGTTTCCAACGAAATCCTCAGAGCTGTCCCAATATCCACTTACAGATTCTACAAAAAGAGTGTTTCCAAACTGCTGTATCAAAAGAAAGGTTCAACTCTGTTAGTTGAGGACACACATCACAAAGAAGTTTCTGAGAATGCTTCTGTCTAGATTTTACATGAAGATATTCCCGTTTCCTATGAAATCTTCACATCTTTCCAAATATCCACTTGCAGATTCTACAAAAAGAGTGTTTCCAAACTGCTGTATCAAAAGAAAGGTTCAACTCTCTTAGTTGAGGACACACATCCCAAATAAGTTTCTGAGAAATCCTCTGTCTCGTTTTTATGGGAAGATACTTCCTTTTTTCACCGTAGGCCTGAAAGCGCTCGAAATGTCCACTTGCAGATACTGCAGAAAGAGTGTTTCAAACCTGCTCTATGAAACGGAATGTTCAGCTCTGAGGCTTGAATGCAGATATCACAAAGTAGTTTCTGACAGTGCTTCTGTCTAGATTTTAGAAGATATTCAGGTTTCCAATGAAATCGTTAGAACTATCTTGATATGCACATACAGATTCTACAAAAAGAGTGTTTCCAAACTGCTCTATAAAAAGAAAGTTTCATCTCTATTAGTTGAGGACACTCATCACAAAGAAGTTTCTGAGATTGCTTCTGTCTAGATTTTATATGAAGATATTCCCGTTTCCAACGAAATCTTCACAGTTATCCAAATATCGACTTGCAGATTCTACAAAAAGAGTGTTTCCAAACTGCTCTATCAAAAGAAAGTTTCAACTCTGTTAGTTGAGGACACACATGACAAATAAGTTTCGGAGAATGCTTCTGTGCAGATTTAATGGGGAGATATTTCGTTTTTCACCATAGGCCCGAATGCGCTCGAAATGTCCACTTCCAGACACTACAGAAAGAGGGTTGCCAACCTGCTCTATGAAAGGGAATGTTCAGCTCCGTGAATTGAATGCAGATTTCACAAAGTAGTTTCTGACAGTGCTTCTGTCTAGATTTCAGATGAAGATATTCCCGTTTCCAATGAAATCGTTAGAACTATCTAGATATCCACTTACAGATTCTACAAAAAGAGTGTTTCGAAAGTGCTCTGTCAAAAGAAAGGTTCAACTCTGTTAGTTGAGGACACTCATCATGAAGAAGTTTCTGAGAATGCTTTTGTCAAGATTTCATATGAAGATATTCCCGTTTCCTATGAAATCTTCACAGTTATCCAAATATCCACTTGAAGATTCTACAAAAAGAGTGTTTCCAAACTGCTGTAGCAAAAGAAATGTTGAACTCTGTTAGTTGAGGACAAACATCACAAAGAAGTTTCTGAGAATGCTTCTGTCAAGATTTTATATGAAGATATTACCGTTTCCAACGAAATCTTCACAGTTATCCAAATATCCACTTGCAGATTCTACAAAAAGAGTGTTTCCAAACTGCTATATCAAAAGAAATGATCAAGTCTGTTAGTGGAGTAAACTCATCCTAAATATGTTTCTTAGAATGCTTCTGTCTAGATTTTATGGGATGATACTTCCTTTTTCACCATAGGCCTGAAAGCGCTCGAAATGTCCACTTCCAGATACTACAGAAAGACTGTTTCAAACCTACTCTATGAAAGGGAATGTTCAGCTCTGTGACTTGAATGCAGATATCACAAAGTAGTTTCTGACAGCCCTTCTGTCTAGATTTTAGATGAAGATATTCCCGTTTCCAACGAAATCATCACAGTTATCCAAATATCCACTTACAGATTCTACAAAAACAGTTTCCAAACTGCTGTATCCAAAGAAAGGTTCAACTCTGTTAGTTGAGGAAACACATCACAAAGAAGTTTCTGAGAATGCTTCTGTCTAGATTTTATATGAAGATATTCCCGTTTCCAATGAAATCTTCACAGTCAGGCAAATATCCACTTGAAGATTCTACAAAAAGAGTGTTTCCAAACTGCTGTAGCAAAAGAAATGTTGAACTCTGTTAGTTGAGGACAAACATCACAAAGAAGTTTCTGAGAATGCTTCTGTCTAGATTTTAGATGAAGATATTCCCGTTTCCAACGAAATCCTCAGAGCTGTCCCAATATCCACTTACAGATTCTACAAAAAGAGTGTTTCCAAACTGCTGTATCAAAAGAAAGGTTCAACTCTGTTAGTTGAGGACACACATCACAAAGAAGTTTCTGAGAATGCTTCTGTCTAGATTTTACATGAAGATATTCCCGTTTCCTATGAAATCTTCACAGCTTTCCAAATATCCACTTGCAGATTCTACAAAAAGAGTGTTTCCAAACTGCTGTATCAAAAGAAAGGTTCAACTCTCTTAGTTGAGGACACACATCCCAAATAAGTTTCTGAGAAATCTTCTGTCTCGTTTTTATGGGAGGATACTTCCTTTTTCACCGTAGGCCTGAAAGCGCTCGAAATGTCCACTTGCAGATACTGCAGAAAGAGTGTTTCAAACCTGCTCTATGAAACGGAATGTTCAGCTCTGAGGCTTGAATGCAGATATCACAAAGTAGTTTCTGACAGTGCTTCTGTCTAGATTTCAGAAGAAGATATTCCCGTTTCCAATGAAATCGTTAGAACTATCTTGATATCCACATACAGATTCTACAAAAAGAGTGTTTCCAAACTGCTCTAGAAAAAGAAAGGTTCAACTCTGTTAGTTGAGGACACTCATCACAAAGAAGTTTCTGAGAATGCTTCTGTCTAGATTTTATATGAAGATATTCCCGTTTCCAACGAAATCTTCACAGTTATCCAAACATCGACTTGCAGATTCTACAAAAAGAGTGTTTCCAAACTGCTCTATCAAAAGAAAGTTTCAACTCTGTTAGTTGAGGACACACATCCCAAATAAGTTTCTGAGAACGCTTCTGTGTAGATTTAAAGGGGAGATATTTCGTTTTTCACCATAGGCCCGAATGCGCTCGAAATGTCCACTTCCAGACACTACAGAATGAGGGTTTCCAACCTGCTCTATGAAAGGGAATGTTCACCTCTGTGACTTGAATGCAGATATCACAAAGTAGTTTCTGACAGTGCTTCTGTCTAGAATTTAGATGAAGATATTCCCGTTTCCAACGAAATCCTTAGGACTATCTAGATATCCAATTACAGATTCCACAAAAAGAGTGTTTCCAAACTGCTCTATTAAAAGAAAGGTTCAACTCTGTAAGTTGAGGACACTCATCACAAAGAAGTTTCTGAGAATGCTTTTGTAAAGGTTTTATATGAAGATATTCCCGTTTCCTATGAAATCTTCACAGTTATCCAAATATCCACTTGAAGATTCTACCAAAAGAGTGTTTCCAAACTGCTGTAGCAAAAGAAATGTTGAACTCTGTTAGTTGAGGACAAACATCACAAAGAAGTTTCTGAGAATGCTTCTGTCAAGATTTTATATGAAGATATTACCGTTTCCAACGAAATCTTTACAGTTATCCAAATATCCACTTGCAGATTCTACAAAAAGAGTGTTTCCAAACTGCTATATCAAAAGAAATGATCAAGTCTGTTAGTGGAGTAAACTCATCCCAAATATGTTTCTTAGAATGCTTTTGTCTAGATTTTATGGGATGATATTTCCTTTTTCACCATAGGCCTGAAAGCGCTCGAAAAGTCCACTTCCAGATACTACAAAAAGACTGTTTCAAACCTACTCTATGAAAGGGAATGTTCAGCTCTGTGACTTGAATGCAGATATCACAAAGTAGTTTCTTACAGCCCTTCTGTCTAGACTTTAGATGAAGATATTCCCGTTTCCAACGAAATCATCACAGTTATCCAAATATCCACTTATAGATTCTACAAAAACAGTGTTTCCACACTGCTGTATCCAAAGAAAGGTTCAACTCTGTTAGTTGAGGACACACATCACAAAGAAGTTTCTGAGAATGCTTCTGTCTAGATTTTATATGAAGATATTCCCGTTTCCAATGAAATCTTCACAGTTATGCAAATATCCACTTGAAGATTCTACAAAAAGAGTGTTTCCAAACTGCTGTAGCAAAAGAAATGTTGAACTCTGTTAGTTGAGGACAAACATCACAAAGAAGTTTCTGAGAATGCTTCTGTCTAGATTTTAGATGAAGATATTCCCGTTTCCAACGAAATCATCACAGTTAAACAAATATCCACTTGCAGATTCTACAAAAAGAGTGTTTCCAAACTGCTCTATCCAAAGAAAGGTTCAACTCTGTTAGTTGAGGACACACATCACAAAGAAGTTTCTGAGAATGCTTCTGTCTAGATTTTAAATGAAGATATTCCCGTTTCCAACGAAATCCTCAGAGCTGTCCCAATATCCACTTACAGATTCTACAAAAAGAGTGTTTCCAAACTGCTGTATCAAAAGAAAGGTTCAACTCTGTTAGTTGAGGACACACATCACAAAGAAGTTTCTGAGAATGCTTCTGTCTAGATTTTACATGAGGATATTCCCGTTTCCTATGAAATCTTCACATCTTTCCAAATATCCACTTGCAGATTCTACAAAAAGAGTGTTTCCAAACTGCTGTATCAAAAGAAAGGTTCAACTCTCTTAGTTGAGGACACACATCCCAAATAAGTTTCTGAGAAATCCTCTGTCTCGTTTTTATGGGAAGATACTTCCTTTTTCACCGTAGGCCTGAAAGCGCTCGAAATGTCCACTTGCAGATACTGCAGAAAGAGTGTTTCAAACCTGCTCTATGAAACGGAATGTTCAGCTCTGAGGCTTGAATGCAGATATCACAAAGTAGTTTCTGACAGTGCTTCTGTCTAGATTTTAGAAGATATTCAGGTTTCCAATGAAATCGTTAGAACTATCTTGATATCCACATACAGATTCTACAAAAAGAGTGTTTCCAAACTGCTCTATAAAAAGAAAGTTTCATCTCTATTAGTTGAGGACACTCATCACAAAGAAGTTTCTGAGAATGCTTCTGTCTAGATTTTATATGAAGATATTCCCGTTTCCAACGAAATCTTCACAGTTATCCAAATATCGACTTGCAGATTCTACAAAAAGAGTGTTTCCAAACTGCTCTATCAAAAGAAAGTTTCAACTCTGTTAGTTGAGGACACACATGACAAATAAGTTTCGGAGAATGCTTCTGTGTAGATTTAATGGGGAGATATTTCGTTTTTCACCATAGGCCCGAATGCGCTCGAAATGTCCACTTCCAGACACTACAGAAAGAGGGTTGCCAACCTGCTCTATGAAAGGGAATGTTCAGCTCCGTGAATTGAATGCAGATTTCACAAAGTAGTTTCTGACAGTGCTTCTGTCTAGATTTCAGATGAAGATATTCCCGTTTCCCATGAAATCGTTAGAACTATCTAGATATCCACTTACAGATTCTACAAAAAGAGTGTTTCGAAAGTGCTCTGTCAAAAGAAAGGTTCAACTCTGTTAGTTGAGGACACTCATCACGAAGAAGTTTCTGAGAATGCTTTTGTCAAGATTTTATATGAAGATATTCACGTTTCCTATGAAATCTTCACAGTTATCCAAATATCCACTTGAAGATTCTACCAAAAGAGTGTTTCCAAACTGCTGTAGCAAAAGAAATGTTGAACTCTGTTAGTTGAGGACAAACATCACAAAGAAGTTTCTGAGAATGCTTCTGTCAAGATTTTATATGAAGATATTACCGTTTCCAACGAAATCTTTACAGTTATCCAAATATCCACTTGCAGATTCTACAAAAAGAGTGTTTCCAAACTGCTATATCAAAAGAAATGATCAAGTCTGTTAGTGGAGTAAACTCATCCCAAATATGTTTCTTAGAATGCTTTTGTCTAGATTTTATGGGATGATATTTCCTTTTTCACCATAGGCCTGAAAGCGCTCGAAAAGTCCACTTCCAGATACTACAAAAAGACTGTTTCAAACCTACTCTATGAAAGGGAATGTTCAGCTCTGTGACTTGAATGCAGATATCACAAAGTAGTTTCTTACAGCCCTTCTGTCTAGACTTTTGATGAAGATATTCCCGTTTCCAACGAAATCATCACAGTTATCCAAATATCCACTTATAGATTCTACAAAAACAGTGTTTCCACACTGCTGTATCCAAAGAAAGGTTCAACTCTGTTAGTTGAGGACACACATCACAAAGAAGTTTCTGAGAATGCTTCTGTCTAGATTTTATATGAAGATATTCCCGTTTCCAATGAAATCTTCACAGTTATGCAAATATCCACTTGAAGATTCTACAAAAAGAGTGTTTCCAAACTGCTGTAGCAAAAGAAATGTTGAACTCTGTTAGTTGAGGACAAACATCACAAAGAAGTTTCTGAGAATGCTTCTGTCTAGATTTTAGATGAAGATATTCCCGTTTCCAACGAAATCATCACAGTTAAACAAATATCCACTTGCAGATTCTACAAAAAGAGTGTTTCCAAACTGCTCTATCCAAAGAAAGGTTCAACTCTGTTAGTTGAGGACACACATCACAAAGAAGTTTCTGAGAATGCTTCTGTCTAGATTTTAAATGAAGATATTCCCGTTTCCAACGAAATCCTCAGAGCTGTCCCAATATCCACTTACAGATTCTACAAAAAGAGTGTTTCCAAACTGCTGTATCAAAAGAAAGGTTCAACTCTGTTAGTTGAGGACACACATCACAAAGAAGTTTCTGAGAATGCTTCTGTCTAGATTTTACATGAAGATATTCCCGTTTCCTATGAAATCTTCACATCTTTCCAAATATCCACTTGCAGATTCTACAAAAAGAGTGTTTCCAAACTGCTGTATCAAAAGAAAGGTTCAACTCTCTTAGTTGAGGACACACATCCCAAATAAGTTTCTGAGAAATCCTCTGTCTCGTTTTTATGGGAAGATACTTCCTTTTTCACCGTAGGCCTGAAAGCGCTCGAAATGTCCACTTGCAGATACTGCAGAAAGAGTGTTTCAAACCTGCTCTATGAAACGGAATGTTCAGCTCTGAGGCTTGAATGCAGATATCACAAAGTAGTTTCTGACAGTGCTTCTGTCTAGATTTTAGAAGATATTCAGGTTTCCAATGAAATCGTTAGAACTATCTTGATATCCACATACAGATTCTACAAAAAGAGTGTTTCCAAACTGCTCTATAAAAAGAAAGTTTCATCTCTATTAGTTGAGGACACTCATCACAAAGAAGTTTCTGAGAATGCTTCTGTCTAGATTTTATATGAAGATATTCCCGTTTCCAACGAAATCTTCACAGTTATCCAAATATCGACTTGCAGATTCTACAAAAAGAGTGTTTCCAAACTGCTCTATCAAAAGAAAGTTTCAACTCTGTTAGTTGAGGACACACATGACAAATAAGTTTCGGAGAATGCTTCTGTGTAGATTTAATGGGGAGATATTTCGTTTTTCACCATAGGCCCGAATGCGCTCGAAATGTCCACTTCCAGACACTACAGAAAGAGGGTTGCCAACCTGCTCTATGAAAGGGAATGTTCAGCTCCGTGAATTGAATGCAGATTTCACAAAGTAGTTTCTGACAGTGCTTCTGTCTAGATTTCAGATGAAGATATTCCCGTTTCCCATGAAATCGTTAGAACTATCTAGATATCCACTTACAGATTCTACAAAAAGAGTGTTTCGAAAGTGCTCTGTCAAAAGAAAGGTTCAACTCTGTTAGTTGAGGACACTCATCACGAAGAAGTTTCTGAGAATGCTTTTGTCAAGATTTTATATGAAGATATTCACGTTTCCTATGAAATCTTCACAGTTATCCAAATATCCACTTGAAGATTCTACAAAAAGAGTGTTTCCAAACTGCTGTAGCAAAAGAAATGTAGAACTCTGTTAGTTGAGGACAAACATCACAAAGAAGTTTCTGAGAATGCTTCTGTCAAGATTTTATATGAAGATATTACCGTTTCCAACGAAATCTTCACAGTTATCCAAATATCCACTTGCAGATTCTACAAAAAGAGTGTTTCCAAACTGCTATATCAAAAGAAATGATCAAGTCTGTTAGTGGAGTAAACTCATCCTAAATAAGTTTCTTAGAATGCTTCTGTCTAGATTTTATGGGATGATACTTCCTTTTTCACCATAGGCCTGAAAGCGCTCGAAATGTCCACTTCCAGATACTACAGAAAGACTGTTTCAAACCTACTCTATGAAAGGGAATGTTCAGCTCTGTGACTTGAATGCAGATATCACAAAGTAGTTTCTGACAGCCCTTCTGTCTAGATTTTAGATGAAGATATTCCCGTTTCCAACGAAATCATCACAGTTATCCAAATATCCACTTACAGATTCTACAAAAACAGTTTCCAAACTGCTGTATCCAAAGAAAGGTTCAACTCTGTTAGTTGAGGAAACACATCACAAAGAAGTTTCTGAGAATGCTTCTGTCTAGATTTTATATGAAGATATTCCCGTTTCCAATGAAATCTTCACAGTTAGGCAAATATCCACTTGAAGATTCTACAAAAAGAGTGTTTCCAAACTGCTGTAGCAAAAGAAATGTTGAACTCTGTTAGTTGAGGACAAACATCACAAAGAAGTTTCTGAGAATGCTTCTGTCTAGATTTTAGATGAAGATATTCCCGTTTCCAATGAAATCATTAGAACTATCTAGATATCCACTTACAGATTCTACAAAAAGAGTGTTTCCAAAGTGCTCTGTCAAAAGAAAGGTTCAACTCTGTTAGTTGAGGACACTCCTCACAAAGAAGTTTCTGAGAATGCTTCTGTCTAGATTTTATATGAAGATATTCCCGTTTCCAACGAAATCTTCACAGTTATCCAAATATCCACTTGAAGATTCTACAAAAAGAGTGTTTCCAAACTGCTGTAGCAAGAGTAATTTTGCGCTCTGTTAGTTGAGGACACACATCACAAAGAAGTTTCTGAGAATGCTTCTGTCTAGGTTTTATACGAAGATATTACCGTTTCCAACGAAATCTTCACAGTTATCCAAATATCCACTTGCAGAATCTAGAAAAAGTGTGTTTCCAAACTGCTATATCAAAAGAAAGGATCAACTCTGTTAGTTGAGGAAACACATCCCAAATAAGTTTCTGAGAATGCTTCTGTCTAGATTTTATGGGATGATATTTCCTTTTTCACCATAGGCCTGAAATCGCTCGAAATGTCCACTTCCAGATACTACAGAAAGACTGTTTCAAACCTACTCTATGAATGGAAATGTTCAGCTCTGTGACTTGAATGCAGATATCGCAAAGTAGTTTCAGACAGCGCTTCTGTCTAGATTTTAGATGAAGGTATTCCCGTTTCCAACGAAATCATCACAGTTATCCAAATATCCACTTACATATTCTACAAAAAGAGTGTTTCCAAACTGCTCTATCCAAAGAAAGGTTCAATTCTGTTAGTTGAGGAAACACATCACAAAGAAGTTTCTGAGAATGCTTCTGTCTAGATTTTAAATGAAGATATTCCCATTTCCAATGAAATCCTCATAGCAAACCCATTATAAACTTACAGATTCTACAAAAAGAGTGATTCCAAATTGCTGTATCAAAAGAAAGGTTGAACTCTGTTAGTTGAGGACAAACATCACAAAGAAGTTTCTGAGAATGCTTCTGTCTAGATTTTAGATGAAGATATTCCCGTTTCCAACGAAATCCTCAGAGCTCTCCCAATATCCACTTACAGATTCTACAAAAAGAGTGTTTCCAAACTGCTGTAGCAAAAGAAAGGTTCAACTCTGTTAGTTGAGGACACACATCACAAAGAAGTTTCTGAGAATGCTTCTGTCTAGATTTTACATGAAGATATTCCCGTTTCCTATGAAATCTTCACAGCTTTCCAAATATCCACTTGCAGATTCTACAAAAAGAGTGTTTCCAAACTGCTGTATCAAAAGAAAGGTTCAACTCTCTTAGTTGAGGACACACATCCCAAATAAGTTTCTGAGAAATCTTCTGTCTCGTTTTTATGGGAGGATACTTCCTTTTTCACCGTAGGCCTGAAAGCGCTCGAAATGTCCACTTGCAGATACTGCAGAAAGAGTGTTTCAAACCTGCTCTATGAAACGGAATGTTCAGCTCTGAGGCTTGAATGCAGATATCACAAAGTAGTTTCTGACAGTGCTTCTGTCTAGATTTCAGAAGAAGATATTCCCGTTTCCAATGAAATCGTTAGAACTATCTTGATATCCACATACAGATTCTACAAAAAGAGTGTTTCCAAACTGCTCTAGAAAAAGAAAGGTTCAACTCTGTTAGTTGAGGACACTCATCACAAAGAAGTTTCTGAGAATGCTTCTGTCTAGATTTTATATGAAGATATTCCCGTTTCCAACGAAATCTTCACAGTTATCCAAACATCGACTTGCAGATTCTACAAAAAGAGTGTTTCCAAACTGCTCTATCAAAAGAAAGTTTCAACTCTGTTAGTTGAGGACACACATCCCAAATAAGTTTCTGAGAACGCTTCTGTGTAGATTTAAAGGGGAGATATTTCGTTTTTCACCATAGGCCCGAATGCGCTCGAAATGTCCACTTCCAGACACTACAGAATGAGGGTTTCCAACCTGCTCTATGAAAGGGAATGTTCACCTCTGTGACTTGAATGCAGATATCACAAAGTAGTTTCTGACAGTGCTTCTGTCTAGAATTTAGATGAAGATATTCCCGTTTCCAACGAAATCCTTAGGACTATCTAGATATCCAATTACAGATTCCACAAAAAGAGTGTTTCCAAACTGCTCTATTAAAAGAAAGGTTCAACTCTGTAAGTTGAGGACACTCATCACAAAGAAGTTTCTGAGAATGCTTTTGTAAAGGTTTTATATGAAGATATTCCGGTTTCCTATGAAATCTTCACAGTTATCCAAATATCCACTTGAAGATTCTACCAAAAGAGTGTTTCCAAACTGCTGTAGCAAAAGAAATGTTGAACTCTGTTAGTTGAGGACAAACATCACAAAGAAGTTTCTGAGAATGCTTCTGTCAAGATTTTATATGAAGATATTACCGTTTCCAACGAAATCTTTACAGTTATCCAAATATCCACTTGCAGATTCTACAAAAAGAGTGTTTCCAAACTGCTATATCAAAAGAAATGATCAAGTCTGTTAGTGGAGTAAACTCATCCCAAATATGTTTCTTAGAATGCTTTTGTCTAGATTTTATGGGATGATATTTCCTTTTTCACCATAGGCCTGAAAGCGCTCGAAAAGTCCACTTCCAGATACTACAAAAAGACTGTATCAAACCTACTCTATGAAAGGGAATGTTCAGCTCTGTGACTTGAATGCAGATATCACAAAGTAGTTTCTGACAGCCCTTCTGTCTAGATTTTAGATGAAGATATTCCCGTTTCCAACGAAATCATCACAGTTATCCAAATATCCACTTATAGATTCTACAAAAACAGTGTTTCCACACTGCTGTATCCAAAGAAAGGTTCAACTCTGTTAGTTGAGGACACACATCACAAAGAAGTTTCTGAGAATGCTTCTGTCTAGATTTTATATGAAGATATTCCCGTTTCCAATGAAATCTTCACAGTTATGCAAATATCCACTTGAAGATTCTACAAAAAGAGTGTTTCCAAACTGCTGTAGCAAAAGAAATGTTGAACTCTGTTAGTTGAGGACAAACATCACAAAGAAGTTTCTGAGAATGCTTCTGTCTAGATTTTAGATGGAGATATTCCCGTTTCCAACGAAATCATCACAGTTAAACAAATATCCACTTGCAGATTCTACAAAAAGAGTGTTTCCAAACTGCTCTATCCAAAGAAAGGTTCAACTCTGTTAGTTGAGGACACACATCACAAAGAAGTTTCTGAGAATGCTTCTGTCTAGATTTTAAATGAAGATATTCCCATTTCCAACGAAATCCTCAGAGCTGTCCCAATATCCACTTACAGATTCTACAAAAAGAGTGTTTCCAAACTGCTGTATCAAAAGAAATGTTCAACTCTGTTTGTGGAGGACACACATCACAAAGAAGTTTCTGAGAATGCTTCTGTCTAGATTTTACATGAAGATATTCCCGTTTCCTATGAAATCTTCACAGCTTTCCAAATATCCACTTGCAGATTCTACAAAAAGAGTGTTTCCAAACTGCTGTATCCAAAGAAAGGTTCATCTCTGTTAGTTGAGGACACACATCACAAAGAAGTTTCTGAGAATGCTTCTGTCTAGATTTTAAACGAAGATATTGCCGTTTCCAACGAAATCGTTAGGACTATCTAGATATCCAATTACACATTCCACAAAAAGAGTGTTTCCAAACTGCTCTATCAAAAGAAAGGTGCAACTCTGTTAGTTGAGGACACTCATCACAAAGACGTTTCTGAGAATGCTTCTGTCTAGATTTTATATGAAGATATTCCCGTTTCCAACGAAATCTTCATGGTTATCCAAACATCGACTTCCAGATTATACAAAAAGATTGTTTCCAAACTGCTCTATCAAAAGAAAGGTATAATTCTGTTAGTTGAGGACACACATCCCAAATAAGTTTCTGAGGATGCTTCTGTCTAGATTTTATGGGAAGATATTTCGTTTTTTACCATAGGCCCGAAAGCGCTCGAAATGTCCCCTTCCAGACACTAAAGAAAGAGGGTTTCAAACCTGCTATATGAAAGGGAATGTTCAGCTCTGTGACTTAAATGCAGATATCACAAAGTAGTTTCTGAAAGTGCTTCTGTCTAGATTTCAGATGAAGATATTCCCGTTTCCAATGAAATCATTAGAACTATCTAGATATCCACTTACAGATTCTACAAAAAGAGTGTTTCCAAAGTGCTCTGTCAAAAGAAAGGTTCAACTCTGTTAGTTGAGGACACTCCTCACAAAGAAGTTTCTGAGAATGCTTCTGTCTAGATTTTATATGAAGATATTCCCGTTTCCAACGAAATCTTCACAGTTATCCAAATATCCACTTGCAGATTCTACAAAAAGAGTGTTTCCAAACTGCTGTAGCAAGAGTAATTTTGCGCTCTGTTAGTTGAGGACACACATCACAAAGAAGTTTCTGAGAATGCTTCTGTCTAGGTTTTATACGAAGATATTACCGTTTCCAACGAAATCATCACAGTTATCCAAATATCCACTTACATATTCTACAAAAAGAGTGTTTCCAAACTGCTCTATCCAAAGAAAGGTTCAACTCTGTTAGTTGAGGACACACATCACAAAGAAGTTTCTGAGAACGCTTCTGTCTAGATTTTAAATGAAGATATTCCCATTTCCAATGAAATCCTCATAGCAAACCCATTATAAACTTACAGATTCTACAAAAAGAGTGATTCCAAATTGCTGTATCAAAAGAAAGGTTGAACTCTGTTAGTTCAGGACACACATCACAAAGAAGTTTCTGAGAATGCTTCTGTCTAGATTTTAAATGAAGATATTCCCATTTCCAAAGAAATCCTCAGAGCTGTCCCAATATCCACTTACAGATTCTACAAAAAGAGTGTTTCCAAACTGCTGTATCAAAAGAAATGTTCAACTCTGTTTGTGGAGGACACACATCACAAAGAAGTTTCTGAGAATGCTTCTGTCTAGATTTTACATGAAGATATTCCCGTTTCCTATGAAATCTTCACAGCTTTCCAAATATCCACTTGCAGATTCTACAAAAAGTGTGTTTCCAAACTGCTGTATCCAAAGAAAGGTTCATCTCTGTTAGTTGAGGACACACATCACAAAGAAGTTTCTGAGAATGCTTCTGTCTAGATTTTAAACGAAGATATTGCCGTTTCCAACGAAATCGTTAGGACTATCTAGATATCCAATTACACATTCCACAAAAAGAGTGTTTCCAAACTGCTCTATCAAAAGAAAGGTGCAACTCTGTTAGTTGAGGACACTCATCACAAAGACGTTTCTGAGAATGCTTCTGTCTAGATTTTATATGAAGATATTCCCGTTTCCAACGAAATCTTCATGGTTATCCAAACATCGACTTCCAGATTATACAAAAAGATTGTTTCCAAACTGCTCTATCAAAAGAAAGGTATAATTCTGTTAGTTGAGGACACACATCCCAAATAAGTTTTTGAGGATGCTTCTGTCTAGATTTTAAATGAAGATATTCCCGTTTCCAACGAAATCCTCAGAGCTGTCCCAATATCCACTTACAGATTCTACAAAAAGAGTGTTTCCAAACTGCTGTATCAAAAGAAAGGTTCAACTCTGTTAGTTGAGGACACACATCACAAAGAAGTTTCTGAGAATGCTTCTGTCTAGATTTTACATGAAGATATTCCCGTTTCCTATGAAATCTTCACATCTTTCCAAATATCCACTTGCAGATTCTACAAAAAGAGTGTTTCCAAACTGCTGTATCAAAAGAAAGGTTCAACTCTCTTAGTTGAGGACACACATCCCAAATAAGTTTCTGAGAAATCCTCTGTCTCGTTTTTATGGGAAGATACTTCCTTTTTTCACCGTAGGCCTGAAAGCGCTCGAAATGTCCACTTGCAGATACTGCAGAAAGAGTGTTTCAAACCTGCTCTATGAAACGGAATGTTCAGCTCTGAGGCTTGAATGCAGATATCACAAAGTAGTTTCTGACAGTGCTTCTGTCTAGATTTTAGAAGATATTCAGGTTTCCAATGAAATCGTTAGAACTATCTTGATATGCACATACAGATTCTACAAAAAGAGTGTTTCCAAACTGCTCTATAAAAAGAAAGTTTCATCTCTATTAGTTGAGGACACTCATCACAAAGAAGTTTCTGAGATTGCTTCTGTCTAGATTTTATATGAAGATATTCCCGTTTCCAACGAAATCTTCACAGTTATCCAAATATCGACTTGCAGATTCTACAAAAAGAGTGTTTCCAAACTGCTCTATCAAAAGAAAGTTTCAACTCTGTTAGTTGAGGACACACATGACAAATAAGTTTCGGAGAATGCTTCTGTGTAGATTTAATGGGGAGATATTTCGTTTTTCACCATAGGCCCGAATGCGCTCGAAATGTCCACTTCCAGACACTACAGAAAGAGGGTTGCCAACCTGCTCTATGAAAGGGAATGTTCAGCTCCGTGAATTGAATGCAGATTTCACAAAGTAGTTTCTGACAGTGCTTCTGTCTAGATTTCAGATGAAGATATTCCCGTTTCCAATGAAATCGTTAGAACTATCTAGATATCCACTTACAGATTCTACAAAAAGAGTGTTTCGAAAGTGCTCTGTCAAAAGAAAGGTTCAACTCTGTTAGTTGAGGACACTCATCATGAAGAAGTTTCTGAGAATGCTTTTGTCAAGATTTCATATGAAGATATTCCCGTTTCCTATGAAATCTTCACAGTTATCCAAATATCCACTTGAAGATTCTACAAAAAGAGTGTTTCCAAACTGCTGTAGCAAAAGAAATGTTGAACTCTGTTAGTTGAGGACAAACATCACAAAGAAGTTTCTGAGAATGCTTCTGTCAAGATTTTATATGAAGATATTACCGTTTCCAACGAAATCTTCACAGTTATCCAAATATCCACTTGCAGATTCTACAAAAAGAGTGTTTCCAAACTGCTATATCAAAAGAAATGATCAAGTCTGTTAGTGGAGTAAACTCATCCTAAATATGTTTCTTAGAATGCTTCTGTCTAGATTTTATGGGATGATACTTCCTTTTTCACCATAGGCCTGAAAGCGCTCGAAATGTCCACTTCCAGATACTACAGAAAGACTGTTTCAAACCTACTCTATGAAAGGGAATGTTCAGCTCTGCGACTTGAATGCAGATATCACAAAGTAGTTTCTGACAGCCCTTCTGTCTAGATTTTAGATGAAGATATTCCCGTTTCCAACGAAATCATCACAGTTATCCAAATATCCACTTACAGATTCTACAAAAACAGTTTCCAAACTGCTGTATCCAAAGAAAGGTTCAACTCTGTTAGTTGAGGAAACACATCACAAAGAAGTTTCTGAGAATGCTTCTGTCTAGATTTTATATGAAGATATTCCCGTTTCCAATGAAATCTTCACAGTCAGGCAAATATCCACTTGAAGATTCTACAAAAAGAGTGTTTCCAAACTGCTGTAGCAAAAGAAATGTTGAACTCTGTTAGTTGAGGACAAACATCACAAAGAAGTTTCTGAGAATGCTTCTGTCTAGATTTTAGATGAAGATATTCCCGTTTCCAACGAAATCCTCAGAGCTGTCCCAATATCCACTTACAGATTCTACAAAAAGAGTGTTTCCAAACTGCTGTATCAAAAGAAAGGTTCAACTCTGTTAGTTGAGGACACACATCACAAAGAAGTTTCTGAGAATGCTTCTGTCTAGATTTTACATGAAGATATTCCCGTTTCCTATGAAATCTTCACAGCTTTCCAAATATCCACTTGCAGATTCTACAAAAAGAGTGTTTCCAAACTGCTGTATCAAAAGAAAGGTTCAACTCTCTTAGTTGAGGACACACATCCCAAATAAGTTTCTGAGAAATCTTCTGTCTCGTTTTTATGGGAGGATACTTCCTTTTTCACCGTAGGCCTGAAAGCGCTCGAAATGTCCACTTGCAGATACTGCAGAAAGAGTGTTTCAAACCTGCTCTATGAAACGGAATGTTCAGCTCTGAGGCTTGAATGCAGATATCACAAAGTAGTTTCTGACAGTGCTTCTGTCTAGATTTCAGAAGAAGATATTCCCGTTTCCAATGAAATCGTTAGAACTATCTTGATATCCACATACAGATTCTACAAAAAGAGTGTTTCCAAACTGCTCTAGAAAAAGAAAGGTTCAACTCTGTTAGTTGAGGACACTCATCACAAAGAAGTTTCTGAGAATGCTTCTGTCTAGATTTTATATGAAGATATTCCCGTTTCCAACGAAATCTTCACAGTTATCCAAACATCGACTTGCAGATTCTACAAAAAGAGTGTTTCCAAACTGCTCTATCAAAAGAAAGTTTCAACTCTGTTAGTTGAGGACACACATCCCAAATAAGTTTCTGAGAACGCTTCTGTGTAGATTTAAAGGGGAGATATTTCGTTTTTCACCATAGGCCCGAATGCGCTCGAAATGTCCACTTCCAGACACTACAGAATGAGGGTTTCCAACCTGCTCTATGAAAGGGAATGTTCACCTCTGTGACTTGAATGCAGATATCACAAAGTAGTTTCTGACAGTGCTTCTGTCTAGAATTTAGATGAAGATATTCCCGTTTCCAACGAAATCCTTAGGACTATCTAGATATCCAATTACAGATTCCACAAAAAGAGTGTTTCCAAACTGCTCTATTAAAAGAAAGGTTCAACTCTGTAAGTTGAGGACACTCATCACAAAGAAGTTTCTGAGAATGCTTTTGTAAAGGTTTTATATGAAGATATTCCGGTTTCCTATGAAATCTTCACAGTTATCCAAATATCCACTTGAAGATTCTACCAAAAGAGTGTTTCCAAACTGCTGTAGCAAAAGAAATGTTGAACTCTGTTAGTTGAGGACAAACATCACAAAGAAGTTTCTGAGAATGCTTCTGTCAAGATTTTATATGAAGATATTACCGTTTCCAACGAAATCTTTACAGTTATCCAAATATCCACTTGCAGATTCTACAAAAAGAGTGTTTCCAAACTGCTATATCAAAAGAAATGATCAAGTCTGTTAGTGGAGTAAACTCATCCCAAATATGTTTCTTAGAATGCTTTTGTCTAGATTTTATGGGATGATATTTCCTTTTTCACCATAGGCCTGAAAGCGCTCGAAAAGTCCACTTCCAGATACTACAAAAAGACTGTTTCAAACCTACTCTATGAAAGGGAATGTTCAGCTCTGTGACTTGAATGCAGATATCACAAAGTAGTTTCTGACAGCCCTTCTGTCTAGATTTTAGATGAAGATATTCCCGTTTCCAACGAAATCATCACAGTTATCCAAATATCCACTTATAGATTCTACAAAAACAGTGTTTCCACACTGCTGTATCCAAAGAAAGGTTCAACTCTGTTAGTTGAGGACACACATCACAAAGAAGTTTCTGAGAATGCTTCTGTCTAGATTTTATATGAAGATATTCCCGTTTCCAATGAAATCTTCACAGTTATGCAAATATCCACTTGAAGATTCTACAAAAAGAGTGTTTCCAAACTGCTGTAGCAAAAGAAATGTTGAACTCTGTTAGTTGAGGACAAACATCACAAAGAAGTTTCTGAGAATGCTTCTGTCTAGATTTTAGATGGAGATATTCCCGTTTCCAACGAAATCATCACAGTTAAACAAATATCCACTTGCAGATTCTACAAAAAGAGTGTTTCCAAACTGCTCTATCCAAAGAAAGGTTCAACTCTGTTAGTTGAGGACACACATCACAAAGAAGTTTCTGAGAATGCTTCTGTCTAGATTTTAAATGAAGATATTCCCATTTCCAACGAAATCCTCAGAGCTGTCCCAATATCCACTTACAGATTCTACAAAAAGAGTGTTTCCAAACTGCTGTATCAAAAGAAATGTTCAACTCTGTTTGTGGAGGACACACATCACAAAGAAGTTTCTGAGAATGCTTCTGTCTAGATTTTACATGAAGATATTCCCGTTTCCTATGAAATCTTCACAGCTTTCCAAATATCCACTTGCAGATTCTACAAAAAGAGTGTTTCCAAACTGCTGTATCCAAAGAAAGGTTCATCTCTGTTAGTTGAGGACACACATCACAAAGAAGTTTCTGAGAATGCTTCTGTCTAGATTTTAAACGAAGATATTGCCGTTTCCAACGAAATCGTTAGGACTATCTAGATATCCAATTACACATTCCACAAAAAGAGTGTTTCCAAACTGCTCTATCAAAAGAAAGGTGCAACTCTGTTAGTTGAGGACACTCATCACAAAGACGTTTCTGAGAATGCTTCTGTCTAGATTTTATATGAAGATATTCCCGTTTCCAACGAAATCTTCATGGTTATCCAAACATCGACTTCCAGATTATACAAAAAGATTGTTTCCAAACTGCTCTATCAAAAGAAAGGTATAATTCTGTTAGTTGAGGACACACATCCCAAATAAGTTTCTGAGGATGCTTCTGTCTAGATTTTATGGGAAGATATTTCGTTTTTTACCATAGGCCCGAAAGCGCTTGAAATGTCCCCTTCCAGACACTAAAGAAAGAGGGTTTCAAACCTGCTATATGAAAGGGAATGTTCAGCTCTGTGACTTAAATGCAGATATCACAAAGTAGTTTCTGAAAGTGCTTCTGTCTAGATTTCAGATGAAGATATTCCCGTTTCCAATGAAATCATTAGAACTATCTAGATATCCACTTACAGATTCTACAAAAAGAGTGTTTCCAAAGTGCTCTGTCAAAAGAAAGGTTCAACTCTGTTAGTTGAGGACACTCCTCACAAAGAAGTTTCTGAGAATGCTTCTGTCTAGATTTTATATGAAGATATTCCCGTTTCCAACGAAATCTTCACAGTTATCCAAATATCCACTTGCAGATTCTACAAAAAGAGTGTTTCCAAACTGCTGTAGCAAGAGTAATTTTGCGCTCTGTTAGTTGAGGACACACATCACAAAGAAGTTTCTGAGAATGCTTCTGTCTAGGTTTTATACGAAGATATTACCGTTTCCAACGAAATCATCACAGTTATCCAAATATCCACTTACATATTCTACAAAAAGAGTGTTTCCAAACTGCTCTATCCAAAGAAAGGTTCAACTCTGTTAGTTGAGGACACACATCACAAAGAAGTTTCTGAGAACGCTTCTGTCTAGATTTTAAATGAAGATATTCCCATTTCCAATGAAATCCTCATAGCAAACCCATTATAAACTTACAGATTCTACAAAAAGAGTGATTCCAAATTGCTGTATCAAAAGAAAGGTTGAACTCTGTTAGTTCAGGACACACATCACAAAGAAGTTTCTGAGAATGCTTCTGTCAAGATTTTATATGAAGATATTACCGTTTCCAACGAAATCTTCACAGTTATCCAAATATCCACTTGCAGATTCTACAAAAAGAGTGTTTCCAAACTGCTATATCAAAAGAAATGATCAAGTCTGTTAGTGGAGTAAACTCATCCTAAATAAGTTTCTTAGAATGCTTCTGTCTAGATTTTATGGGATGATACTTCCTTTTTCACCATAGGCCTGAAAGCGCTCGAAATGTCCACTTCCAGATACTACAGAAAGACTGTTTCAAACCTACTCTATGAAAGGGAATGTTCAGCTCTGTGACTTGAATGCAGATATCACAAAGTAGTTTCTGACAGCCCTTCTGTCTAGATTTTAGATGAAGATATTCCCGTTTCCAACGAAATCATCACAGTTATCCAAATATCCACTTACAGATTCTACAAAAACAGTTTCCAAACTGCTGTATCCAAAGAAAGGTTCAACTCTGTTAGTTGAGGAAACACATCACAAAGAACTTTCTGAGAATGCTTCTGTCTAGATTTTATATGAAGATATTCCCGTTTCCAATGAAATCTTCACAGTTAGGCAAATATCCACTTGAAGATTCTACAAAAAGAGTGTTTCCAAACTGCTGTAGCAAAAGAAATGTTGAACTCTGTTAGTTGAGGACAAACATCACAAAGAAGTTTCTGAGAATGCTTCTGTCTAGATTTTAGATGAAGATATTCCCGTTTCCAACGAAATCCTCAGAGCTCTCCCAATATCCACTTACAGATTCTACAAAAAGAGTGTTTCCAAACTGCTGTAGCAAAAGAAAGGTTCAACTCTGTTAGTTGAGGACACACATCACAAAGAAGTTTCTGAGAATGCTTCTGTCTAGATTTTACATGAAGATATTCCCGTTTCCTATGAAATCTTCACAGCTTTCCAAATATCCACTTGCAGATTCTACAAAAAGAGTGTTTCCAAACTGCTGTATCAAAAGAAAGGTTCAACTCTCTTAGTTGAGGACACACATCCCAAATAAGTTTCTGAGAAATCTTCTGTCTCGTTTTTATGGGAGGATACTTCCTTTTTCATCGTAGGCCTGAAAGCGCTCGAAATGTCCACTTGCAGATACTGCAGAAAGAGTGTTTCAAACCTGCTCTATGAAACGGAATGTTCAGCTCTGAGGCTTGAATGCAGATATCACAAAGTAGTTTCTGACAGTGCTTTTGTCTAGATTTCAGAAGAAGATATTCCCGTTTCCAATGAAATCGTTAGAACTATCTTGATATCCACATACAGATTCTACAAAAAGAGTGTTTCCAAACTGCTCTAGAAAAAGAAAGGTTCAACTCTGTTAGTTGAGGACACTCATCACAAAGAAGTTTCTGAGAATGCTTCTGTCTAGATTTTATATGAAGATATTCCCGTTTCCAACGAAATCTTCACAGTTATCCAAACATCGACTTGCAGATTCTACAAAAAGAGTGTTTCCAAACTGCTCTATCAAAAGAAAGTTTCAACTCTGTTAGTTGAGGACACACATCCCAAATAAGTTTCTGAGAACGCTTCTGTGTAGATTTAAAGGGGAGATATTTCGTTTTTCACCATAGGCCCGAATGCGCTCGAAATGTCCACTTCCAGACACTACAGAATGAGGGTTTCCAACCTGCTCTATGAAAGGGAATGTTCACCTCTGTGACTTGAATGCAGATATCACAAAGTAGTTTCTGACAGTGCTTCTGTCTAGAATTTAGATGAAGATATTCCCGTTTCCAACGAAATCCTTAGGACTATCTAGATATCCAATTACAGATTCCACAAAAAGAGTGTTTCCAAACTGCTCTATTAAAAGAAAGGTTCAACTCTGTAAGTTGAGGACACTCATCACAAAGAAGTTTCTGAGAATGCTTTTGTAAAGGTTTTATATGAAGATATTCCCGTTTCCTATGAAATCTTCACAGTTATCCAAATATCCACTTGAAGATTCTACCAAAAGAGTGTTTCCAAACTGCTGTAGCAAAAGAAATGTTGAACTCTGTTAGTTGAGGACAAACATCACAAAGAAGTTTCTGAGAATGCTTCTGTCAAGATTTTATATGAAGATATTACCGTTTCCAACGAAATCTTTACAGTTATCCAAATATCCACTTGCAGATTCTACAAAAAGAGTGTTTCCAAACTGCTATATCAAAAGAAATGATCAAGTCTGTTAGTGGAGTAAACTCATCCCAAATATGTTTCTTAGAATGCTTTTGTCTAGATTTTATGGGATGATATTTCCTTTTTCACCATAGGCCTGAAAGCGCTCGAAAAGTCCACTTCCAGATACTACAAAAAGACTGTTTCAAACCTACTCTATGAAAGGGAATGTTCAGCTCTGTGACTTGAATGCAGATATCACAAAGTAGTTTCTGACAGCCCTTCTGTCTAGATTTTAGATGAAGATATTCCCGTTTCCAACGAAATCATCACAGTTATCCAAATATCCACTTATAGATTCTACAAAAACAGTGTTTCCACACTGCTGTATCCAAAGAAAGGTTCAACTCTGTTAGTTGAGGACACACATCACAAAGAAGTTTCTGAGAATGCTTCTGTCTAGATTTTATATGAAGATATTCCCGTTTCCAATGAAATCTTCACAGTTATGCAAATATCCACTTGAAGATTCTACAAAAAGAGTGTTTCCAAACTGCTGTAGCAAAAGAAATGTTGAACTCTGTTAGTTGAGGACAAACATCACAAAGAAGTTTCTGAGAATGCTTCTGTCTAGATTTTAGATGGAGATATTCCCGTTTCCAACGAAATCATCACAGTTAAACAAATATCCACTTGCAGATTCTACAAAAAGAGTGTTTCCAAACTGCTCTATCCAAAGAAAGGTTCAACTCTGTTAGTTGAGGACACACATCACAAAGAAGTTTCTGAGAATGCTTCTGTCTAGATTTTAAATGAAGATATTCCCATTTCCAACGAAATCCTCAGAGCTGTCCCAATATCCACTTACAGATTCTACAAAAAGAGTGTTTCCAAACTGCTGTATCAAAAGAAATGTTCAACTCTGTTTGTGGAGGACACACATCACAAAGAAGTTTCTGAGAATGCTTCTGTCTAGATTTTACATGAAGATATTCCCGTTTCCTATGAAATCTTCACAGCTTTCCAAATATCCACTTGCAGATTCTACAAAAAGAGTGTTTCCAAACTGCTGTATCCAAAGAAAGGTTCATCTCTGTTAGTTGAGGACACACATCACAAAGAAGTTTCTGAGAATGCTTCTGTCTAGATTTTAAACGAAGATATTGCCGTTTCCAACGAAATCGTTAGGACTATCTAGATATCCAATTACACATTCCACAAAAAGAGTGTTTCCAAACTGCTCTATCAAAAGAAAGGTGCAACTCTGTTAGTTGAGGACACTCATCACAAAGACGTTTCTGAGAATGCTTCTGTCTAGATTTTATATGAAGATATTCCCGTTTCCAACGAAATATTCATGGTTATCCAAACATCGACTTCCAGATTATACAAAAAGATTGTTTCCAAACTGCTCTATCAAAAGAAAGGTATAATTCTGTTAGTTGAGGACACACATCCCAAATAAGTTTCTGAGGATGCTTCTGTCTAGATTTTATGGGAAGATATTTCGTTTTTTACCATAGGCCCGAAAGCGCTCGAAATGTCCACTTCCAGACACTACAGAAAGAGGGTTTCAAACCTGCTATATGAAAGGGAATGTTCAGCTCTGTGACTTAAATGCAGATATCACAAAGTAGTTTCTGAAAGTGCTTCTGTCTAGATTTCAGATGAAGATATTCCCGTTTCCAATGAAATCATTAGAACTATCTAGATATCCACTTACAGATTCTACAAAAAGAGTGTTTCCAAAGTGCTCTGTCAAAAGAAAGGTTCAACTCTGTTAGTTGAGGACACTCCTCACAAAGAAGTTTCTGAGAATGCTTCTGTCTAGATTTTATATGAAGATATTCCCGTTTCCAACGAAATCTTCACAGTTATCCAAATATCCACTTGAAGATTCTACAAAAAGAGTGTTTCCAAACTGCTGTAGCAAGAGTAATTTTGCGCTCTGTTAGTTGAGGACACACATCACAAAGAAGTTTCTGAGAATGCTTCTGTCTAGGTTTTATACGAAGATATTACCGTTTCCAACGAAATCTTCACCGTTATCCAAATATCCACTTGCAGAATCTACAAAAAGAGTGTTTCCAAACTGCTATATCAAAAGAAAGGATCAACTCTGTTAGTTGAGGAAACACATCCCAAATAAGTTTCTGAGAATGCTTCTGTCTAGATTTTATGGGATGATATTTCCTTTTTCACCATAGGCCTGAAATCGCTCGAAATGTCCACTTCCAGATACTACAGAAAGACTGTTTCAAACCTACTCTATGAATGGAAATGTTCAGCTCTGTGACTTGAATGCAGATATCGCAAAGTAGTTTCAGACAGCGCTTCTGTCTAGATTTTAGATGAAGGTATTCCCGTTTCCAACGAAATCATCACAGTTATCCAAATATCCACTTACAAATTCTACAAAAAGAGTGTTTCCAAACTGCTCTATCCAAAGAAAGGTTCAACTCTGTTAGTTGAGGACACACATCACAAAGAAGTTTCTGAGAATGCTTCTGTCTAGATTTTAAATGAAGATATTCCCATTTCCAATGAAATCCTCATAGCAAACCCATTATAAACTTACAGATTCTACAAAAAGAGTGATTCCAAATTGCTGTATCAAAAGAAAGGTTGAACTCTGTTAGTTCAGGACACACATCACAAAGAAGTTTCTGAGAATGCTTCTGTCTAGATTTTACATGAAGATATTCCCGTTTCCTATGAAATCTTCACATCTTTCCAAATATCCACTTGCAGAATCTACAAAAAGAGTGTTTCCAAACTGCTGTATCAAAAGAAAGGTTCAACTCTCTTAGTTGAGGACACACATCCCAAATAAGTTTCTGAGAAATCTTCTGTCTCGTTTTTATGGGAGGATACTTCCTTTTTCACCGTAGGCCTGAAAGCGCTCGAAATGTCCACTTGCAGATACTGCAGAAAGAGTGTTTCAAACCTGCTCTATGAAACGGAATGTTCAGCTCTGAGGCTTGAATGCAGATATCACAAAGTAGTTTCTGACAGTGCTTCTGTCTAGATTTCAGAAGAAGATATTCCCGTTTCCAATGAAATCGTTAGAACTATCTTGATATCCACATACAGATTCTACAAAAAGAGTGTTTCCAAACTGCTCTAGAAAAAGAAAGGTTCAACTCTGTTAGTTGAGGACACTCATCACAAAGAAGTTTCTGAGAATGCTTCTGTCTGGATTTTATATGAAGATATTCCCGTTTCCAACGAAATCTTCACAGTTATCCAAACATCGACTTGCAGATTCTACAAAAAGAGTGTTTCCAAACTGCTCTATCAAAAGAAAGTTTCAACTCTGTTAGTTGAGGACACACATCCCAAATAAGTTTCTGAGAACGCTTCTGTGTAGATTTAAAGGGGAGATATTTCGTTTTTCACCATAGGCCCGAATGCGCTCGAAATGTCCACTTCCAGACACTACAGAAAGAGGGTTTCCAACCTGCTCTATGAAAGGGAATGTTCACCTCTGTGACTTGAATGCAGATATCACAAAGTAGTTTCTGACAGTGCTTCTGTCTAGAATTTAGATGAAGATATTCCCGTTTCCAACGAAATCCTTAGGACTATCTAGATATCCAATTACAGATTCCACAAAAAGAGTGTTTCCAAACTGCTCTATTAAAAGAAAGGTTCAACTCTGTAAGTTGAGGACACTCATCACAAAGAAGTTTCTGAGAATGCTTTTGTAAAGGTTTTATATGAAGATATTCCCGTTTCCTATGAAATCTTCACAGTTATCCAAATATCCACTTGAAGATTCTACCAAAAGAGTGTTTCCAAACTGCTGTAGCAAAAGAAATGTTGAACTCTGTTAGTTGAGGACAAACATCACAAAGAAGTTTCTGAGAATGCTTCTGTCAAGATTTTATATGAAGATATTACCGTTTCCAACGAAATCTTTACAGTTATCCAAATATCCACTTGCAGATTCTACAAAAAGAGTGTTTCCAAACTGCTATATCAAAAGAAATGATCAAGTCTGTTAGTGGAGTAAACTCATCCCAAATATGTTTCTTAGAATGCTTTTGTCTAGATTTTATGGGATGATATTTCCTTTTTCACCATAGGCCTGAAAGCGCTCGAAAAGTCCACTTCCAGATACTACAAAAAGACTGTTTCAAACCTACTCTATGAAAGGGAATGTTCAGCTCTGTGACTTGAATGCAGATATCACAAAGTAGTTTCTGACAGCCCTTCTGTCTAGATTTTAGATGAAGATATTCCCGTTTCCAACGAAATCATCACAGTTATCCAAATATCCACTTATAGATTCTACAAAAACAGTGTTTCCACACTGCTGTATCCAAAGAAAGGTTCAACTCTGTTAGTTGAGGACACACATCACAAAGAAGTTTCTGAGAATGCTTCTGTCTAGATTTTATATGAAGATATTCCCGTTTCCAATGAAATCTTCACAGTTATGCAAATATCCACTTGAAGATTCTACAAAAAGAGTGTTTCCAAACTGCTGTAGCAAAAGAAATGTTGAACTCTGTTAGTTGAGGACAAACATCACAAAGAAGTTTCTGAGAATGCTTCTGTCTAGATTTTAGATGGAGATATTCCCGTTTCCAACGAAATCATCACAGTTAAACAAATATCCACTTGCAGATTCTACAAAAAGAGTGTTTCCAAACTGCTCTATCCAAAGAAAGGTTCAACTCTGTTAGTTGAGGACACACATCACAAAGAAGTTTCTGAGAATGCTTCTGTCTAGATTTTAAATGAAGATATTCCCATTTCCAATGAAATCCTCATAGCAAACCCATTATAAACTTACAGATTCTACAAAAAGAGTGATTCCAAATTGCTGTATCAAAAGAAAGGTTGAACTCTGTTAGTTCAGGACACACATCACAAAGAAGTTTCTGAGAATGCTTCTGTCTAGATTTTACATGAAGACATTCCCGTTTCCTACGAAATCTTCACAACTTTCCAAATATCCTCTTGCAGATTCTACAAAAAGAGTGTTTCCAAACTGCTGTATCAAAAGAAAGGTTCAGCTCTCTTAGTTGACGACACACATCCCAAATAAGATTCTGAGAAAGCCTCTGTCTCGTTTTTATGGGAAGATACTTCCTTTTTCACCGTAGGCCTGAAAGCGCTCGAAATGTCCACTTCCAGATACTGCAGAAAGAGTGTTTCAAACCTGCTCTATGAAACGGCATGTTCAGCTCTGAGGCTTGAATGCAGATATCACAAAGTAGTTTCTGACAGTGCTTCTGTCTAGATTTTAGAAGAAGATATTCCCGTTTCCAATGAAATCGTTAGAACTATCTTGATATCCACATACAGATTCTACAAAAAGAGTTTTTCCAAACTGCTCTATAAAAAAAAAGGTTCAACTCTGTTAGTTGAGGACACTCATCACAAAGAAGTTTCTGAGAATGCTTCTGTCTAGATTTTATATGAAGATTTTCCCGTTTCCAATGAAATCTTCACAGTTATCCAAACATCGACTTGCAGATTCTACAAAAAGAGTGTTTCCAAACTGCTCTATCAAAAGAAAGTATCAACTCTGTTAGTTGAGGACACACATGCCAAATAAGTTTCGGAGAATGCTTCTGTGTAGATTTAATGGGGAGATATTTCGTTTTTCACCATAGGCCCGAATGCGCTCGAAATGTCCACTTCCAGACACTACAGAAAGAGGGTTTCCAACCTGCTCAATGAAAGGGAATGTTCAGCTCCGTGAGTTGAATGTAGATATCACAAAGTAGTTTCTGACAGTGCTTCTGTCTAGATTTCAGATGAAGATATTCCCGTTTCCAATGAAATCGTTAGAACTATCTAGATATCCACTTACAGATTCTACAAAAAGAGTGTTTCGAAAGTGCTCTGTCAAAAGAAAGGTTCAACTCTGTTAGTTGAGGACACTCATCACGAAGAAGTTTCTGAGAATGCTTTTGTCAAGATTTTATATGAAGGTATTCCCGTTTACAACGAAATCTTCACAGTTATCCAAATATCCACTTGAAGATTCTACAAAAAGAGTGTTTCCAAACTGCTGTAGCAAAAGAAATGTTGAACTCTGTTAGTTGAGGACAAACATCACAAAGAGGTTTCTGAGAAAGCTTCTGTCAAGATTTTATATGAAGATATTACCGTTTCCAACGAAATCTTTACAGTTATCCAAATATCCACTTGCAGATTCTACAAAAAGAGTGTTTCCAAACTGCCATATCAAAAGAAATGATCAAGTCTGTTAGTGGAGTAAACTCATCCTAAATAAGTTTCTTAGAATGCTTTTGTCTAGATTTTATGGGATGATAATTCCTTTTTCACCATAGGCCTGAAAGCGCTCGAAATGTCCACTTCCAGATACTACAGAAAGACTGTTTCAAACCTCCTCTATGAAAGGGAATGTTCAGCTCTGTGACTTGAATGCAGATATCACAAAGTAGTTTCTGACAGCCCTTCAGTCTAGATTTTAGATGAAGATATTCCCGTTTCCAACGAAATCATGACAGTTATCCAAATATCCACTTACAGATTCTACAAAAACAGTGTTTCCAAACTGCTGTATCCAAAGAAAGGTTCAACTCTGTTAGTTGAGGACACACATCACAAAGAAGTTTCTGAGAATGCTTCTGTCTAGATTTTATATGAAGATATTCCCGTTTCCAATGAAATCTTCACAGTTATGCAAATATCCACTTGAAGATTCTACAAAAAGAGTGTTTCCAAACTGCTGTAGCAAAAGAAATGTTGAACTCTGTTAGTTGAGGACAAACATCACAAAGAAGTTTCTGAGAATGCTTCTGTCTAGATTTTAGATGAAGATATTCCCGTTTCCAACAAAATCATCACAGTTAAACAAATATCCACTTACAGATTCTACAAAAAGAGTGTTTCCAAACTGCTCTATCCAAATAAAGGTTCAACTCTGTTAGTTGAGGACACACATCAGAAAGAAGTTTCTGAGAATGCTTCTGTCTAGATTTTAAATGAAGATATTCCCGTTTCCAACGAAATCCTCAGAGCTGTCCCAATATCCACTTACAGATTCTACAAAAAGATTGTTTCCAAACTGCTGTATCAAAAGAAAGGTTCAACTCTGTTAGTTGAGGACACACATCACAAAGAAGTTTCTGAGAATGCTTCTGTCTAGATTTTACATGAAGATATTCCCGTTTCCTATGAAATCTTCACATCTTTCCAAATATCCACTTGCAGATTCTACAAAAAGAGTGTTTCCAAACTGCTGTATCAAAAGAAAGGTTCAACTCTCTTAGTTGAGGACACACATCCCAAATAAGTTTCTGAGAAATCCTCTGTCTCGTTTTTATGGGAAGATACTTCCTTTTTCACCGTAGGCCTGAAAGCGCTCGAAATGTCCACTTGCAGATACTGCAGAAAGAGTGTTTCAAACCTGCTCTATGAAACGGAATGTTCAGCTCTGAGGCTTGAATGCAGATATCACAAAGTAGTTTCTGACAGTGCTTCTGTCTAGATTTTAGAAGATATTCAGGTTTCCAATGAAATCGTTAGAACTATCTTGATATCCACATACAGATTCTACAAAAAGAGTGTTTCCAAACTGCTCTATAAAAAGAAAGTTTCATCTCTATTAGTTGAGGACACTCATCACAAAGAAGTTTCTGAGAATGCTTCTGTCTAGATTTTATATGAAGATATTCCCGTTTCCAACGAAATCTTCACAGTTATCCAAATATCGACTTGCAGATTCTACAAAAAGAGTGTTTCCAAACTGCTCTATCAAAAGAAAGTTTCAACTCTGTTAGTTGAGGACACACATGACAAATAAGTTTCGGAGAATGCTTCTGTGTAGATTTAACGGGGAGATATTTCGTTTTTCACCATAGGCCCGAATGCGCTCGAAATGTCCACTTCCAGACACTACAGAAAGAGGGTTGCCAACCTGCTCTATGAAAGGGAATGTTCAGCTCCGTGAATTGAATGCAGATTTCACAAAGTAGTTTCTGACAGTGCTTCTGTCTAGATTTCAGATGAAGATATTCCCGTTTCCAATGAAATCGTTAGAACTATCTAGATATCCACTTACAGATTCTACAAAAAGAGTGTTTCGAAAGTGCTCTGTCAAAAGAAAGGTTCAACTCTGTTAGTTGAGGACACTCATCACGAAGAAGTTTCTGAGAATGCTTTTGTCAAGATTTTATATGAAGATATTCCCGTTTCCTATGAAATCTTCACAGTTATCCAAATATCCACTTGAAGATTCTACAAAAAGAGTGTTTCCAAACTGCTGTAGCAAAAGAAATGTTGAACTCTGTTAGTTGAGGACAAACATCACAAAGAAGTTTCTGAGAATGCTTCTGTCAAGATTTTATATGAAGATATTACCGTTTCCAACGAAATCTTCACAGTTATCCAAATATCCACTTGCAGATTCTACAAAAAGAGTGTTTCCAAACTGCTATATCAAAAGAAATGATCAAGTCTGTTAGTGGAGTAAACTCATCCTAAATATGTTTCTTAGAATGCTTCTGTCTAGATTTTATGGGATGATACTTCCTTTTTCACCATAGGCCTGAAAGCGCTCGAAATGTCCACTTCCAGATACTACAGAAAGACTGTTTCAAACCTACTCTATGAAAGGGAATGTTCAGCTCTGTGACTTGAATGCAGATATCACAAAGTAGTTTCTGACAGCCCTTCTGTCTAGATTTTAGATGAAGATATTCCCGTTTCCAACGAAATCATCACAGTTATCCAAATATCCACTTACAGATTCTACAAAAACAGTTTCCAAACTGCTGTATCCAAAGAAAGGTTCAACTCTGTTAGTTGAGGAAACACATCACAAAGAAGTTTCTGAGAATGCTTCTGTCTAGATTTTATATGAAGATATTCCCGTTTCCAATGAAATCTTCACAGTTAGGCAAATATCCACTTGAAGATTCTACAAAAAGAGTGTTTCCAAACTGCTGTAGCAAAAGAAATGTTGAACTCTGTTAGTTGAGGACAAACATCACAAAGAAGTTTCTGAGAATGCTTCTGTCTAGATTTTAGATGAAGATATTCCCGTTTCCAACGAAATCCTCAGAGCTCTCCCAATATCCACTTACAGATTCTACAAAAAGAGTGTTTCCAAACTGCTGTAGCAAAAGAAAGGTTCAACTCTGTTAGTTGAGGACACACATCACAAAGAAGTTTCTGAGAATGCTTCTGTCTAGATTTTACATGAAGATATTCCCGTTTCCTATGAAATCTTCACAGCTTTCCAAATATCCACTTGCAGATTCTACAAAAAGAGTGTTTCCAAACTGCTGTATCAAAAGAAAGGTTCAACTCTCTTAGTTGAGGACACACATCCCAAATAAGTTTCTGAGAAATCTTCTGTCTCGTTTTTATGGGAGGATACTTCCTTTTTCACCGTAGGCCTGAAAGCGCTCGAAATGTCCACTTGCAGATACTGCAGAAAGAGTGTTTCAAACCTGCTCTATGAAACGGAATGTTCAGCTCTGAGGCTTGAATGCAGATATCACAAAGTAGTTTCTGACAGTGCTTCTGTCTAGATTTCAGAAGAAGATATTCCCGTTTCCAATGAAATCGTTAGAACTATCTTGATATCCACATACAGATTCTACAAAAAGAGTGTTTCCAAACTGCTCTAGAAAAAGAAAGGTTCAACTCTGTTAGTTGAGGACACTCATCACAAAGAAGTTTCTGAGAATGCTTCTGTCTAGATTTTATATGAAGATATTCCCGTTTCCAACGAAATCTTCACAGTTATCCAAACATCGACTTGCAGATTCTACAAAAAGAGTGTTTCCAAACTGCTCTATCAAAAGAAAGTTTCAACTCTGTTAGTTGAGGACACACATCCCAAATAAGTTTCTGAGAACGCTTCTGTGTAGATTTAAAGGGGAGATATTTCGCTTTTCACCATAGGCCCGAATGCGCTCGAAATGTCCACTTCCAGACACTACAGAATGAGGGTTTCCAACCTGCTCTATGAAAGGGAATGTTCACCTCTGTGACTTGAATGCAGATATCACAAAGTAGTTTCTGACAGTGCTTCTGTCTAGAATTTAGATGAAGATATTCCCGTTTCCAACGAAATCCTTAGGACTATCTACATATCCAATTACAGATTCCACAAAAAGAGTGTTTCCAAACTGCTCTATTGAAAGAAAGGTTCAACTCTGTAAGTTGAGGACACTCATCACAAAGAAGTTTCTGAGAATGCTTCTGTCTAGATTTTAGATGGAGATATTCCCGTTTCCAACGAAATCATCACAGTTAAACAAATATCCACTTGCAGATTCTACAAAAAGAGTGTTTCCAAACTGCTCTATCCAAAGAAAGGTTCAACACTGTTAGTTGAGGACACACATCACAAAGAAGTTTCTGAGAATGCTTCTGTCTAGATTTTAAATGAAGATTTTCCCATTTCCAACGAAATCCTCAGAGCTGTCCCAATATCCACTTACAGATTCTACAAAAAGAGTGTTTCCAAACTGCTGTATCAAAAGAAAGGTTCAACTCTGTTAGTTGAGGTCACTCATCACAAAGAAGTTTCTGAGAATGCTTCTGTCTAGATTTTATATGAAGATTTTCCCGTTTCCAATGAAATCTTCACAGTTATCCAAACATCGACTTGCAGATTCTACAAAAAGAGTGTTTCCAAACTGCTCTATCAAAAGAAAGTATCAACTCTGTTAGTTGAGGACACACATGCCAAATAAGTTTCGGAGAATGCTTCTGTGTAGATTTAATGGGGAGATATTTCGTTTTTCACCATAGGCCCGAATGCGCTCGAAATGTCCACTTCCAGACACTACAGAAAGAGGGTTTCCAACCTGCTCAATGAAAGGAATGTTCAGCTCCGTGAGTTGAATGTAGATATCACAAAGTAGTTTCTGACAGTGCTTCTGTCTAGATTTCAGATGAAGATATTCCCGTTTCCAATGAAATCGTTAGAACTATCTAGATATCCACTTACAGATTCTACAAAAAGAGTGTTTCGAAAGTGCTCTGTCAAAAGAAAGGTTCAACTCTGTTAGTTGAGGACACTCATCACGAAGAAGTTTCTGAGAATGCTTTTGTCAAGATTTTATATGAAGGTATTCCCGTTTCCAACGAAATCTTCACATTTATCCAAATATCCACTTGAAGATTCTACAAAAAGAGTGTTTCCAAACTGCTGTAGCAAAAGAAATGTTGAACTCTGTTAGTTGAGGACAAACATCACAAAGAGGTTTCTGAGAAAGCTTCTGTCAAGATTTTATATGAAGATATTACCGTTTCCAACGAAATCTTTACAGTTATCCAAATATCCACTTGCAGATTCTACAAAAAGAGTGTTTCCAAACTGCCATATCAAAAGAAATGATAAAGTCCGTTAGTGGAGTAAACTCATCCTAAATAAGTTTCTTAGAATGCTTTTGTCTAGATTTTATGGGATGATAATTCCTTTTTCACCATAGGCCTGAAAGCGCTCGAAATGTCCACTTCCAGATACTACAGAAAGACTGTTTCAAACCTACTCTATGAAAGGGAATGTTCAGCTCTGTGACTTGAATGCAGATATCACAAAGTAGTTTCTGACAGCCCTTCTGTCTAGATTTTAGATGAAGATATTCCCGTTTCCAACGAAATCATGACAGTTATCCAAATATCCACTTACAGATTCTACAAAAACAGTGTTTCCAAACTGCTGTATCCAAAGAAAGGTTCAACTCTGTTAGTTGAGGACACACATCACAAAGAAGTTTCTGAGAATGCTTCTGTCTAGATTTTACATGAAGATATTCCCGTTTCCAATGAAATCTTCACAGTTATGCAAATATCCACTTGAAGATTCTACAAAAAGAGTGTTTCCAAACTGCTGTAGCAAAAGAAATGTTGAACTCTGTTAGTTGAGGACAAACATCACAAAGAAGTTTCTGAGAATGCTTCTGTCTAGATTTTAGATGAAGATATTCCCGTTTCCAACAAAATCATTACAGTTAAACAAATATCCACTTGAAGATTCTACAAAAAGAGTGTTTCCAAACTGCTCTATCCAAAGAAAGGTTCAACTCTGTTAGTTGAGGACACACATCAGAAAGAAGTTTCTGAGAATGCTTCTGTCTAGATTTTAAATGAAGATATTCCCGTTTCCAACGAAATCCTCAGAGCTGTCCCAATATCCACTTACAGATTCTACAAAAAGAGTGTTTCCAAACTGCTGTATCAAAAGAAAGGTTCAACTCTGTTAGTTGAGGACACACATCACAAAGAAGTTTCTGAGAATGCTTCTGTCTAGATTTTACATGAAGATATTCCCGTTTCCTATGAAATCTTCACATCTTTCCAAATATCCACTTGCAGATTCTACAAAAAGAGTGTTTCCAAACTGCTGTATCAAAAGAAAGGTTCAACTCTCTTAGTTGAGGACACACATCCCAAATAAGTTTCTGAGAAATCCTCTGTCTCGTTTTTATGGGAAGATACTTCCTT
Source organism: Gorilla gorilla gorilla (assembly GCF_029281585.2). Taxonomy (NCBI): domain Eukaryota; kingdom Metazoa; phylum Chordata; class Mammalia; order Primates; family Hominidae; genus Gorilla; species Gorilla gorilla. Next base: position 20,135,380 of record NC_073237.2, read on the forward strand.
TTTCACCGTAGGCCTGAAAGCGCTCGAAATGTCCACTTGCAGATACTGCAGAAAGAGTGTTTCAAACCTGCTCTATGAAACGGAATGTTCAGCTCTGAGGCTTGAATGCAGATATCACAAAGTAGTTTCTGACAGTGCTTCTGTCTAGATTTTAGAAGATATTCCCGTTTCCAATGAAATCGTTAGAACTATCTTGATATCCACATACAGATTCTACAAAAAGAGTGTTTCCAAACTGCTCTATAAAAAGAAAGTTTCATCTCTATTAGTTGAGGACACTCATCACAAAGAAGTTTCTGAGAATGCTTCTGTCTAGATTTTATATGAAGATATTCCCGTTTCCAACGAAATCTTCACAGTTATCCAAATATCGACTTGCAGATTCTACAAAAAGAGTGTTTCCAAACTGCTCTATCAAAAGAAAGTTTCAACTCTGTTAGTTGAGGACACACATGACAAATAAGTTTCGGAGAATGCTTCTGTGTAGATTTAATGGGGAGATATTTCGTTTTTCACCATAGGCCCGAATGCGCTCGAAATGTCCACTTCCAGACACTACAGAAAGAGGGTTGACAACCTGCTCTATGAAAGGGAATGTTCAGCTCCGTGAATTGAATGCAGATTTCACAAAGTAGTTTCTGACAGTGCTTCTGTCTAGATTTCAGATGAAGATATTCCCGTTTCCCATGAAATCGTTAGAACTATCTAGATATCCACTTACAGATTCTACAAAAAGAGTGTTTCGAAAGTGCTCTGTCAAAAGAAAGGTTCAACTCTGTTAGTTGAGGACACTCATCACGAAGAAGTTTCTGAGAATGCTTTTGTCAAGATTTTATATGAAGATATTCCCGTTTCCTATGAAATCTTCACAGTTATCCAAATATCCACTTGAAGATTCTACAAAAAGAGTGTTTCCAAACTGCTGTAGCAAAAGAAATGTAGAACTCTGTTAGTTGAGGACAAACATCACAAAGAAGTTTCTGAGAATGCTTCTGTCAAGATTTTATATGAAGATATTACCGTTTCCAACGAAATCTTCACAGTTATCCAAATATCCACTTGCAGATTCTACAAAAAGAGTGTTTCCAAACTGCTATATCAAAAGAAATGATCAAGTCTGTTAGTGGAGTAAACTCATCCTAAATAAGTTTCTTAGAATGCTTCTGTCTAGATTTTATGGGATGATACTTCCTTTTTCACCATAGGCCTGAAAGCGCTCGAAATGTCCACTTCCAGATACTACAGAAAGACTGTTTCAAACCTACTCTATGAAAGGGAATGTTCAGCTCTGTGACTTGAATGCAGATATCACAAAGTAGTTTCTGACAGCCCTTCTGTCTAGATTTTAGATGAAGATATTCCCGTTTCCAACGAAATCATCACAGTTATCCAAATATCCACTTACAGATTCTACAAAAACAGTTTCCAAACTGCTGTATCCAAAGAAAGGTTCAACTCTGTTAGTTGAGGAAACACATCACAAAGAAGTTTCTGAGAATGCTTCTGTCTGGATTTTATATGAAGATATTCCCGTTTCCAATGAAATCTTCACAGTTATGCAAATATCCACTTGAAGATTCTACAAAAAGAGTGTTTCCAAACTGCTGTAGCAAAAGAAATGTTGAACTCTGTTAGTTGAGGACAAACATCACAAAGAAGTTTCTGAGAATGCTTCTGTCTAGATTTTAGATGGAGATATTCCCGTTTCCAACGAAATCATCACAGTTAAACAAATATCCACTTGCAGATTCTACAAAAAGAGTGTTTCCAAACTGCTCTATCCAAAGAAAGGTTCAACTCTGTTAGTTGAGGACACACATCACAAAGAAGTTTCTGAGAATGCTTCTGTCTAGATTTTAAATGAAGATATTCCCATTTCCAATGAAATCCTCATAGCAAACCCATTATAAACTTACAGATTCTACAAAAAGAGTGATTCCAAATTGCTGTATCAAAAGAAAGGTTGAACTCTGTTAGTTCAGGACACACATCACAAAGAAGTTTCTGAGAATGCTTCTGTCAAGATTTTATATGAAGATATTACCGTTTCCAACGAAATCTTCACAGTTATCCAAATATCCACTTGCAGATTCTACAAAAAGAGTGTTTCCAAACTGCTATATCAAAAGAAATGATCAAGTCTGTTAGTGGAGTAAACTCATCCTAAATAAGTTTCTTAGAATGCTTCTGTCTAGATTTTATGGGATGATACTTCCTTTTTCACCATAGGCCTGAAAGCGCTCGAAATGTCCACTTCCAGATACTACAGAAAGACAGTTTCAAACCTACTCTATGAAAGGGAATGTTCAGCTCTGTGACTTGAATGCAGATATCACAAAGTAGTTTCTGACAGCCCTTCTGTCTAGATTTTAGATGAAGATATTCCCGTTTCCAACGAAATCATCACAGTTATCCAAATATCCACTTACAGATTCTACAAAAACAGTTTCCAAACTGCTGTATCCAAAGAAAGGTTCAACTCTGTTAGTTGAGGAAACACATCACAAAGAAGTTTCTGAGAATGCTTCTGTCTAGATTTTATATGAAGATATTCCCGTTTCCAATGAAATCTTCACAGTTAGGCAAATATCCACTTGAAGATTCTACAAAAAGAGTGTTTCCAAACTGCTGTAGCAAAAGAAATGTTGAACTCTGTTAGTTGAGGACAAACATCACAAAGAAGTTTCTGAGAATGCTTCTGTCTAGATTTTAGATGAAGATATTCCCGTTTCCAACGAAATCCTCAGAGCTCTCCCAATATCCACTTACAGATTCTACAAAAAGAGTGTTTCCAAACTGCTGTAGCAAAAGAAAGGTTCAACTCTGTTAGTTGAGGACACACATCACAAAGAAGTTTCTGAGAATGCTTCTGTCTAGATTTTACATGAAGATATTCCCGTTTCCTATGAAATCTTCACAGCTTTCCAAATATCCAAGTGCAGATTCTACAAAAAGAGTGTTTCCAAACTGCTGTATCAAAAGAAAGGTTCAACTCTCTTAGTTGAGGACACACATCCCAAATAAGTTTCTGAGAAATCTTCTGTCTCGTTTTTATGGGAGGATACTTCCTTTTTCATCGTAGGCCTGAAAGCGCTCGAAATGTCCACTTGCAGATACTGCAGAAAGAGTGTTTCAAACCTGCTCTATGAAACGGAATGTTCAGCTCTGAGGCTTGAATGCAGATATCACAAAGTAGTTTCTGACAGTGCTTCTGTCTAGATTTCAGAAGAAGATATTCCCGTTTCCAATGAAATCGTTAGAACTATCTTGATATCCACATACAGATTCTACAAAAAGAGTGTTTCCAAACTGCTCTAGAAAAAGAAAGGTTCAACTCTGTTAGTTGAGGACACTCATCACAAAGAAGTTTCTGAGAATGCTTCTGTCTAGATTTTATATGAAGATATTCCCGTTTCCAACGAAATCTTCACAGTTATCCAAACATCGACTTGCAGATTCTACAAAAAGAGTGTTTCCAAACTGCTCTATCAAAAGAAAGTTTCAACTCTGTTAGTTGAGGACACACATCCCAAATAAGTTTCTGAGAACGCTTCTGTGTAGATTTAAAGGGGAGATATTTCGTTTTTCACCATAGGCCCGAATGCGCTCGAAATGTCCACTTCCAGACACTACAGAATGAGGGTTTCCAACCTGCTCTATGAAAGGGAATGTTCACCTCTGTGACTTGAATGCAGATATCACAAAGTAGTTTCTGACAGTGCTTCTGTCTAGAATTTAGATGAAGATATTCCCGTTTCCAACGAAATCCTTAGGACTATCTAGATATCCACTTACAGATTCTACAAAAAGAGTGTTTCCAAAGTGCTCTGTCAAAAGAAAGGTTCAACTCTGTTAGTTGAGGACACTCCTCACAAAGAAGTTTCTGAGAATGCTTCTGTCTAGATTTTATATGAAGATATTCCCGTTTCCAACGAAATCTTCACAGTTATCCAAATATCCACTTGAAGATTCTACAAAAAGAGTGTTTCCAAACTGCTGTAGCAAGAGTAATTTTGCGCTCTGTTAGTTGAGGACACACATCACAAAGAAGTTTCTGAGAATGCTTCTGTCTAGGTTTTATACGAAGATATTACCGTTTCCAACGAAATCTTCACAGTTATCCAAATATCCACTTGCAGAATCTACAAAAAGAGTGTTTCCAAACTGCTATATCAAAAGAAAGGATCAACTCTGTTAGTTGAGGAAACACATCCCAAATAAGTTTCTGAGAATGCTTCTGTCTAGATTTTATGGGATGATATTTCCTTTTTCACCATAGGCCTGAAATCGCTCGAAATGTCCACTTCCAGATACTACAGAAAGACTGTTTCAAACCTACTCTATGAATGGAAATGTTCAGCTCTGTGACTTGAATGCAGATATCGCAAAGTAGTTTCAGACAGCGCTTCTGTCTAGATTTTAGATGAAGGTATTCCCGTTTCCAACGAAATCATCACAGTTATCCAAATATCCACTTACATATTCTACAAAAAGAGTGTTTCCAAACTGCTCTATCCAAAGAAAGGTTCAACTCTGTTAGTTGAGGACACACATCACAAAGAAGTTTCTGAGAATGCTTCTGTCTAGATTTTAAATGAAGATATTCCCATTTCCAATGAAATCCTCATTGCAAACCCATTATAAACTTACAGATTCTACAAAAAGAGTGATTCCAAATTGCTGTATCAAAAGAAAGGTTGAACTCTGTTAGTTCAGGACACACATCACAAAGAAGTTTCTGAGAATGCTTCTGTCAAGATTTTATATGAAGATATTACCGTTTCCAACGAAATCTTCACAGTTATCCAAATATCCACTTGCAGATTCTACAAAAAGAGTGTTTCCAAACTGCTATATCAAAAGAAATGATCAAGTCTGTTAGTGGAGTAAACTCATCCTAAATAAGTTTCTTAGAATGCTTCTGTCTAGATTTTATGGGATGATACTTCCTTTTTCACCATAGGCCTGAAAGCGCTCGAAATGTCCACTTCCAGATACTACAGAAAGACTGTTTCAAACCTACTCTATGAAAGGGAATGTTCAGCTCTGTGACTTGAATGCAGATATCACAAAGTAGTTTCTGACAGCCCTTCTGTCTAGATTTTAGATGAAGATATTCCCGTTTCCAACGAAATCATCACAGTTATCCAAATATCCACTTACAGATTCTACAAAAACAGTTTCCAAACTGCTGTATCCAAAGAAAGGTTCAACTCTGTTAGTTGAGGAAACACATCACAAAGAAGTTTCTGAGAATGCTTCTGTCTAGATTTTATATGAAGATATTCCCGTTTCCAATGAAATCTTCACAGTTAGGCAAATATCCACTTGAAGATTCTACAAAAAGAGTGTTTCCAAACTGCTGTAGCAAAAGAAATGTTGAACTCTGTTAGTTGAGGACAAACATCACAAAGAAGTTTCTGAGAATGCTTCTGTCTAGATTTTAGATGAAGATATTCCCGTTTCCAATGAAATCATTAGAACTATCTAGATATCCACTTACAGATTCTACAAAAAGAGTGTTTCCAAAGTGCTCTGTCAAAAGAAAGGTTCAACTCTGTTAGTTGAGGACACTCCTCACAAAGAAGTTTCTGAGAATGCTTCTGTCTAGATTTTATATGAAGATATTCCCGTTTCCAACGAAATCTTCACAGTTATCCAAATATCCACTTGAAGATTCTACAAAAAGAGTGTTTCCAAACTGCTGTAGCAAGAGTAATTTTGCGCTCTGTTAGTTGAGGACACACATCACAAAGAAGTTTCTGAGAATGCTTCTGTCTAGGTTTTATACGAAGATATTACCGTTTCCAACGAAATCTTCACAGTTAATCCAAATATCCACTTGCAGAATCTACAAAAAGAGTGTTTCCAAACTGCTATATCAAAAGAAAGGATCAACTCTGTTAGTTGAGGAAACACATCCCAAATAAGTTTCTGAGAATGCTTCTGTCTAGATTTTATGGGATGATATTTCCTTTTTCACCATAGGCCTGAAATCGCTCGAAATGTCCACTTCCAGATACTACAGAAAGACTGTTTCAAACCTACTCTATGAATGGAAATGTTCAGCTCTGTGACTTGAATGCAGATATCGCAAAGTAGTTTCAGACAGCGCTTCTGTCTAGATTTTAGATGAAGGTATTCCCGTTTCCAACGAAATCATCACAGTTATCCAAATATCCACTTACATATTCTACAAAAAGAGTGTTTCCAAACTGCTCTATCCAAAGAAAGGTTCAACTCTGTTAGTTGAGGACACACATCACAAAGAAGTTTCTGAGAATGCTTCTGTCTAGATTTTAAATGAAGATATTCCCATTTCCAATGAAATCCTCATAGCAAACCCATTATAAACTTACAGATTCTACAAAAAGAGTGATTCCAAATTGCTGTATCAAAAGAAAGGTTGAACTCTGTTAGTTGAGGACAAACATCACAAAGAAGTTTCTGAGAATGCTTCTGTCTAGATTTTAGATGAAGATATTCCCGTTTCCAACGAAATCCTCAGAGCTCTCCCAATATCCACTTACAGATTCTACAAAAAGAGTGTTTCCAAACTGCTGTAGCAAAAGAAAGGTTCAACTGTGTTAGTTGAGGACACACATCACAAAGAAGTTTCTGAGAATGCTTCTGTCTAGATTTTACATGAAGATATTCCCGTTTCCTATGAAATCTTCACAGCTTTCCAAATATCCACTTGCAGATTCTACAAAAAGAGTGTTTCCAAACTGCTGTATCAAAAGAAAGGTTCAACTCTCTTAGTTGAGGACACACATCCCAAATAAGTTTCTGAGAAATCTTCTGTCTCGTTTTTATGGGAGGATACTTCCTTTTTCATCGTAGGCCTGAAAGCGCTCGAAATGTCCACTTGCAGATACTGCAGAAAGAGTGTTTCAAACCTGCTCTATGAAACGGAATGTTCAGCTCTGAGGCTTGAATGCAGATATCACAAAGTAGTTTCTGACAGTGCTTTTGTCTAGATTTCAGAAGAAGATATTCCCGTTTCCAATGAAATCGTTAGAACTATCTTGATATCCACATACAGATTCTACAAAAAGAGTGTTTCCAAACTGCTCTAGAAAAAGAAAGGTTCAACTCTGTTAGTTGAGGACACTCATCACAAAGAAGTTTCTGAGAATGCTTCTGTCTAGATTTTATATGAAGATATTCCCGTTTCCAACGAAATCTTCACAGTTATCCAAACATCGACTTGCAGATTCTACAAAAAGAGTGTTTCCAAACTGCTCTATCAAAAGAAAGTTTCAACTCTGTTAGTTGAGGACACACATCCCAAATAAGTTTCTGAGAACGCTTCTGTGTAGATTTAAAGGGGAGATATTTCGTTTTTCACCATAGGCCCGAATGCGCTCGAAATGTCCACTTCCAGACACTACAGAATGAGGGTTTCCAACCTGCTCTATGAAAGGGAATGTTCACCTCTGTGACTTGAATGCAGATATCACAAAGTAGTTTCTGACAGTGCTTCTGTCTAGAATTTAGATGAAGATATTCCCGTTTCCAACGAAATCCTTAGGACTATCTAGATATCCAATTACAGATTCCACAAAAAGAGTGTTTCCAAACTGCTCTATTAAAAGAAAGGTTCAACTCTGTAAGTTGAGGACACTCATCACAAAGAAGTTTCTGAGAATGCTTTTGTAAAGGTTTTATATGAAGATATTCCCGTTTCCTATGAAATCTTCACAGTTATCCAAATATCCACTTGAAGATTCTACCAAAAGAGTGTTTCCAAACTGCTGTAGCAAAAGAAATGTTGAACTCTGTTAGTTGAGGACAAACATCACAAAGAAGTTTCTGAGAATGCTTCTGTCAAGATTTTATATGAAGATATTACCGTTTCCAACGAAATCTTTACGGTTATCCAAATATCCACTTGCAGATTCTACAAAAAGAGTGTTTCCAAACTGCTATATCAAAAGAAATGATCAAGTCTGTTAGTGGAGTAAACTCATCCCAAATATGTTTCTTAGAATGCTTTTGTCTAGATTTTATGGGATGATATTTCCTTTTTCACCATAGGCCTGAAAGCGCTCGAAAAGTCCACTTCCAGATACTACAAAAAGACTGTTTCAAACCTACTCTATGAAAGGGAATGTTCAGCTCTGTGACTTGAATGCAGATATCACAAAGTAGTTTCTGACAGCCCTTCTGTCTAGATTTTAGATGAAGATATTCCCGTTTCCAACGAAATCATCACAGTTATCCAAATATCCACTTATAGATTCTACAAAAACAGTGTTTCCACACTGCTGTATCCAAAGAAAGGTTCAACTCTGTTAGTTGAGGACACACATCACAAAGAAGTTTCTGAGAATGCTTCTGTCTAGATTTTATATGAAGATATTCCCGTTTCCAATGAAATCTTCACAGTTATGCAAATATCCACTTGAAGATTCTACAAAAAGAGTGTTTCCAAACTGCTGTAGCAAAAGAAATGTTGAACTCTGTTAGTTGAGGACAAACATCACAAAGAAGTTTCTGAGAATGCTTCTGTCTAGATTTTAGATTGAGATATTCCCGTTTCCAACGAAATCATCACAGTTAAACAAATATCCACTTGCAGATTCTACAAAAAGAGTGTTTCCAAACTGCTCTATCCAAAGAAAGGTTCAACTCTGTTAGTTGAGGACACACATCACAAAGAAGTTTCTGAGAATGCTTCTGTCTAGATTTTAAATGAAGATATTCCCATTTCCAACGAAATCCTCAGAGCTGTCCCAATATCCACTTACAGATTCTACAAAAAGAGTGTTTCCAAACTGCTGTATCAAAAGAAATGTTCAACTCTGTTTGTGGAGGACACACATCACAAAGAAGTTTCTGAGAATGCTTCTGTCTAGATTTTACTTGAAGATATTCCCGTTTCCTATGAAATCTTCACAGCTTTCCAAATATCCACTTGCAGATTCTACAAAAAGAGTGTTTCCAAACTGCTGTATCCAAAGAAAGGTTCATCTCTGTTAGTTGAGGACACACATCACAAAGAAGTTTCTGAGAATGCTTCTGTCTAGATTTTAAACGAAGATATTGCCGTTTCCAACGAAATCGTTAGGACTATCTAGATATCCAATTACACATTCCACAAAAAGAGTGTTTCCAAACTGCTCTATCAAAAGAAAGGTGCAACTCTGTTAGTTGAGGACACTCATCACAAAGACGTTTCTGAGAATGCTTCTGTCTAGATTTTATATGAAGATATTCCCGTTTCCAACGAAATCTTCATGGTTATCCAAACATCGACTTCCAGATTATACAAAAAGATTGTTTCCAAACTGCTCTATCAAAAGAAAGGTATAATTCTGTTAGTTGAGGACACACATCCCAAATAAGTTTCTGAGGATGCTTCTGTCTAGATTTTATGGGAAGATATTTCGTTTTTTACCATAGGCCCGAAAGCGCTCGAAATGTCCACTTCCAGACACTACAGAAAGAGGGTTTCAAACCTGCTATATGAAAGGGAATGTTCAGCTCTGTGACTTAAATGCAGATATCACAAAGTAGTTTCTGAAAGTGCTTCTGTCTAGATTTCAGATGAAGATATTCCCGTTTCCAATGAAATCATTAGAACTATCTAGATATCCACTTACAGATTCTACAAAAAGAGTGTTTCCAAAGTGCTCTGTCAAAAGAAAGGTTCAACTCTGTTAGTTGAGGACACTCCTCACAAAGAAGTTTCTGAGAATGCTTCTGTCTAGATTTTATATGAAGATATTCCCGTTTCCAACGAAATCTTCACAGTTATCCAAATATCCACTTGAAGATTCTACAAAAAGAGTGTTTCCAAACTGCTGTAGCAAGAGTAATTTTGCGCTCTGTTAGTTGAGGACACACATCACAAAGAAGTTTCTGAGAATGCTTCTGTCTAGGTTTTATACGAAGATATTACCGTTTCCAACGAAATCTTCACAGTTATCCAAATATCCACTTGCAGAATCTACAAAAAGAGTGTTTCCAAACTGCTATATCAAAAGAAAGGATCAACTCTGTTAGTTGAGGAAACACATCCCAAATAAGTTTCTGAGAATGCTTCTGTCTAGATTTTATGGGATGATATTTCCTTTTTCACCATAGGCCTGAAATCGCTCGAAATGTCCACTTCCAGATACTACAGAAAGACTGTTTCAAACCTACTCTATGAATGGAAATGTTCAGCTCTGTGACTTGAATGCAGATATCGCAAAGTAGTTTCAGACAGCGCTTCTGTCTAGATTTTAGATGAAGGTATTCCCGTTTCCAACGAAATCATCACAGTTATCCAAATATCCACTTACATATTCTACAAAAAGTGTGTTTCCAAACTGCTCTATCCAAAGAAAGGTTCAACTCTGTTAGTTGAGGACACACATCACAAAGAAGTTTCTGAGAATGCTTCTGTCTAGATTTTAAATGAAGATATTCCCATTTCCAATGAAATCCTCATAGCAAACCCATTATAAACTTACAGATTCTACAAAAAGAGTGATTCCAAATTGCTGTATCAAAAGAAAGGTTGAACTCTGTTAGTTCAGGACACACATCACAAAGAAGTTTCTGAGAATGCTTCTGTCTAGATTTTACATGAAGACATTCCCGTTTCCTACGAAATCTTCACAACTTTCCAAATATCCTCTTGCAGATTCTACAAAAAGAGTGTTTCCAAACTGCTGTATCAAAAGAAAGGTTCAGCTCTCTTAGTTGACGACACACATCCCAAATAAGATTCTGAGAAAGCCTCTGTCTCGTTTTTATGGGAAGATACTTCCTTTTTCACCGTAGGCCTGAAAGCGCTCGAAATGTCCACTTCCAGATACTGCAGAAAGAGTTTTTCAAACCTGCTCTATGAAACGGAATGTTCAGCTCTGAGGCTTGAATGCAGATATCACAAAGTAGTTTCTGACAGTGCTTCTGTCTAGATTTTAGAAGAAGATATTCCCGTTTCCAATGAAATCGTTAGAACTATCTTGATATCCACATACAGATTCTACAAAAAGAGTTTTTCCAAACTGCTCTATAAAAAAAAAGGTTCAACTCTGTTAGTTGAGGTCACTCATCACAAAGAAGTTTCTGAGAATGCTTCTGTCTAGATTTTATAGGAAGATTTTCCCGTTTCCAATGAAATCTTCACAGTTATCCAAACATCGACTTGCAGATTCTACAAAAAGAGTGTTTCCAAACTGCTCTATCAAAAGAAAGTATCAACTCTGTTAGTTGAGGACACACATGCCAAATAAGTTTCGGAGAATGCTTCTGTGTAGATTTAATGGGGAGATATTTCGTTTTTCACCATAGGCCCGAATGCGCTCGAAATGTCCACTTCCAGACACTACAGAAAGAGGGTTTCCAACCTGCTCTATGAAAGGGAATGTTCAGCTCCGTGAGTTGAATATAGATATCACAAAGTAGTTTCTGACAGTGCTTCTGTCTAGATTTCAGATGAAGATATACCCGTTTCCCATGAAATCGTTAGAACTATCTAGATATCCACTTACAGATTCTACAAAAAGAGTGTTTCGAAAGTGCTCTGTCAAAAGAAAGGTTCAACTCTGTTAGTTGAGGACACACATCACAAAGAAGTTTCTGAGAATGCTTCTGTCTAGATTTTATATGAAGATATTCCCGTTTCCAATGAAATCTTCACAGTTATGCAAATATCCACTTGAAGATTCTACAAAAAGAGTGTTTCCAAACTGCTGTAGCAAAAGAAATGTTGAACTCTGTTAGTTGAGGACAAACATCACAAAGAAGTTTCTGAGAATGCTTCTGTCTAGATTTTAGATGAAGATATTCCCGTTTCCAACAAAATCATCACAGTTAAACAAATATCCACTTACAGATTCTACAAAAAGAGTGTTTCCAAACTGCTCTATCCAAAGAATGGTTCAACTCTGTTAGTTGAGGACACACATCACAAAGAAGTTTCTGAGAATGCTTCTGTCTAGATTTTAAATGAAGATATTCCCGTTTCCAACGAAATCCTCAGAGCTGTCCCAATATCCACTTACAGATTCTACAAAAAGAGTGTTTCCAAACTGCTGTATCAAAAGAAAGGTTCAACTCTGTTAGTTGAGGACACACATCACAAAGAAGTTTCTGAGAATGCTTCTGTCTAGATTTTACATGAAGATATTCCCGTTTCCTATGAAATCTTCACATCTTTCCAAATATCCACTTGCAGATTCTACAAAAAGAGTGTTTCCAAACTGCTGTATCAAAAGAAAGGTTCAACTCTCTTAGTTGAGGACACACATCCCAAATAAGTTTCTGAGAAATCCTCTGTCTCGTTTTTATGGGAAGATACTTCCTTTTTCACCGTAGGCCTGAAAGCGCTCGAAATGTCCACTTGCAGATACTGCAGAAAGAGTGTTTCAAACCTGCTCTATGAAACGGAATGTTCAGCTCTGAGGCTTGAATGCAGATATCACAAAGTAGTTTCTGACAGTGCTTCTGTCTAGATTTTAGAAGATATTCAGGTTTCCAATGAAATCGTTAGAACTATCTTGATATCCACATACAGATTCTACAAAAAGAGTGTTTCCAAACTGCTCTATAAAAAGAAAGTTTCATCTCTATTAGTTGAGGACACTCATCACAAAGAAGTTTCTGAGAATGCTTCTGTCTAGATTTTATATGAAGATATTCCCGTTTCCAACGAAATCTTCACAGTTATCCAAATATCGACTTGCAGATTCTACAAAAAGAGTGTTTCCAAACTGCTCTATCAAAAGAAAGTTTCAACTCTGTTAGTTGAGGACACACATGACAAATAAGTTTCGGAGAATGCTTCTGTGTAGATTTAATGGGGAGATATTTCGTTTTTCACCATAGGCCCGAATGCGCTCGAAATGTCCACTTCCAGACACTACAGAAAGAGGGTTGCCAACCTGCTCTATGAAAGGGAATGTTCAGCTCCGTGAATTGAATGCAGATTTCACAAAGTAGTTTCTGACAGTGCTTCTGTCTAGATTTCAGATGAAGATATTCCCGTTTCCCATGAAATCGTTAGAACTATCTAGATATCCACTTACAGATTCTACAAAAAGAGTGTTTCGAAAGTGCTCTGTCAAAAGAAAGGTTCAACTCTGTTAGTTGAGGACACTCATCACGAAGAAGTTTCTGAGAATGCTTTTGTCAAGATTTTATATGAAGATATTCCCGTTTCCTATGAAATCTTCACAGTTATCCAAATATCCACTTGAAGATTCTACAAAAAGAGTGTTTCCAAACTGCTGTAGCAAAAGAAATGTAGAACTCTGTTAGTTGAGGACAAACATCACAAAGAAGTTTCTGAGAATGCTTCTGTCAAGATTTTATATGAAGATATTACCGTTTCCAACGAAATCTTCACAGTTATCCAAATATCCACTTGCAGATTCTACAAAAAGAGTGTTTCCAAACTGCTATATCAAAAGAAATGATCAAGTCTGTTAGTGGAGTAAACTCATCCTAAATAAGTTTCTTAGAATGCTTCTGTCTAGATTTTATGGGATGATACTTCCTTTTTCACCATAGGCCTGAAAGCGCTCGAAATGTCCACTTCCAGATACTACAGAAAGACTGTTTCAAACCTACTCTATGAAAGGGAATGTTCAGCTCTGTGACTTGAATGCAGATATCACAAAGTAGTTTCTGACAGCCCTTCTGTCTAGATTTTAGATGAAGATATTCCCGTTTCCAACGAAATCATCACAGTTATCCAAATATCCACTTACAGATTCTACAAAAACAGTTTCCAAACTGCTGTATCCAAAGAAAGGTTCAACTCTGTTAGTTGAGGAAACACATCACAAAGAAGTTTCTGAGAATGCTTCTGTCTAGATTTTATATGAAGATATTCCCGTTTCCAATGAAATCTTCACAGTTAGGCAAATATCCACTTGAAGATTCTACAAAAAGAGTGTTTCCAAACTGCTGTAGCAAAAGAAATGTTGAACTCTGTTAGTTGAGGACAAACATCACAAAGAAGTTTCTGAGAATGCTTCTGTCTAGATTTTAGATGAAGATATTCCCGTTTCCAACGAAATCCTCAGAGCTCTCCCAATATCCACTTACAGATTCTACAAAAAGAGTGTTTCCAAACTGCTGTAGCAAAAGAAAGGTTCAACTCTGTTAGTTGAGGACACACATCACAAAGAAGTTTCTGAGAATGCTTCTGTCTAGATTTTAGATGAAGATATTCCCGTTTCCAACAAAATCATCACAGTTAAACAAATATCCACTTACAGATTCTACAAAAAGAGTGTTTCCAAACTGCTCTATCCAAAGAAAGGTTCAACTCTGTTAGTTGAGGACACACATCACAAAGAAGTTTCTGAGAATGCTTCTGTCTAGATTTTACATGAAGATATTCCCGTTTCCTATGAAATCTTCACATCTTTCCAAATATCCACTTGCAGATTCTACAAAAAGAGTGTTTCCAAACTGCTGTATCAAAAGAAAGGTTCAACTCTCTTAGTTGAGGACACACACCCCAATTAAGTTTCTGAGAAATCCTCTGTCTCGTTTTTATGGGAAGATACTTCCTTTTTCACCGTAGGCCTGAAAGCGCTCGAAATGTCCACTTGCAGATACTGCAGAAAGAGTGTTTCAAACCTGCTCTATGAAACGGAATGTTCAGCTCTGAGGCTTGAATGCAGATATCACAAAGTAGTTTCTGACAGTGCTTCTGTCTAGATTTTAGAAGATATTCAGGTTTCCAATGAAATCGTTAGAACTATCTTGATATCCACATACAGATTCTACAAAAAGAGTGTTTCCAAACTGCTCTATAAAAAGAAAGTTTCATCTCTATTAGTTGAGGACACTCATCACAAAGAAGTTTCTGAGAATGCTTCTGTCTAGATTTTATATGAAGATATTCCCGTTTCCAACGAAATCTTCACAGTTATCCAAATATCGACTTGCAGATTCTACAAAAAGAGTGTTTCCAAACTGCTCTATCAAAAGAAAGTTTCAACTCTGTTAGTTGAGGACACACATGCCAAATAAGTTTCGGAGAATGCTTCTGCGTAGATTTAATGGGGAGATATTTCGTTTTTCACCATAGGCCCGAATGCGCTCGAAATGTCCACTTCCAGACACTACAGAAAGAGGGTTGCCAACCTGCTCTATGAAAGGGAATGTTCAGCTCCGTGAATTGAATGCAGATTTCACAAAGTAGTTTCTGACAGTGCTTCTGTCTAGATTTCAGATGAAGATATTCCCGTTTCCCATGAAATCGTTAGAACTATCTAGATATCCACTTACAGATTCTACAAAAAGAGTGTTTCGAAAGTGCTCTGTCAAAAGAAAGGTTCAACTCTGTTAGTTGAGGACACTCATCACGAAGAAGTTTCTGAGAATGCTTTTGTCAAGATTTTATATGAAGATATTCCCGTTTCCTATGAAATCTTCACAGTTATCCAAATATCCACTTGAAGATTCTACAAAAAGAGTGTTTCCAAACTGCTGTAGCAAAAGAAATGTTGAACTCTGTTAGTTGAGGACAAACATCACAAAGAAGTTTCTGAGAATGCTTCTGTCAAGATTTTATATGAAGATATTACCGTTTCCAACGAAATCTTCACAGTTATCCAAATATCCACTTGCAGATTCTACAAAAAGAGTGTTTCCAAACTGCTATATCAAAAGAAATGATCAAGTCTGTTAGCGGAGTAAACTCTTCCTAAATATGTTTCTTAGAATGCTTCTGTCTAGATTTTATGGGATGATACTTCCTTTTTCACCATAGGCCTGAAAGCGCTCGAAATGTCCACTTCCAGATACTACAGAAAGACTGTTTCAAACCTACTCTATGAAAGGGAATGTTCAGCTCTGTGACTTGAATGCAGATATCACAAAGTAGTTTCTGACAGCCCTTCTGTCTAGATTTTAGATGAAGATATTCCCGTTTCCAACGAAATCATCACAGTTATCCAAATATCCACTTACAGATTCTACAAAAACAGTTTCCAAACTGCTGTATCCAAAGAAAGGTTCAACTCTGTTAGTTGAGGAAACACATCACAAAGAAGTTTCTGAGAATGCTTCTGTCTAGATTTTATATGAAGATATTCCCGTTTCCAATGAAATCTTCACAGTTATGCAAATATGCACTTGAAGATTCTACAAAAAGAGTGTTTCCAAACTGCTGTAGCAAAAGAAATGTTGAACTCTGTTAGTTGAGGACAAACATCACAAAGAAGTTTCTGAGAATGCTTCTGTCTAGATTTTAGATGGAGATATTCCGGTTTCCAACGAAATCATCACAGTTAAACAAATATCCACTTGCAGATTCTACAAAAAGAGTGTTTCCAAACTGCTCTATCCAAAGAAAGGTTCAACTCTGTTAGTTGAGGACACACATCACAAAGAAGTTTCTGAGAATGCTTCTGTCTAGATTTTAAATGAAGATATTCCCATTTCCAATGAAATCCTCATAGCAAACCCATTATAAACTTACAGATTCTACAAAAAGAGTGATTCCAAATTGCTGTATCAAAAGAAAGGTTGAACTCTGTTAGTTCAGGACACACATCACAAAGAAGTTTCTGAGAATGCTTCTGTCTAGATTTTACATGAAGACATTCCCGTTTCCTACGAAATCTTCACAACTTTCCAAATATCCTCTTGCAGATTCTACAAAAAGAGTGTTTCCAAACTGCTGTATCAAAAGAAAGGTTCAGCTCTCTTAGTTGACGACACACATCCCAAATAAGATTCTGAGAAAGCCTCTGTCTCGTTTTTATGGGAAGATACTTCCTTTTTCACCGTAGGCCTGAAAGCGCTCGAAATGTCCACTTCCAGATACTGCAGAAAGAGTGTTTCAAACCTGCTCTATGAAACGGAATGTTCAGCTCTGAGGCTTGAATGCAGATATCACAAAGTAGTTTCTGACAGTGCTTCTGTCTAGATTTTAGAAGAAGATATTCCAGTTTCCAATGAAATCGTTAGAACTATCTTGATATCCACATACAGATTCTACAAAAAGAGTTTTTCCAAACTGCTCTATAAAAAAAAAGGTTCAACTCTGTTAGTTGAGGACACTCATCACAAAGAAGTTTCTGAGAATGCTTCTGTCTAGATTTTATATGAAGATTTTCCCGTTTCCAATGAAATCTTCACAGTTATCCAAACATCGACTTGCAGATTCTGCAAAAAGAGTGTTTCCAAACTGCTCTATCAAAAGAAAGTATCAACTCTGTTAGTTGAGGACACACATGCCAAATAAGTTTCGGAGAATGCTTCTGTGTAGATTTAATGGGGAGATATTTCGTTTTTCACCATAGGCCCGAATGCGCTCGAAATGTCCACTTCCAGACACTACAGAAAGAGGGTTTCCAACCTGCTCAATGAAAGGGAATGTTCAGCTCCGTGAGTTGAATGTAGATATCACAAAGTAGTTTCTGACAGTGCTTCTGTCTAGATTTCAGATGAAGATATTCCCGTTTCCAATGAAATCGTTAGAACTATCTAGATATCCACTTACAGATTCTACAAAAAGAGTGTTTCGAAAGTGCTCTGTCAAAAGAAAGGTTCAACTCTGTTAGTTGAGGACACTCATCACGAAGAAGTTTCTGAGAATGCTTTTGTCAAGATTTTATATGAAGGTATTCCCGTTTCCAACGAAATCTTCACAGTTATCCAAATATCCACTTGAAGATTCTACAAAAAGAGTGTTTCCAAACTGCTGTAGCAAAAGAAATGTTGAACTCTGTTAGTTGAGGACAAACATCACAAAGAGGTTTCTGAGAAAGCTTCTGTCAAGATTTTATATGAAGATATTACCGTTTCCAACGAAATCTTTACAGTTATCCAAATATCCACTTGCAGATTCTACAAAAAGAGTGTTTCCAAACTGCCATATCAAAAGAAATGATCAAGTCTGTTAGTGGAGTAAACTCATCCTAAATAAGTTTCTTAGAATGCTTTTGTCTAGATTTTATGGGATGATAATTCCTTTTTCACCATAGGCCTGAAAGCGCTCGAAATGTCCACTTCCAGATACTACAGAAAGACTGTTTCAAACCTACTCTATGAAAGGGAATGTTCAGCTCTGTGACTTGAATGCAGATATCACAAAGTAGTTTCTGACAGCCCTTCTGTCTAGATTTTAGATGAAGATATTCCCGTTTCCAACGAAATCATGACAGTTATCCAAATATCCACTTACAGATTCTACAAAAACAGTGTTTCCAAACTGCTGTATCCAAAGAAAGGTTCAACTCTGTTAGTTGAGGACACACATCACAAAGAAGTTTCTGAGAATGCTTCTGTCTAGATTTTATATGAAGATATTCCCGTTTCCAATGAAATCTTCACAGTTATGCAAATATCCACTTGAAGATTCTACAAAAAGAGTGTTTCCAAACTGCTGTAGCAAAAGAAATGTTGAACTCTGTTAGTTGAGGACAAACATCACAAAGAAGTTTCTGAGAATGCTTCTGTCTAGATTTTAGATGAAGATATTCCCGTTTCCAACAAAATCATCACAGTTAAACAAATATCCACTTACAGATTCTACAAAAAGAGTGTTTCCAAACTGCTCTATCCAAAGAAAGGTTCAACTCTGTTAGTTGAGGACACACATCACAAAGAAGTTTCTGAGAATGCTTCTGTCTAGATTTTAAATGAAGATATTCCCGTTTCCAACGAAATCCTCAGAGCTGTCCCAATATCCACTTACAGATTCTACAAAAAGAGTGTTTCCAAACTGCTGTATCAAAAGAAAGGTTCAACTCTGTTAGTTGAGGACACACATCACAAAGAAGTTTCTGAGAATGCTTCTGTCTAGATTTTACATGAAGATATTCCCGTTTCCTATGAAATCTTCACATCTTTCCAAATATCCACTTGCAGATTCTACAAAAAGAGTGTTTCCAAACTGCTGTATCAAAAGAAAGGTTCAACTCTCTTAGTTGAGGACACACACCCCAATTAAGTTTCTGAGAAATCCTCTGTCTCGTTTTTATGGGAAGATACTTCCTTTTTCACCGTAGGCCTGAAAGCGCTCGAAATGTCCACTTGCAGATACTGCAGAAAGAGTGTTTCAAACCTGCTCTATGAAACGGAATGTTCAGCTCTGAGGCTTGAATGCAGATATCACAAAGTAGTTTCTGACAGTGCTTCTGTCTAGATTTTAGAAGATATTCAGGTTTCCAATGAAATCGTTAGAACTATCTTGATATCCACATACAGATTCTACAAAAAGAGTTTTTCCAAACTGCTCTATAAAAAAAAAGGTTCAACTCTGTTAGTTGAGGTCACTCATCACAAAGAAGTTTCTGAGAATGCTTCTGTCTAGATTTTATAGGAAGATTTTCCCGTTTCCAATGAAATCTTCACAGTTATCCAAACATCGACTTGCAGATTCTACAAAAAGAGTGTTTCCAAACTGCTCTATCAAAAGAAAGTATCAACTCTGTTAGTTGAGGACACACATGCCAAATAAGTTTCGGAGAATGCTTCTGTGTAGATTTAATGGGGAGATATTTCGTTTTTCACCATAGGCCCGAATGCGCTCGAAATGTCCACTTCCAGACACTACAGAAAGAGGGTTTCCAACCTGCTCTATGAAAGGGAATGTTCAGCTCCGTGAGTTGAATATAGATATCACAAAGTAGTTTCTGACAGTGCTTCTGTCTAGATTTCAGATGAAGATATACCCGTTTCCCATGAAATCGTTAGAACTATCTAGATATCCACTTACAGATTCTACAAAAAGAGTGTTTCGAAAGTGCTCTGTCAAAAGAAAGGTTCAACTCTGTTAGTTGAGGACACACATCACAAAGAAGTTTCTGAGAATGCTTCTGTCTAGATTTTATATGAAGATATTCCCGTTTCCAATGAAATCTTCACAGTTATGCAAATATCCACTTGAAGATTCTACAAAAAGAGTGTTTCCAAACTGCTGTAGCAAAAGAAATGTTGAACTCTGTTAGTTGAGGACAAACATCACAAAGAAGTTTCTGAGAATGCTTCTGTCTAGATTTTAGATGAAGATATTCCCGTTTCCAACAAAATCATCACAGTTAAACAAATATCCACTTACAGATTCTACAAAAAGAGTGTTTCCAAACTGCTCTATCCAAAGAATGGTTCAACTCTGTTAGTTGAGGACACACATCACAAAGAAGTTTCTGAGAATGCTTCTGTCTAGATTTTAAATGAAGATATTCCCGTTTCCAACGAAATCCTCAGAGCTGTCCCAATATCCACTTACAGATTCTACAAAAAGAGTGTTTCCAAACTGCTGTATCAAAAGAAAGGTTCAACTCTGTTAGTTGAGGACACACATCACAAAGAAGTTTCTGAGAATGCTTCTGTCTAGATTTTACATGAAGATATTCCCGTTTCCTATGAAATCTTCACATCTTTCCAAATATCCACTTGCAGATTCTACAAAAAGAGTGTTTCCAAACTGCTGTATCAAAAGAAAGGTTCAACTCTCTTAGTTGAGGACACACATCCCAAATAAGTTTCTGAGAAATCCTCTGTCTCGTTTTTATGGGAAGATACTTCCTTTTTCACCGTAGGCCTGAAAGCGCTCGAAATGTCCACTTGCAGATACTGCAGAAAGAGTGTTTCAAACCTGCTCTATGAAACGGAATGTTCAGCTCTGAGGCTTGAATGCAGATATCACAAAGTAGTTTCTGACAGTGCTTGTGTCTAGATTTTAGAAGATATTCAGGTTTCCAATGAAATCGTTAGAACTATCTTGATATCCACATACAGATTCTACAAAAAGAGTGTTTCCAAACTGCTCTATAAAAAGAAAGTTTCATCTCTATTAGTTGAGGACACTCATCACAAAGAAGTTTCTGAGAATGCTTCTGTCTAGATTTTATATGAAGATATTCCCGTTTCCAACGAAATCTTCACAGTTATCCAAATATCGACTTGCAGATTCTACAAAAAGAGTGTTTCCAAACTGCTCTATCAAAAGAAAGTTTCAACTCTGTTAGTTGAGGACACACATGACAAATAAGTTTCGGAGAATGCTTCTGTGTAGATTTAATGGGGAGATATTTCGTTTTTCACCATAGGCCCGAATGCGCTCGAAATGTCCACTTCCAGACACTACAGAAAGAGGGTTGCCAACCTGCTCTATGAAAGGGAATGTTCAGCTCCGTGAATTGAATGCAGATTTCACAAAGTAGTTTCTGACAGTGCTTCTGTCTAGATTTCAGATGAAGATATTCCCGTTTCCCATGAAATCGTTAGAACTATCTAGATATCCACTTACAGATTCTACAAAAAGAGTGTTTCGAAAGTGCTCTGTCAAAAGAAAGGTTCAACTCTGTTAGTTGAGGACACTCATCACGAAGAAGTTTCTGAGAATGCTTTTGTCAAGATTTTATATGAAGATATTCCCGTTTCCTATGAAATCTTCACAGTTATCCAAATATCCACTTGAAGATTCTACAAAAAGAGTGTTTCCAAACTGCTGTAGCAAAAGAAATGTAGAACTCTGTTTGTTGAGGACAAACATCACAAAGAAGTTTCTGAGAATGCTTCTGTCAAGATTTTATATGAAGATATTACCGTTTCCAACGAAATCTTCACAGTTATCCAAATATCCACTTGCAGATTCTACAAAAAGAGTGTTTCCAAACTGCTATATCAAAAGAAATGATCAAGTCTGTTAGTGGAGTAAACTCATCCTAAATAAGTTTCTTAGAATGCTTCTGTCTAGATTTTATGGGATGATACTTCCTTTTTCACCATAGGCCTGAAAGCGCTCGAAATGTCCACTTCCAGATACTACAGAAAGACTGTTTCAAACCTACTCTATGAAAGGGAATGTTCAGCTCTGTGACTTGAATGCAGATATCACAAAGTAGTTTCTGACAGCCCTTCTGTCTAGATTTTAGATGAAGATATTCCCGTTTCCAACGAAATCATCACAGTTATCCAAATATCCACTTACAGATTCTACAAAAACAGTTTCCAAACTGCTGTATCCAAAGAAAGGTTCAACTCTGTTAGTTGAGGAAACACATCACAAAGAAGTTTCTGAGAATGCTTCTGTCTAGATTTTATATGAAGATATTCCCGTTTGCAATGAAATCTTCACAGTTAGGCAAATATCCACTTGAAGATTCTACAAAAAGAGTGTTTCCAAACTGCTGTAGCAAAAGAAATGTTGAACTCTGTTAGTTGAGGACAAACATCACAAAGAAGTTTCTGAGAATGCTTCTGTCTAGATTTTAGATGAAGATATTCCCGTTTCCAACGAAATCCTCAGAGCTCTCCCAATATCCACTTACAGATTCTACAAAAAGAGTGTTTCCAAACTGCTGTAGCAAAAGAAAGGTTCAACTCTGTTAGTTGAGGACACACATCACAAAGAAGTTTCTGAGAATGCTTCTGTCTAGATTTTAGATGAAGATATTCCCGTTTCCAACAAAATCATCACAGTTAAACAAATATCCACTTACAGATTCTACAAAAAGAGTGTTTCCAAACTGCTCTATCCAAAGAAAGGTTCAACTCTGTTAGTTGAGGACACACATCACAAAGAAGTTTCTGAGAATGCTTCTGTCTAGATTTTACATGAAGATATTCCCGTTTCCTATGAAATCTTCACATCTTTCCAAATATCCACTTGCAGATTCTACAAAAAGAGTGTTTCCAAACTGCTGTATCAAAAGAAAGGTTCAACTCTCTTAGTTGAGGACACACACCCCAATTAAGTTTCTGAGAAATCCTCTGTCTCGTTTTTATGGGAAGATACTTCCTTTTTCACCGTAGGCCTGAAAGCGCTCGAAATGTCCACTTGCAGATACTGCAGAAAGAGTGTTTCAAACCTGCTCTATGAAACGGAATGTTCAGCTCTGAGGCTTGAATGCAGATATCACAAAGTAGTTTCTGACAGTGCTTCTGTCTAGATTTTAGAAGATATTCAGGTTTCCAATGAAATCGTTAGAACTATCTTGATATCCACATACAGATTCTACAAAAAGAGTGTTTCCAAACTGCTCTATAAAAAGAAAGTTTCATCTCTATTAGTTGAGGACACTCATCACAAAGAAGTTTCTGAGAATGCTTCTGTCTAGATTTTATATGAAGATATTCCCGTTTCCAACGAAATCTTCACAGTTATCCAAATATCGACTTGCAGATTCTACAAAAAGAGTGTTTCCAAACTGCTCTATCAAAAGAAAGTTTCAACTCTGTTAGTTGAGGACACACATGCCAAATAAGTTTCGGAGAATGCTTCTGTGTAGATTTAATGGGGAGATATTTCGTTTTTCACCATAGGCCCGAATGCGCTCGAAATGTCCACTTCCAGACACTACAGAAAGAGGGTTGCCAACCTGCTCTATGAAAGGGAATGTTCAGCTCCGTGAATTGAATGCAGATTTCACAAAGTAGTTTCTGACAGTGCTTCTGTCTAGATTTCAGATGAAGATATTCCCGTTTCCCATGAAATCGTTAGAACTATCTAGATATCCACTTACAGATTCTACAAAAAGAGTGTTTCGAAAGTGCTCTGTCAAAAGAAAGGTTCAACTCTGTTAGTTGAGGACACTCATCACGAAGAAGTTTCTGAGAATGCTTTTGTCAAGATTTTATATGAAGATATTCCCGTTTCCTATGAAATCTTCACAGTTATCCAAATATCCACTTGAAGATTCTACAAAAAGAGTGTTTCCAAACTGCTGTAGCAAAAGAAATGTTGAACTCTGTTAGTTGAGGACAAACATCACAAAGAAGTTTCTGAGAATGCTTCTGTCAAGATTTTATATGAAGATATTACCGTTTCCAACGAAATCTTCACAGTTATCCAAATATCCACTTGCAGATTCTACAAAAAGAGTGTTTCCAAACTGCTATATCAAAAGAAATGATCAAGTCTGTTAGCGGAGTAAACTCTTCCTAAATATGTTTCTTAGAATGCTTCTGTCTAGATTTTATGGGATGATACTTCCTTTTTCACCATAGGCCTGAAAGCGCTCGAAATGTCCACTTCCAGATACTACAGAAAGACTGTTTCAAACCTACTCTATGAAAGGGAATGTTCAGCTCTGTGACTTGAATGCAGATATCACAAAGTAGTTTCTGACAGCCCTTCTGTCTAGATTTTAGATGAAGATATTCCCGTTTCCAACGAAATCATCACAGTTATCCAAATATCCACTTACAGATTCTACAAAAACAGTTTCCAAACTGCTGTATCCAAAGAAAGGTTCAACTCTGTTAGTTGAGGAAACACATCACAAAGAAGTTTCTGAGAATGCTTCTGTCTAGATTTTATATGAAGATATTCCCGTTTCCAATGAAATCTTCACAGTTATGCAAATATGCACTTGAAGATTCTACAAAAAGAGTGTTTCCAAACTGCTGTAGCAAAAGAAATGTTGAACTCTGTTAGTTGAGGACAAACATCACAAAGAAGTTTCTGAGAATGCTTCTGTCTAGATTTTAGATGGAGATATTCCGGTTTCCAACGAAATCATCACAGTTAAACAAATATCCACTTGCAGATTCTACAAAAAGAGTGTTTCCAAACTGCTCTATCCAAAGAAAGGTTCAACTCTGTTAGTTGAGGACACACATCACAAAGAAGTTTCTGAGAATGCTTCTGTCTAGATTTTAAATGAAGATATTCCCATTTCCAATGAAATCCTCATAGCAAACCCATTATAAACTTACAGATTCTACAAAAAGAGTGATTCCAAATTGCTGTATCAAAAGAAAGGTTGAACTCTGTTAGTTCAGGACACACATCACAAAGAAGTTTCTGAGAATGCTTCTGTCTAGATTTTACATGAAGACATTCCCGTTTCCTACG
The DNA here is from genome assembly GCF_029281585.2 of Gorilla gorilla gorilla. Taxonomy (NCBI): domain Eukaryota; kingdom Metazoa; phylum Chordata; class Mammalia; order Primates; family Hominidae; genus Gorilla; species Gorilla gorilla. The sequence goes on from NC_073237.2 coordinate 20,160,152, forward strand.
AAATCTTCACAACTTTCCAAATATCCTCTTGCAGATTCTACAAAAAGAGTGTTTCCAAACTGCTGTATCAAAAGAAAGGTTCAGCTCTCTTAGTTGACGACACACATCCCAAATAAGATTCTGAGAAAGCCTCTGTCTCGTTTTTATGGGAAGATACTTCCTTTTTCACCGTAGGCCTGAAAGCGCTCGAAATGTCCACTTCCAGATACTGCAGAAAGAGTGTTTCAAACCTGCTCTATGAAACGGAATGTTCAGCTCTGAGGCTTGAATGCAGATATCACAAAGTAGTTTCTGACAGTGCTTCTGTCTAGATTTTAGAAGAAGATATTCCAGTTTCCAATGAAATCGTTAGAACTATCTTGATATCCACATACAGATTCTACAAAAAGAGTTTTTCCAAACTGCTCTATAAAAAAAAAGGTTCAACTCTGTTAGTTGAGGACACTCATCACAAAGAAGTTTCTGAGAATGCTTCTGTCTAGATTTTATATGAAGATTTTCCCGTTTCCAATGAAATCTTCACAGTTATCCAAACATCGACTTGCAGATTCTGCAAAAAGAGTGTTTCCAAACTGCTCTATCAAAAGAAAGTATCAACTCTGTTAGTTGAGGACACACATGCCAAATAAGTTTCGGAGAATGCTTCTGTGTAGATTTAATGGGGAGATATTTCGTTTTTCACCATAGGCCCGAATGCGCTCGAAATGTCCACTTCCAGACACTACAGAAAGAGGGTTTCCAACCTGCTCAATGAAAGGGAATGTTCAGCTCCGTGAGTTGAATGTAGATATCACAAAGTAGTTTCTGACAGTGCTTCTGTCTAGATTTCAGATGAAGATATTCCCGTTTCCAATGAAATCGTTAGAACTATCTAGATATCCACTTACAGATTCTACAAAAAGAGTGTTTCGAAAGTGCTCTGTCAAAAGAAAGGTTCAACTCTGTTAGTTGAGGACACTCATCACGAAGAAGTTTCTGAGAATGCTTTTGTCAAGATTTTATATGAAGGTATTCCCGTTTCCAACGAAATCTTCACAGTTATCCAAATATCCACTTGAAGATTCTACAAAAAGAGTGTTTCCAAACTGCTGTAGCAAAAGAAATGTTGAACTCTGTTAGTTGAGGACAAACATCACAAAGAGGTTTCTGAGAAAGCTTCTGTCAAGATTTTATATGAAGATATTACCGTTTCCAACGAAATCTTTACAGTTATCCAAATATCCACTTGCAGATTCTACAAAAAGAGTGTTTCCAAACTGCCATATCAAAAGAAATGATCAAGTCTGTTAGTGGAGTAAACTCATCCTAAATAAGTTTCTTAGAATGCTTTTGTCTAGATTTTATGGGATGATAATTCCTTTTTCACCATAGGCCTGAAAGCGCTCGAAATGTCCACTTCCAGATACTACAGAAAGACTGTTTCAAACCTACTCTATGAAAGGGAATGTTCAGCTCTGTGACTTGAATGCAGATATCACAAAGTAGTTTCTGACAGCCCTTCTGTCTAGATTTTAGATGAAGATATTCCCGTTTCCAACGAAATCATGACAGTTATCCAAATATCCACTTACAGATTCTACAAAAACAGTGTTTCCAAACTGCTGTATCCAAAGAAAGGTTCAACTCTGTTAGTTGAGGACACACATCACAAAGAAGTTTCTGAGAATGCTTCTGTCTAGATTTTATATGAAGATATTCCCGTTTCCAATGAAATCTTCACAGTTATGCAAATATCCACTTGAAGATTCTACAAAAAGAGTGTTTCCAAACTGCTGTAGCAAAAGAAATGTTGAACTCTGTTAGTTGAGGACAAACATCACAAAGAAGTTTCTGAGAATGCTTCTGTCTAGATTTTAGATGAAGATATTCCCGTTTCCAACAAAATCATCACAGTTAAACAAATATCCACTTACAGATTCTACAAAAAGAGTGTTTCCAAACTGCTCTATCCAAAGAAAGGTTCAACTCTGTTAGTTGAGGACACACATCACAAAGAAGTTTCTGAGAATGCTTCTGTCTAGATTTTAAATGAAGATATTCCCGTTTCCAACGAAATCCTCAGAGCTGTCCCAATATCCACTTACAGATTCTACAAAAAGAGTGTTTCCAAACTGCTGTATCAAAAGAAAGGTTCAACTCTGTTAGTTGAGGACACACATCACAAAGAAGTTTCTGAGAATGCTTCTGTCTAGATTTTACATGAAGATATTCCCGTTTCCTATGAAATCTTCACATCTTTCCAAATATCCACTTGCAGATTCTACAAAAAGAGTGTTTCCAAACTGCTGTATCAAAAGAAAGGTTCAACTCTCTTAGTTGAGGACACACACCCCAATTAAGTTTCTGAGAAATCCTCTGTCTCGTTTTTATGGGAAGATACTTCCTTTTTCACCGTAGGCCTGAAAGCGCTCGAAATGTCCACTTGCAGATACTGCAGAAAGAGTGTTTCAAACCTGCTCTATGAAACGGAATGTTCAGCTCTGAGGCTTGAATGCAGATATCACAAAGTAGTTTCTGACAGTGCTTCTGTCTAGATTTTAGAAGATATTCAGGTTTCCAATGAAATCGTTAGAACTATCTTGATATCCACATACAGATTCTACAAAAAGAGTTTTTCCAAACTGCTCTATAAAAAGAAAGTTTCATCTCTATTAGTTGAGGACACTCATCACAAAGATGTTTCTGAGAATGCTTCTGTCTAGATTTTATATGAAGATATTCCCGTTTCCAACGAAATCTTCACAGTTATCCAAATATCGACTTGCAGATTCTACAAAAAGAGTGTTTCCAAACTGCTCTATCAAAAGAAAGTTTCAACTCTGTTAGTTGAGGACACACATGACAAATAAGTTTCGGAGAATGCTTCTGTGTAGATTTAATGGGGAGATATTTCGTTTTTCACCATAGGCCCCGAATGCGCTCGAAATGTCCACTTCCAGACACTACAGAAAGAGGGTTGCCAACCTGCTCTATGAAAGGGAATGTTCAGCTCCGTGAATTGAATGCAGATTTCACAAAGTAGTTTCTGACAGTGCTTCTGTCTAGATTTCAGATGAAGATATTCCCGTTTCCCATGAAATCGTTAGAACTATCTAGATATCCACTTACAGATTCTACAAAAAGAGTGTTTCGAAAGTGCTCTGTCAAAAGAAAGGTTCAACTCTGTTAGTTGAGGACACTCATCACGAAGAAGTTTCTGAGAATGCTTTTGTCAAGATTTTATATGAAGATATTCCCGTTTCCTATGAAATTTTCACAGTTATCCAAATATCCACTTGAAGATTCTACAAAAAGAGTGTTTCCAAACTGCTGTAGCAAAAGAAATGTTGAACTCTGTTAGTTGAGGACAAACATCACAAAGAAGTTTCTGAGAATGCTTCTGTCAAGATTTTATATGAAGATATTACCGTTTCCAACGAAATCTTCACAGTTATCCAAATATCCACTTGCAGATTCTACAAAAAGAGTGTTTCCAAACTGCTATATCAAAAGAAATGATCAAGTCTGTTAGTGGAGTAAACTCATCCTAAATATGTTTCTTAGAATGCTTCTGTCTAGATTTTATGGGATGATACTTCCTTTTTCACCATAGGCCTGAAAGCGTTCGAAATGTCCACTTCCAGATACTACAGAAAGACTGTTTCAAACCTACTCTATGAAAGGGAATGTTCAGCTCTGTGACTTGAATGCAGATATCACAAAGTAGTTTCTGACAGCCCTTCTGTCTAGATTTTAGATGAAGATTTTCCCGTTTCCAATGAAATCATCACAGTTATCCAAATATCCACTTACAGATTCTACAAAAACAGTTTCCAAACTGCTGTATCCAAAGAAAGGTTCAACTCTGTTAGTTGAGGAAACACATCACAAAGAAGTTTCTGAGAATGCTTCTGTCTAGATTTTATATGAAGATATTCCCGTTTCCAATGAAATCTTCACAGTTAGGCAAATATCCACTTGAAGATTCTACAAAAAGAGTGTTTCCAAACTGCTGTAGCAAAAGAAATGTTGAACTCTGTTAGTTGAGGACAAACATCACAAAGAAGTTTCTGAGAATGCTTCTGTCTAGATTTTAGATGAAGATATTCCCGTTTCCAACGAAATCCTCAGAGCTCTCCCAATATCCACTTACAGATTCTACAAAAAGAGTGTTTCCAAACTGCTGTAGCAAAAGAAAGGTTCAACTCTGTTAGTTGAGGACACACATCACAAAGAAGTTTCTGAGAATGCTTCTGTCTAGATTTTACATGAAGATATTCCCGTTTCCTATGAAATCTTCACAGCTTTCCAAATATCCACTTGCAGATTCTACAAAAAGAGTGTTTCCAAACTGCTGTATCAAAAGAAAGGTTCAACTCTCTTAGTTGAGGACACACATCCCAAATAAGTTTCTGAGAAATCTTCTGTCTCGTTTTTATGGGAGGATACTTCCTTTTTCACCGTAGGCCTGAAAGCGCTCGAAATGTCCACTTGCAGATACTGCAGAAAGAGTGTTTCAAACCTGCTCTATGAAACGGAATGTTCAGCTCTGAGGCTTGAATGCAGATATCACAAAGTAGTTTCTGACAGTGCTTCTGTCTAGATTTTAGAAGAAGATATTCCCGGTTCCAATGAAATCGTTAGAACTATCTTGATATCCACATACAGATTCTACAAAAAGAGTGTTTCCAAACTGCTCTAGAAAAAGAAAGGTTCAACTCTGTTAGTTGAGGACACTCATCACAAAGAAGTTTCTGAGAATGCTTCTGTCTAGATTTTATATGAAGATATTCCCGTTTCCAACGAAATCTTCACAGTTATCCAAACATCGACTTGCAGATTCTACAAAAAGAGTGTTTCCAAACTGCTCTATCAAAAGAAAGTTTCAACTCTGTTAGTTGAGGACACACATCCCAAATAAGTTTCTGAGAACGCTTCTGTGTAGATTTAAAGGGGAGATATTTCGTTTTTCACCATAGGCCCGAGTGCGCTCGAAATGTCCACTTCCAGACACTACAGAATGAGGGTTTCCAACCTGCTCTATGAAAGGGAATGTTCACCTCTGTGACTTGAATGCAGATATCACAAAGTAGTTTCTGACAGTGCTTCTGTCTAGAATTTAGATGAAGATATTCCCGTTTCCAATGAAATCCTTAGGACTATCTAGATATCCAATTACAGATTCCACAAAAAGAGTGTTTCCAAACTGCTCTATTAAAAGAAAGGTTCAACTCTGTAAGTTGAGGACACTCATCACAAAGAAGTTTCTGAGAATGCTTTTGTAAAGGTTTTATATGAAGATATTCCCGTTTCCTATGAAATCTTCACAGTTATCCAAATATCCACTTGAAGATTCTACCAAAAGAGTGTTTCCAAACTGCTGTAGCAAAAGAAATGTTGAACTCTGTTAGTTGAGGACAAACATCACAAAGAAGTTTCTGAGAATGCTTCTGTCAAGATTTTATATGAAGATATTACCGTTTCCAACGAAATCTTTACAGTTATCCAAATATCCACTTGCAGATTCTACAAAAAGAGTGTTTCCAAACTGCTATATCAAAAGAAATGATCAAGTCTGTTAGTGGAGTAAACTCATCCCAAATATGTTTCTTAGAATGCTTTTGTCTAGATTTTATGGGATGATATTTCCTTTTTCACCATAGGCCTGAAAGCGCTCGAAAAGTCCACTTCCAGATACTACAAAAAGACTGTTTCAAACCTACTCTATGAAAGGGAATGTTCAGCTCTGTGACTTGAATGCAGATATCACAAAGTAGTTTCTGACAGCCCTTCTGTCTAGATTTTAGATGAAGATATTCCCGTTTCCAACGAAATCATCAAAGTTATCCAAATATCCACTTATAGATTCTACAAAAACAGTGTTTCCACACTGCTGTATCCAAAGAAAGGTTCAACTCTGTTAGTTGAGGACACACATCACAAAGAAGTTTCTGAGAATGCTTCTGTCTAGATTTTATATGAAGATATTCCCGTTTCCAATGAAATCTTCACAGTTATGCAAATATGCACTTGAAGATTCTACAAAAAGAGTGTTTCCAAACTGCTGTAGCAAAAGAAATGTTGAACTCTGTTAGTTGAGGACAAACATCACAAAGAAGTTTCTGAGAATGCTTCTGTCTAGATTTTAGATGGAGATATTCCCGTTTCCAACGAAATCATCACAGTTAAACAAATATCCACTTGCAGATTCTACAAAAAGAGTGTTTCCAAACTGCTCTATCCAAAGAAAGGTTCAACTCTGTTAGTTGAGGACACACATCACAAAGAAGTTTCTGAGAATGCTTCTGTCTAGATTTTAAATGAAGATATTCCCATTTCCAATGAAATCCTCATAGCAAACCCATTATAAACTTACAGATTCTACAAAAAGAGTGATTCCAAATTGCTGTATCAAAAGAAAGGTTGAACTCTGTTAGTTCAGGACACACATCACAAAGAAGTTTCTGAGAATGCTTCTGTCTAGATTTTACATGAAGACATTCCCGTTTCCTACGAAATCTTCACAACTTTCCAAATATCCTCTTGCAGATTCTACAAAAAGAGTGTTTCCAAACTGCTGTATCAAAAGAAAGGTTCAGCTCTCTTAGTTGACGACACACATCCCAAATAAGATTCTGAGAAAGCCTCTGTCTCGTTTTTATGGGAAGATACTTCCTTTTTCACCGTAGGCCTGAAAGCGCTCGAAATGTCCACTTCCAGATACTGCAGAAAGAGTGTTTCAAACCTGCTCTATGAAACGGAATGTTCAGCTCTGAGGCTTGAATGCAGATATCACAAAGTAGTTTCTGACAGTGCTTCTGTCTAGATTTTAGAAGAAGATATTCCCGTTTCCAATGAAATCGTTAGAACTATCTTGATATCCACATACAGATTCTACAAAAAGAGTTTTTCCAAACTGCTCTATAAAAAAAAAGGTTCAACTCTGTTAGTTGAGGACACTCATCACAAAGAAGTTTCTGAGAATGCTTCTGTCTAGATTTTATATGAAGATTTTCCCGTTTCCAATGAAATCTTCACAGTTATCCAAACATCGACTTGCAGATTCTACAAAAAGAGTGTTTCCAAACTGCTCTATCAAAAGAAAGTATCAACTCTGTTAGTTGAGGACACACATGCCAAATAAGTTTCGGAGAATGCTTCTGTGTAGATTTAATGGGGAGATATTTCGTTTTTCACCATAGGCCCGAATGCGCTCGAAATGTCCACTTCCAGACACTACAGAAAGAGGGTTTCCAACCTGCTCAATGAAAGGGAATGTTCAGCTCCGTGAGTTGAATGTAGATATCACAAAGTAGTTTCTGACAGTGCTTCTGTCTAGATTTCAGATGAAGATATTCCCGTTTCCAATGAAATCGTTAGAACTATCTAGATATCCACTTACAGATTCTACAAAAAGAGTGTTTCGAAAGTGCTCTGTCAAAAGAAAGGTTCAACTCTGTTAGTTGAGGACACTCATCACGAAGAAGTTTCTGAGAATGCTTTTGTCAAGATTTTATATGAAGGTATTCCCGTTTCCAACGAAATCTTCACAGTTATCCAAATATCCACTTGAAGATTCTACAAAAAGAGTGTTTCCAAACTGCTGTAGCAAAAGAAATGTTGAACTCTGTTAGTTGAGGACAAACATCACAAAGAGGTTTCTGAGAAAGCTTCTGTCAAGATTTTATATGAAGATATTACCGTTTCCAACGAAATCTTTACAGTTATCCAAATATCCACTTGCAGATTCTACAAAAAGAGTGTTTCCAAACTGCCATATCAAAAGAAATGATCAAGTCTGTTAGTGGAGTAAACTCATCCTAAATAAGTTTCTTAGAATGCTTTTGTCTAGATTTTATGGGATGATAATTCCTTTTTCACCATAGGCCTGAAAGCGCTCGAAATGTCCACTTCCAGATACTACAGAAAGACTGTTTCAAACCTACTCTATGAAAGGGAATGTTCAGCTCTGTGACTTGAATGCAGATATCACAAAGTAGTTTCTGACAGCCCTTCTGTCTAGATTTTAGATGAAGATATTCCCGTTTCCAACGAAATCATGACAGTTATCCAAATATCCACTTACAGATTCTACAAAAACAGTGTTTCCAAACTGCTGTATCCAAAGAAAGGTTCAACTCTGTTAGTTGAGGACACACATCACAAAGAAGTTTCTGAGAATGCTTCTGTCTAGATTTTATATGAAGATATTCCCGTTTCCAATGAAATCTTCACAGTTATGCAAATATCCACTTGAAGATTCTACAAAAAGAGTGTTTCCAAACTGCTGTAGCAAAAGAAATGTTGAACTCTGTTAGTTGAGGACAAACATCACAAAGAAGTTTCTGAGAATGCTTCTGTCTAGATTTTAGATGAAGATATTCCCGTTTCCAACAAAATCATCACAGTTAAACAAATATCCACTTACAGATTCTACAAAAAGAGTGTTTCCAAACTGCTCTATCCAAAGAAAGGTTCAACTCTGTTAGTTGAGGACACACATCACAAAGAAGTTTCTGAGAATGCTTCTGTCTAGATTTTAAATGAAGATATTCCCGTTTCCAACGAAATCCTCAGAGCTGTCCCAATATCCACTTACAGATTCTACAAAAAGAGTGTTTCCAAACTGCTGTATCAAAAGAAAGGTTCAACTCTGTTAGTTGAGGACACACATCACAAAGAAGTTTCTGAGAATGCTTCTGTCTAGATTTTACATGAAGATATTCCCGTTTCCTATGAAATCTTCACATCTTTCCAAATATCCACTTGCAGATTCTACAAAAAGAGTGTTTCCAAACTGCTGTATCAAAAGAAAGGTTCAACTCTCTTAGTTGAGGACACACACCCCAATTAAGTTTCTGAGAAATCCTCTGTCTCGTTTTTATGGGAAGATACTTCCTTTTTCACCGTAGGCCTGAAAGCGCTCGAAATGTCCACTTGCAGATACTGCAGAAAGAGTGTTTCAAACCTGCTCTATGAAACGGAATGTTCAGCTCTGAGGCTTGAATGCAGATATCACAAAGTAGTTTCTGACAGTGCTTCTGTCTAGATTTTAGAAGATATTCAGGTTTCCAATGAAATCGTTAGAACTATCTTGATATCCACATACAGATTCTACAAAAAGAGTGTTTCCAAACTGCTCTATAAAAAGAAAGTTTCATCTCTATTAGTTGAGGACACTCATCACAAAGATGTTTCTGAGAATGCTTCTGTCTAGATTTTATATGAAGATATTCCCGTTTCCAACGAAATCTTCACAGTTATCCAAATATCGACTTGCAGATTCTACAAAAAGAGTGTTTCCAAACTGCTCTATCAAAAGAAAGTTTCAACTCTGTTAGTTGAGGACACACATGACAAATAAGTTTCGGAGAATGCTTCTGTGTAGATTTAATGGGGAGATATTTCGTTTTTCACCATAGGCCCCGAATGCGCTCGAAATGTCCACTTCCAGACACTACAGAAAGAGGGTTGCCAACCTGCTCTATGAAAGGGAATGTTCAGCTCCGTGAATTGAATGCAGATTTCACAAAGTAGTTTCTGACAGTGCTTCTGTCTAGATTTCAGATGAAGATATTCCCGTTTCCCATGAAATCGTTAGAACTATCTAGATATCCACTTACAGATTCTACAAAAAGAGTGTTTCGAAAGTGCTCTGTCAAAAGAAAGGTTCAACTCTGTTAGTTGAGGACACTCATCACGAAGAAGTTTCTGAGAATGCTTTTGTCAAGATTTTATATGAAGATATTCCCGTTTCCTATGAAATTTTCACAGTTATCCAAATATCCACTTGAAGATTCTACAAAAAGAGTGTTTCCAAACTGCTGTAGCAAAAGAAATGTTGAACTCTGTTAGTTGAGGACAAACATCACAAAGAAGTTTCTGAGAATGCTTCTGTCAAGATTTTATATGAAGATATTACCGTTTCCAACGAAATCTTCACAGTTATCCAAATATCCACTTGCAGATTCTACAAAAAGAGTGTTTCCAAACTGCTATATCAAAAGAAATGATCAAGTCTGTTAGTGGAGTAAACTCATCCTAAATATGTTTCTTAGAATGCTTCTGTCTAGATTTTATGGGATGATACTTCCTTTTTCACCATAGGCCTGAAAGCGTTCGAAATGTCCACTTCCAGATACTACAGAAAGACTGTTTCAAACCTACTCTATGAAAGGGAATGTTCAGCTCTGTGACTTGAATGCAGATATCACAAAGTAGTTTCTGACAGCCCTTCTGTCTAGATTTTAGATGAAGATATTCCCGTTTCCAACGAAATCATCACAGTTATCCAAATATCCACTTACAGATTCTACAAAAACAGTTTCCAAACTGCTGTATCCAAAGAAAGGTTCAACTCTGTTAGTTGAGGAAACACATCACAAAGAAGTTTCTGAGAATGCTTCTGTCTAGATTTTATATGAAGATATTCCCGTTTCCAATGAAATCTTCACAGTTAGGCAAATACCCACTTGAAGATTCTACAAAAAGAGTGTTTCCAAACTGCTGTAGCAAAAGAAATGTTGAACTCTGTTAGTTGAGGACAAACATCACAAAGAAGTTTCTGAGAATGCTTCTGTCTAGATTTTAGATGAAGATATTCCCGTTTCCAACGAAATCCTCAGAGCTCTCCCAATATCCACTTACAGATTCTACAAAAAGAGTGTTTCCAAACTGCTGTAGCAAAAGAAAGGTTCAACTCTGTTAGTTGAGGACACACATCACAAAGAAGTTTCTGAGAATGCTTCTGTCTAGATTTTACATGAAGATATTCCCGTTTCCTATGAAATCTTCACAGCTTTCCAAATATCCACTTGCAGATTCTACAAAAAGAGTGTTTCCAAACTGCTGTATCAAAAGAAAGGTTCAACTCTCTTAGTTGAGGACACACATCCCAAATAAGTTTCTGAGAAATCTTCTGTCTCGTTTTTATGGGAGGATACTTCCTTTTTCACCGTAGGCCTGAAAGCGCTCGAAATGTCCACTTGCAGATACTGCAGAAAGAGTGTTTCAAACCTGCTCTATGAAACGGAATGTTCAGCTCTGAGGCTTGAATGCAGATATCACAAAGTAGTTTCTGACAGTGCTTCTGTCTAGATTTTAGAAGAAGATATTCCCGGTTCCAATGAAATCGTTAGAACTATCTTGATATCCACATACAGATTCTACAAAAAGAGTGTTTCCAAACTGCTCTAGAAAAAGAAAGGTTCAACTCTGTTAGTTGAGGACACTCATCACAAAGAAGTTTCTGAGAATGCTTCTGTCTAGATTTTATATGAAGATATTCCCGTTTCCAACGAAATCTTCACAGTTATCCAAACATCGACTTGCAGATTCTACAAAAAGAGTGTTTCCAAACTGCTCTATCAAAAGAAAGTTTCAACTCTGTTAGTTGAGGACACACATCCCAAATAAGTTTCTGAGAACGCTTCTGTGTAGATTTAAAGGGGAGATATTTCGTTTTTCACCATAGGCCCGAGTGCGCTCGAAATGTCCACTTCCAGACACTACAGAATGAGGGTTTCCAACCTGCTCTATGAAAGGGAATGTTCACCTCTGTGACTTGAATGCAGATATCACAAAGTAGTTTCTGACAGTGCTTCTGTCTAGAATTTAGATGAAGATATTCCCGTTTCCAATGAAATCCTTAGGACTATCTAGATATCCAATTACAGATTCCACAAAAAGAGTGTTTCCAAACTGCTCTATTAAAAGAAAGGTTCAACTCTGTAAGTTGAGGACACTCATCACAAAGAAGTTTCTGAGAATGCTTTTGTAAAGGTTTTATATGAAGATATTCCCGTTTCCTATGAAATCTTCACAGTTATCCAAATATCCACTTGCAGATTCTACAAAAAGAGTGTTTCCAAACTGCCATATCAAAAGAAATGATCAAGTCTGTTAGTGGAGTAAACTCATCCTAAATAAGTTTCTTAGAATGCTTTTGTCTAGATTTTATGGGATGATAATTCCTTTTTCACCATAGGCCTGAAAGCGCTCGAAATGTCCACTTCCAGATACTACAGAAAGACTGTTTCAAACCTACTCTATGAAAGGGAATGTTCAGCTCTGTGACTTGAATGCAGATATCACAAAGTAGTTTCTGACAGCCCTTCTGTCTAGATTTTAGATGAAGATATTCCCGTTTCCAACGAAATCATGACAGTTATCCAAATATCCACTTACAGATTCTACAAAAACAGTGTTTCCAAACTGCTGTATCCAAAGAAAGGTTCAACTCTGTTAGTTGAGGACACACATCACAAAGAAGTTTCTGAGAATGCTTCTGTCTAGATTTTATATGAAGATATTCCCGTTTCCAATGAAATCTTCACAGTTATGCAAATATCCACTTGAAGATTCTACAAAAAGAGTGTTTCCAAACTGCTGTAGCAAAAGAAATGTTGAACTCTGTTAGTTGAGGACAAACATCACAAAGAAGTTTCTGAGAATGCTTCTGTCTAGATTTTAGATGAAGATATTCCCGTTTCCAACAAAATCATCACAGTTAAACAAATATCCACTTACAGATTCTACAAAAAGAGTGTTTCCAAACTGCTCTATCCAAAGAAAAGTTCAACTCTGTTAGTTGAGGACACACATCACAAAGAAGTTTCTGAGAATGCTTCTGTCTAGATTTTAAATGAAGATATTCCCGTTTCCAACGAAATCCTCAGAGCTGTCCCAATATCCACTTACAGATTCTACAAAAAGAGTGTTTCCAAACTGCTGTATCAAAAGAAAGGTTCAACTCTGTTAGTTGAGGACACACATCACAAAGAAGTTTCTGAGAATGCTTCTGTCTAGATTTTACATGAAGATATTCCCGTTTCCTATGAAATCTTCACATCTTTCCAAATATCCACTTGCAGATTCTACAAAAAGAGTGTTTCCAAACTGCTGTATCAAAAGAAAGGTTCAACTCTCTTAGTTGAGGACACACACCCCAATTAAGTTTCTGAGAAATCCTCTGTCTCGTTTTTATGGGAAGATACTTCCTTTTTCACCGTAGGCCTGAAAGCGCTCGAAATGTCCACTTGCAGATACTGCAGAAAGAGTGTTTCAAACCTGCTCTATGAAACGGAATGTTCAGCTCTGAGGCTTGAATGCAGATATCACAAAGTAGTTTCTGACAGTGCTTCTGTCTAGATTTTAGAAGATATTCAGGTTTCCAATGAAATCGTTAGAACTATCTTGATATCCACATACAGATTCTACAAAAAGAGTGTTTCCAAACTGCTCTATAAAAAGAAAGTTTCATCTCTATTAGTTGAGGACACTCATCACAAAGAAGTTTCTGAGAATGCTTCTGTCTAGATTTTATATGAAGATATTCCCGTTTCCAACGAAATCTTCAGTTATCCAAATATCGACTTGCAGATTCTACAAAAAGAGTGTTTCCAAACTGCTCTATCAAAAGAAAGTTTCAACTCTGTTAGTTGAGGACACACATGACAAATAAGTTTCGGAGAATGCTTCTGTGTAGATTTAATGGGGAGATATTTCGTTTTTCACCATAGGCCCGAATGCGCTCGAAATGTCCACTTCCAGACACTACAGAAAGAGGGTTGCCAACCTGCTCTATGAAAGGGAATGTTCAGCTCCGTGAATTGAATGCAGATTTCACAAAGTAGTTTCTGACAGTGCTTCTGTCTAGATTTCAGATGAAGATATTCCCGTTTCCCATGAAATCGTTAGAACTATCTAGATATCCACTTACAGATTCTACAAAAAGAGTGTTTCGAAAGTGCTCTGTCAAAAGAAAGGTTCAACTCTGTTAGTTGAGGACACTCATCACGAAGAAGTTTCTGAGAATGCTTTTGTCAAGATTTTATATGAAGATATTCCCGTTTCCTATGAAATCTTCACAGTTATCCAAATATCCACTTGAAGATTCTACAAAAAGAGTGTTTCCAAACTGCTGTAGCAAAAGAAATGTTGAACTCTGTTAGTTGAGGACAAACATCACAAAGAAGTTTCTGAGAATGCTTCTGTCAAGATTTTATATGAAGATATTACCGTTTCCAACGAAATCTTCACAGTTATCCAAATATCCACTTGCAGATTCTACAAAAAGAGTCTTTCCAAACTGCTATATCAAAAGAAATGATCAAGTCTGTTAGTGGAGTAAACTCATCCTAAATATGTTTCTTAGAATGCTTCTGTCTAGATTTTATGGGATGATACTTCCTTTTTCACCATAGGCCTGAAAGCGTTCGAAATGTCCACTTCCAGATACTACAGAAAGACTGTTTCAAACCTACTCTATGAAAGGGAATGTTCAGCTCTGTGAATTGAATGCAGATATCACAAAGTAGTTTCTGACAGCCCTTCTGTCTAGATTTTAGATGAAGATATGCCCGTTTCCAACGAAATCATCACAGTTATCCAAATATCCACTTACAGATTCTACAAAAACAGTTTCCAAACTGCTGTATCCAAAGAAAGGTTCAACTCTGTTAGTTGAGGAAACACATCACAAAGAAGTTTCTGAGAATGCTTCTGTCTAGATTTTATATGAAGATATTCCCGTTTCCAATGAAATCTTCACAGTTAGGCAAATATCCACTTGAAGATTCTACAAAAAGAGTGTTTCCAAACTGCTGTAGCAAAAGAAATGTTGAACTCTGTTAGTTGAGGACAAACATCACAAAGAAGTTTCTGAGAATGCTTCTGTCTAGATTTTAGATGAAGATATTCCCGTTTCCAACGAAATCCTCAGAGCTCTCCCAATATCCACTTACAGATTCTACAAAAAGAGTGTTTCCAAACTGCTGTATCAAAAGAAAGGTTCAACTCTGTTAGTTGAGGACACACATCACAAAGAAGTTTCTGAGAATGCTTCTGTCTAGATTTTACATGAAGATATTCCCGTTTCCTATGAAATCTTCACAGCTTTCCAAATATCCACTTGCAGATTCTACAAAAAGGGTGTTTCCAAACTGCTGTATCAAAAGAAAGGTTCAACTCTCTTAGTTGAGGACACACATCCCAAATAAGTTTCTGAGAAATCCTCTGTCTCGTTTTTATGGGAAGATACTTCCTTTTTCACCGTAGGCCTGAAAGCGCTCGAAATGTCCACTTGCAGATACTGCAGAAAGAGTGTTTCAAACCTGCTCTATGAAACGGAATGTTCAGCTCTGAGGCTTGAATGCAGATATCACAAAGTAGTTTCTGACAGTGCTTCTGTCTAGATTTTAGAAGATATTCAGGTTTCCAATGAAATCGTTAGAACTATCTTGATATCCACATACAGATTCTACAAAAAGAGTGTTTCCAAACTGCTCTATAAAAAGAAAGTTTCATCTCTATTAGTTGAGGACACTCATCACAAAGAAGTTTCTGAGAATGCTTCTGTCTAGATTTTATATGAAGATATTCCCGTTTCCAACGAAATCTTCACAGTTATCCAAATATCGACTTGCAGATTCTACAAAAAGAGTGTTTCCAAACTGCTCTATCAAAAGAAAGTTTCAACTCTGTTAGTTGAGGACACACATGCCAAATAAGTTTCGGAGAATGCTTCTGTGTAGATTTAATGGGGAGATAATTCGTTTTTCACCATAGGCCCGAATGCGCTCGAAATGTCCACTTCCAGACACTACAGAAAGAGGGTTGCCAACCTGCTCTATGAAAGGGAATGTTCAGCTCCGTGAATTGAATGCAGATTTCACAAAGTAGTTTCTGACAGTGCTTCTGTCTAGATTTCAGATGAAGATATTCCCGTTTCCCATGAAATCGTTAGAACTATCTAGATATCCACTTACAGATTCTACAAAAAGAGTGTTTCGAAAGTGCTCTGTCAAAAGAAAGGTTCAACTCTGTTAGTTGAGGACACTCATCACGAAGAAGTTTCTGAGAATGCTTTTGTCAAGATTTTATATGAAGATATTCCCGTTTCCTATGAAATCTTCACAGTTATCCAAATATCCACTTGAAGATTCTACAAAAAGAGTGTTTCCAAACTGCTGTAGCAAAAGAAATGTTGAACTCTGTTAGTTGAGGACAAACATCACAAAGAAGTTTCTGAGAATGCTTCTGTCAAGATTTTATATGAAGATATTACCGTTTCCAACGAAATCTTCACAGTTATCCAAATATCCACTTGCAGATTCTACAAAAAGAGTGTTTCCAAACTGCTATATCAAAAGAAATGATCAAGTCTGTTAGTGGAGTAAACTCATCCTAAATATGTTTCTTAGAATGCTTCTGTCTAGATTTTATGGGATGATACTTCCTTTTTCACCATAGGCCTGAAAGCGCTCGAAATGTCCACTTCCAGATACTACAGAAAGACTGTTTCAAACCTACTCTATGAAAGGGAATGTTCAGCTCTGTGACTTGAATGCAGATATCACAAAGTAGTTTCTGACAGCCCTTCTGTCTAGATTTTAGATGAAGATATTCCCGTTTCCAACGAAATCATCACAGTTATCCAAATATCCACTTACAGATTCTACAAAAACAGTTTCCAAACTGCTGTATCCAAAGAAAGGTTCAACTCTGTTAGTTGAGGAAACACATCACAAAGAAGTTTCTGAGAATGCTTCTGTCTAGATTTTATATGAAGTTATTCCCGTTTCCAATGAAATCTTCACAGTTAGGCAAATATCCACTTGAAGATTCTACAAAAAGAGTGTTTCCAAACTGCTGTAGCAAAAGAAATGTTGAACTCTGTTAGTTGAGGACAAACATCACAAAGAAGTTTCTGAGAATGCTTCTGTCTAGATTTTAGATGAAGATATTCCCGTTTCCAACGAAATCCTCAGAGCTGTCCCAATATCCACTTACAGATTCTACAAAAAGAGTGTTTCCAAACTGCTGTAGCAAAAGAAAGGTTCAACTCTGTTAGTTGAGGACACACATCACAAAGAAGTTTCTGAGAATGCTTCTGTCTAGATTTTACATGAAGATATTCCCGTTTCCTATGAAATCTTCACAGCTTTCCAAATATCCACTTGCAGATTCTACAAAAAGAGTGTTTCCAAACTCCTATATCAAAAGAAAGGTTCAACTCTCTTAGTTGAGGACACACATCCCAAATAAGTTTCTGAGAAATCTTCTGTCTCGTTTTTATGGGAGGATACTTCCTTTTTCACCGTAGGCCTGAAAGCGCTCGAAATGTCCACTTGCAGATACTGCAGAAAGAGTGTTTCAAACCTGCTCTATGAAACGGAATGTTCAGCTCTGAGGCTTGAATGCAGATATCACAAAGTAGTTTCTGACAGTGCTTCTGTCTAGATTTCAGAAGAAGATATTCCCGTTTCCAATGAAATCGTTAGAACTATCTTGATATCCACATACAGATTCTACAAAAAGAGTGTTTCCAAACTGCTCTAGAAAAAGAAAGGTTCAACTCTGTTAGTTGAGGACACTCATCACAAAGAAGTTTCTGAGAATGCTTCTGTCTGGATTTTATATGAAGATATTCCCGTTTCCAACGAAATCTTCACAGTTATCCAAACATCGACTTGCAGATTCTACAAAAAGAGTGTTTCCAAACTGCTCTATCAAAAGAAAGTTTCAACTCTGTTAGTTGAGGACACACATCCCAAATAAGTTTCTGAGAACGCTTCTGTGTAGATTTAAAGGGGAGATATTTCGTTTTTCACCATAGGCCCGAATGCGCTCGAAATGTCCACTTCCAGACACTACAGAATGAGGGTTTCCAACCTGCTCTATGAAAGGGAATGTTCACCTCTGTGACTTGAATGCAGATATCACAAAGTAGTTTCTGACAGTGCTTCTGTCTAGAATTTAGATGAAGATATTCCCGTTTCCAACGAAATCCTTAGGACTATCTAGATATCCAATTACAGATTCCACAAAAAGAGTGTTTCCAAACTGCTCTATTAAAAGAAAGGTTCAACTCTGTAAGTTGAGGACACTCATCACAAAGAAGTTTCTGAGAATGCTTTTGTAAAGGTTTTATATGAAGATATTCCCGTTTCCTATGAAATCTTCACAGTTATCCAAATATCCACTTGAAGATTCTACCAAAAGAGTGTTTCCAAACTGCTGTAGCAAAAGAAATGTTGAACTCTGTTAGTTGAGGACAAACATCACAAAGAAGTTTCTGAGAATGCTTCTGTCAAGATTTTATATGAAGATATTACCGTTTCCAACGAAATCTTTACAGTTATCCAAATATCCACTTGCAGATTCTACAAAAAGAGTGTTTCCAAACTGCTATATCAAAAGAAATGATCAAGTCTGTTAGTGGAGTAAACTCATCCCAAATATGTTTCTTAGAATGCTTTTGTCTAGATTTTATGGGAAGATATTTCCTTTTTCACCATAGGCCTGAAAGCGCTCGAAAAGTCCACTTCCAGATACTACAAAAAGACTGTTTCAAACCTACTCTATGAAAGGGAATGTTCAGCTCTGTGACTTGAATGCAGATATCACAAAGTAGTTTCTGACAGCCCTTCTGTCTAGATTTTAGATGAAGATATTCCCGTTTCCAACGAAATCATCACAGTTATCCAAATATCCACTTATAGATTCTACAAAAACAGTGTTTCCACACTGCTGTATCCAAAGAAAGGTTCAACTCTGTTAGTTGAGGACACACATCACAAAGAAGTTTCTGAGAATGCTTCTGTCTAGATTTCATATGAAGATATTCCCGTTTCCAATGAAATCTTCACAGTTATGCAAATATCCACTTGAAGATTCTACAAAAAGAGTGTTTCCAAACTGCTGTAGCAAAAGAAATGTTGAACTCTGTTAGTTGAGGACAAACATCACAAAGAAGTTTCTGAGAATGCTTCTGTCTAGATTTTAGATGGAGATATTCCCGTTTCCAACGAAATCATCACAGTTAAACAAATATCCACTTGCAGATTCTACAAAAAGAGTGTTTCCAAACTGCTCTATCCAAAGAAAGGTTCAACTCTGTTAGTTGAGGACACACATCACAAAGAAGTTTCTGAGAATGCTTCTGTCTAGATTTTAAATGAAGATATTCCCATTTCCAATGAAATCCTCATAGCAAACCCATTATAAACTTACAGATTCTACAAAAAGAGTGATTCCAAATTGCTGTATCAAAAGAAAGGTTGAACTCTGTTAGTTCAGGACACACATCACAAAGAAGTTTCTGAGAATGCTTCTGTCTAGATTTTACATGAAGACATTCCCGTTTCCTACGAAATCTTCACAACTTTCCAAATATCCTCTTGCAGATTCTACAAAAAGAGTGTTTCCAAACTGCTGTATCAAAAGAAAGGTTCAGCTCTCTTAGTTGACGACACACATCCCAAATAAGATTCTGAGAAAGCCTCTGTCTCGTTTTTATGGGAAGATACTTCCTTTTTCACCGTAGGCCTGAAAGCGCTCGAAATGTCCACTTCCAGATACTGCAGAAAGAGTTTTTCAAACCTGCGCTATGAAACGGAATGTTCAGCTCTGAGGCTTGAATGCAGATATCACAAAGTAGTTTCTGACAGTGCTTCTGTCTAGATTTTAGAAGAAGATATTCCCGTTTCCAATGAAATCGTTAGAACTATCTTGATATCCACATACAGATTCTACAAAAAGAGTTTTTCCAAACTGCTCTATAAAAAAAAAGGTTCAACTCTGTTAGTTGAGGACACTCATCACAAAGAAGTTTCTGAGAATGCTTCTGTCTAGATTTTATATGAAGATTTTCCCGTTTCCAATGAAATCTTCACAGTTATCCAAACATCGACTTGCAGATTCTACAAAAAGAGTGTTTCCAAACTGCTCTATCAAAAGAAAGTATCAACTCTGTTAGTTGAGGACACACATGCCAAATAAGTTTCGGAGAATGCTTCTGTGTAGATTTAATGGGGAGATATTTCGTTTTTCACCATAGGCCCGAATGCGCTCGAAATGTCCACTTCCAGACACTACAGAAAGAGGGTTTCCAACCAGCTCAATGAAAGGGAATGTTCAGCTCCGTGAGTTGAATGTAGATATCACAAAGTAGTTTCTGACAGTGCTTCTGTCTAGATTTCAGATGAAGATATTCCCGTTTCCAATGAAATCGTTAGAACTATCTAGATATCCACTTACAGATTCTACAAAAAGAGTGTTTCGAAAGTGCTCTGTCAAAAGAAAGGTTCAATTCTGTTAGTTGAGGACACTCATCACGAAGAAGTTTCTGAGAATGCTTTTGTCAAGATTTTATATGAAGGTATTCCCGTTTCCAACGAAATCTTCACAGTTATCCAAATATCCACTTGAAGATTCTACAAAAAGAGTGTTTCCAAACTGCTGTAGCAAAAGAAATGTTGAACTCTGTTAGTTGAGGACAAACATCACAAAGAGGTTTCTGAGAAAGCTTCTGTCAAGATTTTATATGAAGATATTACCGTTTCCAACGAAATCTTTACAGTTATCCAAATATCCACTTGCAGATTCTACAAAAAGAGTGTTTCCAAACTGCCATATCAAAAGAAATGATCAAGTCTGTTAGTGGAGTAAACTCATCCTAAATAAGTTTCTTAGAATGCTTTTGTCTAGATTTTATGGGATGATAATTCCTTTTTCACCATAGGCCTGAAAGCGCTCGAAATGTCCACTTCCAGATACTACAGAAAGACTGTTTCAAACCTACTCTATGAAAGGGAATGTTCAGCTCTGTGACTTGAATGCAGATATCACAAAGTAGTTTCTGACAGCCCTTCTGTCTAGATTTTAGATGAAGATATTCCCGTTTCCAACGAAATCATGACAGTTATCCAAATATCCACTTACAGATTCTACAAAAACAGTGTTTCCAAACTGCTGTATCCAAAGAAAGGTTCAACTCTGTTAGTTGAGGACACACATCACAAAGAAGTTTCTGAGAATGCTTCTGTCTAGATTTTATATGAAGATATTCCCGTTTCCAATGAAATCTTCACAGTTATGCAAATATCCACTTGAAGATTCTACAAAAAGAGTGTTTCCAAACTGCTGTAGCAAAAGAAATGTTGAACTCTGTTAGTTGAGGACAAACATCACAAAGAAGTTTCTGAGAATGCTTCTGTCTAGATTTTAGATGAAGATATTCCCGTTTCCAACAAAATCATCACAGTTAAACAAATATCCACTTACAGATTCTACAAAAAGAGTGTTTCCAAACTGCTCTATCCAAAGAAAGGTTCAACTCTGTTAGTTGAGGACACACATCACAAAGAAGTTTCTGAGAATGCTTCTGTCTAGATTTTAAATGAAGATATTCCCGTTTCCAACGAAATCCTCAGAGCTGTCCCAATATCCACTTACAGATTCTACAAAAAGAGTGTTTCCAAACTGCTGTATCAAAAGAAAGGTTCAACTCTGTTAGTTGAGGACACACATCACAAAGAAGTTTCTGAGAATGCTTCTGTCTAGATTTTACATGAAGATATTCCCGTTTCCTATGAAATCTTCACATCTTTCCAAATATCCACTTGCAGATTCTACAAAAAGAGTGTTTCCAAACTGCTGTATCAAAAGAAAGGTTCAACTCTCTTAGTTGAGGACACACACCCCAATTAAGTTTCTGAGAAATCCTCTGTCTCGTTTTTATGGGAAGATACTTCCTTTTTCACCGTAGGCCTGAAAGCGCTCGAAATGTCCACTTGCAGATACTGCAGAAAGAGTGTTTCAAACCTGCTCTATGAAACGGAATGTTCAGCTCTGAGGCTTGAATGCAGATATCACAAAGTAGTTTCTGACAGTGCTTCTGTCTAGATTTTAGAAGATATTCAGGTTTCCAATGAAATCATTAGAACTATCTTGATATCCACATACAGATTCTACAAAAAGAGTGTTTCCAAACTGCTCTATAAAAAGAAAGTTTCATCTCTATTAGTTGAGGACACTCATCACAAAGAAGTTTCTGAGAATGCTTCTGTCTAGATTTTATATGAAGATATTCCCGTTTCCAACGAAATCTTCACAGTTATCCAAATATCGACTTGCAGATTCTACAAAAAGAGTGTTTCCAAACTGCTCTATCAAAAGAAAGTTTCAACTCTGTTAGTTGAGGACACACATGACAAATAAGTTTCGGAGAATGCTTCTGTGTAGATTTAATGGGGAGATATTTCGTTTTTCACCATAGGCCCGAATGCGCTCGAAATGTCCACTTCCAGACACTACAGAAAGAGGGTTGCCAACCTGCTCTATGAAAGGGAATGTTCAGCTCCGTGAATTGAATGCAGATTTCACAAAGTAGTTTCTGACAGTGCTTCTGTCTAGACTTCAGATGAAGATATTCCCGTTTCCCATGAAATCGTTAGAACTATCTAGATATCCACTTACAGATTCTACAAAAAGAGTGTTTCGAAAGTGCTCTGTCAAAAGAAAGGTTCAACTCTGTTAGTTGAGGACACTCATCACGAAGAAGTTTCTGAGAATGCTTTTGTCAAGATTTTATATGAAGATATTCCCGTTTCCTATGAAATCTTCACAGTTATCCAAATATCCACTTGAAGATTCTACAAAAAGAGTGTTTCCAAACTGCTGTAGCAAGAGAAATGTTGAACTCTGTTAGTTGAGGACAAACATCACAAAGAAGTTTCTGAGAATGCTTCTGTCAAGATTTTATATGAAGATATTACCGTTTCCAACGAAATCTTTACAGTTATCCAAATATCCACTTGCAGATTCTACAAAAAGAGTGTTTCCAAACTGCTATATCAAAAGAAATGATCAAGTCTGTTAGTGGAGTAAACTCATCCTAAATATGTTTCTTAGAATGCTTCTGTCTAGATTTTATGGGATGATACTTCCTTTTTCACCATAGGCCTGAAAGCGTTCGAAATGTCCACTTCCAGATACTACAGAAAGACTGTTTCAAACCTGCTCTATGAAAGGGAATGTTCAGCTCTGTGACTTGAATGCAGATATCACAAAGTAGTTTCTGACAGCCCTTCTGTCTAGATTTTAGATGAAGATATTCCCGTTTCCAACGAAATCATCACAGTTATCCAAATATCCACTTACAGATTCTACAAAAACAGTTTCCAAACTGCTGTATCCAAAGAAAGGTTCAACTCTGTTAGTTGAGGAAACACATCACAAAGAAGTTTCTGAGAATGCTTCTGTCTAGATTTTATATGAAGATATTCCCGTTTCCAATGAAATCTTCACAGTTAGGCAAATATCCACTTGAAGATTCTACAAAAAGAGTGTTTCCAAACTGCTGTAGCAAAAGAAATGTTGAACTCTGTTAGTTGAGGACAAACATCACAAAGAAGTTTCTGAGAATGCTTCCGTCTAGATTTTAGATGAAGATATTCCCGTTTCCAACGAAATCCTCAGAGCTCTCCCAATATCCACTTACAGATTCTACAAAAAGAGTGTTTCCAAACTGCTGTAGCAAAAGAAAGGTTCAACTCTGTTAGTTGAGGACACACATCACAAAGAAGTTTCTGAGAATGCTTCTGTCTAGATTTTACATGAAGATATTCCCGTTTCCTATGAAATCTTCACAGCTTTCCAAATATCCACTTGCAGATTCTACAAAAAGAGTGTTTCCAAACTGCTGTATCAAAAGAAAGGTTCAACTCTCTTAGTTGAGGACACACATCCCAAATAAGTTTCTGAGAAATCTTCTGTCTCGTTTTTATGGGAGGATACTTCCTTTTTCACCGTAGGCCTGAAAGCGCTCGAAATGTCCACTTGCAGATACTGCAGAAAGAGTGTTTCAAACCTGCTCTATGAAACGGAATGTTCAGCTCTGAGGCTTGAATGCAGATATCACAAAGTAGTTTCTGACAGTGCTTCTGTCTAGATTTTAGAAGAAGATATTCCCGGTTCCAATGAAATCGTTAGAACTATCTTGATATCCACATACAGATTCTACAAAAAGAGTGTTTCCAAACTGCTCTAGAAAAAGAAAGGTTCAACTCTGTTAGTTGAGGACACTCATCACAAAGAAGTTTCTGAGAATGCTTCTGTCTAGATTTTATATGAAGATATTCCCGTTTCCAACGAAATCTTCACAGTTATCCAAACATCGACTTGCAGATTCTACAAAAAGAGTGTTTCCAAACTGCTCTATCAAAAGAAAGTTTCAACTCTGTTAGTTGAGGACACACATCCCAAATAAGTTTCTGAGAACGCTTCTGTGTAGATTTAAAGGGGAGATATTTCGTTTTTCACCATAGGCCCGAGTGCGCTCGAAATGTCCACTTCCAGACACTACAGAATGAGGGTTTCCAACCTGCTCTATGAAAGGGAATGTTCACCTCTGTGACTTGAATGCAGATATCACAAAGTAGTTTCTGACAGTGCTTCTGTCTAGAATTTAGATGAAGATATTCCCGTTTCCAACGAAATCCTTAGGACTATCTAGATATCCAATTACAGATTCCACAAAAAGAGTGTTTCCAAACTGCTCTATTAAAAGAAAGGTTCAACTCTGTAAGTTGAGGACACTCATCACAAAGAAGTTTCTGAGAATGCTTTTGTAAAGGTTTTATATGAAGATATTCCCGTTTCCTATGAAATCTTCACAGTTATCCAAATATCCACTTGAAGATTCTACCAAAAGAGTGTTTCCAAACTGCTGTAGCAAAAGAAATGTTGAACTCTGTTAGTTGAGGACAAACATCACAAAGAAGTTTCTGAGAATGCTTCTGTCAAGATTTTATATGAAGATATTCCCGTTTCCAACGAAATCTTTACAGTTATCCAAATATCCACTTGCAGATTCTACAAAAAGAGTGTTTCCAAACTGCTATATCAAAAGAAATGATCAAGTCTGTTAGTGGAGTAAACTCATCCCAAATATGTTTCTTAGAATGCTTTTGTCTAGATTTTATGGGATGATATTTCCTTTTTCACCATAGGCCTGAAAGCGCTCGAAATGTCCACTTCCAGATACTACAAAAAGACTGTTTCAAACCTACTCTATGAAAGGGAATGTTCAGCTCTGTGACTTGAATGCAGATATCACAAAGTAGTTTCTGACAGCCCTTCTGTCTAGATTTTAGATGAAGATATTCCCGTTTCCAACGAAATCATCACAGTTATCCAAATATCCACTTACAGATTCTACAAAAACAGTTTCCAAACTGCTGTATCCAAAGAAAGGTTCAACTCTGTTAGTTGAGGAAACACATTACAAAGAAGTTTCTGAGAATGCTTCTGTCTAGATTTTATATGAAGATATTCCCGTTTCCAATGAAATCTTCACAGTTAGGCAAATATCCACTTGAAGATTCTACAAAAAGAGTGTTTCCAAACTGCTGTAGCAAAAGAAATGTTGAACTCTGTTAGTTGAGGACAAACATCACAAAGAAGTTTCTGAGAATGCTTCTGTCTAGATTTTAGATGAAGATATTCCCGTTTCCAACGAAATCCTCAGAGCTCTCCCAATATCCACTTACAGATTCTACAAAAAGAGTGTTTCCAAACTGCTGTAGCAAAAGAAAGGTTCAACTCTGTTAGTTGAGGACACACATCACAAAGAAGTTTCTGAGAATGCTTCTGTCTAGATTTTACATGAAGATATTCCCGTTTCCTATGAAATCTTCACAGCTTTCCAAATATCCACTTGCAGATTCTACAAAAAGAGTGTTTCCAAACTGCTGTATCAAAAGAAAGGTTCAACTCTCTTAGTTGAGGACACACATCCCAAATAAGTTTCTGAGAAATCTTCTGTCTCGTTTTTATGGGAGGATACTTCCTTTTTCACCGTAGGCCTGAAAGCGCTCGAAATGTCCACTTGCAGATACTGCAGAAAGAGTGTTTCAAACCTGCTCTATGAAACGGAATGTTCAGCTCTGAGGCTTGAATGCAGATATCACAAAGTAGTTTCTGACAGTGCTTCTGTCTAGATTTTAGAAGAAGATATTCCCGGTTCCAATGAAATCGTTAGAACTATCTTGATATCCACATACAGATTCTACAAAAAGAGTGTTTCCAAACTGCTCTAGAAAAAGAAAGGTTCAACTCTGTTAGTTGAGGACACTCATCACAAAGAAGTTTCTGAGAATGCTTCTGTCTAGATTTTATATGAAGATATTCCCGTTTCCAACGAAATCTTCACAGTTATCCAAACATCGACTTGCAGATTCTACAAAAAGAGTGTTTCCAAACTGCTCTATCAAAAGAAAGTTTCAACTCTGTTAGTTGAGGACACACATCCCAAATAAGTTTCTGAGAACGCTTCTGTGTAGATTTAAAGGGGAGATATTTCGTTTTTCACCATAGGCCCGAATGCGCTCGAAATGTCCACTTCCAGACACTACAGAATGAGGGTTTCCAACCTGCTCTATGAAAGTGAATGTTCACCTCTGTGACTTGAATGCAGATATCACAAAGTAGTTTCTGACAGTGCTTCTGTCTAGAATTTAGATGAAGATATTCCCGTTTCCAACGAAATCCTTAGGACTATCTAGATATCCAATTACAGATTCCACAAAAAGAGTGTTTCCAAACTGCTCTATTAAAAGAAAGGTTCAACTCTGTAAGTTGAGGACACTCATCACAAAGAAGTTTCTGAGAATGCTTTTGTAAAGGTTTTATATGAAGATATTCCCGTTTCCTATGAAATCTTCACAGTTATCCAAATATCCACTTGAAGATTCTACCAAAAGAGTGTTTCCAAACTGCTGTAGCAAAAGAAATGTTGAACTCTGTTAGTTGAGGACAAACATCACAAAGAAGTTTCTGAGAATGCTTCTGTCAAGATTTTATATGAAGATATTACCGTTTCCAACGAAATCTTTACAGTTATCCAAATATCCACTTGCAGATTCTACAAAAAGAGTGTTTCCAAACTGCTATATCAAAAGAAATGATCAAGTCTGTTAGTGGAGTAAACTCATCCCAAATATGTTTCTTAGAATGCTTTTGTCTAGATTTTATGGGATGATATTTCCTTTTTCACCATAGGCCTGAAAGCGCTCGAAAAGTCCACTTCCAGATACTACAAAAAGACTGTTTCAAACCTACTCTATGAAAGGGAATGTTCAGCTCTGTGACTTGAATGCAGATATCACAAAGTAGTTTCTGACAGCCCTTCTGTCTAGATTTTAGATGAAGATATTCCCGTTTCCAGCGAAATCATCACAGTTATCCAAATATCCACTTATAGATTCTACAAAAACAGTGTTTCCACACTGCTGTATCCAAAGAAAGGTTCAACTCTGTTAGTTGAGGACACACATCACAAAGAAGTTTCTGAGAATGCTTCTGTCTAGATTTTAAACGAAGATATTGCCGTTTCCAACGAAATCGTTAGGACTATCTAGATATCCAATTACACATTCCACAAAAAGAGTGTTTCCAAACTGCTCTATCAAAAGAAAGGTGCAACTCTGTTAGTTGAGGACACTCATCACAAAGACGTTTCTGAGAATGCTTCTGTCTAGATTTTATAAGAAGATATTCCCGTTTCCAACGAAATCTTCATGGTTATCCAAACATCGACTTCCAGATTATACAAAAAGATTGTTTCCAAACTGCTCTATCAAAAGAAAGGTATAATTCTGTTAGTTGAGGACACACATCCCAAATAAGTTTCTGAGGATGCTTCTGTCTAGATTTTATGGGAAGATATTTCGTTTTTTACCATAGGCCCGAAAGCGCTCGAAATGTCCACTTCCAGACACTACAGAAAGAGGGTTTCAAACCTGCTATATGAAAGGGAATGTTCAGCTCTGTGACTTAAATGCAGATATCACAAAGTAGTTTCTGAAAGTGCTTCTGTCTAGATTTCAGATGAAGATATTCCCGTTTCCAATGAAATCATTAGAACTATCTAGATATCCACTTACAGATTCTACAAAAAGAGTGTTTCCAAAGTGCTCTGTCAAAAGAAAGGTTCAACTCTGTTAGTTGAGGACACTCCTCACAAAGAAGTTTCTGAGAATGCTTCTGTCTAGATTTTATATGAAGATATTCCCGTTTCCAACGAAATCTTCACAGTTATCCAAATATCCACTTGAAGATTCTACAAAAAGAGTGTTTCCAAACTGCTGCAGCAAGAGTAATTTTGCGCTCTGTTAGTTGAGGACACACATCACAAAGAAGTTTCTGAGAATGCTTCTGTCTAGGTTTTATACGAAGATATTACCGTTTCCAACGAAATCTTCACAGTTATCCAAATATCCACTTGCATAATCTACAAAAAGAGTGTTTCCAAACTGCTATATCAAAAGAAAGGATCAACTCTGTTAGTTGAGGAAACACATCCCAAATAAGTTTCTGAGAATGCTTCTGTCTAGATTTTATGGGATGATATTTCCTTTTTCACCATAGGCCTGAAATCGCTCGAAATGTCCACTTCCAGATACTACAGAAAGACTGTTTCAAACCTACTCTATGAATGGAAATGTTCAGCTCTGTGACTTGAATGCAGATATCGCAAAGTAGTTTCAGACAGCGCTTCTGTCTAGATTTTAGATGAAGGTATTCCCGTTTCCAACGAAATCATCACAGTTATCCAAATATCCACTTACATATTCTACAAAAAGAGTGTTTCCAAACTGCTCTATCCAAAGAAAGGTTCAACTCTGTTAGTTGAGGACACACATCACAAAGAAGTTTCTGAGAATGCTTCTGTCTAGATTTTAAATGAAGATATTCCCATTTCCAATGAAATCCTCATAGCAAACCCATTATAAACTTACAGATTCTACAAAAAGAGTGATTCCAAATTGCTGTATCAAAAGAAAGGTTGAACTCTGTTAGTTCAGGACACACATCACAAAGAAGTTTCTGAGAATGCTTCTGTCTAGATTTTACATGAAGACATTCCCGTTTCCTACGAAATCTTCACAACTTTCCAAATATCCTCTTGCAGATTCTACAAAAAGAGTGTTTCCAAACTGCTGTATCAAAAGAAAGGTTCAGCTCTCTTAGTTGACGACACACATCCCAAATAAGATTCTGAGAAAGCCTCTGTCTCGTTTTTATGGGAAGATACTTCCTTTTTCACCGTAGGCCTGAAAGCGCTCGAAATGTCCACTTCCAGATACTGCAGAAAGAGTTTTTCAAACCTGCTCTATGAAACGGAATGTTCAGCTCTGAGGCTTGAATGCAGATATCACAAAGTAGTTTCTGACAGTGCTTCTGTCTAGATTTTAGAAGAAGATATTCCCGTTTCCAATGAAATCGTTAGAACTATCTTGATATCCACATACAGATTCTACAAAAAGAGTGTTTCCAAACTGCTCTAGAAAAAGAAAGGTTCAACTCTGTTAGTTGAGGACACTCATCACAAAGAAGTTTCTGAGAATGCTTCTGTCTAGATTTTATATGAAGATATTCCCGTTTCCAACGAAATCTTCACAGTTATCCAAACATCGACTTGCAGATTCTACAAAAAGAGTGTTTCCAAACTGCTCTATCAAAAGAAAGTTTCAACTCTGTTAGTTGAGGACACACATCCCAAATAAGTTTCTGAGAACGCTTCTGTGTAGATTTAAAGGGGAGATATTTCGTTTTTCACCATAGGCCCGAGTGCGCTCGAAATGTCCACTTCCAGACACTACAGAATGAGGGTTTCCAACCTGCTCTATGAAAGGGAATGTTCACCTCTGTGACTTGAATGCAGATATCACAAAGTAGTTTCTGACAGTGCTTCTGTCTAGAATTTAGATGAAGATATTCCCGTTTCCAACGAAATCCTTAGGACTATCTAGATATCCAATTACAGATTCCACAAAAAGAGTGTTTCCAAACTGCTCTATTAAAAGAAAGGTTCAACTCTGTAAGTTGAGGACACTCATCACAAAGAAGTTTCTGAGAATGCTTTTGTAAAGGTTTTATATGAAGATATTCCCGTTTCCTATGAAATCTTCACAGTTATCCAAATATCCACTTGAAGATTCTACCAAAAGAGTGTTTCCAAACTGCTGTAGCAAAAGAAATGTTGAACTCTGTTAGTTGAGGACAAACATCACAAAGAAGTTTCTGAGAATGCTTCTGTCAAGATTTTATATGAAGATATTCCCGTTTCCAACGAAATCTTTACAGTTATCCAAATATCCACTTGCAGATTCTACAAAAAGAGTGTTTCCAAACTGCTATATCAAAAGAAATGATCAAGTCTGTTAGTGGAGTAAACTCATCCCAAATATGTTTCTTAGAATGCTTTTGTCTAGATTTTATGGGATGATATTTCCTTTTTCACCATAGGCCTGAAAGCGCTCGAAATGTCCACTTCCAGATACTACAAAAAGACTGTTTCAAACCTACTCTATGAAAGGGAATGTTCAGCTCTGTGACTTGAATGCAGATATCACAAAGTAGTTTCTGACAGCCCTTCTGTCTAGATTTTAGATGAAGATATTCCCGTTTCCAACGAAATCATCACAGTTATCCAAATATCCACTTACAGATTCTACAAAAACAGTTTCCAAACTGCTGTATCCAAAGAAAGGTTCAACTCTGTTAGTTGAGGAAACACATTACAAAGAAGTTTCTGAGAATGCTTCTGTCTAGATTTTATATGAAGATATTCCCGTTTCCAATGAAATCTTCACAGTTAGGCAAATATCCACTTGAAGATTCTACAAAAAGAGTGTTTCCAAACTGCTGTAGCAAAAGAAATGTTGAACTCTGTTAGTTGAGGACAAACATCACAAAGAAGTTTCTGAGAATGCTTCTGTCTAGATTTTAGATGAAGATATTCCCGTTTCCAACGAAATCCTCAGAGCTCTCCCAATATCCACTTACAGATTCTACAAAAAGAGTGTTTCCAAACTGCTGTAGCAAAAGAAAGGTTCAACTCTGTTAGTTGAGGACACACATCACAAAGAAGTTTCTGAGAATGCTTCTGTCTAGATTTTACATGAAGATATTCCCGTTTCCTATGAAATCTTCACAGCTTTCCAAATATCCACTTGCAGATTCTACAAAAAGAGTGTTTCCAAACTGCTGTATCAAAAGAAAGGTTCAACTCTCTTAGTTGAGGACACACATCCCAAATAAGTTTCTGAGAAATCTTCTGTCTCGTTTTTATGGGAGGATACTTCCTTTTTCACCGTAGGCCTGAAAGCGCTCGAAATGTCCACTTGCAGATACTGCAGAAAGAGTGTTTCAAACCTGCTCTATGAAACGGAATGTTCAGCTCTGAGGCTTGAATGCAGATATCACAAAGTAGTTTCTGACAGTGCTTCTGTCTAGATTTTAGAAGAAGATATTCCCGGTTCCAATGAAATCGTTAGAACTATCTTGATATCCACATACAGATTCTACAAAAAGAGTGTTTCCAAACTGCTCTAGAAAAAGAAAGGTTCAACTCTGTTAGTTGAGGACACTCATCACAAAGAAGTTTCTGAGAATGCTTCTGTCTAGATTTTATATGAAGATATTCCCGTTTCCAACGAAATCTTCACAGTTATCCAAACATCGACTTGCAGATTCTACAAAAAGAGTGTTTCCAAACTGCTCTATCAAAAGAAAGTTTCAACTCTGTTAGTTGAGGACACACATCCCAAATAAGTTTCTGAGAACGCTTCTGTGTAGATTTAAAGGGGAGATATTTCGTTTTTCACCATAGGCCCGAATGCGCTCGAAATGTCCACTTCCAGACACTACAGAATGAGGGTTTCCAACCTGCTCTATGAAAGGGAATGTTCACCTCTGTGACTTGAATGCAGATATCACAAAGTAGTTTCTGACAGTGCTTCTGTCTAGAATTTAGATGAAGATATTCCCGTTTCCAACGAAATCCTTAGGACTATCTAGATATCCAATTACAGATTCCACAAAAAGAGTGTTTCCAAACTGCTCTATTAAAAGAAAGGTTCAACTCTGTAAGTTGAGGACACTCATCACAAAGAAGTTTCTGAGAATGCTTTTGTAAAGGTTTTATATGAAGATATTCCCGTTTCCTATGAAATCTTCACAGTTATCCAAATATCCACTTGAAGATTCTACCAAAAGAGTGTTTCCAAACTGCTGTAGCAAAAGAAATGTTGAACTCTGTTAGTTGAGGACAAACATCACAAAGAAGTTTCTGAGAATGCTTCTGTCAAGATTTTATATGAAGATATTACCGTTTCCAACGAAATCTTTACAGTTATCCAAATATCCACTTGCAGATTCTACAAAAAGAGTGTTTCCAAACTGCTATATCAAAAGAAATGATCAAGTCTGTTAGTGGAGTAAACTCATCCCAAATATGTTTCTTAGAATGCTTTTGTCTAGATTTTATGGGATGATATTTCCTTTTTCACCATAGGCCTGAAAGCGCTCGAAAAGTCCACTTCCAGATACTACAAAAAGACTGTTTCAAACCTACTCTATGAAAGGGAATGTTCAGCTCTGTGACTTGAATGCAGATATCACAAAGTAGTTTCTGACAGCCCTTCTGTCTAGATTTTAGATGAAGATATTCCCGTTTCCAGCGAAATCATCACAGTTATCCAAATATCCACTTATAGATTCTACAAAAACAGTGTTTCCACACTGCTGTATCCAAAGAAAGGTTCAACTCTGTTAGTTGAGGACACACATCACAAAGAAGTTTCTGAGAATGCTTCTGTCTAGATTTTAAACGAAGATATTGCCGTTTCCAACGAAATCGTTAGGACTATCTAGATATCCAATTACACATTCCACAAAAAGAGTGTTTCCAAACTGCTCTATCAAAAGAAAGGTGCAACTCTGTTAGTTGAGGACACTCATCACAAAGACGTTTCTGAGAATGCTTCTGTCTAGATTTTATAAGAAGATATTCCCGTTTCCAACGAAATCTTCATGGTTATCCAAACATCGACTTCCAGATTATACAAAAAGATTGTTTCCAAACTGCTCTATCAAAAGAAAGGTATAATTCTGTTAGTTGAGGACACACATCCCAAATAAGTTTCTGAGGATGCTTCTGTCTAGATTTTATGGGAAGATATTTCGTTTTTTACCATAGGCCCGAAAGCGCTCGAAATGTCCACTTCCAGACACTACAGAAAGAGGGTTTCAAACCTGCTATATGAAAGGGAATGTTCAGCTCTGTGACTTAAATGCAGATATCACAAAGTAGTTTCTGAAAGTGCTTCTGTCTAGATTTCAGATGAAGATATTCCCGTTTCCAATGAAATCATTAGAACTATCTAGATATCCACTTACAGATTCTACAAAAAGAGTGTTTCCAAAGTGCTCTGTCAAAAGAAAGGTTCAACTCTGTTAGTTGAGGACACTCCTCACAAAGAAGTTTCTGAGAATGCTTCTGTCTAGATTTTATATGAAGATATTCCCGTTTCCAACGAAATCTTCACAGTTATCCAAATATCCACTTGAAGATTCTACAAAAAGAGTGTTTCCAAACTGCTGCAGCAAGAGTAATTTTGCGCTCTGTTAGTTGAGGACACACATCACAAAGAAGTTTCTGAGAATGCTTCTGTCTAGGTTTTATACGAAGATATTACCGTTTCCAACGAAATCTTCACAGTTATCCAAATATCCACTTGCATAATCTACAAAAAGAGTGTTTCCAAACTGCTATATCAAAAGAAAGGATCAACTCTGTTAGTTGAGGAAACACATCCCAAATAAGTTTCTGAGAATGCTTCTGTCTAGATTTTATGGGATGATATTTCCTTTTTCACCATAGGCCTGAAATCGCTCGAAATGTCCACTTCCAGATACTACAGAAAGACTGTTTCAAACCTACTCTATGAATGGAAATGTTCAGCTCTGTGACTTGAATGCAGATATCGCAAAGTAGTTTCAGACAGCGCTTCTGTCTAGATTTTAGATGAAGGTATTCCCGTTTCCAACGAAATCATCACAGTTATCCAAATATCCACTTACATATTCTACAAAAAGAGTGTTTCCAAACTGCTCTATCCAAAGAAAGGTTCAACTCTGTTAGTTGAGGACACACATCACAAAGAAGTTTCTGAGAATGCTTCTGTCTAGATTTTAAATGAAGATATTCCCATTTCCAATGAAATCCTCATAGCAAACCCATTATAAACTTACAGATTCTACAAAAAGAGTGATTCCAAATTGCTGTATCAAAAGAAAGGTTGAACTCTGTTAGTTCAGGACACACATCACAAAGAAGTTTCTGAGAATGCTTCTGTCTAGATTTTACATGAAGACATTCCCGTTTCCTACGAAATCTTCACAACTTTCCAAATATCCTCTTGCAGATTCTACAAAAAGAGTGTTTCCAAACTGCTGTATCAAAAGAAAGGTTCAGCTCTCTTAGTTGACGACACACATCCCAAATAAGATTCTGAGAAAGCCTCTGTCTCGTTTTTATGGGAAGATACTTCCTTTTTCACCGTAGGCCTGAAAGCGCTCGAAATGTCCACTTCCAGATACTGCAGAAAGAGTTTTTCAAACCTGCTCTATGAAACGGAATGTTCAGCTCTGAGGCTTGAATGCAGATATCACAAAGTAGTTTCTGACAGTGCTTCTGTCTAGATTTTAGAAGAAGATATTCCCGTTTCCAATGAAATCGTTAGAACTATCTTGATATCCACATACAGATTCTACAAAAAGAGTTTTTCCAAACTGCTCTATAAAAAAAAAGGTTCAACTCTGTTAGTTGAGGTCACTCATCACAAAGAAGTTTCTGAGAATGCTTCTGTCTAGATTTTATATGAAGATTTTCCCGTTTCCAATGAAATCTTCACAGTTATCCAAACATCGACTTGCAGATTCTACAAAAAGAGTGTTTCCAAACTGCTCTATCAAAAGAAAGTATCAACTCTGTTAGTTGAGGACACACATGCCAAATAAGTTTCGGAGAATGCTTCTGTGTAGATTTAATGGGGAGATATTTCGTTTTTCACCATAGGCCCGAATGCGCTCGAAATGTCCACTTCCAGACACTACAGAAAGAGGGTTTCCAACCTGCTCTATGAAAGGGAATGTTCAGCTCCGTGAGTTGAATATAGATATCACAAAGTAGTTTCTGACAGTGCTTCTGTCTAGATTTCAGATGAAGATATTCCCGTTTCCAATGAAATCGTTAGAACTATCTAGATATCCACTTACAGATTCTACAAAAAGAGTGTTTCGAAAGTGCTCTGTCAAAAGAAAGGTTCAACTCTGTTAGTTGAGGACACTCATCACGAAGAAGTTTCTGAGAATGCTTCTGTCAAGATTTTATATGAAGATATTCCCGTTTCCTATGAAATCTTCACAGTTATCCAAATATCCACTTGAAGATTCTACAAAAAGAGTGTTTCCAAACTGCTGTAGCAAAAGAAATGTTGAACTCTGTTAGTTGAGGACAAACATCACAAAGAGGTTTCTGAGAGAGCTTCTGTCAAGATTTTATAAGAAGATATTACCGTTTCCAACGAAATCTTTACAGTTATCCAAATATCCACTTGCAGATTCTACAAAAAGAGTGTTTCCAAACTGCCATATCAAAAGAAATGATCAAGTCTGTTAGTGGAGTAAACTCATCCCAAATAAGTTTCTTAGAATGCTTTTGTCTAGATTTTATGGGATGATATTTCCTTTTTCACCATAGGCCTGAAAGCGCTCGAAATGTCCACTTCCAGATACTACAGAAAGACTGTTTCAAACCTACTCTATGAAAGGGAATGTTCAGCTCTGTGACTTGAATGCAGATATCACAAAGTAGTTTCTGACAGCCCTTCTGTCTAGATTTTAGATGAATATATTCCCGTTTCCAACGAAATCATCAAAGTTATCCAAATATCCACTTACAGATTCTACAAAAACAGTGTTTCCAAACTGCTGTATCCAAAGAAAGGTTCAACTCTGTTAGTTGAGGACACACATCACAAAGAAGTTTCTGAGAATGCTTCTGTCTAGATTTTATATGAAGATATTCCCGTTTCCAATGAAATCTTCACAGTTATGCAAATATCCACTTGAAGATTCTACCAAAAGAGTGTTTCCAAACTGCTGTAGCAAAAGAAATGTTGAACTCT
The DNA here is from genome assembly GCF_029281585.2 of Gorilla gorilla gorilla. Lineage (NCBI taxonomy): Eukaryota > Metazoa > Chordata > Mammalia > Primates > Hominidae > Gorilla > Gorilla gorilla. The sequence goes on from NC_073237.2 coordinate 20,195,950, forward strand.
GTTAGTTGAGGACAAACATCACAAAGAAGTTTCTGAGAATGCTTCTGTCTAGATTTTAGATGAAGATATTCCCGTTTCCAACGAAATCATCACAGTTAAACAAATATCCACTTGCAGATTCTACAAAAAGAGTGTTTCCAAACTGCTGTATCAAAAGAAAGTTTCAACTCTGTTAGTTGAGGACACACATCCCAAATAAGTTTCTGAGAACGCTTCTGTGTAGATTTAAAGGGGAGATATTTCGTTTTTCACCATAGGCCCGAATGCGCTCGAAATGTCCACTTCCAGACACTACAGAAAGAGGGTTTCCAACCTGCTCTATGAAAGGGAATGTTCACCTCTGTGACTTGAATGCAGATATCACAAAGTAGTTTCTGACAGTGCTTCTGTCTAGAATTTAGATGAAGATATTCCCGTTTCCAACGAAATCCTTAGGACTATCTAGATATCCAATTACAGATTCCACAAAAAGAGTGTTTCCAAACTGCTCTATAAAAAGAAAGGTTCAACTCTGTAAGTTGAGGACACTCATCACAAAGAAGTTTCTGAGAATGCTTTTGTAAAGGTTTTATATGAAGATATTCCCGTTTCCTATGAAATCTTCACAGTTATCCAAATATCCACTTGAAGATTCTACCAAAAGAGTGTTTCCAAACTGCTGTAGCAAAAGAAATGTTGAACTCTGTTAGTTGAGGACAAACATCACAAAGAAGTTTCTGAGAATGCTTCTGTCAAGATTTTATATGAAGATATTACCGTTTCCAACGAAATCTTTACAGTTATCCAAATATCCACTTGCAGATTCTACAAAAAGAGTGTTTCCAAACTGCTATATCAAAAGAAATGATCAAGTCTGTTAGTGGAGTAAACTCATCCCAAATATGTTTCTTAGAATGCTTTTGTCTAGATTTTATGGGATGATATTTCCTTTTTCACCATAGGCCTGAAAGCGCTCGAAAAGTCCACTTCCAGATACTACAAAAAGACTGTTTCAAACCTACTCTATGAAAGGGAATGTTCAGCTCTGTGACTTGAATGCAGATATCACAAAGTAGTTTCTGACAGCCCTTCTGTCTAGATTTTAGATGAAGATATTCCCGTTTCCAACGAAATCATCACAGTTATCCAAATATCCACTTATAGATTCTACAAAAACAGTGTTTCCACACTGCTGTATCCAAAGAAAGGTTCAACTCTGTTAGTTGAGGACACACATCACAAAGAAGTTTCTGAGAATGCTTCTGTCTAGATTTTATATGAAGATATTCCCGTTTCCAATGAAATCTTCACAGTTATGCAAATATCCACTTGAAGATTCTACAAAAAGAGTGTTTCCAAACTGCTGTAGCAAAAGAAATGTTGAACTCTGTTAGTTGAGGACAAACATCACAAAGAAGTTTCTGAGAATGCTTCTGTCTAGATTTTAGATGGAGATATTCCCGTTTCCAACGAAATCATCACAGTTAAACAAATATCCACTTGCAGATTCTACAAAAAGAGTGTTTCCAAACTGCTCTATCCAAAGAAAGGTTCAACTCTGTTAGTTGAGGACACACATCACAAAGAAGTTTCTGAGAATGCTTCTGTCTAGATTTTAAATGAAGATATTCCCATTTCCAACGAAATCCTCAGAGCTGTCCCAATATCCACTTACAGATTCTACAAAAAGAGTGTTTCCAAACTGCTGTATCAAAAGAAATGTTCAACTCTGTTTGTGGAGGACACACATCACAAAGAAGTTTCTGAGGATGCTTCTGTCTAGATTTCATGGGAAGATATTTCGTTTTTTACCATAGGCCCGAAAGCGCTCGAAATGTCCACTTCCAGACACTACAGAAAGAGGGTTTCAAACCTGCTATATGAAAGGGAATGTTCAGCTCTGTGACTTAAATGCAGATATCACAAAGTAGTTTCTGAAAGTGCTTCTGTCTAGATTTCAGATGAAGATATTCCCGTTTCCAATGAAATCATTAGAACTATCTAGATATCCACTTACAGATTCTACAAAAAGAGTGTTTCGAAAGTGCTCTGTCAAAAGAAAGGTTCAACTCTGTTAGTTGAGGACACTCCTCACAAAGAAGTTTCTGAGAATGCTTCTGTCTAGATTTTATATGAAGATATTCCCGTTTCCAACGAAATCTTCACAGTTATCCAAATATCCACTTGAAGATTCTACAAAAAGAGTGTTTCCAAACTGCTGCAGCAAGAGTAATTTTGCGCTCTGTTAGTTGAGGACACACATCACAAAGAAGTTTCTGAGAATGCTTCTGTCTAGGTTTTATACGAAGATATTACCGTTTCCAACGAAATCTTCACAGTTATCCAAATATCCACTTGCAGAATCTACAAAAAGAGTGTTTCCAAACTGCTATATCAAAAGAAAGGATCAACTCTGTTAGTTGAGGAAACACATCCCAAATAAGTTTCTGAGAATGCTTCTGTCTAGATTTTATGGGATGATATTTCCTTTTTCACCATAGGCCTGAAATCGCTCGAAATGTCCACTTCCAGATACTACAGAAAGACTGTTTCAAACCTACTCTATGAATGGAAATGTTCAGCTCTGTGACTTGAATGCAGATATCGCAAAGTAGTTTCAGACAGCGCTTCTGTCTAGATTTTAGATGAAGGTATTCCCGTTTCCAACGAAATCATCACAGTTATCCAAATATCCACTTACATATTCTACAAAAAGAGTGTTTCCAAACTGCTCTATCCAAAGAAAGGTTCAACTCTGTTAGTTGAGGACACACATCACAAAGAAGTTTCTGAGAATGCTTCTGTCTAGATTTTAAATGAAGATATTCCCATTTCCAATGAAATCCTCATAGCAAACCCATTATAAACTTACAGATTCTACAAAAAGAGTGATTCCAAATTGCTGTATCAAAAGAAAGGTTGAACTCTGTTAGTTCAGGACACACATCACAAAGAAGTTTCTGAGAATGCTTCTGTCTAGATTTTACATGAAGATATTCCCGTTTCCTACGAAATCTTCACAACTTTCCAAATATCCTCTTGCAGATTCTACAAAAAGAGTGTTTCCAAACTGCTGTATCAAAAGAAAGGTTCAGCTCTCTTAGTTGATGACACACATCCCAAATAAGATTCTGAGAAAGCCTCTGTCTCGTTTTTATGGGAAGATACTTCCTTTTTCACCGTAGGCCTGAAAGCGCTCGAAATGTCCACTTCCAGATACTGCAGAAAGAGTTTTTCAAACCTGCTCTATGAAACGGAATGTTCAGCTCTGAGGCTTGAATGCAGATATCACAAAGTAGTTTCTGACAGTGCTTCTGTCTAGATTTTAGAAGAAGATATTCCCGTTTCCAATGAAATCGTTAGAACTATCTTGATATCCACATACAGATTCTACAAAAAGAGTTTTTCCAAACTGCTCTATAAAAAAAAAGGTTCAACTCTGTTAGTTGAGGTCACTCATCACAAAGAAGTTTCTGAGAATGCTTCTGTCTAGATTTTATAGGAAGATTTTCCCGTTTCCAATGAAATCTTCACAGTTATCCAAACATCGACTTGCAGATTCTACAAAAAGAGTGTTTCCAAACTGCTCTATCAAAAGAAAGTATCAACTCTGTTAGTTGAGGACACACATGCCAAATAAGTTTCGGAGAATGCTTCTGTGTAGATTTAATGGGGAGATATTTCGTTTTTCACCATAGGCCCGAATGCGCTCGAAATGTCCACTTCCAGACACTACAGAAAGAGGGTTTCCAACCTGCTCTATGAAAGGGAATGTTCAGCTCCGTGAGTTGAATATAGATATCACAAAGTAGTTTCTGACAGTGCTTCTGTCTAGATTTCAGATGAAGATATTCCCGTTTCCAATGAAATCGTTACAACTATCTAGATATCCACTTACAGATTCTACAAAAGAGTGTTTCGAAAGTGCTCTGTCAAAAGAAAGGTTCAACTCTGTTAGTTGAGGACACTCATCACGAAGAAGTTTCTGAGAATGCTTCTGTCAAGATTTTATATGAAGATATTCCCGTTTCCTATGAAATCTTCACAGTTATCCAAATATCCACTTGAAGATTGTACAAAAAGAGTGTTTCCAAACTGCTGTAGCAAAAGAAATGTTGAACTCTGTTAGTTGAGGACAAACATCACAAAGAGGTTTCTGAGAGAGCTTCTGTCAAGATTTTATATGAAGATATTACCGTTTCCAACGAAATCTTTACAGTTATCCAAATATCCACTTGCAGATTCTACAAAAAGAGTGTTTCCAAACTGCCATATCAAAAGAAATGATCAAGTCTGTTAGTGGAGTAAACTCATCCCAAATAAGTTTCTTAGAATGCTTTTGTCTAGATTTTATGGGATGATATTTCCTTTTTCACCATAGGCCTGAAAGCGCTCGAAATGTCCACTTCCAGATACTACAGAAAGACTGTTTCAAACCTACTCTATGAAAGGGAATGTTCAGCTCTGTGACTTGAATGCAGATATCACAAAGTAGTTTCTGACAGCCCTTCTGTCTAGATTTTAGATGAAGATATTCCCGTTTCCAACGAAATCATCAAAGTTATCCAAATATCCACTTACAGATTCTACAAAAACAGTGTTTCCAAACTGCTGTATCCAAAGAAAGGTTCAACTCTGTTAGTTGAGGACACACATCACAAAGAAGTTTCTGAGAATGCTTCTGTCTAGATTTTATATGAAGATATTCCCGTTTCCAATGAAATCTTCACAGTTATGCAAATATCCACTTGAAGATTCTACCAAAAGAGTGTTTCCAAACTGCTGTAGCAAAAGAAATGTTGAACTCTGTTAGTTGAGGACAAACATCACAAAGAAGTTTCTGAGAATGCTTCTGTCTAGATTTTAGATGAAGATATTCCCGTTTCCAAAGAAATCATCACAGTTAAACAAATATCCACTTGCAGATTCTACAAAAAGAGTGTTTCCAAACTGCTGTATCAAAACAAAGTTTCAACTCTGTTAGTTGAGGACACACATCCCAAATAAGTTTCTGAGAACGCTTCTGTGTAGATTTAAAGGGGAGATATTTCGTTTTTCACCATAGGCCCGAATGCGCTCGAAATCTCCACTTCCAGACACTACAGAAAGAGGGTTTCCAACCTGCTCTATGAAAGGGAATGTTCACCTCTGTGACTTCAATGCAGATATCACAAAGTAGTTTCTGACAGTGCTTCTGTCTAGAATTTAGATGAAGATATTCCCGTTTCCAACGAAATCCTTAGGACTATCTAGATATCCAATTACAGATTCCACAAAAAGAGTGTTTCCAAACTGCTCTATAAAAAGAAAGGTTCAACTCTGTAAGTTGAGGACACTCATCACAAAGAAGTTTCTGAGAATGCTTTTGTAAAGGTTTTATATGAAGATATTCCCGTTTCCTATGAAATCTTCACAGTTATCCAAATATCCACTTGAAGATTCTACCAAAAGAGTGTTTCCAAACTGCTGTAGCAAAAGAAATGTTGAACTCTGTTAGTTGAGGACAAACATCACAAAGAAGTTTCTGAGAATGCTTCTGTCAAGATTTTATATGAAGATATTACCGTTTCCAACGAAATCTTTACAGTTATCCAAATATCCACTTGCAGATTCTACAAAAAGAGTGTTTCCAAACTGCTATATCAAAAGAAATGATCAAGTCTGTTAGTGGAGTAAACTCATCCCAAATATGTTTCTTAGAATGCTTTTGTCTAGATTTTATGGGATGATATTTCCTTTTTCACCATAGGCCTGAAAGCGCTCGAAAAGTCCACTTCCAGATACTACAAAAAGACTGTTTCAAACCTACTCTATGAAAGGGAATGTTCAGCTCTGTGACTTGAATGCAGATATCACAAAGTAGTTTCTGACAGCCCTTCTGTCTAGATTTTAGATGAAGATATTCCCGTTTCCAACGAAATCATCACAGTTATCCAAATATCCACTTATAGATTCTACAAAAACAGTGTTTCCACACTGCTGTATCCAAAGAAAGGTTCAACTCTGTTAGTTGAGGACACACATCACAAAGAAGTTTCTGAGAATGCTTCTGTCTAGATTTTATATGAAGATATTCCCGTTTCCAATGAAATCTTCACAGTTATGCAAATATCCACTTGAAGATTCTACAAAAAGAGTGTTTCCAAACTGCTGTAGCAAAAGAAATGTTGAACTCTGTTAGTTGAGGACAAACATCACAAAGAAGTTTCTGAGAATGCTTCTGTCTAGATTTTAGATGGAGATATTCCCGTTTCCAACGAAATCATCACAGTTAAACAAATATCCACTTGCAGATTCTACAAAAAGAGTGTTTCCAAACTGCTCTATCCAAAGAAAGGTTCAACTCTGTTAGTTGAGGACACACATCACAAAGAAGTTTCTGAGAATGCTTCTGTCTAGATTTTAAATGAAGATATTCCCATTTCCAACGAAATCCTCAGAGCTGTCCCAATATCCACTTACAGATTCTACAAAAAGAGTGTTTCCAAACTGCTATATCAAAAGAAATGTTCAACTCTGTTTGTGGAGGACACACATCACAAAGAAGTTTCTGAGAATGCTTCTGTCTAGATTTTACATGAAGATATTCCCGTTTCCTATGAAATCTTCACAGCTTTCCAAATATCCACTTGCAGATTCTACAAAAAGAGTGTTTCCAAACTGCTGTATCCAAAGAAAGGTTCATCTCTGTTAGTTGAGGACACACATCACAAAGAAGTTTCTGAGAATGCTTCTGTCTAGATTTTAAACGAAGATATTGCCGTTTCCAACGAAATCGTTAGGACTATCTAGATATCCAATTACACATTCCACAAAAAGAGTGTTTCCAAACTGCTCTATCAAAAGAAAGGTGCAACTCTGTTAGTTGAGGACACTCATCACAAAGACGTTTCTGAGAATGCTTCTGTCTAGATTTTATATGAAGATATTCCCGTTTCCAACCAAATCTTCATGGTTATCCAAACATCGACTTCCAGATTATACAAAAAGATTGTTTCCAAACTGCTCTATCAAAAGAAAGGTATAATTCTGTTAGTTGAGGACACACATCCCAAATAAGTTTCTGAGGATGCTTCTGTCTAGATTTTATGGGAAGATATTTCGTTTTTTACCATAGGCCCGAAAGCGCTCGAAATGTCCACTTCCAGACACTACAGAAAGAGGGTTTCAAACCTGCTATATGAAAGGGAATGTTCAGCTCTGTGACTTAAATGCAGATATCACAAAGTAGTTTCTGAAAGTGCTTCTGTCTAGATTTCAGATGAAGATATTCCCGTTTCCAATGAAATCATTAGAACTATCTATTTATCCACTTACAGATTCTACAAAAAGAGTGTTTCCAAAGTGCTCTGTCAAAAGAAAGGTTCAACTCTGTTAGTTGAGGACACTCCTCACAAAGAAGTTTCTGAGAATGCTTCTGTCTAGATTTTATATGAAGATATTCCCGTTTCCAACGAAATCTTCACAGTTATCCAAATATCCACTTGAAGATTCTACAAAAAGAGTGTTTCCAAACTGCTGCAGCAAGAGTAATTTTGCGCTCTGTTAGTTGAGGACACACATCACAAAGAAGTTTCTGAGAATGCTTCTGTCTAGGTTTTATACGAAGATATTACCGTTTCCAACGAAATCTTCACAGTTATCCAAATATCCACTTGCAGAATCTACAAAAAGAGTGTTTCCAAACTGCTATATCAAAAGAAAGGATCAACTCTGTTAGTTGAGGAAACACATCCCAAATAAGTTTCTGAGAATGCTTCTGTCTAGATTTTATGGGATGATATTTCCTTTTTCACCATAGGCCTGAAATCGCTCGAAATGTCCACTTCCAGATACTACAGAAAGACTGTTTCAAACCTACTCTATGAATGGAAATGTTCAGCTCTGTGACTTGAATGCAGATATCGCAAAGTAGTTTCAGACAGCGCTTCTGTCTAGATTTTAGATGAAGGTATTCCCGTTTCCAACGAAATCATCACAGTTATCCAAATATCCACTTACATATTCTACAAAAAGAGTGTTTCCAAACTGCTCTATCCAAAGAAAGGTTCAACTCTGTTAGTTGAGGACACACATCACAAAGAAGTTTCTGAGAATGCTTCTGTCTAGATTTTAAATGAAGATATTCCCATTTCCAATGAAATCCTCATAGCAAACCCATTATAAACTTACAGATTCTACAAAAAGAGTGATTCCAAATTGCTGTATCAAAAGAAAGGTTGAACTCTGTTAGTTCGGGACACACATCACAAAGAAGTTTCTGAGAATGCTTCTGTCTAGATTTTACATGAAGACATTCCCGTTTCCTACGAAATCTTCACAACTTTCCAAATATCCTCTTGCAGATTCTACAAAAAGAGTGTTTCCAAACTGCTGTATCAAAAGAAAGGTTCAGCTCTCTTAGTTGACGACACACATCCCAAATAAGATTCTGAGAAAGCCTCTGTCTCGTTTTTATGGGAAGATACTTCCTTTTTCACCGTAGGCCTGAAAGCGCTCGAAATGTCCACTTCCAGATACTGCAGAAAGAGTTTTTCAAACCTGCTCTATGAAACGGAATGTTCAGCTCTGAGGCTTGAATGCAGATATCACAAAGTAGTTTCTGACAGTGCTTCTGTCTAGATTTTAGAAGAAGATATTCCCGTTTCCAATGAAATCGTTAGAACTATCTTGATATCCACATACAGATTCTACAAAAAGAGTTTTTCCAAACTGCTCTATAAAAAAAAAGGTTCAACTCTGTTAGTTGAGGTCACTCATCACAAAGAAGTTTCTGAGAATGCTTCTGTCTAGATTTTATATGAAGATTTTCCCGTTTCCAATGAAATCTTCACAGTTATCCAAACATCGACTTGCAGATTCTACAAAAAGAGTGTTTCCAAACTGCTCTATCAAAAGAAAGTATCAACTCTGTTAGTTGAGGACACACATGCCAAATAAGTTTCGGAGAATGCTTCTGTGTAGATTTAATGGGGAGATATTTCGTTTTTCACCATAGGCCCGAATGCGCTCGAAATGTCCACTTCCAGACACTACAGAAAGAGGGTTTCCAACCTGCTCTATGAAAGGGAATGTTCAGCTCCGTGAGTTGAATATAGATATCACAAAGTAGTTTCTGACAGTGCTTCTGTCTAGATTTCAGATGAAGATATTCCCGTTTCCCATGAAATCGTTAGAACTATCTAGATATCCACTTACAGATTCTACAAAAAGAGTGTTTCGAAAGTGCTCTGTCAAAAGAAAGGTTCAACTCTGTTAGTTGAGGACACTCATCACGAAGAAGTTTCTGAGAATGCTTCTGTCAAGATTTTATATGAAGATATTCCCGTTTCCTATGAAATCTTCACAGTTATCCAAATATCCACTTGAAGATTCTACAAAAAGAGTGTTTCCAAACTGCTGTAGCAAAAGAAATGTTGAACTCTGTTAGTTGAGGACAAACATCACAAAGAGGTTTCTGAGAGAGCTTCTGTCAAGATTTTATATGAAGATATTACCGTTTCCAATGAAATCTTTACAGTTATCCAAATATCCACTTGCAGATTCTACAAAAAGAGTGTTTCCAAACTGCCATATCAAAAGAAATGATCAAGTCTGTTAGTGGAGTAAACTCATCCCAAATAAGTTTCTTAGAATGCTTTTGTCTAGATTTTATGGGATGATATTTCCTTTTTCACCATAGGCCTGAAAGCGCTCGAAATGTCCACTTCCAGATACTACAGAAAGACTGTTTCAAACCTCCTCTATGAAAGGGAATGTTCAGCTCTGTGACTTGAATGCAGATATCACAAAGTAGTTTCTGACAGCCCTTCTGTCTAGATTTTAGATGAATATATTCCCGTTTCCAACGAAATCATCAAAGTTATCCAAATATCCACTTACAGATTCTACAAAAACAGTGTTTCCAAACTGCTGTATCCAAAGAAAGGTTCAACTCTGTTAGTTGAGGACACACATCACAAAGAAGTTTCTGAGAATGCTTCTGTCTAGATTTTATATGAAGATATTCCCGTTTCCAATGAAATCTTCACAGTTATGCAAATATCCACTTGAAGATTCTACCAAAAGAGTGTTTCCAAACTGCTGTAGCAAAAGAAATGTTGAACTCTGTTAGTTGAGGACAAACATCACAAAGAAGTTTCTGAGAATGTTTCTGTCTAGATTTTAGATGAAGATATTCCCGTTTCCAACGAAATCATCAAAGTTATACAAATATCCACTTGCAGATTCTACAAAAAGAGTGTTTCCAAACTGCTGTATCAAAAGAAAGTTTCAACTCTGTTAGTTGAGGACACACATCCCAAATAAGTTTCTGAGAACGCTTCTGTGTAGATTTAAAGGGGAGATATTTCGTTTTTCACCATAGGCCCGAATGCGCTCGAAATGTCCACTTCCAGACACTACAGAAAGAGGGTTTCCAACCTGCTCTATGAAAGGGAATGTTCACCTCTGTGACTTCAATGCAGATATCACAAAGTAGTTTCTGACAGTGCTTCTGTCTAGAATTTAGATGAAGATATTCCCGTTTCTAACGAAATCCTTAGGACTATCTAGATATCCAATTACAGATTCCACAAAAAGAGTGTTTCCAAACTGCTCTATTAAAAGAAAGGTTCAACTCTGTAAGTTGAGGACACTCATCACAAAGAAGTTTCTGAGAATGCTTTTGTAAAGGTTTTATATGAAGATATTCCCGTTTCCTATGAAATCTTCACAGTTATCCAAATATCCACTTGAAGATTCTACCAAAAGAGTGTTTCCAAACTGCTGTAGCAAAAGAAATGTTGAACTCTGTTAGTTGAGGACAAACATCACAAAGAAGTTTCTGAGAATGCTTCTGTCAAGATTTTATATGAAGATATTACCGTTTCCAACGAAATCTTTACAGTTATCCAAATATCCACTTGCAGATTCTACAAAAAGAGTGTTTCCAAACTGCTATATCAAAAGAAATGATCAAGTCTGTTAGTGGAGTAAACTCATCCCAAATATGTTTCTTAGAATGCTTTTGTCTAGATTTTATGGGATGATATTTCCTTTTTCACCATAGGCCTGAAAGCGCTCGAAAAGTCCACTTCCAGATACTACAAAAAGACTGTTTCAAACCTACTCTATGAAAGGGAATGTTCAGCTCTGTGACTTGAATGCAGATATCACAAAGTAGTTTCTGACAGCCCTTCTGTCTAGATTTTAGATGAAGATATTCCCGTTTCCAACGAAATCATCACAGTTATCCAAATATCCACTTATAGATTCTACAAAAACAGTGTTTCCACACTGCTGTATCCAAAGAAAGGTTCAACTCTGTTAGTTGAGGACACACATCACAAAGAAGTTTCTGAGAATGCTTCTGTCTAGATTTTATATGAAGATATTCCCGTTTCCAATGAAATCTTCACAGTTATGCAAATATCCACTTGAAGATTCTACAAAAAGAGTGTTTCCAAACTGCTGTAGCAAAAGAAATGTTGAACTCTGTTAGTTGAGGACAAACATCACAAAGAAGTTTCTGAGAATGCTTCTGTCTAGATTTTAGATGGAGATATTCCCGTTTCCAACGAAATCATCACAGTTAAACAAATATCCACTTGCAGATTCTACAAAAAGAGTGTTTCCAAACTGCTCTATCCAAAGAAAGGTTCAACTCTGTTAGTTGAGGACACACATCACAAAGAAGTTTCTGAGAATGCTTCTGTCTAGATTTTAAATGAAGATATTCCCATTTCCAACGAAATCCTCAGAGCTGTCCCAATATCCACTTACAGATTCTACAAAAAGAGTGTTTCCAAACTACTGTATCAAAAGAAATGTTCAACTCTGTTTGTGGAGGACACACATCACAAAGAAGTTTCTGAGAATGCTTCTGTCTAGATTTTACATGAAGATATTCCCGTTTCCTATGAAATCTTCACAGCTTTCCAAATATCCACTTGCAGATTCTACAAAAAGAGTGTTTCCAAACTGCTGTATCCAAAGAAAGGTTCATCTCTGTTAGTTGAGGACACACATCACAAAGAAGTTTCTGAGAATGCTTCTGTCTAGATTTTAAACGAAGATATTGCCGTTTCCAACGAAATCGTTAGGACTATCTAGATATCCAATTACACATTCCACAAAAAGAGTGTTTCCAAACTGCTCTATCAAAAGAAAGGTGCAACTCTGTTAGTTGAGGACACTCATCACAAAGACGTTTCTGAGAATGCTTCTGTCTAGATTTTATATGAAGATATTCCCGTTTCCAACCAAATCTTCATGGTTATCCAAACATCGACTTCCAGATTATACAAAAAGATTGTTTCCAAACTGCTCTATCAAAAGAAAGGTATAATTCTGTTAGTTGAGGACACACATCCCAAATAAGTTTCTGAGGATGCTTCTGTCTAGATTTTATGGGAAGATATTTCGTTTTTTACCATAGGCCCGAAAGCACTCGAAATGTCCACTTCCAGACACTACAGAAAGAGGGTTTCAAACCTGCTATATGAAAGGGAATGTTCAGCTCTGTGACTTAAATGCAGATATCACAAAGTAGTTTCTGAAAGTGCTTCTGTCTAGATTTCAGATGAAGATATTCCCGTTTCCAATGAAATCATTAGAACTATCTAGATATCCACTTACAGATTCTACAAAAAGAGTGTTTCCAAAGTGCTCTGTCAAAAGAAAGGTTCAACTCTGTTAGTTGAGGACACTCCTCACAAAGAAGTTTCTGAGAATGCTTCTGTCTAGATTTTATATGAAGATATTCCCGTTTCCAACGAAATCTTCACAGTTATCCAAATATCCACTTGAAGATTCTACAAAAAGAGTGTTTCCAAACTGCTGCAGCAAGAGTAATTTTGCGCTCTGTTAGTTGAGGACACACATCACAAAGAAGTTTCTGAGAATGCTTCTGTCTAGGTTTTATACGAAGATATTACCGTTTCCAACGAAATCTTCACAGTTATCCAAATATCCACTTGCAGAATCTACAAAAAGAGTGTTTCCAAACTGCTATATCAAAAGAAAGGATCAACTCTGTTAGTTGAGGAAACACATCCCAAATAAGTTTCTGAGAATGCTTCTGTCTAGATTTTATGGGATGATATTTCCTTTTTCACCATAGGCCTGAAATCGCTCGAAATGTCCACTTCCAGATACTACAGAAAGACTGTTTCAAACCTACTCTATGAATGGAAATGTTCAGCTCTGTGACTTGAATGCAGATATCGCAAAGTAGTTTCAGACAGCGCTTCTGTCTAGATTTTAGATGAAGGTATTCCCGTTTCCAACGAAATCATCACAGTTATCCAAATATCCACTTACATATTCTACAAAAAGAGTGTTTCCAAACTGCTCTATCCAAAGAAAGGTTCAACTCTGTTAGTTGAGGACACACATCACAAAGAAGTTTCTGAGAATGCTTCTGTCTAGATTTTAAATGAAGATATTCCCATTTCCAATGAAATCCTCATAGCAAACCCATTATAAACTTACAGATTCTACAAAAAGAGTGATTCCAAATTGCTGTATCAAAAGAAAGGTTGAACTCTGTTAGTTCAGGACACACATCACAAAGAAGTTTCTGAGAATGCTTCTGTCTAGATTTTACATGAAGACATTCCCGTTTCCTACGAAATCTTCACAACTTTCCAAATATCCTCTTGCAGATTCTACAAAAAGAGTGTTTCCAAACTGCTGTATCAAAAGAAAGGTTCAGCTCTCTTAGTTGACGACACACATCCCAAATAAGATTCTGAGAAAGCCTCTGTCTCGTTTTTATGGGAAGATACTTCCTTTTTCACCGTAGGCCTGAAAGCGCTCGAAATGTCCACTTCCAGATACTGCAGAAAGAGTTTTTCAAACCTGCTCTATGAAACGGAATGTTCAGCTCTGAGGCTTGAATGCAGATATCACAAAGTAGTTTCTGACAGTGCTTCTGTCTAGATTTTAGAAGAAGATATTCCCGTTTCCAATGAAATCGTTAGAACTATCTTGATATCCACATACAGATTCTACAAAAAGAGTTTTTCCAAACTGCTCTATAAAAAAAAAGGTTCAACTCTGTTAGTTGAGGTCACTCATCACAAAGAAGTTTCTGAGAATGCTTCTGTCTAGATTTTATATGAAGATTTTCCCGTTTCCAATGAAATCTTCACAGTTATCCAAACATCGACTTGCAGATTCTACAAAAAGAGTGTTTCCAAACTGCTCTATCAAAAGAAAGTATCAACTCTGTTAGTTGAGGACACACATGCCAAATAAGTTTCGGAGAATGCTTCTGTGTAGATTTAATGGGGAGATATTTCGTTTTTCACCATAGGCCCGAATGCGCTCGAAATGTCCACTTCCAGACACTACAGAAAGAGGGTTTCCAACCTGCTCTATGAAAGGGAATGTTCAGCTCCGTGAGTTGAATATAGATATCACAAAGTAGTTTCTGACAGTGCTTCTGTCTAGATTTCAGATGAAGATATTCCCGTTTCCAATGAAATCGTTACAACTATCTAGATATCCACTTACAGATTCTACAAAAAGAGTGTTTCGAAAGTGCTCTGTCAAAAGAAAGGTTCAACTCTGTTAGTTGAGGACACTCATCACGAAGAAGTTTCTGAGAATGCTTCTGTCAAGATTTTATATGAAGATATTCCCGTTTCCTATGAAATCTTCACAGTTATCCAAATATCCACTTGAAGATTCTACAAAAAGAGTGTTTCCAAACTGCTGTAGCAAAAGAAATGTTGAACTCTGTTAGTTGAGGACAAACATCACAAAGAGGTTTCTGAGAGAGCTTCTGTCAAGATTTTATATGAAGATATTACCGTTTCCAACGAAATCTTTACAGTTATCCAAATATCCACTTGCAGATTCTACAAAAAGAGTGTTTCCAAACTGCCATATCAAAAGAAATGATCAAGTCTGTTAGTGGAGTAAACTCATCCTAAATAAGTTTCTTAGAATGCTTTTGTCTAGATTTTATGGGATGATAATTCCTTTTTCACCATAGGCCTGAAAGCGCTCGAAATGTCCACTTCCAGATACTACAGAAAGACTGTTTCAAACCTACTCTATGAAAGGGAATGTTCAGCTCTGTGACTTGAATGCAGATATCACAAAGTAGTTTCTGACAGCCCTTCTGTCTAGATTTTAGATGAAGATATTCCCGTTTCCAACGAAATCATCACAGTTATCCAAATATCCACTTACAGATTCTACAAAAACAGTGTTTCCAAACTGCTGTATCCAAAGAAAGGTTCAACTCTGTTAGTTGAGGACACACATCACAAAGAAGTTTCAGAGAATGCTTCTGTCTAAATTTTATATGAAGATATTCCCGTTTCCAATGAAATCTTCACAGTTATGCAAATATCCACTTGAAGATTCTACAAAAAGAGTGTTTCCAAACTGCTGTAGCAAAAGAAATGTTGAACTCTGTTAGTTGAGGACAAACATCACAAAGAAGTTTCTGAGAATGCTTCTGTCTAGATTTTAGATGAAGATATTCCCGTTTCCAACAAAATCATCACAGTTAAACAAATATCCACTTACAGATTCTACAAAAAGAGTGTTTCCAAACTGCTCTATCCAAAGAAAGGTTCAACTCTGTTAGTTGAGGACACACATCAGAAAGAAGTTTCTGAGAATGCTTCTGTCTAGATTTTACATGAAGATATTCCCGTTTCCTATGAAATCTTCACAGCTTTCCAAATATCCACTTGCAGATTCTACAAAAAGAGTGTTTCCAAACTGCTGTATCAAAAGAAAGGTTCAACTCTCTTAGTTGAGGACACACATCCCAAATAAGTTTCTGAGAAATCTTCTGTCTCGTTTTTATGGGAGGATACTTCCTTTTTCACCGTAGGCCTGAAAGCGCTCGAAATGTCCACTTGCAGATACTGCAGAAAGAGTGTTTCAAACCTGCTCTATGAAACGGAATGTTCAGCTCTGAGGCTTGAATGCAGATATCACAAAGTAGTTTCTGACAGTGCTTCTGTCTAGATTTCAGAAGAAGATATTCCCGTTTCCAATGAAATCGTTAGAACTATCTTGATATCCACATACAGATTCTACAAAAAGAGTGTTTCCAAACTGCTCTAGAAAAAGAAAGGTTCAACTCTGTTAGTTGAGGACACTCATCACAAAGAAGTTTCTGAGAATGCTTCTCTCTGGATTTTATATGAAGATATTCCCGTTTCCAACGAAATCTTCACAGTTATCCAAACATCGACTTGCAGATTCTACAAAAAGAGTGTTTCCAAACTGCTCTATCAAAAGAAAGTTTCAACTCTGTTAGTTGAGGACACACATCCCAAATAAGTTTCTGAGAACGCTTCAGTGTAGATTTAAAGGGGAGATATTTCGTTTTTCACCATAGGCCCGAATGCGCTCGAAATGTCCACTTCCAGACACTACAGAAAGAGGGTTTCCAACCTGCTCTATGAAAGGGAATGTTCACCTCTGTGACTTGAATGCAGATATCACAAAGTAGTTTCTGACAGTGCTTCTGTCTAGAATTTAGATGAAGATATTCCCGTTTCCAACGAAATCCATAGGACTATCTAGATATCCAATTACAGATTCCACAAAAAGAGTGTTTCCAAACTGCTCTATTAAAAGAAAGGTTCAACTCTGTAAGTTGAGGACACTCATCACAAAGAAGTTTCTGAGAATGCTTTTGTAAAGGTTTTATATGAAGATATTCCCGTTTCCTATGAAATCTTCACAGTTATCCAAATATCCACTTGAAGATTCTACCAAAAGAGTGTTTCCAAACTGCTGTAGCAAAAGAAATGTTGAACTCTGTTAGTTGAGGACAAACATCACAAAGAAGTTTCTGAGAATGCTTCTGTCAAGATTTTATATGAAGATATTACCGTTTCCAACGAAATCTTTACAGTTATCCAAATATCCACTTGCAGATTCTACAAAAAGAGTGTTTCCAAACTGCTATATCAAAAGAAATGATCAAGTCTGTTAGTGGAGTAAACTCATCCCAAATATGTTTCTTAGAATGCTTTTGTCTAGATTTTATGGGATGATATTTCCTTTTTCACCATAGGCCTGAAAGCGCTCGAAAAGTCCACTTCCAGATACTACAAAAAGACTGTTTCAAACCTACTCTATGAAAGGGAATGTTCAGCTCTGTGACTTGAATGCAGATATCACAAAGTAGTTTCTGACAGCCCTTCTGTCTAGATTTTAGATGAAGATATTCCCGTTTCCAACGAAATCATCACAGTTATCCAAATATCCACTTATAGATTCTACAAAAACAGTGTTTCCACACTGCTGTATCCAAAGAAAGGTTCAACTCTGTTAGTTGAGGACACACATCACAAAGAAGTTTCTGAGAATGCTTCTGTCTAGATTTTATATGAAGATATTCCCGTTTCCAATGAAATCTTCACAGTTATGCAAATATCCACTTGAAGATTCTACAAAAAGAGTGTTTCCAAACTGCTGTAGCAAAAGAAATGTTGAACTCTGTTAGTTGAGGACAAACATCACAAAGAAGTTTCTGAGAATGCTTCTGTCTAGATTTTAGATGGAGATATTCCCGTTTCCAACGAAATCATCACAGTTAAACAAATATCCACTTGCAGATTCTACAAAAAGAGTGTTTCCAAACTGCTCTATCCAAAGAAAGGTTCAACTCTGTTAGTTGAGGACACACATCACAAAGAAGTTTCTGAGAATGCTTCTGTCTAGATTTTAAATGAAGATATTCCCATTTCCAATGAAATCCTCATAGCAAACCCATTATAAACTTACAGATTCTACAAAAAGAGTGATTCCAAATTGCTGTATCAAAAGAAAGGTTGAACTCTGTTAGTTCAGGACACACATCACAAAGAAGTTTCTGAGAATGCTTCTGTCTAGATTTTACATGAAGACATTCCCGTTTCCTACGAAATCTTCACAACTTTCCAAATATCCTCTTGCAGATTCTACAAAAAGAGTGTTTCCAAACTGCTGTATCAAAAGAAAGGTTCAGCTCTCTTAGTTGACGACACACATCCCAAATAAGATTCTGAGAAAGCCTCTGTCTCGTTTTTATGGGAAGATACTTCCTTTTTCACCGTAGGCCTGAAAGCGCTCGAAATGTCCACTTCCAGATACTGCAGAAAGAGTGTTTCAAACCTGCTCTATGAAACGGAATGTTCAGCTCTGAGGCTTGAATGCAGATATCACAAAGTAGTTTCTGACAGTGCTTCTGTCTAGATTTTAGAAGAAGATATTCCCGTTTCCAATGAAATCGTTAGAACTATCTTGATATCCACATACAGATTCTACAAAAAGAGTTTTTCCAAACTGTTCTATAAAAAAAAAGGTTCAACTCTGTTAGTTGAGGACACTCATCACAAAGATGTTTCTGAGAATGCTTCTGTCTAGATTTTATATGAAGATTTTCCCGTTTCCAATGAAATCTTCACAGTTATCCAAACATCGACTTGCAGATTCTACAAAAAGAGTGTTTCCAAACTGCTCTATCACAAGAAAGTATCAACTCTGTTAGTTGAGGACACACATGCCAAATAAGTTTCGGAGAATGCTTCTGTGTAGATTTAATGGGGAGATATTTCGTTTTTCACCATAGGCCCGAATGCGCTCGAAATGTCCACTTCCAGACACTACAGAAAGAGGGTTTCCAACCTGCTCAATGAAAGGGAATGTTCAGCTCCGTGAGTTGAATGTAGATATCACAAAGTAGTTTCTGACAGTGCTTCTGTCTAGATTTCAGATGAAGATATTCCCGTTTCCAATGAAATCGTTAGAACTATCTAGATATCCACTTACAGATTCTACAAAAAGAGTGTTTCGAAAGTGCTCTGTCAAAAGAAAGGTTCAACTCTGTTAGTTGAGGACACTCATCACGAAGAAGTTTCTGAGAATGCTTTTGTCAAGATTTTATATGAAGGTATTCCCGTTTCCAACGAAATCTTCACAGTTATCCAAATATCCACTTGCAGATTCTACAAAAAGAGTGTTTCCAAACTGCTCTATCCAAAGAAAGGTTCAACTCTGTTAGTTGAGGACACACATCACAAAGAAGTTTCTGAGAATGCTTCTGTCTAGATTTTAAATGAAGATATTCCCATTTCCAATGAAATCCTCATAGCAAACCCATTATAAACTTACAGATTCTACAAAAAGAGTGATTCCAAATTGCTGTATCAGAAGAAAGGTTGAACTCTGTTAGTTCAGGACACACATCACAAAGAAGTTTCTGAGAATGCTTCTGTCTAGATTTTACATGAAGACATTCCCGTTTCCTACGAAATCTTCACAACTTTCCAAATATCCTCTTGCAGATTCTACAAAAAGAGTGTTTCCAAACTGCTGTATCAAAAGAAAGGTTCAGCTCTCTTAGTTGACGACACACATCCCAAATAAGATTCTGAGAAAGCCTCTGTCTCGTTTTTATGGGAAGATACTTCCTTTTTCACCGTAGGCCTGAAAGCGCTCGAAATGTCCACTTCCAGATACTGCAGAAAGAGTGTTTCAAACCTGCTCTATGAAACGGAATGTTCAGCTCTGAGGCTTGAATGCAGATATCACAAAGTAGTTTCTGACAGTGCTTCTGTCTAGATTTTAGAAGAAGATATTCCCGTTTCCAATGAAATCGTTAGAACTATCTTGATATCCACATACAGATTCTACAAAAAGAGTTTTTCCAAACTGCTCTATAAAAAAAAAGGTTCAACTCTGTTAGTTGAGGACACTCATCACAAAGAAGTTTCTGAGAATGCTTCTGTCTAGATTATATATGAAGATTTTCCCGTTTCCAATGAAATCTTCACAGTTATCCAAACATCGACTTGCAGATTCTACAAAAAGAGTGTTTCCAAACTGCTCTATCAAAAGAAAGTATCAACTCTGTTAGTTGAGGACACACATGCCAAATAAGTTTCGGAGAATGCTTCTGTGTAGATTTAATGGGGAGATATTTCGTTTTTCACCATAGGCCCGAATGCGCTCGAAATGTCCACTTCCAGACACTACAGAAAGAGGGTTTCCAACCTGCTCAATGAAAGGGAATGTTCAGCTCCGTGAGTTGAATGTAGATATCACAAAGTAGTTTCTGACAGTGCTTCTGTCTAGATTTCAGATGAAGATATTCCCGTTTCCAATGAAATCGTTAGAACTATCTAGATATCCACTTACAGATTCTACAAAAAGAGTGTTTCGAAAGTGCTCTGTCAAAAGAAAGGTTCAACTCTGTTAGTTGAGGACACTCATCACGAAGAAGTTTCTGAGAATGCTTTTGTCAAGATTTTATATGAAGGTATTCCCGTTTCCAAAGAAATCTTCACAGTTATCCAAATATCCACTTGAAGATTCTACAAAAAGAGTGTTTCCAAACTGCTGTAGCAAAAGAAATGTTGAACTCTGTTAGTTGAGGACAAACATCACAAAGAGGTTTCTGAGAAAGCTTCTGTCAAGATTTTATATGAAGATATTACCGTTTCCAACGAAATCTTTACAGTTATCCAAATATCCACTTGCAGATTCTACAAAAAGAGTGTTTCCAAACTGCCATATCAAAAGAAATGATCAAGTCTGTTAGTGGAGTAAACTCATCCTAAATAAGTTTCTTAGAATGCTTTTGTCTAGATTTTATGGGATGATAATTCCTTTTTCACCATAGGCCTGAAAGCGCTCGAAATGTCCACTTCCAGATACTACAGAAAGACTGTTTCAAACCTACTCTATGAAAGGGAATGTTCAGCTCTGTGACTTGAATGCAGATATCAAAAAGTAGTTTCTGACAGCCCTTCTGTCTAGATTTTAGATGAAGATATTCCCGTTTCCAACGAAATCATGACAGTTATCCAAATATCCACTTACAGATTCTACAAAAACAGTGTTTCCAAACTGCTGTATCCAAAGAAAGGTTCAACTCTGTTAGTTGAGGACACACATCACAAAGAAGTTTCTGAGAATGCTTCTGTCTAGATTTTATATGAAGATATTCCCCTTTCCAATGAAATCTTCACAGTTATGCAAATATCCACTTGAAGATTCTACAAAAAGAGTGTTTCCAAACTGCTGTAGCAAAAGAAATGTTGAACTCTGTTAGTTGAGGACAAACATCACAAAGAAGTTTCTGAGAATGCTTCTGTCTAGATTTTAGATGAAGATATTCCCGTTTCCAACAAAATCATCACAGTTAAACAAATATCCACTTACAGATTCTACAAAAAGAGTGTTTCCAAACTGCTCTATCCAAAGAAAGGTTCAACTCTGTTAGTTGAGGACACACATCAGAAAGAAGTTTCTGAGAATGCTTCTGTCTAGATTTTAAATGAAGATATTCCCGTTTCCAACGAAATCCTCAGAGCTGTCCCAATATCCACTTACAGATTCTACAAAAAGATTGTTTCCAAACTGCTGTATCAAAAGAAAGGTTCAACTCTGTTAGTTGAGGACACACATCACAAAGAAGTTTCTGAGAATGCTTCTGTCTAGATTTTACATGAAGATATTCCCGTTTCCTATGAAATCTTCACATCTTTCCAAATATCCACTTGCAGATTCTACAAAAAGAGTGTTTCCAAACTGCTGTATCAAAAGAAAGGTTCAACTCTCTTAGTTGAGGACACACATCCCAAATAAGTTTCTGAGAAATCCTCTGTCTCGTTTTTATGGGAAGATACTTCCTTTTTCACCGTAGGCCTGAAAGCGCTCGAAATGTCCACTTGCAGATACTGCAGAAAGAGTGTTTCAAACCTGCTCTATGAAACGGAATGTTCAGCTCTGAGGCTTGAATGCAGATATCACAAAGTAGTTTCTGACAGTGCTTCTGTCTAGATTTTAGAAGATATTCAGGTTTCCAATGAAATCGTTAGAACTATCTTGATATCCACATACAGATTCTACAAAAAGAGTGTTTCCAAACTGCTCTATAAAAAGAAAGTTTCATCTCTATTAGTTGAGGACACTCATCACAAAGAAGTTTCTGAGAATGCTTCTGTCTAGATTTTATATGAAGATATTCCCGTTTCCAACGAAATCTTCACAGTTATCCAAATATCCACTTGCAGATTCTACAAAAAGAGTGTTTCCAAACTGCTATATCAAAAGAAATGATCAAGTCTGTTAGTGGAGTAAACTCATCCTAAATATGTGTCTTAGAATGCTTCTGTCTAGATTTTATGGGATGATACTTCCTTTTTCACCATAGGCCTGAAAGCGCTCGAAATGTCCACTTCCAGATACTACAGAAAGACTGTTTCAAACCTACTCTATGAAAGGGAATGTTCAGCTCTGTGACTTGAATGCAGATATCACAAAGTAGTTTCTGACAGCCCTTCTGTCTAGATTTTAGATGAAGATATTCCCGTTTCCAACGAAATCATCACAGTTATCCAAATATCCACTTACAGATTCTACAAAAACAGTTTCCAAACTGCTGTATCCAAAGAAAGGTTCAACTCTGTTAGTTGAGGAAACACATCACAAAGAAGTTTCTGAGAATGCTTCTGTCTAGATTTTATATGAAGATATTCCCGTTTCCAATGAAATCTTCACAGTTAGGCAAATATCCACTTGAAGATTCTACAAAAAGAGTGTTTCCAAACTGCTGTAGCAAAAGAAATGTTGAACTCTGTTTGTTGAGGACAAACATCACAAAGAAGTTTCTGAGAATGCTTCTGTCTAGATTTTAGATGAAGATATTCCCGTTTCCAACGAAATCCTCAGAGCTCTCCCAATATCCACTTACAGATTCTACAAAAAGAGTGTTTCCAAACTGCTGTAGCAAAAGAAAGGTTCAACTCTGTTAGTTGAGGACACACATCACAAAGAAGTTTCTGAGAATGCTTCTGTCTAGATTTTACATGAAGATATTCCCGTTTCCTATGAAATCTTCACAGCTTTCCAAATATCCACTTGCAGATTCTACAAAAAGAGTGTTTCCAAACTGCTGTATCAAAAGAAAGGTTCAACTCTCTTAGTTGAGGACACACATCCCAAATAAGTTTCTGAGAAATCTTCTGTCTCGTTTTTATGGGAGGATACTTCCTTTTTCACCGTAGGCCTGAAAGCGCTCGAAATGTCCACTTGCAGATACTGCAGAAAGAGTGATTCAAACCTGCTCTATGAAACGGAATGTTCAGCTCTGAGGCTTGAATGCAGATATCACAAAGTAGTTTCTGACAGTGCTTCTGTCTAGATTTCAGAAGAAGATATTCCCGTTTCCAATGAAATCGTTAGAACTATCTTGATATCCACATACAGATTCTACAAAAAGAGTGTTTCCAAACTGCTCTAGAAAAAGAAAGGTTCAACTCTGTTAGTTGAGGACACTCATCACAAAGAAGTTTCTGAGAATGCTTCTGTCTGGATTTTATATGAAGATATTCCCGTTTCCAACGAAATCTTCACAGTTATCCAAACATCGACTTGCAGATTCTACAAAAAGAGTGTTTCCAAACTGCTCTATCAAAAGAAAGTTTCAACTCTGTTAGTTGAGGACACACATCCCAAATAAGTTTCTGAGAACGCTTCTGTGTAGATTTAATGGGGAGATATTTCGTTTTTCACCATAGGCCCGAATGCGCTCGAAATGTCCACTTCCAGACACTACAGAAAGAGGGTTTCCAACCTGCTCTATGAAAGGGAATGTTCACCTCTGTGACTTGAATGCAGATATCACAAAGTAGTTTCTGACAGTGCTTCTGTCTAGAATTTAGATGAAGATATTCCCGTTTCCAACGAAATCCTTAGGACTATCTAGATATCCAATTACAGATTCCACAAAAAGAGTGTTTCCAAACTGCTCTATTAAAAGAAAGGTTCAACTCTGTAAGTTGAGGACACTCATCACAAAGAAGTTTCTGAGAATGCTTTTGTAAAGGTTTTATATGAAGATATTCCCGTTTCCTATGAAATCTTCACAGTTATCCAAATATCCACTTGAAGATTCTACCAAAAGAGTGTTTCCAAACTGCTGTAGCAAAAGAAATGTTGAACTCTGTTAGTTGAGGACAAACATCACAAAGAAGTTTCTGAGAATGCTTCTGTCAAGATTTTATATGAAGATATTACCGTTTCCAACGAAATCTTTACAGTTATCCAAATATCCACTTGCAGATTCTACAAAAAGAGTGTTTCCAAACTGCTATATCAAAAGAAATGATCAAGTCTGTTAGTGGAGTAAACTCATCCCAAATATGTTTCTTAGAATGCTTTTGTCTAGATTTTATGGGATGATATTTCCTTTTTCACCATAGGCCTGAAAGCGCTCGAAAAGTCCACTTCCAGATACTACAAAAAGACTGTTTCAAACCTACTCTATGAAAGGGAATGTTCAGCTCTGTGACTTGAATGCAGATATCACAAAGTAGTTTCTGACAGCCCTTCTGTCTAGATTTTAGATGAAGATATTCCCGTTTCCAACGAAATCATCACAGTTATCCAAATATCCACTTATAGATTCTACAAAAACATTGTTTCCACACTGCTGTATCCAAAGAAAGGTTCAACTCTGTTAGTTGAGGACACACATCACAAAGAAGTTTCTGAGAATGCTTCTGTCTAGATTTTATATGAAGATATTCCCGTTTCCAATGAAATCTTCACATTTATGCAAATATCCACTTGAAGATTCTACAAAAAGAGTGTTTCCAAACTGCTGTAGCAAAAGAAATGTTGAACTCTGTTAGTTGAGGACAAACATCACAAAGAAGTTTCTGAGAATGCTTCTGTCTAGATTTTAGATGGAGATATTCCCGTTTCCAACGAAATCATCACAGTTAAACAAATATCCACTTGCAGATTCTACAAAAAGAGTGTTTCCAAACTGCTCTATCCAAAGAAAGGTTCAACTCTGTTAGTTGAGGACACACATCACAAAGAAGTTTCTGAGAATGCTTCTGTCTAGATTTTAAATGAAGATATTCCCATTTCCAATGAAATCCTCATAGCAAACCCATTATAAACTTACAGATTCTACAAAAAGAGTGATTCCAAATTGCTGTATCAAAAGAAAGGTTGAACTCTGTTAGTTCAGGACACACATCACAAAGAAGTTTCTGAGAATGCTTCTGTCTAGATTTTACATGAAGACATTCCCGTTTCCTACGAAATCTTCACAACTTTCCAAATATCCTCTTGCAGATTCTACAAAAAGAGTGTTTCCAAACTGCTGTATCAAAAGAAAGGTTCAGCTCTCTTAGTTGACGACACACATCCCAAATAAGATTCTGAGAAAGCCTCTGTCTCGTTTTTATGGGAAGATACTTCCTTTTTCACCGTAGGCCTGAAAGCGCTCGAAATGTCCACTTCCAGATACTGCAGAAAGAGTGTTTCAAACCTGCTCTATGAAACGGAATGTTCAGCTCTGAGGCTTGAATGCAGATATCACAAAGTAGTTTCTGACAGTGCTTCTGTCTAGATTTTAGAAGAAGATATTCCCGTTTCCAATGAAATCGTTAGAACTATCTTGATATCCACATACAGATTCTACAAAAAGAGTTTTTCCAAACTGCTCTATAAAAAAAAAGGTTCAACTCTGTTAGTTGAGGACACTCATCACAAAGAAGTTTCTGAGAATGCTTCTGTCTAGATTTTATATGAAGATTTTCCCGTTTCCAATGAAATCTTCACAGTTATCCAAACATCGACTTGCAGATTCTACAAAAAGAGTGTTTCCAAACTGCTCTATCAAAAGAAAGTATCAACTCTGTTAGTTGAGGACACACATGCCAAATAAGTTTCGGAGAATGCTTCTGTGTAGATTTAATGGGGAGATATTTCGTTTTTCACCATAGGCCCGAATGCGCTCGAAATGTCCACTTCCAGACACTACAGAAAGAGGGTTTCCAACCTGCTCAATGAAAGGGAATGTTCAGCTCCATGAGTTGAATGTAGATATCACAAAGTAGTTTCTGACAGTGCTTCTGTCTAGATTTCAGATGAAGATATTCCCGTTTCCAATGAAATCGTTAGAACTATCTAGATATCCACTTACAGATTCTACAAAAAGAGTGTTTCGAAAGTGCTCTGTCAAAAGAAAGGTTCAACTCTGTTAGTTGAGGACACTCATCACGAAGAAGTTTCTGAGAATGCTTTTGTCAAGATTTTATATGAAGGTATTCCCGTTTCCAACGAAATCTTCACAGTTATCCAAATATCCACTTGAAGATTCTACAAAAAGAGTGTTTCCAAACTGCTGTAGCAAAACAAATGTTGAACTCTGTTAGTTGAGGACAAACATCACAAAGAGGTTTCTGAGAAAGCTTCTGTCAAGATTTTATATGAAGATATTACCGTTTCCAACGAAATCTTTACAGTTATCCAAATATCCACTTGCAGATTCTACAAAAAGAGTGTTTCCAAACTGCCATATCAAAAGAAATGATCAAGTCTGTTAGTGGAGTAAACTCATCCTAAATAAGTTTCTTAGAATGCTTTTGTCTAGATTTTATGGGATGATAATTCCTTTTTCACCATAGGCCTGAAAGCGCTCGAAATGTCCACTTCCAGATACTACAGAAAGACTGTTTCAAACCTACTCTATGAAAGGGAATGTTCAGCTCTGTGACTTGAATGCAGATATCACAAAGTAGTTTCTGACAGCCCTTCTGTCTAGATTTTAGATGAAGATATTCCCGTTTCCAACGAAATCATGACAGTTATCCAAATATCCACTTACAGATTCTACAAAAACAGTGTTTCCAAACTGCTGTATCCAAAGAAAGGTTCAACTCTGTTAGTTGAGGACACACATCACAAAGAAGTTTCTGAGAATGCTTCTGTCTAGATTTTATATGAAGATATTCCCGTTTCCAATGAAATCTTCACAGTTATGCAAATATCCACTTGAAGATTCTACAAAAAGAGTGTTTCCAAACTGCTGTAGCAAAAGAAATGTTGAACTCTGTTAGTTGAGGACAAACATCACAAAGAAGTTTCTGAGAATGCTTCTGTCTAGATTTTAGATGAAGATATTCCCGTTTCCAACAAAATCATCACAGTTAAACAAATATCCACTTACAGATTCTACAAAAAGAGTGTTTCCAAACTGCTCTATCCAAAGAAAGGTTCAACTCTGTTAGTTGAGGACACACATCAGAAAGAAGTTTCTGAGAATGCTTCTGTCTAGATTTTAAATGAAGATATTCCCGTTTCCAACGAAATCCTCAGAGCTGTCCCAATATCCACTTACAGATTCTACAAAAAGAGTGTTTCCAAACTGCTGTATCAAAAGAAAGGTTCAACTCTGTTAGTTGAGGACACACATCACAAAGAAGTTTCTGAGAATGCTTCTGTCTAGATTTTACATGAAGATATTCCCGTTTCCTATGAAATCTTCACATCTTTCCAAATATCCACTTGCAGATTCTACAAAAAGAGTGTTTCCAAACTGCTGTATCAAAAGAAAGGTTCAACTCTCTTAGTTGAGGACACACATCCCAAATAAGTTTCTGAGAAATCCTCTGTCTCGTTTTTATGGGAAGATACTTCCTTTTTCACCGTAGGCCTGAAAGCGCTCGAAATGTCCACTTGCAGATACTGCAGAAAGAGTGTTTCAAACCTGCTCTATGAAACGGAATGTTCAGCTCTGAGGCTTGAATGCAGATATCACAAAGTAGTTTCTGACAGTGCTTCTGTCTAGATTTTAGAAGATATTCAGGTTTCCAATGAAATCGTTAGAACTATCTTGATATCCACATACAGATTCTACAAAAAGAGTGTTTCCAAACTGCTCTATAAAAAGAAAGTTTCATCTCTATTAGTTGAGGACACTCATCACAAAGAAGTTTCTGAGAATGCTTCTGTCTAGATTTTATATGAAGATATTCCCGTTTCCAACGAAATCTTCACAGTTATCCAAATATCGACTTGCAGATTCTACAAAAAGAGTGTTTCCAAACTGCTCTATCAAAAGAAAGTTTCAACTCTGTTAGTTGAGGACACACATGACAAATAAGTTTCGGAGAATGCTTCTGTGTAGATTTAATGGGGAGATATTTCGTTTTTCACCATAGGCCCGAATGCGCTCGAAATGTCCACTTCCAGACACTACAGAAAGAGGGTTGCCAACCTGCTCTATGAAAGGGAATGTTCAGCTCCGTGAATTGAATGCAGATTTCACAAAGTAGTTTCTGACAGTGCTTCTGTCTAGATTTCAGATGAAGATATTCCCGTTTCCAATGAAATCGTTAGAACTATCTAGATATCCACTTACAGATTCTACAAAAAGAGTGTTTCGAAAGTGCTCTGTCAAAAGAAAGGTTCAACTCTGTTAGTTGAGGACACTCATCATGAAGAAGTTTCTGAGAATGCTTTTGTCAAGATTTTATATGAAGATATTCCCGTTTCCTATGAAATCTTCACAGTTATCCAAATATCCACTTGAAGATTCTACAAAAAGAGTGTTTCCAAACTGCTGTAGCAAAAGAAATGTTGAACTCTGTTAGTTGAGGACAAACATCACAAAGAAGTTTCTGAGAATGCTTCTGTCAAGATTTTATATGAAGATATTACCGTTTCCAACGAAATCTTCACAGTTATCCAAATATCCACTTGCAGATTCTACAAAAAGAGTGTTTCCAAACTGCTATATCAAAAGAAATGATCAAGTCTGTTAGTGGAGTAAACTCATCCTAAATATGTTTCTTAGAATGCTTCTGTCTAGATTTTATGGGATGATACTTCCTTTTTCACCATAGGCCTGAAAGCGCTCGAAATGTCCACTTCCAGATACTACAGAAAGACTGTTTCAAACCTACTCTATGAAAGGGAATGTTCAGCTCTGTGACTTGAATGCAGATATCACAAAGTAGTTTCTGACAGCCCTTCTGTCTAGATTTTAGATGAAGATATTCCCGTTTCCAACGAAATCATCACAGTTATCCAAATATCCACTTACAGATTCTACAAAAACAGTTTCCAAACTGCTGTATCCAAAGAAAGGTTCAACTCTGTTAGTTGAGGAAACACATCACAAAGAAGTTTCTGAGAATGCTTCTGTCTAGATTTTATATGAAGATATTCCCGTTTCCAATGAAATCTTCACAGTCAGGCAAATATCCACTTGAAGATTCTACAAAAAGAGTGTTTCCAAACTGCTGTAGCAAAAGAAATGTTGAACTCTGTTAGTTGAGGACAAACATCACAAAGAAGTTTCTGAGAATGCTTCTGTCTAGATTTTAGATGAAGATATTCCCGTTTCCAACGAAATCCTCAGAGCTCTCCCAATATCCACTTACAGATTCTACAAAAAGAGTGTTTCCAAACTGCTGTAGCAAAAGAAAGGTTCAACTCTGTTAGTTGAGGACACACATCACAAAGAAGTTTCTGAGAATGCTTCTGTCTAGATTTTACATGAAGATATTCCCGTTTCCTATGAAATCTTCACAGCTTTCCAAATATCCACTTGCAGATTCTACAAAAAGAGTGTTTCCAAACTGCTGTATCAAAAGAAAGGTTCAACTCTCTTAGTTGAGGACACACATCCCAAATAAGTTTCTGAGAAATCTTCTGTCTCGTTTTTATGGGAGGATACTTCCTTTTTCACCGTAGGCCTGAAAGCGCTCGAAATGTCCACTTGCAGATACTGCAGAAAGAGTGTTTCAAACCTGCTCTATGAAACGGAATGTTCAGCTCTGAGGCTTGAATGCAGATATCACAAAGTAGTTTCTGACAGTGCTTCTGTCTAGATTTCAGAAGAAGATATTCCCGTTTCCAATGAAATCGTTAGAACTATCTTGATATCCACATACAGATTCTACAAAAAGAGTGTTTCCAAACTGCTCTAGAAAAAGAAAGGTTCAACTCTGTTAGTTGAGGACACTCATCACAAAGAAGTTTCTGAGAATGCTTCTGTCTAGATTTTATATGAAGATATTCCCGTTTCCAACGAAATCTTCACAGTTATCCAAACATCGACTTGCAGATTCTACAAAAAGAGTGTTTCCAAACTGCTCTATCAAAAGAAAGTTTCAACTCTGTTAGTTGAGGACACACATCCCAAATAAGTTTCTGAGAACGCTTCTGTGTAGATTTAAAGGGGAGATATTTCGTTTTTCACCATAGGCCCGAATGCGCTCGAAATGTCCACTTCCAGACACTACAGAATGAGGGTTTCCAACCTGCTCTATGAAAGGGAATGTTCACCTCTGTGACTTGAATGCAGATATCACAAAGTAGTTTCTGACAGTGCTTCTGTCTAGAATTTAGATGAAGATATTCCCGTTTCCAACGAAATCCTTAGGACTATCTAGATATCCAATTACAGATTCCACAAAAAGAGTGTTTCCAAACTGCTCTATTAAAAGAAAGGTTCAACTCTGTAAGTTGAGGACACTCATCACAAAGAAGTTTCTGAGAATGCTTTTGTAAAGGTTTTATATGAAGATATTCCCGTTTCCTATGAAATCTTCACAGTTATCCAAATATCCACTTGAAGATTCTACCAAAAGAGTGTTTCCAAACTGCTGTAGCAAAAGAAATGTTGAACTCTGTTAGTTGAGGACAAACATCACAAAGAAGTTTCTGAGAATGCTTCTGTCAAGATTTTATATGAAGATATTACCGTTTCCAACGAAATCTTTACAGTTATCCAAATATCCACTTGCAGATTCTACAAAAAGAGTGTTTCCAAACTGCTATATCAAAAGAAATGATCAAGTCTGTTAGTGGAGTAAACTCATCCCAAATATGTTTCTTAGAATGCTTTTGTCTAGATTTTATGGGATGATATTTCCTTTTTCACCATAGGCCTGAAAGCGCTCGAAAAGTCCACTTCCAGATACTACAAAAAGACTGTTTCAAACCTACTCTATGAAAGGGAATGTTCAGCTCTGTGACTTGAATGCAGATATCACAAAGTAGTTTCTGACAGCCCTTCTGTCTAGATTTTAGATGAAGATATTCCCGTTTCCAACGAAATCATCACAGTTATCCAAATATCCACTTATAGATTCTACAAAAACAGTGTTTCCACACTGCTGTATCCAAAGAAAGGTTCAACTCTGTTAGTTGAGGACACACATCACAAAGAAGTTTCTGAGAATGCTTCTGTCTAGATTTTATATGAAGATATTCCCGTTTCCAATGAAATCTTCACAGTTATGCAAATATCCACTTGAAGATTCTACAAAAAGAGTGTTTCCAAACTGCTGTAGCAAAAGAAATGTTGAACTCTGTTAGTTGAGGACAAACATCACAAAGAAGTTTCTGAGAATGCTTCTGTCTAGATTTTAGATGGAGATATTCCCGTTTCCAACGAAATCATCACAGTTAAACAAATATCCACTTGCAGATTCTACAAAAAGAGTGTTTCCAAACTGCTCTATCCAAAGAAAGGTTCAACTCTGTTAGTTGAGGACACACATCACAAAGAAGTTTCTGAGAATGCTTCTGTCTAGATTTTAAATGAAGATATTCCCATTTCCAACGAAATCCTCAGAGCTGTCCCAATATCCACTTACAGATTCTACAAAAAGAGTGTTTCCAAACTGCTGTATCAAAAGAAATGTTCAACTCTGTTTGTGGAGGACACACATCACAAAGAAGTTTCTGAGAATGCTTCTGTCTAGATTTTACATGAAGATATTCCCGTTTCCTATGAAATCTTCACAGCTTTCCAAATATCCACTTGCAGATTCTACAAAAAGAGTGTTTCCAAACTGCTGTATCCAAAGAAAGGTTCATCTCTGTTAGTTGAGGACACACATCACAAAGAAGTTTCTGAGAATGCTTCTGTCTAGATTTTAAACGAAGATATTGCCGTTTCCAACGAAATCGTTAGGACTATCTAGATATCCAATTACACATTCCACAAAAAGAGTGTTTCCAAACTGCTCTATCAAAAGAAAGGTGCAACTCTGTTAGTTGAGGACACTCATCACAAAGACGTTTCTGAGAATGCTTCTGTCTAGATTTTATATGAAGATATTCCCGTTTCCAACGAAATCTTCATGGTTATCCAAACATCGACTTCCAGATTATACAAAAAGATTGTTTCCAAACTGCTCTATCAAAAGAAAGGTATAATTCTGTTAGTTGAGGACACACATCCCAAATAAGTTTCTGAGGATGCTTCTGTCTAGATTTTATGGGAAGATATTTCGTTTTTTACCATAGGCCCGAAAGCGCTCGAAATGTCCACTTCCAGACACTACAGAAAGAGGGTTTCAAACCTGCTATATGAAAGGGAATGTTCAGCTCTGTGACTTAAATGCAGATATCACAAAGTAGTTTCTGAAAGTGCTTCTGTCTAGATTTCAGATGAAGATATTCCCGTTTCCAATGAAATCATTAGAACTATCTAGATATCCACTTACAGATTCTACAAAAAGAGTGTTTCCAAAGTGCTCTGTCAAAAGAAAGGTTCAACTCTGTTAGTTGAGGACACTCCTCACAAAGAAGTTTCTGAGAATGCTTCTGTCTAGATTTTATATGAAGATATTCCCGTTTCCAACGAAATCTTCACAGTTATCCAAATATCCACTTGCAGATTCTACAAAAAGAGTGTTTCCAAACTGCTGTAGCAAGAGTAATTTTGCGCTCTGTTAGTTGAGGACACACATCACAAAGAAGTTTCTGAGAATGCTTCTGTCTAGGTTTTATACGAAGATATTACCGTTTCCAACGAAATCATCACAGTTATCCAAATATCCACTTACATATTCTACAAAAAGAGTGTTTCCAAACTGCTCTATCCAAAGAAAGGTTCAACTCTGTTAGTTGAGGACACACATCACAAAGAAGTTTCTGAGAACGCTTCTGTCTAGATTTTAAATGAAGATATTCCCATTTCCAATGAAATCCTCATAGCAAACCCATTATAAACTTACAGATTCTACAAAAAGAGTGATTCCAAATTGCTGTATCAAAAGAAAGGTTGAACTCTGTTAGTTCAGGACACACATCACAAATAAGTTTCTGAGAATGCTTCTGTCAAGATTTTATATGAAGATATTACCGTTTCCAACGAAATCTTCACAGTTATCCAAATATCCACTTGCAGATTCTACAAAAAGAGTGTTTCCAAACTGCTATATCAAAAGAAATGATCAAGTCCGTTAGTGGAGTAAACTCATCCTAAATAAGTTTCTTAGAATGCTTCTGTCTAGATTTTATGGGATGATACTTCCTTTTTCACCATAGGCCTGAAAGCGCTCGAAATGTCCACTTCCAGATACTACGGAAAGACTGTTTCAAACCTACTCTATGAAAGGGAATGTTCAGCTCTGTGACTTGAATGCAGATATCACAAAGTAGTTTCTGACAGCCCTTCTGTCTAGATTTTAGATGAAGATATTCCCGTTTCCAACGAAATCATCACAGTTATCCAAATATCCACTTACAGATTCTACAAAAACAGTTTCCAAACTGCTGTATCCAAAGAAAGGTTCAACTCTGTTAGTTGAGGAAACACATCACAAAGAAGTTTCTGAGAATGCTTCTGTCTAGATTTTATATGAAGATATTCCCGTTTCCAATGAAATCTTCACAGTTAGGCAAATATCCACTTGAAGATTCTACAAAAAGAGTGTTTCCAAACTGCTGTAGCAAAAGAAATGTTGAACTCTGTTAGTTGAGGACAAACATCACAAAGAAGTTTCTGAGAATGCTTCTGTCTAGATTTTAGATGAAGATATTCCCGTTTCCAACGAAATCCTCAGAGCTCTCCCAATATCCACTTACAGATTCTACAAAAAGAGTGTTTCCAAACTGCTGTAGCAAAAGAAAGGTTCAACTCTGTTAGTTGAGGACACACATCACAAAGAAGTTTCTGAGAATGCTTCTGTCTAGATTTTACATGAAGATATTCCCGTTTCCTATGAAATCTTCACAGCTTTCCAAATATCCACTTGCAGATTCTACAAAAAGAGTGTTTCCAAACTGCTGTATCAAAAGAAAGGTTCAACTCTCTTAGTTGAGGACACACATCCCAAATAAGTTTCTGAGAAATCTTCTGTCTCGTTTTTATGGGAGGATACTTCCTTTTTCATCGTAGGCCTGAAAGCGCTCGAAATGTCCACTTGCAGATACTGCAGAAAGAGTGTTTCAAACCTGCTCTATGAAACGGAATGTTCAGCTCTGAGGCTTGAATGCAGATATCACAAAGTAGTTTCTGACAGTGCTTTTGTCTAGATTTCAGAAGAAGATATTCCCGTTTCCAATGAAATCGTTAGAACTATCTTGATATCCACATACAGATTCTACAAAAAGAGTGTTTCCAAACTGCTCTAGAAAAAGAAAGGTTCAACTCTGTTAGTTGAGGACACTCATCACAAAGAAGTTTCTGAGAATGCTTCTGTCTAGATTTTATATGAAGATATTCCCGTTTCCAACGAAATCTTCACAGTTATCCAAACATCGACTTGCAGATTCTACAAAAAGAGTGTTTCCAAACTGCTCTATCAAAAGAAAGTTTCAACTCTGTTAGTTGAGGACACACATCCCAAATAAGTTTCTGAGAACGCTTCTGTGTAGATTTAAAGGGGAGATATTTCGTTTTTCACCATAGGCCCGAATGCGCTCGAAATGCCCACTTCCAGACACTACAGAATGAGGGTTTCCAACCTGCTCTATGAAAGGGAATGTTCACCTCTGTGACTTGAATGCAGATATCACAAAGTAGTTTCTGACAGTGCTTCTGTCTAGAATTTAGATGAAGATATTCCCGTTTCCAACGAAATCCTTAGGACTATCTAGATATCCAATTACAGATTCCACAAAAAGAGTGTTTCCAAACTGCTCTATTAAAAGAAAGGTTCAACTCTGTAAGTTGAGGACACTCATCACAAAGAAGTTTCTGAGAATGCTTTTGTAAAGGTTTTATATGAAGATATTCCCGTTTCCTATGAAATCTTCACAGTTATCCAAATATCCACTTGAAGATTCTACCAAAAGAGTGTTTCCAAACTGCTGTAGCAAAAGAAATGTTGAACTCTGTTAGTTGAGGACAAACATCACAAAGAAGTTTCTGAGAATGCTTCTGTCAAGATTTTATATGAAGATATTACCGTTTCCAACGAAATCTTTACAGTTATCCAAATATCCACTTGCAGATTCTACAAAAAGAGTGTTTCCAAACTGCTATATCAAAAGAAATGATCAAGTCTGTTAGTGGAGTAAACTCATCCCAAATATGTTTCTTAGAATGCTTTTGTCTAGATTTTATGGGATGATATTTCCTTTTTCACCATAGGCCTGAAAGCGCTCGAAAAGTCCACTTCCAGATACTACAAAAAGACTGTTTCAAACCTACTCTATGAAAGGGAATGTTCAGCTCTGTGACTTGAATGCAGATATCACAAAGTAGTTTCTGACAGCCCTTCTGTCTAGATTTTAGATGAAGATATTCCCGTTTCCAACGAAATCATCACAGTTATACAAATATCCACTTATAGATTCTACAAAAACAGTGTTTCCACACTGCTGTATCCAAAGAAAGGTTCAACTCTGTTAGTTGAGGACACACATCACAAAGAAGTTTCTGAGAATGCTTCTGTCTAGATTTTATATGAAGATATTCCCGTTTCCAATGAAATCTTCACAGTTATGCAAATATCCACTTGAAGATTCTACAAAAAGAGTGTTTCCAAACTGCTGTAGCAAAAGAAATGTTGAACTCTGTTAGTTGAGGACAAACATCACAAAGAAGTTTCTGAGAATGCTTCTGTCTAGATTTTAGATGGAGATATTCCCGTTTCCAACGAAATCATCACAGTTAAACAAATATCCACTTGCAGATTCTACAAAAAGAGTGTTTCCAAACTGCTCTATCCAAAGAAAGGTTCAACTCTGTTAGTTGAGGACACACATCACAAAGAAGTTTCTGAGAATGCTTCTGTCTAGATTTTAAATGAAGATATTCCCATTTCCAACGAAATCCTCAGAGCTGTCCCAATATCCACTTACAGATTCTACAAAAAGAGTGTTTCCAAACTGCTGTATCAAAAGAAATGTTCAACTCTGTTTGTGGAGGACACACATCACAAAGAAGTTTCTGAGAATGCTTCTGTCTAGATTTTACATGAAGATATTCCCGTTTCCTATGAAATCTTCACAGCTTTCCAAATATCCACTTGCAGATTCTACAAAAAGAGTGTTTCCAAACTGCTGTATCCAAAGAAAGGTTCATCTCTGTTAGTTGAGGACACACATCACAAAGAAGTTTCTGAGAATGCTTCTGTCTAGATTTTAAACGAAGATATTGCCGTTTCCAACGAAATCGTTAGGACTATCTAGATATCCAATTACACATTCCACAAAAAGAGTGTTTCCAAACTGCTCTATCAAAAGAAAGGTGCAACTCTGTTAGTTGAGGACACTCATCACAAAGACGTTTCTGAGAATGCTTCTGTCTAGATTTTATATGAAGATATTCCCGTTTCCAACGAAATCTTCATGGTTATCCAAACATCGACTTCCAGATTATACAAAAAGATTGTTTCCAAACTGCTCTATCAAAAGAAAGGTATAATTCTGTTAGTTGAGGACACACATCCCAAATAAGTTTCTGAGGATGCTTCTGTCTAGATTTTATGGGAAGATATTTCGTTTTTTACCATAGGCCCGAAAGCGCTCGAAATGTCCACTTCCAGACACTACAGAAAGAGGGTTTCAAACCTGCTATATGAAAGGGAATGTTCAGCTCTGTGACTTAAATGCAGATATCACAAAGTAGTTTCTGAAAGTGCTTCTGTCTAGATTTCAGATGAAGATATTCCCGTTTCCAATGAAATCATTAGAACTATCTAGATATCCACTTACAGATTCTACAAAAAGAGTGTTTCCAAAGTGCTCTGTCAAAAGAAAGGTTCAACTCTGTTAGTTGAGGACACTCCTCACAAAGAAGTTTCTGAGAATGCTTCTGTCTAGATTTTATATGAAGATATTCCCGTTTCCAACGAAATCTTCACAGTTATCCAAATATCCACTTGAAGATTCTACAAAAAGAGTGTTTCCAAACTGCTGTAGCAAGAGTAATTTTGCGCTCTGTTAGTTGAGGACACACATCACAAAGAAGTTTCTGAGAATGCTTCTGTCTAGGTTTTATACGAAGATATTACCGTTTCCAACGAAATCTTCACCGTTATCCAAATATCCACTTGCAGAATCTACAAAAAGAGTGTTTCCAAACTGCTATATCAAAAGAAAGGATCAACTCTGTTAGTTGAGGAAACACATCCCAAATAAGTTTCTGAGAATGCTTCTGTCTAGATTTTATGGGATGATATTTCCTTTTTCACCATAGGCCTGAAATCGCTCGAAATGTCCACTTCCAGATACTACAGAAAGACTGTTTCAAACCTACTCTATGAATGGAAATGTTCAGCTCTGTGACTTGAATGCAGATATCGCAAAGTAGTTTCAGACAGCGCTTCTGTCTAGATTTTAGATGAAGGTATTCCCGTTTCCAACGAAATCATCACAGTTATCCAAATATCCACTTACAAATTCTACAAAAAGAGTGTTTCCAAACTGCTCTATCCAAAGAAAGGTTCAACTCTGTTAGTTGAGGACACACATCACAAAGAAGTTTCTGAGAATGCTTCTGTCTAGATTTTAAATGAAGATATTCCCATTTCCAATGAAATCCTCATAGCAAACCCATTATAAACTTACAGATTCTACAAAAAGAGTGATTCCAAATTGCTGTATCAAAAGAAAGGTTGAACTCTGTTAGTTCAGGACACACATCACAAAGAAGTTTCTGAGAATGCTTCTGTCTAGATTTTACATGAAGATATTCCCGTTTCCTATGAAATCTTCACATCTTTCCAAATATCCACTTGCAGATTCTACAAAAAGAGTGTTTCCAAACTGCTGTATCAAAAGAAAGGTTCAACTCTCTTAGTTGAGGACACACATCCCAAATAAGTTTCTGAGAAATCTTCTGTCTCGTTTTTATGGGAGGATACTTCCTTTTTCACCGTAGGCCTGAAAGCGCTCGAAATGTCCACTTGCAGATACTGCAGAAAGAGTGTTTCAAACCTGCTCTATGAAACGGAATGTTCAGCTCTGAGGCTTGAATGCAGATATCACAAAGTAGTTTCTGACAGTGCTTCTGTCTAGATTTCAGAAGAAGATATTCCCGTTTCCAATGAAATCGTTAGAACTATCTTGATATCCACATACAGATTCTACAAAAAGAGTGTTTCCAAACTGCTCTAGAAAAAGAAAGGTTCAACTCTGTTAGTTGAGGACACTCATCACAAAGAAGTTTCTGAGAATGCTTCTGTCTGGATTTTATATGAAGATATTCCCGTTTCCAACGAAATCTTCACAGTTATCCAAACATCGACTTGCAGATTCTACAAAAAGAGTGTTTCCAAACTGCTCTATCAAAAGAAAGTTTCAACTCTGTTAGTTGAGGACACACATCCCAAATAAGTTTCTGAGAACGCTTCTGTGTAGATTTAAAGGGGAGATATTTCGTTTTTCACCATAGGCCCGAATGCGCTCGAAATGTCCACTTCCAGACACTACAGAAAGAGGGTTTCCAACCTGCTCTATGAAAGGGAATGTTCACCTCTGTGACTTGAATGCAGATATCACAAAGTAGTTTCTGACAGTGCTTCTGTCTAGAATTTAGATGAAGATATTCCCGTTTCCAACGAAATCCTTAGGACTATCTAGATATCCAATTACAGATTCCACAAAAAGAGTGTTTCCAAACTGCTCTATTAAAAGAAAGGTTCAACTCTGTAAGTTGAGGACACTCATCACAAAGAAGATTCTTAGAATGCTTTTGTAAAGGTTTTATATGAAGATATTCCCGTTTCCTATGAAATCTTCACAGTTATCCAAATATCCACTTGAAGATTCTACCAAAAGAGTGTTTCCAAACTGCTGTAGCAAAAGAAATGTTGAACTCTGTTAGTTGAGGACAAGCATCACAAAGAAGTTTCTGAGAATGCTTCTGTCAAGATTTTATATGAAGATATTACCGTTTCCAACGAAATCTTTACAGTTATCCAAATATCCACTTGCAGATTCTACAAAAAGAGTGTTTCCAAACTGCTATATCAAAAGAAATGATCAAGTCTGTTAGTGGAGTAAACTCATCCCAAATATGTTTCTTAGAATGCTTTTGTCTAGATTTTATGGGATGATATTTCCTTTTTCACCATAGGCCTGAAAGCGCTCGAAAAGTCCACTTCCAGATACTACAAAAAGACTGTTTCAAACCTACTCTATGAAAGGGAATGTTCAGCTCTGTGACTTGAATGCAGATATCACAAAGTAGTTTCTGACAGCCCTTCTGTCTAGATTTTAGATGAAGATATTCCCGTTTCCAACGAAATCATCACAGTTATCCAAATATCCACTTATAGATCCTACAAAAACAGTGTTTCCACACTGCTGTATCCAAAGAAAGGTTCAACTCTGTTAGTTGAGGACACACATCACAAAGAAGTTTCTGAGAATGCTTCTGTCTAGATTTTATATGAAGATATTCCCGTTTCCAATGAAATCTTCACAGTTATGCAAATATCCACTTGAAGATTCTACAAAAAGAGTGTTTCCAAACTGCTGTAGCAAAAGAAATGTTGAACTCTGTTAGTTGAGGACAAACATCACAAAGAAGTTTCTGAGAATGCTTCTGTCTAGATTTTAGATGGAGATATTCCCGTTTCCAACGAAATCATCACAGTTAAACAAATATCCACTTGCAGATTCTACAAAAAGAGTGTTTCCAAACTGCTCTATCCAAAGAAAGGTTCAACTCTGTTAGTTGAGGACACACATCACAAAGAAGTTTCTGAGAATGCTTCTGTCTAGATTTTAAATGAAGATATTCCCATTTCCAATGAAATCCTCATAGCAAACCCATTATAAACTTACAGATTCTACAAAAAGAGTGATTCCAAATTGCTGTATCAAAAGAAAGGTTGAACTCTGTTAGTTCAGGACACACATCACAAAGAAGTTTCTGAGAATGCTTCTGTCTAGATTTTACATGAAGACATTCCCGTTTCCTACGAAATCTTCACAACTTTCCAAATATCCTCTTGCAGATTCTACAAAAAGAGTGTTTCCAAACTGCTGTATCAAAAGAAAGGTTCAGCTCTCTTAGTTGACGACACACATCCCAAATAAGATTCTGAGAAAGCCTCTGTCTCGTTTTTATGGGAAGATACTTCCTTTTTCACCGTAGGCCTGAAAGCGCTCGAAATGTCCACTTCCAGATACTGCAGAAAGAGTGTTTCAAACCTGCTCTATGAAACGGCATGTTCAGCTCTGAGGCTTGAATGCAGATATCACAAAGTAGTTTCTGACAGTGCTTCTGTCTAGATTTTAGAAGAAGATATTCCCGTTTCCAATGAAATCGTTAGAACTATCTTGATATCCACATACAGATTCTACAAAAAGAGTTTTTCCAAACTGCTCTATAAAAAAAAAGGTTCAACTCTGTTAGTTGAGGACACTCATCACAAAGAAGTTTCTGAGAATGCTTCTGTCTAGATTTTATATGAAGATTTTCCCGTTTCCAATGAAATCTTCACAGTTATCCAAACATCGACTTGCAGATTCTACAAAAAGAGTGTTTCCAAACTGCTCTATCAAAAGAAAGTATCAACTCTGTTAGTTGAGGACACACATGCCAAATAAGTTTCGGAGAATGCTTCTGTGTAGATTTAATGGGGAGATATTTCGTTTTTCACCATAGGCCCGAATGCGCTCGAAATGTCCACTTCCAGACACTACAGAAAGAGGGTTTCCAACCTGCTCAATGAAAGGGAATGTTCAGCTCCGTGAGTTGAATGTAGATATCACAAAGTAGTTTCTGACAGTGCTTCTGTCTAGATTTCAGATGAAGATATTCCCGTTTCCAATGAAATCGTTAGAACTATCTAGATATCCACTTACAGATTCTACAAAAAGAGTGTTTCGAAAGTGCTCTGTCAAAAGAAAGGTTCAACTCTGTTAGTTGAGGACACTCATCACGAAGAAGTTTCTGAGAATGCTTTTGTCAAGATTTTATATGAAGGTATTCCCGTTTCCAACGAAATCTTCACAGTTATCCAAATATCCACTTGAAGATTCTACAAAAAGAGTGTTTCCAAACTGCTGTAGCAAAAGAAATGTTGAACTCTGTTAGTTGAGGACAAACATCACAAAGAGGTTTCTGAGAGAGCTTCTGTCAAGATTTTATATGAAGATATTACCGTTTCCAACGAAATCTTTACAGTTATCCAAATATCCACTTGCAGATTCTACAAAAAGAGTGTTTCCAAACTGCCATATCAAAAGAAATGATCAAGTCTGTTAGTGGAGTAAACTCATCCTAAATAAGTTTCTTAGAATGCTTTTGTCTAGATTTTATGGGATGATAATTCCTTTTTCACCATAGGCCTGAAAGCGCTCGAAATGTCCACTTCCAGATACTACAGAAAGACTGTTTCAAACCTACTCTATGAAAGGGAATGTTCAGCTCTGTGACTTGAATGCAGATATCACAAAGTAGTTTCTGACAGCCCTTCTGTCTAGATTTTAGATGAAGATATTCCCGTTTCCAACGAAATCATGACAGTTATCCAAATATCCACTTACAGATTCTACAAAAACAGTGTTTCCAAACTGCTGTATCCAAAGAAAGGTTCAACTCTGTTAGTTGAGGACACACATCACAAAGAAGTTTCTGAGAATGCTTCTGTCTAGATTTTATATGAAGATATTCCCGTTTCCAATGAAATCTTCACAGTTATGCAAATATCCACTTGAAGATTCTACAAAAAGAGTGTTTCCAAACTGCTGTAGCAAAAGAAATGTTGAACTCTGTTAGTTGAGGACAAACATCACAAAGAAGTTTCTGAGAATGCTTCTGTCTAGATTTTAGATGAAGATATTCCCGTTTCCAACAAAATCATCACAGTTAAACAAATATCCACTTACAGATTCTACAAAAAGAGTGTTTCCAAACTGCTCTATCCAAAGAAAGGTTCAACTCTGTTAGTTGAGGACACACATCAGAAAGAAGTTTCTGAGAATGCTTCTGTCTAGATTTTAAATGAAGATATTCTCGTTTCCAACGAAATCCTCAGAGCTGTCCCAATATCCACTTACAGATTCTACAAAAAGATTGTTTCCAAACTGCTGTATCAAAAGAAAGGTTCAACTCTGTTAGTTGAGGACACACATCACAAAGAAGTTTCTGAGAATGCTTCTGTCTAGATTTTACATGAAGATATTCCCGTTTCCTATGAAATCTTCACATCTTTCCAAATATCCACTTGCAGATTCTACAAAAAGAGTGTTTCCAAACTGCTGTATCAAAAGAAAGGTTCAACTCTCTTAGTTGAGGACACACATCCCAAATAACTTTCTGAGAAATCCTCTGTCTCGTTTTTATGGGAAGATACTTCCTTTTTCACCGTAGGCCTGAAAGCGCTCGAAATGTCCACTTGCAGATACTGCAGAAAGAGTGTTTCAAACCTGCTCTATGAAACGGAATGTTCAGCTCTGAGGCTTGAATGCAGATATCACAAAGTAGTTTCTGACAGTGCTTCTGTCTAGATTTTAGAAGATATTCAGGTTTCCAATGAAATCGTTAGAACTATCTTGATATCCACATACAGATTCTACAAAAAGAGTGTTTCCAAACTGCTCTATAAAAAGAAAGTTTCATCTCTATTAGTTGAGGACACTCATCACAAAGAAGTTTCTGAGAATGCTTCTGTCTAGATTTTATATGAAGATATTCCCGTTTCCAACGAAATCTTCACAGTTATCCAAATATCGACTTGCAGATTCTACAAAAAGAGTGTTTCCAAACTGCTCTATCAAAAGAAAGTTTCAACTCTGTTAGTTGAGGACACACATGACAAATAAGTTTCGGAGAATGCTTCTGTGTAGATTTAACGGGGAGATATTTCGTTTTTCACCATAGGCCCGAATGCGCTCGAAATGTCCACTTCCAGACACTACAGAAAGAGGGTTGCCAACCTGCTCTATGAAAGGGAATGTTCAGCTCCGTGAATTGAATGCAGATTTCACAAAGTAGTTTCTGACAGTGCTTCTGTCTAGATTTCAGATGAAGATATTCCCGTTTCCAATGAAATCGTTAGAACTATCTAGATATCCACTTACAGATTCTACAAAAAGAGTGTTTCGAAAGTTCTCTGTCAAAAGAAAGGTTCAACTCTGTTAGTTGAGGACACTCATCACGAAGAAGTTTCTGAGAATGCTTTTGTCAAGATTTTATATGAAGATATTCCCGTTTCCTATGAAATCTTCACAGTTATCCAAATATCCACTTGCAGATTCTACAAAAAGAGTGTTTCCAAACTGCTGTAGCAAAAGAAATGTTGAACTCTGTTAGTTGAGGACAAACATCACAAAGAAGTTTCTGAGAATGCTTCTGTCAAGATTTTATATGAAGATATTATCGTTTCCAACGAAATCTTCACAGTTATCCAAATATCCACTTGCAGATTCTACAAAAAGAGTGTTTCCAAACTGCTATATCAAAAGAAATGATCAAGTCTGTTAGTGGAGTAAACTCATCCTAAATATGTTTCTTAGAATGCTTCTGTCTAGATTTTATGGGATGATACTTCCTTTTTCACCATAGGCCTGAAAGCGCTCGAAATGTCCACTTCCAGATACTACAGAAAGACTGTTTCAAACCTACTCTATGAAAGGGAATGTTCAGCTCTGTGACTTGAATGCAGATATCACAAAGTAGTTTCTGACAGCCCTTCTGTCTAGATTTTAGATGAAGATATTCCCGTTTCCAACGAAATCATCACAGTTATCCAAATATCCACTTACAGATTCTACAAAAACAGTTTCCAAACTGCTGTATCCAAAGAAAGGTTCAACTCTGTTAGTTGAGGAAACACATCACAAAGAAGTTTCTGAGAATGCTTCTGTCTAGATTTTATATGAAGATATTCCCGTTTCCAATGAAATCTTCACAGTTAGGCAAATATCCACTTGAAGATTCTACAAAAAGAGTGTTTCCAAACTGCTGTAGCAAAAGAAATGTTGAACTCTGTTAGTTGAGGACAAACATCACAAAGAAGTTTCTGAGAATGCTTCTGTCTAGATTTTAGATGAAGATATTCCCGTTTCCAACGAAATCCTCAGAGCTCTCCCAATATCCACTTACAGATTCTACAAAAAGAGTGTTTCCAAACTGCTGTAGCAAAAGAAAGGTTCAACTCTGTTAGTTGAGGACACACATCACAAAGAAGTTTCTGAGAATGCTTCTGTCTAGATTTTACATGAAGATATTCCCGTTTCCTATGAAATCTTCACAGCTTTCCAAATATCCACTTGCAGATTCTACAAAAAGAGTGTTTCCAAACTGCTGTATCAAAAGAAAGGTTCAACTCTCTTAGTTGAGGACACACATCCCAAATAAGTTTCTGAGAAATCTTCTGTCTCGTTTTTATGGGAGGATACTTCCTTTTTCACCGTAGGCCTGAAA
Source organism: Gorilla gorilla gorilla (assembly GCF_029281585.2). NCBI lineage: Eukaryota > Metazoa > Chordata > Mammalia > Primates > Hominidae > Gorilla > Gorilla gorilla. Next base: position 20,240,315 of record NC_073237.2, read on the forward strand.
GCCCTCGAAATGTCCACTTGCAGATACTGCAGAAAGAGTGTTTCAAACCTGCTCTATGAAACGGAATGTTCAGCTCTGAGGCTTGAATGCAGATATCACAAAGTAGTTTCTGACAGTGCTTCTGTCTAGATTTCAGAAGAAGATATTCCCGTTTCCAATGAAATCGTTAGAACTATCTTGATATCCACATACAGATTCTACAAAAAGAGTGTTTCCAAACTGCTCTAGAAAAAGAAAGGTTCAACTCTGTTAGTTGAGGACACTCATCACAAAGAAGTTTCTGAGAATGCTTCTGTCTAGATTTTATATGAAGATATTCCCGTTTCCAACGAAATCTTCACAGTTATCCAAACATCGACTTGCAGATTCTACAAAAAGAGTGTTTCCAAACTCCTCTATCAAAAGAAAGTTTCAACTCTGTTAGTTGAGGACACACATCCCAAATAAGTTTCTGAGAACGCTTCTGTGTAGATTTAAATGGGAGATATTTCGTTTTTCACCATAGGCCCGAATGCGCTCGAAATGTCCACTTCCAGACACTACAGAATGAGGGTTTCCAACCTGCTCTATGAAAGGGAATGTTCACCTCTGTGACTTGAATGCAGATATCACAAAGTAGTTTCTGACAGTGCTTCTGTCTAGAATTTAGATGAAGATATTCCCGTTTCCAACGAAATCCTTAGGACTATCTAGATATCCAATTACAGATTCCACAAAAAGAGTGTTTCCAAACTGCTCTATTAAAAGAAAGGTTCAACTCTGTAAGTTGAGGACACTCATCACAAAGAAGTTTCTGAGAATGCTTTTGTAAAGGTTTTATATGAAGATATTCCCGTTTCCTATGAAATCTTCACAGTTATCCAAATATCCACTTGAAGATTCTACAAAAAGAGTGTTTCCAAACTGCTGTAGCAAAAGAAATGTTGAACTCTGTTAGTTGAGGACAAACATCACAAAGAAGTTTCTGAGAATGCTTCTGTCAAGATTTTATATGAAGATATTACCGTTTCCAACGAAATCTTTACAGTTATCCAAATATCCACTTGCAGATTCTACAAAAAGAGTGTTTCCAAACTGCTATATCAAAAGAAATGATCAAGTCTGTTAGTGGAGTAAACTCATCCCAAATATGTTTCTTAGAATGCTTTTGTCTAGATTTTATGGGATGATATTTCCTTTTTCACCATAGGCCTGAAAGCGCTCGAAAAGTCCACTTCCAGATACTACAAAAAGACTGTTTCAAACCTACTCTATGAAAGGGAATGTTCAGCTCTGTGACTTGAATGCAGATATCACAAAGTAGTTTCTGACAGCCCTTCTGTCTAGATTTTAGATGAAGATATTCCCGTTTCCAACGAAATCATCACAGTTATCCAAATATCCACTTATAGATTCTACAAAAACAGTGTTTCCACACTGCTGTATCCAAAGAAAGGTTCAACTCTGTTAGTTGAGGACACACATCACAAAGAAGTTTCTGAGAATGCTTCTGTCTAGATTTTATATGAAGATATTCCCGTTTCCAATGAAATCTTCACAGTTATGCAAATATCCACTTGAAGATTCTACAAAAAGAGTGTTTCCAAACTGCTGTAGCAAAAGAAATGTTGAACTCTGTTAGTTGAGGACAAACATCACAAAGAAGTTTCTGAGAATGCTTCTGTCTAGATTTTAGATGGAGATATTCCCGTTTCCAACGAAATCATCACAGTTAAACAAATATCCACTTGCAGATTCTACAAAAAGAGTGTTTCCAAACTGCTCTATCCAAAGAAAGGTTCAACTCTGTTAGTTGAGGACACACATCACAAAGAAGTTTCTGAGAATGCTTCTGTCTAGATTTTAAATGAAGATTTTCCCATTTCCAACGAAATCCTCAGAGCTGTCCCAATATCCACTTACAGATTCTACAAAAAGAGTGTTTCCAAACTGCTGTATCAAAAGAAAGGTTCATCTCTGTTAGTTGAGGACACTCATCACAAAGAAGTTTCTGAGAATGCTTCTGTCTATATTTTATATGAAGATTTTCCCGTTTCCAATGAAATCTTCACAGTTATCCAAACATCGACTTGCAGATTCTACAAAAAGAGTGTTTCCAAACTGCTCTATCAAAAGAAAGTATCAACTCTGTTAGTTGAGGACACACATGCCAAATAAGTTTCGGAGAATGCTTCTGTGTAGATTTAATGGGGAGATATTTCGTTTTTCACCATAGGCCCGAATGCGCTCGAAATGTCCACTTCCAGACACTACAGAAAGAGGGTTTCCAACCTGCTCAATGAAAGGGAATGTTCAGCTCCGTGAGTTGAATGTAGATATCACAAAGTAGTTTCTGACAGTGCTTCTGTCTAGATTTCAGATGAAGATATTCCCGTTTCCAATGAAATCGTTAGAACTATCTAGATATCCACTTACAGATTCTACAAAAAGAGTGTTTCGAAAGTGCTCTGTCAAAAGAAAGGTTCAACTCTGTTAGTTGAGGACACTCATCGCGAAGAAGTTTCTGAGAATGCTTTTGTCAAGATTTTATATGAAGGTATTCCCGTTTCCAACGAAATCTTCACAATTATCCAAATATCCACTTGAAGATTCTACAAAAAGAGTGTTTCCAAACTGCTGTAGCAAAAGAAATGTTGAACTCTGTTAGTTGAGGACAAACATCACAAAGAGGTTTCTGAGAAAGCTTCTGTCAAGATTTTATATGAAGATATTACCTTTTCCAACGAAATCTTTACAGTTATCCAAATATCCACTTGCAGATTCTACAAAAAGAGTGTTTCCAAACTGCCATATCAAAAGAAATGATCAAGTCTGTTAGTGGAGTAAACTCATCCTAAATAAGTTTCTTAGAATGCTTTTGTCTAGATTTTATGGGATGATAATTCCTTTTTCACCATAGGCCTGAAAGCGCTCGAAATGTCCACTTCCAGATACTACAGAAAGACTGTTTCAAACCTACTCTATGAAAGGGAATGTTCAGCTCTGTGACTTGAATGCAGATATCACAAAGTAGTTTCTGACAGCCCTTCTGTCTAGATTTTAGATGAAGATATTCCCGTTTCCAACGAAATCATCACAGTTATCCAAATATCCACTTACAGATTCTACAAAAACAGTGTTTCCAAACTGCTGTATCCAAAGAAAGGTTCAACTCTGTTAGTTGAGGACACACATCACAAAGAAGTTTCTGAGAATGCTTCTGTCTAGATTTTATATGAAGATATTCCCGTTTCCAATGAAATCTTCACAGTTATGCAAATATCCACTTGAAGATTCTACAAAAAGAGTGTTTCCAAACTGCTGTAGCAAAAGAAATGTTGAACTCTGTTAGTTGAGGACAAACATCACAAAGAAGTTTCTGAGAATGCTTCTGTCTAGATTTTAGATGAAGATATTCCCGTTTCCAACAAAATCATCACAGTTAAACAAATATCCACTTACAGATTCTACAAAAAGAGTGTTTCCAAACTGCTCTATCCAAAGAAAGGTTCAACTCTGTTAGTTGAGGACACACATCAGAAAGAAGTTTCTGAGAATGCTTCTGTCTAGATTTTAAATGAAGATATTCCCGTTTCCAACGAAATCCTCAGAGCTGTCCCAATATCCACTTACAGATTCTACAAAAAGAGTGTTTCCAAACTGCTGTATCAAAAGAAAGGTTCAACTCTGTTAGTTGAGGACAAACATCACAAAGAAGTTTCTGAGAATGCTTCTGTCTAGATTTTACATGAAGATATTCCCGTTTCCTATGAAATCTTCACATCTTTCCAAATATCCACTTGCAGATTCTACAAAAAGAGTGTTTCCAAACTGCTGTATCAAAAGAAAGGTTCAACTCTCTTAGTTGAGGACACACATCCCAAATAAGTTTCTGAGAAATCCTCTGTCTCGTTTTTATGGGAAGATACTTCCTTTTTCACCGTAGGCCTGAAAGCGCTCGAAATGTCCACTTGCAGATACTGCAGAAAGAGTGTTTCAAACCTGCTCTATGAAACGGAATGTTCAGCTCTGAGGCTTGAATGCAGATATCACAAAGTAGTTTCTGACAGTGCTTCTGTCTAGATTTTAGAAGATATTCCCGTTTCCAATGAAATCGTTAGAACTATCTTGATATCCACATACAGATTCTACAAAAAGAGTGTTTCCAAACTGCTCTATAAAAAGAAAGTTTCATCTCTATTAGTTGAGGACACTCATCACAAAGAAGTTTCTGAGAATGCTTCTGTCTAGATTTTATATGAAGATATTCCCGTTTCCAACGAAATCTTCACAGTTATCCAAATATCGACTTGCAGATTCTACAAAAAGAGTGTTTCCAAACTGCTCTATCAAAAGAAAGTTTCAAATCTGTTAGTTGAGGACACACATGACAAATAAGTTTCGGAGAATGCTTCTGTGTAGATTTAATGGGGAGATATTTCGTTTTTCACCATAGGCCCGAATGCGCTCGAAATGTCCACTTCCAGACACTACAGAAAGAGGGTTGCCAACCTGCTCTATGAAAGGGAATGTTCAGCTCCGTGAATTGAATGCAGATTTCACAAAGTAGTTTCTCACAGTGCTTCTGTCTAGATTTCAGATGAAGATATTCCCGTTTCCCATGAAATCGTTAGAACTATCTAGATATCCACTTACAGATTCTACAAAAAGAGTGTTTCGAAAGTGCTCTGTCAAAAGAAAGGTTCAACTCTGTTAGTTGAGGACACTCATCACGAAGAAGTTTCTGAGAATGCTTTTGTCAAGATTTTATATGAAGATATTCCGGTTTCCTATGAAATCTTCACAGTTATCCAAATATCCACTTGAAGATTCTACAAAAAGAGTGTTTCCAAACTGCTGTAGCAAAAGAAATGTTGAACTCTGTTAGTTGAGGACAAACATCACAAAGAAGTTTCTGAGAATGCTTCTGTCAAGATTTTATATGAAGATATTACCGTTTCCAACGAAATCTTCACAGTTATCCAAATATCCACTTGCAGATTCTACAAAAAGAGTGTTTCCAAACTGCTATATCAAAAGAAATGATCAAGTCTGTTAGTGGAGTAAACTCATCCTAAATAAGTTTCTTAGAATGCTTCTGTCTAGATTTTATGGGATGATACTTCCTTTTTCACCATAGGCCTGAAGGCGCTCGAAATGTCCACTTCCAGATACTACAGAAAGACTGTTTCAAACCTACTCTATGAAAGGGAATGTTCAGCTCTGTGACTTGAATGCAGATATCACAAAGTAGTTTCTGACAGCCCTTCTGTCTAGATTTTAGATGAAGATATTCCCGTTTCCAACGAAATCATCACAGTTATCCAAATATCCACTTACAGATTCTACAAAAACAGTTTCCAAACTGCTGTATCCAAAGAAAGGTTCAACTCTGTTAGTTGAGGAAACACATCACAAAGAAGTTTCTGAGAATGCTTCTGTCTAGATTTTATATGAAGATATTCCCGTTTCCAATGAAATCTTCACAGTTAGGCAAATATCCACTTGAAGATTCTACAAAAAGAGTGTTTCCAAACTGCTGTAGCAAAAGAAATGTTGAACTCTGTTAGTTGAGGACAAACATCACAAAGAAGTTTCTGAGAATGCTTCTGTCTAGATTTTAGATGAAGATATTCCCGTTTCCAACGAAATCCTCAGAGCTCTCCCAATATCCACTTACAGATTCTACAAAAAGAGTGTTTCCAAAGTGCTCTGTCAAAAGAAAGGTTCAACTCTGTTAGTTGAGGACACACATCACAAAGAAGTTTCTGAGAATGCTTCTGTCTAGATTTTACATGAAGATATTCCCGTTTCCTATGAAATCTTCACAGCTTTCCAAATATCCACTTGCAGATTCTACAAAAAGAGTGTTTCCAAACTGCTGTATCAAAAGAAAGGTTCAACTCTCTTAGTTGAGGACACACATCCCAAATAAGTTTCTGAGAAATCTTCTGTCTCGTTTTTATGGGAGGATACTTCCTTTTTCACCGTAGGCCTGAAAGCGCACGAAATGTCCACTTGCAGATACTGCAGAAAGAGTGTTTCAAACCTGCTCTATGAAACGGAATGTTCAGCTCTGAGGCTTGAATGCAGATATCACAAAGTAGTTTCTGACAGTGCTTCTGTCTAGATTTCAGAAGAAGATATTCCCGTTTCCAATGAAATCGTTAGAACTATCTTGATATCCACATACAGATTCTACAAAAAGAGTGTTTCCAAACTGCTCTAGAAAAAGAAAGGTTCAACTCTGTTAGTTGAGGACACTCATCACAAAGAAGTTTCTGAGAATGCTTCTGTCTAGATTTTATATGAAGATATTCCCGTTTCCAACGAAATCTTCACAGTTATCCAAACATCGACTTGCAGATTCTACAAAAAGAGTGTTTCCAAACTGCTCTATCAAAAGAAAGTTTCAACTCTGTTAGTTGAGGACACACATCCCAAATAAGTTTCTGAGAACGCTTCTGTGTAGATTTAAAGGGGAGATATTTCGTTTTTCACCATAGGCCCGAATGCGCTCGAAATGTCCACTTCCAGACACTACAGAATGAGGGTTTCCAACCTGCTCTATGAAAGGGAATGTTCACCTCTGTGACTTGAATGCAGATATCACAAAGTAGTTTCTGACAGTGCTTCTGTCTAGAATTTAGATGAAGATATTCCCGTTTCCAACGAAATCCTTAGGACTATCTAGATATCCAATTACAGATTCCACAAAAAGAGTGTTTCCAAACTGCTCTATTAAAAGAAAGGTTCAACTCTGTAAGTTGAGGACACTCATCACAAAGAAGTTTCTGAGAATGCTTTTGTAAAGGTTTTATATGAAGATATTCCCGTTTCCTATGCAATCTTCACAGTTATCCAAATATCCACTTGAAGATTCTACCAAAAGAGTGTTTCCAAACTGCTGTAGCAAAAGAAATGTTGAACTCTGTTAGTTGAGGACAAACATCACAAAGAAGTTTCTGAGAATGCTTCTGTCAAGATTTTATATGAAGATATTACCGTTTCCAATGAAATCTTTACAGTTATCCAAATATCCACTTGCAGATTCTACAAAAAGAGTGTTTCCAAACTGCTATATCAAAAGAAATGATCAAGTCTGTTAGTGGAGTAAACTCATCCCAAATATGTTTCTTAGAATGCTTTTGTCTAGATTTTATGGGATGATATTTCCTTTTTCACCATAGGCCTGAAAGCGCTCGAAAAGTCCACTTCCAGATACTACAAAAAGACTGTTTCAAACCTACTCTATGAAAGGGAATGTTCAGCTCTGTGACTTGAATGCAGATATCACAAAGTAGTTTCTGACAGCCCTTCTGTCTAGATTTTAGATGAAGATATTCCCGTTTCCAACGAAATCATCACAGTTATCCAAATATCCACTTATAGATTCTACAAAAACAGTGTTTCCACACTGCTGTATCCAAAGAAAGGTTCAACTCTGTTAGTTGAGGACACACATCACAAAGAAGTTTCTGAGAATGCTTCTGTCTAGATTTTATATGAAGATATTCCCGTTTCCAATGAAATCTTCACAGTTATGCAAATATCCACTTGAAGATTCTACAAAAAGAGTGTTTCCAAACTGCTGTAGCAAAAGAAATGTTGAACTCTGTTAGTTGAGGACAAACATCACAAAGAAGTTTCTGAGAATGCTTCTGTCTAGATTTTAGATGGAGATATTCCCGTTTCCAACGAAATCATCACAGTTAAACAAATATCCACTTGCAGATTCTACAAAAAGAGTGTTTCCAAACTGCTCTATCCAAAGAAAGGTTCAACACTGTTAGTTGAGGACACACATCACAAAGAAGTTTCTGAGAATGCTTCTGTCTAGATTTTAAATGAAGATTTTCCCATTTCCAACGAAATCCTCAGAGCTGTCCCAATATCCACTTACAGATTCTACAAAAAGAGTGTTTCCAAACTGCTGTATCAAAAGAAAGGTTCAACTCTGTTAGTTGAGGTCACTCATCACAAAGAAGTTTCTGAGAATGCTTCTGTCTAGATTTTATATGAAGATTTTCCCGTTTCCAATGAAATCTTCACAGTTATCCAAACATCGACTTGCAGATTCTACAAAAAGAGTGTTTCCAAACTGCTCTATCAAAAGAAAGTATCAACTCTGTTAGTTGAGGACACACATGCCAAATAAGTTTCGGAGAATGCTTCTGTGTAGATTTAATGGGGAGATATTTCGTTTTTCACCATAGGCCCGAATGCGCTCGAAATGTCCACTTCCAGACACTACAGAAAGAGGGTTTCCAACCTGCTCAATGAAAGGGAATGTTCAGCTCCGTGAGTTGAATGTAGATATCACAAAGTAGTTTCTGACAGTGCTTCTGTCTAGATTTCAGATGAAGATATTCCCGTTTCCAATGAAATCGTTAGAACTATCTAGATATCCACTTACAGATTCTACAAAAAGAGTGTTTCGAAAGTGCTCTGTCAAAAGAAAGGTTCAACTCTGTTAGTTGAGGACACTCATCACGAAGAAGTTTCTGAGAATGCTTTTGTCAAGATTTTATATGAAGGTATTCCCGTTTCCAACGAAATCTTCACAGTTATCCAAATATCCACTTGAAGATTCTACAAAAAGAGTGTTTCCAAACTGCTGTAGCAAAAGAAATGTTGAACTCTGTTAGTTGAGGACAAACATCACAAAGAGGTTTCTGAGAAAGCTTCTGTCAAGATTTTATATGAAGATATTACCGTTTCCAACGAAATCTTTACAGTTATCCAAATATCCACTTGCAGATTCTACAAAAAGAGTGTTTCCAAACTGCCATATCAAAAGAAATGATAAAGTCCGTTAGTGGAGTAAACTCATCCTAAATAAGTTTCTTAGAATGCTTTTGTCTAGATTTTATGGGATGATAATTCCTTTTTCACCATAGGCCTGAAAGCGCTCGAAATGTCCACTTCCAGATACAACAGAAAGACTGTTTCAAACCTACTCTATGAAAGGGAATGTTCAGCTCTGTGACTTGAATGCAGATATCACAAAGTAGTTTCTGACAGCCCTTCTGTCTAGATTTTAGATGAAGATATTCCCGTTTCCAACGAAATCATGACAGTTATCCAAATATCCACTTACAGATTCTACAAAAACAGTGTTTCCAAACTGCTGTATCCAAAGAAAGGTTCAACTCTGTTAGTTGAGGACACACATCACAAAGAAGTTTCTGAGAATGCTTCTGTCTAGATTTTACATGAAGATATTCCCGTTTCCAATGAAATCTTCACAGTTATGCAAATATCCACTTGAAGATTCTACAAAAAGAGTGTTTCCAAACTGCTGTAGCAAAAGAAATGTTGAACTCTGTTAGTTGAGGACAAACATCACAAAGAAGTTTCTGAGAATGCTTCTGTCTAGATTTTAGATGAAGATATTCCCGTTTCCAACGAAATCATCACAGTTAAACAAATATCCACTTGCAGATTCTACAAAAAGAGTGTTTCCAAACTGCTCTATCCAAAGAAAGGTTCAACTCTGTTAGTTGAGGACACACATCAGAAAGAAGTTTCTGAGAATGCTTCTGTCTAGATTTTAAATGAAGATATTCCCGTTTCCAACGAAATCCTCAGAGCTGTCCCAATATCCACTTACAGATTCTACAAAAAGAGTGTTTCCAAACTGCTGTATCAAAAGAAAGGTTCAACTCTGTTAGTTGAGGACACACATCACAAAGAAGTTTCTGAGAATGCTTCTGTCTAGATTTTACATGAAGATATTCCCGTTTCCTATGAAATCTTCACATCTTTCCAAATATCCACTTGCAGATTCTACAAAAAGAGTGTTTCCAAACTGCTGTATCAAAAGAAAGGTTCAACTCTCTTAGTTGAGGACACACATCCCAAATAAGTTTCTGAGAAATCCTCTGTCTCGTTTTTATGGGAAGATACTTCCTTTTTCACCGTAGGCCTGAAAGCGCTCGAAATGTCCACTTGCAGATACTGCAGAAAGAGTGTTTCAAACCTGCTCTATGAAACGGAATGTTCAGCTCTGAGGCTTGAATGCAGATATCACAAAGTAGTTTCTGACAGTGCTTCTGTCTAGATTTTAGAAGATATTCAGGTTTCCAATGAAATCGTTAGAACTATCTTGATATCCACATACAGATTCTACAAAAAGAGTGTTTCCAAACTGCTCTATAAAAAGAAAGTTTCATCTCTATTAGTTGAGGACACTCATCACAAAGAAGTTTCTGAGAATGCTTCTGTCTAGATTTTATATGAAGATATTCCCGTTTCCAACGAAATCTTCACAGTTATCCAAATATCGACTTGCAGATTCTACAAAAAGAGTGTTTCCAAACTGCTCTATCAAAAGAAAGTTTCAACTCTGTTAGTTGAGGACACACATGACAAATAAGTTTCGGAGAATGCTTCTGTGTAGATTTAATGGGGAGATATTTCGTTTTTCACCATAGGCCCGAATGCGCTCGAAATGTCCACTTCCAGACACTACAGAAAGAGGGTTGCCAACCTGCTCTATGAAAGGGAATGTTCAGCTCCGTGAATTGAATGCAGATTTCACAAAGTAGTTTCTGACAGTGCTTCTGTCTAGATTTCAGATGAAGATATTCCCGTTTCCCATGAAATCGTTAGAACTATCTAGATATCCACTTACAGATTCTACAAAAAGAGTGTTTCGAAAGTGCTCTGTCAAAAGAAAGGTTCAACTCTGTTAGTTGAGGACACTCATCACGAAGAAGTTTCTGAGAATGCTTTTGTCAAGATTTTATATGAAGATATTCCCGTTTCCTATGAAATCTTCACAGTTATCCAAATATCCACTTGAAGATTCTACAAAAAGAGTGTTTCCAAACTGCTGTAGCAAAAGAAATGTAGAACTCTGTTAGTTGAGGACAAACATCACAAAGAAGTTTCTGAGAATGCTTCTGTCAAGATTTTATATGAAGATATTACCGTTTCCAACGAAATCTTCACAGTTATCCAAATATCCACTTGCAGATTCTACAAAAAGAGTGTTTCCAAACTGCTATATCAAAAGAAATGATCAAGTCTGTTAGTGGAGTAAACTCATCCTAAATAAGTTTCTTAGAATGCTTCTGTCTAGATTTTATGGGATGATACTTCCTTTTTCACCATAGGCCTGAAAGCGCTCGAAATGTCCACTTCCAGATACTACAGAAAGACTGTTTCAAACCTACTCTATGAAAGGGAATGTTCAGCTCTGTGACTTGAATGCAGATATCACAAAGTAGTTTCTGACAGCCCTTCTGTCTAGATTTTAGATGAAGATATTCCCGTTTCCAACGAAATCATCACAGTTATCCAAATATCCACTTACAGATTCTACAAAAACAGTTTCCAAACTGCTGTATCCAAAGAAAGGTTCAACTCTGTTAGTTGAGGAAACACATCACAAAGAAGTTTCTGAGAATGCTTCTGTCTAGATTTTATATGAAGATATTCCCGTTTCCAATGAAATCTTCACAGTTAGGCAAATATCCACTTGAAGATTCTACAAAAAGAGTGTTTCCAAACTGCTGTAGCAAAAGAAATGTTGAACTCTGTTAGTTGAGGACAAACATCACAAAGAAGTTTCTGAGAATGCTTCTGTCTAGATTTTAGATGAAGATATTCCCGTTTCCAATGAAATCATTAGAACTATCTAGATATCCACTTACAGATTCTACAAAAAGAGTGTTTCCAAAGTGCTCTGTCAAAAGAAAGGTTCAACTCTGTTAGTTGAGGACACTCCTCACAAAGAAGTTTCTGAGAATGCTTCTGTCTAGATTTTATATGAAGATATTCCCGTTTCCAACGAAATCTTCACAGTTATCCAAATATCCACTTGAAGATTCTACAAAAAGAGTGTTTCCAAACTGCTGTAGCAAGAGTAATTTTGCGCTCTGTTAGTTGAGGACACACATCACAAAGAAGTTTCTGAGAATGCTTCTGTCTAGGTTTTATACGAAGATATTACCGTTTCCAACGAAATCTTCACAGTTAATCCAAATATCCACTTGCAGAATCTACAAAAAGAGTGTTTCCAAACTGCTATATCAAAAGAAAGGATCAACTCTGTTAGTTGAGGAAACACATCCCAAATAAGTTTCTGAGAATGCTTCTGTCTAGATTTTATGGGATGATATTTCCTTTTTCACCATAGGCCTGAAATCGCTCGAAATGTCCACTTCCAGATACTACAGAAAGACTGTTTCAAACCTACTCTATGAATGGAAATGTTCAGCTCTGTGACTTGAATGCAGATATCGCAAAGTAGTTTCAGACAGCGCTTCTGTCTAGATTTTAGATGAAGGTATTCCCGTTTACAACGAAATCATCACAGTTATCCAAATATCCACTTACATATTCTACAAAAAGAGTGTTTCCAAACTGCTCTATCCAAAGAAAGGTTCAACTCTGTTAGTTGAGGACACACATCACAAAGAAGTTTCTGAGAATGCTTCTGTCTAGATTTTAAATGAAGATATTCCCATTTCCAATGAAATCCTCATAGCAAACCCATTATAAACTTACAGATTCTACAAAAAGAGTGATTCCAAATTGCTGTATCAAAAGAAAGGTTGAACTCTGTTAGTTGAGGACAAACATCACAAAGAAGTTTCTGAGAATGCTTCTGTCTAGATTTTAGATGAAGATATTCCCGTTTCCAACGAAATCCTCAGAGCTCTCCCAATATCCACTTACAGATTCTACAAAAAGAGTGTTTCCAAACTGCTGTAGCAAAAGAAAGGTTCAACTCTGTTAGTTGAGGACACGCATCACAAAGAAGTTTCTGAGAATGCTTCTGTCTAGATTTTACATGAAGATATTCCCGTTTCCTATGAAATCTTCACAGCTTTCCAAATATCCACTTGCAGATTCTACAAAAAGAGTGTTTCCAAACTGCTGTATCAAAAGAAAGGTTCAACTCTCTTAGGTGAGGACACACATCCCAAATAAGTTTCTGAGAAATCTCCTGTCTCGTTTTTATGGGAGGATACTTCCTTTTTCACCGTAGGCCTGAAAGCGCTCGAAATGTCCACCTGCAGATACTGCAGAAAGAGTATTTCAAACCTGCTCTATGAAACGGAATGTTCAGCTCTGAGGCTTGAATGCAGATATCACAAAGTAGTTTCTGACAGTGCTTCTGTCTAGATTTCAGAAGAAGATATTCCCGTTTCCAATGAAATCGTTAGAACTATCTTGATATCCACATACAGATTCTACAAAAAGAGTGTTTCCAAACTGCTCTAGAAAAAGAAAGGTTCAACTCTGTTAGTTGAGGACACTCATCACAAAGAAGTTTCTGAGAATGCTTCTGTCTAGATTTTATATGAAGATATTCCCGTTTCCAACGAAATCTTCACAGTTATCCAAACATCGACTTGCAGATTCTACAAAAAGAGTGTTTCCAAACTGCTCTATCAAAAGAAAGTTTCAACTCTGTTAGTTGAGGGCACACATCCCAAATAAGTTTCTGAGAACGCTTCTGTGTAGATTTAAAGGGGAGATATTTCGTTTTTCACCATAGGCCCGAATGCGCTCGAAATGTCCACTTCCAGACACTACAGAATGAGGGTTTCCAACCTGCTCTATGAAAGGGAATGTTCACCTCTGTGACTTGAATGCAGATATCACAAAGTAGTTTCTGACAGTGCTTCTGTCTAGAATTTAGATGAAGATATTCCCGTTTCCAACGAAATCCTTAGGACTATCTAGATATCCAATTACAGATTCCACAAAAAGAGTGTTTCCAAACTGCTCTATTAAAAGAAAGGTTCAACTCTGTAAGTTGAGGACACTCATCACAAAGAAGTTTCTGAGAATGCTTTTGTAAAGGTTTTATATGAAGATATTCCCGTTTCCTATGAAATCTTCACAGTTATCCAAATATCCACTTGAAGATTCTACCAAAAGAGTGTTTCCAAACTGCTGTAGCAAAAGAAATGTTGAACTCTGTTAGTTGAGGACAAACATCACAAAGAAGTTTCTGAGAATGCTTCTGTCAAGATTTTATATGAAGATATTACCGTTTCCAACGAAATCTTTACAGTTATCCAAATATCCACTTGCAGATTCTACAAAAAGAGTGTTTCCAAACTGCTATATCAAAAGAAATGATCAAGTCTGTTAGTGGAGTAAACTCATCCCAAATATGTTTCTTAGAATGCTTTTGTCTAGATTTTATGGGATGATATTTCCTTTTTCACCATAGGCCTGAAAGCGCTCGAAAAGTCCACTTCCAGATACTACAAAAAGACTGTTTCAAACCTACTCTATGAAAGGGAATGTTCAGCTCTGTGACTTGAATGCAGATATCACAAAGTAGTTTCTGACAGCCCTTCTGTCTAGATTTTAGATGAAGATATTCCCGTTTCCAACGAAATCATCACAGTTATCCAAATATCCACTTATAGATTCTACAAAAACAGTGTTTCCACACTGCTGTATCCAAAGAAAGGTTCAACTCTGTTAGTTGAGGACACACATCACAAAGAAGTTTCTGAGAATGCTTCTGTCTAGATTTTATATGAAGATATTCCCGTTTCCAATGAAATCTTCACAGTTATGCAAATATCCACTTGAAGATTCTACAAAAAGAGTGTTTCCAAACTGCTGTAGCAAAAGAAATGTTGAACTCTGTTAGTTGAGGACAAACATCACAAAGAAGTTTCTGAGAATGCTTCTGTCTAGATTTTAGATGGAGATATTCCCGTTTCCAACGAAATCATCACAGTTAAACAAATATCCACTTGCAGATTCCACAAAAAGAGTGTTTCCAAACTGCTCTATCCAAAGAAAGGTTCAACTCTGTTAGTTGAGGACACACATCACAAAGAAGTTTCTGAGAATGCTTCTGTCTAGATTTTAAATGAAGATATTCCCATTTCCAACGAAATCCTCAGAGCTGTCCCAATATCCACTTACAGATTCTACAAAAAGAGTGTTTCCAAACTGCTGTATCAAAAGAAATGTTCAACTCTGTTTGTGGAGGACACACATCACAAAGAAGTTTCTGAGAATGCTTCTGTCTAGATTTTACATGAAGATATTCCCGTTTCCTATGAAATCTTCACAGCTTTCCAAATATCCACTTGCAGATTCTACAAAAAGAGTGTTTCCAAACTGCTGTATCCAAAGAAAGGTTCATCTCTGTTAGTTGAGGACACACATCACAAAGAAGTTTCTGAGAATGCTTCTGTCTAGATTTTAAACGAAGATATTGCCGTTTCCAACGAAATCGTTAGGACTATCTAGATATCCAATTACACATTCCACAAAAAGAGTGTTTCCAAACTGCTCTATCAAAAGAAAGGTGCAACTCTGTTAGTTGAGGACACTCATCACAAAGACGTTTCTGAGAATGCTTCTGTCTAGATTTTATATGAAGATATTCCCGTTTCCAACGAAATCTTCATGGTTATCCAAACATCGACTTCCAGATTATACAAAAAGATTGTTTCCAAACTGCTCTATCAAAAGAAAGGTATAATTCTGTTAGTTGAGGACACACATCCCAAATAAGTTTCTGAGGATGCTTCTGTCTAGATTTTATGGGAAGATATTTCGTTTTTTACCATAGGCCCGAAAGCGCTCGAAATGTCCACTTCCAGACACTACAGAAAGAGGGTTTCAAACCTGCTATATGAAAGGGAATGTTCAGCTCTGTGACTTAAATGCAGATATCACAAAGTAGTTTCTGAAAGTGCTTCTGTCTAGATTTCAGATGAAGATATTCCCGTTTCCAATGAAATCATTAGAACTATCTAGATATCCACTTACAGATTCTACAAAAAGAGTGTTTCCAAAGTGCTCTGTCAAAAGAAAGGTTCAACTCTGTTAGTTGAGGACACTCCTCACAAAGAAGTTTCTGAGAATGCTTCTGTCTAGATTTTATATGAAGATATTCCCGTTTCCAACGAAATCTTCACAGTTATCCAAATATCCACTTGAAGATTCTACAAAAAGAGTGTTTCCAAACTGCTGTAGCAAGAGTAATTTTGCGCTCTGTTAGTTGAGGACACACATCACAAAGAAGTTTCTGAGAATGCTTCTGTCTAGGTTTTATACGAAGATATTACCGTTTCCAACGAAATCTTCACAGTTATCCAAATATCCACTTGCAGAATCTACAAAAAGAGTGTTTCCAAACTGCTATATCAAAAGAAAGGATCAACTCTGTTAGTTGAGGAAACACATCCCAAATAAGTTTCTGAGAATGCTTCTGTCTAGATTTTATGGGATGATATTTCCTTTTTCACCATAGGCCTGAAATCGCTCGAAATGTCCACTTCCAGATACTACAGAAAGACTGTTTCAAACCTACTCTATGAATGGAAATGTTCAGCTCTGTGACTTGAATGCAGATATCGCAAAGTAGTTTCAGACAGCGCTTCTGTCTAGATTTTAGATGAAGGTATTCCCGTTTCCAACGAAATCATCACAGTTATCCAAATATCCACTTACATATTCTACAAAAAGTGTGTTTCCAAACTGCTCTATCCAAAGAAAGGTTCAACTCTGTTAGTTGAGGACACACATCACAAAGAAGTTTCTGAGAATGCTTCTGTCTAGATTTTAAATGAAGATATTCCCATTTCCAATGAAATCCTCATAGCAAACCCATTATAAACTTACAGATTCTACAAAAAGAGTGATTCCAAATTGCTGTATCAAAAGAAAGGTTGAACTCTGTTAGTTCAGGACACACATCACAAAGAAGTTTCTGAGAATGCTTCTGTCTAGATTTTACATGAAGATATTACCGTTTCCAACGAAATCTTCACAGTTATCCAAATATCCACTTGCAGAATCTACAAAAAGAGTGTTTCCAAACTGCTATATCAAAAGAAAGGATCAACTCTGTTAGTTGAGGAAACACATCCCAAATAAGTTTCTGAGAATGCTTCTGTCTAGATTTTATGGGATGATATTTCCTTTTTCACCATAGGCCTGAAATCGCTCGAAATGTCCACTTCCAGATACTACAGAAAGACGGTTTCAAACCTACTCTATGAATGGAAAAGTTCAGCTCTGTGACTTGAATGCAGATATCGCAAAGTAGTTTCTGACAGCGCTTCTGTCTAGATTTTAGATGAAGGTATTCCCGTTTCCAACGAAATCATCACAGTTATCCAAATATCCACTTACATATTCTACAAAAAGAGTGTTTCCAAACTGCTCTATCCAAAGAAAGGTTCAACTCTGTTAGTTGAGGACACACATCACAAAGAAGTTTCTGAGAATGCTTCTGTCTAGATTTTAAATGAAGATATTCCCATTTCCAATGAAATCCTCATAGCAAACCCATTATAAACTTACAGATTCTACAAAAAGAGTGATTCCAAATTGCTGTATCAAAAGAAAGGTTGAACTCTGTTAGTTCAGGACACACATCACAAAGAAGTTTCTGAGAATGCTTCTGTCAAGATTTTATATGAAGATATTACCGTTTCCAACGAAATCTTCACAGTTATCCAAATATCCACTTGCAGATTCTACAAAAAGAGTGTTTCCAAACTGCTATATCAAAAGAAATGATCAAGTCTGTTAGTGGAGTAAACTCATCCTAAATAAGTTTCTTAGAATGCTTCTGTCTAGATTTTATGGGATGATACTTCCTTTTTCACCATAGGCCTGAAAGCGCTCGAAATGTCCACTTCCAGATACTACAGAAAGACTGTTTCAAACCTACTCTATGAAAGGGAATGTTCAGCTCTGTGACTTGAATGCAGATATCACAAAGTAGTTTCTGACAGCCCTTCTGTCTAGATTTTAGATGAAGATATTCCCGTTTCCAACGAAATCATCACAGTTATCCAAATATCCACTTACAGATTCTACAAAAACAGTTTCCAAACTGCTGTATCCAAAGAAAGGTTCAACTCTGTTAGTTGAGGAAACACATCACAAAGAAGTTTCTGAGAATGCTTCTGTCTAGATTTTATATGAAGATATTCCCGTTTCCAATGAAATCTTCACAGTTAGGCAAATATCCACTTGAAGATTCTACAAAAAGAGTGTTTCCCAACTGCTGTAGCAAAAGAAATGTTGAACTCTGTTAGTTGAGGACAAACATCACAAAGAAGTTTCTGAGAATGCTTCTGTCTAGATTTTAGATGAAGATATTCCCGTTTCCAACGAAATCCTCAGAGCTCTCCCAATATCCACTTACAGATTCTACAAAAAGAGGGTTTCCAAACTGCTGTAGCAAAAGACAGGTTCAACTCTGTTAGTTGAGGACACACATCACAAAGAAGTTTCTGAGAATGCTTCTGTCTAGATTTTACATGAAGATATTCCCGTTTCCTATGAAATCTTCACAGCTTTCCAAATATCCACTTGCAGATTCTACAAAAAGAGTGTTTCCAAACTGCTGTATCAAAAGAAAGGTTCAACTCTCTTAGTTGAGGACACACATCCCAAATAAGTTTCTGAGAAATCTTCTGTCTCGTTTTTATGGGAGGATACTTCCTTTTTCATCGTAGGCCTGAAAGCGCTCGAAATGTCCACTTGCAGATACTGCAGAAAGAGTGTTTCAAACCTGCTCTATGAAACGGAATGTTCAGCTCTGAGGCTTGAATGCAGATATCACAAAGTAGTTTCTGACAGTGCTTTTGTCTAGATTTCAGAAGAAGATATTCCCGTTTCCAATGAAATCGTTAGAACTATCTTGATATCCACATACAGATTCTACAAAAAGAGTGTTTCCAAACTGCTCTAGAAAAAGAAAGGTTCAACTCTGTTAGTTGAGGACACTCATCACAAAGAAGTTTCTGAGAATGCTTCTGTCTAGATTTTATATGAAGATATTCCCGTTTCCAACGAAATCTTCACAGTTATCCAAACATCGACTTGCAGATTCTACAAAAAGAGTGTTTCCAAACTGCTCTATCAAAAGAAAGTTTCAACTCTGTTAGTTGAGGACACACATCCCAAATAAGTTTCTGAGAACGCTTCTGTGTAGATTTAAAGGGGAGATATTTCGTTTTTCACCATAGGCCCGAATGCGCTCGAAATGTCCACTTCCAGACACTACAGAATGAGGGTTTCCAACCTGCTCTATGAAAGGGAATGTTCACCTCTGTGACTTGAATGCAGATATCACAAAGTAGTTTCTGACAGTGCTTCTGTCTAGAATTTAGATGAAGATATTCCCGTTTCCAACGAAATCCTTAGGACTATCTAGATATCCAATTACAGATTCCACAAAAAGAGTGTTTCCAAACTGCTCTATTAAAAGAAAGGTTCAACTCTGTAAGTTGAGGACACTCATCACAAAGAAGTTTCTGAGAATGCTTTTGTAAAGGTTTTATATGAAGATATTCCCGTTTCCTATGAAATCTTCACAGTTATCCAAATATCCACTTGAAGATTCTACCAAAAGAGTGTTTCCAAACTGCTGTAGCAAAAGAAATGTTGAACTCTGTTAGTTGAGGACAAACATCACAAAGAAGTTTCTGAGAATGCTTCTGTCAAGATTTTATATGAAGATATTACCGTTTCCAACGAAATCTTTACGGTTATCCAAATATCCACTTGCAGATTCTACAAAAAGAGTGTTTCCAAACTGCTATATCAAAAGAAATGATCAAGTCTGTTAGTGGAGTAAACTCATCCCAAATATGTTTCTTAGAATGCTTTTGTCTAGATTTTATGGGATGATATTTCCTTTTTCACCATAGGCCTGAAAGCGCTCGAAAAGTCCACTTCCAGATACTACAAAAAGACTGTTTCAAACCTACTCTATGAAAGGGAATGTTCAGCTCTGTGACTTGAATGCAGATATCACAAAGTAGTTTCTGACAGCCCTTCTGTCTAGATTTTAGATGAAGATATTCCCGTTTCCAACGAAATCATCACAGTTATCCAAATATCCACTTATAGATTCTACAAAAACAGTGTTTCCACACTGCTGTATCCAAAGAAAGGTTCAACTCTGTTAGTTGAGGACACACATCACAAAGAAGTTTCTGAGAATGCTTCTGTCTAGATTTTATATGAAGATATTCCCGTTTCCAATGAAATCTTCACAGTTATGCAAATATCCACTTGAAGATTCTACAAAAAGAGTGTTTCCAAACTGCTGTAGCAAAAGAAATGTTGAACTCTGTTAGTTGAGGACAAACATCACAAAGAAGTTTCTGAGAATGCTTCTGTCTAGATTTTAGATGGAGATATTCCCGTTTCCAACGAAATCATCACAGTTAAACAAATATCCACTTGCAGATTCTACAAAAAGAGTGTTTCCAAACTGCTCTATCCAAAGAAAGGTTCAACTCTGTTAGTTGAGGACACACATCACAAAGAAGTTTCTGAGAATGCTTCTGTCTAGATTTTAAATGAAGATATTCCCATTTCCAACGAAATCCTCAGAGCTGTCCCAATATCCACTTACAGATTCTACAAAAAGAGTGTTTCCAAACTGCTGTATCAAAAGAAATGTTCAACTCTGTTTGTGGAGGACACACATCACAAAGAAGTTTCTGAGAATGCTTCTGTCTAGATTTTACATGAAGATATTCCCGTTTCCTATGAAATCTTCACAGCTTTCCAAATATCCACTTGCAGATTCTACAAAAAGAGTGTTTCCAAACTGCTGTATCCAAAGAAAGGTTCATCTCTGTTAGTTGAGGACACACATCACAAAGAAGTTTCTGAGAATGCTTCTGTCTAGATTTTAAACGAAGATATTGCCGTTTCCAACGAAATCGTTAGGACTATCTAGATATCCAATTACACATTCCACAAAAAGAGTGTTTCCAAACTGCTCTATCAAAAGAAAGGTGCAACTCTGTTAGTTGAGGACACTCATCACAAAGACGTTTCTGAGAATGCTTCTGTCTAGATTTTATATGAAGATATTCCCGTTTCCAACGAAATCTTCATGGTTATCCAAACATCGACTTCCAGATTATACAAAAAGATTGTTTCCAAACTGCTCTATCAAAAGAAAGGTATAATTCTGTTAGTTGAGGACACACATCCCAAATAAGTTTCTGAGGATGCTTCTGTCTAGATTTTATGGGAAGATATTTCGTTTTTTACCATAGGCCCGAAAGCGCTCGAAATGTCCACTTCCAGACACTACAGAAAGAGGGTTTCAAACCTGCTATATGAAAGGGAATGTTCAGCTCTGTGACTTAAATGCAGATATCACAAAGTAGTTTCTGAAAGTGCTTCTGTCTAGATTTCAGATGAAGATATTCCCGTTTCCAATGAAATCATTAGAACTATCTAGATATCCACTTACAGATTCTACAAAAAGAGTGTTTCCAAAGTGCTCTGTCAAAAGAAAGGTTCAACTCTGTTAGTTGAGGACACTCCTCACAAAGAAGTTTCTGAGAATGCTTCTGTCTAGATTTTATATGAAGATATTCCCGTTTCCAACGAAATCTTCACAGTTATCCAAATATCCACTTGAAGATTCTACAAAAAGAGTGTTTCCAAACTGCTGTAGCAAGAGTAATTTTGCGCTCTGTTAGTTGAGGACACACATCACAAAGAAGTTTCTGAGAATGCTTCTGTCTAGGTTTTATACGAAGATATTACCGTTTCCAACGAAATCTTCACAGTTATCCAAATATCCACTTGCAGAATCTACAAAAAGAGTGTTTCCAAACTGCTATATCAAAAGAAAGGATCAACTCTGTTAGTTGAGGAAACACATCCCAAATAAGTTTCTGAGAATGCTTCTGTCTAGATTTTATGGGATGATATTTCCTTTTTCACCATAGGCCTGAAATCGCTCGAAATGTCCACTTCCAGATACTACAGAAAGACTGTTTCAAACCTACTCTATGAATGGAAATGTTCAGCTCTGTGACTTGAATGCAGATATCGCAAAGTAGTTTCAGACAGCGCTTCTGTCTAGATTTTAGATGAAGGTATTCCCGTTTCCAACGAAATCATCACAGTTATCCAAATATCCACTTACATATTCTACAAAAAGTGTGTTTCCAAACTGCTCTATCCAAAGAAAGGTTCAACTCTGTTAGTTGAGGACACACATCACAAAGAAGTTTCTGAGAATGCTTCTGTCTAGATTTTAAATGAAGATATTCCCATTTCCAATGAAATCCTCATAGCAAACCCATTATAAACTTACAGATTCTACAAAAAGAGTGATTCCAAATTGCTGTATCAAAAGAAAGGTTGAACTCTGTTAGTTCAGGACACACATCACAAAGAAGTTTCTGAGAATGCTTCTGTCTAGATTTTACATGAAGACATTCCCGTTTCCTACGAAATCTTCACAACTTTCCAAATATCCTCTTGCAGATTCTACAAAAAGAGTGTTTCCAAACTGCTGTATCAAAAGAAAGGTTCAGCTCTCTTAGTTGACGACACACATCCCAAATAAGATTCTGAGAAAGCCTCTGTCTCGTTTTTATGGGAAGATACTTCCTTTTTCACCGTAGGCCTGAAAGCGTTCGAAATGTCCACTTCCAGATACTGCAGAAAGAGTTTTTCAAACCTGCTCTATGAAACGGAATGTTCAGCTCTGAGGCTTGAATGCAGATATCACAAAGTAGTTTCTGACAGTGCTTCTGTCTAGATTTTAGAAGAAGATATTCCCGTTTCCAATGAAATCGTTAGAACTATCTTGATATCCACATACAGATTCTACAAAAAGAGTTTTTCCAAACTGCTCTATAAAAAAAAAGGTTCAACTCTGTTAGTTGAGGACACTCATCACAAAGAAGTTTCTGAGAATGCTTCTGTCTAGATTTTATAGGAAGATTTTCCCGTTTCCAATGAAATCTTCACAGTTATCCAAACATCGACTTGCAGATTCTACAAAAAGAGTGTTTCCAAACTGCTCTATCAAAAGAAAGTATCAACTCTGTTAGTTGAGGACACACATGCCAAATAAGTTTCGGAGAATGCTTCTGTGTAGATTTAATGGGGAGATATTTCGTTTTTCACCATAGGCCCGAATGCGCTCGAAATGTCCACTTCCAGACACTACAGAAAGAGGGTTTCCAACCTGCTCTAAGAAAGGGAATGTTCAGCTCCGTGAGTTGAATATAGATATCACAAAGTAGTTTCTGACAGTGCTTCTGTCTAGATTTCAGATGAAGATATTCCCGTTTCCAATGAAATCGTTAGAACTATCTAGATATCCACTTACAGATTCTACAAAAAGAGTGTTTCGAAAGTGCTCTGTCAAAAGAAAGGTTCAACTCTGTTAGTTGAGGACACACATCCCAAATAAGTTTCTGAGAAATCTTCTGTCTCGTTTTTATGGGAGGATACTTCCTTTTTCATCGTAGGCCTGAAAGCGCTCGAAATGTCCACTTGCAGATACTGCAGAAAGAGTGTTTCAAACCTGCTCTATGAAACGGAATGTTCAGCTCTGAGGCTTGAATGCAGATATCACAAAGTAGTTTCTGACAGTGCTTCTGTCTAGATTTCAGAAGAAGATATTCCCGTTTCCAATGAAATCGTTAGAACTATCTTGATATCCACATACAGATTCTACAAAAAGAGTGTTTCCAAACTGCTCTAGAAAAAGAAAGGTTCAACTCTGTTAGTTGAGGACACTCATCACAAAGAAGTTTCTGAGAATGCTTCTGTCTAGATTTTATATGAAGATATTCCCGTTTCCAACGAAATCTTCACAGTTATCCAAACATCGACTTGCAGATTCTACAAAAAGAGTGTTTCCAAACTGCTCTATCAAAAGAAAGTTTCAACTCTGTTAGTTGAGGACACACATCCCAAATAAGTTTCTGAGAACGCTTCTGTGTAGATTTAAAGGGGAGATATTTCGTTTTTCACCATAGGCCCGAATGCGCTCGAAATGTCCACTTCCAGACACTACAGAATGAGGGTTTCCAACCTGCTCTATGAAAGGGAATGTTCACCTCTGTGACTTGAATGCAGATATCACAAAGTAGTTTCTGACAGTGCTTCTGTCTAGAATTTAGATGAAGATATTCCCGTTTCCAACGAAATCCTTAGGACTATCTAGATATCCAATTACAGATTCCACACAAAGAGTGTTTCCAAACTGCTCTATTAAAAGAAAGGTTCAACTCTGTAAGTTGAGGACACTCATCACAAAGAAGTTTCTGAGAATGCTTTTGTAAAGGTTTTATATGAAGATATTCCCGTTTCCTATGAAATCTTCACAGTTATCCAAATATCCACTTGAAGATTCTACCAAAAGAGTGTTTCCAAACTGCTGTAGCAAAAGAAATGTTGAACTCTGTTAGTTGAGGACAAACATCACAAAGAAGTTTCTGAGAATGCTTCTGTCAAGATTTTATATGAAGATATTACCGTTTCCAACGAAATCTTTACAGTTATCCAAATATCCACTTGCAGATTCTACAAAAAGAGTGTTTCCAAACTGCTATATCAAAAGAAATGATCAAGTCTGTTAGTGGAGTAAACTCATCCCAAATATGTTTCTTAGAATGCTTTTGTCTAGATTTTATGGGATGATATTTCCTTTTTCACCATAGGCCTGAAAGCGCTCGAAAAGTCCACTTCCAGATACTACAAAAAGACTGTTTCAAACCTACTCTATGAAAGGGAATGTTCAGCTCTGTGACTTGAATGCAGATATCACAAAGTAGTTTCTGACAGCCCTTCTGTCTAGATTTTAGATGAAGATATTCCCGTTTCCAACGAAATCATCACAGTTATCCAAATATCCACTTATAGATTCTACAAAAACAGTGTTTCCACACTGCTGTATCCAAAGAAAGGTTCAACTCTGTTAGTTGAGGACACACATCACAAAGAAGTTTCTGAGAATGCTTCTGTCTAGATTTTATATGAAGATATTCCCGTTTCCAATGAAATCTTCACAGTTATGCAAATATCCACTTGAAGATTCTACAAAAAGAGTGTTTCCAAACTGCTGTAGCAAAAGAAATGTTGAACTCTGTAAGTTGAGGACAAACATCACAAAGAAGTTTCTGAGAATGCTTCTGTCTAGATTTTAGATGGAGATATTCCCGTTTCCAACGAAATCATCACAGTTAAACAAATATCCACTTGCAGATTCTACAAAAAGAGTGTTTCCAAACTGCTCTATCCAAAGAAAGGTTCAACTCTGTTAGTTGAGGACACACATCACAAAGAAGTTTCTGAGAATGCTTCTGTCTAGATTTTAAATGAAGATTTTCCCATTTCCAACGAAATCCTCAGAGCTGTCCCAATATCCACTTACAGATTCTACAAAAAGAGTGTTTCCAAACTGCTGTATCAAAAGAAAGGTTCAACTCTGTTAGTTGAGGTCACTCATCACAAAGAAGTTTCTGAGAATGCTTCTGTCTAGATTTTATATGAAGATTTTCCCGTTTCCAATGAAATCTTCACAGTTATCCAAACATCGACTTGCAGATTCTACAAAAAGAGTGTTTCCAAACTGCTCTATCAAAAGAAAGTATCAACTCTGTTAGTTGAGGACACACATGACAAATAAGTTTCGGAGAATGCTTCTCTGTAGATTTAATGGGGAGATATTTCGTTTTTCACCATAGGCCCGAATGCGCTCGAAATGTCCACTTCCAGACACTACAGAAAGAGGGTTTCCAACCTGCTCAATGAAAGGGAATGTTCAGCTCCGTGAGTTGAATGTAGATATCACAAAGTAGTTTCTGACAGTGCTTCTGTCTAGATTTCAGATGAAGATATTCCCGTTTCCAATGAAATCGTTAGAACTATCTAGATATCCACTTACAGATTCTACAAAAAGAGTGTTTCGAAAGTGCTCTGTCAAAAGAAAGGTTCAACTCTGTTAGTTGAGGACACTCATCACGAAGAAGTTTCTGAGAATGCTTTTGTCAAGATTTTATATGAAGGTATTCCCGTTTCCAACGAAATCTTCACAATTATCCAAATATCCACTTGAAGATTCTACAAAAAGAGTGTTTCCAAACTGCTGTAGCAAAAGAAATGTTGAACTCTGTTAGTTGAGGACAAACATCACAAAGAGGTTTCTGAGAAAGCTTCTGTCAAGATTTTATATGAAGATATTACCGTTTCCAACGAAATCTTTACAGTTATCCAAATATCCACTTGCAGATTCTACAAAAAGAGTGTTTCCAAACTGCCATATCAAAAGAAATGATCAAGTCTGTTAGTGGAGTAAACTCATCCTAAATAAGTTTCTTAGAATGCTTTTGTCTAGATTTTATGGGATGATAATTCGTTTTTCACCATAGGCCTGAAAGCGCTCGAAATGTCCACTTCCAGATACTACAGAAAGACTGTTTCAAACCTACTCTATGAAAGGGAATGTTCAGCTCTGTGACTTGAATGCAGATATCACAAAGTAGTTTCTGACAGCCCTTCTGTCTAGATTTTAGATGAAGATATTCCCGTTTCCAACGAAATCATGACAGTTATCCAAATATCCACTTACAGATTCTACAAAAACAGTGTTTCCAAACTGCTGTATCCAAAGAAAGGTTCAACTCTGTTAGTTGAGGACACACATCACAAAGAAGTTTCTGAGAATGCTTCTGTCTAGATTTTATATGAAGATATTCCCGTTTCCAATGAAATCTTCACAGTTATGCAAATATCCACTTGAAGATTCTACAAAAAGAGTGTTTCCAAACTGCTGTAGCAAAAGAAATGTTGAACTCTGTTAGTTGAGGACAAACATCACAAAGAAGTTTCTGAGAATGCTTCTGTCTAGATTTTAGATGAAGATATTCCCGTTTCCAACGAAATCATCACAGTTAAACAAATATCCACTTGCAGATTCTACAAAAAGAGTGTTTCCAAACTGCTCTATCCAAAGAAAGGTTCAACTCTGTTAGTTGAGGACACACATCAGAAAGAAGTTTCTGAGAATGCTTCTGTCTAGATTTTAAATGAAGATATTCCCGTTTCCAACGAAATCCTCAGAGCTGTCCCAATATCCACTTACAGATTCTACAAAAAGAGTGTTTCCAAACTGCTGTATCAAAAGAAAGGTTCAACTCTGTTAGTTGAGGACACACATCACAAAGAAGTTTCTGAGAATGCTTCTGTCTAGATTTTACATGAAGATATTCCCGTTTCCTATGAAATCTTCACATCTTTCCAAATATCCACTTGCAGATTCTACAAAAAGAGTGTTTCCAAACTGCTGTATCAAAAGAAATGTTCAACTCTGTTTGTGGAGGACACACATCACAAAGAAGTTTCTGAGAATGCTTCTGTCTAGATTTTACATGAAGATATTCCCGTTTCCTATGAAATCTTCACAGCTTTCCAAATATCCACTTGCAGATTCTACAAAAAGAGTGTTTCCAAACTGCTGTATCCAAAGAAAGGTTCATCTCTGTTAGTTGAGGACACACATCACAAAGAAGTTTCTGAGAATGCTTCTGTCTAGATTTTAAACGAAGATATTGCCGTTTCCAACGAAATCGTTAGGACTATCTAGATATCCAATTACACATTCCACAAAAAGAGTGTTTCCAAACTGCTCTATCAAAAGAAAGGTGCAACTCTGTTAGTTGAGGACACTCATCACAAAGACGTTTCTGAGAATGCTTCTGTCTAGATTTTATATGAAGATATTCCCGTTTCCAACGAAATCTTCATGGTTATCCAAACATCGACTTCCAGATTATACAAAAAGATTGTTTCCAAACTGCTCTATCAAAAGAAAGGTATAATTCTGTTAGTTGAGGACACACATCCCAAATAAGTTTCTGAGGATGCTTCTGTCTAGATTTTATGGGAAGATATTTCGTTTTTTACCATAGGCCCGAAAGCGCTCGAAATGTCCACTTCCAGACACTACAGAAAGAGGGTTTCAAACCTGCTATATGAAAGCGAATGTTCAGCTCTGTGACTTAAATGCAGATATCACAAAGTAGTTTCTGAAAGTGCTTCTGTCTAGATTTCAGATGAAGATATTCCCGTTTCCAATGAAATCATTAGAACTATCTAGATATCCACTTACAGATTCTACAAAAAGAGTGTTTCCAAAGTGCTCTGTCAAAAGAAAGGTTCAACTCTGTTAGTTGAGGACACTCCTCACAAAGAAGTTTCTGAGAATGCTTCTGTCTAGATTTTATATGAAGATATTCCCGTTTCCAACGAAATCTTCACAGTTATCCAAATATCCACTTGAAGATTCTACAAAAAGAGTGTTTCCAAACTGCTGTAGCAAGAGTAATTTTGCGCTCTGTTAGTTGAGGACACACATCACAAAGAAGTTTCTGAGAATGCTTCTGTCTAGGTTTTATACGAAGATATTACCGTTTCCAACGAAATCTTCACAGTTATCCAAATATCCACTTGCAGAATCTACAAAAAGAGTGTTTCCAAACTGCTATATCAAAAGAAAGGATCAACTCTGTTAGTTGAGGAAACACATCCCAAATAAGTTTCTGAGAATGCTTCTGTCTAGATTTTATGGGATGATATTTCCTTTTTCACCATAGGCCTGAAATCGCTCGAAATGTCCACTTCCAGATACTACAGAAAGACTGTTTCAAACCTACTCTATGAATGGAAATGTTCAGCTCTGTGACTTGAATGCAGATATCGCAAAGTAGTTTCAGACAGCGCTTCTGTCTAGATTTTAGATGAAGGTATTCCCGTTTCCAACGAAATCATCACAGTTATCCAAATATCCACTTACATATTCTACAAAAAGTGTGTTTCCAAACTGCTCTATCCAAAGAAAGGTTCAACTCTGTTAGTTGAGGACACACATCACAAAGAAGTTTCTGAGAATGCTTCTGTCTAGATTTTAAATGAAGATATTCCCATTTCCAATGAAATCCTCATAGCAAACCCATTATAAACTTACAGATTCTACAAAAAGAGTGATTCCAAATTGCTGTATCAAAAGAAAGGTTGAACTCTGTTAGTTCAGGACACACATCACAAAGAAGTTTCTGAGAATGCTTCTGTCTAGATTTTACATGAAGACATTCCCGTTTCCTACGAAATCTTCACAACTTTCCAAATATCCTCTTGCAGATTCTACAAAAAGAGTGTTTCCAAACTGCTGTATCAAAAGAAAGGTTCAGCTCTCTTAGTTGACGACACACATCCCAAATAAGATTCTGAGAAAGCCTCTGTCTCGTTTTTATGGGAAGATACTTCCTTTTTCACCGTAGGCCTGAAAGCGTTCGAAATGTCCACTTCCAGATACTGCAGAAAGAGTTTTTCAAACCTGCTCTATGAAACGGAATGTTCAGCTCTGAGGCTTGAATGCAGATATCACAAAGTAGTTTCTGACAGTGCTTCTGTCTAGATTTTAGAAGAAGATATTCCCGTTTCCAATGAAATCGTTAGAACTATCTTGATATCCACATACAGATTCTACAAAAAGAGTTTTTCCAAACTGCTCTATAAAAAAAAAGGTTCAACTCTGTTAGTTGAGGACACTCATCACAAAGAAGTTTCTGAGAATGCTTCTGTCTAGATTTTATAGGAAGATTTTCCCGTTTCCAATGAAATCTTCACAGTTATCCAAACATCGACTTGCAGATTCTACAAAAAGAGTGTTTCCAAACTGCTCTATCAAAAGAAAGTATCAACTCTGTTAGTTGAGGACACACATGCCAAATAAGTTTCGGAGAATGCTTCTGTGTAGATTTAATGGGGAGATATTTCGTTTTTCACCATAGGCCCGAATGCGCTCGAAATGTCCACTTCCAGACACTACAGAAAGAGGGTTTCCAACCTGCTCTAAGAAAGGGAATGTTCAGCTCCGTGAGTTGAATATAGATATCACAAAGTAGTTTCTGACAGTGCTTCTGTCTAGATTTCAGATGAAGATATTCCCGTTTCCAATGAAATCGTTAGAACTATCTAGATATCCACTTACAGATTCTACAAAAAGAGTGTTTCGAAAGTGCTCTGTCAAAAGAAAGGTTCAACTCTGTTAGTTGAGGACACACATCCCAAATAAGTTTCTGAGAAATCTTCTGTCTCGTTTTTATGGGAGGATACTTCCTTTTTCATCGTAGGCCTGAAAGCGCTCGAAATGTCCACTTGCAGATACTGCAGAAAGAGTGTTTCAAACCTGCTCTATGAAACGGAATGTTCAGCTCTGAGGCTTGAATGCAGATATCACAAAGTAGTTTCTGACAGTGCTTCTGTCTAGATTTCAGAAGAAGATATTCCCGTTTCCAATGAAATCGTTAGAACTATCTTGATATCCACATACAGATTCTACAAAAAGAGTGTTTCCAAACTGCTCTAGAAAAAGAAAGGTTCAACTCTGTTAGTTGAGGACACTCATCACAAAGAAGTTTCTGAGAATGCTTCTGTCTAGATTTTATATGAAGACATTCCCGTTTCCAACGAAATCTTCACAGTTATCCAAACATCGACTTGCAGATTCTACAAAAAGAGTGTTTCCAAACTGCTCTATCAAAAGAAAGTTTCAACTCTGTTAGTTGAGGACACACATCCCAAATAAGTTTCTGAGAACGCTTCTGTGTAGATTTAAAGGGGAGATATTTCGTTTTTCACCATAGGCCCGAATGCGCTCGAAATGTCCACTTCCAGACACTACAGAATGAGGGTTTCCAACCTGCTCTATGAAAGGGAATGTTCACCTCTGTGACTTGAATGCAGATATCACAAAGTAGTTTCTGACAGTGCTTCTGTCTAGAATTTAGATGAAGATATTCCCGTTTCCAACGAAATCCTTAGGACTATCTAGATATCCAATTACAGATTCCACAAAAAGAGTGTTTCCAAACTGCTCTATTAAAAGAAAGGTTCAACTCTGTAAGTTGAGGACACTCATCACAAAGAAGTTTCTGAGAATGCTTTTGTAAAGGTTTTATATGAAGATATTCCCGTTTCCTATGAAATCTTCACAGTTATCCAAATATCCACTTGAAGATTCTACCAAAAGAGTGTTTCCAAACTGCTGTAGCAAAAGAAATGTTGAACTCTGTTAGTTGAGGACAAACATCACAAAGAAGTTTCTGAGAATGCTTCTGTCAAGATTTTATATGAAGATATTACCGTTTCCAACGAAATCTTTACAGTTATCCAAATATCCACTTGCAGATTCTACAAAAAGAGTGTTTCCAAACTGCTATATCAAAAGAAATGATCAAGTCTGTTAGTGGAGTAAACTCATCCCAAATATGTTTCTTAGAATGCTTTTGTCTAGATTTTATGGGATGATATTTCCTTTTTCACCATAGGCCTGAAAGCGCTCGAAAAGTCCACTTCCAGATACTACAAAAAGACTGTTTCAAACCTACTCTATGAAAGGGAATGTTCAGCTCTGTGACTTGAATGCAGATATCACAAAGTAGTTTCTGACAGCCCTTCTGTCTAGATTTTAGATGAAGATATTCCCGTTTCCAACGAAATCATCACAGTTATCCAAATATCCACTTATAGATTCTACAAAAACAGTGTTTCCACACTGCTGTATCCAAAGAAAGGTTCAACTCTGTTAGTTGAGGACACACATCACAAAGAAGTTTCTGAGAATGCTTCTGTCTAGATTTTATATGAAGATATTCCCGTTTCCAATGAAATCTTCACAGTTATGCAAATATCCACTTGAAGATTCTACAAAAAGAGTGTTTCCAAACTGCTGTAGCAAAAGAAATGTTGAACTCTGTAAGTTGAGGACAAACATCACAAAGAAGTTTCTGAGAATGCTTCTGTCTAGATTTTAGATGGAGATATTCCCGTTTCCAACGAAATCATCACAGTTAAACAAATATCCACTTGCAGATTCTACAAAAAGAGTGTTTCCAAACTGCTCTATCCAAAGAAAGGTTCAACTCTGTTAGTTGAGGACACACATCACAAAGAAGTTTCTGAGAATGCTTCTGTCTAGATTTTAAATGAAGATTTTCCCATTTCCAACGAAATCCTCAGAGCTGTCCCAATATCCACTTACAGATTCTACAAAAAGAGTGTTTCCAAACTGCTGTATCAAAAGAAAGGTTCAACTCTGTTAGTTGAGGTCACTCATCACAAAGAAGTTTCTGAGAATGCTTCTGTCTAGATTTTATATGAAGATTTTCCCGTTTCCAATGAAATCTTCACAGTTATCCAAACATCGACTTGCAGATTCTACAAAAAGAGTGTTTCCAAACTGCTCTATCAAAAGAAAGTATCAACTCTGTTAGTTGAGGACACACGTGACAAATAAGTTTCGGAGAATGCTTCTCTGTAGATTTAATGGGGAGATATTTCGTTTTTCACCATAGGCCCGAATGCGCTCGAAATGTCCACTTCCAGACACTACAGAAAGAGGGTTTCCAACCTGCTCAATGAAAGGGAATGTTCAGCTCCGTGAGTTGAATGTAGATATCACAAAGTAGTTTCTGACAGTGCTTCTGTCTAGATTTCAGATGAAGATATTCCCGTTTCCAATGAAATCGTTAGAACTATCTAGATATCCACTTACAGATTCTACAAAAAGAGTGTTTCGAAAGTGCTCTGTCAAAAGAAAGGTTCAACTCTGTTAGTTGAGGACACTCATCACGAAGAAGTTTCTGAGAATGCTTTTGTCAAGATTTTATATGAAGGTATTCCCGTTTCCAACGAAATCTTCACAATTATCCAAATATCCACTTGAAGATTCTACAAAAAGAGTGTTTCCAAACTGCTGTAGCAAAAGAAATGTTGAACTCTGTTAGTTGAGGACAAACATCACAAAGAGGTTTCTGAGAAAGCTTCTGTCAAGATTTTATATGAAGATATTACCGTTTCCAACGAAATCTTTACAGTTATCCAAATATCCACTTGCAGATTCTACAAAAAGAGTGTTTCCAAACTGCCATATCAAAAGAAATGATCAAGTCTGTTAGTGGAGTAAACTCATCCTAAATAAGTTTCTTAGAATGCTTTTGTCTAGATTTTATGGGATGATAATTCCTTTTTCACCATAGGCCTGAAAGCGCTCGAAATGTCCACTTCCAGATACTACAGAAAGACTGTTTCAAACCTACTCTATGAAAGGGAATGTTCAGCTCTGTGACTTGAATGCAGATATCACAAAGTAGTTTCTGACAGCCCTTCTGTCTAGATTTTAGATGAAGATATTCCCGTTTCCAACGAAATCATGACAGTTATCCAAATATCCACTTACAGATTCTACAAAAACAGTGTTTCCAAACTGCTGTATCCAAAGAAAGGTTCAACTCTGTTAGTTGAGGACACACATCACAAAGAAGTTTCTGAGAATGCTTCTGTCTAGATTTTATATGAAGATATTCCCGTTTCCAATGAAATCTTCACAGTTATGCAAATATCCACTTGAAGATTCTACAAAAAGAGTGTTTCCAAACTGCTGTAGCAAAAGAAATGTTGAACTCTGTTAGTTGAGGACAAACATCACAAAGAAGTTTCTGAGAATGCTTCTGTCTAGATTTTAGATGAAGATATTCCCGTTTCCAACGAAATCATCACAGTTAAACAAATATCCACTTGCAGATTCTACAAAAAGAGTGTTTCCAAACTGCTCTATCCAAAGAAAGGTTCAACTCTGTTAGTTGAGGACACACATCAGAAAGAAGTTTCTGAGAATGCTTCTGTCTAGATTTTAAATGAAGATATTCCCGTTTCCAACGAAATCCTCAGAGCTGTCCCAATATCCACTTACAGATTCTACAAAAAGAGTGTTTCCAAACTGCTGTATCAAAAGAAAGGTTCAACTCTGTTAGTTGAGGACACACATCACAAAGAAGTTTCTGAGAATGCTTCTGTCTAGATTTTACATGAAGATATTCCCGTTTCCTATGAAATCTTCACATCTTTCCAAATATCCACTTGCAGATTCTACAAAAAGAGTGTTTCCAAACTGCTGTATCAAAAGAAAGGTTCAACTCTCTTAGTTGAGGACACACATCCCAAATAAGTTTCTGAGAAATCCTCTGTCTCGTTTTTATGGGAAGATACTTCCTTTTTCACCGTAGGCCTGAAAGCGCTCGAAATGTCCACTTGCAGATACTGCAGAAAGAGTGTTTCAAACCTGCTCTATGAAACGGAATGTTCAGCTCTGAGGCTTGAATGCAGATATCACAAAGTAGTTTCTGACAGTGCTTCTGTCTAGATTTTAGAAGATATTCAGGTTTCCAATGAAATCGTTAGAACTATCTTGATATCCACATACAGATTCTACAAAAAGAGTGTTTCCAAACTGCTCTATAAAAAGAAAGTTTCATCTCTGTTAGTTGAGGACACTCATCACAAAGAAGTTTCTGAGAATGCTTCTGTCTAGATTTTATATGAAGATATTCCCGTTTCCAACGAAATCTTCACAGTTATCCAAATATCGACTTGCAGATTCTACAAAAAGAGTGTTTCCAAACTGCTCTATCAAAAGAAAGTTTCAACTCTGTTAGTTGAGGACACACATGACAAATAAGTTTCGGAGAATGCTTCTGTGTAGATTTAATGGGGAGATATTTCGTTTTTCACCATAGGCCCGAATGCGCTCGAAATGTCCACTTCCAGACACTACAGAAAGAGGGTTGCCAACCTGCTCTATGAAAGGGAATGTTCAGCTCCGTGAATTGAATGCAGATTTCACAAAGTAGTTTCTGACAGTGCTTCTGTCTAGATTTCAGATGAAGATATTCCCGTTTCCCATGAAATCGTTAGAACTATCTAGATATCCACTTACAGATTCTACAAAAAGAGTGTTTCGAAAGTGCTCTGTCAAAAGAAAGGTTCAACTCTGTTAGTTGAGGACACTCATCACGAAGAAGTTTCTGAGAATGCTTTTGTCAAGATTTTATATGAAGATATTCCCGTTTCCTATGAAATCTTCACAGTTATCCAAATATCCACTTGAAGATTCTACAAAAAGAGTGTTTCCAAACTGCTGTAGCAAAAGAAATGTAGAACTCTGTTAGTTGAGGACAAACATCACAAAGAAGTTTCTGAGAATGCTTCTGTCAAGATTTTATATGAAGATATTACCGTTTCCAACGAAATCTTCACAGTTATCCAAATATCCACTTGCAGATTCTACAAAAAGAGTGTTTCCAAACTGCTATATCAAAAGAAATGATCAAGTCTGTTAGTGGAGTAAACTCATCCTAAATAAGTTTCTTAGAATGCTTCTGTCTAGATTTTATGGGATGATACTTCCTTTTTCACCATAGGCCTGAAAGCGCTCGAAATGTCCACTTCCAGATACTACAGAAAGACTGTTTCAAACCTACTCTATGAAAGGGAATGTTCAGCTCTGTGACTTGAATGCAGATATCACAAAGTAGTTTCTGACAGCCCTTCTGTCTAGATTTTAGATGAAGATATTCCCGTTTCCAACGAAATCATCACAGTTATCCAAATATCCACTTACAGATTCTACAAAAACAGTTTCCAAACTGCTGTATCCAAAGAAAGGTTCAACTCTGTTAGTTGAGGAAACACATCACAAAGAACTTTCTGAGAATGCTTCTGTCTAGATTTTATATGAAGATATTCCCGTTTCCAATGAAATCTTCACAGTTAGGCAAATATCCACTTGAAGATTCTACAAAAAGAGTGTTTCCAAACTGCTGTAGCAAAAGAAATGTTGAACTCTGTTAGTTGAGGACAAACATCACAAAGAAGTTTCTGAGAATGCTTCTGTCTAGATTTTAGATGAAGATATTCCCGTTTCCAATGAAATCATTAGAACTATCTAGATATCCACTTACAGATTCTACAAAAAGAGTGTTTCCAAAGTGCTCTGTCAAAAGAAAGGTTCAACTCTGTTAGTTGAGGACACTCCTCACAAAGAAGTTTCTGAGAATGCTTCTGTCTAGATTTTATATGAAGATATTCCCGTTTCCAACGAAATCTTCACAGTTATCCAAATATCCACTTGAAGATTCTACAAAAAGAGTGTTTCCAAACTGCTGTAGCAAGAGTAATTTTGCGCTCTGTTAGTTGAGGACACACATCACAAAGAAGTTTCTGAGAATGCTTCTGTCTAGGTTTTATACGAAGATATTACCGTTTCCAACGAAATCTTCACAGTTATCCAAATATCCACTTGCAGAATCTACAAAAAGAGTGTTTCCAAACTGCTATATCAAAAGAAAGGATCAACTCTGTTAGTTGAGGAAACACATCCCAAATAAGTTTCTGAGAATGCTTCTGTCTAGATTTTATGGGATGATATTTCCTTTTTCACCATAGGCCTGAAATCGCTCGAAATGTCCACTTCCAGATACTACAGAAAGACTCTTTCAAACCTACTCTATGAATGGAAATGTTCAGCTCTGTGACTTGAATGCAGATATCGCAAAGTAGTTTCAGACAGCGCTTCTGTCTAGATTTTAGATGAAGGTATTCCCGTTTCCAACGAAATCATCACAGTTATCCAAATATCCACTTACATATTCTACAAAAAGAGTGTTTCCAAACTGCTCTATCCAAAGAAAGGTTCAACTCTGTTAGTTGAGGACACACATCACAAAGAAGTTTCTGAGAATGCTTCTGTCTAGATTTTAAATGAAGATATTCCCATTTCCAATGAAATCCTCATAGCAAACCCATTATAAAATTACAGATTCTACAAAAAGAGTGATTCCAAATTGCTGTATCAAAAGAAAGGTTGAACTCTGTTAGTTCAGGACACACATCACAAAGAAGTTTCTGAGAATGCTTCTGTCTAGATTTTAGATGAAGATATTCCCGTTTCCAACGAAATCCTCAGAGCTCTCCCAATATCCACTTACAGATTCTACAAAAAGAGTGTTTCCAAACTGCTGTAGCAAAAGAAAGGTTCAACTCTGTTAGTTGAGGACACACATCACAAAGAAGTTTCTGAGAATGCTTCTGTCTAGATTTTACATGAAGATATTCCCGTTTCCTATGAAATCTTCACAGCTTTCCAAATATCCACTTGCAGATTCTACAAAAAGAGTGTTTCCAAACTGCTGTATCAAAAGAAAGGTTCAACTCTCTTAGTTGAGGACACACATCCCAAATAAGTTTCTGAGAAATCTTCTGTCTCGTTTTTATGGGCGGATACTTCCTTTTTCACCGTAGGCCTGAAAGCGCTCGAAATGTCCACTTGCAGATACTGCAGAAAGAGTGTTTCAAACCTGCTCTATGAAACGGAATGTTCAGCTCTGAGGCTTGAATGCAGATATCACAAAGTAGTTTCTGACAGTGCTTCTGTCTAGATTTCAGAAGAAGATATTCCCGTTTCCAATGAAATCGTTAGAACTATCTTGATATCCACATACAGATTCTACAAAAAGAGTGTTTCCAAACTGCTCTAGAAAAAGAAAGGTTCAACTCTGTTAGTTGAGGACACTCATCACAAAGAAGTTTCTGAGAATGCTTCTGTCTAGATTTTATATGAAGATATTCCCGTTTCCAACGAAATCTTCACAGTTATCCAAACATCGACTTGCAGATTCTACAAAAAGAGTGTTTCCAAACTGCTCTATCAAAAGAAAGTTTCAACTCTGTTAGTTGAGGACACACATCCCAAATAAGTTTCTGAGAACGCTTCTGTGTAGATTTAAAGGGGAGATATTTCGTTTTTCACCATAGGCCCGAATGCGCTCGAAATGTCCACTTCCAGACACTACAGAATG
Organism: Gorilla gorilla gorilla; assembly: GCF_029281585.2. NCBI lineage: Eukaryota > Metazoa > Chordata > Mammalia > Primates > Hominidae > Gorilla > Gorilla gorilla. The sequence continues at coordinate 20,277,784 of NC_073237.2, forward strand.
AGGGTTTCCAACCTGCTCTATGAAAGGGAATGTTCACCTCTGTGACTTGAATGCAGATATCACAAAGTAGTTTCTGACAGTGCTTCTGTCTAGAATTTAGATGAAGATATTCCCGTTTCCAACGAAATCCTTAGGACTATCTAGATATCCAATTACAGATTCCACAAAAAGAGTGTTTCCAAACTGCTCTATTAAAAGAAAGGTTCAACTCTGTAAGTTGAGGACACTCATCACAAAGAAGTTTCTGAGAATGCTTTTGTAAAGGTTTTATATGAAGATATTCCCGTTTCCTATGAAATCTTCACAGTTATCCAAATATCCACTTGAAGATTCTACCAAAAGAGTGTTTCCAAACTGCTGTAGCAAAAGAAATGTTGAACTCTGTTAGTTGAGGACAAACATCACAAAGAAGTTTCTGAGAATGCTTCTGTCAAGATTTTATATGAAGATATTACCGTTTCCAACGAAATCTTTACAGTTATCCAAATATCCACTTGCAGATTCTACAAAAAGAGTGTTTCCAAACTGCTATATCAAAAGAAATGATCAAGTCTGTTAGTGGAGTAAACTCATCCCAAATATGTTTCTTAGAATGCTTTTGTCTAGATTTTATGGGATGATATTTCCTTTTTCACCATAGGCCTGAAAGCGCTCGAAAAGTCCACTTCCAGATACTACAAAAAGACTGTTTCAAACCTACTCTATGAAAGGGAATGTTCAGCTCTGTGACTTGAATGCAGATATCACAAAGTAGTTTCTGACAGCCCTTCTGTCTAGATTTTAGATGAAGATATTCCCGTTTCCAACGAAATCATCACAGTTATCCAAATATCGACTTATAGATTCTACAAAAACAGTGTTTCCACACTGCTGTATCCAAAGAAAGGTTCAACTCTGTTAGTTGAGGACACACATCACAAAGAAGTTTCTGAGAATGCTTCTGTCTAGATTTTATATGAAGATATTCCCGTTTCCAATGAAATCTTCACAGTTATGCAAATATCCACTTGAGGATTCTACAAAAAGAGTGTTTCCAAACTGCTGTAGCAAAAGAAATGTTGAACTCTGTTAGTTGAGGACAAACATCACAAAGAAGTTTCTGAGAATGCTTCTGTCTAGATTTTAGATGGAGATATTCCCGTTTCCAACGAAATCATCACAGTTAAACAAATATCCACTTGCAGATTCTACAAAAAGAGTGTTTCCAAACTGCTCTATCCAAAGAAAGGTTCAACTCTGTTAGTTGAGGACACACATCACAAAGAAGTTTCTGAGAATGCTTCTGTCTAGATTTTAAATGAAGATATTCCCATTTCCAACGAAATCCTCAGAGCTGTCCCAATATCCACTTACAGATTCTACAAAAAGAGTGTTTCCAAACTGCTGTATCAAAAGAAATGTTCAACTCTGTTTGTGGAGGACACACATCACAAAGAAGTTTCTGAGAATGCTTCTGTCTAGATTTTACATGAAGATATTCCCGTTTCCTATGAAATCTTCACAGCTTTCCAAATATCCACTTGCAGATTCTACAAAAAGAGTGTTTCCAAACTGCTGTATCCAAAGAAAGGTTCATCTCTGTTAGTTGAGGACACACATCACAAAGAAGTTTCTGAGAATGCTTCTGTCTAGATTTTAAACGAAGATATTGCCGTTTCCAACGAAATCGTTAGGACTATCTAGATATCCAATTACACATTCCACAAAAAGAGTGTTTCCAAACTGCTCTATCAAAAGAAAGGTGCAACTCTGTTAGTTGAGGACACTCATCACAAAGACGTTTCTGAGAATGCTTCTGTCTAGATTTTATATGAAGATATTCCCGTTTCCAACGAAATCTTCATGGTTATCCAAACATCGACTTCCAGATTATACAAAAAGATTGTTTCCAAACTGCTCTATCAAAAGAAAGGTATAATTCTGTTAGTTGAGGACACACATCCCAAATAAGTTTCTGAGGATGCTTCTGTCTAGATTTTATGGGAAGATATTTCGTTTTTTACCATAGGCCCGAAAGCGCTCGAAATGTCCACTTCCAGACACTACAGAAAGAGGGTTTCAAACCTGCTATATGAAAGGGAATGTTCAGCTCTGTGACTTAAATGCAGATATCACAAAGTAGTTTCTGAAAGTGCTTCTGTCTAGATTTCAGATGAAGATATTCCCGTTTCCAATGAAATCATTAGAACTATCTAGATATCCACTTACAGATTCTACAAAAAGAGTGTTTCCAAAGTGCTCTGTCAAAAGAAAGGTTCAACTCTGTTAGTTGAGGACACTCCTCACAAAGAAGTTTCTGAGAATGCTTCTGTCTAGATTTTATATGAAGATATTCCCGTTTCCAATGAAATCTTCACAGTTATCCAAATATCCACTTGAAGATTCTACAAAAAGAGTGTTTCCAAACTGCTGTAGCAAGAGTAATTTTGCGCTCTGTTAGTTGAGGACACACATCACAAAGAAGTTTCTGAGAATGCTTCTGTCTAGGTTTTATACGAAGATATTACCGTTTCCAACGAAATCTTCACAGTTATCCAAATATCCACTTGCAGAATCTACAAAAAGAGTGTTTCCAAACTGCTATATCAAAAGAAAGGATCAACTCTGTTAGTTGAGGAAACACATCCCAAATAAGTTTCTGAGAATGCTTCTGTCTAGATTTTATGGGATGATATTTCCTTTTTCACCATAGGCCTGAAATCGCTCGAAATGTCCACTTCCAGATACTACAGAAAGACTGTTTCAAACCTACTCTATGAATGGAAATGTTCAGCTCTGTGACTTGAATGCAGATATCGCAAAGTAGTTTCAGACAGCGCTTCTGTCTAGATTTTAGATGAAGGTATTCCCGTTTCCAACGAAATCATCACAGTTATCCAAATATCCACTTACATATTCTACAAAAAGAGTGTTTCCAAACTGCTCTATCCAAAGAAAGGTTCAACTCTGTTAGTTGAGGACACACATCACAAAGAAGTTTCTGAGAATGCTTCTGTCTAGATTTTAAATGAAGATATTCCCATTTCCAATGAAATCCTCATAGCAAACCCATTATAAACTTACAGATTCTACAAAAAGAGTGATTCCAAATTGCTGTATCAAAAGAAAGGTTGAACTCTGTTAGTTCAGGACACACATCACAAAGAAGTTTCTGAGAATGCTTCTGTCAAGATTTTATATGAAGATATTACCGTTTCCAACGAAATCTTCACAGTTATCCAAATATCCACTTGCAGATTCTACAAAAAGAGTGTTTCCAAACTGCTATATCAAAAGAAATGATCAAGTCTGTTAGTGGAGTAAACTCATCCTAAATAAGTTTCTTAGAATGCTTCTGTCTAGATTTTATTGGATGATACTTCCTTTTTCACCATAGGCCTGAAAGCGCTCGAAATGTCCACTTCCAGATACTACAGAAAGACTGTTTCAAACCTACTCTATGAAAGGGAATGTTCAGCTCTGTGACTTGAATGCAGATATCACAAAGTAGTTTCTGACAGCCCTTCTGTCTAGATTTTAGATGAAGATATTCCCGTTTCCAACGAAATCATCACAGTTATCCAAATATCCACTTACAGATTCTACAAAAACAGTTTCCAAACTGCTGTATCCAAAGAAAGGTTCAACTCTGTTAGTTGAGGAAACACATCACAAAGAAGTTTCTGAGAATGCTTCTGTCTAGATTTTATATGAAGATATTCCCGTTTCCAATGAAATCTTCACAGTTAGGCAAATATCCACTTGAAGATTCTACAAAAAGAGTGTTTCCAAACTGCTGTAGCAAAAGAAATGTTGAACTCTGTTAGTTGAGGACAAACATCACAAAGAAGTTTCTGAGAATGCTTCTGTCTAGATTTTAGATGAAGATATTCCCGTTTCCAATGAAATCCTCAGAGCTCTCCCAATATCCACTTACAGATTCTACAAAAAGAGTGTTTCCAAACTGCTGTAGCAAAAGAAAGGTTCAACTCTGTTAGTTGAGGACACACATCACAAAGAAGTTTCTGAGAATGCTTCTGTCTAGATTTTACATGAAGATATTCCCGTTTCCTATGAAATCTTCACAGCTTTCCAAATATCCACTTGCAGATTCTACAAAAAGAGTGTTTCCAAACTGCTGTATCAAAAGAAAGGTTCAACTCTCTTAGTTGAGGACACACATCCCAAATAAGTTTCTGAGAAATCTTCTGTCTCGTTTTTATGGGAGGATACATCCTTTTTCATCGTAGGCCTGAAAGCGCTCGAAATGTCCACTTGCAGATACTGCAGAAAGAGTGTTTCAAACCTGCTCTATGAAACGGAATGTTCAGCTCTGAGGCTTGAATGCAGATATCACAAAGTAGTTTCTGACAGTGCTTCTGTCTAGATTTCAGAAGAAGATATTCCCGTTTCCAATGAAATCGTTAGAACTATCTTGATATCCACATACAGATTCTACAAAAAGAGTGTTTCCAAACTGCTCTAGAAAAAGAAAGGTTCAACTCTGTTAGTTGAGGACACTCATCACAAAGAAGTTTCTGAGAATGCTTCTGTCTATATTTTATATGAAGATATTCCCGTTTCCAACGAAATCTTCACAGTTATCCAAACATCGACTTGCAGATTCTACAAAAAGAGTGTTTCCAAACTGCTCTATCAAAAGAAAGTTTCAACTCTGTTAGTTGAGGACACACATCCCAAATAAGTTTCTGAGAACGCTTCTGTGTAGATTTAAAGGGGAGATATTTCATTTTTCACCATAGGCCCGAATGCGCTCGAAATGTCCACTTCCAGACACTACAGAATGAGGGTTTCCAACCTGCTCTATGAAAGGGAATGTTCACCTCTGTGACTTGAATGCAGATATCACAAAGTAGTTTCTGACAGTGCTTCTGTCTAGAATTTAGATGAAGATATTCCCGTTTCCAACGAAATCCTTAGGACTATCTAGATATCCAATTACAGATTCCACAAAAAGAGTGTTTCCAAACTGCTCTATTAAAAGAAAGGTTCAACTCTGTAAGTTGAGGACACTCATCACAAAGAAGTTTCTGAGAATGCTTTTGTAAAGGTTTTATATGAAGATATTCCCGTTTCCTATGAAATCTTCACAGTTATCCAAATATCCACTTGAAGATTCTACCAAAAGAGTGTTTCCAAACTGCTGTAGCAAAAGAAATGTTGAACTCTGTTAGTTGAGGACAAACATCACAAAGAAGTTTCTGAGAATGCTTCTGTCAAGATTTTATATGAAGATATTACCGTTTCCAACGAAATCTTTACAGTTATCCAAATATCCACTTGCAGATTCTACAAAAAGAGTGTTTCCAAACTGCTATATCAAAAGAAATGATCAAGTCTGTTAGTGGAGTAAACTCATCCCAAATAAGTTTCTTAGAATGCTTTTGTCTAGATTTTATGGGATGATATTTCCTTTTTCACCATAGGCCTGAAAGCGCTCGAAAAGTCCACTTCCAGATACTACAAAAAGACTGTTTCAAACCTACTCTATGAAAGGGAATGTTCAGCTCTGTGACTTGAATGCAGATATCACAAGGTAGTTTCTGACAGCCCTTCTGTCTAGATTTTAGATGAAGATATTCCCGTTTCCAACGAAATCATCACAGTTATCCAAATATCCACTTATAGATTCTACAAAAACAGTGTTTCCACACTGCTGTATCCAAAGAAAGGTTCAACTCTGTTAGTTGAGGACACACATCACAAAGAAGTTTCTGAGAATGCTTCTGTCTAGATTTTATATGAAGATATTCCCGTTTCCAATGAAATCTTCACAGTTATGCAAATATCCACTTGAAGATTCTACAAAAAGAGTGTTTCCAAACTGCTGTAGCAAAAGAAATGTTGAACTCTGTTAGTTGAGGACAAACATCACAAAGAAGTTTCTGAGAATGCTTCTGTCTAGAATTTAGATGGAGATATTCCCGTTTCCAACGAAATCATCACAGTTAAACAAATATCCACTTGCAGATTCTACAAAAAGAGGGTTTCCAAACTGCTCTATCCAAAGAAAGGTTCAACTCTGTTAGTTGAGGACACACATCACAAAGAAGTTTCTGAGAATGCTTCTGTCTAGATTTTAAATGAAGATATTCCCATTTCCAACGAAATCCTCAGAGCTGTCCCAATATCCACTTACAGATTCTACAAAAAGAGTGTTTCCAAACTGCTGTATCAAAAGAAATGTTCAACTCTGTTTGTGGAGGACACACATCACAAAGAAGTTTCTGAGAATGCTTCTGTCTAGATTTTACATGAAGATATTCCCGTTTCCTATGAAATCTTCACAGCTTTCCAAATATCCACTTGCAGATTCTACAAAAAGAGTGTTTCCAAACTGCTGTATCCAAAGAAAGGTTCATCTCTGTTAGTTGAGGACACACATCACAAAGGAGTTTCTGAGAATGCTTCTGTCTAGATTTTAAACGAAGATATTGCCGTTTCCAACGAAATCGTTAGGACTATCTAGATATCCAATTACACATTCCACAAAAAGAGTGTTTCCAAACTGCTCTATCAAAAGAAAGGTGCAACTCTGTTAGTTGAGGACACTCATCACAAAGACGTTTCTGAGAATGCTTCTGTCTAGATTTTATATGAAGATATTCCCGTTTCCAACGAAATCTTCATGGTTATCCAAACATCGACTTCCAGATTATACAAAAAGATTGTTTCCAAACTGCTCTATCAAAAGAAAGGTATAATTCTGTTAGTTGAGGACACACATCCCAAATAAGTTTCTGAGGATGCTTCTGTCTAGATTTTATGGGAAGATATTTCGTTTTTTACCATAGGCCCGAAAGCGCTCGAAATGTCCACTTCCAGACACTACAGAAAGAGGGTTTCAAACCTGCTATATGAAAGGGAATGTTCAGCTCTGTGACTTAAATGCAGATATCACAAAGTAGTTTCTGAAAGTGCTTCTGTCTAGATTTCAGATGAAGATATTCCCGTTTCCAATGAAATCATTAGAACTATCTAGATATCCACTTACAGATTCTACAAAAAGAGTGTTTCCAAAGTGCTCTGTCAAAAGAAAGGTTCAACTCTGTTAGTTGAGGACACTCCTCACAAAGAAGTTTCTGAGAATGCTTCTGTCTAGATTTTATATGAAGATATTCCCGTTTCCAACGAAATCTTCACAGTTATCCAAATATCCACTTGAAGATTCTACAAAAAGAGTGTTTCCAAACTGCTGTAGCAAGAGTAATTTTGCACTCTGTTAGTTGAGGACACACATCACAAAGAAGTTTCTGAGAATGCTTCTGTCTAGGTTTTATACGAAGATATTACCGTTTCCAACGAAATCTTCACAGTTATCCAAATATCCACTTGCAGAATCTACAAAAAGAGTGTTTCCAAACTGCTATATCAAAAGAAAGGATCAACTCTGTTAGTTGAGGAAACACATCCCAAATAAGTTTCTGAGAATGCTTCTGTCTAGATTTTATGGGATGATATTTCCTTTTTCACCATAGGCCTGAAATCGCTCGAAATGTCCACTTCCAGATACTACAGAAAGACTGTTTCAAACCTACTCTATGAATGGAAATGTTCAGCTCTGTGACTTGAATGCAGATATCGCAAAGTAGTTTCAGACAGCGCTTCTGTCTAGATTTTAGATGAAGGTATTCCCGTTTCCAACGAAATCATCACAGTTATCCAAATATCCACTTACATATTCTACAAAAAGAGTGTTTCCAAACTGCTCTATCCAAAGAAAGGTTCAACTCTGTTAGTTGAGGACACACATCACAAAGAAGTTTCTGAGAATGCTTCTGTCTAGATTTTAAATGAAGATATTCCCATTTCCAATGAAATCCTCATAGCAAACCCATTATAAACTTACAGATTCTACAAAAAGAGTGATTCCAAATTGCTGTATCAAAAGAAAGGTTGAACTCTGTTAGTTCAGGACACACATCACAAAGAAGTTTCTGAGAATGCTTCTGTCAAGATTTTATATGAAGATATTACCGTTTCCAACGAAATCTTCACAGTTATCCAAATATCCACTTGCAGATTCTACAAAAAGAGTGTTTCCAAACTGCTATATCAAAAGAAATGATCAAGTCTGTTAGTGGAGTAAACTCATCCTAAATAAGTTTCTTAGAATGCTTCTGTCTAGATTTTATGGGATGATACTTCCTTTTTCACCATAGGCCTGAAAGCGATCGAAATGTCCACTTCCAGATACTACAGAAAGACTGTTTCAAACCTACTCTATGAAAGGGAATGTTCAGCTCTGTGACTTGAATGCAGATATCACAAAGTAGTTTCTGACAGCCCTTCTGTCTAGATTTTAGATGAAGATATTCCCGTTTCCAACGAAATCATCACAGTTATCCAAATATCCACTTACAGATTCTACAAAAACAGTTTCCAAACTGCTGTATCCAAAGAAAGGTTCAACTCTGTTAGTTGAGGAAACACATCACAAAGAAGTTTCTGAGAATGCTTCTGTCTAGATTTTATATGAAGATATTCCCGTTTCCAATGAAATCTTCACAGTTAGGCAAATATCCACTTGAAGATTCTACAAAAAGAGTGTTTCCAAACTGCTGTAGCAAAAGAAATGTTGAACTCTGTTAGTTGAGGACAAACATCACAAAGAAGTTTCTGAGAATGCTTCTGTCTAGATTTTAGATGAAGATATTCCCGTTTCCAACGAAATCCTCAGAGCTCTCCCAATATCCACTTACAGATTCTACAAAAAGAGTGTTTCCAAACTGCTGTAGCAAAAGAAAGGTTCAACTCTGTTAGTTGAGGACACACATCACAAAGAAGTTTCTGAGAATGCTTCTGTCTAGATTTTACATGAAGATATTCCCGTTTCCTATGAAATCTTCACAGCTTTCCAAATATCCACTTGCAGATTCTACAAAAAGAGTGTTTCCAAACTGCTGTATCAAAAGAAAGGTTCAACTCTCTTAGTTGAGGACACACATCCCAAATAAGTTTCTGAGAAATCTTCTGTCTCGTTTTTATGGGAGGATACTTCCTTTTTCATCGTAGGCCTGAAAGCGCTCGAAATGTCCACTTGCAGATACTGCAGAAAGAGTGTTTCAAACCTGCTCTATGAAACGGAATGTTCAGCTCTGAGGCTTGAATGCAGATATCACAAAGTAGTTTCTGACAGTGCTTCTGTCTAGATTTCAGAAGAAGATATTCCCGTTTCCAATGAAATCGTTAGAACTATCTTGATATCCACATACAGATTCTACAAAAAGAGTGTTTCCAAACTGCTCTAGAAAAAGAAAGGTTCAACTCTGTTAGTTGAGGACACTCATCACAAAGAAGTTTCTGAGAATGCTTCTGTCTAGATTTTATATGAAGATATTCCCGTTTCCAACGAAATCTTCACAGTTATCCAAACATCGACTTGCAGATTCTACAAAAAGAGTGTTTCCAAACTGCTCTATCAAAAGAAAGTTTCAACTCTGTTAGTTGAGGACACACATCCCAAATAAGTTTCTGAGAACGCTTCTGTGTAGATTTAAAGGGGAGATATTTCGTTTTTCACCATAGGCCCGAATGCGCTCGAAATGTCCACTTCCAGACACTACAGAATGAGGGTTTCCAACCTGCTCTATGAAAGGGAATGTTCACCTCTGTGACTTGAATGCAGATATCACAAAGTAGTTTCTGACAGTGCTTCTGTCTAGAATTTAGATGAAGATATTCCCGTTTCCAACGAAATCCTTAGGACTATCTAGATATCCACTTACAGATTCTACAAAAAGAGTGTTTCCAAAGTGCTCTGTCAAAAGAAAGGTTCAACTCTGTTAGTTGAGGACACTCCTCACAAAGAAGTTTCTGAGAATGCTTCTGTCTAGATTTTATATGAAGATATTCCCGTTTCCAACGAAATCTTCACAGTTATCCAAATATCCACTTGAAGATTCTACAAAAAGAGTGTTTCCAAACTGCTGTAGCAAGAGTAATTTTGCGCTCTGTTAGTTGAGGACACACATCACAAAGAAGTTTCTGAGAATGCTTCTGTCTAGGTTTTATACGAAGATATTACCGTTTCCAACGAAATCTTCACAGTTATCCAAATATCCACTTGCAGAATCTACAAAAAGAGTGTTTCCAAACTGCTATATCAAAAGAAAGGATCAACTCTGTTAGTTGAGGAAACACATCCCAAATAAGTTTCTGAGAATGCTTCTGTCTAGATTTTATGGGATGATATTTCCTTTTTCACCATAGGCCTGAAATCGCTCGAAATGTCCACTTCCAGATACTACAGAAAGACTGTTTCAAACCTACTCTATGAATGGAAATGTTCAGCTCTGTGACTTGAATGCAGATATCGCAAAGTAGTTTCAGACAGCGCTTCTGTCTAGATTTTAGATGAAGGTATTCCCGTTTCCAACGAAATCATCACAGTTATCCAAATATCCACTTACATATTCTACAAAAAGAGTGTTTCCAAACTGCTCTATCCAAAGAAAGGTTCAACTCTGTTAGTTGAGGACACACATCACAAAGAAGTTTCTGAGAATGCTTCTGTCTAGATTTTAAATGAAGATATTCCCATTTCCAATGAAATCCTCATAGCAAACCCATTATAAACTTACAGATTCTACAAAAAGAGTGATTCCAAATTGCAGTATCAAAAGAAAGGTTGAACTCTGTTAGTTCAGGACACACATCACAAAGAAGTTTCTGAGAATGCTTCTGTCAAGATTTTATATGAAGATATTACCGTTTCCAACGAAATCTTCACAGTTATCCAAATATCCACTTGCAGATTCTACAAAAAGAGTGTTTCCAAACTGCTATATCAAAAGAAATGATCAAGTCTGTTAGTGGAGTAAACTCATCCTAAATAAGTTTCTTAGAATGCTTCTGTCTAGATTTTATGGGATGATACTTCCTTTTTCACCATAGGCCTGAAAGCGCTCGAAATGTCCACTTCCAGATACTACAGAAAGACTGTTTCAAACCTACTCTATGAAAGGGAATGTTCAGCTCTGTGACTTGAATGCAGATATCACAAAGTAGTTTCTGACAGCCCTTCTGTCTAGATTTTAGATGAAGATATTCCCGTTTCCAACGAAATCATCACAGTTATCCAAATATCCACTTACAGATTCTACAAAAACAGTTTCCAAACTGCTGTATCCAAAGAAAGGTTCAACTCTGTTAGTTGAGGAAACACATCACAAAGAAGTTTCTGAGAATGCTTCTGTCTAGATTTTATATGAAGATATTCCCGTTTCCAATGAAATCTTCACAGTTAGGCAAATATCCACTTGAAGATTCTACAAAAAGAGTGTTTCCAAACTGCTGTAGCAAAAGAAATGTTGAACTCTGTTAGTTGAGGACAAACATCACAAAGAAGTTTCTGAGAATGCTTCTGTCTAGATTTTAGATGAAGATATTCCCGTTTCCAACGAAATCCTCAGAGCTCTCCCAATATCCACTTACAGATTCTACAAAAAGAGTGTTTCCAAACTGCTGTAGCAAAAGAAAGGTTCAACTCTGTTAGTTGAGGACACACATCACAAAGAAGTTTCTGAGAATGCTTCTGTCTAGATTTTACATGAAGATATTCCCGTTTCCTATGAAATCTTCACAGCTTTCCAAATATCCAAGTGCAGATTCTACAAAAAGAGTGTTTCCAAACTGCTGTATCAAAAGAAAGGTTCAACTCTCTTAGTTGAGGACACACATCCCAAATAAGTTTCTGAGAAATCTTCTGTCTCGTTTTTATGGGAGGATACTTCCTTTTTCATCGTAGGCCTGAAAGCGCTCGAAATGTCCACTTGCAGATACTGCAGAAAGAGTGTTTCAAACCTGCTCTATGAAACGGAATGTTCAGCTCTGAGGCTTGAATGCAGATATCACAAAGTAGTTTCTGACAGTGCTTTTGTCTAGATTTCAGAAGAAGATATTCCCGTTTCCAATGAAATCGTTAGAACTATCTTGATATCCACATACAGATTCTACAAAAAGAGTGTTTCCAAACTGCTCTAGAAAAAGAAAGGTTCAACTCTGTTAGTTGAGGACACTCATCACAAAGAAGTTTCTGAGAATGCTTCTGTCTAGATTTTATATGAAGATATTCCCGTTTCCAACGAAATCTTCACAGTTATCCAAACATCGACTTGCAGATTCTACAAAAAGAGTGTTTCCAAACTGCTCTATCAAAAGAAAGTTTCAACTCTGTTAGTTGAGGACACACATCCCAAATAAGTTTCTGAGAACGCTTCTGTGTAGATTTAAAGGGGAGATATTTCGTTTTTCACCATAGGCCCGAATGCGCTCGAAATGTCCACTTCCAGACACTACAGAATGAGGGTTTCCAACCTGCTCTATGAAAGGGAATGTTCACCTCTGTGACTTGAATGCAGATATCACAAAGTAGTTTCTGACAGTGCTTCTGTCTAGAATTTAGATGAAGATATTCCCGTTTCCAACGAAATCCTTAGGACTATCTAGATATCCAATTACAGATTCCACAAAAAGAGTGTTTCCAAACTGCTCTATTAAAAGAAAGGTTCAACTCAGTAAGTTGAGGACACTCATCACAAAGAAGTTTCTGAGAATGCTTTTGTAAAGGTTTTATATGAAGATATTCCCGTTTCCTATGAAATCTTCACAGTTATCCAAATATCCACTTGAAGATTCTACGAAAAGAGTGTTTCCAAACTGCTGTAGCAAAAGAAATGTTGAACTCTGTTAGTTGAGGACAAACATCACACAGAAGTTTCTGAGAATGCTTCTGTCAAGATTTTATATGAAGATATTACCGTTTCCAACGAAATCTTTACAGTTATCCAAATATCCACTTGCAGATTCTACAAAAAGAGTGTTTCCAAACTGCTATATCAAAAGAAATGATCAAGTCTGTTAGTGGAGTAAACTCATCCCAAATATGTTTCTTAGAATGCTTTTGTCTAGATTTTATGGGATGATATTTCCTTTTTCACCATAGGCCTGAAAGCGCTCGAAAAGTCCACTTCCAGATACTACAAAAAGACTGTTTCAAACCTACTCTATGAAAGGGAATGTTCAGCTCTGTGACTTGAATGCAGATATCACAAAGTAGTTTCTGACAGCCCTTCTGTCTAGATTTTAGATGAAGATATTCCCGTTTCCAACGAAATCATCACAGTTATCCAAATATCCACTTATAGATTCTACAAAAAGAGTGTTTCCAAACTGCTGTATCCAAAGAAAGGTTCAACTCTGTTAGTTGAGGACACACATCACAAAGAAGTTTCTGAGAATGCTTCTGTCTAGATTTTATATGAAGATATTCCCGTTTCCAATGAAATCTTCACAGTTATGCAAATATCCACTTGAAGATTCTACAAAAAGAGTGTTTCCAAACTGCTGTAGCAAAAGAAATGTTGAACTCTGTTAGTTGAGGACAAACATCACAAAGAAGTTTCTGAGAATGCTTCTGTCTAGATTTTAGATGGAGATATTCCCGTTTCCAACGAAATCATCACAGTTAAACAAATATCCACTTGCAGATTCTACAAAAAGAGTGTTTCCAAACTGCTCTATCCAAAGAAAGGTTCAACTCTGTTAGTTGAGGACACACATCACAAAGAAGTTTCTGAGAATGCTTCTGTCTAGATTTTAAATGAAGATATTCCCATTTCCAACGAAATCCTCAGAGCTGTCCCAATATCCACTTACAGATTCTACAAAAAGAGTGTTTCCAAACTGCTGTATCAAAAGAAATGTTCAACTCTGTTTGTGGAGGACACACATCACAAAGAAGTTTCTGAGAATGCTTCTGTCTAGATTTTACATGAAGATATTCCCGTTTCCTATGAAATCTTCACAGCTTTCCAAATATCCACTTGCAGATTCTACAAAAAGAGTGTTTCCAAACTGCTGTATCCAAAGAAAGGTTCATCTCTGTTAGTTGAGGACACACATCACAAAGAAGTTTCTGAGAATGCTTCTGTCTAGATTTTAAACGAAGATATTGCCGTTTCCAACGAAATCGTTAGGACTATCTAGATATCCAATTACACATTCCACAAAAAGAGTGTTTCCAAACTGCTCTATCAAAAGAAAGGTGCAACTCTGTTAGTTGAGGACACTCATCACAAAGACGTTTCTGAGAATGCTTCTGTCTAGATTTTATATGAAGATATTCCCGTTTCCAACGAAATCTTCATGGTTATCCAAACATCGACTTCCAGATTATACAAAAAGATTGTTTCCAAACTGCTCTATCAAAAGAAAGGTATAATTCTGTTAGTTGAGGACACACATCCCAAATAAGTTTCTGAGGATGCTTCTGTCTAGATTTTATGGGAAGATATTTCGTTTTTTACCATAGGCCCGAAAGCGCTCGAAATGTCCACTTCCAGACACTACAGAAAGAGGGTTTCAAACCTGCTATATGAAAGGGAATGTTCAGCTCTGTGACTTAAATGCAGATATCACAAAGTAGTTTCTGAAAGTGCTTCTGTCTAGATTTCAGATGAAGATATTCCCGTTTCCAATGAAATCATTAGAACTATCTAGATATCCACTTACAGATTCTACAAAAAGAGTGTTTCCAAAGTGCTCTGTCAAAAGAAAGGTTCAACTCTGTTAGTTGAGGACACTCCTCACAAAGAAGTTTCTGAGAATGCTTCTGTCTAGATTTTATATGAAGATATTCCCGTTTCCAACGAAATCTTCACAGTTATCCAAATATCCACTTGAAGATTCTACAAAAAGAGTGTTTCCAAACTGCTGTAGCAAGAGTAATTTTGCGCTCTGTTAGTTGAGGACACACATCACAAAGAAGTTTCTGAGAATGCTTCTGTCTAGGTTTTATACGAAGATATTACCGTTTCCAACGAAATCTTCACAGTTATCCAAATATCCACTTGCAGATTCTACAAAAAGAGTGTTTCCAAACTGCTATATCAAAAGAAAGGATCAACTCTGTTAGTTGAGGAAACACATCCCAAATAAGTTTCTGAGAATGCTTCTGTCTAGATTTTATGGGATGATATTTCCTTTTTCACCATAGGCCTGAAATCGCTCGAAATGTCCACTTCCAGATACTACAGAAAGACTGTTTCAAACCTACTCTATGAATGGAAATGTTCAGCTCTGTGACTTGAATGCAGATATCGCAAAGTAGTTTCAGACAGCGCTTCTGTCTAGATTTTAGATGAAGGTATTCCCGTTTCCAACGAAATCATCACAGTTATCCAAATATCCACTTACATATTCTACAAAAAGAGTGTTTCCAAACTGCTCTATCCAAAGAAAGGTTCAACTCTGTTAGTTGAGGACACACATCACAAAGAAGTTTCTGAGAATGCTTCTGTCTAGATTTTAAATGAAGATATTCCCATTTCCAATGAAATCCTCATAGCAAACCCATTATAAACTTACAGATTCTACAAAAAGAGTGATTCCAAATTGCTGTATCAAAAGAAAGGTGGAACTCTGTTAGTTCAGGACACACATCACAAAGAAGTTTCTGAGAATGCTTCTGTCTAGATTTTACATGAAGACATTCCCGTTTCCTACGAAATCTTCACAACTTTCCAAATATCCTCTTGCAGATTCTACAAAAAGAGTGTTTCCAAACTGCTGTATCAAAAGAAAGGTTCAGCTCTCTTAGTTGACGACACACATCCCAAATAAGATTCTGAGAAAGCCTCTGTCTCGTTTTTATGGGAAGATACTTCCTTTTTCACCGTAGGCCTGAAAGCGCTCGAAATGTCCACTTCCAGATACTGCAGAAAGAGTTTTTCAAACCTGCTCTATGAAACGGAATGTTCAGCTCTGAGGCTTGAATGCAGATATCACAAAGTAGTTTCTGACAGTGCTTCTGTCTAGATTTTAGAAGAAGATATTCCCGTTTCCAATGAAATCGTTAGAACTATCTTGATATCCACATACAGATTCTACAAAAAGAGTTTTTCCAAACTGCTCTATAAAAAAAAAGGTTCAACTCTGTTAGTTGAGGTCACTCATCACAAAGAAGTTTCTGAGAATGCTTCTGTCTAGATTTTATAGGATGATTTTCCCGTTTCCAATGAAATCTTCACAGTTATCCAAACATCGACTTGCAGATTCTACAAAAAGAGTGTTTCCAAACTGCTCTATCAAAAGAAAGTATCAACTCTGTTAGTTGAGGACACACATGCCAAATAAGTTTCGGAGAATGCTTCTGTGTAGATTTAATGGGGAGATATTTCGTTTTTCACCATAGGCCCGAATGCGCTCGAAATGTCCACTTCCAGACACTACAGAAAGAGGGTTTCCAACCTGCTCTATGAAAGGGAATGTTCAGCTCCGTGAGTTGAATATAGATATCACAAAGTAGTTTCTGACAGTGCTTCTGTCTAGATTTCAGATGAAGATATTCCCGTTTCCCATGAAATCGTTAGAACTATCTAGATATCCACTTACAGATTCTACAAAAAGAGTGTTTCGAAAGTGCTCTGTCAAAAGAAAGGTTCAACTCTGTTAGTTGAGGACACTCATCACGAAGAAGTTTCTGAGAATGCTTTTGTCAAGATTTTATATGAAGATATTCCCGTTTCCTATGAAATCTTCACAGTTATCCAAATATCCACTTGAAGATTCTACAAAAAGAGTGTTTCCAAACTGCTGTAGCAAAAGAAATGTTGAACTCTGTTAGTTGAGGACAAACATCACAAAGAGGTTTCTGAGAGAGCTTCTGTCAAGATTTTATATGAAGATATTACCGTTTCCAACGAAATCTTTACAGTTATCCAAATATCCACTTGCAGATTCTACAAAAAGAGTGTTTCCAAACTGCCATATCAAAAGAAATGATCAAGTCTGTTAGTGGAGTAAACTCATCCCAAATAAGTTTCTTAGAATGCTTTTGTCTAGATTTTATGGGATGATATTTCCTTTTTCACCATAGGCCTGAAAGCGCTCGAAATGTCCACTTCCAGATACTACAGAAAGACTGTTTCAAACCTACTCTATGAAAGGGAATGTTCAGCTCTGTGACTTGAATGCAGATATCACAAAGTAGTTTCTGACAGCCCTTCTGTCTAGATTTTAGATGAATATATTCCCGTTTCCAACGAAATCATCACAGTTATCCAAATATCCACTTACAGATTCTACAAAAAGAGTGTTTCCAAACTGCTGTATCCAAAGAAAGGTTCAACTCTGTTAGTTGAGGACACACATCACAAAGAAGTTTCTGAGAATGCTTCTGTCTAGATTTTATATGAAGATATTCCCGTTTCCAATGAAATCTTCACAGTTATGCAAATATCCACTTGAAGATTCTACAAAAAGAGTGTTTCCAAACTGCTATATCAAAAGAAATGACCAAGTCTGTTAGTGGAGTAAACTCATCCCAAATATGTTTCTTAGAATGCTTTTGTCTAGATTTTATGGGATGATATTTCCTTTTTCACCATAGGCCTGAAAGCGCTCGAAAAGTCCACTTCCAGATACTACAAAAAGACTGTTTCAAACCTACTCTATGAAAGGGAATGTTCAGCTCTGTGACTTGAATGCAGATATCACAAAGTAGTTTCTGACAGCCCTTCTGTCTAGATTTTAGATGAAGATATTCCCGTTTCCAACGAAATCATCACAGTTATCCAAATATCCACTTATAGATTCTACAAAAACAGTGTTTCCACACTGCTGTATCCAAAGAAAGGTTCAACTCTGTTAGTTGAGGACACACATCACAAAGAAGTTTCTGAGAATGCTTCTGTCTAGATTTTATATGAAGATATTCCCGTTTCCAATGAAATCTTCACAGTTATGCAAATATCCACTTGAAGATTCTACAAAAAGAGTGTTTCCAAACTGCTGTAGCAAAAGAAATGTTGAACTCTGTTAGTTGAGGACAAACATCACAAAGAAGTTTCTGAGAATGCTTCTGTCTAGATTTTAGATGGAGATATTCCCGTTTCCAACGAAATCATCACAGTTAAACAAATATCCACTTGCAGATTCTACAAAAAGAGTGTTTCCAAACTGCTCTATCCAAAGAAAGGTTCAACTCTGTTAGTTGAGGACACACATCACAAAGAAGTTTCTGAGAATGCTTCTGTCTAGATTTTAAATGAAGATATTCCCATTTCCAACGAAATCCTCAGAGCTGTCCCAATATCCACTTACAGATTCTACAAAAAGAGTGTTTCCAAACTGCTGTATCAAAAGAAATGTTCAACTCTGTTTGTGGAGGACACACATCACAAAGAAGTTTCTGAGAATGCTTCTGTCTAGATTTTACATGAAGATATTCCCGTTTCCTATGAAATCTTCACAGCTTTCCAAATATCCACTTGCAGATTCTACAAAAAGAGTGTTTCCAAACTGCTCTATCCAAAGAAAGGTTCAACTCTGTTAGTTGAGGACACACATCACAAAGAAGTTTCTGAGAATGCTTCTGTCTAGATTTTAAATGAAGATATTCCCATTTCCAATGAAATCCTCATAGCAAACCCATTATAAACTTACAGATTCTACAAAAAGAGTGATTCCAAATTGCTGTATCAAAAGAAAGGTTGAACTCTGTTAGTTCAGGACACACATCACAAAGAAGTTTCTGAGAATGCTTCTGTCTAGATTTTACATGAAGATATTCCCGTTTCCTACGAAATCTTCACAACTTTCCAAATATCCTCTTGCAGATTCTACAAAAAGAGTGTTTCCAAACTGCTGTATCAAAAGAAAGGTTCAGCTCTCTTAGTTGATGACACACATCCCAAATAAGATTCTGAGAAAGCCTCTGTCTCGTTTTTATGGGAAGATACTTCCTTTTTCACCGTAGGCCTGAAAGCGCTCGAAATGTCCACTTCCAGATACTGCAGAAAGAGTTTTTCAAACCTGCTCTATGAAACGGAATGTTCAGCTCTGAGGCTTGAATGCAGATATCACAAAGTAGTTTCTGACAGTGCTTCTGTCTAGATTTTAGAAGAAGATATTCCCGTTTCCAATGAAATCGTTAGAACTATCTTGATATCCACATACAGATTCTACAAAAAGAGTTTTTCCAAACTGCTCTATAAAAAAAAAGGTTCAACTCTGTTAGTTGAGGTCACTCATCACAAAGAAGTTTCTGAGAATGCTTCTGTCTAGATTTTATAGGAAGATTTTCCCGTTTCCAATGAAATCTTCACAGTTATCCAAACATCGACTTGCAGATTCTACAAAAAGAGTGTTTCCAAACTGCTCTATCAAAAGAAAGTATCAACTCTGTTAGTTGAGGACACACATGCCAAATAAGTTTCGGAGAATGCTTCTGTGTAGATTTAATGGGGAGATATTTCGTTTTTCACCATAGGCCCGAATGCGCTCGAAATGTCCACTTCCAGACACTACAGAAAGAGGGTTTCCAACCTGCTCTATGAAAGGGAATGTTCAGCTCCGTGAGTTGAATATAGATATCACAAAGTAGTTTCTGACAGTGCTTCTGTCTAGATTTCAGATGAAGATATTCCCGTTTCCCATGAAATCGTTAGAACTATCTAGATATCCACTTACAGATTCTACAAAAAGAGTGTTTCGAAAGTGCTCTGTCAAAAGAAAGGTTCACCTCTGTTAGTTGAGGACACTCATCACGAAGAAGTTTCTGAGAATGCTTTTGTCAAGATTTTATATGAAGATATTCCCGTTTCCTATGAAATCTTCACAGTTATCCAAATATCCACTTGAAGATTCTACAAAAAGAGTGTTTCCAAACTGCTGTAGCAAAAGAAATGTTGAACTCTGTTAGTTGAGGACAAACATCACAAAGAGGTTTCTGAGAGAGCTTCTGTCAAGATTTTATATGAAGATATTACCGTTTCCAACGAAATCTTTACAGTTATCCAAATATCCACTTGCAGATTCTACAAAAAGAGTGTTTCCAAACTGCCATATCAAAAGAAATGATCAAGTCTGTTAGTGGAGTAAACTCATCCCAAATAAGTTTCTTAGAATGCTTTTGTCTAGATTTTATGGGATGATATTTCCTTTTTCACCATAGGCCTGAAAGCGCTCGAAATGTCCACTTCCAGATACTACAGAAAGACTGTTTCAAACCTACTCTATGAAAGGGAATGTTCAGCTCTGTGACTTGAATGCATATATCACAAAGTAGTTTCTGACAGCCCTTCTGTCTAGATTTTAGATGAATATATTCCCGTTTCCAACGAAATCATCACAGTTATCCAAATATCCACTTACAGATTCTACAAAAAGAGTGTTTCCAAACTGCTGTATCCAAAGAAAGGTTCAACTCTGTTAGTTGAGGACACACATCACAAAGAAGTTTCTGAGAATGCTTCTGTCTAGATTTTATATGAAGATATTCCCGTTTCCAATGAAATCTTCACAGTTATGCAAATATCCACTTGAAGATTCTACAAAAAGAGTGTTTCCAAACTGCTATATCAAAAGAAATGATCAAGTCTGTTAGTGGAGTAAACTCATCCCAAATATGTTTCTTAGAATGCTTTTGTCTAGATTTTTTTTGATGATATTTCCTTTTTCACCATAGGCCTGAAAGCGCTCGAAAAGTCCACTTCCAGATACTACAAAAAGACTGTTTCAAACCTACTCTATGAAAGGGAATGTTCAGCTCTGTGACTTGAATGCAGATATCACAAAGTAGTTTCTGACAGCCCTTCTGTCTAGATTTTAGATGAAGATATTCCCGTTTCCAACGAAATCATCACAGTTATCCAAATATCCACTTATAGATTCTACAAAAACAGTGTTTCCACACTGCTGTATCCAAAGAAAGGTTCAACTCTGTTAGTTGAGGACACACATCACAAAGAAGTTTCTGAGAATGCTTCTGTCTAGATTTTATATGAAGATATTCCCGTTTCCAATGAAATCTTCACAGTTATGCAAATATCCACTTGAAGATTCTACAAAAAGAGTGTTTCCAAACTGCTGTAGCAAAAGAAATGTTGAACTCTGTTAGTTGAGGACAAACATCACAAAGAAGTTTCTGAGAATGCTTCTGTCTAGATTTTAGATGGAGATATTCCCGTTTCCAACGAAATCATCACAGTTAAACAAATATCCACTTGCAGATTCTACAAAAAGAGTGTTTCCAAACTGCTCTATCCAAAGAAAGGTTCAACTCTGTTAGTTGAGGACACACATCACAAAGAAGTTTCTGAGAATGCTTCTGTCTAGATTTTAAATGAAGATATTCCCATTTCCAACGAAATCCTCAGAGCTGTCCCAATATCCACTTACAGATTCTACAAAAAGAGTGTTTCCAAACTGCTGTATCAAAAGAAATGTTCAACTCTGTTTGTGGAGGACACACATCACAAAGAAGTTTCTGAGAATGCTTCTGTCTAGATTTTACATGAAGATATTCCCGTTTCCTATGAAATCTTCACAGCTTTCCAAATATCCACTTGCAGATTCTACAAAAAGAGTGTTTCCAAACTGCTCTATCCAAAGAAAGGTTCAACTCTGTTAGTTGAGGACACACATCACAAAGAAGTTTCTGAGAATGCTTCTGTCTAGATTTTAAATGAAGATATTCCCATTTCCAATGAAATCCTCATAGCAAACCCATTATAAACTTACAGATTCTACAAAAAGAGTGATTCCAAATTGCTGTATCAAAAGAAAGGTTGAACTCTGTTAGTTCAGGACACACATCACAAAGAAGTTTCTGAGAATGCTTCTGTCTAGATTTTATATGAAGATATTCCCGTTTCCTATGAAATCTTCACAACGTTCCAAATATCCTCTTGCAGATTCTACAAAAAGAGTGTTTCCAAACTGCTGTATCAAAAGAAAGGTTCAGCTCTCTTAGTTGACGACACACATCCCAAATAAGATTCTGAGAAAGCCTCTGTCTCGTTTTAATGGGAAGATACTTCCTTTTTCACCGTAGGCCTGAAAGCTCTCGAAATGTCCACTTCCAGATACTGCAGAAAGAGTTTTTCAAACCTGCTCTATGAAACGGAATGTTCAGCTCTGAGGCTTGAATGCAGATATCACAAAGTAGTTTCTGACAGTGCTTCTGTCTAGATTTTAGAAGAAGATATTCCCGTTTCCAATGAAATCGTTAGAACTATCTTGATATCCACATACAGATTCTACAAAAAGAGTTTTTCCAAACTGCTCTATAAAAAAAAAGGTTCAACTCTGTTAGTTGAGAACACTCATCACAAAGAAGTTTCTGAGAATGCTTCTGTCTAGATTTTATAGGAAGATTTTCCCGTTTCCAATGAAATCTTCACAGTTATCCAAACATCGACTTGCAGATTCTACAAAAAGAGTGTTTCCAAACTGCTCTATCAAAAGAAAGTATCAACTCTGTTAGTTGAGGACACACATGCCAAATAAGTTTCGGAGAATGCTTCTGTGTAGATTTAATGGGGAGATATTTCGTTTTTCACCATAGGCCCGAATGCGCTCGAAATGTCCACTTCCAGACACTACAGAAAGAGGGTTTCCAACCTGCTCTATGAAAGGGAATGTTCAGCTCCGTGAGTTGAATATAGATATCACAAAGTAGTTTCTGACAGTGCTTCTGTCTAGATTTCAGATGAAGATATTCCCGTTTCCAATGAAATCGTTAGAACTATCTAGATATCCACTTACAGATTCTACAAAAAGAGTGTTTCGAAAGTGCTCTGTCAAAAGAAAGGTTCAACTCTGTTAGTTGAGGACACTCATCACGAAGAAGTTTCTGAGAATGCTTTTGTCAAGATTTTATATGAAGATATTCCCGTTTCCTATGAAATCTTCACAGTTATCCAAATATCCACTTGAAGATTCTACAAAAAGAGTGTTTCCAAACTGCTGTAGCAAAAGAAATGTTGAACTCTGTTAGTTGAGGACAAACATCACAAAGAGGTTTCTGAGAGAGCTTCTGTCAAGATTTTATATGAAGATATTACCGTTTCCAACGAAATCTTTACAGTTATCCAAATATCCACTTGCAGATTCTACAAAAAGAGTGTTTCCAAACTGCCATATCAAAAGAAATGATCAAGTCTGTTAGTGGAGTAAACTCATCCCAAATAAGTTTCTTAGAATGCTTTTGTCTAGATTTTATGGGATGATATTTCCTTTTTCACCATAGGCCTGAAAGCGCTCGAAATGTCCACTTCCAGATACTACAGAAAGACTGTTTCAAACCTACTCTATGAAAGGGAATGTTCAGCTCTGTGACTTGAATGCAGATATCACAAAGTAGTTTCTGACAGCACTTCTGTCTAGATTTTAGATGAATATATTCCCGTTTCCAACGAAATCATCACAGTTATCCAAATATCCACTTACAGATTCTACAAAAACAGTGTTTCCAAACTGCTGTATCCAAAGAAAGGTTCAACTATGTTAGTTGAGGACACACATCACAAAGAAGTTTCTGAGAATGCTTCTGTCTAGATTTTATATGAAGATATTCCCGTTTCCAATGAAATCTTCACAGTTATGCAAATATCCACTTGAAGATTCTACCAAAAGAGTGTTTCCAAACTGCTGTAGCAAAAGAAATGTTGAACTCTGTTAGTTGAGGACAAACATCACAAAGAAGTTTCTGAGAATGCTTCTGTCTAGATTTTAGATGGAGATATTCCCGTTTCCAACGAAATCATCACAGTTAAACAAATATCCACTTGCAGATTCTACAAAAAGAGTGTTTCCAAACTGCTCTATCCAAAGAAAGGTTCAACTCTGTTAGTTGAGGACACACATCACAAAGAAGTTTCTGAGAATGCTTCTGTCTAGATTTTAAATGAAGATATTCCCATTTCCAACGAAATCCTCAGAGCTGTCCCAATATCCACTTACAGATTCTACAAAAAGAGTGTTTCCAAACTGCTGTATCAAAAGAAATGTTCAACTCTGTTTGTGGAGGACACACATCACAAAGAAGTTTCTGAGAATGCTTCTGTCTAGATTTTACATGAAGATATTCCCGTTTCCTATGAAATCTTCACAGCTTTCCAAATATCCACTTGCAGATTCTACAAAAAGAGTGTTTCCAAACTGCTCTATCCAAAGAAAGGTTCAACTCTGTTAGTTGAGGACACACATCACAAAGAAGTTTCTGAGAATGCTTCTGTCTAGATTTTAAATGAAGATATTCCCATTTCCAATGAAATCCTCATAGCAAACCCATTATAAACTTACAGATTCTACAAAAAGAGTGATTCCAAATTGCTGTATCAAAAGAAAGGTTGAACTCTGTTAGTTCAGGACACACATCACAAAGAAGTTTCTGAGAATGCTTCTGTCTAGATTTTATATGAAGATATTCCCGTTTCCTATGAAATCTTCACAACTTTCCAAATATCCTCTTGCAGATTCTACAAAAAGAGTGTTTCCAAACTGCTGTATCAAAAGAAAGGTTCAGCTCTCTTAGTTGACGACACACATCCCAAATAAGATTCTGAGAAAGCCTCTGTCTCGTTTTAATGGGAAGATACTTCCTTTTTCACCGTAGGCCTGAAAGCTCTCGAAATGTCCACTTCCAGATACTGCAGAAAGAGTTTTTCAAACCTGCTCTATGAAACGGAATGTTCAGCTCTGAGGCTTGAATGCAGATATCACAAAGTAGTTTCTGACAGTGCTTCTGTCTAGATTTTAGAAGAAGATATTCCCGTTTCCAATGAAATCGTTAGAACTATCTTGATATCCACATACAGATTCTACAAAAAGAGTTTTTCCAAACTGCTCTATAAAAAAAAAGGTTCAACTCTGTTAGTTGAGAACACTCATCACAAAGAAGTTTCTGAGAATACTTCTGTCTAGATTTTATAGGAAGATTTTCCCGTTTCCAATGAAATCTTCACAGTTATCCAAACATCGACTTGCAGATTCTACAAAAAGAGTGTTTCCAAACTGCTCTATCAAAAGAAAGTATCAACTCTGTTAGTTGAGGACACACATGCCAAATAAGTTTCGGAGAATGCTTCTGTGTAGATTTAATGGGGAGATATTTCGTTTTTCACCATAGGCCCGAATGCGCTCGAAATGTCCACTTCCAGACACTACAGAAAGAGGGTTTCCAACCTGCTCTATGAAAGGGAATGTTCAGCTCCGTGAGTTGAATATAGATATCACAAAGTAGTTTCTGACAGTGCTTCTGTCTAGATTTCAGATGAAGATATTCCCGTTTCCCATGAAATCGTTAGAACTATCTAGATATCCACTTACAGATTCTACAAAAAGAGTGTTTCGAAAGTGCTCTGTCAAAAGAAAGGTTCAACTCTGTTAGTTGAGGACACTCATCACGAAGAAGTTTCTGAGAATGCTTTTGTCAAGATTTTATATGAAGATATTCCCGTTTCCTATGAAATCTTCACAGTTATCCAAATATCCACTTGAAGATTCTACAAAAAGAGTGTTTCCAAACTGCTGTAGCAAAAGAAATGTTGAACTCTGTTAGTTGAGGACAAACATCACAAAGAGGTTTCTGAGAGAGCTTCTGTCAAGATTTTATATGAAGATATTACCGTTTCCAACGAAATCTTTACAGTTATCCAAATATCCACTTGCAGATTCTACAAAAAGAGTGTTTCCAAACTGCCATATCAAAAGAAATGATCAAGTCTGTTAGTGGAGTAAACTCATCCCAAATAAGTTTCTTAGAATGCTTTTGTCTAGATTTTATGGGATGATATTTCCTTTTTCACCATAGGCCTGAAAGCGCTCGAAATGTCCACTTCCAGATACTACAGAAAGACTGTTTCAAACCTACTCTATGAAAGGGAATGTTCAGCTCTGTGACTTGAATGCAGATATCACAAAGTAGTTTCTGACAGCACTTCTGTCTAGATTTTAGATGAATATATTCCCGTTTCCAACGAAATCATCACAGTTATCCAAATATCCACTTACAGATTCTACAAAAACAGTGTTTCCAAACTGCTGTATCCAAAGAAAGGTTCAACTATGTTAGTTGAGGACACACATCACAAAGAACTTTCTGAGAATGCTTCTGTCTAGATTTTATATGAAGATATTCCCGTTTCCAATGAAATCTTCACAGTTATGCAAATATCCACTTGAAGATTCTACCAAAAGAGTGTTTCCAAACTGCTGTAGCAAAAGAAATGTTGAACTCTGTTAGTTGAGGACAAACATCACAAAGAAGTTTCTGAGAATGCTTCTGTCTAGATTTTAGATGGAGATATTCCCGTTTCCAATGAAATCTTCACAGTTATGCAAATATCCACTTGAAGATTCTACAAAAAGAGTGTTTCCAAACTGCTATATCAAAAGAAATGATCAAGTCTGTTAGTGGAGTAAACTCATCCCAAATATGTTTCTTAGAATGCTTTTGTCTAGATTTTTTTTGATGATATTTCCTTTTTCACCATAGGCCTGAAAGCGCTCGAAAAGTCCACTTCCAGATACTACAAAAAGACTGTTTCAAACCTACTCTATGAAAGGGAATGTTCAGCTCTGTGACTTGAATGCAGATATCACAAAGTAGTTTCTGACAGCCCTTCTGTCTAGATTTTAGATGAAGATATTCCCGTTTCCAACGAAATCATCACAGTTATCCAAATATCCACTTATAGATTCTACAAAAACAGTGTTTCCACACTGCTGTATCCAAAGAAAGGTTCAACTCTGTTAGTTGAGGACACACATCACAAAGAAGTTTCTGAGAATGCTTCTGTCTAGATTTTATATGAAGATATTCCCGTTTCCAATGAAATCTTCACAGTTATGCAAATATCCACTTGAAGATTCTACAAAAAGAGTGTTTCCAAACTGCTGTAGCAAAAGAAATGTTGAACTCTGTTAGTTGAGGACAAACATCACAAAGAAGTTTCTGAGAATGCTTCTGTCTAGATTTTAGATGGAGATATTCCCGTTTCCAACGAAATCATCACAGTTAAACAAATATCCACTTGCAGATTCTACAAAAAGAGTGTTTCCAAACTGCTCTATCCAAAGAAAGGTTCAACTCTGTTAGTTGAGGACACACATCACAAAGAAGTTTCTGAGAATGCTTCTGTCTAGATTTTAAATGAAGATATTCCCATTTCCAACGAAATCCTCAGAGCTGTCCCAATATCCACTTACAGATTCTACAAAAAGAGTGTTTCCAAACTGCTGTATCAAAAGAAATGTTCAACTCTGTTTGTGGAGGACACACATCACAAAGAAGTTTCTGAGAATGCTTCTGTCTAGATTTTACATGAAGATATTCCCGTTTCCTATGAAATCTTCACAGCTTTCCAAATATCCACTTGCAGATTCTACAAAAAGAGTGTTTCCAAACTGCTCTATCCAAAGAAAGGTTCAACTCTGTTAGTTGAGGACACACATCACAAAGAAGTTTCTGAGAATGCTTCTGTCTAGATTTTAAATGAAGATATTCCCATTTCCAATGAAATCCTCATAGCAAACCCATTATAAACTTACAGATTCTACAAAAAGAGTGATTCCAAATTGCTGTATCAAAAGAAAGGTTGAACTCTGTTAGTTCAGGACACACATCACAAAGAAGTTTCTGAGAATGCTTCTGTCTAGATTTTACATGAAGACATTCCCGTTTCCTACGAAATCTTCACAACGTTCCAAATATCCTCTTGCAGATTCTACAAAAAGAGTGTTTCCAAACTGCTGTATCAAAAGAAAGGTTCAGCTCTCTTAGTTGACGACACACATCCCAAATAAGATTCTGAGAAAGCCTCTGTCTCGTTTTAATGGGAAGATACTTCCTTTTTCACCGTAGGCCTGAAAGCTCTCGAAATGTCCACTTCCAGATACTGCAGAAAGAGTTTTTCAAACCTGCTCTATGAAACGGAATGTTCAGCTCTGAGGCTTGAATGCAGATATCACAAAGTAGTTTCTGACAGTGCTTCTGTCTAGATTTTAGAAGAAGATATTCCCGTTTCCAATGAAATCGTTAGAACTATCTTGATATCCACATACAGATTCTACAAAAAGAGTTTTTCCAAACTGCTCTATAAAAAAAAAGGTTCAACTCTGTTAGTTGAGAACACTCATCACAAAGAAGTTTCTGAGAATGCTTCTGTCTAGATTTTATAGGAAGATTTTCCCGTTTCCAATGAAATCTTCACAGTTATCCAAACATCGACTTGCAGATTCTACAAAAAGAGTGTTTCCAAACTGCTCTATCAAAAGAAAGTATCAACTCTGTTAGTTGAGGACACACATGCCAAATAAGTTTCGGAGAATGCTTCTGTGTAGATTTAATGGGGAGATATTTCGTTTTTCACCATAGGCCCGAATGCGCTCGAAATGTCCACTTCCAGACACTACAGAAAGAGGGTTTCCAACCTGCTCTATGAAAGGGAATGTTCAGCTCCGTGAGTTGAATATAGATATCACAAAGTAGTTTCTGACAGTGCTTCTGTCTAGATTTCAGATGAAGATATTCCCGTTTCCAATGAAATCGTTAGAACTATCTAGATATCCACTTACAGATTCTACAAAAAGAGTGTTTCGAAAGTGCTCTGTCAAAAGAAAGGTTCAACTCTGTTAGTTGAGGACACTCATCACGAAGAGGTTTCTGAGAATGCTTTTGTCAAGATTTTATATGAAGATATTCCCGTTTCCTATGAAATCTTCACAGTTATCCAAATATCCACTTGAAGATTCTACAAAAAGAGTGTTTCCAAACTGCTGTAGCAAAAGAAATGTTGAACTCTGTTAGTTGAGGACAAACATCACAAAGAGGTTTCTGAGAGAGCTTCTGTCAAGATTTTATATGAAGATATTACCGTTTCCAACGAAATCTTTACAGTTATCCAAATATCCACTTGCAGATTCTACAAAAAGAGTGTTTCCAAACTGCCATATCAAAAGAAATGATCAAGTCTGTTAGTGGAGTAAACTCATCCCAAATAAGTTTCTTAGAATGCTTTTGTCTAGATTTTATGGGATGATATTTCCTTTTTCACCATAGGCCTGAAAGCGCTCGAAATGTCCACTTCCAGATACTACAGAAAGACTGTTTCAAACCTACTCTATGAAAGGGAATGTTCAGCTCTGTGACTTGAATGCAGATATCACAAAGTAGTTTCTGACAGCACTTCTGTCTAGATTTTAGATGAATATATTCCCGTTTCCAACGAAATCATCACAGTTATCCAAATATCCACTTACAGATTCTACAAAAACAGTGTTTCCAAACTGCTGTATCCAAAGAAAGGTTCAACTATGTTAGTTGAGGACACACATCACAAAGAAGTTTCTGAGAATGCTTCTGTCTAGATTTTATATGAAGATATTCCCGTTTCCAATGAAATCTTCACAGTTATGCAAATATCCACTTGAAGATTCTACCAAAAGAGTGTTTCCAAACTGCTGTAGCAAAAGAAATGTTGAACTCTGTTAGTTGAGGACAAACATCACAAAGAAGTTTCTGAGAATGCTTCTGTCTAGATTTTAGATGGAGATATTCCCGTTTCCAACGAAATCATCACAGTTAAACAAATATCCACTTGCAGATTCTACAAAAAGAGTGTTTCCAAACTGCTCTATCCAAAGAAAGGTTCAACTCTGTTAGTTGAGGACACACATCACAAAGAAGTTTCTGAGAATGCTTCTGTCTAGATTTTAAATGAAGATATTCCCATTTCCAACGAAATCCTCAGAGCTGTCCCAATATCCACTTACAGATTCTACAAAAAGAGTGTTTCCAAACTGCTGTATCAAAAGAAATGTTCAACTCTGTTTGTGGAGGACACACATCACAAAGAAGTTTCTGAGAATGCTTCTGTCTAGATTTTACATGAAGATATTCCCGTTTCCTATGAAATCTTCACAGCTTTCCAAATATCCACTTGCAGATTCTACAAAAAGAGTGTTTCCAAACTGCTCTATCCAAAGAAAGGTTCAACTCTGTTAGTTGAGGACACACATCACAAAGAAGTTTCTGAGAATGCTTCTGTCTAGATTTTAAATGAAGATATTCCCATTTCCAATGAAATCCTCATAGCAAACCCATTATAAACTTACAGATTCTACAAAAAGAGTGATTCCAAATTGCTGTATCAAAAGAAAGGTTGAACTCTGTTAGTTCAGGACACACATCACAAAGAAGTTTCTGAGAATGCTTCTGTCTAGATTTTACATGAAGACATTCCCGTTTCCTACGAAATCTTCACAACGTTCCAAATATCCTCTTGCAGATTCTACAAAAAGAGTGTTTCCAAACTGCTGTATCAAAAGAAAGGTTCAGCTCTCTTAGTTGACGACACACATCCCAAATAAGATTCTGAGAAAGCCTCTGTCTCGTTTTAATGGGAAGATACTTCCTTTTTCACCGTAGGCCTGAAAGCTCTCGAAATGTCCACTTCCAGATACTGCAGAAAGAGTTTTTCAAACCTGCTCTATGAAACGGAATGTTCAGCTCTGAGGCTTGAATGCAGATATCACAAAGTAGTTTCTGACAGTGCTTCTGTCTAGATTTTAGAAGAAGATATTCCCGTTTCCAATGAAATCGTTAGAACTATCTTGATATCCACATACAGATTCTACAAAAAGAGTTTTTCCAAACTGCTCTATAAAAAAAAAGGTTCAACTCTGTTAGTTGAGAACACTCATCACAAAGAAGTTTCTGAGAATGCTTCTGTCTAGATTTTATAGGAAGATTTTCCCGTTTCCAATGAAATCTTCACAGTTATCCAAACATCGACTTGCAGATTCTACAAAAAGAGTGTTTCCAAACTGCTCTATCAAAAGAAAGTATCAACTCTGTTAGTTGAGGACACACATGCCAAATAAGTTTCGGAGAATGCTTCTGTGTAGATTTAATGGGGAGATATTTCGTTTTTCACCATAGGCCCGAATGCGCTCGAAATGTCCACTTCCAGACACTACAGAAAGAGGGTTTCCAACCTGCTCTATGAAAGGGAATGTTCAGCTCCGTGAGTTGAATATAGATATCACAAAGTAGTTTCTGACAGTGCTTCTGTCTAGATTTCAGATGAAGATATTCCCGTTTCCAATGAAATCGTTAGAACTATCTAGATATCCACTTACAGATTCTACAAAAAGAGTGTTTCGAAAGTGCTCTGTCAAAAGAAAGGTTCAACTCTGTTAGTTGAGGACACTCATCACGAAGAGGTTTCTGAGAATGCTTTTGTCAAGATTTTATATGAAGATATTCCCGTTTCCTATGAAATCTTCACAGTTATCCAAATATCCACTTGAAGATTCTACAAAAAGAGTGTTTCCAAACTGCTGTAGCAAAAGAAATGTTGAACTCTGTTAGTTGAGGACAAACATCACAAAGAGGTTTCTGAGAGAGCTTCTGTCAAGATTTTATATGAAGATATTACCGTTTCCAACGAAATCTTTACAGTTATCCAAATATCCACTTGCAGATTCTACAAAAAGAGTGTTTCCAAACTGCCATATCAAAAGAAATGATCAAGTCTGTTAGTGGAGTAAACTCATCCCAAATAAGTTTCTTAGAATGCTTTTGTCTAGATTTTATGGGATGATATTTCCTTTTTCACCATAGGCCTGAAAGCGCTCGAAATGTCCACTTCCAGATACTACAGAAAGACTGTTTCAAACCTACTCTATGAAAGGGAATGTTCAGCTCTGTGACTTGAATGCAGATATCACAAAGTAGTTTCTGACAGCACTTCTGTCTAGATTTTAGATGAATATATTCCCGTTTCCAACGAAATCATCACAGTTATCCAAATATCCACTTACAGATTCTACAAAAACAGTGTTTCCAAACTGCTGTATCCAAAGAAAGGTTCAACTATGTTAGTTGAGGACACACATCACAAAGAAGTTTCTGAGAATGCTTCTGTCTAGATTTTATATGAAGATATTCCCGTTTCCAATGAAATCTTCACAGTTATGCAAATATCCACTTGAAGATTCTACCAAAAGAGTGTTTCCAAACTGCTGTAGCAAAAGAAATGTTGAACTCTGTTAGTTGAGGACAAACATCACAAAGAAGTTTCTGAGAATGCTTCTGTCTAGATTTTAGATGGAGATATTCCCGTTTCCAACGAAATCATCACAGTTAAACAAATATCCACTTGCAGATTCTACAAAAAGAGTGTTTCCAAACTGCTCTATCCAAAGAAAGGTTCAACTCTGTTAGTTGAGGACACACATCACAAAGAAGTTTCTGAGAATGCTTCTGTCTAGATTTTAAATGAAGATATTCCCATTTCCAACGAAATCCTCAGAGCTGTCCCAATATCCACTTACAGATTCTACAAAAAGAGTGTTTCCAAACTGCTGTATCAAAAGAAATGTTCAACTCTGTTTGTGGAGGACACACATCACAAAGAAGTTTCTGAGAATGCTTCTGTCTAGATTTTACATGAAGATATTCCCGTTTCCTATGAAATCTTCACAGCTTTCCAAATATCCACTTGCAGATTCTACAAAAAGAGTGTTTCCAAACTGCTCTATCCAAAGAAATGTTCAACTCTGTTAGTTGAGGACACACATCACAAAGAAGTTTCTGAGAATGCTTCTGTCTAGATTTTAAATGAAGATATTCCCATTTCCAATGAAATCCTCATAGCAAACCCATTATAAACTTACAGATTCTACAAAAAGAGTGATTCCAAATTGCTGTATCAAAAGAAAGGTTGAACTCTGTTAGTTCAGGACACACATCACAAAGAAGTTTCTGAGAATGCTTCTGTCTAGATTTTATATGAAGATATTCCCGTTTCCTATGAAATCTTCACAACGTTCCAAATATCCTCTTGCAGATTCTACAAAAAGAGTGTTTCCAAACTGCTGTATCAAAAGAAAGGTTCAGCTCTCTTAGTTGACGACACACATCCCAAATAAGATTCTGAGAAAGCCTCTGTCTCGTTTTAATGGGAAGATACTTCCTTTTTCACCGTAGGCCTGAAAGCTCTCGAAATGTCCACTTCCAGATACTGCAGAAAGAGTTTTTCAAACCTGCTCTATGAAACGGAATGTTCAGCTCTGAGGCTTGAATGCAGATATCACAAAGTAGTTTCTGACAGTGCTTCTGTCTAGATTTTAGAAGAAGATATTCCCGTTTCCAATGAAATCGTTAGAACTATCTTGATATCCACATACAGATTCTATAAAAAGAGTTTTTCCAAACTGCTCTATAAAAAAAAAGGTTCAACTCTGTTAGTTGAGAACACTCATCACAAAGAAGTTTCTGAGAATGCTTCTGTCTAGATTTTATAGGAAGATTTTCCCGTTTCCAATGAAATCTTCACAGTTATCCAAACATCGACTTGCAGATTCTACAAAAAGAGTGTTTCCAAACTGCTCTATCAAAAGAAAGTATCAACTCTGTTAGTTGAGGACACACATGCCAAATAAGTTTCGGAGAATGCTTCTGTGTAGATTTAATGGGGAGATATTTCGTTTTTCACCATAGGCCCGAATGCGCTCGAAATGTCCACTTCCAGACACTACAGAAAGAGGGTTTCCAACCTGCTCTATGAAAGGGAATGTTCAGCTCCGTGAGTTGAATATAGATATCACAAAGTAGTTTCTGACAGTGCTTCTGTCTAGATTTCAGATGAAGATATTCCCGTTTCCAATGAAATCGTTAGAACTATCTAGATATCCACTTACAGATTCTACAAAAAGAGTGTTTCGAAAGTGCTCTGTCAAAAGAAAGGTTCAACTCTGTTAGTTGAGGACACTCATCACGAAGAAGTTTCTGAGAATGCTTTTGTCAAGATTTTATATGAAGATATTCCCGTTTCCTATGAAATCTTCACAGTTATCCAAATATCCACTTGAAGATTCTACAAAAAGAGTGTTTCCAAACTGCTGTAGCAAAAGAAATGTTGAACTCTGTTAGTTGAGGACAAACATCACAAAGAGGTTTCTGAGAGAGCTTCTGTCAAGATTTTATATGAAGATATTACCGTTTCCAACGAAATCTTTACAGTTATCCAAATATCCACTTGCAGATTCTACAAAAAGAGTGTTTCCAAACTGCCATATCAAAAGAAATGATCAAGTCTGTTAGTGGAGTAAACTCATCCCAAATAAGTTTCTTAGAATGCTTTTGTCTAGATTTTATGGGATGATATTTCCTTTTTCACCATAGGCCTGAAAGCGCTCGAAATGTCCACTTCCAGATACTACAGAAAGACTGTTTCAAACCTACTCTATGAAAGGGAATGTTCAGCTCTGTGACTTGAATGCAGATATCACAAAGTAGTTTCTGACAGCACTTCTGTCTAGATTTTAGATGAATATATTCCCGTTTCCAACGAAATCATCACAGTTATCCAAATATCCACTTACAGATTCTACAAAAACAGTGTTTCCAAACTGCTGTATCCAAAGAAAGGTTCAACTATGTTAGTTGAGGACACACATCACAAAGAAGTTTCTGAGAATGCTTCTGTCTAGATTTTATATGAAGATATTCCCGTTTCCAATGAAATCTTCACAGTTATGCAAATATCCACTTGAAGATTCTACCAAAAGAGTGTTTCCAAACTGCTGTAGCAAAAGAAATGTTGAACTCTGTTAGTTGAGGACAAACATCACAAAGAAGTTTCTGAGAATGCTTCTGTCTAGATTTTAGATGGAGATATTCCCGTTTCCAACGAAATCATCACAGTTAAACAAATATCCACTTGCAGATTCTACAAAAAGAGTGTTTCCAAACTGCTCTATCCAAAGAAAGGTTCAACTCTGTTAGTTGAGGACACACATCACAAAGAAGTTTCTGAGAATGCTTCTGTCTAGATTTTAAATGAAGATATTCCCATTTCCAACGAAATCCTCAGAGCTGTCCCAATATCCACTTACAGATTCTACAAAAAGAGTGTTTCCAAACTGCTGTATCAAAAGAAATGTTCAACTCTGTTTGTGGAGGACACACATCACAAAGAAGTTTCTGAGAATGCTTCTGTCTAGATTTTACATGAAGATATTCCCGTTTCCTATGAAATCTTCACAGCTTTCCAAATATCCACTTGCAGATTCTACAAAAAGAGTGTTTCCAAACTGCTCTATCCAAAGAAAGGTTCAACTCCGTTAGTTGAGGACACACATCACAAAGAAGTTTCTGAGAATGCTTCTGTCTAGATTTTAAATGAAGATATTCCCATTTCCAATGAAATCCTCATAGCAAACCCATTATAAACTTACAGATTCTACAAAAAGAGTGATTCC
This sequence comes from Gorilla gorilla gorilla, assembly GCF_029281585.2. NCBI lineage: Eukaryota > Metazoa > Chordata > Mammalia > Primates > Hominidae > Gorilla > Gorilla gorilla. The sequence goes on from NC_073237.2 coordinate 20,312,842, forward strand.
AAATTGCTGTATCAAAAGAAAGGTTGAACTCTGTTAGTTCAGGACACACATCACAAAGAAGTTTCTGAGAATGCTTCTGTCTAGATTTTACATGAAGACATTCCCGTTTCCTACGAAATCTTCACAACTTTCCAAATATCCTCTTGCAGATTCTACAAAAAGAGTGTTTCCAAACTGCTGTATCAAAAGAAAGGTTCAGCTCTCTTAGTTGACGACACACATCCCAAATAAGATTCTGAGAAAGCCTCTGTCTCGTTTTAATGGGAAGATACTTCCTTTTTCACCGTAGGCCTGAAAGCGCTCGAAATGTCCACTTCCAGATACTGCAGAAAGAGTTTTTCAAACCTGCTCTATGAAACGGAATGTTCAGCTCTGAGGCTTGAATGCAGATATCACAAAGTAGTTTCTGACAGTGCTTCTGTCTAGATTTTAGAAGAAGATATTCCCGTTTCCAATGAAATCGTTAGAACTATCTTGATATCCACATACAGATTCTACAAAAAGAGTTTTTCCAAACTGCTCTATAAAAAAAAAAGGTTCAACTCTGTTAGTTGAGGACACTCATCACAAAGAAGTTTCTGAGAATGCTTCTGTCTAGATTTTATAGGAAGATTTTCCCGTTTCCAATGAAATCTTCACAGTTATCCAAACATCGACTTGCAGATTCTACAAAAAGAGTGTTTCCAAACTGCTCTATCAAAAGAAAGTATCAACTCTGTTAGTTGAGGACACACATGCCAAATAAGTTTCGGAGAATGCTTCTGTGTAGATTTAATGGGGAGATATTTCGTTTTTCACCATAGGCCCGAATGCGCTCGAAATGTCCACTTCCAGACACTACAGAAAGAGGGTTTCCAACCTGCTCTATGAAAGGGAATGTTCAGCTCCGTGAGTTGAATATAGACATCACAAAGTAGTTTCTGACAGTGCTTCTGTCTAGATTTCAGATGAAGATATTCCCGTTTCCAATGAAATCGTTAGAACTATCTAGATATCCACTTACAGATTCTACAAAAAGAGTGTTTCGAAAGTGCTCTGTCAAAAGAAAGGTTCAACTCTGTTAGTTGAGGACACTCATCACGAAGAAGTTTCTGAGAATGCTTTTGTCAAGATTTTATATGAAGGTATTCCCGTTTCCAACGAAATCTTCACAGTTATCCAAATATCCACTTGAAGATTCTACAAAAAGAGTGTTTCCAAACTGCTGTAGCAAAAGAAATGTTGAACTCTGTTAGTTGAGGACAAACATCACAAAGAGGTTTCTGAGAGAGCTTCTGTCAAGATTTTATATGAAGATATTACCGTTTCCAACGAAATCTTTACAGTTATCCAAATATCCACTTGCAGATTCTACAAAAAGAGTGTTTCCAAACTGCCATATCAAAAGAAATGATCAAGTCTGTTAGTGGAGTAAACTCATCCCAAATAAGTTTCTTAGAATGCTTTTGTCTAGATTTTATGGGATGATATTTCCTTTTTCACCATAGGCCTGAAAGCGCTCGAAATGTCCACTTCCAGATACTACAGAAAGACTGTTTCAAACCTACTCTATGAAAGGGAATGTTCAGCTCTGTGACTTGAATGCAGATATCACAAAGTAGTTTCTGACAGCCCTTCTGTCTAGATTTTAGATGAATATATTCCCGTTTCCAACGAAATCATCACAGTTATCCAAATATCCACTTACAGATTCTACAAAAACAGTGTTTCCAAACTGCTGTATCCAAAGAAAGGTTCAACTCTGTTAGTTGAGGACACACATCACAAAGAAGTTTCTGAGAATGCTTCTGTCTAGATTTTATATGAAGATATTCCCGTTTCCAATGAAATCTTCACAGTTATGCAATTATCCACTTGAAGATTCTACAAAAAGAGTGTTTCCAAACTGCTGTAGCAAAAGAAATGTTGAACTCTGTTAGTTGAGGACAAACATCACAAAGAAGTTTCTGAGAATGCTTCTGTCTAGATTTTAGATGAAGATATTCCCGTTTCCAACGAAATCATCACAGTTAAACAAATATCCACTTGCAGATTCTACAAAAAGAGTGTTTCCAAACTGCTCTATCCAAAGAAAGGTTCAACTCTGTTAGTTGAGGACACACATCACAAAGAAGTTTCTGAGAATGCTTCTGTCTAGATTTTAAATGAAGATATTCCCGTTTCCAACGAAATCCTCAGAGCTGTCCCAATATCCACTTACAGATTCTACAAAAAGAGTGTTTCCAAACTGCTGTATCAAAAGAAAGTTTCATCTCTGTTAGTTAAGGACACACATCACAAAGAAGTTTCTTAGAATGCTTCTGTCTAGATTTTACATGAAGATATTCCCGTTTCCTATGAAATCTTCACAGCTTTCCAAATATCCACTTGCAGATTCTACAAAAAGAGTGTTTCCAAACTGCTGTATCAAAAGAAAGGTTCAACTCTCTTCGTTGAGGATACACATCCCAAATAAGTTTCTGAGAAATCCTCTGTCTCGTTTTATGGGAAGATACTTCCTTTTTCACCGTAGGCCTGAAAGAGCTCAAAATGTCCACTTGCAGATACTGCAGAAAGAGTGTTTCAAACCTGCTCTATGAAACGGAATGTTCAGCTCTGAGGCTTGAATGCAGATATCACAAAGTAGTTTCTGACAGTGCTTCTGTCTAGATTTCAGAAGAAGATATTCCCGTTTCCAATGAAATCGTTAGAACTATCTTGATATCCACATACAGATTCTACAAAAAGAGTGTTTCCAAACTGCTCTAGAAAAAGAAAGGTTCAACTCTGTTAGTTGAGGACACTCATCACAAAGAAGTTTCTGAGAATGCTTCTGTCTAGATTTTATATGAAGATATTCCCGTTTCCAACGAAATCTTCACAGTTATCCAAACATCGACTTGCAGATTCTACAAAAAGAGTGTTTCCAAACTGCTCTATCAAAAGAAAGTTTCAACTCTGTTAGTTGAGGACACACATCCCAAATAAGTTTCTGAGAACGCTTCTGTGTAGATTTAAAGGGGAGATATATCGTTTTTCACCATAGGCCCGAATGCGCTCGAAATGTCCACTTCCAGACACTACAGAAAGAGGGTTTCCAACCTGCTCTATGAAAGGGAATGTTCACCTCTGTGACTTGAATGCAGATATCACAAAGTAGTTTCTGACAGTGCTTCTGTCTAGAATTTAGATGAAGATATTCCCGTTTCCAACGAAATCCTTAGGACTATCTAGATATCCAATTACAGATTCCACAAAAAGAGTGTTTCCAAACTGCTCTATAAAAAGAAAGGTTCAACTCTGTAAGTTGAGGACACTCATCACAAAGAAGTTTCTGAGAATGCTTTTGTAAAGGTTTTATATGAAGATATTCCCGTTTCCTATGAAATCTTCACAGTTATCCAAATATCCACTTGAAGATTCTACAAAAAGAGTGTTTCCAAACTGCTGTAGCAAAAGAAATGTTGAACTCTGTTAGTTGAGGACAAACATCACAAAGAAGTTTCTGAGAATGCTTCTGTCAAGATTTTATATGAAGATATTACCGTTTCCAACGAAATCTTTACAGTTATCCAAATATCCACTTGCAGATTCTACAAAAAGAGTGTTTCCAAACTGCTATATCAAAAGAAATGATCAAGTCTGTTAGTGGAGTAAACTCATCCCAAATATGTTTCTTAGAATGCTTTTGTCTAGATTTTATGGGATGATATTTCCTTTTTCACCATAGGCCTGAAAGCGCTCGAAAAGTCCACTTCCAGATACTACAAAAAGACTGTTTCAAACCTACTCTATGAAAGGGAATGTTCAGCTCTGTGACTTGAATGCAGATATCACAAAGTAGTTTCTGACAGCCCTTCTGTCTAGATTTTAGATGAAGATATTCCCGTTTCCAACGAAATCATCACAGTTATCCAAATATCCACTTATAGATTCTACAAAAACAGTGTTTCCACACTGCTGTATCCAAAGAAAGGTTCAACTCTGTTAGTTGAGGACACACATCACAAAGAAGTTTCTGAGAATGCTTCTGTCTAGATTTTATATGAAGATATTCCCGTTTCCAATGAAATCTTCACAGTTATGCAAATATCCACTTGAAGATTCTACAAAAAGAGTGTTTCCAAACTGCTGTAGCAAAAGAAATGTTGAACTCTGTTAGTTGAGGACAAACATCACAAAGAAGTTTCTGAGAATGCTTCTGTCTAGATTTTAGATGGAGATATTCCCGTTTCCAACGAAATCATCACAGTTAAACAAATATCCACTTGCAGATTCTACAAAAAGAGTGTTTCCAAACTGCTCTATCCAAAGAAAGGTTGAAATCTGTTAGTTGAGGACACACATCACAAAGAAGTTTCTGAGAATGCTTCTGTCTAGATTTTAAATGAAGATATTCCCATTTCCAACGAAATCCTCAGAGCTGTCCCAATATCCACTTACAGATTCTACAAAAAGAGTGTTTCCAAACTGCTGTATCAAAAGAAATGTTCAACTCTGTTTGTGGAGGACACACATCACAAAGAAGTTTCTGAGAATGCTTCTGTCTAGATTTTACATGAAGATATTCCTGTTTCCTATGAAATCTTCACAGCTTTCCAAATATCCACTTGCAGATTCTACAAAAAGAGTGTTTCCAAACTGCTGTATCCAAAGAAAGGTTCATCTCTGTTAGTTGAGGACACACATCACAAAGAAGTTTCTGAGAATGCTTCTGTCTAGATTTTAAACGAAGATATTGCCGTTTCCAACGAAATCGTTAGGACTATCTAGATATCCAATTACACATTCCACAAAAAGAGTGTTTCCAAACTGCTCTATCAAAAGAAAGGTGCAACTCTGTTAGTTGAGGACACTCATCACAAAGACGTTTCTGAGAATGCTTCTGTCTAGATTTTATATGAAGATATTCCCGTTTCCAACGAAATCTTCATGGTTATCCAAACATCGACTTCCAGATTATACAAAAAGATTGTTTCCAAACTGCTCTATCAAAAGAAAGGTATAATTCTGTTAGTTGAGGACACACATCCCAAATAAGTTTCTGAGGATGCTTCTGTCTAGATTTTATGGGAAGATATTTCGTTTTTTACCATAGGCCCGAAAGCGCTCGAATTGTCCACTTCCAGACACTACAGAAAGAGGGTTTCAAACCTGCTATATGAAAGGGAATGTTCAGCTCTGTGACTTAAATGCAGATATCACAAAGTAGTTTCTGAAAGTGCTTCTGTCTAGATTTCAGATGAAGATATTCCCGTTTCCAATGAAATCATTAGAACTATCTAGATATCCACTTACAGATTCTACAAAAAGAGTGTTTCCAAAGTGCTCTGTCAAAAGAATGGTTCAACTCTGTTAGTTGAGGACACTCCTCACAAAGAAGTTTCTGAGAATGCTTCTGTCTAGATTTTATATGAAGATATTCCCGTTTCCAACGAAATCTTCACAGTTATCCAAATATCCACTTGAAGATTCTACAAAAAGAGTGTTTCCAAACTGCTGTAGCAAGAGTAATTTTGCGCTCTGTTAGTTGAGGACACACATCACAAAGAAGTTTCTGAGAATGCTTCTCTCTAGGTTTTATACGAAGATATTACCGTTTCCAACGAAATCTTCACAGTTATCCAAATATCCACTTGCAGAATCTACAAAAAGAGTGTTTCCAAACTGCTATATCAAAAGAAAGGATCAACTCTGTTAGTTGAGGAAACACATCCCAAATAAGTTTCTGAGAATGCTTCTGTCTAGATTTTATGGGATGATATTTCCTTTTTCACCATAGGCCTGAAATCGCTCGAAATGTCCACTTCCAGATACTACAGAAAGACTGTTTCAAACCTACTCTATGAATGGAAATGTTCAGCTCTGTGACTTGAATGCAGATATCGCAAAGTAGTTTCAGACAGCGCTTCTGTCTAGATTTTAGATGAAGGTATTCCCGTTTCCAACGAAATCATCACAGTTATCCAAATATCCACTTACATATTCTACAAAAAGAGTGTTTCCAAACTGCTCTATCCAAAGAAAGGTTCAACTCTGTTAGTTGAGGACACACATCACAAAGAAGTTTCTGAGAATGCTTCTGTCTAGATTTTAAATGAAGATATTCCCATTTCCAATGAAATCCTCATAGCAAACCCATTATAAACTTACAGATTCTACAAAAAGAGTGATTCCAAATTGCTGTATCAAAAGAAAGGTTGAACTCTGTTAGTTCAGGACACACATCACAAAGAAGTTTCTGAGAATGCTTCTGTCTAGATTTTACATGAAGACATTCCCGTTTCCTACGAAATCTTCACAACTTTCCAAATATCCTCTTGCAGATTCTACAAAAAGAGTGTTTCCAAACTGCTGTATCAAAAGAAAGGTTCAGCTCTCTTAGTTGACGACACACATCCCAAATAAGATTCTGAGAAAGCCTCTGTCTCGTTTTTATGGGAAGATACTTCCTTTTTCACCGTAGGCCTGAAAGCGCTCGAAATGTCCACTTCCAGATACTGCAGAAAGAGTTTTTCAAACCTGCTCTATGAAACGGAATGTTCAGCTCTGAGGCTTGAATGCAGATATCACAAAGTAGTTTCTGACAGTGCTTCTGTCTAGATTTTAGAAGAAGATATTCCCGTTTCCAATGAAATCGTTAGAACTATCTTGATATCCACATACAGATTCTACAAAAAGAGTTTTTCCAAACTGCTCTATAAAAAAAAAGGTTCAACTCTGTTAGTTGAGGTCACTCATCACAAAGAAGTTTCTGAGAATGCTTCTGTCTAGATTTTATATGAAGATTTTCCCGTTTCCAATGAAATCTTCACAGTTATCCAAACATCGACTTGCAGATTCTACAAAAAGAGTGTTTCCAAACTGCTCTATCAAAAGAAAGTATCAACTCTGTTAGTTGAGGACACACATGCCAAATAAGTTTCGGAGAATGCTTCTGTGTAGATTTAATGGGGAGATATTTCGTTTTTCACCATAGGCCCGAATGCGCTCGAAATGTCCACTTCCAGACACTACAGAAAGAGGGTTTCCAACCTGCTCTATGAAAGGGAATGTTCAGCTCCGTGAGTTGAATATAGATATCACAAAGTAGTTTCTGACAGTGCTTCTGTCTAGATTTCAGATGAAGATATTCCCGTTTCCCATGAAATCGTTAGAACTATCTAGATATCCACTTACAGATTCTACAAAAAGAGTGTTTCGAAAGTGCTCTGTCAAAAGAAAGGTTCAACTCTGTTAGTTGAGGACACTCATCACGAAGAAGTTTCTGAGAATGCTTTTGTCAAGATTTTATATGAAGATATTCCCGTTTCCTATGAAATCTTCACAGTTATCCAAATATCCACTTGAAGATTCTACAAAAAGAGTGTTTACAAACTGCTGTAGCAAAAGAAATGTTGAACTCTGTTAGTTGAGGACAAACATCACAAAGAGGTTTCTGAGAAAGCTTCTGTCAAGATTTTATATGAAGATATTACCGTTTCCAACGAAATCTTTACAGTTATCCAAATATCCACTTGCAGATTCTACAAAAAGAGTGTTTCCAAACTGCCATATCAAAAGAAATGATCAAGTCTGTTAGTGGAGTAAACTCATCCCAAATAAGTTTCTTAGAATGCTTTTGTCTAGATTTTATGGGATGATATTTCCTTTTTCACCATAGGCCTGAAAGCGCTCGAAATGTCCACTTCCAGATACTACAGAAAGACTGTTTCAAACCTACTCTATGAAAGGGAATGTTCAGCTCTGTGACTTGAATGCAGATATCACAAAGTAGTTTCTGACAGCCCTTCTGTCTAGATTTTAGATGAATATATTCCCGTTTCCAACGAAATCATCACAGTTATCCAAATATCCACTTACAGATTCTACAAAAAGAGTGTTTCCAAACTGCTGTATCCAAAGAAAGGTTCAACTCTGTTAGTTGAGGACACACATCACAAAGAAGTTTCTGAGAATGCTTCTGTCTAGATTTTATATGAAGATATTCCCGTTTCCAATGAAATCTTCACAGTTATGCAAATATCCACTTGAAGATTCTACAAAAGAGTGTTTCCAAACTGCTATATCAAAAGAAATGATCAAGTCTGTAAGTGGAGTAAACTCATCCCAAATATGTTTCTTAGAATGCTTTTGTCTAGATTTTATGGGATGATATTTCCTTTTTCACCATAGGCCTGAAAGCGCTCGAAAAGTCCACTTCCAGATACTACAAAAAGACTGTTTCAAACCTACTCTATGAAAGGGAATGTTCAGCTCTGTGACTTGAATGCAGATATCACAAAGTAGTTTCTGACAGCCCTTCTGTCTAGATTTTAGATGAAGATATTCCCGTTTCCAACGAAATCATCACAGTTATCCAAATATCCACTTATAGATTCTACAAAAACAGTGTTTCCACACTGCTGTATCCAAAGAAAGGTTCAACTCTGTTAGTTGAGGACACACATCACAAAGAAGTTTCTGAGAATGCTTCTGTCTAGATTTTATATGAAGATATTCCCGTTTCCAATGAAATCTTCACAGTTATGCAAATATCCACTTGAAGATTCTACAAAAAGAGTGTTTCCAAACTGCTGTAGCAAAAGAAATGTTGAACTCTGTTAGTTGAGGACAAACATCACAAAGAAGTTTCTGAGAATGCTTCTGTCTAGATTTTAGATGGAGATATTCCCGTTTCCAACGAAATCATCACAGTTAAACAAATATCCACTTGCAGATTCTACAAAAAGAGTGTTTCCAAACTGCTCTATCCAAAGAAAGGTTCAACTCTGTTAGTTGAGGACACACATCACAAAGAAGTTTCTGAGAATGCTTCTGTCTAGATTTTAAATGAAGATATTCCCATTTCCAACGAAATCCTCAGAGCTGTCCCAATATCCACTTACAGATTCTACAAAAAGAGTGTTTCCAAACTGCTGTATCAAAAGAAATGTTCAACTCTGTTTGTGGAGGACACACATCACAAAGAAGTTTCTGAGAATGCTTCTGTCTAGATTTTACATGAAGATATTCCCGTTTCCTATGAAATCTTCACAGCTTTCCAAATATCCACTTGCAGATTCTACTAAAAGAGTGTTTCCAAACTGCTCTATCCAAAGAAAGGTTCAACTCTGTTAGTTGAGGACACACATCACAAAGAAGTTTCTGAGAATGCTTCTGTCTAGATTTTAAATGAAGATATTCCCATTTCCAATGAAATCCTCATAGCAAACCCATTATAAACTTACAGATTCTACAAAAAGATTGATTCCAAATTGCTGTATCAAAAGAAAGGTTGAACTCTGTTAGTTCAGGACACACATCACAAAGAAGTTTCTGAGAATGCTTCTGTCTAGATTTTACATGAAGATATTCCCGTTTCCTACGAAATCTTCACAACTTTCCAAATATCCTCTTGCAGATTCTACAAAAAGAGTGTTTCCAAACTGCTGTATAAAAAGAAAGGTTCAGCTCTCTTAGTTGACGACACACATCCCAAATAAGATTCTGAGAAAGCCTCTGTCTCGTTTTAATGGGAAGATACTTCCTTTTTCACCGTAGGCCTGAAAGCTCTCGAAATGTCCACTTCCAGATACTGCAGAAAGAGTTTTTCAAACCTGCTCTATGAAACGGAATGTTCAGCTCTGAGGCTTGAATGCAGATATCACAAAGTAGTTTCTGACAGTGCTTCTGTCTAGATTTTAGAAGAAGATATTCCCGTTTCCAATGAAATCGTTAGAACTATCTTGATATCCACATACAGATTCTACAAAAAGAGTTTTTCCAAACTGCTCTATAAAAAAAAAGGTTCAACTCTGTTAGTTGAGAACACTCATCACAAAGAAGTTTCTGAGAATGCTTCTGTCTAGATTTTATAGGAAGATTTTCCCGTTTCCAATGAAATCTTCACAGTTATCCAAACATCGACTTGCAGATTCTACAAAAAGAGTGTTTCCAAACTGCTCTATCAAAAGAAAGTATCAACTCTGTTAGTTGAGGACACACATGCCAAATAAGTTTCGGAGAATGCTTCTGTGTAGATTTAATGGGGAGATATTTCGTTTTTCACCATAGGCCCGAATGCGCTCGAAATGTCCACTTCCAGACACTACAGAAAGAGGGTTTCCAACCTGCTCTATGAAAGGGAATGTTCACCTCTGTGACTTGAATGCAGATATCACAAAGTAGTTTCTGACAGTGCTTCTGTCTAGAATTTAGATGAAGATATTCCCGTTTCCAACGAAATCCATAGGACTATCTAGATATCCAATTACAGATTCCACAAAAAGAGTGTTTCCAAACTGCTCTATAAAAAGAAAGGTTCAACTCTGTAAGTTGAGGACACTCATCACAAAGAAGTTTCTGAGAATGCTTTTGTAAAGGTTTTATATGAAGATATTCCCGTTTCCTATGAAATCTTCACAGTTATCCAAATATCCACTTGAAGATTCTACAAAAAGAGTGTTTCCAAACTGCTGTAGCAAGAGTAATTTTGCGCTCTGTTAGTTGAGGACACACATCACAAAGAAGTTTCTGAGAATGCTTCTGTCTAGGTTTTATACGAAGATATTACCGTTTCCAACGAAATCTTCACAGTTATCCAAATATCCACTTGCAGAATCTACAAAAAGAGTGTTTCCAAACTGCTATATCAAAAGAAAGGATCAACTCTGTTAGTTGAGGAAACACATCCCAAATAAGTTTCTGAGAATGCTTCTGTCTAGATTTTATGGGATGATATTTCCTTTTTCACCATAGGCCTGAAATCGCTCGAAATGTCCACTTCCAGATACTACAGAAAGACTGTTTCAAACCTACTCTATGAATGGAAATGTTCAGCTCTGTGACTTGAATGCAGATATCGCAAAGTAGTTTCAGACAGTGCTTCTGTCTAGATTTTAGATGAAGGTATTCCCGTTTCCAACGAAATCATCACAGTTATCCAAATATCCACTTACATATTCTACAAAAAGAGTGTTTCCAAACTGCTCTTTCCAAAGAAAGGTTCAACTCTGTTAGTTGAGGACACACATCACAAAGAAGTTTCTGAGAATGCTTCTGTCTAGATTTTAAATGAAGATATTCCCATTTCCAATGAAATCCTCATAGCAAACCCATTATAAACTTACAGATTCTACAAAAAGAGTGATTCCAAATTGCTGTATCAAAAGAAAGGTTGAACTCTGTTAGTTCAGGACACACATCACAAAGAAGTTTCTGAGAATGCTTCTGTCTAGATTTTACATGAAGACATTCCCGTTTCCTACGAAATCTTCACAACTTTCCAAATATCCTCTTGCAGATTCTACAAAAAGAGTGTTTCCAAACTGCTGTATCAAAAGAAAGGTTCAGCTCTCTTAGTTGACGACACACATCCCAAATAAGATTCTGAGAAAGCCTCTGTCTCGTTTTTATGGGAAGATACTTCCTTTTTCACCGTAGGCCTGAAAGCGCTCGAAATGTCCACTTCCAGATACTGCAGAAAGAGTTTTTCAAACCTGCTCTATGAAACGGAATGTTCAGCTCTGAGGCTTGAATTCAGATATCACAAAGTAGTTTCTGACAGTGCTTCTGTCTAGATTTTAGAAGAAGATATTCCCGTTTCCAATGAAATCGTTAGAACTATCTTGATATCCACATACAGATTCTACAAAAAGAGTTTTTCCAAACTGCTCTAGAAAAAGAAAGGTTCAACTCTGTTAGTTGAGGTCACTCATCACAAAGAAGTTTCTGAGAATGCTTCTGTCTAGATTTTATATGAAGATTTTCCCGTTTCCAATGAAATCTTCACAGTTATCCAAACATCGACTTGCAGATTCTACAAAAAGAGTGTTTCCAAACTGCTCTATCAAAAGAAAGTTTCAACTCTGTTAGTTGAGGACACACATCCCAAATAAGTTTCTGAGAACGCTTCTGTGTAGATTTAAAGGGGAGATATTTCGTTTTTCACCATAGGCCCGAATGCGCTCGAAATGTCCACTTCCAGACACTACAGAAAGAGGGTTTCCAACCTGCTCTATGAAAGGGAATGTTCACCTCTGTGACTTGAATGCAGATATCACAAAGTAGTTTCTGACAGTGCTTCTGTCTAGAATTTAGATGAAGATATTCCCGTTTCCAACGAAATCCATAGGACTATCTAGATATCCAATTACAGATTCCACAAAAAGAGTGTTTCCAAACTGCTCTATAAAAAGAAAGGTTCAACTCTGTAAGTTGAGGACACTCATCACAAAGAAGTTTCTGAGAATGCTTTTGTAAAGGTTTTATATGAAGATATTCCCGTTTCCTATGAAATCTTCACAGTTATCCAAATATCCACTTGAAGATTCTACAAAAAGAGTGTTTCCAAACTGCTGTAGCAAGAGTAATTTTGCGCTCTGTTAGTTGAGGACACACATCACAAAGAAGTTTCTGAGAATGCTTCTGTCTAGGTTTTATACGAAGATATTACCGTTTCCAACGAAATCTTCACAGTTATCCAAATATCCACTTGCAGAATCTACAAAAAGAGTGTTTCCAAACTGCTATATCAAAAGAAAGGATCAACTCTGTTAGTTGAGGAAACACATCCCAAATAAGTTTCTGAGAATGCTTCTGTCTAGATTTTATGGGATGATATTTCCTTTTTCACCATAGGCCTGAAATCGCTCGAAATGTCCACTTCCAGATACTACAGAAAGACTGTTTCAAACCTACTCTATGAATGGAAATGTTCAGCTCTGTGACTTGAATGCAGATATCGCAAAGTAGTTTCAGACAGTGCTTCTGTCTAGATTTTAGATGAAGGTATTCCCGTTTCCAACGAAATCATCACAGTTATCCAAATATCCACTTACATATTCTACAAAAAGAGTGTTTCCAAACTGCTCTATCCAAAGAAAGGTTCAACTCTGTTAGTTGAGGACACACATCGCAAAGAAGTTTCTGAGAATGCTTCTGTCTAGATTTTAAATGAAGATATTCCCATTTCCAATGAAATCCTCATAGCAAACCCATTTTAAACTTACAGATTCTACAAAAAGAGTGATTCCAAATTGCTGTATCAAAAGAAAGGTTGAACTCTGTTAGTTCAGGACACACATCACAAAGAAGTTTCTGAGAATGCTTCTGTCTAGATTTTACATGAAGACATTCCCGTTTCCTACGAAATCTTCACAACTTTCCAAATATCCTCTTGCAGATTCTACAAAAAGAGTGTTTCCAAACTGCTGTATCAAAAGAAAGGTTCAGCTCTCTTAGTTGACGACACACATCCCAAATAAGATTCTGAGAAAGCCTCTGTCTCGTTTTTATGGGAAGATACTTCCTTTTTCACCGTAGGCCTGAAAGCGCTCGAAATGTCCACTTCCAGATACTGCAGAAAGAGTTTTTCAAACCTGCTCTATGAAACGGAATGTTCAGCTCTGAGGCTTGAATGCAGATATCACAAAGTAGTTTCTGACAGTGCTTCTGTCTAGATTTTAGAAGAAGATATTCCCGTTTCCAATGAAATCGTTAGAACTATCTTGATATCCACATACAGATTCTACAAAAAGAGTTTTTCCAAACTGCTGTATAAAAAAAAAGGTTCAACTCTGTTAGTTGAGGTCACTCATCACAAAGAAGTTTCTGAGAATGCTTCTGTCTAGATTTTATATGAAGATTTTCCCGTTTCCAATGAAATCTTCACAGTTATCCAAACATCGACTTGCAGATTCTACAAAAAGAGTGTTTCCAAACTGCTCTATCAAAAGAAAGTATCAACTCTGTTAGTTGAGGACACACATGCCAAATAAGTTTCGGAGAATGCTTCTGTGTAGATTTAATGGGGAGATATTTCGTTTTTCACCATAGGCCCGAATGCGCTCGAAATGTCCACTTCCAGACACTACAGAAAGAGGGTTTCCAACCTGCTCTATGAAAGGGAATGTTCAGCTCCGTGAGTTGAATATAGATATCACAAAGTAGTTTCTGACAGTGCTTCTGTCTAGATTTCAGATGAAGATATTCCCGTTTCCCATGAAATCGTTAGAACTATCTAGATATCCACTTACAGATTCTACAAAAAGAGTGTTTCGAAAGTGCTCTGTCAAAAGAAAGGTTCAACTCTGTTAGTTGAGGACACTCATCACGAAGAAGTTTCTGAGAATGCTTTTGTCAAGATTTTATATGAAGATATTCCCGTTTCCTATGAAATCTTCACAGTTATCCAAATATCCACTTGAAGATTCTACAAAAAGAGTGTTTCCAAACTGCTGTAGCAAAAGAAATGTTGAACTCTGTTAGTTGAGGACAAACATCACAAAGAGGTTTCTGAGAGAGCTTCTGTCAAGATTTTATATGAAGATATTACCGTTTCCAACGAAATCTTTACAGTTATCCAAATATCCACTTGCAGATTCTACAAAAAGAGTGTTTCCAAACTGCCATATCAAAAGAAATGATCAAGTCTGTTAGTGGAGTAAACTCATCCCAAATAAGTTTCTTAGAATGCTTTTGTCTAGATTTTATGGGATGATATTTCCTTTTTCACCATAGGCCTGAAAGCGCTCGAAATGTCCACTTCCAGATACTACAGAAAGACTGTTTCAAACCTACTCTATGAAAGGGAATGTTCAGCTCTGTGACTTGAATGCAGATATCACAAAGTAGTTTCTGACAGCCCTTCTGTCTAGATTTTAGATGAATATATTCCCGTTTCCAACGAAATCATCACAGTTATCCAAATATCCACTTACAGATTCTACAAAAACAGTGTTTCCAAACTGCTGTATCCAAAGAAAGGTTCAACTCTGTTAGTTGAGGACACACATCACAAAGAAGTTTCTGAGAATGCTTCTGTCTAGATTTTATATGAAGATATTCCCGTTTCCAATGAAATCTTCACAGTTATGCAAATATCCACTTGAAGATTCTACCAAAAGAGTGTTTCCAAACTGCTGTAGCAAAAGAAATGTTGAACTCTGTTAGTTGAGGACAAACATCACAAAGAAGTTTCTGAGAATGCTTCTGTCTAGATTTTAGATGAAGATATTCCCGTTTCCAACGAAATCATCACAGTTAAACAAATATCCACTTGCAGATTCCACAAAAAGAGTGTTTCCAAACTGCTCTATCCAAAGAAAGGTTCAACTCTGTTAGTTGAGGACACACATCAGAAAGAAGTTTCTGAGAATGCTTCTGTCTAGATTTTAAATGAAGATATTCCCGTTTCCAACGAAATCCTCAGAGCTGTCCCAATATCCACCTACAGATTCTACAAAAAGAGTGTTTCCAAACTGCTGTATCAAAAGAAAGTTTCATCTCTGTTAGTTAAGGACACACATCACAAAGAAGTTTCTGAGAATGCTTCTGTCTAGATTTTACATGAAGATATTCCCGTTTCCTATGAAATCTTCACAGCTTTCCAAATATCCACTTGCAGATTCTACAAAAAGAGTGTTTCCAAACTGCTGTATCAAAAGAAAGGTTCAACTCTCTTAGTTGAGGATACACATCCCAAATAAGTTTCTGAGAAATCCTCTGTCTCGTTTTTGTGGGAAGATACTTCCTTTTTCACCGTAGGCCTGAAAGAGCTCGAAATGTCCACTTGCAGATACTGCAGAAAGAGTGTTTCAAACCTGCTCTATGAAACGGAATGTTCAGCTCTGAGGCTTGAATGCAGATATCACAAAGTAGTTTCTGACAGTGCTTCTGTCTAGATTTCAGAAGAAGATATTCCCGTTTCCAATGAAATCGTTACAACTATCTTGATATCCACATACAGATTCTACAAAAAGAGTGTTTCCAAACTGCTCTAGAAAAAGAAAGGTTCAACTCTGTTAGTTGAGGACACTCATCACAAAGAAGTTTCTGAGAATGCTTCTGTCTAGATTTTATATGAAGATATTCCCGTTTCCAACGAAATCTTCACAGTTATCCAAACATCGACTTGCAGATTCTACAAAAAGAGTGTTTCCAAACTGCTCTATCAAAAGAAAGTTTCAACTCTGTTAGTTGAGGACACACATCCCAAATAAGTTTCTGAGAACGCTTCTGTGTAGATTTAAAGGGGAGATATTTCGTTTTTCACCATAGGCCCGAATGCGCTCGAAATGTCCACTTCCAGACACTACAGAATGAGGGTTTCCAACCTGCTCTATGAAAGGGAATGTTCACCTCTGTGACTTGAATGCAGATATCACAAAGTAGTTTCTGACAGTGCTTCTGTCTAGAATTTAGATGAAGATATTCCCGTTTCCAACGAAATCCTTAGGACTATCTAGATATCCTATTACAGATTCCACAAAAAGAGTGTTTCCAAACTGCTCTATAAAAAGAAAGGTTCAACTCTGTAAGTTGAGGACACTCATCACAAAGAAGTTTCTGAGAATGCTTTTGTAAAGGTTTTATATGAAGATATTCCCGTTTCCTATGAAATCTTCACAGTTATCCAAATATCCACTTGAAGATTCTACCAAAAGAGTGTTTCCAAACTGCTGTAGCAAAAGAAATGTTGAACTCTGTTAGTTGAGGACAAACATCACAAAGAGGTTTCTGAGAAAGCTTCTGTCAAGATTTTATATGAAGATATTACCGTTTCCAACGAAATCTTTACAGTTATCCAAATATCCACTTGCAGATTCTACAAAAAGAGTGTTTCCAAACTGCCATATCAAAAGAAATGATCAAGTCTGTTAGAGGAGTAAACTCATCCTAAATAAGTTTCTTAGAATGCTTTTGTCTAGATTTTATGGGATGATAATTCCTTTTTCACCATAGGTCTGAAAGCGCTCGAAATGTCCACTTCCAGATACTACAGAAAGACTGTTTCAAACCTACTCTATGAAAGGGAATGTTCAGCTCTGTGACTTGAATGCAGATATCACAAAGTAGTTTCTGACAGCCCTTCTGTCTAGATTTTAGATGAAGATATTCCCGTTTCCAACGAAATCATCACAGTTATCCAAATATCCACTTATAGATTCTACAAAAACAGTGTTTCCACACTGCTGTATCCAAAGAAAGGTTCAACTCTGTTAGTTGAGGACACACATCACAAAGAAGTTTCTGAGAATGCTTCTGTCTAGATTTTATATGAAGATATTCCCGTTTCCAATGAAATCTTCACAGTTATGCAAATATCCACTTGAAGATTCTACAAAAAGAGTGTTTCCAAACTGCTGTAGCAAAAGAAATGTTGAACTCTGTTAGTTGAGGACAAACATCACAAAGAAGTTTCTGAGAATGCTTCTGTCTAGATTTTAGATGGAGATATTCCCGTTTCCAACGAAATCATCACAGTTAAACAAATATCCACTTGCAGATTCTACAAAAAGAGTGTTTCCAAACTGCTGTATCAAAAGAAATGTTCAACTCTGTTTGTGGAGGACACACATCACAAAGAAGTTTCTGAGAATGCTTCTGTCTAGATTTTACATGAAGATATTCCCGTTTCCTATGAAATCTTCACAGCTTTCCAAATATCCACTTGCAGATTCTACAAAAAGAGTGTTTCCAAACTGCTCTATCCAAAGAAAGGTTCAACTCTGTTAGTTGAGGACACACATCACAAAGAAGTTTCTGAGAATGCTTCTGTCTAGATTTTAAATGAAGATATTCCCATTTCCAATGAAATCCTCATAGCAAACCCATTATAAACTTACAGATTCTACAAAAAGAGTGATTCCAAATTGCTGTATCAAAAGAAAGTTTGAACTCTGTTAGTTCAGGACACACATCACAAAGAAGTTTCTGAGAATGCTTCTGTCTAGATTTTACATGAAGACATTCCCGTTTCCTACGAAATCTTCACAACTTTCCAAATATCCTCTTGCAGATTCTACAAAAAGAGTGTTTCCAAACTGCTGTATCAAAAGAAAGGTTCAGCTCTCTTAGTTGACGACACACATCCCAAATAAGATTCTGAGAAAGCCTCTGTCTCGTTTTAATGGGAAGATACTTCCTTTTTCACCGTAGGCCTGAAAGCGCTCGAAATGTCCACTTCCAGATACTGCAGAAAGAGTTTTTCAAACCTGCTCTATGGAACGGAATGTTCAGCTCTGAGGCTTGAATGCAGATATCACAAAGTAGTTTCTGACAGTGCTTCTGTCTAGATTTTAGAAGAAGATATTCCCGTTTCCAATGAAATCGTTAGAACTATCTTGATATCCACATACAGATTCTACAAAAAGAGTTTTTCCAAACTGCTCTATAAAAAAAAAGGTTCAACTCTGTTAGTTGAGGACACTCATCACAAAGAAGTTTCTGAGAATGCTTCTGTCTAGATTTTATATGAAGATTTTCCCGTTTCCAATGAAATCTTCACAGTTATCCAAACATCGACTTGCAGATTCTACAAAAAGAGTGTTTCCAAACTGCTCTATCAAAAGAAAGTATCAACTCTGTTAGTTGAGGACACACATGACAAATAAGTTTCGGAGAATGCTTCTGTGTAGATTTAATGGGGAGATATTTCGTTTTTCACCATAGGCCCGAATGCGCTCGAAATGTCCACTTCCAGACACTACAGAAAGAGGGTTTCCAACCTGCTCTATGAAAGGGAATGTTCAGCTCCGTGAGTTGAATATAGATATCACAAAGTAGTTTCTGACAGTGCTTCTGTCTAGATTTCAGATGAAGATATTCCCGTTTCCAATGAAATCGTTAGAACTATCTAGATATCCACTTACAGATTCTACAAAAAGAGTGTTTCGAAAGTGCTCTGTCAAAAGAAAGGTTCAACTCTGTTAGTTGAGGACACTTATCACGAAGAAGTTTCTGAGAATGCTTTTGTCAAGATTTTATATGAAGATATTCCCGTTTCCTATGAAATCTTCACAGTTATCCAAATATCCACTTGAAGATTCTACAAAAAGAGTGTTTCCAAACTGCTGTAGCAAAAGAAATGTTGAACTCTGTTAGTTGAGGACAAACATCACAAAGAGGTTTCTGAGAAAGCTTCTGTCAAGATTTTATATGAAGATATTACCGTTTCCAACGAAATCTTTACAGTTATCCAAATATCCACTTGCAGATTCTACAAAAAGAGTGTTTCCAAACTGCCATATCAAAAGAAATGATCAAGTCTGTTAGAGGAGTAAACTCATCCTAAATAAGTTTCTTAGAATGCTTTTGTCTAGATTTTATGGGATGATAATTCCTTTTTCACCATAGGTCTGAAAGCGCTCGAAATGTCCACTTCCAGATACTACAGAAAGACTGTTTCAAACCTACTCTATGAAAGGGAATGTTCAGCTCTGTGACTTGAATGCAGATATCACAAAGTAGTTTCTGACAGCCCTTCTGTCTAGATTTTAGATGAAGATATTCCCGTTTCCAACGAAATCATCACAGTTATCCAAATATCCACTTATAGATTCTACAAAAACAGTGTTTCCACACTGCTGTATCCAAAGAAAGGTTCAACTCTGTTAGTTGAGGACACACATCACAAAGAAGTTTCTGAGAATGCTTCTGTCTAGATTTTATATGAAGATATTCCCGTTTCCAATGAAATCTTCACAGTTATGCAAATATCCACTTGAAGATTCTACAAAAAGAGTGTTTCCAAACTGCTGTAGCAAAAGAAATGTTGAACTCTGTTAGTTGAGGACAAACATCACAAAGAAGTTTCTGAGAATGCTTCTGTCTAGATTTTAGATGGAGATATTCCCGTTTCCAACGAAATCATCACAGTTAAACAAATATCCACTTGCAGATTCTACAAAAAGAGTGTTTCCAAACTGCTGTATCAAAAGAAATGTTCAACTCTGTTTGTGGAGGACACACATCACAAAGAAGTTTCTGAGAATGCTTCTGTCTAGATTTTACATGAAGATATTCCCGTTTCCTATGAAATCTTCACAGCTTTCCAAATATCCACTTGCAGATTCTACAAAAAGAGTGTTTCCAAACTGCTCTATCCAAAGAAAGGTTCAACTCTGTTAGTTGAGGACACACATCACAAAGAAGTTTCTGAGAATGCTTCTGTCTAGATTTTAAATGAAGATATTCCCATTTCCAATGAAATCCTCATAGCAAACCCATTATAAACTTACAGATTCTACAAAAAGAGTGATTCCAAATTGCTGTATCAAAAGAAAGTTTGAACTCTGTTAGTTCAGGACACACATCACAAAGAAGTTTCTGAGAATGCTTCTGTCTAGATTTTACATGAAGACATTCCCGTTTCCTACGAAATCTTCACAACTTTCCAAATATCCTCTTGCAGATTCTACAAAAAGAGTGTTTCCAAACTGCTGTATCAAAAGAAAGGTTCAGCTCTCTTAGTTGACGACACACTTCCCAAATAAGATTCTGAGAAAGCCTCTGTCTCGTTTTTATGGGAAGATACTTCCTTTTTCACCGTAGGCCTGAAAGCGCTCGAAATGTCCACTTCCAGATACTGCAGAAAGAGTTTTTCAAACCTGCTCTATGAAACGGAATGTTCAGCTCTGAGGCTTGAATGCAGATATCACAAAGTAGTTTCTGACAGTGCTTCTGTCTAGATTTTAGAAGAAGATATTCCCGTTTCCAATGAAATCGTTAGAACTATCTTGATATCCACATACAGATTCTACAAAAAGAGTTTTTCCAAACTGCTCTATAAAAAAAAAGGTTCAACTCTGTTAGTTGAGGTCACTCATCACAAAGAAGTTTCTGAGAATGCTTCTGTCTAGATTTTATATGAAGATTTTCCCGTTTCCAATGAAATCTTCACAATTATCCAAACATCGACTTGCAGATTCTACAAAAAGAGTGTTTCCAAACTGCTCTATCAAAAGAAAGTATCAACTCTGTTAGTTGAGGACACACATGCCAAATAAGTTTCGGAGAATGCTTCTGTGTAGATTTAATGGGGAGATATTTCGTTTTTCACCATAGGCCCGAATGCGCTCGAAATGTCCACTTCCAGACACTACAGAAAGAGGGTTTCCAACCTGCTCTATGAAAGGGAATGTTCAGCTCCGTGAGTTGAATATGGATATCACAAAGTTGTTTCTGACAGTGCTTCTGTCTAGATTTCAGATGAAGATATTCCCGTTTCCAATGAAATCGTTAGAACTATCTAGATATCCACTTACAGATTCTACAAAAAGAGTGTTTCGAAAGTGCTCTGTCAAAAGAAAGGTTCAACTCTGTTAGTTGAGGACACTCATCACGAAGAAGTTTCTGAGAATGCTTTTGTCAAGATTTTATATGAAGATATTCTCGTTTCCTATGAAATCTTCACAGTTATCCAAATATCCACTTGAAGATTCTACAAAAAGAGTGTTTCCAAACTGCTGTAGCAAAAGAAATGTTGAACTCTGTTAGTTGAGGACAAACATCACAAAGAGGTTTCTGAGAGAGCTTCTGTCAAGATTTTATACGAAGATATTACCGTTTCCAACGAAATCTTTACAGTTATCCAAATATCCACTTGCAGATTCTACAAAAAGAGTGTTTCCAAACTGCCATATCAAAAGAAATGATCAAGTCTGTTAGTGGAGTAAACTCATCAAAAATAAGTTTCTTAGAATGCTTTTGTCTAGATTTTATGGGATGATATTTCCTTTTTCACCATAGGCCTGAAAGCGCTCGAAATGTCCACTTCCAGATACTACAGAAAGACTGTTTCAAACCTACTCTATGAAAGGGAATGTTCAGCTCTGTGACTTGAATGCAGATATCACAAAGTAGTTTCTGACAGCCCTTCTGTCTAGATTTTAGATGAATATATTCCCGTTTCCAACGAAATCATCACAGTTATCCAAATATCCACTTACAGATTCTACAAAAACAGTGTTTCCAAACTGCTGTATCCAAAGAAAGGTTCAACTCTGTTAGTTGAGGACACACATCACAAAGAAGTTTCTGAGAATGCTTCTGTCTAGATTTTATATGAAGATATTCCCGTTTCCAATGAAATCTTCACAGTTATGCAAATATCCACTTGAAGATTCTACCAAAAGAGTGTTTCCAAACTGCTGTAGCAAAAGAAATGTTGAACTCTGTTAGTTGAGGACAAACATCATGAAGAAGTTTCTGAGAATGCTTCTGTCTAGATTTTAGATGAAGATATTCCCGTTTCCAACAAAATCATCACAGTTAAACAAATATCCACTTGCAGATTCTACAAAAAGAGTGTTTCCAAACTGCTCTATCCAAAGAAAGGTTCAACTCTGTTAGTTGAGGACACACATCACAAAGAAGTTTCTGAGAATGCTTCTGTCTAGATTTTAAATGAAGATATTCCCGTTTCCAACGAAATCCTCAGAGCTGTCCCAATATCCACTTACAGATTCTACAAAAAGAGTGTTTCCAAACTGCTGTATCAAAAGAAAGTTTCATCTCTGTTAGTTAAGGACACACATCACAAAGAAGTTTCTGAGAATGCTTCTGTCTAGATTTTACATGAAGATATTCCCGTTTCCTATGAAATCTTCACAGCTTTCCAAATATCCACTTGCAGATTCTACAAAAAGAGTGTTTCCAAACTGCTGTATCAAAAGAAAGGTTCAACTCTCTTCGTTGAGGATACACATCCCAAATAAGTTTCTGAGAAATCCTCTGTCTCGTTTTTATGGGAAGATACTTCCTTTTTCACCGTAGGCCTGAAAGAGCTCGAAATGTCCACTTGCAGATACTGCAGAAAGAGTGTTTCAAACCTGCTCTATGAAACGGAATGTTCAGCTCTGAGGCTTGAATGCAGATATCACAAAGTAGTTTCTGACAGTGCTTCTGTCTAGATTTCAGAAGAAGATATTCCCGTTTCCAATGAAATCGTTAGAACTATCTTGATATCCACATACAGATTCTACAAAAAGAGTGTTTCCAAACTGCTCTAGAAAAAGAAAGGTTCAACTCTGTTAGTTGAGGACACTCATCACAAAGAAGTTTCTGAGAATGCTTCTGTCTAGATTTTATATGAAGATATTCCCGTTTCCAACGAAATCTTCACAGTTATCCAAACATCGACTTGCAGATTCTACAAAAAGAGTGTTTCCAAACTGCTCTATCAAAAGAAAGTTTCAACTCTGTTAGTTGAGGACACACATCCCAAATAAGTTTCTGAGAACGCTTCTGTGTAGATTTAAAGGGGAGATATTTCGTTTTTCACCATAGGCCCGAATGCGCTCGAAATGTCCACTTCCAGACACTACAGAAAGAGGGTTTCCAACCTGCTCTATGAAAGGGAATGTTCACCTCTGTGACTTGAATGCAGATATCACAAAGTAGTTTCTGACAATGCTTCTGTCTAGAATTTAGATGAAGATATTCCCGTTTCCAACGAAATCCTTAGGACTATCTAGATATCCAATTACAGATTCCACAAAAAGAGTGTTTCCAAACTGCTCTATAAAAAGAAAGGTTCAACTCTGTAAGTTGAGGACACTCATCACAAAGAAGTTTCTGAGAATGCTTTTGTAAAGGTTTTATATGAAGATATTCCCGTTTCCTATGAAATCTTCACAGTTATCCAAATATCCACTTGAAGATTCTACCAAAAGAGTGTTTCCAAACTGCTGTAGCAAAAGAAATGTTGAACTCTGTTAGTTGAGGACAAACATCACAAAGAAGTTTCTGAGAATGCTTCTGTCAAGATTTTATATGAAGATATTACCGTTTCCAACGAAATCTTTACAGTTATCCAAATATCCACTTGCAGATTCTACAAAAAGAGTGTTTCCAAACTGCTATATCAAAAGAAATGATCAAGTCTGTTAGTGGAGTAAACTCATCCCAAATATGTTTCTTAGAATGCTTTTGTCTAGATTTTATGGGATGATATTTCCTTTTTCACCATAGGCCTGAAAGCGCTCGAAAAGTCCACTTCCAGATACTACAAAAAGACTGTTTCAAACCTACTCTATGAAAGGGAATGTTCAGCTCTGTGACTTGAATGCAGATATCACAAAGTAGTTTCTGACAGCCCTTCTGTCTAGATTTTAGATGAAGATATTCCCGTTTCCAACGAAATCATCACAGTTATCCAAATATCCACTTATAGATTCTACAAAAACAGTGTTTCCACACTGCTGTATCCAAAGAAAGGTTCAACTCTGTTAGTTGAGGACACACATCACAAAGAAGTTTCTGAGAATGCTTCTGTCTAGATTTTATATGAAGATATTCCCGTTTCCAATGAAATCTTCACAGTTATGCAAATATCCACTTGAAGATTCTACAAAAAGAGTGCTTCCAAACTGCTGTAGCAAAAGAAATGTTGAACTCTGTTAGTTGAGGACAAACATCACAAAGAAGTTTCTGAGAATGCTTCTGTCTAGATTTTAGATGGAGATATTCCCGTTTCCAACGAAATCATCACAGTTAAACAAATATCCACTTGCAGATTCTACAAAAAGAGTGTTTCCAAACTGATCTATCCAAAGAAAGGTTCAACTCTGTTAGTTGAGGACACACATCACAAAGAAGTTTCTGAGAATGCTTCTGTCTAGATTTTAAATGAAGATATTCCCATTTCCAACGAAATCCTCAGAGCTGTCCCAATATCCACTTACAGATTCTACAAAAAGAGTGTTTCCAAACTGCTGTATCAAAAGAAATGTTCAACTCTGTTTGTGGAGGACACACATCACAAAGAAGTTTCTGAGAATGCTTCTGTCTAGATTTTACATGAAGATATTCCCGTTTCCTATGAAATCTTCACAGCTTTCCAAATATCCACTTGCAGATTCTACAAAAAGAGTGTTTCCAAACTGCTGTATCCAAAGAAAGGTTCATCTCTGTTAGTTGAGGACACACATCACAAAGAAGTTTCTGAGAATGCTTCTGTCTAGATTTTAAACGAAGATATTGCCGTTTCCAACGAAATCGTTAGGACTATCTAGATATCCAATTACACATTCCACAAAAAGAGTGTTTCCAAACTGCTCTATCAAAAGAAAGGTGCAACTCTGTTAGTTGAGGACACTCATCACAAAGACGTTTCTGAGAATGCTTCTGTCTAGATTTTATATGAAGATATTCCCGTTTCCAACGAAATCTTCATGGTTATCCAAACATCGACTTCCAGATTATACAAAAAGATTGTTTCCAAACTGCTCTATCAAAAGAAAGGTATAATTCTGTTAGTTGAGGACACACATCCCAAATAAGTTTCTGAGGATGCTTCTGTCTAGATTTTATGGGAAGATATTTCGTTTTTTACCATAGGCCCGAAAGCGCTCGAAATGTCCACTTCCAGACACTACAGAAAGAGGGTTTCAAACCTGCTATATGAAAGGGAATGTTCAGCTCTGTGACTTAAATGCAGATATCACAAAGTAGTTTCTGAAAGTGCTTCTGTCTAGATTTCAGATGAAGATATTCCCGTTTCCAATGAAATCATTAGAACTATCTAGATATCCACTTACAGATTCTACAAAAAGAGTGTTTCCAAAGTGCTCTGTCAAAAGAAAGGTTCAACTCTGTTAGTTGAGGACACTCCTCACAAAGAAGTTTCTGAGAATGCTTCTGTCTAGATTTTATATGAAGATATTCCCGTTTCCAACGAAATCTTCACAGTTATCCAAATATCCACTTGAAGATTCTACAAAAAGAGTGTTTCCAAACTGCTGTAGCAAGAGTAATTTTGCGCTCTGTTAGTTGAGGACACACATCACAAAGAAGTTTCTGAGAATGCTTCTGTCTAGGTTTTATACGAAGATATTACCGTTTCCAACGAAATCTTCACAGTTATCCAAATATCCACTTGCAGAATCTACAAAAAGAGTGTTTCCAAACTGCTATATCAAAAGAAAGGATCAACTCTGTTAGTTGAGGAAACACATCCCAAATAAGTTTCTGAGAATGCTTCTGTCTAGATTTTATGGGATGATATTTCCTTTTTCACCATAGGCCTGAAATCGCTCGAAATGTCCACTTCCAGATACTACAGAAAGACTGTTTCAAACCTACTCTATGAATGGAAATGTTCAGCTCTGTGACTTGAATGCAGATATCGCAAAGTAGTTTCAGACAGCGCTTCTGTCTAGATTTTAGATGAAGGTATTCCCGTTTCCAACGAAATCATCACAGTTATCCAAATATCCACTTACATATTCTACAAAAAGAGTGTTTCCAAACTGCTCTATCCAAAGAAAGGTTCAACTCTGTTAGTTGAGGACACACATCACAAAGAAGTTTCTGAGAATGCTTCTGTCTAGATTTTAAATGAAGATATTCCCATTTCCAATGAAATCCTCATAGCAAACCCATTATAAACTTACAGATTCTACAAAAAGAGTGATTCCAAATTGCTGTATCAAAAGAAAGGTTGAACTCTGTTAGTTCAGGACACACATCACAAAGAAGTTTCTGAGAATGCTTCTGTCTAGATTTTACATGAAGACATTCCCGTTTCCTACGAAATCTTCACAACTTTCCAAATATCCTCTTGCAGATTCTACAAAAAGAGTGTTTCCACACTGCTATATCAAAAGAAAGGTTCAACTCTCTTAGTTGAGGATACACATCCCAAATAAGTTTCTGAGAAACCCTCTGTCTCGTTTTTGTGGGAAGATACTTCCTTTTTCACCGTAGGCCTGAAAGAGCTCGAAATGTCCACTTGCAGATACTGCAGAAAGAGTGTTTCAAACCTGCTCTATGAAACGGAATGTTCAGCTCTGAGGCTTGAATGCAGATATCACAAAGTAGTTTCTGACAGTGCTTCTGTCTAGATTTCAGAAGAAGATATTCCCGTTTCCCATGAAATCGTTAGAACTATCTTGATATCCACATACAGATTCTACAAAAAGAGTTTTTCCAAACTGCTCTAGAAAAAGAAAGGTTCAACTCTGTTAGTTGAGGACACTCATCACAAAGAAGTTTCTGAGAATGCTTCTGTCTGGATTTTATATGAAGATATTCCCGTTTCCAACGAAATCTTCACAGTTATCCAAACATCGACTTGCAGATTCTACAAAAAGAGTGTTTCCAAACTGCTCTATCAAAAGAAATGATCAAGTCTGTTAGTGGAGTAAACTCATCCTAAATATGTGTCTTAGAATGCTTCTGTCTAGATTTTATGGGATGATACTTCCTTTTTTACCATAGGCCTGAAAGCGCTCGAAATGTCCACTTCCAGATACTACAGAAAGACTGTTTCAAACCTACTCTATGAAAGGGAATGTTCAGCTCTGTGACTTGAATGCAGATATCACAAAGTAGTTTCTGACAGCCCTTCTGTCTAGATTTTAGATGAAGATATTCCCGTTTCCAACGAAATCATCACAGTTATCCAAATATCCACTTACAGATTCTACAAAAACAGTTTCCAAACTGCTGTATCCAAAGAAAGGTTCAACTCTGTTAGTTGAGGAAACACATCACAAAGAAGTTTCTGAGAATGCTTCTGTCTAGATTTTATATGAAGATATTCCCGTTTCCAATGAAATCTTCACAGTTAGGCAAATATCCACTTGAAGATTCTACAAAAAGAGTGTTTCCAAACTGCAGTAGCAAAAGAAATGTTGGACTCTGTTAGTTGAGGACAAACATCACAAAGAAGTTTCTGAGAATGCTTCTGTCTAGATTTTAGATGAAGATATTCCCGTTTCCAACGAAATCCTCAGAGCTCTCCCAATATCCACTTACAGATTCTACAAAAAGAGTGTTTCCAAACTGCTGTAGCAAAAGAAAGGTTCAACTCTGTTAGTTGAGGACACACATCACAAAGAAGTTTCTGAGAATGCTTCTGTCTAGATTTTACATGAAGATATTCCCGTTTCCTATGAAATCTTCACAGCTTTCCAAATATCCACTTGCAGATTCTACAAAAAGAGTGTTTCCAAACTGCTGTATCAAAAGAAAGGTTCAACTCTCTTAGTTGAGGACACCCATCCCAAATAAGTTTCTGAGAAATCTTCTGTCTCGTTTTTATGGGAGGATACTTCCTTTTTCACCGTAGGCCTGAAAGCGCTCGAAATGTCCACTTGCAGATACTGCAGAAAGAGTGTTTCAAACCTGCTCTATGAAACGGAATGTTCAGCTCTGAGGCTTGAATGCAGATATCACAAAGTAGTTTCTGACAGTGCTTCTGTCTAGATTTCAGAAGAAGATATTCCCGTTTCCAATGAAATCGTTAGAACTATCTTGATATCCACATACAGATTCTACAAAAAGAGTGTTTCCAAACTGCTCTAGAAAAAGAAAGGTTCAACTCTGTTAGTTGAGGACACTCATCACAAAGAAGTTTCTGAGAATGCTTCTGTCTGGATTTTATATGAAGATATTCCCGTTTCCAACGAAATCTTCACAGTTATCCAAACATCGACTTGCAGATTCTACAAAAAGAGTGTTTCCAAACTGCTCTATCAAAAGAAAGTTTCAACTCTGTTAGTTGAGGACACACATCCCAAATAAGTTTCAGAGAACGCTTCTGTGTAGATTTAAAGGGGAGATATTTCGTTTTTCACCATAGGCCCGAATGCGCTCGAAATGTCCACTTCCAGACACTACAGAAAGAGGGTTTCCAACCTGCTCTATGAAAGGGAATGTTCACCTCTGTGACTTGAATGCAGATATCACAAAGTAGTTTCTGACAGTGCTTCTGTCTAGAATTTAGATGAAGATATTCCCGTTTCCAACGAAATCCTTAGGACTATCTAGATATCCAATTACAGATTCCACAAAAAGAGTGTTTCCAAACTGCTCTATTAAAAGAAAGGTTCAACTCTGTAAGTTGAGGACACTCATCACAAAGAAGTTTCTGAGAATGCTTTTGTAAAGGTTTTATATGAAGATATTCCCGTTTCCTATGAAATCTTCACAGTTATCCAAATATCCACTTGAAGATTCTACCAAAAGAGTGTTTCCAAACTGCTGTAGCAAAAGAAATGTTGAACTCTGTTAGTTGAGGACAAACATCACAAAGAAGTTTCTGAGAATGCTTCTGTCAAGATTTTATATGAAGATATTACCGTTTCCAACGAAATCTTTACAGTTATCCAAATATCCACTTGCAGATTCTACAAAAAGAGTGTTTCCAAACTGCTATATCAAAAGAAATGATCAAGTCTGTTAGTGGAGTAAACTCATCCCAAATATGTTTCTTAGAATGCTTTTGTCTAGATTTTATGGGATGATATTTCCTTTTTCACCATAGGCCTGAAAGCGCTCGAAAAGTCCACTTCCAGATACTACAAAAAGACTGTTTCAAACCTACTCTATGAAAGGGAATGTTCAGCTCTGTGACTTGAATGCAGATATCACAAAGTAGTTTCTGACAGCCCTTCTGTCTAGATTTTAGATGAAGATATTCCCGTTTCCAACGAAATCATCACAGTTATCCAAATATTCACTTATAGATTCTACAAAAACAGTGTTTCCACACTGCTGTATCCAAAGAAAGGTTCAACTCTGTTAGTTGAGGACACACATCACAAAGAAGTTTCTGAGAATGCTTCTGTCTAGATTTTATATGAAGATATTCCCGTTTCCAATGAAATCTTCACAGTTATGCAAATATCCACTTGAAGATTCTACAAAAAGAGTGTTTCCAAACTGCTGTAGCAAAAGAAATGTTGAACTCTGTTAGTTGAGGACAAACATCACAGAGAAGTTTCTGAGAATGCTTCTGTCTAGATTTTAGATGGAGATATTCCCGTTTCCAACGAAATCATCACAGTTAAACAAATATCCACTTGCAGATTCTACAAAAAGAGTGTTTCCAAACTGCTCTATCCAAAGAAAGGTTCAACTCTGTTAGTTGAGGACACACATCACAAAGAAGTTTCTGAGAATGCTTCTGTCTAGATTTTAAATGAAGATATTCCCATTTCCAATGAAATCCTCATAGCAAACCCATTATAAACTTACAGATTCTACAAAAAGAGTGATTCCAAATTGCTGTATCAAAAGAAAGGTTGAACTCTGTTAGTTCAGGACACACATCACAAAGAAGTTTCTGAGAATGCTTCTGTCTAGATTTTACATGAAGACATTCCCGTTTCCTACGAAATCTTCACAACTTTCCAAATATCCTCTTGCAGATTCTACAAAAAGAGTGTTTCCAAACTGCTGTATCAAAAGAAAGGTTCAGCTCTCTTAGTTGACGACACACATCCCAAATAAGATTCTGAGAAAGCCTCTGTCTCGTTTTTATGGGAAGATACTTCCTTTTTCACCGTAGGCCTGAAAGCGCTCGAAATGTCCACTTCCAGATACTGCAGAAAGAGTGTTTCAAACCTGCTCTATGAAACGGAATGTTCAGCTCTGAGGCTTGAATGCAGATATCACAAAGTAGTTTCTGACAGTGCTTCTGTCTAGATTTTAGAAGAAGATATTCCCGTTTCCAATGAAATCGTTAGAACTATCTTGATATCCACATACAGATTCTACAAAAAGAGTTTTTCCAAACTGCTCTATAAAAAAAAAGGTTCAACTCTGTTAGTTGAGGACACTCATCACAAAGAAGTTTCTGAGAATGCTTCTGTCTAGATTTTATATGAAGATTTTCCCGTTTCCAATGAAATCTTCACAGTTATCCAAACATCGACTTGCAGATTCTACAAAAAGAGTGTTTCCAAACTGCTCTATCAAAAGAAAGTATCAACTCTGTTAGTTGAGGACACACATGCCAAATAAGTTTCGGAGAATGCTTCTGTGTAGATTTAATGGGGAGATATTTCGTTTTTCACCATAGGCCCGAATGCGCTCGAAATATCCACTTCCAGACACTACAGAAAGAGGGTTTCCAACCTGCTCAATGAAAGGGAATGTTCAGCTCCGTGAGTTGAATGTAGATATCACAAAGTAGTTTCTGACAGTGCTTCTGTCTAGATTTCAGATGAAGATATTCCCGTTTCCAATGAAATCGTTAGAACTATCTAGATATCCACTTACAGATTCTACAAAAAGAGTGTTTCGAAAGTGCTCTGTCAAAAGAAAGGTTCAACTCTGTTAGTTGAGGACACTCATCACGAAGAAGTTTCTGAGAATGCTTTTGTCAAGATTTTATATGAAGGTATTCCCGTTTCCAACGAAATCTTCACAGTTATCCAAATATCCACTTGAAGATTCTACAAAAAGAGTGTTTCCAAACTGCTGTAGCAAAAGAAATGTTGAACTCTGTTAGTTGAGGACAAACATCACAAAGAGGTTTCTGAGAAAGCTTCTGTCAAGATTTTATATGAAGATATTACCGTTTCCAACGAAATCTTTACAGTTATCCAAATATCCACTTGCAGATTCTACAAAAAGAGTGTTTCCAAACTGCCATATCAAAAGAAATGATCAAGTCTGTTAGTGGAGTAAACTCATCCTAAATAAGTTTCTTAGAATGCTTTTGTCTAGATTTTATGGGATGATAATTGCTTTTTCACCATAGGCCTGAAAGCGCTCGAAATGTCCACTTCCAGATACTACAGAAAGACTGTTTCAAACCTACTCTATGAAAGGGAATGTTCAGCTCTGTGACTTGAATGCAGATATCACAAAGTAGTTTCTGACAGCCCTTCTGTCTAGATTTTAGATGAAGATATTCCCGTTTCCAACGAAATCATCACAGTTATCCAAATATCCACTTACAGATTCTACAAAAACAGTGTTTCCAAACTGCTGTATCCAAAGAAAGGTTCAACTCTGTTAGTTGAGGACACACATCACAAAGAAGTTTCTGAGAATGCTTCTGTCTAGATTTTATATGAAGATATTCCCGTTTCCAATGAAATCTTCACAGTTATGCAATATCCACTTGAAGATTCTACAAAAAGAGTGTTTCCAAACTGCTGTAGCAAAAGAAATGTTGAACTCTGTTAGTTGAGGACAAACATCACAAAGAAGTTTCTGAGAATGCTTCTGTCTAGATTTTAGATGAAGATATTCCCGTTTCCAACAAAATCATCACAGTTAAACAAATATCCACTTACAGATTCTACAAAAAGAGTGTTTCCAAACTGCTCTATCCAAAGAAAGGTTCAACTCTGTTAGTTGAGGACACACATCAGAAAGAAGTTTCTGAGAATGCTTCTGTCTAGATTTTAAATGAAGATATTCCCGTTTCCAACGAAATCCTCAGAGCTGTCCCAATATCCACTTACAGATTCTACAAAAAGAGTGTTTCCAAACTGCTGTATCAAAAGAAAGGTTCAACTCTGTTAGTTGAGGACACACATCACAAAGAAGTTTCTGAGAATGCTTCTGTCTAGATTTTACATGAAGATATTCCCGTTTCCTATGAAATCTTCACATCTTTCCAAATATCCACTTGCAGATTCTACAAAAAGAGTGTTTCCAAACTGCTGTATCAAAAGAAAGGTTCAACTCTCTTAGTTGAGGACACACATCCCAAATAAGTTTCTGAGAAATCCTCTGTCTCGTTTTTATGGGAAGATACTTCCTTTTTCACCGTAGGCCTGAAAGCGCTCGAAATGTCCACTTGCAGATACTGCAGAAAGAGTGTTTCAAACCTGCTCTATGAAACGGAATGTTCAGCTCTGAGGCTTGAATGCAGATATCACAAAGTAGTTTCTGACAGTGCTTCTGTCTAGATTTTAGAAGATATTCAGGTTTCCAATGAAATCGTTAGAACTATCTTGATATCCACATACAGATTCTACAAAAAGAGTGTTTCCAAACTGCTCTATAAAAAGAAAGTTTCATCTCTATTAGTTGAGGACACTCATCACAAAGAAGTTTCTGAGAATGCTTCTGTCTAGATTTTATATGAAGATATTCCCCTTTCCAACGAAATCTTCACAGTTATCCAAATATCGACTTGCAGATTCTACAAAAAGAGTGTTTCCAAACTGCTCTATCAAAAGAAAGTTTCAACTCTGTTAGTTGAGGACACACATGACAAATAAGTTTCGGAGAATGCTTCTGTGTAGATTTAATGGGGAGATATTTCGCTTTTCACCATAGGCCAGAATGCGCTCGAAATGTCCACTTCCAGACACTACAGAAAGAGGGTTGCCAACCTGCTCTATGAAAGGGAATGTTCAGCTCCGTGAATTGAATGCAGATTTCACAAAGTAGTTTCTGACAGTGCTTCTGTCTAGATTTCAGATGAAGATATTCCCGTTTCCAATGAAATCGTTAGAACTATCTAGATATCCACTTACAGATTCTACAAAAAGAGTGTTTCGAAAGTGCTCTGTCAAAAGAAAGGTTCAACTCTGTTAGTTGAGGACACTCATCACGAAGAAGTTTCTGAGAATGCTTTTGTCAAGATTTTATATGAAGATATTCCCGTTTCCTATGAAATCTTCACAGTTATCCAAATATCCACTTGCAGATTCTACAAAAAGAGTGTTTCCAAACTGCTATATCAAAAGAAATGATCAAGTCTGTTAGTGGAGTAAACTCATCCTAAATATGTTTCTTAGAATGCTTCTGTCTAGATTTTATGGGATGATACTTCCTTTTTCACCATAGGCCTGAAAGCGCTCGAAATGTCCACTTCCAGATACTACAGAAAGACTGTTTCAAACCTACTCTATGAAAGGGAATGTTCAGCTCTGTGACTTGAATGCAGATATCACAAAGTAGTTTCTGACAGCCCTTCTGTCTAGATTTTATATGAAGATATTCCCGTTTCCAACGAAATCATCACAGTTATCCAAATATCCACTTACAGATTCTACAAAAACAGTTTCCAAACTGCTGTATCCAAAGAAAGGTTCAACTCTCTTAGTTGAGGAAACACATCACAAAGAAGTTTCTGAGAATGCTTCTGTCTAGATTTTATATGAAGATATTCCCGTTTCCAATGAAATCTTCACAGTCAGGCAAATATCCACTTGAAGATTCTACAAAAAGAGTGTTTCCAAACTGCTGTAGCAAAAGAAATGTTGAACTCTGTTAGTTGAGGACAAACATCACAAAGAAGTTTCTGAGAATGCTTCTGTCTAGATTTTAGATGAAGATATTCCCGTTTCCAACGAAATCCTCAGAGCTCTCCCAATATCCACTTACAGATTCTACAAAAAGAGTGTTTCCAAACTGCTGTAGCAAAAGAAAGGTTCAACTCTGTTAGTTGAGGACACACATCACAAAGAAGTTTCTGAGAATGCTTCTGTCTAGATTTTACATGAAGATATTCCCGTTTCCTATGAAATCTTCACAGCTTTCCAAATATCCACTTGCAGATTCTACAAAAAGAGTGTTTCCAAACTGCTGTATCAAAAGAAAGGTTCAACTCTCTTAGTTGAGGACACACATCCCAAATAAGTTTCTGAGAAATCTTCTGTCTCGTTTTTATGGGAGGATACTTCCTTTTTCACCGTAGGCCTGAAAGTGCTCGAAATGTCCACTTGCAGATACTGCAGAAAGAGTGTTTCAAACCTGCTCTATGAAACGGAATGTTCAGCTCTGAGGCTTGAATGCAGATATCACAAAGTAGTTTCTGACAGTGCTTCTGTCTAGATTTCAGAAGAAGATATTCCCGTTTCCAATGAAATCGTTAGAACTATCTTGATATCCACATACAGATTCTACAAAAAGAGTGTTTCCAAACTGCTCTAGAAAAAGAAAGGTTCAACTCTGTTAGTTGAGGACACTCATCACAAAGAAGTTTCTGAGAATGCTTCTGTCTAGATTTTATATGAAGATATTCCCGTTTCCAACGAAATCTTCACAGTTATCCAAACATCGACTTGCAGATTCTACAAAAAGAGTGTTTCCAAACTGCTCTATCAAAAGAAAGTTTCAACTCTGTTAGTTGAGGACACACATCCCAAATAAGTTTCTGAGAACGCTTCTGTGTAGATTTAAAGGGGAGATATTTCGTTTTTCACCATAGGCCCGAATGCGCTCGAAATGTCCACTTCCAGACACTACAGAATGAGGGTTTCCAACCTGCTCTATGAAAGGGAATGTTCACCTCTGTGACTTGAATGCAGATATCACAAAGTAGTTTCTGACAGTGCTTCTGTCTAGAATTTAGATGAAGATATTCCCGTTTCCAACGAAATCCTTAGGACTATCTAGATATCCAATTACAGATTCCACAAAAAGAGTGTTTCCAAACTGCTCTATTAAAAGAAAGGTTCAACTCTGTAAGTTGAGGACACTCATCACAAAGAAGTTTCTGAGAATGCTTTTGTAAAGGTTTTATATGAAGATATTCCCGTTTCCTATGAAATCTTCACAGTTATCCAAATATCCACTTGAAGATTCTACCAAAAGAGTGTTTCCAAACTGCTGTAGCAAAAGAAATGTTGAACTCTGTTAGTTGAGGACAAACATCACAAAGAAGTTTCTGAGAATGCTTCTGTCAAGATTTTATATGAAGATATTACCGTTTCCAACGAAATCTTTACAGTTATCCAAATATCCACTTGCAGATTCTACAAAAAGAGTGTTTCCAAACTGCTATATCAAAAGAAATGATCAAGTCTGTTAGTGGAGTAAACTCATCCCAAATATGTTTCTTAGAATGCTTTTGTCTAGATTTTATGGGATGATATTTCCTTTTTCACCATAGGCCTGAAAGCGCTCGAAAAGTCCGCTTCCAGATACTACAAAAAGACTGTTTCAAACCTACTCTATGAAAGGGAATGTTCAGCTCTGTGACTTGAATGCAGATATCACAAAGTAGTTTCTGACAGCCCTTCTGTCTAGATTTTAGATGAAGATATTCCCGTTTCCAACGAAATCATCACAGTTATCCAAATATCCACTTATAGATTCTACAAAAACAGTGTTTCCACACTGCTGTATCCAAAGAAAGGTTCAACTCAGTTGAGGACACACATCACAAAGAAGTTTCTGAGAATGCTTCTGTCTAGATTTTATATGAAGATATTCCCGTTTCCAATGAAATCTTCACAGTTATGCAAATATCCACTTGAAGATTCTACAAAAAGAGTGTTTCCAAACTGCTGTAGCAAAAGAAATGTTGAACTCTGTTAGTTGAGGACAAACATCACAAAGAAGTTTCTGAGAATGCTTCTGTCTAGATTTTAGATGGAGATATTCCCGTTTCCAACGAAATCATCACAGTTAAACAAATATCCACTTGCAGATTCTACAAAAAGAGTGTTTCCAAACTGCTCTATCCAAAGAAAGGTTCAACTCTGTTAGTTGAGGACACACATCACAAAGAAGTTTCTGAGAATGCTTCTGTCTAGATTTTAAATGAAGATATTCCCATTTCCAACGAAATCCTCAGAGCTGTCCCAATATCCACTTACAGATTCTACAAAAAGAGTGTTTCCAAACTGCTGTATCAAAAGAAAGGTTCAACTCTGTTAGTTGAGGACACTCATCACAAAGAAGTTTCTGAGAATGCTTCTGTCTAGATTTTATATGAAGATTTTCCCGTTTCCAATGAAATCTTCACAGTTATCCAAACATCGACTTGCAGATTCTACAAAAAGAGTGTTTCCAAACTGCTCTATCAAAAGAAAGTATCAACTCTGTTAGTTGAGGACACACATGCCAAATAAGTTTCGGAGAATGCTTCTGTGTAGATTTAATGGGGAGATATTTCGTTTTTCACCATAGGCCCGAATGCGCTCGAAATGTCCACTTCCAGACACTACAGAAAGAGGGTTTCCAACCTGCTCAATGAAAGGGAATGTTCAGCTCCGTGAGTTGAATGTAGATATCACAAAGTAGTTTCTGACAGTGCTTCTGTCTAGATTTCAGATGAAGATATTCCCGTTTCCAATGAAATCGTTAGAACTATCTAGATATCCACTTACAGATTCTACAAAAAGAGTGTTTCGAAAGTGCTCTGTCAAAAGAAAGGTTCAACTCTGTTAGTTGAGGACACTCATCACGAAGAAGTTTCTGAGAATGCTTTTGTCAAGATTTTATATGAAGGTATTCCCGTTTCCAACGAAATCTTCACAATTATCCAAATATCCACTTGAAGATTCTACAAAAAGAGTGTTTCCAAACTGCTGTAGCAAAAGAAATGTTGAACTCTGTTAGTTGAGGACAAACATCACAAAGAGGTTTCTGAGAAAGCTTCTGTCAAGATTTTATATGAAGATATTACCGTTTCCAACGAAATCTTTACAGTTATCCAAATATCCACTTGCAGATTCTACAAAAAGAGTGTTTCCAAACTGCCATATCAAAAGAAATGATCAAGTCTGTTAGTGGAGTAAACTCATCCTAAATATGTTTCTTAGAATGCTTCTGTCTAGATTTTATGGGATGATACTTCCTTTTTCACCATAGGCCTGAAAGCGCTCGAAATGTCCACTTCCAGATACTACAGAAAGACTGTTTCAAACCTACTCTATGAAAGGGAATGTTCAGCTCTGTGACTTGAATGCAGATATCACAAAGTAGTTTCTGACAGCCCTTCTGTCTAGATTTTAGATGAAGATATTCCCGTTTCCAACGAAATCATCACAGTTATCCAAATATCCACTTACAGATTCTACAAAAACAGTTTCCAAACTGCTGTATCCAAAGAAAGGTTCAACTCTGTTAGTTGAGGAAACACATCACAAAGAAGTTTCTGAGAATGCTTCTGTCTAGATTTTATATGAAGATATTCCCGTTTCCAATGAAATCTTCACAGTTAGGCAAATATCCACTTGAAGATTCTACAAAAAGAGTGTTTCCAAACTGCTGTAGCAAAAGAAATGTTGAACTCTGTTAGTTGAGGACAAACATCACAAAGAAGTTTCTGAGAATGCTTCTGTCTAGATTTTAGATGAAGATATTCCCGTTTCCAATGAAATCATTAGAACTATCTAGATATCCACTTACAGATTCTACAAAAAGAGTGTTTCCAAAGTGCTCTGTCAAAAGAAAGGTTCAACTCTGTTAGTTGAGGACACTCCTCACAAAGAAGTTTCTGAGAATGCTTCTGTCTAGATTTTATATGAAGATATTCCCGTTTCCAACGAAATCTTCACAGTTATCCAAATATCCACTTGAAGATTCTACAAAAAGAGTGTTTCCAAACTGCTGTAGCAAGAGTAATTTTGCGCTCTGTTAGTTGAGGACACACATCACAAAGAAGTTTCTGAGAATGCTTCTGTCTAGGTTTTATACGAAGATATTACCGTTTCCAACGAAATCTTCACAGTTATCCAAATATCCACTTGCAGAATCTACAAAAAGAGTGTTTCCAAACTGCTATATCAAAAGAAAGGATCAACTCTGTTAGTTGAGGAAACACATCCCAAATAAGTTTCTGAGAATGCTTCTGTCTAGATTTTATGGGATGATATTTCCTTTTTCACCATAGGCCTGAAATCGCTCGAAATGTCCACTTCCAGATACTACAGAAAGACTGTTTCAAACCTACTCTATGAATGGAAATGTTCAGCTCTGTGACTTGAATGCAGATATCGCAAAGTAGTTTCAGACAGTGCTTCTGTCTAGATTTTAGATGAAGGTATTCCCGTTTCCAACGAAATCATCACAGTTATCCAAATATCCACTTACATATTCTACAAAAAGAGTGTTTCCAAACTGCTCTATCCAAAGAAAGGTTCAACTCTGTTAGTTGAGGAAACACATCACAAAGAAGTTTCTGAGAATGCTTCTGTCTAGATTTTAAATGAAGATATTCCCATTTCCAATGAAATCCTCATAGCAAACCCATTATAAACTTACAGATTCTACAAAAAGAGTGATTCCAAATTGCTGTATCAAAAGAAAGGTTGAACTCTGTTAGTTGAGGACAAACATCACAAAGAAGTTACTGAGAATGCTTCTGTCTAGATTTTAGATGAAGATATTCCCGTTTCCAACGAAATCCTCAGAGCTCTCCCAATATCCACTTACAGATTCTACAAAAAGAGTGTTTCCAAACTGCTGTAGCAAAAGAAAGGTTCAACTCTGTTAGTTGAGGACACACATCACAAAGAAGTTTCTGAGAATGCTTCTGTCTAGATTTTACATGAAGATATTCCCGTTTCCTATGAAATCTTCACAGCTTTCCAAATATCCACTTGCAGATTCTACAAAAAGAGTGTTTCCAAACTGCTGTATCAAAAGAAAGGTTCAACTCTCTTAGTTGAGGACACACATCCCAAATAAGTTTCTGAGAAATCTTCTGTCTCGTTTTTATGGGAGGATACTTCCTTTTTCATCGTAGGCCTGAAAGCGCTCGAAATGTCCACTTGCAGATACTGCAGAAAGAGTGTTTCAAACCTGCTCTATGAAACGGAATGTTCAGCTCTGAGGCTTGAATGCAGATATCACAAAGTAGTTTCTGACAGTGCTTTTGTCTAGATTTCAGAAGAAGATATTCCCGTTTCCAATGAAATCGTTAGAACTATCTTGATATCCACATACAGATTCTACAAAAAGAGTGTTTCCAAACTGCTCTAGAAAAAGAAAGGTTCAACTCTGTTAGTTGAGGACACTCATCACAAAGAAGTTTCTGAGAATGCTTCTGTCTAGATTTTATATGAAGATATTCCCGTTTCCAACGAAATCTTCACAGTTATCCAAACATCGACTTGCAGATTCTACAAAAAGAGTGTTTCCAAACTGCTCTATCAAAAGAAAGTTTCAACTCTGTTAGTTGAGGACACACATCCCAAATAAGTTTCTGAGAACGCTTCTGTGTAGATTTAAAGGGGAGATATTTCGTTTTTCACCATAGGCCCGAATGCGCTCGAAATGTCCACTTCCAGACACTACAGAATGAGGGTTTCCAACCTGCTCTATGAAAGGGAATGTTCACCTCTGTGACTTGAATGCAGATATCACAAAGTAGTTTCTGACAGTGCTTCTGTCTAGAATTTAGATGAAGATATTCCCGTTTCCAACGAAATCCTTAGGACTATCTAGATATCCAATTACAGATTCCACAAAAAGAGTGTTTCCAAACTGCTCTATTAAAAGAAAGGTTCAACTCTGTAAGTTGAGGACACTCATCACAAAGAAGTTTCTGAGAATGCTTTTGTAAAGGTTTTATATGAAGATATTCCCGTTTCCTATGAAATCTTCACAGTTATCCAAATATCCACTTGAAGATTCTACCAAAAGAGTGTTTCCAAACTGCTGTAGCAAAAGAAATGTTGAACTCTGTTAGTTGAGGACAAACATCACAAAGAAGTTTCTGAGAATGCTTCTGTCAAGATTTTATATGAAGATATTACCGTTTCCAACGAAATCTTTACAGTTATCCAAATATCCACTTGCAGATTCTACAAAAAGAGTGTTTCCAAACTGCTATATCAAAAGAAATGATCAAGTCTGTTAGTGGAGTAAACTCATCCCAAATATGTTTCTTAGAATGCTTTTGTCTAGATTTTATGGGATGATATTTCCTTTTTCACCATAGGCCTGAAAGCGCTCGAAAAGTCCACTTCCAGATACTACAAAAAGACTGTTTCAAACCTACTCTATGAAAGGGAATGTTCAGCTCTGTGACTTGAATGCAGATATCACAAAGTAGTTTCTGACAGCCCTTCTGTCTAGATTTTAGATGAAGATATTCCCGTTTCCAACGAAATCATCACAGTTATCCAAATATCCACTTATAGATTCTACAAAAACAGTGTTTCCACACTGCTGTATCCAAAGAAAGGTTCAACTCTGTTAGTTGAGGACACACATCACAAAGAAGTTTCTGAGAATGCTTCTGTCTAGATTTTATATGAAGATATTCCCGTTTCCAATGAAATCTTCACAGTTATGCAAATATCCACTTGAAGATTCTACAAAAAGAGTGTTTCCAAACTGCTGTAGCAAAAGAAATGTTGAACTCTGTTAGTTGAGGACAAACATCACAAAGAAGTTTCTGAGAATGCTTCTGTCTAGATTTTAGATGGAGATATTCCCGTTTCCAACGAAATCATCACAGTTAAACAAATATCCACTTGCAGATTCTACAAAAAGAGTGTTTCCAAACTGCTCTATCCAAAGAAAGGTTCAACTCTGTTAGTTGAGGACACACATCACAAAGAAGTTTCTGAGAATGCTTCTGTCTAGATTTTAAATGAAGATATTCCCATTTCCAACGAAATCCTCAGAGCTGTCCCAATATCCACTTACAGATTCTACAAAAAGAGTGTTTCCAAACTGCTGTATCAAAAGAAATGTTCAACTCTGTTTGTGGAGGACACACATCACAAAGAAGTTTCTGAGAATGCTTCTGTCTAGATTTTACATGAAGATATTCCCGTTTCCTATGAAATCTTCACAGCTTTCCAAATATCCACTTGCAGATTCTACAAAAAGAGTGTTTCCAAACTGCTGTATCCAAAGAAAGGTTCATCTCTGTTAGTTGAGGACACACATCACAAAGAAGTTTCTGAGAATGCTTCTGTCTAGATTTTAAACGAAGATATTGCCGTTTCCAACGAAATCGTTAGGACTATCTAGATATCCAATTACACATTCCACAAAAAGAGTGTTTCCAAACTGCTCTATCAAAAGAAAGGTGCAACTCTGTTAGTTGAGGACACTCATCACAAAGACGTTTCTGAGAATGCTTCTGTCTAGATTTTATATGAAGATATTCCCGTTTCCAACGAAATCTTCATGGTTATCCAAACATCGACTTCCAGATTATACAAAAAGATTGTTTCCAAACTGCTCTATCAAAAGAAAGGTATAATTCTGTTAGTTGAGGACACACATCCCAAATAAGTTTCTGAGGATGCTTCTGTCTAGATTTTATGGGAAGATATTTCGTTTTTTACCATAGGCCCGAAAGCGCTCGAAATGTCCACTTCCAGACACTACAGAAAGAGGGTTTCAAACCTGCTATATGAAAGGGAATGTTCAGCTCTGTGACTTAAATGCAGATATCACAAAGTAGTTTCTGAAAGTGCTTCTGTCTAGATTTCAGATGAAGATATTCCCGTTTCCAATGAAATCATTAGAACTATCTAGATATCCACTTACAGATTCTACAAAAAGAGTGTTTCCAAAGTGCTCTGTCAAAAGAAAGGTTCAACTCTGTTAGTTGAGGACACTCCTCACAAAGAAGTTTCTGAGAATGCTTCTGTCTAGATTTTATATGAAGATATTCCCGTTTCCAACGAAATCTTCACAGTTATCCAAATATCCACTTGAAGATTCTACAAAAAGAGTGTTTCCAAACTGCTGTAGCAAGAGTAATTTTGCGCTCTGTTAGTTGAGGACACACATCACAAAGAAGTTTCTGAGAATGCTTCTGTCTAGGTTTTATACGAAGATATTACCGTTTCCAACGAAATCTTCACCGTTATCCAAATATCCACTTGCAGAATCTACAAAAAGAGTGTTTCCAAACTGCTATATCAAAAGAAAGGATCAACTCCGTTAGTTGAGGAAACACATCCCAAATAAGTTTCTGAGAATGCTTCTGTCTAGATTTTATGGGATGATATTTCCTTTTTCACCATAGGCCTGAAATCGCTCGAAATGTCCACTTCCAGATACTACAGAAAGACTGTTTCAAACCGACTCTATGAATGGAAATGTTCAGCTCTGTGACTTGAATGCAGATATCGCAAAGTAGTTTCAGACAGCGCTTCTGTCTAGATTTTAGATGAAGTTATTCCCGTTTCCAACGAAATCATCACAGTTATCCAAATATCCACTTACATATTCTACAAAAAGAGTGTTTCCAAACTGCTCTATCCAAAGAAAGGTTCAACTCTGTTAGTTGAGGACACACATCACAAAGAAGTTTCTGAGAATGCTTCTGTCTAGATTTTAAATGAAGATATTCCCATTTCCAATGAAATCCTCATAGCAAACCCATTATAAACTTACAGATTCTACAAAAAGAGTGATTCCAAATTGCTGTATCAAAAGAAAGGTTGAGCTCTGTTAGTTCAGGACACACATCACAAAGAAGTTTCTGAGAATGCTTCTGTCTAGATTTTACATGAAGATATTCCCGTTTCCTATGAAATCTTCACATCTTTCCAAATGTCCACTTGCAGATTCTACAAAAAGAGTGTTTCCAAACTGCTGTATCAAAAGAAAGGTTCAACTCACTTAGTTGAGGACACACATCCCAAATAAGTTTCTGAGAAATCTTCTGTCTCGTTTTTATGGGAGGATACTTCCTTTTTCACCGTAGGCCTGAAAGCGCTCGAAATGTCCACTTGCAGATACTGCAGAAAGAGTGTTTCAAACCTGCTCTATGAAACGGAATGTTCAGCTCTGAGGCTTGAATGCAGATATCACAAAGTAGTTTCTGACAGTGCTTCTGTCTAGATTTCAGAAGAAGATATTCCCGTTTCCAATGAAATCGTTAGAACTATCTTGATATCCACATACAGATTCTACAAAAAGAGTGTTTCCAAACTGCTCTAGAAAAAGAAAGGTTCAACTCTGTTAGTTGAAGACACTCATCACAAAGAAGTTTCTGAGAATGCTTCTGTCTGGATTTTATATGAAGATATTCCCGTTTCCAACGAAATCTTCACAGTTATCCAAACATCGACTTGCAGATTCTACAAAAAGAGTGTTTCCAAACTGCTCTATCAAAAGAAAGTTTCAACTCTGTTAGTTGAGGACACACATCCCAAATAAGTTTCTGAGAACGCTTCTGTGTAGATTTAAAGGGGAGATATTTCGTTTTTCACCATAGGCCCGAATGCGCTCGAAATGTCCACTTCCAGACACTACAGAAAGAGGGTTTCCAACCTGCTCTATGAAAGGGAATGTTCACCTCTGTGACTTGAATGCAGATATCACAAAGTAGTTTCTGACAGTGCTTCTGTCTAGAATTTAGATGAAGATATTCCCGTTTCCAACGAAATCCTTAGGACTATCTAGATATCCAATTACAGATTCCACAAAAAGAGTGTTTTCAAACTGCTCTATTAAAAGAAAGGTTCAACTCTGTAAGTTGAGGACACTCATCACAAAGAAGTTTCTGAGAATGCTTTTGTAAAGGTTTTATATGAAGATATTCCCGTTTCCTATGAAATCTTCACAGTTATCCAAATATCCACTTGAAGATTCTACCAAAAGAGTGTTTCCAAACTGCTGTAGCAAAAGAAATGTTGAACTCCGTTAGTTGAGGACAAACATCACAAAGAAGTTTCTGAGAATGCTTCTGTCAAGATTTTATATGAAGATATTACCGTTTCCAACGAAATCTTTACAGTTATCCAAATATCCACTTGCAGATTCTACAAAAAGAGTGTTTCCAAACTGCTATATCAAAAGAAATGATCAAGTCTGTTAGTGGAGTAAACTCATCCCAAATATGTTTCTTAGAATGCTTTTGTCTAGATTTTATGGGATGATATTTCCTTTTTCACCATAGGCCTGAAAGCGCTCGAAAAGTCCACTTCCAGATACTACAAAAAGACTGTTTCAAACCTACTCTATGAAAGGGAATGTTCAGCTCTGTGACTTGAATGCAGATATCACAAAGTAGTTTCTGACAGCCCTTCTGTCTAGATTTTAGATGAAGATATTCCCGTTTCCAACGAAATCATCACAGTTATCCAAATATCCACTTATAGATTCTACAAAAACAGTGTTTCCACACTGCTGTATCCAAAGAAAGGTTCAACTCTGTTAGTTGAGGACACACATCACAAAGAAGTTTCTGAGAATGCTTCTGTCTAGATTTTATATGAAGATAT
This sequence comes from Gorilla gorilla gorilla, assembly GCF_029281585.2. NCBI lineage: Eukaryota > Metazoa > Chordata > Mammalia > Primates > Hominidae > Gorilla > Gorilla gorilla. The sequence goes on from NC_073237.2 coordinate 20,357,217, forward strand.
TCCCGTTTCCAATGAAATCTTCACAGTTATGCAAATATCCACTTGAAGATTCTACAAAAAGAGTGTTTCCAAACTGCTGTAGCAAAAGAAATGTTGAACTCTGTTAGTTGAGGACAAACATCACAAAGAAGTTTCTGAGAATGCTTCTGTCTAGATTTTAGATGGAGATATTCCCGTTTCCAACGAAATCATCACATTTAAACAAATATCCACTTGCAGATTCTACAAAAAGAGTGTTTCCAAACTGCTCTATCCAAAGAAAGGTTCAACTCTGTTAGTTGAGGACACACATCACAAAGAAGTTTCTGAGAATGCTTCTGTCTAGATTTTAAATGAAGATATTCCCATTTCCAATGAAATCCTCATAGCAAACCCATTATAAACTTACAGATTCTACAAAAAGAGTGATTCCAAATTGCTGTATCAAAAGAAAGGTTGAACTCTGTTAGTTCAGGACACACATCACAAAGAAGTTTCTGAGAATGCTTCTGTCTAGATTTTACATGAAGACATTCCCGTTTCCTACGAAATCTTCACAACTTTCCAAATATCCTCTTGCAGATTCTACAAAAAGAGTGTTTCCAAACTGCTGTATCAAAAGAAAGGTTCAGCTCTCTTAGTTGATGACACACATCCCAAATAAGATTCTGAGAAAGCCTCTGTCTCGTTTTTATGGGAAGATACTTCCTTTTTCACCGTAGGCCTGAAAGCGCTCGAAATGTCCACTTCCAGATACTGCAGAAAGAGTGTTTCAAACCTGCTCTATGAAACGGAATGTTCAGCTCTGAGGCTTGAATGCAGATATCACAAAGTAGTTTCTGACAGTGCTTCTGTCTAGATTTTAGAAGAAGATATTCCCGTTTCCAATGAAATCGTTAGAACTATCTTGATATCCACATACAGATTCTACAAAAAGAGTTTTTCCAAACTGCTCTATAAAAAAAAAGGTTCAACTCTGTTAGTTGAGGACACTCATCACAAAGAAGTTTCTGAGAATGCTTCTGTCTAGATTTTATATGAAGATTTTCCCGTTTCCAATGAAATCTTCACAGTTATCCAAACATCGACTTGCAGATTCTACAAAAAGAGTGTTTCCAAACTGCTCTATCAAAAGAAAGTATCAACTCTGTTAGTTGAGGACACACATGCCAAATAAGTTTCGGAGAATGCTTCTGTGTAGATTTAATGGGGAGATATTTCGTTTTTCACCATAGGCCCGAATGCGCTCGAAATGTCCACTTCCAGACACTACAGAAAGAGGGTTTCCAACCTGCTCAATGAAAGGGAATGTTCAGCTCCGTGAGTTGAATGTAGATATCACAAAGTAGTTTCTGACAGTGCTTCTGTCTAGATTTCAGATGAAGATATTCCCGTTTCCAATGAAATCGTTAGAACTATCTAGATATCCACTTACAGATTCTACAAAAAGAGTGTTTCGAAAGTGCTCTGTCAAAAGAAAGGTTCAACTCTGTTAGTTGAGGACACTCATCACGAAGAAGTTTCTGAGAATGCTTTTGTCAAGATTTTATATGAAGGTATTCCCGTTTCCTATGAAATCTTCACAGTTATCCAAATATCCACTTGAAGATTCTACAAAAAGAGTGTTTCCAAACTGCTGTAGCAAAAGAAATGTTGAACTCTGTTAGTTGAGGACAAACATCACAAAGAGGTTTCTGAGAAAGCTTCTGTCAAGATTTTATATGAAGATATTACCGTTTCCAACGAAATCTTTACAGTTATCCAAATATCCACTTGCAGATTCTACAAAAAGAGTGTTTCCAAACTGCCATATCAAAAGAAATGATCAAGTCTGTTAGTGGAGTAAACTCATCCTAAATAAGTTTCTTAGAATGCTTTTGTCTAGATTTTATGGGATGATAATTCCTTTTTCACCATAGGCCTGAAAGCGCTCGAAATGTCCACTTCCAGATACTACAGAAAGACTGTTTCAAACCTACTCTATGAAAGGGAATGTTCAGCTCTGTGACTTGAATGCAGATATCACAAAGTAGTTTCTGACAGCCCTTCTGTCTAGATTTTAGATGAAGATATTCCCGTTTCCAGCGAAATCATGACAGTTATCCAAATATCCACTTACAGATTCTACAAAAACAGTGTTTCCAAACTGCTGTATCCAAAGAAAGGTTCAACTCTGTTAGTTGAGGACACACATCACAAAGAAGTTTCTGAGAATGCTTCTGTCTAGATTTTATATGAAGATATTCCCGTTTCCAATGAAATCTTCACAGTTATGCAAATATCCACTTGAAGATTCTACAAAAAGAGTGTTTCCAAACTGCTGTAGCAAAAGAAATGTTGAACTCTGTTAGTTGAGGACAAACATCACAAAGAAGTTTCTGAGAATGCTTCAGTCTAGATTTTAGATGAAGATATTCCCGTTTCCAACAAAATCATCACAGTTAAACAAATATCCACTTACAGATTCTACAAAAAGAGTGTTTCCAAACTGCTCTATCCAAAGAAAGGTTCAACTCTGTTAGTTGAGGACACACATCAGAAAGAAGTTTCTGAGAATGCTTCTGTCTAGATTTTAAATGAAGATATTCTCGTTTCCAACGAAATCCTCAGAGCTGTCCCAATATCCACTTACAGATTCTACAAAAAGATTGTTTCCAAACTGCTGTATCAAAAGAAAGGTTCAACTCTGTTAGTTGAGGACACACATCACAAAGAAGTTTCTGAGAATGCTTCTGTCTAGATTTTACATGAAGATATTCCCGTTTCCTATGAAATCTTCACATCTTTCCAAATATCCACTTGCAGATTCTACAAAAAGAGTGTTTCCAAACTGCTGTATCAAAAGAAAGGTTCAACTCTCTTAGTTGAGGACACACATCCCAAATAAGTTTCTGAGAAATCCTCTGTCTCGTTTTTATGGGAAGATACTTCCTTTTTCACCGTAGGCCTGAAAGCGCTCGAAATGTCCACTTGCAGATACTGCAGAAAGAGTGTTTCAAACCTGCTCTATGAAACGGAATGTTCAGCTCTGAGGCTTGAATGCAGATATCACAAAGTAGTTTCTGACAGTGCTTCTGTCTAGATTTTAGAAGATATTCAGGTTTCCAATGAAATCGTTAGAACTATCTTGATATCCACATACAGATTCTACAAAAAGAGTGTTTCCAAACTGCTCTATAAAAAGAAAGTTTCATCTCTATTAGTTGAGGACACTCATCACAAAGAAGTTTCTGAGAATGCTTCTGTCTAGATTTTATATGAAGATATTCCCGTTTCCAACGAAATCTTCACAGTTATCCAAATATCGACTTGCAGATTCTACAAAAAGAGTGTTTCCAAACTGCTCTATCAAAAGAAAGTTTCAACTCTGTTAGTTGAGGACACACATGACAAATAAGTTTCGGAGAATGCTTCTGTGTAGATTTAATGGGGAGATATTTCGTTTTTCACCATAGGCCCGAATGCGCTCGAAATGTCCACTTCCAGACACTACAGAAAGAGGGTTGCCAACCTGCTCTATGAAAGGGAATGTTCAGCTCCGTGAATTGAATGCAGATTTCACAAAGTAGTTTCTGACAGTGCTTCTGTCTAGATTTCAGATGAAGATATTCCCGTTTCCAATGAAATCGTTAGAACTATCTAGATATCCACTTACAGATTCTACAAAAAGAGTGTTTCGAAAGTGCTCTGTCAAAAGAAAGGTTCAACTCTGTTAGTTGAGGACACTCATCACGAAGAAGTTTCTGAGAATGCTTTTGTCAAGATTTTATATGAAGATATTCCCGTTTCCTATGAAATCTTCACAGTTATCCAAATATCCACTTGAAGATTCTACAAAAAGAGTGTTTCCAAAATGCTGTAGCAAAAGAAATGTTGAACTCTGTTAGTTGAGGACAAACATCACAAAGAAGTTTCTGAGAATGCTTCTGTCAAGATTTTATATGAAGATATTACCGTATCCAACGAAATCTTCACAGTTATCCAAATATCCACTTGCAGATTCTACAAAAAGAGTGTTTCCAAACTGCTATATCAAAAGAAATGATCAAGTCTGTTAGTGGAGTAAACTCATCCTAAATATGTTTCTTAGAATGCTTCTGTCTAGATTTTATGGGATGATAATTCCTTTTTCACCATAGGCCTGAAAGCGCTCGAAATGTCCACTTCCAGATACTACAGAAAGACTGTTTCAAACCTACTCTATGAAAGGGAATGTTCAGCTCTGTGACTTGAATGCAGATATCACAAAGTAGTTTCTGACAGCCCTTCTGTCTAGATTTTAGATGAAGATATTCCCGTTTCCAACGAAATCATCACAGTTATCCAAATATCCACTTACAGATTCTACAAAAACAGTTTCCAAACTGCTGTATCCAAAGAAAGGTTCAACTCTGTTAGTTGAGGAAACACATCACAAAGAAGTTTCTGAGAATGCTTCTGTCTAGATTTTATATGAAGATATTCCCGTTTCCAATGAAATCTTCACAGTTAGGCAAATATCCACTTGAAGATTCTACAAAAAGAGTGTTTCCAAACTGCTGTAGCAAAAGAAATGTTGAACTCTGTTAGTTGAGGACAAACATCACAAAGAAGTTTCTGAGAATGCTTCTGTCTAGATTTTAGATGAAGATATTCCCGTTTCCAACGAAATCCTCAGAGCTCTCCAAATATCCACTTACAGATTCTACAAAAAGAGTGTTTCCAAACTGCTGTAGCAAAAGAAAGGTTCAACTCTGTTAGTTGAGGACACACATCACAAAGAAGTTTCTGAGAATGCTTCTGTCTAGATTTTACATGAAGATATTCCCGTTTCCTATGAAATCTTCACAGCTTTCCAAATATCCACTTGCAGATTCTACAAAAAGAGTGTTTCCAAACTGCTGTATCAAAAGAAAGGTTCAACTCTCTTAGTTGAGGACACACATCCCAAATAAGTTTCTGAGAAATCTTCTGTCTCGTTTTTATGGGAGGATACTTCCTTTTTCACCGTAGGCCTGAAAGCGCTCTAAATGTCCACTTGCAGATACTGCAGAAAGAGTGTTTCAAACCTGCTCTATGAAACGGAATGTTCAGCTCTGAGGCTTGAATGCAGATATCACAAAGTAGTTTCTGACAGTGCTTCTGTCTAGATTTCAGAAGAAGATATTCCCGTTTCCAATGAAATCGTTAGAACTATCTTGATATCCACATACAGATTCTACAAAAAGAGTGTTTCCAAACTGCTCTAGAAAAAGAAAGTTTCAACTCTGTTAGTTGAGGACACTCATCACAAAGAAGTTTCTGAGAATGCTTCTGTCTAGATTTTATATGAAGATATTCCCGTTTCCAACGAAATCTTCACAGTTATCCAAACATCGACTTGCAGATTCTACAAAAAGAGTGTTTCCAAACTGCTCTATCAAAAGAAAGTTTCAACTCTGTTAGTTGAGGACACACATCCCAAATAAGTTTCTGAGAACGCTTCTGTGTAGATTTAAAGGGGAGATATTTCGTTTTTCACCATAGGCCCGAATGCGCTCGAAATGTCCACTTCCAGACACTACAGAATGAGGGTTTCCAACCTGCTCTATGAAAGGGAATGTTCACCTCTGTGACTTGAATGCAGATATCACAAAGTAGTTTCTGACAGTGCTTCTGTCTAGAATTTAGATGAAGATATTCCCGTTTCCAACGAAATCCTTAGGACTATCTAGATATCCAATTACACATTCCACAAAAAGAGTGTTTCCAAACTGCTCTATTAAAAGAAAGGTTCAACTCTGTAAGTTGAGGACACTCATCACAAAGAAGTTTCTGAGAATGCTATTGTAAAGGTTTTATATGAAGATATTCCCGTTTCCTATGAAATCTTCACAGTTATCCAAATATCCACTTGAAGATTCTACCAAAAGAGTGTTTCCAAACTGCTGTAGCAAAAGAAATGTTGAACTCTGTTAGTTGAGGACAAACATCACAAAGAAGTTTCTGAGAATGCTTCTGTCAAGATTTTATATGAAGATATTACCGTTTCCAACGAAATCTTTACAGTTATCCAAATATCCACTTGCAGATTCTACAAAAAGAGTGTTTCCAAACTGCTATATCAAAAGAAATGATCAAGTCTGTTAGTGGAGTAAACTCATCCCAAATATGTTTCTTAGAATGCTTTTGTCTAGATTTTATGGGATGATATTTCCTTTTTCACCATAGGCCTGAAAGCGCTCGAAAAGTCCACTTCCAGATACTACAAAAAGACTGTTTCAAACCTACTCTATGAAAGGGAATGTTCAGCTCTGTGACTTGAATGCAGATATCACAAAGTAGTTTCTGACAGCCCTTCTGTCTAGATTTTAGATGAAGATATTCCCGTTTCCAACGAAATCATCACAGTTATCCAAATATCCACTTATAGATTCTACAAAAACAGTGTTTCCACACTGCTGTATCCAAAGAAAGGTTCAACTCTGTTAGTTGAGGACACACATCACAAAGAAGTTTCTGAGAATGCTTCTGTCTAGATTTTATATGAAGATATTCCCGTTTCCAATGAAATCTTCACAGTTATGCAAATATCCACTTGAAGATTCTACAAAAAGAGTGTTTCCAAACTGCTGTAGCAAAAGAAATGTTGAACTCTGTTAGTTGAGGACAAACATCACAAAGAAGTTTCTGAGAATGCTTCTGTCTAGATTTTAGATGGAGATATTCCCGTTTCCAACGAAATCATCACAGTTAAACAAATATCCACTTGCAGATTCTACAAAAAGAGTGTTTCCAAACTGCTCTATCCAAAGAAAGGTTCAACTCTGTTAGTTGAGGACACACATCACAAAGAAGTTTCTGAGAATGCTTCTGTCTAGATTTTAAATGAAGATATTCCCATTTCCAACGAAATCCTCAGAGCTGTCCCAATATCCACTTACAGATTCTACAAAAAGAGTGTTTCCAAACTGCTGTATCAAAAGAAATGTTCAACTCTGTTTGTGGAGGACACACATCACAAAGAAGTTTCTGAGAATGCTTCTGTCTAGATTTTACATGAAGATATTCCCGTTTCCTATGAAATCTTCACAGCTTTCCAAATATCCACTTGCAGATTCTACAAAAAGAGTGTTTCCAAACTGCTGTATCCAAAGAAAGGTTCATCTCTGTTAGTTGAGGACACACATCACAAAGAAGTTTCTGAGAATGCTTCTGTCTAGATTTTAAACGAAGATATTGCCGTTTCCAACGAAATCGTTAGGACTATCTAGATATCCAATTACACATTCCACAAAAAGAGTGTTTCCAAACTGCTCTATCAAAAGAAAGGTGCAACTCTGTTAGTTGAGGACACTCATCACAAAGACGTTTCTGAGAATGCTTCTGTCTAGATTTTATATGAAGATATTCCCGTTTCCAACGAAATCTTCATGGTTATCCAAACATCGACTTCCAGATTATACAAAAAGATTGTTTCCAAACTGCTCTATCAAAAGAAAGGTATAATTCTGTTAGTTGAGGACACACATCCCAAATAAGTTTCTGAGGATGCTTCTGTCTAGATTTTATGGGAAGATATTTCGTTTTTTACCATAGGCCCGAAAGCGCTCGAAATGTCCACTTCCAGACACTACAGAAAGAGGGTTTCAAACCTGCTATATGAAAGGGAATGTTCAGCTCTGTGACTTAAATGCAGATATCACAAAGTAGTTTCTGAAAGTGCTTCTGTCTAGATTTCAGATGAAGATATTCCCGTTTCCAATGAAATCATTAGAACTATCTAGATATCCACTTACAGATTCTACAAAAAGAGTGTTTCCAAAGTGCTCTGTCAAAAGAAAGGTTCAACTCTGTTAGTTGAGGACACTCCTCACAAAGAAGTTTCTGAGAATGCTTCTGTCTAGATTTTATATGAAGATATTCCCGTTTCCAACGAAATCTTCACAGTTATCCAAATATCCACTTGAAGATTCTACAAAAAGAGTGTTTCCAAACTGCTGTAGCAAGAGTAATTTTGCGCTCTGTTAGTTGAGGACACACATCACAAAGAAGTTTCTGAGAATGCTTCTGTCTAGGTTTTATACGAAGATATTACCGTTTCCAACGAAATCTTCACAGTTATCCAAATATCCACTTGCAGAATCTACAAAAAGAGTGTTTCCAAACTGCTATATCAAAAGAAAGGATCAACTCTGTTAGTTGAGGAAACACATCCCAAATAAGTTTCTGAGAATGCTTCTGTCTAGATTTTATGGGATGATATTTCCTTTTTCACCATAGGCCTGAAATCGCTCGAAATGTCCACTTCCAGATACTACAGAAAGACTGTTTCAAACCTACTCTATGAATGGAAATGTTCAGCTCTGTGACTTGCATGCAGATATCGCAAAGTAGTTTCAGACAGCGCTTCTGTCTAGATTTTAGATGAAGGTATTCCCGTTTCCAACGAAATCATCACAGTTATCCAAATATCCACTTACATATTCTACAAAAAGAGTGTTTCCAAACTGCTCTATCCAAAGAAAGGTTCAACTCTGTTAGTTGAGGACACACATCACAAAGAAGTTTCTGAGAATGCTTCTGTCTAGATTTTAAATGAAGATATTCCCATTTCCAATGAAATCCTCATAGCAAACCCATTATAAACTTACAGATTCTACAAAAAGAGTGATTCCAAATTGCTGTATCAAAAGAAAGGTTGAACTCTGTTAGTTCAGGACACACATCACAAAGAAGTTTCTGAGAATGCTTCTGTCTAGATTTTACATGAAGACATTCCCGTTTCCTACGAAATCTTCACAACTTTCCAAATATCCTCTTGCAGATTCTACAAAAAGAGTGTTTCCAAACTGCTGTATCAAAAGAAAGGTTCAGCTCTCTTAGTTGACGACACACATCCCAAATAAGATTCTGAGAAAGCCTCTGTCTCGTTTTTATGGGAAGATACTTCCTTTTTCACCGTAGGCCTGAAAGCGCTCCAAATGTCCACTTCCAGATACTGCAGAAAGAGTTTTTCAAACCTGCTCTATGAAACGGAATGTTCAGCTCTGAGGCTTGAATGCAGATATCACAAAGTAGTTTCTGACAGTGCTTCTGTCTAGATTTTAGAAGAAGATATTCCCGTTTCCAATGAAATCGTTAGAACTATCTTGATATCCACATACAGATTCTACAAAAAGAGTTTTTCCAAACTGCTCTATAAAAAAAAAGGTTCAACTCTGTTAGTTGAGGTCACTCATCACAAAGAAGTTTCTGAGAATGCTTCTGTCTAGATTTTATATGAAGATTTTCCCGTTTCCAATGAAATCTTCACAGTTATCAAAACATCGACTTGCAGATTCTACAAAAAGAGTGTTTCCAAACTGCTCTATCAAAAGAAAGTATCAACTCTGTTAGTTGAGGACACACATGCCAAATAAGTTTCGGAGAATGCTTCTGTGTAGATTTAATGGGGAGATATTTCGTTTTTCACCATAGGCCCGAATGCGCTCGAAATGTCCACTTCCAGACACTACAGAAAGAGGGTTTCCAACCTGCTCTATGAAAGGGAATGTTCAGCTCCGTGAGTTGAATATAGATATCACAAAGTAGTTTCTGACAGTGCTTCTGTCTAGATTTCAGATGAAGATATACCCGTTTCCCATGAAATCGTTAGAACTATCTAGATATCCACTTACAGATTCTACAAAAAGAGTGTTTCGAAAGTGCTCTGTCAAAAGAAAGGTTCAACTCTGTTAGTTGAGGACACACATCACAAAGAAGTTTCTGAGAATGCTTCTGTCTAGATTTTATATGAAGATATTCCCGTTTCCAATGAAATCTTCACAGTTATGCAAATATCCACTTGAAGATTCTACAAAAAGAGTGTTTCCAAACTGCTGTAGCAAAAGAAATGTTGAACTCTGTTAGTTGAGGACAAACATCACAAAGAAGTTTCTGAGAATGCTTCTGTCTAGATTTTAGATGAAGATATTCCCGTTTCCAACAAAATCATCACAGTTAAACAAATATCCACTTACAGATTCTACAAAAAGAGTGTTTCCAAACTGCTCTATCCAAAGAATGGTTCAACTCTGTTAGTTGAGGACACACATCACAAAGAAGTTTCTGAGAATGCTTCTGTCTAGATTTTAAATGAAGATATTCCCGTTTCCAACGAAATCCTCAGAGCTGTCCCAATATCCACTTACAGATTCTACAAAAAGAGTGTTTCCAAACTGCTGTATCAAAAGAAAGGTTCAACTCTGTTAGTTGAGGACACACATCACAAAGAAGTTTCTGAGAATGCTTCTGTCTAGATTTTACATGAAGATATTCCCGTTTCCTATGAAATCTTCACATCTTTCCAAATATCCACTTGCAGATTCTACAAAAAGAGTGTTTCCAAACTGCTGTATCTAAAGAAAGGTTCAACTCTCTTAGTTGAGGACACACATCCCAAATAAGTTTCTGAGAAATCCTCTGTCTCGTTTTTATGGGAAGATACTTCCTTTTTCACCGTAGGCCTGAAAGCGCTCGAAATGTCCACTTGCAGATACTGCAGAAAGAGTGTTTCAAACCTGCTCTATGAAACGGAATGTTCAGCTCTGAGGCTTGAATGCAGATATCACAAAGTAGTTTCTGACAGTGCTTCTGTCTAGATTTTAGAAGATATTCAGGTTTCCAATGAAATCTTTAGAACTATCTTGATATCCACATACAGATTCTACAAAAAGAGTGTTTCCAAACTGCTCTATAAAAAGAAAGTTTCATCTCTATTAGTTGAGGACACTCATCACAAAGTAGTTTCTGAGAATGCTTCTGTCTAGATTTTATATGAAGATATTCCCGTTTCCAACGAAATCTTCACAGTTATCCAAATATCGACTTGCAGATTCTACAAAAAGAGTGTTTCCAAACTGCTCTATCAAAAGAAAGTTTCAACTCTGTTAGTTGAGGACACACATGACAAATAAGTTTCGGAGAATGCTTCTGTGTAGATTTAATGGGGAGATATTTCGTTTTTCACCATAGGCCCGAATGCGCTCGAAATGTCCACTTCCAGACACTACAGAAAGAGGGTTGCCAACCTGCTCTATGAAAGGGAATGTTCAGCTCCGTGAATTGAATGCAGATTTGACAAAGTAGTTTCTGACAGTGCTTCTGTCTAGATTTCAGATGAAGATATTCCCGTTTCCCATGAAATCGTTAGAACTATCTAGATATCCACTTACAGATTCTACAAAAAGAGTGTTTCGAAAGTGCTCTGTCAAAAGAAAGGTTCAACTCTGTTAGTTGAGGACACTCATCACGAAGAAGTTTCTGAGAATGCTTTTGTCAAGATTTTATATGAAGATATTCCCGTTTCCTATGAAATCTTCACAGTTATCCAAATATCCACTTGAAGATTCTACAAAAAGAGTGTTTCCAAACTGCTGTAGCAAAAGAAATGTAGAACTCTGTTAGTTGAGGACAAACATCACAAAGAAGTTTCTGAGAATGCTTCTGTCAAGATTTTATATGAAGATATTACCGTTTCCAACGAAATCTTCACAGTTATCCAAATATCCACTTGCAGATTCTACAAAAAGAGTGTTTCCAAACTGCTATATCAAAAGAAATGATCAAGTCTGTTAGTGGAGTAAACTCATCCTAAATAAGTTTCTTAGAATGCTTCTGTCTAGATTTTATGGGATGATACTTCCTTTTTCACCATAGGCCTGAAAGCGCTCGAAATGTCCACTTCCAGATACTACAGAAAGACTGTTTCAAACCTACTCTATGAAAGGGAATGTTCAGCTCTGTGACTTGAATGCAGATATCACAAAGTAGTTTCTGACAGCCCTTCTGTCTAGATTTTAGATGAAGATATTCCCGTTTCCAACGAAATCATCACAGTTATCCAAATATCCACTTACAGATTCTACAAAAACAGTTTCCAAACTGCTGTATCCAAAGAAAGGTTCAACTCTGTTAGTTGAGGAAACACATCACAAAGAAGTTTCTGAGAATGCTTCTGTCTAGATTTTATATGAAGATATTCCCGTTTCCAATGAAATCTTCACAGTTATGCAAATATCCACTTGAAGATTCTACAAAAAGAGTGTTTCCAAACTGCTGTAGCAAAAGAAATGTTGAACTCTGTTAGTTGAGGACAAACATCACAAAGAAGTTTCTGAGAATGCTTCTGTCTAGATTTTAGATGGAGATATTCCCGTTTCCAACGAAATCATCACAGTTAAACAAATATCCACTTGCAGATTCTACAAAAAGAGTGTTTCCAAACTGCTCTATCCAAAGAAAGGTTCAACTCTGTTAGTTGAGGACACACATCACAAAGAAGTTTCTGAGAATGCTTCTGTCTAGATTTTAAATGAAGATATTCCCATTTCCAACGAAATCCTCAGAGCTGTCCCAATATCCACTTACAGATTCTACAAAAAGAGTGTTTCCAAACTGCTGTATCAAAAGAAATGTTCAACTCTGTTTGTGGAGGACACACATCACAAAGAAGTTTCTGAGAATGCTTCTGTCTAGATTTTACATGAAGATATTCCCGTTTCCTATGAAATCTTCACAGCTTTCCAAATATCCACTTGCAGATTCTACAAAAAGAGTGTTTCCAAACTGCTGTATCCAAAGAAAGGTTCATCTCTGTTAGTTGAGGACACACATCACAAAGAAGTTTCTGAGAATGCTTCTGTCTAGATTTTAAACGAAGATATTGCCGTTTCCAACGAAATCGTTAGGACTATCTAGATATCCAATTACACATTCCACAAAAAGAGTGTTTCCAAACTGCTCTATCAAAAGAAAGGTGCAACTCTGTTAGTTGAGGACACTCATCACAAAGACGTTTCTGAGAATGCTTCTGTCTAGATTTTATATGAAGATATTCCCGTTTCCAACGAAATCTTCATGGTTATCCAAACATCGACTTCCAGATTATACAAAAAGATTGTTTCCAAACTGCTCTATCAAAAGAAAGGTATAATTCTGTTAGTTGAGGACACACATCCCAAATAAGTTTCTGAGGATGCTTCTGTCTAGATTTTATGGGAAGATATTTCGTTTTTTACCATAGGCCCGAAAGCGCTCGAAATGTCCACTTCCAGACACTACAGAAAGAGGGTTTCAAACCTGCTATATGAAAGGGAATGTTCAGCTCTGTGACTTAAATGCAGATATCACAAAGTAGTTTCTGAAAGTGCTTCTGTCTAGATTTCAGATGAAGATATTCCCGTTTCCAATGAAATCATTAGAACTATCTAGATATCCACTTACAGATTCTACAAAAAGAGTGTTTCCAAAGTGCTCTGTCAAAAGAAAGGTTCAACTCTGTTAGTTGAGGACACTCCTCACAAAGAAGTTTCTGAGAATGCTTCTGTCTAGATTTTATATGAAGATATTCCCGTTTCCAACGAAATCTTCACAGTTATCCAAATATCCACTTGAAGATTCTACAAAAAGAGTGTTTCCAAACTGCTGTAGCAAGAGTAATTTTGCGCTCTGTTAGTTGAGGACACACATCACAAAGAAGTTTCTGAGAATGCTTCTGTCTAGGTTTTATACGAAGATATTACCGTTTCCAACGAAATCTTCACAGTTATCCAAATATCCACTTGCAGAATCTACAAAAAGAGTGTTTCCAAACTGCTATATCAAAAGAAAGGATCAACTCTGTTAGTTGAGGAAACACATCCCAAATAAGTTTCTGAGAATGCTTCTGTCTAGATTTTATGGGATGATATTTCCTTTTTCACCATAGGCCTGAAATCGCTCGAAATGTCCACTTCCAGATACTACAGAAAGACTGTTTCAAACCTACTCTATGAATGGAAATGTTCAGCTCTGTGACTTGAATGCAGATATCGCAAAGTAGTTTCAGACAGCGCTTCTGTCTAGATTTTAGATGAAGGTATTCCCGTTTCCAACGAAATCATCACAGTTATCCAAATATCCACTTACATATTCTACAAAAAGAGTGTTTCCAAACTGCTCTATCCAAAGAAAGGTTCAACTCTGTTAGTTGAGGACACACATCACAAAGAAGTTTCTGAGAATGCTTCTGTCTAGATTTTAAATGAAGATATTCCCATTTCCAATGAAATCATCATAGCAAACCCATTATAAACTTACAGATTCTACAAAAAGAGTGATTCCAAATTGCTGTATCAAAAGAAAGGTTGAACTCTGTTAGTTCAGGACACACATCACAAAGAAGTTTCTGAGAATGCTTCTGTCTAGATTTTACATGAAGACATTCCCGTTTCCTACAAAATCTTCACAACTTTCCAAATATCCTCTTGCAGATTCTACAAAAAGAGTGTTTCCAAACTGCTGTATCAAAAGAAAGGTTCAGCTCTCTTAGTTGACGACACACATCCCAAATAAGATTCTGAGAAAGCCTCTGTCTCGTTTTTATGGGAAGATACTTCCTTTTTCACCGTAGGCCTGAAAGCGCTCGAAATGTCCACTTCCAGATACTGCAGAAAGAGTTTTTCAAACCTGCTCTATGAAACGGAATGTTCAGCTCTGAGGCTTGAATGCAGATATCACAAAGTAGTTTCTGACAGTGCTTCTGTCTAGATTTCAGAAGAAGATATTCCCGTTTCCAATGAAATCGTTAGAACTATCTTGATATCCACATACAGATTCTACAAAAAGAGTTTTTCCAAACTGCTCTATAAAAAAAAAGGTTCAACTCTGTTAGTTGAGGTCACTCATCACAAAGAAGTTTCTGAGAATGCTTCTGTCTAGATTTTATATGAAGATTTTCCCGTTTCCAATGAAATCTTCACAGTTATCAAAACATCGACTTGCAGATTCTACAAAAAGAGTGTTTCCAAACTGCTCTATCAAAAGAAAGTATCAACTCTGTTAGTTGAGGACACACATGCCAAATAAGTTTCGGAGAATGCTTCTGTGTAGATTTAATGGGGAGATATTTCGTTTTTCACCATAGGCCCGAATGCGCTCGAAATGTCCACTTCCAGACACTACAGAAAGAGGGTTTCCAACCTGCTCTATGAAAGCGAATGTTCAGCTCCGTGAGTTGAATATACATATCACAAAGTAGTTTCTGACAGTGCTTCTGTCTAGATTTCAGATGAAGATATACCCGTTTCCCATGAAATCGTTAGAACTATCTAGATATCCACTTACAGATTCTACAAAAAGAGTGTTTCGAAAGTGCTCTGTCAAAAGAAAGGTTCAACTCTGTTAGTTGAGGACACACATCACAAAGAAGTTTCTGAGAATGCTTCTGTCTAGATTTTATATGAAGATATTCCCGTTTCCAATGAAATCTTCACAGTTATGCAAATATCCACTTGAAGATTCTACAAAAAGAGTGTTTCCAAACTGCTGTAGCAAAAGAAATGTTGAACTCTGTTAGTTGAGGACAAACATCACAAAGAAGTTTCTGAGAATGCTTCTGTCTAGATTTTAGATGAAGATATTCCCGTTTCCAACAAAATCATCACAGTTAAACAAATATCCACTTACAGATTCTACAAAAAGAGTGTTTCCAAACTGCTCTATCCAAAGAATGGTTCAACTCTGTTAGTTGAGGACACACATCACAAAGAAGTTTCTGAGAATGCTTCTGTCTAGATTTTAAATGAAGATATTCCCGTTTCCAACGAAATCCTCAGAGCTGTCCCAATATCCACTTACAGATTCTACAAAAAGAGTGTTTCCAAACTGCTGTATCAAAAGAAAGGTTCAACTCTGTTAGTTGAGGACACACATCACAAAGAAGTTTCTGAGAATGCTTCTGTCTAGATTTTACATGAAGATATTCCCGTTTCCTATGAAATCTTCACATCTTTCCAAATATCCACTTGCAGATTCTACAAAAAGAGTGTTTCCAAACTGCTGTATCAAAAGAAAGGTTCAACTCTCTTAGTTGAGGACACACATCCCAAATAACTTTCTGAGAAATCCTCTGTCTCGTTTTTATGGGAAGATACTTCCTTTTTCACCGTAGGCCTGAAAGCGCTCGAAATGTCCACTTGCAGATACTGCAGAAAGAGTGTTTCAAACCTGCTCTATGAAACGGAATGTTCAGCTCTGAGGCTTGAATGCAGATATCACAAAGTAGTTTCTGACAGTGCTTCTGTCTAGATTTTAGAAGATATTCAGGTTTCCAATGAAATCGTTAGAACTATCTTGATATCCACATACAGATTCCACAAAAAGAGTGTTTCCAAACTGCTCTATAAAAAGAAAGTTTCATCTCTATTAGTTGAGGACACTCATCACAAAGAAGTTTCTGAGAATGCTTCTGTCTAGATTTTATATGAAGATATTCCCGTTTCCAACGAAATCTTCACAGTTACCCAAATATCGACTTGCAGATTCTACAAAAAGAGTGTTTCCAAACTGCTCTATCAAAAGAAAGTTTCAACTCTGTTAGTTGAGGACACACATGACAAATAAGTTTCGGAGAATGCTTCTGTGTAGATTTAATGGGGAGATATTTCGTTTTTCACCATAGGCCCGAATGCGCTCGAAATGTCCACTTCCAGACACTACAGAAAGAGGGTTGCCAACCTGCTCTATGAAAGGGAATGTTCAGCTCCGTGAATTGAATGCAGATTTCACAAAGTAGTTTCTGACAGTGCTTCTGTCTAGATTTCAGATGAAGATATTCCCGTTTCCCATGAAATCGTTAGAACTATCTAGATATCCACTTACAGATTCTACAAAAAGAGTGTTTCGAAAGTGCTCTGTCAAAAGAAAGGTTCAACTCTGTTAGTTGAGGACACTCATCACGAAGAAGTTTCTGAGAATGCTCTTGTCAAGATTTTATATGGAGATATTCCCGTTTCCTATGAAATCTTCACAGTTATCCAAATATCCACTTGAAGATTCTACAAAAAGAGTGTTTCCAAACTGCTGTAGCAAAAGAAATGTTGAACTCTGTTAGTTGAGGACAAACATCACAAAGAAGTTTCTGAGAATGCTTCTGTCAAGATTTTATATGAAGATATTACCGTTTCCAACGAAATCTTCACAGTTATCCAAATATCCACTTGCAGATTCTACAAAAAG
Source organism: Gorilla gorilla gorilla (assembly GCF_029281585.2). Classification (NCBI taxonomy): domain Eukaryota; kingdom Metazoa; phylum Chordata; class Mammalia; order Primates; family Hominidae; genus Gorilla; species Gorilla gorilla. The sequence continues at coordinate 20,374,194 of NC_073237.2, forward strand.
AGTGTTTCCAAACTGCTATATCAAAAGAAATGATCAAGTCTGTTAGTGGAGTAAACTCATCCTAAATAAGTTTCTTAGAATGCTTCTGTCTAGATTTTATGGGATGATACTTCCTTTTTCACCATAGGCCTGAAAGCGCTCGAAATGTCCACTTCCAGATACTACAGAAAGACTGTTTCAAACCTACTCTATGAAAGGGAATGTTCAGCTCTGTGACTTGAATGCAGATATCACAAAGTAGTTTCTGACAGCCCTTCTGTCTAGATTTTAGATGAAGATATTCCCGTTTCCAACGAAATCATCACAGTTATCCAAATATCCACTTACAGATTCTACAAAAACAGTTTCCAAACTGCTGTATCCAAAGAAAGGTTCAACTCTGTTAGTTGAGGAAACACATCACAAAGAAGTTTCTGAGAATGCTTCTGTCTAGATTTTATATGAAGATATTCCCGTTTCCAATGAAATCTTCACAGTTAGGCAAATATCCACTTGAAGATTCTACAAAAAGAGTGTTTCCAAACTGCTGTAGCAAAAGAAATGTTGAACTCTGTTAGTTGAGGACAAACATCACAAAGAAGTTTCTGAGAATGCTTCTGTCTAGATTTTAGATGAAGATATTCCCGTTTCCAACGAAATCCTCAGAGCTCTCCCAATATCCACTTACAGATTCTACAAAAAGAGTGTTTCCAAACTGCTGTAGCAAAAGAAAGGTTCAACTCTGTTAGTTGAGGACACACATCACAAAGAAGTTTCTGAGAATGCTTCTGTCTAGATTTTACATGAAGATATTCCCGTTTCCTATGAAATCTTCACAGCTTTCCAAATATCCACTTGCAGATTCTACAAAAAGAGTGTTTCCAAACTGCTGTATCAAAAGAAAGGTTCAACTCTCTTAGTTGAGGACACACATCCCAAATAAGTTTCTGAGAAATCTTCTGTCTCGTTTTTATGGGAGGATACTTCCTTTTTCACCGTAGGCCTGAAAGCGCACGAAATGTCCACTTGCAGATACTGCAGAAAGAGTGTTTCAAACCTGCTCTATGAAACGGAATGTTCAGCTCTGAGGCTTGAATGCAGATATCACAAAGTAGTTTCTGACAGTGCTTCTGTCTAGATTTCAGAAGAAGATATTCCCGTTTCCAATGAAATCGTTAGAACTATCTTGATATCCACATACAGATTCTACAAAAAGAGTGTTTCCAAACTGCTCTAGAAAAAGAAAGGTTCAACTCTGTTAGTTGAGGACACTCATCACAAAGAAGTTTCTGAGAATGCTTCTGTCTAGATTTTATATGAAGATATTCCCGTTTCCAACGAAATCTTCACAGTTATCCAAACATCGACTTGCAGATTCTACAAAAAGAGTGTTTCCAAACTGCTCTATCAAAAGAAAGTTTCAACTCTGTTAGTTGAGGACACACATCCCAAATAAGTTTCTGAGAACGCTTCTGTGTAGATTTAAAGGGGAGATATTTCGTTTTTCACCATAGGCCCGAATGCGCTCGAAATGTCCACTTCCAGACACTACAGAATGAGGGTTTCCAACCTGCTCTATGAAAGGGAATGTTCACCTCTGTGACTTGAATGCAGATATCACAAAGTAGTTTCTGACAGTGCTTCTGTCTAGAATTTAGATGAAGATATTCCCGTTTCCAACGAAATCCTTAGGACTATCTAGATATCCAATTACAGATTCCACAAAAAGAGTGTTTCCAAACTGCTCTATTAAAAGAAAGGTTCAACTCTGTAAGTTGAGGACACTCATCACAAAGAAGTTTCTGAGAATGCTTTTGTAAAGGTTTTATATGAAGATATTCCCGTTTCCTATGAAATCTTCACAGTTATCCAAATATCCACTTGAAGATTCTACCAAAAGAGTGTTTCCAAACTGCTGTAGCAAAAGAAATGTTGAACTCTGTTAGTTGAGGACAAACATCACAAAGAAGTTTCTGAGAATGCTTCTGTCAAGATTTTATATGAAGATATTACCGTTTCCAACGAAACCTTTACGGTTATCCAAATATCCACTTGCAGATTCTACAAAAAGAGTGTTTCCAAACTGCTATATCAAAAGAAATGATCAAGTCTGTTAGTGGAGTAAACTCATCCCAAATATGTTTCTTAGAATGCTTTTGTCTAGATTTTATGGGATGATATTTCCTTTTTCACCATAGGCCTGAAAGCGCTCGAAAAGTCCACTTCCAGATACTACAAAAAGACTGTTTCAAACCTACTCTATGAAAGGGAATGTTCAGCTCTGTGACTTGAATGCAGATATCACAAAGTAGTTTCTGACAGCCCTTCTGTCTAGATTTTAGATGAAGATATTCCCGTTTCCAACGAAATCATCACAGTTATCCAAATATCCACTTATAGATTCTACAAAAACAGTGTTTCCACACTGCTGTATCCAAAGAAAGGTTCAACTCTGTTAGTTGAGGACACACATCACAAAGAAGTTTCTGAGAATGCTTCTGTCTAGATTTTATATGAAGATATTCCCGTTTCCAATGAAATCTTCACAGTTATGCAAATATCCACTTGAAGATTCTACAAAAAGAGTGTTTCCAAACTGCTGTAGCAAAAGAAATGTTGAACTCTGTTAGTTGAGGACAAACATCACAAAGAAGTTTCTGAGAATGCTTCTGTCTAGATTTTAGATGGAGATATTCCCGTTTCCAACGAAATCATCACAGTTAAACAAATATCCACTTGCAGATTCTACAAAAAGAGTGTTTCCAAACTGCTCTATCCAAAGAAAGGTTCAACTCTGTTAGTTGAGGACACACATCACAAAGAAGTTTCTGAGAATGCTTCTGTCTAGATTTTAAATGAAGATATTCCCATTTCCAACGAAATCCTCAGAGCTGTCCCAATATCCACTTACAGATTCTACAAAAAGAGTGTTTCCAAACTGCTGTATCAAAAGAAATGTTCAACTCTGTTTGTGGAGGACACACATCACAAAGAAGTTTCTGAGAATGCTTCTGTCTAGATTTTACATGAAGATATTCCCGTTTCCTATGAAATCTTCACAGCTTTCCAAATATCCACTTGCAGATTCTACAAAAAGAGTGTTTCCAAACTGCTGTATCCAAAGAAAGGTTCATCTCTGTTAGTTGAGGACACACATCACAAAGAAGTTTCTGAGAATGCTTCTGTCTAGATTTTAAACGAAGATATTGCCGTTTCCAACGAAATCGTTAGGACTATCTAGATATCCAATTACACATTCCACAAAAAGAGTGTTTCCAAACTGCTCTATCAAAAGAAAGGTGCAACTCTGTTAGTTGAGGACACTCATCACAAAGACGTTTCTGAGAATGCTTCTGTCTAGATTTTATATGAAGATATTCCCGTTTCCAACGAAATCTTCATGGTTATCCAAACATCGACTTCCAGATTATACAAAAAGATTGTTTCCAAACTGCTCTATCAAAAGAAAGGTATAATTCTGTTAGTTGAGGACACACATCCCAAATAAGTTTCTGAGGATGCTTCTGTCTAGATTTTATGGGAAGATATTTCGTTTTTTACCATAGGCCCGAAAGCGCTCGAAATGTCCACTTCCAGACACTACAGAAAGAGGGTTTCAAACCTGCTATATGAAAGGGAATGTTCAGCTCTGTGACTTAAATGCAGATATCACAAAGTAGTTTCTGAAAGTGCTTCTGTCTAGATTTCAGATGAAGATATTCCCGTTTCCAATGAAATCATTAGAACTATCTAGATATCCACTTACAGATTCTACAAAAAGAGTGTTTCCAAAGTGCTCTGTCAAAAGAAAGGTTCAACTCTGTTAGTTGAGGACACTCCTCACAAAGAAGTTTCTGAGAATGCTTCTGTCTAGATTTTATATGAAGATATTCCCGTTTCCAACGAAATCTTCACAGTTATCCAAATATCCACTTGAAGATTCTACAAAAAGAGTGTTTCCAAACTGCTGTAGCAAGAGTAATTTTGCGCTCTGTTAGTTGAGGACACACATCACAAAGAAGTTTCTGAGAATGCTTCTGTCTAGGTTTTATACGAAGATATTACCGTTTCCAACGAAATCTTCACAGTTATCCAAATATCCACTTGCAGAATCTACAAAAAGAGTGTTTCCAAACTGCTATATCAAAAGAAAGGATCAACTCTGTTAGTTGAGGAAACACATCCCAAATAAGTTTCTGAGAATGCTTCTGTCTAGATTTTATGGGATGATATTTCCTTTTTCACCATAGGCCTGAAATCGCTCGAAATGTCCACTTCCAGATACTACAGAAAGACTGTTTCAAACCTACTCTATGAATGGAAATGTTCAGCTCTGTGACTTGCATGCAGATATCGCAAAGTAGTTTCAGACAGCGCTTCTGTCTAGATTTTAGATGAAGGTATTCCCGTTTCCAACGAAATCATCACAGTTATCCAAATATCCACTTACATATTCTACAAAAAGAGTGTTTCCAAACTGCTCTATCCAAAGAAAGGTTCAACTCTGTTAGTTGAGGACACACATCACAAAGAAGTTTCTGAGAATGCTTCTGTCTAGATTTTAAATGAAGATATTCCCATTTCCAATGAAATCCTCATAGCAAACCCATTATAAACTTACAGATTCTACAAAAAGAGTGATTCCAAATTGCTGTATCAAAAGAAAGGTTGAACTCTGTTAGTTCAGGACACACATCACAAAGAAGTTTCTGAGAATGCTTCTGTCTAGATTTTACATGAAGACATTCCCGTTTCCTACGAAATCTTCACAACTTTCCAAATATCCTCTTGCAGATTCTACAAAAAGAGTGTTTCCAAACTGCTGTATCAAAAGAAAGGTTCAGCTCTCTTAGTTGACGACACACATCCCAAATAAGATTCTGAGAAAGCCTCTGTCTCGTTTTTATGGGAAGATACTTCCTTTTTCACCGTAGGCCTGAAAGCGCTCCAAATGTCCACTTCCAGATACTGCAGAAAGAGTTTTTCAAACCTGCTCTATGAAACGGAATGTTCAGCTCTGAGGCTTGAATGCAGATATCACAAAGTAGTTTCTGACAGTGCTTCTGTCTAGATTTTAGAAGAAGATATTCCCGTTTCCAATGAAATCGTTAGAACTATCTTGATATCCACATACAGATTCTACAAAAAGAGTTTTTCCAAACTGCTCTATAAAAAAAAAGGTTCAACTCTGTTAGTTGAGGTCACTCATCACAAAGAAGTTTCTGAGAATGCTTCTGTCTAGATTTTATATGAAGATTTTCCCGTTTCCAATGAAATCTTCACAGTTATCAAAACATCGACTTGCAGATTCTACAAAAAGAGTGTTTCCAAACTGCTCTATCAAAAGAAAGTATCAACTCTGTTAGTTGAGGACACACATGCCAAATAAGTTTCGGAGAATGCTTCTGTGTAGATTTAATGGGGAGATATTTCGTTTTTCACCATAGGCCCGAATGCGCTCGAAATGTCCACTTCCAGACACTACAGAAAGAGGGTTTCCAACCTGCTCTATGAAAGGGAATGTTCAGCTCCGTGAGTTGAATATAGATATCACAAAGTAGTTTCTGACAGTGCTTCTGTCTAGATTTCAGATGAAGATATACCCGTTTCCCATGAAATCGTTAGAACTATCTAGATATCCACTTACAGATTCTACAAAAAGAGTGTTTCGAAAGTGCTCTGTCAAAAGAAAGGTTCAACTCTGTTAGTTGAGGACACACATCACAAAGAAGTTTCTGAGAATGCTTCTGTCTAGATTTTATATGAAGATATTCCCGTTTCCAATGAAATCTTCACAGTTATGCAAATATCCACTTGAAGATTCTACAAAAAGAGTGTTTCCAAACTGCTGTAGCAAAAGAAATGTTGAACTCTGTTAGTTGAGGACAAACATCACAAAGAAGTTTCTGAGAATGCTTCTGTCTAGATTTTAGATGAAGATATTCCCGTTTCCAACAAAATCATCACAGTTAAACAAATATCCACTTACAGATTCTACAAAAAGAGTGTTTCCAAACTCCTCTATCCAAAGAATGGTTCAACTCTGTTAGTTGAGGACACACATCACAAAGAAGTTTCTGAGAATGCTTCTGTCTAGATTTTAAATGAAGATATTCCCGTTTCCAACGAAATCCTCAGAGCTGTCCCAATATCCACTTACAGATTCTACAAAAAGAGTGTTTCCAAACTGCTGTATCAAAAGAAAGGTTCAACTCTGTTAGTTGAGGACACACATCACAAAGAAGTTTCTGAGAATGCTTCTGTCTAGATTTTACATGAAGATATTCCCGTTTCCTATGAAATCTTCACATCTTTCCAAATATCCACTTGCAGATTCTACAAAAAGAGTGTTTCCAAACTGCTGTATCTAAAGAAAGGTTCAACTCTCTTAGTTGAGGACACACATCCCAAATAAGTTTCTGAGAAATCCTCTGTCTCGTTTTTATGGGAAGATACTTCCTTTTTCACCGTAGGCCTGAAAGCGCTCGAAATGTCCACTTGCAGATACTGCAGAAAGAGTGTTTCAAACCTGCTCTATGAAACGGAATGTTCAGCTCTGAGGCTTGAATGCAGATATCACAAAGTAGTTTCTGACAGTGCTTCTGTCTAGATTTTAGAAGATATTCAGGTTTCCAATGAAATCTTTAGAACTATCTTGATATCCACATACAGATTCTACAAAAAGAGTGTTTCCAAACTGCTCTATAAAAAGAAAGTTTCATCTCTATTAGTTGAGGACACTCATCACAAAGTAGTTTCTGAGAATGCTTCTGTCTAGATTTTATATGAAGATATTCCCGTTTCCAACGAAATCTTCACAGTTATCCAAATATCGACTTGCAGATTCTACAAAAAGAGTGTTTCCAAACTGCTCTATCAAAAGAAAGTTTCAACTCTGTTAGTTGAGGACACACATGACAAATAAGTTTCGGAGAATGCTTCTGTGTAGATTTAATGGGGAGATATTTCGTTTTTCACCATAGGCCCGAATGCGCTCGAAATGTCCACTTCCAGACACTACAGAAAGAGGGTTGCCAACCTGCTCTATGAAAGGGAATGTTCAGCTCCGTGAATTGAATGCAGATTTCACAAAGTAGTTTCTGACAGTGCTTCTGTCTAGATTTCAGATGAAGATATTCCCGTTTCCCATGAAATCGTTAGAACTATCTAGATATCCACTTACAGATTCTACAAAAAGAGTGTTTCGAAAGTGCTCTGTCAAAAGAAAGGTTCAACTCTGTTAGTTGAGGACACTCATCACGAAGAAGTTTCTGAGAATGCTTTTGTCAAGATTTTATATGAAGATATTCCCGTTTCCTATGAAATCTTCACAGTTATCCAAATATCCACTTGAAGATTCTACAAAAAGAGTGTTTCCAAACTGCTGTAGCAAAAGAAATGTAGAACTCTGTTAGTTGAGGACAAACATCACAAAGAAGTTTCTGAGAATGCTTCTGTCAAGATTTTATATGAAGATATTACCGTTTCCAACGAAATCTTCACAGTTATCCAAATATCCACTTGCAGATTCTACAAAAAGAGTGTTTCCAAACTGCTATATCAAAAGAAATGATCAAGTCTGTTAGTGGAGTAAACTCATCCTAAATAAGTTTCTTAGAATGCTTCTGTCTAGATTTTATGGGATGATACTTCCTTTTTCACCATAGGCCTGAAAGCGCTCGAAATGTCCACTTCCAGATACTACAGAAAGACTGTTTCAAACCTACTCTATGAAAGGGAATGTTCAGCTCTGTGACTTGAATGCAGATATCACAAAGTAGTTTCTGACAGCCCTTCTGTCTAGATTTTAGATGAAGATATTCCCGTTTCCAACGAAATCATCACAGTTATCCAAATATCCACTTACAGATTCTACAAAAACAGTTTCCAAACTGCTGTATCCAAAGAAAGGTTCAACTCTGTTAGTTGAGGAAACACATCACAAAGAAGTTTCTGAGAATGCTTCTGTCTAGATTTTATATGAAGATATTCCCGTTTCCAATGAAATCTTCACAGTTATGCAAATATCCACTTGAAGATTCTACAAAAAGAGTGTTTCCAAACTGCTGTAGCAAAAGAAATGTTGAACTCTGTTAGTTGAGGACAAACATCACAAAGAAGTTTCTGAGAATGCTTCTGTCTAGATTTTAGATGGAGATATTCCCGTTTCCAACGAAATCATCACAGTTAAACAAATATCCACTTGCAGATTCTACAAAAAGAGTGTTTCCAAACTGCTCTATCCAAAGAAAGGTTCAACTCTGTTAGTTGAGGACACACATCACAAAGAAGTTTCTGAGAATGCTTCTGTCTAGATTTTAAATGAAGATATTCCCATTTCCAACGAAATCCTCAGAGCTGTCCCAATATCCACTTACAGATTCTACAAAAAGAGTGTTTCCAAACTGCTGTATCAAAAGAAATGTTCAACTCTGTTTGTGGAGGACACACATCACAAAGAAGTTTCTGAGAATGCTTCTGTCTAGATTTTACATGAAGATATTCCCGTTTCCTATGAAATCTTCACAGCTTTCCAAATATCCACTTGCAGATTCTACAAAAAGAGTGTTTCCAAACTGCTGTATCCAAAGAAAGGTTCATCTCTGTTAGTTGAGGACACACATCACAAAGAAGTTTCTGAGAATGCTTCTGTCTAGATTTTAAACGAAGATATTGCCGTTTCCAACGAAATCGTTAGGACTATCTAGATATCCAATTACACATTCCACAAAAAGAGTGTTTCCAAACTGCTCTATCAAAAGAAAGGTGCAACTCTGTTAGTTGAGGACACTCATCACAAAGACGTTTCTGAGAATGCTTCTGTCTAGATTTTATATGAAGATATTCCCGTTTCCAACGAAATCTTCATGGTTATCCAAACATCGACTTCCAGATTATACAAAAAGATTGTTTCCAAACTGCTCTATCAAAAGAAAGGTATAATTCTGTTAGTTGAGGACACACATCCCAAATAAGTTTCTGAGGATGCTTCTGTCTAGATTTTATGGGAAGATATTTCGTTTTTTACCATAGGCCCGAAAGCGCTCGAAATGTCCACTTCCAGACACTACAGAAAGAGGGTTTCAAACCTGCTATATGAAAGGGAATGTTCAGCTCTGTGACTTAAATGCAGATATCACAAAGTAGTTTCTGAAAGTGCTTCTGTCTAGATTTCAGATGAAGATATTCCCGTTTCCAATGAAATCATTAGAACTATCTAGATATCCACTTACAGATTCTACAAAAAGAGTGTTTCCAAAGTGCTCTGTCAAAAGAAAGGTTCAACTCTGTTAGTTGAGGACACTCCTCACAAAGAAGTTTCTGAGAATGCTTCTGTCTAGATTTTATATGAAGATATTCCCGTTTCCAACGAAATCTTCACAGTTATCCAAATATCCACTTGAAGATTCTACAAAAAGAGTGTTTCCAAACTGCTGTAGCAAGAGTAATTTTGCGCTCTGTTAGTTGAGGACACACATCACAAAGAAGTTTCTGAGAATGCTTCTGTCTAGGTTTTATACGAAGATATTACCGTTTCCAACGAAATCTTCACAGTTATCCAAATATCCACTTGCAGAATCTACAAAAAGAGTGTTTCCAAACTGCTATATCAAAAGAAAGGATCAACTCTGTTAGTTGAGGAAACACATCCCAAATAAGTTTCTGAGAATGCTTCTGTCTAGATTTTATGGGATGATATTTCCTTTTTCACCATAGGCCTGAAATCGCTCGAAATGTCCACTTCCAGATACTACAGAAAGACTGTTTCAAACCTACTCTATGAATGGAAATGTTCAGCTCTGTGACTTGAATGCAGATATCGCAAAGTAGTTTCAGACAGCGCTTCTGTCTAGATTTTAGATGAAGGTATTCCCGTTTCCAACGAAATCATCACAGTTATCCAAATATCCACTTACATATTCTACAAAAAGAGTGTTTCCAAACTGCTCTATCCAAAGAAAGGTTCAACTCTGTTAGTTGAGGACACACATCACAAAGAAGTTTCTGAGAATGCTTCTGTCTAGATTTTAAATGAAGATATTCCCATTTCCAATGAAATCATCATAGCAAACCCATTATAAACTTACAGATTCTACAAAAAGAGTGATTCCAAATTGCTGTATCAAAAGAAAGGTTGAACTCTGTTAGTTCAGGACACACATCACAAAGAAGTTTCTGAGAATGCTTCTGTCTAGATTTTACATGAAGACATTCCCGTTTCCTACAAAATCTTCACAACTTTCCAAATATCCTCTTGCAGATTCTACAAAAAGAGTGTTTCCAAACTGCTGTATCAAAAGAAAGGTTCAGCTCTCTTAGTTGACGACACACATCCCAAATAAGATTCTGAGAAAGCCTCTGTCTCGTTTTTATGGGAAGATACTTCCTTTTTCACCGTAGGCCTGAAAGCGCTCGAAATGTCCACTTCCAGATACTGCAGAAAGAGTTTTTCAAACCTGCTCTATGAAACGGAATGTTCAGCTCTGAGGCTTGAATGCAGATATCACAAAGTAGTTTCTGACAGTGCTTCTGTCTAGATTTCAGAAGAAGATATTCCCGTTTCCAATGAAATCGTTAGAACTATCTTGATATCCACATACAGATTCTACAAAAAGAGTTTTTCCAAACTGCTCTATAAAAAAAAAGGTTCAACTCTGTTAGTTGAGGTCACTCATCACAAAGAAGTTTCTGAGAATGCTTCTGTCTAGATTTTATATGAAGATTTTCCCGTTTCCAATGAAATCTTCACAGTTATCAAAACATCGACTTGCAGATTCTACAAAAAGAGTGTTTCCAAACTGCTCTATCAAAAGAAAGTATCAACTCTGTTAGTTGAGGACACACATGCCAAATAAGTTTCGGAGAATGCTTCTGTGTAGATTTAATGGGGAGATATTTCGTTTTTCACCATAGGCCCGAATGCGCTCGAAATGTCCACTTCCAGACACTACAGAAAGAGGGTTTCCAACCTGCTCTATGAAAGCGAATGTTCAGCTCCGTGAGTTGAATATACATATCACAAAGTAGTTTCTGACAGTGCTTCTGTCTAGATTTCAGATGAAGATATACCCGTTTCCCATGAAATCGTTAGAACTATCTAGATATCCACTTACAGATTCTACAAAAAGAGTGTTTCGAAAGTGCTCTGTCAAAAGAAAGGTTCAACTCTGTTAGTTGAGGACACACATCACAAAGAAGTTTCTGAGAATGCTTCTGTCTAGATTTTATATGAAGATATTCCCGTTTCCAATGAAATCTTCACAGTTATGCAAATATCCACTTGAAGATTCTACAAAAAGAGTGTTTCCAAACTGCTGTAGCAAAAGAAATGTTGAACTCTGTTAGTTGAGGACAAACATCACAAAGAAGTTTCTGAGAATGCTTCTGTCTAGATTTTAGATGAAGATATTCCCGTTTCCAACAAAATCATCACAGTTAAACAAATATCCACTTACAGATTCTACAAAAAGAGTGTTTCCAAACTGCTCTATCCAAAGAATGGTTCAACTCTGTTAGTTGAGGACACACATCACAAAGAAGTTTCTGAGAATGCTTCTGTCTAGATTTTAAATGAAGATATTCCCGTTTCCAACGAAATCCTCAGAGCTGTCCCAATATCCACTTACAGATTCTACAAAAAGAGTGTTTCCAAACTGCTGTATCAAAAGAAAGGTTCAACTCTGTTAGTTGAGGACACACATCACAAAGAAGTTTCTGAGAATGCTTCTGTCTAGATTTTACATGAAGATATTCCCGTTTCCTATGAAATCTTCACATCTTTCCAAATATCCACTTGCAGATTCTACAAAAAGAGTGTTTCCAAACTGCTGTATCAAAAGAAAGGTTCAACTCTCTTAGTTGAGGACACACATCCCAAATAACTTTCTGAGAAATCCTCTGTCTCGTTTTTATGGGAAGATACTTCCTTTTTCACCGTAGGCCTGAAAGCGCTCGAAATGTCCACTTGCAGATACTGCAGAAAGAGTGTTTCAAACCTGCTCTATGAAACGGAATGTTCAGCTCTGAGGCTTGAATGCAGATATCACAAAGTAGTCTCTGACAGTGCTTCTGTCTAGATTTTAGAAGATATTCAGGTTTCCAATGAAATCGTTAGAACTATCTTGATATCCACATACAGATTCTACAAAAAGAGTGTTTCCAAACTGCTCTATAAAAAGAAAGTTTCATCTCTATTAGTTGAGGACACTCATCACAAAGAAGTTTCTGAGAATGCTTCTGTCTAGATTTTATATGAAGATATTCCCGTTTCCAACGAAATCTTCACAGTTATCCAAATATCGATTGCAGATTCTACAAAAAGAGTGTTTCCAAACTGCTCTATCAAAAGAAAGTTTCAACTCTGTTAGTTGAGGACACACATGACAAATAAGTTTCGGAGAATGCTTCTGTGTAGATTTAATGGGGAGATATTTCGTTTTTCACCATAGGCCCGAATGCGCTCGAAATGTCCACTTCCAGACACTACAGAAAGAGGGTTGCCAACCTGCTCTATGAAAGGGAATGTTCAGCTCCGTGAATTGAATGCAGATTTCACAAAGTAGTTTCTGACAGTGCTTCTGTCTAGATTTCAGATGAAGATATTCCCGTTTCCCATGAAATCGTTAGAACTATCTAGATATCCACTTACAGATTCTACAAAAAGAGTGTTTCGAAAGTGCTCTGTCAAAAGAAAGGTTCAACTCTGTTAGTTGAGGACACTCATCACGAAGAAGTTTCTGAGAATGCTTTTGTCAAGATTTTATATGAAGATATTCCCGTTTCCTATGAAATCTTCACAGTTATCCAAATATCCACTTGAAGATTCTACAAAAAGAGTGTTTCCAAACTGCTGTAGCAAGAGAAATGTTGAACTCTGTTAGTTGAGGACAAACATCACAAAGAAGTTTCTGAGAATGCTTCTGTCAAGATTTTATATGAAGATATTACCGTTTCCAACGAAATCTTTACAGTTATCCAAATATCCACTTGCAGATTCTACAAAAAGAGTGTTTCCAAACTGCTATATCAAAAGAAATGATCAAGTCTGTTAGTGGAGTAAACTCATCCTAAATAAGTTTCTTAGAATGCTTCTGTCTAGATTTTATGGGATGATACTTCCTTTTTCACCATAGGCCTGAAAGCGCTCGAAATGTCCACTTCCAGATACTACAGAAAGACTGTTTCAAACCTACTCTATGAAAGGGAATGTTCAGCTCTGTGACTTGAATGCAGATATCACAAAGTAGTTTCTGACAGCCCTTCTGTCTAGATTTTAGATGAAGATATTCCCGTTTCCAACGAAATCATCACAGTTATCCAAATATCCACTTACAGATTCTACAAAAACAGTTTCCAAACTGCTGTATCCAAAGAAAGGTTCAACTCTGTTAGTTGAGGAAACACATCACAAAGAAGTTTCTGAGAATGCTTCTGTCTAGATTTTATATGAAGATATTCCCGTTTCCAATGAAATCTTCACAGTTAGGCAAATATCCACTTGAAGATTCTACAAAAAGAGTGTTTCCAAACTGCTGTAGCAAAAGAAATGTTGAACTCTGTTAGTTGAGGACAAACATCACAAAGAAGTTTCTGAGAATGCTTCTGTCTAGATTTTAGATGAAGATATTCCCGTTTCCAACGAAATCCTCAGAGCTCTCCCAATATCCACTTACAGATTCTACAAAAAGAGTGTTTCCAAACTGCTGTAGCAAAAGAAAGGTTCAACTCTGTTAGTTGAGGACACACATCACAAAGAAGTTTCTGAGAATGCTTCTGTCTAGATTTTACATGAAGATATTCCCGTTTCCTATGAAATCTTCACAGCTTTCCAAGTATCCACTTGCAGATTCTACAAAAAGAGTGTTTCCAAACTGCTGTATCAAAAGAAAGGTTCAACTCTCTTAGTTGAGGACACACATCCCAAATAAGTTTCTGAGAAATCTTCTGTCTCGTTTTTATGGGAGGATACTTCCTTTTTCACCGTAGGCCTGAAAGCGCTCGAAATGTCCACTTGCAGATACTGCAGAAAGAGTGTTTCAAACCTGCTCTATGAAACGGAATGTTCAGCTCTGAGGCTTGAATGCAGATATCACAAAGTAGTTTCTGACAGTGCTTCTGTCTAGATTTCAGAAGAAGATATTCCCGTTTCCAATGAAATCGTTAGAACTATCTTGATATCCACATACAGATTCTACAAAAAGAGTGTTTCCAAACTGCTCTAGAAAAAGAAAGGTTCAACTCTGTTAGTTGAGGACACTCATCACAAAGAAGTTTCTGAGAATGCTTCTGTCTAGATTTTATATGAAGATATTCCCGTTTCCAACGAAATCTTCACAGTTATCCAAACATCGACTTGCAGATTCTACAAAAAGAGTGTTTCCAAACTGCTCTATCAAAAGAAAGTTTCAACTCTGTTAGTTGAGGACACACATCCCAAATAAGTTTCTGAGAACGCTTCTGTGTAGATTTAAAGGGGAGATATTTCGTTTTTCACCATAGGCCCGAATGCGCTCGAAATGTCCACTTCCAGACACTACAGAATGAGGGTTTCCAACCTGCTCTATGAAAGGGAATGTTCACCTCTGTGACTTGAATGCAGATATCACAAAGTAGTTTCTGACAGTGCTTCTGTCTAGAATTTAGATGAAGATATTCCCGTTTCCAACGAAATCCTTAGGACTATCTAGATATCCAATTACAGATTCCACAAAAAGAGTGTTTCCAAACTGCTCTATTAAAAGAAAGGTTCAACTCTGTAAGTTGAGGACACTCATCACAAAGAAGTTTCTGAGAATGCTTTTGTAAAGGTTTTATATGAAGATATTCCCGTTTCCTATGAAATCTTCACAGTTGTCCAAATATCCACTTGAAGATTCTACCAAAAGAGTGTTTCCAAACTGCTGTAGCAAAAGAAATGTTGAACTCTGTTAGTTGAGGACAAACATCACAAAGAAGTTTCTGAGAATGCTTCTGTCAAGATTTTATATGAAGATATTACCGTTTCCAACGAAATCTTTACGGTTATCCAAATATCCACTTGCAGATTCTACAAAAAGATTGTTTCCAAACTGCTATATCAAAAGAAATGATCAAGTCTGTTAGTGGAGTAAACTCATCCCAAATATGTTTCTTAGAATGCTTTTGTCTAGATTTTATGGGATGATATTTCCTTTTTCACCATAGGCCTGAAAGCGCTCGAAAAGTCCACTTCCAGATACTACAAAAAGACTGTTTCAAACCTACTCTATGAAAGGGAATGTTCAGCTCTGTGACTTGAATGCAGATATCACAAAGTAGTTTCTGACAGCCCTTCTGTCTAGATTTTAGATGAAGATATTCCCGTTTCCAACGAAATCATCACAGTTATCCAAATATCGACTTATAGATTCTACAAAAACAGTGTTTCCACACTGCTGTATCCAAAGAAAGGTTCAACTCTGTTAGTTGAGGACACACATCACAAAGAAGTTTCTGAGAATGCTTCTGTCTAGATTTTATATGAAGATATTCCCGTTTCCAATGAAATCTTCACAGTTATGCAAATATCCACTTGAAGATTCTACAAAAAGAGTGTTTCCAAACTGCTGTAGCAAAAGAAATGTTGAACTCTGTTAGTTGAGGACAAACATCACAAAGAAGTTTCTGAGAATGCTTCTGTCTAGATTTTAGATGGAGATATTCCCGTTTCCAACGAAATCATCACAGTTAAACAAATATCCACTTGCAGATTCTACAAAAAGAGTGTTTCCAAACTGCTCTATCCAAAGAAAGGTTCAACTCTGTTAGTTGAGGACACACATCACAAAGAAGTTTCTGAGAATGCTTCTGTCTAGATTTTAAATGAAGATTTTCCCATTTCCAACGAAATCCTCAGAGCTGTCCCAATATCCACTTACAGATTCTACAAAAAGAGTGTTTCCAAACTGCTGTATCAAAAGAAAGGTTCAACTCTGTTAGTTGAGGTCACTCATCACAAAGAAGTTTCTGAGAATGCTTCTGTCTAGATTTTATATGAAGATTTTCCCGTTTCCAATGAAATCTTCACAGTTATCCAAACATCGACTTGCAGATTCTACAAAAAGAGTGTTTCCAAACTGCTCTATCAAAAGAAAGTATCAACTCTGTTAGTTGAGGACACGCATGCCAAATAAGTTTCGGAGAATGCTTCTGTGTAGATTTAATGGGGAGATATTTCGTTTTTCACCATAGGCCCGAATGCGCTCGAAATGTCCTCTTCCAGACACTACAGAAAGAGGGTTTCCAACCTGCTCAATGAAAGGGAATGTTCAGCTCCGTGAGTTGAATGTAGATATCACAAAGTAGTTTCTGACAGTGCTTCTGTCTAGATTTCAGATGAAGATATTCCCGTTTCCAATGAAATCGTTAGAACTATCTAGATATCCACTTACAGATTCTACAAAAAGAGTGTTTCGAAAGTGCTCTGTCAAAAGAAAGGTTCAACTCTGTTAGTTGAGGACACTCATCACGAAGAAGTTTCTGAGAATGCTTTTGTCAAGATTTTATATGAAGGTATTCCCGTTTCCAACGAAATCTTCACAATTATCCAAATATCCACTTGAAGATTCTACAAAAAGAGTGTTTCCAAACTGCTGTAGCAAAAGAAATGTTGAACTCTGTTAGTTGAGGACAAACATCACAAAGAGGTTTCTGAGAAAGCTTCTGTCAAGATTTTATATGAAGATATTACCGTTTCCAACGAAATCTTTACAGTTATCCAAATATCCACTTGCAGATTCTACAAAAAGAGTGTTTCCAAACTGCCATATCAAAAGAAATGATCAAGTCTGTTAGTGGAGTAAACTCATCCTAAATAAGTTTCTTAGAATGCTTTTGTCTAGATTTTATGGGATGATAATTCCTTTTTCACCATAGGCCTGAAAGCGCTCGAAATGTCCACTTCCAGATACTACAGAAAGACTGTTTCAAACCTACTCTATGAAAGGGAATGTTCAGCTCTGTGACTTGAATGCAGATATCACAAAGTAGTTTCTGACAGCCCTTCTGTCTAGATTTTAGATGAAGATATTCCCGTTTCCAACGAAATCATGACAGTTATCAAAATATCCACTTACAGATTCTACAAAAACAGTGTTTCCAAACTGCTGTATCCAAAGAAAGGTTCAACTCTGTTAGTTGAGGACACACATCACAAAGAAGTTTCTGAGAATGCTTCTGTCTAGATTTTATATGAAGATATTCCCGTTTCCAATGAAATCTTCACAGTTATGCAAATATCCACTTGAAGATTCTACAAAAAGAGTGTTTCCAAACTGCTGTAGCAAAAGAAATGTTGAACTCTGTTAGTTGAGGACAAACATCACAAAGAAGTTTCTGAGAATGCTTCTGTCTAGATTTTAGATGAAGATATTCCCGTTTCCAACGAAATCATCACAGTTAAACAAATATCCACTTGCAGATTCTACAAAAAGAGTGTTTCCAAACTGCTCTATCCAAAGAAAGGTTCAACTCTGTTAGTTGAGGACACACATCAGAAAGAAGTTTCTGAGAATGCTTCTGTCTAGATTTTAAATGAAGATATTCCCGTTTCCAACGAAATCCTCAGAGCTGTCCCAATATCCACTTACAGATTCTACAAAAAGAGTGTTTCCAAACTGCTGTATCAAAAGAAAGGTTCAACTCTGTTAGTTGAGGACACACATCACAAAGAAGTTTCTGAGAATGCTTCTGTCTAGATTTTACATGAAGATATTCCCGTTTCCTATGAAATCTTCACATCTTTCCAAATATCCACTTGCAGATTCTACAAAAAGAGTGTTTCCAAACTGCTGTATCAAAAGAAAGGTTCAACTCTCTTAGTTGAGGACACACATCCCAAATAAGTTTCTGAGAAATCCTCTGTCTCGTTTTTATGGGAAGATACTTCCTTTTTCACCGTAGGCCTGAAAGCGCTCGAAATGTCCACTTGCAGATACTGCAGAAAGAGTGTTTCAAACCTGCTCTATGAAACGGAATGTTCAGCTCTGAGGCTTGAATGCAGATATCACAAAGTAGTTTCTGACAGTGCTTCTGTCTAGATTTTAGAAGATATTCAGGTTTCCAATGAAATCGTTAGAACTATCTTGATATCCACATACAGATTCTACAAAAAGAGTGTTTCCAAACTGCTCTATAAAAAGAAAGTTTCATCTCTATTAGTTGAGGACACTCATCACAAAGAAGTTTCTGAGAATGCTTCTGTCTAGATTTTATATGAAGATATTCCCGTTTCCAACGAAATCTTCACAGTTATCCAAATATCGACTTGCAGATTCTACAAAAAGAGTGTTTCCAAACTGCTCTATCAAAAGAAAGTTTCAACTCTGTTAGTTGAGGACACACATGACAAATAAGTTTCGGAGAATGCTTCTGTGTAGATTTAATGGGGAGATATTTCGTTTTTCACCATAGGCCCGAATGCGCTCGAAATGTCCACTTCCAGACACTACAGAAAGAGGGTTGCCAACCTGCTCTATGAAAGGGAATGTTCAGCTCCGTGAATTGAATGCAGATTTCACAAAGTAGTTTCTGACAGTGCTTCTGTCTAGATTTCAGATGAAGATATTCCCGTTTCCCATGAAATCGTTAGAACTATCTAGATATCCACTTACAGATTCTACAAAAAGAGTGTTTCGAAAGTGCTCTGTCAAAAGAAAGGTTCAACTCTGTTAGTTGAGGACACTCATCACGAAGAAGTTTCTGAGAATGCTCTTGTCAAGATTTTATATGGAGATATTCCCGTTTCCTATGAAATCTTCACAGTTATCCAAATATCCACTTGAAGATTCTACCAAAAGAGTGTTTCCAAACTGCTGTAGCAAAAGAAATGTTGAACTCCGTTAGTTGAGGACAAACATCACAAAGAAGTTTCTGAGAATGCTTCTGTCAAGATTTTATATGAAGATATTACCGTTTCCAACGAAATCTTCACAGTTATCCAAATATCCACTTGCAGATTCTACAAAAAGAGTGTTTCCAAACTGCTATATCAAAAGAAATGATCAAGTCTGTTAGTGGAGTAAACTCATCCTAAATAAGTTTCTTAGAATGCTTCTGTCTAGATTTTATGGGATGATACTTCCTTTTTCACCATAGGCCTGAAAGCGCTCGAAATGTCCACTTCCAGATACTACAGAAAGACTGTTTCAAACCTACTCTATGAAAGGGAATGTTCAGCTCTGTGACTTGAATGCAGATATCACAAAGTAGTTTCTGACAGCCCTTCTGTCTAGATCTTAGATGAAGATATTCCCGTTTCCAACGAAATCATCACAGTTATCCAAATATCCACTTACAGATTCTACAAAAACAGTTTCCAAACTGCTGTATCCAAAGAAAGGTTCAACTCTGTTAGTTGAGGAAACACATCACAAAGAAGTTTCTGAGAATGCTTCTGTCTAGATTTTATATGAAGATATTCCCGTTTCCAATGAAATCTTCACAGTTAGGCAAATATCCACTTGAAGATTCTACAAAAAGAGTGTTTCAAAACTGCTGTAGCAAAAGAAATGTTGAACTCTGTTAGTTGAGGACAAACATCACAAAGAAGTTTCTGAGAATGCTTCTGTCTAGATTTTATATGAAGATATTCCCGTTTCCAATGAAATCATTAGAACTATCTAGATATCCACTTACAGATTCTACAAAAAGAGTGTTTCCAAAGTGCTCTGTCAAAAGAAAGGTTCAACTCTGTTAGTTGAGGACACTCCTCACAAAGAAGTTTCTGAGAATGCTTCTGTCTAGATTTTATATGAAGATATTCCCGTTTCCAACGAAATCTTCACAGTTATCCAAATATCCACTTGAAGATTCTACAAAAAGAGTGTTTCCAAACTGCTGTAGCAAGAGTAATTTTGCGCTCTGTTAGTTGAGGACACACATCACAAAGAAGTTTCTGAGAATGCTTCTGTCTAGGTTTTATACGAAGATATTACCGTTTCCAATGAAATCTTCACAGTTATCCAAATATCCACTTGCAGAATCTACAAAAAGAGTGTTTCCAAACTGCTATATCAAAAGAAAGGATCAACTCTGTTAGTTGAGGAAACACATCCCAAATAAGTTTCTGAGAATGCTTCTGTCTAGATTTTATGGGATGATATTTCCTTTTTCACCATAGGCCTGAAATCGCTCGAAATGTCCACTTCCAGATACTACAGAAAGACTGTTTCAAACCTACTCTATGAATGGAAATGTTCAGCTCTGTGACTTGAATGCAGATATCGCAAAGTAGTTTCAGACAGCGCTTCTGTCTAGATTTTAGATGAAGGTATTCCCGTTTCCAACGAAATCATCACAGTTATCCAAATATCCACTTACATATTCTACAAAAAGAGTGTTTCCAAACTGCTCTATCCAAAGAAAGGTTCAACTCTGTTAGTTGAGGACACACATCACAAAGAAGTTTCTGAGAATGCTTCTGTCTAGATTTTAAATGAAGATATTCCCATTTCCAATGAAATCCTCATAGCAAACCCATTATAAACTTACAGATTCTACAAAAAGAGTGATTCCAAATTGCTGTATCAAAAGAAAGGTTGAACTCTGTTAGTTGAGGACAAACATCACAAAGAAGTTTCTGAGAATGCTTCTGTCTAGATTTTAGATGAAGATATTCCCGTTTCCAACGAAATCCTCAGAGCTCTCCCAATATCCACTTACAGATTCTACAAAAAGAGTGTTTCCAAACTGCTGTAGCAAAAGAAAGGTTCAACTCTGTTAGTTGAGGACACACATCACAAAGAAGTTTCTGAGAATGCTTCTGTCTAGATTTTACATGAAGATATTCCCGTTTCCTATGAAATCTTCACAGCTTTCCAAATATCCACTTGCAGATTCTACAAAAAGAGTGTTTCCAAACTGCTGTATCAAAAGAAAGGTTCAACTGTCTTAGTTGAGGACGCACATCCCAAATAAGTTTCTGAGAAATCTTCTGTCTCGTTTTTATGGGAGGATACTTCCTTTTTCACCGTAGGCCTGAAAGCGCTCGAAATGTCCACTTGCAGATACTGCAGAAAGAGTGTTTCAAACCTGCTCTATGAAACGGAATGTTCAGCTCTGAGGCTTGAATGCAGATATCACAAAGTAGTTTCTGACAGTGCTTCTGTCTAGATTTCAGAAGAAGATATTCCCGTTTCCAATGAAATCGTTAGAACTATCTTGATATCCACATACAGATTCTACAAAAAGAGTGTTTCCAAACTGCTCTAGAAAAAGAAAGGTTCAACTCTGTTAGTTGAGGACACTCATCACAAAGAAGTTTCTGAGAATGCTTCTGTCTAGATTTTATATGAAGATATTCCCGTTTCCAACGAAATCTTCACAGTTATCCAAACATCGACTTGCAGATTCTACAAAAAGAGTGTTTCCAAACTGCTCTATCAAAAGAAAGTTTCAACTCTGTTAGTTGAGAACACACATCCCAAATAAGTTTCTGAGAACGCTTCTGTGTAGATTTAAAGGGGAGATATTTCGTTTTTCACCATAGGCCCGAATGCGCTCGAAATGTCCACTTCCAGACACTACAGAATGAGGGTTTCCAACCTGCTCTATGAAAGGGAATGTTCACCTCTGTGACTTGAATGCAGATATCACAAAGTAGTTTCTGACAGTGCTTCTGTCTAGAATTTAGATGAAGATATTCCCGTTTCCAACGAAATCCTTAGGACTATCTAGATATCCAATTACAGATTCCACAAAAAGAGTGTTTCCAAACTGCTCTATTAAAAGAAAGGTTCAACTCTGTAAGTTGAGGACACTCATCACAAAGAAGTTTCTGAGAATGCTATTGTAAAGGTTTTATATGAAGATATTCCCGTTTCCTATGAAATCTTCACAGTTATCCAAATATCCACTTGAAGATTCTACCAAAAGAGTGTTTCCAAACTGCTGTAGCAAAAGAAATGTTGAACTCTGTTAGTTGAGGACAAACATCACAAAGAAGTTTCTGAGAATGCTTCTGTCAAGATTTTATATGAAGATATTACCGTTTCCAACGAAATCTTTACAGTTATCCAAATATCCACTTGCAGATTCTACAAAAAGAGTGTTTCCAAACTGCTATATCAAAAGAAATGATCAAGTCTGTTAGTGGAGTAAACTCATCCCAAATATGTTTCTTAGAATGCTTTTGTCTAGATTTTATGGGATGATATTTCCTTTTTCACCATAGGCCTGAAAGCGCTCGAAAAGTCCACTTCCAGATACTACAAAAAGACTGTTTCAAACCTACTCTATGAAAGGGAATGTTCAGCTCTGTGACTTGAATGCAGATATCACAAAGTAGTTTCTGACAGCCCTTCTGTCTAGATTTTAGATGAAGATATTCCCGTTTCCAACGAAATCATCACAGTTATCCAAATATCCACTTATAGATTCTACAAAAACAGTGTTTCCACACTGCTGTATCCAAAGAAAGGTTCAACTCTGTTAGTTGAGGACACACATCACAAAGAAGTTTCTGAGAATGCTTCTGTCTAGATTTTATATGAAGATATTCCCGTTTCCAATGAAATCTTCACAGTTATGCAAATATCCACTTGAAGATTCTACAAAAAGAGTGTTTCCAAACTGCTGTAGCAAAAGAAATGTTGAACTCTGTTAGTTGAGGACAAACATCACAAAGAAGTTTCTGAGAATGCTTCTGTCTAGATTTTAGATGGAGATATTCCCGTTTCCAACGAAATCATCACAGTTAAACAAATATCCACTTGCAGATTCTACAAAAAGAGTGTTTCCAAACTGCTCTATCCAAAGAAAGGTTCAACTCTGTTAGTTGAGGACACACATCACAAAGAAGTTTCTGAGAATGCTTCTGTCTAGATTTTAAATGAAGATATTCCCATTTCCAACGAAATCCTCAGAGCTGTCCCAATATCCACTTACAGATTCTACAAAAAGAGTGTTTCCAAACTGCTGTATCAAAAGAAATGTTCAACTCTGTTTGTGGAGGACACACATCACAAAGAAGTTTCTGAGAATGCTTCTGTCTAGATTTTACATGAAGATATTCCCGTTTCCTATGAAATCTTCACAGCTTTCCAAATATCCACTTGCAGATTCTACAAAAAGAGTGTTTCCAAACTGCTGTATCCAAAGAAAGGTTCATCTCTGTTAGTTGAGGACACACATCACAAAGAAGTTTCTGAGAATGCTTCTGTCTAGATTTTAAACGAAGATATTGCCGTTTCCAACGAAATCGTTAGGACTATCTAGATATCCAATTACACATTCCACAAAAAGAGTGTTTCCAAACTGCTCTATCAAAAGAAAGGTGCAACTCTGTTAGTTGAGGACACTCATCACAAAGACGTTTCTGAGAATGCTTCTGTCTAGATTTTATATGAAGATATTCCCGTTTCCAACGAAATCTTCATGGTTATCCAAACATCGACTTCCAGATTATACAAAAAGATTGTTTCCAAACTGCTCTATCAAAAGAAAGGTATAATTCTGTTAGTTGAGGACACACATCCCAAATAAGTTTCTGAGGATTCTTCTGTCTAGATTTTATGGGAAGATATTTCGTTTTTTACCATAGGCCCGAAAGCGCTCGAAATGTCCACTTCCAGACACTACAGAAAGAGGGTTTCAAACCTGCTATATGAAAGGGAATGTTCAGCTCTGTGACTTAAATGCAGATATCACAAAGTAGTTTCTGAAAGTGCTTCTGTCTAGATTTCAGATGAAGATATTCCCGTTTCCAATGAAATCATTAGAACTATCTAGATATCCACTTACAGATTCTACAAAAAGAGTGTTTCCAAAGTGCTCTGTCAAAAGAAAGGTTCAACTCTGTTAGTTGAGGACACTCCTCACAAAGAAGTTTCTGAGAATGCTTCTGTCTAGATTTTATATGAAGATATTCCCGTTTCCAACGAAATCTTCACAGTTATCCAAATATCCACTTGAAGATTCTACAAAAAGAGTGTTTCCAAACTGCTGTAGCAAGAGTAATTTTGCGCTCTGTTAGTTGAGGACACACATCACAAAGAAGTTTCTGAGAATGCTTCTGTCTAGGTTTTATACGAAGATATTACCGTTTCCAACGAAATCTTCACAGTTATCCAAATATCCACTTGCAGAATCTACAAAAAGAGTGTTTCCAAACTGCTATATCAAAAGAAAGGATCAACTCTGTTAGTTGAGGAAACACATCCCAAATAAGTTTCTGAGAATGCTTCTGTCTAGATTTTATGGGATGATATTTCCTTTTTCACCATAGGCCTGAAATCGCTCGAAATGTCCACTTCCAGATACTACAGAAAGACTGTTTCAAACCTACTCTATGAATGGAAATGTTCAGCTCTGTGACTTGAATGCAGATATCGCAAAGTAGTTTCAGACAGCGCTTCTGTCTAGATTTTAGATGAAGGTATTCCCGTTTCCAACGAAATCATCACAGTTATCCAAATATCCACTTACATATTCTACAAAAAGAGTGTTTCCAAACTGCTCTATCCAAAGAAAGGTTCAACTCTGTTAGTTGAGGACACACATCACAAAGAAGTTTCTGAGAATGCTTCTGTCTAGATTTTAAATGAAGATATTCCCATTTCCAATGAAATCCTCATAGCAAACCCATTATAAACTTACAGATTCTACAAAAAGAGTGATTCCAAATTGCTGTATCAAAAGAAAGGTTGAACTCTGTTAGTTCAGGACACACATCACAAAGAAGTTTCTGAGAATGCTTCTGTCAAGATTTTATATGAAGATATTACCGTTTCCAACGAAATCTTCACAGTTATCCAAATATCCACTTGCAGATTCTACAAAAAGAGTGTTTCCAAACTGCTATATCAAAAGAAATGATCAAGTCTGTTAGTGGAGTAAACTCATCCTAAATAAGTTTCTTAGAATGCTTCTGTCTAGATTTTATGGGATGATACTTCCTTTTTCACCATAGGCCTGAAAGCGCTCGAAATGTCCACTTCCAGATACTACAGAAAGACTGTTTCAAACCTACTCTATGAAAGGGAATGTTCAGCTCTGTGACTTGAATGCAGATATCACAAAGTAGTTTCTGACAGCCCTTCTGTCTAGATTTTAGATGAAGATATTCCCGTTTCCAACGAAATCATGACAGTTATCCAAATATCCACTTACAGATTCTACAAAAACAGTTTCCAAACTGCTGTATCCAAAGAAAGGTTCAACTCTGTTAGTTGAGGAAACACATCACAAAGAAGTTTCTGAGAATGCTTCTGTCTAGATTTTATATGAAGATATTCCCGTTTCCAATGAAATCTTCACAGTTATGCAAATATCCACTTGAAGATTCTACAAAAAGAGTGTTTCCAAACTGCTGTAGCAAAAGAAATGTTGAACTCTGTTAGTTGAGGACAAACATCACAAAGAAGTTTCTGAGAATGCTTCTGTCTAGATTTTAGATGAAGATATTCCCGTTTCCAACGAAATCATCACAGTTAAACAAATATCCACTTGCAGATTCTACAAAAAGAGTGTTTCCAAACTGCTCTATCCAAAGAAAGGTTCAACTCTGTTAGTTGAGGACACACATCAGAAAGAAGTTTCTGAGAATGCTTCTGTCTAGATTTTAAATGAAGATATTCCCGTTTCCAACGAAATCCTCAGAGCTGTCCCAATATCCACTTACAGATTCTACAAAAAGAGTGTTTCCAAACTGCTGTATCAAAAGAAAGGTTCAACTCTGTTAGTTGAGGACACACATCACAAAGAAGTTTCTGAGAATGCTTCTGTCTAGATTTTACATGAAGATATTCCCGTTTCCTATGAAATCTTCACATCTTTCCAAATATCCACTTGCAGATTCTACAAAAAGAGTGTTTCCAAACTGCTGTATCAAAAGAAAGGTTCAACTCTCTTAGTTGAGGACACACATCCCAAATAAGTTTCTGAGAAATCCTCTGTCTCGTTTTTATGGGAAGATACTTCCTTTTTCACCGTAGGCCTGAAAGCGCTCGAAATGTCCACTTGCAGATACTGCAGAAAGAGTGTTTCAAACCTGCTCTATGAAACGGAATGTTCAGCTCTGAGGCTTGAATGCAGATATCACAAAGTAGTTTCTGACAGTGCTTCTGTCTAGATTTTAGAAGATATTCAGGTTTCCAATGAAATCGTTAGAACTATCTTGATATCCACATACAGATTCTACAAAAAGAGTGTTTCCAAACTGCTCTATAAAAAGAAAGTTTCATCTCTATTAGTTGAGGACACTCATCACAAAGAAGTTTCTGAGAATGCTTCTGTCTAGATTTTATATGAAGATATTCCCGTTTCCAACGAAATCTTCACAGTTATCCAAATATCGACTTGCAGATTCTACAAAAAGAGTGTTTCCAAACTGCTCTATCAAAAGAAAGTTTCAACTCTGTTAGTTGAGGACACACATGACAAATAAGTTTCGGAGAATGCTTCTGTGTAGATTTAATGGGGAGATATTTCGTTTTTCACCATAGGCCCGAATGCGCTCGAAATGTCCACTTCCAGACACTACAGAAAGAGGGTTGCCAACCTGCTCTATGAAAGGGAATGTTCAGCTCCGTGAATTGAATGCAGATTTCACAAAGTAGTTTCTGACAGTGCTTCTGTCTAGATTTCAGATGAAGATATTCCCGTTTCCCATGAAATCGTTAGAACTATCTAGATATCCACTTACAGATTCTACAAAAAGAGTGTTTCGAAAGTGCTCTGTCAAAAGAAAGGTTCAACTCTGTTAGTTGAGGACACTCATCACGAAGAAGTTTCTGAGAATGCTCTTGTCAAGATTTTATATGGAGATATTCCCGTTTCCTATGAAATCTTCACAGTTATCCAAATATCCACTTGAAGATTCTACAAAAAGAGTGTTTCCAAACTGCTGTAGCAAAAGAAATGTTGAACTCCGTTAGTTGAGGACAAACATCACAAAGAAGTTTCTGAGAATGCTTCTGTCAAGATTTTATATGAAGATATTACCGTTTCCAACGAAATCTTCACAGTTATCCAAATATCCACTTGCAGATTCTACAAAAAGAGTGTTTCCAAACTGCTATATCAAAAGAAATGATCAAGTCTGTTAGTGGAGTAAACTCATCCTAAATAAGTTTCTTAGAATGCTTCTGTCTAGATTTTATGGGATGATACTTCCTTTTTCACCATAGGCCTGAAAGCGCTCGAAATGTCCACTTCCAGATACTACAGAAAGACTGTTTCAAACCTACTCTATGAAAGGGAATGTTCAGCTCTGTGACTTGAATGCAGATATCACAAAGTAGTTTCTGACAGCCCTTCTGTCTAGATCTTAGATGAAGATATTCCCGTTTCCAACGAAATCATCACAGTTATCCAAATATCCACTTACAGATTCTACAAAAACAGTTTCCAAACTGCTGTATCCAAAGAAAGGTTCAACTCTGTTAGTTGAGGAAACACATCACAAAGAAGTTTCTGAGAATGCTTCTGTCTAGATTTTATATGAAGATATTCCCGTTTCCAATGAAATCTTCACAGTTAGGCAAATATCCACTTGAAGATTCTACAAAAAGAGTGTTTCAAAACTGCTGTAGCAAAAGAAATGTTGAACTCTGTTAGTTGAGGACAAACATCACAAAGAAGTTTCTGAGAATGCTTCTGTCTAGATTTTATATGAAGATATTCCCGTTTCCAATGAAATCATTAGAACTATCTAGATATCCACTTACAGATTCTACAAAAAGAGTGTTTCCAAAGTGCTCTGTCAAAAGAAAGGTTCAACTCTGTTAGTTGAGGACACTCCTCACAAAGAAGTTTCTGAGAATGCTTCTGTCTAGATTTTATATGAAGATATTCCCGTTTCCAACGAAATCTTCACAGTTATCCAAATATCCACTTGAAGATTCTACAAAAAGAGTGTTTCCAAACTGCTGTAGCAAGAGTAATTTTGCGCTCTGTTAGTTGAGGACACACATCACAAAGAAGTTTCTGAGAATGCTTCTGTCTAGGTTTTATACGAAGATATTACCGTTTCCAATGAAATCTTCACAGTTATCCAAATATCCACTTGCAGAATCTACAAAAAGAGTGTTTCCAAACTGCTATATCAAAAGAAAGGATCAACTCTGTTAGTTGAGGAAACACATCCCAAATAAGTTTCTGAGAATGCTTCTGTCTAGATTTTATGGGATGATATTTCCTTTTTCACCATAGGCCTGAAATCGCTCGAAATGTCCACTTCCAGATACTACAGAAAGACTGTTTCAAACCTACTCTATGAATGGAAATGTTCAGCTCTGTGACTTGAATGCAGATATCGCAAAGTAGTTTCAGACAGCGCTTCTGTCTAGATTTTAGATGAAGGTATTCCCGTTTCCAACGAAATCATCACAGTTATCCAAATATCCACTTACATATTCTACAAAAAGAGTGTTTCCAAACTGCTCTATCCAAAGAAAGGTTCAACTCTGTTAGTTGAGGACACACATCACAAAGAAGTTTCTGAGAATGCTTCTGTCTAGATTTTAAATGAAGATATTCCCATTTCCAATGAAATCCTCATAGCAAACCCATTATAAACTTACAGATTCTACAAAAAGAGTGATTCCAAATTGCTGTATCAAAAGAAAGGTTGAACTCTGTTAGTTGAGGACAAACATCACAAAGAAGTTTCTGAGAATGCTTCTGTCTAGATTTTAGATGAAGATATTCCCGTTTCCAACGAAATCCTCAGAGCTCTCCCAATATCCACTTACAGATTCTACAAAAAGAGTGTTTCCAAACTGCTGTAGCAAAAGAAAGGTTCAACTCTGTTAGTTGAGGACACACATCACAAAGAAGTTTCTGAGAATGCTTCTGTCTAGATTTTACATGAAGATATTCCCGTTTCCTATGAAATCTTCACAGCTTTCCAAATATCCACTTGCAGATTCTACAAAAAGAGTGTTTCCAAACTGCTGTATCAAAAGAAAGGTTCAACTGTCTTAGTTGAGGACGCACATCCCAAATAAGTTTCTGAGAAATCTTCTGTCTCGTTTTTATGGGAGGATACTTCCTTTTTCACCGTAGGCCTGAAAGCGCTCGAAATGTCCACTTGCAGATACTGCAGAAAGAGTGTTTCAAACCTGCTCTATGAAACGGAATGTTCAGCTCTGAGGCTTGAATGCAGATATCACAAAGTAGTTTCTGACAGTGCTTCTGTCTAGATTTCAGAAGAAGATATTCCCGTTTCCAATGAAATCGTTAGAACTATCTTGATATCCACATACAGATTCTACAAAAAGAGTGTTTCCAAACTGCTCTAGAAAAAGAAAGGTTCAACTCTGTTAGTTGAGGACACTCATCACAAAGAAGTTTCTGAGAATGCTTCTGTCTAGATTTTATATGAAGATATTCCCGTTTCCAACGAAATCTTCACAGTTATCCAAACATCGACTTGCAGATTCTACAAAAAGAGTGTTTCCAAACTGCTCTATCAAAAGAAAGTTTCAACTCTGTTAGTTGAGAACACACATCCCAAATAAGTTTCTGAGAACGCTTCTGTGTAGATTTAAAGGGGAGATATTTCGTTTTTCACCATAGGCCCGAATGCGCTCGAAATGTCCACTTCCAGACACTACAGAATGAGGGTTTCCAACCTGCTCTATGAAAGGGAATGTTCACCTCTGTGACTTGAATGCAGATATCACAAAGTAGTTTCTGACAGTGCTTCTGTCTAGAATTTAGATGAAGATATTCCCGTTTCCAACGAAATCCTTAGGACTATCTAGATATCCAATTACAGATTCCACAAAAAGAGTGTTTCCAAACTGCTCTATTAAAAGAAAGGTTCAACTCTGTAAGTTGAGGACACTCATCACAAAGAAGTTTCTGAGAATGCTATTGTAAAGGTTTTATATGAAGATATTCCCGTTTCCTATGAAATCTTCACAGTTATCCAAATATCCACTTGAAGATTCTACCAAAAGAGTGTTTCCAAACTGCTGTAGCAAAAGAAATGTTGAACTCTGTTAGTTGAGGACAAACATCACAAAGAAGTTTCTGAGAATGCTTCTGTCAAGATTTTATATGAAGATATTACCGTTTCCAACGAAATCTTTACAGTTATCCAAATATCCACTTGCAGATTCTACAAAAAGAGTGTTTCCAAACTGCTATATCAAAAGAAATGATCAAGTCTGTTAGTGGAGTAAACTCATCCCAAATATGTTTCTTAGAATGCTTTTGTCTAGATTTTATGGGATGATATTTCCTTTTTCACCATAGGCCTGAAAGCGCTCGAAAAGTCCACTTCCAGATACTACAAAAAGACTGTTTCAAACCTACTCTATGAAAGGGAATGTTCAGCTCTGTGACTTGAATGCAGATATCACAAAGTAGTTTCTGACAGCCCTTCTGTCTAGATTTTAGATGAAGATATTCCCGTTTCCAACGAAATCATCACAGTTATCCAAATATCCACTTATAGATTCTACAAAAACAGTGTTTCCACACTGCTGTATCCAAAGAAAGGTTCAACTCTGTTAGTTGAGGACACACATCACAAAGAAGTTTCTGAGAATGCTTCTGTCTAGATTTTATATGAAGATATTCCCGTTTCCAATGAAATCTTCACAGTTATGCAAATATCCACTTGAAGATTCTACAAAAAGAGTGTTTCCAAACTGCTGTAGCAAAAGAAATGTTGAACTCTGTTAGTTGAGGACAAACATCACAAAGAAGTTTCTGAGAATGCTTCTGTCTAGATTTTAGATGGAGATATTCCCGTTTCCAACGAAATCATCACAGTTAAACAAATATCCACTTGCAGATTCTACAAAAAGAGTGTTTCCAAACTGCTCTATCCAAAGAAAGGTTCAACTCTGTTAGTTGAGGACACACATCACAAAGAAGTTTCTGAGAATGCTTCTGTCTAGATTTTAAATGAAGATATTCCCATTTCCAACGAAATCCTCAGAGCTGTCCCAATATCCACTTACAGATTCTACAAAAAGAGTGTTTCCAAACTGCTGTATCAAAAGAAATGTTCAACTCTGTTTGTGGAGGACACACATCACAAAGAAGTTTCTGAGAATGCTTCTGTCTAGATTTTACATGAAGATATTCCCGTTTCCTATGAAATCTTCACAGCTTTCCAAATATCCACTTGCAGATTCTACAAAAAGAG
The DNA here is from genome assembly GCF_029281585.2 of Gorilla gorilla gorilla. Classification (NCBI taxonomy): domain Eukaryota; kingdom Metazoa; phylum Chordata; class Mammalia; order Primates; family Hominidae; genus Gorilla; species Gorilla gorilla. The sequence goes on from NC_073237.2 coordinate 20,405,293, forward strand.
TGTTTCCAAACTGCTGTATCCAAAGAAAGGTTCATCTCTGTTAGTTGAGGACACACATCACAAAGAAGTTTCTGAGAATGCTTCTGTCTAGATTTTAAACGAAGATATTGCCGTTTCCAACGAAATCGTTAGGACTATCTAGATATCCAATTACACATTCCACAAAAAGAGTGTTTCCAAACTGCTCTATCAAAAGAAAGGTGCAACTCTGTTAGTTGAGGACACTCATCACAAAGACGTTTCTGAGAATGCTTCTGTCTAGATTTTATATGAAGATATTCCCGTTTCCAACGAAATCTTCATGGTTATCCAAACATCGACTTCCAGATTATACAAAAAGATTGTTTCCAAACTGCTCTATCAAAAGAAAGGTATAATTCTGTTAGTTGAGGACACACATCCCAAATAAGTTTCTGAGGATTCTTCTGTCTAGATTTTATGGGAAGATATTTCGTTTTTTACCATAGGCCCGAAAGCGCTCGAAATGTCCACTTCCAGACACTACAGAAAGAGGGTTTCAAACCTGCTATATGAAAGGGAATGTTCAGCTCTGTGACTTAAATGCAGATATCACAAAGTAGTTTCTGAAAGTGCTTCTGTCTAGATTTCAGATGAAGATATTCCCGTTTCCAATGAAATCATTAGAACTATCTAGATATCCACTTACAGATTCTACAAAAAGAGTGTTTCCAAAGTGCTCTGTCAAAAGAAAGGTTCAACTCTGTTAGTTGAGGACACTCCTCACAAAGAAGTTTCTGAGAATGCTTCTGTCTAGATTTTATATGAAGATATTCCCGTTTCCAACGAAATCTTCACAGTTATCCAAATATCCACTTGAAGATTCTACAAAAAGAGTGTTTCCAAACTGCTGTAGCAAGAGTAATTTTGCGCTCTGTTAGTTGAGGACACACATCACAAAGAAGTTTCTGAGAATGCTTCTGTCTAGGTTTTATACGAAGATATTACCGTTTCCAACGAAATCTTCACAGTTATCCAAATATCCACTTGCAGAATCTACAAAAAGAGTGTTTCCAAACTGCTATATCAAAAGAAAGGATCAACTCTGTTAGTTGAGGAAACACATCCCAAATAAGTTTCTGAGAATGCTTCTGTCTAGATTTTATGGGATGATATTTCCTTTTTCACCATAGGCCTGAAATCGCTCGAAATGTCCACTTCCAGATACTACAGAAAGACTGTTTCAAACCTACTCTATGAATGGAAATGTTCAGCTCTGTGACTTGAATGCAGATATCGCAAAGTAGTTTCAGACAGCGCTTCTGTCTAGATTTTAGATGAAGGTATTCCCGTTTCCAACGAAATCATCACAGTTATCCAAATATCCACTTACATATTCTACAAAAAGAGTGTTTCCAAACTGCTCTATCCAAAGAAAGGTTCAACTCTGTTAGTTGAGGACACACATCACAAAGAAGTTTCTGAGAATGCTTCTGTCTAGATTTTAAATGAAGATATTCCCATTTCCAATGAAATCCTCATAGCAAACCCATTATAAACTTACAGATTCTACAAAAAGAGTGATTCCAAATTGCTGTATCAAAAGAAAGGTTGAACTCTGTTAGTTCAGGACACACATCACAAAGAAGTTTCTGAGAATGCTTCTGTCAAGATTTTATATGAAGATATTACCGTTTCCAACGAAATCTTCACAGTTATCCAAATATCCACTTGCAGATTCTACAAAAAGAGTGTTTCCAAACTGCTATATCAAAAGAAATGATCAAGTCTGTTAGTGGAGTAAACTCATCCTAAATAAGTTTCTTAGAATGCTTCTGTCTAGATTTTATGGGATGATACTTCCTTTTTCACCATAGGCCTGAAAGCGCTCGAAATGTCCACTTCCAGATACTACAGAAAGACTGTTTCAAACCTACTCTATGAAAGGGAATGTTCAGCTCTGTGACTTGAATGCAGATATCACAAAGTAGTTTCTGACAGCCCTTCTGTCTAGATTTTAGATGAAGATATTCCCGTTTCCAACGAAATCATCACAGTTATCCAAATATCCACTTACAGATTCTACAAAAACAGTTTCCAAACTGCTGTATCCAAAGAAAGGTTCAACTCTGTTAGTTGAGGAAACACATCACAAAGAAGTTTCTGAGAATGCTTCTGTCTAGATTTTATATGAAGATATTCCCGTTTCCAATGAAATCTTCACAGTTAGGCAAATATCCACTTGAAGATTCTACAAAAAGAGTGTTTCCAAACTGCTGTAGCAAAAGAAATGTTGAACTCTGTTAGTTGAGGACAAACATCACAAAGAAGTTTCTGAGAATGCTTCTGTCTAGATTTTAGATGAAGATATTCCCGTTTCCAACGAAATCCTCAGAGCTCTCCCAATATCCACTTACAGATTCTACAAAAAGAGTGTTTCCAAACTGCTGTAGCAAAAGAAAGGTTCAACTCTGTTAGTTGAGGACACACATCACAAAGAAGTTTCTGAGAATGCTTCTGTCTAGATTTTACATGAAGATATTCCCGTTTCCTATGAAATCTTCACAGCTTTCCAAATATCCACTTGCAGATTCTACAAAAAGATTGTTTCCAAACTGCTGTATCAAAAGAAAGGTTCAACTCTCTTAGTTGAGGACACACATCCCAAATAAGTTTCTGAGAAATCTTCTGTCTCGTTTTTATGGGAGGATACTTCCTTTTTCATCGTAGGCCTGAAAGCGCTCGAAATGTCCACTTGCAGATACTGCAGAAAGAGTGTTTCAAACCTGCTCTATGAAACGGAATGTTCAGCTCTGAGGCTTGAATGCAGATATCACAAAGTAGTTTCTGACAGTGCTTTTGTCTAGATTTCAGAAGAAGATATTCCCGTTTCCAATGAAATCGTTAGAACTATCTTGATATCCACATACAGATTCTACAAAAAGAGTGTTTCCAAACTGCTCTAGAAAAAGAAAGGTTCAACTCTGTTAGTTGAGGACACTCATCACAAAAAGTTTCTGAGAATGCTTCTGTCTAGATTTTATATGAAGATATTCCCGTTTCCAACGAAATCTTCACAGTTATCCAAACATCGACTTGCAGATTCTACAAAAAGAGTGTTTCCAAACTGCTCTATCAAAAGAAAGTTTCAACTCTGTTAGTTGAGAACACACATCCCAAATAAGTTTCTGAGAACGCTTCTGTGTAGATTTAAAGGGGAGATATTTCGTTTTTCACCATAGGCCCGAATGCGCTCGAAATGTCCACTTCCAGACACTACAGAATGAGGGTTTCCAACCTGCTCTATGAAAGGGAATGTTCACCTCTGTGACTTGAATGCAGATATCACAAAGTAGTTTCTGACAGTGCTTCTGTCTAGAATTTAGATGAAGATATTCCCGTTTCCAACGAAATCCTTAGGACTATCTAGATATCCAATTACAGATTCCACAAAAAGAGTGTTTCCAAACTGCTCTATTAAAAGAAAGGTTCAACTCTGTAAGTTGAGGACACTCATCACAAAGAAGTTTCTGAGAATGCTTTTGTAAAGGTTTTATATGAAGATATTCCCGTTTCCTATGAAATCTTCACAGTTATCCAAATATCCACTTGAAGATTCTACCAAAAGAGTGTTTCCAAACTGCTGTAGCAAAAGAAATGTTGAACTCTGTTAGTTGAGGACAAACATCACAAAGAAGTTTCTGAGAATGCTTCTGTCAAGATTTTATATGAAGATATTACCGTTTCCAACGAAATCTTTACAGTTATCCAAATATCCACTTGCAGATTCTACAAAAAGAGTGTTTCCAAACTGCCATATCAAAAGAAATGATCAAGTCTGTTAGTGGAGTAAACTCATCCTAAATAAGTTTCTTAGAATGCTTTTGTCTAGATTTTATGGGATGATAATTCCTTTTTCACCATAGGCCTGAAAGCGCTCGAAATGTCCACTTCCAGATACTACAGAAAGACTGTTTCAAACCTACTCTATGAAAGGGAATGTTCAGCTCTGTGACTTGAATGCAGATATCACAAAGTAGTTTCTGACAGCCCTTCTGTCTAGATTTTAGATGAAGATATTCCCGTTTCCAGCGAAATCATGACAGTTATCCAAATATCCACTTACAGATTCTACAAAAACAGTGTTTCCAAACTGCTGTATCCAAAGAAAGGTTCAACTCTGTTAGTTGAGGACACACATCACAAAGAAGTTTCTGAGAATGCTTCTGTCTAGATTTTATATGAAGATATTCCCGTTTCCAATGAAATCTTCACAGTTATGCAAATATCCACTTGAAGATTCTACAAAAAGAGTGTTTCCAAACTGCTGTAGCAAAAGAAATGTTGAACTCTGTTAGTTGAGGACAAACATCACAAAGAAGTTTCTGAGAATGCTTCAGTCTAGATTTTAGATGAAGATATTCCCGTTTCCAACAAAATCATCACAGTTAAACAAATATCCACTTACAGATTCTACAAAAAGAGTGTTTCCAAACTGCTCTATCCAAAGAAAGGTTCAACTCTGTTAGTTGAGGACACACATCAGAAAGAAGTTTCTGAGAATGCTTCTGTCTAGATTTTAAATGAAGATATTCTCGTTTCCAACGAAATCCTCAGAGCTGTCCCAATATCCACTTACAGATTCTACAAAAAGATTGTTTCCAAACTGCTGTATCAAAAGAAAGGTTCAACTCTGTTAGTTGAGGACACACATCACAAAGAAGTTTCTGAGAATGCTTCTGTCTAGATTTTACATGAAGATATTCCCGTTTCCTATGAAATCTTCACATCTTTCCAAATATCCACTTGCAGATTCTACAAAAAGAGTGTTTCCAAACTGCTGTATCAAAAGAAAGGTTCAACTCTCTTAGTTGAGGACACACATCCCAAATAAGTTTCTGAGAAATCCTCTGTCTCGTTTTTATGGGAAGATACTTCCTTTTTCACCGTAGGCCTGAAAGCGCTCGAAATGTCCACTTGCAGATACTGCAGAAAGAGTGTTTCAAACCTGCTCTATGAAACGGAATGTTCAGCTCTGAGGCTTGAATGCAGATATCACAAAGTAGTTTCTGACAGTGCTTCTGTCTAGATTTTAGAAGATATTCAGGTTTCCAATGAAATCGTTAGAACTATCTTGATATCCACATACAGATTCTACAAAAAGAGTGTTTCCAAACTGCTCTATAAAAAGAAAGTTTCATCTCTATTAGTTGAGGACACTCATCACAAAGAAGTTTCTGAGAATGCTTCTGTCTAGATTTTATATGAAGATATTCCCGTTTCCAACGAAATCTTCACAGTTATCCAAATATCGACTTGCAGATTCTACAAAAAGAGTGTTTCCAAACTGCTCTATCAAAAGAAAGTTTCAACTCTGTTAGTTGAGGACACACATGACAAATAAGTTTCGGAGAATGCTTCTGTGTAGATTTAATGGGGAGATATTTCGTTTTTCACCATAGGCCCGAATGCGCTCGAAATGTCCACTTCCAGACACTACAGAAAGAGGGTTGCCAACCTGCTCTATGAAAGGGAATGTTCAGCTCCGTGAATTGAATGCAGATTTCACAAAGTAGTTTCTGACAGTGCTTCTGTCTAGATTTCAGATGAAGATATTCCCGTTTCCAATGAAATCGTTAGAACTATCTAGATATCCACTTACAGATTCTACAAAAAGAGTGTTTCGAAAGTGCTCTGTCAAAAGAAAGGTTCAACTCTGTTAGTTGAGGACACTCATCACGAAGAAGTTTCTGAGAATGCTTTTGTCAAGATTTTATATGAAGATATTCCCGTTTCCTATGAAATCTTCACAGTTATCCAAATATCCACTTGAAGATTCTACAAAAAGAGTGTTTCCAAACTGCTGTAGCAAAAGAAATGTTGAACTCTGTTAGTTGAGGACAAACATCACAAAGAAGTTTCTGAGAATGCTTCTGTCAAGATTTTATATGAAGATATTACCGTATCCAACGAAATCTTCACAGTTATCCAAATATCCACTTGCAGATTCTACAAAAAGAGTGTTTCCAAACTGCTATATCAAAAGAAATGATCAAGTCTGTTAGTGGAGTAAACTCATCCTAAATATGTTTCTTAGAATGCTTCTGTCTAGATTTTATGGGATGATAATTCCTTTTTCACCATAGGCCTGAAAGCGCTCGAAATGTCCACTTCCAGATACTACAGAAAGACTGTTTCAAACCTACTCTATGAAAGGGAATGTTCAGCTCTGTGACTTGAATGCAGATATCACAAAGTAGTTTCTGACAGCCCTTCTGTCTAGATTTTAGATGAAGATATTCCCGTTTCCAACGAAATCATCACAGTTATCCAAATATCCACTTACAGATTCTACAAAAACAGTTTCCAAACTGCTGTATCCAAAGAAAGGTTCAACTCTGTTAGTTGAGGAAACACATCACAAAGAAGTTTCTGAGAATGCTTCTGTCTAGATTTTATATGAAGATATTCCCGTTTCCAATGAAATCTTCACAGTTAGGCAAATATCCACTTGAAGATTCTACAAAAAGAGTGTTTCCAAACTGCTGTAGCAAAAGAAATGTTGAACTCTGTTAGTTGAGGACAAACATCACAAAGAAGTTTCTGAGAATGCTTCTGTCTAGATTTTAGATGAAGATATTCCCGTTTCCAACGAAATCCTCAGAGCTCTCCAAATATCCACTTACAGATTCTACAAAAAGAGTGTTTCCAAACTGCTGTAGCAAAAGAAAGGTTCAACTCTGTTAGTTGAGGACACACATCACAAAGAAGTTTCTGAGAATGCTTCTGTCTAGATTTTACATGAAGATATTCCCGTTTCCTATGAAATCTTCACAGCTTTCCAAATATCCACTTGCAGATTCTACAAAAAGAGTGTTTCCAAACTGCTGTATCAAAAGAAAGGTTCAACTCTCTTAGTTGAGGACACACATCCCAAATAAGTTTCTGAGAAATCTTCTGTCTCGTTTTTATGGGAGGATACTTCCTTTTTCACCGTAGGCCTGAAAGCGCTCGAAATGTCCACTTGCAGATACTGCAGAAAGAGTGTTTCAAACCTGCTCTATGAAACGGAATGTTCAGCTCTGAGGCTTGAATGCAGATATCACAAAGTAGTTTCTGACAGTGCTTCTGTCTAGATTTCAGAAGAAGATATTCCCGTTTCCAATGAAATCGTTAGAACTATCTTGATATCCACATACAGATTCTACAAAAAGAGTGTTTCCAAACTGCTCTAGAAAAAGAAAGTTTCAACTCTGTTAGTTGAGGACACTCATCACAAAGAAGTTTCTGAGAATGCTTCTGTCTAGATTTTATATGAAGATATTCCCGTTTCCAACGAAATCTTCACAGTTATCCAAACATCGACTTGCAGATTCTACAAAAAGAGTGTTTCCAAACTGCTCTATCAAAAGAAAGTTTCAACTCTGTTAGTTGAGGACACACATCCCAAATAAGTTTCTGAGAACGCTTCTGTGTAGATTTAAAGGGGAGATATTTCGTTTTTCACCATAGGCCCGAATGCGCTCGAAATGTCCACTTCCAGACACTACAGAATGAGGGTTTCCAACCTGCTCTATGAAAGGGAATGTTCACCTCTGTGACTTGAATGCAGATATCACAAAGTAGTTTCTGACAGTGCTTCTGTCTAGAATTTAGATGAAGATATTCCCGTTTCCAACGAAATCCTTAGGACTATCTAGATATCCAATTACACATTCCACAAAAAGAGTGTTTCCAAACTGCTCTATTAAAAGAAAGGTTCAACTCTGTAAGTTGAGGACACTCATCACAAAGAAGTTTCTGAGAATGCTATTGTAAAGGTTTTATATGAAGATATTCCCGTTTCCTATGAAATCTTCACAGTTATCCAAATATCCACTTGAAGATTCTACCAAAAGAGTGTTTCCAAACTGCTGTAGCAAAAGAAATGTTGAACTCTGTTAGTTGAGGACAAACATCACAAAGAAGTTTCTGAGAATGCTTCTGTCAAGATTTTATATGAAGATATTACCGTTTCCAACGAAATCTTTACAGTTATCCAAATATCCACTTGCAGATTCTACAAAAAGAGTGTTTCCAAACTGCTATATCAAAAGAAATGATCAAGTCTGTTAGTGGAGTAAACTCATCCCAAATATGTTTCTTAGAATGCTTTTGTCTAGATTTTATGGGATGATATTTCCTTTTTCACCATAGGCCTGAAAGCGCTCGAAAAGTCCACTTCCAGATACTACAAAAAGACTGTTTCAAACCTACTCTATGAAAGGGAATGTTCAGCTCTGTGACTTGAATGCAGATATCACAAAGTAGTTTCTGACAGCCCTTCTGTCTAGATTTTAGATGAAGATATTCCCGTTTCCAACGAAATCATCACAGTTATCCAAATATCCACTTATAGATTCTACAAAAACAGTGTTTCCACACTGCTGTATCCAAAGAAAGGTTCAACTCTGTTAGTTGAGGACACACATCACAAAGAAGTTTCTGAGAATGCTTCTGTCTAGATTTTATATGAAGATATTCCCGTTTCCAATGAAATCTTCACAGTTATGCAAATATCCACTTGAAGATTCTACAAAAAGAGTGTTTCCAAACTGCTGTAGCAAAAGAAATGTTGAACTCTGTTAGTTGAGGACAAACATCACAAAGAAGTTTCTGAGAATGCTTCTGTCTAGATTTTAGATGGAGATATTCCCGTTTCCAACGAAATCATCACAGTTAAACAAATATCCACTTGCAGATTCTACAAAAAGAGTGTTTCCAAACTGCTCTATCCAAAGAAAGGTTCAACTCTGTTAGTTGAGGACACACATCACAAAGAAGTTTCTGAGAATGCTTCTGTCTAGATTTTAAATGAAGATATTCCCATTTCCAACGAAATCCTCAGAGCTGTCCCAATATCCACTTACAGATTCTACAAAAAGAGTGTTTCCAAACTGCTGTATCAAAAGAAAGGTTCAACTCTGTTAGTTGAGGACACTCATCACAAAGAAGTTTCTGAGAATGCTTCTGTCTAGATTTTATATGAAGATTTTCCCGTTTCCAATGAAATCTTCACAGTTATCCAAACATCGACTTGCAGATTCTACAAAAAGAGTGTTTCCAAACTGCTCTATCAAAAGAAAGTATCAACTCTGTTAGTTGAGGACACACATGCCAAATAAGTTTCGGAGAATGCTTCTGTGTAGATTTAATGGGGAGATATTTCGTTTTTCACCATAGGCCCGAATGCGCTCGAAATGTCCACTTCCAGACACTACAGAAAGAGGGTTTCCAACCTGCTCAATGAAAGGGAATGTTCAGCTCCGTGAGTTGAATGTAGATATCACAAAGTAGTTTCTGACAGTGCTTCTGTCTAGATTTCAGATGAAGATATTCCCGTTTCCAATGAAATCGTTAGAACTATCTAGATATCCACTTACAGATTCTACAAAAAGAGTGTTTCCAAACTGCTCTATCCAAAGAAAGGTTCAACTCTGTTAGTTGAGGACACACATCAGAAAGAAGTTTCTGAGAATGCTTCTGTCTAGATTTTAAATGAAGATATTCCCGTTTCCAACGAAATCCTCAGAGCTGTCCCAATATCCACTTACAGATTCTACAAAAAGAGTGTTTCCAAACTGCTGTATCAAAAGAAAGGTTCAACTCTGTTAGTTGAGGACACACATCACAAAGAAGTTTCTGAGAATGCTTCTGTCTAGATTTTACATGAAGATATTCCCGTTTCCTATGAAATCTTCACATCTTTCCAAATATCCACTTGCAGATTCTACAAAAAGAGTGTTTCCAAACTGCTGTATCAAAAGAAAGGTTCAACTCTCTTAGTTGAGGACACACATCCCAAATAAGTTTCTGAGAAATCCTCTGTCTCGTTTTTATGGGAAGATACTTCCTTTTTCACCGTAGGCCTGAAAGCGCTCGAAATGTCCACTTGCAGATACTGCAGAAAGAGTGTTTCAAACCTGCTCTATGAAACGGAATGTTCAGCTCTGAGGCTTGAATGCAGATATCACAAAGTAGTTTCTGACAGTGCTTCTGTCTAGATTTTAGAAGATATTCAGGTTTCCAATGAAATCGTTAGAACTATCTTGATATCCACATACAGATTCCACAAAAAGAGTGTTTCCAAACTGCTCTATAAAAAGAAAGTTTCATCTCTATTAGTTGAGGACACTCATCACAAAGAAGTTTCTGAGAATGCTTCTGTCTAGATTTTATATGAAGATATTCCCGTTTCCAACGAAATCTTCACAGTTACCCAAATATCGACTTGCAGATTCTACAAAAAGAGTGTTTCCAAACTGCTCTATCAAAAGAAAGTTTCAACTCTGTTAGTTGAGGACACACATGACAAATAAGTTTCGGAGAATGCTTCTGTGTAGATTTAATGGGGAGATATTTCGTTTTTCACCATAGGCCCGAATGCGCTCGAAATGTCCACTTCCAGACACTACAGAAAGAGGGTTGCCAACCTGCTCTATGAAAGGGAATGTTCAGCTCCGTGAATTGAATGCAGATTTCACAAAGTAGTTTCTGACAGTGCTTCTGTCTAGATTTCAGATGAAGATATTCCCGTTTCCCATGAAATCGTTAGAACTATCTAGATATCCACTTACAGATTCTACAAAAAGAGTGTTTCGAAAGTGCTCTGTCAAAAGAAAGGTTCAACTCTGTTAGTTGAGGACACTCATCACGAAGAAGTTTCTGAGAATGCTCTTGTCAAGATTTTATATGGAGATATTCCCGTTTCCTATGAAATCTTCACAGTTATCCAAATATCCACTTGAAGATTCTACAAAAAGAGTGTTTCCAAACTGCTGTAGCAAAAGAAATGTTGAACTCTGTTAGTTGAGGACAAACATCACAAAGAAGTTTCTGAGAATGCTTCTGTCAAGATTTTATATGAAGATATTACCGTTTCCAACGAAATCTTCACAGTTATCCAAATATCCACTTGCAGATTCTACAAAAAGAGTGTTTCCAAACTGCTATATCAAAAGAAATGATCAAGTCTGTTAGTGGAGTAAACTCATCCTAAATAAGTTTCTTAGAATGCTTCTGTCTAGATTTTATGGGATGATACTTCCTTTTTCACCATAGGCCTGAAAGCGCTCGAAATGTCCACTTCCAGATACTACAGAAAGACTGTTTCAAACCTACTCTATGAAAGGGAATGTTCAGCTCTGTGACTTGAATGCAGATATCACAAAGTAGTTTCTGACAGCCCTTCTGTCTAGATTTTAGATGAAGATATTCCCGTTTCCAACGAAATCATCACAGTTATCCAAATATCCACTTACAGATTCTACAAAAACAGTTTCCAAACTGCTGTATCCAAAGAAAGGTTCAACTCTGTTAGTTGAGGAAACACATCACAAAGAAGTTTCTGAGAATGCTTCTGTCTAGATTTTATATGAAGATATTCCCGTTTCCAATGAAATCTTCACAGTTAGGCAAATATCCACTTGAAGATTCTACAAAAAGAGTGTTTCCAAACTGCTGTAGCAAAAGAAATGTTGAACTCTGTTAGTTGAGGACAAACATCACAAAGAAGTTTCTGAGAATGCTTCTGTCTAGATTTTAGATGAAGATATTCCCGTTTCCAACGAAATCCTCAGAGCTCTCCCAATATCCACTTACAGATTCTACAAAAAGAGTGTTTCCAAACTGCTGTAGCAAAAGAAAGGTTCAACTCTGTTAGTTGAGGACACACATCACAAAGAAGTTTCTGAGAATGCTTCTGTCTAGATTTTACATGAAGATATTCCCGTTTCCTATGAAATCTTCACAGCTTTCCAAATATCCACTTGCAGATTCTACAAAAAGAGTGTTTCCAAACTGCTGTATCAAAAGAAAGGTTCAACTCTCTTAGTTGAGGACACACATCCCAAATAAGTTTCTGAGAAATCTTCTGTCTCGTTTTTATGGGAGGATACTTCCTTTTTCACCGTAGGCCTGAAAGCGCACGAAATGTCCACTTGCAGATACTGCAGAAAGAGTGTTTCAAACCTGCTCTATGAAACGGAATGTTCAGCTCTGAGGCTTGAATGCAGATATCACAAAGTAGTTTCTGACAGTGCTTCTGTCTAGATTTCAGAAGAAGATATTCCCGTTTCCAATGAAATCGTTAGAACTATCTTGATATCCACATACAGATTCTACAAAAAGAGTGTTTCCAAACTGCTCTAGAAAAAGAAAGGTTCAACTCTGTTAGTTGAGGACACTCATCACAAAGAAGTTTCTGAGAATGCTTCTGTCTAGATTTTATATGAAGATATTCCCGTTTCCAACGAAATCTTCACAGTTATCCAAACATCGACTTGCAGATTCTACAAAAAGAGTGTTTCCAAACTGCTCTATCAAAAGAAAGTTTCAACTCTGTTAGTTGAGGACACACATCCCAAATAAGTTTCTGAGAACGCTTCTGTGTAGATTTAAAGGGGAGATATTTCGTTTTTCACCATAGGCCCGAATGCGCTCGAAATGTCCACTTCCAGACACTACAGAATGAGGGTTTCCAACCTGCTCTATGAAAGGGAATGTTCACCTCTGTGACTTGAATGCAGATATCACAAAGTAGTTTCTGACAGTGCTTCTGTCTAGAATTTAGATGAAGATATTCCCGTTTCCAACGAAATCCTTAGGACTATCTAGATATCCAATTACAGATTCCACAAAAAGAGTGTTTCCAAACTGCTCTATTAAAAGAAAGGTTCAACTCTGTAAGTTGAGGACACTCATCACAAAGAAGTTTCTGAGAATGCTTTTGTAAAGGTTTTATATGAAGATATTCCCGTTTCCTATGAAATCTTCACAGTTATCCAAATATCCACTTGAAGATTCTACCAAAAGAGTGTTTCCAAACTGCTGTAGCAAAAGAAATGTTGAACTCTGTTAGTTGAGGACAAACATCACAAAGAAGTTTCTGAGAATGCTTCTGTCAAGATTTTATATGAAGATATTACCGTTTCCAACGAAACCTTTACGGTTATCCAAATATCCACTTGCAGATTCTACAAAAAGAGTGTTTCCAAACTGCTATATCAAAAGAAATGATCAAGTCTGTTAGTGGAGTAAACTCATCCCAAATATGTTTCTTAGAATGCTTTTGTCTAGATTTTATGGGATGATATTTCCTTTTTCACCATAGGCCTGAAAGCGCTCGAAAAGTCCACTTCCAGATACTACAAAAAGACTGTTTCAAACCTACTCTATGAAAGGGAATGTTCAGCTCTGTGACTTGAATGCAGATATCACAAAGTAGTTTCTGACAGCCCTTCTGTCTAGATTTTAGATGAAGATATTCCCGTTTCCAACGAAATCATCACAGTTATCCAAATATCCACTTATAGATTCTACAAAAACAGTGTTTCCACACTGCTGTATCCAAAGAAAGGTTCAACTCTGTTAGTTGAGGACACACATCACAAAGAAGTTTCTGAGAATGCTTCTGTCTAGATTTTATATGAAGATATTCCCGTTTCCAATGAAATCTTCACAGTTATGCAAATATCCACTTGAAGATTCTACAAAAAGAGTGTTTCCAAACTGCTGTAGCAAAAGAAATGTTGAACTCTGTTAGTTGAGGACAAACATCACAAAGAAGTTTCTGAGAATGCTTCTGTCTAGATTTTAGATGGAGATATTCCCGTTTCCAACGAAATCATCACAGTTAAACAAATATCCACTTGCAGATTCTACAAAAAGAGTGTTTCCAAACTGCTCTATCCAAAGAAAGGTTCAACTCTGTTAGTTGAGGACACACATCACAAAGAAGTTTCTGAGAATGCTTCTGTCTAGATTTTAAATGAAGATATTCCCATTTCCAACGAAATCCTCAGAGCTGTCCCAATATCCACTTACAGATTCTACAAAAAGAGTGTTTCCAAACTGCTGTATCAAAAGAAATGTTCAACTCTGTTTGTGGAGGACACACATCACAAAGAAGTTTCTGAGAATGCTTCTGTCTAGATTTTACATGAAGATATTCCCGTTTCCTATGAAATCTTCACAGCTTTCCAAATATCCACTTGCAGATTCTACAAAAAGAGTGTTTCCAAACTGCTGTATCCAAAGAAAGGTTCATCTCTGTTAGTTGAGGACACACATCACAAAGAAGTTTCTGAGAATGCTTCTGTCTAGATTTTAAACGAAGATATTGCCGTTTCCAACGAAATCGTTAGGACTATCTAGATATCCAATTACACATTCCACAAAAAGAGTGTTTCCAAACTGCTCTATCAAAAGAAAGGTGCAACTCTGTTAGTTGAGGACACTCATCACAAAGACGTTTCTGAGAATGCTTCTGTCTAGATTTTATATGAAGATATTCCCGTTTCCAACGAAATCTTCATGGTTATCCAAACATCGACTTCCAGATTATACAAAAAGATTGTTTCCAAACTGCTCTATCAAAAGAAAGGTATAATTCTGTTAGTTGAGGACACACATCCCAAATAAGTTTCTGAGGATGCTTCTGTCTAGATTTTATGGGAAGATATTTCGTTTTTTACCATAGGCCCGAAAGCGCTCGAAATGTCCACTTCCAGACACTACAGAAAGAGGGTTTCAAACCTGCTATATGAAAGGGAATGTTCAGCTCTGTGACTTAAATGCAGATATCACAAAGTAGTTTCTGAAAGTGCTTCTGTCTAGATTTCAGATGAAGATATTCCCGTTTCCAATGAAATCATTAGAACTATCTAGATATCCACTTACAGATTCTACAAAAAGAGTGTTTCCAAAGTGCTCTGTCAAAAGAAAGGTTCAACTCTGTTAGTTGAGGACACTCCTCACAAAGAAGTTTCTGAGAATGCTTCTGTCTAGATTTTATATGAAGATATTCCCGTTTCCAACGAAATCTTCACAGTTATCCAAATATCCACTTGAAGATTCTACAAAAAGAGTGTTTCCAAACTGCTGTAGCAAGAGTAATTTTGCGCTCTGTTAGTTGAGGACACACATCACAAAGAAGTTTCTGAGAATGCTTCTGTCTAGGTTTTATACGAAGATATTACCGTTTCCAACGAAATCTTCACAGTTATCCAAATATCCACTTGCAGAATCTACAAAAAGAGTGTTTCCAAACTGCTATATCAAAAGAAAGGATCAACTCTGTTAGTTGAGGAAACACATCCCAAATAAGTTTCTGAGAATGCTTCTGTCTAGATTTTATGGGATGATATTTCCTTTTTCACCATAGGCCTGAAATCGCTCGAAATGTCCACTTCCAGATACTACAGAAAGACTGTTTCAAACCTACTCTATGAATGGAAATGTTCAGCTCTGTGACTTGCATGCAGATATCGCAAAGTAGTTTCAGACAGCGCTTCTGTCTAGATTTTAGATGAAGGTATTCCCGTTTCCAACGAAATCATCACAGTTATCCAAATATCCACTTACATATTCTACAAAAAGAGTGTTTCCAAACTGCTCTATCCAAAGAAAGGTTCAACTCTGTTAGTTGAGGACACACATCACAAAGAAGTTTCTGAGAATGCTTCTGTCTAGATTTTAAATGAAGATATTCCCATTTCCAATGAAATCCTCATAGCAAACCCATTATAAACTTACAGATTCTACAAAAAGAGTGATTCCAAATTGCTGTATCAAAAGAAAGGTTGAACTCTGTTAGTTCAGGACACACATCACAAAGAAGTTTCTGAGAATGCTTCTGTCTAGATTTTACATGAAGACATTCCCGTTTCCTACGAAATCTTCACAACTTTCCAAATATCCTCTTGCAGATTCTACAAAAAGAGTGTTTCCAAACTGCTGTATCAAAAGAAAGGTTCAGCTCTCTTAGTTGACGACACACATCCCAAATAAGATTCTGAGAAAGCCTCTGTCTCGTTTTTATGGGAAGATACTTCCTTTTTCACCGTAGGCCTGAAAGCGCTCCAAATGTCCACTTCCAGATACTGCAGAAAGAGTTTTTCAAACCTGCTCTATGAAACGGAATGTTCAGCTCTGAGGCTTGAATGCAGATATCACAAAGTAGTTTCTGACAGTGCTTCTGTCTAGATTTTAGAAGAAGATATTCCCGTTTCCAATGAAATCGTTAGAACTATCTTGATATCCACATACAGATTCTACAAAAAGAGTTTTTCCAAACTGCTCTATAAAAAAAAAGGTTCAACTCTGTTAGTTGAGGTCACTCATCACAAAGAAGTTTCTGAGAATGCTTCTGTCTAGATTTTATATGAAGATTTTCCCGTTTCCAATGAAATCTTCACAGTTATCAAAACATCGACTTGCAGATTCTACAAAAAGAGTGTTTCCAAACTGCTCTATCAAAAGAAAGTATCAACTCTGTTAGTTGAGGACACACATGCCAAATAAGTTTCGGAGAATGCTTCTGTGTAGATTTAATGGGGAGATATTTCGTTTTTCACCATAGGCCCGAATGCGCTCGAAATGTCCACTTCCAGACACTACAGAAAGAGGGTTTCCAACCTGCTCTATGAAAGGGAATGTTCAGCTCCGTGAGTTGAATATAGATATCACAAAGTAGTTTCTGACAGTGCTTCTGTCTAGATTTCAGATGAAGATATACCCGTTTCCCATGAAATCGTTAGAACTATCTAGATATCCACTTACAGATTCTACAAAAAGAGTGTTTCGAAAGTGCTCTGTCAAAAGAAAGGTTCAACTCTGTTAGTTGAGGACACACATCACAAAGAAGTTTCTGAGAATGCTTCTGTCTAGATTTTATATGAAGATATTCCCGTTTCCAATGAAATCTTCACAGTTATGCAAATATCCACTTGAAGATTCTACAAAAAGAGTGTTTCCAAACTGCTGTAGCAAAAGAAATGTTGAACTCTGTTAGTTGAGGACAAACATCACAAAGAAGTTTCTGAGAATGCTTCTGTCTAGATTTTAGATGAAGATATTCCCGTTTCCAACAAAATCATCACAGTTAAACAAATATCCACTTACAGATTCTACAAAAAGAGTGTTTCCAAACTGCTCTATCCAAAGAATGGTTCAACTCTGTTAGTTGAGGACACACATCACAAAGAAGTTTCTGAGAATGCTTCTGTCTAGATTTTAAATGAAGATATTCCCGTTTCCAACGAAATCCTCAGAGCTGTCCCAATATCCACTTACAGATTCTACAAAAAGAGTGTTTCCAAACTGCTGTATCAAAAGAAAGGTTCAACTCTGTTAGTTGAGGACACACATCACAAAGAAGTTTCTGAGAATGCTTCTGTCTAGATTTTACATGAAGATATTCCCGTTTCCTATGAAATCTTCACATCTTTCCAAATATCCACTTGCAGATTCTACAAAAAGAGTGTTTCCAAACTGCTGTATCTAAAGAAAGGTTCAACTCTCTTAGTTGAGGACACACATCCCAAATAAGTTTCTGAGAAATCCTCTGTCTCGTTTTTATGGGAAGATACTTCCTTTTTCACCGTAGGCCTGAAAGCGCTCGAAATGTCCACTTGCAGATACTGCAGAAAGAGTGTTTCAAACCTGCTCTATGAAACGGAATGTTCAGCTCTGAGGCTTGAATGCAGATATCACAAAGTAGTTTCTGACAGTGCTTCTGTCTAGATTTTAGAAGATATTCAGGTTTCCAATGAAATCTTTAGAACTATCTTGATATCCACATACAGATTCTACAAAAAGAGTGTTTCCAAACTGCTCTATAAAAAGAAAGTTTCATCTCTATTAGTTGAGGACACTCATCACAAAGTAGTTTCTGAGAATGCTTCTGTCTAGATTTTATATGAAGATATTCCCGTTTCCAACGAAATCTTCACAGTTATCCAAATATCGACTTGCAGATTCTACAAAAAGAGTGTTTCCAAACTGCTCTATCAAAAGAAAGTTTCAACTCTGTTAGTTGAGGACACACATGACAAATAAGTTTCGGAGAATGCTTCTGTGTAGATTTAATGGGGAGATATTTCGTTTTTCACCATAGGCCCGAATGCGCTCGAAATGTCCACTTCCAGACACTACAGAAAGAGGGTTGCCAACCTGCTCTATGAAAGGGAATGTTCAGCTCCGTGAATTGAATGCAGATTTCACAAAGTAGTTTCTGACAGTGCTTCTGTCTAGATTTCAGATGAAGATATTCCCGTTTCCCATGAAATCGTTAGAACTATCTAGATATCCACTTACAGATTCTACAAAAAGAGTGTTTCGAAAGTGCTCTGTCAAAAGAAAGGTTCAACTCTGTTAGTTGAGGACACTCATCACGAAGAAGTTTCTGAGAATGCTTTTGTCAAGATTTTATATGAAGATATTCCCGTTTCCTATGAAATCTTCACAGTTATCCAAATATCCACTTGAAGATTCTACAAAAAGAGTGTTTCCAAACTGCTGTAGCAAAAGAAATGTAGAACTCTGTTAGTTGAGGACAAACATCACAAAGAAGTTTCTGAGAATGCTTCTGTCAAGATTTTATATGAAGATATTACCGTTTCCAACGAAATCTTCACAGTTATCCAAATATCCACTTGCAGATTCTACAAAAAGAGTGTTTCCAAACTGCTATATCAAAAGAAATGATCAAGTCTGTTAGTGGAGTAAACTCATCCTAAATAAGTTTCTTAGAATGCTTCTGTCTAGATTTTATGGGATGATACTTCCTTTTTCACCATAGGCCTGAAAGCGCTCGAAATGTCCACTTCCAGATACTACAGAAAGACTGTTTCAAACCTACTCTATGAAAGGGAATGTTCAGCTCTGTGACTTGAATGCAGATATCACAAAGTAGTTTCTGACAGCCCTTCTGTCTAGATTTTAGATGAAGATATTCCCGTTTCCAACGAAATCATCACAGTTATCCAAATATCCACTTACAGATTCTACAAAAACAGTTTCCAAACTGCTGTATCCAAAGAAAGGTTCAACTCTGTTAGTTGAGGAAACACATCACAAAGAAGTTTCTGAGAATGCTTCTGTCTAGATTTTATATGAAGATATTCCCGTTTCCAATGAAATCTTCACAGTTATGCAAATATCCACTTGAAGATTCTACAAAAAGAGTGTTTCCAAACTGCTGTAGCAAAAGAAATGTTGAACTCTGTTAGTTGAGGACAAACATCACAAAGAAGTTTCTGAGAATGCTTCTGTCTAGATTTTAGATGGAGATATTCCCGTTTCCAACGAAATCATCACAGTTAAACAAATATCCACTTGCAGATTCTACAAAAAGAGTGTTTCCAAACTGCTCTATCCAAAGAAAGGTTCAACTCTGTTAGTTGAGGACACACATCACAAAGAAGTTTCTGAGAATGCTTCTGTCTAGATTTTAAATGAAGATATTCCCATTTCCAACGAAATCCTCAGAGCTGTCCCAATATCCACTTACAGATTCTACAAAAAGAGTGTTTCCAAACTGCTGTATCAAAAGAAATGTTCAACTCTGTTTGTGGAGGACACACATCACAAAGAAGTTTCTGAGAATGCTTCTGTCTAGATTTTACATGAAGATATTCCCGTTTCCTATGAAATCTTCACAGCTTTCCAAATATCCACTTGCAGATTCTACAAAAAGAGTGTTTCCAAACTGCTGTATCCAAAGAAAGGTTCATCTCTGTTAGTTGAGGACACACATCACAAAGAAGTTTCTGAGAATGCTTCTGTCTAGATTTTAAACGAAGATATTGCCGTTTCCAACGAAATCGTTAGGACTATCTAGATATCCAATTACACATTCCACAAAAAGAGTGTTTCCAAACTGCTCTATCAAAAGAAAGGTGCAACTCTGTTAGTTGAGGACACTCATCACAAAGACGTTTCTGAGAATGCTTCTGTCTAGATTTTATATGAAGATATTCCCGTTTCCAACGAAATCTTCATGGTTATCCAAACATCGACTTCCAGATTATACAAAAAGATTGTTTCCAAACTGCTCTATCAAAAGAAAGGTATAATTCTGTTAGTTGAGGACACACATCCCAAATAAGTTTCTGAGGATGCTTCTGTCTAGATTTTATGGGAAGATATTTCGTTTTTTACCATAGGCCCGAAAGCGCTCGAAATGTCCACTTCCAGACACTACAGAAAGAGGGTTTCAAACCTGCTATATGAAAGGGAATGTTCAGCTCTGTGACTTAAATGCAGATATCACAAAGTAGTTTCTGAAAGTGCTTCTGTCTAGATTTCAGATGAAGATATTCCCGTTTCCAATGAAATCATTAGAACTATCTAGATATCCACTTACAGATTCTACAAAAAGAGTGTTTCCAAAGTGCTCTGTCAAAAGAAAGGTTCAACTCTGTTAGTTGAGGACACTCCTCAAAAAGAAGTTTCTGAGAATGCTTCTGTCTAGATTTTATATGAAGATATTCCCGTTTCCAACGAAATCTTCACAGTTATCCAAATATCCACTTGAAGATTCTACAAAAAGAGTGTTTCCAAACTGCTGTAGCAAGAGTAATTTTGCGCTCTGTTAGTTGAGGACACACATCACAAAGAAGTTTCTGAGAATGCTTCTGTCTAGGTTTTATACGAAGATATTACCGTTTCCAACGAAATCTTCACAGTTATCCAAATATCCACTTGCAGAATCTACAAAAAGAGTGTTTCCAAACTGCTATATCAAAAGAAAGGATCAACTCTGTTAGTTGAGGAAACACATCCCAAATAAGTTTCTGAGAATGCTTCTGTCTAGATTTTATGGGATGATATTTCCTTTTTCACCATAGGCCTGAAATCGCTCGAAATGTCCACTTCCAGATACTACAGAAAGACTGTTTCAAACCTACTCTATGAATGGAAATGTTCAGCTCTGTGACTTGAATGCAGATATCGCAAAGTAGTTTCAGACAGCGCTTCTGTCTAGATTTTAGATGAAGGTATTCCCGTTTCCAACGAAATCATCACAGTTATCCAAATATCCACTTACATATTCTACAAAAAGAGTGTTTCCAAACTGCTCTATCCAAAGAAAGGTTCAACTCTGTTAGTTGAGGACACACATCACAAAGAAGTTTCTGAGAATGCTTCTGTCTAGATTTTAAATGAAGATATTCCCATTTCCAATGAAATCATCATAGCAAACCCATTATAAACTTACAGATTCTACAAAAAGAGTGATTCCAAATTGCTGTATCAAAAGAAAGGTTGAACTCTGTTAGTTCAGGACACACATCACAAAGAAGTTTCTGAGAATGCTTCTGTCTAGATTTTACATGAAGACATTCCCGTTTCCTACAAAATCTTCACAACTTTCCAAATATCCTCTTGCAGATTCTACAAAAAGAGTGTTTCCAAACTGCTGTATCAAAAGAAAGGTTCAGCTCTCTTAGTTGACGACACACATCCCAAATAAGATTCTGAGAAAGCCTCTGTCTCGTTTTTATGGGAAGATACTTCCTTTTTCACCGTAGGCCTGAAAGCGCTCGAAATGTCCACTTCCAGATACTGCAGAAAGAGTTTTTCAAACCTGCTCTATGAAACGGAATGTTCAGCTCTGAGGCTTGAATGCAGATATCACAAAGTAGTTTCTGACAGTGCTTCTGTCTAGATTTCAGAAGAAGATATTCCCGTTTCCAATGAAATCGTTAGAACTATCTTGATATCCACATACAGATTCTACAAAAAGAGTTTTTCCAAACTGCTCTATAAAAAAAAAGGTTCAACTCTGTTAGTTGAGGTCACTCATCACAAAGAAGTTTCTGAGAATGCTTCTGTCTAGATTTTATATGAAGATTTTCCCGTTTCCAATGAAATCTTCACAGTTATCAAAACATCGACTTGCAGATTCTACAAAAAGAGTGTTTCCAAACTGCTCTATCAAAAGAAAGTATCAACTCTGTTAGTTGAGGACACACATGCCAAATAAGTTTCGGAGAATGCTTCTGTGTAGATTTAATGGGGAGATATTTCGTTTTTCACCATAGGCCCGAATGCGCTCGAAATGTCCACTTCCAGACACTACAGAAAGAGGGTTTCCAACCTGCTCTATGAAAGCGAATGTTCAGCTCCGTGAGTTGAATATACATATCACAAAGTAGTTTCTGACAGTGCTTCTGTCTAGATTTCAGATGAAGATATACCCGTTTCCCATGAAATCGTTAGAACTATCTAGATATCCACTTACAGATTCTACAAAAAGAGTGTTTCGAAAGTGCTCTGTCAAAAGAAAGGTTCAACTCTGTTAGTTGAGGACACACATCACAAAGAAGTTTCTGAGAATGCTTCTGTCTAGATTTTATATGAAGATATTCCCGTTTCCAATGAAATCTTCACAGTTATGCAAATATCCACTTGAAGATTCTACAAAAAGAGTGTTTCCAAACTGCTGTAGCAAAAGAAATGTTGAACTCTGTTAGTTGAGGACAAACATCACAAAGAAGTTTCTGAGAATGCTTCTGTCTAGATTTTAGATGAAGATATTCCCGTTTCCAACAAAATCATCACAGTTAAACAAATATCCACTTACAGATTCTACAAAAAGAGTGTTTCCAAACTGCTCTATCCAAAGAATGGTTCAACTCTGTTAGTTGAGGACACACATCACAAAGAAGTTTCTGAGAATGCTTCTGTCTAGATTTTAAATGAAGATATTCCCGTTTCCAACGAAATCCTCAGAGCTGTCCCAATATCCACTTACAGATTCTACAAAAAGAGTGTTTCCAAACTGCTGTATCAAAAGAAAGGTTCAACTCTGTTAGTTGAGGACACACATCACAAAGAAGTTTCTGAGAATGCTTCTGTCTAGATTTTACATGAAGATATTCCCGTTTCCTATGAAATCTTCACATCTTTCCAAATATCCACTTGCAGATTCTACAAAAAGAGTGTTTCCAAACTGCTGTATCAAAAGAAAGGTTCAACTCTCTTAGTTGAGGACACACATCCCAAATAACTTTCTGAGAAATCCTCTGTCTCGTTTTTATGGGAAGATACTTCCTTTTTCACCGTAGGCCTGAAAGCGCTCGAAATGTCCACTTGCAGATACTGCAGAAAGAGTGTTTCAAACCTGCTCTATGAAACGGAATGTTCAGCTCTGAGGCTTGAATGCAGATATCACAAAGTAGTCTCTGACAGTGCTTCTGTCTAGATTTTAGAAGATATTCAGGTTTCCAATGAAATCGTTAGAACTATCTTGATATCCACATACAGATTCTACAAAAAGAGTGTTTCCAAACTGCTCTATAAAAAGAAAGTTTCATCTCTATTAGTTGAGGACACTCATCACAAAGAAGTTTCTGAGAATGCTTCTGTCTAGATTTTATATGAAGATATTCCCGTTTCCAACGAAATCTTCACAGTTATCCAAATATCGATTGCAGATTCTACAAAAAGAGTGTTTCCAAACTGCTCTATCAAAAGAAAGTTTCAACTCTGTTAGTTGAGGACACACATGACAAATAAGTTTCGGAGAATGCTTCTGTGTAGATTTAATGGGGAGATATTTCGTTTTTCACCATAGGCCCGAATGCGCTCGAAATGTCCACTTCCAGACACTACAGAAAGAGGGTTGCCAACCTGCTCTATGAAAGGGAATGTTCAGCTCCGTGAATTGAATGCAGATTTCACAAAGTAGTTTCTGACAGTGCTTCTGTCTAGATTTCAGATGAAGATATTCCCGTTTCCCATGAAATCGTTAGAACTATCTAGATATCCACTTACAGATTCTACAAAAAGAGTGTTTCGAAAGTGCTCTGTCAAAAGAAAGGTTCAACTCTGTTAGTTGAGGACACTCATCACGAAGAAGTTTCTGAGAATGCTTTTGTCAAGATTTTATATGAAGATATTCCCGTTTCCTATGAAATCTTCACAGTTATCCAAATATCCACTTGAAGATTCTACAAAAAGAGTGTTTCCAAACTGCTGTAGCAAGAGAAATGTTGAACTCTGTTAGTTGAGGACAAACATCACAAAGAAGTTTCTGAGAATGCTTCTGTCAAGATTTTATATGAAGATATTACCGTTTCCAACGAAATCTTTACAGTTATCCAAATATCCACTTGCAGATTCTACAAAAAGAGTGTTTCCAAACTGCTATATCAAAAGAAATGATCAAGTCTGTTAGTGGAGTAAACTCATCCTAAATAAGTTTCTTAGAATGCTTCTGTCTAGATTTTATGGGATGATACTTCTTTTTCACCATAGGCCTGAAAGCGCTCGAAATGTCCACTTCCAGATACTACAGAAAGACTGTTTCAAACCTACTCTATGAAAGGGAATGTTCAGCTCTGTGACTTGAATGCAGATATCACAAAGTAGTTTCTGACAGCCCTTCTGTCTAGATTTTAGATGAAGATATTCCCGTTTCCAACGAAATCATCACAGTTATCCAAATATCCACTTACAGATTCTACAAAAACAGTTTCCAAACTGCTGTATCCAAAGAAAGGTTCAACTCTGTTAGTTGAGGAAACACATCACAAAGAAGTTTCTGAGAATGCTTCTGTCTAGATTTTATATGAAGATATTCCCGTTTCCAATGAAATCTTCACAGTTAGGCAAATATCCACTTGAAGATTCTACAAAAAGAGTGTTTCCAAACTGCTGTAGCAAAAGAAATGTTGAACTCTGTTAGTTGAGGACAAACATCACAAAGAAGTTTCTGAGAATGCTTCTGTCTAGATTTTAGATGAAGATATTCCCGTTTCCAACGAAATCCTCAGAGCTCTCCCAATATCCACTTACAGATTCTACAAAAAGAGTGTTTCCAAACTGCTGTAGCAAAAGAAAGGTTCAACTCTGTTAGTTGAGGACACACATCACAAAGAAGTTTCTGAGAATGCTTCTGTCTAGATTTTACATGAAGATATTCCCGTTTCCTATGAAATCTTCACAGCTTTCCAAGTATCCACTTGCAGATTCTACAAAAAGAGTGTTTCCAAACTGCTGTATCAAAAGAAAGGTTCAACTCTCTTAGTTGAGGACACACATCCCAAATAAGTTTCTGAGAAATCTTCTGTCTCGTTTTTATGGGAGGATACTTCCTTTTTCACCGTAGGCCTGAAAGCGCTCGAAATGTCCACTTGCAGATACTGCAGAAAGAGTGTTTCAAACCTGCTCTATGAAACGGAATGTTCAGCTCTGAGGCTTGAATGCAGATATCACAAAGTAGTTTCTGACAGTGCTTCTGTCTAGATTTCAGAAGAAGATATTCCCGTTTCCAATGAAATCGTTAGAACTATCTTGATATCCACATACAGATTCTACAAAAAGAGTGTTTCCAAACTGCTCTAGAAAAAGAAAGGTTCAACTCTGTTAGTTGAGGACACTCATCACAAAGAAGTTTCTGAGAATGCTTCTGTCTAGATTTTATATGAAGATATTCCCGTTTCCAACGAAATCTTCACAGTTATCCAAACATCGACTTGCAGATTCTACAAAAAGAGTGTTTCCAAACTGCTCTATCAAAAGAAAGTTTCAACTCTGTTAGTTGAGGACACACATCCCAAATAAGTTTCTGAGAACGCTTCTGTGTAGATTTAAAGGGGAGATATTTCGTTTTTCACCATAGGCCCGAATGCGCTCGAAATGTCCACTTCCAGACACTACAGAATGAGGGTTTCCAACCTGCTCTATGAAAGGGAATGTTCACCTCTGTGACTTGAATGCAGATATCACAAAGTAGTTTCTGACAGTGCTTCTGTCTAGAATTTAGATGAAGATATTCCCGTTTCCAACGAAATCCTTAGGACTATCTAGATATCCAATTACAGATTCCACAAAAAGAGTGTTTCCAAACTGCTCTATTAAAAGAAAGGTTCAACTCTGTAAGTTGAGGACACTCATCACAAAGAAGTTTCTGAGAATGCTTTTGTAAAGGTTTTATATGAAGATATTCCCGTTTCCTATGAAATCTTCACAGTTGTCCAAATATCCACTTGAAGATTCTACCAAAAGAGTGTTTCCAAACTGCTGTAGCAAAAGAAATGTTGAACTCTGTTAGTTGAGGACAAACATCACAAAGAAGTTTCTGAGAATGCTTCTGTCAAGATTTTATATGAAGATATTACCGTTTCCAACGAAATCTTTACGGTTATCCAAATATCCACTTGCAGATTCTACAAAAAGATTGTTTCCAAACTGCTATATCAAAAGAAATGATCAAGTCTGTTAGTGGAGTAAACTCATCCCAAATATGTTTCTTAGAATGCTTTTGTCTAGATTTTATGGGATGATATTTCCTTTTTCACCATAGGCCTGAAAGCGCTCGAAAAGTCCACTTCCAGATACTACAAAAAGACTGTTTCAAACCTACTCTATGAAAGGGAATGTTCAGCTCTGTGACTTGAATGCAGATATCACAAAGTAGTTTCTGACAGCCCTTCTGTCTAGATTTTAGATGAAGATATTCCCGTTTCCAACGAAATCATCACAGTTATCCAAATATCGACTTATAGATTCTACAAAAACAGTGTTTCCACACTGCTGTATCCAAAGAAAGGTTCAACTCTGTTAGTTGAGGACACACATCACAAAGAAGTTTCTGAGAATGCTTCTGTCTAGATTTTATATGAAGATATTCCCGTTTCCAATGAAATCTTCACAGTTATGCAAATATCCACTTGAAGATTCTACAAAAAGAGTGTTTCCAAACTGCTGTAGCAAAAGAAATGTTGAACTCTGTTAGTTGAGGACAAACATCACAAAGAAGTTTCTGAGAATGCTTCTGTCTAGATTTTAGATGGAGATATTCCCGTTTCCAACGAAATCATCACAGTTAAACAAATATCCACTTGCAGATTCTACAAAAAGAGTGTTTCCAAACTGCTCTATCCAAAGAAAGGTTCAACTCTGTTAGTTGAGGACACACATCACAAAGAAGTTTCTGAGAATGCTTCTGTCTAGATTTTAAATGAAGATTTTCCCATTTCCAACGAAATCCTCAGAGCTGTCCCAATATCCACTTACAGATTCTACAAAAAGAGTGTTTCCAAACTGCTGTATCAAAAGAAAGGTTCAACTCTGTTAGTTGAGGTCACTCATCACAAAGAAGTTTCTGAGAATGCTTCTGTCTAGATTTTATATGAAGATTTTCCCGTTTCCAATGAAATCTTCACAGTTATCCAAACATCGACTTGCAGATTCTACAAAAAGAGTGTTTCCAAACTGCTCTATCAAAAGAAAGTATCAACTCTGTTAGTTGAGGACACGCATGCCAAATAAGTTTCGGAGAATGCTTCTGTGTAGATTTAATGGGGAGATATTTCGTTTTTCACCATAGGCCCGAATGCGCTCGAAATGTCCTCTTCCAGACACTACAGAAAGAGGGTTTCCAACCTGCTCAATGAAAGGGAATGTTCAGCTCCGTGAGTTGAATGTAGATATCACAAAGTAGTTTCTGACAGTGCTTCTGTCTAGATTTCAGATGAAGATATTCCCGTTTCCAATGAAATCGTTAGAACTATCTAGATATCCACTTACAGATTCTACAAAAAGAGTGTTTCGAAAGTGCTCTGTCAAAAGAAAGGTTCAACTCTGTTAGTTGAGGACACTCATCACGAAGAAGTTTCTGAGAATGCTTTTGTCAAGATTTTATATGAAGGTATTCCCGTTTCCAACGAAATCTTCACAATTATCCAAATATCCACTTGAAGATTCTACAAAAAGAGTGTTTCCAAACTGCTGTAGCAAAAGAAATGTTGAACTCTGTTAGTTGAGGACAAACATCACAAAGAGGTTTCTGAGAAAGCTTCTGTCAAGATTTTATATGAAGATATTACCGTTTCCAACGAAATCTTTACAGTTATCCAAATATCCACTTGCAGATTCTACAAAAAGAGTGTTTCCAAACTGCCATATCAAAAGAAATGATCAAGTCTGTTAGTGGAGTAAACTCATCCTAAATAAGTTTCTTAGAATGCTTTTGTCTAGATTTTATGGGATGATAATTCCTTTTTCACCATAGGCCTGAAAGCGCTCGAAATGTCCACTTCCAGATACTACAGAAAGACTGTTTCAAACCTACTCTATGAAAGGGAATGTTCAGCTCTGTGACTTGAATGCAGATATCACAAAGTAGTTTCTGACAGCCCTTCTGTCTAGATTTTAGATGAAGATATTCCCGTTTCCAACGAAATCATGACAGTTATCCAAATATCCACTTACAGATTCTACAAAAACAGTGTTTCCAAACTGCTGTATCCAAAGAAAGGTTCAACTCTGTTAGTTGAGGACACACATCACAAAGAAGTTTCTGAGAATGCTTCTGTCTAGATTTTATATGAAGATATTCCCGTTTCCAATGAAATCTTCACAGTTATGCAAATATCCACTTGAAGATTCTACAAAAAGAGTGTTTCCAAACTGCTGTAGCAAAAGAAATGTTGAACTCTGTTAGTTGAGGACAAACATCACAAAGAAGTTTCTGAGAATGCTTCTGTCTAGATTTTAGATGAAGATATTCCCGTTTCCAACGAAATCATCACAGTTAAACAAATATCCACTTGCAGATTCTACAAAAAGAGTGTTTCCAAACTGCTCTATCCAAAGAAAGGTTCAACTCTGTTAGTTGAGGACACACATCAGAAAGAAGTTTCTGAGAATGCTTCTGTCTAGATTTTAAATGAAGATATTCCCGTTTCCAACGAAATCCTCAGAGCTGTCCCAATATCCACTTACAGATTCTACAAAAAGAGTGTTTCCAAACTGCTGTATCAAAAGAAAGGTTCAACTCTGTTAGTTGAGGACACACATCACAAAGAAGTTTCTGAGAATGCTTCTGTCTAGATTTTACATGAAGATATTCCCGTTTCCTATGAAATCTTCACATCTTTCCAAATATCCACTTGCAGATTCTACAAAAAGAGTGTTTCCAAACTGCTGTATCAAAAGAAAGGTTCAACTCTCTTAGTTGAGGACACACATCCCAAATAAGTTTCTGAGAAATCCTCTGTCTCGTTTTTATGGGAAGATACTTCCTTTTTCACCGTAGGCCTGAAAGCGCTCGAAATGTCCACTTGCAGATACTGCAGAAAGAGTGTTTCAAACCTGCTCTATGAAACGGAATGTTCAGCTCTGAGGCTTGAATGCAGATATCACAAAGTAGTTTCTGACAGTGCTTCTGTCTAGATTTTAGAAGATATTCAGGTTTCCAATGAAATCGTTAGAACTATCTTGATATCCACATACAGATTCTACAAAAAGAGTGTTTCCAAACTGCTCTATAAAAAGAAAGTTTCATCTCTATTAGTTGAGGACACTCATCACAAAGAAGTTTCTGAGAATGCTTCTGTCTAGATTTTATATGAAGATATTCCCGTTTCCAACGAAATCTTCACAGTTATCCAAATATCGACTTGCAGATTCTACAAAAAGAGTGTTTCCAAACTGCTCTATCAAAAGAAAGTTTCAACTCTGTTAGTTGAGGACACACATGACAAATAAGTTTCGGAGAATGCTTCTGTGTAGATTTAATGGGGAGATATTTCGTTTTTCACCATAGGCCCGAATGCGCTCGAAATGTCCACTTCCAGACACTACAGAAAGAGGGTTGCCAACCTGCTCTATGAAAGGGAATGTTCAGCTCCGTGAATTGAATGCAGATTTCACAAAGTAGTTTCTGACAGTGCTTCTGTCTAGATTTCAGATGAAGATATTCCCGTTTCCCATGAAATCGTTAGAACTATCTAGATATCCACTTACAGATTCTACAAAAAGAGTGTTTCGAAAGTGCTCTGTCAAAAGAAAGGTTCAACTCTGTTAGTTGAGGACACTCATCACGAAGAAGTTTCTGAGAATGCTCTTGTCAAGATTTTATATGGAGATATTCCCGTTTCCTATGAAATCTTCACAGTTATCCAAATATCCACTTGAAGATTCTACAAAAAGAGTGTTTCCAAACTGCTGTAGCAAAAGAAATGTTGAACTCCGTTAGTTGAGGACAAACATCACAAAGAAGTTTCTGAGAATGCTTCTGTCAAGATTTTATATGAAGATATTACCGTTTCCAACGAAATCTTCACAGTTATCCAAATATCCACTTGCAGATTCTACAAAAAGAGTGTTTCCAAACTGCTATATCAAAAGAAATGATCAAGTCTGTTAGTGGAGTAAACTCATCCTAAATAAGTTTCTTAGAATGCTTCTGTCTAGATTTTATGGGATGATACTTCCTTTTTCACCATAGGCCTGAAAGCGCTCGAAATGTCCACTTCCAGATACTACAGAAAGACTGTTTCAAACCTACTCTATGAAAGGGAATGTTCAGCTCTGTGACTTGAATGCAGATATCACAAAGTAGTTTCTGACAGCCCTTCTGTCTAGATCTTAGATGAAGATATTCCCGTTTCCAACGAAATCATCACAGTTATCCAAATATCCACTTACAGATTCTACAAAAACAGTTTCCAAACTGCTGTATCCAAAGAAAGGTTCAACTCTGTTAGTTGAGGAAACACATCACAAAGAAGTTTCTGAGAATGCTTCTGTCTAGATTTTATATGAAGATATTCCCGTTTCCAATGAAATCTTCACAGTTAGGCAAATATCCACTTGAAGATTCTACAAAAAGAGTGTTTCAAAACTGCTGTAGCAAAAGAAATGTTGAACTCTGTTAGTTGAGGACAAACATCACAAAGAAGTTTCTGAGAATGCTTCTGTCTAGATTTTATATGAAGATATTCCCGTTTCCAATGAAATCATTAGAACTATCTAGATATCCACTTACAGATTCTACAAAAAGAGTGTTTCCAAAGTGCTCTGTCAAAAGAAAGGTTCAACTCTGTTAGTTGAGGACACTCCTCACAAAGAAGTTTCTGAGAATGCTTCTGTCTAGATTTTATATGAAGATATTCCCGTTTCCAACGAAATCTTCACAGTTATCCAAATATCCACTTGAAGATTCTACAAAAAGAGTGTTTCCAAACTGCTGTAGCAAGAGTAATTTTGCGCTCTGTTAGTTGAGGACACACATCACAAAGAAGTTTCTGAGAATGCTTCTGTCTAGGTTTTATACGAAGATATTACCGTTTCCAACGAAATCTTCACAGTTATCCAAATATCCACTTGCAGAATCTACAAAAAGAGTGTTTCCAAACTGCTATATCAAAAGAAAGGATCAACTCTGTTAGTTGAGGAAACACATCCCAAATAAGTTTCTGAGAATGCTTCTGTCTAGATTTTATGGGATGATATTTCCTTTTTCACCATAGGCCTGAAATCGCTCGAAATGTCCACTTCCAGATACTACAGAAAGACTGTTTCAAACCTACTCTATGAATGGAAATGTTCAGCTCTGTGACTTGAATGCAGATATCGCAAAGTAGTTTCAGACAGCGCTTCTGTCTAGATTTTAGATGAAGGTATTCCCGTTTCCAACGAAATCATCACAGTTATCCAAATATCCACTTACATATTCTACAAAAAGAGTGTTTCCAAACTGCTCTATCCAAAGAAAGGTTCAACTCTGTTAGTTGAGGACACACATCACAAAGAAGTTTCTGAGAATGCTTCTGTCTAGATTTTAAATGAAGATATTCCCATTTCCAATGAAATCCTCATAGCAAACCCATTATAAACTTACAGATTCTACAAAAAGAGTGATTCCAAATTGCTGTATCAAAAGAAAGGTTGAACTCTGTTAGTTGAGGACAAACATCACAAAGAAGTTTCTGAGAATGCTTCTGTCTAGATTTTAGATGAAGATATTCCCGTTTCCAACGAAATCCTCAGAGCTCTCCCAATATCCACTTACAGATTCTACAAAAAGAGTGTTTCCAAACTGCTGTAGCAAAAGAAAGGTTCAACTCTGTTAGTTGAGGACACACATCACAAAGAAGTTTCTGAGAATGCTTCTGTCTAGATTTTACATGAAGATATTCCCGTTTCCTATGAAATCTTCACAGCTTTCCAAATATCCACTTGCAGATTCTACAAAAAGAGTGTTTCCAAACTGCTGTATCAAAAGAAAGGTTCAACTGTCTTAGTTGAGGACGCACATCCCAAATAAGTTTCTGAGAAATCTTCTGTCTCGTTTTTATGGGAGGATACTTCCTTTTTCACCGTAGGCCTGAAAGCGCTCGAAATGTCCACTTGCAGATACTGCAGAAAGAGTGTTTCAAACCTGCTCTATGAAACGGAATGTTCAGCTCTGAGGCTTGAATGCAGATATCACAAAGTAGTTTCTGACAGTGCTTCTGTCTAGATTTCAGAAGAAGATATTCCCGTTTCCAATGAAATCGTTAGAACTATCTTGATATCCACATACAGATTCTACAAAAAGAGTGTTTCCAAACTGCTCTAGAAAAAGAAAGGTTCAACTCTGTTAGTTGAGGACACTCATCACAAAGAAGTTTCTGAGAATGCTTCTGTCTAGATTTTATATGAAGATATTCCCGTTTCCAACGAAATCTTCACAGTTATCCAAACATCGACTTGCAGATTCTACAAAAAGAGTGTTTCCAAACTGCTCTATCAAAAGAAAGTTTCAACTCTGTTAGTTGAGAACACACATCCCAAATAAGTTTCTGAGAACGCTTCTGTGTAGATTTGAAGGGGAGATATTTCGTTTTTCACCATAGGCCCGAATGCGCTCGAAATGTCCACTTCCAGACACTACAGAATGAGGGTTTCCAACCTGCTCTATGAAAGGGAATGTTCACCTCTGTGACTTGAATGCAGATATCACAAAGTAGTTTCTGACAGTGCTTCTGTCTAGAATTTAGATGAAGATATTCCCGTTTCCAACGAAATCCTTAGGACTATCTAGATATCCAATTACAGATTCCACAAAAAGAGTGTTTCCAAACTGCTCTATTAAAAGAAAGGTTCAACTCTGTAAGTTGAGGACACTCATCACAAAGAAGTTTCTGAGAATGCTATTGTAAAGGTTTTATATGAAGATATTCCCGTTTCCTATGAAATCTTCACAGTTATCCAAATATCCACTTGAAGATTCTAACAAAAGAGTGTTTCCAAACTGCTGTAGCAAAAGAAATGTTGAACTCTGTTAGTTGAGGACAAACATCACAAAGAAGTTTCTGAGAATGCTTCTGTCAAGATTTTATATGAAGATATTACCGTTTCCAACGAAATCTTTACAGTTATCCAAATATCCACTTGCAGATTCTACAAAAAGAGTGTTTCCAAACTGCTATATCAAAAGAAATGATCAAGTCTGTTAGTGGAGTAAACTCATCCCAAATATGTTTCTTAGAATGCTTTTGTCTAGATTTTATGGGATGATATTTCCTTTTTCACCATAGGCCTGAAAGCGCTCGAAAAGTCCACTTCCAGATACTACAAAAAGACTGTTTCAAACCTACTCTATGAAAGGGAATGTTCAGCTCTGTGACTTGAATGCAGATATCACAAAGTAGTTTCTGACAGCCCTTCTGTCTAGATTTTAGATGAAGATATTCCCGTTTCCAACGAAATCATCACAGTTATCCAAATATCCACTTACAGATTCTACAAAAACAGTTTCCAAACTGCTGTATCCAAAGAAAGGTTCAACTCTGTTAGTTGAGGACACACATCACAAAGAAGTTTCTGAGAATGCTTCTGTCTAGATTTTATATGAAGATATTCCCGTTTCCAATGAAATCTTCACAGTTATGCAAATATCCACTTGAAGATTCTACAAAAAGAGTGTTTCCAAACTGCTGTAGCAAAAGAAATGTTGAACTCTGTTAGTTGAGGACAAACATCACAAAGAAGTTTCTGAGAATGCTTCTGTCTAGATTTTAGATGGAGATATTCCCGTTTCCAACGAAATCATCACAGTTAAACAAATATCCACTTGCAGATTCTACAAAAAGAGTGTTTCCAAACTGCTCTATCCAAAGAAAGGTTCAACTCTGTTAGTTGAGGACACACATCACAAAGAAGTTTCTGAGAATGCTTCTGTCTAGATTTTAAATGAAGATATTCCCATTTCCAACGAAATCCTCAGAGCTGTCCCAATATCCACTTACAGATTCTACAAAAAGAGTGTTTCCAAACTGCTGTATCAAAAGAAATGTTCAACTCTGTTTGTGGAGGACACACATCACAAAGAAGTTTCTGAGAATGCTTCTGTCTAGATTTTACATGAAGATATTCCCGTTTCCTATGAAATCTTCACAGCTTTCCAAATATCCACTTGCAGATTCTACAAAAAGAGTGTTTCCAAACTGCTGTATCCAAAGAAAGGTTCATCTCTGTTAGTTGAGGACACACATCACAAAGAAGTTTCTGAGAATGCTTCTGTCTAGATTTTAAACGAAGATATTGCCGTTTCCAACGAAATCGTTAGGACTATCTAGATATCCAATTACACATTCCACAAAAAGAGTGTTTCCAAACTGCTCTATCAAAAGAAAGGTGCAACTCTGTTAGTTGAGGACACTCATCACAAAGACGTTTCTGAGAATGCTTCTGTCTAGATTTTATATGAAGATATTCCCGTTTCCAACGAAATCTTCATGGTTATCCAAACATCGACTTCCAGATTATACAAAAAGATTGTTTCCAAACTGCTCTATCAAAAGAAAGGTATAATTCTGTTAGTTGAGTACACACATCCCAAATAAGTTTCTGAGGATTCTTCTGTCTAGATTTTATGGGAAGATATTTCGTTTTTTACCATAGGCCCGAAAGCGCTCGAAATGTCCACTTCCAGACACTACAGAAAGAGGGTTTCAAACCTGCTATATGAAAGGGAATGTTCAGCTCTGTGACTTAAATGCAGATATCACAAAGTAGTTTCTGAAAGTGCTTCTGTCTAGATTTCAGATGAAGATATTCCCGTTTCCAATGAAATCATTAGAACTATCTAGATATCCACTTACAGATTCTACAAAAAGAGTGTTTCCAAAGTGCTCTGTCAAAAGAAAGGTTCAACTCTGTTAGTTGAGGACACTCCTCACAAAGAAGTTTCTGAGAATGCTTCTGTCTAGATTTTATATGAAGATATTCCCGTTTCCAACGAAATCTTCACAGTTATCCAAATATCCACTTGAAGATTCTACAAAAAGAGTGTTTCCAAACTGCTGTAGCAAGAGTAATTTTGCGCTCTGTTAGTTGAGGACACACATCACAAAGAAGTTTCTGAGAATGCTTCTGTCTAGGTTTTATACGAAGATATTACCGTTTCCAACGAAATCTTCACAGTTATCCAAATATCCACTTGCAGAATCTACAAAAAGAGTGTTTCCAAACTGCTATATCAAAAGAAAGGATCAACTCTGTTAGTTGAGGAAACACATCCCAAATAAGTTTCTGAGAATGCTTCTGTCTAGATTTTATGGGATGATATTTCCTTTTTCACCATAGGCCTGAAATCGCTCGAAATGTCCACTTCCAGATACTACAGAAAGACTGTTTCAAACCTACTCTATGAATGGAAATGTTCAGCTCTGTGACTTGAATGCAGATATCGCAAAGTAGTTTCAGACAGCGCTTCTGTCTAGATTTTAGATGAAGGTATTCCCGTTTCCAACGAAATCATCACAGTTATCCAAATATCCACTTACATATTCTACAAAAAGAGTGTTTCCAAACTGCTCTATCCAAAGAAAGGTTCAACTCTGTTAGTTGAGGACACACATCACAAAGAAGTTTCTGAGAATGCTTCTGTCTAGATTTTAAATGAAGATATTCCCATTTCCAATGAAATCCTCATAGCAAACCCATTATAAACTTACAGATTCTACAAAAAGAGTGATTCCAAATTGCTGTATCAAAAGAAAGGTTGAACTCTGTTAGTTCAGGACACACATCACAAAGAAGTTTCTGAGAATGCTTCTGTCAAGATTTTATATGAAGATATTACCGTTTCCAACGAAATCTTCACAGTTATCCAAATATCCACTTGCAGATTCTACAAAAAGAGTGTTTCCAAACTGCTATATCAAAAGAAATGATCAAGTCTGTTAGTGGAGTAAACTCATCCTAAATAAGTTTCTTAGAATGCTTCTGTCTAGATTTTATGGGATGATACTTCCTTTTTCACCATAGGCCTGAAAGCGCTCGAAATGTCCACTTCCAGATACTACAGAAAGACTGTTTCAAACCTACTCTATGAAAGGGAATGTTCAGCTCTGTGACTTGAATGCAGATATCACAAAGTAGTTTCTGACAGCCCTTCTGTCTAGATTTTAGATGAAGATATTCCCGTTTCCAACGAAATCATCACAGTTATCCAAATATCCACTTACAGATTCTACAAAAACAGTTTCCAAACTGCTGTATCCAAAGAAAGGTTCAACTCTGTTAGTTGAGGAAACACATCACAAAGAAGTTTCTGAGAATGCTTCTGTCTAGATTTTATATGAAGATATTCCCGTTTCCAATGAAATCTTCACAGTTAGGCAAATATCCACTTGAAGATTCTACAAAAAGAGTGTTTCCAAACTGCTGTAGCAAAAGAAATGTTGAACTCTGTTAGTTGAGGACAAACATCACAAAGAAGTTTCTGAGAATGCTTCTGTCTAGATTTTAGATGAAGATATTCCCGTTTCCAACGAAATCCTCAGAGCTCTCCCAATATCCACTTACAGATTCTACAAAAAGAGTGTTTCCAAACTGCTGTAGCAAAAGAAAGGTTCAACTCTGTTAGTTGAGGACACACATCACAAAGAAGTTTCTGAGAATGCTTCTGTCTAGATTTTACATGAAGATATTCCCGTTTCCTATGAAATCTTCACAGCTTTCCAAATATCCACTTGCAGATTCTACAAAAAGAGTGTTTCCAAACTGCTGTATCAAAAGAAAGGTTCAACTCTCTTAGTTGAGGACACACATCCCAAATAAGTTTCTGAGAAATCTTCTGTCTCGTTTTTATGGGAGGATACTTCCTTTTTCATCGTAGGCCTGAAAGCGCTCGAAATGTCCACTTGCAGATACTGCAGAAAGAGTGTTTCAAACCTGCTCTATGAAACGGAATGTTCAGCTCTGAGGCTTGAATGCAGATATCACAAAGTAGTTTCTGACAGTGCTTTTGTCTAGATTTCAGAAGAAGATATTCCCGTTTCCAATGAAATCGTTAGAACTATCTTGATATCCACATACAGATTCTACAAAAAGAGTGTTTCCAAACTGCTCTAGAAAAAGAAAGGTTCAACTCTGTTAGTTGAGGACACTCATCACAAAAAGTTTCTGAGAATGCTTCTGTCTAGATTTTATATGAAGATATTCCCGTTTCCAACGAAATCTTCACAGTTATCCAAACATCGACTTGCAGATTCTACAAAAAGAGTGTTTCCAAACTGCTCTATCAAAAGAAAGTTTCAACTCTGTTAGTTGAGAACACACATCCCAAATAAGTTTCTGAGAACGCTTCTGTGTAGATTTAAAGGGGAGATATTTCGTTTTTCACCATAGGCCCGAATGCGCTCGAAATGTCCACTTCCAGACACTACAGAATGAGGGTTTCCAACCTGCTCTATGAAAGGGAATGTTCACCTCTGTGACTTGAATGCAGATATCACAAAGTAGTTTCTGACAGTGCTTCTGTCTAGAATTTAGATGAAGATATTCCCGTTTCCAACGAAATCCTTAGGACTATCTAGATATCCAATTACAGATTCCACAAAAAGAGTGTTTCCAAACTGCTCTATTAAAAGAAAGGTTCAACTCTGTAAGTTGAGGACACTCATCACAAAGAAGTTTCTGAGAATGCTTTTGTAAAGGTTTTATATGAAGATATTCCCGTTTCCTATGAAATCTTCACAGTTATCCAAATATCCACTTGAAGATTCTACCAAAAGAGTGTTTCCAAACTGCTGTAGCAAAAGAAATGTTGAACTCTGTTAGTTGAGGACAAACATCACAAAGAAGTTTCTGAGAATGCTTCTGTCAAGATTTTATATGAAGATATTACCGTTTCCAACGAAATCTTTACAGTTATCCAAATATCCACTTGCAGATTCTACAAAAAGAGTGTTTCCAAACTGCTATATCAAAAGAAATGATCAAGTCTGTTAGTGGAGTAAACTCATCCCAAATATGTTTCTTAGAATGCTTTTGTCTAGATTTTATGGGATGATATTTCCTTTTTCACCATAGGCCTGAAAGCGCTCGAAAAGTCCACTTCCAGATACTACAAAAAGACTGTTTCAAACCTACTCTATGAAAGGGAATGTCCAGCTCTGTGATTTGAATGCAGATATCACAAAGTAGTTTCTGACAGCCCTTCTGTCTAGATTTTAGATGAAGATATTCCCGTTTCCAACGAAATCATCACAGTTATCCAAATATCCACTTATAGATTCTACAAAAACAGTGTTTCCACACTGCTGTATCCAAAGAAAGGTTCAACTCTGTTAGTTGAGGACACACATCACAAAGAAGTTTCTGAGAATGCTTCTGTCTAGATTTTATATGAAGATATTCCCGTTTCCAATGAAATCTTCACAGTTATGCAAATATCCACTTGAAGATTCTACAAAAAGAGTGTTTCCAAACTGCTGTAGCAAAAGAAATGTTGAACTCTGTTAGTTGAGGACAAACATCACAAAGAAGTTTCTGAGAATGCTTCTGTCTAGATTTTAGATGGAGATATTCCCGTTTCCAACGAAATCATCACAGTTAAACAAATATCCACTTGCAGATTCTACAAAAAGAGTGTTTCCAAACTGCTCTATCCAAAGAAAGGTTCAACTCTGTTAGTTGAGGACACACATCACAAAGAAGTTTCTGAGAATGCTTCTGTCTAGATTTTAAATGAAGATATTCCCATTTCCAACGAAATCCTCAGAGCTGTCCCAATATCCACTTACAGATTCTACAAAAAGAGTGTTTCCAAACTGCTGTATCAAAAGAAATGTTCAACTCTGTTTGTGGAGGACACACATCACAAAGAAGTTTCTGAGAATGCTTCTGTCTAGATTTTACATGAAGATATTCCCGTTTCCTATGAAATCTTCACAGCTTTCCAAATATCCACTTGCAGATTCTACAAAAAGAGTGTTTCCAAACTGCTGTATCCAAAGAAAGGTTCATCTCTGTTAGTTGAGGACACACATCACAAAGAAGTTTCTGAGAATGCTTCTGTCTAGATTTTAAACGAAGATATTGCCGTTTCCAACGAAATCGTTAGGACTATCTAGATATCCAATTACACATTCCACAAAAAGAGTGTTTCCAAACTGCTCTATCAAAAGAAAGGTTCAACTCTGTTAGTTGAGGTCACTCATCACAAAGAAGTTTCTGAGAATGCTTCTGTCTAGATTTTATATGAAGATTTTCCCGTTTCCAATGAAATCTTCACAGTTATCCAAACATCGACTTGCAGATTCTACAAAAAGAGTGTTTCCAAACTGCTCTATCAAAAGAAAGTATCAACTCTGTTAGTTGAGGACACACATGCCAAATAAGTTTCGGAGAATGCTTCTGTGTAGATTTAATGGGGAGATATTTCGTTTTTCACCATAGGCCCGAATGCGCTCGAAATGTCCACTTCCAGACACTACAGAAAGAGGGTTTCCAACCTGCTCTATGAAAGGGAATGTTCAGCTCCGTGAGTTGAATATAGATATCACAAAGTAGTTTCTGACAGTGCTTCTGTCTAGATTTCAGATGAAGATATTCCCGTTTCCCATGAAATCGTTAGAACTATCTAGATATCCACTTACAGATTCTACAAAAAGAGTGTTTCGAAAGTGCTCTGTCAAAAGAAAGGTTCAACTCTGTTAGTTGAGGACACTCATCACGAAGAAGTTTCTGAGAATGCTTTTGTCAAGATTTTATATGAAGATATTCCCGTTTCCTATGAAATCTTCACAGTTATCCAAATATCCACTTGAAGATTCTACAAAAAGAGTGTTTCCAAACTGCTGTAGCAAAAGAAATGTTGAACTCTGTTAGTTGAGGACAAACATCACAAAGAGGTTTCTGAGAGAGCTTCTGTCAAGATTTTATATGAAGATATTACCGTTTCCAACGAAATCTTTACAGTTATCCAAATATCCACTTGCAGATTCTACAAAAAGAGTGTTTCCAAACTGCCATATCAAAAGAAATGATCAAGTCTGTTAGTGGAGTAAACTCATCCCAAATAAGTTTCTTAGAATGCTTTTGTCTAGATTTTATGGGATGATATTTCCTTTTTCACCATAGGCCTGAAAGCGCTCGAAATGTCCACTTCCAGATACTACAGAAAGACTGTTTCAAACCTACTCTATGAAAGGGAATGTTCAGCTCTGTGACTTGAACGCAGATATCACAAAGTAGTTTCTGACAGCCCTTCTGTCTAGATTTTAGATGAATATATTCCCGTTTCCAACGAAATCATGACAGTTATCCAAATATCCACTTACAGATTCTACAAAAACAGTGTTTCCAAACTGCTGTATCCAAAGAAAGGTTCAACTCTGTTAGTTGAGGACACACATCACAAAGAAGTTTCTGAGAATGCTTCTGTCTAGATTTTATATGAAGATATTCCCGTTTCCAATGAAATCTTCACAGTTATGCAAATATCC
Organism: Gorilla gorilla gorilla; assembly: GCF_029281585.2. NCBI lineage: Eukaryota > Metazoa > Chordata > Mammalia > Primates > Hominidae > Gorilla > Gorilla gorilla. The sequence continues at coordinate 20,445,591 of NC_073237.2, forward strand.
ACTTGAAGATTCTACAAAAAGAGTGTTTCCAAACTGCTGTAGCAAAAGAAATGTTGAACTCTGTTAGTTGAGGACAAACATCACAAAGAAGTTTCTGAGAATGCTTCTGTCTAGATTTTAGATGAAGATATTCCCGTTTCCAACGAAATCATCACAGTTAAACAAATATCCACTTGCAGATTCTACAAAAAGAGTGTTTCCAAACTGCTCTATCCAAAGAAAGGTTCAACTCTGTTAGTTGAGGACACACATCAGAAAGAAGTTTCTGAGAATGCTTCTGTCTAGATTTTAAATGAAGATATTCCCGTTTCCAACGAAATCCTCAGAGCTGTCCCAATATCCACTTACAGATTCTACAAAAAGAGTGTTTCCAAACTGCTGTATCAAAAGAAAGGTTCAACTCTGTTAGTTGAGGACACACATCACAAAGAAGTTTCTGAGAATGCTTCTGTCTAGATTTTACATGAAGATATTCCCGTTTCCTATGAAATCTTCACATCTTTCCAAATATCCACTTGCAGATTCTACAAAAAGAGTGTTTCCAAACTGCTGTATCAAAAGAAAGGTTCAACTCTCTTAGTTGAGGACACACATCCCAAATAAGTTTCTGAGAAATCCTCTGTCTCGTTTTTATGGGAAGATACTTCCTTTTTCACCGTAGGCCTGAAAGCGCTCGAAATGTCCACTTGCAGATACTGCAGAAAGAGTGTTTCAAACCTGCTCTATGAAACGGAATGTTCAGCTCTGAGGCTTGAATGCAGATATCACAAAGTAGTTTCTGACAGTGCTTCTGTCTAGATTTTAGAAGATATTCCCGTTTCCAATGAAATCGTTAGAACTATCTTGATATCCACATACAGATTCTACAAAAAGAGTGTTTCCAAACTGCTCTATAAAAAGAAAGTTTCATCTCTATTAGTTGAGGACACTCATCACAAAGAAGTTTCTGAGAATGCTTCTGTCTAGATTTTATATGAAGATATTCCCGTTTCCAACGAAATCTTCACAGTTATCCAAATATCGACTTGCAGATTCTACAAAAAGAGTGTTTCCAAACTGCTCTATCAAAAGAAAGTTTCAACTCTGTTAGTTGAGGACACACATGACAAATAAGTTTCGGAGAATGCTTCTGTGTAGATTTAATGGGGAGATATTTCGTTTTTCACCATAGGCCCGAATGCGCTCGAAATGTCCACTTCCAGACACTACAGAAAGAGGGTTGCCAACCTGCTCTATGAAAGGGAATGTTCAGCTCCGTGAATTGAATGCAGATTTCACAAAGTAGTTTCTGACAGTGCTTCTGTCTAGATTTCAGATGAAGATATTCCCGTTTCCCATGAAATCGTTAGAACTATCTAGATATCCACTTACAGATTCTACAAAAAGAGTGTTTCGAAAGTGCTCTGTCAAAAGAAAGGTTCAACTCTGTTAGTTGAGGACACTCATCACGAAGAAGTTTCTGAGAATGCTTTTGTCAAGATTTTATATGAAGATATTCCCGTTTCCTATGAAATCTTCACAGTTATCCAAATATCCACTTGAAGATTCTACAAAAAGAGTGTTTCCAAACTGCTGTAGCAAAAGAAATGTAGAACTCTGTTAGTTGAGGACAAACATCACAAAGAAGTTTCTGAGAATGCTTCTGTCAAGATTTTATATGAAGATATTACCGTTTCCAACGAAATCTTCACAGTTATCCAAATATCCACTTGCAGATTCTACAAAAAGAGTGTTTCCAAACTGCTATATCAAAAGAAATGATCAAGTCTGTTAGTGGAGTAAACTCATCCTAAATAAGTTTCTTAGAATGCTTCTGTCTAGATTTTATGGGATGATACTTCCTTTTTCACCATAGGCCTGAAAGCGCTGGAAATGTCCACTTCCAGATACTACAGAAAGACTGTTTCAAACCTACTCTATGAAAGGGAATGTTCAGCTCTGTGACTTGAATGCAGATATCACAAAGTAGTTTCTGACAGCCCTTCTGTCTAGATTTTAGATGAAGATATTCCCGTTTCCAACGAAATCATCACAGTTATCCAAATATCCACTTACAGATTCTACAAAAACAGTTTCCAAACTGCTGTATCCAAAGAAAGGTTCAACTCTGTTAGTTGAGGAAACACATCACGAAGAAGTTTCTGAGAATGCTTCTGTCTGGATTTTATATGAAGATATTCCCGTTTCCAATGAAATCTTCACAGTTAGGCAAATATCCACTTGAAGATTCTACAAAAAGAGTGTTTCCAAACTGCTGTAGCAAAAGAAATGTTGAACTCTGTTAGTTGAGGACAAACATCACAAAGAAGTTTCTGAGAATGCTTCTGTCTAGATTTTAGATGAAGATATTCCCGTTTCCAATGAAATCATTAGAACTATCTAGATATCCACTTACAGATTCTACAAAAAGAGTGTTTCCAAAGTGCTCTGTCAAAAGAAAGGTTCAACTCTGTTAGTTGAGGACACTCCTCACAAAGAAGTTTCTGAGAATGCTTCTGTCTAGATTTTATATGAAGATATTCCCGTTTCCAACGAAATCTTCACAGTTATCCAAATATCCACTTGAAGATTCTACAAAAAGAGTGTTTCCAAACTGCTGTAGCAAGAGTAATTTTGCGCTCTGTTAGTTGAGGACACACATCACAAAGAAGTTTCTGAGAATGCTTCTGTCTAGGTTTTATACGAAGATATTACCGTTTCCAACGAAATCTTCACAGTTATCCAAATATCCACTTGCAGAATCTACAAAAAGAGTGTTTCCAAACTGCTATATCAAAAGAAAGGATCAACTCTGTTAGTTGAGGAAACACATCCCAAATAAGTTTCTGAGAATGCTTCTGTCTAGATTTTATGGGATGATATTTCCTTTTTCACCATAGGCCTGAAATCGCTCGAAATGTCCACTTCCAGATACTACAGAAAGACTGTTTCAAACCTACTCTATGAATGGAAATGTTCAGCTCTGTGACTTGAATGCAGATATCGCAAAGTAGTTTCAGACAGCGCTTCTGTCTAGATTTTAGATGAAGGTATTCCCGTTTCCAACGAAATCATCACAGTTATCCAAATATCCACTTACATATTCTACAAAAAGAGTGTTTCCAAACTGCTCTATCCAAAGAAAGGTTCAACTCTGTTAGTTGAGGACACACATCACAAAGAAGTTTCTGAGAATGCTTCTGTCTAGATTTTAAATGAAGATATTCCCATTTCCAATGAAATCCTCATAGCAAACCCATTATAAACTTACAGATTCTACAAAAAGAGTGATTCCAAATTGCTGTATCAAAAGAAAGGTTGAACTCTGTTAGTTGAGGACAAACATCACAAAGAAGTTTCTGAGAATGCTTCTGTCTAGATTTTAGATGAAGATATTCCCGTTTCCAACGAAATCCTCAGAGCTCTCCCAATATCCACTTACAGATTCTACAAAAAGAGTGTTTCCAAACTGCTGTAGCAAAAGAAAGGTTCAACTCTGTTAGTTGAGGACACACATCACAAAGAAGTTTCTGAGAATGCTTCTGTCTAGATTTTACATGAAGATATTCCCGTTTCCTATGAAATCTTCACAGCTTTCCAAATATCCACTTGCAGATTCTACAAAAAGAGTGTTTCCAAACTGCTGTATCAAAAGAAAGGTTCAACTCTCTTAGTTGAGGACACACATCCCAAATAAGTTTCTGAGAAATCTTCTGTCTCGTTTTTATGGGAGGATACTTCCTTTTTCACCGTAGGCCTGAAAGCGCTCGAAATGTCCACTTCCAGATACTGCAGAAAGAGTGTTTCAAACCTGCTCTATGAAACGGAATGTTCAGCTCTGAGGCTTGAATGCAGATATCACAAAGTAGTTTCTGACAGTGCTTCTGTCTAGATTTCAGAAGAAGATATTCCCGTTTCCAATGAAATCGTTAGAACTATCTTGATATCCACATACAGATTCTACAAAAAGAGTGTTTCCAAACTGCTCTAGAAAAAGAAAGGTTCAACTCTGTTAGTTGAGGACACTCATCACAAAGAAGTTTCTGAGAATGCTTCTGTCTAGATTTTATATGAAGATATTCCCGTTTCCAACGAAATCTTCACAGTTATCCAAACATCGACTTGCAGATTCTACAAAAAGAGTGTTTCCAAACTGCTCTATCAAAAGAAAGTTTCAACTCTGTTAGTTGAGGACACACATCCCAAATAAGTTTCTGAGAACGCTTCTGTGTAGATTTAAAGGGGAGATATTTCGTTTTTCACCATAGGCCCGAATGCGCTCGAAATGTCCACTTCCAGACACTACAGAATGAGGGTTTCCAACCTGCTCTATGAAAGGGAATGTTCACCTCTGTGACTTGAATGCAGATATCACAAAGTAGTTTCTGACAGTGCTTCTGTCTAGAATTTAGATGAAGATATTCCCGTTTCCAACGAAATCCTTAGGACTATCTAGATATCCAATTACAGATTCCACAAAAAGAGTGTTTCCAAACTGCTCTATTAAAAGAAAGGTTCAACTCTGTAAGTTGAGGACACTCATCACAAAGAAGTTTCTGAGAATGCTTTTGTAAAGGTTTTATATGAAGATATTCCCGTTTCCTATGAAATCTTCACAGTTATCCAAATATCCACTTGAAGATTCTACCAAAAGAGTGTTTCCAAACTGCTGTAGCAAAAGAAATGTTGAACTCTGTTAGTTGAGGACAAACATCACAAAGAAGTTTCTGAGAATGCTTCTGTCAAGATTTTATATGAAGATATTACCGTTTCCAACGAAATCTTTACAGTTATCCAAATATCCACTTGCAGATTCTACAAAAAGAGTGTTTCCAAACTGCTATATCAAAAGAAATGATCAAGTCTGTTAGTGGAGTAAACTCATCCCAAATATGTTTCTTAGAATGCTTTTGTCTAGATTTTATGGGATGATATTTCCTTTTTCACCATAGGCCTGAAAGCGCTCGAAAAGTCCACTTCCAGATACTACAAAAAGACTGTTTCAAACCTACTCTATGAAAGGGAATGTTCAGCTCTGTGACTTGAATGCAGATATCACAAAGTAGTTTCTGACAGCCCTTCTGTCTAGATTTTAGATGAAGATATTCCCGTTTCCAACGAAATCATCACAGTTATCCAAATATCCACTTACAGATTCTACAAAAACAGTTTCCAAACTGCTGTATCCAAAGAAAGGTTCAACTCTGTTAGTTGAGGACACACATCACAAAGAAGTTTCTGAGAATGCTTCTGTCTAGATTTTATATGAAGATATTCCCGTTTCCAATGAAATCTTCACAGTTATGCAAATATCCACTTGAAGATTCTACAAAAAGAGTGTTTCCAAACTGCTGTAGCAAAAGAAATGTTGAACTCTGTTAGTTGAGGACAAACATCACAAAGAAGTTTCTGAGAATGCTTCTGTCTAGATTTTAGATGGAGATATTCCCGTTTCCAACGAAATCATCACAGTTAAACAAATATCCACTTGCAGATTCTACAAAAAGAGTGTTTCCAAACTGCTCTATCCAAAGAAAGGTTCAACTCTGTTAGTTGAGGACACACATCACAAAGAAGTTTCTGAGAATGCTTCTGTCTAGATTTTAAATGAAGATATTCCCATTTCCAACGAAATCCTCAGAGCTGTCCCAATATCCACTTACAGATTCTACAAAAAGAGTGTTTCCAAACTGCTGTATCAAAAGAAATGTTCAACTCTGTTTGTGGAGGACACACATCACAAAGAAGTTTCTGAGAATGCTTCTGTCTAGATTTTACATGAAGATATTCCCGTTTCCTATGAAATCTTCACAGCTTTCCAAATATCCACTTGCAGATTCTACAAAAAGAGTGTTTCCAAACTGCTGTATCCAAAGAAAGGTTCATCTCTGTTAGTTGAGGACACACATCACAAAGAAGTTTCTGAGAATGCTTCTGTCTAGATTTTAAACGAAGATATTGCCGTTTCCAACGAAATCGTTAGGACTATCTAGATATCCAATTACACATTCCACAAAAAGAGTGTTTCCAAACTGCTCTATCAAAAGAAAGGTGCAACTCTGTTAGTTGAGGACACTCATCACAAAGACGTTTCTGAGAATGCTTCTGTCTAGATTTTATATGAAGATATTCCCGTTTCCAACGAAATCTTCATGGTTATCCAAACATCGACTTCCAGATTATACAAAAAGATTGTTTCCAAACTGCTCTATCAAAAGAAAGGTATAATTCTGTTAGTTGAGGACACACATCCCAAATAAGTTTCTGAGGATGCTTCTGTCTAGATTTTATGGGAAGATATTTCGTTTTTTACCATAGGCCTGAAAGCGCTCGAAATGTCCACTTCCAGACACTACAGAAAGAGGGTTTCAAACCTGCTATATGAAAGGGAATGTTCAGCTCTGTGACTTAAATGCAGATATCACAAAGTAGTTTCTGAAAGTGCTTCTGTCTAGATTTCAGATGAAGATATTCCCGTTTCCAATGAAATCATTAGAACTATCTAGATATCCACTTACAGATTCTACAAAAAGAGTGTTTCCAAACTGCTGTAGCAAAAGAAATGTAGAACTCTGTTAGTTGAGGACAAACATCACAAAGAAGTTTCTGAGAATGCTTCTGTCAAGATTTTATATGAAGATATTACCGTTTCCAACGAAATCTTCACAGTTATCCAAATATCCACTTGCAGATTCTACAAAAAGAGTGTTTCCAAACTGCTATATCAAAAGAAATGATCAAGTCTGTTAGTGGAGTAAACTCATCCTAAATAAGTTTCTTAGAATGCTTCTGTCTAGATTTTATGGGATGATACTTCCTTTTTCACCATAGGCCTGAAAGCGCTCGAAATGTCCACTTCCAGATACTACAGAAAGACTGTTTCAAACCTACTCTATGAAAGGGAATGTTCAGCTCTGTGACTTGAATGCAGATATCACAAAGTAGTTTCTGACAGCCCTTCTGTCTAGATTTTAGATGAAGATATTCCCGTTTCCAACGAAATCATCACAGTTATCCAAATATCCACTTACAGATTCTACAAAAACAGTTTCCAAACTGCTGTATCCAAAGAAAGGTTTAACTCTGTTAGTTGAGGAAACACATCACAAAGAAGTTTCTGAGAATGCTTCTGTCTGGATTTTATATGAAGATATTCCCGTTTCCAATGAAATCTTCACAGTTAGGCAAATATCCACTTGAAGATTCTACAAAAAGAGTGTTTCCAAACTGCTGTAGCAAAAGAAATGTTGAACTCTGTTAGTTGAGGACAAACATCACAAAGAAGTTTCTGAGAATGCTTCTGTCTAGATTTTAGATGAAGATATTCCCGTTTCCAATGAAATCATTAGAACTATCTAGATATCCACTTACAGATTCTACAAAAAGAGTGTTTCCAAAGTGCTCTGTCAAAAGAAAGGTTCAACTCTGTTAGTTGAGGACACTCCTCACAAAGAAGTTTCTGAGAATGCTTCTGTCTAGATTTTATATGAAGATATTCCCGTTTCCAACGAAATCTTCACAGTTATCCAAATATCCACTTGAAGATCCTACAAAAAGAGTGTTTCCAAACTGCTGTATCAAGAGTAATTTTGCGCTCTGTTAGTTGAGGACACACATCACAAAGAAGTTTCTGAGAATGCTTCTGTCTAGGTTTTATACGAAGATATTACCGTTTCCAACGAAATCTTCACAGTTATCCAAATATCCACTTGCAGAATCTACAAAAAGAGTGTTTCCAAACTGCTATATCAAAAGAAAGGATCAACTCTGTTAGTTGAGGAAACACATCCCAAATAAGTTTCTGAGAATGCTTCTGTCTAGATTTTATGGGATGATATTTCCTTTTTCACCATAGGCCTGAAATCGCTCGAAATGTCCACTTCCAGATACTACAGAAAGACTGTTTCAAACCTACTCTATGAATGGAAATGTTCAGCTCTGTGACTTGAATGCAGATATCGCAAAGTAGTTTCAGACAGCGCTTCTGTCTAGATTTTAGATGAAGGTATTCCCGTTTCCAACGAAATCATCACAGTTATCCAAATATCCACTTACATATTCTACAAAAAGAGTGTTTCCAAACTGCTCTATCCAAAGAAAGGTTCAACTCTGTTAGTTGAGGACACACATCACAAAGAAGTTTCTGAGAATGCTTCTGTCTAGATTTTAAATGAAGATATTCCCATTTCCAATGAAATCCTCATAGCAAACCCATTATAAACTTACAGATTCTACAAAAAGAGTGATTCCAAATTGCTGTATCAAAAGAAAGGTTGAACTCTGTTAGTTGAGGACAAACATCACAAAGAAGTTTCTGAGAATGCTTCTGTCTAGATTTTAGATGAAGATATTCCCGTTTCCAACGAAATCCTCAGAGCTCTCCCAATATCCACTTACAGATTCTACAAAAAGAGTGTTTCCAAACTGCTGTAGCAAAAGAAAGGTTCAACTCTGTTAGTTGAGGACACACATCACAAAGAAGTTTCTGAGAATGCTTCTGTCTAGATTTTACATGAAGATATTCCCGTTTCCTATGAAATCTTCACAGCTTTCCAAATATCCACTTGCAGATTCTACAAAAAGAGTGTTTCCAAACTGCTGTATCAAAAGAAAGGTTCAACTCTCTTAGTTGAGGACACACATCCCAAATAAGTTTCTGAGAAATCTTCTGTCTCGTTTTTATGGGAGGATACTTCCTTTTTCACCGTAGGCCTGAAAGCGCTCGAAATGTCCACTTCCAGATACTGCAGAAAGAGTGTTTCAAACCTGCTCTATGAAACGGAATGTTCAGCTCTGAGGCTTGAATGCAGATATCACAAAGTAGTTTCTGACAGTGCTTCTGTCTAGATTTCAGAAGAAGATATTCCCGTTTCCAATGAAATCGTTAGAACTATCTTGATATCCACATACAGATTCTACAAAAAGAGTGTTTCCAAACTGCTCTAGAAAAAGAAAGGTTCAACTCTGTTAGTTGAGGACACTCATCACAAAGAAGTTTCTGAGAATGCTTCTGTCTAGATTTTATATGAAGATATTCCCGTTTCCAACGAAATCTTCACAGTTATCCAAACATCGACTTGCAGATTCTACAAAAAGAGTGTTTCCAAACTGCTCTATCAAAAGAAAGTTTCAACTCTGTTAGTTGAGGACACACATCCCAAATAAGTTTCTGAGAACGCTTCTGTGTAGATTTAAAGGGGAGATATTTCGTTTTTCACCATAGGCCCGAATGCGCTCGAAATGTCCACTTCCAGACACTACAGAATGAGGGTTTCCAACCTGCTCTATGAAAGGGAATGTTCACCTCTGTGACTTGAATGCAGATATCACAAAGTAGTTTCTGACAGTGCTTCTGTCTAGAATTTAGATGAAGATATTCCCGTTTCCAACGAAATCCTTAGGACTATCTAGATATCCAATTACAGATTCCACAAAAAGAGTGTTTCCAAACTGCTCTATTAAAAGAAAGGTTCAACTCTGTAAGTTGAGGACACTCATCACAAAGAAGTTTCTGAGAATGCTTTTGTAAAGGTTTTATATGAAGATATTCCCGTTTCCTATGAAATCTTCACAGTTATCCAAATATCCACTTGAAGATTCTACCAAAAGAGTGTTTCCAAACTGCTGTAGCAAAAGAAATGTTGAACTCTGTTAGTTGAGGACAAACATCACAAAGAAGTTTCTGAGAATGCTTCTGTCAAGATTTTATATGAAGATATTACCGTTTCCAACGAAATCTTTACAGTTATCCAAATATCCACTTGCAGATTCTACAAAAAGAGTGTTTCCAAACTGCTATATCAAAAGAAATGATCAAGTCTGTTAGTGGAGTAAACTCATCCCAAATATGTTTCTTAGAATGCTTTTGTCTAGATTTTATGGGATGATATTTCCTTTTTCACCATAGGCCTGAAAGCGCTCGAAAAGTCCACTTCCAGATACTACAAAAAGACTGTTTCAAACCTACTCTATGAAAGGGAATGTTCAGCTCTGTGACTTGAATGCAGATATCACAAAGTAGTTTCTGACAGCCCTTCTGTCTAGATTTTAGATGAAGATATTCCCGTTTCCAACGAAATCATCACAGTTATCCAAATATCCACTTATAGATTCTACAAAAACAGTGTTTCCACACTGCTGTATCCAAAGAAAGGTTCAACTCTGTTAGTTGAGGACACACATCACAAAGAAGTTTCTGAGAATGCTTCTGTCTAGATTTTATATGAAGATATTCCCGTTTCCAATGAAATCTTCACAGTTATGCAAATATCCACTTGAAGATTCTACAAAAAGAGTGTTTCCAAACTGCTGTAGCAAAAGAAATGTTGAACTCTGTTAGTTGAGGACAAACATCACAAAGAAGTTTCTGAGAATGCTTCTGTCTAGATTTTAGATGGAGATATTCCCGTTTCCAACGAAATCATCACAGTTAAACAAACATCCACTTGCAGATTCTACAAAAAGAGTGTTTCCAAACTGCTCTATCCAAAGAAAGGTTCAACTCTGTTAGTTGAGGACACACATCACAAAGAAGTTTCTGAGAATGCTTCTGTCTAGATTTTAAATGAAGATATTCCCATTTCCAACGAAATCCTCAGAGCTGTCCCAATATCCACTTACAGATTCTACAAAAGGAGTGTTTCCAAACTGCTGTATCAAAAGAAATGTTCAACTCTGTTTGTGGAGGACACACATCACAAAGAAGTTTCTGAGAATGCTTCTGTCTAGATTTTACATGAAGATATTCCCGTTTCCTATGAAATCTTCACATCTTTCCAAATATCCACTTGCAGATTCTACAAAAAGAGTGTTTCCAAACTGCTGTATCCAAAGAAAGGTTCATCTCTGTTAGTTGAGGACACACATCACAAAGAAGTTTCTGAGAATGCTTCTGTCTAGATTTTAAACGAAGATATTGCCGTTTCCAACGAAATCGTTAGGACTATCTAGATATCCAATTACACATTCCACAAAAAGAGTGTTTCCAAACTGCTCTATCAAAAGAAAGGTGCAACTCTGTTAGTTGAGGACACTCATCACAAAGACGTTTCTGAGAATGCTTCTGTCTAGATTTTATATGAAGATATTCCCGTTTCCAACGAAATCTTCATGGTTATCCAAACATCGACTTCCAGATTATACAAAAAGATTGTTTCCAAACTGCTCTATCAAAAGAAAGGTATAATTCTGTTAGTTGAGGACACACATCCCAAATAAGTTTCTGAGGATTCTTCTGTCTAGATTTTATGGGAAGATATTTCGTTTTTTACCATAGGCCCGAAAGCGCTCGAAATGTCCACTTCCAGACACTACAGAAAGAGGGTTTCAAACCTGCTATATGAAAGGGAATGTTCAGCTCTGTGACTTAAATGCAGATATCACAAAGTAGTTTCTGAAAGTGCTTCTGTCTAGATTTCAGATGAAGATATTCCCGTTTCCAATGAAATCATTAGAACTATCTAGATATCCACTTACAGATTCTACAAAAAGAGTGTTTCCAAAGTGCTCTGTCAAAAGAAAGGTTCAACTCTGTTAGTTGAGGACACTCCTCACAAAGAAGTTTCTGAGAATGCTTCTGTCTAGATTTTATATGAAGATATTCCCGTTTCCAACGAAATCTTCACAGTTATCCAAATATCCACTTGAAGATTCTACAAAAAGAGTGTTTCCAAACTGCTGTATCAAGAGTAATTTTGCGCTCTGTTAGTTGAGGACACACATCACAAAGAAGTTTCTGAGAATGCTTCTGTCTAGGTTTTATACGAAGATATTACCGTTTCCAACGAAATCTTCACAGTTATCCAAATATCCACTTGCAGAATCTACAAAAAGAGTGTTTCCAAACTGCTATATCAAAAGAAAGGATCAACTCTGTTAGTTGAGGAAACACATCCCAAATAAGTTTCTGAGAATGCTTCTGTCTAGATTTTATGGGATGATATTTCCTTTTTCACCATAGGCCTGAAATCGCTCGAAATGTCCACTTCCAGATACTACAGAAAGACTGTTTCAAACCTACTCTATGAATGGAAATGTTCAGCTCTGTGACTTGAATGCAGATATCGCAAAGTAGTTTCAGACAGCGCTTCTGTCTAGATTTTAGATGAAGGTATTCCCGTTTCCAACGAAATCATCACAGTTATCCAAATATCCACTTACATATTCTACAAAAAGAGTGTTTCCAAACTGCTCTATCCAAAGAAAGGTTCAACTCTGTTAGTTGAGGACACACATCACAAAGAAGTTTCTGAGAATGCTTCTGTCTAGATTTTAAATGAAGATATTCCCATTTCCAATGAAATCCTCATAGCAAACCCATTATAAACTTACAGATTCTACAAAAAGAGTGATTCCAAATTGCTGTATCAAAAGAAAGGTTGAACTCTGTTAGTTCAGGACACACATCACAAAGAAGTTTCTGAGAATGCTTCTGTCAAGATTTTATATGAAGATATTACCGTTTCCAACGAAATCTTCACAGTTATCCAAATATCCACTTGCAGATTCTACAAAAAGAGTGTTTCCAAACTGCTATATCAAAAGAAATGATCAAGTCTGTTAGTGGAGTAAACTCATCCTAAATAAGTTTCTTAGAATGCTTCTGTCTAGATTTTATGGGATGATACTTCCTTTTTCACCATAGGCCTGAAAGCGCTCGAAATGTCCACTTCCAGATACTACAGAAAGACTGTTTCAAACCTACTCTATGAAAGGGAATGTTCAGCTCTGTGACTTGAATGCAGATATCACAAAGTAGTTTCTGACAGCCCTTCTGTCTAGATTTTAGATGAAGATATTCCCGTTTCCAACGAAATCATCACAGTTATCCAAATATCCACTTACAGATTCTACAAAAACAGTTTCCAAACTGCTGTATCCAAAGAAAGGTTCAACTCTGTTAGTTGAGGAAACACATCACAAAGAAGTTTCTGAGAATGCTTCTGTCTATATTTTATATGAAGATATTCCCGTTTCCAATGAAATCTTCACAGTTAGGCAAATATCCACTTGAAGATTCTACAAAAAGAGTGTTTCCAAACTGCTGTAGCAAAAGAAATGTTGAACTCTGTTAGTTGAGGACAAACATCACAAAGAAGTTTCTGAGAATGCTTCTGTCTAGATTTTAGATGAAGATATTCCCGTTTCCAACGAAATCCTCAGAGCTCTCCCAATATCCACTTACAGATTCTACAAAAAGAGTGTTTCCAAACTGCTGTAGCAAAAGAAAGGTTCAACTCTGTTAGTTGAGGACACACATCACAAAGAAGTTTCTGAGAATGCTTCTGTCTAGATTTTACATGAAGATATTCCCGTTTCCTATGAAATCTTCACAGCTTTCCAAATATCCACTTGCAGATTCTACAAAAAGAGTGTTTCCAAACTGCTGTATCAAAAGAAAGGTTCAACTCTCTTAGTTGAGGACACACATCCCAAATAAGTTTCTGAGAAATCTTCTGTCTCGTTTTTATGGGAGGATACTTCCTTTTTCATCGTAGGCCTGAAAGCGCTCGAAATGTCCACTTGCAGATACTGCAGAAAGAGTGTTTCAAACCTGCTCTATGAAACGGAATGTTCAGCTCTGAGGCTTGAATGCAGATATCACAAAGTAGTTTCTGACAGTGCTTTTGTCTAGATTTCAGAAGAAGATATTCCCGTTTCCAATGAAATCGTTAGAACTATCTTGATATCCACATACAGATTCTACAAAAAGAGTGTTTCCAAACTGCTCTAGAAAAAGAAAGGTTCAACTCTGTTAGTTGAGGACACTCATCACAAAAAGTTTCTGAGAATGCTTCTGTCTAGATTTTATATGAAGATATTCCCGTTTCCAACGAAATCTTCACAGTTATCCAAACATCGACTTGCAGATTCTACAAAAAGAGTGTTTCCAAACTGCTCTATCAAAAGAAAGTTTCAACTCTGTTAGTTGAGAACACACATCCCAAATAAGTTTCTGAGAACGCTTCTGTGTAGATTTAAAGGGGAGATATTTCGTTTTTCACCATAGGCCCGAATGCGCTCGAAATGTCCACTTCCAGACACTACAGAATGAGGGTTTCCAACCTGCTCTATGAAAGGGAATGTTCACCTCTGTGACTTGAATGCAGATATCACAAAGTAGTTTCTGACAGTGCTTCTGTCTAGAATTTAGATGAAGATATTCCCGTTTCCAACGAAATCCTTAGGACTATCTAGATATCCAATTACAGATTCCACAAAAAGAGTGTTTCCAAACTGCTCTATTAAAAGAAAGGTTCAACTCTGTAAGTTGAGGACACTCATCACAAAGAAGTTTCTGAGAATGCTTTTGTAAAGGTTTTATATGAAGATATTCCCGTTTCCTATGAAATCTTCACAGTTATCCAAATATCCACTTGAAGATTCTACCAAAAGAGTGTTTCCAAACTGCTGTAGCAAAAGAAATGTTGAACTCTGTTAGTTGAGGACAAACATCACAAAGAAGTTTCTGAGAATGCTTCTGTCAAGATTTTATATGAAGATATTACCGTTTCCAACGAAATCTTTACAGTTATCCAAATATCCACTTGCAGATTCTACAAAAAGAGTGTTTCCAAACTGCTATATCAAAAGAAATGATCAAGTCTGTTAGTGGAGTAAACTCATCCCAAATATGTTTCTCAGAATGCTTTTGTCTAGATTTTATGGGATGATATTTCCTTTTTCACCATAGGCCTGAAAGCGCTCGAAAAGTCCACTTCCAGATACTACAAAAAGACTGTTTCAAACCTACTCTATGAAAGGGAATGTCCAGCTCTGTGATTTGAATGCAGATATCACAAAGTAGTTTCTGACAGCCCTTCTGTCTAGATTTTAGATGAAGATATTCCCGTTTCCAACGAAATCATCACAGTTATCCAAATATCCACTTATAGATTCTACAAAAACAGTGTTTCCACACTGCTGTATCCAAAGAAAGGTTCAACTCTGTTAGTTGAGGACACACATCACAAAGAAGTTTCTGAGAATGCTTCTGTCTAGATTTTATATGAAGATATTCCCGTTTCCAATGAAATCTTCACAGTTATGCAAATATCCACTTGACGATTCTACAAAAAGAGTGTTTCCAAACTGCTGTAGCAAAAGAAATGTTGAACTCTGTTAGTTGAGGACAAACATCACAAAGAAGTTTCTGAGAATGCTTCTGTCTAGATTTTAGATGGAGATATTCCCGTTTCCAACGAAATCATCACAGTTAAACAAATATCCACTTGCAGATTCTACAAAAAGAGTGTTTCCAAACTGCTCTATCCAAAGAAAGGTTCAACTCTGTTAGTTGAGGACACACATCACAAAGAAGTTTCTGAGAATGCTTCTGTCTAGATTTTAAATGAAGATATTCCCATTTCCAACGAAATCCTCAGAGCTGTCCCAATATCCACTTACAGATTCTACAAAAAGAGTGTTTCCAAACTGCTGTATCAAAAGAAATGTTCAACTCTGTTTGTGGAGGACACACATCACAAAGAAGTTTCTGAGAATGCTTCTGTCTAGATTTTACATGAAGATATTCCCGTTTCCTATGAAATCTTCACAGCTTTCCAAATATCCACTTGCAGATTCTACAAAAAGAGTGTTTCCAAACTGCTGTATCCAAAGAAAGGTTCATCTCTGTTAGTTGAGGACACACATCACAAAGAAGTTTCTGAGAATGCTTCTGTCTAGATTTTAAACGAAGATATTGCCGTTTCCAACGAAATCGTTAGGACTATCTAGATATCCAATTACACATTCCACAAAAAGAGTGTTTCCAAACTGCTCTATCAAAAGAAAGGTGCAACTCTGTTAGTTGAGGACACTCATCACAAAGACGTTTCTGAGAATGCTTCTGTCTAGATTTTATATGAAGATATTCCCGTTTCCACGAAATCTTCATGGTTATCCAAACATCGACTTCCAGATTATACAAAAAGATTGTTTCCAAACTGCTCTATCAAAAGAAAGGTATAATTCTGTTAGTTGAGGACACACATAACAAATAAGTTTCTGAGGATGCTTCTGTCTAGATTTTATGGGAAGATATTTCTTTTTTTACCATAGGCCCGAAAGCGCTCGAAATGTCCACTTCCAGACACTACAGAAAGAGGGTTTCAAACCTGCTATATGAAAGGGAATGTTCAGCTCTGTGACTTAAATGCAGATATCACAAAGTAGTTTCTGAAAGTGCTTCTGTCTAGATTTCAGATGAAGATATTCCCGTTTCCAATGAAATCATTAGAACTATCTAGATATCCACTTACAGATTCTACAAAAAGAGTGTTTCCAAAGTGCTCTGTCAAAAGAAAGGTTCAACTCTGTTAGTTGAGGACACTCCTCACAAAGAAGTTTCTGAGAATGCTTCTGTCTAGATTTTATATGAAGATATTCCCGTTTCCAACGAAATCTTCACAGTTATCCAAATATCCACTTGAAGATTCTACAAAAAGAGTGTTTCCAAACTGCTGTAGCAAGAGTAATTTTGCGCTCTGTTAGTTGAGGACACACATCACAAAGAAGTTTCTGAGAATGCTTCTGTCTAGGTTTTATACGAAGATATTACCGTTTCCAACGAAATCTTCACAGTTATCCAAATATCCACTTGCAGAATCTACAAAAAGAGTGTTTCCAAACTGCTATATCAAAAGAAAGGATCAACTCTGTTAGTTGAGGAAACACATCCCAAATAAGTTTCTGAGAATGCTTCTGTCTAGATTTTATGGGATGATATTTCCTTTTTCACCATAGGCCTGAAATCGCTCGAAATGTCCACTTCCAGATACTACAGAAAGACTGTTTCAAACCTACTCTATGAATGGAAATGTTCAGCTCTGTGACTTGAATGCAGATATCGCAAAGTAGTTTCAGACAGCGCTTCTGTCTAGATTTTAGATGAAGGTATTCCCGTTTCCAACGAAATCATCACAGTTATCCAAATATCCACTTACATATTCTACAAAAAGAGTGTTTCCAAACTGCTCTATCCAAAGAAAGGTTCAACTCTGTTAGTTGAGGACACACATCACAAAGAAGTTTCTGAGAATGCTTCTGTCTAGATTTTAAATGAAGATATTCCCATTTCCAATGAAATCCTCATAGCAAACCCATTATAAACTTACAGATTCTACAAAAAGAGTGATTCCAAATTGCTGTATCAAAAGAAAGGTTGAACTCTGTTAGTTCAGGACACACATCACAAAGAAGTTTCTGAGAATGCTTCTGTCTAGATTTTACATGAAGACATTCCCGTTTCCTACGAAATCTTCACAACTTTCCAAATATCCTCTTGCAGATTCTACAAAAAGAGTGTTTCCAAACTGCTGTATCAAAAGAAAGGTTCAGCTCTCTTAGTTGACGACACACATCCCAAATAAGATTCTGAGAAAGCCTCTGTCTCGTTTTTATGGGAAGATACTTCCTTTTTCACCGTAGGCCTGAAAGCGCTCGAAATGTCCACTTCCAGATACTGCAGAAAGAGTTTTTCAAACCTGCTCTATGAAACGGAATGTTCAGCTCTGAGGCTTGAATGCAGATATCACAAAGTAGTTTCTGACAGTGCTTCTGTCTAGATTTTAGAAGAAGATATTCCCGTTTCCAATGAAATCGTTAGAACTATCTTGATATCCACATACAGATTCTACAAAAAGAGTTTTTCCAAACTGCTCTATAAAAAAAAAGGTTCAACTCTGTTAGTTGAGGTCACTCATCACAAAGAAGTTTCTGAGAATGCTTCTGTCTAGATTTTATATGAAGATTTTCCCGTTTCCAATGAAATCTTCACAGTTATCAAAACATCGACTTGCAGATTCTACAAAAAGAGTGTTTCCAAACTGCTCTATCAAAAGAAAGTATCAACTCTGTTAGTTGAGGACACACATGCCAAATAAGTTTCGGAGAATGCTTCTGTGTAGATTTAATGGGGAGATATTTCGTTTTTCACCATAGGCCCGAATGCGCTCGAAATGTCCACTTCCAGACACTACAGAAAGAGGGTTTCCAACCTGCTCTATGAAAGGGAATGTTCAGCTCCGTGAGTTGAATATAGATATCACAAAGTAGTTTCTGACAGTGCTTCTGTCTAGATTTCAGATGAAGATATTCCCGTTTCCCATGAAATCGTTAGAACTATCTAGATATCCACTTACAGATTCTACAAAAAGAGTGTTTCGAAAGTGCTCTGTCAAAAGAAAGGTTCAACTCTGTTAGTTGAGGACACTCATCACGAAGAAGTTTCTGAGAATGCTTTTGTCAAGATTTTATATGAAGATATTCCCGTTTCCTATGAAATCTTCACAGTTATCCAAATATCCACTTGAAGATTCTACAAAAAGAGTGTTTCCAAACTGCTGTAGCAAAAGAAATGTTGAACTCTGTTAGTTGAGGACAAACATCACAAAGAGGTTTCTGAGAGAGCTTCTGTCAAGATTTTATATGAAGATATTACCGTTTCCAACGAAATCTTTACAGTTATCCAAATATCCACTTGCAGATTCTACAAAAAGAGTGTTTCCAAACTGCCATATCAAAAGAAATGATCAAGTCTGTTAGTGGAGTAAACTCATCCCAAATAAGTTTCTTAGAATGCTTTTGTCTAGATTTTATGGGATGATATTTCCTTTTTCACCATAGGCCTGAAAGCGCTCGAAATGTCCACTTCCAGATACTACAGAAAGACTGTTTCAAACCTACTCTATGAAAGGGAATGTTCAGCTCTGTGACTTGAATGCAGATATCACAAAGTAGTTTCTGACAGCCCTTCTGTCTAGATTTTAGATGAATATATTCCCGTTTCCAACGAAATCATGACAGTTATCCAAATATCCACTTACAGATTCTACAAAAACAGTGTTTCCAAACTGCTGTATCCAAAGAAAGGTTCAACTCTGTTAGTTGAGGACACACATCACAAAGAAGTTTCTGAGAATGCTTCTGTCTAGATTTTATATGAAGATATTCCCGTTTCCAATGAAATCTTCACAGTTATGCAAATATCCACTTGAAGATTCTACAAAAAGAGTGTTTCCAAACTGCTGTAGCAAAAGAAATGTTGAACTCTGTTAGTTGAGGACAAACATCACAAAGAAGTTTCTGAGAATGCTTCTGTCTAGATTTTAGATGAAGATATTCCCGTTTCCAACGAAATCATCACAGTTAAACAAATATCCACTTGCAGATTCTACAAAAAGAGTGTTTCCAAACTGCTCTATCCAAAGAAAGGTTCAACTCTGTTAGTTGAGGACACACATCAGAAAGAAGTTTCTGAGAATGCTTCTGTCTAGATTTTAAATGAAGATATTCCCGTTTCCAACGAAATCCTCAGAGCTGTCCCAATATCCACTTACAGATTCTACAAAAAGAGTGTTTCCAAACTGCTGTATCAAAAGAAAGGTTCAACTCTGTTAGTTGAGGACACACATCACAAAGAAGTTTCTGAGAATGCTTCTGTCTAGATTTTACATGAAGATATTCCCGTTTCCTATGAAATCTTCACATCTTTCCAAATATCCACTTGCAGATTCTACAAAAAGAGTGTTTCCAAACTGCTGTATCAAAAGAAAGGTTCAACTCTCTTAGTTGAGGACACACATCCCAAATAAGTTTCTGAGAAATCCTCTGTCTCGTTTTTATGGGAAGATACTTCCTTTTTCACCGTAGGCCTGAAAGCGCTCGAAATGTCCACTTGCAGATACTGCAGAAAGAGTGTTTCAAACCTGCTCTATGAAACGGAATGTTCAGCTCTGAGGCTTGAATGCAGATATCACAAAGTAGTTTCTGACAGTGCTTCTGTCTAGATTTTAGAAGATATTCCCGTTTCCAATGAAATCGTTAGAACTATCTTGATATCCACATACAGATTCTACAAAAAGAGTGTTTCCAAACTGCTCTATAAAAAGAAAGTTTCATCTCTATTAGTTGAGGACACTCATCACAAAGAAGTTTCTGAGAATGCTTCTGTCTAGATTTTATATGAAGATATTCCCGTTTCCAACGAAATCTTCACAGTTATCCAAATATCGACTTGCAGATTCTACAAAAAGAGTGTTTCCAAACTGCTCTATCAAAAGAAAGTTTCAACTCTGTTAGTTGAGGACACACATGACAAATAAGTTTCGGAGAATGCTTCTGTGTAGATTTAATGGGGAGATATTTCGTTTTTCACCATAGGCCCGAATGCGCTCGAAATGTCCACTTCCAGACACTACAGAAAGAGGGTTGCCAACCTGCTCTATGAAAGGGAATGTTCAGCTCCGTGAATTGAATGCAGATTTCACAAAGTAGTTTCTGACAGTGCTTCTGTCTAGATTTCAGATGAAGATATTCCCGTTTCCCATGAAATCGTTAGAACTATCTAGATATCCACTTACAGATTCTACAAAAAGAGTGTTTCGAAAGTGCTCTGTCAAAAGAAAGGTTCAACTCTGTTAGTTGAGGACACTCATCACGAAGAAGTTTCTGAGAATGCTTTTGTCAAGATTTTATATGAAGATATTCCCGTTTCCTATGAAATCTTCACAGTTATCCAAATATCCACTTGAAGATTCTACAAAAAGAGTGTTTCCAAACTGCTGTAGCAAAAGAAATGTAGAACTCTGTTAGTTGAGGACAAACATCACAAAGAAGTTTCTGAGAATGCTTCTGTCAAGATTTTATATGAAGATATTACCGTTTCCAACGAAATCTTCACAGTTATCCAAATATCCACTTGCAGATTCTACAAAAAGAGTGTTTCCAAACTGCTATATCAAAAGAAATGATCAAGTCTGTTAGTGGAGTAAACTCATCCTAAATAAGTTTCTTAGAATGCTTCTGTCTAGATTTTATGGGATGATACTTCCTTTTTCACCATAGGCCTGAAAGCGCTGGAAATGTCCACTTCCAGATACTACAGAAAGACTGTTTCAAACCTACTCTATGAAAGGGAATGTTCAGCTCTGTGACTTGAATGCAGATATCACAAAGTAGTTTCTGACAGCCCTTCTGTCTAGATTTTAGATGAAGATATTCCCGTTTC
Source organism: Gorilla gorilla gorilla (assembly GCF_029281585.2). Lineage (NCBI taxonomy): Eukaryota > Metazoa > Chordata > Mammalia > Primates > Hominidae > Gorilla > Gorilla gorilla. Next base: position 20,466,577 of record NC_073237.2, read on the forward strand.
CAACGAAATCATCACAGTTATCCAAATATCCACTTACAGATTCTACAAAAACAGTTTCCAAACTGCTGTATCCAAAGAAAGGTTCAACTCTGTTAGTTGAGGAAACACATCACAAAGAAGTTTCTGAGAATGCTTCTGTCTGGATTTTATATGAAGATATTCCCGTTTCCAATGAAATCTTCACAGTTAGGCAAATATCCACTTGAAGATTCTACAAAAAGAGTGTTTCCAAACTGCTGTAGCAAAAGAAATGTTGAACTCTGTTAGTTGAGGACAAACATCACAAAGAAGTTTCTGAGAATGCTTCTGTCTAGATTTTAGATGAAGATATTCCCGTTTCCAATGAAATCATTAGAACTATCTAGATATCCACTTACAGATTCTACAAAAAGAGTGTTTCCAAAGTGCTCTGTCAAAAGAAAGGTTCAACTCTGTTAGTTGAGGACACTCCTCACAAAGAAGTTTCTGAGAATGCTTCTGTCTAGATTTTATATGAAGATATTCCCGTTTCCAACGAAATCTTCACAGTTATCCAAATATCCACTTGAAGATTCTACAAAAAGAGTGTTTCCAAACTGCTGTAGCAAGAGTAATTTTGCGCTCTGTTAGTTGAGGACACACATCACAAAGAAGTTTCTGAGAATGCTTCTGTCTAGGTTTTATACGAAGATATTACCGTTTCCAACGAAATCTTCACAGTTATCCAAATATCCACTTGCAGAATCTACAAAAAGAGTGTTTCCAAACTGCTATATCAAAAGAAAGGATCAACTCTGTTAGTTGAGGAAACACATCCCAAATAAGTTTCTGAGAATGCTTCTGTCTAGATTTTATGGGATGATATTTCCTTTTTCACCATAGGCCTGAAATCGCTCGAAATGTCCACTTCCAGATACTACAGAAAGACTGTTTCAAACCTACTCTATGAATGGAAATGTTCAGCTCTGTGACTTGAATGCAGATATCGCAAAGTAGTTTCAGACAGCGCTTCTGTCTAGATTTTAGATGAAGGTATTCCCGTTTCCAACGAAATCATCACAGTTATCCAAATATCCACTTACATATTCTACAAAAAGAGTGTTTCCAAACTGCTCTATCCAAAGAAAGGTTCAACTCTGTTAGTTGAGGACACACATCACAAAGAAGTTTCTGAGAATGCTTCTGTCTAGATTTTAAATGAAGATATTCCCATTTCCAATGAAATCCTCATAGCAAACCCATTATAAACTTACAGATTCTACAAAAAGAGTGATTCCAAATTGCTGTATCAAAAGAAAGGTTGAACTCTGTTAGTTGAGGACAAACATCACAAAGAAGTTTCTGAGAATGCTTCTGTCTAGATTTTAGATGAAGATATTCCCGTTTCCAACGAAATCCTCAGAGCTCTCCCAATATCCACTTACAGATTCTACAAAAAGAGTGTTTCCAAACTGCTGTAGCAAAAGAAAGGTTCAACTCTGTTAGTTGAGGACACACATCACAAAGAAGTTTCTGAGAATGCTTCTGTCTAGATTTTACATGAAGATATTCCCGTTTCCTATGAAATCTTCACAGCTTTCCAAATATCCACTTGCAGATTCTACAAAAAGAGTGTTTCCAAACTGCTGTATCAAAAGAAAGGTTCAACTCTCTTAGTTGAGGACACACATCCCAAATAAGTTTCTGAGAAATCTTCTGTCTCGTTTTTATGGGAGGATACTTCCTTTTTCACCGTAGGCCTGAAAGCGCTCGAAATGTCCACTTCCAGATACTGCAGAAAGAGTGTTTCAAACCTGCTCTATGAAACGGAATGTTCAGCTCTGAGGCTTGAATGCAGATATCACAAAGTAGTTTCTGACAGTGCTTCTGTCTAGATTTCAGAAGAAGATATTCCCGTTTCCAATGAAATCGTTAGAACTATCTTGATATCCACATACAGATTCTACAAAAAGAGTGTTTCCAAACTGCTCTAGAAAAAGAAAGGTTCAACTCTGTTAGTTGAGGACACTCATCACAAAGAAGTTTCTGAGAATGCTTCTGTCTAGATTTTATATGAAGATATTCCCGTTTCCAACGAAATCTTCACAGTTATCCAAACATCGACTTGCAGATTCTACAAAAAGAGTGTTTCCAAACTGCTCTATCAAAAGAAAGTTTCAACTCTGTTAGTTGAGGACACACATCCCAAATAAGTTTCTGAGAACGCTTCTGTGTAGATTTAAAGGGGAGATATTTCGTTTTTCACCATAGGCCCGAATGCGCTCGAAATGTCCACTTCCAGACACTACAGAATGAGGGTTTCCAACCTGCTCTATGAAAGGGAATGTTCACCTCTGTGACTTGAATGCAGATATCACAAAGTAGTTTCTGACAGTGCTTCTGTCTAGAATTTAGATGAAGATATTCCCGTTTCCAACGAAATCCTTAGGACTATCTAGATATCCAATTACAGATTCCACAAAAAGAGTGTTTCCAAACTGCTCTATTAAAAGAAAGGTTCAACTCTGTAAGTTGAGGACACTCATCACAAAGAAGTTTCTGAGAATGCTTTTGTAAAGGTTTTATATGAAGATATTCCCGTTTCCTATGAAATCTTCACAGTTATCCAAATATCCACTTGAAGATTCTACCAAAAGAGTGTTTCCAAACTGCTGTAGCAAAAGAAATGTTGAACTCTGTTAGTTGAGGACAAACATCACAAAGAAGTTTCTGAGAATGCTTCTGTCAAGATTTTATATGAAGATATTACCGTTTCCAACGAAATCTTTACAGTTATCCAAATATCCACTTGCAGATTCTACAAAAAGAGTGTTTCCAAACTGCTATATCAAAAGAAATGATCAAGTCTGTTAGTGGAGTAAACTCATCCCAAATATGTTTCTTAGAATGCTTTTGTCTAGATTTTATGGGATGATATTTCCTTTTTCACCATAGGCCTGAAAGCGCTCGAAAAGTCCACTTCCAGATACTACAAAAAGACTGTTTCAAACCTACTCTATGAAAGGGAATGTTCAGCTCTGTGACTTGAATGCAGATATCACAAAGTAGTTTCTGACAGCCCTTCTGTCTAGATTTTAGATGAAGATATTCCCGTTTCCAACGAAATCATCACAGTTATCCAAATATCCACTTACAGATTCTACAAAAACAGTTTCCAAACTGCTGTATCCAAAGAAAGGTTCAACTCTGTTAGTTGAGGACACACATCACAAAGAAGTTTCTGAGAATGCTTCTGTCTAGATTTTATATGAAGATATTCCCGTTTCCAATGAAATCTTCACAGTTATGCAAATATCCACTTGAAGATTCTACAAAAAGAGTGTTTCCAAACTGCTGTAGCAAAAGAAATGTTGAACTCTGTTAGTTGAGGACAAACATCACAAAGAAGTTTCTGAGAATGCTTCTGTCTAGATTTTAGATGGAGATATTCCCGTTTCCAACGAAATCATCACAGTTAAACAAATATCCACTTGCAGATTCTACAAAAAGAGTGTTTCCAAACTGCTCTATCCAAAGAAAGGTTCAACTCTGTTAGTTGAGGACACACATCACAAAGAAGTTTCTGAGAATGCTTCTGTCTAGATTTTAAATGAAGATATTCCCATTTCCAACGAAATCCTCAGAGCTGTCCCAATATCCACTTACAGATTCTACAAAAAGAGTGTTTCCAAACTGCTGTATCAAAAGAAATGTTCAACTCTGTTTGTGGAGGACACACATCACAAAGAAGTTTCTGAGAATGCTTCTGTCTAGATTTTACATGAAGATATTCCCGTTTCCTATGAAATCTTCACAGCTTTCCAAATATCCACTTGCAGATTCTACAAAAAGAGTGTTTCCAAACTGCTGTATCCAAAGAAAGGTTCATCTCTGTTAGTTGAGGACACACATCACAAAGAAGTTTCTGAGAATGCTTCTGTCTAGATTTTAAACGAAGATATTGCCGTTTCCAACGAAATCGTTAGGACTATCTAGATATCCAATTACACATTCCACAAAAAGAGTGTTTCCAAACTGCTCTATCAAAAGAAAGGTGCAACTCTGTTAGTTGAGGACACTCATCACAAAGACGTTTCTGAGAATGCTTCTGTCTAGATTTTATATGAAGATATTCCCGTTTCCAACGAAATCTTCATGGTTATCCAAACATCGACTTCCAGATTATACAAAAAGATTGTTTCCAAACTGCTCTATCAAAAGAAAGGTATAATTCTGTTAGTTGAGGACACACATCCCAAATAAGTTTCTGAGGATGCTTCTGTCTAGATTTTATGGGAAGATATTTCGTTTTTTACCATAGGCCTGAAAGCGCTCGAAATGTCCACTTCCAGACACTACAGAAAGAGGGTTTCAAACCTGCTATATGAAAGGGAATGTTCAGCTCTGTGACTTAAATGCAGATATCACAAAGTAGTTTCTGAAAGTGCTTCTGTCTAGATTTCAGATGAAGATATTCCCGTTTCCAATGAAATCATTAGAACTATCTAGATATCCACTTACAGATTCTACAAAAAGAGTGTTTCCAAACTGCTGTAGCAAAAGAAATGTAGAACTCTGTTAGTTGAGGACAAACATCACAAAGAAGTTTCTGAGAATGCTTCTGTCAAGATTTTATATGAAGATATTACCGTTTCCAACGAAATCTTCACAGTTATCCAAATATCCACTTGCAGATTCTACAAAAAGAGTGTTTCCAAACTGCTATATCAAAAGAAATGATCAAGTCTGTTAGTGGAGTAAACTCATCCTAAATAAGTTTCTTAGAATGCTTCTGTCTAGATTTTATGGGATGATACTTCCTTTTTCACCATAGGCCTGAAAGCGCTCGAAATGTCCACTTCCAGATACTACAGAAAGACTGTTTCAAACCTACTCTATGAAAGGGAATGTTCAGCTCTGTGACTTGAATGCAGATATCACAAAGTAGTTTCTGACAGCCCTTCTGTCTAGATTTTAGATGAAGATATTCCCGTTTCCAACGAAATCATCACAGTTATCCAAATATCCACTTACAGATTCTACAAAAACAGTTTCCAAACTGCTGTATCCAAAGAAAGGTTTAACTCTGTTAGTTGAGGAAACACATCACAAAGAAGTTTCTGAGAATGCTTCTGTCTGGATTTTATATGAAGATATTCCCGTTTCCAATGAAATCTTCACAGTTAGGCAAATATCCACTTGAAGATTCTACAAAAAGAGTGTTTCCAAACTGCTGTAGCAAAAGAAATGTTGAACTCTGTTAGTTGAGGACAAACATCACAAAGAAGTTTCTGAGAATGCTTCTGTCTAGATTTTAGATGAAGATATTCCCGTTTCCAATGAAATCATTAGAACTATCTAGATATCCACTTACAGATTCTACAAAAAGAGTGTTTCCAAAGTGCTCTGTCAAAAGAAAGGTTCAACTCTGTTAGTTGAGGACACTCCTCACAAAGAAGTTTCTGAGAATGCTTCTGTCTAGATTTTATATGAAGATATTCCCGTTTCCAACGAAATCTTCACAGTTATCCAAATATCCACTTGAAGATTCTACAAAAAGAGTGTTTCCAAACTGCTGTATCAAGAGTAATTTTGCGCTCTGTTAGTTGAGGACACACATCACAAAGAAGTTTCTGAGAATGCTTCTGTCTAGGTTTTATACGAAGATATTACCGTTTCCAACGAAATCTTCACAGTTATCCAAATATCCACTTGCAGAATCTACAAAAAGAGTGTTTCCAAACTGCTATATCAAAAGAAAGGATCAACTCTGTTAGTTGAGGAAACACATCCCAAATAAGTTTCTGAGAATGCTTCTGTCTAGATTTTATGGGATGATATTTCCTTTTTCACCATAGGCCTGAAATCGCTCGAAATGTCCACTTCCAGATACTACAGAAAGACTGTTTCAAACCTACTCTATGAATGGAAATGTTCAGCTCTGTGACTTGAATGCAGATATCGCAAAGTAGTTTCAGACAGCGCTTCTGTCTAGATTTTAGATGAAGGTATTCCCGTTTCCAACGAAATCATCACAGTTATCCAAATATCCACTTACATATTCTACAAAAAGAGTGTTTCCAAACTGCTCTATCCAAAGAAAGGTTCAACTCTGTTAGTTGAGGACACACATCACAAAGAAGTTTCTGAGAATGCTTCTGTCTAGATTTTAAATGAAGATATTCCCATTTCCAATGAAATCCTCATAGCAAACCCATTATAAACTTACAGATTCTACAAAAAGAGTGATTCCAAATTGCTGTATCAAAAGAAAGGTTGAACTCTGTTAGTTGAGGACAAACATCACAAAGAAGTTTCTGAGAATGCTTCTGTCTAGATTTTAGATGAAGATATTCCCGTTTCCAACGAAATCCTCAGAGCTCTCCCAATATCCACTTACAGATTCTACAAAAAGAGTGTTTCCAAACTGCTGTAGCAAAAGAAAGGTTCAACTCTGTTAGTTGAGGACACACATCACAAAGAAGTTTCTGAGAATGCTTCTGTCTAGATTTTACATGAAGATATTCCCGTTTCCTATGAAATCTTCACAGCTTTCCAAATATCCACTTGCAGATTCTACAAAAAGAGTGTTTCCAAACTGCTGTATCAAAAGAAAGGTTCAACTCTCTTAGTTGAGGACACACATCCCAAATAAGTTTCTGAGAAATCTTCTGTCTCGTTTTTATGGGAGGATACTTCCTTTTTCACCGTAGGCCTGAAAGCGCTCGAAATGTCCACTTCCAGATACTGCAGAAAGAGTGTTTCAAACCTGCTCTATGAAACGGAATGTTCAGCTCTGAGGCTTGAATGCAGATATCACAAAGTAGTTTCTGACAGTGCTTCTGTCTAGATTTCAGAAGAAGATATTCCCGTTTCCAATGAAATCGTTAGAACTATCTTGATATCCACATACAGATTCTACAAAAAGAGTGTTTCCAAACTGCTCTAGAAAAAGAAAGGTTCAACTCTGTTAGTTGAGGACACTCATCACAAAGAAGTTTCTGAGAATGCTTCTGTCTAGATTTTATATGAAGATATTCCCGTTTCCAACGAAATCTTCACAGTTATCCAAACATCGACTTGCAGATTCTACAAAAAGAGTGTTTCCAAACTGCTCTATCAAAAGAAAGTTTCAACTCTGTTAGTTGAGGACACACATCCCAAATAAGTTTCTGAGAACGCTTCTGTGTAGATTTAAAGGGGAGATATTTCGTTTTTCACCATAGGCCCGAATGCGCTCGAAATGTCCACTTCCAGACACTACAGAATGAGGGTTTCCAACCTGCTCTATGAAAGGGAATGTTCACCTCTGTGACTTGAATGCAGATATCACAAAGTAGTTTCTGACAGTGCTTCTGTCTAGAATTTAGATGAAGATATTCCCGTTTCCAACGAAATCCTTAGGACTATCTAGATATCCAATTACAGATTCCACAAAAAGAGTGTTTCCAAACTGCTCTATTAAAAGAAAGGTTCAACTCTGTAAGTTGAGGACACTCATCACAAAGAAGTTTCTGAGAATGCTTTTGTAAAGGTTTTATATGAAGATATTCCCGTTTCCTATGAAATCTTCACAGTTATCCAAATATCCACTTGAAGATTCTACCAAAAGAGTGTTTCCAAACTGCTGTAGCAAAAGAAATGTTGAACTCTGTTAGTTGAGGACAAACATCACAAAGAAGTTTCTGAGAATGCTTCTGTCAAGATTTTATATGAAGATATTACCGTTTCCAACGAAATCTTTACAGTTATCCAAATATCCACTTGCAGATTCTACAAAAAGAGTGTTTCCAAACTGCTATATCAAAAGAAATGATCAAGTCTGTTAGTGGAGTAAACTCATCCCAAATATGTTTCTTAGAATGCTTTTGTCTAGATTTTATGGGATGATATTTCCTTTTTCACCATAGGCCTGAAAGCGCTCGAAAAGTCCACTTCCAGATACTACAAAAAGACTGTTTCAAACCTACTCTATGAAAGGGAATGTTCAGCTCTGTGACTTGAATGCAGATATCACAAAGTAGTTTCTGACAGCCCTTCTGTCTAGATTTTAGATGAAGATATTCCCGTTTCCAACGAAATCATCACAGTTATCCAAATATCCACTTATAGATTCTACAAAAACAGTGTTTCCACACTGCTGTATCCAAAGAAAGGTTCAACTCTGTTAGTTGAGGACACACATCACAAAGAAGTTTCTGAGAATGCTTCTGTCTAGATTTTATATGAAGATATTCCCGTTTCCAATGAAATCTTCACAGTTATGCAAATATCCACTTGAAGATTCTACAAAAAGAGTGTTTCCAAACTGCTGTAGCAAAAGAAATGTTGAACTCTGTTAGTTGAGGACAAACATCACAAAGAAGTTTCTGAGAATGCTTCTGTCTAGATTTTAGATGGAGATATTCCCGTTTCCAACGAAATCATCACAGTTAAACAAACATCCACTTGCAGATTCTACAAAAAGAGTGTTTCCAAACTGCTCTATCCAAAGAAAGGTTCAACTCTGTTAGTTGAGGACACACATCACAAAGAAGTTTCTGAGAATGCTTCTGTCTAGATTTTAAATGAAGATATTCCCATTTCCAACGAAATCCTCAGAGCTGTCCCAATATCCACTTACAGATTCTACAAAAGGAGTGTTTCCAAACTGCTGTATCAAAAGAAATGTTCAACTCTGTTTGTGGAGGACACACATCACAAAGAAGTTTCTGAGAATGCTTCTGTCTAGATTTTACATGAAGATATTCCCGTTTCCTATGAAATCTTCACAGCTTTCCAAATATCCACTTGCAGATTCTACAAAAAGAGTGTTTCCAAACTGCTGTATCCAAAGAAAGGTTCATCTCTGTTAGTTGAGGACACACATCACAAAGAAGTTTCTGAGAATGCTTCTGTCTAGATTTTAAACGAAGATATTGCCGTTTCCAACGAAATCGTTAGGACTATCTAGATATCCAATTACACATTCCACAAAAAGAGTGTTTCCAAACTGCTCTATCAAAAGAAAGGTGCAACTCTGTTAGTTGAGGACACTCATCACAAATACGTTTCTGAGAATGCTTCTGTCTAGATTTTATATGAAGATATTCCCGTTTCCAACGAAATCTTCATGGTTATCCAAACATCGACTTCCAGATTATACAAAAAGATTGTTTCCAAACTGCTCTATGAAAAGAAAGGTATAATTCTGTTAGTTGAGGACACACATCCCAAATAAGTTTCTGAGGATGCTTCTGTCTAGATTTTATGGGAAGATATTTCGTTTTTTACCATAGGCCCGAAAGCGCTCGAAATGTCCACTTCCAGACACTACAGAAAGAGGGTTTCAAACCTGCTATATGAAAGGGAATGTTCAGCTCTGTGACTTAAATGCAGATATCACAAAGTAGTTTCTGAAAGTGCTTCTGTCTAGATTTCAGATGAAGATATTCCCGTTTCCAATGAAATCATTAGAACTATCTAGATATCCACTTACAGATTCTACAAAAAGAGTGTTTCCAAAGTGCTCTGTCAAAAGAAAGGTTCAACTCTGTTAGTTGAGGACACTCCTCACAAAGAAGTTTCTGAGAATGCTTCTGTCTAGATTTTATATGAAGATATTCCCGTTTCCAACGAAATCTTCACAGTTATCCAAATATCCACTTGAAGATTCTACAAAAAGAGTGTTTCCAAACTGCTGTAGCAAGAGTAATTTTGCGCTCTGTTAGTTGAGGACACACATCACAAAGAAGTTTCTGAGAATGCTTCTGTCTAGGTTTTATACGAAGATATTACCGTTTCCAACGAAATCTTCACAGTTATCCAAATATCCACTTGCAGAATCTACAAAAAGAGTGTTTCCAAACTGCTATATCAAAAGAAAGGATCAACTCTGTTAGTTGAGGAAACACATCCCAAATAAGTTTCTGAGAATGCTTCTGTCTAGATTTTATGGGATGATATTTCCTTTTTCACCATAGGCCAGAAATCGCTCGAAATGTCAACTTCCAGATACTACAGAAAGACTGTTTCAAACCTACTCTATGAATGGAAATGTTCAGCTCTGTGACTTGAATGCAGATATCGCAAAGTAGTTTCAGACAGCGCTTCTGTCTAGATTTTAGATGAAGGTATTCCCGTTTCCAACGAAATCATCACAGTTATCCAAATATCCACTTACATATTCTACAAAAAGAGTGTTTCCAAACTGCTCTATCCAAAGAAAGGTTCAACTCTGTTAGTTGAGGACACACATCACAAAGAAGTTTCTGAGAATGCTTCTGTCTAGATTTTAAATGAAGATATTCCCATTTCCAATGAAATCCTCATAGCAAACCCATTATAAACTTACAGATTCTACAAAAAGAGTGATTCCAAATTGCTGTATCAAAAGAAAGGTTGAACTCTGTTAGTTCAGGACACACATCACAAAGAAGTTTCTGAGAATGCTTCTGTCAAGATTTTATATGAAGATATTACCGTTTCCAACGAAATCTTCACAGTTATCCAAATATCCACTTGCAGATTCTACAAAAAGAGTGTTTCCAAACTGCTATATCAAAAGAAATGATCAAGTCTGTTAGTGGAGTAAACTCATCCTAAATAAGTTTCTTAGAATGCTTCTGTCTAGATTTTATGGGATGATACTTCCTTTTTCACCATAGGCCTGAAAGCGCTCGAAATGTCCACTTCCAGATACTACAGAAAGACTGTTTCAAACCTACTCTATGAAAGGGAATGTTCAGCTCTGTGACTTGAATGCAGATATCACAAAGTAGTTTCTGACAGCCCTTCTGTCTAGATTTTAGATGAAGATATTCCCGTTTCCAACGAAATCATCACAGTTATCCAAATATCCACTTACAGATTCTACAAAAACAGTTTCCAAACTGCTGTATCCAAAGAAAGGTTCAACTCTGTTAGTTGAGGAAACACATCACAAAGAAGTTTCTGAGAATGCTTCTGTCTAGATTTTATATGAAGATATTCCCGTTTCCAATGAAATCTTCACAGTTATGCAAATATCCACTTGAAGATTCTACAAAAAGAGTGTTTCCAAACTGCTGTAGCAAAAGAAATGTTGAACTCTGTTAGTTGAGGACAAACATCACAAAGAAGTTTCTGAGAATGCTTCTGTCTAGATTTTAGATGAAGATATTCCCGTTTCCAACGAAATCCTCAGAGCTCTCCCAATATCCACTTACAGATTCTACAAAAAGAGTGTTTCCAAACTGCTGTAGCAAAAGAAAGGTTCAACTCTGTTAGTTGAGGACACACATCACAAAGAAGTTTCTGAGAATGCTTCTGTCTAGATTTTACATGAAGATATTCCCGTTTCCTATGAAATCTTCACAGCTTTCCAAATATCCACTTGCAGATTCTACAAAAAGAGTGTTTCCAAACTGCTGTATCAAAAGAAAGGTTCAACTCTCTTAGTTGAGGACACACATCCCAAATAAGTTTCTGAGAAATCTTCTGTCTCGTTTTTATGGGAGGATACTTCCTTTTTCATCGTAGGCCTGAAAGCGCTCGAAATGTCCACTTGCAGATACTGCAGAAAGAGTGTTTCAAACCTGCTCTATGAAACGGAATGTTCAGCTCTGAGGCTTGAATGCAGATATCACAAAGTAGTTTCTGACAGTGCTTTTGTCTAGATTTCAGAAGAAGATATTCCCGTTTCCAATGAAATCGTTAGAACTATCTTGATATCCACATACAGATTCTACAAAAAGAGTGTTTCCAAACTGCTCTAGAAAAAGAAAGGTTCAACTCTGTTAGTTGAGGACACTCATCACAAAGAAGTTTCTGAGAATGCTTCTGTCTAGATTTTATATGAAGATATTCCCGTTTCCAACGAAATCTTCACAGTTATCCAAACATCGACTTGCAGATTCTACAAAAAGAGTGTTTCCAAACTGCTCTATCAAAAGAAAGTTTCAACTCTGTTAGTTGAGGACACACATCCCAAATAAGTTTCTGAGAACGCTTCTGTGTAGATTTAAAGGGGAGATATTTCGTTTTTCACCATAGGCCCGAATGCGCTCGAAATGTCCACTTCCAGACACTACAGAATGAGGGTTTCCAACCTGCTCTATGAAAGGGAATGTTCACCTCTGTGACTTGAATGCAGATATCACAAAGTAGTTTCTGACAGTGCTTCTGTCTAGAATTTAGATGAAGATATTCCCGTTTCCAACGAAATCCTTAGGACTATCTAGATATCCACTTACAGATTCTACAAAAAGAGTGTTTCCAAAGTGCTCTGTCAAAAGAAAGGTTCAACTCTGTTAGTTGAGGACACTCCTCACAAAGAAGTTTCTGAGAATGCTTCTGTCTAGATTTTATATGAAGATATTCCCGTTTCCAACGAAATCTTCACAGTTATCCAAATATCCACTTGAAGATTCTACAAAAAGAGTGTTTCCAAACTGCTGTAGCAAGAGTAATTTTGCGCTCTGTTAGTTGAGGACACACATCACAAAGAAGTTTCTGAGAATGCTTCTGTCTAGATTTTACATGAAGATATTCCCGTTTCCTATGAAATCTTCACAGCTTTCCAAATATCCACTTGCAGATTCTACAAAAAGAGTGTTTCCAAACTGCTGTATCAAAAGAAAGGTTCAACTCTCTTAGTTGAGGACACACATCCCAAATAAGTTTCTGAGAAATCTTCTGTCTCGTTTTTATGGGAGGATACTTCCTTTTTCATCGTAGGCCTGAAAGCGCTCGAAATGTCCACTTGCAGATACTGCAGAAAGAGTGTTTCAAACCTGCTCTATGAAACGGAATGTTCAGCTCTGAGGCTTGAATGCAGATATCACAAAGTAGTTTCTGACAGTGCTTTTGTCTAGATTTCAGAAGAAGATATTCCCGTTTCCAATGAAATCGTTAGAACTATCTTGATATCCACATACAGATTCTACAAAAAGAGTGTTTCCAAACTGCTCTAGAAAAAGAAAGGTTCAACTCTGTTAGTTGAGGACACTCATCACAAAGAAGTTTCTGAGAATGCTTCTGTCTAGATTTTATATGAAGATATTCCCGTTTCCAACGAAATCTTCACAGTTATCCAAACATCGACTTGCAGATTCTACAAAAAGAGTGTTTCCAAACTGCTCTATCAAAAGAAAGTTTCAACTCTGTTAGTTGAGGACACACATCCCAAATAAGTTTCTGAGAACGCTTCTGTGTAGATTTAAAGGGGAGATATTTCGTTTTTCACCATAGGCCCGAATGCGCTCGAAATGTCCACTTCCAGACACTACAGAATGAGGGTTTCCAACCTGCTCTATGAAAGGGAATGTTCACCTCTGTGACTTGAATGCAGATATCACAAAGTAGTTTCTGACAGTGCTTCTGTCTAGAATTTAGATGAAGATATTCCCGTTTCCAACGAAATCCTTAGGACTATCTAGATATCCAATTACAGATTCCACAAAAAGAGTGTTTCCAAACTGCTCTATTAAAAGAAAGGTTCAACTCTGTAAGTTGAGGACACTCATCACAAAGAAGTTTCTGAGAATGCTTTTGTAAAGGTTTTATATGAAGATATTCCCGTTTCCTATGAAATCTTCACAGTTATCCAAATATCCACTTGAAGATTCTACCAAAAGAGTGTTTCCAAACTGCTGTAGCAAAAGAAATGTTGAACTCTGTTAGTTGAGGACAAACATCACAAAGAAGTTTCTGAGAATGCTTCTGTCAAGATTTTATATGAAGATATTACCGTTTCCAACGAAATCTTTACAGTTATCCAAATATCCACTTGCAGATTCTACAAAAAGAGTGTTTCCAAACTGCTATATCAAAAGAAATGATCAAGTCTGTTAGTGGAGTAAACTCATCCCAAATATGTTTCTTAGAATGCTTTTGTCTAGATTTTATGGGATGATATTTCCTTTTTCACCATAGGCCTGAAAGCGCTCGAAAAGTCCACTTCCAGATACTACAAAAAGACTGTTTCAAACCTACTCTATGAAAGGGAATGTTCAGCTCTGTGACTTGAATGCAGATATCACAAAGTAGTTTCTGACAGCCCTTCTGTCTAGATTTTAGATGAAGATATTCCCGTTTCCAACGAAATCATCACAGTTATCCAAATATCCACTTACAGATTCTACAAAAACAGTTTCCAAACTGCTGTATCCAAAGAAAGGTTCAACTCTGTTAGTTGAGGAAACACATCACAAAGAAGTTTCTGAGAATGCTTCTGTCTAGATTTTATATGAAGATATTCCCGTTTCCAATGAAATCTTCACAGTTAGGCAAATATCCACTTGAAGATTCTACAAAAAGAGTGTTTCCAAACTGCTGTAGCAAAAGAAATGTTGAACTCTGTTAGTTGAGGACAAACATCACAAAGAAGTTTCTGAGAATGCTTCTGTCTAGATTTTAGATGAAGATATTCCCGTTTCCAACGAAATCCTCAGAGCTCTCCCAATATCCACTTACAGATTCTACAAAAAGAGTGTTTCCAAACTGCTGTAGCAAAAGAAAGGTTCAACTCTGTTAGTTGAGGACACACATCACAAAGAAGTTTCTGAGAATGCTTCTGTCTAGATTTTACATGAAGATATTCCCGTTTCCTATGAAATCTTCACAGCTTTCCAAATATCCACTTGCAGATTCTACAAAAAGAGTGTTTCCAAACTGCTGTATCAAAAGAAAGGTTCAACTCTCTTAGTTGAGGACACACATCCCAAATAAGTTTCTGAGAAATCTTCTGTCTCGTTTTTATGGGAGGATACTTCCTTTTTCATCGTAGGCCTGAAAGCGCTCGAAATGTCCACTTGCAGATACTGCAGAAAGAGTGTTTCAAACCTGCTCTATGAAACGGAATGTTCAGCTCTGAGGCTTGAATGCAGATATCACAAAGTAGTTTCTGACAGTGCTTTTGTCTAGATTTCAGAAGAAGATATTCCCGTTTCCAATGAAATCGTTAGAACTATCTTGATATCCACATACAGATTCTACAAAAAGAGTGTTTCCAAACTGCTCTAGAAAAAGAAAGGTTCAACTCTGTTAGTTGAGGACACTCATCACAAAGAAGTTTCTGAGAATGCTTCTGTCTAGATTTTATATGAAGATATTCCCGTTTCCAACGAAATCTTCACAGTTATCCAAACATCGACTTGCAGATTCTACAAAAAGAGTGTTTCCAAACTGCTCTATCAAAAGAAAGTTTCAACTCTGTTAGTTGAGGACACACATCCCAAATAAGTTTCTGAGAACGCTTCTGTGTAGATTTAAAGGGGAGATATTTCGTTTTTCACCATAGGCCCGAATGCGCTCGAAATGTCCACTTCCAGACACTACAGAATGAGGGTTTCCAACCTGCTCTATGAAAGGGAATGTTCACCTCTGTGACTTGAATGCAGATATCACAAAGTAGTTTCTGACAGTGCTTCTGTCTAGAATTTAGATGAAGATATTCCCGTTTCCAACGAAATCCTTAGGACTATCTAGATATCCAATTACAGATTCCACAAAAAGAGTGTTTCCAAACTGCTCTATTAAAAGAAAGGTTCAACTCTGTAAGTTGAGGACACTCATCACAAAGAAGTTTCTGAGAATGCTTTTGTAAAGGTTTTATATGAAGATATTCCCGTTTCCTATGAAATCTTCACAGTTATCCAAATATCCACTTGAAGATTCTACCAAAAGAGTGTTTCCAAACTGCTGTAGCAAAAGAAATGTTGAACTCTGTTAGTTGAGGACAAACATCACAAAGAAGTTTCTGAGAATGCTTCTGTCAAGATTTTATATGAAGATATTACCGTTTCCAACGAAATCTTTACAGTTATCCAAATATCCACTTGCAGATTCTACAAAAAGAGTGTTTCCAAACTGCTATATCAAAAGAAATGATCAAGTCTGTTAGTGGAGTAAACTCATCCCAAATATGTTTCTTAGAATGCTTTTGTCTAGATTTTATGGGATGATATTTCCTTTTTCACCATAGGCCTGAAAGCGCTCGAAAAGTCCACTTCCAGATACTACAAAAAGACTGTTTCAAACCTACTCTATGAAAGGGAATGTTCAGCTCTGTGACTTGAATGCAGATATCACAAAGTAGTTTCTGACAGCCCTTCTGTCTAGATTTTAGATGAAGATATTCCCGTTTCCAACGAAATCATCACAGTTATCCAAATATCCACTTACAGATTCTACAAAAACAGTTTCCAAACTGCTGTATCCAAAGAAAGGTTCAACTCTGTTAGTTGAGGAAACACATCACAAAGAAGTTTCTGAGAATGCTTCTGTCTAGATTTTATATGAAGATATTCCCGTTTCCAATGAAATCTTCACAGTTAGGCAAATATCCACTTGAAGATTCTACAAAAAGAGTGTTTCCAAACTGCTGTAGCAAAAGAAATGTTGAACTCTGTTAGTTGAGGACAAACATCACAAAGAAGTTTCTGAGAATGCTTCTGTCTAGATTTTAGATGAAGATATTCCCGTTTCCAACGAAATCCTCAGAGCTCTCCCAATATCCACTTACAGATTCTACAAAAAGAGTGTTTCCAAACTGCTGTAGCAAAAGAAAGGTTCAACTCTGTTATTTGAGGACACACATCACAAAGAAGTTTCTGAGAATGCTTCTGTCTAGATTTTACATGAAGATATTCCCGTTTCCTATGAAATCTTCACAGCTTTCCAAATATCCACTTGCAGATTCTACAAAAAGAGTGTTTCCAAACTGCTGTATCAAAAGAAAGGTTCAACTCTCTTAGTTGAGGACACACATCCCAAATAAGTTTCTGAGAAATCTTCTGTCTCGTTTTTATGGGAGGATACTTCCTTTTTCATCGTAGGCCTGAAAGCGCTCGAAATGTCCACTTGCAGATACTGCAGAAAGAGTGTTTCAAACCTGCTCTATGAAACGGAATGTTCAGCTCTGAGGCTTGAATGCAGATATCACAAAGTAGTTTCTGACAGTGCTTTTGTCTAGATTTCAGAAGAAGATATTCCCGTTTCCAATGAAATCGTTAGAACTATCTTGATATCCACATACAGATTCTACAAAAAGAGTGTTTCCAAACTGCTCTAGAAAAAGAAAGGTTCAACTCTGTTAGTTGAGGACACTCATCACAAAGAAGTTTCTGAGAATGCTTCTGTCTAGATTTTATATGAAGATATTCCCGTTTCCAACGAAATCTTCACAGTTATCCAAACATCGACTTGCAGATTCTACAAAAAGAGTGTTTCCAAACTGCTCTATCAAAAGAAAGTTTCAACTCTGTTAGTTGAGGACACACATCCCAAATAAGTTTCTGAGAACGCTTCTGTGTAGATTTAAAGGGGAGATATTTCGTTTTTCACCATAGGCCCGAATGCGCTCGAAATGTCCACTTCCAGACACTACAGAATGAGGGTTTCCAACCTGCTCTATGAAAGGGAATGTTCACCTCTGTGACTTGAATGCAGATATCACAAAGTAGTTTCTGACAGTGCTTCTGTCTAGAATTTAGATGAAGATATTCCCGTTTCCAACGAAATCCTTAGGACTATCTAGATATCCACTTACAGATTCTACAAAAAGAGTGTTTCCAAAGTGCTCTGTCAAAAGAAAGGTTCAACTCTGTTAGTTGAGGACACTCCTCACAAAGAAGTTTCTGAGAATGCTTCTGTCTAGATTTTATATGAAGATATTCCCGTTTCCAACGAAATCTTCACAGTTATCCAAATATCCACTTGAAGATTCTACAAAAAGAGTGTTTCCAAACTGCTGTAGCAAAAGAAAGGTTCAACTCTGTTAGTTGAGGACACACATCACAAAGAAGTTTCTGAGAATGCTTCTGTCTAGATTTTACATGAAGATATTCCCGTTTCCTATGAAATCTTCACAGCTTTCCAAATATCCACTTGCAGATTCTACAAAAAGAGTGTTTCCAAACTGCTGTATCAAAAGAAAGGTTCAACTCTCTTAGTTGAGGACACACATCCCAAATAAGTTTCTGAGAAATCTTCTGTCTCGTTTTTATGGGAGGATACTTCCTTTTTCATCGTAGGCCTGAAAGCGCTCGAAATGTCCACTTGCAGATACTGCAGAAAGAGTGTTTCAAACCTGCTCTATGAAACGGAATGTTCAGCTCTGAGGCTTGAATGCAGATATCACAAAGTAGTTTCTGACAGTGCTTTTGTCTAGATTTCAGAAGAAGATATTCCCGTTTCCAATGAAATCGTTAGAACTATCTTGATATCCACATACAGATTCTACAAAAAGAGTGTTTCCAAACTGCTCTAGAAAAAGAAAGGTTCAACTCTGTTAGTTGAGGACACTCATCACAAAGAAGTTTCTGAGAATGCTTCTGTCTAGATTTTATATGAAGATATTCCCGTTTCCAACGAAATCTTCACAGTTATCCAAACATCGACTTGCAGATTCTACAAAAAGAGTGTTTCCAAACTGCTCTATCAAAAGAAAGTTTCAACTCTGTTAGTTGAGGACACACATCCCAAATAAGTTTCTGAGAACGCTTCTGTGTAGATTTAAAGGGGAGATATTTCGTTTTTCACCATAGGCCCGAATGCGCTCGAAATGTCCACTTCCAGACACTACAGAATGAGGGTTTCCAACCTGCTCTATGAAAGGGAATGTTCACCTCTGTGACTTGAATGCAGATATCACAAAGTAGTTTCTGACAGTGCTTCTGTCTAGAATTTAGATGAAGATATTCCCGTT
The DNA here is from genome assembly GCF_029281585.2 of Gorilla gorilla gorilla. Classification (NCBI taxonomy): domain Eukaryota; kingdom Metazoa; phylum Chordata; class Mammalia; order Primates; family Hominidae; genus Gorilla; species Gorilla gorilla. Next base: position 20,485,202 of record NC_073237.2, read on the forward strand.
TCCAACGAAATCCTTAGGACTATCTAGATATCCAATTACAGATTCCACAAAAAGAGTGTTTCCAAACTGCTCTATTAAAAGAAAGGTTCAACTCTGTAAGTTGAGGACACTCATCACAAAGAAGTTTCTGAGAATGCTTTTGTAAAGGTTTTATATGAAGATATTCCCGTTTCCTATGAAATCTTCACAGTTATCCAAATATCCACTTGAAGATTCTACCAAAAGAGTGTTTCCAAACTGCTGTAGCAAAAGAAATGTTGAACTCTGTTAGTTGAGGACAAACATCACAAAGAAGTTTCTGAGAATGCTTCTGTCAAGATTTTATATGAAGATATTACCGTTTCCAACGAAATCTTTACAGTTATCCAAATATCCACTTGCAGATTCTACAAAAAGAGTGTTTCCAAACTGCTATATCAAAAGAAATGATCAAGTCTGTTAGTGGAGTAAACTCATCCCAAATATGTTTCTTAGAATGCTTTTGTCTAGATTTTATGGGATGATATTTCCTTTTTCACCATAGGCCTGAAAGCGCTCGAAAAGTCCACTTCCAGATACTACAAAAAGACTGTTTCAAACCTACTCTATGAAAGGGAATGTTCAGCTCTGTGACTTGAATGCAGATATCACAAAGTAGTTTCTGACAGCCCTTCTGTCTAGATTTTAGATGAAGATATTCCCGTTTCCAACGAAATCATCACAGTTATCCAAATATCCACTTACAGATTCTACAAAAACAGTTTCCAAACTGCTGTATCCAAAGAAAGGTTCAACTCTGTTAGTTGAGGAAACACATCACAAAGAAGTTTCTGAGAATGCTTCTGTCTAGATTTTATATGAAGATATTCCCGTTTCCAATGAAATCTTCACAGTTAGGCAAATATCCACTTGAAGATTCTACAAAAAGAGTGTTTCCAAACTGCTGTAGCAAAAGAAATGTTGAACTCTGTTAGTTGAGGACAAACATCACAAAGAAGTTTCTGAGAATGCTTCTGTCTAGATTTTAGATGAAGATATTCCCGTTTCCAACGAAATCCTCAGAGCTCTCCCAATATCCACTTACAGATTCTACAAAAAGAGTGTTTCCAAACTGCTGTATCAAAAGAAAGGTTCAACTCTGTTAGTTGAGGACACACATCACAAAGAAGTTTCTGAGAATGCTTCTGTCTAGATTTTACATGAAGATATTCCCGTTTCCTATGAAATCTTCACAGCTTTCCAAATATCCACTTGCAGATTCTACAAAAAGAGTGTTTCCAAACTGCTGTATCAAAAGAAAGGTTCAACTCTCTTAGTTGAGGACACACATCCCAAATAAGTTTCTGAGAAATCTTCTGTCTCGTTTTTATGGGAGGATACTTCCTTTTTCATCGTAGGCCTGAAAGCGCTCGAAATGTCCACTTGCAGATACTGCAGAAAGAGTGTTTCAAACCTGCTCTATGGAACGGAATGTTCAGCTCTGAGGCTTGAATGCAGATATCACAAAGTAGTTTCTGACAGTGCTTTTGTCTAGATTTCAGAAGAAGATATTCCCGTTTCCAATGAAATCGTTAGAACTATCTTGATATCCACATACAGATTCTACAAAAAGAGTGTTTCCAAACTGCTCTAGAAAAAGAAAGGTTCAACTCTGTTAGTTGAGGACACTCATCACAAAGAAGTTTCTGAGAATGCTTCTGTCTAGATTTTATATGAAGATATTCCCGTTTCCAACGAAATCTTCACAGTTATCCAAACATCGACTTGCAGATTCTACAAAAAGAGTGTTTCCAAACTGCTCTATCAAAAGAAAGTTTCAACTCTGTTAGTTGAGGACACACATCCCAAATAAGTTTCTGAGAACGCTTCTGTGTAGATTTAAAGGGGAGATATTTCGTTTTTCACCATAGGCCCGAATGCGCTCGAAATGTCCACTTCCAGACACTACAGAATGAGGGTTTCCAACCTGCTCTATGAAAGGGAATGTTCACCTCTGTGACTTGAATGCAGATATCACAAAGTAGTTTCTGACAGTGCTTCTGTCTAGAATTTAGATGAAGATATTCCCGTTTCCAACGAAATCCTTAGGACTATCTAGATATCCAATTACAGATTCCACAAAAAGAGTGTTTCCAAACTGCTCTATTAAAAGAAAGGTTCAACTCTGTAAGTTGAGGACACTCATCACAAAGAAGTTTCTGAGAATGCTTTTGTAAAGGTTTTATATGAAGATATTCCCGTTTCCTATGAAATCTTCACAGTTATCCAAATATCCACTTGAAGATTCTACCAAAAGAGTGTTTCCAAACTGCTGTAGCAAAAGAAATGTTGAACTCTGTTAGTTGAGGACAAACATCACAAAGAAGTTTCTGAGAATGCTTCTGTCAAGATTTTATATGAAGATATTACCGTTTCCAACGAAATCTTTACAGTTATCCAAATATCCACTTGCAGATTCTACAAAAAGAGTGTTTCCAAACTGCTATATCAAAAGAAATGATCAAGTCTGTTAGTGGAGTAAACTCATCCCAAATATGTTTCTTAGAATGCTTTTGTCTAGATTTTATGGGATGATATTTCCTTTTTCACCATAGGCCTGAAAGCGCTCGAAAAGTCCACTTCCAGATACTACAAAAAGACTGTTTCAAACCTACTCTATGAAAGGGAATGTTCAGCTCTGTGACTTGAATGCAGATATCACAAAGTAGTTTCTGACAGCCCTTCTGTCTAGATTTTAGATGAAGATATTCCCGTTTCCAACGAAATCATCACAGTTATCCAAATATCCACTTACAGATTCTACAAAAACAGTTTCCAAACTGCTGTATCCAAAGAAAGGTTCAACTCTGTTAGTTGAGGAAACACATCACAAAGAAGTTTCTGAGAATGCTTCTGTCTAGATTTTATATGAAGATATTCCCGTTTCCAATGAAATCTTCACAGTTAGGCAAATATCCACTTGAAGATTCTACAAAAAGAGTGTTTCCAAACTGCTGTAGCAAAAGAAATGTTGAACTCTGTTAGTTGAGGACAAACATCACAAAGAAGTTTCTGAGAATGCTTCTGTCTAGATTTTAGATGAAGATATTCCCGTTTCCAACGAAATCCTCAGAGCTCTCCCAATATCCACTTACAGATTCTACAAAAAGAGTGTTTCCAAACTGCTGTAGCAAAAGAAAGGTTCAACTCTGTTAGTTGAGGACACACATCACAAAGAAGTTTCTGAGAATGCTTCTGTCTAGATTTTACATGAAGATATTCCCGTTTCCTATGAAATCTTCACAGCTTTCCAAATATCCACTTGCAGATTCTACAAAAAGAGTGTTTCCAAACTGCTGTATCAAAAGAAAGGTTCAACTCTCTTAGTTGAGGACACACATCCCAAATAAGTTTCTGAGAAATCTTCTGTCTCGTTTTTATGGGAGGATACTTCCTTTTTCATCGTAGGCCTGAAAGCGCTCGAAATGTCCACTTGCAGATACTGCAGAAAGAGTGTTTCAAACCTGCTCTATGAAACGGAATGTTCAGCTCTGAGGCTTGAATGCAGATATCACAAAGTAGTTTCTGACAGTGCTTTTGTCTAGATTTCAGAAGAAGATATTCCCGTTTCCAATGAAATCGTTAGAACTATCTTGATATCCACATACAGATTCTACAAAAAGAGTGTTTCCAAACTGCTCTAGAAAAAGAAAGGTTCAACTCTGTTAGTTGAGGACACTCATCACAAAGAAGTTTCTGAGAATGCTTCTGTCTAGATTTTATATGAAGATATTCCCGTTTCCAACGAAATCTTCACAGTTATCCAAACATCGACTTGCAGATTCTACAAAAAGAGTGTTTCCAAACTGCTCTATCAAAAGAAAGTTTCAACTCTGTTAGTTGAGGACACACATCCCAAATAAGTTTCTGAGAACGCTTCTGTGTAGATTTAAAGGGGAGATATTTCGTTTTTCACCATAGGCCCGAATGCGCTCGAAATGTCCACTTCCAGACACTACAGAATGAGGGTTTCCAACCTGCTCTATGAAAGGGAATGTTCACCTCTGTGACTTGAATGCAGATATCACAAAGTAGTTTCTGACAGTGCTTCTGTCTAGAATTTAGATGAAGATATTCCCGTTTCCAACGAAATCCTTAGGACTATCTAGATATCCAATTACAGATTCCACAAAAAGAGTGTTTCCAAACTGCTCTATTAAAAGAAAGGTTCAACTCTGTAAGTTGAGGACACTCATCACAAAGAAGTTTCTGAGAATGCTTTTGTAAAGGTTTTATATGAAGATATTCCCGTTTCCTATGAAATCTTCACAGTTATCCAAATATCCACTTGAAGATTCTACCAAAAGAGTGTTTCCAAACTGCTGTAGCAAAAGAAATGTTGAACTCTGTTAGTTGAGGACAAACATCACAAAGAAGTTTCTGAGAATGCTTCTGTCAAGATTTTATATGAAGATATTACCGTTTCCAACGAAATCTTTACAGTTATCCAAATATCCACTTGCAGATTCTACAAAAAGAGTGTTTCCAAACTGCTATATCAAAAGAAATGATCAAGTCTGTTAGTGGAGTAAACTCATCCCAAATATGTTTCTTAGAATGCTTTTGTCTAGATTTTATGGGATGATATTTCCTTTTTCACCATAGGCCTGAAAGCGCTCGAAAAGTCCACTTCCAGATACTACAAAAAGACTGTTTCAAACCTACTCTATGAAAGGGAATGTTCAGCTCTGTGACTTGAATGCAGATATCACAAAGTAGTTTCTGACAGCCCTTCTGTCTAGATTTTAGATGAAGATATTCCCGTTTCCAACGAAATCATCACAGTTATCCAAATATCCACTTACAGATTCTACAAAAACAGTTTCCAAACTGCTGTATCCAAAGAAAGGTTCAACTCTGTTAGTTGAGGAAACACATCACAAAGAAGTTTCTGAGAATGCTTCTGTCTAGATTTTATATGAAGATATTCCCGTTTCCAATGAAATCTTCACAGTTAGGCAAATATCCACTTGAAGATTCTACAAAAAGAGTGTTTCCAAACTGCTGTAGCAAAAGAAATGTTGAACTCTGTTAGTTGAGGACAAACATCACAAAGAAGTTTCTGAGAATGCTTCTGTCTAGATTTTAGATGAAGATATTCCCGTTTCCAACGAAATCCTCAGAGCTCTCCCAATATCCACTTACAGATTCTACAAAAAGAGTGTTTCCAAACTGCTGTAGCAAAAGAAAGGTTCAACTCTGTTAGTTGAGGACACACATCACAAAGAAGTTTCTGAGAATGCTTCTGTCTAGATTTTACATGAAGATATTCCCGTTTCCTATGAAATCTTCACAGCTTTCCAAATATCCACTTGCAGATTCTACAAAAAGAGTGTTTCCAAACTGCTGTATCAAAAGAAAGGTTCAACTCTCTTAGTTGAGGACACACATCCCAAATAAGTTTCTGAGAAATCTTCTGTCTCGTTTTTATGGGAGGATACTTCCTTTTTCATCGTAGGCCTGAAAGCGCTCGAAATGTCCACTTGCAGATACTGCAGAAAGAGTGTTTCAAACCTGCTCTATGAAACGGAATGTTCAGCTCTGAGGCTTGAATGCAGATATCACAAAGTAGTTTCTGACAGTGCTTTTGTCTAGATTTCAGAAGAAGATATTCCCGTTTCCAATGAAATCGTTAGAACTATCTTGATATCCACATACAGATTCTACAAAAAGAGTGTTTCCAAACTGCTCTAGAAAAAGAAAGGTTCAACTCTGTTAGTTGAGGACACTCATCACAAAGAAGTTTCTGAGAATGCTTCTGTCTAGATTTTATATGAAGATATTCCCGTTTCCAACGAAATCTTCACAGTTATCCAAACATCGACTTGCAGATTCTACAAAAAGAGTGTTTCCAAACTGCTCTATCAAAAGAAAGTTTCAACTCTGTTAGTTGAGGACACACATCCCAAATAAGTTTCTGAGAACGCTTCTGTGTAGATTTAAAGGGGAGATATTTCGTTTTTCACCATAGGCCCGAATGCGCTCGAAATGTCCACTTCCAGACACTACAGAATGAGGGTTTCCAACCTGCTCTATGAAAGGGAATGTTCACCTCTGTGACTTGAATGCAGATATCACAAAGTAGTTTCTGACAGTGCTTCTGTCTAGAATTTAGATGAAGATATTCCCGTTTCCAACGAAATCCTTAGGACTATCTAGATATCCAATTACAGATTCCACAAAAAGAGTGTTTCCAAACTGCTCTATTAAAAGAAAGGTTCAACTCTGTAAGTTGAGGACACTCATCACAAAGAAGTTTCTGAGAATGCTTTTGTAAAGGTTTTATATGAAGATATTCCCGTTTCCTATGAAATCTTCACAGTTATCCAAATATCCACTTGAAGATTCTACCAAAAGAGTGTTTCCAAACTGCTGTAGCAAAAGAAATGTTGAACTCTGTTAGTTGAGGACAAACATCACAAAGAAGTTTCTGAGAATGCTTCTGTCAAGATTTTATATGAAGATATTACCGTTTCCAACGAAATCTTTACAGTTATCCAAATATCCACTTGCAGATTCTACAAAAAGAGTGTTTCCAAACTGCTATATCAAAAGAAATGATCAAGTCTGTTAGTGGAGTAAACTCATCCCAAATATGTTTCTTAGAATGCTTTTGTCTAGATTTTATGGGATGATATTTCCTTTTTCACCATAGGCCTGAAAGCGCTCGAAAAGTCCACTTCCAGATACTACAAAAAGACTGTTTCAAACCTACTCTATGAAAGGGAATGTTCAGCTCTGTGACTTGAATGCAGATATCACAAAGTAGTTTCTGACAGCCCTTCTGTCTAGATTTTAGATGAAGATATTCCCGTTTCCAACGAAATCATCACAGTTATCCAAATATCCACTTACAGATTCTACAAAAACAGTTTCCAAACTGCTGTATCCAAAGAAAGGTTCAACTCTGTTAGTTGAGGAAACACATCACAAAGAAGTTTCTGAGAATGCTTCTGTCTAGATTTTATATGAAGATATTCCCGTTTCCAATGAAATCTTCACAGTTAGGCAAATATCCACTTGAAGATTCTACAAAAAGAGTGTTTCCAAACTGCTGTAGCAAAAGAAATGTTGAACTCTGTTAGTTGAGGACAAACATCACAAAGAAGTTTCTGAGAATGCTTCTGTCTAGATTTTAGATGAAGATATTCCCGTTTCCAACGAAATCCTCAGAGCTCTCCCAATATCCACTTACAGATTCTACAAAAAGAGTGTTTCCAAACTGCTGTAGCAAAAGAAAGGTTCAACTCTGTTAGTTGAGGACACACATCACAAAGAAGTTTCTGAGAATGCTTCTGTCTAGATTTTACATGAAGATATTCCCGTTTCCTATGAAATCTTCACAGCTTTCCAAATATCCACTTGCAGATTCTACAAAAAGAGTGTTTCCAAACTGCTGTATCAAAAGAAAGGTTCAACTCTCTTAGTTGAGGACACACATCCCAAATAAGTTTCTGAGAAATCTTCTGTCTCGTTTTTATGGGAGGATACTTCCTTTTTCATCGTAGGCCTGAAAGCGCTCGAAATGTCCACTTGCAGATACTGCAGAAAGAGTGTTTCAAACCTGCTCTATGAAACGGAATGTTCAGCTCTGAGGCTTGAATGCAGATATCACAAAGTAGTTTCTGACAGTGCTTTTGTCTAGATTTCAGAAGATATTCCCGTTTCCAATGAAATCGTTAGAACTATCTTGATATCCACATACAGATTCTACAAAAAGAGTGTTTCCAAACTGCTCTAGAAAAAGAAAGGTTCAACTCTGTTAGTTGAGGACACTCATCACAAAGAAGTTTCTGAGAATGCTTCTGTCTAGATTTTATATGAAGATATTCCCGTTTCCAACGAAATCTTCACAGTTATCCAAACATCGACTTGCAGATTCTACAAAAAGAGTGTTTCCAAACTGCTCTATCAAAAGAAAGTTTCAACTCTGTTAGTTGAGGACACACATCCCAAATAAGTTTCTGAGAACGCTTCTGTGTAGATTTAAAGGGGAGATATTTCGTTTTTCACCATAGGCCCAAATGCGCTCGAAATGTCCACTTCCAGACACTACAGAATGAGGGTTTCCAACCTGCTCTATGAAAGGGAATGTTCACCTCTGTGACTTGAATGCAGATATCACAAAGTAGTTTCTGACAGTGCTTCTGTCTAGAATTTAGATGAAGATATTCCCGTTTCCAACGAAATCCTTAGGACTATCTAGATATCCACTTACAGATTCTACAAAAAGAGTGTTTCCAAAGTGCTCTGTCAAAAGAAAGGTTCAACTCTGTTAGTTGAGGACACTCCTCACAAAGAAGTTTCTGAGAATGCTTCTGTCTAGATTTTATATGAAGATATTCCGGTTTCCAACGAAATCTTCACAGTTATCCAAATATCCACTTGAAGATTCTACAAAAAGAGTGTTTCCAAACTGCTGTAGCAAGAGTAATTTTGCGCTCTGTTAGTTGAGGACACACATCACAAAGAAGTTTCTGAGAATGCTTCTGTCTAGATTTTACATGAAGATATTCCCGTTTCCTATGAAATCTTCACAGCTTTCCAAATATCCACTTGCAGATTCTACAAAAAGAGTGTTTCCAAACTGCTGTATCAAAAGAAAGGTTCAACTCTCTTAGTTGAGGACACACATCCCAAATAAGTTTCTGAGAAATCTTCTGTCTCGTTTTTATGGGAGGATACTTCCTTTTTCATCGTAGGCCTGAAAGCGCTCGAAATGTCCACTTGCAGATACTGCAGAAAGAGTGTTTCAAACCTGCTCTATGAAACGGAATGTTCAGCTCTGAGGCTTGAATGCAGATATCACAAAGTAGTTTCTGACAGTGCTTTTGTCTAGATTTCAGAAGAAGATATTCCCGTTTCCAATGAAATCGTTAGAACTATCTTGATATCCACATACAGATTCTACAAAAAGAGTGTTTCTAAACTGCTCTAGAAAAAGAAAGGTTCAACTCTGTTAGTTGAGGACACTCATCACAAAGAAGTTTCTGAGAATGCTTCTGTCTAGATTTTATATGAAGATATTCCCGTTTCCAACGAAATCTTCACAGTTATCCAAACATCGACTTGCAGATTCTACAAAAAGAGTGTTTCCAAACTGCTCTATCAAAAGAAAGTTTCAACTCTGTTAGTTGAGGACACACATCCCAAATAAGTTTCTGAGAACGCTTCTGTGTAGATTTAAAGGGGAGATATTTCGTTTTTCACCATAGGCCCGAATGCGCTCGAAATGTCCACTTCCAGACACTACAGAATGAGGGTTTCCAACCTGCTCTATGAAAGGGAATGTTCACCTCTGTGACTTGAATGCAGATATCACAAAGTAGTTTCTGACAGTGCTTCTGTCTAGAATTTAGATGAAGATATTCCCGTTTCCAACGAAATCCTTAGGACTATCTAGATATCCAATTACAGATTCCACAAAAAGAGTGTTTCCAAACTGCTCTATTAAAAGAAAGGTTCAACTCTGTAAGTTGAGGACACTCATCACAAAGAAGTTTCTGAGAATGCTTTTGTAAAGGTTTTATATGAAGATATTCCCGTTTCCTATGAAATCTTCACAGTTATCCAAATATCCACTTGAAGATTCTACCAAAAGAGTGTTTCCAAACTGCTGTAGCAAAAGAAATGTTGAACTCTGTTAGTTGAGGACAAACATCACAAAGAAGTTTCTGAGAATGCTTCTGTCAAGATTTTATATGAAGATATTACCGTTTCCAACGAAATCTTTACAGTTATCCAAATATCCACTTGCAGATTCTACAAAAAGAGTGTTTCCAAACTGCTATATCAAAAGAAATGATCAAGTCTGTTAGTGGAGTAAACTCATCCCAAATATGTTTCTTAGAATGCTTTTGTCTAGATTTTATGGGATGATATTTCCTTTTTCACCATAGGCCTGAAAGCGCTCGAAAAGTCCACTTCCAGATACTACAAAAAGACTGTTTCAAACCTACTCTATGAAAGGGAATGTTCAGCTCTGTGACTTGAATGCAGATATCACAAAGTAGTTTCTGACAGCCCTTCTGTCTAGATTTTAGATGAAGATATTCCCGTTTCCAACGAAATCATCACAGTTATCCAAATATCCACTTACAGATTCTACAAAAACAGTTTCCAAACTGCTGTATCCAAAGAAAGGTTCAACTCTGTTAGTTGAGGAAACACATCACAAAGAAGTTTCTGAGAATGCTTCTGTCTAGATTTTATATGAAGATATTCCCGTTTCCAATGAAATCTTCACAGTTAGGCAAATATCCACTTGAAGATTCTACAAAAAGAGTGTTTCCAAACTGCTGTAGCAAAAGAAATGTTGAACTCTGTTAGTTGAGGACAAACATCACAAAGAAGTTTCTGAGAATGCTTCTGTCTAGATTTTAGATGAAGATATTCCCGTTTCCAACGAAATCCTCAGAGCTCTCCCAATATCCACTTACAGATTCTACAAAAAGAGTGTTTCCAAACTGCTGTAGCAAAAGAAAGGTTCAACTCTGTTAGTTGAGGACACACATCACAAAGAAGTTTCTGAGAATGCTTCTGTCTAGATTTTACATGAAGATATTCCCGTTTCCTATGAAATCTTCACAGCTTTCCAAATATCCACTTGCAGATTCTACAAAAAGAGTGTTTCCAAACTGCTGTATCAAAAGAAAGGTTCAACTCTCTTAGTTGAGGACACACATCCCAAATAAGTTTCTGAGAAATCTTCTGTCTCGTTTTTATGGGAGGATACTTCCTTTTTCATCGTAGGCCTGAAAGCGCTCGAAATGTCCACTTGCAGATACTGCAGAAAGAGTGTTTCAAACCTGCTCTATGAAACGGAATGTTCAGCTCTGAGGCTTGAATGCAGATATCACAAAGTAGTTTCTGACAGTGCTTTTGTCTAGATTTCAGAAGAAGATATTCCCGTTTCCAATGAAATCGTTAGAACTATCTTGATATCCACATACAGATTCTACAAAAAGAGTGTTTCCAAACTGCTCTAGAAAAAGAAAGGTTCAACTCTGTTAGTTGAGGACACTCATCACAAAGAAGTTTCTGAGAATGCTTCTGTCTAGATTTTATATGAAGATATTCCCGTTTCCAACGAAATCTTCACAGTTATCCAAACATCGACTTGCAGATTCTACAAAAAGAGTGTTTCCAAACTGCTCTATCAAAAGAAAGTTTCAACTCTGTTAGTTGAGGACACACATCCCAAATAAGTTTCTGAGAACGCTTCTGTGTAGATTTAAAGGGGAGATATTTCGTTTTTCACCATAGGCCCGAATGCGCTCGAAATGTCCACTTCCAGACACTACAGAATGAGGGTTTCCAACCTGCTCTATGAAAGGGAATGTTCACCTCTGTGACTTGAATGCAGATATCACAAAGTAGTTTCTGACAGTGCTTCTGTCTAGAATTTAGATGAAGATATTCCCGTTTCCAACGAAATCCTTAGGACTATCTAGATATCCAATTACAGATTCCACAAAAAGAGTGTTTCCAAACTGCTCTATTAAAAGAAAGGTTCAACTCTGTAAGTTGAGGACACTCATCACAAAGAAGTTTCTGAGAATGCTTTTGTAAAGGTTTTATATGAAGATATTCCCGTTTCCTATGAAATCTTCACAGTTATCCAAATATCCACTTGAAGATTCTACCAAAAGAGTGTTTCCAAACTGCTGTAGCAAAAGAAATGTTGAACTCTGTTAGTTGAGGACAAACATCACAAAGAAGTTTCTGAGAATGCTTCTGTCAAGATTTTATATGAAGATATTACCGTTTCCAACGAAATCTTTACAGTTATCCAAATATCCACTTGCAGATTCTACAAAAAGAGTGTTTCCAAACTGCTATATCAAAAGAAATGATCAAGTCTGTTAGTGGAGTAAACTCATCCCAAATATGTTTCTTAGAATGCTTTTGTCTAGATTTTATGGGATGATATTTCCTTTTTCACCATAGGCCTGAAAGCGCTCGAAAAGTCCACTTCCAGATACTACAGAAAGACTGTTTCAAACCTACTCTATGAAAGGGAATGTTCAGCTCTGTGACTTGAATGCAGATATCACAAAGTAGTTTCTGACAGCCCTTCTGTCTAGATTTTAGATGAAGATATTCCCGTTTCCAACGAAATCATCACAGTTATCCAAATATCCACTTACAGATTCTACAAAAACAGTTTCCAAACTGCTGTATCCAAAGAAAGGTTCAACTCTGTTAGTTGAGGAAACACATCACAAAGAAGTTTCTGAGAATGCTTCTGTCTAGATTTTATATGAAGATATTCCCGTTTCCAATGAAATCTTCACAGTTAGGCAAATATCCACTTGAAGATTCTACAAAAAGAGTGTTTCCAAACTGCTGTAGCAAAAGAAATGTTGAACTCTGTTAGTTGAGGACAAACATCACAAAGAAGTTTCTGAGAATGCTTCTGTCTAGATTTTAGATGAAGATATTCCCGTTTCCAACGAAATCCTCAGAGCTCTCCCAATATCCACTTACAGATTCTACAAAAAGAGTGTTTCCAAACTGCTGTAGCAAAAGAAAGGTTCAACTCTGTTAGTTGAGGACACACATCACAAAGAAGTTTCTGAGAATGCTTCTGTCTAGATTTTACATGAAGATATTCCCGTTTCCTATGAAATCTTCACAGCTTTCCAAATATCCACTTGCAGATTCTACAAAAAGAGTGTTTCCAAACTGCTGTATCAAAAGAAAGGTTCAACTCTCTTAGTTGAGGACACACATCCCAAATAAGTTTCTGAGAAATCTTCTGTCTCGTTTTTATGGGAGGATACTTCCTTTTTCATCGTAGGCCTGAAAGCGCTCGAAATGTCCACTTGCAGATACTGCAGAAAGAGTGTTTCAAACCTGCTCTATGAAACGGAATGTTCAGCTCTGAGGCTTGAATGCAGATATCACAAAGTAGTTTCTGACAGTGCTTTTGTCTAGATTTCAGAAGAAGATATTCCCGTTTCCAATGAAATCGTTAGAACTATCTTGATATCCACATACAGATTCTACAAAAAGAGTGTTTCCAAACTGCTCTAGAAAAAGAAAGGTTCAACTCTGTTAGTTGAGGACACTCATCACAAAGAAGTTTCTGAGAATGCTTCTGTCTAGATTTTATATGAAGATATTCCCGTTTCCAACGAAATCTTCACAGTTATCCAAACATCGACTTGCAGATTCTACAAAAAGAGTGTTTCCAAACTGCTCTATCAAAAGAAAGTTTCAACTCTGTTAGTTGAGGACACACATCCCAAATAAGTTTCTGAGAACGCTTCTGTGTAGATTTAAAGGGGAGATATTTCGTTTTTCACCATAGGCCCGAATGCGCTCGAAATGTCCACTTCCAGACACTACAGAATGAGGGTTTCCAACCTGCTCTATGAAAGGGAATGTTCACCTCTGTGACTTGAATGCAGATATCACAAAGTAGTTTCTGACAGTGCTTCTGTCTAGAATTTAGATGAAGATATTCCCGTTTCCAACGAAATCCTTAGGACTATCTAGATATCCAATTACAGATTCCACAAAAAGAGTGTTTCCAAACTGCTCTATTAAAAGAAAGGTTCAACTCTGTAAGTTGAGGACACTCATCACAAAGAAGTTTCTGAGAATGCTTTTGTAAAGGTTTTATATGAAGATATTCCCGTTTCCTATGAAATCTTCACAGTTATCCAAATATCCACTTGAAGATTCTACCAAAAGAGTGTTTCCAAACTGCTGTAGCAAAAGAAATGTTGAACTCTGTTAGTTGAGGACAAACATCACAAAGAAGTTTCTGAGAATGCTTCTGTCAAGATTTTATATGAAGATATTACCGTTTCCAACGAAATCTTTACAGTTATCCAAATATCCACTTGCAGATTCTACAAAAAGAGTGTTTCCAAACTGCTATATCAAAAGAAATGATCAAGTCTGTTAGTGGAGTAAACTCATCCCAAATATGTTTCTTAGAATGCTTTTGTCTAGATTTTATGGGATGATATTTCCTTTTTCACCATAGGCCTGAAAGCGCTCGAAAAGTCCACTTCCAGATACTACAGAAAGACTGTTTCAAACCTACTCTATGAAAGGGAATGTTCAGCTCTGTGACTTGAATGCAGATATCACAAAGTAGTTTCTGACAGCCCTTCTGTCTAGATTTTAGATGAAGATATTCCCGTTTCCAACGAAATCATCACAGTTATCCAAATATCCACTTACAGATTCTACAAAAACAGTTTCCAAACTGCTGTATCCAAAGAAAGGTTCAACTCTGTTAGTTGAGGAAACACATCACAAAGAAGTTTCTGAGAATGCTTCTGTCTAGATTTTATATGAAGATATTCCCGTTTCCAATGAAATCTTCACAGTTAGGCAAATATCCACTTGAAGATTCTACAAAAAGAGTGTTTCCAAACTGCTGTAGCAAAAGAAATGTTGAACTCTGTTAGTTGAGGACAAACATCACAAAGAAGTTTCTGAGAATGCTTCTGTCTAGATTTTAGATGAAGATATTCCCGTTTCCAACGAAATCCTCAGAGCTCTCCCAATATCCACTTACAGATTCTACAAAAAGAGTGTTTCCAAACTGCTGTAGCAAAAGAAAGGTTCAACTCTGTTAGTTGAGGACACACATCACAAAGAAGTTTCTGAGAATGCTTCTGTCTAGATTTTACATGAAGATATTCCCGTTTCCTATGAAATCTTCACAGCTTTCCAAATATCCACTTGCAGATTCTACAAAAAGAGTGTTTCCAAACTGCTCTATCCAAAGAAAGGTTCAACTCTCTTAGTTGAGGACACACATCCCAAATAAGTTTCTGAGAAATCTTCTGTCTCGTTTTTATGGGAGGATACTTCCTTTTTCATCGTAGGCCTGAAAGCGCTCGAAATGTCCACTTGCAGATACTGCAGAAAGAGTGTTTCAAACCTGCTCTATGAAACGGAATGTTCAGCTCTGAGGCTTGAATGCAGATATCACAAAGTAGTTTCTGACAGTGCTTTTGTCTAGATTTCAGAAGAAGATATTCCCGTTTCCAATGAAATCGTTAGAACTATCTTGATATCCACATACAGATTCTACAAAAAGAGTGTTTCCAAACTGCTCTAGAAAAAGAAAGGTTCAACTCTGTTAGTTGAGGACACTCATCACAAAGAAGTTTCTGAGAATGCTTCTGTCTAGATTTTATATGAAGATATTCCCGTTTCCAACGAAATCTTCACAGTTATCCAAACATCGACTTGCAGATTCTACAAAAAGAGTGTTTCCAAACTGCTCTATCAAAAGAAAGTTTCAACTCTGTTAGTTGAGGACACACATCCCAAATAAGTTTCTGAGAACGCTTCTGTGTAGATTTAAAGGGGAGATATTTCGTTTTTCACCATAGGCCCGAATGCGCTCGAAATGTCCACTTCCAGACACTACAGAATGAGGGTTTCCAACCTGCTCTATGAAAGGGAATGTTCACCTCTGTGACTTGAATGCAGATATCACAAAGTAGTTTCTGACAGTGCTTCTGTCTAGAATTTAGATGAAGATATTCCCGTTTCCAACGAAATCCTTAGGACTATCTAGATATCCAATTACAGATTCCACAAAAAGAGTGTTTCCAAACTGCTCTATTAAAAGAAAGGTTCAACTCTGTAAGTTGAGGACACTCATCACAAAGAAGTTTCTGAGAATGCTTTTGTAAAGGTTTTATATGAAGATATTCCCGTTTCCTATGAAATCTTCACAGTTATCCAAATATCCACTTGAAGATTCTACCAAAAGAGTGTTTCCAAACTGCTGTAGCAAAAGAAATGTTGAACTCTGTTAGTTGAGGACAAACATCACAAAGAAGTTTCTGAGAATGCTTCTGTCAAGATTTTATATGAAGATATTACCGTTTCCAACGAAATCTTTACAGTTATCCAAATATCCACTTGCAGATTCTACAAAAAGAGTGTTTCCAAACTGCTATATCAAAAGAAATGATCAAGTCTGTTAGTGGAGTAAACTCATCCCAAATATGTTTCTTAGAATGCTTTTGTCTAGATTTTATGGGATGATATTTCCTTTTTCACCATAGGCCTGAAAGCGCTCGAAAAGTCCACTTCCAGATACTACAAAAAGACTGTTTCAAACCTACTCTATGAAAGGGAATGTTCAGCTCTGTGACTTGAATGCAGATATCACAAAGTAGTTTCTGACAGCCCTTCTGTCTAGATTTTAGATGAAGATATTCCCGTTTCCAACGAAATCATCACAGTTATCCAAATATCCACTTACAGATTCTACAAAAACAGTTTCCAAACTGCTGTATCCAAAGAAAGGTTCAACTCTGTTAGTTGAGGAAACACATCACAAAGAAGTTTCTGAGAATGCTTCTGTCTAGATTTTAGATTAAGATATTCCCGTTTCCAATGAAATCTTCACAGTTAGGCAAATATCCACTTGAAGATTCTACAAAAAGAGTGTTTCCAAACTGCTGTAGCAAAAGAAATGTTGAACTCTGTTAGTTGAGGACAAACATCACAAAGAAGTTTCTGAGAATGCTTCTGTCTAGATTTTAGATGAAGATATTCCCGTTTCCAACGAAATCCTCAGAGCTCTCCCAATATCCACTTACAGATTCTACAAAAAGAGTGTTTCCAAACTGCTGTAGCAAAAGAAAGGTTCAACTCTGTTAGTTGAGGACACACATCACAAAGAAGTTTCTGAGAATGCTTCTGTCTAGATTTTACATGAAGATATTCCCGTTTCCTATGAAATCTTCACAGCTTTCCAAATATCCACTTGCAGATTCTACAAAAAGAGTGTTTCCAAACTGCTGTATCAAAAGAAAGGTTCAACTCTCTTAGTTGAGGACACACATCCCAAATAAGTTTCTGAGAAATCTTCTGTCTCGTTTTTATGGGAGGATACTTCCTTTTTCATCGTAGGCCTGAAAGCGCTCGAAATGTCCACTTGCAGATACTGCAGAAAGAGTGTTTCAAACCTGCTCTATGAAACGGAATGTTCAGCTCTGAGGCTTGAATGCAGATATCACAAAGTAGTTTCTGACAGTGCTTTTGTCTAGATTTCAGAAGAAGATATTCCCGTTTCCAATGAAATCGTTAGAACTATCTTGATATCCACATACAGATTCTACAAAAAGAGTGTTTCCAAACTGCTCTAGAAAAAGAAAGGTTCAACTCTGTTAGTTGAGGACACTCATCACAAAGAAGTTTCTGAGAATGCTTCTGTCTAGATTTTATATGAAGATATTCCCGTTTCCAACGAAATCTTCACAGTTATCCAAACATCGACTTGCAGATTCTACAAAAAGAGTGTTTCCAAACTGCTCTATCAAAAGAAAGTTTCAACTCTGTTAGTTGAGGACACACATCCCAAATAAGTTTCTGAGAACGCTTCTGTGTAGATTTAAAGGGGAGATATTTCGTTTTTCACCATAGGCCCAAATGCGCTCGAAATGTCCACTTCCAGACACTACAGAATGAGGGTTTCCAACCTGCTCTATGAAAGGGAATGTTCACCTCTGTGACTTGAATGCAGATATCACAAAGTAGTTTCTGACAGTGCTTCTGTCTAGAATTTAGATGAAGATATTCCCGTTTCCAACGAAATCCTTAGGACTATCTAGATATCCACTTACAGATTCTACAAAAAGAGTGTTTCCAAAGTGCTCTGTCAAAAGAAAGGTTCAACTCTGTTAGTTGAGGACACTCCTCACAAAGAAGTTTCTGAGAATGCTTCTGTCTAGATTTTATATGAAGATATTCCCGTTTCCAACGAAATCTTCACAGTTATCCAAATATCCACTTGAAGATTCTACAAAAAGAGTGTTTCCAAACTGCTGTAGCAAGAGTAATTTTGCGCTCTGTTAGTTGAGGACACACATCACAAAGAAGTTTCTGAGAATGCTTCTGTCTAGATTTTACATGAACATATTCCCGTTTCCTATGAAATCTTCACAGCTTTCCAAATATCCACTTGCAGATTCTACAAAAAGAGTGTTTCCAAACTGCTGTATCAAAAGAAAGGTTCAACTCTCTTAGTTGAGGACACACATCCCAAATAAGTTTCTGAGAAATCTTCTGTCTCGTTTTTATGGGAGGATACTTCCTTTTTCATCGTAGGCCTGAAAGCGCTCGAAATGTCCACTTGCAGATACTGCAGAAAGAGTGTTTCAAACCTGCTCTATGAAACGGAATGTTCAGCTCTGAGGCTTGAATGCAGATATCACAAAGTAGTTTCTGACAGTGCTTTTGTCTAGATTTCAGAAGAAGATATTCCCGTTTCCAATGAAATCGTTAGAACTATCTTGATATCCACATACAGATTCTACAAAAAGAGTGTTTCCAAACTGCTCTAGAAAAAGAAAGGTTCAACTCTGTTAGTTGAGGACACTCATCACAAAGAAGTTTCTGAGAATGCTTCTGTCTAGATTTTATATGAAGATATTCCCGTTTCCAACGAAATCTTCACAGTTATCCAAACATCGACTTGCAGATTCTACAAAAAGAGTGTTTCCAAACTGCTCTATCAAAAGAAAGTTTCAACTCTGTTAGTTGAGGACACACATCCCAAATAAGTTTCTGAGAACGCTTCTGTGTAGATTTAAAGGGGAGATATTTCGTTTTTCACCATAGGCCCGAATGCGCTCGAAATGTCCACTTCCAGACACTACAGAATGAGGGTTTCCAACCTGCTCTATGAAAGGGAATGTTCACCTCTGTGACTTGAATGCAGATATCACAAAGTAGTTTCTGACAGTGCTTCTGTCTAGAATTTAGATGAAGATATTCCCGTTTCCAACGAAATCCTTAGGACTATCTAGATATCCAATTACAGATTCCACAAAAAGAGTGTTTCCAAACTGCTCTATTAAAAGAAAGGTTCAACTCTGTAAGTTGAGGACACTCATCACAAAGAAGTTTCTGAGAATGCTTTTGTAAAGGTTTTATATGAAGATATTCCCGTTTCCTATGAAATCTTCACAGTTATCCAAATATCCACTTGAAGATTCTACCAAAAGAGTGTTTCCAAACTGCTGTAGCAAAAGAAATGTTGAACTCTGTTAGTTGAGGACAAACATCACAAAGAAGTTTCTGAGAATGCTTCTGTCAAGATTTTATATGAAGATATTACCGTTTCCAACGAAATCTTTACAGTTATCCAAATATCCACTTGCAGATTCTACAAAAAGAGTGTTTCCAAACTGCTATATCAAAAGAAATGATCAAGTCTGTTAGTGGAGTAAACTCATCCCAAATATGTTTCTTAGAATGCTTTTGTCTAGATTTTATGGGATGATATTTCCTTTTTCACCATAGGCCTGAAAGCGCTCGAAAAGTCCACTTCCAGATACTACAAAAAGACTGTTTCAAACCTACTCTATGAAAGGGAATGTTCAGCTCTGTGACTTGAATGCAGATATCACAAAGTAGTTTCTGACAGCCCTTCTGTCTAGATTTTAGATGAAGATATTCCCGTTTCCAACGAAATCATCACAGTTATCCAAATATCCACTTACAGATTCTACAAAAACAGTTTCCAAACTGCTGTATCCAAAGAAAGGTTCAACTCTGTTAGTTGAGGAAACACATCACAAAGAAGTTTCTGAGAATGCTTCTGTCTAGATTTTATATGAAGATATTCCCGTTTCCAATGAAATCTTCACAGTTAGGCAAATATCCACTTGAAGATTCTACAAAAAGAGTGTTTCCAAACTGCTGTAGCAAAAGAAATGTTGAACTCTGTTAGTTGAGGACAAACATCACAAAGAAGTTTCTGAGAATGCTTCTGTCTAGATTTTAGATGAAGATATTCCCGTTTCCAACGAAATCCTCAGAGCTCTCCCAATATCCACTTACAGATTCTACAAAAAGAGTGTTTCCAAACTGCTGTAGCAAAAGAAAGGTTCAACTCTGTTAGTTGAGGACACACATCACAAAGAAGTTTCTGAGAATGCTTCTGTCTAGATTTTACATGAAGATATTCCCGTTTCCTATGAAATCTTCACAGCTTTCCAAATATCCACTTGCAGATTCTACAAAAAGAGTGTTTCCAAACTGCTGTATCAAAAGAAAGGTTCAACTCTCTTAGTTGAGGACACACATCCCAAATAAGTTTCTGAGAAATCTTCTGTCTCGTTTTTATGGGAGGATACTTCCTTTTTCATCGTAGGCCTGAAAGCGCTCGAAATGTCCACTTGCAGATACTGCAGAAAGAGTGTTTCAAACCTGCTCTATGAAACGGAATGTTCAGCTCTGAGGCTTGAATGCAGATATCACAAAGTAGTTTCTGACAGTGCTTTTGTCTAGATTTCAGAAGAAGATATTCCCGTTTCCAATGAAATCGTTAGAACTATCTTGATATCCACATACAGATTCTACAAAAAGAGTGTTTCCAAACTGCTCTAGAAAAAGAAAGGTTCAACTCTGTTAGTTGAGGACACTCATCACAAAGAAGTTTCTGAGAATGCTTCTGTCTAGATTTTATATGAAGATATTCCCGTTTCCAACGAAATCTTCACAGTTATCCAAACATCGACTTGCAGATTCTACAAAAAGAGTGTTTCCAAACTGCTCTATCAAAAGAAAGTTTCAACTCTGTTAGTTGAGGACACACATCCCAAATAAGTTTCTGAGAACGCTTCTGTGTAGATTTAAAGGGGAGATATTTCGTTTTTCACCATAGGCCCGAATGCGCTCGAAATGTCCACTTCCAGACACTACAGAATGAGGGTTTCCAACCTGCTCTATGAAAGGGAATGTTCACCTCTGTGACTTGAATGCAGATATCACAAAGTAGTTTCTGACAGTGCTTCTGTCTAGAATTTAGATGAAGATATTCCCGTTTCCAACGAAATCCTTAGGACTATCTAGATATCCAATTACAGATTCCACAAAAAGAGTGTTTCCAAACTGCTCTATTAAAAGAAAGGTTCAACTCTGTAAGTTGAGGACACTCATCACAAAGAAGTTTCTGAGAATGCTTTTGTAAAGGTTTTATATGAAGATATTCCCGTTTCCTATGAAATCTTCACAGTTATCCAAATATCCACTTGAAGATTCTACCAAAAGAGTGTTTCCAAACTGCTGTAGCAAAAGAAATGTTGAACTCTGTTAGTTGAGGACAAACATCACAAAGAAGTTTCTGAGAATGCTTCTGTCAAGATTTTATATGAAGATATTACCGTTTCCAACGAAATCTTTACAGTTATCCAAATATCCACTTGCAGATTCTACAAAAAGAGTGTTTCCAAACTGCTATATCAAAAGAAATGATCAAGTCTGTTAGTGGAGTAAACTCATCCCAAATATGTTTCTTAGAATGCTTTTGTCTAGATTTTATGGGATGATATTTCCTTTTTCACCATAGGCCTGAAAGCGCTCGAAAAGTCCACTTCCAGATACTACAAAAAGACTGTTTCAAACCTACTCTATGAAAGGGAATGTTCAGCTCTGTGACTTGAATGCAGATATCACAAAGTAGTTTCTGACAGCCCTTCTGTCTAGATTTTAGATGAAGATATTCCCGTTTCCAACGAAATCATCACAGTTATCCAAATATCCACTTACAGATTCTACAAAAACAGTTTCCAAACTGCTGTATCCAAAGAAAGGTTCAACTCTGTTAGTTGAGGAAACACATCACAAAGAAGTTTCTGAGAATGCTTCTGTCTAGATTTTATATGAAGATATTCCCGTTTCCAATGAAATCTTCACAGTTAGGCAAATATCCACTTGAAGATTCTACAAAAAGAGTGTTTCCAAACTGCTGTAGCAAAAGAAATGTTGAACTCTGTTAGTTGAGGACAAACATCACAAAGAAGTTTCTGAGAATGCTTCTGTCTAGATTTTAGATGAAGATATTCCCGTTTCCAACGAAATCCTCAGAGCTCTCCCAATATCCACTTACAGATTCTACAAAAAGAGTGTTTCCAAACTGCTGTAGCAAAAGAAAGGTTCAACTCTGTTAGTTGAGGACACACATCACAAAGAAGTTTCTGAGAATGCTTCTGTCTAGATTTTACATGAAGATATTCCCGTTTCCTATGAAATCTTCACAGCTTTCCAAATATCCACTTGCAGATTCTACAAAAAGAGTGTTTCCAAACTGCTGTATCAAAAGAAAGGTTCAACTCTCTTAGTTGAGGACACACATCCCAAATAAGTTTCTGAGAAATCTTCTGTCTCGTTTTTATGGGAGGATACTTCCTTTTTCATCGTAGGCCTGAAAGCGCTCGAAATGTCCACTTGCAGATACTGCAGAAAGAGTGTTTCAAACCTGCTCTATGAAACGGAATGTTCAGCTCTGAGGCTTGAATGCAGATATCACAAAGTAGTTTCTGACAGTGCTTTTGTCTAGATTTCAGAAGAAGATATTCCCGTTTCCAATGAAATCGTTAGAACTATCTTGATATCCACATACAGATTCTACAAAAAGAGTGTTTCCAAACTGCTCTAGAAAAAGAAAGGTTCAACTCTGTTAGTTGAGGACACTCATCACAAAGAAGTTTCTGAGAATGCTTCTGTCTAGATTTTATATGAAGATATTCCCGTTTCCAACGAAATCTTCACAGTTATCCAAACATCGACTTGCAGATTCTACAAAAAGAGTGTTTCCAAACTGCTCTATCAAAAGAAAGTTTCAACTCTGTTAGTTGAGGACACACATCCCAAATAAGTTTCTGAGAACGCTTCTGTGTAGATTTAAAGGGGAGATATTTCGTTTTTCACCATAGGCCCGAATGCGCTCGAAATGTCCACTTCCAGACACTACAGAATGAGGGTTTCCAACCTGCTCTATGAAAGGGAATGTTCACCTCTGTGACTTGAATGCAGATATCACAAAGTAGTTTCTGACAGTGCTTCTGTCTAGAATTTAGATGAAGATATTCCCGTTTCCAACGAAATCCTTAGGACTATCTAGATATCCAATTACAGATTCCACAAAAAGAGTGTTTCCAAACTGCTCTATTAAAAGAAAGGTTCAACTCTGTAAGTTGAGGACACTCATCACAAAGAAGTTTCTGAGAATGCTTTTGTAAAGGTTTTATATGAAGATATTCCCGTTTCCTATGAAATCTTCACAGTTATCCAAATATCCACTTGAAGATTCTACCAAAAGAGTGTTTCCAAACTGCTGTAGCAAAAGAAATGTTGAACTCTGTTAGTTGAGGACAAACATCACAAAGAAGTTTCTGAGAATGCTTCTGTCAAGATTTTATATGAAGATATTACCGTTTCCAACGAAATCTTTACAGTTATCCAAATATCCACTTGCAGATTCTACAAAAAGAGTGTTTCCAAACTGCTATATCAAAAGAAATGATCAAGTCTGTTAGTGGAGTAAACTCATCCCAAATATGTTTCTTAGAATGCTTTTGTCTAGATTTTATGGGATGATATTTCCTTTTTCACCATAGGCCTGAAAGCGCTCGAAAAGTCCACTTCCAGATACTACAGAAAGACTGTTTCAAACCTACTCTATGAAAGGGAATGTTCAGCTCTGTGACTTGAATGCAGATATCACAAAGTAGTTTCTGACAGCCCTTCTGTCTAGATTTTAGATGAAGATATTCCCGTTTCCAACGAAATCATCACAGTTATCCAAATATCCACTTACAGATTCTACAAAAACAGTTTCCAAACTGCTGTATCCAAAGAAAGGTTCAACTCTGTTAGTTGAGGAAACACATCACAAAGAAGTTTCTGAGAATGCTTCTGTCTAGATTTTATATGAAGATATTCCCGTTTCCAATGAAATCTTCACAGTTAGGCAAATATCCACTTGAAGATTCTACAAAAAGAGTGTTTCCAAACTGCTGTAGCAAAAGAAATGTTGAACTCTGTTAGTTGAGGACAAACATCACAAAGAAGTTTCTGAGAATGCTTCTGTCTAGATTTTAGATGAAGATATTCCCGTTTCCAACGAAATCCTCAGAGCTCTCCCAATATCCACTTACAGATTCTACAAAAAGAGTGTTTCCAAACTGCTGTAGCAAAAGAAAGGTTCAACTCTGTTAGTTGAGGACACACATCACAAAGAAGTTTCTGAGAATGCTTCTGTCTAGATTTTACATGAAGATATTCCCGTTTCCTATGAAATCTTCACAGCTTTCCAAATATCCACTTGCAGATTCTACAAAAAGAGTGTTTCCAAACTGCTCTATCCAAAGAAAGGTTCAACTCTCTTAGTTGAGGACACACATCCCAAATAAGTTTCTGAGAAATCTTCTGTCTCGTTTTTATGGGAGGATACTTCCTTTTTCATCGTAGGCCTGAAAGCGCTCGAAATGTCCACTTGCAGATACTGCAGAAAGAGTGTTTCAAACCTGCTCTATGAAACGGAATGTTCAGCTCTGAGGCTTGAATGCAGATATCACAAAGTAGTTTCTGACAGTGCTTTTGTCTAGATTTCAGAAGAAGATATTCCCGTTTCCAATGAAATCGTTAGAACTATCTTGATATCCACATACAGATTCTACAAAAAGAGTGTTTCCAAACTGCTCTAGAAAAAGAAAGGTTCAACTCTGTTAGTTGAGGACACTCATCACAAAGAAGTTTCTGAGAATGCTTCTGTCTAGATTTTATATGAAGATATTCCCGTTTCCAACGAAATCTTCACAGTTATCCAAACATCGACTTGCAGATTCTACAAAAAGAGTGTTTCCAAACTGCTCTATCAAAAGAAAGTTTCAACTCTGTTAGTTGAGGACACACATCCCAAATAAGTTTCTGAGAACGCTTCTGTGTAGATTTAAAGGGGAGATATTTCGTTTTTCACCATAGGCCCGAATGCGCTCGAAATGTCCACTTCCAGACACTACAGAATGAGGGTTTCCAACCTGCTCTATGAAAGGGAATGTTCACCTCTGTGACTTGAATGCAGATATCACAAAGTAGTTTCTGACAGTGCTTCTGTCTAGAATTTAGATGAAGATATTCCCGTTTCCAACGAAATCCTTAGGACTATCTAGATATCCAATTACAGATTCCACAAAAAGAGTGTTTCCAAACTGCTCTATTAAAAGAAAGGTTCAACTCTGTAAGTTGAGGACACTCATCACAAAGAAGTTTCTGAGAATGCTTTTGTAAAGGTTTTATATGAAGATATTCCCGTTTCCTATGAAATCTTCACAGTTATCCAAATATCCACTTGAAGATTCTACCAAAAGAGTGTTTCCAAACTGCTGTAGCAAAAGAAATGTTGAACTCTGTTAGTTGAGGACAAACATCACAAAGAAGTTTCTGAGAATGCTTCTGTCAAGATTTTATATGAAGATATTACCGTTTCCAACGAAATCTTTACAGTTATCCAAATATCCACTTGCAGATTCTACAAAAAGAGTGTTTCCAAACTGCTATATCAAAAGAAATGATCAAGTCTGTTAGTGGAGTAAACTCATCCCAAATATGTTTCTTAGAATGCTTTTGTCTAGATTTTATGGGATGATATTTCCTTTTTCACCATAGGCCTGAAAGCGCTCGAAAAGTCCACTTCCAGATACTACAAAAAGACTGTTTCAAACCTACTCTATGAAAGGGAATGTTCAGCTCTGTGACTTGAATGCAGATATCACAAAGTAGTTTCTGACAGCCCTTCTGTCTAGATTTTAGATGAAGATATTCCCGTTTCCAACGAAATCATCACAGTTATCCAAATATCCACTTATAGATTCTACAAAAACAGTGTTTCCACACTGCTGTATCCAAAGAAAGGTTCAACTCTGTTAGTTGAGGACACACATCACAAAGAAGTTTCTGAGAATGCTTCTGTCTAGATTTTATATGAAGATATTCCCGTTTCCAATGAAATCTTCACAGTTATGCAAATATCCACTTGAAGATTCTACAAAAAGAGTGTTTCCAAACTGCTGTAGCAAAAGAAATGTTGAACTCTGTTAGTTGAGGACAAACATCACAAAGAAGTTTCTGAGAATGCTTCTGTCTAGATTTTAGATGAAGATATTCCCGTTTCCAACGAAATCCTCAGAGCTCTCCCAATATCCACTTACAGATTCTACAAAAAGAGTGTTTCCAAACTGCTGTAGCAAAAGAAAGGTTCAACTCTGTTAGTTGAGGACACACATCACAAAGAAGTTTCTGAGAATGCTTCTGTCTAGATTTTACATGAAGATATTCCCGTTTCCTATGAAATCTTCACAGCTTTCCAAATATCCACTTGCAGATTCTACAAAAAGAGTGTTTCCAAACTGCTCTATCCAAAGAAAGGTTCAACTCTCTTAGTTGAGGACACACATCCCAAATAAGTTTCTGAGAAATCTTCTGTCTCGTTTTTATGGGAGGATACTTCCTTTTTCATCGTAGGCCTGAAAGCGCTCGAAATGTCCACTTGCAGATACTGCAGAAAGAGTGTTTCAAACCTGCTCTATGAAACGGAATGTTCAGCTCTGAGGCTTGAATGCAGATATCACAAAGTAGTTTCTGACAGTGCTTTTGTCTAGATTTCAGAAGAAGATATTCCCGTTTCCAATGAAATCGTTAGAACTATCTTGATATCCACATACAGATTCTACAAAAAGAGTGTTTCCAAACTGCTCTAGAAAAAGAAAGGTTCAACTCTGTTAGTTGAGGACACTCATCACAAAGAAGTTTCTGAGAATGCTTCTGTCTAGATTTTATATGAAGATATTCCCGTTTCCAACGAAATCTTCACAGTTATCCAAACATCGACTTGCAGATTCTACAAAAAGAGTGTTTCCAAACTGCTCTATCAAAAGAAAGTTTCAACTCTGTTAGTTGAGGACACACATCCCAAATAAGTTTCTGAGAACGCTTCTGTGTAGATTTGAAGGGGAGATATTTCGTTTTTCACCATAGGCCCGAATGCGCTCGAAATGTCCACTTCCAGACACTACAGAATGAGGGTTTCCAACCTGCTCTATGAAAGGGAATGTTCACCTCTGTGACTTGAATGCAGATATCACAAAGTAGTTTCTGACAGTGCTTCTGTCTAGAATTTAGATGAAGATATTCCCGTTTCCAACGAAATCCTTAGGACTATCTAGATATCCAATTACAGATTCCACAAAAAGAGTGTTTCCAAACTGCTCTATTAAAAGAAAGGTTCAACTCTGTAAGTTGAGGACACTCATCACAAAGAAGTTTCTGAGAATGCTTTTGTAAAGGTTTTATATGAAGATATTCCCGTTTCCTATGAAATCTTCACAGTTATCCAAATATCCACTTGAAGATTCTACCAAAAGAGTGTTTCCAAACTGCTGTAGCAAAAGAAATGTTGAACTCTGTTAGTTGAGGACAAACATCACAAAGAAGTTTCTGAGAATGCTTCTGTCAAGATTTTATATGAAGATATTACCGTTTCCAACGAAATCTTTACAGTTATCCAAATATCCACTTGCAGATTCTACAAAAAGAGTGTTTCCAAACTGCTATATCAAAAGAAATGATCAAGTCTGTTAGTGGAGTAAACTCATCCCAAATATGTTTCTTAGAATGCTTTTGTCTAGATTTTATGGGATGATATTTCCTTTTTCACCATAGGCCTGAAAGCGCTCGAAAAGTCCACTTCCAGATACTACAGAAAGACTGTTTCAAACCTACTCTATGAAAGGGAATGTTCAGCTCTGTGACTTGAATGCAGATATCACAAAGTAGTTTCTGACAGCCCTTCTGTCTAGATTTTAGATGAAGATATTCCCGTTTCCAACGAAATCATCACAGTTATCCAAATATCCACTTACAGATTCTACAAAAACAGTTTCCAAACTGCTGTATCCAAAGAAAGGTTCAACTCTGTTAGTTGAGGAAACACATCACAAAGAAGTTTCTGAGAATGCTTCTGTCTAGATTTTATATGAAGATATTCCCGTTTCCAATGAAATCTTCACAGTTATGCAAATATCCACTTGAAGATTCTACAAAAAGAGTGTTTCCAAACTGCTGTAGCAAAAGAAATGTTGAACTCTGTTAGTTGAGGACAAACATCACAAAGAAGTTTCTGAGAATGCTTCTGTCTAGATTTTAGATGAAGATATTCCCGTTTCCAACGAAATCCTCAGAGCTCTCCCAATATCCACTTACAGATTCTACAAAAAGAGTGTTTCCAAACTGCTGTAGCAAAAGAAAGGTTCAACTCTGTTAGTTGAGGACACACATCACAAAGAAGTTTCTGAGAATGCTTCTGTCTAGATTTTACATGAAGATATTCCCGTTTCCTATGAAATCTTCACAGCTTTCCAAATATCCACTTGCAGATTCTACAAAAAGAGTGTTTCCAAACTGCTCTATCCAAAGAAAGGTTCAACTCTCTTAGTTGAGGACACACATCCCAAATAAGTTTCTGAGAAATCTTCTGTCTCGTTTTTATGGGAGGATACTTCCTTTTTCATCGTAGGCCTGAAAGCGCTCGAAATGTCCACTTGCAGATACTGCAGAAAGAGTGTTTCAAACCTGCTCTATGAAACGGAATGTTCAGCTCTGAGGCTTGAATGCAGATATCACAAAGTAGTTTCTGACAGTGCTTTTGTCTAGATTTCAGAAGAAGATATTCCCGTTTCCAATGAAATCGTTAGAACTATCTTGATATCCACATACAGATTCTACAAAAAGAGTGTTTCCAAACTGCTCTAGAAAAAGAAAGGTTCAACTCTGTTAGTTGAGGACACTCATCACAAAGAAGTTTCTGAGAATGCTTCTGTCTAGATTTTATATGAAGATATTCCCGTTTCCAACGAAATCTTCACAGTTATCCAAACATCGACTTGCAGATTCTACAAAAAGAGTGTTTCCAAACTGCTCTATCAAAAGAAAGTTTCAACTCTGTTAGTTGAGGACACACATCCCAAATAAGTTTCTGAGAACGCTTCTGTGTAGATTTGAAGGGGAGATATTTCGTTTTTCACCATAGGCCCGAATGCGCTCGAAATGTCCACTTCCAGACACTACAGAATGAGGGTTTCCAACCTGCTCTATGAAAGGGAATGTTCACCTCTGTGACTTGAATGCAGATATCACAAAGTAGTTTCTGACAGTGCTTCTGTCTAGAATTTAGATGAAGATATTCCCGTTTCCAACGAAATCCTTAGGACTATCTAGATATCCAATTACAGATTCCACAAAAAGAGTGTTTCCAAACTGCTCTATTAAAAGAAAGGTTCAACTCTGTAAGTTGAGGACACTCATCACAAAGAAGTTTCTGAGAATGCTTTTGTAAAGGTTTTATATGAAGATATTCCCGTTTCCTATGAAATCTTCACAGTTATCCAAATATCCACTTGAAGATTCTACCAAAAGAGTGTTTCCAAACTGCTGTAGCAAAAGAAATGTTGAACTCTGTTAGTTGAGGACAAACATCACAAAGAAGTTTCTGAGAATGCTTCTGTCAAGATTTTATATGAAGATATTACCGTTTCCAACGAAATCTTTACAGTTATCCAAATATCCACTTGCAGATTCTACAAAAAGAGTGTTTCCAAACTGCTATATCAAAAGAAATGATCAAGTCTGTTAGTGGAGTAAACTCATCCCAAATATGTTTCTTAGAATGCTTTTGTCTAGATTTTATGGGATGATATTTCCTTTTTCACCATAGGCCTGAAAGCGCTCGAAAAGTCCACTTCCAGATACTACAAAAAGACTGTTTCAAACCTACTCTATGAAAGGGAATGTTCAGCTCTGTGACTTGAATGCAGATATCACAAAGTAGTTTCTGACAGCCCTTCTGTCTAGATTTTAGATGAAGATATTCCCGTTTCCAACGAAATCATCACAGTTATCCAAATATCCACTTACAGATTCTACAAAAACAGTTTCCAAACTGCTGTATCCAAAGAAAGGTTCAACTCTGTTAGTTGAGGAAACACATCACAAAGAAGTTTCTGAGAATGCTTCTGTCTAGATTTTATATGAAGATATTCCCGTTTCCAATGAAATCTTCACAGTTAGGCAAATATCCACTTGAAGATTCTACAAAAAGAGTGTTTCCAAACTGCTGTAGCAAAAGAAATGTTGAACTCTGTTAGTTGAGGACAAACATCACAAAGAAGTTTCTGAGAATGCTTCTGTCTAGATTTTAGATGAAGATATTCCCGTTTCCAACGAAATCCTCAGAGCTCTCCCAATATCCACTTACAGATTCTACAAAAAGAGTGTTTCCAAACTGCTGTAGCAAAAGAAAGGTTCAACTCTGTTAGTTGAGGACACACATCACAAAGAAGTTTCTGAGAATGCTTCTGTCTAGATTTTACATGAAGATATTCCCGTTTCCTATGAAATCTTCACAGCTTTCCAAATATCCACTTGCAGATTCTACAAAAAGAGTGTTTCCAAACTGCTGTATCAAAAGAAAGGTTCAACTCTCTTAGTTGAGGACACACATCCCAAATAAGTTTCTGAGAAATCTTCTGTCTCGTTTTTATGGGAGGATACTTCCTTTTTCATCGTAGGCCTGAAAGCGCTCGAAATGTCCACTTGCAGATACTGCAGAAAGAGTGTTTCAAACCTGCTCTATGAAACGGAATGTTCAGCTCTGAGGCTTGAATGCAGATATCACAAAGTAGTTTCTGACAGTGCTTTTGTCTAGATTTCAGAAGAAGATATTCCCGTTTCCAATGAAATCGTTAGAACTATCTTGATATCCACATACAGATTCTACAAAAAGAGTGTTTCCAAACTGCTCTAGAAAAAGAAAGGTTCAACTCTGTTAGTTGAGGACACTCATCACAAAGAAGTTTCTGAGAATGCTTCTGTCTAGATTTTATATGAAGATATTCCCGTTTCCAACGAAATCTTCACAGTTATCCAAACATCGACTTGCAGATTCTACAAAAAGAGTGTTTCCAAACTGCTCTATCAAAAGAAAGTTTCAACTCTGTTAGTTGAGGACACACATCCCAAATAAGTTTCTGAGAACGCTTCTGTGTAGATTTAAAGGGGAGATATTTCGTTTTTCACCATAGGCCCAAATGCGCTCGAAATGTCCACTTCCAGACACTACAGAATGAGGGTTTCCAACCTGCTCTATGAAAGGGAATGTTCACCTCTGTGACTTGAATGCAGATATCACAAAGTAGTTTCTGACAGTGCTTCTGTCTAGAATTTAGATGAAGATATTCCCGTTTCCAACGAAATCCTTAGGACTATCTAGATATCCACTTACAGATTCTACAAAAAGAGTGTTTCCAAAGTGCTCTGTCAAAAGAAAGGTTCAACTCTGTTAGTTGAGGACACTCCTCACAAAGAAGTTTCTGAGAATGCTTCTGTCTAGATTTTATATGAAGATATTCCCGTTTCCAACGAAATCTTCACAGTTATCCAAATATCCACTTGAAGATTCTACAAAAAGAGTGTTTCCAAACTGCTGTAGAAAGAGTAATTTTGCGCTCTGTTAGTTGAGGACACACATCACAAAGAAGTTTCTGAGAATGCTTCTGTCTAGATTTTACATGAAGATATTCCCGTTTCCTATGAAATCTTCACAGCTTTCCAAATATCCACTTGCAGATTCTACAAAAAGAGTGTTTCCAAACTGCTGTATCAAAAGAAAGGTTCAACTCTCTTAGTTGAGGACACACATCCCAAATAAGTTTCTGAGAAATCTTCTGTCTCGTTTTTATGGGAGGATACTTCCTTTTTCATCGTAGGCCTGAAAGCGCTCGAAATGTCCACTTGCAGATACTGCAGAAAGAGTGTTTCAAACCTGCTCTATGAAACGGAATGTTCAGCTCTGAGGCTTGAATGCAGATATCACAAAGTAGTTTCTGACAGTGCTTTTGTCTAGATTTCAGAAGAAGATATTCCCGTTTCCAATGAAATCGTTAGAACTATCTTGATATCCACATACAGATTCTACAAAAAGAGTGTTTCCAAACTGCTCTAGAAAAAGAAAGGTTCAACTCTGTTAGTTGAGGACACTCATCACAAAGAAGTTTCTGAGAATGCTTCTGTCTAGATTTTATATGAAGATATTCCCGTTTCCAACGAAATCTTCACAGTTATCCAAACATCGACTTGCAGATTCTACAAAAAGAGTGTTTCCAAACTGCTCTATCAAAAGAAAGTTTCAACTCTGTTAGTTGAGGACACACATCCCAAATAAGTTTCTGAGAACGCTTCTGTGTAGATTTAAAGGGGAGATATTTCGTTTTTCACCATAGGCCCGAATGCGCTCGAAATGTCCACTTCCAGACACTACAGAATGAGGGTTTCCAACCTGCTCTATGAAAGGGAATGTTCACCTCTGTGACTTGAATGCAGATATCACAAAGTAGTTTCTGACAGTGCTTCTGTCTAGAATTTAGATGAAGATATTCCCGTTTCCAACGAAATCCTTAGGACTATCTAGATATCCAATTACAGATTCCACAAAAAGAGTGTTTCCAAACTGCTCTATTAAAAGAAAGGTTCAACTCTGTAAGTTGAGGACACTCATCACAAAGAAGTTTCTGAGAATGCTTTTGTAAAGGTTTTATATGAAGATATTCCCGTTTCCTATGAAATCTTCACAGTTATCCAAATATCCACTTGAAGATTCTACCAAAAGAGTGTTTCCAAACTGCTGTAGCAAAAGAAATGTTGAACTCTGTTAGTTGAGGACAAACATCACAAAGAAGTTTCTGAGAATGCTTCTGTCAAGATTTTATATGAAGATATTACCGTTTCCAACGAAATCTTTACAGTTATCCAAATATCCACTTGCAGATTCTACAAAAAGAGTGTTTCCAAACTGCTATATCAAAAGAAATGATCAAGTCTGTTAGTGGAGTAAACTCATCCCAAATATGTTTCTTAGAATGCTTTTGTCTAGATTTTATGGGATGATATTTCCTTTTTCACCATAGGCCTGAAAGCGCTCGAAAAGTCCACTTCCAGATACTACAAAAAGACTGTTTCAAACCTACTCTATGAAAGGGAATGTTCAGCTCTGTGACTTGAATGCAGATATCACAAAGTAGTTTCTGACAGCCCTTCTGTCTAGATTTTAGATGAAGATATTCCCGTTTCCAACGAAATCATCACAGTTATCCAAATATCCACTTACAGATTCTACAAAAACAGTTTCCAAACTGCTGTATCCAAAGAAAGGTTCAACTCTGTTAGTTGAGGAAACACATCACAAAGAAGTTTCTGAGAATGCTTCTGTCTAGATTTTATATGAAGATATTCCCGTTTCCAATGAAATCTTCACAGTTAGGCAAATATCCACTTGAAGATTCTACAAAAAGAGTGTTTCCAAACTGCTGTAGCAAAAGAAATGTTGAACTCTGTTAGTTGAGGACAAACATCACAAAGAAGTTTCTGAGAATGCTTCTGTCTAGATTTTAGATGAAGATATTCCCGTTTCCAATGAAATCCTCAGAGCTCTCCCAATATCCACTTACAGATTCTACAAAAAGAGTGTTTCCAAACTGCTGTAGCAAAAGAAAGGTTCAACTCTGTTAGTTGAGGACACACATCACAAAGAAGTTTCTGAGAATGCTTCTGTCTAGATTTTACATGAAGATATTCCCGTTTCCTATGAAATCTTCACAGCTTTCCAAATATCCACTTGCAGATTCTACAAAAAGAGTGTTTCCAAACTGCTCTATCCAAAGAAAGGTTCAACTCTCTTAGTTGAGGACACACATCCCAAATAAGTTTCTGAGAAATCTTCTGTCTCGTTTTTATGGGAGGATACTTCCTTTTTCATCGTAGGCCTGAAAGCGCTCGAAATGTCCACTTGCAGATACTGCAGAAAGAGTGTTTCAAACCTGCTCTATGAAACGGAATGTTCAGCTCTGAGGCTTGAATGCAGATATCACAAAGTAGTTTCTGACAGTGCTTTTGTCTAGATTTCAGAAGAAGATATTCCCGTTTCCAATGAAATCGTTAGAACTATCTTGATATCCACATACAGATTCTACAAAAAGAGTGTTTCCAAACTGCTCTAGAAAAAGAAAGGTTCAACTCTGTTAGTTGAGGACACTCATCACAAAGAAGTTTCTGAGAATGCTTCTGTCTAGATTTTATATGAAGATATTCCCGTTTCCAACGAAATCTTCACAGTTATCCAAACATCGACTTGCAGATTCTACAAAAAGAGTGTTTCCAAACTGCTCTATCAAAAGAAAGTTTCAACTCTGTTAGTTGAGGACACACATCCCAAATAAGTTTCTGAGAACGCTTCTGTGTAGATTTAAAGGGGAGATATTTCGTTTTTCACCATAGGCCCGAATGCGCTCGAAATGTCCACTTCCAGACACTACAGAATGAGGGTTTCCAACCTGCTCTATGAAAGGGAATGTTCACCTCTGTGACTTGAATGCAGATATCACAAAGTAGTTTCTGACAGTGCTTCTGTCTAGAATTTAGATGAAGATATTCCCGTTTCCAACGAAATCCTTAGGACTATCTAGATATCCAATTACAGATTCCACAAAAAGAGTGTTTCCAAACTGCTCTATTAAAAGAAAGGTTCAACTCTGTAAGTTGAGGACACTCATCACAAAGAAGTTTCTGAGAATGCTTTTGTAAAGGTTTTATATGAAGATATTCCCGTTTCCTATGAAATCTTCACAGTTATCCAAATATCCACTTGAAGATTCTACCAAAAGAGTGTTTCCAAACTGCTGTAGCAAAAGAAATGTTGAACTCTGTTAGTTGAGGACAAACATCACAAAGAAGTTTCTGAGAATGCTTCTGTCAAGATTTTATATGAAGATATTACCGTTTCCAACGAAATCTTTACAGTTATCCAAATATCCACTTGCAGATTCTACAAAAAGAGTGTTTCCAAACTGCTATATCAAAAGAAATGATCAAGTCTGTTAGTGGAGTAAACTCATCCCAAATATGTTTCTTAGAATGCTTTTGTCTAGATTTTATGGGATGATATTTCCTTTTTCACCATAGGCCTGAAAGCGCTCGAAAAGTCCACTTCCAGATACTACAAAAAGACTGTTTCAAACCTACTCTATGAAAGGGAATGTTCAGCTCTGTGACTTGAATGCAGATATCACAAAGTAGTTTCTGACAGCCCTTCTGTCTAGATTTTAGATGAAGATATTCCCGTTTCCAACGAAATCATCACAGTTATCCAAATATCCACTTACAGATTCTACAAAAACAGTTTCCAAACTGCTGTATCCAAAGAAAGGTTCAACTCTGTTAGTTGAGGAAACACATCACAAAGAAGTTTCTGAGAATGCTTCTGTCTAGATTTTATATGAAGATATTCCCGTTTCCAATGAAATCTTCACAGTTAGGCAAATATCCACTTGAAGATTCTACAAAAAGAGTGTTTCCAAACTGCTGTAGCAAAAGAAATGTTGAACTCTGTTAGTTGAGGACAAACATCACAAAGAAGTTTCTGAGAATGCTTCTGTCTAGATTTTAGATGAAGATATTCCCGTTTCCAACGAAATCCTCAGAGCTCTCTCAATATCCACTTACAGATTCTACAAAAAGAGTGTTTCCAAACTGCTGTAGCAAAAGAAAGGTTCAACTCTGTTAGTTGAGGACACACATCACAAAGAAGTTTCTGAGAATGCTTCTGTCTAGATTTTACATGAAGATATTCCCGTTTCCTATGAAATCTTCACAGCTTTCCAAATATCCACTTGCAGATTCTACAAAAAGAGTGTTTCCAAACTGCTGTATCAAAAGAAAGGTTCAACTCTCTTAGTTGAGGACACACATCCCAAATAAGTTTCTGAGAAATCTTCTGTCTCGTTTTTATGGGAGGATACTTCCTTTTTCATCGTAGGCCTGAAAGCGCTCGAAATGTCCACTTGCAGATACTGCAGAAAGAGTGTTTCAAACCTGCTCTATGAAACGGAATGTTCAGCTCTGAGGCTTGAATGCAGATATCACAAAGTAGTTTCTGACAGTGCTTTTGTCTAGATTTCAGAAGAAGATATTCCCGTTTCCAATGAAATCGTTAGAACTATCTTGATATCCACATACAGATTCTACAAAAAGAGTGTTTCCAAACTGCTCTAGAAAAAGAAAGGTTCAACTCTGTTAGTTGAGGACACTCATCACAAAGAAGTTTCTGAGAATGCTTCTGTCTAGATTTTATATGAAGATATTCCCGTTTCCAACGAAATCTTCACAGTTATCCAAACATCGACTTGCAGATTCTACAAAAAGAGTGTTTCCAAACTGCTCTATCAAAAGAAAGTTTCAACTCTGTTAGTTGAGGACACACATCCCAAATAAGTTTCTGAGAACGCTTCTGTGTAGATTTAAAGGGGAGATATTTCGTTTTTCACCATAGGCCCGAATGCGCTCGAAATGTCCACTTCCAGACACTACAGAATGAGGGTTTCCAACCTGCTCTATGAAAGGGAATGTTCACCTCTGTGACTTGAATGCAGATATCACAAAGTAGTTTCTGACAGTGCTTCTGTCTAGAATTTAGATGAAGATATTCCCGTTTCCAACGAAATCCTTAGGACTATCTAGATATCCAATTACAGATTCCACAAAAAGAGTGTTTCCAAACTGCTCTATTAAAAGAAAGGTTCAACTCTGTAAGTTGAGGACACTCATCACAAAGAAGTTTCTGAGAATGCTTTTGTAAAGGTTTTATATGAAGATATTCCCGTTTCCTATGAAATCTTCACAGTTATCCAAATATCCACTTGAAGATTCTACCAAAAGAGTGTTTCCAAACTGCTGTAGCAAAAGAAATGTTGAACTCTGTTAGTTGAGGACAAACATCACAAAGAAGTTTCTGAGAATGCTTCTGTCAAGATTTTATATGAAGATATTACCGTTTCCAACGAAATCTTTACAGTTATCCAAATATCCACTTGCAGATTCTACAAAAAGAGTGTTTCCAAACTGCTATATCAAAAGAAATGATCAAGTCTGTTAGTGGAGTAAACTCATCCCAAATATGTTTCTTAGAATGCTTTTGTCTAGATTTTATGGGATGATATTTCCTTTTTCACCATAGGCCTGAAAGCGCTCGAAAAGTCCACTTCCAGATACTACAGAAAGACTGTTTCAAACCTACTCTATGAAAGGGAATGTTCAGCTCTGTGACTTGAATGCAGATATCACAAAGTAGTTTCTGACAGCCCTTCTGTCTAGATTTTAGATGAAGATATTCCCGTTTCCAACGAAATCATCACAGTTATCCAAATATCCACTTACAGATTCTACAAAAACAGTTTCCAAACTGCTGTATCCAAAGAAAGGTTCAACTCTGTTAGTTGAGGAAACACATCACAAAGAAGTTTCTGAGAATGCTTCTGTCTAGATTTTATATGAAGATATTCCCGTTTCCAATGAAATCTTCACAGTTAGGCAAATATCCACTTGAAGATTCTACAAAAAGAGTGTTTCCAAACTGCTGTAGCAAAAGAAATGTTGAACTCTGTTAGTTGAGGACAAACATCACAAAGAAGTTTCTGAGAATGCTTCTGTCTAGATTTTAGATGAAGATATTCCCGTTTCCAACGAAATCCTCAGAGCTCTCCCAATATCCACTTACAGATTCTACAAAAAGAGTGTTTCCAAACTGCTGTAGCAAAAGAAAGGTTCAACTCTGTTAGTTGAGGACACACATCACAAAGAAGTTTCTGAGAATGCTTCTGTCTAGATTTTACATGAAGATATTCCCGTTTCCTATGAAATCTTCACAGCTTTCCAAATATCCACTTGCAGATTCTACAAAAAGAGTGTTTCCAAACTGCTCTATCCAAAGAAAGGTTCAACTCTCTTAGTTGAGGACACACATCCCAAATAAGTTTCTGAGAAATCTTCTGTCTCGTTTTTATGGGAGGATACTTCCTTTTTCATCGTAGGCCTGAAAGCGCTCGAAATGTCCACTTGCAGATACTGCAGAAAGAGTGTTTCAAACCTGCTCTATGAAACGGAATGTTCAGCTCTGAGGCTTGAATGCAGATATCACAAAGTAGTTTCTGACAGTGCTTTTGTCTAGATTTCAGAAGAAGATATTCCCGTTTCCAATGAAATCGTTAGAACTATCTTGATATCCACATACAGATTCTACAAAAAGAGTGTTTCCAAACTGCTCTAGAAAAAGAAAGGTTCAACTCTGTTAGTTGAGGACACTCATCACAAAGAAGTTTCTGAGAATGCTTCTGTCTAGATTTTATATGAAGATATTCCCGTTTCCAACGAAATCTTCACAGTTATCCAAACATCGACTTGCAGATTCTACAAAAAGAGTGTTTCCAAACTGCTCTATCAAAAGAAAGTTTCAACTCTGTTAGTTGAGGACACACATCCCAAATAAGTTTCTGAGAACGCTTCTGTGTAGATTTAAAGGGGAGATATTTCGTTTTTCACCATAGGCCCGAATGCGCTCGAAATGTCCACTTCCAGACACTACAGAATGAGGGTTTCCAACCTGCTCTATGAAAGGGAATGTTCACCTCTGTGACTTGAATGCAGATATCACAAAGTAGTTTCTGACAGTGCTTCTGTCTAGAATTTAGATGAAGATATTCCCGTTTCCAACGAAATCCTTAGGACTATCTAGATATCCAATTACAGATTCCACAAAAAGAGTGTTTCCAAACTGCTCTATTAAAAGAAAGGTTCAACTCTGTAAGTTGAGGACACTCATCACAAAGAAGTTTCTGAGAATGCTTTTGTAAAGGTTTTATATGAAGATATTCCCGTTTCCTATGAAATCTTCACAGTTATCCAAATATCCACTTGAAGATTCTACCAAAAGAGTGTTTCCAAACTGCTGTAGCAAAAGAAATGTTGAACTCTGTTAGTTGAGGACAAACATCACAAAGAAGTTTCTGAGAATGCTTCTGTCAAGATTTTATATGAAGATATTACCGTTTCCAACGAAATCTTTACAGTTATCCAAATATCCACTTGCAGATTCTACAAAAAGAGTGTTTCCAAACTGCTATATCAAAAGAAATGATCAAGTCTGTTAGTGGAGTAAACTCATCCCAAATATGTTTCTTAGAATGCTTTTGTCTAGATTTTATGGGATGATATTTCCTTTTTCACCATAGGCCTGAAAGCGCTCGAAAAGTCCACTTCCAGATACTACAAAAAGACTGTTTCAAACCTACTCTATGAAAGGGAATGTTCAGCTCTGTGACTTGAATGCAGATATCACAAAGTAGTTTCTGACAGCCCTTCTGTCTAGATTTTAGATGAAGATATTCCCGTTTCCAACGAAATCATCACAGTTATCCAAATATCCACTTATAGATTCTACAAAAACAGTGTTTCCACACTGCTGTATCCAAAGAAAGGTTCAACTCTGTTAGTTGAGGACACACATCACAAAGAAGTTTCTGAGAATGCTTCTGTCTAGATTTTATATGAAGATATTCCCGTTTCCAATGAAATCTTCACAGTTATGCAAATATCCACTTGAAGATTCTACAAAAAGAGTGTTTCCAAACTGCTGTAGCAAAAGAAATGTTGAACTCTGTTAGTTGAGGACAAACATCACAAAGAAGTTTCTGAGAATGCTTCTGTCTAGATTTTAGATGAAGATATTCCCGTTTCCAACGAAATCCTCAGAGCTCTCCCAATATCCACTTACAGATTCTACAAAAAGAGTGTTTCCAAACTGCTGTAGCAAAAGAAAGGTTCAACTCTGTTAGTTGAGGACACACATCACAAAGAAGTTTCTGAGAATGCTTCTGTCTAGATTTTACATGAAGATATTCCCGTTTCCTATGAAATCTTCACAGCTTTCCAAATATCCACTTGCAGATTCTACAAAAAGAGTGTTTCCAAACTGCTCTATCCAAAGAAAGGTTCAACTCTCTTAGTTGAGGACACACATCCCAAATAAGTTTCTGAGAAATCTTCTGTCTCGTTTTTATGGGAGGATACTTCCTTTTTCATCGTAGGCCTGAAAGCGCTCGAAATGTCCACTTGCAGATACTGCAGAAAGAGTGTTTCAAACCTGCTCTATGAAACGGAATGTTCAGCTCTGAGGCTTGAATGCAGATATCACAAAGTAGTTTCTGACAGTGCTTTTGTCTAGATTTCAGAAGAAGATATTCCCGTTTCCAATGAAATCGTTAGAACTATCTTGATATCCACATACAGATTCTACAAAAAGAGTGTTTCCAAACTGCTCTAGAAAAAGAAAGGTTCAACTCTGTTAGTTGAGGACACTCATCACAAAGAAGTTTCTGAGAATGCTTCTGTCTAGATTTTATATGAAGATATTCCCGTTTCCAACGAAATCTTCACAGTTATCCAAACATCGACTTGCAGATTCTACAAAAAGAGTGTTTCCAAACTGCTCTATCAAAAGAAAGTTTCAACTCTGTTAGTTGAGGACACACATCCCAAATAAGTTTCTGAGAACGCTTCTGTGTAGATTTAAAGGGGAGATATTTCGTTTTTCACCATAGGCCCGAATGCGCTCGAAATGTCCACTTCCAGACACTACAGAATGAGGGTTTCCAACCTGCTCTATGAAAGGGAATGTTCACCTCTGTGACTTGAATGCAGATATCACAAAGTAGTTTCTGACAGTGCTTCTGTCTAGAATTTAGATGAAGATATTCCCGTTTCCAACGAAATCCTTAGGACTATCTAGATATCCAATTACAGATTCCACAAAAAGAGTGTTTCCAAACTGCTCTATTAAAAGAAAGGTTCAACTCTGTAAGTTGAGGACACTCATCACAAAGAAGTTTCTGAGAATGCTTTTGTAAAGGTTTTATATGAAGATATTCCCGTTTCCTATGAAATCTTCACAGTTATCCAAATATCCACTTGAAGATTCTACCAAAAGAGTGTTTCCAAACTGCTGTAGCAAAAGAAATGTTGAACTCTGTTAGTTGAGGACAAACATCACAAAGAAGTTTCTGAGAATGCTTCTGTCAAGATTTTATATGAAGATATTACCGTTTCCAACGAAATCTTTACAGTTATCCAAATATCCACTTGCAGATTCTACAAAAAGAGTGTTTCCAAACTGCTATATCAAAAGAAATGATCAAGTCTGTTAGTGGAGTAAACTCATCCCAAATATGTTTCTTAGAATGCTTTTGTCTAGATTTTATGGGATGATATTTCCTTTTTCACCATAGGCCTGAAAGCGCTCGAAAAGTCCACTTCCAGATACTACAAAAAGACTGTTTCAAACCTACTCTATGAAAGGGAATGTTCAGCTCTGTGACTTGAATGCAGATATCACAAAGTAGTTTCTGACAGCCCTTCTGTCTAGATTTTAGATGAAGATATTCCCGTTTCCAACGAAATCATCACAGTTATCCAAATATCCACTTACAGATTCTACAAAAACAGTTTCCAAACTGCTGTATCCAAAGAAAGGTTCAACTCTGTTAGTTGAGGAAACACATCACAAAGAAGTTTCTGAGAATGCTTCTGTCTAGATTTTATATGAAGATATTCCCGTTTCCAATGAAATCTTCACAGTTAGGCAAATATCCACTTGAAGATTCTACAAAAAGAGTGTTTCCAAACTGCTGTAGCAAAAGAAATGTTGAACTCTGTTAGTTGAGGACAAACATCACAAAGAAGTTTCTGAGAATGCTTCTGTCTAGATTTTAGATGAAGATATTCCCGTTTCCAACGAAATCCTCAGAGCTCTCCCAATATCCACTTACAGATTCTACAAAAAGAGTGTTTCCAAACTGCTGTAGCAAAAGAAAGGTTCAACTCTGTTAGTTGAGGACACACATCACAAAGAAGTTTCTGAGAATGCTTCTGTCTAGATTTTACATGAAGATATTCCCGTTTCCTATGAAATCTTCACAGCTTTCCAAATATCCACTTGCAGATTCTACAAAAAGAGTGTTTCCAAACTGCTGTATCAAAAGAAAGGTTCAACTCTCTTAGTTGAGGACACACATCCCAAATAAGTTTCTGAGAAATCTTCTGTCTCGTTTTTATGGGAGGATACTTCCTTTTTCATCGTAGGCCTGAAAGCGCTCGAAATGTCCACTTGCAGATACTGCAGAAAGAGTGTTTCAAACCTGCTCTATGAAACGGAATGTTCAGCTCTGAGGCTTGAATGCAGATATCACAAAGTAGTTTCTGACAGTGCTTTTGTCTAGATTTCAGAAGAAG
Organism: Gorilla gorilla gorilla; assembly: GCF_029281585.2. Lineage (NCBI taxonomy): Eukaryota > Metazoa > Chordata > Mammalia > Primates > Hominidae > Gorilla > Gorilla gorilla. Next base: position 20,527,220 of record NC_073237.2, read on the forward strand.
ATATTCCCGTTTCCAATGAAATCGTTAGAACTATCTTGATATCCACATACAGATTCTACAAAAAGAGTGTTTCCAAACTGCTCTAGAAAAAGAAAGGTTCAACTCTGTTAGTTGAGGACACTCATCACAAAGAAGTTTCTGAGAATGCTTCTGTCTAGATTTTATATGAAGATATTCCCGTTTCCAACGAAATCTTCACAGTTATCCAAACATCGACTTGCAGATTCTACAAAAAGAGTGTTTCCAAACTGCTCTATCAAAAGAAAGTTTCAACTCTGTTAGTTGAGGACACACATCCCAAATAAGTTTCTGAGAACGCTTCTGTGTAGATTTAAAGGGGAGATATTTCGTTTTTCACCATAGGCCCGAATGCGCTCGAAATGTCCACTTCCAGACACTACAGAATGAGGGTTTCCAACCTGCTCTATGAAAGGGAATGTTCACCTCTGTGACTTGAATGCAGATATCACAAAGTAGTTTCTGACAGTGCTTCTGTCTAGAATTTAGATGAAGATATTCCCGTTTCCAACGAAATCCTTAGGACTATCTAGATATCCAATTACAGATTCCACAAAAAGAGTGTTTCCAAACTGCTCTATTAAAAGAAAGGTTCAACTCTGTAAGTTGAGGACACTCATCACAAAGAAGTTTCTGAGAATGCTTTTGTAAAGGTTTTATATGAAGATATTCCCGTTTCCTATGAAATCTTCACAGTTATCCAAATATCCACTTGAAGATTCTACCAAAAGAGTGTTTCCAAACTGCTGTAGCAAAAGAAATGTTGAACTCTGTTAGTTGAGGACAAACATCACAAAGAAGTTTCTGAGAATGCTTCTGTCAAGATTTTATATGAAGATATTACCGTTTCCAACGAAATCTTTACAGTTATCCAAATATCCACTTGCAGATTCTACAAAAAGAGTGTTTCCAAACTGCTATATCAAAAGAAATGATCAAGTCTGTTAGTGGAGTAAACTCATCCCAAATATGTTTCTTAGAATGCTTTTGTCTAGATTTTATGGGATGATATTTCCTTTTTCACCATAGGCCTGAAAGCGCTCGAAAAGTCCACTTCCAGATACTACAAAAAGACTGTTTCAAACCTACTCTATGAAAGGGAATGTTCAGCTCTGTGACTTGAATGCAGATATCACAAAGTAGTTTCTGACAGCCCTTCTGTCTAGATTTTAGATGAAGATATTCCCGTTTCCAACGAAATCATCACAGTTATCCAAATATCCACTTACAGATTCTACAAAAACAGTTTCCAAACTGCTGTATCCAAAGAAAGGTTCAACTCTGTTAGTTGAGGAAACACATCACAAAGAAGTTTCTGAGAATGCTTCTGTCTAGATTTTATATGAAGATATTCCCGTTTCCAATGAAATCTTCACAGTTAGGCAAATATCCACTTGAAGATTCTACAAAAAGAGTGTTTCCAAACTGCTGTAGCAAAAGAAATGTTGAACTCTGTTAGTTGAGGACAAACATCACAAAGAAGTTTCTGAGAATGCTTCTGTCTAGATTTTAGATGAAGATATTCCCGTTTCCAACGAAATCCTCAGAGCTCTCCCAATATCCACTTACAGATTCTACAAAAAGAGTGTTTCCAAACTGCTGTAGCAAAAGAAAGGTTCAACTCTGTTAGTTGAGGACACACATCACAAAGAAGTTTCTGAGAATGCTTCTGTCTAGATTTTACATGAAGATATTCCCGTTTCCTATGAAATCTTCACAGCTTTCCAAATATCCACTTGCAGATTCTACAAAAAGAGTGTTTCCAAACTGCTGTATCAAAAGAAAGGTTCAACTCTCTTAGTTGAGGACACACATCCCAAATAAGTTTCTGAGAAATCTTCTGTCTCGTTTTTATGGGAGGATACTTCCTTTTTCATCGTAGGCCTGAAAGCGCTCGAAATGTCCACTTGCAGATACTGCAGAAAGAGTGTTTCAAACCTGCTCTATGAAACGGAATGTTCAGCTCTGAGGCTTGAATGCAGATATCACAAAGTAGTTTCTGACAGTGCTTTTGTCTAGATTTCAGAAGAAGATATTCCCGTTTCCAATGAAATCGTTAGAACTATCTTGATATCCACATACAGATTCTACAAAAAGAGTGTTTCCAAACTGCTCTAGAAAAAGAAAGGTTCAACTCTGTTAGTTGAGGACACTCATCACAAAGAAGTTTCTGAGAATGCTTCTGTCTAGATTTTATATGAAGATATTCCCGTTTCCAACGAAATCTTCACAGTTATCCAAACATCGACTTGCAGATTCTACAAAAAGAGTGTTTCCAAACTGCTCTATCAAAAGAAAGTTTCAACTCTGTTAGTTGAGGACACACATCCCAAATAAGTTTCTGAGAACGCTTCTGTGTAGATTTAAAGGGGAGATATTTCGTTTTTCACCATAGGCCCGAATGCGCTCGAAATGTCCACTTCCAGACACTACAGAATGAGGGTTTCCAACCTGCTCTATGAAAGGGAATGTTCACCTCTGTGACTTGAATGCAGATATCACAAAGTAGTTTCTGACAGTGCTTCTGTCTAGAATTTAGATGAAGATATTCCCGTTTCCAACGAAATCCTTAGGACTATCTAGATATCCAATTACAGATTCCACAAAAAGAGTGTTTCCAAACTGCTCTATTAAAAGAAAGGTTCAACTCTGTAAGTTGAGGACACTCATCACAAAGAAGTTTCTGAGAATGCTTTTGTAAAGGTTTTATATGAAGATATTCCCGTTTCCTATGAAATCTTCACAGTTATCCAAATATCCACTTGAAGATTCTACCAAAAGAGTGTTTCCAAACTGCTGTAGCAAAAGAAATGTTGAACTCTGTTAGTTGAGGACAAACATCACAAAGAAGTTTCTGAGAATGCTTCTGTCAAGATTTTATATGAAGATATTACCGTTTCCAACGAAATCTTTACAGTTATCCAAATATCCACTTGCAGATTCTACAAAAAGAGTGTTTCCAAACTGCTATATCAAAAGAAATGATCAAGTCTGTTAGTGGAGTAAACTCATCCCAAATATGTTTCTTAGAATGCTTTTGTCTAGATTTTATGGGATGATATTTCCTTTTTCACCATAGGCCTGAAAGCGCTCGAAAAGTCCACTTCCAGATACTACAGAAAGACTGTTTCAAACCTACTCTATGAAAGGGAATGTTCAGCTCTGTGACTTGAATGCAGATATCACAAAGTAGTTTCTGACAGCCCTTCTGTCTAGATTTTAGATGAAGATATTCCCGTTTCCAACGAAATCATCACAGTTATCCAAATATCCACTTACAGATTCTACAAAAACAGTTTCCAAACTGCTGTATCCAAAGAAAGGTTCAACTCTGTTAGTTGAGGAAACACATCACAAAGAAGTTTCTGAGAATGCTTCTGTCTAGATTTTATATGAAGATATTCCCGTTTCCAATGAAATCTTCACAGTTAGGCAAATATCCACTTGAAGATTCTACAAAAAGAGTGTTTCCAAACTGCTGTAGCAAAAGAAATGTTGAACTCTGTTAGTTGAGGACAAACATCACAAAGAAGTTTCTGAGAATGCTTCTGTCTAGATTTTAGATGAAGATATTCCCGTTTCCAACGAAATCCTCAGAGCTCTCCCAATATCCACTTACAGATTCTACAAAAAGAGTGTTTCCAAACTGCTGTAGCAAAAGAAAGGTTCAACTCTGTTAGTTGAGGACACACATCACAAAGAAGTTTCTGAGAATGCTTCTGTCTAGATTTTACATGAAGATATTCCCGTTTCCTATGAAATCTTCACAGCTTTCCAAATATCCACTTGCAGATTCTACAAAAAGAGTGTTTCCAAACTGCTCTATCCAAAGAAAGGTTCAACTCTCTTAGTTGAGGACACACATCCCAAATAAGTTTCTGAGAAATCTTCTGTCTCGTTTTTATGGGAGGATACTTCCTTTTTCATCGTAGGCCTGAAAGCGCTCGAAATGTCCACTTGCAGATACTGCAGAAAGAGTGTTTCAAACCTGCTCTATGAAACGGAATGTTCAGCTCTGAGGCTTGAATGCAGATATCACAAAGTAGTTTCTGACAGTGCTTTTGTCTAGATTTCAGAAGAAGATATTCCCGTTTCCAATGAAATCGTTAGAACTATCTTGATATCCACATACAGATTCTACAAAAAGAGTGTTTCCAAACTGCTCTAGAAAAAGAAAGGTTCAACTCTGTTAGTTGAGGACACTCATCACAAAGAAGTTTCTGAGAATGCTTCTGTCTAGATTTTATATGAAGATATTCCCGTTTCCAACGAAATCTTCACAGTTATCCAAACATCGACTTGCAGATTCTACAAAAAGAGTGTTTCCAAACTGCTCTATCAAAAGAAAGTTTCAACTCTGTTAGTTGAGGACACACATCCCAAATAAGTTTCTGAGAACGCTTCTGTGTAGATTTAAAGGGGAGATATTTCGTTTTTCACCATAGGCCCGAATGCGCTCGAAATGTCCACTTCCAGACACTACAGAATGAGGGTTTCCAACCTGCTCTATGAAAGGGAATGTTCACCTCTGTGACTTGAATGCAGATATCACAAAGTAGTTTCTGACAGTGCTTCTGTCTAGAATTTAGATGAAGATATTCCCGTTTCCAACGAAATCCTTAGGACTATCTAGATATCCAATTACAGATTCCACAAAAAGAGTGTTTCCAAACTGCTCTATTAAAAGAAAGGTTCAACTCTGTAAGTTGAGGACACTCATCACAAAGAAGTTTCTGAGAATGCTTTTGTAAAGGTTTTATATGAAGATATTCCCGTTTCCTATGAAATCTTCACAGTTATCCAAATATCCACTTGAAGATTCTACCAAAAGAGTGTTTCCAAACTGCTGTAGCAAAAGAAATGTTGAACTCTGTTAGTTGAGGACAAACATCACAAAGAAGTTTCTGAGAATGCTTCTGTCAAGATTTTATATGAAGATATTACCGTTTCCAACGAAATCTTTACAGTTATCCAAATATCCACTTGCAGATTCTACAAAAAGAGTGTTTCCAAACTGCTATATCAAAAGAAATGATCAAGTCTGTTAGTGGAGTAAACTCATCCCAAATATGTTTCTTAGAATGCTTTTGTCTAGATTTTATGGGATGATATTTCCTTTTTCACCATAGGCCTGAAAGCGCTCGAAATGTCCACTTCCAGATACTACAGAAAGACTGTTTCAAACCTACTCTATGAATGGAAATGTTCAGCTCTGTGACTTGAATGCAGATATCGCAAAGTAGTTTCAGACAGCGCTTCTGTCTAGATTTTAGATGAAGGTATTCCCGTTTCCAACGAAATCATCACAGTTATCCAAATATCCACTTACATATTCTACAAAAAGAGTGTTTCCAAACTGCTCTATCCAAAGAAAGGTTCAACTCTGTTAGTTGAGGACACACATCACAAAGAAGTTTCTGAGAATGCTTCTGTCTAGATTTTAAATGAAGATATTCCCATTTCCAATGAAATCCTCATAGCAAACCCATTATAAACTTACAGATTCTACAAAAAGAGTGATTCCAAATTGCTGTATCAAAAGAAAGGTTGAACTCTGTTAGTTCAGGACACACATCACAAAGAAGTTTCTGAGAATGCTTCTGTCAAGATTTTATATGAAGATATTACCGTTTCCAACGAAATCTTCACAGTTATCCAAATATCCACTTGCAGATTCTACAAAAAGAGTGTTTCCAAACTGCTATATCAAAAGAAATGATCAAGTCTGTTAGTGGAGTAAACTCATCCTAAATAAGTTTCTTAGAATGCTTCTGTCTAGATTTTATGGGATGATACTTCCTTTTTCACCATAGGCCTGAAAGCGCTCGAAATGTCCACTTCCAGATACTACAGAAAGACTGTTTCAAACCTACTCTATGAAAGGGAATGTTCAGCTCTGTGACTTGAATGCAGATATCACAAAGTAGTTTCTGACAGCCCTTCTGTCTAGATTTTAGATGAAGATATTCCCGTTTCCAACGAAATCATCACAGTTATCCAAATATCCACTTATAGATTCTACAAAAACAGTGTTTCCACACTGCTGTATCCAAAGAAAGGTTCAACTCTGTTAGTTGAGGACACACATCACAAAGAAGTTTCTGAGAATGCTTCTGTCTAGATTTTATATGAAGATATTCCCGTTTCCAATGAAATCTTCACAGTTATGCAAATATCCACTTGAAGATTCTACAAAAAGAGTGTTTCCAAACTGCTGTAGCAAAAGAAATGTTGAACTCTGTTAGTTGAGGACAAACATCACAAAGAAGTTTCTGAGAATGCTTCTGTCTAGATTTTAGATGGAGATATTCCCGTTTCCAACGAAATCATCACAGTTAAACAAATATCCACTTGCAGATTCTACAAAAAGAGTGTTTCCAAACTGCTCTATCCAAAGAAAGGTTCAACTCTGTTAGTTGAGGACACACATCACAAAGAAGTTTCTGAGAATGCTTCTGTCTAGATTTTAAATGAAGATATTCCCATTTCCAACGAAATCCTCAGAGCTGTCCCAATATCCACTTACAGATTCTACAAAAAGAGTGTTTCCAAACTGCTGTATCAAAAGAAATGTTCAACTCTGTTTGTGGAGGACACACATCACAAAGAAGTTTCTGAGAATGCTTCTGTCTAGATTTTACATGAAGATATTCCCGTTTCCTATGAAATCTTCACAGCTTTCCAAATATCCACTTGCAGATTCTACAAAAAGAGTGTTTCCAAACTGCTGTATCCAAAGAAAGGTTCATCTCTGTTAGTTGAGGACACACATCACAAAGAAGTTTCTGAGAATGCTTCTGTCTAGATTTTAAACGAAGATATTGCCGTTTCCAACGAAATCGTTAGGACTATCTAGATATCCAATTACACATTCCACAAAAAGAGTGTTTCCAAACTGCTCTATCAAAAGAAAGGTGCAACTCTGTTAGTTGAGGACACTCATCACAAAGACGTTTCTGAGAATGCTTCTGTCTAGATTTTATATGAAGATATTCCCGTTTCCAACGAAATCTTCATGGTTATCCAAACATCGACTTCCAGATTATACAAAAAGATTGTTTCCAAACTGCTCTATCAAAAGAAAGGTATAATTCTGTTAGTTGAGGACACACATCCCAAATAAGTTTCTGAGGATGCTTCTGTCTAGATTTTATGGGAAGATATTTCGTTTTTTACCATAGGCCCGAAAGCGCTCGAAATGTCCACTTCCAGACACTACAGAAAGAGGGTTTCAAACCTGCTATATGAAAGGGAATGTTCAGCTCTGTGACTTAAATGCAGATATCACAAAGTAGTTTCTGAAAGTGCTTCTGTCTAGATTTCAGATGAAGATATTCCCGTTTCCAATGAAATCATTAGAACTATCTAGATATCCACTTACAGATTCTACAAAAAGAGTGTTTCCAAAGTGCTCTGTCAAAAGAAAGGTTCAACTCTGTTAGTTGAGGACACTCCTCACAAAGAAGTTTCTGAGAATGCTTCTGTCTAGATTTTATATGAAGATATTCCCGTTTCCAACGAAATCTTCACAGTTATCCAAATATCCACTTGAAGATTCTACAAAAAGAGTGTTTCCAAACTGCTGTAGCAAGAGTAATTTTGCGCTCTGTTAGTTGAGGACACACATCACAAAGAAGTTTCTGAGAATGCTTCTGTCTAGGTTTTATACGAAGATATTACCGTTTCCAACGAAATCTTCACAGTTATCCAAATATCCACTTGCAGAATCTACAAAAAGAGTGTTTCCAAACTGCTATATCAAAAGAAAGGATCAACTCTGTTAGTTGAGGAAACACATCCCAAATAAGTTTCTGAGAATGCTTCTGTCTAGATTTTATGGGATGATATTTCCTTTTTCACCATAGGCCTGAAATCGCTCGAAATGTCCACTTCCAGATACTACAGAAAGACTGTTTCAAACCTACTCTATGAATGGAAATGTTCAGCTCTGTGACTTGAATGCAGATATCGCAAAGTAGTTTCAGACAGCGCTTCTGTCTAGATTTTAGATGAAGGTATTCCCGTTTCCAACGAAATCATCACAGTTATCCAAATATCCACTTACATATTCTACAAAAAGAGTGTTTCCAAACTGCTCTATCCAAAGAAAGGTTCAACTCTGTTAGTTGAGGACACACATCACAAAGAAGTTTCTGAGAATGCTTCTGTCTAGATTTTAAATGAAGATATTCCCATTTCCAATGAAATCCTCATAGCAAACCCATTATAAACTTACAGATTCTACAAAAAGAGTGATTCCAAATTGCTGTATCAAAAGAAAGGTTGAACTCTGTTAGTTCAGGACACACATCACAAAGAAGTTTCTGAGAATGCTTCTGTCAAGATTTTATATGAAGATATTACCGTTTCCAACGAAATCTTCACAGTTATCCAAATATCCACTTGCAGATTCTACAAAAAGAGTGTTTCCAAACTGCTATATCAAAAGAAATGATCAAGTCTGTTAGTGGAGTAAACTCATCCTAAATAAGTTTCTTAGAATGCTTCTGTCTAGATTTTATGGGATGATACTTCCTTTTTCACCATAGGCCTGAAAGCGCTCGAAATGTCCACTTCCAGATACTACAGAAAGACTGTTTCAAACCTACTCTATGAAAGGGAATGTTCAGCTCTGTGACTTGAATGCAGATATCACAAAGTAGTTTCTGACAGCCCTTCTGTCTAGATTTTAGATGAAGATATTCCCGTTTCCAACGAAATCATCACAGTTATCCAAATATCCACTTACAGATTCTACAAAAACAGTTTCCAAACTGCTGTATCCAAAGAAAGGTTCAACTCTGTTAGTTGAGGAAACACATCACAAAGAAGTTTCTGAGAATGCTTCTGTCTAGATTTTATATGAAGATATTCCCGTTTCCAATGAAATCTTCACAGTTAGGCAAATATCCACTTGAAGATTCTACAAAAAGAGTGTTTCCAAACTGCTGTAGCAAAAGAAATGTTGAACTCTGTTAGTTGAGGACAAACATCACAAAGAAGTTTCTGAGAATGCTTCTGTCTAGATTTTAGATGAAGATATTCCCGTTTCCAACGAAATCCTCAGAGCTCTCCCAATATCCACTTACAGATTCTACAAAAAGAGTGTTTCCAAACTGCTGTAGCAAAAGAAAGGTTCAACTCTGTTAGTTGAGGACACACATCACAAAGAAGTTTCTGAGAATGCTTCTGTCTAGATTTTACATGAAGATATTCCCGTTTCCTATGAAATCTTCACAGCTTTCCAAATATCCACTTGCAGATTCTACAAAAAGAGTGTTTCCAAACTGCTGTATCAAAAGAAAGGTTCAACTCTCTTAGTTGAGGACACACATCCCAAATAAGTTTCTGAGAAATCTTCTGTCTCGTTTTTATGGGAGGATACTTCCTTTTTCACCGTAGGCCTGAAAGCGCTCGAAATGTCCACTTGCAGATACTGCAGAAAGAGTGTTTCAAACCTGCTCTATGAAACGGAATGTTCAGCTCTGAGGCTTGAATGCAGATATCACAAAGTAGTTTCTGACAGTGCTTTTGTCTAGATTTCAGAAGAAGATATTCCCGTTTCCAATGAAATCGTTAGAACTATCTTGATATCCACATACAGATTCTACAAAAAGAGTGTTTCCAAACTGCTCTAGAAAAAGAAAGGTTCAACTCTGTTAGTTGAGGACACTCATCACAAAGAAGTTTCTGAGAATGCTTCTGTCTAGATTTTATATGAAGATATTCCCGTTTCCAACGAAATCTTCACAGTTATCCAAACATCGACTTGCAGATTCTACAAAAAGAGTGTTTCCAAACTGCTCTATCAAAAGAAAGTTTCAACTCTGTTAGTTGAGGACACACATCCCAAATAAGTTTCTGAGAACGCTTCTGTGTAGATTTAAAGGGGAGATATTTCGTTTTTCACCATAGGCCCGAATGCGCTCGAAATGTCCACTTCCAGACACTACAGAATGAGGGTTTCCAACCTGCTCTATGAAAGGGAATGTTCACCTCTGTGACTTGAATGCAGATATCACAAAGTAGTTTCTGACAGTGCTTCTGTCTAGAATTTAGATGAAGATATTCCCGTTTCCAACGAAATCCTTAGGACTATCTAGATATCCAATTACAGATTCCACAAAAAGAGTGTTTCCAAACTGCTCTATTAAAAGAAAGGTTCAACTCTGTAAGTTGAGGACACTCATCACAAAGAAGTTTCTGAGAATGCTTTTGTAAAGGTTTTATATGAAGATATTCCCGTTTCCTATGAAATCTTCACAGTTATCCAAATATCCACTTGAAGATTCTACCAAAAGAGTGTTTCCAAACTGCTGTAGCAAAAGAAATGTTGAACTCTGTTAGTTGAGGACAAACATCACAAAGAAGTTTCTGAGAATGCTTCTGTCAAGATTTTATATGAAGATATTACCGTTTCCAACGAAATCTTTACAGTTATCCAAATATCCACTTGCAGATTCTACAAAAAGAGTGTTTCCAAACTGCTATATCAAAAGAAATGGTCAAGTCTGTTAGTGGAGTAAACTCATCCCAAATATGTTTCTTAGAATGCTTTTGTCTAGATTTTATGGGATGATATTTCCTTTTTCACCATAGGCCTGAAAGCGCTCGAAAAGTCCACTTCCAGATACTACAAAAAGACTGTTTCAAACCTACTCTATGAAAGGGAATGTTCAGCTCTGTGACTTGAATGCAGATATCACAAAGTAGTTTCTGACAGCCCTTCTGTCTAGATTTTAGATGAAGATATTCCCGTTTCCAACGAAATCATCACAGTTATCCAAATATCCACTTATAGATTCTACAAAAACAGTGTTTCCACACTGCTGTATCCAAAGAAAGGTTCAACTCTGTTAGTTGAGGACACACATCACAAAGAAGTTTCTGAGAATGCTTCTGTCTAGATTTTATATGAAGATATTCCCGTTTCCAATGAAATCTTCACAGTTATGCAAATATCCACTTGAAGATTCTACAAAAAGAGTGTTTCCAAACTGCTGTAGCAAAAGAAATGTTGAACTCTGTTAGTTGAGGACAAACATCACAAAGAAGTTTCTGAGAATGCTTCTGTCTAGATTTTAGATGGAGATATTCCCGTTTCCAACGAAATCATCACAGTTAAACAAATATCCACTTGCAGATTCTACAAAAAGAGTGTTTCCAAACTGCTCTATCCAAAGAAAGGTTCAACTCTGTTAGTTGAGGACACACATCACAAAGAAGTTTCTGAGAATGCTTCTGTCTAGATTTTAAATGAAGATATTCCCATTTCCAACGAAATCCTCAGAGCTGTCCCAATATCCACTTACAGATTCTACAAAAAGAGTGTTTCCAAACTGCTGTATCAAAAGAAATGTTCAACTCTGTTTGTGGAGGACACACATCACAAAGAAGTTTCTGAGAATGCTTCTGTCTAGATTTTACATGAAGATATTCCCGTTTCCTATGAAATCTTCACAGCTTTCCAAATATCCACTTGCAGATTCTACAAAAAGAGTGTTTCCAAACTGCTGTATCCAAAGAAAGGTTCATCTCTGTTAGTTGAGGACACACATCACAAAGAAGTTTCTGAGAATGCTTCTGTCTAGATTTTAAACGAAGATATTGCCGTTTCCAACGAAATCGTTAGGACTATCTAGATATCCAATTACACATTCCACAAAAAGAGTGTTTCCAAACTGCTCTATCAAAAGAAAGGTGCAACTCTGTTAGTTGAGGACACTCATCACAAAGACGTTTCTGAGAATGCTTCTGTCTAGATTTTATATGAAGATATTCCCGTTTCCAACGAAATCTTCATGGTTATCCAAACATCGACTTCCAGATTATACAAAAAGATTGTTTCCAAACTGCTCTATCAAAAGAAAGGTATAATTCTGTTAGTTGAGGACACACATCCCAAATAAGTTTCTGAGGATGCTTCTGTCTAGATTTTATGGGAAGATATTTCGTTTTTTACCATAGGCCCGAAAGCGCTCGAAATGTCCACTTCCAGACACTACAGAAAGAGGGTTTCAAACCTGCTATATGAAAGGGAATGTTCAGCTCTGTGACTTAAATGCAGATATCACAAAGTAGTTTCTGAAAGTGCTTCTGTCTAGATTTCAGATGAAGATATTCCCGTTTCCAATGAAATCATTAGAACTATCTAGATATCCACTTACAGATTCTACAAAAAGAGTGTTTCCAAAGTGCTCTGTCAAAAGAAAGGTTCAACTCTGTTAGTTGAGGACACTCCTCACAAAGAAGTTTCTGAGAATGCTTCTGTCTAGATTTTATATGAAGATATTCCCGTTTCCAACGAAATCTTCACAGTTATCCAAATATCCACTTGAAGATTCTACAAAAAGAGTGTTTCCAAACTGCTGTAGCAAGAGTAATTTTGCGCTCTGTTAGTTGAGGACACACATCACAAAGAAGTTTCTGAGAATGCTTCTGTCTAGGTTTTATACGAAGATATTACCGTTTCCAACGAAATCTTCACAGTTATCCAAATATCCACTTGCAGAATCTACAAAAAGAGTGTTTCCAAACTGCTATATCAAAAGAAAGGATCAACTCTGTTAGTTGAGGAAACACATCCCAAATAAGTTTCTGAGAATGCTTCTGTCTAGATTTTATGGGATGATATTTCCTTTTTCACCATAGGCCTGAAATCGCTAGAAATGTCCACTTCCAGATACTACAGAAAGACTGTTTCAAACCTACTCTATGAATGGAAATGTTCAGCTCTGTGACTTGAATGCAGATATCGCAAAGTAGTTTCAGACAGCGCTTCTGTCTAGATTTTAGATGAAGGTATTCCCGTTTCCAACGAAATCATCACAGTTATCCAAATATCCACTTACATATTCTACAAAAAGAGTGTTTCCAAACTGCTCTATCCAAAGAAAGGTTCAACTCTGTTAGTTGAGGACACACATCACAAAGAAGTTTCTGAGAATGCTTCTGTCTAGATTTTAAATGAAGATATTCCCATTTCCAATGAAATCCTCATAGCAAACCCATTATAAACTTACAGATTCTACAAAAAGGGTGATTCCAAATTGCTGTATCAAAAGAAAGGTTGAACTCTGTTAGTTCAGGACACACATCACAAAGAAGTTTCTGAGAATGCTTCTGTCTAGATTTTACATGAAGACATTCCCGTTTCCTACGAAATCTTCACAACTTTCCAAATATCCTCTTGCAGATTCTACAAAAAGAGTGTTTCCAAACTGCTGTATCAAAAGAAAGGTTCAGCTCTCTTAGTTGACGACACACATCCCAAATAAGATTCTGAGAAAGCCTCTGTCTCGTTTTTATGGGAAGATACTTCCTTTTTCACCGTAGGCCTGAAAGCGCTCGAAATGTCCACTTCCAGATACTGCAGAAAGAGTTTTTCAAACCTGCTCTATGAAACGGAATGTTCAGCTCTGAGGCTTGAATGCAGATATCACAAAGTAGTTTCTGACAGTGCTTCTGTCTAGATTTTAGAAGAAGATATTCCCGTTTCCAATGAAATCGTTAGAACTATCTTGATATCCACATACAGATTCTACAAAAAGAGTTTTTCCAAACTGCTCTATAAAAAAAAAGGTTCAACTCTGTTAGTTGAGGTCACTCATCACAAAGAAGTTTCTGAGAATGCTTCTGTCTAGATTTTATATGAAGATTTTCCCGTTTCCAATGAAATCTTCACAGTTATCCAAACATCGACTTGCAGATTCTACAAAAAGAGTGTTTCCAAACTGCTCTATCAAAAGAAAGTATCAACTCTGTTAGTTGAGGACACACATGCCAAATAAGTTTCGGAGAATGCTTCTGTGTAGATTTAATGGGGAGATATTTCGTTTTTCACCATAGGCCCGAATGCGCTCGAAATGTCCACTTCCAGACACTACAGAAAGAGGGTTTCCAACCTGCTCTATGAAAGGGAATGTTCAGCTCCGTGAGTTGAATATAGATATCACAAAGTAGTTTCTGACAGTGCTTCTGTCTAGATTTCAGATGAAGATATTCCCGTTTCCCATGAAATCGTTAGAACTATCTAGATATCCACTTACAGATTCTACAAAAAGAGTGTTTCGAAAGTGCTCTGTCAAAAGAAAGGTTCAACTCTGTTAGTTGAGGACACTCATCACGAAGAAGTTTCTGAGAATGCTTTTGTCAAGATTTTATATGAAGATATTCCCGTTTCCTATGAAATCTTCACAGTTATCCAAATATCCACTTGAAGATTCTACAAAAAGAGTGTTTCCAAACTGCTGTAGCAAAAGAAATGTTGAACTCTGTTAGTTGAGGACAAACATCACAAAGAGGTTTCTGAGAGAGCTTCTGTCAAGATTTTATATGAAGATATTACCGTTTCCAACGAAATCTTTACAGTTATCCAAATATCCACTTGCAGATTCTACAAAAAGAGTGTTTCCAAACTGCCATATCAAAAGAAATGATCAAGTCTGTTAGTGGAGTAAACTCATCCCAAATAAGTTTCTTAGAATGCTTTTGTCTAGATTTTATGGGATGATATTTCCTTTTTCACCATAGGCCTGAAAGCGCTCGAAATGTCCACTTCCAGATACTACAGAAAGACTGTTTCAAACCTACTCTATGAAAGGGAATGTTCAGCTCTGTGACTTGAATGCAGATATCACAAAGTAGTTTCTGACAGCCCTTCTGTCTAGATTTTAGATGAATATATTCCCGTTTCCAACGAAATCATCACAGTTATCCAAATATCCACTTACAGATTCTACAAAAAGAGTGTTTCCAAACTGCTGTATCCAAAGAAAGGTTCAACTCTGTTAGTTGAGGACACACATCACAAAGAAGTTTCTGAGAATGCTTCTGTCTAGATTTTATATGAAGATATTCCCGTTTCCAATGAAATCTTCACAGTTATGCAAATATCCACTTGAAGATTCTACAAAAAGAGTGTTTCCAAACTGCTATATCAAAAGAAATGATCAAGTCTGTTAGTGGAGTAAACTCATCCCAAATATGTTTCTTAGAATGCTTTTGTCTAGATTTTATGGGATGATATTTCCTTTTTCACCATAGGCCTGAAAGCGCTCGAAAAGTCCACTTCCAGATACTACAAAAAGACTGTTTCAAACCTACTCTATGAAAGGGAATGTTCAGCTCTGTGACTTGAATGCAGATATCACAAAGTAGTTTCTGACAGCCCTTCTGTCTAGATTTTAGATGAAGATATTCCCGTTTCCAACGAAATCATCACAGTTATCCAAATATCCACTTATAGATTCTACAAAAACAGTGTTTCCACACTGCTGTATCCAAAGAAAGGTTCAACTCTGTTAGTTGAGGACACACATCACAAAGAAGTTTCTGAGAATGCTTCTGTCTAGATTTTATATGAAGATATTCCCGTTTCCAATGAAATCTTCACAGTTATGCAAATATCCACTTGAAGATTCTACAAAAAGAGTGTTTCCAAACTGCTGTAGCAAAAGAAATGTTGAACTCTGTTAGTTGAGGACAAACATCACAAAGAAGTTTCTGAGAATGCTTCTGTCTAGATTTTAGATGGAGATATTCCCGTTTCCAACGAAATCATCACAGTTAAACAAATATCCACTTGCAGATTCTACAAAAAGAGTGTTTCCAAACTGCTCTATCCAAAGAAAGGTTCAACTCTGTTAGTTGAGGACACACATCACAAAGAAGTTTCTGAGAATGCTTCTGTCTAGATTTTAAATGAAGATATTCCCATTTCCAACGAAATCCTCAGAGCTGTCCCAATATCCACTTACAGATTCTACAAAAAGAGTGTTTCCAAACTGCTGTATCAAAAGAAATGTTCAACTCTGTTTGTGGAGGACACACATCACAAAGAAGTTTCTGAGAATGCTTCTGTCTAGATTTTACATGAAGATATTCCCGTTTCCTATGAAATCTTCACAGCTTTCCAAATATCCACTTGCAGATTCTACAAAAAGAGTGTTTCCAAACTGCTGTATCCAAAGAAAGGTTCATCTCTGTTAGTTGAGGACACACATCACAAAGAAGTTTCTGAGAATGCTTCTGTCTAGATTTTAAACGAAGATATTGCCGTTTCCAACGAAATCGTTAGGACTATCTAGATATCCAATTACACATTCCACAAAAAGAGTGTTTCCAAACTGCTCTATCAAAAGAAAGGTGCAACTCTGTTAGTTGAGGACACTCATCACAAAGACGTTTCTGAGAATGCTTCTGTCTAGATTTTATATGAAGATATTCCCGTTTCCAACGAAATCTTCATGGTTATCCAAACATCGACTTCCAGATTATACAAAAAGATTGTTTCCAAACTGCTCTATCAAAAGAAAGGTATAATTCTGTTAGTTGAGGACACACATCCCAAATAAGTTTCTGAGGATGCTTCTGTCTAGATTTTATGGGAAGATATTTCGTTTTTTACCATAGGCCCGAAAGCGCTCGAAATGTCCACTTCCAGACACTACAGAAAGAGGGTTTCAAACCTGCTATATGAAAGGGAATGTTCAGCTCTGTGACTTAAATGCAGATATCACAAAGTAGTTTCTGAAAGTGCTTCTGTCTAGATTTCAGATGAAGATATTCCCGTTTCCAATGAAATCATTAGAACTATCTAGATATCCACTTACAGATTCTACAAAAAGAGTGTTTCCAAAGTGCTCTGTCAAAAGAAAGGTTCAACTCTGTTAGTTGAGGACACTCCTCACAAAGAAGTTTCTGAGAATGCTTCTGTCTAGATTTTATATGAAGATATTCCCGTTTCCAACGAAATCTTCACAGTTATCCAAATATCCACTTGAAGATTCTACAAAAAGAGTGTTTCCAAACTGCTGTAGCAAGAGTAATTTTGCGCTCTGTTAGTTGAGGACACACATCACAAAGAAGTTTCTGAGAATGCTTCTGTCTAGGTTTTATACGAAGATATTACCGTTTCCAACGAAATCTTCACAGTTATCCAAATATCCACTTGCAGAATCTACAAAAAGAGTGTTTCCAAACTGCTATATCAAAAGAAAGGATCAACTCTGTTAGTTGAGGAAACACATCCCAAATAAGTTTCTGAGAATGCTTCTGTCTAGATTTTATGGGATGATATTTCCTTTTTCACCATAGGCCTGAAATCGCTCGAAATGTCCACTTCCAGATACTACAGAAAGACTGTTTCAAACCTACTCTATGAATGGAAATGTTCAGCTCTGTGACTTGAATGCAGATATCGCAAAGTAGTTTCAGACAGCGCTTCTGTCTAGATTTTAGATGAAGGTATTCCCGTTTCCAACGAAATCATCACAGTTATCCAAATATCCACTTACATATTCTACAAAAAGAGTGTTTCCAAACTGCTCTATCCAAAGAAAGGTTCAACTCTGTTAGTTGAGGACACACATCACAAAGAAGTTTCTGAGAATGCTTCTGTCTAGATTTTAAATGAAGATATTCCCATTTCCAATGAAATCCTCATAGCAAACCCATTATAAACTTACAGATTCTACAAAAAGGGTGATTCCAAATTGCTGTATCAAAAGAAAGGTTGAACTCTGTTAGTTCAGGACACACATCACAAAGAAGTTTCTGAGAATGCTTCTGTCTAGATTTTACATGAAGACATTCCCGTTTCCTACGAAATCTTCACAACTTTCCAAATATCCTCTTGCAGATTCTACAAAAAGAGTGTTTCCAAACTGCTGTATCAAAAGAAAGGTTCAGCTCTCTTAGTTGACGACACACATCCCAAATAAGATTCTGAGAAAGCCTCTGTCTCGTTTTTATGGGAAGATACTTCCTTTTTCACCGTAGGCCTGAAAGCGCTCGAAATGTCCACTTCCAGATACTGCAGAAAGAGTTTTTCAAACCTGCTCTATGAAACGGAATGTTCAGCTCTGAGGCTTGAATGCAGATATCACAAAGTAGTTTCTGACAGTGCTTCTGTCTAGATTTTAGAAGAAGATATTCCCGTTTCCAATGAAATCGTTAGAACTATCTTGATATCCACATACAGATTCTACAAAAAGAGTTTTTCCAAACTGCTCTATAAAAAAAAAGGTTCAACTCTGTTAGTTGAGGTCACTCATCACAAAGAAGTTTCTGAGAATGCTTCTGTCTAGATTTTATATGAAGATTTTCCCGTTTCCAATGAAATCTTCACAGTTATCCAAACATCGACTTGCAGATTCTACAAAAAGAGTGTTTCCAAACTGCTCTATCAAAAGAAAGTATCAACTCTGTTAGTTGAGGACACACATGCCAAATAAGTTTCGGAGAATGCTTCTGTGTAGATTTAATGGGGAGATATTTCGTTTTTCACCATAGGCCCGAATGCGCTCGAAATGTCCACTTCCAGACACTACAGAAAGAGGGTTTCCAACCTGCTCTATGAAAGGGAATGTTCAGCTCCGTGAGTTGAATATAGATATCACAAAGTAGTTTCTGACAGTGCTTCTGTCTAGATTTCAGATGAAGATATTCCCGTTTCCCATGAAATCGTTAGAACTATCTAGATATCCACTTACAGATTCTACAAAAAGAGTGTTTCGAAAGTGCTCTGTCAAAAGAAAGGTTCAACTCTGTTAGTTGAGGACACTCATCACGAAGAAGTTTCTGAGAATGCTTTTGTCAAGATTTTATATGAAGATATTCCCGTTTCCTATGAAATCTTCACAGTTATCCAAATATCCACTTGAAGATTCTACAAAAAGAGTGTTTCCAAACTGCTGTAGCAAAAGAAATGTTGAACTCTGTTAGTTGAGGACAAACATCACAAAGAGGTTTCTGAGAGAGCTTCTGTCAAGATTTTATATGAAGATATTACCGTTTCCAACGAAATCTTTACAGTTATCCAAATATCCACTTGCAGATTCTACAAAAAGAGTGTTTCCAAACTGCCATATCAAAAGAAATGATCAAGTCTGTTAGTGGAGTAAACTCATCCCAAATAAGTTTCTTAGAATGCTTTTGTCTAGATTTTATGGGATGATATTTCCTTTTTCACCATAGGCCTGAAAGCGCTCGAAATGTCCACTTCCAGATACTACAGAAAGACTGTTTCAAACCTACTCTATGAAAGGGAATGTTCAGCTCTGTGACTTGAATGCAGATATCACAAAGTAGTTTCTCACAGCCCTTCTGTCTAGATTTTAGATGAAGATATTCCCGTTTCCAACGAAATCATCACAGTTATCCAAATATCCACTTACAGATTCTACAAAAAGAGTGTTTCCAAACTGCTGTATCCAAAGAAAGGTTCAACTCTGTTAGTTGAGGACACACATCACAAAGAAGTTTCTGAGAATGCTTCTGTCTAGATTTTATATGAAGATATTCCCGTTTCCAATGAAATCTTCACAGTTATGCAAATATCCACTTGAAGATTCTACAAAAAGAGTGTTTCCAAACTGCTATATCAAAAGAAATGATCAAGTCTGTTAGTGGAGTAAACTCATCCCAAATAAGTTTCTTAGAATGCTTTTGTCTAGATTTTATGGGATGATATTTCCTTTTTCACCATAGGCCTGAAAGCGCTCGAAAAGTCCACTTCCAGATACTACAAAAAGACTGTTTCAAACCTACTCTATGAAAGGGAATGTTCAGCTCTGTGACTTGAATGCAGATATCACAAAGTAGTTTCTGACAGCCCTTCTGTCTAGATTTTAGATGAAGATATTCCCGTTTCCAACGAAATCATCACAGTTATCCAAATATCCACTTATAGATTCTACAAAAACAGTGTTTCCACACTGCTGTATCCAAAGAAAGGTTCAACTCTGTTAGTTGAGGACACACATCACAAAGAAGTTTCTGAGAATGCTTCTGTCTAGATTTTATATGAAGATATTCCCGTTTCCAATGAAATCTTCACAGTTATGCAAATATCCACTTGAAGATTCTACAAAAAGAGTGTTTCCAAACTGCTGTAGCAAAAGAAATGTTGAACTCTGTTAGTTGAGGACAAACATCACAAAGAAGTTTCTGAGAATGCTTCTGTCTAGATTTTAGATGGAGATATTCCCGTTTCCAACGAAATCATCACAGTTAAACAAATATCCACTTGCAGATTCTACAAAAAGAGTGTTTCCAAACTGCTCTATCCAAAGAAAGGTTCAACTCTGCTAGTTGAGGACACACATCACAAAGAAGTTTCTGAGAATGCTTCTGTCTAGATTTTAAATGAAGATATTCCCATTTCCAACGAAATCCTCAGAGCTGTCCCAATATCCACTTACAGATTCTACAAAAAGAGTGTTTCCAAACTGCTGTATCAAAAGAAATGTTCAACTCTGTTTGTGGAGGACACACATCACAAAGAAGTTTCTGAGAATGCTTCTGTCTAGATTTTACATGAAGATATTCCCGTTTCCTATGAAATCTTCACAGCTTTCCAAATATCCACTTGCAGATTCTACAAAAAGAGTGTTTCCAAACTGCTCTATCCAAAGAAAGGTTCAACTCTGTTAGTTGAGGACACACATCACAAAGAAGTTTCTGAGAATGCTTCTGTCTAGATTTTAAATGAAGATATTCCCATTTCCAATGAAATCCTCATAGCAAACCCATTATAAACTTACAGATTCTACAAAAGAGTGATTCCAAATTGCTGTATCAAAAGAAAGGTTGAACTCTGTTAGTTCAGGACACACATCACAAAGAAGTTTCTGAGAATGCTTCTGTCTAGATTTTACATGAAGATATTCCCGTTTCCTACGAAATATTCACTACTTTCCAAATATCCTCTTGCAGATTCTACAAAAAGAGTGTTTCCAAACTGCTGTATCAAAAGAAAGGTTCAGCTCTCTTAGTTGACGACACACATCCCAAATAAGATTCTGAGAAAGCCTCTGTCTCGTTTTAATGGGAAGATACTTCCTTTTTCACCGTAGGCCTGAAAGCTCTCGAAATGTCCACTTCCAGATACTGCAGAAAGAGTTTTTCAAACCTGCTCTATGAAACGGAATGTTCAGCTCTGAGGCTTGAATGCAGATATCACAAAGTAGTTTCTGACAGTGCTTCTTTCTAGATTTTAGAAGAAGATATTCCCGTTTCCAATGAAATCGTTAGAACTATCTTGATATCCACATACAGATTCTACAAAAAGAGTTTTTCCAAACTGCTCTATAAAAAAAAAGGTTCAACTCTGTTAGTTGAGAACACTCATCACAAAGAAGTTTCTGAGAATGCTTCTGTCTAGATTTTATAGGAAGATTTTCCCGTTTCCAATGAAATCTTCAAAGTTATCCAAACATCGACTTGCAGATTCTACAAAAAGAGTGTTTCCAAACTGCTCTATCAAAAGAAAGTATCAACTCTGTTAGTTGAGGACACACATGCCAAATAAGTTTCGGAGAATGCTTCTGTGTAGATTTAATGGGGAGATATTTCGTTTTTCACCATAGGCCCGAATGCGCTCGAAATGTCCACTTCCAGACACTACAGAAAGAGGGTTTCCAACCTGCTCTATGAAAGGGAATGTTCACCTCCGTAAGTTGAATATAGATATCACAAAGTAGTTTCTGACAGTGCTTCTGTCTAGATTTCAGATGAAGATATTCCCGTTTCCAATGAAATCGTTAGAACTATCTAGATATCCACTTACAGATTCTACAAAAAGAGTGTTTCGAAAGTGCTCTGTCAAAAGAAAGGTTCAACTCTGTTAGTTGAGGACACTCATCACGAAGAAGTTTCTGAGAATGCTTTTGTCAAGATTTTATATGAAGATATTCCCGTTTCCTATGAAATCTTCACAGTTATCCAAATATCCACTTGAAGATTCTACAAAAAGAGTGTTTCCAAACTGCTGTAGCAAAAGAAATGTTGAACTCTGTTAGTTGAGGACAAACATCACAAAGAGGTTTCTGAGAGAGCTTCTGTCAAGATTTTATATGAAGATATTACCGTTTCCAACGAAATCTTTACAGTTATCCAAATATCCACTTGCAGATTCTACAAAAAGAGTGTTTCCAAACTGCCATATCAAAAGAAATGATCAAGTCTGTTAGTGGAGTAAACTCATCCCAAATAAGTTTCTTAGAATGCTTTTGTCTAGATTTTATGGGATGATATTTCCTTTTTCACCATAGGCCTGAAAGCGCTCGAAATGTCCACTTCCAGATACTACAGAAAGACTGTTTCAAACCTACTCTATGAAAGGGAATGTTCAGCTCTGTGACTTGAATGCAGATATCACAAAGTAGTTTCTGACAGCCCTTCTGTCTAGATTTTAGATGAATATATTCCCGTTTCCAACGAAATCATCACAGTTATCCAAATATCCACTTACAGATTCTACAAAAACAGTGTTTCCAAACTGCTGTATCCAAAGAAAGGTTCAACTCTGTTAGTTGAGGACACACATCACAAAGAAGTTTCTGAGAATGCTTCTGTCTAGATTTTATATGAAGATATTCCCGTTTCCAATGAAATCTTCACAGTTATGCAAATATCCACTTGAAGATTCTACCAAAAGAGTGTTTCCAAACTGCTGTAGCAAAAGAAATGTTGAACTCTGTTAGTTGAGGACAAACATCACAAAGAAGTTTCTGAGAATGCTTCTGTCTAGATTTTAGATGGAGATATTCCCGTTTCCAACGAAATCATCACAGTTAAACAAATATCCACTTGCAGATTCTACAGAAAGAGTGTTTCCAAACTGCTCTATCCAAAGAAAGGTTCAACTCTGTTAGTTGAGGACACACATCACAAAGAAGTTTCTGAGAATGCTTCTGTCTAGATTTTAAATGAAGATATTCCCATTTCCAACGAAATCCTCAGAGCTGTCCCAATATCCACTTACAGATTCTACAAAAAGAGTGTTTCCAAACTGCTGTATCAAAAGAAATGTTCAACTCTGTTTGTGGAGGACACACATCACAAAGAAGTTTCTGAGAATGCTTCTGTCTAGATTTTACATGAAGATATTCCCGTTTCCTATGAAATCTTCACAGCTTTCCAAATATCCACTTGCAGATTCTACAAAAAGAGTGTTTCCAAACTGCTCTATCCAAAGAAAGGTTCAACTCTGTTAGTTGAGGACACACATCACAAAGAAGTTTCTGAGAATGCTTCTGTCTAGATTTTAAATGAAGATATTCCCATTTCCAATGAAATCCTCATAGCAAACCCATTATAAACTTACAGATTCTACAAAAAGAGTGATTCCAAATTGCTGTATCAAAAGAAAGTTTGAACTCTGTTAGTTCAGGACACACATCACAAAGAAGTTTCTGAGAATGCTTCTGTCTAGATTTTACATGAAGACATTCCCGTTTCCTACGAAATCTTCACAACTTTCCAAATATCCTCTTGCAGATTCTACAAAAAGTGTGTTTCCAAACTGCTGTATCAAAAGAAAGGTTCAGCTCTCTTAGTTGACGACACACATCCCAAATAAGATTCTGAGAAAGCCTCTGTCTCGTTTTAATGGGAAGATACTTCCTTTTTCACCGTAGGCCTGAAAGCGCTCGAAATGTCCACTTCCAGATACTGCAGAAAGAGTTTTTCAAACCTGCTCTATGAAACGGAATGTTCAGCTCTGAGGCTTGAATGCAGATATCACAAAGTAGTTTCTGACAGTGCTTCTGTCTAGATTTTAGAAGAAGATATTCCCGTTTCCAATGAAATCGTTAGAACTATCTTGATATCCACATACAGATTCTACAAAAAGAGTTTTTCCAAACTGCTCTATAAAAAAAAAGGTTCAACTCTGTTAGTTGAGGACACTCATCACAAAGAAGTTTCTGAGAATGCTTCTGTCTAGATTTTATAGGAAGATTTTCCCGTTTCCAATGAAATCTTCACAGTTATCCAAATATCGACTTGCAGATTCTACAAAAAGAGTGTTTCCAAACTGCTCTATCAAAAGAAAGTATCAACTCTGTTAGTTGAGGACACACATGCCAAATAAGTTTCGGAGAATGCTTCTGTGTAGATTTAATGGGGAGATATTTCGTTTTTCACCATAGGCCCGAATGCGCTCGAAATGTCCACTTCCAGACACTACAGAAAGAGGGTTTCCAACCTGCTCTATGAAAGGGAATGTTCAGCTCCGTGAGTTGAATATAGATATCACAAAGTAGTTTCTGACAGTGCTTCTGTCTAGATTTCAGATGAAGATATTCCCGTTTCCAATGAAATCGTTAGAACTATCTAGATATCCACTTACAGATTCTACAAAAAGAGTGTTTCGAAAGTGCTCTGTCAAAAGAAAGGTTCAACTCTGTTAGTTGAGGACACTCATCACGAAGAAGTTTCTGAGAATGCTTTTGTCAAGATTTTATATGAAGGTATTCCCGTTTCCAACGAAATCTTCACAGTTATCCAAATATCCACTTGAAGATTCTACAAAAAGAGTGTTTCCAAACTGCTGTAGCAAAAGAAATGTTGAACTCTGTTAGTTGAGGACAAACATCACAAAGAGGTTTCTGAGAGAGCTTCTGTCAAGATTTTATATGAAGATATTACCGTTTCCAACGAAATCTTTACAGTTATCCAAATATCCACTTGCAGATTCTACAAAAAGAGTGTTTCCAAACTGCCATATCAAAAGAAATGATCAAGTCTGTTAGTGGAGTAAACTCATCCCAAATAAGTTTCTTAGAATGCTTTTGTCTAGATTTTATGGGATGATATTTCCTTTTTCACCATAGGCCTGAAAGCGCTCGAAATGTCCACTTCCAGATACTACAGAAAGACTGTTTCAAACCTACTCTATGAAAGGGAATGTTCAGCTCTGTGACTTGAATGCAGATATCACAAAGTAGTTTCTGACAGCCCTTCTGTCTAGATTTTAGATGAATATATTCCCGTTTCCAACGAAATCATCACAGTTATCCAAATATCCACTTACAGATTCTACAAAAACAGTGTTTCCAAACTGCTGTATCCAAAGAAAGGTTCAACTCTGTTAGTTGAGGACACACATCACAAAGAAGTTTCTGAGAATGCTTCTGTCTAGATTTTATATGAAGATATTCCCGTTTCCAATGAAATCTTCACAGTTATGCAAATATCCACTTGAAGATTCTACCAAAAGAGTGTTTCCAAACTGCTGTAGCAAAAGAAATGTTGAACTCTGTTAGTTGAGGACAAACATCACAAAGAAGTTTCTGAGAATGCTTCTGTCTAGATTTTAGATGGAGATATTCCCGTTTCCAACAAAATCATCACAGTTAAACAAATATCCACTTGCAGATTCTACAAAAAGAGTGTTTCCAAACTGCTCTATCCAAAGAAAGGTTCAACTCTGTTAGTTGAGGACACACATCACAAAGAAGTTTCTGAGAATGCTTCTGTCTAGATTTTAAATGAAGATATTCCCATTTCCAACGAAATCCTCAGAGCTGTCCCAATATCCACTTACAGATTCTACAAAAAGAGTGTTTCCAAACTGCTGTATCAAAAGAAATGTTCAACTCTGTTTGTGGAGGACACACATCACAAAGAAGTTTCTGAGAATGCTTCTGTCTAGATTTTACATGAAGATATTCCCGTTTCCTATGAAATCTTCACAGCTTTCCAAATATCCACTTGCAGATTCTACAAAAAGAGTGTTTCCAAACTGCTCTATCCAAAGAAAGGTTCAACTCTGTTAGTTGAGGACACACATCACAAAGAAGTTTCTGAGAATGCTTCTGTCTAGATTTTAAATGAAGATATTCCCATTTCCAATGAAATCCTCATAGCAAACCCATTATAAACTTACAGATTCTACAAAAAGAGTGATTCCAAATTGCTGTATCAAAAGAAAGTTTGAACTCTGTTAGTTCAGGACACACATCACAAAGAAGTTTCTGAGAATGCTTCTGTCTAGATTTTACATGAAGACATTCCCGTTTCCTACGAAATCTTCACAACTTTCCAAATATCCTCTTGCAGATTCTACAAAAAGAGTGTTTCCAAACTGCTGTATCAAAAGAAAGGTTCAGCTCTCTTAGTTGACGACACACATCCCAAATAAGATTCTGAGAAAGCCTCTGTCTCGTTTTAATGGGAAGATACTTCCTTTTTCACCGTAGGCCTGAAAGCGCTCGAAATGTCCACTTCCAGATACTGCAGAAAGAGTTTTTCAAACCTGCTCTATGAAACGGAATGTTCAGCTCTGAGGCTTGAATGCAGATATCACAAAGTAGTTTCTGACAGTGCTTCTGTCTAGATTTTAGAAGAAGATATTCCCGTTTCCAATGAAATCGTTAGAACTATCTTGATATCCACATACAGATTCTACAAAAAGAGTTTTTCCAAACTGCTCTATAAAAAAAAAGGTTCAACTCTGTTAGTTGAGGACACTCATCACAAAGAAGTTTCTGAGAATGCTTCTGTCTAGATTTTATAGGAAGATTTTCCCGTTTCCAATGAAATCTTCACAGTTATCCAAATATCGACTTGCAGATTCTACAAAAAGAGTGTTTCCAAACTGCTCTATCAAAAGAAAGTATCAACTCTGTTAGTTGAGGACACACATGCCAAATAAGTTTCGGAGAATGCTTCCGTGTAGATTTAATGGGGAGATATTTCGTTTTTCACCATAGGCCCGAATGCGCTCGAAATGTCCACTTCCAGACACTACAGAAAGAGGGTTTCCAACCTGCTCTATGAAAGGGAATGTTCAGCTCCGTGAGTTGAATATAGATATCACAAAGTAGTTTCTGACAGTGCTTCTGTCTAGATTTCAGATGAAGATATTCCCGTTTCCAATGAAATCGTTAGAACTATCTAGATATCCACTTACAGATTCTACAAAAAGAGTGTTTCGAAAGTGCTCTGTCAAAAGAAAGGTTCAACTCTGTTAGTTGAGGACACTCATCACGAAGAAGTTTCTGAGAATGCTTTTGTCAAGATTTTATATGAAGGTATTCCCGTTTCCAACGAAATCTTCACAGTTATCCAAATATCCACTTGAAGATTCTACAAAAAGAGTGTTTCCAAACTGCTGTAGCAAAAGAAATGTTGAACTCTGTTAGTTGAGGACAAACATCACAAAGAGGTTTCTGAGAGAGCTTCTGTCAAGATTTTATATGAAGATATTACCGTTTCCAACGAAATCTTTACAGTTATCCAAATATCCACTTGCAGATTCTACAAAAAGAGTGTTTCCAAACTGCCATATCAAAAGAAATGATCAAGTCTGTTAGTGGAGTAAACTCATCCCAAATAAGTTTCTTAGAATGCTTTTGTCTAGATTTTATGGGATGATATTTCCTTTTTCACCATAGGCCTGAAAGCGCTCGAAATGTCCACTTCCAGATACTACAGAAAGACTGTTTCAAACCTACTCTATGAAAGGGAATGTTCAGCTCTGTGACTTGAATGCAGATATCACAAAGTAGTTTCTGACAGCCCTTCTGTCTAGATTTTAGATGAATATATTCCCGTTTCCAACGAAATCATCACAGTTATCCAAATATCCACTTACAGATTCTACAAAAACAGTGTTTCCAAACTGCTGTATCCAAAGAAAGGTTCAACTCTGTTAGTTGAGGACACACATCACAAAGAAGTTTCTGAGAATGCTTCTGTCTAGATTTTATATGAAGATATTCCCGTTTCCAATGAAATCTTCACAGTTATGCAAATATCCACTTGAAGATTCTACAAAAAGAGTGTTTCCAAACTGCTGTAGCAAAAGAAATGTTGAACTCTGTTAGTTGAGGACAAACATCACAAAGAAGTTTCTGAGAATGCTTCTGTCTAGATTTTAGATGAAGATATTCCCGTTTCCAACGAAATCATCACAGTTAAACAAATATCCACTTGCAGATTCTACAAAAAGAGTGTTTCCAAACTGCTCAATCCAAAGAAAGTTTCATCTCTGTTAGTTAAGGACACACATCACAAAGAAGTTTCTGAGAATGCTTCTGTCTAGATTTTACATGAAGATATTCCCGTTTCCTATGAAATCTTCACAGCTTTCCAAATATCCACTTGCAGATTCTACAAAAAGAGTGTTTCCAAACTGCTGTATCAAAAGAAAGTTTCATCTCTGTTAGTTAAGGACACACATCACAAAGAAGTTTCTGAGAATGCTTCTGTCTAGATTTTACATGAAGACATTCCCGTTTCCTACGAAATCTTCACAACTTTCCAAATATCCTCTTGCAGATTCTACAAAAAGAGTGTTTCCAAACTGCTGTATCAAAAGAAAGGTTCAGCTCTCTTAGTTGACGACACACATCCCAAATAAGATTCTGAGAAAGCCTCTGTCTCGTTTTAATGGGAAGATACTTCCTTTTTCACCGTAGGCCTGAAAGCGCTCGAAATGTCCACTTCCAGATACTGCAGAAAGAGTTTTTCAAACCTGCTCTATGAAACGGAATGTTCAGCTCTGAGGCTTGAATGCAGATATCACAAAGTAGTTTCTGACAGTGCTTCTGTCTAGATTTTAGAAGAAGATATTCCCGTTTCCAATGAAATCGTTAGAACTATCTTGATATCCACATACAGATTCTACAAAAAGAGTTTTTCCAAACTGCTCTATAAAAAAAAAGGTTCAACTCTGTTAGTTGAGGACACTCATCACAAAGAAGTTTCTGAGAATGCTTCTGTCTAGATTTTATAGGAAGATTTTCCCGTTTCCAATGAAATCTTCACAGTTATCCAAACATCGACTTGCAGATTCTACAAAAAGAGTGTTTCCAAACTGCTCTATCAAAAGAAAGTATCAACTCTGTTAGTTGAGGACACACATGCCAAATAAGTTTCGGAGAATGCTTCTGTGTAGATTTAATGGGGAGATATTTCGTTTTTCACCATAGGCCCGAATGCGCTCGAAATGTCCACTTCCAGACACTACAGAAAGAGGGTTTCCAACCTGCTCTAAGAAAGGGAATGTTCAGCTCCGTGAGTTGAATATAGATATCACAAAGTAGTTTCTGACAGTGCTTCTGTCTAGATTTCAGATGAAGATATTCCCGTTTCCAATGAAATCGTTAGAACTATCTAGATATCCACTTACAGATTCTACAAAAAGAGTGTTTCGAAAGTGCTCTGTCAAAAGAAAGGTTCAACTCTGTTAGTTGAGGACACTCATCACGAAGAAGTTTCTGAGAATGCTTTTGTCAAGATTTTATATGAAGGTATTCCCGTTTCCAACGAAATCATCACAGTTATCCAAATATCCACTTGAAGATTATACAAAAAGAGTGTTTCCAAGCTGCTGTAGCAAAAGAAATGTTGAACTCTGTTAGTTGAGGACAAACATCACAAAGAGGTTTCTGAGAGAGCTTCTGTCAAGATTTTATATGAAGATATTACCGTTTCCAACGAAATCTTTACAGTTATCCAAATATCCACTTGCAGATTCTACAAAAAGAGTGTTTGCAAACTGCTGTAGCAAAAGAAATGTTGAACTCTGTTAGTTGAGGACAAACATCACAAAGAAGTTTCTGAGAATGCTTCTGTCTAGATTTTAGATGAAGATATTCCCGTTTCCAACGAAATCATCTCAGTTAAACAAATATCCACTTGCAGATTCTACAAAAAGAGTGTTTCCAAACTGCTCTATCCAAAGAAAGGTTCAACTCTGTTAGTTGAGGACACACATCTGAAAGAAGTTTCTGAGAATGCTTCTGTCTAGATTTTAAATGAAGATATTCCCGTTTCCAACGAAATCCTCAGAGCTGTCCCAATATCCACTTACAGATTCTACAAAAAGTGTGTTTCCAAACTGCTGTATCAAAAGAAAGTTTCATCTCTGTTAGTTAAGGACACACATCACAAAGAAGTTTCTGAGAATGCTTCTGTCTAGATTTTACATGAAGATATTCCCGTTTCCTATGAAATCTTCACAGCTTTCCAAATATCCACTTGCAGATTCTACAAAAAGAGTGTTTCCAAACTGCTGTAGCAAGAGTAATTTTGCGCTCTGTTAGTTGAGGACACACATCACAAAGAAGTTTCTGAGAATGCTTCTGTCTAGGTTTTATACGAAGATATTACCGTTTCCAACGAAATCTTCACAGTTATCCAAATATCCACTTGCAGAATCTACAAAAAGAGTGTTTCCAAACTGCTATATCAAAAGAAAGGATCAACTCTGTTAGTTGAGGAAACACATCCCAAATAAGTTTCTGAGAATGCTTCTGTCTAGGTTTTATGGGATGATATTTCCTTTTTCACCATAGGCCTGAAATCGCTCGAAATGTCCACTTCTAGATACTACAGAAAGACTGTTTCAAACCTACTCTATGAATGGAAATGTTCAGCTCTGTGACTTGAATGCAGATATCGCAAAGTAGTTTCAGACAGCGCTTCTGTCTAGATTTTAGATGAAGGTATTCCCGTTTCCAACGAAATCATCACAGTTATCCAAATATCCACTTACATATTCTACAAAAAGAGTGTTTCCAAACTGCTCTATCCAAAGAAAGGTTCAACTCTGTTAGTTGAGGACACACATCACAAAGAAGTTTCTGAGAATGCTTCTGTCTAGATTTTAAATGAAGATATTCCCATTTCCAATGAAATCCTCATAGCAAACCCATTATAAACTTACAGATTCTACAAAAAGAGTGATTCCAAATTGCTGTATCAAAAGAAAGGTTGAACTCTGTTAGTTCAGGACACACATCACAAAGAAGTTTCTGAGAATGCTTCTGTCTAGATTTTACATGAAGACATTCCCGTTTCCTACGAAATCTTCACAACTTTCCAAATATCCTCTTGCAGATTCTACAAAAAGAGTGTTTCCAAACTGCTGTATCAAAAGAAAGGTTCAGCTCTCTTAGTTGACGACACACATCCCAAATAAGATTCTGAGAAAGCCTCTGTCTCGTTTTTATGGGAAGATACTTCCTTTTTCACCGTAGGCCTGAAAGCGCTCGAAATGTCCACTTCCAGATACTGCAGAAAGAGTTTTTCAAACCTGCTCTATGAAACGGAATGTTCAGCTCTGAGGCTTGAATGCAGATATCACAAAGTAGTTTCTGACAGTGCTTCTGTCTAGATTTTAGAAGAAGATATTCCCGTTTCCAATGAAATCGTTAGAACTATCTTGATATCCACATACAGATTCTACAAAAAGAGTTTTTCCAAACTGCTCTATAAAAAAAAAGGTTCAACTCTGTTAGTTGAGGACACTCATCACAAAGAAGTTTCTGAGAATGCTTCTGTCTAGATTTTATAGGAAGATTTTCCCGTTTCCAATGAAATCTTCACAGTTATCCAAACATCGACTTGCAGATTCTACAAAAAGAGTGTTTCCAAACTGCTCTATCAAAAGAAAGTATCAACTCTGTTAGTTGAGGACACACATGCCAAATAAGTTTCGGAGAATGCTTCTGTGTAGATTTAATGGGGAGATATTTCGTTTTTCACCATAGGCCCGAATGCGCTCGAAATGTCCACTTCCAGACACTACAGAAAGAGGGTTTCCAACCTGCTCTATGAAAGGGAATGTTCAGCTCCGTGAGTTGAATGTAGATATCACAAAGTAGTTTCTGACAGTGCTTCTGTCTAGATTTCAGATGAAGATATTCCCGTTTCCAATGAAATCGTTAGAACTATCTAGATATCCACTTACAGATTCTACAAAAAGAGTGTTTCGAAAGTGCTCTGTCAAAAGAAAGGTTCAACTCTGTTAGTTGAGGACACTCATCACGAAGAAGTTTCTGAGAATGCTTTTGTCAAGATTTTATATGAAGATATTCCCGTTTCCTATGAAATCTTCACAGTTATCCAAATATCCACTTGAAGATTCTACAAAAAGAGTGTTTCCAAACTGCTGTAGCAAAAGAAATGTTGAACTCTGTTAGTTGAGGACAAACATCACAAAGAGGTTTCTGAGAGAGCTTCTGTCAAGATTTTATATGAAGATATTACCGTTTCCAACGAAATCTTTACAGTTATCCAAATATCCACTTGCAGATTCTACAAAAAGAGTGTTTCCAAACTGCCATATCAAAAGAAATGATCAAGTCTGTTAGTGGAGTAAACTCATCCCAAATAAGTTTCTTAGAATGCTTTTGTCTAGATTTTATGGGATGATATTTCCTTTTTCACCATAGGCCTGAAAGCGCTCGAAATGTCCACTTCCAGATACTACAGAAAGACTGTTTCAAACCTACTCTATGAAAGGGAATGTTCAGCTCTGTGACTTGAATGCAGATATCACAAAGTAGTTTCTGACAGCCCTTCTGTCTAGATTTTAGATGAAGATATTCCCGTTTCCAACGAAATCATCACAGTTATCCAAATATCCACTTACAGATTCTACAAAAACAGTTTCCAAACTGCTGTATCCAAAGAAAGGTTCAACTCTGTTAGTTGAGGAAACACATCACAAAGAAGTTTCTGAGAATGCTTCTGTCTAGATTTTATATGAAGATATTCCCGTTTCCAATGAAATCTTCACAGTTAGGCAAATATCCACTTGAAGATTCTACAAAAAGAGTGTTTCCAAACTGCTGTAGCAAAAGAAATGTTGAACTCTGTTAGTTGAGGACAAACATCACAAAGAAGTTTCTGAGAATGCTTCTGTCTAGATTTTAGATGAAGATATTCCCGTTTCCAACGAAATCCTCAGAGCTCTCCCAATATCCACTTACAGATTCTACAAAAAGAGTGTTTCCAAACTGCTGTAGCAAAAGAAAGGTTCAACTCTGTTAGTTGAGGACACACATCACAAAGAAGTTTCTGAGAATGCTTCTGTCTAGATTTTACATGAAGATATTCCCGTTTCCTATGAAATCTTCACAGCTTTCCAAATATCCACTTGCAGATTCTACAAAAAGAGTGTTTCCAAACTGCTGTATCAAAAGAAAGGTTCAACTCTCTTAGTTGAGGACACACATCCCAAATAAGTTTCTGAGAAATCTTCTGTCTCGTTTTTATGGGAGGATACTTCCTTTTTCATCGTAGGCCTGAAAGCGCTCGAAATGTCCACTTGCAGATACTGCAGAAAGAGTGTTTCAAACCTGCTCTATGAAACGGAATGTTCAGCTCTGAGGCTTGAATGCAGATATCACAAAGTAGTTTCTGACAGTGCTTTTGTCTAGATTTCAGAAGAAGATATTCCCGTTTCCAATGAAATCGTTAGAACTATCTTGATATCCACATACAGATTCTACAAAAAGAGTGTTTCCAAACTGCTCTAGAAAAAGAAAGGTTCAACTCTGTTAGTTGAGGACACTCATCACAAAGAAGTTTCTGAGAATGCTTCTGTCTAGATTTTATATGAAGATATTCCCGTTTCCAACGAAATCTTCACAGTTATCCAAACATCGACTTGCAGATTCTACAAAAAGAGTGTTTCCAAACTGCTCTATCAAAAGAAAGTTTCAACTCTGTTAGTTGAGGACACACATCCCAAATAAGTTTCTGAGAACGCTTCTGTGTAGATTTAAAGGGGAGATATTTCGTTTTTCACCATAGGCCCGAATGCGCTCGAAATGTCCACTTCCAGACACTACAGAATGAGGGTTTCCAACCTGCTCTATGAAAGGGAATGTTCACCTCTGTGACTTGAATGCAGATATCACAAAGTAGTTTCTGACAGTGCTTCTGTCTAGAATTTAGATGAAGATATTCCCGTTTCCAACGAAATCCTTAGGACTATCTAGATATCCAATTACAGATTCCACAAAAAGAGTGTTTCCAAACTGCTCTATTAAAAGAAAGGTTCAACTCTGTAAGTTGAGGACACTCATCACAAAGAAGTTTCTGAGAATGCTTTTGTAAAGGTTTTATATGAAGATATTCCCGTTTCCTATGAAATCTTCACAGTTATCCAAATATCCACTTGAAGATTCTACCAAAAGAGTGTTTCCAAACTGCTGTAGCAAAAGAAATGTTGAACTCTGTTAGTTGAGGACAAACATCACAAAGAAGTTTCTGAGAATGCTTCTGTCAAGATTTTATATGAAGATATTACCGTTTCCAACGAAATCTTTACAGTTATCCAAATATCCACTTGCAGATTCTACAAAAAGAGTGTTTCCAAACTGCTATATCAAAAGAAATGATCAAGTCTGTTAGTGGAGTAAACTCATCCCAAATATGTTTCTTAGAATGCTTTTGTCTAGATTTTATGGGATGATATTTCCTTTTTCACCATAGGCCTGAAAGCGCTCGAAAAGTCCACTTCCAGATACTACAAAAAGACTGTTTCAAACCTACTCTATGAAAGGGAATGTTCAGCTCTGTGACTTGAATGCAGATATCACAAAGTAGTTTCTGACAGCCCTTCTGTCTAGATTTTAGATGAAGATATTCCCGTTTCCAACGAAATCATCACAGTTATCCAAATATCCACTTATAGATTCTACAAAAACAGTGTTTCCACACTGCTGTATCCAAAGAAAGGTTCAACTCTGTTAGTTGAGGACACACATCACAAAGAAGTTTCTGAGAATGCTTCTGTCTAGATTTTATATGAAGATATTCCCGTTTCCAATGAAATCTTCACAGTTATGCAAATATCCACTTGAAGATTCTACAAAAAGAGTGTTTCCAAACTGCTGTAGCAAAAGAAATGTTGAACTCTGTTAGTTGAGGACAAACATCACAAAGAAGTTTCTGAGAATGCTTCTGTCTAGATTTTAGATGAAGATATTCCCGTTTCCAACGAAATCCTCAGAGCTCTCCCAATATCCACTTACAGATTCTACAAAAAGAGTGTTTCCAAACTGCTGTAGCAAAAGAAAGGTTCAACTCTGTTAGTTGAGGACACACATCACAAAGAAGTTTCTGAGAATGCTTCTGTCTAGATTTTACATGAAGATATTCCCGTTTCCTATGAAATCTTCACAGCTTTCCAAATATCCACTTGCAGATTCTACAAAAAGAGTGTTTCCAAACTGCTGTATCAAAAGAAAGGTTCAACTCTCTTAGTTGAGGACACACATCCCAAATAAGTTTCTGAGAAATCTTCTGTCTCGTTTTTATGGGAGGATACTTCCTTTTTCATCGTAGGCCTGAAAGCGCTCGAAATGTCCACTTGCAGATACTGCAGAAAGAGTGTTTCAAACCTGCTCTATGAAACGGAATGTTCAGCTCTGAGGCTTGAATGCAGATATCACAAAGTAGTTTCTGACAGTGCTTTTGTCTAGATTTCAGAAGAAGATATTCCCGTTTCCAATGAAATCGTTAGAACTATCTTGATATCCACATACAGATTCTACAAAAAGAGTGTTTCCAAACTGCTCTAGAAAAAGAAAGGTTCAACTCTGTTAGTTGAGGACACTCATCACAAAGAAGTTTCTGAGAATGCTTCTGTCTAGATTTTATATGAAGATATTCCCGTTTCCAACGAAATCTTCACAGTTATCCAAACATCGACTTGCAGATTCTACAAAAAGAGTGTTTCCAAACTGCTCTATCAAAAGAAAGTTTCAACTCTGTTAGTTGAGGACACACATCCCAAATAAGTTTCTGAGAACGCTTCTGTGTAGATTTAAAGGGGAGATATTTCGTTTTTCACCATAGGCCCGAATGCGCTCGAAATGTCCACTTCCAGACACTACAGAATGAGGGTTTCCAACCTGCTCTATGAAAGGGAATGTTCACCTCTGTGACTTGAATGCAGATATCACAAAGTAGTTTCTGACAGTGCTTCTGTCTAGAATTTAGATGAAGATATTCCCGTTTCCAACGAAATCCTTAGGACTATCTAGATATCCAATTACAGATTCCACAAAAAGAGTGTTTCCAAACTGCTCTATTGAAAGAAAGGTTCAACTCTGTAAGTTGAGGACACTCATCACAAAGAAGTTTCTGAGAATGCTTTTGTAAAGGTTTTATATGAAGATATTCCCGTTTCCTATGAAATCTTCACAGTTATCCAAATATCCACTTGAAGATTCTACCAAAAGAGTGTTTCCAAACTGCTGTAGCAAAAGAAATGTTGAACTCTGTTAGTTGAGGACAAACATCACAAAGAAGTTTCTGAGAATGCTTCTGTCAAGATTTTATATGAAGATATTACCGTTTCCAACGAAATCTTTACAGTTATCCAAATATCCACTTGCAGATTCTACAAAAAGAGTGTTTCCAAACTGCTATATCAAAAGAAATGATCAAGTCTGTTAGTGGAGTAAACTCATCCCAAATATGTTTCTTAGAATGCTTTTGTCTAGATTTTATGGGATGATATTTCCTTTTTCACCATAGGCCTGAAAGCGCTCGAAAAGTCCACTTCCAGATACTACAAAAAGACTGTTTCAAACCTACTCTATGAAAGGGAATGTTCAGCTCTGTGACTTGAATGCAGATATCACAAAGTAGTTTCTGACAGCCCTTCTGTCTAGATTTTAGATGAAGATATTCCCGTTTCCAACGAAATCATCACAGTTATCCAAATATCCACTTATAGATTCTACAAAAACAGTGTTTCCACACTGCTGTATCCAAAGAAAGGTTCAACTCTGTTAGTTGAGGACACACATCACAAAGAAGTTTCTGAGAATGCTTCTGTCTAGATTTTATATGAAGATATTCCCGTTTCCAATGAAATCTTCACAGTTATGCAAATATCCACTTGAAGATTCTACAAAAAGAGTGTTTCCAAACTGCTGTAGCAAAAGAAATGTTGAACTCTGTTAGTTGAGGACAAACATCACAAAGAAGTTTCTGAGAATGCTTCTGTCTAGATTTTAGATGGAGATATTCCCGTTTCCAACGAAATCATCACAGTTAAACAAATATCCACTTGCAGATTCTACAAAAAGAGTGTTTCCAAACTGCTCTATCCAAAGAAAGGTTCAACTCTGTTAGTTGAGGACACACATCACAAAGAAGTTTCTGAGAATGCTTCTCTCTAGATTTTAAATGAAGATATTCCCATTTCCAACGAAATCCTCAGAGCTGTCCCAATATCCACTTAACAGATTCTACAAAAAGAGTGTTTCCAAACTGCTGTATCAAAAGAAATGTTCAACTCTGTTTGTGGAGGACACACATCACAAAGAAGTTTCTGAGAATGCTTCTGTCTAGATTTTACATGAAGATATTCCCGTTTCCTATGAAATCTTCACAGCTTTCCAAATATCCACTTGCAGATTCTACAAAAAGAGTGTTTCCAAACTGCTGTATCCAAAGAAAGGTTCATCTCTGTTAGTTGAGGACACACATCACAAAGAAGTTTCTGAGAATGCTTCTGTCTAGATTTTAAACGAAGATATTGCCGTTTCCAACGAAATCGTTAGGACTATCTAGATATCCAATTACACATTCCACAAAAAGAGTGTTTCCAAACTGCTCTATCAAAAGAAAGGTGCAACTCTGTTAGTTGAGGACACTCATCACAAAGACGTTTCTGAGAATGCTTCTGTCTAGATTTTATATGAAGATATTCCCGTTTCCAACGAAATCTTCATGGTTATCCAAACATCGACTTCCAGATTATACAAAAAGATTGTTTCCAAACTGCTCTATCAAAAGAAAGGTATAATTCTGTTAGTTGAGGACACACATCCCAAATAAGTTTCTGAGGATGCTTCTGTCTAGATTTTATGGGAAGATATTTCGTTTTTTACCATAGGCCCGAAAGCGCTCGAAATGTCCACTTCCAGACACTACAGAAAGAGGGTTTCAAACCTGCTATATGAAAGGGAATGTTCAGCTCTGTGACTTAAATGCAGATATCACAAAGTAGTTTCTGAAAGTGCTTCTGTCTAGATTTCAGATGAAGATATTCCCGTTTCCAATGAAATCATTAGAACTATCTAGATATCCACTTACAGATTCTACAAAAAGAGTGTTTCCAAAGTGCTCTGTCAAAAGAAAGGTTCAACTCTGTTAGTTGAGGACACTCCTCACAAAGAAGTTTCTGAGAATGCTTCTGTCTAGATTTTATATGAAGATATTCCCGTTTCCAACGAAATCTTCACAGTTATCCAAATATCCACTTGAAGATTCTACAAAAAGAGTGTTTCCAAACTGCTGTAGCAAGAGTAATTTTGCGCTCTGTTAGTTGAGGACACACATCACAAAGAAGTTTCTGAGAATGCTTCTGTCTAGGTTTTATACGAAGATATTACCGTTTCCAACGAAATCTTCACAGTTATCCAAATATCCACTTGCAGAATCTACAAAAAGAGTGTTTCCAAACTGCTATATCAAAAGAAAGGATCAACTCTGTTAGTTGAGGAAACACATCCCAAATAAGTTTCTGAGAATGCTTCTGTCTAGATTTTATGGGATGATATTTCCTTTTTCACCATAGGCCTGAAATCGCTCGAAATGTCCACTTCCAGATACTACAGAAAGACTGTTTCAAACCTACTCTATGAATGGAAATGTTCAGCTCTGTGACTTGAATGCAGATATCGCAAAGTAGTTTCAGACAGCGCTTCTGTCTAGATTTTAGATGAAGGTATTCCCGTTTCCAACGAAATCATCACAGTTATCCAAATATCCACTTACATATTCTACAAAAAGAGTGTTTCCAAACTGCTCTATCCAAAGAAAGGTTCAACTCTGTTAGTTGAGGACACACATCACAAAGAAGTTTCTGAGAATGCTTCTGTCTAGATTTTAAATGAAGATATTCCCATTTCCAATGAAATCCTCATAGCAAACCCATTATAAACTTACAGATTCTACAAAAAGAGTGATTCCAAATTGCTGTATCAAAAGAAAGGTTGAACTCTGTTAGTTCAGGACACACATCACAAAGAAGTTTCTGAGAATGCTTCTGTCTAGATTTTACATGAAGACATTCCCGTTTCCTACGAAATCTTCACAACTTTCCAAATATCCTCTTGCAGATTCTACAAAAAGAGTGTTTCCAAACTGCTGTATCAAAAGAAAGGTTCAGCTCTCTTAGTTGACGACACACATCCCAAATAAGATTCTGAGAAAGCCTCTGTCTCGTTTTTATGGGAAGATACTTCCTTTTTCACCGTAGGCCTGAAAGCGCTCGAAATGTCCACTTCCAGATACTGCAGAAAGAGTTTTTCAAACATGCTCTATGAAACGGAATGTTCAGCTCTGAGGCTTGAATGCAGATATCACAAAGTAGTTTCTGACAGTGCTTCTGTCTAGATTTTAGAAGAAGATATTCCCGTTTCCAATGAAATCGTTAGAACTATCTTGATATCCACATACAGATTCTACAAAAAGAGTTTTTCCAAACTGCTCTATAAAAAAAAAGGTTCAACTCTGTTAGTTGAGGTCACTCATCACAAAGAAGTTTCTGAGAATGCTTCTGTCTAGATTTTATATGAAGATTTTCCCGTTTCCAATGAAATCTTCACAGTTATCCAAACATCGACTTGCAGATTCTACAAAAAGAGTGTTTCCAAACTGCTCTATCAAAAGAAAGTATCAACTCTGTTAGTTGAGGACACACATGCCAAATAAGTTTCGGAGAATGCTTCTGTGTAGATTTAATGGGGAGATATTTCGTTTTTCACCATAGGCCCGAATGCGCTCGAAATGTCCACTTCCAGACACTACAGAAAGAGGGTTTCCAACCTGCTCTATGAAAGGGAATGTTCAGCTCCGTGAGTTGAATATAGATATCACAAAGTAGTTTCTGACAGTGCTTCTGTCTAGATTTCAGATGAAGATATTCCCGTTTCCAATGAAATCGTTAGAACTATCTAGATATCCACTTACAGATTCTACAAAAAGAGTGTTTCGAAAGTGCTCTGTCAAAAGAAAGGTTCAACTCTGTTAGTTGAGGACACTCATCACGAAGAAGTTTCTGAGAATGCTTTTGTCAAGATTTTATATGAAGATATTCCCGTTTCCTATGAAATCTTCACAGTTATCCAAATATCCACTTGAAGATTCTACAAAAAGAGTGTTTCCAAACTGCTGTAGCAAAAGAAATGTTGAACTCTGTTAGTTGAGGACAAACATCACAAAGAGGTTTCTGAGAGAGCTTCTGTCAAGATTTTATATGAAGATATTACCGTTTCCAACGAAATCTTTACAGTTATCCAAATATCCACTTGCAGATTCTACAAAAAGAGTGTTTCCAAACTGCCATATCAAAAGAAATGATCAAGTCTGTTAGTGTAGTAAACTCATCCCAAATAAGTTTCTTAGAATGCTTTTGTCTAGATTTTATGGGATGATATTTCCTTTTTCACCATAGGCCTGAAAGCGCTCGAAATGTCCACTTCCAGATACTACAGAAAGACTGTTTCAAACCTACTCTATGAAAGGGAATGTTCAGCTCTGTGACTTGAATGCAGATATCACAAAGTAGTTTCTGACAGCCCTTCTGTCTAGATTTTAGATGAATATATTCCCGTTTCCAACGAAATCATCACAGTTATCCAAATATCCACTTACAGATTCTACAAAAAGAGTGTTTCCAAACTGCTGTATCCAAAGAAAGGTTCAACTCTGTTAGTTGAGGACACACATCACAAAGAAGTTTCTGAGAATGCTTCTGTCTAGATTTTATATGAAGATATTCCCGTTTCCAATGAAATCTTCACAGTTATGCAAATATCCACTTGAAGATTCTACAAAAAGAGTGTTTCCAAACTGCTATATCAAAAGAAATGATCAAGTCTGTTAGTGGAGTAAACTCATCCCAAATATGTTTCTTAGAATGCTTTTGTCTAGATTTTATGGGATGATATTTCCTTTTTCACCATAGGCCTGAAAGCGCTCGAAAAGTCCACTTCCAGATACTACAAAAAGACTGTTTCAAACCTACTCTATGAAAGGGAATGTTCAGCTCTGTGACTTGAATGCAGATATCACAAAGTAGTTTCTGACAGCCCTTCTGTCTAGATTTTAGATGAAGATATTCCCGTTTCCAACGAAATCATCACAGTTATCCAAATATCCACTTATAGATTCTACAAAAACAGTGTTTCCACACTGCTGTATCCAAAGAAAGGTTCAACTCTGTTAGTTGAGGACACACATCACAAAGAAGTTTCTGAGAATGCTTCTGTCTAGATTTTATATGAAGATATTCCCGTTTCCAATGAAATCTTCACAGTTATGCAAATATCCACTTGAAGATTCTACAAAAAGAGTGTTTCCAAACTGCTGTAGCAAAAGAAATGTTGAACTCTGTTAGTTGAGGACAAACATCACAAAGAAGTTTCTGAGAATGCTTCTGTCTAGATTTTAGATGAAGATATTCCCGTTTCCAACGAAATCCTCAGAGCTCTCCCAATATCCACTTACAGATTCTACAAAAAGAGTGTTTCCAAACTGCTGTAGCAAAAGAAAGGTTCAACTCTGTTAGTTGAGGACACACATCACAAAGAAGTTTCTGAGAATGCTTCTGTCTAGATTTTACATGAAGATATTCCCGTTTCCTATGAAATCTTCACAGCTTTCCAAATATCCACTTGCAGATTCTACAAAAAGAGTGTTTCCAAACTGCTGTATCAAAAGAAAGGTTCAACTCTCTTAGTTGAGGACACACATCCCAAATAAGTTTCTGAGAAATCTTCTGTCTCGTTTTTATGGGAGGATACTTCCTTTTTCATCGTAGGCCTGAAAGCGCTCGAAATGTCCACTTGCAGATACTGCAGAAAGAGTGTTTCAAACCTGCTCTATGAAACGGAATGTTCAGCTCTGAGGCTTGAATGCAGATATCACAAAGTAGTTTCTGACAGTGCTTTTGTCTAGATTTCAGAAGAAGATATTCCCGTTTCCAATGAAATCGTTAGAACTATCTTGATATCCACATACAGATTCTACAAAAAGAGTGTTTCCAAACTGCTCTAGAAAAAGAAAGGTTCAACTCTGTTAGTTGAGGACACTCATCACAAAGAAGTTTCTGAGAATGCTTCTGTCTAGATTTTATATGAAGATATTCCCGTTTCCAACGAAATCTTCACAGTTATCCAAACATCGACTTGCAGATTCTACAAAAAGAGTGTTTCCAAACTGCTCTATCAAAAGAAAGTTTCAACTCTGTTAGTTGAGGACACACATCCCAAATAAGTTTCTGAGAACGCTTCTGTGTAGATTTAAAGGGGAGATATTTCGTTTTTCACCATAGGCCCGAATGCGCTCGAAATGTCCACTTCCAGACACTACAGAATGAGGGTTTCCAACCTGCTCTATGAAAGGGAATGTTCACCTCTGTGACTTGAATGCAGATATCACAAAGTAGTTTCTGACAGTGCTTCTGTCTAGAATTTAGATGAAGATATTCCCGTTTCCAACGAAATCCTTAGGACTATCTAGATATCCACTTACAGATTCTACAAAAAGAGTGTTTCCAAAGTGCTCTGTCAAAAGAAAGGTTCAACTCTGTTAGTTGAGGACACTCCTCACAAAGAAGTTTCTGAGAATGCTTCTGTCTAGATTTTATATGAAGATATTCCCGTTTCCAACGAAATCTTCACAGTTATCCAAATATCCACTTGAAGATTCTACAAAAAGAGTGTTTCCAAACTGCTGTAGCAAGAGTAATTTTGCGCTCTGTTAGTTGAGGACACACATCACAAAGAAGTTTCTGAGAATGCTTCTGTCAAGATTTTATATGAAGATATTACCGTTTCCAACGAAATCTTCACAGTTATCCAAATATCCACTTGCAGATTCTACAAAAAGAGTGTTTCCAAACTGCTATATCAAAAGAAATGATCAAGTCTGTTAGTGGAGTAAACTCATCCTAAATAAGTTTCTTAGAATGCTTCTGTCTAGATTTTATGGGATGATACTTCCTTTTTCACCATAGGCCTGAAAGCGCTCGAAATGTCCACTTCCAGATACTACAGAAAGACTGTTTCAAACCTACTCTATGAAAGGGAATGTTCAGCTCTGTGACTTGAATGCAGATATCACAAAGTAGTTTCTGACAGCCCTTCTGTCTAGATTTTAGATGAAGATATTCCCGTTTCCAACGAAATCATCACAGTTATCCAAATATCCACTTACAGATTCTACAAAAACAGTTTCCAAACTGCTGTATCCAAAGAAAGGTTCAACTCTGTTAGTTGAGGAAACACATCACAAAGAAGTTTCTGAGAATGCTTCTGTCTAGATTTTATATGAAGATATTCCCGTTTCCAATGAAATCTTCAC
This sequence comes from Gorilla gorilla gorilla, assembly GCF_029281585.2. Lineage (NCBI taxonomy): Eukaryota > Metazoa > Chordata > Mammalia > Primates > Hominidae > Gorilla > Gorilla gorilla. The sequence continues at coordinate 20,570,159 of NC_073237.2, forward strand.
AGTTAGGCAAATATCCACTTGAAGATTCTACAAAAAGAGTGTTTCCAAACTGCTGTAGCAAAAGAAATGTTGAACTCTGTTAGTTGAGGACAAACATCACAAAGAAGTTTCTGAGAATGCTTCTGTCTAGATTTTAGATGAAGATATTCCCGTTTCCAACGAAATCCTCAGAGCTCTCCCAATATCCACTTACAGATTCTACAAAAAGAGTGTTTCCAAACTGCTGTAGCAAAAGAAAGGTTCAACTCTGTTAGTTGAGGACACACATCACAAAGAAGTTTCTGAGAATGCTTCTGTCTAGATTTTACATGAAGATATTCCCGTTTCCTATGAAATCTTCACAGCTTTCCAAATATCCACTTGCAGATTCTACAAAAAGAGTGTTTCCAAACTGCTGTATCAAAAGAAAGGTTCAACTCTCTTAGTTGAGGACACACATCCCAAATAAGTTTCTGAGAAATCTTCTGTCTCGTTTTTATGGGAGGATACTTCCTTTTTCATCGTAGGCCTGAAAGCGCTCGAAATGTCCACTTGCAGATACTGCAGAAAGAGTGTTTCAAACCTGCTCTATGAAACGGAATGTTCAGCTCTGAGGCTTGAATGCAGATATCACAAAGTAGTTTCTGACAGTGCTTTTGTCTAGATTTCAGAAGAAGATATTCCCGTTTCCAATGAAATCGTTAGAACTATCTTGATATCCACATACAGATTCTACAAAAAGAGTGTTTCCAAACTGCTCTAGAAAAAGAAAGGTTCAACTCTGTTAGTTGAGGACACTCATCACAAAGAAGTTTCTGAGAATGCTTCTGTCTAGATTTTATATGAAGATATTCCCGTTTCCAACGAAATCTTCACAGTTATCCAAACATCGACTTGCAGATTCTACAAAAAGAGTGTTTCCAAACTGCTCTATCAAAAGAAAGTTTCAACTCTGTTAGTTGAGGACACACATCCCAAATAAGTTTCTGAGAACGCTTCTGTGTAGATTTAAAGGGGAGATATTTCGTTTTTCACCATAGGCCCGAATGCGCTCGAAATGTCCACTTCCAGACACTACAGAATGAGGGTTTCCAACCTGCTCTATGAAAGGGAATGTTCACCTCTGTGACTTGAATGCAGATATCACAAAGTAGTTTCTGACAGTGCTTCTGTCTAGAATTTAGATGAAGATATTCCCGTTTCCAACGAAATCCTTAGGACTATCTAGATATCCAATTACAGATTCCACAAAAAGAGTGTTTCCAAACTGCTCTATTGAAAGAAAGGTTCAACTCTGTAAGTTGAGGACACTCATCACAAAGAAGTTTCTGAGAATGCTTTTGTAAAGGTTTTATATGAAGATATTCCCGTTTCCTATGAAATCTTCACAGTTATCCAAATATCCACTTGAAGATTCTACCAAAAGAGTGTTTCCAAACTGCTGTAGCAAAAGAAATGTTGAACTCTGTTAGTTGAGGACAAACATCACAAAGAAGTTTCTGAGAATGCTTCTGTCAAGATTTTATATGAAGATATTACCGTTTCCAATGAAATCTTTACAGTTATCCAAATATCCACTTGCAGATTCTACAAAAAGAGTGTTTCCAAACTGCTATATCAAAAGAAATGATCAAGTCAGTTAGTGGAGTAAACTCATCCCAAATATGTTTCTTAGAATGCTTTTGTCTAGATTTTATGGGATGATATTTCCTTTTTCACCATAGGCCTGAAAGCGCTCGAAAAGTCCACTTCCAGATACTACAAAAAGACTGTTTCAAACCTACTCTATGAAAGGGAATGTTCAGCTCTGTGACTTGAATGCAGATATCACAAAGTAGTTTCTGACAGCCCTTCTGTCTAGATTTTAGATGAAGATATTCCCGTTTCCAACGAAATCATCACAGTTATCCAAATATCCACTTATAGATTCTACAAAAACAGTGTTTCCACACTGCTGTATCCAAAGAAAGGTTCAACTCTGTTAGTTGAGGACACACATCACAAAGAAGTTTCTGAGAATGCTTCTGTCTAGATTTTATATGAAGATATTCCCGTTTCCAATGAAATCTTCACAGTTATGCAAATATCCACTTGAAGATTCTACAAAAAGAGTGTTTCCAAACTGCTGTAGCAAAAGAAATGTTGAACTCTGTTAGTTGAGGACAAACATCACAAAGAAGTTTCTGAGAATGCTTCTGTCTAGATTTTAGATGGAGATATTCCCGTTTCCAATGAAATCATCACAGTTAAACAAATATCCACTTGCAGATTCTACAAAAAGAGTGTTTCCAAACTGCTCTATCCAAAGAAAGGTTCAACTCTGTTAGTTGAGGACACACATCACAAAGAAGTTTCTGAGAATGCTTCTGTCTAGATTTTAAATGAAGATATTCCCATTTCCAACGAAATCCTCAGAGCTGTCCCAATATCCACTTACAGATTCTACAAAAAGAGTGTTTCCAAACTGCTGTATCAAAAGAAATGTTCAACTCTGTTTGTGGAGGACACACATCACAAAGAAGTTTCTGAGAATGCTTCTGTCTAGATTTTACATGAAGATATTCCCGTTTCCTATGAAATCTTCACAGCTTTCCAAATATCCACTTGCAGATTCTACAAAAAGAGTGTTTCCAAACTGCTGTATCCAAAGAAAGGTTCATCTCTGTTAGTTGAGGACACACATCACAAAGAAGTTTCTGAGAATGCTTCTGTCTAGATTTTAAACGAAGATATTGCCGTTTCCAACGAAATCGTTAGGACTATCTAGATATCCAATTACACATTCCACAAAAAGAGTGTTTCCAAACTGCTCTATCAAAAGAAAGGTGCAACTCTGTTAGTTGAGGACACTCATCACAAAGACGTTTCTGAGAATGCTTCTGTCTAGATTTTATATGAAGATATTCCCGTTTCCAACGAAATCTTCATGGTTATCCAAACATCGACTTCCAGATTATACAAAAAGATTGTTTCCAAACTGCTCTATCAAAAGAAAGGTATAATTCTGTTAGTTGAGGACACACATCCCAAATAAGTTTCTGAGGATGCTTCTGTCTAGATTTTATGGGAAGATATTTCGTTTTTTACCATAGGCCCGAAAGCGCTCGAAATGTCCACTTCCAGACACTACAGAAAGAGGGTTTCAAACCTGCTATATGAAAGGGAATGTTCAGCTCTGTGACTTAAATGCAGATATCACAAAGTAGTTTCTGAAAGTGCTTCTGTCTAGATTTCAGATGAAGATATTCCCGTTTCCAATGAAATCATTAGAACTATCTAGATATCCACTTACAGATTCTACAAAAAGAGTGTTTCCAAAGTGCTCTGTCAAAAGAAAGGTTCAACTCTGTTAGTTGAGGACACTCCTCACAAAGAAGTTTCTGAGAATGCTTCTGTCTAGATTTTATATGAAGATATTCCCGTTTCCAATGAAATCTTCACAGTTATGCAAATATCCACTTGAAGATTCTACAAAAAGAGTGTTTCCAAACTGCTATATCAAAAGAAATGATCAAGTCTGTTAGTGGAGTAAACTCATCCCAAATATGTTTCTTAGAATGCTTTTGTCTAGATTTTATGGGATGATATTTCCTTTTTCACCATAGGCCTGAAAGCGCTCGAAAAGTCCACTTCCAGATACTACCAAAAGACTGTTTCAAACCTACTCTATGAAAGGGAATGTTCAGCTCTGTGACTTGAATGCAGATATCACAAAGTAGTTTCTGACAGCCCTTCTGTCTAGATTTTAGATGAAGATATTCCCGTTTCCAACGAAATCATCACAGTTATCCAAATATCCACTTATAGATTCTACAAAAACAGTGTTTCCACACTGCTGTATCCAAAGAAAGGTTCAACTCTGTTAGTTGAGGACACACATCACAAAGAAGTTTCTGAGAATGCTTCTGTCTAGATTTTATATGAAGATATTCCCGTTTCCAATGAAATCTTCACAGTTAGGCAAATATCCACTTGAAGATTCTACAAAAAGAGTGTTTCCAAACTGCTGTAGCAAAAGAAATGTTGAACTCTGTTAGTTGAGGACAAACATCACAAAGAAGTTTCTGAGAATGCTTCTGTCTAGATTTTAGATGAAGATATTCCCGTTTCCAACGAAATCCTCAGAGCTCTCCCAATATCCACTTACAGATTCTACAAAAAGAGTGTTTCCAAACTGCTGTAGCAAAAGAAAGGTTCAACTCTGTTAGTTGAGGACACTCATCACGAAGAAGTTTCTGAGAATGCTTCTGTCTAGATTTTACATGAAGATATTCCCGTTTCCTATGAAATCTTCACAGCTTTCCAAATATCCACTTGCAGATTCTACAAAAAGAGTGTTTCCAAACTGCTGTATCAAAAGAAAGGTTCAACTCTCTTAGTTGAGGACACACATCCCAAATAAGTTTCTGAGAAATCTTCTGTCTCGTTTTTATGGGAGGATACTTCCTTTTTCATCGTAGGCCTGAAAGCGCTCGAAATGTCCACTTGCAGATACTGCAGAAAGAGTGTTTCAAACCTGCTCTATGAAACGGAATGTTCAGCTCTGAGGCTTGAATGCAGATATCACAAAGTAGTTTCTGACAGTGCTTTTGTCTAGATTTCAGAAGAAGATATTCCCGTTTCCAATGAAATCGTTAGAACTATCTTGATATCCACATACAGATTCTACAAAAAGAGTGTTTCCAAACTGCTCTAGAAAAAGAAAGGTTCAACTCTGTTAGTTGAGGACACTCATCACAAAGAAGTTTCTGAGAATGCTTCTGTCTAGATTTTATATGAAGATATTCCCGTTTCCAACGAAATCTTCACAGTTATCCAAACATCGACTTGCAGATTCTACAAAAAGAGTGTTTCCAAACTGCTCTATCAAAAGAAAGTTTCAACTCTGTTAGTTGAGGACACACATCCCAAATAAGTTTCTGAGAACGCTTCTGTGTAGATTTAAAGGGGAGATATTTCGTTTTTCACCATAGGCCCGAATGTGCTCGAAATGTCCACTTCCAGACACTACAGAATGAGGGTTTCCAACCTGCTCTATGAAAGGGAATGTTCACCTCTGTGACTTGAATGCAGATATCACAAAGTAGTTTCTGACAGTGCTTCTGTCTAGAATTTAGATGAAGATATTCCCGTTTCCAACGAAATCCTTAGGACTATCTAGATATCCAATTACAGATTCCACAAAAAGAGTGTTTCCAAACTGCTCTATTGAAAGAAAGGTTCAACTCTGTAATTTGAGGACACTCATCACAAAGAAGTTTCTGAGAATGCTTTTGTAAAGGTTTTATAAGAAGATATTCCCGTTTCCTATGAAGTCTTCACAGTTATCCAAATATCCACTTGAAGATTCTACCAAAAGAGTGTTTCCAAACTGCTGTAGCAAAAGAAATGTTGAACTCTGTTAGTTGAGGACAAACATCACAAAGAAGTTTCTGAGAATGCTTCTGTCAAGATTTTATATGAAGATATTACCGTTTCCAACGAAATCTTTACAGTTATCCAAATATCCACTTGCAGATTCTACAAAAAGAGTGTTTCCAAACTGCTATATCAAAAGAAATGATCAAGTCTGTTAGTGGAGTAAACTCATCCCAAATATGTTTCTTAGAATGCTTTTGTCTAGATTTTATGGGATGATATTTCCTTTTTCACCATAGGCCTGAAAGCGCTCGAAAAGTCCACTTCCAGATACTACAAAAAGACTGTTTCAAACCTACTCTATGAAAGGGAATGTTCAGCTCTGTGACTTGAATGCAGATATCACAAAGTAGTTTCTGACAGCCCTTCTGTCTAGATTTTAGATGAAGATATTCCCGTTTCCAACGAAATCATCACAGTTATCCAAATATCCACTTATAGATTCTACAAAAACAGTGTTTCCACACTGCTGTATCCAAAGAAAGGTTCAACTCTGTTAGTTGAGGACACACATCACAAAGAAGTTTCTGAGAATGCTTCTGTCTAGATTTTATATGAAGATATTCCCGTTTCCAATGAAATCTTCACAGTTATGCAAATATCCACTTGAAGATTCTACAAAAAGAGTGTTTCCAAACTGCTGTAGCAAAAGAAATGTTGAACTCTGTTAGTTGAGGACAAACATCACAAAGAAGTTTCTGAGAATGCTTCTGTCTAGATTTTAGATGGAGATATTCCCGTTTCCAATGAAATCATCACAGTTAAACAAATATCCACTTGCAGATTCTACAAAAAGAGTGTTTCCAAACTGCTCTATCCAAAGAAAGGTTCAACTCTGTTAGTTGAGGACACACATCACAAAGAAGTTTCTGAGAATGCTTCTGTCTAGATTTTAAATGAAGATATTCCCATTTCCAACGAAATCCTCAGAGCTGTCCCAATATCCACTTACAGATTCTACAAAAAGAGTGTTTCCAAACTGCTGTATCAAAAGAAATGTTCAACTCTGTTTGTGGAGGACACACATCACAAAGAAGTTTCTGAGAATGCTTCTGTCTAGATTTTACATGAAGATATTCCCGTTTCCTATGAAATCTTCACAGCTTTCCAAATATCCACTTGCAGATTCTACAAAAAGAGTGTTTCCAAACTGCTGTATCCAAAGAAAGGTTCATCTCTGTTAGTTGAGGACACACATCACAAAGAAGTTTCTGAGAATGCTTCTGTCTAGATTTTAAACGAAGATATTGCCGTTTCCAACGAAATCGTTAGGACTATCTAGATATCCAATTACACATTCCACAAAAAGAGTGTTTCCAAACTGCTCTATCAAAAGAAAGGTGCAACTCTGTTAGTTGAGGACACTCATCACAAAGACGTTTCTGAGAATGCTTCTGTCTAGATTTTATATGAAGATATTCCCGTTTCCAACGAAATCTTCATGGTTATCCAAACATCGACTTCCAGATTATACAAAAAGATTGTTTCCAAACTGCTCTATCAAAAGAAAGGTATAATTCTGTTAGTTGAGGACACACATCCCAAATAAGTTTCTGAGGATGCTTCTGTCTAGATTTTATGGGAAGATATTTCGTTTTTTACCATAGGCCCGAAAGCGCTCGAAATGTCCACTTCCAGACACTACAGAAAGAGGGTTTCAAACCTGCTATATGAAAGGGAATGTTCAGCTCTGTGACTTAAATGCAGATATCACAAAGTAGTTTCTGAAAGTGCTTCTGTCTAGATTTCAGATGAAGATATTCCCGTTTCCAATGAAATCATTAGAACTATCTAGATATCCACTTACAGATTCTACAAAAAGAGTGTTTCCAAAGTGCTCTGTCAAAAGAAAGGTTCAACTCTGTTAGTTGAGGACACTCCTCACAAAGAAGTTTCTGAGAATGCTTCTGTCTAGATTTTATATGAAGATATTCCCGTTTCCAATGAAATCTTCACAGTTATGCAAATATCCACTTGAAGATTCTACAAAAAGAGTGTTTCCAAACTGCTATATCAAAAGAAATGATCAAGTCTGTTAGTGGAGTAAACTCATCCCAAATATGTTTCTTAGAATGCTTTTGTCTAGATTTTATGGGATGATATTTCCTTTTTCACCATAGGCCTGAAAGCGCTCGAAAAGTCCACTTCCAGATACTACCAAAAGACTGTTTCAAACCTACTCTATGAAAGGGAATGTTCAGCTCTGTGACTTGAATGCAGATATCACAAAGTAGTTTCTGACAGCCCTTCTGTCTAGATTTTAGATGAAGATATTCCCGTTTCCAACGAAATCATCACAGTTATCCAAATATCCACTTATAGATTCTACAAAAACAGTGTTTCCACACTGCTGTATCCAAAGAAAGGTTCAACTCTGTTAGTTGAGGACACACATCACAAAGAAGTTTCTGAGAATGCTTCTGTCTAGATTTTATATGAAGATATTCCCGTTTCCAATGAAATCTTCACAGTTAGGCAAATATCCACTTGAAGATTCTACAAAAAGAGTGTTTCCAAACTGCTGTAGCAAAAGAAATGTTGAACTCTGTTAGTTGAGGACAAACATCACAAAGAAGTTTCTGAGAATGCTTCTGTCTAGATTTTAGATGAAGATATTCCCGTTTCCAACGAAATCCTCAGAGCTCTCCCAATATCCACTTACAGATTCTACAAAAAGAGTGTTTCCAAACTGCTGTAGCAAAAGAAAGGTTCAACTCTGTTAGTTGAGGACACTCATCACGAAGAAGTTTCTGAGAATGCTTCTGTCTAGATTTTACATGAAGATATTCCCGTTTCCTATGAAATCTTCACAGCTTTCCAAATATCCACTTGCAGATTCTACAAAAAGAGTGTTTCCAAACTGCTGTATCAAAAGAAAGGTTCAACTCTCTTAGTTGAGGACACACATCCCAAATAAGTTTCTGAGAAATCTTCTGTCTCGTTTTTATGGGAGGATACTTCCTTTTTCATCGTAGGCCTGAAAGCGCTCGAAATGTCCACTTGCAGATACTGCAGAAAGAGTGTTTCAAACCTGCTCTATGAAACGGAATGTTCAGCTCTGAGGCTTGAATGCAGATATCACAAAGTAGTTTCTGACAGTGCTTTTGTCTAGATTTCAGAAGAAGATATTCCCGTTTCCAATGAAATCGTTAGAACTATCTTGATATCCACATACAGATTCTACAAAAAGAGTGTTTCCAAACTGCTCTAGAAAAAGAAAGGTTCAACTCTGTTAGTTGAGGACACTCATCACAAAGAAGTTTCTGAGAATGCTTCTGTCTAGATTTTATATGAAGATATTCCCGTTTCCAACGAAATCTTCACAGTTATCCAAACATCGACTTGCAGATTCTACAAAAAGAGTGTTTCCAAACTGCTCTATCAAAAGAAAGTTTCAACTCTGTTAGTTGAGGACACACATCCCAAATAAGTTTCTGAGAACGCTTCTGTGTAGATTTAAAGGGGAGATATTTCGTTTTTCACCATAGGCCCGAATGTGCTCGAAATGTCCACTTCCAGACACTACAGAATGAGGGTTTCCAACCTGCTCTATGAAAGGGAATGTTCACCTCTGTGACTTGAATGCAGATATCACAAAGTAGTTTCTGACAGTGCTTCTGTCTAGAATTTAGATGAAGATATTCCCGTTTCCAACGAAATCCTTAGGACTATCTAGATATCCAATTACAGATTCCACAAAAAGAGTGTTTCCAAACTGCTCTATTGAAAGAAAGGTTCAACTCTGTAAGTTGAGGACACTCATCACAAAGAAGTTTCTGAGAATGCTTTTGTAAAGGTTTTATATGAAGATATTCCCGTTTCCTATGAAGTCTTCACAGTTATCCAAATATCCACTTGAAGATTCTACCAAAAGAGTGTTTCCAAACTGCTGTAGCAAAAGAAATGTTGAACTCTGTTAGTTGAGGACAAACATCACAAAGAAGTTTCTGAGAATGCTTCTGTCAAGATTTTATATGAAGATATTACCGTTTCCAACGAAATCTTTACAGTTATCCAAATATCCACTTGCAGATTCTACAAAAAGAGTGTTTCCAAACAGCTATATCAAAAGAAATGATCAAGTCTGTTAGTGGAGTAAACTCATCCCAAATATGTTTCTTAGAATGCTTTTGTCTAGATTTTATGGGATGATATTTCCTTTTTCACCATAGGCCTGAAAGCGCTCGAAAAGTCCACTTCCAGATACTACAAAAAGACTGTTTCAAACCTACTCTATGAAAGGGAATGTTCAGCTCTGTGACTTGAATGCAGATATCACAAAGTAGTTTCTGACAGCCCTTCTGTCTAGATTTTAGATGAAGATATTCCCGTTTCCAACGAAATCATCACAGTTATCCAAATATCCACTTATAGATTCTACAAAAACAGTGTTTCCACACTGCTGTATCCAAAGAAAGGTTCAACTCTGTTAGTTGAGGACACACATCACAAAGAAGTTTCTGAGAATGCTTCTGTCTAGATTTTATATGAAGATATTCCCGTTTCCAATGAAATCTTCACAGTTATGCAAATATCCACTTGAAGATTCTACCAAAAGAGTGTTTCCAAACTGCTGTAGCAAAAGAAATGTTGAACTCTGTTAGTTGAGGACAAACATCACAAAGAAGTTTCTGAGAATGCTTCTGTCTAGATTTTAGATGGAGATATTCCCGTTTCCAACGAAATCATCACAGTTAAACAAATATCCACTTGCAGATTCTACAAAAAGAGTGTTTCCAAACTGCTCTATCCAAAGAAAGGTTCAACTCTGTTAGTTGAGGACACACATCACAAAGAAGTTTCTGAGAATGCTTCTGTCTAGATTTTAAATGAAGATATTCCCATTTCCAACGAAATCCTCAGAGCTGTCCCAATATCCACTTACAGATTCTACAAAAAGAGTGTTTCCAAACTGCTGTATCAAAAGAAATGTTCAACTCTGTTTGTGGAGGACACACATCACAAAGAAGTTTCTGAGAATGCTTCTGTCTAGATTTTACATGAAGATATTCCCGTTTCCTATGAAATCTTCACAGCTTTCCAAATATCCACTTGCAGATTCTACAAAAAGAGTGTTTCCAAACTGCTGTATCCAAAGAAAGGTTCATCTCTGTTAGTTGAGGACACACATCACAAAGAAGTTTCTGAGAATGCTTCTGTCTAGATTTTAAACGAAGATATTGCCGTTTCCAACGAAATCGTTAGGACTATCTAGATATCCAATTACACATTCCACAAAAAGAGTGTTTCCAAACTGCTCTATCAAAAGAAAGGTGCAACTCTGTTAGTTGAGGACACTCATCACAAAGACGTTTCTGAGAATGCTTCTGTCTAGATTTTATATGAAGATATTCCCGTTTCCAACGAAATCTTCATGGTTATCCAAACATCGACTTCCAGATTATACAAAAAGATTGTTTCCAAACTGCTCTATCAAAAGAAAGGTATAATTCTGTTAGTTGAGGACACACATCCCAAATAAGTTTCTGAGGATGCTTCTGTCTAGATTTTATGGGAAGATATTTCGTTTTTTACCATAGGCCCGAAAGCGCTCGAAATGTCCACTTCCAGACACTACAGAAAGAGGGTTTCAAACCTGCTATATGAAAGGGAATGTTCAGCTCTGTGACTTAAATGCAGATATCACAAAGTAGTTTCTGAAAGTGCTTCTGTCTAGATTTCAGATGAAGATATTCCCGTTTCCAATGAAATCATTAGAACTATCTAGATATCCACTTACAGATTCTACAAAAAGAGTTTTTCCAAAGTGCTCTGTCAAAAGAAAGGTTCAACTCTGTTAGTTGAGGACACTCCTCACAAAGAAGTTTCTGAGAATGCTTCTGTCTAGATTTTATATGAAGATATTCCCGTTTCCAACGAAATCTTCACAGTTATCCAAATATCCACTTGAAGATTCTACAAAAAGAGTGTTTCCAAACTGCTGTAGCAAGAGTAATTTTGCGCTCTGTTAGTTGAGGACACACATCACAAAGAAGTTTCTGAGAATGCTTCTGTCTAGGTTTTATACGAAGATATTACCGTTTCCAACGAAATCTTCACAGTTATCCAAATATCCACTTGCAGAATCTACAAAAAGAGTGTTTCCAAACTGCTATATCAAAAGAAAGGATCAACTCTGTTAGTTGAGGAAACACATCCCAAATAAGTTTCTGAGAATGCTTCTGTCTAGATTTTATGGGATGATATTTCCTTTTTCACCATAGGCCTGAAATCGCTCGAAATGTCCACTTCCAGATACTACAGAAAGACTGTTTCAAACCTACTCTATGAATGGAAATGTTCAGCTCTGTGACTTGAATGCAGATATCGCAAAGTAGTTTCAGACAGCGCTTCTGTCTAGATTTTAGATGAAGGTATTCCCGTTTCCAACGAAATCATCACAGTTATCCAAATATCCACTTACATATTCTACAAAAAGAGTGTTTCCAAACTGCTCTATCCAAAGAAAGGTTCAACTCTGTTAGTTGAGGACACACATCACAAAGAAGTTTCTGAGAATGCTTCTGTCTAGATTTTAAATGAAGATATTCCCATTTCCAATGAAATCCTCATAGGAAACCCATTATAAACTTACAGATTCTACAAAAAGAGTGATTCCAAATTGCTGTATCAAAAGAAAGGTTGAACTCTGTTAGTTCAGGACACACATCACAAAGAAGTTTCTGAGAATGCTTCTGTCTAGATTTTACATGAAGACATTCCCGTTTCCTACGAAATCTTCACAACTTTCCAAATATCCTCTTGCAGATTCTACAAAAAGAGTGTTTCCAAACTGCTGTATCAAAAGAAAGGTTCAGCTCTCTTAGTTGACGACACACATCCCAAATAAGATTCTGAGAAAGCCTCTGTCTCGTTTTTATGGGAAGATACTTCCTTTTTCACCGTAGGCCTGAAAGCGCTCGAAATGTCCACTTCCAGATACTGCAGAAAGAGTTTTTCAAACCTGCTCTATGAAACGGAATGTTCAGCTCTGAGGCTTGAATGCAGATATCACAAAGTAGTTTCTGACAGTGCTTCTGTCTAGATTTTAGAAGAAGATATTCCCGTTTCCAATGAAATCGTTAGAACTATCTTGATATCCACATACAGATTCTACAAAAAGAGTTTTTCCAAACTGCTCTATAAAAAAAAAGGTTCAACTCTGTTAGTTGAGGTCACTCATCACAAAGAAGTTTCTGAGAATGCTTCTGTCTAGATTTTATATGAAGATTTTCCCGTTTCCAATGAAATCTTCACAGTTATCCAAACATCGACTTGCAGATTCTACAAAAAGAGTGTTTCCAAACTGCTCTATCAAAAGAAAGTATCAACTCTGTTAGTTGAGGACACACATGCCAAATAAGTTTCGGAGAATGCTTCTGTGTAGATTTAATGGGGAGATATTTCGTTTTTCACCATAGGCCCGAATGCGCTCGAAATGTCCACTTCCAGACACTACAGAAAGAGGGTTTCCAACCTGCTCTATGAAAGGGAATGTTCAGCTCCGTGAGTTGAATATAGATATCACAAAGTAGTTTCTGACAGTGCTTCTGTCTAGATTTCAGATGAAGATATTCCCGTTTCCCATGAAATCGTTAGAACTATCTAGATATCCACTTACAGATTCTACAAAAAGAGTGTTTCGAAAGTGCTCTGTCAAAAGAAAGGTTCAACTCTGTTAGTTGAGGACACTCATCACGAAGAAGTTTCTGAGAATGCTTTTGTCAAGATTTTATATGAAGATATTCCCGTTTCCTATGAAATCTTCACAGTTATCCAAATATCCACTTGAAGATTCTACAAAAAGAGTGTTTCCAAACTGCTGTAGCAAAAGAAATGTTGAACTCTGTTAGTTGAGGACAAACATCACAAAGAGGTTTCTGAGAGAGCTTCTGTCAAGATTTTATATGAAGATATTACCGTTTCCAACGAAATCTTTACAGTTATCCAAATATCCACTTGCAGATTCTACAAAAAGAGTGTTTCCAAACTGCCATATCAAAAGAAATGATCAAGTCTGTTAGTGGAGTAAACTCATCCCAAATAAGTTTCTTAGAATGCTTTTGTCTAGATTTTATGGGATGATATTTCCTTTTTCACCATAGGCCTGAAAGCGCTCGAAATGTCCACTTCCAGATACTACAGAAAGACTGTTTCAAACCTACTCTATGAAAGGGAATGTTCAGCTCTGTGACTTGAATGCAGATATCACAAAGTAGTTTCTGACAGCCCTTCTGTCTAGATTTTAGATGAAGATATTCCCGTTTCCAACGAAATCATCACAGTTATCCAAATATCCACTTACAGATTCTACAAAAAGAGTGTTTCCAAACTGCTGTATCCAAAGAAAGGTTCAACTCTGTTAGTTGAGGACACACATCACAAAGAAGTTTCTGAGAATGCTTCTGTCTAGATTTTATATGAAGATATTCCCGTTTCCAATGAAATCTTCACAGTTATGCAAATATCCACTTGAAGATTCTACAAAAAGAGTGTTTCCAAACTGCTATATCAAAAGAAATGATCAAGTCTGTTAGTGGAGTAAACTCATCCCAAATATGTTTCTTAGAATGCTTTTGTCTAGATTTTATGGGATGATATTTCCTTTTTCACCATAGGCCTGAAAGCGCTCGAAAAGTCCACTTCCAGATACTACAAAAAGACTGTTTCAAACCTACTCTATGAAAGGGAATGTTCAGCTCTGTGACTTGAATGCAGATATCACAAAGTAGTTTCTGACAGCCCTTCTGTCTAGATTTTAGATGAAGATATTCCCGTTTCCAACGAAATCATCACAGTTATCCAAATATCCACTTATAGATTCTACAAAAACAGTGTTTCCACACTGCTGTATCCAAAGAAAGGTTCAACTCTGTTAGTTGAGGACACACATCACAAAGAAGTTTCTGAGAATGCTTCTGTCTAGATTTTATATGAAGATATTCCCGTTTCCAATGAAATCTTCACAGTTATGCAAATATCCACTTGAAGATTCTACAAAAAGAGTGTTTCCAAACTGCTGTAGCAAAAGAAATGTTGAACTCTGTTAGTTGAGGACAAACATCACAAAGAAGTTTCTGAGAATGCTTCTGTCTAGATTTTAGATGGAGATATTCCCGTTTCCAACGAAATCATCACAGTTAAACAAATATCCACTTGCAGATTCTACAAAAAGAGTGTTTCCAAACTGCTCTATCCAAAGAAAGGTTCAACTCTGTTAGTTGAGGACACACATCACAAAGAAGTTTCTGAGAATGCTTCTGTCTAGATTTTAAATGAAGATATTCCCATTTCCAACGAAATCCTCAGAGCTGTCCCAATATCCACTTACAGATTCTACAAAAAGAGTGTTTCCAAACTGCTGTATCAAAAGAAATGTTCAACTCTGTTTGTGGAGGACACACATCACAAAGAAGTTTCTGAGAATGCTTCTGTCTAGATTTTACATGAAGATATTCCCGTTTCCTATGAAATCTTCACAGCTTTCCAAATATCCACTTGCAGATTCTACAAAAAGAGTGTTTCCAAACTGCTCTATCCAAAGAAAGGTTCAACTCTGTTAGTTGAGGACACACATCACAAAGAAGTTTCTGAGAATGCTTCTGTCTAGATTTTAAATGAAGATATTCCCATTTCCAATGAAATCCTCATAGCAAACCCATTATAAACTTACAGATTCTACAAAAGAGTGATTCCAAATTGCTGTATCAAAAGAAAGGTTGAACTCTGTTAGTTCACGACACACATCACAAAGAAGTTTCTGAGAATGCTTCTGTCTAGATTTTACATGAAGATATTCCCGTTTCCTACGAAATCTTCACAACTTTCCAAATATCCTCTTGCAGATTCTACAAAAAGAGTGTTTCCAAACTGCTGTATCAAAAGAAAGGTTCAGCTCTCTTAGTTGACGACACACATCCCAAATAAGATTCTGAGAAAGCCTCTGTCTCGTTTTAATGGGAAGATACTTCCTTTTTCACCGTAGGCCTGAAAGCTCTCGAAATGTCCACTTCCAGATACTGCAGAAAGAGTTTTTCAAACCTGCTCTATGAAACGGAATGTTCAGCTCTGAGGCTTGAATGCAGATATCACAAAGTAGTTTCTGACAGTGCTTCTGTCTAGATTTTAGAAGAAGATATTCCCGTTTCCAATGAAATCGTTAGAACTATCTTGATATCCACATACAGATTCTACAAAAAGAGTTTTTCCAAACTGCTCTATAAAAAAAAAGGTTCAACTCTGTTAGTTGAGAACACTCATCACAAAGAAGTTTCTGAGAATGCTTCTGTCTAGATTTTATTGGAAGATTTTCCCGTTTCCAATGAAATCTTCACAGTTATCCAAACATCGAATTGCAGATTCTACAAAAAGAGTGTTTCCAAACTGCTCTATCAAAAGAAAGTATCAACTCTGTTAGTTGAGGACACACATGCCAAATAAGTTTCGGAGAATGCTTCTGTGTAGATTTAATGGGGAGATATTTCGTTTTTCACCATAGGCCCGAATGCGCTCGAAATGTCCACTTCCAGACACTACAGAAAGAGGGTTTCCAACCTGCTCTATGAAAGGGAATGTTCAGCTCCGTGAGTTGAATATAGATATCACAAAGTAGTTTCTGACAGTGCTTCTGTCTAGATTTCAGATGAAGATATTCCCGTTTCCAATGAAATCGTTAGAACTATCTAGATATCCACTTACAGATTCTACAAAAAGAGTGTTTCGAAAGTGCTCTGTCAAAAGAAAGGTTCAACTCTGTTAGTTGAGGACACTCATCACGAAGAAGTTTCTGAGAATGCTTTTGTCAAGATTTTATATGAAGATATTCCCGTTTCCTATGAAATCTTCACAGTTATCCAAATATCCACTTGAAGATTCTACAAAAAGAGTGTTTCCAAACTGCTGTAGCAAAAGAAATGTTGAACTCTGTTAGTTGAGGACAAACATCACAAAGAGGTTTCTGAGAGAGCTTCTGTCAAGATTTTATATGAAGATATTACCGTTTCCAACGAAATCTTTACAGTTATCCAAATATCCACTTGCAGATTCTACAAAAAGAGTGTTTCCAAACTGCCATATCAAAAGAAATGATCAAGTCTGTTAGTGGAGTAAACTCATCCCAAATAAGTTTCTTAGAATGCTTTTGTCTAGATTTTATGGGATGATATTTCCTTTTTCACCATAGGCCTGAAAGCGCTCGAAATGTCCACTTCCAGATACTACAGAAAGACTGTTTCAAACCTACTCTATGAAAGGGAATGTTCAGCTCTGTGACTTGAATGCAGATATCACAAAGTAGTTTCTGACAGCCCTTCTGTCTAGATTTTAGATGAATATATTCCCGTTTCCAACGAAATCATCACAGTTATCCAAATATCCACTTACAGATTCTACAAAAACAGTGTTTCCAAACTGCTGTATCCAAAGAAAGGTTCAACTCTGTTAGTTGAGGACACACATCACAAAGAAGTTTCTGAGAATGCTTCTGTCTAGATTTTATATGAAGATATTCCCGTTTCCAATGAAATCTTCACAGTTATGCAAATATCCACTTGAAGATTCTACCAAAAGAGTGTTTCCAAACTGCTGTAGCAAAAGAAATGTTGAACTCTGTTAGTTGAGGACAAACATCACAAAGAAGTTTCTGAGAATGCTTCTGTCTAGATTTTAGATGGAGATATTCCCGTTTCCAACGAAATCATCACAGTTAAACAAATATCCACTTGCAGATTCTACAAAAAGAGTGTTTCCAAACTGCTCTATCCAAAGAAAGGTTCAACTCTGTTAGTTGAGGACACACATCACAAAGAAGTTTCTGAGAATGCTTCTGTCTAGATTTTAAATGAAGATATTCCCATTTCCAACGAAATCCTCAGAGCTGTCCCAATATCCACTTACAGATTCTACAAAAAGAGTGTTTCCAAACTGCTGTATCAAAAGAAATGTTCAACTCTGTTTGTGGAGGACACACATCACAAAGAAGTTTCTGAGAATGCTTCTGTCTAGATTTTACATGAAGATATTCCCGTTTCCTATGAAATCTTCACAGCTTTCCAAATATCCACTTGCAGATTCTACAAAAAGAGTGTTTCCAAACTGCTCTATCCAAAGAAAGGTTCAACTCTGTTAGTTGAGGACACACATCACAAAGAAGTTTCTGAGAATGCTTCTGTCTAGATTTTAAATGAAGATATTCCCATTTCCAATGAAATCCTCATAGCAAACCCATTATAAACTTACAGATTCTACAAAAAGAGTGATTCCAAATTGCTGTATCAAAAGAAAGTTTGAACTCTGTTAGTTCAGGACACACATCACAAAGAAGTTTCTGAGAATGCTTCTGTCTAGATTTTACATGAAGACATTCCCGTTTCCTACGAAATCTTCACAACTTTCCAAATATCCTCTTGCAGATTCTACAAAAAGTGTGTTTCCAAACTGCTGTATCAAAAGAAAGGTTCAGCTCTCTTAGTTGACGACACACATCCCAAATAAGATTCTGAGAAAGCCTCTGTCTCGTTTTAATGGGAAGATACTTCCTTTTTCACCGTAGGCCTGAAAGCGCTCGAAATGTCCACTTCCAGATACTGCAGAAAGAGTTTTTCAAACCTGCTCTATGAAACGGAATGTTCAGCTCTGAGGCTTGAATGCAGATATCACAAAGTAGTTTCTGACAGTGCTTCTGTCTAGATTTTAGAAGAAGATATTCCCGTTTCCAATGAAATCGTTAGAACTATCTTGATATCCACATACAGATTCTACAAAAAGAGTTTTTCCAAACTGCTCTATAAAAAAAAAGGTTCAACTCTGTTAGTTGAGGACACTCATCACAAAGAAGTTTCTGAGAATGATTCTGTCTAGATTTTATAGGAAGATTTTCCCGTTTCCAATGAAATCTTCACAGTTATCCAAACATCGACTTGCAGATTCTACAAAAAGAGTGTTTCCAAACTGCTCTATCAAAAGAAAGTATCAACTCTGTTAGTTGAGGACACACATGCCAAATAAGTTTCGGAGAATGCTTCTGTGTAGATTTAATGGGGAGATATTTCGTTTTTCACCATAGGCCCGAATGCGCTCGAAATGTCCACGTCCAGACACTACAGAAAGAGGGTTTCCAACCTGCTCTATGAAAGGGAATGTTCAGCTCCGTGAGTTGAATATAGATATCACAAAGTAGTTTCTGACAGTGCTTCTGTCTAGATTTCAGATGAAGATATTCCCGTTTCCAATGAAATCGTTAGAACTATCTAGATATCCACTTACAGATTCTACAAAAAGAGTGTTTCGAAAGTGCTCTGTCAAAAGAAAGGTTCAACTCTGTTAGTTGAGGACACTCATCACGAAGAAGTTTCTGAGAATGCTTTTGTCAAGATTTTATATGAAGGTATTCCCGTTTCCAACGAAATCTTCACAGTTATCCAAATATCCACTTGAAGATTCTACAAAAAGAGTGTTTCCAAACTGCTGTAGCAAAAGAAATGTTGAACTCTGTTAGTTGAGGACAAACATCACAAAGAGGTTTCTGAGAGAGCTTCTGTCAAGATTTTATATGAAGATATTACCGTTTCCAACGAAATCTTTACAGTTATCCAAATATCCACTTGCAGATTCTACAAAAAGAGTGTTTCCAAACTGCCATATCAAAAGAAATGATCAAGTCTGTTAGTGGAGTAAACTCATCCCAAATAAGTTTCTTAGAATGCTTTTGTCTAGATTTTATGGGATGATATTTCCTTTTTCACCATAGGCCTGAAAGCGCTCGAAATGTCCACTTCCAGATACTACAGAAAGACTGTTTCAAACCTACTCTATGAAAGGGAATGTTCAGCTCTGTGACTTGAATGCAGATATCACAAAGTAGTTTCTGACAGCCCTTCTGTCTAGATTTTAGATGAATATATTCCCGTTTCCAACGAAATCATCACAGTTATCCAAATATCCACTTACAGATTCTACAAAAACAGTGTTTCCAAACTGCTGTATCCAAAGAAAGGTTCAACTCTGTTAGTTGAGGACACACATCACAAAGAAGTTTCTGAGAATGCTTCTGTCTAGATTTTATATGAAGATATTCCCGTTTCCAATGAAATCTTCACAGTTATGCAAATATCCACTTGAAGATTCTACCAAAAGAGTGTTTCCAAACTGCTGTAGCAAAAGAAATGTTGAACTCTGTTAGTTGAGGACAAACATCACAAAGAAGTTTCTGAGAATGCTTCTGTCTAGATTTTAGATGAAGATATTCCCGTTTCCAACGAAATCATCACAGTTAAACAAATATCCACTTGCAGATTCTACAAAAAGAGTGTTTCCAAACTGCTCTATCCAAAGAAAGGTTCAACTCTGTTAGTTGAGGACACACATCTGAAAGAAGTTTCTGAGAATGCTTCTGTCTAGATTTTAAATGAAGATATTCCCGTTTCCAACGAAATCCTCAGAGCTGTCCCAATATCCACTTACAGATTCTACAAAAAGAGTGTTTCCAAACTGCTGTATCAAAAGAAAGTTTCATCTCTGTTAGTTAAGGACACACATCACAAAGAAGTTTCTGAGAATGCTTCTGTCTAGATTTTACATGAAGATATTCCCGTTTCCTATGAAATCTTCACAGCTTTCCAAATATCCACTTGCAGATTCTACAAAAAGAGTGTTTCCAAACTGCTGTATCAAAAGAAAGGTTCAACTCTCTTCGTTGAGGATACACATCTCAAATAAGTTTCTGAGAAATCCTCTGTCTCGTTTTTATGGGAAGATACTTCCTTTTTCACCGTAGGCCTGAAAGAGCTCAAAATGTCCACTTGCAGATACTGCAGAAAGAGTGTTTCAAACCTGCTCTATGAAACGGAATGTTCAGCTCTGAGGCTTGAATGCAGATATCACAAAGTAGTTTCTGACAGTGCTTCTGTCTAGATTTCAGAAGAAGATATTCCCGTTTCCAATGAAATCGTTAGAACTATCTTGATATCCACATACAGATTCTACAAAAAGAGTGTTTCCAAACTGCTCTAGAAAAAGAAAGGTTCAACTCTGTTAGTTGAGGACACTCATCACAAAGAAGTTTCTGAGAATGCTTCTGTCTAGATTTTATATGAAGATATTCCCGTTTCCAACGAAATCTTCACAGTTATCCAAACATCGACTTGCAGATTCTACAAAAAGAGTGTTTCCAAACTGCTCTATCAAAAGAAAGTTTCAACTCTGTTAGTTGAGGACACACATCCCAAATAAGTTTCTGAGAACGCTTCTGTGTAGATTTAAAGGGGAGATATTTCGTTTTTCACCATAGGCCCGAATGCGCTCGAAATGTCCACTTCCAGACACTACAGAAAGAGGGTTTCCAACCTGCTCTATGAAAGGGAATGTTCACCTCTGTGACTTGAATGCAGATATCACAAAGTAGTTTCTGACAGTGCTTCTGTCAAGAATTTAGATGAAGATATTCCCGTTTCCAACGAAATCCTTAGGACTATCTAGATATCCAATTACAGATTCCACAAAAAGAGTGTTTCCAAACTGCTCTATAAAAAGAAAGGTTCAACTCTGTAAGTTGAGGACACTCATCACAAAGAAGTTTCTGAGAATGCTTTTGTAAAGGTTTTATATGAAGATATTCCCGTTTCCTATGAAATCTTCACAGTTATCCAAATATCCACTTGAAGATTCTACAAAAAGAGTGTTTCCAAACTGCTGTAGCAAAAGAAATGTTGAACTCTGTTAGTTGAGGACAAACATCACAAAGAAGTTTCTGAGAATGCTTCTGTCAAGATTTTATATGAAGATATTACCGTTTCCAACGAAATCTTTACAGTTATCCAAATATCCACTTGCAGATTCTACAAAAAGAGTGTTTCCAAACTGCTATATCAAAAGAAATGATCAAGTCTGTTAGTGGAGTAAACTCATCCCAAATATGTTTCTTAGAATGCTTTTGTCTAGATTTTATGGGATGATATTTCCTTTTTCACCATAGGCCTGAAAGCGCTCGAAAAGTCCACTTCCAGATACTACAAAAAGACTGTTTCAAACCTACTCTATGAAAGGGAATGTTCAGCTCTGTGACTTGAATGCAGATATCACAAAGTAGTTTCTGACAGCCCTTCTGTCTAGATTTTAGATGAAGATATTCCCGTTTCCAACGAAATCATCACAGTTATCCAAATATCCACTTATAGATTCTACAAAAACAGTGTTTCCACACTGCTGTATCCAAAGAAAGGTTCAACTCTGTTAGTTGAGGACACACATCACAAAGAAGTTTCTGAGAATGCTTCTGTCTAGATTTTATATGAAGATATTCCCGTTTCCAATGAAATCTTCACAGTTATGCAAATATCCACTTGAAGATTCTACAAAAAGAGTGTTTCCAAACTGCTGTAGCAAAAGAAATGTTGAACTCTGTTAGTTGAGGACAAACATCACAAAGAAGTTTCTGAGAATGCTTCTGTCTAGATTTTAGATGGAGATATTCCCGTTTCCAACGAAATCATCACAGTTAAACAAATATCCACTTGCAGATTCTACAAAAAGAGTGTTTCCAAACTGCTCTATCCAAAGAAAGGTTCAACTCTGTTAGTTGAGGACACACATCACAAAGAAGTTTCTGAGAATGCTTCTGTCTAGATTTTAAATGAAGATATTCCCATTTCCAACGAAATCCTCAGAGCTGTCCCAATATCCACTTACAGATTCTACAAAAAGAGTGTTTCCAAACTGCTGTATCAAAAGAAATGTTCAACTCTGTTTGTGGAGGACACACATCACAAAGAAGTTTCTGAGAATGCTTCTGTCTAGATTTTACATGAAGATATTCCCGTTTCCTATGAAATCTTCACAGCTTTCCAAATATCCACTTGCAGATTCTACAAAAAGAGTGTTTCCAAACTGCTGTATCCAAAGAAAGGTTCATCTCTGTTAGTTGAGGACACACATCACAAAGAAGTTTCTGAGAATGCTTCTGTCTAGATTTTAAACGAAGATATTGCCGTTTCCAACGAAATCGTTAGGACTATCTAGATATCCAATTACACATTCCACAAAAAGAGTGTTTCCAAACTGCTCTATCAAAAGAAAGGTGCAACTCTGTTAGTTGAGGACACTCATCACAAAGACGTTTCTGAGAATGCTTCTGTCTAGATTTTATATGAAGATATTCCCGTTTCCAACGAAATCTTCATGGTTATCCAAACATCGACTTCCAGATTATACAAAAAGATTGTTTCCAAACTGCTCTATCAAAAGAAAGGTATAATTCTGTTAGTTGAGGACACACATCCCAAATAAGTTTCTGAGGATGCTTCTGTCTAGATTTTATGGGAAGATATTTCGTTTTTTACCATAGGCCCGAAAGCGCTCGAAATGTCCACTTCCAGACACTACAGAAAGAGGGTTTCAAACCTGCTATATGAAAGGGAATGTTCAGCTCTGTGACTTAAATGCAGATATCACAAAGTAGTTTCTGAAAGTGCTTCTGTCTAGATTTCAGATGAAGATATTCCCGTTTCCAATGAAATCATTAGAACTATCTAGATATCCACTTACAGATTCTACAAAAAGAGTGTTTCCAAAGTGCTCTGTCAAAAGAAAGGTTCAACTCTGTTAGTTGAGGACACTCCTCACAAAGAAGTTTCTGAGAATGCTTCTGTCTAGATTTTATATGAAGATATTCCCGTTTCCAACGAAATCTTCACAGTTATCCAAATATCCACTTGAAGATTCTACAAAAAGAGTGTTTCCAAACTGCTGTAGCAAGAGTAATTTTGCGCTCTGTTAGTTGAGGACACACATCACAAAGAAGTTTCTGAGAATGCTTCTGTCTAGGTTTTATACGAATATATTACCGTTTCCAACGAAATCTTCACAGTTATCCAAATATCCACTTGCAGAATCTACAAAAAGAGTGTTTCCAAACTGCTATATCAAAAGAAAGGATCAACTCTGTTAGTTGAGGAAACACATCCCAAATAAGTTTCTGAGAATGCTTCTGTCTAGATTTTATGGGATGATATTTCCTTTTTCACCATAGGCCTGAAATCGCTCGAAATGTCCACTTCCAGATACTACAGAAAGACTGTTTCAAACCTACTCTATGAATGGAAATGTTCAGCTCTGTGACTTGAATGCAGATATCGCAAAGTAGTTTCAGACAGTGCTTCTGTCTAGATTTTAGATGAAGGTATTCCCGTTTCCAACGAAATCATCACAGTTATCCAAATATCCACTTACATATTCTACAAAAAGAGTGTTTCCAAACTGCTCTATCCAAAGAAAGGTTCAACTCTGTTAGTTGAGGACACACATCACAAAGAAGTTTCTGAGAATGCTTCTGTCTAGATTTTAAATGAAGATATTCCCATTTCCAATGAAATCCTCATAGCAAACCCATTATAAACTTACAGATTCTACAAAAAGAGTGATTCCAAATTGCTGTATCAAAAGAAAGGTTGAACTCTGTTAGTTCAGGACACACATCACAAAGAAGTTTCTGAGAATGCTTCTGTCTAGATTTTACATGAAGACATTCCCGTTTCCTACGAAATCTTCACAACTTTCCAAATATCCTCTTGCAGATTCTACAAAAAGAGTGTTTCCAAACTGCTGTATCAAAAGAAAGGTTCAGCTCTCTTAGTTGACGACACACATCCCAAATAAGATTCTGAGAAAGCCTCTGTCTCGTTTTTATGGGAAGATACTTCCTTTTTCACCGTAGGCCTGAAAGCGCTCGAAATGTCCACTTCCAGATACTGCAGAAAGAGTTTTTCAAACCTGCTCTATGAAACGGAATGTTCAGCTCTGAGGCTTGAATGCAGATATCACAAAGTAGTTTCTGACAGTGCTTCTGTCTAGATTTTAGAAGAAGATATTCCCGTTTCCAATGAAATCGTTAGAACTATCTTGATATCCACATACAGATTCTACAAAAAGAGTTTTTCCAAACTGCTCTATAAAAAAAAAGGTTCAACTCTGTTAGTTGAGGTCACTCATCACAAAGAAGTTTCTGAGAATGCTTCTGTCTAGATTTTATATGAAGATTTTCCCGTTTCCAATGAAATCTTCACAGTTATCCAAACATCGACTGGCAGATTCTACAAAAAGAGTGTTTCCAAACTGCTCTATCAAAAGAAAGTATCAACTCTGTTAGTTGAGGACACACATGCCAAATAAGTTTCGGAGAATGCTTCTGTGTAGATTTAATGGGGAGATATTTCGTTTTTCACCATAGGCCCGAATGCGCTCGAAATGTCCACTTCCAGACACTACAGAAAGAGGGTTTCCAACCTGCTCTATGAAAGGGAATGTTCAGCTCCGTGAGTTGAATATAGATATCACAAAGTAGTTTCTGACAGTGCTTCTGTCTAGATTTCAGATGAAGATATTCCCGTTTCCCATGAAATCGTTAGAACTATCTAGATATCCACTTACAGATTCTACAAAAAGAGTGTTTCGAAAGTGCTCTGTCAAAAGAAAGGTTCAACTCTGTTAGTTGAGGACACTCATCACGAAGAAGTTTCTGAGAATGCTTTTGTCAAGATTTTATATGAAGATATTCCCGTTTCCTATGAAATCTTCACAGTTATCCAAATATCCACTTGAAGATTCTACAAAAAGAGTGTTTCCAAACTGCTGTAGCAAAAGAAATGTTGAACTCTGTTAGTTGAGGACAAACATCACAAAGAGGTTTCTGAGAGAGCTTCTGTCAAGATTTTATATGAAGATATTACCGTTTCCAACGAAATCTTTACAGTTATCCAAATATCCACTTGCAGATTCTACAAAAAGAGTGTTTCCAAACTGCCATATCAAAAGAAATGATCAAGTCTGTTAGTGGAGTAAACTCATCCCAAATAAGTTTCTTAGAATGCTTTTGTCTAGATTTTATGGGATGATATTTCCTTTTTCACCATAGGCCTGAAAGCGCTCGAAATGTCCACTTCCAGATACTACAGAAAGACTGTTTCAAACCTACTCTATGAAAGGGAATGTTCAGCTCTGTGACTTGAATGCAGATATCACAAAGTAGTTTCTGACAGCCCTTCTGTCTAGATTTTAGATGAATATATTCCCGTTTCCAACGAAATCATCACAGTTATCCAAATATCCACTTACAGATTCTACAAAAACAGTGTTTCCAAACTGCTGTATCCAAAGAAAGGTTCAACTCTGTTAGTTGAGGACACACATCACAAAGAAGTTTCTGAGAATGCTTCTGTCTAGATTTTATATGAAGATATTCCCGTTTCCAATGAAATCTTCACAGTTATGCAAATATCCACTTGAAGATTCTACCAAAAGAGTGTTTCCAAACTGCTGTAGCAAAAGAAATGTTGAACTCTGTTAGTTGAGGACAAACATCACAAAGAAGTTTCTGAGAATGCTTCTGTCTAGATTTTAGATGAAGATATTCCCGTTTCCAACGAAATCATCACAGTTAAACAAATATCCACTTGCAGATTCCACAAAAAGAGTGTTTCCAAACTGCTCTATCCAAAGAAAGGTTCAACTCTGTTAGTTGAGGACACACATCAGAAAGAAGTTTCTGAGAATGCTTCTGTCTAGATTTTAAATGAAGATATTCCCGTTTCCAACGAAATCCTCAGAGCTCTCCCAATATCCACTTACAGATTCTACAAAAAGAGTGTTTCCAAACTGCTGTAGCAAAAGAAAGGTTCAACTCTGTTAGTTGAGGACACACATCACAAAGAAGTTTCTGAGAATGCTTCTGTCTAGATTTTACATGAAGATATTCCCGTTTCCTATGAAATCTTCACAGCTTTCCAAATATCCACTTGCAGATTCTACAAAAAGAGTGTTTCCAAACTGCTGTATCAAAAGAAAGGTTCAACTCTCTTAGTTGAGGACACACATCCCAAATAAGTTTCTGAGAAATCTTCTGTCTCGTTTTTATGGGAGGATACTTCCTTTTTCATCGTAGGCCTGAAAGCGCTCGAAATGTCCACTTGCAGATACTGCAGAAAGAGTGTTTCAAACCTGCTCTATGAAACGGAATGTTCAGCTCTGAGGCTTGAATGCAGATATCACAAAGTAGTTTCTGACAGTGCTTTTGTCTAGATTTCAGAAGAAGATATTCCCGTTTCCAATGAAATCGTTAGAACTATCTTGATATCCACATACAGATTCTACAAAAAGAGTGTTTCCAAACTGCTCTAGAAAAAGAAAGGTTCAACTCTGTTAGTTGAGGACACTCATCACAAAGAAGTTTCTGAGAATGCTTCTGTCTAGATTTTATATGAAGATATTCCCGTTTCCAACGAAATCTTCACAGTTATCCAAACATCGACTTGCAGATTCTACAAAAAGAGTGTTTCCAAACTGCTCTATCAAAAGAAAGTTTCAACTCTGTTAGTTGAGGACACACATCCCAAATAAGTTTCTGAGAACGCTTCTGTGTAGATTTAAAGGGGAGATATTTCGTTTTTCACCATAGGCCCGAATGCGCTCGAAATGTCCACTTCCAGACACTACAGAATGAGGGTTTCCAACCTGCTCTATGAAAGGGAATGTTCACCTCTGTGACTTGAATGCAGATATCACAAAGTAGTTTCTGACAGTGCTTCTGTCTAGAATTTAGATGAAGATATTCCCGTTTCCAACGAAATCCTTAGGACTATCTAGATATCCAATTACAGATTCCACAAAAAGAGTGTTTCCAAACTGCTCTATTGAAAGAAAGGTTCAACTCTGTAAGTTGAGGACACTCATCACAAAGAAGTTTCTGAGAATGCTTTTGTAAAGGTTTTATATGAAGATATTCCCGTTTCCTATGAAATCTTCACAGTTATCCAAATATCCACTTGAAGATTCTACCAAAAGAGTGTTTCCAAACTGCTGTAGCAAAAGAAATGTTGAACTCTGTTAGTTGAGGACAAACATCACAAAGAAGTTTCTGAGAATGCTTCTGTCAAGATTTTATATGAAGATATTACCGTTTCCAACGAAATCTTTACAGTTATCCAAATATCCACTTGCAGATTCTACAAAAAGAGTGTTTCCAAACTGCTATATCAAAAGAAATGATCAAGTCTGTTAGTGGAGTAAACTCATCCCAAATATGTTTCTTAGAATGCTTTTGTCTAGATTTTATGGGATGATATTTCCTTTTTCACCATAGGCCTGAAAGCGCTCGAAAAGTCCACTTCCAGATACTACAAAAAGACTGTTTCAAACCTACTCTATGAAAGGGAATGTTCAGCTCTGTGACTTGAATGCAGATATCACAAAGTAGTTTCTGACAGCCCTTCTGTCTAGATTTTAGATGAAGATATTCCCGTTTCCAACGAAATCATCACAGTTATCCAAATATCCACTTATAGATTCTACAAAAACAGTGTTTCCACACTGCTGTATCCAAAGAAAGGTTCAACTCTGTTAGTTGAGGACACACATCACAAAGAAGTTTCTGAGAATGCTTCTGTCTAGATTTTATATGAAGATATTCCCGTTTCCAATGAAATCTTCACAGTTATGCAAATATCCACTTGAAGATTCTACAAAAAGAGTGTTTCCAAACTGCTGTAGCAAAAGAAATGTTGAACTCTGTTAGTTGAGGACAAACATCACAAAGAAGTTTCTGAGAATGCTTCTGTCTAGATTTTAGATGGAGATATTCCCGTTTCCAACGAAATCATCACAGTTAAACAAATATCCACTTGCAGATTCTACAAAAAGAGTGTTTCCAAACTGCTCTATCCAAAGAAAGGTTCAACTCTGTTAGTTGAGGACACACATCACAAAGAAGTTTCTGAGAATGCTTCTGTCTAGATTTTAAATGAAGATATTCCCATTTCCAACGAAATCCTCAGAGCTGTCCCAATATCCACTTACAGATTCTACAAAAAGAGTGTTTCCAAACTGCTGTATCAAAAGAAATGTTCAACTCTGTTTGTGGAGGACACACATCACAAAGAAGTTTCTGAGAATGCTTCTGTCTAGATTTTACATGAAGATATTCCCGTTTCCTATGAAATCTTCACAGCTTTCCAAATATCCACTTGCAGATTCTACAAAAAGAGTGTTTCCAAACTGCTGTATCCAAAGAAAGGTTCATCTCTGTTAGTTGAGGACACACATCACAAAGAAGTTTCTGAGAATGCTTCTGTCTAGATTTTAAACGAAGATATTGCCGTTTCCAACGAAATCGTTAGGACTATCTAGATATCCAATTACACATTCCACAAAAAGAGTGTTTCCAAACTGCTCTATCAAAAGAAAGGTGCAACTCTGTTAGTTGAGGACACTCATCACAAAGACGTTTCTGAGAATGCTTCTGTCTAGATTTTATATGAAGATATTCCCGTTTCCAACGAAATCTTCATGGTTATCCAAACATCGACTTCCAGATTATACAAAAAGATTGTTTCCAAACTGCTCTATCAAAAGAAAGGTATAATTCTGTTAGTTGAGGACACACATCCCAAATAAGTTTCTGAGGATGCTTCTGTCTAGATTTTATGGGAAGATATTTCGTTTTTTACCATAGGCCCGAAAGCGCTCGAAATGTCCACTTCCAGACACTACAGAAAGAGGGTTTCAAACCTGCTATATGAAAGGGAATGTTCAGCTCTGTGACTTAAATGCAGATATCACAAAGTAGTTTCTGAAAGTGCTTCTGTCTAGATTTCAGATGAAGATATTCCCGTTTCCAATGAAATCATTAGAACTATCTAGATATCCACTTACAGATTCTACAAAAAGAGTGTTTCCAAAGTGCTCTGTCAAAAGAAAGGTTCAACTCTGTTAGTTGAGGACACTCCTCACAAAGAAGTTTCTGAGAATGCTTCTGTCTAGATTTTATATGAAGATATTCCCGTTTCCAACGAAATCTTCACAGTTATCCAAATATCCACTTGAAGATTCTACAAAAAGAGTGTTTCCAAACTGCTGTAGCAAGAGTAATTTTGCGCTCTGTTAGTTGAGGACACACATCACAAAGAAGTTTCTGAGAATGCTTCTGTCTAGGTTTTATACGAAGATATTACCGTTTCCAACGAAATCTTCACAGTTATCCAAATATCCACTTGCAGAATCTACAAAAAGAGTGTTTCCAAACTGCTATATCAAAAGAAAGGATCAACTCTGTTAGTTGAGGAAACACATCCCAAATAAGTTTCTGAGAATGCTTCTGTCTAGATTTTATGGGATGATATTTCCTTTTTCACCATAGGCCTGAAATCGCTCGAAATGTCCACTTCCAGATACTACAGAAAGACTGTTTCAAACCTACTCTATGAATGGAAATGTTCAGCTCTGTGACTTGAATGCAGATATCACAAAGTAGTTTCAGACAGCGCTTCTGTCTAGATTTTAGATGAAGGTATTCCCGTTTCCAACGAAATCATCACAGTTATCCAAATATCCACTTACATATTCTACAAAAAGAGTGTTTCCAAACTGCTCTATCCAAAGAAAGGTTCAACTCTGTTAGTTGAGGACACACATCACAAAGAAGTTTCTGAGAATGCTTCTGTCTAGATTTTAAATGAAGATATTCCCATTTCCAATGAAATCCTCATAGCAAACCCATTATAAACTTACAGATTCTACAAAAAGAGTGATTCCAAATTGCTGTATCAAAAGAAAGGTTGAACTCTGTTAGTTCAGGACACACATCACAAAGAAGTTTCTGAGAATGCTTCTGTCAAGATTTTATATGAAGATATTACCGTTTCCAACGAAATCTTCACAGTTATCCAAATATCCACTTGCAGATTCTACAAAAAGAGTGTTTCCAAACTGCTATATCAAAAGAAATGATCAAGTCTGTTAGTGGAGTAAACTCATCCTAAATAAGTTTCTTAGAATGCTTCTGTCTAGATTTTATGGGATGATACTTCCTTTTTCACCATAGGCCTGAAAGCGCTCGAAATGTCCACTTCCAGATACTACAGAAAGACTGTTTCAAACCTACTCTATGAAAGGGAATGTTCAGCTCTGTGACTTGAATGCAGATATCACAAAGTAGTTTCTGACAGCCCTTCTGTCTAGATTTTAGATGAAGATATTCCCGTTTCCAACGAAATCATCACAGTTATCCAAATATCCACTTATAGATTCTACAAAAACAGTGTTTCCACACTGCTGTATACAAAGAAAGGTTCAACTCTGTTACTTGAGGACACACATCACAAAGAAGTTTCTGAGAATGCTTCTGTCTAGATTTTATATGAAGATATTCCCGTTTCCAATGAAATCTTCACAGTTATGCAAATATCCACTTGAAGATTCTACAAAAAGAGTGTTTCCAAACTGCTGTAGCAAAAGAAATGTTGAACTCTGTTAGTTGAGGACAAACATCACAAAGAAGTTTCTGAGAATGCTTCTGTCTAGATTTTAGATGGAGATATTCCCGTTTCCAACGAAATCATCACAGTTAAACAAATATCCACTTGCAGATTCTACAAAAAGAGTGTTTCCAAACTGCTCTATCCAAAGAAAGGTTCAACTCTGTTAGTTGAGGACACACATCACAAAGAAGTTTCTGAGAATGCTTCTGTCTAGATTTTAAATGAAGATATTCCCATTTCCAACGAAATCCTCAGAGCTGTCCCAATATCCACTTACAGATTCTACAAAAAGAGTGTTTCCAAACTGCTGTATCAAAAGAAATGTTCAACTCTGTTTGTGGAGGACACACATCACAAAGAAGTTTCTGAGAATGCTTCTGTCTAGATTTTACATGAAGATATTCCCGTTTCCTATGAAATCTTCACAGCTTTCCAAATATCCACTTGCAGATTCTACAAAAAGAGTGTTTCCAAACTGCTGTATCCAAAGAAAGGTTCATCTCTGTTAGTTGAGGACACACATCACAAAGAAGTTTCTGAGAATGCTTCTGTCTAGATTTTAAACGAAGATATTGCCGTTTCCAACGAAATCGTTAGGACTATCTAGATATCCAATTACACATTCCACAAAAAGAGTGTTTCCAAACTGCTCTATCAAAAGAAAGGTGCAACTCTGTTAGTTGAGGACACTCATCACAAAGACGTTTCTGAGAATGCTTCTGTCTAGATTTTATATGAAGATATTCCCGTTTCCAACGAAATCTTCATGGTTATCCAAACATCGACTTCCAGATTATACAAAAAGATTGTTTCCAAACTGCTCTATCAAAAGAAAGGTATAATTCTGTTAGTTGAGGACACACATCCCAAATAAGTTTCTGAGGATGCTTCTGTCTAGATTTTATGGGAAGATATTTCGTTTTTTACCATAGGCCCGAAAGCGCTCGAAATGTCCACTTCCAGACACTACAGAAAGAGGGTTTCAAACCTGCTATATGAAAGGGAATGTTCAGCTCTGTGACTTAAATGCAGATATCACAAAGTAGTTTCTGAAAGTGCTTCTGTCTAGATTTCAGATGAAGATATTCCCGTTTCCAATGAAATCATTAGAACTATCTAGATATCCACTTACAGATTCTACAAAAAGAGTGTTTCCAAAGTGCTCTGTCAAAAGAAAGGTTCAACTCTGTTAGTTGAGGACACTCCTCACAAAGAAGTTTCTGAGAATGCTTCTGTCTAGATTTTATATGAAGATATTCCCGTTTCCAACGAAATCTTCACAGTTATCCAAATATCCACTTGAAGATTCTACAAAAAGAGTGTTTCCAAACTGCTGTAGCAAGAGTAATTTTGCGCTCTGTTAGTTGAGGACACACATCACAAAGAAGTTTCTGAGAATGCTTCTGTCTAGGTTTTATACGAATATATTACCGTTTCCAACGAAATCTTCACAGTTATCCAAATATCCACTTGCAGAATCTACAAAAAGAGTGTTTCCAAACTGCTATATCAAAAGAAAGGATCAACTCTGTTAGTTGAGGAAACACATCCCAAATAAGTTTCTGAGAATGCTTCTGTCTAGATTTTATGGGATGATATTTCCTTTTTCACCATAGGCCAGAAATCGCTCGAAATGTCAACTTCCAGATACTACAGAAAGACTGTTTCAAACCTACTCTATGAATGGAAATGTTCAGCTCTGTGACTTGAATGCAGATATCGCAAAGTAGTTTCAGACAGCGCTTCTGTCTAGATTTTAGATGAAGGTATTCCCGTTTCCAACGAAATCATCACAGTTATCCAAATATCCACTTACATATTCTACAAAAAGAGTGTTTCCAAACTGCTCTATCCAAAGAAAGGTTCAACTCTGTTAGTTGAGGACACACATCACAAAGAAGTTTCTGAGAATGCTTCTGTCTAGATTTTAAATGAAGATATTCCCATTTCCAATGAAATCCTCATAGCAAACCCATTATAAACTTACAGATTCTACAAAAAGAGTGATTCCAAATTGCTGTATCAAAAGAAAGGTTGAACTCTGTTAGTTCAGGACACACATCACAAAGAAGTTTCTGAGAATGCTTCTGTCAAGATTTTATATGAAGATATTACCGTTTCCAACGAAATCTTCACAGTTATCCAAATATCCACTTGCAGATTCTACAAAAAGAGTGTTTCCAAACTGCTGTAGCAAAAGAAATGTTGAACTCTGTTAGTTGAGGACAAACATCACAAAGAAGTTTCTGAGAATGCTTCTGTCTAGATTTTAGATGAAGATATTCCCGTTTCCAACGAAATCCTCAGAGCTCTCCCAATATCCACTTACAGATTCTACAAAAAGAGTGTTTCCAAACTGCTGTAGCAAAAGAAAGGTTCAACTCTGTTAGTTGAGGACACACATCACAAAGAAGTTTCTGAGAATGCTTCTGTCTAGATTTTACATGAAGATATTCCCGTTTCCTATGAAATCTTCACAGCTTTCCAAATATCCACTTGCAGATTCTACAAAAAGAGTGTTTCCAAACTGCTCTATCCAAAGAAAGGTTCAACTCTCTTAGTTGAGGACACACATCCCAAATAAGTTTCTGAGAAATCTTCTGTCTCGTTTTTATGGGAGGATACTTCCTTTTTCATCGTAGGCCTGAAAGCGCTCGAAATGTCCACTTGCAGATACTGCAGAAAGAGTGTTTCAAACCTGCTCTATGAAACGGAATGTTCAGCTCTGAGGCTTGAATGCAGATATCACAAAGTAGTTTCTGACAGTGCTTTTGTCTAGATTTCAGAAGAAGATATTCCCGTTTCCAATGAAATCGTTAGAACTATCTTGATATCCACATACAGATTCTACAAAAAGAGTGTTTCCAAACTGCTCTAGAAAAAGAAAGGTTCAACTCTGTTAGTTGAGGACACTCATCACAAAGAAGTTTCTGAGAATGCTTCTGTCTAGATTTTATATGAAGATATTCCCGTTTCCAACGAAATCTTCACAGTTATCCAAACATCGACTTGCAGATTCTACAAAAAGAGTGTTTCCAAACTGCTCTATCAAAAGAAAGTTTCAACTCTGTTAGTTGAGGACACACATCCCAAATAAGTTTCTGAGAACGCTTCTGTGTAGATTTAAAGGGGAGATATTTCGTTTTTCACCATAGGCCCGAATGCGCTCGAAATGTCCACTTCCAGACACTACAGAATGAGGGTTTCCAACCTGCTCTATGAAAGGGAATGTTCACCTCTGTGACTTGAATGCAGATATCACAAAGTAGTTTCTGACAGTGCTTCTGTCTAGAATTTAGATGAAGATATTCCCGTTTCCAACGAAATCCTTAGGACTATCTAGATATCCAATTACAGATTCCACAAAAAGAGTGTTTCCAAACTGCTCTATAAAAAGAAAGGTTCAACTCTGTAAGTTGAGGACACTCATCACAAAGAAGTTTCTGAGAATGCTTTTGTAAAGGTTTTATATGAAGATATTCCCGTTTCCTATGAAATCTTCACAGTTATCCAAATATCCACTTGAAGATTCTACCAAAAGAGTGTTTCCAAACTGCTGTAGCAAAAGAAATGTTGAACTCTGTTAGTTGAGGACAAATATCACAAAGAAGTTTCTGAGAATGCTTCTGTCAAGATTTTATATGAAGATATTACCGTTTCCAACGAAATCTTTACAGTTATCCAAATATCCACTTGCAGATTCTACAAAAAGAGTGTTTCCAAACTGCTATATCAAAAGAAATGATCAAGTCTGTTAGTGGAGTAAACTCATCCCAAATATGTTTCTTAGAATGCTTTTGTCTAGATTTTATGGGATGATATTTCCTTTTTCACCATAGGCCTGAAAGCGCTCGAAAAGTCCACTTCCAGATACTACAAAAAGACTGTTTCAAACCTACTCTATGAAAGGGAATGTTCAGCTCTGTGACTTGAATGCAGATATCACAAAGTAGTTTCTGACAGCCCTTCTGTCTAGATTTTAGATGAAGATATTCCAGTTTCCAACGAAATCATCACAGTTATCCAAATATCCACTTACAGATTCTAAAAAAAACAGTTTCCAAACTGCTGTATCCAAAGGAAGGTTCAACTCTGTTAGTTGAGGAAACACATCACAAAGAAGTTTCTGAGAATGCTTCTGTCTAGATTTTATGGGATGATATTTCCTTTTTCACCATAGGCCAGAAATCGCTCGAAATGTCAACTTCCAGATACTACAGAAAGACTGTTTCAAACCTACTCTATGAATGGAAATGTTCAGCTCTGTGACTTGAATGCAGATATCGCAAAGTAGTTTCAGACAGCGCTTCTGTCTAGATTTTAGATGAAGGTATTCCCGTTTCCAACGAAATCATCACAGTTATCCAAATATCCACTTACATATTCTACAAAAAGAGTGTTTCCAAACTGCTCTATCCAAAGAAAGGTTCAACTCTGTTAGTTGAGGACACACATCACAAAGAAGTTTCTGAGAATGCTTCTGTCTAGATTTTAAATGAAGATATTCCCATTTCCAATGAAATCCTCATAGCAAACCCATTATAAACTTACAGATTCTACAAAAAGAGTGATTCCAAATTGCTGTATCAAAAGAAAGGTTGAACTCTGTTAGTTCAGGACACACATCACAAAGAAGTTTCTGAGAATGCTTCTGTCAAGATTTTATATGAAGATATTACCGTTTCCAACGAAATCTTCACAGTTATCCAAATATCCACTTGCAGATTCTACAAAAAGAGTGTTTCCAAACTGCTGTAGCAAAAGAAATGTTGAACTCTGTTAGTTGAGGACAAACATCACAAAGAAGTTTCTGAGAATGCTTCTGTCTAGATTTTAGATGAAGATATTCCCGTTTCCAACGAAATCCTCAGAGCTCTCCCAATATCCACTTACAGATTCTACAAAAAGAGTGTTTCCAAACTGCTGTAGCAAAAGAAAGGTTCAACTCTGTTAGTTGAGGACACACATCACAAAGAAGTTTCTGAGAATGCTTCTGTCTAGATTTTACATGAAGATATTCCCGTTTCCTATGAAATCTTCACAGCTTTCCAAATATCCACTTGCAGATTCTACAAAAAGAGTGTTTCCAAACTGCTCTATCCAAAGAAAGGTTCAACTCTCTTAGTTGAGGACACACATCCCAAATAAGTTTCTGAGAAATCTTCTGTCTCGTTTTTATGGGAGGATACTTCCTTTTTCATCGTAGGCCTGAAAGCGCTCGAAATGTCCACTTGCAGATACTGCAGAAAGAGTGTTTCAAACCTGCTCTATGAAACGGAATGTTCAGCTCTGAGGCTTGAATGCAGATATCACAAAGTAGTTTCTGACAGTGCTTTTGTCTAGATTTCAGAAGAAGATATTCCCGTTTCCAATGAAATCGTTAGAACTATCTTGATATCCACATACAGATTCTACAAAAAGAGTGTTTCCAAACTGCTCTAGAAAAAGAAAGGTTCAACTCTGTTAGTTGAGGACACTCATCACAAAGAAGTTTCTGAGAATGCTTCTGTCTAGATTTTATATGAAGATATTCCCGTTTCCAACGAAATCTTCACAGTTATCAAAACATCGACTTGCAGATTCTACAAAAAGAGTGTTTCCAAACTGCTCTATCAAAAGAAAGTTTCAACTCTGTTAGTTGAGGACACACATCCCAAATAAGTTTCTGAGAACGCTTCTGTGTAGATTTAAAGGGGAGATATTTCGTTTTTCACCATAGGCCCGAATGCGCTCGAAATGTCCACTTCCAGACACTACAGAATGAGGGTTTCCAACCTGCTCTATGAAAGGGAATGTTCACCTCTGTGACTTGAATGCAGATATCACAAAGTAGTTTCTGACAGTGCTTCTGTCTAGAATTTAGATGAAGATATTCCCGTTTCCAACGAAATCCTTAGGACTATCTAGATATCCAATTACAGATTCCACAAAAAGAGTGTTTCCAAACTGCTCTATAAAAAGAAAGGTTCAACTCTGTAAGTTGAGGACACTCATCACAAAGAAGTTTCTGAGAATGCTTTTGTAAAGGTTTTATATGAAGATATTCCCGTTTCCTATGAAATCTTCACAGTTATCCAAATATCCACTTGAAGATTCTACCAAAAGAGTGTTTCCAAACTGCTGTAGCAAAAGAAATGTTGAACTCTGTTAGTTGAGGACAAATATCACAAAGAAGTTTCTGAGAATGCTTCTGTCAAGATTTTATATGAAGATATTACCGTTTCCAACGAAATCTTTACAGTTATCCAAATATCCACTTGCAGATTCTACAAAAAGAGTGTTTCCAAACTGCTATATCAAAAGAAATGATCAAGTCTGTTAGTGGAGTAAACTCATCCCAAATATGTTTCTTAGAATGCTTTTGTCTAGATTTTATGGGATGATATTTCCTTTTTCACCATAGGCCTGAAAGCGCTCGAAAAGTCCACTTCCAGATACTACAAAAAGACTGTTTCAAACCTACTCTATGAAAGGGAATGTTCAGCTCTGTGACTTGAATGCAGATATCACAAAGTAGTTTCTGACAGCCCTTCTGTCTAGATTTTAGATGAAGATATTCCAGTTTCCAACGAAATCATCACAGTTATCCAAATATCCACTTACAGATTCTAAAAAAAACAGTTTCCAAACTGCTGTATCCAAAGGAAGGTTCAACTCTGTTAGTTGAGGAAACACATCACAAAGAAGTTTCTGAGAATGCTTCTGTCTAGATTTTATATGAAGATATTCCCGTTTCCAATGAAATCTTCACAGTTAGGCAAATATCCACTTGAAGATTCTACAAAAAGAGTGTTTCCAAACTGCTGTAGCAAAAGAAATGTTGAACTCTGTTAGTTGAGGACAAACATCACAAAGAAGTTTCTGAGAATGCTTCTGTCTAGATTTTAGATGAAGATATTCCCGTTTCCAACGAAATCCTCAGAGCTCTCCCAATATCCACTTACAGATTCTACAAAAAGAGTGTTTCCAAACTGCTGTAGCAAAAGAAAGGTTCAACTCTGTTAGTTGAGGACACACATCACAAAGAAGTTTCTGAGA
This sequence comes from Gorilla gorilla gorilla, assembly GCF_029281585.2. Classification (NCBI taxonomy): domain Eukaryota; kingdom Metazoa; phylum Chordata; class Mammalia; order Primates; family Hominidae; genus Gorilla; species Gorilla gorilla. Next base: position 20,607,892 of record NC_073237.2, read on the forward strand.
ATGCTTCTGTCTAGATTTTACATGAAGATATTCCCGTTTCCTATGAAATCTTCACAGCTTTCCAAATATCCACTTGCAGATTCTACAAAAAGAGTGTTTCCAAACTGCTGTATCAAAAGAAAGGTTCAACTCTCTTAGTTGAGGACACACATCCCAAATAAGTTTCTGAGAAATCTTCTGTCTCGTTTTTATGGGAGGATACTTCCTTTTTCATCGTAGGCCTGAAAGCGCTCGAAATGTCCACTTGCAGATACTGCAGAAAGAGTGTTTCAAACCTGCTCTATGAAACGGAATGTTCAGCTCTGAGGCTTGAATGCAGATATCACAAAGTAGTTTCTGACAGTGCTTTTGTCTAGATTTCAGAAGAAGATATTCCCGTTTCCAATGAAATCGTTAGAACTATCTTGATATCCACATACAGATTCTACAAAAAGAGTGTTTCCAAACTGCTCTACAAAAAGAAAGGTTCAACTCTGTTAGTTGAGGACACTCATCGCAAAGAAGTTTCTGAGAATGCTTCTGTCTAGATTTTATATGAAGATATTCCCGTTTCCAACGAAATCTTCACAGTTATCCAAACATCGACTTGCAGATTCTACAAAAAGAGTGTTTCCAAACTGCTCTATCAAAAGAAAGTTTCAACTCTGTTAGTTGAGGACACACATCCCAAATAAGTTTCTGAGAACGCTTCTGTGTAGATTTAAAGGGGAGATATTTCGTTTTTCACCATAGGCCCGAATGCGCTCGAAATGTCCACTTCCAGACACTACAGAATGAGGGTTTCCAACCTGCTCTATGAAAGGGAATGTTCACCTCTGTGACTTGAATGCAGATATCACAAAGTAGTTTCTGACAGTGCTTCTGTCTAGAATTTAGATGAAGATATTCCCGTTTCCAACGAAATCCTTAGGACTATCTAGATATCCACTTACAGATTCTACAAAAAGAGTGTTTCCAAAGTGCTCTGTCAAAAGAAAGGTTCAACTCTGTTAGTTGAGGACACTCCTCACAAAGAAGTTTCTGAGAATGCTTCTGTCTAGATTTTATATGAAGATATTCCCGTTTCCAACGAAATCTTCACAGTTATCCAAATATCCACTTGAAGATTCTACAAAAAGAGTGTTTCCAAACTGCTGTAGCAAGAGTAATTTTGCGCTCTGTTAGTTGAGGACACACATCACAAAGAAGTTTCTGAGAATGCTTCTGTCTAGGTTTTATACGAAGATATTACCGTTTCCAACGAAATCTTCACAGTTATCCAAATATCCACTTGCAGAATCTACAAAAAGAGTGTTTCCAAACTGCTATATCAAAAGAAAGGATCAACTCTGTTAGTTGAGGAAACACATCCCAAATAAGTTTCTGAGAACGCTTCTGTCTAGATTTTATGGGATGATATTTCCTTTTTCACCATAGGCCTGAAATCGCTCGAAATGTCCACTTCCAGATACTACAGAAAGACTGTTTCAAACCTACTCTATGAATGGAAATGTTCAGCTCTGTGACTTGAATGCAGATATCGCAAAGTAGTTTCAGACAGCGCTTCTGTCTAGATTTTAGATGAAGGTATTCCCGTTTCCAACGAAATCATCACAGTTATCCAAATATCCACTTACATATTCTACAAAAAGAGTGTTTCCAAACTGCTCTATCCAAAGAAAGGTTCAACTCTGTTAGTTGAGGACACACATCACAAAGAAGTTTCTGAGAATGCTTCTGTCTAGATTTTAAATGAAGATATTCCCATTTCCAATGAAATCCTCATAGCAAACCCATTATAAACTTACAGATTCTACAAAAAGAGTGATTCCAAATTGCTGTATCAAAAGAAAGGTTGAACTCTGTTAGTTCAGGACACACATCACAAAGAAGTTTCTGAGAATGCTTCTGTCAAGATTTTATATGAAGATATTACCGTTTCCAACGAAATCTTCACAGTTATCCAAATATCCACTTGCAGATTCTACAAAAAGAGTGTTTCCAAACTGCTATATCAAAAGAAATGATCAAGTCTGTTAGTGGAGTAAACTCATCCTAAATAAGTTTCTTAGAATGCTTCTGTCTAGATTTTATGGGATGATACTTCCTTTTTCACCATAGGCCTGAAAGCGCTCGAAATGTCCACTTCCAGATACTACAGAAAGACTGTTTCAAACCTACTCTATGAAAGGGAATGTTCAGCTCTGTGACTTGAATGCAGATATCACAAAGTAGTTTCTGACAGCCCTTCTGTCTAGATTTTAGATGAAGATATTCCCGTTTCCAACGAAATCATCACAGTTATCCAAATATCCACTTACAGATTCTACAAAAACAGTTTCCAAACTGCTGTATCCAAAGAAAGGTTCAACTCTGTTAGTTGAGGAAACACATCACAAAGAAGTTTCTGAGAATGCTTCTGTCTAGATTTTATATGAAGATATTCCCGTTTCCAATGAAATCTTCACAGTTAGGCAAATATCCACTTGAAGATTCTACAAAAAGAGTGTTTCCAAACTGCTGTAGCAAAAGAAATGTTGAACTCTGTTAGTTGAGGACAAACATCACAAAGAAGTTTCTGAGAATGCTTCTGTCTAGATTTTAGATGAAGATATTCCCGTTTCCAACGAAATCCTCAGAGCTCTCCCAATATCCACTTACAGATTCTACAAAAAGAGTGTTTCCAAACTGCTGTAGCAAAAGAAAGGTTCAACTCTGTTAGTTGAGGACACACATCACAAAGAAGTTTCTGAGAATGCTTCTGTCTAGATTTTACATGAAGATATTCCCGTTTCCTATGAAATCTTCACAGCTTTCCAAATATCCACTTGCAGATTCTACAAAAAGAGTGTTTCCAAACTGCTGTATCAAAAGAAAGGTTCAACTCTCTTAGTTGAGGACACACATCCCAAATAAGTTTCTGAGAAATCTTCTGTCTCGTTTTTATGGGAGGATACTTCCTTTTTCATCGTAGGCCTGAAAGCGCTCGAAATGTCCACTTGCAGATACTGCAGAAAGAGTGTTTCAAACCTGCTCTATGAAACGGAATGTTCAGCTCTGAGGCTTGAATGCAGATATCACAAAGTAGTTTCTGACAGTGCTTTTGTCTAGATTTCAGAAGAAGATATTCCCGTTTCCAATGAAATCGTTAGAACTATCTTGATATCCACATACAGATTCTACAAAAAGAGTGTTTCCAAACTGCTCTAGAAAAAGAAAGGTTCAACTCTGTTAGTTGAGGACACTCATCACAAAGAAGTTTCTGAGAATGCTTCTGTCTAGATTTTATATGAAGATATTCCCGTTTCCAACGAAATCTTCACAGTTATCCAAACATCGACTTGCAGATTCTACAAAAAGAGTGTTTCCAAACTGCTCTATCAAAAGAAAGTTTCAACTCTGTTAGTTGAGGACACACATCCCAAATAAGTTTCAGAGAACGCTTCTGTGTAGATTTAAAGGGGAGATATTTCGTTTTTCACCATAGGCCCGAATGCGCTCGAAATGTCCACTTCCAGACACTACAGAATGAGGGTTTCCAACCTGCTCTATGAAAGGGAATGTTCACCTCTGTGACTTGAATGCAGATATCACAAAGTAGTTTCTGACAGTGCTTCTGTCTAGAATTTAGATGAAGATATTCCCGTTTCCAACGAAATCCTTAGGACTATCTAGATATCCAATTACAGATTCCACAAAAAGAGTGTTTCCAAACTGCTCTATTGAAAGAAAGGTTCAACTCTGTAAGTTGAGGACACTCATCACAAAGAAGTTTCTGAGAATGCTTTTGTAAAGGTTTTATATGAAGATATTCCCGTTTCCTATGAAATCTTCACAGTTATCCAAATATCCACTTGAAGATTCTACCAAAAGAGTGTTTCCAAACTGCTGTAGCAAAAGAAATGTTGAACTCTGTTAGTTGAGGACAAACATCACAAAGAAGTTTCTGAGAATGCTTCTGTCAAGATTTTATATGAAGATATTACCGTTTCCAACGAAATCTTTACAGTTATCCAAATATCCACTTGCAGATTCTACAAAAAGAGTGTTTCCAAACTGCTATATCAAAAGAAATGATCAAGTCTGTTAGTGGAGTAAACTCATCCCAAATATGTTTCTTAGAATGCTTTTGTCTAGATTTTATGGGATGATATTTCCTTTTTCACCATAGGCCTGAAAGCGCTCGAAAAGTCCACTTCCAGATACTACAAAAAGACTGTTTCAAACCTACTCTATGAAAGGGAATGTTCAGCTCTGTGACTTGAATGCAGATATCACAAAGTAGTTTCTGACAGCCCTTCTGTCTAGATTTTAGATGAAGATATTCCCGTTTCCAACGAAATCATCACAGTTATCCAAATATCCACTTATAGATTCTACAAAAACAGTGTTTCCACACTGCTGTATCCAAAGAAAGGTTCAACTCTGTTAGTTGAGGACACACATCACAAAGAAGTTTCTGAGAATGCTTCTGTCTAGATTTTATATGAAGATATTCCCGTTTCCAATGAAATCTTCACAGTTATGCAAATATCCACTTGAAGATTCTACCAAAAGAGTGTTTCCAAACTGCTGTAGCAAAAGAAATGTTGAACTCTGTTAGTTGAGGACAAACATCACAAAGAAGTTTCTGAGAATGCTTCTGTCTAGATTTTAGATGGAGATATTCCCGTTTCCAACGAAATCATCACAGTTAAACAAATATCCACTTGCAGATTCTACAAAAAGAGTGTTTCCAAACTGCTCTATCCAAAGAAAGGTTCAACTCTGTTAGTTGAGGACACACATCACAAAGAAGTTTCTGAGAATGCTTCTGTCTAGATTTTAAATGAAGATATTCCCATTTCCAACGAAATCCTCAGAGCTGTCCCAATATCCACTTACAGATTCTACAAAAAGAGTGTTTCCAAACTGCTGTATCAAAAGAAATGTTCAACTCTGTTTGTGGAGGACACACATCACAAAGAAGTTTCTGAGAATGCTTCTGTCTAGATTTTACATGAAGATATTCCCGTTTCCTATGAAATCTTCACAGCTTTCCAAATATCCACTTGCAGATTCTACAAAAAGAGTGTTTCCAAACTGCTGTATCCAAAGAAAGGTTCATCTCTGTTAGTTGAGGACACACATCACAAAGAAGTTTCTGAGAATGCTTCTGTCTAGATTTTAAACGAAGATATTGCCGTTTCCAACGAAATCGTTAGGACTATCTAGATATCCAATTACACATTCCACAAAAAGAGTGTTTCCAAACTGCTCTATCAAAAGAAAGGTGCAACTCTGTTAGTTGAGGACACTCATCACAAAGACGTTTCTGAGAATGCTTCTGTCTAGATTTTATATGAAGATATTCCCGTTTCCAACGAAATCTTCATGGTTATCCAAACATCGACTTCCAGATTATACAAAAAGATTGTTTCCAAACTGCTCTATCAAAAGAAAGGTATAATTCTGTTAGTTGAGGACACACATCCCAAATAAGTTTCTGAGGATGCTTCTGTCTAGATTTTATGGGAAGATATTTCGTTTTTTACCATAGGCCCGAAAGCGCTCGAAATGTCCACTTCCAGACACTACAGAAAGAGGGTTTCAAACCTGCTATATGAAAGGGAATGTTCAGCTCTGTGACTTAAATGCAGATATCACAAAGTAGTTTCTGAAAGTGCTTCTGTCTAGATTTCAGATGAAGATATTCCCGTTTCCAATGAAATCATTAGAACTATCTAGATATCCACTTACAGATTCTACAAAAAGAGTGTTTCCAAAGTGCTCTGTCAAAAGAAAGGTTCAACTCTGTTAGTTGAGGACACTCCTCACAAAGAAGTTTCTGAGAATGCTTCTGTCTAGATTTTATATGAAGATATTCCCGTTTCCAACGAAATCTTCACAGTTATCCAAATATCCACTTGAAGATTCTACAAAAAGAGTGTTTCCAAACTGCTGTAGCAAGAGTAATTTTGCGCTCTGTTAGTTGAGGACACACATCACAAAGAAGTTTCTGAGAATGCTTCTGTCTAGGTTTTATACGAAGATATTACCGTTTCCAACGAAATCTTCACAGTTATCCAAATATCCACTTGCAGAATCTACAAAAAGAGTGTTTCCAAACTGCTATATCAAAAGAAAGGATCAACTCTGTTAGTTGAGGAAACACATCCCAAATAAGTTTCTGAGAATGCTTCTGTCTAGATTTTATGGGATGATATTTCCTTTTTCACCATAGGCCTGAAATCGCTCGAAATGTCCACTTCCAGATACTACAGAAAGACTGTTTCAAACCTACTCTATGAATGGAAATGTTCAGCTCTGTGACTTGAATGCAGATATCGCAAAGTAGTTTCAGACAGCGCTTCTGTCTAGATTTTAGATGAAGGTATTCCCGTTTCCAACGAAATCATCACAGTTATCCAAATATCCACTTACATATTCTACAAAAAGAGTGTTTCCAAACTGCTCTATCCAAAGAAAGGTTCAACTCTGTTAGTTGAGGACACACATCACAAAGAAGTTTCTGAGAATGCTTCTGTCTAGATTTTAAATGAAGATATTCCCATTTCCAATGAAATCCTCATAGCAAACCCATTATAAACTTACAGATTCTACAAAAAGAGTGATTCCAAATTGCTGTATCAAAAGAAAAGTTGAACTCTGTTAGTTCAGGACACACATCACAAAGAAGTTTCTGAGAATGCTTCTGTCTAGATTTTACATGAAGACATTCCCGTTTCCTACGAAATCTTCACAACTTTCCAAATATCCTCTTGCAGATTCTACAAAAAGAGTGTTTCCAAACTGCTGTATCAAAAGAAAGGTTCAGCTCTCTTAGTTGACGACACACATCCCAAATAAGATTCTGAGAAAGCCTCTGTCTCGTTTTTATGGGAAGATACTTCCTTTTTCACCGTAGGCCTGAAAGCGCTCGAAATGTCCACTTCCAGATACTGCAGAAAGAGTTTTTCAAACCTGCTCTATGAAACGGAATGTTCAGCTCTGAGGCTTGAATGCAGATATCACAAAGTAGTTTCTGACAGTGCTTCTGTCTAGATTTTAGAAGAAGATATTCCCGTTTCCAATGAAATCGTTAGAACTATCTTGATATCCACATACAGATTCTACAAAAAGAGTTTTTCCAAACTGCTCTATAAAAAAAAAGGTTCAACTCTGTTAGTTGAGGTCACTCATCACAAAGAAGTTTCTGAGAATGCTTCTGTCTAGATTTTATATGAAGATTTTCCCGTTTCCAATGAAATCTTCACAGTTATCCAAACATCGACTTGCAGATTCTACAAAAAGAGTGTTTCCAAACTGCTCTATCAAAAGAAAGTATCAACTCTGTTAGTTGAGGACACACATGCCAAATAAGTTTCGGAGAATGCTTCTGTGTAGATTTAATGGGGAGATATTTCGTTTTTCACCATAGGCCCGAATGCGCTCGAAATGTCCACTTCCAGACACTACAGAAAGAGGGTTTCCAACCTGCTCTATGAAAGGGAATGTTCAGCTCCGTGAGTTGAATATAGATATCACAAAGTAGTTTCTGACAGTGCTTCTGTCTAGATTTCAGATGAAGATATTCCCGTTTCCCATGAAATCGTTAGAACTATCTAGATATCCACTTACAGATTCTACAAAAAGAGTGTTTCGAAAGTGCTCTGTCAAAAGAAAGGTTCAACTCTGTTAGTTGAGGACACTCATCACGAAGAAGTTTCTGAGAATGCTTTTGTCAAGATTTTATATGAAGATATTCCCGTTTCCTATGAAATCTTCACAGTTATCCAAATATCCACTTGAAGATTCTACAAAAAGAGTGTTTCCAAACTGCTGTAGCAAAAGAAATGTTGAACTCTGTTAGTTGAGGACAAACATCACAAAGAGGTTTCTGAGAGAGCTTCTGTCAAGATTTTATACGAAGATATTACCGTTTCCAACGAAATCTTTACAGTTATCCAAATATCCACTTGCAGATTCTACAAAAAGAGTGTTTCCAAACTGCCATATCAAAAGAAATGATCAAGTCTGTTAGTGGAGTAAACTCATCCCAAATAAGTTTCTTAGAATGCTTTTGTCTAGATTTTATGGGATGATATTTCCTTTTTCACCATAGGCCTGAAAGCGCTCGAAATGTCCACTTCCAGATACTACAGAAAGACTGTTTCAAACCTACTCTATGAAAGGGAATGTTCAGCTCTGTGACTTGAATGCAGATATCACAAAGTAGTTTCTCACAGCCCTTCTGTCTAGATTTTAGATGAAGATATTCCCGTTTCCAACGAAATCATCACAGTTATCCAAATATCCACTTACAGATTCTACAAAAAGAGTGTTTCCACACTGCTGTATCCAAAGAAAGGTTCAACTCTGTTAGTTGAGGACACACATCACAAAGAAGTTTCTGAGAATGCTTCTGTCTAGATTTTATATGAAGATATTCCCGTTTCCAATGAAATCTTCACAGTTATGCAAATATCCACTTGAAGATTCTACAAAAAGAGTGTTTCCAAACTGCTATATCAAAAGAAATGATCAAGTCTGTTAGTGGAGTAAACTCATCCCAAATATGTTTCTTAGAATGCTTTTGTCTAGATTTTATGGGATGATATTTCCTTTTTCACCATAGGCCTGAAAGCGCTCGAAAAGTCCACTTCCAGATACTACAAAAAGACTGTTTCAAACCTACTCTATGAAAGGGAATGTTCAGCTCTGTGACTTGAATGCAGATATCACAAAGTAGTTTCTGACAGCCCTTCTGTCTAGATTTTAGATGAAGATATTCCCGTTTCCAACGAAATCATCACAGTTATCCAAATATCCACTTATAGATTCTACAAAAACAGTGTTTCCACACTGCTGTATCCAAAGAAAGGTTCAACTCTGTTAGTTGAGGACACACATCACAAAGAAGTTTCTGAGAATGCTTCTGTCTAGATTTTATATGAAGATATTCCCGTTTCCAATGAAATCTTCACAGTTATGCAAATATCCACTTGAAGATTCTACAAAAAGAGTGTTTCCAAACTGCTGTAGCAAAAGAAATGTTGAACTCTGTTAGTTGAGGACAAACATCACAAAGAAGTTTCTGAGAATGCTTCTGTCTAGATTTTAGATGGAGATATTCCCGTTTCCAATGAAATCATCACAGTTAAACAAATATCCACTTGCAGATTCTACAAAAAGAGTGTTTCCAAACTGCTCTATCCAAAGAAAGGTTCAACTCTGTTAGTTGAGGACACACATCACAAAGAAGTTTCTGAGAATGCTTCTGTCTAGATTTTAAATGAAGATATTCCCATTTCCAACGAAATCCTCAGAGCTGTCCCAATATCCACTTACAGATTCTACAAAAAGAGTGTTTCCAAACTGCTGTATCAAAAGAAATGTTCAACTCTGTTTGTGGAGGACACACATCACAAAGAAGTTTCTGAGAATGCTTCTGTCTAGATTTTACATGAAGATATTCCCGTTTCCTATGAAATCTTCACAGCTTTCCAAATATCCACTTGCAGATTCTACAAAAAGAGTGTTTCCAAACTGCTCTATCCAAAGAAAGGTTCAACTCTGTTAGTTGAGGACACACATCACAAAGAAGTTTCTGAGAATGCTTCTGTCTAGATTTTAAATGAAGATATTCCCATTTCCAATGAAATCCTCATAGCAAACCCATTATAAACTTACAGATTCTACAAAAGAGTGATTCCAAATTGCTGTATCAAAAGAAAGGTTGAACTCTGTTAGTTCAGGACACACATCACAAAGAAGTTTCTGAGAATGCTTCTGTCTAGATTTTACATGAAGATATTCCCGTTTCCTACGAAATCTTCACAACTTTCCAAATATCCTCTTGCAGATTCTACAAAAAGAGTGTTTCCAAACTGCTGTATCAAAAGAAAGGTTCAGCTCTCTTAGTTGACGACACACATCCCAAATAAGATTCTGAGAAAGCCTCTGTCTCGTTTTAATGGGAAGATACTTCCTTTTTCACCGTAGGCCTGAAAGCTCTCGAAATGTCCACTTCCAGATACTGCAGAAAGAGTTTTTCAAACCTGCTCTATGAAACGGAATGTTCAGCTCTGAGGCTTGAATGCAGATATCACAAAGTAGTTTCTGACAGTGCTTCTGTCTAGATTTTAGAAGAAGATATTCCCGTTTCCAATGAAATCGTTAGAACTATCTTGATATCCACATACAGATTCTACAAAAAGAGTTTTTCCAAACTGCTCTATAAAAAAAAAGGTTCAACTCTGTTAGTTGAGAACACTCATCACAAAGAAGTTTCTGAGAATGCTTCTGTCTAGATTTTATAGGAAGATTTTCCCGTTTCCAATGAAATCTTCACAGTTATCCAAACATCGACTTGCAGATTCTACAAAAAGAGTGTTTCCAAACTGCTCTATCAAAAGAAAGTATCAACTCTGTTAGTTGAGGACACACATGCCAAATAAGTTTCGGAGAATGCTTCTGTGTAGATTTAATGGGGAGATATTTCGTTTTTCACCATAGGCCCGAATGCGCTCGAAATGTCCACTTCCAGACACTACAGAAAGAGGGTTTCCAACCTGCTCTATGAAAGGGAATGTTCAGCTCCGTGAGTTGAATATAGATATCACAAAGTAGTTTCTGACAGTGCTTCTGTCTAGATTTCAGATGAAGATATTCCCGTTTCCAATGAAATCGTTAGAACTATCTAGATATCCACTTACAGATTCTACAAAAAGAGTGTTTCGAAAGTGCTCTGTCAAAAGAAAGGTTCAACTCTGTTAGTTGAGGACACTCATCACGAAGAAGTTTCTGAGAATGCTTTTGTCAAGATTTTATATGAAGATATTCCCGTTTCCTATGAAATCTTCACAGTTATCCAAATATCCACTTGAAGATTCTACAAAAAGAGTGTTTCCAAACTGCTGTAGCAAAAGAAATGTTGAACTCTGTTAGTTGAGGACAAACATCACAAAGAGGTTTCTGAGAGAGCTTCTGTCAAGATTTTATATGAAGATATTACCGTTTCCAACGAAATCTTTACAGTTATCCAAATATCCACTTGCAGATTCTACAAAAAGAGTGTTTCCAAACTGCCATATCAAAAGAAATGATCAAGTCTGTTAGTGGAGTAAACTCATCCCAAATAAGTTTCTTAGAATGCTTTTGTCTAGATTTTATGGGATGATATTTCCTTTTGCACCATAGGCCTGAAAGCGCTCGAAATGTCCACTTCCAGATACTACAGAAAGACTGTTTCAAACCTACTCTATGAAAGGGAATGTTCAGCTCTGTGACTTGAATGCAGATATCACAAAGTAGTTTCTGACAGCCCTTCTGTCTAGATTTTAGATGAATATATTCCCGATTCCAACGAAATCATCACAGTTATCCAAATATCCACTTACAGATTCTACAAAAACAGTGTTTCCAAACTGCTGTATCCAAAGAAAGGTTCAACTCTGTTAGTTGAGGACACACATCACAAAGAAGTTTCTGAGAATGCTTCTGTCTAGATTTTATATGAAGATATTCCCGTTTCCAATGAAATCTTCACAGTTATGCAAATATCCACTTGAAGATTCTACCAAAAGAGTGTTTCCAAACTGCTGTAGCAAAAGAAATGTTGAACTCTGTTAGTTGAGGACAAACATCACAAAGAAGTTTCTGAGAATGCTTCTGTCTAGATTTTAGATGGAGATATTCCCGTTTCCAACGAAATCATCACAGTTAAACAAATATCCACTTGCAGATTCTACAAAAAGAGTGTTTCCAAACTGCTCTATCCAAAGAAAGGTTCAACTCTGTTAGTTGAGGACACACATCACAAAGAAGTTTCTGAGAATGCTTCTGTCTAGATTTTAAATGAAGATATTCCCATTTCCAACGAAATCCTCAGAGCTGTCCCAATATCCACTTACAGATTCTACAAAAAGAGTGTTTCCAAACTGCTGTATCAAAAGAAATGTTCAACTCTGTTTGTGGAGGACACACATCACAAAGAAGTTTCTGAGAATGCTTCTGTCTAGATTTTACGTGAAGATATTCCCGTTTCCTATGAAATCTTCACAGCTTTCCAAATATCCACTTGCAGATTCTACAAAAAGAGTGTTTCCAAACTGCTCTATCCAAAGAAAGGTTCAACTCTGTTAGTTGAGGACACACATCACAAAGAAGTTTCTGAGAATGCTTCTGTCTAGATTTTAAATGAAGATATTCCCATTTCCAATGAAATCCTCATAGCAAACCCATTATAAACTTACAGATTCTACAAAAGAGTGATTCCAAATTGCTGTATCAAAAGAAAGTTTGAACTCTGTTAGTTCAGGACACACATCACAAAGAAGTTTCTGAGAATGCTTCTGTCTAGATTTTACATGAAGACATTCCCGTTTCCTACGAAATCTTCACAACTTTCCAAATATCCTCTTGCAGATTCTACAAAAAGAGTGTTTCCAAACTGCTGTATCAAAAGAAAGGTTCAGCTCTCTTAGTTGACGACACACATCCCAAATAAGATTCTGAGAAAGCCTCTGTCTCGTTTTAATGGGAAGATACTTCCTTTTTCACCGTAGGCCTGAAAGCGCTCGAAATGTCCACTTCCAGATACTGCAGAAAGAGTTTTTCAAACCTGCTCTATGAAACGGAATGTTCAGCTCTGAGGCTTGAATGCAGATATCACAAAGTAGTTTCTGACAGTGCTTCTGTCTAGATTTTAGAAGAAGATATTCCCGTTTCCAATGAAATCGTTAGAACTATCTTGATATCCACATACAGATTCTACAAAAAGAGTTTTTCCAAACTGCTCTATAAAAAAAAAGGTTCAACTCTGTTAGTTGAGGACACTCATCACAAAGAAGTTTCTGAGAATGCTTCTGTCTAGATTTTATAGGAAGATTTTCCCGTTTCCAATGAAATCTTCACAGTTATCCAAACATCGACTTGCAGATTCTACAAAAAGAGTGTTTCCAAACTGCTCTATCAAAAGAAAGTATCAACTCTGTTAGTTGAGGACACACATGCCAAATAAGTTTCGGAGAATGCTTCTGTGTAGATTTAATGGGGAGATATTTCGTTTTTCACCATAGGCCCGAATGCGCTCGAAATGTCCACTTCCAGACACTACAGAAAGAGGGTTTCCAACCTGCTCTATGAAAGGGAATGTTCAGCTCCGTGAGTTGAATATAGATATCACAAAGTAGTTTCTGACAGTGCTTCTGTCTAGATTTCAGATGAAGATATTCCCGTTTCCAATGAAATCGTTAGAACTATCTAGATATCCACTTACAGATTCTACAAAAAGAGTGTTTCGAAAGTGCTCTGTCAAAAGAAAGGTTCAACTCTGTTAGTTGAGGACACTCATCACGAAGAAGTTTCTGAGAATGCTTTTGTCAAGATTTTATATGAAGGTATTCCCGTTTCCAACGAAATCTTCACAGTTATCCAAATATCCACTTGAAGATTCTACAAAAAGAGTGTTTCCAAACTGCTGTAGCAAAAGAAATGTTGAACTCTGTTAGTTGAGGACAAACATCACAAAGAGGTTTCTGAGAGAGCTTCTGTCAAGATTTTATATGAAGATATTACCGTTTCCAATGAAATCTTTACAGTTATCCAAATATCCACTTGCAGATTCTACAAAAAGAGTGTTTCCAAACTGCCATATCAAAAGAAATGATCAAGTCTGTTAGTGGAGTAAACTCATCCCAAATAAGTTTCTTAGAATGCTTTTGTCTAGATTTTATGGGATGATATTTCCTTTTTCACCATAGGCCTGAAAGCGCTCGAAATGTCCACTTCCAGATACTACAGAAAGACTGTTTCAAACCTACTCTATGAAAGGGAATGTTCAGCTCTGTGACTTGAATGCAGATATCACAAAGTAGTTTCTGACAGCCCTTCTGTCTAGATTTTAGATGAATATATTCCCGTTTCCAACGAAATCATCACAGTTATCCAAATATCCACTTACAGATTCTACAAAAACAGTGTTTCCAAACTGCTGTATCCAAAGAAAGGTTCAACTCTGTTAGTTGAGGACACACATCACAAAGAAGTTTCTGAGAATGCTTCTGTCTAGATTTTATATGAAGATATTCCCGTTTCCAATGAAATCTTCACAGTTATGCAAATATCCACTTGAAGATTCTACAAAAAGAGTGTTTCCAAACTGCTGTAGCAAAAGAAATGTTGAACTCTGTTAGTTGAGGACAAACATCACAAAGAAGTTTCTGAGAATGCTTCTGTCTAGATTTTAGATGAAGATATTCCCGTTTCCAACGAAATCATCACAGTTAAACAAATATCCACTTGCAGATTCTACAAAAAGAGTGTTTCCAAACTGCTCTATCCAAAGAAAGGTTCAACTCTGTTAGTTGAGGACACACATCTGAAAGAAGTTTCTGAGAATGCTTCTGTCTAGATTTTAAATGAAGATATTCCCGTTTCCAACGAAATCCTCAGAGCTGTCCCAATATCCACTTACAGATTCTACAAAAAGAGTGTTTCCAAACTGCTGTATCAAAAGAAAGTTTCATCTCTGTTAGTTAAGGACACACATCACAAAGAAGTTTCTGAGAATGCTTCTGTCTAGATTTTACATGAAGATATTCCCGTTTCCTATGAAATCTTCACAGCTTTCCAAATATCCACTTGCAGATTCTACAAAAAGAGTGTTTCCAAACTGCTGTATCAAAAGAAAGTTTCATCTCTGTTAGTTAAGGACACACATCACAAAGAATTTTCTGAGAATGCTTCTGTCTAGATTTTACATGAAGACATTCCCGTTTCCTACGAAATCTTCACAACTTTCCAAATATCCTCTTGCAGATTCTATAAAAAGAGTGTTTCCAAACTGCTGTATCAAAAGAAAGGTTCAGCTCTCTTAGTTGACGACACACATCCCAAATAAGATTCTGAGAAAGCCTCTGTCTCGTTTTAATGGGAAGATACTTCCTATTTCACCGTAGGCCTGAAAGCGCTCGAAATGTCCACTTCCAGATACTGCAGAAAGAGTTTTTCAAACCTGCTCTATGAAACGGAATGTTCAGCTCTGAGGCTTGAATGCAGATATCACAAAGTAGTTTCTGACAGTGCTTCTGTCTAGATTTTAGAAGAAGATATTCCCGTTTCCAATGAAATCGTTAGAACTATCTTGATATCCACATACAGATTCTACAAAAAGAGTTTTTCCAAACTGCTCTATAAAAAAAAAGGTTCAACTCTGTTAGTTGAGGACACTCATCACAAAGAAGTTTCTGAGAATGCTTCTGTCTAGATTTTATAGGAAGATTTTCCCGTTTCCAATGAAATCTTCACAGTTATCCAAACATCGACTTGCAGATTCTACAAAAAGAGTGTTTCCAAACTGCTCTATCAAAAGAAAGTATCAACTCTGTTAGTTGAGGACACACATGCCAAATAAGTTTCGGAGAATGCTTCTGTGTAGATTTAATGGGGAGATATTTCGTTTTTCACCATAGGCCCGAATGCGCTCGAAATGTCCACTTCCAGACACTACAGAAAGAGGGTTTCCAACCTGCTCTATGAAAGGGAATGTTCAGCTCCGTGAGTTGAATATAGATATCACAAAGTAGTTTCTGACAGTGCTTCTGTCTAGATTTCAGATGAAGATATTCCCGTTTCCAATGAAATCGTTAGATCTATCTAGATATCCACTTACAGATTCTACAAAAAGAGTGTTTCGAAAGTGCTCTGTCAAAAGAAAGGTTCAACTCTGTTAGTTGAGGACACTCATCACGAAGAAGTTTCTGAGAATGCTTTTGTCAAGATTTTATATGAAGGTATTCCCGTTTCCAACGAAATCTTCACAGTTATCCAAATATCCACTTGAAGATTCTACAAAAAGAGTGTTTCCAAACTGCTGTAGCAAAAGAAATGTTGAACTCTGTTAGTTGAGGACAAACATCACAAAGAGGTTTCTGAGAGAGCTTCTGTCAAGATTTTATATGAAGATATTACCGTTTCCAACGAAATCTTTACAGTTATCCAAATATCCACTTGCAGATTCTACAAAAAGAGTGTTTCCAAACTGCCATATCAAAAGAAATGATCAAGTCTGTTAGTGGAGTAAACTCATCCCAAATAAGTTTCTTAGAATGCTTTTGTCTAGATTTTATGGGATGATATTTCCTTTTTCACCATAGGCCTGAAAGCGCTCGAAATGTCCACTTCCAGATACTACAGAAAGACTGTTTCAAACCTACTCTATGAAAGGGAATGTTCAGCTCTGTGACTTGAATGCAGATATCACAAAGTAGTTTCTGACAGCCCTTCTGTCTAGATTTTAGATGAATATATTCCCGTTTCCAACGAAATCATCACAGTTATCCAAATATCCACTTACAGATTCTACAAAAACAGTGTTTCCAAACTGCTGTATCCAAAGAAAGGTTCAACTCTGTTAGTTGAGGACACACATCACAAAGAAGTTTCTGAGAATGCTTCTGTCTAGATTTTATATGAAGATATTCCCGTTTCCAATGAAATCTTCACAGTTATGCAAATATCCACTTGAAGATTCTACAAAAAGAGTGTTTCCAAACTGCTGTAGCAAAAGAAATGTTGAACTCTGTTAGTTGAGGACAAACATCACAAAGAAGTTTCTGAGAATGCTTCTGTCTAGATTTTAGATGAAGATATTCCCGTTTCCAACGAAATCATCACAGTTAAACAAATATCCACTTGCAGATTCTACAAAAAGAGTGTTTCCAAACTGCTCTATCCAAAGAAAGGTTCAACTCTGTTAATTGAGGACACACATCTGAAAGAAGTTTCTGAGAATGCTTCTGTCTAGATTTTAAATGAAGATATTCCCGTTTCCAACGAAATCCTCAGAGCTGTCCCAATATCCACTTACAGATTCTACAAAAAGAGTGTTTCCAAACTGCTGTATCAAAAGAAAGTTTCATCTCTGTTAGTTAAGGACACACATCACAAAGAAGTTTCTGAGAATGCTTCTGTCTAGATTTTACATGAAGATATTCCCGTTTCCTATGAAATCTTCACAGCTTTCCAAATATCCACTTGCAGATTCTACAAAAAGAGTGTTTCCAAACTGCTGTATCAAAAGAAAGGTTCAACTCTCTTCGTTGAGGATACACATCCCAAATAAGTTTCTGAGAAATCCTCTGTCTCGTTTTTATGGGAAGATACTTCCTTTTTCACCGTAGGCCTGAAAGAGCTCAAAATGTCCACTTGCAGATACTGCAGAAAGAGTGTTTCAAACCTGCTCTATGAAACGGAATGTTCAGCTCTGAGGCTTGAATGCAGATATCACAAAGTAGTTTCTGACAGTGCTTCTGTCTAGATTTCAGAAGAAGATATTCCCGTTTCCAATGAAATCGTTAGAACTATCTTGATATCCACATACAGATTCTACAAAAAGAGTGTTTCCAAACTGCTCTAGAAAAAGAAAGGTTCAACTCTGTTAGTTGAGGACACTCATCACAAAGAAGTTTCTGAGAATGCTTCTGTCTAGATTTTATATGAAGATATTCCCGTTTCCAACGAAATCTTCACAGTTATCCAAACATCGACTTGCAGATTCTACAAAAAGAGTGTTTCCAAACTGCTCTATCAAAAGAAAGTTTCAACTCTGTTAGTTGAGGACACACATCCCAAATAAGTTTCTGAGAACGCTTCTGTGTAGATTTAAAGGGGAGATATTTCGTTTTTCACCATAGGCCCG
This sequence comes from Gorilla gorilla gorilla, assembly GCF_029281585.2. NCBI lineage: Eukaryota > Metazoa > Chordata > Mammalia > Primates > Hominidae > Gorilla > Gorilla gorilla. The sequence continues at coordinate 20,625,554 of NC_073237.2, forward strand.
AATGCGCTAGAAATGTCCACTTCCAGACACTACAGAAAGAGGGTTTCCAACCTGCTCTATGAAAGGGAATGTTCACCTCTGTGACTTGAATGCAGATATCACAAAGTAGTTTCTGACAGTGCTTCTGTCTAGAATTTAGATGAAGATATTCCCGTTTCCAACGAAATCCTTAGGACTATCTAGATATCCAATTACAGATTCCACAAAAAGAGTGTTTCCAAACTGCTCTATAAAAAGAAAGGTTCAACTCTGTAAGTTGAGGACACTCATCACAAAGAAGTTTCTGAGAATGCTTTTGTAAAGGTTTTATATGAAGATATTCCCGTTTCCTATGAAATCTTCACAGTTATCCAAATATCCACTTGAAGATTCTACAAAAAGAGTGTTTCCAAACTGCTGTAGCAAAAGAAATGTTGAACTCTGTTAGTTGAGGACAAACATCACAAAGAAGTTTCTGAGAGAGCTTCTGTCAAGATTTTATATGAAGATATTACCGTTTCCAACGAAATCTTTACAGTTATCCAAATATCCACTTGCAGATTCTACAAAAAGAGTGTTTCCAAACTGCCATATCAAAAGAAATGATCAAGTCTGTTAGTGGAGTAAACTCATCCCAAATATGTTTCTTAGAATGCTTTTGTCTAGATTTTATGGGATGATATTTCCTTTTTCACCATAGGCCTGAAAGCGCTCGAAAAGTCCACTTCCAGATACTACAAAAAGACTGTTTCAAACCTACTCTATGAAAGGGAATGTTCAGCTCTGTGACTTGAATGCAGATATCACAAAGTAGTTTCTGACAGCCCTTCTGTCTAGATTTTAGATGAAGATATTCCCGTTTCCAACGAAATCATCACAGTTATCCAAATATCCACTTATAGATTCTACAAAAACAGTGTTTCCACACTGCTGTATCCAAAGAAAGGTTCAACTCTGTTAGTTGAGGACACACATCACAAAGAAGTTTCTGAGAATGCTTCTGTCTAGATTTTATATGAAGATATTCCCGTTTCCAATGAAATCTTCACAGTTATGCAAATATCCACTTGAAGATTCTACAAAAAGAGTGTTTCCAAACTGCTGTAGCAAAAGAAATGTTGAACTCTGTTAGTTGAGGACAAACATCACAAAGAAGTTTCTGAGAATGCTTCTGTCTAGATTTTAGATGGAGATATTCCCGTTTCCAACGAAATCATCACAGTTAAACAAATATCCACTTGCAGATTCTACAAAAAGAGTGTTTCCAAACTGCTCTATCCAAAGAAAGGTTCAACTCTGTTAGTTGAGGACACACATCACAAAGAAGTTTCTGAGAATGCTTCTGTCTAGATTTTAAATGAAGATATTCCCATTTCCAACGAAATCCTCAGAGCTGTCCCAATATCCACTTACAGATTCTACAAAAAGAGTGTTTCCAAACTGCTGTATCAAAAGAAATGTTCAACTCTGTTTGTGGAGGACACACATCACAAAGAAGTTTCTGAGAATGCTTCTGTCTAGATTTTACATGAAGATATTCCCGTTTCCTATGAAATCTTCACAGCTTTCCAAATATCCACTTGCAGATTCTACAAAAAGAGTGTTTCCAAACTGCTGTATCCAAAGAAAGGTTCATCTCTGTTAGTTGAGGACACACATCACAAAGAAGTTTCTGAGAATGCTTCTGTCTAGATTTTAAACGAAGATATTGCCGTTTCCAACGAAATCGTTAGGACTATCTAGATATCCAATTACACATTCCACAAAAAGAGTGTTTCCAAACTGCTCTATCAAAAGAAAGGTGCAACTCTGTTAGTTGAGGACACTCATCACAAAGACGTTTCTGAGAATGCTTCTGTCTAGGTTTTATATGAAGATATTCCCGTTTCCAACGAAATCTTCATGGTTATCCAAACATCGACTTCCAGATTATACAAAAAGATTGTTTCCAAACTGCTCTATCAAAAGAAAGGTATAATTCTGTTAGTTGAGGACACACATCCCAAATAAGTTTCTGAGGATGCTTCTGTCTAGATTTTATGGGAAGATATTTCGTTTTTTACCATAGGCCTGAAAGCCCTCGAAATGTCCACTTCCAGACACTACAGAAAGAGGGTTTCAAACCTGCTATATGAAAGGGAATGTTCAGCTCTGTGACTTAAATGCAGATATCACAAAGTAGTTTCTGAAAGTGCTTCTGTCTAGATTTCAGATGAAGATATTCCCGTTTCCAATGAAATCATTAGAACTATCTAGATATCCACTTACAGATTCTACAAAAAGAGTGTTTCCAAAGTGCTCTGTCAAAAGAAAGGTTCAACTCTGTTAGTTGAGGACACTCCTCACAAAGAAGTTTCTGAGAATGCTTCTGTCTAGATTTTATATGAAGATATTCCCGTTTCCAACGAAATCTTCACAGTTATCCAAATATCCACTTGAAGATTCTACAAAAAGAGTGTTTCCAAACTGCTGTAGCAAGAGTAATTTTGCGCTCTGTTAGTTGAGGACACACATCACAAAGAAGTTTCTGAGAATGCTTCTGTCTAGGTTTTATACGAAGATATTACCGTTTCCAACGAAATCTTCACAGTTATCCAAATATCCACTTGCAGAATCTACAAAAAGAGTGTTTCCAAACTGCTATATCAAAAGAAAGGATCAACTCTGTTAGTTGAGGAAACACATCCCAAATAAGTTTCTGAGAATGCTTCTGTCTAGATTTTATGGGATGATATTTCCTTTTTCACCATAGGCCTGAAATCGCTCGAAATGTCCACTTCCAGATACTACAGAAAGACTGTTTCAAACCTACTCTATGAATGGAAATGTTCAGCTCTGTGACTTGAATGCAGATATCGCAAAGTAGTTTCAGACAGTGCTTCTGTCTAGATTTTAGATGAAGGTATTCCCGTTTCCAACGAAATCATCACAGTTATCCAAATATCCACTTACATATTCTACAAAAAGAGTGTTTCCAAACTGCTCTATCCAAAGAAAGGTTCAACTCTGTTAGTTGAGGACACACATCACAAAGAAGTTTCTGAGAATGCTTCTGTCTAGATTTTAAATGAAGATATTCCCATTTCCAATGAAATCCTCATAGCAAACCCATTATAAACTTACAGATTCTACAAAAAGAGTGATTCCAAATTGCTGTATCAAAAGAAAGGTTGAACTCTGTTAGTTCAGGACACACATCACAAAGAAGTTTCTGAGAATGCTTCTGTCTAGATTTTACATGAAGACATTCCCGTTTCCTACGAAATCTTCACAACTTTCCAAATATCCTCTTGCAGATTCTACAAAAAGAGTGTTTCCAAACTGCTGTATCAAAAGAAAGGTTCAGCTCTCTTAGTTGACGACACACATCCCAAATAAGATTCTGAGAAAGCCTCTGTCTCGTTTTTATGGGAAGATACTTCCTTTTTCACCGTAGGCCTGAAAGCGCTCGAAATGTCCACTTCCAGATACTGCAGAAAGAGTTTTTCAAACCTGCTCTATGAAACGGAATGTTCAGCTCTGAGGCTTGAATGCAGATATCACAAAGTAGTTTCTGACAGTGCTTCTGTCTAGATTTTAGAAGAAGATATTCCCGTTTCCAATGAAATCGTTAGAACTATCTTGATATCCACATACAGATTCTACAAAAAGAGTTTTTCCAAACTGCTCTATAAAAAAAAAGGTTCAACTCTGTTAGTTGAGGTCACTCATCACAAAGAAGTTTCTGAGAATGCTTCTGTCTAGATTTTATATGAAGATTTTCCCGTTTCCAATGAAATCTTCACAGTTATCCAAACATCGACTGGCAGATTCTACAAAAAGAGTGTTTCCAAACTGCTCTATCAAAAGAAAGTATCAACTCTGTTAGTTGAGGACACACATGCCAAATAAGTTTCGGAGAATGCTTCTGTGTAGATTTAATGGGGAGATATTTCGTTTTTCACCATAGGCCCGAATGCGCTCGAAATGTCCACTTCCAGACACTACAGAAAGAGGGTTTCCAACCTGCTCTATGAAAGGGAATGTTCAGCTCCGTGAGTTGAATATAGATATCACAAAGTAGTTTCTGACAGTGCTTCTGTCTAGATTTCAGATGAAGATATTCCCGTTTCCCATGAAATCGTTAGAACTATCTAGATATCCACTTACAGATTCTACAAAAAGAGTGTTTCGAAAGTGCTCTGTCAAAAGAAAGGTTCAACTCTGTTAGTTGAGGACACTCATCACGAAGAAGTTTCTGAGAATGCTTTTGTCAAGATTTTATATGAAGATATTCCCGTTTCCTATGAAATCTTCACAGTTATCCAAATATCCACTTGAAGATTCTACAAAAAGAGTGTTTCCAAACTGCTATATCAAAAGAAATGATCAAGTCTGTTAGTGGAGTAAACTCATCCCAAATAAGTTTCTTAGAATGCTTTTGTCTAGATTTTATGGGATGATATTTCCTTTTTCACCATAGGCCTGAAAGCGCTCGAAATGTCCACTTCCAGATACTACAGAAAGACTGTTTCAAACCTACTCTATGAAAGGGAATGTTCAGCTCTGTGACTTGAATGCAGATATCACAAAGTAGTTTCTGACAGCCCTTCTGTCTAGATTTTAGATGAAGATATTCCCGTTTCCAACGAAATCATCACAGTTATCCAAATATCCACTTACAGATTCTACAAAAACAGTGTTTCCAAACTGCTGTATCCAAAGAAAGGTTCAACTCTGTTAGTTGAGGACACACATCACAAAGAAGTTTCTGAGAATGCTTCTGTCTAGATTTTATATGAAGATATTCCCGTTTCCAATGAAATCTTCACAGTTATGCAAATATCCACTTGAAGATTCTACCAAAAGAGTGTTTCCAAACTGCTGTAGCAAAAGAAATGTTGAACTCTGTTAGTTGAGGACAAACATCACAAAGAAGTTTCTGAGAATGCTTCTGTCTAGATTTTAGATGAAGATATTCCCGTTTCCAACGAAATCATCACAGTTAAACAAATATCCACTTGCAGATTCTACAAAAAGAGTGTTTCCAAACTGCTCTATCCAAAGAAAGGTTCAACTCTGTTAGTTGAGGACACACATCTGAAAGAAGTTTCTGAGAATGCTTCTGTCTAGATTTTAAATGAAGATATTCCCGTTTCCAACGAAATCCTCAGAGCTGTCCCAATATCCACTTACAGATTCTACAAAAAGAGTGTTTCCAAACTGCTGTATCAAAAGAAAGTTTCATCTCTGTTAGTTAAGGACACACATCACAAAGAAGTTTCTGAGAATGCTTCTGTCTAGATTTTACATGAAGATATTCCCGTTTCCTATGAAATCTTCACAGCTTTCCAAATATCCACTTGCAGATTCTACAAAAAGAGTGTTTCCAAACTGCTGTATCAAAAGAAAGGTTCAACTCTCTTCGTTGAGGATACACATCCCAAATAAGTTTCTGAGAAATCCTCTGTCTCGTTTTTATGGGAAGATACTTCCTTTTTCACCGTAGGCCTGAAAGAGCTCGAAATGTCCACTTGCAGATACTGCAGAAAGAGTGTTTCAAACCTGCTCTATGAAACGGAATGTTCAGCTCTGAGGCTTGAATGCAGATATCACAAAGTAGTTTCTGACAGTGCTTCTGTCTAGATTTCAGAAGAAGATATTCCCGTTTCCAATGAAATCGTTAGAACTATCTTGATATCCACATACAGATTCTACAAAAAGAGTGTTTCCAAACTGCTCTAGAAAAAGAAAGGTTCAACTCTGTTAGTTGAGGACACTCATCACAAAGAAGTTTCTGAGAATGCTTCTGTCTAGATTTTATATGAAGATATTCCCGTTTCCAACGAAATCTTCACAGTTATCCAAACATCGACTTGCAGATTCTACAAAAAGAGTGTTTCCAAACTGCTCTATCAAAAGAAAGTTTCAACTCTGTTAGTTGAGGACACACATCCCAAATAAGTTTCTGAGAACGCTTCTGTGTAGATTTAAAGGGGAGATATTTCGTTTTTCACCATAGGCCCGAATGCGCTCGAAATGTCCACTTCCAGACACTACAGAAAGAGGGTTTCCAACCTGCTCTATGAAAGGGAATGTTCACCTCTGTGACTTGAATGCAGATATCACAAAGTAGTTTCTGACAGTGCTTCTGTCTAGAATTTAGATGAAGATATTCCCGTTTCCAACGAAATCCTTAGGACTATCTAGATATCCAATTACAGATTCCACAAAAAGAGTGTTTCCAAACTGCTCTATAAAAAGAAAGGTTCAACTCTGTAAGTTGAGGACACTCATCACAAAGAAGTTTCTGAGAATGCTTTTGTAAAGGTTTTATATGAAGATATTCCCGTTTCCTATGAAATCTTCACAGTTATCCAAATATCCACTTGAAGATTCTACAAAAAGAGTGTTTCCAAACTGCTGTAGCAAAAGAAATGTTGAACTCTGTTAGTTGAGGACAAACATCACAAAGAAGTTTCTGAGAATGCTTCTGTCAAGATTTTATATGAAGATATTACCGTTTCCAACGAAATCTTTACAGTTATCCAAATATCCACTTGCAGATTCTACAAAAAGAGTGTTTCCAAACTGCTATATCAAAAGAAATGATCAAGTCTGTTAGTGGAGTAAACTCATCCCAAATATGTTTCTTAGAATGCTTTTGTCTAGATTTTATGGGATGATATTTCCTTTTTCACCATAGGCCTGAAAGCGCTCGAAAAGTCCACTTCCAGATACTACAAAAAGACTGTTTCAAACCTACTCTATGAAAGGGAATGTTCAGCTCTGTGACTTGAATGCAGATATCACAAAGTAGTTTCTGACAGCCCTTCTGTCTAGATTTTAGATGAAGATATTCCCGTTTCCAACGAAATCATCACAGTTATCCAAATATCCACTTATAGATTCTACAAAAACAGTGTTTCCACACTGCTGTATCCAAAGAAAGGTTCAACTCTGTTAGTTGAGGACACACATCACAAAGAAGTTTCTGAGAATGCTTCTGTCTAGATTTTATATGAAGATATTCCCGTTTCCAATGAAATCTTCACAGTTATGCAAATATCCACTTGAAGATTCTACAAAAAGAGTGTTTCCAAACTGCTGTAGCAAAAGAAATGTTGAACTCTGTTAGTTGAGGACAAACATCACAAAGAGGTTTCTGAGAGAGCTTCTGTCAAGATTTTATATGAAGATATTACCGTTTCCAACGAAATCTTTACAGTTATCCAAATATCCACTTGCAGATTCTACAAAAAGAGTGTTTCCAAACTGCCATATCAAAAGAAATGATCAAGTCTGTTAGTGGAGTAAACTCATCCCAAATAAGTTTCTTAGAATGCTTTTGTCTAGATTTTATGGGATGATATTTCCTTTTTCACCATAGGCCTGAAAGCGCTCGAAATGTCCACTTCCAGATACTACAGAAAGACTGTTTCAAACCTACTCTATGAAAGGGAATGTTCAGCTCTGTGACTTGAATGCAGATATCACAAAGTAGTTTCTGACAGCCCTTCTGTCTAGATTTTAGATGAAGATATTCCCGTTTCCAACGAAATCATCACAGTTATCCAAATATCCACTTACAGATTCTACAAAAACAGTGTTTCCAAACTGCTGTATCCAAAGAAAGGTTCAACTCTGTTAGTTGAGGACACCCATCACAAAGAAGTTTCTGAGAATGCTTCTGTCTAGATTTTATATGAAGATATTCCCGTTTCCAAAGAAATCTTCACAGTTATGCAAATATCCACTTGAAGATTCTACAAAAAGAGTGTTTCCAAACTGCTGTAGCAAAAGAAATGTTGAACTCTGTTAGTTGAGGACAAACATCACAAAGAAGTTTCTGAGAATGCTTCTGTCTAGATTTTAGATTAAGATATTCCCGTTTCCAACGAAATCATCACAGTTAAACAAATATCCACTTGCAGATTCCACAAAAAGAGTGTTTCCAAACTGCTCTATCCAAAGAAAGGTTCAACTCTGTTAGTTGAGGACACACATCAGAAAGAAGTTTCTGAGAATGCTTCTGTCTAGATTTTAAATGAAGATATTCCCGTTTCCAACGAAATCCTCAGAGCTGTCCCAATATCCACTTACAGATTCTACAAAAAGAGTGTTTCCAAACTGCTGTATCAAAAGAAAGTTTCATCTCTGTTAGTTAAGGACACACATCACAAAGAAGTTTCTGAGAATGCTTCTGTCTAGATTTTACATGAAGATATTCCCGTTTCCTATGAAATCTTCACAGCTTTCCAAATATCCACTTGCAGATTCTACAAAAAGAGTGTTTCCAAACTGCTGTATCAAAAGAAAGGTTCAACTCTCTTAGTTGAGGATACACATCCCAAATAAGTTTCTGAGAAATCCTCTGTCTCGTTTTTGTGGGGAGATACTTCCTTTTTCACCGTAGGCCTGAAAGAGCTCGAAATGTCCACTTGCAGATACTGCAGAAAGAGTGTTTCAAACCTGCTCTATGAAACGGAATGTTCAGCTCTGAGGCTTGAATGCAGATATCACAAAGTAGTTTCTGACAGTGCTTCTGTCTAGATTTCAGAAGAAGATATTCCCGTTTCCAATGAAATCGTTAGAACTATCTTGATATCCACATACAGATTCTACAAAAAGAGTGTTTCCAAACTGCTCTAGAAAAAGAAAGGTTCAACTCTGTAAGTTGAGGACACTCATCGCAAAGAAGTTTCTGAGAATGCTTTTGTAAAGGTTTTATATGAAGATATTCCCGTTTCCTATGAAATCTTCACAGTTATCCAAATATCCACTTGAAGATTCTACAAAAAGAGTGTTTCCAAACTGCTGTAGCAAGAGTAATTTTGCGCTCTGTTAGTTGAGGACACACATCACAAAGAAGTTTCTGAGAATGCTTCTGTCTAGGTTTTATACGAAGATATTACCGTTTCCAACGAAATCTTCACAGTTATCCAAATATCCACTTGCAGAATCTACAAAAAGAGTGTTTCCAAACTGCTATATCAAAAGAAAGGATCAACTCTGTTAGTTGAGGAAACACATCCCAAATAAGTTTCTGAGAATGCTTCTGTCTAGATTTTATGGGATGATATTTCCTTTTTCACCATAGGCCTGAAATCGCTCGAAATGTCCACTTCCAGATACTACAGAAAGACTGTTTCAAACCTACTCTATGAATGGAAATGTTCAGCTCTGTGACTTGAATGCAGATATCGCAAAGTAGTTTCAGACAGTGCTTCTGTCTAGATTTTAGATGAAGGTATTCCCGTTTCCAACGAAATCATCACAGTTATCCAAATATCCACTTACATATTCTACAAAAAGAGTGTTTCCAAACTGCTCTATCCAAAGAAAGGTTCAACTCTGTTAGTTGAGGACACACATCACAAAGAAGTTTCTGAGAATGCTTCTGTCTAGATTTTAAATGAAGATATTCCCATTTCCAATGAAATCCTCATAGCAAACCCATTATAAACTTACAGATTCTACAAAAAGAGTGATTCCAAATTGCTGTATCAAAAGAAAGGTTGAACTCTGTTAGTTCAGGACACACATCACAAAGAAGTTTCTGAGAATGCTTCTGTCTAGATTTTACATGAAGACATTCCCGTTTCCTACGAAATCTTCACAACTTTCCAAATATCCTCTTGCAGATTCTACAAAAAGAGTGTTTCCAAACTGCTGTATCAAAAGAAAGGTTCAGCTCTCTTAGTTGACGACACACATCCCAAATAAGATTCTGAGAAAGCCTCTGTCTCGTTTTTATGGGAAGATACTTCCTTTTTCACCGTAGGCCTGAAAGCGCTCGAAATGTCCACTTCCAGATACTGCAGAAAGAGTTTTTCAAACCTGCTCTATGAAACGGAATGTTCAGCTCTGAGGCTTGAATGCAGATATCACAAAGTAGTTTCTGACAGTGCTTCTGTCTAGATTTTAGAAGAAGATATTCCCGTTTCCAATGAAATCGTTAGAACTATCTTGATATCCACATACAGATTCTACAAAAAGAGTTTTTCCAAACTGCTCTATAAAAAAAAAGGTTCAACTCTGTTAGTTGAGGTCACTCATCACAAAGAAGTTTCTGAGAATGCTTCTGTCTAGATTTTATATGAAGATTTTCCCGTTTCCAATGAAATCTTCACAGTTATCCAAACATCGACTGGCAGATTCTACAAAAAGAGTGTTTCCAAACTGCTCTATCAAAAGAAAGTATCAACTCTGTTAGTTGAGGACACACATGCCAAATAAGTTTCGGAGAATGCTTCTGTGTAGATTTAATGGGGAGATATTTCGTTTTTCACCATAGGCCCGAATGCGCTCGAAATGTCCACTTCCAGACACTACAGAAAGAGGGTTTCCAACCTGCTCTATGAAAGGGAATGTTCAGCTCCGTGAGTTGAATATAGATATCACAAAGTAGTTTCTGACAGTGCTTCTGTCTAGATTTCAGATGAAGATATTCCCGTTTCCCATGAAATCGTTAGAACTATCTAGATATCCACTTACAGATTCTACAAAAAGAGTGTTTCGAAAGTGCTCTGTCAAAAGAAAGGTTCAACTCTGTTAGTTGAGGACACTCATCACGAAGAAGTTTCTGAGAATGCTTTTGTCAAGATTTTATATGAAGATATTCCCGTTTCCTATGAAATCTTCACAGTTATCCAAATATCCACTTGAAGATTCTACAAAAAGAGTGTTTCCAAACTGCTATATCAAAAGAAATGATCAAGTCTGTTAGTGGAGTAAACTCATCCCAAATAAGTTTCTTAGAATGCTTTTGTCTAGATTTTATGGGATGATATTTCCTTTTTCACCATAGGCCTGAAAGCGCTCGAAATGTCCACTTCCAGATACTACAGAAAGACTGTTTCAAACCTACTCTATGAAAGGGAATGTTCAGCTCTGTGACTTGAATGCAGATATCACAAAGTAGTTTCTGACAGCCCTTCTGTCTAGATTTTAGATGAAGATATTCCCGTTTCCAACGAAATCATCACAGTTATCCAAATATCCACTTACAGATTCTACAAAAACAGTGTTTCCAAACTGCTGTATCCAAAGAAAGGTTCAACTCTGTTAGTTGAGGACACACATCACAAAGAAGTTTCTGAGAATGCTTCTGTCTAGATTTTATATGAAGATATTCCCGTTTCCAATGAAATCTTCACAGTTATGCAAATATCCACTTGAAGATTCTACCAAAAGAGTGTTTCCAAACTGCTGTAGCAAAAGAAATGTTGAACTCTGTTAGTTGAGGACAAACATCACAAAGAAGTTTCTGAGAATGCTTCTGTCTAGATTTTAGATGAAGATATTCCCGTTTCCAACGAAATCATCACAGTTAAACAAATATCCACTTGCAGATTCTACAAAAAGAGTGTTTCCAAACTGCTCTATCCAAAGAAAGGTTCAACTCTGTTAGTTGAGGACACACATCTGAAAGAAGTTTCTGAGAATGCTTCTGTCTAGATTTTAAATGAAGATATTCCCGTTTCCAACGAAATCCTCAGAGCTGTCCCAATATCCACTTACAGATTCTACAAAAAGAGTGTTTCCAAACTGCTGTATCAAAAGAAAGTTTCATCTCTGTTAGTTAAGGACACACATCACAAAGAAGTTTCTGAGAATGCTTCTGTCTAGATTTTACATGAAGATATTCCCGTTTCCTATGAAATCTTCACAGCTTTCCAAATATCCACTTGCAGATTCTACAAAAAGAGTGTTTCCAAACTGCTGTATCAAAAGAAAGGTTCAACTCTCTTCGTTGAGGATACACATCCCAAATAAGTTTCTGAGAAATCCTCTGTCTCGTTTTTATGGGAAGATACTTCCTTTTTCACCGTAGGCCTGAAAGAGCTCGAAATGTCCACTTGCAGATACTGCAGAAAGAGTGTTTCAAACCTGCTCTATGAAACGGAATGTTCAGCTCTGAGGCTTGAATGCAGATATCACAAAGTAGTTTCTGACAGTGCTTCTGTCTAGATTTCAGAAGAAGATATTCCCGTTTCCAATGAAATCGTTAGAACTATCTTGATATCCACATACAGATTCTACAAAAAGAGTGTTTCCAAACTGCTCTAGAAAAAGAAAGGTTCAACTCTGTTAGTTGAGGACACTCATCACAAAGAAGTTTCTGAGAATGCTTCTGTCTAGATTTTATATGAAGATATTCCCGTTTCCAACGAAATCTTCACAGTTATCCAAACATCGACTTGCAGATTCTACAAAAAGAGTGTTTCCAAACTGCTCTATCAAAAGAAAGTTTCAACTCTGTTAGTTGAGGACACACATCCCAAATAAGTTTCTGAGAACGCTTCTGTGTAGATTTAAAGGGGAGATATTTCGTTTTTCACCATAGGCCCGAATGCGCTCGAAATGTCCACTTCCAGACACTACAGAAAGAGGGTTTCCAACCTGCTCTATGAAAGGGAATGTTCACCTCTGTGACTTGAATGCAGATATCACAAAGTAGTTTCTGACAGTGCTTCTGTCTAGAATTTAGATGAAGATATTCCCGTTTCCAACGAAATCCTTAGGACTATCTAGATATCCAATTACAGATTCCACAAAAAGAGTGTTTCCAAACTGCTCTATAAAAAGAAAGGTTCAACTCTGTAAGTTGAGGACACTCATCACAAAGAAGTTTCTGAGAATGCTTTTGTAAAGGTTTTATATGAAGATATTCCCGTTTCCTATGAAATCTTCACAGTTATCCAAATATCCACTTGAAGATTCTACAAAAAGAGTGTTTCCAAACTGCTGTAGCAAAAGAAATGTTGAACTCTGTTAGTTGAGGACAAACATCACAAAGAAGTTTCTGAGAATGCTTCTGTCAAGATTTTATATGAAGATATTACCGTTTCCAACGAAATCTTTACAGTTATCCAAATATCCACTTGCAGATTCTACAAAAAGAGTGTTTCCAAACTGCTATATCAAAAGAAATGATCAAGTCTGTTAGTGGAGTAAACTCATCCCAAATATGTTTCTTAGAATGCTTTTGTCTAGATTTTATGGGATGATATTTCCTTTTTCACCATAGGCCTGAAAGCGCTCGAAAAGTCCACTTCCAGATACTACAAAAAGACTGTTTCAAACCTACTCTATGAAAGGGAATGTTCAGCTCTGTGACTTGAATGCAGATATCACAAAGTAGTTTCTGACAGCCCTTCTGTCTAGATTTTAGATGAAGATATTCCCGTTTCCAACGAAATCATCACAGTTATCCAAATATCCACTTATAGATTCTACAAAAACAGTGTTTCCACACTGCTGTATCCAAAGAAAGGTTCAACTCTGTTAGTTGAGGACACACATCACAAAGAAGTTTCTGAGAATGCTTCTGTCTAGATTTTATATGAAGATATTCCCGTTTCCAATGAAATCTTCACAGTTATGCAAATATCCACTTGAAGATTCTACAAAAAGAGTGTTTCCAAACTGCTGTAGCAAAAGAAATGTTGAACTCTGTTAGTTGAGGACAAACATCACAAAGAGGTTTCTGAGAGAGCTTCTGTCAAGATTTTATATGAAGATATTACCGTTTCCAACGAAATCTTTACAGTTATCCAAATATCCACTTGCAGATTCTACAAAAAGAGTGTTTCCAAACTGCCATATCAAAAGAAATGATCAAGTCTGTTAGTGGAGTAAACTCATCCCAAATAAGTTTCTTAGAATGCTTTTGTCTAGATTTTATGGGATGATATTTCCTTTTTCACCATAGGCCTGAAAGCGCTCGAAATGTCCACTTCCAGATACTACAGAAAGACTGTTTCAAACCTACTCTATGAAAGGGAATGTTCAGCTCTGTGACTTGAATGCAGATATCACAAAGTAGTTTCTGACAGCCCTTCTGTCTAGATTTTAGATGAATATATTCCCGTTTCCAACGAAATCATCACAGTTATCCAAATATCCACTTACAGATTCTACAAAAACAGTGTTTCCAAACTGCTGTATCCAAAGAAAGGTTCAACTCTGTTAGTTGAGGACACCCATCACAAAGAAGTTTCTGAGAATGCTTCTGTCTAGATTTTATATGAAGATATTCCCGTTTCCAATGAAATCTTCACAGTTATGCAAATATCCACTTGAAGATTCTACAAAAAGAGTGTTTCCAAACTGCTGTAGCAAAAGAAATGTTGAACTCTGTTAGTTGAGGACAAACATCACAAAGAAGTTTCTGAGAATGCTTCTGTCTAGATTTTAGATTAAGATATTCCCGTTTCCAACGAAATCATCACAGTTAAACAAATATCCACTTGCAGATTCCACAAAAAGAGTGTTTCCAAACTGCTCTATCCAAAGAAAGGTTCAACTCTGTTAGTTGAGGACACACATCAGAAAGAAGTTTCTGAGAATGCTTCTGTCTAGATTTTAAATGAAGATATTCCCGTTTCCAACGAAATCCTCAGAGCTGTCCCAATATCCACTTACAGATTCTACAAAAAGAGTGTTTCCAAACTGCTGTATCAAAAGAAAGTTTCATCTCTGTTAGTTAAGGACACACATCACAAAGAAGTTTCTGAGAATGCTTCTGTCTAGATTTTACATGAAGATATTCCCGTTTCCTATGAAATCTTCACAGCTTTCCAAATATCCACTTGCAGATTCTACAAAAAGAGTGTTTCCAAACTGCTGTATCAAAAGAAAGGTTCAACTCTCTTAGTTGAGGATACACATCCCAAATAAGTTTCTGAGAAATCCTCTGTCTCGTTTTTGTGGGGAGATACTTCCTTTTTCACCGTAGGCCTGAAAGAGCTCGAAATGTCCACTTGCAGATACTGCAGAAAGAGTGTTTCAAACCTGCTCTATGAAACGGAATGTTCAGCTCTGAGGCTTGAATGCAGATATCACAAAGTAGTTTCTGACAGTGCTTCTGTCTAGATTTCAGAAGAAGATATTCCCGTTTCCAATGAAATCGTTAGAACTATCTTGATATCCACATACAGATTCTACAAAAAGAGTGTTTCCAAACTGCTCTAGAAAAAGAAAGGTTCAACTCTGTAAGTTGAGGACACTCATCACAAAGAAGTTTCTGAGAATGCTTTTGTAAAGGTTTTATATGAAGATATTCCCGTTTCCTATGAAATCTTCACAGTTATCCAAATATCCACTTGAAGATTCTACAAAAAGAGTGTTTCCAAACTGCTGTAGCAAGAGTAATTTTGCGCTCTGTTAGTTGAGGACACACATCACAAAGAAGTTTCTGAGAATGCTTCTGTCTAGGTTTTATACGAAGATATTACCGTTTCCAACGAAATCTTCACAGTTATCCAAATATCCACTTGCAGAATCTACAAAAAGAGTGTTTCCAAACTGCTATATCAAAAGAAAGGATCAACTCTGTTAGTTGAGGAAACACATCCCAAATAAGTTTCTGAGAATGCTTCTGTCTAGATTTTATGGGATGATATTTCCTTTTTCACCATAGGCCTGAAATCGCTCGAAATGTCCACTTCCAGATACTACAGAAAGACTGTTTCAAACCTACTCTATGAATGGAAATGTTCAGCTCTGTGACTTGAATGCAGATATCGCAAAGTAGTTTCAGACAGTGCTTCTGTCTAGATTTTAGATGAAGGTATTCCCGTTTCCAACGAAATCATCACAGTTATCCAAATATCCACTTACATATTCTACAAAAAGAGTGTTTCCAAACTGCTCTATCCAAAGAAAGGTTCAACTCTGTTAGTTGAGGACACACATCACAAAGAAGTTTCTGAGAATGCTTCTGTCTAGATTTTAAATGAAGATATTCCCATTTCCAATGAAATCCTCATAGCAAACCCATTTTAAACTTACAGATTCTACAAAAAGAGTGATTCCAAATTGCTGTATCAAAAGAAAGGTTGAACTCTGTTAGTTCAGGACACACATCACAAAGAAGTTTCTGAGAATGCTTCTGTCTAGATTTTACATGAAGACATTCCCGTTTCCTACGAAATCTTCACAACTTTCCAAATATCCTCTTGCAGATTCTACAAAAAGAGTGTTTCCAAACTGCTGTATCAAAAGAAAGGTTCAGCTCTCTTAGTTGACGACACACATCCCAAATAAGATTCTGAGAAAGCCTCTGTCTCGTTTTAATGGGAAGATACTTCCTTTTTCACCGTAGGCCTGAAAGCGCTCGAAATGTCCACTTCCAGATACTGCAGAAAGAGTTTTTCAAACCTGCTCTATGAAACGGAATGTTCAGCTCTGAGGCTTGAATGCAGATATCACAAAGTAGTTTCTGACAGTGCTTCTGTCTAGATTTTAGAAGAAGATATTCCCGTTTCCAATGAAATCGTTAGAACTATCTTGATATCCACATACAGATTCTACAAAAAGAGTTTTTCCAAACTGCTCTATAAAAAAAAAGGTTCAACTCTGTTAGTTGAGGTCACTCATCACAAAGAAGTTTCTGAGAATGCTTCTGTCTAGATTTTATATGAAGATTTTCCCGTTTCCAATGAAATCTTCACAGTTATCCAAACATCGACTTGCAGATTCTACAAAAAGAGTGTTTCCAAACTGCTCTATCAAAAGAAAGTTTCAACTCTGTTAGTTGAGGACACACATCCCAAATAAGTTTCTGAGAACGCTTCTGTGTAGATTTAAAGGGGAGATATTTCGTTTTTCACCATAGGCCCGAATGCGCTCGAAATTTCCACTTCCAGACACTACAGAAAGAGGGTTTCCAACCTGCTCTATGAAAGGGAATGTTCACCTCTGTGACTTGAATGCAGATATCACAAAGTAGTTTCTGACAGTGCTTCTGTATAGAATTTAGATGAAGATATTCCCGTTTCCAACGAAATCCATAGGACTATCTAGATATCCAATTACAGATTCCACAAAAAGAGTGTTTCCAAACTGCTCTATAAAAAGAAAGGTTCAACTCTGTAAGTTGAGGACACTCATCACAAAGAAGTTTCTGAGAATGCTTTTGTAAAGGTTTTATATGAAGATATTTCCGTTTCCTATGAAATCTTCACAGTTATCCAAATATCCACTTGAAGATTCTACAAAAAGAGTGTTTCCAAACTGCTGTAGCAAGAGTAATTTTGCGCTCTGTTAGTTGAGGACACACATCACAAAGAAGTTTCTGAGAATGCTTCTGTCTAGGTTTTATACGAAGATATTACCGTTTCCAACGAAATCTTCACAGTTATCCAAATATCCACTTGCAGAATCTACAAAAAGAGTGTTTCCAAACTGCTATATCAAAAGAAAGGATCAACTCTGTTAGTTGAGGAAACACATCCCAAATAAGTTTCTGAGAATGCTTCTGTCTAGATTTTATGGGATGATATTTCCTTTTTCACCATAGGCCTGAAATCGCTCGAAATGTCCACTTCCAGATACTACAGAAAGACTGTTTCAAACCTACTCTATGAATGGAAATGTTCAGCTCTGTGACTTGAATGCAGATATCGCAAAGTAGTTTCAGACAGTGCTTCTGTCTAGATTTTAGATGAAGGTATTCCCGTTTCCAACGAAATCATCACAGTTATCCAAATATCCACTTACATATTCTACAAAAAGAGTGTTTCCAAACTGCTCTATTCAAAGAAAGGTTCAACTCTGTTAGTTGAGGACACACATCACAAAGAAGTTTCTGAGAATGCTTCTGTCTAGATTTTAAATGAAGATATTCCCATTTCCAATGAAATCCTCATAGCAAACCCATTATAAACTTACAGATTCTACAAAAAGAGTGATTCCAAATTGCTGTATCAAAAGAAAGGTTGAACTCTGTTAGTTCAGGACACACATCACAAAGAAGTTTCTGAGAATGCTTCTGTCTAGATTTTACATGAAGACATTCCCGTTTCCTACGAAATCTTCACAACTTTCCAAATATCCTCTTGCAGATTCTACAAAAAGAGTGTTTCCAAACTGCTGTATCAAAAGAAAGGTTCAGCTCTCTTAGTTGACGACACACATCCCAAATAAGATTCTGAGAAAGCCTCTGTCTCGTTTTTATGGGAAGATACTTCCTTTTTCACCGTAGGCCTGAAAGCGCTCGAAATGTCCACTTCCAGATACTGCAGAAAGAGTTTTTCAAACCTGCTCTATGAAACGGAATGTTCAGCTCTGAGGCTTGAATGCAGATATCACAAAGTAGTTTCTGACAGTGCTTCTGTCTAGATTTTAGAAGAAGATATTCCCGTTTCCAATGAAATCGTTAGAACTATCTTGATATCCACATACAGATTCTACAAAAAGAGTTTTTCCAAACTGCTCTATAAAAAAAAAGGTTCAACTCTGTTAGTTGAGGTCACTCATCACAAAGAAGTTTCTGAGAATGCTTCTGTCTAGATTTTATATGAAGATTTTCCCGTTTCCAATGAAATCTTCACAGTTATCCAAACATCGACTTGCAGATTCTACAAAAAGAGTGTTTCCAAACTGCTCTATCAAAAGAAAGTATCAACTCTGTTAGTTGAGGACACACATGCCAAATAAGTTTCGGAGAATGCTTCTGTGTAGATTTAATGGGGAGATATTTCGTTTTTCACCATAGGCCCGAATGCGCTCGAAATGTCCACTTCCAGACACTACAGAAAGAGGGTTTCCAACCTGCTCTATGAAAGGGAATGTTCAGCTCCGTGAGTTGAATATAGATATCACAAAGTAGTTTCTGACAGTGCTTCTGTCTAGATTTCAGATGAAGATATTCCCGTTTCCCATGAAATCGTTAGAACTATCTAGATATCCACTTACAGATTCTACAAAAAGAGTGTTTCGAAAGTGCTCTGTCAAAAGAAAGGTTCAACTCTGTTAGTTGAGGACACTCATCACGAAGAAGTTTCTGAGAATGCTTTTGTCAAGATTTTATATGAAGATATTCCCGTTTCCAATGAAATCTTCACAGTTATGCAAATATCCACTTGAAGATTCTACAAAAAGAGTGTTTCCAAACTGCTGTAGCAAAAGAAATGTTGAACTCTGTTAGTTGAGGACAAACATCACAAAGAGGTTTCTGAGAGAGCTTCTGTCAAGATTTTATATGAAGATATTACCGTTTCCAACGAAATCTTTACAGTTATCCAAATATCCACTTGCAGATTCTACAAAAAGAGTGTTTCCAAACTGCCATATCAAAAGAAATGATCAAGTCTGTTAGTGGAGTAAACTCATCCCAAATAAGTTTCTTAGAATGCTTTTGTCTAGATTTTATGGGATGATATTTCCTTTTTCACCATAGGCCTGAAAGCGCTCGAAATGTCCACTTCCAGATACTACAGAAAGACTGTTTCAAACCTACTCTATGAAAGGGAATGTTCAGCTCTGTGACTTGAATGCAGATATCACAAAGTAGTTTCTGACAGTGCTTCTGTCTAGATTTTAGATGAAGATATTCCCGTTTCCCATGAAATCGTTAGAACTATCTAGATATCCACTTACAGATTCTACAAAAAGAGTGTTTCGAAAGTGCTCTGTCAAAAGAAAGGTTCAACTCTGTTAGTTGAGGACACTCATCACGAAGAAGTTTCTGAGAATGCTTTTGTCAAGATTTTATATGAAGATATTCCCGTTTCCAATGAAATCTTCACAGTTATGCAAATATCCACTTGAAGATTCTACAAAAAGAGTGTTTCCAAACTGCTGTAGCAAAAGAAATGTTGAACTCTGTTAGTTGAGGACAAACATCACAAAGAGGTTTCTGAGAGAGCTTCTGTCAAGATTTTATATGAAGATATTACCGTTTCCAACGAAATCTTTACAGTTATCCAAATATCCACTTGCAGATTCTACAAAAAGAGTGTTTCCAAACTGCCATATCAAAAGAAATGATCAAGTCTGTTAGTGGAGTAAACTCATCCCAAATAAGTTTCTTAGAATGCTTTTGTCTAGATTTTATGGGATGATATTTCCTTTTTCACCATAGGCCTGAAAGCGCTCGAAATGTCCACTTCCAGATACTACAGAAAGACTGTTTCAAACCTACTCTATGAAAGGGAATGTTCAGCTCTGTGACTTGAATGCAGATATCACAAAGTAGTTTCTGACAGCCCTTCTGTCTAGATTTTAGATGAATATATTCCCGTTTCCAACGAAATCATCACAGTTATCCAAATATCCACTTACAGATTCTACAAAAACAGTGTTTCCAAACTGCTGTATCCAAAGAAAGGTTCAACTCTGTTAGTTGAGGACACACATCACAAAGAAGTTTCTGAGAATGCTTCTGTCTAGATTTTATATGAAGATATTCCCGTTTCCAATGAAATCTTCACAGTTATGCAAATATCCACTTGAAGATTCTACCAAAAGAGTGTTTCCAAACTGCTGTAGCAAAAGAAATGTTGAACTCTGTTAGTTGAGGACAAACATCACAAAGAAGTTTCTGAGAATGCTTCTGTCTAGATTTTAGATTAAGATATTCCCGTTTCCAACGAAATCATCACAGTTAAACAAATATCCACTTGCAGATTCCACAAAAAGAGTGTTTCCAAACTGCTCTATCCAAAGAAAGGTTCAACTCTGTTAGTTGAGGACACACATCAGAAAGAAGTTTCTGAGAATGCTTCTGTCTAGATTTTAAATGAAGATATTCCCGTTTCCAACGAAATCCTCAGAGCTGTCCCAATATCCACTTACAGATTCTACAAAAAGAGTGTTTCCAAACTGCTGTATCAAAAGAAAGTTTCATCTCTGTTAGTTAAGGACACACATCACAAAGAAGTTTCTGAGAATGCTTCTGTCTAGATTTTACATGAAGATATTCCCGTTTCCTATGAAATCTTCACAGCTTTCCAAATATCCACTTGCAGATTCTACAAAAAGAGTGTTTCCAAACTGCTGTATCAAAAGAAAGGTTCAACTCTCTTCGTTGAGGATACACATCCCAAATAAGTTTCTGAGAAATCCTCTGTCTCGTTTTTGTGGGAAGATACTTCCTTTTTCACCGTAGGCCTGAAAGAGCTCGAAATGTCCACTTGCAGATACTGCAGAAAGAGTGTTTCAAACCTGCTCTATGAAACGGAATGTTCAGCTCTGAGGCTTGAATGCAGATATCACAAAGTAGTTTCTGACAGTGCTTCTGTCTAGATTTCAGAAGAAGATATTCCCGTTTCCAATGAAATCGTTAGAACTATCTTGATATCCACATACAGATTCTACAAAAAGAGTGTTTCCAAACTGCTCTAGAAAAAGAAAGGTTCAACTCTGTTAGTTGAGGACACTCATCACAAAGAAGTTTCTGAGAATGCTTCTGTCTAGATTTTATATGAAGATATTCCCGTTTCCAACGAAATCTTCACAGTTATCCAAACATCGACTTGCAGATTCTACAAAAAGAGTGTTTCCAAACTGCTCTATCAAAAGAAAGTTTCAACTCTGTTACTTGAGGACACACATCCCAAATAAGTTTCTGAGAACGCTTCTGTGTAGATTTAAAGGGGAGATATTTCGTTTTTCACCATAGGCCCGAATGCGCTCGAAATGTCCACTTCCAGACACTACAGAAAGAGGGTTTCCAACCTGCTCTATGAAAGGGAATGTTCACCTCTGTGACTTGAATGCAGATATCACAAAGTAGTTTCTGACAGTGCTTCTGTCTAGAATTTAGATGAAGATATTCCCGTTTCCAACGAAATCCTTAGGACTATCTAGATATCCAATTACAGATTCCACAAAAAGAGTGTTTCCAAACTGCTCTATAAAAAGAAAGGTTCAACTCTGTAAGTTGAGGACACTCATCACAAAGAAGTTTCTGAGAATGCTTTTGTAAAGGTTTTATATGAAGATATTCCCGTTTCCTATGAAATCTTCACAGTTATCCAAATATCCACTTGAAGATTCTACCAAAAGAGTGTTTCCAAACTGCTGTAGCAAAAGAAATGTTGAACTCTGTTAGTTGAGGACAAACATCACAAAGAAGTTTCTGAGAATGCTTCTGTCAAGATTTTATATGAAGATATTACCGTTTCCAACGAAATCTTTACAGTTATCCAAATATCCACTTGCAGATTCTACAAAAAGAGTGTTTCCAAACTGCTATATCAAAAGAAATGATCAAGTCTGTTAGTGGAGTAAACTCATCCCAAATATGTTTCTTAGAATGCTTTTGTCTAGATTTTATGGGATGATATTTCCTTTTTCACCATAGGCCTGAAAGCGCTCGAAAAGTCCACTTCCAGATACTACAAAAAGACTGTTTCAAACCTACTCTATGAAAGGGAATGTTCAGCTCTGTGACTTGAATGCAGATATCACAAAGTAGTTTCTGACAGCCCTTCTGTCTAGATTTTAGATGAAGATATTCCCGTTTCCAACGAAATCATCACAGTTATCCAAATATCCACTTATAGATTCTACAAAAACAGTGTTTCCACACTGCTGTATCCAAAGAAAGGTTCAACTCTGTTAGTTGAGGACACACATCACAAAGAAGTTTCTGAGAATGCTTCTGTCTAGATTTTATATGAAGATATTCCCGTTTCCAATGAAATCTTCACAGTTATGCAAATATCCACTTGAAGATTCTACAAAAAGAGTGTTTCCAAACTGCTGTAGCAAAAGAAATGTTGAACTCTGTTAGTTGAGGACAAACATCACAAAGAAGTTTCTGAGAATGCTTCTGTCTAGATTTTAGATGGAGATATTCCCGTTTCCAACGAAATCATCACAGTTAAACAAATATCCACTTGCAGATTCTACAAAAAGAGTGTTTCCAAACTGCTCTATCCAAAGAAAGGTTCAACTCTGTTAGTTGAGGACACACATCACAAAGAAGTTTCTGAGAATGCTTCTGTCTAGATTTTAAATGAAGATATTCCCATTTCCAACGAAATCCTCAGAGCTGTCCCAATATCCACTTACAGATTCTACAAAAAGAGTGTTTCCAAACTGCTGTATCAAAAGAAATGTTCAACTCTGTTTGTGGAGGACACACATCACAAAGAAGTTTCTGAGAATGCTTCTGTCTAGATTTTACATGAAGATATTCCCGTTTCCTATGAAATCTTCACAGCTTTCCAAATATCCACTTGCAGATTCTACAAAAAGAGTGTTTCCAAACTGCTGTATCCAAAGAAAGGTTCATCTCTGTTAGTTGAGGACACACATCACAAAGAAGTTTCTGAGAATGCTTCTGTCTAGATTTTAAACGAAGATATTGCCGTTTCCAACGAAATCGTTAGGACTATCTAGATATCCAATTACACATTCCACAAAAAGAGTGTTTCCAAACTGCTCTATCAAAAGAAAGGTGCAACTCTGTTAGTTGAGGACACTCATCACAAAGACGTTTCTGAGAATGCTTCTGTCTAGATTTTATATGAAGATATTCCCGTTTCCAACGAAATCTTCATGGTTATCCAAACATCGACTTCCAGATTATACAAAAAGATTGTTTCCAAACTGCTCTATCAAAAGAAAGGTATAATTCTGTTAGTTGAGGACACACATCCCAAATAAGTTTCTGAGGATGCTTCTGTCTAGATTTTATGGGAAGATATTTCGTTTTTTACCATAGGCCCGAAAGCGCTCGAAATGTCCACTTCCAGACACTACAGAAAGAGGGTTTCAAACCTGCTATATGAAAGGGAATGTTCAGCTCTGTGACTTAAATGCAGATATCACAAAGTAGTTTCTGAAAGTGCTTCTGTCTAGATTTCAGATGAAGATATTCCCGTTTCCAATGAAATCATTAGAACTATCTAGATATCCACTTACAGATTCTACAAAAAGAGTGTTTCCAAAGTGCTCTGTCAAAAGAAAGGTTCAACTCTGTTAGTTGAGGACACTCCTCACAAAGAAGTTTCTGAGAATGCTTCTGTCTAGATTTTATATGAAGATATTCCCGTTTCCAACGAAATCTTCACAGTTATCCAAATATCCACTTGAAGATTCTACAAAAAGAGTGTTTCCAAACTGCTGTAGCAAGAGTAATTTTGCGCTCTGTTAGTTGAGGACACACATCACAAAGAAGTTTCTGAGAATGCTTCTGTCTAGGTTTTATACGAATATATTACCGTTTCCAACGAAATCTTCACAGTTATCCAAATATCCACTTGCAGAATCTACAAAAAGAGTGTTTCCAAACTGCTATATCAAAAGAAAGGATCAACTCTGTTAGTTGAGGAAACACATCCCAAATAAGTTTCTGAGAATGCTTCTGTCTAGATTTTATGGGATGATATTTCCTTTTTCACCATAGGCCTGAAATCGCTCGAAATGTCCACTTCCAGATACTACAGAAAGACTGTTTCAAACCTACTCTATGAATGGAAATGTTCAGCTCTGTGACTTGAATGCAGATATCGCAAAGTAGTTTCAGACAGCGCTTCTGTCTAGATTTTAGATGAAGGTATTCCCGTTTCCAACGAAATCATCACAGTTATCCAAATATCCACTTACATATTCTACAAAAAGAGTGTTTCCAAACTGCTCTATCCAAAGAAAGGTTCAACTCTGTTAGTTGAGGACACACATCACAAAGAAGTTTCTGAGAATGCTTCTGTCTAGATTTTAAATGAAGATATTCCCATTTCCAATGAAATCCTCATAGCAAACCCATTATAAACTTACAGATTCTACAAAAAGAGTGATTCCAAATTGCTGTATCAAAAGAAAGGTTGAACTCTGTTAGTTCAGGACACACATCACAAAGAAGTTTCTGAGAATGCTTCTGTCTAGATTTTACATGAAGACATTCCCGTTTCCTACGAAATCTTCACAACTTTCCAAATATCCTCTTGCAGATTCTACAAAAAGAGTGTTTCCAAACTGCTGTATCAAAAGAAAGGTTCAGCTCTCTTAGTTGACGACACACATCCCAAATAAGATTCTGAGAAAGCCTCTGTCTCGTTTTTATGGGAAGATACTTCCTTTTTCACCGTAGGCCTGAAAGCGCTCGAAATGTCCACTTCCAGATACTGCAGAAAGAGTTTTTCAAACCTGCTCTATGAAACGGAATGTTCAGCTCTGAGGCTTGAATGCAGATATCACAAAGTAGTTTCTGACAGTGCTTCTGTCTAGATTTTAGAAGAAGATATTCCCGTTTCCAATGAAATCGTTAGAACTATCTTGATATCCACATACAGATTCTACAAAAAGAGTTTTTCCAAACTGCTCTATAAAAAAAAAGGTTCAACTCTGTTAGTTGAGGTCACTCATCACAAAGAAGTTTCTGAGAATGCTTCTGTCTAGATTTTATATGAAGATTTTCCCGTTTCCAATGAAATCTTCACAGTTATCCAAACATCGACTTGCAGATTCTACAAAAAGAGTGTTTCCAAACTGCTCTATCAAAAGAAAGTATCAACTCTGTTAGTTGAGGACACACATGCCAAATAAGTTTCGGAGAATGCTTCTGTGTAGATTTAATGGGGAGATATTTCGTTTTTCACCATAGGCCCGAATGCGCTCGAAATGTCCACTTCCAGACACTACAGAAAGAGGGTTTCCAACCTGCTCTATGAAAGGGAATGTTCAGCTCCGTGAGTTGAATATGGATATCACAAAGTTGTTTCTGACAGTGCTTCTGTCTAGATTTCAGATGAAGATATTCCCGTTTCCAATGAAATCGTTAGAACTATCTAGATATCCACTTACAGATTCTACAAAAAGAGTGTTTCGAAAGTGCTCTGTCAAAAGAAAGGTTCAACTCTGTTAGTTGAGGACACTCATCACGAAGAAGTTTCTGAGAATGCTTTTGTCAAGATTTTATATGAAGATATTCCCGTTTCCTATGAAATCTTCACAGTTATCCAAATATCCACTTGAAGATTCTACAAAAAGAGTGTTTCCAAACTGCTGTAGCAAAAGAAATGTTGAACTCTGTTAGTTGAGGACAAACATCACAAAGAGGTTTCTGAGAGAGCTTCTGTCAAGATTTTATATGAAGATATTACCGTTTCCAACGAAATCTTTACAGTTATCCAAATATCCACTTGCAGATTCTACAAAAAGAGTGTTTCCAAACTGCCATATCAAAAGAAATGATCAAGTCTGTTAGTGGAGTAAACTCATCCCAAATAAGTTTCTTAGAATGCTTTTGTCTAGATTTTATGGGATGATATTTCCTTTTTCACCATAGGCCTGAAAGCGCTCGAAATGTCCACTTCCAGATACTACAGAAAGACTGTTTCAAACCTACTCTATGAAAGGGAATGTTCAGCTCTGTGACTTGAATGCAGATATCACAAAGTAGTTTCTGACAGCCCTTCTGTCTAGATTTTAGATGAATATATTCCCGTTTCCAACGAAATCATCACAGTTATCCAAATATCCACTTACAGATTCTACAAAAACAGTGTTTCCAAACTGCTGTATCCAAAGAAAGGTTCAACTCTGTTAGTTGAGGACACACATCACAAAGAAGTTTCTGAGAATGCTTCTGTCTAGATTTTATATGAAGATATTCCCGTTTCCAATGAAATCTTCACAGTTATGCAAATATCCACTTGAAGATTCTACCAAAAGAGTGTTTCCAAACTGCTGTAGCAAAAGAAATGTTGAACTCTGTTAGTTGAGGACAAACATCACAAAGAAGTTTCTGAGAATGCTTCTGTCTAGATTTTAGATGAAGATATTCCCGTTTCCAACAAAATCATCACAGTTAAACAAATATCCACTTGCAGATTCTACAAAAAGAGTGTTTCCAAACTGCTCTATCCAAAGAAAGGTTCAACTCTGTTAGTTGAGGACACACATCAGAAAGAAGTTTCTGAGAATGCTTCTGTCTAGATTTTAAATGAAGATATTCCCGTTTCCAATGAAAACCTCAGAGCTGTCCCAATATCCACTTACAGATTCTACAAAAAGAGTGTTTCCAAACTGCTGTATCAAAAGAAAGTTTCATCTCTGTTAGTTAAGGACACACATCACAAAGAAGTTTCTGAGAATGCTTCTGTCTAGATTTTACATGAAGATATTCCCGTTTCCTATGAAATCTTCACAGCTTTCCAAATATCCACTTGCAGATTCTACAAAAAGAGTGTTTCCAAACTGCTGTATCAAAAGAAAGGTTCAACTCTCTTCGTTGAGGATACACATCCCAAATAAGTTTCTGAGAAATCCTCTGTCTCGTTTTTATGGGAAGATACTTCCTTTTTCACCGTAGGCCTGAAAGAGCTCGAAATGTCCACTTGCAGATACTGCAGAAAGAGTGTTTCAAACCTGCTCTATGAAACGGAATGTTCAGCTCTGAGGCTTGAATGCAGATATCACAAAGTAGTTTCTGACAGTGCTTCTGTCTAGATTTCAGAAGAAGATATTCCCGTTTCCAATGAAATCGTTAGAACTATCTTGATATCCACATACAGATTCTACAAAAAGAGTGTTTCCAAACTGCTCTAGAAAAAGAAAGGTTCAACTCTGTTAGTTGAGGACACTCATCACAAAGAAGTTTCTGAGAATGCTTCTGTCTAGATTTTATATGAAGATATTCCCGTTTCCAACGAAATCTTCACAGTTATCCAAACATCGACTTGCAGATTCTTCAAAAAGAGTGTTTCCAAACTGCTCTATCAAAAGAAAGTTTCAACTCTGTTAGTTGAGGACACACATCCCAAATAAGTTTCTGAGAACGCTTCTGTGTAGATTTAAAGGGGAGATATTTCGTTTTTCACCATAGGCCCGAATGCGCTCGAAATGTCCACTTCCAGACACTACAGAAAGAGGGTTTCCAACCTGCTCTATGAAAGGGAATGTTCACCTCTGTGACTTGAATGCAGATATCACAAAGTAGTTTCTGACAATGCTTCTGTCTAGAATTTAGATGAAGATATTCCCGTTTCCAACGAAATCCTTAGGACTATCTAGATATCCAATTACAGATTCCACAAAAAGAGTGTTTCCAAACTGCTCTATAAAAAGAAAGGTTCAACTCTGTAAGTTGAGGACACTCATCACAAAGAAGTTTCTGAGAATGCTTTTGTAAAGGTTTTATATGAAGATATTCCCGTTTCCTATGAAATCTTCACAGTTATCCAAATATCCACTTGAAGATTCTACCAAAAGAGTGTTTCCAAACTGCTGTAGCAAAAGAAATGTTGAACTCTGTTAGTTGAGGACAAACATCACAAAGAAGTTTCTGAGAATGCTTCTGTCAAGATTTTATATGAAGATATTACCGTTTCCAACGAAATCTTTACAGTTATCCAAATATCCACTTGCAGATTCTACAAAAAGAGTGTTTCCAAACTGCTATATCAAAAGAAATGATCAAGTCTGTTAGTGGAGTAAACTCATCCCAAATATGTTTCTTAGAATGCTTTTGTCTAGATTTTATGGGATGATATTTCCTTTTTCACCATAGGCCTGAAAGCGCTCGAAAAGTCCACTTCCAGATACTACAAAAAGACTGTTTCAAACCTACTCTATGAAAGGGAATGTTCAGCTCTGTGACTTGAATGCAGATATCACAAAGTAGTTTCTGACAGCCCTTCTGTCTAGATTTTAGATGAAGATATTCCCGTTTCCAACGAAATCATCACAGTTATCCAAATATCCACTTATAGATTCTACAAAAACAGTGTTTCCACACTGCTGTATCCAAAGAAAGGTTCAACTCTGTTAGTTGAGGACACACATCACAAAGAAGTTTCTGAGAATGCTTCTGTCTAGATTTTATATGAAGATATTCCCGTTTCCAATGAAATCTTCACAGTTATGCAAATATCCACTTGAAGATTCTACAAAAAGAGTGTTTCCAAACTGCTGTAGCAAAAGAAATGTTGAACTCTGTTAGTTGAGGACAAACATCACAAAGAAGTTTCTGAGAATGCTTCTGTCTAGATTTTAGATGGAGATATTCCCGTTTCCAACGAAATCATCACAGTTAAACAAATATCCACTTGCAGATTCTACAAAAAGAGTGTTTCCAAACTGCTCTATCCAAAGAAAGGTTCAACTCTGTTAGTTGAGGACACACATCACAAAGAAGTTTCTGAGAATGCTTCTGTCTAGATTTTAAATGAAGATATTCCCATTTCCAACGAAATCCTCAGAGCTGTCCCAATATCCACTTACAGATTCTACAAAAAGAGTGTTTCCAAACTGCTGTATCAAAAGAAATGTTCAACTCTGTTTGTGGAGGACACACATCACAAAGAAGTTTCTGAGAATGCTTCTGTCTAGATTTTACATGAAGATATTCCCGTTTCCTATGAAATCTTCACAGCTTTCCAAATATCCACTTGCAGATTCTACAAAAAGAGTGTTTCCAAACTGCTGTATCCAAAGAAAGGTTCATCTCTGTTAGTTGAGGACACACATCACAAAGAAGTTTCTGAGAATGCTTCTGTCTAGATTTTAAACGAAGATATTGCCGTTTCCAACGAAATCGTTAGGACTATCTAGATATCCAATTACACATTCCACAAAAAGAGTGTTTCCAAACTGCTCTATCAAAAGAAAGGTGCAACTCTGTTAGTTGAGGACACTCATCACAAAGACGTTTCTGAGAATGCTTCTGTCTAGATTTTATATGAAGATATTCCCGTTTCCAACGAAATCTTCATGGTTATCCAAACATCGACTTCCAGATTATACAAAAAGATTGTTTCCAAACTGCTCTATCAAAAGAAAGGTATAATTCTGTTAGTTGAGGACACACATCCCAAATAAGTTTCTGAGGATGCTTCTGTCTAGATTTTATGGGAAGATATTTCGTTTTTTACCATAGGCCCGAAAGCGCTCGAAATGTCCACTTCCAGACACTACAGAAAGAGGGTTTCAAACCTGCTATATGAAAGGGAATGTTCAGCTCTGTGACTTAAATGCAGATATCACAAAGTAGTTTCTGAAAGTGCTTCTGTCTAGATTTCAGATGAAGATATTCCCGTTTCCAATGAAATCATTAGAACTATCTAGATATCCACTTACAGATTCTACAAAAAGAGTGTTTCCAAAGTGCTCTGTCAAAAGAAAGGTTCAACTCTGTTAGTTGAGGACACTCCTCACAAAGAAGTTTCTGAGAATGCTTCTGTCTAGATTTTATATGAAGATATTCCCGTTTCCAACGAAATCTTCACAGTTATCCAAATATCCACTTGAAGATTCTACAAAAAGAGTGTTTCCAAACTGCTGTAGCAAGAGTAATTTTGCGCTCTGTTAGTTGAGGACACACATCACAAAGAAGTTTCTGAGAATGCTTCTGTCTAGGTTTTATACGAAGATATTACCGTTTCCAACGAAATCTTCACAGTTATCCAAATATCCACTTGCAGAATCTACAAAAAGAGTGTTTCCAAACTGCTATATCAAAAGAAAGGATCAACTCTGTTAGTTGAGGAAACACATCCCAAATAAGTTTCTGAGAATGCTTCTGTCTAGATTTTATGGGATGATATTTCCTTTTTCACCATAGGCCTGAAATCGCTCGAAATGTCCACTTCCAGATACTACAGAAAGACTGTTTCAAACCTACTCTATGAATGGAAATGTTCAGCTCTGTGACTTGAATGCAGATATCGCAAAGTAGTTTCAGACAGCGCTTCTGTCTAGATTTTAGATGAAGGTATTCCCGTTTCCAACGAAATCATCACAGTTATCCAAATATCCACTTACATATTCTACAAAAAGAGTGTTTCCAAACTGCTCTATCCAAAGAAAGGTTCAACTCTGTTAGTTGAGGACACACATCACAAAGAAGTTTCTGAGAATGCTTCTGTCTAGATTTTAAATGAAGATATTCCCATTTCCAATGAAATCCTCATAGCAAACCCATTATAAACTTACAGATTCTACAAAAAGAGTGATTCCAAATTGCTGTATCAAAAGAAAGGTTGAACTCTGTTAGTTCAGGACACACATCACAAAGAAGTTTCTGAGAATGCTTCTGTCTAGATTTTACATGAAGATATTCCCGTTTCCTACGAAATCTTCACAACTTTCCAAATATCCTCTTGCAGATTCTACAAAAAGAGTGTTTCCAAACTGCTGTATCAAAAGAAAGGTTCAGCTCTCTTAGTTGACGACACACATCCCAAATAAGATTCTGAGAAAGCCTCTGTCTCGTTTTTATGGGAAGATACTTCCTTTTTCACCGTAGGCCTGAAAGCGCTCGAAATGTCCACTTCCAGATACTGCAGAAAGAGTTTTTCAAACCTGCTCTATGAAACGGAATGTTCAGCTCTGAGGCTTGAATGCAGATATCACAAAGTAGTTTCTGACAGTGCTTCTGTCTAGATTTTAGAAGAAGATATTCCCGTTTCCAATGAAATCGTTAGAACTATCTTGATATCCACATACAGATTCTACAAAAAGAGTTTTTCCAAACTGCTCTATAAAGAAAAAGTTTCAACTCTGTTAGTTGAGGTCACTCATCACAAAGAAGTTTCTGAGAATGCTTCTGTCTAGATTTTATATGAAGATTTTCCCGTTTCCAATGAAATCTTCACAGTTATCCAAACATCGACTGGCAGATTCTACAAAAAGAGTGTTTCCAAACTGCTCTATCAAAAGAAAGTATCAACTCTGTTAGTTGAGGACACACATGCCAAATAAGTTTCGGAGAATGCTTCTGTGTAGATTTAATGGGGAGATATTTCGTTTTTCACCATAGGCCCGAATGCGCTCGAAATGTCCACTTCCAGACACTACAGAAAGAGGGTTTCCAACCTGCTCTATGAAAGGGAATGTTCAGCTCCGTGAGTTGAATATAGATATCACAAAGTAGTTTCTGACAGTGCTTCTGTCTAGATTTCAGATGAAGATATTCCCGTTTCCCATGAAATCGTTAGAACTATCTAGATATCCACTTACAGATTCTACAAAAAGAGTGTTTCGAAAGTGCTCTGTCAAAAGAAAGGTTCAACTCTGTTAGTTGAGGACACTCATCACGAAGAAGTTTCTGAGAATGCTTTTGTCAAGATTTTATATGAAGATATTCCCGTTTCCTATGAAATCTTCACAGTTATCCAAATATCCACTTGAAGATTCTACAAAAAGAGTGTTTCCAAACTGCTGTAGCAAAAGAAATGTTGAACTCTGTTAGTTGAGGACAAACATCACAAAGAGGTTTCTGAGAGAGCTTCTGTCAAGATTTTATATGAAGATATTACCGTTTCCAACGAAATCTTTACAGTTATCCAAATATCCACTTGCAGATTCTACAAAAAGAGTGTTTCCAAACTGCCATATCAAAAGAAATGATCAAGTCTGTTAGTGGAGTAAACTCATCCCAAATAAGTTTCTTAGAATGCTTTTGTCTAGATTTTATGGGATGATATTTCCTTTTTCACCATAGGCCTGAAAGCGCTCGAAATGTCCACTTCCAGATACTACAGAAAGACTGTTTCAAACCTACTCTATGAAAGGGAATGTTCAGCTCTGTGACTTGAATGCAGATATCACAAAGTAGTTTCTGACAGCCCTTCTGTCTAGATTTTAGATGAATATATTCCCGTTTCCAACGAAATCATCACAGTTATCCAAATATCCACTTACAGATTCTACAAAAACAGTGTTTCCAAACTGCTGTATCCAAAGAAAGGTTCAACTCTGTTAGTTGAGGACACACATCACAAAGAAGTTTCTGAGAATGCTTCTGTCTAGATTTTATATGAAGATATTCCCGTTTCCAATGAAATCTTCACAGTTATGCAAATATCCACTTGAAGATTCTACAAAAAGAGTGTTTCCAAACTGCTGTAGCAAAAGAAATGTTGAACTCTGTTAGTTGAGGACAAACATCACAAAGAAGTTTCTGAGAATGCTTCTGTCTAGATTTTAGATGAAGATATTCCCGTTTCCAACGAAATCATCACAGTTAAACAAATATCCACTTGCAGATTCCACAAAAAGAGTGTTTCCAAACTGCTCTATCCAAAGAAAGGTTCAACTCTGTTAGTTGAGGACACACATCAGAAAGAAGTTTCTGAGAATGCTTCTG
This sequence comes from Gorilla gorilla gorilla, assembly GCF_029281585.2. NCBI lineage: Eukaryota > Metazoa > Chordata > Mammalia > Primates > Hominidae > Gorilla > Gorilla gorilla. The sequence continues at coordinate 20,658,342 of NC_073237.2, forward strand.
TCTAGATTTTAAATGAAGATATTCCCGTTTCCAACGAAATCCTCAGAGCTGTCCCAATATCCACTTACAGATTCTACAAAAAGAGTGTTTCCAAACTGCTGTATCAAAAGAAAGTTTCATCTCTGTTAGTTAAGGACACACATCACAAAGAAGTTTCTGAGAATGCTTCTGTCTAGATTTTACATGAAGATATTCCCGTTTCCTATGAAATCTTCACAGCTTTCCAAATATCCACTTGCAGATTCTACAAAAAGAGTGTTTCCAAACTGCTGTATCAAAAGAAAGGTTCAACTCTCTTAGTTGAGGATACACATCCCAAATAAGTTTCTGAGAAATCCTCTGTCTCGTTTTTGTGGGAAGATACTTCCTTTTTCACCGTAGGCCTGAAAGAGCTCGAAATGTCCACTTGCAGATACTGCAGAAAGAGTGTTTCAAACCTGCTCTATGAAACGGAATGTTCAGCTCTGAGGCTTGAATGCAGATATCACAAAGTAGTTTCTGACAGTGCTTCTGTCTAGATTTCAGAAGAAGATATTCCCGTTTCCAATGAAATCGTTAGAACTATCTTGATATCCACATACAGATTCTACAAAAAGAGTGTTTCCAAACTGCTCTAGAAAAAGAAAGGTTCAACTCTGTTAGTTGAGGACACTCATCACAAAGAAGTTTCTGAGAATGCTTCTGTCTAGATTTTATATGAAGATATTCCCGTTTCCAACGAAATCTTCACAGTTATCCAAACATCGACTTGCAGATTCTACAAAAAGAGTGTTTCCAAACTGCTCTATCAAAAGAAAGTTTCAACTCTGTTAGTTGAGGACACACATCCCAAATAAGTTTCTGAGAACGCTTCTGTGTAGATTTAAAGGGGAGATATTTCGTTTTTCACCATAGGCCCGAATGCGCTCGAAATGTCCACTTCCAGACACTACAGAAAGAGGGTTTCCAACCTGCTCTATGAAAGGGAATGTTCACCTCTGTGACTTGAATGCAGATATCACAAAGTAGTTTCTGACAGTGCTTCTGTCTAGAATTTAGATGAAGATATTCCCGTTTCCAACGAAATCCTTAGGACTATCTAGATATCCAATTACAGATTCCACAAAAAGAGTGTTTCCAAACTGCTCTATAAAAAGAAAGGTTCAACTCTGTAAGTTGAGGACACTCATCACAAAGAAGTTTCTGAGAATGCTTTTGTAAAGGTTTTATATGAAGATATTCCCGTTTCCTATGAAATCTTCACAGTTATCCAAATATCCACTTGAAGATTCTACCAAAAGAGTGTTTCCAAACTGCTGTAGCAAAAGAAATGTTGAACTCTGTTAGTTGAGGACAAACATCACAAAGAAGTTTCTGAGAATGCTTCTGTCAAGATTTTATATGAAGATATTACCGTTTCCAACGAAATCTTTACAGTTATCCAAATATCCACTTGCAGATTCTACAAAAAGAGTGTTTCCAAACTGCTATATCAAAAGAAATGATCAAGTCTGTTAGTGGAGTAAACTCATCCCAAATATGTTTCTTAGAATGCTTTTGTCTAGATTTTATGGGATGATATTTCCTTTTTCACCATAGGCCTGAAAGCGCTCGAAAAGTCCACTTCCAGATATTACAAAAAGACTGTTTCAAACCTACTCTATGAAAGGGAATGTTCAGCTCTGTGACTTGAATGCAGATATCACAAAGTAGTTTCTGACAGCCCTTCTGTCTAGATTTTAGATGAAGATATTCCCGTTTCCAACGAAATCATCACAGTTATCCAAATATCCACTTACAGATTCTACAAAAACAGTGTTTCCAAACTGCTGTATCCAAAGAAAGGTTCAACTCTGTTAGTTGAGGACACACATCACAAAGAAGTTTCTGAGAATGCTTCTGTCTAGATTTTATATGAAGATATTCCCGTTTCCAATGAAATCTTCACAGTTATGCAAATATCCACTTGAAGATTCTACAAAAAGAGTGTTTCCAAACTGCTGTAGCAAAAGAAATGTTGAACTCTGTTAGTTGAGGACAAACATCACAAAGAAGTTTCTGAGAATGCTTCTGTCTAGATTTTAGATGGAGATATTCCCGTTTCCAACGAAATCATCACAGTTAAACAAATATCCACTTGCAGATTCTACAAAAAGAGTGTTTCCAAACTGCTCTATCCAAAGAAAGGTTCAACTCTGTTAGTTGAGGACACACATCACAAAGAAGTTTCTGAGAATGCTTCTGTCTAGATTTTAAATGAAGATATTCCCATTTCCAACGAAATCCTCAGTGCTGTCCCAATATCCACTTACAGATTCTACAAAAAGAGTGTTTCCAAACTGCTGTATCAAAAGAAATGTTCAACTCTGTTTGTGGAGGACACACATCACAAAGAAGTTTCTGAGAATGCTTCTGTCTAGATTTTACATGAAGATATTCCCGTTTCCTATGAAATCTTCACAGCTTCCCAAATATCCACTTGCAGATTCTACAAAAAGAGTGTTTCCAAACTGCTCTATCCAAAGAAAGGTTCAACTCTGTTAGTTCAGGACACACATCACAAAGAAGTTTCTGAGAATGCTTCTGTCTAGATTTTAAATGAAGATATTCCCATTTCCAATGAAATCCTCATAGCAAACCCATTATAAACTTACAGATTCTACAAAAAGAGTGATTCCAAATTGCTGTATCAAAAGAAAGTTTGAACTCTGTTAGTTCAGGACACACATCACAAAGAAGTTTCTGAGAATGCTTCTGTCTAGATTTTACATGAAGATATTCCCGTTTCCTACGAAATCTTCACAACTTTCCAAATATCCTCTTGCAGATTCTACAAAAAGAGTGTTTCCAAACTACTGTATCAAAAGAAAGTTTCAGCTCTCTTAGTTGACGACACACATCCCAAATAAGATTCTGAGAAAGCCTCTGTCACGTTTTAATGGGAAGATACTTCCTTTTTCACCGTAGGCCTGAAAGCGCTCGAAATGTCCACTTCCAGATACTGCAGAAAGAGTTTTTCAAACCTGCTCTATGAAACGGAATGTTCAGCTCTGAGGCTTGAATGCAGATATCACAAAGTAGTTTCTGACAGTGCTTCTGTCTAGATTTTAGAAGAAGATATTCCCGTTTCCAATGAAATCGTTAGAACTATCTTGATATCCACATACAGATTCTACAAAAAGAGTTTTTCCAAACTGCTCTATAAAAAAAAAGGTTCAACTCTGTTAGTTGAGGACACTCATCACAAAGAAGTTTCTGAGAATGCTTCTGTCTAGATTTTATATGAAGATTTTCCCGTTTCCAATGAAATCTTCACAGTTATCCAAACATCGACTTGCAGATTCTACAAAAAGAGTGTTTCCAAACTGCTCTATCAAAAGAAAGTATCAACTCTGTTAGTTGAGGACACACATGCCAAATAAGTTTCGGAGAATGCTTCTGTGTAGATTTAATGGGGAGATATTTCGTTTTTCACCATAGGCCCGAATGCGCTCGAAATGTCCACTTCCAGACACTACAGAAAGAGGGTTTCCAACCTGCTCTATGAAAGGGAATGTTCAGCTCCGTGAGTTGAATATAGATATCACAAAGTAGTTTCTGACAGTGCTTCTGTCTAGATTTCAGATGAAGATATTCCCGTTTCCAATGAAATCGTTAGAACTATCTAGATATCCACTTACAGATTCTACAAAAAGAGTGTTTCGAAAGTGCTCTGTCAAAAGAAAGGTTCAACTCTGTTAGTTGAGGACACTCATCACAAAGAAGTTTCTGAGAATGCTTTTGTCAAGATTTCATATGAAGATATTCCCGTTTCCTATGAAATCTTCACAGTTATCCAAATATCCACTTGAAGATTCTACAAAAAGAGTGTTTCCAAACTGCTGTAGCAAAAGAAATGTTGAACTCTGTTAGTTGAGGACAAACATCACAAAGAGGTTTCTGAGAGAGATTCTGTCAAGATTTTATTTGAAGATATTACCGTTTCCAACGAAATCTTTACAGTTATCCAAATATCCACTTGCAGATTCTACAAAAAGAGTGTTTCCAAACTGCCATATCAAAAGAAATGATCAAGTCTGTTAGTGGAGTAAACTCATCCCAAATAAGTTTCTTAGAATGCTTTTGTCTAGATTTTATGGGATGATATTTCCTTTTTCACCATAGGCCTGAAAGCGCTCGAAATGTCCACTTCCAGATACTACACAAAGACTGTTTCAAACCTACTCTATGAAAGGGAATGTTCAGCTCTGTGACTTGAATGCAGATATCACAAAGTAGTTTCTGACAGCCCTTCTGTCTAGATTTTAGATGAATATATTCCCGTTTCCAACGAAATCATCACAGTTATCCAAATATCCACTTACAGATTCTACAAAAACAGTGTTTCCAAACTGCTGTATCCAAAGAAAGGTTCAACTCTGTTAGTTGAGGACACACATCACAAAGAAGTTTCTGAGAATGCTTCTGTCTAGATTTTATATGAAGATATTCCCGTTTCCAATGAAATCTTCACAGTTATGCAAATATCCACTTGAAGATTCTACAAAAAGAGTGTTTCCAAACTGCTGTAGCAAAAGAAATGTTGAACTCTGTTAGTTGAGGACAAACATCACAAAGAAGTTTCTGAGAATGCTTCTGTCTAGATTTTAGATGGAGATATTCCCGTTTCCAACGAAATCATCACAGTTAAACAAATATCCACTTGCAGATTCTACAAAAAGAGTGTTTCCAAACTGCTCTATCCAAAGAAAGGTTCAACTCTGTTAGTTGAGGACACACATCACAAAGAAGTTTCTGAGAATGCTTCTGTCTAGATTTTAAATGAAGATATTCCCATTTCCAACGAAATCCTCAGTGCTGTCCCAATATCCACTTACAGATTCTACAAAAAGAGTGTTTCCAAACTGCTGTATCAAAAGAAATGTTCAACTCTGTTTGTGGAGGACACACATCACAAAGAAGTTTCTGAGAATGCTTCTTTCTAGATTTTACATGAAGATATTCCCGTTTCCTATGAAATCTTCACAGCTTTCCAAATATCCACTTGCAGATTCTACAAAAAGAGTGTTTCCAAACTGCTGTATCCAAAGAAAGGTTCATCTCTGTTAGTTGAGGACACACATCACAAAGAAGTTTCTGAGAATGCTTCTGTCTAGATTTTAAACGAAGATATTGCCGTTTCCAACGAAATCGTTAGGACTATCTAGATATCCAATTACACATTCCACAAAAAGAGTGTTTCCAAACTGCTCTATCAAAAGAAAGGTGCAACTCTGTTAGTTGAGGACACTCATCACAAAGACGTTTCTGAGAATGCTTCTGTCTAGATTTTATATGAAGATATTCCCGTTTCCAACGAAATCTTCATGGTTATCCAAACATCGACTTCCAGATTATACAAAAAGATTGTTTCCAAACTGCTCTATCAAAAGAAAGGTATAATTCTGTTAGTTGAGGACACACATCCCAAATAAGTTTCTGAGGATGCTTCTGTCTAGATTTTATGGGAAGATATTTCGTTTTTTACCATAGGCCCGAAAGCGCTCGAAATGTCCACTTCCAGACACTACAGAAAGAGGGTTTCAAACCTGCTATATGAAAGGGAATGTTCAGCTCTGTGACTTAAATGCAGATATCACAAAGTAGTTTCTGAAAGTGCTTCTGTCTAGATTTCAGATGAAGATATTCCCGTTTCCAATGAAATCATTAGAACTATCTAGATATCCACTTACAGATTCTACAAAAAGAGTGTTTCCAAAGTGCTCTGTCAAAAGAAAGGTTCAACTCTGTTAGTTGAGGACACTCCTCACAAAGAAGTTTCTGAGAATGCTTCTGTCTAGATTTTATATGAAGATATTCCCGTTTCCAACGAAATCTTCACAGTTATCCAAATATCCACTTGAAGATTCTACAAAAAGAGTGTTTCCAAACTGCTGTAGCAAGAGTAATTTTGCGCTCTGTTAGTTGAGGACACACATCACAAAGAAGTTTCTGAGAATGCTTCTGTCTAGGTTTTATACGAATATATTACCGTTTCCAACGAAATCTTCACAGTTATCCAAATATCCACTTGCAGAATCTACAAAAAGAGTGTTTCCAAACTGCTATATCAAAAGAAAGGATCAACTCTGTTAGTTGAGGAAACACATCCCAAATAAGTTTCTGAGAATGCTTCTGTCTAGATTTTATGGGATGATATTTCCTTTTTCACCATAGGCCTGAAATCGCTCGAAATGTCCACTTCCAGATACTACAGAAAGACTGTTTCAAACCTACTCTATGAATGGAAATGTTCAGCTCTGTGACTTGAATGCAGATATCGCAAAGTAGTTTCAGACAGTGCTTCTGTCTAGATTTTAGATGAAGGTATTCCCGTTTCCAACGAAATCATCACAGTTATCCAAATATCCACTTACATATTCTACAAAAAGAGTGTTTCCAAACTGCTCTATCCAAAGAAAGGTTCAACTCTGTTAGTTGAGGACACACATCACAAAGAAGTTTCTGAGAATGCTTCTGTCTAGATTTTAAATGAAGATATTCCCATTTCCAATGAAATCCTCATAGCAAACCCATTATAAACTTACAGATTCTACAAAAAGAGTGATTCCAAATTGCTGTATCAAAAGAAAGGTTGAACTCTGTTAGTTCAGGACACACATCACAAAGAAGTTTCTGAGAATGCTTCTGTCTAGATTTTACATGAAGACATTCCCGTTTCCTACGAAATCTTCACAACTTTCCAAATATCCTCTTGCAGATTCTACAAAAAGAGTGTTTCCAAACTGCTGTATCAAAAGAAAGGTTCAGCTCTCTTAGTTGACGACACACATCCCAAATAAGATTCTGAGAAAGCCTCTGTCTCGTTTTTATGGGAAGATACTTCCTTTTTCACCGTAGGCCTGAAAGCGCTCGAAATGTCCACTTCCAGATACTGCAGAAAGAGTTTTTCAAACCTGCTCTATGAAACGGAATGTTCAGCTCTGAGGCTTGAATGCAGATATCACAAAGTAGTTTCTGACAGTGCTTCTGTCTAGATTTTAGAAGAAGATATTCCCGTTTCCAATGAAATCGTTAGAACTATCTTGATATCCACATACAGATTCTACAAAAAGAGTTTTTCCAAACTGCTCTATAAAAAAAAAGGTTCAACTCTGTTAGTTGAGGTCACTCATCACAAAGAAGTTTCTGAGAATGCTTCTGTCTAGATTTTATATGAAGATTTTCCCGTTTCCAATGAAATCTTCACAGTTATCCAAACATCGACTGGCAGATTCTACAAAAAGAGTGTTTCCAAACTGCTCTATCAAAAGAAAGTATCAACTCTGTTAGTTGAGGACACACATGCCAAATAAGTTTCGGAGAATGCTTCTGTGTAGATTTAATGGGGAGATATTTCGTTTTTCACCATAGGCCCGAATGCGCTCGAAATGTCCACTTCCAGACACTACAGAAAGAGGGTTTCCAACCTGCTCTATGAAAGGGAATGTTCAGCTCCGTGAGTTGAATATAGATATCACAAAGTAGTTTCTGACAGTGCTTCTGTCTAGATTTCAGATGAAGATATTCCCGTTTCCCATGAAATCGTTAGAACTATCTAGATATCCACTTACAGATTCTACAAAAAGAGTGTTTCGAAAGTGCTCTGTCAAAAGAAAGGTTCAACTCTGTTAGTTGAGGACACTCATCACGAAGAAGTTTCTGAGAATGCTTTTGTCAAGATTTTATATGAAGATATTCCCGTTTCCTATGAAATCTTCACAGTTATCCAAATATCCACTTGAAGATTCTACAAAAAGAGTGTTTCCAAACTGCTGTAGCAAAAGAAATGTTGAACTCTGTTAGTTGAGGACAAACATCACAAAGAGGTTTCTGAGAGAGCTTCTGTCAAGATTTTATATGAAGATATTACCGTTTCCAACGAAATCTTTACAGTTATCCAAATATCCACTTGCAGATTCTACAAAAAGAGTGTTTCCAAACTGCCATATCAAAAGAAATGATCAAGTCTGTTAGTGGAGTAAACTCATCCCAAATAAGTTTCTTAGAATGCTTTTGTCTAGATTTTATGGGATGATATTTCCTTTTTCACCATAGGCCTGAAAGCGCTCGAAATGTCCACTTCCAGATACTACAGAAAGACTGTTTCAAACCTACTCTATGAAAGGGAATGTTCAGCTCTGTGACTTGAATGCAGATATCACAAAGTAGTTTCTGACAGCCCTTCTGTCTAGATTTTAGATGAATATATTCCCGTTTCCAACGAAATCATCACAGTTATCCAAATATCCACTTACAGATTCTACAAAAACAGTGTTTCCAAACTGCTGTATCCAAAGAAAGGTTCAACTCTGTTAGTTGAGGACACACATCACAAAGAAGTTTCTGAGAATGCTTCTGTCTAGATTTTATATGAAGATATTCCCGTTTCCAATGAAATCTTCACAGTTATGCAAATATCCACTTGAAGATTCTACCAAAAGAGTGTTTCCAAACTGCTGTAGCAAAAGAAATGTTGAACTCTGTTAGTTGAGGACAAACATCACAAAGAAGTTTCTGAGAATGCTTCTGTCTAGATTTTAGATGAAGATATTCCCGTTTCCAACGAAATCATCACAGTTAAACAAATATCCACTTGCAGATTCCACAAAAAGAGTGTTTCCAAACTGCTCTATCCAAAGAAAGGTTCAACTCTGATAGTTGAGGACACACATCAGAAAGAAGTTTCTGAGAATGCTTCTGTCTAGATTTTAAATGAAGATATTCCCATTTCCAACGAAATCCTCAGAGCTCTCCCAATATCCACTTACAGATTCTACAAAAAGAGTGTTTCCAAACTGCTGTAGCAAAAGAAAGGTTCAACTCTGTTAGTTGAGGACACACATCACAAAGAAGTTTCTGAGAATGCTTCTGTCTAGATTTTACATGAAGATATTCCCGTTTCCTATGAAATCTTCACAGCTTTCCAAATATCCACTTGCAGATTCTACAAAAAGAGTGTTTCCAAACTGCTGTATCAAAAGAAAGGTTCAACTCTCTTAGTTGAGGACACACATCCCAAATAAGTTTCTGAGAAATCTTCTGTCTCGTTTTTATGGGAGGATACTTCCTTTTTCATCGTAGGCCTGAAAGCGCTCGAAATGTCCACTTGCAGATACTGCAGAAAGAGTGTTTCAAACCTGCTCTATGAAACGGAATGTTCAGCTCTGAGGCTTGAATGCAGATATCACAAAGTAGTTTCTGACAGTGCTTTTGTCTAGATTTCAGAAGAAGATATTCCCGTTTCCAATGAAATCGTTAGAACTATCTTGATATCCACATACAGATTCTACAAAAAGAGTGTTTCCAAACTGCTCTAGAAAAAGAAAGGTTCAACTCTGTTAGTTGAGGACACTCATCACAAAGAAGTTTCTGAGAATGCTTCTGTCTAGATTTTATATGAAGATATTCCCGTTTCCAACGAAATCTTCACAGTTATCCAAACATCGACTTGCAGATTCTACAAAAAGAGTGTTTCCAAACTGCTCTATCAAAAGAAAGTTTCAACTCTGTTAGTTGAGGACACACATCCCAAATAAGTTTCTGAGAACGCTTCTGTGTAGATTTAAAGGGGAGATATTTCGTTTTTCACCATAGGCCCGAATGCGCTCGAAATGTCCACTTCCAGACACTACAGAATGAGGGTTTCCAACCTGCTCTATGAAAGGGAATGTTCACCTCTGTGACTTGAATGCAGATATCACAAAGTAGTTTCTGACAGTGCTTCTGTCTAGAATTTAGATGAAGATATTCCCGTTTCCAACGAAATCCTTAGGACTATCTAGATATCCAATTACAGATTCCACAAAAAGAGTGTTTCCAAACTGCTCTATTGAAAGAAAGGTTCAACTCTGTAAGTTGAGGACACTCATCACAAAGAAGTTTCTGAGAATGCTTTTGTAAAGGTTTTATATGAAGATATTCCCGTTTCCTATGAAATCTTCACAGTTATCCAAATATCCACTTGAAGATTCTACCAAAAGAGTGTTTCCAAACTGCTGTAGCAAAAGAAATGTTGAACTCTGTTAGTTGAGGACAAACATCACAAAGAAGTTTCTGAGAATGCTTCTGTCAAGATTTTATATGAAGATATTACCGTTTCCAACGAAATCTTTACAGTTATCCAAATATCCACTTGCAGATTCTACAAAAAGAGTGTTTCCAAACTGCTATATCAAAAGAAATGATCAAGTCTGTTAGTGGAGTAAACTCATCCCAAATATGTTTCTTAGAATGCTTTTGTCTAGATTTTATGGGATGATATTTCCTTTTTCACCATAGGCCTGAAAGCGCTCGAAAAGTCCACTTCCAGATACTACAAAAAGACTGTTTCAAACCTACTCTATGAAAGGGAATGTTCAGCTCTGTGACTTGAATGCAGATATCACAAAGTAGTTTCTGACAGCCCTTCTGTCTAGATTTTAGATGAAGATATTCCCGTTTCCAACGAAATCATCACAGTTATCCAAATATCCACTTATAGATTCTACAAAAACAGTGTTTCCACACTGCTGTATCCAAAGAAAGGTTCAACTCTGTTAGTTGAGGACACACATCACAAAGAAGTTTCTGAGAATGCTTCTGTCTAGATTTTATATGAAGATATTCCCGTTTCCAATGAAATCTTCACAGTTATGCAAATATCCACTTGAAGATTCTACAAAAAGAGTGTTTCCAAACTGCTGTAGCAAAAGAAATGTTGAACTCTGTTAGTTGAGGACAAACATCACAAAGAAGTTTCTGAGAATGCTTCTGTCTAGATTTTAGATGGAGATATTCCCGTTTCCAACGAAATCATCACAGTTAAACAAATATCCACTTGCAGATTCTACAAAAAGAGTGTTTCCAAACTGCTCTATCCAAAGAAAGGTTCAACTCTGTTAGTTGAGGACACACATCACAAAGAAGTTTCTGAGAATGCTTCTGTCTAGATTTTAAATGAAGATATTCCCATTTCCAACGAAATCCTCAGAGCTGTCCCAATATCCACTTACAGATTCTACAAAAAGAGTGTTTCCAAACTGCTGTATCAAAAGAAATGTTCAACTCTGTTTGTGGAGGACACACATCACAAAGAAGTTTCTGAGAATGCTTCTGTCTAGATTTTACATGAAGATATTCCCGTTTCCTATGAAATCTTCACAGCTTTCCAAATATCCACTTGCAGATTCTACAAAAAGAGTGTTTCCAAACTGCTGTATCCAAAGAAAGGTTCATCTCTGTTAGTTGAGGACACACATCACAAAGAAGTTTCTGAGAATGCTTCTGTCTAGATTTTAAACGAAGATATTGCCGTTTCCAACGAAATCGTTAGGACTATCTAGATATCCAATTACACATTCCACAAAAAGAGTGTTTCCAAACTGCTCTATCAAAAGAAAGGTGCAACTCTGTTAGTTGAGGACACTCATCACAAAGACGTTTCTGAGAATGCTTCTGTCTAGATTTTATATGAAGATATTCCCGTTTCCAACGAAATCTTCATGGTTATCCAAACATCGACTTCCAGATTATACAAAAAGATTGTTTCCAAACTGCTCTATCAAAAGAAAGGTATAATTCTGTTAGTTGAGGACACACATCCCAAATAAGTTTCTGAGGATGCTTCTGTCTAGATTTTATGGGAAGATATTTCGTTTTTTACCATAGGCCCGAAAGCGCTCGAAATGTCCACTTCCAGACACTACAGAAAGAGGGTTTCAAACCTGCTATATGAAAGGGAATGTTCAGCTCTGTGACTTAAATGCAGATATCACAAAGTAGTTTCTGAAAGTGCTTCTGTCTAGATTTCAGATGAAGATATTCCCGTTTCCAATGAAATCATTAGAACTATCTAGATATCCACTTACAGATTCTACAAAAAGAGTGTTTCCAAAGTGCTCTGTCAAAAGAAAGGTTCAACTCTGTTAGTTGAGGACACTCCTCACAAAGAAGTTTCTGAGAATGCTTCTGTCTAGATTTTATATGAAGATATTCCCGTTTCCAACGAAATCTTCACAGTTATCCAAATATCCACTTGAAGATTCTACAAAAAGAGTGTTTCCAAACTGCTGTAGCAAGAGTAATTTTGCGCTCTGTTAGTTGAGGACACACATCACAAAGAAGTTTCTGAGAATGCTTCTGTCTAGGTTTTATACGAAGATATTACCGTTTCCAACGAAATCTTCACAGTTATCCAAATATCCACTTGCAGAATCTACAAAAAGAGTGTTTCCAAACTGCTATATCAAAAGAAAGGATCAACTCTGTTAGTTGAGGAAACACATCCCAAATAAGTTTCTGAGAATGCTTCTGTCTAGATTTTATGGGATGATATTTCCTTTTTCACCATAGGCCTGAAATCGCTCGAAATGTCCACTTCCAGATACTACAGAAAGACTGTTTCAAACCTACTCTATGAATGGAAATGTTCAGCTCTGTGACTTGAATGCAGATATCGCAAAGTAGTTTCAGACAGCGCTTCTGTCTAGATTTTAGATGAAGGTATTCCCGTTTCCAACGAAATCATCACAGTTATCCAAATATCCACTTACATATTCTACAAAAAGAGTGTTTCCAAACTGCTCTATCCAAAGAAAGGTTCAACTCTGTTAGTTGAGGACACACATCACAAAGAAGTTTCTGAGAATGCTTCTGTCTAGATTTTAAATGAAGATATTCCCATTTCCAATGAAATCCTCATAGCAAACCCATTATAAACTTACAGATTCTACAAAAAGAGTGATTCCAAATTGCTGTATCAAAAGAAAGGTTGAACTCTGTTAGTTCAGGACACACATCACAAAGAAGTTTCTGAGAATGCTTCTGTCAAGATTTTATATGAAGATATTACCGTTTCCAACGAAATCTTCACAGTTATCCAAATATCCACTTGCAGATTCTACAAAAAGAGTGTTTCCAAACTGCTATATCAAAAGAAATGATCAAGTCTGTTAGTGGAGTAAACTCATCCTAAATAAGTTTCTTAGAATGCTTCTGTCTAGATTTTATGGGATGATACTTCCTTTTTCACCATAGGCCTGAAAGCGCTCGAAATGTCCACTTCCAGATACTACAGAAAGACTGTTTCAAACCTACTCTATGAAAGGGAATGTTCAGCTCTGTGACTTGAATGCAGATATCACAAAGTAGTTTCTGACAGCCCTTCTGTCTAGATTTTAGATGAAGATATTCCCGTTTCCAACGAAATCATCACAGTTATCCAAATATCCACTTATAGATTCTACAAAAACAGTGTTTCCACACTGCTGTATACAAAGAAAGGTTCAACTCTGTTACTTGAGGACACACATCACAAAGAAGTTTCTGAGAATGCTTCTGTCTAGATTTTATATGAAGATATTCCCGTTTCCAATGAAATCTTCACAGTTATGCAAATATCCACTTGAAGATTCTACAAAAAGAGTGTTTCCAAACTGCTGTAGCAAAAGAAATGTTGAACTCTGTTAGTTGAGGACAAACATCACAAAGAAGTTTCTGAGAATGCTTCTGTCTAGATTTTAGATGGAGATATTCCCGTTTCCAACGAAATCATCACAGTTAAACAAATATCCACTTGCAGATTCTACAAAAAGAGTGTTTCCAAACTGCTCTATCCAAAGAAAGGTTCAACTCTGTTAGTTGAGGACACACATCACAAAGAAGTTTCTGAGAATGCTTCTGTCTAGATTTTAAATGAAGATATTCCCATTTCCAACGAAATCCTCAGAGCTGTCCCAATATCCACTTACAGATTCTACAAAAAGAGTGTTTCCAAACTGCTGTATCAAAAGAAATGTTCAACTCTGTTTGTGGAGGACACACATCACAAAGAAGTTTCTGAGAATGCTTCTGTCTAGATTTTACATGAAGATATTCCCGTTTCCTATGAAATCTTCACAGCTTTCCAAATATCCACTTGCAGATTCTACAAAAAGAGTGTTTCCAAACTGCTGTATCCAAAGAAAGGTTCATCTCTGTTAGTTGAGGACACACATCACAAAGAAGTTTCTGAGAATGCTTCTGTCTAGATTTTAAACGAAGATATTGCCGTTTCCAACGAAATCGTTAGGACTATCTAGATATCCAATTACACATTCCACAAAAAGAGTGTTTCCAAACTGCTCTATCAAAAGAAAGGTGCAACTCTGTTAGTTGAGGACACTCATCACAAAGACGTTTCTGAGAATGCTTCTGTCTAGATTTTATATGAAGATATTCCCGTTTCCAACGAAATCTTCATGGTTATCCAAACATCGACTTCCAGATTATACAAAAAGATTGTTTCCAAACTGCTCTATCAAAAGAAAGGTATAATTCTGTTAGTTGAGGACACACATCCCAAATAAGTTTCTGAGGATGCTTCTGTCTAGATTTTATGGGAAGATATTTCGTTTTTTACCATAGGCCCGAAAGCGCTCGAAATGTCCACTTCCAGACACTACAGAAAGAGGGTTTCAAACCTGCTATATGAAAGGGAATGTTCAGCTCTGTGACTTAAATGCAGATATCACAAAGTAGTTTCTGAAAGTGCTTCTGTCTAGATTTCAGATGAAGATATTCCCGTTTCCAATGAAATCATTAGAACTATCTAGATATCCACTTACAGATTCTACAAAAAGAGTGTTTCCAAAGTGCTCTGTCAAAAGAAAGGTTCAACTCTGTTAGTTGAGGACACTCCTCACAAAGAAGTTTCTGAGAATGCTTCTGTCTAGATTTTATATGAAGATATTCCCGTTTCCAACGAAATCTTCACAGTTATCCAAATATCCACTTGAAGATTCTACAAAAAGAGTGTTTCCAAACTGCTGTAGCAAGAGTAATTTTGCGCTCTGTTAGTTGAGGACACACATCACAAAGAAGTTTCTGAGAATGCTTCTGTCTAGGTTTTATACGAATATATTACCGTTTCCAACGAAATCTTCACAGTTATCCAAATATCCACTTGCAGAATCTACAAAAAGAGTGTTTCCAAACTGCTATATCAAAAGAAAGGATCAACTCTGTTAGTTGAGGAAACACATCCCAAATAAGTTTCTGAGAATGCTTCTGTCTAGATTTTATGGGATGATATTTCCTTTTTCACCATAGGCCAGAAATCGCTCGAAATGTCAACTTCCAGATACTACAGAAAGACTGTTTCAAACCTACTCTATGAATGGAAATGTTCAGCTCTGTGACTTGAATGCAGATATCGCAAAGTAGTTTCAGACAGCGCTTCTGTCTAGATTTTAGATGAAGGTATTCCCGTTTCCAACGAAATCATCACAGTTATCCAAATATCCACTTACATATTCTACAAAAAGAGTGTTTCCAAACTGCTCTATCCAAAGAAAGGTTCAACTCTGTTAGTTGAGGACACACATCACAAAGAAGTTTCTGAGAATGCTTCTGTCTAGATTTTAAATGAAGACATTCCCATTTCCAATGAAATCCTCATAGCAAACCCATTATAAACTTACAGATTCTACAAAAAGAGTGATTCCAAATTGCTGTATCAAAAGAAAGGTTGAACTCTGTTAGTTCAGGACACACATCACAAAGAAGTTTCTGAGAATGCTTCTGTCAAGATTTTATATGAAGATATTACCGTTTCCAACGAAATCTTCACAGTTATCCAAATATCCACTTGCAGATTCTACAAAAAGAGTGTTTCCAAACTGCTGTAGCAAAAGAAATGTTGAACTCTGTTAGTTGAGGACAAACATCACAAAGAAGTTTCTGAGAATGCTTCTGTCTAGATTTTAGATGAAGATATTCCCGTTTCCAACGAAATCCTCAGAGCTCTCCCAATATCCACTTACAGATTCTACAAAAAGAGTGTTTCCAAACTGCTGTAGCAAAAGAAAGGTTCAACTCTGTTAGTTGAGGACACACATCACAAAGAAGTTTCTGAGAATGCTTCTGTCTAGATTTTACATGAAGATATTCCCGTTTCCTATGAAATCTTCACAGCTTTCCAAATATCCACTTGCAGATTCTACAAAAAGAGTGTTTCCAAACTGCTCTATCCAAAGAAAGGTTCAACTCTCTTAGTTGAGGACACACATCCCAAATAAGTTTCTGAGAAATCTTCTGTCTCGTTTTTATGGGAGGATACTTCCTTTTTCATCGTAGGCCTGAAAGCGCTCGAAATGTCCACTTGCAGATACTGCAGAAAGAGTGTTTCAAACCTGCTCTATGAAACGGAATGTTCAGCTCTGAGGCTTGAATGCAGATATCACAAAGTAGTTTCTGACAGTGCTTTTGTCTAGATTTCAGAAGAAGATATTCCCGTTTCCAATGAAATCGTTAGAACTATCTTGATATCCACATACAGATTCTACAAAAAGAGTGTTTCCAAACTGCTCTAGAAAAAGAAAGGTTCAACTCTGTTAGTTGAGGACACTCATCACAAAGAAGTTTCTGAGAATGCTTCTGTCTAGATTTTATATGAAGATATTCCCGTTTCCAACGAAATCTTCACAGTTATCCAAACATCGACTTGCAGATTCTACAAAAAGAGTGTTTCCAAACTGCTCTATCAAAAGAAAGTTTCAACTCTGTTAGTTGAGGACACACATCCCAAATAAGTTTCTGAGAACGCTTCTGTGTAGATTTAAAGGGGAGATATTTCGTTTTTCACCATAGGCCCGAATGCGCTCGAAATGTCCACTTCCAGACACTACAGAATGAGGGTTTCCAACCTGCTCTATGAAAGGGAATGTTCACCTCTGTGACTTGAATGCAGATATCACAAAGTAGTTTCTGACAGTGCTTCTGTCTAGAATTTAGATGAAGATATTCCCGTTTCCAACGAAATCCTTAGGACTATCTAGATATCCAATTACAGATTCCACAAAAAGAGTGTTTCCAAACTGCTCTATAAAAAGAAAGGTTCAACTCTGTAAGTTGAGGACACTCATCACAAAGAAGTTTCTGAGAATGCTTTTGTAAAGGTTTTATATGAAGATATTCCCGTTTCCTATGAAATCTTCACAGTTATCCAAATATCCACTTGAAGATTCTACCAAAAGAGTGTTTCCAAACTGCTGTAGCAAAAGAAATGTTGAACTCTGTTAGTTGAGGACAAATATCACAAAGAAGTTTCTGAGAATGCTTCTGTCAAGATTTTATATGAAGATATTACCGTTTCCAACGAAATCTTTACAGTTATCCAAATATCCACTTGCAGATTCTACAAAAAGAGTGTTTCCAAACTGCTATATCAAAAGAAATGATCAAGTCTGTTAGTGGAGTAAACTCATCCCAAATATGTTTCTTAGAATGCTTTTGTCTAGATTTTATGGGATGATATTTCCTTTTTCACCATAGGCCTGAAAGCGCTCGAAAAGTCCACTTCCAGATACTACAAAAAGACTGTTTCAAACCTACTCTATGAAAGGGAATGTTCAGCTCTGTGACTTGAATGCAGATATCACAAAGTAGTTTCTGACAGCCCTTCTGTCTAGATTTTAGATGAAGATATTCCAGTTTCCAACGAAATCATCACAGTTATCCAAATATCCACTTACAGATTCTAAAAAAACAGTTTCCAAACTGCTGTATCCAAAGGAAGGTTCAACTCTGTTAGTTGAGGAAACACATCACAAAGAAGTTTCTGAGAATGCTTCTGTCTAGATTTTATATGAAGATATTCCCGTTTCCAATGAAATCTTCACAGTTAGGCAAATATCCACTTGAAGATTCTACAAAAAGAGTGTTTCCAAACTGCTGTAGCAAAAGAAATGTTGAACTCTGTTAGTTGAGGACAAACATCACAAAGAAGTTTCTGAGAATGCTTCTGTCTAGATTTTAGATGAAGATATTCCCGTTTCCAACGAAATCCTCAGAGCTCTCCCAATATCCACTTACAGATTCTACAAAAAGAGTGTTTCCAAACTGCTGTAGCAAAAGAAAGGTTCAACTCTGTTAGTTGAGGACACACATCACAAAGAAGTTTCTGAGAATGCTTCTGTCTAGATTTTACATGAAGATATTCCCGTTTCCTATGAAATCTTCACAGCTTTCCAAATATCCACTTGCAGATTCTACAAAAAGAGTGTTTCCAAACTGCTGTATCAAAAGAAAGGTTCAACTCTCTTAGTTGAGGACACACATCCCAAATAAGTTTCTGAGAAATCTTCTGTCTCGTTTTTATGGGAGGATACTTCCTTTTTCATCGTAGGCCTGAAAGCGCTCGAAATGTCCACTTGCAGATACTGCAGAAAGAGTGTTTCAAACCTGCTCTATGAAACGGAATGTTCAGCTCTGAGGCTTGAATGCAGATATCACAAAGTAGTTTCTGACAGTGCTTTTGTCTAGATTTCAGAAGAAGATATTCCCGTTTCCAATGAAATCGTTAGAACTATCTTGATATCCACATACAGATTCTACAAAAAGAGTGTTTCCAAACTGCTCTAGAAAAAGAAAGGTTCAACTCTGTTAGTTGAGGACACTCATCGCAAAGAAGTTTCTGAGAATGCTTCTGTCTAGATTTTATATGAAGATATTCCCGTTTCCAACGAAATCTTCACAGTTATCCAAACATCGACTTGCAGATTCTACAAAAAGAGTGTTTCCAAACTGCTCTATCAAAAGAAAGTTTCAACTCTGTTAGTTGAGGACACACATCCCAAATAAGTTTCTGAGAACGCTTCTGTGTAGATTTAAAGGGGAGATATTTCGTTTTTCACCATAGGCCCGAATGCGCTCGAAATGTCCACTTCCAGACACTACAGAATGAGGGTTTCCAACCTGCTCTATGAAAGGGAATGTTCACCTCTGTGACTTGAATGCAGATATCACAAAGTAGTTTCTGACAGTGCTTCTGTCTAGAATTTAGATGAAGATATTCCCGTTTCCAACGAAATCCTTAGGACTATCTAGATATCCACTTACAGATTCTACAAAAAGAGTGTTTCCAAAGTGCTCTGTCAAAAGAAAGGTTCAACTCTGTTAGTTGAGGACACTCCTCACAAAGAAGTTTCTGAGAATGCTTCTGTCTAGATTTTATATGAAGATATTCCCGTTTCCAACGAAATCTTCACAGTTATCCAAATATCCACTTGAAGATTCTACAAAAAGAGTGTTTCCAAACTGCTGTAGCAAGAGTAATTTTGCGCTCTGTTAGTTGAGGACACACATCACAAAGAAGTTTCTGAGAATGCTTCTGTCTAGGTTTTATACGAAGATATTACCGTTTCCAACGAAATCTTCACAGTTATCCAAATATCCACTTGCAGAATCTACAAAAAGAGTGTTTCCAAACTGCTATATCAAAAGAAAGGATCAACTCTGTTAGTTGAGGAAACACATCCCAAATAACTTTCTGAGAACGCTTCTGTCTAGATTTTATGGGATGATATTTCCTTTTTCACCATAGGCCTGAAATCGCTCGAAATGTCCACTTCCAGATACTACAGAAAGACTGTTTCAAACCTACTCTATGAATGGAAATGTTCAGCTCTGTGACTTGAATGCAGATATCGCAAAGTAGTTTCAGACAGCGCTTCTGTCTAGATTTTAGATGAAGGTATTCCCGTTTCCAACGAAATCATCACAGTTATCCAAATATCCACTTACATATTCTACAAAAAGAGTGTTTCCAAACTGCTCTATCCAAAGAAAGGTTCAACTCTGTTAGTTGAGGACACACATCACAAAGAAGTTTCTGAGAATGCTTCTGTCTAGATTTTAAATGAAGATATTCCCATTTCCAATGAAATCCTCATAGCAAACCCATTATAAACTTACAGATTCTACAAAAAGAGTGATTCCAAATTGCTGTATCAAAAGAAAGGTTGAACTCTGTTAGTTCAGGACACACATCACAAAGAAGTTTCTGAGAATGCTTCTGTCAAGATTTTATATGAAGATATTACCGTTTCCAACGAAATCTTCACAGTTATCCAAATATCCACTTGCAGATTCTACAAAAAGAGTGTTTCCAAACTGCTATATCAAAAGAAATGATCAAGTCTGTTAGTGGAGTAAACTCATCCTAAATAAGTTTCTTAGAATGCTTCTGTCTAGATTTTATGGGATGATACTTCCTTTTTCACCATAGGCCTGAAAGCGCTCGAAATGTCCACTTCCAGATACTACAGAAAGACTGTTTCAAACCTACTCTATGAAAGGGAATGTTCAGCTCTGTGACTTGAATGCAGATATCACAAAGTAGTTTCTGACAGCCCTTCTGTCTAGATTTTAGATGAAGATATTCCCGTTTCCAACGAAATCATCACAGTTATCCAAATATCCACTTACAGATTCTACAAAAACAGTTTCCAAACTGCTGTATCCAAAGAAAGGTTCAACTCTGTTAGTTGAGGAAACACATCACAAAGAAGTTTCTGAGAATGCTTCTGTCTAGATTTTATATGAAGATATTCCCGTTTCCAATGAAATCTTCACAGTTAGGCAAATATCCACTTGAAGATTCTACAAAAAGAGTGTTTCCAAACTGCTGTAGCAAAAGAAATGTTGAACTCTGTTAGTTGAGGACAAACATCACAAAGAAGTTTCTGAGAATGCTTCTGTCTAGATTTTAGATGAAGATATTCCCGTTTCCAACGAAATCCTCAGAGCTCTCCCAATATCCACTTACAGATTCTACAAAAAGAGTGTTTCCAAACTGCTGTAGCAAAAGAAAGGTTCAACTCTGTTAGTTGAGGACACACATCACAAAGAAGTTTCTGAGAATGCTTCTGTCTAGATTTTACATGAAGATATTCCCGTTTCCTATGAAATCTTCACAGCTTTCCAAATATCCACTTGCAGATTCTACAAAAAGAGTGTTTCCAAACTGCTGTATCAAAAGAAAGGTTCAACTCTCTTAGTTGAGGACACACATCCCAAATAAGTTTCTGAGAAATCTTCTGTCTCGTTTTTATGGGAGGATACTTCCTTTTTCATCGTAGGCCTGAAAGCGCTCGAAATGTCCACTTCCAGATACTGCAGAAAGAGTGTTTCAAACCTGCTCTATGAAACGGAATGTTCAGCTCTGAGGCTTGAATGCAGATATCACAAAGTAGTTTCTGACAGTGCTTTTGTCTAGATTTCAGAAGAAGATATTCCCGTTTCCAATGAAATCGTTAGAACTATCTTGATATCCACATACAGATTCTACAAAAAGAGTGTTTCCAAACTGCTCTAGAAAAAGAAAGGTTCAACTCTGTTAGTTGAGGACACTCATCACAAAGAAGTTTCTGAGAATGCTTCTGTCTAGATTTTATATGAAGATATTCCCGTTTCCAACGAAATCTTCACAGTTATCCAAACATCGACTTGCAGATTCTACAAAAAGAGTGTTTCCAAACTGCTCTATCAAAAGAAAGTTTCAACTCTGTTAGTTGAGGACACACATCCCAAATAAGTTTCTGAGAACGCTTCTGTGTAGATTTAAAGGGGAGATATTTCGTTTTTCACCATAGGCCCGAATGCGCTCGAAATGTCCACTTCCAGACACTACAGAATGAGGGTTTCCAACCTGCTCTATGAAAGGGAATGTTCACCTCTGTGACTTGAATGCAGATATCACAAAGTAGTTTCTGACAGTGCTTCTGTCTAGAATTTAGATGAAGATATTCCCGTTTCCAACGAAATCCTTAGGACTATCTAGATATCCAATTACAGATTCCACAAAAAGAGTGTTTCCAAACTGCTCTATTGAAAGAAAGGTTCAACTCTGTAAGTTGAGGACACTCATCACAAAGAAGTTTCTGAGAATGCTTTTGTAAAGGTTTTATATGAAGATATTCCCGTTTCCTATGAAATCTTCACAGTTATCCAAATATCCACTTGAAGATTCTACCAAAAGAGTGTTTCCAAACTGCTGTAGCAAAAGAAATGTTGAACTCTGTTAGTTGAGGACAAACATCACAAAGAAGTTTCTGAGAATGCTTCTGTCAAGATTTTATATGAAGATATTACCGTTTCCAACGAAATCTTTACAGTTATCCAAATATCCACTTGCAGATTCTACAAAAAGAGTGTTTCCAAACTGCTATATCAAAAGAAATGATCAAGTCTGTTAGTGGAGTAAACTCATCCCAAATATGTTTCTTAGAATGCTTTTGTCTAGATTTTATGGGATGATATTTCCTTTTTCACCATAGGCCTGAAAGCGCTCGAAAAGTCCACTTCCAGATACTACAAAAAGACTGTTTCAAACCTACTCTATGAAAGGGAATGTTCAGCTCTGTGACTTGAATGCAGATATCACAAAGTAGTTTCTGACAGCCCTTCTGTCTAGATTTTAGATGAAGATATTCCCGTTTCCAACGAAATCATCACAGTTATCCAAATATCCACTTATAGATTCTACAAAAACAGTGTTTCCACACTGCTGTATCCAAAGAAAGGTTCAACTCTGTTAGTTGAGGACACACATCACAAAGAAGTTTCTGAGAATGCTTCTGTCTAGATTTTATATGAAGATATTCCCGTTTCCAATGAAATCTTCACAGTTATGCAAATATCCACTTGAAGATTCTACAAAAAGAGTGTTTCCAAACTGCTGTAGCAAAAGAAATGTTGAACTCTGTTAGTTGAGGACAAACATCACAAAGAAGTTTCTGAGAATGCTTCTGTCTAGATTTTAGATGGAGATATTCCCGTTTCCAACGAAATCATCACAGTTAAACAAATATCCACTTGCAGATTCTACAAAAAGAGTGTTTCCAAACTGCTCTATCCAAAGAAAGGTTGAACTCTGTTAGTTGAGGACACACATCACAAAGAAGTTTCTGAGAATGCTTCTGTCTAGATTTTAAATGAAGATATTCCCATTTCCAACGAAATCCTCAGAGCTGTCCCAATATCCACTTACAGATTCTACAAAAAGAGTGTTTCCAAACTGCTGTATCAAAAGAAATGTTCAACTCTGTTTGTGGAGGACACACATCACAAAGAAGTTTCTGAGAATGCTTCTGTCTAGATTTTACATGAAGATATTCCCGTTTCCTATGAAATCTTCACAGCTTTCCAAATATCCACTTGCAGATTCTACAAAAAGAGTGTTTCCAAACTGCTGTATCCAAAGAAAGGTTCATCTCTGTTAGTTGAGGACACACATCACAAAGAAGTTTCTGAGAATGCTTCTGTCTAGATTTTAAACGAAGATATTGCCGTTTCCAACGAAATCGTTAGGACTATCTAGATATCCAATTACACATTCCACAAAAAGAGTGTTTCCAAACTGCTCTATCAAAAGAAAGGTGCAACTCTGTTAGTTGAGGACACTCATCACAAAGACGTTTCTGAGAATGCTTCTGTCTAGATTTTATATGAAGATATTCCCGTTTCCAACGAAATCTTCATGGTTATCCAAACATCGACTTCCAGATTATACAAAAAGATTGTTTCCAAACTGCTCTATCAAAAGAAAGGTATAATTCTGTTAGTTGAGGACACACATCCCAAATAAGTTTCTGAGGATGCTTCTGTCTAGATTTTATGGGAAGATATTTCGTTTTTTACCATAGGCCCGAAAGCGCTCGAAATGTCCACTTCCAGACACTACAGAAAGAGGGTTTCAAACCTGCTATATGAAAGGGAATGTTCAGCTCTGTGACTTAAATGCAGATATCACAAAGTAGTTTCTGAAAGTGCTTCTGTCTAGATTTCAGATGAAGATATTCCCGTTTCCAATGAAATCATTAGAACTATCTAGATATCCACTTACAGATTCTACAAAAAGAGTGTTTCCAAAGTGCTCTGTCAAAAGAAAGGTTCAACTCTGTTAGTTGAGGACACTCCTCACAAAGAAGTTTCTGAGAATGCTTCTGTCTAGATTTTATATGAAGATATTCCCGTTTCCAACGAAATCTTCACAGTTATCCAAATATCCACTTGAAGATTCTACAAAAAGAGTGTTTCCAAACTGCTGTAGCAAGAGTAATTTTGCGCTCTGTTAGTTGAGGACACACATCACAAAGAAGTTTCTGAGAATGCTTCTGTCTAGGTTTTATACGAAGATATTACCGTTTCCAACGAAATCTTCACAGTTATCCAAATATCCACTTGCAGAATCTACAAAAAGAGTGTTTCCAAACTGCTATATCAAAAGAAAGGATCAACTCTGTTAGTTGAGGAAACACATCCCAAATAAGTTTCTGAGAATGCTTCTGTCTAGATTTTATGGGATGATATTTCCTTTTTCACCATAGGCCTGAAATCGCTCGAAATGTCCACTTCCAGATACTACAGAAAGACTGTTTCAAACCTACTCTATGAATGGAAATGTTCAGCTCTGTGACTTGAATGCAGATATCGCAAAGTAGTTTCAGACAGCGCTTCTGTCTAGATTTTAGATGAAGGTATTCCCGTTTCCAACGAAATCATCACAGTTATCCAAATATCCACTTACATATTCTACAAAAAGAGTGTTTCCAAACTGCTCTATCCAAAGAAAGGTTCAACTCTGTTAGTTGAGGACACACATCACAAAGAAGTTTCTGAGAATGCTTCTGTCTAGATTTTAAATGAAGATATTCCCATTTCCAATGAAATCCTCATAGCAAACCCATTATAAACTTACAGATTCTACAAAAAGAGTGATTCCAAATTGCTGTATCAAAAGAAAGGTTGAACTCTGTTAGTTCAGGACACACATCACAAAGAAGTTTCTGAGAATGCTTCTGTCAAGATTTTATATGAAGATATTACCGTTTCCAACGAAATCTTCACAGTTATCCAAATATCCACTTGCAGATTCTACAAAAAGAGTGTTTCCAAACTGCTATATCAAAAGAAATGATCAAGTCTGTTAGTGGAGTAAACTCATCCTAAATAAGTTTCTTAGAATGCTTCTGTCTAGATTTTATGGGATGATACTTCCTTTTTCACCATAGGCCTGAAAGCGCTCGAAATGTCCACTTCCAGATACTACAGAAAGACTGTTTCAAACCTACTCTATGAAAGGGAATGTTCAGCTCTGTGACTTGAATGCAGATATCACAAAGTAGTTTCTGACAGCCCTTCTGTCTAGATTTTAGATGAAGATATTCCCGTTTCCAACGAAATCATCACAGTTATCCAAATATCCACTTATAGATTCTACAAAAACAGTGTTTCCACACTGCTGTATACAAAGAAAGGTTCAACTCTGTTACTTGAGGACACACATCACAAAGAAGTTTCTGAGAATGCTTCTGTCTAGATTTTATATGAAGATATTCCCGTTTCCAATGAAATCTTCACAGTTATGCAAATATCCACTTGAAGATTCTACAAAAAGAGTGTTTCCAAACTGCTGTAGCAAAAGAAATGTTGAACTCTGTTAGTTGAGGACAAACATCACAAAGAAGTTTCTGAGAATGCTTCTGTCTAGATTTTAGATGGAGATATTCCCGTTTCCAACGAAATCATCACAGTTAAACAAATATCCACTTGCAGATTCTACAAAAAGAGTGTTTCCAAACTGCTCTATCCAAAGAAAGGTTCAACTCTGTTAGTTGAGGACACACATCACAAAGAAGTTTCTGAGAATGCTTCTGTCTAGATTTTAAATGAAGATATTCCCATTTCCAACGAAATCCTCAGAGCTGTCCCAATATCCACTTACAGATTCTACAAAAAGAGTGTTTCCAAACTGCTGTATCAAAAGAAATGTTCAACTCTGTTTGTGGAGGACACACATCACAAAGAAGTTTCTGAGAATGCTTCTGTCTAGATTTTACATGAAGATATTCCCGTTTCCTATGAAATCTTCACAGCTTTCCAAATATCCACTTGCAGATTCTACAAAAAGAGTGTTTCCAAACTGCTGTATCCAAAGAAAGGTTCATCTCTGTTAGTTGAGGACACACATCACAAAGAAGTTTCTGAGAATGCTTCTGTCTAGATTTTAAACGAAGATATTGCCGTTTCCAACGAAATCGTTAGGACTATCTAGATATCCAATTACACATTCCACAAAAAGAGTGTTTCCAAACTGCTCTATCAAAAGAAAGGTGCAACTCTGTTAGTTGAGGACACTCATCACAAAGACGTTTCTGAGAATGCTTCTGTCTAGATTTTATATGAAGATATTCCCGTTTCCAACGAAATCTTCATGGTTATCCAAACATCGACTTCCAGATTATACAAAAAGATTGTTTCCAAACTGCTCTATCAAAAGAAAGGTATAATTCTGTTAGTTGAGGACACACATCCCAAATAAGTTTCTGAGGATGCTTCTGTCTAGATTTTATGGGAAGATATTTCGTTTTTTACCATAGGCCCGAAAGCGCTCGAAATGTCCACTTCCAGACACTACAGAAAGAGGGTTTCAAACCTGCTATATGAAAGGGAATGTTCAGCTCTGTGACTTAAATGCAGATATCACAAAGTAGTTTCTGAAAGTGCTTCTGTCTAGATTTCAGATGAAGATATTCCCGTTTCCAATGAAATCATTAGAACTATCTAGATATCCACTTACAGATTCTACAAAAAGAGTGTTTCCAAAGTGCTCTGTCAAAAGAAAGGTTCAACTCTGTTAGTTGAGGACACTCCTCACAAAGAAGTTTCTGAGAATGCTTCTGTCTAGATTTTATATGAAGATATTCCCGTTTCCAACGAAATCTTCACAGTTATCCAAATATCCACTTGAAGATTCTACAAAAAGAGTGTTTCCAAACTGCTGTAGCAAGAGTAATTTTGCGCTCTGTTAGTTGAGGACACACATCACAAAGAAGTTTCTGAGAATGCTTCTGTCTAGGTTTTATACGAATATATTACCGTTTCCAACGAAATCTTCACAGTTATCCAAATATCCACTTGCAGAATCTACAAAAAGAGTGTTTCCAAACTGCTATATCAAAAGAAAGGATCAACTCTGTTAGTTGAGGAAACACATCCCAAATAAGTTTCTGAGAATGCTTCTGTCTAGATTTTATGGGATGATATTTCCTTTTTCACCATAGGCCAGAAATCGCTCGAAATGTCAACTTCCAGATACTACAGAAAGACTGTTTCAAACCTACTCTATGAATGGAAATGTTCAGCTCTGTGACTTGAATGCAGATATCGCAAAGTAGTTTCAGACAGCGCTTCTGTCTAGATTTTAGATGAAGGTATTCCCGTTTCCAACGAAATCATCACAGTTATCCAAATATCCACTTACATATTCTACAAAAAGAGTGTTTCCAAACTGCTCTATCCAAAGAAAGGTTCAACTCTGTTAGTTGAGGACACACATCACAAAGAAGTTTCTGAGAATGCTTCTGTCTAGATTTTAAATGAAGACATTCCCATTTCCAATGAAATCCTCATAGCAAACCCATTATAAACTTACAGATTCTACAAAAAGAGTGATTCCAAATTGCTGTATCAAAAGAAAGGTTGAACTCTGTTAGTTCAGGACACACATCACAAAGAAGTTTCTGAGAATGCTTCTGTCAAGATTTTATATGAAGATATTACCGTTTCCAACGAAATCTTCACAGTTATCCAAATATCCACTTGCAGATTCTACAAAAAGAGTGTTTCCAAACTGCTGTAGCAAAAGAAATGTTGAACTCTGTTAGTTGAGGACAAACATCACAAAGAAGTTTCTGAGAATGCTTCTGTCTAGATTTTAGATGAAGATATTCCCGTTTCCAACGAAATCCTCAGAGCTCTCCCAATATCCACTTACAGATTCTACAAAAAGAGTGTTTCCAAACTGCTGTAGCAAAAGAAAGGTTCAACTCTGTTAGTTGAGGACACACATCACAAAGAAGTTTCTGAGAATGCTTCTGTCTAGATTTTACATGAAGATATTCCCGTTTCCTATGAAATCTTCACAGCTTTCCAAATATCCACTTGCAGATTCTACAAAAAGAGTGTTTCCAAACTGCTCTATCCAAAGAAAGGTTCAACTCTCTTAGTTGAGGACACACATCCCAAATAAGTTTCTGAGAAATCTTCTGTCTCGTTTTTATGGGAGGATACTTCCTTTTTCATCGTAGGCCTGAAAGCGCTCGAAATGTCCACTTGCAGATACTGCAGAAAGAGTGTTTCAAACCTGCTCTATGAAACGGAATGTTCAGCTCTGAGGCTTGAATGCAGATATCACAAAGTAGTTTCTGACAGTGCTTTTGTCTAGATTTCAGAAGAAGATATTCCCGTTTCCAATGAAATCGTTAGAACTATCTTGATATCCACATACAGATTCTACAAAAAGAGTGTTTCCAAACTGCTCTAGAAAAAGAAAGGTTCAACTCTGTTAGTTGAGGACACTCATCACAAAGAAGTTTCTGAGAATGCTTCTGTCTAGATTTTATATGAAGATATTCCCGTTTCCAACGAAATCTTCACAGTTATCCAAACATCGACTTGCAGATTCTACAAAAAGAGTGTTTCCAAACTGCTCTATCAAAAGAAAGTTTCAACTCTGTTAGTTGAGGACACACATCCCAAATAAGTTTCTGAGAACGCTTCTGTGTAGATTTAAAGGGGAGATATTTCGTTTTTCACCATAGGCCCGAATGCGCTCGAAATGTCCACTTCCAGACACTACAGAATGAGGGTTTCCAACCTGCTCTATGAAAGGGAATGTTCACCTCTGTGACTTGAATGCAGATATCACAAAGTAGTTTCTGACAGTGCTTCTGTCTAGAATTTAGATGAAGATATTCCCGTTTCCAACGAAATCCTTAGGACTATCTAGATATCCAATTACAGATTCCACAAAAAGAGTGTTTCCAAACTGCTCTATAAAAAGAAAGGTTCAACTCTGTAAGTTGAGGACACTCATCACAAAGAAGTTTCTGAGAATGCTTTTGTAAAGGTTTTATATGAAGATATTCCCGTTTCCTATGAAATCTTCACAGTTATCCAAATATCCACTTGAAGATTCTACCAAAAGAGTGTTTCCAAACTGCTGTAGCAAAAGAAATGTTGAACTCTGTTAGTTGAGGACAAATATCACAAAGAAGTTTCTGAGAATGCTTCTGTCAAGATTTTATATGAAGATATTACCGTTTCCAACGAAATCTTTACAGTTATCCAAATATCCACTTGCAGATTCTACAAAAAGAGTGTTTCCAAACTGCTATATCAAAAGAAATGATCAAGTCTGTTAGTGGAGTAAACTCATCCCAAATATGTTTCTTAGAATGCTTTTGTCTAGATTTTATGGGATGATATTTCCTTTTTCACCATAGGCCTGAAAGCGCTCGAAAAGTCCACTTCCAGATACTACAAAAAGACTGTTTCAAACCTACTCTATGAAAGGGAATGTTCAGCTCTGTGACTTGAATGCAGATATCACAAAGTAGTTTCTGACAGCCCTTCTGTCTAGATTTTAGATGAAGATATTCCAGTTTCCAACGAAATCATCACAGTTATCCAAATATCCACTTACAGATTCTAAAAAAACAGTTTCCAAACTGCTGTATCCAAAGGAAGGTTCAACTCTGTTAGTTGAGGAAACACATCACAAAGAAGTTTCTGAGAATGCTTCTGTCTAGATTTTATATGAAGATATTCCCGTTTCCAATGAAATCTTCACAGTTAGGCAAATATCCACTTGAAGATTCTACAAAAAGAGTGTTTCCAAACTGCTGTAGCAAAAGAAATGTTGAACTCTGTTAGTTGAGGACAAACATCACAAAGAAGTTTCTGAGAATGCTTCTGTCTAGATTTTAGATGAAGATATTCCCGTTTCCAACGAAATCCTCAGAGCTCTCCCAATATCCACTTACAGATTCTACAAAAAGAGTGTTTCCAAACTGCTGTAGCAAAAGAAAGGTTCAACTCTGTTAGTTGAGGACACACATCACAAAGAAGTTTCTGAGAATGCTTCTGTCTAGATTTTACATGAAGATATTCCCGTTTCCTATGAAATCTTCACAGCTTTCCAAATATCCACTTGCAGATTCTACAAAAAGAGTGTTTCCAAACTGCTGTATCAAAAGAAAGGTTCAACTCTCTTAGTTGAGGACACACATCCCAAATAAGTTTCTGAGAAATCTTCTGTCTCGTTTTTATGGGAGGATACTTCCTTTTTCATCGTAGGCCTGAAAGCGCTCGAAATGTCCACTTGCAGATACTGCAGAAAGAGTGTTTCAAACCTGCTCTATGAAACGGAATGTTCAGCTCTGAGGCTTGAATGCAGATATCACAAAGTAGTTTCTGACAGTGCTTTTGTCTAGATTTCAGAAGAAGATATTCCCGTTTCCAATGAAATCGTTAGAACTATCTTGATATCCACATACAGATTCTACAAAAAGAGTGTTTCCAAACTGCTCTAGAAAAAGAAAGGTTCAACTCTGTTAGTTGAGGACACTCATCGCAAAGAAGTTTCTGAGAATGCTTCTGTCTAGATTTTATATGAAGATATTCCCGTTTCCAACGAAATCTTCACAGTTATCCAAACATCGACTTGCAGATTCTACAAAAAGAGTGTTTCCAAACTGCTCTATCAAAAGAAAGTTTCAACTCTGTTAGTTGAGGACACACATCCCAAATAAGTTTCTGAGAACGCTTCTGTGTAGATTTAAAGGGGAGATATTTCGTTTTTCACCATAGGCCCGAATGCGCTCGAAATGTCCACTTCCAGACACTACAGAATGAGGGTTTCCAACCTGCTCTATGAAAGGGAATGTTCACCTCTGTGACTTGAATGCAGATATCACAAAGTAGTTTCTGACAGTGCTTCTGTCTAGAATTTAGATGAAGATATTCCCGTTTCCAACGAAATCCTTAGGACTATCTAGATATCCACTTACAGATTCTACAAAAAGAGTGTTTCCAAAGTGCTCTGTCAAAAGAAAGGTTCAACTCTGTTAGTTGAGGACACTCCTCACAAAGAAGTTTCTGAGAATGCTTCTGTCTAGATTTTATATGAAGATATTCCCGTTTCCAACGAAATCTTCACAGTTATCCAAATATCCACTTGAAGATTCTACAAAAAGAGTGTTTCCAAACTGCTGTAGCAAGAGTAATTTTGCGCTCTGTTAGTTGAGGACACACATCACAAAGAAGTTTCTGAGAATGCTTCTGTCTAGGTTTTATACGAAGATATTACCGTTTCCAACGAAATCTTCACAGTTATCCAAATATCCACTTGCAGAATCTACAAAAAGAGTGTTTCCAAACTGCTATATCAAAAGAAAGGATCAACTCTGTTAGTTGAGGAAACACATCCCAAATAAGTTTCTGAGAACGCTTCTGTCTAGATTTTATGGGATGATATTTCCTTTTTCACCATAGGCCTGAAATCGCTCGAAATGTCCACTTCCAGATACTACAGAAAGACTGTTTCAAACCTACTCTATGAATGGAAATGTTCAGCTCTGTGACTTGAATGCAGATATCGCAAAGTAGTTTCAGACAGCGCTTCTGTCTAGATTTTAGATGAAGGTATTCCCGTTTCCAACGAAATCATCACAGTTATCCAAATATCCACTTACATATTCTACAAAAAGAGTGTTTCCAAACTGCTCTATCCAAAGAAAGGTTCAACTCTGTTAGTTGAGGACACACATCACAAAGAAGTTTCTGAGAATGCTTCTGTCTAGATTTTAAATGAAGATATTCCCATTTCCAATGAAATCCTCATAGCAAACCCATTATAAACTTACAGATTCTACAAAAAGAGTGATTCCAAATTGCTGTATCAAAAGAAAGGTTGAACTCTGTTAGTTCAGGACACACATCACAAAGAAGTTTCTGAGAATGCTTCTGTCAAGATTTTATATGAAGATATTACCGTTTCCAACGAAATCTTCACAGTTATCCAAATATCCACTTGCAGATTCTACAAAAAGAGTGTTTCCAAACTGCTATATCAAAAGAAATGATCAAGTCTGTTAGTGGAGTAAACTCATCCTAAATAAGTTTCTTAGAATGCTTCTGTCTAGATTTTATGGGATGATACTTCCTTTTTCACCATAGGCCTGAAAGCGCTCGAAATGTCCACTTCCAGATACTACAGAAAGACTGTTTCAAACCTACTCTATGAAAGGGAATGTTCAGCTCTGTGACTTGAATGCAGATATCACAAAGTAGTTTCTGACAGCCCTTCTGTCTAGATTTTAGATGAAGATATTCCCGTTTCCAACGAAATCATCACAGTTATCCAAATATCCACTTACAGATTCTACAAAAACAGTTTCCAAACTGCTGTATCCAAAGAAAGGTTCAACTCTGTTAGTTGAGGAAACACATCACAAAGAAGTTTCTGAGAATGCTTCTGTCTAGATTTTATATGAAGATATTCCCGTTTCCAATGAAATCTTCACAGTTAGGCAAATATCCACTTGAAGATTCTACAAAAAGAGTGTTTCCAAACTGCTGTAGCAAAAGAAATGTTGAACTCTGTTAGTTGAGGACAAACATCACAAAGAAGTTTCTGAGAATGCTTCTGTCTAGATTTTAGATGAAGATATTCCCGTTTCCAACGAAATCCTCAGAGCTCTCCCAATATCCACTTACAGATTCTACAAAAAGAGTGTTTCCAAACTGCTGTAGCAAAAGAAAGGTTCAACTCTGTTAGTTGAGGACACACATCACAAAGAAGTTTCTGAGAATGCTTCTGTCTAGATTTTACATGAAGATATTCCCGTTTCCTATGAAATCTTCACAGCTTTCCAAATATCCACTTGCAGATTCTACAAAAAGAGTGTTTCCAAACTGCTGTATCAAAAGAAAGGTTCAACTCTCTTAGTTGAGGACACACATCCCAAATAAGTTTCTGAGAAATCTTCTGTCTCGTTTTTATGGGAGGATACTTCCTTTTTCATCGTAGGCCTGAAAGCGCTCGAAATGTCCACTTCCAGATACTGCAGAAAGAGTGTTTCAAACCTGCTCTATGAAACGGAATGTTCAGCTCTGAGGCTTGAATGCAGATATCACAAAGTAGTTTCTGACAGTGCTTTTGTCTAGATTTCAGAAGAAGATATTCCCGTTTCCAATGAAATCGTTAGAACTATCTTGATATCCACATACAGATTCTACAAAAAGAGTGTTTCCAAACTGCTCTAGAAAAAGAAAGGTTCAACTCTGTTAGTTGAGGACACTCATCACAAAGAAGTTTCTGAGAATGCTTCTGTCTAGATTTTATATGAAGATATTCCCGTTTCCAACGAAATCTTCACAGTTATCCAAACATCGACTTGCAGATTCTACAAAAAGAGTGTTTCCAAACTGCTCTATCAAAAGAAAGTTTCAACTCTGTTAGTTGAGGACACACATCCCAAATAAGTTTCTGAGAACGCTTCTGTGTAGATTTAAAGGGGAGATATTTCGTTTTTCACCATAGGCCCGAATGCGCTCGAAATGTCCACTTCCAGACACTACAGAATGAGGGTTTCCAACCTGCTCTATGAAAGGGAATGTTCACCTCTGTGACTTGAATGCAGATATCACAAAGTAGTTTCTGACAGTGCTTCTGTCTAGAATTTAGATGAAGATATTCCCGTTTCCAACGAAATCCTTAGGACTATCTAGATATCCAATTACAGATTCCACAAAAAGAGTGTTTCCAAACTGCTCTATTGAAAGAAAGGTTCAACTCTGTAAGTTGAGGACACTCATCACAAAGAAGTTTCTGAGAATGCTTTTGTAAAGGTTTTATATGAAGATATTCCCGTTTCCTATGAAATCTTCACAGTTATCCAAATATCCACTTGAAGATTCTACCAAAAGAGTGTTTCCAAACTGCTGTAGCAAAAGAAATGTTGAACTCTGTTAGTTGAGGACAAACATCACAAAGAAGTTTCTGAGAATGCTTCTGTCAAGATTTTATATGAAGATATTACCGTTTCCAACGAAATCTTTACAGTTATCCAAATATCCACTTGCAGATTCTACAAAAAGAGTGTTTCCAAACTGCTATATCAAAAGAAATGATCAAGTCTGTTAGTGGAGTAAACTCATCCCAAATATGTTTCTTAGAATGCTTTTGTCTAGATTTTATGGGATGATATTTCCTTTTTCACCATAGGCCTGAAAGCGCTCGAAAAGTCCACTTCCAGATACTACAAAAAGACTGTTTCAAACCTACTCTATGAAAGGGAATGTTCAGCTCTGTGACTTGAATGCAGATATCACAAAGTAGTTTCTGACAGCCCTTCTGTCTAGATTTTAGATGAAGATATTCCCGTTTCCAACGAAATCATCACAGTTATCCAAATATCCACTTATAGATTCTACAAAAACAGTGTTTCCACACTGCTGTATCCAAAGAAAGGTTCAACTCTGTTAGTTGAGGACACACATCACAAAGAAGTTTCTGAGAATGCTTCTGTCTAGATTTTATATGAAGATATTCCCGTTTCCAATGAAATCTTCACAGTTATGCAAATATCCACTTGAAGATTCTACAAAAAGAGTGTTTCCAAACTGCTGTAGCAAAAGAAATGTTGAACTCTGTTAGTTGAGGACAAACATCACAAAGAAGTTTCTGAGAATGCTTCTGTCTAGATTTTAGATGGAGATATTCCCGTTTCCAACGAAATCATCACAGTTAAACAAATATCCACTTGCAGATTCTACAAAAAGAGTGTTTCCAAACTGCTCTATCCAAAGAAAGGTTCAACTCTGTTAGTTGAGGACACACATCACAAAGAAGTTTCTGAGAATGCTTCTGTCTAGATTTTAAATGAAGATATTCCCATTTCCAACGAAATCCTCAGAGCTGTCCCAATATCCACTTACAGATTCTACAAAAAGAGTGTTTCCAAACTGCTGTATCAAAAGAAATGTTCAACTCTGTTTGTGGAGGACACACATCACAAAGAAGTTTCTGAGAATGCTTCTGTCTAGATTTTACATGAAGATATTCCCGTTTCCTATGAAATCTTCACAGCTTTCCAAATATCCACTTGCAGATTCTACAAAAAGAGTGTTTCCAAACTGCTGTATCCAAAGAAAGGTTCATCTCTGTTAGTTGAGGACACACATCACAAAGAAGTTTCTGAGAATGCTTCTGTCTAGATTTTAAACGAAGATATTGCCGTTTCCAACGAAATCGTTAGGACTATCTAGATATCCAATTACACATTCCACAAAAAGAGTGTTTCCAAACTGCTCTATCAAAAGAAAGGTGCAACTCTGTTAGTTGAGGACACTCATCACAAAGACGTTTCTGAGAATGCTTCTGTCTAGATTTTATATGAAGATATTCCCGTTTCCAACGAAATCTTCATGGTTATCCAAACATCGACTTCCAGATTATACAAAAAGATTGTTTCCAAACTGCTCTATCAAAAGAAAGGTATAATTCTGTTAGTTGAGGACACACATCCCAAATAAGTTTCTGAGGATGCTTCTGTCTAGATTTTATGGGAAGATATTTCGTTTTTTACCATAGGCCCGAAAGCGCTCGAAATGTCCACTTCCAGACACTACAGAAAGAGGGTTTCAAACCTGCTATATGAAAGGGAATGTTCAGCTCTGTGACTTAAATGCAGATATCACAAAGTAGTTTCTGAAAGTGCTTCTGTCTAGATTTCAGATGAAGATATTCCCGTTTCCAATGAAATCATTAGAACTATCTAGATATCCACTTACAGATTCTACAAAAAGAGTGTTTCCAAAGTGCTCTGTCAAAAGAAAGGTTCAACTCTGTTAGTTGAGGACACTCCTCACAAAGAAGTTTCTGAGAATGCTTCTGTCTAGATTTTATATGAAGATATTCCCGTTTCCAACGAAATCTTCACAGTTATCCAAATATCCACTTGAAGATTCTACAAAAAGAGTGTTTCCAAACTGCTGTAGCAAGAGTAATTTTGCGCTCTGTTAGTTGAGGACACACATCACAAAGAAGTTTCTGAGAATGCTTCTGTCTAGGTTTTATACGAAGATATTACCGTTTCCAACGAAATCTTCACAGTTATCCAAATATCCACTTGCAGAATCTACAAAAAGAGTGTTTCCAAACTGCTATATCAAAAGAAAGGATCAACTCTGTTAGTTGAGGAAACACATCCCAAATAAGTTTCTGAGAATGCTTCTGTCTAGATTTTATGGGATGATATTTCCTTTTTCACCATAGGCCAGAAATCGCTCGAAATGTCAACTTCCAGATACTACAGAAAGACTGTTTCAAACCTACTCTATGAATGGAAATGTTCAGCTCTGTGACTTGAATGCAGATATCGCAAAGTAGTTTCAGACAGCGCTTCTGTCTAGATTTTAGATGAAGGTATTCCCGTTTCCAACGAAATCATCACAGTTATCCAAATATCCACTTACATATTCTACAAAAAGAGTGTTTCCAAACTGCTCTATCCAAAGAAAGGTTCAACTCTGTTAGTTGAGGACACACATCACAAAGAAGTTTCTGAGAATGCTTCTGTCTAGATTTTAAATGAAGATATTCCCATTTCCAATGAAATCCTCATAGCAAACCCATTATAAACTTACAGATTCTACAAAAAGAGTGATTCCAAATTGCTGTATCAAAAGAAAGGTTGAACTCTGTTAGTTCAGGACACACATCACAAAGAAGTTTCTGAGAATGCTT
Source organism: Gorilla gorilla gorilla (assembly GCF_029281585.2). Taxonomy (NCBI): domain Eukaryota; kingdom Metazoa; phylum Chordata; class Mammalia; order Primates; family Hominidae; genus Gorilla; species Gorilla gorilla. The sequence goes on from NC_073237.2 coordinate 20,694,754, forward strand.
CTGTCAAGATTTTATATGAAGATATTACCGTTTCCAACGAAATCTTCACAGTTATCCAAATATCCACTTGCAGATTCTACAAAAAGAGTGTTTCCAAACTGCTGTAGCAAAAGAAATGTTGAACTCTGTTAGTTGAGGACAAACATCACAAAGAAGTTTCTGAGAATGCTTCTGTCTAGATTTTAGATGAAGATATTCCCGTTTCCAACGAAATCCTCAGAGCTCTCCCAATATCCACTTACAGATTCTACAAAAAGAGTGTTTCCAAACTGCTGTAGCAAAAGAAAGGTTCAACTCTGTTAGTTGAGGACACACATCACAAAGAAGTTTCTGAGAATGCTTCTGTCTAGATTTTACATGAAGATATTCCCGTTTCCTATGAAATCTTCACAGCTTTCCAAATATCCACTTGCAGATTCTACAAAAAGAGTGTTTCCAAACTGCTCTATCCAAAGAAAGGTTCAACTCTCTTAGTTGAGGACACACATCCCAAATAAGTTTCTGAGAAATCTTCTGTCTCGTTTTTATGGGAGGATACTTCCTTTTTCATCGTAGGCCTGAAAGCGCTCGAAATGTCCACTTGCAGATACTGCAGAAAGAGTGTTTCAAACCTGCTCTATGAAACGGAATGTTCAGCTCTGAGGCTTGAATGCAGATATCACAAAGTAGTTTCTGACAGTGCTTTTGTCTAGATTTCAGAAGAAGATATTCCCGTTTCCAATGAAATCGTTAGAACTATCTTGATATCCACATACAGATTCTACAAAAAGAGTGTTTCCAAACTGCTCTAGAAAAAGAAAGGTTCAACTCTGTTAGTTGAGGACACTCATCACAAAGAAGTTTCTGAGAATGCTTCTGTCTAGATTTTATATGAAGATATTCCCGTTTCCAACGAAATCTTCACAGTTATCCAAACATCGACTTGCAGATTCTACAAAAAGAGTGTTTCCAAACTGCTCTATCAAAAGAAAGTTTCAACTCTGTTAGTTGAGGACACACATCCCAAATAAGTTTCTGAGAACGCTTCTGTGTAGATTTAAAGGGGAGATATTTCGTTTTTCACCATAGGCCCGAATGCGCTCGAAATGTCCACTTCCAGACACTACAGAATGAGGGTTTCCAACCTGCTCTATGAAAGGGAATGTTCACCTCTGTGACTTGAATGCAGATATCACAAAGTAGTTTCTGACAGTGCTTCTGTCTAGAATTTAGATGAAGATATTCCCGTTTCCAACGAAATCCTTAGGACTATCTAGATATCCAATTACAGATTCCACAAAAAGAGTGTTTCCAAACTGCTCTATAAAAAGAAAGGTTCAACTCTGTAAGTTGAGGACACTCATCACAAAGAAGTTTCTGAGAATGCTTTTGTAAAGGTTTTATATGAAGATATTCCCGTTTCCTATGAAATCTTCACAGTTATCCAAATATCCACTTGAAGATTCTACCAAAAGAGTGTTTCCAAACTGCTGTAGCAAAAGAAATGTTGAACTCTGTTAGTTGAGGACAAATATCACAAAGAAGTTTCTGAGAATGCTTCTGTCAAGATTTTATATGAAGATATTACCGTTTCCAACGAAATCTTTACAGTTATCCAAATATCCACTTGCAGATTCTACAAAAAGAGTGTTTCCAAACTGCTATATCAAAAGAAATGATCAAGTCTGTTAGTGGAGTAAACTCATCCCAAATATGTTTCTTAGAATGCTTTTGTCTAGATTTTATGGGATGATATTTCCTTTTTCACCATAGGCCTGAAAGCGCTCGAAAAGTCCACTTCCAGATACTACAAAAAGACTGTTTCAAACCTACTCTATGAAAGGGAATGTTCAGCTCTGTGACTTGAATGCAGATATCACAAAGTAGTTTCTGACAGCCCTTCTGTCTAGATTTTAGATGAAGATATTCCAGTTTCCAACGAAATCATCACAGTTATCCAAATATCCACTTACAGATTCTAAAAAAACAGTTTCCAAACTGCTGTATCCAAAGGAAGGTTCAACTCTGTTAGTTGAGGAAACACATCACAAAGAAGTTTCTGAGAATGCTTCTGTCTAGATTTTATATGAAGATATTCCCGTTTCCAATGAAATCTTCACAGTTAGGCAAATATCCACTTGAAGATTCTACAAAAAGAGTGTTTCCAAACTGCTGTAGCAAAAGAAATGTTGAACTCTGTTAGTTGAGGACAAACATCACAAAGAAGTTTCTGAGAATGCTTCTGTCTAGATTTTAGATGAAGATATTCCCGTTTCCAACGAAATCCTCAGAGCTCTCCCAATATCCACTTACAGATTCTACAAAAAGAGTGTTTCCAAACTGCTGTAGCAAAAGAAAGGTTCAACTCTGTTAGTTGAGGACACACATCACAAAGAAGTTTCTGAGAATGCTTCTGTCTAGATTTTACATGAAGATATTCCCGTTTCCTATGAAATCTTCACAGCTTTCCAAATATCCACTTGCAGATTCTACAAAAAGAGTGTTTCCAAACTGCTGTATCAAAAGAAAGGTTCAACTCTCTTAGTTGAGGACACACATCCCAAATAAGTTTCTGAGAAATCTTCTGTCTCGTTTTTATGGGAGGATACTTCCTTTTTCATCGTAGGCCTGAAAGCGCTCGAAATGTCCACTTGCAGATACTGCAGAAAGAGTGTTTCAAACCTGCTCTATGAAACGGAATGTTCAGCTCTGAGGCTTGAATGCAGATATCACAAAGTAGTTTCTGACAGTGCTTTTGTCTAGATTTCAGAAGAAGATATTCCCGTTTCCAATGAAATCGTTAGAACTATCTTGATATCCACATACAGATTCTACAAAAAGAGTGTTTCCAAACTGCTCTAGAAAAAGAAAGGTTCAACTCTGTTAGTTGAGGACACTCATCACAAAGAAGTTTCTGAGAATGCTTCTGTCTAGATTTTATATGAAGATATTCCCGTTTCCAACGAAATCTTCACAGTTATCCAAACATCGACTTGCAGATTCTACAAAAAGAGTGTTTCCAAACTGCTCTATCAAAAGAAAGTTTCAACTCTGTTAGTTGAGGACACACATCCCAAATAAGTTTCTGAGAACGCTTCTGTGTAGATTTAAAGGGGAGATATTTCGTTTTTCACCATAGGCCCGAATGCGCTCGAAATGTCCACTTCCAGACACTACAGAATGAGGGTTTCCAACCTGCTCTATGAAAGGGAATGTTCACCTCTGTGACTTGAATGCAGATATCACAAAGTAGTTTCTGACAGTGCTTCTGTCTAGAATTTAGATGAAGATATTCCCGTTTCCAACGAAATCCTTAGGACTATCTAGATATCCACTTACAGATTCTACAAAAAGAGTGTTTCCAAAGTGCTCTGTCAAAAGAAAGGTTCAACTCTGTTAGTTGAGGACACTCCTCACAAAGAAGTTTCTGAGAATGCTTCTGTCTAGATTTTATATGAAGATATTCCCGTTTCCAACGAAATCTTCACAGTTATCCAAATATCCACTTGAAGATTCTACAAAAAGAGTGTTTCCAAACTGCTGTAGCAAGAGTAATTTTGCGCTCTGTTAGTTGAGGACACACATCACAAAGAAGTTTCTGAGAATGCTTCTGTCTAGGTTTTATACGAAGATATTACCGTTTCCAACGAAATCTTCACAGTTATCCAAATATCCACTTGCAGAATCTACAAAAAGAGTGTTTCCAAACTGCTATATCAAAAGAAAGGATCAACTCTGTTAGTTGAGGAAACACATCCCAAATAAGTTTCTGAGAACGCTTCTGTCTAGATTTTATGGGATGATATTTCCTTTTTCACCATAGGCCTGAAATCGCTCGAAATGTCCACTTCCAGATACTACAGAAAGACTGTTTCAAACCTACTCTATGAATGGAAATGTTCAGCTCTGTGACTTGAATGCAGATATCGCAAAGTAGTTTCAGACAGCGCTTCTGTCTAGATTTTAGATGAAGGTATTCCCGTTTCCAACGAAATCATCACAGTTATCCAAATATCCACTTACATATTCTACAAAAAGAGTGTTTCCAAACTGCTCTATCCAAAGAAAGGTTCAACTCTGTTAGTTGAGGACACACATCACAAAGAAGTTTCTGAGAATGCTTCTGTCTAGATTTTAAATGAAGATATTCCCATTTCCAATGAAATCCTCATAGCAAACCCATTATAAACTTACAGATTCTACAAAAAGAGTGATTCCAAATTGCTGTATCAAAAGAAAGGTTGAACTCTGTTAGTTCAGGACACACATCACAAAGAAGTTTCTGAGAATGCTTCTGTCAAGATTTTATATGAAGATATTACCGTTTCCAACGAAATCTTCACAGTTATCCAAATATCCACTTGCAGATTCTACAAAAAGAGTGTTTCCAAACTGCTGTAGCAAAAGAAATGTTGAACTCTGTTAGTTGAGGACAAACATCACAAAGAAGTTTCTGAGAATGCTTCTGTCTAGATTTTAGATGAAGATATTCCCGTTTCCAACGAAATCCTCAGAGCTCTCCCAATATCCACTTACAGATTCTACAAAAAGAGTGTTTCCAAACTGCTGTAGCAAAAGAAAGGTTCAACTCTGTTAGTTGAGGACACACATCACAAAGAAGTTTCTGAGAATGCTTCTGTCTAGATTTTACATGAAGATATTCCCGTTTCCTATGAAATCTTCACAGCTTTCCAAATATCCACTTGCAGATTCTACAAAAAGAGTGTTTCCAAACTGCTCTATCCAAAGAAAGGTTCAACTCTCTTAGTTGAGGACACACATCCCAAATAAGTTTCTGAGAAATCTTCTGTCTCGTTTTTATGGGAGGATACTTCCTTTTTCATCGTAGGCCTGAAAGCGCTCGAAATGTCCACTTGCAGATACTGCAGAAAGAGTGTTTCAAACCTGCTCTATGAAACGGAATGTTCAGCTCTGAGGCTTGAATGCAGATATCACAAAGTAGTTTCTGACAGTGCTTTTGTCTAGATTTCAGAAGAAGATATTCCCGTTTCCAATGAAATCGTTAGAACTATCTTGATATCCACATACAGATTCTACAAAAAGAGTGTTTCCAAACTGCTCTAGAAAAAGAAAGGTTCAACTCTGTTAGTTGAGGACACTCATCACAAAGAAGTTTCTGAGAATGCTTCTGTCTAGATTTTATATGAAGATATTCCCGTTTCCAACGAAATCTTCACAGTTATCCAAACATCGACTTGCAGATTCTACAAAAAGAGTGTTTCCAAACTGCTCTATCAAAAGAAAGTTTCAACTCTGTTAGTTGAGGACACACATCCCAAATAAGTTTCTGAGAACGCTTCTGTGTAGATTTAAAGGGGAGATATTTCGTTTTTCACCATAGGCCCGAATGCGCTCGAAATGTCCACTTCCAGACACTACAGAATGAGGGTTTCCAACCTGCTCTATGAAAGGGAATGTTCACCTCTGTGACTTGAATGCAGATATCACAAAGTAGTTTCTGACAGTGCTTCTGTCTAGAATTTAGATGAAGATATTCCCGTTTCCAACGAAATCCTTAGGACTATCTAGATATCCAATTACAGATTCCACAAAAAGAGTGTTTCCAAACTGCTCTATAAAAAGAAAGGTTCAACTCTGTAAGTTGAGGACACTCATCACAAAGAAGTTTCTGAGAATGCTTTTGTAAAGGTTTTATATGAAGATATTCCCGTTTCCTATGAAATCTTCACAGTTATCCAAATATCCACTTGAAGATTCTACCAAAAGAGTGTTTCCAAACTGCTGTAGCAAAAGAAATGTTGAACTCTGTTAGTTGAGGACAAATATCACAAAGAAGTTTCTGAGAATGCTTCTGTCAAGATTTTATATGAAGATATTACCGTTTCCAACGAAATCTTTACAGTTATCCAAATATCCACTTGCAGATTCTACAAAAAGAGTGTTTCCAAACTGCTATATCAAAAGAAATGATCAAGTCTGTTAGTGGAGTAAACTCATCCCAAATATGTTTCTTAGAATGCTTTTGTCTAGATTTTATGGGATGATATTTCCTTTTTCACCATAGGCCTGAAAGCGCTCGAAAAGTCCACTTCCAGATACTACAAAAAGACTGTTTCAAACCTACTCTATGAAAGGGAATGTTCAGCTCTGTGACTTGAATGCAGATATCACAAAGTAGTTTCTGACAGCCCTTCTGTCTAGATTTTAGATGAAGATATTCCAGTTTCCAACGAAATCATCACAGTTATCCAAATATCCACTTACAGATTCTAAAAAAACAGTTTCCAAACTGCTGTATCCAAAGGAAGGTTCAACTCTGTTAGTTGAGGAAACACATCACAAAGAAGTTTCTGAGAATGCTTCTGTCTAGATTTTATATGAAGATATTCCCGTTTCCAATGAAATCTTCACAGTTAGGCAAATATCCACTTGAAGATTCTACAAAAAGAGTGTTTCCAAACTGCTGTAGCAAAAGAAATGTTGAACTCTGTTAGTTGAGGACAAACATCACAAAGAAGTTTCTGAGAATGCTTCTGTCTAGATTTTAGATGAAGATATTCCCGTTTCCAACGAAATCCTCAGAGCTCTCCCAATATCCACTTACAGATTCTACAAAAAGAGTGTTTCCAAACTGCTGTAGCAAAAGAAAGGTTCAACTCTGTTAGTTGAGGACACACATCACAAAGAAGTTTCTGAGAATGCTTCTGTCTAGATTTTACATGAAGATATTCCCGTTTCCTATGAAATCTTCACAGCTTTCCAAATATCCACTTGCAGATTCTACAAAAAGAGTGTTTCCAAACTGCTGTATCAAAAGAAAGGTTCAACTCTCTTAGTTGAGGACACACATCCCAAATAAGTTTCTGAGAAATCTTCTGTCTCGTTTTTATGGGAGGATACTTCCTTTTTCATCGTAGGCCTGAAAGCGCTCGAAATGTCCACTTCCAGATACTGCAGAAAGAGTGTTTCAAACCTGCTCTATGAAACGGAATGTTCAGCTCTGAGGCTTGAATGCAGATATCACAAAGTAGTTTCTGACAGTGCTTTTGTCTAGATTTCAGAAGAAGATATTCCCGTTTCCAATGAAATCGTTAGAACTATCTTGATATCCACATACAGATTCTACAAAAAGAGTGTTTCCAAACTGCTCTAGAAAAAGAAAGGTTCAACTCTGTTAGTTGAGGACACTCATCGCAAAGAAGTTTCTGAGAATGCTTCTGTCTAGATTTTATATGAAGATATTCCCGTTTCCAACGAAATCTTCACAGTTATCCAAACATCGACTTGCAGATTCTACAAAAAGAGTGTTTCCAAACTGCTCTATCAAAAGAAAGTTTCAACTCTGTTAGTTGAGGACACACATCCCAAATAAGTTTCTGAGAACGCTTCTGTGTAGATTTAAAGGGGAGATATTTCGTTTTTCACCATAGGCCCGAATGCGCTCGAAATGTCCACTTCCAGACACTACAGAATGAGGGTTTCCAACCTGCTCTATGAAAGGGAATGTTCACCTCTGTGACTTGAATGCAGATATCACAAAGTAGTTTCTGACAGTGCTTCTGTCTAGAATTTAGATGAAGATATTCCCGTTTCCAACGAAATCCTTAGGACTATCTAGATATCCACTTACAGATTCTACAAAAAGAGTGTTTCCAAAGTGCTCTGTCAAAAGAAAGGTTCAACTCTGTTAGTTGAGGACACTCCTCACAAAGAAGTTTCTGAGAATGCTTCTGTCTAGATTTTATATGAAGATATTCCCGTTTCCAACGAAATCTTCACAGTTATCCAAATATCCACTTGAAGATTCTACAAAAAGAGTGTTTCCAAACTGCTGTAGCAAGAGTAATTTTGCGCTCTGTTAGTTGAGGACACACATCACAAAGAAGTTTCTGAGAATGCTTCTGTCTAGGTTTTATACGAAGATATTACCGTTTCCAACGAAATCTTCACAGTTATCCAAATATCCACTTGCAGAATCTACAAAAAGAGTGTTTCCAAACTGCTATATCAAAAGAAAGGATCAACTCTGTTAGTTGAGGAAACACATCCCAAATAAGTTTCTGAGAACGCTTCTGTCTAGATTTTATGGGATGATATTTCCTTTTTCACCATAGGCCTGAAATCGCTCGAAATGTCCACTTCCAGATACTACAGAAAGACTGTTTCAAACCTACTCTATGAATGGAAATGTTCAGCTCTGTGACTTGAATGCAGATATCGCAAAGTAGTTTCAGACAGCGCTTCTGTCTAGATTTTAGATGAAGGTATTCCCGTTTCCAACGAAATCATCACAGTTATCCAAATATCCACTTACATATTCTACAAAAAGAGTGTTTCCAAACTGCTCTATCCAAAGAAAGGTTCAACTCTGTTAGTTGAGGACACACATCACAAAGAAGTTTCTGAGAATGCTTCTGTCTAGATTTTAAATGAAGATATTCCCATTTCCAATGAAATCCTCATAGCAAACCCATTATAAACTTACAGATTCTACAAAAAGAGTGATTCCAAATTGCTGTATCAAAAGAAAGGTTGAACTCTGTTAGTTCAGGACACACATCACAAAGAAGTTTCTGAGAATGCTTCTGTCAAGATTTTATATGAAGATATTACCGTTTCCAACGAAATCTTCACAGTTATCCAAATATCCACTTGCAGATTCTACAAAAAGAGTGTTTCCAAACTGCTATATCAAAAGAAATGATCAAGTCTGTTAGTGGAGTAAACTCATCCTAAATAAGTTTCTTAGAATGCTTCTGTCTAGATTTTATGGGATGATACTTCCTTTTTCACCATAGGCCTGAAAGCGCTCGAAATGTCCACTTCCAGATACTACAGAAAGACTGTTTCAAACCTACTCTATGAAAGGGAATGTTCAGCTCTGTGACTTGAATGCAGATATCACAAAGTAGTTTCTGACAGCCCTTCTGTCTAGATTTTAGATGAAGATATTCCCGTTTCCAACGAAATCATCACAGTTATCCAAATATCCACTTACAGATTCTACAAAAACAGTTTCCAAACTGCTGTATCCAAAGAAAGGTTCAACTCTGTTAGTTGAGGAAACACATCACAAAGAAGTTTCTGAGAATGCTTCTGTCTAGATTTTATATGAAGATATTCCCGTTTCCAATGAAATCTTCACAGTTAGGCAAATATCCACTTGAAGATTCTACAAAAAGAGTGTTTCCAAACTGCTGTAGCAAAAGAAATGTTGAACTCTGTTAGTTGAGGACAAACATCACAAAGAAGTTTCTGAGAATGCTTCTGTCTAGATTTTAGATGAAGATATTCCCGTTTCCAACGAAATCCTCAGAGCTCTCCCAATATCCACTTACAGATTCTACAAAAAGAGTGTTTCCAAACTGCTGTAGCAAAAGAAAGGTTCAACTCTGTTAGTTGAGGACACACATCACAAAGAAGTTTCTGAGAATGCTTCTGTCTAGATTTTACATGAAGATATTCCCGTTTCCTATGAAATCTTCACAGCTTTCCAAATATCCACTTGCAGATTCTACAAAAAGAGTGTTTCCAAACTGCTGTATCAAAAGAAAGGTTCAACTCTCTTAGTTGAGGACACACATCCCAAATAAGTTTCTGAGAAATCTTCTGTCTCGTTTTTATGGGAGGATACTTCCTTTTTCATCGTAGGCCTGAAAGCGCTCGAAATGTCCACTTCCAGATACTGCAGAAAGAGTGTTTCAAACCTGCTCTATGAAACGGAATGTTCAGCTCTGAGGCTTGAATGCAGATATCACAAAGTAGTTTCTGACAGTGCTTTTGTCTAGATTTCAGAAGAAGATATTCCCGTTTCCAATGAAATCGTTAGAACTATCTTGATATCCACATACAGATTCTACAAAAAGAGTGTTTCCAAACTGCTCTAGAAAAAGAAAGGTTCAACTCTGTTAGTTGAGGACACTCATCACAAAGAAGTTTCTGAGAATGCTTCTGTCTAGATTTTATATGAAGATATTCCCGTTTCCAACGAAATCTTCACAGTTATCCAAACATCGACTTGCAGATTCTACAAAAAGAGTGTTTCCAAACTGCTCTATCAAAAGAAAGTTTCAACTCTGTTAGTTGAGGACACACATCCCAAATAAGTTTCTGAGAACGCTTCTGTGTAGATTTAAAGGGGAGATATTTCGTTTTTCACCATAGGCCCGAATGCGCTCGAAATGTCCACTTCCAGACACTACAGAATGAGGGTTTCCAACCTGCTCTATGAAAGGGAATGTTCACCTCTGTGACTTGAATGCAGATATCACAAAGTAGTTTCTGACAGTGCTTCTGTCTAGAATTTAGATGAAGATATTCCCGTTTCCAACGAAATCCTTAGGACTATCTAGATATCCAATTACAGATTCCACAAAAAGAGTGTTTCCAAACTGCTCTATTGAAAGAAAGGTTCAACTCTGTAAGTTGAGGACACTCATCACAAAGAAGTTTCTGAGAATGCTTTTGTAAAGGTTTTATATGAAGATATTCCCGTTTCCTATGAAATCTTCACAGTTATCCAAATATCCACTTGAAGATTCTACCAAAAGAGTGTTTCCAAACTGCTGTAGCAAAAGAAATGTTGAACTCTGTTAGTTGAGGACAAACATCACAAAGAAGTTTCTGAGAATGCTTCTGTCAAGATTTTATATGAAGATATTACCGTTTCCAACGAAATCTTTACAGTTATCCAAATATCCACTTGCAGATTCTACAAAAAGAGTGTTTCCAAACTGCTATATCAAAAGAAATGATCAAGTCTGTTAGTGGAGTAAACTCATCCCAAATATGTTTCTTAGAATGCTTTTGTCTAGATTTTATGGGATGATATTTCCTTTTTCACCATAGGCCTGAAAGCGCTCGAAAAGTCCACTTCCAGATACTACAAAAAGACTGTTTCAAACCTACTCTATGAAAGGGAATGTTCAGCTCTGTGACTTGAATGCAGATATCACAAAGTAGTTTCTGACAGCCCTTCTGTCTAGATTTTAGATGAAGATATTCCCGTTTCCAACGAAATCATCACAGTTATCCAAATATCCACTTATAGATTCTACAAAAACAGTGTTTCCACACTGCTGTATCCAAAGAAAGGTTCAACTCTGTTAGTTGAGGACACACATCACAAAGAAGTTTCTGAGAATGCTTCTGTCTAGATTTTATATGAAGATATTCCCGTTTCCAATGAAATCTTCACAGTTATGCAAATATCCACTTGAAGATTCTACAAAAAGAGTGTTTCCAAACTGCTGTAGCAAAAGAAATGTTGAACTCTGTTAGTTGAGGACAAACATCACAAAGAAGTTTCTGAGAATGCTTCTGTCTAGATTTTAGATGGAGATATTCCCGTTTCCAACGAAATCATCACAGTTAAACAAATATCCACTTGCAGATTCTACAAAAAGAGTGTTTCCAAACTGCTCTATCCAAAGAAAGGTTCAACTCTGTTAGTTGAGGACACACATCACAAAGAAGTTTCTGAGAATGCTTCTGTCTAGATTTTAAATGAAGATATTCCCATTTCCAACGAAATCCTCAGAGCTGTCCCAATATCCACTTACAGATTCTACAAAAAGAGTGTTTCCAAACTGCTGTATCAAAAGAAATGTTCAACTCTGTTTGTGGAGGACACACATCACAAAGAAGTTTCTGAGAATGCTTCTGTCTAGATTTTACATGAAGATATTCCCGTTTCCTATGAAATCTTCACAGCTTTCCAAATATCCACTTGCAGATTCTACAAAAAGAGTGTTTCCAAACTGCTGTATCCAAAGAAAGGTTCATCTCTGTTAGTTGAGGACACACATCACAAAGAAGTTTCTGAGAATGCTTCTGTCTAGATTTTAAACGAAGATATTGCCGTTTCCAACGAAATCGTTAGGACTATCTAGATATCCAATTACACATTCCACAAAAAGAGTGTTTCCAAACTGCTCTATCAAAAGAAAGGTGCAACTCTGTTAGTTGAGTACACTCATCACAAAGACGTTTCTGAGAATGCTTCTGTCTAGATTTTATATGAAGATATTCCCGTTTCCAACGAAATCTTCATGGTTATCCAAACATCGACTTCCAGATTATACAAAAAGATTGTTTCCAAACTGCTCTATCAAAAGAAAGGTATAATTCTGTTAGTTGAGGACACACATCCCAAATAAGTTTCTGAGGATGCTTCTGTCTAGATTTTATGGGAAGATATTTCGTTTTTTACCATAGGCCCGAAAGCGCTCGAAATGTCCACTTCCAGACACTACAGAAAGAGGGTTTCAAACCTGCTATATGAAAGGGAATGTTCAGCTCTGTGACTTAAATGCAGATATCACAAAGTAGTTTCTGAAAGTGCTTCTGTCTAGATTTCAGATGAAGATATTCCCGTTTCCAATGAAATCATTAGAACTATCTAGATATCCACTTACAGATTCTACAAAAAGAGTGTTTCCAAAGTGCTCTGTCAAAAGAAAGGTTCAACTCTGTTAGTTGAGGACACTCCTCACAAAGAAGTTTCTGAGAATGCTTCTGTCTAGATTTTATATGAAGATATTCCCGTTTCCAACGAAATCTTCACAGTTATCCAAATATCCACTTGAAGATTCTACAAAAAGAGTGTTTCCAAACTGCTGTAGCAAGAGTAATTTTGCGCTCTGTTAGTTGAGGACACACATCACAAAGAAGTTTCTGAGAATGCTTCTGTCTAGGTTTTATACGAAGATATTACCGTTTCCAACGAAATCTTCACAGTTATCCAAATATCCACTTGCAGAATCTACAAAAAGAGTGTTTCCAAACTGCTATATCAAAAGAAAGGATCAACTCTGTTAGTTGAGGAAACACATCCCAAATAAGTTTCTGAGAATGCTTCTGTCTAGATTTTATGGGATGATATTTCCTTTTTCACCATAGGCCTGAAATCGCTCGAAATGTCCACTTCCAGATACTACAGAAAGACTGTTTCAAACCTACTCTATGAATGGAAATGTTCAGCTCTGTGACTTGAATGCAGATATCGCAAAGTAGTTTCAGACAGCGCTTCTGTCTAGATTTTAGATGAAGGTATTCCCGTTTCCAACGAAATCATCACAGTTATCCAAATATCCACTTACATATTCTACAAAAAGAGTGTTTCCAAACTGCTCTATCCAAAGAAAGGTTCAACTCTGTTAGTTGAGGACACACATCACAAAGAAGTTTCTGAGAATGCTTCTGTCTAGATTTTAAATGAAGATATTCCCATTTCCAATGAAATCCTCATAGCAAACCCATTATAAACTTACAGATTCTACAAAAAGAGTGATTCCAAATTGCTGTATCAAAAGAAAAGTTGAACTCTGTTAGTTCAGGACACACATCACAAAGAAGTTTCTGAGAATGCTTCTGTCTAGATTTTACATGAAGACATTCCCGTTTCCTACGAAATCTTCACAACTTTCCAAATATCCTCTTGCAGATTCTACAAAAAGAGTGTTTCCAAACTGCTGTATCAAAAGAAAGGTTCAGCTCTCTTAGTTGACGACACACATCCCAAATAAGATTCTGAGAAAGCCTCTGTCTCGTTTTTATGGGAAGATACTTCCTTTTTCACCGTAGGCCTGAAAGCGCTCGAAATGTCCACTTCCAGATACTGCAGAAAGAGTTTTTCAAACCTGCTCTATGAAACGGAATGTTCAGCTCTGAGGCTTGAATGCAGATATCACAAAGTAGTTTCTGACAGTGCTTCTGTCTAGATTTTAGAAGAAGATATTCCCGTTTCCAATGAAATCGTTAGAACTATCTTGATATCCACATACAGATTCTACAAAAAGAGTTTTTCCAAACTGCTCTATAAAAAAAAAGGTTCAACTCTGTTAGTTGAGGTCACTCATCACAAAGAAGTTTCTGAGAATGCTTCTGTCTAGATTTTATATGAAGATTTTCCCGTTTCCAATGAAATCTTCACAGTTATCCAAACATCGACTTGCAGATTCTACAAAAAGAGTGTTTCCAAACTGCTCTATCAAAAGAAAGTATCAACTCTGTTAGTTGAGGACACACATGCCAAATAAGTTTCGGAGAATGCTTCTGTGTAGATTTAATGGGGAGATATTTCGTTTTTCACCATAGGCCCGAATGCGCTCGAAATGTCCACTTCCAGACACTACAGAAAGAGGGTTTCCAACCTGCTCTATGAAAGGGAATGTTCAGCTCCGTGAGTTGAATATAGATATCACAAAGTAGTTTCTGACAGTGCTTCTGTCTAGATTTCAGATGAAGATATTCCCGTTTCCCATGAAATCGTTAGAACTATCTAGATATCAACTTACAGATTCTACAAAAAGAGTGTTTCGAAAGTGCTCTGTCAAAAGAAAGGTTCAACTCTGTTAGTTGAGGACACTCATCACGAAGAAGTTTCTGAGAATGCTTTTGTCAAGATTTTATATGAAGATATTCCCGTTTCCTATGAAATCTTCACAGTTATCCAAATATCCACTTGAAGATTCTACAAAAAGAGTGTTTCCAAACTGCTGTAGCAAAAGAAATGTTGAACTCTGTTAGTTGAGGACAAACATCACAAAGAGGTTTCTGAGAGAGCTTCTGTCAAGATTTTATACGAAGATATTACCGTTTCCAACGAAATCTTTACAGTTATCCAAATATCCACTTGCAGATTCTACAAAAAGAGTGTTTCCAAACTGCCATATCAAAAGAAATGATCAAGTCTGTTAGTGGAGTAAACTCATCCCAAATAAGTTTCTTAGAATGCTTTTGTCTAGATTTTATGGGATGATATTTCCTTTTTCACCATAGGCCTGAAAGCGCTCGAAATGTCCACTTCCAGATACTACAGAAAGACTGTTTCAAACCTACTCTATGAAAGGGAATGTTCAGCTCTGTGACTTGAATGCAGATATCACAAAGTAGTTTCTCACAGCCCTTCTGTCTAGATTTTAGATGAAGATATTCCCGTTTCCAACGAAATCATCACAGTTATCCAAATATCCACTTACAGATTCTACAAAAAGAGTGTTTCCACACTGCTGTATCCAAAGAAAGGTTCAACTCTGTTAGTTGAGGACACACATCACAAAGAAGTTTCTGAGAATGCTTCTGTCTAGATTTTATATGAAGATATTCCCGTTTCCAATGAAATCTTCACAGTTATGCAAATATCCACTTGAAGATTCTACAAAAAGAGTGTTTCCAAACTGCTATATCAAAAGAAATGATCAAGTCTGTTAGTGGAGTAAACTCATCCCAAATATGTTTCTTAGAATGCTTTTGTCTAGATTTTATGGGATGATATTTCCTTTTTCACCATAGGCCTGAAAGCGCTCGAAAAGTCCACTTCCAGATACTACAAAAAGACTGTTTCAAACCTACTCTATGAAAGGGAATGTTCAGCTCTGTGACTTGAATGCAGATATCACAAAGTAGTTTCTGACAGCCCTTCTGTCTAGATTTTAGATGAAGATATTCCCGTTTCCAACGAAATCATCACAGTTATCCAAATATCCACTTATAGATTCTACCAAAACTGTGTTTCCACACTGCTGTATCCAAAGAAAGGTTCAACTCTGTTAGTTGAGGACACACATCACAAAGAAGTTTCTGAGAATGCTTCTGTCTAGATTTTATATGAAGATATTCCCGTTTCCAATGAAATCTTCACAGTTATGCAAATATCCACTTGAAGATTCTACAAAAAGAGTGTTTCCAAACTGCTGTAGCAAAAGAAATGTTGAACTCTGTTAGTTGAGGACAAACATCACAAAGAAGTTTCTGAGAATGCTTCTGTCTAGATTTTAGATGGAGATATTCCCGTTTCCAACGAAATCATCACAGTTAAACAAATATCCACTTGCAGATTCTACAAAAAGAGTGTTTCCAAACTGCTCTATCCAAAGAAAGGTTCAACTCTGTTAGTTGAGGACACACATCACAAAGAAGTTTCTGAGAATGCTTCTGTCTAGATTTTAAATGAAGATATTCCCATTTCCAACGAAATCCTCAGAGCTGTCCCAATATCCACTTACAGATTCTACATAAAGAGTGTTTCCAAACTGCTGTATCAAAAGAAATGTTCAACTCTGTTTGTGGAGGACACACATCACAAAGAAGTTTCTGAGAATGCTTCTGTCTAGATTTTACATGAAGATATTCCCGTTTCCTATGAAATCTTCACAGCTTTCCAAATATCCACTTGCAGATTCTACAAAAAGAGTGTTTCCAAACTGCTCTATCCAAAGAAAGGTTCAACTCTGTTAGTTGAGGACACACATCACAAAGAAGTTTCTGAGAATGCTTCTGTCTAGATTTTAAATGAAGATATTCCCATTTCCAATGAAATCCTCATAGCAAACCCATTATAAACTTACAGATTCTACAAAAGAGTGATTCCAAATTGCTGTATCAAAAGAAAGGTTGAACTCTGTTAGTTCAGGACACACATCACAAAGAAGTTTCTGAGAATGCTTCTGTCTAGATTTTACATGAAGATATTCCCGTTTCCTACGAAATCTTCACAACTTTCCAAATATCCTCTTGCAGATTCTACAAAAAGAGTGTTTCCAAACTGCTGTATCAAAAGAAAGGTTCAGCTCTCTTAGTTGACGACACACATCCCAAATAAGATTCTGAGAAAGCCTCTGTCTCGTTTTAATGGGAAGATACTTCCTTTTTCACCGTAGGCCTGAAAGCTCTCGAAATGTCCACTTCCAGATACTGCAGAAAGAGTTTTTCAAACCTGCTCTATGAAACGGAATGTTCAGCTCTGAGGCTTGAATGCAGATATCACAAAGTAGTTTCTGACAGTGCTTCTGTCTAGATTTTAGAAGAAGATATTCCCGTTTCCAATGAAATCGTTAGAACTATCTTGATATCCACATACAGATTCTACAAAAAGAGTTTTTCCAAACTGCTCTATAAAAAAAAAGGTTCAACTCTGTTAGTTGAGAACACTCATCACAAAGAAGTTTCTGAGAATGCTTCTGTCTAGATTTTATAGGAAGATTTTCCCGTTTCCAATGAAATCTTCACAGTTATCCAAACATCGACTTGCAGATTCTACAAAAAGAGTGTTTCCAAACTGCTCTATCAAAAGAAAGTATCAACTCTGTTAGTTGAGGACACACATGCCAAATAAGTTTCGGAGAATGCTTCTGTGTAGATTTAATGGGGAGATATTTCGTTTTTCACCATAGGCCCGAATGCGCTCGAAATGTCCACTTCCAGACACTACAGAAAGAGGGTTTCCAACCTGCTCTATGAAAGGGAATGTTCAGCTCCGTGAGTTGAATATAGATATCACAAAGTAGTTTCTGACAGTGCTTCTGTCTAGATTTCAGATGAAGATATTCCCGTTTCCAATGAAATCGTTAGAACTATCTAGATATCCACTTACAGATTCTACAAAAAGAGTGTTTCGAAAGTGCTCTGTCAAAAGAAAGGTTCAACTCTGTTAGTTGAGGACACTCATCACGAAGAAGTTTCTGAGAATGCTTTTGTCAAGATTTTATATGAAGATATTCCCGTTTCCTATGAAATCTTCACAGTTATCCAAATATCCACTTGAAGATTCTACAAAAAGAGTGTTTCCAAACTGCTGTAGCAAAAGAAATGTTGAACTCTGTTAGTTGAGGACAAACATCACAAAGAGGTTTCTGAGAGAGCTTCTGTCAAGATTTTATATGAAGATATTACCGTTTCCAACGAAATCTTTACAGTTATCCAAATATCCACTTGCAGATTCTACAAAAAGAGTGTTTCCAAACTGCCATATCAAAAGAAATGATCAAGTCTGTTAGTGGAGTAAACTCATCCCAAATAAGTTTCTTAGAATGCTTTTGTCTAGATTTTATGGGATGATATTTCCTTTTTCACCATAGGCCTGAAAGCGCTCGAAATGTCCACTTCCAGATACTACAGAAAGACTGTTTCAAACCTACTCTATGAAAGGGAATGTTCAGCTCTGTGACTTGAATGCAGATATCACAAAGTAGTTTCTGACAGCCCTTCTGTCTAGATTTTAGATGAATATATTCCCGTTTCCAACGAAATCATCACAGTTATCCAAATATCCACTTACAGATTCTACAAAAACAGTGTTTCCAAACTGCTGTATCCAAAGAAAGGTTCAACTCTGTTAGTTGAGGACACACATCACAAAGAAGTTTCTGAGAATGCTTCTGTCTAGATTTTATATGAAGATATTCCCGTTTCCAATGAAATCTTCACAGTTATGCAAATATCCACTTGAAGATTCTACCAAAAGAGTGTTTCCAAACTGCTGTAGCAAAAGAAATGTTGAACTCTGTTAGTTGAGGACAAACATCACAAAGAAGTTTCTGAGAATGCTTCTGTCTAGATTTTAGATGGAGATATTCCCGTTTCCAACGAAATCATCACAGTTAAACAAATATCCACTTGCAGATTCTACAAAAAGAGTGTTTCCAAACTGCTCTATCCAAAGAAAGGTTCAACTCTGTTAGTTGAGGACACACATCACAAAGAAGTTTCTGAGAATGCTTCTGTCTAGATTTTAAATGAAGATATTCCCATTTCCAACGAAATCCTCAGAGCTGTCCCAATATCCACTTACAGATTCTACAAAAAGAGTGTTTCCAAACTGCTGTATCAAAAGAAATGTTCAACTCTGTTTGTGGAGGACACACATCACAAAGAAGTTTCTGAGAATGCTTCTGTCTAGATTTTACGTGAAGATATTCCCGTTTCCTATGAAATCTTCACAGCTTTCAAAATATCCACTTGCAGATTCTACAAAAAGAGTGTTTCCAAACTGCTCTATCCAAAGAAAGGTTCAACTCTGTTAGTTGAGGACACACATCACAAAGAAGTTTCTGAGAATGCTTCTGTCTAGATTTTAAATGAAGATATTCCCATTTCCAATGAAATCCTCATAGCAAACCCATTATAAACTTACAGATTCTACAAAAGAGTGATTCCAAATTGCTGTATCAAAAGAAAGTTTGAACTCTGTTAGTTCAGGACACACATCACAAAGAAGTTTCTGAGAATGCTTCTGTCTAGATTTTACATGAAGACATTCCCGTTTCCTACGAAATCTTCACAACTTTCCAAATATCCTCTTGCAGATTCTACAAAAAGAGTGTTTCCAAACTGCTGTATCAAAAGAAAGGTTCAGCTCTCTTAGTTGACGACACACATCCCAAATAAGATTCTGAGAAAGCCTCTGTCTCGTTTTAATGGGAAGATACTTCCTTTTTCACCGTAGGCCTGAAAGCGCTCGAAATGTCCACTTCCAGATACTGCAGAAAGAGTTTTTCAAACCTGCTCTATGAAACGGAATGTTCAGCTCTGAGGCTTGAATGCAGATATCACAAAGTAGTTTCTGACAGTGCTTCTGTCTAGATTTTAGAAGAAGATATTCCCGTTTCCAATGAAATCGTTAGAACTATCTTGATATCCACATACAGATTCTACAAAAAGAGTTTTTCCAAACTGCTCTATAAAAAAAAAGGTTCAACTCTGTTAGTTGAGGACACTCATCACAAAGAAGTTTCTGAGAATGCTTCTGTCTAGATTTTATAGGAAGATTTTCCCGTTTCCAATGAAATCTTCACAGTTATCCAAACATCGACTTGCAGATTCTACAAAAAGAGTGTTTCCAAACTGCTCTATCAAAAGAAAGTATCAACTCTGTTAGTTGAGGACACACATGCCAAATAAGTTTCGGAGAATGCTTCTGTGTAGATTTAATGGGGAGATATTTCGTTTTTCACCATAGGCCCGAATGCGCTCGAAATGTCCACTTCCAGACACTACAGAAAGAGGGTTTCCAACCTGCTCTATGAAAGGGAATGTTCAGCTCCGTGAGTTGAATATAGATATCACAAAGTAGTTTCTGACAGTGCTTCTGTCTAGATTTCAGATGAAGATATTCCCGTTTCCAATGAAATCGTTAGAACTATCTAGATATCCACTTACAGATTCTACAAAAAGAGTGTTTCGAAAGTGCTCTGTCAAAAGAAAGGTTCAACTCTGTTAGTTGAGGACACTCATCACGAAGAAGTTTCTGAGAATGCTTTTGTCAAGATTTTATATGAAGGTATTCCCGTTTCCAACGAAATCTTCACAGTTATCCAAATATCCACTTGAAGATTCTACAAAAAGAGTGTTTCCAAACTGCTGTAGCAAAAGAAATGTTGAACTCTGTTAGTTGAGGACAAACATCACAAAGAGGTTTCTGAGAGAGCTTCTGTCAAGATTTTATATGAAGATATTACCGTTTCCAATGAAATCTTTACAGTTATCCAAATATCCACTTGCAGATTCTACAAAAAGAGTGTTTCCAAACTGCCATATCAAAAGAAATGATCAAGTCTGTTAGTGGAGTAAACTCATCCCAAATAAGTTTCTTAGAATGCTTTTGTCTAGATTTTATGGGATGATATTTCCTTTTTCACCATAGGCCTGAAAGCGCTCGAAATGTCCACTTCCAGATACTACAGAAAGACTGTTTCAAACCTACTCTATGAAAGGGAATGTTCAGCTCTGTGACTTGAATGCAGATATCACAAAGTAGTTTCTGACAGCCCTTCTGTCTAGATTTTAGATGAATATATTCCCGTTTCCAACGAAATCATCACAGTTATCCAAATATCCACTTACAGATTCTACAAAAACAGTGTTTCCAAACTGCTGTATCCAAAGAAAGGTTCAACTCTGTTAGTTGAGGACACACATCACAAAGAAGTTTCTGAGAATGCTTCTGTCTAGATTTTATATGAAGATATTCCCGTTTCCAATGAAATCTTCACAGTTATGCAAATATCCACTTGAAGATTCTACAAAAAGAGTGTTTCCAAACTGCTGTAGCAAAAGAAATGTTGAACTCTGTTAGTTGAGGACAAACATCACAAAGAAGTTTCTGAGAATGCTTCTGTCTAGATTTTAGATGAAGATATTCCCGTTTCCAACGAAATCATCACAGTTAAACAAATATCCACTTGCAGATTCTACAAAAAGAGTGTTTCCAAACTGCTCTATCCAAAGAAAGGTTCAACTCTGTTAGTTGAGGACACACATCTGAAAGAAGTTTCTGAGAATGCTTCTGTCTAGATTTTAAATGAAGATATTCCCGTTTCCAACGAAATCCTCAGAGCTGTCCCAATATCCACTTACAGATTCTACAAAAAGAGTGTTTCCAAACTGCTGTATCAAAAGAAAGTTTCATCTCTGTTAGTTAAGGACACACATCACAAAGAAGTTTCTGAGAATGCTTCTGTCTAGATTTTACATGAAGATATTCCCGTTTCCTATGAAATCTTCACAGCTTTCCAAATATCCACTTGCAGATTCTACAAAAAGAGTGTTTCCAAACTGCTGTATCAAAAGAAAGTTTCATCTCTGTTAGTTAAGGACACACATCACAAAGAATTTTCTGAGAATGCTTCTGTCTAGATTTTACATGAAGACATTCCCGTTTCCTACGAAATCTTCACAACTTTCCAAATATCCTCTTGCAGATTCTATAAAAAGAGTGTTTCCAAACTGCTGTATCAAAAGAAAGGTTCAGCTCTCTTAGTTGACGACACACATCCCAAATAAGATTCTGAGAAAGCCTCTGTCTCGTTTTAATGGGAAGATACTTCCTATTTCACCGTAGGCCTGAAAGCGCTCGAAATGTCCACTTCCAGATACTGCAGAAAGAGTTTTTCAAACCTGCTCTATGAAACGGAATGTTCAGCTCTGAGGCTTGAATGCAGATATCACAAAGTAGTTTCTGACAGTGCTTCTGTCTAGATTTTAGAAGAAGATATTCCCGTTTCCAATGAAATCGTTAGAACTATCTTGATATCCACATACAGATTCTACAAAAAGAGTTTTTCCAAACTGCTCTATAAAAAAAAAGGTTCAACTCTGTTAGTTGAGGACACTCATCACAAAGAAGTTTCTGAGAATGCTTCTGTCTAGATTTTATAGGAAGATTTTCCCGTTTCCAATGAAATCTTCACATTTATCCAAACATCGACTTGCAGATTCTACAAAAAGAGTGTTTCCAAACTGCTCTATCAAAAGAAAGTATCAACTCTGTTAGTTGAGGACACACATGCCAAATAAGTTTCGGAGAATGCTTCTGTGTAGATTTAATGGGGAGATATTTCGTTTTTCACCATAGGCCCGAATGCGCTCGAAATGTCCACTTCCAGACACTACAGAAAGAGGGTTTCCAACCTGCTCTATGAAAGGGAATGTTCAGCTCCGTGAGTTGAATATAGATATCACAAAGTAGTTTCTGACAGTGCTTCTGTCTAGATTTCAGATGAAGATATTCCCGTTTCCAATGAAATCGTTAGAACTATCTAGATATCCACTTACAGATTCTACAAAAAGAGTGTTTCGAAAGTGCTCTGTCAAAAGAAAGGTTCAACTCTGTTAGTTGAGGACACTCATCACGAAGAAGTTTCTGAGAATGCTTTTGTCAAGATTTTATATGAAGGTATTCCCGTTTCCAACGAAATCTTCACAGTTATCCAAATATCCACTTGAAGATTCTACAAAAAGAGTGTTTCCAAACTGCTGTAGCAAAAGAAATGTTGAACTCTGTTAGTTGAGGACAAACATCACAAAGAGGTTTCTGAGAGAGCTTCTGTCAAGATTTTATATGAAGATATTACCGTTTCCAACGAAATCTTTACAGTTATCCAAATATCCACTTGCAGATTCTACAAAAAGAGTGTTTCCAAACTGCCATATCAAAAGAAATGATCAAGTCTGTTAGTGGAGTAAACTCATCCCAAATAAGTTTCTTAGAATGCTTTTGTCTAGATTTTATGGGATGATATTTCCTTTTTCACCATAGGCCTGAAAGCGCTCGAAATGTCCACTTCCAGATACTACAGAAAGACTGTTTCAAACCTACTCTATGAAAGGGAATGTTCAGCTCTGTGACTTGAATGCAGATATCACAAAGTAGTTTCTGACAGCCCTTCTGTCTAGATTTTAGATGAATATATTCCCGTTTCCAACGAAATCATCACAGTTATCCAAATATCCACTTACAGATTCTACAAAAACAGTGTTTCCAAACTGCTGTATCCAAAGAAAGGTTCAACTCTGTTAGTTGAGGACACACATCACAAAGAAGTTTCTGAGAATGCTTCTGTCTAGATTTTATATGAAGATATTCCCGTTTCCAATGAAATCTTCACAGTTATGCAAATATCCACTTGAAGATTCTACCAAAAGAGTGTTTCCAAACTGCTGTAGCAAAAGAAATGTTGAACTCTGTTAGTTGAGGACAAACATCACAAAGAAGTTTCTGAGAATGCTTCTGTCTAGATTTTAGATGGAGATATTCCCGTTTCCAACGAAATCATCACAGTTAAACAAATATCCACTTGCAGATTCTACAAAAAGAGTGTTTCCAAACTGCTCTATCCAAAGAAAGGTTCAACTCTGTTAGTTGAGGACACACATCACAAAGAAGTTTCTGAGAATGCTTCTGTCTAGATTTTAAATGAAGATATTCCCATTTCCAACGAAATCCTCAGAGCTGTCCCAATATCCACTTACAGATTCTACAAAAAGAGTGTTTCCAAACTGCTGTATCAAAAGAAATGTTCAACTCTGTTTGTGGAGGACACACATCACAAAGAAGTTTCTGAGAATGCTTCTGTCTAGATTTTACGTGAAGATATTCCCGTTTCCTATGAAATCTTCACAGCTTTCAAAATATCCACTTGCAGATTCTACAAAAAGAGTGTTTCCAAACTGCTCTATCCAAAGAAAGGTTCAACTCTGTTAGTTGAGGACACACATCACAAAGAAGTTTCTGAGAATGCTTCTGTCTAGATTTTAAATGAAGATATTCCCATTTCCAATGAAATCCTCATAGCAAACCCATTATAAACTTACAGATTCTACAAAAGAGTGATTCCAAATTGCTGTATCAAAAGAAAGTTTGAACTCTGTTAGTTCAGGACACACATCACAAAGAAGTTTCTGAGAATGCTTCTGTCTAGATTTTACATGAAGACATTCCCGTTTCCTACGAAATCTTCACAACTTTCCAAATATCCTCTTGCAGATTCTACAAAAAGAGTGTTTCCAAACTGCTGTATCAAAAGAAAGGTTCAGCTCTCTTAGTTGACGACACACATCCCAAATAAGATTCTGAGAAAGCCTCTGTCTCGTTTTAATGGGAAGATACTTCCTTTTTCACCGTAGGCCTGAAAGCGCTCGAAATGTCCACTTCCAGATACTGCAGAAAGAGTTTTTCAAACCTGCTCTATGAAACGGAATGTTCAGCTCTGAGGCTTGAATGCAGATATCACAAAGTAGTTTCTGACAGTGCTTCTGTCTAGATTTTAGAAGAAGATATTCCCGTTTCCAATGAAATCGTTAGAACTATCTTGATATCCACATACAGATTCTACAAAAAGAGTTTTTCCAAACTGCTCTATAAAAAAAAAGGTTCAACTCTGTTAGTTGAGGACACTCATCACAAAGAAGTTTCTGAGAATGCTTCTGTCTAGATTTTATAGGAAGATTTTCCCGTTTCCAATGAAATCTTCACAGTTATCCAAACATCGACTTGCAGATTCTACAAAAAGAGTGTTTCCAAACTGCTCTATCAAAAGAAAGTATCAACTCTGTTAGTTGAGGACACACATGCCAAATAAGTTTCGGAGAATGCTTCTGTGTAGATTTAATGGGGAGATATTTCGTTTTTCACCATAGGCCCGAATGCGCTCGAAATGTCCACTTCCAGACACTACAGAAAGAGGGTTTCCAACCTGCTCTATGAAAGGGAATGTTCAGCTCCGTGAGTTGAATATAGATATCACAAAGTAGTTTCTGACAGTGCTTCTGTCTAGATTTCAGATGAAGATATTCCCGTTTCCAATGAAATCGTTAGAACTATCTAGATATCCACTTACAGATTCTACAAAAAGAGTGTTTCGAAAGTGCTCTGTCAAAAGAAAGGTTCAACTCTGTTAGTTGAGGACACTCATCACGAAGAAGTTTCTGAGAATGCTTTTGTCAAGATTTTATATGAAGGTATTCCCGTTTCCAACGAAATCTTCACAGTTATCCAAATATCCACTTGAAGATTCTACAAAAAGAGTGTTTCCAAACTGCTGTAGCAAAAGAAATGTTGAACTCTGTTAGTTGAGGACAAACATCACAAAGAGGTTTCTGAGAGAGCTTCTGTCAAGATTTTATATGAAGATATTACCGTTTCCAATGAAATCTTTACAGTTATCCAAATATCCACTTGCAGATTCTACAAAAAGAGTGTTTCCAAACTGCCATATCAAAAGAAATGATCAAGTCTGTTAGTGGAGTAAACTCATCCCAAATAAGTTTCTTAGAATGCTTTTGTCTAGATTTTATGGGATGATATTTCCTTTTTCACCATAGGCCTGAAAGCGCTCGAAATGTCCACTTCCAGATACTACAGAAAGACTGTTTCAAACCTACTCTATGAAAGGGAATGTTCAGCTCTGTGACTTGAATGCAGATATCACAAAGTAGTTTCTGACAGCCCTTCTGTCTAGATTTTAGATGAATATATTCCCGTTTCCAACGAAATCATCACAGTTATCCAAATATCCACTTACAGATTCTACAAAAACAGTGTTTCCAAACTGCTGTATCCAAAGAAAGGTTCAACTCTGTTAGTTGAGGACACACATCACAAAGAAGTTTCTGAGAATGCTTCTGTCTAGATTTTATATGAAGATATTCCCGTTTCCAATGAAATCTTCACAGTTATGCAAATATCCACTTGAAGATTCTACAAAAAGAGTGTTTCCAAACTGCTGTAGCAAAAGAAATGTTGAACTCTGTTAGTTGAGGACAAACATCACAAAGAAGTTTCTGAGAATGCTTCTGTCTAGATTTTAGATGAAGATATTCCCGTTTCCAACGAAATCATCACAGTTAAACAAATATCCACTTGCAGATTCTACAAAAAGAGTGTTTCCAAACTGCTCTATCCAAAGAAAGGTTCAACTCTGTTAGTTGAGGACACACATCTGAAAGAAGTTTCTGAGAATGCTTCTGTCTAGATTTTAAATGAAGATATTCCCGTTTCCAACGAAATCCTCAGAGCTGTCCCAATATCCACTTACAGATTCTACAAAAAGAGTGTTTCCAAACTGCTGTATCAAAAGAAAGTTTCATCTCTGTTAGTTAAGGACACACATCACAAAGAAGTTTCTGAGAATGCTTCTGTCTAGATTTTACATGAAGATATTCCCGTTTCCTATGAAATCTTCACAGCTTTCCAAATATCCACTTGCAGATTCTACAAAAAGAGTGTTTCCAAACTGCTGTATCAAAAGAAAGTTTCATCTCTGTTAGTTAAGGACACACATCACAAAGAATTTTCTGAGAATGCTTCTGTCTAGATTTTACATGAAGACATTCCCGTTTCCTACGAAATCTTCACAACTTTCCAAATATCCTCTTGCAGATTCTATAAAAAGAGTGTTTCCAAACTGCTGTATCAAAAGAAAGGTTCAGCTCTCTTAGTTGACGACACACATCCCAAATAAGATTCTGAGAAAGCCTCTGTCTCGTTTTAATGGGAAGATACTTCCTATTTCACCGTAGGCCTGAAAGCGCTCGAAATGTCCACTTCCAGATACTGCAGAAAGAGTTTTTCAAACCTGCTCTATGAAACGGAATGTTCAGCTCTGAGGCTTGAATGCAGATATCACAAAGTAGTTTCTGACAGTGCTTCTGTCTAGATTTTAGAAGAAGATATTCCCGTTTCCAATGAAATCGTTAGAACTATCTTGATATCCACATACAGATTCTACAAAAAGAGTTTTTCCAAACTGCTCTATAAAAAAAAAGGTTCAACTCTGTTAGTTGAGGACACTCATCACAAAGAAGTTTCTGAGAATGCTTCTGTCTAGATTTTATAGGAAGATTTTCCCGTTTCCAATGAAATCTTCACATTTATCCAAACATCGACTTGCAGATTCTACAAAAAGAGTGTTTCCAAACTGCTCTATCAAAAGAAAGTATCAACTCTGTTAGTTGAGGACACACATGCCAAATAAGTTTCGGAGAATGCTTCTGTGTAGATTTAATGGGGAGATATTTCGTTTTTCACCATAGGCCCGAATGCGCTCGAAATGTCCACTTCCAGACACTACAGAAAGAGGGTTTCCAACCTGCTCTATGAAAGGGAATGTTCAGCTCCGTGAGTTGAATATAGATATCACAAAGTAGTTTCTGACAGTGCTTCTGTCTAGATTTCAGATGAAGATATTCCCGTTTCCAATGAAATCGTTAGAACTATCTAGATATCCACTTACAGATTCTACAAAAAGAGTGTTTCGAAAGTGCTCTGTCAAAAGAAAGGTTCAACTCTGTTAGTTGAGGACACTCATCACGAAGAAGTTTCTGAGAATGCTTTTGTCAAGATTTTATATGAAGGTATTCCCGTTTCCAACGAAATCTTCACAGTTATCCAAATATCCACTTGAAGATTCTACAAAAAGAGTGTTTCCAAACTGCTGTAGCAAAAGAAATGTTGAACTCTGTTAGTTGAGGACAAACATCACAAAGAGGTTTCTGAGAGAGCTTCTGTCAAGATTTTATATGAAGATATTACCGTTTCCAACGAAATCTTTACAGTTATCCAAATATCCACTTGCAGATTCTACAAAAAGAGTGTTTCCAAACTGCCATATCAAAAGAAATGATCAAGTCTGTTAGTGGAGTAAACTCATCCCAAATAAGTTTCTTAGAATGCTTTTGTCTAGATTTTATGGGATGATATTTCCTTTTTCACCATAGGCCTGAAAGCGCTCGAAATGTCCACTTCCAGATACTACAGAAAGACTGTTTCAAACCTACTCTATGAAAGGGAATGTTCAGCTCTGTGACTTGAATGCAGATATCACAAAGTAGTTTCTGACAGCCCTTCTGTCTAGATTTTAGATGAATATATTCCCGTTTCCAACGAAATCATCACAGTTATCCAAATATCCACTTACAGATTCTACAAAAACAGTGTTTCCAAACTGCTGTATCCAAAGAAAGGTTCAACTCTGTTAGTTGAGGACACACATCACAAAGAAGTTTCTGAGAATGCTTCTGTCTAGATTTTATATGAAGATATTCCCGTTTCCAATGAAATCTTCACAGTTATGCAAATATCCACTTGAAGATTCTACAAAAAGAGTGTTTCCAAACTGCTGTAGCAAAAGAAATGTTGAACTCTGTTAGTTGAGGACAAACATCACAAAGAAGTTTCTGAGAATGCTTCTGTCTAGATTTTAGATGAAGATATTCCCGTTTCCAACGAAATCATCACAGTTAAACAAATATCCACTTGCAGATTCTACAAAAAGAGTGTTTCCAAACTGCTCTATCCAAAGAAAGGTTCAACTCTGTTAATTGAGGACACACATCTGAAAGAAGTTTCTGAGAATGCTTCTGTCTAGATTTTAAATGAAGATATTCCCGTTTCCAACGAAATCCTCAGAGCTGTCCCAATATCCACTTACAGATTCTACAAAAAGAGTGTTTCCAAACTGCTGTATCAAAAGAAAGTTTCATCTCTGTTAGTTAAGGACACACATCACAAAGAAGTTTCTGAGAATGCTTCTGTCTAGATTTTACATGAAGATATTCCCGTTTCCTATGAAATCTTCACAGCTTTCCAAATATCCACTTGCAGATTCTACAAAAAGAGTGTTTCCAAACTGCTGTATCAAAAGAAAGGTTCAACTCTCTTCGTTGAGGATACACATCCCAAATAAGTTTCTGAGAAATCCTCTGTCTCGTTTTTATGGGAAGATACTTCCTTTTTCACCGTAGGCCTGAAAGAGCTCAAAATGTCCACTTGCAGATACTGCAGAAAGAGTGTTTCAAACCTGCTCTATGAAACGGAATGTTCAGCTCTGAGGCTTGAATGCAGATATCACAAAGTAGTTTCTGACAGTGCTTCTGTCTAGATTTCAGAAGAAGATATTCCCGTTTCCAATGAAATCGTTAGAACTATCTTGATATCCACATACAGATTCTACAAAAAGAGTGTTTCCAAACTGCTCTAGAAAAAGAAAGGTTCAACTCTGTTAGTTGAGGACACTCATCACAAAGAAGTTTCTGAGAATGCTTCTGTCTAGATTTTATATGAAGATATTCCCGTTTCCAACGAAATCTTCACAGTTATCCAAACATCGACTTGCAGATTCTACAAAAAGAGTGTTTCCAAACTGCTCTATCAAAAGAAAGGTTTAACTCTGTTAGTTGAGGACACACATCCCAAATAAGTTTCTGAGAACGCTTCTGTGTAGATTTAAAGGGGAGATATTTCGTTTTTCACCATAGGCCCGAATGCGCTAGAAATGTCCACTTCCAGACACTACAGAAAGAGGGTTTCCAACCTGCTCTATGAAAGGGAATGTTCACCTCTGTGACTTGAATGCAGATATCACAAAGTAGTTTCTGACAGTGCTTCTGTCTAGAATTTAGATGAAGATATTCCCGTTTCCAACGAAATCCTTAGGACTATCTAGATATCCAATTACAGATTCCACAAAAAGAGTGTTTCCAAACTGCTCTATAAAAAGAAAGGTTCAACTCTGTAAGTTGAGGACACTCATCACAAAGAAGTTTCTGAGAATGCTTTTGTAAAGGTTTTATATGAAGATATTCCCGTTTCCTATGAAATCTTCACAGTTATCCAAATATCCACTTGAAGATTCTACAAAAAGAGTGTTTCCAAACTGCTGTAGCAAAAGAAATGTTGAACTCTGTTAGTTGAGGACAAACATCACAAAGAAGTTTCTGAGAATGCTTCTGTCAAGATTTTATATGAAGATATTACCGTTTCCAACGAAATCTTTACAGTTATCCAAATATCCACTTGCAGATTCTACAAAAAGAGTGTTTCCAAACTGCCATATCAAAAGAAATGATCAAGTCTGTTAGTGGAGTAAACTCATCCCAAATATGTTTCTTAGAATGCTTTTGTCTAGATTTTATGGGATGATATTTCCTTTTTCACCATAGGCCTGAAAGCGCTCGAAAAGTCCACTTCCAGATACTACAAAAAGACTGTTTCAAACCTACTCTATGAAAGGGAATGTTCAGCTCTGTGACTTGAATGCAGATATCACAAAGTAGTTTCTGACAGCCCTTCTGTCTAGATTTTAGATGAAGATATTCCAGTTTCCAACGAAATCATCACAGTTATCCAAATATCCACTTATAGATTCTACAAAAACAGTGTTTCCACACTGCTGTATCCAAAGAAAGGTTCAACTCTGTTAGTTGAGGACACACATCACAAAGAAGTTTCTGAGAATGCTTCTGTCTAGATTTTATATGAAGATATTCCCGTTTCCAATGAAATCTTCACAGTTATGCAAATATCCACTTGAAGATTCTACAAAAAGAGTGTTTCCAAACTGCTGTAGCAAAAGAAATGTTGAACTCTGTTAGTTGAGGACAAACATCACAAAGAAGTTTCTGAGAATGCTTCTGTCTAGATTTTAGATGGAGATATTCCCGTTTCCAACGAAATCATCACAGTTAAACAAATATCCACTTGCAGATTCTACAAAAAGAGTGTTTCCAAACTGCTCTATCCAAAGAAAGGTTCAACTCTGTTAGTTGAGGACACACATCACAAAGAAGTTTCTGAGAATGCTTCTGTCTAGATTTTAAATGAAGATATTCCCATTTCCAACGAAATCCTCAGAGCTGTCCCAATATCCACTTACAGATTCTACAAAAAGAGTGTTTCCAAACTGCTGTATCAAAAGAAATGTTCAACTCTGTTTGTGGAGGACACACATCACAAAGAAGTTTCTGAGAATGCTTCTGTCTAGATTTTACATGAAGATATTCCCGTTTCCTATGAAATCTTCACAGCTTTCCAAATATCCACTTGCAGATTCTACAAAAAGAGTGTTTCCAAACTGCTGTATCCAAAGAAAGGTTCATCTCTGTTAGTTGAGGACACACATCACAAAGAAGTTTCTGAGAATGCTTCTGTCTAGATTTTAAACGAAGATATTGCCGTTTCCAACGAAATCGTTAGGACTATCTAGATATCCAATTACACATTCCACAAAAAGAGTGTTTCCAAACTGCTCTATCAAAAGAAAGGTGCAACTCTGTTAGTTGAGGACACTCATCACAAAGACGTTTCTGAGAATGCTTCTGTCTAGATTTTATATGAAGATATTCCCGTTTCCAACGAAATCTTCATGGTTATCCAAACATCGACTTCCAGATTATACAAAAAGATTGTTTCCAAACTGCTCTATCAAAAGAAAGGTATAATTCTGTTAGTTGAGGACACACATCCCAAATAAGTTTCTGAGGATGCTTCTGTCTAGATTTTATGGGAAGATATTTCGTTTTTTACCATAGGCCTGAAAGCGCTCGAAATGTCCACTTCCAGACACTACAGAAAGAGGGTTTCAAACCTGCTATATGAAAGGGAATGTTCAGCTCTGTGACTTAAATGCAGATATCACAAAGTAGTTTCTGAAAGTGCTTCTGTCTAGATTTCAGATGAAGATATTCCCGTTTCCAATGAAATCATTAGAACTATCTAGATATCCACTTACAGATTCTACAAAAAGAGTGTTTCCAAAGTGCTCTGTCAAAAGAAAGGTTCAACTCTGTTAGTTGAGGACACTCCTCACAAAGAAGTTTCTGAGAATGCTTCTGTCTAGATTTTATATGAAGATATTCCCGTTTCCAACGAAATCTTCACAGTTATCCAAATATCCACTTGAAGATTCTACAAAAAGAGTGTTTCCAAACTGCTGTAGCAAGAGTAATTTTGCGCTCTGTTAGTTGAGGACACACATCACAAAGAAGTTTCTGAGAATGCTTCTGTCTAGGTTTTATACGAAGATATTACCGTTTCCAACGAAATCTTCACAGTTATCCAAATATCCACTTGCAGAATCTACAAAAAGAGTGTTTCCAAACTGCTATATCAAAAGAAAGGATCAACTCTGTTAGTTGAGGAAACACATCCCAAATAAGTTTCTGAGAATGCTTCTGTCTAGATTTTATGGGATGATATTTCCTTTTTCACCATAGGCCTGAAATCGCTCGAAATGTCCACTTCCAGATACTACAGAAAGACTGTTTCAAACCTACTCTATGAATGGAAATGTTCAGCTCTGTGACTTGAATGCAGATATCGCAAAGTAGTTTCAGACAGTGCTTCTGTCTAGATTTTAGATGAAGGTATTCCCGTTTCCAACGAAATCATCACAGTTATCCAAATATCCACTTACATATTCTACAAAAAGAGTGTTTCCAAACTGCTCTATCCAAAGAAAGGTTCAACTCTGTTAGTTGAGGACACACATCACAAAGAAGTTTCTGAGAATGCTTCTGTCTAGATTTTAAATGAAGATATTCCCATTTCCAATGAAATCCTCATAGCAAACCCATTATAAACTTACAGATTCTACAAAAAGAGTGATTCCAAATTGCTGTATCAAAAGAAAGGTTGAACTCTGTTAGTTCAGGACACACATCACAAAGAAGTTTCTGAGAATGCTTCTGTCTAGATTTTACATGAAGACATTCCCGTTTCCTACGAAATCTTCACAACTTTCCAAATATCCTCTTGCAGATTCTACAAAAAGAGTGTTTCCAAACTGCTGTATCAAAAGAAAGGTTCAGCTCTCTTAGTTGACGACACACATCCCAAATAAGATTCTGAGAAAGCCTCTGTCTCGTTTTTATGGGAAGATACTTCCTTTTTCACCGTAGGCCTGAAAGCGCTCGAAATGTCCACTTCCAGATACTGCAGAAAGAGTTTTTCAAACCTGCTCTATGAAACGGAATGTTCAGCTCTGAGGCTTGAATGCAGATATCACAAAGTAGTTTCTGACAGTGCTTCTGTCTAGATTTTAGAAGAAGATATTCCCGTTTCCAATGAAATCGTTAGAACTATCTTGATATCCACATACAGATTCTACAAAAAGAGTTTTTCCAAACTGCTCTATAAAAAAAAAGGTTCAACTCTGTTAGTTGAGGTCACTCATCACAAAGAAGTTTCTGAGAATGCTTCTGTCTAGATTTTATATGAAGATTTTCCCGTTTCCAATGAAATCTTCACAGTTATCCAAACATCGACTGGCAGATTCTACAAAAAGAGTGTTTCCAAACTGCTCTATCAAAAGAAAGTATCAACTCTGTTAGTTGAGGACACACATGCCAAATAAGTTTCGGAGAATGCTTCTGTGTAGATTTAATGGGGAGATATTTCGTTTTTCACCATAGGCCCGAATGCGCTCGAAATGTCCACTTCCAGACACTACAGAAAGAGGGTTTCCAACCTGCTCTATGAAAGGGAATGTTCAGCTCCGTGAGTTGAATATAGATATCACAAAGTAGTTTCTGACAGTGCTTCTGTCTAGATTTCAGATGAAGATATTCCCGTTTCCCATGAAATCGTTAGAACTATCTAGATATCCACTTACAGATTCTACAAAAAGAGTGTTTCGAAAGTGCTCTGTCAAAAGAAAGGTTCAACTCTGTTAGTTGAGGACACTCATCACGAAGAAGTTTCTGAGAATGCTTTTGTCAAGATTTTATATGAAGATATTCCCGTTTCCTATGAAATCTTCACAGTTATCCAAATATCCACTTGAAGATTCTACAAAAAGAGTGTTTCCAAACTGCCATATCAAAAGAAATGATCAAGTCTGTTAGTGGAGTAAACTCATCCCAAATAAGTTTCTTAGAATGCTTTTGTCTAGATTTTATGGGATGATATTTCCTTTTTCACCATAGGCCTGAAAGCGCTCGAAATGTCCACTTCCAGATACTACAGAAAGACTGTTTCAAACCTACTCTATGAAAGGGAATGTTCAGCTCTGTGACTTGAATGCAGATATCACAAAGTAGTTTCTGACAGCCCTTCTGTCTAGATTTTAGATGAAGATATTCCCGTTTCCAACGAAATCATCACAGTTATCCAAATATCCACTTACAGATTCTACAAAAACAGTGTTTCCAAACTGCTGTATCCAAAGAAAGGTTCAACTCTGTTAGTTGAGGACACACATCACAAAGAAGTTTCTGAGAATGCTTCTGTCTAGATTTTATATGAAGATATTCCCGTTTCCAATGAAATCTTCACAGTTATGCAAATATCCACTTGAAGATTCTACCAAAAGAGTGTTTCCAAACTGCTGTAGCAAAAGAAATGTTGAACTCTGTTAGTTGAGGACAAACATCACAAAGAAGTTTCTGAGAATGCTTCTGTCTAGATTTTAGATGAAGATATTCCCGTTTCCAACGAAATCATCACAGTTAAACAAATATCCACTTGCAGATTCTACAAAAAGAGTGTTTCCAAACTGCTCTATCCAAAGAAAGGTTCAACTCTGTTAGTTGAGGACACACATCTGAAAGAAGTTTCTGAGAATGCTTCTGTCTAGATTTTAAATGAAGATATTCCCGTTTCCAACGAAATCCTCAGAGCTGTCCCAATATCCACTTACAGATTCTACAAAAAGAGTGTTTCCAAACTGCTATATCAAAAGAAAGGATCAACTCTGTTAGTTGAGGAAACACATCCCAAATAAGTTTCTGAGAACGCTTCTGTCTAGATTTTATGGGATGATATTTCCTTTTTCACCATAGGCCTGAAATCGCTCGAAATGTCCACTTCCAGATACTACAGAAAGACTGTTTCAAACCTACTCTATGAATGGAAATGTTCAGCTCTGTGACTTGAATGCAGATATCGCAAAGTAGTTTCAGACAGCGCTTCTGTCTAGATTTTAGATGAAGGTATTCCCGTTTCCAACGAAATCATCACAGTTATCCAAATATCCACTTACATATTCTACAAAAAGAGTGTTTCCAAACTGCTCTATCCAAAGAAAGGTTCAACTCTGTTAGTTGAGGACACACATCACAAAGAAGTTTCTGAGAATGCTTCTGTCTAGATTTTAAATGAAGATATTCCCATTTCCAATGAAATCCTCATAGCAAACCCATTATAAACTTACAGATTCTACAAAAAGAGTGATTCCAAATTGCTGTATCAAAAGAAAGGTTGAACTCTGTTAGTTCAGGACACACATCACAAAGAAGTTTCTGAGAATGCTTCTGTCAAGATTTTATATGAAGATATTACCGTTTCCAACGAAATCTTCACAGTTATCCAAATATCCACTTGCAGATTCTACAAAAAGAGTGTTTCCAAACTGCTGTAGCAAAAGAAATGTTGAACTCTGTTAGTTGAGGACAAACATCACAAAGAAGTTTCTGAGAATGCTTCTGTCTAGATTTTAGATGAAGATATTCCCGTTTCCAACGAAATCCTCAGAGCTCTCCCAATATCCACTTACAGATTCTACAAAAAGAGTGTTTCCAAACTGCTGTAGCAAAAGAAAGGTTCAACTCTGTTAGTTGAGGACACACATCACAAAGAAGTTTCTGAGAATGCTTCTGTCTAGATTTTACATGAAGATATTCCCGTTTCCTATGAAATCTTCACAGCTTTCCAAATATCCACTTGCAGATTCTACAAAAAGAGTGTTTCCAAACTGCTCTATCCAAAGAAAGGTTCAACTCTCTTAGTTGAGGACACACATCCCAAATAAGTTTCTGAGAAATCTTCTGTCTCGTTTTTATGGGAGGATACTTCCTTTTTCATCGTAGGCCTGAAAGCGCTCGAAATGTCCACTTGCAGATACTGCAGAAAGAGTGTTTCAAACCTGCTCTATGAAACGGAATGTTCAGCTCTGAGGCTTGAATGCAGATATCACAAAGTAGTTTCTGACAGTGCTTTTGTCTAGATTTCAGAAGAAGATATTCCCGTTTCCAATGAAATCGTTAGAACTATCTTGATATCCACATACAGATTCTACAAAAAGAGTGTTTCCAAACTGCTCTAGAAAAAGAAAGGTTCAACTCTGTTAGTTGAGGACACTCATCACAAAGAAGTTTCTGAGAATGCTTCTGTCTAGATTTTATATGAAGATATTCCCGTTTCCAACGAAATCTTCACAGTTATCCAAACATCGACTTGCAGATTCTACAAAAAGAGTGTTTCCAAACTGCTCTATCAAAAGAAAGTTTCAACTCTGTTAGTTGAGGACACACATCCCAAATAAGTTTCTGAGAACGCTTCTGTGTAGATTTAAAGGGGAGATATTTCGTTTTTCACCATAGGCCCGAATGCGCTCGAAATGTCCACTTCCAGACACTACAGAATGAGGGTTTCCAACCTGCTCTATGAAAGGGAATGTTCACCTCTGTGACTTGAATGCAGATATCACAAAGTAGTTTCTGACAGTGCTTCTGTCTAGAATTTAGATGAAGATATTCCCGTTTCCAACGAAATCCTTAGGACTATCTAGATATCCAATTACAGATTCCACAAAAAGAGTGTTTCCAAACTGCTCTATAAAAAGAAAGGTTCAACTCTGTAAGTTGAGGACACTCATCACAAAGAAGTTTCTGAGAATGCTTTTGTAAAGGTTTTATATGAAGATATTCCCGTTTCCTATGAAATCTTCACAGTTATCCAAATATCCACTTGAAGATTCTACAAAAAGAGTGTTTCCAAACTGCTGTAGCAAAAGAAATGTTGAACTCTGTTAGTTGAGGACAAATATCACAAAGAAGTTTCTGAGAATGCTTCTGTCAAGATTTTATATGAAGATATTACCGTTTCCAACGAAATCTTTACAGTTATCCAAATATCCACTTGCAGATTCTACAAAAAGAGTGTTTCCAAACTGCTATATCAAAAGAAATGATCAAGTCTGTTAGTGGAGTAAACTCATCCCAAATATGTTTCTTAGAATGCTTTTGTCTAGATTTTATGGGATGATATTTCCTTTTTCACCATAGGCCTGAAAGCGCTCGAAAAGTCCACTTCCAGATACTACAAAAAGACTGTTTCAAACCTACTCTATGAAAGGGAATGTTCAGCTCTGTGACTTGAATGCAGATATCACAAAGTAGTTTCTGACAGCCCTTCTGTCTAGATTTTAGATGAAGATATTCCAGTTTCCAACGAAATCATCACAGTTATCCAAATATCCACTTACAGATTCTAAAAAAACAGTTTCCAAACTGCTGTATCCAAAGGAAGGTTCAACTCTGTTAGTTGAGGAAACACATCACAAAGAAGTTTCTGAGAATGCTTCTGTCTAGATTTTATATGAAGATATTCCCGTTTCCAATGAAATCTTCACAGTTAGGCAAATATCCACTTGAAGATTCTACAAAAAGAGTGTTTCCAAACTGCTGTAGCAAAAGAAATGTTGAACTCTGTTAGTTGAGGACAAACATCACAAAGAAGTTTCTGAGAATGCTTCTGTCTAGATTTTAAATGAAGATATTCCCGTTTCCAACGAAATCCTCAGAGCTCTCCCAATATCCACTTACAGATTCTACAAAAAGAGTGTTTCCAAACTGCTGTAGCAAAAGAAAGGTTCAACTCTGTTAGTTGAGGACACACATCACAAAGAAGTTTCTGAGAATGCTTCTGTCTAGATTTTACATGAAGATATTCCCGTTTCCTATGAAATCTTCACAGCTTTCCAAATATCCACTTGCAGATTCTACAAAAAGAGTGTTTCCAAACTGCTGTATCAAAAGAAAGGTTCAACTCTCTTAGTTGAGGACACACATCCCAAATAAGTTTCTGAGAAATCTTCTGTCTCGTTTTTATGGGAGGATACTTCCTTTTTCATCGTAGGCCTGAAAGCGCTCGAAATGTCCACTTCCAGATACTGCAGAAAGAGTGTTTCAAACCTGCTCTATGAAACGGAATGTTCAGCTCTGAGGCTTGAATGCAGATATCACAAAGTAGTTTCTGACAGTGCTTTTGTCTAGATTTCAGAAGAAGATATTCCCGTTTCCAATGAAATCGTTAGAACTATCTTGATATCCACATACAGATTCTACAAAAAGAGTGTTTCCAAACTGCTCTAGAAAAAGAAAGGTTCAACTCTGTTAGTTGAGGACACTCATCGCAAAGAAGTTTCTGAGAATGCTTCTGTCTAGATTTTATATGAAGATATTCCCGTTTCCAACGAAATCTTCACAGTTATCCAAACATCGACTTGCAGATTCTACAAAAAGAGTGTTTCCAAACTGCTCTATCAAAAGAAAGTTTCAACTCTGTTAGTTGAGGACACACATCCCAAATAAGTTTCTGAGAACGCTTCTGTGTAGATTTAAAGGGGAGATATTTCGTTTTTCACCATAGGCCCGAATGCGCTCGAAATGTCCACTTCCAGACACTACAGAATGAGGGTTTCCAACCTGCTCTATGAAAGGGAATGTTCACCTCTGTGACTTGAATGCAGATATCACAAAGTAGTTTCTGACAGTGCTTCTGTCTAGAATTTAGATGAAGATATTCCCGTTTCCAACGAAATCCTTAGGACTATCTAGATATCCACTTACAGATTCTACAAAAAGAGTGTTTCCAAAGTGCTCTGTCAAAAGAAAGGTTCAACTCTGTTAGTTGAGGACACTCCTCACAAAGAAGTTTCTGAGAACGCTTCTGTCTAGATTTTATATGAAGATATTCCCGTTTCCAACGAAATCTTCACAGTTATCCAAATATCCACTTGAAGATTCTACAAAAAGAGTGTTTCCAAACTGCTGTAGCAAGAGTAATTTTGCGCTCTGTTAGTTGAGGACACACATCACAAAGAAGTTTCTGAGAATGCTTCTGTCTAGGTTTTATACGAAGATATTACCGTTTCCAACGAAATCTTCACAGTTATCCAAATATCCACTTGCAGAATCTACAAAAAGAGTGTTTCCAAACTGCTATATCAAAAGAAAGGATCAACTCTGTTAGTTGAGGAAACACATCCCAAATAAGTTTCTGAGAACGCTTCTGTCTAGATTTTATGGGATGATATTTCCTTTTTCACCATAGGCCTGAAATCGCTCGAAATGTCCACTTCCAGATACTACAGAAAGACTGTTTCAAACCTACTCTATGAATGGAAATGTTCAGCTCTGTGACTTGAATGCAGATATCGCAAAGTAGTTTCAGACAGCGCTTCTGTCTAGATTTTAGATGAAGGTATTCCCGTTTCCAACGAAATCATCACAGTTATCCAAATATCCACTTACATATTCTACAAAAAGAGTGTTTCCAAACTGCTCTATCCAAAGAAAGGTTCAACTCTGTTAGTTGAGGACACACATCACAAAGAAGTTTCTGAGAATGCTTCTGTCTAGATTTTAAATGAAGATATTCCCATTTCCAATGAAATCCTCATAGCAAACCCATTATAAACTTACAGATTCTACAAAAAGAGTGATTCCAAATTGCTGTATCAAAAGAAAGGTTGAACTCTGTTAGTTCAGGACACACATCACAAAGAAGTTTCTGAGAATGCTTCTGTCAAGATTTTATATGAAGATATTACCGTTTCCAACGAAATCTTCACAGTTATCCAAATATCCACTTGCAGATTCTACAAAAAGAGTGTTTCCAAACTGCTATATCAAAAGAAATGATCAAGTCTGTTAGTGGAGTAAACTCATCCTAAATAAGTTTCTTAGAATGCTTCTGTCTAGATTTTATGGGATGATACTTCCTTTTTCACCATAGGCCTGAAAGCGCTCGAAATGTCCACTTCCAGATACTACAGAAAGACTGTTTCAAACCTACTCTATGAAAGGGAATGTTCAGCTCTGTGACTTGAATGCAGATATCACAAAGTAGTTTCTGACAGCCCTTCTGTCTAGATTTTAGATGAAGATATTCCCGTTTCCAACGAAATCATCACAGTTATCCAAATATCCACTTACAGATTCTACAAAAACAGTTTCCAAACTGCTGTATCCAAAGAAAGGTTCAACTCTGTTAGTTGAGGAAACACATCACAAAGAAGTTTCTGAGAATGCTTCTGTCTAGATTTTATATGAAGATATTCCCGTTTCCAATGAAATCTTCACAGTTAGGCAAATATCCACTTGAAGATTCTACAAAAAGAGTGTTTCCAAACTGCTGTAGCAAAAGAAATGTTGAACTCTGTTAGTTGAGGACAAACATCACAAAGAAGTTTCTGAGAATGCTTCT
This sequence comes from Gorilla gorilla gorilla, assembly GCF_029281585.2. NCBI lineage: Eukaryota > Metazoa > Chordata > Mammalia > Primates > Hominidae > Gorilla > Gorilla gorilla. Next base: position 20,734,757 of record NC_073237.2, read on the forward strand.
GTCTAGATTTTAGATGAAGATATTCCCGTTTCCAACGAAATCCTCAGAGCTCTCCCAATATCCACTTACAGATTCTACAAAAAGAGTGTTTCCAAACTGCTGTAGCAAAAGAAAGGTTCAACTCTGTTAGTTGAGGACACACATCACAAAGAAGTTTCTGAGAATGCTTCTGTCTAGATTTTACATGAAGATATTCCCGTTTCCTATGAAATCTTCACAGCTTTCCAAATATCCACTTGCAGATTCTACAAAAAGAGTGTTTCCAAACTGCTGTATCAAAAGAAAGGTTCAACTCTCTTAGTTGAGGACACACATCCCAAATAAGTTTCTGAGAAATCTTCTGTCTCGTTTTTATGGGAGGATACTTCCTTTTTCATCGTAGGCCTGAAAGCGCTCGAAATGTCCACTTGCAGATACTGCAGAAAGAGTGTTTCAAACCTGCTCTATGAAACGGAATGTTCAGCTCTGAGGCTTGAATGCAGATATCACAAAGTAGTTTCTGACAGTGCTTTTGTCTAGATTTCAGAAGAAGATATTCCCGTTTCCAATGAAATCGTTAGAACTATCTTGATATCCACATACAGATTCTACAAAAAGAGTGTTTCCAAACTGCTCTAGAAAAAGAAAGGTTCAACTCTGTTAGTTGAGGACACTCATCACAAAGAAGTTTCTGAGAATGCTTCTGTCTAGATTTTATATGAAGATATTCCCGTTTCCAACGAAATCTTCACAGTTATCCAAACATCGACTTGCAGATTCTACAAAAAGAGTGTTTCCAAACTGCTCTATCAAAAGAAAGTTTCAACTCTGTTAGTTGAGGACACACATCCCAAATAAGTTTCTGAGAACGCTTCTGTGTAGATTTAAAGGGGAGATATTTCGTTTTTCACCATAGGCCCGAATGCGCTCGAAATGTCCACTTCCAGACACTACAGAATGAGGGTTTCCAACCTGCTCTATGAAAGGGAATGTTCACCTCTGTGACTTGAATGCAGATATCACAAAGTAGTTTCTGACAGTGCTTCTGTCTAGAATTTAGATGAAGATATTCCCGTTTCCAACGAAATCCTTAGGACTATCTAGATATCCAATTACAGATTCCACAAAAAGAGTGTTTCCAAACTGCTCTATTGAAAGAAAGGTTCAACTCTGTAAGTTGAGGACACTCATCACAAAGAAGTTTCTGAGAATGCTTTTGTAAAGGTTTTATATGAAGATATTCCCGTTTCCTATGAAATCTTCACAGTTATCCAAATATCCACTTGAAGATTCTACCAAAAGAGTGTTTCCAAACTGCTGTAGCAAAAGAAATGTTGAACTCTGTTAGTTGAGGACAAACATCACAAAGAAGTTTCTGAGAATGCTTCTGTCAAGATTTTATATGAAGATATTACCGTTTCCAACGAAATCTTTACAGTTATCCAAATATCCACTTGCAGATTCTACAAAAAGAGTGTTTCCAAACTGCTATATCAAAAGAAATGATCAAGTCTGTTAGTGGAGTAAACTCATCCCAAATATGTTTCTTAGAATGCTTTTGTCTAGATTTTATGGGATGATATTTCCTTTTTCACCATAGGCCTGAAAGCGCTCGAAAAGTCCACTTCCAGATACTACAAAAAGACTGTTTCAAACCTACTCTATGAAAGGGAATGTTCAGCTCTGTGACTTGAATGCAGATATCACAAAGTAGTTTCTGACAGCCCTTCTGTCTAGATTTTAGATGAAGATATTCCCGTTTCCAACGAAATCATCACAGTTATCCAAATATCCACTTATAGATTCTACAAAAACAGTGTTTCCACACTGCTGTATCCAAAGAAAGGTTCAACTCTGTTAGTTGAGGACACACATCACAAAGAAGTTTCTGAGAATGCTTCTGTCTAGATTTTATATGAAGATATTCCCGTTTCCAATGAAATCTTCACAGTTATGCAAATATCCACTTGAAGATTCTACAAAAAGAGTGTTTCCAAACTGCTGTAGCAAAAGAAATGTTGAACTCTGTTAGTTGAGGACAAACATCACAAAGAAGTTTCTGAGAATGCTTCTGTCTAGATTTTAGATGGAGATATTCCCGTTTCCAACGAAATCATCACAGTTAAACAAATATCCACTTGCAGATTCTACAAAAAGAGTGTTTCCAAACTGCTCTATCCAAAGAAAGGTTCAACTCTGTTAGTTGAGGACACACATCACAAAGAAGTTTCTGAGAATGCTTCTGTCTAGATTTTAAATGAAGATATTCCCATTTCCAACGAAATCCTCAGAGCTGTCCCAATATCCACTTACAGATTCTACAAAAAGAGTGTTTCCAAACTGCTGTATCAAAAGAAATGTTCAACTCTGTTTGTGGAGGACACACATCACAAAGAAGTTTCTGAGAATGCTTCTGTCTAGATTTTACATGAAGATATTCCCGTTTCCTATGAAATCTTCACAGCTTTCCAAATATCCACTTGCAGATTCTACAAAAAGAGTGTTTCCAAACTGCTGTATCCAAAGAAAGGTTCATCTCTGTTAGTTGAGGACACACATCACAAAGAAGTTTCTGAGAATGCTTCTGTCTAGATTTTAAACGAAGATATTGCCGTTTCCAACGAAATCGTTAGGACTATCTAGATATCCAATTACACATTCCACAAAAAGAGTGTTTCCAAACTGCTCTATCAAAAGAAAGGTGCAACTCTGTTAGTTGAGTACACTCATCACAAAGACGTTTCTGAGAATGCTTCTGTCTAGATTTTATATGAAGATATTCCCGTTTCCAACGAAATCTTCATGGTTATCCAAACATCGACTTCCAGATTATACAAAAAGATTGTTTCCAAACTGCTCTATCAAAAGAAAGGTATAATTCTGTTAGTTGAGGACACACATCCCAAATAAGTTTCTGAGGATGCTTCTGTCTAGATTTTATGGGAAGATATTTCGTTTTTTACCATAGGCCCGAAAGCGCTCGAAATGTCCACTTCCAGACACTACAGAAAGAGGGTTTCAAACCTGCTATATGAAAGGGAATGTTCAGCTCTGTGACTTAAATGCAGATATCACAAAGTAGTTTCTGAAAGTGCTTCTGTCTAGATTTCAGATGAAGATATTCCCGTTTCCAATGAAATCATTAGAACTATCTAGATATCCACTTACAGATTCTACAAAAAGAGTGTTTCCAAAGTGCTCTGTCAAAAGAAAGGTTCAACTCTGTTAGTTGAGGACACTCCTCACAAAGAAGTTTCTGAGAATGCTTCTGTCTAGATTTTATATGAAGATATTCCCGTTTCCAACGAAATCTTCACAGTTATCCAAATATCCACTTGAAGATTCTACAAAAAGAGTGTTTCCAAACTGCTGTAGCAAGAGTAATTTTGCGCTCTGTTAGTTGAGGACACACATCACAAAGAAGTTTCTGAGAATGCTTCTGTCTAGGTTTTATACGAAGATATTACCGTTTCCAACGAAATCTTCACAGTTATCCAAATATCCACTTGCAGAATCTACAAAAAGAGTGTTTCCAAACTGCTATATCAAAAGAAAGGATCAACTCTGTTAGTTGAGGAAACACATCCCAAATAAGTTTCTGAGAATGCTTCTGTCTAGATTTTATGGGATGATATTTCCTTTTTCACCATAGGCCTGAAATCGCTCGAAATGTCCACTTCCAGATACTACAGAAAGACTGTTTCAAACCTACTCTATGAATGGAAATGTTCAGCTCTGTGACTTGAATGCAGATATCGCAAAGTAGTTTCAGACAGCGCTTCTGTCTAGATTTTAGATGAAGGTATTCCCGTTTCCAACGAAATCATCACAGTTATCCAAATATCCACTTACATATTCTACAAAAAGAGTGTTTCCAAACTGCTCTATCCAAAGAAAGGTTCAACTCTGTTAGTTGAGGACACACATCACAAAGAAGTTTCTGAGAATGCTTCTGTCTAGATTTTAAATGAAGATATTCCCATTTCCAATGAAATCCTCATAGCAAACCCATTATAAACTTACAGATTCTACAAAAAGAGTGATTCCAAATTGCTGTATCAAAAGAAAAGTTGAACTCTGTTAGTTCAGGACACACATCACAAAGAAGTTTCTGAGAATGCTTCTGTCTAGATTTTACATGAAGACATTCCCGTTTCCTACGAAATCTTCACAACTTTCCAAATATCCTCTTGCAGATTCTACAAAAAGAGTGTTTCCAAACTGCTGTATCAAAAGAAAGGTTCAGCTCTCTTAGTTGACGACACACATCCCAAATAAGATTCTGAGAAAGCCTCTGTCTCGTTTTTATGGGAAGATACTTCCTTTTTCACCGTAGGCCTGAAAGCGCTCGAAATGTCCACTTCCAGATACTGCAGAAAGAGTTTTTCAAACCTGCTCTATGAAACGGAATGTTCAGCTCTGAGGCTTGAATGCAGATATCACAAAGTAGTTTCTGACAGTGCTTCTGTCTAGATTTTAGAAGAAGATATTCCCGTTTCCAATGAAATCGTTAGAACTATCTTGATATCCACATACAGATTCTACAAAAAGAGTTTTTCCAAACTGCTCTATAAAAAAAAAGGTTCAACTCTGTTAGTTGAGGTCACTCATCACAAAGAAGTTTCTGAGAATGCTTCTGTCTAGATTTTATATGAAGATTTTCCCGTTTCCAATGAAATCTTCACAGTTATCCAAACATCGACTTGCAGATTCTACAAAAAGAGTGTTTCCAAACTGCTCTATCAAAAGAAAGTATCAACTCTGTTAGTTGAGGACACACATGCCAAATAAGTTTCGGAGAATGCTTCTGTGTAGATTTAATGGGGAGATATTTCGTTTTTCACCATAGGCCCGAATGCGCTCGAAATGTCCACTTCCAGACACTACAGAAAGAGGGTTTCCAACCTGCTCTATGAAAGGGAATGTTCAGCTCCGTGAGTTGAATATAGATATCACAAAGTAGTTTCTGACAGTGCTTCTGTCTAGATTTCAGATGAAGATATTCCCGTTTCCCATGAAATCGTTAGAACTATCTAGATATCCACTTACAGATTCTACAAAAAGAGTGTTTCGAAAGTGCTCTGTCAAAAGAAAGGTTCAACTCTGTTAGTTGAGGACACTCATCACGAAGAAGTTTCTGAGAATGCTTTTGTCAAGATTTTATATGAAGATATTCCCGTTTCCTATGAAATCTTCACAGTTATCCAAATATCCACTTGAAGATTCTACAAAAAGAGTGTTTCCAAACTGCTGTAGCAAAAGAAATGTTGAACTCTGTTAGTTGAGGACAAACATCACAAAGAGGTTTCTGAGAGAGCTTCTGTCAAGATTTTATACGAAGATATTACCGTTTCCAACGAAATCTTTACAGTTATCCAAATATCCACTTGCAGATTCTACAAAAAGAGTGTTTCCAAACTGCCATATCAAAAGAAATGATCAAGTCTGTTAGTGGAGTAAACTCATCCCAAATAAGTTTCTTAGAATGCTTTTGTCTAGATTTTATGGGATGATATTTCCTTTTTCACCATAGGCCTGAAAGCGCTCGAAATGTCCACTTCCAGATACTACAGAAAGACTGTTTCAAACCTACTCTATGAAAGGGAATGTTCAGCTCTGTGACTTGAATGCAGATATCACAAAGTAGTTTCTCACAGCCCTTCTGTCTAGATTTTAGATGAAGATATTCCCGTTTCCAACGAAATCATCACAGTTATCCAAATATCCACTTACAGATTCTACAAAAAGAGTGTTTCCACACTGCTGTATCCAAAGAAAGGTTCAACTCTGTTAGTTGAGGACACACATCACAAAGAAGTTTCTGAGAATGCTTCTGTCTAGATTTTATATGAAGATATTCCCGTTTCCAATGAAATCTTCACAGTTATGCAAATATCCACTTGAAGATTCTACAAAAAGAGTGTTTCCAAACTGCTATATCAAAAGAAATGATCAAGTCTGTTAGTGGAGTAAACTCATCCCAAATATGTTTCTTAGAATGCTTTTGTCTAGATTTTATGGGATGATATTTCCTTTTTCACCATAGGCCTGAAAGCGCTCGAAAAGTCCACTTCCAGATACTACAAAAAGACTGTTTCAAACCTACTCTATGAAAGGGAATGTTCAGCTCTGTGACTTGAATGCAGATATCACAAAGTAGTTTCTGACAGCCCTTCTGTCTAGATTTTAGATGAAGATATTCCCGTTTCCAACGAAATCATCACAGTTATCCAAATATCCACTTATAGATTCTACCAAAACTGTGTTTCCACACTGCTGTATCCAAAGAAAGGTTCAACTCTGTTAGTTGAGGACACACATCACAAAGAAGTTTCTGAGAATGCTTCTGTCTAGATTTTATATGAAGATATTCCCGTTTCCAATGAAATCTTCACAGTTATGCAAATATCCACTTGAAGATTCTACAAAAAGAGTGTTTCCAAACTGCTGTAGCAAAAGAAATGTTGAACTCTGTTAGTTGAGGACAAACATCACAAAGAAGTTTCTGAGAATGCTTCTGTCTAGATTTTAGATGGAGATATTCCCGTTTCCAACGAAATCATCACAGTTAAACAAATATCCACTTGCAGATTCTACAAAAAGAGTGTTTCCAAACTGCTCTATCCAAAGAAAGGTTCAACTCTGTTAGTTGAGGACACACATCACAAAGAAGTTTCTGAGAATGCTTCTGTCTAGATTTTAAATGAAGATATTCCCATTTCCAACGAAATCCTCAGAGCTGTCCCAATATCCACTTACAGATTCTACAAAAAGAGTGTTTCCAAACTGCTGTATCAAAAGAAATGTTCAACTCTGTTTGTGGAGGACACACATCACAAAGAAGTTTCTGAGAATGCTTCTGTCTAGATTTTACATGAAGATATTCCCGTTTCCTATGAAATCTTCACAGCTTTCCAAATATCCACTTGCAGATTCTACAAAAAGAGTGTTTCCAAACTGCTCTATCCAAAGAAAGGTTCAACTCTGTTAGTTGAGGACACACATCACAAAGAAGTTTCTGAGAATGCTTCTGTCTAGATTTTAAATGAAGATATTCCCATTTCCAATGAAATCCTCATAGCAAACCCATTATAAACTTACAGATTCTACAAAAGAGTGATTCCAAATTGCTGTATCAAAAGAAAGGTTGAACTCTGTTAGTTCAGGACACACATCACAAAGAAGTTTCTGAGAATGCTTCTGTCTAGATTTTACATGAAGATATTCCCGTTTCCTACGAAATCTTCACAACTTTCCAAATATCCTCTTGCAGATTCTACAAAAAGAGTGTTTCCAAACTGCTGTATCAAAAGAAAGGTTCAGCTCTCTTAGTTGACGACACACATCCCAAATAAGATTCTGAGAAAGCCTCTGTCTCGTTTTAATGGGAAGATACTTCCTTTTTCACCGTAGGCCTGAAAGCTCTCGAAATGTCCACTTCCAGATACTGCAGAAAGAGTTTTTCAAACCTGCTCTATGAAACGGAATGTTCAGCTCTGAGGCTTGAATGCAGATATCACAAAGTAGTTTCTGACAGTGCTTCTGTCTAGATTTTAGAAGAAGATATTCCCGTTTCCAATGAAATCGTTAGAACTATCTTGATATCCACATACAGATTCTACAAAAAGAGTTTTTCCAAACTGCTCTATAAAAAAAAAGGTTCAACTCTGTTAGTTGAGAACACTCATCACAAAGAAGTTTCTGAGAATGCTTCTGTCTAGATTTTATAGGAAGATTTTCCCGTTTCCAATGAAATCTTCACAGTTATCCAAACATCGACTTGCAGATTCTACAAAAAGAGTGTTTCCAAACTGCTCTATCAAAAGAAAGTATCAACTCTGTTAGTTGAGGACACACATGCCAAGTAAGTTTCGGAGAATGCTTCTGTGTAGATTTAATGGGGAGATATTTCGTTTTTCACCATAGGCCCGAATGCGCTCGAAATGTCCACTTCCAGACACTACAGAAAGAGGGTTTCCAACCTGCTCTATGAAAGGGAATGTTCAGCTCCGTGAGTTGAATATAGATATCACAAAGTAGTTTCTGACAGTGCTTCTGTCTAGATTTCAGATGAAGATATTCCCGTTTCCAATGAAATCGTTAGAACTATCTAGATATCCACTTACAGATTCTACAAAAAGAGTGTTTCGAAAGTGCTCTGTCAAAAGAAAGGTTCAACTCTGTTAGTTGAGGACACTCATCACGAAGAAGTTTCTGAGAATGCTTTTGTCAAGATTTTATATGAAGATATTCCCGTTTCCTATGAAATCTTCACAGTTATCCAAATATCCACTTGAAGATTCTACCAAAAGAGTGTTTCCAAACTGCTGTAGCAAAAGAAATGTTGAACTCTGTTAGTTGAGGACAAACATCACAAAGAGGTTTCTGAGAGAGCTTCTGTCAAGATTTTATATGAAGATATTACCGTTTCCAACGAAATCTTTACAGTTATCCAAATATCCACTTGCAGATTCTACAAAAAGAGTGTTTCCAAACTGCCATATCAAAAGAAATGATCAAGTCTGTTAGTGGAGTAAACTCATCCCAAATAAGTTTCTTAGAATGCTTTTGTCTAGATTTTATGGGATGATATTTCCTTTTTCACCATAGGCCTGAAAGCGCTCGAAATGTCCACTTCCAGATACTACAGAAAGACTGTTTCAAACCTACTCTATGAAAGGGAATGTTCAGCTCTGTGACTTGAATGCAGATATCACAAAGTAGTTTCTGACAGCCCTTCTGTCTAGATTTTAGATGAATATATTCCCGTTTCCAACGAAATCATCACAGTTATCCAAATATCCACTTACAGATTCTACAAAAACAGTGTTTCCAAACTGCTGTATCCAAAGAAAGGTTCAACTCTGTTAGTTGAGGACACACATCACAAAGAAGTTTCTGAGAATGCTTCTGTCTAGATTTTATATGAAGATATTCCCGTTTCCAATGAAATCTTCACAGTTATGCAAATATCCACTTGAAGATTCTACAAAAAGAGTGTTTCCAAACTGCTGTAGCAAAAGAAATGTTGAACTCTGTTAGTTGAGGACAAACATCACAAAGAAGTTTCTGAGAATGCTTCTGTCTAGATTTTAGATGGAGATATTCCCGTTTCCAACGAAATCATCACAGTTAAACAAATATCCACTTGCAGATTCTACAAAAAGAGTGTTTCCAAACTGCTCTATCCAAAGAAAGGTTCAACTCTGTTAGTTGAGGACACACATCACAAAGAAGTTTCTGAGAATGCTTCTGTCTAGATTTTAAATGAAGATATTCCCATTTCCAACGAAATCCTCAGAGCTGTCCCAATATCCACTTACAGATTCTACAAAAAGAGTGTTTCCAAACTGCTGTATCAAAAGAAATGTTCAACTCTGTTTGTGGAGGACACACATCACAAAGAAGTTTCTGAGAATGCTTCTGTCTAGATTTTACGTGAAGATATTCCCGTTTCCTATGAAATCTTCACAGCTTTCAAAATATCCACTTGCAGATTCTACAAAAAGAGTGTTTCCAAACTGCTCTATCCAAAGAAAGGTTCAACTCTGTTAGTTGAGGACACACATCACAAAGAAGTTTCTGAGAATGCTTCTGTCTAGATTTTAAATGAAGATATTCCCATTTCCAATGAAATCCTCATAGCAAACCCATTATAAACTTACAGATTCTACAAAAGAGTGATTCCAAATTGCTGTATCAAAAGAAAGTTTGAACTCTGTTAGTTCAGGACACACATCACAAAGAAGTTTCTGAGAATGCTTCTGTCTAGATTTTACATGAAGACATTCCCGTTTCCTACGAAATCTTCACAACTTTCCAAATATCCTCTTGCAGATTCTACAAAAAGAGTGTTTCCAAACTGCTGTATCAAAAGAAAGGTTCAGCTCTCTTAGTTGACGACACACATCCCAAATAAGATTCTGAGAAAGCCTCTGTCTCGTTTTAATGGGAAGATACTTCCTTTTTCACCGTAGGCCTGAAAGCGCTCGAAATGTCCACTTCCAGATACTGCAGAAAGAGTTTTTCAAACCTGCTCTATGAAACGGAATGTTCAGCTCTGAGGCTTGAATGCAGATATCACAAAGTAGTTTCTGACAGTGCTTCTGTCTAGATTTTAGAAGAAGATATTCCCGTTTCCAATGAAATCGTTAGAACTATCTTGATATCCACATACAGATTCTACAAAAAGAGTTTTTCCAAACTGCTCTATAAAAAAAAAGGTTCAACTCTGTTAGTTGAGGACACTCATCACAAAGAAGTTTCTGAGAATGCTTCTGTCTAGATTTTATAGGAAGATTTTCCCGTTTCCAATGAAATCTTCACAGTTATCCAAACATCGACTTGCAGATTCTACAAAAAGAGTGTTTCCAAACTGCTCTATCAAAAGAAAGTATCAACTCTGTTAGTTGAGGACACACATGCCAAATAAGTTTCGGAGAATGCTTCTGTGTAGATTTAATGGGGAGATATTTCGTTTTTCACCATAGGCCCGAATGCGCTCGAAATGTCCACTTCCAGACACTACAGAAAGAGGGTTTCCAACCTGCTCTATGAAAGGGAATGTTCAGCTCCGTGAGTTGAATATAGATATCACAAAGTAGTTTCTGACAGTGCTTCTGTCTAGATTTCAGATGAAGATATTCCCGTTTCCAATGAAATCGTTAGAACTATCTAGATATCCACTTACAGATTCTACAAAAAGAGTGTTTCGAAAGTGCTCTGTCAAAAGAAAGGTTCAACTCTGTTAGTTGAGGACACTCATCACGAAGAAGTTTCTGAGAATGCTTTTGTCAAGATTTTATATGAAGGTATTCCCGTTTCCAACGAAATCTTCACAGTTATCCAAATATCCACTTGAAGATTCTACAAAAAGAGTGTTTCCAAACTGCTGTAGCAAAAGAAATGTTGAACTCTGTTAGTTGAGGACAAACATCACAAAGAGGTTTCTGAGAGAGCTTCTGTCAAGATTTTATATGAAGATATTACCGTTTCCAATGAAATCTTTACAGTTATCCAAATATCCACTTGCAGATTCTACAAAAAGAGTGTTTCCAAACTGCCATATCAAAAGAAATGATCAAGTCTGTTAGTGGAGTAAACTCATCCCAAATAAGTTTCTTAGAATGCTTTTGTCTAGATTTTATGGGATGATATTTCCTTTTTCACCATAGGCCTGAAAGCGCTCGAAATGTCCACTTCCAGATACTACAGAAAGACTGTTTCAAACCTACTCTATGAAAGGGAATGTTCAGCTCTGTGACTTGAATGCAGATATCACAAAGTAGTTTCTGACAGCCCTTCTGTCTAGATTTTAGATGAATATATTCCCGTTTCCAACGAAATCATCACAGTTATCCAAATATCCACTTACAGATTCTACAAAAACAGTGTTTCCAAACTGCTGTATCCAAAGAAAGGTTCAACTCTGTTAGTTGAGGACACACATCACAAAGAAGTTTCTGAGAATGCTTCTGTCTAGATTTTATATGAAGATATTCCCGTTTCCAATGAAATCTTCACAGTTATGCAAATATCCACTTGAAGATTCTACAAAAAGAGTGTTTCCAAACTGCTGTAGCAAAAGAAATGTTGAACTCTGTTAGTTGAGGACAAACATCACAAAGAAGTTTCTGAGAATGCTTCTGTCTAGATTTTAGATGAAGATATTCCCGTTTCCAACGAAATCATCACAGTTAAACAAATATCCACTTGCAGATTCTACAAAAAGAGTGTTTCCAAACTGCTCTATCCAAAGAAAGGTTCAACTCTGTTAGTTGAGGACACACATCTGAAAGAAGTTTCTGAGAATGCTTCTGTCTAGATTTTAAATGAAGATATTCCCGTTTCCAACGAAATCCTCAGAGCTGTCCCAATATCCACTTACAGATTCTACAAAAAGAGTGTTTCCAAACTGCTGTATCAAAAGAAAGTTTCATCTCTGTTAGTTAAGGACACACATCACAAAGAAGTTTCTGAGAATGCTTCTGTCTAGATTTTACATGAAGATATTCCCGTTTCCTATGAAATCTTCACAGCTTTCCAAATATCCACTTGCAGATTCTACAAAAAGAGTGTTTCCAAACTGCTGTATCAAAAGAAAGTTTCATCTCTGTTAGTTAAGGACACACATCACAAAGAATTTTCTGAGAATGCTTCTGTCTAGATTTTACATGAAGACATTCCCGTTTCCTACGAAATCTTCACAACTTTCCAAATATCCTCTTGCAGATTCTATAAAAAGAGTGTTTCCAAACTGCTGTATCAAAAGAAAGGTTCAGCTCTCTTAGTTGACGACACACATCCCAAATAAGATTCTGAGAAAGCCTCTGTCTCGTTTTAATGGGAAGATACTTCCTATTTCACCGTAGGCCTGAAAGCGCTCGAAATGTCCACTTCCAGATACTGCAGAAAGAGTTTTTCAAACCTGCTCTATGAAACGGAATGTTCAGCTCTGAGGCTTGAATGCAGATATCACAAAGTAGTTTCTGACAGTGCTTCTGTCTAGATTTTAGAAGAAGATATTCCCGTTTCCAATGAAATCGTTAGAACTATCTTGATATCCACATACAGATTCTACAAAAAGAGTTTTTCCAAACTGCTCTATAAAAAAAAAGGTTCAACTCTGTTAGTTGAGGACACTCATCACAAAGAAGTTTCTGAGAATGCTTCTGTCTAGATTTTATAGGAAGATTTTCCCGTTTCCAATGAAATCTTCACAGTTATCCAAACATCGACTTGCAGATTCTACAAAAAGAGTGTTTCCAAACTGCTCTATCAAAAGAAAGTATCAACTCTGTTAGTTGAGGACACACATGCCAAATAAGTTTCGGAGAATGCTTCTGTGTAGATTTAATGGGGAGATATTTCGTTTTTCACCATAGGCCCGAATGCGCTCGAAATGTCCACTTCCAGACACTACAGAAAGAGGGTTTCCAACCTGCTCTATGAAAGGGAATGTTCAGCTCCGTGAGTTGAATATAGATATCACAAAGTAGTTTCTGACAGTGCTTCTGTCTAGATTTCAGATGAAGATATTCCCGTTTCCAATGAAATCGTTAGAACTATCTAGATATCCACTTACAGATTCTACAAAAAGAGTGTTTCGAAAGTGCTCTGTCAAAAGAAAGGTTCAACTCTGTTAGTTGAGGACACTCATCACGAAGAAGTTTCTGAGAATGCTTTTGTCAAGATTTTATATGAAGGTATTCCCGTTTCCAACGAAATCTTCACAGTTATCCAAATATCCACTTGAAGATTCTACAAAAAGAGTGTTTCCAAACTGCTGTAGCAAAAGAAATGTTGAACTCTGTTAGTTGAGGACAAACATCACAAAGAGGTTTCTGAGAGAGCTTCTGTCAAGATTTTATATGAAGATATTACCGTTTCCAACGAAATCTTTACAGTTATCCAAATATCCACTTGCAGATTCTACAAAAAGAGTGTTTCCAAACTGCCATATCAAAAGAAATGATCAAGTCTGTTAGTGGAGTAAACTCATCCCAAATAAGTTTCTTAGAATGCTTTTGTCTAGATTTTATGGGATGATATTTCCTTTTTCACCATAGGCCTGAAAGCGCTCGAAATGTCCACTTCCAGATACTACAGAAAGACTGTTTCAAACCTACTCTATGAAAGGGAATGTTCAGCTCTGTGACTTGAATGCAGATATCACAAAGTAGTTTCTGACAGCCCTTCTGTCTAGATTTTAGATGAATATATTCCCGTTTCCAACGAAATCATCACAGTTATCCAAATATCCACTTACAGATTCTACAAAAACAGTGTTTCCAAACTGCTGTATCCAAAGAAAGGTTCAACTCTGTTAGTTGAGGACACACATCACAAAGAAGTTTCTGAGAATGCTTCTGTCTAGATTTTATATGAAGATATTCCCGTTTCCAATGAAATCTTCACAGTTATGCAAATATCCACTTGAAGATTCTACAAAAAGAGTGTTTCCAAACTGCTGTAGCAAAAGAAATGTTGAACTCTGTTAGTTGAGGACAAACATCACAAAGAAGTTTCTGAGAATGCTTCTGTCTAGATTTTAGATGAAGATATTCCCGTTTCCAACGAAATCATCACAGTTAAACAAATATCCACTTGCAGATTCTACAAAAAGAGTGTTTCCAAACTGCTCTATCCAAAGAAAGGTTCAACTCTGTTAATTGAGGACACACATCTGAAAGAAGTTTCTGAGAATGCTTCTGTCTAGATTTTAAATGAAGATATTCCCGTTTCCAACGAAATCCTCAGAGCTGTCCCAATATCCACTTACAGATTCTACAAAAAGAGTGTTTCCAAACTGCTGTATCAAAAGAAAGTTTCATCTCTGTTAGTTAAGGACACACATCACAAAGAAGTTTCTGAGAATGCTTCTGTCTAGATTTTACATGAAGATATTCCCGTTTCCTATGAAATCTTCACAGCTTTCCAAATATCCACTTGCAGATTCTACAAAAAGAGTGTTTCCAAACTGCTGTATCAAAAGAAAGGTTCAACTCTCTTCGTTGAGGATACACATCCCAAATAAGTTTCTGAGAAATCCTCTGTCTCGTTTTTATGGGAAGATACTTCCTTTTTCACCGTAGGCCTGAAAGAGCTCAAAATGTCCACTTGCAGATACTGCAGAAAGAGTGTTTCAAACCTGCTCTATGAAACGGAATGTTCAGCTCTGAGGCTTGAATGCAGATATCACAAAGTAGTTTCTGACAGTGCTTCTGTCTAGATTTCAGAAGAAGATATTCCCGTTTCCAATGAAATCGTTAGAACTATCTTGATATCCACATACAGATTCTACAAAAAGAGTGTTTCCAAACTGCTCTAGAAAAAGAAAGGTTCAACTCTGTTAGTTGAGGACACTCATCACAAAGAAGTTTCTGAGAATGCTTCTGTCTAGATTTTATATGAAGATATTCCCGTTTCCAACGAAATCTTCACAGTTATCCAAACATCGACTTGCAGATTCTACAAAAAGAGTGTTTCCAAACTGCTCTATCAAAAGAAAGTTTCAACTCTGTTAGTTGAGGACACACATCCCAAATAAGTTTCTGAGAACGCTTCTGTGTAGATTTAAAGGGGAGATATTTCGTTTTTCACCATAGGCCCGAATGCGCTCGAAATGTCCACTTCCAGACACTACAGAAAGAGGGTTTCCAACCTGCTCTATGAAAGGGAATGTTCACCTCTGTGACTTGAATGCAGATATCACAAAGTAGTTTCTGACAGTGCTTCTGTCTAGAATTTAGATGAAGATATTCCCGTTTCCAACGAAATCCTTAGGACTATCTAGATATCCAATTACAGATTCCACAAAAAGAGTGTTTCCAAACTGCTCTATAAAAAGAAAGGTTCAACTCTGTAAGTTGAGGACACTCATCACAAAGAAGTTTCTGAGAATGCTTTTGTAAAGGTTTTATATGAAGATATTCCCGTTTCCTATGAAATCTTCACAGTTATCCAAATATCCACTTGAAGATTCTACAAAAAGAGTGTTTCCAAACTGCTGTAGCAAAAGAAATGTTGAACTCTGTTAGTTGAGGACAAACATCACAAAGAAGTTTCTGAGAATGCTTCTGTCAAGATTTTATATGAAGATATTACCGTTTCCAACGAAATCTTTACAGTTATCCAAATATCCACTTGCAGATTCTACAAAAAGAGTGTTTCCAAACTGCCATATCAAAAGAAATGATCAAGTCTGTTAGTGGAGTAAACTCATCCCAAATATGTTTCTTAGAATGCTTTTGTCTAGATTTTATGGGATGATATTTCCTTTTTCACCATAGGCCTGAAAGCGCTCGAAAAGTCCACTTCCAGATACTACAAAAAGACTGTTTCAAACCTACTCTATGAAAGGGAATGTTCAGCTCTGTGACTTGAATGCAGATATCACAAAGTAGTTTCTGACAGCCCTTCTGTCTAGATTTTAGATGAAGATATTCCCGTTTCCAACGAAATCATCACAGTTATCCAAATATCCACTTATAGATTCTACAAAAACAGTGTTTCCACACTGCTGTATCCAAAGAAAGGTTCAACTCTGTTAGTTGAGGACACACATCACAAAGAAGTTTCTGAGAATGCTTCTGTCTAGATTTTATATGAAGATATTCCCGTTTCCAATGAAATCTTCACAGTTATGCAAATATCCACTTGAAGATTCTACAAAAAGAGTGTTTCCAAACTGCTGTAGCAAAAGAAATGTTGAACTCTGTTAGTTGAGGACAAACATCACAAAGAAGTTTCTGAGAATGCTTCTGTCTAGATTTTAGATGGAGATATTCCCGTTTCCAACGAAATCATCACAGTTAAACAAATATCCACTTGCAGATTCTACAAAAAGAGTGTTTCCAAACTGCTCTATCCAAAGAAAGGTTGAACTCTGTTAGTTGAGGACACACATCACAAAGAAGTTTCTGAGAATGCTTCTGTCTAGATTTTAAATGAAGATATTCCCATTTCCAACGAAATCCTCAGAGCTGTCCCAATATCCACTTACAGATTCTACAAAAAGAGTGTTTCCAAACTGCTGTATCAAAAGAAATGTTCAACTCTGTTTGTGGAGGACACACATCACAAAGAAGTTTCTGAGAATGCTTCTGTCTAGATTTTACATGAAGATATTCCCGTTTCCTATGAAATCTTCACAGCTTTCCAAATATCCACTTGCAGATTCTACAAAAAGAGTGTTTCCAAACTGCTGTATCCAAAGAAAGGTTCATCTCTGTTAGTTGAGGACACACATCACAAAGAAGTTTCTGAGAATGCTTCTGTCTAGATTTTAAACGAAGATATTGCCGTTTCCAACGAAATCGTTAGGACTATCTAGATATCCAATTACACATTCCACAAAAAGAGTGTTTCCAAACTGCTCTATCAAAAGAAAGGTGCAACTCTGTTAGTTGAGGACACTCATCACAAAGACGTTTCTGAGAATGCTTCTGTCTAGATTTTATATGAAGATATTCCCGTTTCCAACGAAATCTTCATGGTTATCCAAACATCGACTTCCAGATTATACAAAAAGATTGTTTCCAAACTGCTCTATCAAAAGAAAGGTATAATTCTGTTAGTTGAGGACACACATCCCAAATAAGTTTCTGAGGATGCTTCTGTCTAGATTTTATGGGAAGATATTTCGTTTTTTACCATAGGCCTGAAAGCGCTCGAAATGTCCACTTCCAGACACTACAGAAAGAGGGTTTCAAACCTGCTATATGAAAGGGAATGTTCAGCTCTGTGACTTAAATGCAGATATCACAAAGTAGTTTCTGAAAGTGCTTCTGTCTAGATTTCAGATGAAGATATTCCCGTTTCCAATGAAATCATTAGAACTATCTAGATATCCACTTACAGATTCTACAAAAAGAGTGTTTCCAAAGTGCTCTGTCAAAAGAAAGGTTCAACTCTGTTAGTTGAGGACACTCCTCACAAAGAAGTTTCTGAGAATGCTTCTGTCTAGATTTTATATGAAGATATTCCCGTTTCCAACGAAATCTTCACAGTTATCCAAATATCCACTTGAAGATTCTACAAAAAGAGTGTTTCCAAACTGCTGTAGCAAGAGTAATTTTGCGCTCTGTTAGTTGAGGACACACATCACAAAGAAGTTTCTGAGAATGCTTCTGTCTAGGTTTTATACGAAGATATTACCGTTTCCAACGAAATCTTCACAGTTATCCAAATATCCACTTGCAGAATCTACAAAAAGAGTGTTTCCAAACTGCTATATCAAAAGAAAGGATCAACTCTGTTAGTTGAGGAAACACATCCCAAATAAGTTTCTGAGAATGCTTCTGTCTAGATTTTATGGGATGATATTTCCTTTTTCACCATAGGCCTGAAATCGCTCGAAATGTCCACTTCCAGATACTACAGAAAGACTGTTTCAAACCTACTCTATGAATGGAAATGTTCAGCTCTGTGACTTGAATGCAGATATCGCAAAGTAGTTTCAGACAGTGCTTCTGTCTAGATTTTAGATGAAGGTATTCCCGTTTCCAACGAAATCATCACAGTTATCCAAATATCCACTTACATATTCTACAAAAAGAGTGTTTCCAAACTGCTCTATCCAAAGAAAGGTTCAACTCTGTTAGTTGAGGACACACATCACAAAGAAGTTTCTGAGAATGCTTCTGTCTAGATTTTAAATGAAGATATTCCCATTTCCAATGAAATCCTCATAGCAAACCCATTATAAACTTACAGATTCTACAAAAAGAGTGATTCCAAATTGCTGTATCAAAAGAAAGGTTGAACTCTGTTAGTTCAGGACACACATCACAAAGAAGTTTCTGAGAATGCTTCTGTCTAGATTTTACATGAAGACATTCCCGTTTCCTACGAAATCTTCACAACTTTCCAAATATCCTCTTGCAGATTCTACAAAAAGAGTGTTTCCAAACTGCTGTATCAAAAGAAAGGTTCAGCTCTCTTAGTTGACGACACACATCCCAAATAAGATTCTGAGAAAGCCTCTGTCTCGTTTTTATGGGAAGATACTTCCTTTTTCACCGTAGGCCTGAAAGCGCTCGAAATGTCCACTTCCAGATACTGCAGAAAGAGTTTTTCAAACCTGCTCTATGAAACGGAATGTTCAGCTCTGAGGCTTGAATGCAGATATCACAAAGTAGTTTCTGACAGTGCTTCTGTCTAGATTTTAGAAGAAGATATTCCCGTTTCCAATGAAATCGTTAGAACTATCTTGATATCCACATACAGATTCTACAAAAAGAGTTTTTCCAAACTGCTCTATAAAAAAAAAGGTTCAACTCTGTTAGTTGAGGTCACTCATCACAAAGAAGTTTCTGAGAATGCTTCTGTCTAGATTTTATATGAAGATTTTCCCGTTTCCAATGAAATCTTCACAGTTATCCAAACATCGACTGGCAGATTCTACAAAAAGAGTGTTTCCAAACTGCTCTATCAAAAGAAAGTATCAACTCTGTTAGTTGAGGACACACATGCCAAATAAGTTTCGGAGAATGCTTCTGTGTAGATTTAATGGGGAGATATTTCGTTTTTCACCATAGGCCCGAATGCGCTCGAAATGTCCACTTCCAGACACTACAGAAAGAGGGTTTCCAACCTGCTCTATGAAAGGGAATGTTCAGCTCCGTGAGTTGAATATAGATATCACAAAGTAGTTTCTGACAGTGCTTCTGTCTAGATTTCAGATGAAGATATTCCCGTTTCCCATGAAATCGTTAGAACTATCTAGATATCCACTTACAGATTCTACAAAAAGAGTGTTTCGAAAGTGCTCTGTCAAAAGAAAGGTTCAACTCTGTTAGTTGAGGACACTCATCACGAAGAAGTTTCTGAGAATGCTTTTGTCAAGATTTTATATGAAGATATTCCCGTTTCCTATGAAATCTTCACAGTTATCCAAATATCCACTTGAAGATTCTACAAAAAGAGTGTTTCCAAACTGCCATATCAAAAGAAATGATCAAGTCTGTTAGTGGAGTAAACTCATCCCAAATAAGTTTCTTAGAATGCTTTTGTCTAGATTTTATGGGATGATATTTCCTTTTTCACCATAGGCCTGAAAGCGCTCGAAATGTCCACTTCCAGATACTACAGAAAGACTGTTTCAAACCTACTCTATGAAAGGGAATGTTCAGCTCTGTGACTTGAATGCAGATATCACAAAGTAGTTTCTGACAGCCCTTCTGTCTAGATTTTAGATGAAGATATTCCCGTTTCCAACGAAATCATCACAGTTATCCAAATATCCACTTACAGATTCTACAAAAACAGTGTTTCCAAACTGCTGTATCCAAAGAAAGGTTCAACTCTGTTAGTTGAGGACACACATCACAAAGAAGTTTCTGAGAATGCTTCTGTCTAGATTTTATATGAAGATATTCCCGTTTCCAATGAAATCTTCACAGTTATGCAAATATCCACTTGAAGATTCTACCAAAAGAGTGTTTCCAAACTGCTGTAGCAAAAGAAATGTTGAACTCTGTTAGTTGAGGACAAACATCACAAAGAAGTTTCTGAGAATGCTTCTGTCTAGATTTTAGATGAAGATATTCCCGTTTCCAACGAAATCATCACAGTTAAACAAATATCCACTTGCAGATTCTACAAAAAGAGTGTTTCCAAACTGCTCTATCCAAAGAAAGGTTCAACTCTGTTAGTTGAGGACACACATCTGAAAGAAGTTTCTGAGAATGCTTCTGTCTAGATTTTAAATGAAGATATTCCCGTTTCCAACGAAATCCTCAGAGCTGTCCCAATATCCACTTACAGATTCTACAAAAAGAGTGTTTCCAAACTGCTGTATCAAAAGAAAGTTTCATCTCTGTTAGTTAAGGACACACATCACAAAGAAGTTTCTGAGAATGCTTCTGTCTAGATTTTACATGAAGATATTCCCGTTTCCTATGAAATCTTCACAGCTTTCCAAATATCCACTTGCAGATTCTACAAAAAGAGTGTTTCCAAACTGCTGTATCAAAAGAAAGGTTCAACTCTCTTCGTTGAGGATACACATCCCAAATAAGTTTCTGAGAAATCCTCTGTCTCGTTTTTATGGGAAGATACTTCCTTTTTCACCGTAGGCCTGAAAGAGCTCGAAATGTCCACTTGCAGATACTGCAGAAAGAGTGTTTCAAACCTGCTCTATGAAACGGAATGTTCAGCTCTGAGGCTTGAATGCAGATATCACAAAGTAGTTTCTGACAGTGCTTCTGTCTAGATTTCAGAAGAAGATATTCCCGTTTCCAATGAAATCGTTAGAACTATCTTGATATCCACATACAGATTCTACAAAAAGAGTGTTTCCAAACTGCTCTAGAAAAAGAAAGGTTCAACTCTGTTAGTTGAGGACACTCATCACAAAGAAGTTTCTGAGAATGCTTCTGTCTAGATTTTATATGAAGATATTCCCGTTTCCAACGAAATCTTCACAGTTATCCAAACATCGACTTGCAGATTCTACAAAAAGAGTGTTTCCAAACTGCTCTATCAAAAGAAAGTTTCAACTCTGTTAGTTGAGGACACACATCCCAAATAAGTTTCTGAGAACGCTTCTGTGTAGATTTAAAGGGGAGATATTTCGTTTTTCACCATAGGCCCGAATGCGCTCGAAATGTCCACTTCCAGACACTACAGAAAGAGGGTTTCCAACCTGCTCTATGAAAGGGAATGTTCACCTCTGTGACTTGAATGCAGATATCACAAAGTAGTTTCTGACAGTGCTTCTGTCTAGAATTTAGATGAAGATATTCCCGTTTCCAACGAAATCCTTAGGACTATCTAGATATCCAATTACAGATTCCACAAAAAGAGTGTTTCCAAACTGCTCTATAAAAAGAAAGGTTCAACTCTGTAAGTTGAGGACACTCATCACAAAGAAGTTTCTGAGAATGCTTTTGTAAAGGTTTTATATGAAGATATTCCCGTTTCCTATGAAATCTTCACAGTTATCCAAATATCCACTTGAAGATTCTACAAAAAGAGTGTTTCCAAACTGCTGTAGCAAAAGAAATGTTGAACTCTGTTAGTTGAGGACAAACATCACAAAGAAGTTTCTGAGAATGCTTCTGTCAAGATTTTATATGAAGATATTACCGTTTCCAACGAAATCTTTACAGTTATCCAAATATCCACTTGCAGATTCTACAAAAAGAGTGTTTCCAAACTGCTATATCAAAAGAAATGATCAAGTCTGTTAGTGGAGTAAACTCATCCCAAATATGTTTCTTAGAATGCTTTTGTCTAGATTTTATGGGATGATATTTCCTTTTTCACCATAGGCCTGAAAGCGCTCGAAAAGTCCACTTCCAGATACTACAAAAAGACTGTTTCAAACCTACTCTATGAAAGGGAATGTTCAGCTCTGTGACTTGAATGCAGATATCACAAAGTAGTTTCTGACAGCCCTTCTGTCTAGATTTTAGATGAAGATATTCCCGTTTCCAACGAAATCATCACAGTTATCCAAATATCCACTTATAGATTCTACAAAAACAGTGTTTCCACACTGCTGTATCCAAAGAAAGGTTCAACTCTGTTAGTTGAGGACACACATCACAAAGAAGTTTCTGAGAATGCTTCTGTCTAGATTTTATATGAAGATATTCCCGTTTCCAATGAAATCTTCACAGTTATGCAAATATCCACTTGAAGATTCTACAAAAAGAGTGTTTCCAAACTGCTGTAGCAAAAGAAATGTTGAACTCTGTTAGTTGAGGACAAACATCACAAAGAGGTTTCTGAGAGAGCTTCTGTCAAGATTTTATATGAAGATATTACCGTTTCCAACGAAATCTTTACAGTTATCCAAATATCCACTTGCAGATTCTACAAAAAGAGTGTTTCCAAACTGCCATATCAAAAGAAATGATCAAGTCTGTTAGTGGAGTAAACTCATCCCAAATAAGTTTCTTAGAATGCTTTTGTCTAGATTTTATGGGATGATATTTCCTTTTTCACCATAGGCCTGAAAGCGCTCGAAATGTCCACTTCCAGATACTACAGAAAGACTGTTTCAAACCTACTCTATGAAAGGGAATGTTCAGCTCTGTGACTTGAATGCAGATATCACAAAGTAGTTTCTGACAGCCCTTCTGTCTAGATTTTAGATGAATATATTCCCGTTTCCAACGAAATCATCACAGTTATCCAAATATCCACTTACAGATTCTACAAAAACAGTGTTTCCAAACTGCTGTATCCAAAGAAAGGTTCAACTCTGTTAGTTGAGGACACCCATCACAAAGAAGTTTCTGAGAATGCTTCTGTCTAGATTTTATATGAAGATATTCCCGTTTCCAATGAAATCTTCACAGTTATGCAAATATCCACTTGAAGATTCTACAAAAAGAGTGTTTCCAAACTGCTGTAGCAAAAGAAATGTTGAACTCTGTTAGTTGAGGACAAACATCACAAAGAAGTTTCTGAGAATGCTTCTGTCTAGATTTTAGATTAAGATATTCCCGTTTCCAACGAAATCATCACAGTTAAACAAATATCCACTTGCAGATTCCACAAAAAGAGTGTTTCCAAACTGCTCTATCCAAAGAAAGGTTCAACTCTGTTAGTTGAGGACACACATCAGAAAGAAGTTTCTGAGAATGCTTCTGTCTAGATTTTAAATGAAGATATTCCCGTTTCCAACGAAATCCTCAGAGCTGTCCCAATATCCACTTACAGATTCTACAAAAAGAGTGTTTCCAAACTGCTGTATCAAAAGAAAGTTTCATCTCTGTTAGTTAAGGACACACATCACAAAGAAGTTTCTGAGAATGCTTCTGTCTAGATTTTACATGAAGATATTCCCGTTTCCTATGAAATCTTCACAGCTTTCCAAATATCCACTTGCAGATTCTACAAAAAGAGTGTTTCCAAACTGCTGTATCAAAAGAAAGGTTCAACTCTCTTAGTTGAGGATACACATCCCAAATAAGTTTCTGAGAAATCCTCTGTCTCGTTTTTGTGGGGAGATACTTCCTTTTTCACCGTAGGCCTGAAAGAGCTCGAAATGTCCACTTGCAGATACTGCAGAAAGAGTGTTTCAAACCTGCTCTATGAAACGGAATGTTCAGCTCTGAGGCTTGAATGCAGATATCACAAAGTAGTTTCTGACAGTGCTTCTGTCTAGATTTCAGAAGAAGATATTCCCGTTTCCAATGAAATCGTTAGAACTATCTTGATATCCACATACAGATTCTACAAAAAGAGTGTTTCCAAACTGCTCTAGAAAAAGAAAGGTTCAACTCTGTAAGTTGAGGACACTCATCACAAAGAAGTTTCTGAGAATGCTTTTGTAAAGGTTTTATATGAAGATATTCCCGTTTCCTATGAAATCTTCACAGTTATCCAAATATCCACTTGAAGATTCTACAAAAAGAGTGTTTCCAAACTGCTGTAGCAAGAGTAATTTTGCGCTCTGTTAGTTGAGGACACACATCACAAAGAAGTTTCTGAGAATGCTTCTGTCTAGGTTTTATACGAAGATATTACCGTTTCCAACGAAATCTTCACAGTTATCCAAATATCCACTTGCAGAATCTACAAAAAGAGTGTTTCCAAACTGCTATATCAAAAGAAAGGATCAACTCTGTTAGTTGAGGAAACACATCCCAAATAAGTTTCTGAGAATGCTTCTGTCTAGATTTTACGGGATGATATTTCCTTTTTCACCATAGGCCTGAAATCGCTCGAAATGTCCACTTCCAGATACTACAGAAAGACTGTTTCAAACCTACTCTATGAATGGAAATGTTCAGCTCTGTGACTTGAATGCAGATATCGCAAAGTAGTTTCAGACAGTGCTTCTGTCTAGATTTTAGATGAAGGTATTCCCGTTTCCAACGAAATCATCACAGTTATCCAAATATCCACTTACATATTCTACAAAAAGAGTGTTTCCAAACTGCTCTATCCAAAGAAAGGTTCAACTCTGTTAGTTGAGGACACACATCACAAAGAAGTTTCTGAGAATGCTTCTGTCTAGATTTTAAATGAAGATATTCCCATTTCCAATGAAATCCTCATAGCAAACCCATTTTAAACTTACAGATTCTACAAAAAGAGTGATTCCAAATTGCTGTATCAAAAGAAAGGTTGAACTCTGTTAGTTCAGGACACACATCACAAAGAAGTTTCTGAGAATGCTTCTGTCTAGATTTTACATGAAGACATTCCCGTTTCCTACGAAATCTTCACAACTTTCCAAATATCCTCTTGCAGATTCTACAAAAAGAGTGTTTCCAAACTGCTGTATCAAAAGAAAGGTTCAGCTCTCTTAGTTGACGACACACATCCCAAATAAGATTCTGAGAAAGCCTCTGTCTCGTTTTAATGGGAAGATACTTCCTTTTTCACCGTAGGCCTGAAAGCGCTCGAAATGTCCACTTCCAGATACTGCAGAAAGAGTTTTTCAAACCTGCTCTATGAAACGGAATGTTCAGCTCTGAGGCTTGAATGCAGATATCACAAAGTAGTTTCTGACAGTGCTTCTGTCTAGATTTTAGAAGAAGATATTCCCGTTTCCAATGAAATCGTTAGAACTATCTTGATATCCACATACAGATTCTACAAAAAGAGTTTTTCCAAACTGCTCTATAAAAAAAAAGGTTCAACTCTGTTAGTTGAGGACACTCATCACAAAGAAGTTTCTGAGAATGCTTCTGTCTAGATTTTATAGGAAGATTTTCCCGTTTCCAATGAAATCTTCACAGTTATCCAAACATCGACTTGCAGATTCTACAAAAAGAGTGTTTCCAAACTGCTCTATCAAAAGAAAGTATCAACTCTGTTAGTTGAGGACACACATGCCAAATAAGTTTCGGAGAATGCTTCTGTGTAGATTTAATGGGGAGATATTTCGTTTTTCACCATAGGCCCGAATGCGCTCGAAATGTCCACTTCCAGACACTACAGAAAGAGGGTTTCCAACCTGCTCTATGAAAGGGAATGTTCAGCTCCGTGAGTTGAATATAGATATCACAAAGTAGTTTCTGACAGTGCTTCTGTCTAGATTTCAGATGAAGATATTCCCGTTTCCAATGAAATCGTTAGAACTATCTAGATATCCACTTACAGATTCTACAAAAAGAGTGTTTCGAAAGTGCTCTGTCAAAAGAAAGGTTCAACTCTGTTAGTTGAGGACACTCATCACGAAGAAGTTTCTGAGAATGCTTTTGTCAAGATTTTATATGAAGGTATTCCCGTTTCCAACGAAATCTTCACAGTTATCCAAATATCCACTTGAAGATTCTACAAAAAGAGTGTTTCCAAACTGCTGTAGCAAAAGAAATGTTGAACTCTGTTAGTTGAGGACAAACATCACAAAGAGGTTTCTGAGAGAGCTTCTGTCAAGATTTTATATGAAGATATTACCGTTTCCAATGAAATCTTTACAGTTATCCAAATATCCACTTGCAGATTCTACAAAAAGAGTGTTTCCAAACTGCCATATCAAAAGAAATGATCAAGTCTGTTAGTGGAGTAAACTCATCCCAAATAAGTTTCTTAGAATGCTTTTGTCTAGATTTTATGGGATGATATTTCCTTTTTCACCATAGGCCTGAAAGCGCTCGAAATGTCCACTTCCAGATACTACAGAAAGACTGTTTCAAACCTACTCTATGAAAGGGAATGTTCAGCTCTGTGACTTGAATGCAGATATCACAAAGTAGTTTCTGACAGCCCTTCTGTCTAGATTTTAGATGAATATATTCCCGTTTCCAACGAAATCATCACAGTTATCCAAATATCCACTTACAGATTCTACAAAAACAGTGTTTCCAAACTGCTGTATCCAAAGAAAGGTTCAACTCTGTTAGTTGAGGACACACATCACAAAGAAGTTTCTGAGAATGCTTCTGTCTAGATTTTATATGAAGATATTCCCGTTTCCAATGAAATCTTCACAGTTATGCAAATATCCACTTGAAGATTCTACAAAAAGAGTGTTTCCAAACTGCTGTAGCAAAAGAAATGTTGAACTCTGTTAGTTGAGGACAAACATCACAAAGAAGTTTCTGAGAATGCTTCTGTCTAGATTTTAGATGAAGATATTCCCGTTTCCAACGAAATCATCACAGTTAAACAAATATCCACTTGCAGATTCTACAAAAAGAGTGTTTCCAAACTGCTCTATCCAAAGAAAGGTTCAACTCTGTTAGTTGAGGACACACATCTGAAAGAAGTTTCTGAGAATGCTTCTGTCTAGATTTTAAATGAAGATATTCCCGTTTCCAACGAAATCCTCAGAGCTGTCCCAATATCCACTTACAGATTCTACAAAAAGAGTGTTTCCAAACTGCTGTATCAAAAGAAAGTTTCATCTCTGTTAGTTAAGGACACACATCACAAAGAAGTTTCTGAGAATGCTTCTGTCTAGATTTTACATGAAGATATTCCCGTTTCCTATGAAATCTTCACAGCTTTCCAAATATCCACTTGCAGATTCTACAAAAAGAGTGTTTCCAAACTGCTGTATCAAAAGAAAGTTTCATCTCTGTTAGTTAAGGACACACATCACAAAGAATTTTCTGAGAATGCTTCTGTCTAGATTTTACATGAAGACATTCCCGTTTCCTACGAAATCTTCACAACTTTCCAAATATCCTCTTGCAGATTCTATAAAAAGAGTGTTTCCAAACTGCTGTATCAAAAGAAAGGTTCAGCTCTCTTAGTTGACGACACACATCCCAAATAAGATTCTGAGAAAGCCTCTGTCTCGTTTTAATGGGAAGATACTTCCTATTTCACCGTAGGCCTGAAAGCGCTCGAAATGTCCACTTCCAGATACTGCAGAAAGAGTTTTTCAAACCTGCTCTATGAAACGGAATGTTCAGCTCTGAGGCTTGAATGCAGATATCACAAAGTAGTTTCTGACAGTGCTTCTGTCTAGATTTTAGAAGAAGATATTCCCGTTTCCAATGAAATCGTTAGAACTATCTTGATATCCACATACAGATTCTACAAAAAGAGTTTTTCCAAACTGCTCTATAAAAAAAAAGGTTCAACTCTGTTAGTTGAGGACACTCATCACAAAGAAGTTTCTGAGAATGCTTCTGTCTAGATTTTATAGGAAGATTTTCCCGTTTCCAATGAAATCTTCACAGTTATCCAAACATCGACTTGCAGATTCTACAAAAAGAGTGTTTCCAAACTGCTCTATCAAAAGAAAGTATCAACTCTGTTAGTTGAGGACACACATGCCAAATAAGTTTCGGAGAATGCTTCTGTGTAGATTTAATGGGGAGATATTTCGTTTTTCACCATAGGCCCGAATGCGCTCGAAATGTCCACTTCCAGACACTACAGAAAGAGGGTTTCCAACCTGCTCTATGAAAGGGAATGTTCAGCTCCGTGAGTTGAATATAGATATCACAAAGTAGTTTCTGACAGTGCTTCTGTCTAGATTTCAGATGAAGATATTCCCGTTTCCAATGAAATCGTTAGAACTATCTAGATATCCACTTACAGATTCTACAAAAAGAGTGTTTCGAAAGTGCTCTGTCAAAAGAAAGGTTCAACTCTGTTAGTTGAGGACACTCATCACGAAGAAGTTTCTGAGAATGCTTTTGTCAAGATTTTATATGAAGGTATTCCCGTTTCCAACGAAATCTTCACAGTTATCCAAATATCCACTTGAAGATTCTACAAAAAGAGTGTTTCCAAACTGCTGTAGCAAAAGAAATGTTGAACTCTGTTAGTTGAGGACAAACATCACAAAGAGGTTTCTGAGAGAGCTTCTGTCAAGATTTTATATGAAGATATTACCGTTTCCAACGAAATCTTTACAGTTATCCAAATATCCACTTGCAGATTCTACAAAAAGAGTGTTTCCAAACTGCCATATCAAAAGAAATGATCAAGTCTGTTAGTGGAGTAAACTCATCCCAAATAAGTTTCTTAGAATGCTTTTGTCTAGATTTTATGGGATGATATTTCCTTTTTCACCATAGGCCTGAAAGCGCTCGAAATGTCCACTTCCAGATACTACAGAAAGACTGTTTCAAACCTACTCTATGAAAGGGAATGTTCAGCTCTGTGACTTGAATGCAGATATCACAAAGTAGTTTCTGACAGCCCTTCTGTCTAGATTTTAGATGAATATATTCCCGTTTCCAACGAAATCATCACAGTTATCCAAATATCCACTTACAGATTCTACAAAAACAGTGTTTCCAAACTGCTGTATCCAAAGAAAGGTTCAACTCTGTTAGTTGAGGACACACATCACAAAGAAGTTTCTGAGAATGCTTCTGTCTAGATTTTATATGAAGATATTCCCGTTTCCAATGAAATCTTCACAGTTATGCAAATATCCACTTGAAGATTCTACAAAAAGAGTGTTTCCAAACTGCTGTAGCAAAAGAAATGTTGAACTCTGTTAGTTGAGGACAAACATCACAAAGAAGTTTCTGAGAATGCTTCTGTCTAGATTTTAGATGAAGATATTCCCGTTTCCAACGAAATCATCACAGTTAAACAAATATCCACTTGCAGATTCTACAAAAAGAGTGTTTCCAAACTGCTCTATCCAAAGAAAGGTTCAACTCTGTTAATTGAGGACACACATCTGAAAGAAGTTTCTGAGAATGCTTCTGTCTAGATTTTAAATGAAGATATTCCCGTTTCCAACGAAATCCTCAGAGCTGTCCCAATATCCACTTACAGATTCTACAAAAAGAGTGTTTCCAAACTGCTGTATCAAAAGAAAGTTTCATCTCTGTTAGTTAAGGACACACATCACAAAGAAGTTTCTGAGAATGCTTCTGTCTAGATTTTACATGAAGATATTCCCGTTTCCTATGAAATCTTCACAGCTTTCCAAATATCCACTTGCAGATTCTACAAAAAGAGTGTTTCCAAACTGCTGTATCAAAAGAAAGGTTCAACTCTCTTCGTTGAGGATACACATCCCAAATAAGTTTCTGAGAAATCCTCTGTCTCGTTTTTATGGGAAGATACTTCCTTTTTCACCGTAGGCCTGAAAGAGCTCAAAATGTCCACTTGCAGATACTGCAGAAAGAGTGTTTCAAACCTGCTCTATGAAACGGAATGTTCAGCTCTGAGGCTTGAATGCAGATATCACAAAGTAGTTTCTGACAGTGCTTCTGTCTAGATTTCAGAAGAAGATATTCCCGTTTCCAATGAAATCGTTAGAACTATCTTGATATCCACATACAGATTCTACAAAAAGAGTGTTTCCAAACTGCTCTAGAAAAAGAAAGGTTCAACTCTGTTAGTTGAGGACACTCATCACAAAGAAGTTTCTGAGAATGCTTCTGTCTAGATTTTATATGAAGATATTCCCGTTTCCAACGAAATCTTCACAGTTATCCAAACATCGACTTGCAGATTCTACAAAAAGAGTGTTTCCAAACTGCTCTATCAAAAGAAAGTTTCAACTCTGTTAGTTGAGGACACACATCCCAAATAAGTTTCTGAGAACGCTTCTGTGTAGATTTAAAGGGGAGATATTTCGTTTTTCACCATAGGCCCGAATGCGCTAGAAATGTCCACTTCCAGACACTACAGAAAGAGGGTTTCCAACCTGCTCTATGAAAGGGAATGTTCACCTCTGTGACTTGAATGCAGATATCACAAAGTAGTTTCTGACAGTGCTTCTGTCTAGAATTTAGATGAAGATATTCCCGTTTCCAACGAAATCCTTAGGACTATCTAGATATCCAATTACAGATTCCACAAAAAGAGTGTTTCCAAACTGCTCTATAAAAAGAAAGGTTCAACTCTGTAAGTTGAGGACACTCATCACAAAGAAGTTTCTGAGAATGCTTTTGTAAAGGTTTTATATGAAGATATTCCCGTTTCCTATGAAATCTTCACAGTTATCCAAATATCCACTTGAAGATTCTACAAAAAGAGTGTTTCCAAACTGCTGTAGCAAAAGAAATGTTGAACTCTGTTAGTTGAGGACAAACATCACAAAGAAGTTTCTGAGAATGCTTCTGTCAAGATTTTATATGAAGATATTACCGTTTCCAACGAAATCTTTACAGTTATCCAAATATCCACTTGCAGATTCTACAAAAAGAGTGTTTCCAAACTGCCATATCAAAAGAAATGATCAAGTCTGTTAGTGGAGTAAACTCATCCCAAATATGTTTCTTAGAATGCTTTTGTCTAGATTTTATGGGATGATATTTCCTTTTTCACCATAGGCCTGAAAGCGCTCGAAAAGTCCACTTCCAGATACTACAAAAAGACTGTTTCAAACCTACTCTATGAAAGGGAATGTTCAGCTCTGTGACTTGAATGCAGATATCACAAAGTAGTTTCTGACAGCCCTTCTGTCTAGATTTTAGATGAAGATATTCCCGTTTCCAACGAAATCATCACAGTTATCCAAATATCCACTTATAGATTCTACAAAAACAGTGTTTCCACACTGCTGTATCCAAAGAAAGGTTCAACTCTGTTAGTTGAGGACACACATCACAAAGAAGTTTCTGAGAATGCTTCTGTCTAGATTTTATATGAAGATATTCCCGTTTCCAATGAAATCTTCACAGTTATGCAAATATCCACTTGAAGATTCTACAAAAAGAGTGTTTCCAAACTGCTGTAGCAAAAGAAATGTTGAACTCTGTTAGTTGAGGACAAACATCACAAAGAAGTTTCTGAGAATGCTTCTGTCTAGATTTTAGATGGAGATATTCCCGTTTCCAACGAAATCATCACAGTTAAACAAATATCCACTTGCAGATTCTACAAAAAGAGTGTTTCCAAACTGCTCTATCCAAAGAAAGGTTGAACTCTGTTAGTTGAGGACACACATCACAAAGAAGTTTCTGAGAATGCTTCTGTCTAGATTTTAAATGAAGATATTCCCATTTCCAACGAAATCCTCAGAGCTGTCCCAATATCCACTTACAGATTCTACAAAAAGAGTGTTTCCAAACTGCTGTATCAAAAGAAATGTTCAACTCTGTTTGTGGAGGACACACATCACAAAGAAGTTTCTGAGAATGCTTCTGTCTAGATTTTACATGAAGATATTCCCGTTTCCTATGAAATCTTCACAGCTTTCCAAATATCCACTTGCAGATTCTACAAAAAGAGTGTTTCCAAACTGCTGTATCCAAAGAAAGGTTCATCTCTGTTAGTTGAGGACACACATCACAAAGAAGTTTCTGAGAATGCTTCTGTCTAGATTTTAAACGAAGATATTGCCGTTTCCAACGAAATCGTTAGGACTATCTAGATATCCAATTACACATTCCACAAAAAGAGTGTTTCCAAACTGCTCTATCAAAAGAAAGGTGCAACTCTGTTAGTTGAGGACACTCATCACAAAGACGTTTCTGAGAATGCTTCTGTCTAGATTTTATATGAAGATATTCCCGTTTCCAACGAAATCTTCATGGTTATCCAAACATCGACTTCCAGATTATACAAAAAGATTGTTTCCAAACTGCTCTATCAAAAGAAAGGTATAATTCTGTTAGTTGAGGACACACATCCCAAATAAGTTTCTGAGGATGCTTCTGTCTAGATTTTATGGGAAGATATTTCGTTTTTTACCATAGGCCTGAAAGCGCTCGAAATGTCCACTTCCAGACACTACAGAAAGAGGGTTTCAAACCTGCTATATGAAAGGGAATGTTCAGCTCTGTGACTTAAATGCAGATATCACAAAGTAGTTTCTGAAAGTGCTTCTGTCTAGATTTCAGATGAAGATATTCCCGTTTCCAATGAAATCATTAGAACTATCTAGATATCCACTTACAGATTCTACAAAAAGAGTGTTTCCAAAGTGCTCTGTCAAAAGAAAGGTTCAACTCTGTTAGTTGAGGACACTCCTCACAAAGAAGTTTCTGAGAATGCTTCTGTCTAGATTTTATATGAAGATATTCCCGTTTCCAACGAAATCTTCACAGTTATCCAAATATCCACTTGAAGATTCTACAAAAAGAGTGTTTCCAAACTGCTGTAGCAAGAGTAATTTTGCGCTCTGTTAGTTGAGGACACACATCACAAAGAAGTTTCTGAGAATGCTTCTGTCTAGGTTTTATACGAAGATATTACCGTTTCCAACGAAATCTTCACAGTTATCCAAATATCCACTTGCAGAATCTACAAAAAGAGTGTTTCCAAACTGCTATATCAAAAGAAAGGATCAACTCTGTTAGTTGAGGAAACACATCCCAAATAAGTTTCTGAGAATGCTTCTGTCTAGATTTTATGGGATGATATTTCCTTTTTCACCATAGGCCTGAAATCGCTCGAAATGTCCACTTCCAGATACTACAGAAAGACTGTTTCAAACCTACTCTATGAATGGAAATGTTCAGCTCTGTGACTTGAATGCAGATATCGCAAAGTAGTTTCAGACAGTGCTTCTGTCTAGATTTTAGATGAAGGTATTCCCGTTTCCAACGAAATCATCACAGTTATCCAAATATCCACTTACATATTCTACAAAAAGAGTGTTTCCAAACTGCTCTATCCAAAGAAAGGTTCAACTCTGTTAGTTGAGGACACACATCACAAAGAAGTTTCTGAGAATGCTTCTGTCTAGATTTTAAATGAAGATATTCCCATTTCCAATGAAATCCTCATAGCAAACCCATTTTAAACTTACAGATTCTACAAAAAGAGTGATTCCAAATTGCTGTATCAAAAGAAAGGTTGAACTCTGTTAGTTCAGGACACACATCACAAAGAAGTTTCTGAGAATGCTTCTGTCTAGATTTTACATGAAGACATTCCCGTTTCCTACGAAATCTTCACAACTTTCCAAATATCCTCTTGCAGATTCTACAAAAAGAGTGTTTCCAAACTGCTGTATCAAAAGAAAGGTTCAGCTCTCTTAGTTGATGACACACATCCCAAATAAGATTCTGAGAAAGCCTCTGTCTCGTTTTAATGGGAAGATACTTCCTTTTTCACCGTAGGCCTGAAAGCGCTCGAAATGTCCACTTCCAGATACTGCAGAAAGAGTGTTTCAAACCTGCTCTATGAAACGGAATGTTCAGCTCTGAGGCTTGAATGCAGATATCACAAAGTAGTTTCTGACAGTGCTTCTGTCTAGATTTTAGAAGAAGATATTCCCGTTTCCAATGAAATCGTTAGAACTATCTTGATATCCACATACAGATTCTACAAAAAGAGTTTTTCCAAACTGCTCTATAAAAAAAAAGGTTCAACTCTGTTAGTTGAGGACACTCATCACAAAGAAGTTTCTGAGAATGCTTCTGTCTAGATTTTATAGGAAGATTTTCCCGTTTCCAATGAAATCTTCACAGTTATCCAAACATCGACTTGCAGATTCTACAAAAAGAGTGTTTCCAAACTGCTCTATCAAAAGAAAGTATCAACTCTGTTAGTTGAGGACACACATGCCAAATAAGTTTCGGAGAATGCTTCTGTGTAGATTTAATGGGGAGATATTTCGTTTTTCACCATAGGCCCGAATGCGCTCGAAATGTCCACTTCCAGACACTACAGAAAGAGGGTTTCCAACCTGCTCTATGAAAGGGAATGTTCAGCTCCGTGAGTTGAATATAGATATCACAAAGTAGTTTCTGACAGTGCTTCTGTCTAGATTTCAGATGAAGATATTCCCGTTTCCAATGAAATCGTTAGAACTATCTAGATATCCACTTACAGATTCTACAAAAAGAGTGTTTCGAAAGTGCTCTGTCAAAAGAAAGGTTCAACTCTGTTAGTTGAGGACACTCATCACGAAGAAGTTTCTGAGAATGCTTTTGTCAAGATTTTATATGAAGGTATTCCCGTTTCCAACGAAATCTTCACAGTTATCCAAATATCCACTTGAAGATTCTACAAAAAGAGTGTTTCCAAACTGCTGTAGCAAAAGAAATGTTGAACTCTGTTAGTTGAGGACAAACATCACAAAGAGGTTTCTGAGAGAGCTTCTGTCAAGATTTTATATGAAGATATTACCGTTTCCAATGAAATCTTTACAGTTATCCAAATATCCACTTGCAGATTCTACAAAAAGAGTGTTTCCAAACTGCCATATCAAAAGAAATGATCAAGTCTGTTAGTGGAGTAAACTCATCCCAAATAAGTTTCTTAGAATGCTTTTGTCTAGATTTTATGGGATGATATTTCCTTTTTCACCATAGGCCTGAAAGCGCTCGAAATGTCCACTTCCAGATACTACAGAAAGACTGTTTCAAACCTACTCTATGAAAGGGAATGTTCAGCTCTGTGACTTGAATGCAGATATCACAAAGTAGTTTCTGACAGCCCTTCTGTCTAGATTTTAGATGAATATATTCCCGTTTCCAACGAAATCATCACAGTTATCCAAATATCCACTTACAGATTCTACAAAAACAGTGTTTCCAAACTGCTGTATCCAAAGAAAGGTTCAACTCTGTTAGTTGAGGACACACATCACAAAGAAGTTTCTGAGAATGCTTCTGTCTAGATTTTATATGAAGATATTCCCGTTTCCAATGAAATCTTCACAGTTATGCAAATATCCACTTGAAGATTCTACAAAAAGAGTGTTTCCAAACTGCTGTAGCAAAAGAAATGTTGAACTCTGTTAGTTGAGGACAAACATCACAAAGAAGTTTCTGAGAATGCTTCTGTCTAGATTTTAGATGAAGATATTCCCGTTTCCAACGAAATCATCACAGTTAAACAAATATCCACTTGCAGATTCTACAAAAAGAGTGTTTCCAAACTGCTCTATCCAAAGAAAGGTTCAACTCTGTTAGTTGAGGACACACATCTGAAAGAAGTTTCTGAGAATGCTTCTGTCTAGATTTTAAATGAAGATATTCCCGTTTCCAACGAAATCCTCAGAGCTGTCCCAATATCCACTTACAGATTCTACAAAAAGAGTGTTTCCAAACTGCTGTATCAAAAGAAAGTTTCATCTCTGTTAGTTAAGGACACACATCACAAAGAAGTTTCTGAGAATGCTTCTGTCTAGATTTTACATGAAGATATTCCCGTTTCCTATGAAATCTTCACAGCTTTCCAAATATCCACTTGCAGATTCTACAAAAAGAGTGTTTCCAAACTGCTGTATCAAAAGAAAGTTTCATCTCTGTTAGTTAAGGACACACATCACAAAGAATTTTCTGAGAATGCTTCTGTCTAGATTTTACATGAAGACATTCCCGTTTCCTACGAAATCTTCACAACTTTCCAAATATCCTCTTGCAGATTCTATAAAAAGAGTGTTTCCAAACTGCTGTATCAAAAGAAAGGTTCAGCTCTCTTAGTTGACGACACACATCCCAAATAAGATTCTGAGAAAGCCTCTGTCTCGTTTTAATGGGAAGATACTTCCTATTTCACCGTAGGCCTGAAAGCGCTCGAAATGTCCACTTCCAGATACTGCAGAAAGAGTTTTTCAAACCTGCTCTATGAAACGGAATGTTCAGCTCTGAGGCTTGAATGCAGATATCACAAAGTAGTTTCTGACAGTGCTTCTGTCTAGATTTTAGAAGAAGATATTCCCGTTTCCAATGAAATCGTTAGAACTATCTTGATATCCACATACAGATTCTACAAAAAGAGTTTTTCCAAACTGCTCTATAAAAAAAAAGGTTCAACTCTGTTAGTTGAGGACACTCATCACAAAGAAGTTTCTGAGAATGCTTCTGTCTAGATTTTATAGGAAGATTTTCCCGTTTCCAATGAAATCTTCACAGTTATCCAAACATCGACTTGCAGATTCTACAAAAAGAGTGTTTCCAAACTGCTCTATCAAAAGAAAGTATCAACTCTGTTAGTTGAGGACACACATGCCAAATAAGTTTCGGAGAATGCTTCTGTGTAGATTTAATGGGGAGATATTTCGTTTTTCACCATAGGCCCGAATGCGCTCGAAATGTCCACTTCCAGACACTACAGAAAGAGGGTTTCCAACCTGCTCTATGAAAGGGAATGTTCAGCTCCGTGAGTTGAATATAGATATCACAAAGTAGTTTCTGACAGTGCTTCTGTCTAGATTTCAGATGAAGATATTCCCGTTTCCAATGAAATCGTTAGAACTATCTAGATATCCACTTACAGATTCTACAAAAAGAGTGTTTCGAAAGTGCTCTGTCAAAAGAAAGGTTCAACTCTGTTAGTTGAGGACACTCATCACGAAGAAGTTTCTGAGAATGCTTTTGTCAAGATTTTATATGAAGGTATTCCCGTTTCCAACGAAATCTTCACAGTTATCCAAATATCCACTTGAAGATTCTACAAAAAGAGTGTTTCCAAACTGCTGTAGCAAAAGAAATGTTGAACTCTGTTAGTTGAGGACAAACATCACAAAGAGGTTTCTGAGAGAGCTTCTGTCAAGATTTTATATGAAGATATTACCGTTTCCAACGAAATCTTTACAGTTATCCAAATATCCACTTGCAGATTCTACAAAAAGAGTGTTTCCAAACTGCCATATCAAAAGAAATGATCAAGTCTGTTAGTGGAGTAAACTCATCCCAAATAAGTTTCTTAGAATGCTTTTGTCTAGATTTTATGGGATGATATTTCCTTTTTCACCATAGGCCTGAAAGCGCTCGAAATGTCCACTTCCAGATACTACAGAAAGACTGTTTCAAACCTACTCTATGAAAGGGAATGTTCAGCTCTGTGACTTGAATGCAGATATCACAAAGTAGTTTCTGACAGCCCTTCTGTCTAGATTTTAGATGAATATATTCCCGTTTCCAACGAAATCATCACAGTTATCCAAATATCCACTTACAGATTCTACAAAAACAGTGTTTCCAAACTGCTGTATCCAAAGAAAGGTTCAACTCTGTTAGTTGAGGACACACATCACAAAGAAGTTTCTGAGAATGCTTCTGTCTAGATTTTATATGAAGATATTCCCGTTTCCAATGAAATCTTCACAGTTATGCAAATATCCACTTGAAGATTCTACAAAAAGAGTGTTTCCAAACTGCTGTAGCAAAAGAAATGTTGAACTCTGTTAGTTGAGGACAAACATCACAAAGAAGTTTCTGAGAATGCTTCTGTCTAGATTTTAGATGAAGATATTCCCGTTTCCAACGAAATCATCACAGTTAAACAAATATCCACTTGCAGATTCTACAAAAAGAGTGTTTCCAAACTGCTCTATCCAAAGAAAGGTTCAACTCTGTTAATTGAGGACACACATCTGAAAGAAGTTTCTGAGAATGCTTCTGTCTAGATTTTAAATGAAGATATTCCCGTTTCCAACGAAATCCTCAGAGCTGTCCCAATATCCACTTACAGATTCTACAAAAAGAGTGTTTCCAAACTGCTGTATCAAAAGAAAGTTTCATCTCTGTTAGTTAAGGACACACATCACAAAGAAGTTTCTGAGAATGCTTCTGTCTAGATTTTACATGAAGATATTCCCGTTTCCTATGAAATCTTCACAGCTTTCCAAATATCCACTTGCAGATTCTACAAAAAGAGTGTTTCCAAACTGCTGTATCAAAAGAAAGGTTCAACTCTCTTCGTTGAGGATACACATCCCAAATAAGTTTCTGAGAAATCCTCTGTCTCGTTTTTATGGGAAGATACTTCCTTTTTCACCGTAGGCCTGAAAGAGCTCAAAATGTCCACTTGCAGATACTGCAGAAAGAGTGTTTCAAACCTGCTCTATGAAACGGAATGTTCAGCTCTGAGGCTTGAATGCAGATATCACAAAGTAGTTTCTGACAGTGCTTCTGTCTAGATTTCAGAAGAAGATATTCCCGTTTCCAATGAAATCGTTAGAACTATCTTGATATCCACATACAGATTCTACAAAAAGAGTGTTTCCAAACTGCTCTAGAAAAAGAAAGGTTCAACTCTGTTAGTTGAGGACACTCATCACAAAGAAGTTTCTGAGAATGCTTCTGTCTAGATTTTATATGAAGATATTCCCGTTTCCAACGAAATCTTCACAGTTATCCAAACATCGACTTGCAGATTCTACAAAAAGAGTGTTTCCAAACTCCTCTATCAAAAGAAAGTTTCAACTCTGTTAGTTGAGGACACACATCCCAAATAAGTTTCTGAGAACGCTTCTGTGTAGATTTAAAGGGGAGATATTTCGTTTTTCACCATAGGCCCGAATGCGCTAGAAATGTCCACTTCCAGACACTACAGAAAGAGGGTTTCCAACCTGCTCTATGAAAGGGAATGTTCACCTCTGTGACTTGAATGCAGATATCACAAAGTAGTTTCTGACAGTGCTTCTGTCTAGAATTTAGATGAAGATATTCCCGTTTCCAACGAAATCCTTAGGACTATCTAGATATCCAATTACAGATTCCACAAAAAGAGTGTTTCCAAACTGCTCTATAAAAAGAAAGGTTCAACTCTGTAAGTTGAGGACACTCATCACAAAGAAGTTTCTGAGAATGCTTTTGTAAAGGTTTTATATGAAGATATTCCCGTTTCCTATGAAATCTTCACAGTTATCCAAATATCCACTTGAAGATTCTACAAAAAGAGTGTTTCCAAACTGCTGTAGCAAAAGAAATGTTGAACTCTGTTAGTTGAGGACAAACATCACAAAGAAGTTTCTGAGAATGCTTCTGTCAAGATTTTATATGAAGATATTACCGTTTCCAACGAAATCTTTACAGTTATCCAAATATCCACTTGCAGATTCTACAAAAAGAGTGTTTCCAAACTGCCATATCAAAAGAAATGATCAAGTCTGTTAGTGGAGTAAACTCATCCCAAATATGTTTCTTAGAATGCTTTTGTCTAGATTTTATGGGATGATATTTCCTTTTTCACCATAGGCCTGAAAGCGCTCGAAAAGTCCACTTCCAGATACTACAAAAAGACTGTTTCAAACCTACTCTATGAAAGGGAATGTTCAGCTCTGTGACTTGAATGCAGATATCACAAAGTAGTTTCTGACAGCCCTTCTGTCTAGATTTTAGATGAAGATATTCCCGTTTCCAACGAAATCATCACAGTTATCCAAATATCCACTTATAGATTCTACAAAAACAGTGTTTCCACACTGCTGTATCCAAAGAAATGTTCAACTCTGTTAGTTGAGGACACACATCACAAAGAAGTTTCTGAGAATGCTTCTGTCTAGATTTTATATGAAGATATTCCCGTTTCCAATGAAATCTTCACAGTTATGCAAATATCCACTTGAAGATTCTACAAAAAGAGTGTTTCCAAACTGCTGTAGCAAAAGAAATGTTGAACTCTGTTAGTTGAGGACAAACATCACAAAGAAGTTTCTGAGAATGCTTCTGTCTAGATTTTAGATGGAGATATTCCCGTTTCCAACGAAATCATCACAGTTAAACAAATATCCACTTGCAGATTCTACAAAAAGAGTGTTTCCAAACTGCTCTATCCAAAGAAAGGTTGAACTCTGTTAGTTGAGGACACACATCACAAAGAAGTTTCTGAGAATGCTTCTGTCTAGATTTTAAATGAAGATATTCCCATTTCCAACGAAATCCTCAGAGCTGTCCCAATATCCACTTACAGATTCTACAAAAAGAGTGTTTCCAAACTGCTGTATCAAAAGAAATGTTCAACTCTGTTTGTGGAGGACACACATCACAAAGAAGTTTCTGAGAATGCTTCTGTCTAGATTTTACATGAAGATATTCCCGTTTCCTATGAAATCTTCACAGCTTTCCAAATATCCACTTGCAGATTCTACAAAAAGAGTGTTTCCAAACTGCTGTATCCAAAGAAAGGTTCATCTCTGTTAGTTGAGGACACACATCACAAAGAAGTTTCTGAGAATGCTTCTGTCTAGATTTTAAACGAAGATATTGCCGTTTCCAACGAAATCGTTAGGACTATCTAGATATCCAATTACACATTCCACAAAAAGAGTGTTTCCAAACTGCTCTATCAAAAGAAAGGTGCAACTCTGTTAGTTGAGGACACTCATCACAAAGACGTTTCTGAGAATGCTTCTGTCTAGATTTTATATGAAGATATTCCCGTTTCCAACGAAATCTTCATGGTTATCCAAACATCGACTTCCAGATTATACAAAAAGATTGTTTCCAAACTGCTCTATCAAAAGAAAGGTATAATTCTGTTAGTTGAGGACACACATCCCAAATAAGTTTCTGAGGATGCTTCTGTCTAGATTTTATGGGAAGATATTTCGTTTTTTACCATAGGCCTGAAAGCGCTCGAAATGTCCACTTCCAGACACTACAGAAAGAGGGTTTCAAACCTGCTATATGAAAGGGAATGTTCAGCTCTGTGACTTAAATGCAGATATCACAAAGTAGTTTCTGAAAGTGCTTCTGTCTAGATTTCAGATGAAGATATTCCCGTTTCCAATGAAATCATTAGAACTATCTAGATATCCACTTACAGATTCTACAAAAAGAGTGTTTCCAAAGTGCTCTGTCAAAAGAAAGGTTCAACTCTGTTAGTTGAGGACACTCCTCACAAAGAAGTTTCTGAGAATGCTTCTGTCTAGATTTTATATGAAGATATTCCCGTTTCCAACGAAATCTTCACAGTTATCCAAATATCCACTTGAAGATTCTACAAAAAGAGTGTTTCCAAACTGCTGTAGCAAGAGTAATTTTGCGCTCTGTTAGTTGAGGACACACATCACAAAGAAGTTTCTGAGAATGCTTCTGTCTAGGTTTTATACGAAGATATTACCGTTTCCAACGAAATCTTCACAGTTATCCAAATATCCACTTGCAGAATCTACAAAAAGAGTGTTTCCAAACTGCTATATCAAAAGAAAGGATCAACTCTGTTAGTTGAGGAAACACATCCCAAATAAGTTTCTGAGAATGCTTCTGTCTAGATTTTATGGGATGATATTTCCTTTTTCACCATAGGCCTGAAATCGCTCGAAATGTCCACTTCCAGATACTACAGAAAGACTGTTTCAAACCTACTCTATGAATGGAAATGTTCAGCTCTGTGACTTGAATGCAGATATCGCAAAGTAGTTTCAGACAGTGCTTCTGTCTAGATTTTAGATGAAGGTATTCCCGTTTCCAACGAAATCATCACAGTTATCCAAATATCCACTTACATATTCTACAAAAAGAGTGTTTCCAAACTGCTCTATCCAAAGAAAGGTTCAACTCTGTTAGTTGAGGACACACATCACAAAGAAGTTTCTGAGAATGCTTCTGTCTAGATTTTAAATGAAGATATTCCCATTTCCAATGAAATCCTCATAGCAAACCCATTATAAACTTACAGATTCTACAAAAAGAGTGATTCCAAATTGCTGTATCAAAAGAAAGGTTGAACTCTGTTAGTTCAGGACACACATCACAAAGAAGTTTCTGAGAATGCTTCTGTCTAGATTTTACATGAAGACATTCCCGTTTCCTACGAAATCTTCACAACTTTCCAAATATCCTCTTGCAGATTCTACAAAAAGAGTGTTTCCAAACTGCTGTATCAAAAGAAAGGTTCAGCTCTCTTAGTTGACGACACACATCCCAAATAAGATTCTGAGAAAGCCTCTGTCTCGTTTTTATGGGAAGATACTTCCTTTTTCACCGTAGGCCTGAAAGCGCTCGAAATGTCCACTTCCAGATACTGCAGAAAGAGTTTTTCAAACCTGCTCTATGAAACGGAATGTTCAGCTCTGAGGCTTGAATGCAGATATCACAAAGTAGTTTCTGACAGTGCTTCTGTCTAGATTTTAGAAGAAGATATTCCCGTTTCCAATGAAATCGTTAGAACTATCTTGATATCCACATACAGATTCTACAAAAAGAGTTTTTCCAAACTGCTCTATAAAAAAAAAGGTTCAACTCTGTTAGTTGAGGTCACTCATCACAAAGAAGTTTCTGAGAATGCTTCTGTCTAGATTTTATATGAAGATTTTCCCGTTTCCAATGAAATCTTCACAGTTATCCAAACATCGACTGGCAGATTCTACAAAAAGAGTGTTTCCAAACTGCTCTATCAAAAGAAAGTATCAACTCTGTTAGTTGAGGACACACATGCCAAATAAGTTTCGGAGAATGCTTCTGTGTAGATTTAATGGGGAGATATTTCGTTTTTCACCATAGGCCCGAATGCGCTCGAAATGTCCACTTCCAGACACTACAGAAAGAGGGTTTCCAACCTGCTCTATGAAAGGGAATGTTCAGCTCCGTGAGTTGAATATAGATATCACAAAGTAGTTTCTGACAGTGCTTCTGTCTAGATTTCAGATGAAGATATTCCCGTTTCCCATGAAATCGTTAGAACTATCTAGATATCCACTTACAGATTCTACAAAAAGAGTGTTTCGAAAGTGCTCTGTCAAAAGAAAGGTTCAACTCTGTTAGTTGAGGACACTCATCACGAAGAAGTTTCTGAGAATGCTTTTGTCAAGATTTTATATGAAGATATTCCCGTTTCCTATGAAATCTTCACAGTTATCCAAATATCCACTTGAAGATTCTACAAAAAGAGTGTTTCCAAACTGCCATATCAAAAGAAATGATCAAGTCTGTTAGTGGAGTAAACTCATCCCAAATAAGTTTCTTAGAATGCTTTTGTCTAGATTTTATGGGATGATATTTCCTTTTTCACCATAGGCCTGAAAGCGCTCGAAATGTCCACTTCCAGATACTACAGAAAGACTGTTTCAAACCTACTCTATGAAAGGGAATGTTCAGCTCTGTGACTTGAATGCAGATATCACAAAGTAGTTTCTGACAGCCCTTCTGTCTAGATTTTAGATGAAGATATTCCCGTTTCCAACGAAATCATCACAGTTATCCAAATATCCACTTACAGATTCTACAAAAACAGTGTTTCCAAACTGCTGTATCCAAAGAAAGGTTCAACTCTGTTAGTTGAGGACACACATCACAAAGAAGTTTCTGAGAATGCTTCTGTCTAGATTTTATATGAAGATATTCCCGTTTCCAATGAAATCTTCACAGTTATGCAAATATCCACTTGAAGATTCTACCAAAAGAGTGTTTCCAAACTGCTGTAGCAAAAGAAATGTTGAACTCTGTTAGTTGAGGACAAACATCACAAAGAAGTTTCTGAGAATGCTTCTGTCTAGATTTTAGATGAAGATATTCCCGTTTCCAACGAAATCATCACAGTTAAACAAATATCCACTTGCAGATTCTACAAAAAGAGTGTTTCCAAACTGCTCTATCCAAAGAAAGGTTCAACTCTGTTAGTTGAGGACACACATCTGAAAGAAGTTTCTGAGAATGCTTCTGTCTAGATTTTAAATGAAGATATTCCCGTTTCCAACGAAATCCTCAGAGCTGTCCCAATATCCACTTACAGATTCTACAAAAAGAGTGTTTCCAAACTGCTGTATCAAAAGAAAGTTTCATCTCTGTTAGTTAAGGACACACATCACAAAGAAGTTTCTGAGAATGCTTCTGTCTAGATTTTACATGAAGATATTCCCGTTTCCTATGAAATCTTCACAGCTTTCCAAATATCCACTTGCAGATTCTACAAAAAGAGTGTTTCCAAACTGCTGTATCAAAAGAAAGGTTCAACTCTCTTCGTTGAGGATACACATCCCAAATAAGTTTCTGAGAAATCCTCTGTCTCGTTTTTATGGGAAGATACTTCCTTTTTCACCGTAGGCCTGAAAGAGCTCGAAATGTCCACTTGCAGATACTGCAGAAAGAGTGTTTCAAACCTGCTCTATGAAACGGAATGTTCAGCTCTGAGGCTTGAATGCAGATATCACAAAGTAGTTTCTGACAGTGCTTCTGTCTAGATTTCAGAAGAAGATATTCCCGTTTCCAATGAAATCGTTAGAACTATCTTGATATCCACATACAGATTCTACAAAAAGAGTGTTTCCAAACTGCTCTAGAAAAAGAAAGGTTCAACTCTGTTAGTTGAGGACACTCATCACAAAGAAGTTTCTGAGAATGCTTCTGTCTAGATTTTATATGAAGATATTCCCGTTTCCAACGAAATCTTCACAGTTATCCAAACATCGACTTGCAGATTCTACAAAAAGAGTGTTTCCAAACTGCTCTATCAA
The DNA here is from genome assembly GCF_029281585.2 of Gorilla gorilla gorilla. Classification (NCBI taxonomy): domain Eukaryota; kingdom Metazoa; phylum Chordata; class Mammalia; order Primates; family Hominidae; genus Gorilla; species Gorilla gorilla. The sequence goes on from NC_073237.2 coordinate 20,779,152, forward strand.
AAGAAAGTTTCAACTCTGTTAGTTGAGGACACACATCCCAAATAAGTTTCTGAGAACGCTTCTGTGTAGATTTAAAGGGGAGATATTTCGTTTTTCACCATAGGCCCGAATGCGCTCGAAATGTCCACTTCCAGACACTACAGAAAGAGGGTTTCCAACCTGCTCTATGAAAGGGAATGTTCACCTCTGTGACTTGAATGCAGATATCACAAAGTAGTTTCTGACAGTGCTTCTGTCTAGAATTTAGATGAAGATATTCCCGTTTCCAACGAAATCCTTAGGACTATCTAGATATCCAATTACAGATTCCACAAAAAGAGTGTTTCCAAACTGCTCTATAAAAAGAAAGGTTCAACTCTGTAAGTTGAGGACACTCATCACAAAGAAGTTTCTGAGAATGCTTTTGTAAAGGTTTTATATGAAGATATTCCCGTTTCCTATGAAATCTTCACAGTTATCCAAATATCCACTTGAAGATTCTACAAAAAGAGTGTTTCCAAACTGCTGTAGCAAAAGAAATGTTGAACTCTGTTAGTTGAGGACAAACATCACAAAGAAGTTTCTGAGAATGCTTCTGTCAAGATTTTATATGAAGATATTACCGTTTCCAACGAAATCTTTACAGTTATCCAAATATCCACTTGCAGATTCTACAAAAAGAGTGTTTCCAAACTGCTATATCAAAAGAAATGATCAAGTCTGTTAGTGGAGTAAACTCATCCCAAATATGTTTCTTAGAATGCTTTTGTCTAGATTTTATGGGATGATATTTCCTTTTTCACCATAGGCCTGAAAGCGCTCGAAAAGTCCACTTCCAGATACTACAAAAAGACTGTTTCAAACCTACTCTATGAAAGGGAATGTTCAGCTCTGTGACTTGAATGCAGATATCACAAAGTAGTTTCTGACAGCCCTTCTGTCTAGATTTTAGATGAAGATATTCCCGTTTCCAACGAAATCATCACAGTTATCCAAATATCCACTTATAGATTCTACAAAAACAGTGTTTCCACACTGCTGTATCCAAAGAAAGGTTCAACTCTGTTAGTTGAGGACACACATCACAAAGAAGTTTCTGAGAATGCTTCTGTCTAGATTTTATATGAAGATATTCCCGTTTCCAATGAAATCTTCACAGTTATGCAAATATCCACTTGAAGATTCTACAAAAAGAGTGTTTCCAAACTGCTGTAGCAAAAGAAATGTTGAACTCTGTTAGTTGAGGACAAACATCACAAAGAGGTTTCTGAGAGAGCTTCTGTCAAGATTTTATATGAAGATATTACCGTTTCCAACGAAATCTTTACAGTTATCCAAATATCCACTTGCAGATTCTACAAAAAGAGTGTTTCCAAACTGCCATATCAAAAGAAATGATCAAGTCTGTTAGTGGAGTAAACTCATCCCAAATAAGTTTCTTAGAATGCTTTTGTCTAGATTTTATGGGATGATATTTCCTTTTTCACCATAGGCCTGAAAGCGCTCGAAATGTCCACTTCCAGATACTACAGAAAGACTGTTTCAAACCTACTCTATGAAAGGGAATGTTCAGCTCTGTGACTTGAATGCAGATATCACAAAGTAGTTTCTGACAGCCCTTCTGTCTAGATTTTAGATGAATATATTCCCGTTTCCAACGAAATCATCACAGTTATCCAAATATCCACTTACAGATTCTACAAAAACAGTGTTTCCAAACTGCTGTATCCAAAGAAAGGTTCAACTCTGTTAGTTGAGGACACCCATCACAAAGAAGTTTCTGAGAATGCTTCTGTCTAGATTTTATATGAAGATATTCCCGTTTCCAATGAAATCTTCACAGTTATGCAAATATCCACTTGAAGATTCTACAAAAAGAGTGTTTCCAAACTGCTGTAGCAAAAGAAATGTTGAACTCTGTTAGTTGAGGACAAACATCACAAAGAAGTTTCTGAGAATGCTTCTGTCTAGATTTTAGATTAAGATATTCCCGTTTCCAACGAAATCATCACAGTTAAACAAATATCCACTTGCAGATTCCACAAAAAGAGTGTTTCCAAACTGCTCTATCCAAAGAAAGGTTCAACTCTGTTAGTTGAGGACACACATCAGAAAGAAGTTTCTGAGAATGCTTCTGTCTAGATTTTAAATGAAGATATTCCCGTTTCCAACGAAATCCTCAGAGCTGTCCCAATATCCACTTACAGATTCTACAAAAAGAGTGTTTCCAAACTGCTGTATCAAAAGAAAGTTTCATCTCTGTTAGTTAAGGACACACATCACAAAGAAGTTTCTGAGAATGCTTCTGTCTAGATTTTACATGAAGATATTCCCGTTTCCTATGAAATCTTCACAGCTTTCCAAATATCCACTTGCAGATTCTACAAAAAGAGTGTTTCCAAACTGCTGTATCAAAAGAAAGGTTCAACTCTCTTAGTTGAGGATACACATCCCAAATAAGTTTCTGAGAAATCCTCTGTCTCGTTTTTGTGGGGAGATACTTCCTTTTTCACCGTAGGCCTGAAAGAGCTCGAAATGTCCACTTGCAGATACTGCAGAAAGAGTGTTTCAAACCTGCTCTATGAAACGGAATGTTCAGCTCTGAGGCTTGAATGCAGATATCACAAAGTAGTTTCTGACAGTGCTTCTGTCTAGATTTCAGAAGAAGATATTCCCGTTTCCAATGAAATCGTTAGAACTATCTTGATATCCACATACAGATTCTACAAAAAGAGTGTTTCCAAACTGCTCTAGAAAAAGAAAGGTTCAACTCTGTAAGTTGAGGACACTCATCACAAAGAAGTTTCTGAGAATGCTTTTGTAAAGGTTTTATATGAAGATATTCCCGTTTCCTATGAAATCTTCACAGTTATCCAAATATCCACTTGAAGATTCTACAAAAAGAGTGTTTCCAAACTGCTGTAGCAAGAGTAATTTTGCGCTCTGTTAGTTGAGGACACACATCACAAAGAAGTTTCTGAGAATGCTTCTGTCTAGGTTTTATACGAAGATATTACCGTTTCCAACGAAATCTTCACAGTTATCCAAATATCCACTTGCAGAATCTACAAAAAGAGTGTTTCCAAACTGCTATATCAAAAGAAAGGATCAACTCTGTTAGTTGAGGAAACACATCCCAAATAAGTTTCTGAGAATGCTTCTGTCTAGATTTTACGGGATGATATTTCCTTTTTCACCATAGGCCTGAAATCGCTCGAAATGTCCACTTCCAGATACTACAGAAAGACTGTTTCAAACCTACTCTATGAATGGAAATGTTCAGCTCTGTGACTTGAATGCAGATATCGCAAAGTAGTTTCAGACAGTGCTTCTGTCTAGATTTTAGATGAAGGTATTCCCGTTTCCAACGAAATCATCACAGTTATCCAAATATCCACTTACATATTCTACAAAAAGAGTGTTTCCAAACTGCTCTATCCAAAGAAAGGTTCAACTCTGTTAGTTGAGGACACACATCACAAAGAAGTTTCTGAGAATGCTTCTGTCTAGATTTTAAATGAAGATATTCCCATTTCCAATGAAATCCTCATAGCAAACCCATTTTAAACTTACAGATTCTACAAAAAGAGTGATTCCAAATTGCTGTATCAAAAGAAAGGTTGAACTCTGTTAGTTCAGGACACACATCACAAAGAAGTTTCTGAGAATGCTTCTGTCTAGATTTTACATGAAGACATTCCCGTTTCCTACGAAATCTTCACAACTTTCCAAATATCCTCTTGCAGATTCTACAAAAAGAGTGTTTCCAAACTGCTGTATCAAAAGAAAGGTTCAGCTCTCTTAGTTGACGACACACATCCCAAATAAGATTCTGAGAAAGCCTCTGTCTCGTTTTAATGGGAAGATACTTCCTTTTTCACCGTAGGCCTGAAAGCGCTCGAAATGTCCACTTCCAGATACTGCAGAAAGAGTTTTTCAAACCTGCTCTATGAAACGGAATGTTCAGCTCTGAGGCTTGAATGCAGATATCACAAAGTAGTTTCTGACAGTGCTTCTGTCTAGATTTTAGAAGAAGATATTCCCGTTTCCAATGAAATCGTTAGAACTATCTTGATATCCACATACAGATTCTACAAAAAGAGTTTTTCCAAACTGCTCTATAAAAAAAAAGGTTCAACTCTGTTAGTTGAGGTCACTCATCACAAAGAAGTTTCTGAGAATGCTTCTGTCTAGATTTTATATGAAGATTTTCCCGTTTCCAATGAAATCTTCACAGTTATCCAAACATCGACTTGCAGATTCTACAAAAAGAGTGTTTCCAAACTGCTCTATCAAAAGAAAGTTTCAACTCTGTTAGTTGAGGACACACATCCCAAATAAGTTTCTGAGAACGCTTCTGTGTAGATTTAAAGGGGAGATATTTCGTTTTTCACCATAGGCCCGAATGCGCTCGAAATTTCCACTTCCAGACACTACAGAAAGAGGGTTTCCAACCTGCTCTATGAAAGGGAATGTTCACCTCTGTGACTTGAATGCAGATATCACAAAGTAGTTTCTGACAGTGCTTCTGTATAGAATTTAGATGAAGATATTCCCGTTTCCAACGAAATCCATAGGACTATCTAGATATCCAATTACAGATTCCACAAAAAGAGTGTTTCCAAACTGCTCTATAAAAAGAAAGGTTCAACTCTGTAAGTTGAGGACACTCATCACAAAGAAGTTTCTGAGAGTGCTTTTGTAAAGGTTTTATATGAAGATATTTCCGTTTCCTATGAAATCTTCACAGTTATCCAAATATCCACTTGAAGATTCTACAAAAAGAGTGTTTCCAAACTGCTGTAGCAAGAGTAATTTTGCGCTCTGTTAGTTGAGGACACACATCACAAAGAAGTTTCTGAGAATGCTTCTGTCTAGGTTTTATACGAAGATATTACCGTTTCCAACGAAATCTTCACAGTTATCCAAATATCCACTTGCAGAATCTACAAAAAGAGTGTTTCCAAACTGCTATATCAAAAGAAAGGATCAACTCTGTTAGTTGAGGAAACACATCCCAAATAAGTTTCTGAGAATGCTTCTGTCTAGATTTTATGGGATGATATTTCCTTTTTCACCATAGGCCTGAAATCGCTCGAAATGTCCACTTCCAGATACTACAGAAAGACTGTTTCAAACCTACTCTATGAATGGAAATGTTCAGCTCTGTGACTTGAATGCAGATATCGCAAAGTAGTTTCAGACAGTGCTTCTGTCTAGATTTTAGATGAAGGTATTCCCGTTTCCAACGAAATCATCACAGTTATCCAAATATCCACTTACATATTCTACAAAAAGAGTGTTTCCAAACTGCTCTATTCAAAGAAAGGTTCAACTCTGTTAGTTGAGGACACACATCACAAAGAAGTTTCTGAGAATGCTTCTGTCTAGATTTTAAATGAAGATATTCCCATTTCCAATGAAATCCTCATAGCAAACCCATTATAAACTTACAGATTCTACAAAAAGAGTGATTCCAAATTGCTGTATCAAAAGAAAGGTTGAACTCTGTTAGTTCAGGACACACATCACAAAGAAGTTTCTGAGAATGCTTCTGTCTAGATTTTACATGAAGACATTCCCGTTTCCTACGAAATCTTCACAACTTTCCAAATATCCTCTTGCAGATTCTACAAAAAGAGTGTTTCCAAACTGCTGTATCAAAAGAAAGGTTCAGCTCTCTTAGTTGACGACACACATCCCAAATAAGATTCTGAGAAAGCCTCTGTCTCGTTTTTATGGGAAGATACTTCCTTTTTCACCGTAGGCCTGAAAGCGCTCGAAATGTCCACTTCCAGATACTGCAGAAAGAGTTTTTCAAACCTGCTCTATGAAACGGAATGTTCAGCTCTGAGGCTTGAATGCAGATATCACAAAGTAGTTTCTGACAGTGCTTCTGTCTAGATTTTAGAAGAAGATATTCCCGTTTCCAATGAAATCGTTAGAACTATCTTGATATCCACATACAGATTCTACAAAAAGAGTTTTTCCAAACTGCTCTATAAAAAAAAAGGTTCAACTCTGTTAGTTGAGGTCACTCATCACAAAGAAGTTTCTGAGAATGCTTCTGTCTAGATTTTATATGAAGATTTTCCCGTTTCCAATGAAATCTTCACAGTTATCCAAACATCGACTTGCAGATTCTACAAAAAGAGTGTTTCCAAACTGCTCTATCAAAAGAAAGTATCAACTCTGTTAGTTGAGGACACACATGCCAAATAAGTTTCGGAGAATGCTTCTGTGTAGATTTAATGGGGAGATATTTCGTTTTTCACCATAGGCCCGAATGCGCTCGAAATGTCCACTTCCAGACACTACAGAAAGAGGGTTTCCAACCTGCTCTATGAAAGGGAATGTTCAGCTCCGTGAGTTGAATATAGATATCACAAAGTAGTTTCTGACAGTGCTTCTGTCTAGATTTCAGATGAAGATATTCCCGTTTCCCATGAAATCGTTAGAACTATCTAGATATCCACTTACAGATTCTACAAAAAGAGTGTTTCGAAAGTGCTCTGTCAAAAGAAAGGTTCAACTCTGTTAGTTGAGGACACTCATCACGAAGAAGTTTCTGAGAATGCTTTTGTCAAGATTTTATATGAAGATATTCCCGTTTCCTATGAAATCTTCACAGTTATCCAAATATCCACTTGAAGATTCTACAAAAAGAGTGTTTCCAAACTGCTGTAGCAAAAGAAATGTTGAACTCTGTTAGTTGAGGACAAACATCACAAAGAGGTTTCTGAGAGAGCTTCTGTCAAGATTTTATATGAAGATATTACCGTTTCCAACGAAATCTTTACAGTTATCCAAATATCCACTTGCAGATTCTACAAAAAGAGTGTTTCCAAACTGCCATATCAAAAGAAATGATCAAGTCTGTTAGTGGAGTAAACTCATCCCAAATAAGTTTCTTAGAATGCTTTTGTCTAGATTTTATGGGATGATATTTCCTTTTTCACCATAGGCCTGAAAGCGCTCGAAATGTCCACTTCCAGATACTACAGAAAGACTGTTTCAAACCTACTCTATGAAAGGGAATGTTCAGCTCTGTGACTTGAATGCAGATATCACAAAGTAGTTTCTGACAGCCCTTCTGTCTAGATTTTAGATGAATATATTCCCGTTTCCAACGAAATCATCACAGTTATCCAAATATCCACTTACAGATTCTACAAAAACAGTGTTTCCAAACTGCTGTATCCAAAGAGAGGTTCAACTCTGTTAGTTGAGGACACACATCACAAAGAAGTTTCTGAGAATGCTTCTGTCTAGATTTTATATGAAGATATTCCCGTTTCCAATGAAATCTTCACAGTTATGCAAATATCCACTTGAAGATTCTACCAAAAGAGTGTTTCCAAACTGCTGTAGCAAAAGAAATGTTGAACTCTGTTAGTTGAGGACAAACATCACAAAGAAGTTTCTGAGAATGCTTCTGTCTAGATTTTAGATGAAGATATTCCCGTTTCCAACGAAATCATCACAGTTAAACAAATATCCACTTGCAGATTCCACAAAAAGAGTGTTTCCAAACTGCTCTATCCAAAGAAAGGTTCAACTCTGTTAGTTGAGGACACACATCAGAAAGAAGTTTCTGAGAATGCTTCTGTCTAGATTTTAAATGAAGATATTCCCGTTTCCAACGAAATCCTCAGAGCTGTCCCAATATCCACTTACAGATTCTACAAAAAGAGTGTTTCCAAACTGCTGTATCAAAAGAAAGTTTCATCTCTGTTAGTTAAGGACACACATCACAAAGAAGTTTCTGAGAATGCTTCTGTCTAGATTTTACATGAAGATATTCCCGTTTCCTATGAAATCTTCACAGCTTTCCAAATATCCACTTGCAGATTCTACAAAAAGAGTGTTTCCAAACTGCTGTATCAAAAGAAAGGTTCAACTCTCTTCGTTGAGGATACACATCCCAAATAAGTTTCTGAGAAATCCTCTGTCTCGTTTTTGTGGGAAGATACTTCCTTTTTCACCGTAGGCCTGAAAGAGCTCGAAATGTCCACTTGCAGATACTGCAGAAAGAGTGTTTCAAACCTGCTCTATGAAACGGAATGTTCAGCTCTGAGGCTTGAATGCAGATATCACAAAGTAGTTTCTGACAGTGCTTCTGTCTAGATTTCAGAAGAAGATATTCCCGTTTCCAATGAAATCGTTAGAACTATCTTGATATCCACATACAGATTCTACAAAAAGAGTGTTTCCAAACTGCTCTAGAAAAAGAAAGGTTCAACTCTGTTAGTTGAGGACACTCATCACAAAGAAGTTTCTGAGAATGCTTCTGTCTAGATTTTATATGAAGATATTCCCGTTTCCAACGAAATCTTCACAGTTATCCAAACATCGACTTGCAGATTCTACAAAAAGAGTGTTTCCAAACTGCTCTATCAAAAGAAAGTTTCAACTCTGTTAGTTGAGGACACACATCCCAAATAAGTTTCTGAGAACGCTTCTGTGTAGATTTAAAGGGGAGATATTTCGTTTTTCACCATAGGCCCGAATGCGCTCGAAATGTCCACTTCCAGACACTACAGAAAGAGGGTTTCCAACCTGCTCTATGAAAGGGAATGTTCACCTCTGTGACTTGAATGCAGATATCACAAAGTAGTTTCTGACAGTGCTTCTGTCTAGAATTTAGATGAAGATATTCCCGTTTCCAACGAAATCCTTAGGACTATCTAGATATCCAATTACAGATTCCACAAAAAGAGTGTTTCCAAACTGCTCTATAAAAAGAAAGGTTCAACTCTGTAAGTTGAGGACACTCATCACAAAGAAGTTTCTGAGAATGCTTTTGTAAAGGTTTTATATGAAGATATTCCCGTTTCCTATGAAATCTTCACAGTTATCCAAATATCCACTTGAAGATTCTACCAAAAGAGTGTTTCCAAACTGCTGTAGCAAAAGAAATGTTGAACTCTGTTAGTTGAGGACAAACATCACAAAGAAGTTTCTGAGAATGCTTCTGTCAAGATTTTATATGAAGATATTACCGTTTCCAACGAAATCTTTACAGTTATCCAAATATCCACTTGCAGATTCTACAAAAAGAGTGTTTCCAAACTGCTATATAAAAAGAAATGATCAAGTCTGTTAGTGGAGTAAACTCATCCCAAATATGTTTCTTAGAATGCTTTTGTCTAGATTTTATGGGATGATATTTCCTTTTTCACCATAGGCCTGAAAGCGCTCGAAAAGTCCACTTCCAGATACTACAAAAAGACTGTTTCAAACCTACTCTATGAAAGGGAATGTTCAGCTCTGTGACTTGAATGCAGATATCACAAAGTAGTTTCTGACAGCCCTTCTGTCTAGATTTTAGATGAAGATATTCCCGTTTCCAACGAAATCATCACAGTTATCCAAATATCCACTTATAGATTCTACAAAAACAGTGTTTCCACACTGCTGTATCCAAAGAAAGGTTCAACTCTGTTAGTTGAGGACACACATCACAAAGAAGTTTCTGAGAATGCTTCTGTCTAGATTTTATATGAAGATATTCCCGTTTCCAATGAAATCTTCACAGTTATGCAAATATCCACTTGAAGATTCTACAAAAAGAGTGTTTCCAAACTGCTGTAGCAAAAGAAATGTTGAACTCTGTTAGTTGAGGACAAACATCACAAAGAAGTTTCTGAGAATGCTTCTGTCTAGATTTTAGATGGAGATATTCCCGTTTCCAACGAAATCATCACAGTTAAACAAATATCCACTTGCAGATTCTACAAAAAGAGTGTTTCCAAACTGCTCTATCCAAAGAAAGGTTCAACTCTGTTAGTTGAGGACACACATCACAAAGAAGTTTCTGAGAATGCTTCTGTCTAGATTTTAAATGAAGATATTCCCATTTCCAACGAAATCCTCAGAGCTGTCCCAATATCCACTTACAGATTCTACAAAAAGAGTGTTTCCAAACTGCTGTATCAAAAGAAATGTTCAACTCTGTTTGTGGAGGACACACATCACAAAGAAGTTTCTGAGAATGCTTCTGTCTAGATTTTACATGAAGATATTCCCGTTTCCTATGAAATCTTCACAGCTTTCCAAATATCCACTTGCAGATTCTACAAAAAGAGTGTTTCCAAACTGCTGTATCCAAAGAAAGGTTCATCTCTGTTAGTTGAGGACACACATCACAAAGAAGTTTCTGAGAATGCTTCTGTCTAGATTTTAAACGAAGATATTGCCGTTTCCAACGAAATCGTTAGGACTATCTAGATATCCAATTACACATTCCACAAAAAGAGTGTTTCCAAACTGCTCTATCAAAAGAAAGGTGCAACTCTGTTAGTTGAGGACACTCATCACAAAGACGTTTCTGAGAATGCTTCTGTCTAGATTTTATATGAAGATATTCCCGTTTCCAACGAAATCTTCATGGTTATCCAAACATCGACTTCCAGATTATACAAAAAGATTGTTTCCAAACTGCTCTATCAAAAGAAAGGTATAATTCTGTTAGTTGAGGACACACATCCCAAATAAGTTTCTGAGGATGCTTCTGTCTAGATTTTATGGGAAGATATTTCGTTTTTTACCATAGGCCCGAAAGCGCTCGAAATGTCCACTTCCAGACACTACAGAAAGAGGGTTTCAAACCTGCTATATGAAAGGGAATGTTCAGCTCTGTGACTTAAATGCAGATATCACAAAGTAGTTTCTGAAAGTGCTTCTGTCTAGATTTCAGATGAAGATATTCCCGTTTCCAATGAAATCATTAGAACTATCTAGATATCCACTTACAGATTCTACAAAAAGAGTGTTTCCAAAGTGCTCTGTCAAAAGAAAGGTTCAACTCTGTTAGTTGAGGACACTCCTCACAAAGAAGTTTCTGAGAATGCTTCTGTCTAGATTTTATATGAAGATATTCCCGTTTCCAACGAAATCTTCACAGTTATCCAAATATCCACTTGAAGATTCTACAAAAAGAGTGTTTCCAAACTGCTGTAGCAAGAGTAATTTTGCGCTCTGTTAGTTGAGGACACACATCACAAAGAAGTTTCTGAGAATGCTTCTGTCTAGGTTTTATACGAAGATATTACCGTTTCCAACGAAATCTTCACAGTTATCCAAATATCCACTTGCAGAATCTACAAAAAGAGTGTTTCCAAACTGCTATATCAAAAGAAAGGATCAACTCTGTTAGTTGAGGAAACACATCCCAAATAAGTTTCTGAGAATGCTTCTGTCTAGATTTTATGGGATGATATTTCCTTTTTCACCATAGGCCTGAAATCGCTCGAAATGTCCACTTCCAGATACTACAGAAAGACTGTTTCAAACCTACTCTATGAATGGAAATGTTCAGCTCTGTGACTTGAATGCAGATATCGCAAAGTAGTTTCAGACAGCGCTTCTGTCTAGATTTTAGATGAAGGTATTCCCGTTTCCAACGAAATCATCACAGTTATCCAAATATCCACTTACATATTCTACAAAAAGAGTGTTTCCAAACTGCTCTATCCAAAGAAAGGTTCAACTCTGTTAGTTGAGGACACACATCACAAAGAAGTTTCTGAGAATGCTTCTGTCTAGATTTTAAATGAAGATATTCCCATTTCCAACGAAATCCTCAGAGCTGTCCCAATATCCACTTACAGATTCTACAAAAAGAGTGTTTCCAAACTGCTGTATCAAAAGAAATGTTCAACTCTGTTTGTGGAGGACACACATCACAAAGAAGTTTCTGAGAATGCTTCTGTCTAGATTTTACATGAAGATATTCCCGTTTCCTATGAAATCTTCACAGCTTTCCAAATATCCACTTGCAGATTCTACAAAAAGAGTGTTTCCAAACTGCTCTATCCAAAGAAAGGTTCAACTCTGTTAGTTGAGGAAACACATCACAAAGAAGTTTCTGAGAATGCTTCTGTCTAGATTTTAAATGAAGATATTCCCATTTCCAATGAAATCCTCATAGCAAACCCATTATAAACTTACAGATTCTACAAAAAGAGTGATTCCAAATTGCTGTATCAAAAGAAAGGTTGAACTCTGTTAGTTCAGGACACACATCACAAAGAAGTTTCTGAGAATGCTTCTGTCTAGATTTTAGATGAAGATATTCCCGTTTCCAACAAAATCATCACAGATAAACAAATATCCACTTGCAGATTCTACAAAAAGAGTGTTTCCAAACTGCTCTATCCAAAGAAAGGTTCAACTCTGTTAGTTGAGGACACACATCAGAAAGAAGTTTCTGAGAATGCTTCTGTCTAGATTTTAAATGAAGATATTCCCGTTTCCAACGAAATCCTCAGAGCTGTCCCAATATCCACTTACAGATTCTACAAAAAGAGTGTTTCCAAACTGCTGTATCAAAAGAAAGTTTCATCTCTGTTAGTTAAGGACACACATCACAAAGAAGTTTCTGAGAATGCTTCTGTCTAGATTTTACATGAAGATATTCCCGTTTCCTATGAAATCTTCACATCTTTCCAAATATCCACTTGCAGATTCTACAAAAAGAGTGTTTCCAAACTGCTGTATCAAAAGAAAGGTTCAACTCTCTTCGTTGAGGATACACATCCCAAATAAGTTTCTGAGAAATCCTCTGTCTCGTTTTTATGGGAAGATACTTCCTTTTTCACCGTAGGCCTGAAAGAGCTCGAAATGTCCACTTGCAGATACTGCAGAAAGAGTGTTTCAAACCTGCTCTATGAAACGGAATGTTCAGCTCTGAGGCTTGAATGCAGATATCACAAAGTAGTTTCTGACAGTGCTTCTGTCTAGATTTCAGAAGAAGATATTCCCGTTTCCAATGAAATCGTTAGAACTATCTTGATATCCACATACAGATTCTACAAAAAGAGTGTTTCCAAACTGCTCTAGAAAAAGAAAGGTTCAACTCTGTTAGTTGAGGACACTCATCACAAAGAAGTTTCTGAGAATGCTTCTGTCTAGATTTTATATGAAGATATTCCCGTTTCCAACGAAATCTTCACAGTTATCCAAACATCGACTTGCAGATTCTACAAAAAGAGTGTTTCCAAACTGCTCTATCAAAAGAAAGTTTCAACTCTGTTAGTTGAGGACACACATCCCAAATAAGTTTCTGAGAACGCTTCTGTGTAGATTTAAAGGGGAGATATTTCGTTTTTCACCATAGGCCCGAATGCGCTCGAAATGTCCACTTCCAGACACTACAGAAAGAGGGTTTCCAACCTGCTCTATGAAAGGGAATGTTCACCTCTGTGACTTGAATGCAGATATCACAAAGTAGTTTCTGACAATGCTTCTGTCTAGAATTTAGATGAAGATATTCCCGTTTCCAACGAAATCCTTAGGACTATCTAGATATCCAATTACAGATTCCACAAAAAGAGTGTTTCCAAACTGCTCTATAAAAAGAAAGGTTCAACTCTGTAAGTTGAGGACACTCATCACAAAGAAGTTTCTGAGAATGCTTTTGTAAAGGTTTTATATGAAGATATTCCCGTTTCCTATGAAATCTTCACAGTTATCCAAATATCCACTTGAAGATTCTACCAAAAGAGTGTTTCCAAACTGCTGTAGCAAAAGAAATGTTGAACTCTGTTAGTTGAGGACAAACATCACAAAGAGGTTTCTGAGAGAGCTTCTGTCAAGATTTTATATGAAGATATTACCGTTTCCAACGAAATCTTTACAGTTATCCAAATATCCACTTGCAGATTCTACAAAAAGAGTGTTTCCAAACTGCCATATCAAAAGAAATGATCAAGTCTGTTAGTGGAGTAAACTCATCCCAAATAAGTTTCTTAGAATGCTTTTGTCTAGATTTTATGGGATGATATTTCCTTTTTCACCATAGGCCTGAAAGCGCTCGAAATGTCCACTTCCAGATACTACAGAAAGACTGTTTCAAACCTACTCTATGAAAGGGAATGTTCAGCTCTGTGACTTGAATGCAGATATCACAAAGTAGTTTCTGACAGCCCTTCTGTCTAGATTTTAGATGAATATATTCCCGTTTCCAACGAAATCATCACAGTTATCCAAATATCCACTTACAGATTCTACAAAAACAGTGTTTCCAAACTGCTGTATCCAAAGAAAGGTTCAACTCTGTTAGTTGAGGACACACATCACAAAGAAGTTTCTGAGAATGCTTCTGTCTAGATTTTATATGAAGATATTCCCGTTTCCAATGAAATCTTCACAGTTATGCAAATATCCACTTGAAGATTCTACCAAAAGAGTGTTTCCAAACTGCTGTAGCAAAAGAAATGTTGAACTCTGTTAGTTGAGGACAAACATCACAAAGAAGTTTCTGAGAATGCTTCTGTCTAGATTTTAGATGAAGATATTCCCGTTTCCAACAAAATCATCACAGTTAAACAAATATCCACTTGCAGATTCTACAAAAAGAGTGTTTCCAAACTGCTCTATCCAAAGAAAGGTTCAACTCTGTTAGTTGAGGACACACATCAGAAAGAAGTTTCTGAGAATGCTTCTGTCTAGATTTTAAATGAAGATATTCCCGTTTCCAACGAAATCCTCAGAGCTGTCCCAATATCCACTTACAGATTCTACAAAAAGAGTGTTTCCAAACTGCTGTATCAAAAGAAAGTTTCATCTCTGTTAGTTAAGGACACACATCACAAAGAAGTTTCTGAGAATGCTTCTGTCTAGATTTTACATGAAGATATTCCCGTTTCCTATGAAATCTTCACAGCTTTCCAAATATCCACTTGCAGATTCTACAAAAAGAGTGTTTCCAAACTGCTGTATCAAAAGAAAGGTTCAACTCTCTTCGTTGAGGATACACATCCCAAATAAGTTTCTGAGAAATCCTCTGTCTCGTTTTTATGGGAAGATACTTCCTTTTTCACCGTAGGCCTGAAAGAGCTCGAAATGTCCACTTGCAGATACTGCAGAAAGAGTGTTTCAAACCTGCTCTATGAAACGGAATGTTCAGCTCTGAGGCTTGAATGCAGATATCACAAAGTAGTTTCTGACAGTGCTTCTGTCTAGATTTCAGAAGAAGATATTCCCGTTTCCAATGAAATCGTTAGAACTATCTTGATATCCACATACAGATTCTACAAAAAGAGTGTTTCCAAACTGCTCTAGAAAAAGAAAGGTTCAACTCTGTTAGTTGAGGACACTCATCACAAAGAAGTTTCTGAGAATGCTTCTGTCTAGATTTTATATGAAGATATTCCCGTTTCCAACGAAATCTTCACAGTTATCCAAACATCGACTTGCAGATTCTTCAAAAAGAGTGTTTCCAAACTGCTCTATCAAAAGAAAGTTTCAACTCTGTTAGTTGAGGACACACATCCCAAATAAGTTTCTGAGAACGCTTCTGTGTAGATTTAAAGGGGAGATATTTCGTTTTTCACCATAGGCCCGAATGCGCTCGAAATGTCCACTTCCAGACACTACAGAAAGAGGGTTTCCAACCTGCTCTATGAAAGGGAATGTTCACCTCTGTGACTTGAATGCAGATATCACAAAGTAGTTTCTGACAATGCTTCTGTCTAGAATTTAGATGAAGATATTCCCGTTTCCAACGAAATCCTTAGGACTATCTAGATATCCAATTACAGATTCCACAAAAAGAGTGTTTCCAAACTGCTCTATAAAAAGAAAGGTTCAACTCTGTAAGTTGAGGACACTCATCACAAAGAAGTTTCTGAGAATGCTTTTGTAAAGGTTTTATATGAAGATATTCCCGTTTCCTATGAAATCTTCACAGTTATCCAAATATCCACTTGAAGATTCTACCAAAAGAGTGTTTCCAAACTGCTGTAGCAAAAGAAATGTTGAACTCTGTTAGTTGAGGACAAACATCACAAAGAAGTTTCTGAGAATGCTTCTGTCAAGATTTTATATGAAGATATTACCGTTTCCAACGAAATCTTTACAGTTATCCAAATATCCACTTGCAGATTCTACAAAAAGAGTGTTTCCAAACTGCTATATCAAAAGAAATGATCAAGTCTGTTAGTGGAGTAAACTCATCCCAAATATGTTTCTTAGAATGCTTTTGTCTAGATTTTATGGGATGATATTTCCTTTTTCACCATAGGCCTGAAAGCGCTCGAAAAGTCCACTTCCAGATACTACAAAAAGACTGTTTCAAACCTACTCTATGAAAGGGAATGTTCAGCTCTGTGACTTGAATGCAGATATCACAAAGTAGTTTCTGACAGCCCTTCTGTCTAGATTTTAGATGAAGATATTCCCGTTTCCAACGAAATCATCACAGTTATCCAAATATCCACTTATAGATTCTACAAAAACAGTGTTTCCACACTGCTGTATCCAAAGAAAGGTTCAACTCTGTTACTTGAGGACACACATCACAAAGAAGTTTCTGAGAATGCTTCTGTCTAGATTTTATATGAAGATATTCCCGTTTCCAATGAAATCTTCACAGTTATGCAAATATCCACTTGAAGATTCTACAAAAAGAGTGTTTCCAAACTGCTGTAGCAAAAGAAATGTTGAACTCTGTTAGTTGAGGACAAACATCACAAAGAAGTTTCTGAGAATGCTTCTGTCTAGATTTTAGATGGAGATATTCCCGTTTCCAACGAAATCATCACAGTTAAACAAATATCCACTTGCAGATTCTACAAAAAGAGTGTTTCCAAACTGCTCTATCCAAAGAAAGGTTCAACTCTGTTAGTTGAGGACACACATCACAAAGAAGTTTCTGAGAATGCTTCTGTCTAGATTTTAAATGAAGATATTCCCATTTCCAACGAAATCCTCAGAGCTGTCCCAATATCCACTTACAGATTCTACAAAAAGAGTGTTTCCAAACTGCTGTATCAAAAGAAATGTTCAACTCTGTTTGTGGAGGACACACATCACAAAGAAGTTTCTGAGAATGCTTCTGTCTAGATTTTACATGAAGATATTCCCGTTTCCTATGAAATCTTCACAGCTTTCCAAATATCCACTTGCAGATTCTACAAAAAGAGTGTTTCCAAACTGCTGTATCCAAAGAAAGGTTCATCTCTGTTAGTTGAGGACACACATCACAAAGAAGTTTCTGAGAATGCTTCTGTCTAGATTTTAAACGAAGATATTGCCGTTTCCAACGAAATCGTTAGGACTATCTAGATATCCAATTACACATTCCACAAAAAGAGTGTTTCCAAACTGCTCTATCAAAAGAAAGGTGCAACTCTGTTAGTTGAGGACACTCATCACAAAGACGTTTCTGAGAATGCTTCTGTCTAGATTTTATATGAAGATATTCCCGTTTCCAACGAAATCTTCATGGTTATCCAAACATCGACTTCCAGATTATACAAAAAGATTGTTTCCAAACTGCTCTATCAAAAGAAAGGTATAATTCTGTTAGTTGAGGACACACATCCCAAATAAGTTTCTGAGGATGCTTCTGTCTAGATTTTATGGGAAGATATTTCGTTTTTTACCATAGGCCCGAAAGCGCTCGAAATGTCCACTTCCAGACACTACAGAAAGAGGGTTTCAAACCTGCTATATGAAAGGGAATGTTCAGCTCTGTGACTTAAATGCAGATATCACAAAGTAGTTTCTGAAAGTGCTTCTGTCTAGATTTCAGATGAAGATATTCCCGTTTCCAATGAAATCATTAGAACTATCTAGATATCCACTTACAGATTCTACAAAAAGAGTGTTTCCAAAGTGCTCTGTCAAAAGAAAGGTTCAACTCTGTTAGTTGAGGACACTCCTCACAAAGAAGTTTCTGAGAATGCTTCTGTCTAGATTTTATATGAAGATATTCCCGTTTCCAACGAAATCTTCACAGTTATCCAAATATCCACTTGAAGATTCTACAAAAAGAGTGTTTCCAAACTGCTGTAGCAAGAGTAATTTTGCGCTCTGTTAGTTGAGGACACACATCACAAAGAAGTTTCTGAGAATGCTTCTGTCTAGGTTTTATACGAAGATATTACCGTTTCCAACGAAATCTTCACAGTTATCCAAATATCCACTTGCAGAATCTACAAAAAGAGTGTTTCCAAACTGCTATATCAAAAGAAAGGATCAACTCTGTTAGTTGAGGAAACACATCCCAAATAAGTTTCTGAGAATGCTTCTGTCTAGATTTTATGGGATGATATTTCCTTTTTCACCATAGGCCTGAAATCGCTCGAAATGTCCACTTCCAGATACTACAGAAAGACTGTTTCAAACCTACTCTATGAATGGAAATGTTCAGCTCTGTGACTTGAATGCAGATATCGCAAAGTAGTTTCAGACAGCGCTTCTGTCTAGATTTTAGATGAAGGTATTCCCGTTTCCAACGAAATCATCACAGTTATCCAAATATCCACTTACATATTCTACAAAAAGAGTGTTTCCAAACTGCTCTATCCAAAGAAAGGTTCAACTCTGTTAGTTGAGGACACACATCACAAAGAAGTTTCTGAGAATGCTTCTGTCTAGATTTTAAATGAAGATATTCCCATTTCCAATGAAATCCTCATAGCAAACCCATTATAAACTTACAGATTCTACAAAAAGAGTGATTCCAAATTGCTGTATCAAAAGAAAGGTTGAACTCTGTTAGTTCAGGACACACATCACAAAGAAGTTTCTGAGAATGCTTCTGTCTAGATTTTACATGAAGATATTCCCGTTTCCTACGAAATCTTCACAACTTTCCAAATATCCTCTTGCAGATTCTACAAAAAGAGTGTTTCCAAACTGCTGTATCAAAAGAAAGGTTCAGCTCTCTTAGTTGACGACACACATCCCAAATAAGATTCTGAGAAAGCCTCTGTCTCGTTTTTATGGGAAGATACTTCCTTTTTCACCGTAGGCCTGAAAGCGCTCGAAATGTCCACTTCCAGATACTGCAGAAAGAGTTTTTCAAACCTGCTCTATGAAACGGAATGTTCAGCTCTGAGGCTTGAATGCAGATATCACAAAGTAGTTTCTGACAGTGCTTCTGTCTAGATTTTAGAAGAAGATATTCCCGTTTCCAATGAAATCGTTAGAACTATCTTGATATCCACATACAGATTCTACAAAAAGAGTTTTTCCAAACTGCTCTATAAAGAAAAAGTTTCAACTCTGTTAGTTGAGGTCACTCATCACAAAGAAGTTTCTGAGAATGCTTCTGTCTAGATTTTATATGAAGATTTTCCCGTTTCCAATGAAATCTTCACAGTTATCCAAACATCGACTTGCAGATTCTACAAAAAGAGTGTTTCCAAACTGCTCTATCAAAAGAAAGTATCAACTCTGTTAGTTGAGGACACACATGCCAAATAAGTTTCGGAGAATGCTTCTGTGTAGATTTAATGGGGAGATATTTCGTTTTTCACCATAGGCCCGAATGCGCTCGAAATGTCCACTTCCAGACACTACAGAAAGAGGGTTTCCAACCTGCTCTATGAAAGGGAATGTTCAGCTCCGTGAGTTGAATATAGATATCACAAAGTAGTTTCTGACAGTGCTTCTGTCTAGATTTCAGATGAAGATATTCCCGTTTCCCATGAAATCGTTAGAACTATCTAGATATCCACTTACAGATTCTACAAAAAGAGTGTTTCGAAAGTGCTCTGTCAAAAGAAAGGTTCAACTCTGTTAGTTGAGGACACTCATCACGAAGAAGTTTCTGAGAATGCTTTTGTCAAGATTTTATATGAAGATATTCCCGTTTCCTATGAAATCTTCACAGTTATCCAAATATCCACTTGAAGATTCTACAAAAAGAGTGTTTCCAAACTGCTGTAGCAAAAGAAATGTTGAACTCTGTTAGTTGAGGACAAACATCACAAAGAGGTTTCTGAGAGAGCTTCTGTCAAGATTTTATATGAAGATATTACCGTTTCCAACGAAATCTTTACAGTTATCCAAATATCCACTTGCAGATTCTACAAAAAGAGTGTTTCCAAACTGCCATATCAAAAGAAATGATCAAGTCTGTTAGTGGAGTAAACTCATCCCAAATAAGTTTCTTAGAATGCTTTTGTCTAGATTTTATGGGATGATATTTCCTTTTTCACCATAGGCCTGAAAGCGCTCGAAATGTCCACTTCCAGATACTACAGAAAGACTGTTTCAAACCTACTCTATGAAAGGGAATGTTCAGCTCTGTGACTTGAATGCAGATATCACAAAGTAGTTTCTGACAGCCCTTCTGTCTAGATTTTAGATGAATATATTCCCGTTTCCAACGAAATCATCACAGTTATCCAAATATCCACTTACAGATTCTACAAAAAGAGTGTTTCCAAACTGCTGTATCCAAAGAAAGGTTCAACTCTGTTAGTTGAGGACACACATCACAAAGAAGTTTCTGAGAATGCTTCTGTCTAGATTTTATATGAAGATATTCCCGTTTCCAATGAAATCTTCACAGTTATGCAAATATCCACTTGAAGATTCTACAAAAAGAGTGTTTCCAAACTGCTGTAGCAAAAGAAATGTTGAACTCTGTTAGTTGAGGACAAACATCACAAAGAAGTTTCTGAGAATGCTTCTGTCTAGATTTTAGATGAAGATATTCCCGTTTCCAACGAAATCATCACTGTTAAACAAATATCCACTTGCAGATTCCACAAAAAGAGTGTTTCCAAACTGCTCTATCCAAAGAAAGGTTCAACTCTGTTAGTTGAGGACACACATCAGAAAGAAGTTTCTGAGAATGCTTCTGTCTAGATTTTAAATGAAGATATTCCCGTTTCCAACGAAATCCTCAGAGCTGTCCCAATATCCACTTACAGATTCTACAAAAAGAGTGTTTCCAAACTGCTGTATCAAAAGAAAGTTTCATCTCTGTTAGTTAAGGACACACATCACAAAGAAGTTTCTGAGAATGCTTCTGTCTAGATTTTACATGAAGATATTCCCGTTTCCTATGAAATCTTCACAGCTTTCCAAATATCCACTTGCAGATTCTACAAAAA
Organism: Gorilla gorilla gorilla; assembly: GCF_029281585.2. Taxonomy (NCBI): domain Eukaryota; kingdom Metazoa; phylum Chordata; class Mammalia; order Primates; family Hominidae; genus Gorilla; species Gorilla gorilla. Next base: position 20,799,989 of record NC_073237.2, read on the forward strand.
GAGTGTTTCCAAACTGCTGTATCAAAAGAAAGGTTCAACTCTCTTCGTTGAGGATACACATCCCAAATAAGTTTCTGAGAAATCCTCTGTCTCGTTTTTGTGGGAAGATACTTCCTTTTTCACCGTAGGCCTGAAAGAGCTCGAAATGTCCACTTGCAGATACTGCAGAAAGAGTGTTTCAAACCTGCTCTATGAAACGGAATGTTCAGCTCTGAGGCTTGAATGCAGATATCACAAAGTAGTTTCTGACAGTGCTTCTGTCTAGATTTCAGAAGAAGATATTCCCGTTTCCAATGAAATCGTTAGAACTATCTTGATATCCACATACAGATTCTACAAAAAGAGTGTTTCCAAACTGCTCTAGAAAAAGAAAGGTTCAACTCTGTTAGTTGAGGACACTCATCACAAAGAAGTTTCTGAGAATGCTTCTGTCTAGATTTTATATGAAGATATTCCCGTTTCCAACGAAATCTTCACAGTTATCCAAACATCGACTTGCAGATTCTACAAAAAGAGTGTTTCCAAACTGCTCTATCAAAAGAAAGTTTCAACTCTGTTAGTTGAGGACACACATCCCAAATAAGTTTCTGAGAACGCTTCTGTGTAGATTTAAAGGGGAGATATTTCGTTTTTCACCATAGGCCCGAATGCGCTCGAAATGTCCACTTCCAGACACTACAGAAAGAGGGTTTCCAACCTGCTCTATGAAAGGGAATGTTCACCTCTGTGACTTGAATGCAGATATCACAAAGTAGTTTCTGACAGTGCTTCTGTCTAGAATTTAGATGAAGATATTCCCGTTTCCAACGAAATCCTTAGGACTATCTAGATATCCAATTACAGATTCCACAAAAAGAGTGTTTCCAAACTGCTCTATAAAAAGAAAGGTTCAACTCTGTAAGTTGAGGACACTCATCACAAAGAAGTTTCTGAGAATGCTTTTGTAAAGGTTTTATATGAAGATATTCCCGTTTCCTATGAAATCTTCACAGTTATCCAAATATCCACTTGAAGATTCTACCAAAAGAGTGTTTCCAAACTGCTGTAGCAAAAGAAATGTTGAACTCTGTTAGTTGAGGACAAACATCACAAAGAAGTTTCTGAGAATGCTTCTGTCAAGATTTTATATGAAGATATTACCGTTTCCAACGAAATCTTTACAGTTATCCAAATATCCACTTGCAGATTCTACAAAAAGAGTGTTTCCAAACTGCTATATCAAAAGAAATGATCAAGTCTGTTAGTGGAGTAAACTCATCCCAAATATGTTTCTTAGAATGCTTTTGTCTAGATTTTATGGGATGATATTTCCTTTTTCACCATAGGCCTGAAAGCGCTCGAAAAGTCCACTTCCAGATATTACAAAAAGACTGTTTCAAACCTACTCTATGAAAGGGAATGTTCAGCTCTGTGACTTGAATGCAGATATCACAAAGTAGTTTCTGACAGCCCTTCTGTCTAGATTTTAGATGAAGATATTCCCGTTTCCAACGAAATCATCACAGTTATCCAAATATCCACTTACAGATTCTACAAAAACAGTGTTTCCAAACTGCTGTATCCAAAGAAAGGTTCAACTCTGTTAGTTGAGGACACACATCACAAAGAAGTTTCTGAGAATGCTTCTGTCTAGATTTTATATGAAGATATTCCCGTTTCCAATGAAATCTTCACAGTTATGCAAATATCCACTTGAAGATTCTACAAAAAGAGTGTTTCCAAACTGCTGTAGCAAAAGAAATGTTGAACTCTGTTAGTTGAGGACAAACATCACAAAGAGGTTTCTGAGAGAGATTCTGTCAAGATTTTATTTGAAGATATTACCGTTTCCAACGAAATCTTTACAGTTATCCAAATATCCACTTGCAGATTCTACAAAAAGAGTGTTTCCAAACTGCCATATCAAAAGAAATGATCAAGTCTGTTAGTGGAGTAAACTCATCCCAAATAAGTTTCTTAGAATGCTTTTGTCTAGATTTTATGGGATGATATTTCCTTTTTCACCATAGGCCTGAAAGCGCTCGAAATGTCCACTTCCAGATACTACACAAAGACTGTTTCAAACCTACTCTATGAAAGGGAATGTTCAGCTCTGTGACTTGAATGCAGATATCACAAAGTAGTTTCTGACAGCCCTTCTGTCTAGATTTTAGATGAATATATTCCCGTTTCCAACGAAATCATCACAGTTATCCAAATATCCACTTACAGATTCTACAAAAACAGTGTTTCCAAACTGCTGTATCCAAAGAAAGGTTCAACTCGGTTAGTTGAGGACACACATCACAAAGAAGTTTCTGAGAATGCTTCTGTCTAGATTTTATATGAAGATATTCCCGTTTCCAATGAAATCTTCACAGTTATGCAAATATCCACTTGAAGATTCTACAAAAAGAGTGTTTCCAAACTGCTGTAGCAAAAGAAATGTTGAACTCTGTTAGTTGAGGACAAACATCACAAAGAAGTTTCTGAGAATGCTTCTGTCTAGATTTTAGATGGAGATATTCCCGTTTCCAACGAAATCATCACAGTTAAACAAATATCCACTTGCAGATTCTACAAAAAGAGTGTTTCCAAACTGCTCTATCCAAAGAAAGGTTCAACTCTGTTAGTTGAGGACACACATCACAAAGAAGTTTCTGAGAATGCTTCTGTCTAGATTTTAAATGAAGATATTCCCATTTCCAACGAAATCCTCAGTGCTGTCCCAATATCCACTTACAGATTCTACAAAAAGAGTGTTTCCAAACTGCTGTATCAAAAGAAATGTTCAACTCTGTTTGTGGAGGACACACATCACAAAGAAGTTTCTGAGAATGCTTCTTTCTAGATTTTACATGAAGATATTCCCGTTTCCTATGAAATCTTCACAGCTTTCCAAATATCCACTTGCAGATTCTACAAAAAGAGTGTTTCCAAACTGCTCTATCCAAAGAAAGGTTCAACTCTGTTAGTTCAGGACACACATCACAAAGAAGTTTCTGAGAATGCTTCTGTCTAGATTTTAAATGAAGATATTCCCATTTCCAATGAAATCCTCATAGCAAACCCATTATAAACTTACAGATTCTACAAAAAGAGTGATTCCAAATTGCTGTATCAAAAGAAAGTTTGAACTCTGTTAGTTCAGGACACACATCACAAAGAAGTTTCTGAGAATGCTTCTGTCTAGATTTTACATGAAGATATTCCCGTTTCCTATGAAATCTTCACAACTTTCCAAATATCCTCTTGCAGATTCTACAAAAAGAGTGTTTCCAAACTACTGTATCAAAAGAAAGTTTCAGCTCTCTTAGTTGACGACACACATCCCAAATAAGATTCTGAGAAAGCCTCTGTCTCGTTTTAATGGGAAGATACTTCCTTTTTCACCGTAGGCCTGAAAGCGCTCGAAATGTCCACTTCCAGATACTGCAGAAAGAGTTTTTCAAACCTGCTCTATGAAACGGAATGTTCAGCTCTGAGGCTTGAATGCAGATATCACAAAGTAGTTTCTGACAGTGCTTCTGTCTAGATTTTAGAAGAAGATATTCCCGTTTCCAATGAAATCGTTAGAACTATCTTGATATCCACATACAGATTCTACAAAAAGAGTTTTTCCAAACTGCTCTATAAAAAAAAAAGGTTCAACTCTGTTAGTTGAGGACACTCATCACAAAGAAGTTTCTGAGAATGCTTCTGTCTAGATTTTATAGGAAGATTTTCCCGTTTCCAATGAAATCTTCACAGTTATCCAAACATCGACTTGCAGATTCTACAAAAAGAGTGTTTCCAAACTGCTCTATCAAAAGAAAGTATCAACTCTGTTAGTTGAGGACACACATGCCAAATAAGTTTCGGAGAATGCTTCTGTGTAGATTTAATGGGGAGATATTTCGTTTTTCACCATAGGCCCGAATGCGCTCGAAATGTCCACTTCCAGACACTACAGAAAGAGGGTTTCCAACCTGCTCTATGAAAGGGAATGTTCAGCTCCGTGAGTTGAATATAGATATCACAAAGTAGTTTCTGACAGTGCTTCTGTCTAGATTTCAGATGAAGATATTCCCGTTTCCCATGAAATCGTTAGAACTATCTAGATATCCACTTACAGATTCTACAAAAAGAGTGTTTCGAAAGTGCTCTGTCAAAAGAAAGGTTCAACTCTGTTACTTGAGGACACTCATCACGAAGAAGTTTCTGAGAATGCTTTTGTCAAGATTTTATATGAAGATATTCCCGTTTCCTATGAAATCTTCACAGTTATCCAAATATCCACTTGAAGATTCTACAAAAAGAGTGTTTCCAAACTGCTGTAGCAAAAGAAATGTTGAACTCTGTTAGTTGAGGACAAACATCACAAAGAGGTTTCTGAGAGAGCTTCTGTCAAGATTTTATATGAAGATACTACCGTTTCCAACGAAATCTTTACAGTTATCCAAATATCCACTTGCAGATTCTACAAAAAGAGTGTTTCCAAACTGCCATATCAAAAGAAATGATCAAGTCTGTTAGTGGAGTAAACTCATCCCAAATAAGTTTCTTAGAATGCTTTTGTCTAGATTTTATGGGATGATATTTCCTTTTTCACCATAGGCCTGAAAGCGCTCGAAAAGTCCACTTCCAGATACTACAGAAAGACTGTTTCAAACCTACTCTATGAAAGGGAATGTTCAGCTCTGTGACTTGAATGCAGATATCACAAAGTAGTTTCTGACAGCCCTTCTGTCTAGATTTTAGATGAAGATATTCCCGTTTCCAACGAAATCATCACAGTTATCCAAATATCCACTTATAGATTCTACAAAAACAGTGTTTCCACACTGCTGTATCCAAAGAAAGGTTCAACTCTGTTACTTGAGGACACACATCACAAAGAAGTTTCTGAGAATGCTTCTGTCTAGATTTTATATGAAGATATTCCCGTTTCCAATGAAATCTTCACAGTTATGCAAATATCCACTTGAAGATTCTACAAAAAGAGTGTTTCCAAACTGCTGTAGCAAAAGAAATGTTGAACTCTGTTAGTTGAGGACAAACATCACAAAGAAGTTTCTGAGAATGCTTCTGTCTAGATTTTAGATGGAGATATTCCCGTTTCCAACGAAATCATCACAGTTAAACAAATATCCACTTGCAGATTCTACAAAAAGAGTGTTTCCAAACTGCTCTATCCAAAGAAAGGTTCAACTCTGTTAGTTGAGGACACACATCACAAAGAAGTTTCTGAGAATGCTTCTGTCTAGATTTTAAATGAAGATATTCCCATTTCCAACGAAATCCTCAGAGCTGTCCCAATATCCACTTACAGACTCTACAAAAAGAGTGTTTCCAAACTGCTGTATCAAAAGAAATGTTCAACTCTGTTTGTGGAGGACACACATCACAAAGAAGTTTCTGAGAATGCTTCTGTCTAGATTTTACATGAAGATATTCCCGTTTCCTATGAAATCTTCACAGCTTTCCAAATATCCACTTGCAGATTCTACAAAAAGAGTGTTTCCAAACTGCTGTATCAAAAGAAAGGTTCAACTCTCTTCGTTGAGGATACACATCCCAAATAAGTTTCTGAGAAATCCTCTGTCTCGTTTTTATGGGAAGATACTTCCTTTTTCACCGTAGGCCTGAAAGAGCTCGAAATGTCCACTTGCAGATACTGCAGAAAGAGTGTTTCAAACCTGCTCTATGAAACGGAATGTTCAGCTCTGAGGCTTGAATGCAGATATCACAAAGTAGTTTCTGACAGTGCTTCTGTCTAGATTTCAGAAGAAGATATTCCCGTTTCCAATGAAATCGTTAGAACTATCTTGATATCCACATACAGATTCTACAAAAAGAGTGTTTCCAAACTGCTCTAGAAAAAGAAAGGTTCAACTCTGTTAGTTGAGGACACTCATCACAAAGAAGTTTCTGAGAATGCTTCTGTCTAGATTTTATATGAAGATATTCCCGTTTCCAACGAAATCTTCACAGTTATCCAAACATCGACTTGCAGATTCTACAAAAAGAGTGTTTCCAAACTGCTCTATCAAAAGAAAGTTTCAACTCTGTTAGTTGAGAACACACATCCCAAATAAGTTTCTGAGAACGCTTCTGTGTAGATTTAAAGGGGAGATATTTCGTTTTTCACCATAGGCCCGAATGCGCTCGAAATGTCCACTTCCAGACACTACAGAAAGAGGGTTTCCAACCTGCTCTATGAAAGGGAATGTTCACCTCTGTGACTTGAATGCAGATATCACAAAGTAGTTTCTGACAGTGCTTCTGTCTAGAATTTAGATGAAGATATTCCCGTTTCCAACGAAATCCTTAGGACTATCTAGATATCCAATTACAGATTCCACAAAAAGAGTGTTTCCAAACTGCTCTATAAAAAGAAAGGTTCAACTCTGTAAGTTGAGGACACTCATCACAAAGAAGTTTCTGAGAATTCTTTTGTCAAGATTTTATATGAAGATATTCCCGTTTCCTATGAAATCTTCACAGTTATCCAAATATCCACTTGAAGATTCTACCAAAAGAGTGTTTCCAAACTGCTGTAGCAAAAGAAATGTTGAACTCTGTTAGTTGAGGACAAACATCACAAAGAAGTTTCTGAGAATGCTTCTGTCAAGATTTTATATGAAGATATTACCGTTTCCAACGAAATCTTTACAGTTATCCAAATATCCACTTGCAGATTCTACAAAAAGAGTGTTTCCAAACTGCCATATCAAAAGAAATGATCAAGTCTGTTAGTGGAGTAAACTCATCCCAAATATGTTTCTTAGAATGCTTTTGTCTAGATTTTATGGGATGATATTTCCTTTTTCACCATAGGCCTGAAAGCGCTCGAAAAGTCCACTTCCAGATACTACAAAAAGACTGTTTCAAACCTACTCTATGAAAGGGAATGTTCAGCTCTGTGACTTGAATGCAGATATCACAAAGTAGTTTCTGACAGCCCTTCTGTCTAGATTTTAGATGAAGATATTCCCGTTTCCAACGAAATCATCACAGTTATCCAAATATCCACTTATAGATTCTACAAAAACAGTGTTTCCACACTGCTGTATCCAAAGAAAGGTTCAACTCTGTTAGTTGAGGACACACATCACAAAGAAGTTTCTGAGAATGCTTCTGTCTAGATTTTATATGAAGATATTCCCGTTTCCAATGAAATCTTCACAGTTATGCAAATATCCACTTGAAGATTCTACAAAAAGAGTGTTTCCAAACTGCTCTATCCAAAGAAAGGTTCAACTCTGTTAGTTGAGGACAAACATCACAAAGAAGTTTCTGAGAATGCTTCTGTCTAGATTTTAGATGGAGATATTCCCGTTTCCAACGAAATCATCACAGTTAAACAAATATCCACTTGCAGATTCTACAAAAAGAGTGTTTCCAAACTGCTCTATCCAAAGAAAGGTTCAACTCTGTTAGTTGAGGACACACATCACAAAGAAGTTTCTGAGAATGCTTCTGTCTAGATTTTAAATGAAGATATTCCCATTTCCAACGAAATCCTCAGAGCTGTCCCAATATCCACTTACAGATTCTACAAAAAGAGTGTTTCCAAACTGCTGTATCAAAAGAAATGTTCAACTCTGTTTGTGGAGGACACACATCACAAAGAAGTTTCTGAGAATGCTTCTGTCTAGATTTTACATGAAGATATTCCCGTTTCCTATGAAATCTTCACAGCTTTCCAAATATCCACTTGCAGATTCTACAAAAAGAGTGTTTCCAAACTGCTGTATCCAAAGAAAGGTTCATCTCTGTTAGTTGAGGACACACATCACAAAGAAGTTTCTGAGAATGCTTCTGTCTAGATTTTAAACGAAGATATTGCCGTTTCCAACGAAATCGTTAGGACTATCTAGATATCCAATTACACATTCCACAAAAAGAGTGTTTCCAAACTGCTCTATCAAAAGAAAGGTGCAACTCTGTTAGTTGAGGACACTCATCACAAAGACGTTTCTGAGAATGCTTCTGTCTAGATTTTATATGAAGATATTCCCGTTTCCAACGAAATCTTCATGGTTATCCAAACATCGACTTCCAGATTATACAAAAAGATTGTTTCCAAACTGCTCTATCAAAAGAAAGGTATAATTCTGTTAGTTGAGGACACACATCCCAAATAAGTTTCTGAGGATGCTTCTGTCTAGATTTTATGGGAAGATATTTCGTTTTTTACCATAGGCCCGAAAGCGCTCGAAATGTCCACTTCCAGACACTACAGAAAGAGGGTTTCAAACCTGCTATATGAAAGGGAATGTTCAGCTCTGTGACTTAAATGCAGATATCACAAAGTAGTTTCTGAAAGTGCTTCTGTCTAGATTTCAGATGAAGATATTCCCGTTTCCAATGAAATCATTAGAACTATCTAGATATCCACTTACAGATTCTACAAAAAGAGTGTTTCCAAAGTGCTCTGTCAAAAGAAAGGTTCAACTCTGTTAGTTGAGGACACTCCTCACAAAGAAGTTTCTGAGAATGCTTCTGTCTAGATTTTATATGAAGATATTCCCGTTTCCAACGAAATCTTCACAGTTATCCAAATATCCACTTGAAGATTCTACAAAAAGAGTGTTTCCAAACTGCTGTAGCAAGAGTAATTTTGCGCTCTGTTAGTTGAGGACACACATCACAAAGAAGTTTCTGAGAATGCTTCTGTCTAGGTTTTATACGAAGATATTACCGTTTCCAACGAAATCTTCACAGTTATCCAAATATCCACTTGCAGAATCTACAAAAAGAGTGTTTCCAAACTGCTATATCAAAAGAAAGGATCAACTCTGTTAGTTGAGGAAACACATCCCAAATAAGTTTCTGAGAATGCTTCTGTCTAGATTTTATGGGATGATATTTCCTTTTTCACCATAGGCCTGAAATCGCTCGAAATGTCCACTTCCAGATACTACAGAAAGACTGTTTCAAACCTACTCTATGAATGGAAATGTTCAGCTCTGTGACTTGAATGCAGATATCGCAAAGTAGTTTCAGACAGCGCTTCTGTCTAGATTTTAGATGAAGGTATTCCCGTTTCCAACGAAATCATCACAGTTATCCAAATATCCACTTACATATTCTACAAAAAGAGTGTTTCCAAACTGCTCTATCCAAAGAAAGGTTCAACTCTGTTAGTTGAGGACACACATCACAAAGAAGTTTCTGAGAATGCTTCTGTCTAGATTTTAAATGAAGATATTCCCATTTCCAATGAAATCCTCATAGCAAACCCATTATAAACTTACAGATTCTACAAAAAGAGTGATTCCAAATTGCTGTATCAAAAGAAAGGTTGAACTCTGTTAGTTCAGGACACACATCACAAAGAAGTTTCTGAGAATGCTTCTGTCTAGATTTTACATGAAGACATTCCCGTTTCCTACGAAATCTTCACAACTTTCCAAATATCCTCTTGCAGATTCTACAAAAAGAGTGTTTCCAAACTGCTGTATCAAAAGAAAGGTTCAGCTCTCTTAGTTGACGACACACATCCCAAATAAGATTCTGAGAAAGCCTCTGTCTCGTTTTTATGGGAAGATACTTCCTATTCCACCGTAGGCCTGAAAGCGCTCGAAATGTCCACTTCCAGATACTGCAGAAAGACTGCTTCAAACCTGCTCTATGAAACGGAATGTTCAGCTCTGAGGCTTGAATGCAGATATCACAAAGTAGTTTCTGACAGTGCTTCTGTCTAGATTTTAGAAGAAGATATTCCCGTTTCCAATGAAATCGTTAGAACTATCTTGATATCCACATACAGATTCTACAAAAAGAGTTTTTCCAAACTGCTCTATAAAAAAAAAGGTTCAACTCTGTTAGTTGAGGACACTCATCACAAAGAAGTTTCTGAGAATGCTTCTGTCTAGATTTTATAGGAAGATTTTCCCGTTTCCAATGAAATCTTCACAGTTATCCAAACATCGACTTGCAGATTCTACAAAAAGAGTGTTTCCAAACTGCTCTATCAAAAGAAAGTATCAACTCTGTTAGTTGAGGACACACATGCCAAATAAGTTTCGGAGAATGCTTCTGTGTAGATTTAATGGGGAGATATTTCGTTTTTCACCATAGGCCCGAATGCGCTCGAAATGTCCACTTCCAGACACTACAGTAAGAGGGTTTCCAACCTGCTCTATGAAAGGGAATGTTCAGCTCCGTGAGTTGAATATAGATATCCCAAAGTAGTTTCTGACAGTGCTTCTGTCTAGATTTCAGATGAAGATATTCCCGTTTCCAATGAAATCGTTAGAACTATCTAGATATCCACTTACAGATTCTACAAAAAGAGTGTTTCGAAAGTGCTCTGTCAAAAGAAAGGTTCAACTCTGTTAGTTGAGGACACTCATCACGAAGAAGTTTCTGAGAATGCTTTTGTCAAGATTTTATATGAAGATATTCCCGTTTCCTATGAAATCTTCACAGTTATCCAAATATCCACTTGAAGATTCTACAAAAAGAGTGTTTCCAAACTGCTGTAGCAAAAGAAATGTTGAACTCTGTTAGTTGAGGACAAACATCACAAAGAGGTTTCTGAGAAAGCTTCTGTCAAGATTTTATATGAAGATATTACCGTTTCCAACGAAATCTTTACAGTTATCCAAATATCCACTTGCAGATTCTACAAAAAGAGTGTTTCCAAACTGCCATATCAAAAGAAATGATCAAGTCTGTTAGTGGAGTAAACTCATCCCAAATAAGTTTCTTAGAATGCTTTTGTCTCGATTTTATGGGATGATAATTCCTTTTTCACCATAGGCCTGAAAGCGCTCGAAATGTCCACTTCCAGATACTACAGAAAGACTGTTTCAAACCTACTCTATGAAAGGGAATGTTCAGCTCTGTGACTTGAATGCAGATATCACAAAGTAGTTTCTGACAGCCCTTCTGTCTAGATTTTAGATGAAGATATTCCCGTTTCCAACGAAATCATCACAGTTATCCAAATATCCACTTATAGATTCTACAAAAACAGTGTTTCCACACTGCTGTATCCAAAGAAAGGTTCAACTCTGTTACTTGAGGACACACATCACAAAGAAGTTTCTGAGAATGCTTCTGTCTAGATTTTATATGAAGATATTCCCGTTTCCAATGAAATCTTCACAGTTATGCAAATATCCACTTGAAGATTCTACAAAAAGAGTGTTTCCAAACTGCTGTAGCAAAAGAAATGTTGAACTCTGTTAGTTGAGGACAAACATCACAAAGAAGTTTCTGAGAATGCTTCTGTCTAGATTTTAGATGGAGATATTCCCGTTTCCAACGAAATCATCACAGTTAAACAAATATCCACTTGCAGATTCTACAAAAAGAGTGTTTCCAAACTGCTCTATCCAAAGAAAGGTTCAACTCTGTTAGTTGAGGACACACATCACAAAGAAGTTTCTGATAATGCTTCTGTCTAGATTTTAAATGAAGATATTCCCATTTCCAACGAAATCCTCAGAGCTGTCCCAATATCCACTTACAGATTCTACAAAAAGAGTGTTTCCAAACTGCTGTATCAAAAGAAATGTTCAACTCTGTTTGTGGAGGACACACATCACAAAGAAGTTTCTGAGAATGCTTCTGTCTAGATTTTACATGAAGATATTCCCGTTTCCTATGAAATCTTCACAGCTTTCCAAATATCCACTTGCAGATTCTACAAAAAGAGTGTTTCCAAACTGCTCTATCCAAAGAAAGGTTCAACTCTGTTAGTTGAGGACACACATCACAAAGAAGTTTCTGAGAATGCTTCTGTCTAGATTTTAAATGAAGATATTCCCATTTCCAATGAAATCCTCATAGCAAACCCATTATAAACTTACAGATTCTACAAAAAGAGTGATTCCAAATTGCTGTATCAAAAGAAAGGTTGAACTCTGTTAGTTCAGGACACACATCACAAAGAAGTTTCTGAGAATGCTTCTGTCTAGATTTTACATGAAGACATTCCCGTTTCCTACGAAATCTTCACAACTTTCCAAATATCCTCTTGCAGATTCTACAAAAAGAGTGTTTCCAAACTGCTGTATCAAAAGAAAGGTTCAGCTCTCTTAGTTGACGACACACATCCCAAATATGATTCTGAGAAAGCCTCTGTCTCGTTTTTATGGGAAGATACTTCCTTTTTCACCGTAGGCCTGAAAGCGCTCGAAATGTCCACTTCCAGATACTGCAGAAAGAGTTTTTCAAACCTGCTCTATGAAACGGAATGTTCAGCTCTGAGGCTTGAATGCAGATATCACAAAGTAGTTTCTGACAGTGCTTCTGTCTAGATTTTAGAAGAAGATATTCCCGTTTCCAATGAAATCGTTAGAACTATCTTGATATCCACATACAGATTCTACAAAAAGAGTTTTTCCAAACTGCTCTATAAAAAAAAAGGTTCAACTCTGTTAGTTGAAGTCACTCATCACAAAGAAGTTTCTGAGAATGCTTCTGTCTAGATTTTATATGAAGATTTTCCCGTTTCCAATGAAATCTTCACAGTTATCCAAACATCGACTTGCAGATTCTACAAAAAGAGTGTTTCCAAACTGCTCTATCAAAAGAAAGTATCAACTCTGTTAGTTGAGGACACACATGCCAAATAAGTTTCGGAGAATGCTTCTGTGTAGATTTAATGGGGAGATATTTCGTTTTTCACCATAGGCCCGAATGCGCTCGAAATGTCCACTTCCAGACACTACAGTAAGAGGGTTTCCAACCTGCTCTATGAAAGGGAATGTTCAGCTCCGTGAGTTGAATATAGATATCCCAAAGTAGTTTCTGACAGTGCTTCTGTCTAGATTTCAGATGAAGATATTCCCGTTTCCAATGAAATCGTTAGAACTATCTAGATATCCACTTACAGATTCTACAAAAAGAGTGTTTCGAAAGTGCTCTGTCAAAAGAAAGGTTCAACTCTGTTAGTTGAGGACACTCATCACGAAGAAGTTTCTGAGAATGCTTTTGTCAAGATTTTATATGAAGATATTCCCGTTTCCTATGAAATCTTCACAGTTATCCAAATATCCACTTGAAGATTCTACAAAAAGAGTGTTTCCAAACTGCTGTAGCAAAAGAAATGTTGAACTCTGTTAGTTGAGGACAAACATCACAAAGAGGTTTCTGAGAAAGCTTCTGTCAAGATTTTATATGAAGATATTACCGTTTCCAACGAAATCTTTACAGTTATCCAAATATCCACTTGCAGATTCTACAAAAAGAGTGTTTCCAAACTGCCATATCAAAAGAAATGATCAAGTCTGTTAGTGGAGTAAACTCATCCCAAATAAGTTTCTTAGAATGCTTTTGTCTCGATTTTATGGGATGATAATTCCTTTTTCACCATAGGCCTGAAAGCGCTCGAAATGTCCACTTCCAGATACTACAGAAAGACTGTTTCAAACCTACTCTATGAAAGGGAATGTTCAGCTCTGTGACTTGAATGCAGATATCACAAAGTAGTTTCTGACAGCCCTTCTGTCTAGATTTTAGATGAAGATATTCCCGTTTCCAACGAAATCATCACAGTTATCCAAATATCCACTTATAGATTCTACAAAAACAGTGTTTCCACACTGCTGTATCCAAAGAAAGGTTCAACTCTGTTACTTGAGGACACACATCACAAAGAAGTTTCTGAGAATGCTTCTGTCTAGATTTTATATGAAGATATTCCCGTTTCCAATGAAATCTTCACAGTTATGCAAATATCCACTTGAAGATTCTACAAAAAGAGTGTTTCCAAACTGCTGTAGCAAAAGAAATGTTGAACTCTGTTAGTTGAGGACAAACATCACAAAGAAGTTTCTGAGAATGCTTCTGTCTAGATTTTAGATGGAGATATTCCCGTTTCCAACGAAATCATCACAGTTAAACAAATATCCACTTGCAGATTCTACAAAAAGAGTGTTTCCAAACTGCTCTATCCAAAGAAAGGTTCAACTCTGTTAGTTGAGGACACACATCACAAAGAAGTTTCTGATAATGCTTCTGTCTAGATTTTAAATGAAGATATTCCCATTTCCAACGAAATCCTCAGAGCTGTCCCAATATCCACTTACAGATTCTACAAAAAGAGTGTTTCCAAACTGCTGTATCAAAAGAAATGTTCAACTCTGTTTGTGGAGGACACACATCACAAAGAAGTTTCTGAGAATGCTTCTGTCTAGATTTTACATGAAGATATTCCCGTTTCCTATGAAATCTTCACAGCTTTCCAAATATCCACTTGCAGATTCTACAAAAAGAGTGTTTCCAAACTGCTCTATCCAAAGAAAGGTTCAACTCTGTTAGTTGAGGACACACATCACAAAGAAGTTTCTGAGAATGCTTCTGTCTAGATTTTAAATGAAGATATTCCCATTTCCAATGAAATCCTCATAGCAAACCCATTATAAACTTACAGATTCTACAAAAAGAGTGATTCCAAATTGCTGTATCAAAAGAAAGGTTGAACTCTGTTAGTTCAGGACACACATCACAAAGAAGTTTCTGAGAATGCTTCTGTCTAGATTTTACATGAAGACATTCCCGTTTCCTACGAAATCTTCACAACTTTCCAAATATCCTCTTGCAGATTCTACAAAAAGAGTGTTTCCAAACTGCTGTATCAAAAGAAAGGTTCAGCTCTCTTAGTTGACGACACACATCCCAAATATGATTCTGAGAAAGCCTCTGTCTCGTTTTTATGGGAAGATACTTCCTTTTTCACCGTAGGCCTGAAAGCGCTCGAAATGTCCACTTCCAGATACTGCAGAAAGAGTTTTTCAAACCTGCTCTATGAAACGGAATGTTCAGCTCTGAGGCTTGAATGCAGATATCACAAAGTAGTTTCTGACAGTGCTTCTGTCTAGATTTTAGAAGAAGATATTCCCGTTTCCAATGAAATCGTTAGAACTATCTTGATATCCACATACAGATTCTACAAAAAGAGTTTTTCCAAACTGCTCTATAAAAAAAAAGGTTCAACTCTGTTAGTTGAAGTCACTCATCACAAAGAAGTTTCTGAGAATGCTTCTGTCTAGATTTTATATGAAGATTTTCCCGTTTCCAATGAAATCTTCACAGTTATCCAAACATCGACTTGCAGATTCTACAAAAAGAGTGTTTCCAAACTGCTCTATCAAAAGAAAGTATCAACTCTGTTAGTTGAGGACACACATGCCAAATAAGTTTCGGAGAATGCTTCTGTGTAGATTTAATGGGGAGATATTTCGTTTTTCACCATAGGCCCGAATGCGCTCGAAATGTCCACTTCCAGACACTACAGTAAGAGGGTTTCCAACCTGCTCTATGAAAGGGAATGTTCAGCTCCGTGAGTTGAATATAGATATCCCAAAGTAGTTTCTGACAGTGCTTCTGTCTAGATTTCAGATGAAGATATTCCCGTTTCCAATGAAATCGTTAGAACTATCTAGATATCCACTTACAGATTCTACAAAAAGAGTGTTTCGAAAGTGCTCTGTCAAAAGAAAGGTTCAACTCTGTTAGTTGAGGACACTCATCACGAAGAAGTTTCTGAGAATGCTTTTGTCAAGATTTTATATGAAGATATTCCCGTTTCCTATGAAATCTTCACAGTTATCCAAATATCCACTTGAAGATTCTACAAAAAGAGTGTTTCCAAACTGCTGTAGCAAAAGAAATGTTGAACTCTGTTAGTTGAGGACAAACATCACAAAGAGGTTTCTGAGAAAGCTTCTGTCAAGATTTTATATGAAGATATTACCGTTTCCAACGAAATCTTTACAGTTATCCAAATATCCACTTGCAGATTCTACAAAAAGAGTGTTTCCAAACTGCCATATCAAAAGAAATGATCAAGTCTGTTAGTGGAGTAAACTCATCCCAAATAAGTTTCTTAGAATGCTTTTGTCTCGATTTTATGGGATGATAATTCCTTTTTCACCATAGGCCTGAAAGCGCTCGAAATGTCCACTTCCAGATACTACAGAAAGACTGTTTCAAACCTACTCTATGAAAGGGAATGTTCAGCTCTGTGACTTGAATGCAGATATCACAAAGTAGTTTCTGACAGCCCTTCTGTCTAGATTTTAGATGAAGATATTCCCGTTTCCAACGAAATCATCACAGTTATCCAAATATCCACTTATAGATTCTACAAAAACAGTGTTTCCACACTGCTGTATCCAAAGAAAGGTTCAACTCTGTTACTTGAGGACACACATCACAAAGAAGTTTCTGAGAATGCTTCTGTCTAGATTTTATATGAAGATATTCCCGTTTCCAATGAAATCTTCACAGTTATGCAAATATCCACTTGAAGATTCTACAAAAAGAGTGTTTCCAAACTGCTGTAGCAAAAGAAATGTTGAACTCTGTTAGTTGAGGACAAACATCACAAAGAAGTTTCTGAGAATGCTTCTGTCTAGATTTTAGATGGAGATATTCCCGTTTCCAACGAAATCATCACAGTTAAACAAATATCCACTTGCAGATTCTACAAAAAGAGTGTTTCCAAACTGCTCTATCCAAAGAAAGGTTCAACTCTGTTAGTTGAGGACACACATCACAAAGAAGTTTCTGATAATGCTTCTGTCTAGATTTTAAATGAAGATATTCCCATTTCCAACGAAATCCTCAGAGCTGTCCCAATATCCACTTACAGATTCTACAAAAAGAGTGTTTCCAAACTGCTGTATCAAAAGAAATGTTCAACTCTGTTTGTGGAGGACACACATCACAAAGAAGTTTCTGAGAATGCTTCTGTCTAGATTTTACATGAAGATATTCCCGTTTCCTATGAAATCTTCACAGCTTTCCAAATATCCACTTGCAGATTCTACAAAAAGAGTGTTTCCAAACTGCTCTATCCAAAGAAAGGTTCAACTCTGTTAGTTGAGGACACACATCACAAAGAAGTTTCTGAGAATGCTTCTGTCTAGATTTTAAATGAAGATATTCCCATTTCCAATGAAATCCTCATAGCAAACCCATTATAAACTTACAGATTCTACAAAAAGAGTGATTCCAAATTGCTGTATCAAAAGAAAGGTTGAACTCTGTTAGTTCAGGACACACATCACAAAGAAGTTTCTGAGAATGCTTCTGTCTAGATTTTACATGAAGACATTCCCGTTTCCTACGAAATCTTCACAACTTTCCAAATATCCTCTTGCAGATTCTACAAAAAGAGTGTTTCCAAACTGCTGTATCAAAAGAAAGGTTCAGCTCTCTTAGTTGACGACACACATCCCAAATAAGATTCTGAGAAAGCCTCTGTCTCGTTTTTATGGGAAGATACTTCCTTTTTCACCGTAGGCCTGAAAGCGCTCGAAATGTCCACTTCCAGATACTGCAGAAAGAGTTTTTCAAACCTGCTCTATGAAACGGAATGTTCAGCTCTGAGGCTTGAATGCAGATATCACAAAGTAGTTTCTGACAGTGCTTCTGTCTAGATTTTAGAAGAAGATATTCCCGTTTCCAATGAAATCGTTAGAACTATCTTGATATCCACATACAGATTCTACAAAAAGAGTTTTTCCAAACTGCTCTATAAAAAAAAAGGTTCAACTCTGTTAGTTGAGGTCACTCATCACAAAGAAGTTTCTGAGAATGCTTCTGTCTAGATTTTATAGGAAGATTTTCCCGTTTCCAATGAAATCTTCACAGTTATCCAAACATCGACTTGCAGATTCTACAAAAAGAGTGTTTCCAAACTGCTCTATCAAAAGAAAGTATCAACTCTGTTAGTTGAGGACACACATGCCAAATAAGTTTCGGAGAATGCTTCTGTGTAGATTTAATGGGGAGATATTTCGTTTTTCACCATAGGCCCGAATGCGCTCGAAATGTCCACTTCCAGACACTACAGAAAGAGGGTTTCCAACCTGCTCTATGAAAGGGAATGTTCAGCTCCGTGAGTTGAATGTAGATATCACAAAGTAGTTTCTGACAGTGCTTCTGTCTAGATTTCAGATGAAGATATTCCCGTTTCCAATGAAATCGTTAGAACTATCTAGATATCCACTTACAGATTCTACAAAAAGAGTGTTTCGAAAGTGCTCTGTCAAAAGAAAGGTTCAACTCTGTTAGTTGAGGACACTCATCACGAAGAAGTTTCTGAGAATGCTTTTGTCAAGATTTTATATGAAGATATTCCCGTTTCCTATGAAATCTTCACAGTTATCCAAATATCCAATTGAAGATTCTACAAAAAGAGTGTTTCCAAACTGCTGTAGCAAAAGAAATGTTGAACTCTGTTAGTTGAGGACAAACATCACAAAGAGGTTTCTGAGAAAGCTTCTGTCAAGATTTTATATGAAGATATTACCGTTTCCAACGAAATCTTTACAGTTATCCAAATATCCACTTGCAGATTCTACAAAAAGAGTGTTTCCAAACTGCCATATCAAAAGAAATGATCAAGTCTGTTAGTGGAGTAAACTCATCCCAAATACGTTTCTTAGAATGCTTTTGTCTAGATTTTATGGGATGATAATACCTTTTTCACCATAGGCCTGAAAGCGCTCGAAATGTCCACTTCCAGATACTACAGAAAGACTGTTTCAAACCTACTCTATGAAAGGGAATGTTCAGCTCTGTGACTTGAATGCAGATATCACAAAGTAGTTTCTGACAGCCCTTCTGTCTAGATTTTAGATGAAGATATTCCCGTTTCCAACGAAATCATCACAGTTATCCAAATATCCACTTATAGATTCTACAAAAACAGTGTTTCCACACTGCTGTATCCAAAGAAAGGTTCAACTCTGTTAGTTGAGGACACACATCACAAAGAAGTTTCTGAGAATGCTTCTGTCTAGATTTTATATGAAGATATTCCCGTTTCCAATGAAATCTTCACAGTTATGCAAATATCCACTTGAAGATTCTACAAAAAGAGTGTTTCCAAACTGCTGTAGCAAAAGAAATGTTGAACTCTGTTAGTTGAGGACAAACATCACAAAGAAGTTTCTGAGAATGCTTCTGTCTAGATTTTAGATGGAGATATTCCCGTTTCCAACGAAATCATCACAGTTAAACAAATATCCACTTGCAGATTCTACAAAAAGAGTGTTTCCAAACTGCTCTATCCAAAGAAAGGTTCAACTCTGTTAGTTGAGGACACACATCACAAAGAAGTTTCTGAGAATGCTTCTGTCTAGATTTTAAATGAAGATATTCCCATTTCCAACGAAATCCTCAGAGCTGTCCCAATATCCACTTACAGATTCTACAAAAAGAGTGTTTCCAAACTGCTGTATCAAAAGAAATGTTCAACTCTGTTTGTGGAGGACACACATCACAAAGAAGTTTCTGAGAATGCTTCTGTCTAGATTTTACATGAAGATATTCCCGTTTCCTATGAAATCTTCACAGCTTTCCAAATATCCACTAGCAGATTCTACAAAAAGAGTGTTTCCAAACTGCTCTATCCAAAGAAAGGTTCAACTCTGTTAGTTGAGGACACACATCACAAAGAAGTTTCTGAGAATGCTTCTGTCTAGATTTTAAATGAAGATATTCCCATTTCCAATGAAATCCTCATAGCAAACCCATTATAAACTTACAGATTCTACAAAAAGAGTGATTCCAAATTGCTGTATCAAAAGAAAGGTTGAACTCTGTTAGTTCAGGACACACATCACAAAGAAGTTTCTGAGAATGCTTCTGTCTAGATTTTACATAAAGACATTCCCGTTTCCTACGAAATCTTCACAACTTTCCAAATATCCTCTTGCAGATTCTACAAAAAGAGTGTTTCCAAACTGCTGTATCAAAAGAAAGGTTCAGCTCTCTTAGTTGACGACACACATCCCAAATAAGATTCTGAGAAAGCCTCTGTCTCGTTTTTATGGGAAGATACTTCCTTTTTCACCGTAGGCCTGAAAGCGCTCGAAATGTCCACTTCCAGATACTGCAGAAAGAGTTTTTCAAACCTGCTCTATGAAACGGAATGTTCAGCTCTGAGGCTTGAATGCAGATATCACAAAGTAGTTTCTGACAGTGCTTCTGTCTAGATTTTAGAAGAAGATATTCCCGTTTCCAATGAAATCGTTAGAACTATCTTGATATCCACATACAGATTCTACAAAAAGAGTTTTTCCAAACTGCTCTATAAAAAAAAAGGTTCAACTCTGTTAGTTGAGGACACTCATCACAAAGAAGTTTCTGAGAATGCTTCTGTCTAGATTTTATAGGAAGATTTTCCCGTTTCCAATGAAATCTTCACAGTTATCCAAACATCGACTTGCAGATTCTACAAAAAGAGTGTTTCCAAACTGCTCTATCAAAAGAAAGTATCAACTCTGTTAGTTGAGGACACACATGCCAAATAAGTTTCGGAGAATGCTTCTGTGTAGATTTAATGGGGAGATATTTCGTTTTTCACCATAGGCCCGAATGCGCTCGAAATGTCCACTTCCAGACACTACAGAAAGAGGGTTTCCAACCTGCTCTATGAAAGGGAATGTTCAGCTCCGTGAGTTGAATATAGATATCACAAAGTAGTTTCTGAGAGTGCTTCTGTCTAGATTTCAGATGAAGATATTCCCGCTTCCAATGAAATCGTTAGAACTATCTAGATATCCACTTACAGATTCTACAAAAAGAGTGTTTCGAAAGTGCTCTGTCAAAAGAAAGGTTCAACTCTGTTAGTTGAGGACACTCATCACAAAGAAGTTTCTGAGAATGCTTTTGTCAAGATTTCATATGAAGATATTCCCGTTTCCTATGAAATCTTCACAGTTATCCAAATATCCACTTGAAGATTCTACAAAAAGAGTGTTTCCAAACTGCTGTAGCAAAAGAAATGTTGAACTCTGTTAGTTGAGGACAAACATCACAAAGAGGTTTCTGAGAGAGATTCTGTCAAGATTTTATTTGAAGATATTACCGTTTCCAACGAAATCTTTACAGTTATCCAAATATCCACTTGCAGATTCTACAAAAAGAGTGTTTCCAAACTGCCATATCAAAAGAAATGATCAAGTCTGTTAGTGGAGTAAACTCATCCCAAATAAGTTTCTTAGAATGCTTTTGTCTAGATTTTATGGGATGATATTTCCTTTTTCACCATAGGCCTGAAAGCGCTCGAAATGTCCACTTCCAGATACTACACAAAGACTGTTTCAAACCTACTCTATGAAAGGGAATGTTCAGCTCTGTGACTTGAATGCAGATAGCACAAAGTAGTTTCTGACAGCCCTTCTGTCTAGATTTTAGATGAAGATATTCCCGTTTCCAACGAAATCATCACAGTTATCCAAATATCCACTTATAGATTCTAAAAAAACAGTGTTTCCACACTGCTGTATCCAAAGAAAGGTTCAACTCTGTTAGTTGAGGACACACATCACAAAGAAGTTTCTGAGAATGCTTCTGTCTAGATTTTATATGAAGATATTCCCGTTTCCAATGAAATCTTCACAGTTATGCAAATATCCACTTGAAGATTCTACAAAAAGAGTGTTTCCAAACTGCTGTAGCAAAAGAAATGTTGAACTCTGTTAGTTGAGGACAAACATCACAAAGAAGTTTCTGAGAATGCTTCTGTCTAGATTTTAGATGGAGATATTCCCGTTTCCAACGAAATCATCACAGTTAAACAAATATCCACTTGCAGATTCTACAAAAAGAGTGTTTCCAAACTGCTCTATCCAAAGAAAGGTTCAACTCTGTTAGTTGAGGACACACATCACAAAGAAGTTTCTGAGAATGCTTCTGTCTAGATTTTAAATGAAGATATTCCCATTTCCAACGAAATCCTCAGAGCTGTCCCAATATCCACTTACAGATTCTACAAAAAGAGTGTTTCCAAACTGCTGTATCAAAAGAAATGTTCAACTCTGTTTGTGGAGGACACACATCACAAAGAAGTTTCTGAGAATGCTTCTGTCTAGATTTTACATGAAGATATTCCCGTTTCCTATGAAATCTTCACAGCTTTCCAAATATCCACTTGCAGATTCTACAAAAAGAGTGTTTCCAAACTGCTGTATCCAAAGAAAGGTTCATCTCTGTTAGTTGAGGACACACATCACAAAGAAGTTTCTGAGAATGCTTCTGTCTAGATTTTAAACGAAGATATTGCCGTTTCCAACGAAATCGTTAGGACTATCTAGATATCCAATTACACATTCCACAAAAAGAGTGTTTCCAAACTGCTCTATCAAAAGAAAGGTGCAACTCTGTTAGTTGAGGACACTCATCACAAAGACGTTTCTGAGAATGCTTCTGTCTAGATTTTATATGAAGATATTCCCGTTTCCAACGAAATCTTCATGGTTATCCAAACATCGACTTCCAGATTATACAAAAAGATTGTTTCCAAACTGCTCTATCAAAAGAAAGGTATAATTCTGTTAGTTGAGGACACACATCCCAAATAAGTTTCTGAGGATGCTTCTGTCTAGATTTTATGGGAAGATATTTCGTTTTTTACCATAGGCCCGAAAGCGCTCGAAATGTCCACTTCCAGACACTACAGAAAGAGGGTTTCAAACCTGCTATATGAAAGGGAATGTTCAGCTCTGTGACTTAAATGCAGATATCACAAAGTAGTTTCTGAAAGTGCTTCTGTCTAGATTTCAGATGAAGATATTCCCGTTTCCAATGAAATCATTAGAACTATCTAGATATCCACTTACAGATTCTACAAAAAGAGTGTTTCCAAAGTGCTCTGTCAAAAGAAAGGTTCAACTCTGTTAGTTGAGGACACTCCTCACAAAGAAGTTTCTGAGAATGCTTCTGTCTAGATTTTATATGAAGATATTCCCGTTTCCAACGAAATCTTCACAGTTATCCAAATATCCACTTGAAGATTCTACAAAAAGAGTGTTTCCAAACTGCTGTAGCAAGAGTAATTTTGCGCTCTGTTAGTTGAGGACACACATCACAAAGAAGTTTCTGAGAATGCTTCTGTCTAGGTTTTATACGAAGATATTACCGTTTCCAACGAAATCTTCACAGTTATCCAAATATCCACTTGCAGAATCTACAAAAAGAGTGTTTCCAAACTGCTATATCAAAAGAAAGGATCAACTCTGTTAGTTGAGGAAACACATCCCAAATAAGTTTCTGAGAATGCTTCTGTCTAGATTTTATGGGATGATATTTCCTTTTTCACCATAGGCCTGAAATCGCTCGAAATGTCCACTTCCAGATACTACAGAAAGACTGTTTCAAACCTACTCTATGAATGGAAATGTTCAGCTCTGTGACTTGAATGCAGATATCGCAAAGTAGTTTCAGACAGTGCTTCTGTCTAGATTTTAGATGAAGGTATTCCCGTTTCCAACGAAATCATCACAGTTATCCAAATATCCACTTACATATTCTACAAAAAGAGTGTTTCCAAACTGCTCTATCCAAAGAAAGGTTCAACTCTGTTAGTTGAGGACACACATCACAAAGAAGTTTCTGAGAATGCTTCTGTCTAGATTTTAAATGAAGATATTCCCATTTCCAATGAAATCCTCATAGCAAACCCATTATAAACTTACAGATTCTACAAAAAGAGTGATTCCAAATTGCTGTATCAAAAGAAAGGTTGAACTCTGTTAGTTCAGGACACACATCACAAAGAAGTTTCTGAGAATGCTTCTGTCTAGATTTTACATGAAGACATTCCCGTTTCCTACGAAATCTTCACAACTTTCCAAATATCCTCTTGCAGATTCTACAAAAAGAGTGTTTCCAAACTGCTGTATCAAAAGAAAGGTTCAGCTCTCTTAGTTGACGACACACATCCCAAATAAGATTCTGAGAAAGCCTCTGTCTCGTTTTTATGGGAAGATACTTCCTTTTTCACCGTAGGCCTGAAAGCGCTCGAAATGTCCACTTCCAGATACTGCAGAAAGAGTTTTTCAAACCTGCTCTATGAAACGGAATGTTCAGCTCTGAGGCTTGAATGCAGATATCACAAAGTAGTTTCTGACAGTGCTTCTGTCTAGATTTTAGAAGAAGATATTCCCGTTTCCAATGAAATCGTTAGAACTATCTTGATATCCACATACAGATTCTACAAAAAGAGTTTTTCCAAGCTGCTCTATAAAAAAAAAGGTTCAACTCTGTTAGTTGAGGACACTCATCACAAAGAAGTTTCTGAGAATGCTTCTGTATAGATTTTATAGGAAGATTTTCCCGTTTCCAATGAAATCTTCACAGTTATCCAAACATCGACTTGCAGATTCTACAAAAAGAGTGTTTCCAAACTGCTCTATCAAAAGAAAGTATCAACTCTGTTAGTTGAGGACACACATGCCAAATAAGTTTCGGAGAATGCTTCTGTGTAGATTTAAAGGGGAGATATTTCGTTTTTCACCATAGGCCCGAATGCGCTCGAAATGTCCACTTCCAGACACTACAGAAAGAGGGTTTCCAACCTGCTCTATGAAAGGGAATGTTCAGCTCCGTGAGTTGAATATAGATATCACAAAGTAGTTTCTGACAGTGCTTCTGTCTAGATTTCAGATGAAGATATTCCCGTTTCCAATGAAATCGTTAGAACTATCTAGATATCCACTTACAGATTCTACAAAAAGAGTGTTTCGAAAGTGCTCTGTCAAAAGAAAGGTTCAACTCTGTTAGTTGAGGACACTCATCACGAAGAAGTTTCTGAGAATGCTTTTGTCAAGATTTTATATGAAGATATTCCCGTTTCCTATGAAATCTTCACAGTTATCCAAATATCCACTTGAAGATTCTACAAAAAGAGTGTTTCCAAACTGCTGTAGCAAAAGAAATGTTGAACTCTGTTAGTTGAGGACAAACATCACAAAGAGGTTTCTGAGAGAGCTTCTGTCAAGATTTTATATGAAGATATTACCGTTTCCAACGAAATCTTTACAGTTATCCAAATATCCACTTGCAGATTCTACAAAAAGAGTGTTTCCAAACTGCCATATCAAAAGAAATGATCAAGTCTGTTAGTGGAGTAAACTCATCCCAAATAAGTTTCTTAGAATGCTTTTGTCTAGATTTTATGGGATGATATTTCCTTTTTCACCATAGGCCTGAAATCGCTCGAAATGTCCACTTCCAGATACTACAGAAAGACTGTTTCAAACCTACTCTATGAATGGAAATGTTCAGCTCTGTGACTTGAATGCAGATATCGCAAAGTAGTTTCAGACAGCGCTTCTGTCTAGATTTTAGATGAAGGTATTCCCGTTTCCAACGAAATCATCACAGTTATCCAAATATCCACTTACATATTCTACAAAAAGAGTGTTTCCAAACTGCTCTATCCAAAGAAAGGTTCAACTCTGTTAGTTGAGGACACACATCACAAAGAAGTTTCTGAGAATGCTTCTGTCTAGATTTTAAATGAAGATATTCCCATTTCCAATGAAATCCTCATAGCAAACCCATTATAAACTTACAGATTCTACAAAAAGAGTGATTCCAAATTGCTGTATCAAAAGAAAGGTTGAACTCTGTTAGTTCAGGACACACATCACAAAGAAGTTTCTGAGAATGCTTCTGTCTAGATTTTACATGAAGACATTCCCGTTTCCTACGAAATCTTCACAACTTTCCAAATATCCTCTTGCAGATTCTACAAAAAGAGTGTTTCCAAACTGCTGTATCAAAAGAAAGGTTCAGCTCTCTTAGTTGACGACACACATCCCAAATAAGATTCTGAGAAAGCCTCTGTCTCGTTTTTATGGGAAGATACTTCCTTTTTCACCGTAGGCCTGAAAGCGCTCGAAATGTCCACTTCCAGATACTGCAGAAAGACTGCTTCAAACCTGCTCTATGAAACGGAATGTTCAGCTCTGAGGCTTGAATGCAGATATCACAAAGTAGTTTCTGACAGTGCTTCTGTCTAGATTTTAGAAGAAGATATTCCCGTTTCCAATGAAATCGTTAGAACTATCTTGATATCCACATACAGATTCTACAAAAAGAGTTTTTCCAAACTGCTCTATAAAAAAAAAGGTTCAACTCTGTTAGTTGAGGACACTCATCACAAAGAAGTTTCTGAGAATGCTTCTGTCTAGATTTTATAGGAAGATTTTCCCGTTTCCAATGAAATCTTCACAGTTATCCAAACATCGACTTGCAGATTCTACAAAAAGAGTGTTTCCAAACTGCTCTATCAAAAGAAAGTATCAACTCTGTTAGTTGAGGACACACATGCCAAATAAGTTTCGGAGAATGCTTCCGTGTAGATTTAATGGGGAGATATTTCGTTTTTCACCATAGGCCCGAATGCGCTCGAAATGTCCACTTCCAGACACTACAGAAAGAGGGTTTCCAACCTGCTCTATGAAAGGGAATGTTCAGCTCCGTGAGTTGAATGTAGATATCACAAAGTAGTTTCTGACAGTGCTTCTGTCTAGATTTCAGATGAAGATATTCCCGTTTCCAATGAAATCGTTAGAACTATCTAGATATCCACTTACAGATTCTACAAAAAGAGTGTTTCGAAAGTGCTCTGTCAAAAGAAAGGTTCAACTCTGTTAGTTGAGGACACTCATCACGAAGAAGTTTCTGAGAATGCTTTTGTCAAGATTTTATATGAAGATATTCCCGTTTCCTATGAAATCTTCACAGTTATCCAAATATCCACTTGAAGATTCTACAAAAAGAGTGTTTCCAAACTGCTGTAGCAAAAGAAATGTTGAACTCTGTTAGTTGAGGACAAACATCACAAAGAGGTTTCTGAGAAAGCTTCTGTCAAGATTTTATATGAAGATATTACCGTTTCCAACGAAATCTTTACAGTTATCCAAATATCCACTTGCAGATTCTACAAAAAGAGTGTTTCCAAACTGCCATATCAAAAGAAATGATCAAGTCTGTTAGTGGAGTAAACTCATCCTAAATAAGTTTCTTAGAATGCTTTTGTCTAGATTTTATGGGATGATAATTCCTTTTTCACCATAGGCCTGAAAGCGCTCGAAATGTCCACTTCCAGATACTACAGAAAGACTGTTTCAAACCTACTCTATGAAAGGGAATGTTCAGCTCTGTGACTTGAATGCAGATATCACAAAGTAGTTTCTGAAAGTGCTTCTGTCTAGATTTCAGATGAAGATATTCCCGTTTCCAATGAAATCATTAGAACTATCTAGATATCCACTTACAGATTCTACAAAAAGAGTGTTTCCAAAGTGCTCTGTCAAAAGAAAGGTTCAACTCTGTTAGTTGAGGACACTCCTCACAAAGAAGTTTCTGAGAATGCTTCTGTCTAGATTTTATATGAAGATATTCCCGTTTCCAACGAAATCTTCACAGTTATCCAAATATCCACTTGAAGATTCTACAAAAAGAGTGTTTCCAAACTGCTGTAGCAAGAGTAATTTTGCGCTCTGTTAGTTGAGGACACACATCACAAAGAAGTTTCTGAGAATGCTTCTGTCTAGGTTTTATACGAAGATATTACCGTTTCCAACGAAATCTTCACAGTTATCCAAATATCCACTTGCAGAATCTACAAAAAGAGTGTTTCCAAACTGCTATATCAAAAGAAAGGATCAACTCTGTTAGTTGAGGAAACACATCCCAAATAAGTTTCTGAGAATGCTTCTGTCTAGATTTTATGGGATGATATTTCCTTTTTCACCATAGGCCTGAAATCGCTCGAAATGTCCACTTCCAGATACTACAGAAAGACTGTTTCAAACCTACTCTATGAATGGAAATGTTCAGCTCTGTGACTTGAATGCAGATATCGCAAAGTAGTTTCAGACAGCGCTTCTGTCTAGATTTTAGATGAAGGTATTCCCGTTTCCAACGAAATCATCACAGTTATCCAAATATCCACTTACATATTCTACAAAAAGAGTGTTTCCAAACTGCTCTATCCAAAGAAAGGTTCAACTCTGTTAGTTGAGGACACACATCACAAAGAAGTTTCTGAGAATGCTTCTGTCTAGATTTTAAATGAAGATATTCCCATTTCCAATGAAATCCTCATAGCAAACCCATTATAAACTTACAGATTCTACAAAAAGAGTGATTCCAAATTGCTGTATCAAAAGAAAGGTTGAACTCTGTTAGTTCAGGACACACATCACAAAGAAGTTTCTGAGAATGCTTCTGTCTAGATTTTACATGAAGACATTCCCGTTTCCTACGAAATCTTCACAACTTTCCAAATATCCTCTTGCAGATTCTACAAAAAGAGTGTTTCCAAACTGCTGTATCAAAAGAAAGGTTCAGCTCTCTTAGTTGACGACACACATCCCAAATAAGATTCTGAGAAAGCCTCTGTCTCGTTTTTATGGGAAGATACTTCCTTTTTCACCGTAGGCCTGAAAGCGCTCGAAATGTCCACTTCCAGATACTGCAGAAAGAGTTTTTCAAACCTGCTCTATGAAACGGAATGTTCAGCTCTGAGGCTTGAATGCAGATATCACAAAGTAGTTTCTGACAGTGCTTCTGTCTAGATTTTAGAAGAAGATATTCCCGTTTCCAATGAAATCGTTAGAACTATCTTGATATCCACATACAGATTCTACAAAAAGAGTTTTTCCAAGCTGCTCTATAAAAAAAAAGGTTCAACTCTGTTAGTTGAGGACACTCATCACAAAGAAGTTTCTGAGAATGCTTCTGTCTAGATTTTATAGGAAGATTTTCCCGTTTCCAATGAAATCTTCACAGTTATCCAAACATCGACTTGCAGATTCTACAAAAAGAGTGTTTCCAAACTGCTCTATCAAAAGAAAGTATCAACTCTGTTAGTTGAGGACACACATGCCAAATAAGTTTCGGAGAATGCTTCTGTGTAGATTTAAAGGGGAGATATTTCGTTTTTCACCATAGGCCCGAATGCGCTCGAAATGTCCACTTCCAGACACTACAGAAAGAGGGTTTCCAACCTGCTCTATGAAAGGGAATGTTCAGCTCCGTGAGTTGAATATAGATATCACAAAGTAGTTTCTGACAGTGCTTCTGTCTAGATTTCAGATGAAGATATTCCCGTTTCCAATGAAATCGTTAGAACTATCTAGATATCCACTTACAGATTCTACAAAAAGAGTGTTTCGAAAGTGCTCTGTCAAAAGAAAGGTTCAACTCTGTTAGTTGAGGACACTCATCACGAAGAAGTTTCTGAGAATGCTTTTGTCAAGATTTTATATGAAGATATTCCCGTTTCCTATGAAATCTTCACAGTTATCCAAATATCCACTTGAAGATTCTACAAAAAGAGTGTTTCCAAACTGCTGTAGCAAAAGAAATGTTGAACTCTGTTAGTTGAGGACAAACATCACAAAGAGGTTTCTGAGAGAGCTTCTGTCAAGATTTTATATGAAGATATTACCGTTTCCAACGAAATCTTTACAGTTATCCAAATATCCACTTGCAGATTCTACAAAAAGAGTGTTTCCAAACTGCCATATCAAAAGAAATGATCAAGTCTGTTAGTGGAGTAAACTCATCCCAAATAAGTTTCTTAGAATGCTTTTGTCTAGATTTTATGGGATGATATTTCCTTTTTCACCATAGGCCTGAAATCGCTCGAAATGTCCACTTCCAGATACTACAGAAAGACTGTTTCAAACCTACTCTATGAATGGAAATGTTCAGCTCTGTGACTTGAATGCAGATATCGCAAAGTAGTTTCAGACAGCGCTTCTGTCTAGATTTTAGATGAAGGTATTCCCGTTTCCAACGAAATCATCACAGTTATCCAAATATCCACTTACATATTCTACAAAAAGAGTGTTTCCAAACTGCTCTATCCAAAGAAAGGTTCAACTCTGTTAGTTGAGGACACACATCACAAAGAAGTTTCTGAGAATGCTTCTGTCTAGATTTTAAATGAAGATATTCCCATTTCCAATGAAATCCTCATAGCAAACCCATTATAAACTTACAGATTCTACAAAAAGAGTGATTCCAAATTGCTGTATCAAAAGAAAGGTTGAACTCTGTTAGTTCAGGACACACATCACAAAGAAGTTTCTGAGAATGCTTCTGTCTAGATTTTACATGAAGACATTCCCGTTTCCTACGAAATCTTCACAACTTTCCAAATATCCTCTTGCAGATTCTACAAAAAGAGTGTTTCCAAACTGCTGTATCAAAAGAAAGGTTCAGCTCTCTTAGTTGACGACACACATCCCAAATAAGATTCTGAGAAAGCCTCTGTCTCGTTTTTATGGGAAGATACTTCCTTTTTCACCGTAGGCCTGAAAGCGCTCGAAATGTCCACTTCCAAATACTGCAGAAAGACTGCTTCAAACCTGCTCTATGAAACGGAATGTTCAGCTCTGAGGCTTGAATGCAGATATCACAAAGTAGTTTCTGACAGTGCTTCTGTCTAGATTTTAGAAGAAGATATTCCCGTTTCCAATGAAATCGTTAGAACTATCTTGATATCCACATACAGATTCTACAAAAAGAGTTTTTCCAAACTGCTCTATAAAAAAAAAGGTTCAACTCTGTTAGTTGAGGACACTCATCACAAAGAAGTTTCTGAGAATGCTTCTGTCTAGATTTTATAGGAAGATTTTCCCGTTTCCAATGAAATCTTCACAGTTATCCAAACATCGACTTGCAGATTCTACAAAAAGAGTGTTTCCAAACTGCTCTATCAAAAGAAAGTATCAACTCTGTTAGTTGAGGACACACATGCCAAATAAGTTTCGGAGAATGCTTCTGTGTAGATTTAATGGGGAGATATTTCGTTTTTCACCATAGGCCCGAATGCGCTCGAAATGTCCACTTCCAGACACTACAGAAAGAGGGTTTCCAACCTGCTCTATGAAAGGGAATGTTCAGCTCCGTGAGTTGAATGTAGATATCACAAAGTAGTTTCTGACAGTGCTTCTGTCTAGATTTCAGATGAAGATATTCCCGTTTCCAATGAAATCGTTAGAACTATCTAGATATCCACTTACAGATTCTACAAAAAGAGTGTTTCGAAAGTGCTCTGTCAAAAGAAAGGTTCAACTCTGTTAGTTGAGGACACTCATCACGAAGAAGTTTCTGAGAATGCTTTTGTCAAGATTTTATATGAAGATATTCCCGTTTCCTATGAAATCTTCACAGTTATCCAAATATCCACTTGAAGATTCTACAAAAAGAGTGTTTCCAAACTGCTGTAGCAAAAGAAATGTTGAACTCTGTTAGTTGAGGACAAACATCACAAAGAGGTTTCTGAGAAAGCTTCTGTCAAGATTTTATATGAAGATATTACCGTTTCCAACGAAATCTTTACAGTTATCCAAATATCCACTTGCAGATTCTACAAAAAGAGTGTTTCCAAACTGCCATATCAAAAGAAATGATCAAGTCTGTTAGTGGAGTAAACTCATCCTAAATAAGTTTCTTAGAATGCTTTTGTCTAGATTTTATGGGATGATAATTCCTTTTTCACCATAGGCCTGAAAGCGCTCGAAATGTCCACTTCCAGATACTACAGAAAGACTGTTTCAAACCTACTCTATGAAAGGGAATGTTCAGCTCTGTGACTTGAATGCAGATATCACAAAGTAGTTTCTGACAGCCCTTCTGTCTAGATTTTAGATGAAGATATTCCCGTTTCCAACGAAATCATCACAGTTATCCAAATATCCACTTACAGATTCTACAAAAACAGTGTTTCCAAACTGCTGTATCCAAAGAAAGGTTCAACTCTGTTAGTTGAGGACACACATCACAAAGAAGTTTCTGAGAATGCTTCTGTCTAGATTTTATATGAAGATATTCCCGTTTCCAATGAAATCTTCACAGTTATGCAAATATCCACTTGAAGATTCTACAAAAAGAGTGTTTCCAAACTGCTGTAGCAAAGGAAATGTTGAACTCTGTTAGTTGAGGACAAACATCACAAAGAAGTTTCTGAGAATGCTTCTGTCTAGATTTTAGATGAAGATATTCCCGTTTCCAACAAAATCATTAAAGTTAAACAAATATCCACTTACAGATTCTACAAAAAGAGTGTTTCCAAACTGCTCTATCCAAAGAAAGGTTCAACTCTGTTAGTTGAGGACACACATCAGAAAGAAGTTTCTGAGAATGCTTCTGTCTAGATTTTACATGAAGATATTCCCGTTTCCTATGAAATCTTCACATCTTTCCAAATATCCACTTGCAGATTCTACAAAAAGAGTGTTTCCAAACTGCTGTATCAAAAGAAAGGTTCAACTCTCTTCGTTGAGGACACACATCCCAAATAAGTTTCTGAGAAATCCTCTGTCTCGTTTTTATGGGAAGATACTTCCTTTTTCACCGTAGGCCTGAAAGAGCTCGAAATGTCCACTTGCAGATACTGCAGAAAGAGTGTTTCAAACCTGCTCTATGAAACGGAATGTTCAGCTCTGAGGCTTGAATGCAGATATCACAAAGTAGTTTCTGACAGTGCTTCTGTCTAGATTTCAGAAGAAGATATTCCCGTTTCCAATGAAATCGTTAGAACTATCTTGATATCCACATACAGATTCTACAAAAAGAGTGTTTCCAAACTGCTCTAGAAAAAGAAAGGTTCAACTCTGTTAGTTGAGGACACTCATCACAAAGAAGTTTCTGAGAATGCTTCTGTCTAGATTTTATATGAAGATATTCCCGTTTCCAACGAAATCTTCACAGTTATCCAAACATCGACTTGCAGATTCTACAAAAAGAGTGTTTCCAAACTGCTCTATCAAAAGAAAGTTTCAACTCTGTCAGTTGAGGACACACATCCCAAATAAGTTTCTGAGAACGCTTCTGTGTAGATTTAAAGGGGAGATATTTCGTTTTTCACCATAGGCCCGAATGCGCTCGAAATGTCCACTTCCAGACACTACAGAAAGAGGGTTTCCAACCTGCTCTATGAAAGGGAATGTTCACCTCTGTGACTTGAATGCAGATATCACAAAGTAGTTTCTGACAGTGCTTCTGTCTAGAATTTAGATGAAGATATTCCCGTTTCCAACGAAATCCTTAGGACTATCTAGATATCCAATTACAGATTCTACAAAAAGAGTGTTTCCAAACTGCTCTATAAAAAGAAAGGTTCAACTCTGTAAGTTGAGGACACTCATCACAAAGAAGTTTCTGAGAATGCTTTTGTAAAGCTTTTATATGAAGATATTCCCGTTTCCTATGAAATCTTCACAGTTATCCAAATATCCACTTGAAGATTCTACCAAAAGAGTGTTTCCAAACTGCTGTAGCAAAAGAAATGTTGAACTCTGTTAGTTGAGGACAAACATCACAAAGAAGTTTCTGAGAATTCTTCTGTCAAGATTTTATATGAAGATATTACCGTTTCCAACGAAATCTTTACAGTTATCCAAATATCCACTTGCAGATTCTACAAAAAGAGTGTTTCCAAACTGCTATATCAAAAGAAATGATCAAGTCTGTTAGTGGAGTAAACTCATCCCAAATATGTTTCTTAGAATGCTTTTGTCTAGATTTTATGGGATGATATTTCCTTTTTCACCATAGGCCTGAAAGCGCTCGAAAAGTCCACTTCCAGATACTACAAAAAGACTGTTTCAAACCTACTCTATGAAAGGGAATGTTCAGCTCTGTGACTTGAATGCAGATATCACAAAGTAGTTTCTGACAGCCCTTCTGTCTAGATTTTAGATGAAGATATTCCCGTTTCCAACGAAATCATCACAGTTATCCAAATATCCACTTATAGATTCTACAAAAACAGTGTTTCCACACTGCTGTATCCAAAGAAAGGTTCAACTCTGTTAGTTGAGGACACACATCACAAAGAAGTTTCTGAGAATGCTTCTGTCTAAATTTTATATGAAGATATTCCCGTTTCCAATGAAATCTTCACAGTTATGCAAATATCCACTTGAAGATTCTACAAAAAGAGTGTTTCCAAACTGCTGTAGCAAAAGAAATGTTGAACTCTGTTAGTTGAGGACAAACATCACAAAGAAGTTTCTGAGAATGCTTCTGTCTAGATTTTAGATGGAGATATTCCCGTTTCCAACGAAATCATCACAGTTAAACAAATATCCACTTGCAGATTCTACAAAAAGAGTGTTTCCAAACTGCTCTATCCAAAGAAAGGCTCAACTCTGTTAGTTGAGGACACACATCACAAAGAAGTTTCTGAGAATGCTTCTGTCTAGATTTTAAATGAAGATATTCCCATTTCCAACGAAATCCTCAGAGCTGTCCCAATATCCACTTACAGATTCTACAAAAAGAGTGTTTCCAAACTGCTGTATCAAAACAAATGTTCAACTCTGTTTGTGGAGGACACACATCACAAAGAAGTTTCTGAGAATGCTTCTGTCTAGATTTTACATGAAGATATTCCCGTTTCCTATGAAATCTTCACAGCTTTCCAAATATCCACTTGCAGATTCTACAAAAAGAGTGTTTCCAAACTGCTGTATCCAAAGAAAGGTTCATCTCTGTTAGTTGAGGACACACATCACAAAGAAGTTTCTGAGAATGCTTCTGTCTAGATTTTAAACGAAGATATTGCCGTTTCCAACGAAATCGTTAGGACTATCTAGATATCCAATTACACATTCCACAAAAAGAGTGTTTCCAAACTGCTCTATCAAAAGAAAGGTGCAACTCTGTTAGTTGAGGACACTCATCACAAAGACGTTTCTGAGAATGCTTCTGTCTAGATTTTATATGAAGATATTCCCGTTTCCAACGAAATCTTCATGGTTATCCAAACATCGACTTCCAGATTATACAAAAAGATTGTTTCCAAACTGCTCTATCAAAAGAAAGGTATAATTCTGTTAGTTGAGGACACACATCCCAAATAAGTTTCTGAGGATGCTTCTGTCTAGATTTTATGGGAAGATATTTCGTTTTTTACCATAGGCCCGAAAGCGCTCGAAATGTCCACTTCCAGACACTACAGAAAGAGGGTTTCAAACCTGCTATATGAAAAGGAATGTTCAGCTCTGTGACTTAAATGCAGATATCACAAAGTAGTTTCTGAAAGTGCTTCTGTCTAGATTTCAGATGAAGATATTCCCGTTTCCAATGAAATCATTAGAACTATCTAGATATCCACTTACAGATTCTACAAACAGAGTGTTTCCAAAGTGCTCTGTCAAAAGAAAGGTTCAACTCTGTTAGTTGAGGACACTCCTCACAAAGAAGTTTCTGAGAATGCTTCTGTCTAGATTTTATATGAAGATATTCCCGTTTCCAACGAAATCTTCACAGTTATCCAAATATCCACTTGAAGATTCTACAAAAAGAGTGTTTCCAAACTGCTGTAGCAAGAGTAATTTTGCGCTCTGTTAGTTGAGGACACACATCACAAAGAAGTTTCTGAGAATGCTTCTGTCTAGGTTTTATACGAAGATATTACCGTTTCCAACGAAATCTTCACAGTTATCCAAATATCCACTTGCAGAATCTACAAAAAGAGTGTTTCCAAACTGCTATATCAAAAGAAAGGATCAACTCTGTTAGTTGAGGAAACACATCCCAAATAAGTTTCTGAGAATGCTTCTGTCTAGATTTTATGGGATGATATTTCCTTTTTCACCATAGGCCTGAAATCGCTCGAAATGTCCACTTCCAGATACTACAGAAAGACTGTTTCAAACCTACTCTATGAATGGAAATGTTCAGCTCTGTGACTTGAATGCAGATATCGCAAAGTAGTTTCAGACAGCGCTTCTGTCTAGATTTTAGATGAAGGTATTCCCGTTTCCAACGAAATCATCACAGTTATCCAAATATCCATTTACATATTCTACAAAAAGAGTGTTTCCAAACTGCTCTATCCAAAGAAAGGTTCAACTCTGTTAGTTGAGGACACACATCACAAAGAAGTTTCTGAGAATGCTTCTGTCTAGATTTTAAATGAAGATATTCCCATTTCCAATGAAATCCTCATATCAAACCCATTATAAACTTACAGATTCTACAAAAAGAGTGATTCCAAATTGCTGTATCAAAAGAAAGGTTGAACTCTGTTAGTTCAGGACACACATCACAAAGAAGTTTCTGAGAATGCTTCTGTCTAGATTTTACATGAAGACATTCCCGTTTCCTACGAAATCTTCACAACTTTCCAAATATCCTCTTGCAGATTCTACAAAAAGAGTGTTTCCAAACTGCTGTATCAAAAGAAAGGTTCAGCTCTCTTAGTTGACGACACACATCCCAAATAAGATTCTGAGAAAGCCTCTGTCTCGTTTTTATGGGAAGATACTTCCTTTTTCACCGTAGGCCTGAAAGCGCTCGAAATGTCCACTTCCAGATACTGCAGAAAGAGTTTTTCAAACCTGCTCTATGAAACGGAATGTTCAGCTCTGAGGCTTGAATGCAGATATCACAAAGTAGTTTTTGACAGTGCTTCTGTCTAGATTTTAGAAGAAGATATTCCCGTTTCCAATGAAATCGTTAGAACTATCTTGATATCCACATACAGATTCTACAAAAAGAGTTTTTCCAAACTGCTCTATAAAAAAAAAGGTTCAACTCTGTTAGTTGAGGACACTCATCACAAAGAAGTTTCTGAGAATGCTTCTGTCTAGATTTTATATGAAGATTTTCCCGTTTCCAATGAAATCTTCACAGTTATCCAAACATCGACTTGCAGATTCTACAAAAAGAGTGTTTCCAAACTGCTCTATCAAAAGAAAGTATCAACTCTGTTAGTTGAGGACACACATGCCAAATAAGTTTCGGAGAATGCTTCTGTGTAGATTTAATGGGGAGATATTTCGTTTTTCACCATAGGCCCGAATGCGCTCGAAATGTCCACTTCCAGACACTACAGAAAGAGGGTTTCCAACCTGCTCAATGAAAGGGAATGTTCAGCTCCGTGAGTTGAATGTAGATATCACAAAGTAGTTTCTGACAGTGCTTCTGTCTAGATTTCAGATGCAGATATTCCCGTTTCCAATGAAATCGTTAGAACTATCTAGATATCCACTTACAGATTCTACAAAAAGAGTGTTTCGAAAGTGCTCTGTCAAAAGAAAGGTTCAACTCTGTTAGTTGAGGACACTCATCACGAAGAAGTTTCTGAGAATGCTTTTGTCAAGATTTTATATGAAGATATTCCCGTTTCCTATGAAATCTTCACAGTTATCCAAATATCCACTTGAAGATTCTACAAAAAGAGTGTTTCCAAACTGCTGTAGCAAAAGAAATGTTGAACTCTGTTAGTTGAGGACAAACATCACAAAGAGGTTTCTGAGAGAGCTTCTGTCAAGATTTTATATGAAGATATTACCGTTTCCAACGAAATCTTTACAGTTATCCAAATATCCACTTGCAGATTCTACAAAAAGAGTGTTTCCAAACTGCCATATCAAAAGAAATGATCAAGTCTGTTAGTGGAGTAAACTAATCCCAAATAAGTTTCTTAGAATGCTTTTGTCTAGATTTTATGGGATGATATTTCCTTTTTCACCATAGGCCTGAAAGCGCTCGAAATGTCCACTTCCAGATACTACAGAAAGACTGTTTCAAACCTACTCTATGAAAGGGAATGTTCAGCTCTGTGACTTGAATGCAGATATCACAAA
This sequence comes from Gorilla gorilla gorilla, assembly GCF_029281585.2. NCBI lineage: Eukaryota > Metazoa > Chordata > Mammalia > Primates > Hominidae > Gorilla > Gorilla gorilla. The sequence continues at coordinate 20,837,335 of NC_073237.2, forward strand.
GTAGTTTCTGACAGCCCTTCTGTCTAGATTTTAGATGAATATATTCCCATTTCCAACGAAATCATCACAGTTATCCAAATATCCACTTACAGAGTCTACAAAAACAGTGTTTCCAAACTGCTGTATCCAAAGAAAGGTTCAACTCTGTTAGTTGAGGACACACATCACAAAGAAGTTTCTGAGAATGCTTCTGTCTAGATTTTATATGAAGATATTCCCGTTTCCAATGAAATCTTCACAGTTATGCAAATATCCACTTGAAGATTCTACAAAAAGAGTGTTTCCAAACTGCTGTAGCAAAAGAAATGTTGAACTCTGTTAGTTGAGGACAAACATCACAAAGAAGTTTCTGAGAATGCTTCTGTCTAGATTTTAGATGAAGATATTCCCGTTTCCAACAAAATCATCACAGTTAAAGAAATATCCACTTACAGATTCTACAAAAAGAGTGTTTCCAAACTGCTCTATCCAAAGAAAGGTTCAACTCTGTTAGTTGAGGACACACATCAGAAAGAAGTTTCTGAGAATGCTTCTGTCTAGATTTTACATGAAGATATTCCCGTTTCCTATGAAATCTTCACATCTTTCCAAATATCCACTTGCAGATTCTACAAAAAGAGTGTTTCCAAACTGCTGTATCAAAAGAAAGGTTCAACTCTCTTAGTTGAGGACACACATCCCAAATAAGTTTCTGAGAAATCCTCTGTCTCGTTTTTATGGGAAGATACTTCCTTTTTCACCGTAGGCCTGAAACCGCTCGAAATGTCCACTTGCAGATACTGCAGAAAGAGTGTTTCAAACCTGCTCTATGAAACGGAATGTTCAGCTCTGAGGCTTGAATGCAGATATCACAAAGTAGTTTTTGACAGTGCTTCTGTCTAGATTTTAGAAGATATTCAGGTTTCCAATGAAATCGTTAGAACTATCTTGATATCCACATACAGATTCTACAAAAAGAGTTTTTCCAAACTGCTCTATAAAAAAAAAGGTTCAACTCTGTTAGTTGAGGACACTCATCACAAAGAAGTTTCTGAGAATGCTTCTGCCTAGATTTTATATGAAGATTTTCCCGTTTCCAATGAAATCTTCACAGTTATCCAAACATCGACTTGCAGATTCTACAAAAAGAGTGTTTCCAAACTGCTCTATCAAAAGAAAGTATCAACTCTGTTAGTTGAGGACACACATGCCAAATAAGTTTCGGAGAATGCTTCTGTGTAGATTTAAAGGGGAGATATTTCGTTTTTCACCATAGGCCCGAATGCGCTCGAAATGTCCACTTCCAGACACTACAGAAAGAGGGTTTCCAACCTGCTCTATGAAAGGGAATGTTCAGCTCCGTGAGTTGAATATAGATATCACAAAGTAGTTTCTGACAGTGCTTCTGTCTAGATTTCAGATGAAGATATTCCCGTTTCCAATGAAATCGTTAGAACTATCTAGATATCCACTTACAGATTCTACAAAAAGAGTGTTTCGAAAGTGCTCTGTCAAAAGAAAGGTTCAACTCTGTTAGTTGAGGACACTCATCACGAAGAAGTTTCTGAGAATGCTTTTGTCAAGATTTTATATGAAGATATTCCCGTTTCCTATGAAATCTTCACAGTTATCCAAATATCCACTTGAAGATTCTACAAAAAGAGTGTTTCCAAACTGCTGTAGCAAAAGAAATGTTGAACTCTGTTAGTTGAGGACAAACATCACAAAGAGGTTTCTGAGAGAGCTTCTGTCAAGATTTTATATGAAGATATTACCGTTTCCAACGAAATCTTTACAGTTATCCAAATATCCACTTGCAGATTCTACAAAAAGAGTGTTTCCAAACTGCCATATCAAAAGAAATGATCAAGTCTGTTAGTGGAGTAAACTCATCCCAAATAAGTTTCTTAGAATGCTTTTGTCTAGATTTTATGGGATGATATTTCCTTTTTCACCATAGGCCTGAAAGCGCTCGAAATGTCCACTTCCAGATACTACAGAAAGACTGTTTCAAACCTACTCTATGAAAGGGAATGTTCAGCTCTGTGACTTGAATGCAGATATCACAAAGTAGTTTCTGACAGCCCTTCTGTCTAGATTTTAGATGAATATATTCCCATTTCCAACGAAATCATCACAGTTATCCAAATATCCACTTACAGATTCTACAAAAACAGTGTTTCCAAACTGCTGTATCCAAAGAAAGGTTCAACTCTGTTAGTTGAGGACACACATCACAAAGAAGTTTCTGAGAATGCTTCTGTCTAGATTTTATATGAAGATATTCCCGTTTCCAATGAAATCTTCACAGTTATGCAAATATCCACTTGAAGATTCTACAAAAAGAGTGTTTCCAAACTGCTGTAGCAAAAGAAATGTTGAACTCTGTTAGTTGAGGACAAACATCACAAAGAAGTTTCTGAGAATGCTTCTGTCTAGATTTTAGATGAAGATATTCCCGTTTCCAACAAAATCATCACAGTTAAAGAAATATCCACTTACAGATTCTACAAAAAGAGTGTTTCCAAACTGCTCTATCCAAAGAAAGGTTCAACTCTGTTAGTTGAGGACACACATCAGAAAGAAGTTTCTGAGAATGCTTCTGTCTAGATTTTACATGAAGATATTCCCGTTTCCTATGAAATCTTCACATCTTTCCAAATATCCACTTGCAGATTCTACAAAAAGAGTGTTTCCAAACTGCTGTATCAAAAGAAAGGTTCAACTCTCTTAGTTGAGGACACACATCCCAAATAAGTTTCTGAGAAATCCTCTGTCTCGTTTTTATGGGAAGATACTTCCTTTTTCACCGTAGGCCTGAAACCGCTCGAAATGTCCCCTTGCAGATACTGCAGAAAGAGTGTTTCAAACCTGCTCTATGAAACGGAATGTTCAGCTCTGAGGCTTGAATGCAGATATCACAAAGTAGTTTTTGACAGTGCTTCTGTCTAGATTTTAGAAGATATTCAGGTTTCCAATGAAATCGTTAGAACTATCTTGATATCCACATACAGATTCTACAAAAAGAGTTTTTCCAAACTGCTCTATAAAAAAAAAGGTTCAACTCTGTTAGTTGAGGACACTCATCACAAAGAAGTTTCTGAGAATGCTTCTGCCTAGATTTTATATGAAGATTTTCCCGTTTCCAATGAAATCTTCACAGTTATCCAAACATCGACTTGCAGATTCTACAAAAAGAGTGTTTCCAAACTGCTCTATCAAAAGAAAGTATCAACTCTGTTAGTTGAGGACACACATGCCAAATAAGTTTCGGAGAATGCTTCTGTGTAGATTTAATGGGGAGATATTTCGTTTTTCACCATAGGCCCGAATGCGCTCGAAATGTCCACTTCCAGACACTACAGAAAGAGGGTTTCCAACCTGCTCTATGAAAGGGAATGTTCAGCTCCGTGAGTTGAATATAGATATCACAAAGTAGTTTCTGACAGTGCTTCTGTCTAGATTTCAGATGAAGATATTCCCGTTTCCAATGAAATCGTTAGAACTATCTAGATATCCACTTACAGATTCTACAAAAAGAGTGTTTCGAAAGTGCTCTGTCAAAAGAAAGGTTCAACTCTGTTAGTTGAGGACACTCATCACGAAGAAGTTTCTGAGAATGCTTTTGTCAAGATTTTATATGAAGATATTCCCGTTTCCTATGAAATCTTCACAGTTATCCAAATATCCACTTGAAGATTCTACAAAAAGAGTGTTTCCAAACTGCTGTAGCAAAAGAAATGTTGAACTCTGTTAGTTGAGGACAAACATCACAAAGAGGTTTCTGAGAGAGCTTCTGTCAAGATTTTATATGAAGATATTACCGTTTCCAACGAAATCTTTAAAGTTATCCAAATATCCACTTGCAGATTCTACAAAAAGAGTGTTTCCAAACTGCCATATCAAAAGAAATGATCAAGTCTGTTAGTGGAGTAAACTCATCCCAAATAAGTTTCTTAGAATGCTTCTGTCTAGATTTTATGGGATGATATTTCCTTTTTCACCATAGGCCTGAAAGCGCTCGAAATGTCCACTTCCAGATACTACAGAAAGACTGTTTCAAACCTACTCTATGAAAGGGAATGTTCAGCTCTGTGACTTGAATGCAGATATCACAAAGTAGTTTCTGACAGCCCTTCTGTCTAGATTTTAGATGAATATATTCCCGTTTCCAACGAAATCATCACAGTTATCCAAATATCCACTTACAGATTCTACAAAAACAGTGTTTCCAAACTGCTGTATCCAAAGAAAGGTTCAACTCTGTTAGTTGAGGACACACATCACAAAGAAGTTTCTGAGAATGCTTCTGTCTAGATTTTATATGAAGATATTCCCGTTTCCAATGAAATCTTCACAGTTATGCAAATATCCACTTGAAGATTCTACAAAAAGAGTGTTTCCAAACTGCTGTAGCAAAAGAAATGTTGAACTCTGTTAGTTGAGGACAAACATCACAAAGAAGTTTCTGAGAATGCTTCTGTCTAGATTTTAGATGAAGATATTCCCGTTTCCAACGAAATCATCACAGTTAAACAAATATCCACTTGCAGATTCTACAAAAAGAGTGTTTCCAAACTGCTCTATCCAAAGAAAGGTTCAACTCTGTTAGTTGAGGACACACATCAGAAAGAAGTTTCTGAGAATGCTTCTGTCTAGATTTTACATGAAGACATTCCCGTTTCCTACGAAATCTTCACAACTTTCCAAATATCCTCTTGCAGATTCTACAAAAAGAGTGTTTCCAAACTGCTGTATCAAAAGAAAGGTTCAGCTCTCTTAGTTGACGACACACATCCCAAATAAGATTCTGAGAAAGCCTCTGTCTCGTTTTTATGGGAAGATACTTCCTTTTTCACCGTAGGCCTGAAAGCGCTCGAAATGTCCACTTCCAGATACTGCAGAAAGAGTTTTTCAAACCTGCTCTATGAAACGGAATGTTCAGCTCTGAGGCTTGAATGCAGATATCACAAAGTAGTTTCTGACAGTGCTTCTGTCTAGATTTTAGAAGAAGATATTCCCGTTTCCAATGAAATCGTTAGAACTATCTTGATATCCACATACAGATTCTACAAAAAGAGTTTTTCCAAACTGCTCTATAAAAAAAAAGGTTCAACTCTGTTAGTTGAGGTCACTCATCACAAAGAAGTTTCTGAGAATGCTTCTGTCTAGATTTTATATGAAGATTTTCCCGTTTCCAATGAAATCTTCACAGTTATCCAAACATCGACTTGCAGATTCTACAAAAAGAGTGTTTCCAAACTGCTCTATCAAAAGAAAGTATCAACTCTGTTAGTTGAGGACACACATGCCAAATAAGTTTCGGAGAATGCTTCTGTGTAGATTTAATGGGGAGATATTTCGTTTTTCACCATAGGCCCGAATGCGCTCGAAATGTCCACTTCCAGACACTACAGAAAGAGGGTTTCCAACCTGCTCTATGAAAGGGAATGTTCAGCTCCGTGAGTTGAATGTAGATATCACAAAGTAGTTTCTGACAGTGCTTCTGTCTAGATTTCAGATGAAGATATTCCCGTTTCCCATGAAATCGTTAGAACTATCTAGATATCCACTTACAGATTCTACAAAAAGAGTGTTTCGAAAGTGCTCTGTCAAAAGAAAGGTTCAACTCTGTTAGTTGAGGACACTCATCACGAAGAAGTTTCTGAGAATGCTTTTGTCAAGATTTTATATGAAGATATTCCCGTTTCCTATGAAATCTTCACAGTTATCCAAATATCCACTTGAAGATTCTACAAAAAGAGTGTTTCCAAACTGCTGTAGCAAAAGAAATGTTGAACTCTGTTAGTTGAGGACAAACATCACAAAGAGGTTTCTGAGAGAGCTTCTGTCAAGATTTTATATGAAGATATTACCGTTTCCAACGAAATCTTTACAGTTATCCAAATATCCACTTGCAGATTCTACAAAAAGAGTGTTCCCAAACTGCCATATCAAAAGAAATGATCAAGTCTGTTAGTGGAGTAAACTCATCCCAAATAAGTTTCTTAGAATGCTTTTGTCTAGATTTCATGGGATGATATTTCCTTTTTCACCATAGGCCTGAAAGCGCTCGAAATGTCCACTTCCAGATACTACAGAAAGACTGTTTCAAACCTACTCTATGAAAGGGAATGTTCAGCTCTGTGACTTGAATGCAGATATCACAAAGTAGTTTCTGACAGTCCTTCTGTCTAGATTTTAGATGAATATATTCCCGTTTCCAACGAAATCATCACAGTTTTCCAAATATCCACTTACAGATTCTACAAAAACAGTGTTTCCAAACTGCTGTATCCAAAGAAAGGTTCAACTCTGTTAGTTGAGGACACACATCACAAAGAAGTTTCTGAGAATGCTTCTGTCTAGATTTTATATGAAGATATTCCCGTTTCCAATGAAATCTTCACAGTTATGCAAATATCCACTTGAAGATTCTACAAAAAGAGTGTTTCCAAACTGCTGTAGCAAAAGAAATGTTGAACTCTGTTAGTTGAGGACAAACATCACAAAGAAGTTTCTGAGAATGCTTCTGTCTAGATTTTAGATGAAGATATTCCCGTTTCCAACGAAATCATCACAGTTAAACAAATATCCACTTGCAGATTCTACAAAAAGAGTGTTTCCAAACTGCTCTATCCAAAGAAAGGTTCAACTCTGTTAGTTGAGGACACACATCAGAAAGAAGTTTCTGAGAATGCTTCTGTCTAGATTTTAAATGAAGATATTCCCGTTTCCAACGAAATCCTCAGAGCTGTCCCAATATCCACTTACAGATTCTACAAAAAGAGTGTTTCCAAACTGCTGTATCAAAAGAAAGTTTCATCTCTGTTAGTTAAGGACACACATCACAAAGAAGTTTCTGAGAATGCTTCTGTCTAGATTTTACATGAAGATATTCCCGTTTCCTATGAAATCTTCACAGCTTTCCAAATATCCACTTGCAGATTCTACAAAAAGAGTGTTTCCAAACTGCTGTATCAAAAGAAAGGTTCAACTCTCTTCGTTGAGGATACACATCCCAAATAAGTTTCTGAGAAATCCTCTGTCTCGTTTTTATGGGAAGATACTTCCTTTTTCACCGTAGGCCTGAAAGAGCTCGAAATGTCCACTTGCAGATACTGCAGAAAGAGTGTTTCAAACCTGCTCTATGAAACGGAATGTTCAGCTCTGAGGCTTGAATGCAGATATCACAAAGTAGTTTCTGACAGTGCTTCTGTCTAGATTTCAGAAGAAGATATTCCCGTTTCCAATGAAATCGTTAGAACTATCTTGATATCCACATACAGATTCTACAAAAAGAGTGTTTCCAAACTGCTCTAGAAAAAGAAAGGTTCAACTCTGTTAGTTGAGGACACTCATCACAAAGAATTTTCTGAGAATGCTTCTGTCTAGATTTTATATGAAGATATTCCCGTTTCCAACGAAATCTTCACAGTTATCCAAACATCGACTTGCAGATTCTACAAAAAGAGTGTTTCCAAACTGCTCTATCAAAAGAAAGTTTCAACTCTGTCAGTTGAGGACACACATCCCAAATAAGTATCTGAGAACGCTTCTGTGTAGATTTAAAGGGGAGATATTTCGTTTTTCACCATAGGCCCGAATGCGCTCGAAATGTCCACTTCCAGACACTACAGAAAGAGGGTTTCCAACCTGCTCTATGAAAGGGAATGTTCACCTCTGTGACTTGAATGCAGATATCACAAAGTAGTTTCTGACAGTGCTTCTGTCTAGAATTTAGATGAAGATATTCCCGTTTCCAACGAAATCCTTAGGACTATCTAGATATCCAATTACAGATTCCACAAAAAGAGTGTTTCCAAACTGCTCTATAAAAAGAAAGGTTCAACTCTGTAAGTTGAGGACACTCATCACAAAGAAGTTTCTGAGAATGCTTTTGTAAAGATTTTATATGAAGATATTCCCGTTTCCTATGAAATCTTCACAGTTATCCAAATATCCACTTGAAGATTCTACCAAAAGAGTGTTTCCAAACTGCTGTAGCAAAAGAAATGTTGAACTCTGTTAGTTGAGGACAAACATCACAAAGAAGTTTCTGAGAATGCTTCTGTCAAGATTTTATATGAAGATATTACCGTTTCCAACGAAATCTTTACAGTTATCCAAATATCCACTTGCAGATTCTACAAAAAGAGTGTTTCCAAACTGCTATATCAAAAGAAATGATCAAGTCTGTTAGTGGAGTAAACTCATCCCAAATATGTTTCTTAGAATGCTTTTGTCTAGATTTTATGGGATGATATTTCCTTTTTCACCATAGGCCTGAAAGCGCTCGAAAAGTCCACTTCCAGATACTACAGAAAGACTGTTTCAAACCTACTCTATGAAAGGGAATGTTCAGCTCTGTGACTTGAATGCAGATATCACAAAGTAGTTTCTGACAGCCCTTCTGTCTAGATTTTAGATGAAGATATTCCCGTTTCCAACGAAATCATCACAGTTATCCAAATATCCACTTATAGATTCTACAAAAACAGTGTTTCCACACTGCTGTATCCAAAGAAAGGTTCAACTCTGTTAGTTGAGGACACACATCACAAAGAAGTTTCTGAGAATGCTTCTGTCTAGATTTTATATGAAGATATTCCCGTTTCCAATGAAATCTTCACAGTTATGCAAATATCCACTTGAAGATTCTACAAAAAGAGTGTTTCCAAACTGCTGTAGCAAAAGAAATGTTGAACTCTGTTAGTTGAGGAGAAACATCACAAAGAAGTTTCTGAGAATGCTTCTGTCTAGATTTTAGATGGAGATTTTCCCGTTTCCAACGAAATCATCACAGTTAAACAAATATCCACTTGCAGATTCTACAAAAAGAGTGTTTCCAAACTGCTCTATCCAAAGAAATGCTCAACTCTGTTAGTTGAGGACACACATCACAAAGAAGTTTCTGAGAATGCTTCTGTCTAGATTTTAAATGAAGATATTCCCATTTCCAACGAAATCCTCAGAGCTGTCCCAATATCCACTTACAGATTCTACAAAAAGAGTGTTTCCAAACTGCTGTATCAAAAGAAATGTTCAACTCTGTTTGTGGAGGACACACATCACAAAGAAGTTTCTGAGAATGCTTCTGTCTAGATTTTACATGAAGATATTCCCGTTTCCTATGAAATCTTCACAGCTTTCCAAATATCCACTTGCAGATTCTACAAAAAGAGTGTTTCCAAACTGCTGTATCCAAAGAAAGGTTCATCTCTGTTAGTTGAGGACCCACATCACAAAGAAGTTTCTGAGAATGCTTCTGTCTAGATTTTAAACGAAGATATTGCCGTTTCCAACGAAATCGTTAGGACTATCTAGATATCCAATTACACATTCCACAAAAAGAGTGTTTCCAAACTGCTCTATCAAAAGAAAGGTGCAACTCTGTTAGTTGAGGACACTCATCACAAAGACGTTTCTGAGAATGCTTCTGTCTAGATTTTATATGAAGATATTCCCGTTTCCAACGAAATCTTCATGGTTATCCAAACATCGACTTCCAGATTATACAAAAAGATTGTTTCCAAACTGCTCTATCAAAAGAAAGGTATAATTCTGTTAGTTGAGGACACACATCCCAAATAAGTTTCTGAGGATGCTTCTGTCTAGATTTTATGGGAAGATATTTCGTTTTTTACCATAGGCCCGAAAGCGCTCGAAATGTCCACTTCCAGACACTACAGAAAGAGGGTTTCAAACCTGCTATATGAAAGGGAATGTTCAGCTCTGTGACTTAAATGCAGATATCACAAAGTAGTTTCTGAAAGTGCTTCTGTCTAGATTTCAGATGAAGATATTCCCGTTTCCAATGAAATCATTAGAACTATCTAGATATCCACTTACAGATTCTACAAAAAGAGTGTTTCCAAAGTGCTCTGTCAAAAGAAAGGTTCAACTCTGTTAGTTGAGGACACTCCTCACAAAGAAGTTTCTGAGAATGCTTCTGTCTAGATTTTATATGAAGATATTCCCGTTTCCAACGAAATCTTCACAGTTATCCAAATATCCACTTGAAGATTCTACAAAAAGAGTGTTTCCAAACTGCTGTAGCAAGAGTAATTTTGCGCTCTGTTAGTTGAGGACACACATCACAAAGAAGTTTCTGAGAATGCTTCTGTCTAGGTTTTATACGAAGATATTACCGTTTCCAACGAAATCTTCACAGTTATCCAAATATCCACTTGCAGAATCTACAAAAAGAGTGTTTCCAAACTGCTATATCAAAAGAAAGGATCAACGCTGTTAGTTGAGGAAACACATCCCAAATAAGTTTCTGAGAATGCTTCTGTCTAGATTTTATGGGATGATATTTCCTTTTTCACCATAGGCCTGAAATCGCTCGAAATGTCCACTTCCAGATACTACAGAAAGACTGTTTCAAACCTACTCTATGAATGGAAATGTTCAGCTCTGTGACTTGAATGCAGATATCGCAAAGTAGTTTCAGACAGTGCTTCTGTCTAGATTTTAGATGAAGGTATTCCCGTTTCCAACGAAATCATCACAGTTATCCAAATATCCACTTACATATTCTACAAAAAGAGTGTTTCCAAACTGCTCTATCCAAAGAAAGGTTCAACTCTGTTAGTTGAGGACACACATCACAAAGAAGTTTCTGAGAATGCTTCTGTCTAGATTTTAAATGAAGATATTCCCATTTCCAATGAAATCCTCATAGCAAACCCATTATAAACTTACAGATTCTACAAAAAGAGTGATTCCAAATTGCTGTATCAAAAGAAAGGTTGAACTCTGTTAGTTCAGGACACACATCACAAAGAAGTTTCTGAGAATGCTTCTGTCTAGATTTTACATGAAGACATTCCCGTTTCCTACGAAATCTTCACAACTTTCCAAATATCCTCTTGCAGATTCTACAAAAAGAGTGTTTCCAAACTGCTGTATCAAAAGAAAGGTTCAGCTCTCTTAGTTGACGACACACATCCCAAATAAGATTCTGAGAAAGCCTCTGTCTCGTTTTTATGGGAAGATACTTCCTTTTTCACCGTAGGCCTGAAAGCGCTCGAAATGTCCACTTCCAGATACTGCAGAAAGAGTTTTTCAAACCTGCTCTATGAAACGGAATGTTCAGCTCTGAGGCTTGAATGCAGATATCACAAAGTAGTTTCTGAGAGTGCTTCTGTCTAGATTTTAGAAGAAGATATTCCCGATTCCAATGAAATCGTTAGAACTATCTTGATATCCACATACAGATTCTACAAAAAGAGTTTTTCCAAACTGCTCTATAAAACAAAAGGTTCAACTCTGTTAGTTGAGGACACTCATCACAAAGAAGTTTCTGAGAATGCTTCTGTCTAGATTTTATAGGAAGATTTTCCCGTTTCCAATGAAATCTTCACAGTTATCCAAACATCGACTTGCAGATTCTACAAAAAGAGTGTTTCCAAACTGCTCTATCAAAAGAAAGTATCAACTCTGTTAGTTGAGGACACACATGCCAAATAAGTTTCGGAGAATGCTTCTGTGTAGATTTAATGGGGAGATATTTCGTTTTTCACCATAGGCCCGAATGCGCTCGAAATGTCCACTTCCAGACACTACAGAAAGAGGATTTCCAACCTGCTCTATGAAAGGGAATGTTCAGCTCCGTGAGTTGAATGTAGATATCACAAAGTAGTTTCTGACAGTGCTTCTGTCTAGATTTCAGATGAAGATATTCCCGTTTCCAATGAAATCGTTAGAACTATCTAGATATCCACTTACAGATTCTACAAAAAGAGTGTTTCGAAAGTGCTCTGTCAAAAGAAAGGTTCAACTCTGTTAGTTGAGGACACTCATCACGAAGAAGTTTCTGAGAATGCTTTTGTCAAGATTTTATATGAAGATATTCCCGTTTCCTATGAAATCTTCACAGTTATCCAAATATCCACTTGAAGATTCTACAAAAAGAGTGTTTCCAAACTGCTGTAGCAAAAGAAATGTTGAACTCTGTTAGTTGAGGACAAACATCACAAAGAGGTTTCTGAGAAAGCTTCTGTCAAGATTTTATATGAAGATATTACCGTTTCCAACGAAATCTTTACAGTTATCCAAATATCCACTTGCAGATTCTACAAAAAGAGTGTTTCCAAACTGCCATATCAAAAGAAATGATCAAGTCTGTTAGTGGAGTAAACTCATCCCAAATAAGTTTCTTAGAATGCTTTTGTCTAGATTTTATGGGATGATAATTCCTTTTTCACCATAGGCCTGAAAGCGCTCGAAATGTCCACTTCCAGATACTACAGAAAGACTGTTTCAAACCTACTCTATGAAAGGGAATGTTCAGCTCTGTGACTTGAATGCAGATATCACAAAGTAGTTTCTGACAGCCCTTCTGTCTAGATTTTAGATGAATATATTCCCGTTTCCAACGAAATCATCACAGTTATCCAAATATCCACTTACAGATTCTACAAAAACAGTGTTTCCAAACTGCTGTATCCAAAGAAAGGTTCAACTCTGTTAGTTGAGGACACACATCACAAAGAAGTTTCTGAGAATGCTTCTGTCTAGATTTTATATGAAGATATTCCCGTTTCCAATGAAATCTTCACAGTTATGCAAATATCCACTTGAAGATTCTACCAAAAGAGTGTTTCCAAACTGCTGTAGCAAAAGAAATGTTGAACTCTGTTAGTTGAGGACAAACATCACAAAGAAGTTTCTGAGAATGCTTCTGTCTAGATTTTAGATGAAGATATTCCCGTTTCCAACGAAATCATCACAGTTAAACAAATATCCACTTGCAGATTCTACAAAAAGAGTGTTTCCAAACTGCTCTATCCAAAGAAAGGTTCAACTCTGTTAGTTGAGGACACACATCAGAAAGAAGTTTCTGAGAATGCTTCTGTCTAGATTTTAAATGAAGATATTCCCGTTTCCAACGAAATCCTCAGAGCTGTCCCAATATCCACTTACAGATTCTACAAAAAGAGTGTTTCCAAACTGCTGTATCAAAAGAAAGTTTCATCTCTGTTAGTTAAGGACACACATCACAAAGAAGTTTCTGAGAATGCTTCTGTCTAGATTATACATGAAGATATTCCCGTTTCCTATGAAATCTTCACAGCTTTCCAAATATCCACTTGCAGATTCTACAAAAAGAGTGTTTCCAAACTGCTGTATCAAAAGAAAGGTTCAACTCTCTTCGTTGAGGATACACATCCCAAATAAGTTTCTGAGAAATCCTCTGTCTCGTTTTTGTGGGAGGATACTTCCTTTTTCGCCGTAGGCCTGAAAGAGCTCGAAATGTCCACTTGCAGATACTGCAGAAAGAGTGTTTCAAACCTGCTCTATGAAACGGAATGTTCAGCTCTGAGGCTTGAATGCAGATATCACAAAGTAGTTTCTGACAGTGCTTCTGTCTAGATTTCAGAAGAAGATATTCCCGTTTCCAATGAAATCGTTAGAACTATCTTGATATCCACATACAGATTCTACAAAAAGAGTGTTTCCAAACTGCTCTAGAAAAAGAAAGGTTCAACTCTGTTAGTTGAGGACACTCATCACAAAGAAGTTTCTGAGAATGCTTCTGTCTAGATTTTATATGAAGATATTCCCGTTTCCAACGAAATCTTCATGGTTATCCAAACATCGACTTCCAGATTATACAAAAAGATTGTTTCCAAACTGCTCTATCAAAAGAAAGGTATAATTCTGTTAGTTGAGGACACACATCCCAAATAAGTTTCTGAGGATGCTTCTGTCTAGATTTTATGGGAAGATATTTCGTTTTTTACCATAGGCCCGAAAGCGCTCGAAATGTCCACTTCCAGACACTACAGAAAGAGGGTTTCAAACCTGCTATATGAAAGGGAATGTTCAGCTCTGTGACTTAAATGCAGATATCACAAAGTAGTTTCTGAAAGTGCTTCTGTCTAGATTTCAGATGAAGATATTCCCGTTTCCAATGAAATCATTAGAACTATCTAGATATCCACTTACAGATTCTACAAACAGAGTGTTTCCAAAGTGCTCTGTCAAAAGAAAGGTTCAACTCTGTTAGTTGAGGACACTCCTCACAAAGAAGTTTCTGAGAATGCTTCTGTCTAGATTTTATATGAAGATATTCCCGTTTCCAACGAAATCTTCACAGTTATCCAAATATCCACTTGAAGATTCTACAAAAAGAGTGTTTCCAAACTGCTGTAGCAAGAGTAATTTTGCGCTCTGTTAGTTGAGGACACACATCACAAAGAAGTTTCTGAGAATGCTTCTGTCTAGGTTTTATACGAAGATATTACCGTTTCCAACGAAATCTTCACAGTTATCCAAATATCCACTTGCAGAATCTACAAAAAGAGTGTTTCCAAACTGCTATATCAAAAGAAAGGATCAACTCTGTTAGTTGAGGAAACACATCCCAAATAAGTTTCTGAGAATGCTTCTGTCTAGATTTTATGGGATGATATTTCCTTTTTCACCATAGGCCTGAAATCGCTCGAAATGTCCACTTCCAGATACTACAGAAAGACTGTTTCAAACCTACTCTATGAATGGAAATGTTCAGCTCTGTGACTTGAATGCAGATATCGCAAAGTAGTTTCAGACAGCGCTTCTGTCTAGATTTTAGATGAAGGTATTCCCGTTTCCAACGAAATCATCACAGTTATCCAAATATCCACTTACATATTCTACAAAAAGAGTGTTTCCAAACTGCTCTATCCAAAGAAAGGTTCAACTCTGTTAGTTGAGGACACACATCACAAAGAAGTTTCTGAGAATGCTTCTGTCTAGATTTTAAATGAAGATATTCCCATTTCCAATGAAATCCTCATAGCAAACCCATTATAAACTTACAGATTCTACAAAAAGAGTGATTCCAAATTGCTGTATCAAAAGAAAGGTTGAACTCTGTTAGTTCAGGACACACATCACAAAGAAGTTTCTGAGAATGCTTCTGTCTAGATTTTACATGAAGACATTCCCGTTTCCTACGAAATCTTCACAACTTTCCAAATATCCTCTTGCAGATTCTACAAAAAGAGTGTTTCCAAACTGCTGTATCAAAAGAAAGGTTCAGCTCTCTTAGTTGACGACACACATCCCAAATAAGATTCTGAGAAAGCCTCTGTCTCGTTTTTATGGGAAGATACTTCCTTTTTCACCGTAGGCCTGAAAGCGCTCGAAATGTCCACTTCCAGATACTGCAGAAAGACTGCTTCAAACCTGCTCTATGAAACGGAATGTTCAGCTCTGAGGCTTGAATGCAGATATCACAAAGTAGTTTCTGACAGTGCTTCTGTCTAGATTTTAGAAGAAGATATTCCCGTTTCCAATGAAATCGTTAGAACTATCTTGATATCCACATACAGATTCTACAAAAAGAGTTTTTCCAAACTGCTCTATAAAAAAAAGGTTCAACTCTGTTAGTTGAGGACACTCATCACAAAGAAGTTTCTGAGAATGCTTCTGTCTAGATTTTATAGGAAGATTTTCCCGTTTCCAATGAAATCTTCACAGTTATCCAAACATCGACTTGCAGATTCTACAAAAAGAGTGTTTCCAAACTGCTCTATCAAAAGAAAGTATCAACTCTGTTAGTTGAGGACACACATGCCTAATAAGTTTCGGAGAATGCTTCTGTGTAGATTTAAAGGGGAGATATTTCGTTTTTCACCATAGGCCCGAATGCGCTCGAAATGTCCACTTCCAGACACTACAGAAAGAGGGTTTCCAACCTGCTCTATGAAAGGGAATGTTCAGCTCCGTGAGTTGAATATAGATATCACAAAGTAGTTTCTGACAGTGCTTCTGTCTAGATTTCAGATGAAGATATTCCCGTTTCCAATGAAATCGTTAGAACTATCTAGATATCCACTTACAGATTCTACAAAAAGAGTGTTTCGAAAGTGCTCTGTCAAAAGAAAGGTTCAACTCTGTTAGTTGAGGACACTCATCACGAAGAAGTTTCTCAGAATGCTTTTGTCAAGATTTTATATGAAGATATTCCCGTTTCCTATGAAATCTTCACAGTTATCCAAATATCCACTTGAAGATTCTACAAAAAGAGTGTTTCCAAACTGCTGTAGCAAAAGAAATGTTGAACTCTGTTAGTTGAGGACAAACATCACAAAGAGGTTTCTGAGAGAGCTTCTGTCAAGATTTTATATGAAGATATTACCGTTTCCAACGAAATCTTTACAGTTATCCAAATATCCACTTGCAGATTCTACAAAAAGAGTGTTTCCAAACTGCCATATCAAAAGAAATGATCAAGTCTGTTAGTGGAGTAAACTCATCCCAAATAAGTTTCTTAGAATGCTTTTGTCTAGATTTTATGGGATGATAATTCCTTTTTCACCATAGGCCTGAAAGCGCTCGAAATGTCCACTTCCAGATACTACAGAAAGACTGTTTCAAACCTACTCTATGAAAGGGAATGTTCAGCTCTGTGACTTGAATGCAGATATCACAAAGTAGTTTCTGACAGCCCTTCTGTCTAGATTTTAGATGAATATATTCCCGTTTCCAACGAAATCATCACAGTTATCCAAATATCCACTTACAGATTCTACAAAAACAGTGTTTCCAAACTGCTGTATCCAAAGAAAGGTTCAACTCTGTTAGTTGAGGACACACATCACAAAGAAGTTTCTGAGAATGCTTCTGTCTAGATTTTATATGAAGATATTCCCGTTTCCAATGAAATCTTCACAGTTATGCAAATATCCACTTGAAGATTCTACCAAAAGAGTGTTTCCAAACTGCTGTAGCAAAAGAAATGTTGAACTCTGTTAGTTGAGGACAAACATCACAAAGAAGTTTCTGAGAATGCTTCTGTCTAGATTTTAGATGAAGATATTCCCGTTTCCAACGAAATCATCACAGTTAAACAAATATCCACTTGCAGATTCTACAAAAAGAGTGTTTCCAAACTGCTCTATCCAAAGAAAGGTTCAACTCTGTTAGTTGAGGACACACATCAGAAAGAAGTTTCTGAGAATGCTTCTGTCTAGATTTTAAATGAAGATATTCCCGTTTCCAACGAAATCCTCAGAGCTGTCCCAATATCCACTTACAGATTCTACAAAAAGAGTGTTTCCAAACTGCTGTATCAAAAGAAAGTTTCATCTCTGTTAGTTAAGGACACACATCACAAAGAAGTTTCTGAGAATGCTTCTGTCTAGATTATACATGAAGATATTCCCGTTTCCTATGAAATCTTCACAGCTTTCCAAATATCCACTTGCAGATTCTACAAAAAGAGTGTTTCCAAACTGCTGTATCAAAAGAAAGGTTCAACTCTCTTCGTTGAGGATACACATCCCAAATAAGTTTCTGAGAAATCCTCTGTCTCGTTTTTGTGGGAGGATACTTCCTTTTTCACCGTAGGCCTGAAAGAGCTCGAAATGTCCACTTGCAGATACTGCAGAAAGAGTGTTTCAAACCTGCTCTATGAAACGGAATGTTCAGCTCTGAGGCTTGAATGCAGATATCACAAAGTAGTTTCTGACAGTGCTTCTGTCTAGATTTCAGAAGAAGATATTCCCGTTTCCAATGAAATCGTTAGAACTATCTTGATATCCACATACAGATTCTACAAAAAGAGTGTTTCCAAACTGCTCTAGAAAAAGAAAGGTTCAACTCTGTTAGTTGAGGACACTCATCACAAAGAAGTTTCTGAGAATGCTTCTGTCTAGATTTTATATGAAGATATTCCCGTTTCCAACGAAATCTTCATGGTTATCCAAACATCGACTTCCAGATTATACAAAAAGATTGTTTCCAAACTGCTCTATCAAAAGAAAGGTATAATTCTGTTAGTTGAGGACACACATCCCAAATAAGTTTCTGAGGATGCTTCTGTCTAGATTTTATGGGAAGATATTTCGTTTTTTACCATAGGCCCGAAAGCGCTCGAAATGTCCACTTCCAGACACTACAGAAAGAGGGTTTCAAACCTGCTATATGAAAGGGAATGTTCAGCTCTGTGACTTAAATGCAGATATCACAAAGTAGTTTCTGAAAGTGCTTCTGTCTAGATTTCAGATGAAGATATTCCCGTTTCCAATGAAATCATTAGAACTATCTAGATATCCACTTACAGATTCTACAAACAGAGTGTTTCCAAAGTGCTCTGTCAGAAGAAAGGTTCAACTCTGTTAGTTGAGGACACTCCTCACAAAGAAGTTTCTGAGAATGCTTCTGTCTAGATTTTATATGAAGATATTCCCGTTTCCAACGAAATCTTCACAGTTATCCAAATATCCACTTGAAGATTCTACAAAAAGAGTGTTTCCAAACTGCTGTAGCAAGAGTAATTTTGCGCTCTGTTAGTTGAGGACACACATCACAAAGAAGTTTCTGAGAATGCTTCTGTCTAGGTTTTATACGAAGATATTACCGTTTCCAACGAAATCTTCACAGTTATCCAAATATCCACTTGCAGAATCTACAAAAAGAGTGTTTCCAAACTGCTATATCAAAAGAAAGGATCAACTCTGTTAGTTGAGGAAACACATCCCAAATAAGTTTCTGAGAATGCTTCTGTCTAGATTTTATGGGATGATATTTCCTTTTTCACCATAGGCCTGAAATCGCTCGAAATGTCCACTTCCAGATACTACAGAAAGACTGTTTCAAACCTACTCTATGAATGGAAATGTTCAGCTCTGTGACTTGAATGCAGATATCGCAAAGTAGTTTCAGACAGCGCTTCTGTCTAGATTTTAGATGAAGGTATTCCCGTTTCCAACGAAATCATCACAGTTATCCAAATATCCACTTACATATTCTACAAAAAGAGTGTTTCCAAACTGCTCTATCCAAAGAAAGGTTCAACTCTGTTAGTTGAGGACACACATCACAAAGAAGTTTCTGAGAATGCTTCTGTCTAGATTTTAAATGAAGATATTCCCATTTCCAATGAAATCCTCATAGCAAACCCATTATAAACTTACAGATTCTACAAAAAGAGTGATTCCAAATTGCTGTATCAAAAGAAAGGTTGAACTCTGTTAGTTCAGGACACACATCACAAAGAAGTTTCTGAGAATGCTTCTGTCTAGATTTTACATGAAGACATTCCCGTTTCCTACGAAATCTTCACAACTTTCCAAATATCCTCTTGCAGATTCTACAAAAAGAGTGTTTCCAAACTGCTGTATCAAAAGAAAGGTTCAGCTCTCTTAGTTGACGACACACATCCCAAATAAGATTCTGAGAAAGCCTCTGTCTCGTTTTTATGGGAAGATACTTCCTTTTTCACCGTAGGCCTGAAAGCGCTCGAAATGTCCACTTCCAGATACTGCAGAAAGACTGCTTCAAACCTGCTCTATGAAACGGAATGTTCAGCTCTGAGGCTTGAATGCAGATATCACAAAGTAGTTTCTGACAGTGCTTCTGTCTAGATTTTAGAAGAAGATATTCCCGTTTCCAATGAAATCGTTAGAACTATCTTGATATCCACATACAGATTCTACAAAAAGAGTGTTTCCAAACTGCTCTATAAAAAAAAGGTTCAACTCTGTTAGTTGAGGACACTCATCACAAAGAAGTTTCTGAGAATGCTTCTGTCTAGATTTTATAGGAAGATTTTCCCGTTTCCAATGAAATCTTCACAGTTATCCAAACATCGACTTGCAGATTCTACAAAAAGAGTGTTTCCAAACTGCTCTATCAAAAGAAAGTATCAACTCTGTTAGTTGAGGACACACATGCCTAATAAGTTTCGGAGAATGCTTCTGTGTAGATTTAAAGGGGAGATATTTCGTTTTTCACCATAGGCCCGAATGCGCTCGAAATGTCCACTTCCAGACACTACAGAAAGAGGGTTTCCAACCTGCTCTATGAAAGGGAATGTTCAGCTCCGTGAGTTGAATATAGATATCACAAAGTAGTTTCTGACAGTGCTTCTGTCTAGATTTCAGATGAAGATATTCCCGTTTCCAATGAAATCGTTAGAACTATCTAGATATCCACTTACAGATTCTACAAAAAGAGTGTTTCGAAAGTGCTCTGTCAAAAGAAAGGTTCAACTCTGTTAGTTGAGGACACTCATCACGAAGAAGTTTCTCAGAATGCTTTTGTCAAGATTTTATATGAAGATATTCCCGTTTCCTATGAAATCTTCACAGTTATCCAAATATCCACTTGAAGATTCTACAAAAAGAGTGTTTCCAAACTGCTGTAGCAAAAGAAATGTTGAACTCTGTTAGTTGAGGACAAACATCACAAAGAGGTTTCTGAGAGAGCTTCTGTCAAGATTTTATATGAAGATATTACCGTTTCCAACGAAATCTTTACAGTTATCCAAATATCCACTTGCAGATTCTACAAAAAGAGTGTTTCCAAACTGCCATATCAAAAGAAATGATCAAGTCTGTTAGTGGAGTAAACTCATCCCAAATAAGTTTCTTAGAATGCTTTTGTCTAGATTTTATGGGATGATATTTCCTTTTTCACCATAGGCCTGAAAGCGCTCGAAATGTCCACTTCCAGATACTACAGAAAGACTGTTTCAAACCTACTCTATGAAAGGGAATGTTCAGCTCTGTGACTTGAATGCAGATATCACAAAGTAGTTTCTGACAGCCCTTCTGTCTAGATTTTAGATGAATATATTCCCGTTTCCAACGAAATCATCACAGTTATCCAAATATCCACTTACAGATTCTACAAAAACAGTGTTTCCAAACTGCTGTATCCAAAGAAAGGTTCAACTCTGTTAGTTGAGGACACACATCACAAAGAAGTTTCTGAGAATGCTTCTGTCTAGATTTTATATGAAGATATTCCCGTTTCCAATGAAATCTTCACAGTTATGCAAATATCCACTTGAAGATTCTACCAAAAGAGTGTTTCCAAACTGCTGTAGCAAAAGAAATGTTGAACTCTGTTAGTTGAGGACAAACATCACAAAGAAGTTTCTGAGAATGCTTCTGTCTAGATTTTAGATGAAGATATTCCCGTTTCCAACGAAATCATCACAGTTAAACAAATATCCACTTGCAGATTCTACAAAAAGAGTGTTTCCAAACTGCTCTATCCAAAGAAAGGTTCAACTCTGTTAGTTGAGGACACACATCAGAAAGAAGTTTCTGAGAATGCTTCTGTCTAGATTTTAAATGAAGATATTCCCGTTTCCAACGAAATCCTCAGAGCTGTCCCAATATCCACTTACAGATTCTACAAAAAGAGTGTTTCCAAACTGCTGTATCAAAAGAAAGTTTCATCTCTGTTAGTTAAGGACACACATCACAAAGAAGTTTCTGAGAATGCTTCTGTCTAGATTTTACATGAAGATATTCCCGTTTCCTATGAAATCTTCACAGCTTTCCAAATATCCACTTGCAGATTCTACAAAAAGAGTGTTTCCAAACTGCTGTATCAAAAGAAAGGTTCAACTCTCTTCGTTGAGGATACACATCCCAAATAAGTTTCTGAGAAATCCTCTGTCTCGTTTTTATGGGAAGATACTTCCTTTTTCACCGTAGGCCTGAAAGAGTTCGAAATGTCCACTTGCAGATACTGCAGAAAGAGTGTTTCAAACCTGCTCTATGAAACGGAATGTTCAGCTCTGAGGCTTGAATGCAGATATCACAAAGTAGTTTCTGACAGTGCTTCTGTCTAGATTTCAGAAGAAGATATTCCCGTTTCCAATGAAATCGTTAGAACTATCTTGATATCCACATACAGATTCTACAAAAAGAGTGTTTCCAAACTGCTCTAGAAAAAGAAAGGTTCAACTCTGTTAGTTGAGGACACTCATCACAAAGAAGTTTCTGAGAATGCTTCTGTCTAGATTTTATATGAAGATATTCCCGTTTCCAACGAAATCTTCACAGTTATCCAAACATCGACTTGCAGATTCTACAAAAAGAGTGTTTCCAAACTGCTCTATCAAAAGAAAGTTTCAACTCTGTCAGTTGAGGACACACATCCCAAATAAGTTTCTGAGAACGCTTCTGTGTAGATTTAAAGGGGAGATATTTCGTTTTTCACCATAGGCCCGAATGCGCTCGAAATGTCCACTTCCAGACACTACAGAAAGAGGGTTTCCAACCTGCTCTATGAAAGGGAATGTTCACCTCTGTGACTTGAATGCAGATATCACAAAGTAGTTTCTGACAGTGCTTCTGTCTAGAATTTAGATGAAGATATTCCCGTTTCCAACGAAATCCTCAGGACTATCTAGATATCCAATTACAGATTCCACAAAAAGAGTGTTTCCAAACTGCTCTATAAAAAGAAAGGTTCAACTCTGTAAGTTGAGGACACTCATCACAAAGAAGTTTCTGAGAATGCTTTTGTAAAGGTTTTATATGAAGATATTCCCGTTTCCTATGAAATCTTCACAGTTATCCAAATATCCACTTGAAGATTCTACCAAAAGAGTGTTTCCAAACTGCTGTAGCAAAAGAAATGTTGAACTCTGTTAGTTGAGGACAAACATCACAAAGAAGTTTCTGAGAATGCTTCTGTCAAGATTTTATATGAAGATATTACCGTTTCCAACGAAATCTTTACAGTTATCCAAATATCCACTTGCAGATTCTACAAAAAGAGTGTTTCCAAACTGCTATATCAAAAGAAATGATCAAGTCTGTTAGTGGAGTAAACTCATCCCAAATATGTTTCTTAGAATGCTTTTGTCTAGATTTTATGGGATGATATTTCCTTTTTCACCATAGGCCTGAAAGCGCTCGAAAAGTCCACTTCCAGATACTACAAAAAGACTGTTTCAAACCTACTCTATGAAAGGGAATGTTCAGCTCTGTGACTTGAATGCAGATATCACAAAGTAGTTTCTGACAGCCCTTCTGTCTAGATTTTAGATGAAGATATTCCCGTTTCCAACGAAATCATCACAGTTATCCAAATATCCACTTATAGATTCTACAAAAACAGTGTTTCCACACTGCTGTATCCAAAGAAAGGTTCAACTCTGTTAGTTGAGGACACACATCACAAAGAAGTTTCTGAGAATGCTTCTGTCTAGATTTTATATGAAGATATTCCCGTTTCCAATGAAATCTTCACAGTTATGCAAATATCCACTTGAAGATTCTACAAAAAGAGTGTTTCCAAACTGCTGTAGCAAAAGAAATGTTGAACTCTGTTAGTTGAGGACAAACATCACAAAGAAGTTTCTGAGAATGCTTCTGTCTAGATTTTAGATGGAGATATTCCCGTTTCCAACGAAATCATCACAGTTAAACAAATATCCACTTGCAGATTCTACAAAAAGAGTGTTTCCAAACTGCTCTATCCAAAGAAAGGCTCAACTCTGTTAGTTGAGGACACACATCACAAAGAAGTTTCTGAGAATGCTTCTGTCTAGATTTTAAATGAAGATATTCCCATTTCCAACGAAATCCTCAGAGCTGTCCCAATATCCACTTACAGATTCTACAAAAAGAGTGTTTCCAAACTGCTGTATCAAAAGAAATGTTCAACTCTGTTTGTGGAGGACACACATCACAAAGAAGTTTCTGAGAATGCTTCTGTCTAGATTTTACATGAAGATATTCCCGTTTCCTATGAAATCTTCACAGCTTTCCAAATATCCACTTGCAGATTCTACAAAAAGAGTGTTTCCAAACTGCTGTATCCAAAGAAAGGTTCATCTCTGTTAGTTGAGGACACACATCACAAAGAAGTTTCTGAGAATGCTTCTGTCTAGATTTTAAACGAAGATATTGCCGTTTCCAACGAAATCGTTAGGACTATCTAGATATCCAATTACACATTCCACAAAAAGAGTGTTTCCAAACTGCTCTATCAAAAGAAAGGTGCAACTCTGTTAGTTGAGGACACTCATCACAAAGACGTTTCTGAGAATGCTTCTGTCTAGATTTTATATGAAGATATTCCCGTTTCCAACGAAATCTTCATGGTTATCCAAACATCGACTTCCAGATTATACAAAAAGATTGTTTCCAAACTGCTCTATCAAAAGAAAGGTATAATTCTGTTAGTTGAGGACACACATCCCAAATAAGTTTCTGAGGATGCTTCTGTCTAGATTTTATGGGAAGATATTTCGTTTTTTACCATAGGCCCGAAAGCGCTCGAAATGTCCACTTCCAGACACTACAGAAAGAGGGTTTCAAACCTGCTATATGAAAGGGAATGTTCAGCTCTGTGACTTAAATGCAGATATCACAAAGTAGTTTCTGAAAGTGCTTCTGTCTAGATTTCAGATGAAGATATTCCCGTTTCCAATGAAATCATTAGAACTATCTAGATATCCACTTACAGATTCTACAAAAAGAGTGTTTCCAAAGTGCTCTGTCAAAAGAAAGGTTCAACTCTGTTAGTTGAGGACACTCCTCACAAAGAAGTTTCTGAGAATGCTTCTGTCTAGATTTTATATGAAGATATTCCCGTTTCCAACGAAATCTTCACAGTTATCCAAATATCCACTTGAAGATTCTACAAAAAGAGTGTTTCCAAACTGCTGTAGCAAGAGTAATTTTGCGCTCTGTTAGTTGAGGACACACATCACAAAGAAGTTTCTGAGAATGCTTCTGTCTAGGTTTTATACGAAGATATTACCGTTTCCAACGAAATCTTCACAGTTATCCAAATATCCACTTGCAGAATCTACAAAAAGAGTGTTTCCAAACTGCTATATCAAAAGAAAGGATCAACTCTGTTAGTTGAGGAAACACATCCCAAATAAGTTTCTGAGAATGCTTCTGTCTAGATTTTATGGGATGATATTTCCTTTTTCACCATAGGCCTGAAATCGCTCGAAATGTCCACTTCCAGATACTACAGAAAGACTGTTTCAAACCTACTCTATGAATGGAAATGTTCAGCTCTGTGACTTGAATGCAGATATCGCAAAGTAGTTTCAGACAGCGCTTCTGTCTAGATTTTAGATGAAGGTATTCCCGTTTCCAACGAAATCATCACAGTTATCCAAATATCCACTTACATATTCTACAAAAAGAGTGTTTCCAAACTGCTCTATCCAAAGAAAGGTTCAACTCTGTTAGTTGAGGACACACATCACAAAGAAGTTTCTGAGAATGCTTCTGTCTAGATTTTAAATGAAGATATTCCCATTTCCAATGAAATCCTGATAGCAAACCCATTATAAACTTACAGATTCTACAAAAAGAGTGATTCCAAATTGCTGTATCAAAAGAAAGGTTGAACTCTGTTAGTTCAGGACACACATCACAAAGAAGTTTCTGAGAATGCTTCTGTCTAGATTTTACATGAAGACATTCCCGTTTCCTACGAAATCTTCACAACTTTCCAAATATCCTCTTGCAGATTCTACAAAAAGAGTGTTTCCAAACTGCTGTATCAAAAGAAAGGTTCAGCTCTCTTAGTTGACGACACACATCCCAAATAAGATTCTGAGAAAGCCTCTGTCTCGTTTTTATGGGAAGATACTTCCTTTTTCACCGTAGGCCTGAAAGCGCTCGAAATGTCCACTTCCAGATACTGCAGAAAGACTGCTTCAAACCTGCTCTATGAAACGGAATGTTCAGCTCTGAGGCTTGAATGCAGATATCACAAAGTAGTTTCTGACAGTGCTTCTGTCTAGATTTTAGAAGAAGATATTCCCGTTTCCAATGAAATCGTTAGAACTATCTTGATATCCACATACAGATTCTACAAAAAGAGTTTTTCCAAACTGCCCTATAAAAAAAAAGGTTCAACTCTGTTAGTTGAGGACACTCATCACAAAGAAGTTTCTGAGAATGCTTCTGTCTAGATTTTATAGGAAGATTTTCCCGTTTCCAATGAAATCTTCACAGTTATCCAAACATCGACTTGCAGATTCTACAAAAAGAGTGTTTCCAAACTGCTCTATCAAAAGAAAGTATCAACTCTGTTAGTTGAGGACACACATGCCAAATAAGTTTCGGAGAATGCTTCTGTGTAGATTTAAAGGGGAGATATTTCGTTTTTCACCATAGGCCCGAATGCGCTCGAAATGTCCACTTCCAGACACTACAGAAAGAGGGTTTCCAACCTGCTCTATGAAAGGGAATGTTCAGCTCCGTGAGTTGAATATAGATATCCCAAAGTAGTTTCTGACAGTGCTTCTGTCTAGATTTCAGATGAAGATATTCCCGTTTCCAATGAAATCGTTAGAACTATCTAGATATCCACTTACAGATTCTACAAAAAGAGTGTTTCGAAAGTGCTCTGTCAAAAGAAAGGTTCAACTCTGTTAGTTGAGGACACTCATCACGAAGAAGTTTCTGAGAATGCTTTTGTCAAGATTTTATATGAAGATATTCCCGTTTCCTATGAAATCTTCACAGTTATCCAAATATCCACTTGAAGATTCTACAAAAAGAGTGTTTCCAAACTGCTGTAGCAAAAGAAATGTTGAACTCTGTTAGTTGAGGACAAACATCACAAAGAGGTTTCTGAGAGAGCTTCTGTCAAGATTTTATATGAAGATATTACCGTTTCCAACGAAATCTTTACAGTTATCCAAATATCCACTTGCAGATTCTACAAAAAGAGTGTTTCCAAACTGCCATATCAAAAGAAATGATCAAGTCTGTTAGTGGAGTAAACTCATCCCAAATAAGTTTCTTAGAATGCTTTTGTCTAGATTTTATGGGATGATATTTCCTTTTTCACCATAGGCCTGAAAGCGCTCGAAATGTCCACTTCCAGATACTACAGAAAGACTGTTTCAAACCTACTCTATGAAAGGGAATGTTCAGCTCTGTGACTTGAATGCAGATATCACAAAGTAGTTTCTGACAGCCCTTCTGTCTAGATTTTAGATGAATATATTCCCGTTTCCAACGAAATCATCACAGTTATCCAAATATCCACTTACAGATTCTACAAAAACAGTGTTTCCAAACTGCTGTATCCAAAGAAAGGTTCAACTCTGTTAGTTGAGGACACACATCACAAAGAAGTTTCTGAGAATGCTTCTGTCTAGATTTTATATGAAGATATTCCCGTTTCCAATGAAATCTTCACAGTTATGCAAATATCCACTTGAAGATTCTACAAAAAGAGTGTTTCCAAACTGCTGTAGCAAAAGAAATGTTGAACTCTGTTAGTTGAGGACAAACATCACAAAGAAGTTTCTGAGAATGCTTCTGTCTAGATTTTAGATGAAGATATTCCCGTTTCCAACGAAATCATCACAGTTAAACAAATATCCACTTGCAGATTCTACAAAAAGAGTGTTTCCAAACTGCTCTATCCAAAGAAAGGTTCAACTCTGTTAGTTGAGGACACACATCAGAAAGAAGTTTCTGAGAATGCTTCTGTCTAGATTTTAAATGAAGATATTCCCGTTTCCAACGAAATCCTCAGAGCTGTCCCAATATCCACTTACAGATTCTACAAAAAGAGTGTTTCCAAACTGCTGTATCAAAAGAAAGTTTCATCTCTGTTAGTTAAGGACACACATCACAAAGAAGTTTCTGAGAATGCTTCTGTCTAGATTATACATGAAGATATTCCCGTTTCCTATGAAATCTTCACAGCTTTCCAAATATCCACTTGCAGATTCTACAAAAAGAGTGTTTCCAAACTGCTGTATCAAAAGAAAGGTTCAACTCTCTTCGTTGAGGATACACATCCCAAATAAGTTTCTGAGAAATCCTCTGTCTCGTTTTTGTGGGAAGATACTTCCTTTTTCACCGTAGGCCTGAAAGAGCTCGAAATGTCCACTTGCAGATACTGCAGAAAGAGTGTTTCAAACCTGCTCTATGAAACGGAATGTTCAGCTCTGAGGCTTGAATGCAGATATCACAAAGTAGTTTCTGACACTGCTTCTGTCTAGATTTCAGAAGAAGATATTCCCGTTTCCAATGAAATCGTTAGAACTATCTTGATATCCACATACAGATTCTACAAAAAGAGTGTTTCCAAACTGCTCTAGAAAAAGAAAGGTTCAACTCTGTTAGTTGAGGACACTCATCACAAAGAAGTTTCTGAGAATGCTTCTGTCTAGATTTTATATGAAGATATTCCCGTTTCCAATGAAATCTTCACAGTTATGCAAATATCCACTTGAAGATTCTACAAAAAGAGTGTTTCCAAACTGCTGTAGCAAAGGAAATGTTGAACTCTGTTAGTTGAGGACAAACATCACAAAGAAGTTTCTGAGAATGCTTCTGTCTAGATTTTAGATGAAGATATTCCCGTTTCCAACAAAATCATCACAGTTAAACAAATATCCACTTACAGATTCTACAAAAAGAGTGTTTCCAAACTGCTCTATCCAAAGAAAGGTTCAACTCTGTTAGTTGAGGACACACATCAGAAAGAAGTTTCTGAGAATGCTTCTGTCTAGATTTTACATGAAGATATTCCCGTTTCCTATGAAATCTTCACATCTTTCCAAATATCCACTTGCAGATTCTACAAAAAGAGTGTTTCCAAACTGCTGTATCAAAAGAAAGGTTCAACTCTCTTAGTTGAGGACACACATCCCAAATAAGTTTCTGAGAAATCCTCTGTCTCGTTTTTATGGGAAGATACTTCCTTTTTCACCGTAGGCCTGAAAGCGCTCGAAATGTCCACTTGCAGATACTGCAGAAAGAGTGTTTCAAACCTGCTCTATGAAACGGAATGTTCAGCTCTGAGGCTTGAATGCAGATATCACAAAGTAGTTTTTGACAGTGCTTCTGTCTAGATTTTAGAAGATATTCAGGTTTCCAATGAAATCGTTAGAACTATCTTGATATCCACATACAGATTCTACAAAAAGAGTTTTTCCAAGCTGCTCTATAAAAAAAAAGGTTCAACTCTGTTAGTTGAGGTCACTCATCACAAAGAAGTTTCTGAGAATGCTTCTGTCTAGATTTTACATGAAGATTTTCCCGTTTCCAATGAAATCTTCACAGTTATCCAAACATCGACTTGCAGATTCTACAAAAAGAGTGTTTCCAAACTGCTCTATCAAAAGAAAGTATCAACTCTGTTAGTTGAGGACACACATGCCAAATAAGTTTCGGAGAATGCTTCTGTGTAGATTTAAAGGGGAGATATTTCGTTTTTCACCATAGGCCCGAATGCGCTCGAAATGTCCACTTCCAGACACTACAGAAAGAGGGTTTCCAACCTGCTCTATGAAAGGGAATGTTCAGCTCCGTGAGTTGAATATAGATATCACAAAGTAGTTTCTGACAGTGCTTCTGTCTAGATTTCAGATGAAGATATTCCCGTTTCCAATGAAATCGTTAGAACTATCTAGATATCCACTTACAGATTCTACAAAAAGAGTGTTTCGAAAGTGCTCTGTCAAAAGAAAGGTTCAACTCTGTTAGTTGAGGACACTCATCACGAAGAAGTTTCTGAGAATGCTTTTGTCAAGATTTTATATGAAGATATTCCCGTTTCCTATGAAATCTTCACAGTTATCCAAATATCCACTTGAAGATTCTACAAAAAGAGTGTTTCCAAACTGCTGTAGCAAAAGAAATGTTGAACTCTGTTAGTTGAGGACAAACATCACAAAGAGGTTTCTGAGAGAGCTTCTGTCAAGATTTTATATGAAGATATTACCGTTTCCAACGAAATCTTTACAGTTATCCAAATATCCACTTGCAGATTCTACAAAAAGAGTGTTTCCAAACTGCCATATCAAAAGAAATGATCAAGTCTGTTAGTGGAGTAAACTCATCCCAAATAAGTTTCTTAGAATGCTTTTGTCTAGATTTTATGGGATGATATTTCCTTTTTCACCATAGGCCTGAAAGCGCTCGAAATGTCCACTTCCAGATACTACAGAAAGACTGTTTCAAACCTACTCTATGAAAGGGAATGTTCAGCTCTGTGACTTGAATGCAGATATCACAAAGTAGTTTCTGACAGCCCTTCTGTCTAGATTTTAGATGAATATATTCCCGTTTCCAACGAAATCCTCAGAGCTGTCCCAATATCCACTTACAGATTCTACAAAAAGAGTGTTTCCAAACTGCTGTATCAAAAGAAAGTTTCATCTCTGTTAGTTAAGGACACACATCACAAAGAAGTTTCTGAGAATGCTTCTGTCTAGATTATACATGAAGATATTCCCGTTTCCTATGAAATCTTCACAGCTTTCCAAATATCCACTTGCAGATTCTACAAAAAGAGTGTTTCCAAACTGCTGTATCAAAAGAAAGGTTCAACTCTCTTCGTTGAGGATACACATCCCAAATAAGTTTCTGAGAAATCCTCTGTCTCGTTTTTGTGGGAAGATACTTCCTTTTTCACCGTAGGCCTGAAAGAGCTCGAAATGTCCACTTGCAGATACTGCAGAAAGAGTGTTTCAAACCTGCTCTATGAAACGGAATGTTCAGCTCTGAGGCTTGAATGCAGATATCACAAAGTAGTTTCTGACAGTGCTTCTGTCTAGATTTCAGAAGAAGATATTCCCGTTTCCAATGAAATCGTTAGAACTATCTTGATATCCACATACAGATTCTACAAAAAGAGTGTTTCCAAACTGCTCTAGAAAAAGAAAGGTTCAACTCTGTTAGTTGAGGACACTCATCACAAAGAAGTTTCTGAGAATGCTTCTGTCTAGATTTTATATGAAGATATTCCCGTTTCCAATGAAATCTTCACAGTTATGCAAATATCCACTTGATGATTCTACAAAAAGAGTGTTTCCAAACTGCTGTAGCAAAGGAAATGTTGAACTCTGTTAGTTGAGGACAAACATCACAAAGAAGTTTCTGAGAATGCTTCTGTCTAGATTTTAGATGAAGATATTCCCGTTTCCAACAAAATCATCACAGTTAAACAAATATCCACTTACAGATTCTACAAAAAGAGTGTTTCCAAACTGCTCTATCCAAAGAAAGGTTCAACTCTGTTAGTTGAGGACACACATCAGAAAGAAGTTTCTGAGAATGCTTCTGTCTAGATTTTACATGAAGATATTCCCGTTTCCTATGAAATCTTCACATCTTTCCAAATATCCACTTGCAGATTCTACAAAAAGAGTGTTTCCAAACTGCTGTATCAAAAGAAAGGTTCAACTCTCTTAGTTGAGGACACACATCCCAAATAAGTTTCTGAGAAATCCTCTGTCTCGTTTTTATGGGAAGATACTTCCTTTTTCACCGTAGGCCTGAAAGCGCTCGAAATGTCCACTTG
Source organism: Gorilla gorilla gorilla (assembly GCF_029281585.2). Lineage (NCBI taxonomy): Eukaryota > Metazoa > Chordata > Mammalia > Primates > Hominidae > Gorilla > Gorilla gorilla. The sequence continues at coordinate 20,868,364 of NC_073237.2, forward strand.
CAGATACTGCAGAAAGAGTGTTTCAAACCTGCTCTATGAAACGGAATGTTCAGCTCTGAGGCTTGAATGCAGATATCACAAAGTAGATTTTGACAGTGCTTCTGTCTAGATTTTAGAAGATATTCAGGTTTCCAATGAAATCGTTAGAACTATCTTGATATCCACATACAGATTCTACAAAAAGAGTTTTTCCAAGCTGCTCTATAAAAAAAAAGGTTCAACTCTGTTAGTTGAGGTCACTCATCACAAAGAAGTTTCTGAGAATGCTTCTGTCTAGATTTTACATCAAGATTTTCCCGTTTCCAATGAAATCTTCACAGTTATCCAAACATCGACTTGCAGATTCTACAAAAAGAGTGTTTCCAAACTGCTCTATCAAAAGAAAGTATCAACTCTGTTAGTTGAGGACACACATGCCAAATAAGTTTCGGAGAATGCTTCTGTGTAGATTTAAAGGGGAGATATTTCGTTTTTCACCATAGGCCCGAATGCGCTCGAAATGTCCACTTCCAGACACTACAGAAAGAGGGTTTCCAACCTGCTCTATGAAAGGGAATGTTCAGCTCCGTGAGTTGAATATAGATATCACAAAGTAGTTTCTGACAGTGCTTCTGTCTAGATTTCAGATGAAGATATTCCCGTTTCCAATGAAATCGTTAGAACTATCTAGATATCCACTTACAGATTCTACAAAAAGAGTGTTTCGAAAGTGCTCTGTCAAAAGAAAGGTTCAACTCTGTTAGTTGAGGACACTCATCACGAAGAAGTTTCTGAGAATGCTTTTGTCAAGATTTTATATGAAGATATTCCCGTTTCCTATGAAATCTTCACAGTTATCCAAATATCCACTTGAAGATTCTACAAAAAGAGTGTTTCCAAACTGCTGTAGCAAAAGAAATGTTGAACTCTGTTAGTTGAGGACAAACATCACAAAGAGGTTTCTGAGAGAGCTTCTGTCAAGATTTTATATGAAGATATTACCGTTTCCAACGAAATCTTTACAGTTATCCAAATATCCACTTGCAGATTCTACAAAAAGAGTGTTTCCAAACTGCCATATCAAAAGAAATGATCAAGTCTGTTAGTGGAGTAAACTCATCCCAAATAAGTTTCTTAGAATGCTTTTGTCTAGATTTTATGGGATGATATTTCCTTTTTCACCATAGGCCTGAAAGCGCTCGAAATGTCCACTTCCAGATACTACAGAAAGACTGTTTCAAACCTACTCTATGAAAGGGAATGTTCAGCTCTGTGACTTGAATGCAGATATCACAAAGTAGTTTCTGACAGCCCTTCTGTCTAGATTTTAGATGAATATATTCCCGTTTCCAACGAAATCATCACAGTTATCCAAATATCCACTTACAGATTCTACAAAAACAGTGTTTCCAAACTGCTGTATCCAAAGAAAGGTTCAACTCTGTTAGTTGAGGACACACATCACAAAGAAGTTTCTGAGAATGCTTCTGTCTAGATTTTATATGAAGATATTCCCGTTTCCAATGAAATCTTCACAGTTATGCAAATATCCACTTGAAGATTCTACCAAAAGAGTGTTTCCAAACTGCTGTAGCAAAAGAAATGTTGAACTCTGTTAGTTGAGGACAAACATCACAAAGAAGTTTCTGAGAATGCTTCTGTCTAGATTTTAGATGAAGATATTCCCGTTTCCAACGAAATCATCACAGTTAAACAAATATCCACTTGCAGATTCTACAAAAAGAGTGTTTCCAAACTGCTCTATCCAAAGAAAGGTTCAACTCTGTTAGTTGAGGACACACATCAGAAAGAAGTTTCTGAGAATGCTTCTGTCTAGATTTTAAATGAAGATATTCCCGTTTCCAACGAAATCCTCAGAGCTGTCCCAATATCCACTTACAGATTCTACAAAAAGAGTGTTTCCAAACTGCTGTATCAAAAGAAAGTTTCATCTCTGTTAGTTAAGGACACACATCACAAAGAAGTTTCTGAGAATGCTTCTGTCTAGATTTTACATGAAGATATTCCCGTTTCCTATGAAATCTTCACAGCTTTCCAAATATCCACTTGCAGATTCTACAAAAAGAGTGTTTCCAAACTGCTGTATCAAAAGAAAGGTTCAACTCTCTTCGTTGAGGATACACATCCCAAATAAGTTTCTGAGAAATCCTCTGTCTCGTTTTTATGGGAAGATACTTCCTTTTTCACCGTAGGCCTGAAAGAGCTCGAAATGTCCACTTGCAGATACTGCAGAAAGAGTGTTTCAAACCTGCTCTATGAAACGGAATGTTCAGCTCTGAGGCTTGAATGCAGATATCACAAAGTAGTTTCTGACAGTGCTTCTGTCTAGATTTCAGAAGAAGATATTCCCGTTTCCAATGAAATCGTTAGAACTATCTTGATATCCACATACAGATTCTACAAAAAGAGTGTTTCCAAACTGCTCTAGAAAAAGAAAGGTTCAACTCTGTTAGTTGAGGACACTCATCACAAAGAAGTTTCTGAGAATGCTTCTGTCTAGATTTTATATGAAGATATTCCCGTTTCCAACGAAATCTTCACAGTTATCCAAACATCGACTTGCAGATTCTACAAAAAGAGTGTTTCCAAACTGCTCTATCAAAAGAAAGTTTCAACTCTGTCAGTTGAGGACACACATCCCAAATAAGTTTCTGAGAACGCTTCTGTGTAGATTTAAAGGGGAGATATTTCGTTTTTCACCATAGGCCCGAATGCGCTCGAAATGTCCACTTCCAGACACTACAGAAAGAGGGTTTCCAACCTGCTCTATGAAAGGGAATGTTCACCTCTGTGACTTGAATGCAGATATCACAAAGTAGTTTCTGACAGTGCTTCTGTCTAGAATTTAGATGAAGATATTCCCGTTTCCAACGAAATCCTTAGGACTATCTAGATATCCAATTACAGATTCCACAAAAAGAGTGTTTCCAAACTGCTCTATAAAAAGAAAGGTTCAACTCTGTAAGTTGAGGACACTCATCACAAAGAAGTTTCTGAGAATGCTTTTGTAAAGGTTTTATATGAAGATATTCCCGTTTCCTATGAAATCTTCACAGTTATCCAAATATCCACTTGAAGATTCTACCAAAAGAGTGTTTCCAAACTGCTGTAGCAAAAGAAATGTTGAACTCTGTTAGTTGAGGACAAACATCACAAAGAAGTTTCTGAGAATGCTTCTGTCAAGATTTTATATGAAGATATTACCGTTTCCAACGAAATCTTTACAGTTATCCAAATATCCACTTGCAGATTCTACAAAAAGAGTGTTTCCAAACTGCTATATCAAAAGAAATGATCAAGTCTGTTGTGGAGTAAACTCATCCCAAATATGTTTCTTAGAATGCTTTTGTCTAGATTTTATGGGATGATATTTCCTTTTTCACCATAGGCCTGAAAGCGCTCGAAAAGTCCACTTCCAGATACTACAAAAAGACTGTTTCAAACCTACTCTATGAAAGGGAATGTTCAGCTCTGTGACTTGAATGCAGATATCACAAAGTAGTTTCTGACAGCCCTTCTGTCTAGATTTTAGATGAAGATATTCCCGTTTCCAACGAAATCATCACAGTTATCCAAATATCCACTTATAGATTCTACAAAAACAGTGTTTCCACACTGCTGTATCCAAAGAAAGGTTCAACTCTGTTAGTTGAGGACACACATCACAAAGAAGTTTCTGAGAATGCTTCTGTCTAGATTTTATATGAAGATATTCCCGTTTCCAATGAAATCTTCACAGTTATGCAAATATCCACTTGAAGATTCTACAAAAAGAGTGTTTCCAAACTGCTGTAGCAAAAGAAATGTTGAACTCTGTTAGTTGAGGACAAACATCACAAAGAAGTTTCTGAGAATGCTTCTGTCTAGATTTTAGATGGAGATTTTCCCGTTTCCAACGAAATCATCACAGTTAAACAAATATCCACTTGCAGATTCGACAAAAAGAGTGTTTCCAAACTGCTCTATCCAAAGAAAGGCTCAACTCTGTTAGTTGAGGACACACATCACAAAGAAGTTTCTGAGAATGCTTCTGTCTAGATTTTAAATGAAGATATTCCCATTTCCAACGAAATCCTCAGAGCTGTCCCAATATCCACTTACAGATTCTACAAAAAGAGTGTTTCCAAACTGCTGTATCAAAAGAAATGTTCAACTCTGTTTGTGGAGGACACACATCACAAAGAAGTTTCTGAGAATGCTTCTGTCTAGATTTTACATGAAGATATTCCCGTTTCCTATGAAATCTTCACAGCTTTCCAAATATCCACTTGCAGATTCTACAAAAAGAGTGTTTCCAAACTGCTGTATCCAAAGAAAGGTTCATCTCTGTTAGTTGAGGACACACATCACAAAGAAGTTTCTGAGAATGCTTCTGTCTAGATTTTAAACGAAGATATTGCCGTTTCCAACGAAATCGTTAGGACTATCTAGATATCCAATTACACATTCCACAAAAAGAGTGTTTCCAAACTGCTCTATCAAAAGAAAGGTGCAACTCTGTTAGTTGAGGACACTCATCACAAAGACGTTTCTGAGAATGCTTCTGTCTAGATTTTATATGAAGATATTCCCGTTTCCAACGAAATCTTCATGGTTATCCAAACATCGACTTCCAGATTATACAAAAAGATTGTTTCCAAACTGCTCTATCAAAAGAAAGGTATAATTCTGTTAGTTGAGGACACACATCCCAAATAAGTTTCTGAGGATGCTTCTGTCTAGATTTTATGGGAAGATATTTCGTTTTTTACCATAGGCCCGAAAGCGCTCGAAATGTCCACTTCCAGACACTACAGAAAGAGGGTTTCAAACCTGCTATATGAAAGGGAATGTTCAGCTCTGTGACTTAAATGCAGATATCACAAAGTAGTTTCTGAAAGTGCTTCTGTCTAGATTTCAGATGAAGATATTCCCGTTTCCAATGAAATCATTAGAACTATCTAGATATCCACTTACAGATTCTACAAAAAGAGTGTTTCCAAAGTGCTCTGTCAAAAGAAAGGTTCAACTCTGTTAGATGAGGACACTCCTCACAAAGAAGTTTCTGAGAATGCTTCTGTCTAGATTTTATATGAAGATATTCCCGTTTCCAACGAAATCTTCACAGTTATCCAAATATCCACTTGAAGATTCTACAAAAAGAGTGTTTCCAAACTGCTGTAGCAAGAGTAATTTTGCGCTCTGTTAGTTGAGGACACACATCACAAAGAAGTTTCTGAGAATGCTTCTGTCTAGGTTTTATACGAAGATATTACCGTTTCCAACGAAATCTTCACAGTTATCCAAATATCCACTTGCAGAATCTACAAAAAGAGTGTTTCCAAACTGCTATATCAAAAGAAAGGATCAACTCTGTTAGTTGAGGAAACACATCCCAAATAAGTTTCTGAGAATGCTTCTGTCTAGATTTTATGGGATGATATTTCCTTTTTCACCATAGGCCTGAAATCGCTCGAAATGTCCACTTCCAGATACTACAGAAAGACTGTTTCAAACCTACTCTATGAATGGAAATGTTCAGCTCTGTGACTTGAATGCAGATATCGCAAAGTAGTTTCAGACAGTGCTTCTGTCTAGATTTTAGATGAAGGTATTCCCGTTTCCAACGAAATCATCACAGTTATCCAAATATCCACTTACATATTCTACAAAAAGAGTGTTTCCAAACTGCTCTATCCAAAGAAAGGTTCAACTCTGTTAGTTGAGGACACACATCACAAAGAAGTTTCTGAGAATGCTTCTGTCTAGATTTTAAATGAAGATATTCCCATTTCCAATGAAATCCTCATAGCAAACCCATTATAAACTTACAGATTCTACAAAAAGAGTGATTCCAAATTGCTGTATCAAAAGAAAGGTTGAACTCTGTTAGTTCAGGACACACATCACAAAGAAGTTTCTGAGAATGCTTCTGTCTAGATTTTACATGAAGACATTCCCGTTTCCTACGAAATCTTCACAACTTTCCAAATATCCTCTTGCAGATTCTACAAAAAGAGTGTTTCCAAACTGCTGTATCAAAAGAAAGGTTCAGCTCTCTTAGTTGACGACACACATCCCAAATAAGATTCTGAGAAAGCCTCTGTCTCGTTTTTATGGGAAGATACTTCCTTTTTCACCGTAGGCCTGAAAGCGCTCGAAATGTCCACTTCCAGATACTGCAGAAAGAGTTTTTCAAACCTGCTCTATGAAACGGAATGTTCAGCTCTGAGGCTTGAATGCAGATATCACAAAGTAGTTTCTGAGAGTGCTTCTGTCTAGATTTTAGAAGAAGATATTCCCGATTCCAATGAAATCGTTAGAACTATCTTGATATCCACATACAGATTCTACAAAAAGAGTTTTTCCAAACTGCTCTATAAAACAAAAGGTTCAACTCTGTTAGTTGAGGACACTCATCACAAAGAAGTTTCTGAGAATGCTTCTGTCTAGATTTTATAGGAAGATTTTCCCGTTTCCAATGAAATCTTCACAGTTATCCAAACATCGACTTGCAGATTCTACAAAAAGAGTGTTTCCAAACTGCTCTATCAAAAGAAAGTATCAACTCTGTTAGTTGAGGACACACATGCCAAATAAGTTTCGGAGAATGCTTCTGTGTAGATTTAATGGGGAGATATTTCGTTTTTCACCATAGGCCCGAATGCGCTCGAAATGTCCACTTCCAGACACTACAGAAAGAGGATTTCCAACCTGCTCTATGAAAGGGAATGTTCAGCTCCGTGAGTTGAATGTAGATATCACAAAGTAGTTTCTGACAGTGCTTCTGTCTAGATTTCAGATGAAGATATTCCCGTTTCCAATGAAATCGTTAGAACTATCTAGATATCCACTTACAGATTCTACAAAAAGAGTGTTTCGAAAGTGCTCTGTCAAAAGAAAGGTTCAACTCTGTTAGTTGAGGACACTCATCACGAAGAAGTTTCTGAGAATGCTTTTGTCAAGATTTTATATGAAGATATTCCCGTTTCCTATGAAATCTTCACAGTTATCCAAATATCCACTTGAAGATTCTACAAAAAGAGTGTTTCCAAACTGCTGTAGCAAAAGAAATGTTGAACTCTGTTAGTTGAGGACAAACATCACAAAGAGGTTTCTGAGAAAGCTTCTGTCAAGATTTTATATGAAGATATTACCGTTTCCAACGAAATCTTTACAGTTATCCAAATATCCACTTGCAGATTCTACAAAAAGAGTGTTTCCAAACTGCCATATCAAAAGAAATGATCAAGTCTGTTAGTGGAGTAAACTCATCCCAAATAAGTTTCTTAGAATGCTTTTGTCTAGATTTTATGGGATGATAATTCCTTTTTCACCATAGGCCTGAAAGCGCTCGAAATGTCCACTTCCAGATACTACAGAAAGACTGTTTCAAACCTACTCTATGAAAGGGAATGTTCAGCTCTGTGACTTGAATGCAGATATCACAAAGTAGTTTCTGACAGCCCTTCTGTCTAGATTTTAGATGAAGATATTCCCGTTTCCAACGAAATCATCACAGTTATCCAAATATCCACTTACAGATTCTACAAAAACAGTGTTTCCAAACTGCTGTATCCAAAGAAAGGTTCAACTCTGTTAGTTGAGGACACACATCACAAAGAAGTTTCTGAGAATGCTTCTGTCTAGATTTTATATGAAGATATTCCCGTTTCCAATGAAATCTTCACAGTTATGCAAATATCCACTTGAAGATTCTACCAAAAGAGTGTTTCCAAACTGCTGTAGCAAAAGAAATGTTGAACTCTGTTAGTTGAGGACAAACATCACAAAGAAGTTTCTGAGAATGCTTCTGTCTAGATTTTAGATGAAGATATTCCCGTTTCCAACGAAATCATCACAGTTAAACAAATATCCACTTGCAGATTCTACAAAAAGAGTGTTTCCAAACTGCTCTATCCAAAGAAAGGTTCAACTCTGTTAGTTGAGGACACACATCAGAAAGAAGTTTCTGAGAATGCTTCTGTCTAGATTTTAAATGAAGATATTCCCGTTTCCAACGAAATCCTCAGAGCTGTCCCAATATCCACTTACAGATTCTACAAAAAGAGTGTTTCCAAACTGCTGTATCAAAAGAAAGTTTCATCTCTGTTAGTTAAGGACACACATCACAAAGAAGTTTCTGAGAATGCTTCTGTCTAGATTATACATGAAGATATTCCCGTTTCCTATGAAATCTTCACAGCTTTCCAAATATCCACTTGCAGATTCTACAAAAAGAGTGTTTCCAAACTGCTGTATCAAAAGAAAGGTTCAACTCTCTTCGTTGAGGATACACATCCCAAATAAGTTTCTGAGAAATCCTCTGTCTCGTTTTTGTGGGAGGATACTTCCTTTTTCACCGTAGGCCTGAAAGAGCTCGAAATGTCCACTTGCAGATACTGCAGAAAGAGTGTTTCAAACCTGCTCTATGAAACGGAATGTTCAGCTCTGAGGCTTGAATGCAGATATCACAAAGTAGTTTCTGACAGTGCTTCTGTCTAGATTTCAGAAGAAGATATTCCCGTTTCCAATGAAATCGTTAGAACTATCTTGATATCCACATACAGATTCTACAAAAAGAGTGTTTCCAAACTGCTCTAGAAAAAGAAAGGTTCAACTCTGTTAGTTGAGGACACTCATCACAAAGAAGTTTCTGAGAATGCTTCTGTCTAGATTTTATATGAAGATATTCCCGTTTCAAACGAAATCTTCATGGTTATCCAAACATCGACTTCCAGATTATACAAAAAGATTGTTTCCAAACTGCTCTATCAAAAGAAAGGTATAATTCTGTTAGTTGAGGACACACATCCCAAATAAATTTCTGAGGATGCTTCTGTCTAGATTTTATGGGAAGATATTTCGTTTTTTACCATAGGCCCGAAAGCGCTCGAAATGTCCACTTCCAGACACTACAGAAAGAGGGTTTCAAACCTGCTATATGAAAGGGAATGTTCAGCTCTGTGACTTAAATGCAGATATCACAAAGTAGTTTCTGAAAGTGCTTCTGTCTAGATTTCAGATGAAGATATTCCCGTTTCCAATGAAATCATTAGAACTATCTAGATATCCACTTACAGATTCTACAAAAAGAGTGTTTCCAAAGTGCTCTGTCAAAAGAAAGGTTCAACTCTGTTAGTTGAGGACACTCCTCACAAAGAAGTTTCTGAGAATGCTTCTGTCTAGATTTTATATGAAGATATTCCCGTTTCCAACGAAATCTTCACAGTTATCCAAATATCCACTTGAAGATTCTACAAAAAGAGTGTTTCCAAACTGCTGTAGCAAGAGTAATTTTGCGCTCTGTTAGTTGAGGACACACATCACAAAGAAGTTTCTGAGAATGCTTCTGTCTAGGTTTTATACGAAGATATTACCGTTTCCAACGAAATCTTCACAGTTATCCAAATATCCACTTGCAGAATCTACAAAAAGAGTGTTTCCAAACTGCTATATCAAAAGAAAGGATCAACTCTGTTAGTTGAGGAAACACATCCCAAATAAGTTTCTGAGAATGCTTCTGTCTAGATTTTATGGGATGATATTTCCTTTTTCACCATAGGCCTGAAATCGCTCGAAATGTCCACTTCCAGATACTACAGAAAGACTGTTTCAAACCTACTCTATGAATGGAAATGTTCAGCTCTGTGACTTGAATGCAGATATCGCAAAGTAGTTTCAGACAGCGCTTCTGTCTAGATTTTAGATGAAGGTATTCCCGTTTCCAACGAAATCATCACAGTTATCCAAATATCCACTTACATATTCTACAAAAAGAGTGTTTCCAAACTGCTCTATCCAAAGAAAGGTTCAACTCTGTTAGTTGAGGACACACATCACAAAGAAGTTTCTGAGAATGCTTCTGTCTAGATTTTAAATGAAGATATTCCCATTTCCAATGAAATCCTCATAGCAAACCCATTATAAACTTACAGATTCTACAAAAAGAGTGATTCCAAATTGCTGTATCAAAAGAAAGGTTGAACTCTGTTAGTTCAGGACACACATCACAAAGAAGTTTCTGAGAATGCTTCTGTCTAGATTTTACATGAAGACATTCCCGTTTCCTACGAAATCTTCACAACTTTCCAAATATCCTCTTGCAGATTCTACAAAAAGAGTGTTTCCAAACTGCTGTATCAAAAGAAAGGTTCAGCTCTCTTAGTTGACGACACACATCCCAAATAAGATTCTGAGAAAGCCTCTGTCTCGTTTTTATGGGAAGATACTTCCTTTTTCACCGTAGGCCTGAAAGCGCTCGAAATGTCCACTTCCAGATACTGCAGAAAGACTGCTTCAAACCTGCTCTATGAAACGGAATGTTCAGCTCTGAGGCTTGAATGCAGATATCACAAAGTAGTTTCTGACAGTGCTTCTGTCTAGATTTGAGAAGAAAATATTCCCGTTTCCAATGAAATCGTTAGAACTATCTTGATATCCACATACAGATTCTACAAAAAGAGTTTTTCCAAACTGCTCTATAAAAAAAAGGTTCAACTCTGTTAGTTGAGGACACTCATCACAAAGAAGTTTCTGAGAATGCTTCTGTCTAGATTTTATAGGAAGATTTTCCCGTTTCCAATGAAATCTTCACAGTTATCCAAACATCGACTTGCAGATTCTACAAAAAGAGTGTTTCCAAACTGCTCTATCAAAAGAAAGTATCAACTCTGTTAGTTGAGGACACACATGCCTAATAAGTTTCGGAGAATGCTTCTGTGTAGATTTAAAGGGGAGATATTTCGTTTTTCACCATAGGCCCGAATGCGCTCGAAATGTCCACTTCCAGACACTACAGAAAGAGGGTTTCCAACCTGCTCTATGAAAGGGAATGTTCAGCTCCGTGAGTTGAATATAGATATCACAAAGTAGTTTCTGACAGTGCTTCTGTCTAGATTTCAGATGAAGATATTCCCGTTTCCAATGAAATCGTTAGAACTATCTAGATATCCACTTACAGATTCTACAAAAAGAGTGTTTCGAAAGTGCTCTGTCAAAAGAAAGGTTCAACTCTGTTAGTTGAGGACACTCATCACGAAGAAGTTTCTCAGAATGCTTTTGTCAAGATTTTATATGAAGATATTCCCGTTTCCTATGAAATCTTCACAGTTATCCAAATATCCACTTGAAGATTCTACAAAAAGAGTGTTTCCAAACTGCTGTAGCAAAAGAAATGTTGAACTCTGTTAGTTGAGGACAAACATCACAAAGAGGTTTCTGAGAGAGCTTCTGTCAAGATTTTATATGAAGATATTACCGTTTCCAACGAAATCTTTACAGTTATCCAAATATCCACTTGCAGATTCTACAAAAAGAGTGTTTCCAAACTGCCATATCAAAAGAAATGATCAAGTCTGTTAGTGGAGTAAACTCATCCCAAATAAGTTTCTTAGAATGCTTTTGTCTAGATTTTATGGGATGATATTTCCTTTTTCACCATAGGCCTGAAAGCGCTCGAAATGTCCACTTCCAGATACTACAGAAAGACTGTTTCAAACCTACTCTATGAAAGGGAATGTTCAGCTCTGTGACTTGAATGCAGATATCACAAAGTAGTTTCTGACAGCCCTTCTGTCTAGATTTTAGATGAATATATTCCCGTTTCCAACGAAATCATCACAGTTATCCAAATATCCACTTACAGATTCTACAAAAACAGTGTTTCCAAACTGCTGTATCCAAAGAAAGGTTCAACTCTGTTAGTTGAGGACACACATCACAAAGAAGTTTCTGAGAATGCTTCTGTCTAGATTTTATATGAAGATATTCCCGTTTCCAATGAAATCTTCACAGTTATGCAAATATCCACTTGAAGATTCTACCAAAAGAGTGTTTCCAAACTGCTGTAGCAAAAGAAATGTTGAACTCTGTTAGTTGAGGACAAACATCACAAAGAAGTTTCTGAGAATGCTTCTGTCTAGATTTTAGATGAAGATATTCCCGTTTCCAACGAAATCATCACAGTTAAACAAATATCCACTTGCAGATTCTACAAAAAGAGTGTTTCCAAACTGCTCTATCCAAAGAAAGGTTCAACTCTGTTAGTTGAGGACACACATCAGAAAGAAGTTTCTGAGAATGCTTCTGTCTAGATTTTAAATGAAGATATTCCCGTTTCCAACGAAATCCTCAGAGCTGTCCCAATATCCACTTACAGATTCTACAAAAAGAGTGTTTCCAAACTGCTGTATCAAAAGAAAGTTTCATCTCTGTTAGTTAAGGACACACATCACAAAGAAGTTTCTGAGAATGCTTCTGTCTAGATTTTACATGAAGATATTCCCGTTTCCTATGAAATCTTCACATCTTTCCAAATATCCACTTGCAGATTCTACAAAAAGAGTGTTTCCAAACTGCTGTATCAAAAGAAAGGTTCAACTCTCTTCGTTGAGGATACACATCCCAAATAAGTTTCTGAGAAATCCTCTGTCTCGTTTTTATGGGAAGATACTTCCTTTTTCACCGTAGGCCTGAAAGAGTTCGAAATGTCCACTTGCAGATACTGCAGAAAGAGTGTTTCAAACCTGCTCTATGAAACTGAATGTTCAGCTCTGAGGCTTGAATGCAGATATCACAAAGTAGTTTCTGACAGTGCTTCTGTCTAGATTTCAGAAGAAGATATTCCCGTTTCCAATGAAATCGTTAGAACTATCTTGATATCCACATACAGATTCTACAAAAAGAGTGTTTCCAAACTGCTCTAGAAAAAGAAAGGTTCAACTCTGTTAGTTGAGGACACTCATCACAAAGAAGTTTCTGAGAATGCTTCTGTCTAGATTTTATATGAAGATATTCCCGTTTCCAACGAAATCTTCACAGTTATCCAAACATCGACTTGCAGATTCTACAAAAAGAGTGTTTCCAAACTGCTCTATCAAAAGAAAGTTTCAACTCTGTCAGTTGAGGACACACATCCCAAATAAGTTTCTGAGAACGCTTCTGTGTAGATTTAAAGGGGAGATATTTCGTTTTTCACCATAGGCCCGAATGCGCTCGAAATGTCCACTTCCAGACACTACAGAAAGAGGGTTTCCAACCTGCTCTATGAAAGGGAATGTTCACCTCTGTGACTTGAATGCAGATATCACAAAGTAGTTTCTGACAGTGCTTCTGTCTAGAATTTAGATGAAGATATTCCCGTTTCCAACGAAATCCTCAGGACTATCTAGATATCCAATTACAGATTCCACAAAAAGAGTGTTTCCAAACTGCTCTATAAAAAGAAAGGTTCAACTCTGTAAGTTGAGGACACTCATCACAAAGAAGTTTCTGAGAATGCTTTTGTAAAGGTTTTATATGAAGATATTCCCGTTTCCTATGAAATCTTCACAGTTATCCAAATATCCACTTGAAGATTCTACCAAAAGAGTGTTTCCAAACTGCTGTAGCAAAAGAAATGTTGAACTCTGTTAGTTGAGGACAAACATCACAAAGAAGTTTCTGAGAATGCTTCTGTCAAGATTTTATATGAAGATATTACCGTTTCCAACGAAATCTTTACAGTTATCCAAATATCCACTTGCAGATTCTACAAAAAGAGTGTTTCCAAACTGCTATATCAAAAGAAATGATCAAGTCTGTTAGTGGAGTAAACTCATCCCAAATATGTTTCTTAGAATGCTTTTGTCTAGATTTTATGGGATGATATTTCCTTTTTCACCATAGGCCTGAAAGCGCTCGAAAAGTCCACTTCCAGATACTACAAAAAGACTGTTTCAAACCTACTCTATGAAAGGGAATGTTCAGCTCTGTGACTTGAATGCAGATATCACAAAGTAGTTTCTGACAGCCCTTCTGTCTAGATTTTAGATGAAGATATTCCCGTTTCCAACGAAATCATCACAGTTATCCAAATATCCACTTATAGATTCTACAAAAACAGTGTTTCCACACTGCTGTATCCAAAGAAAGGTTCAACTCTGTTAGTTGAGGACACACATCACAAAGAAGTTTCTGAGAATGCTTCTGTCTAGATTTTATATGAAGATATTCCCGTTTCCAATGAAATCTTCACAGTTATGCAAATATCCACTTGAAGATTCTACAAAAAGAGTGTTTCCAAACTGCTGTAGCAAAAGAAATGTTGAACTCTGTTAGTTGAGGACAAACATCACAAAGAAGTTTCTGAGAATGCTTCTGTCTAGATTTTAGATGGAGATATTCCCGTTTCCAACGAAATCATCACAGTTAAACAAATATCCACTTGCAGATTCTACAAAAAGAGTGTTTCCAAACTGCTCTATCCAAAGAAAGGCTCAACTCTGTTAGTTGAGGACACACATCACAAAGAAGTTTCTGAGAATGCTTCTGTCTAGATTTTAAATGAAGATATTCCCATTTCCAACGAAATCCTCAGAGCTGTCCCAATATCCACTTACAGATTCTACAAAAAGAGTGTTTCCAAACTGCTGTATCAAAAGAAATGTTCAACTCTGTTTGTGGAGGACACACATCACAAAGAAGTTTCTGAGAATGCTTCTGTCTAGATTTTACATGAAGATATTCCCGTTTCCTATGAAATCTTCACAGCTTTCCAAATATCCACTTGCAGATTCTACAAAAAGAGTGTTTCCAAACTGCTGTATCCAAAGAAAGGTTCATCTCTGTTAGTTGAGGACACACATCACAAAGAAGTTTCTGAGAATGCTTCTGTCTAGATTTTAAACGAAGATATTGCCGTTTCCAACGAAATCGTTAGGACTATCTAGATATCCAATTACACATTCCACAAAAAGAGTGTTTCCAAACTGCTCTATCAAAAGAAAGGTGCAACTCTGTTAGTTGAGGACACTCATCACAAAGACGTTTCTGAGAATGCTTCTGTCTAGATTTTATATGAAGATATTCCCGTTTCCAACGAAATCTTCATGGTTATCCAAACATCGACTTCCAGATTATACAAAAAGATTGTTTCCAAACTGCTCTATCAAAAGAAAGGTATAATTCTGTTAGTTGAGGACACACATCCCAAATAAGTTTCTGAGGATGCTTCTGTCTAGATTTTATGGGAAGATATTTCGTTTTTTACCATAGGCCCGAAAGCGCTCGAAATGTCCACTTCCAGACACTACAGAAAGAGGGTTTCAAACCTGCTATATGAAAGGGAATGTTCAGCTCTGTGACTTAAATGCAGATATCACAAAGTAGTTTCTGAAAGTGCTTCTGTCTAGATTTCAGATGAAGATATTCCCGTTTCCAATGAAATCATTAGAACTATCTAGATATCCACTTACAGATTCTACAAAAAGAGTGTTTCCAAAGTGCTCTGTCAAAAGAAAGGTTCAACTCTGTTAGTTGAGGACACTCCTCACAAAGAAGTTTCTGAGAATGCTTCTGTCTAGATTTTATATGAAGATATTCCCGTTTCCAACGAAATCTTCACAGTTATCCAAATATCCACTTGAAGATTCTACAAAAAGAGTGTTTCCAAACTGCTGTAGCAAGAGTAATTTTGCGCTCTGTTAGTTGAGGACACACATCACAAAGAAGTTTCTGAGAATGCTTCTGTCTAGGTTTTATACGAAGATATTACCGTTTCCAACGAAATCTTCACAGTTATCCAAATATCCACTTGCAGAATCTACAAAAAGAGTGTTTCCAAACTGCTATATCAAAAGAAAGGATCAACTCTGTTAGTTGAGGAAACACATCCCAAATAAGTTTCTGAGAATGCTTCTGTCTAGATTTTATGGGATGATATTTCCTTTTTCACCATAGGCCTGAAATCGCTCGAAATGTCCACTTCCAGATACTACAGAAAGACTGTTTCAAACCTACTCTATGAATGGAAATGTTCAGCTCTCTGACTTGAATGCAGATATCGCAAAGTAGTTTCAGACAGCGCTTCTGTCTAGATTTTAGATGAAGGTATTCCCGTTTCCAACGAAATCATCACAGTTATCCAAATATCCACTTACATATTCTACAAAAAGAGTGTTTCCAAACTGCTCTATCCAAAGAAAGGTTCAACTCTGTTAGTTGAGGACACACATCACAAAGAAGTTTCTGAGAATGCTTCTGTCTAGATTTTAAATGAAGATATTCCCATTTCCAATGAAATCCTCATAGCAAACCCATTATAAACTTACAGATTCTACAAAAAGAGTGATTCCAAATTGCTGTATCAAAAGAAAGGTTGAACTCTGTTAGTTCAGGACACACATCACAAAGAAGTTTCTGAGAATGCTTCTGTCTAGATTTTACATGAAGACATTCCCGTTTCCTACGAAATCTTCACAACTTTCCAAATATCCTCTTGCAGATTCTACAAAAAGAGTGTTTCCAAACTGCTGTATCAAAAGAAAGGTTCAGCTCTCTTAGTTGACGACACACATCCCAAATAAGATTCTGAGAAAGCCTCTGTCTCGTTTTTATGGGAAGATACTTCCTTTTTCACCGTAGGCCTGAAAGCGCTCGAAATGTCCACTTCCAGATACTGCAGAAAGACTGCTTCAAACCTGCTCTATGAAACGGAATGTTCAGCTCTGAGGCTTGAATGCAGATATCACAAAGTAGTTTCTGACAGTGCTTCTGTCTAGATTTTAGAAGAAGATATTCCCGTTTCCAATGAAATCGTTAGAACTATCTTGATATCCACATACAGATTCTACAAAAAGAGTTTTTCCAAACTGCCCTATAAAAAAAAAGGTTCAACTCTGTTAGTTGAGGACACTCATCACAAAGAAGTTTCTGAGAATGCTTCTGTCTAGATTTTATAGGAAGATTTTCCCGTTTCCAATGAAATCTTCACAGTTATCCAAACATCGACTTGCAGATTCTACAAAAAGAGTGTTTCCAAACTGCTCTATCAAAAGAAAGTATCAACTCTGTTAGTTGAGGACACACATGCCAAATAAGTTTCGGAGAATGCTTCTGTGTAGATTTAAAGGGGAGATATTTCGTTTTTCACCATAGGCCCGAATGCGCTCGAAATGTCCACTTCCAGACACTACAGAAAGAGGGTTTCCAACCTGCTCTATGAAAGGGAATGTTCAGCTCCATGAGTTGAATATAGATATCCCAAAGTAGTTTCTGACAGTGCTTCTGTCTAGATTTCAGATGAAGATATTCCCGTTTCCAATGAAATCGTTAGAACTATCTAGATATCCACTTACAGATTCTACAAAAAGAGTGTTTCGAAAGTGCTCTGTCAAAAGAAAGGTTCAACTCTGTTAGTTGAGGACACTCATCACGAAGAAGTTTCTCAGAATGCTTTTGTCAAGATTTTATATGAAGATATTCCCGTTTCCTATGAAATCTTCACAGTTATCCAAATATCCACTTGAAGATTCTACAAAAAGAGTGTTTCCAAACTGCTGTAGCAAAAGAAATGTTGAACTCTGTTAGTTGAGGACAAACATCACAAAGAGGTTTCTGAGAGAGCTTCTGTCAAGATTTTATATGAAGATATTACCGTTTCCAACGAAATCTTTACAGTTATCCAAATATCCACTTGCAGATTCTACAAAAAGAGTGTTTCCAAACTGCCATATCAAAAGAAATGATCAAGTCTGTTAGTGGAGTAAACTCATCCCAAATAAGTTTCTTAGAATGCTTTTGTCTAGATTTTATGGGATGATATTTCCTTTTTCACCATAGGCCTGAAAGCGCTCGAAATGTCCACTTCCAGATACTACAGAAAGACTGTTTCAAACCTACTCTATGAAAGGGAATGTTCAGCTCTGTGACTTGAATGCAGATATCACAAAGTAGTTTCTGACAGCCCTTCTGTCTAGATTTTAGATGAAGATATTCCCGTTTCCAACGAAATCATCACAGTTATCCAAATATCCACTTACAGATTCTACAAAAACAGTGTTTCCAAACTGCTGTATGCAAAGAAAGGTTCAACTCTGTTAGTTGAGGACACACATCACAAAGAAGTTTCTGAGAATGCTTCTGTCTAGATTTTATATGAAGATATTCCCGTTTCCAATGAAATCTTCACAGTTATGCAAATATCCACTTGAAGATTCTACAAAAAGAGTGTTTCCAAACTGCTGTAGCAAAAGAAATGTTGAACTCTGTTAGTTGAGGACAAACATCACAAAGAAGTTTCTGAGAATGCTTCTGTCTAGATTTTAGATGAAGATATTCCCGTTTCCAACGAAATCATCACAGTTAAACAAATATCCACTTGCAGATTCTACAAAAAGAGTGTTTCCAAACTGCTCTATCCAAAGAAAGGTTCAACTCTGTTAGTTGAGGACACACATCAGAAAGAAGTTTCTGAGAATGCTTCTGTCTAGATTTTAAATGAAGATATTCCCGTTTCCAACGAAATCCTCAGAGCTGTCCCAATATCCACTTACAGATTCTACAAAAAGAGTGTTTCCAAACTGCTGTATCAAAAGAAAGTTTCATCTCTGTTAGTTAAGGACACACATCACAAAGAAGTTTCTGAGAATGCTTCTGTCTAGATTTTACATGAAGATATTCCCGTTTCCTATGAAATCTTCACAGCTTTCCAAATATCCACTTGCAGATTCTACAAAAAGAGTGTTTCCAAACTGCTGTATCAAAAGAAAGGTTCAACTCTCTTAGTTGAGGATACACATCCCAAATAAGTTTCTGAGAAATCCTCTGTCTCGTTTTTATGGGAAGATACTTCCTTTTTCACCGTAGGCCTGAAAGAGCTCGAAATGTCCACTTGCAGATACTGCAGAAAGAGTGTTTCAAACCTGCTCTATGAAACGGAATGTTCAGCTCTGAGGCTTGAATGCAGATATCACAAAGTAGTTTCTGACAGTGCTTCTGTCTAGATTTCAGAAGAAGATATTCCCGTTTCCAATGAAATCGTTAGAACTATCTTGATATCCACATACAGATTCTACAAAAAGAGTGTTTCCAAACTGCTCTAGAAAAAGAAAGGTTCAACTCTGTTAGTTGAGGACACTCATCACAAAGAAGTTTCTGAGAATGCTTCTGTCTAGATTTTATATGAAGATATTCCCGTTTCCAACGAAATCTTCACAGTTATCCAAACATCGACTTGCAGATTCTACAAAAAGAGTGTTTCCAAACTGCTCTATCAAAAGAAAGTTTCAACTCTGTTAGTTGAGGACACACATCCCAAATAAGTTTCTGAGAACGCTTCTGTGTAGATTTAAAGGGGAGATATTTCGTTTTTCACCATAGGCCCGAATGCGCTCGAAATGTCCACTTCCAGACACTACAGAAAGAGGGTTTCCAACCTGCTCTATGAAAGGGAATGTTCACCTCTGTGACTTGAATGCAGATATCACAAAGTAGTTTCTGACAGTGCTTCTGTCTAGAATTTAGATGAAGATATTCCCGTTTCCAACGAAATCCTTAGGACTATCTAGATATCCAATTACAGATTCCACAAAAAGAGTGTTTCCAAACTGCTCTATAAAAAGAAAGGTTCAACTCTGTAAGTTGAGGACACTCATCACAAAGAAGTTTCTGAGAATGCTTTTGTAAAGGTTTTATATGAAGATATTCCCGTTTCCTATGAAATCTTCACAGTTATCCAAATATCCACTTGAAGATTCTACCAAAAGAGTGTTTCCAAACTGCTGTAGCAAAAGAAATGTTGAACTCTGTTAGTTGAGGACAAACATCACAAAGAAGTTTCTGAGAATGCTTCTGTCAAGATTTTATATGAAGATATTACCGTTTCCAACGAAATCTTTACAGTTATCCAAATATCCACTTGCAGATTCTACAAAAACAGTGTTTCCACACTGCTGTATCCAAAGAAAGGTTCAACTCTGTTAGTTGAGGACACACATCACAAAGAAGTTTCTGAGAATGCTTCTGTCTAGATTTTATATGAAGATATTCCCGTTTCCAATGAAATCTTCACAGTTAAACAAATATCCACTTGCAGATTCTACAAAAAGAGTGTTTCCAAACTGCTGTATCCAAAGAAAGGTTCATCTCTGTTAGTTGAGGACACACATCACAAAGAAGTTTCTGAGAATGCTTCTGTCTAGATTTTAAACGAAGATATTGCCGTTTCCAACGAAATCGTTAGGACTATCTAGATATCCAATTACACATTCCACAAAAAGAGTGTTTCCAAACTGCTCTATCAAAAGAAAGGTGCAACTCTGTTAGTTGAGGACACTCATCACAAAGACGTTTCTGAGAATGCTTCTGTCTAGATTTTATATGAAGATATTCCCGTTTCCAACGAAATCTTCATGGTTATCCAAACATCGACTTCCAGATTATACAAAAAGATTGTTTCCAAATTGCTCTATCAAAAGAAAGGTATAATTCTGTTAGTTGAGGACACACATCCCAAATAAGTTTCTGAGGATGCTTCTGTCTAGATTTTATGGGAAGATATTTCGTTTTTTACCATAGGCCCGAAAGCGCTCGAAATGTCCACTTCCAGACACTACAGAAAGAGGGTTTCAAACCTGCTATATGAAAGGGAATGTTCAGCTCTGTGACTTAAATGCAGATATCACAAAGTAGTTTCTGAAAGTGCTTCTGTCTAGATTTCAGATGAAGATATTCCCGTTTCCAATGAAATCATTAGAACTATCTAGATATCCACTTACAGATTCTACAAAAAGAGTGTTTCCAAAGTGCTCTGTCAAAAGAAAGGTTCAACTCTGTTAGTTGAGGACACTCCTCACAAAGAAGTTTCTGAGAATGCTTCTGTCTAGATTTTATATGAAGATATTCCCGTTTCCAACGAAATCTTCACAGTTATCCAAATATCCACTTGAAGATTCTACAAAAAGAGTGTTTCCAAACTGCTGTAGCAAGAGTAATTTTGCGCTCTGTTAGTTGAGGACACACATCACAAAGAAGTTTCTGAGAATGCTTCTGTCTAGGTTTTATACGAAGATATTACCGTTTCCAACGAAATCTTCACAGTTATCCAAATATCCACTTGCAGAATCTACAAAAAGAGTGTTTCCAAACTGCTATATCAAAAGAAAGGATCAACTCTGTTAGTTGAGGAAACACATCCCAAATAAGTTTCTGAGAATGCTTCTGTCTAGATTTTATGGGATGATATTTCCTTTTTCACCATAGGCCTGAAATCGCTCGAAATGTCCACTTCCAGATACTACAGAAAGACTGTTTCAAACCTACTCTATGAATGGAAATGTTCAGCTCTGTGACTTGAATGCAGATATCGCAAAGTAGTTTCAGACAGTGCTTCTGTCTAGATTTTAGATGAAGGTATTCCCGTTTCCAACGAAATCATCACAGTTATCCAAATATCCACTTACATATTCTACAAAAAGAGTGTTTCCAAACTGCTCTATCCAAAGAAAGGTTCAACTCTGTTAGTTGAGGACACACATCACAAAGAAGTTTCTGAGAATGCTTCTGTCTAGATTTTAAATGAAGATATTCCCATTTCCAATGAAATCCTCATAGCAAACCCATTATAAACTTACAGATTCTACAAAAAGAGTGATTCCAAATTGCTGTATCAAAAGAAAGGTTGAACTCTGTTAGTTCAGGACACACATCACAAAGAAGTTTCTGAGAATGCTTCTGTCTAGATTTTACATGAAGACATTCCCGTTTCCTACGAAATCTTCACAACTTTCCAAATATCCTCTTGCAGATTCTACAAAAAGAGTGTTTCCAAACTGCTGTATCAAAAGAAAGGTTCAGCTCTCTTAGTTGACGACACACATCCCAAATAAGATTCTGAGAAAGCCTCTGTCTCGTTTTTATGGGAAGATACTTCCTTTTTCACCGTAGGCCTGAAAGCGCTCGAAATGTCCACTTCCAGATACTGCAGAAAGACTGCTTCAAACCTGCTCTATGAAACGGAATGTTCAGCTCTGAGGCTTGAATGCAGATATCACAAAGTAGTTTCTGACAGTGCTTCTGTCTAGATTTTAGAAGAAGATATTCCCGATTCCAATGAAATCGTTAGAACTATCTTGATATCCACATACAGATTCTACAAAAAGAGTTTTTCCAAACTGCTCTATAAAAAAAAAGGTTCAACTCTGTTAGTTGAGGACACTCATCACAAAGAAGTTTCTGAGAATGCTTCTGTCTAGATTTTATAGGAAGATTTTCCCGTTTCCAATGAAATCTTCACAGTTATCCAAACATCGACTTGCAGATTCTACAAAAAGAGTGTTTCCAAACTGCTCTATCAAAAGAAAGTATCAACTCTGTTAGTTGAGGACACACATGCCAAATAAGTTTCGGAGAATGCTTCTGTGTAGATTTAATGGGGAGATATTTCGTTTTTCACCATAGGCCCGAATGCGCTCGAAATGTCCACTTCCAGACACTACAGAAAGAGGGTTTCCAACCTGCTCTATGAAAGGGAATGTTCAGCTCCGTGAGTTGAATGTAGATATCACAAAGTAGTTTCTGACAGTGCTTCTGTCTAGATTTCAGATGAAGATATTCCCGTTTCCAATGAAATCGTTAGAACTATCTAGATATCCACTTACAGATTCTACAAAAAGAGTGTTTCGAAAGTGCTCTGTCAAAAGAAAGGTTCAACTCTGTTAGTTGAGGACACTCATCACGAAGAAGTTTCTGAGAATGCTTTTGTCAAGATTTTATATGAAGATATTCCCGTTTCCTATGAAATCTTCACAGTTATCCAAATATCCACTTGAAGATTCTACAAAAAGAGTGTTTCCAAACTGCTGTAGCAAAAGAAATGTTGAACTCTGTTAGTTGAGGACAAACATCACAAAGAGGTTTCTGAGAAAGCTTCTGTCAAGATTTTATATGAAGATATTACCGTTTCCAACGAAATCTTTACAGTTATCCAAATATCCACTTGCAGATTCTACAAAAAGAGTGTTTCCAAACTGCCATATCAAAAGAAATGATCAAGTCTGTTAGTGGAGTAAACTCATCCCAAATAAGTTTCTTAGAATGCTTTTGTCTAGATTTTATGGGATGATAATTCCTTTTTCACCATAGGCCTGAAAGCGCTCGAAATGTCCACTTCCAGATACTACAGAAAGACTGTTTCAAACCTACTCTATGAAAGGGAATGTTCAGCTCTGTGACTTGAATGCAGATATCACAAAGTAGTTTCTGACAGCCCTTCTGTCTAGATTTTAGATGAATATATTCCCGTTTCCAACGAAATCATCACAGTTATCCAAATATCCACTTACAGATTCTACAAAAACAGTGTTTCCAAACTGCTGTATCCAAAGAAAGGTTCAACTCTGTTAGTTGAGGACACACATCACAAAGAAGTTTCTGAGAATGCTTCTGTCTAGATTTTATATGAAGATATTCCCGTTTCCAATGAAATCTTCACAGTTATGCAAATATCCACTTGAAGATTCTACCAAAAGAGTGTTTCCAAACTGCTGTAGCAAAAGAAATGTTGAACTCTGTTAGTTGAGGACAAACATCACAAAGAAGTTTCTGAGAATGCTTCTGTCTAGATTTTAGATGAAGATATTCCCGTTTCCAACCAAATCATCACAGTTAAACAAATATCCACTTGCAGATTCTACAAAAAGAGTGTTTCCAAACTGCTCTATCCAAAGAAAGGTTCAACTCTGTTAGTTGAGGACACACATCAGAAAGAAGTTTCTGAGAATGCTTCTGTCTAGATTTTAAATGAAGATATTCCCGTTTCCAACGAAATCCTCAGAGCTGTCCCAATATCCACTTACAGATTCTACAAAAAGAGTGTTTCCAAACTGCTGTATCAAAAGAAAGTTTCATCTCTGTTAGTTAAGGACACACATCACAAAGAAGTTTCTGAGAATGCTTCTGTCTAGATTATACATGAAGATATTCCCGTTTCCTATGAAATCTTCACAGCTTTCCAAATATCCACTTGCAGATTCTACAAAAAGAGTGTTTCCAAACTGCTGTATCAAAAGAAAGGTTCAACTCTCTTCGTTGAGGATACACATCCCAAATAAGTTTCTGAGAAATCCTCTGTCTCGTTTTTGTGGGAAGATACTTCCTTTTTCACCGTAGGCCTGAAAGAGCTCGAAATGTCCACTTGCAGATACTGCAGAAAGAGTGTTTCAAACCTGCTCTATGAAACGGAATGTTCAGCTCTGAGGCTTGAATGCAGATATCACAAAGTAGTTTCTGACAGTGCTTCTGTCTAGATTTCAGAAGAAGATATTCCCGTTTCCAATGAAATCGTTAGAACTATCTTGATATCCACATACAGATTCTACAAAAAGAGTGTTTCCAAACTGCTCTAGAAAAAGAAAGGTTCAACTCTGTTAGTTGAGGACACTCATCACAAAGAAGTTTCTGAGAATGCTTCTGTCTAGATTTTATATGAAGATATTCCCGTTTCCAATGAAATCTTCACAGTTATGCAAATATCCACTTGAAGATTCTACAAAAAGAGTGTTTCCAAACTGCTGTAGCAAAGGAAATGTTGAACTCTGTTAGTTGAGGACAAACATCACAAAGAAGTTTCTGAGAATGCTTCTGTCTAGATTTTAGATGAAGATATTCCCGTTTCCAACAAAATCATCACAGTTAAACAAATATCCACTTACAGATTCTACAAAAAGAGTGTTTCCAAACTGCTCTATCCAAAGAAAGGTTCAACTCTGTTAGTTGAGGACACACATCAGAAAGAAGTTTCTGAGAATGCTTCTGTCTAGATTTTACATGAAGATATTCCCGTTTCCTATGAAATCTTCACATCTTTCCAAATATCCACTTGCAGATTCTACAAAAAGAGTGTTTCCAAACTGCTGTATCAAAAGAAAGGTTCAACTCTCTTAGTTGAGGACACACATCCCAAATAAGTTTCTGAGAAATCCTCTGTCTCGTTTTTATGGGAAGATACTTCCTTTTTCACCGTAGGCCTGAAAGCGCTCGAAATGTCCACTTGCAGATACTGCAGAAAGAGTGTTTCAAACCTGCTCTATGAAACGGAATGTTCAGCTCTGAGGCTTGAATGCAGATATCACAAAGTAGTTTTTGACAGTGCTCCTGTCTAGATTTTAGAAGATATTCAGGTTTCCAATGAAATCGTTAGAACTATCTTGATATCCACATACAGATTCTACAAAAAGAGTTTTTCCAAGCTGCTCTATAAAAAAAAAGGTTCAACTCTGTTAGTTGAGGTCACTCATCACAAAGAAGTTTCTGAGAATGCTTCTGTCTAGATTTTACATGAAGATTTTCCCGTTTCCAATGAAATCTTCACAGTTATCCAAACATCGACTTGCAGATTCTACAAAAAGAGTGTTTCCAAACTGCTCTATCAAAAGAAAGTATCAACTCTGTTAGTTGAGGACACACATGCCAAATAAGTTTCGGAGAATGCTTCTGTGTAGATTTAAAGGGGAGATATTTCGTTTTTCACCATAGGCCCGAATGCGCTCGAAATGTCCACTTCCAGACACTACAGAAAGAGGGTTTCCAACCTGCTCTATGAAAGGGAATGTTCAGCTCCGTGAGTTGAATATAGATATCACAAAGTAGTTTCTGACAGTGCTTCTGTCTAGATTTCAGATGAAGATATTCCCGTTTCCAATGAAATCGTTAGAACTATCTAGATATCCACTTACAGATTCTACAAAAAGAGTGTTTCGAAAGTGCTCTGTCAAAAGAAAGGTTCAACTCTGTTAGTTGAGGACACTCATCACGAAGAAGTTTCTGAGAATGCTTTTGTCAAGATTTTATATGAAGATATTCCCGTTTCCTATGAAATCTTCACAGTTATCCAAATATCCACTTGAAGATTCTACAAAAAGAGTGTTTCCAAACTGCTGTAGCAAAAGAAATGTTGAACTCTGTTAGTTGAGGACAAACATCACAAAGAGGTTTCTGAGAGAGCTTCTGTCAAGATTTTATATGAAGATATTACCGTTTCCAACGAAATCTTTACAGTTATCCAAATATCCACTTGCAGATTCTACAAAAAGAGTGTTTCCAAACTGCCATATCAAAAGAAATGATCAAGTCTGTTAGTGGAGTAAACTCATCCCAAATAAGTTTCTTAGAATGCTTTTGTCTAGATTTTATGGGATGATATTTCCTTTTTCACCATAGGCCTGAAAGCGCTCGAAATGTCCACTTCCAGATACTACAGAAAGACTGTTTCAAACCTACTCTATGAAAGGGAATGTTCAGCTCTGTGACTTGAATGCAGATATCACAAAGTAGTTTCTGACAGCCCTTCTGTCTAGATTTTAGATGAATATATTCCCGTTTCCAACGAAATCATCACAGTTATCCAAATATCCACTTACAGATTCTACAAAAACAGTGTTTCCAAACTGCTGTATCCAAAGAAAGGTTCAACTCTGTTAGTTGAGGACACACATCACAAAGAAGTTTCTGAGAATGCTTCTGTCTAGATTTTATATGAAGATATTCCCGTTTCCAATGAAATCTTCACAGTTATGCAAATATCCACTTGAAGATTCTACCAAAAGAGTGTTTCCAAACTGCTGTAGCAAAAGAAATGTTGAACTCTGTTAGTTGAGGACAAACATCACAAAGAAGTTTCTGAGAATGCTTCTGTCTAGATTTTAGATGAAGATATTCCCGTTTCCAACGAAATCATCACAGTTAAACAAATATCCACTTGCAGATTCTACAAAAAGAGTGTTTCCAAACTGCTCTATCCAAAGAAAGGTTCAACTCTGTTAGTTGAGGACACACATCAGAAAGAAGTTTCTGAGAATGCTTCTGTCTAGATTTTAAATGAAGATATTCCCGTTTCCAACGAAATCCTCAGAGCTGTCCCAATATCCACTTACAGATTCTACAAAAAGAGTGTTTCCAAACTGCTGTATCAAAAGAAAGTTTCATCTCTGTTAGTTAAGGACACACATCACAAAGAAGTTTCTGAGAATGCTTCTGTCTAGATTATACATGAAGATATTCCCGTTTCCTATGAAATCTTCACAGCTTTCCAAATATCCACTTGCAGATTCTACAAAAAGAGTGTTTCCAAACTGCTGTATCAAAAGAAAGGTTCAACTCTCTTCGTTGAGGATACACATCCCAAATAAGTTTCTGAGAAATCCTCTGTCTCGTTTTTGTGGGAAGATACTTCCTTTTTCACCGTAGGCCTGAAAGAGCTCGAAATGTCCACTTGCAGATACTGCAGAAAGAGTGTTTCAAACCTGCTCTATGAAACGGAATGTTCAGCTCTGAGGCTTGAATGCAGATATCACAAAGTAGTTTCTGACAGTGCTTCTGTCTAGATTTCAGAAGAAGATATTCCCGTTTCCAATGAAATCGTTAGAACTATCTTGATATCCACATACAGATTCTACAAAAAGAGTGTTTCCAAACTGCTCTAGAAAAAGAAAGGTTCAACTCTGTTAGTTGAGGACACTCATCACAAAGAAGTTTCTGAGAATGCTTCTGTCTAGATTTTATATGAAGATATTCCCGTTTCCAATGAAATCTTCACAGTTATGCAAATATCCACTTGATGATTCTACAAAAAGAGTGTTTCCAAACTGCTGTAGCAAAGGAAATGTTGAACTCTGTTAGTTGAGGACAAACATCACAAAGAAGTTTCTGAGAATGCTTCTGTCTAGATTTTAGATGAAGATATTCCCGTTTCCAACAAAATCATCACAGTTAAACAAATATCCACTTACAGATTCTACAAAAAGAGTGTTTCCAAACTGCTCTATCCAAAGAAAGGTTCAACTCTGTTAGTTGAGGACACACATCAGAAAGAAGTTTCTGAGAATGCTTCTGTCTAGATTTTACATGAAGATATTCCCGTTTCCTATGAAATCTTCACATCTTTCCAAATATCCACTTGCAGATTCTACAAAAAGAGTGTTTCCAAACTGCTGTATCAAAAGAAAGGTTCAACTCTCTTAGTTGAGGACACACATCCCAAATAAGTTTCTGAGAAATCCTCTGTCTCGTTTTTATGGGAAGATACTTCCTTTTTCACCGTAGGCCTGAAAGCGCTCGAAATGTCCACTTGCAGATACTGCAGAAAGAGTGTTTCAAACCTGCTCTATGAAACGGAATGTTCAGCTCTGAGGCTTGAATGCAGATATCACAAAGTAGTTTTTGACAGTGCTTCTGTCTAGATTTTAGAAGATATTCAGGTTTCCAATGAAATCGTTAGAACTATCTTGATATCCACATACAGATTCTACAAAAAGAGTTTTTCCAAGCTGCTCTATATAAAAAAAGGTTCAACTCTGTTAGTTGAGGTCACTCATCACAAAGAAGTTTCTGAGAATGCTTCTGTCTAGATTTTACATGAAGATTTTCCCGTTTCCAATGAAATCTTCACAGTTATCCAAACATCGACTTGCAGATTCTACAAAAAGAGTGTTTCCAAACTGCTCTATCAAAAGAAAGTATCAACTCTGTTAGTTGAGGACACACATGCCAAATAAGTTTCGGAGAATGCTTCTGTGTAGATTTAAAGGGGAGATATTTCGTTTTTCACCATAGGCCCGAATGCGCTCGAAATGTCCACTTCCAGACACTACAGAAAGAGGGTTTCCAACCTGCTCTATGAAAGGGAATGTTCAGCTCCGTGAGTTGAATATAGATATCACAAAGTAGTTTCTGACAGTGCTTCTGTCTAGATTTCAGATGAAGATATTCCCGTTTCCAATGAAATCGTTAGAACTATCTAGATATCCACTTACAGATTCTACAAAAAGAGTGTTTCGAAAGTGCTCTGTCAAAAGAAAGGTTCAACTCTGTAAGTTGAGGACACTCATCACGAAGAAGTTTCTGAGAATGCTTTTGTCATGATTTTATATGAAGATATTCCCGTTTCCTATGAAATCTTCACAGTTATCCAAATATCCACTTGAAGATTCTACAAAAAGATTGTTTCCAAACTGCTGTAGCAAAAGAAATGTTGAACTCTGTTAGTTGAGGACAAACATCACAAAGAGGTTTCTGAGAGAGCTTCTGTCAAGATTTTATATGAAGATATTACCGTTTCCAACGAAATCTTTACAGTTATCCAAATATCCACTTGCAGATTCTACAAAAAGAGTGTTTCCAAACTGCCATATCAAAAGAAATGATCAAGTCTGTTAGTGGAGTAAACTCATCCCAAATAAGTTTCTTAGAATGCTTTTGTCTAGATTTTATGGGATGATATTTCCTTTTTCACCATAGGCCTGAAAGCGCTCGAAAAGTCCACTTCCAGATACTACAGAAAGACTGTTTCAAACCTACTCTATGAAAGGGAATGTTCAGCTCTGTGACTTGAATGCAGATATCACAAAGTAGTTTCTGACAGCCCTTCTGTCTAGATTTTAGATGAATATATTCCCGTTTCCAACGAAATCATCACAGTTATCCAAATATCCACTTACAGATTCTACAAAAACAGTGTTTCCAAACTGCTGTATCCAAAGAAAGGTTCAACTCTGTTAGTTGAGGACACACATCACAAAGAAGTTTCTGAGAATGCTTCTGTCTAGATTTTATATGAAGATATTCCCGTTTCCAATGAAATCTTCACAGTTATGCAAATATCCACTTGAAGATTCTACCAAAAGAGTGTTTCCAAACTGCTGTAGCAAAAGAAATGTTGAACTCTGTTAGTTGAGGACAAACATCACAAAGAAGTTTCTGAGAATGCTTCTGTCTAGATTTTAGATGAAGATATTCCCGTTTCCAACGAAATCATCACAGTTAAACAAATATCCACTTGCAGATTCTACAAAAAGAGTGTTTCCAAACTGCTCTATCCAAAGAAAGGTTCAACTCTGTTAGTTGAGGACACACATCAGAAAGAAGTTTCTGAGAATGCTTCTGTCTAGATTTTAAATGAAGATATTCCCGTTTCCAACGAAATCCTCAGAGCTGTCCCAATATCCACTTACAGATTCTACAAAAAGAGTGTTTCCAAACTGCTGTATCAAAAGAAAGTTTCATCTCTGTTAGTTAAGGACACACATCACAAAGAAGTTTCTGAGAATGCTTCTGTCTAGATTATACATGAAGATATTCCCGTTTCCTATGAAATCTTCACAGCTTTCCAAATATCCACTTGCAGATTCTACAAAAAGAGTGTTTCCAAACTGCTGTATCAAAAGAAAGGTTCAACTCTCTTCGTTGAGGATACACATCCCAAATAAGTTTCTGAGAAATCCTCTGTCTCGTTTTTGTGGGAAGATACTTCCTTTTTCACCGTAGGCCTGAAAGAGCTCGAAATGTCCACTTGCAGATACTGCAGAAAGAGTGTTTCAAACCTGCTCTATGAAACGGAATGTTCAGCTCTGAGGCTTGAATGCAGATATCACAAAGTAGTTTCTGACAGTGCTTCTGTCTAGATTTCAGAAGAAGATATTCCCGTTTCCAATGAAATCGTTAGAACTATCTTGATATCCACATACAGATTCTACAAAAAGAGTGTTTCCAAACTGCTCTAGAAAAAGAAAGGTTCAACTCTGTTAGTTGAGGACACTCATCACAAAGAAGTTTCTGAGAATGCTTCTGTCTAGATTTTATATGAAGATATTCCCGTTTCCAATGAAATCTTCACAGTTATGCAAATATCCACTTGATGATTCTACAAAAAGAGTGTTTCCAAACTGCTGTAGCAAAGGAAATGTTGAACTCTGTTAGTTGAGGACAAACATCACAAAGAAGTTTCTGAGAATGCTTCTGTCTAGATTTTAGATGAAGATATTCCCGTTTCCAACAAAATCATCACAGTTAAACAAATATCCACTTACAGATTCTACAAAAAGAGTGTTTCCAAACTGCTGTATCCAAAGAAAGGTTCATCTCTGTTAGTTGAGGACACACATCACAAAGAAGTTTCTGAGAATGCTTCTGTCTAGATTTTAAACGAAGATATTGCCGTTTCCAACGAAATCGTTAGGACTATCTAGATATCCAATTACACATTCCACAAAAAGAGTGTTTCCAAACTGCTCTATCAAAAGAAAGGTGCAACTCTGTTAGTTGAGGACACTCATCACAAAGACGTTTCTGAGAATGCTTCTGTCTAGATTTTATATGAAGATATTCCCGTTTCCAACGAAATCTTCATGGTTATCCAAACATCGACTTCCAGATTATACAAAAAGATTGTTTCCAAACTGCTCTACCAAAAGAAAGGTATAATTCTGTTAGTTGAGGACACACATCCCAAATAAGTTTCTGAGGATGCTTCTGTCTAGATTTTATGGGAAGATATTTCGTTTTTTACCATAGGCCCGAAAGCGCTCGAAATGTCCACTTCCAGACACTACAGAAAGAGGGTTTCAAACCTGCTATATGAAAGGGAATGTTCAGCTCTGTGACTTAAATGCAGATATCACAAAGTAGTTTCTGAAAGTGCTTCTGTCTAGATTTCAGATGAAGATATTCCCGTTTCCAATGAAATCATTAGAACTATCTAGATATCCACTTACAGATTCTACAAAAAGAGTGTTTCCAAAGTGCTCTCTCAAAAGAAAGGTTCAACTCTGTTAGTTGAGGACACTCCTCACAAAGAAGTTTCTGAGAATGCTTCTGTCTAGATTTTATATGAAGATATTCCCGTTTCCAACGAAATCTTCACAGTTATCCAAATATCCACTTGAAGATTCTACAAAAAGAGTGTTTCCAAACTGCTGTAGCAAGAGTAATTTTGCGCTCTGTTAGTTGAGGACACACATCACAAAGAAGTTTCTGAGAATGCTTCTGTCTAGGTTTTATACGAAGATATTACCGTTTCCAACGAAATCTTCACAGTTATCCAAATATCCACTTGCAGAATCTACAAAAAGAGTGTTTCCAAACTGCTATATCAAAAGAAAGGATCAACTCTGTTAGTTGAGGAAACACATCCCAAATAAGTTTCTGAGAATGCTTCTGTCTAGATTTTATGGGATGATATTTCCTTTTTCACCATAGGCCTGAAATCGCTCGAAATGTCCACTTCCAGATACTACAGAAAGACTGTTTCAAACCTACTCTATGAATGGAAATGTTCAGCTCTGTGACTTGAATGCAGATATCGCAAAGTAGTTTCAGACAGTGCTTCTGTCTAGATTTTAGATGAAGGTATTCCCGTTTCCAACGAAATCATCACAGTTATCCAAATATCCACTTACATATTCTACAAAAAGAGTGTTTCCAAACTGCTCTATCCAAAGAAAGGTTCAACTCTGTTAGTTGAGGACACACATCACAAAGAAGTTTCTGAGAATGCTTCTGTCTAGATTTTAAATGAAGATATTCCCATTTCCAATGAAATCCTCATAGCAAACCCATTATAAACTTACAGATTCTACAAAAAGAGTGATTCCAAATTGCTGTATCAAAAGAAAGGTTGAACTCTGTTAGTTCAGGACACACATCACAAAGAAGTTTCTGAGAATGCTTCTGTCTAGATTTTACATGAAGACATTCCCGTTTCCTACGAAATCTTCACAACTTTCCAAATATCCTCTTGCAGATTCTACAAAAAGAGTGTTTCCAAACTGCTGTATCAAAAGAAAGGTTCAGCTCTCTTAGTTGACGACACACATCCCAAATAAGATTCTGAGAAAGCCTCTGTCTCGTTTTTATGGGAAGATACTTCCTTTTTCACCGTAGGCCTGAAAGCGCTCGAAATGTCCACTTCCAGATACTGCAGAGAGAGTTTTTCAAACCTGCTCTATGAAACGGAATGTTCAGCTCTGAGGCTTGAATGCAGATATCACAAAGTAGTTTCTGACAGTGTTTCTGTCTAGATTTTAGAAGAAGATATTCCCGTTTCCAATGAAATCGTTAGAACTATCTTGATATCCACATACAGATTCTACAAAAAGAGTTTTTCCAAACTGCTCTATAAAAAAAGAGGTTCAACTCTGTTAGTTGAGGTCACTCATCACAAAAAGTTTCTGAGAATGCTTCTGTCTAGATTTTATATGAAGATTTTCCCGTTTCCAATGAAATCTTCACAGTTATCCAAACATCGACTTGCAGATTCTACAAAAAGAGTGTTTCCAAACTGCTCTATCAAAAGAAAGTATCAACTCTGTTAGTTGAGGACACACATGCCAAATAAGTTTCGGAGAATGCTTCTGTGTAGATTTAAAGGGGAGATATTTCGTTTTTCACCATAGGCCCGAATGCGCTCGAAATGTCCACTTCCAGATACTACAGAAAGACTGTTTCAAACCTACTCTATGAAAGGGAATGTTCAGCTCTGTGACTTGAATGCAGATATCACAAAGTAGTTTCTGACAGCCCTTCTGTCTAGATTTTAGATGAATATATTCCCGTTTCCAACGAAATCATCACAGTTATCCAAATATCCACTTACAGATTCTACAAAAACAGTGTTTCCAAACTGCTGTATCCAAAGAAAGGTTCAACTCTGTTAGTTGAGGACACACATCACAAAGAAGTTTCTGAGAATGCTTCTGTCTAGATTTTATATGAAGATATTCCCGTTTCCAATGAAATCTTCACAGTTATGCAAATATCCACTTGAAGATTCTACCAAAAGAGTGTTTCCAAACTGCTGTAGCAAAAGAAATGTTGAACTCTGTTAGTTGAGGACAAACATCACAAAGAAGTTTCTGAGAATGCTTCTGTCTAGATTTTAGATGAAGATATTCCCGTTTCCAACGAAATCATCACAGTTAAACAAATATCCACTTGCAGATTCTACAAAAAGAGTGTTTCCAAACTGCTCTATCCAAAGAAAGGTTCAACTCTGTTAGTTGAGGACACACATCAGAAAGAAGTTTCTGAGAATGCTTCTGTCTAGATTTTAAATGAAGATATTCCCGTTTCCAACGAAATCCTCAGAGCTGTCCCAATATCCACTTACAGATTCTACAAAAAGAGTGTTTCCAAACTGCTGTATCAAAAGAAAGTTTCATCTCTGTTAGTTAAGGACACACATCACAAAGAAGTTTCTGAGAATGCTTCTGTCTAGATTATACATGAAGATATTCCCGTTTCCTATGAAATCTTCACAGCTTTCCAAATATCCACTTGCAGATTCTACAAAAAGAGTGTTTCCAAACTGCTGTATCAAAAGAAAGGTTCAACTCTCTTCGTTGAGGATACACATCCCAAATAAGTTTCTGAGAAATCCTCTGTCTCGTTTTTGTGGGAAGATACTTCCTTTTTCACCGTAGGCCTGAAAGAGCTCGAAATGTCCACTTGCAGATACTGCAGAAAGAGTGTTTCAAACCTGCTCTATGAAACGGAATGTTCAGCTCTGAGGCTTGAATGCAGATATCACAAAGTAGTTTCTGACAGTGCTTCTGTCTAGATTTCAGAAGAAGATATTCCCGTTTCCAATGAAATCGTTAGAACTATCTTGATATCCACATACAGATTCTACAAAAAGAGTGTTTCCAAACTGCTCTAGAAAAAGAAAGGTTCAACTCTGTTAGTTGAGGACACTCATCACAAAGAAGTTTCTGAGAATGCTTCTGTCTAGATTTTATATGAAGATATTCCCGTTTCCAATGAAATCTTCACAGTTATGCAAATATCCACTTGAAGATTCTACAAAAAGAGTGTTTCCAAACTGCTGTAGCAAAGGAAATGTTGAACTCTGTTAGTTGAGGACAAACATCACAAAGAAGTTTCTGAGAATGCTTCTGTCTAGATTTTAGATGAAGATATTCCCGTTTCCAACAAAATCATCACAGTTAAACAAATATCCACTTACAGATTCTACAAAAAGAGTGTTTCCAAACTGCTCTATCCAAAGAAAGGTTCAACTCTGTAAGTTGAGGACACTCATCACAAAGAAGTTTCTGAGAATGCTTTTGTAAAGGTTTTATATGAAGATATTTCCGTTTCCTATGAAATCTTCACAGTTATCCAAATATCCACTTGAAGATTCTACAAAAAGAGTGTTTCCAAACTGCTGTAGCAAGAGTAATTTTGCGCTCTGTTAGTTGAGGACACACATCACAAAGAAGTTTCTGAGAATGCTTCTGTCTAGGTTTTATAGGAAGATTTTCCCGTTTCCAATGAAATCTTCACAGTTATCCAAACATCGACTTGCAGATTCTACAAAAAGAGTGTTTCCAAACTGCTCTATCAAAAGAAAGTATCAACTCTGTTAGTTGAGGACACACATGCCAAATAAGTTTCGGAGAATGCTTCTGTGTAGATTTAATGGGGAGATATTTCGTTTTTCACCATAGGCCCGAATGCGCTCGAAATGTCCACTTCCAGACACTACAGAAAGAGGGTTTCCAACCTGCTCTATGAAAGGGAATGTTCAGCTCCGTGAGTTGAATATAGATATCACAAAGTAGTTTCTGACAGTGCTTCTGTCTAGATTTCAGATGAAGATATTCCCGTTTCCAATGAAATCGTTAGAACTATCTAGATATCCACTTACAGATTCTACAAAAAGAGTGTTTCGAAAGTGCTCTGTCAAAAGAAAGGTTCAACTCTGTTAGTTGAGGACACTCATCACGAAGAAGTTTCTGAGAATGCTTTTGTCAAGATTTTATATGAAGGTATTCCCGTTTCCAACGAAATCTTCACAGTTATCCAAATATCCACTTGAAGATTCTACAAAAAGAGTGTTTCCAAACTGCTGTAGCAAAAGAAATGTTGAACTCTGTTAGTTGAGGACAAACATCACAAAGAGGTTTCTGAGAGAGCTTCTGTCAAGATTTTATATGAAGATATTACCGTTTCCAACGAAATCTTTACAGTTATCCAAATATCCACTTGCAGATTCTACAAAAAGAGTGTTTCCAAACTGCCATATCAAAAGAAATGATCAAGTCTGTTAGTGGAGTAAACTCATCCCAAATAAGTTTCTTAGAATGCTTTTGTCTAGATTTTATGGGATGATATTTCCTTTTTCACCATAGGCCTGAAAGCGCTCGAAATGTCCACTTCCAGATACTACAGAAAGACTGTTTCAAACCTACTCTATGAAAGGGAATGTTCAGCTCTGTGACTTGAATGCAGATATCACAAAGTAGTTTCTGACAGCCCTTCTGTCTAGATTTTAGATGAAGATATTCCCGTTTCCAACGAAATCATCACAGTTATCCAAATATCCACTTACAGATTCTACAAAAACAGTGTTTCCAAACTGCTGTATCCAAAGAAAGGTTCAACTCTGTTAGTTGAGGACACACATCACAAAGAAGTTTCTGAGAATGCTTCTGTCTAGATTTTATATGAAGATATTCCCGTTTCCAATGAAATCTTCACAGTTATGCAAATATCCACTTGAAGATTCTACAAAAAGAGTGTTTCCAAACTGCTGTAGCAAAAGAAATGTTGAACTCTGTTAGTTGAGGACAAACATCACAAAGAAGTTTCTGAGAATGCTTCTGTCTAGATTTTAGATGAAGATATTCCCGTTTCCAACGAAATCATCACAGTTAAACAAATATCCACTTGCAGATTCTACAAAAAGAGTGTTTCCAAACTGCTCTATCCAAAGAAAGGTTCAACTCTGTTAATTGAGGACACACATCTGAAAGAAGTTTCTGAGAATGCTTCTGTCTAGATTTTAAATGAAGATATTCCCGTTTCCAACGAAATCCTCAGAGCTGTCCCAATATCCACTTACAGATTCTACAAAAAGAGTGTTTCCAAACTGCTGTATCAAAAGAAAGTTTCATCTCTGTTAGTTAAGGACACACATCACAAAGAAGTTTCTGAGAATGCTTCTGTCTAGATTTTACATGAAGATATTCCCGTTTCCTATGAAATCTTCACAGCTTTCCAAATATCCACTTGCAGATTCTACAAAAAGAGTGTTTCCAAACTGCTGTATCAAAAGAAAGGTTCAACTCTCTTCGTTGAGGATACACATCCCAAATAAGTTTCTGAGAAATCCTCTGTCTCGTTTTTATGGGAAGATACTTCCTTTTTCACCGTAGGCCTGAAAGAGCTCAAAATGTCCACTTGCAGATACTGCAGAAAGAGTGTTTCAAACCTGCTCTATGAAACGGAATGTTCAGCTCTGAGGCTTGAATGCAGATATCACAAAGTAGTTTCTGACAGTGCTTCTGTCTAGATTTCAGAAGAAGATATTCCCGTTTCCAATGAAATCGTTAGAACTATCTTGATATCCACATACAGATTCTACAAAAAGAGTGTTTCCAAACTGCTCTAGAAAAAGAAAGGTTCAACTCTGTTAGTTGAGGACACTCATCACAAAGAAGTTTCTGAGAATGCTTCTGTCTAGATTTTATATGAAGATATTCCCGTTTCCAACGAAATCTTCACAGTTATCCAAACATCGACTTGCAGATTCTACAAAAAGAGTGTTTCCAAACTGCTCTATCAAAAGAAAGTTTCAACTCTGTTAGTTGAGGACACACATCCCAAATAAGTTTCTGAGAACGCTTCTGTGTAGATTTAAAGGGGAGATATTTCGTTTTTCACCATAGGCCCGAATGCGCTAGAAATGTCCACTTCCAGACACTACAGAAAGAGGGTTTCCAACCTGCTCTATGAAAGGGAATGTTCACCTCTGTGACTTGAATGCAGATATCACAAAGTAGTTTCTGACAGTGCTTCTGTCTAGAATTTAGATGAAGATATTCCCGTTTCCAACGAAATCCTTAGGACTATCTAGATATCCAATTACAGATTCCACAAAAAGAGTGTTTCCAAACTGCTCTATAAAAAGAAAGGTTCAACTCTGTAAGTTGAGGACACTCATCACAAAGAAGTTTCTGAGAATGCTTTTGTAAAGGTTTTATATGAAGATATTCCCGTTTCCTATGAAATCTTCACAGTTATCCAAATATCCACTTGAAGATTCTACAAAAAGAGTGTTTCCAAACTGCTGTAGCAAAAGAAATGTTGAACTCTGTTAGTTGAGGACAAACATCACAAAGAAGTTTCTGAGAATGCTTCTGTCAAGATTTTATATGAAGATATTACCGTTTCCAACGAAATCTTTACAGTTATCCAAATATCCACTTGCAGATTCTACAAAAAGAGTGTTTCCAAACTGCCATATCAAAAGAAATGATCAAGTCTGTTAGTGGAGTAAACTCATCCCAAATATGTTTCTTAGAATGCTTTTGTCTAGATTTTATGGGATGATATTTCCTTTTTCACCATAGGCCTGAAAGCGCTCGAAAAGTCCACTTCCAGATACTACAAAAAGACTGTTTCAAACCTACTCTATGAAAGGGAATGTTCAGCTCTGTGACTTGAATGCAGATATCACAAAGTAGTTTCTGACAGCCCTTCTGTCTAGATTTTAGATGAAGATATTCCCGTTTCCAACGAAATCATCACAGTTATCCAAATATCCACTTATAGATTCTACAAAAACAGTGTTTCCACACTGCTGTATCCAAAGAAAGGTTCAACTCTGTTAGTTGAGGACACACATCACAAAGAAGTTTCTGAGAATGCTTCTGTCTAGATTTTATATGAAGATATTCCCGTTTCCAATGAAATCTTCACAGTTATGCAAATATCCACTTGAAGATTCTACAAAAAGAGTGTTTCCAAACTGCTGTAGCAAAAGAAATGTTGAACTCTGTTAGTTGAGGACAAACATCACAAAGAAGTTTCTGAGAATGCTTCTGTCTAGATTTTAGATGGAGATATTCCCGTTTCCAACGAAATCATCACAGTTAAACAAATATCCACTTGCAGATTCTACAAAAAGAGTGTTTCCAAACTGCTCTATCCAAAGAAAGGTTGAACTCTGTTAGTTGAGGACACACATCACAAAGAAGTTTCTGAGAATGCTTCTGTCTAGATTTTAAATGAAGATATTCCCATTTCCAACGAAATCCTCAGAGCTGTCCCAATATCCACTTACAGATTCTACAAAAAGAGTGTTTCCAAACTGCTGTATCAAAAGAAATGTTCAACTCTGTTTGTGGAGGACACACATCACAAAGAAGTTTCTGAGAATGCTTCTGTCTAGATTTTACATGAAGATATTCCCGTTTCCTATGAAATCTTCACAGCTTTCCAAATATCCACTTGCAGATTCTACAAAAAGAGTGTTTCCAAACTGCTGTATCCAAAGAAAGGTTCATCTCTGTTAGTTGAGGACACACATCACAAAGAAGTTTCTGAGAATGCTTCTGTCTAGATTTTAAACGAAGATATTGCCGTTTCCAACGAAATCGTTAGGACTATCTAGATATCCAATTACACATTCCACAAAAAGAGTGTTTCCAAACTGCTCTATCAAAAGAAAGGTGCAACTCTGTTAGTTGAGGACACTCATCACAAAGACGTTTCTGAGAATGCTTCTGTCTAGATTTTATATGAAGATATTCCCGTTTCCAACGAAATCTTCATGGTTATCCAAACATCGACTTCCAGATTATACAAAAAGATTGTTTCCAAACTGCTCTATCAAAAGAAAGGTATAATTCTGTTAGTTGAGGACACACATCCCAAATAAGTTTCTGAGGATGCTTCTGTCTAGATTTTATGGGAAGATATTTCGTTTTTTACCATAGGCCTGAAAGCGCTCGAAATGTCCACTTCCAGACACTACAGAAAGAGGGTTTCAAACCTGCTATATGAAAGGGAATGTTCAGCTCTGTGACTTAAATGCAGATATCACAAAGTAGTTTCTGAAAGTGCTTCTGTCTAGATTTCAGATGAAGATATTCCCGTTTCCAATGAAATCATTAGAACTATCTAGATATCCACTTACAGATTCTACAAAAAGAGTGTTTCCAAAGTGCTCTGTCAAAAGAAAGGTTCAACTCTGTTAGTTGAGGACACTCCTCACAAAGAAGTTTCTGAGAATGCTTCTGTCTAGATTTTATATGAAGATATTCCCGTTTCCAACGAAATCTTCACAGTTATCCAAATATCCACTTGAAGATTCTACAAAAAGAGTGTTTCCAAACTGCTGTAGCAAGAGTAATTTTGCGCTCTGTTAGTTGAGGACACACATCACAAAGAAGTTTCTGAGAATGCTTCTGTCTAGGTTTTATACGAAGATATTACCGTTTCCAACGAAATCTTCACAGTTATCCAAATATCCACTTGCAGAATCTACAAAAAGAGTGTTTCCAAACTGCTATATCAAA
Organism: Gorilla gorilla gorilla; assembly: GCF_029281585.2. Lineage (NCBI taxonomy): Eukaryota > Metazoa > Chordata > Mammalia > Primates > Hominidae > Gorilla > Gorilla gorilla. The sequence continues at coordinate 20,908,236 of NC_073237.2, forward strand.
AGAAAGGATCAACTCTGTTAGTTGAGGAAACACATCCCAAATAAGTTTCTGAGAATGCTTCTGTCTAGATTTTATGGGATGATATTTCCTTTTTCACCATAGGCCTGAAATCGCTCGAAATGTCCACTTCCAGATACTACAGAAAGACTGTTTCAAACCTACTCTATGAATGGAAATGTTCAGCTCTGTGACTTGAATGCAGATATCGCAAAGTAGTTTCAGACAGTGCTTCTGTCTAGATTTTAGATGAAGGTATTCCCGTTTCCAACGAAATCATCACAGTTATCCAAATATCCACTTACATATTCTACAAAAAGAGTGTTTCCAAACTGCTCTATCCAAAGAAAGGTTCAACTCTGTTAGTTGAGGACACACATCACAAAGAAGTTTCTGAGAATGCTTCTGTCTAGATTTTAAATGAAGATATTCCCATTTCCAATGAAATCCTCATAGCAAACCCATTATAAACTTACAGATTCTACAAAAAGAGTGATTCCAAATTGCTGTATCAAAAGAAAGGTTGAACTCTGTTAGTTCAGGACACACATCACAAAGAAGTTTCTGAGAATGCTTCTGTCTAGATTTTACATGAAGACATTCCCGTTTCCTACGAAATCTTCACAACTTTCCAAATATCCTCTTGCAGATTCTACAAAAAGAGTGTTTCCAAACTGCTGTATCAAAAGAAAGGTTCAGCTCTCTTAGTTGACGACACACATCCCAAATAAGATTCTGAGAAAGCCTCTGTCTCGTTTTTATGGGAAGATACTTCCTTTTTCACCGTAGGCCTGAAAGCGCTCGAAATGTCCACTTCCAGATACTGCAGAAAGAGTTTTTCAAACCTGCTCTATGAAACGGAATGTTCAGCTCTGAGGCTTGAATGCAGATATCACAAAGTAGTTTCTGACAGTGCTTCTGTCTAGATTTTAGAAGAAGATATTCCCGTTTCCAATGAAATCGTTAGAACTATCTTGATATCCACATACAGATTCTACAAAAAGAGTTTTTCCAAACTGCTCTATAAAAAAAAAGGTTCAACTCTGTTAGTTGAGGTCACTCATCACAAAGAAGTTTCTGAGAATGCTTCTGTCTAGATTTTATATGAAGATTTTCCCGTTTCCAATGAAATCTTCACAGTTATCCAAACATCGACTGGCAGATTCTACAAAAAGAGTGTTTCCAAACTGCTCTATCAAAAGAAAGTATCAACTCTGTTAGTTGAGGACACACATGCCAAATAAGTTTCGGAGAATGCTTCTGTGTAGATTTAATGGGGAGATATTTCGTTTTTCACCATAGGCCCGAATGCGCTCGAAATGTCCACTTCCAGACACTACAGAAAGAGGGTTTCCAACCTGCTCTATGAAAGGGAATGTTCAGCTCCGTGAGTTGAATATAGATATCACAAAGTAGTTTCTGACAGTGCTTCTGTCTAGATTTCAGATGAAGATATTCCCGTTTCCCATGAAATCGTTAGAACTATCTAGATATCCACTTACAGATTCTACAAAAAGAGTGTTTCGAAAGTGCTCTGTCAAAAGAAAGGTTCAACTCTGTTAGTTGAGGACACTCATCACGAAGAAGTTTCTGAGAATGCTTTTGTCAAGATTTTATATGAAGATATTCCCGTTTCCTATGAAATCTTCACAGTTATCCAAATATCCACTTGAAGATTCTACAAAAAGAGTGTTTCCAAACTGCCATATCAAAAGAAATGATCAAGTCTGTTAGTGGAGTAAACTCATCCCAAATAAGTTTCTTAGAATGCTTTTGTCTAGATTTTATGGGATGATATTTCCTTTTTCACCATAGGCCTGAAAGCGCTCGAAATGTCCACTTCCAGATACTACAGAAAGACTGTTTCAAACCTACTCTATGAAAGGGAATGTTCAGCTCTGTGACTTGAATGCAGATATCACAAAGTAGTTTCTGACAGCCCTTCTGTCTAGATTTTAGATGAAGATATTCCCGTTTCCAACGAAATCATCACAGTTATCCAAATATCCACTTACAGATTCTACAAAAACAGTGTTTCCAAACTGCTGTATCCAAAGAAAGGTTCAACTCTGTTAGTTGAGGACACACATCACAAAGAAGTTTCTGAGAATGCTTCTGTCTAGATTTTATATGAAGATATTCCCGTTTCCAATGAAATCTTCACAGTTATGCAAATATCCACTTGAAGATTCTACCAAAAGAGTGTTTCCAAACTGCTGTAGCAAAAGAAATGTTGAACTCTGTTAGTTGAGGACAAACATCACAAAGAAGTTTCTGAGAATGCTTCTGTCTAGATTTTAGATGAAGATATTCCCGTTTCCAACGAAATCATCACAGTTAAACAAATATCCACTTGCAGATTCTACAAAAAGAGTGTTTCCAAACTGCTCTATCCAAAGAAAGGTTCAACTCTGTTAGTTGAGGACACACATCTGAAAGAAGTTTCTGAGAATGCTTCTGTCTAGATTTTAAATGAAGATATTCCCGTTTCCAACGAAATCCTCAGAGCTGTCCCAATATCCACTTACAGATTCTACAAAAAGAGTGTTTCCAAACTGCTGTATCAAAAGAAAGTTTCATCTCTGTTAGTTAAGGACACACATCACAAAGAAGTTTCTGAGAATGCTTCTGTCTAGATTTTACATGAAGATATTCCCGTTTCCTATGAAATCTTCACAGCTTTCCAAATATCCACTTGCAGATTCTACAAAAAGAGTGTTTCCAAACTGCTGTATCAAAAGAAAGGTTCAACTCTCTTCGTTGAGGATACACATCCCAAATAAGTTTCTGAGAAATCCTCTGTCTCGTTTTTATGGGAAGATACTTCCTTTTTCACCGTAGGCCTGAAAGAGCTCGAAATGTCCACTTGCAGATACTGCAGAAAGAGTGTTTCAAACCTGCTCTATGAAACGGAATGTTCAGCTCTGAGGCTTGAATGCAGATATCACAAAGTAGTTTCTGACAGTGCTTCTGTCTAGATTTCAGAAGAAGATATTCCCGTTTCCAATGAAATCGTTAGAACTATCTTGATATCCACATACAGATTCTACAAAAAGAGTGTTTCCAAACTGCTCTAGAAAAAGAAAGGTTCAACTCTGTTAGTTGAGGACACTCATCACAAAGAAGTTTCTGAGAATGCTTCTGTCTAGATTTTATATGAAGATATTCCCGTTTCCAACGAAATCTTCACAGTTATCCAAACATCGACTTGCAGATTCTACAAAAAGAGTGTTTCCAAACTGCTCTATCAAAAGAAAGTTTCAACTCTGTTAGTTGAGGACACACATCCCAAATAAGTTTCTGAGAACGCTTCTGTGTAGATTTAAAGGGGAGATATTTCGTTTTTCACCATAGGCCCGAATGCGCTCGAAATGTCCACTTCCAGACACTACAGAAAGAGGGTTTCCAACCTGCTCTATGAAAGGGAATGTTCACCTCTGTGACTTGAATGCAGATATCACAAAGTAGTTTCTGACAGTGCTTCTGTCTAGAATTTAGATGAAGATATTCCCGTTTCCAACGAAATCCTTAGGACTATCTAGATATCCAATTACAGATTCCACAAAAAGAGTGTTTCCAAACTGCTCTATAAAAAGAAAGGTTCAACTCTGTAAGTTGAGGACACTCATCACAAAGAAGTTTCTGAGAATGCTTTTGTAAAGGTTTTATATGAAGATATTCCCGTTTCCTATGAAATCTTCACAGTTATCCAAATATCCACTTGAAGATTCTACAAAAAGAGTGTTTCCAAACTGCTGTAGCAAAAGAAATGTTGAACTCTGTTAGTTGAGGACAAACATCACAAAGAAGTTTCTGAGAATGCTTCTGTCAAGATTTTATATGAAGATATTACCGTTTCCAATGAAATCTTTACAGTTATCCAAATATCCACTTGCAGATTCTACAAAAAGAGTGTTTCCAAACTGCTATATCAAAAGAAATGATCAAGTCTGTTAGTGGAGTAAACTCATCCCAAATATGTTTCTTAGAATGCTTTTGTCTAGATTTTATGGGATGATATTTCCTTTTTCACCATAGGCCTGAAAGCGCTCGAAAAGTCCACTTCCAGATACTACAAAAAGACTGTTTCAAACCTACTCTATGAAAGGGAATGTTCAGCTCTGTGACTTGAATGCAGATATCACAAAGTAGTTTCTGACAGCCCTTCTGTCTAGATTTTAGATGAAGATATTCCCGTTTCCAACGAAATCATCACAGTTATCCAAATATCCACTTATAGATTCTACAAAAACAGTGTTTCCACACTGCTGTATCCAAAGAAAGGTTCAACTCTGTTAGTTGAGGACACACATCACAAAGAAGTTTCTGAGAATGCTTCTGTCTAGATTTTATATGAAGATATTCCCGTTTCCAATGAAATCTTCACAGTTATGCAAATATCCACTTGAAGATTCTACAAAAAGAGTGTTTCCAAACTGCTGTAGCAAAAGAAATGTTGAACTCTGTTAGTTGAGGACAAACATCACAAAGAGGTTTCTGAGAGAGCTTCTGTCAAGATTTTATATGAAGATATTACCGTTTCCAACGAAATCTTTACAGTTATCCAAATATCCACTTGCAGATTCTACAAAAAGAGTGTTTCCAAACTGCCATATCAAAAGAAATGATCAAGTCTGTTAGTGGAGTAAACTCATCCCAAATAAGTTTCTTAGAATGCTTTTGTCTAGATTTTATGGGATGATATTTCCTTTTTCACCATAGGCCTGAAAGCGCTCGAAATGTCCACTTCCAGATACTACAGAAAGACTGTTTCAAACCTACTCTATGAAAGGGAATGTTCAGCTCTGTGACTTGAATGCAGATATCACAAAGTAGTTTCTGACAGCCCTTCTGTCTAGATTTTAGATGAATATATTCCCGTTTCCAACGAAATCATCACAGTTATCCAAATATCCACTTACAGATTCTACAAAAACAGTGTTTCCAAACTGCTGTATCCAAAGAAAGGTTCAACTCTGTTAGTTGAGGACACCCATCACAAAGAAGTTTCTGAGAATGCTTCTGTCTAGATTTTATATGAAGATATTCCCGTTTCCAATGAAATCTTCACAGTTATGCAAATATCCACTTGAAGATTCTACAAAAAGAGTGTTTCCAAACTGCTGTAGCAAAAGAAATGTTGAACTCTGTTAGTTGAGGACAAACATCACAAAGAAGTTTCTGAGAATGCTTCTGTCTAGATTTTAGATTAAGATATTCCCGTTTCCAACGAAATCATCACAGTTAAACAAATATCCACTTGCAGATTCCACAAAAAGAGTGTTTCCAAACTGCTCTATCCAAAGAAAGGTTCAACTCTGTTAGTTGAGGACACACATCAGAAAGAAGTTTCTGAGAATGCTTCTGTCTAGATTTTAAATGAAGATATTCCCGTTTCCAACGAAATCCTCAGAGCTGTCCCAATATCCACTTACAGATTCTACAAAAAGAGTGTTTCCAAACTGCTGTATCAAAAGAAAGTTTCATCTCTGTTAGTTAAGGACACACATCACAAAGAAGTTTCTGAGAATGCTTCTGTCTAGATTTTACATGAAGATATTCCCGTTTCCTATGAAATCTTCACAGCTTTCCAAATATCCACTTGCAGATTCTACAAAAAGAGTGTTTCCAAACTGCTGTATCAAAAGAAAGGTTCAACTCTCTTAGTTGAGGATACACATCCCAAATAAGTTTCTGAGAAATCCTCTGTCTCGTTTTTGTGGGGAGATACTTCCTTTTTCACCGTAGGCCTGAAAGAGCTCGAAATGTCCACTTGCAGATACTGCAGAAAGAGTGTTTCAAACCTGCTCTATGAAACGGAATGTTCAGCTCTGAGGCTTGAATGCAGATATCACAAAGTAGTTTCTGACAGTGCTTCTGTCTAGATTTCAGAAGAAGATATTCCCGTTTCCAATGAAATCGTTAGAACTATCTTGATATCCACATACAGATTCTACAAAAAGAGTGTTTCCAAACTGCTCTAGAAAAAGAAAGGTTCAACTCTGTAAGTTGAGGACACTCATCACAAAGAAGTTTCTGAGAATGCTTTTGTAAAGGTTTTATATGAAGATATTCCCGTTTCCTATGAAATCTTCACAGTTATCCAAATATCCACTTGAAGATTCTACAAAAAGAGTGTTTCCAAACTGCTGTAGCAAGAGTAATTTTGCGCTCTGTTAGTTGAGGACACACATCACAAAGAAGTTTCTGAGAATGCTTCTGTCTAGGTTTTATACGAAGATATTACCGTTTCCAACGAAATCTTCACAGTTATCCAAATATCCACTTGCAGAATCTACAAAAAGAGTGTTTCCAAACTGCTATATCAAAAGAAAGGATCAACTCTGTTAGTTGAGGAAACACATCCCAAATAAGTTTCTGAGAATGCTTCTGTCTAGATTTTACGGGATGATATTTCCTTTTTCACCATAGGCCTGAAATCGCTCGAAATGTCCACTTCCAGATACTACAGAAAGACTGTTTCAAACCTACTCTATGAATGGAAATGTTCAGCTCTGTGACTTGAATGCAGATATCGCAAAGTAGTTTCAGACAGTGCTTCTGTCTAGATTTTAGATGAAGGTATTCCCGTTTCCAACGAAATCATCACAGTTATCCAAATATCCACTTACATATTCTACAAAAAGAGTGTTTCCAAACTGCTCTATCCAAAGAAAGGTTCAACTCTGTTAGTTGAGGACACACATCACAAAGAAGTTTCTGAGAATGCTTCTGTCTAGATTTTAAATGAAGATATTCCCATTTCCAATGAAATCCTCATAGCAAACCCATTTTAAACTTACAGATTCTACAAAAAGAGTGATTCCAAATTGCTGTATCAAAAGAAAGGTTGAACTCTGTTAGTTCAGGACACACATCACAAAGAAGTTTCTGAGAATGCTTCTGTCTAGATTTTACATGAAGACATTCCCGTTTCCTACGAAATCTTCACAACTTTCCAAATATCCTCTTGCAGATTCTACAAAAAGAGTGTTTCCAAACTGCTGTATCAAAAGAAAGGTTCAGCTCTCTTAGTTGACGACACACATCCCAAATAAGATTCTGAGAAAGCCTCTGTCTCGTTTTAATGGGAAGATACTTCCTTTTTCACCGTAGGCCTGAAAGCGCTCGAAATGTCCACTTCCAGATACTGCAGAAAGAGTTTTTCAAACCTGCTCTATGAAACGGAATGTTCAGCTCTGAGGCTTGAATGCAGATATCACAAAGTAGTTTCTGACAGTGCTTCTGTCTAGATTTTAGAAGAAGATATTCCCGTTTCCAATGAAATCGTTAGAACTATCTTGATATCCACATACAGATTCTACAAAAAGAGTTTTTCCAAACTGCTCTATAAAAAAAAAGGTTCAACTCTGTTAGTTGAGGTCACTCATCACAAAGAAGTTTCTGAGAATGCTTCTGTCTAGATTTTATATGAAGATTTTCCCGTTTCCAATGAAATCTTCACAGTTATCCAAACATCGACTTGCAGATTCTACAAAAAGAGTGTTTCCAAACTGCTCTATCAAAAGAAAGTTTCAACTCTGTTAGTTGAGGACACACATCCCAAATAAGTTTCTGAGAACGCTTCTGTGTAGATTTAAAGGGGAGATATTTCGTTTTTCACCATAGGCCCGAATGCGCTCGAAATTTCCACTTCCAGACACTACAGAAAGAGGGTTTCCAACCTGCTCTATGAAAGGGAATGTTCACCTCTGTGACTTGAATGCAGATATCACAAAGTAGTTTCTGACAGTGCTTCTGTATAGAATTTAGATGAAGATATTCCCGTTTCCAACGAAATCCATAGGACTATCTAGATATCCAATTACAGATTCCACAAAAAGAGTGTTTCCAAACTGCTCTATAAAAAGAAAGGTTCAACTCTGTAAGTTGAGGACACTCATCACAAAGAAGTTTCTGAGAATGCTTTTGTAAAGGTTTTATATGAAGATATTTCCGTTTCCTATGAAATCTTCACAGTTATCCAAATATCCACTTGAAGATTCTACAAAAAGAGTGTTTCCAAACTGCTGTAGCAAGAGTAATTTTGCGCTCTGTTAGTTGAGGACACACATCACAAAGAAGTTTCTGAGAATGCTTCTGTCTAGGTTTTATACGAAGATATTACCGTTTCCAACGAAATCTTCACAGTTATCCAAATATCCACTTGCAGAATCTACAAAAAGAGTGTTTCCAAACTGCTATATCAAAAGAAAGGATCAACTCTGTTAGTTGAGGAAACACATCCCAAATAAGTTTCTGAGAATGCTTCTGTCTAGATTTTATGGGATGATATTTCCTTTTTCACCATAGGCCTGAAATCGCTCGAAATGTCCACTTCCAGATACTACAGAAAGACTGTTTCAAACCTACTCTATGAATGGAAATGTTCAGCTCTGTGACTTGAATGCAGATATCGCAAAGTAGTTTCAGACAGTGCTTCTGTCTAGATTTTAGATGAAGGTATTCCCGTTTCCAACGAAATCATCACAGTTATCCAAATATCCACTTACATATTCTACAAAAAGAGTGTTTCCAAACTGCTCTATTCAAAGAAAGGTTCAACTCTGTTAGTTGAGGACACACATCACAAAGAAGTTTCTGAGAATGCTTCTGTCTAGATTTTAAATGAAGATATTCCCATTTCCAATGAAATCCTCATAGCAAACCCATTATAAACTTACAGATTCTACAAAAAGAGTGATTCCAAATTGCTGTATCAAAAGAAAGGTTGAACTCTGTTAGTTCAGGACACACATCACAAAGAAGTTTCTGAGAATGCTTCTGTCTAGATTTTACATGAAGACATTCCCGTTTCCTACGAAATCTTCACAACTTTCCAAATATCCTCTTGCAGATTCTACAAAAAGAGTGTTTCCAAACTGCTGTATCAAAAGAAAGGTTCAGCTCTCTTAGTTGACGACACACATCCCAAATAAGATTCTGAGAAAGCCTCTGTCTCGTTTTTATGGGAAGATACTTCCTTTTTCACCGTAGGCCTGAAAGCGCTCGAAATGTCCACTTCCAGATACTGCAGAAAGAGTTTTTCAAACCTGCTCTATGAAACGGAATGTTCAGCTCTGAGGCTTGAATGCAGATATCACAAAGTAGTTTCTGACAGTGCTTCTGTCTAGATTTTAGAAGAAGATATTCCCGTTTCCAATGAAATCGTTAGAACTATCTTGATATCCACATACAGATTCTACAAAAAGAGTTTTTCCAAACTGCTCTATAAAAAAAAAGGTTCAACTCTGTTAGTTGAGGTCACTCATCACAAAGAAGTTTCTGAGAATGCTTCTGTCTAGATTTTATATGAAGATTTTCCCGTTTCCAATGAAATCTTCACAGTTATCCAAACATCGACTTGCAGATTCTACAAAAAGAGTGTTTCCAAACTGCTCTATCAAAAGAAAGTATCAACTCTGTTAGTTGAGGACACACATGCCAAATAAGTTTCGGAGAATGCTTCTGTGTAGATTTAATGGGGAGATATTTCGTTTTTCACCATAGGCCCGAATGCGCTCGAAATGTCCACTTCCAGACACTACAGAAAGAGGGTTTCCAACCTGCTCTATGAAAGGGAATGTTCAGCTCCGTGAGTTGAATATAGATATCACAAAGTAGTTTCTGACAGTGCTTCTGTCTAGATTTCAGATGAAGATATTCCCGTTTCCCATGAAATCGTTAGAACTATCTAGATATCCACTTACAGATTCTACAAAAAGAGTGTTTCGAAAGTGCTCTGTCAAAAGAAAGGTTCAACTCTGTTAGTTGAGGACACTCATCACGAAGAAGTTTCTGAGAATGCTTTTGTCAAGATTTTATATGAAGATATTCCCGTTTCCTATGAAATCTTCACAGTTATCCAAATATCCACTTGAAGATTCTACAAAAAGAGTGTTTCCAAACTGCTGTAGCAAAAGAAATGTTGAACTCTGTTAGTTGAGGACAAACATCACAAAGAGGTTTCTGAGAGAGCTTCTGTCAAGATTTTATATGAAGATATTACCGTTTCCAACGAAATCTTTACAGTTATCCAAATATCCACTTGCAGATTCTACAAAAAGAGTGTTTCCAAACTGCCATATCAAAAGAAATGATCAAGTCTGTTAGTGGAGTAAACTCATCCCAAATAAGTTTCTTAGAATGCTTTTGTCTAGATTTTATGGGATGATATTTCCTTTTTCACCATAGGCCTGAAAGCGCTCGAAATGTCCACTTCCAGATACTACAGAAAGACTGTTTCAAACCTACTCTATGAAAGGGAATGTTCAGCTCTGTGACTTGAATGCAGATATCACAAAGTAGTTTCTGACAGCCCTTCTGTCTAGATTTTAGATGAATATATTCCCGTTTCCAACGAAATCATCACAGTTATCCAAATATCCACTTACAGATTCTACAAAAACAGTGTTTCCAAACTGCTGTATCCAAAGAGAGGTTCAACTCTGTTAGTTGAGGACACACATCACAAAGAAGTTTCTGAGAATGCTTCTGTCTAGATTTTATATGAAGATATTCCCGTTTCCAATGAAATCTTCACAGTTATGCAAATATCCACTTGAAGATTCTACCAAAAGAGTGTTTCCAAACTGCTGTAGCAAAAGAAATGTTGAACTCTGTTAGTTGAGGACAAACATCACAAAGAAGTTTCTGAGAATGCTTCTGTCTAGATTTTAGATGAAGATATTCCCGTTTCCAACGAAATCATCACAGTTAAACAAATATCCACTTGCAGATTCCACAAAAAGAGTGTTTCCAAACTGCTCTATCCAAAGAAAGGTTCAACTCTGTTAGTTGAGGACACACATCAGAAAGAAGTTTCTGAGAATGCTTCTGTCTAGATTTTAAATGAAGATATTCCCGTTTCCAACGAAATCCTCAGAGCTGTCCCAATATCCACTTACAGATTCTACAAAAAGAGTGTTTCCAAACTGCTGTATCAAAAGAAAGTTTCATCTCTGTTAGTTAAGGACACACATCACAAAGAAGTTTCTGAGAATGCTTCTGTCTAGATTTTACATGAAGATATTCCCGTTTCCTATGAAATCTTCACAGCTTTCCAAATATCCACTTGCAGATTCTACAAAAAGAGTGTTTCCAAACTGCTGTATCAAAAGAAAGGTTCAACTCTCTTCGTTGAGGATACACATCCCAAATAAGTTTCTGAGAAATCCTCTGTCTCGTTTTTGTGGGAAGATACTTCCTTTTTCACCGTAGGCCTGAAAGAGCTCGAAATGTCCACTTCCAGATACTGCAGAAAGAGTGTTTCAAACCTGCTCTATGAAACGGAATGTTCAGCTCTGAGGCTTGAATGCAGATATCACAAAGTAGTTTCTGACAGTGCTTCTGTCTAGATTTCAGAAGAAGATATTCCCGTTTCCAATGAAATCGTTAGAACTATCTTGATATCCACATACAGATTCTACAAAAAGAGTGTTTCCAAACTGCTCTAGAAAAAGAAAGGTTCAACTCTGTTAGTTGAGGACACTCATCACAAAGAAGTTTCTGAGAATGCTTCTGTCTAGATTTTATATGAAGATATTCCCGTTTCCAACGAAATCTTCACAGTTATCCAAACATCGACTTGCAGATTCTACAAAAAGAGTGTTTCCAAACTGCTCTATCAAAAGAAAGTTTCAACTCCGTTAGTTGAGGACACACATCCCAAATAAGTTTCTGAGAACGCTTCTGTGTAGATTTAAAGGGGAGATATTTCGTTTTTCACCATAGGCCCGAATGCGATCGAAATGTCCACTTCCAGACACTACAGAAAGAGGGTTTCCAACCTGCTCTATGAAAGGGAATGTTCACCTCTGTGACTTGAATGCAGATATCACAAAGTAGTTTCTGACAGTGCTTCTGTCTAGAATTTAGATGAAGATATTCCCGTTTCCAACGAAATCCTTAGGACTATCTAGATATCCAATTACAGATTCCACAAAAAGAGTGTTTCCAAACTGCTCTATAAAAAGAAAGGTTCAACTCTGTAAGTTGAGGACACTCATCACAAAGAAGTTTCTGAGAATGCTTTTGTAAAGGTTTTATATGAAGATATTCCCGTTTCCTATGAAATCTTCACAGTTATCCAAATATCCACTTGAAGATTCTACCAAAAGAGTGTTTCCAAACTGCTGTAGCAAAAGAAATGTTGAACTCTGTTAGTTGAGGACAAACATCACAAAGAAGTTTCTGAGAATGCTTCTGTCAAGATTTTATATGAAGATATTACCGTTTCCAACGAAATCTTTACAGTTATCCAAATATCCACTTGCAGATTCTACAAAAAGAGTGTTTCCAAACTGCTATATAAAAAGAAATGATCAAGTCTGTTAGTGGAGTAAACTCATCCCAAATATGTTTCTTAGAATGCTTTTGTCTAGATTTTATGGGATGATATTTCCTTTTTCACCATAGGCCTGAAAGCGCTCGAAAAGTCCACTTCCAGATACTACAAAAAGACTGTTTCAAACCTACTCTATGAAAGGGAATGTTCAGCTCTGTGACTTGAATGCAGATATCACAAAGTAGTTTCTGACAGCCCTTCTGTCTAGATTTTAGATGAAGATATTCCCGTTTCCAACGAAATCATCACAGTTATCCAAATATCCACTTATAGATTCTACAAAAACAGTGTTTCCACACTGCTGTATCCAAAGAAAGGTTCAACTCTGTTAGTTGAGGACACACATCACAAAGAAGTTTCTGAGAATGCTTCTGTCTAGATTTTATATGAAGATATTCCCGTTTCCAATGAAATCTTCACAGTTATGCAAATATCCACTTGAAGATTCTACAAAAAGAGTGTTTCCAAACTGCTGTAGCAAAAGAAATGTTGAACTCTGTTAGTTGAGGACAAACATCACAAAGAAGTTTCTGAGAATGCTTCTGTCTAGATTTTAGATGGAGATATTCCCGTTTCCAACGAAATCATCACAGTTAAACAAATATCCACTTGCAGATTCTACAAAAAGAGTGTTTCCAAACTGCTCTATCCAAAGAAAGGTTCAACTCTGTTAGTTGAGGACACACATCACAAAGAAGTTTCTGAGAATGCTTCTGTCTAGATTTTAAATGAAGATATTCCCATTTCCAACGAAATCCTCAGAGCTGTCCCAATATCCACTTACAGATTCTACAAAAAGAGTGTTTCCAAACTGCTGTATCAAAAGAAATGTTCAACTCTGTTTGTGGAGGACACACATCACAAAGAAGTTTCTGAGAATGCTTCTGTCTAGATTTTACATGAAGATATTCCCGTTTCCTATGAAATCTTCACAGCTTTCCAAATATCCACTTGCAGATTCTACAAAAAGAGTGTTTCCAAACTGCTGTATCCAAAGAAAGGTTCATCTCTGTTAGTTGAGGACACACATCACAAAGAAGTTTCTGAGAATGCTTCTGTCTAGATTTTAAACGAAGATATTGCCGTTTCCAACGAAATCGTTAGGACTATCTAGATATCCAATTACACATTCCACAAAAAGAGTGTTTCCAAACTGCTCTATCAAAAGAAAGGTGCAACTCTGTTAGTTGAGGACACTCATCACAAAGACGTTTCTGAGAATGCTTCTGTCTAGATTTTATATGAAGATATTCCCGTTTCCAACGAAATCTTCATGGTTATCCAAACATCGACTTCCAGATTATACAAAAAGATTGTTTCCAAACTGCTCTATCAAAAGAAAGGTATAATTCTGTTAGTTGAGGACACACATCCCAAATAAGTTTCTGAGGATGCTTCTGTCTAGATTTTATGGGAAGATATTTCGTTTTTTACCATAGGCCCGAAAGCGCTCGAAATGTCCACTTCCAGACACTACAGAAAGAGGGTTTCAAACCTGCTATATGAAAGGGAATGTTCAGCTCTGTGACTTAAATGCAGATATCACAAAGTAGTTTCTGAAAGTGCTTCTGTCTAGATTTCAGATGAAGATATTCCCGTTTCCAATGAAATCATTAGAACTATCTAGATATCCACTTACAGATTCTACAAAAAGAGTGTTTCCAAAGTGCTCTGTCAAAAGAAAGGTTCAACTCTGTTAGTTGAGGACACTCCTCACAAAGAAGTTTCTGAGAATGCTTCTGTCTAGATTTTATATGAAGATATTCCCGTTTCCAACGAAATCTTCACAGTTATCCAAATATCCACTTGAAGATTCTACAAAAAGAGTGTTTCCAAACTGCTGTAGCAAGAGTAATTTTGCGCTCTGTTAGTTGAGGACACACATCACAAAGAAGTTTCTGAGAATGCTTCTGTCTAGGTTTTATACGAAGATATTACCGTTTCCAACGAAATCTTCACAGTTATCCAAATATCCACTTGCAGAATCTACAAAAAGAGTGTTTCCAAACTGCTATATCAAAAGAAAGGATCAACTCTGTTAGTTGAGGAAACACATCCCAAATAAGTTTCTGAGAATGCTTCTGTCTAGATTTTATGGGATGATATTTCCTTTTTCACCATAGGCCTGAAATCGCTCGAAATGTCCACTTCCAGATACTACAGAAAGACTGTTTCAAACCTACTCTATGAATGGAAATGTTCAGCTCTGTGACTTGAATGCAGATATCGCAAAGTAGTTTCAGACAGCGCTTCTGTCTAGATTTTAGATGAAGGTATTCCCGTTTCCAACGAAATCATCACAGTTATCCAAATATCCACTTACATATTCTACAAAAAGAGTGTTTCCAAACTGCTCTATCCAAAGAAAGGTTCAACTCTGTTAGTTGAGGACACACATCACAAAGAAGTTTCTGAGAATGCTTCTGTCTAGATTTTAAATGAAGATATTCCCATTTCCAACGAAATCCTCAGAGCTGTCCCAATATCCACTTACAGATTCTACAAAAAGAGTGTTTCCAAACTGCTGTATCAAAAGAAATGTTCAACTCTGTTTGTGGAGGACACACATCACAAAGAAGTTTCTGAGAATGCTTCTGTCTAGATTTTACATGAAGATATTCCCGTTTCCTATGAAATCTTCACAGCTTTCCAAATATCCACTTGCAGATTCTACAAAAAGAGTGTTTCCAAACTGCTCTATCCAAAGAAAGGTTCAACTCTGTTAGTTGAGGAAACACATCACAAAGAAGTTTCTGAGAATGCTTCTGTCTAGATTTTAAATGAAGATATTCCCATTTCCAATGAAATCCTCATAGCAAACCCATTATAAACTTACAGATTCTACAAAAAGAGTGATTCCAAATTGCTGTATCAAAAGAAAGGTTGAACTCTGTTAGTTCAGGACACACATCACAAAGAAGTTTCTGAGAATGCTTCTGTCTAGATTTTAGATGAAGATATTCCCGTTTCCAACAAAATCATCACAGATAAACAAATATCCACTTGCAGATTCTACAAAAAGAGTGTTTCCAAACTGCTCTATCCAAAGAAAGGTTCAACTCTGTTAGTTGAGGACACACATCAGAAAGAAGTTTCTGAGAATGCTTCTGTCTAGATTTTAAATGAAGATATTCCCGTTTCCAACGAAATCCTCAGAGCTGTCCCAATATCCACTTACAGATTCTACAAAAAGAGTGTTTCCAAACTGCTGTATCAAAAGAAAGTTTCATCTCTGTTAGTTAAGGACACACATCACAAAGAAGTTTCTGAGAATGCTTCTGTCTAGATTTTACATGAAGATATTCCCGTTTCCTATGAAATCTTCTCAGCTTTCCAAATATCCACTTGCAGATTCTACAAAAAGAGTGTTTCCAAACTGCTGTATCAAAAGAAAGGTTCAACTCTCTTCGTTGAGGATACACATCCCAAATAAGTTTCTGAGAAATCCTCTGTCTCGTTTTTATGGGAAGATACTTCCTTTTTCACCGTAGGCCTGAAAGAGCTCGAAATGTCCACTTGCAGATACTGCAGAAAGAGTGTTTCAAACCTGCTCTATGAAACGGAATGTTCAGCTCTGAGGCTTGAATGCAGATATCACAAAGTAGTTTCTGACAGTGCTTCTGTCTAGATTTCAGAAGAAGATATTCCCGTTTCCAATGAAATCGTTAGAACTATCTTGATATCCACATACAGATTCTACAAAAAGAGTGTTTCCAAACTGCTCTAGAAAAAGAAAGGTTCAACTCTGTTAGTTGAGGACACTCATCACAAAGAAGTTTCTGAGAATGCTTCTGTCTAGATTTTATATGAAGATATTCCCGTTTCCAACGAAATCTTCACAGTTATCCAAACATCGACTTGCAGATTCTACAAAAAGAGTGTTTCCAAACTGCTCTATCAAAAGAAAGTTTCAACTCTGTTAGTTGAGGACACACATCCCAAATAAGTTTCTGAGAACGCTTCTGTGTAGATTTAAAGGGGAGATATTTCGTTTTTCACCATAGGCCCGAATGCGCTCGAAATGTCCACTTCCAGACACTACAGAAAGAGGGTTTCCAACCTGCTCTATGAAAGGGAATGTTCACCTCTGTGACTTGAATGCAGATATCACAAAGTAGTTTCTGACAATGCTTCTGTCTAGAATTTAGATGAAGATATTCCCGTTTCCAACGAAATCCTTAGGACTATCTAGATATCCAATTACAGATTCCACAAAAAGAGTGTTTCCAAACTGCTCTATAAAAAGAAAGGTTCAACTCTGTAAGTTGAGGACACTCATCACAAAGAAGTTTCTGAGAATGCTTTTGTAAAGGTTTTATATGAAGATATTCCCGTTTCCTATGAAATCTTCACAGTTATCCAAATATCCACTTGAAGATTCTACCAAAAGAGTGTTTCCAAACTGCTGTAGCAAAAGAAATGTTGAACTCTGTTAGTTGAGGACAAACATCACAAAGAGGTTTCTGAGAGAGCTTCTGTCAAGATTTTATATGAAGATATTACCGTTTCCAACGAAATCTTTACAGTTATCCAAATATCCACTTGCAGATTCTACAAAAAGAGTGTTTCCAAACTGCCATATCAAAAGAAATGATCAAGTCTGTTAGTGGAGTAAACTCATCCCAAATAAGTTTCTTAGAATGCTTTTGTCTAGATTTTATGGGATGATATTTCCTTTTTCACCATAGGCCTGAAAGCGCTCGAAATGTCCACTTCCAGATACTACAGAAAGACTGTTTCAAACCTACTCTATGAAAGGGAATGTTCAGCTCTGTGACTTGAATGCAGATATCACAAAGTAGTTTCTGACAGCCCTTCTGTCTAGATTTTAGATGAATATATTCCCGTTTCCAACGAAATCATCACAGTTATCCAAATATCCACTTACAGATTCTACAAAAACAGTGTTTCCAAACTGCTGTATCCAAAGAAAGGTTCAACTCTGTTAGTTGAGGACACACATCACAAAGAAGTTTCTGAGAATGCTTCTGTCTAGATTTTATATGAAGATATTCCCGTTTCCAATGAAATCTTCACAGTTATGCAAATATCCACTTGAAGATTCTACCAAAAGAGTGTTTCCAAACTGCTGTAGCAAAAGAAATGTTGAACTCTGTTAGTTGAGGACAAACATCACAAAGAAGTTTCTGAGAATGCTTCTGTCTAGATTTTAGATGAAGATATTCCCGTTTCCAACAAAATCATCACAGTTAAACAAATATCCACTTGCAGATTCTACAAAAAGAGTGTTTCCAAACTGCTCTATCCAAAGAAAGGTTCAACTCTGTTAGTTGAGGACACACATCAGAAAGAAGTTTCTGAGAATGCTTCTGTCTAGATTTTAAATGAAGATATTCCCGTTTCCAACGAAATCCTCAGAGCTGTCCCAATATCCACTTACAGATTCTACAAAAAGAGTGTTTCCAAACTGCTGTATCAAAAGAAAGTTTCATCTCTGTTAGTTAAGGACACACATCACAAAGAAGTTTCTGAGAATGCTTCTGTCTAGATTTTACATGAAGATATTCCCGTTTCCTATGAAATCTTCACAGCTTTCCAAATATCCACTTGCAGATTCTACAAAAAGAGTGTTTCCAAACTGCTGTATCAAAAGAAAGGTTCAACTCTCTTCGTTGAGGATACACATCCCAAATAAGTTTCTGAGAAATCCTCTGTCTCGTTTTTATGGGAAGATACTTCCTTTTTCACCGTAGGCCTGAAAGAGCTCGAAATGTCCACTTGCAGATACTGCAGAAAGAGTGTTTCAAACCTGCTCTATGAAACGGAATGTTCAGCTCTGAGGCTTGAATGCAGATATCACAAAGTAGTTTCTGACAGTGCTTCTGTCTAGATTTCAGAAGAAGATATTCCCGTTTCCAATGAAATCGTTAGAACTATCTTGATATCCACATACAGATTCTACAAAAAGAGTGTTTCCAAACTGCTCTAGAAAAAGAAAGGTTCAACTCTGTTAGTTGAGGACACTCATCACAAAGAAGTTTCTGAGAATGCTTCTGTCTAGATTTTATATGAAGATATTCCCGTTTCCAACGAAATCTTCACAGTTATCCAAACATCGACTTGCAGATTCTTCAAAAAGAGTGTTTCCAAACTGCTCTATCAAAAGAAAGTTTCAACTCTGTTAGTTGAGGACACACATCCCAAATAAGTTTCTGAGAACGCTTCTGTGTAGATTTAAAGGGGAGATATTTCGTTTTTCACCATAGGCCCGAATGCGCTCGAAATGTCCACTTCCAGACACTACAGAAAGAGGGTTTCCAACCTGCTCTATGAAAGGGAATGTTCACCTCTGTGACTTGAATGCAGATATCACAAAGTAGTTTCTGACAATGCTTCTGTCTAGAATTTAGATGAAGATATTCCCGTTTCCAACGAAATCCTTAGGACTATCTAGATATCCAATTACAGATTCCACAAAAAGAGTGTTTCCAAACTGCTCTATAAAAAGAAAGGTTCAACTCTGTAAGTTGAGGACACTCATCACAAAGAAGTTTCTGAGAATGCTTTTGTAAAGGTTTTATATGAAGATATTCCCGTTTCCTATGAAATCTTCACAGTTATCCAAATATCCACTTGAAGATTCTACCAAAAGAGTGTTTCCAAACTGCTGTAGCAAAAGAAATGTTGAACTCTGTTAGTTGAGGACAAACATCACAAAGAAGTTTCTGAGAATGCTTCTGTCAAGATTTTATATGAAGATATTACCGTTTCCAACGAAATCTTTACAGTTATCCAAATATCCACTTGCAGATTCTACAAAAAGAGTGTTTCCAAACTGCTATATCAAAAGAAATGATCAAGTCTGTTAGTGGAGTAAACTCATCCCAAATATGTTTCTTAGAATGCTTTTGTCTAGATTTTATGGGATGATATTTCCTTTTTCACCATAGGCCTGAAAGCGCTCGAAAAGTCCACTTCCAGATACTACAAAAAGACTGTTTCAAACCTACTCTATGAAAGGGAATGTTCAGCTCTGTGACTTGAATGCAGATATCACAAAGTAGTTTCTGACAGCCCTTCTGTCTAGATTTTAGATGAAGATATTCCCGTTTCCAACGAAATCATCACAGTTATCCAAATATCCACTTATAGATTCTACAAAAACAGTGTTTCCACACTGCTGTATCCAAAGAAAGGTTCAACTCTGTTACTTGAGGACACACATCACAAAGAAGTTTCTGAGAATGCTTCTGTCTAGATTTTATATGAAGATATTCCCGTTTCCAATGAAATCTTCACAGTTATGCAAATATCCACTTGAAGATTCTACAAAAAGAGTGTTTCCAAACTGCTGTAGCAAAAGAAATGTTGAACTCTGTTAGTTGAGGACAAACATCACAAAGAAGTTTCTGAGAATGCTTCTGTCTAGATTTTAGATGGAGATATTCCCGTTTCCAACGAAATCATCACAGTTAAACAAATATCCACTTGCAGATTCTACAAAAAGAGTGTTTCCAAACTGCTCTATCCAAAGAAAGGTTCAACTCTGTTAGTTGAGGACACACATCACAAAGAAGTTTCTGAGAATGCTTCTGTCTAGATTTTAAATGAAGATATTCCCATTTCCAACGAAATCCTCAGAGCTGTCCCAATATCCACTTACAGATTCTACAAAAAGAGTGTTTCCAAACTGCTGTATCAAAAGAAATGTTCAACTCTGTTTGTGGAGGACACACATCACAAAGAAGTTTCTGAGAATGCTTCTGTCTAGATTTTACATGAAGATATTCCCGTTTCCTATGAAATCTTCACAGCTTTCCAAATATCCACTTGCAGATTCTACAAAAAGAGTGTTTCCAAACTGCTGTATCCAAAGAAAGGTTCATCTCTGTTAGTTGAGGACACACATCACAAAGAAGTTTCTGAGAATGCTTCTGTCTAGATTTTAAACGAAGATATTGCCGTTTCCAACGAAATCGTTAGGACTATCTAGATATCCAATTACACATTCCACAAAAAGAGTGTTTCCAAACTGCTCTATCAAAAGAAAGGTGCAACTCTGTTAGTTGAGGACACTCATCACAAAGACGTTTCTGAGAATGCTTCTGTCTAGATTTTATATGAAGATATTCCCGTTTCCAACGAAATCTTCATGGTTATCCAAACATCGACTTCCAGATTATACAAAAAGATTGTTTCCAAACTGCTCTATCAAAAGAAAGGTATAATTCTGTTAGTTGAGGACACACATCCCAAATAAGTTTCTGAGGATGCTTCTGTCTAGATTTTATGGGAAGATATTTCGTTTTTTACCATAGGCCCGAAAGCGCTCGAAATGTCCACTTCCAGACACTACAGAAAGAGGGTTTCAAACCTGCTATATGAAAGGGAATGTTCAGCTCTGTGACTTAAATGCAGATATCACAAAGTAGTTTCTGAAAGTGCTTCTGTCTAGATTTCAGATGAAGATATTCCCGTTTCCAATGAAATCATTAGAACTATCTAGATATCCACTTACAGATTCTACAAAAAGAGTGTTTCCAAAGTGCTCTGTCAAAAGAAAGGTTCAACTCTGTTAGTTGAGGACACTCCTCACAAAGAAGTTTCTGAGAATGCTTCTGTCTAGATTTTATATGAAGATATTCCCGTTTCCAACGAAATCTTCACAGTTATCCAAATATCCACTTGAAGATTCTACAAAAAGAGTGTTTCCAAACTGCTGTAGCAAGAGTAATTTTGCGCTCTGTTAGTTGAGGACACACATCACAAAGAAGTTTCTGAGAATGCTTCTGTCTAGGTTTTATACGAAGATATTACCGTTTCCAACGAAATCTTCACAGTTATCCAAATATCCACTTGCAGAATCTACAAAAAGAGTGTTTCCAAACTGCTATATCAAAAGAAAGGATCAACTCTGTTAGTTGAGGAAACACATCCCAAATAAGTTTCTGAGAATGCTTCTGTCTAGATTTTATGGGATGATATTTCCTTTTTCACCATAGGCCTGAAATCGCTCGAAATGTCCACTTCCAGATACTACAGAAAGACTGTTTCAAACCTACTCTATGAATGGAAATGTTCAGCTCTGTGACTTGAATGCAGATATCGCAAAGTAGTTTCAGACAGCGCTTCTGTCTAGATTTTAGATGAAGGTATTCCCGTTTCCAACGAAATCATCACAGTTATCCAAATATCCACTTACATATTCTACAAAAAGAGTGTTTCCAAACTGCTCTATCCAAAGAAAGGTTCAACTCTGTTAGTTGAGGACACACATCACAAAGAAGTTTCTGAGAATGCTTCTGTCTAGATTTTAAATGAAGATATTCCCATTTCCAATGAAATCCTCATAGCAAACCCATTATAAACTTACAGATTCTACAAAAAGAGTGATTCCAAATTGCTGTATCAAAAGAAAGGTTGAACTCTGTTAGTTCAGGACACACATCACAAAGAAGTTTCTGAGAATGCTTCTGTCTAGATTTTACATGAAGATATTCCCGTTTCCTACGAAATCTTCACAACTTTCCAAATATCCTCTTGCAGATTCTACAAAAAGAGTGTTTCCAAACTGCTGTATCAAAAGAAAGGTTCAGCTCTCTTAGTTGACGACACACATCCCAAATAAGATTCTGAGAAAGCCTCTGTCTCGTTTTTATGGGAAGATACTTCCTTTTTCACCGTAGGCCTGAAAGCGCTCGAAATGTCCACTTCCAGATACTGCAGAAAGAGTTTTTCAAACCTGCTCTATGAAACGGAATGTTCAGCTCTGAGGCTTGAATGCAGATATCACAAAGTAGTTTCTGACAGTGCTTCTGTCTAGATTTTAGAAGAAGATATTCCCGTTTCCAATGAAATCGTTAGAACTATCTTGATATCCACATACAGATTCTACAAAAAGAGTTTTTCCAAACTGCTCTATAAAGAAAAAGTTTCAACTCTGTTAGTTGAGGTCACTCATCACAAAGAAGTTTCTGAGAATGCTTCTGTCTAGATTTTATATGAAGATTTTCCCGTTTCCAATGAAATCTTCACAGTTATCCAAACATCGACTTGCAGATTCTACAAAAAGAGTGTTTCCAAACTGCTCTATCAAAAGAAAGTATCAACTCTGTTAGTTGAGGACACACATGCCAAATAAGTTTCGGAGAATGCTTCTGTGTAGATTTAATGGGGAGATATTTCGTTTTTCACCATAGGCCCGAATGCGCTCGAAATGTCCACTTCCAGACACTACAGAAAGAGGGTTTCCAACCTGCTCTATGAAAGGGAATGTTCAGCTCCGTGAGTTGAATATAGATATCACAAAGTAGTTTCTGACAGTGCTTCTGTCTAGATTTCAGATGAAGATATTCCCGTTTCCCATGAAATCGTTAGAACTATCTAGATATCCACTTACAGATTCTACAAAAAGAGTGTTTCGAAAGTGCTCTGTCAAAAGAAAGGTTCAACTCTGTTAGTTGAGGACACTCATCACGAAGAAGTTTCTGAGAATGCTTTTGTCAAGATTTTATATGAAGATATTCCCGTTTCCTATGAAATCTTCACAGTTATCCAAATATCCACTTGAAGATTCTACAAAAAGAGTGTTTCCAAACTGCTGTAGCAAAAGAAATGTTGAACTCTGTTAGTTGAGGACAAACATCACAAAGAGGTTTCTGAGAGAGCTTCTGTCAAGATTTTATATGAAGATATTACCGTTTCCAACGAAATCTTTACAGTTATCCAAATATCCACTTGCAGATTCTACAAAAAGAGTGTTTCCAAACTGCCATATCAAAAGAAATGATCAAGTCTGTTAGTGGAGTAAACTCATCCCAAATAAGTTTCTTAGAATGCTTTTGTCTAGATTTTATGGGATGATATTTCCTTTTTCACCATAGGCCTGAAAGCGCTCGAAATGTCCACTTCCAGATACTACAGAAAGACTGTTTCAAACCTACTCTATGAAAGGGAATGTTCAGCTCTGTGACTTGAATGCAGATATCACAAAGTAGTTTCTGACAGCCCTTCTGTCTAGATTTTAGATGAATATATTCCCGTTTCCAACGAAATCATCACAGTTATCCAAATATCCACTTACAGATTCTACAAAAAGAGTGTTTCCAAACTGCTGTATCCAAAGAAAGGTTCAACTCTGTTAGTTGAGGACACACATCACAAAGAAGTTTCTGAGAATGCTTCTGTCTAGATTTTATATGAAGATATTCCCGTTTCCAATGAAATCTTCACAGTTATGCAAATATCCACTTGAAGATTCTACAAAAAGAGTGTTTCCAAACTGCTGTAGCAAAAGAAATGTTGAACTCTGTTAGTTGAGGACAAACATCACAAAGAAGTTTCTGAGAATGCTTCTGTCTAGATTTTAGATGAAGATATTCCCGTTTCCAACGAAATCATCACTGTTAAACAAATATCCACTTGCAGATTCCACAAAAAGAGTGTTTCCAAACTGCTCTATCCAAAGAAAGGTTCAACTCTGTTAGTTGAGGACACACATCAGAAAGAAGTTTCTGAGAATGCTTCTGTCTAGATTTTAAATGAAGATATTCCCGTTTCCAACGAAATCCTCAGAGCTGTCCCAATATCCACTTACAGATTCTACAAAAAGAGTGTTTCCAAACTGCTGTATCAAAAGAAAGTTTCATCTCTGTTAGTTAAGGACACACATCACAAAGAAGTTTCTGAGAATGCTTCTGTCTAGATTTTACATGAAGATATTCCCGTTTCCTATGAAATCTTCACAGCTTTCCAAATATCCACTTGCAGATTCTACAAAAAGAGTGTTTCCAAACTGCTGTATCAAAAGAAAGGTTCAACTCTCTTAGTTGAGGATACACATCCCAAATAAGTTTCTGAGAAATCCTCTGTCTCGTTTTTGTGGGAAGATACTTCCTTTTTCACCGTAGGCCTGAAAGAGCTCGAAATGTCCACTTGCAGATACTGCAGAAAGAGTGTTTCAAACCTGCTCTATGAAACGGAATGTTCAGCTCTGAGGCTTGAATGCAGATATCACAAAGTAGTTTCTGACAGTGCTTCTGTCTAGATTTCAGAAGAAGATATTCCCGTTTCCAATGAAATCGTTAGAACTATCTTGATATCCACATACAGATTCTACAAAAAGAGTGTTTCCAAACTGCTCTAGAAAAAGAAAGGTTCAACTCTGTTAGTTGAGGACACTCATCACAAAGAAGTTTCTGAGAATGCTTCTGTCTAGATTTTATATGAAGATATTCCCGTTTCCAACGAAATCTTCACAGTTATCCAAACATCGACTTGCAGATTCTACAAAAAGAGTGTTTCCAAACTGCTCTATCAAAAGAAAGTTTCAACTCTGTTAGTTGAGGACACACATCCCAAATAAGTTTCTGAGAACGCTTCTGTGTAGATTTAAAGGGGAGATATTTCGTTTTTCACCATAGGCCCGAATGCGCTCGAAATGTCCACTTCCAGACACTACAGAAAGAGGGTTTCCAACCTGCTCTATGAAAGGGAATGTTCACCTCTGTGACTTGAATGCAGATATCACAAAGTAGTTTCTGACAGTGCTTCTGTCTAGAATTTAGATGAAGATATTCCCGTTTCCAACGAAATCCTTGGGACTATCTAGATA
Source organism: Gorilla gorilla gorilla (assembly GCF_029281585.2). Lineage (NCBI taxonomy): Eukaryota > Metazoa > Chordata > Mammalia > Primates > Hominidae > Gorilla > Gorilla gorilla. Next base: position 20,933,153 of record NC_073237.2, read on the forward strand.
TCCAATTACAGATTCCACAAAAAGAGTGTTTCCAAACTGCTCTATAAAAAGAAAGGTTCAACTCTGTAAGTTGAGGACACTCATCACAAAGAAGTTTCTGAGAATGCTTTTGTAAAGGTTTTATATGAAGATATTCCCGTTTCCTATGAAATCTTCACAGTTATCCAAATATCCACTTGAAGATTCTACCAAAAGAGTGTTTCCAAACTGCTGTAGCAAAAGAAATGTTGAACTCTGTTAGTTGAGGACAAACATCACAAAGAAGTTTCTGAGAATGCTTCTGTCAAGATTTTATATGAAGATATTACCGTTTCCAACGAAATCTTTACAGTTATCCAAATATCCACTTGCAGATTCTACAAAAAGAGTGTTTCCAAACTGCTATATCAAAAGAAATGATCAAGTCTGTTAGTGGAGTAAACTCATCCCAAATATGTTTCTTAGAATGCTTTTGTCTAGATTTTATGGGATGATATTTCCTTTTTCACCATAGGCCTGAAAGCGCTCGAAAAGTCCACTTCCAGATATTACAAAAAGACTGTTTCAAACCTACTCTATGAAAGGGAATGTTCAGCTCTGTGACTTGAATGCAGATATCACAAAGTAGTTTCTGACAGCCCTTCTGTCTAGATTTTAGATGAAGATATTCCCGTTTCCAACGAAATCATCACAGTTATCCAAATATCCACTTACAGATTCTACAAAAACAGTGTTTCCAAACTGCTGTATCCAAAGAAAGGTTCAACTCTGTTAGTTGAGGACACACATCACAAAGAAGTTTCTGAGAATGCTTCTGTCTAGATTTTATATGAAGATATTCCCGTTTCCAATGAAATCTTCACAGTTATGCAAATATCCACTTGAAGATTCTACAAAAAGAGTGTTTCCAAACTGCTGTAGCAAAAGAAATGTTGAACTCTGTTAGTTGAGGACAAACATCACAAAGAGGTTTCTGAGAGAGATTCTGTCAAGATTTTATTTGAAGATATTACCGTTTCCAACGAAATCTTTACAGTTATCCAAATATCCACTTGCAGATTCTACAAAAAGAGTGTTTCCAAACTGCCATATCAAAAGAAATGATCAAGTCTGTTAGTGGAGTAAACTCATCCCAAATAAGTTTCTTAGAATGCTTTTGTCTAGATTTTATGGGATGATATTTCCTTTTTCACCATAGGCCTGAAAGCGCTCGAAATGTCCACTTCCAGATACTACACAAAGACTGTTTCAAACCTACTCTATGAAAGGGAATGTTCAGCTCTGTGACTTGAATGCAGATATCACAAAGTAGTTTCTGACAGCCCTTCTGTCTAGATTTTAGATGAATATATTCCCGTTTCCAACGAAATCATCACAGTTATCCAAATATCCACTTACAGATTCTACAAAAACAGTGTTTCCAAACTGCTGTATCCAAAGAAAGGTTCAACTCGGTTAGTTGAGGACACACATCACAAAGAAGTTTCTGAGAATGCTTCTGTCTAGATTTTATATGAAGATATTCCCGTTTCCAATGAAATCTTCACAGTTATGCAAATATCCACTTGAAGATTCTACAAAAAGAGTGTTTCCAAACTGCTGTAGCAAAAGAAATGTTGAACTCTGTTAGTTGAGGACAAACATCACAAAGAAGTTTCTGAGAATGCTTCTGTCTAGATTTTAGATGGAGATATTCCCGTTTCCAACGAAATCATCACAGTTAAACAAATATCCACTTGCAGATTCTACAAAAAGAGTGTTTCCAAACTGCTCTATCCAAAGAAAGGTTCAACTCTGTTAGTTGAGGACACACATCACAAAGAAGTTTCTGAGAATGCTTCTGTCTAGATTTTAAATGAAGATATTCCCATTTCCAACGAAATCCTCAGTGCTGTCCCAATATCCACTTACAGATTCTACAAAAAGAGTGTTTCCAAACTGCTGTATCAAAAGAAATGTTCAACTCTGTTTGTGGAGGACACACATCACAAAGAAGTTTCTGAGAATGCTTCTTTCTAGATTTTACATGAAGATATTCCCGTTTCCTATGAAATCTTCACAGCTTTCCAAATATCCACTTGCAGATTCTACAAAAAGAGTGTTTCCAAACTGCTCTATCCAAAGAAAGGTTCAACTCTGTTAGTTCAGGACACACATCACAAAGAAGTTTCTGAGAATGCTTCTGTCTAGATTTTAAATGAAGATATTCCCATTTCCAATGAAATCCTCATAGCAAACCCATTATAAACTTACAGATTCTACAAAAAGAGTGATTCCAAATTGCTGTATCAAAAGAAAGTTTGAACTCTGTTAGTTCAGGACACACATCACAAAGAAGTTTCTGAGAATGCTTCTGTCTAGATTTTACATGAAGATATTCCCGTTTCCTATGAAATCTTCACAACTTTCCAAATATCCTCTTGCAGATTCTACAAAAAGAGTGTTTCCAAACTACTGTATCAAAAGAAAGTTTCAGCTCTCTTAGTTGACGACACACATCCCAAATAAGATTCTGAGAAAGCCTCTGTCTCGTTTTAATGGGAAGATACTTCCTTTTTCACCGTAGGCCTGAAAGCGCTCGAAATGTCCACTTCCAGATACTGCAGAAAGAGTTTTTCAAACCTGCTCTATGAAACGGAATGTTCAGCTCTGAGGCTTGAATGCAGATATCACAAAGTAGTTTCTGACAGTGCTTCTGTCTAGATTTTAGAAGAAGATATTCCCGTTTCCAATGAAATCGTTAGAACTATCTTGATATCCACATACAGATTCTACAAAAAGAGTTTTTCCAAACTGCTCTATAAAAAAAAAAGGTTCAACTCTGTTAGTTGAGGACACTCATCACAAAGAAGTTTCTGAGAATGCTTCTGTCTAGATTTTATAGGAAGATTTTCCCGTTTCCAATGAAATCTTCACAGTTATCCAAACATCGACTTGCAGATTCTACAAAAAGAGTGTTTCCAAACTGCTCTATCAAAAGAAAGTATCAACTCTGTTAGTTGAGGACACACATGCCAAATAAGTTTCGGAGAATGCTTCTGTGTAGATTTAATGGGGAGATATTTCGTTTTTCACCATAGGCCCGAATGCGCTCGAAATGTCCACTTCCAGACACTACAGAAAGAGGGTTTCCAACCTGCTCTATGAAAGGGAATGTTCAGCTCCGTGAGTTGAATATAGATATCACAAAGTAGTTTCTGACAGTGCTTCTGTCTAGATTTCAGATGAAGATATTCCCGTTTCCCATGAAATCGTTAGAACTATCTAGATATCCACTTACAGATTCTACAAAAAGAGTGTTTCGAAAGTGCTCTGTCAAAAGAAAGGTTCAACTCTGTTAGTTGAGGACACTCATCACGAAGAAGTTTCTGAGAATGCTTTTGTCAAGATTTTATATGAAGATATTCCCGTTTCCTATGAAATCTTCACAGTTATCCAAATATCCACTTGAAGATTCTACAAAAAGAGTGTTTCCAAACTGCTGTAGCAAAAGAAATGTTGAACTCTGTTAGTTGAGGACAAACATCACAAAGAGGTTTCTGAGAGAGCTTCTGTCAAGATTTTATATGAAGATACTACCGTTTCCAACGAAATCTTTACAGTTATCCAAATATCCACTTGCAGATTCTACAAAAAGAGTGTTTCCAAACTGCCATATCAAAAGAAATGATCAAGTCTGTTAGTGGAGTAAACTCATCCCAAATAAGTTTCTTAGAATGCTTTTGTCTAGATTTTATGGGATGATATTTCCTTTTTCACCATAGGCCTGAAAGCGCTCGAAAAGTCCACTTCCAGATACTACAGAAAGACTGTTTCAAACCTACTCTATGAAAGGGAATGTTCAGCTCTGTGACTTGAATGCAGATATCACAAAGTAGTTTCTGACAGCCCTTCTGTCTAGATTTTAGATGAAGATACTCCCGTTTCCAACGAAATCATCACAGTTATCCAAATATCCACTTATAGATTCTACAAAAACAGTGTTTCCACACTGCTGTATCCAAAGAAAGGTTCAACTCTGTTACTTGAGGACACACATCACAAAGAAGTTTCTGAGAATGCTTCTGTCTAGATTTTATATGAAGATATTCCCGTTTCCAATGAAATCTTCACAGTTATGCAAATATCCACTTGAAGATTCTACAAAAAGAGTGTTTCCAAACTGCTGTAGCAAAAGAAATGTTGAACTCTGTTAGTTGAGGACAAACATCACAAAGAAGTTTCTGAGAATGCTTCTGTCTAGATTTTAGATGGAGATATTCCCGTTTCCAACGAAATCATCACAGTTAAACAAATATCCACTTGCAGATTCTACAAAAAGAGTGTTTCCAAACTGCTCTATCCAAAGAAAGGTTCAACTCTGTTAGTTGAGGACACACATCACAAAGAAGTTTCTGAGAATGCTTCTGTCTAGATTTTAAATGAAGATATTCCCATTTCCAACGAAATCCTCAGAGCTGTCCCAATATCCACTTACAGACTCTACAAAAAGAGTGTTTCCAAACTGCTGTATCAAAAGAAATGTTCAACTCTGTTTGTGGAGGACACACATCACAAAGAAGTTTCTGAGAATGCTTCTGTCTAGATTTTACATGAAGATATTCCCGTTTCCTATGAAATCTTCACAGCTTTCCAAATATCCACTTGCAGATTCTACAAAAAGAGTGTTTCCAAACTGCTGTATCAAAAGAAAGGTTCAACTCTCTTCGTTGAGGATACACATCCCAAATAAGTTTCTGAGAAATCCTCTGTCTCGTTTTTATGGGAAGATACTTCCTTTTTCACCGTAGGCCTGAAAGAGCTCGAAATGTCCACTTGCAGATACTGCAGAAAGAGTGTTTCAAACCTGCTCTATGAAACGGAATGTTCAGCTCTGAGGCTTGAATGCAGATATCACAAAGTAGTTTCTGACAGTGCTTCTGTCTAGATTTCAGAAGAAGATATTCCCGTTTCCAATGAAATCGTTAGAACTATCTTGATATCCACATACAGATTCTACAAAAAGAGTGTTTCCAAACTGCTCTAGAAAAAGAAAGGTTCAACTCTGTTAGTTGAGGACACTCATCACAAAGAAGTTTCTGAGAATGCTTCTGTCTAGATTTTATATGAAGATATTCCCGTTTCCAACGAAATCTTCACAGTTATCCAAACATCGACTTGCAGATTCTACAAAAAGAGTGTTTCCAAACTGCTCTATCAAAAGAAAGTTTCAACTCTGTTAGTTGAGAACACACATCCCAAATAAGTTTCTGAGAACGCTTCTGTGTAGATTTAAAGGGGAGATATTTCGTTTTTCACCATAGGCCCGAATGCGCTCGAAATGTCCACTTCCAGACACTACAGAAAGAGGGTTTCCAACCTGCTCTATGAAAGGGAATGTTCACCTCTGTGACTTGAATGCAGATATCACAAAGTAGTTTCTGACAGTGCTTCTGTCTAGAATTTAGATGAAGATATTCCCGTTTCCAACGAAATCCTTAGGACTATCTAGATATCCAATTACAGATTCCACAAAAAGAGTGTTTCCAAACTGCTCTATAAAAAGAAAGGTTCAACTCTGTAAGTTGAGGACACTCATCACAAAGAAGTTTCTGAGAATGCTTTTGTCAAGATTTTATATGAAGATATTCCCGTTTCCTATGAAATCTTCACAGTTATCCAAATATCCACTTGAAGATTCTACCAAAAGAGTGTTTCCAAACTGCTGTAGCAAAAGAAATGTTGAACTCTGTTAGTTGAGGACAAACATCACAAAGAAGTTTCTGAGAATGCTTCTGTCAAGATTTTATATGAAGATATTACCGTTTCCAACGAAATCTTTACAGTTATCCAAATATCCACTTGCAGATTCTACAAAAAGAGTGTTTCCAAACTGCTATATCAAAAGAAATGATCAAGTCTGTTAGTGGAGTAAACTCATCCCAAATATGTTTCTTAGAATGCTTTTGTCTAGATTTTATGGGATGATATTTCCTTTTTCACCATAGGCCTGAAAGCGCTCGAAAAGTCCACTTCCAGATACTACAAAAAGACTGTTTCAAACCTACTCTATGAAAGGGAATGTTCAGCTCTGAGACTTGAATGCAGATATCACAAAGTAGTTTCTGACAGCCCTTCTGTCTAGATTTTAGATGAAGATATTCCCGTTTCCAACGAAATCATCACAGTTATCCAAATATCCACTTATAGATTCTACAAAAACAGTGTTTCCACACTGCTGTATCCAAAGAAAGGTTCAACTCTGTTAGTTGAGGACACACATCACAAAGAAGTTTCTGAGAATGCTTCTGTCTAGATTTTATATGAAGATATTCCCGTTTCCAATGAAATCTTCACAGTTATGCAAATATCCACTTGAAGATTCTACAAAAAGAGTGTTTCCAAACTGCTGTAGCAAAAGAAATGTTGAACTCTGTTAGTTGAGGACAAACATCACAAAGAAGTTTCTGAGAATGCTTCTGTCTAGATTTTAGATGGAGATATTCCCGTTTCCAACGAAATCATCACAGTTAAACAAATATCCACTTGCAGATTCTACAAAAAGAGTGTTTCCAAACTGCTCTATCCAAAGAAAGGTTCAACTCTGTTAGTTGAGGACACACATCACAAAGAAGTTTCTGAGAATGCTTCTGTCTAGATTTTACATGAAGATATTCCCATTTCCAACGAAATCCTCAGAGCTGTCCCAATATCCACTTACAGATTCTACAAAAAGAGTGTTTCCAAACTGCTGTATCAAAAGAAATGTTCAACTCTGTTTGTGGAGGACACACATCACAAAGAAGTTTCTGAGAATGCTTCTGTCTAGATTTTACATGAAGATATTCCCGTTTCCTATGAAATCTTCACAGCTTTCCAAATATCCACTTGCAGATTCTACAAAAAGAGTGTTTCCAAACTGCTGTATCCAAAGAAAGGTTCATCTCTGTTAGTTGAGGACACACATCACAAAGAAGTTTCTGAGAATGCTTCTGTCTAGATTTTAAACGAAGATATTGCCGTTTCCAACGAAATCGTTAGGACTATCTAGATATCCAATTACACATTCCACAAAAAGAGTGTTTCCAAACTGCTCTATCAAAAGAAAGGTGCAACTCTGTTAGTTGAGGACACTCATCACAAAGACGTTTCTGAGAATGCTTCTGTCTAGATTTTATATGAAGATATTCCCGTTTCCAACGAAATCTTCATGGTTATCCAAACATCGACTTCCAGATTATACAAAAAGATTGTTTCCAAACTGCTCTATCAAAAGAAAGGTATAATTCTGTTAGATGAGGACACACATCCCAAATAAGTTTCTGAGGATGCTTCTGTCTAGATTTTATGGGAAGATATTTCGTTTTTTACCATAGGCCCGAAAGCGCTCGAAATGTCCACTTCCAGACACTACAGAAAGAGGGTTTCAAACCTGCTATATGAAAGGGAATGTTCAGCTCTGTGACTTAAATGCAGATATCACAAAGTAGTTTCTGAAAGTGCTTCTGTCTAGATTTCAGATGAAGATATTCCCGTTTCCAATGAAATCATTAGAACTATCTAGATATCCACTTACAGATTCTACAAAAAGAGTGTTTCCAAAGTGCTCTGTCAAAAGAAAGGTTCAACTCTGTTAGTTGAGGACACTCCTCACAAAGAAGTTTCTGAGAATGCTTCTGTCTAGATTTTATATGAAGATATTCCCGTTTCCAACGAAATCTTCACAGTTATCCAAATATCCACTTGAAGATTCTACAAAAAGAGTGTTTCCAAACTGCTGTAGCAAGAGTAATTTTGCGCTCTGTTAGTTGAGGACACACATCACAAAGAAGTTTCTGAGAATGCTTCTGTCTAGGTTTTATACGAAGATATTACCGTTTCCAACGAAATCTTCACAGTTATCCAAATATCCACTTGCAGAATCTACAAAAAGAGTGTTTCCAAACTGCTATATCAAAAGAAAGGATCAACTCTGTTAGTTGAGGAAACACATCCCAAATAAGTTTCTGAGAATGCTTCTGTCTAGATTTTATGGGATGATATTTCCTTTTTCACCATAGGCCTGAAATCGCTCGAAATGTCCACTTCCAGATACTACAGAAAGACTGTTTCAAACCTACTCTATGAATGGAAATGTTCAGCTCTGTGACTTGAATGCAGATATCGCAAAGTAGTTTCAGACAGCGCTTCTGTCTAGATTTTAGATGAAGGTATTCCCGTTTCCAACGAAATCATCACAGTTATCCAAATATCCACTTACATATTCTACAAAAAGAGTGTTTCCAAACTGCTCTATCCAAAGAAAGGTTCAACTCTGTTAGTTGAGGACACACATCACAAAGAAGTTTCTGAGAATGCTTCTGTCTAGATTTTAAATGAAGATATTCCCATTTCCAATGAAATCCTCATAGCAAACCCATTATAAACTTACAGATTCTACAAAAAGAGTGATTCCAAATTGCTGTATCAAAAGAAAGGTTGAACTCTGTTAGTTCAGGACACACATCACAAAGAAGTTTCTGAGAATGCTTCTGTCTAGATTTTACATGAAGACATTCCCGTTTCCTACGAAATCTTCACAACTTTCCAAATATCCTCTTGCAGATTCTACAAAAAGAGTGTTTCCAAACTGCTGTATCAAAAGAAAGGTTCAGCTCTCTTAGTTGACGACACACATCCCAAATAAGATTCTGAGAAAGCCTCTGTCTCGTTTTTATGGGAAGATACTTCCTATTTCACCGTAGGCCTGAAAGCGCTCGAAATGTCCACTTCCAGATACTGCAGAAAGACTGCTTCAAACCTGCTCTATGAAACGGAATGTTCAGCTCTGAGGCTTGAATGCAGATATCACAAAGTAGTTTCTGACAGTGCTTCTGTCTAGATTTTAGAAGAAGATATTCCCGTTTCCAATGAAATCGTTAGAACTATCTTGATATCCACATACAGATTCTACAAAAAGAGTTTTTCCAAACTGCTCTATAAAAAAAAAGGTTCAACTCTGTTAGTTGAGGACACTCATCACAAAGAAGTTTCTGAGAATGCTTCTGTCTAGATTTTATAGGAAGATTTTCCCGTTTCCAATGAAATCTTCACAGTTATCCAAACATCGACTTGCAGATTCTACAAAAAGAGTGTTTCCAAACTGCTCTATCAAAAGAAAGTATCAACTCTGTTAGTTGAGGACACACATGCCAAATAAGTTTCGGAGAATGCTTCTGTGTAGATTTAATGGGGAGATATTTCGTTTTTCACCATAGGCCCGAATGCGCTCGAAATGTCCACTTCCAGACACTACAGTAAGAGGGTTTCCAACCTGCTCTATGAAAGGGAATGTTCAGCTCCGTGAGTTGAATATAGATATCCCAAAGTAGTTTCTGACAGTGCTTCTGTCTAGATTTCAGATGAAGATATTCCCGTTTCCAATGAAATCGTTAGAACTATCTAGATATCCACTTACAGATTCTACAAAAAGAGTGTTTCGAAAGTGCTCTGTCAAAAGAAAGGTTCAACTCTGTTAGTTGAGGACACTCATCACGAAGAAGTTTCTGAGAATGCTTTTGTCAAGATTTTATATGAAGATATTCCCGTTTCCTATGAAATCTTCACAGTTATCCAAATATCCACTTGAAGATTCTACAAAAAGAGTGTTTCCAAACTGCTGTAGCAAAAGAAATGTTGAACTCTGTTAGTTGAGGACAAACATCACAAAGAGGTTTCTGAGAAAGCTTCTGTCAAGATTTTATATGAAGATATTACCGTTTCCAACGAAATCTTTACAGTTATCCAAATATCCACTTGCAGATTCTACAAAAAGAGTGTTTCCAAACTGCCATATCAAAAGAAATGATCAAGTCTGTTAGTGGAGTAAACTCATCCCAAATAAGTTTCTTAGAATGCTTTTGTCTCGATTTTATGGGATGATAATTCCTTTTTCACCATAGGCCTGAAAGCGCTCGAAATGTCCACTTCCAGATACTACAGAAAGACTGTTTCAAACCTACTCTATGAAAGGGAATGTTCAGCTCTGTGACTTGAATGCAGATATCACAAAGTAGTTTCTGACAGCCCTTCTGTCTAGATTTTAGATGAAGATATTCCCGTTTCCAACGAAATCATCACAGTTATCCAAATATCCACTTATAGATTCTACAAAAACAGTGTTTCCACACTGCTGTATCCAAAGAAAGGTTCAACTCTGTTACTTGAGGACACACATCACAAAGAAGTTTCTGAGAATGCTTCTGTCTAGATTTTATATGAAGATATTCCCGTTTCCAATGAAATCTTCACAGTTATGCAAATATCCACTTGAAGATTCTACAAAAAGAGTGTTTCCAAACTGCTGTAGCAAAAGAAATGTTGAACTCTGTTAGTTGAGGACAAACATCACAAAGAAGTTTCTGAGAATGCTTCTGTCTAGATTTTAGATGGAGATATTCCCGTTTCCAACGAAATCATCACAGTTAAACAAATATCCACTTGCAGATTCTACAAAAAGAGTGTTTCCAAACTGCTCTATCCAAAGAAAGGTTCAACTCTGTTAGTTGAGGACACACATCACAAAGAAGTTTCTGATAATGCTTCTGTCTAGATTTTAAATGAAGATATTCCCATTTCCAACGAAATCCTCAGAGCTGTCCCAATATCCACTTACAGATTCTACAAAAAGAGTGTTTCCAAACTGCTGTATCAAAAGAAATGTTCAACTCTGTTTGTGGAGGACACACATCACAAAGAAGTTTCTGAGAATGCTTCTGTCTAGATTTTACATGAAGATATTCCCGTTTCCTATGAAATCTTCACAGCTTTCCAAATATCCACTTGCAGATTCTACAAAAAGAGTGTTTCCAAACTGCTCTATCCAAAGAAAGGTTCAACTCTGTTAGTTGAGGACACACATCACAAAGAAGTTTCTGAGAATGCTTCTGTCTAGATTTTAAATGAAGATATTCCCATTTCCAATGAAATCCTCATAGCAAACCCATTATAAACTTACAGATTCTACAAAAAGAGTGATTCCAAATTGCTGTATCAAAAGAAAGGTTGAACTCTGTTAGTTCAGGACACACATCACAAAGAAGTTTCTGAGAATGCTTCTGTCTAGATTTTACATGAAGACATTCCCGTTTCCTACGAAATCTTCACAACTTTCCAAATATCCTCTTGCAGATTCTACAAAAAGAGTGTTTCCAAACTGCTGTATCAAAAGAAAGGTTCAGCTCTCTTAGTTGACGACACACATCCCAAATATGATTCTGAGAAAGCCTCTGTCTCGTTTTTATGGGAAGATACTTCCTTTTTCACCGTAGGCCTGAAAGCGCTCGAAATGTCCACTTCCAGATACTGCAGAAAGAGTTTTTCAAACCTGCTCTATGAAACGGAATGTTCAGCTCTGAGGCTTGAATGCAGATATCACAAAGTAGTTTCTGACAGTGCTTCTGTCTGGATTTTAGAAGAAGATATTCCCGTTTCCAATGAAATCGTTAGAACTATCTTGATATCCACATACAGATTCTACAAAAAGAGTTTTTCCAAACTGCTCTATAAAAAAAAAGGTTCAACTCTGTTAGTTGAAGTCACTCATCACAAAGAAGTTTCTGAGAATGCTTCTGTCTAGATTTTATATGAAGATTTTCCCGTTTCCAATGAAATCTTCACAGTTATCCAAACATCGACTTGCAGATTCTACAAAAAGAGTGTTTCCAAACTGCTCTATCAAAAGAAAGTATCAACTCTGTTAGTTGAGGACACACATGCCAAATAAGTTTCGGAGAATGCTTCTGTGTAGATTTAATGGGGAGATATTTCGTTTTTCACCATAGGCCCGAATGCGCTCGAAATGTCCACTTCCAGACACTACAGTAAGAGGGTTTCCAACCTGCTCTATGAAAGGGAATGTTCAGCTCCGTGAGTTGAATATAGATATCCCAAAGTAGTTTCTGACAGTGCTTCTGTCTAGATTTCAGATGAAGATATTCCCGTTTCCAATGAAATCGTTAGAACTATCTAGATATCCACTTACAGATTCTACAAAAAGAGTGTTTCGAAAGTGCTCTGTCAAAAGAAAGGTTCAACTCTGTTAGTTGAGGACACTCATCACGAAGAAGTTTCTGAGAATGCTTTTGTCAAGATTTTATATGAAGATATTCCCGTTTCCTATGAAATCTTCACAGTTATCCAAATATCCACTTGAAGATTCTACAAAAAGAGTGTTTCCAAACTGCTGTAGCAAAAGAAATGTTGAACTCTGTTAGTTGAGGACAAACATCACAAAGAGGTTTCTGAGAAAGCTTCTGTCAAGATTTTATATGAAGATATTACCGTTTCCAACGAAATCTTTACAGTTATCCAAATATCCACTTGCAGATTCTACAAAAAGAGTGTTTCCAAACTGCCATATCAAAAGAAATGATCAAGTCTGTTAGTGGAGTAAACTCATCCCAAATAAGTTTCTTAGAATGCTTTTGTCTCGATTTTATGGGATGATAATTCCTTTTTCACCATAGGCCTGAAAGCGCTCGAAATGTCCACTTCCAGATACTACAGAAAGACTGTTTCAAACCTACTCTATGAAAGGGAATGTTCAGCTCTGTGACTTGAATGCAGATATCACAAAGTAGTTTCTGACAGCCCTTCTGTCTAGATTTTAGATGAAGATATTCCCGTTTCCAACGAAATCATCACAGTTATCCAAATATCCACTTATAGATTCTACAAAAACAGTGTTTCCACACTGCTGTATCCAAAGAAAGGTTCAACTCTGTTAGTTGAGGACACACATCACAAAGAAGTTTCTGAGAATGCTTCTGTCTAGATTTTATATGAAGATATTCCCGTTTCCAATGAAATCTTCACAGTTATGCAAATATCCACTTGAAGATTCTACAAAAAGAGTGTTTCCAAACTGCTGTAGCAAAAGAAATGTTGAACTCTGTTAGTTGAGGACAAACATCACAAAGAAGTTTCTGAGAATGCTTCTGTCTAGATTTTAGATGGAGATATTCCCGTTTCCAACGAAATCATCACAGTTAAACAAATATCCACTTGCAGATTCTACAAAAAGAGTGTTTCCAAACTGCTCTATCCAAAGAAAGGTTCAACTCTGTTAGTTGAGGACACACATCACAAAGAAGTTTCTGAGAATGCTTCTGTCTAGATTTTAAATGAAGATATTCCCATTTCCAACGAAATCCTCAGAGCTGTCCCAATATCCACTTACAGATTCTACAAAAAGAGTGTTTCCAAACTGCTGTATCAAAAGAAATGTTCAACTCTGTTTGTGGAGGACACACATCACAAAGAAGTTTCTGAGAATGCTTCTGTCTAGATTTTACATGAAGATATTCCCGTTTCCTATGAAATCTTCACAGCTTTCCAAATATCCACTTGCAGATTCTACAAAAAGAGTGTTTCCAAACTGCTGTATCCAAAGAAAGGTTCATCTCTGTTAGTTGAGGACACACATCACAAAGAAGTTTCTGAGAATGCTTCTGTCTAGATTTTAAACGAAGATATTGCCGTTTCCAACGAAATCGTTAGGACTATCTAGATATCCAATTACACATTCCACAAAAAGAGTGTTTCCAAACTGCTCTATCAAAAGAAAGGTGCAACTCTGTTAGTTGAGGACACTCATCACAAAGACGTTTCTGAGAATGCTTCTGTCTAGATTTTATATGAAGATATTCCCGTTTCCAACGAAATCTTCATGGTTATCCAAACATCGACTTCCAGATTATACAAAAAGATTGTTTCCAAACTGCTCTATCAAAAGAAAGGTATAATTCTGTTAGATGAGGACACACATCCCAAATAAGTTTCTGAGGATGCTTCTGTCTAGATTTTATGGGAAGATATTTCGTTTTTTACCATAGGCCCGAAAGCGCTCGAAATGTCCACTTCCAGACACTACAGAAAGAGGGTTTCAAACCTGCTATATGAAAGGGAATGTTCAGCTCTGTGACTTAAATGCAGATATCACAAAGTAGTTTCTGAAAGTGCTTCTGTCTAGATTTCAGATGAAGATATTCCCGTTTCCAATGAAATCATTAGAACTATCTAGATATCCACTTACAGATTCTACAAAAAGAGTGTTTCCAAAGTGCTCTGTCAAAAGAAAGGTTCAACTCTGTTAGTTGAGGACACTCCTCACAAAGAAGTTTCTGAGAATGCTTCTGTCTAGATTTTATATGAAGATATTCCCGTTTCCAACGAAATCTTCACAGTTATCCAAATATCCACTTGAAGATTCTACAAAAAGAGTGTTTCCAAACTGCTGTAGCAAGAGTAATTTTGCGCTCTGTTAGTTGAGGACACACATCACAAAGAAGTTTCTGAGAATGCTTCTGTCTAGGTTTTATACGAAGATATTACCGTTTCCAACGAAATCTTCACAGTTATCCAAATATCCACTTGCAGAATCTACAAAAAGAGTGTTTCCAAACTGCTATATCAAAAGAAAGGATCAACTCTGTTAGTTGAGGAAACACATCCCAAATAAGTTTCTGAGAATGCTTCTGTCTAGATTTTATGGGATGATATTTCCTTTTTCACCATAGGCCTGAAATCGCTCGAAATGTCCACTTCCAGATACTACAGAAAGACTGTTTCAAACCTACTCTATGAATGGAAATGTTCAGCTCTGTGACTTGAATGCAGATATCGCAAAGTAGTTTCAGACAGCGCTTCTGTCTAGATTTTAGATGAAGGTATTCCCGTTTCCAACGAAATCATCACAGTTATCCAAATATCCACTTACATATTCTACAAAAAGAGTGTTTCCAAACTGCTCTATCCAAAGAAAGGTTCAACTCTGTTAGTTGAGGACACACATCACAAAGAAGTTTCTGAGAATGCTTCTGTCTAGATTTTAAATGAAGATATTCCCATTTCCAACGAAATCCTCAGAGCTGTCCCAATATCCACTTACAGATTCTACAAAAAGAGTGTTTCCAAACTGCTGTATCAAAAGAAATGTTCAACTCTGTTTGTGGAGGACACACATCACAAAGAAGTTTCTGAGAATGCTTCTGTCTAGATTTTACATGAAGATATTCCCGTTTCCTATGAAATCTTCACAGCTTTCCAAATATCCACTTGCAGATTCTACAAAAAGAGTGTTTCCAAACTGCTCTATCCAAAGAAAGGTTCAACTCTGTTAGTTGAGGAAACACATCACAAAGAAGTTTCTGAGAATGCTTCTGTCTAGATTTTAAATGAAGATATTCCCATTTCCAATGAAATCCTCATAGCAAACCCATTATAAACTTACAGATTCTACAAAAAGAGTGATTCCAAATTGCTGTATCAAAAGAAAGGTTGAACTCTGTTAGTTCAGGACACACATCACAAAGAAGTTTCTGAGAATGCTTCTGTCTAGATTTTAGATGAAGATATTCCCGTTTCCAACAAAATCATCACAGATAAACAAATATCCACTTGCAGATTCTACAAAAAGAGTGTTTCCAAACTGCTCTATCCAAAGAAAGGTTCAACTCTGTTAGTTGAGGACACACATCAGAAAGAAGTTTCTGAGAATGCTTCTGTCTAGATTTTAAATGAAGATATTCCCGTTTCCAACGAAATCCTCAGAGCTGTCCCAATATCCACTTACAGATTCTACAAAAAGAGTGTTTCCAAACTGCTGTATCAAAAGAAAGTTTCATCTCTGTTAGTTAAGGACACACATCACAAAGAAGTTTCTGAGAATGCTTCTGTCTAGATTTTACATGAAGATATTCCCGTTTCCTATGAAATCTTCTCAGCTTTCCAAATATCCACTTGCAGATTCTACAAAAAGAGTGTTTCCAAACTGCTGTATCAAAAGAAAGGTTCAACTCTCTTCGTTGAGGATACACATCCCAAATAAGTTTCTGAGAAATCCTCTGTCTCGTTTTTATGGGAAGATACTTCCTTTTTCACCGTAGGCCTGAAAGAGCTCGAAATGTCCACTTGCAGATACTGCAGAAAGAGTGTTTCAAACCTGCTCTATGAAACGGAATGTTCAGCTCTGAGGCTTGAATGCAGATATCACAAAGTAGTTTCTGACAGTGCTTCTGTCTAGATTTCAGAAGAAGATATTCCCGTTTCCAATGAAATCGTTAGAACTATCTTGATATCCACATACAGATTCTACAAAAAGAGTGTTTCCAAACTGCTCTAGAAAAAGAAAGGTTCAACTCTGTTAGTTGAGGACACTCATCACAAAGAAGTTTCTGAGAATGCTTCTGTCTAGATTTTATATGAAGATATTCCCGTTTCCAACGAAATCTTCACAGTTATCCAAACATCGACTTGCAGATTCTACAAAAAGAGTGTTTCCAAACTGCTCTATCAAAAGAAAGTTTCAACTCTGTTAGTTGAGGACACACATCCCAAATAAGTTTCTGAGAACGCTTCTGTGTAGATTTAAAGGGGAGATATTTCGTTTTTCACCATAGGCCCGAATGCGCTCGAAATGTCCACTTCCAGACACTACAGAAAGAGGGTTTCCAACCTGCTCTATGAAAGGGAATGTTCACCTCTGTGACTTGAATGCAGATATCACAAAGTAGTTTCTGACAATGCTTCTGTCTAGAATTTAGATGAAGATATTCCCGTTTCCAACGAAATCCTTAGGACTATCTAGATATCCAATTACAGATTCCACAAAAAGAGTGTTTCCAAACTGCTCTATAAAAAGAAAGGTTCAACTCTGTAAGTTGAGGACACTCATCACAAAGAAGTTTCTGAGAATGCTTTTGTAAAGGTTTTATATGAAGATATTCCCGTTTCCTATGAAATCTTCACAGTTATCCAAATATCCACTTGAAGATTCTACCAAAAGAGTGTTTCCAAACTGCTGTAGCAAAAGAAATGTTGAACTCTGTTAGTTGAGGACAAACATCACAAAGAGGTTTCTGAGAGAGCTTCTGTCAAGATTTTATATGAAGATATTACCGTTTCCAACGAAATCTTTACAGTTATCCAAATATCCACTTGCAGATTCTACAAAAAGAGTGTTTCCAAACTGCCATATCAAAAGAAATGATCAAGTCTGTTAGTGGAGTAAACTCATCCCAAATAAGTTTCTTAGAATGCTTTTGTCTAGATTTTATGGGATGATATTTCCTTTTTCACCATAGGCCTGAAAGCGCTCGAAATGTCCACTTCCAGATACTACAGAAAGACTGTTTCAAACCTACTCTATGAAAGGGAATGTTCAGCTCTGTGACTTGAATGCAGATATCACAAAGTAGTTTCTGACAGCCCTTCTGTCTAGATTTTAGATGAATATATTCCCGTTTCCAACGAAATCATCACAGTTATCCAAATATCCACTTACAGATTCTACAAAAACAGTGTTTCCAAACTGCTGTATCCAAAGAAAGGTTCAACTCTGTTAGTTGAGGACACACATCACAAAGAAGTTTCTGAGAATGCTTCTGTCTAGATTTTATATGAAGATATTCCCGTTTCCAATGAAATCTTCACAGTTATGCAAATATCCACTTGAAGATTCTACCAAAAGAGTGTTTCCAAACTGCTGTAGCAAAAGAAATGTTGAACTCTGTTAGTTGAGGACAAACATCACAAAGAAGTTTCTGAGAATGCTTCTGTCTAGATTTTAGATGAAGATATTCCCGTTTCCAACAAAATCATCACAGTTAAACAAATATCCACTTGCAGATTCTACAAAAAGAGTGTTTCCAAACTGCTCTATCCAAAGAAAGGTTCAACTCTGTTAGTTGAGGACACACATCAGAAAGAAGTTTCTGAGAATGCTTCTGTCTAGATTTTAAATGAAGATATTCCCGTTTCCAACGAAATCCTCAGAGCTGTCCCAATATCCACTTACAGATTCTACAAAAAGAGTGTTTCCAAACTGCTGTATCAAAAGAAAGTTTCATCTCTGTTAGTTAAGGACACACATCACAAAGAAGTTTCTGAGAATGCTTCTGTCTAGATTTTACATGAAGATATTCCCGTTTCCTATGAAATCTTCACAGCTTTCCAAATATCCACTTGCAGATTCTACAAAAAGAGTGTTTCCAAACTGCTGTATCAAAAGAAAGGTTCAACTCTCTTCGTTGAGGATACACATCCCAAATAAGTTTCTGAGAAATCCTCTGTCTCGTTTTTATGGGAAGATACTTCCTTTTTCACCGTAGGCCTGAAAGAGCTCGAAATGTCCACTTGCAGATACTGCAGAAAGAGTGTTTCAAACCTGCTCTATGAAACGGAATGTTCAGCTCTGAGGCTTGAATGCAGATATCACAAAGTAGTTTCTGACAGTGCTTCTGTCTAGATTTCAGAAGAAGATATTCCCGTTTCCAATGAAATCGTTAGAACTATCTTGATATCCACATACAGATTCTACAAAAAGAGTGTTTCCAAACTGCTCTAGAAAAAGAAAGGTTCAACTCTGTTAGTTGAGGACACTCATCACAAAGAAGTTTCTGAGAATGCTTCTGTCTAGATTTTATATGAAGATATTCCCGTTTCCAACGAAATCTTCACAGTTATCCAAACATCGACTTGCAGATTCTTCAAAAAGAGTGTTTCCAAACTGCTCTATCAAAAGAAAGTTTCAACTCTGTTAGTTGAGGACACACATCCCAAATAAGTTTCTGAGAACGCTTCTGTGTAGATTTAAAGGGGAGATATTTCGTTTTTCACCATAGGCCCGAATGCGCTCGAAATGTCCACTTCCAGACACTACAGAAAGAGGGTTTCCAACCTGCTCTATGAAAGGGAATGTTCACCTCTGTGACTTGAATGCAGATATCACAAAGTAGTTTCTGACAATGCTTCTGTCTAGAATTTAGATGAAGATATTCCCGTTTCCAACGAAATCCTTAGGACTATCTAGATATCCAATTACAGATTCCACAAAAAGAGTGTTTCCAAACTGCTCTATAAAAAGAAAGGTTCAACTCTGTAAGTTGAGGACACTCATCACAAAGAAGTTTCTGAGAATGCTTTTGTAAAGGTTTTATATGAAGATATTCCCGTTTCCTATGAAATCTTCACAGTTATCCAAATATCCACTTGAAGATTCTACCAAAAGAGTGTTTCCAAACTGCTGTAGCAAAAGAAATGTTGAACTCTGTTAGTTGAGGACAAACATCACAAAGAAGTTTCTGAGAATGCTTCTGTCAAGATTTTATATGAAGATATTACCGTTTCCAACGAAATCTTTACAGTTATCCAAATATCCACTTGCAGATTCTACAAAAAGAGTGTTTCCAAACTGCTATATCAAAAGAAATGATCAAGTCTGTTAGTGGAGTAAACTCATCCCAAATATGTTTCTTAGAATGCTTTTGTCTAGATTTTATGGGATGATATTTCCTTTTTCACCATAGGCCTGAAAGCGCTCGAAAAGTCCACTTCCAGATACTACAAAAAGACTGTTTCAAACCTACTCTATGAAAGGGAATGTTCAGCTCTGTGACTTGAATGCAGATATCACAAAGTAGTTTCTGACAGCCCTTCTGTCTAGATTTTAGATGAAGATATTCCCGTTTCCAACGAAATCATCACAGTTATCCAAATATCCACTTATAGATTCTACAAAAACAGTGTTTCCACACTGCTGTATCCAAAGAAAGGTTCAACTCTGTTACTTGAGGACACACATCACAAAGAAGTTTCTGAGAATGCTTCTGTCTAGATTTTATATGAAGATATTCCCGTTTCCAATGAAATCTTCACAGTTATGCAAATATCCACTTGAAGATTCTACAAAAAGAGTGTTTCCAAACTGCTGTAGCAAAAGAAATGTTGAACTCTGTTAGTTGAGGACAAACATCACAAAGAAGTTTCTGAGAATGCTTCTGTCTAGATTTTAGATGGAGATATTCCCGTTTCCAACGAAATCATCACAGTTAAACAAATATCCACTTGCAGATTCTACAAAAAGAGTGTTTCCAAACTGCTCTATCCAAAGAAAGGTTCAACTCTGTTAGTTGAGGACACACATCACAAAGAAGTTTCTGAGAATGCTTCTGTCTAGATTTTAAATGAAGATATTCCCATTTCCAACGAAATCCTCAGAGCTGTCCCAATATCCACTTACAGATTCTACAAAAAGAGTGTTTCCAAACTGCTGTATCAAAAGAAATGTTCAACTCTGTTTGTGGAGGACACACATCACAAAGAAGTTTCTGAGAATGCTTCTGTCTAGATTTTACATGAAGATATTCCCGTTTCCTATGAAATCTTCACAGCTTTCCAAATATCCACTTGCAGATTCTACAAAAAGAGTGTTTCCAAACTGCTGTATCCAAAGAAAGGTTCATCTCTGTTAGTTGAGGACACACATCACAAAGAAGTTTCTGAGAATGCTTCTGTCTAGATTTTAAACGAAGATATTGCCGTTTCCAACGAAATCGTTAGGACTATCTAGATATCCAATTACACATTCCACAAAAAGAGTGTTTCCAAACTGCTCTATCAAAAGAAAGGTGCAACTCTGTTAGTTGAGGACACTCATCACAAAGACGTTTCTGAGAATGCTTCTGTCTAGATTTTATATGAAGATATTCCCGTTTCCAACGAAATCTTCATGGTTATCCAAACATCGACTTCCAGATTATACAAAAAGATTGTTTCCAAACTGCTCTATCAAAAGAAAGGTATAATTCTGTTAGTTGAGGACACACATCCCAAATAAGTTTCTGAGGATGCTTCTGTCTAGATTTTATGGGAAGATATTTCGTTTTTTACCATAGGCCCGAAAGCGCTCGAAATGTCCACTTCCAGACACTACAGAAAGAGGGTTTCAAACCTGCTATATGAAAGGGAATGTTCAGCTCTGTGACTTAAATGCAGATATCACAAAGTAGTTTCTGAAAGTGCTTCTGTCTAGATTTCAGATGAAGATATTCCCGTTTCCAATGAAATCATTAGAACTATCTAGATATCCACTTACAGATTCTACAAAAAGAGTGTTTCCAAAGTGCTCTGTCAAAAGAAAGGTTCAACTCTGTTAGTTGAGGACACTCCTCACAAAGAAGTTTCTGAGAATGCTTCTGTCTAGATTTTATATGAAGATATTCCCGTTTCCAACGAAATCTTCACAGTTATCCAAATATCCACTTGAAGATTCTACAAAAAGAGTGTTTCCAAACTGCTGTAGCAAGAGTAATTTTGCGCTCTGTTAGTTGAGGACACACATCACAAAGAAGTTTCTGAGAATGCTTCTGTCTAGGTTTTATACGAAGATATTACCGTTTCCAACGAAATCTTCACAGTTATCCAAATATCCACTTGCAGAATCTACAAAAAGAGTGTTTCCAAACTGCTATATCAAAAGAAAGGATCAACTCTGTTAGTTGAGGAAACACATCCCAAATAAGTTTCTGAGAATGCTTCTGTCTAGATTTTATGGGATGATATTTCCTTTTTCACCATAGGCCTGAAATCGCTCGAAATGTCCACTTCCAGATACTACAGAAAGACTGTTTCAAACCTACTCTATGAATGGAAATGTTCAGCTCTGTGACTTGAATGCAGATATCGCAAAGTAGTTTCAGACAGCGCTTCTGTCTAGATTTTAGATGAAGGTATTCCCGTTTCCAACGAAATCATCACAGTTATCCAAATATCCACTTACATATTCTACAAAAAGAGTGTTTCCAAACTGCTCTATCCAAAGAAAGGTTCAACTCTGTTAGTTGAGGACACACATCACAAAGAAGTTTCTGAGAATGCTTCTGTCTAGATTTTAAATGAAGATATTCCCATTTCCAATGAAATCCTCATAGCAAACCCATTATAAACTTACAGATTCTACAAAAAGAGTGATTCCAAATTGCTGTATCAAAAGAAAGGTTGAACTCTGTTAGTTCAGGACACACATCACAAAGAAGTTTCTGAGAATGCTTCTGTCTAGATTTTACATGAAGATATTCCCGTTTCCTACGAAATCTTCACAACTTTCCAAATATCCTCTTGCAGATTCTACAAAAAGAGTGTTTCCAAACTGCTGTATCAAAAGAAAGGTTCAGCTCTCTTAGTTGACGACACACATCCCAAATAAGATTCTGAGAAAGCCTCTGTCTCGTTTTTATGGGAAGATACTTCCTTTTTCACCGTAGGCCTGAAAGCGCTCGAAATGTCCACTTCCAGATACTGCAGAAAGAGTTTTTCAAACCTGCTCTATGAAACGGAATGTTCAGCTCTGAGGCTTGAATGCAGATATCACAAAGTAGTTTCTGACAGTGCTTCTGTCTAGATTTTAGAAGAAGATATTCCCGTTTCCAATGAAATCGTTAGAACTATCTTGATATCCACATACAGATTCTACAAAAAGAGTTTTTCCAAACTGCTCTATAAAGAAAAAGTTTCAACTCTGTTAGTTGAGGTCACTCATCACAAAGAAGTTTCTGAGAATGCTTCTGTCTAGATTTTATATGAAGATTTTCCCGTTTCCAATGAAATCTTCACAGTTATCCAAACATCGACTTGCAGATTCTACAAAAAGAGTGTTTCCAAACTGCTCTATCAAAAGAAAGTATCAACTCTGTTAGTTGAGGACACACATGCCAAATAAGTTTCGGAGAATGCTTCTGTGTAGATTTAATGGGGAGATATTTCGTTTTTCACCATAGGCCCGAATGCGCTCGAAATGTCCACTTCCAGACACTACAGAAAGAGGGTTTCCAACCTGCTCTATGAAAGGGAATGTTCAGCTCCGTGAGTTGAATATAGATAACACAAAGTAGTTTCTGACAGTGCTTCTGTCTAGATTTCAGATGAAGATATTCCCGTTTCCCATGAAATCGTTAGAACTATCTAGATATCCACTTACAGATTCTACAAAAAGAGTGTTTCGAAAGTGCTCTGTCAAAAGAAAGGTTCAACTCTGTTAGTTGAGGACACTCATCACGAAGAAGTTTCTGAGAATGCTTTTGTCAAGATTTTATATGAAGATATTCCCGTTTCCTATGAAATCTTCACAGTTATCCAAATATCCACTTGAAGATTCTACAAAAAGAGTGTTTCCAAACTGCTGTAGCAAAAGAAATGTTGAACTCTGTTAGTTGAGGACAAACATCACAAAGAGGTTTCTGAGAGAGCTTCTGTCAAGATTTTATATGAAGATATTACCGTTTCCAACGAAATCTTTACAGTTATCCAAATATCCACTTGCAGATTCTACAAAAAGAGTGTTTCCAAACTGCCATATCAAAAGAAATGATCAAGTCTGTTAGTGGAGTAAACTCATCCCAAATAAGTTTCTTAGAATGCTTTTGTCTAGATTTTATGGGATGATATTTCCTTTTTCACCATAGGCCTGAAAGCGCTCGAAATGTCCACTTCCAGATACTACAGAAAGACTGTTTCAAACCTACTCTATGAAAGGGAATGTTCAGCTCTGTGACTTGAATGCAGATATCACAAAGTAGTTTCTGACAGCCCTTCTGTCTAGATTTTAGATGAATATATTCCCGTTTCCAACGAAATCATCACAGTTATCCAAATATCCACTTACAGATTCTACAAAAAGAGTGTTTCCAAACTGCTGTATCCAAAGAAAGGTTCAACTCTGTTAGTTGAGGACACACATCACAAAGAAGTTTCTGAGAATGCTTCTGTCTAGATTTTATATGAAGATATTCCCGTTTCCAATGAAATCTTCACAGTTATGCAAATATCCACTTGAAGATTCTACAAAAAGAGTGTTTCCAAACTGCTGTAGCAAAAGAAATGTTGAACTCTGTTAGTTGAGGACAAACATCACAAAGAAGTTTCTGAGAATGCTTCTGTCTAGATTTTAGATGGAGATATTCCCGTTTCCAACGAAATCATCACAGTTAAACAAATATCCACTTGCAGATTCTACAAAAAGAGTGTTTCCAAACTGCTCTATCCAAAGAAAGGTTCAACTCTGTTAGTTGAGGACACACATCACAAAGAAGTTTCTGATAATGCTTCTGTCTAGATTTTAAATGAAGATATTCCCATTTCCAACGAAATCCTCAGAGCTGTCCCAATATCCACTTACAGATTCTACAAAAAGAGTGTTTCCAAACTGCTGTATCAAAAGAAATGTTCAACTCTGTTTGTGGAGGACACACATCACAAAGAAGTTTCTGAGAATGCTTCTGTCTAGATTTTACATGAAGATATTCCCGTTTCCTATGAAATCTTCACAGCTTTCCAAATATCCACTTGCAGATTCTACAAAAAGAGTGTTTCCAAACTGCTCTATCCAAAGAAAGGTTCAACTCTGTTAGTTGAGGACACACATCACAAAGAAGTTTCTGAGAATGCTTCTGTCTAGATTTTAAATGAAGATATTCCCATTTCCAATGAAATCCTCATAGCAAACCCATTATAAACTTACAGATTCTACAAAAAGAGTGATTCCAAATTGCTGTATCAAAAGAAAGGTTGAACTCTGTTAGTTCAGGACACACATCACAAAGAAGTTTCTGAGAATGCTTCTGTCTAGATTTTACATGAAGACATTCCCGTTTCCTACGAAATCTTCACAACTTTCCAAATATCCTCTTGCAGATTCTACAAAAAGAGTGTTTCCAAACTGCTGTATCAAAAGAAAGGTTCAGCTCTCTTAGTTGACGACACACATCCCAAATATGATTCTGAGAAAGCCTCTGTCTCGTTTTTATGGGAAGATACTTCCTTTTTCACCGTAGGCCTGAAAGCGCTCGAAATGTCCACTTCCAGATACTGCAGAAAGAGTTTTTCAAACCTGCTCTATGAAACGGAATGTTCAGCTCTGAGGCTTGAATGCAGATATCACAAAGTAGTTTCTGACAGTGCTTCTGTCTGGATTTTAGAAGAAGATATTCCCGTTTCCAATGAAATCGTTAGAACTATCTTGATATCCACATACAGATTCTACAAAAAGAGTTTTTCCAAACTGCTCTATAAAAAAAAAGGTTCAACTCTGTTAGTTGAAGTCACTCATCACAAAGAAGTTTCTGAGAATGCTTCTGTCTAGATTTTATATGAAGATTTTCCCGTTTCCAATGAAATCTTCACAGTTATCCAAACATCGACTTGCAGATTCTACAAAAAGAGTGTTTCCAAACTGCTCTATCAAAAGAAAGTATCAACTCTGTTAGTTGAGGACACACATGCCAAATAAGTTTCGGAGAATGCTTCTGTGTAGATTTAATGGGGAGATATTTCGTTTTTCACCATAGGCCCGAATGCGCTCGAAATGTCCACTTCCAGACACTACAGTAAGAGGGTTTCCAACCTGCTCTATGAAAGGGAATGTTCAGCTCCGTGAGTTGAATATAGATATCCCAAAGTAGTTTCTGACAGTGCTTCTGTCTAGATTTCAGATGAAGATATTCCCGTTTCCAATGAAATCGTTAGAACTATCTAGATATCCACTTACAGATTCTACAAAAAGAGTGTTTCGAAAGTGCTCTGTCAAAAGAAAGGTTCAACTCTGTTAGTTGAGGACACTCATCACGAAGAAGTTTCTGAGAATGCTTTTGTCAAGATTTTATATGAAGATATTCCCGTTTCCTATGAAATCTTCACAGTTATCCAAATATCCACTTGAAGATTCTACAAAAAGAGTGTTTCCAAACTGCTGTAGCAAAAGAAATGTTGAACTCTGTTAGTTGAGGACAAACATCACAAAGAGGTTTCTGAGAAAGCTTCTGTCAAGATTTTATATGAAGATATTACCGTTTCCAACGAAATCTTTACAGTTATCCAAATATCCACTTGCAGATTCTACAAAAAGAGTGTTTCCAAACTGCCATATCAAAAGAAATGATCAAGTCTGTTAGTGGAGTAAACTCATCCCAAATAAGTTTCTTAGAATGCTTTTGTCTCGATTTTATGGGATGATAATTCCTTTTTCACCATAGGCCTGAAAGCGCTCGAAATGTCCACTTCCAGATACTACAGAAAGACTGTTTCAAACCTACTCTATGAAAGGGAATGTTCAGCTCTGTGACTTGAATGCAGATATCACAAAGTAGTTTCTGACAGCCCTTCTGTCTAGATTTTAGATGAAGATATTCCCGTTTCCAACGAAATCATCACAGTTATCCAAATATCCACTTATAGATTCTACAAAAACAGTGTTTCCACACTGCTGTATCCAAAGAAAGGTTCAACTCTGTTAGTTGAGGACACACATCACAAAGAAGTTTCTGAGAATGCTTCTGTCTAGATTTTATATGAAGATATTCCCGTTTCCAATGAAATCTTCACAGTTATGCAAATATCCACTTGAAGATTCTACAAAAAGAGTGTTTCCAAACTGCTGTAGCAAAAGAAATGTTGAACTCTGTTAGTTGAGGACAAACATCACAAAGAAGTTTCTGAGAATGCTTCTGTCTAGATTTTAGATGGAGATATTCCCGTTTCCAACGAAATCATCACAGTTAAACAAATATCCACTTGCAGATTCTACAAAAAGAGTGTTTCCAAACTGCTCTATCCAAAGAAAGGTTCAACTCTGTTAGTTGAGGACACACATCACAAAGAAGTTTCTGAGAATGCTTCTGTCTAGATTTTAAATGAAGATATTCCCATTTCCAACGAAATCCTCAGAGCTGTCCCAATATCCACTTACAGATTCTACAAAAAGAGTGTTTCCAAACTGCTGTATCAAAAGAAATGTTCAACTCTGTTTGTGGAGGACACACATCACAAAGAAGTTTCTGAGAATGCTTCTGTCTAGATTTTACATGAAGATATTCCCGTTTCCTATGAAATCTTCACAGCTTTCCAAATATCCACTTGCAGATTCTACAAAAAGAGTGTTTCCAAACTGCTGTATCCAAAGAAAGGTTCATCTCTGTTAGTTGAGGACACACATCACAAAGAAGTTTCTGAGAATGCTTCTGTCTAGATTTTAAACGAAGATATTGCCGTTTCCAACGAAATCGTTAGGACTATCTAGATATCCAATTACACATTCCACAAAAAGAGTGTTTCCAAACTGCTCTATCAAAAGAAAGGTGCAACTCTGTTAGTTGAGGACACTCATCACAAAGACGTTTCTGAGAATGCTTCTGTCTAGATTTTATATGAAGATATTCCCGTTTCCAACGAAATCTTCATGGTTATCCAAACATCGACTTCCAGATTATACAAAAAGATTGTTTCCAAACTGCTCTATCAAAAGAAAGGTATAATTCTGTTAGATGAGGACACACATCCCAAATAAGTTTCTGAGGATGCTTCTGTCTAGATTTTATGGGAAGATATTTCGTTTTTTACCATAGGCCCGAAAGCGCTCGAAATGTCCACTTCCAGACACTACAGAAAGAGGGTTTCAAACCTGCTATATGAAAGGGAATGTTCAGCTCTGTGACTTAAATGCAGATATCACAAAGTAGTTTCTGAAAGTGCTTCTGTCTAGATTTCAGATGAAGATATTCCCGTTTCCAATGAAATCATTAGAACTATCTAGATATCCACTTACAGATTCTACAAAAAGAGTGTTTCCAAAGTGCTCTGTCAAAAGAAAGGTTCAACTCTGTTAGTTGAGGACACTCCTCACAAAGAAGTTTCTGAGAATGCTTCTGTCTAGATTTTATATGAAGATATTCCCGTTTCCAACGAAATCTTCACAGTTATCCAAATATCCACTTGAAGATTCTACAAAAAGAGTGTTTCCAAACTGCTGTAGCAAGAGTAATTTTGCGCTCTGTTAGTTGAGGACACACATCACAAAGAAGTTTCTGAGAATGCTTCTGTCTAGGTTTTATACGAAGATATTACCGTTTCCAACGAAATCTTCACAGTTATCCAAATATCCACTTGCAGAATCTACAAAAAGAGTGTTTCCAAACTGCTATATCAAAAGAAAGGATCAACTCTGTTAGTTGAGGAAACACATCCCAAATAAGTTTCTGAGAATGCTTCTGTCTAGATTTTATGGGATGATATTTCCTTTTTCACCATAGGCCTGAAATCGCTCGAAATGTCCACTTCCAGATACTACAGAAAGACTGTTTCAAACCTACTCTATGAATGGAAATGTTCAGCTCTGTGACTTGAATGCAGATATCGCAAAGTAGTTTCAGACAGCGCTTCTGTCTAGATTTTAGATGAAGGTATTCCCGTTTCCAACGAAATCATCACAGTTATCCAAATATCCACTTACATATTCTACAAAAAGAGTGTTTCCAAACTGCTCTATCCAAAGAAAGGTTCAACTCTGTTAGTTGAGGACACACATCACAAAGAAGTTTCTGAGAATGCTTCTGTCTAGATTTTAAATGAAGATATTCCCATTTCCAACGAAATCCTCAGAGCTGTCCCAATATCCACTTACAGATTCTACAAAAAGAGTGTTTCCAAACTGCTGTATCAAAAGAAATGTTCAACTCTGTTTGTGGAGGACACACATCACAAAGAAGTTTCTGAGAATGCTTCTGTCTAGATTTTACATGAAGATATTCCCGTTTCCTATGAAATCTTCACAGCTTTCCAAATATCCACTTGCAGATTCTACAAAAAGAGTGTTTCCAAACTGCTCTATCCAAAGAAAGGTTCAACTCTGTTAGTTGAGGAAACACATCACAAAGAAGTTTCTGAGAATGCTTCTGTCTAGATTTTAAATGAAGATATTCCCATTTCCAATGAAATCCTCATAGCAAACCCATTATAAACTTACAGATTCTACAAAAAGAGTGATTCCAAATTGCTGTATCAAAAGAAAGGTTGAACTCTGTTAGTTCAGGACACACATCACAAAGAAGTTTCTGAGAATGCTTCTGTCTAGATTTTAGATGAAGATATTCCCGTTTCCAACAAAATCATCACAGATAAACAAATATCCACTTGCAGATTCTACAAAAAGAGTGTTTCCAAACTGCTCTATCCAAAGAAAGGTTCAACTCTGTTAGTTGAGGACACACATCAGAAAGAAGTTTCTGAGAATGCTTCTGTCTAGATTTTAAATGAAGATATTCCCGTTTCCAACGAAATCCTCAGAGCTGTCCCAATATCCACTTACAGATTCTACAAAAAGAGTGTTTCCAAACTGCTGTATCAAAAGAAAGTTTCATCTCTGTTAGTTAAGGACACACATCACAAAGAAGTTTCTGAGAATGCTTCTGTCTAGATTTTACATGAAGATATTCCCGTTTCCTATGAAATCTTCTCAGCTTTCCAAATATCCACTTGCAGATTCTACAAAAAGAGTGTTTCCAAACTGCTGTATCAAAAGAAAGGTTCAACTCTCTTCGTTGAGGATACACATCCCAAATAAGTTTCTGAGAAATCCTCTGTCTCGTTTTTATGGGAAGATACTTCCTTTTTCACCGTAGGCCTGAAAGAGCTCGAAATGTCCACTTGCAGATACTGCAGAAAGAGTGTTTCAAACCTGCTCTATGAAACGGAATGTTCAGCTCTGAGGCTTGAATGCAGATATCACAAAGTAGTTTCTGACAGTGCTTCTGTCTAGATTTCAGAAGAAGATATTCCCGTTTCCAATGAAATCGTTAGAACTATCTTGATATCCACATACAGATTCTACAAAAAGAGTGTTTCCAAACTGCTCTAGAAAAAGAAAGGTTCAACTCTGTTAGTTGAGGACACTCATCACAAAGAAGTTTCTGAGAATGCTTCTGTCTAGATTTTATATGAAGATATTCCCGTTTCCAACGAAATCTTCACAGTTATCCAAACATCGACTTGCAGATTCTACAAAAAGAGTGTTTCCAAACTGCTCTATCAAAAGAAAGTTTCAACTCTGTTAGTTGAGGACACACATCCCAAATAAGTTTCTGAGAACGCTTCTGTGTAGATTTAAAGGGGAGATATTTCGTTTTTCACCATAGGCCCGAATGCGCTCGAAATGTCCACTTCCAGACACTACAGAAAGAGGGTTTCCAACCTGCTCTATGAAAGGGAATGTTCACCTCTGTGACTTGAATGCAGATATCACAAAGTAGTTTCTGACAATGCTTCTGTCTAGAATTTAGATGAAGATATTCCCGTTTCCAACGAAATCCTTAGGACTATCTAGATATCCAATTACAGATTCCACAAAAAGAGTGTTTCCAAACTGCTCTATAAAAAGAAAGGTTCAACTCTGTAAGTTGAGGACACTCATCACAAAGAAGTTTCTGAGAATGCTTTTGTAAAGGTTTTATATGAAGATATTCCCGTTTCCTATGAAATCTTCACAGTTATCCAAATATCCACTTGAAGATTCTACCAAAAGAGTGTTTCCAAACTGCTGTAGCAAAAGAAATGTTGAACTCTGTTAGTTGAGGACAAACATCACAAAGAGGTTTCTGAGAGAGCTTCTGTCAAGATTTTATATGAAGATATTACCGTTTCCAACGAAATCTTTACAGTTATCCAAATATCCACTTGCAGATTCTACAAAAAGAGTGTTTCCAAACTGCCATATCAAAAGAAATGATCAAGTCTGTTAGTGGAGTAAACTCATCCCAAATAAGTTTCTTAGAATGCTTTTGTCTAGATTTTATGGGATGATATTTCCTTTTTCACCATAGGCCTGAAAGCGCTCGAAATGTCCACTTCCAGATACTACAGAAAGACTGTTTCAAACCTACTCTATGAAAGGGAATGTTCAGCTCTGTGACTTGAATGCAGATATCACAAAGTAGTTTCTGACAGCCCTTCTGTCTAGATTTTAGATGAATATATTCCCGTTTCCAACGAAATCATCACAGTTATCCAAATATCCACTTACAGATTCTACAAAAACAGTGTTTCCAAACTGCTGTATCCAAAGAAAGGTTCAACTCTGTTAGTTGAGGACACACATCACAAAGAAGTTTCTGAGAATGCTTCTGTCTAGATTTTATATGAAGATATTCCCGTTTCCAATGAAATCTTCACAGTTATGCAAATATCCACTTGAAGATTCTACCAAAAGAGTGTTTCCAAACTGCTGTAGCAAAAGAAATGTTGAACTCTGTTAGTTGAGGACAAACATCACAAAGAAGTTTCTGAGAATGCTTCTGTCTAGATTTTAGATGAAGATATTCCCGTTTCCAACAAAATCATCACAGTTAAACAAATATCCACTTGCAGATTCTACAAAAAGAGTGTTTCCAAACTGCTCTATCCAAAGAAAGGTTCAACTCTGTTAGTTGAGGACACACATCAGAAAGAAGTTTCTGAGAATGCTTCTGTCTAGATTTTAAATGAAGATATTCCCGTTTCCAACGAAATCCTCAGAGCTGTCCCAATATCCACTTACAGATTCTACAAAAAGAGTGTTTCCAAACTGCTGTATCAAAAGAAATGTTCAACTCTGTTTGTGGAGGACACACATCACAAAGAAGTTTCTGAGAATGCTTCTGTCTAGATTTTACATGAAGATATTCCCGTTTCCTATGAAATCTTCACAGCTTTCCAAATATCCACTTGCAGATTCTACAAAAAGAGTGTTTCCAAACTGCTGTATCAAAAGAAAGGTTCAACTCTCTTCGTTGAGGATACACATCCCAAATAAGTTTCTGAGAAATCCTCTGTCTCGTTTTTATGGGAAGATACTTCCTTTTTCACCGTAGGCCTGAAAGAGCTCGAAATGTCCACTTGCAGATACTGCAGAAAGAGTGTTTCAAACCTGCTCTATGAAACGGAATGTTCAGCTCTGAGGCTTGAATGCAGATATCACAAAGTAGTTTCTGACAGTGCTTCTGTCTAGATTTCAGAAGAAGATATTCCCGTTTCCAATGAAATCGTTAGAACTATCTTGATATCCACATACAGATTCTACAAAAAGAGTGTTTCCAAACTGCTCTAGAAAAAGAAAGGTTCAACTCTGTTAGTTGAGGACACTCATCACAAAGAAGTTTCTGAGAATGCTTCTGTCTAGATTTTATATGAAGATATTCCCGTTTCCAACGAAATCTTCACAGTTATCCAAACATCGACTTGCAGATTCTACAAAAAGAGTGTTTCCAAACTGCTCTATCAAAAGAAAGTTTCAACTCTGTTAGTTGAGAACACACATCCCAAATAAGTTTCTGAGAACGCTTCTGTGTAGATTTAAAGGGGAGATATTTCGTTTTTCACCATAGGCCCGAATGCGCTCGAAATGTCCACTTCCAGACACTACAGAAAGAGGGTTTCCAACCTGCTCTATGAAAGGGAATGTTCACCTCTGTGACTTGAATGCAGATATCACAAAGTAGTTTCTGACAGTGCTTCTGTCTAGAATTTAGATGAAGATATTCCCGTTTCCAACGAAATCCTTAGGACTATCTAGATATCCAATTACAGATTCCACAAAAAGAGTGTTTCCAAACTGCTCTATAAAAAGAAAGGTTCAACTCTGTAAGTTGAGGACACTCATCACAAAGAAGTTTCTGAGAATGCTTTTGTCAAGATTTTATATGAAGATATTCCCGTTTCCTATGAAATCTTCACAGTTATCCAAATATCCACTTGAAGATTCTACCAAAAGAGTGTTTCCAAACTGCTGTAGCAAAAGAAATGTTGAACTCTGTTAGTTGAGGACAAACATCACAAAGAAGTTTCTGAGAATGCTTCTGTCAAGATTTTATATGAAGATATTACCGTTTCCAACGAAATCTTTACAGTTATCCAAATATCCACTTGCAGATTCTACAAAAAGAGTGTTTCCAAACTGCTATATCAAAAGAAATGATCAAGTCTGTTAGTGGAGTAAACTCATCCCAAATATGTTTCTTAGAATGCTTTTGTCTAGATTTTATGGGATGATATTTCCTTTTTCACCATAGGCCTGAAAGCGCTCGAAAAGTCCACTTCCAGATACTACAAAAAGACTGTTTCAAACCTACTCTATGAAAGGGAATGTTCAGCTCTGTGACTTGAATGCAGATATCACAAAGTAGTTTCTGACAGCCCTTCTGTCTAGATTTTAGATGAAGATATTCCCGTTTCCAACGAAATCATCACAGTTATCCAAATATCCACTTATAGATTCTACAAAAACAGTGTTTCCACACTGCTGTATCCAAAGAAAGGTTCAACTCTGTTAGTTGAGGACACACATCACAAAGAAGTTTCTGAGAATGCTTCTGTCTAGATTTTATATGAAGATATTCCCGTTTCCAATGAAATCTTCACAGTTATGCAAATATCCACTTGAAGATTCTACAAAAAGAGTGTTTCCAAACTGCTGTAGCAAAAGAAATGTTGAACTCTGTTAGTTGAGGACAAACATCACAAAGAAGTTTCTGAGAATGCTTCTGTCTAGATTTTAGATGGAGATATTCCCGTTTCCAACGAAATCATCACAGTTAAACAAATATCCACTTGCAGATTCTACAAAAAGAGTGTTTCCAAACTGCTCTATCCAAAGAAAGGTTCAACTCTGTTAGTTGAGGACACACATCACAAAGAAGTTTCTGAGAATGCTTCTGTCTAGATTTTAAATGAAGATATTCCCATTTCCAACGAAATCCTCAGAGCTGTCCCAATATCCACTTACAGATTCTACAAAAAGAGTGTTTCCAAACTGCTGTATCAAAAGAAATGTTCAACTCTGTTTGTGGAGGACACACATCACAAAGAAGTTTCTGAGAATGCTTCTGTCTAGATTTTACATGAAGATATTCCCGTTTCCTATGAAATCTTCACAGCTTTCCAAATATCCACTTGCAGATTCTACAAAAAGAGTGTTTCCAAACTGCTGTATCCAAAGAAAGGTTCATCTCTGTTAGTTGGGGACACACATCACAAAGAAGTTTCTGAGAATGCTTCTGTCTAGATTTTAAACGAAGATATTGCCGTTTCCAACGAAATCGTTAGGACTATCTAGATATCCAATTACACATTCCACAAAAAGAGTGTTTCCAAACTGCTCTATCAAAAGAAAGGTGCAACTCTGTTAGTTGAGGACACTCATCACAAAGACGTTTCTGAGAATGCTTCTGTCTAGATTTTATATGAAGATATTCCCGTTTCCAACGAAATCTTCATGGTTATCCAAACATCGACTTCCAGATTATACAAAAAGATTGTTTCCAAACTGCTCTATCAAAAGAAAGGTATAATTCTGTTAGATGAGGACACACATCCCAAATAAGTTTCTGAGGATGCTTCTGTCTAGATTTTATGGGAAGATATTTCGTTTTTTACCATAGGCCCGAAAGCGCTCGAAATGTCCACTTCCAGACACTACAGAAAGAGGGTTTCAAACCTGCTATATGAAAGGGAATGTTCAGCTCTGTGACTTAAATGCAGATATCACAAAGTAGTTTCTGAAAGTGCTTCTGTCTAGATTTCAGATGAAGATATTCCCGTTTCCAATGAAATCATTAGAACTATCTAGATATCCACTTACAGATTCTACAAAAAGAGTGTTTCCAAAGTGCTCTGTCAAAAGAAAGGTTCAACTCTGTTAGTTGAGGACACTCCTCACAAAGAAGTTTCTGAGAATGCTTCTGTCTAGATTTTATATGAAGATATTCCCGTTTCCAACGAAATCTTCACAGTTATCCAAATATCCACTTGAAGATTCTACAAAAAGAGTGTTTCCAAACTGCTGTAGCAAGAGTAATTTTGCGCTCTGTTAGTTGAGGACACACATCACAAAGAAGTTTCTGAGAATGCTTCTGTCTAGGTTTTATACGAAGATATTACCGTTTCCAACGAAATCTTCACAGTTATCCAAATATCCACTTGCAGAATCTACAAAAAGAGTGTTTCCAAACTGCTATATCAAAAGAAAGGATCAACTCTGTTAGTTGAGGAAACACATCCCAAATAAGTTTCTGAGAATGCTTCTGTCTAGATTTTATGGGATGATATTTCCTTTTTCACCATAGGCCTGAAATCGCTCGAAATGTCCACTTCCAGATACTACAGAAAGACTGTTTCAAACCTACTCTATGAATGGAAATGTTCAGCTCTGTGACTTGAATGCAGATATCGCAAAGTAGTTTCAGACAGCGCTTCTGTCTAGATTTTAGATGAAGGTATTCCCGTTTCCAACGAAATCATCACAGTTATCCAAATATCCACTTACATATTCTACAAAAAGAGTGTTTCCAAACTGCTCTATCCAAAGAAAGGTTCAACTCTGTTAGTTGAGGACACACATCACAAAGAAGTTTCTGAGAATGCTTCTGTCTAGATTTTAAATGAAGATATTCCCATTTCCAATGAAATCCTCATAGCAAACCCATTATAAACTTACAGATTCTACAAAAAGAGTGATTCCAAATTGCTGTATCAAAAGAAAGGTTGAACTCTGTTAGTTCAGGACACACATCACAAAGAAGTTTCTGAGAATGCTTCTGTCTAGATTTTACATGAAGACATTCCCGTTTCCTACGAAATCTTCACAACTTTCCAAATATCCTCTTGCAGATTCTACAAAAAGAGTGTTTCCAAACTGCTGTATCAAAAGAAAGGTTCAGCTCTCTTAGTTGACGACACACATCCCAAATAAGATTCTGAGAAAGCCTCTGTCTCGTTTTTATGGGAAGATACTTCCTATTTCACCGTAGGCCTGAAAGCGCTCGAAATGTCCACTTCCAGATACTGCAGAAAGACTGCTTCAAACCTGCTCTATGAAACGGAATGTTCAGCTCTGAGGCTTGAATGCAGATATCACAAAGTAGTTTCTGACAGTGCTTCTGTCTAGATTTTAGAAGAAGATATTCCCGTTTCCAATGAAATCGTTAGAACTATCTTGATATCCACATACAGATTCTACAAAAAGAGTTTTTCCAAACTGCTCTATAAAAAAAAAGGTTCAACTCTGTTAGTTGAGGACACTCATCACAAAGAAGTTTCTGAGAATGCTTCTGTCTAGATTTTATAGGAAGATTTTCCCGTTTCCAATGAAATCTTCACAGTTATCCAAACATCGACTTGCAGATTCTACAAAAAGAGTGTTTCCAAACTGCTCTATCAAAAGAAAGTATCAACTCTGTTAGTTGAGGACACACATGCCAAATAAGTTTCGGAGAATGCTTCTGTGTAGATTTAATGGGGAGATATTTCGTTTTTCACCATAGGCCCGAATGCGCTCGAAATGTCCACTTCCAGACACTACAGTAAGAGGGTTTCCAACCTGCTCTATGAAAGGGAATGTTCAGCTCCGTGAGTTGAATATAGATATCCCAAAGTAGTTTCTGACAGTGCTTCTGTCTAGATTTCAGATGAAGATATTCCCGTTTCCAATGAAATCGTTAGAACTATCTAGATATCCACTTACAGATTCTACAAAAAGAGTGTTTCGAAAGTGCTCTGTCAAAAGAAAGGTTCAACTCTGTTAGTTGAGGACACTCATCACGAAGAAGTTTCTGAGAATGCTTTTGTCAAGATTTTATATGAAGATATTCCCGTTTCCTATGAAATCTTCACAGTTATCCAAATATCCACTTGAAGATTCTACAAAAAGAGTGTTTCCAAACTGCTGTAGCAAAAGAAATGTTGAACTCTGTTAGTTGAGGACAAACATCACAAAGAGGTTTCTGAGAAAGCTTCTGTCAAGATTTTATATGAAGATATTACCGTTTCCAACGAAATCTTTACAGTTATCCAAATATCCACTTGCAGATTCTACAAAAAGAGTGTTTCCAAACTGCCATATCAAAAGAAATGATCAAGTCTGTTAGTGGAGTAAACTCATCCCAAATAAGTTTCTTAGAATGCTTTTGTCTCGATTTTATGGGATGATAATTCCTTTTTCACCATAGGCCTGAAAGCGCTCGAAATGTCCACTTCCAGATACTACAGAAAGACTGTTTCAAACCTACTCTATGAAAGGGAATGTTCAGCTCTGTGACTTGAATGCAGATATCACAAAGTAGTTTCTGACAGCCCTTCTGTCTAGATTTTAGATGAAGATATTCCCGTTTCCAACGAAATCATCACAGTTATCCAAATATCCACTTATAGATTCTACAAAAACAGTGTTTCCACACTGCTGTATCCAAAGAAAGGTTCAACTCTGTTAGTTGAGGACACACATCACAAAGAAGTTTCTGAGAATGCTTCTGTCTAGATTTTATATGAAGATATTCCCGTTTCCAATGAAATCTTCACAGTTATGCAAATATCCACTTGAAGATTCTACAAAAAGAGTGTTTCCAAACTGCTGTAGCAAAAGAAATGTTGAACTCTGTTAGTTGAGGACAAACATCACAAAGAAGTTTCTGAGAATGCTTCTGTCTAGATTTTAGATGGAGATATTCCCGTTTCCAACGAAATCATCACAGTTAAACAAATATCCACTTGCAGATTCTACAAAAAGAGTGTTTCCAAACTGCTCTATCCAAAGAAAGGTTCAACTCTGTTAGTTGAGGACACACATCACAAAGAAGTTTCTGATAATGCTTCTGTCTAGATTTTAAATGAAGATATTCCCATTTCCAACGAAATCCTCAGAGCTGTCCCAATATCCACTTACAGATTCTACAAAAAGAGTGTTTCCAAACTGCTGTATCAAAAGAAATGTTCAACTCTGTTTGTGGAGGACACACATCACAAAGAAGTTTCTGAGAATGCTTCTGTCTAGATTTTACATGAAGATATTCCCGTTTCCTATGAAATCTTCACAGCTTTCCAAATATCCACTTGCAGATTCTACAAAAAGAGTGTTTCCAAACTGCTCTATCCAAAGAAAGGTTCAACTCTGTTAGTTGAGGACACACATCACAAAGAAGTTTCTGAGAATGCTTCTGTCTAGATTTTAAATGAAGATATTCCCATTTCCAATGAAATCCTCATAGCAAACCCATTATAAACTTACAGATTCTACAAAAAGAGTGATTCCAAATTGCTGTATCAAAAGAAAGGTTGAACTCTGTTAGTTCAGGACACACATCACAAAGAAGTTTCTGAGAATGCTTCTGTCTAGATTTTACATGAAGACATTCCCGTTTCCTACGAAATCTTCACAACTTTCCAAATATCCTCTTGCAGATTCTACAAAAAGAGTGTTTCCAAACTGCTGTATCAAAAGAAAGGTTCAGCTCTCTTAGTTGACGACACACATCCCAAATATGATTCTGAGAAAGCCTCTGTCTCGTTTTTATGGGAAGATACTTCCTTTTTCACCGTAGGCCTGAAAGCGCTCGAAATGTCCACTTCCAGATACTGCAGAAAGAGTTTTTCAAACCTGCTCTATGAAACGGAATGTTCAGCTCTGAGGCTTGAATGCAGATATCACAAAGTAGTTTCTGACAGTGCTTCTGTCTGGATTTTAGAAGAAGATATTCCCGTTTCCAATGAAATCGTTAGAACTATCTTGATATCCACATACAGATTCTACAAAAAGAGTTTTTCCAAACTGCTCTATAAAAAAAAAGGTTCAACTCTGTTAGTTGAAGTCACTCATCACAAAGAAGTTTCTGAGAATGCTTCTGTCTAGATTTTATATGAAGATTTTCCCGTTTCCAATGAAATCTTCACAGTTATCCAAACATCGACTTGCAGATTCTACAAAAAGAGTGTTTCCAAACTGCTCTATCAAAAGAAAGTATCAACTCTGTTAGTTGAGGACACACATGCCAAATAAGTTTCGGAGAATGCTTCTGTGTAGATTTAATGGGGAGATATTTCGTTTTTCACCATAGGCCCGAATGCGCTCGAAATGTCCACTTCCAGACACTACAGTAAGAGGGTTTCCAACCTGCTCTATGAAAGGGAATGTTCAGCTCCGTGAGTTGAATATAGATATCCCAAAGTAGTTTCTGACAGTGCTTCTGTCTAGATTTCAGATGAAGATATTCCCGTTTCCAATGAAATCGTTAGAACTATCTAGATATCCACTTACAGATTCTACAAAAAGAGTGTTTCGAAAGTGCTCTGTCAAAAGAAAGGTTCAACTCTGTTAGTTGAGGACACTCATCACGAAGAAGTTTCTGAGAATGCTTTTGTCAAGATTTTATATGAAGATATTCCCGTTTCCTATGAAATCTTCACAGTTATCCAAATATCCACTTGAAGATTCTACAAAAAGAGTGTTTCCAAACTGCTGTAGCAAAAGAAATGTTGAACTCTGTTAGTTGAGGACAAACATCACAAAGAGGTTTCTGAGAAAGCTTCTGTCAAGATTTTATATGAAGATATTACCGTTTCCAACGAAATCTTTACAGTTATCCAAATATCCACTTGCAGATTCTACAAAAAGAGTGTTTCCAAACTGCCATATCAAAAGAAATGATCAAGTCTGTTAGTGGAGTAAACTCATCCCAAATAAGTTTCTTAGAATGCTTTTGTCTCGATTTTATGGGATGATAATTCCTTTTTCACCATAGGCCTGAAAGCGCTCGAAATGTCCACTTCCAGATACTACAGAAAGACTGTTTCAAACCTACTCTATGAAAGGGAATGTTCAGCTCTGTGACTTGAATGCAGATATCACAAAGTAGTTTCTGACAGCCCTTCTGTCTAGATTTTAGATGAAGATATTCCCGTTTCCAACGAAATCATCACAGTTATCCAAATATCCACTTATAGATTCTACAAAAACAGTGTTTCCACACTGCTGTATCCAAAGAAAGGTTCAACTCTGTTACTTGAGGACACACATCACAAAGAAGTTTCTGAGAATGCTTCTGTCTAGATTTTATATGAAGATATTCCCGTTTCCAATGAAATCTTCACAGTTATGCAAATATCCACTTGAAGATTCTACAAAAAGAGTGTTTCCAAACTGCTGTAGCAAAAGAAATGTTGAACTCTGTTAGTTGAGGACAAACATCACAAAGAAGTTTCTGAGAATGCTTCTGTCTAGATTTTAGATGGAGATATTCCCGTTTCCAACGAAATCATCACAGTTAAACAAATATCCACTTGCAGATTCTACAAAAAGAGTGTTTCCAAACTGCTCTATCCAAAGAAAGGTTCAACTCTGTTAGTTGAGGACACACATCACAAAGAAGTTTCTGATAATGCTTCTGTCTAGATTTTAAATGAAGATATTCCCATTTCCAACGAAATCCTCAGAGCTGTCCCAATATCCACTTACAGATTCTACAAAAAGAGTGTTTCCAAACTGCTGTATCAAAAGAAATGTTCAACTCTGTTTGTGGAGGACACACATCACAAAGAAGTTTCTGAGAATGCTTCTGTCTAGATTTTACATGAAGATATTCCCGTTTCCTATGAAATCTTCACAGCTTTCCAAATATCCACTTGCAGATTCTACAAAAAGAGTGTTTCCAAACTGCTCTATCCAAAGAAAGGTTCAACTCTGTTAGTTGAGGACACACATCACAAAGAAGTTTCTGAGAATGCTTCTGTCTAGATTTTAAATGAAGATATTCCCATTTCCAATGAAATCCTCATAGCAAACCCATTATAAACTTACAGATTCTACAAAAAGAGTGATTCCAAATTGCTGTATCAAAAGAAAGGTTGAACTCTGTTAGTTCAGGACACACATCACAAAGAAGTTTCTGAGAATGCTTCTGTCTAGATTTTACATGAAGACATTCCCGTTTCCTACGAAATCTTCACAACTTTCCAAATATCCTCTTGCAGATTCTACAAAAAGAGTGTTTCCAAACTGCTGTATCAAAAGAAAGGTTCAGCTCTCTTAGTTGACGACACACATCCCAAATATGATTCTGAGAAAGCCTCTGTCTCGTTTTTATGGGAAGATACTTCCTTTTTCACCGTAGGCCTGAAAGCGCTCGAAATGTCCACTTCCAGATACTGCAGAAAGAGTTTTTCAAACCTGCTCTATGAAACGGAATGTTCAGCTCTGAGGCTTGAATGCAGATATCACAAAGTAGTTTCTGACAGTGCTTCTGTCTAGATTTTAGAAGAAGATATTCCCGTTTCCAATGAAATCGTTAGAACTATCTTGATATCCACATACAGATTCTACAAAAAGAGTTTTTCCAAACTGCTCTATAAAAAAAAAGGTTCAACTCTGTTAGTTGAAGTCACTCATCACAAAGAAGTTTCTGAGAATGCTTCTGTCTAGATTTTATATGAAGATTTTCCCGTTTCCAATGAAATCTTCACAGTTATCCAAACATCGACTTGCAGATTCTACAAAAAGAGTGTTTCCAAACTGCTCTATCAAAAGAAAGTATCAACTCTGTTAGTTGAGGACACACATGCCAAATAAGTTTCGGAGAATGCTTCTGTGTAGATTTAATGGGGAGATATTTCGTTTTTCACCATAGGCCCGAATGCGCTCGAAATGTCCACTTCCAGACACTACAGTAAGAGGGTTTCCAACCTGCTCTATGAAAGGGAATGTTCAGCTCCGTGAGTTGAATATAGATATCCCAAAGTAGTTTCTGACAGTGCTTCTGTCTAGATTTCAGATGAAGATATTCCCGTTTCCAATGAAATCGTTAGAACTATCTAGATATCCACTTACAGATTCTACAAAAAGAGTGTTTCGAAAGTGCTCTGTCAAAAGAAAGGTTCAACTCTGTTAGTTGAGGACACTCATCACGAAGAAGTTTCTGAGAATGCTTTTGTCA
Source organism: Gorilla gorilla gorilla (assembly GCF_029281585.2). NCBI lineage: Eukaryota > Metazoa > Chordata > Mammalia > Primates > Hominidae > Gorilla > Gorilla gorilla. The sequence goes on from NC_073237.2 coordinate 20,974,480, forward strand.
AGATTTTATATGAAGATATTCCCGTTTCCTATGAAATCTTCACAGTTATCCAAATATCCACTTGAAGATTCTACAAAAAGAGTGTTTCCAAACTGCTGTAGCAAAAGAAATGTTGAACTCTGTTAGTTGAGGACAAACATCACAAAGAGGTTTCTGAGAAAGCTTCTGTCAAGATTTTATATGAAGATATTACCGTTTCCAACGAAATCTTTACAGTTATCCAAATATCCACTTGCAGATTCTACAAAAAGAGTGTTTCCAAACTGCCATATCAAAAGAAATGATCAAGTCTGTTAGTGGAGTAAACTCATCCCAAATAAGTTTCTTAGAATGCTTTTGTCTCGATTTTATGGGATGATAATTCCTTTTTCACCATAGGCCTGAAAGCGCTCGAAATGTCCACTTCCAGATACTACAGAAAGACTGTTTCAAACCTACTCTATGAAAGGGAATGTTCAGCTCTGTGACTTGAATGCAGATATCACAAAGTAGTTTCTGACAGCCCTTCTGTCTAGATTTTAGATGAAGATATTCCCGTTTCCAACGAAATCATCACAGTTATCCAAATATCCACTTATAGATTCTACAAAAACAGTGTTTCCACACTGCTGTATCCAAAGAAAGGTTCAACTCTGTTACTTGAGGACACACATCACAAAGAAGTTTCTGAGAATGCTTCTGTCTAGATTTTATATGAAGATATTCCCGTTTCCAATGAAATCTTCACAGTTATGCAAATATCCACTTGAAGATTCTACAAAAAGAGTGTTTCCAAACTGCTGTAGCAAAAGAAATGTTGAACTCTGTTAGTTGAGGACAAACATCACAAAGAAGTTTCTGAGAATGCTTCTGTCTAGATTTTAGATGGAGATATTCCCGTTTCCAACGAAATCATCACAGTTAAACAAATATCCACTTGCAGATTCTACAAAAAGAGTGTTTCCAAACTGCTCTATCCAAAGAAAGGTTCAACTCTGTTAGTTGAGGACACACATCACAAAGAAGTTTCTGATAATGCTTCTGTCTAGATTTTAAATGAAGATATTCCCATTTCCAACGAAATCCTCAGAGCTGTCCCAATATCCACTTACAGATTCTACAAAAAGAGTGTTTCCAAACTGCTGTATCAAAAGAAATGTTCAACTCTGTTTGTGGAGGACACACATCACAAAGAAGTTTCTGAGAATGCTTCTGTCTAGATTTTACATGAAGATATTCCCGTTTCCTATGAAATCTTCACAGCTTTCCAAATATCCACTTGCAGATTCTACAAAAAGAGTGTTTCCAAACTGCTCTATCCAAAGAAAGGTTCAACTCTGTTAGTTGAGGACACACATCACAAAGAAGTTTCTGAGAATGCTTCTGTCTAGATTTTAAATGAAGATATTCCCATTTCCAATGAAATCCTCATAGCAAACCCATTATAAACTTACAGATTCTACAAAAAGAGTGATTCCAAATTGCTGTATCAAAAGAAAGGTTGAACTCTGTTAGTTCAGGACACACATCACAAAGAAGTTTCTGAGAATGCTTCTGTCTAGATTTTACATGAAGACATTCCCGTTTCCTACGAAATCTTCACAACTTTCCAAATATCCTCTTGCAGATTCTACAAAAAGAGTGTTTCCAAACTGCTGTATCAAAAGAAAGGTTCAGCTCTCTTAGTTGACGACACACATCCCAAATATGATTCTGAGAAAGCCTCTGTCTCGTTTTTATGGGAAGATACTTCCTTTTTCACCGTAGGCCTGAAAGCGCTCGAAATGTCCACTTCCAGATACTGCAGAAAGAGTTTTTCAAACCTGCTCTATGAAACGGAATGTTCAGCTCTGAGGCTTGAATGCAGATATCACAAAGTAGTTTCTGACAGTGCTTCTGTCTAGATTTTAGAAGAAGATATTCCCGTTTCCAATGAAATCGTTAGAACTATCTTGATATCCACATACAGATTCTACAAAAAGAGTTTTTCCAAACTGCTCTATAAAAAAAAAGGTTCAACTCTGTTAGTTGAGGTCACTCATCACAAAGAAGTTTCTGAGAATGCTTCTGTCTAGATTTTATAGGAAGATTTTCCCGTTTCCAATGAAATCTTCACAGTTATCCAAACATCGACTTGCAGATTCTACAAAAAGAGTGTTTCCAAACTGCTCTATCAAAAGAAAGTATCAACTCTGTTAGTTGAGGACACACATGCCAAATAAGTTTCGGAGAATGCTTCTGTGTAGATTTAATGGGGAGATATTTCGTTTTTCACCATAGGCCCGAATGCGCTCGAAATGTCCACTTCCAGACACTACAGAAAGAGGGTTTCCAACCTGCTCTATGAAAGGGAATGTTCAGCTCCGTGAGTTGAATGTAGATATCACAAAGTAGTTTCTGACAGTGCTTCTGTCTAGATTTCAGATGAAGATATTCCCGTTTCCAATGAAATCGTTAGAACTATCTAGATATCCACTTACAGATTCTACAAAAAGAGTGTTTCGAAAGTGCTCTGTCAAAAGAAAGGTTCAACTCTGTTAGTTGAGGACACTCATCACGAAGAAGTTTCTGAGAATGCTTTTGTCAAGATTTTATATGAAGATATTCCCGTTTCCTATGAAATCTTCACAGTTATCCAAATATCCAATTGAAGATTCTACAAAAAGAGTGTTTCCAAACTGCTGTAGCAAAAGAAATGTTGAACTCTGTTAGTTGAGGACAAACATCACAAAGAGGTTTCTGAGAAAGCTTCTGTCAAGATTTTATATGAAGATATTACCGTTTCCAACGAAATCTTTACAGTTATCCAAATATCCACTTGCAGATTCTACAAAAAGAGTGTTTCCAAACTGCCATATCAAAAGAAATGATCAAGTCTGTTAGTGGAGTAAACTCATCCCAAATACGTTTCTTAGAATGCTTTTGTCTAGATTTTATGGGATGATAATACCTTTTTCACCATAGGCCTGAAAGCGCTCGAAATGTCCACTTCCAGATACTACAGAAAGACTGTTTCAAACCTACTCTATGAAAGGGAATGTTCAGCTCTGTGACTTGAATGCAGATATCACAAAGTAGTTTCTGACAGCCCTTCTGTCTAGATTTTAGATGAAGATATTCCCGTTTCCAACGAAATCATCACAGTTATCCAAATATCCACTTATAGATTCTACAAAAACAGTGTTTCCACACTGCTGTATCCAAAGAAAGGTTCAACTCTGTTAGTTGAGGACACACATCACAAAGAAGTTTCTGAGAATGCTTCTGTCTAGATTTTATATGAAGATATTCCCGTTTCCAATGAAATCTTCACAGTTATGCAAATATCCACTTGAAGATTCTACAAAAAGAGTGTTTCCAAACTGCTGTAGCAAAAGAAATGTTGAACTCTGTTAGTTGAGGACAAACATCACAAAGAAGTTTCTGAGAATGCTTCTGTCTAGATTTTAGATGGAGATATTCCCGTTTCCAACGAAATCATCACAGTTAAACAAATATCCACTTGCAGATTCTACAAAAAGAGTGTTTCCAAACTGCTCTATCCAAAGAAAGGTTCAACTCTGTTAGTTGAGGACACACATCACAAAGAAGTTTCTGAGAATGCTTCTGTCTAGATTTTAAATGAAGATATTCCCATTTCCAACGAAATCCTCAGAGCTGTCCCAATATCCACTTACAGATTCTACAAAAAGAGTGTTTCCAAACTGCTGTATCAAAAGAAATGTTCAACTCTGTTTGTGGAGGACACACATCACAAAGAAGTTTCTGAGAATGCTTCTGTCTAGATTTTACATGAAGATATTCCCGTTTCCTATGAAATCTTCACAGCTTTCCAAATATCCACTAGCAGATTCTACAAAAAGAGTGTTTCCAAACTGCTCTATCCAAAGAAAGGTTCAACTCTGTTAGTTGAGGACACACATCACAAAGAAGTTTCTGAGAATGCTTCTGTCTAGATTTTAAATGAAGATATTCCCATTTCCAATGAAATCCTCATAGCAAACCCATTATAAACTTACAGATTCTACAAAAAGAGTGATTCCAAATTGCTGTATCAAAAGAAAGGTTGAACTCTGTTAGTTCAGGACACACATCACAAAGAAGTTTCTGAGAATGCTTCTGTCTAGATTTTACATAAAGACATTCCCGTTTCCTACGAAATCTTCACAACTTTCCAAATATCCTCTTGCAGATTCTACAAAAAGAGTGTTTCCAAACTGCTGTATCAAAAGAAAGGTTCAGCTCTCTTAGTTGACGACACACATCCCAAATAAGATTCTGAGAAAGCCTCTGTCTCGTTTTTATGGGAAGATACTTCCTTTTTCACCGTAGGCCTGAAAGCGCTCGAAATGTCCACTTCCAGATACTGCAGAAAGAGTTTTTCAAACCTGCTCTATGAAACGGAATGTTCAGCTCTGAGGCTTGAATGCAGATATCACAAAGTAGTTTCTGACAGTGCTTCTGTCTAGATTTTAGAAGAAGATATTCCCGTTTCCAATGAAATCGTTAGAACTATCTTGATATCCACATACAGATTCTACAAAAAGAGTTTTTCCAAACTGCTCTATAAAAAAAAAGGTTCAACTCTGTTAGTTGAGGACACTCATCACAAAGAAGTTTCTGAGAATGCTTCTGTCTAGATTTTATAGGAAGATTTTCCCGTTTCCAATGAAATCTTCACAGTTATCCAAACATCGACTTGCAGATTCTACAAAAAGAGTGTTTCCAAACTGCTCTATCAAAAGAAAGTATCAACTCTGTTAGTTGAGGACACACATGCCAAATAAGTTTCGGAGAATGCTTCTGTGTAGATTTAATGGGGAGATATTTCGTTTTTCACCATAGGCCCGAATGCGCTCGAAATGTCCACTTCCAGACACTACAGAAAGAGGGTTTCCAACCTGCTCTATGAAAGGGAATGTTCAGCTCCGTGAGTTGAATATAGATATCACAAAGTAGTTTCTGAGAGTGCTTCTGTCTAGATTTCAGATGAAGATATTCCCGCTTCCAATTAAATCGTTAGAACTATCTAGATATCCACTTACAGATTCTACAAAAAGAGTGTTTCGAAAGTGCTCTGTCAAAAGAAAGGTTCAACTCTGTTAGTTGAGGACACTCATCACAAAGAAGTTTCTGAGAATGCTTTTGTCAAGATTTCATATGAAGATATTCCCGTTTCCTATGAAATCTTCACAGTTATCCAAATATCCACTTGAAGATTCTACAAAAAGAGTGTTTCCAAACTGCTGTAGCAAAAGAAATGTTGAACTCTGTTAGTTGAGGACAAACATCACAAAGAGGTTTCTGAGAGAGATTCTGTCAAGATTTTATTTGAAGATATTACCGTTTCCAACGAAATCTTTACAGTTATCCAAATATCCACTTGCAGATTCTACAAAAAGAGTGTTTCCAAACTGCCATATCAAAAGAAATGATCAAGTCTGTTAGTGGAGTAAACTCATCCCAAATAAGTTTCTTAGAATGCTTTTGTCTAGATTTTATGGGATGATATTTCCTTTTTCACCATAGGCCTGAAAGCGCTCGAAATGTCCACTTCCAGATACTACACAAAGACTGTTTCAAACCTACTCTATGAAAGGGAATGTTCAGCTCTGTGACTTGAATGCAGATAGCACAAAGTAGTTTCTGACAGCCCTTCTGTCTAGATTTTAGATGAAGATATTCCCGTTTCCAACGAAATCATCACAGTTATCCAAATATCCACTTATAGATTCTAAAAAAACAGTGTTTCCACACTGCTGTATCCAAAGAAAGGTTCAACTCTGTTAGTTGAGGACACACATCACAAAGAAGTTTCTGAGAATGCTTCTGTCTAGATTTTATATGAAGATATTCCCGTTTCCAATGAAATCTTCACAGTTATGCAAATATCCACTTGAAGATTCTACAAAAAGAGTGTTTCCAAACTGCTGTAGCAAAAGAAATGTTGAACTCTGTTAGTTGAGGACAAACATCACAAAGAAGTTTCTGAGAATGCTTCTGTCTAGATTTTAGATGGAGATATTCCCGTTTCCAACGAAATCATCACAGTTAAACAAATATCCACTTGCAGATTCTACAAAAAGAGTGTTTCCAAACTGCTCTATCCAAAGAAAGGTTCAACTCTGTTAGTTGAGGACACACATCACAAAGAAGTTTCTGAGAATGCTTCTGTCTAGATTTTAAATGAAGATATTCCCATTTCCAACGAAATCCTCAGAGCTGTCCCAATATCCACTTACAGATTCTACAAAAAGAGTGTTTCCAAACTGCTGTATCAAAAGAAATGTTCAACTCTGTTTGTGGAGGACACACATCACAAAGAAGTTTCTGAGAATGCTTCTGTCTAGATTTTACATGAAGATATTCCCGTTTCCTATGAAATCTTCACAGCTTTCCAAATATCCACTTGCAGATTCTACAAAAAGAGTGTTTCCAAACTGCTGTATCCAAAGAAAGGTTCATCTCTGTTAGTTGAGGACACACATCACAAAGAAGTTTCTGAGAATGCTTCTGTCTAGATTTTAAACGAAGATATTGCCGTTTCCAACGAAATCGTTAGGACTATCTAGATATCCAATTACACATTCCACAAAAAGAGTGTTTCCAAACTGCTCTATCAAAAGAAAGGTGCAACTCTGTTAGTTGAGGACACTCATCACAAAGACGTTTCTGAGAATGCTTCTGTCTAGATTTTATATGAAGATATTCCCGTTTCCAACGAAATCTTCATGGTTATCCAAACATCGACTTCCAGATTATACAAAAAGATTGTTTCCAAACTGCTCTATCAAAAGAAAGGTATAATTCTGTTAGTTGAGGACACACATCCCAAATAAGTTTCTGAGGATGCTTCTGTCTAGATTTTATGGGAAGATATTTCGTTTTTTACCATAGGCCCGAAAGCGCTCGAAATGTCCACTTCCAGACACTACAGAAAGAGGGTTTCAAACCTGCTATATGAAAGGGAATGTTCAGCTCTGTGACTTAAATGCAGATATCACAAAGTAGTTTCTGAAAGTGCTTCTGTCTAGATTTCAGATGAAGATATTCCCGTTTCCAATGAAATCATTAGAACTATCTAGATATCCACTTACAGATTCTACAAAAAGAGTGTTTCCAAAGTGCTCTGTCAAAAGAAAGGTTCAACTCTGTTAGTTGAGGACACTCCTCACAAAGAAGTTTCTGAGAATGCTTCTGTCTAGATTTTATATGAAGATATTCCCGTTTCCAACGAAATCTTCACAGTTATCCAAATATCCACTTGAAGATTCTACAAAAAGAGTGTTTCCAAACTGCTGTAGCAAGAGTAATTTTGCGCTCTGTTAGTTGAGGACACACATCACAAAGAAGTTTCTGAGAATGCTTCTGTCTAGGTTTTATACGAAGATATTACCGTTTCCAACGAAATCTTCACAGTTATCCAAATATCCACTTGCAGAATCTACAAAAAGAGTGTTTCCAAACTGCTATATCAAAAGAAAGGATCAACTCTGTTAGTTGAGGAAACACATCCCAAATAAGTTTCTGAGAATGCTTCTGTCTAGATTTTATGGGATGATATTTCCTTTTTCACCATAGGCCTGAAATCGCTCGAAATGTCCACTTCCAGATACTACAGAAAGACTGTTTCAAACCTACTCTATGAATGGAAATGTTCAGCTCTGTGACTTGAATGCAGATATCGCAAAGTAGTTTCAGACAGTGCTTCTGTCTAGATTTTAGATGAAGGTATTCCCGTTTCCAACGAAATCATCACAGTTATCCAAATATCCACTTACATATTCTACAAAAAGAGTGTTTCCAAACTGCTCTATCCAAAGAAAGGTTCAACTCTGTTAGTTGAGGACACACATCACAAAGAAGTTTCTGAGAATGCTTCTGTCTAGATTTTAAATGAAGATATTCCCATTTCCAATGAAATCCTCATAGCAAACCCATTATAAACTTACAGATTCTACAAAAAGAGTGATTCCAAATTGCTGTATCAAAAGAAAGGTTGAACTCTGTTAGTTCAGGACACACATCACAAAGAAGTTTCTGAGAATGCTTCTGTCTAGATTTTACATGAAGACATTCCCGTTTCCTACGAAATCTTCACAACTTTCCAAATATCCTCTTGCAGATTCTACAAAAAGAGTGTTTCCAAACTGCTGTATCAAAAGAAAGGTTCAGCTCTCTTAGTTGACGACACACATCCCAAATAAGATTCTGAGAAAGCCTCTGTCTCGTTTTTATGGGAAGATACTTCCTTTTTCACCGTAGGCCTGAAAGCGCTCGAAATGTCCACTTCCAGATACTGCAGAAAGAGTTTTTCAAACCTGCTCTATGAAACGGAATGTTCAGCTCTGAGGCTTGAATGCAGATATCACAAAGTAGTTTCTGACAGTGCTTCTGTCTAGATTTTAGAAGAAGATATTCCCGTTTCCAATGAAATCGTTAGAACTATCTTGATATCCACATACAGATTCTACAAAAAGAGTTTTTCCAAGCTGCTCTATAAAAAAAAAGGTTCAACTCTGTTAGTTGAGGACACTCATCACAAAGAAGTTTCTGAGAATGCTTCTGTATAGATTTTATAGGAAGATTTTCCCGTTTCCAATGAAATCTTCACAGTTATCCAAACATCGACTTGCAGATTCTACAAAAAGAGTGTTTCCAAACTGCTCTATCAAAAGAAAGTATCAACTCTGTTAGTTGAGGACACACATGCCAAATAAGTTTCGGAGAATGCTTCTGTGTAGATTTAAAGGGGAGATATTTCGTTTTTCACCATAGGCCCGAATGCGCTCGAAATGTCCACTTCCAGACACTACAGAAAGAGGGTTTCCAACCTGCTCTATGAAAGGGAATGTTCAGCTCCGTGAGTTGAATATAGATATCACAAAGTAGTTTCTGACAGTGCTTCTGTCTAGATTTCAGATGAAGATATTCCCGTTTCCAATGAAATCGTTAGAACTATCTAGATATCCACTTACAGATTCTACAAAAAGAGTGTTTCGAAAGTGCTCTGTCAAAAGAAAGGTTCAACTCTGTTAGTTGAGGACACTCATCACGAAGAAGTTTCTGAGAATGCTTTTGTCAAGATTTTATATGAAGATATTCCCGTTTCCTATGAAATCTTCACAGTTATCCAAATATCCACTTGAAGATTCTACAAAAAGAGTGTTTCCAAACTGCTGTAGCAAAAGAAATGTTGAACTCTGTTAGTTGAGGACAAACATCACAAAGAGGTTTCTGAGAGAGCTTCTGTCAAGATTTTATATGAAGATATTACCGTTTCCAACGAAATCTTTACAGTTATCCAAATATCCACTTGCAGATTCTACAAAAAGAGTGTTTCCAAACTGCCATATCAAAAGAAATGATCAAGTCTGTTAGTGGAGTAAACTCATCCCAAATAAGTTTCTTAGAATGCTTTTGTCTAGATTTTATGGGATGATATTTCCTTTTTCACCATAGGCCTGAAATCGCTCGAAATGTCCACTTCCAGATACTACAGAAAGACTGTTTCAAACCTACTCTATGAATGGAAATGTTCAGCTCTGTGACTTGAATGCAGATATCGCAAAGTAGTTTCAGACAGCGCTTCTGTCTAGATTTTAGATGAAGGTATTCCCGTTTCCAACGAAATCATCACAGTTATCCAAATATCCACTTACATATTCTACAAAAAGAGTGTTTCCAAACTGCTCTATCCAAAGAAAGGTTCAACTCTGTTAGTTGAGGACACACATCACAAAGAAGTTTCTGAGAATGCTTCTGTCTAGATTTTAAATGAAGATATTCCCATTTCCAATGAAATCCTCATAGCAAACCCATTATAAACTTACAGATTCTACAAAAAGAGTGATTCCAAATTGCTGTATCAAAAGAAAGGTTGAACTCTGTTAGTTCAGGACACACATCACAAAGAAGTTTCTGAGAATGCTTCTGTCTAGATTTTACATGAAGACATTCCCGTTTCCTACGAAATCTTCACAACTTTCCAAATATCCTCTTGCAGATTCTACAAAAAGAGTGTTTCCAAACTGCTGTATCAAAAGAAAGGTTCAGCTCTCTTAGTTGACGACACACATCCCAAATAAGATTCTGAGAAAGCCTCTGTCTCGTTTTTATGGGAAGATACTTCCTTTTTCACCGTAGGCCTGAAAGCGCTCGAAATGTCCACTTCCAGATACTGCAGAAAGACTGCTTCAAACCTGCTCTATGAAACGGAATGTTCAGCTCTGAGGCTTGAATGCAGATATCACAAAGTAGTTTCTGACAGTGCTTCTGTCTAGATTTTAGAAGAAGATATTCCCGTTTCCAATGAAATCGTTAGAACTATCTTGATATCCACATACAGATTCTACAAAAAGAGTTTTTCCAAACTGCTCTATAAAAAAAAAGGTTCAACTCTGTTAGTTGAGGACACTCATCACAAAGAAGTTTCTGAGAATGCTTCTGTCTAGATTTTATAGGAAGATTTTCCCGTTTCCAATGAAATCTTCACAGTTATCCAAACATCGACTTGCAGATTCTACAAAAAGAGTGTTTCCAAACTGCTCTATCAAAAGAAAGTATCAACTCTGTTAGTTGAGGACACACATGCCAAATAAGTTTCGGAGAATGCTTCCGTGTAGATTTAATGGGGAGATATTTCGTTTTTCACCATAGGCCCGAATGCGCTCGAAATGTCCACTTCCAGACACTACAGAAAGAGGGTTTCCAACCTGCTCTATGAAAGGGAATGTTCAGCTCCGTGAGTTGAATGTAGATATCACAAAGTAGTTTCTGACAGTGCTTCTGTCTAGATTTCAGATGAAGATATTCCCGTTTCCAATGAAATCGTTAGAACTATCTAGATATCCACTTACAGATTCTACAAAAAGAGTGTTTCGAAAGTGCTCTGTCAAAAGAAAGGTTCAACTCTGTTAGTTGAGGACACTCATCACGAAGAAGTTTCTGAGAATGCTTTTGTCAAGATTTTATATGAAGATATTCCCGTTTCCTATGAAATCTTCACAGTTATCCAAATATCCACTTGAAGATTCTACAAAAAGAGTGTTTCCAAACTGCTGTAGCAAAAGAAATGTTGAACTCTGTTAGTTGAGGACAAACATCACAAAGAGGTTTCTGAGAAAGCTTCTGTCAAGATTTTATATGAAGATATTACCGTTTCCAACGAAATCTTTACAGTTATCCAAATATCCACTTGCAGATTCTACAAAAAGAGTGTTTCCAAACTGCCATATCAAAAGAAATGATCAAGTCTGTTAGTGGAGTAAACTCATCCTAAATAAGTTTCTTAGAATGCTTTTGTCTAGATTTTATGGGATGATAATTCCTTTTTCACCATAGGCCTGAAAGCGCTCGAAATGTCCACTTCCAGATACTACAGAAAGACTGTTTCAAACCTACTCTATGAAAGGGAATGTTCAGCTCTGTGACTTGAATGCAGATATCACAAAGTAGTTTCTGAAAGTGCTTCTGTCTAGATTTCAGATGAAGATATTCCCGTTTCCAATGAAATCATTAGAACTATCTAGATATCCACTTACAGATTCTACAAAAAGAGTGTTTCCAAAGTGCTCTGTCAAAAGAAAGGTTCAACTCTGTTAGTTGAGGACACACATCACAAAGAAGTTTCTGAGAATGCTTCTGTCTAGATTTTATATGAAGATATTCCCGTTTCCAATGAAATCTTCACAGTTATGCAAATATCCACTTGAAGATTCTACAAAAAGAGTGTTTCCAAACTGCTGTAGCAAAGGAAATGTTGAACTCTGTTAGTTGAGGACAAACATCACAAAGAAGTTTCTGAGAATGCTTCTGTCTAGATTTTAGATGAAGATATTCCCGTTTCCAACAAAATCATTAAAGTTAAACAAATATCCACTTACAGATTCTACAAAAAGAGTGTTTCCAAACTGCTCTATCCAAAGAAAGGTTCAACTCTGTTAGTTGAGGACACACATCAGAAAGAAGTTTCTGAGAATGCTTCTGTCTAGATTTTACATGAAGATATTCCCGTTTCCTATGAAATCTTCACATCTTTCCAAATATCCACTTGCAGATTCTACAAAAAGAGTGTTTCCAAACTGCTGTATCAAAAGAAAGGTTCAACTCTCTTCGTTGAGGACACACATCCCAAATAAGTTTCTGAGAAATCCTCTGTCTCGTTTTTATGGGAAGATACTTCCTTTTTCACCGTAGGCCTGAAAGAGCTCGAAATGTCCACTTGCAGATACTGCAGAAAGAGTGTTTCAAACCTGCTCTATGAAACGGAATGTTCAGCTCTGAGGCTTGAATGCAGATATCACAAAGTAGTTTCTGACAGTGCTTCTGTCTAGATTTCAGAAGAAGATATTCCCGTTTCCAATGAAATCGTTAGAACTATCTTGATATCCACATACAGATTCTACAAAAAGAGTGTTTCCAAACTGCTCTAGAAAAAGAAAGGTTCAACTCTGTTAGTTGAGGACACTCATCACAAAGAAGTTTCTGAGAATGCTTCTGTCTAGATTTTATATGAAGATATTCCCGTTTCCAACGAAATCTTCACAGTTATCCAAACATCGACTTGCAGATTCTACAAAAAGAGTGTTTCCAAACTGCTCTATCAAAAGAAAGTTTCAACTCTGTCAGTTGAGGACACACATCCCAAATAAGTTTCTGAGAACGCTTCTGTGTAGATTTAAAGGGGAGATATTTCGTTTTTCACCATAGGCCCGAATGCGCTCGAAATGTCCACTTCCAGACACTACAGAAAGAGGGTTTCCAACCTGCTCTATGAAAGGGAATGTTCACCTCTGTGACTTGAATGCAGATATCACAAAGTAGTTTCTGACAGTGCTTCTGTCTAGAATTTAGATGAAGATATTCCCGTTTCCAACGAAATCCTTAGGACTATCTAGATATCCAATTACAGATTCTACAAAAAGAGTGTTTCCAAACTGCTCTATAAAAAGAAAGGTTGAACTCTGTAAGTTGAGGACACTCATCACAAAGAAGTTTCTGAGAATGCTTTTGTAAAGGTTTTATATGAAGATATTCCCGTTTCCTATGAAATCTTCACAGTTATCCAAATATCCACTTGAAGATTCTACCAAAAGAGTGTTTCCAAACTGCTGTAGCAAAAGAAATGTTGAACTCTGTTAGTTGAGGACAAACATCACAAAGAAGTTTCTGAGAATTCTTCTGTCAAGATTTTATATGAAGATATTACCGTTTCCAACGAAATCTTTACAGTTATCCAAATATCCACTTGCAGATTCTACAAAAAGAGTGTTTCCAAACTGCTATATCAAAAGAAATGATCAAGTCTGTTAGTGGAGTAAACTCATCCCAAATATGTTTCTTAGAATGCTTTTGTCTAGATTTTATGGGATGATATTTCCTTTTTCACCATAGGCCTGAAAGCGCTCGAAAAGTCCACTTCCAGATACTACAAAAAGACTGTTTCAAACCTACTCTATGAAAGGGAATGTTCAGCTCTGTGACTTGAATGCAGATATCACAAAGTAGTTTCTGACAGCCCTTCTGTCTAGATTTTAGATGAAGATATTCCCGTTTCCAACGAAATCATCACAGTTATCCAAATATCCACTTATAGATTCTACAAAAACAGTGTTTCCACACTGCTGTATCCAAAGAAAGGTTCAACTCTGTTAGTTGAGGACACACATCACAAAGAAGTTTCTGAGAATGCTTCTGTCTAAATTTTATATGAAGATATTCCCGTTTCCAATGAAATCTTCACAGTTATGCAAATATCCACTTGAAGATTCTACAAAAAGAGTGTTTCCAAACTGCTGTAGCAAAAGAAATGTTGAACTCTGTTAGTTGAGGACAAACATCACAAAGAAGTTTCTGAGAATGCTTCTGTCTAGATTTTAGATGGAGATATTCCCGTTTCCAACGAAATCATCACAGTTAAACAAATATCCACTTGCAGATTCTACAAAAAGAGTGTTTCCAAACTGCTCTATCCAAAGAAAGGCTCAACTCTGTTAGTTGAGGACACACATCACAAAGAAGTTTCTGAGAATGCTTCTGTCTAGATTTTAAATGAAGATATTCCCATTTCCAACGAAATCCTCCGAGCTGTCCCAATATCCACTTACAGATTCTACAAAAAGAGTGTTTCCAAACTGCTGTATCAAAACAAATGTTCAACTCTGTTTGTGGAGGACACACATCACAAAGAAGTTTCTGAGAATGCTTCTGTCTAGATTTTACATGAAGATATTCCCGTTTCCTATGAAATCTTCACAGCTTTCCAAATATCCACTTGCAGATTCTACAAAAAGAGTGTTTCCAAACTGCTGTATCCAAAGAAAGGTTCATCTCTGTTAGTTGAGGACACACATCACAAAGAAGTTTCTGAGAATGCTTCTGTCTAGATTTTAAACGAAGATATTGCCGTTTCCAACGAAATCGTTAGGACTATCTAGATATCCAATTACACATTCCACAAAAAGAGTGTTTCCAAACTGCTCTATCAAAAGAAAGGTGCAACTCTGTTAGTTGAGGACACTCATCACAAAGACGTTTCTGAGAATGCTTCTGTCTAGATTTTATATGAAGATATTCCCGTTTCCAACGAAATCTTCATGGTTATCCAAACATCGACTTCCAGATTATACAAAAAGATTGTTTCCAAACTGCTCTATCAAAAGAAAGGTATAATTCTGTTAGTTGAGGACACACATCCCAAATAAGTTTCTGAGGATGCTTCTGTCTAGATTTTATGGGAAGATATTTCGTTTTTTACCATAGGCCCGAAAGCGCTCGAAATGTCCACTTCCAGACACTACAGAAAGAGGGTTTCAAACCTGCTATATGAAAAGGAATGTTCAGCTCTGTGACTTAAATGCAGATATCACAAAGTAGTTTCTGAAAGTGCTTCTGTCTAGATTTCAGATGAAGATATTCCCGTTTCCAATGAAATCATTAGAACTATCTAGATATCCACTTACAGATTCTACAAACAGAGTGTTTCCAAAGTGCTCTGTCAAAAGAAAGGTTCAACTCTGTTAGTTGAGGACACTCCTCACAAAGAAGTTTCTGAGAATGCTTCTGTCTAGATTTTATATGAAGATATTCCCGTTTCCAACGAAATCTTCACAGTTATCCAAATATCCACTTGAAGATTCTACAAAAAGAGTGTTTCCAAACTGCTGTAGCAAGAGTAATTTTGCGCTCTGTTAGTTGAGGACACACATCACAAAGAAGTTTCTGAGAATGCTTCTGTCTAGGTTTTATACGAAGATATTACCGTTTCCAACGAAATCTTCACAGTTATCCAAATATCCACTTGCAGAATCTACAAAAAGAGTGTTTCCAAACTGCTATATCAAAAGAAAGGATCAACTCTGTTAGTTGAGGAAACACATCCCAAATAAGTTTCTGAGAATGCTTCTGTCTAGATTTTATGGGATGATATTTCCTTTTTCACCATAGGCCTGAAATCGCTCGAAATGTCCACTTCCAGATACTACAGAAAGACTGTTTCAAACCTACTCTATGAATGGAAATGTTCAGCTCTGTGACTTGAATGCAGATATCGCAAAGTAGTTTCAGACAGCGCTTCTGTCTAGATTTTAGATGAAGGTATTCCCGTTTCCAACGAAATCATCACAGTTATCCAAATATCCATTTACATATTCTACAAAAAGAGTGTTTCCAAACTGCTCTATCCAAAGAAAGGTTCAACTCTGTTAGTTGAGGACACACATCACAAAGAAGTTTCTGAGAATGCTTCTGTCTAGATTTTAAATGAAGATATTCCCATTTCCAATGAAATCCTCATATCAAACCCATTATAAACTTACAGATTCTACAAAAAGAGTGATTCCAAATTGCTGTATCAAAAGAAAGGTTGAACTCTGTTAGTTCAGGACACACATCACAAAGAAGTTTCTGAGAATGCTTCTGTCTAGATTTTACATGAAGACATTCCCGTTTCCTACGAAATCTTCACAACTTTCCAAATATCCTCTTGCAGATTCTACAAAAAGAGTGTTTCCAAAC
Source organism: Gorilla gorilla gorilla (assembly GCF_029281585.2). Classification (NCBI taxonomy): domain Eukaryota; kingdom Metazoa; phylum Chordata; class Mammalia; order Primates; family Hominidae; genus Gorilla; species Gorilla gorilla. The sequence continues at coordinate 20,990,476 of NC_073237.2, forward strand.
TGCTGTATCAAAAGAAAGGTTCAGCTCTCTTAGTTGACGACACACATCCCAAATAAGATTCTGAGAAAGCCTCTGTCTCGTTTTTATGGGAAGATACTTCCTTTTTCACCGTAGGCCTGAAAGCGCTCGAAATGTCCACTTCCAGATACTGCAGAAAGAGTTTTTCAAACCTGCTCTATGAAACGGAATGTTCAGCTCTGAGGCTTGAATGCAGATATCACAAAGTAGTTTCTGACAGTGCTTCTGTCTAGATTTTAGAAGAAGATATTCCCGTTTCCAATGAAATCGTTAGAACTATCTTGATATCCACATACAGATTCTACAAAAAGAGTTTTTCCAAACTGCTCTATAAAAAAAAAGGTTCAACTCTGTTAGTTGAGGACACTCATCACAAAGAAGTTTCTGAGAATGCTTCTGTCTAGATTTTATATGAAGATTTTCCCGTTTCCAATGAAATCTTCACAGTTATCCAAACATCGACTTGCAGATTCTACAAAAAGAGTGTTTCCAAACTGCTCTATCAAAAGAAAGTATCAACTCTGTTAGTTGAGGACACACATGCCAAATAAGTTTCGGAGAATGCTTCTGTGTAGATTTAATGGGGAGATATTTCGTTTTTCACCATAGGCCCGAATGCGCTCGAAATGTCCACTTCCAGACACTACAGAAAGAGGGTTTCCAACCTGCTCAATGAAAGGGAATGTTCAGCTCCGTGAGTTGAATGTAGATATCACAAAGTAGTTTCTGACAGTGCTTCTGTCTAGATTTCAGATGCAGATATTCCCGTTTCCAATGAAATCGTTAGAACTATCTAGATATCCACTTACAGATTCTACAAAAAGAGTGTTTCGAAAGTGCTCTGTCAAAAGAAAGGTTCAACTCTGTTAGTTGAGGACACTCATCACGAAGAAGTTTCTGAGAATGCTTTTGTCAAGATTTTATATGAAGATATTCCCGTTTCCTATGAAATCTTCACAGTTATCCAAATATCCACTTGAAGATTCTACAAAAAGAGTGTTTCCAAACTGCTGTAGCAAAAGAAATGTTGAACTCTGTTAGTTGAGGACAAACATCACAAAGAGGTTTCTGAGAGAGCTTCTGTCAAGATTTTATATGAAGATATTACCGTTTCCAACGAAATCTTTACAGTTATCCAAATATCCACTTGCAGATTCTACAAAAAGAGTGTTTCCAAACTGCCATATCAAAAGAAATGATCAAGTCTGTTAGTGGAGTAAACTAATCCCAAATAAGTTTCTTAGAATGCTTTTGTCTAGATTTTATGGGATGATATTTCCTTTTTCACCATAGGCCTGAAAGCGCTCGAAATGTCCACTTCCAGATACTACAGAAAGACTGTTTCAAACCTACTCTATGAAAGGGAATGTTCAGCTCTGTGACTTGAATGCAGATATCACAAAGTAGTTTCTGACAGCCCTTCTGTCTAGATTTTAGATGAATATATTCCCATTTCCAACGAAATCATCACAGTTATCCAAATATCCACTTACAGAGTCTACAAAAACAGTGTTTCCAAACTGCTGTATCCAAAGAAAGGTTCAACTCTGTTAGTTGAGGACACACATCACAAAGAAGTTTCTGAGAATGCTTCTGTCTAGATTTTATATGAAGATATTCCCGTTTCCAATGAAATCTTCACAGTTATGCAAATATCCACTTGAAGATTCTACAAAAAGAGTGTTTCCAAACTGCTGTAGCAAAAGAAATGTTGAACTCTGTTAGTTGAGGACAAACATCACAAAGAAGTTTCTGAGAATGCTTCTGTCTAGATTTTAGATGAAGATATTCCCGTTTCCAACAAAATCATCACAGTTAAAGAAATATCCACTTACAGATTCTACAAAAAGAGTGTTTCCAAACTGCTCTATCCAAAGAAAGGTTCAACTCTGTTAGTTGAGGACACACATCAGAAAGAAGTTTCTGAGAATGCTTCTGTCTAGATTTTACATGAAGATATTCCCGTTTCCTATGAAATCTTCACATCTTTCCAAATATCCACTTGCAGATTCTACAAAAAGAGTGTTTCCAAACTGCTGTATCAAAAGAAAGGTTCAACTCTCTTAGTTGAGGACACACATCCCAAATAAGTTTCTGAGAAATCCTCTGTCTCGTTTTTATGGGAAGATACTTCCTTTTTCACCGTAGGCCTGAAACCGCTCGAAATGTCCACTTGCAGATACTGCAGAAAGAGTGTTTCAAACCTGCTCTATGAAACGGAATGTTCAGCTCTGAGGCTTGAATGCAGATATCACAAAGTAGTTTTTGACAGTGCTTCTGTCTAGATTTTAGAAGATATTCAGGTTTCCAATGAAATCGTTAGAACTATCTTGATATCCACATACAGATTCTACAAAAAGAGTTTTTCCAAACTGCTCTATAAAAAAAAAGGTTCAACTCTGTTAGTTGAGGACACTCATCACAAAGAAGTTTCTGAGAATGCTTCTGCCTAGATTTTATATGAAGATTTTCCCGTTTCCAATGAAATCTTCACAGTTATCCAAACATCGACTTGCAGATTCTACAAAAAGAGTGTTTCCAAACTGCTCTATCAAAAGAAAGTATCAACTCTGTTAGTTGAGGACACACATGCCAAATAAGTTTCGGAGAATGCTTCTGTGTAGATTTAATGGGGAGATATTTCGTTTTTCACCATAGGCCCGAATGCGCTCGAAATGTCCACTTCCAGACACTACAGAAAGAGGGTTTCCAACCTGCTCTATGAAAGGGAATGTTCAGCTCCGTGAGTTGAATATAGATATCACAAAGTAGTTTCTGACAGTGCTTCTGTCTAGATTTCAGATGAAGATATTCCCGTTTCCAATGAAATCGTTAGAACTATCTAGATATCCACTTACAGATTCTACAAAAAGAGTGTTTCGAAAGTGCTCTGTCAAAAGAAAGGTTCAACTCTGTTAGTTGAGGACACTCATCACGAAGAAGTTTCTGAGAATGCTTTTGTCAAGATTTTATATGAAGATATTCCCGTTTCCTATGAAATCTTCACAGTTATCCAAATATCCACTTGAAGATTCTACAAAAAGAGTGTTTCCAAACTGCTGTAGCAAAAGAAATGTTGAACTCTGTTAGTTGAGGACAAACATCACAAAGAGGTTTCTGAGAGAGCTTCTGTCAAGATTTTATATGAAGATATTACCGTTTCCAACGAAATCTTTACAGTTATCCAAATATCCACTTGCAGATTCTACAAAAAGAGTGTTTCCAAACTGCCATATCAAAAGAAATGATCAAGTCTGTTAGTGGAGTAAACTCATCCCAAATAAGTTTCTTAGAATGCTTTTGTCTAGATTTTATGGGATGATATTTCCTTTTTCACCATAGGCCTGAAAGCGCTCGAAATGTCCACTTCCAGATACTACAGAAAGACTGTTTCAAACCTACTCTATGAAAGGGAATGTTCAGCTCTGTGACTTGAATGCAGATATCACAAAGTAGTTTCTGACAGCCCTTCTGTCTAGATTTTAGATGAATATATTCCCATTTCCAACGAAATCATCACAGTTATCCAAATATCCACTTACAGAGTCTACAAAAACAGTGTTTCCAAACTGCTGTATCCAAAGAAAGGTTCAACTCTGTTAGTTGAGGACACACATCACAAAGAAGTTTCTGAGAATGCTTCTGTCTAGATTTTATATGAAGATATTCCCGTTTCCAATGAAATCTTCACAGTTATGCAAATATCCACTTGAAGATTCTACAAAAAGAGTGTTTCCAAACTGCTGTAGCAAAAGAAATGTTGAACTCTGTTAGTTGAGGACAAACATCACAAAGAAGTTTCTGAGAATGCTTCTGTCTAGATTTTAGATGAAGATATTCCCGTTTCCAACAAAATCATCACAGTTAAAGAAATATCCACTTACAGATTCTACAAAAAGAGTGTTTCCAAACTGCTCTATCCAAAGAAAGGTTCAACTCTGTTAGTTGAGGACACACATCAGAAAGAAGTTTCTGAGAATGCTTCTGTCTAGATTTTACATGAAGATATTCCCGTTTCCTATGAAATCTTCACATCTTTCCAAATATCCACTTGCAGATTCTACAAAAAGAGTGTTTCCAAACTGCTGTATCAAAAGAAAGGTTCAACTCTCTTAGTTGAGGACACACATCCCAAATAAGTTTCTGAGAAATCCTCTGTCTCGTTTTTATGGGAAGATACTTCCTTTTTCACCGTAGGCCTGAAACCGCTCGAAATGTCCACTTGCAGATACTGCAGAAAGAGTGTTTCAAACCTGCTCTATGAAACGGAATGTTCAGCTCTGAGGCTTGAATGCAGATATCACAAAGTAGTTTTTGACAGTGCTTCTGTCTAGATTTTAGAAGATATTCAGGTTTCCAATGAAATCGTTAGAACTATCTTGATATCCACATACAGATTCTACAAAAAGAGTTTTTCCAAACTGCTCTATAAAAAAAAAGGTTCAACTCTGTTAGTTGAGGACACTCATCACAAAGAAGTTTCTGAGAATGCTTCTGCCTAGATTTTATATGAAGATTTTCCCGTTTCCAATGAAATCTTCACAGTTATCCAAACATCGACTTGCAGATTCTACAAAAAGAGTGTTTCCAAACTGCTCTATCAAAAGAAAGTATCAACTCTGTTAGTTGAGGACACACATGCCAAATAAGTTTCGGAGAATGCTTCTGTGTAGATTTAATGGGGAGATATTTCGTTTTTCACCATAGGCCCGAATGCGCTCGAAATGTCCACTTCCAGACACTACAGAAAGAGGGTTTCCAACCTGCTCTATGAAAGGGAATGTTCAGCTCCGTGAGTTGAATATAGATATCACAAAGTAGTTTCTGACAGTGCTTCTGTCTAGATTTCAGATGAAGATATTCCCGTTTCCAATGAAATCGTTAGAACTATCTAGATATCCACTTACAGATTCTACAAAAAGAGTGTTTCGAAAGTGCTCTGTCAAAAGAAAGGTTCAACTCTGTTAGTTGAGGACACTCATCACGAAGAAGTTTCTGAGAATGCTTTTGTCAAGATTTTATATGAAGATATTCCCGTTTCCTATGAAATCTTCACAGTTATCCAAATATCCACTTGAAGATTCTACAAAAAGAGTGTTTCCAAACTGCTGTAGCAAAAGAAATGTTGAACTCTGTTAGTTGAGGACAAACATCACAAAGAGGTTTCTGAGAGAGCTTCTGTCAAGATTTTATATGAAGATATTACCGTTTCCAACGAAATCTTTAAAGTTATCCAAATATCCACTTGCAGATTCTACAAAAAGAGTGTTTCCAAACTGCCATATCAAAAGAAATGATCAAGTCTGTTAGTGGAGTAAACTCATCCCAAATAAGTTTCTTAGAATGCTTCTGTCTAGATTTTATGGGATGATATTTCCTTTTTCACCATAGGCCTGAAAGCGCTCGAAATGTCCACTTCCAGATACTACAGAAAGACTGTTTCAAACCTACTCTATGAAAGGGAATGTTCAGCTCTGTGACTTGAATGCAGATATCACAAAGTAGTTTCTGACAGCCCTTCTGTCTAGATTTTAGATGAATATATTCCCGTTTCCAACGAAATCATCACAGTTATCCAAATATCCACTTACAGATTCTACAAAAACAGTGTTTCCAAACTGCTGTATCCAAAGAAAGGTTCAACTCTGTTAGTTGAGGACACACATCACAAAGAAGTTTCTGAGAATGCTTCTGTCTAGATTTTATATGAAGATATTCCCGTTTCCAATGAAATCTTCACAGTTATGCAAATATCCACTTGAAGATTCTACAAAAAGAGTGTTTCCAAACTGCTGTAGCAAAAGAAATGTTGAACTCTGTTAGTTGAGGACAAACATCACAAAGAAGTTTCTGAGAATGCTTCTGTCTAGATTTTAGATGAAGATATTCCCGTTTCCAACGAAATCATCACCGTTAAACAAATATCCACTTGCAGATTCTACAAAAAGAGTGTTTCCAAACTGCTCTATCCAAAGAAAGGTTCAACTCTGTTAGTTGAGGACACACATCAGAAAGAAGTTTCTGAGAATGCTTCTGTCTAGATTTTACATGAAGACATTCCCGTTTCCTACGAAATCTTCACAACTTTCCAAATATCCTCTTGCAGATTCTACAAAAAGAGTGTTTCCAAACTGCTGTATCAAAAGAAAGGTTCAGCTCTCTTAGTTGACGACACACATCCCAAATAAGATTCTGAGAAAGCCTCTGTCTCGTTTTTATGGGAAGATACTTCCTTTTTCACCGTAGGCCTGAAAGCGCTCGAAATGTCCACTTCCAGATACTGCAGAAAGAGTTTTTCAAACCTGCTCTATGAAACGGAATGTTCAGCTCTGAGGCTTGAATGCAGATATCACAAAGTAGTTTCTGACAGTGCTTCTGTCTAGATTTTAGAAGAAGATATTCCCGTTTCCAATGAAATCGTTAGAACTATCTTGATATCCACATACAGATTCTACAAAAAGAGTTTTTCCAAACTGCTCTATAAAAAAAAAGGTTCAACTCTGTTAGTTGAGGTCACTCATCACAAAGAAGTTTCTGAGAATGCTTCTGTCTAGATTTTATATGAAGATTTTCCCGTTTCCAATGAAATCTTCACAGTTATCCAAACATCGACTTGCAGATTCTACAAAAAGAGTGTTTCCAAACTGCTCTATCAAAAGAAAGTATCAACTCTGTTAGTTGAGGACACACATGCCAAATAAGTTTCGGAGAATGCTTCTGTGTAGATTTAATGGGGAGATATTTCGTTTTTCACCATAGGCCCGAATGCGCTCGAAATGTCCACTTCCAGACACTACAGAAAGAGGGTTTCCAACCTGCTCTATGAAAGGGAATGTTCAGCTCCGTGAGTTGAATATAGATATCACAAAGTAGTTTCTGACAGTGCTTCTGTCTAGATTTCAGATGAAGATATTCCCGTTTCCCATGAAATCGTTAGAACTATCTAGATATCCACTTACAGATTCTACAAAAAGAGTGTTTCGAAAGTGCTCTGTCAAAAGAAAGGTTCAACTCTGTTAGTTGAGGACACTCATCACGAAGAAGTTTCTGAGAATGCTTTTGTCAAGATTTTATATGAAGATATTCCCGTTTCCTATGAAATCTTCACAGTTATCCAAATATCCACTTGAAGATTCTACAAAAAGAGTGTTTCCAAACTGCTGTAGCAAAAGAAATGTTGAACTCTGTTAGTTGAGGACAAACATCACAAAGAGGTTTCTGAGAGAGCTTCTGTCAAGATTTTATATGAAGATATTACCGTTTCCAACGAAATCTTTACAGTTATCCAAATATCCACTTGCAGATTCTACAAAAAGAGTGTTCCCAAACTGCCATATCAAAAGAAATGATCAAGTCTGTTAGTGGAGTAAACTCATCCCAAATAAGTTTCTTAGAATGCTTTTGTCTAGATTTTATGGGATGATATTTCCTTTTTCACCATAGGCCTGAAAGCGCTCGAAATGTCCACTTCCAGATACTACAGAAAGACTGTTTCAAACCTACTCTATGAAAGGGAATGTTCAGCTCTGTGACTTGAATGCAGATATCACAAAGTAGTTTCTGACAGTCCTTCTGTCTAGATTTTAGATGAATATATTCCCGTTTCCAACGAAATCATCACAGTTTTCCAAATATCCACTTACAGATTCTACAAAAACAGTGTTTCCAAACTGCTGTATCCAAAGAAAGGTTCAACTCTGTTAGTTGAGGACACACATCACAAAGAAGTTTCTGAGAATGCTTCTGTCTAGATTTTATATGAAGATATTCCCGTTTCCAATGAAATCTTCACAGTTATGCAAATATCCACTTGAAGATTCTACAAAAAGAGTGTTTCCAAACTGCTGTAGCAAAAGAAATGTTGAACTCTGTTAGTTGAGGACAAACATCACAAAGAAGTTTCTGAGAATGCTTCTGTCTAGATTTTAGATGAAGATATTCCCGTTTCCAACGAAATCATCACAGTTAAACAAATATCCACTTGCAGATTCTACAAAAAGAGTGTTTCCAAACTGCTCTATCCAAAGAAAGGTTCAACTCTGTTAGTTGAGGACACACATCAGAAAGAAGTTTCTGAGAATGCTTCTGTCTAGATTTTAAATGAAGATATTCCCGTTTCCAACGAAATCCTCAGAGCTGTCCCAATATCCACTTACAGATTCTACAAAAAGAGTGTTTCCAAACTGCTGTATCAAAAGAAAGTTTCATCTCTGTTAGTTAAGGACACACATCACAAAGAAGTTTCTGAGAATGCTTCTGTCTAGATTTTACATGAAGATATTCCCGTTTCCTATGAAATCTTCACAGCTTTCCAAATATCCACTTGCAGATTCTACAAAAAGAGTGTTTCCAAACTGCTGTATCAAAAGAAAGGTTCAACTCTCTTCGTTGAGGATACACATCCCAAATAAGTTTCTGAGAAATCCTCTGTCTCGTTTTTATGGGAAGATACTTCCTTTTTCACCGTAGGCCTGAAAGAGCTCGAAATGTCCACTTGCAGATACTGCAGAAAGAGTGTTTCAAACCTGCTCTATGAAACGGAATGTTCAGCTCTGAGGCTTGAATGCAGATATCACAAAGTAGTTTCTGACAGTGCTTCTGTCTAGATTTCAGAAGAAGATATTCCCGTTTCCAATGAAATCGTTAGAACTATCTTGATATCCACATACAGATTCTACAAAAAGAGTGTTTCCAAACTGCTCTAGAAAAAGAAAGGTTCAACTCTGTTAGTTGAGGACACTCATCACAAAGAATTTTCTGAGAATGCTTCTGTCTAGATTTTATATGAAGATATTCCCGTTTCCAACGAAATCTTCACAGTTATCCAAACATCGACTTGCAGATTCTACAAAAAGAGTGTTTCCAAACTGCTCTATCAAAAGAAAGTTTCAACTCTGTCAGTTGAGGACACACATCCCAAATAAGTATCTGAGAACGCTTCTGTGTAGATTTAAAGGGGAGATATTTCGTTTTTCACCATAGGCCCGAATGCGCTCGAAATGTCCACTTCCAGACACTACAGAAAGAGGGTTTCCAACCTGCTCTATGAAAGGGAATGTTCACCTCTGTGACTTGAATGCAGATATCACAAAGTAGTTTCTGACAGTGCTTCTGTCTAGAATTTAGATGAAGATATTCCCGTTTCCAACGAAATCCTTAGGACTATCTAGATATCCAATTACAGATTCCACAAAAAGAGTGTTTCCAAACTGCTCTATAAAAAGAAAGGTTCAACTCTGTAAGTTGAGGACACTCATCACAAAGAAGTTTCTGAGAATGCTTTTGTAAAGATTTTATATGAAGATATTCCCGTTTCCTATGAAATCTTCACAGTTATCCAAATATCCACTTGAAGATTCTACCAAAAGAGTGTTTCCAAACTGCTGTAGCAAAAGAAATGTTGAACTCTGTTAGTTGAGGACAAACATCACAAAGAAGTTTCTGAGAATGCTTCTGTCAAGATTTTATATGAAGATATTACCGTTTCCAACGAAATCTTTACAGTTATCCAAATATCCACTTGCAGATTCTACAAAAAGAGTGTTTCCAAACTGCTATATCAAAAGAAATGATCAAGTCTGTTAGTGGAGTAAACTCATCCCAAATATGTTTCTTAGAATGCTTTTGTCTAGATTTTATGGGATGATATTTCCTTTTTCACCATAGGCCTGAAAGCGCTCGAAAAGTCCACTTCCAGATACTACAAAAAGACTGTTTCAAACCTACTCTATGAAAGGGAATGTTCAGCTCTGTGACTTGAATGCAGATATCACAAAGTAGTTTCTGACAGCCCTTCTGTCTAGATTTTAGATGAAGATATTCCCGTTTCCAACGAAATCATCACAGTTATCCAAATATCCACTTATAGATTCTACAAAAACAGTGTTTCCACACTGCTGTATCCAAAGAAAGGTTCAACTCTGTTAGTTGAGGACACACATCACAAAGAAGTTTCTGAGAATGCTTCTGTCTAGATTTTATATGAAGATATTCCCGTTTCCAATGAAATCTTCACAGTTATGCAAATATCCACTTGAAGATTCTACAAAAAGAGTGTTTCCAAACTGCTGTAGCAAAAGAAATGTTGAACTCTGTTAGTTGAGGAGAAACATCACAAAGAAGTTTCTGAGAATGCTTCTGTCTAGATTTTAGATGGAGATTTTCCCGTTTCCAACGAAATCATCACAGTTAAACAAATATCCACTTGCAGATTCTACAAAAAGAGTGTTTCCAAACTGCTCTATCCAAAGAAATGCTCAACTCTGTTAGTTGAGGACACACATCACAAAGAAGTTTCTGAGAATGCTTCTGTCTAGATTTTAAATGAAGATATTCCCATTTCCAACGAAATCCTCAGAGCTGTCCCAATATCCACTTACAGATTCTACAAAAAGAGTGTTTCCAAACTGCTGTATCAAAAGAAATGTTCAACTCTGTTTGTGGAGGACACACATCACAAAGAAGTTTCTGAGAATGCTTCTGTCTAGATTTTACATGAAGATATTCCCGTTTCCTATGAAATCTTCACAGCTTTCCAAATATCCACTTGCAGATTCTACAAAAAGAGTGTTTCCAAACTGCTGTATCCAAAGAAAGGTTCATCTCTGTTAGTTGAGGACACACATCACAAAGAAGTTTCTGAGAATGCTTCTGTCTAGATTTTAAACGAAGATATTGCCGTTTCCAACGAAATCGTTAGGACTATCTAGATATCCAATTACACATTCCACAAAAAGAGTGTTTCCAAACTGCTCTATCAAAAGAAAGGTGCAACTCTGTTAGTTGAGGACACTCATCACAAAGACGTTTCTGAGAATGCTTCTGTCTAGATTTTATATGAAGATATTCCCGTTTCCAACGAAATCTTCATGGTTATCCAAACATCGACTTCCAGATTATACAAAAAGATTGTTTCCAAACTGCTCTATCAAAAGAAAGGTATAATTCTGTTAGTTGAGGACACACATCCCAAATAAGTTTCTGAGGATGCTTCTGTCTAGATTTTATGGGAAGATATTTCGTTTTTTACCATAGGCCCGAAAGCGCTCGAAATGTCCACTTCCAGACACTACAGAAAGAGGGTTTCAAACCTGCTATATGAAAGGGAATGTTCAGCTCTGTGACTTAAATGCAGATATCACAAAGTAGTTTCTGAAAGTGCTTCTGTCTAGATTTCAGATGAAGATATTCCCGTTTCCAATGAAATCATTAGAACTATCTAGATATCCACTTACAGATTCTACAAAAAGAGTGTTTCCAAAGTGCTCTGTCAAAAGAAAGGTTCAACTCTGTTAGATGAGGACACTCCTCACAAAGAAGTTTCTGAGAATGCTTCTGTCTAGATTTTATATGAAGATATTCCCGTTTCCAACGAAATCTTCACAGTTATCCAAATATCCACTTGAAGATTCTACAAAAAGAGTGTTTCCAAACTGCTGTAGCAAGAGTAATTTTGCGCTCTGTTAGTTGAGGACACACATCACAAAGAAGTTTCTGAGAATGCTTCTGTCTAGGTTTTATACGAAGATATTACCGTTTCCAACGAAATCTTCACAGTTATCCAAATATCCACTTGCAGAATCTACAAAAAGAGTGTTTCCAAACTGCTATATCAAAAGAAAGGATCAACGCTGTTAGTTGAGGAAACACATCCCAAATAAGTTTCTGAGAATGCTTCTGTCTAGATTTTATGGGATGATATTTCCTTTTTCACCATAGGCCTGAAATCGCTCGAAATGTCCACTTCCAGATACTACAGAAAGACTGTTTCAAACCTACTCTATGAATGGAAATGTTCAGCTCTGTGACTTGAATGCAGATATCGCAAAGTAGTTTCAGACAGTGCTTCTGTCTAGATTTTAGATGAAGGTATTCCCGTTTCCAACGAAATCATCACAGTTATCCAAATATCCACTTACATATTCTACAAAAAGAGTGTTTCCAAACTGCTCTATCCAAAGAAAGGTTCAACTCTGTTAGTTGAGGACACACATCACAAAGAAGTTTCTGAGAATGCTTCTGTCTAGATTTTAAATGAAGATATTCCCATTTCCAATGAAATCCTCATAGCAAACCCATTATAAACTTACAGATTCTACAAAAAGAGTGATTCCAAATTGCTGTATCAAAAGAAAGGTTGAACTCTGTTAGTTCAGGACACACATCACAAAGAAGTTTCTGAGAATGCTTCTGTCTAGATTTTACATGAAGACATTCCCGTTTCCTACGAAATCTTCACAACTTTCCAAATATCCTCTTGCAGATTCTACAAAAAGAGTGTTTCCAAACTGCTGTATCAAAAGAAAGGTTCAGCTCTCTTAGTTGACGACACACATCCCAAATAAGATTCTGAGAAAGCCTCTGTCTCGTTTTTATGGGAAGATACTTCCTTTTTCACCGTAGGCCTGAAAGCGCTCGAAATGTCCACTTCCAGATACTGCAGAAAGAGTTTTTCAAACCTGCTCTATGAAACGGAATGTTCAGCTCTGAGGCTTGAATGCAGATATCACAAAGTAGTTTCTGAGAGTGCTTCTGTCTAGATTTTAGAAGAAGATATTCCCGATTCCAATGAAATCGTTAGAACTATCTTGATATCCACATACAGATTCTACAAAAAGAGTTTTTCCAAACTGCTCTATAAAACAAAAGGTTCAACTCTGTTAGTTGAGGACACTCATCACAAAGAAGTTTCTGAGAATGCTTCTGTCTAGATTTTATAGGAAGATTTTCCCGTTTCCAATGAAATCTTCACAGTTATCCAAACATCGACTTGCAGATTCTACAAAAAGAGTGTTTCCAAACTGCTCTATCAAAAGAAAGTATCAACTCTGTTAGTTGAGGACACACATGCCAAATAAGTTTCGGAGAATGCTTCTGTGTAGATTTAATGGGGAGATATTTCGTTTTTCACCATAGGCCCGAATGCGCTCGAAATGTCCACTTCCAGACACTACAGAAAGAGGATTTCCAACCTGCTCTATGAAAGGGAATGTTCAGCTCCGTGAGTTGAATGTAGATATCACAAAGTAGTTTCTGACAGTGCTTCTGTCTAGATTTCAGATGAAGATATTCCCGTTTCCAATGAAATCGTTAGAACTATCTAGATATCCACTTACAGATTCTACAAAAAGAGTGTTTCGAAAGTGCTCTGTCAAAAGAAAGGTTCAACTCTGTTAGTTGAGGACACTCATCACGAAGAAGTTTCTGAGAATGCTTTTGTCAAGATTTTATATGAAGATATTCCCGTTTCCTATGAAATCTTCACAGTTATCCAAATATCCACTTGAAGATTCTACAAAAAGAGTGTTTCCAAACTGCTGTAGCAAAAGAAATGTTGAACTCTGTTAGTTGAGGACAAACATCACAAAGAGGTTTCTGAGAAAGCTTCTGTCAAGATTTTATATGAAGATATTACCGTTTCCAACGAAATCTTTACAGTTATCCAAATATCCACTTGCAGATTCTACAAAAAGAGTGTTTCCAAACTGCCATATCAAAAGAAATGATCAAGTCTGTTAGTGGAGTAAACTCATCCCAAATAAGTTTCTTAGAATGCTTTTGTCTAGATTTTATGGGATGATAATTCCTTTTTCACCATAGGCCTGAAAGCGCTCGAAATGTCCACTTCCAGATACTACAGAAAGACTGTTTCAAACCTACTCTATGAAAGGGAATGTTCAGCTCTGTGACTTGAATGCAGATATCACAAAGTAGTTTCTGACAGCCCTTCTGTCTAGATTTTAGATGAATATATTCCCGTTTCCAACGAAATCATCACAGTTATCCAAATATCCACTTACAGATTCTACAAAAACAGTGTTTCCAAACTGCTGTATCCAAAGAAAGGTTCAACTCTGTTAGTTGAGGACACACATCACAAAGAAGTTTCTGAGAATGCTTCTGTCTAGATTTTATATGAAGATATTCCCGTTTCCAATGAAATCTTCACAGTTATGCAAATATCCACTTGAAGATTCTACCAAAAGAGTGTTTCCAAACTGCTGTAGCAAAAGAAATGTTGAACTCTGTTAGTTGAGGACAAACATCACAAAGAAGTTTCTGAGAATGCTTCTGTCTAGATTTTAGATGAAGATATTCCCGTTTCCAACGAAATCATCACAGTTAAACAAATATCCACTTGCAGATTCTACAAAAAGAGTGTTTCCAAACTGCTCTATCCAAAGAAAGGTTCAACTCTGTTAGTTGAGGACACACATCAGAAAGAAGTTTCTGAGAATGCTTCTGTCTAGATTTTAAATGAAGATATTCCCGTTTCCAACGAAATCCTCAGAGCTGTCCCAATATCCACTTACAGATTCTACAAAAAGAGTGTTTCCAAACTGCTGTATCAAAAGAAAGTTTCATCTCTGTTAGTTAAGGACACACATCACAAAGAAGTTTCTGAGAATGCTTCTGTCTAGATTATACATGAAGATATTCCCGTTTCCTATGAAATCTTCACAGCTTTCCAAATATCCACTTGCAGATTCTACAAAAAGAGTGTTTCCAAACTGCTGTATCAAAAGAAAGGTTCAACTCTCTTCGTTGAGGATACACATCCCAAATAAGTTTCTGAGAAATCCTCTGTCTCGTTTTTGTGGGAGGATACTTCCTTTTTCACCGTAGGCCTGAAAGAGCTCGAAATGTCCACTTGCAGATACTGCAGAAAGAGTGTTTCAAACCTGCTCTATGAAACGGAATGTTCAGCTCTGAGGCTTGAATGCAGATATCACAAAGTAGTTTCTGACAGTGCTTCTGTCTAGATTTCAGAAGAAGATATTCCCGTTTCCAATGAAATCGTTAGAACTATCTTGATATCCACATACAGATTCTACAAAAAGAGTGTTTCCAAACTGCTCTAGAAAAAGAAAGGTTCAACTCTGTTAGTTGAGGACACTCATCACAAAGACGTTTCTGAGAATGCTTCTGTCTAGATTTTATATGAAGATATTCCCGTTTCCAACGAAATCTTCATGGTTATCCAAACATCGACTTCCAGATTATACAAAAAGATTGTTTCCAAACTGCTCTATCAAAAGAAAGGTATAATTCTGTTAGTTGAGGACACACATCCCAAATAAGTTTCTGAGGATGCTTCTGTCTAGATTTTATGGGAAGATATTTCGTTTTTTACCATAGGCCCGAAAGCGCTCGAAATGTCCACTTCCAGACACTACAGAAAGAGGGTTTCAAACCTGCTATATGAAAGGGAATGTTCAGCTCTGTGACTTAAATGCAGATATCACAAAGTAGTTTCTGAAAGTGCTTCTGTCTAGATTTCAGATGAAGATATTCCCGTTTCCAATGAAATCATTAGAACTATCTAGATATCCACTTACAGATTCTACAAACAGAGTGTTTCCAAAGTGCTCTGTCAAAAGAAAGGTTCAACTCTGTTAGTTGAGGACACTCCTCACAAAGAAGTTTCTGAGAATGCTTCTGTCTAGATTTTATATGAAGATATTCCCGTTTCCAACGAAATCTTCACAGTTATCCAAATATCCACTTGAAGATTCTACAAAAAGAGTGTTTCCAAACTGCTGTAGCAAGAGTAATTTTGCGCTCTGTTAGTTGAGGACACACATCACAAAGAAGTTTCTGAGAATGCTTCTGTCTAGGTTTTATACGAAGATATTACCGTTTCCAACGAAATCTTCACAGTTATCCAAATATCCACTTGCAGAATCTACAAAAAGAGTGTTTCCAAACTGCTATATCAAAAGAAAGGATCAACTCTGTTAGTTGAGGAAACACATCCCAAATAAGTTTCTGAGAATGCTTCTGTCTAGATTTTATGGGATGATATTTCCTTTTTCACCATAGGCCTGAAATCGCTCGAAATGTCCACTTCCAGATACTACAGAAAGACTGTTTCAAACCTACTCTATGAATGGAAATGTTCAGCTCTGTGACTTGAATGCAGATATCGCAAAGTAGTTTCAGACAGCGCTTCTGTCTAGATTTTAGATGAAGGTATTCCCGTTTCCAACGAAATCATCACAGTTATCCAAATATCCACTTACATATTCTACAAAAAGAGTGTTTCCAAACTGCTCTATCCAAAGAAAGGTTCAACTCTGTTAGTTGAGGACACACATCACAAAGAAGTTTCTGAGAATGCTTCTGTCTAGATTTTAAATGAAGATATTCCCATTTCCAATGAAATCCTCATAGCAAACCCATTATAAACTTACAGATTCTACAAAAAGAGTGATTCCAAATTGCTGTATCAAAAGAAAGGTTGAACTCTGTTAGTTCAGGACACACATCACAAAGAAGTTTCTGAGAATGCTTCTGTCTAGATTTTACATGAAGACATTCCCGTTTCCTACGAAATCTTCACAACTTTCCAAATATCCTCTTGCAGATTCTACAAAAAGAGTGTTTCCAAACTGCTGTATCAAAAGAAAGGTTCAGCTCTCTTAGTTGACGACACACATCCCAAATAAGATTCTGAGAAAGCCTCTGTCTCGTTTTTATGGGAAGATACTTCCTTTTTCACCGTAGGCCTGAAAGCGCTCGAAATGTCCACTTCCAGATACTGCAGAAAGACTGCTTCAAACCTGCTCTATGAAACGGAATGTTCAGCTCTGAGGCTTGAATGCAGATATCACAAAGTAGTTTCTGACAGTGCTTCTGTCTAGATTTTAGAAGAAGATATTCCCGTTTCCAATGAAATCGTTAGAACTATCTTGATATCCACATACAGATTCTACAAAAAGAGTTTTTCCAAACTGCTCTATAAAAAAAAGGTTCAACTCTGTTAGTTGAGGACACTCATCACAAAGAAGTTTCTGAGAATGCTTCTGTCTAGATTTTATAGGAAGATTTTCCCGTTTCCAATGAAATCTTCACAGTTATCCAAACATCGACTTGCAGATTCTACAAAAAGAGTGTTTCCAAACTGCTCTATCAAAAGAAAGTATCAACTCTGTTAGTTGAGGACACACATGCCTAATAAGTTTCGGAGAATGCTTCTGTGTAGATTTAAAGGGGAGATATTTCGTTTTTCACCATAGGCCCGAATGCGCTCGAAATGTCCACTTCCAGACACTACAGAAAGAGGGTTTCCAACCTGCTCTATGAAAGGGAATGTTCAGCTCCGTGAGTTGAATATAGATATCACAAAGTAGTTTCTGACAGTGCTTCTGTCTAGATTTCAGATGAAGATATTCCCGTTTCCAATGAAATCGTTAGAACTATCTAGATATCCACTTACAGATTCTACAAAAAGAGTGTTTCGAAAGTGCTCTGTCAAAAGAAAGGTTCAACTCTGTTAGTTGAGGACACTCATCACGAAGAAGTTTCTCAGAATGCTTTTGTCAAGATTTTATATGAAGATATTCCCGTTTCCTATGAAATCTTCACAGTTATCCAAATATCCACTTGAAGATTCTACAAAAAGAGTGTTTCCAAACTGCTGTAGCAAAAGAAATGTTGAACTCTGTTAGTTGAGGACAAACATCACAAAGAGGTTTCTGAGAGAGCTTCTGTCAAGATTTTATATGAAGATATTACCGTTTCCAACGAAATCTTTACAGTTATCCAAATATCCACTTGCAGATTCTACAAAAAGAGTGTTTCCAAACTGCCATATCAAAAGAAATGATCAAGTCTGTTAGTGGAGTAAACTCATCCCAAATAAGTTTCTTAGAATGCTTTTGTCTAGATTTTATGGGATGATAATTCCTTTTTCACCATAGGCCTGAAAGCGCTCGAAATGTCCACTTCCAGATACTACAGAAAGACTGTTTCAAACCTACTCTATGAAAGGGAATGTTCAGCTCTGTGACTTGAATGCAGATATCACAAAGTAGTTTCTGACAGCCCTTCTGTCTAGATTTTAGATGAATATATTCCCGTTTCCAACGAAATCATCACAGTTATCCAAATATCCACTTACAGATTCTACAAAAACAGTGTTTCCAAACTGCTGTATCCAAAGAAAGGTTCAACTCTGTTAGTTGAGGACACACATCACAAAGAAGTTTCTGAGAATGCTTCTGTCTAGATTTTATATGAAGATATTCCCGTTTCCAATGAAATCTTCACAGTTATGCAAATATCCACTTGAAGATTCTACCAAAAGAGTGTTTCCAAACTGCTGTAGCAAAAGAAATGTTGAACTCTGTTAGTTGAGGACAAACATCACAAATAAGTTTCTGAGAATGCTTCTGTCTAGATTTTAGATGAAGATATTCCCGTTTCCAACGAAATCATCACAGTTAAACAAATATCCACTTGCAGATTCTACAAAAAGAGTGTTTCCAAACTGCTCTATCCAAAGAAAGGTTCAACTCTGTTAGTTGAGGACACACATCAGAAAGAAGTTTCTGAGAATGCTTCTGTCTAGATTTTAAATGAAGATATTCCCGTTTCCAACGAAATCCTCAGAGCTGTCCCAATATCCACTTACAGATTCTACAAAAAGAGTGTTTCCAAACTGCTGTATCAAAAGAAAGTTTCATCTCTGTTAGTTAAGGACACACATCACAAAGAAGTTTCTGAGAATGCTTCTGTCTAGATTATACATGAAGATATTCCCGTTTCCTATGAAATCTTCACAGCTTTCCAAATATCCACTTGCAGATTCTACAAAAAGAGTGTTTCCAAACTGCTGTATCAAAAGAAAGGTTCAACTCTCTTCGTTGAGGATACACATCCCAAATAAGTTTCTGAAAAATCCTCTGTCTCGTTTTTGTGGGAGGATACTTCCTTTTTCACCGTAGGCCTGAAAGAGCTCGAAATGTCCACTTGCAGATACTGCAGAAAGAGTGTTTCAAACCTGCTCTATGAAACGGAATGTTCAGCTCTGAGGCTTGAATGCAGATATCACAAAGTAGTTTCTGACAGTGCTTCTGTCTAGATTTCAGAAGAAGATATTCCCGTTTCCAATGAAATCGTTAGAACTATCTTGATATCCACATACAGATTCTACAAAAAGAGTGTTTCCAAACTGCTCTAGAAAAAGAAAGGTTCAACTCTGTTAGTTGAGGACACTCATCACAAAGAAGTTTCTGAGAATGCTTCTGTCTAGATTTTATATGAAGATATTCCCGTTTCCAACGAAATCTTCATGGTTATCCAAACATCGACTTCCAGATTATACAAAAAGATTGTTTCCAAACTGCTCTATCAAAAGAAAGGTATAATTCTGTTAGTTGAGGACACACATCCCAAATAAGTTTCTGAGGATGCTTCTGTCTAGATTTTATGGGAAGATATTTCGTTTTTTACCATAGGCCCGAAAGCGCTCGAAATGTCCACTTCCAGACACTACAGAAAGAGGGTTTCAAACCTGCTATATGAAAGGGAATGTTCAGCTCTGTGACTTAAATGCAGATATCACAAAGTAGTTTCTGAAAGTGCTTCTGTCTAGATTTCAGATGAAGATATTCCCGTTTCCAATGAAATCATTAGAACTATCTAGATATCCACTTACAGATTCTACAAAAAGAGTGTTTCCAAAGTGCTCTGTCAAAAGAAAGGTTCAACTCTGTTAGTTGAGGACACTCCTCACAAAGAAGTTTCTGAGAATGCTTCTGTCTAGATTTTATATGAAGATATTCCCGTTTCCAACGAAATCTTCACAGTTATCCAAATATCCACTTGAAGATTCTACAAAAAGAGTGTTTCCAAACTGCTGTAGCAAGAGTAATTTTGCGCTCTGTTAGTTGAGGACACACATCACAAAGAAGTTTCTGAGAATGCTTCTGTCTAGGTTTTATACGAAGATATTACCGTTTCCAACGAAATCTTCACAGTTATCCAAATATCCACTTGCAGAATCTACAAAAAGAGTGTTTCCAAACTGCTATATCAAAAGAAAGGATCAACTCTGTTAGTTGAGGAAACACATCCCAAATAAGTTTCTGAGAATGCTTCTGTCTAGATTTTATGGGATGATATTTCCTTTTTCACCATAGGCCTGAAATCGCTCGAAATGTCCACTTCCAGATACTACAGAAAGACTGTTTCAAACCTACTCTATGAATGGAAATGTTCAGCTCTGTGACTTGAATGCAGATATCGCAAAGTAGTTTCAGACAGCGCTTCTGTCTAGATTTTAGATGAAGGTATTCCCGTTTCCAACGAAATCATCACAGTTATCCAAATATCCACTTACATATTCTACAAAAAGAGTGTTTCCAAACTGCTCTATCCAAAGAAAGGTTCAACTCTGTTAGTTGAGGACACACATCACAAAGAAGTTTCTGAGAATGCTTCTGTCTAGATTTTAAATGAAGATATTCCCATTTCCAATGAAATCCTCATAGCAAACCCATTATAAACTTACAGATTCTACAAAAAGAGTGATTCCAAATTGCTGTATCAAAAGAAAGGTTGAACTCTGTTAGTTCAGGACACACATCACAAAGAAGTTTCTGAGAATGCTTCTGTCTAGATTTTACATGAAGACATTCCCGTTTCCTACGAAATCTTCACAACTTTCCAAATATCCTCTTGCAGATTCTACAAAAAGAGTGTTTCCAAACTGCTGTATCAAAAGAAAGGTTCAGCTCTCTTAGTTGACGACACACATCCCAAATAAGATTCTGAGAAAGCCTCTGTCTCGTTTTTATGGGAAGATACTTCCTTTTTCACCGTAGGCCTGAAAGCGCTCGAAATGTCCACTTCCAGATACTGCAGAAAGACTGCTTCAAACCTGCTCTATGAAACGGAATGTTCAGCTCTGAGGCTTGAATGCAGATATCACAAAGTAGTTTCTGACAGTGCTTCTGTCTAGATTTTAGAAGAAGATATTCCCGTTTCCAATGAAATCGTTAGAACTATCTTGATATCCACATACAGATTCTACAAAAAGAGTTTTTCCAAACTGCTCTATAAAAAAAAGGTTCAACTCTGTTAGTTGAGGACACTCATCACAAAGAAGTTTCTGAGAATGCTTCTGTCTAGATTTTATAGGAAGATTTTCCCGTTTCCAATGAAATCTTCACAGTTATCCAAACATCGACTTGCAGATTCTACAAAAAGAGTGTTTCCAAACTGCTCTATCAAAAGAAAGTATCAACTCTGTTAGTTGAGGACACACATGCCTAATAAGTTTCGGAGAATGCTTCTGTGTAGATTTAAAGGGGAGATATTTCGTTTTTCACCATAGGCCCGAATGCGCTCGAAATGTCCACTTCCAGACACTACAGAAAGAGGGTTTCCAACCTGCTCTATGAAAGGGAATGTTCAGCTCCGTGAGTTGAATATAGATATCACAAAGTAGTTTCTGACAGTGCTTCTGTCTAGATTTCAGATGAAGATATTCCCGTTTCCAATGAAATCGTTAGAACTATCTAGATATCCACTTACAGATTCTACAAAAAGAGTGTTTCGAAAGTGCTCTGTCAAAAGAAAGGTTCAACTCTGTTAGTTGAGGACACTCATCACGAAGAAGTTTCTGAGAATGCTTTTGTCAAGATTTTATATGAAGATATTCCCGTTTCCTATGAAATCTTCACAGTTATCCAAATATCCACTTGAAGATTCTACAAAAAGAGTGTTTCCAAACTGCTGTAGCAAAAGAAATGTTGAACTCTGTTAGTTGAGGACAAACATCACAAAGAGGTTTCTGAGAGAGCTTCTGTCAAGATTTTATATGAAGATATTACCGTTTCCAACGAAATCTTTACAGTTATCCAAATATCCACTTGCAGATTCTACAAAAAGAGTGTTTCCAAACTGCCATATCAAAAGAAATGATCAAGTCTGTTAGTGGAGTAAACTCATCCCAAATAAGTTTCTTAGAATGCTTTTGTCTAGATTTTATGGGATGATATTTCCTTTTTCACCATAGGCCTGAAAGTGCTCGAAATGTCCACTTCCAGATACTACAGAAAGACTGTTTCAAACCTACTCTATGAAAGGGAATGTTCAGCTCTGTGACTTGAATGCAGATATCACAAAGTAGTTTCTGACAGCCCTTCTGTCTAGATTTTAGATGAATATATTCCCGTTTCCAACGAAATCATCACAGTTATCCAAATATCCACTTACAGATTCTACAAAAACAGTGTTTCCAAACTGCTGTATCCAAAGAAAGGTTCAAC
The DNA here is from genome assembly GCF_029281585.2 of Gorilla gorilla gorilla. Classification (NCBI taxonomy): domain Eukaryota; kingdom Metazoa; phylum Chordata; class Mammalia; order Primates; family Hominidae; genus Gorilla; species Gorilla gorilla. The sequence goes on from NC_073237.2 coordinate 21,012,552, forward strand.
TCTGTTAGTTGAGGACACACATCACAAAGAAGTTTCTGAGAATGCTTCTGTCTAGATTTTATATGAAGATATTCCCGTTTCCAATGAAATCTTCACAGTTATGCAAATATCCACTTGAAGATTCTACCAAAAGAGTGTTTCCAAACTGCTGTAGCAAAAGAAATGTTGAACTCTGTTAGTTGAGGACAAACATCACAAAGAAGTTTCTGAGAATGCTTCTGTCTAGATTTTAGATGAAGATATTCCCGTTTCCAACGAAATCATCACAGTTAAACAAATATCCACTTGCAGATTCTACAAAAAGAGTGTTTCCAAACTGCTCTATCCAAAGAAAGGTTCAACTCTGTTAGTTGAGGACACACATCAGAAAGAAGTTTCTGAGAATGCTTCTGTCTAGATTTTAAATGAAGATATTCCCGTTTCCAACGAAATCCTCAGAGCTGTCCCAATATCCACTTACAGATTCTACAAAAAGAGTGTTTCCAAACTGCTGTATCAAAAGAAAGTTTCATCTCTGTTAGTTAAGGACACACATCACAAAGAAGTTTCTGAGAATGCTTCTGTCTAGATTTTACATGAAGATATTCCCGTTTCCTATGAAATCTTCACAGCTTTCCAAATATCCACTTGCAGATTCTACAAAAAGAGTGTTTCCAAACTGCTGTATCAAAAGAAAGGTTCAACTCTCTTCGTTGAGGATACACATCCCAAATAAGTTTCTGAGAAATCCTCTGTCTCGTTTTTATGGGAAGATACTTCCTTTTTCACCGTAGGCCTGAAAGAGTTCGAAATGTCCACTTGCAGATACTGCAGAAAGAGTGTTTCAAACCTGCTCTATGAAACGGAATGTTCAGCTCTGAGGCTTGAATGCAGATATCACAAAGTAGTTTCTGACAGTGCTTCTGTCTAGATTTCAGAAGAAGATATTCCCGTTTCCAATGAAATCGTTAGAACTATCTTGATATCCACATACAGATTCTACAAAAAGAGTGTTTCCAAACTGCTCTAGAAAAAGAAAGGTTCAACTCTGTTAGTTGAGGACACTCATCACAAAGAAGTTTCTGAGAATGCTTCTGTCTAGATTTTATATGAAGATATTCCCGTTTCCAACGAAATCTTCACAGTTATCCAAACATCGACTTGCAGATTCTACAAAAAGAGTGTTTCCAAACTGCTCTATCAAAAGAAAGTTTCAACTCTGTCAGTTGAGGACACACATCCCAAATAAGTTTCTGAGAACGCTTCTGTGTAGATTTAAAGGGGAGGTATTTCGTTTTTCACCATAGGCCCGAATGCGCTCGAAATGTCCACTTCCAGACACTACAGAAAGAGGGTTTCCAACCTGCTCTATGAAAGGGAATGTTCACCTCTGTGACTTGAATGCAGATATCACAAAGTAGTTTCTGACAGTGCTTCTGTCTAGAATTTAGATGAAGATATTCCCGTTTCCAACGAAATCCTCAGGACTATCTAGATATCCAATTACAGATTCCACAAAAAGAGTGTTTCCAAACTGCTCTATAAAAAGAAAGGTTCAACTCTGTAAGTTGAGGACACTCATCACAAAGAAGTTTCTGAGAATGCTTTTGTAAAGGTTTTATATGAAGATATTCCCGTTTCCTATGAAATCTTCACAGTTATCCAAATATCCACTTGAAGATTCTACCAAAAGAGTGTTTCCAAACTGCTGTAGCAAAAGAAATGTTGAACTCTGTTAGTTGAGGACAAACATCACAAAGAAGTTTCTGAGAATGCTTCTGTCAAGATTTTATATGAAGATATTACCGTTTCCAACGAAATCTTTACAGTTATCCAAATATCCACTTGCAGATTCTACAAAAAGAGTGTTTCCAAACTGCTATATCAAAAGAAATGATCAAGTCTGTTAGTGGAGTAAACTCATCCCAAATATGTTTCTTAGAATGCTTTTGTCTAGATTTTATGGGATGATATTTCCTTTTTCACCATAGGCCTGAAAGCGCTCGAAAAGTCCACTTCCAGATACTACAAAAAGACTGTTTCAAACCTACTCTATGAAAGGGAATGTTCAGCTCTGTGACTTGAATGCAGATATCACAAAGTAGTTTCTGACAGCCCTTCTGTCTAGATTTTAGATGAAGATATTCCCGTTTCCAACGAAATCATCACAGTTATCCAAATATCCACTTATAGATTCTACAAAAACAGTGTTTCCACACTGCTGTATCCAAAGAAAGGTTCAACTCTGTTAGTTGAGGACACACATCACAAAGAAGTTTCTGAGAATGCTTCTGTCTAGATTTTATATGAAGATATTCCCGTTTCCAATGAAATCTTCACAGTTATGCAAATATCCACTTGAAGATTCTACAAAAAGAGTGTTTCCAAACTGCTGTAGCAAAAGAAATGTTGAACTCTGTTAGTTGAGGACAAACATCACAAAGAAGTTTCTGAGAATGCTTCTGTCTAGATTTTAGATGGAGATATTCCCGTTTCCAACGAAATCATCACAGTTAAACAAATATCCACTTGCAGATTCTACAAAAAGAGTGTTTCCAAACTGCTCTATCCAAAGAAAGGCTCAACTCTGTTAGTTGAGGACACACATCACAAAGAAGTTTCTGAGAATGCTTCTGTCTAGATTTTAAATGAAGATATTCCCATTTCCAACGAAATCCTCAGAGCTGTCCCAATATCCACTTACAGATTCTACAAAAAGAGTGTTTCCAAACTGCTGTATCAAAAGAAATGTTCAACTCTGTTTGTGGAGGACACACATCACAAAGAAGTTTCTGAGAATGCTTCTGTCTAGATTTTACATGAAGATATTCCCGTTTCCTATGAAATCTTCACAGCTTTCCAAATATCCACTTGCAGATTCTACAAAAAGAGTGTTTCCAAACTGCTGTATCCAAAGAAAGGTTCATCTCTGTTAGTTGAGGACACACATCACAAAGAAGTTTCTGAGAATGCTTCTGTCTAGATTTTAAACGAAGATATTGCCGTTTCCAACGAAATCGTTAGGACTATCTAGATATCCAATTACACATTCCACAAAAAGAGTGTTTCCAAACTGCTCTATCAAAAGAAAGGTGCAACTCTGTTAGTTGAGGACACTCATCACAAAGACGTTTCTGAGAATGCTTCTGTCTAGATTTTATATGAAGATATTCCCGTTTCCAACGAAATCTTCATGGTTATCCAAACATCGACTTCCAGATTATACAAAAAGATTGTTTCCAAACTGCTCTATCAAAAGAAAGGTATAATTCTGTTAGTTGAGGACACACATCCCAAATAAGTTTCTGAGGATGCTTCTGTCTAGATTTTATGGGAAGATATTTCGTTTTTTACCATAGGCCCGAAAGCGCTCGAAATGTCCACTTCCAGACACTACAGAAAGAGGGTTTCAAACCTGCTATATGAAAGGGAATGTTCAGCTCTGTGACTTAAATGCAGATATCACAAAGTAGTTTCTGAAAGTGCTTCTGTCTAGATTTCAGATGAAGATATTCCCGTTTCCAATGAAATCATTAGAACTATCTAGATATCCACTTACAGATTCTACAAAAAGAGTGTTTCCAAAGTGCTCTGTCAAAAGAAAGGTTCAACTCTGTTAGTTGAGGACACTCCTCACAAAGAAGTTTCTGAGAATGCTTCTGTCTAGATTTTATATGAAGATATTCCCGTTTCCAACGAAATCTTCACAGTTATCCAAATATCCACTTGAAGATTCTACAAAAAGAGTGTTTCCAAACTGCTGTAGCAAGAGTAATTTTGCGCTCTGTTAGTTGAGGACACACATCACAAAGAAGTTTCTGAGAATGCTTCTGTCTAGGTTTTATACGAAGATATTACCGTTTCCAACGAAATCTTCACAGTTATCCAAATATCCACTTGCAGAATCTACAAAAAGAGTGTTTCCAAACTGCTATATCAAAAGAAAGGATCAACTCTGTTAGTTGAGGAAACACATCCCAAATAAGTTTCTGAGAATGCTTCTGTCTAGATTTTATGGGATGATATTTCCTTTTTCACCATAGGCCTGAAATCGCTCGAAATGTCCACTTCCAGATACTACAGAAAGACTGTTTCAAACCTACTCTATGAATGGAAATGTTCAGCTCTGTGACTTGAATGCAGATATCGCAAAGTAGTTTCAGACAGCGCTTCTGTCTAGATTTTAGATGAAGGTATTCCCGTTTCCAACGAAATCATCACAGTTATCCAAATATCCACTTACATATTCTACAAAAAGAGTGTTTCCAAACTGCTCTATCCAAAGAAAGGTTCAACTCTGTTAGTTGAGGACACACATCACAAAGAAGTTTCTGAGAATGCTTCTGTCTAGATTTTAAATGAAGATATTCCCATTTCCAATGAAATCCTGATAGCAAACCCATTATAAACTTACAGATTCTACAAAAAGAGTGATTCCAAATTGCTGTATCAAAAGAAAGGTTGAACTCTGTTAGTTCAGGACACACATCACAAAGAAGTTTCTGAGAATGCTTCTGTCTAGATTTTACATGAAGACATTCCCGTTTCCTACGAAATCTTCACAACTTTCCAAATATCCTCTTGCAGATTCTACAAAAAGAGTGTTTCCAAACTGCTGTATCAAAAGAAAGGTTCAGCTCTCTTAGTTGACGACACACATCCCAAATAAGATTCTGAGAAAGCCTCTGTCTCGTTTTTATGGGAAGATACTTCCTTTTTCACCGTAGGCCTGAAAGCGCTCGAAATGTCCACTTCCAGATACTGCAGAAAGACTGCTTCAAACCTGCTCTATGAAACGGAATGTTCAGCTCTGAGGCTTGAATGCAGATATCACAAAGTAGTTTCTGACAGTGCTTCTGTCTAGATTTTAGAAGAAGATATTCCCGTTTCCAATGAAATCGTTAGAACTATCTTGATATCCACATACAGATTCTACAAAAAGAGTTTTTCCAAACTGCCCTATAAAAAAAAAGGTTCAACTCTGTTAGTTGAGGACACTCATCACAAAGAAGTTTCTGAGAATGCTTCTGTCTAGATTTTATAGGAAGATTTTCCCGTTTCCAATGAAATCTTCACAGTTATCCAAACATCGACTTGCAGATTCTACAAAAAGAGTGTTTCCAAACTGCTCTATCAAAAGAAAGTATCAACTCTGTTAGTTGAGGACACACATGCCAAATAAGTTTCGGAGAATGCTTCTGTGTAGATTTAAAGGGGAGATATTTCGTTTTTCACCATAGGCCCGAATGCGCTCGAAATGTCCACTTCCAGACACTACAGAAAGAGGGTTTCCAACCTGCTCTATGAAAGGGAATGTTCAGCTCCGTGAGTTGAATATAGATATCCCAAAGTAGTTTCTGACAGTGCTTCTGTCTAGATTTCAGATGAAGATATTCCCGTTTCCAATGAAATCGTTAGAACTATCTAGATATCCACTTACAGATTCTACAAAAAGAGTGTTTCGAAAGTGCTCTGTCAAAAGAAAGGTTCAACTCTGTTAGTTGAGGACACTCATCACGAAGAAGTTTCTGAGAATGCTTTTGTCAAGATTTTATATGAAGATATTCCCGTTTCCTATGAAATCTTCACAGTTATCCAAATATCCACTTGAAGATTCTACAAAAAGAGTGTTTCCAAACTGCTGTAGCAAAAGAAATGTTGAACTCTGTTAGTTGAGGACAAACATCACAAAGAGGTTTCTGAGAAAGCTTCTGTCAAGATTTTATATGAAGATATTACCGTTTCCAACGAAATCTTTACAGTTATCCAAATATCCACTTGCAGATTCTACAAAAAGAGTGTTTCCAAACTGCCATATCAAAAGAAATGATCAAGTCTGTTAGTGGAGTAAACTCATCCCAAATAAGTTTCTTAGAATGCTTTTGTCTAGATTTTATGGGATGATAATTCCTTTTTCACCATAGGCCTGAAAGCGCTCGAAATGTCCACTTCCAGATACTACAGAAAGACTGTTTCAAACCTACTCTATGAAAGGGAATGTTCAGCTCTGTGACTTGAATGCAGATATCACAAAGTAGTTTCTGACAGCCCTTCTGTCTAGATTTTAGATGAATATATTCCCGTTTCCAACGAAATCATCACAGTTATCCAAATATCCACTTACAGATTCTACAAAAACAGTGTTTCCAAACTGCTGTATCCAAAGAAAGGTTCAACTCTGTTAGTTGAGGACACACATCACAAAGAAGTTTCTGAGAATGCTTCTGTCTAGATTTTATATGAAGATATTCCCGTTTCCAATGAAATCTTCACAGTTATGCAAATATCCACTTGAAGATTCTACCAAAAGAGTGTTTCCAAACTGCTGTAGCAAAAGAAATGTTGAACTCTGTTAGTTGAGGACAAACATCACAAAGAAGTTTCTGAGAATGCTTCTGTCTAGATTTTAGATGAAGATATTCCCGTTTCCAACGAAATCATCACAGTTAAACAAATATCCACTTGCAGATTCTACAAAAAGAGTGTTTCCAAACTGCTCTATCCAAAGAAAGGTTCAACTCTGTTAGTTGAGGACACACATCAGAAAGAAGTTTCTGAGAATGCTTCTGTCTAGATTTTAAATGAAGATATTCCCGTTTCCAACGAAATCCTCAGAGCTGTCCCAATATCCACTTACAGATTCTACAAAAAGAGTGTTTCCAAACTGCTGTATCAAAAGAAAGTTTCATCTCTGTTAGTTAAGGACACACATCACAAAGAAGTTTCTGAGAATGCTTCTGTCTAGATTATACATGAAGATATTCCCGTTTCCTATGAAATCTTCACAGCTTTCCAAATATCCACTTGCAGATTCTACAAAAAGAGTGTTTCCAAACTGCTGTATCAAAAGAAAGGTTCAACTCTCTTCGTTGAGGATACACATCCCAAATAAGTTTCTGAGAAATCCTCTGTCTCGTTTTTGTGGGAGGATACTTCCTTTTTCACCGTAGGCCTGAAAGAGCTCGAAATGTCCACTTGCAGATACTGCAGAAAGAGTGTTTCAAACCTGCTCTATGAAACGGAATGTTCAGCTCTGAGGCTTGAATGCAGATATCACAAAGTAGTTTCTGACAGTGCTTCTGTCTAGATTTCAGAAGAAGATATTCCCGTTTCCAATGAAATCGTTAGAACTATCTTGATATCCACATACAGATTCTACAAAAAGAGTGTTTCCAAACTGCTCTAGAAAAAGAAAGGTTCAACTCTGTTAGTTGAGGACACTCATCACAAAGACGTTTCTGAGAATGCTTCTGTCTAGATTTTATATGAAGATATTCCCGTTTCCAACGAAATCTTCATGGTTATCCAAACATCGACTTCCAGATTATACAAAAAGATTGTTTCCAAACTGCTCTATCAAAAGAAAGGTATAATTCTGTTAGTTGAGGACACACATCCCAAATAAGTTTCTGAGGATGCTTCTGTCTAGATTTTATGGGAAGATATTTCGTTTTTTACCATAGGCCCGAAAGCGCTCGAAATGTCCACTTCCAGACACTACAGAAAGAGGGTTTCAAACCTGCTATATGAAAGGGAATGTTCAGCTCTGTGACTTAAATGCAGATATCACAAAGTAGTTTCTGAAAGTGCTTCTGTCTAGATTTCAGATGAAGATATTCCCGTTTCCAATGAAATCATTAGAACTATCTAGATATCCACTTACAGATTCTACAAACAGAGTGTTTCCAAAGTGCTCTGTCAAAAGAAAGGTTCAACTCTGTTAGTTGAGGACACTCCTCACAAAGAAGTTTCTGAGAATGCTTCTGTCTAGATTTTATATGAAGATATTCCCGTTTCCAACGAAATCTTCACAGTTATCCAAATATCCACTTGAAGATTCTACAAAAAGAGTGTTTCCAAACTGCTGTAGCAAGAGTAATTTTGCGCTCTGTTAGTTGAGGACACACATCACAAAGAAGTTTCTGAGAATGCTTCTGTCTAGGTTTTATACGAAGATATTACCGTTTCCAACGAAATCTTCACAGTTATCCAAATATCCACTTGCAGAATCTACAAAAAGAGTGTTTCCAAACTGCTATATCAAAAGAAAGGATCAACTCTGTTAGTTGAGGAAACACATCCCAAATAAGTTTCTGAGAATGCTTCTGTCTAGATTTTATGGGATGATATTTCCTTTTTCACCATAGGCCTGAAATCGCTCGAAATGTCCACTTCCAGATACTACAGAAAGACTGTTTCAAACCTACTCTATGAATGGAAATGTTCAGCTCTGTGACTTGAATGCAGATATCGCAAAGTAGTTTCAGACAGCGCTTCTGTCTAGATTTTAGATGAAGGTATTCCCGTTTCCAACGAAATCATCACAGTTATCCAAATATCCACTTACATATTCTACAAAAAGAGTGTTTCCAAACTGCTCTATCCAAAGAAAGGTTCAACTCTGTTAGTTGAGGACACACATCACAAAGAAGTTTCTGAGAATGCTTCTGTCTAGATTTTAAATGAAGATATTCCCATTTCCAATGAAATCCTCATAGCAAACCCATTATAAACTTACAGATTCTACAAAAAGAGTGATTCCAAATTGCTGTATCAAAAGAAAGGTTGAACTCTGTTAGTTCAGGACACACATCACAAAGAAGTTTCTGAGAATGCTTCTGTCTAGATTTTACATGAAGACATTCCCGTTTCCTACGAAATCTTCACAACTTTCCAAATATCCTCTTGCAGATTCTACAAAAAGAGTGTTTCCAAACTGCTGTATCAAAAGAAAGGTTCAGCTCTCTTAGTTGACGACACACATCCCAAATAAGATTCTGAGAAAGCCTCTGTCTCGTTTTTATGGGAAGATACTTCCTTTTTCACCGTAGGCCTGAAAGCGCTCGAAATGTCCACTTCCAGATACTGCAGAAAGACTGCTTCAAACCTGCTCTATGAAACGGAATGTTCAGCTCTGAGGCTTGAATGCAGATATCACAAAGTAGTTTCTGACAGTGCTTCTGTCTAGATTTTAGAAGAAGATATTCCCGTTTCCAATGAAATCGTTAGAACTATCTTGATATCCACATACAGATTCTACAAAAAGAGTTTTTCCAAACTGCTCTATAAAAAAAAGGTTCAACTCTGTTAGTTGAGGACACTCATCACAAAGAAGTTTCTGAGAATGCTTCTGTCTAGATTTTATAGGAAGATTTTCCCGTTTCCAATGAAATCTTCACAGTTATCCAAACATCGACTTGCAGATTCTACAAAAAGAGTGTTTCCAAACTGCTCTATCAAAAGAAAGTATCAACTCTGTTAGTTGAGGACACACATGCCTAATAAGTTTCGGAGAATGCTTCTGTGTAGATTTAAAGGGGAGATATTTCGTTTTTCACCATAGGCCCGAATGCGCTCGAAATGTCCACTTCCAGACACTACAGAAAGAGGGTTTCCAACCTGCTCTATGAAAGGGAATGTTCAGCTCCGTGAGTTGAATATAGATATCACAAAGTAGTTTCTGACAGTGCTTCTGTCTAGATTTCAGATGAAGATATTCCCGTTTCCAATGAAATCGTTAGAACTATCTAGATATCCACTTACAGATTCTACAAAAAGAGTGTTTCGAAAGTGCTCTGTCAAAAGAAAGGTTCAACTCTGTTAGTTGAGGACACTCATCACGAAGAAGTTTCTCAGAATGCTTTTGTCAAGATTTTATATGAAGATATTCCCGTTTCCTATGAAATCTTCACAGTTATCCAAATATCCACTTGAAGATTCTACAAAAAGAGTGTTTCCAAACTGCTGTAGCAAAAGAAATGTTGAACTCTGTTAGTTGAGGACAAACATCACAAAGAGGTTTCTGAGAGAGCTTCTGTCAAGATTTTATATGAAGATATTACCGTTTCCAACGAAATCTTTACAGTTATCCAAATATCCACTTGCAGATTCTACAAAAAGAGTGTTTCCAAACTGCCATATCAAAAGAAATGATCAAGTCTGTTAGTGGAGTAAACTCATCCCAAATAAGTTTCTTAGAATGCTTTTGTCTAGATTTTATGGGATGATAATTCCTTTTTCACCATAGGCCTGAAAGCGCTCGAAATGTCCACTTCCAGATACTACAGAAAGACTGTTTCAAACCTACTCTATGAAAGGGAATGTTCAGCTCTGTGACTTGAATGCAGATATCACAAAGTAGTTTCTGACAGCCCTTCTGTCTAGATTTTAGATGAATATATTCCCGTTTCCAACGAAATCATCACAGTTATCCAAATATCCACTTACAGATTCTACAAAAACAGTGTTTCCAAACTGCTGTATCCAAAGAAAGGTTCAACTCTGTTAGTTGAGGACACACATCACAAAGAAGTTTCTGAGAATGCTTCTGTCTAGATTTTATATGAAGATATTCCCGTTTCCAATGAAATCTTCACAGTTATGCAAATATCCACTTGAAGATTCTACCAAAAGAGTGTTTCCAAACTGCTGTAGCAAAAGAAATGTTGAACTCTGTTAGTTGAGGACAAACATCACAAATAAGTTTCTGAGAATGCTTCTGTCTAGATTTTAGATGAAGATATTCCCGTTTCCAACGAAATCATCACAGTTAAACAAATATCCACTTGCAGATTCTACAAAAAGAGTGTTTCCAAACTGCTCTATCCAAAGAAAGGTTCAACTCTGTTAGTTGAGGACACACATCAGAAAGAAGTTTCTGAGAATGCTTCTGTCTAGATTTTAAATGAAGATATTCCCGTTTCCAACGAAATCCTCAGAGCTGTCCCAATATCCACTTACAGATTCTACAAAAAGAGTGTTTCCAAACTGCTGTATCAAAAGAAAGTTTCATCTCTGTTAGTTAAGGACACACATCACAAAGAAGTTTCTGAGAATGCTTCTGTCTAGATTATACATGAAGATATTCCCGTTTCCTATGAAATCTTCACAGCTTTCCAAATATCCACTTGCAGATTCTACAAAAAGAGTGTTTCCAAACTGCTGTATCAAAAGAAAGGTTCAACTCTCTTCGTTGAGGATACACATCCCAAATAAGTTTCTGAAAAATCCTCTGTCTCGTTTTTGTGGGAGGATACTTCCTTTTTCACCGTAGGCCTGAAAGAGCTCGAAATGTCCACTTGCAGATACTGCAGAAAGAGTGTTTCAAACCTGCTCTATGAAACGGAATGTTCAGCTCTGAGGCTTGAATGCAGATATCACAAAGTAGTTTCTGACAGTGCTTCTGTCTAGATTTCAGAAGAAGATATTCCCGTTTCCAATGAAATCGTTAGAACTATCTTGATATCCACATACAGATTCTACAAAAAGAGTGTTTCCAAACTGCTCTAGAAAAAGAAAGGTTCAACTCTGTTAGTTGAGGACACTCATCACAAAGAAGTTTCTGAGAATGCTTCTGTCTAGATTTTATATGAAGATATTCCCGTTTCCAACGAAATCTTCATGGTTATCCAAACATCGACTTCCAGATTATACAAAAAGATTGTTTCCAAACTGCTCTATCAAAAGAAAGGTATAATTCTGTTAGTTGAGGACACACATCCCAAATAAGTTTCTGAGGATGCTTCTGTCTAGATTTTATGGGAAGATATTTCGTTTTTTACCATAGGCCCGAAAGCGCTCGAAATGTCCACTTCCAGACACTACAGAAAGAGGGTTTCAAACCTGCTATATGAAAGGGAATGTTCAGCTCTGTGACTTAAATGCAGATATCACAAAGTAGTTTCTGAAAGTGCTTCTGTCTAGATTTCAGATGAAGATATTCCCGTTTCCAATGAAATCATTAGAACTATCTAGATATCCACTTACAGATTCTACAAAAAGAGTGTTTCCAAAGTGCTCTGTCAAAAGAAAGGTTCAACTCTGTTAGTTGAGGACACTCCTCACAAAGAAGTTTCTGAGAATGCTTCTGTCTAGATTTTATATGAAGATATTCCCGTTTCCAACGAAATCTTCACAGTTATCCAAATATCCACTTGAAGATTCTACAAAAAGAGTGTTTCCAAACTGCTGTAGCAAGAGTAATTTTGCGCTCTGTTAGTTGAGGACACACATCACAAAGAAGTTTCTGAGAATGCTTCTGTCTAGGTTTTATACGAAGATATTACCGTTTCCAACGAAATCTTCACAGTTATCCAAATATCCACTTGCAGAATCTACAAAAAGAGTGTTTCCAAACTGCTATATCAAAAGAAAGGATCAACTCTGTTAGTTGAGGAAACACATCCCAAATAAGTTTCTGAGAATGCTTCTGTCTAGATTTTATGGGATGATATTTCCTTTTTCACCATAGGCCTGAAATCGCTCGAAATGTCCACTTCCAGATACTACAGAAAGACTGTTTCAAACCTACTCTATGAATGGAAATGTTCAGCTCTGTGACTTGAATGCAGATATCGCAAAGTAGTTTCAGACAGCGCTTCTGTCTAGATTTTAGATGAAGGTATTCCCGTTTCCAACGAAATCATCACAGTTATCCAAATATCCACTTACATATTCTACAAAAAGAGTGTTTCCAAACTGCTCTATCCAAAGAAAGGTTCAACTCTGTTAGTTGAGGACACACATCACAAAGAAGTTTCTGAGAATGCTTCTGTCTAGATTTTAAATGAAGATATTCCCATTTCCAATGAAATCCTCATAGCAAACCCATTATAAACTTACAGATTCTACAAAAAGAGTGATTCCAAATTGCTGTATCAAAAGAAAGGTTGAACTCTGTTAGTTCAGGACACACATCACAAAGAAGTTTCTGAGAATGCTTCTGTCTAGATTTTACATGAAGACATTCCCGTTTCCTACGAAATCTTCACAACTTTCCAAATATCCTCTTGCAGATTCTACAAAAAGAGTGTTTCCAAACTGCTGTATCAAAAGAAAGGTTCAGCTCTCTTAGTTGACGACACACATCCCAAATAAGATTCTGAGAAAGCCTCTGTCTCGTTTTTATGGGAAGATACTTCCTTTTTCACCGTAGGCCTGAAAGCGCTCGAAATGTCCACTTCCAGATACTGCAGAAAGACTGCTTCAAACCTGCTCTATGAAACGGAATGTTCAGCTCTGAGGCTTGAATGCAGATATCACAAAGTAGTTTCTGACAGTGCTTCTGTCTAGATTTTAGAAGAAGATATTCCCGTTTCCAATGAAATCGTTAGAACTATCTTGATATCCACATACAGATTCTACAAAAAGAGTTTTTCCAAACTGCTCTATAAAAAAAAGGTTCAACTCTGTTAGTTGAGGACACTCATCACAAAGAAGTTTCTGAGAATGCTTCTGTCTAGATTTTATAGGAAGATTTTCCCGTTTCCAATGAAATCTTCACAGTTATCCAAACATCGACTTGCAGATTCTACAAAAAGAGTGTTTCCAAACTGCTCTATCAAAAGAAAGTATCAACTCTGTTAGTTGAGGACACACATGCCTAATAAGTTTCGGAGAATGCTTCTGTGTAGATTTAAAGGGGAGATATTTCGTTTTTCACCATAGGCCCGAATGCGCTCGAAATGTCCACTTCCAGACACTACAGAAAGAGGGTTTCCAACCTGCTCTATGAAAGGGAATGTTCAGCTCCGTGAGTTGAATATAGATATCACAAAGTAGTTTCTGACAGTGCTTCTGTCTAGATTTCAGATGAAGATATTCCCGTTTCCAATGAAATCGTTAGAACTATCTAGATATCCACTTACAGATTCTACAAAAAGAGTGTTTCGAAAGTGCTCTGTCAAAAGAAAGGTTCAACTCTGTTAGTTGAGGACACTCATCACGAAGAAGTTTCTGAGAATGCTTTTGTCAAGATTTTATATGAAGATATTCCCGTTTCCTATGAAATCTTCACAGTTATCCAAATATCCACTTGAAGATTCTACAAAAAGAGTGTTTCCAAACTGCTGTAGCAAAAGAAATGTTGAACTCTGTTAGTTGAGGACAAACATCACAAAGAGGTTTCTGAGAGAGCTTCTGTCAAGATTTTATATGAAGATATTACCGTTTCCAACGAAATCTTTACAGTTATCCAAATATCCACTTGCAGATTCTACAAAAAGAGTGTTTCCAAACTGCCATATCAAAAGAAATGATCAAGTCTGTTAGTGGAGTAAACTCATCCCAAATAAGTTTCTTAGAATGCTTTTGTCTAGATTTTATGGGATGATATTTCCTTTTTCACCATAGGCCTGAAAGCGCTCGAAATGTCCACTTCCAGATACTACAGAAAGACTGTTTCAAACCTACTCTATGAAAGGGAATGTTCAGCTCTGTGACTTGAATGCAGATATCACAAAGTAGTTTCTGACAGCCCTTCTGTCTAGATTTTAGATGAATATATTCCCGTTTCCAACGAAATCATCACAGTTATCCAAATATCCACTTACAGATTCTACAAAAACAGTGTTTCCAAACTGCTGTATCCAAAGAAAGGTTCAACTCTGTTAGTTGAGGACACACATCACAAAGAAGTTTCTGAGAATGCTTCTGTCTAGATTTTATATGAAGATATTCCCGTTTCCAATGAAATCTTCACAGTTATGCAAATATCCACTTGAAGATTCTACCAAAAGAGTGTTTCCAAACTGCTGTAGCAAAAGAAATGTTGAACTCTGTTAGTTGAGGACAAACATCACAAAGAAGTTTCTGAGAATGCTTCTGTCTAGATTTTAGATGAAGATATTCCCGTTTCCAACGAAATCATCACAGTTAAACAAATATCCACTTGCAGATTCTACAAAAAGAGTGTTTCCAAACTGCTCTATCCAAAGAAAGGTTCAACTCTGTTAGTTGAGGACACACATCAGAAAGAAGTTTCTGAGAATGCTTCTGTCTAGATTTTAAATGAAGATATTCCCGTTTCCAACGAAATCCTCAGAGCTGTCCCAATATCCACTTACAGATTCTACAAAAAGAGTGTTTCCAAACTGCTGTATCAAAAGAAAGTTTCATCTCTGTTAGTTAAGGACACACATCACAAAGAAGTTTCTGAGAATGCTTCTGTCTAGATTTTACATGAAGATATTCCCGTTTCCTATGAAATCTTCACAGCTTTCCAAATATCCACTTGCAGATTCTACAAAAAGAGTGTTTCCAAACTGCTGTATCAAAAGAAAGGTTCAACTCTCTTCGTTGAGGATACACATCCCAAATAAGTTTCTGAGAAATCCTCTGTCTCGTTTTTATGGGAAGATACTTCCTTTTTCACCGTAGGCCTGAAAGAGTTCGAAATGTCCACTTGCAGATACTGCAGAAAGAGTGTTTCAAACCTGCTCTATGAAACGGAATGTTCAGCTCTGAGGCTTGAATGCAGATATCACAAAGTAGTTTCTGACAGTGCTTCTGTCTAGATTTCAGAAGAAGATATTCCCGTTTCCAATGAAATCGTTAGAACTATCTTGATATCCACATACAGATTCTACAAAAAGAGTGTTTCCAAACTGCTCTAGAAAAAGAAAGGTTCAACTCTGTTAGTTGAGGACACTCATCACAAAGAAGTTTCTGAGAATGCTTCTGTCTAGATTTTATATGAAGATATTCCCGTTTCCAACGAAATCTTCACAGTTATCCAAACATCGACTTGCAGATTCTACAAAAAGAGTGTTTCCAAACTGCTCTATCAAAAGAAAGTTTCAACTCTGTCAGTTGAGGACACACATCCCAAATAAGTTTCTGAGAACGCTTCTGTGTAGATTTAAAGGGGAGGTATTTCGTTTTTCACCATAGGCCCGAATGCGCTCGAAATGTCCACTTCCAGACACTACAGAAAGAGGGTTTCCAACCTGCTCTATGAAAGGGAATGTTCACCTCTGTGACTTGAATGCAGATATCACAAAGTAGTTTCTGACAGTGCTTCTGTCTAGAATTTAGATGAAGATATTCCCGTTTCCAACGAAATCCTCAGGACTATCTAGATATCCAATTACAGATTCCACAAAAAGAGTGTTTCCAAACTGCTCTATAAAAAGAAAGGTTCAACTCTGTAAGTTGAGGACACTCATCACAAAGAAGTTTCTGAGAATGCTTTTGTAAAGGTTTTATATGAAGATATTCCCGTTTCCTATGAAATCTTCACAGTTATCCAAATATCCACTTGAAGATTCTACCAAAAGAGTGTTTCCAAACTGCTGTAGCAAAAGAAATGTTGAACTCTGTTAGTTGAGGACAAACATCACAAAGAAGTTTCTGAGAATGCTTCTGTCAAGATTTTATATGAAGATATTACCGTTTCCAACGAAATCTTTACAGTTATCCAAATATCCACTTGCAGATTCTACAAAAAGAGTGTTTCCAAACTGCTATATCAAAAGAAATGATCAAGTCTGTTAGTGGAGTAAACTCATCCCAAATATGTTTCTTAGAATGCTTTTGTCTAGATTTTATGGGATGATATTTCCTTTTTCACCATAGGCCTGAAAGCGCTCGAAAAGTCCACTTCCAGATACTACAAAAAGACTGTTTCAAACCTACTCTATGAAAGGGAATGTTCAGCTCTGTGACTTGAATGCAGATATCACAAAGTAGTTTCTGACAGCCCTTCTGTCTAGATTTTAGATGAAGATATTCCCGTTTCCAACGAAATCATCACAGTTATCCAAATATCCACTTATAGATTCTACAAAAACAGTGTTTCCACACTGCTGTATCCAAAGAAAGGTTCAACTCTGTTAGTTGAGGACACACATCACAAAGAAGTTTCTGAGAATGCTTCTGTCTAGATTTTATATGAAGATATTCCCGTTTCCAATGAAATCTTCACAGTTATGCAAATATCCACTTGAAGATTCTACAAAAAGAGTGTTTCCAAACTGCTGTAGCAAAAGAAATGTTGAACTCTGTTAGTTGAGGACAAACATCACAAAGAAGTTTCTGAGAATGCTTCTGTCTAGATTTTAGATGGAGATATTCCCGTTTCCAACGAAATCATCACAGTTAAACAAATATCCACTTGCAGATTCTACAAAAAGAGTGTTTCCAAACTGCTCTATCCAAAGAAAGGCTCAACTCTGTTAGTTGAGGACACACATCACAAAGAAGTTTCTGAGAATGCTTCTGTCTAGATTTTAAATGAAGATATTCCCATTTCCAACGAAATCCTCAGAGCTGTCCCAATATCCACTTACAGATTCTACAAAAAGAGTGTTTCCAAACTGCTGTATCAAAAGAAATGTTCAACTCTGTTTGTGGAGGACACACATCACAAAGAAGTTTCTGAGAATGCTTCTGTCTAGATTTTACATGAAGATATTCCCGTTTCCTATGAAATCTTCACAGCTTTCCAAATATCCACTTGCAGATTCTACAAAAAGAGTGTTTCCAAACTGCTGTATCCAAAGAAAGGTTCATCTCTGTTAGTTGAGGACACACATCACAAAGAAGTTTCTGAGAATGCTTCTGTCTAGATTTTAAACGAAGATATTGCCGTTTCCAACGAAATCGTTAGGACTATCTAGATATCCAATTACACATTCCACAAAAAGAGTGTTTCCAAACTGCTCTATCAAAAGAAAGGTGCAACTCTGTTAGTTGAGGACACTCATCACAAAGACGTTTCTGAGAATGCTTCTGTCTAGATTTTATATGAAGATATTCCCGTTTCCAACGAAATCTTCATGGTTATCCAAACATCGACTTCCAGATTATACAAAAAGATTGTTTCCAAACTGCTCTATCAAAAGAAAGGTATAATTCTGTTAGTTGAGGACACACATCCCAAATAAGTTTCTGAGGATGCTTCTGTCTAGATTTTATGGGAAGATATTTCGTTTTTTACCATAGGCCCGAAAGCGCTCGAAATGTCCACTTCCAGACACTACAGAAAGAGGGTTTCAAACCTGCTATATGAAAGGGAATGTTCAGCTCTGTGACTTAAATGCAGATATCACAAAGTAGTTTCTGAAAGTGCTTCTGTCTAGATTTCAGATGAAGATATTCCCGTTTCCAATGAAATCATTAGAACTATCTAGATATCCACTTACAGATTCTACAAAAAGAGTGTTTCCAAAGTGCTCTGTCAAAAGAAAGGTTCAACTCTGTTAGTTGAGGACACTCCTCACAAAGAAGTTTCTGAGAATGCTTCTGTCTAGATTTTATATGAAGATATTCCCGTTTCCAACGAAATCTTCACAGTTATCCAAATATCCACTTGAAGATTCTACAAAAAGAGTGTTTCCAAACTGCTGTAGCAAGAGTAATTTTGCGCTCTGTTAGTTGAGGACACACATCACAAAGAAGTTTCTGAGAATGCTTCTGTCTAGGTTTTATACGAAGATATTACCGTTTCCAACGAAATCTTCACAGTTATCCAAATATCCACTTGCAGAATCTACAAAAAGAGTGTTTCCAAACTGCTATATCAAAAGAAAGGATCAACTCTGTTAGTTGAGGAAACACATCCCAAATAAGTTTCTGAGAATGCTTCTGTCTAGATTTTATGGGATGATATTTCCTTTTTCACCATAGGCCTGAAATCGCTCGAAATGTCCACTTCCAGATACTACAGAAAGACTGTTTCAAACCTACTCTATGAATGGAAATGTTCAGCTCTGTGACTTGAATGCAGATATCGCAAAGTAGTTTCAGACAGCGCTTCTGTCTAGATTTTAGATGAAGGTATTCCCGTTTCCAACGAAATCATCACAGTTATCCAAATATCCACTTACATATTCTACAAAAAGAGTGTTTCCAAACTGCTCTATCCAAAGAAAGGTTCAACTCTGTTAGTTGAGGACACACATCACAAAGAAGTTTCTGAGAATGCTTCTGTCTAGATTTTAAATGAAGATATTCCCATTTCCAATGAAATCCTCATAGCAAACCCATTATAAACTTACAGATTCTACAAAAAGAGTGATTCCAAATTGCTGTATCAAAAGAAAGGTTGAACTCTGTTAGTTCAGGACACACATCACAAAGAAGTTTCTGAGAATGCTTCTGTCTAGATTTTACATGAAGACATTCCCGTTTCCTACGAAATCTTCACAACTTTCCAAATATCCTCTTGCAGATTCTACAAAAAGAGTGTTTCCAAACTGCTGTATCAAAAGAAAGGTTCAGCTCTCTTAGTTGACGACACACATCCCAAATAAGATTCTGAGAAAGCCTCTGTCTCGTTTTTATGGGAAGATACTTCCTTTTTCACCGTAGGCCTGAAAGCGCTCGAAATGTCCACTTCCAGATACTGCAGAAAGACTGCTTCAAACCTGCTCTATGAAACGGAATGTTCAGCTCTGAGGCTTGAATGCAGATATCACAAAGTAGTTTCTGACAGTGCTTCTGTCTAGATTTTAGAAGAAGATATTCCCGTTTCCAATGAAATCGTTAGAACTATCTTGATATCCACATACAGATTCTACAAAAAGAGTTTTTCCAAACTGCCCTATAAAAAAAAAGGTTCAACTCTGTTAGTTGAGGACACTCATCACAAAGAAGTTTCTGAGAATGCTTCTGTCTAGATTTTATAGGAAGATTTTCCCGTTTCCAATGAAATCTTCACAGTTATCCAAACATCGACTTGCAGATTCTACAAAAAGAGTGTTTCCAAACTGCTCTATCAAAAGAAAGTATCAACTCTGTTAGTTGAGGACACACATGCCAAATAAGTTTCGGAGAATGCTTCTGTGTAGATTTAAAGGGGAGATATTTCGTTTTTCACCATAGGCCCGAATGCGCTCGAAATGTCCACTTCCAGACACTACAGAAAGAGGGTTTCCAACCTGCTCTATGAAAGGGAATGTTCAGCTCCGTGAGTTGAATATAGATATCCCAAAGTAGTTTCTGACAGTGCTTCTGTCTAGATTTCAGATGAAGATATTCCCGTTTCCAATGAAATCGTTAGAACTATCTAGATATCCACTTACAGATTCTACAAAAAGAGTGTTTCGAAAGTGCTCTGTCAAAAGAAAGGTTCAACTCTGTTAGTTGAGGACACTCATCACGAAGAAGTTTCTGAGAATGCTTTTGTCAAGATTTTATATGAAGATATTCCCGTTTCCTATGAAATCTTCACAGTTATCCAAATATCCACTTGAAGATTCTACAAAAAGAGTGTTTCCAAACTGCTGTAGCAAAAGAAATGTTGAACTCTGTTAGTTGAGGACAAACATCACAAAGAGGTTTCTGAGAGAGCTTCTGTCAAGATTTTATATGAAGATATTACCGTTTCCAACGAAATCTTTACAGTTATCCAAATATCCACTTGCAGATTCTACAAAAAGAGTGTTTCCAAACTGCCATATCAAAAGAAATGATCAAGTCTGTTAGTGGAGTAAACTCATCCCAAATAAGTTTCTTAGAATGCTTTTGTCTAGATTTTATGGGATGATATTTCCTTTTTCACCATAGGCCTGAAAGCGCTCGAAATGTCCACTTCCAGATACTACAGAAAGACTGTTTCAAACCTACTCTATGAAAGGGAATGTTCAGCTCTGTGACTTGAATGCAGATATCACAAAGTAGTTTCTGACAGCCCTTCTGTCTAGATTTTAGATGAATATATTCCCGTTTCCAACGAAATCATCACAGTTATCCAAATATCCACTTACAGATTCTACAAAAACAGTGTTTCCAAACTGCTGTATCCAAAGAAAGGTTCAACTCTGTTAGTTGAGGACACACATCACAAAGAAGTTTCTGAGAATGCTTCTGTCTAGATTTTATATGAAGATATTCCCGTTTCCAATGAAATCTTCACAGTTATGCAAATATCCACTTGAAGATTCTACAAAAAGAGTGTTTCCAAACTGCTGTAGCAAAAGAAATGTTGAACTCTGTTAGTTGAGGACAAACATCACAAAGAAGTTTCTGAGAATGCTTCTGTCTAGATTTTAGATGAAGATATTCCCGTTTCCAACGAAATCATCACAGTTAAACAAATATCCACTTGCAGATTCTACAAAAAGAGTGTTTCCAAACTGCTCTATCCAAAGAAAGGTTCAACTCTGTTAGTTGAGGACACACATCAGAAAGAAGTTTCTGAGAATGCTTCTGTCTAGATTTTAAATGAAGATATTCCCGTTTCCAACGAAATCCTCAGAGCTGTCCCAATATCCACTTACAGATTCTACAAAAAGAGTGTTTCCAAACTGCTGTATCAAAAGAAAGTTTCATCTCTGTTAGTTAAGGACACACATCACAAAGAAGTTTCTGAGAATGCTTCTGTCTAGATTATACATGAAGATATTCCCGTTTCCTATGAAATCTTCACAGCTTTCCAAATATCCACTTGCAGATTCTACAAAAAGAGTGTTTCCAAACTGCTGTATCAAAAGAAAGGTTCAACTCTCTTCGTTGAGGATACACATCCCAAATAAGTTTCTGAGAAATCCTCTGTCTCGTTTTTGTGGGAAGATACTTCCTTTTTCACCGTAGGCCTGAAAGAGCTCGAAATGTCCACTTGCAGATACTGCAGAAAGAGTGTTTCAAACCTGCTCTATGAAACGGAATGTTCAGCTCTGAGGCTTGAATGCAGATATCACAAAGTAGTTTCTGACACTGCTTCTGTCTAGATTTCAGAAGAAGATATTCCCGTTTCCAATGAAATCGTTAGAACTATCTTGATATCCACATACAGATTCTACAAAAAGAGTGTTTCCAAACTGCTCTAGAAAAAGAAAGGTTCAACTCTGTTAGTTGAGGACACTCATCACAAAGAAGTTTCTGAGAATGCTTCTGTCTAGATTTTATATGAAGATATTCCCGTTTCCAATGAAATCTTCACAGTTATGCAAATATCCACTTGAAGATTCTACAAAAAGAGTGTTTCCAAACTGCTGTAGCAAAGGAAATGTTGAACTCTGTTAGTTGAGGACAAACATCACAAAGAAGTTTCTGAGAATGCTTCTGTCTAGATTTTAGATGAAGATATTCCCGTTTCCAACAAAATCATCACAGTTAAACAAATATCCACTTACAGATTCTACAAAAAGAGTGTTTCCAAACTGCTCTATCCAAAGAAAGGTTCAACTCTGTTAGTTGAGGACACACATCAGAAAGAAGTTTCTGAGAATGCTTCTGTCTAGATTTTACATGAAGATATTCCCGTTTCCTATGAAATCTTCACATCTTTCCAAATATCCACTTGCAGATTCTACAAAAAGAGTGTTTCCAAACTGCTGTATCAAAAGAAAGGTTCAACTCTCTTAGTTGAGGACACACATCCCAAATAAGTTTCTGAGAAATCCTCTGTCTCGTTTTTATGGGAAGATACTTCCTTTTTCACCGTAGGCCTGAAAGCGCTCGAAATGTCCACTTGCAGATACTGCAGAAAGAGTGTTTCAAACCTGCTCTATGAAACGGAATGTTCAGCTCTGAGGCTTGAATGCAGATATCACAAAGTAGTTTTTGACAGTGCTTCTGTCTAGATTTTAGAAGATATTCAGGTTTCCAATGAAATCGTTAGAACTATCTTGATATCCACATACAGATTCTACAAAAAGAGTTTTTCCAAGCTGCTCTATAAAAAAAAAGGTTCAACTCTGTTAGTTGAGGTCACTCATCACAAAGAAGTTTCTGAGAATGCTTCTGTCTAGATTTTACATGAAGATTTTCCCGTTTCCAATGAAATCTTCACAGTTATCCAAACATCGACTTGCAGATTCTACAAAAAGAGTGTTTCCAAACTGCTCTATCAAAAGAAAGTATCAACTCTGTTAGTTGAGGACACACATGCCAAATAAGTTTCGGAGAATGCTTCTGTGTAGATTTAAAGGGGAGATATTTCGTTTTTCACCATAGGCCCGAATGCGCTCGAAATGTCCACTTCCAGACACTACAGAAAGAGGGTTTCCAACCTGCTCTATGAAAGGGAATGTTCAGCTCCGTGAGTTGAATATAGATATCACAAAGTAGTTTCTGACAGTGCTTCTGTCTAGATTTCAGATGAAGATATTCCCGTTTCCAATGAAATCGTTAGAACTATCTAGATATCCACTTACAGATTCTACAAAAAGAGTGTTTCGAAAGTGCTCTGTCAAAAGAAAGGTTCAACTCTGTTAGTTGAGGACACTCATCACGAAGAAGTTTCTGAGAATGCTTTTGTCAAGATTTTATATGAAGATATTCCCGTTTCCTATGAAATCTTCACAGTTATCCAAATATCCACTTGAAGATTCTACAAAAAGAGTGTTTCCAAACTGCTGTAGCAAAAGAAATGTTGAACTCTGTTAGTTGAGGACAAACATCACAAAGAGGTTTCTGAGAGAGCTTCTGTCAAGATTTTATATGAAGATATTACCGTTTCCAACGAAATCTTTACAGTTATCCAAATATCCACTTGCAGATTCTACAAAAAGAGTGTTTCCAAACTGCCATATCAAAAGAAATGATCAAGTCTGTTAGTGGAGTAAACTCATCCCAAATAAGTTTCTTAGAATGCTTTTGTCTAGATTTTATGGGATGATATTTCCTTTTTCACCATAGGCCTGAAAGCGCTCGAAATGTCCACTTCCAGATACTACAGAAAGACTGTTTCAAACCTACTCTATGAAAGGGAATGTTCAGCTCTGTGACTTGAATGCAGATATCACAAAGTAGTTTCTGACAGCCCTTCTGTCTAGATTTTAGATGAATATATTCCCGTTTCCAACGAAATCCTCAGAGCTGTCCCAATATCCACTTACAGATTCTACAAAAAGAGTGTTTCCAAACTGCTGTATCAAAAGAAAGTTTCATCTCTGTTAGTTAAGGACACACATCACAAAGAAGTTTCTGAGAATGCTTCTGTCTAGATTATACATGAAGATATTCCCGTTTCCTATGAAATCTTCACAGCTTTCCAAATATCCACTTGCAGATTCTACAAAAAGAGTGTTTCCAAACTGCTGTATCAAAAGAAAGGTTCAACTCTCTTCGTTGAGGATACACATCCCAAATAAGTTTCTGAGAAATCCTCTGTCTCGTTTTTGTGGGAAGATACTTCCTTTTTCACCGTAGGCCTGAAAGAGCTCGAAATGTCCACTTGCAGATACTGCAGAAAGAGTGTTTCAAACCTGCTCTATGAAACGGAATGTTCAGCTCTGAGGCTTGAATGCAGATATCACAAAGTAGTTTCTGACAGTGCTTCTGTCTAGATTTCAGAAGAAGATATTCCCGTTTCCAATGAAATCGTTAGAACTATCTTGATATCCACATACAGATTCTACAAAAAGAGTGTTTCCAAACTGCTCTAGAAAAAGAAAGGTTCAACTCTGTTAGTTGAGGACACTCATCACAAAGAAGTTTCTGAGAATGCTTCTGTCTAGATTTTATATGAAGATATTCCCGTTTCCAATGAAATCTTCACAGTTATGCAAATATCCACTTGATGATTCTACAAAAAGAGTGTTTCCAAACTGCTGTAGCAAAGGAAATGTTGAACTCTGTTAGTTGAGGACAAACATCACAAAGAAGTTTCTGAGAATGCTTCTGTCTAGATTTTAGATGAAGATATTCCCGTTTCCAACAAAATCATCACAGTTAAACAAATATCCACTTACAGATTCTACAAAAAGAGTGTTTCCAAACTGCTCTATCCAAAGAAAGGTTCAACTCTGTTAGTTGAGGACACACATCAGAAAGAAGTTTCTGAGAATGCTTCTGTCTAGATTTTACATGAAGATATTCCCGTTTCCTATGAAATCTTCACATCTTTCCAAATATCCACTTGCAGATTCTACAAAAAGAGTGTTTCCAAACTGCTGTATCAAAAGAAAGGTTCAACTCTCTTAGTTGAGGACACACATCCCAAATAAGTTTCTGAGAAATCCTCTGTCTCGTTTTTATGGGAAGATACTTCCTTTTTCACCGTAGGCCTGAAAGCGCTCGAAATGTCCACTTGCAGATACTGCAGAAAGAGTGTTTCAAACCTGCTCTATGAAACGGAATGTTCAGCTCTGAGGCTTGAATGCAGATATCACAAAGTAGATTTTGACAGTGCTTCTGTCTAGATTTTAGAAGATATTCAGGTTTCCAATGAAATCGTTAGAACTATCTTGATATCCACATACAGATTCTACAAAAAGAGTTTTTCCAAGCTGCTCTATAAAAAAAAAGGTTCAACTCTGTTAGTTGAGGTCACTCATCACAAAGAAGTTTCTGAGAATGCTTCTGTCTAGATTTTACATGAAGATTTTCCCGTTTCCAATGAAATCTTCACAGTTATCCAAACATCGACTTGCAGATTCTACAAAAAGAGTGTTTCCAAACTGCTCTATCAAAAGAAAGTATCAACTCTGTTAGTTGAGGACACACATGCCAAATAAGTTTCGGAGAATGCTTCTGTGTAGATTTAAAGGGGAGATATTTCGTTTTTCACCATAGGCCCGAATGCGCTCGAAATGTCCACTTCCAGACACTACAGAAAGAGGGTTTCCAACCTGCTCTATGAAAGGGAATGTTCAGCTCCGTGAGTTGAATATAGATATCACAAAGTAGTTTCTGACAGTGCTTCTGTCTAGATTTCAGATGAAGATATTCCCGTTTCCAATGAAATCGTTAGAACTATCTAGATATCCACTTACAGATTCTACAAAAAGAGTGTTTCGAAAGTGCTCTGTCAAAAGAAAGGTTCAACTCTGTTAGTTGAGGACACTCATCACGAAGAAGTTTCTGAGAATGCTTTTGTCAAGATTTTATATGAAGATATTCCCGTTTCCTATGAAATCTTCACAGTTATCCAAATATCCACTTGAAGATTCTACAAAAAGAGTGTTTCCAAACTGCTGTAGCAAAAGAAATGTTGAACTCTGTTAGTTGAGGACAAACATCACAACGAGGTTTCTGAGAGAGCTTCTGTCAAGATTTTATATGAAGATATTACCGTTTCCAACGAAATCTTTACAGTTATCCAAATATCCACTTGCAGATTCTACAAAAAGAGTGTTTCCAAACTGCCATATCAAAAGAAATGATCAAGTCTGTTAGTGGAGTAAACTCATCCCAAATAAGTTTCTTAGAATGCTTTTGTCTAGATTTTATGGGATGATATTTCCTTTTTCACCATAGGCCTGAAAGCGCTCGAAATGTCCACTTCCAGATACTACAGAAAGACTGTTTCAAACCTACTCTATGAAAGGGAATGTTCAGCTCTGTGACTTGAATGCAGATATCACAAAGTAGTTTCTGACAGCCCTTCTGTCTAGATTTTAGATGAAGATATTCCCGTTTCCAACGAAATCATCACAGTTATCCAAATATCCACTTACAGATTCTACAAAAACAGTGTTTCCAAACTGCTGTATCCAAAGAAAGGTTCAACTCTGTTAGTTGAGGACACACATCACAAAGAAGTTTCTGAGAATGCTTCTGTCTAGATTTTATATGAAGATATTCCCGTTTCCAATGAAATCTTCACAGTTATGCAAATATCCACTTGAAGATTCTACCAAAAGAGTGTTTCCAAACTGCTGTAGCAAAAGAAATGTTGAACTCTGTTAGTTGAGGACAAACATCACAAAGAAGTTTCTGAGAATGCTTCTGTCTAGATTTTAGATGAAGATATTCCCGTTTCCAACGAAATCATCACAGTTAAACAAATATCCACTTGCAGATTCTAGAAAAAGAGTGTTTCCAAACTGCTCTATCCAAAGAAAGGTTCAACTCTGTTAGTTGAGGACACACATCAGAAAGAAGTTTCTGAGAATGCTTCTGTCTAGATTTTAAATGAAGATATTCCCGTTTCCAACGAAATCCTCAGAGCTGTCCCAATATCCACTTACAGATTCTACAAAAAGAGTGTTTCCAAACTGCTGTATCAAAAGAAAGTTTCATCTCTGTTAGTTAAGGACACACATCACAAAGAAGTTTCTGAGAATGCTTCTGTCTAGATTTTACATGAAGATATTCCCGTTTCCTATGAAATCTTCACAGCTTTCCAAATATCCACTTGCAGATTCTACAAAAAGAGTGTTTCCAAACTGCTGTATCAAAAGAAAGGTTCAACTCTCTTCGTTGAGGATACACATCCCAAATAAGTTTCTGAGAAATCCTCTGTCTCGTTTTTATGGGAAGATACTTCCTTTTTCACCGTAGGCCTGAAAGAGCTCGAAATGTCCACTTGCAGATACTGCAGAAAGAGTGTTTCAAACCTGCTCTATGAAACGGAATGTTCAGCTCTGAGGCTTGAATGCAGATATCACAAAGTAGTTTCTGACAGTGCTTCTGTCTAGATTTCAGAAGAAGATATTCCCGTTTCCAATGAAATCGTTAGAACTATCTTGATATCCACATACAGATTCTACAAAAAGAGTGTTTCCAAACTGCTCTAGAAAAAGAAAGGTTCAACTCTGTTAGTTGAGGACACTCATCACAAAGAAGTTTCTGAGAATGCTTCTGTCTAGATTTTATATGAAGATATTCCCGTTTCCAACGAAATCTTCACAGTTATCCAAACATCGACTTGCAGATTCTACAAAAAGAGTGTTTCCAAACTGCTCTATCAAAAGAAAGTTTCAACTCTGTCAGTTGAGGACACACATCCCAAATAAGTTTCTGAGAACGCTTCTGTGTAGATTTAAAGGGGAGATATTTCGTTTTTCACCATAGGCCCGAATGCGCTCGAAATGTCCACTTCCAGACACTACAGAAAGAGGGTTTCCAACCTGCTCTATGAAAGGGAATGTTCACCTCTGTGACTTGAATGCAGATATCACAAAGTAGTTTCTGACAGTGCTTCTGTCTAGAATTTAGATGAAGATATTCCCGTTTCCAACGAAATCCTTAGGACTATCTAGATATCCAATTACAGATTCCACAAAAAGAGTGTTTCCAAACTGCTCTATAAAAAGAAAGGTTCAACTCTGTAAGTTGAGGACACTCATCACAAAGAAGTTTCTGAGAATGCTTTTGTAAAGGTTTTATATGAAGATATTCCCGTTTCCTATGAAATCTTCACAGTTATCCAAATATCCACTTGAAGATTCTACCAAAAGAGTGTTTCCAAACTGCTGTAGCAAAAGAAATGTTGAACTCTGTTAGTTGAGGACAAACATCACAAAGAAGTTTCTGAGAATGCTTCTGTCAAGATTTTATATGAAGATATTACCGTTTCCAACGAAATCTTTACAGTTATCCAAATATCCACTTGCAGATTCTACAAAAAGAGTGTTTCCAAACTGCTATATCAAAAGAAATGATCAAGTCTGTTAGTGGAGTAAACTCATCCCAAATATGTTTCTTAGAATGCTTTTGTCTAGATTTTATGGGATGATATTTCCTTTTTCACCATAGGCCTGAAAGCGCTCGAAAAGTCCACTTCCAGATACTACAAAAAGACTGTTTCAAACCTACTCTATGAAAGGGAATGTTCAGCTCTGTGACTTGAATGCAGATATCACAAAGTAGTTTCTGACAGCCCTTCTGTCTAGATTTTAGATGAAGATATTCCCGTTTCCAACGAAATCATCACAGTTATCCAAATATCCACTTATAGATTCTACAAAAACAGTGTTTCCACACTGCTGTATCCAAAGAAAGGTTCAACTCTGTTAGTTGAGGACACACATCACAAAGAAGTTTCTGAGAATGCTTCTGTCTAGATTTTATATGAAGATATTCCCGTTTCCAATGAAATCTTCACAGTTATGCAAATATCCACTTGAAGATTCTACAAAAAGAGTGTTTCCAAACTGCTGTAGCAAAAGAAATGTTGAACTCTGTTAGTTGAGGACAAACATCACAAAGAAGTTTCTGAGAATGCTTCTGTCTAGATTTTAGATGGAGATTTTCCCGTTTCCAACGAAATCATCACAGTTAAACAAATATCCACTTGCAGATTCGACAAAAAGAGTGTTTCCAAACTGCTCTATCCAAAGAAAGGCTCAACTCTGTTAGTTGAGGACACACATCACAAAGAAGTTTCTGAGAATGCTTCTGTCTAGATTTTAAATGAAGATATTCCCATTTCCAACGAAATCCTCAGAGCTGTCCCAATATCCACTTACAGATTCTACAAAAAGAGTGTTTCCAAACTGCTGTATCAAAAGAAATGTTCAACTCTGTTTGTGGAGGACACACATCACAAAGAAGTTTCTGAGAATGCTTCTGTCTAGATTTTACATGAAGATATTCCCGTTTCCTATGAAATCTTCACAGCTTTCCAAATATCCACTTGCAGATTCTACAAAAAGAGTGTTTCCAAACTGCTGTATCCAAAGAAAGGTTCATCTCTGTTAGTTGAGGACACACATCACAAAGAAGTTTCTGAGAATGCTTCTGTCTAGATTTTAAACGAAGATATTGCCGTTTCCAACGAAATCGTTAGGACTATCTAGATATCCAATTACACATTCCACAAAAAGAGTGTTTCCAAACTGCTCTATCAAAAGAAAGGTGCAACTCTGTTAGTTGAGGACACTCATCACAAAGACGTTTCTGAGAATGCTTCTGTCTAGATTTTATATGAAGATATTCCCGTTTCCAACGAAATCTTCATGGTTATCCAAACATCGACTTCCAGATTATACAAAAAGATTGTTTCCAAACTGCTCTATCAAAAGAAAGGTATAATTCTGTTAGTTGAGGACACACATCCCAAATAAGTTTCTGAGGATGCTTCTGTCTAGATTTTATGGGAAGATATTTCGTTTTTTACCATAGGCCCGAAAGCGCTCGAAATGTCCACTTCCAGACACTACAGAAAGAGGGTTTCAAACCTGCTATATGAAAGGGAATGTTCAGCTCTGTGACTTAAATGCAGATATCACAAAGTAGTTTCTGAAAGTGCTTCTGTCTAGATTTCAGATGAAGATATTCCCGTTTCCAATGAAATCATTAGAACTATCTAGATATCCACTTACAGATTCTACAAAAAGAGTGTTTCCAAAGTGCTCTGTCAAAAGAAAGGTTCAACTCTGTTAGATGAGGACACTCCTCACAAAGAAGTTTCTGAGAATGCTTCTGTCTAGATTTTATATGAAGATATTCCCGTTTCCAACGAAATCTTCACAGTTATCCAAATATCCACTTGAAGATTCTACAAAAAGAGTGTTTCCAAACTGCTGTAGCAAGAGTAATTTTGCGCTCTGTTAGTTGAGGACACACATCACAAAGAAGTTTCTGAGAATGCTTCTGTCTAGGTTTTATACGAAGATATTACCGTTTCCAACGAAATCTTCACAGTTATCCAAATATCCACTTGCAGAATCTACAAAAAGAGTGTTTCCAAACTGCTATATCAAAAGAAAGGATCAACTCTGTTAGTTGAGGAAACACATCCCAAATAAGTTTCTGAGAATGCTTCTGTCTAGATTTTATGGGATGATATTTCCTTTTTCACCATAGGCCTGAAATCGCTCGAAATGTCCACTTCCAGATACTACAGAAAGACTGTTTCAAACCTACTCTATGAATGGAAATGTTCAGCTCTGTGACTTGAATGCAGATATCGCAAAGTAGTTTCAGACAGTGCTTCTGTCTAGATTTTAGATGAAGGTATTCCCGTTTCCAACGAAATCATCACAGTTATCCAAATATCCACTTACATATTCTACAAAAAGAGTGTTTCCAAACTGCTCTATCCAAAGAAAGGTTCAACTCTGTTAGTTGAGGACACACATCACAAAGAAGTTTCTGAGAATGCTTCTGTCTAGATTTTAAATGAAGATATTCCCATTTCCAATGAAATCCTCATAGCAAACCCATTATAAACTTACAGATTCTACAAAAAGAGTGATTCCAAATTGCTGTATCAAAAGAAAGGTTGAACTCTGTTAGTTCAGGACACACATCACAAAGAAGTTTCTGAGAATGCTTCTGTCTAGATTTTACATGAAGACATTCCCGTTTCCTACGAAATCTTCACAACTTTCCAAATATCCTCTTGCAGATTCTACAAAAAGAGTGTTTCCAAACTGCTGTATCAAAAGAAAGGTTCAGCTCTCTTAGTTGACGACACACATCCCAAATAAGATTCTGAGAAAGCCTCTGTCTCGTTTTTATGGGAAGATACTTCCTTTTTCACCGTAGGCCTGAAAGCGCTCGAAATGTCCACTTCCAGATACTGCAGAAAGAGTTTTTCAAACCTGCTCTATGAAACGGAATGTTCAGCTCTGAGGCTTGAATGCAGATATCACAAAGTAGTTTCTGAGAGTGCTTCTGTCTAGATTTTAGAAGAAGATATTCCCGATTCCAATGAAATCGTTAGAACTATCTTGATATCCACATACAGATTCTACAAAAAGAGTTTTTCCAAACTGCTCTATAAAACAAAAGGTTCAACTCTGTTAGTTGAGGACACTCATCACAAAGAAGTTTCTGAGAATGCTTCTGTCTAGATTTTATAGGAAGATTTTCCCGTTTCCAATGAAATCTTCACAGTTATCCAAACATCGACTTGCAGATTCTACAAAAAGAGTGTTTCCAAACTGCTCTATCAAAAGAAAGTATCAACTCTGTTAGTTGAGGACACACATGCCAAATAAGTTTCGGAGAATGCTTCTGTGTAGATTTAATGGGGAGATATTTCGTTTTTCACCATAGGCCCGAATGCGCTCGAAATGTCCACTTCCAGACACTACAGAAAGAGGATTTCCAACCTGCTCTATGAAAGGGAATGTTCAGCTCCGTGAGTTGAATGTAGATATCACAAAGTAGTTTCTGACAGTGCTTCTGTCTAGATTTCAGATGAAGATATTCCCGTTTCCAATGAAATCGTTAGAACTATCTAGATATCCACTTACAGATTCTACAAAAAGAGTGTTTCGAAAGTGCTCTGTCAAAAGAAAGGTTCAACTCTGTTAGTTGAGGACACTCATCACGAAGAAGTTTCTGAGAATGCTTTTGTCAAGATTTTATATGAAGATATTCCCGTTTCCTATGAAATCTTCACAGTTATCCAAATATCCACTTGAAGATTCTACAAAAAGAGTGTTTCCAAACTGCTGTAGCAAAAGAAATGTTGAACTCTGTTAGTTGAGGACAAACATCACAAAGAGGTTTCTGAGAAAGCTTCTGTCAAGATTTTATATGAAGATATTACCGTTTCCAACGAAATCTTTACAGTTATCCAAATATCCACTTGCAGATTCTACAAAAAGAGTGTTTCCAAACTGCCATATCAAAAGAAATGATCAAGTCTGTTAGTGGAGTAAACTCATCCCAAATAAGTTTCTTAGAATGCTTTTGTCTAGATTTTATGGGATGATAATTCCTTTTTCACCATAGGCCTGAAAGCGCTCGAAATGTCCACTTCCAGATACTACAGAAAGACTGTTTCAAACCTACTCTATGAAAGGGAATGTTCAGCTCTGTGACTTGAATGCAGATATCACAAAGTAGTTTCTGACAGCCCTTCTGTCTAGATTTTAGATGAAGATATTCCCGTTTCCAACGAAATCATCACAGTTATCCAAATATCCACTTACAGATTCTACAAAAACAGTGTTTCCAAACTGCTGTATCCAAAGAAAGGTTCAACTCTGTTAGTTGAGGACACACATCACAAAGAAGTTTCTGAGAATGCTTCTGTCTAGATTTTATATGAAGATATTCCCGTTTCCAATGAAATCTTCACAGTTATGCAAATATCCACTTGAAGATTCTACCAAAAGAGTGTTTCCAAACTGCTGTAGCAAAAGAAATGTTGAACTCTGTTAGTTGAGGACAAACATCACAAAGAAGTTTCTGAGAATGCTTCTGTCTAGATTTTAGATGAAGATATTCCCGTTTCCAACGAAATCATCACAGTTAAACAAATATCCACTTGCAGATTCTACAAAAAGAGTGTTTCCAAACTGCTCTATCCAAAGAAAGGTTCAACTCTGTTAGTTGAGGACACACATCAGAAAGAAGTTTCTGAGAATGCTTCTGTCTAGATTTTAAATGAAGATATTCCCGTTTCCAACGAAATCCTCAGAGCTGTCCCAATATCCACTTACAGATTCTACAAAAAGAGTGTTTCCAAACTGCTGTATCAAAAGAAAGTTTCATCTCTGTTAGTTAAGGACACACATCACAAAGAAGTTTCTGAGAATGCTTCTGTCTAGATTATACATGAAGATATTCCCGTTTCCTATGAAATCTTCACAGCTTTCCAAATATCCACTTGCAGATTCTACAAAAAGAGTGTTTCCAAACTGCTGTATCAAAAGAAAGGTTCAACTCTCTTCGTTGAGGATACACATCCCAAATAAGTTTCTGAGAAATCCTCTGTCTCGTTTTTGTGGGAGGATACTTCCTTTTTCACCGTAGGCCTGAAAGAGCTCGAAATGTCCACTTGCAGATACTGCAGAAAGAGTGTTTCAAACCTGCTCTATGAAACGGAATGTTCAGCTCTGAGGCTTGAATGCAGATATCACAAAGTAGTTTCTGACAGTGCTTCTGTCTAGATTTCAGAAGAAGATATTCCCGTTTCCAATGAAATCGTTAGAACTATCTTGATATCCACATACAGATTCTACAAAAAGAGTGTTTCCAAACTGCTCTAGAAAAAGAAAGGTTCAACTCTGTTAGTTGAGGACACTCATCACAAAGAAGTTTCTGAGAATGCTTCTGTCTAGATTTTATATGAAGATATTCCCGTTTCAAACGAAATCTTCATGGTTATCCAAACATCGACTTCCAGATTATACAAAAAGATTGTTTCCAAACTGCTCTATCAAAAGAAAGGTATAATTCTGTTAGTTGAGGACACACATCCCAAATAAATTTCTGAGGATGCTTCTGTCTAGATTTTATGGGAAGATATTTCGTTTTTTACCATAGGCCCGAAAGCGCTCGAAATGTCCACTTCCAGACACTACAGAAAGAGGGTTTCAAACCTGCTATATGAAAGGGAATGTTCAGCTCTGTGACTTAAATGCAGATATCACAAAGTAGTTTCTGAAAGTGCTTCTGTCTAGATTTCAGATGAAGATATTCCCGTTTCCAATGAAATCATTAGAACTATCTAGATATCCACTTACAGATTCTACAAAAAGAGTGTTTCCAAAGTGCTCTGTCAAAAGAAAGGTTCAACTCTGTTAGTTGAGGACACTCCTCACAAAGAAGTTTCTGAGAATGCTTCTGTCTAGATTTTATATGAAGATATTCCCGTTTCCAACGAAATCTTCACAGTTATCCAAATATCCACTTGAAGATTCTACAAAAAGAGTGTTTCCAAACTGCTGTAGCAAGAGTAATTTTGCGCTCTGTTAGTTGAGGACACACATCACAAAGAAGTTTCTGAGAATGCTTCTGTCTAGGTTTTATACGAAGATATTACCGTTTCCAACGAAATCTTCACAGTTATCCAAATATCCACTTGCAGAATCTACAAAAAGAGTGTTTCCAAACTGCTATATCAAAAGAAAGGATCAACTCTGTTAGTTGAGGAAACACATCCCAAATAAGTTTCTGAGAATGCTTCTGTCTAGATTTTATGGGATGATATTTCCTTTTTCACCATAGGCCTGAAATCGCTCGAAATGTCCACTTCCAGATACTACAGAAAGACTGTTTCAAACCTACTCTATGAATGGAAATGTTCAGCTCTGTGACTTGAATGCAGATATCGCAAAGTAGTTTCAGACAGCGCTTCTGTCTAGATTTTAGATGAAGGTATTCCCGTTTCCAACGAAATCATCACAGTTATCCAAATATCCACTTACATATTCTACAAAAAGAGTGTTTCCAAACTGCTCTATCCAAAGAAAGGTTCAACTCTGTTAGTTGAGGACACACATCACAAAGAAGTTTCTGAGAATGCTTCTGTCTAGATTTTAAATGAAGATATTCCCATTTCCAATGAAATCCTCATAGCAAACCCATTATAAACTTACAGATTCTACAAAAAGAGTGATTCCAAATTGCTGTATCAAAAGAAAGGTTGAACTCTGTTAGTTCAGGACACACATCACAAAGAAGTTTCTGAGAATGCTTCTGTCTAGATTTTACATGAAGACATTCCCGTTTCCTACGAAATCTTCACAACTTTCCAAATATCCTCTTGCAGATTCTACAAAAAGAGTGTTTCCAAACTGCTGTATCAAAAGAAAGGTTCAGCTCTCTTAGTTGACGACACACATCCCAAATAAGATTCTGAGAAAGCCTCTGTCTCGTTTTTATGGGAAGATACTTCCTTTTTCACCGTAGGCCTGAAAGCGCTCGAAATGTCCACTTCCAGATACTGCAGAAAGACTGCTTCAAACCTGCTCTATGAAACGGAATGTTCAGCTCTGAGGCTTGAATGCAGATATCACAAAGTAGTTTCTGACAGTGCTTCTGTCTAGATTTTAGAAGAAAATATTCCCGTTTCCAATGAAATCGTTAGAACTATCTTGATATCCACATACAGATTCTACAAAAAGAGTTTTTCCAAACTGCTCTATAAAAAAAAGGTTCAACTCTGTTAGTTGAGGACACTCATCACAAAGAAGTTTCTGAGAATGCTTCTGTCTAGATTTTATAGGAAGATTTTCCCGTTTCCAATGAAATCTTCACAGTTATCCAAACATCGACTTGCAGATTCTACAAAAAGAGTGTTTCCAAACTGCTCTATCAAAAGAAAGTATCAACTCTGTTAGTTGAGGACACACATGCCTAATAAGTTTCGGAGAATGCTTCTGTGTAGATTTAAAGGGGAGATATTTCGTTTTTCACCATAGGCCCGAATGCGCTCGAAATGTCCACTTCCAGACACTACAGAAAGAGGGTTTCCAACCTGCTCTATGAAAGGGAATGTTCAGCTCCGTGAGTTGAATATAGATATCACAAAGTAGTTTCTGACAGTGCTTCTGTCTAGATTTCAGATGAAGATATTCCCGTTTCCAATGAAATCGTTAGAACTATCTAGATATCCACTTACAGATTCTACAAAAAGAGTGTTTCGAAAGTGCTCTGTCAAAAGAAAGGTTCAACTCTGTTAGTTGAGGACACTCATCACGAAGAAGTTTCTCAGAATGCTTTTGTCAAGATTTTATATGAAGATATTCCCGTTTCCTATGAAATCTTCACAGTTATCCAAATATCCACTTGAAGATTCTACAAAAAGAGTGTTTCCAAACTGCTGTAGCAAAAGAAATGTTGAACTCTGTTAGTTGAGGACAAACATCACAAAGAGGTTTCTGAGAGAGCTTCTGTCAAGATTTTATATGAAGATATTACCGTTTCCAACGAAATCTTTACAGTTATCCAAATATCCACTTGCAGATTCTACAAAAAGAGTGTTTCCAAACTGCCATATCAAAAGAAATGATCAAGTCTGTTAGTGGAGTAAACTCATCCCAAATAAGTTTCTTAGAATGCTTTTGTCTAGATTTTATGGGATGATATTTCCTTTTTCACCATAGGCCTGAAAGCGCTCGAAATGTCCACTTCCAGATACTACAGAAAGACTGTTTCAAACCTACTCTATGAAAGGGAATGTTCAGCTCTGTGACTTGAATGCAGATATCACAAAGTAGTTTCTGACAGCCCTTCTGTCTAGATTTTAGATGAATATATTCCCGTTTCCAACGAAATCATCACAGTTATCCAAATATCCACTTACAGATTCTACAAAAACAGTGTTTCCAAACTGCTGTATCCAAAGAAAGGTTCAACTCTGTTAGTTGAGGACACACATCACAAAGAAGTTTCTGAGAATGCTTCTGTCTAGATTTTATATGAAGATATTCCCGTTTCCAATGAAATCTTCACAGTTACGCAAATATCCACTTGAAGATTCTACCAAAAGAGTGTTTCCAAACTGCTGTAGCAAAAGAAATGTTGAACTCTGTTAGTTGAGGACAAACATCACAAAGAAGTTTCTGAGAATGCTTCTGTCTAGATTTTAGATGAAGATATTCCCGTTTCCAACGAAATCATCACAGTTAAACAAATATCCACTTGCAGATTCTACAAAAAGAGTGTTTCCAAACTGCTCTATCCAAAGAAAGGTTCAACTCTGTTAGTTGAGGACACACATCAGAAAGAAGTTTCTGAGAATGCTTCTGTCTAGATTTTAAATGAAGATATTCCCGTTTCCAACGAAATCCTCAGAGCTGTCCCAATATCCACTTACAGATTCTACAAAAAGAGTGTTTCCAAACTGCTGTATCAAAAGAAAGTTTCATCTCTGTTAGTTAAGGACACACATCACAAAGAAGTTTCTGAGAATGCTTCTGTCTAGATTTTACATGAAGATATTCCCGTTTCCTATGAAATCTTCACATCTTTCCAAATATCCACTTGCAGATTCTACAAAAAGAGTGTTTCCAAACTGCTGTATCAAAAGAAAGGTTCAACTCTCTTCGTTGAGGATACACATCCCAAATAAGTTTCTGAGAAATCCTCTGTCTCGTTTTTATGGGAAGATACTTCCTTTTTCACCGTAGGCCTGAAAGAGTTCGAAATGTCCACTTGCAGATACTGCAGAAAGAGTGTTTCAAACCTGCTCTATGAAACGGAATGTTCAGCTCTGAGGCTTGAATGCAGATATCACAAAGTAGTTTCTGACAGTGCTTCTGTCTAGATTTCAGAAGAAGATATTCCCGTTTCCAATGAAATCGTTAGAACTATCTTGATATCCACATACAGATTCTACAAAAAGAGTGTTTCCAAACTGCTCTAGAAAAAGAAAGGTTCAACTCTGTTAGTTGAGGACACTCATCACAAAGAAGTTTCTGAGAATGCTTCTGTCTAGATTTTATATGAAGATATTCCCGTTTCCAACGAAATCTTCACAGTTATCCAAACATCGACTTGCAGATTCTACAAAAAGAGTGTTTCCAAACTGCTCTATCAAAAGAAAGTTTCAACTCTGTCAGTTGAGGACACACATCCCAAATAAGTTTCTGAGAACGCTTCTGTGTAGATTTAAAGGGGAGATATTTCGTTTTTCACCATAGGCCCGAATGCGCTCGAAATGTCCACTTCCAGACACTACAGAAAGAGGGTTTCCAACCTGCTCTATGAAAGGGAATGTTCACCTCTGTGACTTGAATGCAGATATCACAAAGTAGTTTCTGACAGTGCTTCTGTCTAGAATTTAGATGAAGATATTCCCGTTTCCAACGAAATCCTCAGGACTATCTAGATATCCAATTACAGATTCCACAAAAAGAGTGTTTCCAAACTGCTCTATAAAAAGAAAGGTTCAACTCTGTAAGTTGAGGACACTCATCACAAAGAAGTTTCTGAGAATGCTTTTGTAAAGGTTTTATATGAAGATATTCCCGTTTCCTATGAAATCTTCACAGTTATCCAAATATCCACTTGAAGATTCTACCAAAAGAGTGTTTCCAAACTGCTGTAGCAAAAGAAATGTTGAACTCTGTTAGTTGAGGACAAACATCACAAAGAAGTTTCTGAGAATGCTTCTGTCAAGATTTTATATGAAGATATTACCGTTTCCAACGAAATCTT
The DNA here is from genome assembly GCF_029281585.2 of Gorilla gorilla gorilla. Taxonomy (NCBI): domain Eukaryota; kingdom Metazoa; phylum Chordata; class Mammalia; order Primates; family Hominidae; genus Gorilla; species Gorilla gorilla. The sequence goes on from NC_073237.2 coordinate 21,050,769, forward strand.
TACAGTTATCCAAATATCCACTTGCAGATTCTACAAAAAGAGTGTTTCCAAACTGCTATATCAAAAGAAATGATCAAGTCTGTTAGTGGAGTAAACTCATCCCAAATATGTTTCTTAGAATGCTTTTGTCTAGATTTTATGGGATGATATTTCCTTTTTCACCATAGGCCTGAAAGCGCTCGAAAAGTCCACTTCCAGATACTACAAAAAGACTGTTTCAAACCTACTCTATGAAAGGGAATGTTCAGCTCTGTGACTTGAATGCAGATATCACAAAGTAGTTTCTGACAGCCCTTCTGTCTAGATTTTAGATGAAGATATTCCCGTTTCCAACGAAATCATCACAGTTATCCAAATATCCACTTATAGATTCTACAAAAACAGTGTTTCCACACTGCTGTATCCAAAGAAAGGTTCAACTCTGTTAGTTGAGGACACACATCACAAAGAAGTTTCTGAGAATGCTTCTGTCTAGATTTTATATGAAGATATTCCCGTTTCCAATGAAATCTTCACAGTTATGCAAATATCCACTTGAAGATTCTACAAAAAGAGTGTTTCCAAACTGCTGTAGCAAAAGAAATGTTGAACTCTGTTAGTTGAGGACAAACATCACAAAGAAGTTTCTGAGAATGCTTCTGTCTAGATTTTAGATGGAGATATTCCCGTTTCCAACGAAATCATCACAGTTAAACAAATATCCACTTGCAGATTCTACAAAAAGAGTGTTTCCAAACTGCTCTATCCAAAGAAAGGCTCAACTCTGTTAGTTGAGGACACACATCACAAAGAAGTTTCTGAGAATGCTTCTGTCTAGATTTTAAATGAAGATATTCCCATTTCCAACGAAATCCTCAGAGCTGTCCCAATATCCACTTACAGATTCTACAAAAAGAGTGTTTCCAAACTGCTGTATCAAAAGAAATGTTCAACTCTGTTTGTGGAGGACACACATCACAAAGAAGTTTCTGAGAATGCTTCTGTCTAGATTTTACATGAAGATATTCCCGTTTCCTATGAAATCTTCACAGCTTTCCAAATATCCACTTGCAGATTCTACAAAAAGAGTGTTTCCAAACTGCTGTATCCAAAGAAAGGTTCATCTCTGTTAGTTGAGGACACACATCACAAAGAAGTTTCTGAGAATGCTTCTGTCTAGATTTTAAACGAAGATATTGCCGTTTCCAACGAAATCGTTAGGACTATCTAGATATCCAATTACACATTCCACAAAAAGAGTGTTTCCAAACTGCTCTATCAAAAGAAAGGTGCAACTCTGTTAGTTGAGGACACTCATCACAAAGACGTTTCTGAGAATGCTTCTGTCTAGATTTTATATGAAGATATTCCCGTTTCCAACGAAATCTTCATGGTTATCCAAACATCGACTTCCAGATTATACAAAAAGATTGTTTCCAAACTGCTCTATCAAAAGAAAGGTATAATTCTGTTAGTTGAGGACACACATCCCAAATAAGTTTCTGAGGATGCTTCTGTCTAGATTTTATGGGAAGATATTTCGTTTTTTACCATAGGCCCGAAAGCGCTCGAAATGTCCACTTCCAGACACTACAGAAAGAGGGTTTCAAACCTGCTATATGAAAGGGAATGTTCAGCTCTGTGACTTAAATGCAGATATCACAAAGTAGTTTCTGAAAGTGCTTCTGTCTAGATTTCAGATGAAGATATTCCCGTTTCCAATGAAATCATTAGAACTATCTAGATATCCACTTACAGATTCTACAAAAAGAGTGTTTCCAAAGTGCTCTGTCAAAAGAAAGGTTCAACTCTGTTAGTTGAGGACACTCCTCACAAAGAAGTTTCTGAGAATGCTTCTGTCTAGATTTTATATGAAGATATTCCCGTTTCCAACGAAATCTTCACAGTTATCCAAATATCCACTTGAAGATTCTACAAAAAGAGTGTTTCCAAACTGCTGTAGCAAGAGTAATTTTGCGCTCTGTTAGTTGAGGACACACATCACAAAGAAGTTTCTGAGAATGCTTCTGTCTAGGTTTTATACGAAGATATTACCGTTTCCAACGAAATCTTCACAGTTATCCAAATATCCACTTGCAGAATCTACAAAAAGAGTGTTTCCAAACTGCTATATCAAAAGAAAGGATCAACTCTGTTAGTTGAGGAAACACATCCCAAATAAGTTTCTGAGAATGCTTCTGTCTAGATTTTATGGGATGATATTTCCTTTTTCACCATAGGCCTGAAATCGCTCGAAATGTCCACTTCCAGATACTACAGAAAGACTGTTTCAAACCTACTCTATGAATGGAAATGTTCAGCTCTCTGACTTGAATGCAGATATCGCAAAGTAGTTTCAGACAGCGCTTCTGTCTAGATTTTAGATGAAGGTATTCCCGTTTCCAACGAAATCATCACAGTTATCCAAATATCCACTTACATATTCTACAAAAAGAGTGTTTCCAAACTGCTCTATCCAAAGAAAGGTTCAACTCTGTTAGTTGAGGACACACATCACAAAGAAGTTTCTGAGAATGCTTCTGTCTAGATTTTAAATGAAGATATTCCCATTTCCAATGAAATCCTCATAGCAAACCCATTATAAACTTACAGATTCTACAAAAAGAGTGATTCCAAATTGCTGTATCAAAAGAAAGGTTGAACTCTGTTAGTTCAGGACACACATCACAAAGAAGTTTCTGAGAATGCTTCTGTCTAGATTTTACATGAAGACATTCCCGTTTCCTACGAAATCTTCACAACTTTCCAAATATCCTCTTGCAGATTCTACAAAAAGAGTGTTTCCAAACTGCTGTATCAAAAGAAAGGTTCAGCTCTCTTAGTTGACGACACACATCCCAAATAAGATTCTGAGAAAGCCTCTGTCTCGTTTTTATGGGAAGATACTTCCTTTTTCACCGTAGGCCTGAAAGCGCTCGAAATGTCCACTTCCAGATACTGCAGAAAGACTGCTTCAAACCTGCTCTATGAAACGGAATGTTCAGCTCTGAGGCTTGAATGCAGATATCACAAAGTAGTTTCTGACAGTGCTTCTGTCTAGATTTTAGAAGAAGATATTCCCGTTTCCAATGAAATCGTTAGAACTATCTTGATATCCACATACAGATTCTACAAAAAGAGTTTTTCCAAACTGCCCTATAAAAAAAAAGGTTCAACTCTGTTAGTTGAGGACACTCATCACAAAGAAGTTTCTGAGAATGCTTCTGTCTAGATTTTATAGGAAGATTTTCCCGTTTCCAATGAAATCTTCACAGTTATCCAAACATCGACTTGCAGATTCTACAAAAAGAGTGTTTCCAAACTGCTCTATCAAAAGAAAGTATCAACTCTGTTAGTTGAGGACACACATGCCTAATAAGTTTCGGAGAATGCTTCTGTGTAGATTTAAAGGGGAGATATTTCGTTTTTCACCATAGGCCCGAATGCGCTCGAAATGTCCACTTCCAGACACTACAGAAAGAGGGTTTCCAACCTGCTCTATGAAAGGGAATGTTCAGCTCCGTGAGTTGAATATAGATATCCCAAAGTAGTTTCTGACAGTGCTTCTGTCTAGATTTCAGATGAAGATATTCCCGTTTCCAATGAAATCGTTAGAACTATCTAGATATCCACTTACAGATTCTACAAAAAGAGTGTTTCGAAAGTGCTCTGTCAAAAGAAAGGTTCAACTCTGTTAGTTGAGGACACTCATCACGAAGAAGTTTCTCAGAATGCTTTTGTCAAGATTTTATATGAAGATATTCCCGTTTCCTATGAAATCTTCACAGTTATCCAAATATCCACTTGAAGATTCTACAAAAAGAGTGTTTCCAAACTGCTGTAGCAAAAGAAATGTTGAACTCTGTTAGTTGAGGACAAACATCACAAAGAGGTTTCTGAGAGAGCTTCTGTCAAGATTTTATATGAAGATATTACCGTTTCCAACGAAATCTTTACAGTTATCCAAATATCCACTTGCAGATTCTACAAAAAGAGTGTTTCCAAACTGCCATATCAAAAGAAATGATCAAGTCTGTTAGTGGAGTAAACTCATCCCAAATAAGTTTCTTAGAATGCTTTTGTCTAGATTTTATGGGATGATATTTCCTTTTTCACCATAGGCCTGAAAGCGCTCGAAATGTCCACTTCCAGATACTACAGAAAGACTGTTTCAAACCTACTCTATGAAAGGGAATGTTCAGCTCTGTGACTTGAATGCAGATATCACAAAGTAGTTTCTGACAGCCCTTCTGTCTAGATTTTAGATGAAGATATTCCCGTTTCCAACGAAATCATCACAGTTATCCAAATATCCACTTACAGATTCTACAAAAACAGTGTTTCCAAACTGCTGTATGCAAAGAAAGGTTCAACTCTGTTAGTTGAGGACACACATCACAAAGAAGTTTCTGAGAATGCTTCTGTCTAGATTTTATATGAAGATATTCCCGTTTCCAATGAAATCTTCACAGTTATGCAAATATCCACTTGAAGATTCTACAAAAAGAGTGTTTCCAAACTGCTGTAGCAAAAGAAATGTTGAACTCTGTTTGTTGAGGACAAACATCACAAAGAAGTTTCTGAGAATGCTTCTGTCTAGATTTTAGATGAAGATATTCCCGTTTCCAACGAAATCATCACAGTTAAACAAATATCCACTTGCAGATTCTACAAAAAGAGTGTTTCCAAACTGCTCTATCCAAAGAAAGGTTCAACTCTGTTAGTTGAGGACACACATCAGAAAGAAGTTTCTGAGAATGCTTCTGTCTAGATTTTAAATGAAGATATTCCCGTTTCCAACGAAATCCTCAGAGCTGTCCCAATATCCACTTACAGATTCTACAAAAAGAGTGTTTCCAAACTGCTGTATCAAAAGAAAGTTTCATCTCTGTTAGTTAAGGACACACATCACAAAGAAGTTTCTGAGAATGCTTCTGTCTAGATTTTACATGAAGATATTCCCGTTTCCTATGAAATCTTCACAGCTTTCCAAATATCCACTTGCAGATTCTACAAAAAGAGTGTTTCCAAACTGCTGTATCAAAAGAAAGGTTCAACTCTCTTCGTTGAGGATACACATCCCAAATAAGTTTCTGAGAAATCCTCTGTCTCGTTTTTATGGGAAGATACTTCCTTTTTCACCGTAGGCCTGAAAGAGCTCGAAATGTCCACTTGCAGATACTGCAGAAAGAGTGTTTCAAACCTGCTCTATGAAACGGAATGTTCAGCTCTGAGGCTTGAATGCAGATATCACAAAGTAGTTTCTGACAGTGCTTCTGTCTAGATTTCAGAAGAAGATATTCCCGTTTCCAATGAAATCGTTAGAACTATCTTGATATCCACATACAGATTCTACAAAAAGAGTGTTTCCAAACTGCTCTAGAAAAAGAAAGGTTCAACTCTGTTAGTTGAGGACACTCATCACAAAGAAGTTTCTGAGAATGCTTCTGTCTAGATTTTATATGAAGATATTCCCGTTTCCAACGAAATCTTCACAGTTATCCAAACATCGACTTGCAGATTCTACAAAAAGAGTGTTTCCAAACTGCTCTATCAAAAGAAATTTTCAACTCTGTTAGTTGAGGACACACATCCCAAATAAGTTTCTGAGAACGCTTCTGTGTAGATTTAAAGGGGAGATATTTCGTTTTTCACCATAGGCCCGAATGCGCTCGAAATGTCCACTTCCAGACACTACAGAAAGAGGGTTTCCAACCTGCTCTATGAAAGGGAATGTTCACCTCTGTGACTTGAATGCAGATATCACAAAGTAGTTTCTGACAGTGCTTCTGTCTAGAATTTAGATGAAGATATTCCCGTTTCCAACGAAATCCTTAGGACTATCTAGATATCCAATTACAGATTCCACAAAAAGAGTGTTTCCAAACTGCTCTATAAAAAGAAAGGTTCAACTCTGTAAGTTGAGGACACTCATCACAAAGAAGTTTCTGAGAATGCTTTTGTAAAGGTTTTATATGAAGATATTCCCGTTTCCTATGAAATCTTCACAGTTATCCAAATATCCACTTGAAGATTCTACCAAAAGAGTGTTTCCAAACTGCTGTAGCAAAAGAAATGTTGAACTCTGTTAGTTGAGGACAAACATCACAAAGAAGTTTCTGAGAATGCTTCTGTCAAGATTTTATATGAAGATATTACCGTTTCCAACGAAATCTTTACAGTTATCCAAATATCCACTTGCAGATTCTACAAAAACAGTGTTTCCACACTGCTGTATCCAAAGAAAGGTTCAACTCTGTTAGTTGAGGACACACATCACAAAGAAGTTTCTGAGAATGCTTCTGTCTAGATTTTATATGAAGATATTCCCGTTTCCAATGAAATCTTCACAGTTAAACAAATATCCACTTGCAGATTCTACAAAAAGAGTGTTTCCAAACTGCTGTATCCAAAGAAAGGTTCATCTCTGTTAGTTGAGGACACACATCACAAAGAAGTTTCTGAGAATGCTTCTGTCTAGATTTTAAACGAAGATATTGCCGTTTCCAACGAAATCGTTAGGACTATCTAGATATCCAATTACACATTCCACAAAAAGAGTGTTTCCAAACTGCTCTATCAAAAGAAAGGTGCAACTCTGTTAGTTGAGGACACTCATCACAAAGACGTTTCTGAGAATGCTTCTGTCTAGATTTTATATGAAGATATTCCCGTTTCCAACGAAATCTTCATGGTTATCCAAACATCGACTTCCAGATTATACAAAAAGATTGTTTCCAAATTGCTCTATCAAAAGAAAGGTATAATTCTGTTAGTTGAGGACACACATCCCAAATAAGTTTCTGAGGATGCTTCTGTCTAGATTTTATGGGAAGATATTTCGTTTTTTACCATAGGCCCGAAAGCGCTCGAAATGTCCACTTCCAGACACTACAGAAAGAGGGTTTCAAACCTGCTATATGAAAGGGAATGTTCAGCTCTGTGACTTAAATGCAGATATCACAAAGTAGTTTCTGAAAGTGCTTCTGTCTAGATTTCAGATGAAGATATTCCCGTTTCCAATGAAATCATTAGAACTATCTAGATATCCACTTACAGATTCTACAAAAAGAGTGTTTCCAAAGTGCTCTGTCAAAAGAAAGGTTCAACTCTGTTAGTTGAGGACACTCCTCACAAAGAAGTTTCTGAGAATGCTTCTGTCTAGATTTTATATGAAGATATTCCCGTTTCCAACGAAATCTTCACAGTTATCCAAATATCCACTTGAAGATTCTACAAAAAGAGTGTTTCCAAACTGCTGTAGCAAGAGTAATTTTGCGCTCTGTTAGTTGAGGACACACATCACAAAGAAGTTTCTGAGAATGCTTCTGTCTAGGTTTTATACGAAGATATTACCGTTTCCAACGAAATCTTCACAGTTATCCAAATATCCACTTGCAGAATCTACAAAAAGAGTGTTTCCAAACTGCTATATCAAAAGAAAGGATCAACTCTGTTAGTTGAGGAAACACATCCCAAATAAGTTTCTGAGAATGCTTCTGTCTAGATTTTATGGGATGATATTTCCTTTTTCACCATAGGCCTGAAATCGCTCGAAATGTCCACTTCCAGATACTACAGAAAGACTGTTTCAAACCTACTCTATGAATGGAAATGTTCAGCTCTGTGACTTGAATGCAGATATCGCAAAGTAGTTTCAGACAGTGCTTCTGTCTAGATTTTAGATGAAGGTATTCCCGTTTCCAACGAAATCATCACAGTTATCCAAATATCCACTTACATATTCTACAAAAAGAGTGTTTCCAAACTGCTCTATCCAAAGAAAGGTTCAACTCTGTTAGTTGAGGACACACATCACAAAGAAGTTTCTGAGAATGCTTCTGTCTAGATTTTAAATGAAGATATTCCCATTTCCAATGAAATCCTCATAGCAAACCCATTATAAACTTACAGATTCTACAAAAAGAGTGATTCCAAATTGCTGTATCAAAAGAAAGGTTGAACTCTGTTAGTTCAGGACACACATCACAAAGAAGTTTCTGAGAATGCTTCTGTCTAGATTTTACATGAAGACATTCCCGTTTCCTACGAAATCTTCACAACTTTCCAAATATCCTCTTGCAGATTCTACAAAAAGAGTGTTTCCAAACTGCTGTATCAAAAGAAAGGTTCAGCTCTCTTAGTTGACGACACACATCCCAAATAAGATTCTGAGAAAGCCTCTGTCTCGTTTTTATGGGAAGATACTTCCTTTTTCACCGTAGGCCTGAAAGCGCTCGAAATGTCCACTTCCAGATACTGCAGAAAGACTGCTTCAAACCTGCTCTATGAAACGGAATGTTCAGCTCTGAGGCTTGAATGCAGATATCACAAAGTAGTTTCTGACAGTGCTTCTGTCTAGATTTTAGAAGAAGATATTCCCGATTCCAATGAAATCGTTAGAACTATCTTGATATCCACATACAGATTCTACAAAAAGAGTTTTTCCAAACTGCTCTATAAAAAAAAAGGTTCAACTCTGTTAGTTGAGGACACTCATCACAAAGAAGTTTCTGAGAATGCTTCTGTCTAGATTTTATAGGAAGATTTTCCCGTTTCCAATGAAATCTTCACAGTTATCCAAACATCGACTTGCAGATTCTACAAAAAGAGTGTTTCCAAACTGCTCTATCAAAAGAAAGTATCAACTCTGTTAGTTGAGGACACACATGCCAAATAAGTTTCGGAGAATGCTTCTGTGTAGATTTAATGGGGAGATATTTCGTTTTTCACCATAGGCCCGAATGCGCTCGAAATGTCCACTTCCAGACACTACAGAAAGAGGGTTTCCAACCTGCTCTATGAAAGGGAATGTTCAGCTCCGTGAGTTGAATGTAGATATCACAAAGTAGTTTCTGACAGTGCTTCTGTCTAGATTTCAGATGAAGATATTCCCGTTTCCAATGAAATCGTTAGAACTATCTAGATATCCACTTACAGATTCTACAAAAAGAGTGTTTCGAAAGTGCTCTGTCAAAAGAAAGGTTCAACTCTGTTAGTTGAGGACACTCATCACGAAGAAGTTTCTGAGAATGCTTTTGTCAAGATTTTATATGAAGATATTCCCGTTTCCTATGAAATCTTCACAGTTATCCAAATATCCACTTGAAGATTCTACAAAAAGAGTGTTTCCAAACTGCTGTAGCAAAAGAAATGTTGAACTCTGTTAGTTGAGGACAAACATCACAAAGAGGTTTCTGAGAAAGCTTCTGTCAAGATTTTATATGAAGATATTACCGTTTCCAACGAAATCTTTACAGTTATCCAAATATCCACTTGCAGATTCTACAAAAAGAGTGTTTCCAAACTGCCATATCAAAAGAAATGATCAAGTCTGTTAGTGGAGTAAACTCATCCCAAATAAGTTTCTTAGAATGCTTTTGTCTAGATTTTATGGGATGATAATTCCTTTTTCACCATAGGCCTGAAAGCGCTCGAAATGTCCACTTCCAGATACTACAGAAAGACTGTTTCAAACCTACTCTATGAAAGGGAATGTTCAGCTCTGTGACTTGAATGCAGATATCACAAAGTAGTTTCTGACAGCCCTTCTGTCTAGATTTTAGATGAAGATATTCCCGTTTCCAACGAAATCATCACAGTTATCCAAATATCCACTTACAGATTCTACAAAAACAGTGTTTCCAAACTGCTGTATCCAAAGAAAGGTTCAACTCTGTTAGTTGAGGACACACATCACAAAGAAGTTTCTGAGAATGCTTCTGTCTAGATTTTATATGAAGATATTCCCGTTTCCAATGAAATCTTCACAGTTATGCAAATATCCACTTGAAGATTCTACCAAAAGAGTGTTTCCAAACTGCTGTAGCAAAAGAAATGTTGAACTCTGTTAGTTGAGGACAAACATCACAAAGAAGTTTCTGAGAATGCTTCTGTCTAGATTTTAGATGAAGATATTCCCGTTTCCAACCAAATCATCACAGTTAAACAAATATCCACTTGCAGATTCTACAAAAAGAGTGTTTCCAAACTGCTCTATCCAAAGAAAGGTTCAACTCTGTTAGTTGAGGACACACATCAGAAAGAAGTTTCTGAGAATGCTTCTGTCTAGATTTTAAATGAAGATATTCCCGTTTCCAACGAAATCCTCAGAGCTGTCCCAATATCCACTTACAGATTCTACAAAAAGAGTGTTTCCAAACTGCTGTATCAAAAGAAAGTTTCATCTCTGTTAGTTAAGGACACACATCACAAAGAAGTTTCTGAGAATGCTTCTGTCTAGATTATACATGAAGATATTCCCGTTTCCTATGAAATCTTCACAGCTTTCCAAATATCCACTTGCAGATTCTACAAAAAGAGTGTTTCCAAACTGCTGTATCAAAAGAAAGGTTCAACTCTCTTCGTTGAGGATACACATCCCAAATAAGTTTCTGAGAAATCCTCTGTCTCGTTTTTGTGGGAAGATACTTCCTTTTTCACCGTAGGCCTGAAAGAGCTCGAAATGTCCACTTGCAGATACTGCAGAAAGAGTGTTTCAAACCTGCTCTATGAAACGGAATGTTCAGCTCTGAGGCTTGAATGCAGATATCACAAAGTAGTTTCTGACAGTGCTTCTGTCTAGATTTCAGAAGAAGATATTCCCGTTTCCAATGAAATCGTTAGAACTATCTTGATATCCACATACAGATTCTACAAAAAGAGTGTTTCCAAACTGCTCTAGAAAAAGAAAGGTTCAACTCTGTTAGTTGAGGACACTCATCACAAAGAAGTTTCTGAGAATGCTTCTGTCTAGATTTTATATGAAGATATTCCCGTTTCCAATGAAATCTTCACAGTTATGCAAATATCCACTTGAAGATTCTACAAAAAGAGTGTTTCCAAACTGCTGTAGCAAAGGAAATGTTGAACTCTGTTAGTTGAGGACAAACATCACAAAGAAGTTTCTGAGAATGCTTCTGTCTAGATTTTAGATGAAGATATTCCCGTTTCCAACAAAATCATCACAGTTAAACAAATATCCACTTACAGATTCTACAAAAAGAGTGTTTCCAAACTGCTCTATCCAAAGAAAGGTTCAACTCTGTTAGTTGAGGACACACATCAGAAAGAAGTTTCTGAGAATGCTTCTGTCTAGATTTTACATGAAGATATTCCCGTTTCCTATGAAATCTTCACATCTTTCCAAATATCCACTTGCAGATTCTACAAAAAGAGTGTTTCCAAACTGCTGTATCAAAAGAAAGGTTCAACTCTCTTAGTTGAGGACACACATCCCAAATAAGTTTCTGAGAAATCCTCTGTCTCGTTTTTATGGGAAGATACTTCCTTTTTCACCGTAGGCCTGAAAGCGCTCGAAATGTCCACTTGCAGATACTGCAGAAAGAGTGTTTCAAACCTGCTCTATGAAACGGAATGTTCAGCTCTGAGGCTTGAATGCAGATATCACAAAGTAGTTTTTGACAGTGCTTCTGTCTAGATTTTAGAAGATATTCAGGTTTCCAATGAAATCGTTAGAACTATCTTGATATCCACATACAGATTCTACAAAAAGAGTTTTTCCAAGCTGCTCTATAAAAAAAAAGGTTCAACTCTGTTAGTTGAGGTCACTCATCACAAAGAAGTTTCTGAGAATGCTTCTGTCTAGATTTTACATGAAGATTTTCCCGTTTCCAATGAAATCTTCACAGTTATCCAAACATCGACTTGCAGATTCTACAAAAAGAGTGTTTCCAAACTGCTCTATCAAAAGAAAGTATCAACTCTGTTAGTTGAGGACACACATGCCAAATAAGTTTCGGAGAATGCTTCTGTGTAGATTTAAAGGGGAGATATTTCGTTTTTCACCATAGGCCCGAATGCGCTCGAAATGTCCACTTCCAGACACTACAGAAAGAGGGTTTCCAACCTGCTCTATGAAAGGGAATGTTCAGCTCCGTGAGTTGAATATAGATATCACAAAGTAGTTTCTGACAGTGCTTCTGTCTAGATTTCAGATGAAGATATTCCCGTTTCCAATGAAATCGTTAGAACTATCTAGATATCCACTTACAGATTCTACAAAAAGAGTGTTTCGAAAGTGCTCTGTCAAAAGAAAGGTTCAACTCTGTTAGTTGAGGACACTCATCACGAAGAAGTTTCTGAGAATGCTTTTGTCAAGATTTTATATGAAGATATTCCCGTTTCCTATGAAATCTTCACAGTTATCCAAATATCCACTTGAAGATTCTACAAAAAGAGTGTTTCCAAACTGCTGTAGCAAAAGAAATGTTGAACTCTGTTAGTTGAGGACAAACATCACAAAGAGGTTTCTGAGAGAGCTTCTGTCAAGATTTTATATGAAGATATTACCGTTTCCAACGAAATCTTTACAGTTATCCAAATATCCACTTGCAGATTCTACAAAAAGAGTGTTTCCAAACTGCCATATCAAAAGAAATGATCAAGTCTGTTAGTGGAGTAAACTCATCCCAAATAAGTTTCTTAGAATGCTTTTGTCTAGATTTTATGGGATGATATTTCCTTTTTCACCATAGGCCTGAAAGCGCTCGAAATGTCCACTTCCAGATACTACAGAAAGACTGTTTCAAACCTACTCTATGAAAGGGAATGTTCAGCTCTGTGACTTGAATGCAGATATCACAAAGTAGTTTCTGACAGCCCTTCTGTCTAGATTTTAGATGAATATATTCCCGTTTCCAACGAAATCATCACAGTTATCCAAATATCCACTTACAGATTCTACAAAAACAGTGTTTCCAAACTGCTGTATCCAAAGAAAGGTTCAACTCTGTTAGTTGAGGACACACATCACAAAGAAGTTTCTGAGAATGCTTCTGTCTAGATTTTATATGAAGATATTCCCGTTTCCAATGAAATCTTCACAGTTATGCAAATATCCACTTGAAGATTCTACCAAAAGAGTGTTTCCAAACTGCTGTAGCAAAAGAAATGTTGAACTCTGTTAGTTGAGGACAAACATCACAAAGAAGTTTCTGAGAATGCTTCTGTCTAGATTTTAGATGAAGATATTCCCGTTTCCAACGAAATCATCACAGTTAAACAAATATCCACTTGCAGATTCTACAAAAAGAGTGTTTCCAAACTGCTCTATCCAAAGAAAGGTTCAACTCTGTTAGTTGAGGACACACATCAGAAAGAAGTTTCTGAGAATGCTTCTGTCTAGATTTTAAATGAAGATATTCCCGTTTCCAACGAAATCCTCAGAGCTGTCCCAATATCCACTTACAGATTCTACAAAAAGAGTGTTTCCAAACTGCTGTATCAAAAGAAAGTTTCATCTCTGTTAGTTAAGGACACACATCACAAAGAAGTTTCTGAGAATGCTTCTGTCTAGATTATACATGAAGATATTCCCGTTTCCTATGAAATCTTCACAGCTTTCCAAATATCCACTTGCAGATTCTACAAAAAGAGTGTTTCCAAACTGCTGTATCAAAAGAAAGGTTCAACTCTCTTCGTTGAGGATACACATCCCAAATAAGTTTCTGAGAAATCCTCTGTCTCGTTTTTGTGGGAAGATACTTCCTTTTTCACCGTAGGCCTGAAAGAGCTCGAAATGTCCACTTGCAGATACTGCAGAAAGAGTGTTTCAAACCTGCTCTATGAAACGGAATGTTCAGCTCTGAGGCTTGAATGCAGATATCACAAAGTAGTTTCTGACAGTGCTTCTGTCTAGATTTCAGAAGAAGATATTCCCGTTTCCAATGAAATCGTTAGAACTATCTTGATATCCACATACAGATTCTACAAAAAGAGTGTTTCCAAACTGCTCTAGAAAAAGAAAGGTTCAACTCTGTTAGTTGAGGACACTCATCACAAAGAAGTTTCTGAGAATGCTTCTGTCTAGATTTTATATGAAGATATTCCCGTTTCCAATGAAATCTTCACAGTTATGCAAATATCCACTTGATGATTCTACAAAAAGAGTGTTTCCAAACTGCTGTAGCAAAGGAAATGTTGAACTCTGTTAGTTGAGGACAAACATCACAAAGAAGTTTCTGAGAATGCTTCTGTCTAGATTTTAGATGAAGATATTCCCGTTTCCAACAAAATCATCACAGTTAAACAAATATCCACTTACAGATTCTACAAAAAGAGTGTTTCCAAACTGCTCTATCCAAAGAAAGGTTCAACTCTGTTAGTTGAGGACACACATCAGAAAGAAGTTTCTGAGAATGCTTCTGTCTAGATTTTACATGAAGATATTCCCGTTTCCTATGAAATCTTCACATCTTTCCAAATATCCACTTGCAGATTCTACAAAAAGAGTGTTTCCAAACTGCTGTATCAAAAGAAAGGTTCAACTCTCTTAGTTGAGGACACACATCCCAAATAAGTTTCTGAGAAATCCTCTGTCTCGTTTTTATGGGAAGATACTTCCTTTTTCACCGTAGGCCTGAAAGCGCTCGAAATGTCCACTTGCAGATACTGCAGAAAGAGTGTTTCAAACCTGCTCTATGAAACGGAATGTTCAGCTCTGAGGCTTGAATGCAGATATCACAAAGTAGTTTTTGACAGTGCTTCTGTCTAGATTTTAGAAGATATTCAGGTTTCCAATGAAATCGTTAGAACTATCTTGATATCCACATACAGATTCTACAAAAAGAGTTTTTCCAAGCTGCTCTATATAAAAAAAGGTTCAACTCTGTTAGTTGAGGTCACTCATCACAAAGAAGTTTCTGAGAATGCTTCTGTCTAGATTTTACATGAAGATTTTCCCGTTTCCAATGAAATCTTCACAGTTATCCAAACATCGACTTGCAGATTCTACAAAAAGAGTGTTTCCAAGCTGCTCTATCAAAAGAAAGTATCAACTCTGTTAGTTGAGGACACACATGCCAAATAAGTTTCGGAGAATGCTTCTGTGTAGATTTAAAGGGGAGATATTTCGTTTTTCACCATAGGCCCGAATGCGCTCGAAATGTCCACTTCCAGACACTACAGAAAGAGGGTTTCCAACCTGCTCTATGAAAGGGAATGTTCAGCTCCGTGAGTTGAATATAGATATCACAAAGTAGTTTCTGACAGTGCTTCTGTCTAGATTTCAGATGAAGATATTCCCGTTTCCAATGAAATCGTTAGAACTATCTAGATATCCACTTACAGATTCTACAAAAAGAGTGTTTCGAAAGTGCTCTGTCAAAAGAAAGGTTCAACTCTGTAAGTTGAGGACACTCATCACGAAGAAGTTTCTGAGAATGCTTTTGTCAAGATTTTATATGAAGATATTCCCGTTTCCTATGAAATCTTCACAGTTATCCAAATATCCACTTGAAGATTCTACAAAAAGAGTGTTTCCAAACTGCTGTAGCAAAAGAAATGTTGAACTCTGTTAGTTGAGGACAAACATCACAAAGAGGTTTCTGAGAGAGCTTCTGTCAAGATTTTATATGAAGATATTACCGTTTCCAACGAAATCTTTACAGTTATCCAAATATCCACTTGCAGATTCTACAAAAAGAGTGTTTCCAAACTGCCATATCAAAAGAAATGATCAAGTCTGTTAGTGGAGTAAACTCATCCCAAATAAGTTTCTTAGAATGCTTTTGTCTACATTTTATGGGATGATATTTCCTTTTTCACCATAGGCCTGAAAGCGCTCGAAAAGTCCACTTCCAGATACTACAGAAAGACTGTTTCAAACCTACTCTATGAAAGGGAATGTTCAGCTCTGTGACTTGAATGCAGATATCACAAAGTAGTTTCTGACAGCCCTTCTGTCTAGATTTTAGATGAATATATTCCCGTTTCCAACGAAATCATCACAGTTATCCAAATATCCACTTACAGATTCTACAAAAACAGTGTTTCCAAACTGCTGTATCCAAAGAAAGGTTCAACTCTGTTAGTTGAGGACACACATCACAAAGAAGTTTCTGAGAATGCTTCTGTCTAGATTTTATATGAAGATATTCCCGTTTCCAATGAAATCTTCACAGTTATGCAAATATCCACTTGAAGATTCTACCAAAAGAGTGTTTCCAAACTGCTGTAGCAAAAGAAATGTTGAACTCTGTTAGTTGAGGACAAACATCACAAAGAAGTTTCTGAGAATGCTTCTGTCTAGATTTTAGATGAAGATATTCCCGTTTCCAACGAAATCATCACAGTTAAACAAATATCCACTTGCAGATTCTACAAAAAGAGTGTTTCCAAACTGCTCTATCCAAAGAAAGGTTCAACTCTGTTAGTTGAGGACACACATCAGAAAGAAGTTTCTGAGAATGCTTCTGTCTAGATTTTAAATGAAGATATTCCCGTTTCCAACGAAATCCTCAGAGCTGTCCCAATATCCACTTACAGATTCTACAAAAAGAGTGTTTCCAAACTGCTGTATCAAAAGAAAGTTTCATCTCTGTTAGTTAAGGACACACATCACAAAGAAGTTTCTGAGAATGCTTCTGTCTAGATTATACATGAAGATATTCCCGTTTCCTATGAAATCTTCACAGCTTTCCAAATATCCACTTGCAGATTCTACAAAAAGAGTGTTTCCAAACTGCTGTATCAAAAGAAAGGTTCAACTCTCTTCGTTGAGGATACACATCCCAAATAAGTTTCTGAGAAATCCTCTGTCTCGTTTTTGTGGGAAGATACTTCCTTTTTCACCGTAGGCCTGAAAGAGCTCGAAATGTCCACTTGCAGATACTGCAGAAAGAGTGTTTCAAACCTGCTCTATGAAACGGAATGTTCAGCTCTGAGGCTTGAATGCAGATATCACAAAGTAGTTTCTGACAGTGCTTCTGTCTAGATTTCAGAAGAAGATATTCCCGTTTCCAATGAAATCGTTAGAACTATCTTGATATCCACATACAGATTCTACAAAAAGAGTGTTTCCAAACTGCTCTAGAAAAAGAAAGGTTCAACTCTGTTAGTTGAGGACACTCATCACAAAGAAGTTTCTGAGAATGCTTCTGTCTAGATTTTATATGAAGATATTCCCGTTTCCAATGAAATCTTCACAGTTATGCAAATATCCACTTGATGATTCTACAAAAAGAGTGTTTCCAAACTGCTGTAGCAAAGGAAATGTTGAACTCTGTTAGTTGAGGACAAACATCACAAAGAAGTTTCTGAGAATGCTTCTGTCTAGATTTTAGATGAAGATATTCCCGTATCCAACAAAATCATCACAGTTAAACAAATATCCACTTACAGATTCTACAAAAAGAGTGTTTCCAAACTGCTGTATCCAAAGAAAGGTTCATCTCTGTTAGTTGAGGACACACATCACAAAGAAGTTTCTGAGAATGCTTCTGTCTAGATTTTAAACGAAGATATTGCCGTTTCCAACGAAATCGTTAGGACTATCTAGATATCCAATTACACATTCCACAAAAAGAGTGTTTCCAAACTGCTCTATCAAAAGAAAGGTGCAACTCTGTTAGTTGAGGACACTCATCACAAAGACGTTTCTGAGAATGCTTCTGTCTAGATTTTATATGAAGATATTCCCGTTTCCAACGAAATCTTCATGGTTATCCAAACATCGACTTCCAGATTATACAAAAAGATTGTTTCCAAACTGCTCTACCAAAAGAAAGGTATAATTCTGTTAGTTGAGGACACACATCCCAAATAAGTTTCTGAGGATGCTTCTGTCTAGATTTTATGGGAAGATATTTCGTTTTTTACCATAGGCCCGAAAGCGCTCGAAATGTCCACTTCCAGACACTACAGAAAGAGGGTTTCAAACCTGCTATATGAAAGGGAATGTTCAGCTCTGTGACTTAAATGCAGATATCACAAAGTAGTTTCTGAAAGTGCTTCTGTCTAGATTTCAGATGAAGATATTCCCGTTTCCAATGAAATCATTAGAACTATCTAGATATCCACTTACAGATTCTACAAAAAGAGTGTTTCCAAAGTGCTCTGTCAAAAGAAAGGTTCAACTCTGTTAGTTGAGGACACTCCTCACAAAGAAGTTTCTGAGAATGCTTCTGTCTAGATTTTATATGAAGATATTCCCGTTTCCAACGAAATCTTCACAGTTATCCAAATATCCACTTGAAGATTCTACAAAAAGAGTGTTTCCAAACTGCTGTAGCAAGAGTAATTTTGCGCTCTGTTAGTTGAGGACACACATCACAAAGAAGTTTCTGAGAATGCTTCTGTCTAGGTTTTATACGAAGATATTACCGTTTCCAACGAAATCTTCACAGTTATCCAAATATCCACTTGCAGAATCTACAAAAAGAGTGTTTCCAAACTGCTATATCAAAAGAAAGGATCAACTCTGTTAGTTGAGGAAACACATCCCAAATAAGTTTCTGAGAATGCTTCTGTCTAGATTTTATGGGATGATATTTCCTTTTTCACCATAGGCCTGAAATCGCTCGAAATGTCCACTTCCAGATACTACAGAAAGACTGTTTCAAACCTACTCTATGAATGGAAATGTTCAGCTCTGTGACTTGAATGCAGATATCGCAAAGTAGTTTCAGACAGTGCTTCTGTCTAGATTTTAGATGAAGGTATTCCCGTTTCCAACGAAATCATCACAGTTATCCAAATATCCACTTACATATTCTACAAAAAGAGTGTTTCCAAACTGCTCTATCCAAAGAAAGGTTCAACTCTGTTAGTTGAGGACACACATCACAAAGAAGTTTCTGAGAATGCTTCTGTCTAGATTTTAAATGAAGATATTCCCATTTCCAATGAAATCCTCATAGCAAACCCATTATAAACTTACAGATTCTACAAAAAGAGTGATTCCAAATTGCTGTATCAAAAGAAAGGTTGAACTCTGTTAGTTCAGGACACACATCACAAAGAAGTTTCTGAGAATGCTTCTGTCTAGATTTTACATGAAGACATTCCCGTTTCCTACGAAATCTTCACAACTTTCCAAATATCCTCTTGCAGATTCTACAAAAAGAGTGTTTCCAAACTGCTGTATCAAAAGAAAGGTTCAGCTCTCTTAGTTGACGACACACATCCCAAATAAGATTCTGAGAAAGCCTCTGTCTCGTTTTTATGGGAAGATACTTCCTTTTTCACCGTAGGCCTGAAAGCGCTCGAAATGTCCACTTCCAGATACTGCAGAGAGAGTTTTTCAAACCTGCTCTATGAAACGGAATGTTCAGCTCTGAGGCTTGAATGCAGATATCACAAAGTAGTTTCTGACAGTGTTTCTGTCTAGATTTTAGAAGAAGATATTCCCGTTTCCAATGAAATCGTTAGAACTATCTTGATATCCACATACAGATTCTACAAAAAGAGTTTTTCCAAACTGCTCTATAAAAAAAGAGGTTCAACTCTGTTAGTTGAGGTCACTCATCACAAAACGTTTCTGAGAATGCTTCTGTCTAGATTTTATATGAAGATTTTCCCGTTTCCAATGAAATCTTCACAGTTATCCAAACATCGACTTGCAGATTCTACAAAAAGAGTGTTTCCAAACTGCTCTATCAAAAGAAAGTATCAACTCTGTTAGTTGAGGACACACATGCCAAATAAGTTTCGGAGAATGCTTCTGTGTAGATTTAAAGGGGAGATATTTCGTTTTTCACCATAGGCCCGAATGCGCTCGAAATGTCCACTTCCAGATACTACAGAAAGACTGTTTCAAACCTACTCTATGAAAGGGAATGTTCAGCTCTGTGACTTGAATGCAGATATCACAAAGTAGTTTCTGACAGCCCTTCTGTCTAGATTTTAGATGAATATATTCCCGTTTCCAACGAAATCATCACAGTTATCCAAATATCCACTTACAGATTCTACAAAAACAGTGTTTCCAAACTGCTGTATCCAAAGAAAGGTTCAACTCTGTTAGTTGAGGACACACATCACAAAGAAGTTTCTGAGAATGCTTCTGTCTAGATTTTATATGAAGATATTCCCGTTTCCAATGAAATCTTCACAGTTATGCAAATATCCACTTGAAGATTCTACCAAAAGAGTGTTTCCAAACTGCTGTAGCAAAAGAAATGTTGAACTCTGTTAGTTGAGGACAAACATCACAAAGAAGTTTCTGAGAATGCTTCTGTCTAGATTTTAGATGAAGATATTCCCGTTTCCAACGAAATCATCACAGTTAAACAAATATCCACTTGCAGATTCTACAAAAAGAGTGTTTCCAAACTGCTCTATCCAAAGAAAGGTTCAACTCTGTTAGTTGAGGACACACATCAGAAAGAAGTTTCTGAGAATGCTTCTGTCTAGATTTTAAATGAAGATATTCCCGTTTCCAACGAAATCCTCAGAGCTGTCCCAATATCCACTTACAGATTCTACAAAAAGAGTGTTTCCAAACTGCTGTATCAAAAGAAAGTTTCATCTCTGTTAGTTAAGGACACACATCACAAAGAAGTTTCTGAGAATGCTTCTGTCTAGATTATACATGAAGATATTCCCGTTTCCTATGAAATCTTCACAGCTTTCCAAATATCCACTTGCAGATTCTACAAAAAGAGTGTTTCCAAACTGCTGTATCAAAAGAAAGGTTCAACTCTCTTCGTTGAGGATACACATCCCAAATAAGTTTCTGAGAAATCCTCTGTCTCGTTTTTGTGGGAAGATACTTCCTTTTTCACCGTAGGCCTGAAAGAGCTCGAAATGTCCACTTGCAGATACTGCAGAAAGAGTGTTTCAAACCTGCTCTATGAAACGGAATGTTCAGCTCTGAGGCTTGAATGCAGATATCACAAAGTAGTTTCTGACAGTGCTTCTGTCTAGATTTCAGAAGAAGATATTCCCGTTTCCAATGAAATCGTTAGAACTATCTTGATATCCACATACAGATTCTACAAAAAGAGTGTTTCCAAACTGCTCTAGAAAAAGAAAGGTTCAACTCTGTTAGTTGAGGACACTCATCACAAAGAAGTTTCTGAGAATGCTTCTGTCTAGATTTTATATGAAGATATTCCCGTTTCCAATGAAATCTTCACAGTTATGCAAATATCCACTTGAAGATTCTACAAAAAGAGTGTTTCCAAACTGCTGTAGCAAAGGAAATGTTGAACTCTGTTAGTTGAGGACAAACATCACAAAGAAGTTTCTGAGAATGCTTCTGTCTAGATTTTAGATGAAGATATTCCCGTTTCCAACAAAATCATCACAGTTAAACAAATATCCACTTACAGATTCTACAAAAAGAGTGTTTCCAAACTGCTCTATCCAAAGAAAGGTTCAACTCTGTTAGTTGAGGACACACATCAGAAAGAAGTTTCTGAGAATGCTTCTGTCTAGATTTTACATGAAGATATTCCCGTTTCCTATGAAATCTTCACATCTTTCCAAATATCCACTTGCAGATTCTACAAAAAGAGTGTTTCCAAACTGCTGTATCAAAAGAAAGGTTCAACTCTCTTAGTTGAGGACACACATCCCAAATAAGTTTCTGAGAAATCCTCTGTCTCGTTTTTATGGGAAGATACTTCCTTTTTCACCGTAGGCCTGAAAGCGCTCGAAATGTCCACTTCCAGATACTGCAGAGAGAGTTTTTCAAACCTGCTCTATGAAACGGAATGTTCAGCTCTGAGGCTTGAATGCAGATATCACAAAGTAGTTTCTGACAGTGCTTCTGTCTAGATTTTAGAAGAAGATATTCCCGTTTCCAATGAAATCGTTAGAACTATCTTGATATCCACATACAGATTCTACAAAAAGAGTTTTTCCAAACTGCTCTATAAAAAAAGAGGTTCAAGTCTGTTAGTTGAGGTCACTCATCACAAAAAGTTTCTGAGAATGCTTCTGTCTAGATTTTATATGAAGATTTTCCCGTTTCCAATGAAATCTTCACAGTTATCCAAACATCGACTTGCAGATTCTACAAAAAGAGTGTTTCCAAACTGCTCTATCAAAAGAAAGTATCAACTCTGTTAGTTGAGGACACACATGCCAAATAAGTTTCGGAGAATGCTTCTGTGTAGATTTAAAGGGGAGATATTTCGTTTTTCACCATAGGCCCGAATGCGCTCGAAATGTCCACTTCCAGATACTACAGAAAGACTGTTTCAAACCTACTCTATGAAAGGGAATGTTCAGCTCTGTGACTTGAATGCAGATATCACAAAGTAGTTTCTGACAGCCCTTCTGTCTAGATTTTAGATGAATATATTCCCGTTTCCAACGAAATCATCACAGTTATCCAAATATCCACTTACAGATTCTACAAAAACAGTGTTTCCAAACTGCTGTATCCAAAGAAAGGTTCAACTCTGTTAGTTGAGGACACACATCACAAAGAAGTTTCTGAGAATGCTTCTGTCTAGATTTTATATGAAGATATTCCCGTTTCCAATGAAATCTTCACAGTTATGCAAATATCCACTTGAAGATTCTACCAAAAGAGTGTTTCCAAACTGCTGTAGCAAAAGAAATGTTGAACTCTGTTAGTTGAGGACAAACATCACAAAGAAGTTTCTGAGAATGCTTCTGTCTAGATTTTAGATGAAGATATTCCCGTTTCCAACGAAATCATCACAGTTAAACAAATATCCACTTGCAGATTCTACAAAAAGAGTGTTTCCAAACTGCTCTATCCAAAGAAAGGTTCAACTCTGTTAGTTGAGGACACACATCAGAAAGAAGTTTCTGAGAATGCTTCTGTCTAGATTTTAAATGAAGATATTCCCGTTTCCAACGAAATCCTCAGAGCTGTCCCAATATCCACTTACAGATTCTACAAAAAGAGTGTTTCCAAACTGCTGTATCAAAAGAAAGTTTCATCTCTGTTAGTTAAGGACACACATCACAAAGAAGTTTCTGAGAATGCTTCTGTCTAGATTATACATGAAGATATTCCCGTTTCCTATGAAATCTTCACAGCTTTCCAAATATCCACTTGCAGATTCTACAAAAAGAGTGTTTCCAAACTGCTGTATCAAAAGAAAGGTTCAACTCTCTTCGTTGAGGATACACATCCCAAATAAGTTTCTGAGAAATCCTCTGTCTCGTTTTTGTGGGAAGATACTTCCTTTTTCACCGTAGGCCTGAAAGAGCTCGAAATGTCCACTTGCAGATACTGCAGAAAGAGTGTTTCAAACCTGCTCTATGAAACGGAATGTTCAGCTCTGAGGCTTGAATGCAGATATCACAAAGTAGTTTCTGACAGTGCTTCTGTCTAGATTTCAGAAGAAGATATTCCCGTTTCCAATGAAATCGTTAGAACTATCTTGATATCCACATACAGATTCTACAAAAAGAGTGTTTCCAAACTGCTCTAGAAAAAGAAAGGTTCAACTCTGTTAGTTGAGGACACTCATCACAAAGAAGTTTCTGAGAATGCTTCTGTCTAGATTTTATATGAAGATATTCCCGTTTCCAATGAAATCTTCACAGTTATGCAAATATCCACTTGAAGATTCTACAAAAAGAGTGTTTCCAAACTGCTGTAGCAAAGGAAATGTTGAACTCTGTTAGTTGAGGACAAACATCACAAAGAAGTTTCTGAGAATGCTTCTGTCTAGATTTTAGATGAAGATATTCCCGTTTCCAACAAAATCATCACAGTTAAACAAATATCCACTTACAGATTCTACAAAAAGAGTGTTTCCAAACTGCTCTATCCAAAGAAAGGTTCAACTCTGTTAGTTGAGGACACACATCAGAAAGAAGTTTCTGAGAATGCTTCTGTCTAGATTTTACATGAAGATATTCCCGTTTCCTATGAAATCTTCACATCTTTCCAAATATCCACTTGCAGATTCTACAAAAAGAGTGTTTCCAAACTGCTGTATCAAAAGAAAGGTTCAACTCTCTTAGTTGAGGACACACATCCCAAATAAGTTTCTGAGAAATCCTCTGTCTCGTTTTTATGGGAAGATACTTCCTTTTTCACCGTAGGCCTGAAAGCGCTCGAAATGTCCACTTGCAGATACTGCAGAAAGAGTGTTTCAAACCTGCTCTATGAAACGGAATGTTCAGCTCTGAGGCTTGAATGCAGATATCACAAAGTAGTTTTTGACAGTGCTTCTGTCTAGATTTTAGAAGATATTCAGGTTTCCAATGAAATCGTTAGAACTATCTTGATATCCACATACAGATTCTACAAAAAGAGTTTTTCCAAGCTGCTCTATAAAAAAAAAGGTTCAACTCTGTTAGTTGAGGTCACTCATCACAAAGAAGTTTCTGAGAATGCTTCTGTCTAGATTTTACATGAAGATTTTCCCGTTTCCAATGAAATCTTCACAGTTATCCAAACATCGACTTGCAGATTCTACAAAAAGAGTGTTTCCAAACTGCTCTATCAAAAGAAAGTATCAACTCTGTTAGTTGAGGACACACATGCCAAATAAGTTTCGGAGAATGCTTCTGTGTAGATTTAAAGGGGAGATATTTCGTTTTTCACCATAGGCCCGAATGCGCTCGAAATGTCCACTTCCAGACACTACAGAAAGAGGGTTTCCAACCTGCTCTATGAAAGGGAATGTTCAGCTCCGTGAGTTGAATATAGATATCACAAAGTAGTTTCTGACAGTGCTTCTGTCTAGATTTCAGATGAAGATATTCCCGTTTCCAATGAAATCGTTAGAACTATCTAGATATCCACTTACAGATTCTACAAAAAGAGTGTTTCGAAAGTGCTCTGTCAAAAGAAAGGTTCAACTCTGTTAGTTGAGGACACTCATCACGAAGAAGTTTCTGAGAATGCTTTTGTCAAGATTTTATATGAAGATATTCCCGTTTCCTATGAAATCTTCACAGTTATCCAAATATCCACTTGAAGATTCTACAAAAAGAGTGTTTCCAAACTGCTGTAGCAAAAGAAATGTTGAACTCTGTTAGTTGAGGACAAACATCACAAAGAGGTTTCTGAGAGAGCTTCTGTCAAGATTTTATATGAAGATATTACCGTTTCCAACGAAATCTTTACAGTTATCCAAATATCCACTTGCAGATTCTACAAAAAGAGTGTTTCCAAACTGCCATATCAAAAGAAATGATCAAGTCTGTTAGTGGAGTAAACTCATCCCAAATAAGTTTCTTAGAATGCTTTTGTCTAGATTTTATGGGATGATATTTCCTTTTTCACCATAGGCCTGAAAGCGCTCGAAATGTCCACTTCCAGATACTACAGAAAGACTGTTTCAAACCTACTCTATGAAAGGGAATGTTCAGCTCTGTGACTTGAATGCAGATATCACAAAGTAGTTTCTGACAGCCCTTCTGTCTAGATTTTAGATGAATATATTCCCGTTTCCAACGAAATCATCACAGTTATCCAAATATCCACTTACAGATTCTACAAAAACAGTGTTTCCAAACTGCTGTATCCAAAGAAAGGTTCAACTCTGTTAGTTGAGGACACACATCACAAAGAAGTTTCTGAGAATGCTTCTGTCTAGATTTTATATGAAGATATTCCCGTTTCCAATGAAATCTTCACAGTTATGCAAATATCCACTTGAAGATTCTACCAAAAGAGTGTTTCCAAACTGCTGTAGCAAAAGAAATGTTGAACTCTGTTAGTTGAGGACAAACATCACAAAGAAGTTTCTGAGAATGCTTCTGTCTAGATTTTAGATGAAGATATTCCCGTTTCCAACGAAATCATCACAGTTAAACAAATATCCACTTGCAGATTCTACAAAAAGAGTGTTTCCAAACTGCTCTATCCAAAGAAAGGTTCAACTCTGTTAGTTGAGGACACACATCAGAAAGAAGTTTCTGAGAATGCTTCTGTCTAGATTTTAAATGAAGATATTCCCGTTTCCAACGAAATCCTCAGAGCTGTCCCAATATCCACTTACAGATTCTACAAAAAGAGTGTTTCCAAACTGCTGTATCAAAAGAAAGTTTCATCTCTGTTAGTTAAGGACACACATCACAAAGAAGTTTCTGAGAATGCTTCTGTCTAGATTATACATGAAGATATTCCCGTTTCCTATGAAATCTTCACAGCTTTCCAAATATCCACTTGCAGATTCTACAAAAAGAGTGTTTCCAAACTGCTGTATCAAAAGAAAGGTTCAACTCTCTTCGTTGAGGATACACATCCCAAATAAGTTTCTGAGAAATCCTCTGTCTCGTTTTTGTGGGAAGATACTTCCTTTTTCACAGTAGGCCTGAAAGAGCTCGAAATGTCCACTTGCAGATACTGCAGAAAGAGTGTTTCAAACCTGCTCTATGAAACGGAATGTTCAGCTCTGAGGCTTGAATGCAGATATCACAAAGTAGTTTCTGACAGTGCTTCTGTCTAGATTTCAGAAGAAGATATTCCCGTTTCCAATGAAATCGTTAGAACTATCTTGATATCCACATACAGATTCTACAAAAAGAGTGTTTCCAAACTGCTCTAGAAAAAGAAAGGTTCAACTCTGTTAGTTGAGGACACTCATCACAAAGAAGTTTCTGAGAATGCTTCTGTCTAGATTTTATATGAAGATATTCCCGTTTCCAATGAAATCTTCACAGTTATGCAAATATCCACTTGATGATTCTACAAAAAGAGTGTTTCCAAACTGCTGTAGCAAAGGAAATGTTGAACTCTGTTAGTTGAGGACAAACATCACAAAGAAGTTTCTGAGAATGCTTCTGTCTAGATTTTAGATGAAGATATTCCCGTTTCCAACAAAATCATCACAGTTAAACAAATATCCACTTACAGATTCTACAAAAAGAGTGTTTCCAAACTGCTCTATCCAAAGAAAGGTTCAACTCTGTTAGTTGAGGACACACATCAGAAAGAAGTTTCTGAGAATGCTTCTGTCTAGATTTTACATGAAGATATTCCCGTTTCCTATGAAATCTTCACATCTTTCCAAATATCCACTTGCAGATTCTACAAAAAGAGTGTTTCCAAACTGCTGTATCAAAAGAAAGGTTCAACTCTCTTAGTTGAGGACACACATCCCAAATAAGTTTCTGAGAAATCCTCTGTCTCGTTTTTATGGGAAGATACTTCCTTTTTCACCGTAGGCCTGAAAGCGCTCGAAATGTCCACTTGCAGATACTGCAGAAAGAGTGTTTCAAACCTGCTCTATGAAACGGAATGTTCAGCTCTGAGGCTTGAATGCAGATATCACAAAGTAGTTTTTGACAGTGCTTCTGTCTAGATTTTAGAAGATATTCAGGTTTCCAATGAAATCGTTAGAACTATCTTGATATCCACATACAGATTCTACAAAAAGAGTTTTTCCAAGCTGCTCTATAAAAAAAAAGGTTCAACTCTGTTAGTTGAGGTCACTCATCACAAAGAAGTTTCTGAGAATGCTTCTGTCTAGATTTTACATGAAGATTTTCCCGTTTCCAATGAAATCTTCACAGTTATCCAAACATCGACTTGCAGATTCTACAAAAAGAGTGTTTCCAAACTGCTCTATCAAAAGAAAGTATCAACTCTGTTAGTTGAGGACACACATGCCAAATAAGTTTCGGAGAATGCTTCTGTGTAGATTTAAAGGGGAGATATTTCGTTTTTCACCATAGGCCCGAATGCGCTCGAAATGTCCACTTCCAGACACTACAGAAAGAGGGTTTCCAACCTGCTCTATGAAAGGGAATGTTCAGCTCCGTCAGTTGAATATAGATATCACAAAGTAGTTTCTGACAGTGCTTCTGTCTAGATTTCAGATGAAGATATTCCCGTTTCCCATGAAATCGTTAGAACTATCTAGATATCCACTTACAGATTCTACAAAAAGAGTGTTTCGAAAGTGCTCTGTCAAAAGAAAGGTTCAACTCTGTTAGTTGAGGACACTCATCACGAAGAAGTTTCTGAGAATGCTTTTGTCAAGATTTTATATGAAGATATTCCCGTTTCCTATGAAATCTTCACAGTTATCCAAATATCCACTTGAAGATTCTACAAAAAGAGTGTTTCCAAACTGCTGTAGCAAAAGAAATGTTGAACTCTGTTAGTTGAGGACAAACATCACAAAGAGGTTTCTGAGAGAGCTTCTGTCAAGATTTTATGTGAAGATATTACCGTTTCCAACGAAATCTTTACAGTTATCCAAATATCCACTTGCAGATTCTACAAAAAGAGTGTTTCCAAACTGCCATATCAAAAGAAATGATCAAGTCTGTTAGTGGAGTAAACTCATCCCAAATAAGTTTCTTAGAATGCTTTTGTCTAGATTTTATGGGATGATATTTCCTTTTTCACCATAGGCCTGAAAGCGCTCGAAATGTCCACTTCCAGATACTACAGAAAGACTGTTTCAAACCTACTCTATGAAAGGGAATGTTCAGCTCTGTGACTTGAATGCAGATATCACAAAGTAGTTTCTGACAGCCCTTCTGTCTAGATTTTAGATGAAGATATTCCCGTTTCCAACGAAATCATCACAGTTATCCAAATATCCACTTACAGATTCTACAAAAACAGTGTTTCCAAACTGCTGTATCCAAAGAAAGGTTCAACTCTGTTAGTTGAGGACACACATCACAAAGAAGTTTCTGAGAATGCTTCTGTCTAGATTTTATATGAAGATATTCCCGTTTCCAATGAAATCTTCACAGTTATGCAAATATCCACTTGAAGATTCTACCAAAAGAGTGTTTCCAAACTGCTGTAGCAAAAGAAATGTTGAACTCTGTTAGTTGAGGACAAACATCACAAAGAAGTTTCTGAGAATGCTTCTGTCTAGATTTTAGATGAAGATATTCCCGTTTCCAACGAAATCATCACAGTTAAACAAATATCCACTTGCAGATTCTACAAAAAGAGTGTTTCCAAACTGCTCTATCCAAAGAAAGGTTCAACTCTGTTAGTTGAGGACACACATCAGAAAGAAGTTTCTGAGAATGCTTCTGTCTAGATTTTAAATGAAGATATTCCCGTTTCCAACGAAATCCTCAGAGCTGTCCCAATATCCACTTACAGATTCTACAAAAAGAGTGTTTCCAAACTGCTGTATCAAAAGAAAGTTTCATCTCTGTTAGTTAAGGACACACATCACAAAGAAGTTTCTGAGAATGCTTCTGTCTAGATTTTACATGAAGATATTCCCGTTTCCTATGAAATCTTCACAGCTTTCCAAATATCCACTTGCAGATTCTACAAAAAGAGTGTTTCCAAACTGCTGTATCAAAAGAAAGGTTCAACTCTCTTCGTTGAGGATACACATCCCAAATAAGTTTCTGAGAAATCCTCTGTCTCGTTTTTATGGGAAGATACTTCCTTTTTCACCGTAGGCCTGAAAGAGCTCGAAATGTCCACTTGCAGATACTGCAGAAAGAGTGTTTCAAACCTGCTCTATGAAACGGAATGTTCAGCTCTGAGGCTTGAATGCAGATATCACAAAGTAGTTTCTGACAGTGCTTCTGTCTAGATTTCAGAAGAAGATATTCCCGTTTCCAATGAAATCGTTAGAACTATCTTGATATCCACATACAGATTCTACAAAAAGAGTGTTTCCAAACTGCTCTAGAAAAAGAAAGGTTCAACTCTGTTAGTTGAGGACACTCATCACAAAGAAGTTTCTGAGAATGCTGCTGTCTAGATTTTATATGAAGATATTCCCGTTTCCAACGAAATCTTCACAGTTATCCAAACATCGACTTGCAGATTCTACAAAAAGAGTGTTTCCAAACTGCTCTATCAAAAGAAAGTTTCAACTCTGTCAGTTGAGGACACACATCCCAAATAAGTTTCTGAGAACGCTTCTGTGTAGATTTAAAGGGGAGATATTTCGTTTTTCACCATAGGCCCGAATGCGCTCGAAATGTCCACTTCCAGACACTACAGAAAGAGGGTTTCCAACCTGCTCTATGAAAGGGAATGTTCACCTCTGTGACTTGAATGCAGATATCACAAAGTAGTTTCTGACAGTGCTTCTGTCTAGAATTTAGATGAAGATATTCCCGTTTCCAACGAAATCCTTAGGACTATCTAGATATCCAATTACAGATTCCACAAAAAGAGTGTTTCCAAACTGCTCTATAAAAAGAAAGGTTCAACTCTGTAAGTTGAGGACACTCATCACAAAGAAGTTTCTGAGAATGCTTTTGTAAAGGTTTTATATGAAGATATTCCCGTTTCCTATGAAATCTTCACAGTTATCCAAATATCCACTTGAAGATTCTACCAAAAGAGTGTTTCCAAACTGCTGTAGCAAAAGAAATGTTGAACTCTGTTAGTTGAGGACAAACATCACAAAGAAGTTTCTGAGAATGCTTCTGTCAAGATTTTATATGAAGATATTACCGTTTCCAACGAAATCTTTACAGTTATCCAAATATCCACTTGCAGATTCTACAAAAAGAGTGTTTCCAAACTGCTATATCAAAAGAAATGATCAAGTCTGTTAGTGGAGTAAACTCATCCCAAATATGTTTCTTAGAATGCTTTTGTCTAGATTTTATGGGATGATATTTCCTTTTTCACCATAGGCCTGAAAGCGCTCGAAAAGTCCACTTCCAGATACTACAAAAAGACTGTTTCAAACCTACTCTATGAAAGGGAATGTTCAGCTCTGTGACTTGAATGCAGATATCACAAAGTAGTTTCTGACAGCCCTTCTGTCTAGATTTTAGATGAAGATATTCCCGTTTCCAACGAAATCATCACAGTTATCCAAATATCCACTTATAGATTCTACAAAAACAGTGTTTCCACACTGCTGTATCCAAAGAAAGGTTCAACTCTGTTAGTTGAGGACACACATCACAAAGAAGTTTCTGAGAATGCTTCTGTCTAGATTTTATATGAAGATATTCCCGTTTCCAATGAAATCTTCACAGTTATGCAAATATCCACTTGAAGATTCTACAAAAAGAGTGTTTCCAAACTGCTGTAGCAAAAGAAATGTTGAACTCTGTTAGTTGAGGACAAACATCACAAAGAAGTTTCTGAGAATGCTTCTGTCTAGATTTTAGATGGAGATTTTCCCGTTTCCAACGAAATCATCACAGTTAAACAAATATCCACTTGCAGATTCGACAAAAAGAGTGTTTCCAAACTGCTCTATCCAAAGAAAGGCTCAACTCTGTTAGTTGAGGACACACATCACAAAGAAGTTTCTGAGAATGCTTCTGTCTAGATTTTAAATGAAGATATTCCCATTTCCAACGAAATCCTCAGAGCTGTCCCAATATCCACTTACAGATTCTACAAAAAGAGTGTTTCCAAACTGCTGTATCAAAAGAAATGTTCAACTCTGTTTGTGGAGGACACACATCACAAAGAAGTTTCTGAGAATGCTTCTGTCTAGATTTTACATGAAGATATTCCCGTTTCCTATGAAATCTTCACAGCTTTCCAAATATCCACTTGCAGATTCTACAAAAAGAGTGTTTCCAAACTGCTGTATCCAAAGAAAGGTTCATCTCTGTTAGTTGAGGACACACATCACAAAGAAGTTTCTGAGAATGCTTCTGTCTAGATTTTAAACGAAGATATTGCCGTTTCCAACGAAATCGTTAGGACTATCTAGATATCCAATTACACATTCCACAAAAAGAGTGTTTCCAAACTGCTCTATCAAAAGAAAGGTGCAACTCTGTTAGTTGAGGACACTCATCACAAAGACGTTTCTGAGAATGCTTCTGTCTAGATTTTATATGAAGATATTCCCGTTTCCAACGAAATCTTCATGGTTATCCAAACATCGACTTCCAGATTATACAAAAAGATTGTTTCCAAACTGCTCTATCAAAAGAAAGGTATAATTCTGTTAGTTGAGGACACACATCCCAAATAAGTTTCTGAGGATGCTTCTGTCTAGATTTTATGGGAAGATATTTCGTTTTTTACCATAGGCCCGAAAGCGCTCGAAATGTCCACTTCCAGACACTACAGAAAGAGGGTTTCAAACCTGCTATATGAAAGGGAATGTTCAGCTCTGTGACTTAAATGCAGATATCACAAAGTAGTTTCTGAAAGTGCTTCTGTCTAGATTTCAGATGAAGATATTCCCGTTTCCAATGAAATCATTAGAACTATCTAGATATCCACTTACAGATTCTACAAAAAGAGTGTTTCGAAAGTGCTCTGTCAAAAGAAAGGTTCAACTCTGTTAGTTGAGGACACTCCTCACAAAGAAGTTTCTGAGAATGCTTCTGTCTAGATTTTATATGAAGATATTCCCGTTTCCAACGAAATCTTCACAGTTATCCAAATATCCACTTGAAGATTCTACAAAAAGAGTGTTTCCAAACTGCTGTAGCAAGAGTAATTTTGCGCTCTGTTAGTTGAGGACACACATCACAAAGAAGTTTCTGAGAATGCTTCTGTCTAGGTTTTATACGAAGATATTACCGTTTCCAACGAAATCTTCACAGTTATCCAAATATCCACTTGCAGAATCTACAAAAAGAGTGTTTCCAAACTGCTATATCAAAAGAAAGGATCAACTCTGTTAGTTGAGGAAACACATCCCTAATAAGTTTCTGAGAATGCTTCTGTCTAGATTTTATGGGATGATATTTCCTTTTTCACCATAGGCCTGAAATCGCTCGAAATGTCCACTTCCAGATACTACAGAAAGACTGTTTCAAACCTACTCTATGAATGGAAATGTTCAGCTCTGTGACTTGAATGCAGATATCGCAAAGTAGTTTCAGACAGTGCTTCTGTCTAGATTTTAGATGAAGGTATTCCCGTTTCCAACGAAATCATCACAGTTATCCAAATATCCACTTACATATTCTACAAAAAGAGTGTTTCCAAACTGCTCTATCCAAAGAAAGGTTCAACTCTGTTAGTTGAGGACACACATCACAAAGAAGTTTCTGAGAATGCTTCTGTCTAGATTTTAAATGAAGATATTCCCATTTCCAATGAAATCCTCATAGCAAACCCATTATAAACTTACAGATTCTACAAAAAGAGTGATTCCAAATTGCTGTATCAAAAGAAAGGTTGAACTCTGTTAGTTCAGGACACACATCACAAAGAAGTTTCTGAGAATGCTTCTGTCTAGATTTTACATGAAGACATTCCCGTTTCCTACGAAATCTTCACAACTTTCCAAATATCCTCTTGCAGATTCTACAAAAAGAGTGTTTCCAAACTGCTGTATCAAAAGAAAGGTTCAGCTCTCTTAGTTGACGACACACATCCCAAATAAGATTCTGAGAAAGCCTCTGTCTCGTTTTTATGGGAAGACACTTCCTTTTTCACCGTAGGCCTGAAAGCGCTCGAAATGTCCACTTCCAGATACTGCAGAAAGACTGCTTCAAACCTGCTCTATGAAACGGAATGTTCAGCTCTGAGGCTTGAATGCAGATATCACAAAGTAGTTTCTGACAGTGCTTCTGTCTAGATTTTAGAAGAAGATATTCCCGATTCCAATGAAATCGTTAGAACTATCTTGATATCCACATACAGATTCTACAAAAAGAGTTTTTCCAAACTGCTCTATAAAAAAAAAGGTTCAACTCTGTTAGTTGAGGACACTCATCACAAAGAAGTTTCTGAGAATGCTTCTGTCTAGATTTTATAGGAAGATTTTCCCGTTTCCAATGAAATCTTCACAGTTATCCAAACATCGACTTGCAGATTCTACAAAAAGAGTGTTTCCAAACTGCTCTATCAAAAGAAAGTATCAACTCTGTTAGTTGAGGACACACATGCCAAATAAGTTTCGGAGAATGCTTCTGTGTAGATTTAATGGGGAGATATTTCGTTTTTCACCATAGGCCCGAATGCGCTCGAAATGTCCACTTCCAGACACTACAGAAAGAGGGTTTCCAACCTGCTCTATGAAAGGGAATGTTCAGCTCCGTGAGTTGAATGTAGATATCACAAAGTAGTTTCTGACAGTGCTTCTGTCTAGATTTCAGATGAAGATATTCCCGTTTCCAATGAAATCGTTAGAACTATCTAGATATCCACTTACAGATTCTACAAAAAGAGTGTTTCGAAAGTGCTCTGTCAAAAGAAAGGTTCAACTCTGTTAGTTGAGGACACTCATCACGAAGAAGTTTCTGAGAATGCTTTTGTCAAGATTTTATATGAAGATATTCCCGTTTCCTATGAAATCTTCACAGTTATCCAAATATCCACTTGAAGATTCTACAAAAAGAGTGTTTCCAAACTGCTGTAGCAAAAGAAATGTTGAACTCTGTTAGTTGAGGACAAACATCACAAAGAGGTTTCTGAGAGAGCTTCTGTCAAGATTTTATATGAAGATATTACCGTTTCCAACGAAATCTTTACAGTTATCCAAATATCCACTTGCAGATTCTACAAAAAGAGTGTTTCCAAACTGCCATATCAAAAGAAATGATCAAGTCTGTTAGTGGAGTAAACTCATCCCAAATAAGTTTCTTAGAATGCTTTTGTCTAGATTTTATGGGATGATAATTCCTTTTTCACCATAGGCCTGAAAGCGCTCGAAATGTCCACTTCCAGATACTACAGAAAGACTGTTTCAAACCTACTCTATGAAAGGGAATGTTCAGCTCTGTGACTTGAATGCAGATATCACAAAGTAGTTTCTGACAGCCCTTCTGTCTAGATTTTAGATGAATATATTCCCGTTTCCAACGAAATCATCACAGTTATCCAAATATCCACTTACAGATTCTACAAAAACAGTGTTTCCAAACTGCTGTATCCAAAGAAAGGTTCAACTCTGTTAGTTGAGGACACACATCACAAAGAAGTTTCTGAGAATGCTTCTGTCTAGATTTTATATGAAGATATTCCCGTTTCCAATGAAATCTTCACAGTTATGCAAATATCCACTTGAAGATTCTACCAAAAGAGTGTTTCCAAACTGCTGTAGCAAAAGAAATGTTGAACTCTGTTAGTTGAGGACAAACATCACAAAGAAGTTTCTGAGAATGCTTCTGTCTAGATTTTAGATGAAGATATTCCCGTTTCCAACGAAATCATCACAGTTAAACAAATATCCACTTGCAGATTCTACAAAAAGAGTGTTTCCAAACTGCTCTATCCAAAGAAAGGTTCAACTCTGTTAGTTGAGGACACACATCAGAAAGAAGTTTCTGAGAATGCTTCTGTCTAGATTTTAAATGAAGATATTCCCGTTTCCAACGAAATCCTCAGAGCTGTCCCAATATCCACTTACAGATTCTACAAAAAGAGTGTTTCCAAACTGCTGTATCAAAAGAAAGTTTCATCTCTGTTAGTTAAGGACACACATCACAAAGAAGTTTCTGAGAATGCTTCTGTCTAGATTATACATGAAGATATTCCCGTTTCCTATGAAATCTTCACAGCTTTCCAAATATCCACTTGCAGATTCTACAAAAAGAGTGTTTCCAAACTGCTGTATCAAAAGAAAGGTTCAACTCTCTTCGTTGAGGATACACATCCCAAATAAGTTTCTGAGAAATCCTCTGTCTCGTTTTTGTGGGAAGATACTTCCTTTTTCACCGTAGGCCTGAAAGAGCTCGAAATGTCCACTTGCAGATACTGCAGAAAGAGTGTTTCAAACCTGCTCTATGAAACGGAATGTTCAGCTCTGAGGCTTGAATGCAGATATCACAAAGTAGTTTCTGACAGTGCTTCTGTCTAGATTTCAGAAGAAGATATTCCCGTTTCCAATGAAATCGTTAGAACTATCTTGATATCCACATACAGATTCTACAAAAAGAGTGTTTCCAAACTGCTCTAGAAAAAGAAAGGTTCAACTCTGTTAGTTGAGGACACTCATCACAAAGAAGTTTCTGAGAATGCTTCTGTCTAGATTTTATATGAAGATATTCCCGTTTCCAATGAAATCTTCACAGTTATGCAAATATCCACTTGAAGATTCTACAAAAAGAGTGTTTCCAAACTGCTGTAGCAAAGGAAATGTTGAACTCTGTTAATTGAGGACAAACATCACAAAGAAGTTTCTGAGAATGCTTCTGTCTAGATTTTAGATGAAGATATTCCCGTTTCCAACAAAATCATCACAGTTAAACAAATATCCACTTACAGATTCTACAAAAAGAGTGTTTCCAAACTGCTCTATCCAAAGAAAGGTTCAACTCTGTTAGTTGAGGACACACATCAGAAAGAAGTTTCTGAGAATGCTTCTGTCTAGATTTTACATGAAGATATTCCCGTTTCCTATGAAATCTTCACATCTTTCCAAATATCCACTTGCAGATTCTACAAAAAGAGTGTTTCCAAACTGCTGTATCAAAAGAAAGGTTCAACTCTCTTAGTTGAGGACACACATCCCAAATAAGTTTCTGAGAAATCCTCTGTCTCGTTTTTATGGGAAGATACTTCCATTTTCACCGTAGGCCTGAAAGCGCTCGAAATGTCCACTTGCAGATACTGCAGAAAGAGTGTTTCAAACCTGCTCTATGAAACGGAATGTTCAGCTCTGAGGCTTGAATGCAGATATCACAAAGTAGTTTTTGACAGTGCTTCTGTCTAGATTTTAGAAGATATTCAGGTTTCCAATGAAATCGTTAGAACTATCTTGATATCCACATACAGATTCTACAAAAAGAGTTTTTCCAAGCTGCTCTATAAAAAAAAAGGTTCAACTCTGTTAGTTGAGGTCACTCATCACAAAGAAGTTTCTGAGAATGCTTCTGTCTAGATTTTACATGAAGATTTTCCCGTTTCCAATGAAATCTTCACAGTTATCCAAACATCGACTTGCAGATTCTACAAAAAGAGTGTTTCCAAACTGCTCTATCAAAAGAAAGTATCAACTCTGTTAGTTGAGGACACACATGCCAAATAAGTTTCGGAGAATGCTTCTGTGTAGATTTAAAGGGGAGATATTTCGTTTTTCACCATAGGCCCGAATGCGCTCGAAATGTCCACTTCCAGACACTACAGAAAGAGGGTTTCCAACCTGCTCTATGAAAGGGAATGTTCAGCTCCGTGAGTTGAATATAGATATCACAAAGTAGTTTCTGACAGTGCTTCTGTCTAGATTTCAGATGAAGATATTCCCGTTTCCAATGAAATCGTTAGAACTATCTAGATATCCACTTACAGATTCTACAAAAAGAGTGTTTCGAAAGTGCTCTGTCAAAAGAAAGGTTCAACTCTGTTAGTTGAGGACACTCATCACGAAGAAGTTTCTGAGAATGCTTTTGTCAAGATTTTATATGAAGATATTCCCGTTTCCTATGAAATCTTCACAGTTATCCAAATATCCACTTGAAGATTCTACAAAAAGAGTGTTTCCAAACTGCTGTAGCAAAAGAAATGTTGAACTCTGTTAGTTGAGGACAAACATCACAAAGAGGTTTCTGAGAGAGCTTCTGTCAAGATTTTATATGAAGATATTACCGTTTCCAACGAAATCTTTACAGTTATCCAAATATCCACTTGCAGATTCTACAAAAAGAGTGTTTCCAAACTGCCATATCAAAAGAAATGATCAAGTCTGTTAGTGGAGTAAACTCATCCCAAATAAGTTTCTTAGAATGCTTTTGTCTAGATTTTATGGGATGATATTTCCTTTTTCACCATAGGCCTGAAAGCGCTCGAAATGTCCACTTCCAGATACTACAGAAAGACTGTTTCAAACCTACTCTATGAAAGGGAATGTTCAGCTCTGTGACTTGAATGCAGATATCACAAAGTAGTTTCTGACAGCCCTTCTGTCTAGATTTTAGATGAATATATTCCCGTTTCCAACGAAATCATCACAGTTATCCAAATATCCACTTACAGATTCTACAAAAACAGTGTTTCCAAACTGCTGTATCCAAAGAAAGGTTCAACTCTGTTAGTTGAGGACACACATCACAAAGAAGTTTCTGAGAATGCTTCTGTCTAGATTTTATATGAAGATATTCCCGTTTCCAATGAAATCTTCACAGTTATGCAAATATCCACTTGAAGATTCTACAAAAAGAGTGTTTCCAAACTGCTGTAGCAAAAGAAATGTTGAACTCTGTTAGTTGAGGACAAACATCACAAAGAAGTTTCTGAGAATGCTTCTGTCTAGATTTTAGATGAAGATATTCCCGTTTCCAACGAAATCATCACAGTTAAACAAATATCCACTTGCAGATTCTACAAAAAGAGTGTTTCCAAACTGCTCTATCCAAAGAAAGGCTCAACTCTGTTAGTTGAGGACACACATCAGAAAGAAGTTTCTGAGAATGCTTCTGTCTAGATTTTAAATGAAGATATTCCCGTTTCCAACGAAATCCTCAGAGCTGTCCCAATATCCACTTACAGATTCTACAAAAAGAGTGTTTCCAAACTGCTGTATCAAAAGAAAGTTTCATCTCTGTTAGTTAAGGACACACATCACAAAGAAGTTTCTGAGAATGCTTCTGTCTAGATTATACATGAAGATATTCCCGTTTCCTATGAAATCTTCACAGCTTTCCAAATATCCACTTGCAGATTCTACAAAAAGAGTGTTTCCAAACTGCTGTATCAAAAGAAAGGTTCAACTCTCTTCGTTGAGGATACACATCCCAAATAAGTTTCTGAGAAATCCTCTGTCTCGTTTTTGTGGGAAGATACTTCCTTTTTCACCGTAGGCCTGAAAGAGCTCGAAATGTCCACTTGCAGATACTGCAGAAAGAGTGTTTCAAACCTGCTCTATGAAACGGAATGTTCAGCTCTGAGGCTTGAATGCAGATATCACAAAGTAGTTTCTGACAGTGCTTCTGTCTAGATTTCAGAAGAAGATATTCCCGTTTCCAATGAAATCGTTAGAACTATCTTGATATCCACATACAGATTCTACAAAAAGAGTGTTTCCAAACTGCTCTAGAAAAAGAAAGGTTCAACTCTGTTAGTTGAGGACACTCATCACAAAGAAGTTTCTGAGAATGCTTCTGTCTAGATTTTATATGAAGATATTCCCGTTTCCAATGAAATCTTCACAGTTATGCAAATATCCACTTGAAGATTCTACAAAAAGAGTGTTTCCAAACTGCTGTAGCAAAGGAAATGTTGAACTCTGTTAATTGAGGACAAACATCACAAAGAAGTTTCTGAGAATGCTTCTGTCTAGATTTTAGATGAAGATATTCCCGTTTCCAACAAAATCATCACAGTTAAACAAATATCCACTTACAGATTCTACAAAAAGAGTGTTTCCAAACTGCTCTATCCAAAGAAAGGTTCAACTCTGTTAGTTGAGGACACACATCAGAAAGAAGTTTCTGAGAATGCTTCTGTCTAGATTTTACATGAAGATATTCCCGTTTCCTATGAAATCTTCACATCTTTCCAAATATCCACTTGCAGATTCTACAAAAAGAGTGTTTCCAAACTGCTGTATCAAAAGAAAGGTTCAACTCTCTTAGTTGAGGACACACATCCCAAATAAGTTTCTGAGAAATCCTCTGTCTCGTTTTTATGGGAAGATACTTCCATTTTCACCGTAGGCCTGAAAGCGCTCGAAATGTCCACTTGCAGATACTGCAGAAAGAGTGTTTCAAACCTGCTCTATGAAACGGAATGTTCAGCTCTGAGGCTTGAATGCAGATATCACAAAGTAGTTTTTGACAGTGCTTCTGTCTAGATTTTAGAAGATATTCAGGTTTCCAATGAAATCGTTAGAACTATCTTGATATCCACATACAGATTCTACAAAAAGAGTTTTTCCAAGCTGCTCTATAAAAAAAAAGGTTCAACTCTGTTAGTTGAGGTCACTCATCACAAAGAAGTTTCTGAGAATGCTTCTGTCTAGATTTTACATGAAGATTTTCCCGTTTCCAATGAAATCTTCACAGTTATCCAAACATCGACTTGCAGATTCTACAAAAAGAGTGTTTCCAAACTGCTCTATCAAAAGAAAGTATCAACTCTGTTAGTTGAGGACACACATGCCAAATAAGTTTCGGAGAATGCTTCTGTGTAGATTTAAAGGGGAGATATTTCGTTTTTCACCATAGGCCCGAATGCGCTCGAAATGTCCACTTCCAGACACTACAGAAAGAGGGTTTCCAACCTGCTCTATGAAAGGGAATGTTCAGCTCCGTGAGTTGAATATAGATATCACAAAGTAGTTTCTGACAGTGCTTCTGTCTAGATTTCAGATGAAGATATTCCCGTTTCCAATGAAATCGTTAGAACTATCTAGATATCCACTTACAGATTCTACAAAAAGAGTGTTTCGAAAGTGCTCTGTCAAAAGAAAGGTTCAACTCTGTTAGTTGAGGACAC
The DNA here is from genome assembly GCF_029281585.2 of Gorilla gorilla gorilla. Taxonomy (NCBI): domain Eukaryota; kingdom Metazoa; phylum Chordata; class Mammalia; order Primates; family Hominidae; genus Gorilla; species Gorilla gorilla. The sequence continues at coordinate 21,090,688 of NC_073237.2, forward strand.
TCATCACGAAGAAGTTTCTGAGAATGCTTTTGTCAAGATTTTATATGAAGATATTCCCGTTTCCTATGAAATCTTCACAGTTATCCAAATATCCACTTGAAGATTCTACAAAAAGAGTGTTTCCAAACTGCTGTAGCAAAAGAAATGTTGAACTCTGTTAGTTGAGGACAAACATCACAAAGAGGTTTCTGAGAGAGCTTCTGTCAAGATTTTATATGAAGATATTACCGTTTCCAACGAAATCTTTACAGTTATCCAAATATCCACTTGCAGATTCTACAAAAAGAGTGTTTCCAAACTGCCATATCAAAAGAAATGATCAAGTCTGTTAGTGGAGTAAACTCATCCCAAATAAGTTTCTTAGAATGCTTTTGTCTAGATTTTATGGGATGATATTTCCTTTTTCACCATAGGCCTGAAAGCGCTCGAAATGTCCACTTCCAGATACTACAGAAAGACTGTTTCAAACCTACTCTATGAAAGGGAATGTTCAGCTCTGTGACTTGAATGCAGATATCACAAAGTAGTTTCTGACAGCCCTTCTGTCTAGATTTTAGATGAATATATTCCCGTTTCCAACGAAATCATCACAGTTATCCAAATATCCACTTACAGATTCTACAAAAACAGTGTTTCCAAACTGCTGTATCCAAAGAAAGGTTCAACTCTGTTAGTTGAGGACACACATCACAAAGAAGTTTCTGAGAATGCTTCTGTCTAGATTTTATATGAAGATATTCCCGTTTCCAATGAAATCTTCACAGTTATGCAAATATCCACTTGAAGATTCTACCAAAAGAGTGTTTCCAAACTGCTGTAGCAAAAGAAATGTTGAACTCTGTTAGTTGAGGACAAACATCACAAAGAAGTTTCTGAGAATGCTTCTGTCTAGATTTTAGATGAAGATATTCCCGTTTCCAACGAAATCATCACAGTTAAACAAATATCCACTTGCAGATTCTACAAAAAGAGTGTTTCCAAACTGCTCTATCCAAAGAAAGGTTCAACTCTGTTAGTTGAGGACACACATCAGAAAGAAGTTTCTGAGAATGCTTCTGTCTAGATTTTAAATGAAGATATTCCCGTTTCCAACGAAATCCTCAGAGCTGTCCCAATATCCACTTACAGATTCTACAAAAAGAGTGTTTCCAAACTGCTGTATCAAAAGAAAGTTTCATCTCTGTTAGTTAAGGACACACATCACAAAGAAGTTTCTGAGAATGCTTCTGTCTAGATTATACATGAAGATATTCCCGTTTCCTATGAAATCTTCACAGCTTTCCAAATATCCACTTGCAGATTCTACAAAAAGAGTGTTTCCAAACTGCTGTATCAAAAGAAAGGTTCAACTCTCTTCGTTGAGGATACACATCCCAAATAAGTTTCTGAGAAATCCTCTGTCTCGTTTTTGTGGGAAGATACTTCCTTTTTCACCGTAGGCCTGAAAGAGCTCGAAATGTCCACTTGCAGATACTGCAGAAAGAGTGTTTCAAACCTGCTCTATGAAACGGAATGTTCAGCTCTGAGGCTTGAATGCAGATATCACAAAGTAGTTTCTGACAGTGCTTCTGTCTAGATTTCAGAAGAAGATATTCCCGTTTCCAATGAAATCGTTAGAACTATCTTGATATCCACATACAGATTCTACAAAAAGAGTGTTTCCAAACTGCTCTAGAAAAAGAAAGGTTCAACTCTGTTAGTTGAGGACACTCATCACAAAGAAGTTTCTGAGAATGCTTCTGTCTAGATTTTATATGAAGATATTCCCGTTTCCAATGAAATCTTCACAGTTATGCAAATATCCACTTGATGATTCTACAAAAAGAGTGTTTCCAAACTGCTGTAGCAAAGGAAATGTTGAACTCTGTTAGTTGAGGACAAACATCACAAAGAAGTTTCTGAGAATGCTTCTGTCTAGATTTTAGATGAAGATATTCCCGTTTCCAACAAAATCATCACAGTTAAACAAATATCCACTTACAGATTCTACAAAAAGAGTGTTTCCAAACTGCTCTATCCAAAGAAAGGTTCAACTCTGTTAGTTGAGGACACACATCAGAAAGAAGTTTCTGAGAATGCTTCTGTCTAGATTTTACATGAAGATATTCCCGTTTCCTATGAAATCTTCACATCTTTCCAAATATCCACTTGCAGATTCTACAAAAAGAGTGTTTCCAAACTGCTGTATCAAAAGAAAGGTTCAACTCTCTTAGTTGAGGACACACATCCCAAATAAGTTTCTGAGAAATCCTCTGTCTCGTTTTTATGGGAAGATACTTCCTTTTTCACCGTAGGCCTGAAAGCGCTCGAAATGTCCACTTGCAGATACTGCAGAAAGAGTGTTTCAAACCTGCTCTATGAAACGGAATGTTCAGCTCTGAGGCTTGAATGCAGATATCACAAAGTAGTTTTTGACAGTGCTTCTGTCTAGATTTTAGAAGATATTCAGGTTTCCAATGAAATCGTTAGAACTATCTTGATATCCACATACAGATTCTACAAAAAGAGTTTTTCCAAGCTGCTCTATAAAAAAAAAGGTTCAACTCTGTTAGTTGAGGTCACTCATCACAAAGAAGTTTCTGAGAATGCTTCTGTCTAGATTTTACATGAAGATTTTCCCGTTTCCAATGAAATCTTCACAGTTATCCAAACATCGACTTGCAGATTCTACAAAAAGAGTGTTTCCAAACTGCTCTATCAAAAGAAAGTATCAACTCTGTTAGTTGAGGACACACATGCCAAATAAGTTTCGGAGAATGCTTCTGTGTAGATTTAAAGGGGAGATATTTCGTTTTTCACCATAGGCCCGAATGCGCTCGAAATGTCCACTTCCAGACACTACAGAAAGAGGGTTTCCAACCTGCTCTATGAAAGGGAATGTTCAGCTCCGTGAGTTGAATATAGATATCACAAAGTAGTTTCTGACAGTGCTTCTGTCTAGATTTCAGATGAAGATATTCCCGTTTCCAATGAAATCGTTAGAACTATCTAGATATCCACTTACAGATTCTACAAAAAGAGTGTTTCGAAAGTGCTCTGTCAAAAGAAAGGTTCAACTCTGTTAGTTGAGGACACTCATCACGAAGAAGTTTCTGAGAATGCTTTTGTCAAGATTTTATATGAAGATATTCCCGTTTCCTATGAAATCTTCACAGTTATCCAAATATCCACTTGAAGATTCTACAAAAAGAGTGTTTCCAAACTGCTGTAGCAAAAGAAATGTTGAACTCTGTTAGTTGAGGACAAACATCACAAAGAGGTTTCTGAGAGAGCTTCTGTCAAGATTTTATATGAAGATATTACCGTTTCCAACGAAATCTTTACAGTTATCCAAATATCCACTTGCAGATTCTACAAAAAGAGTGTTTCCAAACTGCCATATCAAAAGAAATGATCAAGTCTGTTAGTGGAGTAAACTCATCCCAAATAAGTTTCTTAGAATGCTTTTGTCTAGATTTTATGGGATGATATTTCCTTTTTCACCATAGGCCTGAAAGCGCTCGAAATGTCCACTTCCAGATACTACAGAAAGACTGTTTCAAACCTACTCTATGAAAGGGAATGTTCAGCTCTGTGACTTGAATGCAGATATCACAAAGTAGTTTCTGACAGCCCTTCTGTCTAGATTTTAGATGAAGATATTCCCGTTTCCAACGAAATCATCACAGTTATCCAAATATCCACTTACAGATTCTACAAAAACAGTGTTTCCAAACTGCTGTATCCAAAGAAAGGTTCAACTCTGTTAGTTGAGGACACACATCACAAAGAAGTTTCTGAGAATGCTTCTGTCTAGATTTTATATGAAGATATTCCCGTTTCCAATGAAATCTTCACAGTTATGCAAGTATCCACTTGAAGATTCTACCAAAAGAGTGTTTCCAAACTGCTGTAGCAAAAGAAATGTTGAACTCTGTTAGTTGAGGACAAACATCACAAAGAAGTTTCTGAGAATGCTTCTGTCTAGATTTTAGATGAAGATATTCCCGTTTCCAACGAAATCATCACAGTTAAACAAATATCCACTTGCAGATTCTACAAAAAGAGTGTTTCCAAACTGCTCTATCCAAAGAAAGGTTCAACTCTGTTAGTTGAGGACACACATCAGAAAGAAGTTTCTGAGAATGCTTCTGTCTAGATTTTAAATGAAGATATTCCCGTTTCCAACGAAATCCTCAGAGCTGTCCCAATATCCACTTACAGATTCTACAAAAAGAGTGTTTCCAAACTGCTGTATCAAAAGAAAGTTTCATCTCTGTTAGTTAAGGACACACATCACAAAGAAGTTTCTGAGAATGCTTCTGTCTAGATTTTACATGAAGATATTCCCGTTTCCTATGAAATCTTCACAGCTTTCCAAATATCCACTTGCAGATTCTACAAAAAGAGTGTTTCCAAACTGCTGTATCAAAAGAAAGGTTCAACTCTCTTCGTTGAGGATACACATCCCAAATAAGTTTCTGAGAAATCCTCTGTCTCGTTTTTATGGGAAGATACTTCCTTTTTCACCGTAGGCCTGAAAGAGCTCGAAATGTCCACTTGCAGATACTGCAGAAAGAGTGTTTCAAACCTGCTCTATGAAACGGAATGTTCAGCTCTGAGGCTTGAATGCAGATATCACAAAGTAGTTTCTGACAGTGCTTCTGTCTAGATTTCAGAAGAAGATATTCCCGTTTCCAATGAAATCGTTAGAACTATCTTGATATCCACATACAGATTCTACAAAAAGAGTGTTTCCAAACTGCTCTAGAAAAAGAAAGGTTCAACTCTGTTAGTTGAGGACACTCATCACAAAGAAGTTTCTGAGAATGCTTCTGTCTAGATTTTATATGAAGATATTCCCGTTTCCAACGAAATCTTCACAGTTATCCAAACATCGACTTGCAGATTCTACAAAAAGAGTGTTTCCAAACTGCTCTATCAAAAGAAAGTTTCAACTCTGTCAGTTGAGGACACACATCCCAAATAAGTTTCTGAGAACGCTTCTGTGTAGATTTAAAGGGGAGATATTTCGTTTTTCACCATAGGCCCGAATGCGCTCGAAATGTCCACTTCCAGACACTACAGAAAGAGGGTTTCCAACCTGCTCTATGAAAGGGAATGTTCACCTCTGTGACTTGAATGCAGATATCACAAAGTAGTTTCTGACAGTGCTTCTGTCTAGAATTTAGATGAAGATATTCCCGTTTCCAACGAAATCCTTAGGACTATCTAGATATCCAATTACAGATTCCACAAAAAGAGTGTTTCCAAACTGCTCTATAAAAAGAAAGGTTCAACTCTGTAAGTTGAGGACACTCATCACAAAGAAGTTTCTGAGAATGCTTTTGTAAAGGTTTTATATGAAGATATTCCCGTTTCCTATGAAATCTTCACAGTTATCCAAATATCCACTTGAAGATTCTACCAAAAGAGTGTTTCCAAACTGCTGTAGCAAAAGAAATGTTGAACTCTGTTAGTTGAGGACAAACATCACAAAGAAGTTTCTGAGAATGCTTCTGTCAAGATTTTATATGAAGATATTACCGTTTCCAACGAAATCTTTACAGTTATCCAAATATCCACTTGCAGATTCTACAAAAAGAGTGTTTCCAAACTGCTATATCAAAAGAAATGATCAAGTCTGTTAGTGGAGTAAACTCATCCCAAATATGTTTCTTAGAATGCTTTTGTCTAGATTTTATGGGATGATATTTCCTTTTTCACCATAGGCCTGAAAGCGCTCGAAAAGTCCACTTCCAGATACTACAAAAAGACTGTTTCAAACCTACTCTATGAAAGGGAATGTTCAGCTCTGTGACTTGAATGCAGATATCACAAAGTAGTTTCTGACAGCCCTTCTGTCTAGATTTTAGATGAAGATATTCCCGTTTCCAACGAAATCATCACAGTTATCCAAATATCCACTTATAGATTCTACAAAAACAGTGTTTCCACACTGCTGTATCCAAAGAAAGGTTCAACTCTGTTAGTTGAGGACACACATCACAAAGAAGTTTCTGAGAATGCTTCTGTCTAGATTTTATATGAAGATATTCCCGTTTCCAATGAAATCTTCACAGTTATGCAAATATCCACTTGAAGATTCTACAAAAAGAGTGTTTCCAAACTGCTGTAGCAAAAGAAATGTTGAACTCTGTTAGTTGAGGACAAACATCACAAAGAAGTTTCTGAGAATGCTTCTGTCTAGATTTTAGATGGAGATATTCCCGTTTCCAACGAAATCATCACAGTTAAACAAATATCCACTTGCAGATTCGACAAAAAGAGTGTTTCCAAACTGCTCTATCCAAAGAAAGGCTCAACTCTGTTAGTTGAGGACACACATCACAAAGAAGTTTCTGAGAATGCTTCTGTCTAGATTTTAAATGAAGATATTCCCATTTCCAACGAAATCCTCAGAGCTGTCCCAATATCCACTTACAGATTCTACAAAAAGAGTGTTTCCAAACTGCTGTATCAAAAGAAATGTTCAACTCTGTTTGTGGAGGACACACATCACAAAGAAGTTTCTGAGAATGCTTCTGTCTAGATTTTACATGAAGATATTCCCGTTTCCTATGAAATCTTCACAGCTTTCCAAATATCCACTTGCAGATTCTACAAAAAGAGTGTTTCCAAACTGCTGTATCCAAAGAAAGGTTCATCTCTGTTAGTTGAGGACACACATCACAAAGAAGTTTCTGAGAATGCTTCTGTCTAGATTTTAAACGAAGATATTGCCGTTTCCAACGAAATCGTTAGGACTATCTAGATATCCAATTACACATTCCACAAAAAGAGTGTTTCCAAACTGCTCTATCAAAAGAAAGGTGCAACTCTGTTAGTTGAGGACACTCATCACAAAGACGTTTCTGAGAATGCTTCTGTCTAGATTTTATATGAAGATATTCCCGTTTCCAACGAAATCTTCATGGTTATCCAAACATCGACTTCCAGATTATACAAAAAGATTGTTTCCAAACTGCTCTACCAAAAGAAAGGTATAATTCTGTTAGTTGAGGACACACATCCCAAATAAGTTTCTGAGGATGCTTCTGTCTAGATTTTATGGGAAGATATTTCGTTTTTTACCATAGGCCCGAAAGCGCTCGAAATGTCCACTTCCAGACACTACAGAAAGAGGGTTTCCAACCTGCTCTATGAAAGGGAATGTTCAGCTCCGTGAGTTGAATATAGATATCACAAAGTAGTTTCTGACAGTGCTTCTGTCTAGATTTCAGATGAAGATATTCCCGTTTCCAATGAAATCGTTAGAACTATCTAGATATCCACTTACAGATTCTACAAAAAGAGTGTTTCGAAAGTGCTCTGTCAAAAGAAAGGTTCAACTCTGTTAGTTGAGGACACTCATCACGAAGAAGTTTCTGAGAATGCTTTTGTCAAGATTTTATATGAAGATATTCCCGTTTCCTATGAAATCTTCACAGTTATCCAAATATCCACTTGAAGATTCTACAAAAAGAGTGTTTCCAAACTGCTGTAGCAAAAGAAATGTTGAACTCTGTTAGTTGAGGACAAACATCACAAAGAGGTTTCTGAGAGAGCTTCTGTCAAGATTTTATATGAAGATATTACCGTTTCCAACGAAATCTTTACAGTTATCCAAATATCCACTTGCAGATTCTACAAAAAGAGTGTTTCCAAACTGCCATATCAAAAGAAATGATCAAGTCTGTTAGTGGAGTAAACTCATCCCAAATAAGTTTCTTAGAATGCTTTTGTCTAGATTTTATGGGATGATATTTCCTTTTTCACCATAGGCCTGAAAGCGCTCGAAATGTCCACTTCCAGATACTACAGAAAGACTGTTTCAAACCTACTCTATGAAAGGGAATGTTCAGCTCTGTGACTTGAATGCAGATATCACAAAGTAGTTTCTGACAGCCCTTCTGTCTAGATTTTAGATGAATATATTCCCGTTTCCAACGAAATCATCACAGTTATCCAAATATCCACTTACAGATTCTACAAAAACAGTGTTTCCAAACTGCTGTATCCAAAGAAAGGTTCAACTCTGTTAGTTGAGGACACACATCACAAAGAAGTTTCTGAGAATGCTTCTGTCTAGATTTTATATGAAGATATTCCCGTTTCCAATGAAATCTTCACAGTTATGCAAATATCCACTTGAAGATTCTACAAAAAGAGTGTTTCCAAACTGCTGTAGCAAAAGAAATGTTGAACTCTGTTAGTTGAGGACAAACATCACAAAGAAGTTTCTGAGAATGCTTCTGTCTAGATTTTAGATGAAGATATTCCCGTTTCCAACGAAATCATCACAGTTAAACAAATATCCACTTGCAGATTCTACAAAAAGAGTGTTTCCAAACTGCTCTATCCAAAGAAAGGTTCAACTCTGTTAGTTGAGGACACACATCAGAAAGAAGTTTCTGAGAATGCTTCTGTCTAGATTTTAAATGAAGATATTCCCGTTTCCAACGAAATCCTCAGAGCTGTCCCAATATCCACTTACAGATTCTACAAAAAGAGTGTTTCCAAACTGCTGTATCAAAAGAAAGTTTCATCTCTGTTAGTTAAGGACACACATCACAAAGAAGTTTCTGAGAATGCTTCTGTCTAGATTATACATGAAGATATTCCCGTTTCCTATGAAATCTTCACAGCTTTCCAAATATCCACTTGCAGATTCTACAAAAAGAGTGTTTCCAAACTGCTGTATCAAAAGAAAGGTTCAACTCTCTTCGTTGAGGATACACATCCCAAATAAGTTTCTGAGAAATCCTCTGTCTCGTTTTTGTGGGAAGATACTTCCTTTTTCACCGTAGGCCTGAAAGAGCTCGAAATGTCCACTTGCAGATACTGCAGAAAGAGTGTTTCAAACCTGCTCTATGAAACGGAATGTTCAGCTCTGAGGCTTGAATGCAGATATCACAAAGTAGTTTCTGACAGTGCTTCTGTCTAGATTTCAGAAGAAGATATTCCCGTTTCCAATGAAATCGTTAGAACTATCTTGATATCCACATACAGATTCTACAAAAAGAGTGTTTCCAAACTGCTCTAGAAAAAGAAAGGTTCAACTCTGTTAGTTGAGGACACTCATCACAAAGAAGTTTCTGAGAATGCTTCTGTCTAGATTTTATATGAAGATATTCCCGTTTCCAATGAAATCTTCACAGTTATGCAAATATCCACTTGATGATTCTACAAAAAGAGTGTTTCCAAACTGCTGTAGCAAAGGAAATGTTGAACTCTGTTAGTTGAGGACAAACATCACAAAGAAGTTTCTGAGAATGCTTCTGTCTAGATTTTAGATGAAGATATTCCCGTTTCCAACAAAATCATCACAGTTAAACAAATATCCACTTACAGATTCTACAAAAAGAGTGTTTCCAAACTGCTCTATCCAAAGAAAGGTTCAACTCTGTTAGTTGAGGACACACATCAGAAAGAAGTTTCTGAGAATGCTTCTGTCTAGATTTTACATGAAGATATTCCCGTTTCCTATGAAATCTTCACATCTTTCCAAACATCGACTTGCAGATTCTACAAAAAGAGTGTTTCCAAACTGCTCTATCAAAAGAAAGTATCAACTCTGTTAGTTGAGGACACACATGCCAAATAAGTTTCGGAGAATGCTTCTGTGTAGATTTAAAGGGGAGATATTTCGTTTTTCACCATAGGCCCGAATGCGCTCGAAATGTCCACTTCCAGACACTACAGAAAGAGGGTTTCCAACCTGCTCTATGAAAGGGAATGTTCAGCTCCGTGAGTTGAATATAGATATCACAAAGTAGTTTCTGACAGTGCTTCTGTCTAGATTTCAGATGAAGATATTCCCGTTTCCAATGAAATCGTTAGAACTATCTAGATATCCACTTACAGATTCTACAAAAAGAGTGTTTCGAAAGTGCTCTGTCAAAAGAAAGGTTCAACTCTGTTAGTTGAGGACACTCATCACGAAGAAGTTTCTGAGAATGCTTTTGTCAAGATTTTATATGAAGATATTCCCGTTTCCTATGAAATCTTCACAGTTATCCAAATATCCACTTGAAGATTCTACAAAAAGAGTGTTTCCAAACTGCTGTAGCAAAAGAAATGTTGAACTCTGTTAGTTGAGGACAAACATCACAAAGAGGTTTCTGAGAGAGCTTCTGTCAAGATTTTATATGAAGATATTACCGTTTCCAACGAAATCTTTACAGTTATCCAAATATCCACTTGCAGATTCTACAAAAAGAGTGTTTCCAAACTGCCATATCAAAAGAAATGATCAAGTCTGTTAGTGGAGTAAACTCATCCCAAATAAGTTTCTTAGAATGCTTTTGTCTAGATTTTATGGGATGATATTTCCTTTTTCACCATAGGCCTGAAAGCGCTCGAAATGTCCACTTCCAGATACTACAGAAAGACTGTTTCAAACCTACTCTATGAAAGGGAATGTTCAGCTCTGTGACTTGAATGCAGATATCACAAAGTAGTTTCTGACAGCCCTTCTGTCTAGATTTTAGATGAAGATATTCCCGTTTCCAACGAAATCATCACAGTTATCCAAATATCCACTTACAGATTCTACAAAAACAGTGTTTCCAAACTGCTGTATCCAAAGAAAGGTTCAACTCTGTTAGTTGAGGACACACATCACAAAGAAGTTTCTGAGAATGCTTCTGTCTAGATTTTATATGAAGATATTCCCGTTTCCAATGAAATCTTCACAGTTATGCAAATATCCACTTGAAGATTCTACAAAAAGAGTGTTTCCAAACTGCTGTAGCAAAAGAAATGTTGAACTCTGTTAGTTGAGGACAAACATCACAAAGAAGTTTCTGAGAATGCTTCTGTCTAGATTTTAGATGAAGATATTCCCGTTTCCAACGAAATCATCACAGTTAAACAAATATCCACTTGCAGATTCTACAAAAAGAGTGTTTCCAAACTGCTCTATCCAAAGAAAGGTTCAACTCTGTTAGTTGAGGACACACATCAGAAAGAAGTTTCTGAGAATGCTTCTGTCTAGATTTTAAATGAAGATATTCCCGTTTCCAACGAAATCCTCAGAGCTGTCCCAATATCCACTTACAGATTCTACAAAAAGAGTGTTTCCAAACTGCTGTATCAAAAGAAAGTTTCATCTCTGTTAGTTAAGGACACACATAACAAAGAAGTTTCTGAGAATGCTTCTGTCTAGATTATACATGAAGATATTCCCGTTTCCTATGAAATCTTCACAGCTTTCCAAATATCCACTTGCAGATTCTACAAAAAGAGTGTTTCCAAACTGCTGTATCAAAAGAAAGGTTCAACTCTCTTCGTTGAGGATACACATCCCAAATAAGTTTCTGAGAAATCCTCTGTCTCGTTTTTGTGGGAAGATACTTCCTTTTTCACCGTAGGCCTGAAAGAGCTCGAAATGTCCACTTGCAGATACTGCAGAAAGAGTGTTTCAAACCTGCTCTATGAAACGGAATGTTCAGCTCTGAGGCTTGAATGCAGATATCACAAAGTAGTTTCTGACAGTGCTTCTGTCTAGATTTCAGAAGAAGATATTCCCGTTTCCAATGAAATCGTTAGAACTATCTTGATATCCACATACAGATTCTACAAAAAGAGTGTTTCCAAACTGCTCTAGAAAAAGAAAGGTTCAACTCTGTTAGTTGAGGACACTCATCACAAAGAAGTTTCTGAGAATGCTTCTGTCTAGATTTTATATGAAGATATTCCCGTTTCCAATGAAATCTTCACAGTTATGCAAATATCCACTTGATGATTCTACAAAAAGAGTGTTTCCAAACTGCTGTAGCAAAGGAAATGTTGAACTCTGTTAGTTGAGGACAAACATCACAAAGAAGTTTCTGAGAATGCTTCTGTCTAGATTTTAGATGAAGATATTCCCGTTTCCAACAAAATCATCACAGTTAAACAAATATCCACTTACAGATTCTACAAAAAGAGTGTTTCCAAACTGCTCTATCCAAAGAAAGGTTCAACTCTGTTAGTTGAGGACACACATCAGAAAGAAGTTTCTGAGAATGCTTCTGTCTAGATTTTACATGAAGATATTCCCGTTTCCTATGAAATCTTCACATCTTTCCAAATATCCACTTGCAGATTCTACAAAAAGAGTGTTTCCAAACTGCTGTATCAAAAGAAAGGTTCAACTCTCTTAGTTGAGGACACACATCCCAAATAAGTTTCTGAGAAATCCTCTGTCTCGTTTTTATGGGAAGATACTTCCTTTTTCACCGTAGGCCTGAAAGCGCTCGAAATGTCCACTTGCAGATACTGCAGAAAGAGTGTTTCAAACCTGCTCTATGAAACGGAATGTTCAGCTCTGAGGCTTGAATGCAGATATCACAAAGTAGTTTTTGACAGTGCTTCTGTCTAGATTTTAGAAGATATTCAGGTTTCCAATGAAATCGTTAGAACTATCTTGATATCCACATACAGATTCTACAAAAAGAGTTTTTCCAAGCTGCTCTATAAAAAAAAAGGTTCAACTCTGTTAGTTGAGGTCACTCATCACAAAGAAGTTTCTGAGAATGCTTCTGTCTAGATTTTACATGAAGATTTTCCCGTTTCCAATGAAATCTTCACAGTTATCCAAACATCGACTTGCAGATTCTACAAAAAGAGTGTTTCCAAACTGCTCTATCAAAAGAAAGTATCAACTCTGTTAGTTGAGGACACACATGCCAAATAAGTTTCGGAGAATGCTTCTGTGTAGATTTAAAGGGGAGATATTTCGTTTTTCACCATAGGCCCGAATGCGCTCGAAATGTCCACTTCCAGACACTACAGAAAGAGGGTTTCCAACCTGCTCTATGAAAGGGAATGTTCAGCTCCGTGAGTTGAATATAGATATCACAAAGTAGTTTCTGACAGTGCTTCTGTCTAGATTTCAGATGAAGATATTCCCGTTTCCAATGAAATCGTTAGAACTATCTAGATATCCACTTACAGATTCTACAAAAAGAGTGTTTCGAAAGTGCTCTGTCAAAAGAAAGGTTCAACTCTGTTAGTTGAGGACACTCATCACGAAGAAGTTTCTGAGAATGCTTTTGTCAAGATTTTATATGAAGATATTCCCGTTTCCTATGAAATCTTCACAGTTATCCAAATATCCACTTGAAGATTCTACAAAAAGAGTGTTTCCAAACTGCTGTAGCAAAAGAAATGTTGAACTCTGTTAGTTGAGGACAAACATCACAAAGAGGTTTCTGAGAGAGCTTCTGTCAAGATTTTATATGAAGATATTACCGTTTCCAACGAAATCTTTACAGTTATCCAAATATCCACTTGCAGATTCTACAAAAAGAGTGTTTCCAAACTGCCATATCAAAAGAAATGATCAAGTCTGTTAGTGGAGTAAACTCATCCCAAATAAGTTTCTTAGAATGCTTTTGTCTAGATTTTATGGGATGATATTTCCTTTTTCACCATAGGCCTGAAAGCGCTCGAAATGTCCACTTCCAGATACTACAGAAAGACTGTTTCAAACCTACTCTATGAAAGGGAATGTTCAGCTCTGTGACTTGAATGCAGATATCACAAAGTAGTTTCTGACAGCCCTTCTGTCTAGATTTTAGATGAAGATATTCCCGTTTCCAACGAAATCATCACAGTTATCCAAATATCCACTTACAGATTCTACAAAAACAGTGTTTCCAAACTGCTGTATCCAAAGAAAGGTTCAACTCTGTTAGTTGAGGACACACATCACAAAGAAGTTTCTGAGAATGCTTCTGTCTAGATTTTATATGAAGATATTCCCGTTTCCAATGAAATCTTCACAGTTATGCAAGTATCCACTTGAAGATTCTACCAAAAGAGTGTTTCCAAACTGCTGTAGCAAAAGAAATGTTGAACTCTGTTAGTTGAGGACAAACATCACAAAGAAGTTTCTGAGAATGCTTCTGTCTAGATTTTAGATGAAGATATTCCCGTTTCCAACGAAATCATCACAGTTAAACAAATATCCACTTGCAGATTCTACAAAAAGAGTGTTTCCAAACTGCTCTATCCAAAGAAAGGTTCAACTCTGTTAGTTGAGGACACACATCAGAAAGAAGTTTCTGAGAATGCTTCTGTCTAGATTTTAAATGAAGATATTCCCGTTTCCAACGAAATCCTCAGAGCTGTCCCAATATCCACTTACAGATTCTACAAAAAGAGTGTTTCCAAACTGCTGTATCAAAAGAAAGTTTCATCTCTGTTAGTTAAGGACACACATCACAAAGAAGTTTCTGAGAATGCTTCTGTCTAGATTTTACATGAAGATATTCCCGTTTCCTATGAAATCTTCACAGCTTTCCAAATATCCACTTGCAGATTCTACAAAAAGAGTGTTTCCAAACTGCTGTATCAAAAGAAAGGTTCAACTCTCTTCGTTGAGGATACACATCCCAAATAAGTTTCTGAGAAATCCTCTGTCTCGTTTTTATGGGAAGATACTTCCTTTTTCACCGTAGGCCTGAAAGAGCTCGAAATGTCCACTTGCAGATACTGCAGAAAGAGTGTTTCAAACCTGCTCTATGAAACGGAATGTTCAGCTCTGAGGCTTGAATGCAGATATCACAAAGTAGTTTCTGACAGTGCTTCTGTCTAGATTTCAGAAGAAGATATTCCCGTTTCCAATGAAATCGTTAGAACTATCTTGATATCCACATACAGATTCTACAAAAAGAGTGTTTCCAAACTGCTCTAGAAAAAGAAAGGTTCAACTCTGTTAGTTGAGGACACTCATCACAAAGAAGTTTCTGAGAATGCTTCTGTCTAGATTTTATATGAAGATATTCCCGTTTCCAACGAAATCTTCACAGTTATCCAAACATCGACTTGCAGATTCTACAAAAAGAGTGTTTCCAAACTGCTCTATCAAAAGAAAGTTTCAACTCTGTCAGTTGAGGACACACATCCCAAATAAGTTTCTGAGAACGCTTCTGTGTAGATTTAAAGGGGAGATATTTCGTTTTTCACCATAGGCCCGAATGCGCTCGAAATGTCCACTTCCAGACACTACAGAAAGAGGGTTTCCAACCTGCTCTATGAAAGGGAATGTTCACCTCTGTGACTTGAATGCAGATATCACAAAGTAGTTTCTGACAGTGCTTCTGTCTAGAATTTAGATGAAGATATTCCCGTTTCCAACGAAATCCTTAGGACTATCTAGATATCCAATTACAGATTCCACAAAAAGAGTGTTTCCAAACTGCTCTATAAAAAGAAAGGTTCAACTCTGTAAGTTGAGGACACTCATCACAAAGAAGTTTCTGAGAATGCTTTTGTAAAGGTTTTATATGAAGATATTCCCGTTTCCTATGAAATCTTCACAGTTATCCAAATATCCACTTGAAGATTCTACCAAAAGAGTGTTTCCAAACTGCTGTAGCAAAAGAAATGTTGAACTCTGTTAGTTGAGGACAAACATCACAAAGAAGTTTCTGAGAATGCTTCTGTCAAGATTTTATATGAAGATATTACCGTTTCCAACGAAATCTTTACAGTTATCCAAATATCCACTTGCAGATTCTACAAAAAGAGTGTTTCCAAACTGCTATATCAAAAGAAATGATCAAGTCTGTTAGTGGAGTAAACTCATCCCAAATATGTTTCTTAGAATGCTTTTGTCTAGATTTTATGGGATGATATTTCCTTTTTCACCATAGGCCTGAAAGCGCTCGAAAAGTCCACTTCCAGATACTACAAAAAGACTGTTTCAAACCTACTCTATGAAAGGGAATGTTCAGCTCTGTGACTTGAATGCAGATATCACAAAGTAGTTTCTGACAGCCCTTCTGTCTAGATTTTAGATGAAGATATTCCCGTTTCCAACGAAATCATCACAGTTATCCAAATATCCACTTATAGATTCTACAAAAACAGTGTTTCCACACTGCTGTATCCAAAGAAAGGTTCAACTCTGTTAGTTGAGGACACACATCACAAAGAAGTTTCTGAGAATGCTTCTGTCTAGATTTTATATGAAGATATTCCCGTTTCCAATGAAATCTTCACAGTTATGCAAATATCCACTTGAAGATTCTACAAAAAGAGTGTTTCCAAACTGCTGTAGCAAAAGAAATGTTGAACTCTGTTAGTTGAGGACAAACATCACAAAGAAGTTTCTGAGAATGCTTCTGTCTAGATTTTAGATGGAGATATTCCCGTTTCCAACGAAATCATCACAGTTAAACAAATATCCACTTGCAGATTCGACAAAAAGAGTGTTTCCAAACTGCTCTATCCAAAGAAAGGCTCAACTCTGTTAGTTGAGGACACACATCACAAAGAAGTTTCTGAGAATGCTTCTGTCTAGATTTTAAATGAAGATATTCCCATTTCCAACGAAATCCTCAGAGCTGTCCCAATATCCACTTACAGATTCTACAAAAAGAGTGTTTCCAAACTGCTGTATCAAAAGAAATGTTCAACTCTGTTTGTGGAGGACACACATCACAAAGAAGTTTCTGAGAATGCTTCTGTCTAGATTTTACATGAAGATATTCCCGTTTCCTATGAAATCTTCACAGCTTTCCAAATATCCACTTGCAGATTCTACAAAAAGAGTGTTTCCAAACTGCTGTATCCAAAGAAAGGTTCATCTCTGTTAGTTGAGGACACACATCACAAAGAAGTTTCTGAGAATGCTTCTGTCTAGATTTTAAACGAAGATATTGCCGTTTCCAACGAAATCGTTAGGACTATCTAGATATCCAATTACACATTCCACAAAAAGAGTGTTTCCAAACTGCTCTATCAAAAGAAAGGTGCAACTCTGTTAGTTGAGGACACTCATCACAAAGACGTTTCTGAGAATGCTTCTGTCTAGATTTTATATGAAGATATTCCCGTTTCCAACGAAATCTTCATGGTTATCCAAACATCGACTTCCAGATTATACAAAAAGATTGTTTCCAAACTGCTCTACCAAAAGAAAGGTATAATTCTGTTAGTTGAGGACACACATCCCAAATAAGTTTCTGAGGATGCTTCTGTCTAGATTTTATGGGAAGATATTTCGTTTTTTACCATAGGCCCGAAAGCGCTCGAAATGTCCACTTCCAGACACTACAGAAAGAGGGTTTCAAACCTGCTATATGAAAGGGAATGTTCAGCTCTGTGACTTAAATGCAGATATCACAAAGTAGTTTCTGAAAGTGCTTCTGTCTAGATTTCAGATGAAGATATTCCCGTTTCCAATGAAATCATTAGAACTATCTAGATATCCACTTACAGATTCTACAAACAGAGTGTTTCCAAAGTGCTCTGTCAAAAGAAAGGTTCAACTCTGTTAGTTGAGGACACTCCTCACAAAGAAGTTTCTGAGAATGCTTCTGTCTAGATTTTATATGAAGATATTCCCGTTTCCAACGAAATCTTCACAGTTATCCAAATATCCACTTGAAGATTCTACAAAAAGAGTGTTTCCAAACTGCTGTAGCAAGAGTAATTTTGCGCTCTGTTAGTTGAGGACACACATCACAAAGAAGTTTCTGAGAATGCTTCTGTCTAGGTTTTATACGAAGATATTACCGTTTCCAACGAAATCTTCACAGTTATCCAAATATCCACTTGCAGAATCTACAAAAAGAGTGTTTCCAAACTGCTATATCAAAAGAAAGGATCAACTCTGTTAGTTGAGGAAACACATCCCAAATAAGTTTCTGAGAATGCTTCTGTCTAGATTTTATGGGATGATATTTCCTTTTTCACCATAGGCCTGAAATCGCTCGAAATGTCCACTTCCAGATACTACAGAAAGACTGTTTCAAACCTACTCTATGAATGGAAATGTTCAGCTCTGTGACTTGAATGCAGATATCGCAAAGTAGTTTCAGACAGTGCTTCTGTCTAGATTTTAGATGAAGGTATTCCCGTTTCCAACGAAATCATCACAGTTATCCAAATATCCACTTACATATTCTACAAAAAGAGTGTTTCCAAACTGCTCTATCCAAAGAAAGGTTCAACTCTGTTAGTTGAGGACACACATCACAAAGAAGTTTCTGAGAATGCTTCTGTCTAGATTTTAAATGAAGATATTCCCATTTCCAATGAAATCCTCATAGCAAACCCATTATAAACTTACAGATTCTACAAAAAGAGTGATTCCAAATTGCTGTATCAAAAGAAAGGTTGAACTCTGTTAGTTCAGGACACACATCACAAAGAAGTTTCTGAGAATGCTTCTGTCTAGATTTTACATGAAGACATTCCCGTTTCCTACGAAATCTTCACAACTTTCCAAATATCCTCTTGCAGATTCTACAAAAAGAGTGTTTCCAAACTGCTGTATCAAAAGAAAGGTTCAGCTCTCTTAGTTGACGACACACATCCCAAATAAGATTCTGAGAAAGCCTCTGTCTCGTTTTTATGGGAAGATACTTCCTTTTTCACCGTAGGCCTGAAAGCGCTCGAAATGTCCACTTCCAGATACTGCAGAGAGAGTTTTTCAAACCTGCTCTATGAAACGGAATGTTCAGCTCTGAGGCTTGAATGCAGATATCACAAAGTAGTTTCTGACAGTGCTTCTGTCTAGATTTTAGAAGAAGATATTCCCGTTTCCAATGAAATCGTTAGAACTATCTTGATATCCACATACAGATTCTACAAAAAGAGTTTTTCCAAACTGCTCTATAAAAAAAAAGGTTCAACTCTGTTAGTTGAGGTCACTCATCACAAAGAAGTTTCTGAGAATGCTTCTGTCTAGATTTTATATGAAGATTTTCCCGTTTCCAATGAAATCTTCACAGTTATCCAAACATCGACTTGCAGATTCTACAAAAAGAGTGTTTCCAAACTGCTCTATCAAAAGAAAGTATCAACTCTGTTAGTTGAGGACACACATGCCAAATAAGTTTCGGAGAATGCTTCTGTGTAGATTTAATGGGGAGATATTTCGTTTTTCACCATAGGCCCGAATGCGCTCGAAATGTCCACTTCCAGACACTACAGAAAGAGGGTTTCCAACCTGCTCTATGAAAGGGAATGTTCAGCTCCGTAAGTTGAATATAGATATCACAAAGTAGTTTCTGACAGTGCTTCTGTCTAGATTTCAGATGAAGATATTCCCGTTTCCCATGAAATCGTTAGAACTATCTAGATATCCACTTACAGATTCTACAAAAAGAGTGTTTCGAAAGTGCTCTGTCAAAAGAAAGGTTCAACTCTGTTAGTTGAGGACACTCATCACGAAGAAGTTTCTGAGAATGCTTTTGTCAAGATTTTATATGAAGATATTCCCGTTTCCTATGAAATCTTCACAGTTATCCAAATATCCACTTGAAGATTCTACAAAAAGAGTGTTTCCAAACTGCTGTAGCAAAAGAAATGTTGAACTCTGTTAGTTGAGGACAAACATCACAAAGAGGTTTCTGAGAGAGCTTCTGTCAAGATTTTATATGAAGATATTACCGTTTCCAACGAAATCTTTACAGTTATCCAAATATCCACTTGCAGATTCTACAAAAAGAGTGTTTCCAAACTGCCATATCAAAAGAAATGATCAAGTCTGTTAGTGGAGTAAACTCATCCCAAATAAGTTTCTTAGAATGCTTTTGTCTAGATTTTATGGGATGATATTTCCTTTTTCACCATAGGCCTGAAAGCGCTCGAAATGTCCACTTCCAGATACTACAGAAAGACTGTTTCAAACCTACTCTATGAAAGGGAATGTTCAGCTCTGTGACTTGAATGCAGATATCACAAAGTAGTTTCTGACAGTCCTTCTGTCTAGATTTTAGATGAATATATTCCCGTTTCCAACGAAATCATGACAGTTATCCAAATATCCACTTACAGATTCTACAAAAACAGTGTTTCCAAACTGCTGTATCCAAAGAAAGGTTCAACTCTGTTAGTTGAGGACACACATCACAAAGAAGTTTCTGAGAATGCTTCTGTCTAGATTTTATATGAAGATATTCCCGTTTCCAATGAAATCTTCACAGTTATGCAAATATCCACTTGAAGATTCTACAAAAAGAGTGTTTCCAAACTGCTGTAGCAAAAGAAATGTTGAACTCTGTTAGTTGAGGACAAACATCACAAAGAAGTTTCTGAGAATGCTTCTGTCTAGATTTTAGATGAAGATATTCCCGTTTCCAACGAAATCATCACAGTTAAACAAATATCCACTTGCAGATTCTACAAAAAGAGTGTTTCCAAACTGCTCTATCCAAAGAAAGGTTCAACTCTGTTAGTTGAGGACACACATCAGAAAGAAGTTTCTGAGAATGCTTCTGTCTAGATTTTAAATGAAGATATTCCCGTTTCCAACGAAATCCTCAGAGCTGTCCCAATATCCACTTACAGATTCTACAAAAAGAGTGTTTCCAAACTGCTGTATCAAAAGAAAGTTTCATCTCTGTTAGTTAAGGACACACATCACAAAGAAGTTTCTGAGAATGCTTCTGTCTAGATTTTACATGAAGATATTCCCGTTTCCTATGAAATCTTCACAGCTTTCCAAATATCCACTTGCAGATTCTACAAAAAGAGTGTTTCCAAACTGCTGTATCAAAAGAAAGGTTCAACTCTCTTCGTTGAGGATACACATCCCAAATAAGTTTCTGAGAAATCCTCTGTCTCGTTTTTATGGGAAGATACTTCCTTTTTCACCGTAGGCCTGAAAGAGCTCGAAATGTCCACTTGCAGATACTGCAGAAAGAGTGTTTCAAACCTGCTCTATGAAACGGAATGTTCAGCTCTGAGGCTTGAATGCAGATATCACAAAGTAGTTTCTGACAGTGCTTCTGTCTAGATTTCAGAAGAAGATATTCCCGTTTCCAATGAAATCGTTAGAACTATCTTGATATCCACATACAGATTCTACAAAAAGAGTGTTTCCAAACTGCTCTAGAAAAAGAAAGGTTCAACTCTGTTAGTTGAGGACACTCATCACAAAGAAGTTTCTGAGAATGCTTCTGTCTAGATTTTATATGAAGATATTCCCGTTTCCAACGAAATCTTCACAGTTATCCAAACATCGACTTGCAGATTCTACAAAAAGAGTGTTTCCAAACTGCTCTATCAAAAGAAAGTTTCAACTCTGTTAGTTGAGGACACACATCCCAAATAAGTTTCTGAGAACGCTTCTGTGTAGATTTAAAGGGGAGATATTTCGTTTTTCACCATAGGCCCGAATGCGCTCGAAATGTCCACTTCCAGACACTACAGAAAGAGGGTTTCCAACCTGCTCTATGAAAGGGAATGTTCACCTCTGTGACTTGAATGCAGATATCACAAAGTAGTTTCTGACAGTGCTTCTGTCTAGAATTTAGATGAAGATATTCCCGTTTCCAACGAAATCCTTAGGACTATCTAGATATCCAATTACAGATTCCACAAAAAGAGTGTTTCCAAACTGCTCTATAAAAAGAAAGGTTCAACTCTGTAAGTTGAGGACACTCATCACAAAGAAGTTTCTGAGAATGCTTTTGTAAAGGTTTTATATGAAGATATTCCCGTTTCCTATGAAATCTTCACAGTTATCCAAATATCCACTTGAAGATTCTACCAAAAGAGTGTTTCCAAACTGCTGTAGCAAAAGAAATGTTGAACTCTGTTAGTTGAGGACAAACATCACAAAGAAGTTTCTGAGAATGCTTCTGTCAAGATTTTATATGAAGATATTACCGTTTCCAACGAAATCTTTACAGTTATCCAAATATCCACTTGCAGATTCTACAAAAAGAGTGTTTCCAAACTGCTATATCAAAAGAAATGATCAAGTCTGTTAGTGGAGTAAACTCATCCCAAATATGTTTCTTAGAATGCTTTTGTCTAGATTTTATGGGATGATATTTCCTTTTTCACCATAGGCCTGAAAGCGCTCGAAAAGTCCACTTCCAGATACTACAAAAAGACTGTTTCAAACCTACTCTATGAAAGGGAATGTTCAGCTCTGTGACTTGAATGCAGATATCACAAAGTAGTTTCTGACAGCCCTTCTGTCTAGATTTTAGATGAAGATATTCCCGTTTCCAACGAAATCATCACAGTTATCCAAATATCCACTTATACATTCTACAAAAACAGTGTTTCCACACTGCTGTATCCAAAGAAAGGTTCAACTCTGTTAGTTGAGGACACACATCACAAAGAAGTTTCTGAGAATGCTTCTGTCTAGATTTGATATGAAGATATTCCCGTTTCCAATGAAATCTTCACAGTTATGCAAATATCCACTTGAAGATTCTACAAAAAGAGTGTTTCCAAACTGCTGTAGCAAAAGAAATGTTGAACTCTGTTAGTTGAGGACACACATCAGAAAGAAGTTTCTGAGAATGCTTCTGTCTAGATTTTACATGAAGATATTCCCGTTTCCTATGAAATCTTCACATCTTTCCAAATATCCACTTGCAGATTCTACAAAAAGAGTGTTTCCAAACTGCTGTATCAAAAGAAAGGTTCAACTCTCTTAGTTGAGGACACACATCCCAAATAAGTTTCTGAGAAATCCTCTGTCTCGTTTTTATGGGAAGATACTTCCTTTTTCACCGTAGGCCTGAAAGCGCTCGAAATGTCCACTTGCAGATACTGCAGAAAGAGTGTTTCAAACCTGCTCTATGAAACGGAATGTTCAGCTCTGAGGCTTGAATGCAGATATCACAAAGTAGTTTTTGACAGTGCTTCTGTCTAGATTTTAGAAGATATTCAGGTTTCCAATGAAATCGTTAGAACTATCTTGATATCCACATACAGATTCTACAAAAAGAGTTTTTCCAAGCTGCTCTATAAAAAAAAAGGTTCAACTCTGTTAGTTGAGGTCACTCATCACAAAGAAGTTTCTGAGAATGCTTCTGTCTAGATTTTACATGAAGATTTTCCCGTTTCCAATGAAATCTTCACAGTTATCCAAACATCGACTTGCAGATTCTACAAAAAGAGTGTTTCCAAACTGCTCTATCAAAAGAAAGTATCAACTCTGTTAGTTGAGGACACACATGCCAAATAAGTTTCGGAGAATGCTTCTGTGTAGATTTAAAGGGGAGATATTTCGTTTTTCACCATAGGCCCGAATGCGCTCGAAATGTCCACTTCCAGACACTACAGAAAGAGGGTTTCCAACCTGCTCTATGAAAGGGAATGTTCAGCTCCGTGAGTTGAATATAGATATCACAAAGTAGTTTCTGACAGTGCTTCTGTCTAGATTTCAGATGAAGATATTCCCGTTTCCAATGAAATCGTTAGAACTATCTAGATATCCACTTACAGATTCTACAAAAAGAGTGTTTCGAAAGTGCTCTGTCAAAAGAAAGGTTCAACTCTGTTAGTTGAGGACACTCATCACGAAGAAGTTTCTGAGAATGCTTTTGTCAAGATTTTATATGAAGATATTCCCGTTTCCTATGAAATCTTCACAGTTATCCAAATATCCACTTGAAGATTCTACAAAAAGAGTGTTTCCAAACTGCTGTAGCAAAAGAAATGTTGAACTCTGTTAGTTGAGGACAAACATCACAAAGAGGTTTCTGAGAGAGCTTCTGTCAAGATTTTATATGAAGATATTACCGTTTCCAACGAAATCTTTACAGTTATCCAAATATCCACTTGCAGATTCTACAAAAAGAGTGTTTCCAAACTGCCATATCAAAAGAAATGATCAAGTCTGTTAGTGGAGTAAACTCATCCCAAATAAGTTTCTTAGAATGCTTTTGTCTAGATTTTATGGGATGATATTTCCTTTTTCACCATAGGCCTGAAAGCGCTCGAAATGTCCACTTCCAGATACTACAGAAAGACTGTTTCAAACCTACTCTATGAAAGGGAATGTTCAGCTCTGTGACTTGAATGCAGATATCACAAAGTAGTTTCTGACAGCCCTTCTGTCTAGATTTTAGATGAATATATTCCCGTTTCCAACGAAATCATCACAGTTATCCAAATATCCACTTACAGATTCTACAAAAACAGTGTTTCCAAACTGCTGTATCCAAAGAAAGGTTCAACTCTGTTAGTTGAGGACACACATCACAAAGAAGTTTCTGAGAATGCTTCTGTCTAGATTTTATATGAAGATATTCCCGTTTCCAATGAAATCTTCACAGTTATGCAAATATCCACTTGAAGATTCTACCAAAAGAGTGTTTCCAAACTGCTGTAGCAAAAGAAATGTTGAACTCTGTTAGTTGAGGACAAACATCACAAAGAAGTTTCTGAGAATGCTTCTGTCTAGATTTTAGATGAAGATATTCCCGTTTCCAACGAAATCATCACAGTTAAACAAATATCCACTTGCAGATTCTACAAAAAGAGTGTTTCCAAACTGCTCTATCCAAAGAAAGGTTCAACTCTGTTAGTTGAGGACACACATCAGAAAGAAGTTTCTGAGAATGCTTCTGTCTAGATTTTAAATGAAGATATTCCCGTTTCCAACGAAATCCTCAGAGCTGTCCCAATATCCACTTACAGATTCTACAAAAAGAGTGTTTCCAAACTGCTGTATCAAAAGAAAGTTTCATCTCTGTTAGTTAAGGACACACATCACAAAGAAGTTTCTGAGAATGCTTCTGTCTAGATTATACATGAAGATATTCCCGTTTCCTATGAAATCTTCACAGCTTTCCAAATATCCACTTGCAGATTCTACAAAAAGAGTGTTTCCAAACTGCTGTATCAAAAGAAAGGTTCAACTCTCTTCGTTGAGGATACACATCCCAAATAAGTTTCTGAGAAATCCTCTGTCTCGTTTTTGTGGGAAGATACTTCCTTTTTCACCGTAGGCCTGAAAGAGCTCGAAATGTCCACTTGCAGATACTGCAGAAAGAGTGTTTCAAACCTGCTCTATGAAACGGAATGTTCAGCTCTGAGGCTTGAATGCAGATATCACAAAGTAGTTTCTGACAGTGCTTCTGTCTAGATTTCAGAAGAAGATATTCCCGTTTCCAATGAAATCGTTAGAACTATCTTGATATCCACATACAGATTCTACAAAAAGAGTGTTTCCAAACTGCTCTAGAAAAAGAAAGGTTCAACTCTGTTAGTTGAGGACACTCATCACAAAGAAGTTTCTGAGAATGCTTCTGTCTAGATTTTATATGAAGATATTCCCGTTTCCAATGAAATCTTCACAGTTATGCAAATATCCACTTGATGATTCTACAAAAAGAGTGTTTCCAAACTGCTGTAGCAAAGGAAATGTTGAACTCTGTTAGTTGAGGACAAACATCACAAAGAAGTTTCTGAGAATGCTTCTGTCTAGATTTTAGATGAAGATATTCCCGTTTCCAACAAAATCATCACAGTTAAACAAATATCCACTTACAGATTCTACAAAAAGAGTGTTTCCAAACTGCTCTATCCAAAGAAAGGTTCAACTCTGTTAGTTGAGGACACACATCAGAAAGAAGTTTCTGAGAATGCTTCTGTCTAGATTTTACATGAAGATATTCCCGTTTCCTATGAAATCTTCACATCTTTCCAAATATCCACTTGCAGATTCTACAAAAAGAGTGTTTCCAAACTGCTGTATCAAAAGAAAGGTTCAACTCTCTTAGTTGAGGACACACATCCCAAATAAGTTTCTGAGAAATCCTCTGTCTCGTTTTTATGGGAAGATACTTCCTTTTTCACCGTAGGCCTGAAAGCGCTCGAAATGTCCACTTGCAGATACTGCAGAAAGAGTGTTTCAAACCTGCTCTATGAAACGGAATGTTCAGCTCTGAGGCTTGAATGCAGATATCACAAAGTAGTTTTTGACAGTGCTTCTGTCTAGATTTTAGAAGATATTCAGGTTTCCAATGAAATCGTTAGAACTATCTTGATATCCACATACAGATTCTACAAAAAGAGTTTTTCCAAGCTGCTCTATAAAAAAAAAGGTTCAACTCTGTTAGTTGAGGTCACTCATCACAAAGAAGTTTCTGAGAATGCTTCTGTCTAGATTTTACATGAAGATTTTCCCGTTTCCAATGAAATCTTCACAGTTATCCAAACATCGACTTGCAGATTCTACAAAAAGAGTGTTTCCAAACTGCTCTATCAAAAGAAAGTATCAACTCTGTTAGTTGAGGACACACATGCCAAATAAGTTTCGGAGAATGCTTCTGTGTAGATTTAAAGGGGAGATATTTCGTTTTTCACCATAGGCCCGAATGCGCTCGAAATGTCCACTTCCAGACACTACAGAAAGAGGGTTTCCAACCTGCTCTATGAAAGGGAATGTTCAGCTCCGTGAGTTGAATATAGATATCACAAAGTAGTTTCTGACAGTGCTTCTGTCTAGATTTCAGATGAAGATATTCCCGTTTCCAATGAAATCGTTAGAACTATCTAGATATCCACTTACAGATTCTACAAAAAGAGTGTTTCGAAAGTGCTCTGTCAAAAGAAAGGTTCAACTCTGTTAGTTGAGGACACTCATCACGAAGAAGTTTCTGAGAATGCTTTTGTCAAGATTTTATATGAAGATATTCCCGTTTCCTATGAAATCTTCACAGTTATCCAAATATCCACTTGAAGATTCTACAAAAAGAGTGTTTCCAAACTGCTGTAGCAAAAGAAATGTTGAACTCTGTTAGTTGAGGACAAACATCACAAAGAGGTTTCTGAGAGAGCTTCTGTCAAGATTTTATATGAAGATATTACCGTTTCCAACGAAATCTTTACAGTTATCCAAATATCCACTTGCAGATTCTACAAAAAGAGTGTTTCCAAACTGCCATATCAAAAGAAATGATCAAGTCTGTTAGTGGAGTAAACTCATCCCAAATAAGTTTCTTAGAATGCTTTTGTCTAGATTTTATGGGATGATATTTCCTTTTTCACCATAGGCCTGAAAGCGCTCGAAATGTCCACTTCCAGATACTACAGAAAGACTGTTTCAAACCTACTCTATGAAAGGGAATGTTCAGCTCTGTGACTTGAATGCAGATATCACAAAGTAGTTTCTGACAGCCCTTCTGTCTAGATTTTAGATGAAGATATTCCCGTTTCCAACGAAATCATCACAGTTATCCAAATATCCACTTACAGATTCTACAAAAACAGTGTTTCCAAACTGCTGTATCCAAAGAAAGGTTCAACTCTGTTAGTTGAGGACACACATCACAAAGAAGTTTCTGAGAATGCTTCTGTCTAGATTTTATATGAAGATATTCCCGTTTCCAATGAAATCTTCACAGTTATGCAAATATCCACTTGAAGATTCTACAAAAAGAGTGTTTCCAAACTGCTGTAGCAAAAGAAATGTTGAACTCTGTTAGTTGAGGACAAACATCACAAAGAAGTTTCTGAGAATGCTTCTGTCTAGATTTTAGATGAAGATATTCCCGTTTCCAACGAAATCATCACAGTTAAACAAATATCCACTTGCAGATTCTACAAAAAGAGTGTTTCCAAACTGCTCTATCCAAAGAAAGGTTCAACTCTGTTAGTTGAGGACACACATCACAAAGAAGTTTCTGAGAATGCTTCTGTCTAGATTTTAAATGAAGATATTCCCATTTCCAACGAAATCCTCAGAGCTGTCCCAATATCCACTTACAGATTCTACAAAAAGAGTGTTTCCAAACTGCTGTATCAAAAGAAATGTTCAACTCTGTTTGTGGAGGACACACATCACAAAGAAGTTTCTGAGAATGCTTCTGTCTAGATTTTACATGAAGATATTCCCGTTTCCTATGAAATCTTCACAGCTTTCCAAATATCCACTTGCAGATTCTACAAAAAGAGTGTTTCCAAACTGCTGTATCCAAAGAAAGGTTCATCTCTGTTAGTTGAGGACACACATCACAAAGAAGTTTCTGAGAATGCTTCTGTCTAGATTTTAAACGAAGATATTGCCGTTTCCAACGAAATCGTTAGGACTATCTAGATATCCAATTACACATTCCACAAAAAGAGTGTTTCCAAACTGCTCTATCAAAAGAAAGGTGCAACTCTGTTAGTTGAGGACACTCATCACAAAGACGTTTCTGAGAATGCTTCTGTCTAGATTTTATATGAAGATATTCCCGTTTCCAACGAAATCTTCATGGTTATCCAAACATCGACTTCCAGATTATACAAAAAGATTGTTTCCAAACTGCTCTACCAAAAGAAAGGTATAATTCTGTTAGTTGAGGACACACATCCCAAATAAGTTTCTGAGGATGCTTCTGTCTAGATTTTATGGGAAGATATTTCGTTTTTTACCATAGGCCCGAAAGCGCTCGAAATGTCCACTTCCAGACACTACAGAAAGAGGGTTTCAAACCTGCTATATGAAAGGGAATGTTCAGCTCTGTGACTTAAATGCAGATATCACAAAGTAGTTTCTGAAAGTGCTTCTGTCTAGATTTCAGATGAAGATATTCCCGTTTCCAATGAAATCATTAGAACTATCTAGATATCCACTTACAGATTCTACAAACAGAGTGTTTCCAAAGTGCTCTGTCAAAAGAAAGGTTCAACTCTGTTAGTTGAGGACACTCCTCACAAAGAAGTTTCTGAGAATGCTTCTGTCTAGATTTTATATGAAGATATTCCCGTTTCCAACGAAATCTTCACAGTTATCCAAATATCCACTTGAAGATTCTACAAAAAGAGTGTTTCCAAACTGCTGTAGCAAGAGTAATTTTGCGCTCTGTTAGTTGAGGACACACATCACAAAGAAGTTTCTGAGAATGCTTCTGTCTAGGTTTTATACGAAGATATTACCGTTTCCAACGAAATCTTCACAGTTATCCAAATATCCACTTGCAGAATCTACAAAAAGAGTGTTTCCAAACTGCTATATCAAAAGAAAGGATCAACTCTGTTAGTTGAGGAAACACATCCCAAATAAGTTTCTGAGAATGCTTCTGTCTAGATTTTATGGGATGATATTTCCTTTTTCACCATAGGCCTGAAATCGCTCGAAATGTCCACTTCCAGATACTACAGAAAGACTGTTTCAAACCTACTCTATGAATGGAAATGTTCAGCTCTGTGACTTGAATGCAGATATCGCAAAGTAGTTTCAGACAGTGCTTCTGTCTAGATTTTAGATGAAGGTATTCCCGTTTCCAACGAAATCATCACAGTTATCCAAATATCCACTTACATATTCTACAAAAAGAGTGTTTCCAAACTGCTCTATCCAAAGAAAGGTTCAACTCTGTTAGTTGAGGACACACATCACAAAGAAGTTTCTGAGAATGCTTCTGTCTAGATTTTAAATGAAGATATTCCCATTTCCAATGAAATCCTCATAGCAAACCCATTATAAACTTACAGATTCTACAAAAAGAGTGATTCCAAATTGCTGTATCAAAAGAAAGGTTGAACTCTGTTAGTTCAGGACACACATCACAAAGAAGTTTCTGAGAATGCTTCTGTCTAGATTTTACATGAAGACATTCCCGTTTCCTACGAAATCTTCACAACTTTCCAAATATCCTCTTGCAGATTCTACAAAAAGAGTGTTTCCAAACTGCTGTATCAAAAGAAAGGTTCAGCTCTCTTAGTTGACGACACACATCCCAAATAAGATTCTGAGAAAGCCTCTGTCTCGTTTTTATGGGAAGATACTTCCTTTTTCACCGTAGGCCTGAAAGCGCTCGAAATGTCCACTTCCAGATACTGCAGAGAGAGTTTTTCAAACCTGTTCTATGAAACGGAATGTTCAGCTCTGAGGCTTGAATGCAGATATCACAAAGTAGTTTCTGACAGTGCTTCTGTCTAGATTTTAGAAGAAGATATTCCCGTTTCCAATGAAATCGTTAGAACTATCTTGATATCCACATACAGATTCTACAAAAAGAGTTTTTCCAAACTGCTCTATAAAAAAAAGGTTCAACTCTGTTAGTTAAGGTCACTCATCACAAAGAAGTTTCTGAGAATGCTTCTGTCTAGATTTTATATGAAGATTTTCCCGTTTCCAATGAAATCTTCACAGTTATCCAAACATCGACTTGCAGATTCTACAAAAAGAGTGTTTCCAAACTGCTCTATCAAAAGAAAGTATCAACTCTGTTAGTTGAGGACACACATGCCAAATAAGTTTCGGAGAATGCTTCTGTGTAGATTTAATGGGGAGATATTTCGTTTTTCACCATAGGCCCGAATGCGCTCGAAATGTCCACTTCCAGACACTACAGAAAGAGGGTTTCCAACCTGCTCTATGAAAGGGAATGTTCAGCTCCGTGAGTTGAATATAGATATCACAAAGTAGTTTCTGACAGTGCTTCTGTCTAGATTTCAGATGAAGATATTCCCGTTTCCCATGAAATCGTTAGAACTATCTAGATATCCACTTACAGATTCTACAAAAAGAGTGTTTCGAAAGTGCTCTGTCAAAAGAAAGGTTCAACTCTGTTAGTTGAGGACACTCATCACGAAGAAGTTTCTGAGAATGCTTTTGTCAAGATTTTATATGAAGATATTCCCGTTTCCTATGAAATCTTCACAGTTATCCAAATATCCACTTGAAGATTCTACCAAAAGAGTGTTTCCAAACTGCTGTAGCAAAAGAAATGTTGAACTCTGTTAGTTGAGGACAAACATCACAAAGAGGTTTCTGAGAGAGCTTCTGTCAAGATTTTATATGAAGATATTACCGTTTCCAACGAAATCTTTACAGTTATCCAAATATCCACTTGCAGATTCTACAAAAAGAGTGTTTCCAAACTGCCATATCAAAAGAAATGATCAAGTCTGTTAGTGGAGTAAACTCATCCCAAATAAGTTTCTTAGAATGCTTTTGTCTAGATTTTATGGGATGATATTTCCTTTTTCACCATAGGCCTGAAAGCGCTCGAAATGTCCACTTCCAGATACTACAGAAAGACTGTTTCAAACCTACTCTATGAAAGGGAATGTTCAGCTCTGTGACTTGAATGCAGATATCACAAAGTAGTTTCTGACAGTCCTTCTGTCTAGATTTTAGATGAATATATTCCCGTTTCCAACGAAATCATGACAGTTATCCAAATATCCACTTACAGATTCTACAAAAACAGTGTTTCCAAACTGCTGTATCCAAAGAAAGGTTCAACTCTGTTAGTTGAGGACACACATCACAAAGAAGTTTCTGAGAATGCTTCTGTCTAGATTTTATATGAAGATATTCCCGTTTCCAATGAAATCTTCACAGTTATGCAAATATCCACTTGAAGATTCTACAAAAAGAGTGTTTCCAAACTGCTGTAGCAAAAGAAATGTTGAACTCTGTTAGTTGAGGACAAACATCACAAAGAAGTTTCTGAGAATGCTTCTGTCTAGATTTTAGATGAAGATATTCCCGTTTCCAACGAAATCATCACAGTTAAACAAATATCCACTTGCAGATTCTACAAAAAGAGTGTTTCCAAACTGCTCTATCCAAAGAAAGGTTCAACTCTGTTAGTTGAGGACACACATCAGAAAGAAGTTTCTGAGAATGCTTCTGTCTAGATTTTAAATGAAGATATTCCCGTTTCCAACGAAATCCTCAGAGCTGTCCCAATATCCACTTACAGATTCTACAAAAAGAGTGTTTCCAAACTGCTGTATCAAAAGAAAGTTTCATCTCTGTTAGTTAAGGACACACATCACAAAGAAGTTTCTGAGAATGCTTCTGTCTAGATTTTACATGAAGATATTCCCGTTTCCTATGAAATCTTCACAGCTTTCCAAATATCCACTTGCAGATTCTACAAAAAGAGTGTTTCCAAACTGCTGTATCAAAAGAAAGGTTCAACTCTCTTCGTTGAGGATACACATCCCAAATAAGTTTCTGAGAAATCCTCTGTCTCGTTTTTATGGGAAGATACTTCCTTTTTCACCGTAGGCCTGAAAGAGCTCGAAATGTCCACTTGCAGATACTGCAGAAAGAGTGTTTCAAACCTGCTCTATGAAACGGAATGTTCAGCTCTGAGGCTTGAATGCAGATATCACAAAGTAGTTTCTGACAGTGCTTCTGTCTAGATTTCAGAAGAAGATATTCCCGTTTCCAATGAAATCGTTAGAACTATCTTGATATCCACATACAGATTCTACAAAAAGAGTGTTTCCAAACTGCTCTAGAAAAAGAAAGGTTCAACTCTGTTAGTTGAGGACACTCATCACAAAGAAGTTTCTGAGAATGCTTCTGTCTAGATTTTATATGAAGATATTCCCGTTTCCAACGAAATCTTCACAGTTATCCAAACATCGACTTGCAGATTCTACAAAAAGAGTGTTTCCAAACTGCTCTATCAAAAGAAAGTTTCAACTCTGTTAGTTGAGGACACACATCCCAAATAAGTTTCTGAGAACGCTTCTGTGTAGATTTAAAGGGGAGATATTTCGTTTCTCACCATAGGCCCGAATGCGCTCGAAATGTCCACTTCCAGACACTACAGAAAGAGGGTTTCCAACCTGCTCTATGAAAGGGAATGTTCACCTCTGTGACTTGAATGCAGATATCACAAAGTAGTTTCTGACAGTGCTTCTGTCTAGAATTTAGATGAAGATATTCCCGTTTCCAACGAAATCCTTAGGACTATCTAGATATCCAATTACAGATTCCACAAAAAGAGTGTTTCCAAACTGCTCTATAAAAAGAAAGGTTCAACTCTGTAAGTTGAGGACACTCATCACAAAGAAGTTTCTGAGAATGCTTTTGTAAAGGTTTTATATGAAGATATTCCCGTTTCCTATGAAATCTTCACAGTTATCCAAATATCCACTTGAAGATTCTACCAAAAGAGTGTTTCCAAACTGCTGTAGCAAAAGAAATGTTGAACTCTGTTAGTTGAGGACAAACATCACAAAGAAGTTTCTGAGAATGCTTCTGTCAAGATTTTATATGAAGATATTACCGTTTCCAATGAAATCTTTACAGTTATCCAAATATCCACTTGCAGATTCTACAAAAAGAGTGTTTCCAAACTGCTATATCAAAAGAAATGATCAAGTCTGTTAGTGGAGTAAACTCATCCCAAATATGTTTCTTAGAATGCTTTTGTCTAGATTTTATGGGATGATATTTCCTTTTTCACCATAGGCCTGAAAGCGCTCGAAAAGTCCACTTCCAGATACTACAAAAAGACTGTTTCAAACCTACTCTATGAAAGGGAATGTTCAGCTCTGTGACTTGAATGCAGATATCACAAAGTAGTTTCTGACAGCCCTTCTGTCTAGATTTTAGATGAAGATATTCCCGTTTCCAACGAAATCATCACAGTTATCCAAATATCCACTTATAGATTCTACAAAAACAGTGTTTCCACACTGCTGTATCCAAAGAAAGGTTCAACTCTGTTAGTTGAGGACACACATCACAAAGAAGTTTCTGAGAATGCTTCTGTCTAGATTTTATATGAAGATATTCCCGTTTCCAATGAAATCTTCACAGTTATGCAAATATCCACTTGAAGATTCTACAAAAAGAGTGTTTCCAAACTGCTGTAGCAAAAGAAATGTTGAACTCTGTTAGTTGAGGACAAACATCACAAAGAAGTTTCTGAGAATGCTTCTGTCTAGATTTTAGATGGAGATTTTCCCGTTTCCAACGAAATCATCACAGTTAAACAAATATCCACTTGCAGATTCGACAAAAAGAGTGTTTCCAAACTGCTCTATCCAAAGAAAGGCTCAACTCTGTTAGTTGAGGACACACATCAGAAAGAAGTTTCTGAGAATGCTTCTGTCTAGATTTTAAATGAAGATATTCCCATTTCCAACGAAATCCTCAGAGCTGTCCCAATATCCACTTACAGATTCTACAAAAAGAGTGTTTCCAAACTGCTGTATCAAAAGAAATGTTCAACTCTGTTTGTGGAGGACACACATCACAAAGAAGTTTCTGAGAATGCTTCTGTCTAGATTTTACATGAAGATATTCCCGTTTCCTATGAAATCTTCACAGCTTTCCAAATATCCACTTGCAGATTCTACAAAAAGAGTGTTTCCAAACTGCTGTATCCAAAGAAAGGTTCATCTCTGTTAGTTGAGGACACACATCACAAAGAAGTTTCTGAGAATGCTTCTGTCTAGATTTTAAACGAAGATATTGCCGTTTCCAACGAAATCGTTAGGACTATCTAGATATCCAATTACACATTCCACAAAAAGAGTGTTTCCAAACTGCTCTATCAAAAGAAAGGTGCAACTCTGTTAGTTGAGGACACTCATCACAAAGACGTTTCTGAGAATGCTTCTGTCTAGATTTTATATGAAGATATTCCCGTTTCCAACGAAATCTTCATGGTTATCCAAACATCGACTTCCAGATTATACAAAAAGATTGTTTCCAAACTGCTCTATCAAAAGAAAGGTATAATTCTGTTAGTTGAGGACACACATCCCAAATAAGTTTCTGAGGATGCTTCTGTCTAGATTTTATGGGAAGATATTTCGTTTTTTACCATAGGCCCGAAAGCGCTCGAAATGTCCACTTCCAGACACTACAGAAAGAGGGTTTCAAACCTGCTATATGAAAGGGAATGTTCAGCTCTGTGACTTAAATGCAGATATCACAAAGTAGTTTCTGAAAGTGCTTCTGTCTAGATTTCAGATGAAGATATTCCCGTTTCCAATGAAATCATTAGAACTATCTAGATATCCACTTACAGATTCTACAAAAAGAGTGTTTCCAAAGTGCTCTGTCAAAAGAAAGGTTCAACTCTGTTAGTTGAGGACACTCCTCACAAAGAAGTTTCTGAGAATGCTTCTGTCTAGATTTTATATGAAGATATTCCCGTTTCCAACGAAATCTTCACAGTTATCCAAATATCCACTTGAAGATTCTACAAAAAGAGTGTTTCCAAACTGCTGTAGCAAGAGTAATTTTGCGCTCTGTTAGTTGAGGACACACATCACAAAGAAGTTTCTGAGAATGCTTCTGTCTAGGTTTTATACGAAGATATTACCGTTTCCAACGAAATCTTCACAGTTATCCAAATATCCACTTGCAGAATCTACAAAAAGAGTGTTTCCAAACTGCTATATCAAAAGAAAGGATCAACTCTGTTAGTTGAGGAAACACATCCCAAATAAGTTTCTGAGAATGCTTCTGTCTAGATTTTATGGGATGATATTTCCTTTTTCACCATAGGCCTGAAATCGCTCGAAATGTCCACTTCCAGATACTACAGAAAGACTGTTTCAAACCTACTCTATGAATGGAAATGTTCAGCTCTGTGACTTGAATGCAGATATCGCAAAGTAGTTTCAGACAGTGCTTCTGTCTAGATTTTAGATGAAGGTATTCCCGTTTCCAACGAAATCATCACAGTTATCCAAATATCCACTTACATATTCTACAAAAAGAGTGTTTCCAAACTGCTCTATCCAAAGAAAGGTTCAACTCTGTTAGTTGAGGACACACATCACAAAGAAGTTTCTGAGAATGCTTCTGTCTAGATTTTAAATGAAGATATTCCCATTTCCAATGAAATCCTCATAGCAAACCAATTATAGACTTACAGATTCTACAAAAAGAGTGATTCCAAATTGCTGTATCAAAAGAAAGGTTGAACTCTGTTAGTTCAGGACACACATCACAAAGAAGTTTCTGAGAATGCTTCTGTCTAGATTTTACATGAAGACATTCCCGTTTCCTACGAAATCTTCACAACTTTCCAAATATCCTCTTGCAGATTCTACAAAAAGAGTGTTTCCAAACTGCTGTATCAAAAGAAAGGTTCAGCTCTCTTAGTTGACGACACACA
The DNA here is from genome assembly GCF_029281585.2 of Gorilla gorilla gorilla. Classification (NCBI taxonomy): domain Eukaryota; kingdom Metazoa; phylum Chordata; class Mammalia; order Primates; family Hominidae; genus Gorilla; species Gorilla gorilla. Next base: position 21,126,246 of record NC_073237.2, read on the forward strand.
TCCCAAATAAGATTCTGAGAAAGCCTCTGTCTCGTTTTTATGGGAAGATACTTCCTTTTTCACCGTAGGCCTGAAAGCGCTCGAAATGTCCACTTCCAGATACTGCAGAGAGAGTTTTTCAAACCTGTTCTATGAAACGGAATGTTCAGCTCTGAGGCTTGAATGCAGATATCACAAAGTAGTTTCTGACAGTGCTTCTGTCTAGATTTTAGAAGAAGATATTCCCGTTTCCAATGAAATCGTTAGAACTATCTTGATATCCACATACAGATTCTACAAAAAGAGTTTTTCCAAACTGCTCTATCAAAAGAAAGTTTCAACTCTGTCAGTTGAGGACACACATCCCAAATAAGTTTCTGAGAACGCTTCTGTGTAGATTTAAAGGGGAGATATTTCGTTTTTCACCATAGGCCCGAATGCGCTCGAAATGTCCACTTCCAGACACTACAGAAAGAGGGTTTCCAACCTGCTCTATGAAAGGGAATGTTCACCTCTGTGACTTGAATGCAGATATCACAAAGTAGTTTCTGACAGTGCTTCTGTCTAGAATTTAGATGAAGATATTCCCGTTTCCAACGAAATCCTTAGGACTATCTAGATATCCAATTACAGATTCCACAAAAAGAGTGTTTCCAAACTGCTCTATAAAAAGAAAGGTTCAACTCTGTAAGTTGAGGACACTCATCACAAAGAAGTTTCTGAGAATGCTTTTGTAAAGGTTTTATATGAAGATATTCCCGTTTCCTATGAAATCTTCACAGTTATCCAAATATCCACTTGAAGATTCTACCAAAAGAGTGTTTCCAAACTGCTGTAGCAAAAGAAATGTTGAACTCTGTTAGTTGAGGACAAACATCACAAAGAAGTTTCTGAGAATGCTTCTGTCAAGATTTTATATGAAGATATTACCGTTTCCAACGAAATCTTTACAGTTATCCAAATATCCACTTGCAGATTCTACAAAAAGAGTGTTTCCAAACTGCTATATCAAAAGAAATGATCAAGTCTGTTATTGGAGTAAACTCATCCCAAATATGTTTCTTAGAATGCTTTTGTCTAGATTTTATGGGATGATATTTCCTTTTTCACCATAGGCCTGAAAGCGCTCGAAAAGTCCACTTCCAGATACTACAAAAAGACTGTTTCAAACCTACTCTATGAAAGGGAATGTTCAGCTCTGTGACTTGAATGCAGATATCACAAAGTAGTTTCTGACAGCCCTTCTGTCTAGATTTTAGATGAAGATATTCCCGTTTCCAACGAAATCATCACAGTTATCCAAATATCCACTTATAGATTCTACAAAAACAGTGTTTCCACACTGCTGTATCCAAAGAAAGGTTCAACTCTGTTAGTTGAGGACACACATCACAAAGAAGTTTCTGAGAATGCTTCTGTCTAGATTTGATATGAAGATATTCCCGTTTCCAATGAAATCTTCACAGTTATGCAAATATCCACTTGAAGATTCTACAAAAAGAGTGTTTCCAAACTGCTGTAGCAAAAGAAATGTTGAACTCTGTTAGTTGAGGACACACATCAGAAAGAAGTTTCTGAGAATGCTTCTGTCTAGATTTTACATGAAGATATTCCCGTTTCCTATGAAATCTTCACATCTTTCCAAATATCCACTTGCAGATTCTACAAAAAGAGTGTTTCCAAACTGCTGTATCAAAAGAAAGGTTCAACTCTCTTAGTTGAGGACACACATCCCAAATAAGTTTCTGAGAAATCCTCTGTCTCGTTTTTATGGGAAGATACTTCCTTTTTCACCGTAGGCCTGAAAGCGCTCGAAATGTCCACTTGCAGATACTGCAGAAAGAGTGTTTCAAACCTGCTCTATGAAACGGAATGTTCAGCTCTGAGGCTTGAATGCAGATATCACAAAGTAGTTTTTGACAGTGCTTCTGTCTAGATTTTAGAAGATATTCAGGTTTCCAATGAAATCGTTAGAACTATCTTGATATCCACATACAGATTCTACAAAAAGAGTTTTTCCAAGCTGCTCTATAAAAAAAAAGGTTCAACTCTGTTAGTTGAGGTCACTCATCACAAAGAAGTTTCTGAGAATGCTTCTGTCTAGATTTTACATGAAGATTTTCCCGTTTCCAATGAAATCTTCACAGTTATCCAAACATCGACTTGCAGATTCTACAAAAAGAGTGTTTCCAAACTGCTCTATCAAAAGAAAGTATCAACTCTGTTAGTTGAGGACACACATGCCAAATAAGTTTCGGAGAATGCTTCTGTGTAGATTTAAAGGGGAGATATTTCGTTTTTCACCATAGGCCCGAATGCGCTCGAAATGTCCACTTCCAGACACTACAGAAAGAGGGTTTCCAACCTGCTCTATGAAAGGGAATGTTCAGCTCCGTGAGTTGAATATAGATATCACAAAGTAGTTTCTGACAGTGCTTCTGTCTAGATTTCAGATGAAGATATTCCCGTTTCCAATGAAATCGTTAGAACTATCTAGATATCCACTTACAGATTCTACAAAAAGAGTGTTTCGAAAGTGCTCTGTCAAAAGAAAGGTTCAACTCTGTTAGTTGAGGACACTCATCACGAAGAAGTTTCTGAGAATGCTTTTGTCAAGATTTTATATGAAGATATTCCCGTTTCCTATGAAATCTTCACAGTTATCCAAATATCCACTTGAAGATTCTACAAAAAGAGTGTTTCCAAACTGCTGTAGCAAAAGAAATGTTGAACTCTGTTAGTTGAGGACAAACATCACAAAGAGGTTTCTGAGAGAGCTTCTGTCAAGATTTTATATGAAGATATTACCGTTTCCAACGAAATCTTTACAGTTATCCAAATATCCACTTGCAGATTCTACAAAAAGAGTGTTTCCAAACTGCCATATCAAAAGAAATGATCAAGTCTGTTAGTGGAGTAAACTCATCCCAAATAAGTTTCTTAGAATGCTTTTGTCTAGATTTTATGGGATGATATTTCCTTTTTCACCATAGGCCTGAAAGCGCTCGAAATGTCCACTTCCAGATACTACAGAAAGACTGTTTCAAACCTACTCTATGAAAGGGAATGTTCAGCTCTGTGACTTGAATGCAGATATCACAAAGTAGTTTCTGACAGCCCTTCTGTCTAGATTTTAGATGAATATATTCCCGTTTCCAACGAAATCATCACAGTTATCCAAATATCCACTTACAGATTCTACAAAAACAGTGTTTCCAAACTGCTGTATCCAAAGAAAGGTTCAACTCTGTTAGTTGAGGACACACATCACAAAGAAGTTTCTGAGAATGCTTCTGTCTAGATTTTATATGAAGATATTCCCGTTTCCAATGAAATCTTCACAGTTATGCAAATATCCACTTGAAGATTCTACCAAAAGAGTGTTTCCAAACTGCTGTAGCAAAAGAAATGTTGAACTCTGTTAGTTGAGGACAAACATCACAAAGAAGTTTCTGAGAATGCTTCTGTCTAGATTTTAGATGAAGATATTCCCGTTTCCAACGAAATCATCACAGTTAAACAAATATCCACTTGCAGATTCTACAAAAAGAGTGTTTCCAAACTGCTCTATCCAAAGAAAGGTTCAACTCTGTTAGTTGAGGACACACATCAGAAAGAAGTTTCTGAGAATGCTTCTGTCTAGATTTTAAATGAAGATATTCCCGTTTCCAACGAAATCCTCAGAGCTGTCCCAATATCCACTTACAGATTCTACAAAAAGAGTGTTTCCAAACTGCTGTATCAAAAGAAAGTTTCATCTCTGTTAGTTAAGGACACACATCACAAAGAAGTTTCTGAGAATGCTTCTGTCTAGATTATACATGAAGATATTCCCGTTTCCTATGAAATCTTCACAGCTTTCCAAATATCCACTTGCAGATTCTACAAAAAGAGTGTTTCCAAACTGCTGTATCAAAAGAAAGGTTCAACTCTCTTCGTTGAGGATACACATCCCAAATAAGTTTCTGAGAAATCCTCTGTCTCGTTTTTGTGGGAAGATACTTCCTTTTTCACAGTAGGCCTGAAAGAGCTCGAAATGTCCACTTGCAGATACTGCAGAAAGAGTGTTTCAAACCTGCTCTATGAAACGGAATGTTCAGCTCTGAGGCTTGAATGCAGATATCACAAAGTAGTTTCTGACAGTGCTTCTGTCTAGATTTCAGAAGAAGATATTCCCGTTTCCAATGAAATCGTTAGAACTATCTTGATATCCACATACAGATTCTACAAAAAGAGTGTTTAAAAACTGCTCTAGAAAAAGAAAGGTTCAACTCTGTTAGTTGAGGACACTCATCACAAAGAAGTTTCTGAGAATGCTTCTGTCTAGATTTTATATGAAGATATTCCCGTTTCCAATGAAATCTTCACAGTTATGCAAATATCCACTTGATGATTCTACAAAAAGAGTGTTTCCAAACTGCTGTAGCAAAGGAAATGTTGAACTCTGTTAGTTGAGGACAAACATCACAAAGAAGTTTCTGAGAATGCTTCTGTCTAGATTTTAGATGAAGATATTCCCGTTTCCAACAAAATCATCACAGTTAAACAAATATCCACTTACAGATTCTACAAAAAGAGTGTTTCCAAACTGCTCTATCCAAAGAAAGGTTCAACTCTGTTAGTTGAGGACACACATCAGAAAGAAGTTTCTGAGAATGCTTCTGTCTAGATTTTACATGAAGATATTCCCGTTTCCTATGAAATCTTCACATCTTTCCAAATATCCACTTGCAGATTCTACAAAAAGAGTGTTTCCAAACTGCTGTATCAAAAGAAAGGTTCAACTCTCTTAGTTGAGGACACACATCCCAAATAAGTTTCTGAGAAATCCTCTGTCTCGTTTTTATGGGAAGATACTTCCTTTTTCACCGTAGGCCTGAAAGCGCTCGAAATGTCCACTTGCAGATACTGCAGAAAGAGTGTTTCAAACCTGCTCTATGAAACGGAATGTTCAGCTCTGAGGCTTGAATGCAGATATCACAAAGTAGTTTTTGACAGTGCTTCTGTCTAGATTTTAGAAGATATTCAGGTTTCCAATGAAATCGTTAGAACTATCTTGATATCCACATACAGATTCTACAAAAAGAGTTTTTCCAAGCTGCTCTATAAAAAAAAAGGTTCAACTCTGTTAGTTGAGGTCACTCATCACAAAGAAGTTTCTGAGAATGCTTCTGTCTAGATTTTACATGAAGATTTTCCCGTTTCCAATGAAATCTTCACAGTTATCCAAACATCGACTTGCAGATTCTACAAAAAGAGTGTTTCCAAACTGCTCTATCAAAAGAAAGTATCAACTCTGTTAGTTGAGGACACACATGCCAAATAAGTTTCGGAGAATGCTTCTGTGTAGATTTAAAGGGGAGATATTTCGTTTTTCACCATAGGCCCGAATGCGCTCGAAATGTCCACTTCCAGACACTACAGAAAGAGGGTTTCCAACCTGCTCTATGAAAGGGAATGTTCAGCTCCGTGAGTTGAATATAGATATCACAAAGTAGTTTCTGACAGTGCTTCTGTCTAGATTTCAGATGAAGATATTCCCGTTTCCAATGAAATCGTTAGAACTATCTAGATATCCACTTACAGATTCTACAAAAAGAGTGTTTCGAAAGTGCTCTGTCAAAAGAAAGGTTCAACTCTGTTAGTTGAGGACACTCATCACGAAGAAGTTTCTGAGAATGCTTTTGTCAAGATTTTATATGAAGATATTCCCGTTTCCTATGAAATCTTCACAGTTATCCAAATATCCACTTGAAGATTCTACAAAAAGAGTGTTTCCAAACTGCTGTAGCAAAAGAAATGTTGAACTCTGTTAGTTGAGGACAAACATCACAAAGAGGTTTCTGAGAGAGCTTCTGTCAAGATTTTATATGAAGATATTACCGTTTCCAACGAAATCTTTACAGTTATCCAAATATCCACTTGCAGATTCTACAAAAAGAGTGTTTCCAAACTGCCATATCAAAAGAAATGATCAAGTCTGTTAGTGGAGTAAACTCATCCCAAATAAGTTTCTTAGAATGCTTTTGTCTAGATTTTATGGGATGATATTTCCTTTTTCACCATAGGCCTGAAAGCGCTCGAAATGTCCACTTCCAGATACTACAGAAAGACTGTTTCAAACCTACTCTATGAAAGGGAATGTTCAGCTCTGTGACTTGAATGCAGATATCACAAAGTAGTTTCTGACAGCCCTTCTGTCTAGATTTTAGATGAAGATATTCCCGTTTCCAACGAAATCATCACAGTTATCCAAATATCCACTTACAGATTCTACAAAAACAGTGTTTCCAAACTGCTGTATCCAAAGAAAGGTTCAACTCTGTTAGTTGAGGACACACATCACAAAGAAGTTTCTGAGAATGCTTCTGTCTAGATTTTATATGAAGATATTCCCGTTTCCAATGAAATCTTCACAGTTATGCAAATATCCACTTGAAGATTCTACAAAAAGAGTGTTTCCAAACTGCTGTAGCAAAAGAAATGTTGAACTCTGTTAGTTGAGGACAAACATCACAAAGAAGTTTCTGAGAATGCTTCTGTCTAGATTTTAGATGAAGATATTCCCGTTTCCAACGAAATCATCACAGTTAAACAAATATCCACTTGCAGATTCTACAAAAAGAGTGTTTCCAAACTGCTCTATCCAAAGAAAGGTTCAACTCTGTTAGTTGAGGACACACATCACAAAGAAGTTTCTGAGAATGCTTCTGTCTAGATTTTAAATGAAGATATTCCCGTTTCCAACGAAATCCTCAGAGCTGTCCCAATATCCACTTACAGATTCTACAAAAAGAGTGTTTCCAAACTGCTGTATCAAAAGAAATGTTCAACTCTGTTTGTGGAGGACACACATCACAAAGAAGTTTCTGAGAATGCTTCTGTCTAGATTTTACATGAAGATATTCCCGTTTCCTATGAAATCTTCACAGCTTTCCAAATATCCACTTGCAGATTCTACAAAAAGAGTGTTTCCAAACTGCTGTATCCAAAGAAAGGTTCATCTCTGTTAGTTGAGGACACACATCACAAAGAAGTTTCTGAGAATGCTTCTGTCTAGATTTTAAACGAAGATATTGCCGTTTCCAACGAAATCGTTAGGACTATCTAGATATCCAATTACACATTCCACAAAAAGAGTGTTTCCAAACTGCTCTATCAAAAGAAAGGTGCAACTCTGTTAGTTGAGGACACTCATCACAAAGACGTTTCTGAGAATGCTTCTGTCTAGATTTTATATGAAGATATTCCCGTTTCCAACGAAATCTTCATGGTTATCCAAACATCGACTTCCAGATTATACAAAAAGATTGTTTCCAAACTGCTCTATCAAAAGAAAGGTATAATTCTGTTAGTTGAGGACACACATCCCAAATAAGTTTCTGAGGATGCTTCTGTCTAGATTTTATGGGAAGATATTTCGTTTTTTACCATAGGCCCGAAAGCGCTCGAAATGTCCACTTCCAGACACTACAGAAAGAGGGTTTCAAACCTGCTATATGAAAGGGAATGTTCAGCTCTGTGACTTAAATGCAGATATCACAAAGTAGTTTCTGAAAGTGCTTCTGTCTAGATTTCAGATGAAGATATTCCCGTTTCCAATGAAATCATTAGAACTATCTAGATATCCACTTACAGATTCTACAAAAAGAGTGTTTCCAAAGTGCTCTGTCAAAAGAAAGGTTCAACTCTGTTAGTTGAGGACACTCCTCACAAAGAAGTTTCTGAGAATGCTTCTGTCTAGATTTTATATGAAGATATTCCCGTTTCCAACGAAATCTTCACAGTTATCCAAATATCCACTTGAAGATTCTACAAAAAGAGTGTTTCCAAACTGCTGTAGCAAGAGTAATTTTGCGCTCTGTTAGTTGAGGACACACATCACAAAGAAGTTTCTGAGAATGCTTCTGTCTAGGTTTTATACGAAGATATTACCGTTTCCAACGAAATCTTCACAGTTATCCAAATATCCACTTGCAGAATCTACAAAAAGAGTGTTTCCAAACTGCTATATCAAAAGAAAGGATCAACTCTGTTAGTTGAGGAAACACATCCCAAATAAGTTTCTGAGAATGCTTCTGTCTAGATTTTATGGGATGATATTTCCTTTTTCACCATAGGCCTGAAATCGCTCGAAATGTCCACTTCCAGATACTACAGAAAGACTGTTTCAAACCTACTCTATGAATGGAAATGTTCAGCTCTGTGACTTGAATGCAGATATCGCAAAGTAGTTTCAGACAGTGCTTCTGTCTAGATTTTAGATGAAGGTATTCCCGTTTCCAACGAAATCATCACAGTTATCCAAATATCCACTTACATATTCTACAAAAAGAGTGTTTCCAAACTGCTCTATCCAAAGAAAGGTTCAACTCTGTTAGTTGAGGACACACATCACAAAGAAGTTTCTGAGAATGCTTCTGTCTAGATTTTAAATGAAGATATTCCCATTTCCAATGAAATCCTCATAGCAAACCCATTATAAACTTACAGATTCTACAAAAAGAGTGATTCCAAATTGCTGTATCAAAAGAAATGTTGAACTCTGTTAGTTCAGGACACACATCACAAAGAAGTTTCTGAGAATGCTTCTGTCTAGATTTTACATGAAGACATTCCCGTTTCCTACGAAATCTTCACAACTTTCCAAATATCCTCTTGCAGATTCTACAAAAAGAGTGTTTCCAAACTGCTGTATCAAAAGAAAGGTTCAGCTCTCTTAGTTGACGACACACATCCCAAATAAGATTCTGAGAAAGCCTCTGTCTCGTTTTTATGGGAAGATACTTCCTTTTTCACCGTAGGCCTGAAAGCGCTCGAAATGTCCACTTCCAGATACTGCAGAGAGAGTTTTTCAAACCTGTTCTATGAAACGGAATGTTCAGCTCTGAGGCTTGAATGCAGATATCACAAAGTAGTTTCTGACAGTGCTTCTGTCTAGATTTTAGAAGAAGATATTCCCGTTTCCAATGAAATCGTTAGAACTATCTTGATATCCACATACAGATTCTACAAAAAGAGTTTTTCCAAACTGCTCTATCAAAAGAAAGTTTCAACTCTGTCAGTTGAGGACACACATCCCAAATAAGTTTCTGAGAACGCTTCTGTGTAGATTTAAAGGGGAGATATTTCGTTTTTCACCATAGGCCCGAATGCGCTCGAAATGTCCACTTCCAGACACTACAGAAAGAGGGTTTCCAACCTGCTCTATGAAAGGGAATGTTCACCTCTGTGACTTGAATGCAGATATCACAAAGTAGTTTCTGACAGTGCTTCTGTCTAGAATTTAGATGAAGATATTCCCGTTTCCAACGAAATCCTTAGGACTATCTAGATATCCAATTACAGATTCCACAAAAAGAGTGTTTCCAAACTGCTCTATAAAAAGAAAGGTTCAACTCTGTAAGTTGAGGACACTCATCACAAAGAAGTTTCTGAGAATGCTTTTGTAAAGGTTTTATATGAAGATATTCCCGTTTCCTATGAAATCTTCACAGTTATCCAAATATCCACTTGAAGATTCTACCAAAAGAGTGTTTCCAAACTGCTGTAGCAAAAGAAATGTTGAACTCTGTTAGTTGAGGACAAACATCACAAAGAAGTTTCTGAGAATGCTTCTGTCAAGATTTTATATGAAGATATTACCGTTTCCAACGAAATCTTTACAGTTATCCAAATATCCACTTGCAGATTCTACAAAAAGAGTGTTTCCAAACTGCTATATCAAAAGAAATGATCAAGTCTGTTATTGGAGTAAACTCATCCCAAATATGTTTCTTAGAATGCTTTTGTCTAGATTTTATGGGATGATATTTCCTTTTTCACCATAGGCCTGAAAGCGCTCGAAAAGTCCACTTCCAGATACTACAAAAAGACTGTTTCAAACCTACTCTATGAAAGGGAATGTTCAGCTCTGTGACTTGAATGCAGATATCACAAAGTAGTTTCTGACAGCCCTTCTGTCTAGATTTTAGATGAAGATATTCCCGTTTCCAACGAAATCATCACAGTTATCCAAATATCCACTTATAGATTCTACAAAAACAGTGTTTCCACACTGCTGTATCCAAAGAAAGGTTCAACTCTGTTAGTTGAGGACACACATCACAAAGAAGTTTCTGAGAATGCTTCTGTCTAGATTTGATATGAAGATATTCCCGTTTCCAATGAAATCTTCACAGTTATGCAAATATCCACTTGAAGATTCTACAAAAAGAGTGTTTCCAAACTGCTGTAGCAAAAGAAATGTTGAACTCTGTTAGTTGAGGACACACATCAGAAAGAAGTTTCTGAGAATGCTTCTGTCTAGATTTTACATGAAGATATTCCCGTTTCCTATGAAATCTTCACATCTTTCCAAATATCCACTTGCAGATTCTACAAAAAGAGTGTTTCCAAACTGCTGTATCAAAAGAAAGGTTCAACTCTCTTAGTTGAGGACACACATCCCAAATAAGTTTCTGAGAAATCCTCTGTCTCGTTTTTATGGGAAGATACTTCCTTTTTCACCGTAGGCCTGAAAGCGCTCGAAATGTCCACTTGCAGATACTGCAGAAAGAGTGTTTCAAACCTGCTCTATGAAACGGAATGTTCAGCTCTGAGGCTTGAATGCAGATATCACAAAGTAGTTTTTGACAGTGCTTCTGTCTAGATTTTAGAAGATATTCAGGTTTCCAATGAAATCGTTAGAACTATCTTGATATCCACATACAGATTCTACAAAAAGAGTTTTTCCAAGCTGCTCTATAAAAAAAAAGGTTCAACTCTGTTAGTTGAGGTCACTCATCACAAAGAAGTTTCTGAGAATGCTTCTGTCTAGATTTTACATGAAGATTTTCCCGTTTCCAATGAAATCTTCACAGTTATCCAAACATCGACTTGCAGATTCTACAAAAAGAGTGTTTCCAAACTGCTCTATCAAAAGAAAGTATCAACTCTGTTAGTTGAGGACACACATGCCAAATAAGTTTCGGAGAATGCTTCTGTGTAGATTTAAAGGGGAGATATTTCGTTTTTCACCATAGGCCCGAATGCGCTCGAAATGTCCACTTCCAGACACTACAGAAAGAGGGTTTCCAACCTGCTCTATGAAAGGGAATGTTCAGCTCCGTGAGTTGAATATAGATATCACAAAGTAGTTTCTGACAGTGCTTCTGTCTAGATTTCAGATGAAGATATTCCCGTTTCCAATGAAATCGTTAGAACTATCTAGATATCCACTTACAGATTCTACAAAAAGAGTGTTTCGAAAGTGCTCTGTCAAAAGAAAGGTTCAACTCTGTTAGTTGAGGACACTCATCACGAAGAAGTTTCTGAGAATGCTTTTGTCAAGATTTTATATGAAGATATTCCCGTTTCCTATGAAATCTTCACAGTTATCCAAATATCCACTTGAAGATTCTACAAAAAGAGTGTTTCCAAACTGCTGTAGCAAAAGAAATGTTGAACTCTGTTAGTTGAGGACAAACATCACAAAGAGGTTTCTGAGAGAGCTTCTGTCAAGATTTTATATGAAGATATTACCGTTTCCAACGAAATCTTTACAGTTATCCAAATATCCACTTGCAGATTCTACAAAAAGAGTGTTTCCAAACTGCCATATCAAAAGAAATGATCAAGTCTGTTAGTGGAGTAAACTCATCCCAAATAAGTTTCTTAGAATGCTTTTGTCTAGATTTTATGGGATGATATTTCCTTTTTCACCATAGGCCTGAAAGCGCTCGAAATGTCCACTTCCAGATACTACAGAAAGACTGTTTCAAACCTACTCTATGAAAGGGAATGTTCAGCTCTGTGACTTGAATGCAGATATCACAAAGTAGTTTCTGACAGCCCTTCTGTCTAGATTTTAGATGAATATATTCCCGTTTCCAACGAAATCATCACAGTTATCCAAATATCCACTTACAGATTCTACAAAAACAGTGTTTCCAAACTGCTGTATCCAAAGAAAGGTTCAACTCTGTTAGTTGAGGACACACATCACAAAGAAGTTTCTGAGAATGCTTCTGTCTAGATTTTATATGAAGATATTCCCGTTTCCAATGAAATCTTCACAGTTATGCAAATATCCACTTGAAGATTCTACCAAAAGAGTGTTTCCAAACTGCTGTAGCAAAAGAAATGTTGAACTCTGTTAGTTGAGGACAAACATCACAAAGAAGTTTCTGAGAATGCTTCTGTCTAGATTTTAGATGAAGATATTCCCGTTTCCAACGAAATCATCACAGTTAAACAAATATCCACTTGCAGATTCTACAAAAAGAGTGTTTCCAAACTGCTCTATCCAAAGAAAGGTTCAACTCTGTTAGTTGAGGACACACATCAGAAAGAAGTTTCTGAGAATGCTTCTGTCTAGATTTTAAATGAAGATATTCCCGTTTCCAACGAAATCCTCAGAGCTGTCCCAATATCCACTTACAGATTCTACAAAAAGAGTGTTTCCAAACTGCTGTATCAAAAGAAAGTTTCATCTCTGTTAGTTAAGGACACACATCACAAAGAAGTTTCTGAGAATGCTTCTGTCTAGATTATACATGAAGATATTCCCGTTTCCTATGAAATCTTCACAGCTTTCCAAATATCCACTTGCAGATTCTACAAAAAGAGTGTTTCCAAACTGCTGTATCAAAAGAAAGGTTCAACTCTCTTCGTTGAGGATACACATCCCAAATAAGTTTCTGAGAAATCCTCTGTCTCGTTTTTGTGGGAAGATACTTCCTTTTTCACAGTAGGCCTGAAAGAGCTCGAAATGTCCACTTGCAGATACTGCAGAGTGTTTCAAACCTGCTCTATGAAACGGAATGTTCAGCTCTGAGGCTTGAATGCAGATATCACAAAGTAGTTTCTGACAGTGCTTCTGTCTAGATTTCAGAAGAAGATATTCCCGTTTCCAATGAAATCGTTAGAACTATCTTGATATCCACATACAGATTCTACAAAAAGAGTGTTTAAAAACTGCTCTAGAAAAAGAAAGGTTCAACTCTGTTAGTTGAGGACACTCATCACAAAGAAGTTTCTGAGAATGCTTCTGTCTAGATTTTATATGAAGATATTCCCGTTTCCAATGAAATCTTCACAGTTATGCAAATATCCACTTGATGATTCTACAAAAAGAGTGTTTCCAAACTGCTGTAGCAAAGGAAATGTTGAACTCTGTTAGTTGAGGACAAACATCACAAAGAAGTTTCTGAGAATGCTTCTGTCTAGATTTTAGATGAAGATATTCCCGTTTCCAACAAAATCATCACAGTTAAACAAATATCCACTTACAGATTCTACAAAAAGAGTGTTTCCAAACTGCTCTATCCAAAGAAAGGTTCAACTCTGTTAGTTGAGGACACACATCAGAAAGAAGTTTCTGAGAATGCTTCTGTCTAGATTTTACATGAAGATATTCCCGTTTCCTATGAAATCTTCACAGCTTTCCAAATATCCACTTGCAGATTCTACAAAAAGAGTGTTTCCAAACTGCTGTATCAAAAGAAAGGTTCAACTCTCTTCGTTGAGGATACACATCCCAAATAAGTTTCTGAGAAATCCTCTGTCTCGTTTTTGTGGGAAGATACTTCCTTTTTCACCGTAGGCCTGAAAGAGCTCGAAATGTCCACTTGCAGATACTGCAGAAAGAGTGTTTCAAACCTGCTCTATGAAACGGAATGTTCAGCTCTGAGGCTTGAATGCAGATATCACAAAGTAGTTTCTGACAGTGCTTCTGTCTAGATTTCAGAAGAAGATATTCCCGTTTCCAATGAAATCGTTAGAACTATCTTGATATCCACATACAGATTCTACAAAAAGAGTGTTTCCAAACTGCTCTAGAAAAAGAAAGGTTCAACTCTGTTAGTTGAGGACACTCATCACAAAGAAGTTTCTGAGAATGCTTCTGTCTAGATTTTATATGAAGATATTCCCGTTTCCAACGAAATCTTCACAGTTATCCAAACATCGACTTGCAGATTCTACAAAAAGAGTGTTTCCAAACTGCTCTATCAAAAGAAAGTTTCAACTCTGTTAGTTGAGGACACACATCCCAAATAAGTTTCTGAGAACGCTTCTGTGTAGATTTAAAGGGGAGATATTTCGTTTCTCACCATAGGCCCGAATGCGCTCGAAATGTCCACTTCCAGACACTACAGAAAGAGGGTTTCCAACCTGCTCTATGAAAGGGAATGTTCACCTCTGTGACTTGAATGCAGATATCACAAAGTAGTTTCTGACAGTGCTTCTGTCTAGAATTTAGATGAAGATATTCCCGTTTCCAACGAAATCCTTAGGACTATCTAGATATCCAATTACAGATTCCACAAAAAGAGTGTTTCCAAACTGCTCTATAAAAAGAAAGGTTCAACTCTGTAAGTTGAGGACACTCATCACAAAGAAGTTTCTGAGAATGCTTTTGTAAAGGTTTTATATGAAGATATTCCCGTTTCCTATGAAATCTTCACAGTTATCCAAATATCCACTTGAAGATTCTACCAAAAGAGTGTTTCCAAACTGCTGTAGCAAAAGAAATGTTGAACTCTGTTAGTTGAGGACAAACATCACAAAGAAGTTTCTGAGAATGCTTCTGTCAAGATTTTATATGAAGATATTACCGTTTCCAATGAAATCTTTACAGTTATCCAAATATCCACTTGCAGATTCTACAAAAAGAGTGTTTCCAAACTGCTATATCAAAAGAAATGATCAAGTCTGTTAGTGGAGTAAACTCATCCCAAATATGTTTCTTAGAATGCTTTTGTCTAGATTTTATGGGATGATATTTCCTTTTTCACCATAGGCCTGAAAGCGCTCGAAAAGTCCACTTCCAGATACTACAAAAAGACTGTTTCAAACCTACTCTATGAAAGGGAATGTTCAGCTCTGTGACTTGAATGCAGATATCACAAAGTAGTTTCTGACAGCCCTTCTGTCTAGATTTTAGATGAAGATATTCCCGTTTCCAACGAAATCATCACAGTTATCCAAATATCCACTTATAGATTCTACAAAAACAGTGTTTCCACACTGCTGTATCCAAAGAAAGGTTCAACTCTGTTAGTTGAGGACACACATCACAAAGAAGTTTCTGAGAATGCTTCTGTCTAGATTTTATATGAAGATATTCCCGTTTCCAATGAAATCTTCACAGTTATGCAAATATCCACTTGAAGATTCTACAAAAAGAGTGTTTCCAAACTGCTGTAGCAAAAGAAATGTTGAACTCTGTTAGTTGAGGACAAACATCACAAAGAAGTTTCTGAGAATGCTTCTGTCTAGATTTTAGATGGAGATTTTCCCGTTTCCAACGAAATCATCACAGTTAAACAAATATCCACTTGCAGATTCGACAAAAAGAGTGTTTCCAAACTGCTCTATCCAAAGAAAGGCTCAACTCTGTTAGTTGAGGACACACATCAGAAAGAAGTTTCTGAGAATGCTTCTGTCTAGATTTTAAATGAAGATATTCCCATTTCCAACGAAATCCTCAGAGCTGTCCCAATATCCACTTACAGATTCTACAAAAAGAGTGTTTCCAAACTGCTGTATCAAAAGAAATGTTCAACTCTGTTTGTGGAGGACACACATCACAAAGAAGTTTCTGAGAATGCTTCTGTCTAGATTTTACATGAAGATATTCCCGTTTCCTATGAAATCTTCACAGCTTTCCAAATATCCACTTGCAGATTCTACAAAAAGAGTGTTTCCAAACTGCTGTATCCAAAGAAAGGTTCATCTCTGTTAGTTGAGGACACACATCACAAAGAAGTTTCTGAGAATGCTTCTGTCTAGATTTTAAACGAAGATATTGCCGTTTCCAACGAAATCGTTAGGACTATCTAGATATCCAATTACACATTCCACAAAAAGAGTGTTTCCAAACTGCTCTATCAAAAGAAAGGTGCAACTCTGTTAGTTGAGGACACTCATCACAAAGACGTTTCTGAGAATGCTTCTGTCTAGATTTTATATGAAGATATTCCCGTTTCCAACGAAATCTTCATGGTTATCCAAACATCGACTTCCAGATTATACAAAAAGATTGTTTCCAAACTGCTCTATCAAAAGAAAGGTATAATTCTGTTAGTTGAGGACACACATCCCAAATAAGTTTCTGAGGATGCTTCTGTCTAGATTTTATGGGAAGATATTTCGTTTTTTACCATAGGCCCGAAAGCGCTCGAAATGTCCACTTCCAGACACTACAGAAAGAGGGTTTCAAACCTGCTATATGAAAGGGAATGTTCAGCTCTGTGACTTAAATGCAGATATCACAAAGTAGTTTCTGAAAGTGCTTCTGTCTAGATTTCAGATGAAGATATTCCCGTTTCCAATGAAATCATTAGAACTATCTAGATATCCACTTACAGATTCTACAAAAAGAGTGTTTCCAAAGTGCTCTGTCAAAAGAAAGGTTCAACTCTGTTAGTTGAGGACACTCCTCACAAAGAAGTTTCTGAGAATGCTTCTGTCTAGATTTTATATGAAGATATTCCCGTTTCCAACGAAATCTTCACAGTTATCCAAATATCCACTTGAAGATTCTACAAAAAGAGTGTTTCCAAACTGCTGTAGCAAGAGTAATTTTGCGCTCTGTTAGTTGAGGACACACATCACAAAGAAGTTTCTGAGAATGCTTCTGTCTAGGTTTTATACGAAGATATTACCGTTTCCAACGAAATCTTCACAGTTATCCAAATATCCACTTGCAGAATCTACAAAAAGAGTGTTTCCAAACTGCTATATCAAAAGAAAGGATCAACTCTGTTAGTTGAGGAAACACATCCCAAATAAGTTTCTGAGAATGCTTCTGTCTAGATTTTATGGGATGATATTTCCTTTTTCACCATAGGCCTGAAATCGCTCGAAATGTCCACTTCCAGATACTACAGAAAGACTGTTTCAAACCTACTCTATGAATGGAAATGTTCAGCTCTGTGACTTGAATGCAGATATCGCAAAGTAGTTTCAGACAGTGCTTCTGTCTAGATTTTAGATGAAGGTATTCCCGTTTCCAACGAAATCATCACAGTTATCCAAATATCCACTTACATATTCTACAAAAAGAGTGTTTCCAAACTGCTCTATCCAAAGAAAGGTTCAACTCTGTTAGTTGAGGACACACATCACAAAGAAGTTTCTGAGAATGCTTCTGTCTAGATTTTAAATGAAGATATTCCCATTTCCAATGAAATCCTCATAGCAAACCAATTATAGACTTACAGATTCTACAAAAAGAGTGATTCCAAATTGCTGTATCAAAAGAAAGGTTGAACTCTGTTAGTTCAGGACACACATCACAAAGAAGTTTCTGAGAATGCTTCTGTCTAGATTTTACATGAAGACATTCCCGTTTCCTACGAAATCTTCACAACTTTCCAAATATCCTCTTGCAGATTCTACAAAAAGAGTGTTTCCAAACTGCTGTATCAAAAGAAAGGTTCAGCTCTCTTAGTTGACGACACACATCCCAAATAAGATTCTGAGAAAGCCTCTGTCTCGTTTTTATGGGAAGATACTTCCTTTTTCACCGTAGGCCTGAAAGCGCTCGAAATGTCCACTTCCAGATACTGCAGAGAGAGTTTTTCAAACCTGTTCTATGAAACGGAATGTTCAGCTCTGAGGCTTGAATGCAGATATCACAAAGTAGTTTCTGACAGTGCTTCTGTCTAGATTTTAGAAGAAGATATTCCCGTTTCCAATGAAATCGTTAGAACTATCTTGATATCCACATACAGATTCTACAAAAAGAGTTTTTCCAAACTGCTCTATCAAAAGAAAGTTTCAACTCTGTCAGTTGAGGACACACATCCCAAATAAGTTTCTGAGAACGCTTCTGTGTAGATTTAAAGGGGAGATATTTCGTTTTTCACCATAGGCCCGAATGCGCTCGAAATGTCCACTTCCAGACACTACAGAAAGAGGGTTTCCAACCTGCTCTATGAAAGGGAATGTTCACCTCTGTGACTTGAATGCAGATATCACAAAGTAGTTTCTGACAGTGCTTCTGTCTAGAATTTAGATGAAGATATTCCCGTTTCCAACGAAATCCTTAGGACTATCTAGATATCCAATTACAGATTCCACAAAAAGAGTGTTTCCAAACTGCTCTATAAAAAGAAAGGTTCAACTCTGTAAGTTGAGGACACTCATCACAAAGAAGTTTCTGAGAATGCTTTTGTAAAGGTTTTATATGAAGATATTCCCGTTTCCTATGAAATCTTCACAGTTATCCAAATATCCACTTGAAGATTCTACCAAAAGAGTGTTTCCAAACTGCTGTAGCAAAAGAAATGTTGAACTCTGTTAGTTGAGGACAAACATCACAAAGAAGTTTCTGAGAATGCTTCTGTCAAGATTTTATATGAAGATATTACCGTTTCCAACGAAATCTTTACAGTTATCCAAATATCCACTTGCAGATTCTACAAAAAGAGTGTTTCCAAACTGCTATATCAAAAGAAATGATCAAGTCTGTTATTGGAGTAAACTCATCCCAAATATGTTTCTTAGAATGCTTTTGTCTAGATTTTATGGGATGATATTTCCTTTTTCACCATAGGCCTGAAAGCGCTCGAAAAGTCCACTTCCAGATACTACAAAAAGACTGTTTCAAACCTACTCTATGAAAGGGAATGTTCAGCTCTGTGACTTGAATGCAGATATCACAAAGTAGTTTCTGACAGCCCTTCTGTCTAGATTTTAGATGAAGATATTCCCGTTTCCAACGAAATCATCACAGTTATCCAAATATCCACTTATAGATTCTACAAAAACAGTGTTTCCACACTGCTGTATCCAAAGAAAGGTTCAACTCTGTTAGTTGAGGACACACATCACAAAGAAGTTTCTGAGAATGCTTCTGTCTAGATTTGATATGAAGATATTCCCGTTTCCAATGAAATCTTCACAGTTATGCAAATATCCACTTGAAGATTCTACAAAAAGAGTGTTTCCAAACTGCTGTAGCAAAAGAAATGTTGAACTCTGTTAGTTGAGGACACACATCAGAAAGAAGTTTCTGAGAATGCTTCTGTCTAGATTTTACATGAAGATATTCCCGTTTCCTATGAAATCTTCACATCTTTCCAAATATCCACTTGCAGATTCTACAAAAAGAGTGTTTCCAAACTGCTGTATCAAAAGAAAGGTTCAACTCTCTTAGTTGAGGACACACATCCCAAATAAGTTTCTGAGAAATCCTCTGTCTCGTTTTTATGGGAAGATACTTCCTTTTTCACCGTAGGCCTGAAAGCGCTCGAAATGTCCACTTGCAGATACTGCAGAAAGAGTGTTTCAAACCTGCTCTATGAAACGGAATGTTCAGCTCTGAGGCTTGAATGCAGATATCACAAAGTAGTTTTTGACAGTGCTTCTGTCTAGATTTTAGAAGATATTCAGGTTTCCAATGAAATCGTTAGAACTATCTTGATATCCACATACAGATTCTACAAAAAGAGTTTTTCCAAGCTGCTCTATAAAAAAAAAGGTTCAACTCTGTTAGTTGAGGTCACTCATCACAAAGAAGTTTCTGAGAATGCTTCTGTCTAGATTTTACATGAAGATTTTCCCGTTTCCAATGAAATCTTCACAGTTATCCAAACATCGACTTGCAGATTCTACAAAAAGAGTGTTTCCAAACTGCTCTATCAAAAGAAAGTATCAACTCTGTTAGTTGAGGACACACATGCCAAATAAGTTTCGGAGAATGCTTCTGTGTAGATTTAAAGGGGAGATATTTCGTTTTTCACCATAGGCCCGAATGCGCTCGAAATGTCCACTTCCAGACACTACAGAAAGAGGGTTTCCAACCTGCTCTATGAAAGGGAATGTTCAGCTCCGTGAGTTGAATATAGATATCCCAAAGTAGTTTCTGACAGTGCTTCTGTCTAGATTTCAGATGAAGATATTCCCGTTTCCAATGAAATCGTTAGAACTATCTAGATATCCACTTACAGATTCTACAAAAAGAGTGTTTCGAAAGTGCTCTGTCAAAAGAAAGGTTCAACTCTGTTAGTTGAGGACACTCATCACGAAGAAGTTTCTGAGAATGCTTTTGTCAAGATTTTATATGAAGATATTCCCGTTTCCTATGAAATCTTCACAGTTATCCAAATATCCACTTGAAGATTCTACAAAAAGAGTGTTTCCAAACTGCTGTAGCAAAAGAAATGTTGAACTCTGTTAGTTGAGGACAAACATCACAAAGAGGTTTCTGAGAGAGCTTCTGTCAAGATTTTATATGAAGATATTACCGTTTCCAACGAAATCTTTACAGTTATCCAAATATCCACTTGCAGATTCTACAAAAAGAGTGTTTCCAAACTGCCATATCAAAAGAAATGATCAAGTCTGTTAGTGGAGTAAACTCATCCCAAATAAGTTTCTTAGAATGCTTTTGTCTAGATTTTATGGGATGATATTTCCTTTTTCACCATAGGCCTGAAAGCGCTCGAAATGTCCACTTCCAGATACTACAGAAAGACTGTTTCAAACCTACTCTATGAAAGGGAATGTTCAGCTCTGTGACTTGAATGCAGATATCACAAAGTAGTTTCTGACAGCCCTTCTGTCTAGATTTTAGATGAATATATTCCCGTTTCCAACGAAATCATCACAGTTATCCAAATATCCACTTACAGATTCTACAAAAACAGTGTTTCCAAACTGCTGTATCCAAAGAAAGGTTCAACTCTGTTAGTTGAGGACACACATCACAAAGAAGTTTCTGAGAATGCTTCTGTCTAGATTTTATATGAAGATATTCCCGTTTCCAATGAAATCTTCACAGTTATGCAAATATCCACTTGAAGATTCTACCAAAAGAGTGTTTCCAAACTGCTGTAGCAAAAGAAATGTTGAACTCTGTTAGTTGAGGACAAACATCACAAAGAAGTTTCTGAGAATGCTTCTGTCTAGATTTTAGATGAAGATATTCCCGTTTCCAACGAAATCATCACAGTTAAACAAATATCCACTTGCAGATTCTACAAAAAGAGTGTTTCCAAACTGCTCTATCCAAAGAAAGGTTCAACTCTGTTAGTTGAGGACACACATCAGAAAGAAGTTTCTGAGAATGCTTCTGTCTAGATTTTAAATGAAGATATTCCCGTTTCCAACGAAATCCTCAGAGCTGTCCCAATATCCACTTACAGATTCTACAAAAAGAGTGTTTCCAAACTGCTGTATCAAAAGAAAGTTTCATCTCTGTTAGTTAAGGACACACATCACAAAGAAGTTTCTGAGAATGCTTCTGTCTAGATTATACATGAAGATATTCCCGTTTCCTATGAAATCTTCACAGCTTTCCAAATATCCACTTGCAGATTCTACAAAAAGAGTGTTTCCAAACTGCTGTATCAAAAGAAAGGTTCAACTCTCTTCGTTGAGGATACACATCCCAAATAAGTTTCTGAGAAATCCTCTGTCTCGTTTTTGTGGGAAGATACTTCCTTTTTCACAGTAGGCCTGAAAGAGCTCGAAATGTCCACTTGCAGATACTGCAGAAAGAGTGTTTCAAACCTGCTCTATGAAACGGAATGTTCAGCTCTGAGGCTTGAATGCAGATATCACAAAGTAGTTTCTGACAGTGCTTCTGTCTAGATTTCAGAAGAAGATATTCCCGTTTCCAATGAAATCGTTAGAACTATCTTGATATCCACATACAGATTCTACAAAAAGAGTGTTTAAAAACTGCTCTAGAAAAAGAAAGGTTCAACTCTGTTAGTTGAGGACACTCATCACAAAGAAGTTTCTGAGAATGCTTCTGTCTAGATTTTATATGAAGATATTCCCGTTTCCAATGAAATCTTCACAGTTATGCAAATATCCACTTGATGATTCTACAAAAAGAGTGTTTCCAAACTGCTGTAGCAAAGGAAATGTTGAACTCTGTTAGTTGAGGACAAACATCACAAAGAAGTTTCTGAGAATGCTTCTGTCTAGATTTTAGATGAAGATATTCCCGTTTCCAACAAAATCATCACAGTTAAACAAATATCCACTTACAGATTCTACAAAAAGAGTGTTTCCAAACTGCTCTATCCAAAGAAAGGTTCAACTCTGTTAGTTGAGGACACACATCAGAAAGAAGTTTCTGAGAATGCTTCTGTCTAGATTTTACATGAAGATATTCCCGTTTCCTATGAAATCTTCACATCTTTCCAAATATCCACTTGCAGATTCTACAAAAAGAGTGTTTCCAAACTGCTGTATCAAAAGAAAGGTTCAACTCTCTTAGTTGAGGACACACATCCCAAATAAGTTTCTGAGAAATCCTCTGTCTCGTTTTTATGGGAAGATACTTCCTTTTTCACCGTAGGCCTGAAAGCGCTCGAAATGTCCACTTGCAGATACTGCAGAAAGAGTGTTTCAAACCTGCTCTATGAAACGGAATGTTCAGCTCTGAGGCTTGAATGCAGATATCACAAAGTAGTTTTTGACAGTGCTTCTGTCTAGATTTTAGAAGATATTCAGGTTTCCAATGAAATCGTTAGAACTATCTTGATATCCACATACAGATTCTACAAAAAGAGTTTTTCCAAGCTGCTCTATAAAAAAAAAGGTTCAACTCTGTTAGTTGAGGTCACTCATCACAAAGAAGTTTCTGAGAATGCTTCTGTCTAGATTTTACATGAAGATTTTCCCGTTTCCAATGAAATCTTCACAGTTATCCAAACATCGACTTGCAGATTCTACAAAAAGAGTGTTTCCAAACTGCTCTATCAAAAGAAAGTATCAACTCTGTTAGTTGAGGACACACATGCCAAATAAGTTTCGGAGAATGCTTCTGTGTAGATTTAAAGGGGAGATATTTCGTTTTTCACCATAGGCCCGAATGCGCTCGAAATGTCCACTTCCAGACACTACAGAAAGAGGGTTTCCAACCTGCTCTATGAAAGGGAATGTTCAGCTCCGTGAGTTGAATATAGATATCACAAAGTAGTTTCTGACAGTGCTTCTGTCTAGATTTCAGATGAAGATATTCCCGTTTCCAATGAAATCGTTAGAACTATCTAGATATCCACTTACAGATTCTACAAAAAGAGTGTTTCGAAAGTGCTCTGTCAAAAGAAAGGTTCAACTCTGTTAGTTGAGGACACTCATCACGAAGAAGTTTCTGAGAATGCTTTTGTCAAGATTTTATATGAAGATATTCCCGTTTCCTATGAAATCTTCACAGTTATCCAAATATCCACTTGAAGATTCTACAAAAAGAGTGTTTCCAAACTGCTGTAGCAAAAGAAATGTTGAACTCTGTTAGTTGAGGACAAACATCACAAAGAGGTTTCTGAGAGAGCTTCTGTCAAGATTTTATATGAAGATATTACCGTTTCCAACGAAATCTTTACAGTTATCCAAATATCCACTTGCAGATTCTACAAAAAGAGTGTTTCCAAACTGCCATATCAAAAGAAATGATCAAGTCTGTTAGTGGAGTAAACTCATCCCAAATAAGTTTCTTAGAATGCTTTTGTCTAGATTTTATGGGATGATATTTCCTTTTTCACCATAGGCCTGAAAGCGCTCGAAATGTCCACTTCCAGATACTACAGAAAGACTGTTTCAAACCTACTCTATGAAAGGGAATGTTCAGCTCTGTGACTTGAATGCAGATATCACAAAGTAGTTTCTGACAGCCCTTCTGTCTAGATTTTAGATGAAGATATTCCCGTTTCCAACGAAATCATCACAGTTATCCAAATATCCACTTACAGATTCTACAAAAACAGTGTTTCCAAACTGCTGTATCCAAAGAAAGGTTCAACTCTGTTAGTTGAGGACACACATCACAAAGAAGTTTCTGAGAATGCTTCTGTCTAGATTTTATATGAAGATATTCCCGTTTCCAATGAAATCTTCACAGTTATGCAAATATCCACTTGAAGATTCTACAAAAAGAGTGTTTCCAAACTGCTGTAGCAAAAGAAATGTTGAACTCTGTTAGTTGAGGACAAACATCACAAAGAAGTTTCTGAGAATGCTTCTGTCTAGATTTTAGATGAAGATATTCCCGTTTCCAACGAAATCATCACAGTTAAACAAATATCCACTTGCAGATTCTACAAAAAGAGTGTTTCCAAACTGCTCTATCCAAAGAAAGGTTCAACTCTGTTAGTTGAGGACACACATCACAAAGAAGTTTCTGAGAATGCTTCTGTCTAGATTTTAAATGAAGATATTCCCGTTTCCAACGAAATCCTCAGAGCTGTCCCAATATCCACTTACAGATTCTACAAAAAGAGTGTTTCCAAACTGCTGTATCAAAAGAAATGTTCAACTCTGTTTGTGGAGGACACACATCACAAAGAAGTTTCTGAGAATGCTTCTGTCTAGATTTTAAATGAAGATATTCCCGTTTCCAACGAAATCCTCAGAGCTGTCCCAATATCCACTTACAGATTCTACAAAAAGAGTGTTTCCAAACTGCTGTATCAAAAGAAATGTTCAACTCTGTTTGTGGAGGACACACATCACAAAGAAGTTTCTGAGAATGCTTCTGTCTAGATTTTACATGAAGATATTCCCGTTTCCTATGAAATCTTCACAGCTTTCCAAATATCCACTTGCAGATTCTACAAAAAGAGTGTTTCCAAACTGCTGTATCCAAAGAAAGGTTCATCTCTGTTAGTTGAGGACACACATCACAAAGAAGTTTCTGAGAATGCTTCTGTCTAGATTTTAAACGAAGATATTGCCGTTTCCAACGAAATCGTTAGGACTATCTAGATATCCAATTACACATTCCACAAAAAGAGTGTTTCCAAACTGCTCTATCAAAAGAAAGGTGCAACTCTGTTAGTTGAGGACACTCATCACAAAGACGTTTCTGAGAATGCTTCTGTCTAGATTTTATATGAAGATATTCCCGTTTCCAACGAAATCTTCATGGTTATCCAAACATCGACTTCCAGATTATACAAAAAGATTGTTTCCAAACTGCTCTATCAAAAGAAAGGTATAATTCTGTTAGTTGAGGACACACATCCCAAATAAGTTTCTGAGGATGCTTCTGTCTAGATTTTATGGGAAGATATTTCGTTTTTTACCATAGGCCCGAAAGCGCTCGAAATGTCCACTTCCAGACACTACAGAAAGAGGGTTTCAAACCTGCTATATGAAAGGGAATGTTCAGCTCTGTGACTTAAATGCAGATATCACAAAGTAGTTTCTGAAAGTGCTTCTGTCTAGATTTCAGATGAAGATATTCCCGTTTCCAATGAAATCATTAGAACTATCTAGATATCCACTTACAGATTCTACAAAAAGAGTGTTTCCAAAGTGCTCTGTCAAAAGAAAGGTTCAACTCTGTTAGTTGAGGACACTCCTCACAAAGAAGTTTCTGAGAATGCTTCTGTCTAGATTTTATATGAAGATATTCCCGTTTCCAACGAAATCTTCACAGTTATCCAAATATCCACTTGAAGATTCTACAAAAAGAGTGTTTCCAAACTGCTGTAGCAAGAGTAATTTTGCGCTCTGTTAGTTGAGGACACACATCACAAAGAAGTTTCTGAGAATGCTTCTGTCTAGGTTTTATACGAAGATATTACCGTTTCCAACGAAATCTTCACAGTTATCCAAATATCCACTTGCAGAATCTACAAAAAGAGTGTTTCCAAACTGCTATATCAAAAGAAAGGATCAACTCTGTTAGTTGAGGAAACACATCCCAAATAAGTTTCTGAGAATGCTTCTGTCTAGATTTTATGGGATGATATTTCCTTTTTCACCATAGGCCTGAAATCGCTCGAAATGTCCACTTCCAGATACTACAGAAAGACTGTTTCAAACCTACTCTATGAATGGAAATGTTCAGCTCTGTGACTTGAATGCAGATATCGCAAAGTAGTTTCAGACAGTGCTTCTGTCTAGATTTTAGATGAAGGTATTCCCGTTTCCAACGAAATCATCACAGTTATCCAAATATCCACTTACATATTCTACAAAAAGAGTGTTTCCAAACTGCTCTATCCAAAGAAAGGTTCAACTCTGTTAGTTGAGGACACACATCACAAAGAAGTTTCTGAGAATGCTTCTGTCTAGATTTTAAATGAAGATATTCCCATTTCCAATGAAATCCTCATAGCAAACCCATTATAAACTTACAGATTCTACAAAAAGAGTGATTCCAAATTGCTGTATCAAAAGAAATGTTGAACTCTGTTAGTTCAGGACACACATCACAAAGAAGTTTCTGAGAATGCTTCTGTCTAGATTTTACATGAAGACATTCCCGTTTCCTACGAAATCTTCACAACTTTCCAAATATCCTCTTGCAGATTCTACAAAAAGAGTGTTTCCAAACTGCTGTATCAAAAGAAAGGTTCAGCTCTCTTAGTTGACGACACACATCCCAAATAAGATTCTGAGAAAGCCTCTGTCTCGTTTTTATGGGAAGATACTTCCTTTTTCACCGTAGGCCTGAAAGCGCTCGAAATGTCCACTTCCAGATACTGCAGAGAGAGTTTTTCAAACCTGTTCTATGAAACGGAATGTTCAGCTCTGAGGCTTGAATGCAGATATCACAAAGTAGTTTCTGACAGTGCTTCTGTCTAGATTTTAGAAGAAGATATTCCCGTTTCCAATGAAATCGTTAGAACTATCTTGATATCCACATACAGATTCTACAAAAAGAGTTTTTCCAAACTGCTCTATCAAAAGAAAGTTTCAACTCTGTCAGTTGAGGACACACATCCCAAATAAGTTTCTGAGAACGCTTCTGTGTAGATTTAAAGGGGAGATATTTCGTTTTTCACCATAGGCCCGAATGCGCTCGAAATGTCCACTTCCAGACACTACAGAAAGAGGGTTTCCAACCTGCTCTATGAAAGGGAATGTTCACCTCTGTGACTTGAATGCAGATATCACAAAGTAGTTTCTGACAGTGCTTCTGTCTAGAATTTAGATGAAGATATTCCCGTTTCCAACGAAATCCTTAGGACTATCTAGATATCCAATTACAGATTCCACAAAAAGAGTGTTTCCAAACTGCTCTATAAAAAGAAAGGTTCAACTCTGTAAGTTGAGGACACTCATCACAAAGAAGTTTCTGAGAATGCTTTTGTAAAGGTTTTATATGAAGATATTCCCGTTTCCTATGAAATCTTCACAGTTATCCAAATATCCACTTGAAGATTCTACCAAAAGAGTGTTTCCAAACTGCTGTAGCAAAAGAAATGTTGAACTCTGTTAGTTGAGGACAAACATCACAAAGAAGTTTCTGAGAATGCTTCTGTCAAGATTTTATATGAAGATATTACCGTTTCCAACGAAATCTTTACAGTTATCCAAATATCCACTTGCAGATTCTACAAAAAGAGTGTTTCCAAACTGCTATATCAAAAGAAATGATCAAGTCTGTTATTGGAGTAAACTCATCCCAAATATGTTTCTTAGAATGCTTTTGTCTAGATTTTATGGGATGATATTTCCTTTTTCACCATAGGCCTGAAAGCGCTCGAAAAGTCCACTTCCAGATACTACAAAAAGACTGTTTCAAACCTACTCTATGAAAGGGAATGTTCAGCTCTGTGACTTGAATGCAGATATCACAAAGTAGTTTCTGACAGCCCTTCTGTCTAGATTTTAGATGAAGATATTCCCGTTTCCAACGAAATCATCACAGTTATCCAAATATCCACTTATAGATTCTACAAAAACAGTGTTTCCACACTGCTGTATCCAAAGAAAGGTTCAACTCTGTTAGTTGAGGACACACATCACAAAGAAGTTTCTGAGAATGCTTCTGTCTAGATTTGATATGAAGATATTCCCGTTTCCAATGAAATCTTCACAGTTATGCAAATATCCACTTGAAGATTCTACAAAAAGAGTGTTTCCAAACTGCTGTAGCAAAAGAAATGTTGAACTCTGTTAGTTGAGGACACACATCAGAAAGAAGTTTCTGAGAATGCTTCTGTCTAGATTTTACATGAAGATATTCCCGTTTCCTATGAAATCTTCACATCTTTCCAAATATCCACTTGCAGATTCTACAAAAAGAGTGTTTCCAAACTGCTGTATCAAAAGAAAGGTTCAACTCTCTTAGTTGAGGACACACATCCCAAATAAGTTTCTGAGAAATCCTCTGTCTCGTTTTTATGGGAAGATACTTCCTTTTTCACCGTAGGCCTGAAAGCGCTCGAAATGTCCACTTGCAGATACTGCAGAAAGAGTGTTTCAAACCTGCTCTATGAAACGGAATGTTCAGCTCTGAGGCTTGAATGCAGATATCACAAAGTAGTTTTTGACAGTGCTTCTGTCTAGATTTTAGAAGATATTCAGGTTTCCAATGAAATCGTTAGAACTATCTTGATATCCACATACAGATTCTACAAAAAGAGTTTTTCCAAGCTGCTCTATAAAAAAAAAGGTTCAACTCTGTTAGTTGAGGTCACTCATCACAAAGAAGTTTCTGAGAATGCTTCTGTCTAGATTTTACATGAAGATTTTCCCGTTTCCAATGAAATCTTCACAGTTATCCAAACATCGACTTGCAGATTCTACAAAAAGAGTGTTTCCAAACTGCTCTATCAAAAGAAAGTATCAACTCTGTTAGTTGAGGACACACATGCCAAATAAGTTTCGGAGAATGCTTCTGTGTAGATTTAAAGGGGAGATATTTCGTTTTTCACCATAGGCCCGAATGCGCTCGAAATGTCCACTTCCAGACACTACAGAAAGAGGGTTTCCAACCTGCTCTATGAAAGGGAATGTTCAGCTCCGTGAGTTGAATATAGATATCACAAAGTAGTTTCTGACAGTGCTTCTGTCTAGATTTCAGATGAAGATATTCCCGTTTCCAATGAAATCGTTAGAACTATCTAGATATCCACTTACAGATTCTACAAAAAGAGTGTTTCGAAAGTGCTCTGTCAAAAGAAAGGTTCAACTCTGTTAGTTGAGGACACTCATCACGAAGAAGTTTCTGAGAATGCTTTTGTCAAGATTTTATATGAAGATATTCCCGTTTCCTATGAAATCTTCACAGTTATCCAAATATCCACTTGAAGATTCTACAAAAAGAGTGTTTCCAAACTGCTGTAGCAAAAGAAATGTTGAACTCTGTTAGTTGAGGACAAACATCACAAAGAGGTTTCTGAGAGAGCTTCTGTCAAGATTTTATATGAAGATATTACCGTTTCCAACGAAATCTTTACAGTTATCCAAATATCCACTTGCAGATTCTACAAAAAGAGTGTTTCCAAACTGCCATATCAAAAGAAATGATCAAGTCTGTTAGTGGAGTAAACTCATCCCAAATAAGTTTCTTAGAATGCTTTTGTCTAGATTTTATGGGATGATATTTCCTTTTTCACCATAGGCCTGAAAGCGCTCGAAATGTCCACTTCCAGATACTACAGAAAGACTGTTTCAAACCTACTCTATGAAAGGGAATGTTCAGCTCTGTGACTTGAATGCAGATATCACAAAGTAGTTTCTGACAGCCCTTCTGTCTAGATTTTAGATGAATATATTCCCGTTTCCAACGAAATCATCACAGTTATCCAAATATCCACTTACAGATTCTACAAAAACAGTGTTTCCAAACTGCTGTATCCAAAGAAAGGTTCAACTCTGTTAGTTGAGGACACACATCACAAAGAAGTTTCTGAGAATGCTTCTGTCTAGATTTTATATGAAGATATTCCCGTTTCCAATGAAATCTTCACAGTTATGCAAATATCCACTTGAAGATTCTACCAAAAGAGTGTTTCCAAACTGCTGTAGCAAAAGAAATGTTGAACTCTGTTAGTTGAGGACAAACATCACAAAGAAGTTTCTGAGAATGCTTCTGTCTAGATTTTAGATGAAGATATTCCCGTTTCCAACGAAATCATCACAGTTAAACAAATATCCACTTGCAGATTCTACAAAAAGA
Source organism: Gorilla gorilla gorilla (assembly GCF_029281585.2). Taxonomy (NCBI): domain Eukaryota; kingdom Metazoa; phylum Chordata; class Mammalia; order Primates; family Hominidae; genus Gorilla; species Gorilla gorilla. The sequence continues at coordinate 21,156,091 of NC_073237.2, forward strand.
GTGTTTCCAAACTGCTCTATCCAAAGAAAGGTTCAACTCTGTTAGTTGAGGACACACATCAGAAAGAAGTTTCTGAGAATGCTTCTGTCTAGATTTTAAATGAAGATATTCCCGTTTCCAACGAAATCCTCAGAGCTGTCCCAATATCCACTTACAGATTCTACAAAAAGAGTGTTTCCAAACTGCTGTATCAAAAGAAAGTTTCATCTCTGTTAGTTAAGGACACACATCACAAAGAAGTTTCTGAGAATGCTTCTGTCTAGATTATACATGAAGATATTCCCGTTTCCTATGAAATCTTCACAGCTTTCCAAATATCCACTTGCAGATTCTACAAAAAGAGTGTTTCCAAACTGCTGTATCAAAAGAAAGGTTCAACTCTCTTCGTTGAGGATACACATCCCAAATAAGTTTCTGAGAAATCCTCTGTCTCGTTTTTGTGGGAAGATACTTCCTTTTTCACAGTAGGCCTGAAAGAGCTCGAAATGTCCACTTGCAGATACTGCAGAGTGTTTCAAACCTGCTCTATGAAACGGAATGTTCAGCTCTGAGGCTTGAATGCAGATATCACAAAGTAGTTTCTGACAGTGCTTCTGTCTAGATTTCAGAAGAAGATATTCCCGTTTCCAATGAAATCGTTAGAACTATCTTGATATCCACATACAGATTCTACAAAAAGAGTGTTTAAAAACTGCTCTAGAAAAAGAAAGGTTCAACTCTGTTAGTTGAGGACACTCATCACAAAGAAGTTTCTGAGAATGCTTCTGTCTAGATTTTATATGAAGATATTCCCGTTTCCAATGAAATCTTCACAGTTATGCAAATATCCACTTGATGATTCTACAAAAAGAGTGTTTCCAAACTGCTGTAGCAAAGGAAATGTTGAACTCTGTTAGTTGAGGACAAACATCACAAAGAAGTTTCTGAGAATGCTTCTGTCTAGATTTTAGATGAAGATATTCCCGTTTCCAACAAAATCATCACAGTTAAACAAATATCCACTTACAGATTCTACAAAAAGAGTGTTTCCAAACTGCTCTATCCAAAGAAAGGTTCAACTCTGTTAGTTGAGGACACACATCAGAAAGAAGTTTCTGAGAATGCTTCTGTCTAGATTTTACATGAAGATATTCCCGTTTCCTATGAAATCTTCACATCTTTCCAAATATCCACTTGCAGATTCTACAAAAAGAGTGTTTCCAAACTGCTGTATCAAAAGAAAGGTTCAACTCTCTTAGTTGAGGACACACATCCCAAATAAGTTTCTGAGAAATCCTCTGTCTCGTTTTTATGGGAAGATACTTCCTTTTTCACCGTAGGCCTGAAAGCGCTCGAAATGTCCACTTGCAGATACTGCAGAAAGAGTGTTTCAAACCTGCTCTATGAAACGGAATGTTCAGCTCTGAGGCTTGAATGCAGATATCACAAAGTAGTTTTTGACAGTGCTTCTGTCTAGATTTTAGAAGATATTCAGGTTTCCAATGAAATCGTTAGAACTATCTTGATATCCACATACAGATTCTACAAAAAGAGTTTTTCCAAGCTGCTCTATAAAAAAAAAGGTTCAACTCTGTTAGTTGAGGTCACTCATCACAAAGAAGTTTCTGAGAATGCTTCTGTCTAGATTTTACATGAAGATTTTCCCGTTTCCAATGAAATCTTCACAGTTATCCAAACATCGACTTGCAGATTCTACAAAAAGAGTGTTTCCAAACTGCTCTATCAAAAGAAAGTATCAACTCTGTTAGTTGAGGACACACATGCCAAATAAGTTTCGGAGAATGCTTCTGTGTAGATTTAAAGGGGAGATATTTCGTTTTTCACCATAGGCCCGAATGCGCTCGAAATGTCCACTTCCAGACACTACAGAAAGAGGGTTTCCAACCTGCTCTATGAAAGGGAATGTTCAGCTCCGTGAGTTGAATATAGATATCACAAAGTAGTTTCTGACAGTGCTTCTGTCTAGATTTCAGATGAAGATATTCCCGTTTCCAATGAAATCGTTAGAACTATCTAGATATCCACTTACAGATTCTACAAAAAGAGTGTTTCGAAAGTGCTCTGTCAAAAGAAAGGTTCAACTCTGTTAGTTGAGGACACTCATCACGAAGAAGTTTCTGAGAATGCTTTTGTCAAGATTTTATATGAAGATATTCCCGTTTCCTATGAAATCTTCACAGTTATCCAAATATCCACTTGAAGATTCTACAAAAAGAGTGTTTCCAAACTGCTGTAGCAAAAGAAATGTTGAACTCTGTTAGTTGAGGACAAACATCACAAAGAGGTTTCTGAGAGAGCTTCTGTCAAGATTTTATATGAAGATATTACCGTTTCCAACGAAATCTTTACAGTTATCCAAATATCCACTTGCAGATTCTACAAAAAGAGTGTTTCCAAACTGCCATATCAAAAGAAATGATCAAGTCTGTTAGTGGAGTAAACTCATCCCAAATAAGTTTCTTAGAATGCTTTTGTCTAGATTTTATGGGATGATATTTCCTTTTTCACCATAGGCCTGAAAGCGCTCGAAATGTCCACTTCCAGATACTACAGAAAGACTGTTTCAAACCTACTCTATGAAAGGGAATGTTCAGCTCTGTGACTTGAATGCAGATATCACAAAGTAGTTTCTGACAGCCCTTCTGTCTAGATTTTAGATGAAGATATTCCCGTTTCCAACGAAATCATCACAGTTATCCAAATATCCACTTACAGATTCTACAAAAACAGTGTTTCCAAACTGCTGTATCCAAAGAAAGGTTCAACTCTGTTAGTTGAGGACACACATCACAAAGAAGTTTCTGAGAATGCTTCTGTCTAGATTTTATATGAAGATATTCCCGTTTCCAATGAAATCTTCACAGTTATGCAAATATCCACTTGAAGATTCTACAAAAAGAGTGTTTCCAAACTGCTGTAGCAAAAGAAATGTTGAACTCTGTTAGTTGAGGACAAACATCACAAAGAAGTTTCTGAGAATGCTTCTGTCTAGATTTTAGATGAAGATATTCCCGTTTCCAACGAAATCATCACAGTTAAACAAATATCCACTTGCAGATTCTACAAAAAGAGTGTTTCCAAACTGCTCTATCCAAAGAAAGGTTCAACTCTGTTAGTTGAGGACACACATCACAAAGAAGTTTCTGAGAATGCTTCTGTCTAGATTTTAAATGAAGATATTCCCATTTCCAACGAAATCCTCAGAGCTGTCCCAATATCCACTTACAGATTCTACAAAAAGAGTGTTTCCAAACTGCTGTATCAAAAGAAATGTTCAACTCTGTTTGTGGAGGACACACATCACAAAGAAGTTTCTGAGAATGCTTCTGTCTAGATTTTACATGAAGATATTCCCGTTTCCTATGAAATCTTCACAGCTTTCCAAATATCCACTTGCAGATTCTACAAAAAGAGTGTTTCCAAACTGCTGTATCCAAAGAAAGGTTCATCTCTGTTAGTTGAGGACACACATCACAAAGAAGTTTCTGAGAATGCTTCTGTCTAGATTTTAAACGAAGATATTGCCGTTTCCAACGAAATCGTTAGGACTATCTAGATATCCAATTACACATTCCACAAAAAGAGTGTTTCCAAACTGCTCTATCAAAAGAAAGGTGCAACTCTGTTAGTTGAGGACACTCATCACAAAGACGTTTCTGAGAATGCTTCTGTCTAGATTTTATATGAAGATATTCCCGTTTCCAACGAAATCTTCATGGTTATCCAAACATCGACTTCCAGATTATACAAAAAGATTGTTTCCAAACTGCTCTACCAAAAGAAAGGTATAATTCTGTTAGTTGAGGACACACATCCCAAATAAGTTTCTGAGGATGCTTCTGTCTAGATTTTATGGGAAGATATTTCGTTTTTTACCATAGGCCCGAAAGCGCTCGAAATGTCCACTTCCAGACACTACAGAAAGAGGGTTTCAAACCTGCTATATGAAAGGGAATGTTCAGCTCTGTGACTTAAATGCAGATATCACAAAGTAGTTTCTGAAAGTGCTTCTGTCTAGATTTCAGATGAAGATATTCCCGTTTCCAATGAAATCATTAGAACTATCTAGATATCCACTTACAGATTCTACAAAAAGAGTGTTTCCAAAGTGCTCTGTCAAAAGAAAGGTTCAACTCTGTTAGTTGAGGACACTCCTCACAAAGAAGTTTCTGAGAATGCTTCTGTCTAGATTTTATATGAAGATATTCCCGTTTCCAACGAAATCTTCACAGTTATCCAAATATCCACTTGAAGATTCTACAAAAAGAGTGTTTCCAAACTGCTGTAGCAAGAGTAATTTTGCGCTCTGTTAGTTGAGGACACACATCACAAAGAAGTTTCTGAGAATGCTTCTGTCTAGGTTTTATACGAAGATATTACCGTTTCCAACGAAATCTTCACAGTTATCCAAATATCCACTTGCAGAATCTACAAAAAGAGTGTTTCCAAACTGCTATATCAAAAGAAAGGATCAACTCTGTTAGTTGAGGAAACACATCCCAAATAAGTTTCTGAGAATGCTTCTGTCTAGATTTTATGGGATGATATTTCCTTTTTCACCATAGGCCTGAAATCGCTCGAAATGTCCACTTCCAGATACTACAGAAAGACTGTTTCAAACCTACTCTATGAATGGAAATGTTCAGCTCTGTGACTTGAATGCAGATATCGCAAAGTAGTTTCAGACAGTGCTTCTGTCTAGATTTTAGATGAAGGTATTCCCGTTTCCAACGAAATCATCACAGTTATCCAAATATCCACTTACATATTCTACAAAAAGAGTGTTTCCAAACTGCTCTATCCAAAGAAAGGTTCAACTCTGTTAGTTGAGGACACACATCACAAAGAAGTTTCTGAGAATGCTTCTGTCTAGATTTTAAATGAAGATATTCCCATTTCCAATGAAATCCTCATAGCAAACCCATTATAAACTTACAGATTCTACAAAAAGAGTGATTCCAAATTGCTGTATCAAAAGAAAGGTTGAACTCTGTTAGTTCAGGACACACATCACAAAGAAGTTTCTGAGAATGCTTCTGTCTAGATTTTACATGAAGACATTCCCGTTTCCTACGAAATCTTCACAACTTTCCAAATATCCTCTTGCAGATTCTACAAAAAGAGTGTTTCCAAACTGCTGTATCAAAAGAAAGGTTCAGCTCTCTTAGTTGACGACACACATCCCAAATAAGATTCTGAGAAAGCCTCTGTCTCGTTTTTATGGGAAGATACTTCCTTTTTCACCGTAGGCCTGAAAGCGCTCGAAATGTCCACTTCCAGATACTGCAGAGAGAGTTTTTCAAACCTGTTCTATGAAACGGAATGTTCAGCTCTGAGGCTTGAATGCAGATATCACAAAGTAGTTTCTGACAGTGCTTCTGTCTAGATTTTAGAAGAAGATATTCCCGTTTCCAATGAAATCGTTAGAACTATCTTGATATCCACATACAGATTCTACAAAAAGAGTTTTTCCAAACTGCTCTATAAAAAAAAGGTTCAACTCTGTTAGTTGAGGTCACTCATCACAAAGAAGTTTCTGAGAATGCTTCTGTCTAGATTTTATATGAAGATTTTTCCGTTTCCAATGAAATCTTCACAGTTATCCAAACATCGACTTGCAGATTCTACAAAAAGAGTGTTTCCAAACTGCTCTATCAAAAGAAAGTATCAACTCTGTTAGTTGAGGACACACATGCCAAATAAGTTTCGGAGAATGCTTCTGTGTAGATTTAATGGGGAGATATTTCGTTTTTCACCATAGGCCCGAATGCGCTCGAAATGTCCACTTCCAGACACTACAGAAAGAGGGTTTCCAACCTGCTCTATGAAAGGGAATGTTCAGCTCCGTGAGTTGAATATAGATATCACAAAGTAGTTTCTGACAGTGCTTCTGTCTAGATTTCAGATGAAGATATTCCCGTTTCCCATGAAATCGTTAGAACTATCTAGATATCCACTTACAGATTCTACAAAAAGAGTGTTTCGAAAGTGCTCTGTCAAAAGAAAGGTTCAACTCTGTTAGTTGAGGACACTCATCACGAAGAAGTTTCTGAGAATGCTTTTGTCAAGATTTTATATGAAGATATTCCCGTTTCCTATGAAATCTTCACAGTTATCCAAATATCCACTTGAAGATTCTACCAAAAGAGTGTTTCCAAACTGCTGTAGCAAAAGAAATGTTGAACTCTGTTAGTTGAGGACAAACATCACAAAGAGGTTTCTGAGAGAGCTTCTGTCAAGATTTTATATGAAGATATTACCGTTTCCAACGAAATCTTTACAGTTATCCAAATATCCACTTGCAGATTCTACAAAAAGAGTGTTTCCAAACTGCCATATCAAAAGAAATGATCAAGTCTGTTAGTGCAGTAAACTCATCCCAAATAAGTTTCTTAGAATGCTTTTGTCTAGATTTTATGGGATGATATTTCCTTTTTCACCATAGGCCTGAAAGCGCTCGAAATGTCCACTTCCAGATACTACAGAAAGACTGTTTCAAACCTACTCTATGAAAGGGAATGTTCAGCTCTGTGACTTGAATGCAGATATCACAAAGTAGTTTCTGACAGTCCTTCTGTTTAGATTTTAGATGAATATATTCCCGTTTCCAACGAAATCATGACAGTTATCCAAATATCCACTTACAGATTCTACAAAAACAGTGTTTCCAAACTGCTGTATCCAAAGAAAGGTTCAACTCTGTTAGTTGAGGACACACATCACAAAGAAGTTTCTGAGAATGCTTCTGTCTAGATTTTATATGAAGATATTCCCCTTTCCAATGAAATCTTCACAGTTATGCAAATATCCACTTGAAGATTCTACAAAAAGAGTGTTTCCAAACTGCTGTAGCAAAAGAAATGTTGAACTCTGTTAGTTGAGGACAAACATCACAAAGAAGTTTCTGAGAATGCTTCTGTCTAGATTTTAGATGAAGATATTCCCGTTTCCAACGAAATCATCACAGTTAAACAAATATCCACTTGCAGATTCTACAAAAAGAGTGTTTCCAAACTGCTCTATCCAAAGAAAGGTTCAACTCTGTTAGTTGAGGACACACATCAGAAAGAAGTTTCTGAGAATGCTTCTGTCTAGATTTTAAATGAAGATATTCCCGTTTCCAACGAAATCCTCAGAGCTGTCCCAATATCCACTTACAGATTCTACAAAAAGAGTGTTTCCAAACTGCTGTATCAAAAGAAAGTTTCATCTCTGTTAGTTAAGGACACACATCACAAAGAAGTTTCTGAGAATGCTTCTGTCTAGATTTTACATGAAGATATTCCCGTTTCCTATGAAATCTTCACAGCTTTCCAAATATCCACTTGCAGATTCTACAAAAAGAGTGTTTCCAAACTGCTGTATCAAAAGAAAGGTTCAACTCTCTTCGTTGAGGATACACATCCCAAATAAGTTTCTGAGAAATCCTCTGTCTCGTTTTTATGGGAAGATACTTCCTTTTTCACCGTAGGCCTGAAAGAGCTCGAAATGTCCACTTGCAGATACTGCAGAAAGAGTGTTTCAAACCTGCTCTATGAAACGGAATGTTCAGCTCTGAGGCTTGAATGCAGATATCACAAAGTAGTTTCTGACAGTGCTTCTGTCTAGATTTCAGAAGAAGATATTCCCGTTTCCAATGAAATCGTTAAAACTATCTTGATATCCACATACAGATTCTACAAAAAGAGTGTTTCCAAACTGCTCTAGAAAAAGAAAGGTTCAACTCTGTTAGTTGAGGACACTCATCACAAAGAAGTTTCTGAGAATGCTTCTGTCTAGATTTTATATGAAGATATTCCCGTTTCCAACGAAATCTTCACAGTTATCCAAACATCGACTTGCAGATTCTACAAAAAGAGTGTTTCCAAACTGCTCTATCAAAAGAAAGTTTCAACTCTGTTAGTTGAGGACACACATCCCAAATAAGTTTCTGAGAACGCTTCTGTGTAGATTTAAAGGGGAGATATTTCGTTTTTCACCATAGGCCCGAATGCGCTCGAAATGTCCACTTCCAGACACTACAGAAAGAGGGTTTCCAACCTGCTCTATGAAAGGGAATGTTCACCTCTGTGACTTGAATGCAGATATCACAAAGTAGTTTCTGACAGTGCTTCTGTCTAGAATTTAGATGAAGATATTCCCGTTTCCAACGAAATCCTTAGGACTATCTAGATATCCAATTACAGATTCCACAAAAAGAGTGTTTCCAAACTGCTCTATAAAAAGAAAGGTTCAACTCTGTAAGTTGAGGACACTCATCACAAAGAAGTTTCTGAGAATGCTTTTGTAAAGGTTTTATATGAAGATATTCCCGTTTCCTATGAAATCTTCACAGTTATCCAAATATCCACTTGAAGATTCTACCAAAAGAGTGTTTCCAAACTGCTGTAGCAAAAGAAATGTTGAACTCTGTTAGTTGAGGACAAACATCACAAAGAAGTTTCTGAGAATGCTTCTGTCAAGATTTTATATGAAGATATTACCGTTTCCAACGAAATCTTTACAGTTATCCAAATATCCACTTGCAGATTCTACAAAAAGAGTGTTTCCAAACTGCTATATCAAAAGAAATGATCAAGTCTGTTAGTGGAGTAAACTCATCCCAAATATGTTTCTTAGAATGCTTTTGTCTAGATTTTATGGGATGATATTTCCTTTTTCACCATAGGCCTGAAAGCGCTCGAAAAGTCCACTTCCAGATACTACAAAAAGACTGTTTCAAACCTACTCTATGAAAGGGAATGTTCAGCTCTGTGACTTGAATGCAGATATCACAAAGTAGTTTCTGACAGCCCTTCTGTCTAGATTTTAGATGAAGATATTCCCGTTTCCAACGAAATCATCACAGTTATCCAAATATCCACTTATAGATTCTACAAAAACAGTGTTTCCACACTGCTGTATCCAAAGAAAGGTTCAACTCTGTTAGTTGAGGACACACATCACAAAGAAGTTTCTGAGAATGCTTCTGTCTAGATTTGATATGAAGATATTCCCGTTTCCAATGAAATCTTCACAGTTATGCAAATATCCACTTGAAGATTCTACAAAAAGAGTGTTTCCAAACTGCTGTAGCAAAAGAAATGTTGAACTCTGTTAGTTGAGGACAAACATCACAAAGAAGTTTCTGAGAATGCTTCTGTCTAGATTTTAGATGGAGATTTTCCCGTTTCCAACGAAATCATCACAGTTAAACAAATATCCACTTGCAGATTCGACAAAAAGAGTGTTTCCAAACTGCTCTATCCAAAGAAAGGCTCAACTCTGTTAGTTGAGGACACACATCAGAAAGAAGTTTCTGAGAATGCTTCTGTCTAGATTTTAAATGAAGATATTCCCATTTCCAACGAAATCCTCAGAGCTGTCCCAATATCCACTTACAGATTCTACAAAAAGAGTGTTTCCAAACTGCTGTATCAAAAGAAATGTTCAACTCTGTTTGTGGAGGACACACATCACAAAGAAGTTTCTGAGAATGCTTCTGTCTAGATTTTACATGAAGATATTCCCGTTTCCTATGAAATCTTCACAGCTTTCCAAATATCCACTTGCAGATTCTACAAAAAGAGTGTTTCCAAACTGCTGTATCCAAAGAAAGGTTCATCTCTGTTAGTTGAGGACACACATCACAAAGAAGTTTCTGAGAATGCTTCTGTCTAGATTTTAAACGAAGATATTGCCGTTTCCAACGAAATCGTTAGGACTATCTAGATATCCAATTACACATTCCACAAAAAGAGTGTTTCCAAACTGCTCTATCAAAAGAAAGGTGCAACTCTGTTAGTTGAGGACACTCATCACAAAGACGTTTCTGAGAATGCTTCTGTCTAGATTTTATATGAAGATATTCCCGTTTCCAACGAAATCTTCATGGTTATCCAAACATCGACTTCCAGATTATACAAAAAGATTGTTTCCAAACTGCTCTATCAAAAGAAAGGTATAATTCTGTTAGTTGAGGACACACATCCCAAATAAGTTTCTGAGGATGCTTCTGTCTAGATTTTATGGGAAGATATTTCGTTTTTTACCATAGGCCCGAAAGCGCTCGAAATGTCCACTTCCAGACACTACAGAAAGAGGGTTTCAAACCTGCTATATGAAAGGGAATGTTCAGCTCTGTGACTTAAATGCAGATATCACAAAGTAGTTTCTGAAAGTGCTTCTGTCTAGATTTCAGATGAAGATATTCCCGTTTCCAATGAAATCATTAGAACTATCTAGATATCCACTTACAGATTCTACAAAAAGAGTGTTTCCAAAGTGCTCTGTCAAAAGAAAGGTTCAACTCTGTTAGTTGAGGACACTCCTCACAAAGAAGTTTCTGAGAATGCTTCTGTCTAGATGTTATATGAAGATATTCCCGTTTCCAACGAAATCTTCACAGTTATCCAAATATCCACTTGAAGATTCTACAAAAAGAGTGTTTCCAAACTGCTGTAGCAAGAGTAATTTTGCGCTCTGTTAGTTGAGGACACACATCACAAAGAAGTTTCTGAGAATGCTTCTGTCTAGGTTTTATACGAAGATATTACCGTTTCCAACGAAATCTTCACAGTTATCCAAATATCCACTTGCAGAATCTACAAAAAGAGTGTTTCCAAACTGCTATATCAAAAGAAAGGATCAACTCTGTTAGTTGAGGAAACACATCCCAAATAAGTTTCTGAGAATGCTTCTGTCTAGATTTTATGGGATGATATTTCCTTTTTCACCATAGGCCTGAAATCGCTCGAAATGTCCACTTCCAGATACTACAGAAAGACTGTTTCAAACCTACTCTATGAATGGAAATGTTCAGCTCTGTGACTTGAATGCAGATATCGCAAAGTAGTTTCAGACAGTGCTTCTGTCTAGATTTTAGATGAAGGTATTCCCGTTTCCAACGAAATCATCACAGTTATCCAAATATCCACTTACATATTCTACAAAAAGAGTGTTTCCAAACTGCTCTATCCAAAGAAAGGTTCAACTCTGTTAGTTGAGGACACACATCACAAAGAAGTTTCTGAGAATGCTTCTGTCTAGATTTTAAATGAAGATATTCCCATTTCCAATGAAATCCTCATAGCAAACCCATTATAAACTTACAGATTCTACAAAAAGAGTGATTCCAAATTGCTGTATCAAAAGAAAGGTTGAACTCTGTTAGTTCAGGACACACATCACAAAGAAGTTTCTGAGAATGCTTCTGTCTAGATTTTACATGAAGACATTCCCGTTTCCTACGAAATCTTCACAACTTTCCAAATATCCTCTTGCAGATTCTACAAAAAGAGTGTTTCCAAACTGCTGTATCAAAAGAAAGGTTCAGCTCTCTTAGTTGACGACACACATCCCAAATAAGATTCTGAGAAAGCCTCTGTCTCGTTTTTATGGGAAGACACTTCCTTTTTCACCGTAGGCCTGAAAGCGCTCGAAATGTCCACTTCCAGATACTGCAGAAAGACTGCTTCAAACCTGCTCTATGAAACGGAATGTTCAGCTCTGAGGCTTGAATGCAGATATCACAAAGTAGTTTCTGACAGTGCTTCTGTCTAGATTTTAGAAGAAGATATTCCCGATTCCAATGAAATCGTTAGAACTATCTTGATATCCACATACAGATTCTACAAAAAGAGTTTTTCCAAACTGCTCTATAAAAAAAAAGGTTCAACTCTGTTAGTTGAGGACACTCATCACAAAGAAGTTTCTGAGAATGCTTCTGTCTAGATTTTATAGGAAGATTTTCCCGTTTCCAATGAAATCTTCACAGTTATCCAAACATCGACTTGCAGATTCTACAAAAAGAGTGTTTCCAAACTGCTCTATCAAAAGAAAGTATCAACTCTGTTAGTTGAGGACACACATGCCAAATAAGTTTCGGAGAATGCTTCTGTGTAGATTTAATGGGGAGATATTTCGTTTTTCACCATAGGCCCGAATGCGCTCGAAATGTCCACTTCCAGACACTACAGAAAGAGGGTTTCCAACCTGCTCTATGAAAGGGAATGTTCAGCTCCGTGAGTTGAATGTAGATATCACAAAGTAGTTTCTGACAGTGCTTCTGTCTAGATTTCAGATGAAGATATTCCCGTTTCCAATGAAATCGTTAGAACTATCTAGATATCCACTTACAGATTCTACAAAAAGAGTGTTTCGAAAGTGCTCTGTCAAAAGAAAGGTTCAACTCTGTTAGTTGAGGACACTCATCACGAAGAAGTTTCTGAGAATGCTTTTGTCAAGATTTTATATGAAGATATTCCCGTTTCCTATGAAATCTTCACAGTTATCCAAATATCCACTTGAAGATTCTACAAAAAGAGTGTTTCCAAACTGCTGTAGCAAAAGAAATGTTGAACTCTGTTAGTTGAGGACAAACATCACAAAGAGGTTTCTGAGAAAGCTTCTGTCAAGATTTTATATGAAGATATTACCGTTTCCAACGAAATCTTTACAGTTATCCAAATATCCACTTGCAGATTCTACAAAAAGAGTGTTTCCAAACTGCCATATCAAAAGAAATGATCAAGTCTGTTAGTGGAGTAAACTCATCCCAAATAAGTTTCTTAGAATGCTTTTGTCTAGATTTTATGGGATGATAATTCCTTTTTCACCATAGGCCTGAAAGCGCTCGAAATGTCCACTTCCAGATACTACAGAAAGACTGTTTCAAACCTACTCTATGAAAGGGAATGTTCAGCTCTGTGACTTGAATGCAGATATCACAAAGTAGTTTCTGACAGCCCTTCTGTCTAGATTTTAGATGAATATATTCCCGTTTCCAACGAAATCATCACAGTTATCCAAATATCCACTTACAGATTCTACAAAAAGAGTGTTTCCAAACTGCTGTATCCAAAGAAAGGTTCAACTCTGTTAGCTGAGGACACACATCACAAAGAAGTTTCTGAGAATGCTTCTGTCTAGATTTTATATGAAGATATTCCCGTTTCCAATGAAATCTTCACAGTTATGCAAATATCCACTTGAAGATTCTACCAAAAGAGTGTTTCCAAACTGCTGTAGCAAAAGAAATGTTGAACTCTGTTAGTTGAGGACAAACATCACAAAGAAGTTTCTGAGAATGCTTCTGTCTAGATTTTAGATGAAGATATTCCCGTTTCCAACGAAATCATCACAGTTAAACAAATATCCACTTGCAGATTCTACAAAAAGAGTGTTTCCAAACTGCTCTATCCAAAGAAAGGTTCAACTCTGTTAGTTGAGGACACACATCAGAAAGAAGTTTCTGAGAATGCTTCTGTCTAGATTTTAAATGAAGATATTCCCGTTTCCAACGAAATCCTCAGAGCTGTCCCAATATCCACTTACAGATTCTACAAAAAGAGTGTTTCCAAACTGCTGTATCAAAAGAAAGTTTCATCTCTGTTAGTTAAGGACACACATCACAAAGAAGTTTCTGAGAATGCTTCTGTCTAGATTATACATGAAGATATTCCCGTTTCCTATGAAATCTTCACAGCTTTCCAAATATCCACTTGCAGATTCTACAAAAAGAGTGTTTCCAAACTGCTGTATCAAAAGAAAGGTTCAACTCTCTTCGTTGAGGATACACATCCCAAATAAGTTTCTGAGAAATCCTCTGTCTCGTTTTTGTGGGAAGATACTTCCTTTTTCACCGTAGGCCTGAAAGAGCTCGAAATGTCCACTTGCAGATACTGCAGAAAGAGTGTTTCAAACCTGCTCTATGAAACGGAATGTTCAGCTCTGAGGCTTGAATGCAGATATCACAAAGTAGTTTCTGACAGTGCTTCTGTCTAGATTTCAGAAGAAGATATTCCCGTTTCCAATGAAATCGTTAGAACTATCTTGATATCCACATACAGATTCTACAAAAAGAGTGTTTCCAAACTGCTCTAGAAAAAGAAAGGTTCAACTCTGTTAGTTGAGGACACTCATCACAAAGAAGTTTCTGAGAATGCTTCTGTCTAGATTTTATATGAAGATATTCCCGTTTCCAACGAAATCTTCACAGTTATCCAAACATCGACTTGCAGATTCTACAAAAAGAGTGTTTCCAAACTGCTCTATCAAAAGAAAGTTTCAACTCTGTTAGTTGAGGACACACATCCCAAATAAGTTTCTGAGAACGCTTCTGTGTAGATTTAAAGGGGAGATATTTCGTTTTTCACCATAGGCCCGAATGCGCTCGAAATGTCCACTTCCAGACACTACAGAAAGAGGGTTTCCAACCTGCTCTATGAAAGGGAATGTTCACCTCTGTGACTTGAATGCAGATATCACAAAGTAGTTTCTGACAGTGCTTCTGTCTAGAATTTAGATGAAGATATTCCCGTTTCCAACGAAATCCTTAGGACTATCTAGATATCCAATTACAGATTCCACAAAAAGAGTGTTTCCAAACTGCTCTATAAAAAGAAAGGTTCAACTCTGTAAGTTGAGGACACTCATCACAAAGAAGTTTCTGAGAATGCTTTTGTAAAGGTTTTATATGAAGATATTCCCGTTTCCTATGAAATCTTCACAGTTATCCAAATATCCACTTGAAGATTCTACCAAAAGAGTGTTTCCAAACTGCTGTAGCAAAAGAAATGTTGAACTCTGTTAGTTGAGGACAAACATCACAAAGAAGTTTCTGAGAATGCTTCTGTCAAGATTTTATATGAAGATATTACCGTTTCCAACGAAATCTTTACAGTTATCCAAATATCCACTTGCAGATTCTACAAAAAGAGTGTTTCCAAACTGCTATATCAAAAGAAATGATCAAGTCTGTTAGTGGAGTAAACTCATCCCAAATATGTTTCTTAGAATGCTTTTGTCTAGATTTTATGGGATGATATTTCCTTTTTCACCATAGGCCTGAAAGCGCTCGAAAAGTCCACTTCCAGATACTACAAAAAGACTGTTTCAAACCTACTCTATGAAAGGGAATGTTCAGCTCTGTGACTTGAATGCAGATATCACAAAGTAGTTTCTGACAGCCCTTCTGTCTAGATTTTAGATGAAGATATTCCCGTTTCCAACGAAATCATCACAGTTATCCAAATATCCACTTATAGATTCTACAAAAACAGTGTTTCCACACTGCTGTATCCAAAGAAAGGTTCAACTCTGTTAGTTGAGGACACACATCACAAAGAAGTTTCTGAGAATGCTTCTGTCTAGATTTGATATGAAGATATTCCCGTTTCCAATGAAATCTTCACAGTTATGCAAATATCCACTTGAAGATTCTACAAAAAGAGTGTTTCCAAACTGCTGTAGCAAAAGAAATGTTGAACTCTGTTAGTTGAGGACAAACATCACAAAGAAGTTTCTGAGAATGCTTCTGTCTAGATTTTAGATGGAGATTTTCCCGTTTCCAACGAAATCATCACAGTTAAACAAATATCCACTTGCAGATTCGACAAAAAGAGTGTTTCCAAACTGCTCTATCCAAAGAAAGGCTCAACTCTGTTAGTTGAGGACACACATCAGAAAGAAGTTTCTGAGAATGCTTCTGTCTAGATTTTAAATGAAGATATTCCCATTTCCAACGAAATCCTCAGAGCTGTCCCAATATCCACTTACAGATTCTACAAAAAGAGTGTTTCCAAACTGCTGTATCAAAAGAAATGTTCAACTCTGTTTGTGGAGGACACACATCACAAAGAAGTTTCTGAGAATGCTTCTGTCTAGATTTTACATGAAGATATTCCCGTTTCCTATGAAATCTTCACAGCTTTCCAAATATCCACTTGCAGATTCTACAAAAAGAGTGTTTCCAAACTGCTGTATCCAAAGAAAGGTTCATCTCTGTTAGTTGAGGACACACATCACAAAGAAGTTTCTGAGAATGCTTCTGTCTAGATTTTAAACGAAGATATTGCCGTTTCCAACGAAATCGTTAGGACTATCTAGATATCCAATTACACATTCCACAAAAAGAGTGTTTCCAAACTGCTCTATCAAAAGAAAGGTGCAACTCTGTTAGTTGAGGACACTCATCACAAAGACGTTTCTGAGAATGCTTCTGTCTAGATTTTATATGAAGATATTCCCGTTTCCAACGAAATCTTCATGGTTATCCAAACATCGACTTCCAGATTATACAAAAAGATTGTTTCCAAACTGCTCTATCAAAAGAAAGGTATAATTCTGTTAGTTGAGGACACACATCCCAAATAAGTTTCTGAGGATGCTTCTGTCTAGATTTTATGGGAAGATATTTCGTTTTTTACCATAGGCCCGAAAGCGCTCGAAATGTCCACTTCCAGACACTACAGAAAGAGGGTTTCAAACCTGCTATATGAAAGGGAATGTTCAGCTCTGTGACTTAAATGCAGATATCACAAAGTAGTTTCTGAAAGTGCTTCTGTCTAGATTTCAGATGAAGATATTCCCGTTTCCAATGAAATCATTAGAACTATCTAGATATCCACTTACAGATTCTACAAAAAGAGTGTTTCCAAAGTGCTCTGTCAAAAGAAAGGTTCAACTCTGTTAGTTGAGGACACTCCTCACAAAGAAGTTTCTGAGAATGCTTCTGTCTAGATGTTATATGAAGATATTCCCGTTTCCAACGAAATCTTCACAGTTATCCAAATATCCACTTGAAGATTCTACAAAAAGAGTGTTTCCAAACTGCTGTAGCAAGAGTAATTTTGCGCTCTGTTAGTTGAGGACACACATCACAAAGAAGTTTCTGAGAATGCTTCTGTCTAGGTTTTATACGAAGATATTACCGTTTCCAACGAAATCTTCACAGTTATCCAAATATCCACTTGCAGAATCTACAAAAAGAGTGTTTCCAAACTGCTATATCAAAAGAAAGGATCAACTCTGTTAGTTGAGGAAACACATCCCAAATAAGTTTCTGAGAATGCTTCTGTCTAGATTTTATGGGATGATATTTCCTTTTTCACCATAGGCCTGAAATCGCTCGAAATGTCCACTTCCAGATACTACAGAAAGACTGTTTCAAACCTACTCTATGAATGGAAATGTTCAGCTCTGTGACTTGAATGCAGATATCGCAAAGTAGTTTCAGACAGTGCTTCTGTCTAGATTTTAGATGAAGGTATTCCCGTTTCCAACGAAATCATCACAGTTATCCAAATATCCACTTACATATTCTACAAAAAGAGTGTTTCCAAACTGCTCTATCCAAAGAAAGGTTCAACTCTGTTAGTTGAGGACACACATCACAAAGAAGTTTCTGAGAATGCTTCTGTCTAGATTTTAAATGAAGATATTCCCATTTCCAATGAAATCCTCATAGCAAACCCATTATAAACTTACAGATTCTACAAAAAGAGTGATTCCAAATTGCTGTATCAAAAGAAAGGTTGAACTCTGTTAGTTCAGGACACACATCACAAAGAAGTTTCTGAGAATGCTTCTGTCTAGATTTTACATGAAGACATTCCCGTTTCCTACGAAATCTTCACAACTTTCCAAATATCCTCTTGCAGATTCTACAAAAAGAGTGTTTCCAAACTGCTGTATCAAAAGAAAGGTTCAGCTCTCTTAGTTGACGACACACATCCCAAATAAGATTCTGAGAAAGCCTCTGTCTCGTTTTTATGGGAAGACACTTCCTTTTTCACCGTAGGCCTGAAAGCGCTCGAAATGTCCACTTCCAGATACTGCAGAAAGACTGCTTCAAACCTGCTCTATGAAACGGAATGTTCAGCTCTGAGGCTTGAATGCAGATATCACAAAGTAGTTTCTGACAGTGCTTCTGTCTAGATTTTAGAAGAAGATATTCCCGATTCCAATGAAATCGTTAGAACTATCTTGATATCCACATACAGATTCTACAAAAAGAGTTTTTCCAAACTGCTCTATAAAAAAAAAGGTTCAACTCTGTTAGTTGAGGACACTCATCACAAAGAAGTTTCTGAGAATGCTTCTGTCTAGATTTTATAGGAAGATTTTCCCGTTTCCAATGAAATCTTCACAGTTATCCAAACATCGACTTGCAGATTCTACAAAAAGAGTGTTTCCAAACTGCTCTATCAAAAGAAAGTATCAACTCTGTTAGTTGAGGACACACATGCCAAATAAGTTTCGGAGAATGCTTCTGTGTAGATTTAATGGGGAGATATTTCGTTTTTCACCATAGGCCCGAATGCGCTCGAAATGTCCACTTCCAGACACTACAGAAAGAGGGTTTCCAACCTGCTCTATGAAAGGGAATGTTCAGCTCCGTGAGTTGAATGTAGATATCACAAAGTAGTTTCTGACAGTGCTTCTGTCTAGATTTCAGATGAAGATATTCCCGTTTCCAATGAAATCGTTAGAACTATCTAGATATCCACTTACAGATTCTACAAAAAGAGTGTTTCGAAAGTGCTCTGTCAAAAGAAAGGTTCAACTCTGTTAGTTGAGGACACTCATCACGAAGAAGTTTCTGAGAATGCTTTTGTCAAGATTTTATATGAAGATATTCCCGTTTCCTATGAAATCTTCACAGTTATCCAAATATCCACTTGAAGATTCTACAAAAAGAGTGTTTCCAAACTGCTGTAGCAAAAGAAATGTTGAACTCTGTTAGTTGAGGACAAACATCACAAAGAGGTTTCTGAGAAAGCTTCTGTCAAGATTTTATATGAAGATATTACCGTTTCCAACGAAATCTTTACAGTTATCCAAATATCCACTTGCAGATTCTACAAAAAGAGTGTTTCCAAACTGCCATATCAAAAGAAATGATCAAGTCTGTTAGTGGAGTAAACTCATCCCAAATAAGTTTCTTAGAATGCTTTTGTCTAGATTTTATGGGATGATAATTCCTTTTTCACCATAGGCCTGAAAGCGCTCGAAATGTCCACTTCCAGATACTACAGAAAGACTGTTTCAAACCTACTCTATGAAAGGGAATGTTCAGCTCTGTGACTTGAATGCAGATATCACAAAGTAGTTTCTGACAGCCCTTCTGTCTAGATTTTAGATGAATATATTCCCGTTTCCAACGAAATCATCACAGTTATCCAAATATCCACTTACAGATTCTACAAAAAGAGTGTTTCCAAACTGCTGTATCCAAAGAAAGGTTCAACTCTGTTAGCTGAGGACACACATCACAAAGAAGTTTCTGAGAATGCTTCTGTCTAGATTTTATATGAAGATATTCCCGTTTCCAATGAAATCTTCACAGTTATGCAAATATCCACTTGAAGATTCTACCAAAAGAGTGTTTCCAAACTGCTGTAGCAAAAGAAATGTTGAACTCTGTTAGTTGAGGACAAACATCACAAAGAAGTTTCTGAGAATGCTTCTGTCTAGATTTTAGATGAAGATATTCCCGTTTCCAACGAAATCATCACAGTTAAACAAATATCCACTTGCAGATTCTACAAAAAGAGTGTTTCCAAACTGCTCTATCCAAAGAAAGGTTCAACTCTGTTAGTTGAGGACACACATCAGAAAGAAGTTTCTGAGAATGCTTCTGTCTAGATTTTAAATGAAGATATTCCCGTTTCCAACGAAATCCTCAGAGCTGTCCCAATATCCACTTACAGATTCTACAAAAAGAGTGTTTCCAAACTGCTGTATCAAAAGAAAGTTTCATCTCTGTTAGTTAAGGACACACATCACAAAGAAGTTTCTGAGAATGCTTCTGTCTAGATTATACATGAAGATATTCCCGTTTCCTATGAAATCTTCACAGCTTTCCAAATATCCACTTGCAGATTCTACAAAAAGAGTGTTTCCAAACTGCTGTATCAAAAGAAAGGTTCAACTCTCTTCGTTGAGGATACACATCCCAAATAAGTTTCTGAGAAATCCTCTGTCTCGTTTTTGTGGGAAGATACTTCCTTTTTCACCGTAGGCCTGAAAGAGCTCGAAATGTCCACTTGCAGATACTGCAGAAAGAGTGTTTCAAACCTGCTCTATGAAACGGAATGTTCAGCTCTGAGGCTTGAATGCAGATATCACAAAGTAGTTTCTGACAGTGCTTCTGTCTAGATTTCAGAAGAAGATATTCCCGTTTCCAATGAAATCGTTAGAACTATCTTGATATCCACATACAGATTCTACAAAAAGAGTGTTTCCAAACTGCTCTAGAAAAAGAAAGGTTCAACTCTGTTAGTTGAGGACACTCATCACAAAGAAGTTTCTGAGAATGCTTCTGTCTAGATTTTATATGAAGATATTCCCGTTTCCAACGAAATCTTCACAGTTATCCAAACATCGACTTGCAGATTCTACAAAAAGAGTGTTTCCAAACTGCTCTATCAAAAGAAAGTTTCAACTCTGTTAGTTGAGGACACACATCCCAAATAAGTTTCTGAGAACGCTTCTGTGTAGATTTAAAGGGGAGATATTTCGTTTTTCACCATAGGCCCGAATGCGCTCGAAATGTCCACTTCCAGACACTACAGAAAGAGGGTTTCCAACCTGCTCTATGAAAGGGAATGTTCACCTCTGTGACTTGAATGCAGATATCACAAAGTAGTTTCTGACAGTGCTTCTGTCTAGAATTTAGATGAAGATATTCCCGTTTCCAACGAAATCCTTAGGACTATCTAGATATCCAATTACAGATTCCACAAAAAGAGTGTTTCCAAACTGCTCTATAAAAAGAAAGGTTCAACTCTGTAAGTTGAGGACACTCATCACAAAGAAGTTTCTGAGAATGCTTTTGTAAAGGTTTTATATGAAGATATTCCCGTTTCCTATGAAATCTTCACAGTTATCCAAATATCCACTTGAAGATTCTACCAAAAGAGTGTTTCCAAACTGCTGTAGCAAAAGAAATGTTGAACTCTGTTAGTTGAGGACAAACATCACAAAGAAGTTTCTGAGAATGCTTCTGTCAAGATTTTATATGAAGATATTACCGTTTCCAACGAAATCTTTACAGTTATCCAAATATCCACTTGCAGATTCTACAAAAAGAGTGTTTCCAAACTGCTATATCAAAAGAAATGATCAAGTCTGTTAGTGGAGTAAACTCATCCCAAATATGTTTCTTAGAATGCTTTTGTCTAGATTTTATGGGATGATATTTCCTTTTTCACCATAGGCCTGAAAGCGCTCGAAAAGTCCACTTCCAGATACTACAAAAAGACTGTTTCAAACCTACTCTATGAAAGGGAATGTTCAGCTCTGTGACTTGAATGCAGATATCACAAAGTAGTTTCTGACAGCCCTTCTGTCTAGATTTTAGATGAAGATATTCCCGTTTCCAACGAAATCATCACAGTTATCCAAATATCCACTTATAGATTCTACAAAAACAGTGTTTCCACACTGCTGTATCCAAAGAAAGGTTCAACTCTGTTAGTTGAGGACACACATCACAAAGAAGTTTCTGAGAATGCTTCTGTCTAGATTTGATATGAAGATATTCCCGTTTCCAATGAAATCTTCACAGTTATGCAAATATCCACTTGAAGATTCTACAAAAAGAGTGTTTCCAAACTGCTGTAGCAAAAGAAATGTTGAACTCTGTTAGTTGAGGACAAACATCACAAAGAAGTTTCTGAGAATGCTTCTGTCTAGATTTTAGATGGAGATTTTCCCGTTTCCAACGAAATCATCACAGTTAAACAAATATCCACTTGCAGATTCGACAAAAAGAGTGTTTCCAAACTGCTCTATCCAAAGAAAGGCTCAACTCTGTTAGTTGAGGACACACATCAGAAAGAAGTTTCTGAGAATGCTTCTGTCTAGATTTTAAATGAAGATATTCCCATTTCCAACGAAATCCTCAGAGCTGTCCCAATATCCACTTACAGATTCTACAAAAAGAGTGTTTCCAAACTGCTGTATCAAAAGAAATGTTCAACTCTGTTTGTGGAGGACACACATCACAAAGAAGTTTCTGAGAATGCTTCTGTCTAGATTTTACATGAAGATATTCCCGTTTCCTATGAAATCTTCACAGCTTTCCAAATATCCACTTGCAGATTCTACAAAAAGAGTGTTTCCAAACTGCTGTATCCAAAGAAAGGTTCATCTCTGTTAGTTGAGGACACACATCACAAAGAAGTTTCTGAGAATGCTTCTGTCTAGATTTTAAACGAAGATATTGCCGTTTCCAACGAAATCGTTAGGACTATCTAGATATCCAATTACACATTCCACAAAAAGAGTGTTTCCAAACTGCTCTATCAAAAGAAAGGTGCAACTCTGTTAGTTGAGGACACTCATCACAAAGACGTTTCTGAGAATGCTTCTGTCTAGATTTTATATGAAGATATTCCCGTTTCCAACGAAATCTTCATGGTTATCCAAACATCGACTTCCAGATTATACAAAAAGATTGTTTCCAAACTGCTCTATCAAAAGAAAGGTATAATTCTGTTAGTTGAGGACACACATCCCAAATAAGTTTCTGAGGATGCTTCTGTCTAGATTTTATGGGAAGATATTTCGTTTTTTACCATAGGCCCGAAAGCGCTCGAAATGTCCACTTCCAGACACTACAGAAAGAGGGTTTCAAACCTGCTATATGAAAGGGAATGTTCAGCTCTGTGACTTAAATGCAGATATCACAAAGTAGTTTCTGAAAGTGCTTCTGTCTAGATTTCAGATGAAGATATTCCCGTTTCCAATGAAATCATTAGAACTATCTAGATATCCACTTACAGATTCTACAAAAAGAGTGTTTCCAAAGTGCTCTGTCAAAAGAAAGGTTCAACTCTGTTAGTTGAGGACACTCCTCACAAAGAAGTTTCTGAGAATGCTTCTGTCTAGATGTTATATGAAGATATTCCCGTTTCCAACGAAATCTTCACAGTTATCCAAATATCCACTTGAAGATTCTACAAAAAGAGTGTTTCCAAACTGCTGTAGCAAGAGTAATTTTGCGCTCTGTTAGTTGAGGACACACATCACAAAGAAGTTTCTGAGAATGCTTCTGTCTAGGTTTTATACGAAGATATTACCGTTTCCAACGAAATCTTCACAGTTATCCAAATATCCACTTGCAGAATCTACAAAAAGAGTGTTTCCAAACTGCTATATCAAAAGAAAGGATCAACTCTGTTAGTTGAGGAAACACATCCCAAATAAGTTTCTGAGAATGCTTCTGTCTAGATTTTATGGGATGATATTTCCTTTTTCACCATAGGCCTGAAATCGCTCGAAATGTCCACTTCCAGATACTACAGAAAGACTGTTTCAAACCTACTCTATGAATGGAAATGTTCAGCTCTGTGACTTGAATGCAGATATCGCAAAGTAGTTTCAGACAGTGCTTCTGTCTAGATTTTAGATGAAGGTATTCCCGTTTCCAACGAAATCATCACAGTTATCCAAATATCCACTTACATATTCTACAAAAAGAGTGTTTCCAAACTGCTCTATCCAAAGAAAGGTTCAACTCTGTTAGTTGAGGACACACATCACAAAGAAGTTTCTGAGAATGCTTCTGTCTAGATTTTAAATGAAGATATTCCCATTTCCAATGAAATCCTCATAGCAAACCCATTATAAACTTACAGATTCTACAAAAAGAGTGATTCCAAATTGCTGTATCAAAAGAAAGGTTGAACTCTGTTAGTTCAGGACACACATCACAAAGAAGTTTCTGAGAATGCTTCTGTCTAGATTTTACATGAAGACATTCCCGTTTCCTACGAAATCTTCACAACTTTCCAAATATCCTCTTGCAGATTCTACAAAAAGAGTGTTTCCAAACTGCTGTATCAAAAGAAAGGTTCAGCTCTCTTAGTTGACGACACACATCCCAAATAAGATTCTGAGAAAGCCTCTGTCTCGTTTTTATGGGAAGACACTTCCTTTTTCACCGTAGGCCTGAAAGCGCTCGAAATGTCCACTTCCAGATACTGCAGAAAGACTGCTTCAAACCTGCTCTATGAAACGGAATGTTCAGCTCTGAGGCTTGAATGCAGATATCACAAAGTAGTTTCTGACAGTGCTTCTGTCTAGATTTTAGAAGAAGATATTCCCGATTCCAATGAAATCGTTAGAACTATCTTGATATCCACATACAGATTCTACAAAAAGAGTTTTTCCAAACTGCTCTATAAAAAAAAAGGTTCAACTCTGTTAGTTGAGGACACTCATCACAAAGAAGTTTCTGAGAATGCTTCTGTCTAGATTTTATAGGAAGATTTTCCCGTTTCCAATGAAATCTTCACAGTTATCCAAACATCGACTTGCAGATTCTACAAAAAGAGTGTTTCCAAACTGCTCTATCAAAAGAAAGTATCAACTCTGTTAGTTGAGGACACACATGCCAAATAAGTTTCGGAGAATGCTTCTGTGTAGATTTAATGGGGAGATATTTCGTTTTTCACCATAGGCCCGAATGCGCTCGAAATGTCCACTTCCAGACACTACAGAAAGAGGGTTTCCAACCTGCTCTATGAAAGGGAATGTTCAGCTCCGTGAGTTGAATGTAGATATCACAAAGTAGTTTCTGACAGTGCTTCTGTCTAGATTTCAGATGAAGATATTCCCGTTTCCAATGAAATCGTTAGAACTATCTAGATATCCACTTACAGATTCTACAAAAAGAGTGTTTCGAAAGTGCTCTGTCAAAAGAAAGGTTCAACTCTGTTAGTTGAGGACACTCATCACGAAGAAGTTTCTGAGAATGCTTTTGTCAAGATTTTATATGAAGATATTCCCGTTTCCTATGAAATCTTCACAGTTATCCAAATATCCACTTGAAGATTCTACAAAAAGAGTGTTTCCAAACTGCTGTAGCAAAAGAAATGTTGAACTCTGTTAGTTGAGGACAAACATCACAAAGAGGTTTCTGAGAAAGCTTCTGTCAAGATTTTATATGAAGATATTACCGTTTCCAACGAAATCTTTACAGTTATCCAAATATCCACTTGCAGATTCTACAAAAAGAGTGTTTCCAAACTGCCATATCAAAAGAAATGATCAAGTCTGTTAGTGGAGTAAACTCATCCCAAATAAGTTTCTTAGAATGCTTTTGTCTAGATTTTATGGGATGATAATTCCTTTTTCACCATAGGCCTGAAAGCGCTCGAAATGTCCACTTCCAGATACTACAGAAAGACTGTTTCAAACCTACTCTATGAAAGGGAATGTTCAGCTCTGTGACTTGAATGCAGATATCACAAAGTAGTTTCTGACAGCCCTTCTGTCTAGATTTTAGATGAATATATTCCCGTTTCCAACGAAATCATCACAGTTATCCAAATATCCACTTACAGATTCTACAAAAAGAGTGTTTCCAAACTGCTGTATCCAAAGAAAGGTTCAACTCTGTTAGCTGAGGACACACATCACAAAGAAGTTTCTGAGAATGCTTCTGTCTAGATTTTATATGAAGATATTCCCGTTTCCAATGAAATCTTCACAGTTATGCAAATATCCACTTGAAGATTCTACCAAAAGAGTGTTTCCAAACTGCTGTAGCAAAAGAAATGTTGAACTCTGTTAGTTGAGGACAAACATCACAAAGAAGTTTCTGAGAATGCTTCTGTCTAGATTTTAGATGAAGATATTCCCGTTTCCAACGAAATCATCACAGTTAAACAAATATCCACTTGCAGATTCTACAAAAAGAGTGTTTCCAAACTGCTCTATCCAAAGAAAGGTTCAACTCTGTTAGTTGAGGACACACATCAGAAAGAAGTTTCTGAGAATGCTTCTGTCTAGATTTTAAATGAAGATATTCCCGTTTCCAACGAAATCCTCAGAGCTGTCCCAATATCCACTTACAGATTCTACAAAAAGAGTGTTTCCAAACTGCTGTATCAAAAGAAAGTTTCATCTCTGTTAGTTAAGGACACACATCACAAAGAAGTTTCTGAGAATGCTTCTGTCTAGATTATACATGAAGATATTCCCGTTTCCTATGAAATCTTCACAGCTTTCCAAATATCCACTTGCAGATTCTACAAAAAGAGTGTTTCCAAACTGCTGTATCAAAAGAAAGGTTCAACTCTCTTCGTTGAGGATACACATCCCAAATAAGTTTCTGAGAAATCCTCTGTCTCGTTTTTGTGGGAAGATACTTCCTTTTTCACCGTAGGCCTGAAAGAGCTCGAAATGTCCACTTGCAGATACTGCAGAAAGAGTGTTTCAAACCTGCTCTATGAAACGGAATGTTCAGCTCTGAGGCTTGAATGCAGATATCACAAAGTAGTTTCTGACAGTGCTTCTGTCTAGATTTCAGAAGAAGATATTCCCGTTTCCAATGAAATCGTTAGAACTATCTTGATATCCACATACAGATTCTACAAAAAGAGTGTTTCCAAACTGCTCTAGAAAAAGAAAGGTTCAACTCTGTTAGTTGAGGACACTCATCACAAAGAAGTTTCTGAGAATGCTTCTGTCTAGATTTTATATGAAGATATTCCCGTTTCAAACGAAATCTTCATGGTTATCCAAACATCGACTTCCAGATTATACAAAAAGATTGTTTCCAAACTGCTCTATCAAAAGAAAGGTATAATTCTGTTAGTTGAGGACACACATCCCAAATAAGTTTCTGAGGATGCTTCTGTCTAGATTTTATGGGAAGATATTTCGTTTTTTACCATAGGCCCGAAAGCGCTCGAAATGTCCACTTCCAGACACTACAGAAAGAGGGTTTCAAACCTGCTATATGAAAGGGAATGTTCAGCTCTGTGACTTAAATGCAGATATCACAAAGTAGTTTCTGAAAGTGCTTCTGTCTAGATTTCAGATAAAGATATTCCCGTTTCCAATGAAATCATTAGAACTATCTAGATATCCACTTACAGATTCTACAAACAGAGTGTTTCCAAAGTGCTCTGTCAAAAGAAAGGTTCAACTCTGTTAGTTGAGGACACTCCTCACAAAGAAGTTTCTGAGAATGCTTCTGTCTAGATTTTATATGAAGATATTCCCGTTTCCAACGAAATCTTCACAGTTATCCAAATATCCACTTGAAGATTCTACAAAAAGAGTGTTTCCAAACTGCTGTAGCAAGAGTAATTTTGCGCTCTGTTAGTTGAGGACACACATCACAAAGAAGTTTCTGAGAATGCTTCTGTCTAGGTTTTATACGAAGATATTACCGTTTCCAACGAAATCTTCACAGTTATCCAAATATCCACTTGCAGAATCTACAAAAAGAGTGTTTCCAAACTGCTATATCAAAAGAAAGGATCAACTCTGTTAGTTGAGGAAACACATCCCAAATAAGTTTCTGAGAATGCTTCTGTCTAGATTTTATGGGATGATATTTCCTTTTTCACCATAGGCCTGAAATCGCTCGAAATGTCCACTTCCAGATACTACAGAAAGACTGTTTCAAACCTACTCTATGAATGGAAATGTTCAGCTCTGTGACTTGAATGCAGATATCGCAAAGTAGTTTCAGACAGCGCTTCTGTCTAGATTTTAGATGAAGGTATTCCCGTTTCCAACGAAATCATCACAGTTATCCAAATATCCACTTACATATTCTACAAAAAGAGTGTTTCCAAACTGCTCTATCCAAAGAAAGGTTCAACTCTGTTAGTTGAGGACACACATCACAAAGAAGTTTCTGAGAATGCTTCTGTCTAGATTTTAAATGAAGATATTCCCATTTCCAATGAAATCCTCATAGCAAACCCATTATAAACTTACAGATTCTACAAAAAGAGTGATTCCAAATTGCTGTATCAAAAGAAAGGTTGAACTCTGTTAGTTCAGGACACACATCACAAAGAAGTTTCTGAGAATGCTTCTGTCTAGATTTTACATGAAGACATTCCCGTTTCCTACGAAATCTTCACAACTTTCCAAATATCCTCTTGCAGATTCTACAAAAAGAGTGTTTCCAAACTGCTGTATCAAAAGAAAGGTTCAGCTCTCTTAGTTGACGACACACATCCCAAATAAGATTCTGAGAAAGCCTCTGTCTCGTTTTTATGGGAAGACACTTCCTTTTTCACCGTAGGCCTGAAAGCGCTCGAAATGTCCACTTCCAGATACTTCAGAAAGACTGCTTCAAACCTGCTCTATGAAACGGAATGTTCAGCTCTGAGGCTTGAATGCAGATATCACAAAGTAGTTTCTGACAGTGCTTCTGTCTAGATTTTAGAAGAAGATATTCCCGTTTCCAATGAAATCGTTAGAACTATCTTGATATCCACATACAGATTCTACAAAAAGAGTTTTTCCAAGCTGCTCTATAAAAAAAAAGGTTCAACTCTGTTAGTTGAGGACACTCATCACAAAGAAGTTTCTGAGAATGCTTCTGTATAGATTTTATAGGAAGATTTTCCCGTTTCCAATGAAATCTTCACAGTTATCCAAACATCGACTTGCAGATTCTACAAAAAGAGTGTTTCCAAACTGCTCTATCAAAAGAAAGTATCAACTCTGTTAGTTGAGGACACACATGCCAAATAAGTTTCGGAGAATGCTTCTGTGTAGATTTAAAGGGGAGATATTTCGTTTTTCACCATAGGCCCGAATGCGCTCGAAATGTCCACTTCCAGACACTACAGAAAGAGGGTTTCCAACCTGCTCTATGAAAGGGAATGTTCAGCTCCGTGAGTTGAATATAGATATCACAAAGTAGTTTCTGACAGTGCTTCTGTCTAGATTTCAGATGAAGATATTCCCGTTTCCAATGAAATCGTTAGAACTATCTAGATATCCACTTACAGATTCTACAAAAAGAGTGTTTCGAAAGTGCTCTGTCAAAAGAAAGGTTCAACTCTGTTAGTTGAGGACACTCATCACGAAGAAGTTTCTGAGAATGCTTTTGTCAAGATTTTATATGAAGATATTCCCGTTTCCTATGAAATCTTCACAGTTATCCAAATATCCACTTGAAGATTCTACAAAAAGAGTGTTTCCAAACTGCTCTATCCAAAGAAAGGTTCAACTCTGTTAGTTGAGGACACACATCAGAAAGAAGTTTCTGAGAATGCTTCTGTCTAGATTTTAAATGAAGATATTCCCGTTTCCAACGAAATCCTCAGAGCTGTCCCAATATCCACTTACAGATTCTACAAAAAGAGTGTTTCCAAACTGCTGTATCAAAAGAAAGTTTCATCTCTGTTAGTTAAGGACACACATCACAAAGAAGTTTCTGAGAATGCTTCTGTCTAGATTATACATGAAGATATTCCCGTTTCCTATGAAATCTTCACAGCTTTCCAAATATCCACTTGCAGATTCTACAAAAAGAGTGTTTCCAAACTGCTGTATCAAAAGAAAGGTTCAA
Organism: Gorilla gorilla gorilla; assembly: GCF_029281585.2. NCBI lineage: Eukaryota > Metazoa > Chordata > Mammalia > Primates > Hominidae > Gorilla > Gorilla gorilla. Next base: position 21,185,189 of record NC_073237.2, read on the forward strand.
CTCTCTTCGTTGAGGATACACATCCCAAATAAGTTTCTGAGAAATCCTCTGTCTCGTTTTTGTGGGAAGATACTTCCTTTTTCACCGTAGGCCTGAAAGAGCTCGAAATGTCCACTTGCAGATACTGCAGAAAGAGTGTTTCAAACCTGCTCTATGAAACGGAATGTTCAGCTCTGAGGCTTGAATGCAGATATCACAAAGTAGTTTCTGACAGTGCTTCTGTCTAGATTTCAGAAGAAGATATTCCCGTTTCCAATGAAATCGTTAGAACTATCTTGATATCCACATACAGATTCTACAAAAAGAGTGTTTCCAAACTGCTCTAGAAAAAGAAAGGTTCAACTCTGTTAGTTGAGGACACTCATCACAAAGAAGTTTCTGAGAATGCTTCTGTCTAGATTTTATATGAAGATATTCCCGTTTCCAACGAAATCTTCACAGTTATCCAAACATCGACTTGCAGATTCTACAAAAAGAGTGTTTCCAAACTGCTCTATCAAAAGAAAGTTTCAACTCTGTTAGTTGAGGACACACATCCCAAATAAGTTTCTGAGAACGCTTCTGTGTAGATTTAAAGGGGAGATATTTCGTTTTTCACCATAGGCCCGAATGCGCTCGAAATGTCCACTTCCAGACACTACAGAAAGAGGGTTTCCAACCTGCTCTATGAAAGGGAATGTTCACCTCTGTGACTTGAATGCAGATATCACAAAGTAGTTTCTGACAGTGCTTCTGTCTAGAATTTAGATGAAGATATTCCCGTTTCCAACGAAATCCTTAGGACTATCTAGATATCCAATTACAGATTCCACAAAAAGAGTGTTTCCAAACTGCTCTATAAAAAGAAAGGTTCAACTCTGTAAGTTGAGGACACTCATCACAAAGAAGTTTCTGAGAATGCTTTTGTAAAGGTTTTATATGAAGATATTCCCGTTTCCTATGAAATCTTCACAGTTATCCAAATATCCACTTGAAGATTCTACCAAAAGAGTGTTTCCAAACTGCTGTAGCAAAAGAAATGTTGAACTCTGTTAGTTGAGGACAAACATCACAAAGAAGTTTCTGAGAATGCTTCTGTCAAGATTTTATATGAAGATATTACCGTTTCCAACGAAATCTTTACAGTTATCCAAATATCCACTTGCAGATTCTACAAAAAGAGTGTTTCCAAACTGCTATATCAAAAGAAATGATCAAGTCTGTTAGTGGAGTAAACTCATCCCAAATATGTTTCTTAGAATGCTTTTGTCTAGATTTTATGGGATGATATTTCCTTTTTCACCATAGGCCTGAAAGCGCTCGAAAAGTCCACTTCCAGATACTACAAAAAGACTGTTTCAAACCTACTCTATGAAAGGGAATGTTCAGCTCTGTGACTTGAATGCAGATATCACAAAGTAGTTTCTGACAGCCCTTCTGTCTAGATTTTAGATGAAGATATTCCCGTTTCCAACGAAATCATCACAGTTATCCAAATATCCACTTATAGATTCTACAAAAACAGTGTTTCCACACTGCTGTATCCAAAGAAAGGTTCAACTCTGTTAGTTGAGGACACACATCACAAAGAAGTTTCTGAGAATGCTTCTGTCTAGATTTTATATGAAGATATTCCCGTTTCCAATGAAATCTTCACAGTTATGCAAATATCCACTTGAAGATTCTACAAAAAGAGTGTTTCCAAACTGCTGTAGCAAAAGAAATGTTGAACTCTGTTAGTTGAGGACAAACATCACAAAGAAGTTTCTGAGAATGCTTCTGTCTAGATTTTAGATGGAGATATTCCCGTTTCCAACGAAATCATCACAGTTAAACAAATATCCACTTGCAGATTCTACAAAAAGAGTGTTTCCAAACTGCTCTATCCAAAGAAAGGCTCAACTCTGTTAGTTGAGGACACACATCACAAAGAAGTTTCTGAGAATGCTTCTGTCTAGATTTTAAATGAAGATATTCCCATTTCCAACGAAATCCTCAGAGCTGTCCCAATATCCACTTACAGATTCTACAAAAAGAGTGTTTCCAAACTGCTGTATCAAAACAAATGTTCAACTCTGTTTGTGGAGGACACACATCACAAAGAAGTTTCTGAGAATGCTTCTGTCTAGATTTTACATGAAGATATTCCCGTTTCCTATGAAATCTTCACAGCTTTCCAAATATCCACTTGCAGATTCTACAAAAAGAGTGTTTCCAAACTGCTGTATCCAAAGAAAGGTTCATCTCTGTTAGTTGAGGACACACATCACAAAGAAGTTTCTGAGAATGCTTCTGTCTAGATTTTAAACGAAGATATTGCCGTTTCCAACGAAATCGTTAGGACTATCTAGATATCCAATTACACATTCCACAAAAAGAGTGTTTCCAAACTGCTCTATCAAAAGAAAGGTGCAACTCTGTTAGTTGAGGACACTCATCACAAAGACGTTTCTGAGAATGCTTCTGTCTAGATTTTATATGAAGATATTCCCGTTTCCAACGAAATCTTCATGGTTATCCAAACATCGACTTCCAGATTATACAAAAAGATTGTTTCCAAACTGCTCTATCAAAAGAAAGGTATAATTCTGTTAGTTGAGGACACACATCCCAAATAAGTTTCTGAGGATGCTTCTGTCTAGATTTTATGGGAAGATATTTCGTTTTTTACCATAGGCCCGAAAGCGCTCGAAATGTCCACTTCCAGACACTACAGAAAGAGGGTTTCAAACCTGCTATATGAAAGGGAATGTTCAGCTCTGTGACTTAAATGCAGATATCACAAAGTAGTTTCTGAAAGTGCTTCTGTCTAGATTTCAGATGAAGATATTCCCGTTTCCAATGAAATCATTAGAACTATCTAGATATCCACTTACAGATTCTACAAACAGAGTGTTTCCAAAGTGCTCTGTCAAAAGAAAGGTTCAACTCTGTTAGTTGAGGACACTCCTCACAAAGAAGTTTCTGAGAATGCTTCTGTCTAGATTTTATATGAAGATATTCCCGTTTCCAACGAAATCTTCACAGTTATCCAAATATCCACTTGAAGATTCTACAAAAAGAGTGTTTCCAAACTGCTGTAGCAAGAGTAATTTTGCGCTCTGTTAGTTGAGGACACACATCACAAAGAAGTTTCTGAGAATGCTTCTGTCTAGGTTTTATACGAAGATATTACCGTTTCCAACGAAATCTTCACAGTTATCCAAATATCCACTTGCAGAATCTACAAAAAGAGTGTTTCCAAACTGCTATATCAAAAGAAAGGATCAACTCTGTTAGTTGAGGAAACACATCCCAAATAAGTTTCTGAGAATGCTTCTGTCTAGATTTTATGGGATGATATTTCCTTTTTCACCATAGGCCTGAAATCGCTCGAAATGTCCACTTCCAGATACTACAGAAAGACTGTTTCAAACCTACTCTATGAATGGAAATGTTCAGCTCTGTGACTTGAATGCAGATATCGCAAAGTAGTTTCAGACAGCGCTTCTGTCTAGATTTTAGATGAAGGTATTCCCGTTTCCAACGAAATCATCACAGTTATCCAAATATCCACTTACATATTCTACAAAAAGAGTGTTTCCAAACTGCTCTATCCAAAGAAAGGTTCAACTCTGTTAGTTGAGGACACACATCACAAAGAAGTTTCTGAGAATGCTTCTGTCTAGATTTTAAATGAAGATATTCCCATTTCCAATGAAATCCTCATAGCAAACCCATTATAAACTTACAGATTCTACAAAAAGAGTGATTCCAAATTGCTGTATCAAAAGAAAGGTTGAACTCTGTTAGTTCAGGACACACATCACAAAGAAGTTTCTGAGAATGCTTCTGTCTAGATTTTACATGAAGACATTCCCGTTTCCTACGAAATCTTCACAACTTTCCAAATATCCTCTTGCAGATTCTACAAAAAGAGTGTTTCCAAACTGCTGTATCAAAAGAAAGGTTCAGCTCTCTTAGTTGACGACACACATCCCAAATAAGATTCTGAGAAAGCCTCTGTCTCGTTTTTATGGGAAGACACTTCCTTTTTCACCGTAGGCCTGAAAGCGCTCGAAATGTCCACTTCCAGATACTGCAGAAAGAGTTTTTCAAACCTGCTCTATGAAACGGAATGTTCAGCTCTGAGGCTTGAATGCAGATATCACAAAGTAGTTTCTGACAGTGCTTCTGTCTAGATTTTAGAAGAAGATATTCCCGTTTCCAATGAAATCGTTAGAACTATCTTGATATCCACATACAGATTCTACAAAAAGAGTTTTTCCAAGCTGCTCTATAAAAAAAAAGGTTCAACTCTGTTAGTTGAGGACACTCATCACAAAGAAGTTTCTGAGAATGCTTCTGTATAGATTTTATAGGAAGATTTTCCCGTTTCCAATGAAATCTTCACAGTTATCCAAACATCGACTTGCAGATTCTACAAAAAGAGTGTTTCCAAACTGCTCTATCAAAAGAAAGTATCAACTCTGTTAGTTGAGGACACACATGCCAAATAAGTTTCGGAGAATGCTTCTGTGTAGATTTAAAGGGGAGATATTTCGTTTTTCACCATAGGCCCGAATGCGCTCGAAATGTCCACTTCCAGACACTACAGAAAGAGGGTTTCCAACCTGCTCTATGAAAGGGAATGTTCAGCTCCGTGAGTTGAATATAGATATCACAAAGTAGTTTCTGACAGTGCTTCTGTCTAGATTTCAGATGAAGATATTCCCGTTTCCAATGAAATCGTTAGAACTATCTAGATATCCACTTACAGATTCTACAAAAAGAGTGTTTCGAAAGTGCTCTGTCAAAAGAAAGGTTCAACTCTGTTAGTTGAGGACACTCATCACGAAGAAGTTTCTGAGAATGCTTTTGTCAAGATTTTATATGAAGATATTCCCGTTTCCTATGAAATCTTCACAGTTATCCAAATATCCACTTGAAGATTCTACAAAAAGAGTGTTTCCAAACTGCTGTAGCAAAAGAAATGTTGAACTCTGTTAGTTGAGGACAAACATCACAAAGAGGTTTCTGAGAGAGCTTCTGTCAAGATTTTATATGAAGATATTACCGTTTCCAACGAAATCTTTACAGTTATCCAAATATCCACTTGCAGATTCTACAAAAAGAGTGTTTCCAAACTGCCATATCAAAAGAAATGATCAAGTCTGTTAGTGGAGTAAACTCATCCCAAATAAGTTTCTTAGAATGCTTTTGTCTAGATTTTATGGGATGATATTTCCTTTTTCACCATAGGCCTGAAAGCGCTCGAAATGTCCACTTCCAGATACTACAGAAAGACTGTTTCAAACCTACTCTATGAATGGAAATGTTCAGCTCTGTGACTTGAATGCAGATATCGCAAAGTAGTTTCAGACAGCGCTTCTGTCTAGATTTTAGATGAAGGTATTCCCGTTTCCAACGAAATCATCACAGTTATCCAAATATCCACTTACATATTCTACAAAAAGAGTGTTTCCAAACTGCTCTATCCAAAGAAAGGTTCAACTCTGTTAGTTGAGGACACACATCACAAAGAAGTTTCTGAGAATGCTTCTGTCTAGATTTTAAATGAAGATATTCCCATTTCCAATGAAATTCTCATAGCAAACCCATTATAAACTTACAGATTCTACAAAAAGAGTGATTCCAAGTTGCTGTATCAAAAGAAAGGTTGAACTCTGTTAGTTCAGGACACACATCACAAAGAAGTTTCTGAGAATGCTTCTGTCTAGATTTTACATGAAGACATTCCCGTTTCCTACGAAATCTTCACAACTTTCCAAATATCCTCTTGCAGATTCTACAAAAAGAGTGTTTCCAAACTGCTGTATCAAAAGAAAGGTTCAGCTCTCTTAGTTGACGACACACATCCCAAATAAGATTCTGAGAAAGCCTCTGTCTCGTTTTTATGGGAAGATACTTCCTTTTTCACCGTAGGCCTGAAAGCGCTCGAAATGTCCACTTCCAGATACTGCAGAAAGACTGCTTCAAACCTGCTCTATGAAACGGAATGTTCAGCTCTGAGGCTTGAATGCAGATATCACAAAGTAGTTTCTGACAGTGCTTCTGTCTAGATTTTAGAAGAAGATATTCCCGTTTCCAATGAAATCGTTAGAACTATCTTGATATCCACATACAGATTCTACAAAAAGAGTTTTTCCAAACTGCTCTATAAAAAAAAAGGTTCAACTCTGTTAGTTGAGGACACTCATCACAAAGAAGTTTCTGAGAATGCTTCTGTCTAGATTTTATAGGAAGATTTTCCCGTTTCCAATGAAATCTTCACAGTTATCCAAACATCGACTTGCAGATTCTACAAAAAGAGTGTTTCCAAACTGCTCTATCAAAAGAAAGTATCAACTCTGTTAGTTGAGGACACACATGCCAAATAAGTTTCGGAGAATGCTTCTGTGTAGATTTAATGGGGAGATATTTCGTTTTTCACCATAGGCCCGAATGCGCTCGAAATGTCCACTTCCAGACACTACAGAAAGAGGGTTTCCAACCTGCTCTATGAAAGGGAATGTTCAGCTCCGTGAGTTGAATGTAGATATCACAAAGTAGTTTCTGACAGTGCTTCTGTCTAGATTTCAGATGAAGATATTCCCGTTTCCAATGAAATCGTTAGAACTATCTAGATATCCACTTACAGATTCTACAAAAAGAGTGTTTCGAAAGTGCTCTGTCAAAAGAAAGGTTCAACTCTGTTAGTTGAGGACACTCATCACGAAGAAGTTTCTGAGAATGCTTTTGTCAAGATTTTATATGAAGATATTCCCGTTTCCTATGAAATCTTCACAGTTATCCAAATATCCACTTGAAGATTCTACAAAAAGAGTGTTTCCAAACTGCTGTAGCAAAAGAAATGTTGAACTCTGTTAGTTGAGGACAAACATCACAAAGAGGTTTCTGAGAAAGCTTCTGTCAAGATTTTATATGAAGATATTACCGTTTCCAACGAAATCTTTACAGTTATCCAAATATCCACTTGCAGATTCTACAAAAAGAGTGTTTCCAAACTGCCATATCAAAAGAAATGATCAAGTCTGTTAGTGGAGTAAACTCATCCTAAATAAGTTTCTTAGAATGCTTTTGTCTAGATTTTATGGGATGATAATTCCTTTTTCACCATAGGCCTGAAAGCGCTCGAAATGTCCACTTCCAGATACTACAGAAAGACTGTTTCAAACCTACTCTATGAAAGGGAATGTTCAGCTCTGTGACTTGAATGCAGATATCACAAAGTAGTTTCTGACAGCCCTTCTGTCTAGATTTTAGATGAAGATATTCCCGTTTCCAACGAAATCATCACAGTTATCCAAATATCCACTTACAGATTCTACAAAAACAGTGTTTCCAAACTGCTGTATCCAAAGAAAGGTTCAACTCTGTTAGTTGAGGACACACATCACAAAGAAGTTTCTGAGAATGCTTCTGTCTAGATTTTATATGAAGATATTCCCGTTTCCAATGAAATCTTCACAGTTATGCAAATATCCACTTGAAGATTCTACAAAAAGAGTGTTTCCAAACTGCTGTAGCAAAGGAAATGTTGAACTCTGTTAGTTGAGGACAAACATCACAAAGAAGTTTCTGAGAATGCTTCTGTCTAGATTTTAGATGAAGATATTCCCGTTTCCAACAAAATCATCACAGTTAAACAAATATCCACTTACAGATTCTACAAAAAGAGTGTTTCCAAACTGCTCTATCCAAAGAAAGGTTCAACTCTGTTAGTTGAGGACACACATCAGAAAGAAGTTTCTGAGAATGCTTCTGTCTAGATTTTACATGAAGATATTCCCGTTTCCTATGAAATCTTCACATCTTTCCAAATATCCACTTGCAGATTCTACAAAAAGAGTGTTTCCAAACTGCTGTATCAAAAGAAAGGTTCAACTCTCTTAGTTGAGGACACACATCCCAAATAAGTTTCTGAGAAATCCTCTGTCTCGTTTTTATGGGAAGATACTTCCTTTTTCACCGTAGGCCTGAAAGAGCTCGAAATGTCCACTTGCAGATACTGCAGAAAGAGTGTTTCAAACCTGCTCTATGAAACGGAATGTTCAGCTCTGAGGCTTGAATGCAGATATCACAAAGTAGTTTCTGACAGTGCTTCTGTCTAGATTTCAGAAGAAGATATTCCCGTTTCCAATGAAATCGTTAGAACTATCTTGATATCCACATACAGATTCTACAAAAAGAGTGTTTCCAAACTGCTCTAGAAAAAGAAAGGTTCAACTCTGTTAGTTGAGGACACTCATCACAAAGAAGTTTCTGAGAATGCTTCTGTCTAGATTTTATATGAAGATATTCCCGTTTCCAACGAAATCTTCACAGTTATCCAAACATCGACTTGCAGATTCTACAAAAAGAGTGTTTCCAAACTGCTCTATCAAAAGAAAGTTTCAACTCTGTCAGTTGAGGACACACATCCCAAATAAGTTTCTGAGAACGCTTCTGTGTAGATTTAAAGGGGAGATATTTCGTTTTTCACCATAGGCCCGAATGCGCTCGAAATGTCCACTTCCAGACACTACAGAAAGAGGGTTTCCAACCTGCTCTATGAAAGGGAATGTTCACCTCTGTGACTTGAATGCAGATATCACAAAGTAGTTTCTGACAGTGCTTCTGTCTAGAATTTAGATGAAGATATTCCCGTTTCCAACGAAATCCTTAGGACTATCTAGATATCCAATTACAGATTCCACAAAAAGAGTGTTTCCAAACTGCTCTATAAAAAGAAAGGTTCAACTCTGTAAGTTGAGGACACTCATCACAAAGAAGTTTCTGAGAATGCTTTTGTAAAGGTTTTATATGAAGATATTCCCGTTTCCTATGAAATCTTCACAGTTATCCAAATATCCACTTGAAGATTCTACCAAAAGAGTGTTTCCAAACTGCTGTAGCAAAAGAAATGTTGAACTCTGTTAGTTGAGGACAAACATCACAAAGAAGTTTCTGAGAATGCTTCTGTCAAGATTTTATATGAAGATATTACCGTTTCCAACGAAATCTTTACAGTTATCCAAATATCCACTTGCAGATTCTACAAAAAGAGTGTTTCCAAACTGCTATATCAAAAGAAATGATCAAGTCTGTTAGTGGAGTAAACTCATCCCAAATATGTTTCTTAGAATGCTTTTGTCTAGATTTTATGGGATGATATTTCCTTTTTCACCATAGGCCTGAAAGCGCTCGAAAAGTCCACTTCCAGATACTACAAAAAGACTGTTTCAAACCTACTCTATGAAAGGGAATGTTCAGCTCTGTGACTTGAATGCAGATATCACAAAGTAGTTTCTGACAGCCCTTCTGTCTAGATTTTAGATGAAGATATTCCCGTTTCCAACGAAATCATCACAGTTATCCAAATATCCACTTATAGATTCTACAAAAACAGTGTTTCCACACTGCTGTATCCAAAGAAAGGTTCAACTCTGTTAGTTGAGGACACACATCACAAAGAAGTTTCTGAGAATGCTTCTGTCTAGATTTTATATGAAGATATTCCCGTTTCCAATGAAATCTTCACAGTTATGCAAATATCCACTTGAAGATTCTACAAAAAGAGTGTTTCCAAACTGCTGTAGCAAAAGAAATGTTGAACTCTGTTAGTTGAGGACAAACATCACAAAGAAGTTTCTGAGAATGCTTCTGTCTAGATTTTAGATGGAGATTTTCCCGTTTCCAACGAAATCATCACAGTTAAACAAATATCCACTTGCAGATTCTACAAAAAGAGTGTTTCCAAACTGCTCTATCCAAAGAAAGGCTCAACTCTGTTAGTTGAGGACACACATCACAAAGAAGTTTCTGAGAATGCTTCTGTCTAGATTTTAAATGAAGATATTCCCATTTCCAACGAAATCCTCAGAGCTGTCCCAATATCCACTTACAGATTCTACAAAAAGAGTGTTTCCAAACTGCTGTATCAAAACAAATGTTCAACTCTGTTTGTGGAGGACACACATCACAAAGAAGTTTCTGAGAATGCTTCTGTCTAGATTTTACATGAAGATATTCCCGTTTCCTATGAAATCTTCACAGCTTTCCAAATATCCACTTGCAGATTCTACAAAAAGAGTGTTTCCAAACTGCTGTATCCAAAGAAAGGTTCATCTCTGTTAGTTGAGGACACACATCACAAAGAAGTTTCTGAGAATGCTTCTGTCTAGATTTTAAACGAAGATATTGCCGTTTCCAACGAAATCGTTAGGACTATCTAGATATCCAATTACACATTCCACAAAAAGAGTGTTTCCAAACTGCTCTATCAAAAGAAAGGTGCAACTCTGTTAGTTGAGGACACTCATCACAAAGACGTTTCTGAGAATGCTTCTGTCTAGATTTTATATGAAGATATTCCCGTTTCCAACGAAATCTTCATGGTTATCCAAACATCGACTTCCAGATTATACAAAAAGATTGTTTCCAAACTGCTCTATCAAAAGAAAGGTATAATTCTGTTAGTTGAGGACACACATCCCAAATAAGTTTCTGAGGATGCTTCTGTCTAGATTTTATGGGAAGATATTTCGTTTTTTACCATAGGCCCGAAAGCGCTCGAAATGTCCACTTCCAGACACTACAGAAAGAGGGTTTCAAACCTGCTATATGAAAGGGAATGTTCAGCTCTGTGACTTAAATGCAGATATCACAAAGTAGTTTCTGAAAGTGCTTCTGTCTAGATTTCAGATGAAGATATTCCCGTTTCCAATGAAATCATTAGAACTATCTAGATATCCACTTACAGATTCTACAAACAGAGTGTTTCCAAAGTGCTCTGTCAAAAGAAAGGTTCAACTCTGTTAGTTGAGGACACTCCTCACAAAGAAGTTTCTGAGAATGCTTCTGTCTAGATTTTATATGAAGATATTCCCGTTTCCAACGAAATCTTCACAGTTATCCAAATATCCACTTGAAGATTCTACAAAAAGAGTGTTTCCAAACTGCTGTAGCAAGAGTAATTTTGCGCTCTGTTAGTTGAGGACACACATCACAAAGAAGTTTCTGAGAATGCTTCTGTCTAGGTTTTATACGAAGATATTACCGTTTCCAACGAAATCTTCACAGTTATCCAAATATCCACTTGCAGAATCTACAAAAAGAGTGTTTCCAAACTGCTATATCAAAAGAAAGGATCAACTCTGTTAGTTGAGGAAACACATCCCAAATAAGTTTCTGAGAATGCTTCTGTCTAGATTTTATGGGATGATATTTCCTTTTTCACCATAGGCCTGAAATCGCTCGAAATGTCCACTTCCAGATACTACAGAAAGACTGTTTCAAACCTACTCTATGAATGGAAATGTTCAGCTCTGTGACTTGAATGCAGATATCGCAAAGTAGTTTCAGACAGCGCTTCTGTCTAGATTTTAGATGAAGGTATTCCCGTTTCCAACGAAATCATCACAGTTATCCAAATATCCACTTACATATTCTACAAAAAGAGTGTTTCCAAACTGCTCTATCCAAAGAAAGGTTCAACTCTGTTAGTTGAGGACACACATCACAAAGAAGTTTCTGAGAATGCTTCTGTCTAGATTTTAAATGAAGATATTCCCATTTCCAATGAAATCCTCATAGCAAACCCATTATAAACTTACAGATTCTACAAAAAGAGTGATTCCAAATTGCTGTATCAAAAGAAAGGTTGAACTCTGTTAGTTCAGGACACACATCACAAAGAAGTTTCTGAGAATGCTTCTGTCTAGATTTTACATGAAGACATTCCCGTTTCCTACGAAATCTTCACAACTTTCCAAATATCCTCTTGCAGATTCTACAAAAAGAGTGTTTCCAAACTGCTGTATCAAAAGAAAGGTTCAGCTCTCTTAGTTGACGACACACATCCCAAATAAGATTCTGAGAAAGCCTCTGTCTCGTTTTTATGGGAAGATACTTCCTTTTTCACCGTAGGCCTGAAAGCGCTCGAAATGTCCACTTCCAGATACTGCAGAAAGAGTTTTTCAAACCTGCTCTATGAAACGGAATGTTCAGCTCTGAGGCTTGAATGCAGATATCACAAAGTAGTTTCTGACAGTGCTTCTGTCTAGATTTTAGAAGAAGATATTCCCGTTTCCAATGAAATCGTTAGAACTATCTTGATATCCACATACAGATTCTACAAAAAGAGTTTTTCCAAACTGCTCTATAAAAAAAAAGGTTCAACTCTGTTAGTTGAGGACACTCATCACAAAGAAGTTTCTGAGAATGCTTCTGTCTAGATTTTATATGAAGATTTTCCCGTTTCCAATGAAATCTTCACAGTTATCCAAACATCGACTTGCAGATTCTACAAAAAGAGTGTTTCCAAACTGCTCTATCAAAAGAAAGTATCAACTCTGTTAGTTGAGGACACACATGCCAAATAAGTTTCGGAGAATGCTTCTGTGTAGATTTAATGGGGAGATATTTCGTTTTTCACCATAGGCCCGAATGCGCTCGAAATGTCCACTTCCAGACACTACAGAAAGAGGGTTTCCAACCTGCTCAATGAAAGGGAATGTTCAGCTCCGTGAGTTGAATGTAGATATCACAAAGTAGTTTCTGACAGTGCTTCTGTCTAGATTTCAGATGCAGATATTCCCGTTTCCAATGAAATCGTTAGAACTATCTAGATATCCACTTACAGATTCTACAAAAAGAGTGTTTCGAAAGTGCTCTGTCAAAAGAAAGGTTCAACTCTGTTAGTTGAGGACACTCATCACGAAGAAGTTTCTGAGAATGCTTTTGTCAAGATTTTATATGAAGATATTCCCGTTTCCTATGAAATCTTCACAGTTATCCAAATATCCACTTGAAGATTCTACAAAAAGAGTGTTTCCAAACTGCTGTAGCAAAAGAAATGTTGAACTCTGTTAGTTGAGGACAAACATCACAAAGAGGTTTCTGAGAGAGCTTCTGTCAAGATTTTATATGAAGATATTACCGTTTCCAACGAAATCTTTACAGTTATCCAAATATCCACTTGCAGATTCTACAAAAAGAGTGTTTCCAAACTGCCATATCAAAAGAAATGATCAAGTCTGTTAGTGGAGTAAACTCATCCCAAATAAGTTTCTTAGAATGCTTTTGTCTAGATTTTATGGGATGATATTTCCTTTTTCACCATAGGCCTGAAAGCGCTCGAAATGTCCACTTCCAGATACTACAGAAAGACTGTTTCAAACCTACTCTATGAAAGGGAATGTTCAGCTCTGTGACTTGAATGCAGATATCACAAAGTAGTTTCTGACAGCCCTTCTGTCTAGATTTTAGATGAATATATTCCCATTTCCAACGAAATCATCACAGTTATCCAAATATCCACTTACAGAGTCTACAAAAACAGTGTTTCCAAACTGCTGTATCCAAAGAAAGGTTCAACTCTGTTAGTTGAGGACACACATCACAAAGAAGTTTCTGAGAATGCTTCTGTCTAGATTTTATATGAAGATATTCCCGTTTCCAATGAAATCTTCACAGTTATGCAAATATCCACTTGAAGATTCTACAAAAAGAGTGTTTCCAAACTGCTGTAGCAAAAGAAATGTTGAACTCTGTTAGTTGAGGACAAACATCACAAAGAAGTTTCTGAGAATGCTTCTGTCTAGATTTTAGATGAAGATATTCCCGTTTCCAACAAAATCATCACAGTTAAACAAATATCCACTTACAGATTCTACAAAAAGAGTGTTTCCAAACTGCTCTATCCAAAGAAAGGTTCAACTCTGTTAGTTGAGGACACACATCAGAAAGAAGTTTCTGAGAATGCTTCTGTCTAGATTTTACATGAAGATATTCCCGTTTCCTATGAAATCTTCACATCTTTCCAAATATCCACTTGCAGATTCTACAAAAAGAGTGTTTCCAAACTGCTGTATCAAAAGAAAGGTTCAACTCTCTTAGTTGAGGACACACATCCCAAATAAGTTTCTGAGAAATCCTCTGTCTCGTTTTTATGGGAAGATACTTCCTTTTTCACCGTAGGCCTGAAACCGCTCGAAATGTCCACTTGCAGATACTGCAGAAAGAGTGTTTCAAACCTGCTCTATGAAACGGAATGTTCAGCTCTGAGGCTTGAATGCAGATATCACAAAGTAGTTTTTGACAGTGCTTCTGTCTAGATTTTAGAAGATATTCAGGTTTCCAATGAAATCGTTAGAACTATCTTGATATCCACATACAGATTCTACAAAAAGAGTTTTTCCAAACTGCTCTATAAAAAAAAAGGTTCAACTCTGTTAGTTGAGGACACTCATCACAAAGAAGTTTCTGAGAATGCTTCTGCCTAGATTTTATATGAAGATTTTCCCGTTTCCAATGAAATCTTCACAGTTATCCAAACATCGACTTGCAGATTCTACAAAAAGAGTGTTTCCAAACTGCTCTATCAAAAGAAAGTATCAACTCTGTTAGTTGAGGACACACATGCCAAATAAGTTTCGGAGAATGCTTCTGTGTAGATTTAATGGGGAGATATTTCGTTTTTCACCATAGGCCCGAATGCGCTCGAAATGTCCACTTCCAGACACTACAGAAAGAGGGTTTCCAACCTGCTCTATGAAAGGGAATGTTCAGCTCCGTGAGTTGAATATAGATATCACAAAGTAGTTTCTGACAGTGCTTCTGTCTAGATTTCAGATGAAGATATTCCCGTTTCCAATGAAATCGTTAGAACTATCTAGATATCCACTTACAGATTCTACAAAAAGAGTGTTTCGAAAGTGCTCTGTCAAAAGAAAGGTTCAACTCTGTTAGTTGAGGACACTCATCACGAAGAAGTTTCTGAGAATGCTTTTGTCAAGATTTTATATGAAGATATTCCCGTTTCCTATGAAATCTTCACAGTTATCCAAATATCCACTTGAAGATTCTACAAAAAGAGTGTTTCCAAACTGCTGTAGCAAAAGAAATGTTGAACTCTGTTAGTTGAGGACAAACATCACAAAGAGGTTTCTGAGAGAGCTTCTGTCAAGATTTTATATGAAGATATTACCGTTTCCAACGAAATCTTTACAGTTATCCAAATATCCACTTGCAGATTCTACAAAAAGAGTGTTTCCAAACTGCCATATCAAAAGAAATGATCAAGTCTGTTAGTGGAGTAAACTCATCCCAAATAAGTTTCTTAGAATGCTTTTGTCTAGATTTTATGGGATGATATTTCCTTTTTCACCATAGGCCTGAAAGCGCTCGAAATGTCCACTTCCAGATACTACAGAAAGACTGTTTCAAACCTACTCTATGAAAGGGAATGTTCAGCTCTGTGACTTGAATGCAGATATCACAAAGTAGTTTCTGACAGCCCTTCTGTCTAGATTTTAGATGAATATATTCCCGTTTCCAACGAAATCATCACAGTTATCCAAATATCCACTTACAGATTCTACAAAAACAGTGTTTCCAAACTGCTGTATCCAAAGAAAGGTTCAACTCTGTTAGTTGAGGACACACATCACAAAGAAGTTTCTGAGAATGCTTCTGTCTAGATTTTATATGAAGATATTCCCGTTTCCAATGAAATCTTCACAGTTATGCAAATATCCACTTGAAGATTCTACAAAAAGAGTGTTTCCAAACTGCTGTAGCAAAAGAAATGTTGAACTCTGTTAGTTGAGGACAAACATCACAAAGAAGTTTCTGAGAATGCTTCTGTCTAGATTTTAGATGAAGATATTCCCGTTTCCAACGAAATCATCACAGTTAAACAAATATCCACTTGCAGATTCTACAAAAAGAGTGTTTCCAAACTGCTCTATCCAAAGAAAGGTTCAACTCTGTTAGTTGAGGACACACATCAGAAAGAAGTTTCTGAGAATGCTTCTGTCTAGATTTTAAATGAAGATATTCCCGTTTCCAACGAAATCCTCAGAGCTGTCCCAATATCCTCTTACAGATTCTACAAAAAGAGTGTTTCCAAACTGCTGTATCAAAAGAAAGTTTCAACTCTGTTAGTTAAGGACACACATCACAAAGAAGTTTCTGAGAATGCTTCTGTCTAGATTTTACATGAAGATATTCCCGTTTCCTATGAAATCTTCACAGCTTTCCAAATATCCACTTGCAGATTCTACAAAAAGAGTGTTTCCAAACTGCTGTATCAAAAGAAAGGTTCAACTCTCTTCGTTGAGGATACACATCCCAAATAAGTTTCTGAGAAATCCTCTGTCTCGTTTTTATGGGAAGATACTTCCTTTTTCACCGTAGGCCTGAAAGAGCTCGAAATGTCCACTTGCAGATACTGCAGAAAGAGTGTTTCAAACCTGCTCTAAAAAAACGGAATGTTCAGCTCTGAGGCTTGAATGCAGATATCACAAAGTAGTTTCTGACAGTGCTTCTGTCTAGATTTCAGAAGAAGATATTCCCGTTTCCAATGAAATCGTTAGAACTATCTTGATATCCACATACAGATTCTACAAAAAGAGTGTTTCCAAACTGCTCTAGAAAAAGAAAGGTTCAACTCTGTTAGTTGAGGACACTCATCACAAAGAAGTTTCTGAGAATGCTTCTGTCTAGATTTTATATGAAGATATTCCCGTTTCCAACGAAATCTTCATGGTTATCCAAACATCGACTTCCAGATTATACAAAAAGATTGTTTCCAAACTGCTCTATCAAAAGAAAGGTATAATTCTGTTAGTTGAGGACACACATCCCAAATAAGTTTCTGAGGATGCTTCTGTCTAGATTTTATGAGAAGATATTTCGTTTTTTACCATAGGCCCGAAAGCGCTCGAAATGTCCACTTCCAGACACTACAGAAAGAGGGTTTCAAACCTGCTATATGAAAGGGAATGTTCAGCTCTGTGACTTAAATGCAGATATCACAAAGTAGTTTCTGAAAGTGCTTCTGTCTAGATTTCAGATGAAGATATTCCCGTTTCCAATGAAATCATTAGAACTATCTAGATATCCACTTACAGATTCTACAAACAGAGTGTTTCCAAAGTGCTCTGTCAAAAGAAAGGTTCAACTCTGTTAGTTGAGGACACTCCTCACAAAGAAGTTTCTGAGAATGCTTCTGTCTAGATTTTATATGAAGATATTCCCGTTTCCAACGAAATCTTCACAGTTATCCAAATATCCACTTGAAGATTCTACAAAAAGAGTGTTTCCAAACTGCTGTAGCAAGAGTAATTTTGCGCTCTGTTAGTTGAGGACACACATCACAAAGAAGTTTCTGAGAATGCTTCTGTCTAGGTTTTATACGAAGATATTACCGTTTCCAACGAAATCTTCACAGTTATCCAAATATCCACTTGCAGAATCTACAAAAAGAGTGTTTCCAAACTGCTATATCAAAAGAAAGGATCAACTCTGTTAGTTGAGGAAACACATCCCAAATAAGTTTCTGAGAATGCTTCTGTCTAGATTTTATGGGATGATATTTCCTTTTTCACCATAGGCCTGAAATCGCTCGAAATGTCCACTTCCAGATACTACAGAAAGACTGTTTCAAACCTACTCTATGAATGGAAATGTTCAGCTCTGTGACTTGAATGCAGATATCGCAAAGTAGTTTCAGACAGCGCTTCTGTCTAGATTTTAGATGAAGGTATTCCCGTTTCCAACGAAATCATCACAGTTATCCAAATATCCACTTACATATTCTACAAAAAGAGTGTTTCCAAACTGCTCTATCCAAAGAAAGGTTCAACTCTGTTAGTTGAGGACACACATCACAAAGAAGTTTCTGAGAATGCTTCTGTCTAGATTTTAAATGAAGATATTCCCATTTCCAATGAAATCCTCATAGCAAACCCATTATAAACTTACAGATTCTACAAAAAGAGTGATTCCAAATTGCTGTATCAAAAGAAAGGTTGAACTCTGTTAGTTCAGGACACACATCACAAAGAAGTTTCTGAGAATGCTTCTGTCTAGATTTTACATGAAGACATTCCCGTTTCCTACGAAATCTTCACAACTTTCCAAATATCCTCTTGCAGATTCTACAAAAAGAGTGTTTCCAAACTGCTGTATCAAAAGAAAGGTTCAGCTCTCTTAGTTGACGACACACATCCCAAATAAGATTCTGAGAAAGCCTCTGTCTCGTTTTTATGGGAAGATACTTCCTTTTTCACCGTAGGCCTGAAAGCGCTCGAAATGTCCACTTCCAGATACTGCAGAAAGACTGCTTCAAACCTGCTCTATGAAACGGAATGTTCAGCTCTGAGGCTTGAATGCAGATATCACAAAGTAGTTTCTGACAGTGCTTCTGTCTAGATTTTAGAAGAAGATATTCCCGTTTCCAATGAAATCGTTAGAACTATCTTGATATCCACATACAGATTCTACAAAAAGAGTTTTTCCAAGCTGCTCTATAAAAAAAAAGGTTCAACTCTGTTAGTTGAGGACACTCATCACAAAGAAGTTTCTGAGAATGCTTCTGTCTAGATTTTATAGGAAGATTTTCCCGTTTCCAATGAAATCTTCACAGTTATCCAAACATCGACTTGCAGATTCTACAAAAAGAGTGTTTCCAAACGGCTCTATCAAAAGAAAGTATCAACTCTGTTAGTTGAGGACACACATGCCAAATAAGTTTCGGAGAATGCTTCTGTGTAGATTTAAAGGGGAGATATTTCGTTTTTCACCATAGGCCCGAATGCGCTCGAAATGTCCACTTCCAGACACTACAGAAAGAGGGTTTCCAACCTGCTCTATGAAAGGGAATGTTTAGCTCCGTGAGTTGAATATAGATATCACAAAGTAGTTTCTGACAGTGCTTCTGTCTAGATTTCAGATGAAGATATTCCCGTTTCCAATGAAATCTTCACAGTTATGCAAATATCCACTTGAAGATTCTACCAAAAGAGTGTTTCCAAACTGCTGTAGCAAAAGAAATGTTGAACTCTGTTAGTTGAGGACAAACATCACAAAGAAGTTTCTGAGAATGCTTCTGTCTAGATTTTAGATGAAGATATTCCCGTTTCCAACGAAATCATCACAGTTAAACAAATATCCACTTGCAGATTCTACAAAAAGAGTGTTTCCAAACTGCTCTATCCAAAGAAAGGTTCAACTCTGTTAGTTGAGGACACACATCAGAAAGAAGTTTCTGAGAATGCTTCTGTCTAGATTTTAAATGAAGATATTCCCGTTTCCAACGAAATCCTCAGAGCTGTCCCAATATCCACTTACAGATTCTACAAAAAGAGTGTTTCCAAACTGCTGTATCAAAAGAAAGTTTCATCTCTGTTAGTTAAGGACACACATCACAAAGAAGTTTCTGAGAATGCTTCTGTCTAGATTTTACATGAAGATATTCCCGTTTCCTATGAAATCTTCACATCTTTCCAAATATCCACTTGCAGATTCTACAAAAAGAGTGTTTCCAAACTGCTGTATCAAAAGAAAGGTTCAACTCTCTTCGTTGAGGATACACATGACAAATAAGTTTCTGAGAAATCCTCTGTCTCGTTTTTATGGGAAGATACTTCCTTTTTCACCGTAGGCCTGAAAGAGTTCGAAATGTCCACTTGCAGATACTGCAGAAAGAGTGTTTCAAACCTGCTCTATGAAACGGAATGTTCAGCTCTGAGGCTTGAATGCAGATATCACAAAGTAGTTTCTGACAGTGCTTCTGTCTAGATTTCAGAAGAAGATATTCCCGTTTCCAATGAAATCGTTAGAACTATCTTGATATCCACATACAGATTCTACAAAAAGAGTGTTTCCAAACTGCTCTAGAAAAAGAAAGGTTCAACTCTGTTAGTTGAGGACACTCATCACAAAGAAGTTTCTGAGAATGCTTCTGTCTAGATTTTATATGAAGATATTCCCGTTTCCAACGAAATCTTCACAGTTATCCAAACATCGACTTGCAGATTCTACAAAAAGAGTGTTTCCAAACTGCTCTATCAAAAGAAAGTTTCAACTCTGTTAGTTGAGGACACACATCCCAAATAAGTTTCTGAGAACGCTTCTGTGTAGATTTAAAGGGGAGATATTTCGTTTTTCACCATAGGCCCGAATGCGCTCGAAATGTCCACTTCCAGACACTACAGAAAGAGGGTTTCCAACCTGCTCTATGAAAGGGAATGTTCACCTCTGTGACTTGAATGCAGATATCACAAAGTAGTTTCTGACAGTGCTTCTGTCTAGAATTTAGATGAAGATATTCCCGTTTCCAACGAAATCCTTAGGACTATCTAGATATCCAATTACAGATTCCACAAAAAGAGTGTTTCCAAACTGCTCTATAAAAAGAAAGGTTCAACTCTGTAAGTTGAGGACACTCATCACAAAGAAGTTTCTGAGAATGCTTTTGTAAAGGTTTTATATGAAGATATTCCCGTTTCCTATGAAATCTTCACAGTTATCCAAATATCCACTTGAAGATTCTACCAAAAGAGTGTTTCCAAACTGCTGTAGCAAAAGAAATGTTGAACTCTGTTAGTTGAGGACAAACATCACAAAGAAGTTTCTGAGAATGCTTCTGTCAAGATTTTATATGAAGATATTACCGTTTCCAACGAAATCTTTACAGTTATCCAAATATCCACTTGCAGATTCTACAAAAAGAGTGTTTCCAAACTGCTATATCAAAAGAAATGATCAAGTCTGTTAGTGGAGTAAACTCATCCCAAATATGTTTCTTAGAATGCTTTTGTCTAGATTTTATGGGATGATATTTCCTTTTTCACCATAGGCCTGAAAGCGCTCGAAAAGTCCACTTCCAGATACTACAAAAAGACTGTTTCAAACCTACTCTATGAAAGGGAATGTTCAGCTCTGTGACTTGAATGCAGATATCACAAAGTAGTTTCTGACAGCCCTTCTGTCTAGATTTTAGATGAAGATATTCCCGTTTCCAACGAAATCATCACAGTTATCCAAATATCCACTTATAGATTCTACAAAAACAGTGTTTCCACACTGCTGTATCCAAAGAAAGGTTCAACTCTGTTAGTTGAGGACACACATCACAAAGAAGTTTCTGAGAATGCTTCTGTCTAGATTTTATATGAAGATATTCCCGTTTCCAATGAAATCTTCACAGTTATGCAAATATCCACTTGAAGATTCTACAAAAAGAGTGTTTCCAAACTGCTGTAGCAAAAGAAATGTTGAACTCTGTTAGTTGAGGACAAACATCACAAAGAAGTTTCTGAGAATGCTTCTGTCTAGATTTTAGATGGAGATTTTCCCGTTTCCAACGAAATCATCACAGTTAAACAAATATCCACTTGCAGATTCGACAAAAAGAGTGTTTCCAAACTGCTCTATCCAAAGAAAGGCTCAACTCTGTTAGTTGAGGACACACATCACAAAGAAGTTTCTGAGAATGCTTCTGTCTAGATTTTAAATGAAGATATTCCCATTTCCAACGAAATCCTCAGAGCTGTCCCAATATCCACTTACAGATTCTACAAAAAGAGTGTTTCCAAACTGCTGTATCAAAAGAAATGTTCAACTCTGTTTGTGGAGGACACACATCACAAAGAAGTTTCTGAGAATGCTTCTGTCTAGATTTTACATGAAGATATTCCCGTTTCCTATGAAATCTTCACAGCTTTCCAAATATCCACTTGCAGATTCTACAAAAAGAGTGTTTCCAAACTGCTGTATCCAAAGAAAGGTTCATCTCTGTTAGTTGAGGACACACATCACAAAGAAGTTTCTGAGAATGCTTCTGTCTAGATTTTAAACGAAGATATTGCCGTTTCCAACGAAATCGTTAGGACTATCTAGATATCCAATTACACATTCCACAAAAAGAGTGTTTCCAAACTGCTCTATCAAAAGAAAGGTGCAACTCTGTTAGTTGAGGACACTCATCACAAAGACGTTTCTGAGAATGCTTCTGTCTAGATTTTATATGAAGATATTCCCGTTTCCAACGAAATCTTCATGGTTATCCAAACATCGACTTCCAGATTATACAAAAAGATTGTTTCCAAACTGCTCTATCAAAAGAAAGGTATAATTCTGTTAGTTGAGGACACACATCCCAAATAAGTTTCTGAGGATGCTTCTGTCTAGATTTTATGGGAAGATATTTCGTTTTTTACCATAGGCCCGAAAGCGCTCGAAATGTCCACTTCCAGACACTACAGAAAGAGGGTTTCAAACCTGCTATATGAAAGGGAATGTTCAGCTCTGTGACTTAAATGCAGATATCACAAAGTAGTTTCTGAAAGTGCTTCTGTCTAGATTTCAGATGAAGATATTCCCGTTTCCAATGAAATCATTAGAACTATCTAGATATCCACTTACAGATTCTACAAAAAGAGTGTTTCCAAAGTGCTCTGTCAAAAGAAAGGTTCAACTCTGTTAGTTGAGGACACTCCTCACAAAGAAGTTTCTGAGAATGCTTCTGTCTAGATTTTATATGAAGATATTCCCGTTTCCAACGAAATCTTCACAGTTATCCAAATATCCACTTGAAGATTCTACAAAAAGAGTGTTTCCAAACTGCTGTAGCAAGAGTAATTTTGCGCTCTGTTAGTTGAGGACACACATCACAAAGAAGTTTCTGAGAATGCTTCTGTCTAGGTTTTATACGAAGATATTACCGTTTCCAACGAAATCTTCACAGTTATCCAAATATCCACTTGCAGAATCTACAAAAAGAGTGTTTCCAAACTGCTATATCAAAAGAAAGGATCAACTCTGTTAGTTGAGGAAACACATCCCAAATAAGTTTCTGAGAATGCTTCTGTCTAGATTTTATGGGATGATATTTCCTTTTTCACCATAGGCCTGAAAGCGCTCGAAATGTCCACTTCCAGATACTACAGAAAGACTGTTTCAAACCTACTCTATGAATGGAAATGTTCAGCTCTGTGACTTGAATGCAGATATCGCAAAGTAGTTTCAGACAGTGCTTCTGTCTAGATTTTAGATGAAGGTATTCCCGTTTCCAACGAAATCATCACAGTTATCCAAATATCCACTTACATATTCTACAAAAAGAGTGTTTCCAAACTGCTCTATCCAAAGAAAGGTTCAACTCTGTTAGTTGAGGACACACATCACAAAGAAGTTTCTGAGAATGCTTCTGTCTAGATTTTAAATGAAGATATTCCCATTTCCAATGAAATCCTCATAGCAAACCCATTATAAACTTACAGATTCTACAAAAAGAGTGATTCCAAATTGCTGTATCAAAAGAAAGGTTGAACTCTGTTAGTTCAGGACACACATCACAAAGAAGTTTCTGAGAATGCTTCTGTCTAGATTTTACATGAAGACATTCCCGTTTCCTACGAAATCTTCACAACTTTCCAAATATCCTCTTGCAGATTCTACAAAAAGAGTGTTTCCAAACTGCTGTATCAAAAGAAAGGTTCAGCTCTCTTAGTTGACGACACACATCCCAAATAAGATTCTGAGAAAGCCTCTGTCTCGTTTTTATGGGAAGATACTTCCTTTTTCACCGTAGGCCTGAAAGCGCTCGAAATGTCCACTTCCAGATACTGCAGAAAGAGTTTTTCAAACCTGCTCTATGAAACGGAATGTTCAGCTCTGAGGCTTGAATGCAGATATCACAAAGTAGTTTCTGACAGTGCTTCTGTCTAGATTTTAGAAGAAGATATTCCCGTTTCCAATGAAATCGTTAGAACTATCTTGATATCCACATACAGATTCTACAAAAAGAGTTTTTCCAAGCTGCTCTATAAAAAAAAAGGTTCAACTCTGTTAGTTGAGGACACTCATCACAAAGAAGTTTCTGAGAATGCTTCTGTATAGATTTTATAGGAAGATTTTCCCGTTTCCAATGAAATCTTCACAGTTATCCAAACATCGACTTGCAGATTCTACAAAAAGAGTGTTTCCAAACTGCTCTATCAAAAGAAAGTATCAACTCTGTTAGTTGAGGACACACATGCCAAATAAGTTTCGGAGAATGCTTCTGTGTAGATTTAAAGGGGAGATATTTCGTTTTTCACCATAGGCCCGAATGCGCTCGAAATGTCCACTTCCAGACACTACAGAAAGAGGGTTTCCAACCTGCTCTATGAAAGGGAATGTTCAGCTCCGTGAGTTGAATATAGATATCACAAAGTAGTTTCTGACAGTGCTTCTGTCTAGATTTCAGATGAAGATATTCCCGTTTCCAATGAAATCGTTAGAACTATCTAGATATCCACTTACAGATTCTACAAAAAGAGTGTTTCGAAAGTGCTCTGTCAAAAGAAAGGTTCAACTCTGTTAGTTGAGGACACTCATCACGAAGAAGTTTCTGAGAATGCTTTTGTCAAGATTTTATATGAAGATATTCCCGTTTCCTATGAAATCTTCACAGTTATCCAAATATCCACTTGAAGATTCTACAAAAAGAGTGTTTCCAAACTGCTGTAGCAAAAGAAATGTTGAACTCTGTTAGTTGAGGACAAACATCACAAAGAGGTTTCTGAGAGAGCTTCTGTCAAGATTTTATATGAAGATATTACCGTTTCCAACGAAATCTTTACAGTTATCCAAATATCCACTTGCAGATTCTACAAAAAGAGTGTTTCCAAACTGCCATATCAAAAGAAATGATCAAGTCTGTTAGTGGAGTAAACTCATCCCAAATAAGTTTCTTAGAATGCTTTTGTCTAGATTTTATGGGATGATATTTCCTTTTTCACCATAGGCCTGAAAGCGCTCGAAATGTCCACTTCCAGATACTACAGAAAGACTGTTTCAAACCTACTCTATGAATGGAAATGTTCAGCTCTGTGACTTGAATGCAGATATCGCAAAGTAGTTTCAGACAGCGCTTCTGTCTAGATTTTAGATGAAGGTATTCCCGTTTCCAACGAAATCATCACAGTTATCCAAATATCCACTTACATATTCTACAAAAAGAGTGTTTCCAAACTGCTCTATCCAAAGAAAGGTTCAACTCTGTTAGTTGAGGACACACATCACAAAGAAGTTTCTGAGAATGCTTCTGTCTAGATTTTAAATGAAGATATTCCCATTTCCAATGAAATCCTCATAGCAAACCCATTATAAACTTACAGATTCTACAAAAAGAGTGATTCCAAATTGCTGTATCAAAAGAAAGGTTGAACTCTGTTAGTTCAGGACACACATCACAAAGAAGTTTCTGAGAATGCTTCTGTCTAGATTTTACATGAAGACATTCCCGTTTCCTACGAAATCTTCACAACTTTCCAAATATCCTCTTGCAGATTCTACAAAAAGAGTGTTTCCAAACTGCTGTATCAAAAGAAAGGTTCAGCTCTCTTAGTTAACGACACACATCCCAAATAAGATTCTGAGAAAGCCTCTGTCTCGTTTTTATGGGAAGATACTTCCTTTTTCACCGTAGGCCTGAAAGCGCTCGAAATGTCCACTTCCAGATACTGCAGAAAGACTGCTTCAAACCTGCTCTATGAAACGGAATGTTCAGCTCTGAGGCTTGAATGCAGATATCACAAAGTAGTTTCTGACAGTGCTTCTGTCTAGATTTTAGAAGAAGATATTCCCGTTTCCAATGAAATCGTTAGAACTATCTTGATATCCACATACAGATTCTACAAAAAGAGTTTTTCCAAACTGCTCTATAAAAAAAAAGGTTCAACTCTGTTAGTTGAGGACACTCATCACAAAGAAGTTTCTGAGAATGCTTCTGTCTAGATTTTATAGGAAGATTTTCCCGTTTCCAATGAAATCTTCACAGTTATCCAAACATCGACTTGCAGATTCTACAAAAAGAGTGTTTCCAAACTGCTCTATCAAAAGAAAGTATCAACTCTGTTAGTTGAGGACACACATGCCAAATAAGTTTCGGAGAATGCTTCTGTGTAGATTTAATGGGGAGATATTTCGTTTTTCACCATAGGCCCGAATGCGCTCGAAATGTCCACTTCCAGACACTACAGAAAGAGGGTTTCCAACCTGCTCTATGAAAGGGAATGTTCAGCTCCGTGAGTTGAATGTAGATATCACAAAGTAGTTTCTGACAGTGCTTCTGTCTAGATTTCAGATGAAGATATTCCCGTTTCCAATGAAATCGTTAGAACTATCTAGATATCCACTTACAGATTCTACAAAAAGAGTGTTTCGAAAGTGCTCTGTCAAAAGAAAGGTTCAACTCTGTTAGTTGAGGACACTCATCACGAAGAAGTTTCTGAGAATGCTTTTGTCAAGATTTTATATGAAGATATTCCCGTTTCCTATGAAATCTTCACAGTTATCCAAATATCCACTTGAAGATTCTACAAAAAGAGTGTTTCCAAACTGCTGTAGCAAAAGAAATGTTGAACTCTGTTAGTTGAGGACAAACATCACAAAGAGGTTTCTGAGAAAGCTTCTGTCAAGATTTTATATGAAGATATTACCGTTTCCAACGAAATCTTTACAGTTATCCAAATATCCACTTGCAGATTCTACAAAAAGAGTGTTTCCAAACTGCCATATCAAAAGAAATGATCAAGTCTGTTAGTGGAGTAAACTCATCCTAAATAAGTTTCTTAGAATGCTTTTGTCTAGATTTTATGGGATGATAATTCCTTTTTCACCATAGGCCTGAAAGCGCTCGAAATGTCCACTTCCAGATACTACAGAAAGACTGTTTCAAACCTACTCTATGAAAGGGAATGTTCAGCTCTGTGACTTGAATGCAGATATCACAAAGTAGTTTCTGACAGCCCTTCTGTCTAGATTTTAGATGAAGATATTCCCGTTTCCAACGAAATCATCACAGTTATCCAAATATCCACTTACAGATTCTACAAAAACAGTGTTTCCAAACTGCTGTATCCAAAGAAAGGTTCAACTCTGTTAGTTGAGGACACACATCACAAAGAAGTTTCTGAGAATGCTTCTGTCTAGATTTTATATGAAGATATTCCCGTTTCCAATGAAATCTTCACAGTTATGCAAATATCCACTTGAAGATTCTACAAAAAGAGTGTTTCCAAACTGCTGTAGCAAAGGAAATGTTGAACTCTGTTAGTTGAGGACAAACATCACAAAGAAGTTTCTGAGAATGCTTCTGTCTAGATTTTAGATGAAGATATTCCCGTTTCCAACAAAATCATCACAGTTAAACAAATATCCACTTACAGATTCTACAAAAAGAGTGTTTCCAAACTGCTCTATCCAAAGAAAGGTTCAACTCTGTTAGTTGAGGACACACATCAGAAAGAAGTTTCTGAGAATGCTTCTGTCTAGATTTTACATGAAGATATTCCCGTTTCCTATGAAATCTTCACATCTTTCCAAATATCCACTTGCAGATTCTACAAAAAGAGTGTTTCCAAACTGCTGTATCAAAAGAAAGGTTCAACTCTCTTAGTTGAGGACACACATCCCAAATAAGTTTCTGAGAAATCCTCTGTCTCGTTTTTATGGGAAGATACTTCCTTTTTCACCGTAGGCCTGAAAGAGCTCGAAATGTCCACTTGCAGATACTGCAGAAAGAGTGTTTCAAACCTGCTCTATGAAACGGAATGTTCAGCTCTGAGGCTTGAATGCAGATATCACAAAGTAGTTTCTGACAGTGCTTCTGTCTAGATTTCAGAAGAAGATATTCCCGTTTCCAATGAAATCGTTAGAACTATCTTGATATCCACATACAGATTCTACAAAAAGAGTGTTTCCAAACTGCTCTAGAAAAAGAAAGGTTCAACTCTGTTAGTTGAGGACACTCATCACAAAGAAGTTTCTGAGAATGCTTCTGTCTAGATTTTATATGAAGATATTCCCGTTTCCAACGAAATCTTCACAGTTATCCAAACATCGACTTGCAGATTCTACAAAAAGAGTGTTTCCAAACTGCTCTATCAAAAGAAAGTTTCAACTCTGTCAGTTGAGGACACACATCCCAAATAAGTTTCTGAGAACGCTTCTGTGTAGATTTAAAGGGGAGATATTTCGTTTTTCACCATAGGCCCGAATGCGCTCGAAATGTCCACTTCCAGACACTACAGAAAGAGGGTTTCCAACCTGCTCTATGAAAGGGAATGTTCACCTCTGTGACTTGAATGCAGATATCACAAAGTAGTTTCTGACAGTGCTTCTGTCTAGAATTTAGATGAAGATATTCC
Source organism: Gorilla gorilla gorilla (assembly GCF_029281585.2). Lineage (NCBI taxonomy): Eukaryota > Metazoa > Chordata > Mammalia > Primates > Hominidae > Gorilla > Gorilla gorilla. Next base: position 21,213,136 of record NC_073237.2, read on the forward strand.
CGTTTCCAACGAAATCCTTAGGACTATCTAGATATCCAATTACAGATTCCACAAAAAGAGTGTTTCCAAACTGCTCTATAAAAAGAAAGGTTCAACTCTGTAAGTTGAGGACACTCATCACAAAGAAGTTTCTGAGAATGCTTTTGTAAAGGTTTTATATGAAGATATTCCCGTTTCCTATGAAATCTTCACAGTTATCCAAATATCCACTTGAAGATTCTACCAAAAGAGTGTTTCCAAACTGCTGTAGCAAAAGAAATGTTGAACTCTGTTAGTTGAGGACAAACATCACAAAGAAGTTTCTGAGAATGCTTCTGTCAAGATTTTATATGAAGATATTACCGTTTCCAACGAAATCTTTACAGTTATCCAAATATCCACTTGCAGATTCTACAAAAAGAGTGTTTCCAAACTGCTATATCAAAAGAAATGATCAAGTCTGTTAGTGGAGTAAACTCATCCCAAATATGTTTCTTAGAATGCTTTTGTCTAGATTTTATGGGATGATATTTCCTTTTTCACCATAGGCCTGAAAGCGCTCGAAAAGTCCACTTCCAGATACTACAAAAAGACTGTTTCAAACCTACTCTATGAAAGGGAATGTTCAGCTCTGTGACTTGAATGCAGATATCACAAAGTAGTTTCTGACAGCCCTTCTGTCTAGATTTTAGATGAAGATATTCCCGTTTCCAACGAAATCATCACAGTTATCCAAATATCCACTTATAGATTCTACAAAAACAGTGTTTCCACACTGCTGTATCCAAAGAAAGGTTCAACTCTGTTAGTTGAGGACACACATCACAAAGAAGTTTCTGAGAATGCTTCTGTCTAGATTTTATATGAAGATATTCCCGTTTCCAATGAAATCTTCACAGTTATGCAAATATCCACTTGAAGATTCTACAAAAAGAGTGTTTCCAAACTGCTGTAGCAAAAGAAATGTTGAACTCTGTTAGTTGAGGACAAACATCACAAAGAAGTTTCTGAGAATGCTTCTGTCTAGATTTTAGATGGAGATATTCCCGTTTCCAACGAAATCATCACAGTTAAACAAATATCCACTTGCAGATTCTACAAAAAGAGTGTTTCCAAACTGCTCTATCCAAAGAAAGGCTCAACTCTGTTAGTTGAGGACACACATCACAAAGAAGTTTCTGAGAATGCTTCTGTCTAGATTTTAAATGAAGATATTCCCATTTCCAACGAAATCCTCAGAGCTGTCCCAATATCCACTTACAGATTCTACAAAAAGAGTGTTTCCAAACTGCTGTATCAAAACAAATGTTCAACTCTGTTTGTGGAGGACACACATCACAAAGAAGTTTCTGAGAATGCTTCTGTCTAGATTTTACATGAAGATATTCCCGTTTCCTATGAAATCTTCACAGCTTTCCAAATATCCACTTGCAGATTCTACAAAAAGAGTGTTTCCAAACTGCTGTATCCAAAGAAAGGTTCATCTCTGTTAGTTGAGGACACACATCACAAAGAAGTTTCTGAGAATGCTTCTGTCTAGATTTTAAACGAAGATATTGCCGTTTCCAACGAAATCGTTAGGACTATCTAGATATCCAATTACACATTCCACAAAAAGAGTGTTTCCAAACTGCTCTATCAAAAGAAAGGTGCAACTCTGTTAGTTGAGGACACTCATCACAAAGACGTTTCTGAGAATGCTTCTGTCTAGATTTTATATGAAGATATTCCCGTTTCCAACGAAATCTTCATGGTTATCCAAACATCGACTTCCAGATTATACAAAAAGATTGTTTCCAAACTGCTCTATCAAAAGAAAGGTATAATTCTGTTAGTTGAGGACACACATCCCAAATAAGTTTCTGAGGATGCTTCTGTCTAGATTTTATGGGAAGATATTTCGTTTTTTACCATAGGCCCGAAAGCGCTCGAAATGTCCACTTCCAGACACTACAGAAAGAGGGTTTCAAACCTGCTATATGAAAGGGAATGTTCAGCTCTGTGACTTAAATGCAGATATCACAAAGTAGTTTCTGAAAGTGCTTCTGTCTAGATTTCAGATGAAGATATTCCCGTTTCCAATGAAATCATTAGAACTATCTAGATATCCACTTACAGATTCTACAAACAGAGTGTTTCCAAAGTGCTCTGTCAAAAGAAAGGTTCAACTCTGTTAGTTGAGGACACTCCTCACAAAGAAGTTTCTGAGAATGCTTCTGTCTAGATTTTATATGAAGATATTCCCGTTTCCAACGAAATCTTCACAGTTATCCAAATATCCACTTGAAGATTCTACAAAAAGAGTGTTTCCAAACTGCTGTAGCAAGAGTAATTTTGCGCTCTGTTAGTTGAGGACACACATCACAAAGAAGTTTCTGAGAATGCTTCTGTCTAGGTTTTATACGAAGATATTACCGTTTCCAACGAAATCTTCACAGTTATCCAAATATCCACTTGCAGAATCTACAAAAAGAGTGTTTCCAAACTGCTATATCAAAAGAAAGGATCAACTCTGTTAGTTGAGGAAACACATCCCAAATAAGTTTCTGAGAATGCTTCTGTCTAGATTTTATGGGATGATATTTCCTTTTTCACCATAGGCCTGAAATCGCTCGAAATGTCCACTTCCAGATACTACAGAAAGACTGTTTCAAACCTACTCTATGAATGGAAATGTTCAGCTCTGTGACTTGAATGCAGATATCGCAAAGTAGTTTCAGACAGCGCTTCTGTCTAGATTTTAGATGAAGGTATTCCCGTTTCCAACGAAATCATCACAGTTATCCAAATATCCACTTACATATTCTACAAAAAGAGTGTTTCCAAACTGCTCTATCCAAAGAAAGGTTCAACTCTGTTAGTTGAGGACACACATCACAAAGAAGTTTCTGAGAATGCTTCTGTCTAGATTTTAAATGAAGATATTCCCATTTCCAATGAAATCCTCATAGCAAACCCATTATAAACTTACAGATTCTACAAAAAGAGTGATTCCAAATTGCTGTATCAAAAGAAAGGTTGAACTCTGTTAGTTCAGGACACACATCACAAAGAAGTTTCTGAGAATGCTTCTGTCTAGATTTTACATGAAGACATTCCCGTTTCCTACGAAATCTTCACAACTTTCCAAATATCCTCTTGCAGATTCTACAAAAAGAGTGTTTCCAAACTGCTGTATCAAAAGAAAGGTTCAGCTCTCTTAGTTGACGACACACATCCCAAATAAGATTCTGAGAAAGCCTCTGTCTCGTTTTTATGGGAAGATACTTCCTTTTTCACCGTAGGCCTGAAAGCGCTCGAAATGTCCACTTCCAGATACTGCAGAAAGAGTTTTTCAAACCTGCTCTATGAAACGGAATGTTCAGCTCTGAGGCTTGAATGCAGATATCACAAAGTAGTTTCTGACAGTGCTTCTGTCTAGATTTTAGAAGAAGATATTCCCGTTTCCAATGAAATCGTTAGAACTATCTTGATATCCACATACAGATTCTACAAAAAGAGTTTTTCCAAGCTGCTCTATAAAAAAAAAGGTTCAACTCTGTTAGTTGAGGACACTCATCACAAAGAAGTTTCTGAGAATGCTTCTGTATAGATTTTATAGGAAGATTTTCCCGTTTCCAATGAAATCTTCACAGTTATCCAAACATCGACTTGCAGATTCTACAAAAAGAGTGTTTCCAAACTGCTCTATCAAAAGAAAGTATCAACTCTGTTATTTGAGGACACACATGCCAAATAAGTTTCGGAGAATGCTTCTGTGTAGATTTAAAGGGGAGATATTTCGTTTTTCACCATAGGCCCGAATGCGCTCGAAATGTCCACTTCCAGACACTACAGAAAGAGGGTTTCCAACCTGCTCCATGAAAGGGAATGTTCAGCTCCGTGAGTTGAATATAGATATCACAAAGTAGTTTCTGACAGTGCTTCTGTCTAGATTTCAGATGAAGATATTCCCGTTTCCAATGAAATCGTTAGAACTATCTAGATATCCACTTACAGATTCTACAAAAAGAGTGTTTCGAAAGTGCTCTGTCAAAAGAAAGGTTCAACTCTGTTAGTTGAGGACACTCATCACGAAGAAGTTTCTGAGAATGCTTTTGTCAAGATTTTATATGAAGATATTCCCGTTTCCTATGAAATCTTCACAGTTATCCAAATATCCACTTGAAGATTCTACAAAAAGAGTGTTTCCAAACTGCTGTAGCAAAAGAAATGTTGAACTCTGTTAGTTGAGGACAAACATCACAAAGAGGTTTCTGAGAGAGCTTCTGTCAAGATTTTATATGAAGATATTACCGTTTCCAACGAAATCTTTACAGTTATCCAAATATCCACTTGCAGATTCTACAAAAAGAGTGTTTCCAAACTGCCATATCAAAAGAAATGATCAAGTCTGTTAGTGGAGTAAACTCATCCCAAATAAGTTTCTTAGAATGCTTTTGTCTAGATTTTATGGGATGATATTTCCTTTTTCACCATAGGCCTGAAAGCGCTCGAAATGTCCACTTCCAGATACTACAGAAAGACTGTTTCAAACCTACTCTATGAATGGAAATGTTCAGCTCTGTGACTTGAATGCAGATATCGCAAAGTAGTTTCAGACAGCGCTTCTGTCTAGATTTTAGATGAAGGTATTCCCGTTTCCAACGAAATCATCACAGTTATCCAAATATCCACTTACATATTCTACAAAAAGAGTGTTTCCAAACTGCTCTATCCAAAGAAAGGTTCAACTCTGTTAGTTGAGGACACACATCACAAAGAAGTTTCTGAGAATGCTTCTGTCTAGATTTTAAATGAAGATATTCCCATTTCCAATGAAATCCTCATAGCAAACCCATTATAAACTTACAGATTCTACAAAAAGAGTGATTCCAAATTGCTGTATCAAAAGAAAGGTTGAACTCTGTTAGTTCAGGACACACATCACAAAGAAGTTTCTGAGAATGCTTCTGTCTAGATTTTACATGAAGACATTCCCGTTTCCTACGAAATCTTCACAACTTTCCAAATATCCTCTTGCAGATTCTACAAAAAGAGTGTTTCCAAACTGCTGTATCAAAAGAAAGGTTCAGCTCTCTTAGTTGACGACACACATCCCAAATAAGATTCTGAGAAAGCCTCTGTCTCGTTTTTATGGGAAGATACTTCCTTTTTCACCGTAGGCCTGAAAGCGCTCGAAATGTCCACTTCCAGATACTGCAGAAAGACTGCTTCAAACCTGCTCTATGAAACGGAATGTTCAGCTCTGAGGCTTGAATGCAGATATCACAAAGTAGTTTCTGACAGTGCTTCTGTCTAGATTTTAGAAGAAGATATTCCCGTTTCCAATGAAATCGTTAGAACTATCTTGATATCCACATACAGATTCTACAAAAAGAGTTTTTCCAAACTGCTCTATAAAAAAAAAGGTTCAACTCTGTTAGTTGAGGACACTCATCACAAAGAAGTTTCTGAGAATGCTTCTGTCTAGATTTTATAGGAAGATTTTCCCGTTTCCAATGAAATCTTCACAGTTATCCAAACATCGACTTGCAGATTCTACAAAAAGAGTGTTTCCAAACTGCTCTATCAAAAGAAAGTATCAACTCTGTTAGTTGAGGACACACATGCCAAATAAGTTTCGGAGAATGCTTCTGTGTAGATTTAATGGGGAGATATTTCGTTTTTCACCATAGGCCCGAATGCGCTCGAAATGTCCACTTCCAGACACTACAGAAAGAGGGTTTCCAACCTGCTCTATGAAAGGGAATGTTCAGCTCCGTGAGTTGAATGTAGATATCACAAAGTAGTTTCTGACAGTGCTTCTGTCTAGATTTCAGATGAAGATATTCCCGTTTCCAATGAAATCGTTAGAACTATCTAGATATCCACTTACAGATTCTACAAAAAGAGTGTTTCGAAAGTGCTCTGTCAAAAGAAAGGTTCAACTCTGTTAGTTGAGGACACTCATCACGAAGAAGTTTCTGAGAATGCTTTTGTCAAGATTTTATATGAAGATATTCCCGTTTCCTATGAAATCTTCACAGTTATCCAAATATCCACTTGAAGATTCTACAAAAAGAGTGTTTCCAAACTGCTGTAGCAAAAGAAATGTTGAACTCTGTTAGTTGAGGACAAACATCACAAAGAGGTTTCTGAGAAAGCTTCTGTCAAGATTTTATATGAAGATATTACCGTTTCCAACGAAATCTTTACAGTTATCCAAATATCCACTTGCAGATTCTACAAAAAGAGTGTTTCCAAACTGCCATATCAAAAGAAATGATCAAGTCTGTTAGTGGAGTAAACTCATCCTAAATAAGTTTCTTAGAATGCTTTTGTCTAGATTTTATGGGATGATAATTCCTTTTTCACCATAGGCCTGAAAGCGCTCGAAATGTCCACTTCCAGATACTACAGAAAGACTGTTTCAAACCTACTCTATGAAAGGGAATGTTCAGCTCTGTGACTTGAATGCAGATATCACAAAGTAGTTTCTGACAGCCCTTCTGTCTAGATTTTAGATGAAGATATTCCCGTTTCCAACGAAATCATCACAGTTATCCAAATATCCACTTACAGATTCTACAAAAACAGTGTTTCCAAACTGCTGTATCCAAAGAAAGGTTCAACTCTGTTAGTTGAGGACACACATCACAAAGAAGTTTCTGAGAATGCTTCTGTCTAGATTTTATATGAAGATATTCCCGTTTCCAATGAAATCTTCACAGTTATGCAAATATCCACTTGAAGATTCTACAAAAAGAGTGTTTCCAAACTGCTGTAGCAAAGGAAATGTTGAACTCTGTTAGTTGAGGACAAACATCACAAAGAAGTTTCTGAGAATGCTTCTGTCTAGATTTTAGATGAAGATATTCCCGTTTCCAACAAAATCATCACAGTTAAACAAATATCCACTTACAGATTCTACAAAAAGAGTGTTTCCAAACTGCTCTATCCAAAGAAAGGTTCAACTCTGTTAGTTGAGGACACACATCAGAAAGAAGTTTCTGAGAATGCTTCTGTCTAGATTTTACATGAAGATATTCCCGTTTCCTATGAAATCTTCACATCTTTCCAAATATCCACTTGCAGATTCTACAAAAAGAGTGTTTCCAAACTGCTGTATCAAAAGAAAGGTTCAACTCTCTTAGTTGAGGACACACATCCCAAATAAGTTTCTGAGAAATCCTCTGTCTCGTTTTTATGGGAAGATACTTCCTTTTTCACCGTAGGCCTGAAAGAGCTCGAAATGTCCACTTGCAGATACTGCAGAAAGAGTGTTTCAAACCTGCTCTATGAAACGGAATGTTCAGCTCTGAGGCTTGAATGCAGATATCACAAAGTAGTTTCTGACAGTGCTTCTGTCTAGATTTCAGAAGAAGATATTCCCGTTTCCAATGAAATCGTTAGAACTATCTTGATATCCACATACAGATTCTACAAAAAGAGTGTTTCCAAACTGCTCTAGAAAAAGAAAGGTTCAACTCTGTTAGTTGAGGACACTCATCACAAAGAAGTTTCTGAGAATGCTTCTGTCTAGATTTTATATGAAGATATTCCCGTTTCCAACGAAATCTTCACAGTTATCCAAACATCGACTTGCAGATTCTACAAAAAGAGTGTTTCCAAACTGCTCTATCAAAAGAAAGTTTCAACTCTGTCAGTTGAGGACACACATCCCAAATAAGTTTCTGAGAACGCTTCTGTGTAGATTTAAAGGGGAGATATTTCGTTTTTCACCATAGGCCCGAATGCGCTCGAAATGTCCACTTCCAGACACTACAGAAAGAGGGTTTCCAACCTGCTCTATGAAAGGGAATGTTCACCTCTGTGACTTGAATGCAGATATCACAAAGTAGTTTCTGACAGTGCTTCTGTCTAGAATTTAGATGAAGATATTCCCGTTTCCAACGAAATCCTTAGGACTATCTAGATATCCAATTACAGATTCCACAAAAAGAGTGTTTCCAAACTGCTCTATAAAAAGAAAGGTTCAACTCTGTAAGTTGAGGACACTCATCACAAAGAAGTTTCTGAGAATGCTTTTGTAAAGGTTTTATATGAAGATATTCCCGTTTCCTATGAAATCTTCACAGTTATCCAAATATCCACTTGAAGATTCTACCAAAAGAGTGTTTCCAAACTGCTGTAGCAAAAGAAATGTTGAACTCTGTTAGTTGAGGACAAACATCACAAAGAAGTTTCTGAGAATGCTTCTGTCAAGATTTTATATGAAGATATTACCGTTTCCAACGAAATCTTTACAGTTATCCAAATATCCACTTGCAGATTCTACAAAAAGAGTGTTTCCAAACTGCTATATCAAAAGAAATGATCAAGTCTGTTAGTGGAGTAAACTCATCCCAAATATGTTTCTTAGAATGCTTTTGTCTAGATTTTATGGGATGATATTTCCTTTTTCACCATAGGCCTGAAAGCGCTCGAAAAGTCCACTTCCAGATACTACAAAAAGACTGTTTCAAACCTACTCTATGAAAGGGAATGTTCAGCTCTGTGACTTGAATGCAGATATCACAAAGTAGTTTCTGACAGCCCTTCTGTCTAGATTTTAGATGAAGATATTCCCGTTTCCAACGAAATCATCACAGTTATCCAAATATCCACTTATAGATTCTACAAAAACAGTGTTTCCACACTGCTGTATCCAAAGAAAGGTTCAACTCTGTTAGTTGAGGACACACATCACAAAGAAGTTTCTGAGAATGCTTCTGTCTAGATTTTATATGAAGATATTCCCGTTTCCAATGAAATCTTCACAGTTATGCAAATATCCACTTGAAGATTCTACAAAAAGAGTGTTTCCAAACTGCTGTAGCAAAAGAAATGTTGAACTCTGTTAGTTGAGGACAAACATCACAAAGAAGTTTCTGAGAATGCTTCTGTCTAGATTTTATATGAAGATATTCCCGTTTCCAATGAAATCTTCACAGTTATGCAAATATCCACTTGAAGATTCTACAAAAAGAGTGTTTCCAAACTGCTGTAGCAAAAGAAATGTTGAACTCTGTTAGTTGAGGACAAACATCACAAAGAAGTTTCTGAGAATGCTTCTGTCTAGATTTTAGATGGAGATATTCCCGTTTCCAACGAAATCATCACAGTTAAACAAATATCCACTTGCAGATTCTACAAAAAGAGTGTTTCCAAACTGCTCTATCCAAAGAAAGGCTCAACTCTGTTAGTTGAGGACACACATCACAAAGAAGTTTCTGAGAATGCTTCTGTCTAGATTTTAAATGAAGATATTCCCATTTCCAACGAAATCCTCAGAGCTGTCCCAATATCCACTTACAGATTCTACAAAAAGAGTGTTTCCAAACTGCTGTATCAAAACAAATGTTCAACTCTGTTTGTGGAGGACACACATCACAAAGAAGTTTCTGAGAATGCTTCTGTCTAGATTTTACATGAAGATATTCCCGTTTCCTATGAAATCTTCACAGCTTTCCAAATATCCACTTGCAGATTCTACAAAAAGAGTGTTTCCAAACTGCTGTATCCAAAGAAAGGTTCATCTCTGTTAGTTGAGGACACACATCACAAAGAAGTTTCTGAGAATGCTTCTGTCTAGATTTTAAACGAAGATATTGCCGTTTCCAACGAAATCGTTAGGACTATCTAGATATCCAATTACACATTCCACAAAAAGAGTGTTTCCAAACTGCTCTATCAAAAGAAAGGTGCAACTCTGTTAGTTGAGGACACTCATCACAAAGACGTTTCTGAGAATGCTTCTGTCTAGATTTTATATGAAGATATTCCCGTTTCCAACGAAATCTTCATGGTTATCCAAACATCGACTTCCAGATTATACAAAAAGATTGTTTCCAAACTGCTCTATCAAAAGAAAGGTATAATTCTGTTAGTTGAGGACACACATCCCAAATAAGTTTCTGAGGATGCTTCTGTCTAGATTTTATGGGAAGATATTTCGTTTTTTACCATAGGCCCGAAAGCGCTCGAAATGTCCACTTCCAGACACTACAGAAAGAGGGTTTCAAACCTGCTATATGAAAGGGAATGTTCAGCTCTGTGACTTAAATGCAGATATCACAAAGTAGTTTCTGAAAGTGCTTCTGTCTAGATTTCAGATGAAGATATTCCCGTTTCCAATGAAATCATTAGAACTATCTAGATATCCACTTACAGATTCTACAAACAGAGTGTTTCCAAAGTGCTCTGTCAAAAGAAAGGTTCAACTCTGTTAGTTGAGGACACTCCTCACAAAGAAGTTTCTGAGAATGCTTCTGTCTAGATTTTATATGAAGATATTCCCGTTTCCAACGAAATCTTCACAGTTATCCAAATATCCACTTGAAGATTCTACAAAAAGAGTGTTTCCAAACTGCTGTAGCAAGAGTAATTTTGCGCTCTGTTAGTTGAGGACACACATCACAAAGAAGTTTCTGAGAATGCTTCTGTCTAGGTTTTATACGAAGATATTACCGTTTCCAACGAAATCTTCACAGTTATCCAAATATCCACTTGCAGAATCTACAAAAAGAGTGTTTCCAAACTGCTATATCAAAAGAAAGGATCAACTCTGTTAGTTGAGGAAACACATCCCAAATAAGTTTCTGAGAATGCTTCTGTCTAGATTTTATGGGATGATATTTCCTTTTTCACCATAGGCCTGAAATCGCTCGAAATGTCCACTTCCAGATACTACAGAAAGACTGTTTCAAACCTACTCTATGAATGGAAATGTTCAGCTCTGTGACTTGAATGCAGATATCGCAAAGTAGTTTCAGACAGCGCTTCTGTCTAGATTTTAGATGAAGGTATTCCCGTTTCCAACGAAATCATCACAGTTATCCAAATATCCACTTACATATTCTACAAAAAGAGTGTTTCCAAACTGCTCTATCCAAAGAAAGGTTCAACTCTGTTAGTTGAGGACACACATCACAAAGAAGTTTCTGAGAATGCTTCTGTCTAGATTTTAAATGAAGATATTCCCATTTCCAATGAAATCCTCATAGCAAACCCATTATAAACTTACAGATTCTACAAAAAGAGTGATTCCAAATTGCTGTATCAAAAGAAAGGTTGAACTCTGTTAGTTCAGGACACACATCACAAAGAAGTTTCTGAGAATGCTTCTGTCTAGATTTTACATGAAGACATTCCCGTTTCCTACGAAATCTTCACAACTTTCCAAATATCCTCTTGCAGATTCTACAAAAAGAGTGTTTCCAAACTGCTGTATCAAAAGAAAGGTTCAGCTCTCTTAGTTGACGACACACATCCCAAATAAGATTCTGAGAAAGCCTCTGTCTCGTTTTTATGGGAAGATACTTCCTTTTTCACCGTAGGCCTGAAAGCGCTCGAAATGTCCACTTCCAGATACTGCAGAAAGAGTTTTTCAAACCTGCTCTATGAAACGGAATGTTCAGCTCTGAGGCTTGAATGCAGATATCACAAAGTAGTTTCTGACAGTGCTTCTGTCTAGATTTTAGAAGAAGATATTCCCGTTTCCAATGAAATCGTTAGAACTATCTTGATATCCACATACAGATTCTACAAAAAGAGTTTTTCCAAACTGCTCTATAAAAAAAAAGGTTCAACTCTGTTAGTTGAGGACACTCATCACAAAGAAGTTTCTGAGAATGCTTCTGTCTAGATTTTATAGGAAGATTTTCCCGTTTCCAATGAAATCTTCACAGTTATCCAAACATCGACTTGCAGATTCTACAAAAAGAGTGTTTCCAAACTGCTCTATCAAAAGAAAGTATCAACTCTGTTAGTTGAGGACACACATGCCAAATAAGTTTCGGAGAATGCTTCTGTGTAGATTTAATGGGGAGATATTTCGTTTTTCACCATAGGCCCGAATGCGCTCGAAATGTCCACTTCCAGACACTACAGAAAGAGGGTTTCCAACCTGCTCAATGAAAGGGAATGTTCAGCTCCGTGAGTTGAATGTAGATATCACAAAGTAGTTTCTGACAGTGCTTCTGTCTAGATTTCAGATGAAGATATTCCCGTTTCCAATGAAATCGTTAGAACTATCTAGATATCCACTTACAGATTCTACAAAAAGAGTGTTTCCAAAGTGCTCTGTCAAAAGAAAGGTTCAACTCTGTTAGTTGAGTACACTCCTCACAAAGAAGTTTCTGAGAATGCTTCTGTCTAGATTTTATATGAAGATATTCCCGTTTCCAACGAAATCTTCACAGTTATCCAAATATCCACTTGAAGATTCTACAAAAAGAGTGTTTCCAAACTGCTGTAGCAAGAGTAATTTTGCGCTCTGTTAGTTGAGGACACACATCACAAAGAAGTTTCTGAGAATGCTTCTGTCTAGGTTTTATACGAAGATATTACCGTTTCCAACGAAATCTTCACAGTTATCCAAATATCCACTTGCAGAATCTACAAAAAGAGTGTTTCCAAACTGCTATATCAAAAGAAAGGATCAACTCTGTTAGTTGAGGAAACACATCCCAAATAAGTTTCTGAGAATGCTTCTGTCTAGATTTTATGGGATGATATTTCCTTTTTCACCATAGGCCTGAAATCGCTCGAAATGTCCACTTCCAGATACTACAGAAAGACTGTTTCAAACCTACTCTATGAATGGAAATGTTCAGCTCTGTGACTTGAATGCAGATATCGCAAAGTAGTTTCAGACAGTGCTTCTGTCTAGATTTTAGATGAAGGTATTCCCGTTTCCAACGAAATCATCACAGTTATCCAAATATCCACTTACATATTCTACAAAAAGAGTGTTTCCAAACTGCTCTATCCAAAGAAAGGTTCAACTCTGTTAGTTGAGGACACACATCACAAAGAAGTTTCTGAGAATGCTTCTGTCTAGATTTTAAATGAAGATATTCCCATTTCCAATGAAATCCTCATAGCAAACCCATTATAAACTTACAGATTCTACAAAAAGAGTGATTCCAAATTGCTGTATCAAAAGAAAGGTTGAACTCTGTTAGTTCAGGACACACATCACAAAGAAGTTTCTGAGAATGCTTCTGTCTAGATTTTACATGAAGACATTCCCGTTTCCTACGAAATCTTCACAACTTTCCAAATATCCTCTTGCAGATTCTACAAAAAGAGTGTTTCCAAACTGCTGTATCAAAAGAAAGGTTCAGCTCTCTTAGTTGACGACACACATCCCAAATAAGATTCTGAGAAAGCCTCTGTCTCGTTTTTATGGGAAGATACTTCCTTTTTCACCGTAGGCCTGAAAGCGCTCGAAATGTCCACTTCCAGATACTGCAGAAAGAGTTTTTCAAACCTGCTCTATGAAACGGAATGTTCAGCTCTGAGGCTTGAATGCAGATATCACAAAGTAGTTTCTGACAGTGCTTCTGTCTAGATTTTAGAAGAAGATATTCCCGTTTCCAATGAAATCGTTAGAACTATCTTGATATCCACATACAGATTCTACAAAAAGAGTTTTTCCAAGCTGCTCTATAAAAAAAAAGGTTCAACTCTGTTAGTTGAGGACACTCATCACAAAGAAGTTTCTGAGAATGCTTCTGTATAGATTTTATAGGAAGATTTTCCCGTTTCCAATGAAATCTTCACAGTTATCCAAACATCGACTTGCAGATTCTACAAAAAGAGTGTTTCCAAACTGCTCTATCAAAAGAAAGTATCAACTCTGTTAGTTGAGGACACACATGCCAAATAAGTTTCGGAGAATGCTTCTGTGTAGATTTAAAGGGGAGATATTTCGTTTTTCACCATAGGCCCGAATGCGCTCGAAATGTCCACTTCCAGACACTACAGAAAGAGGGTTTCCAACCTGCTCTATGAAAGGGAATGTTCAGCTCCGTGAGTTGAATATAGATATCACAAAGTAGTTTCTGACAGTGCTTCTGTCTAGATTTCAGATGAAGATATTCCCGTTTCCAATGAAATCGTTAGAACTATCTAGATATCCACTTACAGATTCTACAAAAAGAGTGTTTCGAAAGTGCTCTGTCAAAAGAAAGGTTCAACTCTGTTAGTTGAGGACACTCATCACGAAGAAGTTTCTGAGAATGCTTTTGTCAAGATTTTATATGAAGATATTCCCGTTTCCTATGAAATCTTCACAGTTATCCAAATATCCACTTGAAGATTCTACAAAAAGAGTGTTTCCAAACTGCTGTAGCAAAAGAAATGTTGAACTCTGTTAGTTGAGGACAAACATCACAAAGAGGTTTCTGAGAGAGCTTCTGTCAAGATTTTATATGAAGATATTACCGTTTCCAACGAAATCTTTACAGTTATCCAAATATCCACTTGCAGATTCTACAAAAAGAGTGTTTCCAAACTGCCATATCAAAAGAAATGATCAAGTCTGTTAGTGGAGTAAACTCATCCCAAATAAGTTTCTTAGAATGCTTTTGTCTAGATTTTATGGGATGATATTTCCTTTTTCACCATAGGCCTGAAATCGCTCGAAATGTCCACTTCCAGATACTACAGAAAGACTGTTTCAAACCTACTCTATGAATGGAAATGTTCAGCTCTGTGACTTGAATGCAGATATCGCAAAGTAGTTTCAGACAGCGCTTCTGTCTAGATTTTAGATGAAGGTATTCCCGTTTCCAACGAAATCATCACAGTTATCCAAATATCCACTTACATATTCTACAAAAAGAGTGTTTCCAAACTGCTCTATCCAAAGAAAGGTTCAACTCTGTTAGTTGAGGACACACATCACAAAGAAGTTTCTGAGAATGCTTCTGTCTAGATTTTAAATGAAGATATTCCCATTTCCAATGAAATCCTCATAGCAAACCCATTATAAACTTACAGATTCTACAAAAAGAGTGATTCCAAATTGCTGTATCAAAAGAAAGGTTGAACTCTGTTAGTTCAGGACACACATCACAAAGAAGTTTCTGAGAATGCTTCTGTCTAGATTTTACATGAAGACATTCCCGTTTCCTACGAAATCTTCACAACTTTCCAAATATCCTCTTGCAGATTCTACAAAAAGAGTGTTTCCAAACTGCTGTATCAAAAGAAAGGTTCAGCTCTCTTAGTTGACGACACACATCCCAAATAAGATTCTGAGAAAGCCTCTGTCTCGTTTTTATGGGAAGATACTTCCTTTTTCACCGTAGGCCTGAAAGCGCTCGAAATGTCCACTTCCAGATACTGCAGAAAGACTGCTTCAAACCTGCTCTATGAAACGGAATGTTCAGCTCTGAGGCTTGAATGCAGATATCACAAAGTAGTTTCTGACAGTGCTTCTGTCTAGATTTTAGAAGAAGATATTCCCGTTTCCAATGAAATCGTTAGAACTATCTTGATATCCACATACAGATTCTACAAAAAGAGTTTTTCCAAACTGCTCTATAAAAAAAAAGGTTCAACTCTGTTAGTTGAGGACACTCATCACAAAGAAGTTTCTGAGAATGCTTCTGTCTAGATTTTATAGGAAGATTTTCCCGTTTCCAATGAAATCTTCACAGTTATCCAAACATCGACTTGCAGATTCTACAAAAAGAGTGTTTCCAAACTGCTCTATCAAAAGAAAGTATCAACTCTGTTAGTTGAGGACACACATGCCAAATAAGTTTCGGAGAATGCTTCTGTGTAGATTTAAAGGGGAGATATTTCGTTTTTCACCATAGGCCCGAATGCGCTCGAAATGTCCACTTCCAGACACTACAGAAAGAGGGTTTCCAACCTGCTCTATGAAAGGGAATGTTCAGCTCCGTGAGTTGAATGTAGATATCACAAAGTAGTTTCTGACAGTGCTTCTGTCTAGATTTCAGATGAAGATATTCCCGTTTCCAATGAAATCGTTAGAACTATCTAGATATCCACTTACAGATTCTACAAAAAGAGTGTTTCGAAAGTGCTCTGTCAAAAGAAAGGTTCAACTCTGTTAGTTGAGGACACTCATCACGAAGAAGTTTCTGAGAATGCTTTTGTCAAGATTTTATATGAAGATATTCCCGTTTCCTATGAAATCTTCACAGTTATCCAAATATCCACTTGAAGATTCTACAAAAAGAGTGTTTCCAAACTGCTGTAGCAAAAGAAATGTTGAACTCTGTTAGTTGAGGACAAACATCACAAAGAGGTTTCTGAGAAAGCTTCTGTCAAGATTTTATATGAAGATATTACCGTTTCCAACGAAATCTTTACAGTTATCCAAATATCCACTTGCAGATTCTACAAAAAGAGTGTTTCCAAACTGCCATATCAAAAGAAATGATCAAGTCTGTTAGTGGAGTAAACTCATCCTAAATAAGTTTCTTAGAATGCTTTTGTCTAGATTTTATGGGATGATAATTCCTTTTTCACCATAGGCCTGAAAGCGCTCGAAATGTCCACTTCCAGATACTACAGAAAGACTGTTTCAAACCTACTCTATGAAAGGGAATGTTCAGCTCTGTGACTTGAATGCAGATATCACAAAGTAGTTTCTGACAGCCCTTCTGTCTAGATTTTAGATGAAGATATTCCCGTTTCCAACGAAATCATCACAGTTATCCAAATATCCACTTACAGATTCTACAAAAACAGTGTTTCCAAACTGCTGTATCCAAAGAAAGGTTCAACTCTGTTAGTTGAGGACACACATCACAAAGAAGTTTCTGAGAATGCTTCTGTCTAGATTTTATATGAAGATATTCCCGTTTCCAATGAAATCTTCACAGTTATGCAAATATCCACTTGAAGATTCTACAAAAAGAGTGTTTCCAAACTGCTGTAGCAAAGGAAATGTTGAACTCTGTTAGTTGAGGACAAACATCACAAAGAAGTTTCTGAGAATGCTTCTGTCTAGATTTTAGATGAAGATATTCCCGTTTCCAACAAAATCATCACAGTTAAACAAATATCCACTTACAGATTCTACAAAAAGAGTGTTTCCAAACTGCTCTATCCAAAGAAAGGTTCAACTCTGTTAGTTGAGGACACACATCAGAAAGAAGTTTCTGAGAATGCTTCTGTCTAGATTTTACATGAAGATATTCCCGTTTCCTATGAAATCTTCACATCTTTCCAAATATCCACTTGCAGATTCTACAAAAAGAGTGTTTCCAAACTGCTGTATCAAAAGAAAGGTTCAACTCTCTTAGTTGAGGACACACATCCCAAATAAGTTTCTGAGAAATCCTCTGTCTCGTTTTTATGGGAAGATACTTCCTTTTTCACCGTAGGCCTGAAAGAGCTCGAAATGTCCACTTGCAGATACTGCAGAAAGAGTGTTTCAAACCTGCTCTATGAAACGGAATGTTCAGCTCTGAGGCTTGAATGCAGATATCACAAAGTAGTTTCTGACAGTGCTTCCGTCTAGATTTCAGAAGAAGATATTCCCGTTTCCAATGAAATCGTTAGAACTATCTTGATATCCACATACAGATTCTACAAAAAGAGTGTTTCCAAACTGCTCTAGAAAAAGAAAGGTTCAACTCTGTTAGTTGAGGACACTCATCACAAAGAAGTTTCTGAGAATGCTTCTGTCTAGATTTTATATGAAGATATTCCCGTTTCCAACGAAATCTTCACAGTTATCCAAACATCGACTTGCAGATTCTACAAAAAGAGTGTTTCCAAACTGCTCTATCAAAAGAAAGTTTCAACTCTGTCAGTTGAGGACACACATCCCAAATAAGTTTCTGAGAACGCTTCTGTGTAGATTTAAAGGGGAGATATTTCGTTTTTCACCATAGGCCCGAATGCGCTCGAAATGTCCACTTCCAGACACTACAGAAAGAGGGTTTCCAACCTGCTCTATGAAAGGGAATGTTCACCTCTGTGACTTGAATGCAGATATCACAAAGTAGTTTCTGACAGTGCTTCTGTCTAGAATTTAGATGAAGATATTCCCGTTTCCAACGAAATCCTTAGGACTATCTAGATATCCAATTACAGATTCCACAAAAAGAGTGTTTCCAAACTGCTCTATAAAAAGAAAGGTTCAACTCTGTAAGTTGAGGACACTCATCACAAAGAAGTTTCTGAGAATGCTTTTGTAAAGGTTTTATATGAAGATATTCCCGTTTCCTATGAAATCTTCACAGTTATCCAAATATCCACTTGAAGATTCTACCAAAAGAGTGTTTCCAAACTGCTGTAGCAAAAGAAATGTTGAACTCTGTTAGTTGAGGACAAACATCACAAAGAAGTTTCTGAGAATGCTTCTGTCAAGATTTTATATGAAGATATTACCGTTTCCAACGAAATCTTTACAGTTATCCAAATATCCACTTGCAGATTCTACAAAAAGAGTGTTTCCAAACTGCTATATCAAAAGAAATGATCAAGTCTGTTAGTGGAGTAAACTCATCCCAAATATGTTTCTTAGAATGCTTTTGTCTAGATTTTATGGGATGATATTTCCTTTTTCACCATAGGCCTGAAAGCGCTCGAAAAGTCCACTTCCAGATACTACAAAAAGACTGTTTCAAACCTACTCTATGAAAGGGAATGTTCAGCTCTGTGACTTGAATGCAGATATCACAAAGTAGTTTCTGACAGCCCTTCTGTCTAGATTTTAGATGAAGATATTCCCGTTTCCAACGAAATCATCACAGTTATCCAAATATCCACTTATAGATTCTACAAAAACAGTGTTTCCACACTGCTGTATCCAAAGAAAGGTTCAACTCTGTTAGTTGAGGACACACATCACAAAGAAGTTTCTGAGAATGCTTCTGTCTAGATTTTATATGAAGATATTCCCGTTTCCAATGAAATCTTCACAGTTATGCAAATATCCACTTGAAGATTCTACAAAAAGAGTGTTTCCAAACTGCTGTAGCAAAAGAAATGTTGAACTCTGTTAGTTGAGGACAAACATCACAAAGAAGTTTCTGAGAATGCTTCTGTCTAGATTTTAGATGGAGATATTCCCGTTTCCAACGAAATCATCACAGTTAAACAAATATCCACTTGCAGATTCTACAAAAAGAGTGTTTCCAAACTGCTCTATCCAAAGAAAGGCTCAACTCTGTTAGTTGAGGACACACATCACAAAGAAGTTTCTGAGAATGCTTCTGTCTAGATTTTAAATGAAGATATTCCCATTTCCAACGAAATCCTCAGAGCTGTCCCAATATCCACTTACAGATTCTACAAAAAGAGTGTTTCCAAACTGCTGTATCAAAACAAATGTTCAACTCTGTTTGTGGAGGACACACATCACAAAGAAGTTTCTGAGAATGCTTCTGTCTAGATTTTACATGAAGATATTCCCGTTTCCTATGAAATCTTCACAGCTTTCCAAATATCCACTTGCAGATTCTACAAAAAGAGTGTTTCCAAACTGCTGTATCCAAAGAAAGGTTCATCTCTGTTAGTTGAGGACACACATCACAAAGAAGTTTCTGAGAATGCTTCTGTCTAGATTTTAAACGAAGATATTGCCGTTTCCAACGAAATCGTTAGGACTATCTAGATATCCAATTACACATTCCACAAAAAGAGTGTTTCCAAACTGCTCTATCAAAAGAAAGGTGCAACTCTGTTAGTTGAGGACACTCATCACAAAGACGTTTCTGAGAATGCTTCTGTCTAGATTTTATATGAAGATATTCCCGTTTCCAACGAAATCTTCATGGTTATCCAAACATCGACTTCCAGATTATACAAAAAGATTGTTTCCAAACTGCTCTATCAAAAGAAAGGTATAATTCTGTTAGTTGAGGACACACATCCCAAATAAGTTTCTGAGGATGCTTCTGTCTAGATTTTATGGGAAGATATTTCGTTTTTTACCATAGGCCCGAAAGCGCTCGAAATGTCCACTTCCAGACACTACAGAAAGAGGGTTTCAAACCTGCTATATGAAAGGGAATGTTCAGCTCTGTGACTTAAATGCAGATATCACAAAGTAGTTTCTGAAAGTGCTTCTGTCTAGATTTCAGATGAAGATATTCCCGTTTCCAATGAAATCATTAGAACTATCTAGATATCCACTTACAGATTCTACAAACAGAGTGTTTCCAAAGTGCTCTGTCAAAAGAAAGGTTCAACTCTGTTAGTTGAGGACACTCCTCACAAAGAAGTTTCTGAGAATGCTTCTGTCTAGATTTTATATGAAGATATTCCCGTTTCCAACGAAATCTTCACAGTTATCCAAATATCCACTTGAAGATTCTACAAAAAGAGTGTTTCCAAACTGCTGTAGCAAGAGTAATTTTGCGCTCTGTTAGTTGAGGACACACATCACAAAGAAGTTTCTGAGAATGCTTCTGTCTAGGTTTTATACGAAGATATTACCGTTTCCAACGAAATCTTCACAGTTATCCAAATATCCACTTGCAGAATCTACAAAAAGAGTGTTTCCAAACTGCTATATCAAAAGAAAGGATCAACTCTGTTAGTTGAGGAAACACATCCCAAATAAGTTTCTGAGAATGCTTCTGTCTAGATTTTATGGGATGATATTTCCTTTTTCACCATAGGCCTGAAATCGCTCGAAATGTCCACTTCCAGATACTACAGAAAGACTGTTTCAAACCTACTCTATGAATGGAAATGTTCAGCTCTGTGACTTGAATGCAGATATCGCAAAGTAGTTTCAGACAGCGCTTCTGTCTAGATTTTAGATGAAGGTATTCCCGTTTCCAACGAAATCATCACAGTTATCCAAATATCCACTTACATATTCTACAAAAAGAGTGTTTCCAAACTGCTCTATCCAAAGAAAGGTTCAACTCTGTTAGTTGAGGACACACATCACAAAGAAGTTTCTGAGAATGCTTCTGTCTAGATTTTAAATGAAGATATTCCCATTTCCAATGAAATCCTCATAGCAAACCCATTATAAACTTACAGATTCTACAAAAAGAGTGATTCCAAATTGCTGTATCAAAAGAAAGGTTGAACTCTGTTAGTTCAGGACACACATCACAAAGAAGTTTCTGAGAATGCTTCTGTCTAGATTTTACATGAAGACATTCCCGTTTCCTACGAAATCTTCACAACTTTCCAAATATCCTCTTGCAGATTCTACAAAAAGAGTGTTTCCAAACTGCTGTATCAAAAGAAAGGTTCAGCTCTCTTAGTTGACGACACACATCCCAAATAAGATTCTGAGAAAGCCTCTGTCTCGTTTTTATGGGAAGATACTTCCTTTTTCACCGTAGGCCTGAAAGCGCTCGAAATGTCCACTTCCAGATACTGCAGAAAGAGTTTTTCAAACCTGCTCTATGAAACGGAATGTTCAGCTCTGAGGCTTGAATGCAGATATCACAAAGTAGTTTCTGACAGTGCTTCTGTCTAGATTTTAGAAGAAGATATTCCCGTTTCCAATGAAATCGTTAGAACTATCTTGATATCCACATACAGATTCTACAAAAAGAGTTTTTCCAAGCTGCTCTATAAAAAAAAAGGTTCAACTCTGTTAGTTGAGGACACTCATCACAAAGAAGTTTCTGAGAATGCTTCTGTATAGATTTTATAGGAAGATTTTCCCGTTTCCAATGAAATCTTCACAGTTATCCAAACATCGACTTGCAGATTCTACAAAAAGAGTGTTTCCAAACTGCTCTATCAAAAGAAAGTATCAACTCTGTTATTTGAGGACACACATGCCAAATAAGTTTCGGAGAATGCTTCTGTGTAGATTTAATGGGGAGATATTTCGTTTTTCACCATAGGCCCGAATGCGCTCGAAATGTCCACTTCCAGACACTACAGAAAGAGGGTTTCCAACCTGCTCTATGAAAGGGAATGTTCAGCTCCGTGAGTTGAATATAGATATCACAAAGTAGTTTCTGACAGTGCTTCTGTCTAGATTTCAGATGAAGATATTCCCGTTTCCAATGAAATCGTTAGAACTATCTAGATATCCACTTACAGATTCTACAAAAAGAGTGTTTCGAAAGTGCTCTGTCAAAAGAAAGGTTCAACTCTGTTAGTTGAGGACACTCATCACGAAGAAGTTTCTGAGAATGCTTTTGTCAAGATTTTATATGAAGATATTCCCGTTTCCTATGAAATCTTCACAGTTATCCAAATATCCACTTGAAGATTCTACAAAAAGAGTGTTTCCAAACTGCTGTAGCAAAAGAAATGTTGAACTCTGTTAGTTGAGGACAAACATCACAAAGAGGTTTCTGAGAGAGCTTCTGTCAAGATTTTATATGAAGATATTACCGTTTCCAACGAAATCTTTACAGTTATCCAAATATCCACTTGCAGATTCTACAAAAAGAGTGTTTCCAAACTGCCATATCAAAAGAAATGATCAAGTCTGTTAGTGGAGTAAACTCATCCCAAATAAGTTTCTTAGAATGCTTTTGTCTAGATTTTATGGGATGATATTTCCTTTTTCACCATAGGCCTGAAAGCGCTCGAAATGTCCACTTCCAGATACTACAGAAAGACTGTTTCAAACCTACTCTATGAAAGGGAATGTTCAGCTCTGTGACTTGAATGCAGATATCACAAAGTAGTTTCTGACAGTCCTTCTGTTTAGATTTTAGATGAATATATTCCCGTTTCCAACGAAATCATGACAGTTATCCAAATATCCACTTACAGATTCTACAAAAACAGTGTTTCCAAACTGCTGTATCCAAAGAAAGGTTCAACTCTGTTAGTTGAGGACACACATCACAAAGAAGTTTCTGAGAATGCTTCTGTCTAGATTTTATATGAAGATATTCCCCTTTCCAATGAAATCTTCACAGTTATGCAAATATCCACTTGAAGATTCTACAAAAAGAGTGTTTCCAAACTGCTGTAGCAAAAGAAATGTTGAACTCTGTTAGTTGAGGACAAACATCACAAAGAAGTTTCTGAGAATGCTTCTGTCTAGATTTTATAGGAAGATTTTCCCGTTTCCAATGAAATCTTCACAGTTATCCAAACATCGACTTGCAGATTCTACAAAAAGAGTGTTTCCAAACTGCTCTATCAAAAGAAAGTATCAACTCTGTTAGTTGAGGACACACATGCCAAATAAGTTTCGGAGAATGCTTCTGTGTAGATTTAAAGGGGAGATATTTCGTTTTTCACCATAGGCCCGAATGCGCTCGAAATGTCCACTTCCAGACACTACAGAAAGAGGGTTTCCAACCTGCTCTATGAAAGGGAATGTTCAGCTCCGTGAGTTGAATATAGATATCACAAAGTAGTTTCTGACAGTGCTTCTGTCTAGATTTCAGATGAAGATATTCCCGTTTCCAATGAAATCGTTAGAACTATCTAGATATCCACTTACAGATTCTACAAAAAGAGTGTTTCGAAAGTGCTCTGTCAAAAGAAAGGTTCAACTCTGTTAGTTGAGGACACTCATCACGAAGAAGTTTCTGAGAATGCTTTTGTCAAGATTTTATATGAAGATATTCCCGTTTCCTATGAAATCTTCACAGTTATCCAAATATCCACTTGAAGATTCTACAAAAAGAGTGTTTCCAAACTGCTGTAGCAAAAGAAATGTTGAACTCTGTTAGTTGAGGACAAACATCACAAAGAGGTTTCTGAGAGAGCTTCTGTCAAGATTTTATATGAAGATATTACCGTTTCCAACGAAATCTTTACAGTTATCCAAATATCCACTTGCAGATTCTACAAAAAGAGTGTTTCCAAACTGCCATATCAAAAGAAATGATCAAGTCTGTTAGTGGAGTAAACTCATCCCAAATAAGTTTCTTAGAATGCTTTTGTCTAGATTTTATGGGATGATATTTCCTTTTTCACCATAGGCCTGAAATCGCTCGAAATGTCCACTTCCAGATACTACAGAAAGACTGTTTCAAACCTACTCTATGAATGGAAATGTTCAGCTCTGTGACTTGAATGCAGATATCGCAAAGTAGTTTCAGACAGCGCTTCTGTCTAGATTTTAGATGAAGGTATTCCCGTTTCCAACGAAATCATCACAGTTATCCAAATATCCACTTACATATTCTACAAAAAGAGTGTTTCCAAACTGCTCTATCCAAAGAAAGGTTCAACTCTGTTAGTTGAGGACACACATCACAAAGAAGTTTCTGAGAATGCTTCTGTCTAGATTTTAAATGAAGATATTCCCATTTCCAATGAAATCCTCATAGCAAACCCATTATAAACTTACAGATTCTACAAAAAGAGTGATTCCAAATTGCTGTATCAAAAGAAAGGTTGAACTCTGTTAGTTCAGGACACACATCACAAAGAAGTTTCTGAGAATGCTTCTGTCTAGATTTTACATGAAGACATTCCCGTTTCCTACGAAATCTTCACAACTTTCCAAATATCCTCTTGCAGATTCTACAAAAAGAGTGTTTCCAAACTGCTGTATCAAAAGAAAGGTTCAGCTCTCTTAGTTGACGACACACATCCCAAATAAGATTCTGAGAAAGCCTCTGTCTCGTTTTTATGGGAAGATACTTCCTTTTTCACCGTAGGCCTGAAAGCGCTCGAAATGTCCACTTCCAGATACTGCAGAAAGACTGCTTCAAACCTGCTCTATGAAACGGAATGTTCAGCTCTGAGGCTTGAATGCAGATATCACAAAGTAGTTTCTGACAGTGCTTCTGTCTAGATTTTAGAAGAAGATATTCCCGTTTCCAATGAAATCGTTAGAACTATCTTGATATCCACATACAGATTCTACCAAAAGAGTTTTTCCAAACTGCTCTATAAAAAAAAAGGTTCAACTCTGTTAGTTGAGGACACTCATCACAAAGAAGTTTCTGAGAATGCTTCTGTCTAGATTTTATAGGAAGATTTTCCCGTTTCCAATGAAATCTTCACAGTTATCCAAACATCGACTTGCAGATTCTACAAAAAGAGTGTTTCCAAACTGCTCTATCAAAAGAAAGTATCAACTCTGTTAGTTGAGGACACACATGCCAAATAAGTTTCGGAGAATGCTTCTGTGTAGATTTAATGGGGAGATATTTCGTTTTTCACCATAGGCCCGAATGCGCTCGAAATGTCCACTTCCAGACACTACAGAAAGAGGGTTTCCAACCTGCTCTATGAAAGGGAATGTTCAGCTCCGTGAGTTGAATGTAGATATCACAAAGTAGTTTCTGACAGTGCTTCTGTCTAGATTTCAGATGAAGATATTCCCGTTTCCAATGAAATCGTTAGAACTATCTAGATATCCACTTACAGATTCTACAAAAAGAGTGTTTCGAAAGTGCTCTGTCAAAAGAAAGGTTCAACTCTGTTAGTTGAGGACACTCATCACGAAGAAGTTTCTGAGAATGCTTTTGTCAAGATTTTATATGAAGATATTCCCGTTTCCTATGAAATCTTCACAGTTATCCAAATATCCACTTGAAGATTCTACAAAAAGAGTGTTTCCAAACTGCTGTAGCAAAAGAAATGTTGAACTCTGTTAGTTGAGGACAAACATCACAAAGAGGTTTCTGAGAAAGCTTCTGTCAAGATTTTATATGAAGATATTACCGTTTCCAACGAAATCTTTACAGTTATCCAAATATCCACTTGCAGATTCTACAAAAAGAGTGTTTCCAAACTGCCATATCAAAAGAAATGATCAAGTCTGTTAGTGGAGTAAACTCATCCTAAATAAGTTTCTTAGAATGCTTTTGTCTAGATTTTATGGGATGATAATTCCTTTTTCACCATAGGCCTGAAAGCGCTCGAAATGTCCACTTCCAGATACTACAGAAAGACTGTTTCAAACCTACTCTATGAAAGGGAATGTTCAGCTCTGTGACTTGAATGCAGATATCACAAAGTAGTTTCTGACAGCCCTTCTGTCTAGATTTTAGATGAAGATATTCCCGTTTCCAACGAAATCATCACAGTTATCCAAATATCCACTTACAGATTCTACAAAAACAGTGTTTCCAAACTGCTGTATCCAAAGAAAGGTTCAACTCTGTTAGTTGAGGACACACATCACAAAGAAGTTTCTGAGAATGCTTCTGTCTAGATTTTATATGAAGATATTCCCGTTTCCAATGAAATCTTCACAGTTATGCAAATATCCACTTGAAGATTCTACAAAAAGAGTGTTTCCAAACTGCTGTAGCAAAGGAAATGTTGAACTCTGTTAGTTGAGGACAAACATCACAAAGAAGTTTCTGAGAATGCTTCTGTCTAGATTTTAGATGAAGATATTCCCGTTTCCAACAAAATCATCACA
This sequence comes from Gorilla gorilla gorilla, assembly GCF_029281585.2. Classification (NCBI taxonomy): domain Eukaryota; kingdom Metazoa; phylum Chordata; class Mammalia; order Primates; family Hominidae; genus Gorilla; species Gorilla gorilla. Next base: position 21,239,150 of record NC_073237.2, read on the forward strand.
GTTAAACAAATATCCACTTACAGATTCTACAAAAAGAGTGTTTCCAAACTGCTCTATCCAAAGAAAGGTTCAACTCTGTTAGTTGAGGACACACATCAGAAAGAAGTTTCTGAGAATGCTTCTGTCTAGATTTTACATGAAGATATTCCCGTTTCCTATGAAATCTTCACATCTTTCCAAATATCCACTTGCAGATTCTACAAAAAGAGTGTTTCCAAACTGCTGTATCAAAAGAAAGGTTCAACTCTCTTAGTTGAGGACACACATCCCAAATAAGTTTCTGAGAAATCCTCTGTCTCGTTTTTATGGGAAGATACTTCCTTTTTCACCGTAGGCCTGAAAGAGCTCGAAATGTCCACTTGCAGATACTGCAGAAAGAGTGTTTCAAACCTGCTCTATGAAACGGAATGTTCAGCTCTGAGGCTTGAATGCAGATATCACAAAGTAGTTTCTGACAGTGCTTCCGTCTAGATTTCAGAAGAAGATATTCCCGTTTCCAATGAAATCGTTAGAACTATCTTGATATCCACATACAGATTCTACAAAAAGAGTGTTTCCAAACTGCTCTAGAAAAAGAAAGGTTCAACTCTGTTAGTTGAGGACACTCATCACAAAGAAGTTTCTGAGAATGCTTCTGTCTAGATTTTATATGAAGATATTCCCGTTTCCAACGAAATCTTCACAGTTATCCAAACATCGACTTGCAGATTCTACAAAAAGAGTGTTTCCAAACTGCTCTATCAAAAGAAAGTTTCAACTCTGTCAGTTGAGGACACACATCCCAAATAAGTTTCTGAGAACGCTTCTGTGTAGATTTAAAGGGGAGATATTTCGTTTTTCACCATAGGCCCGAATGCGCTCGAAATGTCCACTTCCAGACACTACAGAAAGAGGGTTTCCAACCTGCTCTATGAAAGGGAATGTTCACCTCTGTGACTTGAATGCAGATATCACAAAGTAGTTTCTGACAGTGCTTCTGTCTAGAATTTAGATGAAGATATTCCCGTTTCCAACGAAATCCTTAGGACTATCTAGATATCCAATTACAGATTCCACAAAAAGAGTGTTTCCAAACTGCTCTATAAAAAGAAAGGTTCAACTCTGTAAGTTGAGGACACTCATCACAAAGAAGTTTCTGAGAATGCTTTTGTAAAGGTTTTATATGAAGATATTCCCGTTTCCTATGAAATCTTCACAGTTATCCAAATATCCACTTGAAGATTCTACCAAAAGAGTGTTTCCAAACTGCTGTAGCAAAAGAAATGTTGAACTCTGTTAGTTGAGGACAAACATCACAAAGAAGTTTCTGAGAATGCTTCTGTCAAGATTTTATATGAAGATATTACCGTTTCCAACGAAATCTTTACAGTTATCCAAATATCCACTTGCAGATTCTACGAAAAGAGTGTTTCCAAACTGCTATATCAAAAGAAATGATCAAGTCTGTTAGTGGAGTAAACTCATCCCAAATATGTTTCTTAGAATGCTTTTGTCTAGATTTTATGGGATGATATTTCCTTTTTCACCATAGGCCTGAAAGCGCTCGAAAAGTCCACTTCCAGATACTACAAAAAGACTGTTTCAAACCTACTCTATGAAAGGGAATGTTCAGCTCTGTGACTTGAATGCAGATATCACAAAGTAGTTTCTGACAGCCCTTCTGTCTAGATTTTAGATGAAGATATTCCCGTTTCCAACGAAATCATCACAGTTATCCAAATATCCACTTATAGATTCTACAAAAACAGTGTTTCCACACTGCTGTATCCAAAGAAAGGTTCAACTCTGTTAGTTGAGGACACACATCACAAAGAAGTTTCTGAGAATGCTTCTGTCTAGATTTTATATGAAGATATTCCCGTTTCCAATGAAATCTTCACAGTTATGCAAATATCCACTTGAAGATTCTACAAAAAGAGTGTTTCCAAACTGCTGTAGCAAAAGAAATGTTGAACTCTGTTAGTTGAGGACAAACATCACAAAGAAGTTTCTGAGAATGCTTCTGTCTAGATTTTAGATGGAGATATTCCCGTTTCCAACGAAATCATCACAGTTAAACAAATATCCACTTGCAGATTCGACAAAAAGAGTGTTTCCAAACTGCTCTATCCAAAGAAAGGCTCAACTCTGTTAGTTGAGGACACACATCACAAAGAAGTTTCTGAGAATGCTTCTGTCTAGATTTTAAATGAAGATATTCCCATTTCCAACGAAATCCTCAGAGCTGTCCCAATATCCACTTACAGATTCTACAAAAAGAGTGTTTCCAAACTGCTGTATCAAAAGAAATGTTCAACTCTGTTTGTGGAGGACACACATCACAAAGAAGTTTCTGAGAATGCTTCTGTCTAGATTTTACATGAAGATATTCCCGTTTCCTATGAAATCTTCACAGCTTTCCAAATATCCACTTGCAGATTCTACAAAAAGAGTGTTTCCAAACTGCTGTATCCAAAGAAAGGTTCATCTCTGTTAGTTGAGGACACACATCACAAAGAAGTTTCTGAGAATGCTTCTGTCTAGATTTTAAACGAAGATATTGCCGTTTCCAACGAAATCGTTAGGACTATCTAGATATCCAATTACACATTCCACAAAAAGAGTGTTTCCAAACTGCTCTATCAAAAGAAAGGTGCAACTCTGTTAGTTGAGGACACTCATCACAAAGACGTTTCTGAGAATGCTTCTGTCTAGATTTTATATGAAGATATTCCCGTTTCCAACGAAATCTTCATGGTTATCCAAACATCGACTTCCAGATTATACAAAAAGATTGTTTCCAAACTGCTCTATCAAAAGAAAGGTATAATTCTGTTAGTTGAGGACACACATCCCAAATAAGTTTCTGAGGATGCTTCTGTCTAGATTTTATGGGAAGATATTTCGTTTTTTACCATAGGCCCGAAAGCGCTCGAAATGTCCACTTCCAGACACTACAGAAAGAGGGTTTCAAACCTGCTATATGAAAGGGAATGTTCAGCTCTGTGACTTAAATGCAGATATCACAAAGTAGTTTCTGAAAGTGCTTCTGTCTAGATTTCAGATGAAGATATTCCCGTTTCCAATGAAATCATTAGAACTATCTAGATATCCACTTACAGATTCTACAAACAGAGTGTTTCCAAAGTGCTCTGTCAAAAGAAAGGTTCAACTCTGTTAGTTGAGGACACTCCTCACAAAGAAGTTTCTGAGAATGCTTCTGTCTAGATTTTATATGAAGATATTCCCGTTTCCAACGAAATCTTCACAGTTATCCAAATATCCACTTGAAGATTCTACAAAAAGAGTGTTTCCAAACTGCTGTAGCAAGAGTAATTTTGCGCTCTGTTAGTTGAGGACACACATCACAAAGAAGTTTCTGAGAATGCTTCTGTCTAGGTTTTATACGAAGATATTACCGTTTCCAACGAAATCTTCACAGTTATCCAAATATCCACTTGCAGAATCTACAAAAAGAGTGTTTCCAAACTGCTATATCAAAAGAAAGGATCAACTCTGTTAGTTGAGGAAACACATCCCAAATAAGTTTCTGAGAATGCTTCTGTCTAGATTTTATGGGATGATATTTCCTTTTTCACCATAGGCCTGAAATCGCTCGAAATGTCCACTTCCAGATACTACAGAAAGACTGTTTCAAACCTACTCTATGAATGGAAATGTTCAGCTCTGTGACTTGAATGCAGATATCGCAAAGTAGTTTCAGACAGCGCTTCTGTCTAGATTTTAGATGAAGGTATTCCCGTTTCCAACGAAATCATCACAGTTATCCAAATATCCACTTACATATTCTACAAAAAGAGTGTTTCCAAACTGCTCTATCCAAAGAAAGGTTCAACTCTGTTAGTTGAGGACACACATCACAAAGAAGTTTCTGAGAATGCTTCTGTCTAGATTTTAAATGAAGATATTCCCATTTCCAATGAAATCCTCATAGCAAACCCATTATAAACTTACAGATTCTACAAAAAGAGTGATTCCAAATTGCTGTATCAAAAGAAAGGTTGAACTCTGTTAGTTCAGGACACACATCACAAAGAAGTTTCTGAGAATGCTTCTGTCTAGATTTTACATGAAGACATTCCCGTTTCCTACGAAATCTTCACAACTTTCCAAATATCCTCTTGCAGATTCTACAAAAAGAGTGTTTCCAAACTGCTGTATCAAAAGAAAGGTTCAGCTCTCTTAGTTGACGACACACATCCCAAATAAGATTCTGAGAAAGCCTCTGTCTCGTTTTTATGGGAAGATACTTCCTTTTTCACCGTAGGCCTGAAAGCGCTCGAAATGTCCACTTCCAGATACTGCAGAAAGAGTTTTTCAAACCTGCTCTATGAAACGGAATGTTCAGCTCTGAGGCTTGAATGCAGATATCACAAAGTAGTTTCTGACAGTGCTTCTGTCTAGATTTTAGAAGAAGATATTCCCGTTTCCAATGAAATCGTTAGAACTATCTTGATATCCACATACAGATTCTACAAAAAGAGTTTTTCCAAGCTGCTCTATAAAAAAAAAGGTTCAACTCTGTTAGTTGAGGACACTCATCACAAAGAAGTTTCTGAGAATGCTTCTGTATAGATTTTATAGGAAGATTTTCCCGTTTCCAATGAAATCTTCACAGTTATCCAAACATCGACTTGCAGATTCTACAAAAAGAGTGTTTCCAAACTGCTCTATCAAAAGAAAGTATCAACTCTGTTATTTGAGGACACACATGCCAAATAAGTTTCGGAGAATGCTTCTGTGTAGATTTAATGGGGAGATATTTCGTTTTTCACCATAGGCCCGAATGCGCTCGAAATGTCCACTTCCAGACACTACAGAAAGAGGGTTTCCAACCTGCTCTATGAAAGGGAATGTTCAGCTCCGTGAGTTGAATATAGATATCACAAAGTAGTTTCTGACAGTGCTTCTGTCTAGATTTCAGATGAAGATATTCCCGTTTCCAATGAAATCGTTAGAACTATCTAGATATCCACTTACAGATTCTACAAAAAGAGTGTTTCGAAAGTGCTCTGTCAAAAGAAAGGTTCAACTCTGTTAGTTGAGGACACTCATCACGAAGAAGTTTCTGAGAATGCTTTTGTCAAGATTTTATATGAAGATATTCCCGTTTCCTATGAAATCTTCACAGTTATCCAAATATCCACTTGAAGATTCTACAAAAAGAGTGTTTCCAAACTGCTGTAGCAAAAGAAATGTTGAACTCTGTTAGTTGAGGACAAACATCACAAAGAGGTTTCTGAGAGAGCTTCTGTCAAGATTTTATATGAAGATATTACCGTTTCCAACGAAATCTTTACAGTTATCCAAATATCCACTTGCAGATTCTACAAAAAGAGTGTTTCCAAACTGCCATATCAAAAGAAATGATCAAGTCTGTTAGTGGAGTAAACTCATCCCAAATAAGTTTCTTAGAATGCTTTTGTCTAGATTTTATGGGATGATATTTCCTTTTTCACCATAGGCCTGAAAGCGCTCGAAATGTCCACTTCCAGATACTACAGAAAGACTGTTTCAAACCTACTCTATGAATGGAAATGTTCAGCTCTGTGACTTGAATGCAGATATCGCAAAGTAGTTTCAGACAGCGCTTCTGTCTAGATTTTAGATGAAGGTATTCCCGTTTCCAACGAAATCATCACAGTTATCCAAATATCCACTTACATATTCTACAAAAAGAGTGTTTCCAAACTGCTCTATCCAAAGAAAGGTTCAACTCTGTTAGTTGAGGACACACATCACAAAGAAGTTTCTGAGAATGCTTCTGTCTAGATTTTAAATGAAGATATTCCCATTTCCAATGAAATCCTCATAGCAAACCCATTATAAACTTACAGATTCTACAAAAAGAGTGATTCCAAATTGCTGTATCAAAAGAAAGGTTGAACTCTGTTAGTTCAGGACACACATCACAAAGAAGTTTCTGAGAATGCTTCTGTCTAGATTTTACATGAAGACATTCCCGTTTCCTACGAAATCTTCACAACTTTCCAAATATCCTCTTGCAGATTCTACAAAAAGAGTGTTTCCAAACTGCTGTATCAAAAGAAAGGTTCAGCTCTCTTAGTTGACGACACACATCCCAAATAAGATTCTGAGAAAGCCTCTGTCTCGTTTTTATGGGAAGATACTTCCTTTTTCACCGTAGGCCTGAAAGCGCTCGAAATGTCCACTTCCAGATACTGCAGAAAGACTGCTTCAAACCTGCTCTATGAAACGGAATGTTCAGCTCTGAGGCTTGAATGCAGATATCACAAAGTAGTTTCTGACAGTGCTTCTGTCTAGATTTTAGAAGAAGATATTCCCGTTTCCAATGAAATCGTTAGAACTATCTTGATATCCACATACAGATTCTACAAAAAGAGTTTTTCCAAACTGCTCTATAAAAAAAAAGGTTCAACTCTGTTAGTTGAGGACACTCATCACAAAGAAGTTTCTGAGAATGCTTCTGTCTAGATTTTATAGGAAGATTTTCCCGTTTCCAATGAAATCTTCACAGTTATCCAAACATCGACTTGCAGATTCTACAAAAAGAGTGTTTCCAAACTGCTCTATCAAAAGAAAGTATCAACTCTGTTAGTTGAGGACACACATGCCAAATAAGTTTCGGAGAATGCTTCTGTGTAGATTTAATGGGGAGATATTTCGTTTTTCACCATAGGCCCGAATGCGCTCGAAATGTCCACTTCCAGACACTACAGAAAGAGGGTTTCCAACCTGCTCTATGAAAGGGAATGTTCAGCTCCGTGAGTTGAATGTAGATATCACAAAGTAGTTTCTGACAGTGCTTCTGTCTAGATTTCAGATGAAGATATTCCCGTTTCCAATGAAATCGTTAGAACTATCTAGATATCCACTTACAGATTCTACAAAAAGAGTGTTTCGAAAGTGCTCTGTCAAAAGAAAGGTTCAACTCTGTTAGTTGAGGACACTCATCACGAAGAAGTTTCTGAGAATGCTTTTGTCAAGATTTTATATGAAGATATTCCCGTTTCCTATGAAATCTTCACAGTTATCCAAATATCCACTTGAAGATTCTACAAAAAGAGTGTTTCCAAACTGCTGTAGCAAAAGAAATGTTGAACTCTGTTAGTTGAGGACAAACATCACAAAGAGGTTTCTGAGAAAGCTTCTGTCAAGATTTTATATGAAGATATTACCGTTTCCAACGAAATCTTTACAGTTATCCAAATATCCACTTGCAGATTCTACAAAAAGAGTGTTTCCAAACTGCCATATCAAAAGAAATGATCAAGTCTGTTAGTGGAGTAAACTCATCCTAAATAAGTTTCTTAGAATGCTTTTGTCTAGATTTTATGGGATGATAATTCCTTTTTCACCATAGGCCTGAAAGCGCTCGAAATGTCCACTTCCAGATACTACAGAAAGACTGTTTCAAACCTACTCTATGAAAGGGAATGTTCAGCTCTGTGACTTGAATGCAGATATCACAAAGTAGTTTCTGACAGCCCTTCTGTCTAGATTTTAGATGAAGATATTCCCGTTTCCAACGAAATCATCACAGTTATCCAAATATCCACTTACAGATTCTACAAAAACAGTGTTTCCAAACTGCTGTATCCAAAGAAAGGTTCAACTCTGTTAGTTGAGGACACACATCACAAAGAAGTTTCTGAGAATGCTTCTGTCTAGATTTTATATGAAGATATTCCCGTTTCCAATGAAATCTTCACAGTTATGCAAATATCCACTTGAAGATTCTACAAAAAGAGTGTTTCCAAACTGCTGTAGCAAAGGAAATGTTGAACTCTGTTAGTTGAGGACAAACATCACAAAGAAGTTTCTGAGAATGCTTCTGTCTAGATTTTAGATGAAGATATTCCCGTTTCCAACAAAATCATCACAGTTAAACAAATATCCACTTACAGATTCTACAAAAAGAGTGTTTCCAAACTGCTCTATCCAAAGAAAGGTTCAACTCTGTTAGTTGAGGACACACATCAGAAAGAAGTTTCTGAGAATGCTTCTGTCTAGATTTTACATGAAGATATTCCCGTTTCCTATGAAATCTTCACATCTTTCCAAATATCCACTTGCAGATTCTACAAAAAGAGTGTTTCCAAACTGCTGTATCAAAAGAAAGGTTCAACTCTCTTAGTTGAGGACACACATCCCAAATAAGTTTCTGAGAAATCCTCTGTCTCGTTTTTATGGGAAGATACTTCCTTTTTCACCGTAGGCCTGAAAGAGCTCGAAATGTCCACTTGCAGATACTGCAGAAAGAGTGTTTCAAACCTGCTCTATGAAACGGAATGTTCAGCTCTGAGGCTTGAATGCAGATATCACAAAGTAGTTTCTGACAGTGCTTCTGTCTAGATTTCAGAAGAAGATATTCCCGTTTCCAATGAAATCGTTAGAACTATCTTGATATCCACATACAGATTCTACAAAAAGAGTGTTTCCAAACTGCTCTAGAAAAAGAAAGGTTCAACTCTGTTAGTTGAGGACACTCATCACAAAGAAGTTTCTGAGAATGCTTCTGTCTAGATTTTATATGAAGATATTCCCGTTTCCAACGAAATCTTCACAGTTATCCAAACATCGACTTGCAGATTCTACAAAAAGAGTGTTTCCAAACTGCTCTATCAAAAGAAAGTTTCAACTCTGTCAGTTGAGGACACACATCCCAAATAAGTTTCTGAGAACGCTTCTGTGTAGATTTAAAGGGGAGATATTTCGTTTTTCACCATAGGCCCGAATGCGCTCGAAATGTCCACTTCCAGACACTACAGAAAGAGGGTTTCCAACCTGCTCTATGAAAGGGAATGTTCACCTCTGTGACTTGAATGCAGATATCACAAAGTAGTTTCTGACAGTGCTTCTGTCTAGAATTTAGATGAAGATATTCCCGTTTCCAACGAAATCCTTAGGACTATCTAGATATCCAATTACAGATTCCACAAAAAGAGTGTTTCCAAACTGCTCTATAAAAAGAAAGGTTCAACTCTGTAAGTTGAGGACACTCATCACAAAGAAGTTTCTGAGAATGCTTTTGTAAAGGTTTTATATGAAGATATTCCCGTTTCCTATGAAATCTTCACAGTTATCCAAATATCCACTTGAAGATTCTACCAAAAGAGTGTTTCCAAACTGCTGTAGCAAAAGAAATGTTGAACTCTGTTAGTTGAGGACAAACATCACAAAGAAGTTTCTGAGAATGCTTCTGTCAAGATTTTATATGAAGATATTACCGTTTCCAACGAAATCTTTACAGTTATCCAAATATCCACTTGCAGATTCTACAAAAAGAGTGTTTCCAAACTGCTATATCAAAAGAAATGATCAAGTCTGTTAGTGGAGTAAACTCATCCCAAATATGTTTCTTAGAATGCTTTTGTCTAGATTTTATGGGATGATATTTCCTTTTTCAACATAGGCCTGAAAGCGCTCGAAAAGTCCACTTCCAGATACTACAAAAAGACTGTTTCAAACCTACTCTATGAAAGGGAATGTTCAGCTCTGTGACTTGAATGCAGATATCACAAAGTAGTTTCTGACAGCCCTTCTGTCTAGATTTTAGATGAAGATATTCCCGTTTCCAACGAAATCATCACAGTTATCCAAATATCCACTTATAGATTCTACAAAAACAGTGTTTCCACACTGCTGTATCCAAAGAAAGGTTCAACTCTGTTAGTTGAGGACACACATCACAAAGAAGTTTCTGAGAATGCTTCTGTCTAGATTTTATATGAAGATATTCCCGTTTCCAATGAAATCTTCACAGTTATGCAAATATCCACTTGAAGATTCTACAAAAAGAGTGTTTCCAAACTGCTGTAGCAAAAGAAATGTTGAACTCTGTTAGTTGAGGACACACATCACAAAGAAGTTTCTGAGAATGCTTCTGTCTAGATTTTAGATGGAGATATTCCCGTTTCCAACGAAATCATCACAGTTAAACAAATATCCACTTGCAGATTCTACAAAAAGAGTGTTTCCAAACTGCTCTATCCAAAGAAAGGCTCAACTCTGTTAGTTGAGGACACACATCACAAAGAAGTTTCTGAGAATGCTTCTGTCTAGATTTTAAATGAAGATATTCCCATTTCCAACGAAATCCTCAGAGCTGTCCCAATATCCACTTACAGATTCTACAAAAAGAGTGTTTCCAAACTGCTGTATCAAAACAAATGTTCAACTCTGTTTGTGGAGGACACACATCACAAAGAAGTTTCTGAGAATGCTTCTGTCTAGATTTTACATGAAGATATTCCCGTTTCCTATGAAATCTTCACAGCTTTCCAAATATCCACTTGCAGATTCTACAAAAAGAGTGTTTCCAAACTGCTGTATCCAAAGAAAGGTTCATCTCTGTTAGTTGAGGACACACATCACAAAGAAGTTTCTGAGAATGCTTCTGTCTAGATTTTAAACGAAGATATTGCCGTTTCCAACGAAATCGTTAGGACTATCTAGATATCCAATTACACATTCCACAAAAAGAGTGTTTCCAAACTGCTCTATCAAAAGAAAGGTGCAACTCTGTTAGTTGAGGACACTCATCACAAAGACGTTTCTGAGAATGCTTCTGTCTAGATTTTATATGAAGATATTCCCATTTCCAACGAAATCTTCATGGTTATCCAAACATCGACTTCCAGATTATACAAAAAGATTGTTTCCAAACTGCTCTATCAAAAGAAAGGTATAATTCTGTTAGTTGAGGACACACATCCCAAATAAGTTTCTGAGGATGCTTCTGTCTAGATTTTATGGGAAGATATTTCGTTTTTTACCATAGGCCCGAAAGCGCTCGAAATGTCCACTTCCAGACACTACAGAAAGAGGGTTTCAAACCTGCTATATGAAAGGGAATGTTCAGCTCTGTGACTTAAATGCAGATATCACAAAGTAGTTTCTGAAAGTGCTTCTGTCTAGATTTCAGATGAAGATATTCCCGTTTCCAATGAAATCATTAGAACTATCTAGATATCCACTTACAGATTCTACAAACAGAGTGTTTCCAAAGTGCTCTGTCAAAAGAAAGGTTCAACTCTGTTAGTTGAGGACACTCCTCACAAAGAAGTTTCTGAGAATGCTTCTGTCTAGATTTTATATGAAGATATTCCCGTTTCCAACGAAATCTTCACAGTTATCCAAATATCCACTTGAAGATTCTACAAAAAGAGTGTTTCCAAACTGCTGTAGCAAGAGTAATTTTGCGCTCTGTTAGTTGAGGACACACATCACAAAGAAGTTTCTGAGAATGCTTCTGTCTAGGTTTTATACGAAGATATTACCGTTTCCAACGAAATCTTCACAGTTATCCAAATATCCACTTGCAGAATCTACAAAAAGAGTGTTTCCAAACTGCTATATCAAAAGAAAGGATCAACTCTGTTAGTTGAGGAAACACATCCCAAATAAGTTTCTGAGAATGCTTCTGTCTAGATTTTATGGGATGATATTTCCTTTTTCACCATAGGCCTGAAATCGCTCGAAATGTCCACTTCCAGATACTACAGAAAGACTGTTTCAAACCTACTCTATGAATGGAAATGTTCAGCTCTGTGACTTGAATGCAGATATCGCAAAGTAGTTTCAGACAGCGCTTCTGTCTAGATTTTAGATGAAGGTATTCCCGTTTCCAACGAAATCATCACAGTTATCCAAATATCCACTTACATATTCTACAAAAAGAGTGTTTCCAAACTGCTCTATCCAAAGAAAGGTTCAACTCTGTTAGTTGAGGACACACATCACAAAGAAGTTTCTGAGAATGCTTCTGTCTAGATTTTAAATGAAGATATTCCCATTTCCAATGAAATCCTCATAGCAAACCCATTATAAACTTACAGATTCTACAAAAAGAGTGATTCCAAATTGCTGTATCAAAAGAAAGGTTGAACTCTGTTAGTTCAGGACACACATCACAAAGAAGTTTCTGAGAATGCTTCTGTCTAGATTTTACATGAAGACATTCCCGTTTCCTACGAAATCTTCACAACTTTCCAAATATCCTCTTGCAGATTCTACAAAAAGAGTGTTTCCAAACTGCTGTATCAAAAGAAAGGTTCAGCTCTCTTAGTTGACGACACACATCCCAAATAAGATTCTGAGAAAGCCTCTGTCTCGTTTTTATGGGAAGATACTTCCTTTTTCACCGTAGGCCTGAAAGCGCTCGAAATGTCCACTTCCAGATACTGCAGAAAGAGTTTTTCAAACCTGCTCTATGAAACGGAATGTTCAGCTCTGAGGCTTGAATGCAGATATCACAAAGTAGTTTCTGACAGTGCTTCTGTCTAGATTTTAGAAGAAGATATTCCCGTTTCCAATGAAATCGTTAGAACTATCTTGATATCCACATACAGATTCTACAAAAAGAGTTTTTCCAAGCTGCTCTATAAAAAAAAAGGTTCAACTCTGTTAGTTGAGGACACTCATCACAAAGAAGTTTCTGAGAATGCTTCTGTCTAGATTTTATAGGAAGATTTTCCCGTTTCCAATGAAATCTTCACAGTTATCCAAACATCGACTTGCAGATTCTACAAAAAGAGTGTTTCCAAACTGCTCTATCAAAAGAAAGTATCAACTCTGTTAGTTGAGGACACACATGCCAAATAAGTTTCGGAGAATGCTTCTGTGTAGATTTAAAGGGGAGATATTTCGTTTTTCACCATAGGCCCGAATGCGCTCGAAATGTCCACTTCCAGACACTACAGAAAGAGGGTTTCCAACCTGCTCTATGAAAGGGAATGTTTAGCTGCGTGAGTTGAATATAGATATCACAAAGTAGTTTCTGACAGTGCTTCTGTCTAGATTTCAGATGAAGATATTCCCGTTTCCAATGAAATCGTTAGAACTATCTAGATATCCACTTACAGATTCTACAAAAAGAGTGTTTCGAAAGTGCTCTGTCAAAAGAAAGGTTCAACTCTGTTAGTTGAGGACACTCATCACGAAGAAGTTTCTGAGAATGCTTTTGTCAAGATTTTATATGAAGATATTCCCGTTTCCTATGAAATCTTCACAGTTATCCAAATATCCACTTGAAGATTCTACAAAAAGAGTGTTTCCAAACTGCTGTAGCAAAAGAAATGTTGAACTCTGTTAGTTGAGGACAAACATCACAAAGAGGTTTCTGAGAGAGCTTCTGTCAAGATTTTATATGAAGATATTACCGTTTCCAACGAAATCTTTACAGTTATCCAAATATCCACTTGCAGATTCTACAAAAAGAGTGTTTCCAAACTGCCATATCAAAAGAAATGATCAAGTCTGTTAGTGGAGTAAACTCATCCCAAATAAGTTTCTTAGAATGCTTTTGTCTAGATTTTATGGGATGATATTTCCTTTTTCACCATAGGCCTGAAAGCGCTTGAAATGTCCACTTCCAGATACTACAGAAAGACTGTTTCAAACCTACTCTATGAAAGGGAATGTTCAGCTCTGTGACTTGAATGCAGATATCACAAAGTAGTTTCTGACAGCCCTTCTGTCTAGATTTTAGATGAAGATATTCCCGTTTCCAACGAAATCATCACAGTTATCCAAATATCCACTTACAGATTCTACAAAAACAGTGTTTCCAAACTGCTGTATCCAAAGAAAGGTTCAACTCTGTTAGTTGAGGACACACATCACAAAGAAGTTTCTGAGAATGCTTCTGTCTAGATTTTAGATGAAGATATTCCCGTTTCCAACGAAATCATCACAGTTAAACAAATATCCACTTGCAGATTCTACAAAAAGAGTGTTTCCAAACTGCTCTATCCAAAGAAAGGTTCAACTCTGTTAGTTGAGGACACACATCAGAAAGAAGTTTCTGAGAATGCTTCTGTCTAGATTTTAAATGAAGATATTCCCGTTTCCAACGAAATCCTCAGAGCTGTCCCAATATCCACTTACAGATTCTACAAAAAGAGTGTTTCCAAACTGCTGTATCAAAAGAAAGTTTCATCTCTGTTAGTTAAGGACACACATCACAAAGAAGTTTCTGAGAATGCTTCTGTCTAGATTTTACATGAAGATATTCCCGTTTCCTATGAAATCTTCACATCTTTCCAAATATCCACTTGCAGATTCTACAAAAAGAGTGTTTCCAAACTGCTGTATCAAAAGAAAGGTTCAACTCTCTTCGTTGAGGATACACATCCCAAATAAGTTTCTGAGAAATCCTCTGTCTCGTTTTTATGGGAAGATACTTCCTTTTTCACCGTAGGCCTGAAAGAGTTCGAAATGTCCACTTGCAGATACTGCAGAAACAGTGTTTCAAACCTGCTCTATGAAACGGAATGTTCAGCTCTGAGGCTTGAATGCAGATATCACAAAGTAGTTTCTGACAGTGCTTCTGTCTAGATTTCAGAAGAAGATATTCCCGTTTCCAATGAAATCGTTAGAACTATCTTGATATCCACATACAGATTCTACAAAAAGAGTGTTTCCAAACTGCTCTAGAAAAAGAAAGGTTCAACTCTGTTAGTTGAGGACACTCATCACAAAGAAGTTTCTGAGAATGCTTCTGTCTAGATTTTATATGAAGATATTCCCGTTTCCAACGAAATCTTCACAGTTATCCAAACATCGACTTGCAGATTCTACAAAAAGAGTGTTTCCAAACTGCTCTATCAAAAGAAAGTTTCAACTCTGCCAGTTGAGGACACACATCCCAAATAAGTTTCTGAGAACGCTTCTGTGTAGATTTAAAGGGGAGATATTTCGTTTTTCACCATAGGCCCGAATGCGCTCGAAATGTCCACTTCCAGACACTACAGAAAGAGGGTTTCCAACCTGCTCTATGAAAGGGAATGTTCACCTCTGTGACTTGAATGCAGATATCACAAAGTAGTTTCTGACAGTGCTTCTGTCTAGAATTTAGATGAAGATATTCCCGTTTCCAACGAAATCCTTAGGACTATCTAGATATCCAATTACAGATTCCACAAAAAGAGTGTTTCCAAACTGCTCTATAAAAAGAAAGGTTCAACTCTGTAAGTTGAGGACACTCATCACAAAGAAGTTTCTGAGAATGCTTCTGTCTAGATTTTATATGAAGATATTCCCGTTTCCTATGAAATCTTCACAGTTATCCAAATATCCACTTGAAGATTCTACAAAAAGAGTGTTTCCAAACTGCTGTAGCAAAAGAAATGTTGAACTCTGTTAGTTGAGGACAAACATCACAAAGAAGTTTCTGAGAATGCTTCTGTCTAGATTTTAGATGAAGATATTCCCGTTTCCAACAAAATCATCACAGTTAAACAAATATCCACTTACAGATTCTACAAAAAGAGTGTTTCCAAACTGCTCTATCCAAAGAAAGGTTCAACTCTGTTAGTTGAGGACACACATCAGAAAGAAGTTTCTGAGAATGCTTCTGTCTAGATTTTACATGAAGATATTCCCGTTTCCTATGAAATCTTCACATCTTTCCAAATATCCACTTGCAGATTCTACAAAAAGAGTGTTTCCAAACTGCTGTATCAAAAGAAAGGTTCAACTCTCTTAGTTGAGGACACACATCCCAAATAAGTTTCTGAGAAATCCTCTGTCTCGTTTTTATGGGAAGATACTTCCTTTTTCACCGTAGGCCTGAAAGCGCTCGAAATGTCCACTTCCAGATACTGCAGAAAGAGTTTTACAAACCTGCTCTATGAAACGGAATGTTCAGCTCTGAGGCTTGAATGCAGATATCACAAAGTAGTTTCTGACAGTGCTTCTGTCTAGATTTTAGAAGAAGATATTCCCGTTTCCAATGAAATCGTTAGAACTATCTTGATATCCACATACAGATTCTACAAAAAGAGTTTTTCCAAACTGCTCTATAAAAAAAAAGGTTCAACTCTGTTAGTTGAGGACACTCATCACAAAGAAGTTTCTGAGAATGCTTCTGTCTAGATTTTATATGAAGATTTTCCCGTTTCGAATGAAATCTTCACAGTTATCCAAACATCGACTTGCAGATTCTACAAAAAGAGTGTTTCCAAACTGCTCTATCAAAAGAAAGTATCAACTCTGTTAGTTGAGGACACACATGCCAAATAAGTTTCGGAGAATGCTTCTGTGTAGATTTAATGGGGAGATATTTCGTTTTTCACCATAGGCCCGAAAGCCCTCGAAATGTCCACTTCCAGACACTACAGAAAGAGGGTTTGCAACCTGCTCTATGAAAGGGAATGTTGAGCTCCGTGAGTTGAATGTAGATATCACAAAGTAGTTTCTGACAGTGCTTCTGTCTAGATTTCAGATGCAGATATTCCCGTTTCCAATGAAATCGTTAGAACTATCTAGATATCCACTTACAGATTCTACAAAAAGAGTGTTTCGAAAGTGCTCTGTCAAAAGAAAGGTTCAACTCTGTTAGTTGAGGACACTCATCACGAAGAAGTTTCTGAGAATGCTTTTGTCAAGATTTTATATGAAGATATTCCCGTTTCCTATGAAATCTTCACAGTTATCCAAATATCCACTTGAAGATTCTACAAAAAGAGTGTTTCCAAACTGCTGTAGCAAAAGTAATGTTGAACTCTGTTAGTTGAGGACAAACATCACAAAGAGGTTTCTGAGAAAGCTTCTGTCAAGATTTTATATGAAGATATTACCGTTTCCAACGAAATCTTTACAGTTATCCAAATATCCACTTGCAGATTCTACAAAAAGAGTGTTTCCAAACTGCCATATCAAAAGAAATGATCAAGTCTGTTAGTGGAGTAAACTCATCCCAAATAAGTTTCTTAGAATGCTTTTGTCTAGATTTTATGGGATGATATTTCCTTTTTCACCATAGGCCTGAAAGCGCTCGAAATGTCCACTTCCAGATACTACAGAAAGACTGTTTCAAACCTACTCTATGAAAGGGAATGTTCAGCTCTGTGACTTGAATGCAGATATCACAAAGTAGTTTCTGACAGCCCTTCTGTCTAGATTTTAGATGAAGATATTCCCGTTTCCAACGAAATCATCACAGTTATCCAAATATCCACTTACAGATTCTACAAAAACAGTGTTTCCAAACTGCTGTATCCAAAGAAAGGTTCAACTCTGTTAGTTGAGGACACACATCACAAAGAAGTTTCTGAGAATGCTTCTGTCTAGATTTTATATGAAGATATTCCCGTTTCCAATGAAATCTTCACAGTTATGCAAATATCCACTTGAAGATTCTACAAAAAGAGTGTTTCCAAACTGCTGTAGCAAAAGAAATGTTGAACTCTGTTAGTTGAGGACAAACATCACAAAGAAGTTTCTGAGAATGCTTCTGTCTAGATTTTAGATGAAGATATTCCCGTTTCCAACAAAATCATCACAGTTAAACAAATATCCACTTGCAGATTCTACAAAAAGAGTGTTTCCAAACTGCTCTATCCAAAGAAAGGTTCAACTCTGTTAGTTGAGGACACACATCAGAAAGAAGTTTCTGAGAATGCTTCTGTCTTGATTTTAAATGAAGATATTCCCGTTTCCAACGAAATCCTCAGAGCTGTCCCAATATCCTCTTACAGATTCTACAAAAAGAGAGTTTCCAAACTGCTGTATCAAAAGAAAGGTTCAACTCTGTTAGTTGAGGACACACATAACAAAGAAGTTTCTGAGAATGCTTCTGTCTAGATTTTACATGAAGATATTCCCGTTTCCTATGAAATCTTCACATCTTTCCAAATATCCACTTGCAGATTCTACAAAAAGAGTGTTTCCAAACTGCTGTATCAAAAGAAAGGTTCAACTCTCTTAGTTGAGGATACACATCCCAAATAAGTTTCTGAGAAATCCTCTGTCTCGTTTTTATGGGAAGATATTTCCTTTTTCACGGTAGGCCTGAAAGAGCTCGAAATGTCCACTTGCAGATACTGCAGAAAGAGTGTTTCAAACCTGCTCTATGAAACGGAATGTTCAGCTCTGAGGCTTGAATGCAGATATCACAAAGTAATTTCTGACAGTGCTTCTGTCTAGATTTTAGAAGAAGATATTCCCGTTTCCAATGAAATCGTTAGAACTATCTTGATATCCACATACAGATTCTACAAAAAGAGTGTTTCCAAACTGCTCTATAAAAAGAAAGTTTCATCTCTATCAGTTGAGGACACTCATCACAAAGAAGTTTCTGAGAATGCTTCTGTCTAGATTTTATATGAAGATATTCCCGTTTCCAACGAAATCTTCACAGTTATCCAAACATCGACTTGCAGATTCTACCAAAAGAGTGTTTCCAAACTGCTCTATCAAAAGAAAGTTTCAACTCTGTTAGTTGAGGACACACATGCCAAATAAGTTTCGGAGAATGCTTCTGTGTAGATTTAATGGGGAGATATTTCGTTTTTCACCATAGGCCCGAATGCGCTCGAAATGTCCACTTCCAGACAGTACAGAAAGAGGGTTTCCAACCTGCTCTATGAAAGGGAATGTTCACCTCTGTGACTTGAATGCAGATATCACAAAGTAGTTTCTGACAGTGCTTCTGTCTAGAATTTAGAGGAAGATATTCCCGTTTCCAACGAAATCCTTAGGACTATCTAGATATCCAATTACAGATTCCACAAAAAGAGTGTTTCCAAACTGCTCTATAAAAAGAAAGGTTCAACTCTGTTAATTGAGGACACTCCTCACAAAGAAGTTTCTGAGAATGCTTTTGTAAAGATTTTATATGAAGATATTCCCGTTTCCTATGAAATCTTCACAGTTATCCAAATATCCACTTGAAGATTCTACCAAAAGAGTGTTTCCAAACTGCTGTAGCAAAAGAAATGTTGAACTCTGTTAGTTGAGGACAAACGTCACAAAGAAGTTTCTGAGAATGCTTCTGTCAAGATTTTATATGAAGATATTACCGTTTCCAACGAAATCTTTACAGTTATCCAAATATCCACTTGCAGATACTACAAAAAGAGTGTTTCCAAACTGCTATATCAAAAGAAATGATCAAGTCTGTTAGTGGAGTAAACTCATCCCAAATAAGTTTCTTAGAATGCTTTTGTCTAGATTTTATGGGATGATATTTCCTTTTTCACCATAGGCCTGAAAGTGCTCGAAAAGTCCACTTCCAGATACTACAAAAAGACTGTTTCAAACCTACTCTATGAAAGGGAATGTTCAGCTCTGTGACTTGAATGCAGATATCACAAAGTAGTTTCTGACAGCCCTTCTGTCTAGATTTTAGATGAAGATATTCCCGTTTCCAACGAAATCATCACAGTTATCCAAATATCCACTTATAGATTCTACAAAAACAGTGTTTCCACACTGCTGTATCCAAAGAAAGGTTCAACTCTGTTAGTTGAGGACACACATCACAAAGAAGTTTCTGAGAATGCTTCTGTCTAGATTTTATATGAAGATATTCCCGTTTCCAATGAAATCTTCACAGTTATGCAAATATCCACTTGAAGATTCTACAAAAAGAGTGTTTCCAAACTGCTGTAGCAAAAGAAATGTTGAACTCTGTTAGTTGAGGACAAACATCACAGAGAAGTTTCTGAGAATGCTTCTGTCTAGATTTTAGATGAAGATATTCCCGTTTCCAACGAAATCATCACAGTTAAACAAATATCCACTTGCAGATTCTACAAAAAGAGTGTTTCCAAACTGCTCTATCAAAAGAAAGGTTCAACTCTGTTAGTTGAGGACACACATCACAAAGAAGTTTCTGAGAATGCTTCTGTCTAGATTTTAAATGAAGATATTCCCGTTTCCAACGAAATCCTCAGAGCTGTCCCAATATCCACTTACAGATTCTACAAAAAGAGTGTTTGCAAACTGCTGTATCAAAAGAAAGGTTCAACTCTGTTAGTGGAGGACACACATCACAAAGAAGTTTCTGAGAATGCTTCTGTCTAGATTTTACATGAAGATATTCCCGTTTCCTATGAAATCTTCACAGCTTTCCAAATATCCACTTGCAGATTCTACAAAAAGAGTGTTTCCAAACTGCTGTATCCAAAGAAAGGTTCATCTCTGTTAGTTGAGGACACACATCACAAAGAAGTTTCTGAGAATGCTTCTGTCTAGAGTTTAAAAGAAGATATTGCCGTTTCCAACGAAATCGTTAGGACTATCTAGATATCCAATTACACATTCCACAAAAAGAGTGTTTCCAAACTGCTCTATCAAAAGAAAGGTGCAACTCTGTTAGTTGAGGACACTCATCACAAAGACGTTTCTGAGAATGCTTCTGTCTAGATTTTATATGAAGATATTCCCGTTTCCAACGAAATCTTCATGGTTATCCAAACATCGACTTCCAGATTATACAAAAAGATTGTTTCCAAACTGCTCTATCAAAAGAAAGGTATAATTCTGTTAGTTGAGGACACACATCCCAAATAAGTTTCTGAGGATGCTTCTGTCTAGATTTTATGGGAAGATATTTCGTTTTTTACCATAGGCCCGAAAGCGCTCAAAATGTCCACTTCCAGACACTACAGAAAGAGGGTTTCAAACCTGCTATATGAAAGGGAATGTTCAGCTCTGTGACTTAAATGCAGATATCACAAAGTAGTTTCTGAAAGTGCTTCTGTCTAGATTTCAGATGAAGATATTCCCGTTTCCAATGAAATCATTAGAACTATCTAGATATCCACTTACAGATTCTACAAAAAGAGTGTTTCCAAAGTGCTCTGTCAAAAGAAAGGTTCAACTCTGTTAGTTGAGGACACTCCTCACAAAGAAGTTTCTGAGAATGCTTCTGTCTAGATTTTATATGAAGATATTCCCGTTTCCAACGAAATCTTCACAGTTATCCAAATATCCACTTGAAGATTCTACAAAAAGAGTGTTTCCAAACTGCTGTAGCAAGAGTAATTTTGCGCTCTGTTAGTTGAGGACACACATCACAAAGAAGTTTCTGAGAATGCTTCTGTCTAGGTTTTATACGAAGATATTACCGTTTCCAACGAAATCTTCACAGTTATCCAAATATCCAGTTGCAGAATCTACAAAAAGAGTGTTTCCAAACTGCTATATCAAAAGAAAGGATCAACTCTGTTAGTTGAGGAAACACATCCCAAATAAGTTTCTGAGAATGCTTCTGTCTAGATTTTATGGGATGATATTTCCTTTTTCACCATAGGCCTGAAATCGCTCGAAATGTCCACTTCCAGATACTACAGAAAGACTGTTTCAAACCTACTCTATGAATGGAAATGTTCAGCTCTGTGACTTGAATGCAGATATCGCAAAGTAGTTTCAGACAGCGCTTCTGTCTAGATTTTAGATGAAGGTATTCCCGTTTCCAACGAAATCATCACAGTTATCCAAATATCCACTTACATATTCTACAAAAAGAGTGTTTCCAAACTGCTCTATCCAAAGAAAGGTTCAACTCTGTTAGTTGAGGACACACATCACAAAGAAGTTTCTGAGAATGCTTCTGTCTAGATTTTAAATGAAGATATTCCCATTTCCAATGAAATCCTCATAGCAAACCCATTATAAACTTACAGATTCTACAAAAAGAGTGATTCCAAATTGCTGTATCAAAAGAAAGGTTGAACTCTGTTAGTTCAGGACACACATCACAAAGAAGTTTCTGAGAATGCTTCTGTCTAGATTTTACATGAAGACATTCCCGTTTCCTACGAAATCTTCACAACTTTCCAAATATCCTCTTGCAGATTCTACAAAAAGAGTGTTTCCAAACTGCTGTATCAAAAGAAAGGTTCAGCTCTCTTAGTTGACGACACACATCCCAAATAAGTTTCTGAGAAAGCCTCTGTCTCGTTTTTATGGGAAGATACTTCCTTTTTCACCGTAGGCCTGAAAGCGCTCGAAATGTCCACTTCCAGATACTGCAGAAAGAGTTTTTCAAACCTGCTCTATGAAAGGGAGTGTTCAGCTCTCAGACTTGAATGCAGATATCACAAAGTAGTTTCTGACAGTGCTTCTGTCTAGATTTTAGATGATGATATTCCCGTTTCCAACGACATCGTTACATCTATCAAAATATCCACTTACAGATTTTACAAAAAGAGTGTTTCCAAAGTGCTCTATCAAAACTAAATTTGAATTCTGTTGGTTGAGTATACAAATCACAAAGAAGTTTCTGAGAATGCTTCTGTCTAGATTTTATATGAAAATATTCCCGTTTCCAACGAAATCTTCACGGTTATAAAAATATTGACTTGCAGATTATTCAAAGTAGTGCTTCCAAACTGCTGTATCAAAAGAAAAGTTCAACTCTGTTAGTTGAGGACACACATCACAAATAAGTTTCTGAGTATGATTCTGTCTCGTTTTTATTTGAAGATATTTCCTTTTTCAACATAGGCCTGAAAGCGCTCGAAATGTCCACATCCAGATACTACAGATAGAGGGTTTCAAACATGCTCTATGAAAGCGAATGTTCAGCTCTGTGACATGAATGCAAATATCACAAAGTAGTTGCTGAGAGTGTTACTGTCTAGATTTTAGATGAAGATATTCCCGTTTCCAATGACATCGTTATATCTATCCAAATATCCACTTACAGATTTTACAAAAAGAGTGTTTCCAAACTGCGGTATCAAAAGAAAGGTTCAACTCTGTTAGTTGAGGACACACATCCCAAATGGGTTTCTGAGAATGCTACTGTATAGATTTTATGGGAAGATATTTCGTTTTTCACCATAGGCCCGAAAGCGCTCGAAATGTCCACTTCCAGATACAACAGAAAGATTGTTTCAAACCTGCTCTATGGAAGGGAATGTTCACCTCTGTGACTTGAATGCAGATATCACAAAGTAGTTTCTGAGAGTGCTTCAGTCTAGATTTTATATGAAGATATTCCCCTTTCCAACGAAATCTTCATGGTTATCCAAACATCGACTTCCAGATTATACAAAAAGATTGTTTCCAAACTGCTCTATCAAAAGAAAGGTATAATTCTGTTAGTTGAGGACACACATCCCAAATAAGTTTCTGAGGATGCTTCTGTCTAGATTTTATGGGAAGATATTTCGTTTTTTACCATAGGCCCGAAAGCACTCGAAATGTCCACTTCCAGACACTACAGAAAGAGGGTTTCAAACCTGCTATATGAAAGGGAATGTTCAGCTCTGTGACTTAAATGCAGATATCACAAAGTAGTTTCTGAAAGTGCTTCTGTCTAGATTTCAGATGAAGATATTCCCGTTTCCAATGAAATCATTAGAACTATCTAGATATCCACTTACAGATTCTACAAAAAGAGTGTTTCCAAAGTGCTCTGTCAAAAGAAAGGTTCAACTCTGTTAGTTGAGGACACTCCTCACAAAGAAGTTTCTGAGAATGCTTCTGTCTAGATTTTATATGAAGATATTCCCGTTTCCTATGAAATCTTCACAGTTATCCAAATATCCACTTGAAGATTCTACAAAAAGAGTGTTTCCAAACTGCTGTAGCAAGAGTAATTTTGCGCTCTGTTAGTTGAGGACACACATCACAAAGAAGTTTCTGAGAATGCTTCTGTCTAGGTTTTATACGAAGATATTACCGTTTCCAACGAAATCTTCACAGTTATCTAAATATCCACTTGCAGAATCTACAAAAAGAGTGTTTCCAAACTGCTATATCAAAAGAAAGGATCAACTCTGTTAGTTGAGGAAACACATCCCAAATAAGTTTCTGAGAATGCTTCTGTCTAGATTTTATGGGATGATATTTCCTTTTTCACCATAGGCCTGAAATCGCTCGAAATGTCCACTTCCAGATACTACAGAAAGACTGTTTCAAACCTACTCTATGAATGGAAATGTTCAGCTCTGTGACTTGAATGCAGATATCGCAAAGTAGTTTCAGACAGCGCTTCTGTCTAGATTTTAGATGAAGGTATTCCCGTTTCCAACGAAATCATCACAGTTATCCAAATATCCACTTACATATTCTACAAAAAGAGTGTTTCCAAACTGCTCTATCCAAAGAAAGGTTCAACTCTGTTAGTTGAGGACACACATCACAAAGAAGTTTCTGAGAATGCTTCTGTCTAGATTTTAAATGAAGATATTCCCATTTCCAATGAAATCCTCATAGCAAACCCATTATAAACTTACAGATTCTACAAAAAGAGTGATTCCAAATTGCTGTATCAAAAGAAAGGTTGAACTCTTAGTTCAGGACACACATCACAAAGAAGTTTCTGAGAATGCTTCTGTCTAGATTTTACATGAAGACATTCCCGTTTCCTACGAAATCTTCACAACTTTCCAAATATCCTCTTTCAGATTCTACAAAGAGTGTTTCCAAACTGCTGTATCAAAAGAAAGGTTCAGCTCTCTTAGTTGACGACACACATCCCAAATAAGTTTCTGAGAAAGCCTCTATCTCCTTTTTATGGGAAGATACTTCCTTTTTCACCGTAGGCCTGAAAGCGCTCGAAATGTCCACTTCCAGATACTGCAGAAAGAGTTTTTCAAACCTGCTCTATGAAAGGGAATGTTCAGCTCTCAGACTTGAATGCAGATATCACAAAGTAGTTTCTGACAGTGCTTCTGTCTAGATTTTAGATGAAGATATTCCCGTTTCCAACGACATCGTTACATCTATCAAAATATCCACTTACAGATTTTACAAAAAGAGTGTTTCCAAACTGCTCTATCAAAACTAAAGTTGAATTCTGTTGGTTGAGTATACAAATCACAAAGAAGTTTCTGAGAATGCTTCTGTCTAGATTTTATATGAAAATATTCCCGTTTCCAACGAAATCTTCACGGTTATAAAAATATCGACTTGCAGATTATTCAAAGTAGTGTTTCCAAACTGCTGTATCAAAAGAAAAGTTCAACTCTGTTAGTTGAGGACACACATCACAAATAAGTTTCTGAGTATGATTCTGTCTCGTTTTTATGTGAAGATATTTCTTTTTTCAACATAGGCCTGAAAGCGCTCGAAATGTCCACATCCAGATACTACAGATAGAGGGTTTCAAACATGCTCTATGAAAGCGAATGTTCAGCTCTGTGACTTGAATGCAAATATCACAAATTAGTTGCTGAGAGTGGTTCTGTCTAGATTTTAGATGAAGATATTCCCGTTTCCAATGACATCGTTATATCTATCCAAATATCCACTTACAGATTTTACAAAAAGAGTGTTTCCAAACTGCGGTATCAAAAGAAAGGTTCAACTCTGTTAGTTGAGGACACACATCCCAAATAGGTTTCTGACAATGCTACTGTATAGATTTTATGGGAAGATATTTCGTTTTTCACCATAGGCCCGAAAGCGCTCGAAATGTCCACTTCCAGATACAACAGAAAGATTGTTTCAAACCTGCTCTATGGAAGGGAATGTTCACCTCTGTGACTTGAATGCAGATATCACAAAGTAGTTTCTGAGAGTGCTTCAGTCTAGATTTTAGATGAAGATATTCCCATTTCCAACGAAATCATTAGAGCTATCCAAATATCCTCTTACAGATTCTACGAAAAGTGTGTTTCTAGACTGCTCTATCAGAAGAATGGATGTACTCTGTTAGTAGAGGACACACATCCCAAGGAAGTTTCTCAGATTTCTTATTTCAAGATTTTACATGAAGATATTCCCGTTTGCAACGAAATCTTTAGAGCTATCCAAATGTCCTCTTAAAGATTCTACAAAAAGAGTGTTTCCAAACTGCTCTATCAAAAGAATGGTTGTACTCTGTTAGTTGAGGACACACATCCCAAAGAAGTTTCTGAGATTGCTTCTGTCAAGATTTTACATGAAGATATTCCCGTTTGTAATGACATCTTTAGATCTATCCAAATGTCCTCTTAAAGATTCTACAAAAAGAGTGTTTCCAAACTGCTCCATCAAAAGAATGGTTGCACTCTGTCAGTGGAGGACACACATGAGAAAGAAGTTTCTGGGAACGCTTATGTCTAGATTTTATATGAAGATATTCCCGTTTCCAACGAAATCTTCACAGTTATCCAAATATCCACTTGAAGATTCTACAAAAAGTGTGTTTCCAAACTGCTCTATCAAAAGAATGGTTGTCCTCTGTTAGTTGATGACACACATCACAAAGAAGTTTCTGAGAATGCTTCTGTCTGGATTTTAAATGAAGATATTCCCCTTTCCAACGAAATCTTCACAGTTTTCAAAATATCCACTTGCAGATTCTGCAAAAAGAGTGTTTCCAAACTGTTGTATCAAAAGAAAGCTTCAACTCTGTTAGTTGAGGACACACATCCCAAATAAGTTTCTGAGAATGCTTCTGTCTCCTTTTTATGTGAAGGTATTTCCTTTTTCACCATAGGCCTTAAATCGCTCGAAATGTCCACTTCCAGCTACTACAGAAAGAGTGTTTCAATCCTGCCCTATGAAATGGAATGTTTACCGCTGTGACTTCAATGGAGATATCACAAAGTAGTTTCTGACAGGGCTTCTGTCTAGAATTTAGATGAAGATATTCCCTTTTGGAACGAAATCGTTAGAGATATCCTAATATCCTGTTACAGATTCTCCAAAAGTGTGTTTCCAAACTGCTCTATCCAAAGAAAGGGTCAACTCTGTTAGTTGAGGACACTCATCACAAAGAAGTTTCTGAGAATGCTTCTGTCTAGATTTTATATAAAGATATTCCCGTTTCCAAAGAAATCTTCACAGTTATCCAAATATCCACTTGCAGATTCTACAAAAAGTGTGTTTCCAAACTGCTATATGAAAAGGAAGGTTCAAGTCTGTTAGTTGAGGAAACGTATCCCAATAAGTTTCTGAGAATGTTTCTGTGTAGATTTTATGGGAAGATATTTCCTTTTTCACCATAGGCCTGAAAGCTCTTGAAATGTCCACTGTCAGATACTACAGATAGAGTGTTTCAAACCTGCTCTATGAAAGCGAATGATCAGCTCTGTGACTTGAATGCAAATATCGCAAAGTAGTTTCTGAGAGTGGTTCTGTCTAGATTTTAGATGAAGATATTCCCGTTTCCAATGACATCGTTATATCTGTCCAAATATTCACTTACAGATTTTACAAAAAGAGTGTTTCCAAAGTGCGGTATCAAAAGAAAGGTTCAACTCTGTTAGTTGAGGACACACATCCCAAATACGTTTCTGAGAATGCTTTTGTATAGATTTTATGGGAAGATATTTCGTTTTTCACCATAGGCCCGAAAGCGCTCGAAATGTCCACTTCCAGATACAACAGAAAGAGTGTTTCAAATCTGCTCTATGAAAGGGAATGTTCACCTCTGTGACTTGAATGCAGATATCACAAAGTAGTTTCTGAGAGTGCTTCTGTCTAGATTTTAGATGAAGATATTCCCATTTCCAACGAAATCGTTAGAGCTATCCAAATATCCTCTTACAGATCCTTCAAAAAGAGTGTTTCTAAACTGCTCTATCAAAAGAATGGTTGTACTCTGTTATTTGAGGACACACATCACAAAGAAGTTTCTGAGAATGCTTCTGTCTGGATTTTATATGAAGATATTCCCTTTTCCAACGAAATCTTCACATTTATCCAAATATCCACTTGCAGATTCTGCAAAAAGAGTGTTTCCAAACTGCTGTATCACAAGAAAGGTTCAACTCTGTTAGTTGAGGACACACATCCCAAATAAGTTTCTGAGAATGCTTCTGTCTCGTTTTTATGTGAAGATATTTCCTTTTTCACCATAGGCCTTAAATCGCTCGAAATGTCGACTTCCATCTACTACAGAAAGAGTGTTTCAAACCTGCCCTATGAAATGGAATCTTTACCGCTGTGACTTCAATGGAGATATCACAAAGTAGTTTCTGACAGGGCTTCTGTCTAGAATTTAGATGAAGATATTCCCGTTTGCAACAGAATCGTTAGAGCTATCCAAATATCCTCTTACAGATTCTACAAAAAGAGTGTTTCTAAACTGCTTTATCAAAAGAATGGTTGTACTCCGTTAGTTGAGGACACACATCACAAAGAAGTTTCTGAGAATGCTTCTGTCTAGATTCTATATGAAGATTTTCCCGTTTCCAAAGAAATCTTCACAGTTATCCAAATATCCACTTGCAGATTCTACAAAAAGAGTGTATCCAAACTGCTCTATGAAAACTAAATCTGAGCTCTGTTAGTTGAGGACACACATCACAAAGAAGTTTCTGAAAATGCTTCTGTCTTGATTTTATATAAAGATATTCCCGTTAACAATGAAATCTTCACAGTTATCCAAATATCCACTTGCAGATTCTACAAAAGTGTATTTCCAAACTGCTGTATCGAAAGGAAGGTTGAACTCTGTTAGTTGAGGACACACATCACCAAAAAGTTTCTGAGAATGTTTCTGTCTAGATTTTAAATAAAGATATACCAGTTTCCAATGAAATCATGAGAGCTTTCCAAATATCCACATACAGATTCTACAAAAACTGTGTTTCCAAAGTGCTCCATCAAAAGAAATGTAGAACTGTGTTAGTTGAGGACACACATCAAAAAGATGTTTCTGAGAATGCTTCTGTCTAGATTTAATATGAAGACATTCCCGTTTACTGCGAAATCTTCACAGTTATCCAAATATCCGCTTGCAGATTCTACAAAGAGAGTGTTTCCAAACTGCTGTATCAAAAGAAAGGTTGAACTCTGTTAGTTGAGAACACACATCACAAAGAAGTTCCTGAGAATGCTTCTGTCTAGATTTTATATGAAGATATTCTCGTTTCGAACGAAATCTTCAAAGTAATCCAAATGTCGACTTGCAGATTCTACAACAAGAGTGTTTCTAAACTGCTCTATCCAAGAAAGGGTCAACTCTGTTAGTTGAGGACACTCATCACAAAGAAGTTTCTGAGAATGCTTCTGTCTAGATTTTATATAAAGATATTCCCGTTTCCAAAGAAATCTTCACAGTTATCCAAATATCCACTTGCAGATTCTACAAAAAGTGTGTTTCCAAACTGGTATATGAAAAGGAATGTTCAAGTCTGTTAGTTGAGGAAACATATCCCAATAAGTTTCTGAGAATGTTTCTGTCTAGATTTTATGGGAAGATATTTCCTTTTTCACCATAGGCCTGAAAGCGCTTGAAATGTCCACTGCCAGATACTACAGAAAGAGTGTTTCGAACCCGCTCTACAAAAGGGAATGTTCAGCTCTGTGACTTGAATGCAGATATCACAAAGTAGTTTCTGAGAGTGCTTCTGTCTTGATTTCAGATGAAGATATTCCCGTTTCCAATGACATCGTTACATCTATCCAAATATCCACTTACAGATTTTACAAAAAGTGTGTTTCCGAACTGCTCTATCAAAACTAAAGTTGAATTCTATTGGTTGAGGACACACATCACAAAGAAGTTTCTGAGAATACTTCTGTCTACATTTTATATGAAGATTTTGCCGTTTCCAACGAAATCTTCACAGTAATCCAAATATCCACTTGCGGATTCTACAAAAAGAGTGTTTCCAAACTGCACTATCAAAAGAAAGTTAGAACTCTTTTAGTTGAGGACACACATCACAAAGAAGTTTCTGAGAATGCTTATGTCTAGATTTTAAATGAAGATATATCCGTTTCCAACGAAATCGTTAGAGCTATCCATATTTCCACTTACAGATTCTACAAAAAGAGTGTTTCCAACGTTTTCTATCAAAAGAAAGTTTGAACTCTGTTAGTTGAGGACACACATCACGAAGAAGTTTCTGAGAATGCTTCTGTCTAGATTCTATATGAAGATTTTCCCGTTTCCAAAGAAATCTTCACAGTTATCCAAATATCCACTTGCAGATTCTACAAAAAGAGTGTATCCAAACTGCTCTATGAAAACTAAATCTGAGCTGTGTTAGTTGAGGACACACATCACAAAGAAGTTTCTGACAATGCTTCTGTCTAGATTTTATATGAAGATATTCCCGTTTACAATGAAATCTTCACAGTTATCCAAATATCCACTTGCAGATTCCACAAAAGTGTATTTCCAAACTGCTGTATTGAAAGGAATGTTGAACTCTGTTAGTTGAGGACACACATCACCAAAAAGTTTCTGAGAATGCTTCTGTCTAGATTTTAAATGAAGATATACCAGTTTCCAACGAAATCATGAGAGCTATCCAAATATCCACATACAGATTCTCCAAAAACTGTGTTTCCAAAGTGCTCCATCAAAAGAAATGTAGAACTGTGTTAGTTGAGGTAGTTGAGGACACACATCACAAAGAAGTTTCTGAGAATGGTTCTGTCTAGATTTTATATGAAGATATTCCCGTTTACTATGAAATCTTCACAGTTATCCAAATATCCGCTTGCAGATTCTACAAAGAGAGTGTTTCCAAACTGCTGTATCAAAAGAAAGGTTGAACTCTGTTAGTTGAGAACACACATCACAAAGAAGTTCCTGAGAATGCTTCTGTCTAGATTTTATATGAAGATATTCTCGTTTCGAACGAAATCTTCAAAGTAATCCAAACGTCGACTTGCAGATTCTACAACAAGAGTGTTTCCAAACTACTCTATCCAAAGAAAGGGTCAACTCTGTTAGTTGAGGACACTCATCACAAAGAAGTTTCTGAGAATGCTTCTGTCGAGATTTTATATAAAGATATTCCCGTTTCCAAAGAAATCTTCACTGTTATCCAAATATCCACTTGCAGATTCTACAAAATGTGTGTTTCCAAAATGCTATATGAAAAGGAAGGTTCAAGTCTGTTAGTTGAGGAAACATATCCCAATAAGTTTCTGAGAATGTTTCTGTCTAGATTTTATGGGAAGATATTTCCTTTTCCACCATAGGCCTGAAAGCGCTTGAAATGTCCAGTGCCAGATACTACAGAAAGAGTGTTTCGCACCTGCTCTATGAAAGGGAATGTTCAGCTCTGTGACTTGAATGCAGATATCACAAAGTAGTTTCTGAGAGTGCTTCTGTCTAGATTTCAGATGAAGATATTCCCGTTTCCAACGACATCGTTACATCTATCCAAATATCCACGTACAGATTTTACAAAAAGTGTGTTTCCGAACTGCTCTATCAAAACTAAAGTTGAATTCTATTGGTTGAGGACACACATCACAAAGAAGTTTCTGAGAATGCTTCTGTCTAGATTTTATATGAAGATTTTGCCGTTTCCAACGAAATCATCACTGTAATCCAAATATCCACTTGCAGATTCTGCAAAAGGTCTGTTTCCAAACTGCGCTATCAAAAGAAAGGTAGAACTCTTTTAGTTGAGGACACACATCACAAAGAAGTTTCTGAGAATGCTTCTGTCTAGATTTTAAATGAAGATATACCCGTTTCCAACGAAATCGCTAGAGCTATCCAAATATCCACTTACAGATTCTTCAAAAACTGTGTTTCCAACGTGTTCTATCAAAAGAATGTTTGAACTCTGTTAGCTGAGGACACACATCACAAAGAAGTTTCTGTGAATGCTTCTGTCTAGATTTCATGGGAAGATAGTTGAGTTTTCACCATTGGCCTGAAAGCGCTCGAAATGACCCCTTCCAGATACTGCGGAAAGAGTGTTTCAAACCTGCTCTTTGAAAGGGAACGTTTAGCTTTGAGACTTGAATGCAGACATCATGAAGTAGTTTCTGAGAGTGCTTCTGTCTAGATTTTAGATGAAGATGTTCCCGTTTCCGAAAAAATAGTTAGATCTATCCAAATATCAACTTACAGATTCTACGAAAAGAGTGTTTCCAAACTGCTCTATGAAAAGAAAGGTTGAACTCTGTTAGTTGAGGGCACACATCACAAAGATGTTTCGCAGAATGCTTCTGTATAGGTTTTACATGAAGATATTCCCGTTTCCTACGAAATCTTCACAGTTATCCAAATATCCACTTGCAGATCCTACAAAAAGAGTGTTTCCAGACTGCTGTATCAAAACAAAGGATGAACTCTGCTAGTTGAGGACACACATCTCAAATAAGTATCTGAGAAACCTCTGTCTCGTTTTTATGGGAAGATATTTCCTTTTTCAACATAGGCCTGAAAGCGCTAGAAATGTCTCTAGGCTACACTCTTTTTGTAGAATGTGTAAGTGGATATTTGGATAGCTCTAAGGATTTCTTTGGAAACGGGAATATCTTCTTATAAACTCTAGACAGAAGCATTCTCAGAAACATCTTTCTCATGTGTGTCTTCAACAGACAGAGTTCAACAATTCTTTTGATGGAGCTGTTTGGAAACACTCTTTTCGTAGAATCTGTATGTGGATATTAGGATAGCTCTAAGGATTTCGTTGGAAACGGGATTATCTTCCTCTAAAATCTAGACAGAAGCACTCTCAGAAACTACTTTGTGATATCTGCATTCAAGTCACAGAGCTGAATATTCCCTTTCATAGGCAGGTTTGAAACACTCTTTCTGTAGTATCTGGAAGTGGACATTTCGAGCGTTTTCAGGCTTATAGTGAAAAAGGAAATATCATCCCATAAAATCTAGACAGAAGCATTCTCAGAAATTTATTTGGGATGTGTGTCCTCAACTAAGAGAGTTCAACCTTTCTTTTGATAAAGCAGTTTGGACCACACTTTTTGTAGAATCTGCAAATGGATATTTGAATAACTGTGAAGATTTCGATGGAAACGAGAATACCTTCATATAAAATCTAGACAGAAGAATTCTCAGAAACTTCTTTGTGATGTCTGCCCTCAACTAACAGAGTTGAACCTTTCTTTTGATAGAGCAGTTTGGACACACTCTTTTTGTATAATCTGTAGGTGGATATTTGGATAACTGTGATGATTTCTTTGGAAAAGGGAATATCTTCATCTAAAATCTAGACAGAAGCACTGTCAGAAACTACTTTGCGATATCTGCATTGAAGTCACAGAGCTGAACATTCCCTTTCAACGAGGAGGTTTTAAACAGTCTTTCTGTAGTATCTGGAAGTGGACATTTCGAGCACTTTCAGGCCTATGGGGAAAAAGGAATTATCTTCCCATAAAAACGAGACAGAGGCTTTCTCAGAAACTTATGTGGGATGTGTGTCCTCAAGAAACAGTGTTGATCCTTTCTTTTGATACAGCAGTTTGGAAACGCTCTTGTTTTAGAATCTGCAAGTGGATATTTGGAAAGCTGTGAAGATTTCATTGGAAAAGGGAATAATTCATGTAAAATGTAGACAGAAGCCTTCTCAGAAACTTCTTTGTGATGTGTGTAATCAACTAACAGAGTTCAACTTTTATTTTGATACAGCAATTTAGAAACACTCTTTTTCTAGAATCTGTAAGTGGATACTGTGATAGCTCTAAGGATTTCGTCGGAAACGGGGATATCTTCATTTAAAATCTGGACAGAAGCATTCTCAGAAACTTCTTTGTGATGTGTGTCCTCAACTAACAGACTTGATCCTTTCTTTTGATATAGCAGTTTGGAAACACTCTTTTTGTAGAATCTGCAAGTGGATATTTGGATAACTGTGATGATTTCGTTGGAAACGGGAATATCTTCATCTAAAATCTAGACAGAAACTCTGTCAGAAACTACTTTCCGATATCTGCATTCTAGTCACAGAGCTGAACATTCCCTTTCATAGAGTAGGTTTGAAACACTCTTTCTGTAGTATCTGGAAGTGGACATTTCGAGGGTTTTCAGGCTTATAGTGAAAAAGGAATTATCATCCCACAAAATCTAGGCAGAAGCATTCTCAGAAACTTATTTGAGATGTGTTTCCGGAACTGACAGAGTTGATCCTTTCTTTTGATATAGCAGTTCGGAAACACTCTTTTCGTAGAATCTGCAAGTCGATATTGCGATAACTGTGAAGATTTCCTTGGAAACGGGAATATCTTCATATAAAATCGAGACTAGCATTTTCATACACTTCTTTGTGATGTGTGTCCACAACTAACAGAGTTCAACCTTTCTTTTTATACAGCAGTTTGGAAACACACTTTTTGTAGAATCTGCAAGGGGATATTTGGATAAATGTGAAGATTTCTTTGGAAACGGGAATATCTTCATTTAAATTCTAGACAGAAGCATTCTCAGAAACTTCTTTCTCATGTGTATCCTCAACTGACAGAGTTCAACCTTTCTTTAAATTCAGCAATTTGGAAACACTCTTTTTGTGGAATCTGTAAGTGGATATTGGGATAGCTCTAAGGATTTCGTTGGAAACGGGAATATCTTTATTAAATTCTATACAGAAGCATTCTCAGAAACCTCTTTGTGATGAGTGTCCTGAACTAACAGAGTTGAACCATTCTATTAATAGAGAACTCTGGAAACACTCTTTTTGTAGAATCTTCAAGTGGATATTTGGATAACTGTGAAGATTTCGTTGGAAACGGTAATATCATCATATAAAATCTAGACAGAAGCATTCTCCGAAACTTCTTTGGATGAGTGTCCTCAACTAACAGAGTTGAACCTTTCTATTGACAGAGCAATTTGGAAACACTCTTTTTGTAGAATCTGTAAGCCGATATCTTGATAGTTCTAACGTTATCGTTGGAAACGGGAATATCTTCATCTGAAATCTAGACAGAAGCACTCTCAGAACCTACTTTGTGATATCTGCATTCAAGTCACAGAGCTGAACATTCCCTTTCATAGAGCAGGTTTGAAACACTATTTCTGTAGTATCTGGCAGTGGACATTTGGAGCGCTTTTGGGCTTATGGTGAAAAACGAAATAACTTCCCATAAAATCTAGACAGAAGCATTCTCAGAAGCTGATTTGGGATGTGTGTCCTCAACTAACAGAGTTGAACCTTTATTTTGATAAGGCAGTTTGGAGACACTCTTTTTGTAGAAACTGCAAATCGATGTTAGGATAACAGTGAAGTCTTCGTTGGAAACGGGAATGTCTTCATACAAAATCTCAACAGAGGCATTCTCAGAAACGTCTTTGTGATGAGTGTCCTCAACTAAAAGAGTTGAACCATTCTATTAATAGAGCACTTTGGAAACACTCTTTTTGTAGAATCTGTAAGTGGATACTTGGATAACTGTGATGATTTCATTGGAAACGGGAATATCTTCATCTAAAATCTAGACAGAAGCGCTGTCAGAAACCACGTTGCGATATCTGCATTCAAGTCACAGAGCTGAACATTCCCATTCATAGAGTAGGTTTGAAACACTCTTTCTGTAGAATCTGGAAGTGGACATTTCGATCGATTTCAGGCCTATGGTGAAAAAGGAAGTATCTTCCCATAAAATCTAGACAGAAGCATTCTCAGAAACGTATTTGGGATGTGTTTCCTCAACTAACAGAGTTGATCCTTTCTGTTGATATACCAGTTTCGAAACACTCTTTTTGTAGAATCCGCAAGTGGATATTTGGATAACTGTGAAGATTTCATTGGAAACGGGAATATCTTCATATAAAATCTAGACAGAAGCATTCTCAGAAACTTCTTTGTGATGAGTGTCCTCAACTAACAGAGTTGAACCTTTCTTTTGAGAGAGCACTTTGGAAACACCCTTTTTGTAGAATCTGTAATTGGATATTGGGATAGCTCTGAGGATTTCATTGGCAACGGGAATATCTTCATTTAAAATCTAGACAGAAGGATTCTGAGAAACTTCTTTGTGATGTGAGTCGTCAACTAACAGAGATGAACCTTTCTTTCGATAGCGCAGTTTGGAAACACTCTTTTTGTAGAATCTGTAAGTGGATATTTGGATAACTGTGATGATTTCGTTGGAAACGGGAATATCTTCATCTAAAATGTAGACAGTAGCGCTGTCAGAAACTACTTTGCAATATCTGCATTCAAGTCACAGAGCTGAACATTCCCATTCATAGAGTAGGTTTGAAACAGTCTTTCTGTATTATCTGGAAGTGGACATTTCGAGCGATTTCAGGCCTATGGTGAAAAAGGAAATATCATCCCATAAAATCTAGAGAGAAGCATTCTCAGAAACTTATTTGGGATGTGTTTCCTCAACTAACAGATTTGATCCTTTCTTTTGATATGGAAGGTTGGAAAAACTCTTTTTGTAGAATCTGCAAGTGGATATTAGGATAACTGTGAAGATCTCCTTGGAAACGGGATTATCTTCTTATAAAATCTACACAGAAGCATTCTCAGAAACTTCTTTGTGATGTGTGTCCTCAACTGACAGAGTTCAACCATTCTTTTGCTACAACAGTTTGGAAACGCCCTTTTTGTAGAATGTGTAAGACGACATTTGGACAGCTGTAAAGATTTCGTTGCAAACGTGAATATCTGCATATAAAATCTAGACAGAAGCATTCTCAGAAACTTCTCTGTGATGTGTGTCCTCAACTAACAGAGTAGAACCATTCTTTTGATAGAGCAGTTTGGAATCGCACCTTTTGTAGAATCTGTAAGTGGGGAGTTGGATAGCTCTAACGATTTATTTGGAAACGGGAATATCTTCATTTAACATCAAGACAGAAGCACTCTCAGAAACTACTTTGTGATATCTGCATTCAAGCCACAGAGGTGAACCTTCCCTTTCATAGGGCAGGTTTGAAACACTCTTTCTGTAGTATCTGGAAGTGGACATTTCGAGCGCTTTTGGGCGAATGGTGAAAAACGAATACCTTGCCATAAAATATAGACAGAAGAATTCTCAGAAACCTATTTGAGATGTGTGTCCTCAACTAACAGAGTTGAACCTTTCTTTTGATACAGCTGTTTGGAAACACTCTTTTCGTAGAATCTGCCAGTCGATATTTGGAAAACTGTGAATATTTCATTGGAAACGGGAATATCTTCATATAAACTCTAGAGAGAAGCATTCTCAGAAACTTCTTTGTGATGTGCATCCTCAACTAACAGAGTTCAACCTTTCTTTTGATACATCAATTTGGAAACACTCTTTCTGTAGAATCTGTAAGTGGATATTTGGATAGCTCTGGGGATTTCGTTGGAAATGGGAATATCTTCATATAAAATCTACACAGAAGCATTCTCAGAAACATCTTTATGAAGTGTGTCCTCAACTAACCGAGTTCAACCTTTCTTTTGCTAGAGCAGTTTGGAAACACTCTTTTTGTAGAATCTGTAAGAGGATATTCGGATAGCTCTAATTATGTCGTTGCAAAAGGAATAACTTCACATAAAATCTAGACAGAAGCATTCTCGGAATCTTCTTTGTGATGTGTGCCCTGAAGGATCAGAGTTGAACCTTTCTTTTGACACACCAGTTTGGAAACACTCTTTTTGTAGAATCTGCAAGTGGATATTTGGATAACAGCGGAGATTTCGTTGGAAACAGGAATATCTTCATATGAAATCTAGACAGAAGAATTCTCAGAAACTTCTTTGTGATGAGTGTCCTCAACTAACAGAGTTGAACCTTTCTTCTGATAGAGCAGTTTGGAAACACTCTTTTTCTAGAATCTGTAAGTGGATATTTGTATAACCGTGATGATTTTGCTGGAAACGGGAATATCTTCATCTAATCTCTAGACAGAAGCACTGTCAGAAACTACTTTGCGATGTCTGTATTCAAGTCACAGAGGGGAACCTTCCCTTTCATAGGGCAGGTTTGAAACACTCTTTCTGTAGTATATGGAAGTGGACATTTCGAGCGCTTTCAGGCCTTTGGTGAAAAAGGAAATATCATCCCATAAAATCTAGACAGAAGCATACTCAGAAACTTATTTAGGATGTGTTTCGTCATCTAACAGAGTTGATCATTTCTTTTGATATAGCAGTTTCGAAACACTGTTTTTGTAGAATCTGCAAGTGGATATTTGGATAACTGTGAAGATTTCGATGGAAACGGTAATATCTTCATATAAAATCTAGACAGAAGCATTCTCAGAAACTTCTTTGTGATGAGTGTCCTCAATTAACAGAGTTGAACCTTTCTTTTGCTAGAGCAGTGTGGAAACACACTTTTTGTAGAATCTGTAAATGGATATCTAGATAATTCTAAGGATTTCGTTGGAAACGGGAATATGTTCATCTAAAATGTAGACAGAAACGCTGTCAGGAACTACTTTGTGATATCTGTATTCAGGTCTCAGAGCTGAACATTCCCTTTCATAGAGCAGATTTGAAACTGTCTTTCTGCAGTATCTGGAATTGGACATTTCGAGCGCTTTCAGGCCCTTGGTGAAAAAGGGAATATCTTCCCATAAAAACGAGACAGAGGCTTTCTCAGAAACTTATTTGGGATGTGTATCCTCAACTAACAGACTTGAATCTTTCTTTT
Source organism: Gorilla gorilla gorilla (assembly GCF_029281585.2). NCBI lineage: Eukaryota > Metazoa > Chordata > Mammalia > Primates > Hominidae > Gorilla > Gorilla gorilla. Next base: position 21,277,103 of record NC_073237.2, read on the forward strand.
GATACAGCAGTTTGGAAACACAGTTTTTGTAGAATCTGTAAGTGGATATTGGGATAGATCTAACGATTTCGTTGGAAACGGGAATATCTTCATTTAAAATCTAGACAGAAGCATTCTCAGAATCTTCCTTGTGAAGTGTGTCCTCAACTAACGGAGTTCAACCTTTCTTTTGATAGAGCAGTTTGGAAACACCCTTTTTGTAGAATCTGCTAGTGGATATTTGGATAACTGTGAAGATTTTGTTGGAAACGTGAATATCTTCATATAAACTCTAGACTGAAGCATTCTCAGAAACTGCTTTCTCATGTGTGTCCTTAACTGACAGAGTTCAACCATTCTTTTGATAGAGCAGTTTGGAAACACACTTTTTGTAGAATCTGTAAGAGGACATTTGGATAGCTCCAAAGATTTCGTTGCAAACGGGAATATGTTCATATAAAATCTAGACAGAAGCATTCTCTGAATCTTCTTTGTGATGTGTGTCCTCAACTAACAGAGTACAACCATTCTTTTGATAGAGCAGTTTGGAAAGACTCTTTTTGTAGAATCTGTAAGTGGATATCTGGATAGTTCTAATGATTTCGTTGGAAACGGGAATATCTTCATCTGAAATCTAGGCAGAAGCGCGGTCAGAAACTACTTTGTGATATCTGCATTCAAGTCACAGAGCTGAACATTCCGTTTCATAGAGCATGTTTGAAACACTCTTTCTGCAGTATCTGGAAGTGGACATTTCTTGTGCTTTAGTTCCTATGGTGAAAAACGAATATCTTGCCATAAAATATAGACAGAAGATTTCTCAGAAACCTATTTGGGATGTGTGTCCTCAACTAACAGAGTTGAACCATTCTTTTGATACAGCTGTTTGGAAACACTCTTTTTGTAGAATCTGTAACAGGATATTCGGATAGCTCTAATGATTTCATTGCAAAAGGAAATAACTTCACATAAAATACAGACAGAAGCATTCTCAGAAACTTCTTTGTGATGTGTGCCCTGAAGTAACAGAGTTGAACCTTTCTTTTGACACGCCAGTTTGGAAACACTCTTTTTGTAGAATCCGCAACTGGATATCTAGATAGTTCTAACGATTTCGTTGGAAACGGGAATATCTTCCTATAAAATCTAGACAGAAACGCTGCAGGAACTACTTTGTGATATCTGCATTGAAGTCTCAGAGCTGGACATTCCCTTTCATAGAGCAGGTTTGAAACTCTCTTTCTGCAGTATCTGGAATTGGACATTTCAAGCGCTTTCAGGCCCTTGGTGAAAAAGGAAATATCTTCCCATAAAAACGAGACAGAGGCTTTCTCAGAAACTTATTTAGGATGTGTGTCCTCATCTAACAGATTTGAATCTTTCTTTTGATACAGCAGTTTGGAAACACTCTTTTTGTAGAATCCGTAAGTTGATATTGGGATATATCTAACGATTTCGTTGGAAACGGGCATATCTTCATTTAAAATCTAGACAGAAGCATTCTCAGAATCTTCCTTGAGAAGTGTGTCCTCAACTAACAGAGTTCAACCTTTCTTTTGATACAGCAGTTTGGAAACACCCTTTTTGTAGAATCTGCAAGTGGATATTTGGATAACTGTGAAGATTTCGTTGGAAAGGTGAATATCTTCATATAAACCCTAGACAGAAGCATTCTCAGAAACTGCTATCTCATGTGTGTCCTCAACTGACAGAGCTCAACCATTGTTTTGATAGAGCAGTTTGGAAACACTCTTTTTGTAGAATCTGTAAGAGGAGATTGGGATAGCTCTAAAAACTTCATTGCAAAGGGGAATATCTTCATGTAAAATCTAGACAGAAGCATTCTCAGAAACTTCTTTGTGATGTGTGTCCTCAACTAACAGAGTTCAACCTTTCTTTTGATACAGCAGGTTGGAAACACTCTTTTTGTAGAATCTGCAAGTGGATATTTTGATAACTGTGAAGATTTCATTGGAAACGGGAATATCTTCATTTAAAATCTAGACAGAAGCATTCTCAGAAACTTCCTTGTGAAGTGTGTCCTCAGCTAACAGAGTTCAACCTTTCTTTTGATACAGCAATTTGGAAGCACACTTTTTGTATAATCTGTAAGTGGATATTGATATAGATCTAACGATTTCGTTGAAAACCGGAGTATCTTCATTTAAAATCTACACAGAAGTATTCTCAGAAACGTCTTTGTGATGTGTGTCCTGAACTAACAGAGTTCAACATTTCTTTTCATACAGCAATTTGGAAACACTCTTTTTGTAGAATCTGTAAGAAGACATTTGGATATCTCTAAAGATTTCGTTGCAAACGGGAATATCTTCATGGAAAATCTAGAAGGAAGAAATCTCAGAAACTTGTTTGTGATGTGTGTCCTCACCTAACAGAGTACAACCATTGTTTTGGTAGAGCAGTTTGGAAACACTCTTTTTGTGGAATTTGTAAGTGGATATCTGGATCGTTCTAATGATTTCATTGGAAACGGGAATATCTTCATGTAAAATCTAGACAGAAGCATTCTCAGAAACTTCTTTGTGATGTCTGTCCTCAACTAATAGAGTTCAACATTTCTTTTGATACAGCAGTTGGGAAAAACTCTTTTTGTAGAATCTTGAAGTGGATATTTGGATAACTGTGAAGGTTTCGTTGGAAACGGGAATATCTTCATATAAAATCTAGCAGAAGCTCTGTCAGAAACTACTTTGCGATATGTGCATTCAAGTCACAGAGGTGAACATTCCCTTTCATAGAGCAGGTTTGAAACACTCTTTCTGCAGTATCTGGAAGTGGACATTTCGAGCGCCTTCAGGCCTACGGTGAAAAAGCAAATATATTCCCATAAAAACGAGTCAGAGGCTTTCTCAGAAACTTATTTGGGATGTGAGACCTCAAGTAACAGAGTTGAATGTTTCTTTTGATACAGCAGTTTGGAAACACACTTTTTGTAGAATCTGCAAGTGGATATTTGGAAAGCTGTGAAGATTTCATTGGAAACGGGAATATCTTCATGTAAAATCTAGACAGAAGCATTCTCAGAAACTTCTTTGTGATGTGTGTCCTCAACTAACAGAGTTCAAACTTTCTTTTGATACAGGAATTTGGAAGCTCTCTTTTTGTAGAATCTGTAAGAGGATATTGGGATAGCTCTGACGATTTCGCTGGAAACGTGAATATCTTCATATAAAATCTATACAGAAGCACTCTCAGAAACTAGTTTGTGATATCTGCATTCAAGTTGTAGAGCTGAACATTCCCGTTCATAGAGCAGGTGTGAAACACTCTTTCTGCAGTATCTGGAAGTGCACATTTCGAGCGCTTTCAGGCCTACGGCGAAAAAGGGAATATCTTCCCAAAAAAACGTGTCAGAGGCCTTCTCAGAAACTTATATGGGATGTGTGACATCAACAAACAGAGTTGAATGATTTCTTTTGATACAGCAGTTTGGAAACACTCTTTTAGTAGAATCTGCAAGTGGATATTTGGAAAGCTGCGAAGATTTCGTTGGAGACGGGAATATCTTCATGTAAAATCTGGACAGAAACATTCTCCAAAACTTCTTTGTGATGTGTGTCGTCAACTAACAGATTTCAACCTTTATTTTGATACAGCAGGTTGGAAACACTCTTTTTGTAGAATCTGCAAGTGGATATTTGGATAACTGTGAAGATTTCGTTGCAAACGGGAATATCTTCATGTAAAATGTAGACAGAAACATTCTCAGAAAATACTTTCTCATGTCTGTACTCAACTGACAGAGTTCATCCATTGTTTTGATAGAGCACTTTGGAAACACTCTTTTTGTAGAATCTGTAAGTGGATATTTTGATAAATGTGATGATTTCGTTGGAAACGGGAATACCTTCATCTAAAATCTGGACGGAGGCACTCTCACAAACTACTTTGTGATGAGTGTCCTCAACTTACAGAGTTGAACCTTTCTTTTGATAGAGCAGATTGGAAACACTCTTTTTGTGGAATCCATAAGCGGATATCTAGAGAGTTCTAATGATTTCGTTGGAAACGGGATTATCTTCATCTAAAATCTAGACAGAAGCACTGTCAGAAACTACTTTGTGATATCTGCATTCAAGTCACAGAGCTGAACATTCCCTTTCACAGAGGAGGTGTGAAACACTCTTTCTGCAGTATCTGGAAGTGGACATTTGGAGCGCTTTCAGGCCTATGGCGAAAAAGGAAATATTTTCCCATAAAAATGAGACAGAGGCTTTCTCAGAAACTTATTTGGGATGTGTGTCCTCAACTAAGAGAGTTGAATCTTTCTTTCAATACAGCAGTTTGTAAACACTCTTTTTGTAGAATCTGTAAGTGGATATTTGGATAACAGTGAAGATTTCGTTGGAAACGGTAATATCTTCACATAACATCTAGACAGAAGCATTCTCCAAAACTTCTTTGTGATGTGTGCCCTCAACTAACAGAGTTCAACATTTCTTTTCATACAGCAGTTTGGAAACACTCTTTTTGTTGAATCTTCAAGTGGATATTTGGATAGCTCTATCGATTTCGCTGGAAATGGGAATATTTTCATCTAAAATCTAGACAGAAGCTCTGTCAGAAACTACTTTGCGATATCTGCATTCAAGTCACAGAGGTGAACCTTCCCTTTCATAGGGCATGTTTGAAACACTCTTTCTGTAGTATCTGGAATTGGAAATTTCGAGCGATTTCAGGCCTGCGGTTAAAAAGGAAGTATCTTCCCAAAAAATCGATACAGAAGCATTCCAAGAAACTTATTTAGGATGTGTGTCCTCACCTAAGAGATTTGAACCTTTCTTTTGATACTGCAGTTTGGAAACACTCTTTTTGTAGAATCCGCAAGTGGATATTTGAATACCTGAGACGATTTCGATGGAAACGGGAACATCTTCATGTAAAATCTAGACAGATGCATTCTCAGAAACTTCTTTGTGATGTGTGTCCTCAACTAACAGATTTGAAACTTTCTTTTGACAGAGTAGTTTGGAAACACTCTTTTTGTAGAATCTGCAAGTGGATATTTGAATAACTGTGACGATTTCGTTGGAAATAGTAACATCTTCTTATAAAATCTAGACAGAAGCATTATCAGAAATTTCTTTGTGATGTGTGTCCTCAACTAATGGAGTTGAACCTTTCTTTTGATAGAGCAGTTTGGAAACACTCTTTTTGTAGAAAATGCAAGTGGATATTTGGATGACTGTGAAGATTTCGTTGGATACCGGAATATGTTCATATAAAATCTAGACAGAAGCATTCTCTGTTACTTCTTTGTGATGTGTGTCCTCAACTAACGGAGTTCAACCTTTCTTTTGATAGAGCAGTTTGGAAACACTCTTTTTGTAGAATTTGTAAGCGGATATTTGGATAGCTCTCATGATTTCGTTGCAAACGGGAATAACTTCACATAAAACCTAGACAGAAGCATTCTCATAAACTTCTTTGTGATGTGTGACCTCAACTAACAGAGTTTAACCTTTCTTTTGATACACCAGTTTGGAAACACTCTTTTTGTAGAATCTGCAAGTGGATATTTGGATAACTGTGAAGATTTCATTGGAAACGGGAATATCTTCATCTAAAATCTAGACAGAAGCCCTGTGAGAAGCTACTTTGCGATATTTGCATTCAAGTCACAGAGCTGAACATTCCCTTTCATAGAGTAGGTTTGAAACACTCTTTCTGTAGTATCTGGAAGTGGACATTTCGAGCGATTTCAGCCCTCTGGTGAAAAAGGAAATATCATCCTATAAAATCTAGACAGAATCATTCTCAGAAACTTATTTGAGATGTGTTTCCTAAACGAACAGAGTTGATCTTTTCTTTTGAAACAGCAGTTTGGAAATACTCTTTTTGTAGAATCTGCAAGTGGATATTTGGATAATTCTGAAGATTTTGTTGGAAAAGGGAATATATTCATATAAACTCTAGACAGAAGCATTCTCAGAAACTTCTTTCTCATGTGTGTCCTCAAGTGACAGAGTTCAACCATTCTTTGAAAGAGCAGTTTGGAAACACTCTTTTTGTAGAATCTGTAAGAGGACATGAGGACAGCTCTAAAAATTTTGTTGCAAACGGGAATATCTTCATACAAAATCAAGACAGAAGCATTCTCAGAAACTTATTTGTGATGTGTGTCCTCAACTAACAGAGTACAACCATTCTTTTGATAGAGCAGTTTGGAAACAATCTTTTTGTAGAATCTGAAAGTGGATATTTGGATAGCTCTAACGATTTGATTGGAAAAGGTAGTATCTTCATCTAAAATCTAGACAGAAGCACTCTCAGAAACTACTTTGTGATATTTCCATTAAAGTCACAGAGCTGAACATTCCCTTTCATAGAGCAGGTTTGAAACACTCTATCTGTAGTATCTGGAAGTGGATATTTCCAGCGCTTTCGGGCCTATGGTGAAAAACGAAATATCTTCCCATAAAATCTAGACAGAAGCATTCTCAGAAACTTATTTGGGAAGTGTTTCCTCAGCTAACAGAGTTGTACATTTCTTTTGAAACAGCAATTTGGAAACACTCTTTTAGTAGAATCTGCAAGTGGATATTTGGATGACTGTGAAGATTTCGTTGGATACCGGAATATGTTCATATAAAATCTAGACAGAAGCATTCTCTGTTACTTCTTTGTGATGTGTGTCCTCAACTAACGGAGTTCAACCTTTCTTTTGATAGAGCAGTTTGGAAACACTCTTTTTGTAGAATTTGTAAGCGGATATTTGGATAGCTCTCATGATTTCGTTGCAAACGGGAATAACTTCACATAAAACCTAGACAGAAGCATTCTCATAAACTTCTTTGTGATGTGTGACCTCAACTAACAGAGTTTAACCTTTCTTTTGATACACCAGTTTGGAAACACTCTTTTTGTAGAATCTGCAAGTGGATATTTGGATAACTGTGAAGATTTCATTGGAAACGGGAATATCTTCATCTAAAATCTAGACAGAAGCCCTGTGAGAAGCTACTTTGCGATATTTGCATTCAAGTCACAGAGCTGAACATTCCCTTTCATAGAGTAGGTTTGAAACACTCTTTCTGTAGTATCTGGAAGTGGACATTTCGAGCGATTTCAGCCCTCTGGTGAAAAAGGAAATATCATCCTATAAAATCTAGACAGAATCATTCTCAGAAACTTATTTGAGATGTGTTTCCTAAACGAACAGAGTTGATCTTTTCTTTTGAAACAGCAGTTTGGAAATACTCTTTTTGTAGAATCTGCAAGTGGATATTTGGATAATTCTGAAGATTTTGTTGGAAAAGGGAATATATTCATATAAACTCTAGACAGAAGCATTCTCAGAAACTTCTTTCTCATGTGTGTCCTCAAGTGACAGAGTTCAACCATTCTTTGAAAGAGCAGTTTGGAAACACTCTTTTTGTAGAATCTGTAAGAGGACATGAGGACAGCTCTAAAAATTTTGTTGCAAACGGGAATATCTTCATACCAAATCAAGACAGAAGCATTCTCAGAAACTTATTTGTGATGTGTGTCCTCAACTAACAGAGTACAACCATTCTTTTGATAGAGCAGTTTGGAAACAATCTTTTTGTAGAATCTGAAAGTGGATATTTGGATAGCTCTAACGATTTGATTGGAAAAGGTAATATCTTCATCTAAAATCTAGACAGAAGCACTCTCAGAAACTACTTTGTGATATTTCCATTAAAGTCACAGAGCTGAACATTCCCTTTCATAGAGCAGGTTTGAAACACTCTATCTGTAGTATCTGGAAGTGGATATTTCCAGCGCTTTCGGGCCTATGGTGAAAAACGAAATATCTTCCCATAAAATCTAGACAGAAGCATTCTCAGAAACTTATTTGGGAAGTGTTTCCTCAGCTAACAGAGTTGTACATTTCTTTTGAAACAGCAATTTGGAAACACTCCTTTAGTAGAATCTGCAAGTCGATATTTGGATAACTGTGAAGATTTCGTTGTAAACGGGAATATCTTCATATAACATCTAGACCGAAGCATTCTCAGAAACACCTTTGTGATGAGTGTCCTCAACTAACTGATTTGAACTTTCTTTTGACATAGCAGTTGGGATACACTCTTTTTGTAGAATCTGTAAGTGGATAGTTGGATAACTGTGATGATTTCGTTCGAAACGAGAGTATCTTCATCTAAAATTTGGACAGAAGCTCTGTCAGAATCTACTTTGCGATATGTGCATTCAAGTCACAGAGCTGAACATTCCCATTCATAGTGTAGGTTTGAAACAGTCTTTCTGTAATATCTGGAAGTGGACATTTAGAGCGCTTTCAGGCCTGTGCTGAAAAAGGAAATATCATCCCATAAAATCTAGACAGAAGCATTCTCAGAAACTTATTTGGGATGTGAGTCCTCACCTAAAGAGTTGATCCTTTCTTTTGGTATTGAAGTTTTGAAACACTCTTTTTGTAGAATCTGCAAGTGGATATTTTGATAACTGTGAAGATTTCGTTGGAAACGGTAATATCTTCATATAAAATCTAGACAGAAGCATTCTCAGAAACTTCTTTGTGATGTGTGTCCTCAACTAACAGAGTTAAACATTTCTTTTGATACAGCAGTTTGGAAACACTCTTTTTTAGAATCTGCAAATGGATATTTAGATAACTGTGAAGAGTTCGATGGAAACGGGAAAATCTTCGTATAAAATATAGACAGAAGCATTCTCAGAAGCTTCTTTGTGATGAGTGTCCTCAACTAACAGAGTTGAACCTTTCTTTTGATACAGCATTTTGGAAACACACATTTTGTAGAATCTGTAAGTGGATATCTAGATAGTTCTAACGATTTCGTTGGAAACGTCAATATCTTCATCTGAAATCTTGACAGAAGCACTGTCAGAAACTACTTTGTGATATCTGCATTCACGTCACAGAACTGAACATTCCCTTTCATAGAGCAGGTTTGAAACACTCTTTCTGCAGTATCTGGAAGTGGACATTTCGAGCGCTTTCAGACGTACGGTGAAAAAGGAAATATCTTCCCATAAAAACGAGACAGAGACTTTATCAGAAACTTATTTGGGATGTGAGTCCTCAACTAACAGAGTTGAATGTTTCTTTTGATTCGGGAGTTTGGAAACACTCTTTTTGTAGATCATGAAAGAGGACATTTGGACAACTCTAAAGATTTCATTGCAAACGGGAATATCTTCATATAAAATCTAGGCAGAAGCATTCTCAGAAACTTATTTGGGATGTGTGTCCTCAACTAACAGAGTACAACCATTCTTTTGATAGAGCAGTTTGGAAACACACTTTTTGTAGATTTGTGGGTGGATATTTGGATATCTCTAACTATTTCTTTGGAAACGGGAATATCTACATCTAAAATCTAGACAGAAGCACTCTCATAAACTACTTTCTGATATCTGCATTCAAGCCACAGAGGTGAACCTTCCCTTCCACAGGGCAGTTTTGAAACACTCTTTCTGTAGTATCTGGATGTGGACATTTCAAGCGCTTTCAGGCCTATGGTGAAAAAAGAAGAGTCTTCACAAAAAAACGAGACAGAAGCATTCTCAGAATCTTATTTGGGATGTGTTTCCTCAACTAAGAGGATTGAACCTTTCTTTTGATACAGCAGTTTGGAAACACTCTTTTTGTAGAATCTGCAAGTGGATATTAGAATAACTGTGAAGATTTCATTGGAAACAAGAATATCTTCATATAAAATCTAGACAGAAGCAATCTCAGAAACTTCTTTGTGATGTGTGTCCTCAACTAACAGAGTTGAAACTTTCTTTTGATAGAGCAGTTTGGAAATACTCTTTTTGTAGAATCTGTAAGTGAATATTTGGATAACTGTCATGAATTCATTGGAAACGGAAATATCTTCATCTAAAATCTAGACAGAAGCACTGACAGAAACTAGTTTGAGATTTCTGCATTCAAGTCACAGAGGTGAACCTTCCTTTTCATAGGGCAGTTTAGAAACACTCTTTCTGTAGTATCTGGAAGTGGACATTTCGAGCGCTTTCAGGCCTACTGTGAAAAAGGAAATATCATCCCATAAAATCTAGAGAGAAGCATACTCAAACTTATTTGGGATGTGTTTACTCAACTAGCAGAGTTGATCCTTTCTTTTGATATAGCAGTTTGGAAACAGTGTTTTTGTTGAATCTGCCTGTGGATATTTGGATAAATGTGAAGATTTCATTGGAAACGGGAATAGATTCGTATAAAATCTGGTCAGAAGCGTTCTCAGAAAGTTTTTTGTGATGTGTGTCCTCAACTAACAGAGTTCTACCTTTCTTTTGATAGAGCAGTTTGGAAACACACTTTTTGTTGAATCTGTAAGTGGATATTTGGATAGCTGAAACCATTTCTTTGGAAACGGGAATATCTTCTTCTAAAATCTAGACAGAAGCACTCTCAGAAACTACTTTGTGATATCTGCATTGAAGTCACAGAGCTGAACATTCCCTTTCATGGAGCAGGTTTCAAACACTCTTTCTGTAGTATCTGGAAGGGGACATTTCGAGGGCTTTCGGGCCTGTGGTGAAAAACGAAATACCTTCCCATAAAATCTAGAGAGAAGCACTCTCAGAAACTTATTTGGGATGTGTGTCCTCAACTAACAGAGTTGAAACTTTCTTTTGATACAGCAGTTTGGAAACACACTTTTTGTAGAATCTGCAAGTCTATATTTGGATAACTGTGAAGATTTCATAGGAAACGGGAATATCTTCATAAAAAATCTAGACAGAAGCATTCTCAGAAACTTTTTTGTGATGAGTGTCCTCAACTAACAGAGTTGAACCTTTCTATTAATAGAACTGTTTTGGAAACACTCTTTTTGTAGAATCTGTAAGTGGAAATCTGGATAGTTCTAACGATTTCGTTGGAAACGGGAATTTCTTCATCTAAAATCTAGACAGAAGGACTGTCAGAAACCACTTTGTGATATCTGCATTCAAGTCACAGAGCTGAACATTCCCTTTCATAGAGCAGGTTTGAAACACTCTTTCTGCAGTATCTGGAAGTGGACATTTTGAGCGCTTTCAGGCCAACGGTGGAAAAGAAAATATCTACCCATAAAAACGAGTCAGAGGCTTTCTCACAAGCTTATTTGGGATGTGTGTCCTCAACTAACAGAGTTGAATGCTTTCTTTTGATACAACAGTTTGGAAACACTCTTTTTGTAGAATCTGCAAGTGGATATTTGGAAAGCTGTGAAGATTTCGTTGGAAACGGGAATATCTTCATGAAAAATCTAAACAGAAGCATTCTCAGAAACTTCTTTGTGATGTGTGTGCTCAACTAACAGGGTTCAACCTTTCTTTTGATACAGCAATTTGGAAACACTCTTTTTGTAGAATCTGTAAGTGGATATTGGGATAGCTCTAACGATTTTGTGGGAAACGGGAATATCTACATTTAAAATCAAGACAGAAGCATTCTCAGAAACTTCTTTGTGATGTGTGTCCTCAACTAACAGAGTTGTACTTTTCTTTTGATAGAGCAGTTTGGAAACACACTTTTTGTAGAATCTGTAAGTGGATATTTGGATAACTGTTATGATTTCGTTGGAAACGGAAATATCTTCATCTAAAATCTAGACAGAACACTGTGAGAAACTACTTGGCGATATCTGCATTCAAGTCACAGAGCTGAACCTTCCCTTTCATAGGGCAGGTTTGAAACACCCTTTCTGTAGTATCTGGAAGTGGACTTTTCGAGCACTTTCAGGCCTAAGGTGAAAAAGGATATATATTCCCATAAAATTTAGACAGAAGCATACTCAAACTTATTTGGGATGAGTTTAGTCAACTAACAGAGTTGATCCTTTCTTTTGATAAAGCAGTTTGTAAACACTCTTTTTGTGGAGTCTGCAAGTGGATATTTGGATAACTGTGAAGATTTCACCAGAAAGGGGAATATCTTCATATAAAATCCAGACAGAAGCATTCTCAGAAACTTCTTTGTGATGTGTTTCCTCAACTAACAGAGTTCAGCATTTCTTTTGCTAGTGCAGATTGGAAACACTCTTTTGGTAGAATCTGCAAATGGATATTTGAATAACTGTGAAGATTTCGTTGGAAACAGGAATATCTTCATATAAAATCTAGACAGAAGCACTGTCAGAAACTACTTTGTGATATCTGCATTCAAGTCACAGAGCTGAACATTCCTTTCCATAGAGCAGGCTTGAAACACTCTTTCTGCAGTATCTGGAAGTGGACATTTTGAGCGCTTTCAGGCCTATGGTGAAAAAGGAAATATCTTCCCATAAAACCGAGTCAGAGGCTTTCTCAGAAGCTTATTTAGGATGTGTGTCCTCAACTAACAGAGTTGAATGCCTTCTTTTGATACAGCAATTTGGAAACACTCTTTTTGTAGAATCTGTAAGTGGATATTGGGGTAGCTCTTACGATTTCGTTGGAAACGGGAATATCTTCATCTAAAATCTAGACAGAAGCATTCTCAGAAACGTCTTTGTGATGAGAGTCCTCAACTAACAGAGTTGAACCATTCTATTAATAGAGCACTTTCGAAACACTCTTTTTGTAGAATTTTCAAGTGGATATTTGGATAACTGTGAAGATTTCATTGGAAACGGGAATATCTTCATATAAAATCTAGACAGAAGCCTTCTCAGAAACTTCTTTGTGAAGAGTGTCCTCAACTAACAGAGTTGAACTTTCTTTTGACAGAGTACTTTTCAAAACACTCTTTTTGTAGAAGCTGTAAGCCGATATCTAGATAGTTCTAACAATATCGTTGGAAACGGGAATATATCTTCATCTGAAATCTAGACAGAAGCACTCTCAGAACCTACTTTGTGATATCTGCATTCAAGTCTCAGAGCTGAACATTTGCTTTCATACAGTAGGTTTGAAACAGTCTTTGTGTAGTGTCTGGAAGTGGACATTTTCAGCGATTTCAGGCCTACGGAGTAAAAGGAAATATCATCCCATAAAATTTAGAAAGAAGCATTCTCAGAAACTTATTGGGGATGTGTTTCCTCAACTAACAGAGCTGATCCTTTCTTTTGATAGAGCAGTTTGGAAACACTCTTTTTGTAGAATCTGCAAGTGGATATTTGGATAACAGTGAAGATTTCATTGGAAACGGTAATATCTTCATATAAAATCTAGACAGAAGCATTCTCAGAAACTTCTTTGTGATGTGTGTCCTCAACTAACACAGTTCAACATTTCTTTTGCTACAGCAGTTTGGAAACACTCTTTTTGTAGAATCTTCAAGTGGATATTTGGATAACTGTGAAGAATTCTTTGGAAACGGGAATGTCTTCATGTAAAATCTAGACAGAAGCATTCTCAGAAACTTCTTTGTGATGTGTGTCCTCAACTAACAGAGCTCAACATTTCTTTTGCTACAGCAGTTTGGAAACACTCTTTTTGTAGAATCTTCAAGTGGATATTTGGATAACTGTGAAGATTTCATTGGAAACGGAAATATCTTCATATAAAATCTAGACAGAAGCATTCTCAGAATCTTCTTTGTGATGAGTGTCCTCAACTAACACAGTTGAACCTTTCTTTTGACAGAGCAGTTTGGAAACACTCTTTTTGTGGAATCTGTAAGTGGATATCTAGATTGTCCAAACGATTTCGTTGGAAACGGGAATATCTTCATCTAAAATCTAGACAGAAGCACTGTCAGAAACTACTTTGTGATATCTGCATTCAAGTCTCAGAGCTGAACAATCCGTTTCATAGAGCAGGTTTGAAACACTCTTTCTGCAGTATCTGGAAGTGGAGATTTCGAGCGCTTTCTGGCCTATGGGGAAAAAGGAAGTATCTTCCCATAAAAACGAGACACAGGCTTTCTCAGAAACTTATTTGGGATGTGTGTCCTCAACTAAGAGAGTTGAACCTTTCTTTTGATAGAGCAGTTTGGAAACAATCCTTTCATAGTATCTGCAAGTGGATATTTGGAAATCTGTGAAGATTTCGTAGGAAACGGGAATATCTTCATGTAAAATGTAGACAGAAGCATTCTCACAAACTTCTTTGTGATGTGTGTCCTCAACTAACAGAGTTCAACATTTCTTTTGATACAGCAATTTGGAAACACTATTTTTGTAGAATCTGTAAGTGGATATTGGGATAGCTCTCAGGATTTCGTTGGAAACTGGAATATCTTCCTGTAAAATCTAGGCAGAAGCATTCTCAGAAACTTCTTTGTGATGTGTGTCCACAACTAACAGAGCTCAACATTTCTTTTGCTACAGCAGTTTGGAAACACTCTTTTTGTAGAAGCTGCAGGTGGATATTTGGATAACTGTGATGATTCCGTTGGAAACGGGAATATCTTCATCTAAAATCTAGAAAGAAATGCTGTCAGAATCTACTTTGTGATATCTGCATTCAAGTCACAGAGCTGAACATTCCCATTCATAGAGTAGGTTTGAAACACTCTTTCTGTAGTATCTGGAAGTGGACATTTCGAGTGATCTCAGTCCTATGGTGAAAAGGAAATATCATCTCATAAAATCTAGACAGAAGCATTCTCAGAAACTTATTTGGGATGTGTTTCCTCAACTAACAGACTTCATCCTTTCTTTTGATATAGCAGGTTGGAAACATTCTTTTTGTAGAATCTGCAAGTGGATATTCGGATAAATGTGAAGATTTCCTTGGAAGCGGTAATATCTTCATATAAAGTCTAGACAGAAGCATTCTCAGAAACTTCTTTGTGATGAGTGTCCTCAACTAGCAGATTTCAACATTTCTTTTGCTACAGCAGTTTGGAAACACTCTTTTTGTAGAATCTTCAAGTGGATATTTGGATAACTGTGAAGAATTCTTTGGAAACGGGAATGTCTTCATATAAAATCTGGACAGAAGCATTCTCAGAAACTTCTTTGTGATGTGTGTCCTCAACTAACAGAGCTCAACATTTCTTTTGCTACAGCAGTTTGGAAAAACTCTTTTTGTAGAATCTTCAAGTGGATATTTGGATAATTGTGAAGATTTCATTGGACACGGGATTATCTTCATATAAAATCTAGACAGAAGCATTCTCAGAAACTTCTTTGTGATGAGTGTCCTCAACTAACAGAGTTGAACCTTTCTTTTGACAGAGCACTTTGGAAACACTCTTTTTGTAGAATCTGTAAGCCGATATCTAAATAGGTCTAACGATATCGTTGGAAACGGGAATATCTCCATCTGAAATCTAGACAGAAGCACTCTCAGAACCTACCTTGTGATATCTGCATTCAAGTCACAGAGCTGAACATTCCCATTCATAGAGTAGGTTTGAAACACTCTTTCTGTAGTATGTGGAAGTGGACATTTCGAGCGAATACAGTCCTATGGTGAAAAAGGAAATATCATCCCATAAAATCTAGACAGAAGCATTCTCAGAAACTTATTTGGGATGTGTTTCCTCAACTGACAGAGTTATCCTTTCTTTTGATGTAGCAAGTTGGAAACACTCTTTCTGTAGAATCTGCAAGTGCATATTTGGATAACTGTGAAGATTTCCTTGGAAACGGTAATATCTTCATATAAAATCTAGACAGAAGGATTCTCAGAAACTTCTTTGTGATGAGTGACCTCAACTAACACAGTTGAACCTTTCTTTTGATAGAGCAGTTTGGAAACACTCTTTTTGTGGAATCTGTAAGTGGATATCTAGATAGTCCTAACGATCTCATTGGAAACGGGAATATCTTCATCTAAAATCTAGACTGAAGCACTGTCAGAAACTAATTTGCGATATCTGCATTCAAGTCACAGAGCTGAACATTCCCATTCATAGAGTAGGTTTGAAACATTCTTTCTGTAGTATCTGGAAGTGGACATTTCGAGCGATTTCAGGCCTATGGTGAAAAAGGAAATATCATCCCATGAAATCTAGACAGAAGCATTCTCAGAAACGTCTTTGTGATGAGTGTCCTCAACTAACAGACTTGAACCATTCTATTAATAGAGCACTTTGGAAACACTCTTTTTGTAGAATTTTCAAGTGGATATTTGGATAACTGTGAAGATTTCGTTGGAAACGGGAATATCTTCATATAAAATCTAGACAGAAGCCTTCTCAGAAACTTCTTTGTGAAGAGTGTCCTCAACTAACAGAGTTGAACTTTCTTTTGACAGAGTACTTTTCAAAACACTCTTTTGTAGAATGTGTAAGCCGATATCTAGATAGTTCTAACAATATCGTTGGAAACGGGAATATATCTTCATCTGAAATCTAGACAGAAGCACTCTCAGAACCTACTTTGTGATATCTGCATTCAAGTCTCAGGGCTGAACATTTGCTTTCATACAGTAGGTTTGAAACAGTCTTTGTGTAGTGTCTGGAAGTGGACATTTCGAGCGATTTCAGGCCTACGGAGTAAAAGGAAATATCATCCCATAAAATTTAGATAGAAGCATTCTCAGAAACTTATTGGGGATGTGTTACCTCAACTAACAGAGTTGATCCTTTCTTTTGATAGAGCAGTTTGGAAACACTCTTTTTGTAGAATCTTCTAGTGGATATTTGGATAACTGTGAAGATTTCGTTGGAAACGGGAATATCTTCATATAAAATATAGACAGAAGCATTCTCATAAACTTCTTTGTGATGTGTGTCCTCAACTAACACAGTTGAACCTTTCTTTTGATAGAGCAGTTTGGAAACACTCTTTTTGTGGAATCTGTAAGTGGATATCTAGATTGTCCAAACGATTTCGTTGGAAACGGGAATATCTTCATCTAAAATCTAGACAGAAGCACTGTCAGAAACTACTTTGTGATATCTGCATTCAAGTCTCAGAGCTGAACAATCCGATTCATACAGCAGGTTTGAAACACTCTTTCTGCAGTATCTGGAAGTGGAGATTTCGAGCGCTTTCTGGCCTACGCGGAAAAAGGAAGTATCTTCCCATAAAAACGAGACACAGGCTTTCTCAGAAACTTATTTGGGATGTGTGTCCTCAACTAAGAGAGTTGAACCTTTCTTTTGATAAAGCAGTTTGGAAACAATCCTTTCGTAGAATCTGCAAGTGGATATTTGGAAATCTGTGAAGATTTCGTAGGAAACGGGAATATCTTCATGTAAAATGTAGACAGAAGCAATCTCAGAAACTTTTTTGTGATGTGTGTCCTCAACTAACAGAGTTCAACCTTTCTTTTGATACAGCAATTTGGAAACACTATTTTTGAAGAATCTGTAAGTGGATATTGGGATAGCTCTGAGGATTTCGTTGGAAACTGGAATATCTTCATATAAAATCTAGGCAGAAACATTCTCAGAAACTTCTTTGTGATGTGTGTCCACAACTAACAGAGCTCAACATTTCTTTTGCTACAGCAGTTTGGAAACACTCTTTTTGTAGAATCTGTAGGTGGATATTTGGATAACTGTGATGATTCCGTTGGAAACGGGAATATCTTCATCTAAAATCTAGACAGAAACGCTGTCAGAATCTACTTTGTGATATCTGCATTCAAGTCACAGAGCTGAACATTCCCATTCATAGAGTAGGTTTGAAACACTCTTTCCGTAGTATCTGGAAGTGGACATTTCGAGTGATTTCAGTCCTATGGTGAAAAGGAAATATCATCTCATAAAATCTAGACAGAAGCATTCTCAGAAACTTATTTGGGATGTGTTTCCTCAACTAACAGAGTTCATCCTTTCTTTTGATATAGCACGTTGGAAACATTCTTTTTGTAGAATCTGCAAGTGGATATTCGGATAAATGTGAAGATTTCCTTGGAAGCGGTAATATCTTCATATAAAATCTAGAGAGAAGCATTCTCAGAAACTTCTTTGTGATGAGTGTCCTCAACTAGCAGATTTCAACATTTCTTTTGCTACAGCAGTTTGGAAACACTCTTTTTGTAGAATCTTCAAGTGGATATTTGGATAACTGTGAAGATTTCTTTGGAAACGGGAATATCTTCATATAAAATCTAGACAGAAGCATTCTCAGAAACTTCTTTGTGATGTGTGTCCTCAACTAACAGATCTCAACATTTCTTTTGCTACAGCAGTTTGGAAACACTCTTTTTGTAGAATCTTCAAGTGGATATTTGGATAACTGTGAAGATTTCGTTGGACACGGGAATATCTTCATATAAAATCTAGACTGAAGCATTCTGAGAAACTTCTTTGTGATGAGTGTCCTCAACTAACAGAGTTGAAACTTTCTTTTGACAGAGCACTTTGGAAACACTCTTTTTGTAGAATCTGTAAGCCGATATCTGAATAGGTCTAACGATATCGTTGGAAACGGGAATATCTCCATCTGAAATCTAGACAGAAGCACTGTCAGAAACTACTTTGTGATATCTGCATTCAAGTCTCAGAGCTGAACAATCCGTTTCATAGAGCAGGTTTGAAACACTCTTTCTGCAGTATCTGGAAGTGGAGATTTCGAGCGCTTTCTGGCCTATGGGGAAAAAGGAAGTATCTTCCCATAAAAACGAGACACAGGCTTTCTCAGAAACTTATTTGGGATGTGTGTCCTCAACTAAGAGAGTTGAACCTTTCTTTTGATAGAGCTGTTTGGAAACAATCCTTTCGTAGAATCTGCAAGTGGATATTTGGAAATCTGTGAAGATTTCGTAGGAAACGGGAATATCTTCATGTAAAATCTAGACAGAAGCATTCTCAGAAACTTCTTTGTGATGTGTGTCCTCAACTAACAGAGTTCAACCTTTCTTTTGATACAGCAATTTGGAAACACTATTTTTGTAGAATCTGTAAGTGGATATTGGGATAGCTCTGAGGATTTCGTTGGAAACTGGAATATCTTCATATAAAATCTAGGCAGAAGCATTCTCAGAAACTTCTTTGTGATGTGTGTCCACAACTAACAGAGCTCAACATTTCTTTTGCTACAGCAGTTTGGAAACACTCTTTTTGTAGAAGCTGTAGGTGGATATTTGGATAACTGTGATGATTCTGTTGCAAACGGGAATATCTTCATCTAAAATCTAGACAGAAACGCTGTCAGAATCTACTTTGTGATATCTGCATTCAAGTCACAGAGCTGAACATTCCCATTCATAGAGTAGGTTTGAAACACTCTTTCTGTAGTATCTGGAAGTGGACATTTCGAGTGACCTCAGTCCTATGGTGAAAAGGAAATATCATCTCATAAAATCTAGACAGAAGCATTCTCAGAAACTTATTTGGGATGTGTTTCCTCAACTAACAGAGTTCATCCTTTCTTTTGATATAGCAGGTTGGAAACATTCTTTTTGTAGAATCTGCAAGTGGATATTCGGATAAATGTGAAGATTTCCTTGGAAGCGGTAATATCTTCATATAAAATCTAGACAGAAGCATTCTCAGAAACTTCTTTGTGATGAGTGTCCTCAACTAGCAGATTTCAACATTTCTTTTGCTACAGCAGTTTGGAAACACTCTTTTTGTAGAATCTTCAAGTGGATATTTGGATAACTGTGAAGAATTCTTTGGAAACGGGAATGTCTTCATATAAAATCTAGACAGAAGCATTCTCAGAAACTTCTTTGTGATGTGTGTCCTCAACTAACAGAGCTCAACATTTCTTTTGCTACAGCAGTTTGGAAACACTCTTTTTGTAGAATCTTCAAGTGGATATTTGGATAATTGTGAAGATTTCGTTGGACACGGGATTATCTTCATATAAAATCTAGACAGTAGCATTCTCAGAAACTTCTTTGTGATGAGTGTCCTCAACTAACAGAGTTGAACCTTTCTTTTGACAGAGCACTTTGGAAACACTCTTTTTGTAGAATCTGTAAGCCGATATCTAAATAGGTCTAACGATATCGTTGGAAACGGGAATATCTCCATCTGAAATCTAGACAGAAGCACTCTCAGAACCTACCTTGTGATATCTGCATTCAAGTCACAGAGCTGAACATTCCCATTCATAGAGTAGGTTTGAAACACTCTTTCTATAGTATGTGGAAGTGGACATTTCGAGCGATTACAGGCCTATGGTGAAAAAGGAAATATCATCCCATAAAATCTAGACAGAAGCATTCTCAGAAACTTATTTGGGATGTGTTTCCTCAACTGACAGAGTTGATCCTTTCTTTTGATGTAGCAAGTTGGAAACACTCTTTCTGTAGAATCTGCAAGTGCATATTTGGATAACTGTGAAGATTTCCTTGGAAACGGTAATATCTTCATATAAAATCTAGACAGAAGGATTCTCAGAAACTTCTTTGTGATGAGTGACCTCAACTAACACAGTTGAACCTTTCTTTTGATAGAGCAGTTTGGAAACACTGTTTTTGTAGAATCTATAAGTGGATATTTGGATAACTGTGATGATTTCGTTGGAAACGGGAATATCTTCATCTAAAATCTAGATAGAAGGGCTGTCAGAAACTACTTTGCGATATCTGCATTCAAGTCACAGAGCTGAACATTCCCATTCATCGAGTAGGTTTGAAACAGTCTTTCTGTACTATCTGGAAGTGGATATTTCGAGCGATTTCAGGCCTATGGTGAAAAAGGAAATATCATCCCATGAAATCTAGACAGAAGCATTCTCAGAAACGTCTTTGTGATGAGTGTCCTCAACTAACAGACTTGAACCATTCTATTAATAGAGCACTTTGGAAACACTCTTTTTGTAGAATTTTCAAGTGGATATTTGGATAACTGTGAAGATTTCGTTGGAAACGGGAATATCTTAATATAAAATCTAGACAGAAGCATTCTCAGAAACTCCTTTGTGATGTGTGTCCTCAACTAGCAGAGCTCAACATTTCTTTTGCTACAGCAGTTTGGAAACACTCTTTTTGTAGAATCTTCAAGTGGATATTTGGATAACTGTGAAGATTTCGTTGGACACGGGAATATCTTCACATAAATTCTAGACAGAAGCATTCTCAGAAACTTCTTTGTGATGAGTGTCCTCAACTAACAGAGTTGAACCTTTCTTTTGACAGAGCACTTTGGAAACACTCTTTTTGTAGAATCTGTAAGCCGATATCTAAATAGGTCTAACGATATCATTGGAAACGGGAATATCTCCATCTGAAATCTAGACAGAAGCACTCTGAGAACCTACCTTGTGATATCAGCATCAAGTCACAGAGCTGAACATTCCCTTTCATAGAGCAGGTTTGAAACCCTCTTTCTTTAGTGTCTGGAAGTGGACATTTCGAGCGCTTTCGGGCCTAAGGTGAAAAATGAAATATCTTCCCATAAAACCTAGACAGAAGCATTCTCAGAAACTTATTTCGGATGTGTGTCCTCAACTAACAGAGTTGAACCTTTCTTCTGATAGAGCAGTTTGGAAACACTCTTTTTGTAGAATCTGAAAGTGGATATTTGGATAACTGTGAAGATTTCGTTGGAAACGGTAATGTCTTCATATAAAATCTAGACAGAAGCACTGTCAGAAACAACTTTCGATATCTGCATTCAAGTCACAGAGCTGAACATTCCGTTTCATAGAGTAGGTTTGAAACAGTCTTTCCGTAGTATCTGGAAGTGGACATTTCAAGCGATTTCAGGACTATGGTGAAAAAGGAAATATCATCCCATAAAATCTAGACAGAAGCATTCTCAGAAACTTATTTGGGATGTGTTTCCTCAACTAACGGAGT
Source organism: Gorilla gorilla gorilla (assembly GCF_029281585.2). Taxonomy (NCBI): domain Eukaryota; kingdom Metazoa; phylum Chordata; class Mammalia; order Primates; family Hominidae; genus Gorilla; species Gorilla gorilla. The sequence continues at coordinate 21,298,622 of NC_073237.2, forward strand.
TGATCCTTTCTTTTGATTTAGCAGTTTGGAAACACTCTTTTTGTCGAATCTGCAAGTGGATATTTGGATACCTGTGAAGATTTCATTGGAAACGGTAATATCTTCATATAAAATCTAGACAGAAGCATTCTCAGAAACTTCTTTGTGATGTGTGTCCTCAACTAACGGAGTTCAACTTTTCTTTTGTTACAGCAATTTGGAATCACTCTTTTTGTTGAATCTCTAAGTTTATATTGGGATAGCACTGAGGATTTCTTTGGAAACGGGAATATATTCATCTAAAATCTAGACAGAAGCATTCTCAGAAACTTCTTTGTGATATGTGTCCTCAGCTAAAAGAGTTGAACCTTTCTTTGGATAGAGCAGTTTGGAAACACTCTTTTTGTATAATCTGTATTTGGATATCTAGATAGTTCTAACGATATCGTTGGAAACGGGAATATCTTCATCTGAAATCTAGACAGAAGCACTGTCAGAAACTACTTTGCGATATCTGCATTCAAGTCACAGAGCTGAAGATTCCCTTTCATAGAGTAGGTTTGAAACAGTCTTTCTGTAGTATCTGGAAGTGGACATTTCAAGCGATTTCGGGCCTATGGTGAAAAAGGAAATATCATCCCATAAAATCTAGACAGAAGCATTCTCAGAAACTTATTTGGGATGTGTTTCCTGAACTAACAGAGATGATCCTTTCTTTTGATATAGCAGTTTTGAACCACTCTTTTTGAAGAATCTGCAAGTGGATATTTGGATAACTGTGAAAATTTCGTTGGAAACGGGAATATCTTCATATAAAATCTAGACAGAAGGATTCTCAGAAACTTCTTTGTGATGAGTGTCCTCAACTAACACAGTTGAACCTTTCTCTTGATAGAGCAGTTTGGAAACACTCTTTTTGTGGAATCTGTAAGTGGATATCTAGATAGTCCTAACCATTTCGTTTCAAACGGAAATATCTTCATCTAAAATCTAGACAGAAGCACTGTCAGAAACTACTTTGCGATATCTGCATTCAAGTCACAGAGCTGAAGATTCCCTTTCATAGAGTAGGTTTGAGACAGTCTTTCTGTAGTATCTGGAAGTGGACATTTCAAGCGATTTCGGGCCTATGGTGAGAAAGGAAATATCATCCCATAAAATCTAGACAGAAGCATTCTCAGAAACTTATTTGGGATGTGTTTCCTGAACTAACAGAGATGATCCTTTCTTTTGATATAGCAGTTTTGAAGCACTCTTTTTGAAGAATCTGCAAGTGGATATTTGGATAACTGTGAAGATTTCGTTGGAAACGGGAATATCTTCGTCTGAAATCTAGACAGAAGCACTGTCAGAAACTACTTTGTGACATCTGCATTCAAGTCACAGAGCTGAACATTCCCTTTCATAGAGCAGGTTAGAAAGCCTCTTTCTGTAGTATCTGGAAGTGGACATTTCGAGCGCTTTCCGACCTACGGTGAAAAAGAAAGTATCTTCCCATAAAAACGAGACAGAGGCTTTCTCAGAAACTTCTTTGTGATGTGTGTCCTCAACTAACAGAGTTCAACATTTCTTTTGTTACAGCAGTATGGAAACACGCTTTTTGTAGAATCTGCAAGTGGATATTTGGATAACCGTGAAGATTTCATTGGAAACGGGAATATCTTCATATAAAATCTAGACAGAAGCATTCTCAGAAACTTCTTTGTGATGAGTGTCCTCAACTAGCAGAGTTGAACCTTTCTTTTGCTACAGCAGTTTGGAAACACTCTTTTTGTAGAATCTGTATGTGGATACCAACATAATTCTAACGATTTCGTTTTAAACGGGAATATCTTCATGTACAATCTAGACAGAAGCGCTGTCAGAGACTACTTTGTGATATCTGCATTCAAGTCTCAGAGCTGAACATTCCGTTTCAAAGAGCAGGTTTGAAGCACTCTTTCTGCAGTATCTGGAAGTGGACATTTCGAGCGCTTTCAGGCCTACAGGGAAAAAGGAAGTATCTTCCCGTAAAAACGAGACAGGGGCTTTCTCAGAAACTTATTTGGGATGTGTGTCCTCAACTAAGAGATTTGAACCTTTCTTTTGATACAGGAGTTTGGCAACACTCTTTTTGTAGAATCTGCAAGTAGATATTTGGAAAGCTGTGAAGATTTCATAGTAAACAGGAATATCTTCATATAAAATCTAGACAGAATCATTCTCAGAAACTTCTTTGTGATGAGTGTCCTCAACTAACAGAGTTGAACCTTTCTTTTTATAGAGCAGTTTGGAAACACTCTTTGTAGAATCTGTATGTGGATATCAAGATAGTTCTAAGGATTTCGTTGGAAACGGGAACATCTTCATCTAAAATCTAGACAGAAGCACTGTCAGAAACTACCTTGTGATATCTGCAATCAAGTCTCAGAGCTGAACATTCCGTTTCATAGAGCAGGTTTGAAACACTCTTTCTGCAGTATGTGGAAGTGGACATTTCGAGCGCTTTCAGGCCTGCGGTGAAAAAGGAAATATCTTCCCATAAAAACGACACAGAGGCTTTCTCAGAAATTTATTTGGGATGTGTGTCCTCAACTAAGAGAGGTGAACCTTTCTATTGATACAGCAGTTTGTAAACACTCTTTTTGTAGAATCTGCAAGTGGATATTTGGAAAGCTGTGAAGATTTCGTAGGAAACGGGAATATCTTCATGTAAAATCTAGACAGAAGCATTCTCAGAAACTTCTTTGTGATGTGTGTCCTCAACTAACAGAGTTCAAACTTTCTTTTGATACAGCAATTTGGAAACACACTTTTTGTAGAATCTGTTAGTGGATATTGGTATAGCTCTGAGGAATCCGTTGGAAACGGGAATATCTTCATTTAAAATCTAGACAGAAGCATTTTCAGAAACTTCTTTGTGATGAGTGTCCTCCACTAACGGATTTGAACCTTTCTTTGGATAGAGCATTTGAAAACACTCTCTTTGTTGAATCTGTAAGTGGATATTTGGATAACTGTGATGATTTCGTTGGAAACGGGAATATCTTCATCTAAAATCTAGATAGAAGGGCTGTCAGAAACTACTTTGCGATATCTGCATTCAAGTCACAGAGCTGAACATTCCCATTCATCGAGTAGGTTTGAAACAGTCTTTCTGTACTATCTGGAAGTGGATATTTCGAGCGATTTCAGGCCTATGGTGAAAAAGGAAATATCATCCCATAAAATCTAGACAGAAGCATTCTCAGAAACTTATTTGGGATGTGTTTCCTCAACTAACAGAGTTGATCTTTTCTTTTGAAATAGCAGTTCGGAAACACTCTTTTTGTAGAATCTGCCAGTGGATATTTGGATAACTGTGAAGATTTCGTTGGAAACGGAAATATCTTCATATAAAATCTAGACAGAAGCATTCTCAGAAACGTCTTTGTGATGAGTGTCCTCAGCTAACAGAGTTTAACCATTCTATTAATAGAGCACTTTGGAAACACTCTTTATGTAGAATCTTCAAGTGGATATTTGGATAACTGTGAAGATTTTGTTGGAAACGGGAATATCTTCATGTAAAATCTAGACAGAAGCATTCTCAGAAACTTCTTTCAGATGAGTGTCCTCAACTAACACAGTTGAACCTTTCTTTTGATAGAGCAGTTTGGAAACACTCTTTTTGTGGAATCTGTAAGTGGATATCTTGATAGCCCTAACGATTTCATTGGAAACTGGAATATCTTCATCGAAAATCTAGACAGAAGCACTGTCAGAAACTACTTTGCGATATCTGCATTCAAGTCACAGAGCTGAACATTCCCTTTCATAGAGTAGGTTTGAAACAGTCCTTCTGTAGTATCTGGAAGTGGACATTTCAAGCGATTTCAGGCCAATGGTGAAAAAGGAAACATCATCCCATAAAATGTAGACAGAAGCATTCTCAGAAACTTATTTGGGATGTGTGTCCTCAACGAACAGAGTTGAACCTTTCTTTTGATAGAGCAGTTTGGAAACACTCTTTTTGTAGAATCTGCAAGTGGATATTTGGATAACTCTGATGATTTCGTTGGAAAGGGGAATATCTTCATCTAAAATCTGGACAGAAGCACTGTCAGAAACTACCTTGGGATATCTGCATTCAAGTCACAGAGCTGAACATTCCCTTCCATAAGGCAGGTATGAAACACCCTTTCTGTAGTATCTGGAAGTGGACATGTCGTGCGCTCTCAGGCCTACTGTGAAGAGGGAAATATCATCCCTTAAAATCTAGACAGAAGCATCCTCAGAAACTTATTTGGGATTCGTTTCCTCAACTAACAGAGTTGATCCTTTCTTTTGATATAGCAGTTTGGAAACACTTTTTTGTAGAATCTTCAAGAGGATATTTGGATAACTGTGAAGATTTCGTTGGAAACGGTAATATCTTAATATAAAATCTACACAGAAGCATTCTCAGAAACTTCTTTGTGATGTGTGTAATCAACTAACAGAGTTCAACATTTCTTTTGCTACAGCAGTTTGGAAACACTCTTTTTGTAGAATCTGCAAGTGGATATTTGAATAACTGTGAAGATTTCGTTGGAAACGGGAATATCTTCATATAAAATCTAGACAGAAGCACTGTCAGAAACTACTTTGTGATATCTGCATTCAAGTCACAGAGCTGAACATTCCCTTTCATAAAGCAGGTTTGAAACACTCTTTCTGCAGTATCTGGAAGTGGACCTTTCGAGCGCTTTCAGGCCTAAGGTGAAAAAGGAAATATCTTCCCATTAAAATGAGTCAGAGGCTTTCTCAGAAACTTATTTGGGATGTGTGTCCTCAACTAACAGAGTTGAACCGTTCTTTTGATACACCAGTTTGGAAACACTCTTTTTGTAGAATCTGGAAGTGGATATTTGGATACCTTCGAAGATTTCATTGGAAACGGGAATATCTTCATATAAAATCTAGACAGAATCATTCTCAGAGACTCCTTTCTGATGAGTGTCCTCAACTAACAGAGTTGAACCTTTCTTTTGATAGAGCAGTATGGAAACACTCTTTTTGTACAATCTGGATGTGGATATTTGGATAGCTATAACGGTTTCGTTGGAAACTGGAATAACTTCATCTAAAATCTAGACAGAATCTCTGTCAGAAACTACTTTGCGATATCTGCATTCAAGTCACAGAGGTGAACCTTCCCTTTCATAGGGCAGGTTTGAAACACTCTTTCTGTAGTATCTGGAAGTGGACATTTTGAGCGCTTTCAGGCCTATGATGAAAAAGGTAGTATCTTCCCAGAAAAACGAGACAGAAGTATTCTAAGAAACTTATTTGGGATGTGGGTCCTCAACTAAGAGTGTTGAACTTTTCTTTTGAAACAAAAGTTTGGAAACACTCTCTTTTAGAATCTGGAAGTGGATATTTGAATAAATGTGAAGATTTCGTTGGAAACGGGAATATCATCATATAAAATCTAGACAGAATCATTCTCAGAAACTTCTTTGTGATGTGTGTCCTCAACTAACAGAGTTCAAACTTTCTTTTGATACAGCAATTTGGAAACACTCTTTTTGTAGAATCTGTTAGTGGATATTGGGATAGCTCTAACGATTTCGTTGGAAACGGGAATATATTCATTTAAAATCTAGACAGAAGCTTTCTCAGAACCTTCTTTGTGAAGTGTGTCCTGAACTAAGTGTGTTCAACCTTTCTTTTGATAGAGCAGTCTGGAAACACACTTTTTGTGGAATCTGCAGGGGGATATTTGGATAACTGGGAAGATTTCATTGGAAACGGGAAAATCTTCATGTAAACTCTAGACAGAAGCATTCTCAGAAACTTCTTTCCCATGTGTGTCCTTAACTGACAGAGTTCAACCGTTCTTTTGATGGAGCAGTTTGGAAGCACTGTTTTTGTGGAATCTGTAGGAGGATATTTGGATAGGTCTAAAGATTTCGTTGCAAACGGGATTATCTTCATTTAAAATCTAGACAGAAGCATTCTCAGAAACTTCCTTGTGATGTGTGTCCTCAACTAACAGAGTACAACCGTAATTTTGATAGAGCAGTTTGGAAACACACTTTTTGTAGAATCTGTAGGTGGATATTTGGATACCTCTAATGATTTCTTTGGAAACGGGAATATATTCATATAAAATCTAGACAGAAGCATTCTCAGAAACTTCTTTGTGTTGTGTGTCCTCAACTAACAGAGTTCAAGATTTCTTTTGATACAGCTATTTGGAAACACTCTTTTTGTAGAATCTGTAAGTGGATATTCGCAAAGCTCTAACGATTTCGTTGGAAACGGGAATATCTTCATTTAAAATCTAGACAGAAGCATTCTCAGAAACTTCTTTGTGAAATGTGTCCTTAACTAACAGACTTCAACCTTTCTTTAGATACAGCAGTTCGGATACACACTTTATGTAGAATCTGCAAGTGGATATTTGGATAACGGAGAAGATTTCGTTGGAAAAGGGAATATCTTCATATAAACTCTAGACAGAAGCATTCTGAGAAACTTCTTTCTCATGTGTGTCCTCAACTGACAGAGTTCAAACATTCTTTTGACAGAGCAGTTTGGAAACACACTTTTTGTAGATTGTGTAAGAGGACATTTGGATAGCTCTAAAGATTTATTTGCAAACGGGAATATGTTCATGTAAAATCTAGACAGAATCATTCTCAGAAACTTCTTTGTGATGTGTGTCCTCAACTAAAAGAGTACAACCATTCTTTTGATAGAGCAGTTTGGAAACACACTTTTGGTAGAACCTGTAAGTGGATGTATGGATAGCTCTAACTATTTTGTTGGAAACAGGAATATCTTCATCTAAAATCCAGACAGAAGCTCTGTCAGAAACTACTTTGTGATATCTGCATTCAAGTCACAGAGGTGAACCTTCCCTTTCATAGGGCAGGTTTGAAACACTCTTTCTGTAGTATCTGGAAGTGGACATTTCGAGCGCTTTCAGGCCTATGGTGAAAAAGGAAGTATCTTCCCAAAACAACGAGACAGAAGTATTCTCAGAAAGTTATTTCTGATGTGAGTCCTCAACTAAGAGAGTTGAACTTTTCTTTTGATACAGCAGTTTGGAAACACTCGTTTTTAGAATCTGCAAGTGGATATTTGAATAACTGAATATTTCGTTGGAAACGGGAATATCCTCACATAAAATCTAGTCAGAAGCATTCTCAGAAACTTCTTTGTGATGTGTGTCCTCAACTAAAAGAGTTGAACCTTTCTTTGGATAGAGCAGTTTGGAAACACTCTTTTTGTAGAATCTGTAAGTGGATATTTGGATAACTGTGATGATTTCATTGGAAACGGGAATATCTTCATCTAAAATCTAGACAGAAGCACTGTCAGAAACTACCTTGCAATATCTGCATTCAAGTCACAGAGGTGAACATTCCCTTCCATGAGGCAGGCTTGAAACGCTCTTTCTGTAGTACCTGGAAGTGGACATTTCGTGCGCTCTCAGGCCTACTGTGAAGAGGGAGATATCATCCCTTAAAATCTAGACAGAACCATCCTCAAAAACTTATTTGGGATTCGTTTCCTCAACTAACAGAGTTGATCCTTTCTTTTGATGTAGCAGTTTGGAAACACTCTTTTTGTAGAATCTGCAAGTGGATATTTGGATAACTGTGAAGATTTCATTGGAAACGGGAATATCTTCATATAATATCTAGACAGAAGCATTCTCAGAAACTTCTTTGTCATGAGTGTCCTCAACTAACAGAGTTGAAGCTTTCTTTTCACAGAGTAGTTTGGAAACACTCTGTTTGTAGAATCTGTAAGTGGATATCCAGATAGTTCTAACGATATCATTGGAAACGGGAATATCTTCGTCTGAAATCTAGACAGAAGCACTGTCAGAAACTACTTTGTGACATCTGCATTCAAGTCACAGAGCTGAACATTCCCTTTCATAGAGCAGGTTAGAAACCCTCTTTCTGTAGTATCTGGAAGTGGACATTTCGAGCGCTTTCCGACCTACGGTGAAAAAGAAAGTATCTTCCCATAAAAACGAGACAGAGGCTTTCTCAGAAACTTCTTTGTGATGTGTGTCCTCAACTAACAGAGTTCAACATTTCTTTTGTTACAGCAGTATGGAAACACGCTTTTTGTAGAATCTGCAAGTGGATATTTGGATAACCGTGAAGATTTCGTTGGAAACGGGAATATCTTCATATAAAATCTAGACAGAAGCATTCTCAGAAACTTCTTTGTGATGAGTGTCCTCAACTAACAGAGTTGAACCTTTCTTTTGCTACAGCAGTTTGGAAACACTCTTTTTGTAGAATCTGTATGTGGATACCAACATAATTCTAACGATTTCGTTTTAAACGGGAATATCTTCATGTATAATCTAGACAGAAGCGCTGTCAGAGACTACTTTGTGATATCTGCATTCAAGTCTCAGAGCTGAACATTCCGTTTCAAAGAGCAGGTTTGAAGCACTCTTTCTGCAGTATCTGGAAGTGGACATTTCGAGCGCTTTCAGGCCTACGGGGAAAAAGGAAGTATCTTCCCGTAAAAACGAGACAGGGGCTTTCTCAGAAACTTATTTGGGATGTGTGTCCTCAACTAAGAGATTTGAACCTTTCTTTTGATACAGGAGTTTGGCAACACTCTTTTTGTAGAATCTGCAAGTAGATATTTGGAAAGCTGTGAAGATTTCATAGTAAACAGGTATATCTTCATATAAAATCTAGACAGAATCATTCTCAGAAACATCTTTGTGATGAGTGTCCTCAACTAACAGAGTTGAACCTTTCTTTTTATAGAGCAGTTTGGAAACACTCTTTGTAGAATCTGTATGTGGATATCAAGATAGTTCTAAGGATTTCGTTGGAAACGGGAACATCTTCATCTAAAATCTAGACAGAAGCACTGTCAGAAACTACCTTGTGATATCTGCAATCAAGTCTCAGAGCTGAACATTCCGTTTCATAGAGCAGGTTTGAAACACTCTTTCTGCAGTATGTGGAAGTGGACATTTCGAGCGCTTTCAGGCCTGCGGTGAAAAAGGAAATATCTTCCCATAAAAACGACACAGAGGCTTTCTCAGAAATTTATTTGGGATATGTGTCCTCAACTAAGAGAGGTGAACCTTTCTTTTGATACAGCAGTTTGGAAACACTCTTTTTGTAGAATCTGCAAGTGGATATTTGGAAAGCTGTGAAGATTTCGTAGGAAACGGGAATATCTTCATGTAAAATCTAGACAGAAGCATTCTCAGAAACTTCTTTGTGATGTGTGTCCTCAACTAACAGAGTTCAAACTTTCTTTTGATACAGCAATTTGGAAACACACTTTTTGTAGAATCTGTTAGTGGATATTGGTATAGCTCTGAGGAATCCGTTGGAAACGGGAATATCTTCATTTAAAATCTAGACAGAAGCATTCTCAGAAACTTATTTGGGATGTGTGTCCTCAACTAACAGAGTTAAACCTTTCTTTTGATAGAGCAGTTTGGAAACACTCTTTTTGTAGAATCTGGAAGTCGATGTTTGGGTAACAGTGAAGATTTCGTTGGAAACGGGAATATCTTCCTATAAAATCTAGACAGAAGCATTCTCAGAAACTTCTTTGTGATGAGTGTCCTCAACTAACGGAGTTGAAACATTCTATTAATAGAGCACTTTGGAAACACTCTTTTTGTAGAATCTGCAAGTGGATAGTTGGATAACTGTGAAGATTTCGTTGGAAACGGGAATATCTTTATATAAAATCTAGACAGAAGCATTTTCAGTAACTTCTTTGTGATGAGTGTCCTCAACTAACACAGTTGAACCTTTCTTTTGATAGAGCAGTTTGGAAACACTCTTTTTGTGGAATGTGTAGGTGGATATCTAGATAGTGCTAACGATTTCGTTGGAAACGGGAATATCTTCATCTAAAATCTAGACAGAAGCACTGTCAGAAACCATTTTGCGATATCTGCATTCAAGTCACAGAGCTGAACATTTCCTTTCATACAGTAGGTTTGAAACAGTCTTTCTGTAGTATCTGGAAGTGGACATTTCGAGCGATTTCAGACCGAAGGTGAAAAAGGAAATATCATCCTATAAAATCTAGACATAAGCATTCTCAGAAACTTATTTGGGATGTGTTTCCTCAACTAACAGAGTGGATCCTTTCTTTTGTTACAGCAGTTTGGAAACACTCTTTCTGTAGAATCTGCAAGTGGATATTTGGATAACTGTGAAGATTTCGTTGGAAACGGGAAAATATTCATATAAAACCTAGACAGAAGCATTCTCAGAAACTTCTTTGTGATGTGTGTCCTCAACTAACAGAGTTCAACATTTCTATCACTACAGCAGTTTGGAAACACTTTTTTTTGTAGAATCTTCAAGTGGATATTTCGACAACTGTGAAGATTTCATTGGAAACGGGAATATCTTCATAAAATATCTAGACAGAAGCATTCTCAGAAACTTCTTTGGGATGTGTGTCCTCAACTAAGACAGATGAACCTTTCTTTTGATACAGCAGTTTGGAAACACACTTTTTGTAGAATCTGCAAGTGGATATATGGAAAGCTGTGAAGATTTCGTAGGAAACGGGAATATCTTCATGTAAAATCTAGACAGAAGCATTCTCAGAAACTTCTTAGTGATGTGTGTCCTCAACTAACAGAGTTCAACCTTTCTTTGGATAAAGCTATTTGGAAACACTGTTTTTGCAGAATCTGTAAGTGGATATTGGGATAGTTCTGAGGATTTCGTTGGAAACGGGAATATCTTCATTTAAAATCTAGACAGAAGCATTCTCAGAAACGTCTTTGTGATGTGTGTCCTCAACTAACAGAGTTGAACCTTTCTTTGGATAGAGCAGATGGAGACACTCTTTTTGAAGAATCTGTAAGTGAATATGTGGATAACTGTGATGATTTCGTTGGAAATGGGCATATCTTCATCTAAAATCTAGACTGAAGCGCTGTCAGAAACTACTTTGCGATATCTGCATTCAAGTCAGAGCTGAATATTCCCATTCATAGAGGACGTTTGAAACAGTCTTTCTGTAGTATCTGGAATTGGACATTTCGAGCGATTTCAGGCCTACGGTGAAAAAGGAAATATCATCCCATAAAATCTAGACAGAAGCATTCTCAGAAACTTATTTGGGATGTGTTTCCTCAACTAACAGAGTTGATCCTTTCTTTTGATACAGCAGTATGGAAACACTCTTTTTGTAGAATCTTCAAGTGGATATTTCGACAACTGTGAAGATTTCGTTGGAAACGGGAATATCTTCATATAAAATCTAGACAGAAGCATTCTCAGAAACTTCTTTGGGATGTGTGTCCTCAACTAAGACAGATGAATTTTTCTTTTGATACAGCAGTTTGGAAACACACTTTTTGTAGAATCTGCAAGTGGATATATGGAAAGCTGTGAAGATTTCGTAGGAAACGGGAATATCTTCATGTAAAATCTAGACAGAAGCATTCTCAGAAACTTCTTAGTGATGTGTGTCCTCAACTAACAGAGTTCAACCTTTCTTTGGATAAAGCTATTTGGAAACACTGTTTTTGCAGAATCTGTAAGTGGATATTGGGATAGTTCTGAGGATTTCGTTGGAAACGGGAATATCTTCATTTAAAATCTAGACAGAAGCATTCTCAGAAACGTCTTAGTGATGTGTGTCCTCAACTAACAGAGTTGAACCTTTCTTTGGATAGAGCAGATGGAGACACTCTTTTTGAAGAATCTGTAAGTGAATATGTGGATAACTGTGATGATTTCGTTGGAAATGGGCATATCTTCATCTAAAATCTAGACTGAAGCGCTGTCAGAAACTACTTTGCGATATCTGCATTCAAGTCAGAGCTGAATATTCCCATTCATAGAGGACGTTTGAAACAGTCTTTCTGTAGTATCTGGAATTGGACATTTCGAGCGATTTCAGGCCTACAGTGAAAAAGGAAATAACATCCCATAAAATCTAGACAGAAGCATTCTCAGAAACTTATTTGGGATGTGTTTCCTCAACTAACAGAGTTGATCCTTTCTTTTGATACAGCAGTATGGAAACACTCTTTTTGTAGAATCTTCAAGTGGATATTTGGATAACTGTGAAGATTTCATTGGAAACGGGAATATATTCATATAAAATCTAGACAGAAGCATTCTCAGAAACTTCTGTGTGATGTGTGTCCTCTACTTGTAGAGTTCAACATTTCTTTTGCTACAGCAGTTTGCAAACACTCTTTGTGTAGAATCTTCAAGTGGATATTTGGATAACTGTGAAGATTTCGTTGGAAACGGGAATATATTCTTATGAAATCTAGACAGAAGCATTCTCAGAAACATGTTTCTGATGTGAGTCCTCAACTAACAGAGTTCAACATTTCTTTTGCTACAGCAGTTTGGAAACACACTGTTTGTAGAATCTTCATGTGGATATTTGGATAACAGTGAAGATTTCGTTGGAAACGGGAATATCTTCATATAAAATCTAGACACAAGCATTCTCAGAAACTTCTTTGTGATGAGTGTCCTCAAGTAACAGTGTTGAACCCTTCTTTTGATAGAGCAGTTTGGAAACACTCCTTTTGTAGAATCTGCAAGTCGATGTTTGGATAACTGTGAAAATTTCGTTGGAAACGGGATATCTTCATATAAAATGTCGACAGAAGCATTCTTAGAAACGTCTTTCTGATGAGTGTCCTCAACTAACAGAATTGAACCATTCTATTAGTAGAGCACTTTGGAAACACTCTTTTTGTATAATCTTCAAGTGGATATATGGATAACTGTGAAGATTTCATTGGAAAAGGGAATATCTTCATATAAAATCTAGAGAGAAGCATTCTCAGAATCTTTTTTGTGATGACTGTCCTCAACTAACACAGTTGAACCTTTCCTTTGATAGAGCAGTTTGGAAACACTCTTTTTGTGGAATCTGTAAGTGGATATCTAGATAGTCCTAATAATTTCGTTGGAAACGGGAATATCCTCATCTGAAATCTTGACAGAAGCACTCTCAGAACCTACTTTGTGATATCTGCATTCAAGTCACAGAGCTGAACATTCCCTTTCATAGAGCAGGTTTGAAAACTCTTTCTGTAGTATCTGGAAGTGGACATTTCGAGCGCTTTCGGGCCTATGGTGAAAAACGAAATATCTTCCCATAAAATCTAGACAGAAGCATTCTCCGAAACTTATATGGGATGTGTGTCCTCAACTCACGGAGTTGAACATTTATTTTGATAGAGCAGTTTGGAAACACTCTTTGTGTAGAATCTGCAAATCGATGTTTGGATAGCTGTGAAGATTTCGTTGGAAACGGGAATATCTTCATATAAAATCTCGACAGAAGCATTCTCAGAAACGTCTTTGTGATGAGTGTCCTCAACTAGCAGAGTTGAAACATTCTATTAATAGAGCACTTTGGAAACACTCTTTTTGTAGAATCTGCAAGTGGATATTTGGATAACTGTGAAGATTTCTTTGGAAAAGGTAATATCTTCATATAAAATCTAGACAGAAGCATCCTCAGCAACTTCTTTGGATTGAGTGTCCTCAAGAAACAGAGTTCAACATTTCTTTCGCCACAGCAGTTTGGAAACACTCTTTTTGTAGAATCTTCAAGTGGATATTTCGACAACTGTGAAGATTTCGTTGGAAACGGGAATATCTTCATGTCAAATCTAGACAGAAGCATTCTCAGAATCTTCTTTGTCATGAGAGTCCTCAAATAACAGAGTTGAACGTTTCCTTTGACAGAGCACCTTGGAAACACTCTTCTTGTAGAATCTGTAAGAGGATATCTAGATAGTTCTAACGATATCGTTGGAAACGGGAATAACTTCATATAAAATCTAGACAGAAACACTCTCAGAACCTACTTTGTGATATCTGCATTCAAGTCACAGAGCTGAACATTCCCTTTGATACAGTAGGTTTGAAACACTCTTTCTGTAGTATCTGGAAGTCAACATTTCGAGCGCTTTCGGGCCTATGGTGAAAAACGAAATATCTTCCCATAAAATCTAGACCGAAGCATTCTCAGAAACTTATTTGGGATGTGTGTCCTCAACTCACAGAGTTGAACATTTCTTTTGATAGAGCAGTTTGGAAACACTCTTTTTGTAGAATCTGTAGGTGGATAACAAGATAGTTCTAACGATTTCATTGGAAACGGGAATATCTTCATCTAAAATCTAGACAGAAGCACTGTCAGAAACTACTTTGTGATATCTGCATTCAAGTCTCAGAGCTGAACATTCCGTTTCATAGAGCAGGTTGAAACACTCTTTCTGCAGTATCTGGAAGGGGACATTTCGAGCGCTATGAGGCCTACGGGGAAAAAGAAAGCATCTTCCCATAAAAACGAGAGAGAGGCTTTCTCAGAAACTTCTTTGGGATGTGTGTCCTCAACTAAGACAGTTGAACCTTTCTTTTGATACAGCAGTTTGGAAACACACTTTTTGTGGAATCTGCTAGTGGATATATGGAAAGCTGTGAAGATTTCGTAGGAAACGGGAATATCTTCATGTAAAATCTAGACAGAAGCATTCTCAGAAACTTCTTAGTGATGTGTGTCCTCAACTAACGGAGTTCAACCTTTCTTTGGATACAGCTGTTTGGAAACACTCTTTTTGTAGAATCTGTAAGTGGATATTGTGATAGCTCTGAGGATTTCGTTGGAAACGGGAATATCTTCATTTAAAATCTAGACAGAAGCATTCTCAGAAACGTCTTTGTGATGTGTGTCCTCTACTAACAGATTTGAACCTTTCTTTGGATAGAGCAGTTCGGAAACACTCTTTTTGTAGAATCTGTAAGTGAATATTTGGATAACTGTGATGATTTCGTTGGAAACGCGAATATCTTCATCTAAAATCTAGACTGAAGCGCTGTCAGAAACTACTTTGCGATATATGCATTCAAGTCAGAGCTGAATATTCCCATTCATAGAGTAGGTTTGAAACAGTTTTCTGTAGTATCTGGAATTGGACATTTCGAGCGATTTCAGCCCTACGGTGAAAAAGGAAATATCATACCTTAAAACATAGACAGAAGCATTCTCAGAAACTTATTTGGGATGTGTTTCCTCAACTAACAGAGTTGATCCATTCTTTGATACAGCAGTGTGGAAACACTCTTTTTGTAGAATCTGCAAGTGGATATTTGGATAACTGTGGAGATTTCGTTGGAAACGGTAATATCTTCATAAAAAATCTAGACAGGGGCATTGTCAGAAACTTCTTTGTGATGAGTGTCCTCAAGTAACAGAGTTGAACTTTCTATTCACAGAGGACTTCGGAAACACTCTTTTTGTAGAATCTGTAAGCCGATATCTTGATAGTTCTAAAGATATCGTTGGAAACGGGAATATATCTTCATCTGAAATCTAGACAGAAAAACTCTCAGAACCCACTTTGTGATATCTGCATTCAAGTCACAGAGCTGAACATTCCCTTTCATAGAGCAGGTTGGAAACCCTCTTTCTGTACTGTCTGGAAGTGGACATTTCGAGCGCTTTAGGGCCTATGGTGAAAAACGGAATATCTTCCCATAAAATCTAGACAGAAGCATTCTCAGAAACATATTTGGGATGTGTTTCCTCAACTGACAGAGTAGAACCTTTCTTTTGATAAAGCAGTTTGGAAACACTCTTTTTGTAGAATCTGCAAATCGATGTTTGGATAGCTGTGAAGATTTCGTTGGAAACGGGAATATCTTCATATAAAATCTCGACAGAAGCATTCTCAGAAACGTCTTTGTGATGAGTGTCCTCAACTAACAGAGTTGAAACATTCTATTAATAGAGCACTTTGGAAACACTCTTTTTGTAGAATCTGCAAGTGGATATTTGGATAACTGTGAAGATTTCGTTTCAAACGGGAATATCTTCATATAAAATCTAGACAGAAGCATTCTCAGAAACTTCTTTGTGATGAGTGTCCTCAACCAACACAGTTGAACCTTTCTTTTGATAGAGCAGTTTGGAAACACTCTTTTTGTGGAATCTGTAAGTGTATATCTAGATAGCCCAAAGAATTTAGTTGGAAAAGGGAATATCTTCATCTAAAATCTAGACAGAATCACTGTCAGAATCTACTTTGTGATATCTGCATTCAAGTCACAGAGCTGAACATTTCCTTTCATAGAGTAGGTTTGAAACAGTCTTTCTGTAGTATCTGGAAGGGGACGTTTCGAGGGTTTTCTGGCCTATGGAGAAAAAGGGAATATCACCCATAAAATCTAGACAGAAGCATTCTCAGAATCTTATTTGTGATGTGTTTCCTCAACTAACAGAGTTGCTCCTTTCTTTTGATATAGCAGTTTGGAAACACTCTTTTTGTAGAAACAGCAAGTGGATATTTGGATAACTGTGAAGATTTCATTGGAAACGGGAATATCTTCATATAAAATCTAGACAGAAGCACTCTCAGAAACTTCTTTGTGATATCTGCATTCAAGTCACAGAGCTGAACATTCCCTTTCATAGAGCAGGTTTGAAACACCCTTTCTGTAGTATCTGGAAGTGGACATTTGGAGCGCTTTCGGGCCTACGGTGAAAAACGAAATATCTTCCCATAAAATCTAGACAGAAGCAATCTGAGAAACTTATTTGGGATGTGTGTCCTCAACTAACAGAGTTGCACCTTTCTTTTGGTAGAGTAGTTTGGAAACACTCTTCTTGTAGAATCTGCAAGTGGATATTTGGATAACTGTGAAGATTTCGTTGGAAAAGGTAATATCTTCCCATAAAATCTAGACAGAAGCATTCTCAGAGACTTCTTTGTGATGTGTGTCCTCAAATAACAGAGTTCAACATTTCTATCGTTACAGCAGTTTGGAAACACTCTTTTTGTAGAATCTTCAAGTGGATATTTCGATAATAGTGAAGATTTTGTTGGAATCGGGAATATCTTCATATAAAATATGGACAGAAGCATTCTCAGAAACTTCTTTGGGATGAGTGTCCTCAAGTTACAGAGTTGAACCTTTCTTTTGACAGAGCACTTTGGAAACACTGTTTTTGTAGAATCTGTAAGCCGAAATCTAGATAGTTCTAACGTTACCGTTTTAAACGGGAATATCTTCATCTGAAATCAAGACGGAAGCACTCTCAGAACCTACTTTGTTATATCTGTATTCAAGTGACAGAGCTGAACATTCCCTTTGATAGAGGAGGTTTGAAACACTCTTTCTGTAGTATCTGGAAGTGGGTATTTGGAGCGCTTTCTGGCCTATGGTGAAAAGCGAAATATCTTCCCACAAAATCTTGACAGAAGCATTCTCAGAAACTTATTTGGGATGTGTGTCCTCAACTAACAGAGATGAACCTTTCTTTTGATAAAGCAGTTTGGAAACACTCTTTTTGTAGAATCTGCAAATCGATGTTTGGATAACTGTATAGATTTCATTGGATACGGGAATATCTTCTTATAAAATCTCGACAGAAGCATTCTCAGAAACGTCTTTGTGATGAGAGTCCTCAACTGACAGCGTTGAACCATTCTATTAATAGAGATCTTTGGAAACACTCTTTTTGTAGAATCTGCAAGTGGATATTTGGATAACTGTGAAGATTTTGTTGGAAACGGGAATATCTTCATATGAAATCTACACAGAAGCACTCTCAGAAACTTCTTTGTGACGTCCGCATTCAAGTCACAGACCTGAACATTCCCTTTCATAGAGCAGGTTTGAAACACTCTTTCTGTAGTATCTGGAAGTGGACACTTGGAGCGCTTTCGGGCCAATGGTGAAAAACGAAATATCTTCCCATAAAATCTAGACAGAAGCAATCTCGGAAACTTATTTGGAATGTGTGTCCTCAACTAACAGGGTTGCACCTTTCTTTTGATAGAGCACTTTGGAAACACACTTTCTGTAGAATCTGCAAATCGATGTTTGGATAACTGTGAAGATTTCGTTGGAAACGGGAATATCTTCATGTAAAATCTCGACAGAAGCATTCTCAGAAACTTCTTTGTGATGAGTGTACTCAATTAACAGAGTTGAAACATTCTATTAATAGAGCACTTTGGAAACACTCTTTTTGTGGAATCTGCAAGTGGATATTTGGATAACTGTGAAGATTTCGTTGGAAAAGGTAATATCTTCATATAAAATCTAGACAGAAGCATTCTCGTAAACTTCTTTGGATTGTGTGTCCTCAACTAACAGAGTTCAACATCTCTTTCGCTACAGTAGTTTGGAAACACTCTTTTTGTAGAATTTTCAAGTGGATATTTCGACAAATGTGAAGATTTCATTGGAAACGGGAATATCTTCATATAAAATCTCGACATAAGCATTCTCAGAAAAGTCTTTGTGATGAGTGTCCTCTACTAACAGAGTTGAACCATTCTATTAATATAGCACTTTGGAAACACTCTTTTTGTAGAATCTGCAAGTGGATAGTTGGATAACTGTGAAGATTTCGTTGGAAACGGGAATACCTTCATATAAAATCTAGACAGAAGCATTTTCAGAAACTTCTTTGTGATGAGTGTCCTCAACTAACACAATTGAACCTTTCTTTTGAAAGAGCAGTTTGGAAACACTCTTTTTGTGGAATCTGTAAGTGGATATCTGAATAGTCGTAACAATTTCGTCGGAAAAGGGAATATCTTCATCTAAAATCTAGACAGAAGCATTCTCAGAAACGTCTTTGTGATGTGTGTCCTCAACTAACAGATTTGAAACTTTCTTTGGATAGAGCAGTTTGGAAACACTCTTTTTGTAGAATCTGTAAGTGAATATTTGGATAACTGTGATGATTTCATTGGAAACGGGAATATCTTCATCTAAAATCTAGACTGAAGCGCTGTCAGAAACTACTTTGCCATATCTGCATTCAAGTCAGAGCTGAATATTCCCATTCATAGAGGAGGTTTGAAACAGTCTTTCTGTAGTATCTGGAATTCGACATTTCGAGCGATTTCAGGCGTACGGTGAAAAAGGAAATATCATACCATAAAATCTAGACAGAAGCATTCTCAGAAACTTATTTGGGATGTGTTTCCTCAACTAACAGAGTTGATCCTTTCTTTTGATACAGCATTTTGGAAACACTCTTTTTGTAGGATCTGCAAGAGAAAATTTGGATAACTGTGAAGATTTCGTTGGAAACGGGAATATATTCATATAAAATCTAGACAGAAGCATTGTCAGAAACTTCTTTGTGATGTGTGTCCTCAACTTGTAGAGTTCAACATTTCTTTTGCTACAGCAGTTGGAAACCCTCTTTTTGTAGAATCTTCATGTGGATATTTGTATAACTGTGAAGATTTCGTTGGAAACGGGAATATCTTCATAAAAAATCTAGACAGAAGCATTCTCAGAAACTTCTTTGTGATGAGTGTCCTCTAGTAACAGAGCTGAACCTTTCTTTTGATAGAGCAGTTTGGAAAAACACTTTTTGTAGAATCTGCAAGTCGATGTTTGGATAACTGTGAAGATTTCGTTGGAAATGGAATATCTTCATATAAAATGTCGACAGAAGCATTCTCAGAAACGTCTTTGTGTTGAGTGTCCTCAATTAACAGAGTTGAACCATTCTATTAGCAGAGCACTTGGGAAACACACCTTTTTTAGAATCTTCAAGTGCATATTTGGATAACTGTGAAGATTTCATTGGAAACCGGAATATCTTCATATAAAATCTAGACAGAAGCATTCTCAGAAACTTTTTTGTGATGACTGTCCTCAACTAACACAGTTGAAGCTTTCCTTTGATAGAGCAGTTTGGAAACACTCTTTTTGTGGAATTTGTAAGTGGACGTCTAGATAGTCCTAACGATTTCGTTGGAAACGGGAATATGTTCATCTGAAATCTAGACAGTAGCACTCTCAGAACCTACTTTGTGATATCTGCATTCAAGTCACAGAGCTGAACATTCCCGTTCATAGAGCAGGTTTGAAACACACTTTTTGTAGTATCTGGAAGTGGACATTTCGAGAGCTTTCGGGCCTAAGGTGAAAAAGGAAATATCATCCCATAAAATCTAGACTGAAGCATTCTCAGAAACTTATTTGGGATGAGTGTCCTCAACTAACAGAGTTGACCCTTTCTTGGATAGAGCAGTTTGGAAACACTCTTGTTGTAGAATCTGCAAGTCGATGTTTGGATTACTTTGAAGATTTCGTTCGAAACGAGAATATCTTCATATAAAATCTAGAGAGAAGCATTCTCAGGAACTTCTTTGTGATGTGTGTTCTCAACTAACAGAGTTCAACCTTTCTTTTGATAGAGCAGTTTGGAAACACTCTCTTTGTAGAATCTGCAAGCGGATATTTGGATAACTGTGAAGATTTCGTAGTAAACGGGAATATCTTCATATAAAATCTAGACAGAACCGTTCTCAGAAACTTCTTTGTGATGTGTGTCCTCAACTAACACAGTTCTACATTTCTTTTGATGGAGCACTTTGGAAACACAGGTTTTGTAGAATCTGTATGTGGATATTTGGATAGCTCTCATGATTTCATTGGAAACTGGTATATCTTCATTTAAAATCTAGACAGAAGCATTCTCAGAAACTTTTTGGTGATGTGTGTCCTCAACTAACAGAGTTCAACCTTCCTTTCGATACAGCAGTTTGGAAATACACTTTTGTAGAATCTGCAAGTGGATATTTGGATAACTGTGAAGATTTCATTGTAAACGGGAATATCTACATCTAAAATCTAGACAGAAGCACTCTCATAAACTACTTTCTGATATCTGCATTCAAGCCACAGAGGTGAACCTTCCCTTCCATAGGGCAGGTTTGAAACACTCTTTCTGTAGTATCTGGATGTGGACATTTCGAGCGCTTTCAGGCCTTTGGTGAAAAAAGAAGAATCTTCACAAAAAAACGAGACAGAAGCATTCTCAGAATCTTATTTGTGATGTGTGTCCTCAACTAAGAGAATTGAACCTTTCTTTTGATACAGCAGTTTGGAAACACTCTTTTTGTATAATCTGCAAGTGGATATTAGAATAACTGTGAAGATTTCATTGGAAACAAGAATATCTTCATATAAAATCTAGACAGAAGCAATCTCAGAAACTTCTTTGTGATGTGTGTCCTCAACTAACAGAGTTGAAACTTTCTTTTGATAGAGCAGTTTGGAAATACTCTTTTTGAAGAATCTGTAAGTGAATATTTGGATAACTGTCATGAATTCGTTGGAGACGGAAATATCTTCATCTAAAATCTAGACAGAAGCACTGTCAGAAACTACTTTGCAATTTCTGCATTCAAGTCACAGAGGTGAACCTTCCTTTTCATAGGGCAGTTTAGAAACACTCTTTCTGTAGTATCTGGAAGTGGACATTTCGAGCGCTTTCAGGCCTATGGTGAAAAAGGAAATATCATCCCATAAAATCTAGAGAGAAGCATACTCAAACTTATTTGGGATGTGTTTACTCAACTAGCAGAGTTGATCCTTTCTTTTGATATAGCAGTTTGGAAACAGTGTTTTTGTAGAATCTGCCAGTGGATATTTGGATAACTGTGAAGATTTCATTGGGAACGGGAATAGATTCATATAAAATCTAGGCAGAAGCATTCTCAGAAACTTTTTTGTGATGTGTGCCCTCAACTAACAGAGTTCTACCATTCTTTTGATAGAGCAGTTTGGAAACACACTTTTTGCTGAATCTGTAAGTGGATATTTGGATAGCTGAAACCATTTCATTGGAAACGGGAATATCTTCATCTAAAATCTAGACAGAAGCACTCTCAGAAACTACTTTGTGATATCTGCATTCAAGTCACAGAGCTGAACATTCCCTTTCATGGAGCAGGTTTGAAACACTCTTTCTGTAGTATCTGGAAGTGGACATTTCGAGGGCTTTCGGGCCTGTGGTGAAAAACGAAATACCTTCCAATAAAATCTAGACAGAAGCATTCTCAGAAACTTATTTGGGATGTGTGTCCTCAACTAACAGAGTTGAAACTTTCTTTTGATACAGCAGTTTGGAAACACACTTTTTGTAGAATCTGCAAGTCTATATTTTGATCACCGTGAAGATTTCATAGGAAACGGGAATATCTTCATAAAAAATCTAGACAGAAGCATTCTCAGAAACTTGTTTGTGATGAGTGTCCTCAACTAACAGAGTTGAACCTTTCTATTAATAGAACAGTTTTGGAAACACTCTTTTTGTAGAATCTGTAAGTGGAAATCTGGATAGTTCTAACGATTTCGTTGGAAACGGGAATTTCTTCATCTAAAATCTAGACAGAAGCCCTGTCAGAAACCACTTTGTGATATCTGCATTCAAGTCACAGAGCTGAACATTCCCTTTCATAGAGCAGGTTTGAAACACTCTGCAGTATCTGGAAGTGGAC
The DNA here is from genome assembly GCF_029281585.2 of Gorilla gorilla gorilla. NCBI lineage: Eukaryota > Metazoa > Chordata > Mammalia > Primates > Hominidae > Gorilla > Gorilla gorilla. The sequence continues at coordinate 21,320,880 of NC_073237.2, forward strand.
ATTTCGAGCGCTTTCAGGCCAACGGTGGAAAAGAAAATATCTTCCCATAAAAACAAGTCAGAGGCTTTCTCAGAAGCTTATTTGGGATGTGTGTCCTCAACTAACAGAGTTGAATGCTTGCTTTTGATACAACAGTTTGGAAACCCTCTTTTTGTAGAATCTGCAAGTGGATATTTGGAAAGCTGTGAAGATTTCTTTGGAAATGGGAATATCTTCAAGAAAAATCTAAACAGAAGCATTCTCAGAAACTTCTTAGTGATGTGTGTCCTCAACTAACAGAGTTCAACCTTTCTTTTGATACAGCAATTTGGAAACACTCTTTTTGTAGAATCTGTAAGTGGATATTGGGATAGCTCTAACGATTTCGTGGGAAACGGGAATATCTACATTTAAAATCAAGACAGAAGCATTCTCAGAAACTTCTTTGTGAAGTGTGTCCTCAACTAACAGAGTTCAACCTTTCTTTTGATACAGCAGTCTGGAAGCACACTTTTTGTAGAATCTGCAAGTGGATATTTGGATAATTGTGAAGATTTCGTTGGAAACGGGAATATCTTCATATAAACTCTGGACAGAAGCATTCTCAGAAACTTCTTTCTCATGTGTGTCCTCAACTGATAGCATTCAACCTTTCTTTTGTAGAGCAGTTTGGAAACACTCTTTTTGTAGAATCTGTAAGAGGACATGAGGACATCTCTGAAGATTTCGTTGCAAACGGGAATATCTTCATATAAAATCTAGACAGAAGCATTCTGAGAAACTTCCTTGTGATGTGTATCCTCAGCTAACTGAGTACAACCATTCTTTTGATAGAGCAGTTTGGAAACGCACTTTTCATAGAATCTGTAGTTGGATATTTGGAAAGCTCTAACGATTTCATTGGAAACTGGAATATATTCATCTAACATCTAGACAGAAGCACTCTCAGAAACTGCTATGTAATATCTGCATTCAAGCCACAGAGGTGAACCTTCCCTTTCATAGGGCAGGTTTGAAACTCTCTTTCTGTAGTATCTGGAAGTGGACATTTCAGGCGATTTCAGGCGTACGGTGAAAAAGGAAGTGTCTTCCGAAAAAAACGAGACAGAAACATTCTCAGAAACTTATTTGGGATGTGCGTCCTCAACTAAGACAGTTGAACCTTTCCTTTGATACAGCATTTTGGAAACACTCTTTTTGTAGAATCTACAAGTGGATATTTGAATAACTGTGAAGATTTCGTTGGAAACAAGAATATCTTCATATAAAATCTAGACAGAAGCATTCTCAGAAACTTCTTAGTGATGTGTGTCGTCAACTAACAGAGTTGAACCTTTGTTTTGCTTGAGCAGTTTGGAAACACCCTTTTTGTTGAATCTGCAAGTAGATATTAGAATAACTGTGAAGATTTCGTTGGAAACGGGAATACCTTCATATAAAATCAAGACGGAAGCATTCTCAGAAACTTCTTTGTCATGTGTGTCCTCAACTAGTGGAGTTCAACCTTTCTTTTGATAGAGCAGTTTGGAAACACTCTTTTTGTAGAATCTGTAAGAGGACATTTGGACTGCTCTAAAGATTTCGTTGCAAACGGGAATATATACATGTAAAATCTTGACAGAAGCATTCTGAGAAACTTCTTTGTGATATGTGTCCTCAACTAACAGAGTATAGCCATTCTTTTGATAGAGCAGTTTGGAAAGGCACTTTTCGTAGAATCTGTAAGTGGATATTTGAATTGCTCTAACGATTTCATTGGAAACGGGAATATATTCATCTAACATCTAGACAGAAGCGCTCTCAGAAACTACTATGTGATATCTGCATTCAAGCCACAGAGGTGAACCTTCCCTTTCATAGGGCAGGTTTGAAACGCTCTTTCTGTACTATCTGGAAGTGGGCATTTCGAGCGCTTTCAGGCCTTTGGTGAAAAAAGAAATATCATCCCATAAAATCTAGAGAGAAGCATACTCAAACTTATTTGGGATGTGTTTACTCAACTGACAGAGTTCAATATGTCTTTTGATACAGCAGTTTGGAAACACTCTTTCTGTAGAATCTGCAAGTGGATATTTGGAAATCTGCGAAGATTTCATTGGAAATGGGAATATCTTCATGTAAAATCTAGACAGAGGCATTCTCAGAAACTTCTTTGTGATGTGTGTCGTCAATTAACAGAGTTCAACTTTTCTTTTGATACAGCAGGTTGGAAACACACTTTTTGTAGAATCTGCAAGTGGATATTTGGATAACTGTGAAGATTTCATTGGAAACGGGAATATCTTCATATAAAATCTAGAGAGAAGCATTCTCAGAAACTCCTTTGTGATGTGTGTAATCAACTAACGGAGTTCAACCTTTCTTTTGATAGAGCAGTTTGGAAACACTCTTTTTGTAGAATCTGTAAGAGGATATTTGGATAGCACTAATGATTTCGTTGCAAACGGGAATAACTTCACTTAAAATCTAGACAGAAGCATTCTCAGAAACTTCTTTGTGATGTTTGCCCAGAGCTAACAGAGTTGCACCTTTCTTTTGATACACCAGTTTGGAAACACTCTTTTTGTAGAATCTGGAAGTGGATAATTGGATAACTGTGAAGATTTCATTGGAAACGGGAATATCTTCATATAAAATCTAGAAAGAAACATTCTCAGAAACTCTTTAGTGATGGGTGTCCTCAACTAACAGAGTTGAACCTTTCTTTTGAGAGAGCAGTTTGGAAACACTCTTTTTGTAGAATCTGTAAGTGGATATTTGGAAAGCTCTAACGATTTCGTTGGAAACGGGAATATCTTCATCTAAAATCTAGAGAGAAACTCTGTCAGAAACTACTTTGCGATATCTGCATTCATGTCACAGAGGTGAACCTTCCCTTTCATAGGGCAGGTTGGAAACACTCTTTCTGTAGTATCTGGAAGTGGACATTTCGAGCGTTTTCAGGCCTATGGTGAAAAAGGAAGTATCTTCCCAGAAAAACGAGACAGAAGTATTCTCAGAAGCTTATTTGGAATGTGGGTCCTCAACTAAGAGAGCTGAACTTTTCTTTTGATAGAGCAGTTTGGAAACACTCTTTTTTAGAATCTGCAAGTGGATATTAGAATAACTGTGAAGATTTCATTGGAAACGGGAATATCCTCATATAAAATCTAGACAGAAGCATTCTCAGAAACTTCTTTGTTATGTGTGTCCTCAACTAAAAGAGTTGAAACTTTCTTTTGATAGAGCAGTCTGGAAACACCCTTTTTGTAGGATCTGTACGTGGATATTTGGATAACTGGGAGGATTTCATGGGAAACGGGAATATCTTCATCTAAAATCTAGACAGAAGCACTGTTAGAAACTACCTTGCGATATCTGCATTCAAGTCACAGAGGTGAATCTTCCCTTTCATAGGGCAGGTTTGAAACACTCTTTCTGTAGTGTCTGGAAGTGGACATTTCGAGTGCTCTCAGGCCTATGGTGAAGAAGGAAATATCATCCCATAAAATCTAGACAGAAGCATACTTAGAAAGTTATTTGGGATGTGTTTCCTCAGCTAACAGAGTTGATCCTTTCTTTTGATATAGCAGTTTGGAAACACTCTTTTTGTAGAACCTGCTAGAGGATATTTGGATAACTGTGAAGATTTCGTTGGAAACGGTAATATCTTCATGTAAAATCTAGACGGAAGCATTCACAGAAACTCCTTTGTGATGAGTGTCCTCAACTAACAGAGTTGAACCTTTCTTTTGATAGAGCAGTTTGGAAACACTCTTTTTGTAAAATCTGTAAGTGGATATTTGGATAGCTCTAACGATTTCGTTGGAAACGGGAATATCTTCAACTAAAATCTAGACAGAAACTCTGTGAGAAGCTACTTTGCCATATCTGCATTCAAGTCACAGAGGTGAACCTTCCCTTTCATAGGGCAGGTTTGAAACACTCTTTCTGTAGTATCTGGAAGTGGACATTTCGAGCGCTTTCAGGCCTATGGTGAAAAAGGAAGTATCTTCCCAGAAAAACGAGACAGAGGTATTCTCAGAAACTTATTAGGGATGTGGGTCCTCAACAAAGAGAGTTGAACTTTTCTTTTTGTACAGCAGTTTGGAAACACTCTTTTTTAGAATCTGCAACTGGATATTTGAATAACTGTGAAGATTTCATTGGAAAAGGGAATATGCTCATATAAAATCTAGTCTGAAGCATTCTCAGAAACTTCTTTGTGATGTGTGTCCTCAACTAACAGAGTTGAACCTTTCTTTTGATAGAGCAGTTTGGAAACACTCTTTTTGTAGAATCTGTAAGTGGATATTTGGATAACTGTGATGATTTCGTTGGAAACGGGAATATCTTCATCTAAAATCTAGACAGTAGCACTGTCAGAAACTACCTTGCAATATCTGCATTCAACTCACAGAGCTGAACATTCCCTTTCATAGAGGAGGTTTGAAACATTCTTTCTGCAGTATCTGGAAGAGGACTTTTCGAGCGCTTTCAGGCCTATGGTGAAAAAGGAAATATCTTCCCTTAAAACCTAGGCAGAAGCATTGTCAGAAACTTATTTGGGATGTGCGTCCTCAACTAACAGGGTTGAATCTTTCTTTTCATACAGCAGTTTGGAAACACTCTTTTTGTAGAATCTGCAGGTCGATATTTGGATAACTGTGAAGATTTCATTGGAAACGGGAATATCTTCATATAAAATATAGACAGAAGCATTCTCAGAAACATCTTTGTGATGAGTGTCCTCAACTATCAGAGTTGAACCTTTCTTTTGATACAGCAGTTTGGAAACACTCTTTTTGTAGAATCTTCAATTGGATATTTGGATAACTGAGGAAATTTCATTGGAAACGGGAATATCTTCATATAAAATCTAGACAGAAGCATTCTCAGAAACATCTTTGTGATGAGTGTCTTCAACTAACAGAGTAGAACCTTTCTTTTGATACAGCAGTTTGGAAACATTCTTTTTGTAGAATCTTCAAGTGGATGTTTGGATAAGTGTGGAGATTTCATTGGAAACGAGAATATCTTAATAAAAAAGTAGTATCTTCAGAAACTACTTTGTGATATCTGCATTCAAGTCACAGAGCTGAACATTCCCTTTCATAGAGCAGGTTTGAAACACTCTTTCTGCAGTATCTGGAAGTGGACATTTCGAGCGCTTTCAGACCTACGGTGAAAAAGGGAATATCTTCCCATAAAAACGAGACAGAGGCTTTATCAGAAACTTATTTGGGATGTGAGTCCTCAACTAACAGAAATGAATGTTTCTTTTGATATGGGAGTTTGGAAACACTCTTTTTGTGGATTATGAAAGAGGACATTTGGACAACTCGAAAGATTTCGTTGGACACGGAAATATCTTCATATAAAATCTAGGCAGAATCATTCTCAGAAACTTATTTGGGATGTGTGTCCTCAACTAACAGAGTACAACCATTCTTGTGATAGAGCAGTATGGAAACACACTTTTGGTAGATTCTGTGGGTGGATATTGGGATAGCTCTAACGATTTCGTTGGAAACGGGAATATCTACATCTAAAATCTATACAGAATAACTCTCAGAAACTACTTTCTGATATCTGCATTCAAGCCACAGAGGTGAACCTTCCCTTCCATAGGGAAGGTTTGAAACTCTCTTTCTGTAGTATCTGGAAGTGGACATTTCGAGCGCTTTCAGGCCTATGGGGAAAAAAGAAGAGTCTTCCCAAAAAAATGAGACAGAAGCATTCTCAGAAACTTATTTGGGATGTGTGTCCTCAACTAAGAGGGTTGAACATTTCTTTTGATACAGCAGTTTGGAAACACTCTTTTTGTAGAATCTGCAAGTGGATATTAGAATAACTGTGAAGATTTCGTTGGAAACAGGTATATCTTCATATAAAATCTAGACTGATGCATTCTCAGAAACTTCTTTGTGATGTGTGTCCTTAACTGAGTTGAATCTTTCTTTTGATAGAGCAGTTTGGAAACATACTTTTTGTAGAATCTTCAAGTGGATATTTGCATAACTGTGATGATTTCATTGGAAAAGGGAATATCTTCATATAAAATCTAGACAGGAACTTTCTCAGAAAGTTCTTTGTGATGAGTGTCCTCAACTAACAGAGTACAACCATTCTTTTGATAGAGCAGTTTGGAAACACACATTTTGTTGAATCTGTAAGTGAATATTTGGATAGATCTAATGATTTCGTTGGCAACGGGAATATCTTCATCTAACATCTAGACAGAAGCACTCTCAGAAACTACTTTGTGATATCTGCATTCAAGTCACAGAACTGAACATTCCCTTTCATAGAGGAGGTTTGAAACACTCTTTCTGCCCTATCTGGAAGTAGACATTACGAGCGCTTTCAGGCCTACGGTGAAAAAGGAAATGTCTTCAATAAAAAAGAGACAGAGGGTTTCTCAGAAACTTCTTTGTGATGTGTGTCCTCAACTAACGGAGTTCAACCTTTCTTTTGATAGAGCAGTATTTAAACACTGTTTTTGTAGAATCTGTAAGAGGATATTTGGATAGCTCTAAAGATTTCGTTGCAAGCGGGTATAACTTCACATAAAATCTAGACAGAAGCATTCTCAGAAACTTCTTTGTGATGTGTGCCCTCAACTAACAGAGTTGAACCGTTCTTTTGATACACCAGTTTTGAAACACTCTGTTTGTAGAATCTGGAAGTGGATATTTGGATACCTTTGAAGATTTCATTGGAAACAGGAATATCTTCATATAAAATCTAGACAGAAGCATTCTCAGAAACTCCTTTCTGATGAGTGTCCTCAACTAACAGAGTTGAACCTTTCTTTTGAAAGAGCAGTATGGAAACACTCTTTTTGTACAATCTGGATGTGGATATTTGGATAGCTATAACGGTTTCGTTGGAAACGGGAATATCTTCATCTAAAATCTAGACAGAATCTCTGTCAGAAACTACTTTGCTATATCTGTATTCAAGTCATACTGGTGAACCTTCCCTTTCATAGGGCAGGTTTGAAACACTCTTTCTGTAGTATCTGGAAGTGGACATTTTGAGTGCTTTCAGGCCTATGATGAAAAAGGTTGTATCTTCCCAGGAAAACGAGACAGAAGTATTCTAAGAAACTTATTTGGGATGTGGGTCCTCAACTAAGAGTGTTGAACTTTTCTTTTGAAACAAAAGTTTGGAAACACTCTTTTTTAGAATCTGGAAGTGGATATTTGAATAAATGTGAAGATTTCGTTGGAAACGGGAATATTCTCATATAAAATCTAGACAGAATCATTCTCAGAAACTTCTTTGTGATGTGTGTCCTCAACTAACAGAGTTCAAACTTTCTTTAGATACAGCAATTTGGAAACACTCTTTTTGTAGAATCTGTTAGTGGATATTGGGATAGCTCTAACGATTTCATTGGAAACGGGAATATGTTCATTTAAAATCTAGACAGAAGCTTTCTCAGAACCTTCTTTGTGAAGTGTGTCCTGAACTAAGAGTGTTGAACCTTTCTTTTGATAGAGCAGTCTGGAAACACACTTTTTGTGGAATCTGCAGGGGTTATTTGGATAACTGGGAAGATTTCATTGGAAACGGGAATATCTTCATGTAAATTCTAGACAGAAGCATTCTCAGAAACTTCTTTCCCATGTGTGTCCTTAACTGACAGAGTTCAACCGTTCTTTTGATGGAGCAGTTTGGAAGCACTGTTTTTGTGGAATCTGTAGGAGGATATTTGGATAGCTCTAAAGATTTCGTTGCAAACGGGATTATCTTCATTTAAAATCTAGACAGAAGAATTCTCAGAAACTTCCTTGTGATGTGTGTCCTCAACTAACAGAGTACAACCGTAATTTTGATAGAGCAGTTTGGAAACACACTTTTTGTAGAATCTGTAGGTGGATATTAGGATACCTCTAACGATTTCTTTGGAAACGGGAATATATTCATATAAAATCAAGACAGAAGCATTCTCAGAAACTTCTTTGTGTTGTGTGTCCTCAACTAACAGAGTTCAAGATTTCTTTTGATACATCTATTTGGAAACACTCTTTTTGTAGAATCTGTAAGTGGATATTCGGAAAGCTCTAACGATTTCGTTGGAAACGGGAATATCTTCATTTAAAATCTAGACAGAAGCATTCTCAGAAACTTCTTTGTGAAATGTGTCCTTAACTAACAGACTTCAACCTTTCTTTAGATACAGCAGTTTGGAAACACACTTTATGTAGAATCTGCAAGTGGATATTTGGATAACGGTGAAGATTTCGTTGGAAAAGGGAATATCTTCATATAAACTCTAGACAGAAGCATTCTGAGAAACTTCTTTCTCATGTGTGTCCTCAACTGACAGAGTTCAAACATTCTTTTGACAGAGTAGTTGGGAAACACACTTTTTGTAGATTGTGTAAGAGGACATTTGGATAGCTCTAAAGATTTATTTGCAAACGGGAATATGTTCATGTAAAATATAGACAGAAGCATTCTCAGAAACTTCTTTGTGTTGTGTGTCCTCAACTAAAAGAGTACAACCATTCTTTTGATAGAGCAGTTTGGAAACACACTTTTGGTAGAACCTGTAAGTGGATGTATGGATAGCTCTAACTATTTTGTTGGAAACTGGAATATCTTCATCTAAAATCCAGACAGAAGCTCTGTCAGAAACTACTTTGTGATACCTGCATTCAAGTCACAGAGGTGAACCTTCCCTTTCATAGGGCAGGTTTGAAACACTCTTTCTGTAGTATCTGGAAGTGGACATTTCGAGCGCTTTCAGGCCTATGGTGAAAAAGGAAGTATCTTCCCAAAACAACGAGACAGAAGTATTCTCAGAAACCTATTTGTGATGTGAGTCCTCAACTAAGAGAGTTGAACTTTTCTTTTGATACAGCAGTTTGGAAACACTCGTTTTTAGAATCTGCAAGTGGATATTTGAATAACTGAAGATTTCGTTGGAAACGGGAATATCCTCACATAAAATCTAGTCAGAAGCATTCTCAGAAACTTCTTTGTGATGTGTGTCCTCAACTAAAAGAGTTGAACCTTTCTTTGGATAGAGCAGTTTGGAAACACTCTTTTTGTAGAATCTGTAAGAGGATATTTGGATAACTGTGATAATTTCGTTGGAAACGGGAATATCTTCATTTAAAATCTAGTCAGAAGCATTCTCAGAAACTTCTTTGTGAAATGTGTCCTTAACTAACAGACTTCAACATTTCTTTAGATACAGCAGTTTGGAAACACACTTTATGTAGAATCTGCAAGTGGATATTTGGATAACGGTGAAGATTTCGTTGGAAAAGGGAATACCTTCATATAAACTCTAGACAGAAGCATTCTCAGAAACTTCTTTCTCATGTGTGTCCTCAACTGACAGAGTTCAAACATTCTTTTGACAGAGCAGTTTGGAAACACACTTTTTGTAGATTGTGTAAGAGGACATTTGGATAGCTCTAATGATTTATTTGCAAACGGGAATATGTTCATGTAAAATCTAGAGAGAATCATTCTCAGAAACTTCTTTGTGATGTGTGTCCTCAACTAAAAGAGTACAACCATTCTTGTGATAGAGCAGTTTGGAAACACACTTTTGGTAGAACCTGTAAGTGGATGTATGGATAGCTCTAACTATTTTGTTGGAAACTGGAATATCTTCATCTAAAATCCAGACAGAAGCTCTGTCAGAAACTACTTTGTGATATCTGCATTCAAGTCACAGAGGTGAACCTTCCCTTTCATAGGGCAGGTTTGAAACACTCTTTCTGTAGTATCTGGAAGTGGACATTTCGAGCGCTTTCAGGCCTATGGTGAAAAAGGAAGTATCTTCCCAAAACAACGAGACAGAAGTATTCTCAGAAACTTATTTCTGATGTGAGTCCTCAACTAAGAGAGTTGAACTTTTCTTTTGATAAAGCAGTTTGGAAACACTCGTTTTTAGAATCTGCAAGTGGATATTTGAATAACTGAAGATTTCGCTGGAAACGGGAATATCCTCAAATATAATCTAGTCAGAAGCATTCTCAGAAACTTCTTTGTGATGTGTGTCCTCAACTAAAAGAGTTGAACCTTTCTTTGGATAGAGCAGTTTGGAAACACTCTTTTTGTAGAATCTGTAAGTGGATATTTGGAATGCTCTGAAGATTTCGTTGGAAACGGGAATATCTTCATCTAAAATCTAGACAGAAGCTCTGTAAGAAACTACTTTGCAATATCTGCATTCAAGTCACAGAGGTGAACCTTCCCTTTCATAGGGCAGGTTTGAAACACTCTTTCTGTAGTATCTGGAAGTGGACATTTCGAGCGCTTTCAGGCCTATGGTGAAAAAGGTAGTATCTTCCCAAAACAACGAGACAGAAGTATTCTCAGAAACTTATTTGGGATGTGTGTCCTCAACTAAGAGAGTTGAACTTTTCTTTTGATACAGCAGTTTGGAAACACTGGTTTTTAGAATCTGCAAGTGGATATTTGAATAACTGAAGATTTCTTTGGAAAAGGGAATTTCCTCACATAAAATCTTGTCAGAAGGATTCTCAGAAACTTCTTTGTGATGTGTGTCCTCAACTAACAGAGTTGAACCTTTCTTTGGATAGAGCAGTTTGGAAACACTCTTTTTGTAGAATCTGTAAGTGGATATTTGGATAACTGTGATGATTTCGTTCGAAACGGGAATATCTTCATCTAAAATCTAGACAGAAGCACTATCAGAAACTACATTGCGATATCTGCATTCAAGTCACAGAGGTGAACCTTCCCTTCCATAGGGCAGGTTTGAAACACTTTTTCTGTAGTATCTGGAAGTGGACATTTCATGCGCTCTCAGACCTACGGGGAAGAGGGAAATATCATCCCTTAAAATCTAGACAGAAGCATACTCAGTAACTTATTTGGGATTCGTTTCCTCAACTAACAGAGTTGATCCTTTGTTTTGATATAGCAGTTTGGAAACACACTTTTTGTAGAATCTGCAAGTGGATATTTGGATAACTGTGAAGAATTCGTTGGAAACGGTAATATCTTCATATAAAATCTAGACAGAAGCATTCTCGGAAACTTCTTTGCCATGCGTGTCCTCAACTAAGAGAGTTCAACATTTCTTTTGATACACCAGTTTGGAAACACTCTTTTTGTAGAATCTGCCAGTGGATATTTGGAATGCTGTGAAGATTTCGTTGGAAACGGGAATATCTTCATCTAAAATCTAGACAGAAGCTCTGTCAGAAGCTACTTTGCAATATCTGCATTCAAGTCACAGAGGTGAACCTTCCCTTTCATAGGGCAGGTTTGAAACACTCTTTCTGTAGTATCTGGAAGCGGACATTTCGAGCGCTTTCAGGCCTATGGTGAAAAAGGTAGTATCTTCCCAAAACAACGAGAGAGAAGTATTCTCAGAAACTTATTTGGGATGTGTGTCCTCAACTAAGAGAGTTGAACTTTTCTTTTGATACAGCAGTTTGGAAACACTGGTTTTTAGAATCTGCAAGTGGATATTTGAATAACTGAAGATTTCGTTGGAAACGGGAATATCCTCATATAAAATCTAGTCAGAAGAATTCTCAGAAACTTCTTTGTGATGTGTGTCCTCAACTAACAGAGTTGAACCTTTCTTTTGATAGAGCAGTTTGGAAACACTCTTTTTGTAGAATCTGCAAGTGGATATTTGGATAACTCTGATGATTTCGTTGGAAAGGGGAATATCTTCATCTAAAATCTGGACAGAAGCACTGTCAGAAACTACCTTGGGATATCTGCATTCAAGTCACAGAGCTGAACATTCCCTTCCATAAGGCAGGTATGAAACACCCTTTCTGTAGTATCTGGAAGTGGACATGTCGTGCGCTCTCAGGCCTACTGTGAAGAGGGAAATATCATCCCTTAAAATCTAGACAGAAGCATCCTCAGAAACTTATTTGGGATTCGTTTCCTCAACTAACAGAGTTGATCCTTTCTTTTGATATAGCAGTTTGGAAACACTTTTTTGTAGAATCTTCAAGAGGATATTTGGATAACTGTGAAGATTTCGTTGGAAACGGTAATATCTTAATATAAAATCTACACAGAAGCATTCTCAGAAACTTCTTTGTGATGTGTGTAATCAACTAACAGAGTTCAACATTTCTTTTGCTACAGCAGTTTGGAAACACTCTTTTTGTAGAATCTGCAAGTGGATATTTGAATAACTGTGAAGATTTCGTTGGAAACGGGAATATCTTCATATAAAATCTAGACAGAAGCACTGTCAGAAACTACTTTGTGATATCTGCATTCAAGTCACAGAGCTGAACATTCCCTTTCATAAAGCAGGTTTGAAACACTCTTTCTGCAGTATCTGGAAGTGGACCTTTCGAGCGCTTTCAGGCCTAAGGTGAAAAAGGAAATATCTTCCCATTAAAATGAGTCAGAGGCTTTCTCAGAAACTTATTTGGGATGTGTGTCCTCAACTAACAGAGTTGAACCGTTCTTTTGATACACCAGTTTGGAAACACTCTTTTTGTAGAATCTGGAAGTGGATATTTGGATACCTTCGAAGATTTCATTGGAAACGGGAATATCTTCATATAAAATCTAGACAGAATCATTCTCAGAGACTCCTTTCTAATGAGTGTCCTCAACTAACAGAGTTGAACCTTTCTTTTGATAGAGCAGTATGGAAACACTCTTTTTGTACAATCTGGATGTGGATATTTGGATAGCTATAACGGTTTCGTTGGAAACTGGAATAACTTCATCTAAAATCTAGACAGAATCTCTGTCAGAAACTACTTTGCGATATCTGCATTCAAGTCACAGAGGTGAACCTTCCCTTTCATAGGGCAGGTTTGAAACACTCTTTCTGTAGTATCTGGAAGTGGACATTTTGAGCGCTTTCAGGCCTATGATGAAAAAGGTAGTATCTTCCCAGAAAAACGAGACAGAAGTATTCTAAGAAACTTATTTGGGATGTGGGTCCTCAACTAAGAGTGTTGAACTTTTCTTTTGAAACAAAAGTTTGGAAACACTCTCTTTTAGAATCTGGAAGTGGATATTTGAATAAATGTGAAGATTTCGTTGGAAACGGGAATATCATCATATAAAATCTAGACAGAATCATTCTCAGAAACTTCTTTGTGATGTGTGTCCTCAACTAACAGAGTTCAAACTTTCTTTTGATACAGCAATTTGGAAACACTCTTTTTGTAGAATCTGTTAGTGGATATTGGGATAGCTCTAACGATTTCGTTGGAAACGGGAATATGTTCATTTAAAATCTAGACAGAAGCTTTCTCAGAACCTTCTTTGTGAAGTGTGTCCTGAACTAAGTGTGTTCAACCTTTCTTTTGATAGAGCAGTCTGGAAACACACTTTTTGTGGAATCTGCAGGGGGATATTTGGATAACTGGGAAGATTTCATTGGAAACGGGAAAATCTTCATGTAAACTCTAGACAGAAGCATTCTCAGAAACTTCTTTCCCATGTGTGTCCTTAACTGACAGAGTTCAACCGTTCTTTTGATGGAGCAGTTTGGAAGCACTGTTTTTGTGGAATCTGTAGGAGGATATTTGGATAGGTCTAAAGATTTCGTTGCAAACGGGATTATCTTCATTTAAAATCTAGACAGAAGCATTCTCAGAAACTTCCTTGTGATGTGTGTCCTCAACTAACAGAGTACAACCGTAATTTTGATAGAGCAGTTTGGAAACACACTTTTTGTAGAATCTGTAGGTGGATATTTGGATACCTCTAATGATTTCTTTGGAAACGGGAATATATTCATATAAAATCTAGACAGAAGCATTCTCAGAAACTTCTTTGTGTTGTGTGTCCTCAACTAACAGAGTTCAAGATTTCTTTTGATACAGCTATTTGGAAACACTCTTTTTGTAGAATCTGTAAGTGGATATTCGCAAAGCTCTAACGATTTCGTTGGAAACGGGAATATCTTCATTTAAAATCTAGACAGAAGCATTCTCAGAAACTTCTTTGTGAAATGTGTCCTTAACTAACAGACTTCAACCTTTCTTTAGATACAGCAGTTCGGATACACACTTTATGTAGAATCTGCAAGTGGATATTTGGATAACGGAGAAGATTTCGTTGGAAAAGGGAATATCTTCATATAAACTCTAGACAGAAGCATTCTGAGAAACTTCTTTCTCATGTGTGTCCTCAACTGACAGAGTTCAAACATTCTTTTGACAGAGCAGTTTGGAAACACACTTTTTGTAGATTGTGTAAGAGGACATTTGGATAGCTCTAAAGATTTATTTGCAAACGGGAATATGTTCATGTAAAATCTAGACAGAATCATTCTCAGAAACTTCTTTGTGATGTGTGTCCTCAACTAAAAGAGTACAACCATTCTTTTGATAGAGCAGTTTGGAAACACACTTTTGGTAGAACCTGTAAGTGGATGTATGGATAGCTCTAACTATTTTGTTGGAAACAGGAATATCTTCATCTAAAATCCAGACAGAAGCTCTGTCAGAAACTACTTTGTGATATCTGCATTCAAGTCACAGAGGTGAACCTTCCCTTTCATAGGGCAGGTTTGAAACACTCTTTCTGTAGTATCTGGAAGTGGACATTTCGAGCGCTTTCAGGCCTATGGTGAAAAAGGAAGTATCTTCCCAAAACAACGAGACAGAAGTATTCTCAGAAAGTTATTTCTGATGTGAGTCCTCAACTAAGAGAGTTGAACTTTTCTTTTGATACAGCAGTTTGGAAACACTCGTTTTTAGAATCTGCAAGTGGATATTTGAATAACTGAATATTTCGTTGGAAACGGGAATATCCTCACATAAAATCTAGTCAGAAGCATTCTCAGAAACTTCTTTGTGATGTGTGTCCTCAACTAAAAGAGTTGAACCTTTCTTTGGATAGAGCAGTTTGGAAACACTCTTTTTGTAGAATCTGTAAGTGGATATTTGGATAACTGTGATGATTTCATTGGAAACGGGAATATCTTCATCTAAAATCTAGACAGAAGCACTGTCAGAAACTACCTTGCAATATCTGCATTCAAGTCACAGAGGTGAACATTCCCTTCCATGAGGCAGGCTTGAAACGCTCTTTCTGTAGTACCTGGAAGTGGACATTTCGTGCGCTCTCAGGCCTACTGTGAAGAGGGAGATATCATCCCTTAAAATCTAGACAGAACCATCCTCAAAAACTTATTTGGGATTCGTTTCCTCAACTAACAGAGTTGATCCTTTCTTTTGATGTAGCAGTTTGGAAACACTCTTTTTGTAGAATCTGCAAGTGGATATTTGGATAACTGTGAAGATTTCATTGGAAACGGGAATATCTTCATATAATATCTAGACAGAAGCATTCTCAGAAACTTCTTTGTCATGAGTGTCCTCAACTAACAGAGTTGAAGCTTTCTTTTCACAGAGTAGTTTGGAAACACTCTGTTTGTAGAATCTGTAAGTGGATATCCAGATAGTTCTAACGATATCATTGGAAACGGGAATATCTTCGTCTGAAATCTAGACAGAAGCACTGTCAGAAACTACTTTGTGACATCTGCATTCAAGTCACAGAGCTGAACATTCCCTTTCATAGAGCAGGTTAGAAACCCTCTTTCTGTAGTATCTGGAAGTGGACATTTCGAGCGCTTTCCGACCTACGGTGAAAAAGAAAGTATCTTCCCATAAAAACGAGACAGAGGCTTTCTCAGAAACTTCTTTGTGATGTGTGTCCTCAACTAACAGAGTTCAACATTTCTTTTGTTACAGCAGTATGGAAACACGCTTTTTGTAGAATCTGCAAGTGGATATTTGGATAACCGTGAAGATTTCGTTGGAAACGGGAATATCTTCATATAAAATCTAGACAGAAGCATTCTCAGAAACTTCTTTGTGATGAGTGTCCTCAACTAACAGAGTTGAACCTTTCTTTTGCTACAGCAGTTTGGAAACACTCTTTTTGTAGAATCTGTATGTGGATACCAACATAATTCTAACGATTTCGTTTTAAACGGGAATATCTTCATGTATAATCTAGACAGAAGCGCTGTCAGAGACTACTTTGTGATATCTGCATTCAAGTCTCAGAGCTGAACATTCCGTTTCAAAGAGCAGGTTTGAAGCACTCTTTCTGCAGTATCTGGAAGTGGACATTTCGAGCGCTTTCAGGCCTACGGGGAAAAAGGAAGTATCTTCCCGTAAAAACGAGACAGGGGCTTTCTCAGAAACTTATTTGGGATGTGTGTCCTCAACTAAGAGATTTGAACCTTTCTTTTGATACAGGAGTTTGGCAACACTCTTTTTGTAGAATCTGCAAGTAGATATTTGGAAAGCTGTGAAGATTTCATAGTAAACAGGTATATCTTCATATAAAATCTAGACAGAATCATTCTCAGAAACATCTTTGTGATGAGTGTCCTCAACTAACAGAGTTGAACCTTTCTTTTTATAGAGCAGTTTGGAAACACTCTTTGTAGAATCTGTATGTGGATATCAAGATAGTTCTAAGGATTTCGTTGGAAACGGGAACATCTTCATGTAAAATCTAGACAGAAGCACTGTCAGAAACTACCTTGTGATATCTGCAATCAAGTCTCAGAGCTGAACATTCCGTTTCATAGAGCGGGTTTGAAACACTCTTTCTGCAGTATGTGGAAGTGGACATTTCGAGCGCTTTCAGGCCTGCGGTGAAAATGGAAATATCTTCCCATAAAAACGACACAGAGGCTTTCTCAGAAATTTATTTGGGATATGTGTCCTCAACTAAGAGAGGTGAACCTTTCTTTTGATACAGCAGTTTGGAAACACTCTTTTTGTAGAATCTGCAAGTGGATATTTGGAAAGCTGTGAAGATTTCGTAGGAAACGGGAATATCTTCATGTAAAATCTAGACAGAAGCATTCTCAGAAACTTCTTTGTGATGTGTGTCCTCAACTAACAGAGTTCAAACTTTCTTTTGATACAGCAATTTGGAAACACACTTTTTGTAGAATCTGTTAGTGGATATTGGTATAGCTCTGAGGAATCCGTTGGAAACGGGAATATCTTCATTTAAAATCTAGACAGAAGCATTCTCAGAAACTTATTTGGGATGTGTGTCCTCAACTAACAGAGTTAAACCTTTCTTTTGATAGAGCAGTTTGGAAACACTCTTTTTGTAGAATCTGGAAGTCGATGTTTGGGTAACAGTGAAGATTTCGTTGGAAACGGGAATATCTTCCTATAAAATCTAGACAGAAGCATTCTCAGAAACTTCTTTGTGATGAGTGTCCTCAACTAACGGAGTTGAAACATTCTATTAATAGAGCACTTTGGAAACACTCTTTTTGTAGAATCTGCAAGTGGATAGTTGGATAACTGTGAAGATTTCGTTGGAAACGGGAATATCTTTATATAAAATCTAGACAGAAGCATTTTCAGTAACTTCTTTGTGATGAGTGTCCTCAACTAACACAGTTGAACCTTTCTTTTGATAGAGCAGTTTGGAAACACTCTTTTTGTGGAATGTGTAGGTGGATATCTAGATAGTGCTAACGATTTCGTTGGAAACGGGAATATCTTCATCTAAAATCTAGACAGAAGCACTGTCAGAAACCATTTTGCGATATCTGCATTCAAGTCACAGAGCTGAACATTTCCTTTCATACAGTAGGTTTGAAACAGTCTTTCTGTAGTATCTGGAAGTGGACATTTCGAGCGATTTCAGACCGAAGGTGAAAAAGGAAATATCATCCTATAAAATCTAGACATAAGCATTCTCAGAAACTTATTTGGGATGTGTTTCCTCAACTAACAGAGTGGATCCTTTCTTTTGTTACAGCAGTTTGGAAACACTCTTTCTGTAGAATCTGCAAGTGGATATTTGGATAACTGTGAAGATTTCGTTGGAAACGGGAAAATATTCATATAAAACCTAGACAGAAGCATTCTCAGAAACTTCTTTGTGATGTGTGTCCTCAACTAACAGAGTTCAACATTTCTATCACTACAGCAGTTTGGAAACACTTTTTTTTGTAGAATCTTCAAGTGGATATTTCGACAACTGTGAAGATTTCATTGGAAACGGGAATATCTTCATAAAATATCTAGACAGAAGCATTCTCAGAAACTTCTTTGGGATGTGTGTCCTCAACTAAGACAGATGAACCTTTCTTTTGATACAGCAGTTTGGAAACACACTTTTTGTAGAATCTGCAAGTGGATATATGGAAAGCTGTGAAGATTTCGTAGGAAACGGGAATATCTTCATGTAAAATCTAGACAGAAGCATTCTCAGAAACTTCTTAGTGATGTGTGTCCTCAACTAACAGAGTTCAACCTTTCTTTGGATAAAGCTATTTGGAAACACTGTTTTTGCAGAATCTGTAAGTGGATATTGGGATAGTTCTGAGGATTTCGTTGGAAACGGGAATATCTTCATTTAAAATCTAGACAGAAGCATTCTCAGAAACGTCTTTGTGATGTGTGTCCTCAACTAACAGAGTTGAACCTTTCTTTGGATAGAGCAGATGGAGACACTCTTTTTGAAGAATCTGTAAGTGAATATGTGGATAACTGTGATGATTTCGTTGGAAATGGGCATATCTTCATCTAAAATCTAGACTGAAGCGCTGTCAGAAACTACTTTGCGATATCTGCATTCAAGTCAGAGCTGAATATTCCCATTCATAGAGGACGTTTGAAACAGTCTTTCTGTAGTATCTGGAATTGGACATTTCGAGCGATTTCAGGCCTACGGTGAAAAAGGAAATATCATCCCATAAAATCTAGACAGAAGCATTCTCAGAAACTTATTTGGGATGTGTTTCCTCAACTAACAGAGTTGATCCTTTCTTTTGATACAGCAGTATGGAAACACTCTTTTTGTAGAATCTTCAAGTGGATATTTCGACAACTGTGAAGATTTCGTTGGAAACGGGAATATCTTCATATAAAATCTAGACAGAAGCATTCTCAGAAACTTCTTTGGGATGTGTGTCCTCAACTAAGACAGATGAATTTTTCTTTTGATACAGCAGTTTGGAAACACACTTTTTGTAGAATCTGCAAGTGGATATATGGAAAGCTGTGAAGATTTCGTAGGAAACGGGAATATCTTCATGTAAAATCTAGACAGAAGCATTCTCAGAAACTTCTTAGTGATGTGTGTCCTCAACTAACAGAGTTCAACCTTTCTTTGGATAAAGCTATTTGGAAACACTGTTTTTGCAGAATCTGTAAGTGGATATTGGGATAGTTCTGAGGATTTCGTTGGAAACGGGAATATCTTCATTTAAAATCTAGACAGAATCATTCTCAGAAACGTCTTAGTGATGTGTGTCCTCAACTAACAGAGTTGAACCTTTCTTTGGATAGAGCAGATGGAGACACTCTTTTTGAAGAATCTGTAAGTGAATATGTGGATAACTGTGATGATTTCGTTGGAAATGGGCATATCTTCATCTAAAATCTAGACTGAAGCGCTGTCAGAAACTACTTTGCGATATCTGCATTCAAGTCAGAGCTGAATATTCCCATTCATAGAGGACGTTTGAAACAGTCTTTCTGTAGTATCTGGAATTGGACATTTCGAGCGATTTCAGGCCTACAGTGAAAAAGGAAATAACATCCCATAAAATCTAGACAGAAGCATTCTCAGAAACTTATTTGGGATGTGTTTCCTCAACTAACAGAGTTGATCCTTTCTTTTGATACAGCAGTATGGAAACACTCTTTTTGTAGAATCTTCAAGTGGATATTTGGATAACTGTGAAGATTTCATTGGAAACGGGAATATATTCATATAAAATCTAGACAGAAGCATTCTCAGAAACTTCTGTGTGATGTGTGTCCTCTACTTGTAGAGTTCAACATTTCTTTTGCTACAGCAGTTTGCAAACACTCTTTGTGTAGAATCTTCAAGTGGATATTTGGATAACTGTGAAGATTTCGTTGGAAACGGGAATATATTCTTATGAAATCTAGACAGAAGCATTCTCAGAAACATGTTTCTGATGTGAGTCCTCAACTAACAGAGTTCAACATTTCTTTTGCTACAGCAGTTTGGAAACACACTGTTTGTAGAATCTTCATGTGGATATTTGGATAACAGTGAAGATTTCGTTGGAAACGGGAATATCTTCATATAAAATCTAGACACAAGCATTCTCAGAAACTTCTTTGTGATGAGTGTCCTCAAGTAACAGTGTTGAACCCTTCTTTTGATAGAGCAGTTTGGAAACACTCCTTTTGTAGAATCTGCAAGTCGATGTTTGGATAACTGTGAAAATTTCGTTGGAAACGGGATATCTTCATATAAAATGTCGACAGAAGCATTCTCAGAAACGTCTTTCTGATGAGTGTCCTCAACTAACAGAATTGAACCATTCTATTAGTAGAGCACTTTGGAAACACTCTTTTTGTATAATCTTCAAGTGGATATATGGATAACTGTGAAGATTTCATTGGAAAAGGGAATATCTTCATATAAAATCTAGAGAGAAGCATTCTCAGAATCTTTTTTGTGATGACTGTCCTCAACTAACACAGTTGAACCTTTCCTTTGATAGAGCAGTTTGGAAACACTCTTTTTGTGGAATCTGTAAGTGGATATCTAGATAGTCCTAATAATTTCGTTGGAAACGGGAATATCCTCATCTGAAATCTTGACAGAAGCACTCTCAGAACCTACTTTGTGATATCTGCATTCAAGTCACAGAGCTGAACATTCCCTTTCATAGAGCAGGTTTGAAAACTCTTTCTGTAGTATCTGGAAGTGGACATTTCGAGCGCTTTCGGGCCTATGGTGAAAAACGAAATATCTTCCCATAAAATCTAGACAGAAGCATTCTCCGAAACTTATATGGGATGTGTGTCCTCAACTCACGGAGTTGAACATTTATTTTGATAGAGCAGTTTGGAAACACTCTTTGTGTAGAATCTGCAAATCGATGTTTGGATAGCTGTGAAGATTTCGTTGGAAACGGGAATATCTTCATATAAAATCTCGACAGAAGCATTCTCAGAAACGTCTTTGTGATGAGTGTCCTCAACTAGCAGAGTTGAAACATTCTATTAATAGAGCACTTTGGAAACACTCTTTTTGTAGAATCTGCAAGTGGATATTTGGATAACTGTGAAGATTTCTTTGGAAAAGGTAATATCTTCATATAAAATCTAGACAGAAGCATCCTCAGCAACTTCTTTGGATTGAGTGTCCTCAAGAAACAGAGTTCAACATTTCTTTCGCCACAGCAGTTTGGAAACACTCTTTTTGTAGAATCTTCAAGTGGATATTTCGACAACTGTGAAGATTTCGTTGGAAACGGGAATATCTTCATGTCAAATCTAGACAGAAGCATTCTCAGAATCTTCTTTGTCATGAGAGTCCTCAAATAACAGAGTTGAACGTTTCCTTTGACAGAGCACCTTGGAAACACTCTTCTTGTAGAATCTGTAAGAGGATATCTAGATAGTTCTAACGATATCGTTGGAAACGGGAATAACTTCATATAAAATCTAGACAGAAACACTCTCAGAACCTACTTTGTGATATCTGCATTCAAGTCACAGAGCTGAACATTCCCTTTGATACAGTAGGTTTGAAACACTCTTTCTGTAGTATCTGGAAGTCAACATTTCGAGCGCTTTCGGGCCTATGGTGAAAAACGAAATATCTTCCCATAAAATCTAGACCGAAGCATTCTCAGAAACTTATTTGGGATGTGTGTCCTCAACTCACAGAGTTGAACATTTCTTTTGATAGAGCAGTTTGGAAACACTCTTTTTGTAGAATCTGTAGGTGGATAACAAGATAGTTCTAACGATTTCATTGGAAACGGGAATATCTTCATCTAAAATCTAGACAGAAGCACTGTCAGAAACTACTTTGTGATATCTGCATTCAAGTCTCAGAGCTGAACATTCCGTTTCATAGAGCAGGTTGAAACACTCTTTCTGCAGTATCTGGAAGGGGACATTTCGAGCGCTATGAGGCCTACGGGGAAAAAGAAAGCATCTTCCCATAAAAACGAGAGAGAGGCTTTCTCAGAAACTTCTTTGGGATGTGTGTCCTCAACTAAGACAGTTGAACCTTTCTTTTGATACAGCAGTTTGGAAACACACTTTTTGTGGAATCTGCTAGTGGATATATGGAAAGCTGTGAAGATTTCGTAGGAAACGGGAATATCTTCATGTAAAATCTAGACAGAAGCATTCTCAGAAACTTCTTAGTGATGTGTGTCCTCAACTAACGGAGTTCAACCTTTCTTTGGATACAGCTGTTTGGAAACACTCTTTTTGTAGAATCTGTAAGTGGATATTGTGATAGCTCTGAGGATTTCGTTGGAAACGGGAATATCTTCATTTAAAATCTAGACAGAAGCATTCTCAGAAACGTCTTTGTGATGTGTGTCCTCTACTAACAGATTTGAACCTTTCTTTGGATAGAGCAGTTCGGAAACACTCTTTTTGTAGAATCTGTAAGTGAATATTTGGATAACTGTGATGATTTCGTTGGAAACGCGAATATCTTCATCTAAAATCTAGACTGAAGCGCTGTCAGAAACTACTTTGCGATATATGCATTCAAGTCAGAGCTGAATATTCCCATTCATAGAGTAGGTTTGAAACAGTTTTCTGTAGTATCTGGAATTGGACATTTCGAGCGATTTCAGCCCTACGGTGAAAAAGGAAATATCATACCTTAAAACATAGACAGAAGCATTCTCAGAAACTTATTTGGGATGTGTTTCCTCAACTAACAGAGTTGATCCATTCTTTGATACAGCAGTGTGGAAACACTCTTTTTGTAGAATCTGCAAGTGGATATTTGGATAACTGTGGAGATTTCGTTGGAAACGGTAATATCTTCATAAAAAATCTAGACAGGGGCATTGTCAGAAACTTCTTTGTGATGAGTGTCCTCAAGTAACAGAGTTGAACTTTCTATTCACAGAGGACTTCGGAAACACTCTTTTTGTAGAATCTGTAAGCCGATATCTTGATAGTTCTAAAGATATCGTTGGAAACGGGAATATATCTTCATCTGAAATCTAGACAGAAAAACTCTCAGAACCCACTTTGTGATATCTGCATTCAAGTCACAGAGCTGAACATTCCCTTTCATAGAGCAGGTTGGAAACCCTCTTTCTGTACTGTCTGGAAGTGGACATTTCGAGCGCTTTAGGGCCTATGGTGAAAAACGGAATATCTTCCCATAAAATCTAGACAGAAGCATTCTCAGAAACATATTTGGGATGTGTTTCCTCAACTGACAGAGTAGAACCTTTCTTTTGATAAAGCAGTTTGGAAACACTCTTTTTGTAGAATCTGCAAATCGATGTTTGGATAGCTGTGAAGATTTCGTTGGAAACGGGAATATCTTCATATAAAATCTCGACAGAAGCATTCTCAGAAACGTCTTTGTGATGAGTGTCCTCAACTAACAGAGTTGAAACATTCTATTAATAGAGCACTTTGGAAACACTCTTTTTGTAGAATCTGCAAGTGGATATTTGGATAACTGTGAAGATTTCGTTTCAAACGGGAATATCTTCATATAAAATCTAGACAGAAGCATTCTCAGAAACTTCTTTGTGATGAGTGTCCTCAACCAACACAGTTGAACCTTTCTTTTGATAGAGCAGTTTGGAAACACTCTTTTTGTGGAATCTGTAAGTGTATATCTAGATAGCCCAAAGAATTTAGTTGGAAAAGGGAATATCTTCATCTAAAATCTAGACAGAATCACTGTCAGAATCTACTTTGTGATATCTGCATTCAAGTCACAGAGCTGAACATTTCCTTTCATAGAGTAGGTTTGAAACAGTCTTTCTGTAGTATCTGGAAGGGGACGTTTCGAGGGTTTTCTGGCCTATGGAGAAAAAGGGAATATCACCCATAAAATCTAGACAGAAGCATTCTCAGAATCTTATTTGTGATGTGTTTCCTCAACTAACAGAGTTGCTCCTTTCTTTTGATATAGCAGTTTGGAAACACTCTTTTTGTAGAAACAGCAAGTGGATATTTGGATAACTGTGAAGATTTCTTTGGATACGGGAATATCTTCATATAAAATCTCGACAGAAGCATTCTGAGAAACTTCTTTGTGATGAGAGTCCTCAACTAACAGAGATGAACCATTCTATTAATAGAGAACTTGGAAACACTCTTTTTGTAGAATCTGCAAGTGTATATTTGGATAACTGTGAAGATTTCATTGGAAACGGGAATATCTTCATATAAAATCTAGACAGAAGCACTCTCAGAAACTTCTTTGTGATATCTGCATTCAAGTCACAGAGCTGAACATTCCCTTTCATAGAGCAGGTTTGAAACACCCTTTCTGTAGTATCTGGAAGTGGACATTTGGAGCGCTTTCGGGCCTACGGTGAAAAACGAAATATCTTCCCATAAAATCTAGACAGAAGCAATCTGAGAAACTTATTTGGGATGTGTGTCCTCAACTAACAGAGTTGCACCTTTCTTTTGGTAGAGTAGTTTGGAAACACTCTTCTTGTAGAATCTGCAAGTGGATATTTGGATAACTGTGAAGATTTCGTTGGAAAAGGTAATATCTTCCCATAAAATCTAGACAGAAGCATTCTCAGAGACTTCTTTGTGATGTGTGTCCTCAAATAACAGAGTTCAACATTTCTATCGTTACAGCAGTTTGGAAACACTCTTTTTGTAGAATCTTCAAGTGGATATTTCGATAATAGTGAAGATTTTGTTGGAATCGGGAATATCTTCATATAAAATATAGACAGAAGCATTCTCAGAAACTTCTTTGGGATGAGTGTCCTCAAGTTACAGAGTTGAACCTTTCTTTTGACAGAGCACTTTGGAAACACTGTTTTTGTAGAATCTGTAAGCCGAAATCTAGATAGTTCTAACGTTACCGTTTTAAACGGGAATATCTTCATCTGAAATCAAGACGGAAGCACTCTCAGAACCTACTTTGTTATATCTGTATTCAAGTGACAGAGCTGAACATTCCCTTTGATAGAGGAGGTTTGAAACACTCTTTCTGTAGTATCTGGAAGTGGGTATTTGGAGCGCTTTCTGGCCTATGGTGAAAAGCGAAATATCTTCCCACAAAATCTTGACAGAAGCATTCTCAGAAACTTATTTGGGATGTGTGTCCTCAACTAACAGAGATGAACCTTTCTTTTGATAAAGCAGTTTGGAAACACTCTTTTTGTAGAATCTGCAAATCGATGTTTGGATAACTGTATAGATTTCATTGGATACGGGAATATCTTCTTATAAAATCTCGACAGAAGCATTCTCAGAAACGTCTTTGTGATGAGAGTCCTCAACTGACAGCGTTGAACCATTCTATTAATAGAGATCTTTGGAAACACTCTTTTTGTAGAATCTGCAAGTGGATATTTGGATAACTGTGAAGATTTTGTTGGAAACGGGAATATCTTCATATGAAATCTACACAGAAGCACTCTCAGAAACTTCTTTGTGACGTCCGCATTCAAGTCACAGACCTGAACATTCCCTTTCATAGAGCAGGTTTGAAACACTCTTTCTGTAGTATCTGGAAGTGGACACTTGGAGCGCTTTCGGGCCAATGGTGAAAAACGAAATATCTTCCCATAAAATCTAGACAGAAGCAATCTCGGAAACTTATTTGGAATGTGTGTCCTCAACTAACAGGGTTGCACCTTTCTTTTGATAGAGCACTTTGGAAACACACTTTCTGTAGAATCTGCAAATCGATGTTTGGATAACTGTGAAGATTTCGTTGGAAACGGGAATATCTTCATGTAAAATCTCGACAGAAGCATTCTCAGAAACTTCTTTGTGATGAGTGTACTCAATTAACAGAGTTGAAACATTCTATTAATAGAGCACTTTGGAAACACTCTTTTTGTGGAATCTGCAAGTGGATATTTGGATAACTGTGAAGATTTCGTTGGAAAAGGTAATATCTTCATATAAAATCTAGACAGAAGCATTCTCGTAAACTTCTTTGGATTGTGTGTCCTCAACTAACAGAGTTCAACATCTCTTTCGCTACAGTAGTTTGGAAACACTCTTTTTGTAGAATTTTCAAGTGGATATTTCGACAAATGTGAAGATTTCATTGGAAACGGGAATATCTTCATATAAAATCTCGACATAAGCATTCTCAGAAAAGTCTTTGTGATGAGTGTCCTCTACTAACAGAGTTGAACCATTCTATTAATATAGCACTTTGGAAACACTCTTTTTGTAGAATCTGCAAGTGGATAGTTGGATAACTGTGAAGATTTCGTTGGAAACGGGAATACCTTCATATAAAATCTAGACAGAAGCATTTTCAGAAACTTCTTTGTGATGAGTGTCCTCAACTAACACAATTGAACCTTTCTTTTGAAAGAGCAGTTTGGAAACACTCTTTTTGTGGAATCTGTAAGTGGATATCTGAATAGTCGTAACAATTTCGTCGGAAAAGGGAATATCTTCATCTAAAATCTAGACAGAAGCATTCTCAGAAACGTCTTTGTGATGTGTGTCCTCAACTAACAGATTTGAAACTTTCTTTGGATAGAGCAGTTTGGAAACACTCTTTTTGTAGAATCTGTAAGTGAATATTTGGATAACTGTGATGATTTCATTGGAAACGGGAATATCTTCATCTAAAATCTAGACTGAAGCGCTGTCAGAAACTACTTTGCCATATCTGCATTCAAGTCAGAGCTGAATATTCCCATTCATAGAGGAGGTTTGAAACAGTCTTTCTGTAGTATCTGGAATTCGACATTTCGAGCGATTTCAGGCGTACGGTGAAAAAGGAAATATCATACCATAAAATCTAGACAGAAGCATTCTCAGAAACTTATTTGGGATGTGTTTCCTCAACTAACAGAGTTGATCCTTTCTTTTGATACAGCATTTTGGAAACACTCTTTTTGTAGATTCTGCAAGTGGATATTTGGATAACTGTGAAGATTTCGTTGGAAACGGGAATATATTCATATAAAATCTAGACAGAAGCATTGTCAGAAACTTCTTTGTGATGTGTGTCCTCAACTTGTAGAGTTCAACATTTCTTTTGCTACAGCAGTTGGAAACCCTCTTTTTGTAGAATCTTCATGTGGATATTTGTATAACTGTGAAGATTTCGTTGGAAACGGGAATATCTTCATAAAAAATCTAGACAGAAGCATTCTCAGAAACTTCTTTGTGATGAGTGTCCTCTAGTAACAGAGCTGAACCTTTCTTTTGATAGAGCAGTTTGGAAAAACACTTTTTGTAGAATCTGCAAGTCGATGTTTGGATAACTGTGAAGATTTCGTTGGAAATGGAATATCTTCATATAAAATGTCGACAGAAGCATTCTCAGAAACGTCTTTGTGTTGAGTGTCCTCAATTAACAGAGTTGAACCATTCTATTAGCAGAGCACTTGGGAAACACACCTTTTTTAGAATCTTCAAGTGCATATTTGGATAACTGTGAAGATTTCATTGGAAACCGGAATATCTTCATATAAAATCTAGACAGAAGCATTCTCAGAAACTTTTTTGTGATGACTGTCCTCAACTAACACAGTTGAAGCTTTCCTTTGATAGAGCAGTTTGGAAACACTCTTTTTGTGGAATTTGTAAGTGGACGTCTAGATAGTCCTAACGATTTCGTTGGAAACGGGAATATGTTCATCTGAAATCTAGACAGTAGCACTCTCAGAACCTACTTTGTGATATCTGCATTCAAGTCACAGAGCTGAACATTCCCGTTCATAGAGCAGGTTTGAAACACACTTTTTGTAGTATCTGGAAGTGGACATTTCGAGAGCTTTCGGGCCTAAGGTGAAAAAGGAAATATCATCCCATAAAATCTAGACTGAAGCATTCTCAGAAACTTATTTGGGATGAGTGTCCTCAACTAACAGAGTTGACCCTTTCTTGGATAGAGCAGTTTGGAAACACTCTTGTTGTAGAATCTGCAAGTCGATGTTTGGATTACTTTGAAGATTTCGTTCGAAACGAGAATATCTTCATATAAAATCTAGAGAGAAGCATTCTCAGGAACTTCTTTGTGATGTGTGTTCTCAACTAACAGAGTTCAACCTTTCTTTTGATAGAGCAGTTTGGAAACACTCTCTTTGTAGAATCTGCAAGCGGATATTTGGATAACTGTGAAGATTTCGTAGTAAACGGGAATATCTTCATATAAAATCTAGACAGAACCGTTCTCAGAAACTTCTTTGTGATGTGTGTCCTCAACTAACACAGTTCTACATTTCTTTTGATGGAGCACTTTGGAAACACAGGTTTTGTAGAATCTGTATGTGGATATTTGGATAGCTCTCATGATTTCATTGGAAACTGGTATATCTTCATTTAAAATCTAGACAGAAGCATTCTCAGAAACTTTTTGGTGATGTGTGTCCTCAACTAACAGAGTTCAACCTTCCTTTCGATACAGCAGTTTGGAAATACACTTTTGTAGAATCTGCAAGTGGATATTTGGATAACTGTGAAGATTTCATTGTAAACGGGAATATCTACATCTAAAATCTAGACAGAAGCACTCTCATAAACTACTTTCTGATATCTGCATTCAAGCCACAGAGGTGAACCTTCCCTTCCATAGGGCAGGTTTGAAACACTCTTTCTGTAGTATCTGGATGTGGACATTTCGAGCGCTTTCAGGCCTTTGGTGAAAAAAGAAGAATCTTCACAAAAAAACGAGACAGAAGCATTCTCAGAATCTTATTTGTGATGTGTGTCCTCAACTAAGAGAATTGAACCTTTCTTTTGATACAGCAGTTTGGAAACACTCTTTTTGTATAATCTGCAAGTGGATATTAGAATAACTGTGAAGATTTCATTGGAAACAAGAATATCTTCATATAAAATCTAGACAGAAGCAATCTCAGAAACTTCTTTGTGATGTGTGTCCTCAACTAACAGAGTTGAAACTTTCTTTTGATAGAGCAGTTTGGAAATACTCTTTTTGAAGAATCTGTAAGTGAATATTTGGATAACTGTCATGAATTCGTTGGAGACGGAAATATCTTCATCTAAAATCTAGACAGAAGCACTGTCAGAAACTACTTTGCAATTTCTGCATTCAAGTCACAGAGGTGAACCTTCCTTTTCATAGGGCAGTTTAGAAACACTCTTTCTGTAGTATCTGGAAGTGGACATTTCGAGCGCTTTCAGGCCTATGGTGAAAAAGGAAATATCATCCCATAAAATCTAGAGAGAAGCATACTCAAACTTATTTGGGATGTGTTTACTCAACTAGCAGAGTTGATCCTTTCTTTTGATATAGCAGTTTGGAAACAGTGTTTTTGTAGAATCTGCCAGTGGATATTTGGATAACTGTGAAGATTTCATTGGGAACGGGAATAGATTCATATAAAATCTAGGCAGAAGCATTCTCAGAAACTTTTTTGTGATGTGTGCCCTCAACTAACAGAGTTCTACCATTCTTTTGATAGAGCAGTTTGGAAACACACTTTTTGCTGAATCTGTAAGTGGATATTTGGATAGCTGAAACCATTTCATTGGAAACGGGAATATCTTCATCTAAAATCTAGACAGAAGCACTCTCAGAAACTACTTTGTGATATCTGCATTCAAGTCACAGAGCTGAACATTCCCTTTCATGGAGCAGGTTTGAAACACTCTTTCTGTAGTATCTGGAAGTGGACATTTCGAGGGCTTTCGGGCCTGTGGTGAAAAACGAAATACCTTCCAATAAAATCTAGACAGAAGCATTCTCAGAAACTTATTTGGGATGTGTGTCCTCAACTAACAGAGTTGAAACTTTCTTTTGATACAGCAGTTTGGAAACACACTTTTTGTAGAATCTGCAAGTCTATATTTTGATCACCGTGAAGATTTCATAGGAAACGGGAATATCTTCATAAAAAATCTAGACAGAAGCATTCTCAGAAACTTGTTTGTGATGAGTGTCCTCAACTAACAGAGTTGAACCTTTCTATTAATAGAACAGTTTTGGAAACACTCTTTTTGTAGAATCTGTAAGTGGAAATCTGGATAGTTCTAACGATTTCGTTGGAAACGGGAATTTCTTCATCTAAAATCTAGACAGAAGCCCTGTCAGAAACCACTTTGTGATATCTGCATTCAAGTCACAGAGCTGAACATTCCCTTTCATAGAGCAGGTTTGAAACACTCTGCAGTATCTGGAAGTGGACATTTCGAGCGCTTTCAGGCCAACGGTGGAAAAGAAAATATCTTCCCATAAAAACAAGTCAGAGGCTTTCTCAGAAGCTTATTTGGGATGTGTGTCCTCAACTAACAGAGTTGAATGCTTGCTTTTGATACAACAGTTTGGAAACCCTCTTTTTGTAGAATCTGCAAGTGGATATTTGGAAAGCTGTGAAGATTTCTTTGGAAATGGGAATATCTTCAAGAAAAATCTAAACAGAAGCATTCTCAGAAACTTCTTAGTGATGTGTGTCCTCAACTAACAGAGTTCAACCTTTCTTTTGATACAGCAATTTGGAAACACTCTTTTTGTAGAATCTGTAAGTGGATATTGGGATAGCTCTAACGATTTCGTGGGAAACGGGAATATCTACATTTAAAATCAAGACAGAAGCATTCTCAGAAACTTCTTTGTGAAGTGTGTCCTCAACTAACAGAGTTCAACCTTTCTTTTGATACAGCAGTCTGGAAGCACACTTTTTGTAGAATCTGCAAGTGGATATTTGGATAATTGTGAAGATTTCGTTGGAAACGGGAATATCTTCATATAAACTCTGGACAGAAGCATTCTCAGAAACTTCTTTCTCATGTGTGTCCTCAACTGATAGCATTCAACCATTCTTTTGATAGAGCAGTTTGGAAACACTCTTTTTGTAGAATCTGTAAGAGGACATGAGGACATCTCTGAAGATTTCGTTGCAAACGGGAATATCTTCATATAAAATCTAGACAGAAGCATTCTGAGAAACTTCCTTGTGATGTGTATCCTCAGCTAACTGAGTACAACCATTCTTTTGATAGAGCAGTTTGGAAACGCACTTTTCATAGAATCTGTAGTTGGATATTTGGAAAGCTCTAACGATTTCATTGGAAACTGGAATATATTCATCTAACATCTAGACAGAAGCACTCTCAGAAACTGCTATGTAATATCTGCATTCAAGCCACAGAGGTGAACCTTCCCTTTCATAGGGCAGGTTTGAAACTCTCTTTCTGTAGTATCTGGAAGTGGACATTTCAGGCGATTTCAGGCGTACGGTGAAAAAGGAAGTGTCTTCCGAAAAAAACGAGACAGAAACATTCTCAGAAACTTATTTGGGATGTGCGTCCTCAACTAAGACAGTTGAACCTTTCCTTTGATACAGCATTTTGGAAACACTCTTTTTGTAGAATCTACAAGTGGATATTTGAATAACTGTGAAGATTTCGTTGGAAACAAGAATATCTTCATATAAAATCTAGACAGAAGCATTCTCAGAAACTTCTTAGTGATGTGTGTCGTCAACTAACAGAGTTGAACCTTTGTTTTGCTTGAGCAGTTTGGAAACACCCTTTTTGTTGAATCTGCAAGTAGATATTAGAATAACTGTGAAGATTTCGTTGGAAACGGGAATACCTTCATATAAAATCAAGACGGAAGCATTCTCAGAAACTTCTTTGTCATGTGTGTCCTCAACTAGTGGAGTTCAACCTTTCTTTTGATAGAGCAGTTTGGAAACACTCTTTTTGTAGAATCTGTAAGAGGACATTTGGACTGCTCTAAAGATTTCGTTGCAAACGGGAATATATACATGTAAAATCTTGACAGAAGCATTCTGAGAAACTTCTTTGTGATATGTGTCCTCAACTAACAGAGTATAGCCATTCTTTTGATAGAGCAGTTTGGAAAGGCACTTTTCGTAGAATCTGTAAGTGGATATTTGAATTGCTCTAACGATTTCATTGGAAACGGGAATATATTCATCTAACATCTAGACAGAAGCGCTCTCAGAAACTACTATGTGATATCTGCATTCAAGCCACAGAGGTGAACCTTCCCTTTCATAGGGCAGGTTTGAAACGCTCTTTCTGTACTATCTGGAAGTGGGCATTTCGAGCGCTTTCAGGCCTTTGGTGAAAAAAGAAATATCATCCCATAAAATCTAGAGAGAAGCATACTCAAACTTATTTGGGATGTGTTTACTCAACTGACAGAGTTCAATATGTCTTTTGATACAGCAGTTTGGAAACACTCTTTCTGTAGAATCTGCAAGTGGATATTTGGAAATCTGCGAAGATTTCATTGGAAATGGGAATATCTTCATGTAAAATCTAGACAGAGGCATTCTCAGAAACTTCTTTGTGATGTGTGTCGTCAATTAACAGAGTTCAACTTTTCTTTTGATACAGCAGGTTGGAAACACACTTTTTGTAGAATCTGCAAGTGGATATTTGGATAACTGTGAAGATTTCATTGGAAACGGGAATATCTTCATATAAAATCTAGAGAGAAGCATTCTCAGAAACTCCTTTGTGATGTGTGTAATCAACTAACGGAGTTCAACCTTTCTTTTGATAGAGCAGTTTGGAAACACTCTTTTTGTAGAATCTGTAAGAGGATATTTGGATAGCACTAATGATTTCGTTGCAAACGGGAATAACTTCACTTAAAATCTAGACAGAAGCATTCTCAGAAACTTCTTTGTGATGTTTGCCCAGAGCTAACAGAGTTGCACCTTTCTTTTGATACACCAGTTTGGAAACACTCTTTTTGTAGAATCTGGAAGTGGATAATTGGATAACTGTGAAGATTTCATTGGAAACGGGAATATCTTCATATAAAATCTAGAAAGAAACATTCTCAGAAACTCTTTAGTGATGGGTGTCCTCAACTAACAGAGTTGAACCTTTCTTTTGAGAGAGCAGTTTGGAAACACTCTTTTTGTAGAATCTGTAAGTGGATATTTGGAAAGCTCTAACGATTTCGTTGGAAACGGGAATATCTTCATCTAAAATCTAGAGAGAAACTCTGTCAGAAACTACTTTGCGATATCTGCATTCATGTCACAGAGGTGAACCTTCCCTTTCATAGGGCAGGTTGGAAACACTCTTTCTGTAGTATCTGGAAGTGGACATTTCGAGCGTTTTCAGGCCTATGGTGAAAAAGGAAGTATCTTCCCAGAAAAACGAGACAGAAGTATTCTCAGAAGCTTATTTGGAATGTGGGTCCTCAACTAAGAGAGCTGAACTTTTCTTTTGATAGAGCAGTTTGGAAACACTCTTTTTTAGAATCTGCAAGTGGATATTAGAATAACTGTGAAGATTTCATTGGAAACGGGAATATCCTCATATAAAATCTAGACAGAAGCATTCTCAGAAACTTCTTTGTTATGTGTGTCCTCAACTAAAAGAGTTGAAACTTTCTTTTGATAGAGCAGTCTGGAAACACCCTTTTTGTAGGATCTGTACGTGGATATTTGGATAACTGGGAGGATTTCATGGGAAACGGGAATATCTTCATCTAAAATCTAGACAGAAGCACTGTTAGAAACTACCTTGCGATATCTGCATTCAAGTCACAGAGGTGAATCTTCCCTTTCATAGGGCAGGTTTGAAACACTCTTTCTGTAGTGTCTGGAAGTGGACATTTCGAGTGCTCTCAGGCCTATGGTGAAGAAGGAAATATCATCCCATAAAATCTAGACAGAAGCATACTTAGAAAGTTATTTGGGATGTGTTTCCTCAGCTAACAGAGTTGATCCTTTCTTTTGATATAGCAGTTTGGAAACACTCTTTTTGTAG
Organism: Gorilla gorilla gorilla; assembly: GCF_029281585.2. Taxonomy (NCBI): domain Eukaryota; kingdom Metazoa; phylum Chordata; class Mammalia; order Primates; family Hominidae; genus Gorilla; species Gorilla gorilla. Next base: position 21,354,488 of record NC_073237.2, read on the forward strand.
AACCTGCTAGAGGATATTTGGATAACTGTGAAGATTTCGTTGGAAACGGTAATATCTTCATGTAAAATCTAGACGGAAGCATTCACAGAAACTCCTTTGTGATGAGTGTCCTCAACTAACAGAGTTGAACCTTTCTTTTGATAGAGCAGTTTGGAAACACTCTTTTTGTAAAATCTGTAAGTGGATATTTGGATAGCTCTAACGATTTCGTTGGAAACGGGAATATCTTCAACTAAAATCTAGACAGAAACTCTGTGAGAAGCTACTTTGCCATATCTGCATTCAAGTCACAGAGGTGAACCTTCCCTTTCATAGGGCAGGTTTGAAACACTCTTTCTGTAGTATCTGGAAGTGGACATTTCGAGCGCTTTCAGGCCTATGGTGAAAAAGGAAGTATCTTCCCAGAAAAACGAGACAGAGGTATTCTCAGAAACTTATTAGGGATGTGGGTCCTCAACAAAGAGAGTTGAACTTTTCTTTTTGTACAGCAGTTTGGAAACACTCTTTTTTAGAATCTGCAACTGGATATTTGAATAACTGTGAAGATTTCATTGGAAAAGGGAATATGCTCATATAAAATCTAGTCTGAAGCATTCTCAGAAAGTTCTTTGTGATGTGTGTCCTCAACTAACAGAGTTGAACCTTTCTTTTGATAGAGCAGTTTGGAAACACTCTTTTTGTAGAATCTGTAAGTGGATATTTGGATAACTGTGATGATTTCGTTGGAAACGGGAATATCTTCATCTAAAATCTAGACAGTAGCACTGTCAGAAACTACCTTGCAATATCTGCATTCAACTCACAGAGCTGAACATTCCCTTTCATAGAGGAGGTTTGAAACATTCTTTCTGCAGTATCTGGAAGAGGACTTTTCGAGCGCTTTCAGGCCTATGGTGAAAAAGGAAATATCTTCCCTTAAAACCTAGGCAGAAGCATTGTCAGAAACTTATTTGGGATGTGCGTCCTCAACTAACAGGGTTGAATCTTTCTTTTCATACAGCAGTTTGGAAACACTCTTTTTGTAGAATCTGCAGGTCGATATTTGGATAACTGTGAAGATTTCATTGGAAACGGGAATATCTTCATATAAAATATAGACAGAAGCATTCTCAGAAACTTCTTTGTGATGAGTGTCCTCAACCAACACAGTTGAACCTTTCTTTTGATAGAGCAGTTTGGAAACACTCTTTTTGTGGAATCTGTAAGTGTATATCTAGATAGCCCAAAGAATTTAGTTGGAAAAGGGAATATCTTCATCTAAAATCTAGACAGAATCACTGTCAGAATCTACTTTGTGATATCTGCATTCAAGTCACAGAGCTGAACATTTCCTTTCATAGAGTAGGTTTGAAACAGTCTTTCTGTAGTATCTGGAAGTGGACGTTTCGAGGGTTTTCTGGCCTATGGAGAAGAAGGGAATATCACCCATAAAATCTAGACAGAAGCATTCTCAGAATCTTATTTGTGATGTGTTTCCTCAACTAACAGAGTTGCTCCTTTCTTTTGATATAGCAGTTTGGAAACACTCTTTTTGTAGAAACAGCAAGTGGATATTTGGATAACTGTGAAGATTTCTTTGGATACGGGAATATCTTCATATAAAATCTCGACAGAAGCATTCTGAGAAACTTCTTTGTGATGAGAGTCCTCAACTAACAGAGATGAACCATTCTATTAATAGAGAACTTGGAAACACTCTTTTTGTAGAATCTGCAAGTGTATATTTGGATAACTGTGAAGATTTCATTGGAAACGGGAATATCTTCATATAAAATCTAGACAGAAGCACTCTCAGAAACTTCTTTGTGATATCTGCATTCAAGTCACAGAGCTGAACATTCCCTTTCATAGAGCAGGTTTGAAACACCCTTTCTGTAGTATCTGGAAGTGGACATTTGGAGCGCTTTCGGGCCTACGGTGAAAAACGAAATATCTTCCCATAAAATCTAGACAGAAGCAATCTGAGAAACTTATTTGGGATGTGTGTCCTCAACTAACAGAGTTGCACCTTTCTTTTGGTAGAGTAGTTTGGAAACACTCTTCTTGTAGAATCTGCAAGTGGATATTTGGATAACTGTGAAGATTTCGTTGGAAAAGGTAATATCTTCCCATAAAATCTAGACAGAAGCATTCTCAGAGACTTCTTTGTGATGTGTGTCCTCAAATAACAGAGTTCAACATTTCTATCGTTACAGCAGTTTGGAAACACTCTTTTTGTAGAATCTTCAAGTGGATATTTCGATAATAGTGAAGATTTTGTTGGAATCGGGAATATCTTCATATAAAATATGGACAGAAGCATTCTCAGAAACTTCTTTGGGATGAGTGTCCTCAAGTTACAGAGTTGAACCTTTCTTTTGACAGAGCACTTTGGAAACACTGTTTTTGTAGAATCTGTAAGCCGAAATCTAGATAGTTCTAACGTTACCGTTTTAAACGGGAATATCTTCATCTGAAATCAAGACGGAAGCACTCTCAGAACCTACTTTGTTATATCTGTATTCAAGTGACAGAGCTGAACATTCCCTTTGATAGAGGAGGTTTGAAACACTCTTTCTGTAGTATCTGGAAGTGGGTATTTGGAGCGCTTTCTGGCCTATGGTGAAAAGCGAAATATCTTCCCACAAAATCTTGACAGAAGCATTCTCAGAAACTTATTTGGGATGTGTGTCCTCAACTAACAGAGATGAACCTTTCTTTTGATAAAGCAGTTTGGAAACACTCTTTTTGTAGAATCTGCAAATCGATGTTTGGATAACTGTATAGATTTCATTGGATACGGGAATATCTTCTTATAAAATCTCGACAGAAGCATTCTCAGAAACGTCTTTGTGATGAGAGTCCTCAACTGACAGCGTTGAACCATTCTATTAATAGAGATCTTTGGAAACACTCTTTTTGTAGAATCTGCAAGTGGATATTTGGATAACTGTGAAGATTTTGTTGGAAACGGGAATATCTTCATATGAAATCTACACAGAAGCACTCTCAGAAACTTCTTTGTGACGTCCGCATTCAAGTCACAGACCTGAACATTCCCTTTCATAGAGCAGGTTTGAAACACTCTTTCTGTAGTATCTGGAAGTGGACACTTGGAGCGCTTTCGGGCCAATGGTGAAAAACGAAATATCTTCCCATAAAATCTAGACAGAAGCAATCTCGGAAACTTATTTGGAATGTGTGTCCTCAACTAACAGGGTTGCACCTTTCTTTTGATAGAGCACTTTGGAAACACACTTTCTGTAGAATCTGCAAATCGATGTTTGGATAACTGTGAAGATTTCGTTGGAAACGGGAATATCTTCATGTAAAATCTCGACAGAAGCATTCTCAGAAACTTCTTTGTGATGAGTGTACTCAATTAACAGAGTTGAAACATTCTATTAATAGAGCACTTTGGAAACACTCTTTTTGTGGAATCTGCAAGTGGATATTTGGATAACTGTGAAGATTTCGTTGGAAAAGGTAATATCTTCATATAAAATCTAGACAGAAGCATTCTCGTAAACTTCTTTGGATTGTGTGTCCTCAACTAACAGAGTTCAACATCTCTTTCGCTACAGTAGTTTGGAAACACTCTTTTTGTAGAATTTTCAAGTGGATATTTCGACAAATGTGAAGATTTCATTGGAAACGGGAATATCTTCATATAAAATCTCGACATAAGCATTCTCAGAAAAGTCTTTGTGATGAGTGTCCTCTACTAACAGAGTTGAACCATTCTATTAATATAGCACTTTGGAAACACTCTTTTTGTAGAATCTGCAAGTGGATAGTTGGATAACTGTGAAGATTTCGTTGGAAACGGGAATACCTTCATATAAAATCTAGACAGAAGCATTTTCAGAAACTTCTTTGTGATGAGTGTCCTCAACTAACACAATTGAACCTTTCTTTTGAAAGAGCAGTTTGGAAACACTCTTTTTGTGGAATCTGTAAGTGGATATCTGAATAGTCGTAACAATTTCGTCGGAAAAGGGAATATCTTCATCTAAAATCTAGACAGAAGCATTCTCAGAAACGTCTTTGTGATGTGTGTCCTCAACTAACAGATTTGAAACTTTCTTTGGATAGAGCAGTTTGGAAACACTCTTTTTGTAGAATCTGTAAGTGAATATTTGGATAACTGTGATGATTTCATTGGAAACGGGAATATCTTCATCTAAAATCTAGACTGAAGCGCTGTCAGAAACTACTTTGCCATATCTGCATTCAAGTCAGAGCTGAATATTCCCATTCATAGAGGAGGTTTGAAACAGTCTTTCTGTAGTATCTGGAATTCGACATTTCGAGCGATTTCAGGCGTACGGTGAAAAAGGAAATATCATACCATAAAATCTAGACAGAAGCATTCTCAGAAACTTATTTGGGATGTGTTTCCTCAACTAACAGAGTTGATCCTTTCTTTTGATACAGCATTTTGGAAACACTCTTTTTGTAGGATCTGCAAGAGAAAATTTGGATAACTGTGAAGATTTCGTTGGAAACGGGAATATATTCATATAAAATCTAGACAGAAGCATTGTCAGAAACTTCTTTGTGATGTGTGTCCTCAACTTGTAGAGTTCAACATTTCTTTTGCTACAGCAGTTGGAAACCCTCTTTTTGTAGAATCTTCATGTGGATATTTGTATAACTGTGAAGATTTCGTTGGAAACGGGAATATCTTCATAAAAAATCTAGACAGAAGCATTCTCAGAAACTTCTTTGTGATGAGTGTCCTCTAGTAACAGAGCTGAACCTTTCTTTTGATAGAGCAGTTTGGAAAAACACTTTTTGTAGAATCTGCAAGTCGATGTTTGGATAACTGTGAAGATTTCGTTGGAAATGGAATATCTTCATATAAAATGTCGACAGAAGCATTCTCAGAAACGTCTTTGTGTTGAGTGTCCTCAATTAACAGAGTTGAACCATTCTATTAGCAGAGCACTTGGGAAACACACCTTTTTTAGAATCTTCAAGTGCATATTTGGATAACTGTGAAGATTTCATTGGAAACCGGAATATCTTCATATAAAATCTAGACAGAAGCATTCTCAGAAACTTTTTTGTGATGACTGTCCTCAACTAACACAGTTGAAGCTTTCCTTTGATAGAGCAGTTTGGAAACACTCTTTTTGTGGAATTTGTAAGTGGACGTCTAGATAGTCCTAACGATTTCGTTGGAAACGGGAATATGTTCATCTGAAATCTAGACAGTAGCACTCTCAGAACCTACTTTGTGATATCTGCATTCAAGTCACAGAGCTGAACATTCCCGTTCATAGAGCAGGTTTGAAACACACTTTTTGTAGTATCTGGAAGTGGACATTTCGAGAGCTTTCGGGCCTAAGGTGAAAAAGGAAATATCATCCCATAAAATCTAGACTGAAGCATTCTCAGAAACTTATTTGGGATGAGTGTCCTCAACTAACAGAGTTGACCCTTTCTTGGATAGAGCAGTTTGGAAACACTCTTGTTGTAGAATCTGCAAGTCGATGTTTGGATTACTTTGAAGATTTCGTTCGAAACGAGAATATCTTCATATAAAATCTAGAGAGAAGCATTCTCAGGAACTTCTTTGTGATGTGTGTTCTCAACTAACAGAGTTCAACCTTTCTTTTGATAGAGCAGTTTGGAAACACTCTCTTTGTAGAATCTGCAAGCGGATATTTGGATAACTGTGAAGATTTCGTAGTAAACGGGAATATCTTCATATAAAATCTAGACAGAACCGTTCTCAGAAACTTCTTTGTGATGTGTGTCCTCAACTAACACAGTTCTACATTTCTTTTGATGGAGCACTTTGGAAACACAGGTTTTGTAGAATCTGTATGTGGATATTTGGATAGCTCTCATGATTTCATTGGAAACTGGTATATCTTCATTTAAAATCTAGACAGAAGCATTCTCAGAAACTTTTTGGTGATGTGTGTCCTCAACTAACAGAGTTCAACCTTCCTTTCGATACAGCAGTTTGGAAATACACTTTTGTAGAATCTGCAAGTGGATATTTGGATAACTGTGAAGATTTCATTGTAAACGGGAATATCTACATCTAAAATCTAGACAGAAGCACTCTCATAAACTACTTTCTGATATCTGCATTCAAGCCACAGAGGTGAACCTTCCCTTCCATAGGGCAGGTTTGAAACACTCTTTCTGTAGTATCTGGATGTGGACATTTCGAGCGCTTTCAGGCCTTTGGTGAAAAAAGAAGAATCTTCACAAAAAAACGAGACAGAAGCATTCTCAGAATCTTATTTGTGATGTGTGTCCTCAACTAAGAGAATTGAACCTTTCTTTTGATACAGCAGTTTGGAAACACTCTTTTTGTATAATCTGCAAGTGGATATTAGAATAACTGTGAAGATTTCATTGGAAACAAGAATATCTTCATATAAAATCTAGACAGAAGCAATCTCAGAAACTTCTTTGTGATGTGTGTCCTCAACTAACAGAGTTGAAACTTTCTTTTGATAGAGCAGTTTGGAAATACTCTTTTTGAAGAATCTGTAAGTGAATATTTGGATAACTGTCATGAATTCGTTGGAGACGGAAATATCTTCATCTAAAATCTAGACAGAAGCACTGTCAGAAACTACTTTGCAATTTCTGCATTCAAGTCACAGAGGTGAACCTTCCTTTTCATAGGGCAGTTTAGAAACACTCTTTCTGTAGTATCTGGAAGTGGACATTTCGAGCGCTTTCAGGCCTATGGTGAAAAAGGAAATATCATCCCATAAAATCTAGAGAGAAGCATACTCAAACTTATTTGGGATGTGTTTACTCAACTAGCAGAGTTGATCCTTTCTTTTGATATAGCAGTTTGGAAACAGTGTTTTTGTAGAATCTGCCAGTGGATATTTGGATAACTGTGAAGATTTCATTGGGAACGGGAATAGATTCATATAAAATCTAGGCAGAAGCATTCTCAGAAACTTTTTTGTGATGTGTGCCCTCAACTAACAGAGTTCTACCATTCTTTTGATAGAGCAGTTTGGAAACACACTTTTTGCTGAATCTGTAAGTGGATATTTGGATAGCTGAAACCATTTCATTGGAAACGGGAATATCTTCATCTAAAATCTAGACAGAAGCACTCTCAGAAACTACTTTGTGATATCTGCATTCAAGTCACAGAGCTGAACATTCCCTTTCATGGAGCAGGTTTGAAACACTCTTTCTGTAGTATCTGGAAGTGGACATTTCGAGGGCTTTCGGGCCTGTGGTGAAAAACGAAATACCTTCCAATAAAATCTAGACAGAAGCATTCTCAGAAACTTATTTGGGATGTGTGTCCTCAACTAACAGAGTTGAAACTTTCTTTTGATACAGCAGTTTGGAAACACACTTTTTGTAGAATCTGCAAGTCTATATTTTGATCACCGTGAAGATTTCATAGGAAACGGGAATATCTTCATAAAAAATCTAGACAGAAGCATTCTCAGAAACTTGTTTGTGATGAGTGTCCTCAACTAACAGAGTTGAACCTTTCTATTAATAGAACAGTTTTGGAAACACTCTTTTTGTAGAATCTGTAAGTGGAAATCTGGATAGTTCTAACGATTTCGTTGGAAACGGGAATTTCTTCATCTAAAATCTAGACAGAAGCCCTGTCAGAAACCACTTTGTGATATCTGCATTCAAGTCACAGAGCTGAACATTCCCTTTCATAGAGCAGGTTTGAAACACTCTGCAGTATCTGGAAGTGGACATTTCGAGCGCTTTCAGGCCAACGGTGGAAAAGAAAATATCTTCCCATAAAAACAAGTCAGAGGCTTTCTCAGAAGCTTATTTGGGATGTGTGTCCTCAACTAACAGAGTTGAATGCTTGCTTTTGATACAACAGTTTGGAAACCCTCTTTTTGTAGAATCTGCAAGTGGATATTTGGAAAGCTGTGAAGATTTCTTTGGAAATGGGAATATCTTCAAGAAAAATCTAAACAGAAGCATTCTCAGAAACTTCTTAGTGATGTGTGTCCTCAACTAACAGAGTTCAACCTTTCTTTTGATACAGCAATTTGGAAACACTCTTTTTGTAGAATCTGTAAGTGGATATTGGGATAGCTCTAACGATTTCGTGGGAAACGGGAATATCTACATTTAAAATCAAGACAGAAGCATTCTCAGAAACTTCTTTGTGAAGTGTGTCCTCAACTAACAGAGTTCAACCTTTCTTTTGATACAGCAGTCTGGAAGCACACTTTTTGTAGAATCTGCAAGTGGATATTTGGATAATTGTGAAGATTTCGTTGGAAACGGGAATATCTTCATATAAACTCTGGACAGAAGCATTCTCAGAAACTTCTTTCTCATGTGTGTCCTCAACTGATAGCATTCAACCATTCTTTTGATAGAGCAGTTTGGAAACACTCTTTTTGTAGAATCTGTAAGAGGACATGAGGACATCTCTGAAGATTTCGTTGCAAACGGGAATATCTTCATATAAAATCTAGACAGAAGCATTCTGAGAAACTTCCTTGTGATGTGTATCCTCAGCTAACTGAGTACAACCATTCTTTTGATAGAGCAGTTTGGAAACGCACTTTTCATAGAATCTGTAGTTGGATATTTGGAAAGCTCTAACGATTTCATTGGAAACTGGAATATATTCATCTAACATCTAGACAGAAGCACTCTCAGAAACTGCTATGTAATATCTGCATTCAAGCCACAGAGGTGAACCTTCCCTTTCATAGGGCAGGTTTGAAACTCTCTTTCTGTAGTATCTGGAAGTGGACATTTCAGGCGATTTCAGGCGTACGGTGAAAAAGGAAGTGTCTTCCGAAAAAAACGAGACAGAAACATTCTCAGAAACTTATTTGGGATGTGCGTCCTCAACTAAGACAGTTGAACCTTTCCTTTGATACAGCATTTTGGAAACACTCTTTTTGTAGAATCTACAAGTGGATATTTGAATAACTGTGAAGATTTCGTTGGAAACAAGAATATCTTCATATAAAATCTAGACAGAAGCATTCTCAGAAACTTCTTAGTGATGTGTGTCGTCAACTAACAGAGTTGAACCTTTGTTTTGCTTGAGCAGTTTGGAAACACCCTTTTTGTTGAATCTGCAAGTAGATATTAGAATAACTGTGAAGATTTCGTTGGAAACGGGAATACCTTCATATAAAATCAAGACGGAAGCATTCTCAGAAACTTCTTTGTCATGTGTGTCCTCAACTAGTGGAGTTCAACCTTTCTTTTGATAGAGCAGTTTGGAAACACTCTTTTTGTAGAATCTGTAAGAGGACATTTGGACTGCTCTAAAGATTTCGTTGCAAACGGGAATATATACATGTAAAATCTTGACAGAAGCATTCTGAGAAACTTCTTTGTGATATGTGTCCTCAACTAACAGAGTATAGCCATTCTTTTGATAGAGCAGTTTGGAAAGGCACTTTTCGTAGAATCTGTAAGTGGATATTTGAATTGCTCTAACGATTTCATTGGAAACGGGAATATATTCATCTAACATCTAGACAGAAGCGCTCTCAGAAACTACTATGTGATATCTGCATTCAAGCCACAGAGGTGAACCTTCCCTTTCATAGGGCAGGTTTGAAACGCTCTTTCTGTACTATCTGGAAGTGGGCATTTCGAGCGCTTTCAGGCCTTTGGTGAAAAAAGAAATATCATCCCATAAAATCTAGAGAGAAGCATACTCAAACTTATTTGGGATGTGTTTACTCAACTGACAGAGTTCAATATGTCTTTTGATACAGCAGTTTGGAAACACTCTTTCTGTAGAATCTGCAAGTGGATATTTGGAAATCTGCGAAGATTTCGTTGGAAATGGGAATATCTTCATGTAAAATCTAGACAGAGGCATTCTCAGAAACTTCTTTGTGATGTGTGTCGTCAATTAACAGAGTTCAACTTTTCTTTTGATACAGCAGGTTGGAAACACACTTTTTGTAGAATCTGCAAGTGGATATTTGGATAACTGTGAAGATTTCATTGGAAACGGGAATATCTTCATATAAAATCTAGAGAGAAGCATTCTCAGAAACTCCTTTGTGATGTGTGTAATCAACTAACGGAGTTCAACCTTTCTTTTGATAGAGCAGTTTGGAAACACTCTTTTTGTAGAATCTGTAAGAGGATATTTGGATAGCACTAATGATTTCGTTGCAAACGGGAATAACTTCACTTAAAATCTAGACAGAAGCATTCTCAGAAACTTCTTTGTGATGTTTGCCCAGAGCTAACAGAGTTGCACCTTTCTTTTGATACACCAGTTTGGAAACACTCTTTTTGTAGAATCTGGAAGTGGATAATTGGATAACTGTGAAGATTTCATTGGAAACGGGAATATCTTCATATAAAATCTAGAAAGAAACATTCTCAGAAACTCTTTAGTGATGGGTGTCCTCAACTAACAGAGTTGAACCTTTCTTTTGAGAGAGCAGTTTGGAAACACTCTTTTTGTAGAATCTGTAAGTGGATATTTGGAAAGCTCTAACGATTTCGTTGGAAACGGGAATATCTTCATCTAAAATCTAGAGAGAAACTCTGTCAGAAACTACTTTGCGATATCTGCATTCATGTCACAGAGGTGAACCTTCCCTTTCATAGGGCAGGTTGGAAACACTCTTTCTGTAGTATCTGGAAGTGGACATTTCGAGCGTTTTCAGGCCTATGGTGAAAAAGGAAGTATCTTCCCAGAAAAACGAGACAGAAGTATTCTCAGAAGCTTATTTGGAATGTGGGTCCTCAACTAAGAGAGCTGAACTTTTCTTTTGATAGAGCAGTTTGGAAACACTCTTTTTTAGAATCTGCAAGTGGATATTAGAATAACTGTGAAGATTTCATTGGAAACGGGAATATCCTCATATAAAATCTAGACAGAAGCATTCTCAGAAACTTCTTTGTTATGTGTGTCCTCAACTAAAAGAGTTGAAACTTTCTTTTGATAGAGCAGTCTGGAAACACCCTTTTTGTAGGATCTGTACGTGGATATTTGGATAACTGGGAGGATTTCATGGGAAACGGGAATATCTTCATCTAAAATCTAGACAGAAGCACTGTTAGAAACTACCTTGCGATATCTGCATTCAAGTCACAGAGGTGAATCTTCCCTTTCATAGGGCAGGTTTGAAACACTCTTTCTGTAGTGTCTGGAAGTGGACATTTCGAGTGCTCTCAGGCCTATGGTGAAGAAGGAAATATCATCCCATAAAATCTAGACAGAAGCATACTTAGAAAGTTATTTGGGATGTGTTTCCTCAGCTAACAGAGTTGATCCTTTCTTTTGATATAGCAGTTTGGAAACACTCTTTTTGTAGAACCTGCTAGAGGATATTTGGATAACTGTGAAGATTTCGTTGGAAACGGTAATATCTTCATGTAAAATCTAGACGGAAGCATTCACAGAAACTCCTTTGTGATGAGTGTCCTCAACTAACAGAGTTGAACCTTTCTTTTGATAGAGCAGTTTGGAAACACTCTTTTTGTAAAATCTGTAAGTGGATATTTGGATAGCTCTAACGATTTCGTTGGAAACGGGAATATCTTCAACTAAAATCTAGACAGAAACTCTGTGAGAAGCTACTTTGCCATATCTGCATTCAAGTCACAGAGGTGAACCTTCCCTTTCATAGGGCAGGTTTGAAACACTCTTTCTGTAGTATCTGGAAGTGGACATTTCGAGCGCTTTCAGGCCTATGGTGAAAAAGGAAGTATCTTCCCAGAAAAACGAGACAGAGGTATTCTCAGAAACTTATTAGGGATGTGGGTCCTCAACAAAGAGAGTTGAACTTTTCTTTTTGTACAGCAGTTTGGAAACACTCTTTTTTAGAATCTGCAACTGGATATTTGAATAACTGTGAAGATTTCATTGGAAAAGGGAATATGCTCATATAAAATCTAGTCTGAAGCATTCTCAGAAAGTTCTTTGTGATGTGTGTCCTCAACTAACAGAGTTGAACCTTTCTTTTGATAGAGCAGTTTGGAAACACTCTTTTTGTAGAATCTGTAAGTGGATATTTGGATAACTGTGATGATTTCGTTGGAAACGGGAATATCTTCATCTAAAATCTAGACAGTAGCACTGTCAGAAACTACCTTGCAATATCTGCATTCAACTCACAGAGCTGAACATTCCCTTTCATAGAGGAGGTTTGAAACATTCTTTCTGCAGTATCTGGAAGAGGACTTTTCGAGCGCTTTCAGGCCTATGGTGAAAAAGGAAATATCTTCCCTTAAAACCTAGGCAGAAGCATTGTCAGAAACTTATTTGGGATGTGCGTCCTCAACTAACAGGGTTGAATCTTTCTTTTCATACAGCAGTTTGGAAACACTCTTTTTGTAGAATCTGCAGGTCGATATTTGGATAACTGTGAAGATTTCATTGGAAACGGGAATATCTTCATATAAAATATAGACAGAAGCATTCTCAGAAACATCTTTGTGATGAGTGTCCTCAACTATCAGAGTTGAACCTTTCTTTTGATACAGCAGTTTGGAAACACTCTTTTTGTAGAATCTTCAATTGGATATTTGGATAACTGAGGAAATTTCATTGGAAACGGGAATATCTTCATATAAAATCTAGACAGAAGCATTCTCAGAAACATCTTTGTGATGAGTGTCTTCAACTAACAGAGTAGAACCTTTCTTTTGATACAGCAGTTTGGAAACATTCTTTTTGTAGAATCTTCAAGTGGATGTTTGGATAAGTGTGGAGATTTCATTGGAAACGAGAATATCTTAATAAAAAAGTAGTATCTTCAGAAACTACTTTGTGATATCTGCATTCAAGTCACAGAGCTGAACATTCCCTTTCATAGAGCAGGTTTGAAACACTCTTTCTGCAGTATCTGGAAGTGGACATTTCGAGCGCTTTCAGACCTACGGTGAAAAAGGGAATATCTTCCCATAAAAACGAGACAGAGGCTTTATCAGAAACTTATTTGGGATGTGAGTCCTCAACTAACAGAAATGAATGTTTCTTTTGATATGGGAGTTTGGAAACACTCTTTTTGTGGATTATGAAAGAGGACATTTGGACAACTCGAAAGATTTCGTTGGACACGGAAATATCTTCATATAAAATCTAGGCAGAATCATTCTCAGAAACTTATTTGGGATGTGTGTCCTCAACTAACAGAGTACAACCATTCTTGTGATAGAGCAGTATGGAAACACACTTTTGGTAGATTCTGTGGGTGGATATTGGGATAGCTCTAACGATTTCGTTGGAAACGGGAATATCTACATCTAAAATCTATACAGAATAACTCTCAGAAACTACTTTCTGATATCTGCATTCAAGCCACAGAGGTGAACCTTCCCTTCCATAGGGAAGGTTTGAAACTCTCTTTCTGTAGTATCTGGAAGTGGACATTTCGAGCGCTTTCAGGCCTATGGGGAAAAAAGAAGAGTCTTCCCAAAAAAATGAGACAGAAGCATTCTCAGAAACTTATTTGGGATGTGTGTCCTCAACTAAGAGGGTTGAACATTTCTTTTGATACAGCAGTTTGGAAACACTCTTTTTGTAGAATCTGCAAGTGGATATTAGAATAACTGTGAAGATTTCGTTGGAAACAGGTATATCTTCATATAAAATCTAGACTGATGCATTCTCAGAAACTTCTTTGTGATGTGTGTCCTTAACTGAGTTGAATCTTTCTTTTGATAGAGCAGTTTGGAAACATACTTTTTGTAGAATCTTCAAGTGGATATTTGCATAACTGTGATGATTTCATTGGAAAAGGGAATATCTTCATATAAAATCTAGACAGGAACTTTCTCAGAAACTTCTTTGTGATGTGTGTCCTCAACTAACAGAGTACAACCATTCTTTTGATAGAGCAGTTTGGAAACACACATTTTGTTGAATCTGTAAGTGAATATTTGGATAGATCTAATGATTTCGTTGGCAACGGGAATATCTTCATCTAACATCTAGACAGAAGCACTCTCAGAAACTACTTTGTGATATCTGCATTCAAGTCACAGAACTGAACATTCCCTTTCATAGAGGAGGTTTGAAACACTCTTTCTGCCCTATCTGGAAGTAGACATTACGAGCGCTTTCAGGCCTACGGTGAAAAAGGAAATGTCTTCAATAAAAAAGAGACAGAGGGTTTCTCAGAAACTTCTTTGTGATGTGTGTCCTCAACTAACGGAGTTCAACCTTTCTTTTGATAGAGCAGTATTTAAACACTGTTTTTGTAGAATCTGTAAGAGGATATTTGGATAGCTCTAAAGATTTCGTTGCAAGCGGGTATAACTTCACATAAAATCTAGACAGAAGCATTCTCAGAAACTTCTTTGTGATGTGTGCCCTCAACTAACAGAGTTGAACCGTTCTTTTGATACACCAGTTTGGAAACACTCTGTTTGTAGAATCTGGAAGTGGATATTTGGATACCTTTGAAGATTTCATTGGAAACAGGAATATCTTCATATAAAATCTAGACAGAAGCATTCTCAGAAACTCCTTTCTGATGAGTGTCCTCAACTAACAGAGTTGAACCTTTCTTTTGAAAGAGCAGTATGGAAACACTCTTTTTGTACAATCTGGATGTGGATATTTGGATAGCTATAACGGTTTCGTTGGAAACGGGAATATCTTCATCTAAAATCTAGACAGAAGCTCTGTCAGAAACTACTTTGCTATATCTGTATTCAAGTCATACTGGTGAACCTTCCCTTTCATAGGGCAGGTTTGAAACACTCTTTCTGTAGTATCTGGAAGTGGACATTTTGAGTGCTTTCAGGCCTATGATGAAAAAGGTTGTATCTTCCCAGGAAAACGAGACAGAAGTATTCTAAGAAACTTATTTGGGATGTGGGTCCTCAACTAAGAGTGTTGAACTTTTCTTTTGAAACAAAAGTTTGGAAACACTCTTTTTTAGAATCTGGAAGTGGATATTTGAATAAATGTGAAGATTTCGTTGGAAACGGGAATATTCTCATATAAAATCTAGACAGAATCATTCTCAGAAACTTCTTTGTGATGTGTGTCCTCAACTAACAGAGTTCAAACTTTCTTTAGATACAGCAATTTGGAAACACTCTTTTTGTAGAATCTGTTAGTGGATATTGGGATAGCTCTAACGATTTCATTGGAAACGGGAATATGTTCATTTAAAATCTAGACAGAAGCTTTCTCAGAACCTTCTTTGTGAAGTGTGTCCTGAACTAAGAGTGTTGAACCTTTCTTTTGATAGAGCAGTCTGGAAACACACTTTTTGTGGAATCTGCAGGGGTTATTTGGATAACTGGGAAGATTTCATTGGAAACGGGAATATCTTCATGTAAATTCTAGACAGAAGCATTCTCAGAAACTTCTTTCCCATGTGTGTCCTTAACTGACAGAGTTCAACCGTTCTTTTGATGGAGCAGTTTGGAAGCACTGTTTTTGTGGAATCTGTAGGAGGATATTTGGATAGCTCTAAAGATTTCGTTGCAAACGGGATTATCTTCATTTAAAATCTAGACAGAAGAATTCTCAGAAACTTCCTTGTGATGTGTGTCCTCAACTAACAGAGTACAACCGTAATTTTGATAGAGCAGTTTGGAAACACACTTTTTGTAGAATCTGTAGGTGGATATTAGGATACCTCTAACGATTTCTTTGGAAACGGGAATATATTCATATAAAATCAAGACAGAAGCATTCTCAGAAACTTCTTTGTGTTGTGTGTCCTCAACTAACAGAGTTCAAGATTTCTTTTGATACATCTATTTGGAAACACTCTTTTTGTAGAATCTGTAAGTGGATATTCGGAAAGCTCTAACGATTTCGTTGGAAACGGGAATATCTTCATTTAAAATCTAGACAGAAGCATTCTCAGAAACTTCTTTGTGAAATGTGTCCTTAACTAACAGACTTCAACCTTTCTTTAGATACAGCAGTTTGGAAACACACTTTATGTAGAATCTGCAAGTGGATATTTGGATAACGGTGAAGATTTCGTTGGAAAAGGGAATATCTTCATATAAACTCTAGACAGAAGCATTCTGAGAAACTTCTTTCTCATGTGTGTCCTCAACTGACAGAGTTCAAACATTCTTTTGACAGAGTAGTTGGGAAACACACTTTTTGTAGATTGTGTAAGAGGACATTTGGATAGCTCTAAAGATTTATTTGCAAACGGGAATATGTTCATGTAAAATATAGACAGAAGCATTCTCAGAAACTTCTTTGTGTTGTGTGTCCTCAACTAAAAGAGTACAACCATTCTTTTGATAGAGCAGTTTGGAAACACACTTTTGGTAGAACCTGTAAGTGGATGTATGGATAGCTCTAACTATTTTGTTGGAAACTGGAATATCTTCATCTAAAATCCAGACAGAAGCTCTGTCAGAAACTACTTTGTGATACCTGCATTCAAGTCACAGAGGTGAACCTTCCCTTTCATAGGGCAGGTTTGAAACACTCTTTCTGTAGTATCTGGAAGTGGACATTTCGAGCGCTTTCAGGCCTATGGTGAAAAAGGAAGTATCTTCCCAAAACAACGAGACAGAAGTATTCTCAGAAACCTATTTGTGATGTGAGTCCTCAACTAAGAGAGTTGAACTTTTCTTTTGATACAGCAGTTTGGAAACACTCGTTTTTAGAATCTGCAAGTGGATATTTGAATAACTGAAGATTTCGTTGGAAACGGGAATATCCTCACATAAAATCTAGTCAGAAGCATTCTCAGAAACTTCTTTGTGATGTGTGTCCTCAACTAAAAGAGTTGAACCTTTCTTTGGATAGAGCAGTTTGGAAACACTCTTTTTGTAGAATCTGTAAGAGGATATTTGGATAACTGTGATAATTTCGTTGGAAACGGGAATATCTTCATTTAAAATCTAGTCAGAAGCATTCTCAGAAACTTCTTTGTGAAATGTGTCCTTAACTAACAGACTTCAACATTTCTTTAGATACAGCAGTTTGGAAACACACTTTATGTAGAATCTGCAAGTGGATATTTGGATAACGGTGAAGATTTCGTTGGAAAAGGGAATACCTTCATATAGACTCTAGACAGAAGCATTCTCAGAAACTTCTTTCTCATGTGTGTCCTCAACTGACAGAGTTCAAACATTCTTTTGACAGAGCAGTTTGGAAACACAGTTTTTGTAGATTGTGTAAGAGGACATTTGGATAGCTCTAATGATTTATTTGCAAACGGGAATATGTTCATGTAAAATCTAGAGAGAATCATTCTCAGAAACTTCTTTGTGATGTGTGTCCTCAACTAAAAGAGTACAACCATTCTTGTGATAGAGCAGTTTGGAAACACACTTTTGGTAGAACCTGTAAGTGGATGTATGGATAGCTCTAACTATTTTGTTGGAAACTGGAATATCTTCATCTAAAATCCAGACAGAAGCTCTGTCAGAAACTACTTTGTGATATCTGCATTCAAGTCACAGAGGTGAACCTTCCCTTTCATAGGGCAGGTTTGAAACACTCTTTCTGTAGTATCTGGAAGTGGACATTTCGAGCGCTTTCAGGCCTATGGTGAAAAAGGAAGTATCTTCCCAAAACAACGAGACAGAAGTATTCTCAGAAACTTATTTCTGATGTGAGTCCTCAACTAAGAGAGTTGAACTTTTCTTTTGATACAGCAGTTTGGAAACACTCGTTTTTAGAATCTGCAAGTGGATATTTGAATAACTGAAGATTTCGCTGGAAACGGGAATATCCTCAAATATAATCTAGTCAGAAGCATTCTCAGAAACTTCTTTGTGATGTGTGTCCTCAACTAAAAGAGTTGAACCTTTCTTTGGATAGAGCAGTTTGGAAACACTCTTTTTGTAGAATCTGTAAGTGGATATTTGGAATGCTCTGAAGATTTCGTTGGAAACGGGAATATCTTCATCTAAAATCTAGACAGAAGCTCTGTAAGAAACTACTTTGCAATATCTGCATTCAAGTCACAGAGGTGAACCTTCCCTTTCATAGGGCAGGTTTGAAACACTCTTTCTGTAGTATCTGGAAGTGGACATTTCGAGCGCTTTCAGGCCTATGGTGAAAAAGGTAGTATCTTCCCAAAACAACGAGACAGAAGTATTCTCAGAAACTTATTTGGGATGTGTGTCCTCAACTAAGAGAGTTGAACTTTTCTTTTGATACAGCAGTTTGGAAACACTGGTTTTTAGAATCTGCAAGTGGATATTTGAATAACTGAAGATTTCTTTGGAAAAGGGAATTTCCTCACATAAAATCTTGTCAGAAGGATTCTCAGAAACTTCTTTGTGATGTGTGTCCTCAACTAACAGAGTTGAACCTTTCTTTGGATAGAGCAGTTTGGAAACACTCTTTTTGTAGAATCTGTAAGTGGATATTTGGATAACTGTGATGATTTCGTTCGAAACGGGAATATCTTCATCTAAAATCTAGACAGAAGCACTATCAGAAACTACATTGCGATATCTGCATTCAAGTCACAGAGGTGAACCTTCCCTTCCATAGGGCAGGTTTGAAACACTTTTTCTGTAGTATCTGGAAGTGGACATTTCATGCGCTCTCAGACCTACGGGGAAGAGGGAAATATCATCCCTTAAAATCTAGACAGAAGCATACTCAGTAACTTATTTGGGATTCGTTTCCTCAACTAACAGAGTTGATCCTTTGTTTTGATATAGCAGTTTGGAAACACACTTTTTGTAGAATCTGCAAGTGGATATTTGGATAACTGTGAAGAATTCGTTGGAAACGGTAATATCTTCATATAAAATCTAGACAGAAGCATTCTCGGAAACTTCTTTGCCATGCGTGTCCTCAACTAAGAGAGTTCAACATTTCTTTTGATACACCAGTTTGGAAACACTCTTTTTGTAGAATCTGCCAGTGGATATTTGGAATGCTGTGAAGATTTCGTTGGAAACGGGAATATCTTCATCTAAAATCTAGACAGAAGCTCTGTCAGAAGCTACTTTGCAATATCTGCATTCAAGTCACAGAGGTGAACCTTCCCTTTCATAGGGCAGGTTTGAAACACTCTTTCTGTAGTATCTGGAAGCGGACATTTCGAGCGCTTTCAGGCCTATGGTGAAAAAGGTAGTATCTTCCCAAAACAACGAGAGAGAAGTATTCTCAGAAACTTATTTGGGATGTGTGTCCTCAACTAAGAGAGTTGAACTTTTCTTTTGATACAGCAGTTTGGAAACACTGGTTTTTAGAATCTGCAAGTGGATATTTGAATAACTGAAGATTTCGTTGGAAACGGGAATATCCTCATATAAAATCTAGTCAGAAGAATTCTCAGAAACTTCTTTGTGATGTGTGTCCTCAACTAACAGAGTTGAACCTTTCTTTTGATAGAGCAGTTTGGAAACACTCTTTTTGTAGAATCTGCAAGTGGATATTTGGATAACTCTGATGATTTCGTTGGAAAGGGGAATATCTTCATCTAAAATCTGGACAGAAGCACTGTCAGAAACTACCTTGGGATATCTGCATTCAAGTCACAGAGCTGAACATTCCCTTCCATAAGGCAGGTATGAAACACCCTTTCTGTAGTATCTGGAAGTGGACATGTCGTGCGCTCTCAGGCCTACTGTGAAGAGGGAAATATCATCCCTTAAAATCTAGACAGAAGCATCCTCAGAAACTTATTTGGGATTCGTTTCCTCAACTAACAGAGTTGATCCTTTCTTTTGATATAGCAGTTTGGAAACACTTTTTTGTAGAATCTTCAAGAGGATATTTGGATAACTGTGAAGATTTCGTTGGAAACGGTAATATCTTAATATAAAATCTACACAGAAGCATTCTCAGAAACTTCTTTGTGATGTGTGTAATCAACTAACAGAGTTCAACATTTCTTTTGCTACAGCAGTTTGGAAACACTCTTTTTGTAGAATCTGCAAGTGGATATTTGAATAACTGTGAAGATTTCGTTGGAAACGGGAATATCTTCATATAAAATCTAGACAGAAGCACTGTCAGAAACTACTTTGTGATATCTGCATTCAAGTCACAGAGCTGAACATTCCCTTTCATAAAGCAGGTTTGAAACACTCTTTCTGCAGTATCTGGAAGTGGACCTTTCGAGCGCTTTCAGGCCTAAGGTGAAAAAGGAAATATCTTCCCATTAAAATGAGTCAGAGGCTTTCTCAGAAACTTATTTGGGATGTGTGTCCTCAACTAACAGAGTTGAACCGTTCTTTTGATACACCAGTTTGGAAACACTCTTTTTGTAGAATCTGGAAGTGGATATTTGGATACCTTCGAAGATTTCATTGGAAACGGGAATATCTTCATATAAAATCTAGACAGAATCATTCTCAGAGACTCCTTTCTGATGAGTGTCCTCAACTAACAGAGTTGAACCTTTCTTTTGATAGAGCAGTATGGAAACACTCTTTTTGTACAATCTGGATGTGGATATTTGGATAGCTATAACGGTTTCGTTGGAAACTGGAATAACTTCATCTAAAATCTAGACAGAATCTCTGTCAGAAACTACTTTGCGATATCTGCATTCAAGTCACAGAGGTGAACCTTCCCTTTCATAGGGCAGGTTTGAAACACTCTTTCTGTAGTATCTGGAAGTGGACATTTTGAGCGCTTTCAGGCCTATGATGAAAAAGGTAGTATCTTCCCAGAAAAACGAGACAGAAGTATTCTAAGAAACTTATTTGGGATGTGGGTCCTCAACTAAGAGTGTTGAACTTTTCTTTTGAAACAAAAGTTTGGAAACACTCTCTTTTAGAATCTGGAAGTGGATATTTGAATAAATGTGAAGATTTCGTTGGAAACGGGAATATCATCATATAAAATCTAGACAGAATCATTCTCAGAAACTTCTTTGTGATGTGTGTCCTCAACTAACAGAGTTCAAACTTTCTTTTGATACAGCAATTTGGAAACACTCTTTTTGTAGAATCTGTTAGTGGATATTGGGATAGCTCTAACGATTTCGTTGGAAACGGGAATATGTTCATTTAAAATCTAGACAGAAGCTTTCTCAGAACCTTCTTTGTGAAGTGTGTCCTGAACTAAGTGTGTTCAACCTTTCTTTTGATAGAGCAGTCTGGAAACACACTTTTTGTGGAATCTGCAGGGGGATATTTGGATAACTGGGAAGATTTCATTGGAAACGGGAAAATCTTCATGTAAACTCTAGACAGAAGCATTCTCAGAAACTTCTTTCCCATGTGTGTCCTTAACTGACAGAGTTCAACCGTTCTTTTGATGGAGCAGTTTGGAAGCACTGTTTTTGTGGAATCTGTAGGAGGATATTTGGATAGGTCTAAAGATTTCGTTGCAAACGGGATTATCTTCATTTAAAATCTAGACAGAAGCATTCTCAGAAACTTCCTTGTGATGTGTGTCCTCAACTAACAGAGTACAACCGTAATTTTGATAGAGCAGTTTGGAAACACACTTTTTGTAGAATCTGTAGGTGGATATTTGGATACCTCTAATGATTTCTTTGGAAACGGGAATATATTCATATAAAATCTAGACAGAAGCATTCTCAGAAACTTCTTTGTGTTGTGTGTCCTCAACTAACAGAGTTCAAGATTTCTTTTGATACAGCTATTTGGAAACACTCTTTTTGTAGAATCTGTAAGTGGATATTCGCAAAGCTCTAACGATTTCGTTGGAAACGGGAATATCTTCATTTAAAATCTAGACAGAAGCATTCTCAGAAACTTCTTTGTGAAATGTGTCCTTAACTAACAGACTTCAACCTTTCTTTAGATACAGCAGTTCGGATACACACTTTATGTAGAATCTGCAAGTGGATATTTGGATAACGGAGAAGATTTCGTTGGAAAAGGGAATATCTTCATATAAACTCTAGACAGAAGCATTCTGAGAAACTTCTTTCTCATGTGTGTCCTCAACTGACAGAGTTCAAACATTCTTTTGACAGAGCAGTTTGGAAACACACTTTTTGTAGATTGTGTAAGAGGACATTTGGATAGCTCTAAAGATTTATTTGCAAACGGGAATATGTTCATGTAAATTCTAGACAGAATCATTCTCAGAAACTTCTTTGTGATGTGTGTCCTCAACTAAAAGAGTACAACCATTCTTTTGATAGAGCAGTTTGGAAACACACTTTTGGTAGAACCTGTAAGTGGATGTATGGATAGCTCTAACTATTTTGTTGGAAACAGGAATATCTTCATCTAAAATCCAGACAGAAGCTCTGTCAGAAACTACTTTGTGATATCTGCATTCAAGTCACAGAGGTGAACCTTCCCTTTCATAGGGCAGGTTTGAAACACTCTTTCTGTAGTATCTGGAAGTGGACATTTCGAGCGCTTTCAGGCCTATGGTGAAAAAGGAAGTATCTTCCCAAAACAACGAGACAGAAGTATTCTCAGAAAGTTATTTCTGATGTGAGTCCTCAACTAAGAGAGTTGAACTTTTCTTTTGATACAGCAGTTTGGAAACACTCGTTTTTAGAATCTGCAAGTGGATATTTGAATAACTGAATATTTCGTTGGAAACGGGAATATCCTCACATAAAATCTAGTCAGAAGCATTCTCAGAAACTTCTTTGTGATGTGTGTCCTCAACTAAAAGAGTTGAACCTTTCTTTGGATAGAGCAGTTTGGAAACACTCTTTTTGTAGAATCTGTAAGTGGATATTTGGATAACTGTGATGATTTCATTGGAAACGGGAATATCTTCATCTAAAATCTAGACAGAAGCACTGTCAGAAACTACCTTGCAATATCTGCATTCAAGTCACAGAGGTGAACATTCCCTTCCATGAGGCAGGCTTGAAACGCTCTTTCTGTAGTACCTGGAAGTGGACATTTCGTGCGCTCTCAGGCCTACTGTGAAGAGGGAGATATCATCCCTTAAAATCTAGACAGAACCATCCTCAAAAACTTATTTGGGATTCGTTTCCTCAACTAACAGAGTTGATCCTTTCTTTTGATGTAGCAGTTTGGAAACACTCTTTTTGTAGAATCTGCAAGTGGATATTTGGATAACTGTGAAGATTTCATTGGAAACGGGAATATCTTCATATAATATCTAGACAGAAGCATTCTCAGAAACTTCTTTGTCATGAGTGTCCTCAACTAACAGAGTTGAAGCTTTCTTTTCACAGAGTAGTTTGGAAACACTCTGTTTGTAGAATCTGTAAGTGGATATCCAGATAGTTCTAACGATATCATTGGAAACGGGAATATCTTCGTCTGAAATCTAGACAGAAGCACTGTCAGAAACTACTTTGTGACATCTGCATTCAAGTCACAGAGCTGAACATTCCCTTTCATAGAGCAGGTTAGAAACCCTCTTTCTGTAGTATCTGGAAGTGGACATTTCGAGCGCTTTCCGACCTACGGTGAAAAAGAAAGTATCTTCCCATAAAAACGAGACAGAGGCTTTCTCAGAAACTTCTTTGTGATGTGTGTCCTCAACTAACAGAGTTCAACATTTCTTTTGTTACAGCAGTATGGAAACACGCTTTTTGTAGAATCTGCAAGTGGATATTTGGATAACCGTGAAGATTTCGTTGGAAACGGGAATATCTTCATATAAAATCTAGACAGAAGCATTCTCAGAAACTTCTTTGTGATGAGTGTCCTCAACTAACAGAGTTGAACCTTTCTTTTGCTACAGCAGTTTGGAAACACTCTTTTTGTAGAATCTGTATGTGGATACCAACATAATTCTAACGATTTCGTTTTAAACGGGAATATCTTCATGTATAATCTAGACAGAAGCGCTGTCAGAGACTACTTTGTGATATCTGCATTCAAGTCTCAGAGCTGAACATTCCGTTTCAAAGAGCAGGTTTGAAGCACTCTTTCTGCAGTATCTGGAAGTGGACATTTCGAGCGCTTTCAGGCCTACGGGGAAAAAGGAAGTATCTTCCCGTAAAAACGAGACAGGGGCTTTCTCAGAAACTTATTTGGGATGTGTGTCCTCAACTAAGAGATTTGAACCTTTCTTTTGATACAGGAGTTTGGCAACACTCTTTTTGTAGAATCTGCAAGTAGATATTTGGAAAGCTGTGAAGATTTCATAGTAAACAGGTATATCTTCATATAAAATCTAGACAGAATCATTCTCAGAAACATCTTTGTGATGAGTGTCCTCAACTAACAGAGTTGAACCTTTCTTTTTATAGAGCAGTTTGGAAACACTCTTTGTAGAATCTGTATGTGGATATCAAGATAGTTCTAAGGATTTCGTTGGAAACGGGAACATCTTCATCTAAAATCTAGACAGAAGCACTGTCAGAAACTACCTTGTGATATCTGCAATCAAGTCTCAGAGCTGAACATTCCGTTTCATAGAGCGGGTTTGAAACACTCTTTCTGCAGTATGTGGAAGTGGACATTTCGAGCGCTTTCAGGCCTGCGGTGAAAAAGGAAATATCTTCCCATAAAAACGACACAGAGGCTTTCTCAGAAATTTATTTGGGATATGTGTCCTCAACTAAGAGAGGTGAACCTTTCTTTTGATACAGCAGTTTGGAAACACTCTTTTTGTAGAATCTGCAAGTGGATATTTGGAAAGCTGTGAAGATTTCGTAGGAAACGGGAATATCTTCATGTAAAATCTAGACAGAAGCATTCTCAGAAACTTCTTTGTGATGTGTGTCCTCAACTAACAGAGTTCAAACTTTCTTTTGATACAGCAATTTGGAAACACACTTTTTGTAGAATCTGTTAGTGGATATTGGTATAGCTCTGAGGAATCCGTTGGAAACGGGAATATCTTCATTTAAAATCTAGACAGAAGCATTCTCAGAAACTTATTTGGGATGTGTGTCCTCAACTAACAGAGTTAAACCTTTCTTTTGATAGAGCAGTTTGGAAACACTCTTTTTGTAGAATCTGGAAGTCGATGTTTGGGTAACAGTGAAGATTTCGTTGGAAACGGGAATATCTTCCTATAAAATCTAGACAGAAGCATTCTCAGAAACTTCTTTGTGATGAGTGTCCTCAACTAACGGAGTTGAAACATTCTATTAATAGAGCACTTTGGAAACACTCTTTTTGTAGAATCTGCAAGTGGATAGTTGGATAACTGTGAAGATTTCGTTGGAAACGGGAATATCTTTATATAAAATCTAGACAGAAGCATTTTCAGTAACTTCTTTGTGATGAGTGTCCTCAACTAACACAGTTGAACCTTTCTTTTGATAGAGCAGTTTGGAAACACTCTTTTTGTGGAATGTGTAGGTGGATATCTAGATAGTGCTAACGATTTCGTTGGAAACGGGAATATCTTCATCTAAAATCTAGACAGAAGCACTGTCAGAAACCATTTTGCGATATCTGCATTCAAGTCACAGAGCTGAACATTTCGTTTCATACAGTAGGTTTGAAACAGTCTTTCTGTAGTATCTGGAAGTGGACATTTCGAGCGATTTCAGACCGAAGGTGAAAAAGGAAATATCATCCTATAAAATCTAGACATAAGCATTCTCAGAAACTTATTTGGGATGTGTTTCCTCAACTAACAGAGTGGATCCTTTCTTTTGTTACAGCAGTTTGGAAACACTCTTTCTGTAGAATCTGCAAGTGGATATTTGGATAACTGTGAAGATTTCGTTGGAAACGGGAAAATATTCATATAAAACCTAGACAGAAGCATTCTCAGAAACTTCTTTGTGATGTGTGTCCTCAACTAACAGAGTTCAACATTTCTATCACTACAGCAGTTTGGAAACACTTTTTTTTGTAGAATCTTCAAGTGGATATTTCGACAACTGTGAAGATTTCATTGGAAACGGGAATATCTTCATAAAATATCTAGACAGAAGCATTCTCAGAAACTTCTTTGGGATGTGTGTCCTCAACTAAGACAGATGAACCTTTCTTTTGATACAGCAGTTTGGAAACACACTTTTTGTAGAATCTGCAAGTGGATATATGGAAAGCTGTGAAGATTTCGTAGGAAACGGGAATATCTTCATGTAAAATCTAGACAGAAGCATTCTCAGAAACTTCTTAGTGATGTGTGTCCTCAACTAACAGAGTTCAACCTTTCTTTGGATAAAGCTATTTGGAAACACTGTTTTTGCAGAATCTGTAAGTGGATATTGGGATAGTTCTGAGGATTTCGTTGGAAACGGGAATATCTTCATTTAAAATCTAGACAGAAGCATTCTCAGAAACGTCTTTGTGATGTGTGTCCTCAACTAACAGAGTTGAACCTTTCTTTGGATAGAGCAGATGGAGACACTCTTTTTGAAGAATCTGTAAGTGAATATGTGGATAACTGTGATGATTTCGTTGGAAATGGGCATATCTTCATCTAAAATCTAGACTGAAGCGCTGTCAGAAACTACTTTGCGATATCTGCATTCAAGTCAGAGCTGAATATTCCCATTCATAGAGGACGTTTGAAACAGTCTTTCTGTAGTATCTGGAATTGGACATTTCGAGCGATTTCAGGCCTACAGTGAAAAAGGAAATAACATCCCATAAAATCTAGACAGAAGCATTCTCAGAAACTTATTTGGGATGTGTTTCCTCAACTAACAGAGTTGATCCTTTCTTTTGATACAGCAGTATGGAAACACTCTTTTTGTAGAATCTTCAAGTGGATATTTCGACAACTGTGAAGATTTCGTTGGAAACGGGAATATCTTCATATAAAATCTAGACAGAAGCATTCTCAGAAACTTCTTTGGGATGTGTGTCCTCAACTAAGACAGATGAATTTTTCTTTTGATACAGCAGTTTGGAAACACACTTTTT
This sequence comes from Gorilla gorilla gorilla, assembly GCF_029281585.2. Taxonomy (NCBI): domain Eukaryota; kingdom Metazoa; phylum Chordata; class Mammalia; order Primates; family Hominidae; genus Gorilla; species Gorilla gorilla. Next base: position 21,381,107 of record NC_073237.2, read on the forward strand.
GTAGAATCTGCAAGTGGATATATGGAAAGCTGTGAAGATTTCGTAGGAAACGGGAATATCTTCATGTAAAATCTAGACAGAAGCATTCTCAGAAACTTCTTAGTGATGTGTGTCCTCAACTAACAGAGTTCAACCTTTCTTTGGATAAAGCTATTTGGAAACACTGTTTTTGCAGAATCTGTAAGTGGATATTGGGATAGTTCTGAGGATTTCGTTGGAAACGGGAATATCTTCATTTAAAATCTAGACAGAAGCATTCTCAGAAACGTCTTAGTGATGTGTGTCCTCAACTAACAGAGTTGAACCTTTCTTTGGATAGAGCAGATGGAGACACTCTTTTTGAAGAATCTGTAAGTGAATATGTGGATAACTGTGATGATTTCGTTGGAAATGGGCATATCTTCATCTAAAATCTAGACTGAAGCGCTGTCAGAAACTACTTTGCGATATCTGCATTCAAGTCAGAGCTGAATATTCCCATTCATAGAGGACGTTTGAAACAGTCTTTCTGTAGTATCTGGAATTGGACATTTCGAGCGATTTCAGGCCTACAGTGAAAAAGGAAATAACATCCCATAAAATCTAGACAGAAGCATTCTCAGAAACTTATTTGGGATGTGTTTCCTCAACTAACAGAGTTGATCCTTTCTTTTGATACAGCAGTATGGAAACACTCTTTTTGTAGAATCTTCAAGTGGATATTTGGATAACTGTGAAGATTTCATTGGAAACGGGAATATATTCATATAAAATCTAGACAGAAGCATTCTCAGAAACTTCTGTGTGATGTGTGTCCTCTACTTGTAGAGTTCAACATTTCTTTTGCTACAGCAGTTTGCAAACACTCTTTGTGTAGAATCTTCAAGTGGATATTTGGATAACTGTGAAGATTTCGTTGGAAACGGGAATATATTCTTATGAAATCTAGACAGAAGCATTCTCAGAAACATGTTTCTGATGTGAGTCCTCAACTAACAGATTTCAACATTTCTTTTGCTACAGCAGTTTGGAAACACACTGTTTGTAGAATCTGCATGTGGATATTTGGATAACAGTGAATATTTCGTTGGAAACGGGAATATCTTCATATAAAATCTAGACACAAGCATTCTCAGAAACTTCTTTGTGATGAGTGTCCTCAAGTAACAGTGTTGAACCCTTCTTTTGATAGAGCAGTTTGGAAACACTCCTTTTGTAGAATCTGCAAGTCGATGTTTGGATAACTGTGAAAATTTCGTTGGAAACGGGATATCTTCATATAAAATGTCGACAGAAGCATTCTCAGAAACGTCTTTCTGATGAGTGTCCTCAACTAACAGAATTGAACCATTCTATTAGTAGAGCACTTTGGAAACACTCTTTTTGTATAATCTTCAAGTGGATATATGGATAACTGTGAAGATTTCATTGGAAAAGGGAATATCTTCATATAAAATCTAGAGAGAAGCATTCTCAGAATCTTTTTTGTGATGACTGTCCTCAACTAACACAGTTGAACCTTTCCTTTGATAGAGCAGTTTGGAAACACTCTTTTTGTGGAATCTGTAAGTGGATATCTAGATAGTCCTAATAATTTCGTTGGAAACGGGAATATCCTCATCTGAAATCTTGACAGAAGCACTCTCAGAACCTACTTTGTGATATCTGCATTCAAGTCACAGAGCTGAACATTCCCTTTCATAGAGCAGGTTTGAAAACTCTTTCTGTAGTATCTGGAAGTGGACATTTCGAGCGCTTTCGGGCCTATGGTGAAAAACGAAATATCTTCCCATAAAATCTAGACAGAAGCATTCTCCGAAACTTATATGGGATGTGTGTCCTCAACTCACGGAGTTGAACATTTATTTTGATAGAGCAGTTTGGAAACACTCTTTGTGTAGAATCTGCAAATCGATGTTTGGATAGCTGTGAAGATTTCGTTGGAAACGGGAATATCTTCATATAAAATCTCGACAGAAGCATTCTCAGAAACGTCTTTGTGATGAGTGTCCTCAACTAGCAGAGTTGAAACATTCTATTAATAGAGCACTTTGGAAACACTCTTTTTGTAGAATCTGCAAGTGGATATTTGGATAACTGTGAAGATTTCTTTGGAAAAGGTAATATCTTCATATAAAATCTAGACAGAAGCATCCTCAGCAACTTCTTTGGATTGAGTGTCCTCAAGAAACAGAGTTCAACATTTCTTTCGCCACAGCAGTTTGGAAACACTCTTTTTGTAGAATCTTCAAGTGGATATTTCGACAACTGTGAAGATTTCGTTGGAAACGGGAATATCTTCATGTCAAATCTAGACAGAAGCATTCTCAGAATCTTCTTTGTCATGAGAGTCCTCAAATAACAGAGTTGAACGTTTCCTTTGACAGAGCACCTTGGAAACACTCTTCTTGTAGAATCTGTAAGAGGATATCTAGATAGTTCTAACGATATCGTTGGAAACGGGAATAACTTCATATAAAATCTAGACAGAAACACTCTCAGAACCTACTTTGTGATATCTGCATTCAAGTCACAGAGCTGAACATTCCCTTTGATACAGTAGGTTTGAAACACTCTTTCTGTAGTATCTGGAAGTCAACATTTCGAGCGCTTTCGGGCCTATGGTGAAAAACGAAATATCTTCCCATAAAATCTAGACCGAAGCATTCTCAGAAACTTATTTGGGATGTGTGTCCTCAACTCACAGAGTTGAACATTTCTTTTGATAGAGCAGTTTGGAAACACTCTTTTTGTAGAATCTGTAGGTGGATAACAAGATAGTTCTAACGATTTCATTGGAAACGGGAATATCTTCATCTAAAATCTAGACAGAAGCACTGTCAGAAACTACTTTGTGATATCTGCATTCAAGTCTCAGAGCTGAACATTCCGTTTCATAGAGCAGGTTGAAACACTCTTTCTGCAGTATCTGGAAGGGGACATTTCAAGCGCTATGAGGCCTACGGGGAAAAAGAAAGCATCTTCCCATAAAAACGAGAGAGAGGCTTTCTCAGAAACTTCTTTGGGATGTGTGTCCTCAACTAAGACAGTTGAACCTTTCTTTTGATACAGCAGTTTGGAAACACACTTTTTGTGGAATCTGCTAGTGGATATATGGAAAGCTGTGAAGATTTCGTAGGAAACGGGAATATCTTCATGTAAAATCTAGACAGAAGCATTCTCAGAAACTTCTTAGTGATGTGTGTCCTCAACTAACGGAGTTCAACCTTTCTTTGGATACAGCTGTTTGGAAACACTCTTTTTGTAGAATCTGTAAGTGGATATTGTGATAGCTCTGAGGATTTCGTTGGAAACGGGAATATCTTCATTTAAAATCTAGACAGAAGCATTCTCAGAAACGTCTTTGTGATGTGTGTCCTCTACTAACAGATTTGAACCTTTCTTTGGATAGAGCAGTTCGGAAAGACTCTTTTTGTAGAATCTGTAAGTGAATATTTGGATAACTGTGATGATTTCGTTGGAAACGCGAATATCTTCATCTAAAATCTAGACTGAAGCGCTGTCAGAAACTACTTTGCGATATATGCATTCAAGTCAGAGCTGAATATTCCCATTCATAGAGTAGGTTTGAAACAGTTTTCTGTAGTATCTGGAATTGGACATTTCGAGCGATTTCAGCCCTACGGTGAAAAAGGAAATATCATACCTTAAAACATAGACAGAAGCATTCTCAGAAACTTATTTGGGATGTGTTTCCTCAACTAACAGAGTTGATCCATTCTTTGATACAGCAGTGTGGAAACACTCTTTTTGTAGAATCTGCAAGTGGATATTTGGATAACTGTGGAGATTTCGTTGAAAACGGTAATATCTTCATAAAAAATCTAGACAGGGGCATTGTCAGAAACTTCTTTGTGATGAGTGTCCTCAAGTAACAGAGTTGAACTTTCTATTCACAGAGGACTTCGGAAACACTCTTTTTGTAGAATCTGTAAGCCGATATCTTGATAGTTCTAAAGATATCGTTGGAAACGGGAATATATCTTCATCTGAAATCTAGACAGAAAAACTCTCAGAACCCACTTTGTGATATCTGCATTCAAGTCACAGAGCTGAACATTCCCTTTCATAGAGCAGGTTGGAAACCCTCTTTCTGTACTGTCTGGAAGTGGACATTTCGAGCGCTTTAGGGCCTATGGTGAAAAACGGAATATCTTCCCATAAAATCTAGACAGAAGCATTCTCAGAAACATATTTGGGATGTGTTTCCTCAACTGACAGAGTAGAACCTTTCTTTTGATAAAGCAGTTTGGAAACACTCTTTTTGTAGAATCTGCAAATCGATGTTTGGATAGCTGTGAAGATTTCGTTGGAAACGGGAATATCTTCATATAAAATCTCGACAGAAGCATTCTCAGAAACGTCTTTGTGATGAGTGTCCTCAACTAACAGAGTTGAAACATTCTATTAATAGAGCACTTTGGAAACACTCTTTTTGTAGAATCTGCAAGTGGATATTTGGATAACTGTGAAGATTTCGTTTCAAACGGGAATATCTTCATATAAAATCTAGACAGAAGCATTCTCAGAAACTTCTTTGTGATGAGTGTCCTCAACCAACACAGTTGAACCTTTCTTTTGATAGAGCAGTTTGGAAACACTCTTTTTGTGGAATCTGTAAGTGTATATCTAGATAGCCCAAAGAATTTAGTTGGAAAAGGGAATATCTTCATCTAAAATCTAGACAGAATCACTGTCAGAATCTACTTTGTGATATCTGCATTCAAGTCACAGAGCTGAACATTTCCTTTCATAGAGTAGGTTTGAAACAGTCTTTCTGTAGTATCTGGAAGTGGACGTTTTGAGGGTTTTCTGGCCTATGGAGAAAAAGGGAATATCACCCATAAAATCTAGACAGAAGCATTCTCAGAATCTTATTTGTGATGTGTTTCCTCAACTAACAGAGTTGCTCCTTTCTTTTGATATAGCAGTTTGGAAACACTCTTTTTGTAGAAACAGCAAGTGGATATTTGGATAACTGTGAAGATTTCTTTGGATACGGGAATATCTTCATATAAAATCTCGACAGAAGCATTCTGAGAAACTTCTTTGTGATGAGAGTCCTCAACTAACAGAGATGAACCATTCTATTAATAGAGAACTTGGAAACACTCTTTTTGTAGAATCTGCAAGTGTATATTTGGATAACTGTGAAGATTTCATTGGAAACGGGAATATCTTCATATAAAATCTAGACAGAAGCACTCTCAGAAACTTCTTTGTGATATCTGCATTCAAGTCACAGAGCTGAACATTCCCTTTCATAGAGCAGGTTTGAAACACCCTTTCTGTAGTATCTGGAAGTGGACATTTGGAGCGCTTTCGGGCCTACGGTGAAAAACGAAATATCTTCCCATAAAATCTAGACAGAAGCAATCTGAGAAACTTATTTGGGATGTGTGTCCTCAACTAACAGAGTTGCACCTTTCTTTTGGTAGAGTAGTTTGGAAACACTCTTCTTGTAGAATCTGCAAGTGGATATTTGGATAACTGTGAAGATTTCGTTGGAAAAGGTAATATCTTCCCATAAAATCTAGACAGAAGCATTCTCAGAGACTTCTTTGTGATGTGTGTCCTCAAATAACAGAGTTCAACATTTCTATCGTTACAGCAGTTTGGAAACACTCTTTTTGTAGAATCTTCAAGTGGATATTTCGATAATAGTGAAGATTTTGTTGGAATCGGGAATATCTTCATATAAAATATAGACAGAAGCATTCTCAGAAACTTCTTTGGGATGAGTGTCCTCAAGTTACAGAGTTGAACCTTTCTTTTGACAGAGCACTTTGGAAACACTGTTTTTGTAGAATCTGTAAGCCGAAATCTAGATAGTTCTAACGTTACCGTTTTAAACGGGAATATCTTCATCTGAAATCAAGACGGAAGCACTCTCAGAACCTACTTTGTTATATCTGTATTCAAGTGACAGAGCTGAACATTCCCTTTGATAGAGGAGGTTTGAAACACTCTTTCTGTAGTATCTGGAAGTGGGTATTTGGAGCGCTTTCTGGCCTATGGTGAAAAGCGAAATATCTTCCCACAAAATCTTGACAGAAGCATTCTCAGAAACTTATTTGGGATGTGTGTCCTCAACTAACAGAGATGAACCTTTCTTTTGATAAAGCAGTTTGGAAACACTCTTTTTGTAGAATCTGCAAATCGATGTTTGGATAACTGTATAGATTTCATTGGATACGGGAATATCTTCTTATAAAATCTCGACAGAAGCATTCTCAGAAACGTCTTTGTGATGAGAGTCCTCAACTGACAGCGTTGAACCATTCTATTAATAGAGATCTTTGGAAACACTCTTTTTGTAGAATCTGCAAGTGGATATTTGGATAACTGTGAAGATTTTGTTGGAAACGGGAATATCTTCATATGAAATCTACACAGAAGCACTCTCAGAAACTTCTTTGTGACGTCCGCATTCAAGTCACAGACCTGAACATTCCCTTTCATAGAGCAGGTTTGAAACACTCTTTCTGTAGTATCTGGAAGTGGACACTTGGAGCGCTTTCGGGCCAATGGTGAAAAACGAAATATCTTCCCATAAAATCTAGACAGAAGCAATCTCGGAAACTTATTTGGAATGTGTGTCCTCAACTAACAGGGTTGCACCTTTCTTTTGATAGAGCACTTTGGAAACACACTTTCTGTAGAATCTGCAAATCGATGTTTGGATAACTGTGAAGATTTCGTTGGAAACGGGAATATCTTCATGTAAAATCTCGACAGAAGCATTCTCAGAAACTTCTTTGTGATGAGTGTACTCAATTAACAGAGTTGAAACATTCTATTAATAGAGCACTTTGGAAACACTCTTTTTGTGGAATCTGCAAGTGGATATTTGGATAACTGTGAAGATTTCGTTGGAAAAGGTAATATCTTCATATAAAATCTAGACAGAAGCATTCTCGTAAACTTCTTTGGATTGTGTGTCCTCAACTAACAGAGTTCAACATCTCTTTCGCTACAGTAGTTTGGAAACACTCTTTTTGTAGAATTTTCAAGTGGATATTTCGACAAATGTGAAGATTTCATTGGAAACGGGAATATCTTCATATAAAATCTCGACATAAGCATTCTCAGAAAAGTCTTTGTGATGAGTGTCCTCTACTAACAGAGTTGAACCATTCTATTAATATAGCACTTTGGAAACACTCTTTTTGTAGAATCTGCAAGTGGATAGTTGGATAACTGTGAAGATTTCGTTGGAAACGGGAATACCTTCATATAAAATCTAGACAGAAGCATTTTCAGAAACTTCTTTGTGATGAGTGTCCTCAACTAACACAATTGAACCTTTCTTTTGAAAGAGCAGTTTGGAAACACTCTTTTTGTGGAATCTGTAAGTGGATATCTGAATAGTCGTAACAATTTCGTCGGAAAAGGGAATATCTTCATCTAAAATCTAGACAGAAGCATTCTCAGAAACGTCTTTGTGATGTGTGTCCTCAACTAACAGATTTGAAACTTTCTTTGGATAGAGCAGTTTGGAAACACTCTTTTTGTAGAATCTGTAAGTGAATATTTGGATAACTGTGATGATTTCATTGGAAACGGGAATATCTTCATCTAAAATCTAGACTGAAGCGCTGTCAGAAACTACTTTGCCATATCTGCATTCAAGTCAGAGCTGAATATTCCCATTCATAGAGGAGGTTTGAAACAGTCTTTCTGTAGTATCTGGAATTCGACATTTCGAGCGATTTCAGGCGTACGGTGAAAAAGGAAATATCATACCATAAAATCTAGACAGAAGCATTCTCAGAAACTTATTTGGGATGTGTTTCCTCAACTAACAGAGTTGATCCTTTCTTTTGATACAGCATTTTGGAAACACTCTTTTTGTAGGATCTGCAAGAGAAAATTTGGATAACTGTGAAGATTTCGTTGGAAACGGGAATATATTCATATAAAATCTAGACAGAAGCATTGTCAGAAACTTCTTTGTGATGTGTGTCCTCAACTTGTAGAGTTCAACATTTCTTTTGCTACAGCAGTTGGAAACCCTCTTTTTGTAGAATCTTCATGTGGATATTTGTATAACTGTGAAGATTTCGTTGGAAACGGGAATATCTTCATAAAAAATCTAGACAGAAGCATTCTCAGAAACTTCTTTGTGATGAGTGTCCTCTAGTAACAGAGCTGAACCTTTCTTTTGATAGAGCAGTTTGGAAAAACACTTTTTGTAGAATCTGCAAGTCGATGTTTGGATAACTGTGAAGATTTCGTTGGAAATGGAATATCTTCATATAAAATGTCGACAGAAGCATTCTCAGAAACGTCTTTGTGTTGAGTGTCCTCAATTAACAGAGTTGAACCATTCTATTAGCAGAGCACTTGGGAAACACACCTTTTTTAGAATCTTCAAGTGCATATTTGGATAACTGTGAAGATTTCATTGGAAACCGGAATATCTTCATATAAAATCTAGACAGAAGCATTCTCAGAAACTTTTTTGTGATGACTGTCCTCAACTAACACAGTTGAAGCTTTCCTTTGATAGAGCAGTTTGGAAACACTCTTTTTGTGGAATTTGTAAGTGGACGTCTAGATAGTCCTAACGATTTCGTTGGAAACGGGAATATGTTCATCTGAAATCTAGACAGTAGCACTCTCAGAACCTACTTTGTGATATCTGCATTCAAGTCACAGAGCTGAACATTCCCGTTCATAGAGCAGGTTTGAAACACACTTTTTGTAGTATCTGGAAGTGGACATTTCGAGAGCTTTCGGGCCTAAGGTGAAAAAGGAAATATCATCCCATAAAATCTAGACTGAAGCATTCTCAGAAACTTATTTGGGATGAGTGTCCTCAACTAACAGAGTTGACCCTTTCTTGGATAGAGCAGTTTGGAAACACTCTTGTTGTAGAATCTGCAAGTCGATGTTTGGATTACTTTGAAGATTTCGTTCGAAACGAGAATATCTTCATATAAAATCTAGAGAGAAGCATTCTCAGGAACTTCTTTGTGATGTGTGTTCTCAACTAACAGAGTTCAACCTTTCTTTTGATAGAGCAGTTTGGAAACACTCTCTTTGTAGAATCTGCAAGCGGATATTTGGATAACTGTGAAGATTTCGTAGTAAACGGGAATATCTTCATATAAAATCTAGACAGAACCGTTCTCAGAAACTTCTTTGTGATGTGTGTCCTCAACTAACACAGTTCTACATTTCTTTTGATGGAGCACTTTGGAAACACAGGTTTTGTAGAATCTGTATGTGGATATTTGGATAGCTCTCATGATTTCATTGGAAACTGGTATATCTTCATTTAAAATCTAGACAGAAGCATTCTCAGAAACTTTTTGGTGATGTGTGTCCTCAACTAACAGAGTTCAACCTTCCTTTCGATACAGCAGTTTGGAAATACACTTTTGTAGAATCTGCAAGTGGATATTTGGATAACTGTGAAGATTTCATTGTAAACGGGAATATCTACATCTAAAATCTAGACAGAAGCACTCTCATAAACTACTTTCTGATATCTGCATTCAAGCCACAGAGGTGAACCTTCCCTTCCATAGGGCAGGTTTGAAACACTCTTTCTGTAGTATCTGGATGTGGACATTTCGAGCGCTTTCAGGCCTTTGGTGAAAAAAGAAGAATCTTCACAAAAAAACGAGACAGAAGCATTCTCAGAATCTTATTTGTGATGTGTGTCCTCAACTAAGAGAATTGAACCTTTCTTTTGATACAGCAGTTTGGAAACACTCTTTTTGTATAATCTGCAAGTGGATATTAGAATAACTGTGAAGATTTCATTGGAAACAAGAATATCTTCATATAAAATCTAGACAGAAGCAATCTCAGAAACTTCTTTGTGATGTGTGTCCTCAACTAACAGAGTTGAAACTTTCTTTTGATAGAGCAGTTTGGAAATACTCTTTTTGAAGAATCTGTAAGTGAATATTTGGATAACTGTCATGAATTCGTTGGAGACGGAAATATCTTCATCTAAAATCTAGACAGAAGCACTGTCAGAAACTACTTTGCAATTTCTGCATTCAAGTCACAGAGGTGAACCTTCCTTTTCATAGGGCAGTTTAGAAACACTCTTTCTGTAGTATCTGGAAGTGGACATTTCGAGCGCTTTCAGGCCTATGGTGAAAAAGGAAATATCATCCCATAAAATCTAGAGAGAAGCATACTCAAACTTATTTGGGATGTGTTTACTCAACTAGCAGAGTTGATCCTTTCTTTTGATATAGCAGTTTGGAAACAGTGTTTTTGTAGAATCTGCCAGTGGATATTTGGATAACTGTGAAGATTTCATTGGGAACGGGAATAGATTCATATAAAATCTAGGCAGAAGCATTCTCAGAAACTTTTTTGTGATGTGTGCCCTCAACTAACAGAGTTCTACCATTCTTTTGATAGAGCAGTTTGGAAACACACTTTTTGCTGAATCTGTAAGTGGATATTTGGATAGCTGAAACCATTTCATTGGAAACGGGAATATCTTCATCTAAAATCTAGACAGAAGCACTCTCAGAAACTACTTTGTGATATCTGCATTCAAGTCACAGAGCTGAACATTCCCTTTCATGGAGCAGGTTTGAAACACTCTTTCTGTAGTATCTGGAAGTGGACATTTCGAGGGCTTTCGGGCCTGTGGTGAAAAACGAAATACCTTCCAATAAAATCTAGACAGAAGCATTCTCAGAAACTTATTTGGGATGTGTGTCCTCAACTAACAGAGTTGAAACTTTCTTTTGATACAGCAGTTTGGAAACACACTTTTTGTAGAATCTGCAAGTCTATATTTTGATCACCGTGAAGATTTCATAGGAAACGGGAATATCTTCATAAAAAATCTAGACAGAAGCATTCTCAGAAACTTGTTTGTGATGAGTGTCCTCAACTAACAGAGTTGAACCTTTCTATTAATAGAACAGTTTTGGAAACACTCTTTTTGTAGAATCTGTAAGTGGAAATCTGGATAGTTCTAACGATTTCGTTGGAAACGGGAATTTCTTCATCTAAAATCTAGACAGAAGCCCTGTCAGAAACCACTTTGTGATATCTGCATTCAAGTCACAGAGCTGAACATTCCCTTTCATAGAGCAGGTTTGAAACACTCTGCAGTATCTGGAAGTGGACATTTCGAGCGCTTTCAGGCCAACGGTGGAAAAGAAAATATCTTCCCATAAAAACAAGTCAGAGGCTTTCTCAGAAGCTTATTTGGGATGTGTGTCCTCAACTAACAGAGTTGAATGCTTGCTTTTGATACAACAGTTTGGAAACCCTCTTTTTGTAGAATCTGCAAGTGGATATTTGGAAAGCTGTGAAGATTTCTTTGGAAATGGGAATATCTTCAAGAAAAATCTAAACAGAAGCATTCTCAGAAACTTCTTAGTGATGTGTGTCCTCAACTAACAGAGTTCAACCTTTCTTTTGATACAGCAATTTGGAAACACTCTTTTTGTAGAATCTGTAAGTGGATATTGGGATAGCTCTAACGATTTCATGGGAAACGGGAATATCTACATTTAAAATCAAGACAGAAGCATTCTCAGAAACTTCTTTGTGAAGTGTGTCCTCAACTAACAGAGTTCAACCTTTCTTTTGATACAGCAGTCTGGAAGCACACTTTTTGTAGAATCTGCAAGTGGATATTTGGATAATTGTGAAGATTTCGTTGGAAACGGGAATATCTTCATATAAACTCTGGACAGAAGCATTCTCAGAAACTTCTTTCTCATGTGTGTCCTCAACTGATAGCATTCAACCATTCTTTTGATAGAGCAGTTTGGAAACACTCTTTTTGTAGAATCTGTAAGAGGACATGAGGACATCTCTGAAGATTTCGTTGCAAACGGGAATATCTTCATATAAAATCTAGACAGAAGCATTCTGAGAAACTTCCTTGTGATGTGTATCCTCAGCTAACTGAGTACAACCATTCTTTTGATAGAGCAGTTTGGAAACGCACTTTTCATAGAATCTGTAGTTGGATATTTGGAAAGCTCTAACGATTTCATTGGAAACTGGAATATATTCATCTAACATCTAGACAGAAGCACTCTCAGAAACTGCTATGTAATATCTGCATTCAAGCCACAGAGGTGAACCTTCCCTTTCATAGGGCAGGTTTGAAACTCTCTTTCTGTAGTATCTGGAAGTGGACATTTCAGGCGATTTCAGGCGTACGGTGAAAAAGGAAGTGTCTTCCGAAAAAAACGAGACAGAAACATTCTCAGAAACTTATTTGGGATGTGCGTCCTCAACTAAGACAGTTGAACCTTTCCTTTGATACAGCATTTTGGAAACACTCTTTTTGTAGAATCTACAAGTGGATATTTGAATAACTGTGAAGATTTCGTTGGAAACAAGAATATCTTCATATAAAATCTAGACAGAAGCATTCTCAGAAACTTCTTAGTGATGTGTGTCGTCAACTAACAGAGTTGAACCTTTGTTTTGCTTGAGCAGTTTGGAAACACCCTTTTTGTTGAATCTGCAAGTAGATATTAGAATAACTGTGAAGATTTCGTTGGAAACGGGAATACCTTCATATAAAATCAAGACGGAAGCATTCTCAGAAACTTCTTTGTCATGTGTGTCCTCAACTAGTGGAGTTCAACCTTTCTTTTGATAGAGCAGTTTGGAAACACTCTTTTTGTAGAATCTGTAAGAGGACATTTGGACTGCTCTAAAGATTTCGTTGCAAACGGGAATATATACATGTAAAATCTTGACAGAAGCATTCTGAGAAACTTCTTTGTGATATGTGTCCTCAACTAACAGAGTATAGCCATTCTTTTGATAGAGCAGTTTGGAAAGGCACTTTTCGTAGAATCTGTAAGTGGATATTTGAATTGCTCTAACGATTTCATTGGAAACGGGAATATATTCATCTAACATCTAGACAGAAGCGCTCTCAGAAACTACTATGTGATATCTGCATTCAAGCCACAGAGGTGAACCTTCCCTTTCATAGGGCAGGTTTGAAACGCTCTTTCTGTACTATCTGGAAGTGGGCATTTCGAGCGCTTTCAGGCCTTTGGTGAAAAAAGAAATATCATCCCATAAAATCTAGAGAGAAGCATACTCAAACTTATTTGGGATGTGTTTACTCAACTGACAGAGTTCAATATGTCTTTTGATACAGCAGTTTGGAAACACTCTTTCTGTAGAATCTGCAAGTGGATATTTGGAAATCTGCGAAGATTTCGTTGGAAATGGGAATATCTTCATGTAAAATCTAGACAGAGGCATTCTCAGAAACTTCTTTGTGATGTGTGTCGTCAATTAACAGAGTTCAACTTTTCTTTTGATACAGCAGGTTGGAAACACACTTTTTGTAGAATCTGCAAGTGGATATTTGGATAACTGTGAAGATTTCATTGGAAACGGGAATATCTTCATATAAAATCTAGAGAGAAGCATTCTCAGAAACTCCTTTGTGATGTGTGTAATCAACTAACGGAGTTCAACCTTTCTTTTGATAGAGCAGTTTGGAAACACTCTTTTTGTAGAATCTGTAAGAGGATATTTGGATAGCACTAATGATTTCGTTGCAAACGGGAATAACTTCACTTAAAATCTAGACAGAAGCATTCTCAGAAACTTCTTTGTGATGTTTGCCCAGAGCTAACAGAGTTGCACCTTTCTTTTGATACACCAGTTTGGAAACACTCTTTTTGTAGAATCTGGAAGTGGATAATTGGATAACTGTGAAGATTTCATTGGAAACGGGAATATCTTCATATAAAATCTAGAAAGAAACATTCTCAGAAACTCTTTAGTGATGGGTGTCCTCAACTAACAGAGTTGAACCTTTCTTTTGAGAGAGCAGTTTGGAAACACTCTTTTTGTAGAATCTGTAAGTGGATATTTGGAAAGCTCTAACGATTTCGTTGGAAACGGGAATATCTTCATCTAAAATCTAGAGAGAAACTCTGTCAGAAACTACTTTGCGATATCTGCATTCATGTCACAGAGGTGAACCTTCCCTTTCATAGGGCAGGTTGGAAACACTCTTTCTGTAGTATCTGGAAGTGGACATTTCGAGCGTTTTCAGGCCTATGGTGAAAAAGGAAGTATCTTCCCAGAAAAACGAGACAGAAGTATTCTCAGAAGCTTATTTGGAATGTGGGTCCTCAACTAAGAGAGCTGAACTTTTCTTTTGATAGAGCAGTTTGGAAACACTCTTTTTTAGAATCTGCAAGTGGATATTAGAATAACTGTGAAGATTTCATTGGAAACGGGAATATCCTCATATAAAATCTAGACAGAAGCATTCTCAGAAACTTCTTTGTTATGTGTGTCCTCAACTAAAAGAGTTGAAACTTTCTTTTGATAGAGCAGTCTGGAAACACCCTTTTTGTAGGATCTGTACGTGGATATTTGGATAACTGGGAGGATTTCATGGGAAACGGGAATATCTTCATCTAAAATCTAGACAGAAGCACTGTTAGAAACTACCTTGCGATATCTGCATTCAAGTCACAGAGGTGAATCTTCCCTTTCATAGGGCAGGTTTGAAACACTCTTTCTGTAGTGTCTGGAAGTGGACATTTCGAGTGCTCTCAGGCCTATGGTGAAGAAGGAAATATCATCCCATAAAATCTAGACAGAAGCATACTTAGAAAGTTATTTGGGATGTGTTTCCTCAGCTAACAGAGTTGATCCTTTCTTTTGATATAGCAGTTTGGAAACACTCTTTTTGTAGAACCTGCTAGAGGATATTTGGATAACTGTGAAGATTTCGTTGGAAACGGTAATATCTTCATGTAAAATCTAGACGGAAGCATTCACAGAAACTCCTTTGTGATGAGTGTCCTCAACTAACAGAGTTGAACCTTTCTTTTGATAGAGCAGTTTGGAAACACTCTTTTTGTAAAATCTGTAAGTGGATATTTGGATAGCTCTAACGATTTCGTTGGAAACGGGAATATCTTCAACTAAAATCTAGACAGAAACTCTGTGAGAAGCTACTTTGCCATATCTGCATTCAAGTCACAGAGGTGAACCTTCCCTTTCATAGGGCAGGTTTGAAACACTCTTTCTGTAGTATCTGGAAGTGGACATTTCGAGCGCTTTCAGGCCTATGGTGAAAAAGGAAGTATCTTCCCAGAAAAACGAGACAGAGGTATTCTCAGAAACTTATTAGGGATGTGGGTCCTCAACAAAGAGAGTTGAACTTTTCTTTTTGTACAGCAGTTTGGAAACACTCTTTTTTAGAATCTGCAACTGGATATTTGAATAACTGTGAAGATTTCATTGGAAAAGGGAATATGCTCATATAAAATCTAGTCTGAAGCATTCTCAGAAACTTCTTTGTGATGTGTGTCCTCAACTAACAGAGTTGAACCTTTCTTTTGATAGAGCAGTTTGGAAACACTCTTTTTGTAGAATCTGTAAGTGGATATTTGGATAACTGTGATGATTTCGTTGGAAACGGGAATATCTTCATCTAAAATCTAGACAGTAGCACTGTCAGAAACTACCTTGCAATATCTGCATTCAACTCACAGAGCTGAACATTCCCTTTCATAGAGGAGGTTTGAAACATTCTTTCTGCAGTATCTGGAAGAGGACTTTTCGAGCGCTTTCAGGCCTATGGTGAAAAAGGAAATATCTTCCCTTAAAACCTAGGCAGAAGCATTGTCAGAAACTTATTTGGGATGTGCGTCCTCAACTAACAGGGTTGAATCTTTCTTTTCATACAGCAGTTTGGAAACACTCTTTTTGTAGAATCTGCAGGTCGATATTTGGATAACTGTGAAGATTTCATTGGAAACGGGAATATCTTCATATAAAATATAGACAGAAGCATTCTCAGAAACTTCTTTGTGATGAGTGTCCTCAACCAACACAGTTGAACCTTTCTTTTGATAGAGCAGTTTGGAAACACTCTTTTTGTGGAATCTGTAAGTGTATATCTAGATAGCCCAAAGAATTTAGTTGGAAAAGGGAATATCTTCATCTAAAATCTAGACAGAATCACTGTCAGAATCTACTTTGTGATATCTGCATTCAAGTCACAGAGCTGAACATTTCCTTTCATAGAGTAGGTTTGAAACAGTCTTTCTGTAGTATCTGGAAGTGGACGTTTCGAGGGTTTTCTGGCCTATGGAGAAGAAGGGAATATCACCCATAAAATCTAGACAGAAGCATTCTCAGAATCTTATTTGTGATGTGTTTCCTCAACTAACAGAGTTGCTCCTTTCTTTTGATATAGCAGTTTGGAAACACTCTTTTTGTAGAAACAGCAAGTGGATATTTGGATAACTGTGAAGATTTCTTTGGATACGGGAATATCTTCATATAAAATCTCGACAGAAGCATTCTGAGAAACTTCTTTGTGATGAGAGTCCTCAACTAACAGAGATGAACCATTCTATTAATAGAGAACTTGGAAACACTCTTTTTGTAGAATCTGCAAGTGTATATTTGGATAACTGTGAAGATTTCATTGGAAACGGGAATATCTTCATATAAAATCTAGACAGAAGCACTCTCAGAAACTTCTTTGTGATATCTGCATTCAAGTCACAGAGCTGAACATTCCCTTTCATAGAGCAGGTTTGAAACACCCTTTCTGTAGTATCTGGAAGTGGACATTTGGAGCGCTTTCGGGCCTACGGTGAAAAACGAAATATCTTCCCATAAAATCTAGACAGAAGCAATCTGAGAAACTTATTTGGGATGTGTGTCCTCAACTAACAGAGTTGCACCTTTCTTTTGGTAGAGTAGTTTGGAAACACTCTTCTTGTAGAATCTGCAAGTGGATATTTGGATAACTGTGAAGATTTCGTTGGAAAAGGTAATATCTTCCCATAAAATCTAGACAGAAGCATTCTCAGAGACTTCTTTGTGATGTGTGTCCTCAAATAACAGAGTTCAACATTTCTATCGTTACAGCAGTTTGGAAACACTCTTTTTGTAGAATCTTCAAGTGGATATTTCGATAATAGTGAAGATTTTGTTGGAATCGGGAATATCTTCATATAAAATATAGACAGAAGCATTCTCAGAAACTTCTTTGGGATGAGTGTCCTCAAGTTACAGAGTTGAACCTTTCTTTTGACAGAGCACTTTGGAAACACTGTTTTTGTAGAATCTGTAAGCCGAAATCTAGATAGTTCTAACGTTACCGTTTTAAACGGGAATATCTTCATCTGAAATCAAGACGGAAGCACTCTCAGAACCTACTTTGTTATATCTGTATTCAAGTGACAGAGCTGAACATTCCCTTTGATAGAGGAGGTTTGAAACACTCTTTCTGTAGTATCTGGAAGTGGGTATTTGGAGCGCTTTCTGGCCTATGGTGAAAAGCGAAATATCTTCCCACAAAATCTTGACAGAAGCATTCTCAGAAACTTATTTGGGATGTGTGTCCTCAACTAACAGAGATGAACCTTTCTTTTGATAAAGCAGTTTGGAAACACTCTTTTTGTAGAATCTGCAAATCGATGTTTGGATAACTGTATAGATTTCATTGGATACGGGAATATCTTCTTATAAAATCTCGACAGAAGCATTCTCAGAAACGTCTTTGTGATGAGAGTCCTCAACTGACAGCGTTGAACCATTCTATTAATAGAGATCTTTGGAAACACTCTTTTTGTAGAATCTGCAAGTGGATATTTGGATAACTGTGAAGATTTTGTTGGAAACGGGAATATCTTCATATGAAATCTACACAGAAGCACTCTCAGAAACTTCTTTGTGACGTCCGCATTCAAGTCACAGACCTGAACATTCCCTTTCATAGAGCAGGTTTGAAACACTCTTTCTGTAGTATCTGGAAGTGGACACTTGGAGCGCTTTCGGGCCAATGGTGAAAAACGAAATATCTTCCCATAAAATCTAGACAGAAGCAATCTCGGAAACTTATTTGGAATGTGTGTCCTCAACTAACAGGGTTGCACCTTTCTTTTGATAGAGCACTTTGGAAACACACTTTCTGTAGAATCTGCAAATCGATGTTTGGATAACTGTGAAGATTTCGTTGGAAACGGGAATATCTTCATGTAAAATCTCGACAGAAGCATTCTCAGAAACTTCTTTGTGATGAGTGTACTCAATTAACAGAGTTGAAACATTCTATTAATAGAGCACTTTGGAAACACTCTTTTTGTGGAATCTGCAAGTGGATATTTGGATAACTGTGAAGATTTCGTTGGAAAAGGTAATATCTTCATATAAAATCTAGACAGAAGCATTCTCGTAAACTTCTTTGGATTGTGTGTCCTCAACTAACAGAGTTCAACATCTCTTTCGCTACAGTAGTTTGGAAACACTCTTTTTGTAGAATTTTCAAGTGGATATTTCGACAAATGTGAAGATTTCATTGGAAACGGGAATATCTTCATATAAAATCTCGACATAAGCATTCTCAGAAAAGTCTTTGTGATGAGTGTCCTCTACTAACAGAGTTGAACCATTCTATTAATATAGCACTTTGGAAACACTCTTTTTGTAGAATCTGCAAGTGGATAGTTGGATAACTGTGAAGATTTCGTTGGAAACGGGAATACCTTCATATAAAATCTAGACAGAAGCATTTTCAGAAACTTCTTTGTGATGAGTGTCCTCAACTAACACAATTGAACCTTTCTTTTGAAAGAGCAGTTTGGAAACACTCTTTTTGTGGAATCTGTAAGTGGATATCTGAATAGTCGTAACAATTTCGTCGGAAAAGGGAATATCTTCATCTAAAATCTAGACAGAAGCATTCTCAGAAACGTCTTTGTGATGTGTGTCCTCAACTAACAGATTTGAAACTTTCTTTGGATAGAGCAGTTTGGAAACACTCTTTTTGTAGAATCTGTAAGTGAATATTTGGATAACTGTGATGATTTCATTGGAAACGGGAATATCTTCATCTAAAATCTAGACTGAAGCGCTGTCAGAAACTACTTTGCCATATCTGCATTCAAGTCAGAGCTGAATATTCCCATTCATAGAGGAGGTTTGAAACAGTCTTTCTGTAGTATCTGGAATTCGACATTTCGAGCGATTTCAGGCGTACGGTGAAAAAGGAAATATCATACCATAAAATCTAGACAGAAGCATTCTCAGAAACTTATTTGGGATGTGTTTCCTCAACTAACAGAGTTGATCCTTTCTTTTGATACAGCATTTTGGAAACACTCTTTTTGTAGGATCTGCAAGAGAAAATTTGGATAACTGTGAAGATTTCGTTGGAAACGGGAATATATTCATATAAAATCTAGACAGAAGCATTGTCAGAAACTTCTTTGTGATGTGTGTCCTCAACTTGTAGAGTTCAACATTTCTTTTGCTACAGCAGTTGGAAACCCTCTTTTTGTAGAATCTTCATGTGGATATTTGTATAACTGTGAAGATTTCGTTGGAAACGGGAATATCTTCATAAAAAATCTAGACAGAAGCATTCTCAGAAACTTCTTTGTGATGAGTGTCCTCTAGTAACAGAGCTGAACCTTTCTTTTGATAGAGCAGTTTGGAAAAACACTTTTTGTAGAATCTGCAAGTCGATGTTTGGATAACTGTGAAGATTTCGTTGGAAATGGAATATCTTCATATAAAATGTCGACAGAAGCATTCTCAGAAACGTCTTTGTGTTGAGTGTCCTCAATTAACAGAGTTGAACCATTCTATTAGCAGAGCACTTGGGAAACACACCTTTTTTAGAATCTTCAAGTGCATATTTGGATAACTGTGAAGATTTCATTGGAAACCGGAATATCTTCATATAAAATCTAGACAGAAGCATTCTCAGAAACTTTTTTGTGATGACTGTCCTCAACTAACACAGTTGAAGCTTTCCTTTGATAGAGCAGTTTGGAAACACTCTTTTTGTGGAATTTGTAAGTGGACGTCTAGATAGTCCTAACGATTTCGTTGGAAACGGGAATATGTTCATCTGAAATCTAGACAGTAGCACTCTCAGAACCTACTTTGTGATATCTGCATTCAAGTCACAGAGCTGAACATTCCCGTTCATAGAGCAGGTTTGAAACACACTTTTTGTAGTATCTGGAAGTGGACATTTCGAGAGCTTTCGGGCCTAAGGTGAAAAAGGAAATATCATCCCATAAAATCTAGACTGAAGCATTCTCAGAAACTTATTTGGGATGAGTGTCCTCAACTAACAGAGTTGACCCTTTCTTGGATAGAGCAGTTTGGAAACACTCTTGTTGTAGAATCTGCAAGTCGATGTTTGGATTACTTTGAAGATTTCGTTCGAAACGAGAATATCTTCATATAAAATCTAGAGAGAAGCATTCTCAGGAACTTCTTTGTGATGTGTGTTCTCAACTAACAGAGTTCAACCTTTCTTTTGATAGAGCAGTTTGGAAACACTCTCTTTGTAGAATCTGCAAGCGGATATTTGGATAACTGTGAAGATTTCGTAGTAAACGGGAATATCTTCATATAAAATCTAGACAGAACCGTTCTCAGAAACTTCTTTGTGATGTGTGTCCTCAACTAACACAGTTCTACATTTCTTTTGATGGAGCACTTTGGAAACACAGGTTTTGTAGAATCTGTATGTGGATATTTGGATAGCTCTCATGATTTCATTGGAAACTGGTATATCTTCATTTAAAATCTAGACAGAAGCATTCTCAGAAACTTTTTGGTGATGTGTGTCCTCAACTAACAGAGTTCAACCTTCCTTTCGATACAGCAGTTTGGAAATACACTTTTGTAGAATCTGCAAGTGGATATTTGGATAACTGTGAAGATTTCATTGTAAACGGGAATATCTACATCTAAAATCTAGACAGAAGCACTCTCATAAACTACTTTCTGATATCTGCATTCAAGCCACAGAGGTGAACCTTCCCTTCCATAGGGCAGGTTTGAAACACTCTTTCTGTAGTATCTGGATGTGGACATTTCGAGCGCTTTCAGGCCTTTGGTGAAAAAAGAAGAATCTTCACAAAAAAACGAGACAGAAGCATTCTCAGAATCTTATTTGTGATGTGTGTCCTCAACTAAGAGAATTGAACCTTTCTTTTGATACAGCAGTTTGGAAACACTCTTTTTGTATAATCTGCAAGTGGATATTAGAATAACTGTGAAGATTTCATTGGAAACAAGAATATCTTCATATAAAATCTAGACAGAAGCAATCTCAGAAACTTCTTTGTGATGTGTGTCCTCAACTAACAGAGTTGAAACTTTCTTTTGATAGAGCAGTTTGGAAATACTCTTTTTGAAGAATCTGTAAGTGAATATTTGGATAACTGTCATGAATTCGTTGGAGACGGAAATATCTTCATCTAAAATCTAGACAGAAGCACTGTCAGAAACTACTTTGCAATTTCTGCATTCAAGTCACAGAGGTGAACCTTCCTTTTCATAGGGCAGTTTAGAAACACTCTTTCTGTAGTATCTGGAAGTGGACATTTCGAGCGCTTTCAGGCCTATGGTGAAAAAGGAAATATCATCCCATAAAATCTAGAGAGAAGCATACTCAAACTTATTTGGGATGTGTTTACTCAACTAGCAGAGTTGATCCTTTCTTTTGATATAGCAGTTTGGAAACAGTGTTTTTGTAGAATCTGCCAGTGGATATTTGGATAACTGTGAAGATTTCATTGGGAACGGGAATAGATTCATATAAAATCTAGGCAGAAGCATTCTCAGAAACTTTTTTGTGATGTGTGCCCTCAACTAACAGAGTTCTACCATTCTTTTGATAGAGCAGTTTGGAAACACACTTTTTGCTGAATCTGTAAGTGGATATTTGGATAGCTGAAACCATTTCATTGGAAACGGGAATATCTTCATCTAAAATCTAGACAGAAGCACTCTCAGAAACTACTTTGTGATATCTGCATTCAAGTCACAGAGCTGAACATTCCCTTTCATGGAGCAGGTTTGAAACACTCTTTCTGTAGTATCTGGAAGTGGACATTTCGAGGGCTTTCGGGCCTGTGGTGAAAAACGAAATACCTTCCAATAAAATCTAGACAGAAGCATTCTCAGAAACTTATTTGGGATGTGTGTCCTCAACTAACAGAGTTGAAACTTTCTTTTGATACAGCAGTTTGGAAACACACTTTTTGTAGAATCTGCAAGTCTATATTTTGATCACCGTGAAGATTTCATAGGAAACGGGAATATCTTCATAAAAAATCTAGACAGAAGCATTCTCAGAAACTTGTTTGTGATGAGTGTCCTCAACTAACAGAGTTGAACCTTTCTATTAATAGAACAGTTTTGGAAACACTCTTTTTGTAGAATCTGTAAGTGGAAATCTGGATAGTTCTAACGATTTCGTTGGAAACGGGAATTTCTTCATCTAAAATCTAGACAGAAGCCCTGTCAGAAACCACTTTGTGATATCTGCATTCAAGTCACAGAGCTGAACATTCCCTTTCATAGAGCAGGTTTGAAACACTCTGCAGTATCTGGAAGTGGACATTTCGAGCGCTTTCAGGCCAACGGTGGAAAAGAAAATATCTTCCCATAAAAACAAGTCAGAGGCTTTCTCAGAAGCTTATTTGGGATGTGTGTCCTCAACTAACAGAGTTGAATGCTTGCTTTTGATACAACAGTTTGGAAACCCTCTTTTTGTAGAATCTGCAAGTGGATATTTGGAAAGCTGTGAAGATTTCTTTGGAAATGGGAATATCTTCAAGAAAAATCTAAACAGAAGCATTCTCAGAAACTTCTTAGTGATGTGTGTCCTCAACTAACAGAGTTCAACCTTTCTTTTGATACAGCAATTTGGAAACACTCTTTTTGTAGAATCTGTAAGTGGATATTGGGATAGCTCTAACGATTTCGTGGGAAACGGGAATATCTACATTTAAAATCAAGACAGAAGCATTCTCAGAAACTTCTTTGTGAAGTGTGTCCTCAACTAACAGAGTTCAACCTTTCTTTTGATACAGCAGTCTGGAAGCACACTTTTTGTAGAATCTGCAAGTGGATATTTGGATAATTGTGAAGATTTCGTTGGAAACGGGAATATCTTCATATAAACTCTGGACAGAAGCATTCTCAGAAACTTCTTTCTCATGTGTGTCCTCAACTGATAGCATTCAACCATTCTTTTGATAGAGCAGTTTGGAAACACTCTTTTTGTAGAATCTGTAAGAGGACATGAGGACATCTCTGAAGATTTCGTTGCAAACGGGAATATCTTCATATAAAATCTAGACAGAAGCATTCTGAGAAACTTCCTTGTGATGTGTATCCTCAGCTAACTGAGTACAACCATTCTTTTGATAGAGCAGTTTGGAAACGCACTTTTCATAGAATCTGTAGTTGGATATTTGGAAAGCTCTAACGATTTCATTGGAAACTGGAATATATTCATCTAACATCTAGACAGAAGCACTCTCAGAAACTGCTATGTAATATCTGCATTCAAGCCACAGAGGTGAACCTTCCCTTTCATAGGGCAGGTTTGAAACTCTCTTTCTGTAGTATCTGGAAGTGGACATTTCAGGCGATTTCAGGCGTACGGTGAAAAAGGAAGTGTCTTCCGAAAAAAACGAGACAGAAACATTCTCAGAAACTTATTTGGGATGTGCGTCCTCAACTAAGACAGTTGAACCTTTCCTTTGATACAGCATTTTGGAAACACTCTTTTTGTAGAATCTACAAGTGGATATTTGAATAACTGTGAAGATTTCGTTGGAAACAAGAATATCTTCATATAAAATCTAGACAGAAGCATTCTCAGAAACTTCTTAGTGATGTGTGTCGTCAACTAACAGAGTTGAACCTTTGTTTTGCTTGAGCAGTTTGGAAACACCCTTTTTGTTGAATCTGCAAGTAGATATTAGAATAACTGTGAAGATTTCGTTGGAAACGGGAATACCTTCATATAAAATCAAGACGGAAGCATTCTCAGAAACTTCTTTGTCATGTGTGTCCTCAACTAGTGGAGTTCAACCTTTCTTTTGATAGAGCAGTTTGGAAACACTCTTTTTGTAGAATCTGTAAGAGGACATTTGGACTGCTCTAAAGATTTCGTTGCAAACGGGAATATATACATGTAAAATCTTGACAGAAGCATTCTGAGAAACTTCTTTGTGATATGTGTCCTCAACTAACAGAGTATAGCCATTCTTTTGATAGAGCAGTTTGGAAAGGCACTTTTCGTAGAATCTGTAAGTGGATATTTGAATTGCTCTAACGATTTCATTGGAAACGGGAATATATTCATCTAACATCTAGACAGAAGCGCTCTCAGAAACTACTATGTGATATCTGCATTCAAGCCACAGAGGTGAACCTTCCCTTTCATAGGGCAGGTTTGAAACGCTCTTTCTGTACTATCTGGAAGTGGGCATTTCGAGCGCTTTCAGGCCTTTGGTGAAAAAAGAAATATCATCCCATAAAATCTAGAGAGAAGCATACTCAAACTTATTTGGGATGTGTTTACTCAACTGACAGAGTTCAATATGTCTTTTGATACAGCAGTTTGGAAACACTCTTTCTGTAGAATCTGCAAGTGGATATTTGGAAATCTGCGAAGATTTCATTGGAAATGGGAATATCTTCATGTAAAATCTAGACAGAGGCATTCTCAGAAACTTCTTTGTGATGTGTGTCGTCAATTAACAGAGTTCAACTTTTCTTTTGATACAGCAGGTTGGAAACACACTTTTTGTAGAATCTGCAAGTGGATATTTGGATAACTGTGAAGATTTCATTGGAAACGGGAATATCTTCATATAAAATCTAGAGAGAAGCATTCTCAGAAACTCCTTTGTGATGTGTGTAATCAACTAACGGAGTTCAACCTTTCTTTTGATAGAGCAGTTTGGAAACACTCTTTTTGTAGAATCTGTAAGAGGATATTTGGATAGCACTAATGATTTCGTTGCAAACGGGAATAACTTCACTTAAAATCTAGACAGAAGCATTCTCAGAAACTTCTTTGTGATGTTTGCCCAGAGCTAACAGAGTTGCACCTTTCTTTTGATACACCAGTTTGGAAACACTCTTTTTGTAGAATCTGGAAGTGGATAATTGGATAACTGTGAAGATTTCATTGGAAACGGGAATATCTTCATATAAAATCTAGAAAGAAACATTCTCAGAAACTCTTTAGTGATGGGTGTCCTCAACTAACAGAGTTGAACCTTTCTTTTGAGAGAGCAGTTTGGAAACACTCTTTTTGTAGAATCTGTAAGTGGATATTTGGAAAGCTCTAACGATTTCGTTGGAAACGGGAATATCTTCATCTAAAATCTAGAGAGAAACTCTGTCAGAAACTACTTTGCGATATCTGCATTCATGTCACAGAGGTGAACCTTCCCTTTCATAGGGCAGGTTGGAAACACTCTTTCTGTAGTATCTGGAAGTGGACATTTCGAGCGTTTTCAGGCCTATGGTGAAAAAGGAAGTATCTTCCCAGAAAAACGAGACAGAAGTATTCTCAGAAGCTTATTTGGAATGTGGGTCCTCAACTAAGAGAGCTGAACTTTTCTTTTGATAGAGCAGTTTGGAAACACTCTTTTTTAGAATCTGCAAGTGGATATTAGAATAACTGTGAAGATTTCATTGGAAACGGGAATATCCTCATATAAAATCTAGACAGAAGCATTCTCAGAAACTTCTTTGTTATGTGTGTCCTCAACTAAAAGAGTTGAAACTTTCTTTTGATAGAGCAGTCTGGAAACACCCTTTTTGTAGGATCTGTACGTGGATATTTGGATAACTGGGAGGATTTCATGGGAAACGGGAATATCTTCATCTAAAATCTAGACAGAAGCACTGTTAGAAACTACCTTGCGATATCTGCATTCAAGTCACAGAGGTGAATCTTCCCTTTCATAGGGCAGGTTTGAAACACTCTTTCTGTAGTGTCTGGAAGTGGACATTTCGAGTGCTCTCAGGCCTATGGTGAAGAAGGAAATATCATCCCATAAAATCTAGACAGAAGCATACTTAGAAAGTTATTTGGGATGTGTTTCCTCAGCTAACAGAGTTGATCCTTTCTTTTGATATAGCAGTTTGGAAACACTCTTTTTGTAGAACCTGCTAGAGGATATTTGGATAACTGTGAAGATTTCATTGGAAACGGTAATATCTTCATGTAAAATCTAGACGGAAGCATTCACAGAAACTCCTTTGTGATGAGTGTCCTCAACTAACAGAGTTGAACCTTTCTTTTGATAGAGCAGTTTGGAAACACTCTTTTTGTAAAATCTGTAAGTGGATATTTGGATAGCTCTAACGATTTCGTTGGAAACGGGAATATCTTCAACTAAAATCTAGACAGAAACTCTGTGAGAAGCTACTTTGCCATATCTGCATTCAAGTCACAGAGGTGAACCTTCCCTTTCATAGGGCAGGTTTGAAACACTCTTTCTGTAGTATCTGGAAGTGGACATTTCGAGCGCTTTCAGGCCTATGGTGAAAAAGGAAGTATCTTCCCAGAAAAACGAGACAGAGGTATTCTCAGAAACTTATTAGGGATGTGGGTCCTCAACAAAGAGAGTTGAACTTTTCTTTTTGTACAGCAGTTTGGAAACACTCTTTTTTAGAATCTGCAACTGGATATTTGAATAACTGTGAAGATTTCATTGGAAAAGGGAATATGCTCATATAAAATCTAGTCTGAAGCATTCTCAGAAAGTTCTTTGTGATGTGTGTCCTCAACTAACAGAGTTGAACCTTTCTTTTGATAGAGCAGTTTGGAAACACTCTTTTTGTAGAATCTGTAAGTGGATATTTGGATAACTGTGATGATTTCGTTGGAAACGGGAATATCTTCATCTAAAATCTAGACAGTAGCACTGTCAGAAACTACCTTGCAATATCTGCATTCAACTCACAGAGCTGAACATTCCCTTTCATAGAGGAGGTTTGAAACATTCTTTCTGCAGTATCTGGAAGAGGACTTTTCGAGCGCTTTCAGGCCTATGGTGAA
Source organism: Gorilla gorilla gorilla (assembly GCF_029281585.2). Classification (NCBI taxonomy): domain Eukaryota; kingdom Metazoa; phylum Chordata; class Mammalia; order Primates; family Hominidae; genus Gorilla; species Gorilla gorilla. Next base: position 21,407,961 of record NC_073237.2, read on the forward strand.
AAAGGAAATATCTTCCCTTAAAACCTAGGCAGAAGCATTGTCAGAAACTTATTTGGGATGTGCGTCCTCAACTAACAGGGTTGAATCTTTCTTTTCATACAGCAGTTTGGAAACACTCTTTTTGTAGAATCTGCAGGTCGATATTTGGATAACTGTGAAGATTTCATTGGAAACGGGAATATCTTCATATAAAATATAGACAGAAGCATTCTCAGAAACATCTTTGTGATGAGTGTCCTCAACTATCAGAGTTGAACCTTTCTTTTGATACAGCAGTTTGGAAACACTCTTTTTGTAGAATCTTCAATTGGATATTTGGATAACTGAGGAAATTTCATTGGAAACGGGAATATCTTCATATAAAATCTAGACAGAAGCATTCTCAGAAACATCTTTGTGATGAGTGTCTTCAACTAACAGAGTAGAACCTTTCTTTTGATACAGCAGTTTGGAAACATTCTTTTTGTAGAATCTTCAAGTGGATGTTTGGATAAGTGTGGAGATTTCATTGGAAACGAGAATATCTTAATAAAAAAGTAGTATCTTCAGAAACTACTTTGTGATATCTGCATTCAAGTCACAGAGCTGAACATTCCCTTTCATAGAGCAGGTTTGAAACACTCTTTCTGCAGTATCTGGAAGTGGACATTTCGAGCGCTTTCAGACCTACGGTGAAAAAGGGAATATCTTCCCATAAAAACGAGACAGAGGCTTTATCAGAAACTTATTTGGGATGTGAGTCCTCAACTAACAGAAATGAATGTTTCTTTTGATATGGGAGTTTGGAAACACTCTTTTTGTGGATTATGAAAGAGGACATTTGGACAACTCGAAAGATTTCGTTGGACACGGAAATATCTTCATATAAAATCTAGGCAGAATCATTCTCAGAAACTTATTTGGGATGTGTGTCCTCAACTAACAGAGTACAACCATTCTTGTGATAGAGCAGTATGGAAACACACTTTTGGTAGATTCTGTGGGTGGATATTGGGATAGCTCTAACGATTTCGTTGGAAACGGGAATATCTACATCTAAAATCTATACAGAATAACTCTCAGAAACTACTTTCTGATATCTGCATTCAAGCCACAGAGGTGAACCTTCCCTTCCATAGGGAAGGTTTGAAACTCTCTTTCTGTAGTATCTGGAAGTGGACATTTCGAGCGCTTTCAGGCCTATGGGGAAAAAAGAAGAGTCTTCCCAAAAAAATGAGACAGAAGCATTCTCAGAAACTTATTTGGGATGTGTGTCCTCAACTAAGAGGGTTGAACATTTCTTTTGATACAGCAGTTTGGAAACACTCTTTTTGTAGAATCTGCAAGTGGATATTAGAATAACTGTGAAGATTTCGTTGGAAACAGGTATATCTTCATATAAAATCTAGACTGATGCATTCTCAGAAACTTCTTTGTGATGTGTGTCCTTAACTGAGTTGAATCTTTCTTTTGATAGAGCAGTTTGGAAACATACTTTTTGTAGAATCTTCAAGTGGATATTTGCATAACTGTGATGATTTCATTGGAAAAGGGAATATCTTCATATAAAATCTAGACAGGAACTTTCTCAGAAACTTCTTTGTGATGTGTGTCCTCAACTAACAGAGTACAACCATTCTTTTGATAGAGCAGTTTGGAAACACACATTTTGTTGAATCTGTAAGTGAATATTTGGATAGATCTAATGATTTCGTTGGCAACGGGAATATCTTCATCTAACATCTAGACAGAAGCACTCTCAGAAACTACTTTGTGATATCTGCATTCAAGTCACAGAACTGAACATTCCCTTTCATAGAGGAGGTTTGAAACACTCTTTCTGCCCTATCTGGAAGTAGACATTACGAGCGCTTTCAGGCCTACGGTGAAAAAGGAAATGTCTTCAATAAAAAAGAGACAGAGGGTTTCTCAGAAACTTCTTTGTGATGTGTGTCCTCAACTAACGGAGTTCAACCTTTCTTTTGATAGAGCAGTATTTAAACACTGTTTTTGTAGAATCTGTAAGAGGATATTTGGATAGCTCTAAAGATTTCGTTGCAAGCGGGTATAACTTCACATAAAATCTAGACAGAAGCATTCTCAGAAACTTCTTTGTGATGTGTGCCCTCAACTAACAGAGTTGAACCGTTCTTTTGATACACCAGTTTGGAAACACTCTGTTTGTAGAATCTGGAAGTGGATATTTGGATACCTTTGAAGATTTCATTGGAAACAGGAATATCTTCATATAAAATCTAGACAGAAGCATTCTCAGAAACTCCTTTCTGATGAGTGTCCTCAACTAACAGAGTTGAACCTTTCTTTTGAAAGAGCAGTATGGAAACACTCTTTTTGTACAATCTGGATGTGGATATTTGGATAGCTATAACGGTTTCGTTGGAAACGGGAATATCTTCATCTAAAATCTAGACAGAATCTCTGTCAGAAACTACTTTGCTATATCTGTATTCAAGTCATACTGGTGAACCTTCCCTTTCATAGGGCAGGTTTGAAACACTCTTTCTGTAGTATCTGGAAGTGGACATTTTGAGTGCTTTCAGGCCTATGATGAAAAAGGTTGTATCTTCCCAGGAAAACGAGACAGAAGTATTCTAAGAAACTTATTTGGGATGTGGGTCCTCAACTAAGAGTGTTGAACTTTTCTTTTGAAACAAAAGTTTGGAAACACTCTTTTTTAGAATCTGGAAGTGGATATTTGAATAAATGTGAAGATTTCGTTGGAAACGGGAATATTCTCATATAAAATCTAGACAGAATCATTCTCAGAAACTTCTTTGTGATGTGTGTCCTCAACTAACAGAGTTCAAACTTTCTTTAGATACAGCAATTTGGAAACACTCTTTTTGTAGAATCTGTTAGTGGATATTGGGATAGCTCTAACGATTTCATTGGAAACGGGAATATGTTCATTTAAAATCTAGACAGAAGCTTTCTCAGAACCTTCTTTGTGAAGTGTGTCCTGAACTAAGAGTGTTGAACCTTTCTTTTGATAGAGCAGTCTGGAAACACACTTTTTGTGGAATCTGCAGGGGTTATTTGGATAACTGGGAAGATTTCATTGGAAACGGGAATATCTTCATGTAAATTCTAGACAGAAGCATTCTCAGAAACTTCTTTCCCATGTGTGTCCTTAACTGACAGAGTTCAACCGTTCTTTTGATGGAGCAGTTTGGAAGCACTGTTTTTGTGGAATCTGTAGGAGGATATTTGGATAGCTCTAAAGATTTCGTTGCAAACGGGATTATCTTCATTTAAAATCTAGACAGAAGAATTCTCAGAAACTTCCTTGTGATGTGTGTCCTCAACTAACAGAGTACAACCGTAATTTTGATAGAGCAGTTTGGAAACACACTTTTTGTAGAATCTGTAGGTGGATATTAGGATACCTCTAACGATTTCTTTGGAAACGGGAATATATTCATATAAAATCAAGACAGAAGCATTCTCAGAAACTTCTTTGTGTTGTGTGTCCTCAACTAACAGAGTTCAAGATTTCTTTTGATACATCTATTTGGAAACACTCTTTTTGTAGAATCTGTAAGTGGATATTCGGAAAGCTCTAACGATTTCGTTGGAAACGGGAATATCTTCATTTAAAATCTAGACAGAAGCATTCTCAGAAACTTCTTTGTGAAATGTGTCCTTAACTAACAGACTTCAACCTTTCTTTAGATACAGCAGTTTGGAAACACACTTTATGTAGAATCTGCAAGTGGATATTTGGATAACGGTGAAGATTTCGTTGGAAAAGGGAATATCTTCATATAAACTCTAGACAGAAGCATTCTGAGAAACTTCTTTCTCATGTGTGTCCTCAACTGACAGAGTTCAAACATTCTTTTGACAGAGTAGTTGGGAAACACACTTTTTGTAGATTGTGTAAGAGGACATTTGGATAGCTCTAAAGATTTATTTGCAAACGGGAATATGTTCATGTAAAATATAGACAGAAGCATTCTCAGAAACTTCTTTGTGTTGTGTGTCCTCAACTAAAAGAGTACAACCATTCTTTTGATAGAGCAGTTTGGAAACACACTTTTGGTAGAACCTGTAAGTGGATGTATGGATAGCTCTAACTATTTTGTTGGAAACTGGAATATCTTCATCTAAAATCCAGACAGAAGCTCTGTCAGAAACTACTTTGTGATACCTGCATTCAAGTCACAGAGGTGAACCTTCCCTTTCATAGGGCAGGTTTGAAACACTCTTTCTGTAGTATCTGGAAGTGGACATTTCGAGCGCTTTCAGGCCTATGGTGAAAAAGGAAGTATCTTCCCAAAACAACGAGACAGAAGTATTCTCAGAAACCTATTTGTGATGTGAGTCCTCAACTAAGAGAGTTGAACTTTTCTTTTGATACAGCAGTTTGGAAACACTCGTTTTTAGAATCTGCAAGTGGATATTTGAATAACTGAAGATTTCGTTGGAAACGGGAATATCCTCACATAAAATCTAGTCAGAAGCATTCTCAGAAACTTCTTTGTGATGTGTGTCCTCAACTAAAAGAGTTGAACCTTTCTTTGGATAGAGCAGTTTGGAAACACTCTTTTTGTAGAATCTGTAAGAGGATATTTGGATAACTGTGATAATTTCGTTGGAAACGGGAATATCTTCATTTAAAATCTAGTCAGAAGCATTCTCAGAAACTTCTTTGTGATGTGTGTCCTCAACTAAAAGAGTTGAACCTTTCTTTGGATAGAGCAGTTTGGAAACACTCTTTTTGTAGAATCTGTAAGTGGATATTTGGAATGCTCTGAAGATTTCGTTGGAAACGGGAATATCTTCATCTAAAATCTAGACAGAAGCTCTGTAAGAAACTACTTTGCAATATCTGCATTCAAGTCACAGAGGTGAACCTTCCCTTTCATAGGGCAGGTTTGAAACACTCTTTCTGTAGTATCTGGAAGTGGACATTTCGAGCGCTTTCAGGCCTGTGGTGAAAAAGGTAGTATCTTCCCAAAACAACGAGACAGAAGTATTCTCAGAAACTTATTTGGGATGTGTGTCCTCAACTAAGAGAGTTGAACTTTTCTTTTGATACAGCAGTTTGGAAACACTGGTTTTTAGAATCTGCAAGTGGATATTTGAATAACTGAAGATTTCTTTGGAAAAGGGAATTTCCTCACATAAAATCTTGTCAGAAGGATTCTCAGAAACTTCTTTGTGATGTGTGTCCTCAACTAACAGAGTTGAACCTTTCTTTGGATAGAGCAGTTTGGAAACACTCTTTTTGTAGAATCTGTAAGTGGATATTTGGAATGCTCTGAAGATTTCGTTGGAAACGGGAATATCTTCATCTAAAATCTAGACAGAAGCTCTGTAAGAAACTACTTTGCAATATCTGCATTCAAGTCACAGAGGTGAACCTTCCCTTTCATAGGGCAGGTTTGAAACACTCTTTCTGTAGTATCTGGAAGTGGACATTTCGAGCGCTTTCAGGCCTATGGTGAAAAAGGTAGTATCTTCCCAAAACAACGAGACAGAAGTATTCTCAGAAACTTATTTGGGATGTGTGTCCTCAACTAAGAGAGTTGAACTTTTCTTTTGATACAGCAGTTTGGAAACACTGGTTTTTAGAATCTGCAAGTGGATATTTGAATAACTGAAGATTTCTTTGGAAAAGGGAATTTCCTCACATAAAATCTTGTCAGAAGGATTCTCAGAAACTTCTTTGTGATGTGTGTCCTCAACTAACAGAGTTGAACCTTTCTTTGGATAGAGCAGTTTGGAAACACTCTTTTTGTAGAATCTGTAAGTGGATATTTGGATAACTGTGATGATTTCGTTCGAAACGGGAATATCTTCATCTAAAATCTAGACAGAAGCACTATCAGAAACTACATTGCGATATCTGCATTCAAGTCACAGAGGTGAACCTTCCCTTCCATAGGGCAGGTTTGAAACACTTTTTCTGTAGTATCTGGAAGTGGACATTTCATGCGCTCTCAGACCTACGGGGAAGAGGGAAATATCATCCCTTAAAATCTAGACAGAAGCATACTCAGTAACTTATTTGGGATTCGTTTCCTCAACTAACAGAGTTGATCCTTTGTTTTGATATAGCAGTTTGGAAACACACTTTTTGTAGAATCTGCAAGTGGATATTTGGATAACTGTGAAGAATTCGTTGGAAACGGTAATATCTTCATATAAAATCTAGACAGAAGCATTCTCGGAAACTTCTTTGCCATGCGTGTCCTCAACTAAGAGAGTTCAACATTTCTTTTGATACACCAGTTTGGAAACACTCTTTTTGTAGAATCTGCCAGTGGATATTTGGAATGCTGTGAAGATTTCGTTGGAAACGGGAATATCTTCATCTAAAATCTAGACAGAAGCTCTGTCAGAAGCTACTTTGCAATATCTGCATTCAAGTCACAGAGGTGAACCTTCCCTTTCATAGGGCAGGTTTGAAACACTCTTTCTGTAGTATCTGGAAGCGGACATTTCGAGCGCTTTCAGGCCTATGGTGAAAAAGGTAGTATCTTCCCAAAACAACGAGAGAGAAGTATTCTCAGAAACTTATTTGGGATGTGTGTCCTCAACTAAGAGAGTTGAACTTTTCTTTTGATACAGCAGTTTGGAAACACTGGTTTTTAGAATCTGCAAGTGGATATTTGAATAACTGAAGATTTCGTTGGAAACGGGAATATCCTCATATAAAATCTAGTCAGAAGAATTCTCAGAAACTTCTTTGTGATGTGTGTCCTCAACTAACAGAGTTGAACCTTTCTTTTGATAGAGCAGTTTGGAAACACTCTTTTTGTAGAATCTGCAAGTGGATATTTGGATAACTCTGATGATTTCGTTGGAAAGGGGAATATCTTCATCTAAAATCTGGACAGAAGCACTGTCAGAAACTACCTTGGGATATCTGCATTCAAGTCACAGAGCTGAACATTCCCTTCCATAAGGCAGGTATGAAACACCCTTTCTGTAGTATCTGGAAGTGGACATGTCGTGCGCTCTCAGGCCTACTGTGAAGAGGGAAATATCATCCCTTAAAATCTAGACAGAAGCATCCTCAGAAACTTATTTGGGATTCGTTTCCTCAACTAACAGAGTTGATCCTTTCTTTTGATATAGCAGTTTGGAAACACTTTTTTGTAGAATCTTCAAGAGGATATTTGGATAACTGTGAAGATTTCGTTGGAAACGGTAATATCTTAATATAAAATCTACACAGAAGCATTCTCAGAAACTTCTTTGTGATGTGTGTAATCAACTAACAGAGTTCAACATTTCTTTTGCTACAGCAGTTTGGAAACACTCTTTTTGTAGAATCTGCAAGTGGATATTTGAATAACTGTGAAGATTTCGTTGGAAACGGGAATATCTTCATATAAAATCTAGACAGAAGCACTGTCAGAAACTACTTTGTGATATCTGCATTCAAGTCACAGAGCTGAACATTCCCTTTCATAAAGCAGGTTTGAAACACTCTTTCTGCAGTATCTGGAAGTGGACCTTTCGAGCGCTTTCAGGCCTAAGGTGAAAAAGGAAATATCTTCCCATTAAAATGAGTCAGAGGCTTTCTCAGAAACTTATTTGGGATGTGTGTCCTCAACTAACAGAGTTGAACCGTTCTTTTGATACACCAGTTTGGAAACACTCTTTTTGTAGAATCTGGAAGTGGATATTTGGATACCTTCGAAGATTTCATTGGAAACGGGAATATCTTCATATAAAATCTAGACAGAATCATTCTCAGAGACTCCTTTCTGATGAGTGTCCTCAACTAACAGAGTTGAACCTTTCTTTTGATAGAGCAGTATGGAAACACTCTTTTTGTACAATCTGGATGTGGATATTTGGATAGCTATAACGGTTTCGTTGGAAACTGGAATAACTTCATCTAAAATCTAGACAGAATCTCTGTCAGAAACTACTTTGCGATATCTGCATTCAAGTCACAGAGGTGAACCTTCCCTTTCATAGGGCAGGTTTGAAACACTCTTTCTGTAGTATCTGGAAGTGGACATTTTGAGCGCTTTCAGGCCTATGATGAAAAAGGTAGTATCTTCCCAGAAAAACGAGACAGAAGTATTCTAAGAAACTTATTTGGGATGTGGGTCCTCAACTAAGAGTGTTGAACTTTTCTTTTGAAACAAAAGTTTGGAAACACTCTCTTTTAGAATCTGGAAGTGGATATTTGAATAAATGTGAAGATTTCGTTGGAAACGGGAATATCATCATATAAAATCTAGACAGAATCATTCTCAGAAACTTCTTTGTGATGTGTGTCCTCAACTAACAGAGTTCAAACTTTCTTTTGATACAGCAATTTGGAAACACTCTTTTTGTAGAATCTGTTAGTGGATATTGGGATAGCTCTAACGATTTCGTTGGAAACGGGAATATGTTCATTTAAAATCTAGACAGAAGCTTTCTCAGAACCTTCTTTGTGAAGTGTGTCCTGAACTAAGTGTGTTCAACCTTTCTTTTGATAGAGCAGTCTGGAAACACACTTTTTGTGGAATCTGCAGGGGGATATTTGGATAACTGGGAAGATTTCATTGGAAACGGGAAAATCTTCATGTAAACTCTAGACAGAAGCATTCTCAGAAACTTCTTTCCCATGTGTGTCCTTAACTGACAGAGTTCAACCGTTCTTTTGATGGAGCAGTTTGGAAGCACTGTTTTTGTGGAATCTGTAGGAGGATATTTGGATAGGTCTAAAGATTTCGTTGCAAACGGGATTATCTTCATTTAAAATCTAGACAGAAGCATTCTCAGAAACTTCCTTGTGATGTGTGTCCTCAACTAACAGAGTACAACCGTAATTTTGATAGAGCAGTTTGGAAACACACTTTTTGTAGAATCTGTAGGTGGATATTTGGATACCTCTAATGATTTCTTTGGAAACGGGAATATATTCATATAAAATCTAGACAGAAGCATTCTCAGAAACTTCTTTGTGTTGTGTGTCCTCAACTAACAGAGTTCAAGATTTCTTTTGATACAGCTATTTGGAAACACTCTTTTTGTAGAATCTGTAAGTGGATATTCGCAAAGCTCTAACGATTTCGTTGGAAACGGGAATATCTTCATTTAAAATCTAGACAGAAGCATTCTCAGAAACTTCTTTGTGAAATGTGTCCTTAACTAACAGACTTCAACCTTTCTTTAGATACAGCAGTTTGGATACACACTTTATGTAGAATCTGCAAGTGGATATTTGGATAACGGAGAAGATTTCGTTGGAAAAGGGAATATCTTCATATAAACTCTAGACAGAAGCATTCTCAGAAACTTCTTTCTCATGTGTGTCCTCAACTGACAGAGTTCAAACATTCTTTTGACAGAGCAGTTTGGAAACACACTTTTTGTAGATTGTGTAAGAGGACATTTGGATAGCTCTAAAGATTTATTTGCAAACGGGAATATGTTCATGTAAAATCTAGACAGAATCATTCTCAGAAACTTCTTTGTGATGTGTGTCCTCAACTAAAAGAGTACAACCATTCTTTTGATAGAGCAGTTTGGAAACACACTTTTGGTAGAACCTGTAAGTGGATGTATGGATAGCTCTAACTATTTTGTTGGAAACAGGAATATCTTCATCTAAAATCCAGACAGAAGCTCTGTCAGAAACTACTTTGTGATATCTGCATTCAAGTCACAGAGGTGAACCTTCCCTTTCATAGGGCAGGTTTGAAACACTCTTTCTGTAGTATCTGGAAGTGGACATTTCGAGCGCTTTCAGGCCTATGGTGAAAAAGGAAGTATCTTCCCAAAACAACGAGACAGAAGTATTCTCAGAAAGTTATTTCTGATGTGAGTCCTCAACTAAGAGAGTTGAACTTTTCTTTTGATACAGCAGTTTGGAAACACTCGTTTTTAGAATCTGCAAGTGGATATTTGAATAACTGAATATTTCGTTGGAAACGGGAATATCCTCACATAAAATCTAGTCAGAAGCATTCTCAGAAACTTCTTTGTGATGTGTGTCCTCAACTAAAAGAGTTGAACCTTTCTTTGGATAGAGCAGTTTGGAAACACTCTTTTTGTAGAATCTGTAAGTGGATATTTGGATAACTGTGATGATTTCATTGGAAACGGGAATATCTTCATCTAAAATCTAGACAGAAGCACTGTCAGAAACTACCTTGCAATATCTGCATTCAAGTCACAGAGGTGAACATTCCCTTCCATGAGGCAGGCTTGAAACGCTCTTTCTGTAGTACCTGGAAGTGGACATTTCGTGCGCTCTCAGGCCTACTGTGAAGAGGGAGATATCATCCCTTAAAATCTAGACAGAACCATCCTCAAAAACTTATTTGGGATTCGTTTCCTCAACTAACAGAGTTGATCCTTTCTTTTGATGTAGCAGTTTGGAAACACTCTTTTTGTAGAATCTGCAAGTGGATATTTGGATAACTGAAGATTTCGTTGGAAACGGGAATATCTTCATATAAAATCTAGACAGAAGCATTCTCAGAAACTTCTTTCAGATGAGTGTCCTCAACTAACAGAGTTGAACCTTTCTTTGGATAGAGCAGTTTGGAAACACTCTTTTGGTTGAATCTGTAAGTGGATATTTGGATAACTGTGATGATTTCGTTGGAAACGGGAATGTCCTCATCTAAAATGTAGACAGAAGCGCTGTCAGAAATTACTTTGCGATATCTTCATTCAAGTCACAGAGCTGAACATTCCCATACATAGTGTAGGTTTGAAACAGTCTTTCTGTAGTATCTGGAAGTGGACATTTCGAGCGATTTCAGGCCTACTGTGAAGAAGTAAATATCATCCCATAAAATCTAGACATAAGCATTCTCAGAAAGTTATTTGGGCTGTGTTTCCTCAACTAACAGAGTTGAACGTTTCTTTTGATATAGCAGTTTGGAAACACTCTTTTTGTTGAATCTGCAAGTCGATGTTTGGATAACTGTGAAGATTTCGTTGGAAACGGGAATATCTTCATATAAAATCTGGACAGAAGCATTCTCAGAAACTTCTTTGTGATGTGTGTCCTCAACTAACAGAATTCAAAATTTCTTTTGCTACAGCAGTTTGGAAACACTCTTTTTGTAGAATCTGCCGGTGGATATTTGGAATGCTGTGAAGATTTCGTTGGAAACGGGAATGTCTTCATATAAAATGGAGACAGAAGCATTCTCAGAAACTTCTTTGTGATGAGTGTCCTCAACTAACACAGTTGAACGTTTCTTTTGATAGAGCAGTTTGGAAACACTCTTTTTGCAGAATCTGTATGCGGATATCAAGATAGTTCTAAGGATTTCGTTGGAAACGGGAATATCTTCATCTAAAATCTAGACAGAAGCACTGTCAGAAACTACTTTGTGATATCTGCATTCAAGTCTCAGAGCTGAAGATTCCCTTTCATAGAGCAGGTTTGAAAAACTCTTTCTGCAGTATCTGGAAGTGGACATTTCGAGCGCTTTCAGACCTACAGTGAAAAAGGAAGTATCTTCCCATAAAAACGAGACAGAGGCTTTCTCAGAAATTTATTCAGAATGTGTGTCCTCAACTGAGAGAGTTGAACCTTTCTTTTGATACAGCAGTTTGGAAACATTCTTTTTGTAGAATCTGTAAGTGGATATTGGTATAGCTGTGAGGATTCCATTGGAAACGGGAATACCTTCATTTAAAATCTAGAGAGAATCATTCTCAGAAACTTCTTTGTGATGAGTGTCCTCAACTAACAGAGTTGAACTTTTCTTTGGATAGAGCAGTTTGGAAACACTCTTTTTGTTGAATCTGTAAGTGGATATTTGGATAAATCTGATGATTTCGTTGGAAACGGAAATATCTTCATCTCAAATCTAGACAGAAGCGCTGTCAGAATCTACTTTGCGATATCTGCATTCAAGTCACAGAGCTGAACATTCCCATTCATAGAGTAGGTTTGAAACAGTCTTTCTGTAGAATCTGGAAGTGGACATTTCGAGCCATTTCAGGCCTATGGTGAAAAAGGAAATATCATCCCATAAAATCTAGACAGAAGCATTCTCAGAAAGTTATGTAGGACGTGTTTCCTCAAATAACAGAGATGAACCTTTCTTTTGATAGAGCAGTTTGGAAACACTCTTTTTGTTGAATCTGCAAGTGGATATTTTGATAACTGTGCAGATTTTGTTGGAAACGGTAATATCTTCATATAAAATCTAGACAGAAGTATTCTAAGAAACTTCTTTGTGACGGGTGTCCTCAACTAACAGATTTGAACCTTTCTTTTTTAGAGCAGTTTGGAAACACTCTTTTTGTGGAATCTGTAATTGGATATCTAGATAGTCCTAACGATTTCATTGGAAACGGGAATATCTTCATCTAAAATCTAGACGGAAGCACTGTCAGAAACTAATTTGCGATATCTGCATTCAAGTCACAGAGCTGAACATTCCCTTTCATAGAGTAGGTTTGAAACAGTCTTTCTGTAGTATCTGGAAGTGGACATTTCGAGCGCTTTCAGGCCTACGGTGAAAAAGGAAGTTTCTTCCCATAAAAACGAGACAGAGGCTTTCTCAGAAACTTATTTGGGGTGTGTGTCCTCAACTAAGAGAGATGAATCTTCCTTTTGATACAGCAGTTTGGAAACACTCTTTTTGTAGAATCTGCAAGTGGATATTTGGAAAGCTGTGAAGATTTCGTAGGAAACGGTAATATCTTCATATAAAACCTAGACAGAAGCATTCTCAGAAATTTCTTTGTGATGTGTGTCCTCAACTAACGGAGTTCCACATTTCTTTTGCTTCAGCAGTTTGGAAACACTCTTTTTGTAGAATCTTCAAGTGGATATTTGGATAACTGTGAATATTTCGTTGGACACGGGAATATCTTCATATAAAATCTAGACAGCAGCATTCTCAGAAACTACTTTGAGATGACTGTCCTCAACTAGCAGAGTTGAACCATTCTTTTTATACAGCAGTTTGGAAACACTGTTTTTGTAGAATCTGTAAGTGGATATTTGGATAGATATGAGGATTTCGTTTGAAACGGGAATATCTTCATTTAAAATCTAGACGGAATTATTCTCAGAAACTTCTTTGTGATGTGTGTCCTCAACTAACAGAATTGAACCTTTCGTTGGATTGAGCAGTTTGGAAACACCCTTTTTGTAGTATCTGTAAGTCGATATTTGGATAACTGTGATGATTTCGTTGAAAACGGGAATACCTTCATCTAAAATCTAGACAGAAGCGCTGTCTGAAACTACTTTGCGATATCTGCATTCAAGTCACAGAGCTGAACATTTCCATTCATGGAGTAAGTTTGAAACAGTCTTTCTGTAGTATCTGGAAGTGGACATTTCGAGCGATTTCAGGCCTATGGTGAAAAAGGAAATATCATCCCATAAAATCTAGACAGAAGCATTCTCAGAAACTTATTTGGGATGTGTTTCCTCAACTAACAGAGTGGATCCTTTCTTTTCATATAGCAGTTTGGAAACACTCTTTTTGTAGAATCTGCAAGTGGATATTTGGATAACTGTGAAGATTTCGTTGGAAACGGTAATATCTTCATGTAAAATCTAGACAGAGACATTCTCAGACACTTCTTTGTGATGTGTCTCCTCAACTAACAGAGTTCAACATTTCTTTTGCTACTGCAGTTTGGAAACACACTTTTTGTAGAATCTTCAAGTGGATATTTGGATAACTGTGAAGATTTCGTCGGAAACGGGAATATCTTCATATAAAATATAGACAGAAGCATTCTCAGAAACTTCTTTGTGATGAGTGTCCTCAACTAACAGAGTTGAACATTTCTTTTGACAGAGCACTTTGGAAACACTCTTTTTGTAGAATCTGTAAGTGGATATCTGGATAGATCTAATGATTTCATTGGATACGGGAACATCTTCATCTGAAATCTAGACAGAAGCACTGTCAGAAACTGCTTTGTGATATCTGCATTCAAGTCACAGAGCTGAACATTCACTTTCATAGAGCAGGTTTGAAATCCTCTTTCTGTAGTGTCTGGAAGTGGACATTTCGAGCGCTTTCGGGCCTATGGTGAAAAACGAAATATCTTCCCATAAAATCTAGACAGAAGCATTCTCAGAAACTTATTTGGGATGTGTGTCCTCAACTAACAGAGTTAAACCTTTCTTTTGATACAGCAGTTTGGAAACACTCTTTTTGTAGAATCTGCAAGTCGATGTTAGGATAACCGTGAAGATTTCGTTGGAACCGGGAATATCTTCATGTAAAATCTAAACAGAAGCATTCTCAGAAACGTCTTTGTGATGAGGGTCCTTAAGTAACAGAGTTGAAACATTCTATTAATAGAGCACTTTGGAAACACTCTTTTTGTAGAATCTTCAAGTGGATATTTGGTTAACTGAAGATTTCGTTGGAAACGGGAATACCTTCATCTAAAATCTAGACAGAAGCGCTGTCAGAAACTACTTTGCGATATCTGCATTCAAGTCACGGAGCTGAACATTCTCTTTTCATAGAGTAGGTTTGAAACAGTCTTTCTGTGGTATCTGGAAGGGGACATTTCAATCGATTTCAGCCCTATGGTGAAAAAGGAAATATCATCCCATAAAATGTAGACAGAAGCATTCTCAGAAACTTTTTTGGGATGTGTTTCCTCAACTAACAGAGTTGATCGCTTCTTTTGATATAGCAGTTTGGAAACACTCTTTTTGTAGAATCTGCAAGTGGATATTTGGATAACTGTGAAGATTTCGTTGGAAACGGTAATATCTTCATATAAAATCTAGACAGAAGCATTCTAAGAAACTTCTTTGTGATGAGTGTCCTCAGCTAACAAAGTTGAACCTTTCTTTTTATAGAGCAGTTTGGAAACACTCTTTTTGTAGAATCTGTATGTGGATATCAAGACAGTTCTAACGCTTTCGTTGGAATCGGGAATATCTTCATCTAAAATCTAGACAGAAGCACTGTCAGAAACTACTTTGTGATATCTGCATTCAAGTCTGAGAGCTGAACATTCCCTTTCATATAGCAGGTTTGAAACACTCTTTCTGCAGTATCTGGAAGTGGACATTTCGTGCACTTTCAGGCCTACTGTGAAAAAGGAAGTATCTTCCCATAAAAACGAGACAGAGGCTTTCTCAGAAACTTATTTGGGATGTGTGTCCTCAACTAAGAGAGCTGAAGCTTTCTTTTGATACAGCAGTTTGGAAACACTCTTTTTGTAGAATATGTAAGTGTATGTCTAGATAGTTCTAATGATTTCATTGGAAACGGGAATATCTTCATCTGAAATCTAGACAGAAGCACTGTCAGAAACTACTTTGTGATATCTGCATTCAAGTCACAGAGCTGAACATTCTCTTTCATAGAGCACGTTTGAAACCCTCTTTCTGCAGTGTCTGGAAGTGGACATTTCGAGCGCTTTCGGGACTATGGTGAAAAACGAAATATCTTCCCATAAAATCTAGACAGAAACATTCTCAGAAACTTATTTCGGATGTGTGGCCTCAACTAACAGAGTTAAACCTTTCTTTTGATAGAGCAGTTTGGAAACACTCTTTTTGTAGAATCTACAAGTCGATGTTTGGATAACCGTGAAGATTTCATTGGAAACGGGAATATCTTCATATAAAATCTAGACAGAAGCATTCTCAGAAACTTCTTTGTGATGAGTGTCCTCAACTAACGGAGTTGAAACATTCTATTTATAGAGCACTTTGGAAACACTCTTTTTGTAGAAAGTTCAAGTGGATATTTGGTTAACTGTGAAGATTTCGTTTTAAACGGGAATACCTTCATCTAAAATCTAGACAGAAGCGGTGTCAGAAACTACTTTGTGATATCTGCATTCAAGTCACAGAGCTGAACATTCCCTTTCATAGAGTAGGTTTGAAACAGTCTTTCTGTAGTATCTGGAAGTGGACATTTCAAGCGATTGCAGGCCTATGGTGAAAAAGGAAATATCATCCCATAAAATCTAGACAGAAGCTTTCTCAGAAACTTATTTGGGATGTGTTTCCTCAACTAACAGAGTTGATCCTTTCTTTTGATATAGCAGTTTGGAAACACTCTTTTTGTAGAATCTGCAAGTGGGTATTTGGATAACTGTGAAGATTTCGTTGGAAACGGTAATATCTTCATATAAAATCTAGACAGAAGCATTATAAGAAACTTCTTTGTGATGAGTGTCCTCAACTAACAGAGTTGAATCTTTCTTTTTATAGAGCAGTTTGGAAACACTCTTTTTGTAGAATCTGTATGTGGATATCAAGATAGTTCTAACGATTTCGGTGGAAACGGGAATATCTTCATCTAAAATCTAGACAGAAGCACTGTCAGAAACTACTTTGTGATATCTGCATTCAAGTCTCAGAGCTGAACATTCCCTTTCATAGAGGAGGTTTGAAACACTCTTTCTGCAGTATCTGGAAGTGGACATTTCGAGCCCTTGCAGGCCTACGGTGAAAAAGGAAGTATCTTCCCATAAAAACGAGACAGAGGCTTTCTCAGAATCTTATTTGGGATGTGTGTCCTCAACTAACACAGTTGAACCTTTCTTTTGATACAGTAGTTTGGAAACACTCTTTTTGTAGAATCTGCAAGTGGATATTTGGAAAGCTGTGAAGATTTCATAGGAAACGGGCATATCTTCATGTAAAATCTAGACAGAAGCAATCTCAGAAACTTCTTTGTGATGTGTGTTCTCAACTAACAGAGTTCAACCTTTCTTTTGATACAGCAATTTGGAAACACTCTTTTTGTAGAATCTCTAAGTGGATATTGGGATAGCTCTGAGGATTTCGTTGGAAACGGGAATATCTTCATTTGAAATCTAGACAGAAGCATTCTCAGAAACTTCTTTGTGATGTGTGTCCTCAACTAACAGAGTTGAACCTTTCTTTTGATAGAGCAGTTTGGAAACACTCTTTTTGTGGAATCTGCAAGTCGATGTTTGGATAACCGTGAAGATTTCGTTGGAAACGGGAATATCTTCATATAAAATCTAGACAGAAGCATTCTAAGAAACTTCTTTGTGATGAGTGTCCTCAACTAACACAGTTGAACCTTTCTTTTTATAGAGTAGTTTGGAAACTCTCTTTTTGTGGAATCTGTAAGTGGATATGTAGATAGTCCTAACGATTACATTGGAAACTGGAATATCTTCATCTAAAATCTAGACAGAAGCACTGTCAGAAACTACTTTGTGATATCTGCATTCAAGTCACAGAGCTGAACATTCCCTTTCATAGAGTAGGTTTGAAACAGTCTTTCTGTAGTATCTGGAGGTGGACATTTCAAGAGATTTCAGGCCTGTGGTGAAAGAGGAAATATCATCCCATAAAATCTAGACAGAAGCATTCTCAGAAACTTATTTGGGATGTGTTTCCTCAACTAACAGAGTTGATCCTTTCTTTTCATATAGCAGTTTGGAAACACTCTTTTTGTAGAATCTGCAAGTGGATATTTGGATAACTGTGAAGATTTCGTTGGAAACGGCAATATCTTCATGTAAAATCTAGACAGAGACATTCTCAGAAACTTCTTTGTGATGTGTGTCCTCAACTAACAGAGTTCAACATTTCTTTTGCTACTGCAGTTTGGAAACACACTTTTTGTAGAATCTTCAAGTGGATATTTGGATAACTGTGAAGATTTCGTCGGAAACGGGAATATCTTCATATAAAATATAGACAGAAGCATTCTCAGAAACTTCTTTGTGATGAGTGTCCTCAACTAACAGAGTTGAACATTTCTTTTGACAGAGCACTTTGGAAACACTCTTTTTGTAGAATCTGTAAGTGGATATCTGGATAGATCTAATGATTTCATTGGATACGGGAACATCTTCATCTGAAATCTAGACAGAAGCACTGTCAGAAACTGCTTTGTGATATCTGCATTCAAGTCACAGAGCTGAACATTCCCTTTCATAGAGCAGGTTTGAAATCCTCTTTCTGTAGTGTCTGGAAGTGGACATTTCGAGCGCTTTCGGGCCTATGGTGAAAAACGAAATATCTTCCCATAAAATCTAGACAGAAGCATTCTCAGAAACTTATTTGGGATGTGTGGCCTCAACTAGCAGAGTTAAACCTTTCTTTTGATACAGCAGTTTGGAAACACTCTTTTTGTAGAATCTGCAAGTCGATGTTTGGATAACCGTGAAGATTTCGTTGGAAACGGGAATATCTTCACGTAAAATCTAAACAGAAGCATTCTCGGAAACGTCTTTGTGATGAGGGTCCTTAAGTAACAGAGTTGAAACATTCTATTAATAGAGCACTTTGGAAACACTCTTTTTGTAGAATCTTCAAGTGGATATTTGGTTAACTGTGAAGATTTCGTTGGAAACGGGAATACCTTCATCTAAAATCTAGACAGAAGCGCTGTCAGAAACTACTTTGCGATATCTGCATTCAAGTCACGGAGCTGAACATTCTCTTTTCATAGAGTAGGTTTGAAACAGTCTTTCTGTGGTATCTGGAAGGGGACATTTCAATCGATTTCAGGCCTATGGTGAAAAAGGAAATATCATCCCATAAAATGTAGACAGAAGCATTCTCAGAAACTTTTTTGGGATGTGTTTCCTCAACTAACAGAGTTGATCGCTTCTTTTGATATAGCAGTTTGGAAACACTCTTTTTGTAGAATCTGCAAGTGGATATTTGGATAACTGCGAAGATTTCGTTGGAAACGGTAATATCTTCATATAAAATCTAGACAGAAGCATTCTAAGAAACTTCTTTGTGATGAGTGTCCTCAGCTAACAAAGTTGAACCTTTCTTTTTATAGAGCAGTTTGGAAACACTCTTTTTGTAGAATCTGTATGTGAATATCAAGACAGTTCTAACGCTTTCGTTGGAAACGGGAATATCTTCATCTAAAATCTAGACAGAAGCACTGTCAGAAACTACTTTGTGATATCTGCATTCAAGTCTGAGAGCTGAACATTCCCTTTCATATAGCAGGTTTGAAACACTCTTTCTGCAGTATCTGGAAGTGGACATTTCGTGCAATTTCAGGCCTACTGTGAAAAAGGAAGTATCTTCCCATAAAAACGAGACAGAGGCTTTCTCAGAAACTTATTTGGGATGTGTGTCCTCAACTAAGAGAGCTGAAGCTTTCTTTTGATACAGCAGTTTGGAAACACTCTTTTTGTAGAATATGTAAGTGTATGTCTAGATAGTTCTAATGATTTCATTGGAAACGGGAATATCTTCATCTGAAATCTAGACAGAAGCACTGTCAGAAACTACTTTGTGATATCTGCATTCAAGTCACAGAGCTGAACATTCTCTTTCATAGAGCACGTTTGAAACCCTCTTTCTGCAGTGTCTGGAAGTGGACATTTCGAGCGCTTTCGGGACTATGGTGAAAAACGAAATATCTTCCCATAAAATCTAGACAGAAACATTCTCAGAAACTTATTTCGGATGTGTGGCCTCAACTAACAGAGTTAAACCTTTCTTTTGATAGAGCAGTTTGGAAACACTCTTTTTGTAGAATCTACAAGTCGATGTTTGGATAACCGTGAAGATTTCGTTGGAAACGGGAATATCTTCATATAAAATCTAGACAGAAGCATTCTCAGAAACTTCTTTGTGAGGAGTGTCCTCAACTAATGGAGTTGAAACATTCTATTTATAGAGCACTTTGGAAACACTCTTTTTGTAGAAAGTTCAAGTGGATATTTGGTTAACTGTGAAGATTTCGTTTTAAACGGGAATACCTTCATCTAAAATCTAGACAGAAGCGGTGTCAGAAACTACCTTGTGATATCTGCATTCAAGTCACAGAGCTGAACATTCCCTTTCATAGAGTAGGTTTGAAACAGTCTTTCTGTAGTATCTGGAAGTGGACATTTCAAGCGATTGCAGGCCTATGGTGAAAAAGGAAATATCATCCCATAAAATCTAGACAGAAGCTTTCTCAGAAACTTATTTGGGATGTGTTTCCTCAACTAACAGAGTTGATCCTTTCTTTTGATATAGCAGTTTGGAAACACTCTTTTTGTAGAATCTGCAAGTGGGTATTTGGATAACTGTGAAGATTTCGTTGGAAACGGTAATATCTTCATATAAAATCTAGACAGAAGCATTATAAGAAACTTCTTTGTGATGAGTGTCCTCAACTAACAGAGTTGAATCTTTCTTTTTATAGAGCAGTTTGGAAACACTCTTTTTGTAGAATCTGTATGTGGATATCAAGATAGTTCTAACGATTTCGTTGGAAACGGGAATATCTTCATCTAAAATCTAGACAGAAGCACTGTCAGAAACTACTTTGTGATATCTGCATTCAAGTCTCAGAGCTGAACATTCCCTTTCATAGAGGAGGTTTGAAACACTCTTTCTGCAGTATCTGGAAGTGGACATTTCGAGCCCTTGCAGGCCTACGGTGAAAAAGGAAGTATCTTCCCATAAAAACGAGACAGAGGATTTCTCAGAAACTTATTTGGGATGTGTGTCCTCAACTAACACAGTTGAACCTTTCTTTTGATACAGTAGTTTGGAAACACTCTTTTTGTAGAATCTGCAAGTGGATATTTGGAAAGCTGTGAAGATTTCATAGGAAACGGGAATATCTTCATGTAAAATCAAGACAGAAGCAATCTCAGAAACTTCTTTGTGATGTGTGTCCTCAACTAACAGAGTTCAACCTTTCTTTTGATACAGCAATTTGGAAACACTCTTTTTGTAGAATCTCTAAGTGGATATTGGGATAGCTCTGAGGATTTCGTTGGAAACGGGAATATCTTCATTTGAAATCTAGACAGAAGCATTCTCAGAAACTTCTTTGTGATGTGTGTCCTGAACTAACAGAGTTGAACCTTTCTTTTGATAGAGCAGTTTGGAAACACTCTTTTTGTAGAATCTGCAAGTCGATGTTTGGATAACCGTGAAGATTTCGTTGGAAACGGGAATATCTTCATATGAAATCTAGACAGAAGCATTCTAAGAAACTTCTTTGTGATGAGTGTCCTCAACTAACAGAGTTGAACCTGTCTTTTTATAGAGTAGTTTGGAAACTGTCTTTTTGTGGAATCTGTAAGTGGATATCTAGATAGTCCTAACGATTACATTGGAAACGGGAATATCTTCATCTAAAATCTAGACAAAAGCACTGTCAGAAACTACTTTGTGATATCTGCATTCAAGTCACAGAGCTGAACATTCCCTTTCATAGAGTAGGTTTGAAACAGTCTTTCTGTAGTATCTGGAGGTGGACATTTCAAGAGATTTCAGGCCTATGGTGAAAGAGGAAATATCATCCCATAAAATCTAGACAGAAGCATTCTCAGAAACTTATTTGGGATGTGTTTCCTCAACTAACAGAGTTGATCCTTTCTTTTCATATAGCAGTTTGGAAATACTCTTTTTGTAGAATCTGCAAGTGGATATTTGGATAACTGTGAAGATTTCATTGGAAACGGTAATATCTTCATATAAAATCTAGACAGAAGCATTCTAAGAAACTTTTTTGTGATGAGTGTCCTCAACTAACAGAGTTGAACCTTTCTTTTTCTAGAGCAGTTTGGAAACTCTCTTTTTGTATAATCTGTCTGTGGATATCAAGACAGTTCTAACGCTTTCGTTGGAAACGGGAATATCTTCATCTAAAATCTAGACAGAAGCACTGTCAGAAACTACTTTGTGATATCTCCACTCAAGTCTGAGAGCTGAACATTCCCTTTCATAGAGCAGGTTTGAAACACTCTTTTTGCAGTATCTGGAAGTGGACATTTTGAACGCTTCCGGCCTACGGTGAAAAACGAAGTATCTTCCCATAAAAAAAAGACAGAGGCTTTCTCAGAAACTTATTTGGGATGTGTGTCCTCAACTAAGAGAGTAGAACCTTTCTTTTGATACAGCAGTTTGGAAACACTCTTTTTGTAGAATCTGTAAGTTTATAATGGGATTGCTCTGAGGACTTCGTTGGAAACGGGAATATCTTCATATAAAATCTAGACAGAAGCATTCTCAGAAACTTCTTTGTGAGGAGTGCTCTCAATTGACAGAGTTGAACCTTTCTTTTGACAGAGCACTTTGGAAACACTCTTTTTGTAGAATCTGTAAGTGGATATCTAGATAGTTCTAACGATTTCATAGGAAACGGGAATATCTTCATCTGAAATCTAGACAGAAGCACTGTCAGAAACTACTTTGTGATATCTGCATTCAAGTCACAGAGCTGAACATTCCCTTTCATAGAGCAGGTTAGAAACCCTCTTTCTGTAGTGTCTGGAAGTGGACATTTCGAGCCCTTTCGGGCCTGTGGTGAAAAACGAAATATCTTCCCATAAAATCTAGACAGAAGCATTCTCAGAAACTTATTTCGGATGTGTGTCCTCAACCTACAAAGTTGAACCTTTCTTTTGATAGAGCAGTTTGGAAACACTCTTTTTGTAGAATCTGCAAGTCGATGTTTGGATAACTGTGATGATTTCATTGGAAACGGGAATATCTTCATATAAAATCTAGACAGAAGCATTCTCAGAAACTACTTTGTGATGAGTGTCCTCAACGAACAGAGTTGAACCATTCTATTAATAGAGCACTTTCGAAACACTCTTTTTGTAGAATCTTCAAGTGGATAGTTGGATAAATGTGAAGATTTCATTGGAAACGGGAATATCTTCATATAAAATCTAGACAGAAGCATTCTCAGAAACTTCTTTGAGATGAGCGTCCTCAACTAACACAGTTGAACCTTTCTTTTGATAGAGAAGTTTGGAAACACTCTTTTTGTGGAATCTGTAAGTGGATATCTAGATAGTCCTAACGATCTCATTGGAAAAGGGAATATCTTCATCTAAAATCTAGACAGAAGCACTGTCAGAAACTACTTTGTGATATCTGCATTCAAGTCTCAGAGCTGAACATTCCCTTTCATAGAGCAGGTTTGAAACACTCTTTCTGCAGTATTTGGAATTGGACATTTCGAGCGCTTTCAGGCCTACGGTGAAAAAGGAAGTATCTTCCAATAAAAACGAGACAGAGACTTTCTCAGAAACTTATTTGGGATGTGTGTCCTCAACTAACAGGGTTGAACCTTTCTTTTGATACAGCAGTTTGGAAACACTCTTTTTGTAGAATCTACAAGTGGATATTTGGAAAGCTGTGAAGATTTTGTAGGAAACGGGAATGTCTTCATGTAAAATCTACACAGAAGCATTCTCAGAAACTTCTTTGTGATCTGTGTCCTCAACTAACAGAGTTCAACCTTTCTTTTGATACAGCAATTTGGAATCACTCTTTTTGTAGAATCTGTAAGTTTATATTGGGACAGCTCTGAGGATTTCGTTGGAAACGGTATATCTTCATTAAAAATCTAGACAGAAGCATTCAGAAACTTCTCTGTGATGTGTGTTGTCAACTAACAGAGTTGAACCTTTCTTTGGATGGAACAGTTTGGAAACACTTTTTTTGTAGAATCTGTGAGTGGATAGTTGGATAACTGTGATGATTTTTTGGAAACGGGAATACCTTCATCTAAAATCTAGACAGAAGCACTGTCAGAAACTACTTTGCAATATCTGCATTCAAGTCACAGAGCTGAACATTCCCATTCATAGAGTAGGTTTGAAACAGTCTTTCTGTAGTATCTGGAAGTGGACATTTCGAGCGATTTCATGCCTATGGTGAAAAAGGAAATATCGTCCCATAAAATCTAGACAGAAGCATTCTCAGAAACTCATTTGGGATGTGTTTCCTCAACTAACAGAGTTGATCCTTTCTTTTGATATAGCAGTTTGGAAACACTCTTTTTGTAGAGTCTGCAAGTGGATATTTGGATAACTGTGAAGATTTTGTTGGAAACGGTAATATCTTCATATAAAATCTAGACAGAAGCATTCTCAGAAACTTCTTTGGATGTGTGTCCTCAACTAACAGAGTTCAACATTTCTTTTGCTACAGCAGTTTGGAAACACTCTTTTTGTAGAATCTTCAAGTGGATATTTGGATAACTGTGAAGATTTTGTTAGAAACGGGAATATCTTCATATAAAATATAGACAGAAGCATTCTCAGAAACTTCTTCGTGATGAGTGTCCTCAACTAACAGAGTTGAACCTTTCTTTTGACAGAGCACTTTGGAAACACTCTTTTTGTAGAATCTGTAAGTGGATATCTAGATAGTTCTAATGATTTCATTGGAAACTGGAATATCTTCGTCTGAAATCTAGACAGAAGCACTGTCAGAAACTACTTTGTGATATCTGCATTCAAATCACAGAACTGAACATTCCCTTTCATAGAGCAGTTTTGAAACCCTCTTTCTGTAGTGTCTGGAAGTGGACATTTCGAGCGCTTTCGGGCCTATGGTGAAAAATGAAATATCTTCCCATAAAATCTAAACAGAAGCATTTTCAGAAACTTATTTGGGATGTGTGTTCTGAACTAACAGAGTTAAACCTTTCTTTTGATAGAGCAGTTTGGAAACACTCTTTTTGTAGAATCTGCAGGTCGATGTTTGGATAACCGTGAAGATTTTGTTGGAAACGGGAATATCTTCATATTAAACCTAGACAGAAGGATTCTCAGAAACGTCTCTGTGATGAGTTTCCTCAACTAACAGAGTTGAAACATTCTATTAATAGAGCACTTTGGAAACACACTTTTTGTAGAATCTTCAAGTGGATATTTGGTTAACTGTGAAGATTTCGTTGGAAACGGGAATACCTTCATCTAAAATCTAGACAGAAGCGCTGTCAGAAACTACTTTGCGATACCTGCATTCAAGTCACAGAGCTGAACATTCCCTTTCATAGAGTAGGTTTGAAACAGTCTTTCTGTAGTATCTGGAAGTGGACACTTCAAGCGATTGCAGGCCTATGGTGAAAAAGGAAATATCATCCCATAAAATCTAGACAGAAGCATTCTCAGAAACTTATTTGGGATGTGTTTCCACAACTAACAGAGTTGACCCTTTCTTTTGATATAGCAGTTTGGAAACACTCTTTTTGTAGAATCTGCAAGTGGATATTTGGATAACTGTGAAGATTTCGTTGGAAACGGTAATATTTTCATATAAAATCTAGACAGAAGCATTCTAAGAAACTTCTTTGTGATGAGTGTCCTCAACTAACGGAGTTGAACCTTTCTTTTTACAGAGCAGTTTGGAAACACTCTTTTTGTAGGATCTGTATGTGGATATCAAGATAGTTCTAACGATTTCGTTGGAAACGGGAATATCTTCATCTAAAATCTAGACAGAAGCACTGTCAGAAACTACTTTGTGATATCTGCATTCAAGTCTCAGAGCTGAACATTCCCTTTCATAGAGCAGGTTTGAAACACTCTTTCTGCAGTATCTGGAATAGGACATTTCGAGCGCTTTCAGGCCTACGGTGAAAAAGGAAGTACCTTCCAATAAAAACGAGACAGAGGCTTTCTCAGAAACTTATTTGGGATGTGTTTCCTCAACTAACAGAGTTGATCCTTTCTTTTGATATAGCAGTTTGGAAACACTCTTTTTGTTGAATCTGCAAGTGGATATTTGGATAACTGTGAAGATTTCGTTGGAAACGGTAATATCTTCATATAAAATCTAGACAGAAGCATTCTCAGAAACTTCTTTGTGATGTGTGTCCTCAACTAACAGAGTTCAACATTTCTTTTGCTTCAACAGTTTGGAAACACTCTTTTTGTAGAATCTTCAAGTGGATATTTGTAACTGTGAAGATTTTGTTGGAAACGGGAATATCTTCATATAAAATATAGACAGAAGCATTCTCAGAAACTTCTTTGTGAGGAGTGCTCTCAATTGACAGAGTTGAACCTTTCTTTTGACAGAGCACTTTGGAAACACTCTTTTTGTAGAATCTGTAAGTGGATATCTAGATAGTTCTAACGATTTCATAGGAAACGGGAATATCTTCATCTGAAATCTAGACAGAAGCACTGTCAGAAACTACTTTGTGATATCTGCATTCAAGTCACAGAGCTGAACATTCCCTTTCATAGAGCAGGTTAGAAACCCTCTTTCTGTAGTGTCTGGAATTGGACATTTCGAGCCCTTTCGGGCCTGTGGTGAAAAACGAAATATCTTCCCATAAAATCTAGACAGAAGCATTCTCAGAAACTTATTTCGGATGTGTGTCCTCAACCAACAAAGTTGAACCTTTCTTTTGATAGAGCAGTTTGGAAACACTCTTTTTGTAGAATCTGCAAGTCGATGTTTGGATAACTGTGATGATTTCATTGGAAACGGGAATATCTTCATATAAAATCTAGACAGAAGCATTCTCAGAAACTACTTTGTGATGAGTGTCCTCAACGAACAGAGTTGAACCATTCTATTAATAGAGCACTTTCGAAACACTCTTTTTGTAGAATCTTCAAGTGGATAGTTGGATAAATGTGAAGATTTCATTGGAAACGGGAATATCTTCATATAAAATCTAGACAGAAGCATTCTCAGAAACTTCTTTGAGATGAGCGTCCTCAACTAACACAGTTGAACCTTTCTTTTGATAGAGAAGTTTGGAAACACTCTTTTTGTGGAATCTGTAAGTGGATATCTAGATAGTCCTAACGATCTCATTGGAAAAGGGAATATCTTCATCTAAAATCTAGACAGAAGCACTGTCAGAAACTACTTTGTGATATCTGCATTCAAGTCTCAGAGCTGAACATTCCCTTTCATAGAGCAGGTTTGAAACACTCTTTCTGCAGTATTTGGAATTGGACATTTCGAGCGCTTTCAGGCCTACGGTGAAAAAGGAAGTATCTTCCAATAAAAACGAGACAGAGACTTTCTCAGAAACTTATTTGGGATGTGTGTCCTCAACTAACAGGGTTGAACCTTTCTTTTGATACAGCAGTTTGGAAACACTCTTTTTGTAGAATCTACAAGTGGATATTTGGAAAGCTGTGAAGATTTTGTAGGAAACGGGAATGTCTTCATGTAAAATCTACACAGAAGCATTCTCAGAAACTTCTTTGTGATCTGTGTCCTCAACTAACAGAGTTCAACCTTTCTTTTGATACAGCAATTTGGAATCACTCTTTTTGTAGAATCTGTAAGTTTATATTGGGACAGCTCTGAGGATTTCGTTGGAAACGGTATATCTTCATTAAAAATCTAGACAGAAGCATTCAGAAACTTCTCTGTGATGTGTGTTGTCAACTAACAGAGTTGAACCTTTCTTTGGATGGAACAGTTTGGAAACACTTTTTTTGTAGAATCTGTGAGTGGATAGTTGGATAACTGTGATGATTTTTTGGAAACGGGAATACCTTCATCTAAAATCTAGACAGAAGCACTGTCAGAAACTACTTTGCAATATCTGCATTCAAGTCACAGAGCTGAACATTCCCATTCATAGAGTAGGTTTGAAACAGTCTTTCTGTAGTATCTGGAAGTGGACATTTCGAGCGATTTCATGCCTATGGTGAAAAAGGAAATATCGTCCCATAAAATCTAGACAGAAGCATTCTCAGAAACTCATTTGGGATGTGTTTCCTCAACTAACAGAGTTGATCCTTTCTTTTGATATAGCAGTTTGGAAACACTCTTTTTGTAGAGTCTGCAAGTGGATATTTGGATAACTGTGAAGATTTTGTTGGAAACGGTAATATCTTCATATAAAATCTAGACAGAAGCATTCTCAGAAACTTCTTTGGATGTGTGTCCTCAACTAACAGAGTTCAACATTTCTTTTGCTACAGCAGTTTGGAAACACTCTTTTTGTAGAATCTTCAAGTGGATATTTGGATAACTGTGAAGATTTTGTTAGAAACGGGAATATCTTCATATAAAATATAGACAGAAGCATTCTCAGAAACTTCTTCGTGATGAGTGTCCTCAACTAACAGAGTTGAACCTTTCTTTTGACAGAGCACTTTGGAAACACTCTTTTTGTAGAATCTGTAAGTGGATATCTAGATAGTTCTAATGATTTCATTGGAAACTGGAATATCTTCGTCTGAAATCTAGACAGAAGCACTGTCAGAAACTACTTTGTGATATCTGCATTCAAATCACAGAACTGAACATTCCCTTTCATAGAGCAGTTTTGAAACCCTCTTTCTGTAGTGTCTGGAAGTGGACATTTCGAGCGCTTTCGGGCCTATGGTGAAAAATGAAATATCTTCCCATAAAATCTAAACAGAAGCATTTTCAGAAACTTATTTGGGATGTGTGTTCTGAACTAACAGAGTTAAACCTTTCTTTTGATAGAGCAGTTTGGAAACACTCTTTTTGTAGAATCTGCAGGTCGATGTTTGGATAACCGTGAAGATTTTGTTGGAAACGGGAATATCTTCATATTAAACCTAGACAGAAGGATTCTCAGAAACGTCTCTGTGATGAGTTTCCTCAACTAACAGAGTTGAAACATTCTATTAATAGAGCACTTTGGAAACACACTTTTTGTAGAATCTTCAAGTGGATATTTGGTTAACTGTGAAGATTTCGTTGGAAACGGGAATACCTTCATCTAAAATCTAGACAGAAGCGCTGTCAGAAACTACTTTGCGATACCTGCATTCAAGTCACAGAGCTGAACATTCCCTTTCATAGAGTAGGTTTGAAACAGTCTTTCTGTAGTATCTGGAAGTGGACACTTCAAGCGATTGCAGGCCTATGGTGAAAAAGGAAATATCATCCCATAAAATCTAGACAGAAGCATTCTCAGAAACTTATTTGGGATGTGTTTCCACAACTAACAGAGTTGACCCTTTCTTTTGATATAGCAGTTTGGAAACACTCTTTTTGTAGAATCTGCAAGTGGATATTTGGATAACTGTGAAGATTTCGTTGGAAACGGTAATATTTTCATATAAAATCTAGACAGAAGCATTCTAAGAAACTTCTTTGTGATGAGTGTCCTCAACTAACGGAGTTGAACCTTTCTTTTTACAGAGCAGTTTGGAAACACTCTTTTTGTAGGATCTGTATGTGGATATCAAGATAGTTCTAACGATTTCGTTGGAAACGGGAATATCTTCATCTAAAATCTAGACAGAAGCACTGTCAGAAACTACTTTGTGATATCTGCATTCAAGTCTCAGAGCTGAACATTCCCTTTCATAGAGCAGGTTTGAAACACTCTTTCTGCAGTATCTGGAATAGGACATTTCGAGCGCTTTCAGGCCTACGGTGAAAAAGGAAGTACCTTCCAATAAAAACGAGACAGAGGCTTTCTCAGAAACTTATTTGGGATGTGTTTCCTCAACTAACAGAGTTGATCCTTTCTTTTGATATAGCAGTTTGGAAACACTCTTTTTGTTGAATCTGCAAGTGGATATTTGGATAACTGTGAAGATTTCGTTGGAAACGGTAATATCTTCATATAAAATCTAGACAGAAGCATTCTCAGAAACTTCTTTGTGATGTGTGTCCTCAACTAACAGAGTTCAACATTTCTTTTGCTTCAACAGTTTGGAAACACTCTTTTTGTAGAATCTTCAAGTGGATATTTGTAACTGTGAAGATTTTGTTGGAAACGGGAATATCTTCATATAAAATATAGACAGAAGCATTCTCAGAAACTTCTTTGTGAGGAGTGCTCTCAATTGACAGAGTTGAACCTTTCTTTTGACAGAGCACTTTGGAAACACTCTTTTTGTAGAATCTGTAAGTGGATATCTAGATAGTTCTAACGATTTCATAGGAAACGGGAATATCTTCATCTGAAATCTAGACAGAAGCACTGTCAGAAACTACTTTGTGATATCTGCATTCAAGTCACAGAGCTGAACATTCCCTTTCATAGAGCAGGTTAGAAACCCTCTTTCTGTAGTGTCTGGAATTGGACATTTCGAGCCCTTTCGGGCCTGTGGTGAAAAACGAAATATCTTCCCATAAAATCTAGACAGAAGCATTCTCAGAAACTTATTTCGGATGTGTGTCCTCAACCAACAAAGTTGAACCTTTCTTTTGATAGAGCAGTTTGGAAACACTCTTTTTGTAGAATCTGCAAGTCGATGTTTGGATAACTGTGATGATTTCATTGGAAACGGGAATATCTTCATATAAAATCTAGACAGAAGCATTCTCAGAAACTACTTTGTGATGAGTGTCCTCAACGAACAGAGTTGAACCATTCTATTAATAGAGCACTTTCGAAACACTCTTTTTGTAGAATCTTCAAGTGGATAGTTGGATAAATGTGAAGATTTCATTGGAAACGGGAATATCTTCATATAAAATCTAGACAGAAGCATTCTCAGAAACTTCTTTGAGATGAGCGTCCTCAACTAACACAGTTGAACCTTTCTTTTGATAGAGCAGTTTGGAAACACTCTTTTTGTGGAATCTGTAAGTGGATATCTAGATAGTCCTAACGATCTCATTGGAAAAGGGAATATCTTCATCTAAAATCTAGACAGAAGCACTGTCAGAAACTACTTTGTGATATCTGCATTCAAGTCTCAGAGCTGAACATTCCCTTTCATAGAGCAGGTTTGAAACACTCTTTCTGCAGTATTTGGAATTGGACATTTCGAGCGCTTTCAGGCCTACGGTGAAAAAGGAAGTATCTTCCAATAAAAACGAGACAGAGACTTTCTCAGAAACTTATTTGGGATGTGTGTCCTCAACTAACAGGGTTGAACCTTTCTTTTGATACAGCAGTTTGGAAACACTCTTTTTGTAGAATCTACAAGTGGATATTTGGAAAGCTGTGAAGATTTTGTAGGAAACGGGAATGTCTTCATGTAAAATCTACACAGAAGCATTCTCAGAAACTTCTTTGTGATCTGTGTCCTCAACTAACAGAGTTCAACCTTTCTTTTGATACAGCAATTTGGAATCACTCTTTTTGTAGAATCTGTAAGTTTATATTGGGACAGCTCTGAGGATTTCGTTGGAAACGGTATATCTTCATTAAAAATCTAGACAGAAGCATTCAGAAACTTCTCTGTGATGTGTGTTGTCAACTAACAGAGTTGAACCTTTCTTTGGATGGAACAGTTTGGAAACACTTTTTTTGTAGAATCTGTAAGTGGATAGTTGGATAACTGTGATGATTTTTTGGAAACGGGAATACCTTCATCTAAAATCTAGACAGAAGCACTGTCAGAAACTACTTTGCAATATCTGCATTCAAGTCACAGAGCTGAACATTCCCATTCATAGAGTAGGTTTGAAACAGTCTTTCTGTAGTATCTGGAAGTGGACATTTCGAGCGATTTCATGCCTATGGTGAAAAAGGAAATATCGTCCCATAAAATCTAGACAGAAGCATTCTCAGAAATTTATTTGGGATGTGTTTCCTCAACTAACAGAGTTGATCCTTTCTTTTGATATAGCAGTTTGGAAACACTCTTTTTGTAGAGTCTGCAAGTGGATATTTGGATAACTGTGAAGATTTTGTTGGAAACGGTAATATCTTCATATAAAATCTAGACAGAAGCATTCTCAGAAACTTCTTTGGATGTGTGTCCTCAACTAACAGAGTTCAACATTTCTTTTGCTACAGCAGTTTGGAAACACTCTTTTTGTAGAATCTTCAAGTGGATATTTGGATAACTGTGAAGATTTTGTTAGAAACGGGAATATCTTCATATAAAATATAGACAGAAGCATTCTCAGAAACTTCTTCGTGATGAGTGTCCTCAACTAACAGAGTTGAACCTTTCTTTTGACAGAGCACTTTGGAAACACTCTTTTTGTAGAATCTGTAAGTGGATATCTAGATAGCTCTAATGATTTCATTGGAAACTGGAATATCTTCGTCTGAAATCTAGACAGAAGCACTGTCAGAAACTACTTTGTGATATCTGCATTCAAATCACAGAACTGAACATTCCCTTTCATAGAGCAGTTTTGAAACCCTCTTTCTGTAGTGTCTGGAAGTGGACATTTCGAGCGCTTTCGGGCCTATGGTGAAAAATGAAATATCTTCCCATAAAATCTAAACAGAAGCATTTTCAGAAACTTATTTGGGATGTGTGTTCTGAACTAACAGAGTTAAACCTTTCTTTTGATAGAGCAGTTTGGAAACACTCTTTTTGTAGAATCTGCAGGTCGATGTTTGGATAACCGTGAAGATTTTGTTGGAAACGGGAATATCTTCATATTAAACCTAGACAGAAGGATTCTCAGAAACGTCTCTGTGATGAGTTTCCTCAACTAACAGAGTTGAAACATTCTATTAATAGAGCACTTTGGAAACACACTTTTTGCAGAATCTTCAAGTGGATATTTGGTTAACTGTGAAGATTTCGTTGGAAACGGGAATACCTTCATCTAAAATCTAGACAGAAGCGCTGTCAGAAACTACTTTGCGATACCTGCATTCAAGTCACAGAGCTGAACATTCCCTTTCATAGAGTAGGTTTGAAACAGTCTTTCTGTAGTATCTGGAAGTGGACACTTCAAGCGATTGCAGGCCTATGGTGAAAAAGGAAATATCATCCCATAAAATCTAGACAGAAGCATTCTCAGAAACTTATTTGGGATGTGTTTCCACAACTAACAGAGTTGACCCTTTCTTTTGATATAGCAGTTTGGAAACACTCTTTTTGTAGAATCTGCAAGTGGATATTTGGATAACTGTGAAGATTTCGTTGGAAACGGTAATATTTTCATATAAAATCTAGACAGAAGCATTCTAAGAAACTTCTTTGTGATGAGTGTCCTCAACTAACGGAGTTGAACCTTTCTTTTTACAGAGCAGTTTGGAAACACTCTTTTTGTAGGATCTGTATGTGGATATCAAGATAGTTCTAACGATTTCGTTGGAAACGGGAATATCTTCATCTAAAATCTAGACAGAAGCACTGTCAGAAACTACTTTGTGATATCTGCATTCAAGTCTCAGAGCTGAACATTCCCTTTCATAGAGCAGGTTTGAAACACTCTTTCTGCAGTATCTGGAATAGGACATTTCGAGCGCTTTCAGGCCTACGGTGAAAAAGGAAGTACCTTCCAATAAAAACGAGACAGAGGCTTTCTCAGAAACTTATTTGGGATGTGTTTCCTCAACTAACAGAGTTGATCCTTTCTTTTGATATAGCAGTTTGGAAACACTCTTTTTGTTGAATCTGCAAGTGGATATTTGGATAACTGTGAAGATTTCGTTGGAAACGGTAATATCTTCATATAAAATCTAGACAGAAGCATTCTCAGAAACTTCTTTGTGATGTGTGTCCTCAACTAACAGAGTTCAACATTTCTTTTGCTTCAACAGTTTGGAAACACTCTTTTTGTAGAATCTTCAAGTGGATATTTGTAACTGTGAAGATTTTGTTGGAAACGGGAATATCTTCATATAAAATATAGACAGAAGCATTCTCAGAAACTTCTTTGTGAGGAGTGCTCTCAATTGACAGAGTTGAACCTTTCTTTTGACAGAGCACTTTGGAAACACTCTTTTTGTAGAATCTGTAAGTGGATATCTAGATAGTTCTAACGATTTCATAGGAAACGGGAATATCTTCATCTGAAATCTAGACAGAAGCACTGTCAGAAACTACTTTGTGATATCTGCATTCAAGTCACAGAGCTGAACATTCCCTTTCATAGAGCAGGTTAGAAACCCTCTTTCTGTAGTGTCTGGAAGTGGACATTTCGAGCCCTTTCGGGCCTGTGGTGAAAAACGAAATATCTTCCCATAAAATCTAGACAGAAGCATTCTCAGAAACTTATTTCGGATGTGTGTCCTCAACCAACAAAGTTGAACCTTTCTTTTGATAGAGCAGTTTGGAAACACTCTTTTTGTAGAATCTGCAAGTCGATGTTTGGATAACTGTGATGATTTCATTGGAAACGGGAATATCTTCATATAAAATCTAGACAGAAGCATTCTCAGAAACTTCTTTGTGATGAGTGTCCTCAACGAACAGAGTTGAACCATTCTATTAATAGAGCACTTTCGAAACACTCTTTTTGTAGAATCTTCAAGTGGATAGTTGGATAAATATGAAGATTTCATTGGAAACGGGAATATCTTCATATAAAATCTAGACAGAATCATTCTCAGAAACTTCTTTGAGATGAGCGTCCTCAACTAACACAGTTGAACCTTTCTTTTGATAGAGCAGTTTGGAAACACTCTTTTTGTGGAATCTGTAAGTGGATATCTAGATAGTCCTAACGATCTCATTGGAAAAGGGAATATCTTCATCTAAAATCTAGACAGAAGCACTGTCAGAAACTAATTTGTGATATCTGCATTCAAGTCACAGAGCTGAACATTCCTATTCTAAGAGTAGGTTTGAAACAGTCTTTCTGCAGTATCTGGAAGTGGACATTTCGAGCACTTTCAGGCCAACGGTGAAAAAGGAAGTATCTTCCCATAAAAACGAGACAGAGACTTTCTCAGAAACTTATTTGGGATGTGTGTCCTCAACTAAGAGAGTTGAATCTTTCTTTTGATACAGCAGTTTGGAAACACTCTTCTTGTAGAATCTGCAAGTGGATATTTGGAAAGCTGTGAAGAGTTCATAGGAAATGGGAATATCTTCATGTAAAATCTAGACAGAAGCAATCTCAGAAACTTCTTTGTGATGTGTGTCCTCAACTAACAGAGTTCAACCTTTCTTTTGATACAGCAATTTGGAAACACTCTTTTTGTTGAATCTCTAAGTGGATATTGGGATAGCTCTAAGGATTTCGTTGGAAACGGGAATATCTTCATTTAAAATCTAGACAGAAGCATTCTCAGAAACTTCTTTGTTATGTGTGTCCTCAACTAACAGAGTTGAACCTTTCTTTTGATAGAGCAGTTTGGAAACACTCTTTTTGTGGAATCTGTAAGTGGATATCTAGATAGTCCTAACGATCTCATTGGAAAAGGGAATATCTTCATATAAAATCTAGACAGAAGCATTCTCAGAAACTACTTTGTGATGAGTGTCCTCAACGAACAGAGTTGAACCATTCTATTAATAGAGCACTTTCGAAACACTCTTTTTGTAGAATCTTCAAGTGGATAGTTGGATAAATGTGAAGATTTCATTGGAAACGGGAATATCTTCATATAAAATCTAGACAGAAGCATTCTCAGAAACTTCTTTGAGATGAGCGTCCTCAACTAACACAGTTGAACCTTTCTTTTGATAGAGAAGTTTGGAAACACTCTTTTTGTGGAATCTGTAAGTGGATATCTAGATAGTCCTAACGATCTCATTGGAAAAGGGAATATCTTCATCTAAAATCTAGACAGAAGCACTGTCAGAAACTACTTTGTGATATCTGCATTCAAGTCTCAGAGCTGAACATTCCCTTTCATAGAGCAGGTTTGAAACACTCTTTCTGCAGTATTTGGAATTGGACATTTCGAGCGCTTTCAGGCCTACGGTGAAAAAGGAAGTATCTTCCAATAAAAACGAGACAGAGACTTTCTCAGAAACTTATTTGGGATGTGTGTCCTCAACTAACAGGGTTGAACCTTTCTTTTGATACAGCAGTTTGGAAACACTCTTTTTGTAGAATCTACAAGTGGATATTTGGAAAGCTGTGAAGATTTTGTAGGAAACGGGAATGTCTTCATGTAAAATCTACACAGAAGCATTCTCAGAAACTTCTTTGTGATCTGTGTCCTCAACTAACAGAGTTCAACCTTTCTTTTGATACAGCAATTTGGAATCACTCTTTTTGTAGAATCTGTAAGTTTATATTGGGACAGCTCTGAGGATTTCGTTGGAAACGGTATATCTTCATTAAAAATCTAGACAGAAGCATTCAGAAACTTCTCTGTGATGTGTGTTGTCAACTAACAGAGTTGAACCTTTCTTTGGATGGAACAGTTTGGAAACACTTTTTTTGTAGAATCTGTGAGTGGATAGTTGGATAACTGTGATGATTTTTTGGAAACGGGAATACCTTCATCTAAAATCTAGACAGAAGCACTGTCAGAAACTACTTTGCAATATCTGCATTCAAGTCACAGAGCTGAACATTCCCATTCATAGAGTAGGTTTGAAACAGTCTTTCTGTAGTATCTGGAAGTGGACATTTCGAGCGATTTCATGCCTATGGTGAAAAAGGAAATATCGTCCCATAAAATCTAGACAGAAGCATTCTCAGAAACTCATTTGGGATGTGTTTCCTCAACTAACAGAGTTGATCCTTTCTTTTGATATAGCAGTTTGGAAACACTCTTTTTGTAGAGTCTGCAAGTGGATATTTGGATAACTGTGAAGATTTTGTTGGAAACGGTAATATCTTCATATAAAATCTAGACAGAAGCATTCTCAGAAACTTCTTTGGATGTGTGTCCTCAACTAACAGAGTTCAACATTTCTTTTGCTACAGCAGTTTGGAAACACTCTTTTTGTAGAATCTTCAAGTGGATATTTGGATAACTGTGAAGATTTTGTTAGAAACGGGAATATCTTCATATAAAATATAGACAGAAGCATTCTCAGAAACTTCTTCGTGATGAGTGTCCTCAACTAACAGAGTTGAACCTTTCTTTTGACAGAGCACTTTGGAAACACTCTTTTTGTAGAATCTGTAAGTGGATATCTAGATAGTTCTAATGATTTCATTGGAAACTGGAATATCTTCGTCTGAAATCTAGACAGAAGCACTGTCAGAAACTACTTTGTGATATCTGCATTCAAATCACAGAACTGAACATTCCCTTTCATAGAGCAGTTTTGAAACCCTCTTTCTGTAGTGTCTGGAAGTGGACATTTCGAGCGCTTTCGGGCCTATGGTGAAAAATGAAATATCTTCCCATAAAATCTAAACAGAAGCATTTTCAGAAACTTATTTGGGATGTGTGTTCTGAACTAACAGAGTTAAACCTTTCTTTTGATAGAGCAGTTTGGAAACACTCTTTTTGTAGAATCTGCAGGTCGATGTTTGGATAACCGTGAAGATTTTGTTGGAAACGGGAATATCTTCATATTAAACCTAGACAGAAGGATTCTCAGAAACGTCTCTGTGATGAGTTTCCTCAACTAACAGAGTTGAAACATTCTATTAATAGAGCACTTTGGAAACACACTTTTTGTAGAATCTTCAAGTGGATATTTGGTTAACTGTGAAGATTTCGTTGGAAACGGGAATACCTTCATCTAAAATCTAGACAGAAGCGCTGTCAGAAACTACTTTGCGATACCTGCATTCAAGTCACAGAGCTGAACATTCCCTTTCATAGAGTAGGTTTGAAACAGTCTTTCTGTAGTATCTGGAAGTGGACACTTCAAGCGATTGCAGGCCTATGGTGAAAAAGGAAATATCATCCCATAAAATCTAGACAGAAGCATTCTCAGAAACTTATTTGGGATGTGTTTCCACAACTAACAGAGTTGACCCTTTCTTTTGATATAGCAGTTTGGAAACACTCTTTTTGTAGAATCTGCAAGTGGATATTTGGATAACTGTGAAGATTTCGTTGGAAACGGTAATATTTTCATATAAAATCTAGACAGAAGCATTCTAAGAAACTTCTTTGTGATGAGTGTCCTCAACTAACGGAGTTGAACCTTTCTTTTTACAGAGCAGTTTGGAAACACTCTTTTTGTAGGATCTGTATGTGGATATCAAGATAGTTCTAACGATTTCGTTGGAAACGGGAATATCTTCATCTAAAATCTAGACAGAAGCACTGTCAGAAACTACTTTGTGATATCTGCATTCAAGTCTCAGAGCTGAACATTCCCTTTCATAGAGCAGGTTTGAAACACTCTTTCTGCAGTATCTGGAATAGGACATTTCGAGCGCTTTCAGGCCTACGGTGAAAAAGGAAGTACCTTCCAATAAAAACGAGACAGAGGCTTTCTCAGAAACTTATTTGGGATGTGTTTCCTCAACTAACAGAGTTGATCCTTTCTTTTGATATAGCAGTTTGGAAACACTCTTTTTGTTGAATCTGCAAGTGGATATTTGGATAACTGTGAAGATTTCGTTGGAAACGGTAATATCTTCATATAAAATCTAGACAGAAGCATTCTCAGAAACTTCTTTGTGATGTGTGTCCTCAACTAACAGAGTTCAACATTTCTTTTGCTTCAACAGTTTGGAAACACTCTTTTTGTAGAATCTTCAAGTGGATATTTGTAACTGTGAAGATTTTGTTGGAAACGGGAATATCTTCATATAAAATATAGACAGAAGCATTCTCAGAAACTTCTTTGTGAGGAGTGCTCTCAATTGACAGAGTTGAACCTTTCTTTTGACAGAGCACTTTGGAAACACTCTTTTTGTAGAATCTGTAAGTGGATATCTAGATAGTTCTAACGATTTCATAGGAAACGGGAATATCTTCATCTGAAATCTAGACAGAAGCACTGTCAGAAACTACTTTGTGATATCTGCATTCAAGTCACAGAGCTGAACATTCCCTTTCATAGAGCAGGTTAGAAACCCTCTTTCTGTAGTGTCTGGAATTGGACATTTCGAGCCCTTTCGGGCCTGTGGTGAAAAACGAAATATCTTCCCATAAAATCTAGACAGAAGCATTCTCAGAAACTTATTTCGGATGTGTGTCCTCAACCAACAAAGTTGAACCTTTCTTTTGATAGAGCAGTTTGGAAACACTCTTTTTGTAGAATCTGCAAGTCGATGTTTGGATAACTGTGATGATTTCATTGGAAACGGGAATATCTTCATATAAAATCTAGACAGAAGCATTCTCAGAAACTACTTTGTGATGAGTGTCCTCAACGAACAGAGTTGAACCATTCTATTAATAGAGCACTTTCGAAACACTCTTTTTGTAGAATCTTCAAGTGGATAGTTGGATAAATGTGAAGATTTCATTGGAAACGGGAATATCTTCATATAAAATCTAGACAGAAGCATTCTCAGAAACTTCTTTGAGATGAGCGTCCTCAACTAACACAGTTGAACCTTTCTTTTGATAGAGCAGTTTGGAAACACTCTTTTTGTGGAATCTGTAAGTGGATATCTAGATAGTCCTAACGATCTCATTGGAAAAGGGAATATCTTCATCTAAAATCTAGACAGAAGCACTGTCAGAAACTACTTTGTGATATCTGCATTCAAGTCTCAGAGCTGAACATTCCCTTTCATAGAGCAGGTTTGAAACACTCTTTCTGCAGTATTTGGAATTGGACATTTCGAGCGCTTTCAGGCCTACGGTGAAAAAGGAAGTATCTTCCAATAAAAACGAGACAGAGACTTTCTCAGAAACTTATTTGGGATGTGTGTCCTCAACTAACAGGGTTGAACCTTTCTTTTGATACAGCAGTTTGGAAACACTCTTTTTGTAGAATCTACAAGTGGATATTTGGAAAGCTGTGAAGATTTTGTAGGAAACGGGAATGTCTTCATGTAAAATCTACACAGAAGCATTCTCAGAAACTTCTTTGTGATCTGTGTCCTCAACTAACAGAGTTCAACCTTTCTTTTGATACAGCAATTTGGAATCACTCTTTTTGTAGAATCTGTAAGTTTATATTGGGACAGCTCTGAGGATTTCGTTGGAAACGGTATATCTTCATTAAAAATCTAGACAGAAGCATTCAGAAACTTCTCTGTGATGTGTGTTGTCAACTAACAGAGTTGAACCTTTCTTTGGATGGAACAGTTTGGAAACACTTTTTTTGTAGAATCTGTAAGTGGATAGTTGGATAACTGTGATGATTTTTTGGAAACGGGAATACCTTCATCTAAAATCTAGACAGAAGCACTGTCAGAAACTACTTTGCAATATCTGCATTCAAGTCACAGAGCTGAACATTCCCATTCATAGAGTAGGTTTGAAACAGTCTTTCTGTAGTATCTGGAAGTGGACATTTCGAGCGATTTCATGCCTATGGTGAAAAAGGAAATATCGTCCCATAAAATCTAGACAGAAGCATTCTCAGAAATTTATTTGGGATGTGTTTCCTCAACTAACAGAGTTGATCCTTTCTTTTGATATAGCAGTTTGGAAACACTCTTTTTGTAGAGTCTGCAAGTGGATATTTGGATAACTGTGAAGATTTTGTTGGAAACGGTAATATCTTCATATAAAATCTAGACAGAAGCATTCTCAGAAACTTCTTTGGATGTGTGTCCTCAACTAACAGAGTTCAACATTTCTTTTGCTACAGCAGTTTGGAAACACTCTTTTTGTAGAATCTTCAAGTGGATATTTGGATAACTGTGAAGATTTTGTTAGAAACGGGAATATCTTCATATAAAATATAGACAGAAGCATTCTCAGAAACTTCTTCGTGATGAGTGTCCTCAACTAACAGAGTTGAACCTTTCTTTTGACAGAGCACTTTGGAAACACTCTTTTTGTAGAATCTGTAAGTGGATATCTAGATAGCTCTAATGATTTCATTGGAAACTGGAATATCTTCGTCTGAAATCTAGACAGAAGCACTGTCAGAAACTACTTTGTGATATCTGCATTCAAATCACAGAACTGAACATTCCCTTTCATAGAGCAGTTTTGAAACCCTCTTTCTGTAGTGTCTGGAAGTGGACATTTCGAGCGCTTTCGGGCCTATGGTGAAAAATGAAATATCTTCCCATAAAATCTAAACAGAAGCATTTTCAGAAACTTATTTGGGATGTGTGTTCTGAACTAACAGAGTTAAACCTTTCTTTTGATAGAGCAGTTTGGAAACACTCTTTTTGTAGAATCTGCAGGTCGATGTTTGGATAACCGTGAAGATTTTGTTGGAAACGGGAATATCTTCATATTAAACCTAGACAGAAGGATTCTCAGAAACGTCTCTGTGATGAGTTTCCTCAACTAACAGAGTTGAAACATTCTATTAATAGAGCACTTTGGAAACACACTTTTTGCAGAATCTTCAAGTGGATATTTGGTTAACTGTGAAGATTTCGTTGGAAACGGGAATACCTTCATCTAAAATCTAGACAGAAGCGCTGTCAGAAACTACTTTGCGATACCTGCATTCAAGTCACAGAGCTGAACATTCCCTTTCATAGAGTAGGTTTGAAACAGTCTTTCTGTAGTATCTGGAAGTGGACACTTCAAGCGATTGCAGGCCTATGGTGAAAAAGGAAATATCATCCCATAAAATCTAGACAGAAGCATTCTCAGAAACTTATTTGGGATGTGTTTCCACAACTAACAGAGTTGACCCTTTCTTTTGATATAGCAGTTTGGAAACACTCTTTTTGTAGAATCTGCAAGTGGATATTTGGATAACTGTGAAGATTTCGTTGGAAACGGTAATATTTTCATATAAAATCTAGACAGAAGCATTCTAAGAAACTTCTTTGTGATGAGTGTCCTCAACTAACGGAGTTGAACCTTTCTTTTTACAGAGCAGTTTGGAAACACTCTTTTTGTAGGATCTGTATGTGGATATCAAGATAGTTCTAACGATTTCGTTGGAAACGGGAATATCTTCATCTAAAATCTAGACAGAAGCACTGTCAGAAACTACTTTGTGATATCTGCATTCAAGTCTCAGAGCTGAACATTCCCTTTCATAGAGCAGGTTTGAAACACTCTTTCTGCAGTATCTGGAATAGGACATTTCGAGCGCTTTCAGGCCTACGGTGAAAAAGGAAGTACCTTCCAATAAAAACGAGACAGAGGCTTTCTCAGAAACTTATTTGGGATGTGTTTCCTCAACTAACAGAGTTGATCCTTTCTTTTGATATAGCAGTTTGGAAACACTCTTTTTGTTGAATCTGCAAGTGGATATTTGGATAACTGTGAAGATTTCGTTGGAAACGGTAATATCTTCATATAAAATCTAGACAGAAGCATTCTCAGAAACTTCTTTGTGATGTGTGTCCTCAACTAACAGAGTTCAACATTTCTTTTGCTTCAACAGTTTGGAAACACTCTTTTTGTAGAATCTTCAAGTGGATATTTGTAACTGTGAAGATTTTGTTGGAAACGGGAATATCTTCATATAAAATATAGACAGAAGCATTCTCAGAAACTTCTTTGTGAGGAGTGCTCTCAATTGACAGAGTTGAACCTTTCTTTTGACAGAGCACTTTGGAAACACTCTTTTTGTAGAATCTGTAAGTGGATATCTAGATAGTTCTAACGATTTCATAGGAAACGGGAATATCTTCATCTGAAATCTAGACAGAAGCACTGTCAGAAACTACTTTGTGATATCTGCATTCAAGTCACAGAGCTGAACATTCCCTTTCATAGAGCAGGTTAGAAACCCTCTTTCTGTAGTGTCTGGAAGTGGACATTTCGAGCCCTTTCGGGCCTGTGGTGAAAAACGAAATATCTTCCCATAAAATCTAGACAGAAGCATTCTCAGAAACTTATTTCGGATGTGTGTCCTCAACCAACAAAGTTGAACCTTTCTTTTGATAGAGCAGTTTGGAAACACTCTTTTTGTAGAATCTGCAAGTCGATGTTTGGATAACTGTGATGATTTCATTGGAAACGGGAATATCTTCATATAAAATCTAGACAGAAGCATTCTCAGAAACTTCTTTGTGATGAGTGTCCTCAACGAACAGAGTTGAACCATTCTATTAATAGAGCACTTTCGAAACACTCTTTTTGTAGAATCTTCAAGTGGATAGTTGGATAAATATGAAGATTTCATTGGAAACGGGAATATCTTCATATAAAATCTAGACAGAATCATTCTCAGAAACTTCTTTGAGATGAGCGTCCTCAACTAACACAGTTGAACCTTTCTTTTGATAGAGCAGTTTGGAAACACTCTTTTTGTGGAATCTGTAAGTGGATATCTAGATAGTCCTAACGATCTCATTGGAAAAGGGAATATCTTCATCTAAAATCTAGACAGAAGCACTGTCAGAAACTAATTTGTGATATCTGCATTCAAGTCACAGAGCTGAACATTCCTATTCTAAGAGTAGGTTTGAAACAGTCTTTCTGCAGTATCTGGAAGTGGACATTTCGAGCACTTTCAGGCCAACGGTGAAAAAGGAAGTATCTTCCCATAAAAACGAGACAGAGACTTTCTCAGAAACTTATTTGGGATGTGTGTCCTCAACTAAGAGAGTTGAATCTTTCTTTTGATACAGCAGTTTGGAAACACTCTTCTTGTAGAATCTGCAAGTGGATATTTGGAAAGCTGTGAAGAGTTCATAGGAAATGGGAATATCTTCATGTAAAATCTAGACAGAAGCAATCTCAGAAACTTCTTTGTGATGTGTGTCCTCAACTAACAGAGTTCAACCTTTCTTTTGATACAGCAATTTGGAAACACTCTTTTTGTTGAATCTCTAAGTGGATATTGGGATAGCTCTAAGGATTTCGTTGGAAACGGGAATATCTTCATTTAAAATCTAGACAGAAGCATTCTCAGAAACTTCTTTGTTATGTGTGTCCTCAACTAACAGAGTTGAACCTTTCTTTTGATAGAGCAGTTTGGAAACACTCTTTTTGTAGAATCTGCAAGTCGATGTTTGGATAACCGTGAAGATTTCGTTGGAAACGGTAATATCTTCATATAAAATCTAGACAGAAGCATTCTCTGAAACTTCTTTGTGATGAGTGTCCTCAACTAACACAGTTGAA
The DNA here is from genome assembly GCF_029281585.2 of Gorilla gorilla gorilla. Lineage (NCBI taxonomy): Eukaryota > Metazoa > Chordata > Mammalia > Primates > Hominidae > Gorilla > Gorilla gorilla. The sequence goes on from NC_073237.2 coordinate 21,451,238, forward strand.
CCTTTCTTTTGACAGAGCACTTTGGAAACACTCTTTTTGTAGAATCTGTAAGTGGATATCTAGATAGTTCTAATGATTTCATTGGAAACGGGAATATCTTCGTCTGAAATCTAGACAGAAGCACAGTCAGAAACTACTTTGTGATATCTGCATTCAAGTCACAGAGCTGAACATTCCCTTTCATAGAGCAGGTTTGAAACCCTCTTTCTGTAGTGTCTGGAAGTGGACATTTCGAGCGCTTTCATGCCTATGGTGAAAAACGAAATATCTTCCCATAAAATCTAGACAGAAGCTTTCTCAGAAACTTATTTGGGATGTGTGGCCTCAACTAACAGAGTTAAACCTTTCTTTTGATAGAGCAGTTTGGAAACACTCTTTTTGTAGAATCTGCAGGTCGATGTTTGGATAACCGTGAATATTTCGTTGGAAACGGGAATATCTTCATATAAAATCTAGACAGAAGCATTCTCAGAAACGTCTTTGTGATGAGTGTCCTCAACTAACAGAGTTGAAACATTCTACTAATAGAGCACTTTGGAAACACTCTTTTTGTAGAATCTTCAAGTGGATATTTGGTTAACTGTGAAGATTTCGTTGGAAACGGGAATACCTTCTTCTAAAATCTAGACAGAAGCGCTGTCAGAAACGACTTTGCAATATCTGCATTCAAGTCACAGAGCTGTACATTCCCTTTCATAGAGTAGGTTTGAAACAGTCTTTCTGTAGTATCTGGAAGTGGACATTTCAAGCGATTGCAGGCCTATGGTGAAAAAGGAAATATCATCCCATAAAATCTAGACAGAAGCATTCTCAGAAACTTATTTGGGATGTGTTTCCTCAACTAACAGAGTTGATCCTTTCTTTTGATATAGGAGTTTGGAAACACTCTTTTTGTCGAATGTGCAAGTGGATATTTGGATAACTGTGAAGATTTCGTTGGAAATGGTAATATCTTCATATAAAATCTAGACAGAAGCATTCTCAGAAACTTTGTGAGGAGTGTCCTCAAGTAACAGAGTTGAACCATTCTATTAATAGAGCACTTTGGAAACACTCTTTTTGTAGAATCTTCAAGTCAATATTTGGATAACTGTGATGATTTCGTTGGAAACGGGAATACCTTCATCTAAAATCTAGACAGAAGCGCTGTCAGAAACTACTTTGCGATATCTGCATTCAAGTCACAGAGCTGAACATTCCCGTTCATAGAGTAGGTTTGAAACAGTCTGTCTGTAGTATCTGGAAGTGGACATTTCGAGCGATTGCAGGCCTATGGTGAAAAAGGAAATATCTTCCCATAACATCTAGTCAGAAGCATTCTCAGAAACTTATTTGGGATGTGTTTCCTCAAGTAACAGAGTTGATCCTTTCTTTTGATACAGCAGTTTGGAAACACTCTTTTTGTAGAATCTGCAAGTGGATATTTGGATAACTGTGAAGATTTCGTTGGAAACGGAAATATCTTCATATAAAATCTAGACAGAAGCATTCTCAGAAACTTCTTTGTGATGTGTGTCCTCAACAAGCAGAATTCAACATTTCTTTTGCTACAGCAGTTTGAAAACACTCTTTTTGTAGAATCTTCAAGTGGATATTTGGATAACTGTGAAGATTTCGTTGGACACGGGAATATCTTCATATAAAATCTAGACAGAAGTATTCTCAGAAACTTCTTTGTGATGAGAGTCCTCAACTAACAGAGTAGAACCTTTCTTTTGACAGAGCACGTTGGAAACACACTTTTTGTAGAATCTGCAAGTCGATGTTTGGATAACTGTGAAGACTTTGTTGGAAACGGGAATATCTTCATGTAAAATCTAGACAGAAGCATTCTAAGAAACGTCTTTGTGATGAGTGTCCTCAACTAACAGAGTTGAACCATTCTATTAATAGAGCACTTTGGAAACACTCTTTTTGTAGAATCCTCAAGTGGATATTTGGATAACTGTGAAGATTTCGTTGGAAACGGTAATATCTTCATATAAAATCTAGACAGAAGCATTTTCAGAAACTTCTTTGTGATGAGTGTCCTCAACTAACACAGTTGAACCTTTCTTTTGATAGAGCAGTTTGGAAACACACTTTTTGTGGAATGTGTAAGTGGATATATAGATAGTCCAAACGATTTCATTGGAAACGCGAATATCTTCATCTAAAATCTAGACAGAAGCACTGTCAGAAACTACTTTGCGATATCTGCATTCAAGTCATAGAGCTGAACATTCCCTTTCATAGAGTAGGTTTGAAACAGTCTTTCTGTAGTATCTGGAAGTGGACATTTCAAGCGATTTCAGGCCTATGGTGAAAAAGGACATATCATGCCATAAAATCTAGACAGAAGCATTCTCAGAAACTTATTTGGGATGTGTTTCCTCAACTAACAGAGTTGATCCTTTCTTTTGATATAGCAGTTTGGAAACACTCTTTTTGTCGAATCTGCAAGTGGATATTTGGATAACTGTGAAGATGTCGTTGGAAACGGTAATATCTTCATATAAAATCTAGAGAGAAGCATTCTCAGAAACTTCTTTATGATGAGTGTCCTCAACTAACAGAGTTGAACCTTTCTTTTTATACAGCCGTTTGGAAACACTCTTTTTGTAGAATCTATATTTGGATATCAAGATAGTTGTAACGATTTCGTTGGAAACGGGAATATCTTCATCTAAAATCTAGACAGAAGCACTGTCAGAAACTACTTTGTGATATCTGCATTCAAGTCTCAGAGCTAAAGATTCCCTTTCATAGAGCAGGTTTGAAAAACTCTTTCTGCAGTATCTGGAAGTGGACACTTCGAGCGCTTTCAGACCTACTTTGAAAAAGGAGGTATCTTCCCATAAAAACGAGACAGAGGCTTTCTCTGAAATTTATTGGGAATGTGTGTCCTCAACTGAGAGAGTTGAACCTTTCTTTTGATACAGCAGTTTGGAAACACTCCTTTTGTAGAATCTGTAAGTGAATATTGGTATAGCTGTGAGGATTCCATTGGAAACGGGAATACCTTCATTTAAAATCTAGACAGAATCATTCTCAGAAACTTCTTTGTGATGAGTGTCCTCAACTAACGGAGTTGAAACATTCTATTTATAGAGCACTTTGGAAACACTCTTTTTGTAGAAAGTTCAAGTGGATATTTGGTTAACTGTGAAGATTTCGTTTTAAACGGGAATACCTTCATCTAAAATCTAGACAGAAGCGGTGTCAGAAACTACTTTGTGATATCTGCATTCAAGTCACAGAGCTGAACATTCCCTTTCATAGAGTAGGTTTGAAACAGTCTTTCTGTACTATCTGGAAGTGGACATTTCAAGCGATTGCAGGCCTATGGTGAAAAAGGAAATATCATCCCATAAAATCTAGACAGAAGCTTTCTCAGAAACTTATTTGGGATGTGTTTCCTCAACTAACAGAGTTGATCCTTTCTTTTGATATAGCAGTTTGGAAACACTCTTTTTGTAGAATCTGTATGTGAATATCAAGACAGTTCTAACGCTTTCGTTGGAAACGGGAATATCTTCATCTAAAATCTAGACAGAAGCACTGTCAGAAACTACTTTGTGATATCTGCATTCAAGTCTCAGAGCTGAACATTCCCTTTCATAGAGGAGGTTTGAAACACTCTTTCTGCAGTATCTGGAAGTGGACATTTCGAGCCCTTGCAGGCCTACGGTGAAAAAGGAAGTATCTTCCCATAAAAACGAGACAGAGGCTTTCTCAGAAACTTATTTAGGATGTGTGTCCTCAACTAACACAGTTGAACCTTTCTTTTGATACAGTAGTTTGGAAACACTCTTTTTGTAGAATCTGCAAGTGGATATTTGGAAAGCTGTGAAGATTTCGTAGGAAACGGGAATGTCTTCATGTAAAATCTAGACAGAAGCATTCTCATTCTCAGAAACTTCTTTGTGATCTGTGTCCTCAACTAACAGATTTCAACCTTTCTTTGGATGGTGCAGTTTGGAAACACTCTTTTTGTAGAATCTGCAAGTGGATATTTGGATAACTGTGATGATTTCATTGGAAACGGGAATACCTTCATCTAAAATCTAGACAGAAGCGCTGTCAGAAACTACTTTGTGATATCTGCATTCAAGTCACAGAGCTGAACATTCCCATTCATAGAGTAGGTTTGAAACAGTCTTTCTGTAGTTTCTGGAAGTGTACATTTCGAGCGATTTCAGGCCTATGGTGAAAAAGGAAATATCGTCACATAAAATCTAGACAGAAGCATTCTCAGAAACTTATTTTGGATGTGTTTCCTCAACGAACAGAGTTGATCCTTTTTTTTGACATAGCAGTTTGGAAACACTCTTTTTGTAGAATCTGCAAGTGGATATTTGGATAACTGTGAAGATTTCGTTGGAAACGGCAATATCTTCATATAAAATCTAGACAGAAGCATTCTCAGAAACTTCTTTGTGATGAGTGTCCTCAACTAACAGAGTTCAAGATTTCTTTTGCTTCAGCAGTTTGGAAACACTCTTTTTGTAGAATCTTCAAGTGGATATTTGGATAACTGTGAAGATTTCGTTGGACACGGGAATATCTTCATATAAAATCTAGACAGAAGCATTCTCAGAAACTTGTTTGTGATGAGTGTCCTCAAGTAACCGAGTTGAACCTTTCTTTTGACAGAGCACTTTGGAAACACTCTTTTTGTAGAATCTGTAAGTGGATATCTAGATAGTTCTAACGATTTCATTGGAAACGGAAATATCTTCATCTGAAATCTAGACAGAAGCACTGTCAGAAACTACTTTGTGATATCTGCATTCAAGTCACAGAGCTGAGCATTCCCTTTCATAGAGCAGGTTAGAAACCCTCTTTCTGTAGTGTCTGGAAGTGGACATTTCGAGACCTTTCGGGCCTGTGGTGAAAAACGAAATATCTTCCCATAAAATCTAGACAGAAGCATTCTCAGAAACTTATTTCGGATGTGTGTCCTCAACTAACAGAGTTGAACCTTTCTTTTGATAGAGCAGTTTGGAAACACTCTTTTTGTAGAATCTGCAAGTGGATATTTGGAAATCTGTGAAGATTTCGTCGGAAATGGGAATATCTTCATGTAAAATCTAGACAGAAGCATTCTCAGAAATTTCTTTGTGATGTGTGTCGTCAACTAACAGAGTTCAACATTTCTTTTGATACAGCAATTTGGAAACACTATTTTTGATGAATCTGTAAGTGGATATTGGTATAGCTGCAAGGATTTCTTTGGAAAAGGGAATATCTTAATATAAAATCTAGGCAGAAGCATTCTCAGAAACTTCTTTGTGATGTTTGTCCTCAACTAACAGAGTTGAACCTTTCTTTTGATACAGCAATTTGGAAACAGTATTTTTGTGGAATCTGTAACTGGATATTGGGATAGCTCTGAGGATTTCGTTGGAAACGGGAATATGTTCATATAAAATCTAGACAGAAGAATTCTCGGAAAGTCTTTTGTGATGAGAGTCCTCAACTAACAGAGTTGAAGCTTTATTTTGATAGAGCAGTTTGGAAAGACTCTTTTTGTAGAATCTGTAAGTGGATATCTATACAGTTCTAACGATTTCATTGGAAATGGGAATATCTTCATCTAAAATCTAGACAGAAGCTCTGACAGAGACTACTTTGTGATAACTGCTTTCAAGTCACGGAGGGGAACCTTCCCTTTCATAGCGCACCTTTGAAACACTCTTTCTGTAGTATCTGGAAGTGGACATTTCGAGCGCTTTCAGGCCTACTGTGAAAAAGTAAGTATCTTAACAAAAAAAATAGACGGAAGCATTCTCAGAAACTTATTCGGGATGTGTTTCCTCAACTAAGACACTTGAACCTTTCTTTTGATACAGCAGTTTGGAAACACTCTTTTTGTAGAATCTGCAAGTGGATATTTGGAAAGCTGTGAAGATTTCGTAGGAAACGGGAATATCTTCATGTAAAATCTAGACAGAAGCATTATCAGAAACTTCTTTGTGATGTGTGTCCTCAACTAACAGAGTTCAACATATCTTTTGATACAGCAATTTGGCAACACTCTTTTTATAGAATATGTAAGTGGATATTGGGATAGCTCTGAGGATTTCATTGGAAACGGGAATATATTCATCCAAAATCTAGACAGAAGCGCTGTCAGAAACTACTTTGCGATATCTGCATTGAAGTCACAGAGTTGGACATTCCCATTCATAGAGTAGGTTTCAAGCAGTCTTTCTGTAGTATCTGGAAGTGGACATTTCGAGCGATTTCAGGCCTATGGTGAAAAAGGAAATATCATCCCATAAAATCTAGACAGAAGCATTCTCAGAAACTTATTTGGGATGTGTTTCCTCACCTAACAGAGTTGATCCTTTCTTTTGATATAGCGGATTGGAAACACTCTTTTTGTAGAATCTTCAATTGGATATTTATATAACTGTGAAGATTTTGTTGGAAACGGTAATATCTTCATATAAAATCTAGAGAGAAGCATTGTCAGAAACTTCTTTGCGATGAGTGTCCTCAACTAACAGAGTTGAACTTTCTATTCATAGAGGACTTTGGAAACACTCTTTTTTTAGAATCTGTAAGCCGATATCTAGATAGTTCTAACGATATCGTTGGAAACGGGAATATATCTTCATCTGATATCTAGACAGAAGCACTCTCAGAACCTACTTTGTGATATCTGCATTCAAGTCACTGAGCTGAACATCCCCTTTCATAGAGCAGGCTTGAAACACTCTTTCTGTAGTATCTGGAAATGGACATTTGGAGCGCTTTCGGGCATATGGTGAAAAACGAAATATCTTCCCATAAAATCTAGACAGAAGCAATCTCAGAAACTTATATGGGATGTGTGTCCTCGACTAAAAGAGTTGAACCTTTCTTTTGATAGAGCAGTTTGGAAACACTCTTTCTCTAGAATCTGCAAATCGATGTTTGGATAACTGTGAAGATTTCGTTGGAAACGGGAATATCTTCATATAAAATCTCGACAGAAGCATTCTCAGAAACGTCTTTCTGATGAGTGTCCTCAACTAACAGAGGTGAAACATTCTATTATAGAGCACTTTGGAAACACTCTTTTTGAAGAATCTGCAAGTGGATATTTGGATAACTGTGAAGATTTCGTTGGAAAAGGTAATATCTTCATATAAAATCTAGACAGAAGCATTCTCAGAAACTTCTTTGGATTGTGTGTCCTCAACTAACAGAGTTCAACAGTTCCTCGCTACAGCAGTTTGGAAACACTCTTTTTGTAGAATCTTGAAGTGCATATTTCTACAACTGTGAAGATTTCGTTGGAAACGGGAATATCCTCATATAAAATCTAGACAGAAACATTCTCAGAAACTTCTTTGTGATGAGTTTCCTCAACTAACAGAGTTGAACCTTTCTTTTGACAGAGCACTTTGGAAACACTCTTTTTGTAGAATCTTCAAGTGGATATTTGGATAACTGTGAAGGTTTCATTGGAAATGGGAATATCTTCATATTAAATCTAGACAGAAGCATTCTCAGAAACTTTTTTGTAATGACTGTCCTCAACTAACACAGTTGAACCTTTCCCTTGATAGAGCAGTTTGGAAACACTCTTTTTGTGGAATCTGTAAGTGGATATCTAGATAGTCCTAACGATTTCATTGGAAACGGGAATATCTTCACCTGAAATATAGACAGAAGCACTCTCAGAACCTACTTTGTGATATCTGCATTCAAGTCACAGAGCTGAACATTCCCTTTCACAGAGGAGGTTTGAAACACTCTTTCTGTAGTATCTGGAAGTGGACATTTTGAGCGCTTTCGGACCTATGGTGAAAAACGAAATATCTTCCCATAAAATCACGACAGAAGCATTCTCAGAAACGTCTTTGTGATGAGTGTCCTCAACGAACAGAGTTGAACCATTCTATTAATAGAGCACTTTGGAAACACTCTTTCTGTAGAATCTGCAAGTGGATATTTGGATAACTGTGAAGATTTCGTTGGAAACGGGAATATCTTCATATAAAATCTAGACAGAAGCATTCGCAGAAACTTCTTTGTGATGAGTGTCCTCAACTAACACAGTTGAAACTGTCTTCTGATAGAGCAGTTTGGAAACACTCTTTTTGTGGAATCTGTAAGTGGATATGTAGATAGTCACAACGATTTCATTGGAAAAGGGAATATCTTCATCTAAAATCTAGACTGAAGCACTGTCAGAAACTACTTTTCGATAACTGCATTGAAGTCTCAGAGCTGAACATTCCCTTTCATAGAGCAGGTTTGAAAGAGACTTTCTGCAGTATCTGGAAGTGGTCACTTCCAGCGCTTTCAGGCCTACGGTGAAAAAGGAAGTATCTTCCCGTAAAAACGAGACACAGATTTTCTCAGAAACTTATTTGGGATGTGTGTCCTCAACTAAGAGAGTTGAACTTTTCTTTTGATAGAGCAGTTTGGAAACACTCTTTTTGTAGAATCTGCAATTGGATATTTGGAAAGATGTGAAGATTTCGTAGGAAACGGGAATATCTTCATGTAAAATCTAGACAGAAGCATTCTCAGAAACTTCTTTGTGATGTGTGTCCTCAACTAACAGAGTTCAACCTTTCTTTTGACACAGCAATTTGGAAACACTCTTTTTGTAGAATATGTAAGTGGATATTGGGATAGCTCTGAGGATTTCGTTGGAAACGGGAATATATTCATCTAAAATCTAGAAAGAAGCGCTGTCAGAAACTACTTTGTGATATCTGCATTCAAGTCACAGAGCTGAACATTCCCATTCATAGAGTAGGTTTCAAACAGTCTTTCTGTAGTATCTGGAAGTGGACATTTCGAGCGATTTCCGGCCTATGGTGAAAAAGGAAATATCATCCCATAAAATCCATACAGAAGCATTCTCAGAAACTTATTTGGGATGTGTTTCCTCAACTAACAGAGGTGATCCTTTCTTTTGATATAGCGGTTTGGAAACGCTCTTTTTGTAGGATCTGCAAGTGGCTATTTGGATAAATATGAAGATTTCGTTGGAAACGGTAATATCTTCATATAAAATCTAGACAGAAGCATTCTCAGAAACTTCTTTGTGATGTGTGTCCTCAACTAACGGAGTTGAACCTTTCTTTTGAGAGAGCACTTTGGAAACACTCTTTTTGTAGAATCTGTAAGCCGATATCTAGATAGTTCTAACGGTATCGTTGGAAACGGGAATATCTTCATCTGAAATCTAGACAGTAGCACTCTCAGAACCTACTTTGTGATATCTGCATTCAACTCACAGAGCTGAACATTCCCTTTCATGGAGCAGTTTTGAAACACTCTTTCTGTAGTATCTGGAAGTTGACATTTTGAGCGCGTTCAGGCCTATGGTGAAAAACGAAATATCTTCCCATGAAATCTAGACAGAAGCATTCTCAGAAACTTATTTGGGATGTGTGTCCTCAACTCACAGAGTTGAACATTTCTTTTGATAGAGTAGTTTGGAAACACTCTTTTTGTAGAATATGCAAATCGATGTTTTGATAACTGTGAAGATTTCTTTGGAAACGGAATATCTTCATATAAAATTTCGACAGAAGCATTCTCAGAGACGTCTTTGTGATGAGCGTCCTCAACGAACAGAGTTGAACCATTCTATTAATAGAGCACTTTGGAAACACTCTTTTTGTAGAATCTGCAAGTGGATAGTTGGATAACTGTGAAGATTTCGTAGGAAACGGGAATATCTTCATATAAAATCTAGACAGATGCATTTTCAGTAACTTCTTTGTGATGTGTGTCCTCAAATAACACAGTTGAACCTTTCTTTTGACACAGCAGTTTGGAAACACTCTTTTTGTGGAATCTGTAAGTGGATATCTAGATAGTGCTAACGATTTCGTTGGAAACGGGAATATCTTCATCTAAAATCTAGACAGAAGCACTGTCAGAAACTATTTTGCGATATCTGAATTCAAGTCACAGAGCTGAACATTTCCTTTCATACAGTAGGTTTGAAACAGTCTTTCTGTAGTATCTGGAAGTGGACATTTCGAGCGATTTCATGCCTAAGGTGAAAAAGGAAATATCATCCCATAAAATCTAGAGAGAAGCATTCTCAGAAACTTATTTGGGATGTGTTTCCTCAACTAACAGAGTGGATCCTTTCTTTTGATACAGCAGTTTGGAAACACTCTTTCTGTAGAATCTGCAAGTGGATATTTGGATAACTGTGAAGATTTCGTTGGAAACGGGAATATATTCATATAAAAGCTAGACAGAAGCATTCTCAGAAACTTCTTTGAGATGTGTGTCCTCAACTAACAGACTTCAACCTTTCTATCACTACAGCAGTTTGGAAACACTCTTTTTTGTTGAATCTTCAAGTGGATATTTCGACAACAGTGAAGACTTCGTTGGAAACGGGAATATCTTCATATAAAATCTAGACAGAAGCATTCTCAGAAACTTCTTTTTGATGAGTGTCCTCAACTAACAGAGTTGAACCTTTCTTTTGACAGAGCACTTTCGAAACACTCTTCTTGTAAAATCTGTAAGAGGATATCTAGATAGTTCTAACGATATCGTTGGAAACGGGAACATCTTCATCTGAAATCTAGACAGAAGGACTCTCAGAACCTACCTTGTGATATCTGCATTCAAGTCACAGAGCTGAACATTCCCTTTGATACAGCAGGTTTGAACCACTCTTTCTGTAGTATCTGGAAGTGCACATTTCGAGCGCTTTCGGGTATATGGTGAAAAACGAAATATCTTCCCATAAAATCTAGACAGAAGCATTCTCAGAAACTTATTTGGGATGTGTGTCCTCAACTCACAGAGTTGAACATTTCTTTTGATAGAGCAGTTTGGAAACACTCTTTTTGTAGAATATGCAAATCGATGTTTTGATAACTGTGAAGATTTCGTTGGAAACGGAATATCTTCATATAAAATTTCGACAGAAGCATTCTCAGAGACGTCTTTGTGATGAGCGTCCTCAACGAACAGAGTTGAACCATTCTATTAATAGAGCACTTTGGAAACACTCTTTTTGTAGAATCTGCAAGTGGATAGTTGGATAACTGTGAAGATTTCGTAGGAAACGGGAATATCTTCATATAAAATATAGACAGAAGCATTTTCAGTAAATTCTTTGGATGAGTGTCCTCAACTAACACAGTTGAAACTTTCTTTTGAGAGAGCAGTTTGGAAACACTCTTTTTGTTGAATCTGTAAGTGGATATCTAGATAGTCCTAACGATTTCGTTGGAAACGGGAATATCTTCATCTAATATCTAGACAGAAGCACTGTCAGAAACTATTTTGTGATATCTGCATTCAAGTCACAGAGCTGAACATTTCCTTTCATACAGTAGGTTTGAAACAGTCTTTCTGTAGTATCTGGAAGTGGACATTTCGAGCGATTTCATGCCTAAGGTGAAAAAGGAAATATCATCCCATAAAATCTAGACAGAAGCATTCTCAGAAACTTATTTGGGATGTGTTTCCTCAACTAACAGAGTGGATCCTTTCTTTTGATACAGCAGTTTGGAAACACTCTTTCTGTAGAATCTGCAAGTGGATATTTGGATAACTGTGAAGATTTCATTGGAAACGGAATATATTCATATAAAAGCTAGACAGAAGTATTCTCAGAAACTTCTTTGAGATGTGTGTCCTCAACTAACAGAGTTCAACCTTTCTATCACTACAGCAGTTTGGAAACACTCTTTTTTGTTGAATCTTCAAGTGGATATTTCGACAACTGTGAAGATTTCATTGGAAACGGGAATATCTTCATATAAAATCTAGACAGAAGCATTCTCAGAAACTTCTTTGTGATGAGTGTCCTCAACTAACAGAGTTGAACCTTTCTTTTGACAGAGCACTTTGGAAACACTCTTCTTGTAAAATCTATAAGAGGATATCTAGATAGTTCTAATGATATCGTTGAAAACGGGAATATCTTCATTTGAAATCTAGACAGAAGCACTGTCAGAAACTACTTTGTGATATCTGCATTCAAGTCTCAGAGCTGAACATTCCGTTTCATAGAGCAGGTTTGAAACACTCTTTCTGCAGTATCTGGAAGTGGACATTTCGAGCGCTTTCAGGCCTACTTTGAAAAAGGAAACATCTTCCCATAAAAACGAGACAGAGGCTTTCTCAGAAACTTCTTTGGGATGTGTGTCCTCAACTAAGACAGTTGAACCTTTCTTTTGATACAGCAGTTTGGAAACACAGTTTTTATAGGATCTGCAAGTGGATATATGGAAAGCTGTGAAGATTTCGTAGGAAACGGGAATATCTTCATGTAAAATCTAGACAGAAGCATTCTCCGAAACTTCTTAGTGATGTGTGTCCTCAACTAACAGAGTTGAACCTTTCTTTGGATAGAGCAGATGGAGACACACTTTTTGTAGAATCTGCAAGTGAATATTTGGATAACTGTGATGATTTCGTTGGAAACGGGAATATCTTCATCTAAAATCTAGACTGAAGCGCTGTCAGAAACTACTTTGCGATATCTGCATTCAAGTCAGAGCTGAATATTCCCATTCATAGAGTAGGTTTGAAACAGTGTTTCTGTAGTATCTGGAATTGGACATTTCGAGCGATTTCAGGCCTACGGTGAAAAAGGAAATATCATCCCATAAAATCTAGACAGAAGCATTCTCAGAAACTTATTTGGGATGTGTTTCCTCAACTAACAGAGTTAATCCTTTCTTTTGATACAGCAGTTTGGAAACACTCTTTTTGCAGAATATGCAAGTGGATATTTGGATAACTGTGAAGACTTCGTTGGAAACGGGAATATATTCATATAAAATCTAGACAGAAGCATTCTCAGAAACTTCTTTGTGATGTGTGTCCTCAACTAACAGAGTTGAACATTTCTTTTTCTACAGCCGTTTGGAAACACTCTTTTTGTAGAATCTTCAAGTGGATATTTGGATAACAGTGAAGATTTCGTTGGAAATGGAATATCTTCATATAAAATCTAGACAGAAGCATTCTCAGAAACTTCTTTGTGATGAGTGTCCTCAAGCAACAGAGCTGAAGCTTTCTTTTGATAGAACAGTTGGGAAACACTGTTTTTGTAGAATCTGCAAGTCGATGTTTGGAAAACTGTGAAGATTACGTTGGAAACGGAATATCTTCATATAAAATGTCGACAGAAGCATTCTCAGAAACGTCTTTGTGATGAGTGTTCTCAAGTAACAGAGTTGAACCTTTCTATTAGTAGAGCACTTTCGAAACACTCTTTTTGTAGAATCTTCAAGTGCATATTTTGATAACTGTGAAGATTTCATTGGAAACGGGAATATCTTCATATAAAATCTAGACGGAAGAATTCTCAGAATCTTTTTTGTGATGACTGTCCTCAACTAACACAGTTGAACCTTTCCTTTGATAGAGCAGTTTGGAAACACTCTTTTTGTGGAATCTGTAAGTGGATATCTACATAGTCTAACAATTTCATTGGAAACGGGAATATCTTCATCTGAAATCTAAACAGAAGCATTCTCAGAAACTTCTTTGGATTGTGTGTCCTCCACTAACAGAGTTCAAAATTTCTTTCACTACAGCAGTTTGGAAACACTCTTTTTGTAGAATCTGCAAGTGGATATTTGGATAACTGTGAAGATTTCGTTGGAAAAGGTAATATCTTCATAAGAAATCTAGACAAAAGCATTCTCAGAAACTTCTTTGGATTGTGTGTCCTCAACTAACAGAGTTCAACATTTCTTTCACTACAGCAGTTTGGAAACACTCTTTTTGTAGAATCTTCAAGTGGATATTTCGACAACTGTGAAGATTTCATTGGAAACGGGAATATCTTCATATAAAATATAGACAGAAGCATTCTCAGAAACTTCTTTGTGATGAGTGTCCTCAACTAACAGAGTTGAACCTTTCTTTTCACAGAGCACTTTGGAAACACTCTTCTTGTAGAATCTGTAAGAGGATATCTAGATAGTTCTAATGATATCGTTGGAAACGGGAATATCTTCTTCTTAAATCTAGACAGAAGCACTCTCAGAACCTACTTTGTGATATCTGCATTCAAGTCGCAGAGCTGATCATTCCCTTTGATACAGCAGGTTTGAAACACTCTTTCTGTAGTATCTGGAAGTGGACATTTCGAGGACTTTCGGGCCTATGGTGAAAAACGAAATATCTTCCCATAAAATCTAGACAGAAGCATTCTCAGAAACTTATTTGGGATGTGTGTCCTCAACTCACAGAGTTGAACATTTCTTTTGATAGAGCAGTTTGGAAACACTCTTTTGGTAGAATCTGTAGGTGGATAACAAGATAGTTCTAATGATTTCGTTGGAAACGGGAATATCTTCATCTAAAATCTAGACAGAAGCACTGTCAGAAACTACTTTGTGATATCTGCATTCAACTCTCAGAGCTGAACATTCCGTTTCATGGAGCAGTTTTGAAACACTCTTTCTGCAGTATCTGGAAGGGGACATTTTGAGCGATTTCAGGCCTACGGGGTAAAAGAAAGCATCTTCCCATAAAAACGAGAGAGAGGCTTTCTCAGAAACTTCTTTGGGATGTGTGTCCTCAACTAAGACAGTTGAACCTTTCTTTTGATACAGCAGTTTGGAAACACTCTTTTTGTAGAATCTGCAAGTGGATATATGGAAAGCTGTGAAGATTTCATAGGAAACGGGAATATCTTCATGTAAAATCTAGAGAGAAGCATTCTCAGAAACTTCTTAGTGATGTGTGTCCTGAACTAACAGAGTTCAACCTTTCTTTGGATACAGCTATTTGGAAACACTCTTTTTGTAGTATCTGTAAGTGGATATTGGGATAGCTCTGAGGATTTCGTTGGAAACGGGAATATCTTCATATGAAACGTCGACAGAAGCACTCTCAGAAAATTCTTTGTGATGTATGCATTCAAGTCACAGAGCTGAACATTCCCTTTCATAGAGCAGGTTGGAAACACTCTTTCTGTAGTATCTGGAAGTGGACATTTGGAGCGCTTTCGGGCCTATGTTGCAAAACGAAATATCTTATCATAAAATCTAGACAGAAGCAATCTCAGAAACTTATTTGGGATGTGTGTCCTCAAATAACAGGGTTGCGGCATTCTTTTGATAGAGCACTTTGGAAACACACTTTCTGTAGAATCTGCAAATAGATGTTTGGATAACTGTGAAGATTTCGTTGGAAACGGGAATATCTTCACATAAAATCTCGACAGAAGCGTTTTCAGAAACTTCTTTGTGATGAGTGTCCTCAACAAACACAGTTGAACCTTTCTTTTGATAGAGCAGTTTGGAAACACTCCTTTCGTGGAATCTGTAAGTGGACATCTAGATAGTCCTAAGGATTTCGTTGGAAAAGGGAATATCTTCATCTAAAATCTAGACAGAAGCATTCTCAGCAACTTCTTTGTGATGTGTGTCCTCAACTAACAGAGTTGAACCTTTCTTTAGATAGAGCAGCTTGGAAACACTCTTTTTGTAGAATCTGTAAGTGGATATTGGGATAACTATGATGATTTCATTGGAAACGGGAATATCTTCATCTAAAATCTAGACTGAAGCGCTGTCAGAAACTACTATGCGATATCTGCATTCAAGTCGGAGCTGAATATTCCCATTCATAGAGTAGGTTTGAAACAGTCTTTCTGTGGTATCTGGAATTGGAAATTTCGAGCGATTTCAGGCCTACGGTGAAAAAGGGTTTATCATCCCATAAAATCTAGACAGAAGCATTCTCAGAAACTTATTTGAGATGTGTTTCGTCAACTAACAGAGTTGATCCTTTCTTTTGATATAGCAGTTTGGAAACACTCTTTTTGTAGAATCTGCAAGTGGATATTAGGATAACTGTGAAGATTTCTTTGGAAACGGGAATATATTCATATAAAATCTCGACAGAAGCATTCTCAGAGACTTCTTTGTGATGTGTGTCCTCAACTAACAGAGTTGAACATTTCTTTTTCTACAGCAGTTTGGAAACACTCTTTTTGTAGAATCTTCAAGTGGATATTGGGATAACTGTGAAGATTTCGTTGGAAACGGGAATATCTTCATATAAAATCTAGACAGAAGCATTCTCAGAAACTTCTTTGTGATGAGTGTCCTCAAGTAACAGAGTTGAACCTTTCTTTTGAAAGAGCAGTTTGGAAACACTTCTTTTGTAGAATCTGCAAGTCGATGTTTGGATAACTGTGAAGATTTCGTTGGAAAAGGAATATCTTCATATGAAACGTCGACAGAAGCATTCTCAGAAACGTCTTTGTGATGAGTGTCCTCAACTAACAGAGTTGAAGCATTCTATTAGTAGAGCACTTTGGAAACACTCTTTTTGTAGAATCTTCAAGAGGATATTTGGATAACTGTGAAGATTTCATTGGAAACGGGAATATCTTCATATAAAATCTAGACAGAAGGATTCTCAGAAACTTTTTTGTGATGAGTGTCTTCAACTAACACAGTTGAACCTTTCCTTTCATAGAGCAGTTTGGAAACACTCTTTTTGTGGAATCTGTAAGTGGATATCTAGATAGTCCTAACGATTTCATTGGAAAAGGGAATATCTTCATCTGAAATCTATACAGAAGCACTCTCAGAACCTACTTTGTGATATCTGCATTCAAGTCACAGAGCTGAACATTCCCTTTCATAGAGCAGGTTTGAAACCCTCTTTCTGTAGTATCTGGAAGTGGACATTTCGAGCGCTTAAGGGCCTATGGTGAAAAACGAAATATCTTCCCATAAAATCTAGACAGAAGCATTCTCTGAAACTTATTTGGGATGTGTGTCCTCAACTCATAGAGTTGAACATTTATTTTGATAGAGCAGTTTGGAAACACTCTTTCTGTAGAATCTGCAAATCGATGTTTCGTTAACTGTGAAGATTTCGTTGGATACGGGAATATCTTCATATAAAATCTTGACAGAAGCATTCTCAGAAACTTCTTTGTGATGAGAGTCCTGAACTAACAGAGTTGAACCATTCTATTAATAGAGAACTTGGAAACATTCTTTTTGTAGAGTCTGCAAGTGGATATTAGAATAACTGTGAAGATTTTGTTGGAAACGGGAATATCTTCATATAAAATCTAGACAGAAGCACTCTCAGTAACTTCTTTGTGATATCTGCATTCAAGTCACAGAGCTGAACATTCCCTTTCATAGAGCAGGTTTGAAACACTCTTTCTGTAGTATCTGGATGTGGACATTTGGAGCGCTTTCAGGCCTATGGTGAAAAACGAAATATCTTCCCATAAAATCTAGGCAGAAGCAATCTCAGAAACTTATTTGGGATGTGTGTCCTCAACTAACAGAGTTGCACCTTTCTTTTGATAGAGCAGTTTGGAAACACACTTTTTGTAGAATCTACAAGTGGATATTTGGATAACTGTGAAGATTTCGTTGGAAACGGGAATATATTCCTATAAAATCTAGACAGAATCATTCTCAGAGACTTCTTTGTGATGTGTGCCCTGAACTTGCAGAGTTCAACATTTCTTTTGCTACAGCAGTTTGCAAACACTCTTTTTGTAGAATCTTCAAGTGGATATTTTGATAACTGTGAAGATTTCTTTGGAAACGGGAATATCTTCATATAAAATCTAGACAGAAGCATTCTCAGAAACTTCTTTGTGATGTGTGTCCTCAACTAACAGAGTTGAACCTTTCTTTTGACAGAGCACTTTGGAAACACTCTTTTTGTAGAATCTGTAAAGCGATATCTAGATAGTTCTAATGATATCGTTGGAAACGGGAATATCTTCATCTGAAATCTAGACAGAAGCACTCTCAGAACCTACTTTGTGATATCTGCATTCACGTCACAGAGCTGAACATTAACTTTCATAGAGCAGGTTTGAAACACTCTTTCTGTAGTGTCTGGAAGTGGACATTTGGAGCGCTTTCGGGCCTATGGTGAAAAATGAAATATCATCCCATATAATCTAGACAGATGCATTCTCAGAAACTTATTTGGGATGTGTGTCCTCAACTAACAGAGTTGAACCTTTCTTTTGATAGAGCAGTTTGGAAACACTCTGTCTGTAGAATCTGAAAATCGATGTTTGGATAACTGTGAAGATTTCGTTGGAAACGGGAATATCTTCATATAAAATCTCGACAGAAGCATTCTCAGAAACGTCTTTGTGATGAGTGTCCTCAACTAACAGAGTTGAACCATTCTGTTAATAGAGCACTTTGGAAACACTCTTTTTGTAGAATCTGCAAGTGGATATTTGGATAACGGTGAAGATTTCGTTGGAAAAGGTAATATCTTCATATAAAATCTAGACAGAAGCATTCTCAGAAACTTCTTTGGATTGTGTGTCCTCAACTAACAGAGTTCCACATTTCTTTCACTACAGCAGTTTGGAAACACTCTTTTTGTAAAATCTTCAAGTGGATATTTTGACAACTGTGAAGATTTCATTGGAAACGGGAATATCTTCATATAAAATCTAGACAGAAGCATTCTCAGAAACTTCTATGGGATGAGTGTCCTCAACTAACAGAGTTGAACCTTTCTTTTGACAGAGCACTTTGGAAACACACTTCTTGTAGAATCTGTAAGAGGATATCTAGATAGTTCCAGTGATATCGTTGGAAACGGGAATATCTTCATCTGAAATCTAGACATAAGCACTCTCAGAACCTACTTTGTGATATCTGCATTCAAGTCACAGAGCTGAAGATGCCCTTTGATAGAGCAGGTTTGAAACACTCTTTCTCTAGTATCTGGAAGTGGACATTTGGAGCGCTTTCTGGCCTTTGGTGAAAAACGAAATATCGTCCCATAAAATCTAGACAGAAGCAATCTCAGAAACTTATGTGGGATGTGTGTCCTCAACTAACAGAGTTGAACATTTCTTTTGATAGAGAAGTTTGGCAAACACTCTTCTTGTAGAATCTGTAGGTGGATATCAAGATACTTCTAACAATTTCGTTGGAAAAGGGAATATCTTCATCTAAAATCTAGACAGAAGCATTCTCAGAAACTTTTTTGTGATGACTGTCCTCAACTAAGACAGTTGAACCTTTCCTTTGATAGAGCAGTTTGGAAACACTCTTTTTGTAGAATCTGTAAGCCGATATCTAGATAGTTCTAATGATATCGTTGGAAACGGGAATATATCTTCATCTGAAATCTAGACAGAAGCACTCTCAGAACCTACTTTGTGATATCTGCATTCCAGTCACAGAGCTGAACATTCCCTTTCATAGAGCAGGGTTGAAACACTCTTTCTGTAGCATCTGGAAGTGGACATTTGGAGCGCTTTCGGGCCTATGGTAAAAAACGAAATATCTTCCCATAAAATCTAGACAGAAGCATTCTCAGAAACTTATTTGGGATGTGTGTCCTCAACTAACAGAGATGAACCTTTCTTTTGATAGAGCAGTTTGGAAACACTCTTTCTGTATAATCTGCAAATCGATGATTGGATAACTGAGAAGATTTCGTTGGAAACGGGAATATCTTCATCTAAAATCTCGACAGAAGCATTCTCAGAAACTTCTTTGTGATGAGTGTCCTCAACTAACAGAGTTGAACCATTCTATTAATAGAGCACTTTGGAAACACTCTTTTTGTAGAATCTGCAAGTGGATAGTTGGATAACTGTGAAGATTTCTTTGGAAACGGGAATATCTTCATTTGAAATCTAGACAGAAGCATTCTCAGAAACTTCTTTGTGATCTGTGTCCTCAGCTAACACAGTTGAACCTTTCTTTTGATAGAGCAGTTTGGAAACACTCTTTTTGAGGAATCTGTAAGTGGATATCTAGATAGTCCTAACGATTTCGTTGGAAACGGGAATATCTTCATCTAAAATCTAGACAGAAGCACTGTCAGAAACTACTTTGCGATATCTGAATTCAAGTCACGGAGCTGAACACTTCCTTTCATGCATTAGGTTTGAAACAGTCTTTCTGTAGTATCTGGAAGTGGACATTTCGAGCGATTTGAGGCCTAAGGTGAAAAAGGAAATATCATCCCATAAAATCTAGACAGAAGCATTCTCAGAAACTTATTTGGGATGTGTTTCCTCAACTAACAGAGTTGATCCTTTCTTTTGATACAGCAGTTTGGAACCACACTTTTTGTAGAATCTGCAAGTGGATATTTGGATAAATGTGAAGATTTCGTTGGAAACGGGAATATATTCATATAAAATCCAGACAGAAGCATTCTCAGAAACTTCTTTGTGATGTGTGTCCTCAACTAACAGAGTTCCACATTTCTTTTGCTACAGCAGTTTGGAAACACTCTTTTTGTAGAATCTTCAGCTGGATATTTGGATAACTGTGAAGATTTCATTGGAAACGGTAATATCTTCTTATAAAATCTAGACATAAGCATTCTCAGAAACTTATTTGTGATGTGTGTCCTCTAGTATCAGAGTTGAACCTTTCTTTTGATAGAGCAGTTTGGAAACACTCCTTTTGTAGAATCTGCAAGTAGATGTTTGGATATCTGTGAAGATTTCGTTGGAAACGGAATATCTTCATATAAAATGTCGACAGAAGCATTCTCAGAAACGTCTTTGTGATGAGTGTCCTCAACTAACAGAGTTGAAGCATTCTATTAGTTGAGCACTTTGGAAACACTCTTTTTGTAGAATCTTCAATTGGATATTTGGATAACTGTGAAGATTTCATTGGAAACGGGAATATCTTCATATAAAACCTAGACAGAAGCATTCTCAGAAACTTTTTTGTGATGACTGTCCTCAATTAACACAGTTGAACCTTTCCTTTGATAGAGCAGTTTGGAAACACTCTTTTTGTGGAATCTGTAAGTGGATATCTAGATAGTCCTAATGATTTCGTTGGAAACGGGAATATCTTCATCTGAAATCTAGACAGAAGCACTCTCAGAACCTACTTTGTGATATCTGCATTAAAGTCACAGAGGTGAACATTCCCTTTCATAGAGCAGGTTTGAAAAACTCATTCCGTAGTATCTGGAAGTGGACATTTCGAGCGCTTTCGGGCCTATGGTGAAATACGAAATATCTTCCCTTAAAATCAAGACAGAAGCACTCTCAGAAACTTATTTGGGATGTGTGTCCTCAACTCACAGAGTTGAACATTTCTTTTGATAGAGCAGTTTGGAAACACACTTTTTGCAGAATCTGCAAATCGATGTTTGGATAACTGTGAAGATTTCATTGTAAACGGTTATATCTTCATATAAAATCTCGACAGAAGCATTCTCAGAAACGTCTTTGTGATGAGTGTCCTCAACTAACAGAGTTGAACCATTCTATTAATAGAGCACTTTGGAAACACTCTTTTTGTAGAATCTGCAAGTGGATATTTGGATAACTGTGAAGATTTCTTTCGAAACGGGAATATCTTCATTTAAAATCTTGACAGAAGCATTCTCAGAAACTTCTTTGTGATGTGTGTCCTCAGCTAACACAGTTGAACCTTTCTTTTGATAGAGCAGTTTGGAAACACTCTTTTTGAGGAATCTGTAAGTGGATATCTAGATAGTCCTAACGATTTCGTTGGAAACGGGAATATGTTCATCTAAAATCTACACAGAAGCACTGTCAGAAACTACTTTGCGATATCTGCATTCAAGTCACGGAGCTGAACATTTCCTTTCATACAGTAGGTTTGAAACAGCCTTTCTGTAGTATCTGGAAGTGGACATTTCGAGCGATTTCAGGCCTAAGGTGAAAAAGGAAATATCATCCCATAGAATCTAGACAGAAGCATTCTCAGAAACTTATTTGGGATGTGTTTCCTCAACTAACAGAGTTGATCCTTTCTTTTGATACAGCAGTTTGGAAACACTCTTTTTGTAGAATCTCCAAGTGGATATTTGGATAACTGTGAAGATTTCATTGGAAACGGGAATGTATTCATATAAAATCTAGACAGAAGCATTCTCAGTAACTTCTTTGTGATGTGTGTCCTCAACTAACAGAGTTCTACATTTCTTTTGCTACAGCAGTTTGGAAACACTCTTTTTGTAGTATCTTCAGGTGGATATTTGGATAACTGTGAAGATTTCGTTGGAAACGGGAATATCTTCGTATAAAATCTAGACACAAGCATTCTCAGAATCGTCTTTGTGATGAGTGTCCTCAAGTAACAGAGTTGAAACTTTCTTTCGATAGAACAGTTTGGAAACACTCCTTTTGTAGAATCTGCAAGTCGATGTTTGGAGAACTGTGAAGATTTCGTTGGAAACGGAATATCTTCATATAAAATGCCGACAGAAGCATTCTCAGAAACGTCTTTGTGATGAGTGTCCTCAACCAACAGTGTTGAACCATTCTATTAGTAGAGCACTTTGGAAACACTCTTTTTGTAGAATCTTCAAGTGGATGTTTGGATAACTGTGAAGATTTCATGGGAAACGGGAATATCTTCATATAAAATCTAGACAGAAGCATTCTCAGAAACTTTTTTGTGATGACTGTCCTCAACTAGCACAGTTGAACCTTTCCTTTGATAGAGCAGTTTGGAAACACTCTTTTTGTGGAATCTGTAAGTGTATATCTAGATAGTCCTAATGATTTGGTTGGAAACGGGAAAGTTTTCATCTGAAATCTAGACAGAAGCACTGTCAGAATCTACTTTGTGATACCTGCAATCAAGTCACAGAGCTGAACGTTCCCTTTCATGGAGTAGGTTTGAAACAGTCTTTCTGTAGTATCTGGAATTGGACATTTCGAGCGATTTCAGGTCTATGGAGAAAAAGGAAATATCATCCTATAAAATCTAGACAGAAGCATTCTCAGAAACTTATTTGGGATGTGTTTCCTCAACTAACAGAGTTGATCCTTTCTTTTGATATAGCAGTTTGGAAACACTCTTTTTGTAGAAACTGCAAGTGGATATTTGGATAACTGTGAAGATTTCATTGGAAACGGGAATATCTTCATTTAAAATCTAGACAGAAGCATTCTCAGAAACTTCTTTGTGATGTGTGTCCTCAACTAACAGAGTTCAACCTTTCTTTTGATACAGCAATTTGGAAACACTCTTTTTGTAGAATATGAAAGTGGATATTGGGATAGCTCGGAGGATTTCGTTGGAAACGGGAATATATTCATCTAAAATCTAGACAGAAGCGCTGTCAGAAACTACTTTGCGATATCTGCATTCAAGTTACAGAGGTGAACATTCCCATTCATAGAGTAGGTTTCAAACAGTCTTTCTGTAGTATCTGGAAGCGGACATTTCGAGCGATTTATGGCCCATGGTGAAAAAGGAAATATCATCCCATAAAATCCAGACAGATGGATTCTCAGAAACTTAATTGGAATGTGTTTCCTCAACTAACAGATTTGATCCTTTCTTTTGATATAGCGGTTTGGAAACACTCTTTTTGTAGAATCTGAAAGTGGATATTTGGATAACTGTGAAGATTTCGTTGGAAACGGCAATATCTACTTATAAAATCTCGACAGAAGCATTCTCAGAAACGTGTTTGTGATGAGTGTCCTCAACTAACAGATTTGAAACATTCTATTAATAGAGCACTTTGGAAACACTCTTTTTGTAGAATCTGCAAGTGGATATTTGGATAACTGTGAAGATTTTTTGGAAAAGGTAATATCTTCATGTAAAATCTAGACAGAAGCATTCTCAGAAATTTCTTTGTGACGAGTGTCCTCAACTAACAGAGTTGAACCTTTCTTTTGACAGAGCACTTTGGAAACACTCTTTTTGTAGAATCTGTAAGCCGCTATCTAGATAGTTCTAATGATATCGTTGGAAACGGGAATATTTTCATCTGAAATCTAGACAGAAGCACTCTCAGAACCTAGTTTGTGATATCTGCATTCAAGTCACAGAGCTATACATTCCGTATCTTAGACCAGGTTTGAAACACACTTTCTGTAATATCTGGAAGTGGAGATTTGGAGCGCTTTTGGGCCTATTCTGAAAAACGAAATATCTTCCCATAAAATCTAGACAGAAGCATTCTCAGAAACTTATTTGAGATGTGTGTCCTCAACTAACAGGGTTGAACCTTTCTTTTGATAGAGCATTTTGGTAACACTCTTTCTGTAGAATCTCCAAATCGATGTTTGGATAACTGTGAAGATTTCGTTGGAAACGGGAATATCTTCATATAAAATCTCGACAGAAGCATTCTCAGAAACGTCTTTGTGATGAGTGCCCTCAACTAACATAGTTGAAACATTCTATTAATAGAGCACTTTGGAAACCCTCTTTTTGTGGAATATGCAAGTGGATATTTGGATAAAAGTGAAGATTTCGTTGGAAACGGGAATATCTTCATATAAAATCTAGACAGAAGCATTCTCAGAAACTTCTTTGGGATGAATGTCCTCAACTAACAGAGTTGAACCATTCTTTTGACAGAGCACTTTGGAAACACTCTTTTTGTACAATCTGTGAAGCGATATCTAGATAGTTCTAATGATATCGTTGGAAACGGGAATATGTTCATCTGAAATCTAGACAGAAGCACTGTCAGAACCTAATTTGTGATATCTGCATTCAAGTCACAGAGCTGAACATTCCCTTTCATAGAGCAGGTTTGAAACACTCTTTCTGTAGTGTCTGGAAGTGGACATTTGGAGCGATTTCGGACCTATGGTGAAAAACCAAATATCTTCCCATACAATCTAGACAGAAGCATTCTCAGAAACTTATTTGGGATATGTGTCCTCAACTAACAGAGTTGAACCTTTCTTTTGATAGAGCAGTTTTGAAACACTCTTTCTGTAGAATCTGCAAATAGATGTTTGGATAACTGTGAAGATTTCGTTGGAAACGTGTATATCTTCATATAAAATCTCGACAGAAGCATTCTCAGAAACGTCTTTGTGATGAGTGTCCTCAACTAACAGAGTTGAAACATTTTATTAATAGATCACTTTGGAAACACTCTATTTCTGGAATCTGCAAGTGGATATTTGGATAACAGTGAAGATTTCGTTGGAAAAGGTAATATCTTCATATAAAATCTAGACAGAAGCATTCTCAGAAACTTCTTTGGATTGTGTGTCCTCATCTAACAGAGTTCAACATTTCTTTCGCTACAGCAGTTTGGAAACACTCTTTTTGTAGAATCTGCAAGTAGATATTTGGATAACAGTGAAGATTTCGTTGGAAAAGGTAATATCTTCATATAAAATCTAGACAGAAGCATTCTCAGAAACTTCTTTGTAGTGGGTGTCCTCAACTAACAGAGTTCAACATTTCTTTCACTACAGCAGTTTGGAAACACTCTTTTTGTAGAATCTGCAATTGGATATTTGGATAACTGTGAATATTTCATTGGAAATGGTAATATCTTCATATAAAATCTGGACTGAAGCATTCTCAGAAACTTCTTTGTGATGTGTGTCCTCAACTTACAGAGTTCAACATTTCTTTTGATAGAGCAGTTTGGAAACACTCTTTTTGTAGAATCTGTAGTTGGATAACAAGATAGTTCTAACGATTTCATTGGAAACGGGAATATCTTCATCTAAAATCTACAGAGAAGCACTGTCAGAAACTACTTTGTGATATCTGCATTCAAGTCTCAGAGGTGAACTTTCCGTTTCATAGAGCAGGTTGAAACACTCTTTCTGCAGTATCTGGAAGGGGACATTTCGAGTGCTTTGAGGCCTACGGGGAAAAAGAAAGCATCTTCCCATAAAGACGAGAGAGAGGCTTTCTCAGAAACTTCTTTGGGATGTGTGTCCTCAACTAAGACAGTTGAACCTTTCTTTTGATACAGCAGTTTGGAAACACAGTTTTTGTAGAATCTGCAAGTGGATATATGGAAAGCTGTGAAGATTTCGTAGGAAACGGGAATATCTTCATGTAAAATCTTGACAGAAGCATTCTCAGAAACTTCTTAGTGATGTGTGTCCTCAACTAACAGAGTTCAACCTTTCCTTGGATACAGCTATTTGGAAACACTCTTTTTGTAGGATCTGTAAGTGGATATTTTGATAGCTCTGAGGATTTCGTTGGAAACTGGAATATCTTCATTTAAAATCTAGACAGAAGCATTCTCAGAAACTTCTTTGTGATGTGTGTCCTCAACTAACAGATTTGAACCTTTCTTTGGATAGAGCAGTTCGGAAACACTCTTTTTGTAGAATCTGTAAGTGAATATTTGGATGACTGTGATGATTTCGTTGGAAACGCGAATATCTTCATCTAAAATCTAGACAGAAGGGCTGTCAGAAACTACTTTGTGATATCTGCATTCAAGTCAGAGCTGAATATTCCCATTCATAGAGTAGGTTTGAAACAGTCTTTCTGTAGTATCTGGAATTGGATATTTCGAGCGATTTCAGCCCTACGGTGAAAAAGGAAATATCATACCTTAAAACATAGACAGAAGCATTCTCAGAAACTTATTTGGGATGTGTTTCCTCAACTAACAGAGTTGATCCTTTCTTTTATACAGCAGTTTGGAAACACTCTTTTTGTAGAATCTGCAAGTGGATATTTGGATAACAGTGAAGATTTCATTGGAAACGGTAATATCTTCATATAAAATCTAGACAGGGGCATTGTCAGAAACTTCTTTGTGATGAGTGTCCTCAACTAACAGAGTTGAACTTTCTATTCACAGAGGACTTCGGAAACACTCTTTTTGTAGAATCTGTAAGCCGATATCTTGATAGTTCTAATGATATCGTTGGAAACGGGAATATATCTTCATCTGAAATCTAGACAGAAGAACTCTCAGAACTCACTATGTGATATCTGCATTCAAGTCACAGAGCTGAACATTCCCTTTCATAGAGCAGGTTTGAAACCCTCTTTCTGTAGTATCTGGAAGTGGACATTTGGAGCGCTTTAGGGCCTCTGGCGAAGAACGGAATATCTTCCCATAAAATCTACACAGAAGCATTCTCAGAAACTTATTTGGGATGTGCGTCCTCAACTAACAGAGTTGAACCTTTGTTTTGATAGAGCAGTTTGGAAACACTCTTTTTGTAGAATCTGCAAATCGATGTTTGGATAACTGTGAAGATTTCGTTGGAAATGGGAGTATCTTCATATAAAATCTCGACAGAAGCATTCTCAGAAACGTCTTTGTGATGAGTGTCCTCAACTAACAGAGTTGAAACATTCTATTAATAGAGAACTTTGGAAACACACTTTTTGTAGAATCTGCAAGTGGATATTTGGATAACTGTGAAGATTTCGTTGGAAACGGGAATATCTTCATATAAAATCTAGACAGAAGCATTCTCAGAAACTTGTTTGTGATGAGTGTCCTCAACCAACACAGTTGAACCTTTCTTTTGATAGAGCAGTTTAGAAACACTATTTTTGTGGAATCTGTAAGTGTATATCTAGATAGCCCTAACAATTTCGTTGGAAAAGGGAATATCTTCATCTAAAATCTAGACAGAATCACTGTCAGAATCTACTTTGCGATATCTGCATTCAAGTCACAGAGCTGAACATTTCCTTTCATAGAGTAGGTTTGAAACAGTCTTTCTGTAGTATCTGGAAGTGGACATTTCGAGCGATTTCAGGCCTATGGAGAAAAAGGAAATATCACCCATAAAATCTAGACAGAAGCATTCTCAGAATCTTATTTGGGATGTGTTTCCTCAACTAACAGAGTTGATCCTTTCTTTTGATATAGCAGTTTGGAAACACTCTTTTTGTAGAAACAGCAAGTGGATATTTGGATAACTGTGAAGATTTCATTGGATACGGGAATATCTTCATATAAAATCTCGACAGAAGCATTCTCAGAAACTTCTTTGTGATGAGAGTCCTCAACTAACAGAGTTGAACCATTCTATTAATAGAGAACTTGGAAACACTCTTTTTGTAGAATCTGCAAGTGGATATTTGGATAACTGTGAAGATTTCGTTGGAAACGGGAATATCTTCATATAAAATCTAGACAGAAGCATTCTCAGAAACTTCTTTGTGATGAGTGTCCTCAACTAAATGAGTTGAACCTTTCTTTTTATAGAGCAGTTTGGAAACACTCTTTTTGTAGAATCTGTATGTGGATATCAAGATAGTTCCAACGATTTCATTGGAATCGGGAATATCTTCATCTAAAATCTAGACAGAAGCACTGTCAGAAACTACTTTCTGATATCTGCATTCAAGTCTCAGAGCTGAACATTCCGTTTCATAGAGCAGGTTTGAAACATTCTTTCTGCAGTATCTGGAAGTGGACATTTCGAGCGGTTTCAGGCCTACAGAGAAAAAGGACGTATCTTCCCATAAAAATGAGACAGAGGCTTTCTCAGAAATTTATTTGGGATGTGAGTCCTCAACTAAGAGGGTTGAACCTTTCTTTTGATACAGCAGTTTGGAAACACGCTTTTTTTAGAATCTGCAAGTGGATATTTGGAAAGATGTGAAGATTTCATCGTAAAAGGGAATATCTTCAGGTAACATCAAGACAGAAGCATTCTCAGAAACTTCTTTGTGATATGTGTTCTCAACTAACAGAGTTCAACATTTCTTTTGATACAGCAATTTGGAAACACTCTTTTTGTAGAATCTGCAACTCGATGTTTGGATAACTGTGAAGATTTCGTTGGAAACGGGAATATCTTCATATGAAATCTAGACACAAGCATTCTCAGAAACTTCTTTGTGATGAGTGTCCTCAAGTAACGGAGTTGAACCATTCTATTAATAGAGCACTTTGGAAACACTCTTTTTGTAGAATCTTGAAGTGGATATTTGCATAACAGAGAAGATTTCATTGGAAACGGGAATATCTTCATATAAAATCTGGACAGAAGCATTCTCAGAAACTTCTTTGTGATGAGTGTCCTCAACTAACACAGTTGAACCTTTCTCTTGATAGAGCAGTTTGGAAACACTCTTTTTGTGGAATCTGTAAGTGGATATCTAGATAGTCCTTACCATTTCGTTGAAAACGGGAATATCTTCATCTAAAATCTAGACAGAAGCACTGTCTGAAACTACTTTGCGATATCTTCATTCAAGTCACAGAGCTGAACATTCTCTTTCATAGAGTAGGTTTGAAACAGTCTTTCTGTAGTATCTGGATGCGGACATTTCAAGCGATTTCAGGCCTATGGTGAAAAAGGAAATATCATCCAATAAAATCTAGAGAGAAGCATTCTCAGAAACTTATTTGGGATGTGTTTCCTCAACTAACAGAGTTGATCCTTTCTTTAGATATAGCAGTTTGGAAGCGCTCTTTTTGTTCAGTCTGCAAGCGGATATTTGGATAACTGAAGATTTCATTGGAAACGGGAATATCTTCATATAAAATCTAGACAGAAGCATTCTCATAAACTTCTTTGTGATGAGTGTCCTCAACTAACAGAGTTGAACCTTTCTTTTTATAGAGAAGTTTGGAAACACTCTTTTAGTAGAATCTGTATGTGGATATCAAGATAGTTCTAAGGATTTGGTTGGAAACGGGAATATCTTCATCTAAAATCTAGACAGAAGCACTGTCAGAAACTACTTTGTGATATCTGCAATCAAGTCTGAGAGCTGAACATTCCGTTTCATAGAGCAGGTTTGAAACACTCTTTCTGCAGTGTCTGGAAATGGACATTTCGAGCGCTTTCAGGCCTACGGTGAAAAAGGAAGTATCTTCCCATAAAAACGAGACAAAGCCTTTCTCGGAAATTTATGTGGGATGTGTGTCCTCAACTAAGAGAGTTGAACCTTTCTGTTGATACAGCAATTTGGAAACACACTTTTTGTAGAATCTGCAAGTGGATATTTGGAAAGCTGTGAAGATTTCATAGGAAACGGGAATATCTTCATGTAAAATCTAGACAGAAGCATTCTCAGAAACTTCTTTGTGATGTGTGTCCTCAACTAACAGATTTCAAACTTTCTTTTGATACAGCAATTTCGAAACAGTCTTTTTGAAGAATCTGTAAGTGGATATTTGTATAGCTCAGAGGATTCTGCTGGAAACGGGAATATTTTCATTTAAAATCTAGACAGAAGCATTCTCAGAAACTTCTTTGTGATGAGTGTCCTAACTAACAGAATTGAACCTTTCTTTGGATAGAGCAGTTTGGAAACACTCTCTTTGTTGGATCTGTAACTGGATATTTTGATAACTGTGATGATTTCGTTGGAAACGGAAATATCTTCATCTAAAATCTAGACAGAAGCGCTGTCAGAAACTGCTTTGCAATGTCTGCATTCAAGTCACAGAGCTGAACATTCCCATTCATAGAGTAGGTTTGAAACAGTCTTCCTGTAGTACCTGGAAGTGGACATTTCGATCGATTTCAGGCCTAAGGTGAAAAAGGAAATATCATCCCATAATATCTAGAGAGAAGCATTCTCAGAAACTTATTTGGGATGTGTTTCCTCAACTAACAGAGTTGATCCTTTCTTTTGATATAGCAGTTTGGAAACACTCTTTTTGTAGAATCTGCAAGTGGATATTTGGATAAGTGTGAAGATTTCGTTGGAAACGGTAATATCTTCATATAAAATCTAGACAGAAGCATTCTCAGAAACTTCTTTGTGATGTGTGTCCTCAACTAACAGAATTCAATATTTCTTTTGCTACCGCAGTTTGGAAACACTCTTTGTGTAGAATCTTCAAGTGGATATTTGGATAACAGTGAAGATTTCGTTGGAATCGGGAATATGTTCATATAAAATCTAGACAGAAGCATTCTCAGAAACATCTTTGTGATGAGTGTCATCAACTAACAGAGTTGAACCTTTCTTTTGACAGAGCACTTTGGAAACACTCTTTTTGTAGAATCTGTAAGTGGATATCTAGATAGTTCTAATGATATCGTTGGAAACGGGAATATCTTCATCTCAAATCTAGACAGAAGCACTGTCAGAAACTACTTTGTGACATCTGCATTCACGTCACAGAGCTGAACATTCCCTTTCATAGAGCAGGTTTGAAAGCCTCTTTCTGTAGTATCTGGAAGTGGACATTTCGAGCGTTTTCGGGCCAAGGGTGAAAAACGAAATATCTTCCCACAAAATCTAGATAGAATCATTCTCAGAAACTTATTTCAGATGTGTGTCCTCAACTAACAGAGTTGAACCTTTCTTTTGATAGAGCAGTTTGGAAACACGCTTTTTGTAGAATCTGCAAGTCGATATTTGGATAACTGTGAAGATTTCGTTGGAAACGGGAATATCTTCATATAAAATCTAGACAGAAGCATTCTCAGAAACGTCTTTGTGATGAGTGTCCTCAACTAACAGAGTTGAACCATTCTATAATTAGAGCACTTTGGAAACACTCTTTTTGAAGAATCTGCAAGTGGATATTTGGATAACTGTGAAGATTTCATTGGTAACGGGAATATCTTAATATAAAATCTAGACAGAAGCATTCTCAGAAACTTCTTTGTGATGAGTGTCCTCAACTGACAGAGTTGAATCTTTCTTTTTATAGAGCAGTTTGGAAACACTCTTTTTGTAGAATCTGTATGTGGAAATCAACATAATTCTAACGAGTTTGTTGGAAACGGGAATATCTTCATCTACAATCTAGACAGAAGTGCTGTCAGAAACTACTTTGTGATATCTGCATTCAAGTCTCTGAGCTGAACATTCCGTTTCATAGAGCAGGTTAGAAACACTCTTTCTGCAGTATCTGGAAGTGGACATTTCGAGCGCTTTCAGGCCTACGGTGAAAAAGGAAGTATCTTCCCATAAAGACGAGACAGAGGCTTTCTCAGAAACTTCTTTGGGATGTGTGACCTCAACTAACAGAGTTCAACATTTCTTTTGCTACAGCAGTATAGAATCACTCTTTTTGTAGAATCTTCAAGTGGATATTTGGATAACTGGGAAGATTTCGTTGGAAACAGGAATATCTACATATAAAATCTAGACGGAAGCATTCTCAGAAACTTCTTTGTGATGAGGGTACTCAACTAACAGAGTTGAACCTTTCTTTTGACAGAGCACTTTGGAAACACTCTTTTTGTAGAATCTGTAAGTGGATATCTAGATAGTTCTAACGAAATCGTTGGAAACGGGAATATCTTCATCTCAAATCTAGACAGAAGAACTGTCAGAAACTACTTTGTGATATCTGCATTCAAGTCACAGAGCTGAACATTCCCTTTCATTGAGCAAGTTTGAAACCCTCTTTCTGTAGTAGCTGGAAGTGGACATTTCGAGCGTTTTCGGGCCTTTGGTGAAAAACGAAATATCTTCCCATAAAATCTAGACAGAAGCATTCTCAGAAACTTATTTTGGATGTGTGTCCTCAACTAACAGAGTTGAACCTTTCTTTTCATAGAGCAGTTTGGAAACACTCTTTTTGTAGAATCTGCAAGTCGATGTTTGGATAACTGTGAAGATTTCGTTGGAAACGTGAATATCTTCATATAAAATCTAGACAGAAGCATTCTCAGAAACGTCTTTGTGATGAGTTTCCTTAACTAACAGAGTTCAACCATTCTATTAATAGAGCACTTTGGAAACACTCTTTTTGTAAAATCTTCAAGTGGATATTTGGATAACTGTGAAGATTACTTGGAAACGGGAATATCTTCATATAAAATCTAGACAGAAGCATTCTCAGAAACTTCTTTGTGATGAGTGTCCTCAACTAACACAGTTGAACCTTTCTTTTGATAGAGCAGTTTGGAAACACTCTTTTTGTAGAATCTGTAAGTGGATATCTAGATAGTCCTAACGATTTCATTGGAAACGGGAATATCTTCATCTAAAATCTAGACAGAAGCACTGTGAGAAACTGCTTTGCGATATCTGCATTGAAGTCACAGACCTGAGCATTCCCTTTCATAGAGTAGGTTTGAAACAGTCTTTGTGTAGTATCTGGAAGTTGACATTTCAAGTGATTTCAGGGCTACGGTGAAAAAGGAAATATCTTCCAATAAAATCTAGAGAGAAGCATTCTCAGAAACTTCTTTGGGATGTGTTTCCTCAACTAAGAGAGTTGATCCTTTCTTTTGATATAGCAGTTTTGAAGCACTCTTTTTGAAGAATCTGCAAGTGGATATTTGGATAACTGTGAAGATTTCATTGGAAACGGGAATAACTTCATATAAAATCTAGACAGAAGCATTCTCAGAAACTTCTTTGTGATGAGTGTCCTCAACTAACAGAGTTGAACCTTTCTTTTTATAGAGCAGTTTGGAAACACTCTTTTTGTAGAATCTTCAAGTGGATATTTGGATAACTGTGAAGATTTTGTTGGAAACGGGAATATCTTCATATAAAATCTAGACACAAGCATTCTCAGAAACGTCTTTGTGATGAGTGTCCTCAAGTAACAGAGTTGAAACTTTCTTTTGATAGAGCAGTTTGGAAACACTCCTTTTGTAGAATCAGAAAGTCGATATTTGGAGAACTGTGAAGATTTCGTTGGAAACGGAATATCTTCATATAAAATGTCGACAGAAGCATTCTCAGCAACGTCTTTGTGATGAGTGTTCTCAAGTAACAGAGTTGAATCTTTCTTTTTATAGAGCAGTTTGGAAACACTCTTTTTGTAGAATCTGTATGTGGAAATCAACATAATTCTAACGAGTTTGTTGGAAACGGGAATATCTTCATCTACAATCTACACAGAAGTGCTGTCAGAAACTACTTTGTGATATCTGCATTCAAGTCTCTGAGCTGAACATTCCGTTTCATAGAGCAGGTTAGAAACACTCTTTCTGCAGTATCTGGAAGTGGACATTTCGAGCGCTTTCAGGCCTACGGTGAAAAAGGAAGTATCTTCCCATAAAAACGAGACAGAGTCTTTCTCAGAAATTTATTTGGGATGTGTGTCCTCAGCTAAGAGAGTTGAACGTTTCTTTTGATACAGCAGTTTGGAATCACTCTTTTTGTAGAATCTGCAAGTGGATATTTGGAAAGCTGTGAAGATTTCATAGGAAACGGGAATATCTTCATGTAAAATCTAGACAGAAGCATTCTCAGAAACTTCTTTGTGATGTGTGTCCTCAACTAACAGAGTTCAAAATTTCTTTTGATACAGCAATTTGGAAACACTCTTTTTGTAGAGTCTGTAAGTGGATATTTGTATAGCTCTGAGGATTCCTTTGGAAATGGGAATATCTTCATTTAAAATCTAGACAGAAGCATTCTCAGAAACTTCTTTGTGATGAGTGTCCTCAACTAACAGATTTGAACCTTTCTTTGGATAGAGCTGTTTGAAAACACTCTCTTTGTTGAATCTGTAAGTGGATATTTGGATAACTGTGATGATTTCGTTGGAAACGGGAATATCTTCATCTAAAATCTAGACAGAAGGGCTGTCAGAAACTACTTTGCGATATCTGCATTCAAGTCACAGAGCTGAACATTCCCATTCATAGAGTAGGTTTGAAACAGTCTTTCTGTAGTATCTGGAAGTGGACATTTCGAGCGATTTCAGGCCTAAGGTGAAAAAGGAAATATCATCCCATAAAATCTAGACAGAAGCATTCTCAGAAACTTATTTGGGATGTGTTTCCTCAACTAACAGAGTTGATCCTTTCTTTTGATATAGCAGTTTGGAAACACTCTTTTTGTAGAATCTGCCAGTGGATATTTGGATAACTGTGAAGATTTCGTTGGAAAGGGAAATATCTTCATATAAAACCTAGACAGAAGCATTCTCAGAAACTTCTTTGTGATGCGTGACCTCAACTAACAGAGTTTAACCATTCTATTAATAGAGCACTGTGGAAACACTCTTTTTGTAGAATCTTCAAGTGGATATTTGGATAACTGTGAAGATTTCATTGGAAACCGGACTATCTTCATATAAAATCTAGACAGAAGCATTCTCAGAAACTTCTTTGTGATGAGTGTCCTCAACTAACACAGTTGAACCTTTCTTTTGATAGATCAGTTTGCAAACACTCTTTTTGTGGAATCTGTGTTTGGATATCATGATAGTTCTAAGGATTTTGTTGGAACCGGGAATATCTTCAACTAAAATCTAGACAGAAGCACTGTCAGAAACTACTTTGTGATATCTGCATTCAAGTCTCAGAGCTGAACATTCCGCTTCTTAGTGCAGGTTTGAAATACTCTTTGTGCAGCATCTGGAAGAGGACATTTTGAGCGCTTTCAGGCCTACGGTGAAAAAGGAAGTATCTTCCCATAAAGACGAGACAGAGGCTTTCTCAGAAACTTCTTTGGGATGTGTGACCTCAACTAACAGAGTTCAATATTTCTTTTGCTACAGCAGTATAGAATCACTCTTTTTGTAGAATCTTCAAGTGGATATTTGGATAACTGGGAAGATTTCGTTGGAAACAGGAATATCTACATATAAAATCTAGACGGAAGCATTCTCAGAAACTTCTTTGTGATGAGGGTACTCAACTAACAGAGTTGAACCTTTCTTTTGACAGAGCACTTTGGAAACAGTCTTTTTGTAGAATCTGTAAGTGGATATCTAGATAGTTCTAACGATATCGTTGGAAACGGGAATATCTTCATCTCAAATCTAGACAGAAGAACTGTCAGAAACTACTTTGTGATATCTGCATTCAAGTCACAGAGGTGAACATTCCCTTTCATTGAGCAAGTTTGAAACCCTCTTTCTGTAGTAGCTGGAAGTGGACATTTCGAGCGTTTTCGGGCCTTTGGTGAAAAACGAAATATCTTCCCATAAAATCTAGACAGAAGCATTCTCAGAAACTTATTTTGGATGTGTGTCCTCAACTAACAGAGTTGAACCTTTCTTTTCATAGAGCAGTTTGGAAACACTCTTTTTGTAGAATCTGCAAGTCGATGTTTGGATAACTGTGAAGATTTCGTTGGAAACGTGAATATCTTCATATAAAATCTAGACAGAAGCATTCTCAGAAACGTCTTTGTGATGAGTTTCCTTAACTAACAGAGTTCAACCATTCTATTAATAGAGCACTTTGGAAACACTCTTTTTGTAAAATCTTCAAGTGGATATTTGGATAACTGTGAAGATTACTTGGAAACGGGAATATCTTCATATAAAATCTAGACAGAAGCATTCTCAGAAACTTCTTTGTGATGAGTGTCCTCAACTAACACAGTTGAACCTTTCTTTTGATAGAGCAGTTTGGAAACACTCTTTTTGTAGAATCTGTAAGTGGATATCTAGATAGTCCTAACGATTTCATTGGAAACGGGAATATCTTCATCTAAAATCTAGACAGAAGCACTGTGAGAAACTGCTTTGCGATATCTGCATTGAAGTCACAGACCTGAGCATTCCCTTTCATAGAGTAGGTTTGAAACAGTCTTTGTGTAGTATCTGGAAGTTGACATTTCAAGTGATTTCAGGGCTACGGTGAAAAAGGAAATATCTTCCAATAAAATCTAGAGAGAAGCATTCTCAGAAACTTCTTTGGGATGTGTTTCCTCAACTAAGAGAGTTGATCCTTTCTTTTGATATAGCAGTTTTGAAGCACTCTTTTTGAAGAATCTGCAAGTGGATATTTGGATAACTGTGAAGATTTCATTGGAAACGGGAATAACTTCATATAAAATCTAGACAGAAGCATTCTCAGAAACTTCTTTGTGATGAGTGTCCTCAACTAACAGAGTTGAACCTTTCTTTTTATAGAGCAGTTTGGAAACACTCTTTTTGTAGAATCTTCAAGTGGATATTTGGATAACTGTGAAGATTTCGTTGGAAACGGGAATATCTTCATATAAAATCTAGACACAAGCATTCTCAGAAACGTCTTTGTGATGAGTGTCCTCAAGTAACAGAGTTGAAACTTTCTTTTGATAGAGCTGTTTGGAAACACTCCTTTTGTAGAATCAGCAAGTCGATATTTGGAGAACTGTGAAGATTTCGTTGGAAACGGAATATCTTCATATAAAATGTCGACAGAAGCATTCTCAGAAACTTCTTTGTGATGAGTGTCCTCAACTCACAGTGTTGAAACATTCTGTTAGTAGAGCACTTTGGAAACACTCTTTTTGTAGAATCTTCAAGTGGATATTTGGATAACTGTGAAGATTTCATTGGAAACGGGAATATCTTCACATAAAATCTAGACAGAAGCATTCTCTGAAACTTCTTTGTGATGTGTGTCCTCAACTAACAGATTTGAACATTTCTGTCGCTACAGCAGTTTGGAAACACTCTTTTGGTGGAATCTTCAAGTGGATATTTGGATAACTGGGAAGATTTCATTGGAAAAGGTAATATCTTCATATAAAATCAAGACAGAATCATTCTCAGAACCTTCTTTGTGATGTGTGTCCTCAACATGCAGAGTTCAACATTTCTTTTGCTACAGCAGTTTGCAAACACTCTTTTTGTAGAATCTTCAAGTGGATATTTGGATAACTGCGAAGATTTCGTTGGAAACGGGAATATCTTCATATAAAATCTCGACAGAAGCATTCTCAGAAACGTCTTTGTGATGAGAGTCCTCAAATAACAGAGTTGAACCATTCTATTAATAGAGAACTTTGGACACACTCTTTTTGTAGAATCTGCAAGTGGATATTTGGATAACTGTGAAGATTTCTTTGGAAAAGGTAATATCTTCATATAAAATCTAGACAGAAGCATTCTCAGAAACTTCATTGTGATGAGTGTCCTCAACTAACACAGTTGAACCTTTCTTTTGATAGAGCAGTTTGGAAACACTGTTTTTGTGGAATCTGTAAATGGATATCTAGATTGTCCTAACGATTTCCTTGGAAACGGGAATATCTTCATCTAAAATCTAGACAGAAGCACTGTCAGAAACTACTTTGCGATATCGGCATTCAAGTCACAGAGCTGAACATTCCCTTTCATAGAGTAGGTTTGAAACAGTCTTTCTGTAATATCTGGAAGTGGACATTTCAAGCGATTTGAGACCTATGGTGAAAAAGGAAATATCATCCCATAAAATCTAGACAGAAGCATTCTCAGAAACTTATTTGGGATGTGTTTCCTCAACTAACAGAGATGATCCTTTCTTTTGATATAGCAGTTTGGAAACACTCTTTTTGTAGAATCTGCAAGTTGATATTCGGATAACTGTGAAGATTTCAATGGAAACGGTAATATCTTCATATAAAGTCTAGACAGAAGCATTCTCAGAAACTTCTTTGTGATGTGTGTCCTCA
Source organism: Gorilla gorilla gorilla (assembly GCF_029281585.2). Taxonomy (NCBI): domain Eukaryota; kingdom Metazoa; phylum Chordata; class Mammalia; order Primates; family Hominidae; genus Gorilla; species Gorilla gorilla. Next base: position 21,489,163 of record NC_073237.2, read on the forward strand.
ACTAACAGAGTTCAACCTTTCTTTTGTTACAGCAATTTGGAATCACTCTTTTTGTTGAATTTCTAAGTTTATATTGGGATAGCACTGACGATTTCGTTGGAAACGGAATATATTCATTAAATATCTAGACAGAAGCATGCTCAGAAACTTCTTTGTGATGTGTGTCCTCAACTAACAGAGTTGAACCTTTCTTCGGATAGAGCAGTTTGGAAACACTCTTTGTGTATAATCTGTAAGTGGATATCTAGATAGTTCTAACGATATCGTTGGAATAGGGAATTTCTTCATCTGAAATCTAGACAGAAGCACTGTCAGAAACTACTTTGTGACATATGCATTCAAGTCACAGAGCTGAACATTCCCGTTCATAGAGCAGGTTTGAAACCCTCTTTCTGTAGTATCTGGAAGTGAACATTTCGAGCGCTTTCGGGCCTATGGTGAAAATCGAAACATCTTCCCACAAAATCTAGACAGAAGCATTCTCAGAAAGTTATTTCAGATGTATGTCCTCAACTAACAGAGTTGAACCTTTCTTTTGATAGAGCAGTTTGGAAACACGCTTTTTGTAGAATCTGCAAGTGGATATTCGGATAACCATGAAGATTTTGTTTGAAACGGGAGTATCTTCATATAAAATCTCGACAGATGCATTCTCAGAAACTTCTTTGTGATGAGTGTCCTCAACTAACAGAGTTGAACCATTCTATTAATGGAGCACTTTGGAAACACTCTTTTTGTAGAATCTTCAAGTGGATATTCGGATAACCATGAAGATTTCGATTGAAACGGGAATATCTTCATATAAAATCTAGACAGAAGCATTCTCAGAAACTTCTTTGTGATGAGAGTCCTCAACTAACAGAGTTGAACCTTTCTTTTTACAAAGCAGTTTGGAAACACTCTTTTTGTAGAATCTGTATGTGGATATCAACATAGTTCTAACGATTTCGTTGGAAACGGGAATATCTTCATCTAAAATCTAGACCGAAGCGCTGTCAGCAACTACTTTGTGATATCTGCATTCAAGTCCCAGAGCTGAACATTCCGTTTGATAGAGCAGGTTTGAAACACTCTTTCTGCAGTATCTGGAAGTGGACATTTCGAGCGCTTTCAGGCCTACGGTGAAAAAGGAAGTATCTTCCCATAAAAACGAGACAGAGGCTTTCTCAGAAACTTATTTGGGATGTGTGCCGTCAACTAAGAGAGTTGAACCTTTCTTTTGATACAGGAGTTCGGCAACACTCTTTTTGTAGAATCTGCAAGTGGATATTTGGAAAGCTGTGAAGATTTCATAGTAAACGGGAATATCTTCATGTAAAATCTAGACAGAAGCATTCTTAGAAGCTTCTTTGTGATGTGTGTCATCAACTAACAGAGTTCAACATTTCTTTTGGAACGGAAGTTTGGAAACACTCTTTTTGTAGAATCTTCAAGTGGATATTTGGATAACTGTGAAGATTTCGTTGGAAACGGGAATATCTTCATACAAATTCTAGACAGAAGCATTCTCAGAAACTTCTTTGTGATCAGTGTCCTTAACTAACAGAGTTGAACCTTTCTTTTGACAGAGCAGTTTGGAAACACTCTTTTTGTAGAATCTGTAAGTGGATATCAAGATAGTTCTAACGATTTCGTTGGAAACGGGAATATCTTCATCTGAAATCTAGACAGAAGCACTGTCAGAAACTACTTTGTGATATCTGCATTCAAGTGACAGAGCTGAACATTCCCCTTCATAGAGCAAGTTTGAAACTCTCTTTCTGTAGTATCTGGATGTGGACATTTCGAGCGTTTTCGGGCCTATGGTGAAAAACGAAATATCTTCCCATAAAATCTAGACAGAACCATTCTCAGAAACTTATTTGGGATGTGTGTCCTCAACTAACGGAGTTGAGCCTTTATTTTGATAGAGCAGTTTGGAAACACTCTTTTTGTAGAATCTGCAAGTGGATATTTGGATAACTGTGAAGATTTCGTTGGAAACGGTTATATCTTCATATAAAATCTCGACAGAAGCATTCTCAGAAAAGTCTTTGTGATGAGTGTCCTCAACTAACAGAGTTGAACCATTCTATTAATAGAGCGCTTTGGAAACACTCTTTTTGTAGAATCTGCTAGTGGATATTTGGATAACTGTGAAGCTTTCGTTGGAAACGGTAATATCTTCATGTAAAATCTAGACAGAAGCATTGTCAGAAACATCTTTGCGATGACTGTCCTCATCTAACAGAGTTGAACTTTCTATTCACAGAGGAATTTGGAAACACTCTTTTTGAAGAATCTGTAAGCCGATATCTAGATAGTTCTAACGATATCGTTGGAAACGGGAATATATCTTCATGTGAAATCTAGACAGAAGCACCCTCAGAACCTACTTAGTGATATCTGCATTCAAGTCACAGAGGTGAACGTTCCATTTCATAGAGCAGGTTTGAAACACTCTTTCTGTAGTATCTGGAAGTGGACATTTCGAGCAATTTCAGGCCTATGGAGGAAAAGGAAATATCATCCCATAAAATCTAGACAGAAGCATTCTCGGAAACTTATTTGGGATGTGTTTCCTCAACTAACAGAGTTGATCCTTTCTTTTGATATAGCAGTTTGGAAACACTCTTTTTATAGAAACTGCAAATGGATATTTGGATAACTGTGAAGATTTCGTTGGAAACGGGTATATCTTCATATAAAATCTAGACAGAATCATTATCAGAAACTTCTTTGTGATGTGTGTCCTCATTTAACAGAGTTCAACTTTTCTTTAGATACAGCAATTTGGAAACACTCTTTTTGTAGAATATGTAAGTGGATAATGTGATAGCTCTGAGGATTTCATTGGAAACGGGAATATATTCATCTAAAATCTAGACAGAAGCGCTGTCAGAAACTACTTTGCGATATCTGCATTCAAGTCCCAGAGCTGAACATTCCCATTCATAGAGTTGGATTCAAACAGTCTTTCTGTAGTATCTGGAAGTGGACATTTGAGTGATTTCCGGCCAGTGGTGAAAAAGGAAATATCATCCCATAAAATCCAGACAGAAGCATTCTCAGAAACTTATTTGGGATGTGTTTCCTCAACTAACAGAGATCACCCTTTCTTTTGATATATCGGTTTGGAAACACTCTTTTTGTAGAATCTTCAAGTGGATATTTGGATAACTGTGAAGATTTCGTTGGAAACGGGAATATCTTCATATAAAATCTCGACAGAAGCATTCTCAGAAACGTCTTTGTGATGAGTGTCCTCAACTAACAGAGTTGAAACATTCTATTAATAGAGCACTTTGGTAACACTCTTTTTGTAGAATCTGCAAGTGGATATTTGGATAACTGTGAAGATTTCATTGGAAAAGGTAATATCTTCATATAAAATCTAGACAGAAGCATTCTCTGAAACTTCTTTGTGATGTGTGTCCTCAACTAACAGAGTTCAACATTTCTTTCACTCAGCAGTTTGGAAACACTCTTTTGGTAGAATCTTCAAGTGGATATTTCGATAACTGTGAAGATTTCGTTGGAAACGGGAATATCTTCATATAAAATATAGACAGAAGCATTCTCAGAAACTTCTTTGTGATGAGTGTCCTCAACTGTCAGAGTTGAACGTTTCTTTTGACAGAGCACTTTGGAAGCACTCTTTTTGTACAATCTGTAAGCCGATATATAGATAGTTCTAACTATATCGTTGGAAACGGGAATATCTTCATCTGAAATCTAGACAGAAGCACTCTCAGAACCTACTTTGTGATATCTGCATTCAGGTCACTAAGCTAAACATTCCCATTCATAGAGCAGGTTTGAAACACTCTTTCTGTAATATCTGGAAGTGGACATTTGGAGCGCTTTCGGGGCTATGGTGAAAAACGAAATATCTTCCAGTAAAATCTAGACAGAAACATTCTCAGAAAGTTATTTCAGATGTGTGTCCTCAACTAACAGAGTTGAACCTTTATTTTGATAGAGCAGTTTGGAAACACTCTTTCTGTAGAATCTGCAAATCGATGTTTGGATAACTGTGAAGATTTCGTTGGAAACGGGAATATCTTCTCATAAAATCTCGACAGAAGCATTCTCAGAAACGACTTTGTGATGAGAGTCCTCAACTAACAGAGTTGAAACACTCTATTAATAGAGAACTTTGGAAAAACTCTTTTTCTAGAATCTGCAAGTGTATATTTGGATAACTGTGAAGATTTCGTTGGAAAGGGAAATATCTTCATATAAAATCTAGACAGAAGGATTCTCAGAAACTTCCTTGTGATGAGTGTCCTCAACTAACAGAGTTGAACCTTTCTTTTGATAGAGCAGTTTGGAAACACTCTTTTTGTGGAATCTGTAAGTGGATATCTAGATAGTCCTAACGATCTCATTGGAAACGGGAATATCTTCATCTAAAATGTAGACAGAAGCACTGTCAGAAACTACTTTGCGATATCTGCATTGAAGTCACAGAGCTGAACATTCCCTTTCATAGAGTAGGTTTGAAACAGTCTTTCTGTAGTATCTGGAAGTGGACATTTCATGTGATTTCGGGCCTAAGGTGAAAAAGGAAATATCATCCCATAAAATCTAGACAGAAGCATTCTCAGAAAATTATTTCGGATGTGTTTCCTGAACTAACAGAGATGATCCTTTCTTTTGATATAGCAGTTTGGAAACACTCTTTTTGTAGAATCTGCAAGTGGATATTTGGATAACTGTGAAGATTTCATTGGAAACGGTAATATCTTCATATAAAATCTAGACAGAAGCATTCTCGGAAACTTCTTTGTGATGTGTGTCCTCAACTAACAGAGTTCAACCTTTCTTTTGATACGGCAATTTGGAATCACTCCTTTTGTTGAATCTGTAAGTTTATATTGGGATAGCTCTGAGGAATTCGTTGGAAATGGGAATATATTCATTTAAAATCTAGACAGAAGCATTCTCAGAAACTTCTTTGTGATGTGTGTCCTCAACTAACGGAGTTGAACCTTTCTTTGGATAGAGCAGTTTGGAAACACTGTTTTTGTAGAATCTGTAAGTGGATATCTAGATAGTTCTAACGATTTCATTGGAAACGGGAATATCTTCTTCTGAAATCTAGACAGAAGCACTGTCAGAAACTACTTTGTGACATCTGCATTCAAGTCACAGAGCTGAACATTCCCTTTCATAGAGCAGGTTTGAAACCCTCTTTCTGTAGTATCTGGAAGTGGATATTTCGAACGATTACGGGCCTATGGTGAAAAACGAAATATCTTCCCATAAAATCTAGATAGAAGCATTCTCAGAAACTTCTTTGTGATGTGTGTCCTCAACTAACAGAGTTGAAACTTTCTTTTGATACAGCAATTTGGAAACACACTTTTTGTAGAATCTGTAAGTGGATATTTGTATAGCTCTGAGGATTCCGTTGGAAACGGGAATATCTTCATTTAAAATCTAGACAGAAGCATTGTCAGAAACTTCTTTGTGATGAGTGTCCTCAACTATCAGATTTGAACCTTTCTTTTGACAGAGCACTTTGGAAACACTCTTTTTGTAGAATCTGTAAGTGGATATCTAGATAGTTCTAATGATATCGTTGGAAACGGGAATATCTTCATCTCAAATCTAGACAGAAGCACTGTCAGAAACTACTTTGTGATATCTGCATTCAAGTCGCAGAGCTGAACATTCCCGCTCATAGAGCAAGTTTGAAACCCTCTTTCTGTAGTATCTGGAAGTGGACATTTCGAGCGCTTTCGGGCCTATGGTGAAGAACGAAATATCTTCCCATAAAATCTAGACAGAAACTTTCTCAGAATCTTATTTCGGATGTGTGTCCTCAACTAACAGAGTTGAAACTTTCTTTTGATAGAGCAGTTTGGAAACACTCTTTTTGTAGAATCTTCAAGTGGATATTTGGATAACTGTGAAGATTTCGTTGGAAACGGGAATATCTTCATATAAAATCTAGACACAAGCATTCTCAGAAACGTCTTTGTGATGAGTGTCCTCAAGTAACAGAGTTGAAACTTTCTTTTGATAGAGCTGTTTGGAAACACTCCTTTTGTAGAATCAGCAAGTGGATATTTGGAGAACTGTGAAGATTTCGTTGGAAACGGAATATCTTCATATAAAATGTCGACAGAAGCATTCTCAGAAACTTCTTTGTGATGAGTGTCCTCAACTCACAGTGTTGAAACATTCTGTTAGTAGAGCACTTTGGAAACACTCTTTTTGTAGAATCTTCAAGTGGATATTTGGATAACTGTGAAGATTTCATTGGAAACGGGAATATCTTCACATAAAATCTAGACAGAAGCATTCTCTGAAACTTCTTTGTGATGTGTGTCCTCAACTAACAGATTTGAACATTTCTGTCGCTACAGCAGTTTGGAAACACTCTTTTGGTGGAATCTTCAAGTGGATATTTGGATAACTGGGAAGATTTCATTGGAAAAGGTAATATCTTCATATAAAATCAAGACAGAATCATTCTCAGAACCTTCTTTGTGATGTGTGTCCTCAACATGCAGAGTTCAACATTTCTTTTGCTACAGCAGTTTGCAAACACTCTTTTTGTAGAATCTTCAAGTGGATATTTGGATAACTGCGAAGATTTCGTTGGAAACGGGAATATCTTCATATAAAATCTCGACAGAAGCATTCTCAGAAACTTCTTTGTGATGAGAGTCCTCAAATAACAGAGTTGAACCATTCTATTAATAGAGAACTTTGGACACACTCTTTTTGTAGAATCTGCAAGTGGATATTTGGATAACTGTGAAGATTTCTTTGGAAAAGGTAATATCTTCATATAAAATCTAGACAGAAGCATTCTCAGAAACTTCATTGTGATGAGTGTCCTCAACTAACACAGTTGAACCTTTCTTTTGATAGAGCAGTTTGGAAACACTGTTTTTGTGGAATCTGTAAATGGATATCTAGATTGTCCTAACGATTTCCTTGGAAACGGGAATATCTTCATCTAAAATCTAGACAGAAGCACTGTCAGAAACTACTTTGCGATATCGGCATTCAAGTCACAGAGCTGAACATTCCCTTTCATAGAGTAGGTTTGAAACAGTCTTTCTGTAATATCTGGAAGTGGACATTTCAAGCGATTTGAGACCTATGGTGAAAAAGGAAATATCATCCCATAAAATCTAGACAGAAGCATTCTCAGAAACTTATTTGGGATGTGTTTCCTCAACTAACAGAGATGATCCTTTCTTTTGATATAGCAGTTTGGAAACACTCTTTTTGTAGAATCTGCAAGTTGATATTCGGATAACTGTGAAGATTTCAATGGAAACGCTAATATCTTCATATAAAGTCTAGACAGAAGCATTCTCAGAAACTTCTTTGTGATGTGTGTCCTCAACTAACAGAGTTCAACCTTTCTTTTGTTACAGCAATTTGGAATCACTCTTTTTGTTGAATTTCTAAGTTTATATTGGGATAGCACTGACGATTTCGTTGGAAACGGAATATATTCATTAAATATCTAGACAGAAGCATGCTCAGAAACTTCTTTGTGATGTGTGTCCTCAACTAACAGAGTTGAACCTTTCTTTGGATAGAGCAGTTTGGAAACACTCTTTGTGTATAATCTGTAAGTGGATATCTAGATAGTTCTAACGATATCGTTGGAATAGGGAATTTCTTCATCTGAAATCTAGACAGAAGCACTGTCAGAAACTACTTTGTGACATATGCATTCAAGTCACAGAGCTGAACATTCCCGTTCATAGAGCAGGTTTGAAACCCTCTTTCTGTAGTATCTGGAAGTGAACATTTCGAGCGCTTTCGGGCCTATGGTGAAAATCGAAACATCTTCCCACAAAATCTAGACAGAAGCATTCTCAGAAAGTTATTTCAGATGTATGTCCTCAACTAACAGAGTTGAACCTTTCTTTTGATAGAGCAGTTTGGAAACACGCTTTTTGTAGAATCTGCAAGTGGATATTCGGATAACCATGAAGATTTTGTTTGAAACGGGAGTATCTTCATATAAAATCTCGACAGATGCATTCTCAGAAACTTCTTTGTGATGAGTGTCCTCAACTAACAGAGTTGAACCATTCTATTAATGGAGCACTTTGGAAACACTCTTTTTGTAGAATCTTCAAGTGGATATTCGGATAACCATGAAGATTTCGATTGAAACGGGAATATCTTCATATAAAATCTAGACAGAAGCATTCTCAGAAACTTCTTTGTGATGAGTGTCCTCAACTAACAGAGTTGAACCTTTCTTTTTACAAAGCAGTTTGGAAACACTCTTTTTGTAGAATCTGTATGTGGATATCAACATAGTTCTAACGATTTCGTTGGAAACGGGAATATCTTCATCTAAAATCTAGACCGAAGCGCTGTCAGCAACTACTTTGTGATATCTGCATTCAAGTCCCAGAGCTGAACATTCCGTTTGATAGAGCAGGTTTGAAACACTCTTTCTGCAGTATCTGGAAGTGGACATTTCGAGCGCTTTCAGGCCTACGGTGAAAAAGGAAGTATCTTCCCATAAAAACGAGACAGAGGCTTTCTCAGAAACTTATTTGGGATGTGTGCCATCAACTAAGAGAGTTGAACCTTTCTTTTGATACAGGAGTTCGGCAACACTCTTTTTGTAGAATCTGCAAGTGGATATTTGGAAAGCTGTGAAGATTTCATAGTAAACGGGAATATCTTCATGTAAAATCTAGACAGAAGCATTCTTAGAAGCTTCTTTGTGATGTGTGTCATCAACTAACAGAGTTCAACATTTCTTTTGGAACGGAAGTTTGGAAACACTCTTTTTGTAGAATCTTCAAGTGGATATTTGGATAACTGTGAAGATTTCGTTGGAAACGGGAATATCTTCATAGAAATTCTAGACAGAAGCATTCTCAGAAACTTCTTTGTGATCAGTGTCCTTAACTAACAGAGTTGAACCTTTCTTTTGACAGAGCAGTTTGGAAACACTCTTTTTGTAGAATCTGTAAGTGGATATCAAGATAGTTCTAACGATTTCGTTGGAAACGGGAATATCTTCATCTGAAATCTAGACAGAAGCACTGTCAGAAACTACTTTGTGATATCTGCATTCAAGTGACAGAGCTGAACATTCCCCTTCATAGAGCAAGTTTGAAACTCTCTTTCTGTAGTATCTGGATGTGGACATTTCGAGCGTTTTCGGGCCTATGGTGAAAAACGAAATATCTTCCCATAAAATCTAGACAGAACCATTCTCAGAAACTTATTTGGGATGTGTGTCCTCAACTAACGGAGTTGAGCCTTTATTTTGATAGAGCAGTTTGGAAACACTCTTTTTGTAGAATCTGCAAGTGGATATTTGGATAACTGTGAAGATTTCGTTGGAAACGGTTATATCTTCATATAAAATCTCGACAGAAGCATTCTCAGAAAAGTCTTTGTGATGAGTGTCCTCAACTAACAGAGTTGAACCATTCTATTAATAGAGCGCTTTGGAAACACTCTTTTTGTAGAATCTGCTAGTGGATATTTGGATAACTGTGAAGCTTTCGTTGGAAACGGTAATATCTTCATGTAAAATCTAGACAGAAGCATTGTCAGAAACATCTTTGCGATGACTGTCCTCATCTAACAGAGTTGAACTTTCTATTCACAGAGGAATTCGGAAACACTCTTTTTGAAGAATCTGTAAGCCGATATCTAGATAGTTCTAACGATATCGTTGGAAACGGGAATATATCTTCATGTGAAATCTAGACAGAAGCACCCTCAGAATCTACTTAGTGATATCTGCATTCAAGTCACAGAGGTGAACGTTCCATTTCATAGAGCAGGTTTGAAACACTCTTTCTGTAGTATCTGGAAGTGGACATTTCGAGCAATTTCAGGCCTATGGAGGAAAAGGAAATATCATCCCATAAAATCTAGACAGAAGCATTCTCGGAAACTTATTTGGGATGTGTTTCCTCAACTAACAGAGTTGATCCTTTCTTTTGATATAGCAGTTTGGAAACACTCTTTTTATAGAAACTGCAAATGGATATTTGGATAACTGTGAAGATTTCGTTGGAAACGGGTATATCTTCATATAAAATCTAGACAGAATCATTATCAGAAACTTCTTTGTGATGTGTGTCCTCATTTAACAGAGTTCAACTTTTCTTTAGATACAGCAATTTGGAAACACTCTTTTTGTAGAATATGTAAGTGGATAATGTGATAGCTCTGAGGATTTCATTGGAAACGGGAATATATTCATCTAAAATCTAGACAGAAGCGCTGTCAGAAACTACTTTGTGATATCTGCATTCAAGTCCCAGAGCTGAACATTCCCATTCATAGAGTTGGATTCAAACAGTCTTTCTGTAGTATCTGGAAGTGGACATTTGAGTGATTTCCGGCCAATGGTGAAAAAGGAAATATCATCCCATAAAATCCAGACAGAAGCATTCTCAGAAACTTATTTGGGATGTGTTTCCTCAACTAACAGAGATCACCCTTTCTTTTGATATATCGGTTTGGAAACACTCTTTTTGTAGAATCTTCAAGTGGATATTTGGATAACTGTGAAGATTTCGTTGGAAACGGGAATATCTTCATATAAAATCTCGACAGAAGCATTCTCAGAAACGTCTTTGTGATGAGTGTCCTCAACTAACAGAGTTGAAACATTCTATTAATAGAGCACTTTGGTAACACTCTTTTTGTAGAATCTGCAAGTGGATATTTGGATAACTGTGAAGATTTCATTGGAAAAGGTAATATCTTCATATAAAATCTAGACAGAAGCATTCTCTGAAACTTCTTTGTGATGTGTGTCCTCAACTAACAGAGTTCAACATTTCTTTCGCACAGCAGTTTGGAAACACTCTTTTGGTAGAATCTTCAAGTGGATATTTCGATAACTGTGAAGATTTCGTTGGAAACGGGAATATCTTCATATAAAATATAGACAGAAGCATTCTCAGAAACTTCTTTGTGATGAGTGTCCTCAACTATCAGAGTTGAACGTTTCTTTTGACAGAGCACTTTGGAAGCACTCTTTTTGTACAATCTGTAAGCCGATATATAGATAGTTCTAACTATATCGTTGGAAACGGGAATATCTTCATCTGAAATCTAGACAGAAGCACTCTCAGAACCTACTTTGTGATATCTGCATTCAGGTCACTAAGCTAAACATTCCCATTCATAGAGCAGGTTTGAAACACTCTTTCTGTAATATCTGGAAGTGGACATTTGGAGCGCTTTCGGGGCTATGGTGAAAAACGAAATATCTTCCAGTAAAATCTAGACAGAAACATTCTCAGAAAGTTATTTCAGATGTGTGTCCTCAACTAACAGAGTTGAACCTTTATTTTGATAGAGCAGTTTGGAAACACTCTTTCTGTAGAATCTGCAAATCGATGTTTGGATAACTGTGAAGATTTCGTTGGAAACGGGAATATCTTCTCATAAAATCTCGACAGAAGCATTCTCAGAAACGACTTTGTGATGAGAGTCCTCAACTAACAGAGTTGAAACACTCTATTAATAGAGAACTTTGGAAAAACTCTTTTTCTAGAATCTGCAAGTGTATATTTGGATAACTGTGAAGATTTCGTTGGAAAGGGAAATATCTTCATATAAAATCTAGACAGAAGGATTCTCAGAAACTTCCTTGTGATGAGTGTCCTCAACTAACAGAGTTGAACCTTTCTTTTGATAGAGCAGTTTGGAAACACTCTTTTTGTGGAATCTGTAAGTGGATATCTAGATAGTCCTAACGATCTCATTGGAAACGGGAATATCTTCATCTAAAATGTAGACAGAAGCACTGTCAGAAACTACTTTGCGATATCTGCATTGAAGTCACAGAGCTGAACATTCCCTTTCATAGAGTAGGTTTGAAACAGTCTTTCTGTAGTATCTGGAAGTGGACATTTCATGTGATTTCGGGCCTAAGGTGAAAAAGGAAATATCATCCCATAAAATCTAGACAGAAGCATTCTCAGAAAATTATTTCGGATGTGTTTCCTGAACTAACAGAGATGATCCTTTCTTTTGATATAGCAGTTTGGAAACACTCTTTTTGTAGAATCTGCAAGTGGATATTTGGATAACTGTGAAGATTTCATTGGAAACGGTAATATCTTCATATAAAATCTAGACAGAAGCATTCTCGGAAACTTCTTTGTGATGTGTGTCCTCAACTAACAGAGTTCAACCTTTCTTTTGATACGGCAATTTGGAATCACTCCTTTTGTTGAATCTGTAAGTTTATATTGGGATAGCTCTGAGGAATTCGTTGGAAATGGGAATATATTCATTTAAAATCTAGACAGAAGCATTCTCAGAAACTTCTTTGTGATGTGTGTCCTCAACTAACGGAGTTGAACCTTTCTTTGGATAGAGCAGTTTGGAAACACTGTTTTTGTAGAATCTGTAAGTGGATATCTAGATAGTTCTAACGATTTCATTGGAAACGGGAATATCTTCTTCTGAAATCTAGACAGAAGCACTGTCAGAAACTACTTTGTGACATCTGCATTCAAGTCACAGAGCTGAACATTCCCTTTCATAGAGCAGGTTTGAAACCCTCTTTCTGTAGTATCTGGAAGTGGATATTTCGAACGATTACGGGCCTATGGTGAAAAACGAAATATCTTCCCATAAAATCTAGATAGAAGCATTCTCAGAAACTTCTTTGTGATGTGTGTCCTCAACTAACAGAGTTGAAACTTTCTTTTGATACAGCAATTTGGAAACACACTTTTTGTAGAATCTGTAAGTGGATATTTGTATAGCTCTGAGGATTCCGTTGGAAACGGGAATATCTTCATTTAAAATCTAGACAGAAGCATTGTCAGAAACTTCTTTGTGATGAGTGTCCTCAACTATCAGATTTGAACCTTTCTTTTGACAGAGCACTTTGGAAACACTCTTTTTGTAGAATCTGTAAGTGGATATCTAGATAGTTCTAATGATATCGTTGGAAACGGGAATATCTTCATCTCAAATCTAGACAGAAGCACTGTCAGAAACTACTTTGTGATATCTGCATTCAAGTCGCAGAGCTGAACATTCCCGCTCATAGAGCAAGTTTGAAACCCTCTTTCTGTAGTATCTGGAAGTGGACATTTCGAGCGCTTTCGGGCCTATGGTGAAGAACGAAATATCTTCCCATAAAATCTAGACAGAAACTTTCTCAGAATCTTATTTCGGATGTGTGTCCTCAACTAACAGAGTTGAAACTTTCTTTTGATAGAGCAGTTTGGAAACACTCTTTTTGTTGAATCTGCAAGTCGATGTTTGGATAACGGTGAAGATTTCGTTGGAAACGGGAATATCTTCATATAAAATCTAGACAGAAGCATTCTCAGAAACGTCTTTGTGATGACTTTCCTCAACTAACAGAGTTGAACCATTCTATTAATATAGCACTTTGGAAACACTCTTTTTGTAGAATCTTCAAGTGGATATTTGGATAACTGTGAAGATTTCGTTGGAAACGGGAATATCTTCATATAAAATCTAGACAGAAGCATTCTCAGAAACTTCTTTGTGATGAATGCCCTCAACTAACAGAGTTGAACCTTTCTTTTTATAGAGCAGTTTGGAAACACTCTTTCTGTAGAATCTGTATGTGGATATCAAGATAGTTCTAATGATTTCATTGGAAACGGGAATATCTTCATCTAAAATCTAGACAGAAGCTCTGTCAGAAACCACTTTGCAATATCTGCATTCAAGTCACAGAGGTGAATCTTCCCTTTCATAGGGCAGGTTTGAAACACTCTTTCTGTAGTATCTGGAAGTGGACATTTCGAGCGCTTTCAGGACTATGGTGAAAAAGGTAGTATCTTCCCAAAACAACGAGACAGAAGTATTCTCAGAAACTTATTTGGGATGTGTGTCCTCAACTAAGAGAGTTGAACTTTTCTTTTGATCCAGCAGTTTGGAAACACTGGTTTTTAGAATCTGCAAGTGGATATTTGAATAACTGAAGATTTCGTTGGAAACGGGAATATCCTCATATAAAATCTAGTCAGAAGCATTCTCAGAAACTTCTTTGTGATGTGTGTCCTCAACTAACAGAGTTGAACCTTTCTTTTGATAGAGCAGTTTGGAAACACTGTTTTTGTAGAATCTGTAAGGGGATATTTGGATAACTCTGATGATTTCGTTGGAAACGGGAATATCTTCATCTAAAATCTGGACAGAAGCACTGTCAGAAACTACCTTGGGATATCTGCATTCAAGTCACAGAGCTGAACATTCCCTTCCATAAGGCAGGTTTGAAACACTCTTTCTGTAGTATCTGGAAGTGGACATTTGGTGCGCTCTCAGGCCTACTGTGAAGAGGGAAATATCATCCCTTAAAATCTAGACAGAAGCATCCTCAGAAAGTTATTTGGGATTCGTTTCCTCAACTAACAGAGATGATCCTTTCTTTTGATATAGCAGTTTGGAAACACTTTTTTGTAGAATCTTCAAGAGGATATTTGGATAACTGTGAAGATTTCAGTGGAAACGGTAATATCTTAATATAAAATCTAGACAGAAGCATTCTCAGAAACTTCTTTGTGATGTGTGTAATCAACTAACAGAGTTCAACATTTCTTTTGATACAGCAGTTTGGAAACACCCTTTTTGTAGAATCTGCAAGTGGATATTTGAATAACTGTTAAGATTTCATTGGAAACGGGAATATCTTCATATAAAATCTAGACAGAAGCACTGTCAGAAACTACTTTGTGATATCTGCATTCAAGTCACAGAACTGAACATTGCCTTTCATAAAGCAGGTTTGAAACACTCTTTCTGCAGTATCTGGAAGTGGACATTTCGAGCGCTTTCAGGCCTAAGGTGAAAAAGGAAATATCTTCCCATTAAAATGAGTCAGAGGCTTTCTCAGAAACTTATTTGGGATGTGTGTCCTCAACTAACAGAGTTGCACCTTTCTTTTGATACACCAGTTTGGAAACACTCTTTTTGTAGAATCTGGAAGTGGATATTTGGATACCTTCGAAGATTTCTTTGGAAACGGGAATATCTTCATATAAAATCTAGACAGAGGCATTCTCAGAAACTCCTTTCTGATGAGTGTCCTCAACTAACAGAGTTGAACCTTTCTTTTGATAGAGCAGTATGGAAACACTCTGTTTGTACAATCTGGATGTGGATATTTGGATAGGTATAACGGTTTCGTTGGAAACGGGAATATATTCATCTAAAATCTAGACAGAAGCTCTGTCAGAAACTACTTTGCGATATATGCATTCAAGTCACAGAGGTGAACCTTCCCTTTCATAGGGCAGGTTTGAAACACTCTTTCTGTAGTATCTGGAAGTGGACATTTTGAGCGCTTTCAGGCCTGTGATGAAAAATTTAGTATCTTCCCAGAAAAACGAGACAGAAGTATTCTAAGAAACTTATTTGGGATGTGGGTCCTCAACTAAGAGTGTTGAACTTTTCTTTTGAAACAAAAGTTTGGAAACACTCTTTTTTAGAATCTGGAAGTGGATATTTGAATAAATGTGAAGATTTCATTGGAAACGGGAATATCCTCATATAAAATCTAGACAGAATCATTCTCAGAAACTTCTTTGTGATGTGTGTCCTCAACTAACAGAGTTCAAACTTTCTTTTGATACAGCAATTTGGAAACACTCTTTTTGTAGAATCTGTTAGTGGATATTGGGATAGCTCTAACGATTTCGTTGGAAACGGGAATATGTTCATTTAAAATCTAGACAGAAGCTTTCTCAGAACCTTCTTTGTGAAGTGTGTCCTGAGCTAAGTGTGTTCAACCTTTCTTTTGATACAGCAGTCTGGAAACACACTTTTTGTGGAATCTGCAGGGGGATATTTGGATAACTGGGAAGATTTCATTGGAAACGGGAATATCTTCATGTAAACTCTAGACAGAAGCATTCTCAGAAACTTCTTTCCAATGTGTGTCCTTTACTGACAGAGTTCAACCGTTCTTTTGATGGAGCAATTTGGAAGCACTGTTTGTGTGGAATCTGTAGGAGGATATTTGGATAGCTCTAAAGATTTCGTTGCAAACGGGATTATCTTCATTTAAAATCTAGACAGAAGCATTCTCAGAAACTTCCTTGTGATGTGTGTCCTCAACTAACAGAGTACAACCGTAATTTTGATAGAGCAGTTTGGAAACACACTTTTTGTAGAATCTGTAGGTGGATATTTGGATACCTCTAACGATTTCTTTGGAAACGGGAATATATTCATATAAAATCTAGACAGAAGCATTCTCAGAAACTTCTTTGTGTTGTGTGTCCTCAACTAACAGAGTTCAAGATTTCTTTTGATACAGTTATTTGAAAACACTCTTTTTGTAGAATCTGTAAGTGGATATTCGGAAAGCTCTAACGATTTCGTTGGAAACGGGAATATCTTCATTTAAAATCTAGACAGAAGCATTCTCAGAAACTTCTTTGTGAAATGTGTCCTTAACTAACAGACTTCAACCTTTCTTTAGATACAGCAGTTTGGAAACACACTTTATGTAGAATCTGCAAGTGGATATTTGGATAACGGTGAAGATTTCGTTGGAAAAGGGAATATCTTCATATAAACTCTAGACAGAAGCATTCTCAGAAACTTCTTTCTCATGTGTGTCCTCAACTGACAGAGTTCAAACATTCTTTTGACAGAGCAGTTTGGAAACACACTTTTTGTAGATTGTGTAAGAGGACATTTGGATAGCTCTAAAGATTTATTTGCAAACGGGAATATGTTCATGTAAAATCTAGACAGAAGCATTCTCAGAAACTTCTTTGTGATGTGTGTCCTCAACTAAAAGAGTACAACCATTCTTTTGATAGAGCAGTTTGGAAACACACTTTTGGTAGAACCTGTAAGTGGATGTATGGAGAGCTGTAACTATTTTGTTGGAAACTGGAATATCTTCATCTAAAATCCAGACAGAAGCTCTGTCAGAAACTACTTTGTGATATCTGCATTCAAGTCACAGAGGTGAACCTTCGCTTTCATAGGGCAGGTTTGAAACACTCTTTCTGTAGTATCTGGAAGTGGACATTTCGAGCGCTTTCAGGCCTATGGTGAAAAAGGAAGTATCTTCCCAAAACAACGAGACAGAAGTATTCTCAGAAACTTATTTGTGATGTGAGTCCTCAACTAAGAGGGTTGAACTTTTCTTTTGATACAGCAGTTTGGAAACACTCGTTTTTAGAATCTGCAAGTGGATATTTGAATAACTGAATATTTCGTTGGAAACGGGAATATCCTCACATAAAATCTAGTCAGAAGCATTCTCAGAAACTTCTTTGTGATGTGTGTCCTCAACTAAAAGAGTTGAACCTTTCTTTGGATAGAGCAGTTTGGAAACACTCTTTTTGTAGAATCTGTAAGTGGATATTTGGATAACTGTGATGATTTCGTTGGAAACGGGAATATCTTCATCTAAAATCTAGACAGAAGCACTGTCAGAAACTACCTTGCAATATCTGCATTCAAGTCACAGAGGTGAACATTCCCTTCCATGAGGCAGGTTTGAAACACTCTTTCTGTAGTACCTGGAAGTGGACATTTCGTGCACTCTCAGGCCTATTGTGAAGAGGGAAATATCATCCCTTAAAATCTAGACAGAACCATCCTCAGAAACTTATTTGGGATTCGTTTCCTCAACTAACAGAGTTGATCCTTGCTTTTGATGTAGCAGTTTGGAAACACTCTTTTTGTAGAATCTGCAAGTGGATATTTGGATAACTGAAGATTTTGTTGGAAACGGGAATATCTTCATATAAAATCTAGACAGAAGCATTCTCAGAAACTTCTTTCAGATGAGTGTCCTCAACTAACAGAGTTGAATCTTTCTTTGGATAGAGCAGTTTGGAAACACTCTTTTTGTGGAATCTGTAAGTGGATATTTGGATAACTGTGATGATTTCGTTGGAAACGGGAATATCTTCATCTAAAATCTAGACAGAAGCGCTGTCAGAAACTAATTTGCGATATCTGCATTCAAGTCACAGAGCTGAACATTCCCATTCATAGAGTAGGTTTGAAACAGTCTTTCTGTAGTATCTGGAAGTGGATATTTCGAGTGATTTCAGGCCTATGGTGAAAAAGGAAATATCATCCCATAAAATCTAGACAGAAGCATTCTCAGAAACTTATTGGGGATGTGTTTCCTCAACTAATAGAGTTGAACCTTTCTTTTGATAGAGCAGTTTGGAAACACTCTTTTTGTTGAATCTGCAAGTCGATGTTTGGATAACTGTGAAGATTTCGTTGGAAACGAAAATATCTTCATGTAAAATCTAGACAGAAGCATTCTCAGAAACGTTTTTGTGATGAGTGTCCTCAACTAACAGAGTTGAGCCATTCTATTAATAGAGCACTTTGGAAACACTCTTTTTGTAGAATCTTCAAGTGGATATTTGGATAACTGTGAAGATTTCGTATGAATCGGGAATATCTTCATGTAAAATCTAGACAGAAGCATTCTCAGAAACTTCTTTGTGATGTGTGTCCTCAACTAACAGAGTTCAACCTTTCATTTGATACAGCAATTTGGAATCACTCTTTTTGTAGAATCTGTAAGTTTACATTGGTATAGCTGTGAGGATTTCATTGGAAACGGGAATATGTTCATTTAAAATCTAGACAGAAGCATTCTCAGAAACTTCTTTGTGATGTGTGTCCTCAACTAACAGAGTTGAACCTTTCTTTGGGTAGAGCAGTTTGGAAACACTCTTTTTGTAGAATCTGTAAGTGGATATTTGGATAACTGTGATGATTTCGTTGGAAACGGGAATACCTTCATCTAAAATCAAGAGAGAAGGGCTGTGAGAAACTACTTTGCAATATCTGCATTCAAGTCACAGAGCTGAACATTCCCATTCATAGAGTAGGTTTGAAACAGTCTTTCTGTAGTAGCTGGAAGGGGACATTTCGAGCGATTTCAGGCCTATGGTGAAAAAGGAAATATCATCCTATAAAATCTAGACAGATGCATTCTCAGAAACTTATTTGGGATGAGTTTCCTCAACTAACAGAGCTGAACCTTTCTTTTGATAGAGCAGTTTGGAAACACTCTTGTTGTAGAATCTGCAAGTCGATGTTTGGATAACTGAAGATTTCGTTGGAAACGGCAATATCTTCATATAAAATCTAGACAGAAGCATTCTCAGAAACTTCTTTGTGATGAGTGTCCTCAACTAACAGAGTTGAACCTTTCTATTTATAGAGCAGTTTGGAAACACTCTTTTTGTAGAATCTGTATGTGGATATCAAGATAGTTCTAACGATTTCGTCGGAAACGGGAATATCTTCATCTAAAATCTAGACAGAAGCACAGTCAGAAACTACTTTGTGATATCTGCATTCAAGTCTCAGAGCTGAACATTCCGTTTCATAGAGCAGGTTTGAAACACTCTTTCTGCAGTATCTGGAAGTGGACATTTCAAGCGATTTCAGGCCTATGGTGAAAAAGGAAATATCATCCCATAAAATCTAGACAGAAGTATTCTCAGAAATTTATTTGGTATGTGTTTCCTCAACTAACAGAGGTGATCCTTTCTTTTGATACAGCAGTTTGGAAACACTCTTTTTGTAGAATCTGCAAGTGGATATTTGGATAACTGTGAAGATTTCGTTGGGAACGGTAATATCTTCATATAAAATATAGACAGAAGCATTCTCAGAAACTTCTTTGTGATGAGTGTCCTCAACTAACAGAGTTGAACCTTTCTTTTTATAGAGTAGTTTGGAAACACTCTTTTTGTAGAATCTTCAAGTGAATATTTGGATAACTGTAAAGATTTCATTGGACACGGGAATATCTTCATATAAAATATAGACAGAATCATTCTCAGAAACTTCTTTGTGATGAGTGTCCTCAACTAACAGAGTTGAACCTTTCTTTTGACAGAGCACTTTGGAAACACTCTTTTTATAGAATCTGTAAGTGGATATCTAGATTGTTCTAACGATTTCATTGGAAACGGGAATATCTTCATCTGAAATCTAGACAGAAGCACTGTCAGAAACTACTTTGTGATATCTGCATTCAAGTCACAGAGCTGAACATTCCCTTTCATAGAGCAGGTTAGAAACCCTCTTTCTGTAGTGTCTGGAAGTGGACATTTCGAGCCCTTTCGGGCCTGTTGTGAAAAACGAAATATCTTCCCATAAAATCTAGACAGAAGCATTCTTAGAAACTTCTTTGGGATGTGTGTCCTCAACTAACAGAGTTGAACCTTTCTTTTGATAGAGCTGTTTGGAAACACTCTTTTTGTAGAATCTGCAAGTCGATGTTTGGGTAACTGTGAAGATTTCGTTGGAAACGGGAATATCTTCACATAAAATGTAGACAGAAGCATTCTCAGAAACGTCTTTGTGATGAGTGTCCTCAACTAACAGAGTTGAACAATTCTATTAATAGAGCACTTTGGAAACACTCTTTTTGTAGAATCTTCAAGTGGATATTTGGTTAAATGTGAAGATTTCGTAGGAAACGGGAATACCTTCATCTAAAATCTAGACAGAAGCGCTGTCAGAAACTGCTTTGCGATATCTGCATTCATGTCACAGAGCTGAACATTCACTTTCATAGAGTAGGTTTGAAACAGTCTTTCTGTAGTATCTGGAAGTGGACATTTCAAGCGATTGCAGGCCGATGGTGAAAAAGGAAATATCATCCCATAAAGTCTAGACAGAAGCATTCTGAGAAACTTATTTGGGATGTGTTTCCTCAACTAACAGAGTTGATCCTTTCTTTTGATATAGCAGTTTGGAAACACTCTTTTTGTAGAATCTGCAAGAGGATATATGGATAACTGTGAAGATTTCGTTGGAAACAGTAATATCTTCATATAAAATCTAGACAGAAGCATTCTAAGAAACTTCTTTGTGATGAGTGTCCTCAACTAACAGAGTTGAACCTTTCTTTTTATAGAGCAGTTTGGAAACACTCTTTTTGTGGAATCTGTAAGTGGATATCTAGATAGTCCTAATGATTTCATTGGAAACGGGAATATCTTCATCTAAAATCTAGACAGAAGCACTGTGAGAAACTACTTTGCGATATCTGCATTCAAGTCACAGAGCTGAACATTCCCTTTCATAGAGTAGGTTTGAGACAGTCTATCTGTAGTATCTGGAAGTGGACATTTCAAGCGATTTCAGGCCTATGGTGAATGAGGAAATATCATCCCATAAAATCTAGACAGAAGCATTCTCAGAAACTTATTTGGGATGTGTTTCCTCAAGTAACAGAGTTGATCCTTTCTTTTGATATAGCAGTTTGGAAACACTCTTTTTGTGGAATCTGCAAGTGGATATTTGGATAACTGTGAAGATTTCATTGGAAACGGTAATATCTTCATATAAAATCTAGACAGAAGCATTCTAAGAAACTTCTTTGTGATGAGTGTCCTCAACTAACACAGTAGAACCTTTCTTTTGATAGAGCAGTTTGGAAACACTCTTTTTGTGGAATCAGTAAGTGGATATCTAGATAGTCCTAACGATCTCATTGGAAACGGGAATATCTTCATCTAAAATCTAGACAGAAGCACTGGCAGAAACCACTTTGTGATATCTGCATTCAAGTCTCAGAGCTGAACATTCCGTTTCATAGAGCAGTTTTGAAACACTCTTTCTGCAGTATCTGGAAGTGGACATTTCGAGCGCTTTCAGGCCTACGGTGAAAAAGGAAGTATCTTCCCATAAAAATGAGACAGAGGCTTTCTCAGAAACTTATTTGGGATGTGTTTCCTCAACTAACAGAGTTGATCCTTTCTTTTGATATAGCGGATTGGAAACACTCTTTCTCTAGAATCTGCAAATCGATGTTTGGACAACTGTGAAGATTTCGTTGCAAAAGGGAATATCTTCATATAAAATCTCAACAGAAACATTCTCAGAAACGTCTTTCTGATGAGTGTCCTCAACTAACAGAGGTGAGACATTCTATTAATAGAGCACTTTGGAAACACACTTTTTGTAGAATCTGCAAGTGGATATTTGGATAACTGTGAAGATTTCGTTGGAAAAGGAAATACCTTCATATAAAATGTAGACAGAAGCATTCTCAGAAACTTTTTTGGATTGTGTGTCCTCAACTAACAGAGTTCAACAGTTCCTCGCTACAGCAGTTTGGAAACACTCTTTTTGTAGAATCTTCCAGTGCATATTTCGACAACTGTGAATATTTCGTTGGAAACGGGAATATCTTCATATAAAATCTAGACAGAAACATTCTCAGAAACTTCTTTGTGATGAGTGTCCTCAACTAACAGAGTTGAACCTTTCTTTTGACAGAGCACTTTGGAAACACACTTTTTGTAGAATCTGTAAGCCGATACCTAGATAGTTCCAACGATATCGTTGGAAACGGGAGGATCTTCATCTGAAATCTAGACAGAAGCACTCTCAGAACCTACTTTGTGATATCTGCATTCAAGTCACAGAGCTGAACATTCCCTTTCATAGAGCAGGTTTGAAAAACTCTTTCTGTAGTATCTGGAAGTGGACCTCTCGAGCGCTTTCTGGCCTATGGTGAAAAACGTAATAACTTCCCATAAGATCTAGATAGAAGCATTCTCAGAAACTTCTTTGTGATGTGTGTCCTCAAATAACAGAGTTCAACATTTCTTTTGATAGAGCAGTTTGGAAACACTCTTTTTGTAGAATCTGTAGGTGGATAACAAGATAGTTCTAATGATTTCGTTGGAAACGGGAATATCTTCATCTAAAATCTAGACAGAAGCACTGTCAGAAACTACTTTGTGATATCTGCATTCAACTCTCAGAGCTGAACATTCCGTTTCATGGAGCAGTTTTGAAACACTCTTTCTGCAGTATCTGGAAGGGGACATTTTGAGCGATTTCAGGCCTACGGGGTAAAAGAAAGCATCTTCCCATAAAAACGAGAGAGAGGCTTTCTCAGAAACTTCTTTGGGATGTGTGTCCTCAACTAAGACAGTTGAACCTTTCTTTTGATACAGCAGTTTGGAAACACTCTTTTTGTAGAATCTGCAAGTGGATATATGGAAAGCTGTGAAGATTTCATAGGAAACGGGAATATCTTCATGTAAAATCTAGAGAGAAGCATTCTCAGAAACTTCTTAGTGATGTGTGTCCTCAACTAACAGAGTTCAACCTTTCTTTGGATACAGCTATTTGGAAACACTCTTTTTGTAGTATCTGTAAGTGGATATTGGGATAGCTCTGAGGATTTCGTTGGAAACGGGAATATCTTCATATGAAACGTCGACAGAAGCACTCTCAGAAAATTCTTTGTGATGTATGCATTCAAGTCACAGAGCTGAACATTCCCTTTCATAGAGCAGGTTGGAAACACTCTTTCTGTAGTATCTGGAAGTGGACATTTGGAGCGCTTTCGGGCCTATGTTGCAAAACGAAATATCTTATCATAAAATCTAGACAGAAGCAATCTCAGAAACTTATTTGGGATGTGTGTCCTCAAATAACAGGGTTGCGGCATTCTTTTGATAGAGCACTTTGGAAACACACTTTCTGTAGAATCTGCAAATAGATGTTTGGATAACTGTGAAGATTTCGTTGGAAACGGGAATATCTTCACATAAAATCTCGACAGAAGCGTTTTCAGAAACTTCTTTGTGATGAGTGTCCTCAACAAACACAGTTGAACCTTTCTTTTGATAGAGCAGTTTGGAAACACTCCTTTCGTGGAATCTGTAAGTGGATATCTAGATAGTCCTAAGGATTTCGTTGGAAAAGGGAATATCTTCATCTAAAATCTAGACAGAAGCATTCTCAGCAACTTCTTTGTGATGTGTGTCCTCAACTAACAGAGTTGAACCTTTCTTTAGATAGAGCAGCTTGGAAACACTCTTTTTGTAGAATCTGTAAGTGGATATTGGGATAACTATGATGATTTCATTGGAAACGGGAATATCTTCATCTAAAATCTAGACTGAAGCGCTGTCAGAAACTACTTTGCGATATCTGCGTTCAAGTCGGAGCTGAATATTCCCATTCATAGAGTAGGTTTGAAACAGTCTTTCTGTGGTATCTGGAATTGGAAATTTCGAGCGATTTCAGGCCTACGGTGAAAAAGGGTTTATCATCCCATAAAATCTAGACAGAAGCATTCTCAGAAACTTATTTGAGATGTGTTTCGTCAACTAACAGAGTTGATCCTTTCTTTTGATATAGCAGTTTGGAAACACTCTTTTTGTAGAATCTGCAAGTGGATATTAGGATAACTGTGAAGATTTCTTTGGAAACGGGAATATATTCATATAAAATCTCGACAGAAGCATTCTCAGAGACTTCTTTGTGATGTGTGTCCTCAACTAACAGAGTTCAACATTTCTTTTGCTACAGCAGTTTGGAAACACTCTTTTTGTAGAATCTTCAAGTGGATATTGGGATAACTGTGAAGATTTCGTTGGAAACGGGAATATCTTCATATAAAATCTAGACAGAAGCATTCTCAGAAACTTCTTTGTGATGAGTGTCCTCAAGTAACAGAGTTGAACCTTTCTTTTGAAAGAGCAGTTTGGAAACACTTCTTTTGTAGAATCTGCAAGTCGATGTTTGGATAACTGTGAAGATTTCGTTGGAAAAGGAATATCTTCATATGAAACGTCGACAGAAGCATTCTCAGAAACGTCTTTGTGATGAGTGTCCTCAACTAACAGAGTTGAAGCATTCTATTAGTAGAGCACTTTGGAAACACTCTTTTTGTAGAATCTTCAAGAGGATATTTGGATAACTGTGAAGATTTCATTGGAAACGGGAATATCTTCATATAAAATCTAGACAGAAGGATTCTCAGAAACTTTTTTGTGATGAGTGTCTTCAACTAACACAGTTGAACCTTTCCTTTCATAGAGCAGTTTGGAAACACTCTTTTTGTGGAATCTGTAAGTGGATATCTAGATAGTCCTAACGATTTCATTGGAAAAGGGAATATCTTCATCTGAAATCTATACAGAAGCACTCTCAGAACCTACTTTGTGATATCTGCATTCAAGTCACAGAGCTGAACATTCCCTTTCATAGAGCAGGTTTGAAACCCTCTTTCTGTAGTATCTGGAAGTGGACATTTCGAGCGCTTAAGGGCCTATGGTGAAAAACGAAATATCTTCCCATAAAATCTAGACAGAAGCATTCTCTGAAACTTATTTGGGATGTGTGTCCTCAACTCATAGAGTTGAACATTTATTTTGATAGAGCAGTTTGGAAACACTCTTTCTGTAGAATCTGCAAATCGATGTTTCGTTAACTGTGAAGATTTCGTTGGATACGGGAATATCTTCATATAAAATCTTGACAGAAGCATTCTCAGAAACTTCTTTGTGATGAGAGTCCTGAACTAACAGAGTTGAACCATTCTATTAATAGAGAACTTGGAAACATTCTTTTTGTAGAGTCTGCAAGTGGATATTAGAATAACTGTGAAGATTTTGTTGGAAACGGGAATATCTTCATATAAAATCTAGACAGAAGCACTCTCAGTAACTTCTTTGTGATATCTGCATTCAAGTCACAGAGCTGAACATTCCCTTTCATAGAGCAGGTTTGAAACACTCTTTCTGTAGTATCTGGATGTGGACATTTGGAGCGCTTTCAGGCCTATGGTGAAAAACGAAATATCTTCCCATAAAATCTAGGCAGAAGCAATCTCAGAAACTTATTTGGGATGTGTGTCCTCAACTAACAGAGTTGCACCTTTCTTTTGATAGAGCAGTTTGGAAACACACTTTTTGTAGAATCTACAAGTGGATATTTGGATAACTGTGAAGATTTCGTTGGAAACGGGAATATATTCATATAAAATCTAGACAGAATCATTCTCAGAGACTTCTTTGTGATGTGTGCCCTGAACTTGCAGAGTTCAACATTTCTTTTACTACAGCAGTTTGCAAACACTCTTTTTGTAGAATCTTCAAGTGGATATTTTGATAACTGTGAAGATTTCTTTGGAAACGGGAATATCTTCATATAAAATCTAGACAGAAGCATTCTCAGAAACTTCTTTGTGATGTGTGTCCTCAACTAACAGAGTTGAACCTTTCTTTTGACAGAGCACTTTGGAAACACTCTTTTTGTAGAATCTGTAAAGCGATATCTAGATAGTTCTAATGATATCGTTGGAAACGGGAATATCTTCATCTGAAATCTAGACAGAAGCACTCTCAGAACCTACTTTGTGATATCTGCATTCAAGTCACAGAGCTGAACATTAACTTTCATAGAGCAGGTTTGAAACACTCTTTCTGTAGTGTCTGGAAGTGGACATTTGGAGCGCTTTCGGGCCTATGGTGAAAAATGAAATATCATCCCATATAATCTAGACAGATGCATTCTCAGAAACTTATTTGGGATGTGTGTCCTCAACTAACAGAGTTGAACCTTTCTTTTGATAGAGCAGTTTGGAAACACTCTGTCTGTAGAATCTGAAAATCGATGTTTGGATAACTGTGAAGATTTCGTTGGAAACGGGATTATCTTCATATAAAATCTCGACAGAAGCATTCTCAGAAACGTGTTTGTCATGAGTGTCCTCAACTAACAGAGTTGAAACATTCTATTAATAGAGCACTTTAGAAACACTCCTTTTGTGGAATCTGCAAGTGGATATTTGGATAACTGTGATGATTTCGTTGGAAAAGGAAATATCTTCATATAAAATCTAGACAGAAGCACTCTCTGAAACTTCTTTGGATTGTGTGTCCTCAACTAACAGAGTTCAACATTTCTTTCACTACAGCAGGTTGGAAGCACTCTTTTTGTAGAATCTGCAAGTGGATATTTGGATAACTGTGAAGATTTCGTTGGAAAAGGTAATATCGTGATATAAAATCTAGACAGAAGCATTCTCAGAAACTTCTTTGGATTGTGTGTCCTCAACTAACAGAGTTCAACATTTCTTTCGCTACAGCAGTTTGGAAACACTCTTTTTGTAGAATCTTCAAGTGGATATTTGGATAACTGTGAAGATTTCATTGGAAACGGTAATATCTTCATATAAAATCTGGACAGAAGCATTCTCAGAAACTTCTTTGTGATGTGTGTCCACAACTAACAGAGTTCAACATTTCGTTTGCTACAGCAGTTTGGAAACACTCTTTTTGTAGAATCATCAAGTGGATATTTCGATAACTGTGAAGATTTCATTGGAAACGGTAATATCTTCATATAAAATCTAGACAGAAGCATTCGCAGAAACATCTTTGTGATGAGTGTCCTCAACTAACACAGTTGAAACTTTCTTCTGATAGAGCAGTTTGGAAACACTCTTTTTGTGGAATCTGTAAGTGGATATCTAGATAGTCCTAACGATTTCGTTGGAAACGGGAATATCTTCATCTACAATCTAGACAGAAGCACTGTCAGAAACTACTTTGCGATATCTGCATTCAAGTCTCAGAGGTGAATATTCCGTTTCATACAGCAGGTTTGAAACACTCTTTCTGCTGTATCTGGAAGTGGACATTTCGAGCGCTCCCAGGCCTACTGTGAAAAAGGTAGTATCTTCCCATAAAAAGGAAACAGAGGCTTTCTCAGAAACTTACTTGTGATGTGTGTCCTCAAGTAAGAGAGTTGAACCTTTCTTTTGATGCAGCAGTTTGGAAACACTCTTTTTGTAGAATCTGCAAGTGGATATTTGGAAAGCTGTGAAGATTTCGTAGGAAATGGGAATATCTTCATGTAAAATCTAGACAGAAGCATTCTCAGAAACTTCTTTGTAATGTGTGTCCTCAACTTACAGAGTTCAACCTTTCTTTTGATACAGCAATTTGGAAACACTCTTTTTGTAGAATATGTAAGTGGATATTGGGATAGCTCTGAGGATTTCGTTGTAAACGGGAATATATTCATCTAAAATCTAGACAGAAACGCCGTCAGAAACTACTTTGAGATATCTGCATTCAAGTCACAGTGTTGAACATTCCCATTCATAGAGTAGGTTTCAAACAGTCTTTCTGTAGTATCTGGAAGTGGACATTTCGAGCGATTTCCGGCCTATGGTGAAAAAGGAAATATCATCGCATAAAATCTATACAGAAGTATTCTCAGAAACTTATTTGGGATGTGTTTCCTCAACTAACAGAGTTGATCCTTTCTTTTGATAAAGCGGTTTGGAAACACTCGTTTTGTAGAATCGTCAAGTGGATATTTGGATAACTGTGAAGATTTCGTTGGAAACAGTAATATCTTCATATAAAATCTAGACAGAAGCATTATCAGAAACTTCTTTGCGATGAGTGTCCTCAACTAACAGAGCTGAAACATTCTATTGTTAGAGCACTTTGGAAACACTCTTTTTGTAGAATCTGCAAGTGGATATTTGGATACCTGTGAAGATTTCTTTGGAAAAGGTAAAATCTTCATATAAAATCTAGACAAAAGCACTCTCAGAAACTATTTTGTGATGTGTGTCCTCAAATAACAGAGTTCAACATTTCTTTCACTACAGCAGTTTGGAAACACTCTTTTTGTAGAATCTTCAAGTGGATATTTCGATAATAGTGAAGATTTTGTAGGAAACGGGTATATCTTCATATAAAATATAGACCGAAGCATTCTCAGAATCTTCTTTGTGATGAGTGCCCTCAACTAACAGAGTTGAACCTTTCTTTTGCAGAGCACTTTGGAAACACTCTTTTTGTAGAATCTGTAAGCCCATATCTAGATAGATCTAACGATATCGTTGGAAACGGGAATATGTTCATCTGAAATGTAGAGAGAAGCACTCTCAGAACCTAATTTGTGATATCTCCATTCAAGTCACAGAGCTGAACATTCCCTTTGATAGAGCAGGTTTGAAACACTCTTTCTGTAGTATCTGGAAGTGGACATTTCGAGCGTTTTCGGACCTATGGTGAAAAACGAAATATCGTCCCATAAAATCTAGACAGAAGCAATCTCAGAAACTTATGTGGGATGTGTGTCCTCAACTAACAGAGTTGAACCTTTCATTGGATAGAGCAGTTTTGAAACACCCTTTCTGTAGAATCTGCAAATCGATGTTTGGGTAACTGTGAAGATTTCGTTGGAAACGGGAATATCTTCATATAAAATCTCGACAGAAGCATTCTCAGAAACGTCTTTGTGATGAGTGTCCTCAACTAACAGAGTTGAACCATTCTGTTAATAGAGCACTTTGGAAACACTCTTTTCGTAGAATCTGCAAGTGGATATTTGGATAACGGTGAAGATTTCGTTGGAAAAGGTAATATCTTCATATAAAATCTAGACAGAAGCATTCTCAGAAACTTCTTTGGATTGTGTGTCCTCAACTAACAGAGTTCCACATTTCTTTCACTACAGCAGTTTGGAAACACTCTTTTTGTAAAATCTTCAAGTGGATATTTTGACAACTGTGAAGATTTCATTGGAAACGGGAATATCTTCATATAAAATCTAGACAGAAGCATTCTCAGAAACTTCTATGGGATGAGTGTCCTCAACTAACAGAGTTGAACCTTTCTTTTGACAGAGCACTTTGGAAACACACTTCTTGTAGAATCTGTAAGAGGATATCTAGATAGTTCCAGTGATATCGTTGGAAACGGGAATATCTTCATCTGAAATCTAGACATAAGCACTCTCAGAACCTACTTTGTGATATCTGCATTCAAGTCACAGAGCTGAAGATGCCCTTTGATAGAGCAGGTTTGAAACACTCTTTCTCTAGTATCTGGAAGTGGACATTTGGAGCGCTTTCTGGCCTTTGGTGAAAAACGAAATATCGTCCCATAAAATCTAGACAGAAGCAATCTCAGAAACTTATGTGGGATGTGTGTCCTCAACTAACAGAGTTGAACATTTCTTTTGATAGAGAAGTTTGGCAAACACTCTTCTTGTAGAATCTGTAGGTGGATATCAAGATACTTCTAACAATTTCGTTGGAAAAGGGAATATCTTCATCTAAAATCTAGACAGAAGCATTCTCAGAAACTTTTTTGTGATGACTGTCCTCAACTAAGACAGTTGAACCTTTCCTTTGATAGAGCAGTTTGGAAACACTCTTTTTGTAGAATCTGTAAGCCGATATCTAGATAGTTCTAATGATATCGTTGGAAACGGGAATATATCTTCATCTGAAATCTAGACAGAAGCACTCTCAGAACCTACTTTGTGATATCTGCATTCCAGTCACAGAGCTGAACATTCCCTTTCATAGAGCAGGGTTGAAACACTCTTTCTGTAGCATCTGGAAGTGGACATTTGGAGCGCTTTCGGGCCTATGGTAAAAAACGAAATATCTTCCCATAAAATCTAGACAGAAGCATTCTCAGAAACTTATTTGGGATGTGTGTCCTCAACTAACAGAGATGAACCTTTCTTTTGATAGAGCAGTTTGGAAACACTCTTTCTGTATAATCTGCAAATCGATGTTTGGATAACTGAGAAGATTTCGTTGGAAACGGGAATATCTTCATATAAAATCTCGACAGAAGCATTCTCAGAAACTTCTTTGTGATGAGTGTCCTCAACTAACAGAGTTGAACCATTCTATTAATAGAGCACTTTGGAAACACTCTTTTTGTAGAATCTGCAAGTGGATAGTTGGATAACTGTGAAGATTTGTTTGGAAACGGGAATATCTTCATTTGAAATCTAGACAGAAGCATTCTCAGAAACTTCTTTGTGATCTGTGTCCTCAGCTAACACAGTTGAACCTTTCTTTTGATAGAGCAGTTTGGAAACACTCTTTTTGAGGAATCTGTAAGTGGATATCTAGATAGTCCTAACGATTTCGTTGGAAACGGGAATATCTTCATCTAAAATCTAGACAGAAGCACTGTCAGAAACTACTTTGCGATATCTGAATTCAAGTCACGGAGCTGAACACTTCCTTTCATGCATTAGGTTTGAAACAGTCTTTCTGTAGTATCTGGAAGTGGACATTTCGAGCGATTTGAGGCCTAAGGTGAAAAAGGAAATATCATCCCATAAAATCTAGACAGAAGCATTCTCAGAAACTTATTTGGGATGTGTTTCCTCAACTAACAGAGTTGATCCTTTCTTTTGATACAGCAGTTTGGAACCACACTTTTTGTAGAATCTGCAAGTGGATATTTGGATAAATGTGAAGATTTCGTTGGAAACGGGAATATATTCATATAAAATCCAGACAGAAGCATTCTCAGAAACTTCTTTGTGATGTGTGTCCTCAACTAACAGAGTTCCACATTTCTTTTGCTACAGCAGTTTGGAAACACTCTTTTTGTAGAATCTTCAGCTGGATATTTGGATAACTGTGAAGATTTCATTGGAAACGGTAATATCTTCTTATAAAATCTAGACATAAGCATTCTCAGAAACTTATTTGTGATGTGTGTCCTCTAGTATCAGAGTTGAACCTTTCTTTTGATAGAGCAGTTTGGAAACACTCCTTTTGTAGAATCTGCAAGTAGATGTTTGGATATCTGTGAAGATTTCGTTGGAAACGGAATATCTTCATATAAAATGTCGACAGAAGCATTCTCAGAAACGTCTTTGTGATGAGTGTCCTCAACTAACAGAGTTGAAGCATTCTTTTAGTTGAGCACTTTGGAAACACTCTTTTTGTAGAATCTTCAATTGGATATTTGGATAACTGTGAAGATTTCATTGGAAACGGGAATATCTTCATATAAAACCTAGACAGAAGCATTCTCAGAAACTTTTTTGTGATGACTGTCCTCAATTAACACAGTTGAACCTTTCCTTTGATAGAGCAGTTTGGAAACACTCTTTTTGTGGAATCTGTAAGTGGATATCTAGATAGTCCTAATGATTTCGTTGGAAACGGGAATATCTTCATCTGAAATCTAGACAGAAGCACTCTCAGAACCTACTTTGTGATATCTGCATTAAAGTCACAGAGGTGAACATTCCCTTTCATAGAGCAGGTTTGAAAAACTCATTCTGTAGTATCTGGAAGTGGACATTTCGAGCGCTTTCGGGCCTATGGTGAAATACGAAATATCTTCCCTTAAAATCAAGACAGAAGCACTCTCAGAAACTTATTTGGGATGTGTGTCCTCAACTCACAGAGTTGAACATTTCTTTTGATAGAGCAGTTTGGAAACACACTTTTTGCAGAATCTGCAAATCGATGTTTGGATAACTGTGAAGATTTCATTGTAAACGGTTATATCTTCATATAAAATCTCGACAGAAGCATTCTCAGAAACGTCTTTGTGATGAGTGTCCTCAACTAACAGAGTTGAACCATTCTATTAATAGAGCACTTTGGAAACACTCTTTTTGTAGAATCTGCAAGTGGATATTTGGATAACTGTGAAGATTTCTTTCGAAACGGGAATATCTTCATTTAAAATCTTGACAGAAGCATTCTCAGAAACTTCTTTGTGATGTGTGTCCTCAGCTAACACAGTTGAACCTTTCTTTTGATAGAGCAGTTTGGAAACACTCTTTTTGAGGAATCTGTAAGTGGATATCTAGATAGTCCTAACGATTTCGTTGGAAACGGGAATATGTTCATCTAAAATCTACACAGAAGCACTGTCAGAAACTACTTTGCGATATCTGCATTCAAGTCACGGAGCTGAACATTTCCTTTCATACAGTAGGTTTGAAACAGCCTTTCTGTAGTATCTGGAAGTGGACATTTCGAGCGATTTCAGGCCTAAGGTGAAAAAGGAAATATCATCCCATAGAATCTAGACAGAAGCATTCTCAGAAACTTATTTGGGATGTGTTTCCTCAACTAACAGAGTTGATCCTTTCTTTTGATACAGCAGTTTGGAAACACTCTTTTTGTAGAATCTCCAAGTGGATATTTGGATAACTGTGAAGATTTCATTGGAAACGGGAATGTATTCATATAAAATCTAGACAGAAGCATTCTCAGTAACTTCTTTGTGATGTGTGTCCTCAACTAACAGAGTTCTACATTTCTTTTGCTACAGCAGTTTGGAAACACTCTTTTTGTAGTATCTTCAGGTGGATATTTGGATAACTGTGAAGATTTCGTTGGAAACGGGAATATCTTCGTATAAAATCTAGACACAAGCATTCTCAGAATCGTCTTTGTGATGAGTGTCCTCAAGTAACAGAGTTGAAACTTTCTTTCGATAGAACAGTTTGGAAACACTCCTTTTGTAGAATCTGCAAGTCGATGTTTGGAGAACTGTGAAGATTTCGTTGGAAACGGAATATCTTCATATAAAATGCCGACAGAAGCATTCTCAGAAACGTCTTTGTGATGAGTGTCCTCAACCAACAGTGTTGAACCATTCTATTAGTAGAGCACTTTGGAAACACTCTTTTTGTAGAATCTTCAAGTGGATGTTTGGATAACTGTGAAGATTTCATGGGAAACGGGAATATCTTCATATAAAATCTAGACAGAAGCATTCTCAGAAACTTTTTTGTGATGACTGTCCTCAACTAGCACAGTTGAACCTTTCCTTTGATAGAGCAGTTTGGAAACACTCTTTTTGTGGAATCTGTAAGTGTATATCTAGATAGTCCTAATGATTTGGTTGGAAACGGGAAAGTTTTCATCTGAAATCTAGACAGAAGCACTGTCAGAATCTACTTTGTGATACCTGCAATCAAGTCACAGAGCTGAACGTTCCCTTTCATGGAGTAGGTTTGAAACAGTCTTTCTGTAGTATCTGGAATTGGACATTTCGAGCGATTTCAGGTCTATGGAGAAAAAGGAAATATCATCCTATAAAATCTAGACAGAAGCATTCTCAGAAACTTATTTGGGATGTGTTTCCTCAACTAACAGAGTTGATCCTTTCTTTTGATATAGCAGTTTGGAAACACTCTTTTTGTAGAAACTGCAAGTGGATATTTGGATAACTGTGAAGATTTCATTGGAAACGGGAATATCTTCATTTAAAATCTAGACAGAAGCATTCTCAGAAACTTCTTTGTGATGTGTGTCCTCAACTAACAGAGTTCAACCTTTCTTTTGATACAGCAATTTGGAAACACTCTTTTTGTAGAATATGAAAGTGGATATTGGGATAGCTCGGAGGATTTCGTTGGAAACGGGAATATATTCATCTAAAATCTAGACAGAAGCGCTGTCAGAAACTACTTTGCGATATCTGCATTCAAGTTACAGAGGTGAACATTCCCATTCATAGAGTAGGTTTCAAACAGTCTTTCTGTAGTATCTGGAAGCGGACATTTCGAGCGATTTATGGCCCATGGTGAAAAAGGAAATATCATCCCATAAAATCCAGACAGATGGATTCTCAGAAACTTAATTGGAATGTGTTTCCTCAACTAACAGATTTGATCCTTTCTTTTGATATAGCGGTTTGGAAACACTCTTTTTGTAGAATCTGCAAGTGGATATTTGGATAACTGTGAAGATTTCGTTGGAAACGGCAATATCTACTTATAAAATCTCGACAGAAGCATTCTCAGAAACGTGTTTGTGATGAGTGTCCTCAACTAACAGATTTGAAACGTTCTATTAATAGAGCACTTTGGAAACACTCTTTTTGTAGAATCTGCAAGTGGATATTTGGATAACTGTGAAGATTTTTTGGAAAAGGTAATATCTTCATGTAAAATCTAGACAGAAGCATTCTCAGAAATTTCTTTGTGACGAGTGTCCTCAACTAACAGAGTTGAACCTTTCTTTTGACAGAGCACTTTGGAAACACTCTTTTTGTAGAATCTGTAAGCCGCTATCTAGATAGTTCTAATGATATCGTTGGAAACGGGAATATTTTCATCTGAAATCTAGACAGAAGCACTCTCAGAACCTAGTTTGTGATATCTGCATTCAAGTCACAGAGCTATACATTCCGTATCTTAGACCAGGTTTGAAACACACTTTCTGTAATATCTGGAAGTGGAGATTTGGAGCGCTTTTGGGCCTATTCTGAAAAACGAAATATCTTCCCATAAAATCTAGACAGAAGCATTCTCAGAAAGTTATTTGAGATGTGTGTCCTCAACTAACAGAGTTGAACCTTTCTTTTGATAGAGCATTTTGGTAACACTCTTTCTGTAGAATCTCCAAATCGATGTTTGGATAACTGTGAAGATTTCGTTGGAAACGGGAATATCTTCATATAAAATCTCGACAGAAGCATTCTCAGAAACGTCTTTGTGATGAGTGCCCTCAACTAACATAGTTGAAACATTCTATTAATAGAGCACTTTGGAAACCCTCTTTTTGTGGAATATGCAAGCGGATATTTGGATAAAAGTGAAGATTTCGTTGGAAACGGGAATATCTTCATATAAAATCTAGACAGAAGCATTCTCAGAAACTTCTTTGGGATGAATGTCCTCAACTAACAGAGTTGAACCATTCTTTTGACAGAGCACTTTGGAAACACTCTTTTTGTACAATCTGTGAAGCGATATCTAGATAGTTCTAATGATATCGTTGGAAACGGGAATATGTTCATCTGAAATCTAGACAGAAGCACTGTCAGAACCTAATTTGTGATATCTGCATTCAAGTCACAGAGCTGAACATTCCCTTTCATAGAGCAGGTTTGAAACACTCTTTCTGTAGTGTCTGGAAGTGGACATTTGGAGCGATTTCGGACCTATGGTGAAAAACCAAATATCTTCCCATACAATCTAGACAGAAGCATTCTCAGAAACTTATTTGGGATATGTGTCCTCAACTAACAGAGTTGAACCTTTCTTTTGATAGAGCAGTTTTGAAACACTCTTTCTGTAGAATCTGCAAATAGATGTTTGGATAACTGTGAAGATTTCGTTGGAAACGTGTATATCTTCATATAAAATCTCGACAGAAGCATTCTCAGAAACGTCTTTGTGATGAGTGTCCTCAACTAACAGAGTTGAAACATTTTATTAATAGATCACTTTGGAAACACTCTATTTCTGGAATCTGCAAGTGGATATTTGGATAACAGTGAAGATTTCGTTGGAAAAGGTAATATCTTCATATAAAATCTAGACAGAAGCATTCTCAGAAACTTCTTTGGATTGTGTGTCCTCATCTAACAGAGTTCAACATTTCTTTCGCTACAGCAGTTTGGAAACACTCTTTTTGTAGAATCTGCAAGTAGATATTTGGATAACAGTGAAGATTTCGTTGGAAAAGGTAATATCTTCATATAAAATCTAGACAGAAGCATTCTCAGAAACTTCTTTGTAGTGGGTGTCCTCAACTAACAGAGTTCAACATTTCTTTCACTACAGCAGTTTGGAAACACTCTTTTTGTAGAATCTGCAATTGGATATTTGGATAACTGTGAATATTTCATTGGAAATGGTAATATCTTCATATAAAATCTGGACTGAAGCATTCTCAGAAACTTCTTTGTGATGTGTGTCCTCAACTTACAGAGTTCAACATTTCTTTTGATAGAGCAGTTTGGAAACACTCTTTTTGTAGAATCTGTAGTTGGATAACAAGATAGTTCTAACGATTTCATTGGAAACGGGAATATCTTCATCTAAAATCTACAGAGAAGCACTGTCAGAAACTACTTTGTGATATCTGCATTCAAGTCTCAGAGGTGAACTTTCCGTTTCATAGAGCAGGTTGAAACACTCTTTCTGCAGTATCTGGAAGGGGACATTTCGAGTGCTTTGAGGCCTACGGGGAAAAAGAAAGCATCTTCCCATAAAGACGAGAGAGAGGCTTTCTCAGAAACTTCTTTGGGATGTGTGTCCTCAACTAAGACAGTTGAACCTTTCTTTTGATACAGCAGTTTGGAAACACAGTTTTTGTAGAATCTGCAAGTGGATATATAGAAAGCTGTGAAGATTTCGTAGGAAACGGGAATATCTTCATGTAAAATCTTGACAGAAGCATTCTCAGAAACTTCTTAGTGATGTGTGTCCTCAACTAACAGAGTTCAACCTTTCCTTGGATACAGCTATTTGGAAACACTCTTTTTGTAGGATCTGTAAGTGGATATTTTGATAGCTCTGAGGATTTCGTTGGAAACTGGAATATCTTCATTTAAAATCTAGACAGAAGCATTCTCAGAAACTTCTTTGTGATGTGTGTCCTCAACTAACAGATTTGAACCTTTCTTTGGATAGAGCAGTTCGGAAACACTCTTTTTGTAGAATCTGTAAGTGAATATTTGGATGACTGTGATGATTTCGTTGGAAACGCGAATATCTTCATCTAAAATCTAGACAGAAGGGCTGTCAGAAACTACTTTGTGATATCTGCATTCAAGTCAGAGCTGAATATTCCCATTCATAGAGTAGGTTTGAAACAGTCTTTCTGTAGTATCTGGAATTGGATAGTTCGAGCGATTTCAGCCCTACGGTGAAAAAGGAAATATCATACCTTAAAACATAGACAGAAGCATTCTCAGAAACTTATTTGGGATGTGTTTCCTCAACTAACAGAGTTGATCCTTTCTTTTATACAGCAGTTTGGAAACACTCTTTTTGTAGAATCTGCAAGTGGATATTTGGATAACAGTGAAGATTTCGTTGGAAACGGTAATATCTTCATATAAAATCTAGACAGGGGCATTGTCAGAAACTTCTTTGTGATGAGTGTCCTCAACTAACAGAGTTGAACTTTCTATTCACAGAGGACTTCGGAAACACTCTTTTTGTAGAATCTGTAAGCCGATATCTTGATAGTTCTAATGATATCGTTGGAAACGGGAATATATCTTCATCTGAAATCTAGACAGAAGAACTCTCAGAACTCACTATGTGATATCTGCATTCAAGTCACAGAGCTGAACATTCCCTTTCATAGAGCAGGTTTGAAACCCTCTTTCTGTAGTATCTGGAAGTGGACATTTGGAGCGCTTTAGGGCCTCTGGCGAAGAACGGAATATCTTCCCATAAAATCTACACAGAAGCATTCTCAGAAACTTATTTGGGATGTGCGTCCTCAACTAACAGAGTTGAACCTTTGTTTTGATAGAGCAGTTTCGAAACACTCTTTTTGTAGAATCTGCAAATCGATGTTTGGATAACTGTGAAGATTTCGTTGGAAATGGGAGTATCTTCATATAAAATCTCGACAGAAGCATTCTCAGAAACGTCTTTGTGATGAGTGTCCTCAACTAACAGAGTTGAAACATTCTATTAATAGAGAACTTTGGAAACACACTTTTTGTAGAATCTGCAAGTGGATATTTGGATAACTGTGAAGATTTCGTTGGAAACGGGAATATCTTCATATAAAATCTAGACAGAAGCATTCTCAGAAACTTGTTTGTGATGAGTGTCCTCAACCAACACAGTTGAACCTTTCTTTTGATAGAGCAGTTTAGAAACACTATTTTTGTGGAATCTGTAAGTGTATATCTAGATAGCCCTAACAATTTCGTTGGAAAAGGGAATATCTTCATCTAAAATCTAGACAGAATCACTGTCAGAATCTACTTTGCGATATCTGCATTCAAGTCACAGAGCTGAACATTTCCTTTCATAGAGTAGGTTTGAAACAGTCTTTCTGTAGTATCTGGAAGTGGACATTTCGAGCGATTTCAGGCCTATGGAGAAAAAGGAAATATCACCCATAAAATCTAGACAGAAGCATTCTCAGAATCTTATTTGGGATGTGTTTCCTCAACTAACAGAGTTGATCCTTTCTTTTGATATAGCAGTTTGGAAACACTCTTTTTGTAGAAACAGCAAGTGGATATTTGGATAACTGTGAAGATTTCATTGGATACGGGAATATCTTCATATAAAATCTCGACAGAAGCATTCTCAGAAACTTCTTTGTGATGAGAGTCCTCAACTAACAGAGTTGAACCATTCTATTAATAGAGAACTTGGAAACACTCTTTTTGTAGAATCTGCAAGTGGATATTTGGATAACTGTGAAGATTTCGTTGGAAACGGGAATATCTTCATATAAAATCTAGACAGAAGCATTCTCAGAAACTTCTTTGTGATGAGTGTCCTCAACTAAATGAGTTGAACCTTTCTTTTTATAGAGCAGTTTGGAAACACTCTTTTTGTAGAATCTGTATGTGGATATCAAGATAGTTCCAACGATTTCATTGGAATCGGGAATATCTTCATCTAAAATCTAGACAGAAGCACTGTCAGAAACTACTTTCTGATATCTGCATTCAAGTCTCAGAGCTGAACATTCCGTTTCATAGAGCAGGTTTGAAACATTCTTTCTGCAGTATCTGGAAGTGGACATTTCGAGCGCTTTCAGGCCTACAGAGAAAAAGGACGTATCTTCCCATAAAAATGAGACAGAGGCTTTCTCAGAAATTTATTTGGGATGTGAGTCCTCAACTAAGAGGGTTGAACCTTTCTTTTGATACAGCAGTTTGGAAACACGCTTTTTTTAGAATCTGCAAGTGGATATTTGGAAAGATGTGAAGATTTCATCGTAAAAGGGAATATCTTCAGGTAACATCAAGACAGAAGCATTCTCAGAAACTTCTTTGTGATATGTGTTCTCAACTAACAGAGTTCAACATTTCTTTTGATACAGCAATTTGGAAACACTCTTTTTGTAGAATCTGCAACTCGATGTTTGGATAACTGTGAAGATTTCGTTGGAAACGGGAATATCTTCATATGAAATCTAGACACAAGCATTCTCAGAAACTTCTTTGTGATGAGTGTCCTCAAGTAACGGAGTTGAACCATTCTATTAATAGAGCACTTTGGAAACACTCTTTTTGTAGAATCTTGAAGTGGATATTTGCATAACAGAGAAGATTTCATTGGAAACGGGAATATCTTCATATAAAATCTGGACAGAAGCATTCTCAGAAACTTCTTTGTGATGAGTGTCCTCAACTAACACAGTTGAACCTTTCTCTTGATAGAGCAGTTTGGTAACACTCTTTTTGTGGAATCTGTAAGTGGATATCTAGATAGTCCTTACCATTTCGTTGGAAACGGGAATATCTTCATCTAAAATCTAGACAGAAGCACTGTCTGAAACTACTTTGCGATATCTTCATTCAAGTCACAGAGCTGAACATTCTCTTTCATAGAGTAGGTTTGAAACAGTCTTTCTGTAGTATCTGGATGCGGACATTTCAAGCGATTTCAGGCCTATGGTGAAAAAGGAAATATCATCCAATAAAATCTAGAGAGAAGCATTCTCAGAAACTTATTTGGGATGTGTTTCCTCAACTAACAGAGTTGATCCTTTCTTTAGATATAGCAGTTTGGAAGCGCTCTTTTTGTTCAGTCTGCAAGCGGATATTTGGATAACTGAAGATTTCATTGGAAACGGGAATATCTTCATATAAAATCTAGACAGAAGCATTCTCATAAACTTCTTTGTGATGAGTGTCCTCAACTAACAGAGTTGAACCTTTCTTTTTATAGAGAAGTTTGGAAACACTCTTTTAGTAGAATCTGTATGTGGATATCAAGATAGTTCTAAGGATTTGGTTGGAAAC
The DNA here is from genome assembly GCF_029281585.2 of Gorilla gorilla gorilla. Classification (NCBI taxonomy): domain Eukaryota; kingdom Metazoa; phylum Chordata; class Mammalia; order Primates; family Hominidae; genus Gorilla; species Gorilla gorilla. The sequence goes on from NC_073237.2 coordinate 21,529,422, forward strand.
GGGAATATCTTCATCTAAAATCTAGACAGAAGCACTGTCAGAAACTACTTTGTGATATCTGCAATCAAGTCTGAGAGCTGAACATTCCGTTTCATAGAGCAGGTTTGAAACACTCTTTCTGCAGTGTCTGGAAATGGACATTTCGAGCGCTTTCAGGCCTACGGTGAAAAAGGAAGTATCTTCCCATAAAAACGAGACAAAGCCTTTCTCGGAAATTTATGTGGGATGTGTGTCCTCAACTAAGAGAGTTGAACCTTTCTGTTGATACAGCAATTTGGAAACACACTTTTTGTAGAATCTGCAAGTGGATATTTGGAAAGCTGTGAAGATTTCATAGGAAACGGGAATATCTTCATGTAAAATCTAGACAGAAGCATTCTCAGAAACTTCTTTGTGATGTGTGTCCTCAACTAACAGATTTCAAACTTTCTTTTGATACAGCAATTTCGAAACAGTCTTTTTGAAGAATCTGTAAGTGGATATTTGTATAGCTCAGAGGATTCTGCTGGAAACGGGAATATTTTCATTTAAAATCTAGACAGAAGCATTCTCAGAAACTTCTTTGTGATGAGTGTCCTAACTAACAGAATTGAACCTTTCTTTGGATAGAGCAGTTTGGAAACACTCTCTTTGTTGGATCTGTAACTGGATATTTTGATAACTGTGATGATTTCGTTGGAAACGGAAATATCTTCATCTAAAATCTAGACAGAAGCGCTGTCAGAAACTGCTTTGCAATGTCTGCATTCAAGTCACAGAGCTGAACATTCCCATTCATAGAGTAGGTTTGAAACAGTCTTTCTGTAGTACCTGGAAGTGGACATTTCGAACGATTTCAGGCCTAAGGTGAAAAAGCAAATATCATCCCATAATATCTAGAGAGAAGCATTCTCAGAAACTTATTTGGGATGTGTTTCCTCAACTAACAGAGTTGATCCTTTCTTTTGATATAGCAGTTTGGAAACACTCTTTTTGTAGAATCTGCAAGTGGATATTTGGATAAGTGTGAAGATTTCGTTGGAAACGGTAATATCTTCATATAAAATCTAGACAGAAGCATTCTCAGAAACTTCTTTGTGATGTGTGTCCTCAACTAACAGAATTCAATATTTCTTTTGCTACCGCAGTTTGGAAACACTCTTTGTGTAGAATCTTCAAGTGGATATTTGGATAACAGTGAAGATTTCGTTGGAATCGGGAATATGTTCATATAAAATCTAGACAGAAGCATTCTCAGAAACTTCTTTGTGATGAGTGTCATCAACTAACAGAGTTGAACCTTTCTTTTGACAGAGCACTTTGGAAACACTCTTTTTGTAGAATCTGTAAGTGGATATCTAGATAGTTCTAATGATATCGTTGGAAACGGGAATATCTTCATCTCAAATCTAGACAGAAGCACTGTCAGAAACTACTTTGTGACATCTGCATTCACGTCACAGAGCTGAACATTCCCTTTCATAGAGCAGGTTTGAAAGCCTCTTTCTGTAGTATCTGGAAGTGGACATTTCGAGCGTTTTCGGGCCAAGGGTGAAAAACGAAATATCTTCCCACAAAATCTAGATAGAATCATTCTCAGAAACTTATTTCAGATGTGTGTCCTCAACTAACAGAGTTGAACCTTTCTTTTGATAGAGCAGTTTGGAAACACGCTTTTTGTAGAATCTGCAAGTCGATATTTGGATAACTGTGAAGATTTCGTTGGAAACGGGAATATCTTCATATAAAATCTAGACAGAAGCATTCTCAGAAACGTCTTTGTGATGAGTGTCCTCAACTAACAGAGTTGAACCATTCTATAATTAGAGCACTTTGGAAACACTCTTTTTGAAGAATCTGCAAGTGGATATTTGGATAACTGTGAAGATTTCATTGGTAACGGGAATATCTTAATATAAAATCTAGACAGAAGCATTCTCAGAAACTTCTTTGTGATGAGTGTCCTCAACTGACAGAGTTGAATCTTTCTTTTTATAGAGCAGTTTGGAAACACTCTTTTTGTAGAATCTGTATGTGGAAATCAACATAATTCTAACGAGTTTGTTGGAAACGGGAATATCTTCATCTACAATCTACACAGAAGTGCTGTCAGAAACTACTTTGTGATATCTGCATTCAAGTCTCTGAGCTGAACATTCCGTTTCATAGAGCAGGTTAGAAACACTCTTTCTGCAGTATCTGGAAGTGGACATTTCGAGCGCTTTCAGGCCTACGGTGAAAAAGGAAGTATCTTCCCATAAAAACGAGACAGAGTCTTTCTCAGAAATTTATTTGGGATGTGTGTCCTCAGCTAAGAGAGTTGAACGTTTCTTTTGATACAGCAGTTTGGAATCACTCTTTTTGTAGAATCTGCAAGTGGATATTTGGAAAGCTGTGAAGATTTCATAGGAAACGGGAATATCTTCATGTAAAATCTAGACAGAAGCATTCTCAGAAACTTCTTTGTGATGTGTGTCCTCAACTAACAGAGTTCAAAATTTCTTTTGATACAGCAATTTGGAAACACTCTTTTTGTAGAGTCTGTAAGTGGATATTTGTATAGCTCTGAGGATTCCTTTGGAAATGGGAATATCTTCATTTAAAATCTAGACAGAAGCATTCTCAGAAACTTCTTTGTGATGAGTGTCCTCAACTAACAGATTTGAACCTTTCTTTGGATAGAGCTGTTTGAAAACACTCTCTTTGTTGAATCTGTAAGTGGATATTTGGATAACTGTGATGATTTCGTTGGAAACGGGAATATCTTCATCTAAAATCTAGACAGAAGGGCTGTCAGAAACTACTTTGCGATATCTGCATTCAAGTCACAGAGCTGAACATTCCCATTCATAGAGTAGGTTTGAAACAGTCTTTCTGTAGTATCTGGAAGTGGACATTTCGAGCGATTTCAGGCCTAAGGTGAAAAAGGAAATATCATCCCATAAAATCTAGACAGAAGCATTCTCAGAAACTTATTTGGGATGTGTTTCCTCAACTAACAGAGTTGATCCTTTCTTTTGATATAGCAGTTTGGAAACACTCTTTTTGTAGAATCTGCCAGTGGATATTTGGATAACTGTGAAGATTTCGTTGGAAAGGGAAATATCTTCATATAAAACCTAGACAGAAGCATTCTCAGAAACTTCTTTGTGATGCGTGACCTCAACTAACAGAGTTTAACCATTCTATTAATAGAGCACTGTGGAAACACTCTTTTTGTAGAATCTTCAAGTGGATATTTGGATAACTGTGAAGATTTCATTGGAAACCGGACTATCTTCATATAAAATCTAGACAGAAGCATTCTCAGAAACTTCTTTGTGATGAGTGTCCTCAACTAACACAGTTGAACCTTTCTTTTGATAGAGCAGTTTGCAAACACTCTTTTTGTGGAATCTGTGTTTGGATATCATGATAGTTCTAAGGATTTTGTTGGAACCGGGAATATCTTCAACTAAAATCTAGACAGAAGCACTGTCAGAAACTACTTTGTGATATCTGCATTCAAGTCTCAGAGCTGAACATTCCGCTTCTTAGTGCAGGTTTGAAATACTCTTTGTGCAGCATCTGGAAGAGGACATTTTGAGCGCTTTCAGGCCTACGGTGAAAAAGGAAGTATCTTCCCATAAAGACGAGACAGAGGCTTTCTCAGAAACTTCTTTGGGATGTGTGACCTCAACTAACAGAGTTCAACATTTCTTTTGCTACAGCAGTATAGAATCACTCTTTTTGTAGAATCTTCAAGTGGATATTTGGATAACTGGGAAGATTTCGTTGGAAACAGGAATATCTACATATAAAATCTAGACGGAAGCATTCTCAGAAACTTCTTTGTGATGAGGGTACTCAACTAACAGAGTTGAACCTTTCTTTTGACAGAGCACTTTGGAAACACTCTTTTTGTAGAATCTGTAAGTGGATATCTAGATAGTTCTAACGAAATCGTTGGAAACGGGAATATCTTCATCTCAAATCTAGACAGAAGAACTGTCAGAAACTACTTTGTGATATCTGCATTCAAGTCACAGAGCTGAACATTCCCTTTCATTGAGCAAGTTTGAAACCCTCTTTCTGTAGTAGCTGGAAGTGGACATTTCGAGCGTTTTCGGGCCTTTGGTGAAAAACGAAATATCTTCCCATAAAATCTAGACAGAAGCATTCTCAGAAACTTATTTTGGATGTGTGTCCTCAACTAACAGAGTTGAACCTTTCTTTTCATAGAGCAGTTTGGAAACACTCTTTTTGTAGAATCTGCAAGTCGATGTTTGGATAACTGTGAAGATTTCGTTGGAAACGTGAATATCTTCATATAAAATCTAGACAGAAGCATTCTCAGAAACGTCTTTGTGATGAGTTTCCTTAACTAACAGAGTTCAACCATTCTATTAATAGAGCACTTTGGAAACACTCTTTTTGTAAAATCTTCAAGTGGATATTTGGATAACTGTGAAGATTACTTGGAAACGGGAATATCTTCATATAAAATCTAGACAGAAGCATTCTCAGAAACTTCTTTGTGATGAGTGTCCTCAACTAACACAGTTGAACCTTTCTTTTGATAGAGCAGTTTGGAAACACTCTTTTTGTAGAATCTGTAAGTGGATATCTAGATAGTCCTAACGATTTCATTGGAAACGGGAATATCTTCATCTAAAATCTAGACAGAAGCACTGTGAGAAACTGCTTTGCGATATCTGCATTGAAGTCACAGACCTGAGCATTCCCTTTCATAGAGTAGGTTTGAAACAGTCTTTGTGTAGTATCTGGAAGTTGACATTTCAAGTGATTTCAGGGCTACGGTGAAAAAGGAAATATCTTCCAATAAAATCTAGAGAGAAGCATTCTCAGAAACTTCTTTGGGATGTGTTTCCTCAACTAAGAGAGTTGATCCTTTCTTTTGATATAGCAGTTTTGAAGCACTCTTTTTGAAGAATCTGCAAGTGGATATTTGGATAACTGTGAAGATTTCATTGGAAACGGGAATAACTTCATATAAAATCTAGACAGAAGCATTCTCAGAAACTTCTTTGTGATGAGTGTCCTCAACTAACAGAGTTGAACCTTTCTTTTTATAGAGCAGTTTGGAAACACTCTTTTTGTAGAATCTTCAAGTGGATATTTGGATAACTGTGAAGATTTCGTTGGAAACGGGAATATCTTCATATAAAATCTAGACACAAGCATTCTCAGAAACGTCTTTGTGATGAGTGTCCTCAAGTAACAGAGTTGAAACTTTCTTTTGATAGAGCAGTTTGGAAACACTCCTTTTGTAGAATCAGCAAGTCGATATTTGGAGAACTGTGAAGATTTCGTTGGAAACGGAATATCTTCATATAAAATGTCGACAGAAGCATTCTCAGAAACGTCTTTGTGATGAGTGTTCTCAAGTAACAGAGTTGAATCTTTCTTTTTATAGAGCAGTTTGGAAACACTCTTTTTGTAGAATCTGTATGTGGAAATCAACATAATTCTAACGAGTTTGTTGGAAACGGGAATATCTTCATCTACAATCTACACAGAAGTGCTGTCAGAAACTACTTTGTGATATCTGCATTCAAGTCTCTGAGCTGAACATTCCGTTTCATAGAGCAGGTTAGAAACACTCTTTCTGCAGTATCTGGAAGTGGACATTTCGAGCGCTTTCAGGCCTACGGTGAAAAAGGAAGTATCTTCCCATAAAAACGAGACAGAGTCTTTCTCAGAAATTTATTTGGGATGTGTGTCCTCAGCTAAGAGAGTTGAACGTTTCTTTTGATACAGCAGTTTGGAATCACTCTTTTTGTAGAATCTGCAAGTGGATATTTGGAAAGCTGTGAAGATTTCATAGGAAACGGGAATATCTTCATGTAAAATCTAGACAGAAGCATTCTCAGAAACTTCTTTGTGATGTGTGTCCTCAACTAACAGAGTTCAAAATTTCTTTTGATACAGCAATTTGGAAACACTCTTTTTGTAGAGTCTGTAAGTGGATATTTGTATAGCTCTGAGGATTCCTTTGGAAATGGGAATATCTTCATTTAAAATCTAGACAGAAGCATTCTCAGAAACTTCTTTGTGATGAGTGTCCTCAACTAACAGATTTGAACCTTTCTTTGGATAGAGCTGTTTGAAAACACTCTCTTTGTTGAATCTGTAAGTGGATATTTGGATAACTGTGATGATTTCGTTGGAAACGGGAATATCTTCATCTAAAATCTAGACAGAAGGGCTGTCAGAAACTACTTTGCGATATCTGCATTCAAGTCACAGAGCTGAACATTCCCATTCATAGAGTAGGTTTGAAACAGTCTTTCTGTAGTATCTGGAAGTGGACATTTCGAGCGATTTCAGGCCTAAGGTGAAAAAGGAAATATCATTCCATAAAATCTAGACAGAAGCATTCTCAGAAACTTATTTGGGATGTGTTTCCTCAACTAACAGAGTTGATCCTTTCTTTTGATATAGCAGTTTGGAAACACTCTTTTTGTAGAATCTGCCAGTGGATATTTGGATAACTGTGAAGATTTGGTTGGAAAGGGAAATATCTTCATATAAAACCTAGACAGAAGCATTCTCAGAAACTTCTTTGTGATGCGTGACCTCAACTAACAGAGTTTAACCATTCTATTAATAGAGCACTGTGGAAACACTCTTTTTGTAGAATCTTCAAGTGGATATTTGGATAACTGTGAAGATTTCATTGGAAACCGGACTATCTTCATATAAAATCTAGACAGAAGCATTCTCAGAAACTTCTTTGTGATGAGTGTCCTCAACTAACACAGTTGAACCTTTCTTTTGATAGATCAGTTTGCAAACACTCTTTTTGTGGAATCTGTGTTTGGATATCATGATAGTTCTAAGGATTTTGTTGGAACCGGGAATATCTTCAACTAAAATCTAGACAGAAGCACTGTCAGAAACTACTTTGTGATATCTGCATTCAAGTCTCAGAGCTGAACATTCCGCTTCTTAGTGCAGGTTTGAAATACTCTTTGTGCAGCATCTGGAAGAGGACATTTTGAGCGCTTTCAGGCCTACGGTGAAAAAGGAAGTATCTTCCCATAAAGACGAGACAGAGGCTTTCTCAGAAACTTCTTTGGGATGTGTGACCTCAACTAACAGAGTTCAATATTTCTTTTGCTACAGCAGTATAGAATCACTCTTTTTGTAGAATCTTCAAGTGGATATTTGGATAACTGGGAAGATTTCGTTGGAAACAGGAATATCTACATATAAAATCTAGACGGAAGCATTCTCAGAAACTTCTTTGTGATGAGGGTACTCAACTAACAGAGTTGAACCTTTCTTTTGACAGAGCACTTTGGAAACAGTCTTTTTGTAGAATCTGTAAGTGGATATCTAGATAGTTCTAACGATATCGTTGGAAACGGGAATATCTTCATCTCAAATCTAGACAGAAGAACTGTCAGAAACTACTTTGTGATATCTGCATTCAAGTCACAGAGGTGAACATTCCCTTTCATTGAGCAAGTTTGAAACCCTCTTTCTGTAGTATCTGGAAGTGGACATTTCGAGCGTTTTCGGGCCTTTGGTGAAAAACGAAATATCTTCCCATAAAATCTAGACAGAAGCATTCTCAGAAACTTATTTTGGATGTGTGTCCTCAACTAACAGAGTTGAACCTTTCTTTTCATAGAGCAGTTTGGAAACACTCTTTTTGTAGAATCTGCAAGTCGATGTTTGGATAACTGTGAAGATTTCGTTGGAAACGTGAATATCTTCATATAAAATCTAGACAGAAGCATTCTCAGAAACGTCTTTGTGATGAGTTTCCTTAACTAACAGAGTTGAACCATTCTATTAATAGAGCACTTTGGAAACACTCTTTTTGTAAAATCTTCAAGTGGATATTTGGATAACTGTGAAGATTACTTGGAAACGGGAATATCTTCATATAAAATCTAGACAGAAGCATTCTCAGAAACTTCTTTGTGATGAGTGTCCTCAACTAACACAGTTGAACCTTTCTTTTGATAGAGCAGTTTGGAAACACTCTTTTTGTAGAATCTGTAAGTGGATATCTAGATATTCCTAACGATTTCATTGGAAACGGGAATATCTTCATCTAAAATCTAGACAGAAGCACTGTGAGAAACTGCTTTGCGATATCTGCATTGAAGTCACAGACCTGAGCATTCCCTTTCATAGAGTAGGTTTGAAACAGTCTTTGTGTAGTATCTGGAAGTTGACATTTCAAGTGATTTCAGGGCTACGGTGAAAAAGGAAATATCTTCCAATAAAATCTAGAGAGAAGCATTCTCAGAAACTTCTTTGGGATGTGTTTCCTCAACTAAGAGAGTTGATCCTTTCTTTTGATATAGCAGTTTTGAAGCACTCTTTTTGAAGAATCTGCAAGTGGATATTTGGATAACTGTGAAGATTTCATTGGAAACGGGAATAACTTCATATAAAATCTAGACAGAAGCATTCTCAGAAACTTCTTTGTGATGAGTGTCCTCAACTAACAGAGTTGAACCTTTCTTTTTATAGAGCAGTTTGGAAACACTCTTTTTGTAGAATCTTCAAGTGGATATTTGGATAACTGTGAAGATTTCGTTGGAAACGGGAATATCTTCATATAAAATCTAGACACAAGCATTCTCAGAAACGTCTTTGTGATGAGTGTCCTCAAGTAACAGAGTTGAAACTTTCTTTTGATAGAGCAGTTTGGAAACACTCCTTTTGTAGAATCAGCAAGTCGATATTTGGAGAACTGTGAAGATTTCGTTGGAAACGGAATATCTTCATATAAAATGTCGACAGAAGCATTCTCAGAAACTTCTTTGTGATGAGTGTCCTCAACTCACAGTGTTGAAACATTCTGTTAGTAGAGCACTTTGGAAACACTCTTTTTGTAGAATCTTCAAGTGGATATTTGGATAACTGTGAAGATTTCATTGGAAACGGGAATATCTTCACATAAAATCTAGACAGAAGCATTCTCTGAAACTTCTTTGTGATGTGTGTCCTCAACTAACAGATTTGAACATTTCTGTCGCTACAGCAGTTTGGAAACACTCTTTTGGTGGAATCTTCAAGTGGATATTTGGATAACTGGGAAGATTTCATTGGAAAAGGTAATATCTTCATATAAAATCAAGACAGAATCATTCTCAGAACCTTCTTTGTGATGTGTGTCCTCAACATGCAGAGTTCAACATTTCTTTTGCTACAGCAGTTTGCAAACACTCTTTTTGTAGAATCTTCAAGTGGATATTTGGATAACTGCGAAGATTTCGTTGGAAACGGGAATATCTTCATATAAAATCTCGACAGAAGCATTCTCAGAAACGTCTTTGTGATGAGAGTCCTCAAATAACAGAGTTGAACCATTCTATTAATAGAGAACTTTGGACACACTCTTTTTGTAGAATCTGCAAGTGGATATTTGGATAACTGTGAAGATTTCTTTGGAAAAGGTAATATCTTCATATAAAATCTAGACAGAAGCATTCTCAGAAACTTCATTGTGATGAGTGTCCTCAACTAACACAGTTGAACCTTTCTTTTGATAGAGCAGTTTGGAAACACTGTTTTTGTGGAATCTGTAAATGGATATCTAGATTGTCCTAACGATTTCCTTGGAAACGGGAATATCTTCATCTAAAATCTAGACAGAAGCACTGTCAGAAACTACTTTGCGATATCGGCATTCAAGTCACAGAGCTGAACATTCCCTTTCATAGAGTAGGTTTGAAACAGTCTTTCTGTAATATCTGGAAGTGGACATTTCAAGCGATTTGAGACCTATGGTGAAAAAGGAAATATCATCCCATAAAATCTAGACAGAAGCATTCTCAGAAACTTATTTGGGATGTGTTTCCTCAACTAACAGAGATGATCCTTTCTTTTGATATAGCAGTTTGGAAACACTCTTTTTGTAGAATCTGCAAGTTGATATTCGGATAACTGTGAAGATTTCAATGGAAACGGTAATATCTTCATATAAAGTCTAGACAGAAGCATTCTCAGAAACTTCTTTGTGATGTGTGTCCTCAACTAACAGAGTTCAACCTTTCTTTTGTTACAGCAATTTGGAATCACTCTTTTTGTTGAATTTCTAAGTTTATATTGGGATAGCACTGACGATTTCGTTGGAAACGGAATATATTCATTAAATATCTAGACAGAAGCATGCTCAGAAACTTCTTTGTGATGTGTGTCCTCAACTAACAGAGTTGAACCTTTCTTTGGATAGAGCAGTTTGGAAACACTCTTTGTGTATAATCTGTAAGTGGATATCTAGATAGTTCTAACGATATCGTTGGAATAGGGAATTTCTTCATCTGAAATCTAGACAGAAGCACTGTCAGAAACTACTTTGTGACATATGCATTCAAGTCACAGAGCTGAACATTCCCGTTCATAGAGCAGGTTTGAAACCCTCTTTCTGTAGTATCTGGAAGTGAACATTTCGAGCGCTTTCGGGCCTATGGTGAAAATCGAAACATCTTCCCACAAAATCTAGACAGAAGCATTCTCAGAAAGTTATTTCAGATGTATGTCCTCAACTAACAGAGTTGAACCTTTCTTTTGATAGAGCAGTTTGGAAACACGCTTTTTGTAGAATCTGCAAGTGGATATTCGGATAACCATGAAGATTTTGTTTGAAACGGGAGTATCTTCATATAAAATCTCGACAGATGCATTCTCAGAAACTTCTTTGTGATGAGTGTCCTCAACTAACAGAGTTGAACCATTCTATTAATGGAGCACTTTGGAAACACTCTTTTTGTAGAATCTTCAAGTGGATATTCGGATAACCATGAAGATTTCGATTGAAACGGGAATATCTTCATATAAAATCTAGACAGAAGCATTCTCAGAAACTTCTTTGTGATGAGTGTCCTCAACTAACAGAGTTGAACCTTTCTTTTTACAAAGCAGTTTGGAAACACTCTTTTTGTAGAATCTGTATGTGGATATCAACATAGTTCTAACGATTTCGTTGGAAACGGGAATATCTTCATCTAAAATCTAGACCGAAGCGCTGTCAGCAACTACTTTGTGATATCTGCATTCAAGTCCCAGAGCTGAACATTCCGTTTGATAGAGCAGGTTTGAAACACTCTTTCTGCAGTATCTGGAAGTGGACATTTCGAGCGCTTTCAGGCCTACGGTGAAAAAGGAAGTATCTTCCCATAAAAACGAGACAGAGGCTTTCTCAGAAACTTATTTGGGATGTGTGCCGTCAACTAAGAGAGTTGAACCTTTCTTTTGATACAGGAGTTCGGCAACACTCTTTTTGTAGAATCTGCAAGTGGATGTTTGGAAAGCTGTGAAGATTTCATAGTAAACGGGAATATCTTCATGTAAAATCTAGACAGAAGCATTCTTAGAAGCTTCTTTGTGATGTGTGTCATCAACTAACAGAGTTCAACATTTCTTTTGGAACGGAAGTTTGGAAACACTCTTTTTGTAGAATCTTCAAGTGGATATTTGGATAACTGTGAAGATTTCGTTGGAAACGGGAATATCTTCATACAAATTCTAGACAGAAGCATTCTCAGAAACTTCTTTGTGATCAGTGTCCTTAACTAACAGAGTTGAACCTTTCTTTTGACAGAGCAGTTTGGAAACACTCTTTTTGTAGAATCTGTAAGTGGATATCAAGATAGTTCTAACGATTTCGTTGGAAACGGGAATATCTTCATCTGAAATCTAGACAGAAGCACTGTCAGAAACTACTTTGTGATATCTGCATTCAAGTGACAGAGCTGAACATTCCCCTTCATAGAGCAAGTTTGAAACTCTCTTTCTGTAGTATCTGGATGTGGACATTTCGAGCGTTTTCGGGCCTATGGTGAAAAACGAAATATCTTCCCATAAAATCTAGACAGAACCATTCTCAGAAACTTATTTGGGATGTGTGTCCTCAACTAACGGAGTTGAGCCTTTATTTTGATAGAGCAGTTTGGAAACACTCTTTTTGTAGAATCTGCAAGTGGATATTTGGATAACTGTGAAGATTTCGTTGGAAACGGTTATATCTTCATATAAAATCTCGACAGAAGCATTCTCAGAAAAGTCTTTGTGATGAGTGTCCTCAACTAACAGAGTTGAACCATTCTATTAATAGAGCGCTTTGGAAACACTCTTTTTGTAGAATCTGCTAGTGGATATTTGGATAACTGTGAAGCTTTCGTTGGAAACGGTAATATCTTCATGTAAAATCTAGACAGAAGCATTGTCAGAAACATCTTTGCGATGACTGTCCTCATCTAACAGAGTTGAACTTTCTATTCACAGAGGAATTTGGAAACACTCTTTTTGAAGAATCTGTAAGCCGATATCTAGATAGTTCTAACGATATCGTTGGAAACGGGAATATATCTTCATGTGAAATCTAGACAGAAGCACCCTCAGAACCTACTTAGTGATATCTGCATTCAAGTCACAGAGGTGAACGTTCCATTTCATAGAGCAGGTTTGAAACACTCTTTCTGTAGTATCTGGAAGTGGACATTTCGAGCAATTTCAGGCCTATGGAGGAAAAGGAAATATCATCCCATAAAATCTAGACAGAAGCATTCTCGGAAACTTATTTGGGATGTGTTTCCTCAACTAACAGAGTTGATCCTTTCTTTTGATATAGCAGTTTGGAAACACTCTTTTTATAGAAACTGCAAATGGATATTTGGATAACTGTGAAGATTTCGTTGGAAACGGGTATATCTTCATATAAAATCTAGACAGAATCATTATCAGAAACTTCTTTGTGATGTGTGTCCTCATTTAACAGAGTTCAACTTTTCTTTAGATACAGCAATTTGGAAACACTCTTTTTGTAGAATATGTAAGTGGATAATGTGATAGCTCTGAGGATTTCATTGGAAACGGGAATATATTCATCTAAAATCTAGACAGAAGCGCTGTCAGAAACTACTTTGCGATATCTGCATTCAAGTCCCAGAGCTGAACATTCCCATTCATAGAGTTGGATTCAAACAGTCTTTCTGTAGTATCTGGAAGTGGACATTTGAGTGATTTCCGGCCAATGGTGAAAAAGGAAATATCATCCCATAAAATCCAGACAGAAGCATTCTCAGAAACTTATTTGGGATGTGTTTCCTCAACTAACAGAGATCACCCTTTCTTTTGATATATCGGTTTGGAAACACTCTTTTTGTAGAATCTTCAAGTGGATATTTGGATAACTGTGAAGATTTCGTTGGAAACGGGAATATCTTCATATAAAATCTCGACAGAAGCATTCTCAGAAACGTCTTTGTGATGAGTGTCCTCAACTAACAGAGTTGAAACATTCTATTAATAGAGCACTTTGGTAACACTCTTTTTGTAGAATCTGCAAGTGGATATTTGGATAACTGTGAAGATTTCATTGGAAAAGGTAATATCTTCATATAAAATCTAGACAGAAGCATTCTCTGAAACTTCTTTGTGATGTGTGTCCTCAACTAACAGAGTTCAACATTTCTTTCGCTCAGCAGTTTGGAAACACTCTTTTGGTAGAATCTTCAAGTGGATATTTCGATAACTGTGAAGATTTCGCTGGAAACGGGAATATCTTCATATAAAATATAGACAGAAGCATTCTCAGAAACTTCTTTGTGATGAGTGTCCTCAACTATCAGAGTTGAACGTTTCTTTTGACAGAGCACTTTGGAAGCACTCTTTTTGTACAATCTGTAAGCCGATATATAGATAGTTCTAACTATATCGTTGGAAACGGGAATATCTTCATCTGAAATCTAGACAGAAGCACTCTCAGAACCTACTTTGTGATATCTGCATTCAGGTCACTAAGCTAAACATTCCCATTCATAGAGCAGGTTTGAAACACTCTTTCTGTAATATCTGGAAGTGGACATTTGGAGCGCTTTCGGGGCTATGGTGAAAAACGAAATATCTTCCAGTAAAATCTAGACAGAAACATTCTCAGAAAGTTATTTCAGATGTGTGTCCTCAACTAACAGAGTTGAACCTTTATTTTGATAGAGCAGTTTGGAAACACTCTTTCTGTAGAATCTGCAAATCGATGTTTGGATAACTGTGAAGATTTCGTTGGAAACGGGAATATCTTCTCATAAAATCTCGACAGAAGCATTCTCAGAAACGACTTTGTGATGAGAGTCCTCAACTAACAGAGTTGAAACACTCTATTAATAGAGAACTTTGGAAAAACTCTTTTTCTAGAATCTGCAAGTGTATATTTGGATAACTGTGAAGATTTCGTTGGAAAGGGAAATATCTTCATATAAAATCTAGACAGAAGGATTCTCAGAAACTTCCTTGTGATGAGTGTCCTCAACTAACAGAGTTGAACCTTTCTTTTGATAGAGCAGTTTGGAAACACTCTTTTTGTGGAATCTGTAAGTGGATATCTAGATAGTCCTAACGATCTCATTGGAAACGGGAATATCTTCATCTAAAATGTAGACAGAAGCACTGTCAGAAACTACTTTGCGATATCTGCATTGAAGTCACAGAGCTGAACATTCCCTTTCATAGAGTAGGTTTGAAACAGTCTTTCTGTAGTATCTGGAAGTGGACATTTCATGTGATTTCGGGCCTAAGGTGAAAAAGGAAATATCATCCCATAAAATCTAGACAGAAGCATTCTCAGAAAATTATTTCGGATGTGTTTCCTGAACTAACAGAGATGATCCTTTCTTTTGATATAGCAGTTTGGAAACACTCTTTTTGTAGAATCTGCAAGTGGATATTTGGATAACTGTGAAGATTTCATTGGAAACGGTAATATCTTCATATAAAATCTAGACAGAAGCATTCTCGGAAACTTCTTTGCGATGTGTGTCCTCAACTAACAGAGTTCAACCTTTCTTTTGATACGGCAATTTGGAATCACTCCTTTTGTTGAATCTGTAAGTTTATATTGGGATAGCTCTGAGGAATTCGTTGGAAATGGGAATATATTCATTTAAAATCTAGACAGAAGCATTCTCAGAAACTTCTTTGTGATGTGTGTCCTCAACTAACGGAGTTGAACCTTTCTTTGGATAGAGCAGTTTGGAAACACTGTTTTTGTAGAATCTGTAAGTGGATATCTAGATAGTTCTAACGATTTCATTGGAAACGGGAATATCTTCTTCTGAAATCTAGACAGAAGCACTGTCAGAAACTACTTTGTGACATCTGCATTCAAGTCACAGAGCTGAACATTCCCTTTCATAGAGCAGGTTTGAAACCCTCTTTCTGTAGTATCTGGAAGTGGATATTTCGAACGATTACGGGCCTATGGTGAAAAACGAAATATCTTCCCATAAAATCTAGATAGAAGCATTCTCAGAAACTTCTTTGTGATGTGTGTCCTCAACTAACAGAGTTGAAACTTTCTTTTGATACAGCAATTTGGAAACACACTTTTTGTAGAATCTGTAAGTGGATATTTGTATAGCTCTGAGGATTCCGTTGGAAACGGGAATATCTTCATTTAAAATCTAGACAGAAGCATTGTCAGAAACTTCTTTGTGATGAGTGTCCTCAACTATCAGATTTGAACCTTTCTTTTGACAGAGCACTTTGGAAACACTCTTTTTGTAGAATCTGTAAGTGGATATCTAGATAGTTCTAATGATATCGTTGGAAACGGGAATATCTTCATCTCAAATCTAGACAGAAGCACTGTCAGAAACTACTTTGTGATATCTGCATTCAAGTCGCAGAGCTGAACATTCCCGCTCATAGAGCAAGTTTGAAACCCTCTTTCTGTAGTATCTGGAAGTGGACATTTCGAGTGCTTTCGGGCCTATGGTGAAGAACGAAATATCTTCCCATAAAATCTAGACAGAAACTTTCTCAGAATCTTATTTCGGATGTGTGTCCTCAACTAACAGAGTTGAAACTTTCTTTTGATAGAGCAGTTTGGAAACACTCTTTTTGTTGAATCTGCAAGTCGATGTTTGGATAACGGTGAAGATTTCGTTGGAAACGGGAATATCTTCATATAAAATCTAGACAGAAGCATTCTCAGAAACGTCTTTGTGATGACTTTCCTCAACTAACAGAGTTGAACCATTCTATTAATATAGCACTTTGGAAACACTCTTTTTGTAGAATCTTCAAGTGGATATTTGGATAACTGTGAAGATTTCGTTGGAAACGGGAATATCTTCATATAAAATCTAGACAGAAGCATTCTCAGAAACTTCTTTGTGATGAATGCCCTCAACTAACAGAGTTGAACCTTTCTTTTTATAGAGCAGTTTGGAAACACTCTTTCTGTAGAATCTGTATGTGGATATCAAGATAGTTCTAATGATTTCATTGGAAACGGGAATATCTTCATCTAAAATCTAGACAGAAGCTCTGTCAGAAACCACTTTGCAATATCTGCATTCAAGTCACAGAGGTGAATCTTCCCTTTCATAGGGCAGGTTTGAAACACTCTTTCTGTAGTATCTGGAAGTGGACATTTCGAGCGCTTTCAGGACTATGGTGAAAAAGGTAGTATCTTCCCAAAACAACGAGACAGAAGTATTCTCAGAAACTTATTTGGGATGTGTGTCCTCAACTAAGAGAGTTGAACTTTTCTTTTGATCCAGCAGTTTGGAAACACTGGTTTTTAGAATCTGCAAGTGGATATTTGAATAACTGAAGATTTCGTTGGAAACGGGAATATCCTCACATAAAATCTAGTCAGAAGCATTCTCAGAAACTTCTTTGTGATGTGTGTCCTCAACTAACAGAGTTGAACCTTTCTTTTGATAGAGCAGTTTGGAAACACTGTTTTTGTAGAATCTGTAAGGGGATATTTGGATAACTCTGATGATTTCGTTGGAAACGGGAATATCTTCATCTAAAATCTGGACAGAAGCACTGTCAGAAACTACCTTGGGATATCTGCATTCAAGTCACAGAGCTGAACATTCCCTTCCATAAGGCAGGTTTGAAACACTCTTTCTGTAGTATCTGGAAGTGGACATTTCGTGCGCTCTCAGGCCTACTGTGAAGAGGGAAATATCATCCCTTAAAATCTAGACAGAAGCATCCTCAGAAAGTTATTTGGGATTCGTTTCCTCAACTAACAGAGATGATCCTTTCTTTTGATATAGCAGTTTGGAAACACTTTTTTGTAGAATCTTCAAGAGGATATTTGGATAACTGTGAAGATTTCAGTGGAAACGGTAATATCTTAATATAAAATCTAGACAGAAGCATTCTCAGAAACTTCTTTGTGATGTGTGTAATCAACTAACAGAGTTCAACATTTCTTTTGATACAGCAGTTTGGAAACACCCTTTTTGTAGAATCTGCAAGTGGATATTTGAATAACTGTTAAGATTTCATTGGAAACGGGAATATCTTCATATAAAATCTAGACAGAAGCACTGTCAGAAACTACTTTGTGATATCTGCATTCAAGTCACAGAACTGAACATTGCCTTTCATAAAGCAGGTTTGAAACACTCTTTCTGCAGTATCTGGAAGTGGACATTTCGAGCGCTTTCAGGCCTAAGGTGAAAAAGGAAATATCTTCCCATTAAAATGAGTCAGAGGCTTTCTCAGAAACTTATTTGGGATGTGTGTCCTCAACTAACAGAGTTGCACCTTTCTTTTGATACACCAGTTTGGAAACACTCTTTTTGTAGAATCTGGAAGTGGATATTTGGATACCTTCGAAGATTTCTTTGGAAACGGGAATATCTTCATATAAAATCTAGACAGAGGCATTCTCAGAAACTCCTTTCTGATGAGTGTCCTCAACTAACAGAGTTGAACCTTTCTTTTGATAGAGCAGTATGGAAACACTCTGTTTGTACAATCTGGATGTGGATATTTGGATAGGTATAACGGTTTCGTTGGAAACGGGAATATCTTCATCTAAAATCTAGACAGAAGCTCTGTCAGAAACTACTTTGCGATATATGCATTCAAGTCACAGAGGTGAACCTTCCCTTTCATAGGGCAGGTTTGAAACACTCTTTCTGTAGTATCTGGAAGTGGACATTTTGAGCGCTTTCAGGCCTGTGATGAAAAATTTAGTATCTTCCCAGAAAAACGAGACAGAAGTATTCTAAGAAACTTATTTGGGATGTGGGTCCTCAACTAAGAGTGTTGAACTTTTCTTTTGAAACAAAAGTTTGGAAACACTCTTTTTTAGAATCTGGAAGTGGATATTTGAATAAATGTGAAGATTTCATTGGAAACGGGAATATCCTCATATAAAATCTAGACAGAATCATTCTCAGAAACTTCTTTGTGATGTGTGTCCTCAACTAACAGAGTTCAAACTTTCTTTTGATACAGCAATTTGGAAACACTCTTTTTGTAGAATCTGTTAGTGGATATTGGGATAGCTCTAACGATTTCGTTGGAAACGGGAATATGTTCATTTAAAATCTAGACAGAAGCTTTCTCAGAACCTTCTTTGTGAAGTGTGTCCTGAGCTAAGTGTGTTCAACCTTTCTTTTGATACAGCAGTCTGGAAACACACTTTTTGTGGAATCTGCAGGGGGATATTTGGATAACTGGGAAGATTTCATTGGAAACGGGAATATCTTCATGTAAACTCTAGACAGAAGCATTCTCAGAAACTTCTTTCCAATGTGTGTCCTTAACTGACAGAGTTCAACCGTTCTTTTGATGGAGCAATTTGGAAGCACTGTTTGTGTGGAATCTGTAGGAGGATATTTGGATAGCTCTAAAGATTTCGTTGCAAACGGGATTATCTTCATTTAAAATCTAGACAGAAGCATTCTCAGAAACTTCCTTGTGATGTGTGTCCTCAACTAACAGAGTACAACCGTAATTTTGATAGAGCAGTTTGGAAACACACTTTTTGTAGAATCTGTAGGTCGATATTTGGATACCTCTAACGATTTCTTTGGAAACGGGAATATATTCATATAAAATCTAGACAGAAGCATTCTCAGAAACTTCTTTGTGTTGTGTGTCCTCAACTAACAGAGTTCAAGATTTCTTTTGATACAGTTATTTGAAAACACTCTTTTTGTAGAATCTGTAAGTGGATATTCGGAAAGCTCTAACGATTTCGTTGGAAACGGGAATATCTTCATTTAAAATCTAGACAGAAGCATTCTCAGAAACTTCTTTGTGAAATGTGTCCTTAACTAACAGACTTCAACCTTTCTTTAGATACAGCAGTTTGGAAACACACTTTATGTAGAATCTGCAAGTGGATATTTGGATAACGGTGAAGATTTCGTTGGAAAAGGGAATATCTTCATATAAACTCTAGACAGAAGCATTCTCAGAAACTTCTTTCTCATGTGTGTCCTCAACTGACAGAGTTCAAACATTCTTTTGACAGAGCAGTTTGGAAACACACTTTTTGTAGATTGTGTAAGAGGACATTTGGATAGCTCTAAAGATTTATTTGCAAACGGGAATATGTTCATGTAAAATCTAGACAGAAGCATTCTCAGAAACTTCTTTGTGATGTGTGTCCTCAACTAAAAGAGTACAACCATTCTTTTGATAGAGCAGTTTGGAAACACACTTTTGGTAGAACCTGTAAGTGGATGTATGGAGAGCTGTAACTATTTTGTTGGAAACTGGAATATCTTCATCTAAAATCCAGACAGAAGCTCTGTCAGAAACTACTTTGTGATATCTGCATTCAAGTCACAGAGGTGAACCTTCCCTTTCATAGGGCAGGTTTGAAACACTCTTTCTGTAGTATCTGGAAGTGGACATTTCGAGCGCTTTCAGGCCTATGGTGAAAAAGGAAGTATCTTCCCAAAACAACGAGACAGAAGTATTCTCAGAAACTTATTTGTGATGTGAGTCCTCAACTAAGAGGGTTGAACTTTTCTTTTGATACAGCAGTTTGGAAACACTCGTTTTTAGAATCTGCAAGTGGATATTTGAATAACTGAATATTTCGTTGGAAACGGGAATATCCTCACATAAAATCTAGTCAGAAGCATTCTCAGAAACTTCTTTGTGATGTGTGTCCTCAACTAAAAGAGTTGAACCTTTCTTTGGATAGAGCAGTTTGGAAACACTCTTTTTGTAGAATCTGTAAGTGGATATTTGGATAACTGTGATGATTTCGTTGGAAACGGGAATATCTTCATCTAAAATCTAGACAGAAGCACTGTCAGAAACTACCTTGCAATATCTGCATTCAAGTCACAGAGGTGAACATTCCCTTCCATGAGGCAGGTTTGAAACACTCTTTCTGTAGTACCTGGAAGTGGACATTTCGTGCACTCTCAGGCCTATTGTGAAGAGGGAAATATCATCCCTTAAAATCTAGACAGAACCATCCTCAGAAACTTATTTGGGATTCGTTTCCTCAACTAACAGAGTTGATCCTTGCTTTTGATGTAGCAGTTTGGAAACACTCTTTTTGTAGAATCTGCAAGTGGATATTTGGATAACTGAAGATTTTGTTGGAAACGGGAATATCTTCATATAAAATCTAGACAGAAGCATTCTCAGAAACTTCTTTCAGATGAGTGTCCTCAACTAACAGAGTTGAATCTTTCTTTGGATAGAGCAGTTTGGAAACACTCTTTTTGTGGAATCTGTAAGTGGATATTTGGATAACTGTGATGATTTCGTTGGAAACGGGAATATCTTCATCTAAAATCTAGACAGAAGCGCTGTCAGAAACTAATTTGCGATATCTGCATTCAAGTCACAGAGCTGAACATTCCCATTCATAGAGTAGGTTTGAAACAGTCTTTCTGTAGTATCTGGAAGTGGATATTTCGAGTGATTTCAGGCCTATGGTGAAAAAGGAAATATCATCCCATAAAATCTAGACAGAAGCATTCTCAGAAACTTATTGGGGATGTGTTTCCTCAACTAATAGAGTTGAACCTTTCTTTTGATAGAGCAGTTTGGAAACACTCTTTTTGTTGAATCTGCAAGTCGATGTTTGGATAACTGTGAAGATTTCGTTGGAAACGAAAATATCTTCATGTAAAATCTAGACAGAAGCATTCTCAGAAACGTTTTTGTGATGAGTGTCCTCAACTAACAGAGTTGAGCCATTCTATTAATAGAGCACTTTGGAAACACTCTTTTTGTAGAATCTTCAAGTGGATATTTGGATAACTGTGAAGATTTCGTATGAATCGGGAATATCTTCATGTAAAATCTAGACAGAAGCATTCTCAGAAACTTCTTTGTGATGTGTGTCCTCAACTAACAGAGTTCAACCTTTCATTTGATACAGCAATTTGGAATCACTCTTTTTGTAGAATCTGTAAGTTTACATTGGTATAGCTGTGAGGATTTCGTTGGAAACGGGAATATGTTCATTTAAAATCTAGACAGAAGCATTCTCAGAAACTTCTTTGTGATGTGTGTCCTCAACTAACAGAGTTGAACCTTTCTTTGGGTAGAGCAGTTTGGAAACACTCTTTTTGTAGAATCTGTAAGTGGATATTTGGATAACTGTGATGATTTCGTTGGAAACGGGAATACCTTCATCTAAAATCAAGAGAGAAGGGCTGTGAGAAACTACTTTGCAATATCTGCATTCAAGTCACAGAGCTGAACATTCCCATTCATAGAGTAGGTTTGAAACAGTCTTTCTGTAGTAGCTGGAAGGGGACATTTCGAGCGATTTCAGGCCTATGGTGAAAAAGGAAATATCATCCTATAAAATCTAGACAGATGCATTCTCAGAAACTTATTTGGGATGAGTTTCCTCAACTAACAGAGCTGAACCTTTCTTTTGATAGAGCAGTTTGGAAACACTCTTGTTGTAGAATCTGCAAGTCGATGTTTGGATAACTGAAGATTTCGTTGGAAACGGCAATATCTTCATATAAAATCTAGACAGAAGCATTCTCAGAAACTTCTTTGTGATGAGTGTCCTCAACTAACAGAGTTGAACCTTTCTATTTATAGAGCAGTTTGGAAACACTCTTTTTGTAGAATCTGTATGTGGATATCAAGATAGTTCTAACGATTTCGTCGGAAACGGGAATATCTTCATCTAAAATCTAGACAGAAGC
This sequence comes from Gorilla gorilla gorilla, assembly GCF_029281585.2. Classification (NCBI taxonomy): domain Eukaryota; kingdom Metazoa; phylum Chordata; class Mammalia; order Primates; family Hominidae; genus Gorilla; species Gorilla gorilla. The sequence continues at coordinate 21,551,324 of NC_073237.2, forward strand.
ACAGTCAGAAACTACTTTGTGATATCTGCATTCAAGTCTCAGAGCTGAACATTCCGTTTCATAGAGCAGGTTTGAAACACTCTTTCTGCAGTATCTGGAAGTGGACATTTCAAGCGATTTCAGGCCTATGGTGAAAAAGGAAATATCATCCCATAAAATCTAGACAGAAGTATTCTCAGAAATTTATTTGGTATGTGTTTCCTCAACTAACAGAGGTGATCCTTTCTTTTGATACAGCAGTTTGGAAACACTCTTTTTGTAGAATCTGCAAGTGGATATTTGGATAACTGTGAAGATTTCGTTGGGAACGGTAATATCTTCATATAAAATATAGACAGAAGCATTCTCAGAAACTTCTTTGTGATGAGTGTCCTCAACTAACAGAGTTGAACCTTTCTTTTTATAGAGCAGTTTGGAAACACTCTTTTTGTAGAATCTTCAAGTGAATATTTGGATAACTGTAAAGATTTCATTGGACACGGGAATATCTTCATATAAAATATAGACAGAATCATTCTCAGAAACTTCTTTGTGATGAGTGTCCTCAACTAACAGAGTTGAACCTTTCTTTTGACAGAGCACTTTGGAAACACTCTTTTTATAGAATCTGTAAGTGGATATCTAGATTGTTCTAACGATTTCATTGGAAACGGGAATATCTTCATCTGAAATCTAGACAGAAGCACTGTCAGAAACTACTTTGTGATATCTGCATTCAAGTCACAGAGCTGAACATTCCCTTTCATAGAGCAGGTTAGAAACCCTCTTTCTGTAGTGTCTGGAAGTGGACATTTCGAGCCCTTTCGGGCCTGTTGTGAAAAACGAAATATCTTCCCATAAAATCTAGACAGAAGCATTCTTAGAAACTTCTTTGGGATGTGTGTCCTCAACTAACAGAGTTGAACCTTTCTTTTGATAGAGCTGTTTGGAAACACTCTTTTTGTAGAATCTGCAAGTCGATGTTTGGGTAACTGTGAAGATTTCGTTGGAAACGGGAATATCTTCACATAAAATGTAGACAGAAGCATTCTCAGAAACGTCTTTGTGATGAGTGTCCTCAACTAACAGAGTTGAACAATTCTATTAATAGAGCACTTTGGAAACACTCTTTTTGTAGAATCTTCAAGTGGATATTTGGTTAAATGTGAAGATTTCGTAGGAAACGGGAATACCTTCATCTAAAATCTAGACAGAAGCGCTGTCAGAAACTGCTTTGCGATATCTGCATTCATGTCACAGAGCTGAACATTCACTTTCATAGAGTAGGTTTGAAACAGTCTTTCTGTAGTATCTGGAAGTGGACATTTCAAGCGATTGCAGGCCGATGGTGAAAAAGGAAATATCATCCCATAAAGTCTAGACAGAAGCATTCTGAGAAACTTATTTGGGATGTGTTTCCTCAACTAACAGAGTTGATCCTTTCTTTTGATATAGCAGTTTGGAAACACTCTTTTTGTGGAATCTGCAAGTGGATATTTGGATAACTGTGTAGATTTCATTGGAAACGGTAATATCTTCATATAAAATCTAGACAGAAGCATTCTAAGAAACTTCTTTGTGATGAGTGTCCTCAACTAACACAGTAGAACCTTTCTTTTGATAGAGCAGTTTGGAAACACTCTTTTTGTGGAATCTGTAAGTGGATATCTAGATAGTCCTAACGATCTCATTGGAAACGGGAATATCTTCATCTAAAATCTAGACAGAAGCACTGTGAGAAACTACTTTGCGATATCTGCATTCAAGTCACAGAGCTGAACATTCCCTTTCATAGAGTAGGTTTGAGACAGTCTATCTGTAGTATCTGGAAGTGGACATTTCAAGCGATTTCAGGCCTATGGTGAATGAGGAAATATCATCCCATAAAATCTAGACAGAAGCATTCTCAGAAACTTATTTGGGATGTGTTTCCTCAAGTAACAGAGTTGATCCTTTCTTTTGATATAGCAGTTTGGAAACACTCTTTTTGTGGAATCTGCAAGTGGATATTTGGATAACTGTGAAGATTTCATTGGAAACGGTAATATCTTCATATAAAATCTAGACAGAAGCATTCTAAGAAACTTCTTTGTGATGAGTGTCCTCAACTAACACAGTAGAACCTTTCTTTTGATAGAGCAGTTTGGAAACACTCTTTTTGTGGAATCAGTAAGTGGATATCTAGATAGTCCTAACGATCTCATTGGAAACGGGAATATCTTCATCTAAAATCTAGACAGAAGCACTGGCAGAAACCACTTTGTGATATCTGCATTCAAGTCTCAGAGCTGAACATTCCGTTTCATAGAGCAGTTTTGAAACACTCTTTCTGCAGTATCTGGAAGTGGACATTTCGAGCGCTTTCAGGCCTACGGTGAAAAAGGAAGTATCTTCCCATAAAAATGAGACAGAGGCTTTCTCAGAAACTTATTTGGGATGTGTTTCCTCAACTAACAGAGTTGATCCTTTCTTTTGATATAGCGGATTGGAAACACTCTTTCTCTAGAATCTGCAAATCGATGTTTGGACAACTGTGAAGATTTCGTTGCAAAAGGGAATATCTTCATATAAAATCTCAACAGAAACATTCTCAGAAACGTCTTTCTGATGAGTGTCCTCAACTAACAGAGGTGAGACATTCTATTAATAGAGCACTTTGGAAACACACTTTTTGTAGAATCTGCAAGTGGATATTTGGATAACTGTGAAGATTTCGTTGGAAAAGGAAATACCTTCATATAAAATGTAGACAGAAGCATTCTCAGAAACTTTTTTGGATTGTGTGTCCTCAACTAACAGAGTTCAACAGTTCCTCGCTACAGCAGTTTGGAAACACTCTTTTTGTAGAATCTTCCAGTGCATATTTCGACAACTGTGAATATTTCGTTGGAAACGGGAATATCTTCATATAAAATCTAGACAGAAACATTCTCAGAAACTTCTTTGTGATGAGTGTCCTCAACTAACAGAGTTGAACCTTTCTTTTGACAGAGCACTTTGGAAACACACTTTTTGTAGAATCTGTAAGCCGATACCTAGATAGTTCCAACGATATCGTTGGAAACGGGAGGATCTTCATCTGAAATCTAGACAGAAGCACTCTCAGAACCTACTTTGTGATATCTGCATTCAAGTCACAGAGCTGAACATTCCCTTTCATAGAGCAGGTTTGAAAAACTCTTTCTGTAGTATCTGGAAGTGGACCTCTCGAGCGCTTTCTGGCCTATGGTGAAAAACGTAATAACTTCCCATAAGATCTAGATAGAAGCATTCTCAGAAACTTCTTTGTGATGTGTGTCCTCAAATAACAGAGTTCAACATTTCTTTTGATAGAGCAGTTTGGAAACACTCTTTTTGTAGAATCTTCAAGTGGATATTTGGAAAACTGTGAAGATTTCGTTGGAATCGGGAATATCTTCATATAAAATCTAGACAGAAGCATTCTCAGAAACTTCTTTTGATGAGTGTCCTCAGCTAACAGAGTTGAACCTTTCTTTTTACAGAGCACTTTGGAAACACTCTTTTTGTAGAATCTGTGAGCCGATATCTAGATAGTTCTAAAGATATCGTTGGAAACGGGAATATCTTCATCTGAAATCTAGACAGAAGCACTCTCAGAACATACTTTGTGGTATCTGCATTCAAGTCACAGAGCTGAACATTCCGTTTCATACAGCAGGTTTGAAACACTCTTTCTGTAGGATCTGGAAGTGTACATTTGGAGCGCTTTCGGGCCTATGGTGAAAAACGAAATATCTTCCCATAAAATCTAGACAGAAGCATTCTCAGAAACTAATTTGGGATGTGTGTCCTCAACTAACAGAGTTGAACCTTTCATTTGATAGAGCAGTTTGGAAACACTCTTTCTGTAGGATTTGCAAATCGATGTTTGGATAACTGTGAAGATTTCGTTGGTAACGTGAATATCGTTGTATAAAATCTCGACAGAAGCATTCTCAGAAACGTCTTTGTGATGACTGTCCTCAACTAACAGGGTTGAAACATTCTATTAATAGAGGACTTTGGAAACACTCTTTTTGTAGATTCTGCAAGTGGATATTTGGATTACTGTGAAGATTTCGTTGGAAAAGGTAATATCTTCATATAAAATCTAGAGAGAAGCATTCTCAGAAACTTCTTTGGATTGTGTGTCCTCAACTAACAGAGTTCAACATTTCTTTCGCTACCACAGTTTGGAGGCACTCTTTTTGTAGAATCTTCAAGTGGGTATTTAGACAACTGTGAGGATTTCGTTGGAAACGGGAATATCATCATATAAAATCTAGACAGAAGCATTCTCAGAAACTTCTTTGTGATGAGTGTCCTCAACTAACAGAGTTGAACCTTTCTTTTGACAGAGCACTATGGAAACACTCTTCTTGTAGAATCTGTAAGAGGATATCTAGATAGTTCTAACGATATTGTTGGAAACGGGAATATCTTCATCTGAAATCTAGACAGAAGCACTCTCAGAACCTGCTTTGTGATATCTGCATTGAAGTCACAGAACTGAACATTCCCTTTGATATAGCAGGTTTGAAACACTCTTTCTGTAGTATCTGGAAGTGGACATTTCGAGGGCTTTCGGGCCCATGGTGAAAAACGTAATATCTTCCCATAAAATCTAGACAGAAACATTCTCAAAAACTTATTTGGGATGTGTGTCCTCAACTCACAGAGTTGAACATTTCTTTTGATAGAGCAGTTTGGAAACACTCTTTTTGTAGAATCTGTAGGTGGATATCAAGATAATTCTAACGATTTCGTTGGAAACGGGAATATCTTCATCTAAAATCTAGACAAAAGCACTGTCAGAAACTACTTTGTGTTATCTGCATTCAAGTCTCACAGCTGAACATTCCGTCTCATAGAGCAGGTTTGAAACACTCTTTCCGCAGTATCTGTAAGTGGACATTTCTAGCGCTTTCAGGCCTACGGTGAAAAGGGAAGTATCTTCCCATAAAAACGAGACAGAGGCTTTCTCAGAAACTTATTTGGGATGTGTATCCTCAACTAAGACAGTTGAAGCTTTCTTTAGATACAGCAGTTTGGAAACACACTTTTTGTAGAATCTGCAATTGGTTATATGGAAAGCTGTGAAGATTTCGTAGGAAACGGGAATATCTTCATGTAAAATCTAGACAGAACCATTCTCAGAAACTTTTTAGTGATGTTTGTCCTCAACTAACAGAGTGCAACCTTTCTTTGGATACAGCTATTTGGAAACACTCTTTTTGTAGAATCTGGAAGTGGATATTGGGATAGCTCTGAGGATTTCGTTGGAAACGGGAATTTCTTCATTTAAAATCTAGACAGAAGCATTCTCAGAAACGTCTTTGTGATGTGTGTCCTCAATTAACAGATTTGAAGATTTCCTTGGATAGATCTGTTTGGAAACACCCTTTTTGTAGAATCTGCAAGTGAATATTTGGATAACTGTGATGATTTCATTGTAAACGGGAATATCTTCATCTAAAATCTAGACTGAAGCGCTGTCAGAAACTACTTTGCGATGTCTGCATTCAAGTCAGAGCTGAATATTCCCATTCATAGAGTAGGTTTGAAACAGTGTTTCTGTAGTATCTGGAATTGGACATTTCGAGCGATTTCAGGCCTACGGTGAAAAAGGAAATATCATCCCATAAAATCTAGACAGAAGCATTCTCAGAAACTTATTTGGGATGTGTTTCCTCAACTAACAGAGTTAATCCTTTCTTTCGATACAGCAGTTTGGAAACCCTCTTTTTGCAGAATCTTCAAGTGGATATTTGGATAACTGTGAAGATTTCATTGGAAACGGGAATATATTCATATAAAATCTAGACAGAAGCATTCTCAGAAACTTCTTTGTGATGTGTGTCCTCAACTAACAGAGTTCAACATTTCTTTTGCTACAGCCGTTTGGAAACACTCTTTTTGTAGAATCTTCAAGTGGATATTTGGATAACAGTGAAGATTTCGTTGCAAATGGAATATCTTCATATAAAATCTAGACAGAAGCATTCTCAGAAACTTCTTTGTGATGAGTGTCCTCAAGCAACAGAGCTGAACCTTTCTTTTGATAGAGCAGTTTGGAAACACTCTTTTTGCAGAATCTGCAAGTCGATGTTTGGATATCTGTGAAGATTACGTTGGAAACGGAATATCTTCATATAAAATGTCGACAGAAGCATTCTCAGAAACGTCTTTGTGATGAGTGTTCTCAAGTAAAGGAGTTGAACCTTTCTATTAGTAGAGCACGTTGGAAACACTCTTTTTGTAGAATCTTCAAGTGCATATTTGGATAACTGTGAAGATTTCATTGGAAACTGGAATATCTTCATATAAAATCTAGACAGAAGCATTCTCAGAAACTTTTTTGTAATGACTGTCCTCAACTAACACACTTGAACATTTCCTTTGATAGAGCAGTTTGGAAACACACTTTTGGTGGAATCTGTAAGTGGATATCTAGATAGTCTAACAATTTCATTGGAAACGGGAATATCTTCATCTGAAATCTAAACAGAAGCATTCTCAGAAACTTATCTGGGATGTGTTTCCTCAACGAACAGTGTTGATCCTTTCTTTTGATATAGCAGGTTGGAAACACTCTTTTTGTAGAATCTTCAAGTGGATATTTGGATAACTGTGAAGATTTCGTTGGAAACGGTAATATCTTCATATAAAATCTAGACAGAGGCATTGTCAGAAACTTCTTTGTGATGAGTGTCCTCAACTAACAGAGCTGAACTTTCTATTCACAGAGGACTTAGGAAACACTCTTTTTGTAGAATCTGTAAGCCGATATCTTGATAGTTCTAATGATATCTTTGGAAACGGGAATATATCTTCATCTGAAATCTAGACAGAAGAACTCTCAGAACCTACTTTGTGATATCTGCATTCAAGTCAAAGAGCTGAACATTCCCTTTCATGGAGCAGGTTTGAAACCCTCTTTCTGTAGTATCTGGAAGTGGACATTTGGAGCGCTTTCGGGCCTATGGTGAAAAACGGAATATCTTCCAAAAAATCTAGACAGAAGCATTCTCAGAAACTTATTTGGGATGTGCATCCTCAACTAACAGAGTTGAACCATTCTTTTGATAGAGCAGTTTGGAAACACTCTTTTTGTAGTATCTGCAAATCGATGTTTGGATAACTGTGAAGATTTCATTGGAAATGGGAATATCTTCAAATAAAATCTGGACAGAAGCATTCTCAGAAACGTCTTTGTGATGCGTGTCCTCAACTAACAGAGTTGAAACATTCTATTAATAGTGCACTTTGGAAACACTCTGTTTGTAGAATCTGCAAGTGGATATTTGGATAACTGTGAAGATTTCGTTGGAAACGGGAAGATCTTCATATAAAATTCAGACAGAAGCATTCTCAGAAACTTCTTTGTGATGAGTGTCCTCAACCGACACAGTTGAACCTTTCTTTTGATAGAGCAGTTTGGAAACACTCTTTTTGTGGAATTCGTAGGTGTATATCTAGATAGCCCTAACAATTTCGTTGGAAAAGGGAATATCTTCATCTAAAATCTAGACAGAATCACTGTCAGAATCTACTTTGCGATATCTGCATTCAAGTCACAGAGCTGAACATTCCCTTTCATAGAGTAGGTTTTAACCAGTCTTTCTGTAGTATCTGGAAGTGGACATTTCGAGCGAATTCAGGCCTATGGAGAAAAAGGAAACATCACCCATAAAATCTAGACAGAAGCGATCTCAGAAACTTATGTGGGATGTGTGTCCTCAACTAACAGAGTTGCACCTTTCTTTTGATAGGGCAGTTTGGAAACACTCTTTTTGTAGAATCTGCAAGTGGATATTTGGATAAATGTGAAGATTTCGTTGGAAACGGGAATATATTCATATAAAATCTAGACAGAATCATTCTCAGAAACTTCTTTGTGATGTGTGTCCTGAACTTGCAGAGTTCAACATTTCTTTTGCTACAGCAGTTTGCAAACTCTCTTTTTGTAGAATCTTCAAGTGGATATTTGGATAACTGTGAAGATTTCGTTGGAAGCGGGAATATCTTCATATAAAATCTAGACAGAAGCATTCTCAGAAACTTCTTTGTGATGAGTGTCCTCAACTAACAGAGTTGAACCTTTGTTTTGACAGAGCACTTTGGAAACACTCTTTTTGTAGAATCTGTAAAGCGATATCTAGATAGTTCTAACGATGTCGTTGGAAACGGGAATATCTTCATCTGAAATCTAGACAGAAGCACTCTCAGAACCTACTTTGTTGTATCTGCATTCAAGTCACAGAGCTAAACATTCCCTTTCATTGAGCAGGTTTGAAACACTCTTTCTGTAGTATCTGGAAGTGGACATTTGGAGCGCTTTCGGACCTATGGTGAAAAACGAAATATCTTCCCTTACAATCTAGACAGAAGCATTCTCAGAAACTTATTTGGGATGTGTGTCCTCAACTCACAGAGTTGAACCTTTCTTTTGATAGAGCAGTTTCGAAACACTCTTTCTGTAGAATCTGCAAATTGATGTTTGGATAACTGTGAAGATTTCCATTGGAAACGGGAATATCTTCATATAAAATCTCTACTGAAGCATACTAAGAAACGTCTTTGTGATGAGTGTCCTCAACTAACAGAGTTGAAACATTCTATTAATAGAGCACTTTGGAAACACTCTTTTTGTGGAATATGCAAGTGGATATTTGGATAACAGTGAAGATTTCGTTGGAAACGGGAATATCTTCATTTGAAATCTAGACAGAAGCATTCTCAGAAACTTCTTTGTGATGAGTGTCCTCAACTAACAGAGTTGAACCTTTCTTTTGATGTAGCACTTTGGAAACATTCTTTGTGTAGAATCTGTGAAGCGATATCTAGATAGTTCTAACGATATCGTTGGAAACGGGAATATCTTCATCTGAAATCTAGACAGAAGCACTGTCAGAACCTACTTTGTGATATCTGCATTGAAGTCACAGAGCTGAACATTCCCTTTCATAGAGCAGGTTTGAAACACTCTTTCTGTAGTGTCTGGAAGTTGACATTTGGAGCGCTTTCGGACCTACGGTGAAAAACGAAATATCTTCCCATACAATCTGGACAGAAGCATTCTCAGAAACTTATTTGGGATGTGTGTCCTCAACTAACAGAGTTGAACCTTTCTTTTGATAGAGCAGTTTGGAAACACTCTTTCTGTAGAATCTGCAAATCGATGTTTGGATAACTGTGAAGATTTCGTTGGAAACGGGAATATCTTCATATAAAATTTCGACAGAAGCATTCTCAGAAACGTCTTTGTGATGACTGTCCTCAACTAACGGAGTTGAAACATTCTATTAATAGAGCACATTGGAAACACTCTTTTTGTGGAATCTGCAAGTGGATATTTGGATAACAGTGAAGATTTCGTTTGAAAAGGTAATATCTTCATATAAAATCTAGACAGAAGCATTCTCAGAAACTTCTTTGGATTGTGTGTCCTCCACTAACAGAGTTCAACATTTCTTTCTCTACAGCAGTTTGGAAACACTCTTTTTGTAGAATCTGCAAGTGGATATTTGGATAACTGTGAAGATTTCGCTGGAAAAGGTTATATCTTCATAAAAAATCTAGACAAAAGCATTCTCAGAAACTTCTTTGGATTGTGTGTCCTCAACTAACAGAGTTCAACATTTCTTTCACTACAGCAGTTTGGAAACACTCTTTTTGTAGAATCTGTAGGTGGATAACAAGATAGTTCTAATGATTTTGTTGGCAACGGGAATATCTTCATCTAAAATCTAGACAGAAGCACTGTCAGAAACTACTTTGTGATATCTGCATTCAAGTCTCAGAGCTGAACATTCCGTTTCATAGAGCAGTTTGTAACACGCTTTCTGCAGTGTCTGGAAGGGGACATTTCGAGCAATTTCAGGCCTACGGGGAAAATAAAGCATCTTCCCATAAAAACGAGAGAGAAGCTTTCTCAGAAACTTCTTTGGGATGTGTGTCCTCAACTAAGACAGTTGAACCTTTCTTTTGATACAGCAGTTTGGAAACACACTTTTTGTAGAATCTGCAAGTGGATATATGGAAAGATGTGAAGATTTCATAGGAAACGGGAATATCTTCATGTAAAATCTAGACAGAAGCATTCTCAGAAACTTCTTAGTGATGTGTGTCCTCAACTAACAGAGTTCAACCTTTCTTTGGATACAGCTATTTGGAAACACTCTTTTTGTAGTATCTGTAAGTGGATATTGGGATAGCTCTGAGGATTTTGTTGGAAACGGGAATATCTTCATATAAAATCTCGACAGAAGCATTCTCAGAAACGTCTTTGTGATGAGTGTCCTCAACTAACAGAGTTGAAACATTCTATTAATAGAGCACTTTGGAAACACTCTTTTGGTGGAATCTTCAAGTGGATATTTGGATAACTGTGAAGATTTCGTTGGAAACGGGAAGATCTTCATATAAAATCTAGACAGAAGCATTCTTAGAAACTTCTTTGTGATGAGTGTCCTCAACCAACACAGTTGAACCTTTCTTTTGATAGAGCAGTTTGGAAACACTCTTTTTGTGGAATCTGTAACTGTATGTCTAGATAGCCCTAACAATTTCGTTGGAAAAGGGAATATCTTCATCTAAAAACTAGACAGAATCACTGTGAGAATCTACTTTGCGATATCTGCATTCAAGTCACAGAGCTGAACATTTCCTTTCATAGAGTAGGTTTGAACCAGTCTTTCTGTAGTATCTGGAAGTGGACATTTCGAGCGATTTCAGGCCTGTTGAGAGAAAGGATATATCACCCATAAAATCTAGACAGAAGCATTCTCAGAATCTTATTTGGGATGTGTTTCCTCAACTAACAGAGTTGATACTTTCTTTTGATATAGCAGTTTGGAAACACTCTTTCTGTAGAAACAGCAAGTGGATATTTGGATAACTGTGAAGATTTCGTTGGATACGGGAATATCTTCATATAAAATCTCGACAGAAGCATTCTCAGGAACTTCTTTGTGATGAGAGTCCTCAACTTACAGAGTTGAACCATTCTATTAAGAGAGAACTTGGAAACACTCTTTTTGTAGAATCTGCAAGTGGATATTTGGATAACTGTGAAGATTTCGTAGGAAACGGGAATATCTTCATATAAAATCTAGACAGAAGCATTCTCAGAAACTTCTTTGTGATGAGTGTCCTCAAGTAACAGAGCTGAACCTTTCTTTTGATTGAGCAGTTTGGAAACACACTTTTTGTAGAATCTGCAAGTCGATGTTTGGATAACTGTGAAGATTTCGTTGGAAACGGAATACCTTCATATAAAATGTCGACAGAAGCATTCTCAGTAACATCTTTGTGATGAGTGTCCTCAATTAACAGAGTTGAACCATTCTATTAGTAGAGGACTTTGGAAACACACTTTTTTTGGAATCTTCAAGTGCATATTTTTATAACTGTGAAGATTTTAATGGAAACGGGAATATCTTCATATAAAATCTAGACAGAAGCATTCTCAGAAACTTTTTGTGATGACTGTCCTCAACTAACACAGTTGAACCTTTCCTTTGATAGAGCAGTTTGGAAACACTCTTTTTGTGGAATCTGTAAGTGGACATCTAGATAGTCCTAACGATTTCGTTGGAAACGGGAATATGTTCGTCTGAAATCTAGACAGTAGCACTCTCAGAACCTACTTTGTGATATCTGCTTTCAAGTCACAGAGCTGAACATTCCCGTTCATAGAGCAGGATTGAAACACTCTTTCTGTAGTATCTGGAAGTGGACATTTCGAGAGCTTTCGGGCCTAAGGTGAAAAAGGAAAGATCATCCCATAAAATCTAGACAGAAGCAGTCTCAGAAACTTATTTGGGATGTGTTTCCTCAACTAAGATAGTTGATCCTTTCTTTTGATACAGCAGTTTGGAAACACTCTTTTTGTAGAATCTGCAAGTGGATATTTGGATAACTGTGAAGATTTCGTTGGACACGGGAATATATTCATATAAAATCTAGACAGAAGCATTCTCAGAAACTTATTTGGGATGTGCGTCCTCAACTAACAGAGTTGAACCTTTCTTTTGATAGAGCAGTTTGGTAACACTCTTTCTGTAGAATCTGCAAATCGATGTTTGGATAACTGTTAAGATTTCGTTGGAAACGGGAATATCTTCATATAACACTTGACAGAAGCATTCTCAGAAACGTCTTTGTGATGAGTGTCCTCAACTAACAGAGATGAAGCATTCTATTAGTAGAGCACTTTGGAAACACTCTTTTTGTAGAATCTTCAAGAGGATATTTGGATAACTGTGAAGATTTCATTGGAAACGGGAAAATCTTCATATAAAATCTAGACAGAAGGATTCTCAGAAACTTTTTTGTGATGACTGTCCTCAACTAACACAGGTGTACCTTTCCTTTCATAGAGAAGTTTGGAAACACTCTTTTTGTGGAATCTGTAAGTGGATATCTAGATAGTCCTAACGATTTCATTGGAAACGGGAATATCTTCATCTGAAATCTAGACAGAAGCACTCTCAGAACCTACTTTGTGATATCTGCATTCAAGTCACAGAGGTGAACATTCCCTTTCAGAGAGCAGGTTTGAAACCTTCTTTCTGTAGTATCTGGAAGTGGACATTTTGAGCGCTTAAGGGCCTATGGTGAAAAACGAAATATCTTCCCATAAAATCTAGACAGAAGCATTCTCAGAAACTTCTTTGGATTGTGTGTCCTCAAGTAACAGAGTTCAACATTTCTTTCACTACAGCAGTTTGGAAACACTCTTTTTGTAGAATCTTCAAGTGGATATTTCGACAACTGTGAAGATTTCATTGGAAACGGGAATATCTTCATATAAAATCTAGACAGAAGCATTCTCAGAAACTTCTTTGTCATGAGTGTCCTCAACTAACAGAGTTGAACCTTTCCTTTGACAGAGCACCTTGTAAACACTCTTCTTGTGGAATCTGTAAGAGGATTTCTAGATAGTTCTAAAGATATCGTTGGAAACGGGAATATCTTCATCTGAAATCTAGAGAGAAGCACTCTCAGAACCTACTTTGTGATATCTGCGTTCAAGTCAAAGAGCTGAACATTCCCTTTGATACAGCAGGTTTGAAACACTCTTTCTATAGTATCTGGAAGAGGACATTTCGAGCGCTTTCGGTCCTATGGTGGAAAACGAAATATCTTCCCACAAAATCTAGACAGAAGTATTCTCAGAAACTTATTTCAGATGTGTGTCCTCAACTAACTTAGTTGAACCTTTCTTTTGATTGAGCAGTTTGGAAACACTCTTTTTGTAGAATCTGCAAGTCGATGTTTGGATAACTGTGAAGATTTCGTTGGAAAAGGGAATACCTTCATATAAAATCTAGACAGAAGCATTCTCAGAAACGTCTTTGTGATGAGTGTCTTCAACTAACAGAGTTGAACCATTCTATTAATAGAGCACTTTGGAAACACTCGTTTTATAGAATCTTCAAGTGGATATTTGGATAACAGTGAAGATTTCGTTGGAAACGGGAATATCTTGATCTACAATCTAGACAGAAGCACTGTCAGAAACTACTTTGCGATATGTTCTTTCATGTCACAGAGCTGAACATTCCCTTTCATAGAGTAGGTTTGAAACAGTCTTTCTGTTGTATCTGGAAGTGGACATATCAAGCGATTTCAGGCCAATGGTGAAAAATGAAATATCATCCAATAAAATCTAGATAGAAGCATTCTCAGATAGTATTTGGGATGTGTTTCCTCAACTAACTGGGTTGATCCTTTATTTTGATATAGCAGTTTTGAAGCACTGTTTTTGTAGAATCTGCAAGTGGATATTTGGATAACTGTGAAGATTTCGTTGGAAACGAGTATATCTTCATATAAAATCTAGACAGAAGAATTCTCAGAAACTTCTTTGTGATGAGTGTCCTCAACTAACAGAGTTGAACCTTTCTTTTTATAGAGCAGTTTGGAAACACTCTTTTGTAGAATCTGTATGTGGATATCAACATAATTCTAACGATTTCATTGGAAACGGGAATATCTTCATCTAGAATCTAGACAGAAGCACTGTCAGAAACTACTTTGTGATATGTGCATTGAAGTCTCAAAGCTGAACATTCCCTTTCATAGAGCAGGTTTGAAACACTCTTTCTGCAGTATCTGGAAGGGGACATTTCGAGTGCTTTCAGGCCTACGGTGAAAAAGGAAGTATCTTCCCATAAAAATGAGACAGAGGCTTTCTCAGAAACTTATTTGGGATGTGTGTCCTCAACTAAGAGAGTTGAACCTTTCTTTTGATACAGGAGTTTGGCAACACACTTTTTGTAGAATCTGCAAGTGGATATTTGGAAAGCTGTGAAGATTTCATAGTAAACGTGAATAGCTTCATGTAAAATCTAGACAGAAGCATTCTCAGAAACTTCTTTGTGATGTGTGTCCTCAACTAACAGAGTTCAACATTTGTTTTGCTGTAGCAGTTTGGAAACACCCTTTTTGCAGAATCTTCAAGTGGATATTTGGATAACTGTGAAGATTTCGTTGGAAACGGGATTATCTTCATTTAAAATCTAGACGGAAGAATTCCCAGAAACTTCTTTGTGATCAGCGTCCTCAACTAACAGAGTTGAACCTTTCTTTTGACAGAGCACTTTGGAAACACTCTTTTTGTAGAATCTGTAAGTGGATATCTAGATAGTTCTAACGATATCGTTGGAAACCGGAATATCTTCATCTCAAATCTAGACAGAAGCACTGTGAGAAACTACTTTGTGATATCTGCATTCAAGTCACAGAGCTGAACATTCCCTTTCATAGAGCAGGTTTGAAACCCTCTTTCTGTTGTATCTGGAAGTGGACATTTTGAGCGCTTTTGGAGTTATGGTGAAAAACGAAATATCTTCCCACAAAATCTAGACAGAAGCATTCTCAGAAACTTATTTCGGATGTGTGTCCTCAACTAACAGAGTTGAATCTTTCTTTGGTAGAGCAGTTTGGAAACACTCTTTTTGTAGAATCTGCAATACGATGTTCGGATAACTGTGAACATTTCGTTGGAAAAGGGAATATCTTCATATAAAATCTAGACAGAAGCATTCTCAGAAACGTCTTTGTGATGAGTGTCCACAACTAACAGAGTTGAACCTTTCTTTTTATAGAGCACTTTGGAAACACTCTTTTTGTAGAATCTGTATGTGGATATCAAGATAGTTCTAAGGATTTCGTTGGAAACGGGAATATCTTCATCTAAAATCTAGACAGAAGCACTGTCAGAAACTACTTTGTGATATCTGCATTGAAGTCTCAGAGCTGAACATTCCGTTTCATAGAACAGGTTTGAAATACTCTTTGCGCAGCATCTGGAAGTGGACATTTCGAGCGCTTTCAGGCCTGCGGTGAAAAAGGAAGTATCTTCCCAAAAAAACGAGACAGAGGCTTTCTCAGAAACTTCTTTGGGATGTGTGTCCTCAGCTCACAGAGTTCAACATTTCTTTTGCTAAAGCAGTGTGGAAACACACTTTTTGTCGAATCTGCAAGTGGATATTTGGATAACTGTGAAGATTTCGTTGGAAACGGGAATATCTTCATATAAAATCTAGACAGAAGCATTCTCAGAAACATCTTTGTGATGAGTGTCCTCAACTAACAGAGTTGAACGT
This sequence comes from Gorilla gorilla gorilla, assembly GCF_029281585.2. Lineage (NCBI taxonomy): Eukaryota > Metazoa > Chordata > Mammalia > Primates > Hominidae > Gorilla > Gorilla gorilla. Next base: position 21,566,920 of record NC_073237.2, read on the forward strand.
TTCTTTTGACAGAGCACTTTGGAAACACTCTTTTTGTAGAATCTGTAAGTGAATATCCAGATAGTTCTAACGATATCGTTGGAAACGGGAATATCTTCATCTCAAATCTAGACAGAAGAACTGTCAGAAACTACTTTGTGATATCTGCATTCAAGTCACAGAGCTGAACATTCCCTTTCATAGAGCAAGTTTGAAACCCTCTTTCTGTAGTATCTGGAAGTGGACGTTTCTAGCGCTTTCGGGCCTATGGTGAAAAACGAAATATCCTCCCATAAAATCTAGACAGAAGCATTCTCAGAAACTTATTTCCGATGTGTGTCCTAAACTAACAGAGTTGAAACTTTCTTTTGATAGAGCAGTTTGGAAACACTCTTTAAGTTGAATCTGCAAGTCGATGTTTGGATAACTGTGAAGATTTCGTTGGAAAACGGAATATCTTCATATGAAATCTAGACAGAAGCATTCTCAGAAACGTCTTTGTGATGAGTGTCCTCAACTAACAGAGTTGAACCATTCTATTAATAGAGCACTTTGGAATCACACTTTTTGTAGAATCTTCAAGTGGAAATTTGGATAACTGTGAAGATTTCGTTGGAAACGGGAATATCTTAATATAAAATCTAGACAGAAGCATTCTCAGAAACTTCTTTGTGATGTGTGTCCTCAACTTACAGAGTTCAAAGTTTCTTTTGATACAGCAATTTCGAAACACTCTTTTTGTAGAATCTGTAAGTGGATATTGGTATAGCTCTGAGGATTCCATTGGAAACGGGAATATCTTCATTTAAAATCTAGACAGAAGCATTCTCAGAAACTTCTTTGTGATGAGTGTCCTCAACTAACAGAGTTGAAAGTTTCTTTAGATAGAGCAGTATGAAAACACTCTCTTTGTTGAATCTGTACGTGGATATTTGGATATCTGTGATGATTTCGTTGGAAACAGGAATACCTTCATCTAAAATCTAGACAGAAGCGCTGTGAGAAAGTACTTTGCGATATCTGCATTCAAGTCACAGAGCTGAACATTCCCATTCATAGAGTAGGTTTGAAACAGTCTTTCTGTAGTATCTGGAAGTGGACATTTCGAGCGCTTTCAGGCCTATGGTGAAAAAGGAAATATCCCATAAAATCTAGACAGAAGCATTCTCAGAAATTTATTTGGGATGTGTTTCCTCAACTAACAGAGTTGATCCTTTCATTTGATATAGCAGTTTGGAAACACGCTTTTTGTAGAATCTGCAAGTGGATATTTGGATAACTGTGAAGATTTCTTTGGAAACGGGAATGTCTTCATATGAAATCTAGACAGAAGCATTCTCAGAAACTTCTTTGTGATGTGTGTCCTCAACTAACAGAATTCAACATTTCTTTTGCTACCGCAGTTTGGAAACACTCTTTTTGTAGAATCTGCAAGTGGATATTTGGATAACTGTGAAGATTTCGTTGGAAACGGGAATATCTTCATATAAAATCTAGACAGAAGCATTATAAGAAACTTCTTTGTGATGAGTGTCCTCAACTAACAGAGTTGAATCTTTCTTTTTATAGAGCAGTTTGGAAACACTCTTTTTGTAGAATCTGTATGTGGATATCAAGATAGTTCTAACGATTTCGTTGGAAACGGGAATATCTTCATCTAAAATCTAGACAGAAGCACTGTCAGAAACTACTTTGTGATATCTGCATTCAAGTCTCAGAGCTGAACATTCCCTTTCATAGAGGAGGTTTGAAACACTCTTTCTGCAGTATCTGGAAGTGGACATTTCGAGCCCTTGCAGGCCTACGGTGAAAAAGGAAGTATCTTCCCATAAAAACGAGACAGAGGCTTTCTCAGAAACTTATTTGGGATGTGTGTCCTCAACTAACACAGTTGAACCTTTCTTTTGATACAGTAGTTTGGAAACACTCTTTTTGTAGAATCTGCAAGTGGATATTTGGAAAGCTGTGAAGATTTCATAGGAAACGGGAATATCTTCATGTAAAATCAAGACAGAAGCAATCTCAGAAACTTCTTTGTGATGTGTGTTCTCAACTAACAGAGTTCAACCTTTCTTTTGATACAGCAATTTGGAAACACTCTTTTTGTAGAATCTCTAAGTGGATATTGGGATAGCTCTGAGGATTTCGTTGGAAACGGGAATATCTTCATTTGAAATCTAGACAGAAGCATTCTCAGAAACTTCTTTGTGATGTGTGTCCTGAACTAACAGAGTTGAACCTTTCCTTTGATAGAGCAGTTTGGAAACACTCTTTTTGTAGAATCTGCAAGTCGATGTTTGGATAACCGTGAAGATTTCGTTGGAAACGGGAATATCTTCATATGAAATCTAGACAGAAGCATTCTAAGAAACTTCTTTGTGATGAGTGTCCTCAACTAACAGAGTTGAACCTTTCTTTTTATAGAGCAGTTTGGAAACTCTCTTTTTGTGGAATCTGTAAGTGGATATCTAGATAGTCCTAACGATTACATTGGAAACGGGAATATCTTCATCTAAAATCTAGACAGAAGCACTGTCAGAAACTACTTTGTGATATCTGCATTCAAGTCACAGAGCTGAACATTCCCTTTCATAGAGTAGGTTTGAAACAGTCTTTCTGTAGTATCTGGAGGTGGACATTTCAAGAGATTTCAGGCCTATGGTGAAAGAGGAAATATCATCCCATAAAATCTAGACAGAAGCATTCTCAGAAACTTATTTGGGATGTGTTTCCTCAACTAACAGAGTTGATCCTTTCTTTTGATATAGCAGTTTGGAAACACTCTTTTTGTAGAATCTGCAAGTGGATATTTGGATAACTGTGAAGATTTCATTGGAAACGGAAATATCATCATATAAAATCTAGACAGAAGCATTCTAAGAAACTTTTTTGTGATGATTGTCCTCAACTAACAGAGTTGAACCTTTCTTTTTATAGAGCAGTTTGGAAACTCTCTTTTTGTATAATCTGTATGTGGATATCAAGACAGTTCTAACGCTTTCGTTGGAAACGGGAATATCTTCATCTAAAATCTAGACAGAAGCACTGTCAGAAACTACTTTGTGATATCTCCACTCAAGTCTGAGAGCTGAACATTCCCTTTCATAGAGCAGGTTTGAAACACTCTTTTTGCAGTATCTGGAAGTGGACATTTTGAACGCTTCCGGCCTACGGTGAAAAACGAAGTATCTTCCCATAAAAAAAAGACAGAGGCTTTCTCAGAAACTTATTTGGGATGTGTGTCCTCAACTAAGAGAGTAGAACCTTTCTTTTGATACAGCAGTTTGGAAACACTCTTTTTGTAGAATCTGTAAGTTTATAATGGGATTGCTCTGAGGACTTCGTTGGAAACGGGAATATCTTCATTTAAAATCTGGACAGAAGCATTCTCAGAAACTCCTTTGTGATGTGTGTCCTCATCTAACAGATTTGAACCTTTCTTTGGATAGAGCAGTTTGGAAACACTCTTTTTGTAGAATCTGTAAGTGGATATTTGAATAACTGAGATGATTTCGTTTAAACGGGAATACCTTCATCTAAAATCTAGACAGAAGCGCTGTCGGAAACTACTTTGCGATATCTGCATTCAAGTCACAGAGCTGAACATTTCCATTCATAGAGTAGGTTTGAAACAGACTTTCTGTAGTATCTGGAAGTGGACATTTCGAGCGATTTCAGGCCAATGGTGAAAAACGAAATATCATCCCATAAAATCTAGACAGAAGCATTCTCAGAAACTTATTTGGGATGTGTTTCCTCAACTAACAGAGTTGATCCTTTCTTTTGATATAGCAGTTTGGAAACACTCTTTTTGTAGAATCTGCAAGTGGATATTTGGATAACTGTGAAGCTTTCGTTGGAAACGGTAATATCTTCATATAAAATCTAGACAGAAGCTTTCTCAGAAACTTCTTTGTGATGTGTGTCCTCAACTAACAGAGTTCAACATTTCTTTTGCTACAGCAGTTTGGAAACACTCTTTTTGTAGAATCTTCAAGTGGATATTTGGATAACTGTGAAGATTTCGTTGGAAACGGGAATACCTTCATATAAAATCTAGACAGAAGCATTCTCAGAAACTTCTTTGTGATGAGTGTCCTCAACTAACAGAGTTGAACCTTTCTTTTGACAGAGCACTTTGGAAACACTCTTTTTGTAGAATCAGTAAGTGGATATCTAGAAAGTTCTAATGATTTCATTGGAAACGGGAATATCTTCATCTGAAATCTAGACAGAAGCACTGTCAGAAACTACTTTGTGATATCTGCATTCAAGTCACAGAGCTGAACATTCCCTTTCATAGAGCAGGTTTGAAACCCTCTTTCTGTATTGTCTGGAAGTGGACATTTCGAGCGCTTTCGGGACTGTGGTGAAAAATGAAATATCTTCCCATAAAATCTAGACAGAAGCATTCTCAGAAACTTATTTGGGATGTGTGTCCTCAAATAACAGAGTTAAACCATTCTTTTGATAGAGCAGTTTGGAAACACTCTTTTTGTAGAATCTGCAAGTCGATGTTTGGATAACCATGAAGATTTCGTTGGAAACGGGAATATCTTCATATAAAATCTAGACAGAAGCATTCTCAGAAACTTCTTTGTGATGAGTGTCCTCAACTAACGGAGTTGAAACATTCTATTAATAGAGCACTTTGGAAACACTCTTTTTGTAGAATCTTCAAGTGGATATTTGGTTAACTGTGAAGATTTCGTTGGAAACGGGAATACCTTCATCTAAAATCTAGACAGAAGCGCTGTCAGAAACTACCTTGCGATAACTGCATTCAAGTCACAGAGCTGAACATTCCCTTTCATAGAGTAGGTTTGAAACAGTCTTTCTGTAGTATCTGGAAGTGGACATTTCAAGCGATTGCAGGCCTATGGTGAAAAAGGAAATATCATCCCATAAAATCTAGACAGAAGCATTCTCAGAAACTTATTTGGGATGTGTTTCCTCAACTAACAGAGTTGATCCTTTCTTTTGATATAGCAGTTTGGAAACACTCTTTTTGTAGAATCTGCAAGTGGATATTTGGATAACTGTGAAGATTTCATTGGAAACGGTAATATCTTCATATAAAATCTAGACAGAAGCATTCTAAGAAACATCTTTGTGATGAGTGTCCTCAACTAACAGAGTTGAATCTTTCTTTTTACAGAGCAGTTTGGAAACACTCTTTTTGTAGAATCTGTATGTGGATATCAACATAGTTCTAACGATTTCGTTGGAAACGGGAATATCTTCATCTAAAATCTAGACAGAAGCACTGTCAGAAACTACTTTGTGATATCTGCATTCAAGTCTCAGAGCTGAACATTCCCTTTCATAGAGCAGGTTTGAAACACTCTTTCTGCAGTATTTGGAATTGGACATTTCGAGCGCTTTCAGGCCTACGGTGAAAAAGGAAGTATCTTCCAATAAAAACGAGACAGAGACTTTCTCAGAAACTTATTTGGGATGTGTGTCCTCAACTAACAGGGTTGAACCTTTCTTTTGATACAGCAGTTTGGAAACACTCTTTTTGTAGAATCTACAAGTGGATATTTGGAAAGCTGTGAAGATTTTGTAGGAAACGGGAATGTCTTCATGTAAAATCTACACAGAAGCATTCTCAGAAACTTCTTTGTGATCTGTGTCCTCAACTAACAGAGTTCAACCTTTCTTTTGATACAGCAATTTGGAATCACTCTTTTTGTAGAATCTGTAAGTTTATATTGGGACAGCTCTGAGGATTTCGTTGGAAACGGTATATCTTCATTAAAAATCTAGACAGAAGCATTCAGAAACTTCTCTGTGATGTGTGTTGTCAACTAAGAGAGTTGAACCTTTCTTTGGATGGAACAGTTTGGAAACACTTTTTTTGTAGAATCTGTAAGTGGATAGTTGGATAACTGTGATGATTTTTTGGAAACGGGAATACCTTCATCTAAAATCTAGACAGAAGCACTGTCAGAAACTACTTTGCAATATCTGCATTCAAGTCACAGAGCTGAACATTCCCATTCATAGAGTAGGTTTGAAACAGTCTTTCTGTAGTATCTGGAAGTGGACATTTCGAGCGATTTCATGCCTATGGTGAAAAAGGAAATATCGTCCCATAAAATCTAGACAGAAGCATTCTCAGAAACTTATTTGGGATGTGTTTCCTCAACTAACAGAGTTGATCCTTTCTTTTGATATAGCAGTTTGGAAACACTCTTTTTGTAGAGTCTGCAAGTGGATATTTGGATAACTGTGAAGATTTTGTTGGAAACGGTAATATCTTCATATAAAATCTAGACAGAAGCATTCTCAGAAACTTATTTCGGATGTGTGTCCTCAACCAACAGAGTTGAACCTTTCTTTTGATAGAGCAGTTTGGAAACACTCTTTTTGTAGAATCTGCAAGTCGATGTTTGGATAACTGTGATGATTTCATTGGAAACGGGAATATCTTCATATAAAATCTAGACAGAAGCATTCTCAGAAACTACTTTGTGATGAGTGTCCTCAACTAACAGAGTTGAACCATTCTATTAATAGAGCACTTTGGAATCACACTTTTTGTAGAATCTTCAAGTGGAAATTTGGATAACTGTGAAGATTTCGTTGGAAACGGGAATATCTTCATATAAAATCTAGACAGAAGCATTCTCAGAAACTTCTTTGAGATGAGCGTCCTCAACTAACACAGTTGAACCTTTCTTTTGATAGAGCAGTTTGGAAACACTCTTTTTGTGGAATCTGTAAGTGGATATCTAGATAGTCCTAACGATCTCATTGGAAAAGGGAATATCTTCATCTAAAATCTAGACAGAAGCACTGTCAGAAACTACTTTGTGATATCTGCATTCAAGTCTCAGAGCTGAACATTCCCTTTCATAGAGCAGGTTTGAAACACTCTTTCTGCAGTATTTGGAATTGGACATTTCGAGCGCTTTCAGGCCTACGGTGAAAAAGGAAGTATCTTCCAATAAAAACGAGACAGAGACTTTCTCAGAAACTTATTTGGGATGTGTGTCCTCAACTAACAGGGTTGAACCTTTCTTTTGATACAGAAGTTTGGAAACACTCTTTTTGTAGAATCTACAAGTGGATATTTGGAAAGCTGTGAAGATTTTGTAGGAAACGGGAATGTCTTCATGTAAAATCTACACAGAAGCATTCTCAGAAACTTCTTTGTGATCTGTGTCCTCAACTAACAGAGTTCAACCTTTCTTTTGATACAGCAATTTGGAATCACTCTTTTTGTAGAATCTGTAAGTTTATATTGGGACAGCTCTGAGGATTTCGTTGGAAACGGTATATCTTCATTAAAAATCTAGACAGAAGCATTCAGAAACTTCTCTGTGATGTGTGTTGTCAACTAACAGAGTTGAACCTTTCTTTGGATGGAACAGTTTGGAAACACTTTTTTTGTAGAATCTGTGAGTGGATAGTTGGATATCTGTGATGATTTTTTGGAAACGGGAATACCTTCATCTAAAATCTAGACAGAAGCACTGTCAGAAACTACTTTGCAATATCTGCATTCAAGTCACAGAGCTGAACATTCCCATTCATAGAGTAGGTTTGAAACAGTCTTTCTGTAGTATCTGGAAGTGGACATTTCGAGCGATTTCATGCCTATGGTGAAAAAGGAAATATCGTCCCATAAAATCTAGACAGAAGCATTCTCAGAAACTCATTTGGGATGTGTTTCCTCAACTAACAGAGTTGATCCTTTCTTTTGATATAGCAGTTTGGAAACACTCTTTTTGTAGAGTCTGCAAGTGGATATTTGGATAACTGTGAAGATTTTGTTGGAAACGGTAATATCTTCATATAAAATCTAGACAGAAGCATTCTCAGAAACTTCTTTGGATGTGTGTCCTCAACTAACAGAGTTCAACATTTCTTTTGCTACAGCAGTTTGGAAACACTCTTTTTGTAGAATCTTCAAGTGGATATTTGGATAACTGTGAAGATTTCATAGGAAACGGGAATATCTTCATATAAAATATAGACAGAAGCATTCTCAGAAACTTCTTCGTGATGAGTGTCCTCAACTAACAGAGTTGAACCTTTCTTTTGACAGAGCACTTTGGAAACACTCTTTTTGTAGAATCTGTAAGTGGATATCTAGATAGTTCTAATGATTTCATTGGAAAGTGGAATATCTTCGTCTGAAATCTAGACAGAAGCACTGTCAGAAACTACTTTGTGATATCTGCATTCAAATCACAGAACTGAACATTCCCTTTCATAGAGCAGTTTTGAAACCCTCTTTCTGTAGTGTCTGGAAGTGGACATTTCGAGCGCTTTCGGGCCTATGGTGAAAAATGAAATATCTTCCCATAAAATCTAAACAGAAGCATTTTCAGAAACTTATTTGGGATGTGTGTTCTGAACTAACAGAGTTAAACCTTTCTTTTGATAGAGCAGTTTGGAAACACTCTTTTTGTAGAATCTGCAGGTCGATGTTTGGATAACCGTGAAGATTTTGTTGGAAACGGGAATATCTTCATATTAAACCTAGACAGAAGCATTCTCAGAAACGTCTCTGTGATGAGTTTCCTCAACTAACAGAGTTGAAACATTCTATTAATAGAGCACTTTGGAAACACACTTTTTGTAGAATCTTCAAGTGGATATTTGGTTAACTGTGAAGATTTCGTTGGAAACGGGAATACCTTCATCTAAAATCTAGACAGAAGCGCTGTCAGAAACTACTTTGCGATACCTGCATTCAAGTCACAGAGCTGAACATTCCCTTTCATAGAGTAGGTTTGAAACAGTCTTTCTGTAGTATCTGGAAGTGGACACTTCAAGCGATTGCAGGCCTATGGTGAAAAAGGAAATATCATCCCATAAAATCTAGACAGAAGCATTCTCAGAAACTTATTTGGGATGTGTTTCCACAACTAACAGAGTGGACCCTTTCTTTTGATATAGCAGTTTGGAAACACTCTTTTTGTAGAATCTGCAAGTGGATATTTGGATAACTGTGAAGATTTCCTTGGAAACGGTAATATTTTCATATAAAATCTAGACAGAAGCATTCTAAGAAACTTCTTTGTGATGAGTGTCCTCAACTAACGGAGTTGAACCTTTCTTTTTACAGAGCAGTTTGGAAACACTCTTTTTGTAGGATCTGTATGTGGATATCAAGATAGTTCTAACGATTTCGTTGGAAACGGGAATATCTTCATCTAAAATCTAGACAGAAGCACTGTCAGAAACTACTTTGTGATATCTGCATTCAAGTCTCAGAGCTGAACATTCCCTTTCATAGAGCAGGTTTGAAACACTCTTTCTGCAGTATCTGGAATAGGACATTTCGAGCGCTTTCAGGCCTACGGTGAAAAAGGAAGTACCTTCCAATAAAAACGAGACAGAGGCTTTCTCAGAAACTTATTTGGGATGTGTTTCCTCAACTAACAGAGTTGATCCTTTCTTTTGATATAGCAGTTTGGAAACACTCTTTTTGTTGAATCTGCAAGTGGATATTTGGATAACTGTGAAGATTTCGTTGGAAACGGGAATATCTTCATATAAAATCTAGACAGAAGCATTCTCAGAAACTTCTTTGTGATGTGTGTCCTCAACTAACAGAGTTCAACATTTCTTTTGCTTCAACAGTTTGGAAACACTCTTTTTGTAGAATCTTCAAGTGGATATTTGTAACTGTGAAGATTTTGTTGGAAACGGGAATATCTTCATATAAAATATAGACAGAAGCATTCTCAGAAACTTCTTTGTGAGGAGTGCTCTCAATTGACAGAGTTGAACCTTTCTTTTGACAGAGCACTTTGGAAACACTCTTTTTGTAGAATCTGTAAGTGGATATCTAGATAGTTCTAACGATTTCATAGGAAACGGGAATATCTTCATCTGAAATCTAGACAGAAGCACTGTCAGAAACTACTTTGTGATATCTGCATTCAAGTCACAGAGCTGAACATTCCCTTTCATAGAGCAGGTTAGAAACCCTCTTTCTGTAGTGTCTGGAAGTGGACATTTCGAGCCCTTTCGGGCCTGTGGTGAAAAACGAAATATCTTCCCATAAAATCTAGACAGAAGCATTCTCAGAAACTTATTTCGGATGTGTGTCCTCAACCAACAAAGTTGAACCTTTCTTTTGATAGAGCAGTTTGGAAACACTCTTTTTGTAGAATCTGCAAGTCGATGTTTGGATAACTGTGATGATTTCATTGGAAACGGGAATATCTTCATATAAAATCTAGACAGAAGCATTCTCAGAAACTACTTTGTGATGAGTGTCCTCAACGAACAGAGTTGAACCATTCTATTAATAGAGCACTTTCGAAACACTCTTTTTGTAGAATCTTCAAGTGGATAGTTGGATAACTGTGAAGATTTCATTGGAAACGGGAATATCTTCATATAAAATCTAGACAGAAGCATTCTCAGAAACTTCTTTGAGATGAGCGTCCTCAACTAACACAGTTGAACCTTTCTTTTGATAGAGCAGTTTGGAAACACTCTTTTTGTGGAATCTGTAAGTGGATATCTAGATAGTCCTAACGATCTCATTGGAAAAGGGAATATCTTCATCTAAAATCTAGACAGAAGCACTGTCAGAAACTACTTTGTGATATCTGCATTCAAGTCTCAGAGCTGAACATTCCCTTTCATAGAGCAGGTTTGAAACACTCTTTCTGCAGTATTTGGAATTGGACATTTCGAGCGCTTTCAGGCCTACGGTGAAAAAGGAAGTATCTTCCAATAAAAACGAGACAGAGACTTTCTCAGAAACTTATTTGGGATGTGTGTCCTCAACTAACAGGGTTGAACCTTTCTTTTGATACAGCAGTTTGGAAACACTCTTTTTGTAGAATCTACAAGTGGATATTTGGAAAGCTGTGAAGATTTTGTAGGAAACGGGAATGTCTTCATGTAAAATCTACACAGAAGCATTCTCAGAAACTTCTTTGTGATCTGTGTCCTCAACTAACAGAGTTCAACCTTTCTTTTGATACAGCAATTTGGAATCACTCTTTTTGTAGAATCTGTAAGTTTATATTGGGACAGCTCTGAGGATTTCGTTGGAAACGGTATATCTTCATTAAAAATCTAGACAGAAACATTCAGAAACTTCTCTGTGATGTGTGTTGTCAACTAACAGAGTTGAACCTTTCTTTGGATGGAACAGTTTGGAAACACTTTTTTTGTAGAATCTGTAAGTGGATAGTTGGATAACTGTGATGATTTTTTGGAAACGGGAATACCTTCATCTAAAATCTAGACAGAAGCACTGTCAGAAACTACTTTGCAATATCTGCATTCAAGTCACAGAGCTGAACATTCCCATTCATAGAGTAGGTTTGAAACAGTCTTTCTGTAGTATCTGGAAGTGGACATTTCGAGCGATTTCATGCCTATGGTGAAAAAGGAAATATCGTCCCATAAAATCTAGACAGAAGCATTCTCAGAAACTTATTTGGGATGTGTTTCCTCAACTAACAGAGTTGATCCTTTCTTTTGATATAGCAGTTTGGAAACACTCTTTTTGTAGAGTCTGCAAGTGGATATTTGGATAACTGTGAAGATTTTGTTGGAAACGGTAATATCTTCATATAAAATCTAGACAGAAGCATTCTCAGAAACTTCTTTGGATGTGTGTCCTCAACTAACAGAGTTCAACATTTCTTTTGCTACAGCAGTTTGGAAACACTCTTTTTGTAGAGTCTGCAAGTGGATATTTGGATAACTGTGAAGATTTTGTTGGAAACGGTAATATCTTCATATAAAATCTAGACAGAAGCATTCTCAGGAACTTCTTTGGATGTGTGTCCTCAACTAACAGAGTTCAACATTTCTTTTGCTACAGCAGTTTGGAAACACTCTTTTTGTAGAATCTTCAAGTGGATATTTGGATAACTGTGAAGATTTTGTTAGAAACGGGAATATCTTCATATAAAATATAGACAGAAGCATTCTCAGAAACTTCTTCGTGATGAGTGTCCTCAACTAACAGAGTTGAACCTTTCTTTTGACAGAGCACTTTGGAAACACTCTTTTTGTAGAATCTGTAAGTGGATATCTAGATAGTTCTAATGATTTCATTGGAAACTGGAATATCTTCGTCTGAAATCTAGACAGAAGCACTGTCAGAAACTACTTTGTGATATCTGCATTCAAATCACAGAACTGAACATTCCCTTTCATAGAGCAGTTTTGAAACCCTCTTTCTGTAGTGTCTGGAAGTGGACATTTCGAGCGCTTTCGGGCCTATGGTGAAAAATGAAATATCTTCCCATAAAATCTAAACAGAAGCATTTTCAGAAACTTATTTGGGATGTGTGTTCTGAACTAACAGAGTTAAACCTTTCTTTTGATAGAGCAGTTTGGAAACACTCTTTTTGTAGAATCTGCAGGTCGATGTTTGGATAACCGTGAAGATTTTGTTGGAAACGGGAATATCTTCATATTAAACCTAGACAGAAGGATTCTCAGAAACGTCTCTGTGATGAGTTTCCTCAACTAACAGAGTTGAAACATTCTATTAATAGAGCACTTTGGAAACACACTTTTTGTAGAATCTTCAAGTGGATATTTGGTTAACTGTGAAGATTTCGTTGGAAACGGGAATACCTTCATCTAAAATCTAGACAGAAGCGCTGTCAGAAACTACTTTGCGATACCTGCATTCAAGTCACAGAGCTGAACATTCCCTTTCATAGAGTAGGTTTGAAACAGTCTTTCTGTAGTATCTGGAAGTGGACACTTCAAGCGATTGCAGGCCTATGGTGAAAAAGGAAATATCATCCCATAAAATCTAGACAGAAGCATTCTCAGAAACTTATTTGGGATGTGTTTCCACAACTAACAGAGTTGACCCTTTCTTTTGATATAGCAGTTTGGAAACACTCTTTTTGTAGAATCTGCAAGTGGATATTTGGATAACTGTGAAGATTTCGTTGGAAACGGTAATATTTTCATATAAAATCTAGACAGAAGCATTCTAAGAAACTTCTTTGTGATGAGTGTCCTCAACTAACGGAGTTGAACCTTTCTTTTTACAGAGCAGTTTGGAAACACTCTTTTTGTAGGATCTGTATGTGGATATCAAGATAGTTCTAACGATTTCGTTGGAAACGGGAATATCTTCATCTAAAATCTAGACAGAAGCACTGTCAGAAACTACTTTGTGATATCTGCATTCAAGTCTCAGAGCTGAACATTCCCTTTCATAGAGCAGGTTTGAAACACTCTTTCTGCAGTATCTGGAATAGGACATTTCGAGCGCTTTCAGGCCTACGGTGAAAAAGGAGGTATCTTCCCATAAAAACGAGACAGAGGCTTTCTCTGAAATTTATTGGGAATGTGTGTCCTCAACTGAGAGAGTTGAACCTTTCTTTTGATACAGCAGTTTGGAAACACTCCTTTTGTAGAATCTGTAAGTGAATATTGGTATAGCTGTGAGGATTCCATTGGAAACGGGAATACCTTCATTTAAAATCTAGACAGAATCATTCTCAGAAACTTCTTTGTGATGAGTGTCCTCAACTAACAGAGTTGAACTTTTCTTTGGATAGAGCACTTTGGAAACACTCTTTTTGTAGAATCTTCAAGTGGATATTTGGTTAACTGTGAAGATTTCGTTGGAAACGAGAATACCTTCATCTAAAATCTAGACAGAAGCGCTGTCAGAAACTACTTTGTGATATCTGCATTCAAGTCACGGAGCTGAACATTCTCTTTTCATAGAGTAGGTTTGAAACAGTCTTTCTGTGGTATCTGGAAGGGGACATTTCAATCGATTTCAGGCCTATGGTGAAAAAGGAAATATCATCCCATAAAATGTAGTCAGAAGCATTCTCAGAAACTTATTTGGGATGTGTTTCCTCAACTAACAGAGTTGATCGCTTCTTTTGACATAGCAGTTTGGAAACACTCTTTTTGTAGAATTTGCAAGTGGATATTTGGATAACTGTGAAGATTTCGTTGGAAACGGTAATATCTTCATATAAAATCTAGACAGAAGCATTCTAAGAAACTTCTTTGTGATGAGTGTCCTCAGCTAACACAGTTGAACCTTTCTTTTTATAGAGCAGTTTGGAAACACTCTTTTTGTAGAATCTGTATGTGGATATCAAGACAGTTCTAACGCTTTCGTTGGAAACGGGAATATCTTCATCTAAAATCTAGACAGAAGCACTGTCAGAAACTACTTTGTGATATCTGCATTCAAGTCTGAGAGCTGAACATTCCCTTTCATATAGCAGGTTTGAAACACTCTTTCTGCAGTATCTGGAAGTGGACATTTCGTGCACTTTCAGGCCTACTGTGAAAAAGGAAGTATCTTCCCATAAAAACGAGACAGAGGCTTTCTCAGAAACTTATTTGTGATGTGTGTTCTCAACTAAGAGAGCTGAAGCTTTCTTTTGATACAGCAGTTTGGAAACACTCTTTTTGTAGAATATGTAAGTGTATGTCTAGATAGTTCTAATGATTTCATTGGAAACGGGAATATCTTCATCGGAAATCTAGACAGAAGCACTGTCAGAAACTACTTTGTGATATCTGCATTCAAGTCACAGAGCTGAACATTCACTTTCATAGAGCACGTTTGAAACCCTCATTCTGCAGTGTCTGGAAGTGGACATTTCGAGCGCTTTTGGGACTATGGTGAAAAACGAAATATCTTCCCATAAAATCTAGACAGAAACATTCTCAGAAACTTATTTCGGATGTGTGGCCTCAACTAACAGAGTTAAACCTTTCTTTTGATAGAGCAGTTTGGAAACACTCTTTTTGTAGAATCTACAAGTCGATGTTTGGATAACCGTGAAGATTTCGTTGGAAACGGGAATATCTTCATATAAAATCTAGACAGAAGCATTCTCAGAAACTTCTTTGTGATGAGTGTCCTCAACTAACGGAGTTGAAACATTCTATTTATAGAGCACTTTGGAAACACTCTTTTTGTAGAAAGTTCAAGTGGATATTTGGTTAACTGTGAAGATTTCGTTTTAAACGGGAATACCTTCATCTAAAATCTAGACAGAAGCGGTGTCAGAAACTACTTTGTGATATCTGCATTCAAGTCACAGAGCTGAACATTCCCTTTCATAGAGTAGGTTTGAAACAGTCTTTCTGTAGTATCTGGAAGTGGACATTTCAAGCGATTGCAGGCCTATGGTGAAAAAGGAAATATCATCCCATAAAATCTAGACAGAAGCTTTCTCAGAAACTTATTTGGGATGTGTTTCCTCAACTAACAGAGTTGATCCTTTCTTTTGATATAGCAGTTTGGAAACACTCTTTTTGTAGAATCTGCAAGTGGGTATTTGGATAACTGTGAAGATTTCGTTGGAAACGGTAATATCTTCATATAAAATCTAGACAGAAGCATTATAAGAAACTTCTTTGTGATGAGTGTCCTCAACTAACAGAGTTGAATCTTTCTTTTTATAGAGCAGTTTGGAAACACTCTTTTTGTAGAATCTGTATATGGATATCAAGATAGTTCTAACGATTTCATTGGAAACGGGAATATCTTCATCTAAAATCTAGACAGAAGCACTGTCAGAAACTACTTTGTGATATCTGCATTCAAGTCTCAGAGCTGAACATTCCCTTTCATAGAGGAGGTTTGAAACACTCTTTCTGCAGTATCTGGAAGTGGACATTTCGAGCCCTTGCAGGCCTACGGGGAAAAAGGAAGTATCTTCCCATAAAAACGAGACAGAGGCTTTCTCAGAAACTTATTTGGGATGTGTGTCCTCAACTAACACAGTTGAACCTTTCTTTTGATACAGTAGTTTGGAAACACTCTTTTTGTAGAATCTGCAAGTGGATATTTGGAAAGCTGTGAAGATTTCGTAGGAAAAGGGAATGTCTTCATGTAAAATCTAGACAGAAGCATTCTCAGAAACTTCTTTGTGATCTGTGTCCTCAACTAACAGATTTCAACCTTTCTTTGGATGGTGCAGTTTGGAAACACTCTTTTTGTAGAATCTGCAAGTGGATATTTGGATAACTGTGATGATTTCATTGGAAACGGGAATACCTTCATCTAAAATCTAGACAGAAGCGCTGTCAGAAACTACTTTGTGATATCTGCATTCAAGTCACAGAGCTGAACATTCCCATTCATAGAGTAGGTTTGAAACAGTCTTTCTGTAGTTTCTGGAAGTGTACATTTCGAGCGATTTCAGGCCTATGGTGAAAAAGGAAATATCGTCACATAAAATCTAGACAGAAGCATTCTCAGAAACTTATTTTGGATGTGTTTCCTCAACGAACAGAGTTGATCCTTTTTTTTGACATAGCAGTTTGGAAACACTCTTTTTGTAGAATCTGCAAGTGGATATTTGGATAACTGTGAAGATTTCGTTGGAAACGGCAATATCTTCATATAAAATCTAGACAGAAGCATTCTCAGAAACTTCTTAGTGATGAGTGTCCTCAACTAACAGAGTTCAAGATTTCTTTTGCTTCAGCAGTTTGGAAACACTCTTTTTGTAGAATCTTCAAGTGGATATTTGGATAACTGTGAAGATTTCGTTGGACACGGGAATATCTTCATATAAAATCTAGACAGAAGCATTCTCAGAAACTTGTTTGTGATGAGTGTCCTCAAGTAACCGAGTTGAACCTTTCTTTTGACAGAGCACTTTGGAAACACTCTTTTTGTAGAATCTGTAAGTGGATATCTAGATAGTTCTAACGATTTCATTGGAAACGGAAATATCTTCATCTGAAATCTAGACAGAAGCACTGTCAGAAACTACTTTGTGATATCTGCATTCAAGTCACAGAGCTGAGCATTCCCTTTCATAGAGCAGGTTTGAAACCCTCTTTCTGTAGTATCTGGAAGTGGATATTTCGAACGATTACGGGCCTATGGAGAAAAACGAAATATCTTCCCATAAAATCTAGATAGAAGCATTCTCAGAAACTTCTTTGTGATGTGTGTCCTCAACTAACAGAGTTGAAACTTTCTTTTGATACAGCAATTTGGAAACACACTTTTTGTAGAATCTGTAAGTGGATATTTGTATAGCTCTGAGGATTCCGTTGGAAACGGGAATATCTTCATTTAAAATCTAGACAGAAGCATTGTCAGAAACTTCTTTGTGATGAGTGTCCTCAACTATCAGATTTGAACCTTTCTTTTGACAGAGCACTTTGGAAACACTCTTTTTGTAGAATCTGTAAGTGGATATCTAGATAGTTCTAATGATATCGTTGGAAACGGGAATATCTTCATCTCAAATCTAGACAGAAGCACTGTCAGAAACTACTTTGTGATATCTGCATTCAAGTCGCAGAGCTGAACATTCCCGCTCATAGAGCAAGTTTGAAACCCTCTTTCTGTAGTATCTGGAAGTGGACATTTCGAGCGCTTTCGGGCCTATGGTGAAGAACGAAATATCTTCCCATAAAATCTAGACAGAAACTTTCTCAGAATCTTATTTCAGATGTGTGTCCTCAACTAACAGAGTTGAAACTTTCTTTTGATAGAGCAGTTTGGAAACACTCTTTTTGTTGAATCTGCAAGTCGATGTTTGGATAACGGTGAAGATTTCGTTGGAAACGGGAATATCTTCATATAAAATCTAGACAGAAGCATTCTCAGAAACGTCTTTGTGATGACTTTCCTCAACTAACAGAGTTGAACCATTCTATTAATATAGCACTTTGGAAACACTCTTTTTGTAGAATCTTCAAGTGGATATTTGGATAACTGTGAAGATTTCGTTGGAAACGGGAATATCTTCATATAAAATCTAGACAGAAGCATTCTCAGAAACTTCTTTGTGATGAATGCCCTCAACTAACAGAGTTGAACCTTTCTTTTTATAGAGCAGTTTGGAAACACTCTTTCTGTAGAATCTGTATGTGGATATCAAGATAGTTCTAATGATTTCATTGGAAACGGGAATATCTTCATCTAAAATCTAGACAGAAGCTCTGTCAGAAACCACTTTGCAATATCTGCATTCAAGTCACAGAGGTGAATCTTCCCTTTCATAGGGCAGGTTTGAAACACTCTTTCTGTAGTATCTGGAAGTGGACATTTCGAGCGCTTTCAGGACTATGGTGAAAAAGGTAGTATCTTCCCAAAACAACGAGACAGAAGTATTCTCAGAAACTTATTTGGGATGTGTGTCCTCAACTAAGAGAGTTGAACTTTTCTTTTGATCCAGCAGTTTGGAAACACTGGTTTTTAGAATCTGCAAGTGGATATTTGAATAACTGAAGATTTCGTTGGAAACGGGAATATCCTCACATAAAATCTAGTCAGAAGCATTCTCAGAAACTTCTTTGTGATGTGTGTCCTCAACTAACAGAGTTGAACCTTTCTTTTGATAGAGCAGTTTGGAAACACTGTTTTTGTAGAATCTGTAAGGGGATATTTGGATAACTCTGATGATTTCGTTGGAAACGGGAATATCTTCATCTAAAATCTGGACAGAAGCACTGTCAGAAACTACCTTGGGATATCTGCATTCAAGTCACAGAGCTGAACATTCCCTTCCATAAGGCAGGTTTGAAACACTCTTTCTGTAGTATCTGGAAGTGGACATTTCGTGCGCTCTCAGGCCTACTGTGAAGAGGGAAATATCATCCCTTAAAATCTAGACAGAAGCATCCTCAGAAAGTTATTTGGGATTCGTTTCCTCAACTAACAGAGATGATCCTTTCTTTTGATATAGCAGTTTGGAAACACTTTTTTGTAGAATCTTCAAGAGGATATTTGGATAACTGTGAAGATTTCAGTGGAAACGGTAATATCTTAATATAAAATCTAGACAGAAGCATTCTCAGAAACTTCTTTGTGATGTGTGTAATCAACTAACAGAGTTCAACATTTCTTTTGATACAGCAGTTTGGAAACACCCTTTTTGTAGAATCTGCAAGTGGATATTTGAATAACTGTTAAGATTTCATTGGAAACGGGAATATCTTCATATAAAATCTAGACAGAAGCACTGTCAGAAACTACTTTGTGATATCTGCATTCAAGTCACAGAACTGAACATTGCCTTTCATAAAGCAGGTTTGAAACACTCTTTCTGCAGTATCTGGAAGTGGACATTTCGAGCGCTTTCAGGCCTAAGGTGAAAAAGGAAATATCTTCCCATTAAAATGAGTCAGAGGCTTTCTCAGAAACTTATTTGGGATGTGTGTCCTCAACTAACAGAGTTGCACCTTTCTTTTGATACACCAGTTTGGAAACACTCTTTTTGTAGAATCTGGAAGTGGATATTTGGATACCTTCGAAGATTTCTTTGGAAACGGGAATATCTTCATATAAAATCTAGACAGAGGCATTCTCAGAAACTCCTTTCTGATGAGTGTCCTCAACTAACAGAGTTGAACCTTTCTTTTGATAGAGCAGTATGGAAACACTCTGTTTGTACAATCTGGATGTGGATATTTGGATAGGTATAACGGTTTCGTTGGAAACGGGAATATCTTCATCTAAAATCTAGACAGAAGCTCTGTCAGAAACTACTTTGCGATATATGCATTCAAGTCACAGAGGTGAACCTTCCCTTTCATAGGGCAGGTTTGAAACACTCTTTCTGTAGTATCTGGAAGTGGACATTTTGAGCGCTTTCAGGCCTGTGATGAAAAATTTAGTATCTTCCCAGAAAAACGAGACAGAAGTATTCTAAGAAACTTATTTGGGATGTGGGTCCTCAACTAAGAGTGTTGAACTTTTCTTTTGAAACAAAAGTTTGGAAACACTCTTTTTTAGAATCTGGAAGTGGATATTTGAATAAATGTGAAGATTTCATTGGAAACGGGAATATCCTCATATAAAATCTAGACAGAATCATTCTCAGAAACTTCTTTGTGATGTGTGTCCTCAACTAACAGAGTTCAAACTTTCTTTTGATACAGCAATTTGGAAACACTCTTTTTGTAGAATCTGTTAGTGGATATTGGGATAGCTCTAACGATTTCGTTGGAAACGGGAATATGTTCATTTAAAATCTAGACAGAAGCTTTCTCAGAACCTTCTTTGTGAAGTGTGTCCTGAGCTAAGTGTGTTCAACCTTTCTTTTGATACAGCAGTCTGGAAACACACTTTTTGTGGAATCTGCAGGGGGATATTTGGATAACTGGGAAGATTTCATTGGAAACGGGAATATCTTCATGTAAACTCTAGACAGAAGCATTCTCAGAAACTTCTTTCCAATGTGTGTCCTTAACTGACAGAGTTCAACCGTTCTTTTGATGGAGCAATTTGGAAGCACTGTTTGTGTGGAATCTGTAGGAGGATATTTGGATAGCTCTAAAGATTTCGTTGCAAACGGGATTATCTTCATTTAAAATCTAGACAGAAGCATTCTCAGAAACTTCCTTGTGATGTGTGTCCTCAACTAACAGAGTACAACCGTAATTTTGATAGAGCAGTTTGGAAACACACTTTTTGTAGAATCTGTAGGTCGATATTTGGATACCTCTAACGATTTCTTTGGAAACGGGAATATATTCATATAAAATCTAGACAGAAGCATTCTCAGAAACTTCTTTGTGTTGTGTGTCCTCAACTAACAGAGTTCAAGATTTCTTTTGATACAGTTATTTGAAAACACTCTTTTTGTAGAATCTGTAAGTGGATATTCGGAAAGCTCTAACGATTTCGTTGGAAACGGGAATATCTTCATTTAAAATCTAGACAGAAGCATTCTCAGAAACTTCTTTGTGAAATGTGTCCTTAACTAACAGACTTCAACCTTTCTTTAGATACAGCAGTTTGGAAACACACTTTATGTAGAATCTGCAAGTGGATATTTGGATAACGGTGAAGATTTCGTTGGAAAAGGGAATATCTTCATATAAACTCTAGACAGAAGCATTCTCAGAAACTTCTTTCTCATGTGTGTCCTCAACTGACAGAGTTCAAACATTCTTTTGACAGAGCAGTTTGGAAACACACTTTTTGTAGATTGTGTAAGAGGACATTTGGATAGCTCTAAAGATTTATTTGCAAACGGGAATATGTTCATGTAAAATCTAGACAGAAGCATTCTCAGAAACTTCTTTGTGATGTGTGTCCTCAACTAAAAGAGTACAACCATTCTTTTGATAGAGCAGTTTGGAAACACACTTTTGGTAGAACCTGTAAGTGGATGTATGGAGAGCTGTAACTATTTTGTTGGAAACTGGAATATCTTCATCTAAAATCCAGACAGAAGCTCTGTCAGAAACTACTTTGTGATATCTGCATTCAAGTCACAGAGGTGAACCTTCCCTTTCATAGGGCAGGTTTGAAACACTCTTTCTGTAGTATCTGGAAGTGGACATTTCGAGCGCTTTCAGGCCTATGGTGAAAAAGGAAGTATCTTCCCAAAACAACGAGACAGAAGTATTCTCAGAAACTTATTTGTGATGTGAGTCCTCAACTAAGAGGGTTGAACTTTTCTTTTGATACAGCAGTTTGGAAACACTCGTTTTTAGAATCTGCAAGTGGATATTTGAATAACTGAATATTTCGTTGGAAACGGGAATATCCTCACATAAAATCTAGTCAGAAGCATTCTCAGAAACTTCTTTGTGATGTGTGTCCTCAACTAAAAGAGTTGAACCTTTCTTTGGATAGAGCAGTTTGGAAACACTCTTTTTGTAGAATCTGTAAGTGGATATTTGGATAACTGTGATGATTTCGTTGGAAACGGGAATATCTTCATCTAAAATCTAGACAGAAGCACTGTCAGAAACTACCTTGCAATATCTGCATTCAAGTCACAGAGGTGAACATTCCCTTCCATGAGGCAGGTTTGAAACACTCTTTCTGTAGTACCTGGAAGTGGACATTTCGTGCACTCTCAGGCCTATTGTGAAGAGGGAAATATCATCCCTTAAAATCTAGACAGAACCATCCTCAGAAACTTATTTGGGATTCGTTTCCTCAACTAACAGAGTTGATCCTTGCTTTTGATGTAGCAGTTTGGAAACACTCTTTTTGTAGAATCTGCAAGTGGATATTTGGATAACTGAAGATTTTGTTGGAAACGGGAATATCTTCATATAAAATCTAGACAGAAGCATTCTCAGAAACTTCTTTCAGATGAGTGTCCTCAACTAACAGAGTTGAATCTTTCTTTGGATAGAGCAGTTTGGAAACACTCTTTTTGTGGAATCTGTAAGTGGATATTTGGATAACTGTGATGATTTCGTTGGAAACGGGAATATCTTCATCTAAAATCTAGACAGAAGCGCTGTCAGAAACTAATTTGCGATATCTGCATTCAAGTCACAGAGCTGAACATTCCCATTCATAGAGTAGGTTTGAAACAGTCTTTCTGTAGTATCTGGAAGTGGATATTTCGAGTGATTTCAGGCCTATGGTGAAAAAGGAAATATCATCCCATAAAATCTAGACAGAAGCATTCTCAGAAACTTATTGGGGATGTGTTTCCTCAACTAATAGAGTTGAACCTTTCTTTTGATAGAGCAGTTTGGAAACACTCTTTTTGTTGAATCTGCAAGTCGATGTTTGGATAACTGTGAAGATTTCGTTGGAAACGAAAATATCTTCATGTAAAATCTAGACAGAAGCATTCTCAGAAACGTTTTTGTGATGAGTGTCCTCAACTAACAGAGTTGAGCCATTCTATTAATAGAGCACTTTGGAAACACTCTTTTTGTAGAATCTTCAAGTGGATATTTGGATAACTGTGAAGATTTCGTATGAATCGGGAATATCTTCATGTAAAATCTAGACAGAAGCATTCTCAGAAACTTCTTTGTGATGTGTGTCCTCAACTAACAGAGTTCAACCTTTCATTTGATACAGCAATTTGGAATCACTCTTTTTGTAGAATCTGTAAGTTTACATTGGTATAGCTGTGAGGATTTCATTGGAAACGGGAATATGTTCATTTAAAATCTAGACAGAAGCATTCTCAGAAACTTCTTTGTGATGTGTGTCCTCAACTAACAGAGTTGAACCTTTCTTTGGGTAGAGCAGTTTGGAAACACTCTTTTTGTAGAATCTGTAAGTGGATATTTGGATAACTGTGATGATTTCGTTGGAAACGGGAATACCTTCATCTAAAATCAAGAGAGAAGGGCTGTGAGAAACTACTTTGCAATATCTGCATTCAAGTCACAGAGCTGAACATTCCCATTCATAGAGTAGGTTTGAAACAGTCTTTCTGTAGTAGCTGGAAGGGGACATTTCGAGCGATTTCAGGCCTATGGTGAAAAAGGAAATATCATCCTATAAAATCTAGACAGATGCATTCTCAGAAACTTATTTGGGATGAGTTTCCTCAACTAACAGAGCTGAACCTTTCTTTTGATAGAGCAGTTTGGAAACACTCTTGTTGTAGAATCTGCAAGTCGATGTTTGGATAACTGAAGATTTCGTTGGAAACGGCAATATCTTCATATAAAATCTAGACAGAAGCATTCTCAGAAACTTCTTTGTGATGAGTGTCCTCAACTAACAGAGTTGAACCTTTCTATTTATAGAGCAGTTTGGAAACACTCTTTTTGTAGAATCTGTATGTGGATATCAAGATAGTTCTAACGATTTCGTCGGAAACGGGAATATCTTCATCTAAAATCTAGACAGAAGCACAGTCAGAAACTACTTTGTGATATCTGCATTCAAGTCTCAGAGCTGAACATTCCGTTTCATAGAGCAGGTTTGAAACACTCTTTCTGCAGTATCTGGAAGTGGACATTTCAAGCGATTTCAGGCCTATGGTGAAAAAGGAAATATCATCCCATAAAATCTAGACAGAAGTATTCTCAGAAATTTATTTGGTATGTGTTTCCTCAACTAACAGAGGTGATCCTTTCTTTTGATACAGCAGTTTGGAAACACTCTTTTTGTAGAATCTGCAAGTGGATATTTGGATAACTGTGAAGATTTCGTTGGGAACGGTAATATCTTCATATAAAATATAGACAGAAGCATTCTCAGAAACTTCTTTGTGATGAGTGTCCTCAACTAACAGAGTTGAACCTTTCTTTTTATAGAGTAGTTTGGAAACACTCTTTTTGTAGAATCTTCAAGTGAATATTTGGATAACTGTAAAGATTTCATTGGACACGGGAATATCTTCATATAAAATATAGACAGAATCATTCTCAGAAACTTCTTTGTGATGAGTGTCCTCAACTAACAGAGTTGAACCTTTCTTTTGACAGAGCACTTTGGAAACACTCTTTTTATAGAATCTGTAAGTGGATATCTAGATTGTTCTAACGATTTCATTGGAAACGGGAATATCTTCATCTGAAATCTAGACAGAAGCACTGTCAGAAACTACTTTGTGATATCTGCATTCAAGTCACAGAGCTGAACATTCCCTTTCATAGAGCAGGTTAGAAACCCTCTTTCTGTAGTGTCTGGAAGTGGACATTTCGAGCCCTTTCGGGCCTGTTGTGAAAAACGAAATATCTTCCCATAAAATCTAGACAGAAGCATTCTTAGAAACTTCTTTGGGATGTGTGTCCTCAACTAACAGAGTTGAACCTTTCTTTTGATAGAGCTGTTTGGAAACACTCTTTTTGTAGAATCTGCAAGTCGATGTTTGGGTAACTGTGAAGATTTCGTTGGAAACGGGAATATCTTCACATAAAATGTAGACAGAAGCATTCTCAGAAACGTCTTTGTGATGAGTGTCCTCAACTAACAGAGTTGAACAATTCTATTAATAGAGCACTTTGGAAACACTCTTTTTGTAGAATCTTCAAGTGGATATTTGGTTAAATGTGAAGATTTCGTAGGAAACGGGAATACCTTCATCTAAAATCTAGACAGAAGCGCTGTCAGAAACTGCTTTGCGATATCTGCATTCATGTCACAGAGCTGAACATTCACTTTCATAGAGTAGGTTTGAAACAGTCTTTCTGTAGTATCTGGAAGTGGACATTTCAAGCGATTGCAGGCCGATGGTGAAAAAGGAAATATCATCCCATAAAGTCTAGACAGAAGCATTCTGAGAAACTTATTTGGGATGTGTTTCCTCAACTAACAGAGTTGATCCTTTCTTTTGATATAGCAGTTTGGAAACACTCTTTTTGTAGAATCTGCAAGAGGATATATGGATAACTGTGAAGATTTCGTTGGAAACAGTAATATCTTCATATAAAATCTAGACAGAAGCATTCTAAGAAACTTCTTTGTGATGAGTGTCCTCAACTAACAGAGTTGAACCTTTCTTTTTATAGAGCAGTTTGGAAACACTCTTTTTGTGGAATCTGTAAGTGGATATCTAGATAGTCCTAATGATTTCATTGGAAACGGGAATATCTTCATCTAAAATCTAGACAGAAGCACTGTGAGAAACTACTTTGCGATATCTGCATTCAAGTCACAGAGCTGAACATTCCCTTTCATAGAGTAGGTTTGAGACAGTCTATCTGTAGTATCTGGAAGTGGACATTTCAAGCGATTTCAGGCCTATGGTGAATGAGGAAATATCATCCCATAAAATCTAGACAGAAGCATTCTCAGAAACTTATTTGGGATGTGTTTCCTCAAGTAACAGAGTTGATCCTTTCTTTTGATATAGCAGTTTGGAAACACTCTTTTTGTGGAATCTGCAAGTGGATATTTGGATAACTGTGAAGATTTCATTGGAAACGGTAATATCTTCATATAAAATCTAGACAGAAGCATTCTAAGAAACTTCTTTGTGATGAGTGTCCTCAACTAACACAGTAGAACCTTTCTTTTGATAGAGCAGTTTGGAAACACTCTTTTTGTGGAATCAGTAAGTGGATATCTAGATAGTCCTAACGATCTCATTGGAAACGGGAATATCTTCATCTAAAATCTAGACAGAAGCACTGGCAGAAACCACTTTGTGATATCTGCATTCAAGTCTCAGAGCTGAACATTCCGTTTCATAGAGCAGTTTTGAAACACTCTTTCTGCAGTATCTGGAAGTGGACATTTCGAGCGCTTTCAGGCCTACGGTGAAAAAGGAAGTATCTTCCCATAAAAATGAGACAGAGGCTTTCTCAGAAACTTATTTGGGATGTGTTTCCTCAACTAACAGAGTTGATCCTTTCTTTTGATATAGCGGATTGGAAACACTCTTTCTCTAGAATCTGCAAATCGATGTTTGGACAACTGTGAAGATTTCGTTGCAAAAGGGAATATCTTCATATAAAATCTCAACAGAAACATTCTCAGAAACGTCTTTCTGATGAGTGTCCTCAACTAACAGAGGTGAGACATTCTATTAATAGAGCACTTTGGAAACACACTTTTTGTAGAATCTGCAAGTGGATATTTGGATAACTGTGAAGATTTCGTTGGAAAAGGAAATACCTTCATATAAAATGTAGACAGAAGCATTCTCAGAAACTTTTTTGGATTGTGTGTCCTCAACTAACAGAGTTCAACAGTTCCTCGCTACAGCAGTTTGGAAACACTCTTTTTGTAGAATCTTCCAGTGCATATTTCGACAACTGTGAATATTTCGTTGGAAACGGGAATATCTTCATATAAAATCTAGACAGAAACATTCTCAGAAACTTCTTTGTGATGAGTGTCCTCAACTAACAGAGTTGAACCTTTCTTTTGACAGAGCACTTTGGAAACACACTTTTTGTAGAATCTGTAAGCCGATACCTAGATAGTTCCAACGATATCGTTGGAAACGGGAGGATCTTCATCTGAAATCTAGACAGAAGCACTCTCAGAACCTACTTTGTGATATCTGCATTCAAGTCACAGAGCTGAACATTCCCTTTCATAGAGCAGGTTTGAAAAACTCTTTCTGTAGTATCTGGAAGTGGACCTCTCGAGCGCTTTCTGGCCTATGGTGAAAAACGTAATAACTTCCCATAAGATCTAGATAGAAGCATTCTCAGAAACTTCTTTGTGATGTGTGTCCTCAAATAACAGAGTTCAACATTTCTTTTGATAGAGCAGTTTGGAAACACTCTTTTTGTAGAATCTGTAGGTGGATAACAAGATAGTTCTAATGATTTCGTTGGAAACGGGAATATCTTCATCTAAAATCTAGACAGAAGCACTGTCAGAAACTACTTTGTGATATCTGCATTCAACTCTCAGAGCTGAACATTCCGTTTCATGGAGCAGTTTTGAAACACTCTTTCTGCAGTATCTGGAAGGGGACATTTTGAGCGATTTCAGGCCTACGGGGTAAAAGAAAGCATCTTCCCATAAAAACGAGAGAGAGGCTTTCTCAGAAACTTCTTTGGGATGTGTGTCCTCAACTAAGACAGTTGAACCTTTCTTTTGATACAGCAGTTTGGAAACACTCTTTTTGTAGAATCTGCAAGTGGATATATGGAAAGCTGTGAAGATTTCATAGGAAACGGGAATATCTTCATGTAAAATCTAGAGAGAAGCATTCTCAGAAACTTCTTAGTGATGTGTGTCCTCAACTAACAGAGTTCAACCTTTCTTTGGATACAGCTATTTGGAAACACTCTTTTTGTAGTATCTGTAAGTGGATATTGGGATAGCTCTGAGGATTTCGTTGGAAACGGGAATATCTTCATATGAAACGTCGACAGAAGCACTCTCAGAAAATTCTTTGTGATGTATGCATTCAAGTCACAGAGCTGAACATTCCCTTTCATAGAGCAGGTTGGAAACACTCTTTCTGTAGTATCTGGAAGTGGACATTTGGAGCGCTTTCGGGCCTATGTTGCAAAACAAAATATCTTATCATAAAATCTAGACAGAAGCAATCTCAGAAACTTATTTGGGATGTGTGTCCTCAAATAACAGGGTTGCGGCATTCTTTTGATAGAGCACTTTGGAAACACACTTTCTGTAGAATCTGCAAATAGATGTTTGGATAACTGTGAAGATTTCGTTGGAAACGGGAATATCTTCACATAAAATCTCGACAGAAGCGTTTTCAGAAACTTCTTTGTGATGAGTGTCCTCAACAAACACAGTTGAACCTTTCTTTTGATAGAGCAGTTTGGAAACACTCCTTTCGTGGAATCTGTAAGTGGATATCTAGATAGTCCTAAGGATTTCGTTGGAAAAGGGAATATCTTCATCTAAAATCTAGACAGAAGCATTCTCAGCAACTTCTTTGTGATGTGTGTCCTCAACTAACAGAGTTGAACCTTTCTTTAGATAGAGCAGCTTGGAAACACTCTTTTTGTAGAATCTGTAAGTGGATATTGGGATAACTATGATGATTTCATTGGAAACGGGAATATCTTCATCTAAAATCTAGACTGAAGCGCTGTCAGAAACTACTTTGCGATATCTGCATTCAAGTCGGAGCTGAATATTCCCATTCATAGAGTAGGTTTGAAACAGTCTTTCTGTGGTATCTGGAATTGGAAATTTCGAGCGATTTCAGGCCTACGGTGAAAAAGGGTTTATCATCCCATAAAATCTAGACAGAAGCATTCTCAGAAACTTATTTGAGATGTGTTTCGTCAACTAACAGAGTTGATCCTTTCTTTTGATATAGCAGTTTGGAAACACTCTTTTTGTAGAATCTGCAAGTGGATATTAGGATAACTGTGAAGATTTCTTTGGAAACGGGAATATATTCATATAAAATCTCGACAGAAGCATTCTCAGAGACTTCTTTGTGATGTGTGTCCTCAACTAACAGAGTTCAACATTTCTTTTGCTACAGCAGTTTGGAAACACTCTTTTTGTAGAATCTTCAAGTGGATATTGGGATAACTGTGAAGATTTCGTTGGAAACGGGAATATCTTCATATAAAATCTAGACAGAAGCATTCTCAGAAACTTCTTTGTGATGAGTGTCCTCAAGTAACAGAGTTGAACCTTTCTTTTGAAAGAGCAGTTTGGAAACACTTCTTTTGTAGAATCTGCAAGTCGATGTTTGGATAACTGTGAAGATTTCGTTGGAAAAGGAATATCTTCATATGAAACGTCGACAGAAGCATTCTCAGAAACGTCTTTGTGATGAGTGTCCTCAACTAACAGAGTTGAAGCATTCTATTAGTAGAGCACTTTGGAAACACTCTTTTTGTAGAATCTTCAAGAGGATATTTGGATAACTGTGAAGATTTCATTGGAAACGGGAATATCTTCATATAAAATCTAGACAGAAGGATTCTCAGAAACTTTTTTGTGATGAGTGTCTTCAACTAACACAGTTGAACCTTTCCTTTCATAGAGCAGTTTGGAAACACTCTTTTTGTGGAATCTGTAAGTGGATATCTAGATAGTCCTAACGATTTCATTGGAAAAGGGAATATCTTCATCTGAAATCTATACAGAAGCACTCTCAGAACCTACTTTGTGATATCTGCATTCAAGTCACAGAGCTGAACATTCCCTTTCATAGAGCAGGTTTGAAACCCTCTTTCTGTAGTATCTGGAAGTGGACATTTCGAGCGCTTAAGGGCCTATGGTGAAAAACGAAATATCTTCCCATAAAATCTAGACAGAAGCATTCTCTGAAACTTATTTGGGATGTGTGTCCTCAACTCATAGAGTTGAACATTTATTTTGATAGAGCAGTTTGGAAACACTCTTTCTGTAGAATCTGCAAATCGATGTTTCGTTAACTGTGAAGATTTCGTTGGATACGGGAATATCTTCATATAAAATCTTGACAGAAGCATTCTCAGAAACTTCTTTGTGATGAGAGTCCTGAACTAACAGAGTTGAACCATTCTATTAATAGAGAACTTGGAAACATTCTTTTTGTAGAGTCTGCAAGTGGATATTAGAATAACTGTGAAGATTTTGTTGGAAACGGGAATATCTTCATATAAAATCTAGACAGAAGCACTCTCAGTAACTTCTTTGTGATATCTGCATTCAAGTCACAGAGCTGAACATTCCCTTTCATAGAGCAGGTTTGAAACACTCTTTCTGTAGTATCTGGATGTGGACATTTGGAGCGCTTTCAGGCCTATGGTGAAAAACGAAATATCTTCCCATAAAATCTAGGCAGAAGCAATCTCAGAAACTTATTTGGGATGTGTGTCCTCAACTAACAGAGTTGCACCTTTCTTTTGATAGAGCAGTTTGGAAACACACTTTTTGTAGAATCTACAAGTGGATATTTGGATAACTGTGAAGATTTCGTTGGAAACGGGAATATATTCATATAAAATCTAGACAGAATCATTCTCAGAGACTTCTTTGTGATGTGTGCCCTGAACTTGCAGAGTTCAACATTTCTTTTACTACAGCAGTTTGCAAACACTCTTTTTGTAGAATCTTCAAGTGGATATTTTGATAACTGTGAAGATTTCTTTGGAAACGGGAATATCTTCATATAAAATCTAGACAGAAGCATTCTCAGAAACTTCTTTGTGATGTGTGTCCTCAACTAACAGAGTTGAACCTTTCTTTTGACAGAGCACTTTGGAAACACTCTTTTTGTAGAATCTGTAAAGCGATATCTAGATAGTTCTAATGATATCGTTGGAAACGGGAATATCTTCATCTGAAATCTAGACAGAAGCACTCTCAGAACCTACTTTGTGATATCTGCATTCAAGTCACAGAGCTGAACATTAACTTTCATAGAGCAGGTTTGAAACACTCTTTCTGTAGTGTCTGGAAGTGGACATTTGGAGCGCTTTCGGGCCTATGGTGAAAAATGAAATATCATCCCATATAATCTAGACAGATGCATTCTCAGAAACTTATTTGGGATGTGTGTCCTCAACTAACAGAGTTGAACCTTTCTTTTGATAGAGCAGTTTGGAAACACTCTGTCTGTAGAATCTGAAAATCGATGTTTGGATAACTGTGAAGATTTCGTTGGAAACGGGATTATCTTCATATAAAATCTCGACAGAAGCATTCTCAGAAACGTGTTTGTCATGAGTGTCCTCAACTAACAGAGTTGAAACATTCTATTAATAGAGCACTTTAGAAACACTCCTTTTGTGGAATCTGCAAGTGGATATTTGGATAACTGTGATGATTTCGTTGGAAAAGGAAATATCTTCATATAAAATCTAGACAGAAGCACTCTCTGAAACTTCTTTGGATTGTGTGTCCTCAACTAACAGAGTTCAACATTTCTTTCACTACAGCAGGTTGGAAGCACTCTTTTTGTAGAATCTGCAAGTGGATATTTGGATAACTGTGAAGATTTCGTTGGAAAAGGTAATATCGTGATATAAAATCTAGACAGAAGCATTCTCAGAAACTTCTTTGGATTGTGTGTCCTCAACTAACAGAGTTCAACATTTCTTTCGCTACAGCAGTTTGGAAACACTCTTTTTGTAGAATCTTCAAGTGGATATTTGGATAACTGTGAAGATTTCATTGGAAACGGTAATATCTTCATATAAAATCTGGACAGAAGCATTCTCAGAAACTTCTTTGTGATGTGTGTCCACAACTAACAGAGTTCAACATTTCGTTTGCTACAGCAGTTTGGAAACACTCTTTTTGTAGAATCATCAAGTGGATATTTCGATAACTGTGAAGATTTCATTGGAAACGGTAATATCTTCATATAAAATCTAGACAGAAGCATTCGCAGAAACATCTTTGTGATGAGTGTCCTCAACTAACACAGTTGAAACTTTCTTCGGATAGAGCAGTTTGGAAACACTCTTTTTGTGGAATCTGTAAGTGGATATCTAGATAGTCCTAACGATTTCGTTGGAAACGGGAATATCTTCATCTACAATCTAGACAGAAGCACTGTCAGAAACTACTTTGCGATATCTGCATTCAAGTCTCAGAGGTGAATATTCCGTTTCATACAGCAGGTTTGAAACACTCTTTCTGCTGTATCTGGAAGTGGACATTTCGAGCGCTCCCAGGCCTACTGTGAAAAAGGTAGTATCTTCCCATAAAAAGGAAACAGAGGCTTTCTCAGAAACTTACTTGTGATGTGTGTCCTCAAGTAAGAGAGTTGAACCTTTCTTTTGATGCAGCAGTTTGGAAACACTCTTTTTGTAGAATCTGCAAGTGGATATTTGGAAAGCTGTGAAGATTTCGTAGGAAATGGGAATATCTTCATGTAAAATCTAGACAGAAGCATTCTCAGAAACTTCTTTGTAATGTGTGTCCTCAACTTACAGAGTTCAACCTTTCTTTTGATACAGCAATTTGGAAACACTCTTTTTGTAGAATATGTAAGTGGATATTGGGATAGCTCTGAGGATTTCGTTGTAAACGGGAATATATTCATCTAAAATCTAGACAGAAACGCCGTCAGAAACTACTTTGAGATATCTGCATTCAAGTCACAGTGTTGAACATTCCCATTCATAGAGTAGGTTTCAAACAGTCTTTCTGTAGTATCTGGAAGTGAACATTTCGAGCGATTTCCGGCCTATGGTGAAAAAGGAAATATCATCCCATAAAATCTATACAGAAGTATTCTCAGAAACTTATTTGGGATGTGTTTCCTCAACTAACAGAGTTGATCCTTTCTTTTGATAAAGCGGTTTGGAAACACTCGTTTTGTAAAATCGTCAAGTGGATATTTGGATAACTGTGAAGATTTCGTTGGAAACAGTAATATCTTCATATAAAATCTAGACAGAAGCATTATCAGAAACTTCTTTGCGATGAGTGTCCTCAACTAACAGAGCTGAAACATTCTATTGTTAGAGCACTTTGGAAACACTCTTTTTGTAGAATCTGCAAGTGGATATTTGGATACCTGTGAAGATTTCTTTGGAAAAGGTAAAATCTTCATATAAAATCTAGACAAAAGCACTCTCAGAAACTATTTTGTGATGTGTGTCCTCAAATAACAGAGTTCAACATTTCTTTCACTACAGCAGTTTGGAAACACTCTTTTTGTAGAATCTTCAAGTGGATATTTCGATAATAGTGAAGATTTTGTAGGAAACGGGTATATCTTCATATAAAATATAGACCGAAGCATTCTCAGAATCTTCTTTGTGATGAGTGCCCTCAACTAACAGAGTTGAACCTTTCTTTTGCAGAGCACTTTGGAAACACTCTTTTTGTAGAATCTGTAAGCCCATATCTAGATAGATCTAACGATATCGTTGGAAACGGGAATATGTTCATCTGAAATGTAGAGAGAAGCACTCTCAGAACCTAATTTGTGATATCTCCATTCAAGTCACAGAGCTGAACATTCCCTTTGATAGAGCAGGTTTGAAACACTCTTTCTGTAGTATCTGGAAGTGGACATTTCGAGCGTTTTCGGACCTATGGTGAAAAACGAAATATCGTCCCATAAAATCTAGACAGAAGCAATCTCAGAAACTTATGTGGGATGTGTGTCCTCAACTAACAGAGTTGAACCTTTCTTTGGATAGAGCAGTTTTGAAACACCCTTTCTGTAGAATCTGCAAATCGATGTTTGGGTAACTGTGAAGATTTCGTTGGAAACGGGAATATCTTCATATAAAATCTCGACAGAAGCATTCTCAGAAACGTCTTTGTGATGAGTGTCCTCAACTAACAGAGTTGAACCATTCTGTTAATAGAGCACTTTGGAAACACTCTTTTCGTAGAATCTGCAAGTGGATATTTGGATAACGGTGAAGATTTCGTTGGAAAAGGTAATATCTTCATATAAAATCTAGACAGAAGCATTCTCAGAAACTTCTTTGGATTGTGTGTCCTCAACTAACAGAGTTCCACATTTCTTTCACTACAGCAGTTTGGAAACACTCTTTTTGTAAAATCTTCAAGTGGATATTTTGACAACTGTGAAGATTTCATTGGAAACGGGAATATCTTCATATAAAATCTAGACAGAAGCATTCTCAGAAACTTCTATGGGATGAGTGTCCTCAACTAACAGAGTTGAACCTTTCTTTTGACAGAGCACTTTGGAAACACACTTCTTGTAGAATCTGTAAGAGGATATCTAGATAGTTCCAGTGATATCGTTGGAAACGGGAATATCTTCATCTGAAATCTAGACATAAGCACTCTCAGAACCTACTTTGTGATATCTGCATTCAAGTCACAGAGCTGAAGATGCCCTTTGATAGAGCAGGTTTGAAACACTCTTTCTCTAGTATCTGGAAGTGGACATTTGGAGCGCTTTCTGGCCTTTGGTGAAAAACGAAATATCGTCCCATAAAATCTAGACAGAAGCAATCTCAGAAACTTATGTGGGATGTGTGTCCTCAACTAACAGAGTTGAACATTTCTTTTGATAGAGAAGTTTGGCAAACACTCTTCTTGTAGAATCTGTAGGTGGATATCAAGATGCTTCTAACAATTTCGTTGGAAAAGGGAATATCTTCATCTAAAATCTAGACAGAAGCATTCTCAGAAACTTTTTTGTGATGACTGTCCTCAACTAAGACAGTTGAACCTTTCCTTTGATAGAGCAGTTTGGAAACACTCTTTTTGTAGAATCTGTAAGCCGATATCTAGATAGTTCTAATGATATCGTTGGAAACGGGAATATATCTTCATCTGAAATCTAGACAGAAGCACTCTCAGAACCTACTTTGTGATATCTGCATTCCAGTCACAGAGCTGAACATTCCCTTTCATAGAGCAGGGTTGAAACACTCTTTCTGTAGCATCTGGAAGTGGACATTTGGAGCGCTTTCGGGCCTATGGTAAGAAACGAAATATCTTCCCATAAAATCTAGACAGAAGCATTCTCAGAAACTTATTTGGGATGTGTGTCCTCAACTAACAGAGATGAACCTTTCTTTTGATAGAGCAGTTTGGAAACACTCTTTCTGTATAATCTGCAAATCGATGTTTGGATAACTGAGAAGATTTCGTTGGAAACGGGAATATCTTCATCTAAAATCTCGACAGAAGCATTCTCAGAAACTTCTTTGTGATGAGTGTCCTCAACTAACAGAGTTGAACCATTCTATTAATAGAGCACTTTGGAAACACTCTTTTTGTAGAATCTGCAAGTGGATAGTTGGATAACTGTGAAGATTTGTTTGGAAACGGGAATATCTTCATTTGAAATCTAGACAGAAGCATTCTCAGAAACTTCTTTGTGATCTGTGTCCTGAGCTAACACAGTTGAACCTTTCTTTTGATAGAGCAGTTTGGAAACACTCTTTTTGAGGAATCTGTAAGTGGATATCTAGATAGTCCTAACGATTTCGTTGGAAACGGGAATATCTTCATCTAAAATCTAGACAGAAGCACTGTCAGAAACTACTTTGCGATATCTGAATTCAAGTCACGGAGCTGAACACTTCCTTTCATGCATTAGGTTTGAAACAGTCTTTCTGTAGTATCTGGAAGTGGACATTTCGAGCGATTTGAGGCCTAAGGTGAAAAAGGAAATATCATCCCATAAAATCTAGACAGAAGCATTCTCAGAAACTTATTTGGGATGTGTTTCCTCAACTAACAGAGTTGATCCTTTCTTTTGATACAGCAGTTTGGAACCACACTTTTTGTAGAATCTGCAAGTGGATATTTGGATAAATGTGAAGATTTCGTTGGAAACGGGAATATATTCATATAAAATCCAGACAGAAGCATTCTCAGAAACTTCTTTGTGATGTGTGTCCTCAACTAACAGAGTTCCACATTTCTTTTGCTACAGCAGTTTGGAAACACTCTTTTTGTAGAATCTTCAGCTGGATATTTGGATAACTGTGAAGATTTCATTGGAAACGGTAATATCTTCTTATAAAATCTAGACATAAGCATTCTCAGAAACTTATTTGTGATGTGTGTCCTCTAGTATCAGAGTTGAACCTTTCTTTTGATAGAGCAGTTTGGAAACACTCCTTTTGTAGAATCTGCAAGTAGATGTTTGGATATCTGTGAAGATTTCGTTGGAAACGGAATATCTTCATATAAAATGTCGACAGAAGCATTCTCAGAAACGTCTTTGTGATGAGTGTCCTCAACTAACAGAGTTGAAGCATTCTATTAGTTGAGCACTTTGGAAACACTCTTTTTGTAGAATCTTCAATTGGATATTTGGATAACTGTGAAGATTTCATTGGAAACGGGAATATCTTCATATAAAACCTAGACAGAAGCATTCTCAGAAACTTTTTTGTGATGACTGTCCTCAATTAACACAGTTGAACCTTTCCTTTGATAGAGCAGTTTGGAAACACTCTTTTTGTGGAATCTGTAAGTGGATATCTAGATAGTCCTAATGATTTCGTTGGAAACGGGAATATCTTCATCTGAAATCTAGACAGAAGCACTCTCAGAACCTACTTTGTGATATCTGCATTAAAGTCACAGAGGTGAACATTCCCTTTCATAGAGCAGGTTTGAAAAACTCATTCTGTAGTATCTGGAAGTGGACATTTCGAGCGCTTTCGGGCCTATGGTGAAATACGAAATATCTTCCCTTAAAATCAAGACAGAAGCACTCTCAGAAACTTATTTGGGATGTGTGTCCTCAACTCACAGAGTTGAACATTTCTTTTGATAGAGCAGTTTGGAAACACACTTTTTGCAGAATCTGCAAATCGATGTTTGGATAACTGTGAAGATTTCATTGTAAACGGTTATATCTTCATATAAAATCTCGACAGAAGCATTCTCAGAAACGTCTTTGTGATGAGTGTCCTCAACTAACAGAGTTGAACCATTCTATTAATAGAGCACTTTGGAAACACTCTTTTTGTAGAATCTGCAAGTGGATATTTGGATAACTGTGAAGATTTCTTTCGAAACGGGAATATCTTCATTTAAAATCTTGACAGAAGCATTCTCAGAAACTTCTTTGTGATGTGTGTCCTCAGCTAACACAGTTGAACCTTTCTTTTGATAGAGCAGTTTGGAAACACTCTTTTTGAGGAATCTGTAAGTGGATATCTAGATAGTCCTAACGATTTCGTTGGAAACGGGAATATGTTCATCTAAAATCTACACAGAAGCACTGTCAGAAACTACTTTGCGATATCTGCATTCAAGTCACGGAGCTGAACATTTCCTTTCATACAGTAGGTTTGAAACAGCCTTTCTGTAGTATCTGGAAGTGGACATTTCGAGCGATTTCAGGCCTAAGGTGAAAAAGGAAATATCATCCCATAGAATCTAGACAGAAGCATTCTCAGAAACTTATTTGGGATGTGTTTCCTCAACTAACAGAGTTGATCCTTTCTTTTGATACAGCAGTTTGGAAACACTCTTTTTGTAGAATCTCCAAGTGGATATTTGGATAACTGTGAAGATTTCATTGGAAACGGGAATGTATTCATATAAAATCTAGACAGAAGCATTCTCAGTAACTTCTTTGTGATGTGTGTCCTCAACTAACAGAGTTCTACATTTCTTTTGCTACAGCAGTTTGGAAACACTCTTTTTGTAGTATCTTCAGGTGGATATTTGGATAACTGTGAAGATTTCGTTGGAAACGGGAATATCTTCGTATAAAATCTAGACACAAGCATTCTCAGAATCGTCTTTGTGATGAGTGTCCTCAAGTAACAGAGTTGAAACTTTCTTTCGATAGAACAGTTTGGAAACACTCCTTTTGTAGAATCTGCAAGTCGATGTTTGGAGAACTGTGAAGATTTCGTTGGAAACGGAATATCTTCATATAAAATGCCGACAGAAGCATTCTCAGAAACGTCTTTGTGATGAGTGTCCTCAACCAACAGTGTTGAACCATTCTATTAGTAGAGCACTTTGGAAACACTCTTTTTGTAGAATCTTCAAGTGGATGTTTGGATAACTGTGAAGATTTCATGGGAAACGGGAATATCTTCATATAAAATCTAGACAGAAGCATTCTCAGAAACTTTTTTGTGATGACTGTCCTCAACTAGCACAGTTGAACCTTTCCTTTGATAGAGCAGTTTGGAAACACTCTTTTTGTGGAATCTGTAAGTGTATATCTAGATAGTCCTAATGATTTGGTTGGAAACGGGAAAGTTTTCATCTGAAATCTAGACAGAAGCACTGTCAGAATCTACTTTGTGATACCTGCAATCAAGTCACAGAGCTGAACGTTCCCTTTCATGGAGTAGGTTTGAAACAGTCTTTCTGTAGTATCTGGAATTGGACATTTCGAGCGATTTCAGGTCTATGGAGAAAAAGGAAATATCATCCTATAAAATCTAGACAGAAGCATTCTCAGAAACTTATTTGGGATGTGTTTCCTCAACTAACAGAGTTGATCCTTTCTTTTGATATAGCAGTTTGGAAACACTCTTTTTGTAGAAACTGCAAGTGGATATTTGGATAACTGTGAAGATTTCATTGGAAACGGGAATATCTTCATTTAAAATCTAGACAGAAGCATTCTCAGAAACTTCTTTGTGATGTGTGTCCTCAACTAACAGAGTTCAACCTTTCTTTTGATACAGCAATTTGGAAACACTCTTTTTGTAGAATATGAAAGTGGATATTGGGATAGCTCGGAGGATTTCGTTGGAAACGGGAATATATTCATCTAAAATCTAGACAGAAGCGCTGTCAGAAACTACTTTGCGATATCTGCATTCAAGTTACAGAGGTGAACATTCCCATTCATAGAGTAGGTTTCAAACAGTCTTTCTGTAGTATCTGGAAGCGGACATTTCGAGCGATTTATGGCCCATGGTGAAAAAGGAAATATCATCCCATAAAATCCAGACAGATGGATTCTCAGAAACTTAATTGGAATGTGTTTCCTCAACTAACAGATTTGATCCTTTCTTTTGATATAGCGGTTTGGAAACACTCTTTTTGTAGAATCTGCAAGTGGATATTTGGATAACTGTGAAGATTTCGTTGGAAACGGCAATATCTACTTATAAAATCTCGACAGAAGCATTCTCAGAAACGTGTTTGTGATGAGTGTCCTCAACTAACAGATTTGAAACGTTCTATTAATAGAGCACTTTGGAAACACTCTTTTTGTAGAATCTGCAAGTGGATATTTGGATAACTGTGAAGATTTTTTGGAAAAGGTAATATCTTCATGTAAAATCTAGACAGAGGCATTCTCAGAAATTTCTTTGTGACGAGTGTCCTCAACTAACAGAGTTGAACCTTTCTTTTGACAGAGCACTTTGGAAACACTCTTTTTGTAGAATCTGTAAGCCGCTATCTAGATAGTTCTAATGATATCGTTGGAAACGGGAATATTTTCATCTGAAATCTAGACAGAAGCACTCTCAGAACCTAGTTTGTGATATCTGCATTCAAGTCACAGAGCTATACATTCCGTATCTTAGACCAGGTTTGAAACACACTTTCTGTAATATCTGGAAGTGGAGATTTGGAGCGCTTTTGGGCCTATTCTGAAAAACGAAATATCTTCCCATAAAATCTAGACAGAAGCATTCTCAGAAACTTATTTGAGATGTGTGTCCTCAACTAACAGAGTTGAACCTTTCTTTTGATAGAGCATTTTGGTAACACTCTTTCTGTAGAATCTCCAAATCGATGTTTGGATAACTGTGAAGATTTCGTTGGAAACGGGAATATCTTCATATAAAATCTCGACAGAAGCATTCTCAGAAACGTCTTTGTGATGAGTGCCCTCAACTAACATAGTTGAAACATTCTATTAATAGAGCACTTTGGAAACCCTCTTTTTGTGGAATATGCAAGCGGATATTTGGATAAAAGTGAAGATTTCGTTGGAAACGGGAATATCTTCATATAAAATCTAGACAGAAGCATTCTCAGAAACTTCTTTGGGATGAATGTCCTCAACTAACAGAGTTGAACCATTCTTTTGACAGAGCACTTTGGAAACACTCTTTTTGTACAATCTGTGAAGCGATATCTAGATAGTTCTAATGATATCGTTGGAAACGGGAATATGTTCATCTGAAATCTAGACAGAAGCACTGTCAGAACCTAATTTGTGATATCTGCATTCAAGTCACAGAGCTGAACATTCCCTTTCATAGAGCAGGTTTGAAACACTCTTTCTGTAGTGTCTGGAAGTGGACATTTGGAGCGATTTCGGACCTATGGTGAAAAACCAAATATCTTCCCATACAATCTAGACAGAAGCATTCTCAGAAACTTATTTGGGATATGTGTCCTCAACTAACAGAGTTGAACCTTTCTTTTGATAGAGCAGTTTTGAAACACTCTTTCTGTAGAATCTGCAAATAGATGTTTGGATAACTGTGAAGATTTCGTTGGAAACGTGTATATCTTCATATAAAATCTCGACAGAAGCATTCTCAGAAACGTCTTTGTGATGAGTGTCCTCAACTAACAGAGTTGAAACATTTTATTAATAGATCACTTTGGAAACACTCTATTTCTGGAATCTGCAAGTGGATATTTGGATAACAGTGAAGATTTCGTTGGAAAAGGTAATATCTTCATATAAAATCTAGACAGAAGCATTCTCAGAAACTTCTTTGGATTGTGTGTCCTCATCTAACAGAGTTCAACATTTCTTTCGCTACAGCAGTTTGGAAACACTCTTTTTGTAGAATCTGCAAGTAGATATTTGGATAACAGTGAAGATTTCGTTGGAAAAGGTAATATCTTCATATAAAATCTAGACAGAAGCATTCTCAGAAACTTCTTTGTAGTGGGTGTCCTCAACTAACAGAGTTCAACATTTCTTTCACTACAGCAGTTTGGAAACACTCTTTTTGTAGAATCTGCAATTGGATATTTGGATAACTGTGAATATTTCATTGGAAATGGTAATATCTTCATATAAAATCTGGACTGAAGCATTCTCAGAAACTTCTTTGTGATGTGTGTCCTCAACTTACAGAGTTCAACATTTCTTTTGATAGAGCAGTTTGGAAACACTCTTTTTGTAGAATCTGTAGTTGGATAACAAGATAGTTCTAACGATTTCATTGGAAACGGGAATATCTTCATCTAAAATCTACAGAGAAGCACTGTCAGAAACTACTTTGTGATATCTGCATTCAAGTCTCAGAGGTGAACTTTCCGTTTCATAGAGCAGGTTGAAACACTCTTTCTGCAGTATCTGGAAGGGGACATTTCGAGTGCTTTGAGGCCTACGGGGAAAAAGAAAGCATCTTCCCATAAAGACGAGAGAGAGGCTTTCTCAGAAACTTCTTTGGGATGTGTGTCCTCAACTAAGACAGTTGAACCTTTCTTTTGATACAGCAGTTTGGAAACACAGTTTTTGTAGAATCTGCAAGTGGATATATAGAAAGCTGTGAAGATTTCGTAGGAAACGGGAATATCTTCATGTAAAATCTTGACAGAAGCATTCTCAGAAACTTCTTAGTGATGTGTGTCCTCAACTAACAGAGTTCAACCTTTCCTTGGATACAGCTATTTGGAAACACTCTTTTTGTAGGATCTGTAAGTGGATATTTTGATAGCTCTGAGGATTTCGTTGGAAACTGGAATATCTTCA
This sequence comes from Gorilla gorilla gorilla, assembly GCF_029281585.2. Classification (NCBI taxonomy): domain Eukaryota; kingdom Metazoa; phylum Chordata; class Mammalia; order Primates; family Hominidae; genus Gorilla; species Gorilla gorilla. Next base: position 21,608,019 of record NC_073237.2, read on the forward strand.
TTTAAAATCTAGACAGAAGCATTCTCAGAAACTTCTTTGTGATGTGTGTCCTCAACTAACAGATTTGAACCTTTCTTTGGATAGAGCAGTTCGGAAACACTCTTTTTGTAGAATCTGTAAGTGAATATTTGGATGACTGTGATGATTTCGTTGGAAACGCGAATATCTTCATCTAAAATCTAGACAGAAGGGCTGTCAGAAACTACTTTGTGATATCTGCATTCAAGTCAGAGCTGAATATTCCCATTCATAGAGTAGGTTTGAAACAGTCTTTCTGTAGTATCTGGAATTGGATAGTTCGAGCGATTTCAGCCCTACGGTGAAAAAGGAAATATCATACCTTAAAACATAGACAGAAGCATTCTCAGAAACTTATTTGGGATGCGTTTCCTCAACTAACAGAGTTGATCCTTTCTTTTATACAGCAGTTTGGAAACACTCTTTTTGTAGAATCTGCAAGTGGATATTTGGATAACAGTGAAGATTTCGTTGGAAACGGTAATATCTTCATATAAAATCTAGACAGGGGCATTGTCAGAAACTTCTTTGTGATGAGTGTCCTCAACTAACAGAGTTGAACTTTCTATTCACAGAGGACTTCGGAAACACTCTTTTTGTAGAATCTGTAAGCCGATATCTTGATAGTTCTAATGATATCGTTGGAAACGGGAATATATCTTCATCTGAAATCTAGACAGAAGAACTCTCAGAACTCACTATGTGATATCTGCATTCAAGTCACAGAGCTGAACATTCCCTTTCATAGAGCAGGTTTGAAACCCTCTTTCTGTAGTATCTGGAAGTGGACATTTGGAGCGCTTTAGGGCCTCTGGTGAAGAACGGAATATCTTCCCATAAAATCTACACAGAAGCATTCTCAGAAACTTATTTGGGATGTGCGTCCTCAACTAACAGAGTTGAACCTTTGTTTTGATAGAGCAGTTTCGAAACACTCTTTTTGTAGAATCTGCAAATCGATGTTTGGATAACTGTGAAGATTTCGTTGGAAATGGGAGTATCTTCATATAAAATCTCGACAGAAGCATTCTCAGAAACGTCTTTGTGATGAGTGTCCTCAACTAACAGAGTTGAAACATTCTATTAATAGAGAACTTTGGAAACACACTTTTTGTAGAATCTGCAAGTGGATATTTGGATAACTGTGAAGATTTCGTTGGAAACGGGAATATCTTCATATAAAATCTAGACAGAAGCATTCTCAGAAACTTGTTTGTGATGAGTGTCCTCAACCAACACAGTTGAACCTTTCTTTTGATAGAGCAGTTTAGAAACACTATTTTTGTGGAATCTGTAAGTGTATATCTAGATAGCCCTAACAATTTCGTTGGAAAAGGGAATATCTTCATCTAAAATCTAGACAGAATCACTGTCAGAATCTACTTTGCGATATCTGCATTCAAGTCACAGAGCTGAACATTTCCTTTCATAGAGTAGGTTTGAAACAGTCTTTCTGTAGTATCTGGAAGTGGACATTTCGAGCGATTTCAGGCCTATGGAGAAAAAGGAAATATCACCCATAAAATCTAGACAGAAGCATTCTCAGAATCTTATTTGGGATGTGTTTCCTCAACTAACAGAGTTGATCCTTTCTTTTGATATAGCAGTTTGGAAACACTCTTTTTGTAGAAACAGCAAGTGGATATTTGGATAACTGTGAAGATTTCATTGGATACGGGAATATCTTCATATAAAATCTCGACAGAAGCATTCTCAGAAACTTCTTTGTGATGAGAGTCCTCAACTAACAGAGTTGAACCATTCTATTAATAGAGAACTTGGAAACACTCTTTTTGTAGAATCTGCAAGTGGATATTTGGATAACTGTGAAGATTTCGTTGGAAACGGGAATATCTTCATATAAAATCTAGACAGAAGCATTCTCAGAAACGTCTTTGTGATGAGTGTCCTCAACTAACAGAGTTGAAGCATTCTATTAGTTGAGCACTTTGGAAACACTCTTTTTGTAGAATCTTCAATTGGATATTTGGATAACTGTGAAGATTTCATTGGAAACGGGAATATCTTCATATAAAACCTAGACAGAAGCATTCTCAGAAACTTTTTTGTGATGACTGTCCTCAATTAACACAGTTGAACCTTTCCTTTGATAGAGCAGTTTGGAAACACTCTTTTTGTGGAATCTGTAAGTGGATATCTAGATAGTCCTAATGATTTCGTTGGAAACGGGAATATCTTCATCTGAAATCTAGACAGAAGCACTCTCAGAACCTACTTTGTGATATCTGCATTAAAGTCACAGAGGTGAACATTCCCTTTCATAGAGCAGGTTTGAAAAACTCATTCTGTAGTATCTGGAAGTGGACATTTCGAGCGCTTTCGGGCCTATGGTGAAATACGAAATATCTTCCCTTAAAATCAAGACAGAAGCACTCTCAGAAACTTATTTGGGATGTGTGTCCTCAACTCACAGAGTTGAACATTTCTTTTGATAGAGCAGTTTGGAAACACACTTTTTGCAGAATCTGCAAATCGATGTTTGGATAACTGTGAAGATTTCATTGTAAACGGTTATATCTTCATATAAAATCTCGACAGAAGCATTCTCAGAAACGTCTTTGTGATGAGTGTCCTCAACTAACAGAGTTGAACCATTCTATTAATAGAGCACTTTGGAAACACTCTTTTTGTAGAATCTGCAAGTGGATATTTGGATAACTGTGAAGATTTCTTTCGAAACGGGAATATCTTCATTTAAAATCTTGACAGAAGCATTCTCAGAAACTTCTTTGTGATGTGTGTCCTCAGCTAACACAGTTGAACCTTTCTTTTGATAGAGCAGTTTGGAAACACTCTTTTTGAGGAATCTGTAAGTGGATATCTAGATAGTCCTAACGATTTCGTTGGAAACGGGAATATGTTCATCTAAAATCTACACAGAAGCACTGTCAGAAACTACTTTGCGATATCTGCATTCAAGTCACGGAGCTGAACATTTCCTTTCATACAGTAGGTTTGAAACAGCCTTTCTGTAGTATCTGGAAGTGGACATTTCGAGCGATTTCAGGCCTAAGGTGAAAAAGGAAATATCATCCCATAGAATCTAGACAGAAGCATTCTCAGAAACTTATTTGGGATGTGTTTCCTCAACTAACAGAGTTGATCCTTTCTTTTGATACAGCAGTTTGGAAACACTCTTTTTGTAGAATCTCCAAGTGGATATTTGGATAACTGTGAAGATTTCATTGGAAACGGGAATGTATTCATATAAAATCTAGACAGAAGCATTCTCAGTAACTTCTTTGTGATGTGTGTCCTCAACTAACAGAGTTCTACATTTCTTTTGCTACAGCAGTTTGGAAACACTCTTTTTGTAGTATCTTCAGGTGGATATTTGGATAACTGTGAAGATTTCGTTGGAAACGGGAATATCTTCGTATAAAATCTAGACACAAGCATTCTCAGAATCGTCTTTGTGATGAGTGTCCTCAAGTAACAGAGTTGAAACTTTCTTTCGATAGAACAGTTTGGAAACACTCCTTTTGTAGAATCTGCAAGTCGATGTTTGGAGAACTGTGAAGATTTCGTTGGAAACGGAATATCTTCATATAAAATGCCGACAGAAGCATTCTCAGAAACGTCTTTGTGATGAGTGTCCTCAACCAACAGTGTTGAACCATTCTATTAGTAGAGCACTTTGGAAACACTCTTTTTGTAGAATCTTCAAGTGGATGTTTGGATAACTGTGAAGATTTCATGGGAAACGGGAATATCTTCATATAAAATCTAGACAGAAGCATTCTCAGAAACTTTTTTGTGATGACTGTCCTCAACTAGCACAGTTGAACCTTTCCTTTGATAGAGCAGTTTGGAAACACTCTTTTTGTGGAATCTGTAAGTGTATATCTAGATAGTCCTAATGATTTGGTTGGAAACGGGAAAGTTTTCATCTGAAATCTAGACAGAAGCACTGTCAGAATCTACTTTGTGATACCTGCAATCAAGTCACAGAGCTGAACGTTCCCTTTCATGGAGTAGGTTTGAAACAGTCTTTCTGTAGTATCTGGAATTGGACATTTCGAGCGATTTCAGGTCTATGGAGAAAAAGGAAATATCATCCTATAAAATCTAGACAGAAGCATTCTCAGAAACTTATTTGGGATGTGTTTCCTCAACTAACAGAGTTGATCCTTTCTTTTGATATAGCAGTTTGGAAACACTCTTTTTGTAGAAACTGCAAGTGGATATTTGGATAACTGTGAAGATTTCATTGGAAACGGGAATATCTTCATTTAAAATCTAGACAGAAGCATTCTCAGAAACTTCTTTGTGATGTGTGTCCTCAACTAACAGAGTTCAACCTTTCTTTTGATACAGCAATTTGGAAACACTCTTTTTGTAGAATATGAAAGTGGATATTGGGATAGCTCGGAGGATTTCATTGGAAACGGGAATATATTCATCTAAAATCTAGACAGAAGCGCTGTCAGAAACTACTTTGCGATATCTGCATTCAAGTTACAGAGGTGAACATTCCCATTCATAGAGTAGGTTTCAAACAGTCTTTCTGTAGTATCTGGAAGCGGACATTTCGAGCGATTTATGGCCCATGGTGAAAAAGGAAATATCATCCCATAAAATCCAGACAGATGGATTCTCAGAAACTTAATTGGAATGTGTTTCCTCAACTAACAGATTTGATCCTTTCTTTTGATATAGCGGTTTGGAAACACTCTTTTTGTAGAATCTGCAAGTGGATATTTGGATAACTGTGAAGATTTCGTTGGAAACGGCAATATCTACTTATAAAATCTCGACAGAAGCATTCTCAGAAACGTGTTTGTGATGAGTGTCCTCAACTAACAGATTTGAAACGTTCTATTAATAGAGCACTTTGGAAACACTCTTTTTGTAGAATCTGCAAGTGGATATTTGGATAACTGTGAAGATTTTTTGGAAAAGGTAATATCTTCATGTAAAATCTAGACAGAAGCATTCTCAGAAATTTCTTTGTGACGAGTGTCCTCAACTAACAGAGTTGAACCTTTCTTTTGACAGAGCACTTTGGAAACACTCTTTTTGTAGAATCTGTAAGCCGCTATCTAGATAGTTCTAATGATATCGTTGGAAACGGGAATATTTTCATCTGAAATCTAGACAGAAGCACTCTCAGAACCTAGTTTGTGATATCTGCATTCAAGTCACAGAGCTATACATTCCGTATCTTAGACCAGGTTTGAAACACACTTTCTGTAATATCTGGAAGTGGAGATTTGGAGCGCTTTTGGGCCTATTCTGAAAAACGAAATATCTTCCCATAAAATCTAGACAGAAGCATTCTCAGAAACTTATTTGAGATGTGTGTCCTCAACTAACAGAGTTGAACCTTTCTTTTGATAGAGCATTTTGGTAACACTCTTTCTGTAGAATCTCCAAATCGATGTTTGGATAACTGTGAAGATTTCGTTGGAAACGGGAATATCTTCATATAAAATCTCGACAGAAGCATTCTCAGAAACGTCTTTGTGATGAGTGCCCTCAACTAACATAGTTGAAACATTCTATTAATAGAGCACTTTGGAAACCCTCTTTTTGTGGAATATGCAAGCGGATATTTGGATAAAAGTGAAGATTTCGTTGGAAACGGGAATATCTTCATATAAAATCTAGACAGAAGCATTCTCAGAAACTTCTTTGGGATGAATGTCCTCAACTAACAGAGTTGAACCATTCTTTTGACAGAGCACTTTGGAAACACTCTTTTTGTACAATCTGTGAAGCGATATCTAGATAGTTCTAATGATATCGTTGGAAACGGGAATATGTTCATCTGAAATCTAGACAGAAGCACTGTCAGAACCTAATTTGTGATATCTGCATTCAAGTCACAGAGCTGAACATTCCCTTTCATAGAGCAGGTTTGAAACACTCTTTCTGTAGTGTCTGGAAGTGGACATTTGGAGCGATTTCGGACCTATGGTGAAAAACCAAATATCTTCCCATACAATCTAGACAGAAGCATTCTCAGAAACTTATTTGGGATATGTGTCCTCAACTAACAGAGTTGAACCTTTCTTTTGATAGAGCAGTTTTGAAACACTCTTTCTGTAGAATCTGCAAATAGATGTTTGGATAACTGTGAAGATTTCGTTGGAAACGTGTATATCTTCATATAAAATCTCGACAGAAGCATTCTCAGAAACGTCTTTGTGATGAGTGTCCTCAACTAACAGAGTTGAAACATTTTATTAATAGATCACTTTGGAAACACTCTATTTCTGGAATCTGCAAGTGGATATTTGGATAACAGTGAAGATTTCGTTGGAAAAGGTAATATCTTCATATAAAATCTAGACAGAAGCATTCTCAGAAACTTCTTTGGATTGTGTGTCCTCATCTAACAGAGTTCAACATTTCTTTCGCTACAGCAGTTTGGAAACACTCTTTTTGTAGAATCTGCAAGTAGATATTTGGATAACAGTGAAGATTTCGTTGGAAAAGGTAATATCTTCATATAAAATCTAGACAGAAGCATTCTCAGAAACTTCTTTGTAGTGGGTGTCCTCAACTAACAGAGTTCAACATTTCTTTCACTACAGCAGTTTGGAAACACTCTTTTTGTAGAATCTGCAATTGGATATTTGGATAACTGTGAATATTTCATTGGAAATGGTAATATCTTCATATAAAATCTGGACTGAAGCATTCTCAGAAACTTCTTTGTGATGTGTGTCCTCAACTTACAGAGTTCAACATTTCTTTTGATAGAGCAGTTTGGAAACACTCTTTTTGTAGAATCTGTAGTTGGATAACAAGATAGTTCTAACGATTTCATTGGAAACGGGAATATCTTCATCTAAAATCTACAGAGAAGCACTGTCAGAAACTACTTTGTGATATCTGCATTCAAGTCTCAGAGGTGAACTTTCCGTTTCATAGAGCAGGTTGAAACACTCTTTCTGCAGTATCTGGAAGGGGACATTTCGAGTGCTTTGAGGCCTACGGGGAAAAAGAAAGCATCTTCCCATAAAGACGAGAGAGAGGCTTTCTCAGAAACTTCTTTGGGATGTGTGTCCTCAACTAAGACAGTTGAACCTTTCTTTTGATACAGCAGTTTGGAAACACAGTTTTTGTAGAATCTGCAAGTGGATATATAGAAAGCTGTGAAGATTTCGTAGGAAACGGGAATATCTTCATGTAAAATCTTGACAGAAGCATTCTCAGAAACTTCTTAGTGATGTGTGTCCTCAACTAACAGAGTTCAACCTTTCCTTGGATACAGCTATTTGGAAACACTCTTTTTGTAGGATCTGTAAGTGGATATTTTGATAGCTCTGAGGATTTCGTTGGAAACTGGAATATCTTCATTTAAAATCTAGACAGAAGCATTCTCAGAAACTTCTTTGTGATGTGTGTCCTCAACTAACAGATTTGAACCTTTCTTTGGATAGAGCAGTTCGGAAACACTCTTTTTGTAGAATCTGTAAGTGAATATTTGGATGACTGTGATGATTTCGTTGGAAACGCGAATATCTTCATCTAAAATCTAGACAGAAGGGCTGTCAGAAACTACTTTGTGATATCTGCATTCAAGTCAGAGCTGAATATTCCCATTCATAGAGTAGGTTTGAAACAGTCTTTCTGTAGTATCTGGAATTGGATAGTTCGAGCGATTTCAGCCCTACGGTGAAAAAGGAAATATCATACCTTAAAACATAGACAGAAGCATTCTCAGAAACTTATTTGGGATGCGTTTCCTCAACTAACAGAGTTGATCCTTTCTTTTATACAGCAGTTTGGAAACACTCTTTTTGTAGAATCTGCAAGTGGATATTTGGATAACAGTGAAGATTTCGTTGGAAACGGTAATATCTTCATATAAAATCTAGACAGGGGCATTGTCAGAAACTTCTTTGTGATGAGTGTCCTCAACTAACAGAGTTGAACTTTCTATTCACAGAGGACTTCGGAAACACTCTTTTTGTAGAATCTGTAAGCCGATATCTTGATAGTTCTAATGATATCGTTGGAAACGGGAATATATCTTCATCTGAAATCTAGACAGAAGAACTCTCAGAACTCACTATGTGATATCTGCATTCAAGTCACAGAGCTGAACATTCCCTTTCATAGAGCAGGTTTGAAACCCTCTTTCTGTAGTATCTGGAAGTGGACATTTGGAGCGCTTTAGGGCCTCTGGTGAAGAACGGAATATCTTCCCATAAAATCTACACAGAAGCATTCTCAGAAACTTATTTGGGATGTGCGTCCTCAACTAACAGAGTTGAACCTTTGTTTTGATAGAGCAGTTTCGAAACACTCTTTTTGTAGAATCTGCAAATCGATGTTTGGATAACTGTGAAGATTTCGTTGGAAATGGGAGTATCTTCATATAAAATCTCGACAGAAGCATTCTCAGAAACGTCTTTGTGATGAGTGTCCTCAACTAACAGAGTTGAAACATTCTATTAATAGAGAACTTTGGAAACACACTTTTTGTAGAATCTGCAAGTGGATATTTGGATAACTGTGAAGATTTCGTTGGAAACGGGAATATCTTCATATAAAATCTAGACAGAAGCATTCTCAGAAACTTGTTTGTGATGAGTGTCCTCAACCAACACAGTTGAACCTTTCTTTTGATAGAGCAGTTTAGAAACACTATTTTTGTGGAATCTGTAAGTGTATATCTAGATAGCCCTAACAATTTCGTTGGAAAAGGGAATATCTTCATCTAAAATCTAGACAGAATCACTGTCAGAATCTACTTTGCGATATCTGCATTCAAGTCACAGAGCTGAACATTTCCTTTCATAGAGTAGGTTTGAAACAGTCTTTCTGTAGTATCTGGAAGTGGACATTTCGAGCGATTTCAGGCCTATGGAGAAAAAGGAAATATCACCCATAAAATCTAGACAGAAGCATTCTCAGAATCTTATTTGGGATGTGTTTCCTCAACTAACAGAGTTGATCCTTTCTTTTGATATAGCAGTTTGGAAACACTCTTTTTGTAGAAACAGCAAGTGGATATTTGGATAACTGTGAAGATTTCATTGGATACGGGAATATCTTCATATAAAATCTCGACAGAAGCATTCTCAGAAACTTCTTTGTGATGAGAGTCCTCAACTAACAGAGTTGAACCATTCTATTAATAGAGAACTTGGAAACACTCTTTTTGTAGAATCTGCAAGTGGATATTTGGATAACTGTGAAGATTTCGTTGGAAACGGGAATATCTTCATATAAAATCTAGACAGAAGCATTCTCAGAAACTTCTTTGTGATGAGTGTCCTCAACTAAATGAGTTGAACCTTTCTTTTTATAGAGCAGTTTGGAAACACTCTTTTTGTAGAATCTGTATGTGGATATCAAGATAGTTCCAACGATTTCATTGGAATCGGGAATATCTTCATCTAAAATCTAGACAGAAGCACTGTCAGAAACTACTTTCTGATATCTGCATTCAAGTCTCAGAGCTGAACATTCCGTTTCATAGAGCAGGTTTGAAACATTCTTTCTGCAGTATCTGGAAGTGGACATTTCGAGCGCTTTCAGGCCTACAGAGAAAAAGGACGTATCTTCCCATAAAAATGAGACAGAGGCTTTCTCAGAAATTTATTTGGGATGTGAGTCCTCAACTAAGAGGGTTGAACCTTTCTTTTGATACAGCAGTTTGGAAACACGCTTTTTTTAGAATCTGCAAGTGGATATTTGGAAAGATGTGAAGATTTCATCGTAAAAGGGAATATCTTCAGGTAACATCAAGACAGAAGCATTCTCAGAAACTTCTTTGTGATATGTGTTCTCAACTAACAGAGTTCAACATTTCTTTTGATACAGCAATTTGGAAACACTCTTTTTGTAGAATCTGCAACTCGATGTTTGGATAACTGTGAAGATTTCGTTGGAAACGGGAATATCTTCATATGAAATCTAGACACAAGCATTCTCAGAAACTTCTTTGTGATGAGTGTCCTCAAGTAACGGAGTTGAACCATTCTATTAATAGAGCACTTTGGAAACACTCTTTTTGTAGAATCTTGAAGTGGATATTTGCATAACAGAGAAGATTTCATTGGAAACGGGAATATCTTCATATAAAATCTGGACAGAAGCATTCTCAGAAACTTCTTTGTGATGAGTGTCCTCAACTAACACAGTTGAACCTTTCTCTTGATAGAGCAGTTTGGAAACACTCTTTTTGTGGAATCTGTAAGTGGATATCTAGATAGTCCTTACCATTTCGTTGGAAACGGGAATATCTTCATCTAAAATCTAGACAGAAGCACTGTCTGAAACTACTTTGCGATATCTTCATTCAAGTCACAGAGCTGAACATTCTCTTTCATAGAGTAGGTTTGAAACAGTCTTTCTGTAGTATCTGGATGCGGACATTTCAAGCGATTTCAGGCCTATGGTGAAAAAGGAAATATCATCCAATAAAATCTAGAGAGAAGCATTCTCAGAAACTTATTTGGGATGTGTTTCCTCAACTAACAGAGTTGATCCTTTCTTTAGATATAGCAGTTTGGAAGCGCTCTTTTTGTTCAGTCTGCAAGCGGATATTTGGATAACTGAAGATTTCATTGGAAACGGGAATATCTTCATATAAAATCTAGACAGAAGCATTCTCATAAACTTCTTTGTGATGAGTGTCCTCAACTAACAGAGTTGAATCTTTCTTTTTATAGAGAAGTTTGGAAACACTCTTTTAGTAGAATCTGTATGTGGATATCAAGATAGTTCTAAGGATTTGGTTGGAAACGGGAATATCTTCATCTAAAATCTAGACAGAAGCACTGTCAGAAACTACTTTGTGATATCTGCAATCAAGTCTGAGAGCTGAACATTCCGTTTCATAGAGCAGGTTTGAAACACTCTTTCTGCAGTGTCTGGAAATGGACATTTCGAGCGCTTTCAGGCCTACGGTGAAAAAGGAAGTATCTTCCCATAAAAACGAGACAAAGCCTTTCTCGGAAATTTATGTGGGATGTGTGTCCTCAACTAAGAGAGTTGAACCTTTCTGTTGATACAGCAATTTGGAAACACACTTTTTGTAGAATCTGCAAGTGGATATTTGGAAAGCTGTGAAGATTTCATAGGAAACGGGAATATCTTCATGTAAAATCTAGACAGAAGCATTCTCAGAAACTTCTTTGTGATGTGTGTCCTCAACTAACAGATTTCAAACTTTCTTTTGATACAGCAATTTCGAAACAGTCTTTTTGAAGAATCTGTAAGTGGATATTTGTATAGCTCAGAGGATTCTGCTGGAAACGGGAATATTTTCATTTAAAATCTAGACAGAAGCATTCTCAGAAACTTCTTTGTGATGAGTGTCCTAACTAACAGAATTGAACCTTTCTTTGGATAGAGCAGTTTGGAAACACTCTCTTTGTTGGATCTGTAACTGGATATTTTGATAACTGTGATGATTTCGTTGGAAACGGAAATATCTTCATCTAAAATCTAGACAGAAGCGCTGTCAGAAACTGCTTTGCAATGTCTGCATTCAAGTCACAGAGCTGAACATTCCCATTCATAGAGTAGGTTTGAAACAGTCTTTCTGTAGTACCTGGAAGTGGACATTTCGAACGATTTCAGGCCTAAGGTGAAAAAGCAAATATCATCCCATAATATCTAGAGAGAAGCATTCTCAGAAACTTATTTGGGATGTGTTTCCTCAACTAACAGAGTTGATCCTTTCTTTTGATATAGCAGTGTGGAAACACTCTTTTTGTAGAATCTGCAAGTGGATATTTGGATAAGTGTGAAGATTTCGTTGGAAACGGTAATATCTTCATATAAAATCTAGACAGAAGCATTCTCAGAAACTTCTTTGTAATGTGTGTCCTCAACTAACAGAATTCAATATTTCTTTTGCTACTGCAGTTTGGAAACACTCTTTGTGTAGAATCTTCAAGTGGATATTTGGATAACAGTGAAGATTTCGTTGGAATCGGGAATATGTTCATATAAAATCTAGACAGAAGCATTCTCAGAAACTTCTTTGTGATGAGTGTCATCAACTAACAGAGTTGAACCTTTCTTTTGACAGAGCACTTTGGAAACACTCTTTTTGTAGAATCTGTAAGTGGATATCTAGATAGTTCTAATGATATCGTTGGAAACGGGAATATCTTCATCTCAAATCTAGACAGAAGCACTGTCAGAAACTACTTTGTGACATCTGCATTCACGTCACAGAGCTGAACATTCCCTTTCATAGAGCAGGTTTGAAAGCCTCTTTCTGTAGTATCTGGAAGTGGACATTTCGAGCGTTTTCGGGCCAAGGGTGAAAAACGAAATATCTTCCCACAAAATCTAGATAGAATCATTCTCAGAAACTTATTTCAGATGTGTGTCCTCAACTAACAGAGTTGAACCTTTCTTTTGATAGAGCAGTTTGGAAACACGCTTTTTGTAGAATCTGCAAGTCGATATTTGGATAACTGTGAAGATTTCGTTGGAAACGGGAATATCTTCATATAAAATCTAGACACAAGCATTCTCAGAAACGTCTTTGTGATGAGTGTCCTCAACTAACAGAGTTGAACCATTCTATAATTAGAGCACTTTGGAAACACTCTTTTTGAAGAATCTGCAAGTGGATATTTGGATAACTGTGAAGATTTCATTGGTAACGGGAATATCTTAATATAAAATCTAGACAGAAGCATTCTCAGAAACTTCTTTGTGATGAGTGTCCTCAACTGACAGAGTTGAATCTTTCTTTTTATAGAGCAGTTTGGAAACACTCTTTTTGTAGAATCTGTATGTGGAAATCAACATAATTCTAACGAGTTTGTTGGAAACGGGAATATCTTCATCTACAATCTAGACAGAAGTGCTGTCAGAAACTACTTTGTGATATCTGCATTCAAGTCTCTGAGCTGAACATTCCGTTTCATAGAGCAGGTTAGAAACACTCTTTCTGCAGTATCTGGAAGTGGACATTTCGAGCGCTTTCAGGCCTACGGTGAAAAAGGAAGTATCTTCCCATAAAAACGAGACAGAGTCTTTCTCAGAAATTTATTTGGGATGTGTGTCCTCAGCTAAGAGAGTTGAACGTTTCTTTTGATACAGCAGTTTGGAATCACTCTTTTTGTAGAATCTGCAAGTGGATATTTGGAAAGCTGTGAAGATTTCATAGGAAACGGGAATATCTTCATGTAAAATCTAGACAGAAGCATTCTCAGAAACTTCTTTGTGATGTGTGTCCTCAACTAACAGAGTTCAATATTTCTTTTGATACAGCAATTTGGAAACACTCTTTTTGTAGAGTCTGTAAGTGGATATTTGTATAGCTCTGAGGATTCCTTTGGAAATGGGAATATCTTCATTTAAAATCTAGACAGAAGCATTCTCAGAAACTTCTTTGTGATGAGTGTCCTCAACTAACAGATTTGAACCTTTCTTTGTATAGAGCTGTTTGAAAACACTCTCTTTGTTGAATCTGTAAGTGGATATTTGGATAACTGTGATGATTTCGTTGGAAACGGGAATATCTTCATCTAAAATCTAGACAGAAGGGCTGTCAGAAACTACTTTGCGATATCTGCATTCAAGTCACAGAGCTGAACATTCCCATTCATAGAGTAGGTTTGAAACAGTCTTTCTGTAGTATCTGGAAGTGGACATTTCGAGCGATTTCAGGCCTAAGGTGAAAAAGGAAATATCATCCCATAAAATCTAGACAGAAGCATTCTCAGAAACTTATTTGGGATGTGTTTCCTCAACTAACAGAGTTGATCCTTTCTTTTGATATAGCAGTTTGGAAACACTCTTTTTGTAGAATCTGCCAGTGGATATTTGGATAACTGTGAAGATTTCGTTGGAAAGGGAAATATCTTCATATAAAACCTAGACAGAAGCATTCTCAGAAACTTCTTTGTGATGCGTGACCTCAACTAACAGAGTTTAACCATTCTATTAATAGAGCACTGTGGAAACACTCTTTTTGTAGAATCTTCAAGTGGATATTTGGATAACTGTGAAGATTTCATTGGAAACCGGACTATCTTCATATAAAATCTAGACAGAAGCATTCTCAGAAACTTCTTTGTGATGAGTGTCCTCAACTAACACAGTTGAACCTTTCTTTTGATAGAGCAGTTTGCAAACACTCTTTTTGTGGAATCTGTGTTTGGATATCATGATAGTTCTAAGGATTTTGTTGGAACCGGGAATATCTTCAACTAAAATCTAGACAGAAGCACTGTCAGAAACTACTTTGTGATATCTGCATTCAAGTCTCAGAGCTGAACATTCCGCTTCTTAGTGCAGGTTTGAAATACTCTTTGTGCAGCATCTGGAAGAGGACATTTTGAGCGCTTTCAGGCCTACGGTGAAAAAGGAAGTATCTTCCCATAAAGACGAGACAGAGGCTTTCTCAGAAACTTCTTTGGGATGTGTGACCTCAACTAACAGAGTTCAACATTTCTTTTGCTACAGCAGTATAGAATCACTCTTTTTGTAGAATCTTCAAGTGGATATTTGGATAACTGGGAAGATTTCGTTGGAAACAGGAATATCTACATATAAAATCTAGACGGAAGCATTCTCAGAAACTTCTTTGTGATGAGGGTACTCAACTAACAGAGTTGAACCTTTCTTTTGACAGAGCACTTTGGAAACAGTCTTTTTGTAGAATCTGTAAGTGGATATCAAGATAGTTCTAACGAAATCGTTGGAAACGGGAATATCTTCATCTCAAATCTAGACAGAAGAACTGTCAGAAACTACTTTGTGATATCTGCATTCAAGTCACAGAGCTGAACATTCCCTTTCATTGAGCAAGTTTGAAACCCTCTTTCTGTAGTAGCTGGAAGTGGACATTTCGAGCGTTTTCGGGCCTTTGGTGAAAAACGAAATATCTTCCCATAAAATCTAGACAGAAGCATTCTCAGAAACTTATTTTGGATGTGTGTCCTCAACTAACAGAGTTGAACCTTTCTTTTCATAGAGCAGTTTGGAAACACTCTTTTTGTAGAATCTGCAAGTCGATGTTTGGATAACTGTGAAGATTTCGTTGGAAACGTGAATATCTTCATATAAAATCTAGACAGAAGCATTCTCAGAAACGTCTTTGTGATGAGTTTCCTTAACTAACAGAGTTCAACCATTCTATTAATAGAGCACTTTGGAAACACTCTTTTTGTAAAATCTTCAAGTGGATATTTGGATAACTGTGAAGATTACTTGGAAACGGGAATATCTTCATATAAAATCTAGACAGAAGCATTCTCAGAAACTTCTTTGTGATGAGTGT
Organism: Gorilla gorilla gorilla; assembly: GCF_029281585.2. NCBI lineage: Eukaryota > Metazoa > Chordata > Mammalia > Primates > Hominidae > Gorilla > Gorilla gorilla. Next base: position 21,623,272 of record NC_073237.2, read on the forward strand.
CCTCAACTAACACAGTTGAACCTTTCTTTTGATAGAGCAGTTTGGAAACACTCTTTTTGTAGAATCTGTAAGTGGATATCTAGATAGTCCTAACGATTTCATTGGAAACGGGAATATCTTCATCTAAAATCTAGACAGAAGCACTGTGAGAAACTGCTTTGCGATATCTGCATTGAAGTCACAGACCTGAGCATTCCCTTTCATAGAGTAGGTTTGAAACAGTCTTTGTGTAGTATCTGGAAGTTGACATTTCAAGTGATTTCAGGGCTACGGTGAAAAAGGAAATATCTTCCAATAAAATCTAGAGAGAAGCATTCTCAGAAACTTCTTTGGGATGTGTTTCCTCAACTAAGAGAGTTGATCCTTTCTTTTGATATAGCAGTTTTGAAGCACTCTTTTTGAAGAATCTGCAAGTGGATATTTGGATAACTGTGAAGATTTCATTGGAAACGGGAATAACTTCATATAAAATCTAGACAGAAGCATTCTCAGAAACTTCTTTGTGATGAGTGTCCTCAACTAACAGAGTTGAACCTTTCTTTTTATAGAGCAGTTTGGAAACACTCTTTTTGTAGAATCTTCAAGTGGATATTTGGATAACTGTGAAGATTTCGTTGGAAACGGGAATATCTTCATATAAAATCTAGACACAAGCATTCTCAGAAACGTCTTTGTGATGAGTGTCCTCAAGTAACAGAGTTGAAACTTTCTTTTGATAGAGCAGTTTGGAAACACTCCTTTTGTAGAATCAGCAAGTCGATATTTGGAGAACTGTGAAGATTTCGTTGGAAACGGAATATCTTCATATAAAATGTCGACAGAAGCATTCTCAGAAACGTCTTTGTGATGAGTGTTCTCAAGTAACAGAGTTGAATCTTTCTTTTTATAGAGCAGTTTGGAAACACTCTTTTTGTAGAATCTGTATGTGGAAATCAACATAATTCTAACGAGTTTGTTGGAAACGGGAATATCTTCATCTACAATCTACACAGAAGTGCTGTCAGAAACTACTTTGTGATATCTGCATTCAAGTCTCTGAGCTGAACATTCCGTTTCATAGAGCAGGTTAGAAACACTCTTTCTGCAGTATCTGGAAGTGGACATTTCGAGCGCTTTCAGGCCTACGGTGAAAAAGGAAGTATCTTCCCATAAAAACGAGACAGAGTCTTTCTCAGAAATTTATTTGGGATGTGTGTCCTCAGCTAAGAGAGTTGAACGTTTCTTTTGATACAGCAGTTTGGAATCACTCTTTTTGTAGAATCTGCAAGTGGATATTTGGAAAGCTGTGAAGATTTCATAGGAAACGGGAATATCTTCATGTAAAATCTAGACAGAAGCATTCTCAGAAACTTCTTTGTGATGTGTGTCCTCAACTAACAGAGTTCAAAATTTCTTTTGATACAGCAATTTGGAAACACTCTTTTTGTAGAGTCTGTAAGTGGATATTTGTATAGCTCTGAGGATTCCTTTGGAAATGGGAATATCTTCATTTAAAATCTAGACAGAAGCATTCTCAGAAACTTCTTTGTGATGAGTGTCCTCAACTAACAGATTTGAACCTTTCTTTGGATAGAGCTGTTTGAAAACACTCTCTTTGTTGAATCTGTAAGTGGATATTTGGATAACTGTGATGATTTCGTTGGAAACGGGAATATCTTCATCTAAAATCTAGACAGAAGGGCTGTCAGAAACTACTTTGCGATATCTGCATTCAAGTCACAGAGCTGAACATTCCCATTCATAGAGTAGGTTTGAAACAGTCTTTCTGTAGTATCTGGAAGTGGACATTTCGAGCGATTTCAGGCCTAAGGTGAAAAAGGAAATATCATTCCATAAAATCTAGACAGAAGCATTCTCAGAAACTTATTTGGGATGTGTTTCCTCAACTAACAGAGTTGATCCTTTCTTTTGATATAGCAGTTTGGAAACACTCTTTTTGTAGAATCTGCCAGTGGATATTTGGATAACTGTGAAGATTTGGTTGGAAAGGGAAATATCTTCATATAAAACCTAGACAGAAGCATTCTCAGAAACTTCTTTGTGATGCGTGACCTCAACTAACAGAGTTTAACCATTCTATTAATAGAGCACTGTGGAAACACTCTTTTTGTAGAATCTTCAAGTGGATATTTGGATAACTGTGAAGATTTCATTGGAAACCGGACTATCTTCATATAAAATCTAGACAGAAGCATTCTCAGAAACTTCTTTGTGATGAGTGTCCTCAACTAACACAGTTGAACCTTTCTTTTGATAGATCAGTTTGCAAACACTCTTTTTGTGGAATCTGTGTTTGGATATCATGATAGTTCTAAGGATTTTGTTGGAACCGGGAATATCTTCAACTAAAATCTAGACAGAAGCACTGTCAGAAACTACTTTGTGATATCTGCATTCAAGTCTCAGAGCTGAACATTCCGCTTCTTAGTGCAGGTTTGAAATACTCTTTGTGCAGCATCTGGAAGAGGACATTTTGAGCGCTTTCAGGCCTACGGTGAAAAAGGAAGTATCTTCCCATAAAGACGAGACAGAGGCTTTCTCAGAAACTTCTTTGGGATGTGTGACCTCAACTAACAGAGTTCAATATTTCTTTTGCTACAGCAGTATAGAATCACTCTTTTTGTAGAATCTTCAAGTGGATATTTGGATAACTGGGAAGATTTCGTTGGAAACAGGAATATCTACATATAAAATCTAGACGGAAGCATTCTCAGAAACTTCTTTGTGATGAGGGTACTCAACTAACAGAGTTGAACCTTTCTTTTGACAGAGCACTTTGGAAACAGTCTTTTTGTAGAATCTGTAAGTGGATATCTAGATAGTTCTAACGATATCGTTGGAAACGGGAATATCTTCATCTCAAATCTAGACAGAAGAACTGTCAGAAACTACTTTGTGATATCTGCATTCAAGTCACAGAGGTGAACATTCCCTTTCATTGAGCAAGTTTGAAACCCTCTTTCTGTAGTATCTGGAAGTGGACATTTCGAGCGTTTTCGGGCCTTTGGTGAAAAACGAAATATCTTCCCATAAAATCTAGACAGAAGCATTCTCAGAAACTTATTTTGGATGTGTGTCCTCAACTAACAGAGTTGAACCTTTCTTTTCATAGAGCAGTTTGGAAACACTCTTTTTGTAGAATCTGCAAGTCGATGTTTGGATAACTGTGAAGATTTCGTTGGAAACGTGAATATCTTCATATAAAATCTAGACAGAAGCATTCTCAGAAACGTCTTTGTGATGAGTTTCCTTAACTAACAGAGTTGAACCATTCTATTAATAGAGCACTTTGGAAACACTCTTTTTGTAAAATCTTCAAGTGGATATTTGGATAACTGTGAAGATTACTTGGAAACGGGAATATCTTCATATAAAATCTAGACAGAAGCATTCTCAGAAACTTCTTTGTGATGAGTGTCCTCAACTAACACAGTTGAACCTTTCTTTTGATAGAGCAGTTTGGAAACACTCTTTTTGTAGAATCTGTAAGTGGATATCTAGATAGTCCTAACGATTTCATTGGAAACGGGAATATCTTCATCTAAAATCTAGACAGAAGCACTGTGAGAAACTGCTTTGCGATATCTGCATTGAAGTCACAGACCTGAGCATTCCCTTTCATAGAGTAGGTTTGAAACAGTCTTTGTGTAGTATCTGGAAGTTGACATTTCAAGTGATTTCAGGGCTACGGTGAAAAAGGAAATATCTTCCAATAAAATCTAGAGAGCAGCATTCTCAGAAACTTCTTTGGGATGTGTTTCCTCAACTAAGAGAGTTGATCCTTTCTTTTGATATAGCAGTTTTGAAGCACTCTTTTTGAAGAATCTGCAAGTGGATATTTGGATAACTGTGAAGATTTCATTGGAAACGGGAATAACTTCATATAAAATCTAGACAGAAGCATTCTCAGAAACTTCTTTGTGATGAGGGTCCTCAACTAACAGAGTTGAACCTTTCTTTTTATAGAGCAGTTTGGAAACACTCTTTTTGTAGAATCTTCAAGTGGATATTTGGATAACTGTGAAGATTTCGTTGGAAACGGGAATATCTTCATATAAAATCTAGACACAAGCATTCTCAGAAACGTCTTTGTGATGAGTGTCCTCAAGTAACAGAGTTGAAACTTTCTTTTGATAGAGCTGTTTGGAAACACTCCTTTTGTAGAATCAGCAAGTCGATATTTGGAGAACTGTGAAGATTTCGTTGGAAACGGAATATCTTCATATAAAATGTCGACAGAAGCATTCTCAGAAACTTCTTTGTGATGAGTGTCCTCAACTCACAGTGTTGAAACATTCTGTTAGTAGAGCACTTTGGAAACACTCTTTTTGTAGAATCTTCAAGTGGATATTTGGATAACTGTGAAGATTTCATTGGAAACGGGAATATCTTCACATAAAATCTAGACAGAAGCATTCTCTGAAACTTCTTTGTGATGTGTGTCCTCAACTAACAGATTTGAACATTTCTGTCGCTACAGCAGTTTGGAAACACTCTTTTGGTGGAATCTTCAAGTGGATATTTGGATAACTGGGAAGATTTCATTGGAAAAGGTAATATCTTCATATAAAATCAAGACAGAATCATTCTCAGAACCTTCTTTGTGATGTGTGTCCTCAACATGCAGAGTTCAACATTTCTTTTGCTACAGCAGTTTGCAAACACTCTTTTTGTAGAATCTTCAAGTGGATATTTGGATAACTGCGAAGATTTCGTTGGAAACGGGAATATCTTCATATAAAATCTCGACAGAAGCATTCTCAGAAACGTCTTTGTGATGAGAGTCCTCAAATAACAGAGTTGAACCATTCTATTAATAGAGAACTTTGGACACACTCTTTTTGTAGAATCTGCAAGTGGATATTTGGATAACTGTGAAGATTTCTTTGGAAAAGGTAATATCTTCATATAAAATCTAGACAGAAGCATTCTCAGAAACTTCATTGTGATGAGTGTCCTCAACTAACACAGTTGAACCTTTCTTTTGATAGAGCAGTTTGGAAACACTGTTTTTGTGGAATCTGTAAATGGATATCTAGATTGTCCTAACGATTTCCTTGGAAACGGGAATATCTTCATCTAAAATCTAGACAGAAGCACTGTCAGAAACTACTTTGCGATATCGGCATTCAAGTCACAGAGCTGAACATTCCCTTTCATAGAGTAGGTTTGAAACAGTCTTTCTGTAATATCTGGAAGTGGACATTTCAAGCGATTTGAGACCTATGGTGAAAAAGGAAATATCATCCCATAAAATCTAGACAGAAGCATTCTCAGAAACTTATTTGGGATGTGTTTCCTCAACTAACAGAGATGATCCTTTCTTTTGATATAGCAGTTTGGAAACACTCTTTTTGTAGAATCTGCAAGTTGATATTCGGATAACTGTGAAGATTTCAATGGAAACGGTAATATCTTCATATAAAGTCTAGACAGAAGCATTCTCAGAAACTTCTTTGTGATGTGTGTCCTCAACTAACAGAGTTCAACCTTTCTTTTGTTACAGCAATTTGGAATCACTCTTTTTGTTGAATTTCTAAGTTTATATTGGGATAGCACTGACGATTTCGTTGGAAACGGAATATATTCATTAAATATCTAGACAGAAGCATGCTCAGAAACTTCTTTGTGATGTGTGTCCTCAACTAACAGAGTTGAACCTTTCTTTGGATAGAGCAGTTTGGAAACACTCTTTGTGTATAATCTGTAAGTGGATATCTAGATAGTTCTAACGATATCGTTGGAATAGGGAATTTCTTCATCTGAAATCTAGACAGAAGCACTGTCAGAAACTACTTTGTGACATATGCATTCAAGTCACAGAGCTGAACATTCCCGTTCATAGAGCAGGTTTGAAACCCTCTTTCTGTAGTATCTGGAAGTGAACATTTCGAGCGCTTTCGGGCCTATGGTGAAAATCGAAACATCTTCCCACAAAATCTAGACAGAAGCATTCTCAGAAAGTTATTTCAGATGTATGTCCTCAACTAACAGAGTTGAACCTTTCTTTTGATAGAGCAGTTTGGAAACACGCTTTTTGTAGAATCTGCAAGTGGATATTCGGATAACCATGAAGATTTTGTTTGAAACGGGAGTATCTTCATATAAAATCTCGACAGATGCATTCTCAGAAACTTCTTTGTGATGAGTGTCCTCAACTAACAGAGTTGAACCATTCTATTAATGGAGCACTTTGGAAACACTCTTTTTGTAGAATCTTCAAGTGGATATTCGGATAACCATGAAGATTTCGATTGAAACGGGAATATCTTCATATAAAATCTAGACAGAAGCATTCTCAGAAACTTCTTTGTGATGAGTGTCCTCAACTAACAGAGTTGAACCTTTCTTTTTACAAAGCAGTTTGGAAACACTCTTTTTGTAGAATCTGTATGTGGATATCAACATAGTTCTAACGATTTCGTTGGAAACGGGAATATCTTCATCTAAAATCTAGACCGAAGCGCTGTCAGCAACTACTTTGTGATATCTGCATTCAAGTCCCAGAGCTGAACATTCCGTTTGATAGAGCAGGTTTGAAACACTCTTTCTGCAGTATCTGGAAGTGGACATTTCGAGCGCTTTCAGGCCTACGGTGAAAAAGGAAGTATCTTCCCATAAAAACGAGACAGAGGCTTTCTCAGAAACTTATTTGGGATGTGTGCCGTCAACTAAGAGAGTTGAACCTTTCTTTTGATACAGGAGTTCGGCAACACTCTTTTTGTAGAATCTGCAAGTGGATATTTGGAAAGCTGTGAAGATTTCATAGTAAACGGGAATATCTTCATGTAAAATCTAGACAGAAGCATTCTTAGAAGCTTCTTTGTGATGTGTGTCATCAACTAACAGAGTTCAACATTTCTTTTGGAACGGAAGTTTGGAAACACTCTTTTTGTAGAATCTTCAAGTGGATATTTGTATAACTGTGAAGATTTCGTTGGAAACGGGAATATCTTCATACAAATTCTAGACAGAAGCATTCTCAGAAACTTCTTTGTGATCAGTGTCCTTAACTAACAGAGTTGAACCTTTCTTTTGACAGAGCAGTTTGGAAACACTCTTTTTGTAGAATCTGTAAGTGGATATCAAGATAGTTCTAACGATTTCGTTGGAAACGGGAATATCTTCATCTGAAATCTAGACAGAAGCACTGTCAGAAACTACTTTGTGATATCTGCATTCAAGTGACAGAGCTGAACATTCCCCTTCATAGAGCAAGTTTGAAACTCTCTTTCTGTAGTATCTGGATGTGGACATTTCGAGCGTTTTCGGGCCTATGGTGAAAAACGAAATATCTTCCCATAAAATCTAGACAGAACCATTCTCAGAAACTTATTTGGGATGTGTGTCCTCAACTAACGGAGTTGAGCCTTTATTTTGATAGAGCAGTTTGGAAACACTCTTTTTGTAGAATCTGCAAGTGGATATTTGGATAACTGTGAAGATTTCGTTGGAAACGGTTATATCTTCATATAAAATCTCGACAGAAGCATTCTCAGAAAAGTCTTTGTGATGAGTGTCCTCAACTAACAGAGTTGAACCATTCTATTAATAGAGCGCTTTGGAAACACTCTTTTTGTAGAATCTGCTAGTGGATATTTGGATAACTGTGAAGCTTTCGTTGGAAACGGTAATATCTTCATGTAAAATCTAGACAGAAGCATTGTCAGAAACATCTTTGCGATGACTGTCCTCATCTAACAGAGTTGAACTTTCTATTCACAGAGGAATTTGGAAACACTCTTTTTGAAGAATCTGTAAGCCGATATCTAGATAGTTCTAACGATATCGTTGGAAACGGGAATATATCTTCATGTGAAATCTAGACAGAAGCACCCTCAGAACCTACTTAGTGATATCTGCATTCAAGTCACAGAGGTGAACGTTCCATTTCATAGAGCAGGTTTGAAACACTCTTTCTGTAGTATCTGGAAGTGGACATTTCGAGCAATTTCAGGCCTATGGAGGAAAAGGAAATATCATCCCATAAAATCTAGACAGAAGCATTCTCGGAAACTTATTTGGGATGTGTTTCCTCAACTAACAGAGTTGATCCTTTCTTTTGATATAGCAGTTTGGAAACACTCTTTTTATAGAAACTGCAAATGGATATTTGGATAACTGTGAAGATTTCGTTGGAAACGGGTATATCTTCATATAAAATCTAGACAGAATCATTATCAGAAACTTCTTTGTGATGTGTGTCCTCATTTAACAGAGTTCAACTTTTCTTTAGATACAGCAATTTGGAAACACTCTTTTTGTAGAATATGTAAGTGGATAATGTGATAGCTCTGAGGATTTCATTGGAAACGGGAATATATTCATCTAAAATCTAGACAGAAGCGCTGTCAGAAACTACTTTGCGATATCTGCATTCAAGTCCCAGAGCTGAACATTCCCATTCATAGAGTTGGATTCAAACAGTCTTTCTGTAGTATCTGGAAGTGGACATTTGAGTGATTTCCGGCCAATGGTGAAAAAGGAAATATCATCCCATAAAATCCAGACAGAAGCATTCTCAGAAACTTATTTGGGATGTGTTTCCTCAACTAACAGAGATCACCCTTTCTTTTGATATATCGGTTTGGAAACACTCTTTTTGTAGAATCTTCAAGTGGATATTTGGATAACTGTGAAGATTTCGTTGGAAACGGGAATATCTTCATATAAAATCTCGACAGAAGCATTCTCAGAAACGTCTTTGTGATGAGTGTCCTCAACTAACAGAGTTGAAACATTCTATTAATAGAGCACTTTGGTAACACTCTTTTTGTAGAATCTGCAAGTGGATATTTGGATAACTGTGAAGATTTCATTGGAAAAGGTAATATCTTCATATAAAATCTAGACAGAAGCATTCTCTGAAACTTCTTTGTGATGTGTGTCCTCAACTAACAGAGTTCAACATTTCTTTCGCTCAGCAGTTTGGAAACACTCTTTTGGTAGAATCTTCAAGTGGATATTTCGATAACTGTGAAGATTTCGTTGGAAACGGGAATATCTTCATATAAAATATAGACAGAAGCATTCTCAGAAACTTCTTTGTGATGAGTGTCCTCAACTATCAGAGTTGAACGTTTCTTTTGACAGAGCACTTTGGAAGCACTCTTTTTGTACAATCTGTAAGCCGATATATAGATAGTTCTAACTATATCGTTGGAAACGGGAATATCTTCATCTGAAATCTAGACAGAAGCACTCTCAGAACCTACTTTGTGATATCTGCATTCAGGTCACTAAGCTAAACATTCCCATTCATAGAGCAGGTTTGAAACACTCTTTCTGTAATATCTGGAAGTGGACATTTGGAGCGCTTTCGGGGCTATGGTGAAAAACGAAATATCTTCCAGTAAAATCTAGACAGAAACATTCTCAGAAAGTTATTTCAGATGTGTGTCCTCAACTAACAGAGTTGAACCTTTATTTTGATAGAGCAGTTTGGAAACACTCTTTCTGTAGAATCTGCAAATCGATGTTTGGATAACTGTGAAGATTTCGTTGGAAACGGGAATATCTTCTCATAAAATCTCGACAGAAGCATTCTCAGAAACGACTTTGTGATGAGAGTCCTCAACTAACAGAGTTGAAACACTCTATTAATAGAGAACTTTGGAAAAACTCTTTCTCTAGAATCTGCAAGTGTATATTTGGATAACTGTGAAGATTTCGTTGGAAAGGGAAATATCTTCATATAAAATCTAGACAGAAGGATTCTCAGAAACTTCCTTGTGATGAGTGTCCTCAACTAACAGAGTTGAACCTTTCTTTTGATAGAGCAGTTTGGAAACACTCTTTTTGTGGAATCTGTAAGTGGATATCTAGATAGTCCTAACGATCTCATTGGAAACGGGAATATCTTCATCTAAAATGTAGACAGAAGCACTGTCAGAAACTACTTTGCGATATCTGCATTGAAGTCACAGAGCTGAACATTCCCTTTCATAGAGTAGGTTTGAAACAGTCTTTCTGTAGTATCTGGAAGTGGACATTTCATGTGATTTCGGGCCTAAGGTGAAAAAGGAAATATCATCCCATAAAATCTAGACAGAAGCATTCTCAGAAAATTATTTCGGATGTGTTTCCTGAACTAACAGAGATGATCCTTTCTTTTGATATAGCAGTTTGGAAACACTCTTTTTGTAGAATCTGCAAGTGGATATTTGGATAACTGTGAAGATTTCATTGGAAACGGTAATATCTTCATATAAAATCTAGACAGAAGCATTCTCGGAAACTTCTTTGCGATGTGTGTCCTCAACTAACAGAGTTCAACCTTTCTTTTGATACGGCAATTTGGAATCACTCCTTTTGTTGAATCTGTAAGTTTATATTGGGATAGCTCTGAGGAATTCGTTGGAAATGGGAATATATTCATTTAAAATCTAGACAGAAGCATTCTCAGAAACTTCTTTGTGATGTGTGTCCTCAACTAACGGAGTTGAACCTTTCTTTGGATAGAGCAGTTTGGAAACACTGTTTTTGTAGAATCTGTAAGTGGATATCTAGATAGTTCTAACGATTTCATTGGAAACGGGAATATCTTCTTCTGAAATCTAGACAGAAGCACTGTCAGAAACTACTTTGTGACATCTGCATTCAAGTCACAGAGCTGAACATTCCCTTTCATAGAGCAGGTTTGAAACCCTCTTTCTGTAGTATCTGGAAGTGGATATTTCGAACGATTACGGGCCTATGGTGAAAAACGAAATATCTTCCCATAAAATCTAGATAGAAGCATTCTCAGAAACTTCTTTGTGATGTGTGTCCTCAACTAACAGAGTTGAAACTTTCTTTTGATACAGCAATTTGGAAACACACTTTTTGTAGAATCTGTAAGTGGATATTTGTATAGCTCTGAGGATTCCGTTGGAAACGGGAATATCTTCATTTAAAATCTAGACAGAAGCATTGTCAGAAACTTCTTTGTGATGAGTGTCCTCAACTATCAGATTTGAACCTTTCTTTTGACAGAGCACTTTGGAAACACTCTTTTTGTAGAATCTGTAAGTGGATATCTAGATAGTTCTAATGATATCGTTGGAAACGGGAATATCTTCATCTCAAATCTAGACAGAAGCACTGTCAGAAACTACTTTGTGATATCTGCATTCAAGTCGCAGAGCTGAACATTCCCGCTCATAGAGCAAGTTTGAAACCCTCTTTCTGTAGTATCTGGAAGTGGACATTTCGAGCGCTTTCGGGCCTATGTTGAAGAACGAAATATCTTCCCATAAAATCTAGACAGAAACTTTCTCAGAATCTTATTTCGGATGTGTGTCCTCAACTAACAGAGTTGAAACTTTCTTTTGATAGAGCAGTTTGGAAACACTCTTTTTGTTGAATCTGCAAGTCGATGTTTGGATAACGGTGAAGATTTCGTTGGAAACGGGAATATCTTCATATAAAATCTAGACAGAAGCATTCTCAGAAACGTCTTTGTGATGACTTTCCTCAACTAACAGAGTTGAACCATTCAATTAATATAGCACTTTGGAAACACTCTTTTTGTAGAATCTTCAAGTGGATATTTGGATAACTGTGAAGATTTCGTTGGAAACGGGAATATCTTCATATAAAATCTAGACAGAAGCATTCTCAGAAACTTCTTTGTGATGAATGCCCTCAACTAACAGAGTTGAACCTTTCTTTTTATAGAGCAGTTTGGAAACACTCTTTCTGTAGAATCTGTATGTGGATATCAAGATAGTTCTAATGATTTCATTGGAAACGGGAATATCTTCATCTAAAATCTAGACAGAAGCTCTGTCAGAAACCACTTTGCAATATCTGCATTCAAGTCACAGAGGTGAATCTTCCCTTTCATAGGGCAGGTTTGAAACACTCTTTCTGTAGTATCTGGAAGTGGACATTTCGAGCGCTTTCAGGACTATGGTGAAAAAGGTAGTATCTTCCCAAAACAACGAGACAGAAGTATTCTCAGAAACTTATTTGGGATGTGTGTCCTCAACTAAGAGAGTTGAACTTTTCTTTTGATCCAGCAGTTTGGAAACACTGGTTTTTAGAATCTGCAAGTGGATATTTGAATAACTGAAGATTTCGTTGGAAACGGGAATATCCTCACATAAAATCTAGTCAGAAGCATTCTCAGAAACTTCTTTGTGATGTGTGTCCTCAACTAACAGAGTTGAACCTTTCTTTTGATAGAGCAGTTTGGAAACACTGTTTTTGTAGAATCTGTAAGGGGATATTTGGATAACTCTGATGATTTCGTTGGAAACGGGAATATCTTCATCTAAAATCTGGACAGAAGCACTGTCAGAAACTACCTTGGGATATCTGCATTCAAGTCACAGAGCTGAACATTCCCTTCCATAAGGCAGGTTTGAAACACTCTTTCTGTAGTATCTGGAAGTGGACATTTCGTGCGCTCTCAGGCCTACTGTGAAGAGGGAAATATCATCCCTTAAAATCTAGACAGAAGCATCCTCAGAAAGTTATTTGGGATTCGTTTCCTCAACTAACAGAGATGATCCTTTCTTTTGATATAGCAGTTTGGAAACACTTTTTTGTAGAATCTTCAAGAGGATATTTGGATAACTGTGAAGATTTCAGTGGAAACGGTAATATCTTAATATAAAATCTAGACAGAAGCATTCTCAGAAACTTCTTTGTGATGTGTGTAATCAACTAACAGAGTTCAACATTTCTTTTGATACAGCAGTTTGGAAACACCCTTTTTGTAGAATCTGCAAGTGGATATTTGAATAACTGTTAAGATTTCATTGGAAACGGGAATATCTTCATATAAAATCTAGACAGAAGCACTGTCAGAAACTACTTTGTGATATCTGCATTCAAGTCACAGAACTGAACATTGCCTTTCATAAAGCAGGTTTGAAACACTCTTTCTGCAGTATCTGGAAGTGGACATTTCGAGCGCTTTCAGGCCTAAGGTGAAAAAGGAAATATCTTCCCATTAAAATGAGTCAGAGGCTTTCTCAGAAACTTATTTGGGATGTGTGTCCTCAACTAACAGAGTTGCACCTTTCTTTTGATACACCAGTTTGGAAACACTCTTTTTGTAGAATCTGGAAGTGGATATTTGGATACCTTCGAAGATTTCTTTGGAAACGGGAATATCTTCATATAAAATCTAGACAGAGGCATTCTCAGAAACTCCTTTCTGATGAGTGTCCTCAACTAACAGAGTTGAACCTTTCTTTTGATAGAGCAGTATGGAAACACTCTGTTTGTACAATCTGGATGTGGATATTTGGATAGGTATAACGGTTTCGTTGGAAACGGGAATATCTTCATCTAAAATCTAGACAGAAGCTCTGTCAGAAACTACTTTGCGATATATGCATTCAAGTCACAGAGGTGAACCTTCCCTTTCATAGGGCAGGTTTGAAACACTCTTTCTGTAGTATCTGGAAGTGGACATTTTGAGCGCTTTCAGGCCTGTGATGAAAAATTTAGTATCTTCCCAGAAAAACGAGACAGAAGTATTCTAAGAAACTTATTTGGGATGTGGGTCCTCAACTAAGAGTGTTGAACTTTTCTTTTGAAACAAAAGTTTGGAAACACTCTTTTTTAGAATCTGGAAGTGGATATTTGAATAAATGTGAAGATTTCATTGGAAACGGGAATATCCTCATATAAAATCTAGACAGAATCATTCTCAGAAACTTCTTTGTGATGTGTGTCCTCAACTAACAGAGTTCAAACTTTCTTTTGATACAGCAATTTGGAAACACTCTTTTTGTAGAATCTGTTAGTGGATATTGGGATAGCTCTAACGATTTCGTTGGAAACGGGAATATGTTCATTTAAAATCTAGACAGAAGCTTTCTCAGAACCTTCTTTGTGAAGTGTGTCCTGAGCTAAGTGTGTTCAACCTTTCTTTTGATACAGCAGTCTGGAAACACACTTTTTGTGGAATCTGCAGGGGGATATTTGGATAACTGGGAAGATTTCATTGGAAACGGGAATATCTTCATGTAAACTCTAGACAGAAGCATTCTCAGAAACTTCTTTCCAATGTGTGTCCTTAACTGACAGAGTTCAACCGTTCTTTTGATGGAGCAATTTGGAAGCACTGTTTGTGTGGAATCTGTAGGAGGATATTTGGATAGCTCTAAAGATTTCGTTGCAAACGGGATTATCTTCATTTAAAATCTAGACAGAAGCATTCTCAGAAACTTCCTTGTGATGTGTGTCCTCAACTAACAGAGTACAACCGTAATTTTGATAGAGCAGTTTGGAAACACACTTTTTGTAGAATCTGTAGGTGGATATTTGGATACCTCTAACGATTTCTTTGAAAACGGGAATATATTCATATAAAATCTAGACAGAAGCATTCTCAGAAACTTCTTTGTGTTGTGTGTCCTCAACTAACAGAGTTCAAGATTTCTTTTGATACAGTTATTTGAAAACACTCTTTTTGTAGAATCTGTAAGTGGATATTCGGAAAGCTCTAACGATTTCGTTGGAAACGGGAATATCTTCATTTAAAATCTAGACAGAAGCATTCTCAGAAACTTCTTTGTGAAATGTGTCCTTAACTAACAGACTTCAACCTTTCTTTAGATACAGCAGTTTGGAAACACACTTTATGTAGAATCTGCAAGTGGATATTTGGATAACGGAGAAGATTTCGTTGGAAAAGGGAATATCTTCATATAAACTCTAGACAGAAGCATTCTGAGAAACTTCTTTCTCATGTGTGTCCTCAACTGACAGAGTTCAAACATTCTTTTGACAGAGCAGTTTGGAAACACACTTTTTGTAGATTGTGTAAGAGGACATTTGGATAGCTCTAAAGATTTATTTGCAAACGGGAATATGTTCATGTAAAATCTAGACAGAAGCATTCTCAGAAACTTCTTTGTGATGTGTGTCCTCAACTAAAAGAGTACAACCATTCTTTTGATAGAGCAGTTTGGAAACACACTTTTGGTAGAACCTGTAAGTGGATGTATGGAGAGCTGTAACTATTTTGTTGGAAACTGGAATATCTTCATCTAAAATCCAGACAGAAGCTCTGTCAGAAACTACTTTGTGATATCTGCATTCAAGTCACAGAGGTGAACCTTCCCTTTCATAGGGCAGGTTTGAAACACTCTTTCTGTAGTATCTGGAAGTGGACATTTCGAGCGCTTTCAGGCCTATGGTGAAAAAGGAAGTATCTTCCCAAAACAACGAGACAGAAGTATTCTCAGAAACTTATTTGTGATGTGAGTCCTCAACTAAGAGGGTTGAACTTTTCTTTTGATACAGCAGTTTGGAAACACTCGTTTTTAGAATCTGCAAGTGGATATTTGAATAACTGAATATTTCGTTGGAAACGGGAATATCCTCACATAAAATCTAGTCAGAAGCATTCTCAGAAACTTCTTTGTGATGTGTGTCCTCAACTAAAAGAGTTGAACCTTTCTTTGGATAGAGCAGTTTGGAAACACTCTTTTTGTAGAATCTGTAAGTGGATATTTGGATAACTGTGATGATTTCGTTGGAAACGGGAATATCTTCATCTAAAATCTAGACAGAAGCACTGTCAGAAACTACCTTGCAATATCTGCATTCAAGTCACAGAGGTGAACATTCCCTTCCATGAGGCAGGTTTGAAACACTCTTTCTGTAGTACCTGGAAGTGGACATTTCGTGCACTCTCAGGCCTATTGTGAAGAGGGAAATATCATCCCTTAAAATCTAGACAGAACCATCCTCAGAAACTTATTTGGGATTCGTTTCCTCAACTAACAGAGTTGATCCTTGCTTTTGATGTAGCAGTTTGGAAACACTCTTTTTGTAGAATCTGCAAGTGGATATTTGGATAACTGAAGATTTTGTTGGAAACGGGAATATCTTCATATAAAATCTAGACAGAAGCATTCTCAGAAACTTCTTTCAGATGAGTGTCCTCAACTAACAGAGTTGAATCTTTCTTTGGATAGAGCAGTTTGGAAACACTCTTTTTGTGGAATCTGTAAGTGGATATTTGGATAACTGTGATGATTTCATTGGAAACGGGAATATCTTCATCTAAAATCTAGACAGAAGCGCTGTCAGAAACTAATTTGCGATATCTGCATTCAAGTCACAGAGCTGAACATTCCCATTCATAGAGTAGGTTTGAAACAGTCTTTCTGTAGTATCTGGAAGTGGATATTTCGAGTGATTTCAGGCCTATGGTGAAAAAGGAAATATCATCCCATAAAATCTAGACAGAAGCATTCTCAGAAACTTATTGGGGATGTGTTTCCTCAACTAATAGAGTTGAACCTTTCTTTTGATAGA
Organism: Gorilla gorilla gorilla; assembly: GCF_029281585.2. Classification (NCBI taxonomy): domain Eukaryota; kingdom Metazoa; phylum Chordata; class Mammalia; order Primates; family Hominidae; genus Gorilla; species Gorilla gorilla. The sequence continues at coordinate 21,639,538 of NC_073237.2, forward strand.
GCAGTTTGGAAACACTCTTTTTGTTGAATCTGCAAGTCGATGTTTGGATAACTGTGAAGATTTCGTTGGAAACGAAAATATCTTCATGTAAAATCTAGACAGAAGCATTCTCAGAAACGTTTTTGTGATGAGTGTCCTCAACTAACAGAGTTGAGCCATTCTATTAATAGAGCACTTTGGAAACACTCTTTTTGTAGAATCTTCAAGTGGATATTTGGATAACTGTGAAGATTTCGTATGAATCGGGAATATCTTCATGTAAAATCTAGACAGAAGCATTCTCAGAAACTTCTTTGTGATGTGTGTCCTCAACTAACAGAGTTCAACCTTTCATTTGATACAGCAATTTGGAATCACTCTTTTTGTAGAATCTGTAAGTTTACATTGGTATAGCTGTGAGGATTTCGTTGGAAACGGGAATATGTTCATTTAAAATCTAGACAGAAGCATTCTCAGAAACTTCTTTGTGATGTGTGTCCTCAACTAACAGAGTTGAACCTTTCTTTGGGTAGAGCAGTTTGGAAACACTCTTTTTGTAGAATCTGTAAGTGGATATTTGGATAACTGTGATGATTTCGTTGGAAACGGGAATACCTTCATCTAAAATCAAGAGAGAAGGGCTGTGAGAAACTACTTTGCAATATCTGCATTCAAGTCACAGAGCTGAACATTCCCATTCATAGAGTAGGTTTGAAACAGTCTTTCTGTAGTAGCTGGAAGGGGACATTTCGAGCGATTTCAGGCCTATGGTGAAAAAGGAAATATCATCCTATAAAATCTAGACAGATGCATTCTCAGAAACTTATTTGGGATGAGTTTCCTCAACTAACAGAGCTGAACCTTTCTTTTGATAGAGCAGTTTGGAAACACTCTTGTTGTAGAATCTGCAAGTCGATGTTTGGATAACTGAAGATTTCGTTGGAAACGGCAATATCTTCATATAAAATCTAGACAGAAGCATTCTCAGAAACTTCTTTGTGATGAGTGTCCTCAACTAACAGAGCTGAACCTTTCTATTTATAGAGCAGTTTGGAAACACTCTTTTTGTAGAATCTGTATGTGGATATCAAGATAGTTCTAACGATTTCGTCGGAAACGGGAATATCTTCATCTAAAATCTAGACAGAAGCACAGTCAGAAACTACTTTGTGATATCTGCATTCAAGTCTCAGAGCTGAACATTCCGTTTCATAGAGCAGGTTTGAAACACTCTTTCTGCAGTATCTGGAAGTGGACATTTCAAGCGATTTCAGGCCTATGGTGAAAAAGGAAATATCATCCCATAAAATCTAGACAGAAGTATTCTCAGAAATTTATTTGGTATGTGTTTCCTCAACTAACAGAGGTGATCCTTTCTTTTGATACAGCAGTTTGGAAACACTCTTTTTGTAGAATCTGCAAGTGGATATTTGGATAACTGTGAAGATTTCGTTGGGAACGGTAATATCTTCATATAAAATATAGACAGAAGCATTCTCAGAAACTTCTTTGTGATGAGTGTCCTCAACTAACAGAGTTGAACCTTTCTTTTTATAGAGCAGTTTGGAAACACTCTTTTTGTAGAATCTTCAAGTGAATATTTGGATAACTGTAAAGATTTCATTGGACACGGGAATATCTTCATATAAAATATAGACAGAATCATTCTCAGAAACTTCTTTGTGATGAGTGTCCTCAACTAACAGAGTTGAACCTTTCTTTTGACAGAGCACTTTGGAAACACTCTTTTTATAGAATCTGTAAGTGGATATCTAGATTGTTCTAACGATTTCATTGGAAACGGGAATATCTTCATCTGAAATCTAGACAGAAGCACTGTCAGAAACTACTTTGTGATATCTGCATTCAAGTCACAGAGCTGAACATTCCCTTTCATAGAGCAGGTTAGAAACCCTCTTTCTGTAGTGTCTGGAAGTGGACATTTCGAGCCCTTTCGGGCCTGTTGTGAAAAACGAAATATCTTCCCATAAAATCTAGACAGAAGCATTCTTAGAAACTTCTTTGGGATGTGTGTCCTCAACTAACAGAGTTGAACCTTTCTTTTGATAGAGCTGTTTGGAAACACTCTTTTTGTAGAATCTGCAAGTCGATGTTTGGGTAACTGTGAAGATTTCGTTGGAAACGGGAATATCTTCACATAAAATGTAGACAGAAGCATTCTCAGAAACGTCTTTGTGATGAGTGTCCTCAACTAACAGAGTTGAACAATTCTATTAATAGAGCACTTTGGAAACACTCTTTTTGTAGAATCTTCAAGTGGATATTTGGTTAAATGTGAAGATTTCGTAGGAAACGGGAATACCTTCATCTGAAATCTAGACAGAAGCGCTGTCAGAAACTGCTTTGCGATATCTGCATTCATGTCACAGAGCTGAACATTCACTTTCATAGAGTAGGTTTGAAACAGTCTTTCTGTAGTATCTGGAAGTGGACATTTCAAGCGATTGCAGGCCGATGGTGAAAAAGGAAATATCATCCCATAAAGTCTAGACAGAAGCATTCTGAGAAACTTATTTGGGATGTGTTTCCTCAACTAACAGAGTTGATCCTTTCTTTTGATATAGCAGTTTGGAAACACTCTTTTTGTGGAATCTGCAAGTGGATATTTGGATAACTGTGAAGATTTCATTGGAAACGGTAATATCTTCATATAAAATCTAGACAGAAGCATTCTAAGAAACTTCTTTGTGATGAGTGTCCTCAACTAACACAGTAGAACCTTTCTTTTGATAGAGCAGTTTGGAAACACTCTTTTTGTGGAATCAGTAAGTGGATATCTAGATAGTCCTAACGATCTCATTGGAAACGGGAATATCTTCATCTAAAATCTAGACAGAAGCACTGTGAGAAACTACTTTGCGATATCTGCATTCAAGTCACAGAGCTGAACATTCCCTTTCATAGAGTAGGTTTGAGACAGTCTATCTGTAGTATCTGGAAGTGGACATTTCAAGCGATTTCAGGCCTATGGTGAATGAGGAAATATCATCCCATAAAATCTAGACAGAAGCATTCTCAGAAACTTATTTGGGATGTGTTTCCTCAAGTAACAGAGTTGATCCTTTCTTTTGATATAGCAGTTTGGAAACACTCTTTTTGTGGAATCTGCAAGTGGATATTTGGATAACTGTGAAGATTTCATTGGAAACGGTAATATCTTCATATAAAATCTAGACAGAAGCATTCTAAGAAACTTCTTTGTGATGAGTGTCCTCAACTAACACAGTAGAACCTTTCTTTTGATAGAGCAGTTTGGAAACACTCTTTTTGTGGAATCAGTAAGTGGATATCTAGATAGTCCTAACGATCTCATTGGAAACGGGAATATCTTCATCTAAAATCTAGACAGAAGCACTGGCAGAAACCACTTTGTGATATCTGCATTCAAGTCTCAGAGCTGAACATTCCGTTTCATAGAGCAGTTTTGAAACACTCTTTCTGCAGTATCTGGAAGTGGACATTTCGAGCGCTTTCAGGCCTACGGTGAAAAAGGAAGTATCTTCCCATAAAAATGAGACAGAGGCTTTCTCAGAAACTTATTTGGGATGTGTTTCCTCAACTAACAGAGTTGATCCTTTCTTTTGATATAGCGGATTGGAAACACTCTTTCTCTAGAATCTGCAAATCGATGTTTGGACAACTGTGAAGATTTCGTTGCAAAAGGGAATATCTTCATATAAAATCTCAACAGAAACATTCTCAGAAACGTCTTTCTGATGAGTGTCCTCAACTAACAGAGGTGAGACATTCTATTAATAGAGCACTTTGGAAACACACTTTTTGTAGAATCTGCAAGTGGATATTTGGATAACTGTGAAGATTTCGTTGGAAAAGGAAATACCTTCATATAAAATGTAGACAGAAGCATTCTCAGAAACTTTTTTGGATTGTGTGTCCTCAACTAACAGAGTTCAACAGTTCCTCGCTACAGCAGTTTGGAAACACTCTTTTTGTAGAATCTTCCAGTGCATATTTCGACAACTGTGAATATTTCGTTGGAAACGGGAATATCTTCATATAAAATCTAGACAGAAACATTCTCAGAAACTTCTTTGTGATGAGTGTCCTCAACTAACAGAGTTGAACCTTTCTTTTGACAGAGCACTTTGGAAACACACTTTTTGTAGAATCTGTAAGCCGATACCTAGATAGTTCCAACGATATCGTTGGAAACGGGAGGATCTTCATCTGAAATCTAGACAGAAGCACTCTCAGAACCTACTTTGTGATATCTGCATTCAAGTCACAGAGCTGAACATTCCCTTTCATAGAGCAGGTTTGAAAAACTCTTTCTGTAGTATCTGGAAGTGGACCTCTCGAGCGCTTTCTGGCCTATGGTGAAAAACGTAATAACTTCCCATAAGATCTAGATAGAAGCATTCTCAGAAACTTCTTTGTGATGTGTGTCCTCAAATAACAGAGTTCAACATTTCTTTTGATAGAGCAGTTTGGAAACACTCTTTTTGTAGAATCTTCAAGTGGATATTTGGAAAACTGTGAAGATTTCGTTGGAATCGGGAATATCTTCATATAAAATCTAGACAGAAGCATTCTCAGAAACTTCTTTTGATGAGTGTCCTCAGCTAACAGAGTTGAACCTTTCTTTTTACAGAGCACTTTGGAAACACTCTTTTTGTAGAATCTGTGAGCCGATATCTAGATAGTTCTAAAGATATCGTTGGAAACGGGAATATCTTCATCTGAAATCTAGACAGAAGCACTCTCAGAACATACTTTGTGGTATCTGCATTCAAGTCACAGAGCTGAACATTCCGTTTCATACAGCAGGTTTGAAACACTCTTTCTGTAGGATCTGGAAGTGTTCATTTGGAGCGCTTTCGGGCCTATGGTGAAAAACGAAATATCTTCCCATAAAATCTAGACAGAAGCATTCTCAGAAACTAATTTGGGATGTGTGTCCTCAACTAACAGAGTTGAACCTTTCATTTGATAGAGCAGTTTGGAAACACTCTTTCTGTAGGATTTGCAAATCGATGTTTGGATAACTGTGAAGATTTCGTTGGTAACGTGAATATCTTTGTATAAAATCTCGACAGAAGCATTCTCAGAAACGTCTTTGTGATGACTGTCCTCAACTAACAGGGTTGAAACATTCTATTAATAGAGGACTTTGGAAACACTCTTTTTGTAGATTCTGCAAGTGGATATTTGGATTACTGTGAAGATTTCGTTGGAAAAGGTAATATCTTCATATAAAATCTAGAGAGAAGCATTCTCAGAAACTTCTTTGGATTGTGTGTCCTCAACTAACAGAGTTCAACATTTCTTTCGCTACCACAGTTTGGAGGCACTCTTTTTGTAGAATCTTCAAGTGGGTATTTAGACAACTGTGAGGATTTCGTTGGAAACGGGAATATCATCATATAAAATCTAGACAGAAGCATTCTCAGAAACTTCTTTGTGATGAGTGTCCTCAACTAACAGAGTTGAACCTTTCTTTTGACAGAGCACTATGGAAACACTCTTCTTGTAGAATCTGTAAGAGGATATCTAGATAGTTCTAACGATATTGTTGGAAACGGGAATATCTTCATCTGAAATCTAGACAGAAGCACTCTCAGAACCTGCTTTGTGATATCTGCATTGAAGTCACAGAACTGAACATTCCCTTTGATATAGCAGGTTTGAAGCACTCTTTCTGTAGTATCTGGAAGTGGACATTTCGAGGGCTTTCGGGCCCATGGTGAAAAACGTAATATCTTCCCATAAAATCTAGACAGAAACATTCTCAAAAACTTATTTGGGATGTGTGTCCTCAACTCACAGAGTTGAACATTTCTTTTGATAGAGCAGTTTGGAAACACTCTTTTTGTAGAATCTGTAGGTGGATATCAAGATAATTCTAACGATTTCGTTGGAAACGGGAATATCTTCATCTAAAATCTAGACAAAAGCACTGTCAGAAACTACTTTGTGTTATCTGCATTCAAGTCTCACAGCTGAACATTCCGTCTCATAGAGCAGGTTTGAAACACTCTTTCCGCAGTATCTGTAAGTGGACATTTCTAGCGCTTTCAGGCCTACGGTGAAAAGGGAAGTATCTTCCCATAAAAACGAGACAGAGGCTTTCTCAGAAACTTATTTGGGATGTGTATCCTCAACTAAGACAGTTGAAGCTTTCTTTAGATACAGCAGTTTGGAAACACACTTTTTGTAGAATCTGCAATTGGTTATATGGAAAGCTGTGAAGATTTCGTAGGAAACGGGAATATCTTCATGTAAAATCTAGACAGAACCATTCTCAGAAACTTTTTAGTGATGTTTGTCCTCAACTAACAGAGTGCAACCTTTCTTTGGATACAGCTATTTGGAAACACTCTTTTTGTAGAATCTGGAAGTGGATATTGGGATAGCTCTGAGGATTTCGTTGGAAACGGGAATATCTTCATTTAAAATCTAGACAGAAGCATTCTCAGAAACGTCTTTGTGATGTGTGTCCTCAATTAACAGATTTGAAGATTTCCTTGGATAGATCTGTTTGGAAACACCCTTTTTGTAGAATCTGCAAGTGAATATTTGGATAACTGTGATGATTTCATTGTAAACGGGAATATCTTCATCTAAAATCTAGACTGAAGCGCTGTCAGAAACTACTTTGCGATGTCTGCATTCAAGTCAGAGCTGAATATTCCCATTCATAGAGTAGGTTTGAAACAGTGTTTCTGTAGTATCTGGAATTGGACATTTCGAGCGATTTCAGGCCTACGGTGAAAAAGGAAATATCATCCCATAAAATCTAGACAGAAGCATTCTCAGAAACTTATTTGGGATGTGTTTCCTCAACTAACAGAGTTAATCCTTTCTTTCGATACAGCAGTTTGGAAACCCTCTTTTTGCAGAATCTTCAAGTGGATATTTGGATAACTGTGAAGATTTCATTGGAAACGGGAATATATTCATATAAAATCTAGACAGAAGCATTCTCAGAAACTTCTTTGTGATGTGTGTCCTCAACTAACAGAGTTGAACATTTCTTTTGCTACAGCCGTTTGGAAACACTCTTTTTGTAGAATCTTCAAGTGGATATTTGGATAACAGTGAAGATTTCGTTGCAAATGGAATATCTTCATATAAAATCTAGACAGAAGCATTCTCAGAAACTTCTTTGTGATGAGTGTCCTCAAGCAACAGAGCTGAACCTTTCTTTTGATAGAGCAGTTTGGAAACACTCTTTTTGCAGAATCTGCAAGTCGATGTTTGGATAACTGTGAAGATTACGTTGGAAACGGAATATCTTCATATAAAATGTCGACAGAAGCATTCTCAGAAACGTCTTTGTGATGAGTGTTCTCAAGTAAAGGAGTTGAACCTTTCTATTAGTAGAGCACTTTGGAAACACTCTTTTTGTAGAATCTTCAAGTGCATATTTGGATAACTGTGAAGATTTCATTGGAAACTGGAATATCTTCATATAAAATCTAGACAGAAGCATTCTCAGAAACTTTTTTGTAATGACTGTCCTCAACTAACACAGTTGAACATTTCCTTTGATAGAGCAGTTTGGAAACACCCTTTTGGTGGAATCTGTAAGTGGATATCTAGATAGTCTAACAATTTCATTGGAAACGGGAATATCTTCATCTGAAATCTAAACAGAAGCATTCTCAGAAACTTATCTGGGATGTGTTTCCTCAACGAACAGTGTTGATCCTTTCTTTTGATATAGCAGGTTGGAAACACTCTTTTTGTAGAATCTTCAAGTGGATATTTGGATAACTGTGAAGATTTCGTTGGAAACGGTAATATCTTCATATAAAATCTAGACAGAGGCATTGTCAGAAACTTCTTTGTGATGAGTGTCCTCAACTAACAGAGCTGAACTTTCTATTCACAGAGGACTTAGGAAACACTCTTTTTGTAGAATCTGTAAGCCGATATCTTGATAGTTCTAATGATATCTTTGGAAACGGGAATATATCTTCATCTGAAATCTAGACAGAAGAACTCTCAGAACCTACTTTGTGATATCTGCATTCAAGTCAAAGAGCTGAACATTCCCTTTCATAGAGCAGGTTTGAAACCCTCTTTCTGTAGTATCTGGAAGTGGACATTTGGAGCGCTTTCGGGCCTATGGTGAAAAACGGAATATCTTCCAAAAAATCTAGACAGAAGCATTCTCAGAAACTTATTTGGGATGTGCATCCTCAACTAACAGAGTTGAACCATTCTTTTGATAGAGCAGTTTGGAAACACTCTTTTTGTAGTATCTGCAAATCGATGTTTGGATAACTGTGAAGATTTCATTGGAAACGGGAATATCTTCAAATAAAATCTGGACAGAAGCATTCTCAGAAACGTATTTGTGATGCGTGTCCTCAACTAACAGAGTTGAAACATTCTATTAATAGTGCACTTTGGAAACACTCTGTTTGTAGAATCTGCAAGTGGATATTTGGATAACTGTGAAGATTTCGTTGGAAACGGGAAGATCTTCATATAAAATTCAGACAGAAGCATTCTCAGAAACTTCTTTGTGATGAGTGTCCTCAACCGACACAGTTGAACCTTTCTTTTGATAGAGCAGTTTGGAAACACTCTTTTTGTGGAATTCGTAGGTGTATATCTAGATAGCCCTAACAATTTCGTTGGAAAAGGGAATATCTTCATCTAAAATCTAGACAGAATCACTGTCAGAATCTACTTTGCGATATCTCCATTCAAGTCACAGAGCTGAACATTCCCTTTCATAGAGTAGGTTTTAACCAGTCTTTCTGTAGTATCTGGAAGTGGACATTTCGAGCGAATTCAGGCCTATGGAGAAAAAGGAAACATCACCCATAAAATCTAGACAGAAGCGATCTCAGAAACTTATGTGGGATGTGTGTCCTCAACTAACAGAGTTGCACCTTTCTTTTGATAGGGCAGTTTGGAAACACTCTTTTTGTAGAATCTGCAAGTGGATATTTGGATAAATGTGAAGATTTCGTTGGAAACGGGAATATATTCATATAAAATCTAGACAGAATCATTCTCAGAAACTTCTTTGTGATGTGTGTCCTGAACTTGCAGAGTTCAACATTTCTTTTGCTACAGCAGTTTGCAAACTCTCTTTTTGTAGAATCTTCAAGTGGATATTTGGATAACTGTGAAGATTTCGTTGGAAGCGGGAATATCTTCATATAAAATCTAGACAGAAGCATTCTCAGAAACTTCTTTGTGATGAGTGTCCTCAACTAACAGAGTTGAACCTTTGTTTTGACAGAGCACTTTGGAAACACTCTTTTTGTAGAATCTGTAAAGCGATATCTAGATAGTTCTAACGATGTCGTTGGAAACGGGAATATCTTCATCTGAAATCTAGACAGAAGCACTCTCAGAACCTACTTTGTTGTATCTGCATTCAAGTCACAGAGCTAAACATTCCCTTTCATTGAGCAGGTTTGAAACACTCTTTCTGTAGTATCTGGAAGTGGACATTTGGAGCGCTTTCGGACCTATGGTGAAAAACGAAATATCTTCCCTTACAATCTAGACAGAAGCATTCTCAGAAACTTATTTGGGATGTGTGTCCTCAACTCACAGAGTTGAACCTTTCTTTTGATAGAGCAGTTTCGAAACACTCTTTCTGTAGAATCTGCAAATTGATGTTTGGATAACTGTGAAGATTTCCATTGGAAACGGGAATATCTTCATATAAAATCTCTACTGAAGCATACTAAGAAACGTCTTTGTGATGAGTGTCCTCAACTAACAGAGTTGAAACATTCTATTAATAGAGCACTTTGGAAACACTCTTTTTGTGGAATATGCAAGTGGATATTTGGATAACAGTGAAGATTTCGTTGGAAACGGGAATATCTTCATTTGAAATCTAGACAGAAGCATTCTCAGAAACTTCTTTGTGATGAGTGTCCTCAACTAACAGAGTTGAACCTTTCTTTTGATGTAGCACTTTGGAAACATTCTTTGTGTAGAATCTGTGAAGCGATATCTAGATAGTTCTAACGATATCGTTGGAAACGGGAATATCTTCATCTGAAATCTAGACAGAAGCACTGTCAGAACCTACTTTGTGATATCTGCATTGAAGTCACAGAGCTGAACATTCCCTTTCATAGAGCAGGTTTGAAACACTCTTTCTGTAGTGTCTGGAAGTTGACATTTGGAGCGCTTTCGGACCTACGGTGAAAAACGAAATATCTTCCCATACAATCTGGACAGAAGCATTCTCAGAAACTTATTTGGGATGTGTGTCCTCAACTAACAGAGTTGAACCTTTCTTTTGATAGAGCAGTTTGGAAACACTCTTTCTGTAGAATCTGCAAATCGATGTTTGGATAACTGTGAAGATTTCGTTGGAAACGGGAATATCTTCATATAAAATTTCGACAGAAGCATTCTCAGAAACGTCTTTGTGATGACTGTCCTCAACTAACGGAGTTGAAACATTCTATTAATAGAGCACATTGGAAACACTCTTTTTGTGGAATCTGCAAGTGGATATTTGGATAACAGTGAAGATTTCGTTTGAAAAGGTAATATCTTCATATAAAATCTAGACAGAAGCATTCTCAGAAACTTCTTTGGATTGTGTGTCCTCCACTAACAGAGTTCAACATTTCTTTCTCTACAGCAGTTTGGAAACACTCTTTTTGTAGAATCTGCAAGTGGATATTTGGATAACTGTGAAGATTTCGCTGGAAAAGGTTATATCTTCATAAAAAATCTAGACAAAAGCATTCTCAGAAACTTCTTTGGATTGTGTGTCCTCAACTAACAGAGTTCAACATTTCTTTCACTACAGCAGTTTGGAAACACTCTTTTTGTAGAATCTGTAGGTGGATAACAAGATAGTTCTAATGATTTTGTTGGCAACGGGAATATCTTCATCTAAAATCTAGACAGAAGCACTGTCAGAAACTACTTTGTGATATCTGCATTCAAGTCTCAGAGCTGAACATTCCGTTTCATAGAGCAGTTTGTAACACGCTTTCTGCAGTATCTGGAAGGGGACATTTCGAGCAATTTCAGGCCTACGGGGAAAATAAAGCATCTTCCCATAAAAACGAGAGAGAAGCTTTCTCAGAAACTTCTTTGGGATGTGTGTCCTCAACTAAGACAGTTGAACCTTTCTTTTGATACAGCAGTTTGGAAACACACTTTTTGTAGAATCTGCAAGTGGATATATGGAAAGATGTGAAGATTTCATAGGAAACGGGAATATCTTCATGTAAAATCTAGACAGAAGCATTCTCAGAAACTTCTTAGTGATGTGTGTCCTCAACTAACAGAGTTCAACCTTTATTTGGATACAGCTATTTGGAAACACTCTTTTTGTAGTATCTGTAAGTGGATATTGGGATAGCTCTGAGGATTTTGTTGGAAACGGGAATATCTTCATATAAAATCTCGACAGAAGCATTCTCAGAAACGTCTTTGTGATGAGTGTCCTCAACTAACAGAGTTGAAACATTCTATTAATAGAGCACTTTGGAAACACTCTTTTGGTGGAATCTTCAAGAGGATATTTGGATAACTGTGAAGATTTCGTTGGAAACGGGAAGATCTTCATATAAAATCTAGACAGAAGCATTCTTAGAAACTTCTTTGTGATGAGTGTCCTCAACCAACACAGTTGAACCTTTCTTTTGATAGAGCAGTTTGGAAACACTCTTTTTGTGGAATCTGTAACTGTATGTCTAGATAGCCCTAACAATTTCGTTGGAAAAGGGAATATCTTCATCTAAAAACTAGACAGAATCACTGTGAGAATCTACTTTGCGATATCTGCATTCAAGTCACAGAGCTGAACATTTCCTTTCATAGAGTAGGTTTGAACCAGTCTTTCTGTAGTATCTGGAAGTGGACATTTCGAGCGATTTCAGGCCTGTTGAGAGAAAGGATATATCACCCATAAAATCTAGACAGAAGCATTCTCAGAATCTTATTTGGGATGTGTTTCCTCAACTAACAGAGTTGATACTTTCTTTTGATATAGCAGTTTGGAAACACTCTTTCTGTAGAAACAGCAAGTGGATATTTGGATAACTGTGAAGATTTCGTTGGATACGGGAATATCTTCATATAAAATCTCGACAGAAGCATTCTCAGGAACTTCTTTGTGATGAGAGTCCTCAACTTACAGAGTTGAACCATTCTATTAAGAGAGAACTTGGAAACACTCTTTTTGTAGAATCTGCAAGTGGATATTTGGATAACTGTGAAGATTTCGTAGGAAACGGGAATATCTTCATATAAAATCTAGACAGAAGCATTCTCAGAAACTTCTTTGTGATGAGTGTCCTCAAGTAACAGAGCTGAACCTTTCTTTTGATTGAGCAGTTTGGAAACACACTTTTTGTAGAATCTGCAAGTCGATGTTTGGATAACTGTGAAGATTTCGTTGGAAACGGAATACCTTCATATAAAATGTCGACAGAAGCATTCTCAGTAACATCTTTGTGATGAGTGTCCTCAATTAACAGAGTTGAACCATTCTATTAGTAGAGGACTTTGGAAACACACTTTTTTTGGAATCTTCAAGTGCATATTTTTATAACTGTGAAGATTTTAATGGAAACGGGAATATCTTCATATAAAATCTAGACAGAAGCATTCTCAGAAACTTTTTGTGATGACTGTCCTCAACTAACACAGTTGAACCTTTCCTTTGATAGAGCAGTTTGGAAACACTCTTTTTGTGGAATCTGTAAGTGGACATCTAGATAGTCCTAACGATTTCGTTGGAAACGGGAATATGTTCGTCTGAAATCTAGACAGTAGCACTCTCAGAACCTACTTTGTGATATCTGCTTTCAAGTCACAGAGCTGAACATTCCCGTTCATAGAGCAGGATTGAAACACTCTTTCTGAAGTATCTGGAAGTGGACATTTCGAGAGCTTTCGGGCCTAAGGTGAAAAAGGAAAGATCATCCCATAAAATCTAGACAGAAGCAGTCTCAGAAACTTATTTGGGATGTGTTTCCTCAACTAAGATAGTTGATCCTTTCTTTTGATACAGCAGTTTGGAAACACTCTTTTTGTAGAATCTGCAAGTGGATATTTGGATAACTGTGAAGATTTCGTTGGACACGGGAATATATTCATATAAAATCTAGACAGAAGCATTCTCAGAAACTTATTTGGGATGTGCGTCCTCAACTAACAGAGTTGAACCTTTCTTTTGATAGAGCAGTTTGGTAACACTCTTTCTGTAGAATCTGCAAATCGATGTTTGGATAACTGTTAAGATTTCGTTGGAAACGGGAATATCTTCATATAACACTTGACAGAAGCATTCTCAGAAACGTCTTTGTGATGAGTGTCCTCAACTAACAGAGATGAAGCATTCTATTAGTAGAGCACTTTGGAAACACTCTTTTTGTAGAATCTTCAAGAGGATATTTGGATAACTGTGAAGATTTCATTGGAAACGGGAAAATCTTCATATAAAATCTAGACAGAAGGATTCTCAGAAACTTTTTTGTGATGACTGTCCTCAACTAACACAGGTGTACCTTTCCTTTCATAGAGAAGTTTGGAAACACTCTTTTTGTGGAATCTGTAAGTGGATATCTAGATAGTCCTAACGATTTCATTGGAAACGGGAATATCTTCATCTGAAATCTAGACAGAAGCACTCTCAGAACCTACTTTGTGATATCTGCATTCAAGTCACAGAGGTGAACATTCCCTTTCAGAGAGCAGGTTTGAAACCTTCTTTCTGTAGTATCTGGAAGTGGACATTTTGAGCGCTTAAGGGCCTATGGTGAAAAACGAAATATCTTCCCATAAAATCTAGACAGAAGCATTCTCAGAAACTTCTTTGGATTGTGTGTCCTCAAGTAACAGAGTTCAACATTTCTTTCACTACAGCAGTTTGGAAACACTCTTTTTGTAGAATCTTCAAGTGGATATTTCGACAACTGTGAAGATTTCATTGGAAACGGGAATATCTTCATATAAAATCTAGACAGAAGCATTCTCAGAAACTTCTTTGTCATGAGTGTCCTCAACTAACAGAGTTGAACCTTTCCTTTGACAGAGCACCTTGTAAACACTCTTCTTGTGGAATCTGTAAGAGGATTTCTAGATAGTTCTAAAGATATCGTTGGAAACGGGAATATCTTCATCTGAAATCTAGAGAGAAGCACTCTCAGAACCTACTTTGTGATATCTGCGTTCAAGTCAAAGAGCTGAACATTCCCTTTGATACAGCAGGTTTGAAACACTCTTTCTATAGTATCTGGAAGAGGACATTTCGAGCGCTTTCGGTCCTATGGTGGAAAACGAAATATCTTCCCACAAAATCTAGACAGAAGTATTCTCAGAAACTTATTTCAGATGTGTGTCCTCAACTAACTTAGTTGAACCTTTCTTTTGATTGAGCAGTTTGGAAACACTCTTTTTGTAGAATCTGCAAGTCGATGTTTGGATAACTGTGAAGATTTCGTTGGAAAAGGGAATACCTTCATATAAAATCTAGACAGAAGCATTCTCAGAAACGTCTTTGTGATGAGTGTCTTCAACTAACAGAGTTGAACCATTCTATTAATAGAGCACTTTGGAAACACTCGTTTTATAGAATCTTCAAGTGGATATTTGGATAACAGTGAAGATTTCGTTGGAAACGGGAATATCTTGATCTACAATCTAGACAGAAGCACTGTCAGAAACTACTTTGCGATATGTTCTTTCATGTCACAGAGCTGAACATTCCCTTTCATAGAGTAGGTTTGAAACAGTCTTTCTGTTGTATCTGGAAGTGGACATATCAAGCGATTTCAGGCCAATGGTGAAAAATGAAATATCATCCAATAAAATCTAGATAGAAGCATTCTCAGATAGTATTTGGGATGTGTTTCCTCAACTAACTGGGTTGATCCTTTATTTTGATATAGCAGTTTTGAAGCACTGTTTTTGAAGAATCTGCAAGTGGATATTTGGATAACTGTGAAGATTTCGTTGGAAACGAGTATATCTTCATATAAAATCTAGACAGAAGAATTCTCAGAAACTTCTTTGTGATGAGTGTCCTCAACTAACAGAGTTGAACCTTTCTTTTTATAGAGCAGTTTGGAAACACTCTTTTGTAGAATCTGTATGTGGATATCAACATAATTCTAACGATTTCATTGGAAACGGGAATATCTTCATCTAGAATCTAGACAGAAGCACTGTCAGAAACTACTTTGTGATATGTGCATTGAAGTCTCAAAGCTGAACATTCCCTTTCATAGAGCAGGTTTGAAACACTCTTTCTGCAGTATCTGGAAGGGGACATTTCGAGTGCTTTCAGGCCTACGGTGAAAAAGGAAGTATCTTCCCATAAAAATGAGACAGAGGCTTTCTCAGAAACTTATTTGGGATGTGTGTCCTCAACTAAGAGAGTTGAACCTTTCTTTTGATACAGGAGTTTGGCAACACACTTTTTGTAGAATCTGCAAGTGGATATTTGGAAAGCTGTGAAGATTTCATAGTAAACGTGAATAGCTTCATGTAAAATCTAGACAGAAGCATTCTCAGAAACTTCTTTGTGATGTGTGTCCTCAACTAACAGAGTTCAACATTTGTTTTGCTGTAGCAGTTTGGAAACACCCTTTTTGCAGAATCTTCAAGTGGATATTTGGATAACTGTGAAGATTTCGTTGGAAACGGGATTATCTTCATTTAAAATCTAGACGGAAGAATTCCCAGAAACTTCTTTGTGATCAGCGTCCTCAACTAACAGAGTTGAACCTTTCTTTTGACAGAGCACTTTGGAAACACTCTTTTTGTAGAATCTGTAAGTGGATATCTAGATAGTTCTAACGATATCGTTGGAAACCGGAATATCTTCATCTCAAATCTAGACAGAAGCACTGTGAGAAACTACTTTGTGATATCTGCATTCAAGTCACAGAGCTGAACATTCCCTTTCATAGAGCAGGTTTGAAACCCTCTTTCTGTTGTATCTGGAAGTGGACATTTTGAGCGCTTTTGGAGTTATGGTGAAAAACGAAATATCTTCCCACAAAATCTAGACAGAAGCATTCTCAGAAACTTATTTCGGATGTGTGTCCTCAACTAACAGAGTTGAATCTTTCTTTTGGTAGAGCAGTTTGGAAACACTCTTTTTGTAGAATCTGCAATACGATGTTCAGATAACTGTGAACATTTCGTTGGAAAAGGGAATATCTTCATATAAAATCTAGACAGAAGCATTCTCAGAAACGTCTTTGTGATGAGTGTCCACAACTAACAGAGTTGAACCTTTCTTTTTATAGAGCACTTTGGAAACACTCTTTTTGTAGAATCTGTATGTGGATATCAAGATAGTTCTAAGGATTTCGTTGGAAACGGGAATATCTTCATCTAAAATCTAGACAGAAGCACTGTCAGAAACTACTTTGTGATATCTGCATTGAAGTCTCAGAGCTGAACATTCCGTTTCATAGAACAGGTTTGAAATACTCTTTGCGCAGCATCTGGAAGTGGACATTTCGAGCGCTTTCAGGCCTGCGGTGAAAAAGGAAGTATCTTCCCAAAAAAACGAGACAGAGGCTTTCTCAGAAACTTCTTTGGGATGTGTGTCCTCAGCTCACAGAGTTCAACATTTCTTTTGCTAAAGCAGTGTGGAAACACACTTTTTGTCGAATCTGCAAGTGGATATTTGGATAACTGTGAAGATTTCGTTGGAAACGGGAATATCTTCATATAAAATCTAGACAGAAGCATTCTCAGAAACATCTTTGTGATGAGTGTCCTCAACTAACAGAGTTGAACGTTTCTTTTGACAGAGCACTTTGGAAACACTCTTTTTGTAGAATCTGTAAGTGAATATCCAGATAGTTCTAACGATATCGTTGGAAACGGGAATATCTTCATCTCAAATCTAGACAGAAGAACTGTCAGAAACTACTTTGTGATATCTGCATTCAAGTCACAGAGCTGAACATTCCCTTTCATAGAGCAAGTTTGAAACCCTCTTTCTGTAGTATCTGGAATTGGACGTTTCTAGCGCTTTCGGGCCTATGGTGAAAAACGAAATATCCTCCCATAAAATCTAGACAGAAGCATTCTCAGAAACTTATTTCCGATGTGTGTCCTAAACTAACAGAGTTGAAACTTTCTTTTGATAGAGCAGTTTGGAAACACTCTTTAAGTTGAATCTGCAAGTCGATGTTTGGATAACTGTGAAGATTTCGTTGGAAAACGGAATATCTTCATATGAAATCTAGACAGAAGCATTCTCAGAAACGTCTTTGTGATGAGTGTCCTCAACTAACAGAGTTGAACCATTCTATTAATAGAGCACTTTGGAATCACACTTTTTGTAGAATCTTCAAGTGGAAATTTGGATAACTGTGAAGATTTCGTTGGAAACGGGAATATCTTAATATAAAATCTAGACAGAAGCATTCTCAGAAACTTCTTTGTGATGTGTGTCCTCAACTAACAGAGTTCAAAGTTTCTTTTGATACAGCAATTTCGAAACACTCTTTTTGTAGAATCTGTAAGTGGATATTGGTATAGCTCTGAGGATTCCATTGGAAACGGGAATATCTTCATTTAAAATCTAGACAGAAGCATTCTCAGAAACTTCTTTGTGATGAGTGTCCTCAACTAACAGAGTTGAAAGTTTCTTTAGATAGAGCAGTATGAAAACACTCTCTTTGTTGAATCTGTACGTGGATATTTGGATATCTGTGATGATTTCGTTGGAAACAGGAATACCTTCATCTAAAATCTAGACAGAAGCGCTGTGAGAAAGTACTTTGCGATATCTGCATTCAAGTCACAGAGCTGAACATTCCCATTCATAGAGTAGGTTTGAAACAGTCTTTCTGTAGTATCTGGAAGTGGACATTTCGAGCGCTTTCAGGCCTATGGTGAAAAAGGAAATATCCCATAAAATCTAGACAGAAGCATTCTCAGAAACTTATTTGGGATGTGTTTCCTCAACTAACAGAGTTGATCCTTTCATTTGATATAGCAGTTTGGAAACACGCTTTTTGTAGAATCTGCAAGTGGATATTTGGATAACTGTGAAGATTTCTTTGGAAACGGGAATGTCTTCATATGAAATCTAGACAGAAGCATTCTCAGAAACTTCTTTGTGATGTGTGTCCTCAACTAACAGAATTCAACATTTCTTTTGCTACCGCAGTTTGGAAACACTCTTTTTGTAGAATCTGCAAGTGGATATTTGGATAACTGTGAAGATTTCGTTGGAAACGGGAATATCTTCATATAAAATCTAGACAGAAGCATTATAAGAAACTTCTTTGTGATGAGTGTCCTCAACTAACAGAGTTGAATCTTTCTTTTTATAGAGCAGTTTGGAAACACTCTTTTTGTAGAATCTGTATGTGGATATCAAGATAGTTCTCACGCTTTCGTTGGAAACGGGAATATCTTCATCTAAAATCTAGACAGAAGCACTGTCAGAAACTACTTTGTGATATCTCCACTCAAGTCTGAGAGCTGAACATTCCCTTTCATAGAGCAGGTTTGAAACACTCTTTTTGCAGTATCTGGAAGTGGACATTTTGAACGCTTCCGGCCTACGGTGAAAAACGAAGTATCTTCCCATAAAAAAAAGACAGAGGCTTTCTCAGAAACTTATTTGGGATGTGTGTCCTCAACTAAGAGAGTAGAACCTTTCTTTTGATACAGCAGTTTGGAAACACTCTTTTTGTAGAATCTGTAAGTTTATAATGGGATTGCTCTGAGGACTTCGTTGGAAACGGGAATATCTTCATTTAAAATCTGGACAGAAGCATTCTCAGAAACTCCTTTGTGATGTGTGTCCTCATCTAACAGATTTGAACCTTTCTTTGGATAGAGCAGTTTGGAAACACTCTTTTTGTAGAATCTGTAAGTGGATATTTGAATAACTGAGATGATTTCGTTTAAACGGGAATACCTTCATCTAAAATCTAGACAGAAGCGCTGTCGGAAACTACTTTGCGATATCTGCATTCAAGTCACAGAGCTGAACATTTCCATTCATAGAGTAGGTTTGAAACAGACTTTCTGTAGTATCTGGAAGTGGACATTTCGAGCGATTTCAGGCCAATGGTGAAAAACGAAATATCATCCCATAAAATCTAGACAGAAGCATTCTCAGAAACTTATTTGGGATGTGTTTCCTCAACTAACAGAGTTGATCCTTTCTTTTGATATAGCAGTTTGGAAACACTCTTTTTGTAGAATCTGCAAGTGGATATTTGGATAACTGTGAAGCTTTCGTTGGAAACGGTAATATCTTCATATAAAATCTAGACAGAAGCTTTCTCAGAAACTTCTTTGTGATGTGTGTCCTCAACTAACAGAGTTCAACATTTCTTTTGCTACAGCAGTTTGGAAACACTCTTTTTGTAGAATCTTCAAGTGGATATTTGGATAACTGTGAAGATTTCGTTGGAAACGGGAATACCTTCATATAAAATCTAGACAGAAGCATTCTCAGAAACTTCTTTGTGATGAGTGTCCTCAACTAACAGAGTTGAACCTTTCTTTTGACAGAGCACTTTGGAAACACTCTTTTTGTAGAATCAGTAAGTGGATATCTAGAAAGTTCTAATGATTTCATTGGAAACGGGAATATCTTCATCTGAAATCTAGACAGAAGCACTGTCAGAAACTACTTTGTGATATCTGCATTCAAGTCACAGAGCTGAACATTCCCTTTCATAGAGCAGGTTTGAAACCCTCTTTCTGTATTGTCTGGAAGTGGACATTTCGAGCGCTTTCGGGACTGTGGTGAAAAATGAAATATCTTCCCATAAAATCTAGACAGAAGCATTCTCAGAAACTTATTTGGGATGTGTGTCCTCAAATAACAGAGTTAAACCATTCTTTTGATAGAGCAGTTTGGAAACACTCTTTTTGTAGAATCTGCAAGTCGATGTTTGGATAACCATGAAGATTTCGTTGGAAACGGGAATATCTTCATATAAAATCTAGACAGAAGCATTCTCAGAAACTTCTTTGTGATGAGTGTCCTCAACTAACGGAGTTGAAACATTCTATTAATAGAGCACTTTGGAAACACTCTTTTTGTAGAATCTTCAAGTGGATATTTGGTTAACTGTGAAGATTTCGTTGGAAACGGGAATACCTTCATCTAAAATCTAGACAGAAGCGCTGTCAGAAACTACCTTGCGATAACTGCATTCAAGTCACAGAGCTGAACATTCCCTTTCATAGAGTAGGTTTGAAACAGTCTTTCTGTAGTATCTGGAAGTGGACATTTCAAGCGATTGCAGGCCTATGGTGAAAAAGGAAATATCATCCCATAAAATCTAGACAGAAGCATTCTCAGAAACTTATTTGGGATGTGTTTCCTCAACTAACAGAGTTGATCCTTTCTTTTGATATAGCAGTTTGGAAACACTCTTTTTGTAGAATCTGCAAGTGGATATTTGGATAACTGTGAAGATTTCATTGGAAACGGTAATATCTTCATATAAAATCTAGACAGAAGCATTCTAAGAAACATCTTTGTGATGAGTGTCCTCAACTAACAGAGTTGAATCTTTCTTTTTACAGAGCAGTTTGGAAACACTCTTTTTGTAGAATCTGTATGTGGATATCAACATAGTTCTAACGATTTCGTTGGAAACGGGAATATCTTCATCTAAAATCTAGACAGAAGCACTGTCAGAAACTACTTTGTGATATCTGCATTCAAGTCTCAGAGCTGAACATTCCCTTTCATAGAGCAGGTTTGAAACACTCTTTCTGCAGTATTTGGAATTGGACATTTCGAGCGCTTTCAGGCCTACGGTGAAAAAGGAAGTATCTTCCAATAAAAACGAGACAGAGACTTTCTCAGAAACTTATTTGGGATGTGTGTCCTCAACTAACAGGGTTGAACCTTTCTTTTGATACAGCAGTTTGGAAACACTCTTTTTGTAGAATCTACAAGTGGATATTTGGAAAGCTGTGAAGATTTTGTAGGAAACGGGAATGTCTTCATGTAAAATCTACACAGAAGCATTCTCAGAAACTTCTTTGTGATCTGTGTCCTCAACTAACAGAGTTCAACCTTTCTTTTGATACAGCAATTTGGAATCACTCTTTTTGTAGAATCTGTAAGTTTATATTGGGACAGCTCTGAGGATTTCGTTGGAAACGGTATATCTTCATTAAAAATCTAGACAGAAGCATTCAGAAACTTCTCTGTGATGTGTGTTGTCAACTAACAGAGTTGAACCTTTCTTTGGATGGAACAGTTTGGAAACACTTTTTTTGTAGAATCTGTAAGTGGATAGTTGGATAACTGTGATGATTTTTTGGAAACGGGAATACCTTCATCTAAAATCTAGACAGAAGCACTGTCAGAAACTACTTTGCAATATCTGCATTCAAGTCACAGAGCTGAACATTCCCATTCATAGAGTAGGTTTGAAACAGTCTTTCTGTAGTATCTGGAAGTGGACATTTCGAGCGATTTCATGCCTATGGTGAAAAAGGAAATATCGTCCCATAAAATCTAGACAGAAGCATTCTCAGAAACTTATTTGGGATGTGTTTCCTCAACTAACAGAGTTGATCCTTTCTTTTGATATAGCAGTTTGGAAACACTCTTTTTGTAGAGTCTGCAAGTGTATATTTGGATAACTGTGAAGATTTTGTTGGAAACGGTAATATCTTCATATAAAATCTAGACAGAAGCATTCTCAGAAACTTCTTTGGATGTGTGTCCTCAACTAACAGAGTTCAACATTTCTTTTGCTACAGCAGTTTGGAAACACTCTTTTTGTAGAGTCTGCAAGTGGATATTTGGATAACTGTGAAGATTTTGTTGGAAACGGTAATATCTTCATATAAAATCTAGACAGAAGCATTCTCAGAAACTTCTTTGGATGTGTGTCCTCAACTAACAGAGTTCAACATTTCTTTTGCTACAGCAGTTTGGAAACACTCTTTTTGTAGAATCTTCAAGTGGATATTTGGATAACTGTGAAGATTTTGTTAGAAACGGGAATATCTTCATATAAAATATAGACAGAAGCATTCTCAGAAACTTCTTCGTGATGAGTGTCCTCAACTAACAGAGTTGAACCTTTCTTTTGACAGAGCACTTTGGAAACACTCTTTTTGTAGAATCTGTAAGTGGATATCTAGATAGTTCTAATGATTTCATTGGAAACTGGAATATCTTCGTCTGAAATCTAGACAGAAGCACTGTCAGAAACTACTTTGTGATATCTGCATTCAAATCACAGAACTGAACATTCCCTTTCATAGAGCAGTTTTGAAACCCTCTTTCTGTAGTGTCTGGAAGTGGACATTTCGAGCGTTTTCGGGCCAATGGTGAAAAATGAAATATCTTCCCATAAAATCTAAACAGAAGCATTTTCAGAAACTTATTTGGGATGTGTGTTCTGAACTAACAGAGTTAAACCTTTCTTTTGATAGAGCAGTTTGGAAACACTCTTTTTGTAGAATCTGCAGGTCGATGTTTGGATAACCGTGAAGATTTTGTTGGAAACGGGAATATCTTCATATTAAACCTAGACAGAAGCATTCTCAGAAACGTCTCTGTGATGAGTTTCCTCAACTAACAGAGTTGAAACATTCTATTAATAGAGCACTTTGGAAACACACTTTTTGTAGAATCTTCAAGTGGATATTTGGTTAACTGTGAAGATTTCGTTGGAAACGGGAATACCTTCATCTAAAATCTAGACAGAAGCGCTGTCAGAAACTACTTTGCGATACCTGCATTCAAGTCAGAGAGCTGAACATTCCCTTTCATAGAGTAGGTTTGAAACAGTCTTTCTGTAGTATCTGGAAGTGGACACTTCAAGCGATTGCAGGCCTATGGTGAAAAAGGAAATATCATCCCATAAAATCTAGACAGAAGCATTCTCAGAAACTTATTTGGGATGTGTTTCCACAACTAACAGAGTTGACCCTTTCTTTTGATATAGCAGTTTGGAAACACTCTTTTTGTAGAATCTGCAAGTGGATATTTGGATAACTGTGAAGATTTCGTTGGAAACGGTAATATTTTCATATAAAATCTAGACAGAAGCATTCTAAGAAACTTCTTTGTGATGAGTGTCCTCAACTAACGGAGTTGAACCTTTCTTTTTACAGAGCAGTTTGGAAACACTCTTTTTGTAGGATCTGTATGTGGATATCAAGATAGTTCTAACGATTTCGTTGGAAACGGGAATATCTTCATCTAAAATCTAGACAGAAGCACTGTCAGAAACTACTTTGTGATATCTGCATTCAAGTCTCAGAGCTGAACATTCCCTTTCATAGAGCAGGTTTGAAACACTCTTTCTGCAGTATCTGGAATAGGACATTTCGAGCGCTTTCAGGCCTACGGTGAAAAAGGAAGTACCTTCCAATAAAAACGAGACAGAGGCTTTCTCAGAAACTTATTTGGGATGTGTTTCCTCAACTAACAGAGTTGATCCTTTCTTTTGATATAGCAGTTTGGAAACACTCTTTTTGTTGAATCTGCAAGTGGATATTTGGATAACTGTGAAGATTTCGTTGGAAACGGGAATATCTTCATATAAAATCTAGACAGAAGCATTCTCAGAAACTTCTTTGTGATGTGTGTCCTCAACTAACAGAGTTCAACATTTCTTTTGCTTCAACAGTTTGGAAACACTCTTTTTGTAGAATCTTCAAGTGGATATTTGTAACTGTGAAGATTTTGTTGGAAACGGGAATATCTTCATATAAAATATAGACAGAAGCATTCTCAGAAACTTCTTTGTGAGGAGTGCTCTCAATTGACAGAGTTGAACCTTTCTTTTGACAGAGCACTTTGGAAACACTCTTTTTGTAGAATCTGTAAGTGGATATCTAGATAGTTCTAACGATTTCATAGGAAACGGGAATATCTTCATCTGAAATCTAGACAGAAGCACTGTCAGAAACTACTTTGTGATATCTGCATTCAAGTCACAGAGCTGAACATTCCCTTTCATAGAGCAGGTTAGAAACCCTCTTTCTGTAGTGTCTGGAAGTGGACATTTCGAGCCCTTTCGGGCCTGTGGTGAAAAACGAAATATCTTCCCATAAAATCTAGACAGAAGCATTCTCAGAAACTTATTTCGGATGTGTGTCCTCAACCAACAAAGTTGAACCTTTCTTTTGATAGAGCAGTTTGGAAACACTCTTTTTGTAGAATCTGCAAGTCGATGTTTGGATAACTGTGATGATTTCATTGGAAACGGGAATATCTTCATATAAAATCTAGACAGAAGCATTCTCAGAAACTACTTTGTGATGAGTGTCCTCAACGAACAGAGTTGAACCATTCTATTAATAGAGCACTTTCGAAACACTCTTTTTGTAGAATCTTCAAGTGGATAGTTGGATAAATGTGAAGATTTCATTGGAAACGGGTATATCTTCATATAAAATCTAGACAGAAGCATTCTCAGAAACTTCTTTGAGATGAGCGTCCTCAACTAACACAGTTGAACCTTTCTTTTGATAGAGCAGTTTGGAAACACTCTTTTTGTGGAATCTGTAAGTGGATATCTAGATAGTCCTAACGATCTCATTGGAAAAGGGAATATCTTCATCTAAAATCTAGACAGAAGCACTGTCAGAAACTACTTTGTGATATCTGCATTCAAGTCTCAGAGCTGAACATTCCCTTTCATAGAGCAGGTTTGAAACACTCTTTCTGCAGTATTTGGAATTGGACATTTCGAGCGCTTTCAGGCCTACGGTGAAAAAGGAAGTATCTTCCAATAAAAACGAGACAGAGACTTTCTCAGAAACTTATTTGGGATGTGTGTCCTCAACTAACATGGTTGAACCTTTCTTTTGATACAGAAGTTTGGAAACACTCTTTTTGTAGAATCTACAAGTGGATATTTGGAAAGCTGTGAAGATTTTGTAGGAAACGGGAATGTCTTCATGTAAAATCTACACAGAAGCATTCTCAGAAACTTCTTTGTGATCTGTGTCCTCAACTAACAGAGTTCAACCTTTCTTTTGATACAGCAATTTGGAATCACTCTTTTTGTAGAATCTGTAAGTTTATATTGGGACAGCTCTGAGGATTTCGTTGGAAACGGTATATCTTCATTAAAAATCTAGACAGAAGCATTCAGAAACTTCTCTGTGATGTGTGTTGTCAACTAACAGAGTTGAACCTTTCTTTGGATGGAACAGTTTGGAAACACTTTTTTTGTAGAATCTGTGAGTGGATAGTTGGATAACTGTGATGATTTTTTGGAAACGGGAATACCTTCATCTAAAATCTAGACAGAAGCACTGTCAGAAACTACTTTGCAATATCTGCATTCAAGTCACAGAGCTGAACATTCCCATTCATAGAGTAGGTTTGAAACAGTCTTTCTGTAGTATCTGGAAGTGGACATTTCGAGCGATTTCATGCCTATGGTGAAAAAGGAAATATCGTCCCATAAAATCTAGACAGAAGCATTCTCAGAAACTCATTTGGGATGTGTTTCCTCAACTAACAGAGTTGATCCTTTCTTTTGATATAGCAGTTTGGAAACACTCTTTTTGTAGAGTCTGCAAGTGGATATTTGGATAACTGTGAAGATTTTGTTGGAAACGGTAATATCTTCATATAAAATCTAGACAGAAGCATTCTCAGAAACTTCTTTGGATGTGTGTCCTCAACTAACAGAGTTCAACATTTCTTTTGCTACAGCAGTTTGGAAACACTCTTTTTGTAGAATCTTCAAGTGGATATTTGGATAACTGTGAAGATTTTGTTAGAAACGGGAATATCTTCATATAAAATATAGACAGAAGCATTCTCAGAAACTTCTTCGTGATGAGTGTCCTCAACTAACAGAGTTGAACCTTTCTTTTGACAGAGCACTTTGGAAACACTCTTTTTGTAGAATCTGTAAGTGGATATCTAGATAGTTCTAATGATTTCATTGGAAACTGGAATATCTTCGTCTGAAATCTAGACAGAAGCACTGTCAGAAACTACTTTGTGATATCTGCATTCAAATCACAGAACTGAACATTCCCTTTCATAGAGCAGTTTTGAAACCCTCTTTCTGTAGTGTCTGGAAGTGGACATTTCGAGCGCTTTCGGGCCTATGGTGAAAAATGAAATATCTTCCCATAAAATCTAAACAGAAGCATTTTCAGAAACTTATTTGGGATGTGTGTTCTGAACTAACAGAGTTAAACCTTTCTTTTGATAGAGCAGTTTGGAAACACTCTTTTTGTAGAATCTGCAGGTCGATGTTTGGATAACCGTGAAGATTTTGTTGGAAACGGGAATATCTTCATATTAAACCTAGACAGAAGGATTCTCAGAAACGTCTCTGTGATGAGTTTCCTCAACTAACAGAGTTGAAACATTCTATTAATAGAGCACTTTGGAAACACACTTTTTGTAGAATCTTCAAGTGGATATTTGGTTAACTGTGAAGATTTCGTTGGAAACGGGAATACCTTCATCTGAAATCTAGACAGAAGCGCTGTCAGAAACTACTTTGCAATACCTGCATTCAAGTCACAGAGCTGAACATTCCCTTTCATAGAGTAGGTTTGAAACAGTCTTTCTGTAGTATCTGGAAGTGGACACTTCAAGCGATTGCAGGCCTATGGTGAAAAAGGAAATATCATCCCATAAAATCTAGACAGAAGCATTCTCAGAAACTTATTTGGGATGTGTTTCCACAACTAACAGAGTTGACCCTTTCTTTTGATATAGCAGTTTGGAAACACTCTTTTTGTAGAATCTGCAAGTGGATATTTGGATAACTGTGAAGATTTCGTTGGAAACGGTAATATTTTCATATAAAATCTAGACAGAAGCATTCTAAGAAACTTCTTTGTGATGAGTGTCCTCAACTAACGGAGTTGAACCTTTCTTTTTACAGAGCAGTTTGGAAACACTCTTTTTGTAGGATCTGTATGTGGATATCAAGATAGTTCTAACGATTTCGTTGGAAACGGGAATATCTTCATCTAAAATCTAGACAGAAGCACTGTCAGAAACTACTTTGTGATATCTGCATTCAAGTCTCAGAGCTGAACATTCCCTTTCATAGAGCAGGTTTGAAACACTCTTTCTGCAGTATCTGGAATAGGACATTTCGAGCGCTTTCAGGCCTACGGTGAAAAAGGAAGTACCTTCCAATAAAAACGAGACAGAGGCTTTCTCAGAAACTTATTTGGGATGTGTTTCCTCAACTAACAGAGTTGATCCTTTCTTTTGATATAGCAGTTTGGAAACACTCTTTTTGTTGAATCTGCAAGTGGATATTTGGATAACTGTGAAGATTTCGTTGGAAACGGTAATATCTTCATATAAAATCTAGACAGAAGCATTCTCAGAAACTTCTTTGTGATGTGTGTCCTCAACTAACAGAGTTCAACATTTCTTTTGCTTCAACAGTTTGGAAACACTCTTTTTGTAGAATCTTCAAGTGGATATTTGTAACTGTGAAGATTTTGTTGGAAACGGGAATATCTTCATATAAAATATAGACAGAAGCATTCTCAGAAACTTCTTTGTGAGGAGTGCTCTCAATTGACAGAGTTGAACCTTTCTTTTGACAGAGCACTTTGGAAACACTCTTTTTGTAGAATCTGTAAGTGGATATCTAGATAGTTCTAACGATTTCATAGGAAACGGGAATATCTTCATCTGAAATCTAGACAGAAGCACTGTCAGAAACTACTTTGTGATATCTGCATTCAAGTCACAGAGCTGAACATTCCCTTTCATAGAGCAGGTTAGAAACCCTCTTTCTGTAGTGTCTGGAAGTGGACATTTCGAGCCCTTTCGGGCCTGTGGTGAAAAACGAAATATCTTCCCATAAAATCTAGACAGAAGCATTCTCAGAAACTTATTTCGGATGTGTGTCCTCAACCAACAAAGTTGAACCTTTCTTTTGATAGAGCAGTTTGGAAACACTCTTTTTGTAGAATCTGCAAGTCGATGTTTGGATAACTGTGATGATTTCATTGGAAACGGGAATATCTTCATATAAAATCTAGACAGAAGCATTCTCAGAAACTACTTTGTGATGAGTGTCCTCAACGAACAGAGTTGAACCATTCTATTAATAGAGCACTTTCGAAACACTCTTTTTGTAGAATCTTCAAGTGGATAGTTGGATAAATGTGAAGATTTCATTGGAAACGGGAATATCTTCATATAAAATCTAGACAGAAGCATTCTCAGAAACTTCTTTGAGATGAGCGTCCTCAACTAACACAGTTGAACCTTTCTTTTGATAGAGCAGTTTGGAAACACTCTTTTTGTGGAATCTGTAAGTGGATATCTAGATAGTCCTAACGATCTCATTGGAAAAGGGAATATCTTCATCTAAAATCTAGACAGAAGCACTGTCAGAAACTACTTTGTGATATCTGCATTCAAGTCTCAGAGCTGAACATTCCCTTTCATAGAGCAGGTTTGAAACACTCTTTCTGCAGTATTTGGAATTGGACATTTCGAGCGCTTTCAGGCCTACGGTGAAAAAGGAAGTATCTTCCAATAAAAACGAGACAGAGACTTTCTCAGAAACTTATTTGGGATGTGTGTCCTCAACTAACAGGGTTGAACCTTTCTTTTGATACAGCAGTTTGGAAACACTCTTTTTGTAGAATCTACAAGTGGATATTTGGAAAGCTGTGAAGATTTTGTAGGAAACGGGAATGTCTTCATGTAAAATCTACACAGAAGCATTCTCAGAAACTTCTTTGTGATCTGTGTCCTCAACTAACAGAGTTCAACCTTTCTTTTGATACAGCAATTTGGAATCACTCTTTTTGTAGAATCTGTAAGTTTATATTGGGACAGCTCTGAGGATTTCGTTGGAAACGGTATATCTTCATTAAAAATCTAGACAGAAGCATTCAGAAACTTCTCTGTGATGTGTGTTGTCAACTAACAGAGTTGAACCTTTCTTTGGATGGAACAGTTTGGAAACACTTTTTTTGTAGAATCTGTAAGTGGATAGTTGGATAACTGTGATGATTTTTTGGAAACGGGAATACCTTCATCTAAAATCTAGACAGAAGCACTGTCAGAAACTACTTTGCAATATCTGCATTCAAGTCACAGAGCTGAACATTCCCATTCATAGAGTAGGTTTGAAACAGTCTTTCTGTAGTATCTGGAAGTGGACATTTCGAGCGATTTCATGCCTATGGTGAAAAAGGAAATATCGTCCCATAAAATCTAGACAGAAGCATTCTCAGAAACTTATTTGGGATGTGTTTCCTCAACTAACAGAGTTGATCCTTTCTTTTGATATAGCAGTTTGGAAACACTCTTTTTGTAGAGTCTGCAAGTGGATATTTGGATAACTGTGAAGATTTTGTTGGAAACGGTAATATCTTCATATAAAATCTAGACAGAAGCATTCTCAGAAACTTCTTTGGATGTGTGTCCTCAACTAACAGAGTTCAACATTTCTTTTGCTACAGCAGTTTGGAAACACTCTTTTTGTAGAGTCTGCAAGTGGATATTTGGATAACTGTGAAGATTTTGTTGGAAACGGTAATATCTTCATATAAAATCTAGACAGAAGCATTCTCAGGAACTTCTTTGGATGTGTGTCCTCAACTAACAGAGTTCAACATTTCTTTTGCTACAGCAGTTTGGAAACACTCTTTTTGTAGAATCTTCAAGTGGATATTTGGATAACTGTGAAGATTTTGTTAGAAACGGGAATATCTTCATATAAAATATAGACAGAAGCATTCTCAGAAACTTCTTCGTGATGAGTGTCCTCAACTAACAGAGTTGAACCTTTCTTTTGACAGAGCACTTTGGAAACACTCTTTTTGTAGAATCTGTAAGTGGATATCTAGATAGTTCTAATGATTTCATTGGAAACTGGAATATCTTCGTCTGAAATCTAGACAGAAGCACTGTCAGAAACTACTTTGTGATATCTGCATTCAAATCACAGAACTGAACATTCCCTTTCATAGAGCAGTTTTGAAACCCTCTTTCTGTAGTGTCTGGAAGTGGACATTTCGAGCGCTTTCGGGCCTATGGTGAAAAATGAAATATCTTCCCATAAAATCTAAACAGAAGCATTTTCAGAAACTTATTTGGGATGTGTGTTCTGAACTAACAGAGTTAAACCTTTCTTTTGATAGAGCAGTTTGGAAACACTCTTTTTGTAGAATCTGCAGGTCGATGTTTGGATAACCGTGAAGATTTTGTTGGAAACGGGAATATCTTCATATTAAACCTAGACAGAAGGATTCTCAGAAACGTCTCTGTGATGAGTTTCCTCAACTAACAGAGTTGAAACATTCTATTAATAGAGCACTTTGGAAACACACTTTTTGTAGAATCTTCAAGTGGATATTTGGTTAACTGTGAAGATTTCGTTGGAAACGGGAATACCTTCATCTAAAATCTAGACAGAAGCGCTGTCAGAAACTACTTTGCGATACCTGCATTCAAGTCACAGAGCTGAACATTCCCTTTCATAGAGTAGGTTTGAAACAGTCTTTCTGTAGTATCTGGAAGTGGACACTTCAAGCGATTGCAGGCCTATGGTGAAAAAGGAAATATCATCCCATAAAATCTAGACAGAAGCATTCTCAGAAACTTATTTGGGATGTGTTTCCACAACTAACAGAGTTGACCCTTTCTTTTGATATAGCAGTTTGGAAACACTCTTTTTGTAGAATCTGCAAGTGGATATTTGGATAACTGTGAAGATTTCGTTGGAAACGGTAATATTTTCATATAAAATCTAGACAGAAGCATTCTAAGAAACTTCTTTGTGATGAGTGTCCTCAACTAACGGAGTTGAACCTTTCTTTTTACAGAGCAGTTTGGAAACACTCTTTTTGTAGGATCTGTATGTGGATATCAAGATAGTTCTAACGATTTCGTTGGAAACGGGAATATCTTCATCTAAAATCTAGACAGAAGCACTGTCAGAAACTACTTTGTGATATCTGCATTCAAGTCTCAGAGCTGAACATTCCCTTTCATAGAGCAGGTTTGAAACACTCTTTCTGCAGTATCTGGAATAGGACATTTCGAGCGCTTTCAGGCCTACGGTGAAAAAGGAAGTACCTTCCAATAAAAACGAGACAGAGGCTTTCTCAGAAACTTATTTGGGATGTGTTTCCTCAACTAACAGAGTTGATCCTTTCTTTTGATATAGCAGTTTGGAAACACACTTTTTGTTGAATCTGCAAGTGGATATTTGGATAACTGTGAAGATTTCGTTGGAAACGGTAATATCTTCATATAAAATCTAGACAGAAGCATTCTCAGAAACTTCTTTGTGATGTGTGTCCTCAACTAACAGAGTTCAACATTTCTTTTGCTTCAACAGTTTGGAAACACTCTTTTTGTAGAATCTTCAAGTGGATATTTGTAACTGTGAAGATTTTGTTGGAAACGGGAATATCTTCATATAAAATATAGACAGAAGCATTCTCAGAAACTTCTTTGTGAGGAGTGCTCTCAATTGACAGAGTTGAACCTTTCTTTTGACAGAGCACTTTGGAAACACTCTTTTTGTAGAATCTGTAAGTGGATATCTAGATAGTTCTAACGATTTCATAGGAAACGGGAATATCTTCATCTGAAATCTAGACAGAAGCACTGTCAGAAACTACTTTGTGATATCTGCATTCAAGTCACAGAGCTGAACATTCCCTTTCATAGAGCAGGTTAGAAACCCTCTTTCTGTAGTGTCTGGAAGTGGACATTTCGAGCCCTTTCGGGCCTGTGGTGAAAAACGAAATATCTTCCCATAAAATCTAGACAGAAGCATTCTCAGAAACTTATTTCGGATGTGTGTCCTCAACCAACAAAGTTGAACCTTTCTTTTGATAGAGCAGTTTGGAAACACTCTTTTTGTAGAATCTGCAAGTCGATGTTTGGATAACTGTGATGATTTCATTGGAAACGGGAATATCTTCATATAAAATCTAGACAGAAGCATTCTCAGAAACTTCTTTGTGATGAGTGTCCTCAACGAACAGAGTTGAACCATTCTATTAATAGAGCACTTTCGAAACACTCTTTTTGTAGAATCTTCAAGTGGATAGTTGGATAAATATGAAGATTTCATTGGAAACGGGAATATCTTCATATAAAATCTAGACAGAATCATTCTCAGAAACTTCTTTGAGATGAGCGTCCTCAACTAACACAGTTGAACCTTTCTTTTGATAGAGCAGTTTGGAAACACTCTTTTTGTGGAATCTGTAAGTGGATATCTAGATAGTCCTAACGATCTCATTGGAAAAGGGAATATCTTCATCTAAAATCTAGACAGAAACACTGTCAGAAACTACTTTGTGATATCTGCATTCAAGTCTCAGAGCTGAACATTCCCTTTCATAGAGGAGGTTTGAAACACTCTTTCTGCAGTATCTGGAAGTGGACATTTCGAGCCCTTGCAGGCCTACGGGGAAAAAGGAAGTATCTTCCCATAAAAACGAGACAGAGGCTTTCTCAGAAACTTATTTGGGATGTGTGTCCTCAACTAACACAGTTGAACCTTTCTTTTGATACAGTAGTTTGGAAACACTCTTTTTGTAGAATCTGCAAGTGGATATTTGGAAAGCTGTGAAGATTTCGTAGGAAACGGGAATGTCTTCATGTAAAATCTAGACAGAAGCATTCTCAGAAACTTCTTTGTGATCTGTGTCCTCAACTAACAGATTTCAACCTTTCTTTGGATGGTGCAGTTTGGAAACACTCTTTTTGTAGAATCTGCAAGTGGATATTTGGATAACTGTGATGATTTCATTGGAAACGGGAATACCTTCATCTAAAATCTAGACAGAAGCGCTGTCAGAAACTACTTTGTGATATCTGCATTCAAGTCACAGAGCTGAACATTCCCATTCATAGAGTAGGTTTGAAACAGTCTTTCTGTAGTTTCTGGAAGTGTACATTTCGAGCGATTTCAGGCCTATGGTGAAAAAGGAAATATCGTCACATAAAATCTAGACAGAAGCATTCTCAGAAACTTATTTTGGATGTGTTTCCTCAACGAACAGAGTTGATCCTTTTTTTTGACATAGCAGTTTGGAAACACTCTTTTTGTAGAATCTGCAAGTGCATATTTGGATAACTGTGAAGATTTCGTTGGAAACGGCAATATCTTCATATAAAATCTAGACAGAAGCATTCTCAGAAACTTCTTTGTGATGAGTGTCCTCAACTAACAGAGTTCAAGATTTCTTTTGCTTCAGCAGTTTGGAAACACTCTTTTTGTAGAATCTTCAAGTGGATATTTGGATAACTGTGAAGATTTCGTTGGACACGGGAATATCTTCATATAAAATCTAGACAGAAGCATTCTCAGAAACTTGTTTGTGATGAGTGTCCTCAAGTAACCGAGTTGAACCTTTCTTTTGACAGAGCACTTTGGAAACACTCTTTTTGTAGAATCTGTAAGTGGATATCTAGATAGTTCTAACGATTTCATTGGAAACGGAAATATCTTCATCTGAAATCTAGACAGAAGCACTGTCAGAAACTACTTTGTGATATCTGCATTCAAGTCACAGAGCTGAGCATTCCCTTTCATAGAGCAGGTTAGAAACCCTCTTTCTGTAGTGTCTGGAAGTGGACATTTCGAGACCTTTCGGGCCTGTGGTGAAAAACGAAATATCTTCCCATAAAATCTAGACAGAAGCATTCTCAGAAACTTATTTCGGATGTGTGTCCTCAACTAACAGAGTTGAACCTTTCTTTTGATAGAGCAGTTTGGAAACACTCTTTTTGTAGAATCTGCAAGTGGATATTTGGAAATCTGTGAAGATTTCGTCGGAAATGGGAATATCTTCATGTAAAATCTAGACAGAAGCATTCTCAGAAATTTCTTTGTGATGTGTGTCGTCAACTAACAGAGTTCAACATTTCTTTTGATACAGCAATTTGGAAACACTATTTTTGATGAATCTGTAAGTGGATATTGGTATAGCTGCAAGGATTTCTTTGGAAAAGGGAATATCTTAATATAAAATCTAGGCAGAAGCATTCTCAGAAACTTCTTTGTGATGTTTGTCCTCAACTAACAGAGTTGAACCTTTCTTTTGATACAGCAATTTGGAAACAGTATTTTTGTGGAATCTGTAACTGGATATTGGGATAGCTCTGAGGATTTCGTTGGAAACGGGAATATGTTCATATAAAATCTAGACAGAAGAATTCTCGGAAAGTCTTTTGTGATGAGAGTCCTCAACTAACAGAGTTGAAGCTTTATTTTGATAGAGCAGTTTGGAAAGACTCTTTTTGTAGAATCTGTAAGTGGATATCTATACAGTTCTAACGATTTCATTGGAAATGGGAATATCTTCATCTAAAATCTAGACAGAAGCTCTGACAGAGACTACTTTGTGATAACTGCTTTCAAGTCACGGAGGGGAACCTTCCCTTTCATAGCGCACCTTTGAAACACTCTTTCTGTAGTATCTGGAAGTGGACATTTCGAGCGCTTTCAGGCCTACTGTGAAAAAGTAAGTATCTTAACAAAAAAAATAGACAGAAGCATTCTCAGAAACTTATTCGGGATGTGTTTCCTCAACTAAGACACTTGAACCTTTCTTTTGATACAGCAGTTTGGAAACACTCTTTTTGTAGAATCTGCAAGTGGATATTTGGAAAGCTGTGAAGATTTCGTAGGAAACGGGAATATCTTCATGTAAAATCTAGACAGAAGCATTATCAGAAACTTCTTTGTGATGTGTGTCCTCAACTAACAGAGTTCAACATATCTTTTGATACAGCAATTTGGCAACACTCTTTTTATAGAATATGTAAGTGGATATTGGGATAGCTCTGAGGATTTCATTGGAAACGGGAATATATTCATCCAAAATCTAGACAGAAGCGCTGTCAGAAACTACTTTGCGATATCTGCATTGAAGTCACAGAGTTGGACATTCCCATTCATAGAGTAGGTTTCAAGCAGTCTTTCTGTAGTATCTGGAAGTGGACATTTCGAGCGATTTCAGGCCTATGGTGAAAAAGGAAATATCATCCCATAAAATCTAGACAGAAGCATTCTCAGAAACTTATTTGGGATGTGTTTCCTCACCTAACAGAGTTGATCCTTTCTTTTGATATAGCGGATTGGAAACACTCTTTTTGTAGAATCTTCAATTGGATATTTATATAACTGTGAAGATTTTGTTGGAAACGGTAATATCTTCATATAAAATCTAGAGAGAAGCATTGTCAGAAACTTCTTTGCGATGAGTGTCCTCAACTAACAGAGTTGAACTTTCTATTCATAGAGGACTTTGGAAACACTCTTTTTTTAGAATCTGTAAGCCGATATCTAGATAGTTCTAACGATATCGTTGGAAACGGGAATATATCTTCATCTGATATCTAGACAGAAGCACTCTCAGAACCTACTTTGTGATATCTGCATTCAAGTCACTGAGCTGAACATCCCCTTTCATAGAGCAGGCTTGAAACACTCTTTCTGTAGTATCTGGAAATGGACATTTGGAGCGCTTTCGGGCATATGGTGAAAAACGAAATATCTTCCCATAAAATCTAGACAGAAGCAATCTCAGAAACTTATATGGGATGTGTGTCCTCGACTAAAAGAGTGGAACCTTTCTTTTGATAGAGCAGTTTGGAAACACTCTTTCTCTAGAATCTGCAAATCGATGTTTGGATAACTGTGAAGATTTCGTTGGAAACGGGAATATCTTCATATAAAATCTCGACAGAAGCATTCTCAGAAACGTCTTTCTGATGAGTGTCCTCAACTAACAGAGGTGAAACATTCTATTATAGAGCACTTTGGAAACACTCTTTTCGAAGAATCTGCAAGTGGATATTTGGATAACTGTGAAGATTTCGTTGGAAAAGGTAATATCTTCATATAAAATCTAGACAGAAGCATTCTCAGAAACTTCTTTGGATTGTGTGTCCTCAACTAACAGAGTTCAACAGTTCCTCGCTACAGCAGTTTGGAAACACTCTTTTTGTAGAATCTTGAAGTGCATATTTCTACAACTGTGAAGATTTCGTTGGAAACGGGAATATCCTCATATAAAATCTAGACAGAAACATTCTCAGAAACTTCTTTGTGATGAGTTTCCTCAACTAACAGACTTGAACCTTTCTTTTGACAGAGCACTTTGGAAACACTCTTTTTGTAGAATCTTCAAGTGGATATTTGGATAACTGTGAAGATTTCATTGGAAATGGGAATATCTTCATATTAAATCTAGACAGAAGCATTCTCAGAAACTTTTTTGTAATGACTGTCCTCAACTAACACAGTTGAACCTTTCCCTTGATAGAGCAGTTTGGAAACACTCTTTTTGTGGAATCTGTAAGTGGATATCTAGATAGTCCTAACGATTTCATTGGAAACGGGAATATCTTCACCTGAAATATAGACAGAAGCACTCTCAGAACCTACTTTGTGATATCTGCATTCAAGTCACAGAGCTGAACATTCCCTTTCACAGAGGAGGTTTGAAACACTCTTTCTGTAGTATCTGGAAGTGGACATTTTGAGCGCTTTCGGACCTATGGTGAAAAACGAAATATCTTCCCATAAAATCACGACAGAAGCATTCTCAGAAACGTCTTTGTGATGAGTGTCCTCAACGAACAGAGTTGAACCATTCTATTAATAGAGCACTTTGGAAACACTCTTTCTGTAGAATCTGCAAGTGGATATTTGGATAACTGTGAAGATTTCGTTGGAAACAGGAATATCTTCATATAAAATCTAGACAGAAGCATTCGCAGAAACTTCTTTGTGATGAGTGTCCTCAACTAACACAGTTGAAACTGTCTTCTGATAGAGCAGTTTGGAAACACTCTTTTTGTGGAATCTGTAAGTGGATATCTAGATAGTCACAACGATTTCATTGGAAAAGGGAATATCTTCATCTAAAATCTAGACTGAAGCACTGTCAGAAACTACTTTTCGATAACTGCATTGAAGTCTCAGAGCTGAACATTCCCTTTCATAGAGGAGGTTTGAAAGAGACTTTCTGCAGTATCTGGAAGTGGTCACTTCCAGCGCTTTCAGGCCTACGGTGAAAAAGGAAGTATCTTCCCGTAAAAACGAGACACAGATTTTCTCAGAAACTTATTTGGGATGTGTGTCCTCAACTAAGAGAGTTGAACTTTTCTTTTGATAGAGCAGTTTGGAAACACTCTTTTTGTAGAATCTGCAATTGGATATTTGGAAAGATGTGAAGATTTCGTAGGAAACGGGAATATCTTCATGTAAAATCTAGACAGAAGCATTCTCAGAAACTTCTTTGTGATGTGTCTCCTCAACTAACAGAGTTCAACCTTTCTTTTGACACAGCAATTTGGAAACACTCTTTTTGTAGAATATGTAAGTGGATATTGGGATAGCTCTGAAGATTTCGTTGGAAACGGGAATATATTCATCTAAAATCTAGAAAGAAGCGCTGTCAGAAACTACTTTGTGATATCTGCATTCAAGTCACAGAGCTGAACATTCCCATTCATAGAGTAGGTTTCAAACAGTCTTTCTGTAGTATCTGGAAGTGGACATTTCGAGCGATTTCCGGCCTATGGTGAAAAAGGAAATATCATCCCATAAAATCCATACAGAAGCATTCTCAGAAACTTATTTGGGATGTGTTTCCTCAACTAACAGAGGTGATCCTTTCTTTTGATATAGCGGTTTGGAAACGCTCTTTTTGTAGGATCTGCAAGTGGCTATTTGGATAAATATGAAGATTTCGTTGGAAACGGTAATATCTTCATATAAAATCTAGACAGAAGCATTCTCAGAAACTTCTTTGCGATGAGTGTCCTCAACTAACGGAGTTGAACCTTTCTTTTGAGAGAGCACTTTGGAAACACTCTTTTTGTAGAATCTGTAAGCCGATATCTAGATAGTTCTAACGGTATCGTTGGAAACGGGAATATCTTCATCTGAAATCTAGACAGAAGATCTCTCAGAACCTACTTTGTGATATCTGCATTCAAGTCACAGAGCTGAACATTCCCCTTCATAGAGCAGGTTTGAAACACTCTTTCTGTAGTATCTGGAAGTGGACATTTGGAGTGCTTTCTGGCCTATGGTGAAAATCGAAATATCTTTCCATAAAATCTTGACAGAAGCATTCTCAGAAACTTACTTGGGATGCGTGTCCTCAACTAACAGAGTTGAACCTTTCTTTTGATAGAGCAGTTTGGAAACACTCTTTTTGTAGAATCTGCTAATCGATGTTTGGATAACTGTGAAGATTTCATTGGATACGAGAATGTCTTCATATAAAATCTCGACAGAAGCATTCTCAGAAACGTCTTTGTGATGAGAGTCCTCAACTAACAGAGTTGAAGCATTCTATTAGTAGAGCACTTTGGAAACACTCTTTTTGTAGAATCTTCAATTGGATATTTGGATAACTGTGAAGATTTCATTGGAAACGGGAATATCTTCATATGAAACCTAGACAGAAGCATTCTCAGAAACTTCTTTGTGATGACTGTCCTCAACTAACACAGTT
The DNA here is from genome assembly GCF_029281585.2 of Gorilla gorilla gorilla. Taxonomy (NCBI): domain Eukaryota; kingdom Metazoa; phylum Chordata; class Mammalia; order Primates; family Hominidae; genus Gorilla; species Gorilla gorilla. The sequence goes on from NC_073237.2 coordinate 21,677,947, forward strand.
GAACCTTTCTTTTGAGAGAGCACTTTGGAAACACTCTTTTTGTAGAATCTGTAAGCCGATATCTAGATAGTTCTAACGGTATCGTTGGAAACGGGAATATCTTCATCTGAAATCTAGACAGTAGCACTCTCAGAACCTACTTTGTGATATCTGCATTCAACTCACAGAGCTGAACATTCCCTTTCATGGAGCAGTTTTGAAACACTCTTTCTGTAGTATCTGGAAGTTGACATTTTGAGCGCGTTCAGGCCTATGGTGAAAAACGAAATATCTTCCCATGAAATCTAGACAGAAGCATTCTCAGAAACTTATTTGGGATGTGTGTCCTCAACTCACAGAGTTGAACATTTCTTTTGATAGAGTAGTTTGGAAACACTCTTTTTGTAGAATATGCAAATCGATGTTTTGATAACTGTGAAGATTTCTTTGGAAACGGAATATCTTCATATAAAATTTCGACAGAAGCATTCTCAGAGACGTCTTTGTGATGAGCGTCCTCAACGAACAGAGTTGAACCATTCTATTAATAGAGCACTTTGGAAACACTCTTTTTGTAGAATCTGCAAGTGGATAGTTGGATAACTGTGAAGATTTCGTAGGAAACGGGAATATCTTCATATAAAATCTAGACAGATGCATTTTCAGTAACTTCTTTGTGATGTGTGTCCTCAAATAACACAGTTGAACCTTTCTTTTGACACAGCAGTTTGGAAACACTCTTTTTGTGGAATCTGTAAGTGGATATCTAGATAGTGCTAACGATTTCGTTGGAAACGGGAATATCTTCATCTAAAATCTAGACAGAAGCACTGTCAGAAACTATTTTGCGATATCTGAATTCAAGTCACAGAGCTGAACATTTCCTTTCATACAGTAGGTTTGAAACAGTCTTTCTGTAGTATCTGGAAGTGGACATTTCGAGCGATTTCATGCCTAAGGTGAAAAAGGAAATATCATCCCATAAAATCTAGAGAGAAGCATTCTCAGAAACTTATTTGGGATGTGTTTCCTCAACTAACAGAGTGGATCCTTTCTTTTGATACAGCAGTTTGGAAACACTCTTTCTGTAGAATCTGCAAGTGGATATTTGGATAACTGTGAAGATTTCGTTGGAAACGGGAATATATTCATATAAAAGCTAGACAGAAGCATTCTCAGAAACTTCTTTGAGATGTGTGTCCTCAACTAACAGACTTCAACCTTTCTATCACTACAGCAGTTTGGAAACACTCTTTTTTGTTGAATCTTCAAGTGGATATTTCGACAACAGTGAAGACTTCGTTGGAAACGGGAATATCTTCATATAAAATCTAGACAGAAGCATTCTCAGAAACTTCTTTTTGATGAGTGTCCTCAACTAACAGAGTTGAACCTTTCTTTTGACAGAGCACTTTCGAAACACTCTTCTTGTAAAATCTGTAAGAGGATATCTAGATAGTTCTAACGATATCGTTGGAAACGGGAACATCTTCATCTGAAATCTAGACAGAAGGACTCTCAGAACCTACCTTGTGATATCTGCATTCAAGTCACAGAGCTGAACATTCCCTTTGATACAGCAGGTTTGAACCACTCTTTCTGTAGTATCTGGAAGTGCACATTTCGAGCGCTTTCGGGTATATGGTGAAAAACGAAATATCTTCCCATAAAATCTAGACAGAAGCATTCTCAGAAACTTATTTGGGATGTGTGTCCTCAACTCACAGAGTTGAACATTTCTTTTGATAGAGCAGTTTGGAAACACTCTTTTTGTAGAATATGCAAATCGATGTTTTGATAACTGTGAAGATTTCGTTGGAAACGGAATATCTTCATATAAAATTTCGACAGAAGCATTCTCAGAGACGTCTTTGTGATGAGCGTCCTCAACGAACAGAGTTGAACCATTCTATTAATAGAGCACTTTGGAAACACTCTTTTTGTAGAATCTGCAAGTGGATAGTTGGATAACTGTGAAGATTTCGTAGGAAACGGGAATATCTTCATATAAAATATAGACAGAAGCATTTTCAGTAAATTCTTTGGATGAGTGTCCTCAACTAACACAGTTGAAACTTTCTTTTGAGAGAGCAGTTTGGAAACACTCTTTTTGTTGAATCTGTAAGTGGATATCTAGATAGTCCTAACGATTTCGTTGGAAACGGGAATATCTTCATCTAATATCTAGACAGAAGCACTGTCAGAAACTATTTTGTGATATCTGCATTCAAGTCACAGAGCTGAACATTTCCTTTCATACAGTAGGTTTGAAACAGTCTTTCTGTAGTATCTGGAAGTGGACATTTCGAGCGATTTCATGCCTAAGGTGAAAAAGGAAATATCATCCCATAAAATCTAGACAGAAGCATTCTCAGAAACTTATTTGGGATGTGTTTCCTCAACTAACAGAGTGGATCCTTTCTTTTGATACAGCAGTTTGGAAACACTCTTTCTGTAGAATCTGCAAGTGGATATTTGGATAACTGTGAAGATTTCATTGGAAACGGAATATATTCATATAAAAGCTAGACAGAAGTATTCTCAGAAACTTCTTTGAGATGTGTGTCCTCAACTAACAGAGTTCAACCTTTCTATCACTACAGCAGTTTGGAAACACTCTTTTTTGTTGAATCTTCAAGTGGATATTTCGACAACTGTGAAGATTTCATTGGAAACGGGAATATCTTCATATAAAACCTAGACAGAAGCATTCTCAGAAACTTCTTTGTGATGAGTGTCCTCAACTAACAGAGTTGAACCTTTCTTTTGACAGAGCACTTTGGAAACACTCTTCTTGTAAAATCTATAAGAGGATATCTAGATAGTTCTAATGATATCGTTGAAAACGGGAATATCTTCATTTGAAATCTAGACAGAAGCACTGTCAGAAACTACTTTGTGATATCTGCATTCAAGTCTCAGAGCTGAACATTCCGTTTCATAGAGCAGGTTTGAAACACTCTTTCTGCAGTATCTGGAAGTGGACATTTCGAGCGCTTTCAGGCCTACTTTGAAAAAGGAAACATCTTCCCATAAAAACGAGACAGAGGCTTTCTCAGAAACTTCTTTGGGATGTGTGTCCTCAACTAAGACAGTTGAACCTTTCTTTTGATACAGCAGTTTGGAAACACAGTTTTTATAGGATCTGCAAGTGGATATATGGAAAGCTGTGAAGATTTCGTAGGAAACGGGAATATCTTCATGTAAAATCTAGACAGAAGCATTCTCCGAAACTTCTTAGTGATGTGTGTCCTCAACTAACAGAGTTGAACCTTTCTTTGGATAGAGCAGATGGAGACACACTTTTTGTAGAATCTGCAAGTGAATATTTGGATAACTGTGATGATTTCGTTGGAAACGGGAATATCTTCATCTAAAATCTAGACTGAAGCGCTGTCAGAAACTACTTTGCGATATCTGCATTCAAGTCAGAGCTGAATATTCCCATTCATAGAGTAGGTTTGAAACAGTGTTTCTGTAGTATCTGGAATTGGACATTTCGAGCGATTTCAGGCCTACGGTGAAAAAGGAAATATCATCCCATAAAATCTAGACAGAAGCATTCTCAGAAACTTATTTGGGATGTGTTTCCTCAACTAACAGAGTTAATCCTTTCTTTTGATACAGCAGTTTGGAAACACTCTTTTTGCAGAATATGCAAGTGGATATTTGGATAACTGTGAAGACTTCGTTGGAAACGGGAATATATTCATATAAAATCTAGACAGAAGCATTCTCAGAAACTTCTTTGTGATGTGTGTCCTCAACTAACAGAGTTGAACATTTCTTTTTCTACAGCCGTTTGGAAACACTCTTTTTGTAGAATCTTCAAGTGGATATTTGGATAACAGTGAAGATTTCGTTGGAAATGGAATATCTTCATATAAAATCTAGACAGAAGCATTCTCAGAAACTTCTTTGTGATGAGTGTCCTCAAGCAACAGAGCTGAAGCTTTCTTTTGATAGAACAGTTGGGAAACACTGTTTTTGTAGAATCTGCAAGTCGATGTTTGGAAAACTGTGAAGATTACGTTGGAAACGGAATATCTTCATATAAAATGTCGACAGAAGCATTCTCAGAAACGTCTTTGTGATGAGTGTTCTCAAGTAACAGAGTTGAACCTTTCTATTAGTAGAGCACTTTCGAAACACTCTTTTTGTAGAATCTTCAAGTGCATATTTTGATAACTGTGAAGATTTCATTGGAAACGGGAATATCTTCATATAAAATCTAGACGGAAGAATTCTCAGAATCTTTTTTGTGATGACTGTCCTCAACTAACACAGTTGAACCTTTCCTTTGATAGAGCAGTTTGGAAACACTCTTTTTGTGGAATCTGTAAGTGGATATCTACATAGTCTAACAATTTCATTGGAAACGGGAATATCTTCATCTGAAATCTAAACAGAAGCATTCTCAGAAACTTCTTTGGATTGTGTGTCCTCCACTAACAGAGTTCAAAATTTCTTTCACTACAGCAGTTTGGAAACACTCTTTTTGTAGAATCTGCAAGTGGATATTTGGATAACTGTGAAGATTTCGTTGGAAAAGGTAATATCTTCATAAGAAATCTAGACAAAAGCATTCTCAGAAACTTCTTTGGATTGTGTGTCCTCAACTAACAGAGTTCAACATTTCTTTCACTACAGCAGTTTGGAAACACTCTTTTTGTAGAATCTTCAAGTGGATATTTCGACAACTGTGAAGATTTCATTGGAAACGGGAATATCTTCATATAAAATATAGACAGAAGCATTCTCAGAAACTTCTTTGTGATGAGTGTCCTCAACTAACAGAGTTGAACCTTTCTTTTCACAGAGCACTTTGGAAACACTCTTCTTGTAGAATCTGTAAGAGGATATCTAGATAGTTCTAATGATATCGTTGGAAACGGGAATATCTTCTTCTTAAATCTAGACAGAAGCACTCTCAGAACCTACTTTGTGATATCTGCATTCAAGTCGCAGAGCTGATCATTCCCTTTGATACAGCAGGTTTGAAACACTCTTTCTGTAGTATCTGGAAGTGGACATTTCGAGGACTTTCGGGCCTATGGTGAAAAACGAAATATCTTCCCATAAAATCTAGACAGAAGCATTCTCAGAAACTTATTTGGGATGTGTGTCCTCAACTCACAGAGTTGAACATTTCTTTTGATAGAGCAGTTTGGAAACACTCTTTTGGTAGAATCTGTAGGTGGATAACAAGATAGTTCTAATGATTTCGTTGGAAACGGGAATATCTTCATCTAAAATCTAGACAGAAGCACTGTCAGAAACTACTTTGTGATATCTGCATTCAACTCTCAGAGCTGAACATTCCGTTTCATGGAGCAGTTTTGAAACACTCTTTCTGCAGTATCTGGAAGGGGACATTTTGAGCGATTTCAGGCCTACGGGGTAAAAGAAAGCATCTTCCCATAAAAACGAGAGAGAGGCTTTCTCAGAAACTTCTTTGGGATGTGTGTCCTCAACTAAGACAGTTGAACCTTTCTTTTGATACAGCAGTTTGGAAACACTCTTTTTGTAGAATCTGCAAGTGGATATATGGAAAGCTGTGAAGATTTCATAGGAAACGGGAATATCTTCATGTAAAATCTAGAGAGAAGCATTCTCAGAAACTTCTTAGTGATGTGTGTCCTGAACTAACAGAGTTCAACCTTTCTTTGGATACAGCTATTTGGAAACACTCTTTTTGTAGTATCTGTAAGTGGATATTGGGATAGCTCTGAGGATTTCGTTGGAAACGGGAATATCTTCATATGAAACGTCGACAGAAGCACTCTCAGAAAATTCTTTGTGATGTATGCATTCAAGTCACAGAGCTGAACATTCCCTTTCATAGAGCAGGTTGGAAACACTCTTTCTGTAGTATCTGGAAGTGGACATTTGGAGCGCTTTCGGGCCTATGTTGCAAAACGAAATATCTTATCATAAAATCTAGACAGAAGCAATCTCAGAAACTTATTTGGGATGTGTGTCCTCAAATAACAGGGTTGCGGCATTCTTTTGATAGAGCACTTTGGAAACACACTTTCTGTAGAATCTGCAAATAGATGTTTGGATAACTGTGAAGATTTCGTTGGAAACGGGAATATCTTCACATAAAATCTCGACAGAAGCGTTTTCAGAAACTTCTTTGTGATGAGTGTCCTCAACAAACACAGTTGAACCTTTCTTTTGATAGAGCAGTTTGGAAACACTCCTTTCGTGGAATCTGTAAGTGGACATCTAGATAGTCCTAAGGATTTCGTTGGAAAAGGGAATATCTTCATCTAAAATCTAGACAGAAGCATTCTCAGCAACTTCTTTGTGATGTGTGTCCTCAACTAACAGAGTTGAACCTTTCTTTAGATAGAGCAGCTTGGAAACACTCTTTTTGTAGAATCTGTAAGTGGATATTGGGATAACTATGATGATTTCATTGGAAACGGGAATATCTTCATCTAAAATCTAGACTGAAGCGCTGTCAGAAACTACTATGCGATATCTGCATTCAAGTCGGAGCTGAATATTCCCATTCATAGAGTAGGTTTGAAACAGTCTTTCTGTGGTATCTGGAATTGGAAATTTCGAGCGATTTCAGGCCTACGGTGAAAAAGGGTTTATCATCCCATAAAATCTAGACAGAAGCATTCTCAGAAACTTATTTGAGATGTGTTTCGTCAACTAACAGAGTTGATCCTTTCTTTTGATATAGCAGTTTGGAAACACTCTTTTTGTAGAATCTGCAAGTGGATATTAGGATAACTGTGAAGATTTCTTTGGAAACGGGAATATATTCATATAAAATCTCGACAGAAGCATTCTCAGAGACTTCTTTGTGATGTGTGTCCTCAACTAACAGAGTTGAACATTTCTTTTTCTACAGCAGTTTGGAAACACTCTTTTTGTAGAATCTTCAAGTGGATATTGGGATAACTGTGAAGATTTCGTTGGAAACGGGAATATCTTCATATAAAATCTAGACAGAAGCATTCTCAGAAACTTCTTTGTGATGAGTGTCCTCAAGTAACAGAGTTGAACCTTTCTTTTGAAAGAGCAGTTTGGAAACACTTCTTTTGTAGAATCTGCAAGTCGATGTTTGGATAACTGTGAAGATTTCGTTGGAAAAGGAATATCTTCATATGAAACGTCGACAGAAGCATTCTCAGAAACGTCTTTGTGATGAGTGTCCTCAACTAACAGAGTTGAAGCATTCTATTAGTAGAGCACTTTGGAAACACTCTTTTTGTAGAATCTTCAAGAGGATATTTGGATAACTGTGAAGATTTCATTGGAAACGGGAATATCTTCATATAAAATCTAGACAGAAGGATTCTCAGAAACTTTTTTGTGATGAGTGTCTTCAACTAACACAGTTGAACCTTTCCTTTCATAGAGCAGTTTGGAAACACTCTTTTTGTGGAATCTGTAAGTGGATATCTAGATAGTCCTAACGATTTCATTGGAAAAGGGAATATCTTCATCTGAAATCTATACAGAAGCACTCTCAGAACCTACTTTGTGATATCTGCATTCAAGTCACAGAGCTGAACATTCCCTTTCATAGAGCAGGTTTGAAACCCTCTTTCTGTAGTATCTGGAAGTGGACATTTCGAGCGCTTAAGGGCCTATGGTGAAAAACGAAATATCTTCCCATAAAATCTAGACAGAAGCATTCTCTGAAACTTATTTGGGATGTGTGTCCTCAACTCATAGAGTTGAACATTTATTTTGATAGAGCAGTTTGGAAACACTCTTTCTGTAGAATCTGCAAATCGATGTTTCGTTAACTGTGAAGATTTCGTTGGATACGGGAATATCTTCATATAAAATCTTGACAGAAGCATTCTCAGAAACTTCTTTGTGATGAGAGTCCTGAACTAACAGAGTTGAACCATTCTATTAATAGAGAACTTGGAAACATTCTTTTTGTAGAGTCTGCAAGTGGATATTAGAATAACTGTGAAGATTTTGTTGGAAACGGGAATATCTTCATATAAAATCTAGACAGAAGCACTCTCAGTAACTTCTTTGTGATATCTGCATTCAAGTCACAGAGCTGAACATTCCCTTTCATAGAGCAGGTTTGAAACACTCTTTCTGTAGTATCTGGATGTGGACATTTGGAGCGCTTTCAGGCCTATGGTGAAAAACGAAATATCTTCCCATAAAATCTAGGCAGAAGCAATCTCAGAAACTTATTTGGGATGTGTGTCCTCAACTAACAGAGTTGCACCTTTCTTTTGATAGAGCAGTTTGGAAACACACTTTTTGTAGAATCTACAAGTGGATATTTGGATAACTGTGAAGATTTCGTTGGAAACGGGAATATATTCCTATAAAATCTAGACAGAATCATTCTCAGAGACTTCTTTGTGATGTGTGCCCTGAACTTGCAGAGTTCAACATTTCTTTTGCTACAGCAGTTTGCAAACACTCTTTTTGTAGAATCTTCAAGTGGATATTTTGATAACTGTGAAGATTTCTTTGGAAACGGGAATATCTTCATATAAAATCTAGACAGAAGCATTCTCAGAAACTTCTTTGTGATGTGTGTCCTCAACTAACAGAGTTGAACCTTTCTTTTGACAGAGCACTTTGGAAACACTCTTTTTGTAGAATCTGTAAAGCGATATCTAGATAGTTCTAATGATATCGTTGGAAACGGGAATATCTTCATCTGAAATCTAGACAGAAGCACTCTCAGAACCTACTTTGTGATATCTGCATTCACGTCACAGAGCTGAACATTAACTTTCATAGAGCAGGTTTGAAACACTCTTTCTGTAGTGTCTGGAAGTGGACATTTGGAGCGCTTTCGGGCCTATGGTGAAAAATGAAATATCATCCCATATAATCTAGACAGATGCATTCTCAGAAACTTATTTGGGATGTGTGTCCTCAACTAACAGAGTTGAACCTTTCTTTTGATAGAGCAGTTTGGAAACACTCTGTCTGTAGAATCTGAAAATCGATGTTTGGATAACTGTGAAGATTTCGTTGGAAACGGGAATATCTTCATATAAAATCTCGACAGAAGCATTCTCAGAAACGTCTTTGTGATGAGTGTCCTCAACTAACAGAGTTGAACCATTCTGTTAATAGAGCACTTTGGAAACACTCTTTTTGTAGAATCTGCAAGTGGATATTTGGATAACGGTGAAGATTTCGTTGGAAAAGGTAATATCTTCATATAAAATCTAGACAGAAGCATTCTCAGAAACTTCTTTGGATTGTGTGTCCTCAACTAACAGAGTTCCACATTTCTTTCACTACAGCAGTTTGGAAACACTCTTTTTGTAAAATCTTCAAGTGGATATTTTGACAACTGTGAAGATTTCATTGGAAACGGGAATATCTTCATATAAAATCTAGACAGAAGCATTCTCAGAAACTTCTATGGGATGAGTGTCCTCAACTAACAGAGTTGAACCTTTCTTTTGACAGAGCACTTTGGAAACACACTTCTTGTAGAATCTGTAAGAGGATATCTAGATAGTTCCAGTGATATCGTTGGAAACGGGAATATCTTCATCTGAAATCTAGACATAAGCACTCTCAGAACCTACTTTGTGATATCTGCATTCAAGTCACAGAGCTGAAGATGCCCTTTGATAGAGCAGGTTTGAAACACTCTTTCTCTAGTATCTGGAAGTGGACATTTGGAGCGCTTTCTGGCCTTTGGTGAAAAACGAAATATCGTCCCATAAAATCTAGACAGAAGCAATCTCAGAAACTTATGTGGGATGTGTGTCCTCAACTAACAGAGTTGAACATTTCTTTTGATAGAGAAGTTTGGCAAACACTCTTCTTGTAGAATCTGTAGGTGGATATCAAGATACTTCTAACAATTTCGTTGGAAAAGGGAATATCTTCATCTAAAATCTAGACAGAAGCATTCTCAGAAACTTTTTTGTGATGACTGTCCTCAACTAAGACAGTTGAACCTTTCCTTTGATAGAGCAGTTTGGAAACACTCTTTTTGTAGAATCTGTAAGCCGATATCTAGATAGTTCTAATGATATCGTTGGAAACGGGAATATATCTTCATCTGAAATCTAGACAGAAGCACTCTCAGAACCTACTTTGTGATATCTGCATTCCAGTCACAGAGCTGAACATTCCCTTTCATAGAGCAGGGTTGAAACACTCTTTCTGTAGCATCTGGAAGTGGACATTTGGAGCGCTTTCGGGCCTATGGTAAAAAACGAAATATCTTCCCATAAAATCTAGACAGAAGCATTCTCAGAAACTTATTTGGGATGTGTGTCCTCAACTAACAGAGATGAACCTTTCTTTTGATAGAGCAGTTTGGAAACACTCTTTCTGTATAATCTGCAAATCGATGATTGGATAACTGAGAAGATTTCGTTGGAAACGGGAATATCTTCATCTAAAATCTCGACAGAAGCATTCTCAGAAACTTCTTTGTGATGAGTGTCCTCAACTAACAGAGTTGAACCATTCTATTAATAGAGCACTTTGGAAACACTCTTTTTGTAGAATCTGCAAGTGGATAGTTGGATAACTGTGAAGATTTCTTTGGAAACGGGAATATCTTCATTTGAAATCTAGACAGAAGCATTCTCAGAAACTTCTTTGTGATCTGTGTCCTCAGCTAACACAGTTGAACCTTTCTTTTGATAGAGCAGTTTGGAAACACTCTTTTTGAGGAATCTGTAAGTGGATATCTAGATAGTCCTAACGATTTCGTTGGAAACGGGAATATCTTCATCTAAAATCTAGACAGAAGCACTGTCAGAAACTACTTTGCGATATCTGAATTCAAGTCACGGAGCTGAACACTTCCTTTCATGCATTAGGTTTGAAACAGTCTTTCTGTAGTATCTGGAAGTGGACATTTCGAGCGATTTGAGGCCTAAGGTGAAAAAGGAAATATCATCCCATAAAATCTAGACAGAAGCATTCTCAGAAACTTATTTGGGATGTGTTTCCTCAACTAACAGAGTTGATCCTTTCTTTTGATACAGCAGTTTGGAACCACACTTTTTGTAGAATCTGCAAGTGGATATTTGGATAAATGTGAAGATTTCGTTGGAAACGGGAATATATTCATATAAAATCCAGACAGAAGCATTCTCAGAAACTTCTTTGTGATGTGTGTCCTCAACTAACAGAGTTCCACATTTCTTTTGCTACAGCAGTTTGGAAACACTCTTTTTGTAGAATCTTCAGCTGGATATTTGGATAACTGTGAAGATTTCATTGGAAACGGTAATATCTTCTTATAAAATCTAGACATAAGCATTCTCAGAAACTTATTTGTGATGTGTGTCCTCTAGTATCAGAGTTGAACCTTTCTTTTGATAGAGCAGTTTGGAAACACTCCTTTTGTAGAATCTGCAAGTAGATGTTTGGATATCTGTGAAGATTTCGTTGGAAACGGAATATCTTCATATAAAATGTCGACAGAAGCATTCTCAGAAACGTCTTTGTGATGAGTGTCCTCAACTAACAGAGTTGAAGCATTCTATTAGTTGAGCACTTTGGAAACACTCTTTTTGTAGAATCTTCAATTGGATATTTGGATAACTGTGAAGATTTCATTGGAAACGGGAATATCTTCATATAAAACCTAGACAGAAGCATTCTCAGAAACTTTTTTGTGATGACTGTCCTCAATTAACACAGTTGAACCTTTCCTTTGATAGAGCAGTTTGGAAACACTCTTTTTGTGGAATCTGTAAGTGGATATCTAGATAGTCCTAATGATTTCGTTGGAAACGGGAATATCTTCATCTGAAATCTAGACAGAAGCACTCTCAGAACCTACTTTGTGATATCTGCATTAAAGTCACAGAGGTGAACATTCCCTTTCATAGAGCAGGTTTGAAAAACTCATTCCGTAGTATCTGGAAGTGGACATTTCGAGCGCTTTCGGGCCTATGGTGAAATACGAAATATCTTCCCTTAAAATCAAGACAGAAGCACTCTCAGAAACTTATTTGGGATGTGTGTCCTCAACTCACAGAGTTGAACATTTCTTTTGATAGAGCAGTTTGGAAACACACTTTTTGCAGAATCTGCAAATCGATGTTTGGATAACTGTGAAGATTTCATTGTAAACGGTTATATCTTCATATAAAATCTCGACAGAAGCATTCTCAGAAACGTCTTTGTGATGAGTGTCCTCAACTAACAGAGTTGAACCATTCTATTAATAGAGCACTTTGGAAACACTCTTTTTGTAGAATCTGCAAGTGGATATTTGGATAACTGTGAAGATTTCTTTCGAAACGGGAATATCTTCATTTAAAATCTTGACAGAAGCATTCTCAGAAACTTCTTTGTGATGTGTGTCCTCAGCTAACACAGTTGAACCTTTCTTTTGATAGAGCAGTTTGGAAACACTCTTTTTGAGGAATCTGTAAGTGGATATCTAGATAGTCCTAACGATTTCGTTGGAAACGGGAATATGTTCATCTAAAATCTACACAGAAGCACTGTCAGAAACTACTTTGCGATATCTGCATTCAAGTCACGGAGCTGAACATTTCCTTTCATACAGTAGGTTTGAAACAGCCTTTCTGTAGTATCTGGAAGTGGACATTTCGAGCGATTTCAGGCCTAAGGTGAAAAAGGAAATATCATCCCATAGAATCTAGACAGAAGCATTCTCAGAAACTTATTTGGGATGTGTTTCCTCAACTAACAGAGTTGATCCTTTCTTTTGATACAGCAGTTTGGAAACACTCTTTTTGTAGAATCTCCAAGTGGATATTTGGATAACTGTGAAGATTTCATTGGAAACGGGAATGTATTCATATAAAATCTAGACAGAAGCATTCTCAGTAACTTCTTTGTGATGTGTGTCCTCAACTAACAGAGTTCTACATTTCTTTTGCTACAGCAGTTTGGAAACACTCTTTTTGTAGTATCTTCAGGTGGATATTTGGATAACTGTGAAGATTTCGTTGGAAACGGGAATATCTTCGTATAAAATCTAGACACAAGCATTCTCAGAATCGTCTTTGTGATGAGTGTCCTCAAGTAACAGAGTTGAAACTTTCTTTCGATAGAACAGTTTGGAAACACTCCTTTTGTAGAATCTGCAAGTCGATGTTTGGAGAACTGTGAAGATTTCGTTGGAAACGGAATATCTTCATATAAAATGCCGACAGAAGCATTCTCAGAAACGTCTTTGTGATGAGTGTCCTCAACCAACAGTGTTGAACCATTCTATTAGTAGAGCACTTTGGAAACACTCTTTTTGTAGAATCTTCAAGTGGATGTTTGGATAACTGTGAAGATTTCATGGGAAACGGGAATATCTTCATATAAAATCTAGACAGAAGCATTCTCAGAAACTTTTTTGTGATGACTGTCCTCAACTAGCACAGTTGAACCTTTCCTTTGATAGAGCAGTTTGGAAACACTCTTTTTGTGGAATCTGTAAGTGTATATCTAGATAGTCCTAATGATTTGGTTGGAAACGGGAAAGTTTTCATCTGAAATCTAGACAGAAGCACTGTCAGAATCTACTTTGTGATACCTGCAATCAAGTCACAGAGCTGAACGTTCCCTTTCATGGAGTAGGTTTGAAACAGTCTTTCTGTAGTATCTGGAATTGGACATTTCGAGCGATTTCAGGTCTATGGAGAAAAAGGAAATATCATCCTATAAAATCTAGACAGAAGCATTCTCAGAAACTTATTTGGGATGTGTTTCCTCAACTAACAGAGTTGATCCTTTCTTTTGATATAGCAGTTTGGAAACACTCTTTTTGTAGAAACTGCAAGTGGATATTTGGATAACTGTGAAGATTTCATTGGAAACGGGAATATCTTCATTTAAAATCTAGACAGAAGCATTCTCAGAAACTTCTTTGTGATGTGTGTCCTCAACTAACAGAGTTCAACCTTTCTTTTGATACAGCAATTTGGAAACACTCTTTTTGTAGAATATGAAAGTGGATATTGGGATAGCTCGGAGGATTTCGTTGGAAACGGGAATATATTCATCTAAAATCTAGACAGAAGCGCTGTCAGAAACTACTTTGCGATATCTGCATTCAAGTTACAGAGGTGAACATTCCCATTCATAGAGTAGGTTTCAAACAGTCTTTCTGTAGTATCTGGAAGCGGACATTTCGAGCGATTTATGGCCCATGGTGAAAAAGGAAATATCATCCCATAAAATCCAGACAGATGGATTCTCAGAAACTTAATTGGAATGTGTTTCCTCAACTAACAGATTTGATCCTTTCTTTTGATATAGCGGTTTGGAAACACTCTTTTTGTAGAATCTGAAAGTGGATATTTGGATAACTGTGAAGATTTCGTTGGAAACGGCAATATCTACTTATAAAATCTCGACAGAAGCATTCTCAGAAACGTGTTTGTGATGAGTGTCCTCAACTAACAGATTTGAAACATTCTATTAATAGAGCACTTTGGAAACACTCTTTTTGTAGAATCTGCAAGTGGATATTTGGATAACTGTGAAGATTTTTTGGAAAAGGTAATATCTTCATGTAAAATCTAGACAGAAGCATTCTCAGAAATTTCTTTGTGACGAGTGTCCTCAACTAACAGAGTTGAACCTTTCTTTTGACAGAGCACTTTGGAAACACTCTTTTTGTAGAATCTGTAAGCCGCTATCTAGATAGTTCTAATGATATCGTTGGAAACGGGAATATTTTCATCTGAAATCTAGACAGAAGCACTCTCAGAACCTAGTTTGTGATATCTGCATTCAAGTCACAGAGCTATACATTCCGTATCTTAGACCAGGTTTGAAACACACTTTCTGTAATATCTGGAAGTGGAGATTTGGAGCGCTTTTGGGCCTATTCTGAAAAACGAAATATCTTCCCATAAAATCTAGACAGAAGCATTCTCAGAAACTTATTTGAGATGTGTGTCCTCAACTAACAGGGTTGAACCTTTCTTTTGATAGAGCATTTTGGTAACACTCTTTCTGTAGAATCTCCAAATCGATGTTTGGATAACTGTGAAGATTTCGTTGGAAACGGGAATATCTTCATATAAAATCTCGACAGAAGCATTCTCAGAAACGTCTTTGTGATGAGTGCCCTCAACTAACATAGTTGAAACATTCTATTAATAGAGCACTTTGGAAACCCTCTTTTTGTGGAATATGCAAGTGGATATTTGGATAAAAGTGAAGATTTCGTTGGAAACGGGAATATCTTCATATAAAATCTAGACAGAAGCATTCTCAGAAACTTCTTTGGGATGAATGTCCTCAACTAACAGAGTTGAACCATTCTTTTGACAGAGCACTTTGGAAACACTCTTTTTGTACAATCTGTGAAGCGATATCTAGATAGTTCTAATGATATCGTTGGAAACGGGAATATGTTCATCTGAAATCTAGACAGAAGCACTGTCAGAACCTAATTTGTGATATCTGCATTCAAGTCACAGAGCTGAACATTCCCTTTCATAGAGCAGGTTTGAAACACTCTTTCTGTAGTGTCTGGAAGTGGACATTTGGAGCGATTTCGGACCTATGGTGAAAAACCAAATATCTTCCCATACAATCTAGACAGAAGCATTCTCAGAAACTTATTTGGGATATGTGTCCTCAACTAACAGAGTTGAACCTTTCTTTTGATAGAGCAGTTTTGAAACACTCTTTCTGTAGAATCTGCAAATAGATGTTTGGATAACTGTGAAGATTTCGTTGGAAACGTGTATATCTTCATATAAAATCTCGACAGAAGCATTCTCAGAAACGTCTTTGTGATGAGTGTCCTCAACTAACAGAGTTGAAACATTTTATTAATAGATCACTTTGGAAACACTCTATTTCTGGAATCTGCAAGTGGATATTTGGATAACAGTGAAGATTTCGTTGGAAAAGGTAATATCTTCATATAAAATCTAGACAGAAGCATTCTCAGAAACTTCTTTGGATTGTGTGTCCTCATCTAACAGAGTTCAACATTTCTTTCGCTACAGCAGTTTGGAAACACTCTTTTTGTAGAATCTGCAAGTAGATATTTGGATAACAGTGAAGATTTCGTTGGAAAAGGTAATATCTTCATATAAAATCTAGACAGAAGCATTCTCAGAAACTTCTTTGTAGTGGGTGTCCTCAACTAACAGAGTTCAACATTTCTTTCACTACAGCAGTTTGGAAACACTCTTTTTGTAGAATCTGCAATTGGATATTTGGATAACTGTGAATATTTCATTGGAAATGGTAATATCTTCATATAAAATCTGGACTGAAGCATTCTCAGAAACTTCTTTGTGATGTGTGTCCTCAACTTACAGAGTTCAACATTTCTTTTGATAGAGCAGTTTGGAAACACTCTTTTTGTAGAATCTGTAGTTGGATAACAAGATAGTTCTAACGATTTCATTGGAAACGGGAATATCTTCATCTAAAATCTACAGAGAAGCACTGTCAGAAACTACTTTGTGATATCTGCATTCAAGTCTCAGAGGTGAACTTTCCGTTTCATAGAGCAGGTTGAAACACTCTTTCTGCAGTATCTGGAAGGGGACATTTCGAGTGCTTTGAGGCCTACGGGGAAAAAGAAAGCATCTTCCCATAAAGACGAGAGAGAGGCTTTCTCAGAAACTTCTTTGGGATGTGTGTCCTCAACTAAGACAGTTGAACCTTTCTTTTGATACAGCAGTTTGGAAACACAGTTTTTGTAGAATCTGCAAGTGGATATATGGAAAGCTGTGAAGATTTCGTAGGAAACGGGAATATCTTCATGTAAAATCTTGACAGAAGCATTCTCAGAAACTTCTTAGTGATGTGTGTCCTCAACTAACAGAGTTCAACCTTTCCTTGGATACAGCTATTTGGAAACACTCTTTTTGTAGGATCTGTAAGTGGATATTTTGATAGCTCTGAGGATTTCGTTGGAAACTGGAATATCTTCATTTAAAATCTAGACAGAAGCATTCTCAGAAACTTCTTTGTGATGTGTGTCCTCAACTAACAGATTTGAACCTTTCTTTGGATAGAGCAGTTCGGAAACACTCTTTTTGTAGAATCTGTAAGTGAATATTTGGATGACTGTGATGATTTCGTTGGAAACGCGAATATCTTCATCTAAAATCTAGACAGAAGGGCTGTCAGAAACTACTTTGTGATATCTGCATTCAAGTCAGAGCTGAATATTCCCATTCATAGAGTAGGTTTGAAACAGTCTTTCTGTAGTATCTGGAATTGGATATTTCGAGCGATTTCAGCCCTACGGTGAAAAAGGAAATATCATACCTTAAAACATAGACAGAAGCATTCTCAGAAACTTATTTGGGATGTGTTTCCTCAACTAACAGAGTTGATCCTTTCTTTTATACAGCAGTTTGGAAACACTCTTTTTGTAGAATCTGCAAGTGGATATTTGGATAACAGTGAAGATTTCATTGGAAACGGTAATATCTTCATATAAAATCTAGACAGGGGCATTGTCAGAAACTTCTTTGTGATGAGTGTCCTCAACTAACAGAGTTGAACTTTCTATTCACAGAGGACTTCGGAAACACTCTTTTTGTAGAATCTGTAAGCCGATATCTTGATAGTTCTAATGATATCGTTGGAAACGGGAATATATCTTCATCTGAAATCTAGACAGAAGAACTCTCAGAACTCACTATGTGATATCTGCATTCAAGTCACAGAGCTGAACATTCCCTTTCATAGAGCAGGTTTGAAACCCTCTTTCTGTAGTATCTGGAAGTGGACATTTGGAGCGCTTTAGGGCCTCTGGCGAAGAACGGAATATCTTCCCATAAAATCTACACAGAAGCATTCTCAGAAACTTATTTGGGATGTGCGTCCTCAACTAACAGAGTTGAACCTTTGTTTTGATAGAGCAGTTTGGAAACACTCTTTTTGTAGAATCTGCAAATCGATGTTTGGATAACTGTGAAGATTTCGTTGGAAATGGGAGTATCTTCATATAAAATCTCGACAGAAGCATTCTCAGAAACGTCTTTGTGATGAGTGTCCTCAACTAACAGAGTTGAAACATTCTATTAATAGAGAACTTTGGAAACACACTTTTTGTAGAATCTGCAAGTGGATATTTGGATAACTGTGAAGATTTCGTTGGAAACGGGAATATCTTCATATAAAATCTAGACAGAAGCATTCTCAGAAACTTGTTTGTGATGAGTGTCCTCAACCAACACAGTTGAACCTTTCTTTTGATAGAGCAGTTTAGAAACACTATTTTTGTGGAATCTGTAAGTGTATATCTAGATAGCCCTAACAATTTCGTTGGAAAAGGGAATATCTTCATCTAAAATCTAGACAGAATCACTGTCAGAATCTACTTTGCGATATCTGCATTCAAGTCACAGAGCTGAACATTTCCTTTCATAGAGTAGGTTTGAAACAGTCTTTCTGTAGTATCTGGAAGTGGACATTTCGAGCGATTTCAGGCCTATGGAGAAAAAGGAAATATCACCCATAAAATCTAGACAGAAGCATTCTCAGAATCTTATTTGGGATGTGTTTCCTCAACTAACAGAGTTGATCCTTTCTTTTGATATAGCAGTTTGGAAACACTCTTTTTGTAGAAACAGCAAGTGGATATTTGGATAACTGTGAAGATTTCATTGGATACGGGAATATCTTCATATAAAATCTCGACAGAAGCATTCTCAGAAACTTCTTTGTGATGAGAGTCCTCAACTAACAGAGTTGAACCATTCTATTAATAGAGAACTTGGAAACACTCTTTTTGTAGAATCTGCAAGTGGATATTTGGATAACTGTGAAGATTTCGTTGGAAACGGGAATATCTTCATATAAAATCTAGACAGAAGCATTCTCAGAAACTTCTTTGTGATGAGTGTCCTCAACTAAATGAGTTGAACCTTTCTTTTTATAGAGCAGTTTGGAAACACTCTTTTTGTAGAATCTGTATGTGGATATCAAGATAGTTCCAACGATTTCATTGGAATCGGGAATATCTTCATCTAAAATCTAGACAGAAGCACTGTCAGAAACTACTTTCTGATATCTGCATTCAAGTCTCAGAGCTGAACATTCCGTTTCATAGAGCAGGTTTGAAACATTCTTTCTGCAGTATCTGGAAGTGGACATTTCGAGCGCTTTCAGGCCTACAGAGAAAAAGGACGTATCTTCCCATAAAAATGAGACAGAGGCTTTCTCAGAAATTTATTTGGGATGTGAGTCCTCAACTAAGAGGGTTGAACCTTTCTTTTGATACAGCAGTTTGGAAACACGCTTTTTTTAGAATCTGCAAGTGGATATTTGGAAAGATGTGAAGATTTCATCGTAAAAGGGAATATCTTCAGGTAACATCAAGACAGAAGCATTCTCAGAAACTTCTTTGTGATATGTGTTCTCAACTAACAGAGTTCAACATTTCTTTTGATACAGCAATTTGGAAACACTCTTTTTGTAGAATCTGCAACTCGATGTTTGGATAACTGTGAAGATTTCGTTGGAAACGGGAATATCTTCATATGAAATCTAGACACAAGCATTCTCAGAAACTTCTTTGTGATGAGTGTCCTCAAGTAACGGAGTTGAACCATTCTATTAATAGAGCACTTTGGAAACACTCTTTTTGTAGAATCTTGAAGTGGATATTTGCATAACAGAGAAGATTTCATTGGAAACGGGAATATCTTCATATAAAATCTGGACAGAAGCATTCTCAGAAACTTCTTTGTGATGAGTGTCCTCAACTAACACAGTTGAACCTTTCTCTTGATAGAGCAGTTTGGAAACACTCTTTTTGTGGAATCTGTAAGTGGATATCTAGATAGTCCTTACCATTTCGTTGAAAACGGGAATATCTTCATCTAAAATCTAGACAGAAGCACTGTCTGAAACTACTTTGCGATATCTTCATTCAAGTCACAGAGCTGAACATTCTCTTTCATAGAGTAGGTTTGAAACAGTCTTTCTGTAGTATCTGGATGCGGACATTTCAAGCGATTTCAGGCCTATGGTGAAAAAGGAAATATCATCCAATAAAATCTAGAGAGAAGCATTCTCAGAAACTTATTTGGGATGTGTTTCCTCAACTAACAGAGTTGATCCTTTCTTTAGATATAGCAGTTTGGAAGCGCTCTTTTTGTTCAGTCTGCAAGCGGATATTTGGATAACTGAAGATTTCATTGGAAACGGGAATATCTTCATATAAAATCTAGACAGAAGCATTCTCATAAACTTCTTTGTGATGAGTGTCCTCAACTAACAGAGTTGAACCTTTCTTTTTATAGAGAAGTTTGGAAACACTCTTTTAGTAGAATCTGTATGTGGATATCAAGATAGTTCTAAGGATTTGGTTGGAAACGGGAATATCTTCATCTAAAATCTAGACAGAAGCACTGTCAGAAACTACTTTGTGATATCTGCAATCAAGTCTGAGAGCTGAACATTCCGTTTCATAGAGCAGGTTTGAAACACTCTTTCTGCAGTGTCTGGAAATGGACATTTCGAGCGCTTTCAGGCCTACGGTGAAAAAGGAAGTATCTTCCCATAAAAACGAGACAAAGCCTTTCTCGGAAATTTATGTGGGATGTGTGTCCTCAACTAAGAGAGTTGAACCTTTCTGTTGATACAGCAATTTGGAAACACACTTTTTGTAGAATCTGCAAGTGGATATTTGGAAAGCTGTGAAGATTTCATAGGAAACGGGAATATCTTCATGTAAAATCTAGACAGAAGCATTCTCAGAAACTTCTTTGTGATGTGTGTCCTCAACTAACAGATTTCAAACTTTCTTTTGATACAGCAATTTCGAAACAGTCTTTTTGAAGAATCTGTAAGTGGATATTTGTATAGCTCAGAGGATTCTGCTGGAAACGGGAATATTTTCATTTAAAATCTAGACAGAAGCATTCTCAGAAACTTCTTTGTGATGAGTGTCCTAACTAACAGAATTGAACCTTTCTTTGGATAGAGCAGTTTGGAAACACTCTCTTTGTTGGATCTGTAACTGGATATTTTGATAACTGTGATGATTTCGTTGGAAACGGAAATATCTTCATCTAAAATCTAGACAGAAGCGCTGTCAGAAACTGCTTTGCAATGTCTGCATTCAAGTCACAGAGCTGAACATTCCCATTCATAGAGTAGGTTTGAAACAGTCTTCCTGTAGTACCTGGAAGTGGACATTTCGAACGATTTCAGGCCTAAGGTGAAAAAGGAAATATCATCCCATAATATCTAGAGAGAAGCATTCTCAGAAACTTATTTGGGATGTGTTTCCTCAACTAACAGAGTTGATCCTTTCTTTTGATATAGCAGTTTGGAAACACTCTTTTTGTAGAATCTGCAAGTGGATATTTGGATAAGTGTGAAGATTTCGTTGGAAACGGTAATATCTTCATATAAAATCTAGACAGAAGCATTCTCAGAAACTTCTTTGTGATGTGTGTCCTCAACTAACAGAATTCAATATTTCTTTTGCTACCGCAGTTTGGAAACACTCTTTGTGTAGAATCTTCAAGTGGATATTTGGATAACAGTGAAGATTTCGTTGGAATCGGGAATATGTTCATATAAAATCTAGACAGAAGCATTCTCAGAAACATCTTTGTGATGAGTGTCATCAACTAACAGAGTTGAACCTTTCTTTTGACAGAGCACTTTGGAAACACTCTTTTTGTAGAATCTGTAAGTGGATATCTAGATAGTTCTAATGATATCGTTGGAAACGGGAATATCTTCATCTCAAATCTAGACAGAAGCACTGTCAGAAACTACTTTGTGACATCTGCATTCACGTCACAGAGCTGAACATTCCCTTTCATAGAGCAGGTTTGAAAGCCTCTTTCTGTAGTATCTGGAAGTGGACATTTCGAGCGTTTTCGGGCCAAGGGTGAAAAACGAAATATCTTCCCACAAAATCTAGATAGAATCATTCTCAGAAACTTATTTCAGATGTGTGTCCTCAACTAACAGAGTTGAACCTTTCTTTTGATAGAGCAGTTTGGAAACACGCTTTTTGTAGAATCTGCAAGTCGATATTTGGATAACTGTGAAGATTTCGTTGGAAACGGGAATATCTTCATATAAAATCTAGACAGAAGCATTCTCAGAAACGTCTTTGTGATGAGTGTCCTCAACTAACAGAGTTGAACCATTCTATAATTAGAGCACTTTGGAAACACTCTTTTTGAAGAATCTGCAAGTGGATATTTGGATAACTGTGAAGATTTCATTGGTAACGGGAATATCTTAATATAAAATCTAGACAGAAGCATTCTCAGAAACTTCTTTGTGATGAGTGTCCTCAACTGACAGAGTTGAATCTTTCTTTTTATAGAGCAGTTTGGAAACACTCTTTTTGTAGAATCTGTATGTGGAAATCAACATAATTCTAACGAGTTTGTTGGAAACGGGAATATCTTCATCTACAATCTAGACAGAAGTGCTGTCAGAAACTACTTTGTGATATCTGCATTCAAGTCTCTGAGCTGAACATTCCGTTTCATAGAGCAGGTTAGAAACACTCTTTCTGCAGTATCTGGAAGTGGACATTTCGAGCGCTTTCAGGCCTACGGTGAAAAAGGAAGTATCTTCCCATAAAGACGAGACAGAGGCTTTCTCAGAAACTTCTTTGGGATGTGTGACCTCAACTAACAGAGTTCAACATTTCTTTTGCTACAGCAGTATAGAATCACTCTTTTTGTAGAATCTTCAAGTGGATATTTGGATAACTGGGAAGATTTCGTTGGAAACAGGAATATCTACATATAAAATCTAGACGGAAGCATTCTCAGAAACTTCTTTGTGATGAGGGTACTCAACTAACAGAGTTGAACCTTTCTTTTGACAGAGCACTTTGGAAACACTCTTTTTGTAGAATCTGTAAGTGGATATCTAGATAGTTCTAACGAAATCGTTGGAAACGGGAATATCTTCATCTCAAATCTAGACAGAAGAACTGTCAGAAACTACTTTGTGATATCTGCATTCAAGTCACAGAGCTGAACATTCCCTTTCATTGAGCAAGTTTGAAACCCTCTTTCTGTAGTAGCTGGAAGTGGACATTTCGAGCGTTTTCGGGCCTTTGGTGAAAAACGAAATATCTTCCCATAAAATCTAGACAGAAGCATTCTCAGAAACTTATTTTGGATGTGTGTCCTCAACTAACAGAGTTGAACCTTTCTTTTCATAGAGCAGTTTGGAAACACTCTTTTTGTAGAATCTGCAAGTCGATGTTTGGATAACTGTGAAGATTTCGTTGGAAACGTGAATATCTTCATATAAAATCTAGACAGAAGCATTCTCAGAAACGTCTTTGTGATGAGTTTCCTTAACTAACAGAGTTCAACCATTCTATTAATAGAGCACTTTGGAAACACTCTTTTTGTAAAATCTTCAAGTGGATATTTGGATAACTGTGAAGATTACTTGGAAACGGGAATATCTTCATATAAAATCTAGACAGAAGCATTCTCAGAAACTTCTTTGTGATGAGTGTCCTCAACTAACACAGTTGAACCTTTCTTTTGATAGAGCAGTTTGGAAACACTCTTTTTGTAGAATCTGTAAGTGGATATCTAGATAGTCCTAACGATTTCATTGGAAACGGGAATATCTTCATCTAAAATCTAGACAGAAGCACTGTGAGAAACTGCTTTGCGATATCTGCATTGAAGTCACAGACCTGAGCATTCCCTTTCATAGAGTAGGTTTGAAACAGTCTTTGTGTAGTATCTGGAAGTTGACATTTCAAGTGATTTCAGGGCTACGGTGAAAAAGGAAATATCTTCCAATAAAATCTAGAGAGAAGCATTCTCAGAAACTTCTTTGGGATGTGTTTCCTCAACTAAGAGAGTTGATCCTTTCTTTTGATATAGCAGTTTTGAAGCACTCTTTTTGAAGAATCTGCAAGTGGATATTTGGATAACTGTGAAGATTTCATTGGAAACGGGAATAACTTCATATAAAATCTAGACAGAAGCATTCTCAGAAACTTCTTTGTGATGAGTGTCCTCAACTAACAGAGTTGAACCTTTCTTTTTATAGAGCAGTTTGGAAACACTCTTTTTGTAGAATCTTCAAGTGGATATTTGGATAACTGTGAAGATTTTGTTGGAAACGGGAATATCTTCATATAAAATCTAGACACAAGCATTCTCAGAAACGTCTTTGTGATGAGTGTCCTCAAGTAACAGAGTTGAAACTTTCTTTTGATAGAGCAGTTTGGAAACACTCCTTTTGTAGAATCAGAAAGTCGATATTTGGAGAACTGTGAAGATTTCGTTGGAAACGGAATATCTTCATATAAAATGTCGACAGAAGCATTCTCAGCAACGTCTTTGTGATGAGTGTTCTCAAGTAACAGAGTTGAATCTTTCTTTTTATAGAGCAGTTTGGAAACACTCTTTTTGTAGAATCTGTATGTGGAAATCAACATAATTCTAACGAGTTTGTTGGAAACGGGAATATCTTCATCTACAATCTACACAGAAGTGCTGTCAGAAACTACTTTGTGATATCTGCATTCAAGTCTCTGAGCTGAACATTCCGTTTCATAGAGCAGGTTAGAAACACTCTTTCTGCAGTATCTGGAAGTGGACATTTCGAGCGCTTTCAGGCCTACGGTGAAAAAGGAAGTATCTTCCCATAAAAACGAGACAGAGTCTTTCTCAGAAATTTATTTGGGATGTGTGTCCTCAGCTAAGAGAGTTGAACGTTTCTTTTGATACAGCAGTTTGGAATCACTCTTTTTGTAGAATCTGCAAGTGGATATTTGGAAAGCTGTGAAGATTTCATAGGAAACGGGAATATCTTCATGTAAAATCTAGACAGAAGCATTCTCAGAAACTTCTTTGTGATGTGTGTCCTCAACTAACAGAGTTCAAAATTTCTTTTGATACAGCAATTTGGAAACACTCTTTTTGTAGAGTCTGTAAGTGGATATTTGTATAGCTCTGAGGATTCCTTTGGAAATGGGAATATCTTCATTTAAAATCTAGACAGAAGCATTCTCAGAAACTTCTTTGTGATGAGTGTCCTCAACTAACAGATTTGAACCTTTCTTTGGATAGAGCTGTTTGAAAACACTCTCTTTGTTGAATCTGTAAGTGGATATTTGGATAACTGTGATGATTTCGTTGGAAACGGGAATATCTTCATCTAAAATCTAGACAGAAGGGCTGTCAGAAACTACTTTGCGATATCTGCATTCAAGTCACAGAGCTGAACATTCCCATTCATAGAGTAGGTTTGAAACAGTCTTTCTGTAGTATCTGGAAGTGGACATTTCGAGCGATTTCAGGCCTAAGGTGAAAAAGGAAATATCATCCCATAAAATCTAGACAGAAGCATTCTCAGAAACTTATTTGGGATGTGTTTCCTCAACTAACAGAGTTGATCCTTTCTTTTGATATAGCAGTTTGGAAACACTCTTTTTGTAGAATCTGCCAGTGGATATTTGGATAACTGTGAAGATTTCGTTGGAAAGGGAAATATCTTCATATAAAACCTAGACAGAAGCATTCTCAGAAACTTCTTTGTGATGCGTGACCTCAACTAACAGAGTTTAACCATTCTATTAATAGAGCACTGTGGAAACACTCTTTTTGTAGAATCTTCAAGTGGATATTTGGATAACTGTGAAGATTTCATTGGAAACCGGACTATCTTCATATAAAATCTAGACAGAAGCATTCTCAGAAACTTCTTTGTGATGAGTGTCCTCAACTAACACAGTTGAACCTTTCTTTTGATAGATCAGTTTGCAAACACTCTTTTTGTGGAATCTGTGTTTGGATATCATGATAGTTCTAAGGATTTTGTTGGAACCGGGAATATCTTCAACTAAAATCTAGACAGAAGCACTGTCAGAAACTACTTTGTGATATCGGCATTCAAGTCTCAGAGCTGAACATTCCGCTTCTTAGTGCAGGTTTGAAATACTCTTTGTGCAGCATCTGGAAGAGGACATTTTGAGCGCTTTCAGGCCTACGGTGAAAAAGGAAGTATCTTCCCATAAAGACGAGACAGAGGCTTTCTCAGAAACTTCTTTGGGATGTGTGACCTCAACTAACAGAGTTCAATATTTCTTTTGCTACAGCAGTATAGAATCACTCTTTTTGTAGAATCTTCAAGTGGATATTTGGATAACTGGGAAGATTTCGTTGGAAACAGGAATATCTACATATAAAATCTAGACGGAAGCATTCTCAGAAACTTCTTTGTGATGAGGGTACTCAACTAACAGAGTTGAACCTTTCTTTTGACAGAGCACTTTGGAAACAGTCTTTTTGTAGAATCTGTAAGTGGATATCTAGATAGTTCTAACGATATCGTTGGAAACGGGAATATCTTCATCTCAAATCTAGACAGAAGAACTGTCAGAAACTACTTTGTGATATCTGCATTCAAGTCACAGAGGTGAACATTCCCTTTCATTGAGCAAGTTTGAAACCCTCTTTCTGTAGTAGCTGGAAGTGGACATTTCGAGCGTTTTCGGGCCTTTGGTGAAAAACGAAATATCTTCCCATAAAATCTAGACAGAAGCATTCTCAGAAACTTATTTTGGATGTGTGTCCTCAACTAACAGAGTTGAACCTTTCTTTTCATAGAGCAGTTTGGAAACACTCTTTTTGTAGAATCTGCAAGTCGATGTTTGGATAACTGTGAAGATTTCGTTGGAAACGTGAATATCTTCATATAAAATCTAGACAGAAGCATTCTCAGAAACGTCTTTGTGATGAGTTTCCTTAACTAACAGAGTTCAACCATTCTATTAATAGAGCACTTTGGAAACACTCTTTTTGTAAAATCTTCAAGTGGATATTTGGATAACTGTGAAGATTACTTGGAAACGGGAATATCTTCATATAAAATCTAGACAGAAGCATTCTCAGAAACTTCTTTGTGATGAGTGTCCTCAACTAACACAGTTGAACCTTTCTTTTGATAGAGCAGTTTGGAAACACTCTTTTTGTAGAATCTGTAAGTGGATATCTAGATAGTCCTAACGATTTCATTGGAAACGGGAATATCTTCATCTAAAATCTAGACAGAAGCACTGTGAGAAACTGCTTTGCGATATCTGCATTGAAGTCACAGACCTGAGCATTCCCTTTCATAGAGTAGGTTTGAAACAGTCTTTGTGTAGTATCTGGAAGTTGACATTTCAAGTGATTTCAGGGCTACGGTGAAAAAGGAAATATCTTCCAATAAAATCTAGAGAGAAGCATTCTCAGAAACTTCTTTGGGATGTGTTTCCTCAACTAAGAGAGTTGATCCTTTCTTTTGATATAGCAGTTTTGAAGCACTCTTTTTGAAGAATCTGCAAGTGGATATTTGGATAACTGTGAAGATTTCATTGGAAACGGGAATAACTTCATATAAAATCTAGACAGAAGCATTCTCAGAAACTTCTTTGTGATGAGTGTCCTCAACTAACAGAGTTGAACCTTTCTTTTTATAGAGCAGTTTGGAAACACTCTTTTTGTAGAATCTTCAAGTGGATATTTGGATAACTGTGAAGATTTCGTTGGAAACGGGAATATCTTCATATAAAATCTAGACACAAGCATTCTCAGAAACGTCTTTGTGATGAGTGTCCTCAAGTAACAGAGTTGAAACTTTCTTTTGATAGAGCTGTTTGGAAACACTCCTTTTGTAGAATCAGCAAGTCGATATTTGGAGAACTGTGAAGATTTCGTTGGAAACGGAATATCTTCATATAAAATGTCGACAGAAGCATTCTCAGAAACTTCTTTGTGATGAGTGTCCTCAACTCACAGTGTTGAAACATTCTGTTAGTAGAGCACTTTGGAAACACTCTTTTTGTAGAATCTTCAAGTGGATATTTGGATAACTGTGAAGATTTCATTGGAAACGGGAATATCTTCACATAAAATCTAGACAGAAGCATTCTCTGAAACTTCTTTGTGATGTGTGTCCTCAACTAACAGATTTGAACATTTCTGTCGCTACAGCAGTTTGGAAACACTCTTTTGGTGGAATCTTCAAGTGGATATTTGGATAACTGGGAAGATTTCATTGGAAAAGGTAATATCTTCATATAAAATCAAGACAGAATCATTCTCAGAACCTTCTTTGTGATGTGTGTCCTCAACATGCAGAGTTCAACATTTCTTTTGCTACAGCAGTTTGCAAACACTCTTTTTGTAGAATCTTCAAGTGGATATTTGGATAACTGCGAAGATTTCGTTGGAAACGGGAATATCTTCATATAAAATCTCGACAGAAGCATTCTCAGAAACGTCTTTGTGATGAGAGTCCTCAAATAACAGAGTTGAACCATTCTATTAATAGAGAACTTTGGACACACTCTTTTTGTAGAATCTGCAAGTGGATATTTGGATAACTGTGAAGATTTCTTTGGAAAAGGTAATATCTTCATATAAAATCTAGACAGAAGCATTCTCAGAAACTTCATTGTGATGAGTGTCCTCAACTAACACAGTTGAACCTTTCTTTTGATAGAGCAGTTTGGAAACACTGTTTTTGTGGAATCTGTAAATGGATATCTAGATTGTCCTAACGATTTCCTTGGAAACGGGAATATCTTCATCTAAAATCTAGACAGAAGCACTGTCAGAAACTACTTTGCGATATCGGCATTCAAGTCACAGAGCTGAACATTCCCTTTCATAGAGTAGGTTTGAAACAGTCTTTCTGTAATATCTGGAAGTGGACATTTCAAGCGATTTGAGACCTATGGTGAAAAAGGAAATATCATCCCATAAAATCTAGACAGAAGCATTCTCAGAAACTTATTTGGGATGTGTTTCCTCAACTAACAGAGATGATCCTTTCTTTTGATATAGCAGTTTGGAAACACTCTTTTTGTAGAATCTGCAAGTTGATATTCGGATAACTGTGAAGATTTCAATGGAAACGGTAATATCTTCATATAAAGTCTAGACAGAAGCATTCTCAGAAACTTCTTTGTGATGTGTGTCCTCAACTAACAGAGTTCAACCTTTCTTTTGTTACAGCAATTTGGAATCACTCTTTTTGTTGAATTTCTAAGTTTATATTGGGATAGCACTGACGATTTCGTTGGAAACGGAATATATTCATTAAATATCTAGACAGAAGCATGCTCAGAAACTTCTTTGTGATGTGTGTCCTCAACTAACAGAGTTGAACCTTTCTTCGGATAGAGCAGTTTGGAAACACTCTTTGTGTATAATCTGTAAGTGGATATCTAGATAGTTCTAACGATATCGTTGGAATAGGGAATTTCTTCATCTGAAATCTAGACAGAAGCACTGTCAGAAACTACTTTGTGACATATGCATTCAAGTCACAGAGCTGAACATTCCCGTTCATAGAGCAGGTTTGAAACCCTCTTTCTGTAGTATCTGGAAGTGAACATTTCGAGCGCTTTCGGGCCTATGGTGAAAATCGAAACATCTTCCCACAAAATCTAGACAGAAGCATTCTCAGAAAGTTATTTCAGATGTATGTCCTCAACTAACAGAGTTGAACCTTTCTTTTGATAGAGCAGTTTGGAAACACGCTTTTTGTAGAATCTGCAAGTGGATATTCGGATAACCATGAAGATTTTGTTTGAAACGGGAGTATCTTCATATAAAATCTCGACAGATGCATTCTCAGAAACTTCTTTGTGATGAGTGTCCTCAACTAACAGAGTTGAACCATTCTATTAATGGAGCACTTTGGAAACACTCTTTTTGTAGAATCTTCAAGTGGATATTCGGATAACCATGAAGATTTCGATTGAAACGGGAATATCTTCATATAAAATCTAGACAGAAGCATTCTCAGAAACTTCTTTGTGATGAGAGTCCTCAACTAACAGAGTTGAACCTTTCTTTTTACAAAGCAGTTTGGAAACACTCTTTTTGTAGAATCTGTATGTGGATATCAACATAGTTCTAACGATTTCGTTGGAAACGGGAATATCTTCATCTAAAATCTAGACCGAAGCGCTGTCAGCAACTACTTTGTGATATCTGCATTCAAGTCCCAGAGCTGAACATTCCGTTTGATAGAGCAGGTTTGAAACACTCTTTCTGCAGTATCTGGAAGTGGACATTTCGAGCGCTTTCAGGCCTACGGTGAAAAAGGAAGTATCTTCCCATAAAAACGAGACAGAGGCTTTCTCAGAAACTTATTTGGGATGTGTGCCGTCAACTAAGAGAGTTGAACCTTTCTTTTGATACAGGAGTTCGGCAACACTCTTTTTGTAGAATCTGCAAGTGGATATTTGGAAAGCTGTGAAGATTTCATAGTAAACGGGAATATCTTCATGTAAAATCTAGACAGAAGCATTCTTAGAAGCTTCTTTGTGATGTGTGTCATCAACTAACAGAGTTCAACATTTCTTTTGGAACGGAAGTTTGGAAACACTCTTTTTGTAGAATCTTCAAGTGGATATTTGGATAACTGTGAAGATTTCGTTGGAAACGGGAATATCTTCATACAAATTCTAGACAGAAGCATTCTCAGAAACTTCTTTGTGATCAGTGTCCTTAACTAACAGAGTTGAACCTTTCTTTTGACAGAGCAGTTTGGAAACACTCTTTTTGTAGAATCTGTAAGTGGATATCAAGATAGTTCTAACGATTTCGTTGGAAACGGGAATATCTTCATCTGAAATCTAGACAGAAGCACTGTCAGAAACTACTTTGTGATATCTGCATTCAAGTGACAGAGCTGAACATTCCCCTTCATAGAGCAAGTTTGAAACTCTCTTTCTGTAGTATCTGGATGTGGACATTTCGAGCGTTTTCGGGCCTATGGTGAAAAACGAAATATCTTCCCATAAAATCTAGACAGAACCATTCTCAGAAACTTATTTGGGATGTGTGTCCTCAACTAACGGAGTTGAGCCTTTATTTTGATAGAGCAGTTTGGAAACACTCTTTTTGTAGAATCTGCAAGTGGATATTTGGATAACTGTGAAGATTTCGTTGGAAACGGTTATATCTTCATATAAAATCTCGACAGAAGCATTCTCAGAAAAGTCTTTGTGATGAGTGTCCTCAACTAACAGAGTTGAACCATTCTATTAATAGAGCGCTTTGGAAACACTCTTTTTGTAGAATCTGCTAGTGGATATTTGGATAACTGTGAAGCTTTCGTTGGAAACGGTAATATCTTCATGTAAAATCTAGACAGAAGCATTGTCAGAAACATCTTTGCGATGACTGTCCTCATCTAACAGAGTTGAACTTTCTATTCACAGAGGAATTTGGAAACACTCTTTTTGAAGAATCTGTAAGCCGATATCTAGATAGTTCTAACGATATCGTTGGAAACGGGAATATATCTTCATGTGAAATCTAGACAGAAGCACCCTCAGAACCTACTTAGTGATATCTGCATTCAAGTCACAGAGGTGAACGTTCCATTTCATAGAGCAGGTTTGAAACACTCTTTCTGTAGTATCTGGAAGTGGACATTTCGAGCAATTTCAGGCCTATGGAGGAAAAGGAAATATCATCCCATAAAATCTAGACAGAAGCATTCTCGGAAACTTATTTGGGATGTGTTTCCTCAACTAACAGAGTTGATCCTTTCTTTTGATATAGCAGTTTGGAAACACTCTTTTTATAGAAACTGCAAATGGATATTTGGATAACTGTGAAGATTTCGTTGGAAACGGGTATATCTTCATATAAAATCTAGACAGAATCATTATCAGAAACTTCTTTGTGATGTGTGTCCTCATTTAACAGAGTTCAACTTTTCTTTAGATACAGCAATTTGGAAACACTCTTTTTGTAGAATATGTAAGTGGATAATGTGATAGCTCTGAGGATTTCATTGGAAACGGGAATATATTCATCTAAAATCTAGACAGAAGCGCTGTCAGAAACTACTTTGCGATATCTGCATTCAAGTCCCAGAGCTGAACATTCCCATTCATAGAGTTGGATTCAAACAGTCTTTCTGTAGTATCTGGAAGTGGACATTTGAGTGATTTCCGGCCAGTGGTGAAAAAGGAAATATCATCCCATAAAATCCAGACAGAAGCATTCTCAGAAACTTATTTGGGATGTGTTTCCTCAACTAACAGAGATCACCCTTTCTTTTGATATATCGGTTTGGAAACACTCTTTTTGTAGAATCTTCAAGTGGATATTTGGATAACTGTGAAGATTTCGTTGGAAACGGGAATATCTTCATATAAAATCTCGACAGAAGCATTCTCAGAAACGTCTTTGTGATGAGTGTCCTCAACTAACAGAGTTGAAACATTCTATTAATAGAGCACTTTGGTAACACTCTTTTTGTAGAATCTGCAAGTGGATATTTGGATAACTGTGAAGATTTCATTGGAAAAGGTAATATCTTCATATAAAATCTAGACAGAAGCATTCTCTGAAACTTCTTTGTGATGTGTGTCCTCAACTAACAGAGTTCAACATTTCTTTCACTCAGCAGTTTGGAAACACTCTTTTGGTAGAATCTTCAAGTGGATATTTCGATAACTGTGAAGATTTCGTTGGAAACGGGAATATCTTCATATAAAATATAGACAGAAGCATTCTCAGAAACTTCTTTGTGATGAGTGTCCTCAACTGTCAGAGTTGAACGTTTCTTTTGACAGAGCACTTTGGAAGCACTCTTTTTGTACAATCTGTAAGCCGATATATAGATAGTTCTAACTATATCGTTGGAAACGGGAATATCTTCATCTGAAATCTAGACAGAAGCACTCTCAGAACCTACTTTGTGATATCTGCATTCAGGTCACTAAGCTAAACATTCCCATTCATAGAGCAGGTTTGAAACACTCTTTCTGTAATATCTGGAAGTGGACATTTGGAGCGCTTTCGGGGCTATGGTGAAAAACGAAATATCTTCCAGTAAAATCTAGACAGAAACATTCTCAGAAAGTTATTTCAGATGTGTGTCCTCAACTAACAGAGTTGAACCTTTATTTTGATAGAGCAGTTTGGAAACACTCTTTCTGTAGAATCTGCAAATCGATGTTTGGATAACTGTGAAGATTTCGTTGGAAACGGGAATATCTTCTCATAAAATCTCGACAGAAGCATTCTCAGAAACGACTTTGTGATGAGAGTCCTCAACTAACAGAGTTGAAACACTCTATTAATAGAGAACTTTGGAAAAACTCTTTTTCTAGAATCTGCAAGTGTATATTTGGATAACTGTGAAGATTTCGTTGGAAAGGGAAATATCTTCATATAAAATCTAGACAGAAGGATTCTCAGAAACTTCCTTGTGATGAGTGTCCTCAACTAACAGAGTTGAACCTTTCTTTTGATAGAGCAGTTTGGAAACACTCTTTTTGTGGAATCTGTAAGTGGATATCTAGATAGTCCTAACGATCTCATTGGAAACGGGAATATCTTCATCTAAAATGTAGACAGAAGCACTGTCAGAAACTACTTTGCGATATCTGCATTGAAGTCACAGAGCTGAACATTCCCTTTCATAGAGTAGGTTTGAAACAGTCTTTCTGTAGTATCTGGAAGTGGACATTTCATGTGATTTCGGGCCTAAGGTGAAAAAGGAAATATCATCCCATAAAATCTAGACAGAAGCATTCTCAGAAAATTATTTCGGATGTGTTTCCTGAACTAACAGAGATGATCCTTTCTTTTGATATAGCAGTTTGGAAACACTCTTTTTGTAGAATCTGCAAGTGGATATTTGGATAACTGTGAAGATTTCATTGGAAACGGTAATATCTTCATATAAAATCTAGACAGAAGCATTCTCGGAAACTTCTTTGTGATGTGTGTCCTCAACTAACAGAGTTCAACCTTTCTTTTGATACGGCAATTTGGAATCACTCCTTTTGTTGAATCTGTAAGTTTATATTGGGATAGCTCTGAGGAATTCGTTGGAAATGGGAATATATTCATTTAAAATCTAGACAGAAGCATTCTCAGAAACTTCTTTGTGATGTGTGTCCTCAACTAACGGAGTTGAACCTTTCTTTGGATAGAGCAGTTTGGAAACACTGTTTTTGTAGAATCTGTAAGTGGATATCTAGATAGTTCTAACGATTTCATTGGAAACGGGAATATCTTCTTCTGAAATCTAGACAGAAGCACTGTCAGAAACTACTTTGTGACATCTGCATTCAAGTCACAGAGCTGAACATTCCCTTTCATAGAGCAGGTTTGAAACCCTCTTTCTGTAGTATCTGGAAGTGGATATTTCGAACGATTACGGGCCTATGGTGAAAAACGAAATATCTTCCCATAAAATCTAGATAGAAGCATTCTCAGAAACTTCTTTGTGATGTGTGTCCTCAACTAACAGAGTTGAAACTTTCTTTTGATACAGCAATTTGGAAACACACTTTTTGTAGAATCTGTAAGTGGATATTTGTATAGCTCTGAGGATTCCGTTGGAAACGGGAATATCTTCATTTAAAATCTAGACAGAAGCATTGTCAGAAACTTCTTTGTGATGAGTGTCCTCAACTATCAGATTTGAACCTTTCTTTTGACAGAGCACTTTGGAAACACTCTTTTTGTAGAATCTGTAAGTGGATATCTAGATAGTTCTAATGATATCGTTGGAAACGGGAATATCTTCATCTCAAATCTAGACAGAAGCACTGTCAGAAACTACTTTGTGATATCTGCATTCAAGTCGCAGAGCTGAACATTCCCGCTCATAGAGCAAGTTTGAAACCCTCTTTCTGTAGTATCTGGAAGTGGACATTTCGAGCGCTTTCGGGCCTATGGTGAAGAACGAAATATCTTCCCATAAAATCTAGACAGAAACTTTCTCAGAATCTTATTTCGGATGTGTGTCCTCAACTAACAGAGTTGAAACTTTCTTTTGATAGAGCAGTTTGGAAACACTCTTTTTGTAGAATCTTCAAGTGGATATTTGGATAACTGTGAAGATTTCGTTGGAAACGGGAATATCTTCATATAAAATCTAGACACAAGCATTCTCAGAAACGTCTTTGTGATGAGTGTCCTCAAGTAACAGAGTTGAAACTTTCTTTTGATAGAGCTGTTTGGAAACACTCCTTTTGTAGAATCAGCAAGTGGATATTTGGAGAACTGTGAAGATTTCGTTGGAAACGGAATATCTTCATATAAAATGTCGACAGAAGCATTCTCAGAAACTTCTTTGTGATGAGTGTCCTCAACTCACAGTGTTGAAACATTCTGTTAGTAGAGCACTTTGGAAACACTCTTTTTGTAGAATCTTCAAGTGGATATTTGGATAACTGTGAAGATTTCATTGGAAACGGGAATATCTTCACATAAAATCTAGACAGAAGCATTCTCTGAAACTTCTTTGTGATGTGTGTCCTCAACTAACAGATTTGAACATTTCTGTCGCTACAGCAGTTTGGAAACACTCTTTTGGTGGAATCTTCAAGTGGATATTTGGATAACTGGGAAGATTTCATTGGAAAAGGTAATATCTTCATATAAAATCAAGACAGAATCATTCTCAGAACCTTCTTTGTGATGTGTGTCCTCAACATGCAGAGTTCAACATTTCTTTTGCTACAGCAGTTTGCAAACACTCTTTTTGTAGAATCTTCAAGTGGATATTTGGATAACTGCGAAGATTTCGTTGGAAACGGGAATATCTTCATATAAAATCTCGACAGAAGCATTCTCAGAAACTTCTTTGTGATGAGAGTCCTCAAATAACAGAGTTGAACCATTCTATTAATAGAGAACTTTGGACACACTCTTTTTGTAGAATCTGCAAGTGGATATTTGGATAACTGTGAAGATTTCTTTGGAAAAGGTAATATCTTCATATAAAATCTAGACAGAAGCATTCTCAGAAACTTCATTGTGATGAGTGTCCTCAACTAACACAGTTGAACCTTTCTTTTGATAGAGCAGTTTGGAAACACTGTTTTTGTGGAATCTGTAAATGGATATCTAGATTGTCCTAACGATTTCCTTGGAAACGGGAATATCTTCATCTAAAATCTAGACAGAAGCACTGTCAGAAACTACTTTGCGATATCGGCATTCAAGTCACAGAGCTGAACATTCCCTTTCATAGAGTAGGTTTGAAACAGTCTTTCTGTAATATCTGGAAGTGGACATTTCAAGCGATTTGAGACCTATGGTGAAAAAGGAAATATCATCCCATAAAATCTAGACAGAAGCATTCTCAGAAACTTATTTGGGATGTGTTTCCTCAACTAACAGAGATGATCCTTTCTTTTGATATAGCAGTTTGGAAACACTCTTTTTGTAGAATCTGCAAGTTGATATTCGGATAACTGTGAAGATTTCAATGGAAACGCTAATATCTTCATATAAAGTCTAGACAGAAGCATTCTCAGAAACTTCTTTGTGATGTGTGTCCTCAACTAACAGAGTTCAACCTTTCTTTTGTTACAGCAATTTGGAATCACTCTTTTTGTTGAATTTCTAAGTTTATATTGGGATAGCACTGACGATTTCGTTGGAAACGGAATATATTCATTAAATATCTAGACAGAAGCATGCTCAGAAACTTCTTTGTGATGTGTGTCCTCAACTAACAGAGTTGAACCTTTCTTTGGATAGAGCAGTTTGGAAACACTCTTTGTGTATAATCTGTAAGTGGATATCTAGATAGTTCTAACGATATCGTTGGAATAGGGAATTTCTTCATCTGAAATCTAGACAGAAGCACTGTCAGAAACTACTTTGTGACATATGCATTCAAGTCACAGAGCTGAACATTCCCGTTCATAGAGCAGGTTTGAAACCCTCTTTCTGTAGTATCTGGAAGTGAACATTTCGAGCGCTTTCGGGCCTATGGTGAAAATCGAAACATCTTCCCACAAAATCTAGACAGAAGCATTCTCAGAAAGTTATTTCAGATGTATGTCCTCAACTAACAGAGTTGAACCTTTCTTTTGATAGAGCAGTTTGGAAACACGCTTTTTGTAGAATCTGCAAGTGGATATTCGGATAACCATGAAGATTTTGTTTGAAACGGGAGTATCTTCATATAAAATCTCGACAGATGCATTCTCAGAAACTTCTTTGTGATGAGTGTCCTCAACTAACAGAGTTGAACCATTCTATTAATGGAGCACTTTGGAAACACTCTTTTTGTAGAATCTTCAAGTGGATATTCGGATAACCATGAAGATTTCGATTGAAACGGGAATATCTTCATATAAAATCTAGACAGAAGCATTCTCAGAAACTTCTTTGTGATGAGTGTCCTCAACTAACAGAGTTGAACCTTTCTTTTTACAAAGCAGTTTGGAAACACTCTTTTTGTAGAATCTGTATGTGGATATCAACATAGTTCTAACGATTTCGTTGGAAACGGGAATATCTTCATCTAAAATCTAGACCGAAGCGCTGTCAGCAACTACTTTGTGATATCTGCATTCAAGTCCCAGAGCTGAACATTCCGTTTGATAGAGCAGGTTTGAAACACTCTTTCTGCAGTATCTGGAAGTGGACATTTCGAGCGCTTTCAGGCCTACGGTGAAAAAGGAAGTATCTTCCCATAAAAACGAGACAGAGGCTTTCTCAGAAACTTATTTGGGATGTGTGCCATCAACTAAGAGAGTTGAACCTTTCTTTTGATACAGGAGTTCGGCAACACTCTTTTTGTAGAATCTGCAAGTGGATATTTGGAAAGCTGTGAAGATTTCATAGTAAACGGGAATATCTTCATGTAAAATCTAGACAGAAGCATTCTTAGAAGCTTCTTTGTGATGTGTGTCATCAACTAACAGAGTTCAACATTTCTTTTGGAACGGAAGTTTGGAAACACTCTTTTTGTAGAATCTTCAAGTGGATATTTGGATAACTGTGAAGATTTCGTTGGAAACGGGAATATCTTCATAGAAATTCTAGACAGAAGCATTCTCAGAAACTTCTTTGTGATCAGTGTCCTTAACTAACAGAGTTGAACCTTTCTTTTGACAGAGCAGTTTGGAAACACTCTTTTTGTAGAATCTGTAAGTGGATATCAAGATAGTTCTAACGATTTCGTTGGAAACGGGAATATCTTCATCTGAAATCTAGACAGAAGCACTGTCAGAAACTACTTTGTGATATCTGCATTCAAGTGACAGAGCTGAACATTCCCCTTCATAGAGCAAGTTTGAAACTCTCTTTCTGTAGTATCTGGATGTGGACATTTCGAGCGTTTTCGGGCCTATGGTGAAAAACGAAATATCTTCCCATAAAATCTAGACAGAACCATTCTCAGAAACTTATTTGGGATGTGTGTCCTCAACTAACGGAGTTGAGCCTTTATTTTGATAGAGCAGTTTGGAAACACTCTTTTTGTAGAATCTGCAAGTGGATATTTGGATAACTGTGAAGATTTCGTTGGAAACGGTTATATCTTCATATAAAATCTCGACAGAAGCATTCTCAGAAAAGTCTTTGTGATGAGTGTCCTCAACTAACAGAGTTGAACCATTCTATTAATAGAGCGCTTTGGAAACACTCTTTTTGTAGAATCTGCTAGTGGATATTTGGATAACTGTGAAGCTTTCGTTGGAAACGGTAATATCTTCATGTAAAATCTAGACAGAAGCATTGTCAGAAACATCTTTGCGATGACTGTCCTCATCTAACAGAGTTGAACTTTCTATTCACAGAGGAATTCGGAAACACTCTTTTTGAAGAATCTGTAAGCCGATATCTAGATAGTTCTAACGATATCGTTGGAAACGGGAATATATCTTCATGTGAAATCTAGACAGAAGCACCCTCAGAATCTACTTAGTGATATCTGCATTCAAGTCACAGAGGTGAACGTTCCATTTCATAGAGCAGGTTTGAAACACTCTTTCTGTAGTATCTGGAAGTGGACATTTCGAGCAATTTCAGGCCTATGGAGGAAAAGGAAATATCATCCCATAAAATCTAGACAGAAGCATTCTCGGAAACTTATTTGGGATGTGTTTCCTCAACTAACAGAGTTGATCCTTTCTTTTGATATAGCAGTTTGGAAACACTCTTTTTATAGAAACTGCAAATGGATATTTGGATAACTGTGAAGATTTCGTTGGAAACGGGTATATCTTCATATAAAATCTAGACAGAATCATTATCAGAAACTTCTTTGTGATGTGTGTCCTCATTTAACAGAGTTCAACTTTTCTTTAGATACAGCAATTTGGAAACACTCTTTTTGTAGAATATGTAAGTGGATAATGTGATAGCTCTGAGGATTTCATTGGAAACGGGAATATATTCATCTAAAATCTAGACAGAAGCGCTGTCAGAAACTACTTTGCGATATCTGCATTCAAGTCCCAGAGCTGAACATTCCCATTCATAGAGTTGGATTCAAACAGTCTTTCTGTAGTATCTGGAAGTGGACATTTGAGTGATTTCCGGCCAATGGTGAAAAAGGAAATATCATCCCATAAAATCCAGACAGAAGCATTCTCAGAAACTTATTTGGGATGTGTTTCCTCAACTAACAGAGATCACCCTTTCTTTTGATATATCGGTTTGGAAACACTCTTTTTGTAGAATCTTCAAGTGGATATTTGGATAACTGTGAAGATTTCGTTGGAAACGGGAATATCTTCATATAAAATCTCGACAGAAGCATTCTCAGAAACGTCTTTGTGATGAGTGTCCTCAACTAACAGAGTTGAAACATTCTATTAATAGAGCACTTTGGTAACACTCTTTTTGTAGAATCTGCAAGTGGATATTTGGATAACTGTGAAGATTTCATTGGAAAAGGTAATATCTTCATATAAAATCTAGACAGAAGCATTCTCTGAAACTTCTTTGTGATGTGTGTCCTCAACTAACAGAGTTCAACATTTCTTTCGCACAGCAGTTTGGAAACACTCTTTTGGTAGAATCTTCAAGTGGATATTTCGATAACTGTGAAGATTTCGTTGGAAACGGGAATATCTTCATATAAAATATAGACAGAAGCATTCTCAGAAACTTCTTTGTGATGAGTGTCCTCAACTATCAGAGTTGAACGTTTCTTTTGACAGAGCACTTTGGAAGCACTCTTTTTGTACAATCTGTAAGCCGATATATAGATAGTTCTAACTATATCGTTGGAAACGGGAATATCTTCATCTGAAATCTAGACAGAAGCACTCTCAGAACCTACTTTGTGATATCTGCATTCAGGTCACTAAGCTAAACATTCCCATTCATAGAGCAGGTTTGAAACACTCTTTCTGTAATATCTGGAAGTGGACATTTGGAGCGCTTTCGGGGCTATGGTGAAAAACGAAATATCTTCCAGTAAAATCTAGACAGAAACATTCTCAGAAAGTTATTTCAGATGTGTGTCCTCAACTAACAGAGTTGAACCTTTATTTTGATAGAGCAGTTTGGAAACACTCTTTCTGTAGAATCTGCAAATCGATGTTTGGATAACTGTGAAGATTTCGTTGGAAACGGGAATATCTTCTCATAAAATCTCGACAGAAGCATTCTCAGAAACGACTTTGTGATGAGAGTCCTCAACTAACAGAGTTGAAACACTCTATTAATAGAGAACTTTGGAAAAACTCTTTTTCTAGAATCTGCAAGTGTATATTTGGATAACTGTGAAGATTTCGTTGGAAAGGGAAATATCTTCATATAAAATCTAGACAGAAGGATTCTCAGAAACTTCCTTGTGATGAGTGTCCTCAACTAACAGAGTTGAACCTTTCTTTTGATAGAGCAGTTTGGAAACACTCTTTTTGTGGAATCTGTAAGTGGATATCTAGATAGTCCTAACGATCTCATTGGAAACGGGAATATCTTCATCTAAAATGTAGACAGAAGCACTGTCAGAAACTACTTTGCGATATCTGCATTGAAGTCACAGAGCTGAACATTCCCTTTCATAGAGTAGGTTTGAAACAGTCTTTCTGTAGTATCTGGAAGTGGACATTTCATGTGATTTCGGGCCTAAGGTGAAAAAGGAAATATCATCCCATAAAATCTAGACAGAAGCATTCTCAGAAAATTATTTCGGATGTGTTTCCTGAACTAACAGAGATGATCCTTTCTTTTGATATAGCAGTTTGGAAACACTCTTTTTGTAGAATCTGCAAGTGGATATTTGGATAACTGTGAAGATTTCATTGGAAACGGTAATATCTTCATATAAAATCTAGACAGAAGCATTCTCGGAAACTTCTTTGTGATGTGTGTCCTCAACTAACAGAGTTCAACCTTTCTTTT
The DNA here is from genome assembly GCF_029281585.2 of Gorilla gorilla gorilla. Taxonomy (NCBI): domain Eukaryota; kingdom Metazoa; phylum Chordata; class Mammalia; order Primates; family Hominidae; genus Gorilla; species Gorilla gorilla. Next base: position 21,718,971 of record NC_073237.2, read on the forward strand.
GATACGGCAATTTGGAATCACTCCTTTTGTTGAATCTGTAAGTTTATATTGGGATAGCTCTGAGGAATTCGTTGGAAATGGGAATATATTCATTTAAAATCTAGACAGAAGCATTCTCAGAAACTTCTTTGTGATGTGTGTCCTCAACTAACGGAGTTGAACCTTTCTTTGGATAGAGCAGTTTGGAAACACTGTTTTTGTAGAATCTGTAAGTGGATATCTAGATAGTTCTAACGATTTCATTGGAAACGGGAATATCTTCTTCTGAAATCTAGACAGAAGCACTGTCAGAAACTACTTTGTGACATCTGCATTCAAGTCACAGAGCTGAACATTCCCTTTCATAGAGCAGGTTTGAAACCCTCTTTCTGTAGTATCTGGAAGTGGATATTTCGAACGATTACGGGCCTATGGTGAAAAACGAAATATCTTCCCATAAAATCTAGATAGAAGCATTCTCAGAAACTTCTTTGTGATGTGTGTCCTCAACTAACAGAGTTGAAACTTTCTTTTGATACAGCAATTTGGAAACACACTTTTTGTAGAATCTGTAAGTGGATATTTGTATAGCTCTGAGGATTCCGTTGGAAACGGGAATATCTTCATTTAAAATCTAGACAGAAGCATTGTCAGAAACTTCTTTGTGATGAGTGTCCTCAACTATCAGATTTGAACCTTTCTTTTGACAGAGCACTTTGGAAACACTCTTTTTGTAGAATCTGTAAGTGGATATCTAGATAGTTCTAATGATATCGTTGGAAACGGGAATATCTTCATCTCAAATCTAGACAGAAGCACTGTCAGAAACTACTTTGTGATATCTGCATTCAAGTCGCAGAGCTGAACATTCCCGCTCATAGAGCAAGTTTGAAACCCTCTTTCTGTAGTATCTGGAAGTGGACATTTCGAGCGCTTTCGGGCCTATGGTGAAGAACGAAATATCTTCCCATAAAATCTAGACAGAAACTTTCTCAGAATCTTATTTCGGATGTGTGTCCTCAACTAACAGAGTTGAAACTTTCTTTTGATAGAGCAGTTTGGAAACACTCTTTTTGTTGAATCTGCAAGTCGATGTTTGGATAACGGTGAAGATTTCGTTGGAAACGGGAATATCTTCATATAAAATCTAGACAGAAGCATTCTCAGAAACGTCTTTGTGATGACTTTCCTCAACTAACAGAGTTGAACCATTCTATTAATATAGCACTTTGGAAACACTCTTTTTGTAGAATCTTCAAGTGGATATTTGGATAACTGTGAAGATTTCGTTGGAAACGGGAATATCTTCATATAAAATCTAGACAGAAGCATTCTCAGAAACTTCTTTGTGATGAATGCCCTCAACTAACAGAGTTGAACCTTTCTTTTTATAGAGCAGTTTGGAAACACTCTTTCTGTAGAATCTGTATGTGGATATCAAGATAGTTCTAATGATTTCATTGGAAACGGGAATATCTTCATCTAAAATCTAGACAGAAGCTCTGTCAGAAACCACTTTGCAATATCTGCATTCAAGTCACAGAGGTGAATCTTCCCTTTCATAGGGCAGGTTTGAAACACTCTTTCTGTAGTATCTGGAAGTGGACATTTCGAGCGCTTTCAGGACTATGGTGAAAAAGGTAGTATCTTCCCAAAACAACGAGACAGAAGTATTCTCAGAAACTTATTTGGGATGTGTGTCCTCAACTAAGAGAGTTGAACTTTTCTTTTGATCCAGCAGTTTGGAAACACTGGTTTTTAGAATCTGCAAGTGGATATTTGAATAACTGAAGATTTCGTTGGAAACGGGAATATCCTCATATAAAATCTAGTCAGAAGCATTCTCAGAAACTTCTTTGTGATGTGTGTCCTCAACTAACAGAGTTGAACCTTTCTTTTGATAGAGCAGTTTGGAAACACTGTTTTTGTAGAATCTGTAAGGGGATATTTGGATAACTCTGATGATTTCGTTGGAAACGGGAATATCTTCATCTAAAATCTGGACAGAAGCACTGTCAGAAACTACCTTGGGATATCTGCATTCAAGTCACAGAGCTGAACATTCCCTTCCATAAGGCAGGTTTGAAACACTCTTTCTGTAGTATCTGGAAGTGGACATTTGGTGCGCTCTCAGGCCTACTGTGAAGAGGGAAATATCATCCCTTAAAATCTAGACAGAAGCATCCTCAGAAAGTTATTTGGGATTCGTTTCCTCAACTAACAGAGATGATCCTTTCTTTTGATATAGCAGTTTGGAAACACTTTTTTGTAGAATCTTCAAGAGGATATTTGGATAACTGTGAAGATTTCAGTGGAAACGGTAATATCTTAATATAAAATCTAGACAGAAGCATTCTCAGAAACTTCTTTGTGATGTGTGTAATCAACTAACAGAGTTCAACATTTCTTTTGATACAGCAGTTTGGAAACACCCTTTTTGTAGAATCTGCAAGTGGATATTTGAATAACTGTTAAGATTTCATTGGAAACGGGAATATCTTCATATAAAATCTAGACAGAAGCACTGTCAGAAACTACTTTGTGATATCTGCATTCAAGTCACAGAACTGAACATTGCCTTTCATAAAGCAGGTTTGAAACACTCTTTCTGCAGTATCTGGAAGTGGACATTTCGAGCGCTTTCAGGCCTAAGGTGAAAAAGGAAATATCTTCCCATTAAAATGAGTCAGAGGCTTTCTCAGAAACTTATTTGGGATGTGTGTCCTCAACTAACAGAGTTGCACCTTTCTTTTGATACACCAGTTTGGAAACACTCTTTTTGTAGAATCTGGAAGTGGATATTTGGATACCTTCGAAGATTTCTTTGGAAACGGGAATATCTTCATATAAAATCTAGACAGAGGCATTCTCAGAAACTCCTTTCTGATGAGTGTCCTCAACTAACAGAGTTGAACCTTTCTTTTGATAGAGCAGTATGGAAACACTCTGTTTGTACAATCTGGATGTGGATATTTGGATAGGTATAACGGTTTCGTTGGAAACGGGAATATATTCATCTAAAATCTAGACAGAAGCTCTGTCAGAAACTACTTTGCGATATATGCATTCAAGTCACAGAGGTGAACCTTCCCTTTCATAGGGCAGGTTTGAAACACTCTTTCTGTAGTATCTGGAAGTGGACATTTTGAGCGCTTTCAGGCCTGTGATGAAAAATTTAGTATCTTCCCAGAAAAACGAGACAGAAGTATTCTAAGAAACTTATTTGGGATGTGGGTCCTCAACTAAGAGTGTTGAACTTTTCTTTTGAAACAAAAGTTTGGAAACACTCTTTTTTAGAATCTGGAAGTGGATATTTGAATAAATGTGAAGATTTCATTGGAAACGGGAATATCCTCATATAAAATCTAGACAGAATCATTCTCAGAAACTTCTTTGTGATGTGTGTCCTCAACTAACAGAGTTCAAACTTTCTTTTGATACAGCAATTTGGAAACACTCTTTTTGTAGAATCTGTTAGTGGATATTGGGATAGCTCTAACGATTTCGTTGGAAACGGGAATATGTTCATTTAAAATCTAGACAGAAGCTTTCTCAGAACCTTCTTTGTGAAGTGTGTCCTGAGCTAAGTGTGTTCAACCTTTCTTTTGATACAGCAGTCTGGAAACACACTTTTTGTGGAATCTGCAGGGGGATATTTGGATAACTGGGAAGATTTCATTGGAAACGGGAATATCTTCATGTAAACTCTAGACAGAAGCATTCTCAGAAACTTCTTTCCAATGTGTGTCCTTTACTGACAGAGTTCAACCGTTCTTTTGATGGAGCAATTTGGAAGCACTGTTTGTGTGGAATCTGTAGGAGGATATTTGGATAGCTCTAAAGATTTCGTTGCAAACGGGATTATCTTCATTTAAAATCTAGACAGAAGCATTCTCAGAAACTTCCTTGTGATGTGTGTCCTCAACTAACAGAGTACAACCGTAATTTTGATAGAGCAGTTTGGAAACACACTTTTTGTAGAATCTGTAGGTGGATATTTGGATACCTCTAACGATTTCTTTGGAAACGGGAATATATTCATATAAAATCTAGACAGAAGCATTCTCAGAAACTTCTTTGTGTTGTGTGTCCTCAACTAACAGAGTTCAAGATTTCTTTTGATACAGTTATTTGAAAACACTCTTTTTGTAGAATCTGTAAGTGGATATTCGGAAAGCTCTAACGATTTCGTTGGAAACGGGAATATCTTCATTTAAAATCTAGACAGAAGCATTCTCAGAAACTTCTTTGTGAAATGTGTCCTTAACTAACAGACTTCAACCTTTCTTTAGATACAGCAGTTTGGAAACACACTTTATGTAGAATCTGCAAGTGGATATTTGGATAACGGTGAAGATTTCGTTGGAAAAGGGAATATCTTCATATAAACTCTAGACAGAAGCATTCTCAGAAACTTCTTTCTCATGTGTGTCCTCAACTGACAGAGTTCAAACATTCTTTTGACAGAGCAGTTTGGAAACACACTTTTTGTAGATTGTGTAAGAGGACATTTGGATAGCTCTAAAGATTTATTTGCAAACGGGAATATGTTCATGTAAAATCTAGACAGAAGCATTCTCAGAAACTTCTTTGTGATGTGTGTCCTCAACTAAAAGAGTACAACCATTCTTTTGATAGAGCAGTTTGGAAACACACTTTTGGTAGAACCTGTAAGTGGATGTATGGAGAGCTGTAACTATTTTGTTGGAAACTGGAATATCTTCATCTAAAATCCAGACAGAAGCTCTGTCAGAAACTACTTTGTGATATCTGCATTCAAGTCACAGAGGTGAACCTTCGCTTTCATAGGGCAGGTTTGAAACACTCTTTCTGTAGTATCTGGAAGTGGACATTTCGAGCGCTTTCAGGCCTATGGTGAAAAAGGAAGTATCTTCCCAAAACAACGAGACAGAAGTATTCTCAGAAACTTATTTGTGATGTGAGTCCTCAACTAAGAGGGTTGAACTTTTCTTTTGATACAGCAGTTTGGAAACACTCGTTTTTAGAATCTGCAAGTGGATATTTGAATAACTGAATATTTCGTTGGAAACGGGAATATCCTCACATAAAATCTAGTCAGAAGCATTCTCAGAAACTTCTTTGTGATGTGTGTCCTCAACTAAAAGAGTTGAACCTTTCTTTGGATAGAGCAGTTTGGAAACACTCTTTTTGTAGAATCTGTAAGTGGATATTTGGATAACTGTGATGATTTCGTTGGAAACGGGAATATCTTCATCTAAAATCTAGACAGAAGCACTGTCAGAAACTACCTTGCAATATCTGCATTCAAGTCACAGAGGTGAACATTCCCTTCCATGAGGCAGGTTTGAAACACTCTTTCTGTAGTACCTGGAAGTGGACATTTCGTGCACTCTCAGGCCTATTGTGAAGAGGGAAATATCATCCCTTAAAATCTAGACAGAACCATCCTCAGAAACTTATTTGGGATTCGTTTCCTCAACTAACAGAGTTGATCCTTGCTTTTGATGTAGCAGTTTGGAAACACTCTTTTTGTAGAATCTGCAAGTGGATATTTGGATAACTGAAGATTTTGTTGGAAACGGGAATATCTTCATATAAAATCTAGACAGAAGCATTCTCAGAAACTTCTTTCAGATGAGTGTCCTCAACTAACAGAGTTGAATCTTTCTTTGGATAGAGCAGTTTGGAAACACTCTTTTTGTGGAATCTGTAAGTGGATATTTGGATAACTGTGATGATTTCGTTGGAAACGGGAATATCTTCATCTAAAATCTAGACAGAAGCGCTGTCAGAAACTAATTTGCGATATCTGCATTCAAGTCACAGAGCTGAACATTCCCATTCATAGAGTAGGTTTGAAACAGTCTTTCTGTAGTATCTGGAAGTGGATATTTCGAGTGATTTCAGGCCTATGGTGAAAAAGGAAATATCATCCCATAAAATCTAGACAGAAGCATTCTCAGAAACTTATTGGGGATGTGTTTCCTCAACTAATAGAGTTGAACCTTTCTTTTGATAGAGCAGTTTGGAAACACTCTTTTTGTTGAATCTGCAAGTCGATGTTTGGATAACTGTGAAGATTTCGTTGGAAACGAAAATATCTTCATGTAAAATCTAGACAGAAGCATTCTCAGAAACGTTTTTGTGATGAGTGTCCTCAACTAACAGAGTTGATCCATTCTATTAATAGAGCACTTTGGAAACACTCTTTTTGTAGAATCTTCAAGTGGATATTTGGATAACTGTGAAGATTTCGTATGAATCGGGAATATCTTCATGTAAAATCTAGACAGAAGCATTCTCAGAAACTTCTTTGTGATGTGTGTCCTCAACTAACAGAGTTCAACCTTTCATTTGATACAGCAATTTGGAATCACTCTTTTTGTAGAATCTGTAAGTTTACATTGGTATAGCTGTGAGGATTTCATTGGAAACGGGAATATGTTCATTTAAAATCTAGACAGAAGCATTCTCAGAAACTTCTTTGTGATGTGTGTCCTCAACTAACAGAGTTGAACCTTTCTTTGGGTAGAGCAGTTTGGAAACACTCTTTTTGTAGAATCTGTAAGTGGATATTTGGATAACTGTGATGATTTCGTTGGAAACGGGAATACCTTCATCTAAAATCAAGAGAGAAGGGCTGTGAGAAACTACTTTGCAATATCTGCATTCAAGTCACAGAGCTGAACATTCCCATTCATAGAGTAGGTTTGAAACAGTCTTTCTGTAGTAGCTGGAAGGGGACATTTCGAGCGATTTCAGGCCTATGGTGAAAAAGGAAATATCATCCTATAAAATCTAGACAGATGCATTCTCAGAAACTTATTTGGGATGAGTTTCCTCAACTAACAGAGCTGAACCTTTCTTTTGATAGAGCAGTTTGGAAACACTCTTGTTGTAGAATCTGCAAGTCGATGTTTGGATAACTGAAGATTTCGTTGGAAACGGCAATATCTTCATATAAAATCTAGACAGAAGCATTCTCAGAAACTTCTTTGTGATGAGTGTCCTCAACTAACAGAGTTGAACCTTTCTATTTATAGAGCAGTTTGGAAACACTCTTTTTGTAGAATCTGTATGTGGATATCAAGATAGTTCTAACGATTTCGTCGGAAACGGGAATATCTTCATCTAAAATCTAGACAGAAGCACAGTCAGAAACTACTTTGTGATATCTGCATTCAAGTCTCAGAGCTGAACATTCCGTTTCATAGAGCAGGTTTGAAACACTCTTTCTGCAGTATCTGGAAGTGGACATTTCAAGCGATTTCAGGCCTATGGTGAAAAAGGAAATATCATCCCATAAAATCTAGACAGAAGTATTCTCAGAAATTTATTTGGTATGTGTTTCCTCAACTAACAGAGGTGATCCTTTCTTTTGATACAGCAGTTTGGAAACACTCTTTTTGTAGAATCTGCAAGTGGATATTTGGATAACTGTGAAGATTTCGTTGGGAACGGTAATATCTTCATATAAAATATAGACAGAAGCATTCTCAGAAACTTCTTTGTGATGAGTGTCCTCAACTAACAGAGTTGAACCTTTCTTTTTATAGAGTAGTTTGGAAACACTCTTTTTGTAGAATCTTCAAGTGAATATTTGGATAACTGTAAAGATTTCATTGGACACGGGAATATCTTCATATAAAATATAGACAGAATCATTCTCAGAAACTTCTTTGTGATGAGTGTCCTCAACTAACAGAGTTGAACCTTTCTTTTGACAGAGCACTTTGGAAACACTCTTTTTATAGAATCTGTAAGTGGATATCTAGATTGTTCTAACGATTTCATTGGAAACGGGAATATCTTCATCTGAAATCTAGACAGAAGCACTGTCAGAAACTACTTTGTGATATCTGCATTCAAGTCACAGAGCTGAACATTCCCTTTCATAGAGCAGGTTAGAAACCCTCTTTCTGTAGTGTCTGGAAGTGGACATTTCGAGCCCTTTCGGGCCTGTTGTGAAAAACGAAATATCTTCCCATAAAATCTAGACAGAAGCATTCTTAGAAACTTCTTTGGGATGTGTGTCCTCAACTAACAGAGTTGAACCTTTCTTTTGATAGAGCTGTTTGGAAACACTCTTTTTGTAGAATCTGCAAGTCGATGTTTGGGTAACTGTGAAGATTTCGTTGGAAACGGGAATATCTTCACATAAAATGTAGACAGAAGCATTCTCAGAAACGTCTTTGTGATGAGTGTCCTCAACTAACAGAGTTGAACAATTCTATTAATAGAGCACTTTGGAAACACTCTTTTTGTAGAATCTTCAAGTGGATATTTGGTTAAATGTGAAGATTTCGTAGGAAACGGGAATACCTTCATCTAAAATCTAGACAGAAGCGCTGTCAGAAACTGCTTTGCGATATCTGCATTCATGTCACAGAGCTGAACATTCACTTTCATAGAGTAGGTTTGAAACAGTCTTTCTGTAGTATCTGGAAGTGGACATTTCAAGCGATTGCAGGCCGATGGTGAAAAAGGAAATATCATCCCATAAAGTCTAGACAGAAGCATTCTGAGAAACTTATTTGGGATGTGTTTCCTCAACTAACAGAGTTGATCCTTTCTTTTGATATAGCAGTTTGGAAACACTCTTTTTGTAGAATCTGCAAGAGGATATATGGATAACTGTGAAGATTTCGTTGGAAACAGTAATATCTTCATATAAAATCTAGACAGAAGCATTCTAAGAAACTTCTTTGTGATGAGTGTCCTCAACTAACAGAGTTGAACCTTTCTTTTTATAGAGCAGTTTGGAAACACTCTTTTTGTGGAATCTGTAAGTGGATATCTAGATAGTCCTAATGATTTCATTGGAAACGGGAATATCTTCATCTAAAATCTAGACAGAAGCACTGTGAGAAACTACTTTGCGATATCTGCATTCAAGTCACAGAGCTGAACATTCCCTTTCATAGAGTAGGTTTGAGACAGTCTATCTGTAGTATCTGGAAGTGGACATTTCAAGCGATTTCAGGCCTATGGTGAATGAGGAAATATCATCCCATAAAATCTAGACAGAAGCATTCTCAGAAACTTATTTGGGATGTGTTTCCTCAAGTAACAGAGTTGATCCTTTCTTTTGATATAGCAGTTTGGAAACACTCTTTTTGTGGAATCTGCAAGTGGATATTTGGATAACTGTGAAGATTTCATTGGAAACGGTAATATCTTCATATAAAATCTAGACAGAAGCATTCTAAGAAACTTCTTTGTGATGAGTGTCCTCAACTAACACAGTAGAACCTTTCTTTTGATAGAGCAGTTTGGAAACACTCTTTTTGTGGAATCAGTAAGTGGATATCTAGATAGTCCTAACGATCTCATTGGAAACGGGAATATCTTCATCTAAAATCTAGACAGAAGCACTGGCAGAAACCACTTTGTGATATCTGCATTCAAGTCTCAGAGCTGAACATTCCGTTTCATAGAGCAGTTTTGAAACACTCTTTCTGCAGTATCTGGAAGTGGACATTTCGAGCGCTTTCAGGCCTACGGTGAAAAAGGAAGTATCTTCCCATAAAAATGAGACAGAGGCTTTCTCAGAAACTTATTTGGGATGTGTTTCCTCAACTAACAGAGTTGATCCTTTCTTTTGATATAGCGGATTGGAAACACTCTTTCTCTAGAATCTGCAAATCGATGTTTGGACAACTGTGAAGATTTCGTTGCAAAAGGGAATATCTTCATATAAAATCTCAACAGAAACATTCTCAGAAACGTCTTTCTGATGAGTGTCCTCAACTAACAGAGGTGAGACATTCTATTAATAGAGCACTTTGGAAACACACTTTTTGTAGAATCTGCAAGTGGATATTTGGATAACTGTGAAGATTTCGTTGGAAAAGGAAATACCTTCATATAAAATGTAGACAGAAGCATTCTCAGAAACTTTTTTGGATTGTGTGTCCTCAACTAACAGAGTTCAACAGTTCCTCGCTACAGCAGTTTGGAAACACTCTTTTTGTAGAATCTTCCAGTGCATATTTCGACAACTGTGAATATTTCGTTGGAAACGGGAATATCTTCATATAAAATCTAGACAGAAACATTCTCAGAAACTTCTTTGTGATGAGTGTCCTCAACTAACAGAGTTGAACCTTTCTTTTGACAGAGCACTTTGGAAACACACTTTTTGTAGAATCTGTAAGCCGATACCTAGATAGTTCCAACGATATCGTTGGAAACGGGAGGATCTTCATCTGAAATCTAGACAGAAGCACTCTCAGAACCTACTTTGTGATATCTGCATTCAAGTCACAGAGCTGAACATTCCCTTTCATAGAGCAGGTTTGAAAAACTCTTTCTGTAGTATCTGGAAGTGGACCTCTCGAGCGCTTTCTGGCCTATGGTGAAAAACGTAATAACTTCCCATAAGATCTAGATAGAAGCATTCTCAGAAACTTCTTTGTGATGTGTGTCCTCAAATAACAGAGTTCAACATTTCTTTTGATAGAGCAGTTTGGAAACACTCTTTTTGTAGAATCTGTAGGTGGATAACAAGATAGTTCTAATGATTTCGTTGGAAACGGGAATATCTTCATCTAAAATCTAGACAGAAGCACTGTCAGAAACTACTTTGTGATATCTGCATTCAACTCTCAGAGCTGAACATTCCGTTTCATGGAGCAGTTTTGAAACACTCTTTCTGCAGTATCTGGAAGGGGACATTTTGAGCGATTTCAGGCCTACGGGGTAAAAGAAAGCATCTTCCCATAAAAACGAGAGAGAGGCTTTCTCAGAAACTTCTTTGGGATGTGTGTCCTCAACTAAGACAGTTGAACCTTTCTTTTGATACAGCAGTTTGGAAACACTCTTTTTGTAGAATCTGCAAGTGGATATATGGAAAGCTGTGAAGATTTCATAGGAAACGGGAATATCTTCATGTAAAATCTAGAGAGAAGCATTCTCAGAAACTTCTTAGTGATGTGTGTCCTCAACTAACAGAGTTCAACCTTTCTTTGGATACAGCTATTTGGAAACACTCTTTTTGTAGTATCTGTAAGTGGATATTGGGATAGCTCTGAGGATTTCGTTGGAAACGGGAATATCTTCATATGAAACGTCGACAGAAGCACTCTCAGAAAATTCTTTGTGATGTATGCATTCAAGTCACAGAGCTGAACATTCCCTTTCATAGAGCAGGTTGGAAACACTCTTTCTGTAGTATCTGGAAGTGGACATTTGGAGCGCTTTCGGGCCTATGTTGCAAAACGAAATATCTTATCATAAAATCTAGACAGAAGCAATCTCAGAAACTTATTTGGGATGTGTGTCCTCAAATAACAGGGTTGCGGCATTCTTTTGATAGAGCACTTTGGAAACACACTTTCTGTAGAATCTGCAAATAGATGTTTGGATAACTGTGAAGATTTCGTTGGAAACGGGAATATCTTCACATAAAATCTCGACAGAAGCGTTTTCAGAAACTTCTTTGTGATGAGTGTCCTCAACAAACACAGTTGAACCTTTCTTTTGATAGAGCAGTTTGGAAACACTCCTTTCGTGGAATCTGTAAGTGGATATCTAGATAGTCCTAAGGATTTCGTTGGAAAAGGGAATATCTTCATCTAAAATCTAGACAGAAGCATTCTCAGCAACTTCTTTGTGATGTGTGTCCTCAACTAACAGAGTTGAACCTTTCTTTAGATAGAGCAGCTTGGAAACACTCTTTTTGTAGAATCTGTAAGTGGATATTGGGATAACTATGATGATTTCATTGGAAACGGGAATATCTTCATCTAAAATCTAGACTGAAGCGCTGTCAGAAACTACTTTGCGATATCTGCGTTCAAGTCGGAGCTGAATATTCCCATTCATAGAGTAGGTTTGAAACAGTCTTTCTGTGGTATCTGGAATTGGAAATTTCGAGCGATTTCAGGCCTACGGTGAAAAAGGGTTTATCATCCCATAAAATCTAGACAGAAGCATTCTCAGAAACTTATTTGAGATGTGTTTCGTCAACTAACAGAGTTGATCCTTTCTTTTGATATAGCAGTTTGGAAACACTCTTTTTGTAGAATCTGCAAGTGGATATTAGGATAACTGTGAAGATTTCTTTGGAAACGGGAATATATTCATATAAAATCTCGACAGAAGCATTCTCAGAGACTTCTTTGTGATGTGTGTCCTCAACTAACAGAGTTCAACATTTCTTTTGCTACAGCAGTTTGGAAACACTCTTTTTGTAGAATCTTCAAGTGGATATTGGGATAACTGTGAAGATTTCGTTGGAAACGGGAATATCTTCATATAAAATCTAGACAGAAGCATTCTCAGAAACTTCTTTGTGATGAGTGTCCTCAAGTAACAGAGTTGAACCTTTCTTTTGAAAGAGCAGTTTGGAAACACTTCTTTTGTAGAATCTGCAAGTCGATGTTTGGATAACTGTGAAGATTTCGTTGGAAAAGGAATATCTTCATATGAAACGTCGACAGAAGCATTCTCAGAAACGTCTTTGTGATGAGTGTCCTCAACTAACAGAGTTGAAGCATTCTATTAGTAGAGCACTTTGGAAACACTCTTTTTGTAGAATCTTCAAGAGGATATTTGGATAACTGTGAAGATTTCATTGGAAACGGGAATATCTTCATATAAAATCTAGACAGAAGGATTCTCAGAAACTTTTTTGTGATGAGTGTCTTCAACTAACACAGTTGAACCTTTCCTTTCATAGAGCAGTTTGGAAACACTCTTTTTGTGGAATCTGTAAGTGGATATCTAGATAGTCCTAACGATTTCATTGGAAAAGGGAATATCTTCATCTGAAATCTATACAGAAGCACTCTCAGAACCTACTTTGTGATATCTGCATTCAAGTCACAGAGCTGAACATTCCCTTTCATAGAGCAGGTTTGAAACCCTCTTTCTGTAGTATCTGGAAGTGGACATTTCGAGCGCTTAAGGGCCTATGGTGAAAAACGAAATATCTTCCCATAAAATCTAGACAGAAGCATTCTCTGAAACTTATTTGGGATGTGTGTCCTCAACTCATAGAGTTGAACATTTATTTTGATAGAGCAGTTTGGAAACACTCTTTCTGTAGAATCTGCAAATCGATGTTTCGTTAACTGTGAAGATTTCGTTGGATACGGGAATATCTTCATATAAAATCTTGACAGAAGCATTCTCAGAAACTTCTTTGTGATGAGAGTCCTGAACTAACAGAGTTGAACCATTCTATTAATAGAGAACTTGGAAACATTCTTTTTGTAGAGTCTGCAAGTGGATATTAGAATAACTGTGAAGATTTTGTTGGAAACGGGAATATCTTCATATAAAATCTAGACAGAAGCACTCTCAGTAACTTCTTTGTGATATCTGCATTCAAGTCACAGAGCTGAACATTCCCTTTCATAGAGCAGGTTTGAAACACTCTTTCTGTAGTATCTGGATGTGGACATTTGGAGCGCTTTCAGGCCTATGGTGAAAAACGAAATATCTTCCCATAAAATCTAGGCAGAAGCAATCTCAGAAACTTATTTGGGATGTGTGTCCTCAACTAACAGAGTTGCACCTTTCTTTTGATAGAGCAGTTTGGAAACACACTTTTTGTAGAATCTACAAGTGGATATTTGGATAACTGTGAAGATTTCGTTGGAAACGGGAATATATTCATATAAAATCTAGACAGAATCATTCTCAGAGACTTCTTTGTGATGTGTGCCCTGAACTTGCAGAGTTCAACATTTCTTTTACTACAGCAGTTTGCAAACACTCTTTTTGTAGAATCTTCAAGTGGATATTTTGATAACTGTGAAGATTTCTTTGGAAACGGGAATATCTTCATATAAAATCTAGACAGAAGCATTCTCAGAAACTTCTTTGTGATGTGTGTCCTCAACTAACAGAGTTGAACCTTTCTTTTGACAGAGCACTTTGGAAACACTCTTTTTGTAGAATCTGTAAAGCGATATCTAGATAGTTCTAATGATATCGTTGGAAACGGGAATATCTTCATCTGAAATCTAGACAGAAGCACTCTCAGAACCTACTTTGTGATATCTGCATTCAAGTCACAGAGCTGAACATTAACTTTCATAGAGCAGGTTTGAAACACTCTTTCTGTAGTGTCTGGAAGTGGACATTTGGAGCGCTTTCGGGCCTATGGTGAAAAATGAAATATCATCCCATATAATCTAGACAGATGCATTCTCAGAAACTTATTTGGGATGTGTGTCCTCAACTAACAGAGTTGAACCTTTCTTTTGATAGAGCAGTTTGGAAACACTCTGTCTGTAGAATCTGAAAATCGATGTTTGGATAACTGTGAAGATTTCGTTGGAAACGGGATTATCTTCATATAAAATCTCGACAGAAGCATTCTCAGAAACGTGTTTGTCATGAGTGTCCTCAACTAACAGAGTTGAAACATTCTATTAATAGAGCACTTTAGAAACACTCCTTTTGTGGAATCTGCAAGTGGATATTTGGATAACTGTGATGATTTCGTTGGAAAAGGAAATATCTTCATATAAAATCTAGACAGAAGCACTCTCTGAAACTTCTTTGGATTGTGTGTCCTCAACTAACAGAGTTCAACATTTCTTTCACTACAGCAGGTTGGAAGCACTCTTTTTGTAGAATCTGCAAGTGGATATTTGGATAACTGTGAAGATTTCGTTGGAAAAGGTAATATCGTGATATAAAATCTAGACAGAAGCATTCTCAGAAACTTCTTTGGATTGTGTGTCCTCAACTAACAGAGTTCAACATTTCTTTCGCTACAGCAGTTTGGAAACACTCTTTTTGTAGAATCTTCAAGTGGATATTTGGATAACTGTGAAGATTTCATTGGAAACGGTAATATCTTCATATAAAATCTGGACAGAAGCATTCTCAGAAACTTCTTTGTGATGTGTGTCCACAACTAACAGAGTTCAACATTTCGTTTGCTACAGCAGTTTGGAAACACTCTTTTTGTAGAATCATCAAGTGGATATTTCGATAACTGTGAAGATTTCATTGGAAACGGTAATATCTTCATATAAAATCTAGACAGAAGCATTCGCAGAAACATCTTTGTGATGAGTGTCCTCAACTAACACAGTTGAAACTTTCTTCTGATAGAGCAGTTTGGAAACACTCTTTTTGTGGAATCTGTAAGTGGATATCTAGATAGTCCTAACGATTTCGTTGGAAACGGGAATATCTTCATCTACAATCTAGACAGAAGCACTGTCAGAAACTACTTTGCGATATCTGCATTCAAGTCTCAGAGGTGAATATTCCGTTTCATACAGCAGGTTTGAAACACTCTTTCTGCTGTATCTGGAAGTGGACATTTCGAGCGCTCCCAGGCCTACTGTGAAAAAGGTAGTATCTTCCCATAAAAAGGAAACAGAGGCTTTCTCAGAAACTTACTTGTGATGTGTGTCCTCAAGTAAGAGAGTTGAACCTTTCTTTTGATGCAGCAGTTTGGAAACACTCTTTTTGTAGAATCTGCAAGTGGATATTTGGAAAGCTGTGAAGATTTCGTAGGAAATGGGAATATCTTCATGTAAAATCTAGACAGAAGCATTCTCAGAAACTTCTTTGTAATGTGTGTCCTCAACTTACAGAGTTCAACCTTTCTTTTGATACAGCAATTTGGAAACACTCTTTTTGTAGAATATGTAAGTGGATATTGGGATAGCTCTGAGGATTTCGTTGTAAACGGGAATATATTCATCTAAAATCTAGACAGAAACGCCGTCAGAAACTACTTTGAGATATCTGCATTCAAGTCACAGTGTTGAACATTCCCATTCATAGAGTAGGTTTCAAACAGTCTTTCTGTAGTATCTGGAAGTGGACATTTCGAGCGATTTCCGGCCTATGGTGAAAAAGGAAATATCATCGCATAAAATCTATACAGAAGTATTCTCAGAAACTTATTTGGGATGTGTTTCCTCAACTAACAGAGTTGATCCTTTCTTTTGATAAAGCGGTTTGGAAACACTCGTTTTGTAGAATCGTCAAGTGGATATTTGGATAACTGTGAAGATTTCGTTGGAAACAGTAATATCTTCATATAAAATCTAGACAGAAGCATTATCAGAAACTTCTTTGCGATGAGTGTCCTCAACTAACAGAGCTGAAACATTCTATTGTTAGAGCACTTTGGAAACACTCTTTTTGTAGAATCTGCAAGTGGATATTTGGATACCTGTGAAGATTTCTTTGGAAAAGGTAAAATCTTCATATAAAATCTAGACAAAAGCACTCTCAGAAACTATTTTGTGATGTGTGTCCTCAAATAACAGAGTTCAACATTTCTTTCACTACAGCAGTTTGGAAACACTCTTTTTGTAGAATCTTCAAGTGGATATTTCGATAATAGTGAAGATTTTGTAGGAAACGGGTATATCTTCATATAAAATATAGACCGAAGCATTCTCAGAATCTTCTTTGTGATGAGTGCCCTCAACTAACAGAGTTGAACCTTTCTTTTGCAGAGCACTTTGGAAACACTCTTTTTGTAGAATCTGTAAGCCCATATCTAGATAGATCTAACGATATCGTTGGAAACGGGAATATGTTCATCTGAAATGTAGAGAGAAGCACTCTCAGAACCTAATTTGTGATATCTCCATTCAAGTCACAGAGCTGAACATTCCCTTTGATAGAGCAGGTTTGAAACACTCTTTCTGTAGTATCTGGAAGTGGACATTTCGAGCGTTTTCGGACCTATGGTGAAAAACGAAATATCGTCCCATAAAATCTAGACAGAAGCAATCTCAGAAACTTATGTGGGATGTGTGTCCTCAACTAACAGAGTTGAACCTTTCATTGGATAGAGCAGTTTTGAAACACCCTTTCTGTAGAATCTGCAAATCGATGTTTGGGTAACTGTGAAGATTTCGTTGGAAACGGGAATATCTTCATATAAAATCTCGACAGAAGCATTCTCAGAAACGTCTTTGTGATGAGTGTCCTCAACTAACAGAGTTGAACCATTCTGTTAATAGAGCACTTTGGAAACACTCTTTTCGTAGAATCTGCAAGTGGATATTTGGATAACGGTGAAGATTTCGTTGGAAAAGGTAATATCTTCATATAAAATCTAGACAGAAGCATTCTCAGAAACTTCTTTGGATTGTGTGTCCTCAACTAACAGAGTTCCACATTTCTTTCACTACAGCAGTTTGGAAACACTCTTTTTGTAAAATCTTCAAGTGGATATTTTGACAACTGTGAAGATTTCATTGGAAACGGGAATATCTTCATATAAAATCTAGACAGAAGCATTCTCAGAAACTTCTATGGGATGAGTGTCCTCAACTAACAGAGTTGAACCTTTCTTTTGACAGAGCACTTTGGAAACACACTTCTTGTAGAATCTGTAAGAGGATATCTAGATAGTTCCAGTGATATCGTTGGAAACGGGAATATCTTCATCTGAAATCTAGACATAAGCACTCTCAGAACCTACTTTGTGATATCTGCATTCAAGTCACAGAGCTGAAGATGCCCTTTGATAGAGCAGGTTTGAAACACTCTTTCTCTAGTATCTGGAAGTGGACATTTGGAGCGCTTTCTGGCCTTTGGTGAAAAACGAAATATCGTCCCATAAAATCTAGACAGAAGCAATCTCAGAAACTTATGTGGGATGTGTGTCCTCAACTAACAGAGTTGAACATTTCTTTTGATAGAGAAGTTTGGCAAACACTCTTCTTGTAGAATCTGTAGGTGGATATCAAGATACTTCTAACAATTTCGTTGGAAAAGGGAATATCTTCATCTAAAATCTAGACAGAAGCATTCTCAGAAACTTTTTTGTGATGACTGTCCTCAACTAAGACAGTTGAACCTTTCCTTTGATAGAGCAGTTTGGAAACACTCTTTTTGTAGAATCTGTAAGCCGATATCTAGATAGTTCTAATGATATCGTTGGAAACGGGAATATATCTTCATCTGAAATCTAGACAGAAGCACTCTCAGAACCTACTTTGTGATATCTGCATTCCAGTCACAGAGCTGAACATTCCCTTTCATAGAGCAGGGTTGAAACACTCTTTCTGTAGCATCTGGAAGTGGACATTTGGAGCGCTTTCGGGCCTATGGTAAAAAACGAAATATCTTCCCATAAAATCTAGACAGAAGCATTCTCAGAAACTTATTTGGGATGTGTGTCCTCAACTAACAGAGATGAACCTTTCTTTTGATAGAGCAGTTTGGAAACACTCTTTCTGTATAATCTGCAAATCGATGTTTGGATAACTGAGAAGATTTCGTTGGAAACGGGAATATCTTCATATAAAATCTCGACAGAAGCATTCTCAGAAACTTCTTTGTGATGAGTGTCCTCAACTAACAGAGTTGAACCATTCTATTAATAGAGCACTTTGGAAACACTCTTTTTGTAGAATCTGCAAGTGGATAGTTGGATAACTGTGAAGATTTGTTTGGAAACGGGAATATCTTCATTTGAAATCTAGACAGAAGCATTCTCAGAAACTTCTTTGTGATCTGTGTCCTCAGCTAACACAGTTGAACCTTTCTTTTGATAGAGCAGTTTGGAAACACTCTTTTTGAGGAATCTGTAAGTGGATATCTAGATAGTCCTAACGATTTCGTTGGAAACGGGAATATCTTCATCTAAAATCTAGACAGAAGCACTGTCAGAAACTACTTTGCGATATCTGAATTCAAGTCACGGAGCTGAACACTTCCTTTCATGCATTAGGTTTGAAACAGTCTTTCTGTAGTATCTGGAAGTGGACATTTCGAGCGATTTGAGGCCTAAGGTGAAAAAGGAAATATCATCCCATAAAATCTAGACAGAAGCATTCTCAGAAACTTATTTGGGATGTGTTTCCTCAACTAACAGAGTTGATCCTTTCTTTTGATACAGCAGTTTGGAACCACACTTTTTGTAGAATCTGCAAGTGGATATTTGGATAAATGTGAAGATTTCGTTGGAAACGGGAATATATTCATATAAAATCCAGACAGAAGCATTCTCAGAAACTTCTTTGTGATGTGTGTCCTCAACTAACAGAGTTCCACATTTCTTTTGCTACAGCAGTTTGGAAACACTCTTTTTGTAGAATCTTCAGCTGGATATTTGGATAACTGTGAAGATTTCATTGGAAACGGTAATATCTTCTTATAAAATCTAGACATAAGCATTCTCAGAAACTTATTTGTGATGTGTGTCCTCTAGTATCAGAGTTGAACCTTTCTTTTGATAGAGCAGTTTGGAAACACTCCTTTTGTAGAATCTGCAAGTAGATGTTTGGATATCTGTGAAGATTTCGTTGGAAACGGAATATCTTCATATAAAATGTCGACAGAAGCATTCTCAGAAACGTCTTTGTGATGAGTGTCCTCAACTAACAGAGTTGAAGCATTCTTTTAGTTGAGCACTTTGGAAACACTCTTTTTGTAGAATCTTCAATTGGATATTTGGATAACTGTGAAGATTTCATTGGAAACGGGAATATCTTCATATAAAACCTAGACAGAAGCATTCTCAGAAACTTTTTTGTGATGACTGTCCTCAATTAACACAGTTGAACCTTTCCTTTGATAGAGCAGTTTGGAAACACTCTTTTTGTGGAATCTGTAAGTGGATATCTAGATAGTCCTAATGATTTCGTTGGAAACGGGAATATCTTCATCTGAAATCTAGACAGAAGCACTCTCAGAACCTACTTTGTGATATCTGCATTAAAGTCACAGAGGTGAACATTCCCTTTCATAGAGCAGGTTTGAAAAACTCATTCTGTAGTATCTGGAAGTGGACATTTCGAGCGCTTTCGGGCCTATGGTGAAATACGAAATATCTTCCCTTAAAATCAAGACAGAAGCACTCTCAGAAACTTATTTGGGATGTGTGTCCTCAACTCACAGAGTTGAACATTTCTTTTGATAGAGCAGTTTGGAAACACACTTTTTGCAGAATCTGCAAATCGATGTTTGGATAACTGTGAAGATTTCATTGTAAACGGTTATATCTTCATATAAAATCTCGACAGAAGCATTCTCAGAAACGTCTTTGTGATGAGTGTCCTCAACTAACAGAGTTGAACCATTCTATTAATAGAGCACTTTGGAAACACTCTTTTTGTAGAATCTGCAAGTGGATATTTGGATAACTGTGAAGATTTCTTTCGAAACGGGAATATCTTCATTTAAAATCTTGACAGAAGCATTCTCAGAAACTTCTTTGTGATGTGTGTCCTCAGCTAACACAGTTGAACCTTTCTTTTGATAGAGCAGTTTGGAAACACTCTTTTTGAGGAATCTGTAAGTGGATATCTAGATAGTCCTAACGATTTCGTTGGAAACGGGAATATGTTCATCTAAAATCTACACAGAAGCACTGTCAGAAACTACTTTGCGATATCTGCATTCAAGTCACGGAGCTGAACATTTCCTTTCATACAGTAGGTTTGAAACAGCCTTTCTGTAGTATCTGGAAGTGGACATTTCGAGCGATTTCAGGCCTAAGGTGAAAAAGGAAATATCATCCCATAGAATCTAGACAGAAGCATTCTCAGAAACTTATTTGGGATGTGTTTCCTCAACTAACAGAGTTGATCCTTTCTTTTGATACAGCAGTTTGGAAACACTCTTTTTGTAGAATCTCCAAGTGGATATTTGGATAACTGTGAAGATTTCATTGGAAACGGGAATGTATTCATATAAAATCTAGACAGAAGCATTCTCAGTAACTTCTTTGTGATGTGTGTCCTCAACTAACAGAGTTCTACATTTCTTTTGCTACAGCAGTTTGGAAACACTCTTTTTGTAGTATCTTCAGGTGGATATTTGGATAACTGTGAAGATTTCGTTGGAAACGGGAATATCTTCGTATAAAATCTAGACACAAGCATTCTCAGAATCGTCTTTGTGATGAGTGTCCTCAAGTAACAGAGTTGAAACTTTCTTTCGATAGAACAGTTTGGAAACACTCCTTTTGTAGAATCTGCAAGTCGATGTTTGGAGAACTGTGAAGATTTCGTTGGAAACGGAATATCTTCATATAAAATGCCGACAGAAGCATTCTCAGAAACGTCTTTGTGATGAGTGTCCTCAACCAACAGTGTTGAACCATTCTATTAGTAGAGCACTTTGGAAACACTCTTTTTGTAGAATCTTCAAGTGGATGTTTGGATAACTGTGAAGATTTCATGGGAAACGGGAATATCTTCATATAAAATCTAGACAGAAGCATTCTCAGAAACTTTTTTGTGATGACTGTCCTCAACTAGCACAGTTGAACCTTTCCTTTGATAGAGCAGTTTGGAAACACTCTTTTTGTGGAATCTGTAAGTGTATATCTAGATAGTCCTAATGATTTGGTTGGAAACGGGAAAGTTTTCATCTGAAATCTAGACAGAAGCACTGTCAGAATCTACTTTGTGATACCTGCAATCAAGTCACAGAGCTGAACGTTCCCTTTCATGGAGTAGGTTTGAAACAGTCTTTCTGTAGTATCTGGAATTGGACATTTCGAGCGATTTCAGGTCTATGGAGAAAAAGGAAATATCATCCTATAAAATCTAGACAGAAGCATTCTCAGAAACTTATTTGGGATGTGTTTCCTCAACTAACAGAGTTGATCCTTTCTTTTGATATAGCAGTTTGGAAACACTCTTTTTGTAGAAACTGCAAGTGGATATTTGGATAACTGTGAAGATTTCATTGGAAACGGGAATATCTTCATTTAAAATCTAGACAGAAGCATTCTCAGAAACTTCTTTGTGATGTGTGTCCTCAACTAACAGAGTTCAACCTTTCTTTTGATACAGCAATTTGGAAACACTCTTTTTGTAGAATATGAAAGTGGATATTGGGATAGCTCGGAGGATTTCGTTGGAAACGGGAATATATTCATCTAAAATCTAGACAGAAGCGCTGTCAGAAACTACTTTGCGATATCTGCATTCAAGTTACAGAGGTGAACATTCCCATTCATAGAGTAGGTTTCAAACAGTCTTTCTGTAGTATCTGGAAGCGGACATTTCGAGCGATTTATGGCCCATGGTGAAAAAGGAAATATCATCCCATAAAATCCAGACAGATGGATTCTCAGAAACTTAATTGGAATGTGTTTCCTCAACTAACAGATTTGATCCTTTCTTTTGATATAGCGGTTTGGAAACACTCTTTTTGTAGAATCTGCAAGTGGATATTTGGATAACTGTGAAGATTTCGTTGGAAACGGCAATATCTACTTATAAAATCTCGACAGAAGCATTCTCAGAAACGTGTTTGTGATGAGTGTCCTCAACTAACAGATTTGAAACGTTCTATTAATAGAGCACTTTGGAAACACTCTTTTTGTAGAATCTGCAAGTGGATATTTGGATAACTGTGAAGATTTTTTGGAAAAGGTAATATCTTCATGTAAAATCTAGACAGAAGCATTCTCAGAAATTTCTTTGTGACGAGTGTCCTCAACTAACAGAGTTGAACCTTTCTTTTGACAGAGCACTTTGGAAACACTCTTTTTGTAGAATCTGTAAGCCGCTATCTAGATAGTTCTAATGATATCGTTGGAAACGGGAATATTTTCATCTGAAATCTAGACAGAAGCACTCTCAGAACCTAGTTTGTGATATCTGCATTCAAGTCACAGAGCTATACATTCCGTATCTTAGACCAGGTTTGAAACACACTTTCTGTAATATCTGGAAGTGGAGATTTGGAGCGCTTTTGGGCCTATTCTGAAAAACGAAATATCTTCCCATAAAATCTAGACAGAAGCATTCTCAGAAAGTTATTTGAGATGTGTGTCCTCAACTAACAGAGTTGAACCTTTCTTTTGATAGAGCATTTTGGTAACACTCTTTCTGTAGAATCTCCAAATCGATGTTTGGATAACTGTGAAGATTTCGTTGGAAACGGGAATATCTTCATATAAAATCTCGACAGAAGCATTCTCAGAAACGTCTTTGTGATGAGTGCCCTCAACTAACATAGTTGAAACATTCTATTAATAGAGCACTTTGGAAACCCTCTTTTTGTGGAATATGCAAGCGGATATTTGGATAAAAGTGAAGATTTCGTTGGAAACGGGAATATCTTCATATAAAATCTAGACAGAAGCATTCTCAGAAACTTCTTTGGGATGAATGTCCTCAACTAACAGAGTTGAACCATTCTTTTGACAGAGCACTTTGGAAACACTCTTTTTGTACAATCTGTGAAGCGATATCTAGATAGTTCTAATGATATCGTTGGAAACGGGAATATGTTCATCTGAAATCTAGACAGAAGCACTGTCAGAACCTAATTTGTGATATCTGCATTCAAGTCACAGAGCTGAACATTCCCTTTCATAGAGCAGGTTTGAAACACTCTTTCTGTAGTGTCTGGAAGTGGACATTTGGAGCGATTTCGGACCTATGGTGAAAAACCAAATATCTTCCCATACAATCTAGACAGAAGCATTCTCAGAAACTTATTTGGGATATGTGTCCTCAACTAACAGAGTTGAACCTTTCTTTTGATAGAGCAGTTTTGAAACACTCTTTCTGTAGAATCTGCAAATAGATGTTTGGATAACTGTGAAGATTTCGTTGGAAACGTGTATATCTTCATATAAAATCTCGACAGAAGCATTCTCAGAAACGTCTTTGTGATGAGTGTCCTCAACTAACAGAGTTGAAACATTTTATTAATAGATCACTTTGGAAACACTCTATTTCTGGAATCTGCAAGTGGATATTTGGATAACAGTGAAGATTTCGTTGGAAAAGGTAATATCTTCATATAAAATCTAGACAGAAGCATTCTCAGAAACTTCTTTGGATTGTGTGTCCTCATCTAACAGAGTTCAACATTTCTTTCGCTACAGCAGTTTGGAAACACTCTTTTTGTAGAATCTGCAAGTAGATATTTGGATAACAGTGAAGATTTCGTTGGAAAAGGTAATATCTTCATATAAAATCTAGACAGAAGCATTCTCAGAAACTTCTTTGTAGTGGGTGTCCTCAACTAACAGAGTTCAACATTTCTTTCACTACAGCAGTTTGGAAACACTCTTTTTGTAGAATCTGCAATTGGATATTTGGATAACTGTGAATATTTCATTGGAAATGGTAATATCTTCATATAAAATCTGGACTGAAGCATTCTCAGAAACTTCTTTGTGATGTGTGTCCTCAACTTACAGAGTTCAACATTTCTTTTGATAGAGCAGTTTGGAAACACTCTTTTTGTAGAATCTGTAGTTGGATAACAAGATAGTTCTAACGATTTCATTGGAAACGGGAATATCTTCATCTAAAATCTACAGAGAAGCACTGTCAGAAACTACTTTGTGATATCTGCATTCAAGTCTCAGAGGTGAACTTTCCGTTTCATAGAGCAGGTTGAAACACTCTTTCTGCAGTATCTGGAAGGGGACATTTCGAGTGCTTTGAGGCCTACGGGGAAAAAGAAAGCATCTTCCCATAAAGACGAGAGAGAGGCTTTCTCAGAAACTTCTTTGGGATGTGTGTCCTCAACTAAGACAGTTGAACCTTTCTTTTGATACAGCAGTTTGGAAACACAGTTTTTGTAGAATCTGCAAGTGGATATATAGAAAGCTGTGAAGATTTCGTAGGAAACGGGAATATCTTCATGTAAAATCTTGACAGAAGCATTCTCAGAAACTTCTTAGTGATGTGTGTCCTCAACTAACAGAGTTCAACCTTTCCTTGGATACAGCTATTTGGAAACACTCTTTTTGTAGGATCTGTAAGTGGATATTTTGATAGCTCTGAGGATTTCGTTGGAAACTGGAATATCTTCATTTAAAATCTAGACAGAAGCATTCTCAGAAACTTCTTTGTGATGTGTGTCCTCAACTAACAGATTTGAACCTTTCTTTGGATAGAGCAGTTCGGAAACACTCTTTTTGTAGAATCTGTAAGTGAATATTTGGATGACTGTGATGATTTCGTTGGAAACGCGAATATCTTCATCTAAAATCTAGACAGAAGGGCTGTCAGAAACTACTTTGTGATATCTGCATTCAAGTCAGAGCTGAATATTCCCATTCATAGAGTAGGTTTGAAACAGTCTTTCTGTAGTATCTGGAATTGGATAGTTCGAGCGATTTCAGCCCTACGGTGAAAAAGGAAATATCATACCTTAAAACATAGACAGAAGCATTCTCAGAAACTTATTTGGGATGTGTTTCCTCAACTAACAGAGTTGATCCTTTCTTTTATACAGCAGTTTGGAAACACTCTTTTTGTAGAATCTGCAAGTGGATATTTGGATAACAGTGAAGATTTCGTTGGAAACGGTAATATCTTCATATAAAATCTAGACAGGGGCATTGTCAGAAACTTCTTTGTGATGAGTGTCCTCAACTAACAGAGTTGAACTTTCTATTCACAGAGGACTTCGGAAACACTCTTTTTGTAGAATCTGTAAGCCGATATCTTGATAGTTCTAATGATATCGTTGGAAACGGGAATATATCTTCATCTGAAATCTAGACAGAAGAACTCTCAGAACTCACTATGTGATATCTGCATTCAAGTCACAGAGCTGAACATTCCCTTTCATAGAGCAGGTTTGAAACCCTCTTTCTGTAGTATCTGGAAGTGGACATTTGGAGCGCTTTAGGGCCTCTGGCGAAGAACGGAATATCTTCCCATAAAATCTACACAGAAGCATTCTCAGAAACTTATTTGGGATGTGCGTCCTCAACTAACAGAGTTGAACCTTTGTTTTGATAGAGCAGTTTCGAAACACTCTTTTTGTAGAATCTGCAAATCGATGTTTGGATAACTGTGAAGATTTCGTTGGAAATGGGAGTATCTTCATATAAAATCTCGACAGAAGCATTCTCAGAAACGTCTTTGTGATGAGTGTCCTCAACTAACAGAGTTGAAACATTCTATTAATAGAGAACTTTGGAAACACACTTTTTGTAGAATCTGCAAGTGGATATTTGGATAACTGTGAAGATTTCGTTGGAAACGGGAATATCTTCATATAAAATCTAGACAGAAGCATTCTCAGAAACTTGTTTGTGATGAGTGTCCTCAACCAACACAGTTGAACCTTTCTTTTGATAGAGCAGTTTAGAAACACTATTTTTGTGGAATCTGTAAGTGTATATCTAGATAGCCCTAACAATTTCGTTGGAAAAGGGAATATCTTCATCTAAAATCTAGACAGAATCACTGTCAGAATCTACTTTGCGATATCTGCATTCAAGTCACAGAGCTGAACATTTCCTTTCATAGAGTAGGTTTGAAACAGTCTTTCTGTAGTATCTGGAAGTGGACATTTCGAGCGATTTCAGGCCTATGGAGAAAAAGGAAATATCACCCATAAAATCTAGACAGAAGCATTCTCAGAATCTTATTTGGGATGTGTTTCCTCAACTAACAGAGTTGATCCTTTCTTTTGATATAGCAGTTTGGAAACACTCTTTTTGTAGAAACAGCAAGTGGATATTTGGATAACTGTGAAGATTTCATTGGATACGGGAATATCTTCATATAAAATCTCGACAGAAGCATTCTCAGAAACTTCTTTGTGATGAGAGTCCTCAACTAACAGAGTTGAACCATTCTATTAATAGAGAACTTGGAAACACTCTTTTTGTAGAATCTGCAAGTGGATATTTGGATAACTGTGAAGATTTCGTTGGAAACGGGAATATCTTCATATAAAATCTAGACAGAAGCATTCTCAGAAACTTCTTTGTGATGAGTGTCCTCAACTAAATGAGTTGAACCTTTCTTTTTATAGAGCAGTTTGGAAACACTCTTTTTGTAGAATCTGTATGTGGATATCAAGATAGTTCCAACGATTTCATTGGAATCGGGAATATCTTCATCTAAAATCTAGACAGAAGCACTGTCAGAAACTACTTTCTGATATCTGCATTCAAGTCTCAGAGCTGAACATTCCGTTTCATAGAGCAGGTTTGAAACATTCTTTCTGCAGTATCTGGAAGTGGACATTTCGAGCGCTTTCAGGCCTACAGAGAAAAAGGACGTATCTTCCCATAAAAATGAGACAGAGGCTTTCTCAGAAATTTATTTGGGATGTGAGTCCTCAACTAAGAGGGTTGAACCTTTCTTTTGATACAGCAGTTTGGAAACACGCTTTTTTTAGAATCTGCAAGTGGATATTTGGAAAGATGTGAAGATTTCATCGTAAAAGGGAATATCTTCAGGTAACATCAAGACAGAAGCATTCTCAGAAACTTCTTTGTGATATGTGTTCTCAACTAACAGAGTTCAACATTTCTTTTGATACAGCAATTTGGAAACACTCTTTTTGTAGAATCTGCAACTCGATGTTTGGATAACTGTGAAGATTTCGTTGGAAACGGGAATATCTTCATATGAAATCTAGACACAAGCATTCTCAGAAACTTCTTTGTGATGAGTGTCCTCAAGTAACGGAGTTGAACCATTCTATTAATAGAGCACTTTGGAAACACTCTTTTTGTAGAATCTTGAAGTGGATATTTGCATAACAGAGAAGATTTCATTGGAAACGGGAATATCTTCATATAAAATCTGGACAGAAGCATTCTCAGAAACTTCTTTGTGATGAGTGTCCTCAACTAACACAGTTGAACCTTTCTCTTGATAGAGCAGTTTGGTAACACTCTTTTTGTGGAATCTGTAAGTGGATATCTAGATAGTCCTTACCATTTCGTTGGAAACGGGAATATCTTCATCTAAAATCTAGACAGAAGCACTGTCTGAAACTACTTTGCGATATCTTCATTCAAGTCACAGAGCTGAACATTCTCTTTCATAGAGTAGGTTTGAAACAGTCTTTCTGTAGTATCTGGATGCGGACATTTCAAGCGATTTCAGGCCTATGGTGAAAAAGGAAATATCATCCAATAAAATCTAGAGAGAAGCATTCTCAGAAACTTATTTGGGATGTGTTTCCTCAACTAACAGAGTTGATCCTTTCTTTAGATATAGCAGTTTGGAAGCGCTCTTTTTGTTCAGTCTGCAAGCGGATATTTGGATAACTGAAGATTTCATTGGAAACGGGAATATCTTCATATAAAATCTAGACAGAAGCATTCTCATAAACTTCTTTGTGATGAGTGTCCTCAACTAACAGAGTTGAACCTTTCTTTTTATAGAGAAGTTTGGAAACACTCTTTTAGTAGAATCTGTATGTGGATATCAAGATAGTTCTAAGGATTTGGTTGGAAACGGGAATATCTTCATCTAAAATCTAGACAGAAGCACTGTCAGAAACTACTTTGTGATATCTGCAATCAAGTCTGAGAGCTGAACATTCCGTTTCATAGAGCAGGTTTGAAACACTCTTTCTGCAGTGTCTGGAAATGGACATTTCGAGCGCTTTCAGGCCTACGGTGAAAAAGGAAGTATCTTCCCATAAAAACGAGACAAAGCCTTTCTCGGAAATTTATGTGGGATGTGTGTCCTCAACTAAGAGAGTTGAACCTTTCTGTTGATACAGCAATTTGGAAACACACTTTTTGTAGAATCTGCAAGTGGATATTTGGAAAGCTGTGAAGATTTCATAGGAAACGGGAATATCTTCATGTAAAATCTAGACAGAAGCATTCTCAGAAACTTCTTTGTGATGTGTGTCCTCAACTAACAGATTTCAAACTTTCTTTTGATACAGCAATTTCGAAACAGTCTTTTTGAAGAATCTGTAAGTGGATATTTGTATAGCTCAGAGGATTCTGCTGGAAACGGGAATATTTTCATTTAAAATCTAGACAGAAGCATTCTCAGAAACTTCTTTGTGATGAGTGTCCTAACTAACAGAATTGAACCTTTCTTTGGATAGAGCAGTTTGGAAACACTCTCTTTGTTGGATCTGTAACTGGATATTTTGATAACTGTGATGATTTCGTTGGAAACGGAAATATCTTCATCTAAAATCTAGACAGAAGCGCTGTCAGAAACTGCTTTGCAATGTCTGCATTCAAGTCACAGAGCTGAACATTCCCATTCATAGAGTAGGTTTGAAACAGTCTTTCTGTAGTACCTGGAAGTGGACATTTCGAACGATTTCAGGCCTAAGGTGAAAAAGCAAATATCATCCCATAATATCTAGAGAGAAGCATTCTCAGAAACTTATTTGGGATGTGTTTCCTCAACTAACAGAGTTGATCCTTTCTTTTGATATAGCAGTTTGGAAACACTCTTTTTGTAGAATCTGCAAGTGGATATTTGGATAAGTGTGAAGATTTCGTTGGAAACGGTAATATCTTCATATAAAATCTAGACAGAAGCATTCTCAGAAACTTCTTTGTGATGTGTGTCCTCAACTAACAGAATTCAATATTTCTTTTGCTACCGCAGTTTGGAAACACTCTTTGTGTAGAATCTTCAAGTGGATATTTGGATAACAGTGAAGATTTCGTTGGAATCGGGAATATGTTCATATAAAATCTAGACAGAAGCATTCTCAGAAACTTCTTTGTGATGAGTGTCATCAACTAACAGAGTTGAACCTTTCTTTTGACAGAGCACTTTGGAAACACTCTTTTTGTAGAATCTGTAAGTGGATATCTAGATAGTTCTAATGATATCGTTGGAAACGGGAATATCTTCATCTCAAATCTAGACAGAAGCACTGTCAGAAACTACTTTGTGACATCTGCATTCACGTCACAGAGCTGAACATTCCCTTTCATAGAGCAGGTTTGAAAGCCTCTTTCTGTAGTATCTGGAAGTGGACATTTCGAGCGTTTTCGGGCCAAGGGTGAAAAACGAAATATCTTCCCACAAAATCTAGATAGAATCATTCTCAGAAACTTATTTCAGATGTGTGTCCTCAACTAACAGAGTTGAACCTTTCTTTTGATAGAGCAGTTTGGAAACACGCTTTTTGTAGAATCTGCAAGTCGATATTTGGATAACTGTGAAGATTTCGTTGGAAACGGGAATATCTTCATATAAAATCTAGACAGAAGCATTCTCAGAAACGTCTTTGTGATGAGTGTCCTCAACTAACAGAGTTGAACCATTCTATAATTAGAGCACTTTGGAAACACTCTTTTTGAAGAATCTGCAAGTGGATATTTGGATAACTGTGAAGATTTCATTGGTAACGGGAATATCTTAATATAAAATCTAGACAGAAGCATTCTCAGAAACTTCTTTGTGATGAGTGTCCTCAACTGACAGAGTTGAATCTTTCTTTTTATAGAGCAGTTTGGAAACACTCTTTTTGTAGAATCTGTATGTGGAAATCAACATAATTCTAACGAGTTTGTTGGAAACGGGAATATCTTCATCTACAATCTACACAGAAGTGCTGTCAGAAACTACTTTGTGATATCTGCATTCAAGTCTCTGAGCTGAACATTCCGTTTCATAGAGCAGGTTAGAAACACTCTTTCTGCAGTATCTGGAAGTGGACATTTCGAGCGCTTTCAGGCCTACGGTGAAAAAGGAAGTATCTTCCCATAAAAACGAGACAGAGTCTTTCTCAGAAATTTATTTGGGATGTGTGTCCTCAGCTAAGAGAGTTGAACGTTTCTTTTGATACAGCAGTTTGGAATCACTCTTTTTGTAGAATCTGCAAGTGGATATTTGGAAAGCTGTGAAGATTTCATAGGAAACGGGAATATCTTCATGTAAAATCTAGACAGAAGCATTCTCAGAAACTTCTTTGTGATGTGTGTCCTCAACTAACAGAGTTCAAAATTTCTTTTGATACAGCAATTTGGAAACACTCTTTTTGTAGAGTCTGTAAGTGGATATTTGTATAGCTCTGAGGATTCCTTTGGAAATGGGAATATCTTCATTTAAAATCTAGACAGAAGCATTCTCAGAAACTTCTTTGTGATGAGTGTCCTCAACTAACAGATTTGAACCTTTCTTTGGATAGAGCTGTTTGAAAACACTCTCTTTGTTGAATCTGTAAGTGGATATTTGGATAACTGTGATGATTTCGTTGGAAACGGGAATATCTTCATCTAAAATCTAGACAGAAGGGCTGTCAGAAACTACTTTGCGATATCTGCATTCAAGTCACAGAGCTGAACATTCCCATTCATAGAGTAGGTTTGAAACAGTCTTTCTGTAGTATCTGGAAGTGGACATTTCGAGCGATTTCAGGCCTAAGGTGAAAAAGGAAATATCATCCCATAAAATCTAGACAGAAGCATTCTCAGAAACTTATTTGGGATGTGTTTCCTCAACTAACAGAGTTGATCCTTTCTTTTGATATAGCAGTTTGGAAACACTCTTTTTGTAGAATCTGCCAGTGGATATTTGGATAACTGTGAAGATTTCGTTGGAAAGGGAAATATCTTCATATAAAACCTAGACAGAAGCATTCTCAGAAACTTCTTTGTGATGCGTGACCTCAACTAACAGAGTTTAACCATTCTATTAATAGAGCACTGTGGAAACACTCTTTTTGTAGAATCTTCAAGTGGATATTTGGATAACTGTGAAGATTTCATTGGAAACCGGACTATCTTCATATAAAATCTAGACAGAAGCATTCTCAGAAACTTCTTTGTGATGAGTGTCCTCAACTAACACAGTTGAACCTTTCTTTTGATAGAGCAGTTTGCAAACACTCTTTTTGTGGAATCTGTGTTTGGATATCATGATAGTTCTAAGGATTTTGTTGGAACCGGGAATATCTTCAACTAAAATCTAGACAGAAGCACTGTCAGAAACTACTTTGTGATATCTGCATTCAAGTCTCAGAGCTGAACATTCCGCTTCTTAGTGCAGGTTTGAAATACTCTTTGTGCAGCATCTGGAAGAGGACATTTTGAGCGCTTTCAGGCCTACGGTGAAAAAGGAAGTATCTTCCCATAAAGACGAGACAGAGGCTTTCTCAGAAACTTCTTTGGGATGTGTGACCTCAACTAACAGAGTTCAACATTTCTTTTGCTACAGCAGTATAGAATCACTCTTTTTGTAGAATCTTCAAGTGGATATTTGGATAACTGGGAAGATTTCGTTGGAAACAGGAATATCTACATATAAAATCTAGACGGAAGCATTCTCAGAAACTTCTTTGTGATGAGGGTACTCAACTAACAGAGTTGAACCTTTCTTTTGACAGAGCACTTTGGAAACACTCTTTTTGTAGAATCTGTAAGTGGATATCTAGATAGTTCTAACGAAATCGTTGGAAACGGGAATATCTTCATCTCAAATCTAGACAGAAGAACTGTCAGAAACTACTTTGTGATATCTGCATTCAAGTCACAGAGCTGAACATTCCCTTTCATTGAGCAAGTTTGAAACCCTCTTTCTGTAGTAGCTGGAAGTGGACATTTCGAGCGTTTTCGGGCCTTTGGTGAAAAACGAAATATCTTCCCATAAAATCTAGACAGAAGCATTCTCAGAAACTTATTTTGGATGTGTGTCCTCAACTAACAGAGTTGAACCTTTCTTTTCATAGAGCAGTTTGGAAACACTCTTTTTGTAGAATCTGCAAGTCGATGTTTGGATAACTGTGAAGATTTCGTTGGAAACGTGAATATCTTCATATAAAATCTAGACAGAAGCATTCTCAGAAACGTCTTTGTGATGAGTTTCCTTAACTAACAGAGTTCAACCATTCTATTAATAGAGCACTTTGGAAACACTCTTTTTGTAAAATCTTCAAGTGGATATTTGGATAACTGTGAAGATTACTTGGAAACGGGAATATCTTCATATAAAATCTAGACAGAAGCATTCTCAGAAACTTCTTTGTGATGAGTGTCCTCAACTAACACAGTTGAACCTTTCTTTTGATAGAGCAGTTTGGAAACACTCTTTTTGTAGAATCTGTAAGTGGATATCTAGATAGTCCTAACGATTTCATTGGAAACGGGAATATCTTCATCTAAAATCTAGACAGAAGCACTGTGAGAAACTGCTTTGCGATATCTGCATTGAAGTCACAGACCTGAGCATTCCCTTTCATAGAGTAGGTTTGAAACAGTCTTTGTGTAGTATCTGGAAGTTGACATTTCAAGTGATTTCAGGGCTACGGTGAAAAAGGAAATATCTTCCAATAAAATCTAGAGAGAAGCATTCTCAGAAACTTCTTTGGGATGTGTTTCCTCAACTAAGAGAGTTGATCCTTTCTTTTGATATAGCAGTTTTGAAGCACTCTTTTTGAAGAATCTGCAAGTGGATATTTGGATAACTGTGAAGATTTCATTGGAAACGGGAATAACTTCATATAAAATCTAGACAGAAGCATTCTCAGAAACTTCTTTGTGATGAGTGTCCTCAACTAACAGAGTTGAACCTTTCTTTTTATAGAGCAGTTTGGAAACACTCTTTTTGTAGAATCTTCAAGTGGATATTTGGATAACTGTGAAGATTTCGTTGGAAACGGGAATATCTTCATATAAAATCTAGACACAAGCATTCTCAGAAACGTCTTTGTGATGAGTGTCCTCAAGTAACAGAGTTGAAACTTTCTTTTGATAGAGCAGTTTGGAAACACTCCTTTTGTAGAATCAGCAAGTCGATATTTGGAGAACTGTGAAGATTTCGTTGGAAACGGAATATCTTCATATAAAATGTCGACAGAAGCATTCTCAGAAACGTCTTTGTGATGAGTGTTCTCAAGTAACAGAGTTGAATCTTTCTTTTTATAGAGCAGTTTGGAAACACTCTTTTTGTAGAATCTGTATGTGGAAATCAACATAATTCTAACGAGTTTGTTGGAAACGGGAATATCTTCATCTACAATCTACACAGAAGTGCTGTCAGAAACTACTTTGTGATATCTGCATTCAAGTCTCTGAGCTGAACATTCCGTTTCATAGAGCAGGTTAGAAACACTCTTTCTGCAGTATCTGGAAGTGGACATTTCGAGCGCTTTCAGGCCTACGGTGAAAAAGGAAGTATCTTCCCATAAAAACGAGACAGAGTCTTTCTCAGAAATTTATTTGGGATGTGTGTCCTCAGCTAAGAGAGTTGAACGTTTCTTTTGATACAGCAGTTTGGAATCACTCTTTTTGTAGAATCTGCAAGTGGATATTTGGAAAGCTGTGAAGATTTCATAGGAAACGGGAATATCTTCATGTAAAATCTAGACAGAAGCATTCTCAGAAACTTCTTTGTGATGTGTGTCCTCAACTAACAGAGTTCAAAATTTCTTTTGATACAGCAATTTGGAAACACTCTTTTTGTAGAGTCTGTAAGTGGATATTTGTATAGCTCTGAGGATTCCTTTGGAAATGGGAATATCTTCATTTAAAATCTAGACAGAAGCATTCTCAGAAACTTCTTTGTGATGAGTGTCCTCAACTAACAGATTTGAACCTTTCTTTGGATAGAGCTGTTTGAAAACACTCTCTTTGTTGAATCTGTAAGTGGATATTTGGATAACTGTGATGATTTCGTTGGAAACGGGAATATCTTCATCTAAAATCTAGACAGAAGGGCTGTCAGAAACTACTTTGCGATATCTGCATTCAAGTCACAGAGCTGAACATTCCCATTCATAGAGTAGGTTTGAAACAGTCTTTCTGTAGTATCTGGAAGTGGACATTTCGAGCGATTTCAGGCCTAAGGTGAAAAAGGAAATATCATT
The DNA here is from genome assembly GCF_029281585.2 of Gorilla gorilla gorilla. Taxonomy (NCBI): domain Eukaryota; kingdom Metazoa; phylum Chordata; class Mammalia; order Primates; family Hominidae; genus Gorilla; species Gorilla gorilla. Next base: position 21,753,405 of record NC_073237.2, read on the forward strand.
CCATAAAATCTAGACAGAAGCATTCTCAGAAACTTATTTGGGATGTGTTTCCTCAACTAACAGAGTTGATCCTTTCTTTTGATATAGCAGTTTGGAAACACTCTTTTTGTAGAATCTGCCAGTGGATATTTGGATAACTGTGAAGATTTCGTTGGAAAGGGAAATATCTTCATATAAAACCTAGACAGAAGCATTCTCAGAAACTTCTTTGTGATGCGTGACCTCAACTAACAGAGTTTAACCATTCTATTAATAGAGCACTGTGGAAACACTCTTTTTGTAGAATCTTCAAGTGGATATTTGGATAACTGTGAAGATTTCATTGGAAACCGGACTATCTTCATATAAAATCTAGACAGAAGCATTCTCAGAAACTTCTTTGTGATGAGTGTCCTCAACTAACACAGTTGAACCTTTCTTTTGATAGATCAGTTTGCAAACACTCTTTTTGTGGAATCTGTGTTTGGATATCATGATAGTTCTAAGGATTTTGTTGGAACCGGGAATATCTTCAACTAAAATCTAGACAGAAGCACTGTCAGAAACTACTTTGTGATATCTGCATTCAAGTCTCAGAGCTGAACATTCCGCTTCTTAGTGCAGGTTTGAAATACTCTTTGTGCAGCATCTGGAAGAGGACATTTTGAGCGCTTTCAGGCCTACGGTGAAAAAGGAAGTATCTTCCCATAAAGACGAGACAGAGGCTTTCTCAGAAACTTCTTTGGGATGTGTGACCTCAACTAACAGAGTTCAATATTTCTTTTGCTACAGCAGTATAGAATCACTCTTTTTGTAGAATCTTCAAGTGGATATTTGGATAACTGGGAAGATTTCGTTGGAAACAGGAATATCTACATATAAAATCTAGACGGAAGCATTCTCAGAAACTTCTTTGTGATGAGGGTACTCAACTAACAGAGTTGAACCTTTCTTTTGACAGAGCACTTTGGAAACAGTCTTTTTGTAGAATCTGTAAGTGGATATCTAGATAGTTCTAACGATATCGTTGGAAACGGGAATATCTTCATCTCAAATCTAGACAGAAGAACTGTCAGAAACTACTTTGTGATATCTGCATTCAAGTCACAGAGGTGAACATTCCCTTTCATTGAGCAAGTTTGAAACCCTCTTTCTGTAGTATCTGGAAGTGGACATTTCGAGCGTTTTCGGGCCTTTGGTGAAAAACGAAATATCTTCCCATAAAATCTAGACAGAAGCATTCTCAGAAACTTATTTTGGATGTGTGTCCTCAACTAACAGAGTTGAACCTTTCTTTTCATAGAGCAGTTTGGAAACACTCTTTTTGTAGAATCTGCAAGTCGATGTTTGGATAACTGTGAAGATTTCGTTGGAAACGTGAATATCTTCATATAAAATCTAGACAGAAGCATTCTCAGAAACGTCTTTGTGATGAGTTTCCTTAACTAACAGAGTTGAACCATTCTATTAATAGAGCACTTTGGAAACACTCTTTTTGTAAAATCTTCAAGTGGATATTTGGATAACTGTGAAGATTACTTGGAAACGGGAATATCTTCATATAAAATCTAGACAGAAGCATTCTCAGAAACTTCTTTGTGATGAGTGTCCTCAACTAACACAGTTGAACCTTTCTTTTGATAGAGCAGTTTGGAAACACTCTTTTTGTAGAATCTGTAAGTGGATATCTAGATATTCCTAACGATTTCATTGGAAACGGGAATATCTTCATCTAAAATCTAGACAGAAGCACTGTGAGAAACTGCTTTGCGATATCTGCATTGAAGTCACAGACCTGAGCATTCCCTTTCATAGAGTAGGTTTGAAACAGTCTTTGTGTAGTATCTGGAAGTTGACATTTCAAGTGATTTCAGGGCTACGGTGAAAAAGGAAATATCTTCCAATAAAATCTAGAGAGAAGCATTCTCAGAAACTTCTTTGGGATGTGTTTCCTCAACTAAGAGAGTTGATCCTTTCTTTTGATATAGCAGTTTTGAAGCACTCTTTTTGAAGAATCTGCAAGTGGATATTTGGATAACTGTGAAGATTTCATTGGAAACGGGAATAACTTCATATAAAATCTAGACAGAAGCATTCTCAGAAACTTCTTTGTGATGAGTGTCCTCAACTAACAGAGTTGAACCTTTCTTTTTATAGAGCAGTTTGGAAACACTCTTTTTGTAGAATCTTCAAGTGGATATTTGGATAACTGTGAAGATTTCGTTGGAAACGGGAATATCTTCATATAAAATCTAGACACAAGCATTCTCAGAAACGTCTTTGTGATGAGTGTCCTCAAGTAACAGAGTTGAAACTTTCTTTTGATAGAGCAGTTTGGAAACACTCCTTTTGTAGAATCAGCAAGTCGATATTTGGAGAACTGTGAAGATTTCGTTGGAAACGGAATATCTTCATATAAAATGTCGACAGAAGCATTCTCAGAAACTTCTTTGTGATGAGTGTCCTCAACTCACAGTGTTGAAACATTCTGTTAGTAGAGCACTTTGGAAACACTCTTTTTGTAGAATCTTCAAGTGGATATTTGGATAACTGTGAAGATTTCATTGGAAACGGGAATATCTTCACATAAAATCTAGACAGAAGCATTCTCTGAAACTTCTTTGTGATGTGTGTCCTCAACTAACAGATTTGAACATTTCTGTCGCTACAGCAGTTTGGAAACACTCTTTTGGTGGAATCTTCAAGTGGATATTTGGATAACTGGGAAGATTTCATTGGAAAAGGTAATATCTTCATATAAAATCAAGACAGAATCATTCTCAGAACCTTCTTTGTGATGTGTGTCCTCAACATGCAGAGTTCAACATTTCTTTTGCTACAGCAGTTTGCAAACACTCTTTTTGTAGAATCTTCAAGTGGATATTTGGATAACTGCGAAGATTTCGTTGGAAACGGGAATATCTTCATATAAAATCTCGACAGAAGCATTCTCAGAAACGTCTTTGTGATGAGAGTCCTCAAATAACAGAGTTGAACCATTCTATTAATAGAGAACTTTGGACACACTCTTTTTGTAGAATCTGCAAGTGGATATTTGGATAACTGTGAAGATTTCTTTGGAAAAGGTAATATCTTCATATAAAATCTAGACAGAAGCATTCTCAGAAACTTCATTGTGATGAGTGTCCTCAACTAACACAGTTGAACCTTTCTTTTGATAGAGCAGTTTGGAAACACTGTTTTTGTGGAATCTGTAAATGGATATCTAGATTGTCCTAACGATTTCCTTGGAAACGGGAATATCTTCATCTAAAATCTAGACAGAAGCACTGTCAGAAACTACTTTGCGATATCGGCATTCAAGTCACAGAGCTGAACATTCCCTTTCATAGAGTAGGTTTGAAACAGTCTTTCTGTAATATCTGGAAGTGGACATTTCAAGCGATTTGAGACCTATGGTGAAAAAGGAAATATCATCCCATAAAATCTAGACAGAAGCATTCTCAGAAACTTATTTGGGATGTGTTTCCTCAACTAACAGAGATGATCCTTTCTTTTGATATAGCAGTTTGGAAACACTCTTTTTGTAGAATCTGCAAGTTGATATTCGGATAACTGTGAAGATTTCAATGGAAACGGTAATATCTTCATATAAAGTCTAGACAGAAGCATTCTCAGAAACTTCTTTGTGATGTGTGTCCTCAACTAACAGAGTTCAACCTTTCTTTTGTTACAGCAATTTGGAATCACTCTTTTTGTTGAATTTCTAAGTTTATATTGGGATAGCACTGACGATTTCGTTGGAAACGGAATATATTCATTAAATATCTAGACAGAAGCATGCTCAGAAACTTCTTTGTGATGTGTGTCCTCAACTAACAGAGTTGAACCTTTCTTTGGATAGAGCAGTTTGGAAACACTCTTTGTGTATAATCTGTAAGTGGATATCTAGATAGTTCTAACGATATCGTTGGAATAGGGAATTTCTTCATCTGAAATCTAGACAGAAGCACTGTCAGAAACTACTTTGTGACATATGCATTCAAGTCACAGAGCTGAACATTCCCGTTCATAGAGCAGGTTTGAAACCCTCTTTCTGTAGTATCTGGAAGTGAACATTTCGAGCGCTTTCGGGCCTATGGTGAAAATCGAAACATCTTCCCACAAAATCTAGACAGAAGCATTCTCAGAAAGTTATTTCAGATGTATGTCCTCAACTAACAGAGTTGAACCTTTCTTTTGATAGAGCAGTTTGGAAACACGCTTTTTGTAGAATCTGCAAGTGGATATTCGGATAACCATGAAGATTTTGTTTGAAACGGGAGTATCTTCATATAAAATCTCGACAGATGCATTCTCAGAAACTTCTTTGTGATGAGTGTCCTCAACTAACAGAGTTGAACCATTCTATTAATGGAGCACTTTGGAAACACTCTTTTTGTAGAATCTTCAAGTGGATATTCGGATAACCATGAAGATTTCGATTGAAACGGGAATATCTTCATATAAAATCTAGACAGAAGCATTCTCAGAAACTTCTTTGTGATGAGTGTCCTCAACTAACAGAGTTGAACCTTTCTTTTTACAAAGCAGTTTGGAAACACTCTTTTTGTAGAATCTGTATGTGGATATCAACATAGTTCTAACGATTTCGTTGGAAACGGGAATATCTTCATCTAAAATCTAGACCGAAGCGCTGTCAGCAACTACTTTGTGATATCTGCATTCAAGTCCCAGAGCTGAACATTCCGTTTGATAGAGCAGGTTTGAAACACTCTTTCTGCAGTATCTGGAAGTGGACATTTCGAGCGCTTTCAGGCCTACGGTGAAAAAGGAAGTATCTTCCCATAAAAACGAGACAGAGGCTTTCTCAGAAACTTATTTGGGATGTGTGCCGTCAACTAAGAGAGTTGAACCTTTCTTTTGATACAGGAGTTCGGCAACACTCTTTTTGTAGAATCTGCAAGTGGATGTTTGGAAAGCTGTGAAGATTTCATAGTAAACGGGAATATCTTCATGTAAAATCTAGACAGAAGCATTCTTAGAAGCTTCTTTGTGATGTGTGTCATCAACTAACAGAGTTCAACATTTCTTTTGGAACGGAAGTTTGGAAACACTCTTTTTGTAGAATCTTCAAGTGGATATTTGGATAACTGTGAAGATTTCGTTGGAAACGGGAATATCTTCATACAAATTCTAGACAGAAGCATTCTCAGAAACTTCTTTGTGATCAGTGTCCTTAACTAACAGAGTTGAACCTTTCTTTTGACAGAGCAGTTTGGAAACACTCTTTTTGTAGAATCTGTAAGTGGATATCAAGATAGTTCTAACGATTTCGTTGGAAACGGGAATATCTTCATCTGAAATCTAGACAGAAGCACTGTCAGAAACTACTTTGTGATATCTGCATTCAAGTGACAGAGCTGAACATTCCCCTTCATAGAGCAAGTTTGAAACTCTCTTTCTGTAGTATCTGGATGTGGACATTTCGAGCGTTTTCGGGCCTATGGTGAAAAACGAAATATCTTCCCATAAAATCTAGACAGAACCATTCTCAGAAACTTATTTGGGATGTGTGTCCTCAACTAACGGAGTTGAGCCTTTATTTTGATAGAGCAGTTTGGAAACACTCTTTTTGTAGAATCTGCAAGTGGATATTTGGATAACTGTGAAGATTTCGTTGGAAACGGTTATATCTTCATATAAAATCTCGACAGAAGCATTCTCAGAAAAGTCTTTGTGATGAGTGTCCTCAACTAACAGAGTTGAACCATTCTATTAATAGAGCGCTTTGGAAACACTCTTTTTGTAGAATCTGCTAGTGGATATTTGGATAACTGTGAAGCTTTCGTTGGAAACGGTAATATCTTCATGTAAAATCTAGACAGAAGCATTGTCAGAAACATCTTTGCGATGACTGTCCTCATCTAACAGAGTTGAACTTTCTATTCACAGAGGAATTTGGAAACACTCTTTTTGAAGAATCTGTAAGCCGATATCTAGATAGTTCTAACGATATCGTTGGAAACGGGAATATATCTTCATGTGAAATCTAGACAGAAGCACCCTCAGAACCTACTTAGTGATATCTGCATTCAAGTCACAGAGGTGAACGTTCCATTTCATAGAGCAGGTTTGAAACACTCTTTCTGTAGTATCTGGAAGTGGACATTTCGAGCAATTTCAGGCCTATGGAGGAAAAGGAAATATCATCCCATAAAATCTAGACAGAAGCATTCTCGGAAACTTATTTGGGATGTGTTTCCTCAACTAACAGAGTTGATCCTTTCTTTTGATATAGCAGTTTGGAAACACTCTTTTTATAGAAACTGCAAATGGATATTTGGATAACTGTGAAGATTTCGTTGGAAACGGGTATATCTTCATATAAAATCTAGACAGAATCATTATCAGAAACTTCTTTGTGATGTGTGTCCTCATTTAACAGAGTTCAACTTTTCTTTAGATACAGCAATTTGGAAACACTCTTTTTGTAGAATATGTAAGTGGATAATGTGATAGCTCTGAGGATTTCATTGGAAACGGGAATATATTCATCTAAAATCTAGACAGAAGCGCTGTCAGAAACTACTTTGCGATATCTGCATTCAAGTCCCAGAGCTGAACATTCCCATTCATAGAGTTGGATTCAAACAGTCTTTCTGTAGTATCTGGAAGTGGACATTTGAGTGATTTCCGGCCAATGGTGAAAAAGGAAATATCATCCCATAAAATCCAGACAGAAGCATTCTCAGAAACTTATTTGGGATGTGTTTCCTCAACTAACAGAGATCACCCTTTCTTTTGATATATCGGTTTGGAAACACTCTTTTTGTAGAATCTTCAAGTGGATATTTGGATAACTGTGAAGATTTCGTTGGAAACGGGAATATCTTCATATAAAATCTCGACAGAAGCATTCTCAGAAACGTCTTTGTGATGAGTGTCCTCAACTAACAGAGTTGAAACATTCTATTAATAGAGCACTTTGGTAACACTCTTTTTGTAGAATCTGCAAGTGGATATTTGGATAACTGTGAAGATTTCATTGGAAAAGGTAATATCTTCATATAAAATCTAGACAGAAGCATTCTCTGAAACTTCTTTGTGATGTGTGTCCTCAACTAACAGAGTTCAACATTTCTTTCGCTCAGCAGTTTGGAAACACTCTTTTGGTAGAATCTTCAAGTGGATATTTCGATAACTGTGAAGATTTCGCTGGAAACGGGAATATCTTCATATAAAATATAGACAGAAGCATTCTCAGAAACTTCTTTGTGATGAGTGTCCTCAACTATCAGAGTTGAACGTTTCTTTTGACAGAGCACTTTGGAAGCACTCTTTTTGTACAATCTGTAAGCCGATATATAGATAGTTCTAACTATATCGTTGGAAACGGGAATATCTTCATCTGAAATCTAGACAGAAGCACTCTCAGAACCTACTTTGTGATATCTGCATTCAGGTCACTAAGCTAAACATTCCCATTCATAGAGCAGGTTTGAAACACTCTTTCTGTAATATCTGGAAGTGGACATTTGGAGCGCTTTCGGGGCTATGGTGAAAAACGAAATATCTTCCAGTAAAATCTAGACAGAAACATTCTCAGAAAGTTATTTCAGATGTGTGTCCTCAACTAACAGAGTTGAACCTTTATTTTGATAGAGCAGTTTGGAAACACTCTTTCTGTAGAATCTGCAAATCGATGTTTGGATAACTGTGAAGATTTCGTTGGAAACGGGAATATCTTCTCATAAAATCTCGACAGAAGCATTCTCAGAAACGACTTTGTGATGAGAGTCCTCAACTAACAGAGTTGAAACACTCTATTAATAGAGAACTTTGGAAAAACTCTTTTTCTAGAATCTGCAAGTGTATATTTGGATAACTGTGAAGATTTCGTTGGAAAGGGAAATATCTTCATATAAAATCTAGACAGAAGGATTCTCAGAAACTTCCTTGTGATGAGTGTCCTCAACTAACAGAGTTGAACCTTTCTTTTGATAGAGCAGTTTGGAAACACTCTTTTTGTGGAATCTGTAAGTGGATATCTAGATAGTCCTAACGATCTCATTGGAAACGGGAATATCTTCATCTAAAATGTAGACAGAAGCACTGTCAGAAACTACTTTGCGATATCTGCATTGAAGTCACAGAGCTGAACATTCCCTTTCATAGAGTAGGTTTGAAACAGTCTTTCTGTAGTATCTGGAAGTGGACATTTCATGTGATTTCGGGCCTAAGGTGAAAAAGGAAATATCATCCCATAAAATCTAGACAGAAGCATTCTCAGAAAATTATTTCGGATGTGTTTCCTGAACTAACAGAGATGATCCTTTCTTTTGATATAGCAGTTTGGAAACACTCTTTTTGTAGAATCTGCAAGTGGATATTTGGATAACTGTGAAGATTTCATTGGAAACGGTAATATCTTCATATAAAATCTAGACAGAAGCATTCTCGGAAACTTCTTTGCGATGTGTGTCCTCAACTAACAGAGTTCAACCTTTCTTTTGATACGGCAATTTGGAATCACTCCTTTTGTTGAATCTGTAAGTTTATATTGGGATAGCTCTGAGGAATTCGTTGGAAATGGGAATATATTCATTTAAAATCTAGACAGAAGCATTCTCAGAAACTTCTTTGTGATGTGTGTCCTCAACTAACGGAGTTGAACCTTTCTTTGGATAGAGCAGTTTGGAAACACTGTTTTTGTAGAATCTGTAAGTGGATATCTAGATAGTTCTAACGATTTCATTGGAAACGGGAATATCTTCTTCTGAAATCTAGACAGAAGCACTGTCAGAAACTACTTTGTGACATCTGCATTCAAGTCACAGAGCTGAACATTCCCTTTCATAGAGCAGGTTTGAAACCCTCTTTCTGTAGTATCTGGAAGTGGATATTTCGAACGATTACGGGCCTATGGTGAAAAACGAAATATCTTCCCATAAAATCTAGATAGAAGCATTCTCAGAAACTTCTTTGTGATGTGTGTCCTCAACTAACAGAGTTGAAACTTTCTTTTGATACAGCAATTTGGAAACACACTTTTTGTAGAATCTGTAAGTGGATATTTGTATAGCTCTGAGGATTCCGTTGGAAACGGGAATATCTTCATTTAAAATCTAGACAGAAGCATTGTCAGAAACTTCTTTGTGATGAGTGTCCTCAACTATCAGATTTGAACCTTTCTTTTGACAGAGCACTTTGGAAACACTCTTTTTGTAGAATCTGTAAGTGGATATCTAGATAGTTCTAATGATATCGTTGGAAACGGGAATATCTTCATCTCAAATCTAGACAGAAGCACTGTCAGAAACTACTTTGTGATATCTGCATTCAAGTCGCAGAGCTGAACATTCCCGCTCATAGAGCAAGTTTGAAACCCTCTTTCTGTAGTATCTGGAAGTGGACATTTCGAGTGCTTTCGGGCCTATGGTGAAGAACGAAATATCTTCCCATAAAATCTAGACAGAAACTTTCTCAGAATCTTATTTCGGATGTGTGTCCTCAACTAACAGAGTTGAAACTTTCTTTTGATAGAGCAGTTTGGAAACACTCTTTTTGTTGAATCTGCAAGTCGATGTTTGGATAACGGTGAAGATTTCGTTGGAAACGGGAATATCTTCATATAAAATCTAGACAGAAGCATTCTCAGAAACGTCTTTGTGATGACTTTCCTCAACTAACAGAGTTGAACCATTCTATTAATATAGCACTTTGGAAACACTCTTTTTGTAGAATCTTCAAGTGGATATTTGGATAACTGTGAAGATTTCGTTGGAAACGGGAATATCTTCATATAAAATCTAGACAGAAGCATTCTCAGAAACTTCTTTGTGATGAATGCCCTCAACTAACAGAGTTGAACCTTTCTTTTTATAGAGCAGTTTGGAAACACTCTTTCTGTAGAATCTGTATGTGGATATCAAGATAGTTCTAATGATTTCATTGGAAACGGGAATATCTTCATCTAAAATCTAGACAGAAGCTCTGTCAGAAACCACTTTGCAATATCTGCATTCAAGTCACAGAGGTGAATCTTCCCTTTCATAGGGCAGGTTTGAAACACTCTTTCTGTAGTATCTGGAAGTGGACATTTCGAGCGCTTTCAGGACTATGGTGAAAAAGGTAGTATCTTCCCAAAACAACGAGACAGAAGTATTCTCAGAAACTTATTTGGGATGTGTGTCCTCAACTAAGAGAGTTGAACTTTTCTTTTGATCCAGCAGTTTGGAAACACTGGTTTTTAGAATCTGCAAGTGGATATTTGAATAACTGAAGATTTCGTTGGAAACGGGAATATCCTCACATAAAATCTAGTCAGAAGCATTCTCAGAAACTTCTTTGTGATGTGTGTCCTCAACTAACAGAGTTGAACCTTTCTTTTGATAGAGCAGTTTGGAAACACTGTTTTTGTAGAATCTGTAAGGGGATATTTGGATAACTCTGATGATTTCGTTGGAAACGGGAATATCTTCATCTAAAATCTGGACAGAAGCACTGTCAGAAACTACCTTGGGATATCTGCATTCAAGTCACAGAGCTGAACATTCCCTTCCATAAGGCAGGTTTGAAACACTCTTTCTGTAGTATCTGGAAGTGGACATTTCGTGCGCTCTCAGGCCTACTGTGAAGAGGGAAATATCATCCCTTAAAATCTAGACAGAAGCATCCTCAGAAAGTTATTTGGGATTCGTTTCCTCAACTAACAGAGATGATCCTTTCTTTTGATATAGCAGTTTGGAAACACTTTTTTGTAGAATCTTCAAGAGGATATTTGGATAACTGTGAAGATTTCAGTGGAAACGGTAATATCTTAATATAAAATCTAGACAGAAGCATTCTCAGAAACTTCTTTGTGATGTGTGTAATCAACTAACAGAGTTCAACATTTCTTTTGATACAGCAGTTTGGAAACACCCTTTTTGTAGAATCTGCAAGTGGATATTTGAATAACTGTTAAGATTTCATTGGAAACGGGAATATCTTCATATAAAATCTAGACAGAAGCACTGTCAGAAACTACTTTGTGATATCTGCATTCAAGTCACAGAACTGAACATTGCCTTTCATAAAGCAGGTTTGAAACACTCTTTCTGCAGTATCTGGAAGTGGACATTTCGAGCGCTTTCAGGCCTAAGGTGAAAAAGGAAATATCTTCCCATTAAAATGAGTCAGAGGCTTTCTCAGAAACTTATTTGGGATGTGTGTCCTCAACTAACAGAGTTGCACCTTTCTTTTGATACACCAGTTTGGAAACACTCTTTTTGTAGAATCTGGAAGTGGATATTTGGATACCTTCGAAGATTTCTTTGGAAACGGGAATATCTTCATATAAAATCTAGACAGAGGCATTCTCAGAAACTCCTTTCTGATGAGTGTCCTCAACTAACAGAGTTGAACCTTTCTTTTGATAGAGCAGTATGGAAACACTCTGTTTGTACAATCTGGATGTGGATATTTGGATAGGTATAACGGTTTCGTTGGAAACGGGAATATCTTCATCTAAAATCTAGACAGAAGCTCTGTCAGAAACTACTTTGCGATATATGCATTCAAGTCACAGAGGTGAACCTTCCCTTTCATAGGGCAGGTTTGAAACACTCTTTCTGTAGTATCTGGAAGTGGACATTTTGAGCGCTTTCAGGCCTGTGATGAAAAATTTAGTATCTTCCCAGAAAAACGAGACAGAAGTATTCTAAGAAACTTATTTGGGATGTGGGTCCTCAACTAAGAGTGTTGAACTTTTCTTTTGAAACAAAAGTTTGGAAACACTCTTTTTTAGAATCTGGAAGTGGATATTTGAATAAATGTGAAGATTTCATTGGAAACGGGAATATCCTCATATAAAATCTAGACAGAATCATTCTCAGAAACTTCTTTGTGATGTGTGTCCTCAACTAACAGAGTTCAAACTTTCTTTTGATACAGCAATTTGGAAACACTCTTTTTGTAGAATCTGTTAGTGGATATTGGGATAGCTCTAACGATTTCGTTGGAAACGGGAATATGTTCATTTAAAATCTAGACAGAAGCTTTCTCAGAACCTTCTTTGTGAAGTGTGTCCTGAGCTAAGTGTGTTCAACCTTTCTTTTGATACAGCAGTCTGGAAACACACTTTTTGTGGAATCTGCAGGGGGATATTTGGATAACTGGGAAGATTTCATTGGAAACGGGAATATCTTCATGTAAACTCTAGACAGAAGCATTCTCAGAAACTTCTTTCCAATGTGTGTCCTTAACTGACAGAGTTCAACCGTTCTTTTGATGGAGCAATTTGGAAGCACTGTTTGTGTGGAATCTGTAGGAGGATATTTGGATAGCTCTAAAGATTTCGTTGCAAACGGGATTATCTTCATTTAAAATCTAGACAGAAGCATTCTCAGAAACTTCCTTGTGATGTGTGTCCTCAACTAACAGAGTACAACCGTAATTTTGATAGAGCAGTTTGGAAACACACTTTTTGTAGAATCTGTAGGTCGATATTTGGATACCTCTAACGATTTCTTTGGAAACGGGAATATATTCATATAAAATCTAGACAGAAGCATTCTCAGAAACTTCTTTGTGTTGTGTGTCCTCAACTAACAGAGTTCAAGATTTCTTTTGATACAGTTATTTGAAAACACTCTTTTTGTAGAATCTGTAAGTGGATATTCGGAAAGCTCTAACGATTTCGTTGGAAACGGGAATATCTTCATTTAAAATCTAGACAGAAGCATTCTCAGAAACTTCTTTGTGAAATGTGTCCTTAACTAACAGACTTCAACCTTTCTTTAGATACAGCAGTTTGGAAACACACTTTATGTAGAATCTGCAAGTGGATATTTGGATAACGGTGAAGATTTCGTTGGAAAAGGGAATATCTTCATATAAACTCTAGACAGAAGCATTCTCAGAAACTTCTTTCTCATGTGTGTCCTCAACTGACAGAGTTCAAACATTCTTTTGACAGAGCAGTTTGGAAACACACTTTTTGTAGATTGTGTAAGAGGACATTTGGATAGCTCTAAAGATTTATTTGCAAACGGGAATATGTTCATGTAAAATCTAGACAGAAGCATTCTCAGAAACTTCTTTGTGATGTGTGTCCTCAACTAAAAGAGTACAACCATTCTTTTGATAGAGCAGTTTGGAAACACACTTTTGGTAGAACCTGTAAGTGGATGTATGGAGAGCTGTAACTATTTTGTTGGAAACTGGAATATCTTCATCTAAAATCCAGACAGAAGCTCTGTCAGAAACTACTTTGTGATATCTGCATTCAAGTCACAGAGGTGAACCTTCCCTTTCATAGGGCAGGTTTGAAACACTCTTTCTGTAGTATCTGGAAGTGGACATTTCGAGCGCTTTCAGGCCTATGGTGAAAAAGGAAGTATCTTCCCAAAACAACGAGACAGAAGTATTCTCAGAAACTTATTTGTGATGTGAGTCCTCAACTAAGAGGGTTGAACTTTTCTTTTGATACAGCAGTTTGGAAACACTCGTTTTTAGAATCTGCAAGTGGATATTTGAATAACTGAATATTTCGTTGGAAACGGGAATATCCTCACATAAAATCTAGTCAGAAGCATTCTCAGAAACTTCTTTGTGATGTGTGTCCTCAACTAAAAGAGTTGAACCTTTCTTTGGATAGAGCAGTTTGGAAACACTCTTTTTGTAGAATCTGTAAGTGGATATTTGGATAACTGTGATGATTTCGTTGGAAACGGGAATATCTTCATCTAAAATCTAGACAGAAGCACTGTCAGAAACTACCTTGCAATATCTGCATTCAAGTCACAGAGGTGAACATTCCCTTCCATGAGGCAGGTTTGAAACACTCTTTCTGTAGTACCTGGAAGTGGACATTTCGTGCACTCTCAGGCCTATTGTGAAGAGGGAAATATCATCCCTTAAAATCTAGACAGAACCATCCTCAGAAACTTATTTGGGATTCGTTTCCTCAACTAACAGAGTTGATCCTTGCTTTTGATGTAGCAGTTTGGAAACACTCTTTTTGTAGAATCTGCAAGTGGATATTTGGATAACTGAAGATTTTGTTGGAAACGGGAATATCTTCATATAAAATCTAGACAGAAGCATTCTCAGAAACTTCTTTCAGATGAGTGTCCTCAACTAACAGAGTTGAATCTTTCTTTGGATAGAGCAGTTTGGAAACACTCTTTTTGTGGAATCTGTAAGTGGATATTTGGATAACTGTGATGATTTCGTTGGAAACGGGAATATCTTCATCTAAAATCTAGACAGAAGCGCTGTCAGAAACTAATTTGCGATATCTGCATTCAAGTCACAGAGCTGAACATTCCCATTCATAGAGTAGGTTTGAAACAGTCTTTCTGTAGTATCTGGAAGTGGATATTTCGAGTGATTTCAGGCCTATGGTGAAAAAGGAAATATCATCCCATAAAATCTAGACAGAAGCATTCTCAGAAACTTATTGGGGATGTGTTTCCTCAACTAATAGAGTTGAACCTTTCTTTTGATAGAGCAGTTTGGAAACACTCTTTTTGTTGAATCTGCAAGTCGATGTTTGGATAACTGTGAAGATTTCGTTGGAAACGAAAATATCTTCATGTAAAATCTAGACAGAAGCATTCTCAGAAACGTTTTTGTGATGAGTGTCCTCAACTAACAGAGTTGAGCCATTCTATTAATAGAGCACTTTGGAAACACTCTTTTTGTAGAATCTTCAAGTGGATATTTGGATAACTGTGAAGATTTCGTATGAATCGGGAATATCTTCATGTAAAATCTAGACAGAAGCATTCTCAGAAACTTCTTTGTGATGTGTGTCCTCAACTAACAGAGTTCAACCTTTCATTTGATACAGCAATTTGGAATCACTCTTTTTGTAGAATCTGTAAGTTTACATTGGTATAGCTGTGAGGATTTCGTTGGAAACGGGAATATGTTCATTTAAAATCTAGACAGAAGCATTCTCAGAAACTTCTTTGTGATGTGTGTCCTCAACTAACAGAGTTGAACCTTTCTTTGGGTAGAGCAGTTTGGAAACACTCTTTTTGTAGAATCTGTAAGTGGATATTTGGATAACTGTGATGATTTCGTTGGAAACGGGAATACCTTCATCTAAAATCAAGAGAGAAGGGCTGTGAGAAACTACTTTGCAATATCTGCATTCAAGTCACAGAGCTGAACATTCCCATTCATAGAGTAGGTTTGAAACAGTCTTTCTGTAGTAGCTGGAAGGGGACATTTCGAGCGATTTCAGGCCTATGGTGAAAAAGGAAATATCATCCTATAAAATCTAGACAGATGCATTCTCAGAAACTTATTTGGGATGAGTTTCCTCAACTAACAGAGCTGAACCTTTCTTTTGATAGAGCAGTTTGGAAACACTCTTGTTGTAGAATCTGCAAGTCGATGTTTGGATAACTGAAGATTTCGTTGGAAACGGCAATATCTTCATATAAAATCTAGACAGAAGCATTCTCAGAAACTTCTTTGTGATGAGTGTCCTCAACTAACAGAGTTGAACCTTTCTATTTATAGAGCAGTTTGGAAACACTCTTTTTGTAGAATCTGTATGTGGATATCAAGATAGTTCTAACGATTTCGTCGGAAACGGGAATATCTTCATCTAAAATCTAGACAGAAGCACAGTCAGAAACTACTTTGTGATATCTGCATTCAAGTCTCAGAGCTGAACATTCCGTTTCATAGAGCAGGTTTGAAACACTCTTTCTGCAGTATCTGGAAGTGGACATTTCAAGCGATTTCAGGCCTATGGTGAAAAAGGAAATATCATCCCATAAAATCTAGACAGAAGTATTCTCAGAAATTTATTTGGTATGTGTTTCCTCAACTAACAGAGGTGATCCTTTCTTTTGATACAGCAGTTTGGAAACACTCTTTTTGTAGAATCTGCAAGTGGATATTTGGATAACTGTGAAGATTTCGTTGGGAACGGTAATATCTTCATATAAAATATAGACAGAAGCATTCTCAGAAACTTCTTTGTGATGAGTGTCCTCAACTAACAGAGTTGAACCTTTCTTTTTATAGAGCAGTTTGGAAACACTCTTTTTGTAGAATCTTCAAGTGAATATTTGGATAACTGTAAAGATTTCATTGGACACGGGAATATCTTCATATAAAATATAGACAGAATCATTCTCAGAAACTTCTTTGTGATGAGTGTCCTCAACTAACAGAGTTGAACCTTTCTTTTGACAGAGCACTTTGGAAACACTCTTTTTATAGAATCTGTAAGTGGATATCTAGATTGTTCTAACGATTTCATTGGAAACGGGAATATCTTCATCTGAAATCTAGACAGAAGCACTGTCAGAAACTACTTTGTGATATCTGCATTCAAGTCACAGAGCTGAACATTCCCTTTCATAGAGCAGGTTAGAAACCCTCTTTCTGTAGTGTCTGGAAGTGGACATTTCGAGCCCTTTCGGGCCTGTTGTGAAAAACGAAATATCTTCCCATAAAATCTAGACAGAAGCATTCTTAGAAACTTCTTTGGGATGTGTGTCCTCAACTAACAGAGTTGAACCTTTCTTTTGATAGAGCTGTTTGGAAACACTCTTTTTGTAGAATCTGCAAGTCGATGTTTGGGTAACTGTGAAGATTTCGTTGGAAACGGGAATATCTTCACATAAAATGTAGACAGAAGCATTCTCAGAAACGTCTTTGTGATGAGTGTCCTCAACTAACAGAGTTGAACAATTCTATTAATAGAGCACTTTGGAAACACTCTTTTTGTAGAATCTTCAAGTGGATATTTGGTTAAATGTGAAGATTTCGTAGGAAACGGGAATACCTTCATCTAAAATCTAGACAGAAGCGCTGTCAGAAACTGCTTTGCGATATCTGCATTCATGTCACAGAGCTGAACATTCACTTTCATAGAGTAGGTTTGAAACAGTCTTTCTGTAGTATCTGGAAGTGGACATTTCAAGCGATTGCAGGCCGATGGTGAAAAAGGAAATATCATCCCATAAAGTCTAGACAGAAGCATTCTGAGAAACTTATTTGGGATGTGTTTCCTCAACTAACAGAGTTGATCCTTTCTTTTGATATAGCAGTTTGGAAACACTCTTTTTGTGGAATCTGCAAGTGGATATTTGGATAACTGTGTAGATTTCATTGGAAACGGTAATATCTTCATATAAAATCTAGACAGAAGCATTCTAAGAAACTTCTTTGTGATGAGTGTCCTCAACTAACACAGTAGAACCTTTCTTTTGATAGAGCAGTTTGGAAACACTCTTTTTGTGGAATCTGTAAGTGGATATCTAGATAGTCCTAACGATCTCATTGGAAACGGGAATATCTTCATCTAAAATCTAGACAGAAGCACTGTGAGAAACTACTTTGCGATATCTGCATTCAAGTCACAGAGCTGAACATTCCCTTTCATAGAGTAGGTTTGAGACAGTCTATCTGTAGTATCTGGAAGTGGACATTTCAAGCGATTTCAGGCCTATGGTGAATGAGGAAATATCATCCCATAAAATCTAGACAGAAGCATTCTCAGAAACTTATTTGGGATGTGTTTCCTCAAGTAACAGAGTTGATCCTTTCTTTTGATATAGCAGTTTGGAAACACTCTTTTTGTGGAATCTGCAAGTGGATATTTGGATAACTGTGAAGATTTCATTGGAAACGGTAATATCTTCATATAAAATCTAGACAGAAGCATTCTAAGAAACTTCTTTGTGATGAGTGTCCTCAACTAACACAGTAGAACCTTTCTTTTGATAGAGCAGTTTGGAAACACTCTTTTTGTGGAATCAGTAAGTGGATATCTAGATAGTCCTAACGATCTCATTGGAAACGGGAATATCTTCATCTAAAATCTAGACAGAAGCACTGGCAGAAACCACTTTGTGATATCTGCATTCAAGTCTCAGAGCTGAACATTCCGTTTCATAGAGCAGTTTTGAAACACTCTTTCTGCAGTATCTGGAAGTGGACATTTCGAGCGCTTTCAGGCCTACGGTGAAAAAGGAAGTATCTTCCCATAAAAATGAGACAGAGGCTTTCTCAGAAACTTATTTGGGATGTGTTTCCTCAACTAACAGAGTTGATCCTTTCTTTTGATATAGCGGATTGGAAACACTCTTTCTCTAGAATCTGCAAATCGATGTTTGGACAACTGTGAAGATTTCGTTGCAAAAGGGAATATCTTCATATAAAATCTCAACAGAAACATTCTCAGAAACGTCTTTCTGATGAGTGTCCTCAACTAACAGAGGTGAGACATTCTATTAATAGAGCACTTTGGAAACACACTTTTTGTAGAATCTGCAAGTGGATATTTGGATAACTGTGAAGATTTCGTTGGAAAAGGAAATACCTTCATATAAAATGTAGACAGAAGCATTCTCAGAAACTTTTTTGGATTGTGTGTCCTCAACTAACAGAGTTCAACAGTTCCTCGCTACAGCAGTTTGGAAACACTCTTTTTGTAGAATCTTCCAGTGCATATTTCGACAACTGTGAATATTTCGTTGGAAACGGGAATATCTTCATATAAAATCTAGACAGAAACATTCTCAGAAACTTCTTTGTGATGAGTGTCCTCAACTAACAGAGTTGAACCTTTCTTTTGACAGAGCACTTTGGAAACACACTTTTTGTAGAATCTGTAAGCCGATACCTAGATAGTTCCAACGATATCGTTGGAAACGGGAGGATCTTCATCTGAAATCTAGACAGAAGCACTCTCAGAACCTACTTTGTGATATCTGCATTCAAGTCACAGAGCTGAACATTCCCTTTCATAGAGCAGGTTTGAAAAACTCTTTCTGTAGTATCTGGAAGTGGACCTCTCGAGCGCTTTCTGGCCTATGGTGAAAAACGTAATAACTTCCCATAAGATCTAGATAGAAGCATTCTCAGAAACTTCTTTGTGATGTGTGTCCTCAAATAACAGAGTTCAACATTTCTTTTGATAGAGCAGTTTGGAAACACTCTTTTTGTAGAATCTTCAAGTGGATATTTGGAAAACTGTGAAGATTTCGTTGGAATCGGGAATATCTTCATATAAAATCTAGACAGAAGCATTCTCAGAAACTTCTTTTGATGAGTGTCCTCAGCTAACAGAGTTGAACCTTTCTTTTTACAGAGCACTTTGGAAACACTCTTTTTGTAGAATCTGTGAGCCGATATCTAGATAGTTCTAAAGATATCGTTGGAAACGGGAATATCTTCATCTGAAATCTAGACAGAAGCACTCTCAGAACATACTTTGTGGTATCTGCATTCAAGTCACAGAGCTGAACATTCCGTTTCATACAGCAGGTTTGAAACACTCTTTCTGTAGGATCTGGAAGTGTACATTTGGAGCGCTTTCGGGCCTATGGTGAAAAACGAAATATCTTCCCATAAAATCTAGACAGAAGCATTCTCAGAAACTAATTTGGGATGTGTGTCCTCAACTAACAGAGTTGAACCTTTCATTTGATAGAGCAGTTTGGAAACACTCTTTCTGTAGGATTTGCAAATCGATGTTTGGATAACTGTGAAGATTTCGTTGGTAACGTGAATATCGTTGTATAAAATCTCGACAGAAGCATTCTCAGAAACGTCTTTGTGATGACTGTCCTCAACTAACAGGGTTGAAACATTCTATTAATAGAGGACTTTGGAAACACTCTTTTTGTAGATTCTGCAAGTGGATATTTGGATTACTGTGAAGATTTCGTTGGAAAAGGTAATATCTTCATATAAAATCTAGAGAGAAGCATTCTCAGAAACTTCTTTGGATTGTGTGTCCTCAACTAACAGAGTTCAACATTTCTTTCGCTACCACAGTTTGGAGGCACTCTTTTTGTAGAATCTTCAAGTGGGTATTTAGACAACTGTGAGGATTTCGTTGGAAACGGGAATATCATCATATAAAATCTAGACAGAAGCATTCTCAGAAACTTCTTTGTGATGAGTGTCCTCAACTAACAGAGTTGAACCTTTCTTTTGACAGAGCACTATGGAAACACTCTTCTTGTAGAATCTGTAAGAGGATATCTAGATAGTTCTAACGATATTGTTGGAAACGGGAATATCTTCATCTGAAATCTAGACAGAAGCACTCTCAGAACCTGCTTTGTGATATCTGCATTGAAGTCACAGAACTGAACATTCCCTTTGATATAGCAGGTTTGAAACACTCTTTCTGTAGTATCTGGAAGTGGACATTTCGAGGGCTTTCGGGCCCATGGTGAAAAACGTAATATCTTCCCATAAAATCTAGACAGAAACATTCTCAAAAACTTATTTGGGATGTGTGTCCTCAACTCACAGAGTTGAACATTTCTTTTGATAGAGCAGTTTGGAAACACTCTTTTTGTAGAATCTGTAGGTGGATATCAAGATAATTCTAACGATTTCGTTGGAAACGGGAATATCTTCATCTAAAATCTAGACAAAAGCACTGTCAGAAACTACTTTGTGTTATCTGCATTCAAGTCTCACAGCTGAACATTCCGTCTCATAGAGCAGGTTTGAAACACTCTTTCCGCAGTATCTGTAAGTGGACATTTCTAGCGCTTTCAGGCCTACGGTGAAAAGGGAAGTATCTTCCCATAAAAACGAGACAGAGGCTTTCTCAGAAACTTATTTGGGATGTGTATCCTCAACTAAGACAGTTGAAGCTTTCTTTAGATACAGCAGTTTGGAAACACACTTTTTGTAGAATCTGCAATTGGTTATATGGAAAGCTGTGAAGATTTCGTAGGAAACGGGAATATCTTCATGTAAAATCTAGACAGAACCATTCTCAGAAACTTTTTAGTGATGTTTGTCCTCAACTAACAGAGTGCAACCTTTCTTTGGATACAGCTATTTGGAAACACTCTTTTTGTAGAATCTGGAAGTGGATATTGGGATAGCTCTGAGGATTTCGTTGGAAACGGGAATTTCTTCATTTAAAATCTAGACAGAAGCATTCTCAGAAACGTCTTTGTGATGTGTGTCCTCAATTAACAGATTTGAAGATTTCCTTGGATAGATCTGTTTGGAAACACCCTTTTTGTAGAATCTGCAAGTGAATATTTGGATAACTGTGATGATTTCATTGTAAACGGGAATATCTTCATCTAAAATCTAGACTGAAGCGCTGTCAGAAACTACTTTGCGATGTCTGCATTCAAGTCAGAGCTGAATATTCCCATTCATAGAGTAGGTTTGAAACAGTGTTTCTGTAGTATCTGGAATTGGACATTTCGAGCGATTTCAGGCCTACGGTGAAAAAGGAAATATCATCCCATAAAATCTAGACAGAAGCATTCTCAGAAACTTATTTGGGATGTGTTTCCTCAACTAACAGAGTTAATCCTTTCTTTCGATACAGCAGTTTGGAAACCCTCTTTTTGCAGAATCTTCAAGTGGATATTTGGATAACTGTGAAGATTTCATTGGAAACGGGAATATATTCATATAAAATCTAGACAGAAGCATTCTCAGAAACTTCTTTGTGATGTGTGTCCTCAACTAACAGAGTTCAACATTTCTTTTGCTACAGCCGTTTGGAAACACTCTTTTTGTAGAATCTTCAAGTGGATATTTGGATAACAGTGAAGATTTCGTTGCAAATGGAATATCTTCATATAAAATCTAGACAGAAGCATTCTCAGAAACTTCTTTGTGATGAGTGTCCTCAAGCAACAGAGCTGAACCTTTCTTTTGATAGAGCAGTTTGGAAACACTCTTTTTGCAGAATCTGCAAGTCGATGTTTGGATATCTGTGAAGATTACGTTGGAAACGGAATATCTTCATATAAAATGTCGACAGAAGCATTCTCAGAAACGTCTTTGTGATGAGTGTTCTCAAGTAAAGGAGTTGAACCTTTCTATTAGTAGAGCACGTTGGAAACACTCTTTTTGTAGAATCTTCAAGTGCATATTTGGATAACTGTGAAGATTTCATTGGAAACTGGAATATCTTCATATAAAATCTAGACAGAAGCATTCTCAGAAACTTTTTTGTAATGACTGTCCTCAACTAACACACTTGAACATTTCCTTTGATAGAGCAGTTTGGAAACACACTTTTGGTGGAATCTGTAAGTGGATATCTAGATAGTCTAACAATTTCATTGGAAACGGGAATATCTTCATCTGAAATCTAAACAGAAGCATTCTCAGAAACTTATCTGGGATGTGTTTCCTCAACGAACAGTGTTGATCCTTTCTTTTGATATAGCAGGTTGGAAACACTCTTTTTGTAGAATCTTCAAGTGGATATTTGGATAACTGTGAAGATTTCGTTGGAAACGGTAATATCTTCATATAAAATCTAGACAGAGGCATTGTCAGAAACTTCTTTGTGATGAGTGTCCTCAACTAACAGAGCTGAACTTTCTATTCACAGAGGACTTAGGAAACACTCTTTTTGTAGAATCTGTAAGCCGATATCTTGATAGTTCTAATGATATCTTTGGAAACGGGAATATATCTTCATCTGAAATCTAGACAGAAGAACTCTCAGAACCTACTTTGTGATATCTGCATTCAAGTCAAAGAGCTGAACATTCCCTTTCATGGAGCAGGTTTGAAACCCTCTTTCTGTAGTATCTGGAAGTGGACATTTGGAGCGCTTTCGGGCCTATGGTGAAAAACGGAATATCTTCCAAAAAATCTAGACAGAAGCATTCTCAGAAACTTATTTGGGATGTGCATCCTCAACTAACAGAGTTGAACCATTCTTTTGATAGAGCAGTTTGGAAACACTCTTTTTGTAGTATCTGCAAATCGATGTTTGGATAACTGTGAAGATTTCATTGGAAATGGGAATATCTTCAAATAAAATCTGGACAGAAGCATTCTCAGAAACGTCTTTGTGATGCGTGTCCTCAACTAACAGAGTTGAAACATTCTATTAATAGTGCACTTTGGAAACACTCTGTTTGTAGAATCTGCAAGTGGATATTTGGATAACTGTGAAGATTTCGTTGGAAACGGGAAGATCTTCATATAAAATTCAGACAGAAGCATTCTCAGAAACTTCTTTGTGATGAGTGTCCTCAACCGACACAGTTGAACCTTTCTTTTGATAGAGCAGTTTGGAAACACTCTTTTTGTGGAATTCGTAGGTGTATATCTAGATAGCCCTAACAATTTCGTTGGAAAAGGGAATATCTTCATCTAAAATCTAGACAGAATCACTGTCAGAATCTACTTTGCGATATCTGCATTCAAGTCACAGAGCTGAACATTCCCTTTCATAGAGTAGGTTTTAACCAGTCTTTCTGTAGTATCTGGAAGTGGACATTTCGAGCGAATTCAGGCCTATGGAGAAAAAGGAAACATCACCCATAAAATCTAGACAGAAGCGATCTCAGAAACTTATGTGGGATGTGTGTCCTCAACTAACAGAGTTGCACCTTTCTTTTGATAGGGCAGTTTGGAAACACTCTTTTTGTAGAATCTGCAAGTGGATATTTGGATAAATGTGAAGATTTCGTTGGAAACGGGAATATATTCATATAAAATCTAGACAGAATCATTCTCAGAAACTTCTTTGTGATGTGTGTCCTGAACTTGCAGAGTTCAACATTTCTTTTGCTACAGCAGTTTGCAAACTCTCTTTTTGTAGAATCTTCAAGTGGATATTTGGATAACTGTGAAGATTTCGTTGGAAGCGGGAATATCTTCATATAAAATCTAGACAGAAGCATTCTCAGAAACTTCTTTGTGATGAGTGTCCTCAACTAACAGAGTTGAACCTTTGTTTTGACAGAGCACTTTGGAAACACTCTTTTTGTAGAATCTGTAAAGCGATATCTAGATAGTTCTAACGATGTCGTTGGAAACGGGAATATCTTCATCTGAAATCTAGACAGAAGCACTCTCAGAACCTACTTTGTTGTATCTGCATTCAAGTCACAGAGCTAAACATTCCCTTTCATTGAGCAGGTTTGAAACACTCTTTCTGTAGTATCTGGAAGTGGACATTTGGAGCGCTTTCGGACCTATGGTGAAAAACGAAATATCTTCCCTTACAATCTAGACAGAAGCATTCTCAGAAACTTATTTGGGATGTGTGTCCTCAACTCACAGAGTTGAACCTTTCTTTTGATAGAGCAGTTTCGAAACACTCTTTCTGTAGAATCTGCAAATTGATGTTTGGATAACTGTGAAGATTTCCATTGGAAACGGGAATATCTTCATATAAAATCTCTACTGAAGCATACTAAGAAACGTCTTTGTGATGAGTGTCCTCAACTAACAGAGTTGAAACATTCTATTAATAGAGCACTTTGGAAACACTCTTTTTGTGGAATATGCAAGTGGATATTTGGATAACAGTGAAGATTTCGTTGGAAACGGGAATATCTTCATTTGAAATCTAGACAGAAGCATTCTCAGAAACTTCTTTGTGATGAGTGTCCTCAACTAACAGAGTTGAACCTTTCTTTTGATGTAGCACTTTGGAAACATTCTTTGTGTAGAATCTGTGAAGCGATATCTAGATAGTTCTAACGATATCGTTGGAAACGGGAATATCTTCATCTGAAATC
Source organism: Gorilla gorilla gorilla (assembly GCF_029281585.2). Lineage (NCBI taxonomy): Eukaryota > Metazoa > Chordata > Mammalia > Primates > Hominidae > Gorilla > Gorilla gorilla. Next base: position 21,777,845 of record NC_073237.2, read on the forward strand.
TAGACAGAAGCACTGTCAGAACCTACTTTGTGATATCTGCATTGAAGTCACAGAGCTGAACATTCCCTTTCATAGAGCAGGTTTGAAACACTCTTTCTGTAGTGTCTGGAAGTTGACATTTGGAGCGCTTTCGGACCTACGGTGAAAAACGAAATATCTTCCCATACAATCTGGACAGAAGCATTCTCAGAAACTTATTTGGGATGTGTGTCCTCAACTAACAGAGTTGAACCTTTCTTTTGATAGAGCAGTTTGGAAACACTCTTTCTGTAGAATCTGCAAATCGATGTTTGGATAACTGTGAAGATTTCGTTGGAAACGGGAATATCTTCATATAAAATTTCGACAGAAGCATTCTCAGAAACGTCTTTGTGATGACTGTCCTCAACTAACGGAGTTGAAACATTCTATTAATAGAGCACATTGGAAACACTCTTTTTGTGGAATCTGCAAGTGGATATTTGGATAACAGTGAAGATTTCGTTTGAAAAGGTAATATCTTCATATAAAATCTAGACAGAAGCATTCTCAGAAACTTCTTTGGATTGTGTGTCCTCCACTAACAGAGTTCAACATTTCTTTCTCTACAGCAGTTTGGAAACACTCTTTTTGTAGAATCTGCAAGTGGATATTTGGATAACTGTGAAGATTTCGCTGGAAAAGGTTATATCTTCATAAAAAATCTAGACAAAAGCATTCTCAGAAACTTCTTTGGATTGTGTGTCCTCAACTAACAGAGTTCAACATTTCTTTCACTACAGCAGTTTGGAAACACTCTTTTTGTAGAATCTGTAGGTGGATAACAAGATAGTTCTAATGATTTTGTTGGCAACGGGAATATCTTCATCTAAAATCTAGACAGAAGCACTGTCAGAAACTACTTTGTGATATCTGCATTCAAGTCTCAGAGCTGAACATTCCGTTTCATAGAGCAGTTTGTAACACGCTTTCTGCAGTGTCTGGAAGGGGACATTTCGAGCAATTTCAGGCCTACGGGGAAAATAAAGCATCTTCCCATAAAAACGAGAGAGAAGCTTTCTCAGAAACTTCTTTGGGATGTGTGTCCTCAACTAAGACAGTTGAACCTTTCTTTTGATACAGCAGTTTGGAAACACACTTTTTGTAGAATCTGCAAGTGGATATATGGAAAGATGTGAAGATTTCATAGGAAACGGGAATATCTTCATGTAAAATCTAGACAGAAGCATTCTCAGAAACTTCTTAGTGATGTGTGTCCTCAACTAACAGAGTTCAACCTTTCTTTGGATACAGCTATTTGGAAACACTCTTTTTGTAGTATCTGTAAGTGGATATTGGGATAGCTCTGAGGATTTTGTTGGAAACGGGAATATCTTCATATAAAATCTCGACAGAAGCATTCTCAGAAACGTCTTTGTGATGAGTGTCCTCAACTAACAGAGTTGAAACATTCTATTAATAGAGCACTTTGGAAACACTCTTTTGGTGGAATCTTCAAGTGGATATTTGGATAACTGTGAAGATTTCGTTGGAAACGGGAAGATCTTCATATAAAATCTAGACAGAAGCATTCTTAGAAACTTCTTTGTGATGAGTGTCCTCAACCAACACAGTTGAACCTTTCTTTTGATAGAGCAGTTTGGAAACACTCTTTTTGTGGAATCTGTAACTGTATGTCTAGATAGCCCTAACAATTTCGTTGGAAAAGGGAATATCTTCATCTAAAAACTAGACAGAATCACTGTGAGAATCTACTTTGCGATATCTGCATTCAAGTCACAGAGCTGAACATTTCCTTTCATAGAGTAGGTTTGAACCAGTCTTTCTGTAGTATCTGGAAGTGGACATTTCGAGCGATTTCAGGCCTGTTGAGAGAAAGGATATATCACCCATAAAATCTAGACAGAAGCATTCTCAGAATCTTATTTGGGATGTGTTTCCTCAACTAACAGAGTTGATACTTTCTTTTGATATAGCAGTTTGGAAACACTCTTTCTGTAGAAACAGCAAGTGGATATTTGGATAACTGTGAAGATTTCGTTGGATACGGGAATATCTTCATATAAAATCTCGACAGAAGCATTCTCAGGAACTTCTTTGTGATGAGAGTCCTCAACTTACAGAGTTGAACCATTCTATTAAGAGAGAACTTGGAAACACTCTTTTTGTAGAATCTGCAAGTGGATATTTGGATAACTGTGAAGATTTCGTAGGAAACGGGAATATCTTCATATAAAATCTAGACAGAAGCATTCTCAGAAACTTCTTTGTGATGAGTGTCCTCAAGTAACAGAGCTGAACCTTTCTTTTGATTGAGCAGTTTGGAAACACACTTTTTGTAGAATCTGCAAGTCGATGTTTGGATAACTGTGAAGATTTCGTTGGAAACGGAATACCTTCATATAAAATGTCGACAGAAGCATTCTCAGTAACATCTTTGTGATGAGTGTCCTCAATTAACAGAGTTGAACCATTCTATTAGTAGAGGACTTTGGAAACACACTTTTTTTGGAATCTTCAAGTGCATATTTTTATAACTGTGAAGATTTTAATGGAAACGGGAATATCTTCATATAAAATCTAGACAGAAGCATTCTCAGAAACTTTTTGTGATGACTGTCCTCAACTAACACAGTTGAACCTTTCCTTTGATAGAGCAGTTTGGAAACACTCTTTTTGTGGAATCTGTAAGTGGACATCTAGATAGTCCTAACGATTTCGTTGGAAACGGGAATATGTTCGTCTGAAATCTAGACAGTAGCACTCTCAGAACCTACTTTGTGATATCTGCTTTCAAGTCACAGAGCTGAACATTCCCGTTCATAGAGCAGGATTGAAACACTCTTTCTGTAGTATCTGGAAGTGGACATTTCGAGAGCTTTCGGGCCTAAGGTGAAAAAGGAAAGATCATCCCATAAAATCTAGACAGAAGCAGTCTCAGAAACTTATTTGGGATGTGTTTCCTCAACTAAGATAGTTGATCCTTTCTTTTGATACAGCAGTTTGGAAACACTCTTTTTGTAGAATCTGCAAGTGGATATTTGGATAACTGTGAAGATTTCGTTGGACACGGGAATATATTCATATAAAATCTAGACAGAAGCATTCTCAGAAACTTATTTGGGATGTGCGTCCTCAACTAACAGAGTTGAACCTTTCTTTTGATAGAGCAGTTTGGTAACACTCTTTCTGTAGAATCTGCAAATCGATGTTTGGATAACTGTTAAGATTTCGTTGGAAACGGGAATATCTTCATATAACACTTGACAGAAGCATTCTCAGAAACGTCTTTGTGATGAGTGTCCTCAACTAACAGAGATGAAGCATTCTATTAGTAGAGCACTTTGGAAACACTCTTTTTGTAGAATCTTCAAGAGGATATTTGGATAACTGTGAAGATTTCATTGGAAACGGGAAAATCTTCATATAAAATCTAGACAGAAGGATTCTCAGAAACTTTTTTGTGATGACTGTCCTCAACTAACACAGGTGTACCTTTCCTTTCATAGAGAAGTTTGGAAACACTCTTTTTGTGGAATCTGTAAGTGGATATCTAGATAGTCCTAACGATTTCATTGGAAACGGGAATATCTTCATCTGAAATCTAGACAGAAGCACTCTCAGAACCTACTTTGTGATATCTGCATTCAAGTCACAGAGGTGAACATTCCCTTTCAGAGAGCAGGTTTGAAACCTTCTTTCTGTAGTATCTGGAAGTGGACATTTTGAGCGCTTAAGGGCCTATGGTGAAAAACGAAATATCTTCCCATAAAATCTAGACAGAAGCATTCTCAGAAACTTCTTTGGATTGTGTGTCCTCAAGTAACAGAGTTCAACATTTCTTTCACTACAGCAGTTTGGAAACACTCTTTTTGTAGAATCTTCAAGTGGATATTTCGACAACTGTGAAGATTTCATTGGAAACGGGAATATCTTCATATAAAATCTAGACAGAAGCATTCTCAGAAACTTCTTTGTCATGAGTGTCCTCAACTAACAGAGTTGAACCTTTCCTTTGACAGAGCACCTTGTAAACACTCTTCTTGTGGAATCTGTAAGAGGATTTCTAGATAGTTCTAAAGATATCGTTGGAAACGGGAATATCTTCATCTGAAATCTAGAGAGAAGCACTCTCAGAACCTACTTTGTGATATCTGCGTTCAAGTCAAAGAGCTGAACATTCCCTTTGATACAGCAGGTTTGAAACACTCTTTCTATAGTATCTGGAAGAGGACATTTCGAGCGCTTTCGGTCCTATGGTGGAAAACGAAATATCTTCCCACAAAATCTAGACAGAAGTATTCTCAGAAACTTATTTCAGATGTGTGTCCTCAACTAACTTAGTTGAACCTTTCTTTTGATTGAGCAGTTTGGAAACACTCTTTTTGTAGAATCTGCAAGTCGATGTTTGGATAACTGTGAAGATTTCGTTGGAAAAGGGAATACCTTCATATAAAATCTAGACAGAAGCATTCTCAGAAACGTCTTTGTGATGAGTGTCTTCAACTAACAGAGTTGAACCATTCTATTAATAGAGCACTTTGGAAACACTCGTTTTATAGAATCTTCAAGTGGATATTTGGATAACAGTGAAGATTTCGTTGGAAACGGGAATATCTTGATCTACAATCTAGACAGAAGCACTGTCAGAAACTACTTTGCGATATGTTCTTTCATGTCACAGAGCTGAACATTCCCTTTCATAGAGTAGGTTTGAAACAGTCTTTCTGTTGTATCTGGAAGTGGACATATCAAGCGATTTCAGGCCAATGGTGAAAAATGAAATATCATCCAATAAAATCTAGATAGAAGCATTCTCAGATAGTATTTGGGATGTGTTTCCTCAACTAACTGGGTTGATCCTTTATTTTGATATAGCAGTTTTGAAGCACTGTTTTTGTAGAATCTGCAAGTGGATATTTGGATAACTGTGAAGATTTCGTTGGAAACGAGTATATCTTCATATAAAATCTAGACAGAAGAATTCTCAGAAACTTCTTTGTGATGAGTGTCCTCAACTAACAGAGTTGAACCTTTCTTTTTATAGAGCAGTTTGGAAACACTCTTTTGTAGAATCTGTATGTGGATATCAACATAATTCTAACGATTTCATTGGAAACGGGAATATCTTCATCTAGAATCTAGACAGAAGCACTGTCAGAAACTACTTTGTGATATGTGCATTGAAGTCTCAAAGCTGAACATTCCCTTTCATAGAGCAGGTTTGAAACACTCTTTCTGCAGTATCTGGAAGGGGACATTTCGAGTGCTTTCAGGCCTACGGTGAAAAAGGAAGTATCTTCCCATAAAAATGAGACAGAGGCTTTCTCAGAAACTTATTTGGGATGTGTGTCCTCAACTAAGAGAGTTGAACCTTTCTTTTGATACAGGAGTTTGGCAACACACTTTTTGTAGAATCTGCAAGTGGATATTTGGAAAGCTGTGAAGATTTCATAGTAAACGTGAATAGCTTCATGTAAAATCTAGACAGAAGCATTCTCAGAAACTTCTTTGTGATGTGTGTCCTCAACTAACAGAGTTCAACATTTGTTTTGCTGTAGCAGTTTGGAAACACCCTTTTTGCAGAATCTTCAAGTGGATATTTGGATAACTGTGAAGATTTCGTTGGAAACGGGATTATCTTCATTTAAAATCTAGACGGAAGAATTCCCAGAAACTTCTTTGTGATCAGCGTCCTCAACTAACAGAGTTGAACCTTTCTTTTGACAGAGCACTTTGGAAACACTCTTTTTGTAGAATCTGTAAGTGGATATCTAGATAGTTCTAACGATATCGTTGGAAACCGGAATATCTTCATCTCAAATCTAGACAGAAGCACTGTGAGAAACTACTTTGTGATATCTGCATTCAAGTCACAGAGCTGAACATTCCCTTTCATAGAGCAGGTTTGAAACCCTCTTTCTGTTGTATCTGGAAGTGGACATTTTGAGCGCTTTTGGAGTTATGGTGAAAAACGAAATATCTTCCCACAAAATCTAGACAGAAGCATTCTCAGAAACTTATTTCGGATGTGTGTCCTCAACTAACAGAGTTGAATCTTTCTTTGGTAGAGCAGTTTGGAAACACTCTTTTTGTAGAATCTGCAATACGATGTTCGGATAACTGTGAACATTTCGTTGGAAAAGGGAATATCTTCATATAAAATCTAGACAGAAGCATTCTCAGAAACGTCTTTGTGATGAGTGTCCACAACTAACAGAGTTGAACCTTTCTTTTTATAGAGCACTTTGGAAACACTCTTTTTGTAGAATCTGTATGTGGATATCAAGATAGTTCTAAGGATTTCGTTGGAAACGGGAATATCTTCATCTAAAATCTAGACAGAAGCACTGTCAGAAACTACTTTGTGATATCTGCATTGAAGTCTCAGAGCTGAACATTCCGTTTCATAGAACAGGTTTGAAATACTCTTTGCGCAGCATCTGGAAGTGGACATTTCGAGCGCTTTCAGGCCTGCGGTGAAAAAGGAAGTATCTTCCCAAAAAAACGAGACAGAGGCTTTCTCAGAAACTTCTTTGGGATGTGTGTCCTCAGCTCACAGAGTTCAACATTTCTTTTGCTAAAGCAGTGTGGAAACACACTTTTTGTCGAATCTGCAAGTGGATATTTGGATAACTGTGAAGATTTCGTTGGAAACGGGAATATCTTCATATAAAATCTAGACAGAAGCATTCTCAGAAACATCTTTGTGATGAGTGTCCTCAACTAACAGAGTTGAACGTTTCTTTTGACAGAGCACTTTGGAAACACTCTTTTTGTAGAATCTGTAAGTGAATATCCAGATAGTTCTAACGATATCGTTGGAAACGGGAATATCTTCATCTCAAATCTAGACAGAAGAACTGTCAGAAACTACTTTGTGATATCTGCATTCAAGTCACAGAGCTGAACATTCCCTTTCATAGAGCAAGTTTGAAACCCTCTTTCTGTAGTATCTGGAAGTGGACGTTTCTAGCGCTTTCGGGCCTATGGTGAAAAACGAAATATCCTCCCATAAAATCTAGACAGAAGCATTCTCAGAAACTTATTTCCGATGTGTGTCCTAAACTAACAGAGTTGAAACTTTCTTTTGATAGAGCAGTTTGGAAACACTCTTTAAGTTGAATCTGCAAGTCGATGTTTGGATAACTGTGAAGATTTCGTTGGAAAACGGAATATCTTCATATGAAATCTAGACAGAAGCATTCTCAGAAACGTCTTTGTGATGAGTGTCCTCAACTAACAGAGTTGAACCATTCTATTAATAGAGCACTTTGGAATCACACTTTTTGTAGAATCTTCAAGTGGAAATTTGGATAACTGTGAAGATTTCGTTGGAAACGGGAATATCTTAATATAAAATCTAGACAGAAGCATTCTCAGAAACTTCTTTGTGATGTGTGTCCTCAACTTACAGAGTTCAAAGTTTCTTTTGATACAGCAATTTCGAAACACTCTTTTTGTAGAATCTGTAAGTGGATATTGGTATAGCTCTGAGGATTCCATTGGAAACGGGAATATCTTCATTTAAAATCTAGACAGAAGCATTCTCAGAAACTTCTTTGTGATGAGTGTCCTCAACTAACAGAGTTGAAAGTTTCTTTAGATAGAGCAGTATGAAAACACTCTCTTTGTTGAATCTGTACGTGGATATTTGGATATCTGTGATGATTTCGTTGGAAACAGGAATACCTTCATCTAAAATCTAGACAGAAGCGCTGTGAGAAAGTACTTTGCGATATCTGCATTCAAGTCACAGAGCTGAACATTCCCATTCATAGAGTAGGTTTGAAACAGTCTTTCTGTAGTATCTGGAAGTGGACATTTCGAGCGCTTTCAGGCCTATGGTGAAAAAGGAAATATCCCATAAAATCTAGACAGAAGCATTCTCAGAAATTTATTTGGGATGTGTTTCCTCAACTAACAGAGTTGATCCTTTCATTTGATATAGCAGTTTGGAAACACGCTTTTTGTAGAATCTGCAAGTGGATATTTGGATAACTGTGAAGATTTCTTTGGAAACGGGAATGTCTTCATATGAAATCTAGACAGAAGCATTCTCAGAAACTTCTTTGTGATGTGTGTCCTCAACTAACAGAATTCAACATTTCTTTTGCTACCGCAGTTTGGAAACACTCTTTTTGTAGAATCTGCAAGTGGATATTTGGATAACTGTGAAGATTTCGTTGGAAACGGGAATATCTTCATATAAAATCTAGACAGAAGCATTATAAGAAACTTCTTTGTGATGAGTGTCCTCAACTAACAGAGTTGAATCTTTCTTTTTATAGAGCAGTTTGGAAACACTCTTTTTGTAGAATCTGTATGTGGATATCAAGATAGTTCTAACGATTTCGTTGGAAACGGGAATATCTTCATCTAAAATCTAGACAGAAGCACTGTCAGAAACTACTTTGTGATATCTGCATTCAAGTCTCAGAGCTGAACATTCCCTTTCATAGAGGAGGTTTGAAACACTCTTTCTGCAGTATCTGGAAGTGGACATTTCGAGCCCTTGCAGGCCTACGGTGAAAAAGGAAGTATCTTCCCATAAAAACGAGACAGAGGCTTTCTCAGAAACTTATTTGGGATGTGTGTCCTCAACTAACACAGTTGAACCTTTCTTTTGATACAGTAGTTTGGAAACACTCTTTTTGTAGAATCTGCAAGTGGATATTTGGAAAGCTGTGAAGATTTCATAGGAAACGGGAATATCTTCATGTAAAATCAAGACAGAAGCAATCTCAGAAACTTCTTTGTGATGTGTGTTCTCAACTAACAGAGTTCAACCTTTCTTTTGATACAGCAATTTGGAAACACTCTTTTTGTAGAATCTCTAAGTGGATATTGGGATAGCTCTGAGGATTTCGTTGGAAACGGGAATATCTTCATTTGAAATCTAGACAGAAGCATTCTCAGAAACTTCTTTGTGATGTGTGTCCTGAACTAACAGAGTTGAACCTTTCCTTTGATAGAGCAGTTTGGAAACACTCTTTTTGTAGAATCTGCAAGTCGATGTTTGGATAACCGTGAAGATTTCGTTGGAAACGGGAATATCTTCATATGAAATCTAGACAGAAGCATTCTAAGAAACTTCTTTGTGATGAGTGTCCTCAACTAACAGAGTTGAACCTTTCTTTTTATAGAGCAGTTTGGAAACTCTCTTTTTGTGGAATCTGTAAGTGGATATCTAGATAGTCCTAACGATTACATTGGAAACGGGAATATCTTCATCTAAAATCTAGACAGAAGCACTGTCAGAAACTACTTTGTGATATCTGCATTCAAGTCACAGAGCTGAACATTCCCTTTCATAGAGTAGGTTTGAAACAGTCTTTCTGTAGTATCTGGAGGTGGACATTTCAAGAGATTTCAGGCCTATGGTGAAAGAGGAAATATCATCCCATAAAATCTAGACAGAAGCATTCTCAGAAACTTATTTGGGATGTGTTTCCTCAACTAACAGAGTTGATCCTTTCTTTTGATATAGCAGTTTGGAAACACTCTTTTTGTAGAATCTGCAAGTGGATATTTGGATAACTGTGAAGATTTCATTGGAAACGGAAATATCATCATATAAAATCTAGACAGAAGCATTCTAAGAAACTTTTTTGTGATGATTGTCCTCAACTAACAGAGTTGAACCTTTCTTTTTATAGAGCAGTTTGGAAACTCTCTTTTTGTATAATCTGTATGTGGATATCAAGACAGTTCTAACGCTTTCGTTGGAAACGGGAATATCTTCATCTAAAATCTAGACAGAAGCACTGTCAGAAACTACTTTGTGATATCTCCACTCAAGTCTGAGAGCTGAACATTCCCTTTCATAGAGCAGGTTTGAAACACTCTTTTTGCAGTATCTGGAAGTGGACATTTTGAACGCTTCCGGCCTACGGTGAAAAACGAAGTATCTTCCCATAAAAAAAAGACAGAGGCTTTCTCAGAAACTTATTTGGGATGTGTGTCCTCAACTAAGAGAGTAGAACCTTTCTTTTGATACAGCAGTTTGGAAACACTCTTTTTGTAGAATCTGTAAGTTTATAATGGGATTGCTCTGAGGACTTCGTTGGAAACGGGAATATCTTCATTTAAAATCTGGACAGAAGCATTCTCAGAAACTCCTTTGTGATGTGTGTCCTCATCTAACAGATTTGAACCTTTCTTTGGATAGAGCAGTTTGGAAACACTCTTTTTGTAGAATCTGTAAGTGGATATTTGAATAACTGAGATGATTTCGTTTAAACGGGAATACCTTCATCTAAAATCTAGACAGAAGCGCTGTCGGAAACTACTTTGCGATATCTGCATTCAAGTCACAGAGCTGAACATTTCCATTCATAGAGTAGGTTTGAAACAGACTTTCTGTAGTATCTGGAAGTGGACATTTCGAGCGATTTCAGGCCAATGGTGAAAAACGAAATATCATCCCATAAAATCTAGACAGAAGCATTCTCAGAAACTTATTTGGGATGTGTTTCCTCAACTAACAGAGTTGATCCTTTCTTTTGATATAGCAGTTTGGAAACACTCTTTTTGTAGAATCTGCAAGTGGATATTTGGATAACTGTGAAGCTTTCGTTGGAAACGGTAATATCTTCATATAAAATCTAGACAGAAGCTTTCTCAGAAACTTCTTTGTGATGTGTGTCCTCAACTAACAGAGTTCAACATTTCTTTTGCTACAGCAGTTTGGAAACACTCTTTTTGTAGAATCTTCAAGTGGATATTTGGATAACTGTGAAGATTTCGTTGGAAACGGGAATACCTTCATATAAAATCTAGACAGAAGCATTCTCAGAAACTTCTTTGTGATGAGTGTCCTCAACTAACAGAGTTGAACCTTTCTTTTGACAGAGCACTTTGGAAACACTCTTTTTGTAGAATCAGTAAGTGGATATCTAGAAAGTTCTAATGATTTCATTGGAAACGGGAATATCTTCATCTGAAATCTAGACAGAAGCACTGTCAGAAACTACTTTGTGATATCTGCATTCAAGTCACAGAGCTGAACATTCCCTTTCATAGAGCAGGTTTGAAACCCTCTTTCTGTATTGTCTGGAAGTGGACATTTCGAGCGCTTTCGGGACTGTGGTGAAAAATGAAATATCTTCCCATAAAATCTAGACAGAAGCATTCTCAGAAACTTATTTGGGATGTGTGTCCTCAAATAACAGAGTTAAACCATTCTTTTGATAGAGCAGTTTGGAAACACTCTTTTTGTAGAATCTGCAAGTCGATGTTTGGATAACCATGAAGATTTCGTTGGAAACGGGAATATCTTCATATAAAATCTAGACAGAAGCATTCTCAGAAACTTCTTTGTGATGAGTGTCCTCAACTAACGGAGTTGAAACATTCTATTAATAGAGCACTTTGGAAACACTCTTTTTGTAGAATCTTCAAGTGGATATTTGGTTAACTGTGAAGATTTCGTTGGAAACGGGAATACCTTCATCTAAAATCTAGACAGAAGCGCTGTCAGAAACTACCTTGCGATAACTGCATTCAAGTCACAGAGCTGAACATTCCCTTTCATAGAGTAGGTTTGAAACAGTCTTTCTGTAGTATCTGGAAGTGGACATTTCAAGCGATTGCAGGCCTATGGTGAAAAAGGAAATATCATCCCATAAAATCTAGACAGAAGCATTCTCAGAAACTTATTTGGGATGTGTTTCCTCAACTAACAGAGTTGATCCTTTCTTTTGATATAGCAGTTTGGAAACACTCTTTTTGTAGAATCTGCAAGTGGATATTTGGATAACTGTGAAGATTTCATTGGAAACGGTAATATCTTCATATAAAATCTAGACAGAAGCATTCTAAGAAACATCTTTGTGATGAGTGTCCTCAACTAACAGAGTTGAATCTTTCTTTTTACAGAGCAGTTTGGAAACACTCTTTTTGTAGAATCTGTATGTGGATATCAACATAGTTCTAACGATTTCGTTGGAAACGGGAATATCTTCATCTAAAATCTAGACAGAAGCACTGTCAGAAACTACTTTGTGATATCTGCATTCAAGTCTCAGAGCTGAACATTCCCTTTCATAGAGCAGGTTTGAAACACTCTTTCTGCAGTATTTGGAATTGGACATTTCGAGCGCTTTCAGGCCTACGGTGAAAAAGGAAGTATCTTCCAATAAAAACGAGACAGAGACTTTCTCAGAAACTTATTTGGGATGTGTGTCCTCAACTAACAGGGTTGAACCTTTCTTTTGATACAGCAGTTTGGAAACACTCTTTTTGTAGAATCTACAAGTGGATATTTGGAAAGCTGTGAAGATTTTGTAGGAAACGGGAATGTCTTCATGTAAAATCTACACAGAAGCATTCTCAGAAACTTCTTTGTGATCTGTGTCCTCAACTAACAGAGTTCAACCTTTCTTTTGATACAGCAATTTGGAATCACTCTTTTTGTAGAATCTGTAAGTTTATATTGGGACAGCTCTGAGGATTTCGTTGGAAACGGTATATCTTCATTAAAAATCTAGACAGAAGCATTCAGAAACTTCTCTGTGATGTGTGTTGTCAACTAAGAGAGTTGAACCTTTCTTTGGATGGAACAGTTTGGAAACACTTTTTTTGTAGAATCTGTAAGTGGATAGTTGGATAACTGTGATGATTTTTTGGAAACGGGAATACCTTCATCTAAAATCTAGACAGAAGCACTGTCAGAAACTACTTTGCAATATCTGCATTCAAGTCACAGAGCTGAACATTCCCATTCATAGAGTAGGTTTGAAACAGTCTTTCTGTAGTATCTGGAAGTGGACATTTCGAGCGATTTCATGCCTATGGTGAAAAAGGAAATATCGTCCCATAAAATCTAGACAGAAGCATTCTCAGAAACTTATTTGGGATGTGTTTCCTCAACTAACAGAGTTGATCCTTTCTTTTGATATAGCAGTTTGGAAACACTCTTTTTGTAGAGTCTGCAAGTGGATATTTGGATAACTGTGAAGATTTTGTTGGAAACGGTAATATCTTCATATAAAATCTAGACAGAAGCATTCTCAGAAACTTATTTCGGATGTGTGTCCTCAACCAACAGAGTTGAACCTTTCTTTTGATAGAGCAGTTTGGAAACACTCTTTTTGTAGAATCTGCAAGTCGATGTTTGGATAACTGTGATGATTTCATTGGAAACGGGAATATCTTCATATAAAATCTAGACAGAAGCATTCTCAGAAACTACTTTGTGATGAGTGTCCTCAACTAACAGAGTTGAACCATTCTATTAATAGAGCACTTTGGAATCACACTTTTTGTAGAATCTTCAAGTGGAAATTTGGATAACTGTGAAGATTTCGTTGGAAACGGGAATATCTTCATATAAAATCTAGACAGAAGCATTCTCAGAAACTTCTTTGAGATGAGCGTCCTCAACTAACACAGTTGAACCTTTCTTTTGATAGAGCAGTTTGGAAACACTCTTTTTGTGGAATCTGTAAGTGGATATCTAGATAGTCCTAACGATCTCATTGGAAAAGGGAATATCTTCATCTAAAATCTAGACAGAAGCACTGTCAGAAACTACTTTGTGATATCTGCATTCAAGTCTCAGAGCTGAACATTCCCTTTCATAGAGCAGGTTTGAAACACTCTTTCTGCAGTATTTGGAATTGGACATTTCGAGCGCTTTCAGGCCTACGGTGAAAAAGGAAGTATCTTCCAATAAAAACGAGACAGAGACTTTCTCAGAAACTTATTTGGGATGTGTGTCCTCAACTAACAGGGTTGAACCTTTCTTTTGATACAGAAGTTTGGAAACACTCTTTTTGTAGAATCTACAAGTGGATATTTGGAAAGCTGTGAAGATTTTGTAGGAAACGGGAATGTCTTCATGTAAAATCTACACAGAAGCATTCTCAGAAACTTCTTTGTGATCTGTGTCCTCAACTAACAGAGTTCAACCTTTCTTTTGATACAGCAATTTGGAATCACTCTTTTTGTAGAATCTGTAAGTTTATATTGGGACAGCTCTGAGGATTTCGTTGGAAACGGTATATCTTCATTAAAAATCTAGACAGAAGCATTCAGAAACTTCTCTGTGATGTGTGTTGTCAACTAACAGAGTTGAACCTTTCTTTGGATGGAACAGTTTGGAAACACTTTTTTTGTAGAATCTGTGAGTGGATAGTTGGATATCTGTGATGATTTTTTGGAAACGGGAATACCTTCATCTAAAATCTAGACAGAAGCACTGTCAGAAACTACTTTGCAATATCTGCATTCAAGTCACAGAGCTGAACATTCCCATTCATAGAGTAGGTTTGAAACAGTCTTTCTGTAGTATCTGGAAGTGGACATTTCGAGCGATTTCATGCCTATGGTGAAAAAGGAAATATCGTCCCATAAAATCTAGACAGAAGCATTCTCAGAAACTCATTTGGGATGTGTTTCCTCAACTAACAGAGTTGATCCTTTCTTTTGATATAGCAGTTTGGAAACACTCTTTTTGTAGAGTCTGCAAGTGGATATTTGGATAACTGTGAAGATTTTGTTGGAAACGGTAATATCTTCATATAAAATCTAGACAGAAGCATTCTCAGAAACTTCTTTGGATGTGTGTCCTCAACTAACAGAGTTCAACATTTCTTTTGCTACAGCAGTTTGGAAACACTCTTTTTGTAGAATCTTCAAGTGGATATTTGGATAACTGTGAAGATTTCATAGGAAACGGGAATATCTTCATATAAAATATAGACAGAAGCATTCTCAGAAACTTCTTCGTGATGAGTGTCCTCAACTAACAGAGTTGAACCTTTCTTTTGACAGAGCACTTTGGAAACACTCTTTTTGTAGAATCTGTAAGTGGATATCTAGATAGTTCTAATGATTTCATTGGAAACTGGAATATCTTCGTCTGAAATCTAGACAGAAGCACTGTCAGAAACTACTTTGTGATATCTGCATTCAAATCACAGAACTGAACATTCCCTTTCATAGAGCAGTTTTGAAACCCTCTTTCTGTAGTGTCTGGAAGTGGACATTTCGAGCGCTTTCGGGCCTATGGTGAAAAATGAAATATCTTCCCATAAAATCTAAACAGAAGCATTTTCAGAAACTTATTTGGGATGTGTGTTCTGAACTAACAGAGTTAAACCTTTCTTTTGATAGAGCAGTTTGGAAACACTCTTTTTGTAGAATCTGCAGGTCGATGTTTGGATAACCGTGAAGATTTTGTTGGAAACGGGAATATCTTCATATTAAACCTAGACAGAAGCATTCTCAGAAACGTCTCTGTGATGAGTTTCCTCAACTAACAGAGTTGAAACATTCTATTAATAGAGCACTTTGGAAACACACTTTTTGTAGAATCTTCAAGTGGATATTTGGTTAACTGTGAAGATTTCGTTGGAAACGGGAATACCTTCATCTAAAATCTAGACAGAAGCGCTGTCAGAAACTACTTTGCGATACCTGCATTCAAGTCACAGAGCTGAACATTCCCTTTCATAGAGTAGGTTTGAAACAGTCTTTCTGTAGTATCTGGAAGTGGACACTTCAAGCGATTGCAGGCCTATGGTGAAAAAGGAAATATCATCCCATAAAATCTAGACAGAAGCATTCTCAGAAACTTATTTGGGATGTGTTTCCACAACTAACAGAGTGGACCCTTTCTTTTGATATAGCAGTTTGGAAACACTCTTTTTGTAGAATCTGCAAGTGGATATTTGGATAACTGTGAAGATTTCCTTGGAAACGGTAATATTTTCATATAAAATCTAGACAGAAGCATTCTAAGAAACTTCTTTGTGATGAGTGTCCTCAACTAACGGAGTTGAACCTTTCTTTTTACAGAGCAGTTTGGAAACACTCTTTTTGTAGGATCTGTATGTGGATATCAAGATAGTTCTAACGATTTCGTTGGAAACGGGAATATCTTCATCTAAAATCTAGACAGAAGCACTGTCAGAAACTACTTTGTGATATCTGCATTCAAGTCTCAGAGCTGAACATTCCCTTTCATAGAGCAGGTTTGAAACACTCTTTCTGCAGTATCTGGAATAGGACATTTCGAGCGCTTTCAGGCCTACGGTGAAAAAGGAAGTACCTTCCAATAAAAACGAGACAGAGGCTTTCTCAGAAACTTATTTGGGATGTGTTTCCTCAACTAACAGAGTTGATCCTTTCTTTTGATATAGCAGTTTGGAAACACTCTTTTTGTTGAATCTGCAAGTGGATATTTGGATAACTGTGAAGATTTCGTTGGAAACGGGAATATCTTCATATAAAATCTAGACAGAAGCATTCTCAGAAACTTCTTTGTGATGTGTGTCCTCAACTAACAGAGTTCAACATTTCTTTTGCTTCAACAGTTTGGAAACACTCTTTTTGTAGAATCTTCAAGTGGATATTTGTAACTGTGAAGATTTTGTTGGAAACGGGAATATCTTCATATAAAATATAGACAGAAGCATTCTCAGAAACTTCTTTGTGAGGAGTGCTCTCAATTGACAGAGTTGAACCTTTCTTTTGACAGAGCACTTTGGAAACACTCTTTTTGTAGAATCTGTAAGTGGATATCTAGATAGTTCTAACGATTTCATAGGAAACGGGAATATCTTCATCTGAAATCTAGACAGAAGCACTGTCAGAAACTACTTTGTGATATCTGCATTCAAGTCACAGAGCTGAACATTCCCTTTCATAGAGCAGGTTAGAAACCCTCTTTCTGTAGTGTCTGGAAGTGGACATTTCGAGCCCTTTCGGGCCTGTGGTGAAAAACGAAATATCTTCCCATAAAATCTAGACAGAAGCATTCTCAGAAACTTATTTCGGATGTGTGTCCTCAACCAACAAAGTTGAACCTTTCTTTTGATAGAGCAGTTTGGAAACACTCTTTTTGTAGAATCTGCAAGTCGATGTTTGGATAACTGTGATGATTTCATTGGAAACGGGAATATCTTCATATAAAATCTAGACAGAAGCATTCTCAGAAACTACTTTGTGATGAGTGTCCTCAACGAACAGAGTTGAACCATTCTATTAATAGAGCACTTTCGAAACACTCTTTTTGTAGAATCTTCAAGTGGATAGTTGGATAACTGTGAAGATTTCATTGGAAACGGGAATATCTTCATATAAAATCTAGACAGAAGCATTCTCAGAAACTTCTTTGAGATGAGCGTCCTCAACTAACACAGTTGAACCTTTCTTTTGATAGAGCAGTTTGGAAACACTCTTTTTGTGGAATCTGTAAGTGGATATCTAGATAGTCCTAACGTTCTCATTGGAAAAGGGAATATCTTCATCTAAAATCTAGACAGAAGCACTGTCAGAAACTACTTTGTGATATCTGCATTCAAGTCTCAGAGCTGAACATTCCCTTTCATAGAGCAGGTTTGAAACACTCTTTCTGCAGTATTTGGAATTGGACATTTCGAGCGCTTTCAGGCCTACGGTGAAAAAGGAAGTATCTTCCAATAAAAACGAGACAGAGACTTTCTCAGAAACTTATTTGGGATGTGTGTCCTCAACTAACAGGGTTGAACCTTTCTTTTGATACAGCAGTTTGGAAACACTCTTTTTGTAGAATCTACAAGTGGATATTTGGAAAGCTGTGAAGATTTTGTAGGAAACGGGAATGTCTTCATGTAAAATCTACACAGAAGCATTCTCAGAAACTTCTTTGTGATCTGTGTCCTCAACTAACAGAGTTCAACCTTTCTTTTGATACAGCAATTTGGAATCACTCTTTTTGTAGAATCTGTAAGTTTATATTGGGACAGCTCTGAGGATTTCGTTGGAAACGGTATATCTTCATTAAAAATCTAGACAGAAACATTCAGAAACTTCTCTGTGATGTGTGTTGTCAACTAACAGAGTTGAACCTTTCTTTGGATGGAACAGTTTGGAAACACTTTTTTTGTAGAATCTGTAAGTGGATAGTTGGATAACTGTGATGATTTTTTGGAAACGGGAATACCTTCATCTAAAATCTAGACAGAAGCACTGTCAGAAACTACTTTGCAATATCTGCATTCAAGTCACAGAGCTGAACATTCCCATTCATAGAGTAGGTTTGAAACAGTCTTTCTGTAGTATCTGGAAGTGGACATTTCGAGCGATTTCATGCCTATGGTGAAAAAGGAAATATCGTCCCATAAAATCTAGACAGAAGCATTCTCAGAAACTTATTTGGGATGTGTTTCCTCAACTAACAGAGTTGATCCTTTCTTTTGATATAGCAGTTTGGAAACACTCTTTTTGTAGAGTCTGCAAGTGGATATTTGGATAACTGTGAAGATTTTGTTGGAAACGGTAATATCTTCATATAAAATCTAGACAGAAGCATTCTCAGAAACTTCTTTGGATGTGTGTCCTCAACTAACAGAGTTCAACATTTCTTTTGCTACAGCAGTTTGGAAACACTCTTTTTGTAGAGTCTGCAAGTGGATATTTGGATAACTGTGAAGATTTTGTTGGAAACGGTAATATCTTCATATAAAATCTAGACAGAAGCATTCTCAGGAACTTCTTTGGATGTGTGTCCTCAACTAACAGAGTTCAACATTTCTTTTGCTACAGCAGTTTGGAAACACTCTTTTTGTAGAATCTTCAAGTGGATATTTGGATAACTGTGAAGATTTTGTTAGAAACGGGAATATCTTCATATAAAATATAGACAGAAGCATTCTCAGAAACTTCTTCGTGATGAGTGTCCTCAACTAACAGAGTTGAACCTTTCTTTTGACAGAGCACTTTGGAAACACTCTTTTTGTAGAATCTGTAAGTGGATATCTAGATAGTTCTAATGATTTCATTGGAAACTGGAATATCTTCGTCTGAAATCTAGACAGAAGCACTGTCAGAAACTACTTTGTGATATCTGCATTCAAATCACAGAACTGAACATTCCCTTTCATAGAGCAGTTTTGAAACCCTCTTTCTGTAGTGTCTGGAAGTGGACATTTCGAGCGCTTTCGGGCCTATGGTGAAAAATGAAATATCTTCCCATAAAATCTAAACAGAAGCATTTTCAGAAACTTATTTGGGATGTGTGTTCTGAACTAACAGAGTTAAACCTTTCTTTTGATAGAGCAGTTTGGAAACACTCTTTTTGTAGAATCTGCAGGTCGATGTTTGGATAACCGTGAAGATTTTGTTGGAAACGGGAATATCTTCATATTAAACCTAGACAGAAGGATTCTCAGAAACGTCTCTGTGATGAGTTTCCTCAACTAACAGAGTTGAAACATTCTATTAATAGAGCACTTTGGAAACACACTTTTTGTAGAATCTTCAAGTGGATATTTGGTTAACTGTGAAGATTTCGTTGGAAACGGGAATACCTTCATCTAAAATCTAGACAGAAGCGCTGTCAGAAACTACTTTGCGATACCTGCATTCAAGTCACAGAGCTGAACATTCCCTTTCATAGAGTAGGTTTGAAACAGTCTTTCTGTAGTATCTGGAAGTGGACACTTCAAGCGATTGCAGGCCTATGGTGAAAAAGGAAATATCATCCCATAAAATCTAGACAGAAGCATTCTCAGAAACTTATTTGGGATGTGTTTCCACAACTAACAGAGTTGACCCTTTCTTTTGATATAGCAGTTTGGAAACACTCTTTTTGTAGAATCTGCAAGTGGATATTTGGATAACTGTGAAGATTTCGTTGGAAACGGTAATATTTTCATATAAAATCTAGACAGAAGCATTCTAAGAAACTTCTTTGTGATGAGTGTCCTCAACTAACGGAGTTGAACCTTTCTTTTTACAGAGCAGTTTGGAAACACTCTTTTTGTAGGATCTGTATGTGGATATCAAGATAGTTCTAACGATTTCGTTGGAAACGGGAATATCTTCATCTAAAATCTAGACAGAAGCACTGTCAGAAACTACTTTGTGATATCTGCATTCAAGTCTCAGAGCTGAACATTCCCTTTCATAGAGCAGGTTTGAAACACTCTTTCTGCAGTATCTGGAATAGGACATTTCGAGCGCTTTCAGGCCTACGGTGAAAAAGGAGGTATCTTCCCATAAAAACGAGACAGAGGCTTTCTCTGAAATTTATTGGGAATGTGTGTCCTCAACTGAGAGAGTTGAACCTTTCTTTTGATACAGCAGTTTGGAAACACTCCTTTTGTAGAATCTGTAAGTGAATATTGGTATAGCTGTGAGGATTCCATTGGAAACGGGAATACCTTCATTTAAAATCTAGACAGAATCATTCTCAGAAACTTCTTTGTGATGAGTGTCCTCAACTAACAGAGTTGAACTTTTCTTTGGATAGAGCACTTTGGAAACACTCTTTTTGTAGAATCTTCAAGTGGATATTTGGTTAACTGTGAAGATTTCGTTGGAAACGAGAATACCTTCATCTAAAATCTAGACAGAAGCGCTGTCAGAAACTACTTTGTGATATCTGCATTCAAGTCACGGAGCTGAACATTCTCTTTTCATAGAGTAGGTTTGAAACAGTCTTTCTGTGGTATCTGGAAGGGGACATTTCAATCGATTTCAGGCCTATGGTGAAAAAGGAAATATCATCCCATAAAATGTAGTCAGAAGCATTCTCAGAAACTTATTTGGGATGTGTTTCCTCAACTAACAGAGTTGATCGCTTCTTTTGACATAGCAGTTTGGAAACACTCTTTTTGTAGAATTTGCAAGTGGATATTTGGATAACTGTGAAGATTTCGTTGGAAACGGTAATATCTTCATATAAAATCTAGACAGAAGCATTCTAAGAAACTTCTTTGTGATGAGTGTCCTCAGCTAACACAGTTGAACCTTTCTTTTTATAGAGCAGTTTGGAAACACTCTTTTTGTAGAATCTGTATGTGGATATCAAGACAGTTCTAACGCTTTCGTTGGAAACGGGAATATCTTCATCTAAAATCTAGACAGAAGCACTGTCAGAAACTACTTTGTGATATCTGCATTCAAGTCTGAGAGCTGAACATTCCCTTTCATATAGCAGGTTTGAAACACTCTTTCTGCAGTATCTGGAAGTGGACATTTCGTGCACTTTCAGGCCTACTGTGAAAAAGGAAGTATCTTCCCATAAAAACGAGACAGAGGCTTTCTCAGAAACTTATTTGTGATGTGTGTTCTCAACTAAGAGAGCTGAAGCTTTCTTTTGATACAGCAGTTTGGAAACACTCTTTTTGTAGAATATGTAAGTGTATGTCTAGATAGTTCTAATGATTTCATTGGAAACGGGAATATCTTCATCGGAAATCTAGACAGAAGCACTGTCAGAAACTACTTTGTGATATCTGCATTCAAGTCACAGAGCTGAACATTCACTTTCATAGAGCACGTTTGAAACCCTCATTCTGCAGTGTCTGGAAGTGGACATTTCGAGCGCTTTTGGGACTATGGTGAAAAACGAAATATCTTCCCATAAAATCTAGACAGAAACATTCTCAGAAACTTATTTCGGATGTGTGGCCTCAACTAACAGAGTTAAACCTTTCTTTTGATAGAGCAGTTTGGAAACACTCTTTTTGTAGAATCTACAAGTCGATGTTTGGATAACCGTGAAGATTTCGTTGGAAACGGGAATATCTTCATATAAAATCTAGACAGAAGCATTCTCAGAAACTTCTTTGTGATGAGTGTCCTCAACTAACGGAGTTGAAACATTCTATTTATAGAGCACTTTGGAAACACTCTTTTTGTAGAAAGTTCAAGTGGATATTTGGTTAACTGTGAAGATTTCGTTTTAAACGGGAATACCTTCATCTAAAATCTAGACAGAAGCGGTGTCAGAAACTACTTTGTGATATCTGCATTCAAGTCACAGAGCTGAACATTCCCTTTCATAGAGTAGGTTTGAAACAGTCTTTCTGTAGTATCTGGAAGTGGACATTTCAAGCGATTGCAGGCCTATGGTGAAAAAGGAAATATCATCCCATAAAATCTAGACAGAAGCTTTCTCAGAAACTTATTTGGGATGTGTTTCCTCAACTAACAGAGTTGATCCTTTCTTTTGATATAGCAGTTTGGAAACACTCTTTTTGTAGAATCTGCAAGTGGGTATTTGGATAACTGTGAAGATTTCGTTGGAAACGGTAATATCTTCATATAAAATCTAGACAGAAGCATTATAAGAAACTTCTTTGTGATGAGTGTCCTCAACTAACAGAGTTGAATCTTTCTTTTTATAGAGCAGTTTGGAAACACTCTTTTTGTAGAATCTGTATATGGATATCAAGATAGTTCTAACGATTTCATTGGAAACGGGAATATCTTCATCTAAAATCTAGACAGAAGCACTGTCAGAAACTACTTTGTGATATCTGCATTCAAGTCTCAGAGCTGAACATTCCCTTTCATAGAGGAGGTTTGAAACACTCTTTCTGCAGTATCTGGAAGTGGACATTTCGAGCCCTTGCAGGCCTACGGGGAAAAAGGAAGTATCTTCCCATAAAAACGAGACAGAGGCTTTCTCAGAAACTTATTTGGGATGTGTGTCCTCAACTAACACAGTTGAACCTTTCTTTTGATACAGTAGTTTGGAAACACTCTTTTTGTAGAATCTGCAAGTGGATATTTGGAAAGCTGTGAAGATTTCGTAGGAAAAGGGAATGTCTTCATGTAAAATCTAGACAGAAGCATTCTCAGAAACTTCTTTGTGATCTGTGTCCTCAACTAACAGATTTCAACCTTTCTTTGGATGGTGCAGTTTGGAAACACTCTTTTTGTAGAATCTGCAAGTGGATATTTGGATAACTGTGATGATTTCATTGGAAACGGGAATACCTTCATCTAAAATCTAGACAGAAGCGCTGTCAGAAACTACTTTGTGATATCTGCATTCAAGTCACAGAGCTGAACATTCCCATTCATAGAGTAGGTTTGAAACAGTCTTTCTGTAGTTTCTGGAAGTGTACATTTCGAGCGATTTCAGGCCTATGGTGAAAAAGGAAATATCGTCACATAAAATCTAGACAGAAGCATTCTCAGAAACTTATTTTGGATGTGTTTCCTCAACGAACAGAGTTGATCCTTTTTTTTGACATAGCAGTTTGGAAACACTCTTTTTGTAGAATCTGCAAGTGGATATTTGGATAACTGTGAAGATTTCGTTGGAAACGGCAATATCTTCATATAAAATCTAGACAGAAGCATTCTCAGAAACTTCTTAGTGATGAGTGTCCTCAACTAACAGAGTTCAAGATTTCTTTTGCTTCAGCAGTTTGGAAACACTCTTTTTGTAGAATCTTCAAGTGGATATTTGGATAACTGTGAAGATTTCGTTGGACACGGGAATATCTTCATATAAAATCTAGACAGAAGCATTCTCAGAAACTTGTTTGTGATGAGTGTCCTCAAGTAACCGAGTTGAACCTTTCTTTTGACAGAGCACTTTGGAAACACTCTTTTTGTAGAATCTGTAAGTGGATATCTAGATAGTTCTAACGATTTCATTGGAAACGGAAATATCTTCATCTGAAATCTAGACAGAAGCACTGTCAGAAACTACTTTGTGATATCTGCATTCAAGTCACAGAGCTGAGCATTCCCTTTCATAGAGCAGGTTTGAAACCCTCTTTCTGTAGTATCTGGAAGTGGATATTTCGAACGATTACGGGCCTATGGAGAAAAACGAAATATCTTCCCATAAAATCTAGATAGAAGCATTCTCAGAAACTTCTTTGTGATGTGTGTCCTCAACTAACAGAGTTGAAACTTTCTTTTGATACAGCAATTTGGAAACACACTTTTTGTAGAATCTGTAAGTGGATATTTGTATAGCTCTGAGGATTCCGTTGGAAACGGGAATATCTTCATTTAAAATCTAGACAGAAGCATTGTCAGAAACTTCTTTGTGATGAGTGTCCTCAACTATCAGATTTGAACCTTTCTTTTGACAGAGCACTTTGGAAACACTCTTTTTGTAGAATCTGTAAGTGGATATCTAGATAGTTCTAATGATATCGTTGGAAACGGGAATATCTTCATCTCAAATCTAGACAGAAGCACTGTCAGAAACTACTTTGTGATATCTGCATTCAAGTCGCAGAGCTGAACATTCCCGCTCATAGAGCAAGTTTGAAACCCTCTTTCTGTAGTATCTGGAAGTGGACATTTCGAGCGCTTTCGGGCCTATGGTGAAGAACGAAATATCTTCCCATAAAATCTAGACAGAAACTTTCTCAGAATCTTATTTCAGATGTGTGTCCTCAACTAACAGAGTTGAAACTTTCTTTTGATAGAGCAGTTTGGAAACACTCTTTTTGTTGAATCTGCAAGTCGATGTTTGGATAACGGTGAAGATTTCGTTGGAAACGGGAATATCTTCATATAAAATCTAGACAGAAGCATTCTCAGAAACGTCTTTGTGATGACTTTCCTCAACTAACAGAGTTGAACCATTCTATTAATATAGCACTTTGGAAACACTCTTTTTGTAGAATCTTCAAGTGGATATTTGGATAACTGTGAAGATTTCGTTGGAAACGGGAATATCTTCATATAAAATCTAGACAGAAGCATTCTCAGAAACTTCTTTGTGATGAATGCCCTCAACTAACAGAGTTGAACCTTTCTTTTTATAGAGCAGTTTGGAAACACTCTTTCTGTAGAATCTGTATGTGGATATCAAGATAGTTCTAATGATTTCATTGGAAACGGGAATATCTTCATCTAAAATCTAGACAGAAGCTCTGTCAGAAACCACTTTGCAATATCTGCATTCAAGTCACAGAGGTGAATCTTCCCTTTCATAGGGCAGGTTTGAAACACTCTTTCTGTAGTATCTGGAAGTGGACATTTCGAGCGCTTTCAGGACTATGGTGAAAAAGGTAGTATCTTCCCAAAACAACGAGACAGAAGTATTCTCAGAAACTTATTTGGGATGTGTGTCCTCAACTAAGAGAGTTGAACTTTTCTTTTGATCCAGCAGTTTGGAAACACTGGTTTTTAGAATCTGCAAGTGGATATTTGAATAACTGAAGATTTCGTTGGAAACGGGAATATCCTCACATAAAATCTAGTCAGAAGCATTCTCAGAAACTTCTTTGTGATGTGTGTCCTCAACTAACAGAGTTGAACCTTTCTTTTGATAGAGCAGTTTGGAAACACTGTTTTTGTAGAATCTGTAAGGGGATATTTGGATAACTCTGATGATTTCGTTGGAAACGGGAATATCTTCATCTAAAATCTGGACAGAAGCACTGTCAGAAACTACCTTGGGATATCTGCATTCAAGTCACAGAGCTGAACATTCCCTTCCATAAGGCAGGTTTGAAACACTCTTTCTGTAGTATCTGGAAGTGGACATTTCGTGCGCTCTCAGGCCTACTGTGAAGAGGGAAATATCATCCCTTAAAATCTAGACAGAAGCATCCTCAGAAAGTTATTTGGGATTCGTTTCCTCAACTAACAGAGATGATCCTTTCTTTTGATATAGCAGTTTGGAAACACTTTTTTGTAGAATCTTCAAGAGGATATTTGGATAACTGTGAAGATTTCAGTGGAAACGGTAATATCTTAATATAAAATCTAGACAGAAGCATTCTCAGAAACTTCTTTGTGATGTGTGTAATCAACTAACAGAGTTCAACATTTCTTTTGATACAGCAGTTTGGAAACACCCTTTTTGTAGAATCTGCAAGTGGATATTTGAATAACTGTTAAGATTTCATTGGAAACGGGAATATCTTCATATAAAATCTAGACAGAAGCACTGTCAGAAACTACTTTGTGATATCTGCATTCAAGTCACAGAACTGAACATTGCCTTTCATAAAGCAGGTTTGAAACACTCTTTCTGCAGTATCTGGAAGTGGACATTTCGAGCGCTTTCAGGCCTAAGGTGAAAAAGGAAATATCTTCCCATTAAAATGAGTCAGAGGCTTTCTCAGAAACTTATTTGGGATGTGTGTCCTCAACTAACAGAGTTGCACCTTTCTTTTGATACACCAGTTTGGAAACACTCTTTTTGTAGAATCTGGAAGTGGATATTTGGATACCTTCGAAGATTTCTTTGGAAACGGGAATATCTTCATATAAAATCTAGACAGAGGCATTCTCAGAAACTCCTTTCTGATGAGTGTCCTCAACTAACAGAGTTGAACCTTTCTTTTGATAGAGCAGTATGGAAACACTCTGTTTGTACAATCTGGATGTGGATATTTGGATAGGTATAACGGTTTCGTTGGAAACGGGAATATCTTCATCTAAAATCTAGACAGAAGCTCTGTCAGAAACTACTTTGCGATATATGCATTCAAGTCACAGAGGTGAACCTTCCCTTTCATAGGGCAGGTTTGAAACACTCTTTCTGTAGTATCTGGAAGTGGACATTTTGAGCGCTTTCAGGCCTGTGATGAAAAATTTAGTATCTTCCCAGAAAAACGAGACAGAAGTATTCTAAGAAACTTATTTGGGATGTGGGTCCTCAACTAAGAGTGTTGAACTTTTCTTTTGAAACAAAAGTTTGGAAACACTCTTTTTTAGAATCTGGAAGTGGATATTTGAATAAATGTGAAGATTTCATTGGAAACGGGAATATCCTCATATAAAATCTAGACAGAATCATTCTCAGAAACTTCTTTGTGATGTGTGTCCTCAACTAACAGAGTTCAAACTTTCTTTTGATACAGCAATTTGGAAACACTCTTTTTGTAGAATCTGTTAGTGGATATTGGGATAGCTCTAACGATTTCGTTGGAAACGGGAATATGTTCATTTAAAATCTAGACAGAAGCTTTCTCAGAACCTTCTTTGTGAAGTGTGTCCTGAGCTAAGTGTGTTCAACCTTTCTTTTGATACAGCAGTCTGGAAACACACTTTTTGTGGAATCTGCAGGGGGATATTTGGATAACTGGGAAGATTTCATTGGAAACGGGAATATCTTCATGTAAACTCTAGACAGAAGCATTCTCAGAAACTTCTTTCCAATGTGTGTCCTTAACTGACAGAGTTCAACCGTTCTTTTGATGGAGCAATTTGGAAGCACTGTTTGTGTGGAATCTGTAGGAGGATATTTGGATAGCTCTAAAGATTTCGTTGCAAACGGGATTATCTTCATTTAAAATCTAGACAGAAGCATTCTCAGAAACTTCCTTGTGATGTGTGTCCTCAACTAACAGAGTACAACCGTAATTTTGATAGAGCAGTTTGGAAACACACTTTTTGTAGAATCTGTAGGTCGATATTTGGATACCTCTAACGATTTCTTTGGAAACGGGAATATATTCATATAAAATCTAGACAGAAGCATTCTCAGAAACTTCTTTGTGTTGTGTGTCCTCAACTAACAGAGTTCAAGATTTCTTTTGATACAGTTATTTGAAAACACTCTTTTTGTAGAATCTGTAAGTGGATATTCGGAAAGCTCTAACGATTTCGTTGGAAACGGGAATATCTTCATTTAAAATCTAGACAGAAGCATTCTCAGAAACTTCTTTGTGAAATGTGTCCTTAACTAACAGACTTCAACCTTTCTTTAGATACAGCAGTTTGGAAACACACTTTATGTAGAATCTGCAAGTGGATATTTGGATAACGGTGAAGATTTCGTTGGAAAAGGGAATATCTTCATATAAACTCTAGACAGAAGCATTCTCAGAAACTTCTTTCTCATGTGTGTCCTCAACTGACAGAGTTCAAACATTCTTTTGACAGAGCAGTTTGGAAACACACTTTTTGTAGATTGTGTAAGAGGACATTTGGATAGCTCTAAAGATTTATTTGCAAACGGGAATATGTTCATGTAAAATCTAGACAGAAGCATTCTCAGAAACTTCTTTGTGATGTGTGTCCTCAACTAAAAGAGTACAACCATTCTTTTGATAGAGCAGTTTGGAAACACACTTTTGGTAGAACCTGTAAGTGGATGTATGGAGAGCTGTAACTATTTTGTTGGAAACTGGAATATCTTCATCTAAAATCCAGACAGAAGCTCTGTCAGAAACTACTTTGTGATATCTGCATTCAAGTCACAGAGGTGAACCTTCCCTTTCATAGGGCAGGTTTGAAACACTCTTTCTGTAGTATCTGGAAGTGGACATTTCGAGCGCTTTCAGGCCTATGGTGAAAAAGGAAGTATCTTCCCAAAACAACGAGACAGAAGTATTCTCAGAAACTTATTTGTGATGTGAGTCCTCAACTAAGAGGGTTGAACTTTTCTTTTGATACAGCAGTTTGGAAACACTCGTTTTTAGAATCTGCAAGTGGATATTTGAATAACTGAATATTTCGTTGGAAACGGGAATATCCTCACATAAAATCTAGTCAGAAGCATTCTCAGAAACTTCTTTGTGATGTGTGTCCTCAACTAAAAGAGTTGAACCTTTCTTTGGATAGAGCAGTTTGGAAACACTCTTTTTGTAGAATCTGTAAGTGGATATTTGGATAACTGTGATGATTTCGTTGGAAACGGGAATATCTTCATCTAAAATCTAGACAGAAGCACTGTCAGAAACTACCTTGCAATATCTGCATTCAAGTCACAGAGGTGAACATTCCCTTCCATGAGGCAGGTTTGAAACACTCTTTCTGTAGTACCTGGAAGTGGACATTTCGTGCACTCTCAGGCCTATTGTGAAGAGGGAAATATCATCCCTTAAAATCTAGACAGAACCATCCTCAGAAACTTATTTGGGATTCGTTTCCTCAACTAACAGAGTTGATCCTTGCTTTTGATGTAGCAGTTTGGAAACACTCTTTTTGTAGAATCTGCAAGTGGATATTTGGATAACTGAAGATTTTGTTGGAAACGGGAATATCTTCATATAAAATCTAGACAGAAGCATTCTCAGAAACTTCTTTCAGATGAGTGTCCTCAACTAACAGAGTTGAATCTTTCTTTGGATAGAGCAGTTTGGAAACACTCTTTTTGTGGAATCTGTAAGTGGATATTTGGATAACTGTGATGATTTCGTTGGAAACGGGAATATCTTCATCTAAAATCTAGACAGAAGCGCTGTCAGAAACTAATTTGCGATATCTGCATTCAAGTCACAGAGCTGAACATTCCCATTCATAGAGTAGGTTTGAAACAGTCTTTCTGTAGTATCTGGAAGTGGATATTTCGAGTGATTTCAGGCCTATGGTGAAAAAGGAAATATCATCCCATAAAATCTAGACAGAAGCATTCTCAGAAACTTATTGGGGATGTGTTTCCTCAACTAATAGAGTTGAACCTTTCTTTTGATAGAGCAGTTTGGAAACACTCTTTTTGTTGAATCTGCAAGTCGATGTTTGGATAACTGTGAAGATTTCGTTGGAAACGAAAATATCTTCATGTAAAATCTAGACAGAAGCATTCTCAGAAACGTTTTTGTGATGAGTGTCCTCAACTAACAGAGTTGAGCCATTCTATTAATAGAGCACTTTGGAAACACTCTTTTTGTAGAATCTTCAAGTGGATATTTGGATAACTGTGAAGATTTCGTATGAATCGGGAATATCTTCATGTAAAATCTAGACAGAAGCATTCTCAGAAACTTCTTTGTGATGTGTGTCCTCAACTAACAGAGTTCAACCTTTCATTTGATACAGCAATTTGGAATCACTCTTTTTGTAGAATCTGTAAGTTTACATTGGTATAGCTGTGAGGATTTCATTGGAAACGGGAATATGTTCATTTAAAATCTAGACAGAAGCATTCTCAGAAACTTCTTTGTGATGTGTGTCCTCAACTAACAGAGTTGAACCTTTCTTTGGGTAGAGCAGTTTGGAAACACTCTTTTTGTAGAATCTGTAAGTGGATATTTGGATAACTGTGATGATTTCGTTGGAAACGGGAATACCTTCATCTAAAATCAAGAGAGAAGGGCTGTGAGAAACTACTTTGCAATATCTGCATTCAAGTCACAGAGCTGAACATTCCCATTCATAGAGTAGGTTTGAAACAGTCTTTCTGTAGTAGCTGGAAGGGGACATTTCGAGCGATTTCAGGCCTATGGTGAAAAAGGAAATATCATCCTATAAAATCTAGACAGATGCATTCTCAGAAACTTATTTGGGATGAGTTTCCTCAACTAACAGAGCTGAACCTTTCTTTTGATAGAGCAGTTTGGAAACACTCTTGTTGTAGAATCTGCAAGTCGATGTTTGGATAACTGAAGATTTCGTTGGAAACGGCAATATCTTCATATAAAATCTAGACAGAAGCATTCTCAGAAACTTCTTTGTGATGAGTGTCCTCAACTAACAGAGTTGAACCTTTCTATTTATAGAGCAGTTTGGAAACACTCTTTTTGTAGAATCTGTATGTGGATATCAAGATAGTTCTAACGATTTCGTCGGAAACGGGAATATCTTCATCTAAAATCTAGACAGAAGCACAGTCAGAAACTACTTTGTGATATCTGCATTCAAGTCTCAGAGCTGAACATTCCGTTTCATAGAGCAGGTTTGAAACACTCTTTCTGCAGTATCTGGAAGTGGACATTTCAAGCGATTTCAGGCCTATGGTGAAAAAGGAAATATCATCCCATAAAATCTAGACAGAAGTATTCTCAGAAATTTATTTGGTATGTGTTTCCTCAACTAACAGAGGTGATCCTTTCTTTTGATACAGCAGTTTGGAAACACTCTTTTTGTAGAATCTGCAAGTGGATATTTGGATAACTGTGAAGATTTCGTTGGGAACGGTAATATCTTCATATAAAATATAGACAGAAGCATTCTCAGAAACTTCTTTGTGATGAGTGTCCTCAACTAACAGAGTTGAACCTTTCTTTTTATAGAGTAGTTTGGAAACACTCTTTTTGTAGAATCTTCAAGTGAATATTTGGATAACTGTAAAGATTTCATTGGACACGGGAATATCTTCATATAAAATATAGACAGAATCATTCTCAGAAACTTCTTTGTGATGAGTGTCCTCAACTAACAGAGTTGAACCTTTCTTTTGACAGAGCACTTTGGAAACACTCTTTTTATAGAATCTGTAAGTGGATATCTAGATTGTTCTAACGATTTCATTGGAAACGGGAATATCTTCATCTGAAATCTAGACAGAAGCACTGTCAGAAACTACTTTGTGATATCTGCATTCAAGTCACAGAGCTGAACATTCCCTTTCATAGAGCAGGTTAGAAACCCTCTTTCTGTAGTGTCTGGAAGTGGACATTTCGAGCCCTTTCGGGCCTGTTGTGAAAAACGAAATATCTTCCCATAAAATCTAGACAGAAGCATTCTTAGAAACTTCTTTGGGATGTGTGTCCTCAACTAACAGAGTTGAACCTTTCTTTTGATAGAGCTGTTTGGAAACACTCTTTTTGTAGAATCTGCAAGTCGATGTTTGGGTAACTGTGAAGATTTCGTTGGAAACGGGAATATCTTCACATAAAATGTAGACAGAAGCATTCTCAGAAACGTCTTTGTGATGAGTGTCCTCAACTAACAGAGTTGAACAATTCTATTAATAGAGCACTTTGGAAACACTCTTTTTGTAGAATCTTCAAGTGGATATTTGGTTAAATGTGAAGATTTCGTAGGAAACGGGAATACCTTCATCTAAAATCTAGACAGAAGCGCTGTCAGAAACTGCTTTGCGATATCTGCATTCATGTCACAGAGCTGAACATTCACTTTCATAGAGTAGGTTTGAAACAGTCTTTCTGTAGTATCTGGAAGTGGACATTTCAAGCGATTGCAGGCCGATGGTGAAAAAGGAAATATCATCCCATAAAGTCTAGACAGAAGCATTCTGAGAAACTTATTTGGGATGTGTTTCCTCAACTAACAGAGTTGATCCTTTCTTTTGATATAGCAGTTTGGAAACACTCTTTTTGTAGAATCTGCAAGAGGATATATGGATAACTGTGAAGATTTCGTTGGAAACAGTAATATCTTCATATAAAATCTAGACAGAAGCATTCTAAGAAACTTCTTTGTGATGAGTGTCCTCAACTAACAGAGTTGAACCTTTCTTTTTATAGAGCAGTTTGGAAACACTCTTTTTGTGGAATCTGTAAGTGGATATCTAGATAGTCCTAATGATTTCATTGGAAACGGGAATATCTTCATCTAAAATCTAGACAGAAGCACTGTGAGAAACTACTTTGCGATATCTGCATTCAAGTCACAGAGCTGAACATTCCCTTTCATAGAGTAGGTTTGAGACAGTCTATCTGTAGTATCTGGAAGTGGACATTTCAAGCGATTTCAGGCCTATGGTGAATGAGGAAATATCATCCCATAAAATCTAGACAGAAGCATTCTCAGAAACTTATTTGGGATGTGTTTCCTCAAGTAACAGAGTTGATCCTTTCTTTTGATATAGCAGTTTGGAAACACTCTTTTTGTGGAATCTGCAAGTGGATATTTGGATAACTGTGAAGATTTCATTGGAAACGGTAATATCTTCATATAAAATCTAGACAGAAGCATTCTAAGAAACTTCTTTGTGATGAGTGTCCTCAACTAACACAGTAGAACCTTTCTTTTGATAGAGCAGTTTGGAAACACTCTTTTTGTGGAATCAGTAAGTGGATATCTAGATAGTCCTAACGATCTCATTGGAAACGGGAATATCTTCATCTAAAATCTAGACAGAAGCACTGGCAGAAACCACTTTGTGATATCTGCATTCAAGTCTCAGAGCTGAACATTCCGTTTCATAGAGCAGTTTTGAAACACTCTTTCTGCAGTATCTGGAAGTGGACATTTCGAGCGCTTTCAGGCCTACGGTGAAAAAGGAAGTATCTTCCCATAAAAATGAGACAGAGGCTTTCTCAGAAACTTATTTGGGATGTGTTTCCTCAACTAACAGAGTTGATCCTTTCTTTTGATATAGCGGATTGGAAACACTCTTTCTCTAGAATCTGCAAATCGATGTTTGGACAACTGTGAAGATTTCGTTGCAAAAGGGAATATCTTCATATAAAATCTCAACAGAAACATTCTCAGAAACGTCTTTCTGATGAGTGTCCTCAACTAACAGAGGTGAGACATTCTATTAATAGAGCACTTTGGAAACACACTTTTTGTAGAATCTGCAAGTGGATATTTGGATAACTGTGAAGATTTCGTTGGAAAAGGAAATACCTTCATATAAAATGTAGACAGAAGCATTCTCAGAAACTTTTTTGGATTGTGTGTCCTCAACTAACAGAGTTCAACAGTTCCTCGCTACAGCAGTTTGGAAACACTCTTTTTGTAGAATCTTCCAGTGCATATTTCGACAACTGTGAATATTTCGTTGGAAACGGGAATATCTTCATATAAAATCTAGACAGAAACATTCTCAGAAACTTCTTTGTGATGAGTGTCCTCAACTAACAGAGTTGAACCTTTCTTTTGACAGAGCACTTTGGAAACACACTTTTTGTAGAATCTGTAAGCCGATACCTAGATAGTTCCAACGATATCGTTGGAAACGGGAGGATCTTCATCTGAAATCTAGACAGAAGCACTCTCAGAACCTACTTTGTGATATCTGCATTCAAGTCACAGAGCTGAACATTCCCTTTCATAGAGCAGGTTTGAAAAACTCTTTCTGTAGTATCTGGAAGTGGACCTCTCGAGCGCTTTCTGGCCTATGGTGAAAAACGTAATAACTTCCCATAAGATCTAGATAGAAGCATTCTCAGAAACTTCTTTGTGATGTGTGTCCTCAAATAACAGAGTTCAACATTTCTTTTGATAGAGCAGTTTGGAAACACTCTTTTTGTAGAATCTGTAGGTGGATAACAAGATAGTTCTAATGATTTCGTTGGAAACGGGAATATCTTCATCTAAAATCTAGACAGAAGCACTGTCAGAAACTACTTTGTGATATCTGCATTCAACTCTCAGAGCTGAACATTCCGTTTCATGGAGCAGTTTTGAAACACTCTTTCTGCAGTATCTGGAAGGGGACATTTTGAGCGATTTCAGGCCTACGGGGTAAAAGAAAGCATCTTCCCATAAAAACGAGAGAGAGGCTTTCTCAGAAACTTCTTTGGGATGTGTGTCCTCAACTAAGACAGTTGAACCTTTCTTTTGATACAGCAGTTTGGAAACACTCTTTTTGTAGAATCTGCAAGTGGATATATGGAAAGCTGTGAAGATTTCATAGGAAACGGGAATATCTTCATGTAAAATCTAGAGAGAAGCATTCTCAGAAACTTCTTAGTGATGTGTGTCCTCAACTAACAGAGTTCAACCTTTCTTTGGATACAGCTATTTGGAAACACTCTTTTTGTAGTATCTGTAAGTGGATATTGGGATAGCTCTGAGGATTTCGTTGGAAACGGGAATATCTTCATATGAAACGTCGACAGAAGCACTCTCAGAAAATTCTTTGTGATGTATGCATTCAAGTCACAGAGCTGAACATTCCCTTTCATAGAGCAGGTTGGAAACACTCTTTCTGTAGTATCTGGAAGTGGACATTTGGAGCGCTTTCGGGCCTATGTTGCAAAACAAAATATCTTATCATAAAATCTAGACAGAAGCAATCTCAGAAACTTATTTGGGATGTGTGTCCTCAAATAACAGGGTTGCGGCATTCTTTTGATAGAGCACTTTGGAAACACACTTTCTGTAGAATCTGCAAATAGATGTTTGGATAACTGTGAAGATTTCGTTGGAAACGGGAATATCTTCACATAAAATCTCGACAGAAGCGTTTTCAGAAACTTCTTTGTGATGAGTGTCCTCAACAAACACAGTTGAACCTTTCTTTTGATAGAGCAGTTTGGAAACACTCCTTTCGTGGAATCTGTAAGTGGATATCTAGATAGTCCTAAGGATTTCGTTGGAAAAGGGAATATCTTCATCTAAAATCTAGACAGAAGCATTCTCAGCAACTTCTTTGTGATGTGTGTCCTCAACTAACAGAGTTGAACCTTTCTTTAGATAGAGCAGCTTGGAAACACTCTTTTTGTAGAATCTGTAAGTGGATATTGGGATAACTATGATGATTTCATTGGAAACGGGAATATCTTCATCTAAAATCTAGACTGAAGCGCTGTCAGAAACTACTTTGCGATATCTGCATTCAAGTCGGAGCTGAATATTCCCATTCATAGAGTAGGTTTGAAACAGTCTTTCTGTGGTATCTGGAATTGGAAATTTCGAGCGATTTCAGGCCTACGGTGAAAAAGGGTTTATCATCCCATAAAATCTAGACAGAAGCATTCTCAGAAACTTATTTGAGATGTGTTTCGTCAACTAACAGAGTTGATCCTTTCTTTTGATATAGCAGTTTGGAAACACTCTTTTTGTAGAATCTGCAAGTGGATATTAGGATAACTGTGAAGATTTCTTTGGAAACGGGAATATATTCATATAAAATCTCGACAGAAGCATTCTCAGAGACTTCTTTGTGATGTGTGTCCTCAACTAACAGAGTTCAACATTTCTTTTGCTACAGCAGTTTGGAAACACTCTTTTTGTAGAATCTTCAAGTGGATATTGGGATAACTGTGAAGATTTCGTTGGAAACGGGAATATCTTCATATAAAATCTAGACAGAAGCATTCTCAGAAACTTCTTTGTGATGAGTGTCCTCAAGTAACAGAGTTGAACCTTTCTTTTGAAAGAGCAGTTTGGAAACACTTCTTTTGTAGAATCTGCAAGTCGATGTTTGGATAACTGTGAAGATTTCGTTGGAAAAGGAATATCTTCATATGAAACGTCGACAGAAGCATTCTCAGAAACGTCTTTGTGATGAGTGTCCTCAACTAACAGAGTTGAAGCATTCTATTAGTAGAGCACTTTGGAAACACTCTTTTTGTAGAATCTTCAAGAGGATATTTGGATAACTGTGAAGATTTCATTGGAAACGGGAATATCTTCATATAAAATCTAGACAGAAGGATTCTCAGAAACTTTTTTGTGATGAGTGTCTTCAACTAACACAGTTGAACCTTTCCTTTCATAGAGCAGTTTGGAAACACTCTTTTTGTGGAATCTGTAAGTGGATATCTAGATAGTCCTAACGATTTCATTGGAAAAGGGAATATCTTCATCTGAAATCTATACAGAAGCACTCTCAGAACCTACTTTGTGATATCTGCATTCAAGTCACAGAGCTGAACATTCCCTTTCATAGAGCAGGTTTGAAACCCTCTTTCTGTAGTATCTGGAAGTGGACATTTCGAGCGCTTAAGGGCCTATGGTGAAAAACGAAATATCTTCCCATAAAATCTAGACAGAAGCATTCTCTGAAACTTATTTGGGATGTGTGTCCTCAACTCATAGAGTTGAACATTTATTTTGATAGAGCAGTTTGGAAACACTCTTTCTGTAGAATCTGCAAATCGATGTTTCGTTAACTGTGAAGATTTCGTTGGATACGGGAATATCTTCATATAAAATCTTGACAGAAGCATTCTCAGAAACTTCTTTGTGATGAGAGTCCTGAACTAACAGAGTTGAACCATTCTATTAATAGAGAACTTGGAAACATTCTTTTTGTAGAGTCTGCAAGTGGATATTAGAATAACTGTGAAGATTTTGTTGGAAACGGGAATATCTTCATATAAAATCTAGACAGAAGCACTCTCAGTAACTTCTTTGTGATATCTGCATTCAAGTCACAGAGCTGAACATTCCCTTTCATAGAGCAGGTTTGAAACACTCTTTCTGTAGTATCTGGATGTGGACATTTGGAGCGCTTTCAGGCCTATGGTGAAAAACGAAATATCTTCCCATAAAATCTAGGCAGAAGCAATCTCAGAAACTTATTTGGGATGTGTGTCCTCAACTAACAGAGTTGCACCTTTCTTTTGATAGAGCAGTTTGGAAACACACTTTTTGTAGAATCTACAAGTGGATATTTGGATAACTGTGAAGATTTCGTTGGAAACGGGAATATATTCATATAAAATCTAGACAGAATCATTCTCAGAGACTTCTTTGTGATGTGTGCCCTGAACTTGCAGAGTTCAACATTTCTTTTACTACAGCAGTTTGCAAACACTCTTTTTGTAGAATCTTCAAGTGGATATTTTGATAACTGTGAAGATTTCTTTGGAAACGGGAATATCTTCATATAAAATCTAGACAGAAGCATTCTCAGAAACTTCTTTGTGATGTGTGTCCTCAACTAACAGAGTTGAACCTTTCTTTTGACAGAGCACTTTGGAAACACTCTTTTTGTAGAATCTGTAAAGCGATATCTAGATAGTTCTAATGATATCGTTGGAAACGGGAATATCTTCATCTGAAATCTAGACAGAAGCACTCTCAGAACCTACTTTGTGATATCTGCATTCAAGTCACAGAGCTGAACATTAACTTTCATAGAGCAGGTTTGAAACACTCTTTCTGTAGTGTCTGGAAGTGGACATTTGGAGCGCTTTCGGGCCTATGGTGAAAAATGAAATATCATCCCATATAATCTAGACAGATGCATTCTCAGAAACTTATTTGGGATGTGTGTCCTCAACTAACAGAGTTGAACCTTTCTTTTGATAGAGCAGTTTGGAAACACTCTGTCTGTAGAATCTGAAAATCGATGTTTGGATAACTGTGAAGATTTCGTTGGAAACGGGATTATCTTCATATAAAATCTCGACAGAAGCATTCTCAGAAACGTGTTTGTCATGAGTGTCCTCAACTAACAGAGTTGAAACATTCTATTAATAGAGCACTTTAGAAACACTCCTTTTGTGGAATCTGCAAGTGGATATTTGGATAACTGTGATGATTTCGTTGGAAAAGGAAATATCTTCATATAAAATCTAGACAGAAGCACTCTCTGAAACTTCTTTGGATTGTGTGTCCTCAACTAACAGAGTTCAACATTTCTTTCACTACAGCAGGTTGGAAGCACTCTTTTTGTAGAATCTGCAAGTGGATATTTGGATAACTGTGAAGATTTCGTTGGAAAAGGTAATATCGTGATATAAAATCTAGACAGAAGCATTCTCAGAAACTTCTTTGGATTGTGTGTCCTCAACTAACAGAGTTCAACATTTCTTTCGCTACAGCAGTTTGGAAACACTCTTTTTGTAGAATCTTCAAGTGGATATTTGGATAACTGTGAAGATTTCATTGGAAACGGTAATATCTTCATATAAAATCTGGACAGAAGCATTCTCAGAAACTTCTTTGTGATGTGTGTCCACAACTAACAGAGTTCAACATTTCGTTTGCTACAGCAGTTTGGAAACACTCTTTTTGTAGAATCATCAAGTGGATATTTCGATAACTGTGAAGATTTCATTGGAAACGGTAATATCTTCATATAAAATCTAGACAGAAGCATTCGCAGAAACATCTTTGTGATGAGTGTCCTCAACTAACACAGTTGAAACTTTCTTCTGATAGAGCAGTTTGGAAACACTCTTTTTGTGGAATCTGTAAGTGGATATCTAGATAGTCCTAACGATTTCGTTGGAAACGGGAATATCTTCATCTACAATCTAGACAGAAGCACTGTCAGAAACTACTTTGCGATATCTGCATTCAAGTCTCAGAGGTGAATATTCCGTTTCATACAGCAGGTTTGAAACACTCTTTCTGCTGTATCTGGAAGTGGACATTTCGAGCGCTCCCAGGCCTACTGTGAAAAAGGTAGTATCTTCCCATAAAAAGGAAACAGAGGCTTTCTCAGAAACTTACTTGTGATGTGTGTCCTCAAGTAAGAGAGTTGAACCTTTCTTTTGATGCAGCAGTTTGGAAACACTCTTTTTGTAGAATCTGCAAGTGGATATTTGGAAAGCTGTGAAGATTTCGTAGGAAATGGGAATATCTTCATGTAAAATCTAGACAGAAGCATTCTCAGAAACTTCTTTGTAATGTGTGTCCTCAACTTACAGAGTTCAACCTTTCTTTTGATACAGCAATTTGGAAACACTCTTTTTGTAGAATATGTAAGTGGATATTGGGATAGCTCTGAGGATTTCGTTGTAAACGGGAATATATTCATCTAAAATCTAGACAGAAACGCCGTCAGAAACTACTTTGAGATATCTGCATTCAAGTCACAGTGTTGAACATTCCCATTCATAGAGTAGGTTTCAAACAGTCTTTCTGTAGTATCTGGAAGTGGACATTTCGAGCGATTTCCGGCCTATGGTGAAAAAGGAAATATCATCCCATAAAATCTATACAGAAGTATTCTCAGAAACTTATTTGGGATGTGTTTCCTCAACTAACAGAGTTGATCCTTTCTTTTGATAAAGCGGTTTGGAAACACTCGTTTTGTAAAATCGTCAAGTGGATATTTGGATAACTGTGAAGATTTCGTTGGAAACAGTAATATCTTCATATAAAATCTAGACAGAAGCATTATCAGAAACTTCTTTGCGATGAGTGTCCTCAACTAACAGAGCTGAAACATTCTATTGTTAGAGCACTTTGGAAACACTCTTTTTGTAGAATCTGCAAGTGGATATTTGGATACCTGTGAAGATTTCTTTGGAAAAGGTAAAATCTTCATATAAAATCTAGACAAAAGCACTCTCAGAAACTATTTTGTGATGTGTGTCCTCAAATAACAGAGTTCAACATTTCTTTCACTACAGCAGTTTGGAAACACTCTTTTTGTAGAATCTTCAAGTGGATATTTCGATAATAGTGAAGATTTTGTAGGAAACGGGTATATCTTCATATAAAATATAGACCGAAGCATTCTCAGAATCTTCTTTGTGATGAGTGCCCTCAACTAACAGAGTTGAACCTTTCTTTTGCAGAGCACTTTGGAAACACTCTTTTTGTAGAATCTGTAAGCCCATATCTAGATAGATCTAACGATATCGTTGGAAACGGGAATATGTTCATCTGAAATGTAGAGAGAAGCACTCTCAGAACCTAATTTGTGATATCTCCATTCAAGTCACAGAGCTGAACATTCCCTTTGATAGAGCAGGTTTGAAACACTCTTTCTGTAGTATCTGGAAGTGGACATTTCGAGCGTTTTCGGACCTATGGTGAAAAACGAAATATCGTCCCATAAAATCTAGACAGAAGCAATCTCAGAAACTTATGTGGGATGTGTGTCCTCAACTAACAGAGTTGAACCTTTCTTTGGATAGAGCAGTTTTGAAACACCCTTTCTGTAGAATCTGCAAATCGATGTTTGGGTAACTGTGAAGATTTCGTTGGAAACGGGAATATCTTCATATAAAATCTCGACAGAAGCATTCTCAGAAACGTCTTTGTGATGAGTGTCCTCAACTAACAGAGTTGAACCATTCTGTTAATAGAGCACTTTGGAAACACTCTTTTCGTAGAATCTGCAAGTGGATATTTGGATAACGGTGAAGATTTCGTTGGAAAAGGTAATATCTTCATATAAAATCTAGACAGAAGCATTCTCAGAAACTTCTTTGGATTGTGTGTCCTCAACTAACAGAGTTCCACATTTCTTTCACTACAGCAGTTTGGAAACACTCTTTTTGTAAAATCTTCAAGTGGATATTTTGACAACTGTGAAGATTTCATTGGAAACGGGAATATCTTCATATAAAATCTAGACAGAAGCATTCTCAGAAACTTCTATGGGATGAGTGTCCTCAACTAACAGAGTTGAACCTTTCTTTTGACAGAGCACTTTGGAAACACACTTCTTGTAGAATCTGTAAGAGGATATCTAGATAGTTCCAGTGATATCGTTGGAAACGGGAATATCTTCATCTGAAATCTAGACATAAGCACTCTCAGAACCTACTTTGTGATATCTGCATTCAAGTCACAGAGCTGAAGATGCCCTTTGATAGAGCAGGTTTGAAACACTCTTTCTCTAGTATCTGGAAGTGGACATTTGGAGCGCTTTCTGGCCTTTGGTGAAAAACGAAATATCGTCCCATAAAATCTAGACAGAAGCAATCTCAGAAACTTATGTGGGATGTGTGTCCTCAACTAACAGAGTTGAACATTTCTTTTGATAGAGAAGTTTGGCAAACACTCTTCTTGTAGAATCTGTAGGTGGATATCAAGATGCTTCTAACAATTTCGTTGGAAAAGGGAATATCTTCATCTAAAATCTAGACAGAAGCATTCTCAGAAACTTTTTTGTGATGACTGTCCTCAACTAAGACAGTTGAACCTTTCCTTTGATAGAGCAGTTTGGAAACACTCTTTTTGTAGAATCTGTAAGCCGATATCTAGATAGTTCTAATGATATCGTTGGAAACGGGAATATATCTTCATCTGAAATCTAGACAGAAGCACTCTCAGAACCTACTTTGTGATATCTGCATTCCAGTCACAGAGCTGAACATTCCCTTTCATAGAGCAGGGTTGAAACACTCTTTCTGTAGCATCTGGAAGTGGACATTTGGAGCGCTTTCGGGCCTATGGTAAGAAACGAAATATCTTCCCATAAAATCTAGACAGAAGCATTCTCAGAAACTTATTTGGGATGTGTGTCCTCAACTAACAGAGATGAACCTTTCTTTTGATAGAGCAGTTTGGAAACACTCTTTCTGTATAATCTGCAAATCGATGTTTGGATAACTGAGAAGATTTCGTTGGAAACGGGAATATCTTCATCTAAAATCTCGACAGAAGCATTCTCAGAAACTTCTTTGTGATGAGTGTCCTCAACTAACAGAGTTGAACCATTCTATTAATAGAGCACTTTGGAAACACTCTTTTTGTAGAATCTGCAAGTGGATAGTTGGATAACTGTGAAGATTTGTTTGGAAACGGGAATATCTTCATTTGAAATCTAGACAGAAGCATTCTCAGAAACTTCTTTGTGATCTGTGTCCTGAGCTAACACAGTTGAACCTTTCTTTTGATAGAGCAGTTTGGAAACACTCTTTTTGAGGAATCTGTAAGTGGATATCTAGATAGTCCTAACGATTTCGTTGGAAACGGGAATATCTTCATCTAAAATCTAGACAGAAGCACTGTCAGAAACTACTTTGCGATATCTGAATTCAAGTCACGGAGCTGAACACTTCCTTTCATGCATTAGGTTTGAAACAGTCTTTCTGTAGTATCTGGAAGTGGACATTTCGAGCGATTTGAGGCCTAAGGTGAAAAAGGAAATATCATCCCATAAAATCTAGACAGAAGCATTCTCAGAAACTTATTTGGGATGTGTTTCCTCAACTAACAGAGTTGATCCTTTCTTTTGATACAGCAGTTTGGAACCACACTTTTTGTAGAATCTGCAAGTGGATATTTGGATAAATGTGAAGATTTCGTTGGAAACGGGAATATATTCATATAAAATCCAGACAGAAGCATTCTCAGAAACTTCTTTGTGATGTGTGTCCTCAACTAACAGAGTTCCACATTTCTTTTGCTACAGCAGTTTGGAAACACTCTTTTTGTAGAATCTTCAGCTGGATATTTGGATAACTGTGAAGATTTCATTGGAAACGGTAATATCTTCTTATAAAATCTAGACATAAGCATTCTCAGAAACTTATTTGTGATGTGTGTCCTCTAGTATCAGAGTTGAACCTTTCTTTTGATAGAGCAGTTTGGAAACACTCCTTTTGTAGAATCTGCAAGTAGATGTTTGGATATCTGTGAAGATTTCGTTGGAAACGGAATATCTTCATATAAAATGTCGACAGAAGCATTCTCAGAAACGTCTTTGTGATGAGTGTCCTCAACTAACAGAGTTGAAGCATTCTATTAGTTGAGCACTTTGGAAACACTCTTTTTGTAGAATCTTCAATTGGATATTTGGATAACTGTGAAGATTTCATTGGAAACGGGAATATCTTCATATAAAACCTAGACAGAAGCATTCTCAGAAACTTTTTTGTGATGACTGTCCTCAATTAACACAGTTGAACCTTTCCTTTGATAGAGCAGTTTGGAAACACTCTTTTTGTGGAATCTGTAAGTGGATATCTAGATAGTCCTAATGATTTCGTTGGAAACGGGAATATCTTCATCTGAAATCTAGACAGAAGCACTCTCAGAACCTACTTTGTGATATCTGCATTAAAGTCACAGAGGTGAACATTCCCTTTCATAGAGCAGGTTTGAAAAACTCATTCTGTAGTATCTGGAAGTGGACATTTCGAGCGCTTTCGGGCCTATGGTGAAATACGAAATATCTTCCCTTAAAATCAAGACAGAAGCACTCTCAGAAACTTATTTGGGATGTGTGTCCTCAACTCACAGAGTTGAACATTTCTTTTGATAGAGCAGTTTGGAAACACACTTTTTGCAGAATCTGCAAATCGATGTTTGGATAACTGTGAAGATTTCATTGTAAACGGTTATATCTTCATATAAAATCTCGACAGAAGCATTCTCAGAAACGTCTTTGTGATGAGTGTCCTCAACTAACAGAGTTGAACCATTCTATTAATAGAGCACTTTGGAAACACTCTTTTTGTAGAATCTGCAAGTGGATATTTGGATAACTGTGAAGATTTCTTTCGAAACGGGAATATCTTCATTTAAAATCTTGACAGAAGCATTCTCAGAAACTTCTTTGTGATGTGTGTCCTCAGCTAACACAGTTGAACCTTTCTTTTGATAGAGCAGTTTGGAAACACTCTTTTTGAGGAATCTGTAAGTGGATATCTAGATAGTCCTAACGATTTCGTTGGAAACGGGAATATGTTCATCTAAAATCTACACAGAAGCACTGTCAGAAACTACTTTGCGATATCTGCATTCAAGTCACGGAGCTGAACATTTCCTTTCATACAGTAGGTTTGAAACAGCCTTTCTGTAGTATCTGGAAGTGGACATTTCGAGCGATTTCAGGCCTAAGGTGAAAAAGGAAATATCATCCCATAGAATCTAGACAGAAGCATTCTCAGAAACTTATTTGGGATGTGTTTCCTCAACTAACAGAGTTGATCCTTTCTTTTGATACAGCAGTTTGGAAACACTCTTTTTGTAGAATCTCCAAGTGGATATTTGGATAACTGTGAAGATTTCATTGGAAACGGGAATGTATTCATATAAAATCTAGACAGAAGCATTCTCAGTAACTTCTTTGTGATGTGTGTCCTCAACTAACAGAGTTCTACATTTCTTTTGCTACAGCAGTTTGGAAACACTCTTTTTGTAGTATCTTCAGGTGGATATTTGGATAACTGTGAAGATTTCGTTGGAAACGGGAATATCTTCGTATAAAATCTAGACACAAGCATTCTCAGAATCGTCTTTGTGATGAGTGTCCTCAAGTAACAGAGTTGAAACTTTCTTTCGATAGAACAGTTTGGAAACACTCCTTTTGTAGAATCTGCAAGTCG
Organism: Gorilla gorilla gorilla; assembly: GCF_029281585.2. Lineage (NCBI taxonomy): Eukaryota > Metazoa > Chordata > Mammalia > Primates > Hominidae > Gorilla > Gorilla gorilla. The sequence goes on from NC_073237.2 coordinate 21,821,860, forward strand.
ATGTTTGGAGAACTGTGAAGATTTCGTTGGAAACGGAATATCTTCATATAAAATGCCGACAGAAGCATTCTCAGAAACGTCTTTGTGATGAGTGTCCTCAACCAACAGTGTTGAACCATTCTATTAGTAGAGCACTTTGGAAACACTCTTTTTGTAGAATCTTCAAGTGGATGTTTGGATAACTGTGAAGATTTCATGGGAAACGGGAATATCTTCATATAAAATCTAGACAGAAGCATTCTCAGAAACTTTTTTGTGATGACTGTCCTCAACTAGCACAGTTGAACCTTTCCTTTGATAGAGCAGTTTGGAAACACTCTTTTTGTGGAATCTGTAAGTGTATATCTAGATAGTCCTAATGATTTGGTTGGAAACGGGAAAGTTTTCATCTGAAATCTAGACAGAAGCACTGTCAGAATCTACTTTGTGATACCTGCAATCAAGTCACAGAGCTGAACGTTCCCTTTCATGGAGTAGGTTTGAAACAGTCTTTCTGTAGTATCTGGAATTGGACATTTCGAGCGATTTCAGGTCTATGGAGAAAAAGGAAATATCATCCTATAAAATCTAGACAGAAGCATTCTCAGAAACTTATTTGGGATGTGTTTCCTCAACTAACAGAGTTGATCCTTTCTTTTGATATAGCAGTTTGGAAACACTCTTTTTGTAGAAACTGCAAGTGGATATTTGGATAACTGTGAAGATTTCATTGGAAACGGGAATATCTTCATTTAAAATCTAGACAGAAGCATTCTCAGAAACTTCTTTGTGATGTGTGTCCTCAACTAACAGAGTTCAACCTTTCTTTTGATACAGCAATTTGGAAACACTCTTTTTGTAGAATATGAAAGTGGATATTGGGATAGCTCGGAGGATTTCGTTGGAAACGGGAATATATTCATCTAAAATCTAGACAGAAGCGCTGTCAGAAACTACTTTGCGATATCTGCATTCAAGTTACAGAGGTGAACATTCCCATTCATAGAGTAGGTTTCAAACAGTCTTTCTGTAGTATCTGGAAGCGGACATTTCGAGCGATTTATGGCCCATGGTGAAAAAGGAAATATCATCCCATAAAATCCAGACAGATGGATTCTCAGAAACTTAATTGGAATGTGTTTCCTCAACTAACAGATTTGATCCTTTCTTTTGATATAGCGGTTTGGAAACACTCTTTTTGTAGAATCTGCAAGTGGATATTTGGATAACTGTGAAGATTTCGTTGGAAACGGCAATATCTACTTATAAAATCTCGACAGAAGCATTCTCAGAAACGTGTTTGTGATGAGTGTCCTCAACTAACAGATTTGAAACGTTCTATTAATAGAGCACTTTGGAAACACTCTTTTTGTAGAATCTGCAAGTGGATATTTGGATAACTGTGAAGATTTTTTGGAAAAGGTAATATCTTCATGTAAAATCTAGACAGAGGCATTCTCAGAAATTTCTTTGTGACGAGTGTCCTCAACTAACAGAGTTGAACCTTTCTTTTGACAGAGCACTTTGGAAACACTCTTTTTGTAGAATCTGTAAGCCGCTATCTAGATAGTTCTAATGATATCGTTGGAAACGGGAATATTTTCATCTGAAATCTAGACAGAAGCACTCTCAGAACCTAGTTTGTGATATCTGCATTCAAGTCACAGAGCTATACATTCCGTATCTTAGACCAGGTTTGAAACACACTTTCTGTAATATCTGGAAGTGGAGATTTGGAGCGCTTTTGGGCCTATTCTGAAAAACGAAATATCTTCCCATAAAATCTAGACAGAAGCATTCTCAGAAACTTATTTGAGATGTGTGTCCTCAACTAACAGAGTTGAACCTTTCTTTTGATAGAGCATTTTGGTAACACTCTTTCTGTAGAATCTCCAAATCGATGTTTGGATAACTGTGAAGATTTCGTTGGAAACGGGAATATCTTCATATAAAATCTCGACAGAAGCATTCTCAGAAACGTCTTTGTGATGAGTGCCCTCAACTAACATAGTTGAAACATTCTATTAATAGAGCACTTTGGAAACCCTCTTTTTGTGGAATATGCAAGCGGATATTTGGATAAAAGTGAAGATTTCGTTGGAAACGGGAATATCTTCATATAAAATCTAGACAGAAGCATTCTCAGAAACTTCTTTGGGATGAATGTCCTCAACTAACAGAGTTGAACCATTCTTTTGACAGAGCACTTTGGAAACACTCTTTTTGTACAATCTGTGAAGCGATATCTAGATAGTTCTAATGATATCGTTGGAAACGGGAATATGTTCATCTGAAATCTAGACAGAAGCACTGTCAGAACCTAATTTGTGATATCTGCATTCAAGTCACAGAGCTGAACATTCCCTTTCATAGAGCAGGTTTGAAACACTCTTTCTGTAGTGTCTGGAAGTGGACATTTGGAGCGATTTCGGACCTATGGTGAAAAACCAAATATCTTCCCATACAATCTAGACAGAAGCATTCTCAGAAACTTATTTGGGATATGTGTCCTCAACTAACAGAGTTGAACCTTTCTTTTGATAGAGCAGTTTTGAAACACTCTTTCTGTAGAATCTGCAAATAGATGTTTGGATAACTGTGAAGATTTCGTTGGAAACGTGTATATCTTCATATAAAATCTCGACAGAAGCATTCTCAGAAACGTCTTTGTGATGAGTGTCCTCAACTAACAGAGTTGAAACATTTTATTAATAGATCACTTTGGAAACACTCTATTTCTGGAATCTGCAAGTGGATATTTGGATAACAGTGAAGATTTCGTTGGAAAAGGTAATATCTTCATATAAAATCTAGACAGAAGCATTCTCAGAAACTTCTTTGGATTGTGTGTCCTCATCTAACAGAGTTCAACATTTCTTTCGCTACAGCAGTTTGGAAACACTCTTTTTGTAGAATCTGCAAGTAGATATTTGGATAACAGTGAAGATTTCGTTGGAAAAGGTAATATCTTCATATAAAATCTAGACAGAAGCATTCTCAGAAACTTCTTTGTAGTGGGTGTCCTCAACTAACAGAGTTCAACATTTCTTTCACTACAGCAGTTTGGAAACACTCTTTTTGTAGAATCTGCAATTGGATATTTGGATAACTGTGAATATTTCATTGGAAATGGTAATATCTTCATATAAAATCTGGACTGAAGCATTCTCAGAAACTTCTTTGTGATGTGTGTCCTCAACTTACAGAGTTCAACATTTCTTTTGATAGAGCAGTTTGGAAACACTCTTTTTGTAGAATCTGTAGTTGGATAACAAGATAGTTCTAACGATTTCATTGGAAACGGGAATATCTTCATCTAAAATCTACAGAGAAGCACTGTCAGAAACTACTTTGTGATATCTGCATTCAAGTCTCAGAGGTGAACTTTCCGTTTCATAGAGCAGGTTGAAACACTCTTTCTGCAGTATCTGGAAGGGGACATTTCGAGTGCTTTGAGGCCTACGGGGAAAAAGAAAGCATCTTCCCATAAAGACGAGAGAGAGGCTTTCTCAGAAACTTCTTTGGGATGTGTGTCCTCAACTAAGACAGTTGAACCTTTCTTTTGATACAGCAGTTTGGAAACACAGTTTTTGTAGAATCTGCAAGTGGATATATAGAAAGCTGTGAAGATTTCGTAGGAAACGGGAATATCTTCATGTAAAATCTTGACAGAAGCATTCTCAGAAACTTCTTAGTGATGTGTGTCCTCAACTAACAGAGTTCAACCTTTCCTTGGATACAGCTATTTGGAAACACTCTTTTTGTAGGATCTGTAAGTGGATATTTTGATAGCTCTGAGGATTTCGTTGGAAACTGGAATATCTTCATTTAAAATCTAGACAGAAGCATTCTCAGAAACTTCTTTGTGATGTGTGTCCTCAACTAACAGATTTGAACCTTTCTTTGGATAGAGCAGTTCGGAAACACTCTTTTTGTAGAATCTGTAAGTGAATATTTGGATGACTGTGATGATTTCGTTGGAAACGCGAATATCTTCATCTAAAATCTAGACAGAAGGGCTGTCAGAAACTACTTTGTGATATCTGCATTCAAGTCAGAGCTGAATATTCCCATTCATAGAGTAGGTTTGAAACAGTCTTTCTGTAGTATCTGGAATTGGATAGTTCGAGCGATTTCAGCCCTACGGTGAAAAAGGAAATATCATACCTTAAAACATAGACAGAAGCATTCTCAGAAACTTATTTGGGATGCGTTTCCTCAACTAACAGAGTTGATCCTTTCTTTTATACAGCAGTTTGGAAACACTCTTTTTGTAGAATCTGCAAGTGGATATTTGGATAACAGTGAAGATTTCGTTGGAAACGGTAATATCTTCATATAAAATCTAGACAGGGGCATTGTCAGAAACTTCTTTGTGATGAGTGTCCTCAACTAACAGAGTTGAACTTTCTATTCACAGAGGACTTCGGAAACACTCTTTTTGTAGAATCTGTAAGCCGATATCTTGATAGTTCTAATGATATCGTTGGAAACGGGAATATATCTTCATCTGAAATCTAGACAGAAGAACTCTCAGAACTCACTATGTGATATCTGCATTCAAGTCACAGAGCTGAACATTCCCTTTCATAGAGCAGGTTTGAAACCCTCTTTCTGTAGTATCTGGAAGTGGACATTTGGAGCGCTTTAGGGCCTCTGGTGAAGAACGGAATATCTTCCCATAAAATCTACACAGAAGCATTCTCAGAAACTTATTTGGGATGTGCGTCCTCAACTAACAGAGTTGAACCTTTGTTTTGATAGAGCAGTTTCGAAACACTCTTTTTGTAGAATCTGCAAATCGATGTTTGGATAACTGTGAAGATTTCGTTGGAAATGGGAGTATCTTCATATAAAATCTCGACAGAAGCATTCTCAGAAACGTCTTTGTGATGAGTGTCCTCAACTAACAGAGTTGAAACATTCTATTAATAGAGAACTTTGGAAACACACTTTTTGTAGAATCTGCAAGTGGATATTTGGATAACTGTGAAGATTTCGTTGGAAACGGGAATATCTTCATATAAAATCTAGACAGAAGCATTCTCAGAAACTTGTTTGTGATGAGTGTCCTCAACCAACACAGTTGAACCTTTCTTTTGATAGAGCAGTTTAGAAACACTATTTTTGTGGAATCTGTAAGTGTATATCTAGATAGCCCTAACAATTTCGTTGGAAAAGGGAATATCTTCATCTAAAATCTAGACAGAATCACTGTCAGAATCTACTTTGCGATATCTGCATTCAAGTCACAGAGCTGAACATTTCCTTTCATAGAGTAGGTTTGAAACAGTCTTTCTGTAGTATCTGGAAGTGGACATTTCGAGCGATTTCAGGCCTATGGAGAAAAAGGAAATATCACCCATAAAATCTAGACAGAAGCATTCTCAGAATCTTATTTGGGATGTGTTTCCTCAACTAACAGAGTTGATCCTTTCTTTTGATATAGCAGTTTGGAAACACTCTTTTTGTAGAAACAGCAAGTGGATATTTGGATAACTGTGAAGATTTCATTGGATACGGGAATATCTTCATATAAAATCTCGACAGAAGCATTCTCAGAAACTTCTTTGTGATGAGAGTCCTCAACTAACAGAGTTGAACCATTCTATTAATAGAGAACTTGGAAACACTCTTTTTGTAGAATCTGCAAGTGGATATTTGGATAACTGTGAAGATTTCGTTGGAAACGGGAATATCTTCATATAAAATCTAGACAGAAGCATTCTCAGAAACGTCTTTGTGATGAGTGTCCTCAACTAACAGAGTTGAAGCATTCTATTAGTTGAGCACTTTGGAAACACTCTTTTTGTAGAATCTTCAATTGGATATTTGGATAACTGTGAAGATTTCATTGGAAACGGGAATATCTTCATATAAAACCTAGACAGAAGCATTCTCAGAAACTTTTTTGTGATGACTGTCCTCAATTAACACAGTTGAACCTTTCCTTTGATAGAGCAGTTTGGAAACACTCTTTTTGTGGAATCTGTAAGTGGATATCTAGATAGTCCTAATGATTTCGTTGGAAACGGGAATATCTTCATCTGAAATCTAGACAGAAGCACTCTCAGAACCTACTTTGTGATATCTGCATTAAAGTCACAGAGGTGAACATTCCCTTTCATAGAGCAGGTTTGAAAAACTCATTCTGTAGTATCTGGAAGTGGACATTTCGAGCGCTTTCGGGCCTATGGTGAAATACGAAATATCTTCCCTTAAAATCAAGACAGAAGCACTCTCAGAAACTTATTTGGGATGTGTGTCCTCAACTCACAGAGTTGAACATTTCTTTTGATAGAGCAGTTTGGAAACACACTTTTTGCAGAATCTGCAAATCGATGTTTGGATAACTGTGAAGATTTCATTGTAAACGGTTATATCTTCATATAAAATCTCGACAGAAGCATTCTCAGAAACGTCTTTGTGATGAGTGTCCTCAACTAACAGAGTTGAACCATTCTATTAATAGAGCACTTTGGAAACACTCTTTTTGTAGAATCTGCAAGTGGATATTTGGATAACTGTGAAGATTTCTTTCGAAACGGGAATATCTTCATTTAAAATCTTGACAGAAGCATTCTCAGAAACTTCTTTGTGATGTGTGTCCTCAGCTAACACAGTTGAACCTTTCTTTTGATAGAGCAGTTTGGAAACACTCTTTTTGAGGAATCTGTAAGTGGATATCTAGATAGTCCTAACGATTTCGTTGGAAACGGGAATATGTTCATCTAAAATCTACACAGAAGCACTGTCAGAAACTACTTTGCGATATCTGCATTCAAGTCACGGAGCTGAACATTTCCTTTCATACAGTAGGTTTGAAACAGCCTTTCTGTAGTATCTGGAAGTGGACATTTCGAGCGATTTCAGGCCTAAGGTGAAAAAGGAAATATCATCCCATAGAATCTAGACAGAAGCATTCTCAGAAACTTATTTGGGATGTGTTTCCTCAACTAACAGAGTTGATCCTTTCTTTTGATACAGCAGTTTGGAAACACTCTTTTTGTAGAATCTCCAAGTGGATATTTGGATAACTGTGAAGATTTCATTGGAAACGGGAATGTATTCATATAAAATCTAGACAGAAGCATTCTCAGTAACTTCTTTGTGATGTGTGTCCTCAACTAACAGAGTTCTACATTTCTTTTGCTACAGCAGTTTGGAAACACTCTTTTTGTAGTATCTTCAGGTGGATATTTGGATAACTGTGAAGATTTCGTTGGAAACGGGAATATCTTCGTATAAAATCTAGACACAAGCATTCTCAGAATCGTCTTTGTGATGAGTGTCCTCAAGTAACAGAGTTGAAACTTTCTTTCGATAGAACAGTTTGGAAACACTCCTTTTGTAGAATCTGCAAGTCGATGTTTGGAGAACTGTGAAGATTTCGTTGGAAACGGAATATCTTCATATAAAATGCCGACAGAAGCATTCTCAGAAACGTCTTTGTGATGAGTGTCCTCAACCAACAGTGTTGAACCATTCTATTAGTAGAGCACTTTGGAAACACTCTTTTTGTAGAATCTTCAAGTGGATGTTTGGATAACTGTGAAGATTTCATGGGAAACGGGAATATCTTCATATAAAATCTAGACAGAAGCATTCTCAGAAACTTTTTTGTGATGACTGTCCTCAACTAGCACAGTTGAACCTTTCCTTTGATAGAGCAGTTTGGAAACACTCTTTTTGTGGAATCTGTAAGTGTATATCTAGATAGTCCTAATGATTTGGTTGGAAACGGGAAAGTTTTCATCTGAAATCTAGACAGAAGCACTGTCAGAATCTACTTTGTGATACCTGCAATCAAGTCACAGAGCTGAACGTTCCCTTTCATGGAGTAGGTTTGAAACAGTCTTTCTGTAGTATCTGGAATTGGACATTTCGAGCGATTTCAGGTCTATGGAGAAAAAGGAAATATCATCCTATAAAATCTAGACAGAAGCATTCTCAGAAACTTATTTGGGATGTGTTTCCTCAACTAACAGAGTTGATCCTTTCTTTTGATATAGCAGTTTGGAAACACTCTTTTTGTAGAAACTGCAAGTGGATATTTGGATAACTGTGAAGATTTCATTGGAAACGGGAATATCTTCATTTAAAATCTAGACAGAAGCATTCTCAGAAACTTCTTTGTGATGTGTGTCCTCAACTAACAGAGTTCAACCTTTCTTTTGATACAGCAATTTGGAAACACTCTTTTTGTAGAATATGAAAGTGGATATTGGGATAGCTCGGAGGATTTCATTGGAAACGGGAATATATTCATCTAAAATCTAGACAGAAGCGCTGTCAGAAACTACTTTGCGATATCTGCATTCAAGTTACAGAGGTGAACATTCCCATTCATAGAGTAGGTTTCAAACAGTCTTTCTGTAGTATCTGGAAGCGGACATTTCGAGCGATTTATGGCCCATGGTGAAAAAGGAAATATCATCCCATAAAATCCAGACAGATGGATTCTCAGAAACTTAATTGGAATGTGTTTCCTCAACTAACAGATTTGATCCTTTCTTTTGATATAGCGGTTTGGAAACACTCTTTTTGTAGAATCTGCAAGTGGATATTTGGATAACTGTGAAGATTTCGTTGGAAACGGCAATATCTACTTATAAAATCTCGACAGAAGCATTCTCAGAAACGTGTTTGTGATGAGTGTCCTCAACTAACAGATTTGAAACGTTCTATTAATAGAGCACTTTGGAAACACTCTTTTTGTAGAATCTGCAAGTGGATATTTGGATAACTGTGAAGATTTTTTGGAAAAGGTAATATCTTCATGTAAAATCTAGACAGAAGCATTCTCAGAAATTTCTTTGTGACGAGTGTCCTCAACTAACAGAGTTGAACCTTTCTTTTGACAGAGCACTTTGGAAACACTCTTTTTGTAGAATCTGTAAGCCGCTATCTAGATAGTTCTAATGATATCGTTGGAAACGGGAATATTTTCATCTGAAATCTAGACAGAAGCACTCTCAGAACCTAGTTTGTGATATCTGCATTCAAGTCACAGAGCTATACATTCCGTATCTTAGACCAGGTTTGAAACACACTTTCTGTAATATCTGGAAGTGGAGATTTGGAGCGCTTTTGGGCCTATTCTGAAAAACGAAATATCTTCCCATAAAATCTAGACAGAAGCATTCTCAGAAACTTATTTGAGATGTGTGTCCTCAACTAACAGAGTTGAACCTTTCTTTTGATAGAGCATTTTGGTAACACTCTTTCTGTAGAATCTCCAAATCGATGTTTGGATAACTGTGAAGATTTCGTTGGAAACGGGAATATCTTCATATAAAATCTCGACAGAAGCATTCTCAGAAACGTCTTTGTGATGAGTGCCCTCAACTAACATAGTTGAAACATTCTATTAATAGAGCACTTTGGAAACCCTCTTTTTGTGGAATATGCAAGCGGATATTTGGATAAAAGTGAAGATTTCGTTGGAAACGGGAATATCTTCATATAAAATCTAGACAGAAGCATTCTCAGAAACTTCTTTGGGATGAATGTCCTCAACTAACAGAGTTGAACCATTCTTTTGACAGAGCACTTTGGAAACACTCTTTTTGTACAATCTGTGAAGCGATATCTAGATAGTTCTAATGATATCGTTGGAAACGGGAATATGTTCATCTGAAATCTAGACAGAAGCACTGTCAGAACCTAATTTGTGATATCTGCATTCAAGTCACAGAGCTGAACATTCCCTTTCATAGAGCAGGTTTGAAACACTCTTTCTGTAGTGTCTGGAAGTGGACATTTGGAGCGATTTCGGACCTATGGTGAAAAACCAAATATCTTCCCATACAATCTAGACAGAAGCATTCTCAGAAACTTATTTGGGATATGTGTCCTCAACTAACAGAGTTGAACCTTTCTTTTGATAGAGCAGTTTTGAAACACTCTTTCTGTAGAATCTGCAAATAGATGTTTGGATAACTGTGAAGATTTCGTTGGAAACGTGTATATCTTCATATAAAATCTCGACAGAAGCATTCTCAGAAACGTCTTTGTGATGAGTGTCCTCAACTAACAGAGTTGAAACATTTTATTAATAGATCACTTTGGAAACACTCTATTTCTGGAATCTGCAAGTGGATATTTGGATAACAGTGAAGATTTCGTTGGAAAAGGTAATATCTTCATATAAAATCTAGACAGAAGCATTCTCAGAAACTTCTTTGGATTGTGTGTCCTCATCTAACAGAGTTCAACATTTCTTTCGCTACAGCAGTTTGGAAACACTCTTTTTGTAGAATCTGCAAGTAGATATTTGGATAACAGTGAAGATTTCGTTGGAAAAGGTAATATCTTCATATAAAATCTAGACAGAAGCATTCTCAGAAACTTCTTTGTAGTGGGTGTCCTCAACTAACAGAGTTCAACATTTCTTTCACTACAGCAGTTTGGAAACACTCTTTTTGTAGAATCTGCAATTGGATATTTGGATAACTGTGAATATTTCATTGGAAATGGTAATATCTTCATATAAAATCTGGACTGAAGCATTCTCAGAAACTTCTTTGTGATGTGTGTCCTCAACTTACAGAGTTCAACATTTCTTTTGATAGAGCAGTTTGGAAACACTCTTTTTGTAGAATCTGTAGTTGGATAACAAGATAGTTCTAACGATTTCATTGGAAACGGGAATATCTTCATCTAAAATCTACAGAGAAGCACTGTCAGAAACTACTTTGTGATATCTGCATTCAAGTCTCAGAGGTGAACTTTCCGTTTCATAGAGCAGGTTGAAACACTCTTTCTGCAGTATCTGGAAGGGGACATTTCGAGTGCTTTGAGGCCTACGGGGAAAAAGAAAGCATCTTCCCATAAAGACGAGAGAGAGGCTTTCTCAGAAACTTCTTTGGGATGTGTGTCCTCAACTAAGACAGTTGAACCTTTCTTTTGATACAGCAGTTTGGAAACACAGTTTTTGTAGAATCTGCAAGTGGATATATAGAAAGCTGTGAAGATTTCGTAGGAAACGGGAATATCTTCATGTAAAATCTTGACAGAAGCATTCTCAGAAACTTCTTAGTGATGTGTGTCCTCAACTAACAGAGTTCAACCTTTCCTTGGATACAGCTATTTGGAAACACTCTTTTTGTAGGATCTGTAAGTGGATATTTTGATAGCTCTGAGGATTTCGTTGGAAACTGGAATATCTTCATTTAAAATCTAGACAGAAGCATTCTCAGAAACTTCTTTGTGATGTGTGTCCTCAACTAACAGATTTGAACCTTTCTTTGGATAGAGCAGTTCGGAAACACTCTTTTTGTAGAATCTGTAAGTGAATATTTGGATGACTGTGATGATTTCGTTGGAAACGCGAATATCTTCATCTAAAATCTAGACAGAAGGGCTGTCAGAAACTACTTTGTGATATCTGCATTCAAGTCAGAGCTGAATATTCCCATTCATAGAGTAGGTTTGAAACAGTCTTTCTGTAGTATCTGGAATTGGATAGTTCGAGCGATTTCAGCCCTACGGTGAAAAAGGAAATATCATACCTTAAAACATAGACAGAAGCATTCTCAGAAACTTATTTGGGATGCGTTTCCTCAACTAACAGAGTTGATCCTTTCTTTTATACAGCAGTTTGGAAACACTCTTTTTGTAGAATCTGCAAGTGGATATTTGGATAACAGTGAAGATTTCGTTGGAAACGGTAATATCTTCATATAAAATCTAGACAGGGGCATTGTCAGAAACTTCTTTGTGATGAGTGTCCTCAACTAACAGAGTTGAACTTTCTATTCACAGAGGACTTCGGAAACACTCTTTTTGTAGAATCTGTAAGCCGATATCTTGATAGTTCTAATGATATCGTTGGAAACGGGAATATATCTTCATCTGAAATCTAGACAGAAGAACTCTCAGAACTCACTATGTGATATCTGCATTCAAGTCACAGAGCTGAACATTCCCTTTCATAGAGCAGGTTTGAAACCCTCTTTCTGTAGTATCTGGAAGTGGACATTTGGAGCGCTTTAGGGCCTCTGGTGAAGAACGGAATATCTTCCCATAAAATCTACACAGAAGCATTCTCAGAAACTTATTTGGGATGTGCGTCCTCAACTAACAGAGTTGAACCTTTGTTTTGATAGAGCAGTTTCGAAACACTCTTTTTGTAGAATCTGCAAATCGATGTTTGGATAACTGTGAAGATTTCGTTGGAAATGGGAGTATCTTCATATAAAATCTCGACAGAAGCATTCTCAGAAACGTCTTTGTGATGAGTGTCCTCAACTAACAGAGTTGAAACATTCTATTAATAGAGAACTTTGGAAACACACTTTTTGTAGAATCTGCAAGTGGATATTTGGATAACTGTGAAGATTTCGTTGGAAACGGGAATATCTTCATATAAAATCTAGACAGAAGCATTCTCAGAAACTTGTTTGTGATGAGTGTCCTCAACCAACACAGTTGAACCTTTCTTTTGATAGAGCAGTTTAGAAACACTATTTTTGTGGAATCTGTAAGTGTATATCTAGATAGCCCTAACAATTTCGTTGGAAAAGGGAATATCTTCATCTAAAATCTAGACAGAATCACTGTCAGAATCTACTTTGCGATATCTGCATTCAAGTCACAGAGCTGAACATTTCCTTTCATAGAGTAGGTTTGAAACAGTCTTTCTGTAGTATCTGGAAGTGGACATTTCGAGCGATTTCAGGCCTATGGAGAAAAAGGAAATATCACCCATAAAATCTAGACAGAAGCATTCTCAGAATCTTATTTGGGATGTGTTTCCTCAACTAACAGAGTTGATCCTTTCTTTTGATATAGCAGTTTGGAAACACTCTTTTTGTAGAAACAGCAAGTGGATATTTGGATAACTGTGAAGATTTCATTGGATACGGGAATATCTTCATATAAAATCTCGACAGAAGCATTCTCAGAAACTTCTTTGTGATGAGAGTCCTCAACTAACAGAGTTGAACCATTCTATTAATAGAGAACTTGGAAACACTCTTTTTGTAGAATCTGCAAGTGGATATTTGGATAACTGTGAAGATTTCGTTGGAAACGGGAATATCTTCATATAAAATCTAGACAGAAGCATTCTCAGAAACTTCTTTGTGATGAGTGTCCTCAACTAAATGAGTTGAACCTTTCTTTTTATAGAGCAGTTTGGAAACACTCTTTTTGTAGAATCTGTATGTGGATATCAAGATAGTTCCAACGATTTCATTGGAATCGGGAATATCTTCATCTAAAATCTAGACAGAAGCACTGTCAGAAACTACTTTCTGATATCTGCATTCAAGTCTCAGAGCTGAACATTCCGTTTCATAGAGCAGGTTTGAAACATTCTTTCTGCAGTATCTGGAAGTGGACATTTCGAGCGCTTTCAGGCCTACAGAGAAAAAGGACGTATCTTCCCATAAAAATGAGACAGAGGCTTTCTCAGAAATTTATTTGGGATGTGAGTCCTCAACTAAGAGGGTTGAACCTTTCTTTTGATACAGCAGTTTGGAAACACGCTTTTTTTAGAATCTGCAAGTGGATATTTGGAAAGATGTGAAGATTTCATCGTAAAAGGGAATATCTTCAGGTAACATCAAGACAGAAGCATTCTCAGAAACTTCTTTGTGATATGTGTTCTCAACTAACAGAGTTCAACATTTCTTTTGATACAGCAATTTGGAAACACTCTTTTTGTAGAATCTGCAACTCGATGTTTGGATAACTGTGAAGATTTCGTTGGAAACGGGAATATCTTCATATGAAATCTAGACACAAGCATTCTCAGAAACTTCTTTGTGATGAGTGTCCTCAAGTAACGGAGTTGAACCATTCTATTAATAGAGCACTTTGGAAACACTCTTTTTGTAGAATCTTGAAGTGGATATTTGCATAACAGAGAAGATTTCATTGGAAACGGGAATATCTTCATATAAAATCTGGACAGAAGCATTCTCAGAAACTTCTTTGTGATGAGTGTCCTCAACTAACACAGTTGAACCTTTCTCTTGATAGAGCAGTTTGGAAACACTCTTTTTGTGGAATCTGTAAGTGGATATCTAGATAGTCCTTACCATTTCGTTGGAAACGGGAATATCTTCATCTAAAATCTAGACAGAAGCACTGTCTGAAACTACTTTGCGATATCTTCATTCAAGTCACAGAGCTGAACATTCTCTTTCATAGAGTAGGTTTGAAACAGTCTTTCTGTAGTATCTGGATGCGGACATTTCAAGCGATTTCAGGCCTATGGTGAAAAAGGAAATATCATCCAATAAAATCTAGAGAGAAGCATTCTCAGAAACTTATTTGGGATGTGTTTCCTCAACTAACAGAGTTGATCCTTTCTTTAGATATAGCAGTTTGGAAGCGCTCTTTTTGTTCAGTCTGCAAGCGGATATTTGGATAACTGAAGATTTCATTGGAAACGGGAATATCTTCATATAAAATCTAGACAGAAGCATTCTCATAAACTTCTTTGTGATGAGTGTCCTCAACTAACAGAGTTGAATCTTTCTTTTTATAGAGAAGTTTGGAAACACTCTTTTAGTAGAATCTGTATGTGGATATCAAGATAGTTCTAAGGATTTGGTTGGAAACGGGAATATCTTCATCTAAAATCTAGACAGAAGCACTGTCAGAAACTACTTTGTGATATCTGCAATCAAGTCTGAGAGCTGAACATTCCGTTTCATAGAGCAGGTTTGAAACACTCTTTCTGCAGTGTCTGGAAATGGACATTTCGAGCGCTTTCAGGCCTACGGTGAAAAAGGAAGTATCTTCCCATAAAAACGAGACAAAGCCTTTCTCGGAAATTTATGTGGGATGTGTGTCCTCAACTAAGAGAGTTGAACCTTTCTGTTGATACAGCAATTTGGAAACACACTTTTTGTAGAATCTGCAAGTGGATATTTGGAAAGCTGTGAAGATTTCATAGGAAACGGGAATATCTTCATGTAAAATCTAGACAGAAGCATTCTCAGAAACTTCTTTGTGATGTGTGTCCTCAACTAACAGATTTCAAACTTTCTTTTGATACAGCAATTTCGAAACAGTCTTTTTGAAGAATCTGTAAGTGGATATTTGTATAGCTCAGAGGATTCTGCTGGAAACGGGAATATTTTCATTTAAAATCTAGACAGAAGCATTCTCAGAAACTTCTTTGTGATGAGTGTCCTAACTAACAGAATTGAACCTTTCTTTGGATAGAGCAGTTTGGAAACACTCTCTTTGTTGGATCTGTAACTGGATATTTTGATAACTGTGATGATTTCGTTGGAAACGGAAATATCTTCATCTAAAATCTAGACAGAAGCGCTGTCAGAAACTGCTTTGCAATGTCTGCATTCAAGTCACAGAGCTGAACATTCCCATTCATAGAGTAGGTTTGAAACAGTCTTTCTGTAGTACCTGGAAGTGGACATTTCGAACGATTTCAGGCCTAAGGTGAAAAAGCAAATATCATCCCATAATATCTAGAGAGAAGCATTCTCAGAAACTTATTTGGGATGTGTTTCCTCAACTAACAGAGTTGATCCTTTCTTTTGATATAGCAGTGTGGAAACACTCTTTTTGTAGAATCTGCAAGTGGATATTTGGATAAGTGTGAAGATTTCGTTGGAAACGGTAATATCTTCATATAAAATCTAGACAGAAGCATTCTCAGAAACTTCTTTGTAATGTGTGTCCTCAACTAACAGAATTCAATATTTCTTTTGCTACTGCAGTTTGGAAACACTCTTTGTGTAGAATCTTCAAGTGGATATTTGGATAACAGTGAAGATTTCGTTGGAATCGGGAATATGTTCATATAAAATCTAGACAGAAGCATTCTCAGAAACTTCTTTGTGATGAGTGTCATCAACTAACAGAGTTGAACCTTTCTTTTGACAGAGCACTTTGGAAACACTCTTTTTGTAGAATCTGTAAGTGGATATCTAGATAGTTCTAATGATATCGTTGGAAACGGGAATATCTTCATCTCAAATCTAGACAGAAGCACTGTCAGAAACTACTTTGTGACATCTGCATTCACGTCACAGAGCTGAACATTCCCTTTCATAGAGCAGGTTTGAAAGCCTCTTTCTGTAGTATCTGGAAGTGGACATTTCGAGCGTTTTCGGGCCAAGGGTGAAAAACGAAATATCTTCCCACAAAATCTAGATAGAATCATTCTCAGAAACTTATTTCAGATGTGTGTCCTCAACTAACAGAGTTGAACCTTTCTTTTGATAGAGCAGTTTGGAAACACGCTTTTTGTAGAATCTGCAAGTCGATATTTGGATAACTGTGAAGATTTCGTTGGAAACGGGAATATCTTCATATAAAATCTAGACACAAGCATTCTCAGAAACGTCTTTGTGATGAGTGTCCTCAACTAACAGAGTTGAACCATTCTATAATTAGAGCACTTTGGAAACACTCTTTTTGAAGAATCTGCAAGTGGATATTTGGATAACTGTGAAGATTTCATTGGTAACGGGAATATCTTAATATAAAATCTAGACAGAAGCATTCTCAGAAACTTCTTTGTGATGAGTGTCCTCAACTGACAGAGTTGAATCTTTCTTTTTATAGAGCAGTTTGGAAACACTCTTTTTGTAGAATCTGTATGTGGAAATCAACATAATTCTAACGAGTTTGTTGGAAACGGGAATATCTTCATCTACAATCTAGACAGAAGTGCTGTCAGAAACTACTTTGTGATATCTGCATTCAAGTCTCTGAGCTGAACATTCCGTTTCATAGAGCAGGTTAGAAACACTCTTTCTGCAGTATCTGGAAGTGGACATTTCGAGCGCTTTCAGGCCTACGGTGAAAAAGGAAGTATCTTCCCATAAAAACGAGACAGAGTCTTTCTCAGAAATTTATTTGGGATGTGTGTCCTCAGCTAAGAGAGTTGAACGTTTCTTTTGATACAGCAGTTTGGAATCACTCTTTTTGTAGAATCTGCAAGTGGATATTTGGAAAGCTGTGAAGATTTCATAGGAAACGGGAATATCTTCATGTAAAATCTAGACAGAAGCATTCTCAGAAACTTCTTTGTGATGTGTGTCCTCAACTAACAGAGTTCAATATTTCTTTTGATACAGCAATTTGGAAACACTCTTTTTGTAGAGTCTGTAAGTGGATATTTGTATAGCTCTGAGGATTCCTTTGGAAATGGGAATATCTTCATTTAAAATCTAGACAGAAGCATTCTCAGAAACTTCTTTGTGATGAGTGTCCTCAACTAACAGATTTGAACCTTTCTTTGTATAGAGCTGTTTGAAAACACTCTCTTTGTTGAATCTGTAAGTGGATATTTGGATAACTGTGATGATTTCGTTGGAAACGGGAATATCTTCATCTAAAATCTAGACAGAAGGGCTGTCAGAAACTACTTTGCGATATCTGCATTCAAGTCACAGAGCTGAACATTCCCATTCATAGAGTAGGTTTGAAACAGTCTTTCTGTAGTATCTGGAAGTGGACATTTCGAGCGATTTCAGGCCTAAGGTGAAAAAGGAAATATCATCCCATAAAATCTAGACAGAAGCATTCTCAGAAACTTATTTGGGATGTGTTTCCTCAACTAACAGAGTTGATCCTTTCTTTTGATATAGCAGTTTGGAAACACTCTTTTTGTAGAATCTGCCAGTGGATATTTGGATAACTGTGAAGATTTCGTTGGAAAGGGAAATATCTTCATATAAAACCTAGACAGAAGCATTCTCAGAAACTTCTTTGTGATGCGTGACCTCAACTAACAGAGTTTAACCATTCTATTAATAGAGCACTGTGGAAACACTCTTTTTGTAGAATCTTCAAGTGGATATTTGGATAACTGTGAAGATTTCATTGGAAACCGGACTATCTTCATATAAAATCTAGACAGAAGCATTCTCAGAAACTTCTTTGTGATGAGTGTCCTCAACTAACACAGTTGAACCTTTCTTTTGATAGAGCAGTTTGCAAACACTCTTTTTGTGGAATCTGTGTTTGGATATCATGATAGTTCTAAGGATTTTGTTGGAACCGGGAATATCTTCAACTAAAATCTAGACAGAAGCACTGTCAGAAACTACTTTGTGATATCTGCATTCAAGTCTCAGAGCTGAACATTCCGCTTCTTAGTGCAGGTTTGAAATACTCTTTGTGCAGCATCTGGAAGAGGACATTTTGAGCGCTTTCAGGCCTACGGTGAAAAAGGAAGTATCTTCCCATAAAGACGAGACAGAGGCTTTCTCAGAAACTTCTTTGGGATGTGTGACCTCAACTAACAGAGTTCAACATTTCTTTTGCTACAGCAGTATAGAATCACTCTTTTTGTAGAATCTTCAAGTGGATATTTGGATAACTGGGAAGATTTCGTTGGAAACAGGAATATCTACATATAAAATCTAGACGGAAGCATTCTCAGAAACTTCTTTGTGATGAGGGTACTCAACTAACAGAGTTGAACCTTTCTTTTGACAGAGCACTTTGGAAACAGTCTTTTTGTAGAATCTGTAAGTGGATATCAAGATAGTTCTAACGAAATCGTTGGAAACGGGAATATCTTCATCTCAAATCTAGACAGAAGAACTGTCAGAAACTACTTTGTGATATCTGCATTCAAGTCACAGAGCTGAACATTCCCTTTCATTGAGCAAGTTTGAAACCCTCTTTCTGTAGTAGCTGGAAGTGGACATTTCGAGCGTTTTCGGGCCTTTGGTGAAAAACGAAATATCTTCCCATAAAATCTAGACAGAAGCATTCTCAGAAACTTATTTTGGATGTGTGTCCTCAACTAACAGAGTTGAACCTTTCTTTTCATAGAGCAGTTTGGAAACACTCTTTTTGTAGAATCTGCAAGTCGATGTTTGGATAACTGTGAAGATTTCGTTGGAAACGTGAATATCTTCATATAAAATCTAGACAGAAGCATTCTCAGAAACGTCTTTGTGATGAGTTTCCTTAACTAACAGAGTTCAACCATTCTATTAATAGAGCACTTTGGAAACACTCTTTTTGTAAAATCTTCAAGTGGATATTTGGATAACTGTGAAGATTACTTGGAAACGGGAATATCTTCATATAAAATCTAGACAGAAGCATTCTCAGAAACTTCTTTGTGATGAGTGTCCTCAACTAACACAGTTGAACCTTTCTTTTGATAGAGCAGTTTGGAAACACTCTTTTTGTAGAATCTGTAAGTGGATATCTAGATAGTCCTAACGATTTCATTGGAAACGGGAATATCTTCATCTAAAATCTAGACAGAAGCACTGTGAGAAACTGCTTTGCGATATCTGCATTGAAGTCACAGACCTGAGCATTCCCTTTCATAGAGTAGGTTTGAAACAGTCTTTGTGTAGTATCTGGAAGTTGACATTTCAAGTGATTTCAGGGCTACGGTGAAAAAGGAAATATCTTCCAATAAAATCTAGAGAGAAGCATTCTCAGAAACTTCTTTGGGATGTGTTTCCTCAACTAAGAGAGTTGATCCTTTCTTTTGATATAGCAGTTTTGAAGCACTCTTTTTGAAGAATCTGCAAGTGGATATTTGGATAACTGTGAAGATTTCATTGGAAACGGGAATAACTTCATATAAAATCTAGACAGAAGCATTCTCAGAAACTTCTTTGTGATGAGTGTCCTCAACTAACAGAGTTGAACCTTTCTTTTTATAGAGCAGTTTGGAAACACTCTTTTTGTAGAATCTTCAAGTGGATATTTGGATAACTGTGAAGATTTCGTTGGAAACGGGAATATCTTCATATAAAATCTAGACACAAGCATTCTCAGAAACGTCTTTGTGATGAGTGTCCTCAAGTAACAGAGTTGAAACTTTCTTTTGATAGAGCAGTTTGGAAACACTCCTTTTGTAGAATCAGCAAGTCGATATTTGGAGAACTGTGAAGATTTCGTTGGAAACGGAATATCTTCATATAAAATGTCGACAGAAGCATTCTCAGAAACGTCTTTGTGATGAGTGTTCTCAAGTAACAGAGTTGAATCTTTCTTTTTATAGAGCAGTTTGGAAACACTCTTTTTGTAGAATCTGTATGTGGAAATCAACATAATTCTAACGAGTTTGTTGGAAACGGGAATATCTTCATCTACAATCTACACAGAAGTGCTGTCAGAAACTACTTTGTGATATCTGCATTCAAGTCTCTGAGCTGAACATTCCGTTTCATAGAGCAGGTTAGAAACACTCTTTCTGCAGTATCTGGAAGTGGACATTTCGAGCGCTTTCAGGCCTACGGTGAAAAAGGAAGTATCTTCCCATAAAAACGAGACAGAGTCTTTCTCAGAAATTTATTTGGGATGTGTGTCCTCAGCTAAGAGAGTTGAACGTTTCTTTTGATACAGCAGTTTGGAATCACTCTTTTTGTAGAATCTGCAAGTGGATATTTGGAAAGCTGTGAAGATTTCATAGGAAACGGGAATATCTTCATGTAAAATCTAGACAGAAGCATTCTCAGAAACTTCTTTGTGATGTGTGTCCTCAACTAACAGAGTTCAAAATTTCTTTTGATACAGCAATTTGGAAACACTCTTTTTGTAGAGTCTGTAAGTGGATATTTGTATAGCTCTGAGGATTCCTTTGGAAATGGGAATATCTTCATTTAAAATCTAGACAGAAGCATTCTCAGAAACTTCTTTGTGATGAGTGTCCTCAACTAACAGATTTGAACCTTTCTTTGGATAGAGCTGTTTGAAAACACTCTCTTTGTTGAATCTGTAAGTGGATATTTGGATAACTGTGATGATTTCGTTGGAAACGGGAATATCTTCATCTAAAATCTAGACAGAAGGGCTGTCAGAAACTACTTTGCGATATCTGCATTCAAGTCACAGAGCTGAACATTCCCATTCATAGAGTAGGTTTGAAACAGTCTTTCTGTAGTATCTGGAAGTGGACATTTCGAGCGATTTCAGGCCTAAGGTGAAAAAGGAAATATCATTCCATAAAATCTAGACAGAAGCATTCTCAGAAACTTATTTGGGATGTGTTTCCTCAACTAACAGAGTTGATCCTTTCTTTTGATATAGCAGTTTGGAAACACTCTTTTTGTAGAATCTGCCAGTGGATATTTGGATAACTGTGAAGATTTGGTTGGAAAGGGAAATATCTTCATATAAAACCTAGACAGAAGCATTCTCAGAAACTTCTTTGTGATGCGTGACCTCAACTAACAGAGTTTAACCATTCTATTAATAGAGCACTGTGGAAACACTCTTTTTGTAGAATCTTCAAGTGGATATTTGGATAACTGTGAAGATTTCATTGGAAACCGGACTATCTTCATATAAAATCTAGACAGAAGCATTCTCAGAAACTTCTTTGTGATGAGTGTCCTCAACTAACACAGTTGAACCTTTCTTTTGATAGATCAGTTTGCAAACACTCTTTTTGTGGAATCTGTGTTTGGATATCATGATAGTTCTAAGGATTTTGTTGGAACCGGGAATATCTTCAACTAAAATCTAGACAGAAGCACTGTCAGAAACTACTTTGTGATATCTGCATTCAAGTCTCAGAGCTGAACATTCCGCTTCTTAGTGCAGGTTTGAAATACTCTTTGTGCAGCATCTGGAAGAGGACATTTTGAGCGCTTTCAGGCCTACGGTGAAAAAGGAAGTATCTTCCCATAAAGACGAGACAGAGGCTTTCTCAGAAACTTCTTTGGGATGTGTGACCTCAACTAACAGAGTTCAATATTTCTTTTGCTACAGCAGTATAGAATCACTCTTTTTGTAGAATCTTCAAGTGGATATTTGGATAACTGGGAAGATTTCGTTGGAAACAGGAATATCTACATATAAAATCTAGACGGAAGCATTCTCAGAAACTTCTTTGTGATGAGGGTACTCAACTAACAGAGTTGAACCTTTCTTTTGACAGAGCACTTTGGAAACAGTCTTTTTGTAGAATCTGTAAGTGGATATCTAGATAGTTCTAACGATATCGTTGGAAACGGGAATATCTTCATCTCAAATCTAGACAGAAGAACTGTCAGAAACTACTTTGTGATATCTGCATTCAAGTCACAGAGGTGAACATTCCCTTTCATTGAGCAAGTTTGAAACCCTCTTTCTGTAGTATCTGGAAGTGGACATTTCGAGCGTTTTCGGGCCTTTGGTGAAAAACGAAATATCTTCCCATAAAATCTAGACAGAAGCATTCTCAGAAACTTATTTTGGATGTGTGTCCTCAACTAACAGAGTTGAACCTTTCTTTTCATAGAGCAGTTTGGAAACACTCTTTTTGTAGAATCTGCAAGTCGATGTTTGGATAACTGTGAAGATTTCGTTGGAAACGTGAATATCTTCATATAAAATCTAGACAGAAGCATTCTCAGAAACGTCTTTGTGATGAGTTTCCTTAACTAACAGAGTTGAACCATTCTATTAATAGAGCACTTTGGAAACACTCTTTTTGTAAAATCTTCAAGTGGATATTTGGATAACTGTGAAGATTACTTGGAAACGGGAATATCTTCATATAAAATCTAGACAGAAGCATTCTCAGAAACTTCTTTGTGATGAGTGTCCTCAACTAACACAGTTGAACCTTTCTTTTGATAGAGCAGTTTGGAAACACTCTTTTTGTAGAATCTGTAAGTGGATATCTAGATAGTCCTAACGATTTCATTGGAAACGGGAATATCTTCATCTAAAATCTAGACAGAAGCACTGTGAGAAACTGCTTTGCGATATCTGCATTGAAGTCACAGACCTGAGCATTCCCTTTCATAGAGTAGGTTTGAAACAGTCTTTGTGTAGTATCTGGAAGTTGACATTTCAAGTGATTTCAGGGCTACGGTGAAAAAGGAAATATCTTCCAATAAAATCTAGAGAGCAGCATTCTCAGAAACTTCTTTGGGATGTGTTTCCTCAACTAAGAGAGTTGATCCTTTCTTTTGATATAGCAGTTTTGAAGCACTCTTTTTGAAGAATCTGCAAGTGGATATTTGGATAACTGTGAAGATTTCATTGGAAACGGGAATAACTTCATATAAAATCTAGACAGAAGCATTCTCAGAAACTTCTTTGTGATGAGGGTCCTCAACTAACAGAGTTGAACCTTTCTTTTTATAGAGCAGTTTGGAAACACTCTTTTTGTAGAATCTTCAAGTGGATATTTGGATAACTGTGAAGATTTCGTTGGAAACGGGAATATCTTCATATAAAATCTAGACACAAGCATTCTCAGAAACGTCTTTGTGATGAGTGTCCTCAAGTAACAGAGTTGAAACTTTCTTTTGATAGAGCTGTTTGGAAACACTCCTTTTGTAGAATCAGCAAGTCGATATTTGGAGAACTGTGAAGATTTCGTTGGAAACGGAATATCTTCATATAAAATGTCGACAGAAGCATTCTCAGAAACTTCTTTGTGATGAGTGTCCTCAACTCACAGTGTTGAAACATTCTGTTAGTAGAGCACTTTGGAAACACTCTTTTTGTAGAATCTTCAAGTGGATATTTGGATAACTGTGAAGATTTCATTGGAAACGGGAATATCTTCACATAAAATCTAGACAGAAGCATTCTCTGAAACTTCTTTGTGATGTGTGTCCTCAACTAACAGATTTGAACATTTCTGTCGCTACAGCAGTTTGGAAACACTCTTTTGGTGGAATCTTCAAGTGGATATTTGGATAACTGGGAAGATTTCATTGGAAAAGGTAATATCTTCATATAAAATCAAGACAGAATCATTCTCAGAACCTTCTTTGTGATGTGTGTCCTCAACATGCAGAGTTCAACATTTCTTTTGCTACAGCAGTTTGCAAACACTCTTTTTGTAGAATCTTCAAGTGGATATTTGGATAACTGCGAAGATTTCGTTGGAAACGGGAATATCTTCATATAAAATCTCGACAGAAGCATTCTCAGAAACGTCTTTGTGATGAGAGTCCTCAAATAACAGAGTTGAACCATTCTATTAATAGAGAACTTTGGACACACTCTTTTTGTAGAATCTGCAAGTGGATATTTGGATAACTGTGAAGATTTCTTTGGAAAAGGTAATATCTTCATATAAAATCTAGACAGAAGCATTCTCAGAAACTTCATTGTGATGAGTGTCCTCAACTAACACAGTTGAACCTTTCTTTTGATAGAGCAGTTTGGAAACACTGTTTTTGTGGAATCTGTAAATGGATATCTAGATTGTCCTAACGATTTCCTTGGAAACGGGAATATCTTCATCTAAAATCTAGACAGAAGCACTGTCAGAAACTACTTTGCGATATCGGCATTCAAGTCACAGAGCTGAACATTCCCTTTCATAGAGTAGGTTTGAAACAGTCTTTCTGTAATATCTGGAAGTGGACATTTCAAGCGATTTGAGACCTATGGTGAAAAAGGAAATATCATCCCATAAAATCTAGACAGAAGCATTCTCAGAAACTTATTTGGGATGTGTTTCCTCAACTAACAGAGATGATCCTTTCTTTTGATATAGCAGTTTGGAAACACTCTTTTTGTAGAATCTGCAAGTTGATATTCGGATAACTGTGAAGATTTCAATGGAAACGGTAATATCTTCATATAAAGTCTAGACAGAAGCATTCTCAGAAACTTCTTTGTGATGTGTGTCCTCAACTAACAGAGTTCAACCTTTCTTTTGTTACAGCAATTTGGAATCACTCTTTTTGTTGAATTTCTAAGTTTATATTGGGATAGCACTGACGATTTCGTTGGAAACGGAATATATTCATTAAATATCTAGACAGAAGCATGCTCAGAAACTTCTTTGTGATGTGTGTCCTCAACTAACAGAGTTGAACCTTTCTTTGGATAGAGCAGTTTGGAAACACTCTTTGTGTATAATCTGTAAGTGGATATCTAGATAGTTCTAACGATATCGTTGGAATAGGGAATTTCTTCATCTGAAATCTAGACAGAAGCACTGTCAGAAACTACTTTGTGACATATGCATTCAAGTCACAGAGCTGAACATTCCCGTTCATAGAGCAGGTTTGAAACCCTCTTTCTGTAGTATCTGGAAGTGAACATTTCGAGCGCTTTCGGGCCTATGGTGAAAATCGAAACATCTTCCCACAAAATCTAGACAGAAGCATTCTCAGAAAGTTATTTCAGATGTATGTCCTCAACTAACAGAGTTGAACCTTTCTTTTGATAGAGCAGTTTGGAAACACGC
The DNA here is from genome assembly GCF_029281585.2 of Gorilla gorilla gorilla. NCBI lineage: Eukaryota > Metazoa > Chordata > Mammalia > Primates > Hominidae > Gorilla > Gorilla gorilla. The sequence continues at coordinate 21,846,953 of NC_073237.2, forward strand.
TTTTTGTAGAATCTGCAAGTGGATATTCGGATAACCATGAAGATTTTGTTTGAAACGGGAGTATCTTCATATAAAATCTCGACAGATGCATTCTCAGAAACTTCTTTGTGATGAGTGTCCTCAACTAACAGAGTTGAACCATTCTATTAATGGAGCACTTTGGAAACACTCTTTTTGTAGAATCTTCAAGTGGATATTCGGATAACCATGAAGATTTCGATTGAAACGGGAATATCTTCATATAAAATCTAGACAGAAGCATTCTCAGAAACTTCTTTGTGATGAGTGTCCTCAACTAACAGAGTTGAACCTTTCTTTTTACAAAGCAGTTTGGAAACACTCTTTTTGTAGAATCTGTATGTGGATATCAACATAGTTCTAACGATTTCGTTGGAAACGGGAATATCTTCATCTAAAATCTAGACCGAAGCGCTGTCAGCAACTACTTTGTGATATCTGCATTCAAGTCCCAGAGCTGAACATTCCGTTTGATAGAGCAGGTTTGAAACACTCTTTCTGCAGTATCTGGAAGTGGACATTTCGAGCGCTTTCAGGCCTACGGTGAAAAAGGAAGTATCTTCCCATAAAAACGAGACAGAGGCTTTCTCAGAAACTTATTTGGGATGTGTGCCGTCAACTAAGAGAGTTGAACCTTTCTTTTGATACAGGAGTTCGGCAACACTCTTTTTGTAGAATCTGCAAGTGGATATTTGGAAAGCTGTGAAGATTTCATAGTAAACGGGAATATCTTCATGTAAAATCTAGACAGAAGCATTCTTAGAAGCTTCTTTGTGATGTGTGTCATCAACTAACAGAGTTCAACATTTCTTTTGGAACGGAAGTTTGGAAACACTCTTTTTGTAGAATCTTCAAGTGGATATTTGTATAACTGTGAAGATTTCGTTGGAAACGGGAATATCTTCATACAAATTCTAGACAGAAGCATTCTCAGAAACTTCTTTGTGATCAGTGTCCTTAACTAACAGAGTTGAACCTTTCTTTTGACAGAGCAGTTTGGAAACACTCTTTTTGTAGAATCTGTAAGTGGATATCAAGATAGTTCTAACGATTTCGTTGGAAACGGGAATATCTTCATCTGAAATCTAGACAGAAGCACTGTCAGAAACTACTTTGTGATATCTGCATTCAAGTGACAGAGCTGAACATTCCCCTTCATAGAGCAAGTTTGAAACTCTCTTTCTGTAGTATCTGGATGTGGACATTTCGAGCGTTTTCGGGCCTATGGTGAAAAACGAAATATCTTCCCATAAAATCTAGACAGAACCATTCTCAGAAACTTATTTGGGATGTGTGTCCTCAACTAACGGAGTTGAGCCTTTATTTTGATAGAGCAGTTTGGAAACACTCTTTTTGTAGAATCTGCAAGTGGATATTTGGATAACTGTGAAGATTTCGTTGGAAACGGTTATATCTTCATATAAAATCTCGACAGAAGCATTCTCAGAAAAGTCTTTGTGATGAGTGTCCTCAACTAACAGAGTTGAACCATTCTATTAATAGAGCGCTTTGGAAACACTCTTTTTGTAGAATCTGCTAGTGGATATTTGGATAACTGTGAAGCTTTCGTTGGAAACGGTAATATCTTCATGTAAAATCTAGACAGAAGCATTGTCAGAAACATCTTTGCGATGACTGTCCTCATCTAACAGAGTTGAACTTTCTATTCACAGAGGAATTTGGAAACACTCTTTTTGAAGAATCTGTAAGCCGATATCTAGATAGTTCTAACGATATCGTTGGAAACGGGAATATATCTTCATGTGAAATCTAGACAGAAGCACCCTCAGAACCTACTTAGTGATATCTGCATTCAAGTCACAGAGGTGAACGTTCCATTTCATAGAGCAGGTTTGAAACACTCTTTCTGTAGTATCTGGAAGTGGACATTTCGAGCAATTTCAGGCCTATGGAGGAAAAGGAAATATCATCCCATAAAATCTAGACAGAAGCATTCTCGGAAACTTATTTGGGATGTGTTTCCTCAACTAACAGAGTTGATCCTTTCTTTTGATATAGCAGTTTGGAAACACTCTTTTTATAGAAACTGCAAATGGATATTTGGATAACTGTGAAGATTTCGTTGGAAACGGGTATATCTTCATATAAAATCTAGACAGAATCATTATCAGAAACTTCTTTGTGATGTGTGTCCTCATTTAACAGAGTTCAACTTTTCTTTAGATACAGCAATTTGGAAACACTCTTTTTGTAGAATATGTAAGTGGATAATGTGATAGCTCTGAGGATTTCATTGGAAACGGGAATATATTCATCTAAAATCTAGACAGAAGCGCTGTCAGAAACTACTTTGCGATATCTGCATTCAAGTCCCAGAGCTGAACATTCCCATTCATAGAGTTGGATTCAAACAGTCTTTCTGTAGTATCTGGAAGTGGACATTTGAGTGATTTCCGGCCAATGGTGAAAAAGGAAATATCATCCCATAAAATCCAGACAGAAGCATTCTCAGAAACTTATTTGGGATGTGTTTCCTCAACTAACAGAGATCACCCTTTCTTTTGATATATCGGTTTGGAAACACTCTTTTTGTAGAATCTTCAAGTGGATATTTGGATAACTGTGAAGATTTCGTTGGAAACGGGAATATCTTCATATAAAATCTCGACAGAAGCATTCTCAGAAACGTCTTTGTGATGAGTGTCCTCAACTAACAGAGTTGAAACATTCTATTAATAGAGCACTTTGGTAACACTCTTTTTGTAGAATCTGCAAGTGGATATTTGGATAACTGTGAAGATTTCATTGGAAAAGGTAATATCTTCATATAAAATCTAGACAGAAGCATTCTCTGAAACTTCTTTGTGATGTGTGTCCTCAACTAACAGAGTTCAACATTTCTTTCGCTCAGCAGTTTGGAAACACTCTTTTGGTAGAATCTTCAAGTGGATATTTCGATAACTGTGAAGATTTCGTTGGAAACGGGAATATCTTCATATAAAATATAGACAGAAGCATTCTCAGAAACTTCTTTGTGATGAGTGTCCTCAACTATCAGAGTTGAACGTTTCTTTTGACAGAGCACTTTGGAAGCACTCTTTTTGTACAATCTGTAAGCCGATATATAGATAGTTCTAACTATATCGTTGGAAACGGGAATATCTTCATCTGAAATCTAGACAGAAGCACTCTCAGAACCTACTTTGTGATATCTGCATTCAGGTCACTAAGCTAAACATTCCCATTCATAGAGCAGGTTTGAAACACTCTTTCTGTAATATCTGGAAGTGGACATTTGGAGCGCTTTCGGGGCTATGGTGAAAAACGAAATATCTTCCAGTAAAATCTAGACAGAAACATTCTCAGAAAGTTATTTCAGATGTGTGTCCTCAACTAACAGAGTTGAACCTTTATTTTGATAGAGCAGTTTGGAAACACTCTTTCTGTAGAATCTGCAAATCGATGTTTGGATAACTGTGAAGATTTCGTTGGAAACGGGAATATCTTCTCATAAAATCTCGACAGAAGCATTCTCAGAAACGACTTTGTGATGAGAGTCCTCAACTAACAGAGTTGAAACACTCTATTAATAGAGAACTTTGGAAAAACTCTTTCTCTAGAATCTGCAAGTGTATATTTGGATAACTGTGAAGATTTCGTTGGAAAGGGAAATATCTTCATATAAAATCTAGACAGAAGGATTCTCAGAAACTTCCTTGTGATGAGTGTCCTCAACTAACAGAGTTGAACCTTTCTTTTGATAGAGCAGTTTGGAAACACTCTTTTTGTGGAATCTGTAAGTGGATATCTAGATAGTCCTAACGATCTCATTGGAAACGGGAATATCTTCATCTAAAATGTAGACAGAAGCACTGTCAGAAACTACTTTGCGATATCTGCATTGAAGTCACAGAGCTGAACATTCCCTTTCATAGAGTAGGTTTGAAACAGTCTTTCTGTAGTATCTGGAAGTGGACATTTCATGTGATTTCGGGCCTAAGGTGAAAAAGGAAATATCATCCCATAAAATCTAGACAGAAGCATTCTCAGAAAATTATTTCGGATGTGTTTCCTGAACTAACAGAGATGATCCTTTCTTTTGATATAGCAGTTTGGAAACACTCTTTTTGTAGAATCTGCAAGTGGATATTTGGATAACTGTGAAGATTTCATTGGAAACGGTAATATCTTCATATAAAATCTAGACAGAAGCATTCTCGGAAACTTCTTTGCGATGTGTGTCCTCAACTAACAGAGTTCAACCTTTCTTTTGATACGGCAATTTGGAATCACTCCTTTTGTTGAATCTGTAAGTTTATATTGGGATAGCTCTGAGGAATTCGTTGGAAATGGGAATATATTCATTTAAAATCTAGACAGAAGCATTCTCAGAAACTTCTTTGTGATGTGTGTCCTCAACTAACGGAGTTGAACCTTTCTTTGGATAGAGCAGTTTGGAAACACTGTTTTTGTAGAATCTGTAAGTGGATATCTAGATAGTTCTAACGATTTCATTGGAAACGGGAATATCTTCTTCTGAAATCTAGACAGAAGCACTGTCAGAAACTACTTTGTGACATCTGCATTCAAGTCACAGAGCTGAACATTCCCTTTCATAGAGCAGGTTTGAAACCCTCTTTCTGTAGTATCTGGAAGTGGATATTTCGAACGATTACGGGCCTATGGTGAAAAACGAAATATCTTCCCATAAAATCTAGATAGAAGCATTCTCAGAAACTTCTTTGTGATGTGTGTCCTCAACTAACAGAGTTGAAACTTTCTTTTGATACAGCAATTTGGAAACACACTTTTTGTAGAATCTGTAAGTGGATATTTGTATAGCTCTGAGGATTCCGTTGGAAACGGGAATATCTTCATTTAAAATCTAGACAGAAGCATTGTCAGAAACTTCTTTGTGATGAGTGTCCTCAACTATCAGATTTGAACCTTTCTTTTGACAGAGCACTTTGGAAACACTCTTTTTGTAGAATCTGTAAGTGGATATCTAGATAGTTCTAATGATATCGTTGGAAACGGGAATATCTTCATCTCAAATCTAGACAGAAGCACTGTCAGAAACTACTTTGTGATATCTGCATTCAAGTCGCAGAGCTGAACATTCCCGCTCATAGAGCAAGTTTGAAACCCTCTTTCTGTAGTATCTGGAAGTGGACATTTCGAGCGCTTTCGGGCCTATGTTGAAGAACGAAATATCTTCCCATAAAATCTAGACAGAAACTTTCTCAGAATCTTATTTCGGATGTGTGTCCTCAACTAACAGAGTTGAAACTTTCTTTTGATAGAGCAGTTTGGAAACACTCTTTTTGTTGAATCTGCAAGTCGATGTTTGGATAACGGTGAAGATTTCGTTGGAAACGGGAATATCTTCATATAAAATCTAGACAGAAGCATTCTCAGAAACGTCTTTGTGATGACTTTCCTCAACTAACAGAGTTGAACCATTCAATTAATATAGCACTTTGGAAACACTCTTTTTGTAGAATCTTCAAGTGGATATTTGGATAACTGTGAAGATTTCGTTGGAAACGGGAATATCTTCATATAAAATCTAGACAGAAGCATTCTCAGAAACTTCTTTGTGATGAATGCCCTCAACTAACAGAGTTGAACCTTTCTTTTTATAGAGCAGTTTGGAAACACTCTTTCTGTAGAATCTGTATGTGGATATCAAGATAGTTCTAATGATTTCATTGGAAACGGGAATATCTTCATCTAAAATCTAGACAGAAGCTCTGTCAGAAACCACTTTGCAATATCTGCATTCAAGTCACAGAGGTGAATCTTCCCTTTCATAGGGCAGGTTTGAAACACTCTTTCTGTAGTATCTGGAAGTGGACATTTCGAGCGCTTTCAGGACTATGGTGAAAAAGGTAGTATCTTCCCAAAACAACGAGACAGAAGTATTCTCAGAAACTTATTTGGGATGTGTGTCCTCAACTAAGAGAGTTGAACTTTTCTTTTGATCCAGCAGTTTGGAAACACTGGTTTTTAGAATCTGCAAGTGGATATTTGAATAACTGAAGATTTCGTTGGAAACGGGAATATCCTCACATAAAATCTAGTCAGAAGCATTCTCAGAAACTTCTTTGTGATGTGTGTCCTCAACTAACAGAGTTGAACCTTTCTTTTGATAGAGCAGTTTGGAAACACTGTTTTTGTAGAATCTGTAAGGGGATATTTGGATAACTCTGATGATTTCGTTGGAAACGGGAATATCTTCATCTAAAATCTGGACAGAAGCACTGTCAGAAACTACCTTGGGATATCTGCATTCAAGTCACAGAGCTGAACATTCCCTTCCATAAGGCAGGTTTGAAACACTCTTTCTGTAGTATCTGGAAGTGGACATTTCGTGCGCTCTCAGGCCTACTGTGAAGAGGGAAATATCATCCCTTAAAATCTAGACAGAAGCATCCTCAGAAAGTTATTTGGGATTCGTTTCCTCAACTAACAGAGATGATCCTTTCTTTTGATATAGCAGTTTGGAAACACTTTTTTGTAGAATCTTCAAGAGGATATTTGGATAACTGTGAAGATTTCAGTGGAAACGGTAATATCTTAATATAAAATCTAGACAGAAGCATTCTCAGAAACTTCTTTGTGATGTGTGTAATCAACTAACAGAGTTCAACATTTCTTTTGATACAGCAGTTTGGAAACACCCTTTTTGTAGAATCTGCAAGTGGATATTTGAATAACTGTTAAGATTTCATTGGAAACGGGAATATCTTCATATAAAATCTAGACAGAAGCACTGTCAGAAACTACTTTGTGATATCTGCATTCAAGTCACAGAACTGAACATTGCCTTTCATAAAGCAGGTTTGAAACACTCTTTCTGCAGTATCTGGAAGTGGACATTTCGAGCGCTTTCAGGCCTAAGGTGAAAAAGGAAATATCTTCCCATTAAAATGAGTCAGAGGCTTTCTCAGAAACTTATTTGGGATGTGTGTCCTCAACTAACAGAGTTGCACCTTTCTTTTGATACACCAGTTTGGAAACACTCTTTTTGTAGAATCTGGAAGTGGATATTTGGATACCTTCGAAGATTTCTTTGGAAACGGGAATATCTTCATATAAAATCTAGACAGAGGCATTCTCAGAAACTCCTTTCTGATGAGTGTCCTCAACTAACAGAGTTGAACCTTTCTTTTGATAGAGCAGTATGGAAACACTCTGTTTGTACAATCTGGATGTGGATATTTGGATAGGTATAACGGTTTCGTTGGAAACGGGAATATCTTCATCTAAAATCTAGACAGAAGCTCTGTCAGAAACTACTTTGCGATATATGCATTCAAGTCACAGAGGTGAACCTTCCCTTTCATAGGGCAGGTTTGAAACACTCTTTCTGTAGTATCTGGAAGTGGACATTTTGAGCGCTTTCAGGCCTGTGATGAAAAATTTAGTATCTTCCCAGAAAAACGAGACAGAAGTATTCTAAGAAACTTATTTGGGATGTGGGTCCTCAACTAAGAGTGTTGAACTTTTCTTTTGAAACAAAAGTTTGGAAACACTCTTTTTTAGAATCTGGAAGTGGATATTTGAATAAATGTGAAGATTTCATTGGAAACGGGAATATCCTCATATAAAATCTAGACAGAATCATTCTCAGAAACTTCTTTGTGATGTGTGTCCTCAACTAACAGAGTTCAAACTTTCTTTTGATACAGCAATTTGGAAACACTCTTTTTGTAGAATCTGTTAGTGGATATTGGGATAGCTCTAACGATTTCGTTGGAAACGGGAATATGTTCATTTAAAATCTAGACAGAAGCTTTCTCAGAACCTTCTTTGTGAAGTGTGTCCTGAGCTAAGTGTGTTCAACCTTTCTTTTGATACAGCAGTCTGGAAACACACTTTTTGTGGAATCTGCAGGGGGATATTTGGATAACTGGGAAGATTTCATTGGAAACGGGAATATCTTCATGTAAACTCTAGACAGAAGCATTCTCAGAAACTTCTTTCCAATGTGTGTCCTTAACTGACAGAGTTCAACCGTTCTTTTGATGGAGCAATTTGGAAGCACTGTTTGTGTGGAATCTGTAGGAGGATATTTGGATAGCTCTAAAGATTTCGTTGCAAACGGGATTATCTTCATTTAAAATCTAGACAGAAGCATTCTCAGAAACTTCCTTGTGATGTGTGTCCTCAACTAACAGAGTACAACCGTAATTTTGATAGAGCAGTTTGGAAACACACTTTTTGTAGAATCTGTAGGTGGATATTTGGATACCTCTAACGATTTCTTTGAAAACGGGAATATATTCATATAAAATCTAGACAGAAGCATTCTCAGAAACTTCTTTGTGTTGTGTGTCCTCAACTAACAGAGTTCAAGATTTCTTTTGATACAGTTATTTGAAAACACTCTTTTTGTAGAATCTGTAAGTGGATATTCGGAAAGCTCTAACGATTTCGTTGGAAACGGGAATATCTTCATTTAAAATCTAGACAGAAGCATTCTCAGAAACTTCTTTGTGAAATGTGTCCTTAACTAACAGACTTCAACCTTTCTTTAGATACAGCAGTTTGGAAACACACTTTATGTAGAATCTGCAAGTGGATATTTGGATAACGGAGAAGATTTCGTTGGAAAAGGGAATATCTTCATATAAACTCTAGACAGAAGCATTCTGAGAAACTTCTTTCTCATGTGTGTCCTCAACTGACAGAGTTCAAACATTCTTTTGACAGAGCAGTTTGGAAACACACTTTTTGTAGATTGTGTAAGAGGACATTTGGATAGCTCTAAAGATTTATTTGCAAACGGGAATATGTTCATGTAAAATCTAGACAGAAGCATTCTCAGAAACTTCTTTGTGATGTGTGTCCTCAACTAAAAGAGTACAACCATTCTTTTGATAGAGCAGTTTGGAAACACACTTTTGGTAGAACCTGTAAGTGGATGTATGGAGAGCTGTAACTATTTTGTTGGAAACTGGAATATCTTCATCTAAAATCCAGACAGAAGCTCTGTCAGAAACTACTTTGTGATATCTGCATTCAAGTCACAGAGGTGAACCTTCCCTTTCATAGGGCAGGTTTGAAACACTCTTTCTGTAGTATCTGGAAGTGGACATTTCGAGCGCTTTCAGGCCTATGGTGAAAAAGGAAGTATCTTCCCAAAACAACGAGACAGAAGTATTCTCAGAAACTTATTTGTGATGTGAGTCCTCAACTAAGAGGGTTGAACTTTTCTTTTGATACAGCAGTTTGGAAACACTCGTTTTTAGAATCTGCAAGTGGATATTTGAATAACTGAATATTTCGTTGGAAACGGGAATATCCTCACATAAAATCTAGTCAGAAGCATTCTCAGAAACTTCTTTGTGATGTGTGTCCTCAACTAAAAGAGTTGAACCTTTCTTTGGATAGAGCAGTTTGGAAACACTCTTTTTGTAGAATCTGTAAGTGGATATTTGGATAACTGTGATGATTTCGTTGGAAACGGGAATATCTTCATCTAAAATCTAGACAGAAGCACTGTCAGAAACTACCTTGCAATATCTGCATTCAAGTCACAGAGGTGAACATTCCCTTCCATGAGGCAGGTTTGAAACACTCTTTCTGTAGTACCTGGAAGTGGACATTTCGTGCACTCTCAGGCCTATTGTGAAGAGGGAAATATCATCCCTTAAAATCTAGACAGAACCATCCTCAGAAACTTATTTGGGATTCGTTTCCTCAACTAACAGAGTTGATCCTTGCTTTTGATGTAGCAGTTTGGAAACACTCTTTTTGTAGAATCTGCAAGTGGATATTTGGATAACTGAAGATTTTGTTGGAAACGGGAATATCTTCATATAAAATCTAGACAGAAGCATTCTCAGAAACTTCTTTCAGATGAGTGTCCTCAACTAACAGAGTTGAATCTTTCTTTGGATAGAGCAGTTTGGAAACACTCTTTTTGTGGAATCTGTAAGTGGATATTTGGATAACTGTGATGATTTCATTGGAAACGGGAATATCTTCATCTAAAATCTAGACAGAAGCGCTGTCAGAAACTAATTTGCGATATCTGCATTCAAGTCACAGAGCTGAACATTCCCATTCATAGAGTAGGTTTGAAACAGTCTTTCTGTAGTATCTGGAAGTGGATATTTCGAGTGATTTCAGGCCTATGGTGAAAAAGGAAATATCATCCCATAAAATCTAGACAGAAGCATTCTCAGAAACTTATTGGGGATGTGTTTCCTCAACTAATAGAGTTGAACCTTTCTTTTGATAGAGCAGTTTGGAAACACTCTTTTTGTTGAATCTGCAAGTCGATGTTTGGATAACTGTGAAGATTTCGTTGGAAACGAAAATATCTTCATGTAAAATCTAGACAGAAGCATTCTCAGAAACGTTTTTGTGATGAGTGTCCTCAACTAACAGAGTTGAGCCATTCTATTAATAGAGCACTTTGGAAACACTCTTTTTGTAGAATCTTCAAGTGGATATTTGGATAACTGTGAAGATTTCGTATGAATCGGGAATATCTTCATGTAAAATCTAGACAGAAGCATTCTCAGAAACTTCTTTGTGATGTGTGTCCTCAACTAACAGAGTTCAACCTTTCATTTGATACAGCAATTTGGAATCACTCTTTTTGTAGAATCTGTAAGTTTACATTGGTATAGCTGTGAGGATTTCGTTGGAAACGGGAATATGTTCATTTAAAATCTAGACAGAAGCATTCTCAGAAACTTCTTTGTGATGTGTGTCCTCAACTAACAGAGTTGAACCTTTCTTTGGGTAGAGCAGTTTGGAAACACTCTTTTTGTAGAATCTGTAAGTGGATATTTGGATAACTGTGATGATTTCGTTGGAAACGGGAATACCTTCATCTAAAATCAAGAGAGAAGGGCTGTGAGAAACTACTTTGCAATATCTGCATTCAAGTCACAGAGCTGAACATTCCCATTCATAGAGTAGGTTTGAAACAGTCTTTCTGTAGTAGCTGGAAGGGGACATTTCGAGCGATTTCAGGCCTATGGTGAAAAAGGAAATATCATCCTATAAAATCTAGACAGATGCATTCTCAGAAACTTATTTGGGATGAGTTTCCTCAACTAACAGAGCTGAACCTTTCTTTTGATAGAGCAGTTTGGAAACACTCTTGTTGTAGAATCTGCAAGTCGATGTTTGGATAACTGAAGATTTCGTTGGAAACGGCAATATCTTCATATAAAATCTAGACAGAAGCATTCTCAGAAACTTCTTTGTGATGAGTGTCCTCAACTAACAGAGCTGAACCTTTCTATTTATAGAGCAGTTTGGAAACACTCTTTTTGTAGAATCTGTATGTGGATATCAAGATAGTTCTAACGATTTCGTCGGAAACGGGAATATCTTCATCTAAAATCTAGACAGAAGCACAGTCAGAAACTACTTTGTGATATCTGCATTCAAGTCTCAGAGCTGAACATTCCGTTTCATAGAGCAGGTTTGAAACACTCTTTCTGCAGTATCTGGAAGTGGACATTTCAAGCGATTTCAGGCCTATGGTGAAAAAGGAAATATCATCCCATAAAATCTAGACAGAAGTATTCTCAGAAATTTATTTGGTATGTGTTTCCTCAACTAACAGAGGTGATCCTTTCTTTTGATACAGCAGTTTGGAAACACTCTTTTTGTAGAATCTGCAAGTGGATATTTGGATAACTGTGAAGATTTCGTTGGGAACGGTAATATCTTCATATAAAATATAGACAGAAGCATTCTCAGAAACTTCTTTGTGATGAGTGTCCTCAACTAACAGAGTTGAACCTTTCTTTTTATAGAGCAGTTTGGAAACACTCTTTTTGTAGAATCTTCAAGTGAATATTTGGATAACTGTAAAGATTTCATTGGACACGGGAATATCTTCATATAAAATATAGACAGAATCATTCTCAGAAACTTCTTTGTGATGAGTGTCCTCAACTAACAGAGTTGAACCTTTCTTTTGACAGAGCACTTTGGAAACACTCTTTTTATAGAATCTGTAAGTGGATATCTAGATTGTTCTAACGATTTCATTGGAAACGGGAATATCTTCATCTGAAATCTAGACAGAAGCACTGTCAGAAACTACTTTGTGATATCTGCATTCAAGTCACAGAGCTGAACATTCCCTTTCATAGAGCAGGTTAGAAACCCTCTTTCTGTAGTGTCTGGAAGTGGACATTTCGAGCCCTTTCGGGCCTGTTGTGAAAAACGAAATATCTTCCCATAAAATCTAGACAGAAGCATTCTTAGAAACTTCTTTGGGATGTGTGTCCTCAACTAACAGAGTTGAACCTTTCTTTTGATAGAGCTGTTTGGAAACACTCTTTTTGTAGAATCTGCAAGTCGATGTTTGGGTAACTGTGAAGATTTCGTTGGAAACGGGAATATCTTCACATAAAATGTAGACAGAAGCATTCTCAGAAACGTCTTTGTGATGAGTGTCCTCAACTAACAGAGTTGAACAATTCTATTAATAGAGCACTTTGGAAACACTCTTTTTGTAGAATCTTCAAGTGGATATTTGGTTAAATGTGAAGATTTCGTAGGAAACGGGAATACCTTCATCTGAAATCTAGACAGAAGCGCTGTCAGAAACTGCTTTGCGATATCTGCATTCATGTCACAGAGCTGAACATTCACTTTCATAGAGTAGGTTTGAAACAGTCTTTCTGTAGTATCTGGAAGTGGACATTTCAAGCGATTGCAGGCCGATGGTGAAAAAGGAAATATCATCCCATAAAGTCTAGACAGAAGCATTCTGAGAAACTTATTTGGGATGTGTTTCCTCAACTAACAGAGTTGATCCTTTCTTTTGATATAGCAGTTTGGAAACACTCTTTTTGTGGAATCTGCAAGTGGATATTTGGATAACTGTGAAGATTTCATTGGAAACGGTAATATCTTCATATAAAATCTAGACAGAAGCATTCTAAGAAACTTCTTTGTGATGAGTGTCCTCAACTAACACAGTAGAACCTTTCTTTTGATAGAGCAGTTTGGAAACACTCTTTTTGTGGAATCAGTAAGTGGATATCTAGATAGTCCTAACGATCTCATTGGAAACGGGAATATCTTCATCTAAAATCTAGACAGAAGCACTGTGAGAAACTACTTTGCGATATCTGCATTCAAGTCACAGAGCTGAACATTCCCTTTCATAGAGTAGGTTTGAGACAGTCTATCTGTAGTATCTGGAAGTGGACATTTCAAGCGATTTCAGGCCTATGGTGAATGAGGAAATATCATCCCATAAAATCTAGACAGAAGCATTCTCAGAAACTTATTTGGGATGTGTTTCCTCAAGTAACAGAGTTGATCCTTTCTTTTGATATAGCAGTTTGGAAACACTCTTTTTGTGGAATCTGCAAGTGGATATTTGGATAACTGTGAAGATTTCATTGGAAACGGTAATATCTTCATATAAAATCTAGACAGAAGCATTCTAAGAAACTTCTTTGTGATGAGTGTCCTCAACTAACACAGTAGAACCTTTCTTTTGATAGAGCAGTTTGGAAACACTCTTTTTGTGGAATCAGTAAGTGGATATCTAGATAGTCCTAACGATCTCATTGGAAACGGGAATATCTTCATCTAAAATCTAGACAGAAGCACTGGCAGAAACCACTTTGTGATATCTGCATTCAAGTCTCAGAGCTGAACATTCCGTTTCATAGAGCAGTTTTGAAACACTCTTTCTGCAGTATCTGGAAGTGGACATTTCGAGCGCTTTCAGGCCTACGGTGAAAAAGGAAGTATCTTCCCATAAAAATGAGACAGAGGCTTTCTCAGAAACTTATTTGGGATGTGTTTCCTCAACTAACAGAGTTGATCCTTTCTTTTGATATAGCGGATTGGAAACACTCTTTCTCTAGAATCTGCAAATCGATGTTTGGACAACTGTGAAGATTTCGTTGCAAAAGGGAATATCTTCATATAAAATCTCAACAGAAACATTCTCAGAAACGTCTTTCTGATGAGTGTCCTCAACTAACAGAGGTGAGACATTCTATTAATAGAGCACTTTGGAAACACACTTTTTGTAGAATCTGCAAGTGGATATTTGGATAACTGTGAAGATTTCGTTGGAAAAGGAAATACCTTCATATAAAATGTAGACAGAAGCATTCTCAGAAACTTTTTTGGATTGTGTGTCCTCAACTAACAGAGTTCAACAGTTCCTCGCTACAGCAGTTTGGAAACACTCTTTTTGTAGAATCTTCCAGTGCATATTTCGACAACTGTGAATATTTCGTTGGAAACGGGAATATCTTCATATAAAATCTAGACAGAAACATTCTCAGAAACTTCTTTGTGATGAGTGTCCTCAACTAACAGAGTTGAACCTTTCTTTTGACAGAGCACTTTGGAAACACACTTTTTGTAGAATCTGTAAGCCGATACCTAGATAGTTCCAACGATATCGTTGGAAACGGGAGGATCTTCATCTGAAATCTAGACAGAAGCACTCTCAGAACCTACTTTGTGATATCTGCATTCAAGTCACAGAGCTGAACATTCCCTTTCATAGAGCAGGTTTGAAAAACTCTTTCTGTAGTATCTGGAAGTGGACCTCTCGAGCGCTTTCTGGCCTATGGTGAAAAACGTAATAACTTCCCATAAGATCTAGATAGAAGCATTCTCAGAAACTTCTTTGTGATGTGTGTCCTCAAATAACAGAGTTCAACATTTCTTTTGATAGAGCAGTTTGGAAACACTCTTTTTGTAGAATCTTCAAGTGGATATTTGGAAAACTGTGAAGATTTCGTTGGAATCGGGAATATCTTCATATAAAATCTAGACAGAAGCATTCTCAGAAACTTCTTTTGATGAGTGTCCTCAGCTAACAGAGTTGAACCTTTCTTTTTACAGAGCACTTTGGAAACACTCTTTTTGTAGAATCTGTGAGCCGATATCTAGATAGTTCTAAAGATATCGTTGGAAACGGGAATATCTTCATCTGAAATCTAGACAGAAGCACTCTCAGAACATACTTTGTGGTATCTGCATTCAAGTCACAGAGCTGAACATTCCGTTTCATACAGCAGGTTTGAAACACTCTTTCTGTAGGATCTGGAAGTGTTCATTTGGAGCGCTTTCGGGCCTATGGTGAAAAACGAAATATCTTCCCATAAAATCTAGACAGAAGCATTCTCAGAAACTAATTTGGGATGTGTGTCCTCAACTAACAGAGTTGAACCTTTCATTTGATAGAGCAGTTTGGAAACACTCTTTCTGTAGGATTTGCAAATCGATGTTTGGATAACTGTGAAGATTTCGTTGGTAACGTGAATATCTTTGTATAAAATCTCGACAGAAGCATTCTCAGAAACGTCTTTGTGATGACTGTCCTCAACTAACAGGGTTGAAACATTCTATTAATAGAGGACTTTGGAAACACTCTTTTTGTAGATTCTGCAAGTGGATATTTGGATTACTGTGAAGATTTCGTTGGAAAAGGTAATATCTTCATATAAAATCTAGAGAGAAGCATTCTCAGAAACTTCTTTGGATTGTGTGTCCTCAACTAACAGAGTTCAACATTTCTTTCGCTACCACAGTTTGGAGGCACTCTTTTTGTAGAATCTTCAAGTGGGTATTTAGACAACTGTGAGGATTTCGTTGGAAACGGGAATATCATCATATAAAATCTAGACAGAAGCATTCTCAGAAACTTCTTTGTGATGAGTGTCCTCAACTAACAGAGTTGAACCTTTCTTTTGACAGAGCACTATGGAAACACTCTTCTTGTAGAATCTGTAAGAGGATATCTAGATAGTTCTAACGATATTGTTGGAAACGGGAATATCTTCATCTGAAATCTAGACAGAAGCACTCTCAGAACCTGCTTTGTGATATCTGCATTGAAGTCACAGAACTGAACATTCCCTTTGATATAGCAGGTTTGAAGCACTCTTTCTGTAGTATCTGGAAGTGGACATTTCGAGGGCTTTCGGGCCCATGGTGAAAAACGTAATATCTTCCCATAAAATCTAGACAGAAACATTCTCAAAAACTTATTTGGGATGTGTGTCCTCAACTCACAGAGTTGAACATTTCTTTTGATAGAGCAGTTTGGAAACACTCTTTTTGTAGAATCTGTAGGTGGATATCAAGATAATTCTAACGATTTCGTTGGAAACGGGAATATCTTCATCTAAAATCTAGACAAAAGCACTGTCAGAAACTACTTTGTGTTATCTGCATTCAAGTCTCACAGCTGAACATTCCGTCTCATAGAGCAGGTTTGAAACACTCTTTCCGCAGTATCTGTAAGTGGACATTTCTAGCGCTTTCAGGCCTACGGTGAAAAGGGAAGTATCTTCCCATAAAAACGAGACAGAGGCTTTCTCAGAAACTTATTTGGGATGTGTATCCTCAACTAAGACAGTTGAAGCTTTCTTTAGATACAGCAGTTTGGAAACACACTTTTTGTAGAATCTGCAATTGGTTATATGGAAAGCTGTGAAGATTTCGTAGGAAACGGGAATATCTTCATGTAAAATCTAGACAGAACCATTCTCAGAAACTTTTTAGTGATGTTTGTCCTCAACTAACAGAGTGCAACCTTTCTTTGGATACAGCTATTTGGAAACACTCTTTTTGTAGAATCTGGAAGTGGATATTGGGATAGCTCTGAGGATTTCGTTGGAAACGGGAATATCTTCATTTAAAATCTAGACAGAAGCATTCTCAGAAACGTCTTTGTGATGTGTGTCCTCAATTAACAGATTTGAAGATTTCCTTGGATAGATCTGTTTGGAAACACCCTTTTTGTAGAATCTGCAAGTGAATATTTGGATAACTGTGATGATTTCATTGTAAACGGGAATATCTTCATCTAAAATCTAGACTGAAGCGCTGTCAGAAACTACTTTGCGATGTCTGCATTCAAGTCAGAGCTGAATATTCCCATTCATAGAGTAGGTTTGAAACAGTGTTTCTGTAGTATCTGGAATTGGACATTTCGAGCGATTTCAGGCCTACGGTGAAAAAGGAAATATCATCCCATAAAATCTAGACAGAAGCATTCTCAGAAACTTATTTGGGATGTGTTTCCTCAACTAACAGAGTTAATCCTTTCTTTCGATACAGCAGTTTGGAAACCCTCTTTTTGCAGAATCTTCAAGTGGATATTTGGATAACTGTGAAGATTTCATTGGAAACGGGAATATATTCATATAAAATCTAGACAGAAGCATTCTCAGAAACTTCTTTGTGATGTGTGTCCTCAACTAACAGAGTTGAACATTTCTTTTGCTACAGCCGTTTGGAAACACTCTTTTTGTAGAATCTTCAAGTGGATATTTGGATAACAGTGAAGATTTCGTTGCAAATGGAATATCTTCATATAAAATCTAGACAGAAGCATTCTCAGAAACTTCTTTGTGATGAGTGTCCTCAAGCAACAGAGCTGAACCTTTCTTTTGATAGAGCAGTTTGGAAACACTCTTTTTGCAGAATCTGCAAGTCGATGTTTGGATAACTGTGAAGATTACGTTGGAAACGGAATATCTTCATATAAAATGTCGACAGAAGCATTCTCAGAAACGTCTTTGTGATGAGTGTTCTCAAGTAAAGGAGTTGAACCTTTCTATTAGTAGAGCACTTTGGAAACACTCTTTTTGTAGAATCTTCAAGTGCATATTTGGATAACTGTGAAGATTTCATTGGAAACTGGAATATCTTCATATAAAATCTAGACAGAAGCATTCTCAGAAACTTTTTTGTAATGACTGTCCTCAACTAACACAGTTGAACATTTCCTTTGATAGAGCAGTTTGGAAACACCCTTTTGGTGGAATCTGTAAGTGGATATCTAGATAGTCTAACAATTTCATTGGAAACGGGAATATCTTCATCTGAAATCTAAACAGAAGCATTCTCAGAAACTTATCTGGGATGTGTTTCCTCAACGAACAGTGTTGATCCTTTCTTTTGATATAGCAGGTTGGAAACACTCTTTTTGTAGAATCTTCAAGTGGATATTTGGATAACTGTGAAGATTTCGTTGGAAACGGTAATATCTTCATATAAAATCTAGACAGAGGCATTGTCAGAAACTTCTTTGTGATGAGTGTCCTCAACTAACAGAGCTGAACTTTCTATTCACAGAGGACTTAGGAAACACTCTTTTTGTAGAATCTGTAAGCCGATATCTTGATAGTTCTAATGATATCTTTGGAAACGGGAATATATCTTCATCTGAAATCTAGACAGAAGAACTCTCAGAACCTACTTTGTGATATCTGCATTCAAGTCAAAGAGCTGAACATTCCCTTTCATAGAGCAGGTTTGAAACCCTCTTTCTGTAGTATCTGGAAGTGGACATTTGGAGCGCTTTCGGGCCTATGGTGAAAAACGGAATATCTTCCAAAAAATCTAGACAGAAGCATTCTCAGAAACTTATTTGGGATGTGCATCCTCAACTAACAGAGTTGAACCATTCTTTTGATAGAGCAGTTTGGAAACACTCTTTTTGTAGTATCTGCAAATCGATGTTTGGATAACTGTGAAGATTTCATTGGAAACGGGAATATCTTCAAATAAAATCTGGACAGAAGCATTCTCAGAAACGTATTTGTGATGCGTGTCCTCAACTAACAGAGTTGAAACATTCTATTAATAGTGCACTTTGGAAACACTCTGTTTGTAGAATCTGCAAGTGGATATTTGGATAACTGTGAAGATTTCGTTGGAAACGGGAAGATCTTCATATAAAATTCAGACAGAAGCATTCTCAGAAACTTCTTTGTGATGAGTGTCCTCAACCGACACAGTTGAACCTTTCTTTTGATAGAGCAGTTTGGAAACACTCTTTTTGTGGAATTCGTAGGTGTATATCTAGATAGCCCTAACAATTTCGTTGGAAAAGGGAATATCTTCATCTAAAATCTAGACAGAATCACTGTCAGAATCTACTTTGCGATATCTCCATTCAAGTCACAGAGCTGAACATTCCCTTTCATAGAGTAGGTTTTAACCAGTCTTTCTGTAGTATCTGGAAGTGGACATTTCGAGCGAATTCAGGCCTATGGAGAAAAAGGAAACATCACCCATAAAATCTAGACAGAAGCGATCTCAGAAACTTATGTGGGATGTGTGTCCTCAACTAACAGAGTTGCACCTTTCTTTTGATAGGGCAGTTTGGAAACACTCTTTTTGTAGAATCTGCAAGTGGATATTTGGATAAATGTGAAGATTTCGTTGGAAACGGGAATATATTCATATAAAATCTAGACAGAATCATTCTCAGAAACTTCTTTGTGATGTGTGTCCTGAACTTGCAGAGTTCAACATTTCTTTTGCTACAGCAGTTTGCAAACTCTCTTTTTGTAGAATCTTCAAGTGGATATTTGGATAACTGTGAAGATTTCGTTGGAAGCGGGAATATCTTCATATAAAATCTAGACAGAAGCATTCTCAGAAACTTCTTTGTGATGAGTGTCCTCAACTAACAGAGTTGAACCTTTGTTTTGACAGAGCACTTTGGAAACACTCTTTTTGTAGAATCTGTAAAGCGATATCTAGATAGTTCTAACGATGTCGTTGGAAACGGGAATATCTTCATCTGAAATCTAGACAGAAGCACTCTCAGAACCTACTTTGTTGTATCTGCATTCAAGTCACAGAGCTAAACATTCCCTTTCATTGAGCAGGTTTGAAACACTCTTTCTGTAGTATCTGGAAGTGGACATTTGGAGCGCTTTCGGACCTATGGTGAAAAACGAAATATCTTCCCTTACAATCTAGACAGAAGCATTCTCAGAAACTTATTTGGGATGTGTGTCCTCAACTCACAGAGTTGAACCTTTCTTTTGATAGAGCAGTTTCGAAACACTCTTTCTGTAGAATCTGCAAATTGATGTTTGGATAACTGTGAAGATTTCCATTGGAAACGGGAATATCTTCATATAAAATCTCTACTGAAGCATACTAAGAAACGTCTTTGTGATGAGTGTCCTCAACTAACAGAGTTGAAACATTCTATTAATAGAGCACTTTGGAAACACTCTTTTTGTGGAATATGCAAGTGGATATTTGGATAACAGTGAAGATTTCGTTGGAAACGGGAATATCTTCATTTGAAATCTAGACAGAAGCATTCTCAGAAACTTCTTTGTGATGAGTGTCCTCAACTAACAGAGTTGAACCTTTCTTTTGATGTAGCACTTTGGAAACATTCTTTGTGTAGAATCTGTGAAGCGATATCTAGATAGTTCTAACGATATCGTTGGAAACGGGAATATCTTCATCTGAAATCTAGACAGAAGCACTGTCAGAACCTACTTTGTGATATCTGCATTGAAGTCACAGAGCTGAACATTCCCTTTCATAGAGCAGGTTTGAAACACTCTTTCTGTAGTGTCTGGAAGTTGACATTTGGAGCGCTTTCGGACCTACGGTGAAAAACGAAATATCTTCCCATACAATCTGGACAGAAGCATTCTCAGAAACTTATTTGGGATGTGTGTCCTCAACTAACAGAGTTGAACCTTTCTTTTGATAGAGCAGTTTGGAAACACTCTTTCTGTAGAATCTGCAAATCGATGTTTGGATAACTGTGAAGATTTCGTTGGAAACGGGAATATCTTCATATAAAATTTCGACAGAAGCATTCTCAGAAACGTCTTTGTGATGACTGTCCTCAACTAACGGAGTTGAAACATTCTATTAATAGAGCACATTGGAAACACTCTTTTTGTGGAATCTGCAAGTGGATATTTGGATAACAGTGAAGATTTCGTTTGAAAAGGTAATATCTTCATATAAAATCTAGACAGAAGCATTCTCAGAAACTTCTTTGGATTGTGTGTCCTCCACTAACAGAGTTCAACATTTCTTTCTCTACAGCAGTTTGGAAACACTCTTTTTGTAGAATCTGCAAGTGGATATTTGGATAACTGTGAAGATTTCGCTGGAAAAGGTTATATCTTCATAAAAAATCTAGACAAAAGCATTCTCAGAAACTTCTTTGGATTGTGTGTCCTCAACTAACAGAGTTCAACATTTCTTTCACTACAGCAGTTTGGAAACACTCTTTTTGTAGAATCTGTAGGTGGATAACAAGATAGTTCTAATGATTTTGTTGGCAACGGGAATATCTTCATCTAAAATCTAGACAGAAGCACTGTCAGAAACTACTTTGTGATATCTGCATTCAAGTCTCAGAGCTGAACATTCCGTTTCATAGAGCAGTTTGTAACACGCTTTCTGCAGTATCTGGAAGGGGACATTTCGAGCAATTTCAGGCCTACGGGGAAAATAAAGCATCTTCCCATAAAAACGAGAGAGAAGCTTTCTCAGAAACTTCTTTGGGATGTGTGTCCTCAACTAAGACAGTTGAACCTTTCTTTTGATACAGCAGTTTGGAAACACACTTTTTGTAGAATCTGCAAGTGGATATATGGAAAGATGTGAAGATTTCATAGGAAACGGGAATATCTTCATGTAAAATCTAGACAGAAGCATTCTCAGAAACTTCTTAGTGATGTGTGTCCTCAACTAACAGAGTTCAACCTTTATTTGGATACAGCTATTTGGAAACACTCTTTTTGTAGTATCTGTAAGTGGATATTGGGATAGCTCTGAGGATTTTGTTGGAAACGGGAATATCTTCATATAAAATCTCGACAGAAGCATTCTCAGAAACGTCTTTGTGATGAGTGTCCTCAACTAACAGAGTTGAAACATTCTATTAATAGAGCACTTTGGAAACACTCTTTTGGTGGAATCTTCAAGAGGATATTTGGATAACTGTGAAGATTTCGTTGGAAACGGGAAGATCTTCATATAAAATCTAGACAGAAGCATTCTTAGAAACTTCTTTGTGATGAGTGTCCTCAACCAACACAGTTGAACCTTTCTTTTGATAGAGCAGTTTGGAAACACTCTTTTTGTGGAATCTGTAACTGTATGTCTAGATAGCCCTAACAATTTCGTTGGAAAAGGGAATATCTTCATCTAAAAACTAGACAGAATCACTGTGAGAATCTACTTTGCGATATCTGCATTCAAGTCACAGAGCTGAACATTTCCTTTCATAGAGTAGGTTTGAACCAGTCTTTCTGTAGTATCTGGAAGTGGACATTTCGAGCGATTTCAGGCCTGTTGAGAGAAAGGATATATCACCCATAAAATCTAGACAGAAGCATTCTCAGAATCTTATTTGGGATGTGTTTCCTCAACTAACAGAGTTGATACTTTCTTTTGATATAGCAGTTTGGAAACACTCTTTCTGTAGAAACAGCAAGTGGATATTTGGATAACTGTGAAGATTTCGTTGGATACGGGAATATCTTCATATAAAATCTCGACAGAAGCATTCTCAGGAACTTCTTTGTGATGAGAGTCCTCAACTTACAGAGTTGAACCATTCTATTAAGAGAGAACTTGGAAACACTCTTTTTGTAGAATCTGCAAGTGGATATTTGGATAACTGTGAAGATTTCGTAGGAAACGGGAATATCTTCATATAAAATCTAGACAGAAGCATTCTCAGAAACTTCTTTGTGATGAGTGTCCTCAAGTAACAGAGCTGAACCTTTCTTTTGATTGAGCAGTTTGGAAACACACTTTTTGTAGAATCTGCAAGTCGATGTTTGGATAACTGTGAAGATTTCGTTGGAAACGGAATACCTTCATATAAAATGTCGACAGAAGCATTCTCAGTAACATCTTTGTGATGAGTGTCCTCAATTAACAGAGTTGAACCATTCTATTAGTAGAGGACTTTGGAAACACACTTTTTTTGGAATCTTCAAGTGCATATTTTTATAACTGTGAAGATTTTAATGGAAACGGGAATATCTTCATATAAAATCTAGACAGAAGCATTCTCAGAAACTTTTTGTGATGACTGTCCTCAACTAACACAGTTGAACCTTTCCTTTGATAGAGCAGTTTGGAAACACTCTTTTTGTGGAATCTGTAAGTGGACATCTAGATAGTCCTAACGATTTCGTTGGAAACGGGAATATGTTCGTCTGAAATCTAGACAGTAGCACTCTCAGAACCTACTTTGTGATATCTGCTTTCAAGTCACAGAGCTGAACATTCCCGTTCATAGAGCAGGATTGAAACACTCTTTCTGAAGTATCTGGAAGTGGACATTTCGAGAGCTTTCGGGCCTAAGGTGAAAAAGGAAAGATCATCCCATAAAATCTAGACAGAAGCAGTCTCAGAAACTTATTTGGGATGTGTTTCCTCAACTAAGATAGTTGATCCTTTCTTTTGATACAGCAGTTTGGAAACACTCTTTTTGTAGAATCTGCAAGTGGATATTTGGATAACTGTGAAGATTTCGTTGGACACGGGAATATATTCATATAAAATCTAGACAGAAGCATTCTCAGAAACTTATTTGGGATGTGCGTCCTCAACTAACAGAGTTGAACCTTTCTTTTGATAGAGCAGTTTGGTAACACTCTTTCTGTAGAATCTGCAAATCGATGTTTGGATAACTGTTAAGATTTCGTTGGAAACGGGAATATCTTCATATAA
Organism: Gorilla gorilla gorilla; assembly: GCF_029281585.2. Lineage (NCBI taxonomy): Eukaryota > Metazoa > Chordata > Mammalia > Primates > Hominidae > Gorilla > Gorilla gorilla. The sequence goes on from NC_073237.2 coordinate 21,870,428, forward strand.
CACTTGACAGAAGCATTCTCAGAAACGTCTTTGTGATGAGTGTCCTCAACTAACAGAGATGAAGCATTCTATTAGTAGAGCACTTTGGAAACACTCTTTTTGTAGAATCTTCAAGAGGATATTTGGATAACTGTGAAGATTTCATTGGAAACGGGAAAATCTTCATATAAAATCTAGACAGAAGGATTCTCAGAAACTTTTTTGTGATGACTGTCCTCAACTAACACAGGTGTACCTTTCCTTTCATAGAGAAGTTTGGAAACACTCTTTTTGTGGAATCTGTAAGTGGATATCTAGATAGTCCTAACGATTTCATTGGAAACGGGAATATCTTCATCTGAAATCTAGACAGAAGCACTCTCAGAACCTACTTTGTGATATCTGCATTCAAGTCACAGAGGTGAACATTCCCTTTCAGAGAGCAGGTTTGAAACCTTCTTTCTGTAGTATCTGGAAGTGGACATTTTGAGCGCTTAAGGGCCTATGGTGAAAAACGAAATATCTTCCCATAAAATCTAGACAGAAGCATTCTCAGAAACTTCTTTGGATTGTGTGTCCTCAAGTAACAGAGTTCAACATTTCTTTCACTACAGCAGTTTGGAAACACTCTTTTTGTAGAATCTTCAAGTGGATATTTCGACAACTGTGAAGATTTCATTGGAAACGGGAATATCTTCATATAAAATCTAGACAGAAGCATTCTCAGAAACTTCTTTGTCATGAGTGTCCTCAACTAACAGAGTTGAACCTTTCCTTTGACAGAGCACCTTGTAAACACTCTTCTTGTGGAATCTGTAAGAGGATTTCTAGATAGTTCTAAAGATATCGTTGGAAACGGGAATATCTTCATCTGAAATCTAGAGAGAAGCACTCTCAGAACCTACTTTGTGATATCTGCGTTCAAGTCAAAGAGCTGAACATTCCCTTTGATACAGCAGGTTTGAAACACTCTTTCTATAGTATCTGGAAGAGGACATTTCGAGCGCTTTCGGTCCTATGGTGGAAAACGAAATATCTTCCCACAAAATCTAGACAGAAGTATTCTCAGAAACTTATTTCAGATGTGTGTCCTCAACTAACTTAGTTGAACCTTTCTTTTGATTGAGCAGTTTGGAAACACTCTTTTTGTAGAATCTGCAAGTCGATGTTTGGATAACTGTGAAGATTTCGTTGGAAAAGGGAATACCTTCATATAAAATCTAGACAGAAGCATTCTCAGAAACGTCTTTGTGATGAGTGTCTTCAACTAACAGAGTTGAACCATTCTATTAATAGAGCACTTTGGAAACACTCGTTTTATAGAATCTTCAAGTGGATATTTGGATAACAGTGAAGATTTCGTTGGAAACGGGAATATCTTGATCTACAATCTAGACAGAAGCACTGTCAGAAACTACTTTGCGATATGTTCTTTCATGTCACAGAGCTGAACATTCCCTTTCATAGAGTAGGTTTGAAACAGTCTTTCTGTTGTATCTGGAAGTGGACATATCAAGCGATTTCAGGCCAATGGTGAAAAATGAAATATCATCCAATAAAATCTAGATAGAAGCATTCTCAGATAGTATTTGGGATGTGTTTCCTCAACTAACTGGGTTGATCCTTTATTTTGATATAGCAGTTTTGAAGCACTGTTTTTGAAGAATCTGCAAGTGGATATTTGGATAACTGTGAAGATTTCGTTGGAAACGAGTATATCTTCATATAAAATCTAGACAGAAGAATTCTCAGAAACTTCTTTGTGATGAGTGTCCTCAACTAACAGAGTTGAACCTTTCTTTTTATAGAGCAGTTTGGAAACACTCTTTTGTAGAATCTGTATGTGGATATCAACATAATTCTAACGATTTCATTGGAAACGGGAATATCTTCATCTAGAATCTAGACAGAAGCACTGTCAGAAACTACTTTGTGATATGTGCATTGAAGTCTCAAAGCTGAACATTCCCTTTCATAGAGCAGGTTTGAAACACTCTTTCTGCAGTATCTGGAAGGGGACATTTCGAGTGCTTTCAGGCCTACGGTGAAAAAGGAAGTATCTTCCCATAAAAATGAGACAGAGGCTTTCTCAGAAACTTATTTGGGATGTGTGTCCTCAACTAAGAGAGTTGAACCTTTCTTTTGATACAGGAGTTTGGCAACACACTTTTTGTAGAATCTGCAAGTGGATATTTGGAAAGCTGTGAAGATTTCATAGTAAACGTGAATAGCTTCATGTAAAATCTAGACAGAAGCATTCTCAGAAACTTCTTTGTGATGTGTGTCCTCAACTAACAGAGTTCAACATTTGTTTTGCTGTAGCAGTTTGGAAACACCCTTTTTGCAGAATCTTCAAGTGGATATTTGGATAACTGTGAAGATTTCGTTGGAAACGGGATTATCTTCATTTAAAATCTAGACGGAAGAATTCCCAGAAACTTCTTTGTGATCAGCGTCCTCAACTAACAGAGTTGAACCTTTCTTTTGACAGAGCACTTTGGAAACACTCTTTTTGTAGAATCTGTAAGTGGATATCTAGATAGTTCTAACGATATCGTTGGAAACCGGAATATCTTCATCTCAAATCTAGACAGAAGCACTGTGAGAAACTACTTTGTGATATCTGCATTCAAGTCACAGAGCTGAACATTCCCTTTCATAGAGCAGGTTTGAAACCCTCTTTCTGTTGTATCTGGAAGTGGACATTTTGAGCGCTTTTGGAGTTATGGTGAAAAACGAAATATCTTCCCACAAAATCTAGACAGAAGCATTCTCAGAAACTTATTTCGGATGTGTGTCCTCAACTAACAGAGTTGAATCTTTCTTTTGGTAGAGCAGTTTGGAAACACTCTTTTTGTAGAATCTGCAATACGATGTTCAGATAACTGTGAACATTTCGTTGGAAAAGGGAATATCTTCATATAAAATCTAGACAGAAGCATTCTCAGAAACGTCTTTGTGATGAGTGTCCACAACTAACAGAGTTGAACCTTTCTTTTTATAGAGCACTTTGGAAACACTCTTTTTGTAGAATCTGTATGTGGATATCAAGATAGTTCTAAGGATTTCGTTGGAAACGGGAATATCTTCATCTAAAATCTAGACAGAAGCACTGTCAGAAACTACTTTGTGATATCTGCATTGAAGTCTCAGAGCTGAACATTCCGTTTCATAGAACAGGTTTGAAATACTCTTTGCGCAGCATCTGGAAGTGGACATTTCGAGCGCTTTCAGGCCTGCGGTGAAAAAGGAAGTATCTTCCCAAAAAAACGAGACAGAGGCTTTCTCAGAAACTTCTTTGGGATGTGTGTCCTCAGCTCACAGAGTTCAACATTTCTTTTGCTAAAGCAGTGTGGAAACACACTTTTTGTCGAATCTGCAAGTGGATATTTGGATAACTGTGAAGATTTCGTTGGAAACGGGAATATCTTCATATAAAATCTAGACAGAAGCATTCTCAGAAACATCTTTGTGATGAGTGTCCTCAACTAACAGAGTTGAACGTTTCTTTTGACAGAGCACTTTGGAAACACTCTTTTTGTAGAATCTGTAAGTGAATATCCAGATAGTTCTAACGATATCGTTGGAAACGGGAATATCTTCATCTCAAATCTAGACAGAAGAACTGTCAGAAACTACTTTGTGATATCTGCATTCAAGTCACAGAGCTGAACATTCCCTTTCATAGAGCAAGTTTGAAACCCTCTTTCTGTAGTATCTGGAATTGGACGTTTCTAGCGCTTTCGGGCCTATGGTGAAAAACGAAATATCCTCCCATAAAATCTAGACAGAAGCATTCTCAGAAACTTATTTCCGATGTGTGTCCTAAACTAACAGAGTTGAAACTTTCTTTTGATAGAGCAGTTTGGAAACACTCTTTAAGTTGAATCTGCAAGTCGATGTTTGGATAACTGTGAAGATTTCGTTGGAAAACGGAATATCTTCATATGAAATCTAGACAGAAGCATTCTCAGAAACGTCTTTGTGATGAGTGTCCTCAACTAACAGAGTTGAACCATTCTATTAATAGAGCACTTTGGAATCACACTTTTTGTAGAATCTTCAAGTGGAAATTTGGATAACTGTGAAGATTTCGTTGGAAACGGGAATATCTTAATATAAAATCTAGACAGAAGCATTCTCAGAAACTTCTTTGTGATGTGTGTCCTCAACTAACAGAGTTCAAAGTTTCTTTTGATACAGCAATTTCGAAACACTCTTTTTGTAGAATCTGTAAGTGGATATTGGTATAGCTCTGAGGATTCCATTGGAAACGGGAATATCTTCATTTAAAATCTAGACAGAAGCATTCTCAGAAACTTCTTTGTGATGAGTGTCCTCAACTAACAGAGTTGAAAGTTTCTTTAGATAGAGCAGTATGAAAACACTCTCTTTGTTGAATCTGTACGTGGATATTTGGATATCTGTGATGATTTCGTTGGAAACAGGAATACCTTCATCTAAAATCTAGACAGAAGCGCTGTGAGAAAGTACTTTGCGATATCTGCATTCAAGTCACAGAGCTGAACATTCCCATTCATAGAGTAGGTTTGAAACAGTCTTTCTGTAGTATCTGGAAGTGGACATTTCGAGCGCTTTCAGGCCTATGGTGAAAAAGGAAATATCCCATAAAATCTAGACAGAAGCATTCTCAGAAACTTATTTGGGATGTGTTTCCTCAACTAACAGAGTTGATCCTTTCATTTGATATAGCAGTTTGGAAACACGCTTTTTGTAGAATCTGCAAGTGGATATTTGGATAACTGTGAAGATTTCTTTGGAAACGGGAATGTCTTCATATGAAATCTAGACAGAAGCATTCTCAGAAACTTCTTTGTGATGTGTGTCCTCAACTAACAGAATTCAACATTTCTTTTGCTACCGCAGTTTGGAAACACTCTTTTTGTAGAATCTGCAAGTGGATATTTGGATAACTGTGAAGATTTCGTTGGAAACGGGAATATCTTCATATAAAATCTAGACAGAAGCATTATAAGAAACTTCTTTGTGATGAGTGTCCTCAACTAACAGAGTTGAATCTTTCTTTTTATAGAGCAGTTTGGAAACACTCTTTTTGTAGAATCTGTATGTGGATATCAAGATAGTTCTCACGCTTTCGTTGGAAACGGGAATATCTTCATCTAAAATCTAGACAGAAGCACTGTCAGAAACTACTTTGTGATATCTCCACTCAAGTCTGAGAGCTGAACATTCCCTTTCATAGAGCAGGTTTGAAACACTCTTTTTGCAGTATCTGGAAGTGGACATTTTGAACGCTTCCGGCCTACGGTGAAAAACGAAGTATCTTCCCATAAAAAAAAGACAGAGGCTTTCTCAGAAACTTATTTGGGATGTGTGTCCTCAACTAAGAGAGTAGAACCTTTCTTTTGATACAGCAGTTTGGAAACACTCTTTTTGTAGAATCTGTAAGTTTATAATGGGATTGCTCTGAGGACTTCGTTGGAAACGGGAATATCTTCATTTAAAATCTGGACAGAAGCATTCTCAGAAACTCCTTTGTGATGTGTGTCCTCATCTAACAGATTTGAACCTTTCTTTGGATAGAGCAGTTTGGAAACACTCTTTTTGTAGAATCTGTAAGTGGATATTTGAATAACTGAGATGATTTCGTTTAAACGGGAATACCTTCATCTAAAATCTAGACAGAAGCGCTGTCGGAAACTACTTTGCGATATCTGCATTCAAGTCACAGAGCTGAACATTTCCATTCATAGAGTAGGTTTGAAACAGACTTTCTGTAGTATCTGGAAGTGGACATTTCGAGCGATTTCAGGCCAATGGTGAAAAACGAAATATCATCCCATAAAATCTAGACAGAAGCATTCTCAGAAACTTATTTGGGATGTGTTTCCTCAACTAACAGAGTTGATCCTTTCTTTTGATATAGCAGTTTGGAAACACTCTTTTTGTAGAATCTGCAAGTGGATATTTGGATAACTGTGAAGCTTTCGTTGGAAACGGTAATATCTTCATATAAAATCTAGACAGAAGCTTTCTCAGAAACTTCTTTGTGATGTGTGTCCTCAACTAACAGAGTTCAACATTTCTTTTGCTACAGCAGTTTGGAAACACTCTTTTTGTAGAATCTTCAAGTGGATATTTGGATAACTGTGAAGATTTCGTTGGAAACGGGAATACCTTCATATAAAATCTAGACAGAAGCATTCTCAGAAACTTCTTTGTGATGAGTGTCCTCAACTAACAGAGTTGAACCTTTCTTTTGACAGAGCACTTTGGAAACACTCTTTTTGTAGAATCAGTAAGTGGATATCTAGAAAGTTCTAATGATTTCATTGGAAACGGGAATATCTTCATCTGAAATCTAGACAGAAGCACTGTCAGAAACTACTTTGTGATATCTGCATTCAAGTCACAGAGCTGAACATTCCCTTTCATAGAGCAGGTTTGAAACCCTCTTTCTGTATTGTCTGGAAGTGGACATTTCGAGCGCTTTCGGGACTGTGGTGAAAAATGAAATATCTTCCCATAAAATCTAGACAGAAGCATTCTCAGAAACTTATTTGGGATGTGTGTCCTCAAATAACAGAGTTAAACCATTCTTTTGATAGAGCAGTTTGGAAACACTCTTTTTGTAGAATCTGCAAGTCGATGTTTGGATAACCATGAAGATTTCGTTGGAAACGGGAATATCTTCATATAAAATCTAGACAGAAGCATTCTCAGAAACTTCTTTGTGATGAGTGTCCTCAACTAACGGAGTTGAAACATTCTATTAATAGAGCACTTTGGAAACACTCTTTTTGTAGAATCTTCAAGTGGATATTTGGTTAACTGTGAAGATTTCGTTGGAAACGGGAATACCTTCATCTAAAATCTAGACAGAAGCGCTGTCAGAAACTACCTTGCGATAACTGCATTCAAGTCACAGAGCTGAACATTCCCTTTCATAGAGTAGGTTTGAAACAGTCTTTCTGTAGTATCTGGAAGTGGACATTTCAAGCGATTGCAGGCCTATGGTGAAAAAGGAAATATCATCCCATAAAATCTAGACAGAAGCATTCTCAGAAACTTATTTGGGATGTGTTTCCTCAACTAACAGAGTTGATCCTTTCTTTTGATATAGCAGTTTGGAAACACTCTTTTTGTAGAATCTGCAAGTGGATATTTGGATAACTGTGAAGATTTCATTGGAAACGGTAATATCTTCATATAAAATCTAGACAGAAGCATTCTAAGAAACATCTTTGTGATGAGTGTCCTCAACTAACAGAGTTGAATCTTTCTTTTTACAGAGCAGTTTGGAAACACTCTTTTTGTAGAATCTGTATGTGGATATCAACATAGTTCTAACGATTTCGTTGGAAACGGGAATATCTTCATCTAAAATCTAGACAGAAGCACTGTCAGAAACTACTTTGTGATATCTGCATTCAAGTCTCAGAGCTGAACATTCCCTTTCATAGAGCAGGTTTGAAACACTCTTTCTGCAGTATTTGGAATTGGACATTTCGAGCGCTTTCAGGCCTACGGTGAAAAAGGAAGTATCTTCCAATAAAAACGAGACAGAGACTTTCTCAGAAACTTATTTGGGATGTGTGTCCTCAACTAACAGGGTTGAACCTTTCTTTTGATACAGCAGTTTGGAAACACTCTTTTTGTAGAATCTACAAGTGGATATTTGGAAAGCTGTGAAGATTTTGTAGGAAACGGGAATGTCTTCATGTAAAATCTACACAGAAGCATTCTCAGAAACTTCTTTGTGATCTGTGTCCTCAACTAACAGAGTTCAACCTTTCTTTTGATACAGCAATTTGGAATCACTCTTTTTGTAGAATCTGTAAGTTTATATTGGGACAGCTCTGAGGATTTCGTTGGAAACGGTATATCTTCATTAAAAATCTAGACAGAAGCATTCAGAAACTTCTCTGTGATGTGTGTTGTCAACTAACAGAGTTGAACCTTTCTTTGGATGGAACAGTTTGGAAACACTTTTTTTGTAGAATCTGTAAGTGGATAGTTGGATAACTGTGATGATTTTTTGGAAACGGGAATACCTTCATCTAAAATCTAGACAGAAGCACTGTCAGAAACTACTTTGCAATATCTGCATTCAAGTCACAGAGCTGAACATTCCCATTCATAGAGTAGGTTTGAAACAGTCTTTCTGTAGTATCTGGAAGTGGACATTTCGAGCGATTTCATGCCTATGGTGAAAAAGGAAATATCGTCCCATAAAATCTAGACAGAAGCATTCTCAGAAACTTATTTGGGATGTGTTTCCTCAACTAACAGAGTTGATCCTTTCTTTTGATATAGCAGTTTGGAAACACTCTTTTTGTAGAGTCTGCAAGTGTATATTTGGATAACTGTGAAGATTTTGTTGGAAACGGTAATATCTTCATATAAAATCTAGACAGAAGCATTCTCAGAAACTTCTTTGGATGTGTGTCCTCAACTAACAGAGTTCAACATTTCTTTTGCTACAGCAGTTTGGAAACACTCTTTTTGTAGAGTCTGCAAGTGGATATTTGGATAACTGTGAAGATTTTGTTGGAAACGGTAATATCTTCATATAAAATCTAGACAGAAGCATTCTCAGAAACTTCTTTGGATGTGTGTCCTCAACTAACAGAGTTCAACATTTCTTTTGCTACAGCAGTTTGGAAACACTCTTTTTGTAGAATCTTCAAGTGGATATTTGGATAACTGTGAAGATTTTGTTAGAAACGGGAATATCTTCATATAAAATATAGACAGAAGCATTCTCAGAAACTTCTTCGTGATGAGTGTCCTCAACTAACAGAGTTGAACCTTTCTTTTGACAGAGCACTTTGGAAACACTCTTTTTGTAGAATCTGTAAGTGGATATCTAGATAGTTCTAATGATTTCATTGGAAACTGGAATATCTTCGTCTGAAATCTAGACAGAAGCACTGTCAGAAACTACTTTGTGATATCTGCATTCAAATCACAGAACTGAACATTCCCTTTCATAGAGCAGTTTTGAAACCCTCTTTCTGTAGTGTCTGGAAGTGGACATTTCGAGCGTTTTCGGGCCAATGGTGAAAAATGAAATATCTTCCCATAAAATCTAAACAGAAGCATTTTCAGAAACTTATTTGGGATGTGTGTTCTGAACTAACAGAGTTAAACCTTTCTTTTGATAGAGCAGTTTGGAAACACTCTTTTTGTAGAATCTGCAGGTCGATGTTTGGATAACCGTGAAGATTTTGTTGGAAACGGGAATATCTTCATATTAAACCTAGACAGAAGCATTCTCAGAAACGTCTCTGTGATGAGTTTCCTCAACTAACAGAGTTGAAACATTCTATTAATAGAGCACTTTGGAAACACACTTTTTGTAGAATCTTCAAGTGGATATTTGGTTAACTGTGAAGATTTCGTTGGAAACGGGAATACCTTCATCTAAAATCTAGACAGAAGCGCTGTCAGAAACTACTTTGCGATACCTGCATTCAAGTCAGAGAGCTGAACATTCCCTTTCATAGAGTAGGTTTGAAACAGTCTTTCTGTAGTATCTGGAAGTGGACACTTCAAGCGATTGCAGGCCTATGGTGAAAAAGGAAATATCATCCCATAAAATCTAGACAGAAGCATTCTCAGAAACTTATTTGGGATGTGTTTCCACAACTAACAGAGTTGACCCTTTCTTTTGATATAGCAGTTTGGAAACACTCTTTTTGTAGAATCTGCAAGTGGATATTTGGATAACTGTGAAGATTTCGTTGGAAACGGTAATATTTTCATATAAAATCTAGACAGAAGCATTCTAAGAAACTTCTTTGTGATGAGTGTCCTCAACTAACGGAGTTGAACCTTTCTTTTTACAGAGCAGTTTGGAAACACTCTTTTTGTAGGATCTGTATGTGGATATCAAGATAGTTCTAACGATTTCGTTGGAAACGGGAATATCTTCATCTAAAATCTAGACAGAAGCACTGTCAGAAACTACTTTGTGATATCTGCATTCAAGTCTCAGAGCTGAACATTCCCTTTCATAGAGCAGGTTTGAAACACTCTTTCTGCAGTATCTGGAATAGGACATTTCGAGCGCTTTCAGGCCTACGGTGAAAAAGGAAGTACCTTCCAATAAAAACGAGACAGAGGCTTTCTCAGAAACTTATTTGGGATGTGTTTCCTCAACTAACAGAGTTGATCCTTTCTTTTGATATAGCAGTTTGGAAACACTCTTTTTGTTGAATCTGCAAGTGGATATTTGGATAACTGTGAAGATTTCGTTGGAAACGGGAATATCTTCATATAAAATCTAGACAGAAGCATTCTCAGAAACTTCTTTGTGATGTGTGTCCTCAACTAACAGAGTTCAACATTTCTTTTGCTTCAACAGTTTGGAAACACTCTTTTTGTAGAATCTTCAAGTGGATATTTGTAACTGTGAAGATTTTGTTGGAAACGGGAATATCTTCATATAAAATATAGACAGAAGCATTCTCAGAAACTTCTTTGTGAGGAGTGCTCTCAATTGACAGAGTTGAACCTTTCTTTTGACAGAGCACTTTGGAAACACTCTTTTTGTAGAATCTGTAAGTGGATATCTAGATAGTTCTAACGATTTCATAGGAAACGGGAATATCTTCATCTGAAATCTAGACAGAAGCACTGTCAGAAACTACTTTGTGATATCTGCATTCAAGTCACAGAGCTGAACATTCCCTTTCATAGAGCAGGTTAGAAACCCTCTTTCTGTAGTGTCTGGAAGTGGACATTTCGAGCCCTTTCGGGCCTGTGGTGAAAAACGAAATATCTTCCCATAAAATCTAGACAGAAGCATTCTCAGAAACTTATTTCGGATGTGTGTCCTCAACCAACAAAGTTGAACCTTTCTTTTGATAGAGCAGTTTGGAAACACTCTTTTTGTAGAATCTGCAAGTCGATGTTTGGATAACTGTGATGATTTCATTGGAAACGGGAATATCTTCATATAAAATCTAGACAGAAGCATTCTCAGAAACTACTTTGTGATGAGTGTCCTCAACGAACAGAGTTGAACCATTCTATTAATAGAGCACTTTCGAAACACTCTTTTTGTAGAATCTTCAAGTGGATAGTTGGATAAATGTGAAGATTTCATTGGAAACGGGTATATCTTCATATAAAATCTAGACAGAAGCATTCTCAGAAACTTCTTTGAGATGAGCGTCCTCAACTAACACAGTTGAACCTTTCTTTTGATAGAGCAGTTTGGAAACACTCTTTTTGTGGAATCTGTAAGTGGATATCTAGATAGTCCTAACGATCTCATTGGAAAAGGGAATATCTTCATCTAAAATCTAGACAGAAGCACTGTCAGAAACTACTTTGTGATATCTGCATTCAAGTCTCAGAGCTGAACATTCCCTTTCATAGAGCAGGTTTGAAACACTCTTTCTGCAGTATTTGGAATTGGACATTTCGAGCGCTTTCAGGCCTACGGTGAAAAAGGAAGTATCTTCCAATAAAAACGAGACAGAGACTTTCTCAGAAACTTATTTGGGATGTGTGTCCTCAACTAACATGGTTGAACCTTTCTTTTGATACAGAAGTTTGGAAACACTCTTTTTGTAGAATCTACAAGTGGATATTTGGAAAGCTGTGAAGATTTTGTAGGAAACGGGAATGTCTTCATGTAAAATCTACACAGAAGCATTCTCAGAAACTTCTTTGTGATCTGTGTCCTCAACTAACAGAGTTCAACCTTTCTTTTGATACAGCAATTTGGAATCACTCTTTTTGTAGAATCTGTAAGTTTATATTGGGACAGCTCTGAGGATTTCGTTGGAAACGGTATATCTTCATTAAAAATCTAGACAGAAGCATTCAGAAACTTCTCTGTGATGTGTGTTGTCAACTAACAGAGTTGAACCTTTCTTTGGATGGAACAGTTTGGAAACACTTTTTTTGTAGAATCTGTGAGTGGATAGTTGGATAACTGTGATGATTTTTTGGAAACGGGAATACCTTCATCTAAAATCTAGACAGAAGCACTGTCAGAAACTACTTTGCAATATCTGCATTCAAGTCACAGAGCTGAACATTCCCATTCATAGAGTAGGTTTGAAACAGTCTTTCTGTAGTATCTGGAAGTGGACATTTCGAGCGATTTCATGCCTATGGTGAAAAAGGAAATATCGTCCCATAAAATCTAGACAGAAGCATTCTCAGAAACTCATTTGGGATGTGTTTCCTCAACTAACAGAGTTGATCCTTTCTTTTGATATAGCAGTTTGGAAACACTCTTTTTGTAGAGTCTGCAAGTGGATATTTGGATAACTGTGAAGATTTTGTTGGAAACGGTAATATCTTCATATAAAATCTAGACAGAAGCATTCTCAGAAACTTCTTTGGATGTGTGTCCTCAACTAACAGAGTTCAACATTTCTTTTGCTACAGCAGTTTGGAAACACTCTTTTTGTAGAATCTTCAAGTGGATATTTGGATAACTGTGAAGATTTTGTTAGAAACGGGAATATCTTCATATAAAATATAGACAGAAGCATTCTCAGAAACTTCTTCGTGATGAGTGTCCTCAACTAACAGAGTTGAACCTTTCTTTTGACAGAGCACTTTGGAAACACTCTTTTTGTAGAATCTGTAAGTGGATATCTAGATAGTTCTAATGATTTCATTGGAAACTGGAATATCTTCGTCTGAAATCTAGACAGAAGCACTGTCAGAAACTACTTTGTGATATCTGCATTCAAATCACAGAACTGAACATTCCCTTTCATAGAGCAGTTTTGAAACCCTCTTTCTGTAGTGTCTGGAAGTGGACATTTCGAGCGCTTTCGGGCCTATGGTGAAAAATGAAATATCTTCCCATAAAATCTAAACAGAAGCATTTTCAGAAACTTATTTGGGATGTGTGTTCTGAACTAACAGAGTTAAACCTTTCTTTTGATAGAGCAGTTTGGAAACACTCTTTTTGTAGAATCTGCAGGTCGATGTTTGGATAACCGTGAAGATTTTGTTGGAAACGGGAATATCTTCATATTAAACCTAGACAGAAGGATTCTCAGAAACGTCTCTGTGATGAGTTTCCTCAACTAACAGAGTTGAAACATTCTATTAATAGAGCACTTTGGAAACACACTTTTTGTAGAATCTTCAAGTGGATATTTGGTTAACTGTGAAGATTTCGTTGGAAACGGGAATACCTTCATCTGAAATCTAGACAGAAGCGCTGTCAGAAACTACTTTGCAATACCTGCATTCAAGTCACAGAGCTGAACATTCCCTTTCATAGAGTAGGTTTGAAACAGTCTTTCTGTAGTATCTGGAAGTGGACACTTCAAGCGATTGCAGGCCTATGGTGAAAAAGGAAATATCATCCCATAAAATCTAGACAGAAGCATTCTCAGAAACTTATTTGGGATGTGTTTCCACAACTAACAGAGTTGACCCTTTCTTTTGATATAGCAGTTTGGAAACACTCTTTTTGTAGAATCTGCAAGTGGATATTTGGATAACTGTGAAGATTTCGTTGGAAACGGTAATATTTTCATATAAAATCTAGACAGAAGCATTCTAAGAAACTTCTTTGTGATGAGTGTCCTCAACTAACGGAGTTGAACCTTTCTTTTTACAGAGCAGTTTGGAAACACTCTTTTTGTAGGATCTGTATGTGGATATCAAGATAGTTCTAACGATTTCGTTGGAAACGGGAATATCTTCATCTAAAATCTAGACAGAAGCACTGTCAGAAACTACTTTGTGATATCTGCATTCAAGTCTCAGAGCTGAACATTCCCTTTCATAGAGCAGGTTTGAAACACTCTTTCTGCAGTATCTGGAATAGGACATTTCGAGCGCTTTCAGGCCTACGGTGAAAAAGGAAGTACCTTCCAATAAAAACGAGACAGAGGCTTTCTCAGAAACTTATTTGGGATGTGTTTCCTCAACTAACAGAGTTGATCCTTTCTTTTGATATAGCAGTTTGGAAACACTCTTTTTGTTGAATCTGCAAGTGGATATTTGGATAACTGTGAAGATTTCGTTGGAAACGGTAATATCTTCATATAAAATCTAGACAGAAGCATTCTCAGAAACTTCTTTGTGATGTGTGTCCTCAACTAACAGAGTTCAACATTTCTTTTGCTTCAACAGTTTGGAAACACTCTTTTTGTAGAATCTTCAAGTGGATATTTGTAACTGTGAAGATTTTGTTGGAAACGGGAATATCTTCATATAAAATATAGACAGAAGCATTCTCAGAAACTTCTTTGTGAGGAGTGCTCTCAATTGACAGAGTTGAACCTTTCTTTTGACAGAGCACTTTGGAAACACTCTTTTTGTAGAATCTGTAAGTGGATATCTAGATAGTTCTAACGATTTCATAGGAAACGGGAATATCTTCATCTGAAATCTAGACAGAAGCACTGTCAGAAACTACTTTGTGATATCTGCATTCAAGTCACAGAGCTGAACATTCCCTTTCATAGAGCAGGTTAGAAACCCTCTTTCTGTAGTGTCTGGAAGTGGACATTTCGAGCCCTTTCGGGCCTGTGGTGAAAAACGAAATATCTTCCCATAAAATCTAGACAGAAGCATTCTCAGAAACTTATTTCGGATGTGTGTCCTCAACCAACAAAGTTGAACCTTTCTTTTGATAGAGCAGTTTGGAAACACTCTTTTTGTAGAATCTGCAAGTCGATGTTTGGATAACTGTGATGATTTCATTGGAAACGGGAATATCTTCATATAAAATCTAGACAGAAGCATTCTCAGAAACTACTTTGTGATGAGTGTCCTCAACGAACAGAGTTGAACCATTCTATTAATAGAGCACTTTCGAAACACTCTTTTTGTAGAATCTTCAAGTGGATAGTTGGATAAATGTGAAGATTTCATTGGAAACGGGAATATCTTCATATAAAATCTAGACAGAAGCATTCTCAGAAACTTCTTTGAGATGAGCGTCCTCAACTAACACAGTTGAACCTTTCTTTTGATAGAGCAGTTTGGAAACACTCTTTTTGTGGAATCTGTAAGTGGATATCTAGATAGTCCTAACGATCTCATTGGAAAAGGGAATATCTTCATCTAAAATCTAGACAGAAGCACTGTCAGAAACTACTTTGTGATATCTGCATTCAAGTCTCAGAGCTGAACATTCCCTTTCATAGAGCAGGTTTGAAACACTCTTTCTGCAGTATTTGGAATTGGACATTTCGAGCGCTTTCAGGCCTACGGTGAAAAAGGAAGTATCTTCCAATAAAAACGAGACAGAGACTTTCTCAGAAACTTATTTGGGATGTGTGTCCTCAACTAACAGGGTTGAACCTTTCTTTTGATACAGCAGTTTGGAAACACTCTTTTTGTAGAATCTACAAGTGGATATTTGGAAAGCTGTGAAGATTTTGTAGGAAACGGGAATGTCTTCATGTAAAATCTACACAGAAGCATTCTCAGAAACTTCTTTGTGATCTGTGTCCTCAACTAACAGAGTTCAACCTTTCTTTTGATACAGCAATTTGGAATCACTCTTTTTGTAGAATCTGTAAGTTTATATTGGGACAGCTCTGAGGATTTCGTTGGAAACGGTATATCTTCATTAAAAATCTAGACAGAAGCATTCAGAAACTTCTCTGTGATGTGTGTTGTCAACTAACAGAGTTGAACCTTTCTTTGGATGGAACAGTTTGGAAACACTTTTTTTGTAGAATCTGTAAGTGGATAGTTGGATAACTGTGATGATTTTTTGGAAACGGGAATACCTTCATCTAAAATCTAGACAGAAGCACTGTCAGAAACTACTTTGCAATATCTGCATTCAAGTCACAGAGCTGAACATTCCCATTCATAGAGTAGGTTTGAAACAGTCTTTCTGTAGTATCTGGAAGTGGACATTTCGAGCGATTTCATGCCTATGGTGAAAAAGGAAATATCGTCCCATAAAATCTAGACAGAAGCATTCTCAGAAACTTATTTGGGATGTGTTTCCTCAACTAACAGAGTTGATCCTTTCTTTTGATATAGCAGTTTGGAAACACTCTTTTTGTAGAGTCTGCAAGTGGATATTTGGATAACTGTGAAGATTTTGTTGGAAACGGTAATATCTTCATATAAAATCTAGACAGAAGCATTCTCAGAAACTTCTTTGGATGTGTGTCCTCAACTAACAGAGTTCAACATTTCTTTTGCTACAGCAGTTTGGAAACACTCTTTTTGTAGAGTCTGCAAGTGGATATTTGGATAACTGTGAAGATTTTGTTGGAAACGGTAATATCTTCATATAAAATCTAGACAGAAGCATTCTCAGGAACTTCTTTGGATGTGTGTCCTCAACTAACAGAGTTCAACATTTCTTTTGCTACAGCAGTTTGGAAACACTCTTTTTGTAGAATCTTCAAGTGGATATTTGGATAACTGTGAAGATTTTGTTAGAAACGGGAATATCTTCATATAAAATATAGACAGAAGCATTCTCAGAAACTTCTTCGTGATGAGTGTCCTCAACTAACAGAGTTGAACCTTTCTTTTGACAGAGCACTTTGGAAACACTCTTTTTGTAGAATCTGTAAGTGGATATCTAGATAGTTCTAATGATTTCATTGGAAACTGGAATATCTTCGTCTGAAATCTAGACAGAAGCACTGTCAGAAACTACTTTGTGATATCTGCATTCAAATCACAGAACTGAACATTCCCTTTCATAGAGCAGTTTTGAAACCCTCTTTCTGTAGTGTCTGGAAGTGGACATTTCGAGCGCTTTCGGGCCTATGGTGAAAAATGAAATATCTTCCCATAAAATCTAAACAGAAGCATTTTCAGAAACTTATTTGGGATGTGTGTTCTGAACTAACAGAGTTAAACCTTTCTTTTGATAGAGCAGTTTGGAAACACTCTTTTTGTAGAATCTGCAGGTCGATGTTTGGATAACCGTGAAGATTTTGTTGGAAACGGGAATATCTTCATATTAAACCTAGACAGAAGGATTCTCAGAAACGTCTCTGTGATGAGTTTCCTCAACTAACAGAGTTGAAACATTCTATTAATAGAGCACTTTGGAAACACACTTTTTGTAGAATCTTCAAGTGGATATTTGGTTAACTGTGAAGATTTCGTTGGAAACGGGAATACCTTCATCTAAAATCTAGACAGAAGCGCTGTCAGAAACTACTTTGCGATACCTGCATTCAAGTCACAGAGCTGAACATTCCCTTTCATAGAGTAG
The DNA here is from genome assembly GCF_029281585.2 of Gorilla gorilla gorilla. Taxonomy (NCBI): domain Eukaryota; kingdom Metazoa; phylum Chordata; class Mammalia; order Primates; family Hominidae; genus Gorilla; species Gorilla gorilla. The sequence continues at coordinate 21,887,583 of NC_073237.2, forward strand.
GTTTGAAACAGTCTTTCTGTAGTATCTGGAAGTGGACACTTCAAGCGATTGCAGGCCTATGGTGAAAAAGGAAATATCATCCCATAAAATCTAGACAGAAGCATTCTCAGAAACTTATTTGGGATGTGTTTCCACAACTAACAGAGTTGACCCTTTCTTTTGATATAGCAGTTTGGAAACACTCTTTTTGTAGAATCTGCAAGTGGATATTTGGATAACTGTGAAGATTTCGTTGGAAACGGTAATATTTTCATATAAAATCTAGACAGAAGCATTCTAAGAAACTTCTTTGTGATGAGTGTCCTCAACTAACGGAGTTGAACCTTTCTTTTTACAGAGCAGTTTGGAAACACTCTTTTTGTAGGATCTGTATGTGGATATCAAGATAGTTCTAACGATTTCGTTGGAAACGGGAATATCTTCATCTAAAATCTAGACAGAAGCACTGTCAGAAACTACTTTGTGATATCTGCATTCAAGTCTCAGAGCTGAACATTCCCTTTCATAGAGCAGGTTTGAAACACTCTTTCTGCAGTATCTGGAATAGGACATTTCGAGCGCTTTCAGGCCTACGGTGAAAAAGGAAGTACCTTCCAATAAAAACGAGACAGAGGCTTTCTCAGAAACTTATTTGGGATGTGTTTCCTCAACTAACAGAGTTGATCCTTTCTTTTGATATAGCAGTTTGGAAACACACTTTTTGTTGAATCTGCAAGTGGATATTTGGATAACTGTGAAGATTTCGTTGGAAACGGTAATATCTTCATATAAAATCTAGACAGAAGCATTCTCAGAAACTTCTTTGTGATGTGTGTCCTCAACTAACAGAGTTCAACATTTCTTTTGCTTCAACAGTTTGGAAACACTCTTTTTGTAGAATCTTCAAGTGGATATTTGTAACTGTGAAGATTTTGTTGGAAACGGGAATATCTTCATATAAAATATAGACAGAAGCATTCTCAGAAACTTCTTTGTGAGGAGTGCTCTCAATTGACAGAGTTGAACCTTTCTTTTGACAGAGCACTTTGGAAACACTCTTTTTGTAGAATCTGTAAGTGGATATCTAGATAGTTCTAACGATTTCATAGGAAACGGGAATATCTTCATCTGAAATCTAGACAGAAGCACTGTCAGAAACTACTTTGTGATATCTGCATTCAAGTCACAGAGCTGAACATTCCCTTTCATAGAGCAGGTTAGAAACCCTCTTTCTGTAGTGTCTGGAAGTGGACATTTCGAGCCCTTTCGGGCCTGTGGTGAAAAACGAAATATCTTCCCATAAAATCTAGACAGAAGCATTCTCAGAAACTTATTTCGGATGTGTGTCCTCAACCAACAAAGTTGAACCTTTCTTTTGATAGAGCAGTTTGGAAACACTCTTTTTGTAGAATCTGCAAGTCGATGTTTGGATAACTGTGATGATTTCATTGGAAACGGGAATATCTTCATATAAAATCTAGACAGAAGCATTCTCAGAAACTTCTTTGTGATGAGTGTCCTCAACGAACAGAGTTGAACCATTCTATTAATAGAGCACTTTCGAAACACTCTTTTTGTAGAATCTTCAAGTGGATAGTTGGATAAATATGAAGATTTCATTGGAAACGGGAATATCTTCATATAAAATCTAGACAGAATCATTCTCAGAAACTTCTTTGAGATGAGCGTCCTCAACTAACACAGTTGAACCTTTCTTTTGATAGAGCAGTTTGGAAACACTCTTTTTGTGGAATCTGTAAGTGGATATCTAGATAGTCCTAACGATCTCATTGGAAAAGGGAATATCTTCATCTAAAATCTAGACAGAAACACTGTCAGAAACTACTTTGTGATATCTGCATTCAAGTCTCAGAGCTGAACATTCCCTTTCATAGAGGAGGTTTGAAACACTCTTTCTGCAGTATCTGGAAGTGGACATTTCGAGCCCTTGCAGGCCTACGGGGAAAAAGGAAGTATCTTCCCATAAAAACGAGACAGAGGCTTTCTCAGAAACTTATTTGGGATGTGTGTCCTCAACTAACACAGTTGAACCTTTCTTTTGATACAGTAGTTTGGAAACACTCTTTTTGTAGAATCTGCAAGTGGATATTTGGAAAGCTGTGAAGATTTCGTAGGAAACGGGAATGTCTTCATGTAAAATCTAGACAGAAGCATTCTCAGAAACTTCTTTGTGATCTGTGTCCTCAACTAACAGATTTCAACCTTTCTTTGGATGGTGCAGTTTGGAAACACTCTTTTTGTAGAATCTGCAAGTGGATATTTGGATAACTGTGATGATTTCATTGGAAACGGGAATACCTTCATCTAAAATCTAGACAGAAGCGCTGTCAGAAACTACTTTGTGATATCTGCATTCAAGTCACAGAGCTGAACATTCCCATTCATAGAGTAGGTTTGAAACAGTCTTTCTGTAGTTTCTGGAAGTGTACATTTCGAGCGATTTCAGGCCTATGGTGAAAAAGGAAATATCGTCACATAAAATCTAGACAGAAGCATTCTCAGAAACTTATTTTGGATGTGTTTCCTCAACGAACAGAGTTGATCCTTTTTTTTGACATAGCAGTTTGGAAACACTCTTTTTGTAGAATCTGCAAGTGCATATTTGGATAACTGTGAAGATTTCGTTGGAAACGGCAATATCTTCATATAAAATCTAGACAGAAGCATTCTCAGAAACTTCTTTGTGATGAGTGTCCTCAACTAACAGAGTTCAAGATTTCTTTTGCTTCAGCAGTTTGGAAACACTCTTTTTGTAGAATCTTCAAGTGGATATTTGGATAACTGTGAAGATTTCGTTGGACACGGGAATATCTTCATATAAAATCTAGACAGAAGCATTCTCAGAAACTTGTTTGTGATGAGTGTCCTCAAGTAACCGAGTTGAACCTTTCTTTTGACAGAGCACTTTGGAAACACTCTTTTTGTAGAATCTGTAAGTGGATATCTAGATAGTTCTAACGATTTCATTGGAAACGGAAATATCTTCATCTGAAATCTAGACAGAAGCACTGTCAGAAACTACTTTGTGATATCTGCATTCAAGTCACAGAGCTGAGCATTCCCTTTCATAGAGCAGGTTAGAAACCCTCTTTCTGTAGTGTCTGGAAGTGGACATTTCGAGACCTTTCGGGCCTGTGGTGAAAAACGAAATATCTTCCCATAAAATCTAGACAGAAGCATTCTCAGAAACTTATTTCGGATGTGTGTCCTCAACTAACAGAGTTGAACCTTTCTTTTGATAGAGCAGTTTGGAAACACTCTTTTTGTAGAATCTGCAAGTGGATATTTGGAAATCTGTGAAGATTTCGTCGGAAATGGGAATATCTTCATGTAAAATCTAGACAGAAGCATTCTCAGAAATTTCTTTGTGATGTGTGTCGTCAACTAACAGAGTTCAACATTTCTTTTGATACAGCAATTTGGAAACACTATTTTTGATGAATCTGTAAGTGGATATTGGTATAGCTGCAAGGATTTCTTTGGAAAAGGGAATATCTTAATATAAAATCTAGGCAGAAGCATTCTCAGAAACTTCTTTGTGATGTTTGTCCTCAACTAACAGAGTTGAACCTTTCTTTTGATACAGCAATTTGGAAACAGTATTTTTGTGGAATCTGTAACTGGATATTGGGATAGCTCTGAGGATTTCGTTGGAAACGGGAATATGTTCATATAAAATCTAGACAGAAGAATTCTCGGAAAGTCTTTTGTGATGAGAGTCCTCAACTAACAGAGTTGAAGCTTTATTTTGATAGAGCAGTTTGGAAAGACTCTTTTTGTAGAATCTGTAAGTGGATATCTATACAGTTCTAACGATTTCATTGGAAATGGGAATATCTTCATCTAAAATCTAGACAGAAGCTCTGACAGAGACTACTTTGTGATAACTGCTTTCAAGTCACGGAGGGGAACCTTCCCTTTCATAGCGCACCTTTGAAACACTCTTTCTGTAGTATCTGGAAGTGGACATTTCGAGCGCTTTCAGGCCTACTGTGAAAAAGTAAGTATCTTAACAAAAAAAATAGACAGAAGCATTCTCAGAAACTTATTCGGGATGTGTTTCCTCAACTAAGACACTTGAACCTTTCTTTTGATACAGCAGTTTGGAAACACTCTTTTTGTAGAATCTGCAAGTGGATATTTGGAAAGCTGTGAAGATTTCGTAGGAAACGGGAATATCTTCATGTAAAATCTAGACAGAAGCATTATCAGAAACTTCTTTGTGATGTGTGTCCTCAACTAACAGAGTTCAACATATCTTTTGATACAGCAATTTGGCAACACTCTTTTTATAGAATATGTAAGTGGATATTGGGATAGCTCTGAGGATTTCATTGGAAACGGGAATATATTCATCCAAAATCTAGACAGAAGCGCTGTCAGAAACTACTTTGCGATATCTGCATTGAAGTCACAGAGTTGGACATTCCCATTCATAGAGTAGGTTTCAAGCAGTCTTTCTGTAGTATCTGGAAGTGGACATTTCGAGCGATTTCAGGCCTATGGTGAAAAAGGAAATATCATCCCATAAAATCTAGACAGAAGCATTCTCAGAAACTTATTTGGGATGTGTTTCCTCACCTAACAGAGTTGATCCTTTCTTTTGATATAGCGGATTGGAAACACTCTTTTTGTAGAATCTTCAATTGGATATTTATATAACTGTGAAGATTTTGTTGGAAACGGTAATATCTTCATATAAAATCTAGAGAGAAGCATTGTCAGAAACTTCTTTGCGATGAGTGTCCTCAACTAACAGAGTTGAACTTTCTATTCATAGAGGACTTTGGAAACACTCTTTTTTTAGAATCTGTAAGCCGATATCTAGATAGTTCTAACGATATCGTTGGAAACGGGAATATATCTTCATCTGATATCTAGACAGAAGCACTCTCAGAACCTACTTTGTGATATCTGCATTCAAGTCACTGAGCTGAACATCCCCTTTCATAGAGCAGGCTTGAAACACTCTTTCTGTAGTATCTGGAAATGGACATTTGGAGCGCTTTCGGGCATATGGTGAAAAACGAAATATCTTCCCATAAAATCTAGACAGAAGCAATCTCAGAAACTTATATGGGATGTGTGTCCTCGACTAAAAGAGTGGAACCTTTCTTTTGATAGAGCAGTTTGGAAACACTCTTTCTCTAGAATCTGCAAATCGATGTTTGGATAACTGTGAAGATTTCGTTGGAAACGGGAATATCTTCATATAAAATCTCGACAGAAGCATTCTCAGAAACGTCTTTCTGATGAGTGTCCTCAACTAACAGAGGTGAAACATTCTATTATAGAGCACTTTGGAAACACTCTTTTCGAAGAATCTGCAAGTGGATATTTGGATAACTGTGAAGATTTCGTTGGAAAAGGTAATATCTTCATATAAAATCTAGACAGAAGCATTCTCAGAAACTTCTTTGGATTGTGTGTCCTCAACTAACAGAGTTCAACAGTTCCTCGCTACAGCAGTTTGGAAACACTCTTTTTGTAGAATCTTGAAGTGCATATTTCTACAACTGTGAAGATTTCGTTGGAAACGGGAATATCCTCATATAAAATCTAGACAGAAACATTCTCAGAAACTTCTTTGTGATGAGTTTCCTCAACTAACAGACTTGAACCTTTCTTTTGACAGAGCACTTTGGAAACACTCTTTTTGTAGAATCTTCAAGTGGATATTTGGATAACTGTGAAGATTTCATTGGAAATGGGAATATCTTCATATTAAATCTAGACAGAAGCATTCTCAGAAACTTTTTTGTAATGACTGTCCTCAACTAACACAGTTGAACCTTTCCCTTGATAGAGCAGTTTGGAAACACTCTTTTTGTGGAATCTGTAAGTGGATATCTAGATAGTCCTAACGATTTCATTGGAAACGGGAATATCTTCACCTGAAATATAGACAGAAGCACTCTCAGAACCTACTTTGTGATATCTGCATTCAAGTCACAGAGCTGAACATTCCCTTTCACAGAGGAGGTTTGAAACACTCTTTCTGTAGTATCTGGAAGTGGACATTTTGAGCGCTTTCGGACCTATGGTGAAAAACGAAATATCTTCCCATAAAATCACGACAGAAGCATTCTCAGAAACGTCTTTGTGATGAGTGTCCTCAACGAACAGAGTTGAACCATTCTATTAATAGAGCACTTTGGAAACACTCTTTCTGTAGAATCTGCAAGTGGATATTTGGATAACTGTGAAGATTTCGTTGGAAACAGGAATATCTTCATATAAAATCTAGACAGAAGCATTCGCAGAAACTTCTTTGTGATGAGTGTCCTCAACTAACACAGTTGAAACTGTCTTCTGATAGAGCAGTTTGGAAACACTCTTTTTGTGGAATCTGTAAGTGGATATCTAGATAGTCACAACGATTTCATTGGAAAAGGGAATATCTTCATCTAAAATCTAGACTGAAGCACTGTCAGAAACTACTTTTCGATAACTGCATTGAAGTCTCAGAGCTGAACATTCCCTTTCATAGAGGAGGTTTGAAAGAGACTTTCTGCAGTATCTGGAAGTGGTCACTTCCAGCGCTTTCAGGCCTACGGTGAAAAAGGAAGTATCTTCCCGTAAAAACGAGACACAGATTTTCTCAGAAACTTATTTGGGATGTGTGTCCTCAACTAAGAGAGTTGAACTTTTCTTTTGATAGAGCAGTTTGGAAACACTCTTTTTGTAGAATCTGCAATTGGATATTTGGAAAGATGTGAAGATTTCGTAGGAAACGGGAATATCTTCATGTAAAATCTAGACAGAAGCATTCTCAGAAACTTCTTTGTGATGTGTCTCCTCAACTAACAGAGTTCAACCTTTCTTTTGACACAGCAATTTGGAAACACTCTTTTTGTAGAATATGTAAGTGGATATTGGGATAGCTCTGAAGATTTCGTTGGAAACGGGAATATATTCATCTAAAATCTAGAAAGAAGCGCTGTCAGAAACTACTTTGTGATATCTGCATTCAAGTCACAGAGCTGAACATTCCCATTCATAGAGTAGGTTTCAAACAGTCTTTCTGTAGTATCTGGAAGTGGACATTTCGAGCGATTTCCGGCCTATGGTGAAAAAGGAAATATCATCCCATAAAATCCATACAGAAGCATTCTCAGAAACTTATTTGGGATGTGTTTCCTCAACTAACAGAGGTGATCCTTTCTTTTGATATAGCGGTTTGGAAACGCTCTTTTTGTAGGATCTGCAAGTGGCTATTTGGATAAATATGAAGATTTCGTTGGAAACGGTAATATCTTCATATAAAATCTAGACAGAAGCATTCTCAGAAACTTCTTTGCGATGAGTGTCCTCAACTAACGGAGTTGAACCTTTCTTTTGAGAGAGCACTTTGGAAACACTCTTTTTGTAGAATCTGTAAGCCGATATCTAGATAGTTCTAACGGTATCGTTGGAAACGGGAATATCTTCATCTGAAATCTAGACAGAAGATCTCTCAGAACCTACTTTGTGATATCTGCATTCAAGTCACAGAGCTGAACATTCCCCTTCATAGAGCAGGTTTGAAACACTCTTTCTGTAGTATCTGGAAGTGGACATTTGGAGTGCTTTCTGGCCTATGGTGAAAATCGAAATATCTTTCCATAAAATCTTGACAGAAGCATTCTCAGAAACTTACTTGGGATGCGTGTCCTCAACTAACAGAGTTGAACCTTTCTTTTGATAGAGCAGTTTGGAAACACTCTTTTTGTAGAATCTGCTAATCGATGTTTGGATAACTGTGAAGATTTCATTGGATACGAGAATGTCTTCATATAAAATCTCGACAGAAGCATTCTCAGAAACGTCTTTGTGATGAGAGTCCTCAACTAACAGAGTTGAAGCATTCTATTAGTAGAGCACTTTGGAAACACTCTTTTTGTAGAATCTTCAATTGGATATTTGGATAACTGTGAAGATTTCATTGGAAACGGGAATATCTTCATATGAAACCTAGACAGAAGCATTCTCAGAAACTTCTTTGTGATGACTGTCCTCAACTAACACAGTTGAACCTTTCTTTTGAGAGAGCACTTTGGAAACACTCTTTTTGTAGAATCTGTAAGCCGATATCTAGATAGTTCTAACGGTATCGTTGGAAACGGGAATATCTTCATCTGAAATCTAGACAGTAGCACTCTCAGAACCTACTTTGTGATATCTGCATTCAACTCACAGAGCTGAACATTCCCTTTCATGGAGCAGTTTTGAAACACTCTTTCTGTAGTATCTGGAAGTTGACATTTTGAGCGCGTTCAGGCCTATGGTGAAAAACGAAATATCTTCCCATGAAATCTAGACAGAAGCATTCTCAGAAACTTATTTGGGATGTGTGTCCTCAACTCACAGAGTTGAACATTTCTTTTGATAGAGTAGTTTGGAAACACTCTTTTTGTAGAATATGCAAATCGATGTTTTGATAACTGTGAAGATTTCTTTGGAAACGGAATATCTTCATATAAAATTTCGACAGAAGCATTCTCAGAGACGTCTTTGTGATGAGCGTCCTCAACGAACAGAGTTGAACCATTCTATTAATAGAGCACTTTGGAAACACTCTTTTTGTAGAATCTGCAAGTGGATAGTTGGATAACTGTGAAGATTTCGTAGGAAACGGGAATATCTTCATATAAAATCTAGACAGATGCATTTTCAGTAACTTCTTTGTGATGTGTGTCCTCAAATAACACAGTTGAACCTTTCTTTTGACACAGCAGTTTGGAAACACTCTTTTTGTGGAATCTGTAAGTGGATATCTAGATAGTGCTAACGATTTCGTTGGAAACGGGAATATCTTCATCTAAAATCTAGACAGAAGCACTGTCAGAAACTATTTTGCGATATCTGAATTCAAGTCACAGAGCTGAACATTTCCTTTCATACAGTAGGTTTGAAACAGTCTTTCTGTAGTATCTGGAAGTGGACATTTCGAGCGATTTCATGCCTAAGGTGAAAAAGGAAATATCATCCCATAAAATCTAGAGAGAAGCATTCTCAGAAACTTATTTGGGATGTGTTTCCTCAACTAACAGAGTGGATCCTTTCTTTTGATACAGCAGTTTGGAAACACTCTTTCTGTAGAATCTGCAAGTGGATATTTGGATAACTGTGAAGATTTCGTTGGAAACGGGAATATATTCATATAAAAGCTAGACAGAAGCATTCTCAGAAACTTCTTTGAGATGTGTGTCCTCAACTAACAGACTTCAACCTTTCTATCACTACAGCAGTTTGGAAACACTCTTTTTTGTTGAATCTTCAAGTGGATATTTCGACAACAGTGAAGACTTCGTTGGAAACGGGAATATCTTCATATAAAATCTAGACAGAAGCATTCTCAGAAACTTCTTTTTGATGAGTGTCCTCAACTAACAGAGTTGAACCTTTCTTTTGACAGAGCACTTTCGAAACACTCTTCTTGTAAAATCTGTAAGAGGATATCTAGATAGTTCTAACGATATCGTTGGAAACGGGAACATCTTCATCTGAAATCTAGACAGAAGGACTCTCAGAACCTACCTTGTGATATCTGCATTCAAGTCACAGAGCTGAACATTCCCTTTGATACAGCAGGTTTGAACCACTCTTTCTGTAGTATCTGGAAGTGCACATTTCGAGCGCTTTCGGGTATATGGTGAAAAACGAAATATCTTCCCATAAAATCTAGACAGAAGCATTCTCAGAAACTTATTTGGGATGTGTGTCCTCAACTCACAGAGTTGAACATTTCTTTTGATAGAGCAGTTTGGAAACACTCTTTTTGTAGAATATGCAAATCGATGTTTTGATAACTGTGAAGATTTCGTTGGAAACGGAATATCTTCATATAAAATTTCGACAGAAGCATTCTCAGAGACGTCTTTGTGATGAGCGTCCTCAACGAACAGAGTTGAACCATTCTATTAATAGAGCACTTTGGAAACACTCTTTTTGTAGAATCTGCAAGTGGATAGTTGGATAACTGTGAAGATTTCGTAGGAAACGGGAATATCTTCATATAAAATATAGACAGAAGCATTTTCAGTAAATTCTTTGGATGAGTGTCCTCAACTAACACAGTTGAAACTTTCTTTTGAGAGAGCAGTTTGGAAACACTCTTTTTGTTGAATCTGTAAGTGGATATCTAGATAGTCCTAACGATTTCGTTGGAAACGGGAATATCTTCATCTAATATCTAGACAGAAGCACTGTCAGAAACTATTTTGTGATATCTGCATTCAAGTCACAGAGCTGAACATTTCCTTTCATACAGTAGGTTTGAAACAGTCTTTCTGTAGTATCTGGAAGTGGACATTTCGAGCGATTTCATGCCTAAGGTGAAAAAGGAAATATCATCCCATAAAATCTAGACAGAAGCATTCTCAGAAACTTATTTGGGATGTGTTTCCTCAACTAACAGAGTGGATCCTTTCTTTTGATACAGCAGTTTGGAAACACTCTTTCTGTAGAATCTGCAAGTGGATATTTGGATAACTGTGAAGATTTCATTGGAAACGGAATATATTCATATAAAAGCTAGACAGAAGTATTCTCAGAAACTTCTTTGAGATGTGTGTCCTCAACTAACAGAGTTCAACCTTTCTATCACTACAGCAGTTTGGAAACACTCTTTTTTGTTGAATCTTCAAGTGGATATTTCGACAACTGTGAAGATTTCATTGGAAACGGGAATATCTTCATATAAAACCTAGACAGAAGCATTCTCAGAAACTTCTTTGTGATGAGTGTCCTCAACTAACAGAGTTGAACCTTTCTTTTGACAGAGCACTTTGGAAACACTCTTCTTGTAAAATCTATAAGAGGATATCTAGATAGTTCTAATGATATCGTTGAAAACGGGAATATCTTCATTTGAAATCTAGACAGAAGCACTGTCAGAAACTACTTTGTGATATCTGCATTCAAGTCTCAGAGCTGAACATTCCGTTTCATAGAGCAGGTTTGAAACACTCTTTCTGCAGTATCTGGAAGTGGACATTTCGAGCGCTTTCAGGCCTACTTTGAAAAAGGAAACATCTTCCCATAAAAACGAGACAGAGGCTTTCTCAGAAACTTCTTTGGGATGTGTGTCCTCAACTAAGACAGTTGAACCTTTCTTTTGATACAGCAGTTTGGAAACACAGTTTTTATAGGATCTGCAAGTGGATATATGGAAAGCTGTGAAGATTTCGTAGGAAACGGGAATATCTTCATGTAAAATCTAGACAGAAGCATTCTCCGAAACTTCTTAGTGATGTGTGTCCTCAACTAACAGAGTTGAACCTTTCTTTGGATAGAGCAGATGGAGACACACTTTTTGTAGAATCTGCAAGTGAATATTTGGATAACTGTGATGATTTCGTTGGAAACGGGAATATCTTCATCTAAAATCTAGACTGAAGCGCTGTCAGAAACTACTTTGCGATATCTGCATTCAAGTCAGAGCTGAATATTCCCATTCATAGAGTAGGTTTGAAACAGTGTTTCTGTAGTATCTGGAATTGGACATTTCGAGCGATTTCAGGCCTACGGTGAAAAAGGAAATATCATCCCATAAAATCTAGACAGAAGCATTCTCAGAAACTTATTTGGGATGTGTTTCCTCAACTAACAGAGTTAATCCTTTCTTTTGATACAGCAGTTTGGAAACACTCTTTTTGCAGAATATGCAAGTGGATATTTGGATAACTGTGAAGACTTCGTTGGAAACGGGAATATATTCATATAAAATCTAGACAGAAGCATTCTCAGAAACTTCTTTGTGATGTGTGTCCTCAACTAACAGAGTTGAACATTTCTTTTTCTACAGCCGTTTGGAAACACTCTTTTTGTAGAATCTTCAAGTGGATATTTGGATAACAGTGAAGATTTCGTTGGAAATGGAATATCTTCATATAAAATCTAGACAGAAGCATTCTCAGAAACTTCTTTGTGATGAGTGTCCTCAAGCAACAGAGCTGAAGCTTTCTTTTGATAGAACAGTTGGGAAACACTGTTTTTGTAGAATCTGCAAGTCGATGTTTGGAAAACTGTGAAGATTACGTTGGAAACGGAATATCTTCATATAAAATGTCGACAGAAGCATTCTCAGAAACGTCTTTGTGATGAGTGTTCTCAAGTAACAGAGTTGAACCTTTCTATTAGTAGAGCACTTTCGAAACACTCTTTTTGTAGAATCTTCAAGTGCATATTTTGATAACTGTGAAGATTTCATTGGAAACGGGAATATCTTCATATAAAATCTAGACGGAAGAATTCTCAGAATCTTTTTTGTGATGACTGTCCTCAACTAACACAGTTGAACCTTTCCTTTGATAGAGCAGTTTGGAAACACTCTTTTTGTGGAATCTGTAAGTGGATATCTACATAGTCTAACAATTTCATTGGAAACGGGAATATCTTCATCTGAAATCTAAACAGAAGCATTCTCAGAAACTTCTTTGGATTGTGTGTCCTCCACTAACAGAGTTCAAAATTTCTTTCACTACAGCAGTTTGGAAACACTCTTTTTGTAGAATCTGCAAGTGGATATTTGGATAACTGTGAAGATTTCGTTGGAAAAGGTAATATCTTCATAAGAAATCTAGACAAAAGCATTCTCAGAAACTTCTTTGGATTGTGTGTCCTCAACTAACAGAGTTCAACATTTCTTTCACTACAGCAGTTTGGAAACACTCTTTTTGTAGAATCTTCAAGTGGATATTTCGACAACTGTGAAGATTTCATTGGAAACGGGAATATCTTCATATAAAATATAGACAGAAGCATTCTCAGAAACTTCTTTGTGATGAGTGTCCTCAACTAACAGAGTTGAACCTTTCTTTTCACAGAGCACTTTGGAAACACTCTTCTTGTAGAATCTGTAAGAGGATATCTAGATAGTTCTAATGATATCGTTGGAAACGGGAATATCTTCTTCTTAAATCTAGACAGAAGCACTCTCAGAACCTACTTTGTGATATCTGCATTCAAGTCGCAGAGCTGATCATTCCCTTTGATACAGCAGGTTTGAAACACTCTTTCTGTAGTATCTGGAAGTGGACATTTCGAGGACTTTCGGGCCTATGGTGAAAAACGAAATATCTTCCCATAAAATCTAGACAGAAGCATTCTCAGAAACTTATTTGGGATGTGTGTCCTCAACTCACAGAGTTGAACATTTCTTTTGATAGAGCAGTTTGGAAACACTCTTTTGGTAGAATCTGTAGGTGGATAACAAGATAGTTCTAATGATTTCGTTGGAAACGGGAATATCTTCATCTAAAATCTAGACAGAAGCACTGTCAGAAACTACTTTGTGATATCTGCATTCAACTCTCAGAGCTGAACATTCCGTTTCATGGAGCAGTTTTGAAACACTCTTTCTGCAGTATCTGGAAGGGGACATTTTGAGCGATTTCAGGCCTACGGGGTAAAAGAAAGCATCTTCCCATAAAAACGAGAGAGAGGCTTTCTCAGAAACTTCTTTGGGATGTGTGTCCTCAACTAAGACAGTTGAACCTTTCTTTTGATACAGCAGTTTGGAAACACTCTTTTTGTAGAATCTGCAAGTGGATATATGGAAAGCTGTGAAGATTTCATAGGAAACGGGAATATCTTCATGTAAAATCTAGAGAGAAGCATTCTCAGAAACTTCTTAGTGATGTGTGTCCTGAACTAACAGAGTTCAACCTTTCTTTGGATACAGCTATTTGGAAACACTCTTTTTGTAGTATCTGTAAGTGGATATTGGGATAGCTCTGAGGATTTCGTTGGAAACGGGAATATCTTCATATGAAACGTCGACAGAAGCACTCTCAGAAAATTCTTTGTGATGTATGCATTCAAGTCACAGAGCTGAACATTCCCTTTCATAGAGCAGGTTGGAAACACTCTTTCTGTAGTATCTGGAAGTGGACATTTGGAGCGCTTTCGGGCCTATGTTGCAAAACGAAATATCTTATCATAAAATCTAGACAGAAGCAATCTCAGAAACTTATTTGGGATGTGTGTCCTCAAATAACAGGGTTGCGGCATTCTTTTGATAGAGCACTTTGGAAACACACTTTCTGTAGAATCTGCAAATAGATGTTTGGATAACTGTGAAGATTTCGTTGGAAACGGGAATATCTTCACATAAAATCTCGACAGAAGCGTTTTCAGAAACTTCTTTGTGATGAGTGTCCTCAACAAACACAGTTGAACCTTTCTTTTGATAGAGCAGTTTGGAAACACTCCTTTCGTGGAATCTGTAAGTGGACATCTAGATAGTCCTAAGGATTTCGTTGGAAAAGGGAATATCTTCATCTAAAATCTAGACAGAAGCATTCTCAGCAACTTCTTTGTGATGTGTGTCCTCAACTAACAGAGTTGAACCTTTCTTTAGATAGAGCAGCTTGGAAACACTCTTTTTGTAGAATCTGTAAGTGGATATTGGGATAACTATGATGATTTCATTGGAAACGGGAATATCTTCATCTAAAATCTAGACTGAAGCGCTGTCAGAAACTACTATGCGATATCTGCATTCAAGTCGGAGCTGAATATTCCCATTCATAGAGTAGGTTTGAAACAGTCTTTCTGTGGTATCTGGAATTGGAAATTTCGAGCGATTTCAGGCCTACGGTGAAAAAGGGTTTATCATCCCATAAAATCTAGACAGAAGCATTCTCAGAAACTTATTTGAGATGTGTTTCGTCAACTAACAGAGTTGATCCTTTCTTTTGATATAGCAGTTTGGAAACACTCTTTTTGTAGAATCTGCAAGTGGATATTAGGATAACTGTGAAGATTTCTTTGGAAACGGGAATATATTCATATAAAATCTCGACAGAAGCATTCTCAGAGACTTCTTTGTGATGTGTGTCCTCAACTAACAGAGTTGAACATTTCTTTTTCTACAGCAGTTTGGAAACACTCTTTTTGTAGAATCTTCAAGTGGATATTGGGATAACTGTGAAGATTTCGTTGGAAACGGGAATATCTTCATATAAAATCTAGACAGAAGCATTCTCAGAAACTTCTTTGTGATGAGTGTCCTCAAGTAACAGAGTTGAACCTTTCTTTTGAAAGAGCAGTTTGGAAACACTTCTTTTGTAGAATCTGCAAGTCGATGTTTGGATAACTGTGAAGATTTCGTTGGAAAAGGAATATCTTCATATGAAACGTCGACAGAAGCATTCTCAGAAACGTCTTTGTGATGAGTGTCCTCAACTAACAGAGTTGAAGCATTCTATTAGTAGAGCACTTTGGAAACACTCTTTTTGTAGAATCTTCAAGAGGATATTTGGATAACTGTGAAGATTTCATTGGAAACGGGAATATCTTCATATAAAATCTAGACAGAAGGATTCTCAGAAACTTTTTTGTGATGAGTGTCTTCAACTAACACAGTTGAACCTTTCCTTTCATAGAGCAGTTTGGAAACACTCTTTTTGTGGAATCTGTAAGTGGATATCTAGATAGTCCTAACGATTTCATTGGAAAAGGGAATATCTTCATCTGAAATCTATACAGAAGCACTCTCAGAACCTACTTTGTGATATCTGCATTCAAGTCACAGAGCTGAACATTCCCTTTCATAGAGCAGGTTTGAAACCCTCTTTCTGTAGTATCTGGAAGTGGACATTTCGAGCGCTTAAGGGCCTATGGTGAAAAACGAAATATCTTCCCATAAAATCTAGACAGAAGCATTCTCTGAAACTTATTTGGGATGTGTGTCCTCAACTCATAGAGTTGAACATTTATTTTGATAGAGCAGTTTGGAAACACTCTTTCTGTAGAATCTGCAAATCGATGTTTCGTTAACTGTGAAGATTTCGTTGGATACGGGAATATCTTCATATAAAATCTTGACAGAAGCATTCTCAGAAACTTCTTTGTGATGAGAGTCCTGAACTAACAGAGTTGAACCATTCTATTAATAGAGAACTTGGAAACATTCTTTTTGTAGAGTCTGCAAGTGGATATTAGAATAACTGTGAAGATTTTGTTGGAAACGGGAATATCTTCATATAAAATCTAGACAGAAGCACTCTCAGTAACTTCTTTGTGATATCTGCATTCAAGTCACAGAGCTGAACATTCCCTTTCATAGAGCAGGTTTGAAACACTCTTTCTGTAGTATCTGGATGTGGACATTTGGAGCGCTTTCAGGCCTATGGTGAAAAACGAAATATCTTCCCATAAAATCTAGGCAGAAGCAATCTCAGAAACTTATTTGGGATGTGTGTCCTCAACTAACAGAGTTGCACCTTTCTTTTGATAGAGCAGTTTGGAAACACACTTTTTGTAGAATCTACAAGTGGATATTTGGATAACTGTGAAGATTTCGTTGGAAACGGGAATATATTCCTATAAAATCTAGACAGAATCATTCTCAGAGACTTCTTTGTGATGTGTGCCCTGAACTTGCAGAGTTCAACATTTCTTTTGCTACAGCAGTTTGCAAACACTCTTTTTGTAGAATCTTCAAGTGGATATTTTGATAACTGTGAAGATTTCTTTGGAAACGGGAATATCTTCATATAAAATCTAGACAGAAGCATTCTCAGAAACTTCTTTGTGATGTGTGTCCTCAACTAACAGAGTTGAACCTTTCTTTTGACAGAGCACTTTGGAAACACTCTTTTTGTAGAATCTGTAAAGCGATATCTAGATAGTTCTAATGATATCGTTGGAAACGGGAATATCTTCATCTGAAATCTAGACAGAAGCACTCTCAGAACCTACTTTGTGATATCTGCATTCACGTCACAGAGCTGAACATTAACTTTCATAGAGCAGGTTTGAAACACTCTTTCTGTAGTGTCTGGAAGTGGACATTTGGAGCGCTTTCGGGCCTATGGTGAAAAATGAAATATCATCCCATATAATCTAGACAGATGCATTCTCAGAAACTTATTTGGGATGTGTGTCCTCAACTAACAGAGTTGAACCTTTCTTTTGATAGAGCAGTTTGGAAACACTCTGTCTGTAGAATCTGAAAATCGATGTTTGGATAACTGTGAAGATTTCGTTGGAAACGGGAATATCTTCATATAAAATCTCGACAGAAGCATTCTCAGAAACGTCTTTGTGATGAGTGTCCTCAACTAACAGAGTTGAACCATTCTGTTAATAGAGCACTTTGGAAACACTCTTTTTGTAGAATCTGCAAGTGGATATTTGGATAACGGTGAAGATTTCGTTGGAAAAGGTAATATCTTCATATAAAATCTAGACAGAAGCATTCTCAGAAACTTCTTTGGATTGTGTGTCCTCAACTAACAGAGTTCCACATTTCTTTCACTACAGCAGTTTGGAAACACTCTTTTTGTAAAATCTTCAAGTGGATATTTTGACAACTGTGAAGATTTCATTGGAAACGGGAATATCTTCATATAAAATCTAGACAGAAGCATTCTCAGAAACTTCTATGGGATGAGTGTCCTCAACTAACAGAGTTGAACCTTTCTTTTGACAGAGCACTTTGGAAACACACTTCTTGTAGAATCTGTAAGAGGATATCTAGATAGTTCCAGTGATATCGTTGGAAACGGGAATATCTTCATCTGAAATCTAGACATAAGCACTCTCAGAACCTACTTTGTGATATCTGCATTCAAGTCACAGAGCTGAAGATGCCCTTTGATAGAGCAGGTTTGAAACACTCTTTCTCTAGTATCTGGAAGTGGACATTTGGAGCGCTTTCTGGCCTTTGGTGAAAAACGAAATATCGTCCCATAAAATCTAGACAGAAGCAATCTCAGAAACTTATGTGGGATGTGTGTCCTCAACTAACAGAGTTGAACATTTCTTTTGATAGAGAAGTTTGGCAAACACTCTTCTTGTAGAATCTGTAGGTGGATATCAAGATACTTCTAACAATTTCGTTGGAAAAGGGAATATCTTCATCTAAAATCTAGACAGAAGCATTCTCAGAAACTTTTTTGTGATGACTGTCCTCAACTAAGACAGTTGAACCTTTCCTTTGATAGAGCAGTTTGGAAACACTCTTTTTGTAGAATCTGTAAGCCGATATCTAGATAGTTCTAATGATATCGTTGGAAACGGGAATATATCTTCATCTGAAATCTAGACAGAAGCACTCTCAGAACCTACTTTGTGATATCTGCATTCCAGTCACAGAGCTGAACATTCCCTTTCATAGAGCAGGGTTGAAACACTCTTTCTGTAGCATCTGGAAGTGGACATTTGGAGCGCTTTCGGGCCTATGGTAAAAAACGAAATATCTTCCCATAAAATCTAGACAGAAGCATTCTCAGAAACTTATTTGGGATGTGTGTCCTCAACTAACAGAGATGAACCTTTCTTTTGATAGAGCAGTTTGGAAACACTCTTTCTGTATAATCTGCAAATCGATGATTGGATAACTGAGAAGATTTCGTTGGAAACGGGAATATCTTCATCTAAAATCTCGACAGAAGCATTCTCAGAAACTTCTTTGTGATGAGTGTCCTCAACTAACAGAGTTGAACCATTCTATTAATAGAGCACTTTGGAAACACTCTTTTTGTAGAATCTGCAAGTGGATAGTTGGATAACTGTGAAGATTTCTTTGGAAACGGGAATATCTTCATTTGAAATCTAGACAGAAGCATTCTCAGAAACTTCTTTGTGATCTGTGTCCTCAGCTAACACAGTTGAACCTTTCTTTTGATAGAGCAGTTTGGAAACACTCTTTTTGTAGGAATCTGTAAGTGGATATTTAGATAGTCCTAACGATTTCGTTGGAAACGGGAATATCTTCATATAAAATCTAGACAGAAGCATTCTCAGAAACTTCTTTGCGATGAGTGTCCTCAACTAACAGAGTTGAACCTTTCTTTTGCAGAGCACTTTGGAAACACACTTCTGTAGAATCTGGAAGTGGATATTTAGAGCGTTTGAGGATATCGTTGGAAAAGGAATATCTTCATCTAAAATCTAGACAGAAGCATTCTCAGAACCTATTTGGGATGTGTTTCCTCAACTAACAGAGTTGAAGATTCCTTTGATACAGCAGTTTGGAAACACTCTTTTTGTAGAATCTGCAAGTGGATATTTGGAGCGCTGTGAAGATTTGTTGGAAACGGGAATATCGTCATATAAAATCTAGACAGAAGCATTCTCAGAAACTTCTTTGGGATGTGTGTCCTCAACTAACAGAGTTGAACATTTCTTTTGATAGAGCAGTTTGGAAACACTCTTTTGTAGAATCTTCAGTGGATATCAAGATACTTCTAAGATTTCGTTGGAAACGGGAATATCTTCATCTAAAATCTAGACATAAGCATTCTCAGAAACTTTTTTGTGATGACTGTCCTCAGTATCAGAGTTGAACCTTTCCTTTGATAGAGCAGTTTGGAAACACTCTTTTTGTAGAATCTGTAAGTAGATATTTGGATATTCTGAAGATTTCGTTGGAAACGGGAAATATCTTCATATAAAATCTAGACAGAAGCACTCTCAGAAACCTACTTTGTGATGTCCTCAACTAACAGAGTTGAACATTCTTTATAGAGCACTTTGGAAACACTCTTTCTGTAGAATCTGGAAGTGGATATTTGGATAACTTTGGGATTTCATTGGAAACGGGAATATCTTCATATAAAATCTAGACAGAAGCATTCTCAGAAACTTATTTGTGATGACTGTCCTCAACTAACAGAGTTGAACCTTTCCTTTGATAGAGCAGTTTGGAAACACTCTTTCTGTATAATCTGCAAGTCGATATCTGGATAACTAAAGATTTCGTTGGAAACGGGAATATCTTCATCTAAAATCTAGACAGAAGCATTCTCAGAAACTTCTTTGTGATGAGTGTCCTCAACTAACAGAGTTGAACATTTCTTTCATAGAGCACTTTGAAACACTCTTTTTGTAGAATCTGGAAGTGGATATTTGGATAACTGTGAAGATTTCTTTGAAACGGGAATATCTTCATTTAAAATCTAGACAGAAGCATTCTCAGAAACTTCTTTGTGATGTGTGTCCTCAACTAACAGAGTTGAACCTTTCTTTTGATAGAGCAGTTTGGAAACACTCTTTTTGAGAATCTGCAAATCGATATCTAGATAGTCCTAAGATTTCGTTGGAAACGGGAATATCTTCATAAAATCTAGACAGAAGCATTCTCAGAAACTACTTTGTGATATCTGAATTCAAGTCACAGAGCTGAACATTCTTTAATAGAGCAGGTTTGAAACACTCTTTCTGTAGTATCTGGAAGTGGACATTTGGATAACTTGAAGGCCTAAGGTGAAAAACGGAAATATCTTCCCATAAAATCTAGACAGAAGCATTCTCAGAAACTTATTTGGGATGTGTGTCCTCAACTAACAGAGTTGAACCTTTCTTTTGATAGAGCAGTTTGGAAACACTCTTTTTGTAGAATCTGCAAGTGGATATTAGATAGTGTGAAGATTTCGTTGGAAACGGGAATATATTCATAAAAATCCAGACAGAAGCATTCTCAGAAACTCTTTGTGATATGTGTCCTCAACTAACAGAGTTGAACATTCCTTTTCATACAGCAGGTTTGGAAACACTCTTTTTGTAGAATCTGGAAGTGGACATTTGGATAACTGTGAAGATAAGGTGGAAACGGAAATATCTTCCCATAAAATCTAGACAGAAGCATTCTCAGAAACTTATTTGGATGTGTGTCCTCAACTAACAGAGTTGATCCTTTCTTTTGATACAGCAGTTTGGAAACACTCTTTTTGTAGAATCTGCAAGTGGATATTTGGATAACTGTGAAGATTTCGTTGGAAACGGGAATATATTCATATAAAATCTAGACAGAAGCATTCTCAGAAACTTCTTTGTGATGTGTGTCCTCAACTAACAGAGTTCTACATTTCTTTTGCTACAGCAGTTTGGAAACACTCTTTTTGTAGTATCTGTGGATATTTGGATAACTGTGAAGATTTGGAAACGGAATATCTTCGTATAAAATCTAGACAGAAGCATTCTCAGAAACGTCTTTGTGATGAGTGTCCTCAAGTAACAGAGTTGAAACTTTCTTTTGATAGAGCAGTTTGGAAACACTCTTTTGTAGAATCTGCAAGTGGATATTTGGATAACTGTGAAGATTTCGTTGGAAACGGGAATATCTTCATATAAAATGCTAGACAGAAGCATTCTCAGAAACTTCTTTGTGATGAGTGTCCTCAACTAACAGAGTTGAACCTTTCTATTAGTAGAGCAGTTTGGAAACACTCTTTTTGTAGAATCTTCAAGTGGATATTTGGATAACTGTGAAGATTTCATTGGAAACGGGAATATCTTCATATAAAATCTAGACAGAAGCATTCTCAGAAACTTTTTTGTGATGACTGTCCTCAAGTAACAGAGTTGAACCTTTCCTTTGATAGAGCAGTTTGGAAACACTCTTTTTGTGGAATCTGTAAGTGGATATCTAGATAGTCCTAATGATTTGTTGGAAACGGGAATATCTTCATCTGAAATCTAGACAGAAGCACTCTCAGAAACTACTTTGTGATACCTGCCTCAAGTCACAGAGTTGAACATTCCCTTTCATAGAGCAGGTTTGAAACACTCTTTCTGTAGTATCTGGAAATGGACATTTCGAGCGCTTTCAGGATTTCATTGAAAACGGAAATATCTTCATATAAAATCTAGACAGAAGCATTCTCAGAAACTTATTTGGGATGTGTGTCCTCAACTAACAGAGTTGAACCTTTCTTTTGATAGAGCAGTTTGGAAACACTCTTTTTGTAGAATCTGCAAGTGGATATTTGGATAACTGTGAAGATTTCATTGGAAACGGGAATATCTTCATTTAAAATCTAGACAGAAGCATTCTCAGAAACTTCTTTGTGATGTGTGTCCTCAACTAACAGAGTTGAACCTTTCTTTTGATAGAGCAGTTTGGAAACACTCTTTTTGTAGAATCTGTAAGTGGATATTTGGATAGCTCGGACGATTTCGTTGGAAACGGGAATATGTTCATCTAAAATCTAGACAGAAGCACTGTCAGAAACTACTTTGCGATATCTGCATTCAAGTCAGAGCTGAACATTTCCTTTCATAGAGTAGGTTTGAAACAGTCTTTCTGTAGTATCTGGAAGTGGACATTTCGAGCGATTTCAGGCCTAAGGTGAAAAAGGAAATATCATCCCATAAAATCTAGACAGAAGCATTCTCAGAAACTTATTTGGGATGTGTTTCCTCAACTAACAGAGTTGATCCTTTCTTTTGATACAGCAGTTTGGAAACACTCTTTTTGTAGAATCTCCAAGTGGATATTTGGATAACTGTGAAGATTTCATTGGAAACGGGAATATATTCATATAAAATCTAGACAGAAGCATTCTCAGAAACTTCTTTGTGATGTGTGTCCTCAACTAACAGAGTTGAACATTTCTTTTGCTACAGCAGTTTGGAAACACTCTTTTTGTAGAATCTTCAGTGGATATTTGGATAACTGTGAAGATTTCGTTGGAAACGGGAATATCTTCATATAAAATCTAGACAGAAGCATTCTCAGAAACTTCTTTGTGATGAGTGTCCTCAACTAACAGAGTTGAACTTTCTTTTGATAGAGCAGTTTGGAAACACTCTTTTTGTAGAATCTGCAAGTCGATATTTGGATAACTGTGAAGATTTCGTTGGAAACGGGAATATCTTCATATAAAATCTAGACAGAAGCATTCTCAGAAACGTCTTTGTGATGAGTGTCCTCAAGTAACAGAGTTGAACCTTTCTATTTAGAGCAGTTTGGAAACACTCTTTTTGTAGAATCTTCAAGTGGATGTTTGGATAACTGTGAAGATTTCATTGGAAACGGGAATATCTTCATATAAAATCTAGACAGAAGCATTCTCAGAAACTTTTTTGTGATGAGTGTCCTCAACTAACACAGTTGAACCTTTCCTTTGATAGAGCAGTTTGGAAACACTCTTTTTGTAGAATCTGTAAGTGGATATTTGGATAACTGTGAAGATTTCGTTGGAAACGGGAATATCTTCATATAAAATCTAGACAGAAGCATTCTCAGAAACTACTTTGTGATGACTGTCCTCAACTAACAGAGTTGAACGTTTCCTTTCATAGAGCAGTTTGGAAACACTCTTTTTGTAGAATCTGGAAGTGGATATTTCGATATTAAGATTTGTTGGAAACGGGAATATCTTCATATAAAATCTAGACAGAAGCATTCTCAGAAACTTCTTTGGGATGTGTGTCCTCAACTAACAGAGTTGAACCTTTCTTTTGATAGAGCAGTTTGGAAACACTCTTTTTGTAGAATCTGCAAGTGGATATTTGGATAACTGTGAAGATTTCATTGGAAACGGGAATATCTTCATATAAAATCTAGACAGAAGCATTCTCAGAAACTTCTTTGTGATGTGTGTCCTCAACTAACAGAGTTGAACCTTTCTTTTGATACAGCAGTTTGGAAACACTCTTTTTGTAGAATCTGAAAGTGGATATTTGGATAGCTCGGAGATTTCGTTGGAAACGGGAATATCTTCATCTAAAATCTAGACAGAAGCATTCTCAGAAACTACTTTGTGATATCTGCCTCAAGTAACAGAGTTGAACCTTCCTTTTGATAGAGCAGGTTTGAAACACTCTTTCTGTAGTATCTGGAAGTGGACATTTCGAGCGATTTAGGATTTGGTGAAAAACGGAAATATCATCCCATAAAATCTAGACAGATGCATTCTCAGAAACTTACTTTGGAATGTGTGTCCTCAACTAACAGAGTTGAACATTTCTTTTGATAGAGCGGTTTGGAAACACTCTTTTTGTAGAATCTGAAAGTGGATATTTGAAAAAGGGATAAAATCTGACAGAAGATTCTCAGAAACTAATTGGAATGTGGAAACAGGCAATATATAGCGGTTTGGAAACACTCTTTTTGTAGAATCTAAGTGGATATTTCTGAAGACGTTGGAAAGAATATCTTCTAAAATCAGACAGAAGCATTCTCAGAAACGTGTTTGTGATGAGTGTCCTCAACTAACAGATTTGAAACATTCTATTAATAGAGCACTTTGGAAACACTCTTTTTGTAGAATCTGCAAGTGGATATTTGGATAACTGTGAAGATTTTTTGGAAAAGGTAATATCTTCATGTAAAATCTAGACAGAAGCATTCTCAGAAATTTCTTTGTGACGAGTGTCCTCAACTAACAGAGTTGAACCTTTCTTTTGACAGAGCACTTTGGAAACACTCTTTTTGTAGAATCTGTAAGCCGCTATCTAGATAGTTCTAATGATATCGTTGGAAACGGGAATATTTTCATCTGAAATCTAGACAGAAGCACTCTCAGAACCTAGTTTGTGATATCTGCATTCAAGTCACAGAGCTATACATTCCGTATCTTAGACCAGGTTTGAAACACACTTTCTGTAATATCTGGAAGTGGAGATTTGGAGCGCTTTTGGGCCTATTCTGAAAAACGAAATATCTTCCCATAAAATCTAGACAGAAGCATTCTCAGAAACTTATTTGAGATGTGTGTCCTCAACTAACAGGGTTGAACCTTTCTTTTGATAGAGCATTTTGGTAACACTCTTTCTGTAGAATCTCCAAATCGATGTTTGGATAACTGTGAAGATTTCGTTGGAAACGGGAATATCTTCATATAAAATCTCGACAGAAGCATTCTCAGAAACGTCTTTGTGATGAGTGCCCTCAACTAACATAGTTGAAACATTCTATTAATAGAGCACTTTGGAAACCCTCTTTTTGTGGAATATGCAAGTGGATATTTGGATAAAAGTGAAGATTTCGTTGGAAACGGGAATATCTTCATATAAAATCTAGACAGAAGCATTCTCAGAAACTTCTTTGGGATGAATGTCCTCAACTAACAGAGTTGAACCATTCTTTTGACAGAGCACTTTGGAAACACTCTTTTTGTACAATCTGTGAAGCGATATCTAGATAGTTCTAATGATATCGTTGGAAACGGGAATATGTTCATCTGAAATCTAGACAGAAGCACTGTCAGAACCTAATTTGTGATATCTGCATTCAAGTCACAGAGCTGAACATTCCCTTTCATAGAGCAGGTTTGAAACACTCTTTCTGTAGTGTCTGGAAGTGGACATTTGGAGCGATTTCGGACCTATGGTGAAAAACCAAATATCTTCCCATACAATCTAGACAGAAGCATTCTCAGAAACTTATTTGGGATATGTGTCCTCAACTAACAGAGTTGAACCTTTCTTTTGATAGAGCAGTTTTGAAACACTCTTTCTGTAGAATCTGCAAATAGATGTTTGGATAACTGTGAAGATTTCGTTGGAAACGTGTATATCTTCATATAAAATCTCGACAGAAGCATTCTCAGAAACGTCTTTGTGATGAGTGTCCTCAACTAACAGAGTTGAAACATTTTATTAATAGATCACTTTGGAAACACTCTATTTCTGGAATCTGCAAGTGGATATTTGGATAACAGTGAAGATTTCGTTGGAAAAGGTAATATCTTCATATAAAATCTAGACAGAAGCATTCTCAGAAACTTCTTTGGATTGTGTGTCCTCATCTAACAGAGTTCAACATTTCTTTCGCTACAGCAGTTTGGAAACACTCTTTTTGTAGAATCTGCAAGTAGATATTTGGATAACAGTGAAGATTTCGTTGGAAAAGGTAATATCTTCATATAAAATCTAGACAGAAGCATTCTCAGAAACTTCTTTGTAGTGGGTGTCCTCAACTAACAGAGTTCAACATTTCTTTCACTACAGCAGTTTGGAAACACTCTTTTTGTAGAATCTGCAATTGGATATTTGGATAACTGTGAATATTTCATTGGAAATGGTAATATCTTCATATAAAATCTGGACTGAAGCATTCTCAGAAACTTCTTTGTGATGTGTGTCCTCAACTTACAGAGTTCAACATTTCTTTTGATAGAGCAGTTTGGAAACACTCTTTTTGTAGAATCTGTAGTTGGATAACAAGATAGTTCTAACGATTTCATTGGAAACGGGAATATCTTCATCTAAAATCTACAGAGAAGCACTGTCAGAAACTACTTTGTGATATCTGCATTCAAGTCTCAGAGGTGAACTTTCCGTTTCATAGAGCAGGTTGAAACACTCTTTCTGCAGTATCTGGAAGGGGACATTTCGAGTGCTTTGAGGCCTACGGGGAAAAAGAAAGCATCTTCCCATAAAGACGAGAGAGAGGCTTTCTCAGAAACTTCTTTGGGATGTGTGTCCTCAACTAAGACAGTTGAACCTTTCTTTTGATACAGCAGTTTGGAAACACAGTTTTTGTAGAATCTGCAAGTGGATATATGGAAAGCTGTGAAGATTTCGTAGGAAACGGGAATATCTTCATGTAAAATCTTGACAGAAGCATTCTCAGAAACTTCTTAGTGATGTGTGTCCTCAACTAACAGAGTTCAACCTTTCCTTGGATACAGCTATTTGGAAACACTCTTTTTGTAGGATCTGTAAGTGGATATTTTGATAGCTCTGAGGATTTCGTTGGAAACTGGAATATCTTCATTTAAAATCTAGACAGAAGCATTCTCAGAAACTTCTTTGTGATGTGTGTCCTCAACTAACAGATTTGAACCTTTCTTTGGATAGAGCAGTTCGGAAACACTCTTTTTGTAGAATCTGTAAGTGAATATTTGGATGACTGTGATGATTTCGTTGGAAACGCGAATATCTTCATCTAAAATCTAGACAGAAGGGCTGTCAGAAACTACTTTGTGATATCTGCATTCAAGTCAGAGCTGAATATTCCCATTCATAGAGTAGGTTTGAAACAGTCTTTCTGTAGTATCTGGAATTGGATATTTCGAGCGATTTCAGCCCTACGGTGAAAAAGGAAATATCATACCTTAAAACATAGACAGAAGCATTCTCAGAAACTTATTTGGGATGTGTTTCCTCAACTAACAGAGTTGATCCTTTCTTTTATACAGCAGTTTGGAAACACTCTTTTTGTAGAATCTGCAAGTGGATATTTGGATAACAGTGAAGATTTCATTGGAAACGGTAATATCTTCATATAAAATCTAGACAGGGGCATTGTCAGAAACTTCTTTGTGATGAGTGTCCTCAACTAACAGAGTTGAACTTTCTATTCACAGAGGACTTCGGAAACACTCTTTTTGTAGAATCTGTAAGCCGATATCTTGATAGTTCTAATGATATCGTTGGAAACGGGAATATATCTTCATCTGAAATCTAGACAGAAGAACTCTCAGAACTCACTATGTGATATCTGCATTCAAGTCACAGAGCTGAACATTCCCTTTCATAGAGCAGGTTTGAAACCCTCTTTCTGTAGTATCTGGAAGTGGACATTTGGAGCGCTTTAGGGCCTCTGGCGAAGAACGGAATATCTTCCCATAAAATCTACACAGAAGCATTCTCAGAAACTTATTTGGGATGTGCGTCCTCAACTAACAGAGTTGAACCTTTGTTTTGATAGAGCAGTTTGGAAACACTCTTTTTGTAGAATCTGCAAATCGATGTTTGGATAACTGTGAAGATTTCGTTGGAAATGGGAGTATCTTCATATAAAATCTCGACAGAAGCATTCTCAGAAACGTCTTTGTGATGAGTGTCCTCAACTAACAGAGTTGAAACATTCTATTAATAGAGAACTTTGGAAACACACTTTTTGTAGAATCTGCAAGTGGATATTTGGATAACTGTGAAGATTTCGTTGGAAACGGGAATATCTTCATATAAAATCTAGACAGAAGCATTCTCAGAAACTTGTTTGTGATGAGTGTCCTCAACCAACACAGTTGAACCTTTCTTTTGATAGAGCAGTTTAGAAACACTATTTTTGTGGAATCTGTAAGTGTATATCTAGATAGCCCTAACAATTTCGTTGGAAAAGGGAATATCTTCATCTAAAATCTAGACAGAATCACTGTCAGAATCTACTTTGCGATATCTGCATTCAAGTCACAGAGCTGAACATTTCCTTTCATAGAGTAGGTTTGAAACAGTCTTTCTGTAGTATCTGGAAGTGGACATTTCGAGCGATTTCAGGCCTATGGAGAAAAAGGAAATATCACCCATAAAATCTAGACAGAAGCATTCTCAGAATCTTATTTGGGATGTGTTTCCTCAACTAACAGAGTTGATCCTTTCTTTTGATATAGCAGTTTGGAAACACTCTTTTTGTAGAAACAGCAAGTGGATATTTGGATAACTGTGAAGATTTCATTGGATACGGGAATATCTTCATATAAAATCTCGACAGAAGCATTCTCAGAAACTTCTTTGTGATGAGAGTCCTCAACTAACAGAGTTGAACCATTCTATTAATAGAGAACTTGGAAACACTCTTTTTGTAGAATCTGCAAGTGGATATTTGGATAACTGTGAAGATTTCGTTGGAAACGGGAATATCTTCATATAAAATCTAGACAGAAGCATTCTCAGAAACTTCTTTGTGATGAGTGTCCTCAACTAAATGAGTTGAACCTTTCTTTTTATAGAGCAGTTTGGAAACACTCTTTTTGTAGAATCTGTATGTGGATATCAAGATAGTTCCAACGATTTCATTGGAATCGGGAATATCTTCATCTAAAATCTAGACAGAAGCACTGTCAGAAACTACTTTCTGATATCTGCATTCAAGTCTCAGAGCTGAACATTCCGTTTCATAGAGCAGGTTTGAAACATTCTTTCTGCAGTATCTGGAAGTGGACATTTCGAGCGCTTTCAGGCCTACAGAGAAAAAGGACGTATCTTCCCATAAAAATGAGACAGAGGCTTTCTCAGAAATTTATTTGGGATGTGAGTCCTCAACTAAGAGGGTTGAACCTTTCTTTTGATACAGCAGTTTGGAAACACGCTTTTTTTAGAATCTGCAAGTGGATATTTGGAAAGATGTGAAGATTTCATCGTAAAAGGGAATATCTTCAGGTAACATCAAGACAGAAGCATTCTCAGAAACTTCTTTGTGATATGTGTTCTCAACTAACAGAGTTCAACATTTCTTTTGATACAGCAATTTGGAAACACTCTTTTTGTAGAATCTGCAACTCGATGTTTGGATAACTGTGAAGATTTCGTTGGAAACGGGAATATCTTCATATGAAATCTAGACACAAGCATTCTCAGAAACTTCTTTGTGATGAGTGTCCTCAAGTAACGGAGTTGAACCATTCTATTAATAGAGCACTTTGGAAACACTCTTTTTGTAGAATCTTGAAGTGGATATTTGCATAACAGAGAAGATTTCATTGGAAACGGGAATATCTTCATATAAAATCTGGACAGAAGCATTCTCAGAAACTTCTTTGTGATGAGTGTCCTCAACTAACACAGTTGAACCTTTCTCTTGATAGAGCAGTTTGGAAACACTCTTTTTGTGGAATCTGTAAGTGGATATCTAGATAGTCCTTACCATTTCGTTGAAAACGGGAATATCTTCATCTAAAATCTAGACAGAAGCACTGTCTGAAACTACTTTGCGATATCTTCATTCAAGTCACAGAGCTGAACATTCTCTTTCATAGAGTAGGTTTGAAACAGTCTTTCTGTAGTATCTGGATGCGGACATTTCAAGCGATTTCAGGCCTATGGTGAAAAAGGAAATATCATCCAATAAAATCTAGAGAGAAGCATTCTCAGAAACTTATTTGGGATGTGTTTCCTCAACTAACAGAGTTGATCCTTTCTTTAGATATAGCAGTTTGGAAGCGCTCTTTTTGTTCAGTCTGCAAGCGGATATTTGGATAACTGAAGATTTCATTGGAAACGGGAATATCTTCATATAAAATCTAGACAGAAGCATTCTCATAAACTTCTTTGTGATGAGTGTCCTCAACTAACAGAGTTGAACCTTTCTTTTTATAGAGAAGTTTGGAAACACTCTTTTAGTAGAATCTGTATGTGGATATCAAGATAGTTCTAAGGATTTGGTTGGAAACGGGAATATCTTCATCTAAAATCTAGACAGAAGCACTGTCAGAAACTACTTTGTGATATCTGCAATCAAGTCTGAGAGCTGAACATTCCGTTTCATAGAGCAGGTTTGAAACACTCTTTCTGCAGTGTCTGGAAATGGACATTTCGAGCGCTTTCAGGCCTACGGTGAAAAAGGAAGTATCTTCCCATAAAAACGAGACAAAGCCTTTCTCGGAAATTTATGTGGGATGTGTGTCCTCAACTAAGAGAGTTGAACCTTTCTGTTGATACAGCAATTTGGAAACACACTTTTTGTAGAATCTGCAAGTGGATATTTGGAAAGCTGTGAAGATTTCATAGGAAACGGGAATATCTTCATGTAAAATCTAGACAGAAGCATTCTCAGAAACTTCTTTGTGATGTGTGTCCTCAACTAACAGATTTCAAACTTTCTTTTGATACAGCAATTTCGAAACAGTCTTTTTGAAGAATCTGTAAGTGGATATTTGTATAGCTCAGAGGATTCTGCTGGAAACGGGAATATTTTCATTTAAAATCTAGACAGAAGCATTCTCAGAAACTTCTTTGTGATGAGTGTCCTAACTAACAGAATTGAACCTTTCTTTGGATAGAGCAGTTTGGAAACACTCTCTTTGTTGGATCTGTAACTGGATATTTTGATAACTGTGATGATTTCGTTGGAAACGGAAATATCTTCATCTAAAATCTAGACAGAAGCGCTGTCAGAAACTGCTTTGCAATGTCTGCATTCAAGTCACAGAGCTGAACATTCCCATTCATAGAGTAGGTTTGAAACAGTCTTCCTGTAGTACCTGGAAGTGGACATTTCGAACGATTTCAGGCCTAAGGTGAAAAAGGAAATATCATCCCATAATATCTAGAGAGAAGCATTCTCAGAAACTTATTTGGGATGTGTTTCCTCAACTAACAGAGTTGATCCTTTCTTTTGATATAGCAGTTTGGAAACACTCTTTTTGTAGAATCTGCAAGATGGATATTTGGAAACGGGATAATCTAGACAGAAGCATTTCTTTGTTGGAAACAGGTAATATTCTTCATATAAAATCTAGTGGACAGAAGCATTCTAAAATCTAGAAGACTCAGAAACTCTTTGTGATGTGTGTCCTCAACTAACAGAGTTGAATATTTCTTTTGCTACCGCAGTTTGGAAACACTCTTTTTGTAGAATCTTCAAGTGGATATTTGGATAACAGTGAAGATTTCGTTGGAAACGGGAATATGTTCATATAAAATCTAGACAGAAGCATTCTCAGAAACATCTTTGTGATGAGTGTCATCAACTAACAGAGTTGAACCTTTCTTTTGATAGAGCACTTTGGAAACACTCTTTTTGTAGAATCTGTAAGTGGATATCTAGATAGTTCTAATGATATCGTTGGAAACGGGAATATCTTCATCTCAAATCTAGACAGAAGCACTGTCAGAAACTACTTTGTGATCTGCATTCACGTCACAGAGCTGAACATTCCCTTTCATAGAGCAGGTTTGAAACCTCTTTCTGTAGTATCTGGAAGTGGACATTTCGAGCGTTTTCGGGCCAAGGGTGGAAACGGAAATATCTTCCCACAAAATCTAGATAGAATCATTCTCAGAAACTTATTTGTGATGTGTGTCCTCAACTAACAGAGTTGAACCTTTCTTTTGATAGAGCAGTTTGGAAACACTCTTTTTGTAGAATCTGCAAGTGGATATTTGGATAACTGTGAAGATTTCGTTGGAAACGGGAATATCTTCATATAAAATCTAGACAGAAGCATTCTCAGAAACTTCTTTGTGATGAGTGTCCTCAACTAACAGAGTTGAACCATTCTTTAATTAGAGCAGTTTGGAAACACTCTTTTTGTAGAATCTGCAAGTGGATATTTGGATAACTGTGAAGATTTCATTGGAACGGGAATATCTTAATATAAAATCTAGACAGAAGCATTCTCAGAAACTTCTTTGTGATGAGTGTCCTCAACTGACAGAGTTGAATCTTTCTTTTTATAGAGCAGTTTGGAAACACTCTTTTTGTAGAATCTGTAAGTGGAAATCAACATAATTCTAACGAGTTTGTTGGAAACGGGAATATCTTCATCTACAATCTAGACAGAAGTGCTGTCAGAAACTACTTTGTGATATCTGCATTCAAGTCTCTGAGCTGAACATTCCGTTTCATAGAGCAGGTTAGAAACACTCTTTCTGTAGTATCTGGAAGTGGACATTTCGAGCGCTTTCAGGCCTACGGTGAAAAAGGAAGTATCTTCCCATAAAATCGAGACAGAGGCTTTCTCAGAAACTTCTTTGGGATGTGTGACCTCAACTAACAGAGTTGAACCTTTCTTTTGCTACAGCAGTTTGGAAACACTCTTTTTGTAGAATCTTCAAGTGGATATTTGGATAACTGGGAAGATTTCGTTGGAAACAGGAATATCTACATATAAAATCTAGACAGAAGCATTCTCAGAAACTTCTTTGTGATGAGGGTACTCAACTAACAGAGTTGAACCTTTCTTTTGACAGAGCACTTTGGAAACACTCTTTTTGTAGAATCTGTAAGTGGATATTAGATAGTTCTAACGAAATCGTTGGAAACGGGAATATCTTCATCTCAAATCTAGACAGAAGAATTCTCAGAAACTACTTTGTGATATCTGTCCTCAAGTCACAGAGTTGAACATTTCCTTTCATTGAGCAGTTTGAAACCCTCTTTTGTAGTATCTGGAAGTGGACATTTCGAGCGTTTTCGGGCCTTTGGTGAAAAACGAAATATCTTCCCATAAAATCTAGACAGAAGCATTCTCAGAAACTTATTTTGGATGTGTGTCCTCAACTAACAGAGTTGAACCTTTCTTTTCATAGAGCAGTTTGGAAACACTCTTTTTGTAGAATCTGCAAGTCGATGTTTGGATAACTGTGAAGATTTCGTTGGAAACGTGAATATCTTCATATAAAATCTAGACAGAAGCATTCTCAGAAACTTCTTTGTGATGAGTTTCCTTCAACTAACAGAGTTCAACCATTCTTTAATAGAGCAGTTTGGAAACACTCTTTTTGTAAAATCTTCAAGTGGATATTTGGATAACTGTGAAGATTACTTGGAAACGGGAATATCTTCATATAAAATCTAGACAGAAGCATTCTCAGAAACTTCTTTGTGATGAGTGTCCTCAACTAACACAGTTGAACCTTTCTTTTGATAGAGCAGTTTGGAAACACTCTTTTTGTAGAATCTGTAAGTGGATATCTAGATAGTCCTAACGATTTCATTGGAAACGGGAATATCTTCATCTAAAATCTAGACAGAAGCACTGTCAGAAACTGCTTTGCGATATCTGCATTGAAGTCACAGACCTGAGCATTCCCTTTCATAGAGTAGTTTGAAACAGTCTTTGTGTAGTATCTGGAAGTGACATTTCAAGTGATTTCAGGGCTACGGTGAAAAAGGAAATATCTTCCAATAAAATCTAGAGAGAAGCATTCTCAGAAACTTCTTTGGGATGTGTTTCCTCAACTAACAGAGTTGATCCTTTCTTTTGATATAGCAGTTTGGAAACACTCTTTTTGAAGAATCTGCAAGTGGATATTTGGATAACTGTGAAGATTTCATTGGAAACGGGAATATCTTCATATAAAATCTAGACAGAAGCATTCTCAGAAACTTCTTTGTGATGAGTGTCCTCAACTAACAGAGTTGAACATTTCTTTTTATAGAGCAGTTTGGAAACACTCTTTTTGTAGAATCTTCAAGTGGATATTTGGATAACTGTGAAGATTTTGTTGGAAACGGGAATATCTTCATATAAAATCTAGACACAAGCATTCTCAGAAACGTCTTTGTGATGAGTGTCCTCAAGTAACAGAGTTGAAACTTTCTTTTGATAGAGCAGTTTGGAAACACTCTTTTTGTAGAATCAGAAAGTCGATATTTGGAGAACTGTGAAGATTTCGTTGGAAACGGAATATCTTCATATAAAATCTAGACAGAAGCATTCTCAGAACGTCTTTGTGATGAGTGTTCTCAAGTAACAGAGTTGAATCTTTCTTTTTATAGAGCAGTTTGGAAACACTCTTTTTGTAGAATCTGTAGTGGAAATCAACATAATTCTAACGAGTTTGTTGGAAACGGGAATATCTTCATCTAAAATCTAGACAGAAGCATTCTCAGAAACTTCTTTGTGATATCTCCTCAACTCTCTGAGCTGAACCTTTCTTTTCATAGAGCAGGTTAGAAACACTCTTTTTGCAGAATCTGGAAGTGGATATTTCGAGCGCTTTCAGGATACGGTGGAAACGGGAATATCTTCCCATAAAATCTAGACAGAAGTCTTTCTCAGAAACTATTTGGGATGTGTGTCCTCAGCTAACAGAGTTGAACGTTTCTTTTGATACAGCAGTTTGGAAACACTCTTTTTGTAGAATCTGCAAGTGGATATTTGGAAAGCTGTGAAGATTTCATAGGAAACGGGAATATCTTCATGTAAAATCTAGACAGAAGCATTCTCAGAAACTTCTTTGTGATGTGTGTCCTCAACTAACAGAGTTGAAAATTTCTTTTGATACAGCAATTTGGAAACACTCTTTTTGTAGAATCTGTAAGTGGATATTTGGATAGCTCTGAGGATTTCTTTGGAAATGGGAATATCTTCATTTAAAATCTAGACAGAAGCATTCTCAGAAACTTCTTTGTGATGAGTGTCCTCAACTAACAGAGTTGAACCTTTCTTTGGATAGAGCTGTTTGAAAACACTCTTTTTGTTGAATCTGTAAGTGGATATTTGGATAACTGTGATGATTTCGTTGGAAACGGGAATATCTTCATCTAAAATCTAGACAGAAGGGCTGTCAGAAACTACTTTGCGATATCTGCATTCAAGTCACAGAGCTGAACATTCCCATTCATAGAGTAGGTTTGAAACACTCTTTCTGTAGTATCTGGAAGTGGACATTTCGAGCGATTTCAGGCCTAAGGTGAAAAAGGAAATATCATCCCATAAAATCTAGACAGAAGCATTCTCAGAAACTTATTTGGGATGTGTTTCCTCAACTAACAGAGTTGATCCTTTCTTTTGATATAGCAGTTTGGAAACACTCTTTTTGTAGAATCTGCCAGTGGATATTTGGATAACTGTGAAGATTTCGTTGGAAAGGGAAATATCTTCATATAAAACCTAGACAGAAGCATTCTCAGAAACTTCTTTGTGATGCGTGACCTCAACTAACAGAGTTTAACCATTCTTTAATAGAGCACTGTGGAAACACTCTTTTTGTAGAATCTTCAAGTGGATATTTGGATAACTGTGAAGATTTCATTGGAAACCGGACTATCTTCATATAAAATCTAGACAGAAGCATTCTCAGAAACTTCTTTGTGATGAGTGTCCTCAACTAACACAGTTGAACCTTTCTTTTGATAGATCAGTTTGCAAACACTCTTTTTGTGGAATCTGTGTTTGGATATCATGATAGTTCTAAGGATTTTGTTGGAACCGGGAATATCTTCAACTAAAATCTAGACAGAAGCACTGTCAGAAACTACTTTGTGATATCGGCATTCAAGTCTCAGAGCTGAACATTCCGCTTCTTAGTGCAGGTTTGAAATACTCTTTTGTGCAGCATCTGGAAGAGGACATTTTGAGCGCTTTCAGGCCTACGGTGAAAAAGGAAGTATCTTCCCATAAAACGAGACAGAGGCTTTCTCAGAAACTTCTTTGGGATGTGTGACCTCAACTAACAGAGTTCAATATTTCTTTTGCTACAGCAGTTAGAAACACTCTTTTTGTAGAATCTTCAAGTGGATATTTGGATAACTGTGAAGATTTCGTTGGAAACAGGAATATCTTCATATAAAATCTAGACAGAAGCATTCTCAGAAACTTCTTTGTGATGAGGGTACTCAACTAACAGAGTTGAACCTTTCTTTTGACAGAGCACTTTGGAAACAGTCTTTTTGTAGAATCTGTAAGTGGATATCTAGATAGTTCTAACGATATCGTTGGAAACGGGAATATCTTCATCTCAAATCTAGACAGAAGAACTGTCAGAAACTACTTTGTGATATCTGCATTCAAGTCACAGAGGTGAACATTCCCTTTCATTGAGCAAGTTTGAAACCCTCTTTCTGTAGTATCTGGAAGTGGACATTTCGAGCGTTTTCGGGCCTTTGGTGAAAAACGAAATATCTTCCCATAAAATCTAGACAGAAGCATTCTCAGAAACTTATTTTGGATGTGTGTCCTCAACTAACAGAGTTGAACCTTTCTTTTCATAGAGCAGTTTGGAAACACTCTTTTTGTAGAATCTGCAAGTCGATGTTTGGATAACTGTGAAGATTTCGTTGGAAACGGAATATCTTCATATAAAATCTAGACAGAAGCATTCTCAGAAACTTCTTTGTGATGAGTTTCCTCAACTAACAGAGTTCAACCATTCTATTAATAGAGCACTTTGGAAACACTCTTTTTGTAAAATCTTCAAGTGGATATTTGGATAACTGTGAAGATTACTTGGAAACGGGAATATCTTCATATAAAATCTAGACAGAAGCATTCTCAGAAACTTCTTTGTGATGAGTGTCCTCAACTAACACAGTTGAACCTTTCTTTTGATAGAGCAGTTTGGAAACACTCTTTTTGTAGAATCTGTAAGTGGATATCTAGATAGTCCTAACGATTTCATTGGAAACGGGAATATCTTCATCTAAAATCTAGACAGAAGCACTGTCAGAAACTGCTTTGTGATATCTGCATTCAAGTCACAGACCTGAGCATTTCCTTTCATAGAGTAGGTTTGAAACAGTCTTTGTGTAGTATCTGGAAGTGGATTTCAAGTGATTTCAGGGCTACGGTGAAAAAGGAAATATCTTCAATAAAATCTAGACAGAAGCATTCTCAGAAACTTCTTTGGGATGTGTTTCCTCAACTAACAGAGTTGAACCTTTCTTTTGATATAGCAGTTTGAAACACTCTTTTTGTAGAATCTGCAAGTGGATATTTGGATAACTGTGAAGATTTCATTGGAAACGGGAATATCTTCATATAAAATCTAGACAGAAGCATTCTCAGAAACTTCTTTGTGATGAGTGTCCTCAACTAACAGAGTTGAACCTTTCTTTTTATAGAGCAGTTTGGAAACACTCTTTTTGTAGAATCTTCAAGTGGATATTTGGATAACTGTGAAGATTTCGTTGGAAACGGGAATATCTTCATATAAAATCTAGACAGAAGCATTCTCAGAAACGTCTTTGTGATGAGTGTCCTCAACTAACAGAGTTGAACCTTTCTTTTGATAGAGCTGTTTGGAAACACTCTTTTTGTAGAATCTGCAAGTGGATATTTGGATAACTGTGAAGATTTCGTTGGAAACGGAATATCTTCATATAAAATCTAGACAGAAGCATTCTCAGAAACTTCTTTGTGATGAGTGTCCTCAACTCACAGTGTTGAACATTCTTTATAGAGCACTTTGGAAACACTCTTTTTGTAGAATCTTCAAGTGGATATTTGGATAACTGTGAAGATTTCATTGGAAACGGGAATATCTTCACATAAAATCTAGACAGAAGCATTCTCAGAAACTTCTTTGTGATGTGTGTCCTCAACTAACAGAGTTGAACATTTCTGTTGATACAGCAGTTTGGAAACACTCTTTTGTGGAATCTTCAAGTGGATATTTGGATAACTGGGAAGATTTCATTGGAAAAGGGAATATCTTCATATAAAATCTAGACAGAAGCATTCTCAGAAACTTCTTTGTGATGTGTGTCCTCAACTAACAGAGTTCAACATTTCTTTTGCTACAGCAGTTTGAAACACTCTTTTTGTAGAATCTTCAAGTGGATATTTGGATAACTGTGAAGATTTCGTTGGAAACGGGAATATCTTCATATAAAATCTAGACAGAAGCATTCTCAGAAACGTCTTTGTGATGAGTGTCCTCAAATAACAGAGTTGAACATTCTTTTGATAGAGAACTTTGGAAACACTCTTTTTGTAGAATCTGCAAGTGGATATTTGGATAACTGTGAAGATTTCGTTGGAAAGGGAATATCTTCATATAAAATCTAGACAGAAGCATTCTCAGAAACTTCTTTGTGATGAGTGTCCTCAACTAACACAGTTGAACCTTTCTTTTGATAGAGCAGTTTGGAAACACTCTTTTTGTAGAATCTGTAAGTGGATATCTAGATTGTCCTAACGATTTCCTTGGAAACGGGAATATCTTCATCTAAAATCTAGACAGAAGCACTGTCAGAAACTACTTTGTGATATATGCATTCAAGTCACAGAGCTGAACATTCCCTTTCATAGAGCAGGTTTGAAACACTCTTTCTGTAATATCTGGAAGTGGACATTTGGAGCGATTTGAGACCTATGGTGAAAAAGGAAATATCTTCCCATAAAATCTAGACAGAAGCATTCTCAGAAACTTATTTGTGATGTGTGTCCTCAACTAACAGAGTTGAACCTTTCTTTTGATATAGCAGTTTGGAAACACTCTTTTTGTAGAATCTGCAAGTGGATATTCGGATAACTGTGAAGATTTCGTTGGAAACGGGAATATCTTCATATAAAATCTAGACAGAAGCATTCTCAGAAACTTCTTTGTGATGAGTGTCCTCAACTAACAGAGTTGAACCATTCTATTAATAGAGCACTTTGGAAACACTCTTTTTGTAGAATCTTCAAGTGGATATTTGGATAACTGTGAAGATTTCGTTGGAAACGGAATATCTTCATATAAAATCTAGACAGAAGCATTCTCAGAAACTTCTTTGTGATGTGTGTCCTCAACTAACAGAGTTGAACCTTTCTTTTGATAGAGCAGTTTGGAAACACTCTTTTTGTATAATCTGTAAGTGGATATCTAGATAGTTCTAACGATTTCGTTGGAAACGGGAATATCTTCATCTAAAATCTAGACAGAAGCACTGTCAGAAACTACTTTGTGATATATGCATTCAAGTCACAGAGCTGAACATTCCCTTTCATAGAGCAGGTTTGAAACAGTCTTTCTGTAGTATCTGGAAGTGGACATTTCGAGCGCTTTGAGGCCTATGGTGAAAAGGAAATATCTTCCCATAAAATCTAGACAGAAGCATTCTCAGAAACTTATTTGGGATGTGTGTCCTCAACTAACAGAGTTGAACCTTTCTTTTGATAGAGCAGTTTGGAAACACTCTTTTTGTAGAATCTGCAAGTGGATATTCGGATAACTGTGAAGATTTCAATGGAAACGGGAATATCTTCATATAAAATCTAGACAGAAGCATTCTCAGAAACTTCTTTGTGATGTGTGTCCTCAACTAACAGAGTTCAACATTCTTTTGTTACAGCAATTTGGAAACACTCTTTTTGTAGAATCTTCAAGTGGATATTGGGATAACACTGAAGATTTCGTTGGAAACGGGAATATCTTCATATAAAATCTAGACAGAAGCATTCTCAGAAACTTCTTTGTGATGTGTGTCCTCAACTAACAGAGTTGAACCTTTCTTTTGATAGAGCAGTTTGGAAACACTCTTTTTGTAGAATCTGTAAGTGGATATCTAGATAGTTCTAACGATTTCGTTGGAAACGGGAATATCTTCATCTAAAATCTAGACAGAAGCACTGTCAGAAACTACTTTGTGATATGCATTCAAGTCACAGAGCTGAACATTCCGTTCATAGAGCAGGTTTGAAACACTCTTTCTGTAGTATCTGGAAGTGGACATTTCGAGCGCTTTCGGGCCTATGGTGAAAACGGAATATCTTCCCATAAAATCTAGACAGAAGCATTCTCAGAAACTTATTTGGGATGTGTCCTCAACTAACAGAGTTGAACCTTTCTTTTGATAGAGCAGTTTGGAAACACTCTTTTTGTAGAATCTGCAAGTGGATATTTGGATAGCTGTGAAGATTTCGTTGGAAACGGGAATATCTTCATATAAAATCTAGACAGAAGCATTCTCAGAAACTTCTTTGTGATGAGTGTCCTCAACTAACAGAGTTGAACATTCTATTAATGGAGCACTTTGGAAACACTCTTTTTGTAGAATCTTCAAGTGGATATTTCGGATAACTGAAGATTTCGTTGAAACGGGAATATCTTCATATAAAATCTAGACAGAAGCATTCTCAGAAACTTCTTTGTGATGAGTGTCCTCAACTAACAGAGTTGAACCTTTCTTTTTACAGAGCAGTTTGGAAACACTCTTTTTGTAGAATCTGGATATGTGGATAACATAACGATTTCGTTGGAAACGGGAATATCTTCATCTAAAATCTAGACAGAAGCATTGTCAGAAACTACTTTGTGATATCTGCATTCAAGTAACAGAGCTGAACATTCCTTTGATAGAGCAGTTTGAAACACTCTTTCTGTAGTATCTGGAAGTGGACATTTCGAGCGCTTTCAGGCCTACGGTGGAAACGGGAATATCTTCCCATAAAATCTAGACAGAAGCATTCTCAGAAACTTATTTGGGATGTGTGCCTCAACTAACAGAGTTGAACCTTTCTTTTGATAGAGCAGTTTGGAAACACTCTTTTTGTAGAATCTGCAAGTGGATATTTGGAAAGCTGTGAAGATTTC
The DNA here is from genome assembly GCF_029281585.2 of Gorilla gorilla gorilla. Classification (NCBI taxonomy): domain Eukaryota; kingdom Metazoa; phylum Chordata; class Mammalia; order Primates; family Hominidae; genus Gorilla; species Gorilla gorilla. Next base: position 21,927,996 of record NC_073237.2, read on the forward strand.
ATTGGAAACGGGAATATCTTCATGTAAAATCTAGACAGAAGCATTCTCAGAAACTTCTTTGTGATGTGTGTCATCAACTAACAGAGTTGAACATTTCTTTTGGATAGAGAAGTTTGGAAACACTCTTTTTGTAGAATCTTCAAGTGGATATTTGGATAACTGTGAAGATTTCGTTGGAAACGGGAATATCTTCATAAAATCTAGACAGAAGCATTCTCAGAAACTTCTTTGTGATCAGTGTCCTCAACTAACAGAGTTGAACCTTTCTTTTGACAGAGCAGTTTGGAAACACTCTTTTTGTAGAATCTGTAAGTGGATATCAAGATAGTTCTAACGATTTCGTTGGAAACGGGAATATCTTCATCTGAAATCTAGACAGAAGCATTGTCAGAAACTACTTTGTGATATCTGCATTCAAGTAACAGAGTTGAACATTTCTTTTCATAGAGCAAGTTTGAAACACTCTTTCTGTAGTATCTGGAAGTGGACATTTCGAGCTTTCGGGCCTATGTTGGAAACGGAAATATCTTCCCATAAAATCTAGACAGAAGCATTCTCAGAAACTTATTTGGGATGTGTGTCCTCAACTAACAGAGTTGAGCCTTTCTTTTGATAGAGCAGTTTGGAAACACTCTTTTTGTAGAATCTGCAAGTGGATATTTGGATAACTGTGAAGATTTCGTTGGAAACGGTTATATCTTCATATAAAATCTCGACAGAAGCATTCTCAGAAAAGTCTTTGTGATGAGTGTCCTCAACTAACAGAGTTGAACCATTCTATTAATAGAGCGCTTTGGAAACACTCTTTTTGTAGAATCTGCTAGTGGATATTTGGATAACTGTGAAGCTTTCGTTGGAAACGGTAATATCTTCATGTAAAATCTAGACAGAAGCATTGTCAGAAACATCTTTGCGATGACTGTCCTCATCTAACAGAGTTGAACTTTCTATTCACAGAGGAATTTGGAAACACTCTTTTTGAAGAATCTGTAAGCCGATATCTAGATAGTTCTAACGATATCGTTGGAAACGGGAAATATCTTCATGTGAAATCTAGACAGAAGCACCCTCAGAACCTACTTTGTGATATCTGCATTCAAGTCACAGAGGTGAACGTTCCATTTCATAGAGCAGGTTTGAAACACTCTTTCTGTAGTATCTGGAAGTGGACATTTCGAGCAATTTCAGGCCTATGGAGGAAAAGGAAATATCATCCCATAAAATCTAGACAGAAGCATTCTCAGAAACTTATTTGGGATGTGTTTCCTCAACTAACAGAGTTGATCCTTTCTTTTGATATAGCAGTTTGGAAACACTCTTTTTGTAGAATCTGCAAATGGATATTTGGATAACTGTGAAGATTTCGTTGGAAACGGGAATATCTTCATATAAAATCTAGACAGAAGCATTCTCAGAAACTTCTTTGTGATGTGTGTCCTCAACTAACAGAGTTCAACTTTTCTTTAGATACAGCAATTTGGAAACACTCTTTTTGTAGAATCTGTAAGTGGATATTGTGATAGCTCTGAGGATTTCATTGGAAACGGGAATATCTTCATCTAAAATCTAGACAGAAGCGCTGTCAGAAACTACTTTGCGATATCTGCATTCAAGTCCCAGAGCTGAACATTCCCATTCATAGAGTTGGTTTCAAACAGTCTTTCTGTAGTATCTGGAAGTGGACATTTGAGTGATTTCCGGCCAGTGGTGAAAAAGGAAATATCATCCCATAAAATCCAGACAGAAGCATTCTCAGAAACTTATTTGGGATGTGTTTCCTCAACTAACAGAGATGACCCTTTCTTTTGATATAGCGGTTTGGAAACACTCTTTTTGTAGAATCTTCAAGTGGATATTTGGATAACTGTGAAGATTTCGTTGGAAACGGGAATATCTTCATATAAAATCTCGACAGAAGCATTCTCAGAAACGTCTTTGTGATGAGTGTCCTCAACTAACAGAGTTGAAACATTCTATTAATAGAGCACTTTGGAAACACTCTTTTTGTAGAATCTGCAAGTGGATATTTGGATAACTGTGAAGATTTCATTGGAAAAGGTAATATCTTCATATAAAATCTAGACAGAAGCATTCTCAGAAACTTCTTTGTGATGTGTGTCCTCAACTAACAGAGTTGAACCTTTCATTTTGACAGAGCAGTTTGGAAACACTCTTTTGTAGAATCTGGAAGTGATATATAGATAGTTCTAACTATATCGTTGGAAACGGGAATATCTTCATCTGAAATCTAGACAGAAGCACTCTCAGAACCTACTTTGTGATATCTGCATTCAGGTCACTAAGCTAAACATTCCCATTCATAGAGCAGGTTTGAAACACTCTTTCTGTAATATCTGGAAGTGGACATTTGGAGCGCTTTCGGGGCTATGGTGAAAAACGAAATATCTTCCAGTAAAATCTAGACAGAAACATTCTCAGAAAGTTATTTCAGATGTGTGTCCTCAACTAACAGAGTTGAACCTTTATTTTGATAGAGCAGTTTGGAAACACTCTTTCTGTAGAATCTGCAAATCGATGTTTGGATAACTGTGAAGATTTCGTTGGAAACGGGAATATCTTCTCATAAAATCTCGACAGAAGCATTCTCAGAAACGACTTTGTGATGAGAGTCCTCAACTAACAGAGTTGAAACACTCTATTAATAGAGAACTTTGGAAAAACTCTTTTTGTAGAATCTGCAAGTGTATATTTGGATAACTGTGAAGATTTCGTTGGAAAGGGAAATATCTTCATATAAAATCTAGACAGAAGGATTCTCAGAAACTTCCTTGTGATGAGTGTCCTCAACTAACAGAGTTGAACCTTTCTTTTGATAGAGCAGTTTGGAAACACTCTTTTTGTAGAATCTGTAAGTGGATATCTAGATAGTCCTAACGATCTCATTGGAAACGGGAATATCTTCATCTAAAATCTAGACAGAAGCACTGTCAGAAACTACTTTGTGATATCTGCATTCAAGTCACAGAGCTGAACATTCCCTTTCATAGAGTAGGTTTGAAACAGTCTTTCTGTAGTATCTGGAAGTGGACATTTCATGTGATTTCGGGCCTAAGGTGAAAAAGGAAATATCATCCCATAAAATCTAGACAGAAGCATTCTCAGAAAATTATTTCGGATGTGTCCTCAACTAACAGAGTTGATCCTTTCTTTTGATATAGCAGTTTGGAAACACTCTTTTTGTAGAATCTGCAAGTGGATATTTGGATAACTGTGAAGATTTCATTGGAAACGGTAATATCTTCATATAAAATCTAGACAGAAGCATTCTCGGAAACTTCTTTGTGATGTGTGTCCTCAACTAACAGAGTTCAACCTTTCTTTTGATACGGCAATTTGGAAACACTCCTTTTGTTGAATCTGTAAGTTTATATTGGGATAGCTCTGAGGAATTCGTTGGAAATGGGAATATATTCATTTAAAATCTAGACAGAAGCATTCTCAGAAACTTCTTTGTGATGTGTGTCCTCAACTAACAGAGTTGAACCTTTCTTTTGATAGATAGCAGTTTGGAAACACTCTTTTTGTAGAATCTGCAAGTGGATATTTGGATAATGAACGATTTCATTGGAAACGGGAATATCTTCATATAAAATCTAGACAGAAGCATTCTCAGAAACTTCTTTGTGATGTGTGTCCTCAACTAACAGAGTTGAACTTTCTTTTGATACAGCAATTTGGAAACACTCTTTTTGTAGAATCTGTAAGTGGATATTTGTATAGCTCTGAGGATTCCGTTGGAAACGGGAATATCTTCATTTAAAATCTAGACAGAAGCATTGTCAGAAACTTCTTTGTGATGAGTGTCCTCAACTACAGAGTTGAACCTTTCTTTTGATAGAGCAGTTTGGAAACACTCTTTTTGTAGAATCTGTAAGTGGATATCTAGATAGTTCTAATGATATCGTTGGAAACGGGAATATCTTCATCTAAAATCTAGACAGAAGCACTGTCAGAAACTACTTTGTGATATCTGCATTCAAGTCGCAGAGCTGAACATTTCCGCTCATAGAGCAGTTTGAAACCCTCTTTCTGTAGTATCTGGAAGTGGACATTTCGAGCGCTTTCGGGCCTATGGTGGAAAAATATCTTCCCATAAAATCTAGACAGAAGCATTCTCAGAAACTTATTTGTGATGTGTGTCCTCAACTAACAGAGTTGAAACTTTCTTTTGATAGAGCAGTTTGGAAACACTCTTTTTGTAGAATCTTCAAGTGGATATTTGGATAACTGTGAAGATTTCGTTGGAAACGGGAATATCTTCATATAAAATCTAGACAGAAGCATTCTCAGAAACTTCTTTGTGATGAGTGTCCTCAACTAACAGAGTTGAAACTTTCTTTTGATAGAGCTGTTTGGAAACACTCTTTTTGTAGAATCTTCAAGTGGATATTTTGATAACTGTGAAGATTTCGTTGGAAACGGAATATCTTCATATAAAATCTAGACAGAAGCATTCTCAGAAACTTCTTTGTGATGAGTGTCCTCAACTAACAGTGTTGAAACTTTCTGTTAGTAGAGCAGTTTGGAAACACTCTTTTTGTAGAATCTTCAAGTGGATATTTGGATAACTGTGAAGATTTCATTGGAAACGGGAATATCTTCATATAAAATCTAGACAGAAGCATTCTCAGAAACTTCTTTGTGATGTGTGTCCTCAACTCACAGAGTTGAAACACTCTTTTCTACAGCAGTTTGGAAACACTCTTTTTGTAGAATCTCAAGTGGATATTTGGATAAGTTCAACAAGATTACGTTGAAACGGGAATATCTTCATTAAAATCTCGACAGAAGCATTCTCAGAAACTTCTTTGTGATGAGAGTCCTCAAATAACAGAGTTGAACCATTCTATTAATAGAGAACTTTGGACACACTCTTTTTGTAGAATCTGCAAGTGGATATTTGGATAACTGTGAAGATTTCTTTGGAAAAGGTAATATCTTCATATAAAATCTAGACAGAAGCATTCTCAGAAACTTCATTGTGATGAGTGTCCTCAACTAACACAGTTGAACCTTTCTTTTGATAGAGCAGTTTGGAAACACTGTTTTTGTGGAATCTGTAAATGGATATCTAGATTGTCCTAACGATTTCCTTGGAAACGGGAATATCTTCATCTAAAATCTAGACAGAAGCACTGTCAGAAACTACTTTGCGATATCGGCATTCAAGTCACAGAGCTGAACATTCCCTTTCATAGAGTAGGTTTGAAACAGTCTTTCTGTAATATCTGGAAGTGGACATTTCAAGCGATTTGAGACCTATGGTGAAAAAGGAAATATCATCCCATAAAATCTAGACAGAAGCATTCTCAGAAACTTATTTGGGATGTGTTTCCTCAACTAACAGAGATGATCCTTTCTTTTGATATAGCAGTTTGGAAACACTCTTTTTGTAGAATCTGCAAGTTGATATTCGGATAACTGTGAAGATTTCAATGGAAACGCTAATATCTTCATATAAAGTCTAGACAGAAGCATTCTCAGAAACTTCTTTGTGATGTGTGTCCTCAACTAACAGAGTTCAACCTTTCTTTTGTTACAGCAATTTGGAATCACTCTTTTTGTTGAATTTCTAAGTTTATATTGGGATAGCACTGACGATTTCGTTGGAAACGGAATATATTCATTAAATATCTAGACAGAAGCATGCTCAGAAACTTCTTTGTGATGTGTGTCCTCAACTAACAGAGTTGAACCTTTCTTTGGATAGAGCAGTTTGGAAACACTCTTTGTGTATAATCTGTAAGTGGATATCTAGATAGTTCTAACGATATCGTTGGAATAGGGAATTTCTTCATCTGAAATCTAGACAGAAGCACTGTCAGAAACTACTTTGTGACATATGCATTCAAGTCACAGAGCTGAACATTCCCGTTCATAGAGCAGGTTTGAAACCCTCTTTCTGTAGTATCTGGAAGTGAACATTTCGAGCGCTTTCGGGCCTATGGTGAAAATCGAAACATCTTCCCACAAAATCTAGACAGAAGCATTCTCAGAAAGTTATTTCAGATGTATGTCCTCAACTAACAGAGTTGAACCTTTCTTTTGATAGAGCAGTTTGGAAACACGCTTTTTGTAGAATCTGCAAGTGGATATTCGGATAACCATGAAGATTTTGTTTGAAACGGGAGTATCTTCATATAAAATCTCGACAGATGCATTCTCAGAAACTTCTTTGTGATGAGTGTCCTCAACTAACAGAGTTGAACCATTCTATTAATGGAGCACTTTGGAAACACTCTTTTTGTAGAATCTTCAAGTGGATATTCGGATAACCATGAAGATTTCGATTGAAACGGGAATATCTTCATATAAAATCTAGACAGAAGCATTCTCAGAAACTTCTTTGTGATGAGTGTCCTCAACTAACAGAGTTGAACCTTTCTTTTTACAAAGCAGTTTGGAAACACTCTTTTTGTAGAATCTGTATGTGGATATCAACATAGTTCTAACGATTTCGTTGGAAACGGGAATATCTTCATCTAAAATCTAGACCGAAGCGCTGTCAGCAACTACTTTGTGATATCTGCATTCAAGTCCCAGAGCTGAACATTCCGTTTGATAGAGCAGGTTTGAAACACTCTTTCTGCAGTATCTGGAAGTGGACATTTCGAGCGCTTTCAGGCCTACGGTGAAAAAGGAAGTATCTTCCCATAAAAACGAGACAGAGGCTTTCTCAGAAACTTATTTGGGATGTGTGCCATCAACTAAGAGAGTTGAACCTTTCTTTTGATACAGGAGTTCGGCAACACTCTTTTTGTAGAATCTGCAAGTGGATATTTGGAAAGCTGTGAAGATTTCATAGTAAACGGGAATATCTTCATGTAAAATCTAGACAGAAGCATTCTTAGAAGCTTCTTTGTGATGTGTGTCATCAACTAACAGAGTTCAACATTTCTTTTGGAACGGAAGTTTGGAAACACTCTTTTTGTAGAATCTTCAAGTGGATATTTGGATAACTGTGAAGATTTCGTTGGAAACGGGAATATCTTCATAGAAATTCTAGACAGAAGCATTCTCAGAAACTTCTTTGTGATCAGTGTCCTTAACTAACAGAGTTGAACCTTTCTTTTGACAGAGCAGTTTGGAAACACTCTTTTTGTAGAATCTGTAAGTGGATATCAAGATAGTTCTAACGATTTCGTTGGAAACGGGAATATCTTCATCTGAAATCTAGACAGAAGCACTGTCAGAAACTACTTTGTGATATCTGCATTCAAGTGACAGAGCTGAACATTCCCCTTCATAGAGCAAGTTTGAAACTCTCTTTCTGTAGTATCTGGATGTGGACATTTCGAGCGTTTTCGGGCCTATGGTGAAAAACGAAATATCTTCCCATAAAATCTAGACAGAACCATTCTCAGAAACTTATTTGGGATGTGTGTCCTCAACTAACGGAGTTGAGCCTTTATTTTGATAGAGCAGTTTGGAAACACTCTTTTTGTAGAATCTGCAAGTGGATATTTGGATAACTGTGAAGATTTCGTTGGAAACGGTTATATCTTCATATAAAATCTCGACAGAAGCATTCTCAGAAAAGTCTTTGTGATGAGTGTCCTCAACTAACAGAGTTGAACCATTCTATTAATAGAGCGCTTTGGAAACACTCTTTTTGTAGAATCTGCTAGTGGATATTTGGATAACTGTGAAGCTTTCGTTGGAAACGGTAATATCTTCATGTAAAATCTAGACAGAAGCATTGTCAGAAACATCTTTGCGATGACTGTCCTCATCTAACAGAGTTGAACTTTCTATTCACAGAGGAATTCGGAAACACTCTTTTTGAAGAATCTGTAAGCCGATATCTAGATAGTTCTAACGATATCGTTGGAAACGGGAATATATCTTCATGTGAAATCTAGACAGAAGCACCCTCAGAATCTACTTAGTGATATCTGCATTCAAGTCACAGAGGTGAACGTTCCATTTCATAGAGCAGGTTTGAAACACTCTTTCTGTAGTATCTGGAAGTGGACATTTCGAGCAATTTCAGGCCTATGGAGGAAAAGGAAATATCATCCCATAAAATCTAGACAGAAGCATTCTCGGAAACTTATTTGGGATGTGTTTCCTCAACTAACAGAGTTGATCCTTTCTTTTGATATAGCAGTTTGGAAACACTCTTTTTATAGAAACTGCAAATGGATATTTGGATAACTGTGAAGATTTCGTTGGAAACGGGTATATCTTCATATAAAATCTAGACAGAATCATTATCAGAAACTTCTTTGTGATGTGTGTCCTCATTTAACAGAGTTCAACTTTTCTTTAGATACAGCAATTTGGAAACACTCTTTTTGTAGAATATGTAAGTGGATAATGTGATAGCTCTGAGGATTTCATTGGAAACGGGAATATATTCATCTAAAATCTAGACAGAAGCGCTGTCAGAAACTACTTTGCGATATCTGCATTCAAGTCCCAGAGCTGAACATTCCCATTCATAGAGTTGGATTCAAACAGTCTTTCTGTAGTATCTGGAAGTGGACATTTGAGTGATTTCCGGCCAATGGTGAAAAAGGAAATATCATCCCATAAAATCCAGACAGAAGCATTCTCAGAAACTTATTTGGGATGTGTTTCCTCAACTAACAGAGATCACCCTTTCTTTTGATATATCGGTTTGGAAACACTCTTTTTGTAGAATCTTCAAGTGGATATTTGGATAACTGTGAAGATTTCGTTGGAAACGGGAATATCTTCATATAAAATCTCGACAGAAGCATTCTCAGAAACGTCTTTGTGATGAGTGTCCTCAACTAACAGAGTTGAAACATTCTATTAATAGAGCACTTTGGTAACACTCTTTTTGTAGAATCTGCAAGTGGATATTTGGATAACTGTGAAGATTTCATTGGAAAAGGTAATATCTTCATATAAAATCTAGACAGAAGCATTCTCTGAAACTTCTTTGTGATGTGTGTCCTCAACTAACAGAGTTCAACATTTCTTTCGCACAGCAGTTTGGAAACACTCTTTTGGTAGAATCTTCAAGTGGATATTTCGATAACTGTGAAGATTTCGTTGGAAACGGGAATATCTTCATATAAAATATAGACAGAAGCATTCTCAGAAACTTCTTTGTGATGAGTGTCCTCAACTATCAGAGTTGAACGTTTCTTTTGACAGAGCACTTTGGAAGCACTCTTTTTGTACAATCTGTAAGCCGATATATAGATAGTTCTAACTATATCGTTGGAAACGGGAATATCTTCATCTGAAATCTAGACAGAAGCACTCTCAGAACCTACTTTGTGATATCTGCATTCAGGTCACTAAGCTAAACATTCCCATTCATAGAGCAGGTTTGAAACACTCTTTCTGTAATATCTGGAAGTGGACATTTGGAGCGCTTTCGGGGCTATGGTGAAAAACGAAATATCTTCCAGTAAAATCTAGACAGAAACATTCTCAGAAAGTTATTTCAGATGTGTGTCCTCAACTAACAGAGTTGAACCTTTATTTTGATAGAGCAGTTTGGAAACACTCTTTCTGTAGAATCTGCAAATCGATGTTTGGATAACTGTGAAGATTTCGTTGGAAACGGGAATATCTTCTCATAAAATCTCGACAGAAGCATTCTCAGAAACGACTTTGTGATGAGAGTCCTCAACTAACAGAGTTGAAACACTCTATTAATAGAGAACTTTGGAAAAACTCTTTTTCTAGAATCTGCAAGTGTATATTTGGATAACTGTGAAGATTTCGTTGGAAAGGGAAATATCTTCATATAAAATCTAGACAGAAGGATTCTCAGAAACTTCCTTGTGATGAGTGTCCTCAACTAACAGAGTTGAACCTTTCTTTTGATAGAGCAGTTTGGAAACACTCTTTTTGTGGAATCTGTAAGTGGATATCTAGATAGTCCTAACGATCTCATTGGAAACGGGAATATCTTCATCTAAAATGTAGACAGAAGCACTGTCAGAAACTACTTTGCGATATCTGCATTGAAGTCACAGAGCTGAACATTCCCTTTCATAGAGTAGGTTTGAAACAGTCTTTCTGTAGTATCTGGAAGTGGACATTTCATGTGATTTCGGGCCTAAGGTGAAAAAGGAAATATCATCCCATAAAATCTAGACAGAAGCATTCTCAGAAAATTATTTCGGATGTGTTTCCTGAACTAACAGAGATGATCCTTTCTTTTGATATAGCAGTTTGGAAACACTCTTTTTGTAGAATCTGCAAGTGGATATTTGGATAACTGTGAAGATTTCATTGGAAACGGTAATATCTTCATATAAAATCTAGACAGAAGCATTCTCGGAAACTTCTTTGTGATGTGTGTCCTCAACTAACAGAGTTCAACCTTTCTTTTGATACGGCAATTTGGAATCACTCCTTTTGTTGAATCTGTAAGTTTATATTGGGATAGCTCTGAGGAATTCGTTGGAAATGGGAATATATTCATTTAAAATCTAGACAGAAGCATTCTCAGAAACTTCTTTGTGATGTGTGTCCTCAACTAACGGAGTTGAACCTTTCTTTGGATAGAGCAGTTTGGAAACACTCTTTTTGTAGAATCTGCAAGTGGATATTTGGATAACTTCATGAAGATTTCATTGGAAACGGAAATATCTTCCCATAAAATCTAGACAGAAGCATTCTCAGAAACTTCTTTGTGATGTGTGTCCTCAACTAACAGAGTTGAACCTTTCTTTTGATACAGCAATTTGGAAACACTCTTTTTGTAGAATCTGTAAGTGGATATTTGGATAGCTCTGAGGATTTCGTTGGAAACGGGAATATCTTTTAAAATCTAGACAGAAGCATTCTCAGAAACTTCTTTGTGATGAGTGTCCTCAACTAACAGAGTTGAACCTTTCTTTTGATAGAGCAGTTTGGAAACACTCTTTTTGTAGAATCTGTAAGTGGATATCTAGATAGTTCTAATGATTTCGTTGGAAACGGGAATATCTTCATCTGAAATCTAGACAGAAGCACTGTCAGAAACTACTTTGTGATATCTGCATTCAAGTCACAGAGCTGAACATTCCCTCATAGAGCAAGTTTGAAACCCTCTTTCTGTAGTATCTGGAAGTGGACATTTCGAGCGCTTTCGGGCCTATGGTGAAAAACGAAATATCTTCCCATAAAATCTAGACAGAAGCATTCTCAGAAACTTATTTGTGATGTGTGTCCTCAACTAACAGAGTTGAAACTTTCTTTTGATAGAGCAGTTTGGAAACACTCTTTTTGTAGAATCTGCAAGTGGATATTTGGATAACTCTGAAGATTTCGTTGGAAACGGGAATATCTTCATATAAAATCTAGACAGAAGCATTCTCAGAAACTTCTTTGTGATGAGTGTCCTCAACTAACAGAGTTGAACCTTTCTTTTGATAGAGCACTTTGGAAACACTCTTTTTGTAGAATCTGCAAGTGGATATTTGGATAACTGTGAAGATTTCGTTGGAAACGGGAATATCTTCATATAAAATCTAGACAGAAGCATTCTCAGAAACTACTTTGTGATATCTGCATTCAACTAACAGAGTTGAACATTCCTTTTCATAGAGCAGTTTGGAAACACTCTTTCTGTAGAATCTGGAAGTGGATATTTCGATAGCTTTCGGGATTTGGTGGAAACGGAAATATCTTCCCATAAAATCTAGACAGAAGCTTCTCAGAAACTTATTTTGGATGTGTGTCCTCAACTAACAGAGTTGAACTTTCTTTTGATAGAGCAGTTTGGAAACACTCTTTTTGTAGAATCTGCAAGTGGACATTTGGATAACTTTGAAGATTTCGTTGGAAACGGGAATATCTTCATATAAAATCTAGACAGAAGCATTCTCAGAAACTTCTTTGTGATGTGTGTCCTCAACTAACAGAGTTGAACCATTCTTTTGATATAGCAGTTTGGAAACACTCTTTTTGTAGAATCTTCAAGTGGATATTTGGATAACTGTGAAGATTTCGTTGGAAACGGGAATATCTTCATATAAAATCTAGACAGAAGCATTCTCAGAAACTTCTTTGTGATGAATGTCCTCAACTAACAGAGTTGAACCTTTCTTTTGATAGAGCAGTTTGGAAACACTCTTTTTGTAGAATCTGTAAGTGGATATTTGGATACTCTAATGATTTCATTGGAAACGGGAATATCTTCATCTAAAATCTAGACAGAAGCACTGTCAGAAACTACTTTGGGATATCTGCATTCAAGTCACAGAGCTGAACTTCCCTTTCATAGGGCAGGTTTGAAACACTCTTTCTGTAGTATCTGGAAGTGGACATTTCGAGCGCTTTCAGGCCTATGGTGAAAAAGGAAATATCTTCCAAAAAATCTAGACAGAAGCATTCTCAGAAACTTATTTGGGATGTGTGTCCTCAACTAACAGAGTTGAACCTTTCTTTTGATATAGCAGTTTGGAAACACTTTTTTGTAGAATCTGCAAGTGGATATTTGGATAACTGAAGATTTCGTTGGAAACGGGAATATCTTCATATAAAATCTAGACAGAAGCATTCTCAGAAACTTCTTTGTGATGTGTGTCCTCAACTAACAGAGTTGAACCTTTCTTTTGATAGAGCAGTTTGGAAACACTGTTTTTGTAGAATCTGCAAGTGGATATTTGGATAACTGTGAAGATTTCATTGGAAACGGGAATATCTTCATATAAAATCTAGACAGAAGCACTGTCAGAAACTACTTTGTGATATCTGCATTCAAGTCACAGAGCTGAACATTCCCTTCCATAGGCAGGTTTGAAACACTCTTTCTGTAGTATCTGGAAGTGGACATTTGGTGCGCTCTCAGGCCTACTGTGAAAGGGAAATATCTCCATTAAAATCTAGACAGAAGCATTCTCAGAAACTTATTTGGGATGTGTGTCCTCAACTAACAGAGTTGACCTTTCTTTTGATATAGCAGTTTGGAAACACTCTTTTTGTAGAATCTCAAGTGGATATTTGGATAACTGTGATTTCAGTGGAAACGGGAATATCTTCATATAAAATCTAGACAGAAGCATTCTCAGAAACTTCTTTGTGATGTGTGTAATCAACTAACAGAGTTCAACATTTCTTTTGATACAGCAGTTTGGAAACACTCTTTTTGTAGAATCTGGAAGTGGATATTTGAATAACTGTTAAGATTTCATTGGAAACGGGAATATCTTCATATAAAATCTAGACAGAAGCACTGTCAGAAACTACTTTGTGATATCTGCATTCAAGTCACAGAACTGAACATTGCCTTTCATAAAGCAGGTTTGAAACACTCTTTCTGTAGTATCTGGAAGTGGACATTTCGAGCGCTTTGAAGGTGAAAAAGGAAATATCTTCCCATTAAAATGAGACAGAGGCATTCTCAGAAACTTATTTGGGATGTGTGTCCTCAACTAACAGAGTTGCACCTTTCTTTTGATACACCAGTTTGGAAACACTCTTTTTGTAGAATCTGGAAGTGGATATTTGGATACCTTCGAAGATTTCTTTGGAAACGGGAATATCTTCATATAAAATCTAGACAGAGGCATTCTCAGAAACTTCTTTGTGATGAGTGTCCTCAACTAACAGAGTTGAACCTTTCTTTTGATAGAGCAGTATGGAAACACTCTTTTGTACAATCTGGATGTGGATATTTGGATAGGTATAACGATTTCGTTGGAAACGGGAATATATTCATCTAAAATCTAGACAGAAGCTCTGTCAGAAACTACTTTGCGATATATGCATTCAAGTCACAGAGGTGAACCTTCCCTTTCATAGGGCAGGTTTGAAACACTCTTTCTGTAGTATCTGGAAGTGGACATTTTGAGCGCTTTCAGGCCTGTGATGAAAAATTTAGTATCTTCCCAGAAAAACGAGACAGAAGTATTCTAAGAAACTTATTTGGGATGTGGGTCCTCAACTAAGAGTGTTGAACTTTTCTTTTGAAACAAAAGTTTGGAAACACTCTTTTTTAGAATCTGGAAGTGGATATTTGAATAAATGTGAAGATTTCATTGGAAACGGGAATATCCTCATATAAAATCTAGACAGAATCATTCTCAGAAACTTCTTTGTGATGTGTGTCCTCAACTAACAGAGTTCAAACTTTCTTTTGATACAGCAATTTGGAAACACTCTTTTTGTAGAATCTGTTAGTGGATATTGGGATAGCTCTAACGATTTCGTTGGAAACGGGAATATGTTCATTTAAAATCTAGACAGAAGCTTTCTCAGAACCTTCTTTGTGAAGTGTGTCCTGAGCTAAGTGTGTTCAACCTTTCTTTTGATACAGCAGTCTGGAAACACACTTTTTGTGGAATCTGCAGGGGGATATTTGGATAACTGGGAAGATTTCATTGGAAACGGGAATATCTTCATGTAAACTCTAGACAGAAGCATTCTCAGAAACTTCTTTCCAATGTGTGTCCTTTACTGACAGAGTTCAACCGTTCTTTTGATGGAGCAATTTGGAAGCACTGTTTGTGTGGAATCTGTAGGAGGATATTTGGATAGCTCTAAAGATTTCGTTGCAAACGGGATTATCTTCATTTAAAATCTAGACAGAAGCATTCTCAGAAACTTCCTTGTGATGTGTGTCCTCAACTAACAGAGTACAACCGTAATTTTGATAGAGCAGTTTGGAAACACACTTTTTGTAGAATCTGTAGGTGGATATTTGGATACCTCTAACGATTTCTTTGGAAACGGGAATATATTCATATAAAATCTAGACAGAAGCATTCTCAGAAACTTCTTTGTGATGTGTGTCCTCAACTAACAGAGTTCAAGATTTCTTTTGATACAGTAATTTGAAAACACTCTTTTTGTAGAATCTGTAAGTGGATATTCGGAAAGCTCTAACGATTTCGTTGGAAACGGGAATATCTTCATTTAAAATCTAGACAGAAGCATTCTCAGAAACTTCTTTGTGAAATGTGTCCTTAACTAACAGACTTCAACCTTTCTTTAGATACAGCAGTTTGGAAACACACTTTATGTAGAATCTGCAAGTGGATATTTGGATAACGGTGAAGATTTCGTTGGAAAAGGGAATATCTTCATATAAACTCTAGACAGAAGCATTCTCAGAAACTTCTTTCTCATGTGTGTCCTCAACTGACAGAGTTCAAACATTCTTTTGACAGAGCAGTTTGGAAACACACTTTTTGTAGATTGTGTAAGAGGACATTTGGATAGCTCTAAAGATTTATTTGCAAACGGGAATATGTTCATGTAAAATCTAGACAGAAGCATTCTCAGAAACTTCTTTGTGATGTGTGTCCTCAACTAAAAGAGTACAACCATTCTTTTGATAGAGCAGTTTGGAAACACACTTTTGGTAGAACCTGTAAGTGGATGTATGGAGAGCTGTAACTATTTTGTTGGAAACTGGAATATCTTCATCTAAAATCCAGACAGAAGCTCTGTCAGAAACTACTTTGTGATATCTGCATTCAAGTCACAGAGGTGAACCTTCGCTTTCATAGGGCAGGTTTGAAACACTCTTTCTGTAGTATCTGGAAGTGGACATTTCGAGCGCTTTCAGGCCTATGGTGAAAAAGGAAGTATCTTCCCAAAACAACGAGACAGAAGTATTCTCAGAAACTTATTTGTGATGTGAGTCCTCAACTAAGAGGGTTGAACTTTTCTTTTGATACAGCAGTTTGGAAACACTCGTTTTTAGAATCTGCAAGTGGATATTTGAATAACTGAATATTTCGTTGGAAACGGGAATATCCTCACATAAAATCTAGTCAGAAGCATTCTCAGAAACTTCTTTGTGATGTGTGTCCTCAACTAAAAGAGTTGAACCTTTCTTTGGATAGAGCAGTTTGGAAACACTCTTTTTGTAGAATCTGTAAGTGGATATTTGGATAACTGTGATGATTTCGTTGGAAACGGGAATATCTTCATCTAAAATCTAGACAGAAGCACTGTCAGAAACTACCTTGCAATATCTGCATTCAAGTCACAGAGGTGAACATTCCCTTCCATGAGGCAGGTTTGAAACACTCTTTCTGTAGTACCTGGAAGTGGACATTTCGTGCACTCTCAGGCCTATTGTGAAGAGGGAAATATCATCCCTTAAAATCTAGACAGAACCATCCTCAGAAACTTATTTGGGATTCGTTTCCTCAACTAACAGAGTTGATCCTTGCTTTTGATGTAGCAGTTTGGAAACACTCTTTTTGTAGAATCTGCAAGTGGATATTTGGATAACTGAAGATTTTGTTGGAAACGGGAATATCTTCATATAAAATCTAGACAGAAGCATTCTCAGAAACTTCTTTCAGATGAGTGTCCTCAACTAACAGAGTTGAATCTTTCTTTGGATAGAGCAGTTTGGAAACACTCTTTTTGTGGAATCTGTAAGTGGATATTTGGATAACTGTGATGATTTCGTTGGAAACGGGAATATCTTCATCTAAAATCTAGACAGAAGCGCTGTCAGAAACTAATTTGCGATATCTGCATTCAAGTCACAGAGCTGAACATTCCCATTCATAGAGTAGGTTTGAAACAGTCTTTCTGTAGTATCTGGAAGTGGATATTTCGAGTGATTTCAGGCCTATGGTGAAAAAGGAAATATCATCCCATAAAATCTAGACAGAAGCATTCTCAGAAACTTATTGGGGATGTGTTTCCTCAACTAATAGAGTTGAACCTTTCTTTTGATAGAGCAGTTTGGAAACACTCTTTTTGTTGAATCTGCAAGTCGATGTTTGGATAACTGTGAAGATTTCGTTGGAAACGAAAATATCTTCATGTAAAATCTAGACAGAAGCATTCTCAGAAACGTTTTTGTGATGAGTGTCCTCAACTAACAGAGTTGATCCATTCTATTAATAGAGCACTTTGGAAACACTCTTTTTGTAGAATCTTCAAGTGGATATTTGGATAACTGTGAAGATTTCGTATGAATCGGGAATATCTTCATGTAAAATCTAGACAGAAGCATTCTCAGAAACTTCTTTGTGATGTGTGTCCTCAACTAACAGAGTTCAACCTTTCATTTGATACAGCAATTTGGAATCACTCTTTTTGTAGAATCTGTAAGTTTACATTGGTATAGCTGTGAGGATTTCATTGGAAACGGGAATATGTTCATTTAAAATCTAGACAGAAGCATTCTCAGAAACTTCTTTGTGATGTGTGTCCTCAACTAACAGAGTTGAACCTTTCTTTGGGTAGAGCAGTTTGGAAACACTCTTTTTGTAGAATCTGTAAGTGGATATTTGGATAACTGTGATGATTTCGTTGGAAACGGGAATACCTTCATCTAAAATCAAGAGAGAAGGGCTGTGAGAAACTACTTTGCAATATCTGCATTCAAGTCACAGAGCTGAACATTCCCATTCATAGAGTAGGTTTGAAACAGTCTTTCTGTAGTAGCTGGAAGGGGACATTTCGAGCGATTTCAGGCCTATGGTGAAAAAGGAAATATCATCCTATAAAATCTAGACAGATGCATTCTCAGAAACTTATTTGGGATGAGTTTCCTCAACTAACAGAGCTGAACCTTTCTTTTGATAGAGCAGTTTGGAAACACTCTTGTTGTAGAATCTGCAAGTCGATGTTTGGATAACTGAAGATTTCGTTGGAAACGGCAATATCTTCATATAAAATCTAGACAGAAGCATTCTCAGAAACTTCTTTGTGATGAGTGTCCTCAACTAACAGAGTTGAACCTTTCTATTTATAGAGCAGTTTGGAAACACTCTTTTTGTAGAATCTGTATGTGGATATCAAGATAGTTCTAACGATTTCGTCGGAAACGGGAATATCTTCATCTAAAATCTAGACAGAAGCACAGTCAGAAACTACTTTGTGATATCTGCATTCAAGTCTCAGAGCTGAACATTCCGTTTCATAGAGCAGGTTTGAAACACTCTTTCTGCAGTATCTGGAAGTGGACATTTCAAGCGATTTCAGGCCTATGGTGAAAAAGGAAATATCATCCCATAAAATCTAGACAGAAGTATTCTCAGAAATTTATTTGGTATGTGTTTCCTCAACTAACAGAGGTGATCCTTTCTTTTGATACAGCAGTTTGGAAACACTCTTTTTGTAGAATCTGCAAGTGGATATTTGGATAACTGTGAAGATTTCGTTGGGAACGGTAATATCTTCATATAAAATATAGACAGAAGCATTCTCAGAAACTTCTTTGTGATGAGTGTCCTCAACTAACAGAGTTGAACCTTTCTTTTTATAGAGTAGTTTGGAAACACTCTTTTTGTAGAATCTTCAAGTGAATATTTGGATAACTGTAAAGATTTCATTGGACACGGGAATATCTTCATATAAAATATAGACAGAATCATTCTCAGAAACTTCTTTGTGATGAGTGTCCTCAACTAACAGAGTTGAACCTTTCTTTTGACAGAGCACTTTGGAAACACTCTTTTTATAGAATCTGTAAGTGGATATCTAGATTGTTCTAACGATTTCATTGGAAACGGGAATATCTTCATCTGAAATCTAGACAGAAGCACTGTCAGAAACTACTTTGTGATATCTGCATTCAAGTCACAGAGCTGAACATTCCCTTTCATAGAGCAGGTTAGAAACCCTCTTTCTGTAGTGTCTGGAAGTGGACATTTCGAGCCCTTTCGGGCCTGTTGTGAAAAACGAAATATCTTCCCATAAAATCTAGACAGAAGCATTCTTAGAAACTTCTTTGGGATGTGTGTCCTCAACTAACAGAGTTGAACCTTTCTTTTGATAGAGCTGTTTGGAAACACTCTTTTTGTAGAATCTGCAAGTCGATGTTTGGGTAACTGTGAAGATTTCGTTGGAAACGGGAATATCTTCACATAAAATGTAGACAGAAGCATTCTCAGAAACGTCTTTGTGATGAGTGTCCTCAACTAACAGAGTTGAACAATTCTATTAATAGAGCACTTTGGAAACACTCTTTTTGTAGAATCTTCAAGTGGATATTTGGTTAAATGTGAAGATTTCGTAGGAAACGGGAATACCTTCATCTAAAATCTAGACAGAAGCGCTGTCAGAAACTGCTTTGCGATATCTGCATTCATGTCACAGAGCTGAACATTCACTTTCATAGAGTAGGTTTGAAACAGTCTTTCTGTAGTATCTGGAAGTGGACATTTCAAGCGATTGCAGGCCGATGGTGAAAAAGGAAATATCATCCCATAAAGTCTAGACAGAAGCATTCTGAGAAACTTATTTGGGATGTGTTTCCTCAACTAACAGAGTTGATCCTTTCTTTTGATATAGCAGTTTGGAAACACTCTTTTTGTAGAATCTGCAAGAGGATATATGGATAACTGTGAAGATTTCGTTGGAAACAGTAATATCTTCATATAAAATCTAGACAGAAGCATTCTAAGAAACTTCTTTGTGATGAGTGTCCTCAACTAACAGAGTTGAACCTTTCTTTTTATAGAGCAGTTTGGAAACACTCTTTTTGTGGAATCTGTAAGTGGATATCTAGATAGTCCTAATGATTTCATTGGAAACGGGAATATCTTCATCTAAAATCTAGACAGAAGCACTGTGAGAAACTACTTTGCGATATCTGCATTCAAGTCACAGAGCTGAACATTCCCTTTCATAGAGTAGGTTTGAGACAGTCTATCTGTAGTATCTGGAAGTGGACATTTCAAGCGATTTCAGGCCTATGGTGAATGAGGAAATATCATCCCATAAAATCTAGACAGAAGCATTCTCAGAAACTTATTTGGGATGTGTTTCCTCAAGTAACAGAGTTGATCCTTTCTTTTGATATAGCAGTTTGGAAACACTCTTTTTGTGGAATCTGCAAGTGGATATTTGGATAACTGTGAAGATTTCATTGGAAACGGTAATATCTTCATATAAAATCTAGACAGAAGCATTCTAAGAAACTTCTTTGTGATGAGTGTCCTCAACTAACACAGTAGAACCTTTCTTTTGATAGAGCAGTTTGGAAACACTCTTTTTGTGGAATCAGTAAGTGGATATCTAGATAGTCCTAACGATCTCATTGGAAACGGGAATATCTTCATCTAAAATCTAGACAGAAGCACTGGCAGAAACCACTTTGTGATATCTGCATTCAAGTCTCAGAGCTGAACATTCCGTTTCATAGAGCAGTTTTGAAACACTCTTTCTGCAGTATCTGGAAGTGGACATTTCGAGCGCTTTCAGGCCTACGGTGAAAAAGGAAGTATCTTCCCATAAAAATGAGACAGAGGCTTTCTCAGAAACTTATTTGGGATGTGTTTCCTCAACTAACAGAGTTGATCCTTTCTTTTGATATAGCGGATTGGAAACACTCTTTCTCTAGAATCTGCAAATCGATGTTTGGACAACTGTGAAGATTTCGTTGCAAAAGGGAATATCTTCATATAAAATCTCAACAGAAACATTCTCAGAAACGTCTTTCTGATGAGTGTCCTCAACTAACAGAGGTGAGACATTCTATTAATAGAGCACTTTGGAAACACACTTTTTGTAGAATCTGCAAGTGGATATTTGGATAACTGTGAAGATTTCGTTGGAAAAGGAAATACCTTCATATAAAATGTAGACAGAAGCATTCTCAGAAACTTTTTTGGATTGTGTGTCCTCAACTAACAGAGTTCAACAGTTCCTCGCTACAGCAGTTTGGAAACACTCTTTTTGTAGAATCTTCCAGTGCATATTTCGACAACTGTGAATATTTCGTTGGAAACGGGAATATCTTCATATAAAATCTAGACAGAAACATTCTCAGAAACTTCTTTGTGATGAGTGTCCTCAACTAACAGAGTTGAACCTTTCTTTTGACAGAGCACTTTGGAAACACACTTTTTGTAGAATCTGTAAGCCGATACCTAGATAGTTCCAACGATATCGTTGGAAACGGGAGGATCTTCATCTGAAATCTAGACAGAAGCACTCTCAGAACCTACTTTGTGATATCTGCATTCAAGTCACAGAGCTGAACATTCCCTTTCATAGAGCAGGTTTGAAAAACTCTTTCTGTAGTATCTGGAAGTGGACCTCTCGAGCGCTTTCTGGCCTATGGTGAAAAACGTAATAACTTCCCATAAGATCTAGATAGAAGCATTCTCAGAAACTTCTTTGTGATGTGTGTCCTCAAATAACAGAGTTCAACATTTCTTTTGATAGAGCAGTTTGGAAACACTCTTTTTGTAGAATCTGTAGGTGGATAACAAGATAGTTCTAATGATTTCGTTGGAAACGGGAATATCTTCATCTAAAATCTAGACAGAAGCACTGTCAGAAACTACTTTGTGATATCTGCATTCAACTCTCAGAGCTGAACATTCCGTTTCATGGAGCAGTTTTGAAACACTCTTTCTGCAGTATCTGGAAGGGGACATTTTGAGCGATTTCAGGCCTACGGGGTAAAAGAAAGCATCTTCCCATAAAAACGAGAGAGAGGCTTTCTCAGAAACTTCTTTGGGATGTGTGTCCTCAACTAAGACAGTTGAACCTTTCTTTTGATACAGCAGTTTGGAAACACTCTTTTTGTAGAATCTGCAAGTGGATATATGGAAAGCTGTGAAGATTTCATAGGAAACGGGAATATCTTCATGTAAAATCTAGAGAGAAGCATTCTCAGAAACTTCTTAGTGATGTGTGTCCTCAACTAACAGAGTTCAACCTTTCTTTGGATACAGCTATTTGGAAACACTCTTTTTGTAGTATCTGTAAGTGGATATTGGGATAGCTCTGAGGATTTCGTTGGAAACGGGAATATCTTCATATGAAACGTCGACAGAAGCACTCTCAGAAAATTCTTTGTGATGTATGCATTCAAGTCACAGAGCTGAACATTCCCTTTCATAGAGCAGGTTGGAAACACTCTTTCTGTAGTATCTGGAAGTGGACATTTGGAGCGCTTTCGGGCCTATGTTGCAAAACGAAATATCTTATCATAAAATCTAGACAGAAGCAATCTCAGAAACTTATTTGGGATGTGTGTCCTCAAATAACAGGGTTGCGGCATTCTTTTGATAGAGCACTTTGGAAACACACTTTCTGTAGAATCTGCAAATAGATGTTTGGATAACTGTGAAGATTTCGTTGGAAACGGGAATATCTTCACATAAAATCTCGACAGAAGCGTTTTCAGAAACTTCTTTGTGATGAGTGTCCTCAACAAACACAGTTGAACCTTTCTTTTGATAGAGCAGTTTGGAAACACTCCTTTCGTGGAATCTGTAAGTGGATATCTAGATAGTCCTAAGGATTTCGTTGGAAAAGGGAATATCTTCATCTAAAATCTAGACAGAAGCATTCTCAGCAACTTCTTTGTGATGTGTGTCCTCAACTAACAGAGTTGAACCTTTCTTTAGATAGAGCAGCTTGGAAACACTCTTTTTGTAGAATCTGTAAGTGGATATTGGGATAACTATGATGATTTCATTGGAAACGGGAATATCTTCATCTAAAATCTAGACTGAAGCGCTGTCAGAAACTACTTTGCGATATCTGCGTTCAAGTCGGAGCTGAATATTCCCATTCATAGAGTAGGTTTGAAACAGTCTTTCTGTGGTATCTGGAATTGGAAATTTCGAGCGATTTCAGGCCTACGGTGAAAAAGGGTTTATCATCCCATAAAATCTAGACAGAAGCATTCTCAGAAACTTATTTGAGATGTGTTTCGTCAACTAACAGAGTTGATCCTTTCTTTTGATATAGCAGTTTGGAAACACTCTTTTTGTAGAATCTGCAAGTGGATATTAGGATAACTGTGAAGATTTCTTTGGAAACGGGAATATATTCATATAAAATCTCGACAGAAGCATTCTCAGAGACTTCTTTGTGATGTGTGTCCTCAACTAACAGAGTTCAACATTTCTTTTGCTACAGCAGTTTGGAAACACTCTTTTTGTAGAATCTTCAAGTGGATATTGGGATAACTGTGAAGATTTCGTTGGAAACGGGAATATCTTCATATAAAATCTAGACAGAAGCATTCTCAGAAACTTCTTTGTGATGAGTGTCCTCAAGTAACAGAGTTGAACCTTTCTTTTGAAAGAGCAGTTTGGAAACACTTCTTTTGTAGAATCTGCAAGTCGATGTTTGGATAACTGTGAAGATTTCGTTGGAAAAGGAATATCTTCATATGAAACGTCGACAGAAGCATTCTCAGAAACGTCTTTGTGATGAGTGTCCTCAACTAACAGAGTTGAAGCATTCTATTAGTAGAGCACTTTGGAAACACTCTTTTTGTAGAATCTTCAAGAGGATATTTGGATAACTGTGAAGATTTCATTGGAAACGGGAATATCTTCATATAAAATCTAGACAGAAGGATTCTCAGAAACTTTTTTGTGATGAGTGTCTTCAACTAACACAGTTGAACCTTTCCTTTCATAGAGCAGTTTGGAAACACTCTTTTTGTGGAATCTGTAAGTGGATATCTAGATAGTCCTAACGATTTCATTGGAAAAGGGAATATCTTCATCTGAAATCTATACAGAAGCACTCTCAGAACCTACTTTGTGATATCTGCATTCAAGTCACAGAGCTGAACATTCCCTTTCATAGAGCAGGTTTGAAACCCTCTTTCTGTAGTATCTGGAAGTGGACATTTCGAGCGCTTAAGGGCCTATGGTGAAAAACGAAATATCTTCCCATAAAATCTAGACAGAAGCATTCTCTGAAACTTATTTGGGATGTGTGTCCTCAACTCATAGAGTTGAACATTTATTTTGATAGAGCAGTTTGGAAACACTCTTTCTGTAGAATCTGCAAATCGATGTTTCGTTAACTGTGAAGATTTCGTTGGATACGGGAATATCTTCATATAAAATCTTGACAGAAGCATTCTCAGAAACTTCTTTGTGATGAGAGTCCTGAACTAACAGAGTTGAACCATTCTATTAATAGAGAACTTGGAAACATTCTTTTTGTAGAGTCTGCAAGTGGATATTAGAATAACTGTGAAGATTTTGTTGGAAACGGGAATATCTTCATATAAAATCTAGACAGAAGCACTCTCAGTAACTTCTTTGTGATATCTGCATTCAAGTCACAGAGCTGAACATTCCCTTTCATAGAGCAGGTTTGAAACACTCTTTCTGTAGTATCTGGATGTGGACATTTGGAGCGCTTTCAGGCCTATGGTGAAAAACGAAATATCTTCCCATAAAATCTAGGCAGAAGCAATCTCAGAAACTTATTTGGGATGTGTGTCCTCAACTAACAGAGTTGCACCTTTCTTTTGATAGAGCAGTTTGGAAACACACTTTTTGTAGAATCTACAAGTGGATATTTGGATAACTGTGAAGATTTCGTTGGAAACGGGAATATATTCATATAAAATCTAGACAGAATCATTCTCAGAGACTTCTTTGTGATGTGTGCCCTGAACTTGCAGAGTTCAACATTTCTTTTACTACAGCAGTTTGCAAACACTCTTTTTGTAGAATCTTCAAGTGGATATTTTGATAACTGTGAAGATTTCTTTGGAAACGGGAATATCTTCATATAAAATCTAGACAGAAGCATTCTCAGAAACTTCTTTGTGATGTGTGTCCTCAACTAACAGAGTTGAACCTTTCTTTTGACAGAGCACTTTGGAAACACTCTTTTTGTAGAATCTGTAAAGCGATATCTAGATAGTTCTAATGATTTCGTTGGAAACGGGAATATCTTCATCTAAATCTAGACAGAAGCACTCTCAGAAACTACTTTGTGATATCTGCATTCAACTCACAGAGCTGAACATTAACTTTCATAGAGCAGGTTTGAAACACTCTTTCTGTGTGTCTGGAAGTGGACATTTGGAGCGCTTTCGGGATTTCGTTGAAAAATGAAATATCATCCCATATAATCTAGACAGAAGCATTCTCAGAAACTTATTTGGGATGTGTGTCCTCAACTAACAGAGTTGAACCTTTCTTTTGATAGAGCAGTTTGGAAACACTCTGTTTGTAGAATCTGAAAATGGATATTTGGATAACTGTGAAGATTTCGTTGGAAACGGGAATATCTTCATATAAAATCTCGACAGAAGCATTCTCAGAAACTTCTTTTGTCATGTGTGTCCTCAACTAACAGAGTTGAAACATTCTATTAATACAGCACTTTGAAACACTCTTTTTGTAGAATCTGCAAGTGGATATTTGGATAACTGTGATGATTTCGTTGGAAAAGGAAATATCTTCATATAAAATCTAGACAGAAGCACTCTCAGAAACTTCTTTGGATTGTGTGTCCTCAACTAACAGAGTTCAACATTTCTTTCACTACAGCAGTTTGGAAACACTCTTTTTGTAGAATCTGCAAGTGGATATTTGGATAACTGTGAAGATTTCGTTGGAAAAGGTAATATCTTCATATAAAATCTAGACAGAAGCATTCTCAGAAACTTCTTTGGATGTGTGTCCTCAACTAACAGAGTTCAACATTTCTTTCGCTACAGCAGTTTGGAAACACTCTTTTTGTAGAATCTTCAAGTGGATATTTGGATAACTGTGAAGATTTCATTGGAAACGGTAATATCTTCATATAAAATCTGGACAGAAGCATTCTCAGAAACTTCTTTGTGATGTGTGTCCTCAACTAACAGAGTTCAACATTTCTTTTGATACAGCAGTTTGGAAACACTCTTTTTGTAGAATCTCAAGTGGATATTTCGATAACTGTGAAGATTTCGTTGGAAACGGGAATATCTTCATATAAAATCTAGACAGAAGCATTCTCAGAAACTCTTTGTGATGTGTCCTCAACTAACAGAGTTGAACCTTTCTTTGATAGAGCAGTTTGGAAACACTCTTTTTGTAGAATCTGTAAGTGGATATTTAGATAGCCTAAGGATTTCGTTGAAACGGGAATATCTTCATAAACAATCTAGACAGAAGCACTGTCAGAAACTACTTTGCGATATCTGCATTCAAGTCTCAGAGTTGAATATTTCGTTTCATACAGCAGGTTTGAAACACTCTTTCTGTAGTATCTGGAAGTGGACATTTCGAGCGCTGAGGCCTTGTGAAAAAGGTAATATCTTCCCATAAAATCTAAACAGAAGCATTCTCAGAAACTTATTTGTGATGTGTGTCCTCAACTAACAGAGTTGAACCTTTCTTTTGATGCAGCAGTTTGGAAACACTCTTTTTGTAGAATCTGCAAGTGGATATTTGGATAGCTGTGAAGATTTCGTTGGAAACGGGAATATCTTCATGTAAAATCTAGACAGAAGCATTCTCAGAAACTTCTTTGTAATGTGTGCCTCAACTTACAGAGTTCAACATTCTTTTGATAGAGCAATTTGGAAACACTCTTTTTGTAGAATCTGTAAGTGGATATTTGGGCCTCTGAGGATTTGGTGTAAAGGAAATATTCATCTAAAATCTAGACAGAAACGCCTCAGAAACTACTTTGAGATGTGTGTCCTCAAGTAACAGAGTTGAACATTTCTTTCATAGAGCAGTTTGGAAACACTCTTTTTGTAGAATCTGCAAGTGGATATTTCGAGCGATTTGAAGATTTGTAGGAAACGGAAATATCTTCATATAAAATCTAGACAGAAGCATTCTCAGAAACTTCTTTGGGATGAGTGTCCTCAACTAACAGAGTTGAATCCTTTCTTTTGATAGAGCACTTTGGAAACACTCTTTTTGTAGAATCTGTAAGTGGATATTTGGATAACTGTGAAGATTTCGTTGGAAACGGTAATATCTTCATATAAAATCTAGACAGAAGCACTCTCAGAAACTAATTTGCGATATGTCCTCAAGTAACAGAGCTGAACATTCCCTTTGATAGAGCAGGTTTGGAAACACTCTTTTTGTAGAATCTGGAAGTGGATATTTCGATACCTGTGAAGATTATGGTGGAAAAGGAAATATCTTCATATAAAATCTAGACAGAAGCACTCTCAGAAACTTTTTGTGATGTGTGTCCTCAACTAACAGAGTTGAACCTTTCTTTCATAGAGCAGTTTGGAAACACTCTTTTTGTAGAATCTGCAAGTGGATATTTGGATAACTGTGAAGATTTCGTTGGAAACGGGAATATCTTCATATAAAATCTAGACAGAAGCATTCTCAGAAACTTCTTTGTGATGAGTGTCCTCAACTAACAGAGTTGAACCATTCTTTTAATAGAGCACTTTGGAAACACTCTTTTTGTAGAATCTGCAAGTGGATATTTGGATAGATCTGAAGATATCGTTGGAAACGGGAATATCTTCATATAAAATCTAGACAGAAGCATTCTCAGAAACTTCTTTGTGATGTGTGTCCTCAACTAACAGAGTTGAACATTTCTTTGATAGAGCAGTTTGAAACACTCTTTCTGTAGAATCTGGAAGTGGACATTTCGAGCTGTGAAGATTTCATTGGAAACGGGAATATCTTCATATAAAATCTAGACAGAAGCATTCTCAGAAACTTCTGTGGGATGTGTGTCCTCAACTAACAGAGTTGAACCTTTCTTTGGATAGAGCACTTTGGAAACACCCTTTCTGTAGAATCTGTAAGAGGATATTTGGATAACTGTGAAGATTTCGTTGGAAACGGGAATATCTTCATATAAAATCTAGACAGAAGCTCTCAGAAACTACTTTGTGATATCTGCATTCAAGTCACAGAGCTGAACATTCCTTTGATAGAGCAGGTTTGAAACACTCTTTCGTAGTATCTGGAAGTGGACATTTGGAGCGGTCTGGATTTGGTGAAAAAGGAAATATCTTCCATAAAATCTAGACAGAAGCATTCTCAGAAACTTATTTGGGATGTGTGTCCTCAACTAACAGAGTTGAACATTTCTTTGATAGAGCAGTTTGGAAACACTCTTTTTGTAGAATCTTCAAGTGGATATTTTGACAACTGTGAAGATTTCGTTGGAAACGGGAATATCTTCATATAAAATCTAGACAGAAGCATTCTCAGAAACTTCTTTGTGATGAGTGTCCTCAACTAACAGAGTTGAACCTTTCTTTTGATAGAGCAGTTTGGAAACACTCTTTTTGTAGAATC
The DNA here is from genome assembly GCF_029281585.2 of Gorilla gorilla gorilla. Taxonomy (NCBI): domain Eukaryota; kingdom Metazoa; phylum Chordata; class Mammalia; order Primates; family Hominidae; genus Gorilla; species Gorilla gorilla. Next base: position 21,955,907 of record NC_073237.2, read on the forward strand.
TGTAAGAGGATATCTAGATAGTTAATGATATCGTTGGAAACGGGAATATCTTCATCTGAAATCTAGACAGAAGCACTCTCAGAACCTACTTTGTGATATCTGCATTCAAGTCACAGAGCTGAACATTCCCTTTGATAGAGCAGGTTTGAAACACTCTTTCTGTAGTATCTGGAAGTGGACATTTGGAGCGCTTTCTGGCCTTTGGTGAAAAACGAAATATCTTCCCATAAAATCTAGACAGAAGCAATCTCAGAAACTTATTTGGGATGTGTGTCCTCAACTAACAGAGTTGAACATTTCTTTTGATAGAGCAGTTTGGAAACACTCTTTCTGTAGAATCTGTAAGTGGATTTGGAGATACTTTCAATTTCGTTGGAAAAGGGAATATCTTCATAAAATCTAGACAGAAGCATTCTCAGAAACTTCTTTGTGATGAGTGTCCTCAACTAACAGAGTTGAACCTTTCCTTTGATAGAGCAGTTTGGAAACACTCTTTTTGTAGAATCTGCAGCCGATATCTGGATAACTGTGAAGATTTCGTTGGAAACGGGAATATCTTCATCTGAAATCTAGACAGAAGCATTCTCAGAAACTTCTTTGTGATATGTGTCCTCAGCTAACAGAGTTGAACATTCTTTGATAGAGCAGTTTGGAAACACTCTTTTTGTAGAATCTGGAAGTGGATATTTGGAGCGCTTTAAGATTTCGTTGGAAACGGGAATATCTTCATCTAAAATCTAGACAGAAGCACTGTCAGAAACTATTTGCGATATCTGAATTCAAGTCACAGAGCTGAACATTTCCTTTCATAGAGCAGGGTTGAAACACTCTTTCTGTAGTATCTGGAAGTGGACATTTCGAGCGATTGAGGCCTAAGGTGAAAAAGGAAATATCATCCCATAAAATCTAGACAGAAGCATTCTCAGAAACTTATTTGGGATGTGTTTCCTCAACTAACAGAGTTGATCCTTTCTTTTGATAGAGCAGTTTGGAAACACTCTTTTTGTAGAATCTGCAAGTGGATATTGGATAACTGTGAAGATTTCGTTGGAAACGGGAATATCTTCATATAAAATCTAGACAGAAGCATTCTCAGAAACTTCTTTGTGATGTGTGTCCTCAACTAACAGAGTTGAACCTTTCTTTTGATAGAGCAGTTTGGAAACACTCTTTTTGAGGAATCTGTAAGTGGATATCTAGATAGTCCTAAGATTTCATTGGAAACGGGAATATCTTCATCTAAAATCTAGACAGAAGCACTGTCAGAAACTACTTTGCGATATCTGAATTCAAGTCACAGAGCTGAACACTTCCTTTCATAGATTAGGTTTGAAACAGTCTTCTGTAGTATCTGGAAGTGGACATTTCGAGCGATTTGAGGCCTAAGGTGAAAGGAAATATCATCCCATAAAATCTAGACAGAAGCATTCTCAGAAACTTATTTGGGATGTGTTTCCTCAACTAACAGAGTTGATCCTTTCTTTTGATACAGCAGTTTGGAAACACTCTTTTTGTAGAATCTGCAAGTGGATATTTGGATAACTGTGAAGATTTCATTGGAAACGGGAATATCTTCATATAAAATCTAGACAGAAGCATTCTCAGAAACTTCTTTGTGATGTGTGTCCTCAACTAACACAGTTGAACCTTTCTTTTGATAGAGCAGTTTGGAAACACTCTTTTTGTGGAATCTGTAAGTGGATATCTAGATAGTCCTAAGATTTCATTGGAAACGGGAATATCTTCATCTAAAATCTAGACAGAAGCACTCTCAGAAACTACTTTGTGATATCTGCATTCTAGTATCAGAGTTGAACATTCCTTTTCATAGAGCAGTTTTGAAACACTCTTTCTGTAGTATCTGGAAGTGGACATTTCGAGCGCTTTCGGGCCTTCGGTGAAAACGGAAATATCTTCCCATATAAAATGAGACAGAAGCATTCTCAGAAACTTATTTGGGATGTGTGTCCTCAACTAACAGAGTTGAGCATTCTTTTTAGAGCAGTTTGGAAACACTCTTTTTGTAGAATCTGCAAATCGATGTTTGGATAACTGTGAAGATTTCATTGGAAACGGGAATATCTTCATATAAAATCTCGACAGAAGCATTCTCAGAAACGTCTTTGTGATGAGTGTCCTCAACTAACAGAGTTGAACCATTCTATTAATAGAGCACTTTGGAAACACTCTTTTTGTAGAATCTGCAAGTGGATATTTGGATAACTGTGAAGATTTCGTTGGAAACGGGAATATCTTCATTTAAAATCTAGACAGAAGCATTCTCAGAAACTTCTTTGTGATGTGTGTCCTCAGCTAACAGAGTTGAACATTCCTGATAGAGCAGTTTGGAAACACTCTTTTTGTAGAATCTGTAAGTGGATATTTCGATAGTCCTAACGATTTCGTTGGAAACGGGAATATCTTCATTAAAATCTAGACAGAAGCACTCTCAGAAACTACTTTGCGATGTGTGTCCTCAACTCACAGAGTTGAACATTTCTTTTGATAGAGCAGTTTGGAAACACTTTTTGTAGAATCTGGAAGTGGATAATTTGAAGATTTCATTGTGAAACGGGATATCTTCATATAAAATCTAGACAGAAGCATTCTCAGAAACTTATTTGTGATGTGTCCTCAACTAACAGAGTTGAACCATTCTTTGATAGAGCAGTTTGGAAACACTCTTTTTGTAGAATCTGCAAGTGGATATTTGGATAACTGTGAAGATTTCATTGGAAACGGGAATATCTTCATATAAAATCTAGACAGAAGCATTCTCAGAAACTTCTTTGTGATGTGTGTCCTCAACTAACAGAGTTGAACATTTCTTTTGATAGAGCAGTTTGGAAACACTCTTTTTGTAGAATCTGTAGGTGGATATTTGGATAGTCCTAAGATTTCGTTGGAAACGGGAATATGTTCATAAAATCTAGACAGAAGCACTGTCAGAAACTACTTTGTGATATCTGCATTCAAGTAACAGAGCTGAACTTCCTTTCATAGAGCAGTTTTGAAACACTCCTTTCTGTAGTATCTGGAAGTGGACATTTGAGCGATTTCAGGCCTTCGGTGGAAACGGAATATCTTCCCATAAAATCTAGACAGAAGCATTCTCAGAAACTTCTTTGGGATGTGTGTCCTCAACTAACAGAGTTGAACCTTTCTTTTGATACAGCAGTTTGGAAACACTCTTTTTGTAGAATCTTCAAGTGGATATTTGGATAACTGTGAAGATTTCATTGGAAACGGGAATATCTTCATATAAAATCTAGACAGAAGCATTCTCAGAAACTTCTTTGTGATGTGTGTCCTCAACTAACAGAGTTGAACCTTTCTTTGATACAGCAGTTTGGAAACACTCTTTTTGTAGTATCTGTAAGTGGATATTTGGATAGCTCTGAAGATTTCGTTGGAAACGGGAATATCTTCATATGAAATCTAGACAGAAGCACTCTCAGAATCTTCTTTGTGATGAGTGCAATCAAGTCACAGAGCTGAACTTCCCTTTCATAGAGCAGGTTGGAAACACTCTTTCTGTAGTATCTGGAAGTGGACATTTGGAGCGCTTTCAGGTCTATGTTGAAAAACGAAATATCTTCTATAAAATCTAGACAGAAGCATTCTCAGAAACTTATTTGGGATGTGTGTCCTCAACTAACAGAGTTGATCCATTCTTTTGATAGAGCACTTTGGAAACACTCTTTTTGTAGAATCTGCAAGTGGATGTTTGGATAACTGTGAAGATTTCATTGGAAACGGGAATATCTTCATATAAAATCTAGACAGAAGCATTCTCAGAAACTTCTTTGTGATGTGTGTCCTCAACTAACACAGTTGAACCTTTCTTTTGATAGAGCAGTTTGGAAACACTCTTTTTGTGGAATCTGTAAGTGGATATCTAGATAGTCCTAAGGATTTCGTTGGAAACGGGAATATATTCATCTAAAATCTAGACAGAAGCACTGTCAGAAACTACTTTGTGATATCTGCATTCAAGTTACAGAGGTGAACATTCCCTTTCATAGAGTAGGTTTGAAACAGTCTTTCTGTAGTATCTGGAAGTGGACATTTCGAGCGATTTATGGCCCATGGGAAAAAGGAAATATCATTCATAAAATCTAGACAGATGGCATTCTCAGAAACTTATTTGGATATGTGCCTCAACTAACAGAGTTGATCCTTTCTTTTGATATAGCGGTTTGGAAACACTCTTTTTGTAGAATCTGCAAGTGGATATTTGGATAACTGTGAAGATTTCGTTGGAAACGGGAATATCTTCTTATAAAATCTAGACAGAAGCATTCTCAGAAACTTGTTTGTGATGTGTGTCCTCAACTAACAGAGTTGAACCTTTCTTTTGATAGAGCACTTTGGAAACACTCTTTTTGTAGAATCTGCAAGTGGATATTTGGATAACTGTGAAGATTTCTTTGGAAACGGGAATATATTCATGTAAAATCTAGACAGAAGCATTCTCAGAAACTTCTTTGTGATGAGTGTCCTCAACTAACAGAGTTGAACATTTCTTTTGATAGAGCACTTTGGAAACACTCTTTTTGTAGAATCTGTAAGTGGATATTAGATAGTTTAATGATATCGTTGGAAACGGGAATATCTTCATATAAAATCTAGACAGAAGCATTCTCAGAAACTTCTTTGTGATGAGTGTCCTCAAGTAACAGAGTTGAACCTTTCTTTTAGAGCGGTTTGGAAACACTCTTTTGTAGAATCTGCAAGTGGATATTTGGATAACTGTGAAGATTTCGTTGGAAAACGGAATATCTTCATAAAATCTCGACAGAAGCATTCTCAGAAACGTATTTGTGATGAGTGTCCTCAACTAACAGAGTTGAACCTTTCTATTAATAGAGCACTTTGGAAACACTCTTTTTGTAGAATCTCCAAATCGATATTTGGATAACTGTGAAGATTTCGTTGGAAACGGGAATATCTTCATATAAAATCTAGACAGAAGCATTCTCAGAAACGTCTTTGTGATGAGTGCCCTCAACTAACATAGTTGAACCTTTCTTTAATAGAGCACTTTGGAAACACTCTTTTTGTGGAATCTGTAAGCGGATATTTAGATAAAAGTAAAGATTTCGTTGGAAACGGGAATATCTTCATCTGAAATCTAGACAGAAGCACTCTCAGAACCTTCTTTGTGATATCTGCATTCAAGTCACAGAGCTGAACATTCCTTTTGACAGAGCAGGTTTGAAACACTCTTTCTGTACAATCTGGAAGTGGATATTTAGAGCGCTTAAGGGCCTATCGTTGAAAAACGAAATATCTTCCCATAAAATCTAGACAGAAGCATTCTCAGAAACTTATTTGTGATGTGTGTCCTCAACTCACAGAGTTGAACATTTATTTTGATAGAGCAGTTTGGAAACACTCTTTCTGTAGAATCTGCAAATCGATGTTTGGAACTGTGAAGATTTCGTTGGAAACGGGAATATCTTCATATAAAATCTAGACAGAAGCATTCTCAGAAACTTCTTTGTGATGAGTGTCCTCAACTAACAGAGTTGAACCATTCTATTAATAGAGCACTTTGAAACACTCTTTTTGTAGAATCTGCAAGTGGATATTTGGATAACTGTGAAGATTTCGTTGGAAACGGGAATATCTTCATATAAAATCTAGACAGAAGCATTCTCAGAAACTTCTTTGTGATGATGTCCTCAACTAACAGAGTTGAACATTTTTTAATAGAGCACTTTGGAAACACTCTTTCTGTAGAATCTGGAAGTGGATATTTGGATAACAGTGAAGATATCGTTGGAAAAGGTAATATCTTCATATAAAATCTAGACAGAAGCATTCTCAGAAACTTATTTGGGATGTGTGTCCTCAACTAACAGAGTTGAACATTTCTTTTGATAGAGCAGTTTGGAAACACTCTTTTTGTAGAATCTGCAAGTGGATATTTGGATAACAGTGAAGATTTCGTTGGAAACGGTAATATCTTCATATAAAATCTAGACAGAAGCATTCTCAGAAACTTCTTTGTGATGTGTGTCCTCAACTAACAGAGTTCAACATTTCTTTTACTACAGCAGTTTGGAAACACTCTTTTTGTAGAATCTGCAATTGGATATTTGGATAACTGTGAAGATTTCATTGGAAACGGTAATATCTTCATATAAAATCTGGACAGAAGCATTCTCAGAAACTTCTTTGTGATGTGTGTCCTCAACTAACAGAGTTGAACATTTCTTTTGATAGAGCACTTTGGAAACACTCTTTTTGTAGAATCTGTAGTTGGATATCAAGATAGTTCTAACGATTTCGTTGGAAACGGGAATATCTTCATCTAAAATCTAGACAGAAGCACTCTCAGAAACTACTTTGTGATATCTGCATTCAAGTCACAGAGGTGAACATTTCCTTTCATAGAGCAGGTTTGAAACACTCTTTCTGTAGTATCTGGAAGTGGACATTTGGAGTGCTTTGAGGCCTACGGTGGAAAAAGAAATATCTTCCCATATAATCTAGACAGAGGCATTCTCAGAAACTTCTTTGGGATGTGTGTCCTCAACTAACAGAGTTGAACCTTTCTTTTGATACAGCAGTTTGGAAACACTCTTTTTGTAGAATCTGCAAGTGGATATTTGGATAACTGTGAAGATTTCGTTGGAAACGGGAATATCTTCATATAAAATCTTGACAGAAGCATTCTCAGAAACTTCTTTGTGATGTGTGTCCTCAACTAACAGAGTTCAAACATTCCTTGGATAGAGCATTTGGAAACACTCTTTTTGTGGAATCTGTAAGTGGATATTTTGATAGCTCTGAGGATTTCGTTGGAAAAGGAATATCTTCATTTAAAATCTAGACAGAAGCACTCTCAGAAACTTCTTTGTGATGTGTGTCCTCAACTAACAGAGTTGAACCTTTCTTTCATAGAGCAGGTTGGAAACACTCTTTTTGTAGAATCTGTAAGTGGATATTTGGATGACTGTGATGATTTCGTTGGAAAAGGAATATCTTCATAAAATCTAGACAGAAGCATTCTCAGAAACTTCTTTGGATGTGTGTCCTCAACTAACAGAGTTGAACATTTCTTTCATACAGCAGTTTGGAAACACTCTTTTTGTAGAATCTGCAAGTGGATATTTCGATAACTGTGAAGATTTCGGTGGAAACGAAATATCTTCATTAAAATCTAGACAGAAGCATTCTCAGAAACTTCTTTGTGATGTGTGTCCTCAACTAACAGAGTTCAACCTTTCTTTTATACAGCAGTTTGGAAACACTCTTTTTGTAGAATCTGCAAGTGGATATTTGGATAACTGTGAAGATTTCGTTGGAAACGGTAATATCTTCATATAAAATCTAGACAGAAGCATTGTCAGAAACTTCTTTGTGATGAGTGTCCTCAACTAACAGAGTTGAAACTTTCTTTGATAGAGCAGTTCGGAAACACTCTTTTTGTAGAATCTGTAAGTGGATATCTTGATAGTTCTAATGATTTCGTTGGAAACGGGAATATCTTCATCTAAATCTAGACAGAAGAACTGTCAGAAACTACTTTGTGATATCTGCATTCAAGTCTCAGAGCTGAATATTCCCTTTCATAGAGCAGGTTTGAAACACTCTTTCTGTAGTATCTGGAAGTGGACATTTCGAGCGCTTTAGGCCTACTGTGAACGGAATATCTTCCCATAAAATCTAAACAGAAGCATTCTCAGAAACTTATTTGGGATGTGTGTCCTCAACTAACAGAGTTGAACCTTTCTTTTGATAGCAGCAGTTTGGAAACACTCTTTTTGTAGAATCTGCAAGTGGATATTTGGATAACTGTGAAGATTTCGTTGGAAATGGGAATATCTTCATATAAAATCTAGACAGAAGCATTCTCAGAAACTTCTTTGTGATGAGTGTCCTCAACTAACAGAGTTCAACCTTTCTATTGATAGAGAACTTTGGAAACACTCTTTTTGTAGAATCTGTAAGTGGATATTTGGATAGCTCTGAGGATTTCGTTGGAAACGGGAATATCTTCATCTAAAATCTAGACAGAAACGCCTCAGAAACTACTTTGTGATATCTGCATTCAAGTCACAGTGTTGAACATTCCCATTCATAGAGCAGGTTTAGAAACACTCTTTCTGTAGTATCTGGAAGTGGACATTTCGAGCGATTTCCGGCCTATGGTGAAAAAGGGAATATCTTCGCATAAAATCTAGACAGAAGTCATTCTCAGAAACTTATTTGGGATGTGTTTCCTCAACTAACAGAGTTGAACCTTTCTTTTGATAGAGCGGTTTGAAACACTCTTTTTGTAGAATCTCAAGTGGATATTTGGATAACTGTGAAGATTTCGTTGGAAAAGGAATATCTTCATATAAAATCTAGACAGAAGCATTCTCAGAAACTTCTTTGGGATGAGTGTCCTCAACTAACAGAGTTGAAACATTCTATTGTTAGAGCACTTTGGAAACACTCTTTTTGTAGAATCTGCAAGTGGATATTTGGATAACTGTGAAGATTTCTTTGGAAACGGGAATATCTTCATATAAAATCTAGACAGAAGCATTCTCAGAAACTTTTTGTGATGAGTGTCCTCAACTAACAGAGTTGAACATTTCTTTCACTAGAGCAGTTTGGAAACACTCTTTTTGTAGAATCTTCAAGTGGATATTTCGATAATAGTGAAGATTTCGTTGGAAACGGGAATATCTTCATATAAAATCTAGACAGAAGCATTCTCAGAATCTTCTTTGTGATGAGTGCCCTCAACTAACAGAGTTGAACCTTTCTTTTATAGAGCAGTTTGGAAACACTCTTTTTGTAGAATCTGTAAGTGGATATCTAGATAGATCAACGATATCGTTGGAAACGGGAATATCTTCATCTAAAATCTAGACAGAAGCACTCTCAGAACCTAATTTGTGATATCTCCATTCAAGTCACAGAGCTGAACATTCCTTTGATAGAGCAGGTTTGAAACACTCTTTCTGTAGTATCTGGAAGTGGACATTTCGAGCGTTTTCGGACCTATGGTGAAAAACGAAATATCTTCCCATAAAATCTAGACAGAAGCAATCTCAGAAACTTATGTGGGATGTGTGTCCTCAACTAACAGAGTTGAACCTTTCATTGGATAGAGCAGTTTTGAAACACCCTTTCTGTAGAATCTGCAAGTGGATATTTGGGTAACTGTGAAGATTTCGTTGGAAACGGGAATATCTTCATATAAAATCTCGACAGAAGCATTCTCAGAAACGTCTTTGTGATGAGTGTCCTCAACTAACAGAGTTGAACCATTCTGTTAATAGAGCACTTTGGAAACACTCTTTTTCGTAGAATCTGCAAGTGGATATTTGGATAACGGTGAAGATTTCGTTGGAAAAGGTAATATCTTCATATAAAATCTAGACAGAAGCATTCTCAGAAACTTCTTTGGATTGTGTGTCCTCAACTAACAGAGTTCCACATTTCTTTCACTACAGCAGTTTGGAAACACTCTTTTTGTAAAATCTTCAAGTGGATATTTTGACAACTGTGAAGATTTCATTGGAAACGGGAATATCTTCATATAAAATCTAGACAGAAGCATTCTCAGAAACTTCTTTGGGATGAGTGTCCTCAACTAACAGAGTTGAACCTTTCTTTTGATAGAGCAGTTTGGAAACACACTTCTTGTAGAATCTGTAAGTGGATATCTAGATAGTTCCAGTGATTTCGTTGGAAACGGGAATATCTTCATCTAAAATCTAGACAGAAGCACTCTCAGAACCTACTTTGTGATATCTGCATTCAAGTCACAGAGCTGAAGATTCCTTTGATAGAGCAGGTTTGAAACACTCTTTCTGTAGTATCTGGAAGTGGACATTTGGAGCGCTTTCTGGCCTTTGGTGAAAACGAAATATCGTCCCATAAAATCTAGACAGAAGCAATCTCAGAAACTTATGTGGGATGTGTGTCCTCAACTAACAGAGTTGAACATTTCTTTTGATAGAGAAGTTTGGAAACACTCTTCTTGTAGAATCTGTAGGTGGATATCAAGATACTTCTAACAATTTCGTTGGAAAAGGGAATATCTTCATCTAAAATCTAGACAGAAGCATTCTCAGAAACTTTTTTGTGATGACTGTCCTCAACTAAACAGTTGAACCTTTCCTTTGATAGAGCAGTTTGGAAACACTCTTTTTGTAGAATCTGTAAGCCGATATCTAGATAGTTCTAAGGATTCGTTGGAAACGGGAATATATCTTCATCTGAAATCTAGACAGAAGCACTCTCAGAACCTACTTTGTGATATCTGCATTCAGTCACAGAGCTGAACATTCCCTTTCATAGAGCAGGTTGAAACACTCTTTCTGTAGCATCTGGAAGTGGACATTTGGAGCGCTTTCGGGCCTATGGTAAAAAACGAAATATCTTCCCATAAAATCTAGACAGAAGCATTCTCAGAAACTTATTTGGGATGTGTGTCCTCAACTAACAGAGTTGAACCTTTCTTTTGATAGAGCAGTTTGGAAACACTCTTTTTGTATAATCTGCAAATGGATATTTGGATAACTGAGAAGATTTCGTTGGAAACGGGAATATCTTCATATAAAATCTCGACAGAAGCATTCTCAGAAACTTCTTTGTGATGAGTGTCCTCAACTAACAGAGTTGAACCATTCTATTAATAGAGCACTTTGGAAACACTCTTTTTGTAGAATCTGCAAGTGGATAGTTGGATAACTGTGAAGATTTGTTTGGAAACGGGAATATCTTCATTTAAAATCTAGACAGAAGCATTCTCAGAAACTTCTTTGTGATCTGTGTCCTCAGCTAACAGAGTTGAACCTTTCTTTTGATAGAGCAGTTTGGAAACACTCTTTTTGAGGAATCTGTAAGTGGATATTTAGATAGTCCTAACGATTTCGTTGGAAACGGGAATATCTTCATCTAAAATCTAGACAGAAGCACTGTCAGAAACTACTTTGCGATATCTGAATTCAAGTCACGGAGCTGAACACTTCCTTTCATGCATTAGGTTTGAAACAGTCTTTCTGTAGTATCTGGAAGTGGACATTTCGAGCGATTTGAGGCCTAAGGTGAAAAAGGAAATATCATCCCATAAAATCTAGACAGAAGCATTCTCAGAAACTTATTTGGGATGTGTTTCCTCAACTAACAGAGTTGATCCTTTCTTTTGATACAGCAGTTTGGAACCACACTTTTTGTAGAATCTGCAAGTGGATATTTGGATAAATGTGAAGATTTCGTTGGAAACGGGAATATATTCATATAAAATCCAGACAGAAGCATTCTCAGAAACTTCTTTGTGATGTGTGTCCTCAACTAACAGAGTTCCACATTTCTTTTGCTACAGCAGTTTGGAAACACTCTTTTTGTAGAATCTTCAGCTGGATATTTGGATAACTGTGAAGATTTCATTGGAAACGGTAATATCTTCTTATAAAATCTAGACATAAGCATTCTCAGAAACTTATTTGTGATGTGTGTCCTCTAGTATCAGAGTTGAACCTTTCTTTTGATAGAGCAGTTTGGAAACACTCCTTTTGTAGAATCTGCAAGTAGATGTTTGGATATCTGTGAAGATTTCGTTGGAAACGGGAATATCTTCATATAAAATGTCGACAGAAGCATTCTCAGAAACGTCTTTGTGATGAGTGTCCTCAACTAACAGAGTTGAAGCATTCTTTTAGTTGAGCACTTTGGAAACACTCTTTTTGTAGAATCTTCAATTGGATATTTGGATAACTGTGAAGATTTCATTGGAAACGGGAATATCTTCATATAAAACCTAGACAGAAGCATTCTCAGAAACTTTTTTGTGATGACTGTCCTCAATTAACACAGTTGAACCTTTCCTTTGATAGAGCAGTTTGGAAACACTCTTTTTGTGGAATCTGTAAGTGGATATCTAGATAGTCCTAATGATTTCGTTGGAAACGGGAATATCTTCATCTGAAATCTAGACAGAAGCACTCTCAGAACCTACTTTGTGATATCTGCATTAAAGTCACAGAGGTGAACATTCCCTTTCATAGAGCAGGTTTGAAAAACTCATTCTGTAGTATCTGGAAGTGGACATTTCGAGCGCTTTCGGGCCTATGGTGAAATACGAAATATCTTCCCTTAAAATCAAGACAGAAGCACTCTCAGAAACTTATTTGGGATGTGTGTCCTCAACTCACAGAGTTGAACATTTCTTTTGATAGAGCAGTTTGGAAACACACTTTTTGCAGAATCTGCAAATCGATGTTTGGATAACTGTGAAGATTTCATTGTAAACGGTTATATCTTCATATAAAATCTCGACAGAAGCATTCTCAGAAACGTCTTTGTGATGAGTGTCCTCAACTAACAGAGTTGAACCATTCTATTAATAGAGCACTTTGGAAACACTCTTTTTGTAGAATCTGCAAGTGGATATTTGGATAACTGTGAAGATTTCTTTCGAAACGGGAATATCTTCATTTAAAATCTTGACAGAAGCATTCTCAGAAACTTCTTTGTGATGTGTGTCCTCAGCTAACACAGTTGAACCTTTCTTTTGATAGAGCAGTTTGGAAACACTCTTTTTGAGGAATCTGTAAGTGGATATCTAGATAGTCCTAACGATTTCGTTGGAAACGGGAATATGTTCATCTAAAATCTACACAGAAGCACTGTCAGAAACTACTTTGCGATATCTGCATTCAAGTCACGGAGCTGAACATTTCCTTTCATACAGTAGGTTTGAAACAGCCTTTCTGTAGTATCTGGAAGTGGACATTTCGAGCGATTTCAGGCCTAAGGTGAAAAAGGAAATATCATCCCATAGAATCTAGACAGAAGCATTCTCAGAAACTTATTTGGGATGTGTTTCCTCAACTAACAGAGTTGATCCTTTCTTTTGATACAGCAGTTTGGAAACACTCTTTTTGTAGAATCTCCAAGTGGATATTTGGATAACTGTGAAGATTTCATTGGAAACGGGAATGTATTCATATAAAATCTAGACAGAAGCATTCTCAGTAACTTCTTTGTGATGTGTGTCCTCAACTAACAGAGTTCTACATTTCTTTTGCTACAGCAGTTTGGAAACACTCTTTTTGTAGTATCTTCAGGTGGATATTTGGATAACTGTGAAGATTTCGTTGGAAACGGGAATATCTTCGTATAAAATCTAGACACAAGCATTCTCAGAATCGTCTTTGTGATGAGTGTCCTCAAGTAACAGAGTTGAAACTTTCTTTCGATAGAACAGTTTGGAAACACTCCTTTTGTAGAATCTGCAAGTCGATGTTTGGAGAACTGTGAAGATTTCGTTGGAAACGGAATATCTTCATATAAAATGCCGACAGAAGCATTCTCAGAAACGTCTTTGTGATGAGTGTCCTCAACCAACAGTGTTGAACCATTCTATTAGTAGAGCACTTTGGAAACACTCTTTTTGTAGAATCTTCAAGTGGATGTTTGGATAACTGTGAAGATTTCATGGGAAACGGGAATATCTTCATATAAAATCTAGACAGAAGCATTCTCAGAAACTTTTTGTGATGACTGTCCTCAACTAGCACAGTTGAACCTTTCCTTTGATAGAGCAGTTTGGAAACACTCTTTTTGTGGAATCTGTAAGTGTATATCTAGATAGTCCTAATGATTTGGTTGGAAACGGGAAAGTTTTCATCTGAAATCTAGACAGAAGCACTGTCAGAATCTACTTTGTGATACCTGCAATCAAGTCACAGAGCTGAACGTTCCCTTTCATGGAGTAGGTTTGAAACAGTCTTTCTGTAGTATCTGGAATTGGACATTTCGAGCGATTTCAGGTCTATGGAGAAAAAGGAAATATCATCCTATAAAATCTAGACAGAAGCATTCTCAGAAACTTATTTGGGATGTGTTTCCTCAACTAACAGAGTTGATCCTTTCTTTTGATATAGCAGTTTGGAAACACTCTTTTTGTAGAAACTGCAAGTGGATATTTGGATAACTGTGAAGATTTCATTGGAAACGGGAATATCTTCATTTAAAATCTAGACAGAAGCATTCTCAGAAACTTCTTTGTGATGTGTGTCCTCAACTAACAGAGTTCAACCTTTCTTTTGATACAGCAATTTGGAAACACTCTTTTTGTAGAATATGAAAGTGGATATTGGGATAGCTCGGAGGATTTCGTTGGAAACGGGAATATATTCATCTAAAATCTAGACAGAAGCGCTGTCAGAAACTACTTTGCGATATCTGCATTCAAGTTACAGAGGTGAACATTCCCATTCATAGAGTAGGTTTCAAACAGTCTTTCTGTAGTATCTGGAAGCGGACATTTCGAGCGATTTATGGCCCATGGTGAAAAAGGAAATATCATCCCATAAAATCCAGACAGATGGATTCTCAGAAACTTAATTGGAATGTGTTTCCTCAACTAACAGATTTGATCCTTTCTTTTGATATAGCGGTTTGGAAACACTCTTTTTGTAGAATCTGCAAGTGGATATTTGGATAACTGTGAAGATTTCGTTGGAAACGGCAATATCTACTTATAAAATCTCGACAGAAGCATTCTCAGAAACGTGTTTGTGATGAGTGTCCTCAACTAACAGATTTGAAACGTTCTATTAATAGAGCACTTTGGAAACACTCTTTTTGTAGAATCTGCAAGTGGATATTTGGATAACTGTGAAGATTTTTTGGAAAAGGTAATATCTTCATGTAAAATCTAGACAGAAGCATTCTCAGAAATTTCTTTGTGACGAGTGTCCTCAACTAACAGAGTTGAACCTTTCTTTTGACAGAGCACTTTGGAAACACTCTTTTTGTAGAATCTGTAAGCCGCTATCTAGATAGTTCTAATGATATCGTTGGAAACGGGAATATTTTCATCTGAAATCTAGACAGAAGCACTCTCAGAACCTAGTTTGTGATATCTGCATTCAAGTCACAGAGCTATACATTCCGTATCTTAGACCAGGTTTGAAACACACTTTCTGTAATATCTGGAAGTGGAGATTTGGAGCGCTTTTGGGCCTATTCTGAAAAACGAAATATCTTCCCATAAAATCTAGACAGAAGCATTCTCAGAAAGTTATTTGAGATGTGTGTCCTCAACTAACAGAGTTGAACCTTTCTTTTGATAGAGCATTTTGGTAACACTCTTTCTGTAGAATCTCCAAATCGATGTTTGGATAACTGTGAAGATTTCGTTGGAAACGGGAATATCTTCATATAAAATCTCGACAGAAGCATTCTCAGAAACGTCTTTGTGATGAGTGCCCTCAACTAACATAGTTGAAACATTCTATTAATAGAGCACTTTGGAAACCCTCTTTTTGTGGAATATGCAAGCGGATATTTGGATAAAAGTGAAGATTTCGTTGGAAACGGGAATATCTTCATATAAAATCTAGACAGAAGCATTCTCAGAAACTTCTTTGGGATGAATGTCCTCAACTAACAGAGTTGAACCATTCTTTTGACAGAGCACTTTGGAAACACTCTTTTTGTACAATCTGTGAAGCGATATCTAGATAGTTCTAATGATATCGTTGGAAACGGGAATATGTTCATCTGAAATCTAGACAGAAGCACTGTCAGAACCTAATTTGTGATATCTGCATTCAAGTCACAGAGCTGAACATTCCCTTTCATAGAGCAGGTTTGAAACACTCTTTCTGTAGTGTCTGGAAGTGGACATTTGGAGCGATTTCGGACCTATGGTGAAAAACCAAATATCTTCCCATACAATCTAGACAGAAGCATTCTCAGAAACTTATTTGGGATATGTGTCCTCAACTAACAGAGTTGAACCTTTCTTTTGATAGAGCAGTTTTGAAACACTCTTTCTGTAGAATCTGCAAATAGATGTTTGGATAACTGTGAAGATTTCGTTGGAAACGTGTATATCTTCATATAAAATCTCGACAGAAGCATTCTCAGAAACGTCTTTGTGATGAGTGTCCTCAACTAACAGAGTTGAAACATTTTATTAATAGATCACTTTGGAAACACTCTATTTCTGGAATCTGCAAGTGGATATTTGGATAACAGTGAAGATTTCGTTGGAAAAGGTAATATCTTCATATAAAATCTAGACAGAAGCATTCTCAGAAACTTCTTTGGATTGTGTGTCCTCATCTAACAGAGTTCAACATTTCTTTCGCTACAGCAGTTTGGAAACACTCTTTTTGTAGAATCTGCAAGTAGATATTTGGATAACAGTGAAGATTTCGTTGGAAAAGGTAATATCTTCATATAAAATCTAGACAGAAGCATTCTCAGAAACTTCTTTGTAGTGGGTGTCCTCAACTAACAGAGTTCAACATTTCTTTCACTACAGCAGTTTGGAAACACTCTTTTTGTAGAATCTGCAATTGGATATTTGGATAACTGTGAATATTTCATTGGAAATGGTAATATCTTCATATAAAATCTGGACTGAAGCATTCTCAGAAACTTCTTTGTGATGTGTGTCCTCAACTTACAGAGTTCAACATTTCTTTTGATAGAGCAGTTTGGAAACACTCTTTTTGTAGAATCTGTAGTTGGATAACAAGATAGTTCTAACGATTTCATTGGAAACGGGAATATCTTCATCTAAAATCTACAGAGAAGCACTGTCAGAAACTACTTTGTGATATCTGCATTCAAGTCTCAGAGGTGAACTTTCCGTTTCATAGAGCAGGTTGAAACACTCTTTCTGCAGTATCTGGAAGGGGACATTTCGAGTGCTTTGAGGCCTACGGGGAAAAAGAAAGCATCTTCCCATAAAGACGAGAGAGAGGCTTTCTCAGAAACTTCTTTGGGATGTGTGTCCTCAACTAAGACAGTTGAACCTTTCTTTTGATACAGCAGTTTGGAAACACAGTTTTTGTAGAATCTGCAAGTGGATATATAGAAAGCTGTGAAGATTTCGTAGGAAACGGGAATATCTTCATGTAAAATCTTGACAGAAGCATTCTCAGAAACTTCTTAGTGATGTGTGTCCTCAACTAACAGAGTTCAACCTTTCCTTGGATACAGCTATTTGGAAACACTCTTTTTGTAGGATCTGTAAGTGGATATTTTGATAGCTCTGAGGATTTCGTTGGAAACTGGAATATCTTCATTTAAAATCTAGACAGAAGCATTCTCAGAAACTTCTTTGTGATGTGTGTCCTCAACTAACAGATTTGAACCTTTCTTTGGATAGAGCAGTTCGGAAACACTCTTTTTGTAGAATCTGTAAGTGAATATTTGGATGACTGTGATGATTTCGTTGGAAACGCGAATATCTTCATCTAAAATCTAGACAGAAGGGCTGTCAGAAACTACTTTGTGATATCTGCATTCAAGTCAGAGCTGAATATTCCCATTCATAGAGTAGGTTTGAAACAGTCTTTCTGTAGTATCTGGAATTGGATAGTTCGAGCGATTTCAGCCCTACGGTGAAAAAGGAAATATCATACCTTAAAACATAGACAGAAGCATTCTCAGAAACTTATTTGGGATGTGTTTCCTCAACTAACAGAGTTGATCCTTTCTTTTATACAGCAGTTTGGAAACACTCTTTTTGTAGAATCTGCAAGTGGATATTTGGATAACAGTGAAGATTTCGTTGGAAACGGTAATATCTTCATATAAAATCTAGACAGGGGCATTGTCAGAAACTTCTTTGTGATGAGTGTCCTCAACTAACAGAGTTGAACTTTCTATTCACAGAGGAGGAAACACTCTTTTTGTAGAATCTGTAAGCCGATATCTTGATAGTTCTAATGATATCGTTGGAAACGGGAAATATCTTCATCTGAAATCTAGACAGAAGAACTCTCAGAACTCACTATGTGATATCTGCATTCAAGTCACAGAGCTGAACATTCCCTTTCATAGAGCAGGTTTGAAACCCTCTTTCTGTAGTATCTGGAAGTGGACATTTGGAGCGCTTTAGGGCCTCTGGCGAAAAACGGAATATCTTCCCATAAAATCTACACAGAAGCATTCTCAGAAACTTATTTGGGATGTGCGTCCTCAACTAACAGAGTTGAACCTTTGTTTTGATAGAGCAGTTTCGAAACACTCTTTTTGTAGAATCTGCAAATCGATGTTTGGATAACTGTGAAGATTTCGTTGGAAATGGGATATCTTCATATAAAATCTCGACAGAAGCATTCTCAGAAACGTCTTTGTGATGAGTGTCCTCAACTAACAGAGTTGAAACATTCTATTAATAGAGAACTTTGGAAACACACTTTTTGTAGAATCTGCAAGTGGATATTTGGATAACTGTGAAGATTTCGTTGGAAACGGGAATATCTTCATATAAAATCTAGACAGAAGCATTCTCAGAAACTTCTTTGTGATGAGTGTCCTCAACCAACACAGTTGAACCTTTCTTTTGATAGAGCAGTTTAGAAACACTATTTTTGTGGAATCTGTAAGTGTATATCTAGATAGCCCTAACAATTTCGTTGGAAAAGGGAATATCTTCATCTAAAATCTAGACAGAATCACTGTCAGAATCTACTTTGCGATATCTGCATTCAAGTCACAGAGCTGAACATTTCCTTTCATAGAGTAGGTTTGAAACAGTCTTTCTGTAGTATCTGGAAGTGGACATTTCGAGCGATTTCGGGCCTATGGTGAAAAAGGAAATATCACCCATAAAATCTAGACAGAAGCATTCTCAGAAACTTATTTGGGATGTGTTTCCTCAACTAACAGAGTTGAACCTTTCTTTTGATATAGCAGTTTGGAAACACTCTTTTTGTAGAAACAGCAAGTGGATATTTGGATAACTGTGAAGATTTCGTTGGATACGGGAATATCTTCATATAAAATCTAGACAGAAGCATTCTCAGAAACGTCTTTGTGATGAGTGTCCTCAACTAACAGAGTTGAACCATTCTATAATTAGAGCACTTTGGAAACACTCTTTTTGTAGAATCTGCAAGTGGATATTTGGATAACTGTGAAGATTTCATTGGTAACGGGAATATCTTAATATAAAATCTAGACAGAAGCATTCTCAGAAACTTCTTTGTGATGAGTGTCCTCAACTGACAGAGTTGAATCTTTCTTTTTATAGAGCAGTTTGGAAACACTCTTTTTGTAGAATCTGTATGTGGAAATCAACATAATTCTAACGAGTTTGTTGGAAACGGGAATATCTTCATCTACAATCTACACAGAAGTGCTGTCAGAAACTACTTTGTGATATCTGCATTCAAGTCTCTGAGCTGAACATTCCGTTTCATAGAGCAGGTTAGAAACACTCTTTCTGCAGTATCTGGAAGTGGACATTTCGAGCGCTTTCAGGCCTACGGTGAAAAAGGAAGTATCTTCCCATAAAAACGAGACAGAGTCTTTCTCAGAAATTTATTTGGGATGTGTGTCCTCAGCTAAGAGAGTTGAACGTTTCTTTTGATACAGCAGTTTGGAATCACTCTTTTTGTAGAATCTGCAAGTGGATATTTGGAAAGCTGTGAAGATTTCATAGGAAACGGGAATATCTTCATGTAAAATCTAGACAGAAGCATTCTCAGAAACTTCTTTGTGATGTGTGTCCTCAACTAACAGAGTTCAAAATTTCTTTTGATACAGCAATTTGGAAACACTCTTTTTGTAGAGTCTGTAAGTGGATATTTGTATAGCTCTGAGGATTCCTTTGGAAATGGGAATATCTTCATTTAAAATCTAGACAGAAGCATTCTCAGAAACTTCTTTGTGATGAGTGTCCTCAACTAACAGATTTGAACCTTTCTTTGGATAGAGCTGTTTGAAAACACTCTCTTTGTTGAATCTGTAAGTGGATATTTGGATAACTGTGATGATTTCGTTGGAAACGGGAATATCTTCATCTAAAATCTAGACAGAAGGGCTGTCAGAAACTACTTTGCGATATCTGCATTCAAGTCACAGAGCTGAACATTCCCATTCATAGAGTAGGTTTGAAACAGTCTTTCTGTAGTATCTGGAAGTGGATATCGAGCGATTTCAGGCCTAAGGTGAAAAAGGAAATATCATCATCTAAAATCTAGACAGAAGCATTCTCAGAAACTTATTTGGGATGTGTTTCCTCAACTAACAGAGTTGATCCTTTCTTTTGATATAGCAGTTTGGAAACACTCTTTTTGTAGAATCTGCCAGTGGACATTTGGATAACTGTGAAGATTTCGTTGGAAAGGGAAATATCTTCATATAAAACCTAGACAGAAGCATTCTCAGAAACTTCTTTGTGATGCGTGACCTCAACTAACAGAGTTTAACCATTCTATTAATAGAGCACTGTGGAAACACTCTTTTTGTAGAATCTTCAAGTGGATATTTGGATAACTGTGAAGATTTCATTGGAAACCGGACTATCTTCATATAAAATCTAGACAGAAGCATTCTCAGAAACTTCTTTGTGATGAGTGTCCTCAACTAACACAGTTGAACCTTTCTTTTGATAGAGCAGTTTGCAAACACTCTTTTTGTGGAATCTGTGTTTGGATATCATGATAGTTCTAAGGATTTTGTTGGAACCGGGAATATCTTCAACTAAAATCTAGACAGAAGCACTGTCAGAAACTACTTTGTGATATCTGCATTCAAGTCTCAGAGCTGAACATTCCGCTTCTTAGTGCAGGTTTGAAATACTCTTTGTGCAGCATCTGGAAGAGGACATTTTGAGCGCTTTCAGGCCTACGGTGAAAAAGGAAGTATCTTCCCATAAAGACGAGACAGAGGCTTTCTCAGAAACTTCTTTGGGATGTGTGACCTCAACTAACAGAGTTCAACATTTCTTTTGCTACAGCAGTATAGAATCACTCTTTTTGTAGAATCTTCAAGTGGATATTTGGATAACTGGGAAGATTTCGTTGGAAACAGGAATATCTACATATAAAATCTAGACGGAAGCATTCTCAGAAACTTCTTTGTGATGAGGGTACTCAACTAACAGAGTTGAACCTTTCTTTTGACAGAGCACTTTGGAAACACTCTTTTTGTAGAATCTGTAAGTGGATATCTAGATAGTTCTAACGAAATCGTTGGAAACGGGAATATCTTCATCTCAAATCTAGACAGAAGAACTGTCAGAAACTACTTTGTGATATCTGCATTCAAGTCACAGAGCTGAACATTCCCTTTCATTGAGCAAGTTTGAAACCCTCTTTCTGTAGTAGCTGGAAGTGGACATTTCGAGCGTTTTCGGGCCTTTGGTGAAAAACGAAATATCTTCCCATAAAATCTAGACAGAAGCATTCTCAGAAACTTATTTTGGATGTGTGTCCTCAACTAACAGAGTTGAACCTTTCTTTTCATAGAGCAGTTTGAAACACTCTTTTTGTAGAATCTGCAAGTCGATGTTTGGATAACTGTGAAGATTTCGTTGGAAACGTGAATATCTTCATATAAAATCTAGACAGAAGCATTCTCAGAAACGTCTTTGTGATGAGTTTCCTTAACTAACAGAGTTCAACCATTCTATTAATAGAGCACTTTGGAAACACTCTTTTTGTAAAATCTTCAAGTGGATATTTGGATAACTGTGAAGATTACTTGGAAACGGGAATATCTTCATATAAAATCTAGACAGAAGCATTCTCAGAAACTTCTTTGTGATGAGTGTCCTCAACTAACACAGTTGAACCTTTCTTTTGATAGAGCAGTTTGGAAACACTCTTTTTGTAGAATCTGTAAGTGGATATCTAGATAGTCCTAACGATTTCATTGGAAACGGGAATATCTTCATCTAAAATCTAGACAGAAGCACTGTGAGAAACTGCTTTGCGATATCTGCATTGAAGTCACAGACCTGAGCATTCCCTTTCATAGAGTAGGTTTGAAACAGTCTTTGTGTAGTATCTGGAAGTTGACATTTCAAGTGATTTCAGGGCTACGGTGAAAAAGGAAATATCTTCCAATAAAATCTAGAGAGAAGCATTCTCAGAAACTTCTTTGGGATGTGTTTCCTCAACTAAGAGAGTTGATCCTTTCTTTTGATATAGCAGTTTTGAAGCACTCTTTTTGAAGAATCTGCAAGTGGATATTTGGATAACTGTGAAGATTTCATTGGAAACGGGAATAACTTCATATAAAATCTAGACAGAAGCATTCTCAGAAACTTCTTTGTGATGAGTGTCCTCAACTAACAGAGTTGAACCTTTCTTTTTATAGAGCAGTTTGGAAACACTCTTTTTGTAGAATCTTCAAGTGGATATTTGGATAACTGTGAAGATTTCGTTGGAAACGGGAATATCTTCATATAAAATCTAGACACAAGCATTCTCAGAAACGTCTTTGTGATGAGTGTCCTCAAGTAACAGAGTTGAAACTTTCTTTTGATAGAGCAGTTTGGAAACACTCCTTTTGTAGAATCAGCAAGTCGATATTTGGAGAACTGTGAAGATTTCGTTGGAAACGGAATATCTTCATATAAAATGTCGACAGAAGCATTCTCAGAAACGTCTTTGTGATGAGTGTTCTCAAGTAACAGAGTTGAATCTTTCTTTTTATAGAGCAGTTTGGAAACACTCTTTTTGTAGAATCTGTATGTGGAAATCAACATAATTCTAACGAGTTTGTTGGAAACGGGAATATCTTCATCTACAATCTACACAGAAGTGCTGTCAGAAACTACTTTGTGATATCTGCATTCAAGTCTCTGAGCTGAACATTCCGTTTCATAGAGCAGGTTAGAAACACTCTTTCTGCAGTATCTGGAAGTGGACATTTCGAGCGCTTTCAGGCCTACGGTGAAAAAGGAAGTATCTTCCCATAAAAACGAGACAGAGTCTTTCTCAGAAATTTATTTGGGATGTGTGTCCTCAGCTAAGAGAGTTGAACGTTTCTTTTGATACAGCAGTTTGGAATCACTCTTTTTGTAGAATCTGCAAGTGGATATTTGGAAAGCTGTGAAGATTTCATAGGAAACGGGAATATCTTCATGTAAAATCTAGACAGAAGCATTCTCAGAAACTTCTTTGTGATGTGTGTCCTCAACTAACAGAGTTCAAAATTTCTTTTGATACAGCAATTTGGAAACACTCTTTTTGTAGAGTCTGTAAGTGGATATTTGTATAGCTCTGAGGATTCCTTTGGAAATGGGAATATCTTCATTTAAAATCTAGACAGAAGCATTCTCAGAAACTTCTTTGTGATGAGTGTCCTCAACTAACAGATTTGAACCTTTCTTTGGATAGAGCTGTTTGAAAACACTCTCTTTGTTGAATCTGTAAGTGGATATTTGGATAACTGTGATGATTTCGTTGGAAACGGGAATATCTTCATCTAAAATCTAGACAGAAGGGCTGTCAGAAACTACTTTGCGATATCTGCATTCAAGTCACAGAGCTGAACATTCCCATTCATAGAGTAGGTTTGAAACAGTCTTTCTGTAGTATCTGGAAGTGGACATTTCGAGCGATTTCAGGCCTAAGGTGAAAAAGGAAATATCATTCCATAAAATCTAGACAGAAGCATTCTCAGAAACTTATTTGGGATGTGTTTCCTCAACTAACAGAGTTGATCCTTTCTTTTGATATAGCAGTTTGGAAACACTCTTTTTGTAGAATCTGCCAGTGGATATTTGGATAACTGTGAAGATTTCGTTGGAAAGGGAAATATCTTCATATAAAACCTAGACAGAAGCATTCTCAGAAACTTCTTTGTGATGCGTGACCTCAACTAACAGAGTTTAACCATTCTATTAATAGAGCACTGTGGAAACACTCTTTTTGTAGAATCTTCAAGTGGATATTTGGATAACTGTGAAGATTTCATTGGAAACCGGACTATCTTCATATAAAATCTAGACAGAAGCATTCTCAGAAACTTCTTTGTGATGAGTGTCCTCAACTAACACAGTTGAACCTTTCTTTTGATAGATCAGTTTGCAAACACTCTTTTTGTGGAATCTGTGTTTGGATATCATGATAGTTCTAAGGATTTTGTTGGAACCGGGAATATCTTCAACTAAAATCTAGACAGAAGCACTGTCAGAAACTACTTTGTGATATCTGCATTCAAGTCTCAGAGCTGAACATTCCGCTTCTTAGTGCAGGTTTGAAATACTCTTTGTGCAGCATCTGGAAGAGGACATTTTGAGCGCTTTCAGGCCTACGGTGAAAAAGGAAGTATCTTCCCATAAAGACGAGACAGAGGCTTTCTCAGAAACTTCTTTGGGATGTGTGACCTCAACTAACAGAGTTCAATATTTCTTTTGCTACAGCAGTATAGAATCACTCTTTTTGTAGAATCTTCAAGTGGATATTTGGATAACTGGGAAGATTTCGTTGGAAACAGGAATATCTACATATAAAATCTAGACGGAAGCATTCTCAGAAACTTCTTTGTGATGAGGGTACTCAACTAACAGAGTTGAACCTTTCTTTTGACAGAGCACTTTGGAAACAGTCTTTTTGTAGAATCTGTAAGTGGATATCTAGATAGTTCTAACGATATCGTTGGAAACGGGAATATCTTCATCTCAAATCTAGACAGAAGAACTGTCAGAAACTACTTTGTGATATCTGCATTCAAGTCACAGAGGTGAACATTCCCTTTCATTGAGCAAGTTTGAAACCCTCTTTCTGTAGTATCTGGAAGTGGACATTTCGAGCGTTTTCGGGCCTTTGGTGAAAAACGAAATATCTTCCCATAAAATCTAGACAGAAGCATTCTCAGAAACTTATTTTGGATGTGTGTCCTCAACTAACAGAGTTGAACCTTTCTTTTCATAGAGCAGTTTGGAAACACTCTTTTTGTAGAATCTGCAAGTCGATGTTTGGATAACTGTGAAGATTTCGTTGGAAACGTGAATATCTTCATATAAAATCTAGACAGAAGCATTCTCAGAAACGTCTTTGTGATGAGTTTCCTTAACTAACAGAGTTGAACCATTCTATTAATAGAGCACTTTGGAAACACTCTTTTTGTAAAATCTTCAAGTGGATATTTGGATAACTGTGAAGATTACTTGGAAACGGGAATATCTTCATATAAAATCTAGACAGAAGCATTCTCAGAAACTTCTTTGTGATGAGTGTCCTCAACTAACACAGTTGAACCTTTCTTTTGATAGAGCAGTTTGGAAACACTCTTTTTGTAGAATCTGTAAGTGGATATCTAGATATTCCTAACGATTTCATTGGAAACGGGAATATCTTCATCTAAAATCTAGACAGAAGCACTGTGAGAAACTGCTTTGCGATATCTGCATTGAAGTCACAGACCTGAGCATTCCCTTTCATAGAGTAGGTTTGAAACAGTCTTTGTGTAGTATCTGGAAGTTGACATTTCAAGTGATTTCAGGGCTACGGTGAAAAAGGAAATATCTTCCAATAAAATCTAGAGAGAAGCATTCTCAGAAACTTCTTTGGGATGTGTTTCCTCAACTAAGAGAGTTGATCCTTTCTTTTGATATAGCAGTTTTGAAGCACTCTTTTTGAAGAATCTGCAAGTGGATATTTGGATAACTGTGAAGATTTCATTGGAAACGGGAATAACTTCATATAAAATCTAGACAGAAGCATTCTCAGAAACTTCTTTGTGATGAGTGTCCTCAACTAACAGAGTTGAACCTTTCTTTTTATAGAGCAGTTTGGAAACACTCTTTTTGTAGAATCTTCAAGTGGATATTTGGATAACTGTGAAGATTTCGTTGGAAACGGGAATATCTTCATATAAAATCTAGACACAAGCATTCTCAGAAACGTCTTTGTGATGAGTGTCCTCAAGTAACAGAGTTGAAACTTTCTTTTGATAGAGCAGTTTGGAAACACTCCTTTTGTAGAATCAGCAAGTCGATATTTGGAGAACTGTGAAGATTTCGTTGGAAACGGAATATCTTCATATAAAATGTCGACAGAAGCATTCTCAGAAACTTCTTTGTGATGAGTGTCCTCAACTCACAGTGTTGAAACATTCTGTTAGTAGAGCACTTTGGAAACACTCTTTTTGTAGAATCTTCAAGTGGATATTTGGATAACTGTGAAGATTTCATTGGAAACGGGAATATCTTCACATAAAATCTAGACAGAAGCATTCTCTGAAACTTCTTTGTGATGTGTGTCCTCAACTAACAGATTTGAACATTTCTGTCGCTACAGCAGTTTGGAAACACTCTTTTGGTGGAATCTTCAAGTGGATATTTGGATAACTGGGAAGATTTCATTGGAAAAGGTAATATCTTCATATAAAATCAAGACAGAATCATTCTCAGAACCTTCTTTGTGATGTGTGTCCTCAACATGCAGAGTTCAACATTTCTTTTGCTACAGCAGTTTGCAAACACTCTTTTTGTAGAATCTTCAAGTGGATATTTGGATAACTGCGAAGATTTCGTTGGAAACGGGAATATCTTCATATAAAATCTCGACAGAAGCATTCTCAGAAACGTCTTTGTGATGAGAGTCCTCAAATAACAGAGTTGAACCATTCTATTAATAGAGAACTTTGGACACACTCTTTTTGTAGAATCTGCAAGTGGATATTTGGATAACTGTGAAGATTTCTTTGGAAAAGGTAATATCTTCATATAAAATCTAGACAGAAGCATTCTCAGAAACTTCATTGTGATGAGTGTCCTCAACTAACACAGTTGAACCTTTCTTTTGATAGAGCAGTTTGGAAACACTGTTTTTGTGGAATCTGTAAATGGATATCTAGATTGTCCTAACGATTTCCTTGGAAACGGGAATATCTTCATCTAAAATCTAGACAGAAGCACTGTCAGAAACTACTTTGCGATATCGGCATTCAAGTCACAGAGCTGAACATTCCCTTTCATAGAGTAGGTTTGAAACAGTCTTTCTGTAATATCTGGAAGTGGACATTTCAAGCGATTTGAGACCTATGGTGAAAAAGGAAATATCATCCCATAAAATCTAGACAGAAGCATTCTCAGAAACTTATTTGGGATGTGTTTCCTCAACTAACAGAGATGATCCTTTCTTTTGATATAGCAGTTTGGAAACACTCTTTTTGTAGAATCTGCAAGTTGATATTCGGATAACTGTGAAGATTTCAATGGAAACGGTAATATCTTCATATAAAGTCTAGACAGAAGCATTCTCAGAAACTTCTTTGTGATGTGTGTCCTCAACTAACAGAGTTCAACCTTTCTTTTGTTACAGCAATTTGGAATCACTCTTTTTGTTGAATTTCTAAGTTTATATTGGGATAGCACTGACGATTTCGTTGGAAACGGAATATATTCATTAAATATCTAGACAGAAGCATGCTCAGAAACTTCTTTGTGATGTGTGTCCTCAACTAACAGAGTTGAACCTTTCTTTGGATAGAGCAGTTTGGAAACACTCTTTGTGTATAATCTGTAAGTGGATATCTAGATAGTTCTAACGATATCGTTGGAATAGGGAATTTCTTCATCTGAAATCTAGACAGAAGCACTGTCAGAAACTACTTTGTGACATATGCATTCAAGTCACAGAGCTGAACATTCCCGTTCATAGAGCAGGTTTGAAACCCTCTTTCTGTAGTATCTGGAAGTGAACATTTCGAGCGCTTTCGGGCCTATGGTGAAAATCGAAACATCTTCCCACAAAATCTAGACAGAAGCATTCTCAGAAAGTTATTTCAGATGTATGTCCTCAACTAACAGAGTTGAACCTTTCTTTTGATAGAGCAGTTTGGAAACACGCTTTTTGTAGAATCTGCAAGTGGATATTCGGATAACCATGAAGATTTTGTTTGAAACGGGAGTATCTTCATATAAAATCTCGACAGATGCATTCTCAGAAACTTCTTTGTGATGAGTGTCCTCAACTAACAGAGTTGAACCATTCTATTAATGGAGCACTTTGGAAACACTCTTTTTGTAGAATCTTCAAGTGGATATTCGGATAACCATGAAGATTTCGATTGAAACGGGAATATCTTCATATAAAATCTAGACAGAAGCATTCTCAGAAACTTCTTTGTGATGAGTGTCCTCAACTAACAGAGTTGAACCTTTCTTTTTACAAAGCAGTTTGGAAACACTCTTTTTGTAGAATCTGTATGTGGATATCAACATAGTTCTAACGATTTCGTTGGAAACGGGAATATCTTCATCTAAAATCTAGACCGAAGCGCTGTCAGCAACTACTTTGTGATATCTGCATTCAAGTCCCAGAGCTGAACATTCCGTTTGATAGAGCAGGTTTGAAACACTCTTTCTGCAGTATCTGGAAGTGGACATTTCGAGCGCTTTCAGGCCTACGGTGAAAAAGGAAGTATCTTCCCATAAAAACGAGACAGAGGCTTTCTCAGAAACTTATTTGGGATGTGTGCCGTCAACTAAGAGAGTTGAACCTTTCTTTTGATACAGGAGTTCGGCAACACTCTTTTTGTAGAATCTGCAAGTGGATGTTTGGAAAGCTGTGAAGATTTCATAGTAAACGGGAATATCTTCATGTAAAATCTAGACAGAAGCATTCTTAGAAGCTTCTTTGTGATGTGTGTCATCAACTAACAGAGTTCAACATTTCTTTTGGAACGGAAGTTTGGAAACACTCTTTTTGTAGAATCTTCAAGTGGATATTTGGATAACTGTGAAGATTTCGTTGGAAACGGGAATATCTTCATACAAATTCTAGACAGAAGCATTCTCAGAAACTTCTTTGTGATCAGTGTCCTTAACTAACAGAGTTGAACCTTTCTTTTGACAGAGCAGTTTGGAAACACTCTTTTTGTAGAATCTGTAAGTGGATATCAAGATAGTTCTAACGATTTCGTTGGAAACGGGAATATCTTCATCTGAAATCTAGACAGAAGCACTGTCAGAAACTACTTTGTGATATCTGCATTCAAGTGACAGAGCTGAACATTCCCCTTCATAGAGCAAGTTTGAAACTCTCTTTCTGTAGTATCTGGATGTGGACATTTCGAGCGTTTTCGGGCCTATGGTGAAAAACGAAATATCTTCCCATAAAATCTAGACAGAACCATTCTCAGAAACTTATTTGGGATGTGTGTCCTCAACTAACGGAGTTGAGCCTTTATTTTGATAGAGCAGTTTGGAAACACTCTTTTTGTAGAATCTGCAAGTGGATATTTGGATAACTGTGAAGATTTCGTTGGAAACGGTTATATCTTCATATAAAATCTCGACAGAAGCATTCTCAGAAAAGTCTTTGTGATGAGTGTCCTCAACTAACAGAGTTGAACCATTCTATTAATAGAGCGCTTTGGAAACACTCTTTTTGTAGAATCTGCTAGTGGATATTTGGATAACTGTGAAGCTTTCGTTGGAAACGGTAATATCTTCATGTAAAATCTAGACAGAAGCATTGTCAGAAACATCTTTGCGATGACTGTCCTCATCTAACAGAGTTGAACTTTCTATTCACAGAGGAATTTGGAAACACTCTTTTTGAAGAATCTGTAAGCCGATATCTAGATAGTTCTAACGATATCGTTGGAAACGGGAATATATCTTCATGTGAAATCTAGACAGAAGCACCCTCAGAACCTACTTAGTGATATCTGCATTCAAGTCACAGAGGTGAACGTTCCATTTCATAGAGCAGGTTTGAAACACTCTTTCTGTAGTATCTGGAAGTGGACATTTCGAGCAATTTCAGGCCTATGGAGGAAAAGGAAATATCATCCCATAAAATCTAGACAGAAGCATTCTCGGAAACTTATTTGGGATGTGTTTCCTCAACTAACAGAGTTGATCCTTTCTTTTGATATAGCAGTTTGGAAACACTCTTTTTATAGAAACTGCAAATGGATATTTGGATAACTGTGAAGATTTCGTTGGAAACGGGTATATCTTCATATAAAATCTAGACAGAATCATTATCAGAAACTTCTTTGTGATGTGTGTCCTCATTTAACAGAGTTCAACTTTTCTTTAGATACAGCAATTTGGAAACACTCTTTTTGTAGAATATGTAAGTGGATAATGTGATAGCTCTGAGGATTTCATTGGAAACGGGAATATATTCATCTAAAATCTAGACAGAAGCGCTGTCAGAAACTACTTTGCGATATCTGCATTCAAGTCCCAGAGCTGAACATTCCCATTCATAGAGTTGGATTCAAACAGTCTTTCTGTAGTATCTGGAAGTGGACATTTGAGTGATTTCCGGCCAATGGTGAAAAAGGAAATATCATCCCATAAAATCCAGACAGAAGCATTCTCAGAAACTTATTTGGGATGTGTTTCCTCAACTAACAGAGATCACCCTTTCTTTTGATATATCGGTTTGGAAACACTCTTTTTGTAGAATCTTCAAGTGGATATTTGGATAACTGTGAAGATTTCGTTGGAAACGGGAATATCTTCATATAAAATCTCGACAGAAGCATTCTCAGAAACGTCTTTGTGATGAGTGTCCTCAACTAACAGAGTTGAAACATTCTATTAATAGAGCACTTTGGTAACACTCTTTTTGTAGAATCTGCAAGTGGATATTTGGATAACTGTGAAGATTTCATTGGAAAAGGTAATATCTTCATATAAAATCTAGACAGAAGCATTCTCTGAAACTTCTTTGTGATGTGTGTCCTCAACTAACAGAGTTCAACATTTCTTTCGCTCAGCAGTTTGGAAACACTCTTTTGGTAGAATCTTCAAGTGGATATTTCGATAACTGTGAAGATTTCGCTGGAAACGGGAATATCTTCATATAAAATATAGACAGAAGCATTCTCAGAAACTTCTTTGTGATGAGTGTCCTCAACTATCAGAGTTGAACGTTTCTTTTGACAGAGCACTTTGGAAGCACTCTTTTTGTACAATCTGTAAGCCGATATATAGATAGTTCTAACTATATCGTTGGAAACGGGAATATCTTCATCTGAAATCTAGACAGAAGCACTCTCAGAACCTACTTTGTGATATCTGCATTCAGGTCACTAAGCTAAACATTCCCATTCATAGAGCAGGTTTGAAACACTCTTTCTGTAATATCTGGAAGTGGACATTTGGAGCGCTTTCGGGGCTATGGTGAAAAACGAAATATCTTCCAGTAAAATCTAGACAGAAACATTCTCAGAAAGTTATTTCAGATGTGTGTCCTCAACTAACAGAGTTGAACCTTTATTTTGATAGAGCAGTTTGGAAACACTCTTTCTGTAGAATCTGCAAATCGATGTTTGGATAACTGTGAAGATTTCGTTGGAAACGGGAATATCTTCTCATAAAATCTCGACAGAAGCATTCTCAGAAACGACTTTGTGATGAGAGTCCTCAACTAACAGAGTTGAAACACTCTATTAATAGAGAACTTTGGAAAAACTCTTTTTCTAGAATCTGCAAGTGTATATTTGGATAACTGTGAAGATTTCGTTGGAAAGGGAAATATCTTCATATAAAATCTAGACAGAAGGATTCTCAGAAACTTCCTTGTGATGAGTGTCCTCAACTAACAGAGTTGAACCTTTCTTTTGATAGAGCAGTTTGGAAACACTCTTTTTGTGGAATCTGTAAGTGGATATCTAGATAGTCCTAACGATCTCATTGGAAACGGGAATATCTTCATCTAAAATGTAGACAGAAGCACTGTCAGAAACTACTTTGCGATATCTGCATTGAAGTCACAGAGCTGAACATTCCCTTTCATAGAGTAGGTTTGAAACAGTCTTTCTGTAGTATCTGGAAGTGGACATTTCATGTGATTTCGGGCCTAAGGTGAAAAAGGAAATATCATCCCATAAAATCTAGACAGAAGCATTCTCAGAAAATTATTTCGGATGTGTTTCCTGAACTAACAGAGATGATCCTTTCTTTTGATATAGCAGTTTGGAAACACTCTTTTTGTAGAATCTGCAAGTGGATATTTGGATAACTGTGAAGATTTCATTGGAAACGGTAATATCTTCATATAAAATCTAGACAGAAGCATTCTCGGAAACTTCTTTGCGATGTGTGTCCTCAACTAACAGAGTTCAACCTTTCTTTTGATACGGCAATTTGGAATCACTCCTTTTGTTGAATCTGTAAGTTTATATTGGGATAGCTCTGAGGAATTCGTTGGAAATGGGAATATATTCATTTAAAATCTAGACAGAAGCATTCTCAGAAACTTCTTTGTGATGTGTGTCCTCAACTAACGGAGTTGAACCTTTCTTTGGATAGAGCAGTTTGGAAACACTGTTTTTGTAGAATCTGTAAGTGGATATCTAGATAGTTCTAACGATTTCATTGGAAACGGGAATATCTTCTTCTGAAATCTAGACAGAAGCACTGTCAGAAACTACTTTGTGACATCTGCATTCAAGTCACAGAGCTGAACATTCCCTTTCATAGAGCAGGTTTGAAACCCTCTTTCTGTAGTATCTGGAAGTGGATATTTCGAACGATTACGGGCCTATGGTGAAAAACGAAATATCTTCCCATAAAATCTAGATAGAAGCATTCTCAGAAACTTCTTTGTGATGTGTGTCCTCAACTAACAGAGTTGAAACTTTCTTTTGATACAGCAATTTGGAAACACACTTTTTGTAGAATCTGTAAGTGGATATTTGTATAGCTCTGAGGATTCCGTTGGAAACGGGAATATCTTCATTTAAAATCTAGACAGAAGCATTGTCAGAAACTTCTTTGTGATGAGTGTCCTCAACTATCAGATTTGAACCTTTCTTTTGACAGAGCACTTTGGAAACACTCTTTTTGTAGAATCTGTAAGTGGATATCTAGATAGTTCTAATGATATCGTTGGAAACGGGAATATCTTCATCTCAAATCTAGACAGAAGCACTGTCAGAAACTACTTTGTGATATCTGCATTCAAGTCGCAGAGCTGAACATTCCCGCTCATAGAGCAAGTTTGAAACCCTCTTTCTGTAGTATCTGGAAGTGGACATTTCGAGTGCTTTCGGGCCTATGGTGAAGAACGAAATATCTTCCCATAAAATCTAGACAGAAACTTTCTCAGAATCTTATTTCGGATGTGTGTCCTCAACTAACAGAGTTGAAACTTTCTTTTGATAGAGCAGTTTGGAAACACTCTTTTTGTTGAATCTGCAAGTCGATGTTTGGATAACGGTGAAGATTTCGTTGGAAACGGGAATATCTTCATATAAAATCTAGACAGAAGCATTCTCAGAAACGTCTTTGTGATGACTTTCCTCAACTAACAGAGTTGAACCATTCTATTAATATAGCACTTTGGAAACACTCTTTTTGTAGAATCTTCAAGTGGATATTTGGATAACTGTGAAGATTTCGTTGGAAACGGGAATATCTTCATATAAAATCTAGACAGAAGCATTCTCAGAAACTTCTTTGTGATGAATGCCCTCAACTAACAGAGTTGAACCTTTCTTTTTATAGAGCAGTTTGGAAACACTCTTTCTGTAGAATCTGTATGTGGATATCAAGATAGTTCTAATGATTTCATTGGAAACGGGAATATCTTCATCTAAAATCTAGACAGAAGCTCTGTCAGAAACCACTTTGCAATATCTGCATTCAAGTCACAGAGGTGAATCTTCCCTTTCATAGGGCAGGTTTGAAACACTCTTTCTGTAGTATCTGGAAGTGGACATTTCGAGCGCTTTCAGGACTATGGTGAAAAAGGTAGTATCTTCCCAAAACAACGAGACAGAAGTATTCTCAGAAACTTATTTGGGATGTGTGTCCTCAACTAAGAGAGTTGAACTTTTCTTTTGATCCAGCAGTTTGGAAACACTGGTTTTTAGAATCTGCAAGTGGATATTTGAATAACTGAAGATTTCGTTGGAAACGGGAATATCCTCACATAAAATCTAGTCAGAAGCATTCTCAGAAACTTCTTTGTGATGTGTGTCCTCAACTAACAGAGTTGAACCTTTCTTTTGATAGAGCAGTTTGGAAACACTGTTTTTGTAGAATCTGTAAGGGGATATTTGGATAACTCTGATGATTTCGTTGGAAACGGGAATATCTTCATCTAAAATCTGGACAGAAGCACTGTCAGAAACTACCTTGGGATATCTGCATTCAAGTCACAGAGCTGAACATTCCCTTCCATAAGGCAGGTTTGAAACACTCTTTCTGTAGTATCTGGAAGTGGACATTTCGTGCGCTCTCAGGCCTACTGTGAAGAGGGAAATATCATCCCTTAAAATCTAGACAGAAGCATCCTCAGAAAGTTATTTGGGATTCGTTTCCTCAACTAACAGAGATGATCCTTTCTTTTGATATAGCAGTTTGGAAACACTTTTTTGTAGAATCTTCAAGAGGATATTTGGATAACTGTGAAGATTTCAGTGGAAACGGTAATATCTTAATATAAAATCTAGACAGAAGCATTCTCAGAAACTTCTTTGTGATGTGTGTAATCAACTAACAGAGTTCAACATTTCTTTTGATACAGCAGTTTGGAAACACCCTTTTTGTAGAATCTGCAAGTGGATATTTGAATAACTGTTAAGATTTCATTGGAAACGGGAATATCTTCATATAAAATCTAGACAGAAGCACTGTCAGAAACTACTTTGTGATATCTGCATTCAAGTCACAGAACTGAACATTGCCTTTCATAAAGCAGGTTTGAAACACTCTTTCTGCAGTATCTGGAAGTGGACATTTCGAGCGCTTTCAGGCCTAAGGTGAAAAAGGAAATATCTTCCCATTAAAATGAGTCAGAGGCTTTCTCAGAAACTTATTTGGGATGTGTGTCCTCAACTAACAGAGTTGCACCTTTCTTTTGATACACCAGTTTGGAAACACTCTTTTTGTAGAATCTGGAAGTGGATATTTGGATACCTTCGAAGATTTCTTTGGAAACGGGAATATCTTCATATAAAATCTAGACAGAGGCATTCTC
Source organism: Gorilla gorilla gorilla (assembly GCF_029281585.2). Classification (NCBI taxonomy): domain Eukaryota; kingdom Metazoa; phylum Chordata; class Mammalia; order Primates; family Hominidae; genus Gorilla; species Gorilla gorilla. Next base: position 21,990,586 of record NC_073237.2, read on the forward strand.
AGAAACTCCTTTCTGATGAGTGTCCTCAACTAACAGAGTTGAACCTTTCTTTTGATAGAGCAGTATGGAAACACTCTGTTTGTACAATCTGGATGTGGATATTTGGATAGGTATAACGGTTTCGTTGGAAACGGGAATATCTTCATCTAAAATCTAGACAGAAGCTCTGTCAGAAACTACTTTGCGATATATGCATTCAAGTCACAGAGGTGAACCTTCCCTTTCATAGGGCAGGTTTGAAACACTCTTTCTGTAGTATCTGGAAGTGGACATTTTGAGCGCTTTCAGGCCTGTGATGAAAAATTTAGTATCTTCCCAGAAAAACGAGACAGAAGTATTCTAAGAAACTTATTTGGGATGTGGGTCCTCAACTAAGAGTGTTGAACTTTTCTTTTGAAACAAAAGTTTGGAAACACTCTTTTTTAGAATCTGGAAGTGGATATTTGAATAAATGTGAAGATTTCATTGGAAACGGGAATATCCTCATATAAAATCTAGACAGAATCATTCTCAGAAACTTCTTTGTGATGTGTGTCCTCAACTAACAGAGTTCAAACTTTCTTTTGATACAGCAATTTGGAAACACTCTTTTTGTAGAATCTGTTAGTGGATATTGGGATAGCTCTAACGATTTCGTTGGAAACGGGAATATGTTCATTTAAAATCTAGACAGAAGCTTTCTCAGAACCTTCTTTGTGAAGTGTGTCCTGAGCTAAGTGTGTTCAACCTTTCTTTTGATACAGCAGTCTGGAAACACACTTTTTGTGGAATCTGCAGGGGGATATTTGGATAACTGGGAAGATTTCATTGGAAACGGGAATATCTTCATGTAAACTCTAGACAGAAGCATTCTCAGAAACTTCTTTCCAATGTGTGTCCTTAACTGACAGAGTTCAACCGTTCTTTTGATGGAGCAATTTGGAAGCACTGTTTGTGTGGAATCTGTAGGAGGATATTTGGATAGCTCTAAAGATTTCGTTGCAAACGGGATTATCTTCATTTAAAATCTAGACAGAAGCATTCTCAGAAACTTCCTTGTGATGTGTGTCCTCAACTAACAGAGTACAACCGTAATTTTGATAGAGCAGTTTGGAAACACACTTTTTGTAGAATCTGTAGGTCGATATTTGGATACCTCTAACGATTTCTTTGGAAACGGGAATATATTCATATAAAATCTAGACAGAAGCATTCTCAGAAACTTCTTTGTGTTGTGTGTCCTCAACTAACAGAGTTCAAGATTTCTTTTGATACAGTTATTTGAAAACACTCTTTTTGTAGAATCTGTAAGTGGATATTCGGAAAGCTCTAACGATTTCGTTGGAAACGGGAATATCTTCATTTAAAATCTAGACAGAAGCATTCTCAGAAACTTCTTTGTGAAATGTGTCCTTAACTAACAGACTTCAACCTTTCTTTAGATACAGCAGTTTGGAAACACACTTTATGTAGAATCTGCAAGTGGATATTTGGATAACGGTGAAGATTTCGTTGGAAAAGGGAATATCTTCATATAAACTCTAGACAGAAGCATTCTCAGAAACTTCTTTCTCATGTGTGTCCTCAACTGACAGAGTTCAAACATTCTTTTGACAGAGCAGTTTGGAAACACACTTTTTGTAGATTGTGTAAGAGGACATTTGGATAGCTCTAAAGATTTATTTGCAAACGGGAATATGTTCATGTAAAATCTAGACAGAAGCATTCTCAGAAACTTCTTTGTGATGTGTGTCCTCAACTAAAAGAGTACAACCATTCTTTTGATAGAGCAGTTTGGAAACACACTTTTGGTAGAACCTGTAAGTGGATGTATGGAGAGCTGTAACTATTTTGTTGGAAACTGGAATATCTTCATCTAAAATCCAGACAGAAGCTCTGTCAGAAACTACTTTGTGATATCTGCATTCAAGTCACAGAGGTGAACCTTCCCTTTCATAGGGCAGGTTTGAAACACTCTTTCTGTAGTATCTGGAAGTGGACATTTCGAGCGCTTTCAGGCCTATGGTGAAAAAGGAAGTATCTTCCCAAAACAACGAGACAGAAGTATTCTCAGAAACTTATTTGTGATGTGAGTCCTCAACTAAGAGGGTTGAACTTTTCTTTTGATACAGCAGTTTGGAAACACTCGTTTTTAGAATCTGCAAGTGGATATTTGAATAACTGAATATTTCGTTGGAAACGGGAATATCCTCACATAAAATCTAGTCAGAAGCATTCTCAGAAACTTCTTTGTGATGTGTGTCCTCAACTAAAAGAGTTGAACCTTTCTTTGGATAGAGCAGTTTGGAAACACTCTTTTTGTAGAATCTGTAAGTGGATATTTGGATAACTGTGATGATTTCGTTGGAAACGGGAATATCTTCATCTAAAATCTAGACAGAAGCACTGTCAGAAACTACCTTGCAATATCTGCATTCAAGTCACAGAGGTGAACATTCCCTTCCATGAGGCAGGTTTGAAACACTCTTTCTGTAGTACCTGGAAGTGGACATTTCGTGCACTCTCAGGCCTATTGTGAAGAGGGAAATATCATCCCTTAAAATCTAGACAGAACCATCCTCAGAAACTTATTTGGGATTCGTTTCCTCAACTAACAGAGTTGATCCTTGCTTTTGATGTAGCAGTTTGGAAACACTCTTTTTGTAGAATCTGCAAGTGGATATTTGGATAACTGAAGATTTTGTTGGAAACGGGAATATCTTCATATAAAATCTAGACAGAAGCATTCTCAGAAACTTCTTTCAGATGAGTGTCCTCAACTAACAGAGTTGAATCTTTCTTTGGATAGAGCAGTTTGGAAACACTCTTTTTGTGGAATCTGTAAGTGGATATTTGGATAACTGTGATGATTTCGTTGGAAACGGGAATATCTTCATCTAAAATCTAGACAGAAGCGCTGTCAGAAACTAATTTGCGATATCTGCATTCAAGTCACAGAGCTGAACATTCCCATTCATAGAGTAGGTTTGAAACAGTCTTTCTGTAGTATCTGGAAGTGGATATTTCGAGTGATTTCAGGCCTATGGTGAAAAAGGAAATATCATCCCATAAAATCTAGACAGAAGCATTCTCAGAAACTTATTGGGGATGTGTTTCCTCAACTAATAGAGTTGAACCTTTCTTTTGATAGAGCAGTTTGGAAACACTCTTTTTGTTGAATCTGCAAGTCGATGTTTGGATAACTGTGAAGATTTCGTTGGAAACGAAAATATCTTCATGTAAAATCTAGACAGAAGCATTCTCAGAAACGTTTTTGTGATGAGTGTCCTCAACTAACAGAGTTGAGCCATTCTATTAATAGAGCACTTTGGAAACACTCTTTTTGTAGAATCTTCAAGTGGATATTTGGATAACTGTGAAGATTTCGTATGAATCGGGAATATCTTCATGTAAAATCTAGACAGAAGCATTCTCAGAAACTTCTTTGTGATGTGTGTCCTCAACTAACAGAGTTCAACCTTTCATTTGATACAGCAATTTGGAATCACTCTTTTTGTAGAATCTGTAAGTTTACATTGGTATAGCTGTGAGGATTTCGTTGGAAACGGGAATATGTTCATTTAAAATCTAGACAGAAGCATTCTCAGAAACTTCTTTGTGATGTGTGTCCTCAACTAACAGAGTTGAACCTTTCTTTGGGTAGAGCAGTTTGGAAACACTCTTTTTGTAGAATCTGTAAGTGGATATTTGGATAACTGTGATGATTTCGTTGGAAACGGGAATACCTTCATCTAAAATCAAGAGAGAAGGGCTGTGAGAAACTACTTTGCAATATCTGCATTCAAGTCACAGAGCTGAACATTCCCATTCATAGAGTAGGTTTGAAACAGTCTTTCTGTAGTAGCTGGAAGGGGACATTTCGAGCGATTTCAGGCCTATGGTGAAAAAGGAAATATCATCCTATAAAATCTAGACAGATGCATTCTCAGAAACTTATTTGGGATGAGTTTCCTCAACTAACAGAGCTGAACCTTTCTTTTGATAGAGCAGTTTGGAAACACTCTTGTTGTAGAATCTGCAAGTCGATGTTTGGATAACTGAAGATTTCGTTGGAAACGGCAATATCTTCATATAAAATCTAGACAGAAGCATTCTCAGAAACTTCTTTGTGATGAGTGTCCTCAACTAACAGAGTTGAACCTTTCTATTTATAGAGCAGTTTGGAAACACTCTTTTTGTAGAATCTGTATGTGGATATCAAGATAGTTCTAACGATTTCGTCGGAAACGGGAATATCTTCATCTAAAATCTAGACAGAAGCACAGTCAGAAACTACTTTGTGATATCTGCATTCAAGTCTCAGAGCTGAACATTCCGTTTCATAGAGCAGGTTTGAAACACTCTTTCTGCAGTATCTGGAAGTGGACATTTCAAGCGATTTCAGGCCTATGGTGAAAAAGGAAATATCATCCCATAAAATCTAGACAGAAGTATTCTCAGAAATTTATTTGGTATGTGTTTCCTCAACTAACAGAGGTGATCCTTTCTTTTGATACAGCAGTTTGGAAACACTCTTTTTGTAGAATCTGCAAGTGGATATTTGGATAACTGTGAAGATTTCGTTGGGAACGGTAATATCTTCATATAAAATATAGACAGAAGCATTCTCAGAAACTTCTTTGTGATGAGTGTCCTCAACTAACAGAGTTGAACCTTTCTTTTTATAGAGCAGTTTGGAAACACTCTTTTTGTAGAATCTTCAAGTGAATATTTGGATAACTGTAAAGATTTCATTGGACACGGGAATATCTTCATATAAAATATAGACAGAATCATTCTCAGAAACTTCTTTGTGATGAGTGTCCTCAACTAACAGAGTTGAACCTTTCTTTTGACAGAGCACTTTGGAAACACTCTTTTTATAGAATCTGTAAGTGGATATCTAGATTGTTCTAACGATTTCATTGGAAACGGGAATATCTTCATCTGAAATCTAGACAGAAGCACTGTCAGAAACTACTTTGTGATATCTGCATTCAAGTCACAGAGCTGAACATTCCCTTTCATAGAGCAGGTTAGAAACCCTCTTTCTGTAGTGTCTGGAAGTGGACATTTCGAGCCCTTTCGGGCCTGTTGTGAAAAACGAAATATCTTCCCATAAAATCTAGACAGAAGCATTCTTAGAAACTTCTTTGGGATGTGTGTCCTCAACTAACAGAGTTGAACCTTTCTTTTGATAGAGCTGTTTGGAAACACTCTTTTTGTAGAATCTGCAAGTCGATGTTTGGGTAACTGTGAAGATTTCGTTGGAAACGGGAATATCTTCACATAAAATGTAGACAGAAGCATTCTCAGAAACGTCTTTGTGATGAGTGTCCTCAACTAACAGAGTTGAACAATTCTATTAATAGAGCACTTTGGAAACACTCTTTTTGTAGAATCTTCAAGTGGATATTTGGTTAAATGTGAAGATTTCGTAGGAAACGGGAATACCTTCATCTAAAATCTAGACAGAAGCGCTGTCAGAAACTGCTTTGCGATATCTGCATTCATGTCACAGAGCTGAACATTCACTTTCATAGAGTAGGTTTGAAACAGTCTTTCTGTAGTATCTGGAAGTGGACATTTCAAGCGATTGCAGGCCGATGGTGAAAAAGGAAATATCATCCCATAAAGTCTAGACAGAAGCATTCTGAGAAACTTATTTGGGATGTGTTTCCTCAACTAACAGAGTTGATCCTTTCTTTTGATATAGCAGTTTGGAAACACTCTTTTTGTGGAATCTGCAAGTGGATATTTGGATAACTGTGTAGATTTCATTGGAAACGGTAATATCTTCATATAAAATCTAGACAGAAGCATTCTAAGAAACTTCTTTGTGATGAGTGTCCTCAACTAACACAGTAGAACCTTTCTTTTGATAGAGCAGTTTGGAAACACTCTTTTTGTGGAATCTGTAAGTGGATATCTAGATAGTCCTAACGATCTCATTGGAAACGGGAATATCTTCATCTAAAATCTAGACAGAAGCACTGTGAGAAACTACTTTGCGATATCTGCATTCAAGTCACAGAGCTGAACATTCCCTTTCATAGAGTAGGTTTGAGACAGTCTATCTGTAGTATCTGGAAGTGGACATTTCAAGCGATTTCAGGCCTATGGTGAATGAGGAAATATCATCCCATAAAATCTAGACAGAAGCATTCTCAGAAACTTATTTGGGATGTGTTTCCTCAAGTAACAGAGTTGATCCTTTCTTTTGATATAGCAGTTTGGAAACACTCTTTTTGTGGAATCTGCAAGTGGATATTTGGATAACTGTGAAGATTTCATTGGAAACGGTAATATCTTCATATAAAATCTAGACAGAAGCATTCTAAGAAACTTCTTTGTGATGAGTGTCCTCAACTAACACAGTAGAACCTTTCTTTTGATAGAGCAGTTTGGAAACACTCTTTTTGTGGAATCAGTAAGTGGATATCTAGATAGTCCTAACGATCTCATTGGAAACGGGAATATCTTCATCTAAAATCTAGACAGAAGCACTCTCAGAAACCACTTTGTGATATCTGCATTCAAGTCTCAGAGCTGAACATTCCGTTTCATAGAGCAGTTTTGAAACACTCTTTCTGCAGTATCTGGAAGTGGACATTTCGAGCGCTTTCAGGCCTACGGTGAAAAAGGAATATCTTCCCATAAAAATGAGACAGAGGCTTTCTCAGAAACTTATTTGGGATGTGTTTCCTCAACTAACAGAGTTGATCCTTTCTTTTGATATAGCGGATTGGAAACACTCTTTCTGTAGAATCTGCAAATCGATGTTTGGACAACTGTGAAGATTTCGTTGCAAAAGGGAATATCTTCATATAAAATCTCAACAGAAGCATTCTCAGAAACGTCTTCTTTGAGTGTCCTCAACTAACAGAGGTGAGACATTCTATTAATAGAGCACTTTGGAAACACACTTTTTGTAGAATCTGCAAGTGGATATTTGGATAACTGTGAAGATTTCGTTGGAAAAGGAAATACCTTCATATAAAATCTAGACAGAAGCATTCTCAGAAACTTTTTTGGATGTGTGTCCTCAACTAACAGAGTTCAACAGTTCCTTGCTACAGCAGTTTGGAAACACTCTTTTTGTAGAATCTTCCAGTGCATATTTCGACAACTGTGAATATTTCGTTGGAAACGGGAATATCTTCATATAAAATCTAGACAGAAACATTCTCAGAAACTTCTTTGTGATGAGTGTCCTCAACTAACAGAGTTGAACCTTTCTTTTGACAGAGCACTTTGGAAACACTCTTTTTGTAGAATCTGTAAGCCGATACCTAGATAGTTCCAACGATATCGTTGGAAAACGGGAGGATCTTCATCTGAAATCTAGACAGAAGCACTCTCAGAAACTACTTTGTGATATGTGCCTCAAGTCACAGAGCTGAACATTCCCTTTCATAGAGCAGGTTTGAAACACTCTTTCTGTAGAATCTGGAAGTGGACCTCTGGAGCGCTTGAAGGCCTATGGTGAAAAACGGAATATCTTCCCATAAAATCTAGACAGAAGCATTCTCAGAAACTTCTTTGTGATGTGTGTCCTCAACTAACAGAGTTCAACATTTCTTTTGATAGAGCAGTTTGGAAACACTCTTTTTGTAGAATCTTCAAGTGGATATTTGGATAACTGTGAAGATTTCGTTGGAAACGGGAATATCTTCATATAAAATCTAGACAGAAGCATTCTCAGAAACTTCTTTGTGATGAGTGTCCTCAGCTAACAGAGTTGAACATTTCTTTTTATAGAGCACTTTGGAAACACTCTTTTTGTAGAATCTGTGAGCCGATATTTGGATAGTTCTAAAGATATCGTTGGAAACGGGAATATCTTCATCTGAAATCTAGACAGAAGCACTCTCAGAAACATACTTTGTGGATGTGTGTTCAAGTAACAGAGCTGAACATTCCGTTTCATACAGCAGGTTTGAAACACTCTTTCTGTAGGATCTGGAAGTGTACATTTGGAGCGCTTTCGGGATTTGGTGAAAAACGAAATATCTTCCCATAAAATCTAGACAGAAGCATTCTCAGAAACTAATTTGGGATGTGTGTCCTCAACTAACAGAGTTGAACCTTTCATTTGATAGAGCAGTTTGGAAACACTCTTTCTGTAGGATCTGCAAGTGGATATTTGGATAACTGTGAAGATTTCGTTGGAAACGTGAATATCTTGTATAAAATCTAGACAGAAGCATTCTCAGAAACTTCTTTGTGATGTGTGTCCTCAACTAACAGAGTTGAACATTTCTTTAATAGAGCAGTTTGGAAACACTCTTTTTGTAGAATCTGCAAGTGGATATTTGGATTACTGTGAAGATTTCGTTGGAAAAGGTAATATCTTCATATAAAATCTAGACAGAAGCATTCTCAGAAACTTCTTTGGATTGTGTGTCCTCAACTAACAGAGTTCAACATTTCTTTCGCTACCACAGTTTGGAAACACTCTTTTTGTAGAATCTTCAAGTGGGTATTTAGACAACTGTGAGGATTTCGTTGGAAACGGGAATATCTTCATATAAAATCTAGACAGAAGCATTCTCAGAAACTTCTTTGTGATGAGTGTCCTCAACTAACAGAGTTGAACCTTTCTTTTGACAGAGCACTTTGGAAACACTCTTTTTGTAGAATCTGTAAGTGGATATCTAGATAGTTCTAACGATATTGTTGGAAACGGGAATATCTTCATATAAAATCTAGACAGAAGCATTCTCAGAAACTTCTTTGTGATGTCTGTCCTCAACTCACAGAGTTGAACATTTCCTTTGATATAGCAGTTTGGAAACACTCTTTTTGTAGAATCTGTAAGTGGATATTTCGAGGGCTTTAAGATTTCGTTGGAAACGGGAATATCTTCATCTAAAATCTAGACAGAAACATTCTCAGAAACTTATTTGGGATGTGTGTCCTCAACTCACAGAGTTGAACATTTCTTTTGATAGAGCAGTTTGGAAACACTCTTTTTGTAGAATCTGTAAGTGGATATCAAGATAATTCTAAGATTTCGTTGGAAACGGGAATATCTTCATCTAAAATCTAGACAGAAGCATTGTCAGAAACTACTTTGTGATGTGTGTCCTCAACTAACACAGCTGAACATTCTTTCATAGAGCAGGTTTGGAAACACTCTTTTTGTAGAATCTGTAAGTGGATATTTGGATAACTGTGAAGATTTCGTTGGAAACGGGAATATCTTCATATAAAATCTAGACAGAAGGCTTTCTCAGAAACTTATTTGTGATGTGTATCCTCAACTAACACAGTTGAACCTTTCTTTAGATACAGCAGTTTGGAAACACTTTTTGTGTAGAATCTGCAATTGGATATATGGAAAGCTGTGAAGATTTCGTAGGAAACGGGAATATCTTCATAAAATCTAGACAGAAGCATTCTCAGAAACTTTTTGTGATGTTTGTCCTCAACTAACAGAGTGAACCTTTCTTTGGATACAGCTATTTGGAAACACTCTTTTTGTAGAATCTGGAAGTGGATATTTGGATAACTGTGAGGATTTCGTTGGAAACGGGAATATCTTCATTTAAAATCTAGACAGAAGCATTCTCAGAAACGTCTTTGTGATGTGTGTCCTCAATTAACAGAGTTGAAGATTTCCTTGGATAGATCTGTTTGGAAACACCCTTTTTGTAGAATCTGCAAGTGAATATTTGGATAACTGTGAAGATTTCATTGGAAACGGGAATATCTTCATATAAAATCTAGACAGAAGCATTCTCAGAAACTTCTTTGTGATGTCTGCATTCCTCAACTCAGAGTTGAACCTTTCCTTTGATAGAGCAGTTTGGAAACACTCTTTTTGTAGATCTGGAAGTGGACATTCGATATTTAAGATTTCGTTGGAAAAGGGAATATCTTCCCATAAAATCTAGACAGAAGCATTCTCAGAAACTTATTTGTGATGTGTTTCCTCAAGTAACAGAGCTGAACCTTTCTTTCGAGCAGGTTTGGAAACACTCTTTTTGTAGAATCTTCAAGTGGATATTTGGATAACTGTGAAGATTTCATTGGAAACGGGAATATATTCATATAAAATCTAGACAGAAGCATTCTCAGAAACTTCTTTGTGATGTGTGTCCTCAACTAACAGAGTTCAACATTTCTTTTGATACAGCAGTTTGGAAACACTCTTTTTGTAGAATCTTCAAGTGGATATTTGGATAACTGTGAAGATTTCGTTGGAAACGGGAATATCTTCATATAAAATCTAGACAGAAGCATTCTCAGAAACTTCTTTGTGATGAGTGTCCTCAACAACAGAGTTGAACCTTTCTTTTGATAGAGCAGTTTGGAAACACTCTTTTTGTAGAATCTGCAAGTCGATGTTTGGATAACTGTGAAGATTTCGTTGGAAACGGGAATATCTTCATATAAAATCTCGACAGAAGCATTCTCAGAAACGTCTTTGTGATGAGTGTTCTCAAGTAACAGAGTTGAACCTTTCTATTAGTAGAGCACTTTGGAAACACTCTTTTTGTAGAATCTTCAAGTGGATATTTGGATAACTGTGAAGATTTCATTGGAAACGGGAATATCTTCATATAAAATCTAGACAGAAGCATTCTCAGAAACTTTTTTGTGATGACTGTCCTCAACTAACACACTTGAACATTTCCTTTGATAGAGCAGTTTGGAAACACTCTTTTGTGGAATCTGTAAGTGGATATCTAGATAGTCTAACAATTTCATTGGAAACGGGAATATCTTCATCTGAAATCTAGACAGAAGCATTCTCAGAAACTTATTTGGGATGTGTTTCCTCAACGAACAGTGTTGAACCTTTCTTTTGATAGAGCAGTTTGGAAACACTCTTTCTGTAGAATCTGCAAGTGGATATTTGGATAACTGTGAAGATTTCGTTGGAAACGGTAATATCTTCATATAAAATCTAGACAGAAGCATTCTCAGAAACTTCTTTGTGATGAGTGTCCTCAACTAACAGAGTTGAACTTTCTATTCACAGAGGCACTTGGAAACACTCTTTTTGTAGAATCTGTAAGTGGATATTTGATAACTGTGAAGATTTCTTTGGAAACGGGAAATATCTTCATATGAAATCTAGACAGAAGCATTCTCAGAAACTTCTTTGTGATGAGTGTCCTCAACTAACAGAGTTGAACCTTTCCTTTCATGGAGCAGGTTGGAAACACTCTTTCTGTAGAATCTGTAAGTGGATATTTAGATAGTTTCGGGATATCGTTGGAAACGGGAATATCTTCATCTGAAATCTAGACAGAAGCACTCTCAGAACCTACTTTGTGATGTGCATCCTCAAGTAACAGAGTTGAACATTCCCTTTGATAGAGCAGGTTTGAAACACTCTTTCTGTAGTATCTGGAAGTCGACATTTGGAGCGCTGTGAAGATTTCATTGGAAACGAAATATCTTCCCATAAAATCTGGACAGAAGCATTCTCAGAAACTTCTTTGTGATGTGTGTCCTCAACTAACAGAGTTGAACCTTTCTTTGATAGTGCAGTTTGGAAACACTCTTTTTGTAGAATCTGCAAGTGGATATTTGGATAACTGTGAAGATTTCGTTGGAAACGGGAATATCTTCATATAAAATCAGACAGAAGCATTCTCAGAAACTTCTTTGTGATGAGTGTCCTCAACTAACAGAGTTGAACCTTTCTTTGATAGAGCACTTTGGAAACACTCTTTTTGTGGAATCGTAAGTGGATATCTAGATAGTGAAGATTTCGTTGGAAAAGGGAATATCTTCATCTAAAATCTAGACAGAAGCACTGTCAGAAACTACTTTGCGATATCTGCATTCAAGTCACAGAGCTGAACATTCCCTTTCATAGAGTAGGTTTGAAACAGTCTTTCTGTAGTATCTGGAAGTGGACATTTCGAGCGATTCAGGCCTATGGTGAAAAAGGAAATATCACCCATAAAATCTAGACAGAAGCATTCTCAGAAACTTATGTGGGATGTGTGTCCTCAACTAACAGAGTTGAACCTTTCTTTTGATAGGGCAGTTTGGAAACACTCTTTTTGTAGAATCTGCAAGTGGATATTTGGATAATGTGAAGATTTCATTGGAAACGGGAATATCTTCATATAAAATCTAGACAGAAGCATTCTCAGAAACTTCTTTGTGATGTGTGTCCTCAACTAACAGAGTTCAACATTTCTTTTGCTACAGCAGTTTGGAAACACTCTTTTTGTAGAATCTTCAAGTGGATATTTGGATAACTCTGAAGATTTCGGAAGCGGGAATATCTTCATCTAAAATCTAGACAGAAGCACTGTCAGAAACTACTTTGTGATATGTGCATTCAAGTCTCAGAGCTGAACATTCCCTTTCATAGAGCAGGTTTGGAAACACTCTTTCTGTAGTATCTGGAAGGGGACATATCGAGATAGTTCAGGCCTATGGTGGAAAAGGAAATATCTCCCATAAAAATCTAGACAGAAGCTTTCTCAGAAACTTATTTGGGATGTGTGTCCTCAACTAACAGAGTTGAACCTTTCTTTTGATACAGCAGTTTGGAAACACTCTTTTTGTAGAATCTGCAAGTGGATATTTGGAAAGCTGTGAAGATTTCATAGGAAACGAAATATCTTCATGTAAAATCTAGACAGAAGCATTCTCAGAAACTTCTTTGTGATGTGTGTCCTCAACTAACAGAGTTGAACCTTTCTTTTGATAGAGCAGTTTGGAAACACTCTTTTTGTAGAATCTGCAAGTGGATATTTGGATAACTGTGAAGATTTCATTGGAAACGGGAATATCTTCATATAAAATCTAGACTGAAGCATTCTCAGAAACGTCTTTGTGATGAGTGTCCTCAACTAACAGAGTTGAAACATTCTATTAATAGAGCACTTTGGAAACACTCTTTTTGTGGAATCTGCAAGTGGATATTTGGATAACAGTGAAGATTTCGTTGGAAACGGGAATATCTTCATCTGAAATCTAGACAGAAGCATTCTCAGAAACTTCTTTGTGATGAGTGTCCTCAACTAACAGAGTTGAACCTTTCTTTTGAGAGCAGGTTTGGAAACACTCTTTCTGTAGAATCTGGAAGTGGATATCTAGATAGCTCTAACGATATCGTTGGAAACGGGAATATCTTCATCAAAATCTAGACAGAAGCATTCTCAGAAACTACTTTGTGATGTGTCCTCAACTAACAGAGTTGAACATTTCTTTCATAGAGCAGTTTGGAAACACTCTTTCTGTAGAATCTGGAAGTACATTTGGAACTGTGAACATTTCGTTGAAAAAGGGAATATCTTCCCATAAAATCTAGACAGAAGCATTCTCAGAAACTTCTTTGTGATGTGTGTCCTCAACTAACAGAGTTGAACCTTTCTTTTGATAGAGCACTTTGGAAACACTCTTTCTGTAGAATCTGCAAGTGGATATTTGGATAGTTGTAAGATTTCGTTGGAAACGGGAATATCTTCATATAAAATCTAGACAGAAGCATTCTCAGAAACTCTTTGTGATATCTGTCCTCAAGTAACAGAGCTGAACATTCTATTCATAGAGCAGGTTTGGAAACACTCTTTTTGCAGAATCTGCAAGTGGATATTTGGAGCGCTTTGAAGATTTCGGTGAAAAAGGAATATCTTCATATAAAATCTAGACAGAAGCATTCTCAGAAACTTCTTTGGGATGTGTGTCCTCAGCTAACAGAGTTCAACATTTCTTTTGCTAAAGCAGTTTGGAAACACACTTTTTGTAAAAGTGGATATTTGGATAACTGTGAAGATTTCGTTGGAAACGGGAATATCTTCATATAAAATCTAGACAGAAGCATTCTCAGAAACTCTTTGTGATGAGTGTCCTCAACTAACAGAGTTGAACGTTTCTTTTGACAGAGCACTTTGGAAACACTCTTTTTGTAGAATCTGTAAGTGGATATCCAGATAGTTCTAACGATTTCGTTGGAAACGGGAATATCTTCATCTAAAATCTAGACAGAAGCACTGTCAGAAACTACTTTGTGATATCTGCATTCAAGTCACAGAGCTGAACATTTCCTTTCATAGAGCAGTTTGAAACACTCTTTCTGTAGTATCTGGAAGTGGACATTTCGAGCGCTTTCGGGCCTATGGTGAAAAACGAAATATCCTCCCATAAAATCTAGACAGAAGCATTCTCAGAAACTTCTTTGGGATGTGTGTCCTCAACTAACAGAGTTGAACTTTCTTTTGATAGAGCAGTTTGGAAACACTCTTTTTGTAGAATCTGCAAGTGGATGTTTGGATAACTGTGAAGATTTCGTTGGAAAACGGAATATCTTCATATAAAATCTAGACAGAAGCATTCTCAGAAACTTCTTTGTGATGAGTGTCCTCAACTAACAGAGTTGAACCTTTCTTTAATAGAGCACTTTGGAAACACTCTTTTTGTAGAATCTGTCAAGTGGATATTTGGATAACTGTGAAGATTTCGTTGGAAACGGGAATATCTTCATATAAAATCTAGACAGAAGCATTCTCAGAAACTTCTTTGTGATGTGTGTCCTCAACTTACAGAGTTCAAAGTTTCTTTTGATAGAGCAATTTCGAAACACTCTTTTTGTAGAATCTGTAAGTGGATATTGGTATAGCTCTGAGGATTCCATTGGAAACGGGAATATCTTCATATAAAATCTAGACAGAAGCATTCTCAGAAACTTCTTTGTGATGAGTGTCCTCAACTAACAGAGTTGAAAGTTTCTTTAGATAGAGCAGTTTGGAAACACTCTTTTTGTTGAATCTGTACGTGGATATTTGGATATCTGTGATGATTTCGTTGGAAACAGGAATATCTTCATCTAAAATCTAGACAGAAGCGCTGTGAGAAAGTACTTTGCGATATCTGCATTCAAGTCACAGAGCTGAACATTCCATTCATAGAGTAGGTTTGAAACAGTCTTTCTGTAGTATCTGGAAGTGGACATTTCGAGCTTTCAGGCCTATGGTGAAAAAGGAATATATCCCATAAAATCTAGACAGAAGCATTCTCAGAAATTTATTTGGGATGTGTTTCCTCAACTAACAGAGTTGATCCTTTCTTTGATATAGCAGTTTGGAAACACTCTTTTTGTAGAATCTGCAAGTGGATATTTGGATAACTGTGAAGATTTCTTTGGAAACGGGAATATCTTCATATAAAATCTAGACAGAAGCATTCTCAGAAACTTCTTTGTGATGTGTGTCCTCAACTAACAGAATTCAACATTTCTTTTGCTACCGCAGTTTGGAAACACTCTTTTTGTAGAATCTGCAAGTGGATATTTGGATAACTGTGAAGATTTCGTTGGAAACGGGAATATCTTCATATAAAATCTAGACAGAAGCATTATAAGAAACTTCTTTGTGATGAGTGTCCTCAACTAACAGAGTTGAATCTTTCTTTTTATAGAGCAGTTTGGAAACACTCTTTTTGTAGAATCTGTAAGTGGATATCAAGATAGTTCTAACGATTTCGTTGGAAACGGGAATATCTTCATCTAAAATCTAGACAGAAGCACTCTCAGAAACTACTTTGTGATATCTGCATTCAAGTCTCAGAGCTGAACATTCCCTTTCATAGAGGAGGTTTGAAACACTCTTTCTGCAGTATCTGGAAGTGGACATTTCGAGCCCTTGCAGGCCTACGGTGAAAAAGGAAATATCTTCCCATAAAATCTAGACAGAAGCATTCTCAGAAACTTATTTGGGATGTGTGTCCTCAACTAACACAGTTGAACCTTTCTTTTGATACAGCAGTTTGGAAACACTCTTTTTGTAGAATCTGCAAGTGGATATTTGGATAGCTGTGAAGATTTCGTTGGAAACGGGAATATCTTCATGTAAAATCTAGACAGAAGCAATCTCAGAAACTTCTTTGTGATGTGTGTTCTCAACTAACAGAGTTGAACCTTTCTTTTGATACAGCAATTTGGAAACACTCTTTTTGTAGAATCTCTAAGTGGATATTGGGATAGCTCTGAGGATTTCGTTGGAAACGGGAATATCTTCATTTGAAATCTAGACAGAAGCATTCTCAGAAACTTCTTTGTGATGTGTGTCCTCAACTAACAGAGTTGAACCTTTCCTTTGATAGAGCAGTTTGGAAACACTCTTTTTGTAGAATCTGCAAGTCGATGTTTGGATAACCGTGAAGATTTCGTTGGAAACGGGAATATCTTCATATGAAATCTAGACAGAAGCATTCTCAGAAACTTCTTTGTGATGAGTGTCCTCAACTAACAGAGTTGAACCTTTCTTTTTATAGAGCAGTTTGGAAACACTCTTTTTGTGGAATCTGTAAGTGGATATCTAGATAGTCCTAACGATTTCATTGGAAACGGGAATATCTTCATCTAAAATCTAGACAGAAGCACTGTCAGAAACTACTTTGTGATATCTGCATTCAAGTCACAGAGCTGAACATTCCCTTTCATAGAGCAGGTTTGAAACAGTCTTTCTGTAGTATCTGGAGGTGGACATTTCAAGAGATTTCAGGCCTATGGTGAAAGAGGGAATATCTTCCCATAAAATCTAGACAGAAGCATTCTCAGAAACTTATTTGGGATGTGTTTCCTCAACTAACAGAGTTGATCCTTTCTTTTGATATAGCAGTTTGGAAACACTCTTTTTGTAGAATCTGCAAGTGGATATTTGGATAACTGTGAAGATTTCATTGGAAACGGAAATATCATCATATAAAATCTAGACAGAAGCATTCTAAGAAACTTTTTTGTGATGATTGTCCTCAACTAACAGAGTTGAACCTTTCTTTTTATAGAGCAGTTTGGAAACTCTCTTTTTGTATAATCTGTAAGTGGATATCAAGACAGTTCTAACGCTTTCGTTGGAAACGGGAATATCTTCATCTAAAATCTAGACAGAAGCACTGTCAGAAACTACTTTGTGATATCTCCACTCAAGTCAGAGCTGAACATTCCCTTTCATAGAGCAGGTTTGAAACACTCTTTTTGCAGTATCTGGAAGTGGACATTTTGAACGCTTCCGGCCTACGGTGAAAAACGAAGTATCTTCCCATAAAAATCTAGACAGAAGCTTTCTCAGAAACTTATTTGGGATGTGTGTCCTCAACTAAGAGAGTAGAACCTTTCTTTTGATACAGCAGTTTGGAAACACTCTTTTTGTAGAATCTGTAAGTGGATAATGGGATTGCTCTGAGGACTTCGTTGGAAACGGGAATATCTTCATTTAAAATCTGGACAGAAGCATTCTCAGAAACTCCTTTGTGATGTGTGTCCTCAATCTAACAGATTTGAAAACTCTTCTCTTTGGATAGAGAAACATATCTTCTCTAGACAGAAACAGAAACTCTTTTGATTGTAGAATCTGTAGAGCAGTTTGGAAACACTCTTTTTGTAGAATAACTGAGATGATTTCGTTTAAACGGGAATACCTTCATCTAAAATCTAGACAGAAGCGCTGTCGGAAACTACTTTGCGATATCTGCATTCAAGTCACAGAGCTGAACATTTCCATTCATAGAGTAGGTTTGAAACAGACTTTCTGTAGTATCTGGAAGTGGACATTTCGAGCGATTTCAGGCCAATGGTGAAAAACGAAATATCATCCCATAAAATCTAGACAGAAGCATTCTCAGAAACTTATTTGGGATGTGTTTCCTCAACTAACAGAGTTGATCCTTTCTTTTGATATAGCAGTTTGGAAACACTCTTTTTGTAGAATCTGCAAGTGGATATTTGGATAACTGTGAAGCTTTCGTTGGAAACGGTAATATCTTCATATAAAATCTAGACAGAAGCTTTCTCAGAAACTTCTTTGTGATGTGTGTCCTCAACTAACAGAGTTCAACATTTCTTTTGCTACAGCAGTTTGGAAACACTCTTTTTGTAGAATCTTCAAGTGGATATTTGGATAACTGTGAAGATTTCGTTGGAAACGGGAATACCTTCATATAAAATCTAGACAGAAGCATTCTCAGAAACTTCTTTGTGATGAGTGTCCTCAACTAACAGAGTTGAACCTTTCTTTTGACAGAGCACTTTGGAAACACTCTTTTTGTAGAATCAGTAAGTGGATATCTAGAAAGTTCTAATGATTTCATTGGAAACGGGAATATCTTCATCTGAAATCTAGACAGAAGCACTGTCAGAAACTACTTTGTGATATCTGCATTCAAGTCACAGAGCTGAACATTCCCTTTCATAGAGCAGGTTTGAAACCCTCTTTCTGTATTGTCTGGAAGTGGACATTTCGAGCGCTTTCGGGACTGTGGTGAAAAATGAAATATCTTCCCATAAAATCTAGACAGAAGCATTCTCAGAAACTTATTTGGGATGTGTGTCCTCAAATAACAGAGTTAAACCATTCTTTTGATAGAGCAGTTTGGAAACACTCTTTTTGTAGAATCTGCAAGTCGATGTTTGGATAACCATGAAGATTTCGTTGGAAACGGGAATATCTTCATATAAAATCTAGACAGAAGCATTCTCAGAAACTTCTTTGTGATGAGTGTCCTCAACTAACGGAGTTGAAACATTCTATTAATAGAGCACTTTGGAAACACTCTTTTTGTAGAATCTTCAAGTGGATATTTGGTTAACTGTGAAGATTTCGTTGGAAACGGGAATACCTTCATCTAAAATCTAGACAGAAGCGCTGTCAGAAACTACCTTGCGATAACTGCATTCAAGTCACAGAGCTGAACATTCCCTTTCATAGAGTAGGTTTGAAACAGTCTTTCTGTAGTATCTGGAAGTGGACATTTCAAGCGATTGCAGGCCTATGGTGAAAAAGGAAATATCATCCCATAAAATCTAGACAGAAGCATTCTCAGAAACTTATTTGGGATGTGTTTCCTCAACTAACAGAGTTGATCCTTTCTTTTGATATAGCAGTTTGGAAACACTCTTTTTGTAGAATCTGCAAGTGGATATTTGGATAACTGTGAAGATTTCATTGGAAACGGTAATATCTTCATATAAAATCTAGACAGAAGCATTCTAAGAAACATCTTTGTGATGAGTGTCCTCAACTAACAGAGTTGAATCTTTCTTTTTACAGAGCAGTTTGGAAACACTCTTTTTGTAGAATCTGTATGTGGATATCAACATAGTTCTAACGATTTCGTTGGAAACGGGAATATCTTCATCTAAAATCTAGACAGAAGCACTGTCAGAAACTACTTTGTGATATCTGCATTCAAGTCTCAGAGCTGAACATTCCCTTTCATAGAGCAGGTTTGAAACACTCTTTCTGCAGTATTTGGAATTGGACATTTCGAGCGCTTTCAGGCCTACGGTGAAAAAGGAAGTATCTTCCAATAAAAACGAGACAGAGACTTTCTCAGAAACTTATTTGGGATGTGTGTCCTCAACTAACAGGGTTGAACCTTTCTTTTGATACAGCAGTTTGGAAACACTCTTTTTGTAGAATCTACAAGTGGATATTTGGAAAGCTGTGAAGATTTTGTAGGAAACGGGAATGTCTTCATGTAAAATCTACACAGAAGCATTCTCAGAAACTTCTTTGTGATCTGTGTCCTCAACTAACAGAGTTCAACCTTTCTTTTGATACAGCAATTTGGAATCACTCTTTTTGTAGAATCTGTAAGTTTATATTGGGACAGCTCTGAGGATTTCGTTGGAAACGGTATATCTTCATTAAAAATCTAGACAGAAGCATTCAGAAACTTCTCTGTGATGTGTGTTGTCAACTAAGAGAGTTGAACCTTTCTTTGGATGGAACAGTTTGGAAACACTTTTTTTGTAGAATCTGTAAGTGGATAGTTGGATAACTGTGATGATTTTTTGGAAACGGGAATACCTTCATCTAAAATCTAGACAGAAGCACTGTCAGAAACTACTTTGCAATATCTGCATTCAAGTCACAGAGCTGAACATTCCCATTCATAGAGTAGGTTTGAAACAGTCTTTCTGTAGTATCTGGAAGTGGACATTTCGAGCGATTTCATGCCTATGGTGAAAAAGGAAATATCGTCCCATAAAATCTAGACAGAAGCATTCTCAGAAACTTATTTGGGATGTGTTTCCTCAACTAACAGAGTTGATCCTTTCTTTTGATATAGCAGTTTGGAAACACTCTTTTTGTAGAGTCTGCAAGTGGATATTTGGATAACTGTGAAGATTTTGTTGGAAACGGTAATATCTTCATATAAAATCTAGACAGAAGCATTCTCAGAAACTTATTTCGGATGTGTGTCCTCAACCAACAGAGTTGAACCTTTCTTTTGATAGAGCAGTTTGGAAACACTCTTTTTGTAGAATCTGCAAGTCGATGTTTGGATAACTGTGATGATTTCATTGGAAACGGGAATATCTTCATATAAAATCTAGACAGAAGCATTCTCAGAAACTACTTTGTGATGAGTGTCCTCAACTAACAGAGTTGAACCATTCTATTAATAGAGCACTTTGGAATCACACTTTTTGTAGAATCTTCAAGTGGAAATTTGGATAACTGTGAAGATTTCGTTGGAAACGGGAATATCTTCATATAAAATCTAGACAGAAGCATTCTCAGAAACTTCTTTGAGATGAGCGTCCTCAACTAACACAGTTGAACCTTTCTTTTGATAGAGCAGTTTGGAAACACTCTTTTTGTGGAATCTGTAAGTGGATATCTAGATAGTCCTAACGATCTCATTGGAAAAGGGAATATCTTCATCTAAAATCTAGACAGAAGCACTGTCAGAAACTACTTTGTGATATCTGCATTCAAGTCTCAGAGCTGAACATTCCCTTTCATAGAGCAGGTTTGAAACACTCTTTCTGCAGTATTTGGAATTGGACATTTCGAGCGCTTTCAGGCCTACGGTGAAAAAGGAAGTATCTTCCAATAAAAACGAGACAGAGACTTTCTCAGAAACTTATTTGGGATGTGTGTCCTCAACTAACAGGGTTGAACCTTTCTTTTGATACAGAAGTTTGGAAACACTCTTTTTGTAGAATCTACAAGTGGATATTTGGAAAGCTGTGAAGATTTTGTAGGAAACGGGAATGTCTTCATGTAAAATCTACACAGAAGCATTCTCAGAAACTTCTTTGTGATCTGTGTCCTCAACTAACAGAGTTCAACCTTTCTTTTGATACAGCAATTTGGAATCACTCTTTTTGTAGAATCTGTAAGTTTATATTGGGACAGCTCTGAGGATTTCGTTGGAAACGGTATATCTTCATTAAAAATCTAGACAGAAGCATTCAGAAACTTCTCTGTGATGTGTGTTGTCAACTAACAGAGTTGAACCTTTCTTTGGATGGAACAGTTTGGAAACACTTTTTTTGTAGAATCTGTGAGTGGATAGTTGGATATCTGTGATGATTTTTTGGAAACGGGAATACCTTCATCTAAAATCTAGACAGAAGCACTGTCAGAAACTACTTTGCAATATCTGCATTCAAGTCACAGAGCTGAACATTCCCATTCATAGAGTAGGTTTGAAACAGTCTTTCTGTAGTATCTGGAAGTGGACATTTCGAGCGATTTCATGCCTATGGTGAAAAAGGAAATATCGTCCCATAAAATCTAGACAGAAGCATTCTCAGAAACTCATTTGGGATGTGTTTCCTCAACTAACAGAGTTGATCCTTTCTTTTGATATAGCAGTTTGGAAACACTCTTTTTGTAGAGTCTGCAAGTGGATATTTGGATAACTGTGAAGATTTTGTTGGAAACGGTAATATCTTCATATAAAATCTAGACAGAAGCATTCTCAGAAACTTCTTTGGATGTGTGTCCTCAACTAACAGAGTTCAACATTTCTTTTGCTACAGCAGTTTGGAAACACTCTTTTTGTAGAATCTTCAAGTGGATATTTGGATAACTGTGAAGATTTCATAGGAAACGGGAATATCTTCATATAAAATATAGACAGAAGCATTCTCAGAAACTTCTTCGTGATGAGTGTCCTCAACTAACAGAGTTGAACCTTTCTTTTGACAGAGCACTTTGGAAACACTCTTTTTGTAGAATCTGTAAGTGGATATCTAGATAGTTCTAATGATTTCATTGGAAACTGGAATATCTTCGTCTGAAATCTAGACAGAAGCACTGTCAGAAACTACTTTGTGATATCTGCATTCAAATCACAGAACTGAACATTCCCTTTCATAGAGCAGTTTTGAAACCCTCTTTCTGTAGTGTCTGGAAGTGGACATTTCGAGCGCTTTCGGGCCTATGGTGAAAAATGAAATATCTTCCCATAAAATCTAAACAGAAGCATTTTCAGAAACTTATTTGGGATGTGTGTTCTGAACTAACAGAGTTAAACCTTTCTTTTGATAGAGCAGTTTGGAAACACTCTTTTTGTAGAATCTGCAGGTCGATGTTTGGATAACCGTGAAGATTTTGTTGGAAACGGGAATATCTTCATATTAAACCTAGACAGAAGCATTCTCAGAAACGTCTCTGTGATGAGTTTCCTCAACTAACAGAGTTGAAACATTCTATTAATAGAGCACTTTGGAAACACACTTTTTGTAGAATCTTCAAGTGGATATTTGGTTAACTGTGAAGATTTCGTTGGAAACGGGAATACCTTCATCTAAAATCTAGACAGAAGCGCTGTCAGAAACTACTTTGCGATACCTGCATTCAAGTCACAGAGCTGAACATTCCCTTTCATAGAGTAGGTTTGAAACAGTCTTTCTGTAGTATCTGGAAGTGGACACTTCAAGCGATTGCAGGCCTATGGTGAAAAAGGAAATATCATCCCATAAAATCTAGACAGAAGCATTCTCAGAAACTTATTTGGGATGTGTTTCCACAACTAACAGAGTGGACCCTTTCTTTTGATATAGCAGTTTGGAAACACTCTTTTTGTAGAATCTGCAAGTGGATATTTGGATAACTGTGAAGATTTCCTTGGAAACGGTAATATTTTCATATAAAATCTAGACAGAAGCATTCTAAGAAACTTCTTTGTGATGAGTGTCCTCAACTAACGGAGTTGAACCTTTCTTTTTACAGAGCAGTTTGGAAACACTCTTTTTGTAGGATCTGTATGTGGATATCAAGATAGTTCTAACGATTTCGTTGGAAACGGGAATATCTTCATCTAAAATCTAGACAGAAGCACTGTCAGAAACTACTTTGTGATATCTGCATTCAAGTCTCAGAGCTGAACATTCCCTTTCATAGAGCAGGTTTGAAACACTCTTTCTGCAGTATCTGGAATAGGACATTTCGAGCGCTTTCAGGCCTACGGTGAAAAAGGAAGTACCTTCCAATAAAAACGAGACAGAGGCTTTCTCAGAAACTTATTTGGGATGTGTTTCCTCAACTAACAGAGTTGATCCTTTCTTTTGATATAGCAGTTTGGAAACACTCTTTTTGTTGAATCTGCAAGTGGATATTTGGATAACTGTGAAGATTTCGTTGGAAACGGGAATATCTTCATATAAAATCTAGACAGAAGCATTCTCAGAAACTTCTTTGTGATGTGTGTCCTCAACTAACAGAGTTCAACATTTCTTTTGCTTCAACAGTTTGGAAACACTCTTTTTGTAGAATCTTCAAGTGGATATTTGTAACTGTGAAGATTTTGTTGGAAACGGGAATATCTTCATATAAAATATAGACAGAAGCATTCTCAGAAACTTCTTTGTGAGGAGTGCTCTCAATTGACAGAGTTGAACCTTTCTTTTGACAGAGCACTTTGGAAACACTCTTTTTGTAGAATCTGTAAGTGGATATCTAGATAGTTCTAACGATTTCATAGGAAACGGGAATATCTTCATCTGAAATCTAGACAGAAGCACTGTCAGAAACTACTTTGTGATATCTGCATTCAAGTCACAGAGCTGAACATTCCCTTTCATAGAGCAGGTTAGAAACCCTCTTTCTGTAGTGTCTGGAAGTGGACATTTCGAGCCCTTTCGGGCCTGTGGTGAAAAACGAAATATCTTCCCATAAAATCTAGACAGAAGCATTCTCAGAAACTTATTTCGGATGTGTGTCCTCAACCAACAAAGTTGAACCTTTCTTTTGATAGAGCAGTTTGGAAACACTCTTTTTGTAGAATCTGCAAGTCGATGTTTGGATAACTGTGATGATTTCATTGGAAACGGGAATATCTTCATATAAAATCTAGACAGAAGCATTCTCAGAAACTACTTTGTGATGAGTGTCCTCAACGAACAGAGTTGAACCATTCTATTAATAGAGCACTTTCGAAACACTCTTTTTGTAGAATCTTCAAGTGGATAGTTGGATAACTGTGAAGATTTCATTGGAAACGGGAATATCTTCATATAAAATCTAGACAGAAGCATTCTCAGAAACTTCTTTGAGATGAGCGTCCTCAACTAACACAGTTGAACCTTTCTTTTGATAGAGCAGTTTGGAAACACTCTTTTTGTGGAATCTGTAAGTGGATATCTAGATAGTCCTAACGTTCTCATTGGAAAAGGGAATATCTTCATCTAAAATCTAGACAGAAGCACTGTCAGAAACTACTTTGTGATATCTGCATTCAAGTCTCAGAGCTGAACATTCCCTTTCATAGAGCAGGTTTGAAACACTCTTTCTGCAGTATTTGGAATTGGACATTTCGAGCGCTTTCAGGCCTACGGTGAAAAAGGAAGTATCTTCCAATAAAAACGAGACAGAGACTTTCTCAGAAACTTATTTGGGATGTGTGTCCTCAACTAACAGGGTTGAACCTTTCTTTTGATACAGCAGTTTGGAAACACTCTTTTTGTAGAATCTACAAGTGGATATTTGGAAAGCTGTGAAGATTTTGTAGGAAACGGGAATGTCTTCATGTAAAATCTACACAGAAGCATTCTCAGAAACTTCTTTGTGATCTGTGTCCTCAACTAACAGAGTTCAACCTTTCTTTTGATACAGCAATTTGGAATCACTCTTTTTGTAGAATCTGTAAGTTTATATTGGGACAGCTCTGAGGATTTCGTTGGAAACGGTATATCTTCATTAAAAATCTAGACAGAAACATTCAGAAACTTCTCTGTGATGTGTGTTGTCAACTAACAGAGTTGAACCTTTCTTTGGATGGAACAGTTTGGAAACACTTTTTTTGTAGAATCTGTAAGTGGATAGTTGGATAACTGTGATGATTTTTTGGAAACGGGAATACCTTCATCTAAAATCTAGACAGAAGCACTGTCAGAAACTACTTTGCAATATCTGCATTCAAGTCACAGAGCTGAACATTCCCATTCATAGAGTAGGTTTGAAACAGTCTTTCTGTAGTATCTGGAAGTGGACATTTCGAGCGATTTCATGCCTATGGTGAAAAAGGAAATATCGTCCCATAAAATCTAGACAGAAGCATTCTCAGAAACTTATTTGGGATGTGTTTCCTCAACTAACAGAGTTGATCCTTTCTTTTGATATAGCAGTTTGGAAACACTCTTTTTGTAGAGTCTGCAAGTGGATATTTGGATAACTGTGAAGATTTTGTTGGAAACGGTAATATCTTCATATAAAATCTAGACAGAAGCATTCTCAGAAACTTCTTTGGATGTGTGTCCTCAACTAACAGAGTTCAACATTTCTTTTGCTACAGCAGTTTGGAAACACTCTTTTTGTAGAGTCTGCAAGTGGATATTTGGATAACTGTGAAGATTTTGTTGGAAACGGTAATATCTTCATATAAAATCTAGACAGAAGCATTCTCAGGAACTTCTTTGGATGTGTGTCCTCAACTAACAGAGTTCAACATTTCTTTTGCTACAGCAGTTTGGAAACACTCTTTTTGTAGAATCTTCAAGTGGATATTTGGATAACTGTGAAGATTTTGTTAGAAACGGGAATATCTTCATATAAAATATAGACAGAAGCATTCTCAGAAACTTCTTCGTGATGAGTGTCCTCAACTAACAGAGTTGAACCTTTCTTTTGACAGAGCACTTTGGAAACACTCTTTTTGTAGAATCTGTAAGTGGATATCTAGATAGTTCTAATGATTTCATTGGAAACTGGAATATCTTCGTCTGAAATCTAGACAGAAGCACTGTCAGAAACTACTTTGTGATATCTGCATTCAAATCACAGAACTGAACATTCCCTTTCATAGAGCAGTTTTGAAACCCTCTTTCTGTAGTGTCTGGAAGTGGACATTTCGAGCGCTTTCGGGCCTATGGTGAAAAATGAAATATCTTCCCATAAAATCTAAACAGAAGCATTTTCAGAAACTTATTTGGGATGTGTGTTCTGAACTAACAGAGTTAAACCTTTCTTTTGATAGAGCAGTTTGGAAACACTCTTTTTGTAGAATCTGCAGGTCGATGTTTGGATAACCGTGAAGATTTTGTTGGAAACGGGAATATCTTCATATTAAACCTAGACAGAAGGATTCTCAGAAACGTCTCTGTGATGAGTTTCCTCAACTAACAGAGTTGAAACATTCTATTAATAGAGCACTTTGGAAACACACTTTTTGTAGAATCTTCAAGTGGATATTTGGTTAACTGTGAAGATTTCGTTGGAAACGGGAATACCTTCATCTAAAATCTAGACAGAAGCGCTGTCAGAAACTACTTTGCGATACCTGCATTCAAGTCACAGAGCTGAACATTCCCTTTCATAGAGTAGGTTTGAAACAGTCTTTCTGTAGTATCTGGAAGTGGACACTTCAAGCGATTGCAGGCCTATGGTGAAAAAGGAAATATCATCCCATAAAATCTAGACAGAAGCATTCTCAGAAACTTATTTGGGATGTGTTTCCACAACTAACAGAGTTGACCCTTTCTTTTGATATAGCAGTTTGGAAACACTCTTTTTGTAGAATCTGCAAGTGGATATTTGGATAACTGTGAAGATTTCGTTGGAAACGGTAATATTTTCATATAAAATCTAGACAGAAGCATTCTAAGAAACTTCTTTGTGATGAGTGTCCTCAACTAACGGAGTTGAACCTTTCTTTTTACAGAGCAGTTTGGAAACACTCTTTTTGTAGGATCTGTATGTGGATATCAAGATAGTTCTAACGATTTCGTTGGAAACGGGAATATCTTCATCTAAAATCTAGACAGAAGCACTGTCAGAAACTACTTTGTGATATCTGCATTCAAGTCTCAGAGCTGAACATTCCCTTTCATAGAGCAGGTTTGAAACACTCTTTCTGCAGTATCTGGAATAGGACATTTCGAGCGCTTTCAGGCCTACGGTGAAAAAGGAGGTATCTTCCCATAAAAACGAGACAGAGGCTTTCTCTGAAATTTATTGGGAATGTGTGTCCTCAACTGAGAGAGTTGAACCTTTCTTTTGATACAGCAGTTTGGAAACACTCCTTTTGTAGAATCTGTAAGTGAATATTGGTATAGCTGTGAGGATTCCATTGGAAACGGGAATACCTTCATTTAAAATCTAGACAGAATCATTCTCAGAAACTTCTTTGTGATGAGTGTCCTCAACTAACAGAGTTGAACTTTTCTTTGGATAGAGCACTTTGGAAACACTCTTTTTGTAGAATCTTCAAGTGGATATTTGGTTAACTGTGAAGATTTCGTTGGAAACGAGAATACCTTCATCTAAAATCTAGACAGAAGCGCTGTCAGAAACTACTTTGTGATATCTGCATTCAAGTCACGGAGCTGAACATTCTCTTTTCATAGAGTAGGTTTGAAACAGTCTTTCTGTGGTATCTGGAAGGGGACATTTCAATCGATTTCAGGCCTATGGTGAAAAAGGAAATATCATCCCATAAAATGTAGTCAGAAGCATTCTCAGAAACTTATTTGGGATGTGTTTCCTCAACTAACAGAGTTGATCGCTTCTTTTGACATAGCAGTTTGGAAACACTCTTTTTGTAGAATTTGCAAGTGGATATTTGGATAACTGTGAAGATTTCGTTGGAAACGGTAATATCTTCATATAAAATCTAGACAGAAGCATTCTAAGAAACTTCTTTGTGATGAGTGTCCTCAGCTAACAGAGTTGAACCTTTCTTTTTATAGAGCAGTTTGGAAACACTCTTTTTGTAGAATCTGTAAGTGGATATCAAGACAGTTCTAACGCTTTCGTTGGAAACGGGAATATCTTCATCTAAAATCTAGACAGAAGCACTCTCAGAAACTACTTTGTGATATCTGCATTCAAACTGAGAGCTGAACATTTCTTTTCATATAGCAGGTTTGAAACACTCTTTTTGTGCAGTATCTGGAAGTGGACATTTCGTGCACTTTAAGATTTCCTTGGAAAAAGGAATATCTTCATCATAAAATCTAGACAGAAGCTTTCTCAGAAACTACTTTGTGATATCTGCATTCAAGTAAGAGAGCTGAACATTTCTTTTCATAGAGCAGTTTGAAACACTCTTTCTGTAGAATCTGGAAGTGGACATTTCGATAGTTTAATGATTTATGGTGAAAAACGGGAATATCTTCATAAAAATCTAGACAGAAGCACTGTCAGAAACTACTTTGTGATATGTGCATTCAACTCACAGAGTTGAACATTCTTTTGATAGAGCAGTTTGGAAACACTCTTTTGTAGAATCTGGAAGTGGATATTTGGAGCGCTGTGGGATTTGTTGGAAACGGAAATATCTTCATATAAAATCTAGACAGAAACATTCTCAGAAACTTCTTTGTGATGAGTGTCCTCAACTAACAGAGTTGAACCTTTCTTTTGATAGAGCAGTTTGGAAACACTCTTTTTGTAGAATCTACAAGTGGATATTTGGATAACCGTGAAGATTTCGTTGGAAACGGGAATATCTTCATCTAAAATCTAGACAGAAGCATTGTCAGAAACTACTTTGTGATATCTGCATTCAAACGGAGCTGAACATTCTATTTCATAGAGCAGGTTTGAAACACTCTTTCTGTAGTATCTGGAAGTGGACATTTGGTTAACTTTCAGGCCTATGGTGAAAAAGGAATATCTTCCCATAAAATCTAGACAGAAGCTTTCTCAGAAACTTATTTGTGATGTGTTTTCAACTAACAGAGCTGAACATTTCTTTTGATAGAGCAGTTTGGAAACACTCTTTTTGTAGAATCTGCAAGTGGACATTTGGATAGCTTGAAGATTTCTATTGGAAACGGAAATATCTTCATAAAATCTAGACAGAAGCATTCTCAGAAACTTATTTGTGATGTGTGTCCTCAACTAACAGAGTTGAACCTTTCTTTTGATATAGCAGTTTGGAAACACTCTTTTTGTAGAATCTGCAAGTGGATATTTGGATAACTGTGAAGATTTCGTTGGAAACGGTAATATCTTCATATAAAATCTAGACAGAAGCATTATCAGAAACTTCTTTGTGATGAGTGTCCTCAACTAACAGAGTTGAATCTTTCTTTTTATAGAGCAGTTTGGAAACACTCTTTTTGTAGAATCTGTAAGTGGATATTTGATAGTTCTAACGATTTCATTGGAAACGGGAATATCTTCATCTAAAATCTAGACAGAAGCATTCTCAGAAACTTCTTTGTGATGTGTGTCCTCAACTAACAGAGCTGAACATTCTTTTCATAGAGGAGGTTTGGAAACACTCTTTTTGTAGAATCTGGAAGTGGATATTTCGAGCCCTGAAGATTTCGGGGAAACGGGAATATCTTCATCTAAAATCTAGACAGAAGCTTTCTCAGAAACTACTTTGTGATATGTGTCCTCAACTAACAGAGCTGAACCTTTCCTTTCATAGAGTAGTTTGGAAACACTCTTTTTGTAGAATCTGGAAGTGGACATTTGGAGCGCTGTGAGGATATGGTGAAAAAGGAAATATGTCTTCATAAAATCTAGACAGAAGCATTCTCAGAAACTTATTTGTGATGTGTGTCCTCAACTAACAGAGTTCAACCTTTCTTTTGATATGCAGTTTGGAAACACTCTTTTTGTAGAATCTGCAAGTGGATATTTGGATAACTGTGAAGATTTCGTTGGAAACGGGAATATCTTCATATAAAATCTAGACAGAAGCATTCTCAGAAACTTCTTTGTGATGAGTGTCCTCAACTAACAGAGTTGAACATTCTTTTCATAGAGCAGTTTGGAAACACTCTTTTTGTAGAATCTGGAAGTGGATATTTGAGCGATGTGAAGATTTCGTTGAAAACGGGAATATCTTCATCTAAAATCTAGACAGAAGCATTCTCAGAAACTACTTTGGATGTGTTTCCTCAACGAACAGAGTTGATCATTCCCTTTCATAGAGCAGGTTTGAAACACTCTTTCTGTAGTATCTGCAAGTGGATATTTGGATAACTGTGAAGATTTCGTTGAAAACGGAAATATCTTCCCATAAAATCTAGACAGAAGCATTCTCAGAAACTTCTTTGTGATGTGTGTCCTCAACTAACAGAGTTGAAGATTTCTTTTGATTCAGCAGTTTGGAAACACTCTTTTTGTAGAATCTGCAAGTGGATATTTGGATAACTGTGAAGATTTCGTTGGAAACGGGAATATCTTCATATAAAATCTAGACAGAAGCATTCTCAGAAACTTCTTTGTGATGAGTGTCCTCAACTAACAGAGTTGAACCTTTCTTTTGACAGAGCACTTTGGAAACACTCTTTTTGTAGAATCTGTAAGTGGATATCTAGATAGTTCTAACGATTTCATTGGAAACGGGAATATCTTCATCTAAAATCTAGACAGAAGCACTGTCAGAAACTACTTTGTGATATCTGCATTCAAGTCACAGAGCTGAACATTCCCTTTCATAGAGCAGGTTTGAAACCCTCTTTCTGTAGTATCTGGAAGTGGACATTTCGAACGATTACGGGCCTATGGAGAAAAACGAAATATCTTCCCATAAAATCTAGACAGAAGCATTCTCAGAAACTTATTTGTGATGTGTGTCCTCAACTAACAGAGTTGAAACTTTCTTTTGATACAGCAGTTTGGAAACACTCTTTTTGTAGAATCTGCAAGTGGATATTTGGATAGCTCTGAAGATTTCGTTGGAAACGGGAATATCTTCATTTAAAATCTAGACAGAAGCATTCTCAGAAACTTCTTTGTGATGAGTGTCCTCAACTAACAGATTTGAACCTTTCTTTTGACAGAGCACTTTGGAAACACTCTTTTTGTAGAATCTGTAAGTGGATATTTGGATAACTGTGATGATTTCGTTGGAAACGGGAATATCTTCATCTAAAATCTAGACAGAAGCACTGTCAGAAACTACTTTGTGATATCTGCATTCAAGTCGCAGAGCTGAACATTCCCGCTCATAGAGCAAGTTTGAAACACTCTTTCTGTAGTATCTGGAAGTGGACATTTCGAGCGCTTTCGGGCCTATGGTGAAAACGAAATATCTTCCATAAAATCTAGACAGAAGCTTTCTCAGAAACTTATTTCAGATGTGTGTCCTCAACTAACAGAGTTGAAACTTTCTTTTGATAGAGCAGTTTGGAAACACTCTTTTTGTAGAATCTGCAAGTGGATATTTGGATAACGGTGAAGATTTCGTTGGAAACGGGAATATCTTCATATAAAATCTAGACAGAAGCATTCTCAGAAACTTCTTTGTGATGAGTGTCCTCAACTAACAGAGTTGAACCATTCTTTTAATATAGCACTTTGGAAACACTCTTTTTGTAGAATCTTCAAGTGGATATTTGGATAACTGTGAAGATTTCGTTGGAAACGGGAATATCTTCATATAAAATCTAGACAGAAGCATTCTCAGAAACTTCTTTGTGATGAGTGTCCTCAACTAACAGAGTTGAACCTTTCTTTTGATAGAGCAGTTTGGAAACACTCTTTTTGTAGAATCTGTAAGTGGATATCAAGATAGTTCTAATGATTTCATTGGAAACGGGAATATCTTCATCTAAAATCTAGACAGAAGCACTGTCAGAAACTACTTTGTGATATCTGCATTCAAGTCACAGAGCTGAATTCCCTTTCATAGGCAGGTTTGAAACACTCTTTCTGTAGTATCTGGAAGTGGACATTTCGAGCGCTTTCAGGCCTATGGTGAAAAAGGAAATATCTTCCCATAAAATCTAGACAGAAGTATTCTCAGAAACTTATTTGGGATGTGTGTCCTCAACTAACAGAGTTGAAACTTTCTTTTGATCCAGCAGTTTGGAAACACTGGTTTTTGTAGAATCTGCAAGTGGATATTTGAATAACTGAAGATTTCGTTGGAAACGGGAATATCTTCACATAAAATCTAGACAGAAGCATTCTCAGAAACTTCTTTGTGATGTGTGTCCTCAACTAACAGAGTTGAACCTTTCTTTTGATAGAGCAGTTTGGAAACACTCTTTTTGTAGAATCTGTAAGTGGATATTTGATAACTCTGATGATTTCGTTGGAAACGGGAATATCTTCATCTAAAATCTAGACAGAAGCACTGTCAGAAACTACTTTGTGATATCTGCATTCAAGTCACAGAGCTGAACATTCCCTTTCATAGAGCAGGTTTGAAACACTCTTTCTGTAGTATCTGGAAGTGGACATTTCGAGCGCTTTCAGGCCTATGTGAAGAGGGAAATATCATCCCATTAAAATCTAGACAGAAGCTTTCTCAGAAACTTATTTGGGATGTGTTTCCTCAACTAACAGAGTTGATCCTTTCTTTTGATATAGCAGTTTGGAAACACTCTTTTTGTAGAATCTGCAAGTGGATATTTGGATAACTGTGAAGATTTCAGTGGAAACGGTAATATCTTCATATAAAATCTAGACAGAAGCATTCTCAGAAACTTCTTTGTGATGTGTGTCCTCAACTAACAGAGTTCAACATTTCTTTTGATACAGCAGTTTGGAAACACCCTTTTTGTAGAATCTGCAAGTGGATATTTGAATAACTGTTAAGATTTCATTGGAAACGGGAATATCTTCATCTAAAATCTAGACAGAAGCACTGTCAGAAACTACTTTGTGATATCTGCATTCAAGTCACAGAGGTGAACATTCCCTTTCATAAAGCAGGTTTGAAACACTCTTTCTGCAGTATCTGGAAGTGGACATTTCGAGCGCTTTCAGGCCTAAGGTGAAAAAGGAAATATCTTCCCAAAAAACGAGTCAGAAGTTTCTCAGAAACTTATTTGGGATGTGTGTCCTCAACTAACAGAGTTGAACCTTTCTTTTGATACAGCAGTTTGGAAACACTCTTTTTGTAGAATCTGGAAGTGGATATTTGGAATACTTGAAGATTTCGTTGGAAACGGGAATATCTTCATATAAAATCTAGACAGAAGCATTCTCAGAAACTTCTTTGTGATGTGTGTCCTCAACTAACAGAGTTGAACCTTTCTTTTGATAGAGCAGTTTGGAAACACTCTGTTTGTAGAATCTGGAAGTGGATATTTGGATAGCTCTAACGATTTCGTTGGAAACGGGAATATCTTCATCTAAAATCTAGACAGAAGCATTCTCAGAAACTTCTTTGGATATGTGCCTCAACTAACAGAGGTGAACCTTTCTTTTGATATAGCAGTTTGGAAACACTTTTTTGTAGAATCTTCAAGAGGATATTTGGATAACTGTGAAGATTTCAGTGGAAACGGTAATATCTTAATATAAAATCTAGACAGAAGCATTCTCAGAAACTTCTTTGTGATGTGTGTCCTCAACTAACAGAGTTCAACATTTCTTTTGATACAGCAGTTTGGAAACACCCTTTTTGTAGAATCTGCAAGTGGATATTTGAATAACTGTTAAGATTTCATTGGAAACGGGAATATCTTCATATAAAATCTAGACAGAAGCACTGTCAGAAACTACTTTGTGATATCTGCATTCAAGTCACAGAACTGAACATTGCCTTTCATAAAGCAGGTTTGAAACACTCTTTCTGCAGTATCTGGAAGTGGACATTTCGAGCGCTTTCAGGCCTAAGGTGAAAAAGGAAATATCTTCCCATTAAAATGAGTCAGAGGCTTTCTCAGAAACTTATTTGGGATGTGTGTCCTCAACTAACAGAGTTGCACCTTTCTTTTGATACACCAGTTTGGAAACACTCTTTTTGTAGAATCTGGAAGTGGATATTTGGATACCTTCGAAGATTTCTTTGGAAACGGGAATATCTTCATATAAAATCTAGACAGAGGCATTCTCAGAAACTCCTTTCTGATGAGTGTCCTCAACTAACAGAGTTGAACCTTTCTTTTGATAGAGCAGTATGGAAACACTCTGTTTGTACAATCTGGATGTGGATATTTGGATAGGTATAACGGTTTCGTTGGAAACGGGAATATCTTCATCTAAAATCTAGACAGAAGCTCTGTCAGAAACTACTTTGCGATATATGCATTCAAGTCACAGAGGTGAACCTTCCCTTTCATAGGGCAGGTTTGAAACACTCTTTCTGTAGTATCTGGAAGTGGACATTTTGAGCGCTTTCAGGCCTGTGATGAAAAATTTAGTATCTTCCCAGAAAAACGAGACAGAAGTATTCTAAGAAACTTATTTGGGATGTGGGTCCTCAACTAAGAGTGTTGAACTTTTCTTTTGAAACAAAAGTTTGGAAACACTCTTTTTTAGAATCTGGAAGTGGATATTTGAATAAATGTGAAGATTTCATTGGAAACGGGAATATCCTCATATAAAATCTAGACAGAATCATTCTCAGAAACTTCTTTGTGATGTGTGTCCTCAACTAACAGAGTTCAAACTTTCTTTTGATACAGCAATTTGGAAACACTCTTTTTGTAGAATCTGTTAGTGGATATTGGGATAGCTCTAACGATTTCGTTGGAAACGGGAATATGTTCATTTAAAATCTAGACAGAAGCTTTCTCAGAACCTTCTTTGTGAAGTGTGTCCTGAGCTAAGTGTGTTCAACCTTTCTTTTGATACAGCAGTCTGGAAACACACTTTTTGTGGAATCTGCAGGGGGATATTTGGATAACTGGGAAGATTTCATTGGAAACGGGAATATCTTCATGTAAACTCTAGACAGAAGCATTCTCAGAAACTTCTTTCCAATGTGTGTCCTTAACTGACAGAGTTCAACCGTTCTTTTGATGGAGCAATTTGGAAGCACTGTTTGTGTGGAATCTGTAGGAGGATATTTGGATAGCTCTAAAGATTTCGTTGCAAACGGGATTATCTTCATTTAAAATCTAGACAGAAGCATTCTCAGAAACTTCCTTGTGATGTGTGTCCTCAACTAACAGAGTACAACCGTAATTTTGATAGAGCAGTTTGGAAACACACTTTTTGTAGAATCTGTAGGTCGATATTTGGATACCTCTAACGATTTCTTTGGAAACGGGAATATATTCATATAAAATCTAGACAGAAGCATTCTCAGAAACTTCTTTGTGTTGTGTGTCCTCAACTAACAGAGTTCAAGATTTCTTTTGATACAGTTATTTGAAAACACTCTTTTTGTAGAATCTGTAAGTGGATATTCGGAAAGCTCTAACGATTTCGTTGGAAACGGGAATATCTTCATTTAAAATCTAGACAGAAGCATTCTCAGAAACTTCTTTGTGAAATGTGTCCTTAACTAACAGACTTCAACCTTTCTTTAGATACAGCAGTTTGGAAACACACTTTATGTAGAATCTGCAAGTGGATATTTGGATAACGGTGAAGATTTCGTTGGAAAAGGGAATATCTTCATATAAACTCTAGACAGAAGCATTCTCAGAAACTTCTTTCTCATGTGTGTCCTCAACTGACAGAGTTCAAACATTCTTTTGACAGAGCAGTTTGGAAACACACTTTTTGTAGATTGTGTAAGAGGACATTTGGATAGCTCTAAAGATTTATTTGCAAACGGGAATATGTTCATGTAAAATCTAGACAGAAGCATTCTCAGAAACTTCTTTGTGATGTGTGTCCTCAACTAAAAGAGTACAACCATTCTTTTGATAGAGCAGTTTGGAAACACACTTTTGGTAGAACCTGTAAGTGGATGTATGGAGAGCTGTAACTATTTTGTTGGAAACTGGAATATCTTCATCTAAAATCCAGACAGAAGCTCTGTCAGAAACTACTTTGTGATATCTGCATTCAAGTCACAGAGGTGAACCTTCCCTTTCATAGGGCAGGTTTGAAACACTCTTTCTGTAGTATCTGGAAGTGGACATTTCGAGCGCTTTCAGGCCTATGGTGAAAAAGGAAGTATCTTCCCAAAACAACGAGACAGAAGTATTCTCAGAAACTTATTTGTGATGTGAGTCCTCAACTAAGAGGGTTGAACTTTTCTTTTGATACAGCAGTTTGGAAACACTCGTTTTTAGAATCTGCAAGTGGATATTTGAATAACTGAATATTTCGTTGGAAACGGGAATATCCTCACATAAAATCTAGTCAGAAGCATTCTCAGAAACTTCTTTGTGATGTGTGTCCTCAACTAAAAGAGTTGAACCTTTCTTTGGATAGAGCAGTTTGGAAACACTCTTTT
Source organism: Gorilla gorilla gorilla (assembly GCF_029281585.2). Classification (NCBI taxonomy): domain Eukaryota; kingdom Metazoa; phylum Chordata; class Mammalia; order Primates; family Hominidae; genus Gorilla; species Gorilla gorilla. The sequence continues at coordinate 22,026,826 of NC_073237.2, forward strand.
TGTAGAATCTGTAAGTGGATATTTGGATAACTGTGATGATTTCGTTGGAAACGGGAATATCTTCATCTAAAATCTAGACAGAAGCACTGTCAGAAACTACCTTGCAATATCTGCATTCAAGTCACAGAGGTGAACATTCCCTTCCATGAGGCAGGTTTGAAACACTCTTTCTGTAGTACCTGGAAGTGGACATTTCGTGCACTCTCAGGCCTATTGTGAAGAGGGAAATATCATCCCTTAAAATCTAGACAGAACCATCCTCAGAAACTTATTTGGGATTCGTTTCCTCAACTAACAGAGTTGATCCTTGCTTTTGATGTAGCAGTTTGGAAACACTCTTTTTGTAGAATCTGCAAGTGGATATTTGGATAACTGAAGATTTTGTTGGAAACGGGAATATCTTCATATAAAATCTAGACAGAAGCATTCTCAGAAACTTCTTTCAGATGAGTGTCCTCAACTAACAGAGTTGAATCTTTCTTTGGATAGAGCAGTTTGGAAACACTCTTTTTGTGGAATCTGTAAGTGGATATTTGGATAACTGTGATGATTTCGTTGGAAACGGGAATATCTTCATCTAAAATCTAGACAGAAGCGCTGTCAGAAACTAATTTGCGATATCTGCATTCAAGTCACAGAGCTGAACATTCCCATTCATAGAGTAGGTTTGAAACAGTCTTTCTGTAGTATCTGGAAGTGGATATTTCGAGTGATTTCAGGCCTATGGTGAAAAAGGAAATATCATCCCATAAAATCTAGACAGAAGCATTCTCAGAAACTTATTGGGGATGTGTTTCCTCAACTAATAGAGTTGAACCTTTCTTTTGATAGAGCAGTTTGGAAACACTCTTTTTGTTGAATCTGCAAGTCGATGTTTGGATAACTGTGAAGATTTCGTTGGAAACGAAAATATCTTCATGTAAAATCTAGACAGAAGCATTCTCAGAAACGTTTTTGTGATGAGTGTCCTCAACTAACAGAGTTGAGCCATTCTATTAATAGAGCACTTTGGAAACACTCTTTTTGTAGAATCTTCAAGTGGATATTTGGATAACTGTGAAGATTTCGTATGAATCGGGAATATCTTCATGTAAAATCTAGACAGAAGCATTCTCAGAAACTTCTTTGTGATGTGTGTCCTCAACTAACAGAGTTCAACCTTTCATTTGATACAGCAATTTGGAATCACTCTTTTTGTAGAATCTGTAAGTTTACATTGGTATAGCTGTGAGGATTTCATTGGAAACGGGAATATGTTCATTTAAAATCTAGACAGAAGCATTCTCAGAAACTTCTTTGTGATGTGTGTCCTCAACTAACAGAGTTGAACCTTTCTTTGGGTAGAGCAGTTTGGAAACACTCTTTTTGTAGAATCTGTAAGTGGATATTTGGATAACTGTGATGATTTCGTTGGAAACGGGAATACCTTCATCTAAAATCAAGAGAGAAGGGCTGTGAGAAACTACTTTGCAATATCTGCATTCAAGTCACAGAGCTGAACATTCCCATTCATAGAGTAGGTTTGAAACAGTCTTTCTGTAGTAGCTGGAAGGGGACATTTCGAGCGATTTCAGGCCTATGGTGAAAAAGGAAATATCATCCTATAAAATCTAGACAGATGCATTCTCAGAAACTTATTTGGGATGAGTTTCCTCAACTAACAGAGCTGAACCTTTCTTTTGATAGAGCAGTTTGGAAACACTCTTGTTGTAGAATCTGCAAGTCGATGTTTGGATAACTGAAGATTTCGTTGGAAACGGCAATATCTTCATATAAAATCTAGACAGAAGCATTCTCAGAAACTTCTTTGTGATGAGTGTCCTCAACTAACAGAGTTGAACCTTTCTATTTATAGAGCAGTTTGGAAACACTCTTTTTGTAGAATCTGTATGTGGATATCAAGATAGTTCTAACGATTTCGTCGGAAACGGGAATATCTTCATCTAAAATCTAGACAGAAGCACAGTCAGAAACTACTTTGTGATATCTGCATTCAAGTCTCAGAGCTGAACATTCCGTTTCATAGAGCAGGTTTGAAACACTCTTTCTGCAGTATCTGGAAGTGGACATTTCAAGCGATTTCAGGCCTATGGTGAAAAAGGAAATATCATCCCATAAAATCTAGACAGAAGTATTCTCAGAAATTTATTTGGTATGTGTTTCCTCAACTAACAGAGGTGATCCTTTCTTTTGATACAGCAGTTTGGAAACACTCTTTTTGTAGAATCTGCAAGTGGATATTTGGATAACTGTGAAGATTTCGTTGGGAACGGTAATATCTTCATATAAAATATAGACAGAAGCATTCTCAGAAACTTCTTTGTGATGAGTGTCCTCAACTAACAGAGTTGAACCTTTCTTTTTATAGAGTAGTTTGGAAACACTCTTTTTGTAGAATCTTCAAGTGAATATTTGGATAACTGTAAAGATTTCATTGGACACGGGAATATCTTCATATAAAATATAGACAGAATCATTCTCAGAAACTTCTTTGTGATGAGTGTCCTCAACTAACAGAGTTGAACCTTTCTTTTGACAGAGCACTTTGGAAACACTCTTTTTATAGAATCTGTAAGTGGATATCTAGATTGTTCTAACGATTTCATTGGAAACGGGAATATCTTCATCTGAAATCTAGACAGAAGCACTGTCAGAAACTACTTTGTGATATCTGCATTCAAGTCACAGAGCTGAACATTCCCTTTCATAGAGCAGGTTAGAAACCCTCTTTCTGTAGTGTCTGGAAGTGGACATTTCGAGCCCTTTCGGGCCTGTTGTGAAAAACGAAATATCTTCCCATAAAATCTAGACAGAAGCATTCTTAGAAACTTCTTTGGGATGTGTGTCCTCAACTAACAGAGTTGAACCTTTCTTTTGATAGAGCTGTTTGGAAACACTCTTTTTGTAGAATCTGCAAGTCGATGTTTGGGTAACTGTGAAGATTTCGTTGGAAACGGGAATATCTTCACATAAAATGTAGACAGAAGCATTCTCAGAAACGTCTTTGTGATGAGTGTCCTCAACTAACAGAGTTGAACAATTCTATTAATAGAGCACTTTGGAAACACTCTTTTTGTAGAATCTTCAAGTGGATATTTGGTTAAATGTGAAGATTTCGTAGGAAACGGGAATACCTTCATCTAAAATCTAGACAGAAGCGCTGTCAGAAACTGCTTTGCGATATCTGCATTCATGTCACAGAGCTGAACATTCACTTTCATAGAGTAGGTTTGAAACAGTCTTTCTGTAGTATCTGGAAGTGGACATTTCAAGCGATTGCAGGCCGATGGTGAAAAAGGAAATATCATCCCATAAAGTCTAGACAGAAGCATTCTGAGAAACTTATTTGGGATGTGTTTCCTCAACTAACAGAGTTGATCCTTTCTTTTGATATAGCAGTTTGGAAACACTCTTTTTGTAGAATCTGCAAGAGGATATATGGATAACTGTGAAGATTTCGTTGGAAACAGTAATATCTTCATATAAAATCTAGACAGAAGCATTCTAAGAAACTTCTTTGTGATGAGTGTCCTCAACTAACAGAGTTGAACCTTTCTTTTTATAGAGCAGTTTGGAAACACTCTTTTTGTGGAATCTGTAAGTGGATATCTAGATAGTCCTAATGATTTCATTGGAAACGGGAATATCTTCATCTAAAATCTAGACAGAAGCACTGTGAGAAACTACTTTGCGATATCTGCATTCAAGTCACAGAGCTGAACATTCCCTTTCATAGAGTAGGTTTGAGACAGTCTATCTGTAGTATCTGGAAGTGGACATTTCAAGCGATTTCAGGCCTATGGTGAATGAGGAAATATCATCCCATAAAATCTAGACAGAAGCATTCTCAGAAACTTATTTGGGATGTGTTTCCTCAAGTAACAGAGTTGATCCTTTCTTTTGATATAGCAGTTTGGAAACACTCTTTTTGTGGAATCTGCAAGTGGATATTTGGATAACTGTGAAGATTTCATTGGAAACGGTAATATCTTCATATAAAATCTAGACAGAAGCATTCTAAGAAACTTCTTTGTGATGAGTGTCCTCAACTAACACAGTAGAACCTTTCTTTTGATAGAGCAGTTTGGAAACACTCTTTTTGTGGAATCAGTAAGTGGATATCTAGATAGTCCTAACGATCTCATTGGAAACGGGAATATCTTCATCTAAAATCTAGACAGAAGCACTGGCAGAAACCACTTTGTGATATCTGCATTCAAGTCTCAGAGCTGAACATTCCGTTTCATAGAGCAGTTTTGAAACACTCTTTCTGCAGTATCTGGAAGTGGACATTTCGAGCGCTTTCAGGCCTACGGTGAAAAAGGAAGTATCTTCCCATAAAAATGAGACAGAGGCTTTCTCAGAAACTTATTTGGGATGTGTTTCCTCAACTAACAGAGTTGATCCTTTCTTTTGATATAGCGGATTGGAAACACTCTTTCTCTAGAATCTGCAAATCGATGTTTGGACAACTGTGAAGATTTCGTTGCAAAAGGGAATATCTTCATATAAAATCTCAACAGAAACATTCTCAGAAACGTCTTTCTGATGAGTGTCCTCAACTAACAGAGGTGAGACATTCTATTAATAGAGCACTTTGGAAACACACTTTTTGTAGAATCTGCAAGTGGATATTTGGATAACTGTGAAGATTTCGTTGGAAAAGGAAATACCTTCATATAAAATGTAGACAGAAGCATTCTCAGAAACTTTTTTGGATTGTGTGTCCTCAACTAACAGAGTTCAACAGTTCCTCGCTACAGCAGTTTGGAAACACTCTTTTTGTAGAATCTTCCAGTGCATATTTCGACAACTGTGAATATTTCGTTGGAAACGGGAATATCTTCATATAAAATCTAGACAGAAACATTCTCAGAAACTTCTTTGTGATGAGTGTCCTCAACTAACAGAGTTGAACCTTTCTTTTGACAGAGCACTTTGGAAACACACTTTTTGTAGAATCTGTAAGCCGATACCTAGATAGTTCCAACGATATCGTTGGAAACGGGAGGATCTTCATCTGAAATCTAGACAGAAGCACTCTCAGAACCTACTTTGTGATATCTGCATTCAAGTCACAGAGCTGAACATTCCCTTTCATAGAGCAGGTTTGAAAAACTCTTTCTGTAGTATCTGGAAGTGGACCTCTCGAGCGCTTTCTGGCCTATGGTGAAAAACGTAATAACTTCCCATAAGATCTAGATAGAAGCATTCTCAGAAACTTCTTTGTGATGTGTGTCCTCAAATAACAGAGTTCAACATTTCTTTTGATAGAGCAGTTTGGAAACACTCTTTTTGTAGAATCTGTAGGTGGATAACAAGATAGTTCTAATGATTTCGTTGGAAACGGGAATATCTTCATCTAAAATCTAGACAGAAGCACTGTCAGAAACTACTTTGTGATATCTGCATTCAACTCTCAGAGCTGAACATTCCGTTTCATGGAGCAGTTTTGAAACACTCTTTCTGCAGTATCTGGAAGGGGACATTTTGAGCGATTTCAGGCCTACGGGGTAAAAGAAAGCATCTTCCCATAAAAACGAGAGAGAGGCTTTCTCAGAAACTTCTTTGGGATGTGTGTCCTCAACTAAGACAGTTGAACCTTTCTTTTGATACAGCAGTTTGGAAACACTCTTTTTGTAGAATCTGCAAGTGGATATATGGAAAGCTGTGAAGATTTCATAGGAAACGGGAATATCTTCATGTAAAATCTAGAGAGAAGCATTCTCAGAAACTTCTTAGTGATGTGTGTCCTCAACTAACAGAGTTCAACCTTTCTTTGGATACAGCTATTTGGAAACACTCTTTTTGTAGTATCTGTAAGTGGATATTGGGATAGCTCTGAGGATTTCGTTGGAAACGGGAATATCTTCATATGAAACGTCGACAGAAGCACTCTCAGAAAATTCTTTGTGATGTATGCATTCAAGTCACAGAGCTGAACATTCCCTTTCATAGAGCAGGTTGGAAACACTCTTTCTGTAGTATCTGGAAGTGGACATTTGGAGCGCTTTCGGGCCTATGTTGCAAAACAAAATATCTTATCATAAAATCTAGACAGAAGCAATCTCAGAAACTTATTTGGGATGTGTGTCCTCAAATAACAGGGTTGCGGCATTCTTTTGATAGAGCACTTTGGAAACACACTTTCTGTAGAATCTGCAAATAGATGTTTGGATAACTGTGAAGATTTCGTTGGAAACGGGAATATCTTCACATAAAATCTCGACAGAAGCGTTTTCAGAAACTTCTTTGTGATGAGTGTCCTCAACAAACACAGTTGAACCTTTCTTTTGATAGAGCAGTTTGGAAACACTCCTTTCGTGGAATCTGTAAGTGGATATCTAGATAGTCCTAAGGATTTCGTTGGAAAAGGGAATATCTTCATCTAAAATCTAGACAGAAGCATTCTCAGCAACTTCTTTGTGATGTGTGTCCTCAACTAACAGAGTTGAACCTTTCTTTAGATAGAGCAGCTTGGAAACACTCTTTTTGTAGAATCTGTAAGTGGATATTGGGATAACTATGATGATTTCATTGGAAACGGGAATATCTTCATCTAAAATCTAGACTGAAGCGCTGTCAGAAACTACTTTGCGATATCTGCATTCAAGTCGGAGCTGAATATTCCCATTCATAGAGTAGGTTTGAAACAGTCTTTCTGTGGTATCTGGAATTGGAAATTTCGAGCGATTTCAGGCCTACGGTGAAAAAGGGTTTATCATCCCATAAAATCTAGACAGAAGCATTCTCAGAAACTTATTTGAGATGTGTTTCGTCAACTAACAGAGTTGATCCTTTCTTTTGATATAGCAGTTTGGAAACACTCTTTTTGTAGAATCTGCAAGTGGATATTAGGATAACTGTGAAGATTTCTTTGGAAACGGGAATATATTCATATAAAATCTCGACAGAAGCATTCTCAGAGACTTCTTTGTGATGTGTGTCCTCAACTAACAGAGTTCAACATTTCTTTTGCTACAGCAGTTTGGAAACACTCTTTTTGTAGAATCTTCAAGTGGATATTGGGATAACTGTGAAGATTTCGTTGGAAACGGGAATATCTTCATATAAAATCTAGACAGAAGCATTCTCAGAAACTTCTTTGTGATGAGTGTCCTCAAGTAACAGAGTTGAACCTTTCTTTTGAAAGAGCAGTTTGGAAACACTTCTTTTGTAGAATCTGCAAGTCGATGTTTGGATAACTGTGAAGATTTCGTTGGAAAAGGAATATCTTCATATGAAACGTCGACAGAAGCATTCTCAGAAACGTCTTTGTGATGAGTGTCCTCAACTAACAGAGTTGAAGCATTCTATTAGTAGAGCACTTTGGAAACACTCTTTTTGTAGAATCTTCAAGAGGATATTTGGATAACTGTGAAGATTTCATTGGAAACGGGAATATCTTCATATAAAATCTAGACAGAAGGATTCTCAGAAACTTTTTTGTGATGAGTGTCTTCAACTAACACAGTTGAACCTTTCCTTTCATAGAGCAGTTTGGAAACACTCTTTTTGTGGAATCTGTAAGTGGATATCTAGATAGTCCTAACGATTTCATTGGAAAAGGGAATATCTTCATCTGAAATCTATACAGAAGCACTCTCAGAACCTACTTTGTGATATCTGCATTCAAGTCACAGAGCTGAACATTCCCTTTCATAGAGCAGGTTTGAAACCCTCTTTCTGTAGTATCTGGAAGTGGACATTTCGAGCGCTTAAGGGCCTATGGTGAAAAACGAAATATCTTCCCATAAAATCTAGACAGAAGCATTCTCTGAAACTTATTTGGGATGTGTGTCCTCAACTCATAGAGTTGAACATTTATTTTGATAGAGCAGTTTGGAAACACTCTTTCTGTAGAATCTGCAAATCGATGTTTCGTTAACTGTGAAGATTTCGTTGGATACGGGAATATCTTCATATAAAATCTTGACAGAAGCATTCTCAGAAACTTCTTTGTGATGAGAGTCCTGAACTAACAGAGTTGAACCATTCTATTAATAGAGAACTTGGAAACATTCTTTTTGTAGAGTCTGCAAGTGGATATTAGAATAACTGTGAAGATTTTGTTGGAAACGGGAATATCTTCATATAAAATCTAGACAGAAGCACTCTCAGTAACTTCTTTGTGATATCTGCATTCAAGTCACAGAGCTGAACATTCCCTTTCATAGAGCAGGTTTGAAACACTCTTTCTGTAGTATCTGGATGTGGACATTTGGAGCGCTTTCAGGCCTATGGTGAAAAACGAAATATCTTCCCATAAAATCTAGGCAGAAGCAATCTCAGAAACTTATTTGGGATGTGTGTCCTCAACTAACAGAGTTGCACCTTTCTTTTGATAGAGCAGTTTGGAAACACACTTTTTGTAGAATCTACAAGTGGATATTTGGATAACTGTGAAGATTTCGTTGGAAACGGGAATATATTCATATAAAATCTAGACAGAATCATTCTCAGAGACTTCTTTGTGATGTGTGCCCTGAACTTGCAGAGTTCAACATTTCTTTTACTACAGCAGTTTGCAAACACTCTTTTTGTAGAATCTTCAAGTGGATATTTTGATAACTGTGAAGATTTCTTTGGAAACGGGAATATCTTCATATAAAATCTAGACAGAAGCATTCTCAGAAACTTCTTTGTGATGTGTGTCCTCAACTAACAGAGTTGAACCTTTCTTTTGACAGAGCACTTTGGAAACACTCTTTTTGTAGAATCTGTAAAGCGATATCTAGATAGTTCTAATGATATCGTTGGAAACGGGAATATCTTCATCTGAAATCTAGACAGAAGCACTCTCAGAACCTACTTTGTGATATCTGCATTCAAGTCACAGAGCTGAACATTAACTTTCATAGAGCAGGTTTGAAACACTCTTTCTGTAGTGTCTGGAAGTGGACATTTGGAGCGCTTTCGGGCCTATGGTGAAAAATGAAATATCATCCCATATAATCTAGACAGATGCATTCTCAGAAACTTATTTGGGATGTGTGTCCTCAACTAACAGAGTTGAACCTTTCTTTTGATAGAGCAGTTTGGAAACACTCTGTCTGTAGAATCTGAAAATCGATGTTTGGATAACTGTGAAGATTTCGTTGGAAACGGGATTATCTTCATATAAAATCTCGACAGAAGCATTCTCAGAAACGTGTTTGTCATGAGTGTCCTCAACTAACAGAGTTGAAACATTCTATTAATAGAGCACTTTAGAAACACTCCTTTTGTGGAATCTGCAAGTGGATATTTGGATAACTGTGATGATTTCGTTGGAAAAGGAAATATCTTCATATAAAATCTAGACAGAAGCACTCTCTGAAACTTCTTTGGATTGTGTGTCCTCAACTAACAGAGTTCAACATTTCTTTCACTACAGCAGGTTGGAAGCACTCTTTTTGTAGAATCTGCAAGTGGATATTTGGATAACTGTGAAGATTTCGTTGGAAAAGGTAATATCGTGATATAAAATCTAGACAGAAGCATTCTCAGAAACTTCTTTGGATTGTGTGTCCTCAACTAACAGAGTTCAACATTTCTTTCGCTACAGCAGTTTGGAAACACTCTTTTTGTAGAATCTTCAAGTGGATATTTGGATAACTGTGAAGATTTCATTGGAAACGGTAATATCTTCATATAAAATCTGGACAGAAGCATTCTCAGAAACTTCTTTGTGATGTGTGTCCACAACTAACAGAGTTCAACATTTCGTTTGCTACAGCAGTTTGGAAACACTCTTTTTGTAGAATCATCAAGTGGATATTTCGATAACTGTGAAGATTTCATTGGAAACGGTAATATCTTCATATAAAATCTAGACAGAAGCATTCGCAGAAACATCTTTGTGATGAGTGTCCTCAACTAACACAGTTGAAACTTTCTTCTGATAGAGCAGTTTGGAAACACTCTTTTTGTGGAATCTGTAAGTGGATATCTAGATAGTCCTAACGATTTCGTTGGAAACGGGAATATCTTCATCTACAATCTAGACAGAAGCACTGTCAGAAACTACTTTGCGATATCTGCATTCAAGTCTCAGAGGTGAATATTCCGTTTCATACAGCAGGTTTGAAACACTCTTTCTGCTGTATCTGGAAGTGGACATTTCGAGCGCTCCCAGGCCTACTGTGAAAAAGGTAGTATCTTCCCATAAAAAGGAAACAGAGGCTTTCTCAGAAACTTACTTGTGATGTGTGTCCTCAAGTAAGAGAGTTGAACCTTTCTTTTGATGCAGCAGTTTGGAAACACTCTTTTTGTAGAATCTGCAAGTGGATATTTGGAAAGCTGTGAAGATTTCGTAGGAAATGGGAATATCTTCATGTAAAATCTAGACAGAAGCATTCTCAGAAACTTCTTTGTAATGTGTGTCCTCAACTTACAGAGTTCAACCTTTCTTTTGATACAGCAATTTGGAAACACTCTTTTTGTAGAATATGTAAGTGGATATTGGGATAGCTCTGAGGATTTCGTTGTAAACGGGAATATATTCATCTAAAATCTAGACAGAAACGCCGTCAGAAACTACTTTGAGATATCTGCATTCAAGTCACAGTGTTGAACATTCCCATTCATAGAGTAGGTTTCAAACAGTCTTTCTGTAGTATCTGGAAGTGGACATTTCGAGCGATTTCCGGCCTATGGTGAAAAAGGAAATATCATCCCATAAAATCTATACAGAAGTATTCTCAGAAACTTATTTGGGATGTGTTTCCTCAACTAACAGAGTTGATCCTTTCTTTTGATAAAGCGGTTTGGAAACACTCGTTTTGTAAAATCGTCAAGTGGATATTTGGATAACTGTGAAGATTTCGTTGGAAACAGTAATATCTTCATATAAAATCTAGACAGAAGCATTATCAGAAACTTCTTTGCGATGAGTGTCCTCAACTAACAGAGCTGAAACATTCTATTGTTAGAGCACTTTGGAAACACTCTTTTTGTAGAATCTGCAAGTGGATATTTGGATACCTGTGAAGATTTCTTTGGAAAAGGTAAAATCTTCATATAAAATCTAGACAAAAGCACTCTCAGAAACTATTTTGTGATGTGTGTCCTCAAATAACAGAGTTCAACATTTCTTTCACTACAGCAGTTTGGAAACACTCTTTTTGTAGAATCTTCAAGTGGATATTTCGATAATAGTGAAGATTTTGTAGGAAACGGGTATATCTTCATATAAAATATAGACCGAAGCATTCTCAGAATCTTCTTTGTGATGAGTGCCCTCAACTAACAGAGTTGAACCTTTCTTTTGCAGAGCACTTTGGAAACACTCTTTTTGTAGAATCTGTAAGCCCATATCTAGATAGATCTAACGATATCGTTGGAAACGGGAATATGTTCATCTGAAATGTAGAGAGAAGCACTCTCAGAACCTAATTTGTGATATCTCCATTCAAGTCACAGAGCTGAACATTCCCTTTGATAGAGCAGGTTTGAAACACTCTTTCTGTAGTATCTGGAAGTGGACATTTCGAGCGTTTTCGGACCTATGGTGAAAAACGAAATATCGTCCCATAAAATCTAGACAGAAGCAATCTCAGAAACTTATGTGGGATGTGTGTCCTCAACTAACAGAGTTGAACCTTTCTTTGGATAGAGCAGTTTTGAAACACCCTTTCTGTAGAATCTGCAAATCGATGTTTGGGTAACTGTGAAGATTTCGTTGGAAACGGGAATATCTTCATATAAAATCTCGACAGAAGCATTCTCAGAAACGTCTTTGTGATGAGTGTCCTCAACTAACAGAGTTGAACCATTCTGTTAATAGAGCACTTTGGAAACACTCTTTTCGTAGAATCTGCAAGTGGATATTTGGATAACGGTGAAGATTTCGTTGGAAAAGGTAATATCTTCATATAAAATCTAGACAGAAGCATTCTCAGAAACTTCTTTGGATTGTGTGTCCTCAACTAACAGAGTTCCACATTTCTTTCACTACAGCAGTTTGGAAACACTCTTTTTGTAAAATCTTCAAGTGGATATTTTGACAACTGTGAAGATTTCATTGGAAACGGGAATATCTTCATATAAAATCTAGACAGAAGCATTCTCAGAAACTTCTATGGGATGAGTGTCCTCAACTAACAGAGTTGAACCTTTCTTTTGACAGAGCACTTTGGAAACACACTTCTTGTAGAATCTGTAAGAGGATATCTAGATAGTTCCAGTGATATCGTTGGAAACGGGAATATCTTCATCTGAAATCTAGACATAAGCACTCTCAGAACCTACTTTGTGATATCTGCATTCAAGTCACAGAGCTGAAGATGCCCTTTGATAGAGCAGGTTTGAAACACTCTTTCTCTAGTATCTGGAAGTGGACATTTGGAGCGCTTTCTGGCCTTTGGTGAAAAACGAAATATCGTCCCATAAAATCTAGACAGAAGCAATCTCAGAAACTTATGTGGGATGTGTGTCCTCAACTAACAGAGTTGAACATTTCTTTTGATAGAGAAGTTTGGCAAACACTCTTCTTGTAGAATCTGTAGGTGGATATCAAGATGCTTCTAACAATTTCGTTGGAAAAGGGAATATCTTCATCTAAAATCTAGACAGAAGCATTCTCAGAAACTTTTTTGTGATGACTGTCCTCAACTAAGACAGTTGAACCTTTCCTTTGATAGAGCAGTTTGGAAACACTCTTTTTGTAGAATCTGTAAGCCGATATCTAGATAGTTCTAATGATATCGTTGGAAACGGGAATATATCTTCATCTGAAATCTAGACAGAAGCACTCTCAGAACCTACTTTGTGATATCTGCATTCCAGTCACAGAGCTGAACATTCCCTTTCATAGAGCAGGGTTGAAACACTCTTTCTGTAGCATCTGGAAGTGGACATTTGGAGCGCTTTCGGGCCTATGGTAAGAAACGAAATATCTTCCCATAAAATCTAGACAGAAGCATTCTCAGAAACTTATTTGGGATGTGTGTCCTCAACTAACAGAGATGAACCTTTCTTTTGATAGAGCAGTTTGGAAACACTCTTTCTGTATAATCTGCAAATCGATGTTTGGATAACTGAGAAGATTTCGTTGGAAACGGGAATATCTTCATCTAAAATCTCGACAGAAGCATTCTCAGAAACTTCTTTGTGATGAGTGTCCTCAACTAACAGAGTTGAACCATTCTATTAATAGAGCACTTTGGAAACACTCTTTTTGTAGAATCTGCAAGTGGATAGTTGGATAACTGTGAAGATTTGTTTGGAAACGGGAATATCTTCATTTGAAATCTAGACAGAAGCATTCTCAGAAACTTCTTTGTGATCTGTGTCCTGAGCTAACACAGTTGAACCTTTCTTTTGATAGAGCAGTTTGGAAACACTCTTTTTGAGGAATCTGTAAGTGGATATCTAGATAGTCCTAACGATTTCGTTGGAAACGGGAATATCTTCATCTAAAATCTAGACAGAAGCACTGTCAGAAACTACTTTGCGATATCTGAATTCAAGTCACGGAGCTGAACACTTCCTTTCATGCATTAGGTTTGAAACAGTCTTTCTGTAGTATCTGGAAGTGGACATTTCGAGCGATTTGAGGCCTAAGGTGAAAAAGGAAATATCATCCCATAAAATCTAGACAGAAGCATTCTCAGAAACTTATTTGGGATGTGTTTCCTCAACTAACAGAGTTGATCCTTTCTTTTGATACAGCAGTTTGGAACCACACTTTTTGTAGAATCTGCAAGTGGATATTTGGATAAATGTGAAGATTTCGTTGGAAACGGGAATATATTCATATAAAATCCAGACAGAAGCATTCTCAGAAACTTCTTTGTGATGTGTGTCCTCAACTAACAGAGTTCCACATTTCTTTTGCTACAGCAGTTTGGAAACACTCTTTTTGTAGAATCTTCAGCTGGATATTTGGATAACTGTGAAGATTTCATTGGAAACGGTAATATCTTCTTATAAAATCTAGACATAAGCATTCTCAGAAACTTATTTGTGATGTGTGTCCTCTAGTATCAGAGTTGAACCTTTCTTTTGATAGAGCAGTTTGGAAACACTCCTTTTGTAGAATCTGCAAGTAGATGTTTGGATATCTGTGAAGATTTCGTTGGAAACGGAATATCTTCATATAAAATGTCGACAGAAGCATTCTCAGAAACGTCTTTGTGATGAGTGTCCTCAACTAACAGAGTTGAAGCATTCTATTAGTTGAGCACTTTGGAAACACTCTTTTTGTAGAATCTTCAATTGGATATTTGGATAACTGTGAAGATTTCATTGGAAACGGGAATATCTTCATATAAAACCTAGACAGAAGCATTCTCAGAAACTTTTTTGTGATGACTGTCCTCAATTAACACAGTTGAACCTTTCCTTTGATAGAGCAGTTTGGAAACACTCTTTTTGTGGAATCTGTAAGTGGATATCTAGATAGTCCTAATGATTTCGTTGGAAACGGGAATATCTTCATCTGAAATCTAGACAGAAGCACTCTCAGAACCTACTTTGTGATATCTGCATTAAAGTCACAGAGGTGAACATTCCCTTTCATAGAGCAGGTTTGAAAAACTCATTCTGTAGTATCTGGAAGTGGACATTTCGAGCGCTTTCGGGCCTATGGTGAAATACGAAATATCTTCCCTTAAAATCAAGACAGAAGCACTCTCAGAAACTTATTTGGGATGTGTGTCCTCAACTCACAGAGTTGAACATTTCTTTTGATAGAGCAGTTTGGAAACACACTTTTTGCAGAATCTGCAAATCGATGTTTGGATAACTGTGAAGATTTCATTGTAAACGGTTATATCTTCATATAAAATCTCGACAGAAGCATTCTCAGAAACGTCTTTGTGATGAGTGTCCTCAACTAACAGAGTTGAACCATTCTATTAATAGAGCACTTTGGAAACACTCTTTTTGTAGAATCTGCAAGTGGATATTTGGATAACTGTGAAGATTTCTTTCGAAACGGGAATATCTTCATTTAAAATCTTGACAGAAGCATTCTCAGAAACTTCTTTGTGATGTGTGTCCTCAGCTAACACAGTTGAACCTTTCTTTTGATAGAGCAGTTTGGAAACACTCTTTTTGAGGAATCTGTAAGTGGATATCTAGATAGTCCTAACGATTTCGTTGGAAACGGGAATATGTTCATCTAAAATCTACACAGAAGCACTGTCAGAAACTACTTTGCGATATCTGCATTCAAGTCACGGAGCTGAACATTTCCTTTCATACAGTAGGTTTGAAACAGCCTTTCTGTAGTATCTGGAAGTGGACATTTCGAGCGATTTCAGGCCTAAGGTGAAAAAGGAAATATCATCCCATAGAATCTAGACAGAAGCATTCTCAGAAACTTATTTGGGATGTGTTTCCTCAACTAACAGAGTTGATCCTTTCTTTTGATACAGCAGTTTGGAAACACTCTTTTTGTAGAATCTCCAAGTGGATATTTGGATAACTGTGAAGATTTCATTGGAAACGGGAATGTATTCATATAAAATCTAGACAGAAGCATTCTCAGTAACTTCTTTGTGATGTGTGTCCTCAACTAACAGAGTTCTACATTTCTTTTGCTACAGCAGTTTGGAAACACTCTTTTTGTAGTATCTTCAGGTGGATATTTGGATAACTGTGAAGATTTCGTTGGAAACGGGAATATCTTCGTATAAAATCTAGACACAAGCATTCTCAGAATCGTCTTTGTGATGAGTGTCCTCAAGTAACAGAGTTGAAACTTTCTTTCGATAGAACAGTTTGGAAACACTCCTTTTGTAGAATCTGCAAGTCGATGTTTGGAGAACTGTGAAGATTTCGTTGGAAACGGAATATCTTCATATAAAATGCCGACAGAAGCATTCTCAGAAACGTCTTTGTGATGAGTGTCCTCAACCAACAGTGTTGAACCATTCTATTAGTAGAGCACTTTGGAAACACTCTTTTTGTAGAATCTTCAAGTGGATGTTTGGATAACTGTGAAGATTTCATGGGAAACGGGAATATCTTCATATAAAATCTAGACAGAAGCATTCTCAGAAACTTTTTTGTGATGACTGTCCTCAACTAGCACAGTTGAACCTTTCCTTTGATAGAGCAGTTTGGAAACACTCTTTTTGTGGAATCTGTAAGTGTATATCTAGATAGTCCTAATGATTTGGTTGGAAACGGGAAAGTTTTCATCTGAAATCTAGACAGAAGCACTGTCAGAATCTACTTTGTGATACCTGCAATCAAGTCACAGAGCTGAACGTTCCCTTTCATGGAGTAGGTTTGAAACAGTCTTTCTGTAGTATCTGGAATTGGACATTTCGAGCGATTTCAGGTCTATGGAGAAAAAGGAAATATCATCCTATAAAATCTAGACAGAAGCATTCTCAGAAACTTATTTGGGATGTGTTTCCTCAACTAACAGAGTTGATCCTTTCTTTTGATATAGCAGTTTGGAAACACTCTTTTTGTAGAAACTGCAAGTGGATATTTGGATAACTGTGAAGATTTCATTGGAAACGGGAATATCTTCATTTAAAATCTAGACAGAAGCATTCTCAGAAACTTCTTTGTGATGTGTGTCCTCAACTAACAGAGTTCAACCTTTCTTTTGATACAGCAATTTGGAAACACTCTTTTTGTAGAATATGAAAGTGGATATTGGGATAGCTCGGAGGATTTCGTTGGAAACGGGAATATATTCATCTAAAATCTAGACAGAAGCGCTGTCAGAAACTACTTTGCGATATCTGCATTCAAGTTACAGAGGTGAACATTCCCATTCATAGAGTAGGTTTCAAACAGTCTTTCTGTAGTATCTGGAAGCGGACATTTCGAGCGATTTATGGCCCATGGTGAAAAAGGAAATATCATCCCATAAAATCCAGACAGATGGATTCTCAGAAACTTAATTGGAATGTGTTTCCTCAACTAACAGATTTGATCCTTTCTTTTGATATAGCGGTTTGGAAACACTCTTTTTGTAGAATCTGCAAGTGGATATTTGGATAACTGTGAAGATTTCGTTGGAAACGGCAATATCTACTTATAAAATCTCGACAGAAGCATTCTCAGAAACGTGTTTGTGATGAGTGTCCTCAACTAACAGATTTGAAACGTTCTATTAATAGAGCACTTTGGAAACACTCTTTTTGTAGAATCTGCAAGTGGATATTTGGATAACTGTGAAGATTTTTTGGAAAAGGTAATATCTTCATGTAAAATCTAGACAGAGGCATTCTCAGAAATTTCTTTGTGACGAGTGTCCTCAACTAACAGAGTTGAACCTTTCTTTTGACAGAGCACTTTGGAAACACTCTTTTTGTAGAATCTGTAAGCCGCTATCTAGATAGTTCTAATGATATCGTTGGAAACGGGAATATTTTCATCTGAAATCTAGACAGAAGCACTCTCAGAACCTAGTTTGTGATATCTGCATTCAAGTCACAGAGCTATACATTCCGTATCTTAGACCAGGTTTGAAACACACTTTCTGTAATATCTGGAAGTGGAGATTTGGAGCGCTTTTGGGCCTATTCTGAAAAACGAAATATCTTCCCATAAAATCTAGACAGAAGCATTCTCAGAAACTTATTTGAGATGTGTGTCCTCAACTAACAGAGTTGAACCTTTCTTTTGATAGAGCATTTTGGTAACACTCTTTCTGTAGAATCTCCAAATCGATGTTTGGATAACTGTGAAGATTTCGTTGGAAACGGGAATATCTTCATATAAAATCTCGACAGAAGCATTCTCAGAAACGTCTTTGTGATGAGTGCCCTCAACTAACATAGTTGAAACATTCTATTAATAGAGCACTTTGGAAACCCTCTTTTTGTGGAATATGCAAGCGGATATTTGGATAAAAGTGAAGATTTCGTTGGAAACGGGAATATCTTCATATAAAATCTAGACAGAAGCATTCTCAGAAACTTCTTTGGGATGAATGTCCTCAACTAACAGAGTTGAACCATTCTTTTGACAGAGCACTTTGGAAACACTCTTTTTGTACAATCTGTGAAGCGATATCTAGATAGTTCTAATGATATCGTTGGAAACGGGAATATGTTCATCTGAAATCTAGACAGAAGCACTGTCAGAACCTAATTTGTGATATCTGCATTCAAGTCACAGAGCTGAACATTCCCTTTCATAGAGCAGGTTTGAAACACTCTTTCTGTAGTGTCTGGAAGTGGACATTTGGAGCGATTTCGGACCTATGGTGAAAAACCAAATATCTTCCCATACAATCTAGACAGAAGCATTCTCAGAAACTTATTTGGGATATGTGTCCTCAACTAACAGAGTTGAACCTTTCTTTTGATAGAGCAGTTTTGAAACACTCTTTCTGTAGAATCTGCAAATAGATGTTTGGATAACTGTGAAGATTTCGTTGGAAACGTGTATATCTTCATATAAAATCTCGACAGAAGCATTCTCAGAAACGTCTTTGTGATGAGTGTCCTCAACTAACAGAGTTGAAACATTTTATTAATAGATCACTTTGGAAACACTCTATTTCTGGAATCTGCAAGTGGATATTTGGATAACAGTGAAGATTTCGTTGGAAAAGGTAATATCTTCATATAAAATCTAGACAGAAGCATTCTCAGAAACTTCTTTGGATTGTGTGTCCTCATCTAACAGAGTTCAACATTTCTTTCGCTACAGCAGTTTGGAAACACTCTTTTTGTAGAATCTGCAAGTAGATATTTGGATAACAGTGAAGATTTCGTTGGAAAAGGTAATATCTTCATATAAAATCTAGACAGAAGCATTCTCAGAAACTTCTTTGTAGTGGGTGTCCTCAACTAACAGAGTTCAACATTTCTTTCACTACAGCAGTTTGGAAACACTCTTTTTGTAGAATCTGCAATTGGATATTTGGATAACTGTGAATATTTCATTGGAAATGGTAATATCTTCATATAAAATCTGGACTGAAGCATTCTCAGAAACTTCTTTGTGATGTGTGTCCTCAACTTACAGAGTTCAACATTTCTTTTGATAGAGCAGTTTGGAAACACTCTTTTTGTAGAATCTGTAGTTGGATAACAAGATAGTTCTAACGATTTCATTGGAAACGGGAATATCTTCATCTAAAATCTACAGAGAAGCACTGTCAGAAACTACTTTGTGATATCTGCATTCAAGTCTCAGAGGTGAACTTTCCGTTTCATAGAGCAGGTTGAAACACTCTTTCTGCAGTATCTGGAAGGGGACATTTCGAGTGCTTTGAGGCCTACGGGGAAAAAGAAAGCATCTTCCCATAAAGACGAGAGAGAGGCTTTCTCAGAAACTTCTTTGGGATGTGTGTCCTCAACTAAGACAGTTGAACCTTTCTTTTGATACAGCAGTTTGGAAACACAGTTTTTGTAGAATCTGCAAGTGGATATATAGAAAGCTGTGAAGATTTCGTAGGAAACGGGAATATCTTCATGTAAAATCTTGACAGAAGCATTCTCAGAAACTTCTTAGTGATGTGTGTCCTCAACTAACAGAGTTCAACCTTTCCTTGGATACAGCTATTTGGAAACACTCTTTTTGTAGGATCTGTAAGTGGATATTTTGATAGCTCTGAGGATTTCGTTGGAAACTGGAATATCTTCATTTAAAATCTAGACAGAAGCATTCTCAGAAACTTCTTTGTGATGTGTGTCCTCAACTAACAGATTTGAACCTTTCTTTGGATAGAGCAGTTCGGAAACACTCTTTTTGTAGAATCTGTAAGTGAATATTTGGATGACTGTGATGATTTCGTTGGAAACGCGAATATCTTCATCTAAAATCTAGACAGAAGGGCTGTCAGAAACTACTTTGTGATATCTGCATTCAAGTCAGAGCTGAATATTCCCATTCATAGAGTAGGTTTGAAACAGTCTTTCTGTAGTATCTGGAATTGGATAGTTCGAGCGATTTCAGCCCTACGGTGAAAAAGGAAATATCATACCTTAAAACATAGACAGAAGCATTCTCAGAAACTTATTTGGGATGCGTTTCCTCAACTAACAGAGTTGATCCTTTCTTTTATACAGCAGTTTGGAAACACTCTTTTTGTAGAATCTGCAAGTGGATATTTGGATAACAGTGAAGATTTCGTTGGAAACGGTAATATCTTCATATAAAATCTAGACAGGGGCATTGTCAGAAACTTCTTTGTGATGAGTGTCCTCAACTAACAGAGTTGAACTTTCTATTCACAGAGGACTTCGGAAACACTCTTTTTGTAGAATCTGTAAGCCGATATCTTGATAGTTCTAATGATATCGTTGGAAACGGGAATATATCTTCATCTGAAATCTAGACAGAAGAACTCTCAGAACTCACTATGTGATATCTGCATTCAAGTCACAGAGCTGAACATTCCCTTTCATAGAGCAGGTTTGAAACCCTCTTTCTGTAGTATCTGGAAGTGGACATTTGGAGCGCTTTAGGGCCTCTGGTGAAGAACGGAATATCTTCCCATAAAATCTACACAGAAGCATTCTCAGAAACTTATTTGGGATGTGCGTCCTCAACTAACAGAGTTGAACCTTTGTTTTGATAGAGCAGTTTCGAAACACTCTTTTTGTAGAATCTGCAAATCGATGTTTGGATAACTGTGAAGATTTCGTTGGAAATGGGAGTATCTTCATATAAAATCTCGACAGAAGCATTCTCAGAAACGTCTTTGTGATGAGTGTCCTCAACTAACAGAGTTGAAACATTCTATTAATAGAGAACTTTGGAAACACACTTTTTGTAGAATCTGCAAGTGGATATTTGGATAACTGTGAAGATTTCGTTGGAAACGGGAATATCTTCATATAAAATCTAGACAGAAGCATTCTCAGAAACTTGTTTGTGATGAGTGTCCTCAACCAACACAGTTGAACCTTTCTTTTGATAGAGCAGTTTAGAAACACTATTTTTGTGGAATCTGTAAGTGTATATCTAGATAGCCCTAACAATTTCGTTGGAAAAGGGAATATCTTCATCTAAAATCTAGACAGAATCACTGTCAGAATCTACTTTGCGATATCTGCATTCAAGTCACAGAGCTGAACATTTCCTTTCATAGAGTAGGTTTGAAACAGTCTTTCTGTAGTATCTGGAAGTGGACATTTCGAGCGATTTCAGGCCTATGGAGAAAAAGGAAATATCACCCATAAAATCTAGACAGAAGCATTCTCAGAATCTTATTTGGGATGTGTTTCCTCAACTAACAGAGTTGATCCTTTCTTTTGATATAGCAGTTTGGAAACACTCTTTTTGTAGAAACAGCAAGTGGATATTTGGATAACTGTGAAGATTTCATTGGATACGGGAATATCTTCATATAAAATCTCGACAGAAGCATTCTCAGAAACTTCTTTGTGATGAGAGTCCTCAACTAACAGAGTTGAACCATTCTATTAATAGAGAACTTGGAAACACTCTTTTTGTAGAATCTGCAAGTGGATATTTGGATAACTGTGAAGATTTCGTTGGAAACGGGAATATCTTCATATAAAATCTAGACAGAAGCATTCTCAGAAACGTCTTTGTGATGAGTGTCCTCAACTAACAGAGTTGAAGCATTCTATTAGTTGAGCACTTTGGAAACACTCTTTTTGTAGAATCTTCAATTGGATATTTGGATAACTGTGAAGATTTCATTGGAAACGGGAATATCTTCATATAAAACCTAGACAGAAGCATTCTCAGAAACTTTTTTGTGATGACTGTCCTCAATTAACACAGTTGAACCTTTCCTTTGATAGAGCAGTTTGGAAACACTCTTTTTGTGGAATCTGTAAGTGGATATCTAGATAGTCCTAATGATTTCGTTGGAAACGGGAATATCTTCATCTGAAATCTAGACAGAAGCACTCTCAGAACCTACTTTGTGATATCTGCATTAAAGTCACAGAGGTGAACATTCCCTTTCATAGAGCAGGTTTGAAAAACTCATTCTGTAGTATCTGGAAGTGGACATTTCGAGCGCTTTCGGGCCTATGGTGAAATACGAAATATCTTCCCTTAAAATCAAGACAGAAGCACTCTCAGAAACTTATTTGGGATGTGTGTCCTCAACTCACAGAGTTGAACATTTCTTTTGATAGAGCAGTTTGGAAACACACTTTTTGCAGAATCTGCAAATCGATGTTTGGATAACTGTGAAGATTTCATTGTAAACGGTTATATCTTCATATAAAATCTCGACAGAAGCATTCTCAGAAACGTCTTTGTGATGAGTGTCCTCAACTAACAGAGTTGAACCATTCTATTAATAGAGCACTTTGGAAACACTCTTTTTGTAGAATCTGCAAGTGGATATTTGGATAACTGTGAAGATTTCTTTCGAAACGGGAATATCTTCATTTAAAATCTTGACAGAAGCATTCTCAGAAACTTCTTTGTGATGTGTGTCCTCAGCTAACACAGTTGAACCTTTCTTTTGATAGAGCAGTTTGGAAACACTCTTTTTGAGGAATCTGTAAGTGGATATCTAGATAGTCCTAACGATTTCGTTGGAAACGGGAATATGTTCATCTAAAATCTACACAGAAGCACTGTCAGAAACTACTTTGCGATATCTGCATTCAAGTCACGGAGCTGAACATTTCCTTTCATACAGTAGGTTTGAAACAGCCTTTCTGTAGTATCTGGAAGTGGACATTTCGAGCGATTTCAGGCCTAAGGTGAAAAAGGAAATATCATCCCATAGAATCTAGACAGAAGCATTCTCAGAAACTTATTTGGGATGTGTTTCCTCAACTAACAGAGTTGATCCTTTCTTTTGATACAGCAGTTTGGAAACACTCTTTTTGTAGAATCTCCAAGTGGATATTTGGATAACTGTGAAGATTTCATTGGAAACGGGAATGTATTCATATAAAATCTAGACAGAAGCATTCTCAGTAACTTCTTTGTGATGTGTGTCCTCAACTAACAGAGTTCTACATTTCTTTTGCTACAGCAGTTTGGAAACACTCTTTTTGTAGTATCTTCAGGTGGATATTTGGATAACTGTGAAGATTTCGTTGGAAACGGGAATATCTTCGTATAAAATCTAGACACAAGCATTCTCAGAATCGTCTTTGTGATGAGTGTCCTCAAGTAACAGAGTTGAAACTTTCTTTCGATAGAACAGTTTGGAAACACTCCTTTTGTAGAATCTGCAAGTCGATGTTTGGAGAACTGTGAAGATTTCGTTGGAAACGGAATATCTTCATATAAAATGCCGACAGAAGCATTCTCAGAAACGTCTTTGTGATGAGTGTCCTCAACCAACAGTGTTGAACCATTCTATTAGTAGAGCACTTTGGAAACACTCTTTTTGTAGAATCTTCAAGTGGATGTTTGGATAACTGTGAAGATTTCATGGGAAACGGGAATATCTTCATATAAAATCTAGACAGAAGCATTCTCAGAAACTTTTTTGTGATGACTGTCCTCAACTAGCACAGTTGAACCTTTCCTTTGATAGAGCAGTTTGGAAACACTCTTTTTGTGGAATCTGTAAGTGTATATCTAGATAGTCCTAATGATTTGGTTGGAAACGGGAAAGTTTTCATCTGAAATCTAGACAGAAGCACTGTCAGAATCTACTTTGTGATACCTGCAATCAAGTCACAGAGCTGAACGTTCCCTTTCATGGAGTAGGTTTGAAACAGTCTTTCTGTAGTATCTGGAATTGGACATTTCGAGCGATTTCAGGTCTATGGAGAAAAAGGAAATATCATCCTATAAAATCTAGACAGAAGCATTCTCAGAAACTTATTTGGGATGTGTTTCCTCAACTAACAGAGTTGATCCTTTCTTTTGATATAGCAGTTTGGAAACACTCTTTTTGTAGAAACTGCAAGTGGATATTTGGATAACTGTGAAGATTTCATTGGAAACGGGAATATCTTCATTTAAAATCTAGACAGAAGCATTCTCAGAAACTTCTTTGTGATGTGTGTCCTCAACTAACAGAGTTCAACCTTTCTTTTGATACAGCAATTTGGAAACACTCTTTTTGTAGAATATGAAAGTGGATATTGGGATAGCTCGGAGGATTTCATTGGAAACGGGAATATATTCATCTAAAATCTAGACAGAAGCGCTGTCAGAAACTACTTTGCGATATCTGCATTCAAGTTACAGAGGTGAACATTCCCATTCATAGAGTAGGTTTCAAACAGTCTTTCTGTAGTATCTGGAAGCGGACATTTCGAGCGATTTATGGCCCATGGTGAAAAAGGAAATATCATCCCATAAAATCCAGACAGATGGATTCTCAGAAACTTAATTGGAATGTGTTTCCTCAACTAACAGATTTGATCCTTTCTTTTGATATAGCGGTTTGGAAACACTCTTTTTGTAGAATCTGCAAGTGGATATTTGGATAACTGTGAAGATTTCGTTGGAAACGGCAATATCTACTTATAAAATCTCGACAGAAGCATTCTCAGAAACGTGTTTGTGATGAGTGTCCTCAACTAACAGATTTGAAACGTTCTATTAATAGAGCACTTTGGAAACACTCTTTTTGTAGAATCTGCAAGTGGATATTTGGATAACTGTGAAGATTTTTTGGAAAAGGTAATATCTTCATGTAAAATCTAGACAGAGGCATTCTCAGAAATTTCTTTGTGACGAGTGTCCTCAACTAACAGAGTTGAACCTTTCTTTTGACAGAGCACTTTGGAAACACTCTTTTTGTAGAATCTGTAAGCCGCTATCTAGATAGTTCTAATGATATCGTTGGAAACGGGAATATTTTCATCTGAAATCTAGACAGAAGCACTCTCAGAACCTAGTTTGTGATATCTGCATTCAAGTCACAGAGCTATACATTCCGTATCTTAGACCAGGTTTGAAACACACTTTCTGTAATATCTGGAAGTGGAGATTTGGAGCGCTTTTGGGCCTATTCTGAAAAACGAAATATCTTCCCATAAAATCTAGACAGAAGCATTCTCAGAAACTTATTTGAGATGTGTGTCCTCAACTAACAGAGTTGAACCTTTCTTTTGATAGAGCATTTTGGTAACACTCTTTCTGTAGAATCTCCAAATCGATGTTTGGATAACTGTGAAGATTTCGTTGGAAACGGGAATATCTTCATATAAAATCTCGACAGAAGCATTCTCAGAAACGTCTTTGTGATGAGTGCCCTCAACTAACATAGTTGAAACATTCTATTAATAGAGCACTTTGGAAACCCTCTTTTTGTGGAATATGCAAGCGGATATTTGGATAAAAGTGAAGATTTCGTTGGAAACGGGAATATCTTCATATAAAATCTAGACAGAAGCATTCTCAGAAACTTCTTTGGGATGAATGTCCTCAACTAACAGAGTTGAACCATTCTTTTGACAGAGCACTTTGGAAACACTCTTTTTGTACAATCTGTGAAGCGATATCTAGATAGTTCTAATGATATCGTTGGAAACGGGAATATGTTCATCTGAAATCTAGACAGAAGCACTGTCAGAACCTAATTTGTGATATCTGCATTCAAGTCACAGAGCTGAACATTCCCTTTCATAGAGCAGGTTTGAAACACTCTTTCTGTAGTGTCTGGAAGTGGACATTTGGAGCGATTTCGGACCTATGGTGAAAAACCAAATATCTTCCCATACAATCTAGACAGAAGCATTCTCAGAAACTTATTTGGGATATGTGTCCTCAACTAACAGAGTTGAACCTTTCTTTTGATAGAGCAGTTTTGAAACACTCTTTCTGTAGAATCTGCAAATAGATGTTTGGATAACTGTGAAGATTTCGTTGGAAACGTGTATATCTTCATATAAAATCTCGACAGAAGCATTCTCAGAAACGTCTTTGTGATGAGTGTCCTCAACTAACAGAGTTGAAACATTTTATTAATAGATCACTTTGGAAACACTCTATTTCTGGAATCTGCAAGTGGATATTTGGATAACAGTGAAGATTTCGTTGGAAAAGGTAATATCTTCATATAAAATCTAGACAGAAGCATTCTCAGAAACTTCTTTGGATTGTGTGTCCTCATCTAACAGAGTTCAACATTTCTTTCGCTACAGCAGTTTGGAAACACTCTTTTTGTAGAATCTGCAAGTAGATATTTGGATAACAGTGAAGATTTCGTTGGAAAAGGTAATATCTTCATATAAAATCTAGACAGAAGCATTCTCAGAAACTTCTTTGTAGTGGGTGTCCTCAACTAACAGAGTTCAACATTTCTTTCACTACAGCAGTTTGGAAACACTCTTTTTGTAGAATCTGCAATTGGATATTTGGATAACTGTGAATATTTCATTGGAAATGGTAATATCTTCATATAAAATCTGGACTGAAGCATTCTCAGAAACTTCTTTGTGATGTGTGTCCTCAACTTACAGAGTTCAACATTTCTTTTGATAGAGCAGTTTGGAAACACTCTTTTTGTAGAATCTGTAGTTGGATAACAAGATAGTTCTAACGATTTCATTGGAAACGGGAATATCTTCATCTAAAATCTACAGAGAAGCACTGTCAGAAACTACTTTGTGATATCTGCATTCAAGTCTCAGAGGTGAACTTTCCGTTTCATAGAGCAGGTTGAAACACTCTTTCTGCAGTATCTGGAAGGGGACATTTCGAGTGCTTTGAGGCCTACGGGGAAAAAGAAAGCATCTTCCCATAAAGACGAGAGAGAGGCTTTCTCAGAAACTTCTTTGGGATGTGTGTCCTCAACTAAGACAGTTGAACCTTTCTTTTGATACAGCAGTTTGGAAACACAGTTTTTGTAGAATCTGCAAGTGGATATATAGAAAGCTGTGAAGATTTCGTAGGAAACGGGAATATCTTCATGTAAAATCTTGACAGAAGCATTCTCAGAAACTTCTTAGTGATGTGTGTCCTCAACTAACAGAGTTCAACCTTTCCTTGGATACAGCTATTTGGAAACACTCTTTTTGTAGGATCTGTAAGTGGATATTTTGATAGCTCTGAGGATTTCGTTGGAAACTGGAATATCTTCATTTAAAATCTAGACAGAAGCATTCTCAGAAACTTCTTTGTGATGTGTGTCCTCAACTAACAGATTTGAACCTTTCTTTGGATAGAGCAGTTCGGAAACACTCTTTTTGTAGAATCTGTAAGTGAATATTTGGATGACTGTGATGATTTCGTTGGAAACGCGAATATCTTCATCTAAAATCTAGACAGAAGGGCTGTCAGAAACTACTTTGTGATATCTGCATTCAAGTCAGAGCTGAATATTCCCATTCATAGAGTAGGTTTGAAACAGTCTTTCTGTAGTATCTGGAATTGGATAGTTCGAGCGATTTCAGCCCTACGGTGAAAAAGGAAATATCATACCTTAAAACATAGACAGAAGCATTCTCAGAAACTTATTTGGGATGCGTTTCCTCAACTAACAGAGTTGATCCTTTCTTTTATACAGCAGTTTGGAAACACTCTTTTTGTAGAATCTGCAAGTGGATATTTGGATAACAGTGAAGATTTCGTTGGAAACGGTAATATCTTCATATAAAATCTAGACAGGGGCATTGTCAGAAACTTCTTTGTGATGAGTGTCCTCAACTAACAGAGTTGAACTTTCTATTCACAGAGGACTTCGGAAACACTCTTTTTGTAGAATCTGTAAGCCGATATCTTGATAGTTCTAATGATATCGTTGGAAACGGGAATATATCTTCATCTGAAATCTAGACAGAAGAACTCTCAGAACTCACTATGTGATATCTGCATTCAAGTCACAGAGCTGAACATTCCCTTTCATAGAGCAGGTTTGAAACCCTCTTTCTGTAGTATCTGGAAGTGGACATTTGGAGCGCTTTAGGGCCTCTGGTGAAGAACGGAATATCTTCCCATAAAATCTACACAGAAGCATTCTCAGAAACTTATTTGGGATGTGCGTCCTCAACTAACAGAGTTGAACCTTTGTTTTGATAGAGCAGTTTCGAAACACTCTTTTTGTAGAATCTGCAAATCGATGTTTGGATAACTGTGAAGATTTCGTTGGAAATGGGAGTATCTTCATATAAAATCTCGACAGAAGCATTCTCAGAAACGTCTTTGTGATGAGTGTCCTCAACTAACAGAGTTGAAACATTCTATTAATAGAGAACTTTGGAAACACACTTTTTGTAGAATCTGCAAGTGGATATTTGGATAACTGTGAAGATTTCGTTGGAAACGGGAATATCTTCATATAAAATCTAGACAGAAGCATTCTCAGAAACTTGTTTGTGATGAGTGTCCTCAACCAACACAGTTGAACCTTTCTTTTGATAGAGCAGTTTAGAAACACTATTTTTGTGGAATCTGTAAGTGTATATCTAGATAGCCCTAACAATTTCGTTGGAAAAGGGAATATCTTCATCTAAAATCTAGACAGAATCACTGTCAGAATCTACTTTGCGATATCTGCATTCAAGTCACAGAGCTGAACATTTCCTTTCATAGAGTAGGTTTGAAACAGTCTTTCTGTAGTATCTGGAAGTGGACATTTCGAGCGATTTCAGGCCTATGGAGAAAAAGGAAATATCACCCATAAAATCTAGACAGAAGCATTCTCAGAATCTTATTTGGGATGTGTTTCCTCAACTAACAGAGTTGATCCTTTCTTTTGATATAGCAGTTTGGAAACACTCTTTTTGTAGAAACAGCAAGTGGATATTTGGATAACTGTGAAGATTTCATTGGATACGGGAATATCTTCATATAAAATCTCGACAGAAGCATTCTCAGAAACTTCTTTGTGATGAGAGTCCTCAACTAACAGAGTTGAACCATTCTATTAATAGAGAACTTGGAAACACTCTTTTTGTAGAATCTGCAAGTGGATATTTGGATAACTGTGAAGATTTCGTTGGAAACGGGAATATCTTCATATAAAATCTAGACAGAAGCATTCTCAGAAACTTCTTTGTGATGAGTGTCCTCAACTAAATGAGTTGAACCTTTCTTTTTATAGAGCAGTTTGGAAACACTCTTTTTGTAGAATCTGTATGTGGATATCAAGATAGTTCCAACGATTTCATTGGAATCGGGAATATCTTCATCTAAAATCTAGACAGAAGCACTGTCAGAAACTACTTTCTGATATCTGCATTCAAGTCTCAGAGCTGAACATTCCGTTTCATAGAGCAGGTTTGAAACATTCTTTCTGCAGTATCTGGAAGTGGACATTTCGAGCGCTTTCAGGCCTACAGAGAAAAAGGACGTATCTTCCCATAAAAATGAGACAGAGGCTTTCTCAGAAATTTATTTGGGATGTGAGTCCTCAACTAAGAGGGTTGAACCTTTCTTTTGATACAGCAGTTTGGAAACACGCTTTTTTTAGAATCTGCAAGTGGATATTTGGAAAGATGTGAAGATTTCATCGTAAAAGGGAATATCTTCAGGTAACATCAAGACAGAAGCATTCTCAGAAACTTCTTTGTGATATGTGTTCTCAACTAACAGAGTTCAACATTTCTTTTGATACAGCAATTTGGAAACACTCTTTTTGTAGAATCTGCAACTCGATGTTTGGATAACTGTGAAGATTTCGTTGGAAACGGGAATATCTTCATATGAAATCTAGACACAAGCATTCTCAGAAACTTCTTTGTGATGAGTGTCCTCAAGTAACGGAGTTGAACCATTCTATTAATAGAGCACTTTGGAAACACTCTTTTTGTAGAATCTTGAAGTGGATATTTGCATAACAGAGAAGATTTCATTGGAAACGGGAATATCTTCATATAAAATCTGGACAGAAGCATTCTCAGAAACTTCTTTGTGATGAGTGTCCTCAACTAACACAGTTGAACCTTTCTCTTGATAGAGCAGTTTGGAAACACTCTTTTTGTGGAATCTGTAAGTGGATATCTAGATAGTCCTTACCATTTCGTTGGAAACGGGAATATCTTCATCTAAAATCTAGACAGAAGCACTGTCTGAAACTACTTTGCGATATCTTCATTCAAGTCACAGAGCTGAACATTCTCTTTCATAGAGTAGGTTTGAAACAGTCTTTCTGTAGTATCTGGATGCGGACATTTCAAGCGATTTCAGGCCTATGGTGAAAAAGGAAATATCATCCAATAAAATCTAGAGAGAAGCATTCTCAGAAACTTATTTGGGATGTGTTTCCTCAACTAACAGAGTTGATCCTTTCTTTAGATATAGCAGTTTGGAAGCGCTCTTTTTGTTCAGTCTGCAAGCGGATATTTGGATAACTGAAGATTTCATTGGAAACGGGAATATCTTCATATAAAATCTAGACAGAAGCATTCTCATAAACTTCTTTGTGATGAGTGTCCTCAACTAACAGAGTTGAATCTTTCTTTTTATAGAGAAGTTTGGAAACACTCTTTTAGTAGAATCTGTATGTGGATATCAAGATAGTTCTAAGGATTTGGTTGGAAACGGGAATATCTTCATCTAAAATCTAGACAGAAGCACTGTCAGAAACTACTTTGTGATATCTGCAATCAAGTCTGAGAGCTGAACATTCCGTTTCATAGAGCAGGTTTGAAACACTCTTTCTGCAGTGTCTGGAAATGGACATTTCGAGCGCTTTCAGGCCTACGGTGAAAAAGGAAGTATCTTCCCATAAAAACGAGACAAAGCCTTTCTCGGAAATTTATGTGGGATGTGTGTCCTCAACTAAGAGAGTTGAACCTTTCTGTTGATACAGCAATTTGGAAACACACTTTTTGTAGAATCTGCAAGTGGATATTTGGAAAGCTGTGAAGATTTCATAGGAAACGGGAATATCTTCATGTAAAATCTAGACAGAAGCATTCTCAGAAACTTCTTTGTGATGTGTGTCCTCAACTAACAGATTTCAAACTTTCTTTTGATACAGCAATTTCGAAACAGTCTTTTTGAAGAATCTGTAAGTGGATATTTGTATAGCTCAGAGGATTCTGCTGGAAACGGGAATATTTTCATTTAAAATCTAGACAGAAGCATTCTCAGAAACTTCTTTGTGATGAGTGTCCTAACTAACAGAATTGAACCTTTCTTTGGATAGAGCAGTTTGGAAACACTCTCTTTGTTGGATCTGTAACTGGATATTTTGATAACTGTGATGATTTCGTTGGAAACGGAAATATCTTCATCTAAAATCTAGACAGAAGCGCTGTCAGAAACTGCTTTGCAATGTCTGCATTCAAGTCACAGAGCTGAACATTCCCATTCATAGAGTAGGTTTGAAACAGTCTTTCTGTAGTACCTGGAAGTGGACATTTCGAACGATTTCAGGCCTAAGGTGAAAAAGCAAATATCATCCCATAATATCTAGAGAGAAGCATTCTCAGAAACTTATTTGGGATGTGTTTCCTCAACTAACAGAGTTGATCCTTTCTTTTGATATAGCAGTGTGGAAACACTCTTTTTGTAGAATCTGCAAGTGGATATTTGGATAAGTGTGAAGATTTCGTTGGAAACGGTAATATCTTCATATAAAATCTAGACAGAAGCATTCTCAGAAACTTCTTTGTAATGTGTGTCCTCAACTAACAGAATTCAATATTTCTTTTGCTACTGCAGTTTGGAAACACTCTTTGTGTAGAATCTTCAAGTGGATATTTGGATAACAGTGAAGATTTCGTTGGAATCGGGAATATGTTCATATAAAATCTAGACAGAAGCATTCTCAGAAACTTCTTTGTGATGAGTGTCATCAACTAACAGAGTTGAACCTTTCTTTTGACAGAGCACTTTGGAAACACTCTTTTTGTAGAATCTGTAAGTGGATATCTAGATAGTTCTAATGATATCGTTGGAAACGGGAATATCTTCATCTCAAATCTAGACAGAAGCACTGTCAGAAACTACTTTGTGACATCTGCATTCACGTCACAGAGCTGAACATTCCCTTTCATAGAGCAGGTTTGAAAGCCTCTTTCTGTAGTATCTGGAAGTGGACATTTCGAGCGTTTTCGGGCCAAGGGTGAAAAACGAAATATCTTCCCACAAAATCTAGATAGAATCATTCTCAGAAACTTATTTCAGATGTGTGTCCTCAACTAACAGAGTTGAACCTTTCTTTTGATAGAGCAGTTTGGAAACACGCTTTTTGTAGAATCTGCAAGTCGATATTTGGATAACTGTGAAGATTTCGTTGGAAACGGGAATATCTTCATATAAAATCTAGACACAAGCATTCTCAGAAACGTCTTTGTGATGAGTGTCCTCAACTAACAGAGTTGAACCATTCTATAATTAGAGCACTTTGGAAACACTCTTTTTGAAGAATCTGCAAGTGGATATTTGGATAACTGTGAAGATTTCATTGGTAACGGGAATATCTTAATATAAAATCTAGACAGAAGCATTCTCAGAAACTTCTTTGTGATGAGTGT
Source organism: Gorilla gorilla gorilla (assembly GCF_029281585.2). Lineage (NCBI taxonomy): Eukaryota > Metazoa > Chordata > Mammalia > Primates > Hominidae > Gorilla > Gorilla gorilla. The sequence continues at coordinate 22,059,063 of NC_073237.2, forward strand.
CCTCAACTGACAGAGTTGAATCTTTCTTTTTATAGAGCAGTTTGGAAACACTCTTTTTGTAGAATCTGTATGTGGAAATCAACATAATTCTAACGAGTTTGTTGGAAACGGGAATATCTTCATCTACAATCTAGACAGAAGTGCTGTCAGAAACTACTTTGTGATATCTGCATTCAAGTCTCTGAGCTGAACATTCCGTTTCATAGAGCAGGTTAGAAACACTCTTTCTGCAGTATCTGGAAGTGGACATTTCGAGCGCTTTCAGGCCTACGGTGAAAAAGGAAGTATCTTCCCATAAAAACGAGACAGAGTCTTTCTCAGAAATTTATTTGGGATGTGTGTCCTCAGCTAAGAGAGTTGAACGTTTCTTTTGATACAGCAGTTTGGAATCACTCTTTTTGTAGAATCTGCAAGTGGATATTTGGAAAGCTGTGAAGATTTCATAGGAAACGGGAATATCTTCATGTAAAATCTAGACAGAAGCATTCTCAGAAACTTCTTTGTGATGTGTGTCCTCAACTAACAGAGTTCAAAATTTCTTTTGATACAGCAATTTGGAAACACTCTTTTTGTAGAGTCTGTAAGTGGATATTTGTATAGCTCTGAGGATTCCTTTGGAAATGGGAATATCTTCATTTAAAATCTAGACAGAAGCATTCTCAGAAACTTCTTTGTGATGAGTGTCCTCAACTAACAGATTTGAACCTTTCTTTGTATAGAGCTGTTTGAAAACACTCTCTTTGTTGAATCTGTAAGTGGATATTTGGATAACTGTGATGATTTCGTTGGAAACGGGAATATCTTCATCTAAAATCTAGACAGAAGGGCTGTCAGAAACTACTTTGCGATATCTGCATTCAAGTCACAGAGCTGAACATTCCCATTCATAGAGTAGGTTTGAAACAGTCTTTCTGTAGTATCTGGAAGTGGACATTTCGAGCGATTTCAGGCCTAAGGTGAAAAAGGAAATATCATCCCATAAAATCTAGACAGAAGCATTCTCAGAAACTTATTTGGGATGTGTTTCCTCAACTAACAGAGTTGATCCTTTCTTTTGATATAGCAGTTTGGAAACACTCTTTTTGTAGAATCTGCCAGTGGATATTTGGATAACTGTGAAGATTTGGTTGGAAAGGGAAATATCTTCATATAAAACCTAGACAGAAGCATTCTCAGAAACTTCTTTGTGATGCGTGACCTCAACTAACAGAGTTTAACCATTCTATTAATAGAGCACTGTGGAAACACTCTTTTTGTAGAATCTTCAAGTGGATATTTGGATAACTGTGAAGATTTCATTGGAAACCGGACTATCTTCATATAAAATCTAGACAGAAGCATTCTCAGAAACTTCTTTGTGATGAGTGTCCTCAACTAACACAGTTGAACCTTTCTTTTGATAGAGCAGTTTGCAAACACTCTTTTTGTGGAATCTGTGTTTGGATATCATGATAGTTCTAAGGATTTTGTTGGAACCGGGAATATCTTCAACTAAAATCTAGACAGAAGCACTGTCAGAAACTACTTTGTGATATCTGCATTCAAGTCTCAGAGCTGAACATTCCGCTTCTTAGTGCAGGTTTGAAATACTCTTTGTGCAGCATCTGGAAGAGGACATTTTGAGCGCTTTCAGGCCTACGGTGAAAAAGGAAGTATCTTCCCATAAAGACGAGACAGAGGCTTTCTCAGAAACTTCTTTGGGATGTGTGACCTCAACTAACAGAGTTCAACATTTCTTTTGCTACAGCAGTATAGAATCACTCTTTTTGTAGAATCTTCAAGTGGATATTTGGATAACTGGGAAGATTTCGTTGGAAACAGGAATATCTACATATAAAATCTAGACGGAAGCATTCTCAGAAACTTCTTTGTGATGAGGGTACTCAACTAACAGAGTTGAACCTTTCTTTTGACAGAGCACTTTGGAAACAGTCTTTTTGTAGAATCTGTAAGTGGATATCAAGATAGTTCTAACGAAATCGTTGGAAACGGGAATATCTTCATCTCAAATCTAGACAGAAGAACTGTCAGAAACTACTTTGTGATATCTGCATTCAAGTCACAGAGCTGAACATTCCCTTTCATTGAGCAAGTTTGAAACCCTCTTTCTGTAGTAGCTGGAAGTGGACATTTCGAGCGTTTTCGGGCCTTTGGTGAAAAACGAAATATCTTCCCATAAAATCTAGACAGAAGCATTCTCAGAAACTTATTTTGGATGTGTGTCCTCAACTAACAGAGTTGAACCTTTCTTTTCATAGAGCAGTTTGGAAACACTCTTTTTGTAGAATCTGCAAGTCGATGTTTGGATAACTGTGAAGATTTCGTTGGAAACGTGAATATCTTCATATAAAATCTAGACAGAAGCATTCTCAGAAACGTCTTTGTGATGAGTTTCCTTAACTAACAGAGTTCAACCATTCTATTAATAGAGCACTTTGGAAACACTCTTTTTGTAAAATCTTCAAGTGGATATTTGGATAACTGTGAAGATTACTTGGAAACGGGAATATCTTCATATAAAATCTAGACAGAAGCATTCTCAGAAACTTCTTTGTGATGAGTGTCCTCAACTAACACAGTTGAACCTTTCTTTTGATAGAGCAGTTTGGAAACACTCTTTTTGTAGAATCTGTAAGTGGATATCTAGATAGTCCTAACGATTTCATTGGAAACGGGAATATCTTCATCTAAAATCTAGACAGAAGCACTGTGAGAAACTGCTTTGCGATATCTGCATTGAAGTCACAGACCTGAGCATTCCCTTTCATAGAGTAGGTTTGAAACAGTCTTTGTGTAGTATCTGGAAGTTGACATTTCAAGTGATTTCAGGGCTACGGTGAAAAAGGAAATATCTTCCAATAAAATCTAGAGAGAAGCATTCTCAGAAACTTCTTTGGGATGTGTTTCCTCAACTAAGAGAGTTGATCCTTTCTTTTGATATAGCAGTTTTGAAGCACTCTTTTTGAAGAATCTGCAAGTGGATATTTGGATAACTGTGAAGATTTCATTGGAAACGGGAATAACTTCATATAAAATCTAGACAGAAGCATTCTCAGAAACTTCTTTGTGATGAGTGTCCTCAACTAACAGAGTTGAACCTTTCTTTTTATAGAGCAGTTTGGAAACACTCTTTTTGTAGAATCTTCAAGTGGATATTTGGATAACTGTGAAGATTTCGTTGGAAACGGGAATATCTTCATATAAAATCTAGACACAAGCATTCTCAGAAACGTCTTTGTGATGAGTGTCCTCAAGTAACAGAGTTGAAACTTTCTTTTGATAGAGCAGTTTGGAAACACTCCTTTTGTAGAATCAGCAAGTCGATATTTGGAGAACTGTGAAGATTTCGTTGGAAACGGAATATCTTCATATAAAATGTCGACAGAAGCATTCTCAGAAACGTCTTTGTGATGAGTGTTCTCAAGTAACAGAGTTGAATCTTTCTTTTTATAGAGCAGTTTGGAAACACTCTTTTTGTAGAATCTGTATGTGGAAATCAACATAATTCTAACGAGTTTGTTGGAAACGGGAATATCTTCATCTACAATCTACACAGAAGTGCTGTCAGAAACTACTTTGTGATATCTGCATTCAAGTCTCTGAGCTGAACATTCCGTTTCATAGAGCAGGTTAGAAACACTCTTTCTGCAGTATCTGGAAGTGGACATTTCGAGCGCTTTCAGGCCTACGGTGAAAAAGGAAGTATCTTCCCATAAAAACGAGACAGAGTCTTTCTCAGAAATTTATTTGGGATGTGTGTCCTCAGCTAAGAGAGTTGAACGTTTCTTTTGATACAGCAGTTTGGAATCACTCTTTTTGTAGAATCTGCAAGTGGATATTTGGAAAGCTGTGAAGATTTCATAGGAAACGGGAATATCTTCATGTAAAATCTAGACAGAAGCATTCTCAGAAACTTCTTTGTGATGTGTGTCCTCAACTAACAGAGTTCAAAATTTCTTTTGATACAGCAATTTGGAAACACTCTTTTTGTAGAGTCTGTAAGTGGATATTTGTATAGCTCTGAGGATTCCTTTGGAAATGGGAATATCTTCATTTAAAATCTAGACAGAAGCATTCTCAGAAACTTCTTTGTGATGAGTGTCCTCAACTAACAGATTTGAACCTTTCTTTGGATAGAGCTGTTTGAAAACACTCTCTTTGTTGAATCTGTAAGTGGATATTTGGATAACTGTGATGATTTCGTTGGAAACGGGAATATCTTCATCTAAAATCTAGACAGAAGGGCTGTCAGAAACTACTTTGCGATATCTGCATTCAAGTCACAGAGCTGAACATTCCCATTCATAGAGTAGGTTTGAAACAGTCTTTCTGTAGTATCTGGAAGTGGACATTTCGAGCGATTTCAGGCCTAAGGTGAAAAAGGAAATATCATTCCATAAAATCTAGACAGAAGCATTCTCAGAAACTTATTTGGGATGTGTTTCCTCAACTAACAGAGTTGATCCTTTCTTTTGATATAGCAGTTTGGAAACACTCTTTTTGTAGAATCTGCCAGTGGATATTTGGATAACTGTGAAGATTTGGTTGGAAAGGGAAATATCTTCATATAAAACCTAGACAGAAGCATTCTCAGAAACTTCTTTGTGATGCGTGACCTCAACTAACAGAGTTTAACCATTCTATTAATAGAGCACTGTGGAAACACTCTTTTTGTAGAATCTTCAAGTGGATATTTGGATAACTGTGAAGATTTCATTGGAAACCGGACTATCTTCATATAAAATCTAGACAGAAGCATTCTCAGAAACTTCTTTGTGATGAGTGTCCTCAACTAACACAGTTGAACCTTTCTTTTGATAGATCAGTTTGCAAACACTCTTTTTGTGGAATCTGTGTTTGGATATCATGATAGTTCTAAGGATTTTGTTGGAACCGGGAATATCTTCAACTAAAATCTAGACAGAAGCACTGTCAGAAACTACTTTGTGATATCTGCATTCAAGTCTCAGAGCTGAACATTCCGCTTCTTAGTGCAGGTTTGAAATACTCTTTGTGCAGCATCTGGAAGAGGACATTTTGAGCGCTTTCAGGCCTACGGTGAAAAAGGAAGTATCTTCCCATAAAGACGAGACAGAGGCTTTCTCAGAAACTTCTTTGGGATGTGTGACCTCAACTAACAGAGTTCAATATTTCTTTTGCTACAGCAGTATAGAATCACTCTTTTTGTAGAATCTTCAAGTGGATATTTGGATAACTGGGAAGATTTCGTTGGAAACAGGAATATCTACATATAAAATCTAGACGGAAGCATTCTCAGAAACTTCTTTGTGATGAGGGTACTCAACTAACAGAGTTGAACCTTTCTTTTGACAGAGCACTTTGGAAACAGTCTTTTTGTAGAATCTGTAAGTGGATATCTAGATAGTTCTAACGATATCGTTGGAAACGGGAATATCTTCATCTCAAATCTAGACAGAAGAACTGTCAGAAACTACTTTGTGATATCTGCATTCAAGTCACAGAGGTGAACATTCCCTTTCATTGAGCAAGTTTGAAACCCTCTTTCTGTAGTATCTGGAAGTGGACATTTCGAGCGTTTTCGGGCCTTTGGTGAAAAACGAAATATCTTCCCATAAAATCTAGACAGAAGCATTCTCAGAAACTTATTTTGGATGTGTGTCCTCAACTAACAGAGTTGAACCTTTCTTTTCATAGAGCAGTTTGGAAACACTCTTTTTGTAGAATCTGCAAGTCGATGTTTGGATAACTGTGAAGATTTCGTTGGAAACGTGAATATCTTCATATAAAATCTAGACAGAAGCATTCTCAGAAACGTCTTTGTGATGAGTTTCCTTAACTAACAGAGTTGAACCATTCTATTAATAGAGCACTTTGGAAACACTCTTTTTGTAAAATCTTCAAGTGGATATTTGGATAACTGTGAAGATTACTTGGAAACGGGAATATCTTCATATAAAATCTAGACAGAAGCATTCTCAGAAACTTCTTTGTGATGAGTGTCCTCAACTAACACAGTTGAACCTTTCTTTTGATAGAGCAGTTTGGAAACACTCTTTTTGTAGAATCTGTAAGTGGATATCTAGATAGTCCTAACGATTTCATTGGAAACGGGAATATCTTCATCTAAAATCTAGACAGAAGCACTGTGAGAAACTGCTTTGCGATATCTGCATTGAAGTCACAGACCTGAGCATTCCCTTTCATAGAGTAGGTTTGAAACAGTCTTTGTGTAGTATCTGGAAGTTGACATTTCAAGTGATTTCAGGGCTACGGTGAAAAAGGAAATATCTTCCAATAAAATCTAGAGAGCAGCATTCTCAGAAACTTCTTTGGGATGTGTTTCCTCAACTAAGAGAGTTGATCCTTTCTTTTGATATAGCAGTTTTGAAGCACTCTTTTTGAAGAATCTGCAAGTGGATATTTGGATAACTGTGAAGATTTCATTGGAAACGGGAATAACTTCATATAAAATCTAGACAGAAGCATTCTCAGAAACTTCTTTGTGATGAGGGTCCTCAACTAACAGAGTTGAACCTTTCTTTTTATAGAGCAGTTTGGAAACACTCTTTTTGTAGAATCTTCAAGTGGATATTTGGATAACTGTGAAGATTTCGTTGGAAACGGGAATATCTTCATATAAAATCTAGACACAAGCATTCTCAGAAACGTCTTTGTGATGAGTGTCCTCAAGTAACAGAGTTGAAACTTTCTTTTGATAGAGCTGTTTGGAAACACTCCTTTTGTAGAATCAGCAAGTCGATATTTGGAGAACTGTGAAGATTTCGTTGGAAACGGAATATCTTCATATAAAATGTCGACAGAAGCATTCTCAGAAACTTCTTTGTGATGAGTGTCCTCAACTCACAGTGTTGAAACATTCTGTTAGTAGAGCACTTTGGAAACACTCTTTTTGTAGAATCTTCAAGTGGATATTTGGATAACTGTGAAGATTTCATTGGAAACGGGAATATCTTCACATAAAATCTAGACAGAAGCATTCTCTGAAACTTCTTTGTGATGTGTGTCCTCAACTAACAGATTTGAACATTTCTGTCGCTACAGCAGTTTGGAAACACTCTTTTGGTGGAATCTTCAAGTGGATATTTGGATAACTGGGAAGATTTCATTGGAAAAGGTAATATCTTCATATAAAATCAAGACAGAATCATTCTCAGAACCTTCTTTGTGATGTGTGTCCTCAACATGCAGAGTTCAACATTTCTTTTGCTACAGCAGTTTGCAAACACTCTTTTTGTAGAATCTTCAAGTGGATATTTGGATAACTGCGAAGATTTCGTTGGAAACGGGAATATCTTCATATAAAATCTCGACAGAAGCATTCTCAGAAACGTCTTTGTGATGAGAGTCCTCAAATAACAGAGTTGAACCATTCTATTAATAGAGAACTTTGGACACACTCTTTTTGTAGAATCTGCAAGTGGATATTTGGATAACTGTGAAGATTTCTTTGGAAAAGGTAATATCTTCATATAAAATCTAGACAGAAGCATTCTCAGAAACTTCATTGTGATGAGTGTCCTCAACTAACACAGTTGAACCTTTCTTTTGATAGAGCAGTTTGGAAACACTGTTTTTGTGGAATCTGTAAATGGATATCTAGATTGTCCTAACGATTTCCTTGGAAACGGGAATATCTTCATCTAAAATCTAGACAGAAGCACTGTCAGAAACTACTTTGCGATATCGGCATTCAAGTCACAGAGCTGAACATTCCCTTTCATAGAGTAGGTTTGAAACAGTCTTTCTGTAATATCTGGAAGTGGACATTTCAAGCGATTTGAGACCTATGGTGAAAAAGGAAATATCATCCCATAAAATCTAGACAGAAGCATTCTCAGAAACTTATTTGGGATGTGTTTCCTCAACTAACAGAGATGATCCTTTCTTTTGATATAGCAGTTTGGAAACACTCTTTTTGTAGAATCTGCAAGTTGATATTCGGATAACTGTGAAGATTTCAATGGAAACGGTAATATCTTCATATAAAGTCTAGACAGAAGCATTCTCAGAAACTTCTTTGTGATGTGTGTCCTCAACTAACAGAGTTCAACCTTTCTTTTGTTACAGCAATTTGGAATCACTCTTTTTGTTGAATTTCTAAGTTTATATTGGGATAGCACTGACGATTTCGTTGGAAACGGAATATATTCATTAAATATCTAGACAGAAGCATGCTCAGAAACTTCTTTGTGATGTGTGTCCTCAACTAACAGAGTTGAACCTTTCTTTGGATAGAGCAGTTTGGAAACACTCTTTGTGTATAATCTGTAAGTGGATATCTAGATAGTTCTAACGATATCGTTGGAATAGGGAATTTCTTCATCTGAAATCTAGACAGAAGCACTGTCAGAAACTACTTTGTGACATATGCATTCAAGTCACAGAGCTGAACATTCCCGTTCATAGAGCAGGTTTGAAACCCTCTTTCTGTAGTATCTGGAAGTGAACATTTCGAGCGCTTTCGGGCCTATGGTGAAAATCGAAACATCTTCCCACAAAATCTAGACAGAAGCATTCTCAGAAAGTTATTTCAGATGTATGTCCTCAACTAACAGAGTTGAACCTTTCTTTTGATAGAGCAGTTTGGAAACACGCTTTTTGTAGAATCTGCAAGTGGATATTCGGATAACCATGAAGATTTTGTTTGAAACGGGAGTATCTTCATATAAAATCTCGACAGATGCATTCTCAGAAACTTCTTTGTGATGAGTGTCCTCAACTAACAGAGTTGAACCATTCTATTAATGGAGCACTTTGGAAACACTCTTTTTGTAGAATCTTCAAGTGGATATTCGGATAACCATGAAGATTTCGATTGAAACGGGAATATCTTCATATAAAATCTAGACAGAAGCATTCTCAGAAACTTCTTTGTGATGAGTGTCCTCAACTAACAGAGTTGAACCTTTCTTTTTACAAAGCAGTTTGGAAACACTCTTTTTGTAGAATCTGTATGTGGATATCAACATAGTTCTAACGATTTCGTTGGAAACGGGAATATCTTCATCTAAAATCTAGACCGAAGCGCTGTCAGCAACTACTTTGTGATATCTGCATTCAAGTCCCAGAGCTGAACATTCCGTTTGATAGAGCAGGTTTGAAACACTCTTTCTGCAGTATCTGGAAGTGGACATTTCGAGCGCTTTCAGGCCTACGGTGAAAAAGGAAGTATCTTCCCATAAAAACGAGACAGAGGCTTTCTCAGAAACTTATTTGGGATGTGTGCCGTCAACTAAGAGAGTTGAACCTTTCTTTTGATACAGGAGTTCGGCAACACTCTTTTTGTAGAATCTGCAAGTGGATATTTGGAAAGCTGTGAAGATTTCATAGTAAACGGGAATATCTTCATGTAAAATCTAGACAGAAGCATTCTTAGAAGCTTCTTTGTGATGTGTGTCATCAACTAACAGAGTTCAACATTTCTTTTGGAACGGAAGTTTGGAAACACTCTTTTTGTAGAATCTTCAAGTGGATATTTGGATAACTGTGAAGATTTCGTTGGAAACGGGAATATCTTCATACAAATTCTAGACAGAAGCATTCTCAGAAACTTCTTTGTGATCAGTGTCCTTAACTAACAGAGTTGAACCTTTCTTTTGACAGAGCAGTTTGGAAACACTCTTTTTGTAGAATCTGTAAGTGGATATCAAGATAGTTCTAACGATTTCGTTGGAAACGGGAATATCTTCATCTGAAATCTAGACAGAAGCACTGTCAGAAACTACTTTGTGATATCTGCATTCAAGTGACAGAGCTGAACATTCCCCTTCATAGAGCAAGTTTGAAACTCTCTTTCTGTAGTATCTGGATGTGGACATTTCGAGCGTTTTCGGGCCTATGGTGAAAAACGAAATATCTTCCCATAAAATCTAGACAGAACCATTCTCAGAAACTTATTTGGGATGTGTGTCCTCAACTAACGGAGTTGAGCCTTTATTTTGATAGAGCAGTTTGGAAACACTCTTTTTGTAGAATCTGCAAGTGGATATTTGGATAACTGTGAAGATTTCGTTGGAAACGGTTATATCTTCATATAAAATCTCGACAGAAGCATTCTCAGAAAAGTCTTTGTGATGAGTGTCCTCAACTAACAGAGTTGAACCATTCTATTAATAGAGCGCTTTGGAAACACTCTTTTTGTAGAATCTGCTAGTGGATATTTGGATAACTGTGAAGCTTTCGTTGGAAACGGTAATATCTTCATGTAAAATCTAGACAGAAGCATTGTCAGAAACATCTTTGCGATGACTGTCCTCATCTAACAGAGTTGAACTTTCTATTCACAGAGGAATTTGGAAACACTCTTTTTGAAGAATCTGTAAGCCGATATCTAGATAGTTCTAACGATATCGTTGGAAACGGGAATATATCTTCATGTGAAATCTAGACAGAAGCACCCTCAGAACCTACTTAGTGATATCTGCATTCAAGTCACAGAGGTGAACGTTCCATTTCATAGAGCAGGTTTGAAACACTCTTTCTGTAGTATCTGGAAGTGGACATTTCGAGCAATTTCAGGCCTATGGAGGAAAAGGAAATATCATCCCATAAAATCTAGACAGAAGCATTCTCGGAAACTTATTTGGGATGTGTTTCCTCAACTAACAGAGTTGATCCTTTCTTTTGATATAGCAGTTTGGAAACACTCTTTTTATAGAAACTGCAAATGGATATTTGGATAACTGTGAAGATTTCGTTGGAAACGGGTATATCTTCATATAAAATCTAGACAGAATCATTATCAGAAACTTCTTTGTGATGTGTGTCCTCATTTAACAGAGTTCAACTTTTCTTTAGATACAGCAATTTGGAAACACTCTTTTTGTAGAATATGTAAGTGGATAATGTGATAGCTCTGAGGATTTCATTGGAAACGGGAATATATTCATCTAAAATCTAGACAGAAGCGCTGTCAGAAACTACTTTGCGATATCTGCATTCAAGTCCCAGAGCTGAACATTCCCATTCATAGAGTTGGATTCAAACAGTCTTTCTGTAGTATCTGGAAGTGGACATTTGAGTGATTTCCGGCCAATGGTGAAAAAGGAAATATCATCCCATAAAATCCAGACAGAAGCATTCTCAGAAACTTATTTGGGATGTGTTTCCTCAACTAACAGAGATCACCCTTTCTTTTGATATATCGGTTTGGAAACACTCTTTTTGTAGAATCTTCAAGTGGATATTTGGATAACTGTGAAGATTTCGTTGGAAACGGGAATATCTTCATATAAAATCTCGACAGAAGCATTCTCAGAAACGTCTTTGTGATGAGTGTCCTCAACTAACAGAGTTGAAACATTCTATTAATAGAGCACTTTGGTAACACTCTTTTTGTAGAATCTGCAAGTGGATATTTGGATAACTGTGAAGATTTCATTGGAAAAGGTAATATCTTCATATAAAATCTAGACAGAAGCATTCTCTGAAACTTCTTTGTGATGTGTGTCCTCAACTAACAGAGTTCAACATTTCTTTCGCTCAGCAGTTTGGAAACACTCTTTTGGTAGAATCTTCAAGTGGATATTTCGATAACTGTGAAGATTTCGTTGGAAACGGGAATATCTTCATATAAAATATAGACAGAAGCATTCTCAGAAACTTCTTTGTGATGAGTGTCCTCAACTATCAGAGTTGAACGTTTCTTTTGACAGAGCACTTTGGAAGCACTCTTTTTGTACAATCTGTAAGCCGATATATAGATAGTTCTAACTATATCGTTGGAAACGGGAATATCTTCATCTGAAATCTAGACAGAAGCACTCTCAGAACCTACTTTGTGATATCTGCATTCAGGTCACTAAGCTAAACATTCCCATTCATAGAGCAGGTTTGAAACACTCTTTCTGTAATATCTGGAAGTGGACATTTGGAGCGCTTTCGGGGCTATGGTGAAAAACGAAATATCTTCCAGTAAAATCTAGACAGAAACATTCTCAGAAAGTTATTTCAGATGTGTGTCCTCAACTAACAGAGTTGAACCTTTATTTTGATAGAGCAGTTTGGAAACACTCTTTCTGTAGAATCTGCAAATCGATGTTTGGATAACTGTGAAGATTTCGTTGGAAACGGGAATATCTTCTCATAAAATCTCGACAGAAGCATTCTCAGAAACGACTTTGTGATGAGAGTCCTCAACTAACAGAGTTGAAACACTCTATTAATAGAGAACTTTGGAAAAACTCTTTCTCTAGAATCTGCAAGTGTATATTTGGATAACTGTGAAGATTTCGTTGGAAAGGGAAATATCTTCATATAAAATCTAGACAGAAGGATTCTCAGAAACTTCCTTGTGATGAGTGTCCTCAACTAACAGAGTTGAACCTTTCTTTTGATAGAGCAGTTTGGAAACACTCTTTTTGTGGAATCTGTAAGTGGATATCTAGATAGTCCTAACGATCTCATTGGAAACGGGAATATCTTCATCTAAAATGTAGACAGAAGCACTGTCAGAAACTACTTTGCGATATCTGCATTGAAGTCACAGAGCTGAACATTCCCTTTCATAGAGTAGGTTTGAAACAGTCTTTCTGTAGTATCTGGAAGTGGACATTTCATGTGATTTCGGGCCTAAGGTGAAAAAGGAAATATCATCCCATAAAATCTAGACAGAAGCATTCTCAGAAAATTATTTCGGATGTGTTTCCTGAACTAACAGAGATGATCCTTTCTTTTGATATAGCAGTTTGGAAACACTCTTTTTGTAGAATCTGCAAGTGGATATTTGGATAACTGTGAAGATTTCATTGGAAACGGTAATATCTTCATATAAAATCTAGACAGAAGCATTCTCGGAAACTTCTTTGCGATGTGTGTCCTCAACTAACAGAGTTCAACCTTTCTTTTGATACGGCAATTTGGAATCACTCCTTTTGTTGAATCTGTAAGTTTATATTGGGATAGCTCTGAGGAATTCGTTGGAAATGGGAATATATTCATTTAAAATCTAGACAGAAGCATTCTCAGAAACTTCTTTGTGATGTGTGTCCTCAACTAACGGAGTTGAACCTTTCTTTGGATAGAGCAGTTTGGAAACACTGTTTTTGTAGAATCTGTAAGTGGATATCTAGATAGTTCTAACGATTTCATTGGAAACGGGAATATCTTCTTCTGAAATCTAGACAGAAGCACTGTCAGAAACTACTTTGTGACATCTGCATTCAAGTCACAGAGCTGAACATTCCCTTTCATAGAGCAGGTTTGAAACCCTCTTTCTGTAGTATCTGGAAGTGGATATTTCGAACGATTACGGGCCTATGGTGAAAAACGAAATATCTTCCCATAAAATCTAGATAGAAGCATTCTCAGAAACTTCTTTGTGATGTGTGTCCTCAACTAACAGAGTTGAAACTTTCTTTTGATACAGCAATTTGGAAACACACTTTTTGTAGAATCTGTAAGTGGATATTTGTATAGCTCTGAGGATTCCGTTGGAAACGGGAATATCTTCATTTAAAATCTAGACAGAAGCATTGTCAGAAACTTCTTTGTGATGAGTGTCCTCAACTATCAGATTTGAACCTTTCTTTTGACAGAGCACTTTGGAAACACTCTTTTTGTAGAATCTGTAAGTGGATATCTAGATAGTTCTAATGATATCGTTGGAAACGGGAATATCTTCATCTCAAATCTAGACAGAAGCACTGTCAGAAACTACTTTGTGATATCTGCATTCAAGTCGCAGAGCTGAACATTCCCGCTCATAGAGCAAGTTTGAAACCCTCTTTCTGTAGTATCTGGAAGTGGACATTTCGAGCGCTTTCGGGCCTATGTTGAAGAACGAAATATCTTCCCATAAAATCTAGACAGAAACTTTCTCAGAATCTTATTTCGGATGTGTGTCCTCAACTAACAGAGTTGAAACTTTCTTTTGATAGAGCAGTTTGGAAACACTCTTTTTGTTGAATCTGCAAGTCGATGTTTGGATAACGGTGAAGATTTCGTTGGAAACGGGAATATCTTCATATAAAATCTAGACAGAAGCATTCTCAGAAACGTCTTTGTGATGACTTTCCTCAACTAACAGAGTTGAACCATTCAATTAATATAGCACTTTGGAAACACTCTTTTTGTAGAATCTTCAAGTGGATATTTGGATAACTGTGAAGATTTCGTTGGAAACGGGAATATCTTCATATAAAATCTAGACAGAAGCATTCTCAGAAACTTCTTTGTGATGAATGCCCTCAACTAACAGAGTTGAACCTTTCTTTTTATAGAGCAGTTTGGAAACACTCTTTCTGTAGAATCTGTATGTGGATATCAAGATAGTTCTAATGATTTCATTGGAAACGGGAATATCTTCATCTAAAATCTAGACAGAAGCTCTGTCAGAAACCACTTTGCAATATCTGCATTCAAGTCACAGAGGTGAATCTTCCCTTTCATAGGGCAGGTTTGAAACACTCTTTCTGTAGTATCTGGAAGTGGACATTTCGAGCGCTTTCAGGACTATGGTGAAAAAGGTAGTATCTTCCCAAAACAACGAGACAGAAGTATTCTCAGAAACTTATTTGGGATGTGTGTCCTCAACTAAGAGAGTTGAACTTTTCTTTTGATCCAGCAGTTTGGAAACACTGGTTTTTAGAATCTGCAAGTGGATATTTGAATAACTGAAGATTTCGTTGGAAACGGGAATATCCTCACATAAAATCTAGTCAGAAGCATTCTCAGAAACTTCTTTGTGATGTGTGTCCTCAACTAACAGAGTTGAACCTTTCTTTTGATAGAGCAGTTTGGAAACACTGTTTTTGTAGAATCTGTAAGGGGATATTTGGATAACTCTGATGATTTCGTTGGAAACGGGAATATCTTCATCTAAAATCTGGACAGAAGCACTGTCAGAAACTACCTTGGGATATCTGCATTCAAGTCACAGAGCTGAACATTCCCTTCCATAAGGCAGGTTTGAAACACTCTTTCTGTAGTATCTGGAAGTGGACATTTCGTGCGCTCTCAGGCCTACTGTGAAGAGGGAAATATCATCCCTTAAAATCTAGACAGAAGCATCCTCAGAAAGTTATTTGGGATTCGTTTCCTCAACTAACAGAGATGATCCTTTCTTTTGATATAGCAGTTTGGAAACACTTTTTTGTAGAATCTTCAAGAGGATATTTGGATAACTGTGAAGATTTCAGTGGAAACGGTAATATCTTAATATAAAATCTAGACAGAAGCATTCTCAGAAACTTCTTTGTGATGTGTGTAATCAACTAACAGAGTTCAACATTTCTTTTGATACAGCAGTTTGGAAACACCCTTTTTGTAGAATCTGCAAGTGGATATTTGAATAACTGTTAAGATTTCATTGGAAACGGGAATATCTTCATATAAAATCTAGACAGAAGCACTGTCAGAAACTACTTTGTGATATCTGCATTCAAGTCACAGAACTGAACATTGCCTTTCATAAAGCAGGTTTGAAACACTCTTTCTGCAGTATCTGGAAGTGGACATTTCGAGCGCTTTCAGGCCTAAGGTGAAAAAGGAAATATCTTCCCATTAAAATGAGTCAGAGGCTTTCTCAGAAACTTATTTGGGATGTGTGTCCTCAACTAACAGAGTTGCACCTTTCTTTTGATACACCAGTTTGGAAACACTCTTTTTGTAGAATCTGGAAGTGGATATTTGGATACCTTCGAAGATTTCTTTGGAAACGGGAATATCTTCATATAAAATCTAGACAGAGGCATTCTCAGAAACTCCTTTCTGATGAGTGTCCTCAACTAACAGAGTTGAACCTTTCTTTTGATAGAGCAGTATGGAAACACTCTGTTTGTACAATCTGGATGTGGATATTTGGATAGGTATAACGGTTTCGTTGGAAACGGGAATATCTTCATCTAAAATCTAGACAGAAGCTCTGTCAGAAACTACTTTGCGATATATGCATTCAAGTCACAGAGGTGAACCTTCCCTTTCATAGGGCAGGTTTGAAACACTCTTTCTGTAGTATCTGGAAGTGGACATTTTGAGCGCTTTCAGGCCTGTGATGAAAAATTTAGTATCTTCCCAGAAAAACGAGACAGAAGTATTCTAAGAAACTTATTTGGGATGTGGGTCCTCAACTAAGAGTGTTGAACTTTTCTTTTGAAACAAAAGTTTGGAAACACTCTTTTTTAGAATCTGGAAGTGGATATTTGAATAAATGTGAAGATTTCATTGGAAACGGGAATATCCTCATATAAAATCTAGACAGAATCATTCTCAGAAACTTCTTTGTGATGTGTGTCCTCAACTAACAGAGTTCAAACTTTCTTTTGATACAGCAATTTGGAAACACTCTTTTTGTAGAATCTGTTAGTGGATATTGGGATAGCTCTAACGATTTCGTTGGAAACGGGAATATGTTCATTTAAAATCTAGACAGAAGCTTTCTCAGAACCTTCTTTGTGAAGTGTGTCCTGAGCTAAGTGTGTTCAACCTTTCTTTTGATACAGCAGTCTGGAAACACACTTTTTGTGGAATCTGCAGGGGGATATTTGGATAACTGGGAAGATTTCATTGGAAACGGGAATATCTTCATGTAAACTCTAGACAGAAGCATTCTCAGAAACTTCTTTCCAATGTGTGTCCTTAACTGACAGAGTTCAACCGTTCTTTTGATGGAGCAATTTGGAAGCACTGTTTGTGTGGAATCTGTAGGAGGATATTTGGATAGCTCTAAAGATTTCGTTGCAAACGGGATTATCTTCATTTAAAATCTAGACAGAAGCATTCTCAGAAACTTCCTTGTGATGTGTGTCCTCAACTAACAGAGTACAACCGTAATTTTGATAGAGCAGTTTGGAAACACACTTTTTGTAGAATCTGTAGGTGGATATTTGGATACCTCTAACGATTTCTTTGAAAACGGGAATATATTCATATAAAATCTAGACAGAAGCATTCTCAGAAACTTCTTTGTGTTGTGTGTCCTCAACTAACAGAGTTCAAGATTTCTTTTGATACAGTTATTTGAAAACACTCTTTTTGTAGAATCTGTAAGTGGATATTCGGAAAGCTCTAACGATTTCGTTGGAAACGGGAATATCTTCATTTAAAATCTAGACAGAAGCATTCTCAGAAACTTCTTTGTGAAATGTGTCCTTAACTAACAGACTTCAACCTTTCTTTAGATACAGCAGTTTGGAAACACACTTTATGTAGAATCTGCAAGTGGATATTTGGATAACGGAGAAGATTTCGTTGGAAAAGGGAATATCTTCATATAAACTCTAGACAGAAGCATTCTGAGAAACTTCTTTCTCATGTGTGTCCTCAACTGACAGAGTTCAAACATTCTTTTGACAGAGCAGTTTGGAAACACACTTTTTGTAGATTGTGTAAGAGGACATTTGGATAGCTCTAAAGATTTATTTGCAAACGGGAATATGTTCATGTAAAATCTAGACAGAAGCATTCTCAGAAACTTCTTTGTGATGTGTGTCCTCAACTAAAAGAGTACAACCATTCTTTTGATAGAGCAGTTTGGAAACACACTTTTGGTAGAACCTGTAAGTGGATGTATGGAGAGCTGTAACTATTTTGTTGGAAACTGGAATATCTTCATCTAAAATCCAGACAGAAGCTCTGTCAGAAACTACTTTGTGATATCTGCATTCAAGTCACAGAGGTGAACCTTCCCTTTCATAGGGCAGGTTTGAAACACTCTTTCTGTAGTATCTGGAAGTGGACATTTCGAGCGCTTTCAGGCCTATGGTGAAAAAGGAAGTATCTTCCCAAAACAACGAGACAGAAGTATTCTCAGAAACTTATTTGTGATGTGAGTCCTCAACTAAGAGGGTTGAACTTTTCTTTTGATACAGCAGTTTGGAAACACTCGTTTTTAGAATCTGCAAGTGGATATTTGAATAACTGAATATTTCGTTGGAAACGGGAATATCCTCACATAAAATCTAGTCAGAAGCATTCTCAGAAACTTCTTTGTGATGTGTGTCCTCAACTAAAAGAGTTGAACCTTTCTTTGGATAGAGCAGTTTGGAAACACTCTTTTTGTAGAATCTGTAAGTGGATATTTGGATAACTGTGATGATTTCGTTGGAAACGGGAATATCTTCATCTAAAATCTAGACAGAAGCACTGTCAGAAACTACCTTGCAATATCTGCATTCAAGTCACAGAGGTGAACATTCCCTTCCATGAGGCAGGTTTGAAACACTCTTTCTGTAGTACCTGGAAGTGGACATTTCGTGCACTCTCAGGCCTATTGTGAAGAGGGAAATATCATCCCTTAAAATCTAGACAGAACCATCCTCAGAAACTTATTTGGGATTCGTTTCCTCAACTAACAGAGTTGATCCTTGCTTTTGATGTAGCAGTTTGGAAACACTCTTTTTGTAGAATCTGCAAGTGGATATTTGGATAACTGAAGATTTTGTTGGAAACGGGAATATCTTCATATAAAATCTAGACAGAAGCATTCTCAGAAACTTCTTTCAGATGAGTGTCCTCAACTAACAGAGTTGAATCTTTCTTTGGATAGAGCAGTTTGGAAACACTCTTTTTGTGGAATCTGTAAGTGGATATTTGGATAACTGTGATGATTTCATTGGAAACGGGAATATCTTCATCTAAAATCTAGACAGAAGCGCTGTCAGAAACTAATTTGCGATATCTGCATTCAAGTCACAGAGCTGAACATTCCCATTCATAGAGTAGGTTTGAAACAGTCTTTCTGTAGTATCTGGAAGTGGATATTTCGAGTGATTTCAGGCCTATGGTGAAAAAGGAAATATCATCCCATAAAATCTAGACAGAAGCATTCTCAGAAACTTATTGGGGATGTGTTTCCTCAACTAATAGAGTTGAACCTTTCTTTTGATAGAGCAGTTTGGAAACACTCTTTTTGTTGAATCTGCAAGTCGATGTTTGGATAACTGTGAAGATTTCGTTGGAAACGAAAATATCTTCATGTAAAATCTAGACAGAAGCATTCTCAGAAACGTTTTTGTGATGAGTGTCCTCAACTAACAGAGTTGAGCCATTCTATTAATAGAGCACTTTGGAAACACTCTTTTTGTAGAATCTTCAAGTGGATATTTGGATAACTGTGAAGATTTCGTATGAATCGGGAATATCTTCATGTAAAATCTAGACAGAAGCATTCTCAGAAACTTCTTTGTGATGTGTGTCCTCAACTAACAGAGTTCAACCTTTCATTTGATACAGCAATTTGGAATCACTCTTTTTGTAGAATCTGTAAGTTTACATTGGTATAGCTGTGAGGATTTCGTTGGAAACGGGAATATGTTCATTTAAAATCTAGACAGAAGCATTCTCAGAAACTTCTTTGTGATGTGTGTCCTCAACTAACAGAGTTGAACCTTTCTTTGGGTAGAGCAGTTTGGAAACACTCTTTTTGTAGAATCTGTAAGTGGATATTTGGATAACTGTGATGATTTCGTTGGAAACGGGAATACCTTCATCTAAAATCAAGAGAGAAGGGCTGTGAGAAACTACTTTGCAATATCTGCATTCAAGTCACAGAGCTGAACATTCCCATTCATAGAGTAGGTTTGAAACAGTCTTTCTGTAGTAGCTGGAAGGGGACATTTCGAGCGATTTCAGGCCTATGGTGAAAAAGGAAATATCATCCTATAAAATCTAGACAGATGCATTCTCAGAAACTTATTTGGGATGAGTTTCCTCAACTAACAGAGCTGAACCTTTCTTTTGATAGAGCAGTTTGGAAACACTCTTGTTGTAGAATCTGCAAGTCGATGTTTGGATAACTGAAGATTTCGTTGGAAACGGCAATATCTTCATATAAAATCTAGACAGAAGCATTCTCAGAAACTTCTTTGTGATGAGTGTCCTCAACTAACAGAGCTGAACCTTTCTATTTATAGAGCAGTTTGGAAACACTCTTTTTGTAGAATCTGTATGTGGATATCAAGATAGTTCTAACGATTTCGTCGGAAACGGGAATATCTTCATCTAAAATCTAGACAGAAGCACAGTCAGAAACTACTTTGTGATATCTGCATTCAAGTCTCAGAGCTGAACATTCCGTTTCATAGAGCAGGTTTGAAACACTCTTTCTGCAGTATCTGGAAGTGGACATTTCAAGCGATTTCAGGCCTATGGTGAAAAAGGAAATATCATCCCATAAAATCTAGACAGAAGTATTCTCAGAAATTTATTTGGTATGTGTTTCCTCAACTAACAGAGGTGATCCTTTCTTTTGATACAGCAGTTTGGAAACACTCTTTTTGTAGAATCTGCAAGTGGATATTTGGATAACTGTGAAGATTTCGTTGGGAACGGTAATATCTTCATATAAAATATAGACAGAAGCATTCTCAGAAACTTCTTTGTGATGAGTGTCCTCAACTAACAGAGTTGAACCTTTCTTTTTATAGAGCAGTTTGGAAACACTCTTTTTGTAGAATCTTCAAGTGAATATTTGGATAACTGTAAAGATTTCATTGGACACGGGAATATCTTCATATAAAATATAGACAGAATCATTCTCAGAAACTTCTTTGTGATGAGTGTCCTCAACTAACAGAGTTGAACCTTTCTTTTGACAGAGCACTTTGGAAACACTCTTTTTATAGAATCTGTAAGTGGATATCTAGATTGTTCTAACGATTTCATTGGAAACGGGAATATCTTCATCTGAAATCTAGACAGAAGCACTGTCAGAAACTACTTTGTGATATCTGCATTCAAGTCACAGAGCTGAACATTCCCTTTCATAGAGCAGGTTAGAAACCCTCTTTCTGTAGTGTCTGGAAGTGGACATTTCGAGCCCTTTCGGGCCTGTTGTGAAAAACGAAATATCTTCCCATAAAATCTAGACAGAAGCATTCTTAGAAACTTCTTTGGGATGTGTGTCCTCAACTAACAGAGTTGAACCTTTCTTTTGATAGAGCTGTTTGGAAACACTCTTTTTGTAGAATCTGCAAGTCGATGTTTGGGTAACTGTGAAGATTTCGTTGGAAACGGGAATATCTTCACATAAAATGTAGACAGAAGCATTCTCAGAAACGTCTTTGTGATGAGTGTCCTCAACTAACAGAGTTGAACAATTCTATTAATAGAGCACTTTGGAAACACTCTTTTTGTAGAATCTTCAAGTGGATATTTGGTTAAATGTGAAGATTTCGTAGGAAACGGGAATACCTTCATCTGAAATCTAGACAGAAGCGCTGTCAGAAACTGCTTTGCGATATCTGCATTCATGTCACAGAGCTGAACATTCACTTTCATAGAGTAGGTTTGAAACAGTCTTTCTGTAGTATCTGGAAGTGGACATTTCAAGCGATTGCAGGCCGATGGTGAAAAAGGAAATATCATCCCATAAAGTCTAGACAGAAGCATTCTGAGAAACTTATTTGGGATGTGTTTCCTCAACTAACAGAGTTGATCCTTTCTTTTGATATAGCAGTTTGGAAACACTCTTTTTGTGGAATCTGCAAGTGGATATTTGGATAACTGTGAAGATTTCATTGGAAACGGTAATATCTTCATATAAAATCTAGACAGAAGCATTCTAAGAAACTTCTTTGTGATGAGTGTCCTCAACTAACACAGTAGAACCTTTCTTTTGATAGAGCAGTTTGGAAACACTCTTTTTGTGGAATCAGTAAGTGGATATCTAGATAGTCCTAACGATCTCATTGGAAACGGGAATATCTTCATCTAAAATCTAGACAGAAGCACTGTGAGAAACTACTTTGCGATATCTGCATTCAAGTCACAGAGCTGAACATTCCCTTTCATAGAGTAGGTTTGAGACAGTCTATCTGTAGTATCTGGAAGTGGACATTTCAAGCGATTTCAGGCCTATGGTGAATGAGGAAATATCATCCCATAAAATCTAGACAGAAGCATTCTCAGAAACTTATTTGGGATGTGTTTCCTCAAGTAACAGAGTTGATCCTTTCTTTTGATATAGCAGTTTGGAAACACTCTTTTTGTGGAATCTGCAAGTGGATATTTGGATAACTGTGAAGATTTCATTGGAAACGGTAATATCTTCATATAAAATCTAGACAGAAGCATTCTAAGAAACTTCTTTGTGATGAGTGTCCTCAACTAACACAGTAGAACCTTTCTTTTGATAGAGCAGTTTGGAAACACTCTTTTTGTGGAATCAGTAAGTGGATATCTAGATAGTCCTAACGATCTCATTGGAAACGGGAATATCTTCATCTAAAATCTAGACAGAAGCACTGGCAGAAACCACTTTGTGATATCTGCATTCAAGTCTCAGAGCTGAACATTCCGTTTCATAGAGCAGTTTTGAAACACTCTTTCTGCAGTATCTGGAAGTGGACATTTCGAGCGCTTTCAGGCCTACGGTGAAAAAGGAAGTATCTTCCCATAAAAATGAGACAGAGGCTTTCTCAGAAACTTATTTGGGATGTGTTTCCTCAACTAACAGAGTTGATCCTTTCTTTTGATATAGCGGATTGGAAACACTCTTTCTCTAGAATCTGCAAATCGATGTTTGGACAACTGTGAAGATTTCGTTGCAAAAGGGAATATCTTCATATAAAATCTCAACAGAAACATTCTCAGAAACGTCTTTCTGATGAGTGTCCTCAACTAACAGAGGTGAGACATTCTATTAATAGAGCACTTTGGAAACACACTTTTTGTAGAATCTGCAAGTGGATATTTGGATAACTGTGAAGATTTCGTTGGAAAAGGAAATACCTTCATATAAAATGTAGACAGAAGCATTCTCAGAAACTTTTTTGGATTGTGTGTCCTCAACTAACAGAGTTCAACAGTTCCTCGCTACAGCAGTTTGGAAACACTCTTTTTGTAGAATCTTCCAGTGCATATTTCGACAACTGTGAATATTTCGTTGGAAACGGGAATATCTTCATATAAAATCTAGACAGAAACATTCTCAGAAACTTCTTTGTGATGAGTGTCCTCAACTAACAGAGTTGAACCTTTCTTTTGACAGAGCACTTTGGAAACACACTTTTTGTAGAATCTGTAAGCCGATACCTAGATAGTTCCAACGATATCGTTGGAAACGGGAGGATCTTCATCTGAAATCTAGACAGAAGCACTCTCAGAACCTACTTTGTGATATCTGCATTCAAGTCACAGAGCTGAACATTCCCTTTCATAGAGCAGGTTTGAAAAACTCTTTCTGTAGTATCTGGAAGTGGACCTCTCGAGCGCTTTCTGGCCTATGGTGAAAAACGTAATAACTTCCCATAAGATCTAGATAGAAGCATTCTCAGAAACTTCTTTGTGATGTGTGTCCTCAAATAACAGAGTTCAACATTTCTTTTGATAGAGCAGTTTGGAAACACTCTTTTTGTAGAATCTTCAAGTGGATATTTGGAAAACTGTGAAGATTTCGTTGGAATCGGGAATATCTTCATATAAAATCTAGACAGAAGCATTCTCAGAAACTTCTTTTGATGAGTGTCCTCAGCTAACAGAGTTGAACCTTTCTTTTTACAGAGCACTTTGGAAACACTCTTTTTGTAGAATCTGTGAGCCGATATCTAGATAGTTCTAAAGATATCGTTGGAAACGGGAATATCTTCATCTGAAATCTAGACAGAAGCACTCTCAGAACATACTTTGTGGTATCTGCATTCAAGTCACAGAGCTGAACATTCCGTTTCATACAGCAGGTTTGAAACACTCTTTCTGTAGGATCTGGAAGTGTTCATTTGGAGCGCTTTCGGGCCTATGGTGAAAAACGAAATATCTTCCCATAAAATCTAGACAGAAGCATTCTCAGAAACTAATTTGGGATGTGTGTCCTCAACTAACAGAGTTGAACCTTTCATTTGATAGAGCAGTTTGGAAACACTCTTTCTGTAGGATTTGCAAATCGATGTTTGGATAACTGTGAAGATTTCGTTGGTAACGTGAATATCTTTGTATAAAATCTCGACAGAAGCATTCTCAGAAACGTCTTTGTGATGACTGTCCTCAACTAACAGGGTTGAAACATTCTATTAATAGAGGACTTTGGAAACACTCTTTTTGTAGATTCTGCAAGTGGATATTTGGATTACTGTGAAGATTTCGTTGGAAAAGGTAATATCTTCATATAAAATCTAGAGAGAAGCATTCTCAGAAACTTCTTTGGATTGTGTGTCCTCAACTAACAGAGTTCAACATTTCTTTCGCTACCACAGTTTGGAGGCACTCTTTTTGTAGAATCTTCAAGTGGGTATTTAGACAACTGTGAGGATTTCGTTGGAAACGGGAATATCATCATATAAAATCTAGACAGAAGCATTCTCAGAAACTTCTTTGTGATGAGTGTCCTCAACTAACAGAGTTGAACCTTTCTTTTGACAGAGCACTATGGAAACACTCTTCTTGTAGAATCTGTAAGAGGATATCTAGATAGTTCTAACGATATTGTTGGAAACGGGAATATCTTCATCTGAAATCTAGACAGAAGCACTCTCAGAACCTGCTTTGTGATATCTGCATTGAAGTCACAGAACTGAACATTCCCTTTGATATAGCAGGTTTGAAGCACTCTTTCTGTAGTATCTGGAAGTGGACATTTCGAGGGCTTTCGGGCCCATGGTGAAAAACGTAATATCTTCCCATAAAATCTAGACAGAAACATTCTCAAAAACTTATTTGGGATGTGTGTCCTCAACTCACAGAGTTGAACATTTCTTTTGATAGAGCAGTTTGGAAACACTCTTTTTGTAGAATCTGTAGGTGGATATCAAGATAATTCTAACGATTTCGTTGGAAACGGGAATATCTTCATCTAAAATCTAGACAAAAGCACTGTCAGAAACTACTTTGTGTTATCTGCATTCAAGTCTCACAGCTGAACATTCCGTCTCATAGAGCAGGTTTGAAACACTCTTTCCGCAGTATCTGTAAGTGGACATTTCTAGCGCTTTCAGGCCTACGGTGAAAAGGGAAGTATCTTCCCATAAAAACGAGACAGAGGCTTTCTCAGAAACTTATTTGGGATGTGTATCCTCAACTAAGACAGTTGAAGCTTTCTTTAGATACAGCAGTTTGGAAACACACTTTTTGTAGAATCTGCAATTGGTTATATGGAAAGCTGTGAAGATTTCGTAGGAAACGGGAATATCTTCATGTAAAATCTAGACAGAACCATTCTCAGAAACTTTTTAGTGATGTTTGTCCTCAACTAACAGAGTGCAACCTTTCTTTGGATACAGCTATTTGGAAACACTCTTTTTGTAGAATCTGGAAGTGGATATTGGGATAGCTCTGAGGATTTCGTTGGAAACGGGAATATCTTCATTTAAAATCTAGACAGAAGCATTCTCAGAAACGTCTTTGTGATGTGTGTCCTCAATTAACAGATTTGAAGATTTCCTTGGATAGATCTGTTTGGAAACACCCTTTTTGTAGAATCTGCAAGTGAATATTTGGATAACTGTGATGATTTCATTGTAAACGGGAATATCTTCATCTAAAATCTAGACTGAAGCGCTGTCAGAAACTACTTTGCGATGTCTGCATTCAAGTCAGAGCTGAATATTCCCATTCATAGAGTAGGTTTGAAACAGTGTTTCTGTAGTATCTGGAATTGGACATTTCGAGCGATTTCAGGCCTACGGTGAAAAAGGAAATATCATCCCATAAAATCTAGACAGAAGCATTCTCAGAAACTTATTTGGGATGTGTTTCCTCAACTAACAGAGTTAATCCTTTCTTTCGATACAGCAGTTTGGAAACCCTCTTTTTGCAGAATCTTCAAGTGGATATTTGGATAACTGTGAAGATTTCATTGGAAACGGGAATATATTCATATAAAATCTAGACAGAAGCATTCTCAGAAACTTCTTTGTGATGTGTGTCCTCAACTAACAGAGTTCAACATTTCTTTTGCTACAGCCGTTTGGAAACACTCTTTTTGTAGAATCTTCAAGTGGATATTTGGATAACAGTGAAGATTTCGTTGCAAATGGAATATCTTCATATAAAATCTAGACAGAAGCATTCTCAGAAACTTCTTTGTGATGAGTGTCCTCAAGCAACAGAGCTGAACCTTTCTTTTGATAGAGCAGTTTGGAAACACTCTTTTTGCAGAATCTGCAAGTCGATGTTTGGATAACTGTGAAGATTACGTTGGAAACGGAATATCTTCATATAAAATGTCGACAGAAGCATTCTCAGAAACGTCTTTGTGATGAGTGTTCTCAAGTAAAGGAGTTGAACCTTTCTATTAGTAGAGCACTTTGGAAACACTCTTTTTGTAGAATCTTCAAGTGCATATTTGGATAACTGTGAAGATTTCATTGGAAACTGGAATATCTTCATATAAAATCTAGACAGAAGCATTCTCAGAAACTTTTTTGTAATGACTGTCCTCAACTAACACAGTTGAACATTTCCTTTGATAGAGCAGTTTGGAAACACCCTTTTGGTGGAATCTGTAAGTGGATATCTAGATAGTCTAACAATTTCATTGGAAACGGGAATATCTTCATCTGAAATCTAAACAGAAGCATTCTCAGAAACTTATCTGGGATGTGTTTCCTCAACGAACAGTGTTGATCCTTTCTTTTGATATAGCAGGTTGGAAACACTCTTTTTGTAGAATCTTCAAGTGGATATTTGGATAACTGTGAAGATTTCGTTGGAAACGGTAATATCTTCATATAAAATCTAGACAGAGGCATTGTCAGAAACTTCTTTGTGATGAGTGTCCTCAACTAACAGAGCTGAACTTTCTATTCACAGAGGACTTAGGAAACACTCTTTTTGTAGAATCTGTAAGCCGATATCTTGATAGTTCTAATGATATCTTTGGAAACGGGAATATATCTTCATCTGAAATCTAGACAGAAGAACTCTCAGAACCTACTTTGTGATATCTGCATTCAAGTCAAAGAGCTGAACATTCCCTTTCATAGAGCAGGTTTGAAACCCTCTTTCTGTAGTATCTGGAAGTGGACATTTGGAGCGCTTTCGGGCCTATGGTGAAAAACGGAATATCTTCCAAAAAATCTAGACAGAAGCATTCTCAGAAACTTATTTGGGATGTGCATCCTCAACTAACAGAGTTGAACCATTCTTTTGATAGAGCAGTTTGGAAACACTCTTTTTGTAGTATCTGCAAATCGATGTTTGGATAACTGTGAAGATTTCATTGGAAACGGGAATATCTTCAAATAAAATCTGGACAGAAGCATTCTCAGAAACGTATTTGTGATGCGTGTCCTCAACTAACAGAGTTGAAACATTCTATTAATAGTGCACTTTGGAAACACTCTGTTTGTAGAATCTGCAAGTGGATATTTGGATAACTGTGAAGATTTCGTTGGAAACGGGAAGATCTTCATATAAAATTCAGACAGAAGCATTCTCAGAAACTTCTTTGTGATGAGTGTCCTCAACCGACACAGTTGAACCTTTCTTTTGATAGAGCAGTTTGGAAACACTCTTTTTGTGGAATTCGTAGGTGTATATCTAGATAGCCCTAACAATTTCGTTGGAAAAGGGAATATCTTCATCTAAAATCTAGACAGAATCACTGTCAGAATCTACTTTGCGATATCTCCATTCAAGTCACAGAGCTGAACATTCCCTTTCATAGAGTAGGTTTTAACCAGTCTTTCTGTAGTATCTGGAAGTGGACATTTCGAGCGAATTCAGGCCTATGGAGAAAAAGGAAACATCACCCATAAAATCTAGACAGAAGCGATCTCAGAAACTTATGTGGGATGTGTGTCCTCAACTAACAGAGTTGCACCTTTCTTTTGATAGGGCAGTTTGGAAACACTCTTTTTGTAGAATCTGCAAGTGGATATTTGGATAAATGTGAAGATTTCGTTGGAAACGGGAATATATTCATATAAAATCTAGACAGAATCATTCTCAGAAACTTCTTTGTGATGTGTGTCCTGAACTTGCAGAGTTCAACATTTCTTTTGCTACAGCAGTTTGCAAACTCTCTTTTTGTAGAATCTTCAAGTGGATATTTGGATAACTGTGAAGATTTCGTTGGAAGCGGGAATATCTTCATATAAAATCTAGACAGAAGCATTCTCAGAAACTTCTTTGTGATGAGTGTCCTCAACTAACAGAGTTGAACCTTTGTTTTGACAGAGCACTTTGGAAACACTCTTTTTGTAGAATCTGTAAAGCGATATCTAGATAGTTCTAACGATGTCGTTGGAAACGGGAATATCTTCATCTGAAATCTAGACAGAAGCACTCTCAGAACCTACTTTGTTGTATCTGCATTCAAGTCACAGAGCTAAACATTCCCTTTCATTGAGCAGGTTTGAAACACTCTTTCTGTAGTATCTGGAAGTGGACATTTGGAGCGCTTTCGGACCTATGGTGAAAAACGAAATATCTTCCCTTACAATCTAGACAGAAGCATTCTCAGAAACTTATTTGGGATGTGTGTCCTCAACTCACAGAGTTGAACCTTTCTTTTGATAGAGCAGTTTCGAAACACTCTTTCTGTAGAATCTGCAAATTGATGTTTGGATAACTGTGAAGATTTCCATTGGAAACGGGAATATCTTCATATAAAATCTCTACTGAAGCATACTAAGAAACGTCTTTGTGATGAGTGTCCTCAACTAACAGAGTTGAAACATTCTATTAATAGAGCACTTTGGAAACACTCTTTTTGTGGAATATGCAAGTGGATATTTGGATAACAGTGAAGATTTCGTTGGAAACGGGAATATCTTCATTTGAAATCTAGACAGAAGCATTCTCAGAAACTTCTTTGTGATGAGTGTCCTCAACTAACAGAGTTGAACCTTTCTTTTGATGTAGCACTTTGGAAACATTCTTTGTGTAGAATCTGTGAAGCGATATCTAGATAGTTCTAACGATATCGTTGGAAACGGGAATATCTTCATCTGAAATCTAGACAGAAGCACTGTCAGAACCTACTTTGTGATATCTGCATTGAAGTCACAGAGCTGAACATTCCCTTTCATAGAGCAGGTTTGAAACACTCTTTCTGTAGTGTCTGGAAGTTGACATTTGGAGCGCTTTCGGACCTACGGTGAAAAACGAAATATCTTCCCATACAATCTGGACAGAAGCATTCTCAGAAACTTATTTGGGATGTGTGTCCTCAACTAACAGAGTTGAACCTTTCTTTTGATAGAGCAGTTTGGAAACACTCTTTCTGTAGAATCTGCAAATCGATGTTTGGATAACTGTGAAGATTTCGTTGGAAACGGGAATATCTTCATATAAAATTTCGACAGAAGCATTCTCAGAAACGTCTTTGTGATGACTGTCCTCAACTAACGGAGTTGAAACATTCTATTAATAGAGCACATTGGAAACACTCTTTTTGTGGAATCTGCAAGTGGATATTTGGATAACAGTGAAGATTTCGTTTGAAAAGGTAATATCTTCATATAAAATCTAGACAGAAGCATTCTCAGAAACTTCTTTGGATTGTGTGTCCTCCACTAACAGAGTTCAACATTTCTTTCTCTACAGCAGTTTGGAAACACTCTTTTTGTAGAATCTGCAAGTGGATATTTGGATAACTGTGAAGATTTCGCTGGAAAAGGTTATATCTTCATAAAAAATCTAGACAAAAGCATTCTCAGAAACTTCTTTGGATTGTGTGTCCTCAACTAACAGAGTTCAACATTTCTTTCACTACAGCAGTTTGGAAACACTCTTTTTGTAGAATCTGTAGGTGGATAACAAGATAGTTCTAATGATTTTGTTGGCAACGGGAATATCTTCATCTAAAATCTAGACAGAAGCACTGTCAGAAACTACTTTGTGATATCTGCATTCAAGTCTCAGAGCTGAACATTCCGTTTCATAGAGCAGTTTGTAACACGCTTTCTGCAGTATCTGGAAGGGGACATTTCGAGCAATTTCAGGCCTACGGGGAAAATAAAGCATCTTCCCATAAAAACGAGAGAGAAGCTTTCTCAGAAACTTCTTTGGGATGTGTGTCCTCAACTAAGACAGTTGAACCTTTCTTTTGATACAGCAGTTTGGAAACACACTTTTTGTAGAATCTGCAAGTGGATATATGGAAAGATGTGAAGATTTCATAGGAAACGGGAATATCTTCATGTAAAATCTAGACAGAAGCATTCTCAGAAACTTCTTAGTGATGTGTGTCCTCAACTAACAGAGTTCAACCTTTATTTGGATACAGCTATTTGGAAACACTCTTTTTGTAGTATCTGTAAGTGGATATTGGGATAGCTCTGAGGATTTTGTTGGAAACGGGAATATCTTCATATAAAATCTCGACAGAAGCATTCTCAGAAACGTCTTTGTGATGAGTGTCCTCAACTAACAGAGTTGAAACATTCTATTAATAGAGCACTTTGGAAACACTCTTTTGGTGGAATCTTCAAGAGGATATTTGGATAACTGTGAAGATTTCGTTGGAAACGGGAAGATCTTCATATAAAATCTAGACAGAAGCATTCTTAGAAACTTCTTTGTGATGAGTGTCCTCAACCAACACAGTTGAACCTTTCTTTTGATAGAGCAGTTTGGAAACACTCTTTTTGTGGAATCTGTAACTGTATGTCTAGATAGCCCTAACAATTTCGTTGGAAAAGGGAATATCTTCATCTAAAAACTAGACAGAATCACTGTGAGAATCTACTTTGCGATATCTGCATTCAAGTCACAGAGCTGAACATTTCCTTTCATAGAGTAGGTTTGAACCAGTCTTTCTGTAGTATCTGGAAGTGGACATTTCGAGCGATTTCAGGCCTGTTGAGAGAAAGGATATATCACCCATAAAATCTAGACAGAAGCATTCTCAGAATCTTATTTGGGATGTGTTTCCTCAACTAACAGAGTTGATACTTTCTTTTGATATAGCAGTTTGGAAACACTCTTTCTGTAGAAACAGCAAGTGGATATTTGGATAACTGTGAAGATTTCGTTGGATACGGGAATATCTTCATATAAAATCTCGACAGAAGCATTCTCAGGAACTTCTTTGTGATGAGAGTCCTCAACTTACAGAGTTGAACCATTCTATTAAGAGAGAACTTGGAAACACTCTTTTTGTAGAATCTGCAAGTGGATATTTGGATAACTGTGAAGATTTCGTAGGAAACGGGAATATCTTCATATAAAATCTAGACAGAAGCATTCTCAGAAACTTCTTTGTGATGAGTGTCCTCAAGTAACAGAGCTGAACCTTTCTTTTGATTGAGCAGTTTGGAAACACACTTTTTGTAGAATCTGCAAGTCGATGTTTGGATAACTGTGAAGATTTCGTTGGAAACGGAATACCTTCATATAAAATGTCGACAGAAGCATTCTCAGTAACATCTTTGTGATGAGTGTCCTCAATTAACAGAGTTGAACCATTCTATTAGTAGAGGACTTTGGAAACACACTTTTTTTGGAATCTTCAAGTGCATATTTTTATAACTGTGAAGATTTTAATGGAAACGGGAATATCTTCATATAAAATCTAGACAGAAGCATTCTCAGAAACTTTTTGTGATGACTGTCCTCAACTAACACAGTTGAACCTTTCCTTTGATAGAGCAGTTTGGAAACACTCTTTTTGTGGAATCTGTAAGTGGACATCTAGATAGTCCTAACGATTTCGTTGGAAACGGGAATATGTTCGTCTGAAATCTAGACAGTAGCACTCTCAGAACCTACTTTGTGATATCTGCTTTCAAGTCACAGAGCTGAACATTCCCGTTCATAGAGCAGGATTGAAACACTCTTTCTGAAGTATCTGGAAGTGGACATTTCGAGAGCTTTCGGGCCTAAGGTGAAAAAGGAAAGATCATCCCATAAAATCTAGACAGAAGCAGTCTCAGAAACTTATTTGGGATGTGTTTCCTCAACTAAGATAGTTGATCCTTTCTTTTGATACAGCAGTTTGGAAACACTCTTTTTGTAGAATCTGCAAGTGGATATTTGGATAACTGTGAAGATTTCGTTGGACACGGGAATATATTCATATAAAATCTAGACAGAAGCATTCTCAGAAACTTATTTGGGATGTGCGTCCTCAACTAACAGAGTTGAACCTTTCTTTTGATAGAGCAGTTTGGTAACACTCTTTCTGTAGAATCTGCAAATCGATGTTTGGATAACTGTTAAGATTTCGTTGGAAACGGGAATATCTTCATATAACACTTGACAGAAGCATTCTCAGAAACGTCTTTGTGATGAGTGTCCTCAACTAACAGAGATGAAGCATTCTATTAGTAGAGCACTTTGGAAACACTCTTTTTGTAGAATCTTCAAGAGGATATTTGGATAACTGTGAAGATTTCATTGGAAACGGGAAAATCTTCATATAAAATCTAGACAGAAGGATTCTCAGAAACTTTTTTGTGATGACTGTCCTCAACTAACACAGGTGTACCTTTCCTTTCATAGAGAAGTTTGGAAACACTCTTTTTGTGGAATCTGTAAGTGGATATCTAGATAGTCCTAACGATTTCATTGGAAACGGGAATATCTTCATCTGAAATCTAGACAGAAGCACTCTCAGAACCTACTTTGTGATATCTGCATTCAAGTCACAGAGGTGAACATTCCCTTTCAGAGAGCAGGTTTGAAACCTTCTTTCTGTAGTATCTGGAAGTGGACATTTTGAGCGCTTAAGGGCCTATGGTGAAAAACGAAATATCTTCCCATAAAATCTAGACAGAAGCATTCTCAGAAACTTCTTTGGATTGTGTGTCCTCAAGTAACAGAGTTCAACATTTCTTTCACTACAGCAGTTTGGAAACACTCTTTTTGTAGAATCTTCAAGTGGATATTTCGACAACTGTGAAGATTTCATTGGAAACGGGAATATCTTCATATAAAATCTAGACAGAAGCATTCTCAGAAACTTCTTTGTCATGAGTGTCCTCAACTAACAGAGTTGAACCTTTCCTTTGACAGAGCACCTTGTAAACACTCTTCTTGTGGAATCTGTAAGAGGATTTCTAGATAGTTCTAAAGATATCGTTGGAAACGGGAATATCTTCATCTGAAATCTAGAGAGAAGCACTCTCAGAACCTACTTTGTGATATCTGCGTTCAAGTCAAAGAGCTGAACATTCCCTTTGATACAGCAGGTTTGAAACACTCTTTCTATAGTATCTGGAAGAGGACATTTCGAGCGCTTTCGGTCCTATGGTGGAAAACGAAATATCTTCCCACAAAATCTAGACAGAAGTATTCTCAGAAACTTATTTCAGATGTGTGTCCTCAACTAACTTAGTTGAACCTTTCTTTTGATTGAGCAGTTTGGAAACACTCTTTTTGTAGAATCTGCAAGTCGATGTTTGGATAACTGTGAAGATTTCGTTGGAAAAGGGAATACCTTCATATAAAATCTAGACAGAAGCATTCTCAGAAACGTCTTTGTGATGAGTGTCTTCAACTAACAGAGTTGAACCATTCTATTAATAGAGCACTTTGGAAACACTCGTTTTATAGAATCTTCAAGTGGATATTTGGATAACAGTGAAGATTTCGTTGGAAACGGGAATATCTTGATCTACAATCTAGACAGAAGCACTGTCAGAAACTACTTTGCGATATGTTCTTTCATGTCACAGAGCTGAACATTCCCTTTCATAGAGTAGGTTTGAAACAGTCTTTCTGTTGTATCTGGAAGTGGACATATCAAGCGATTTCAGGCCAATGGTGAAAAATGAAATATCATCCAATAAAATCTAGATAGAAGCATTCTCAGATAGTATTTGGGATGTGTTTCCTCAACTAACTGGGTTGATCCTTTATTTTGATATAGCAGTTTTGAAGCACTGTTTTTGAAGAATCTGCAAGTGGATATTTGGATAACTGTGAAGATTTCGTTGGAAACGAGTATATCTTCATATAAAATCTAGACAGAAGAATTCTCAGAAACTTCTTTGTGATGAGTGTCCTCAACTAACAGAGTTGAACCTTTCTTTTTATAGAGCAGTTTGGAAACACTCTTTTGTAGAATCTGTATGTGGATATCAACATAATTCTAACGATTTCATTGGAAACGGGAATATCTTCATCTAGAATCTAGACAGAAGCACTGTCAGAAACTACTTTGTGATATGTGCATTGAAGTCTCAAAGCTGAACATTCCCTTTCATAGAGCAGGTTTGAAACACTCTTTCTGCAGTATCTGGAAGGGGACATTTCGAGTGCTTTCAGGCCTACGGTGAAAAAGGAAGTATCTTCCCATAAAAATGAGACAGAGGCTTTCTCAGAAACTTATTTGGGATGTGTGTCCTCAACTAAGAGAGTTGAACCTTTCTTTTGATACAGGAGTTTGGCAACACACTTTTTGTAGAATCTGCAAGTGGATATTTGGAAAGCTGTGAAGATTTCATAGTAAACGTGAATAGCTTCATGTAAAATCTAGACAGAAGCATTCTCAGAAACTTCTTTGTGATGTGTGTCCTCAACTAACAGAGTTCAACATTTGTTTTGCTGTAGCAGTTTGGAAACACCCTTTTTGCAGAATCTTCAAGTGGATATTTGGATAACTGTGAAGATTTCGTTGGAAACGGGATTATCTTCATTTAAAATCTAGACGGAAGAATTCCCAGAAACTTCTTTGTGATCAGCGTCCTCAACTAACAGAGTTGAACCTTTCTTTTGACAGAGCACTTTGGAAACACTCTTTTTGTAGAATCTGTAAGTGGATATCTAGATAGTTCTAACGATATCGTTGGAAACCGGAATATCTTCATCTCAAATCTAGACAGAAGCACTGTGAGAAACTACTTTGTGATATCTGCATTCAAGTCACAGAGCTGAACATTCCCTTTCATAGAGCAGGTTTGAAACCCTCTTTCTGTTGTATCTGGAAGTGGACATTTTGAGCGCTTTTGGAGTTATGGTGAAAAACGAAATATCTTCCCACAAAATCTAGACAGAAGCATTCTCAGAAACTTATTTCGGATGTGTGTCCTCAACTAACAGAGTTGAATCTTTCTTTTGGTAGAGCAGTTTGGAAACACTCTTTTTGTAGAATCTGCAATACGATGTTCAGATAACTGTGAACATTTCGTTGGAAAAGGGAATATCTTCATATAAAATCTAGACAGAAGCATTCTCAGAAACGTCTTTGTGATGAGTGTCCACAACTAACAGAGTTGAACCTTTCTTTTTATAGAGCACTTTGGAAACACTCTTTTTGTAGAATCTGTATGTGGATATCAAGATAGTTCTAAGGATTTCGTTGGAAACGGGAATATCTTCATCTAAAATCTAGACAGAAGCACTGTCAGAAACTACTTTGTGATATCTGCATTGAAGTCTCAGAGCTGAACATTCCGTTTCATAGAACAGGTTTGAAATACTCTTTGCGCAGCATCTGGAAGTGGACATTTCGAGCGCTTTCAGGCCTGCGGTGAAAAAGGAAGTATCTTCCCAAAAAAACGAGACAGAGGCTTTCTCAGAAACTTCTTTGGGATGTGTGTCCTCAGCTCACAGAGTTCAACATTTCTTTTGCTAAAGCAGTGTGGAAACACACTTTTTGTCGAATCTGCAAGTGGATATTTGGATAACTGTGAAGATTTCGTTGGAAACGGGAATATCTTCATATAAAATCTAGACAGAAGCATTCTCAGAAACATCTTTGTGATGAGTGTCCTCAACTAACAGAGTTGAACGTTTCTTTTGACAGAGCACTTTGGAAACACTCTTTTTGTAGAATCTGTAAGTGAATATCCAGATAGTTCTAACGATATCGTTGGAAACGGGAATATCTTCATCTCAAATCTAGACAGAAGAACTGTCAGAAACTACTTTGTGATATCTGCATTCAAGTCACAGAGCTGAACATTCCCTTTCATAGAGCAAGTTTGAAACCCTCTTTCTGTAGTATCTGGAATTGGACGTTTCTAGCGCTTTCGGGCCTATGGTGAAAAACGAAATATCCTCCCATAAAATCTAGACAGAAGCATTCTCAGAAACTTATTTCCGATGTGTGTCCTAAACTAACAGAGTTGAAACTTTCTTTTGATAGAGCAGTTTGGAAACACTCTTTAAGTTGAATCTGCAAGTCGATGTTTGGATAACTGTGAAGATTTCGTTGGAAAACGGAATATCTTCATATGAAATCTAGACAGAAGCATTCTCAGAAACGTCTTTGTGATGAGTGTCCTCAACTAACAGAGTTGAACCATTCTATTAATAGAGCACTTTGGAATCACACTTTTTGTAGAATCTTCAAGTGGAAATTTGGATAACTGTGAAGATTTCGTTGGAAACGGGAATATCTTAATATAAAATCTAGACAGAAGCATTCTCAGAAACTTCTTTGTGATGTGTGTCCTCAACTAACAGAGTTCAAAGTTTCTTTTGATACAGCAATTTCGAAACACTCTTTTTGTAGAATCTGTAAGTGGATATTGGTATAGCTCTGAGGATTCCATTGGAAACGGGAATATCTTCATTTAAAATCTAGACAGAAGCATTCTCAGAAACTTCTTTGTGATGAGTGTCCTCAACTAACAGAGTTGAAAGTTTCTTTAGATAGAGCAGTATGAAAACACTCTCTTTGTTGAATCTGTACGTGGATATTTGGATATCTGTGATGATTTCGTTGGAAACAGGAATACCTTCATCTAAAATCTAGACAGAAGCGCTGTGAGAAAGTACTTTGCGATATCTGCATTCAAGTCACAGAGCTGAACATTCCCATTCATAGAGTAGGTTTGAAACAGTCTTT
The DNA here is from genome assembly GCF_029281585.2 of Gorilla gorilla gorilla. Taxonomy (NCBI): domain Eukaryota; kingdom Metazoa; phylum Chordata; class Mammalia; order Primates; family Hominidae; genus Gorilla; species Gorilla gorilla. The sequence goes on from NC_073237.2 coordinate 22,095,679, forward strand.
CTGTAGTATCTGGAAGTGGACATTTCGAGCGCTTTCAGGCCTATGGTGAAAAAGGAAATATCCCATAAAATCTAGACAGAAGCATTCTCAGAAACTTATTTGGGATGTGTTTCCTCAACTAACAGAGTTGATCCTTTCATTTGATATAGCAGTTTGGAAACACGCTTTTTGTAGAATCTGCAAGTGGATATTTGGATAACTGTGAAGATTTCTTTGGAAACGGGAATGTCTTCATATGAAATCTAGACAGAAGCATTCTCAGAAACTTCTTTGTGATGTGTGTCCTCAACTAACAGAATTCAACATTTCTTTTGCTACCGCAGTTTGGAAACACTCTTTTTGTAGAATCTGCAAGTGGATATTTGGATAACTGTGAAGATTTCGTTGGAAACGGGAATATCTTCATATAAAATCTAGACAGAAGCATTATAAGAAACTTCTTTGTGATGAGTGTCCTCAACTAACAGAGTTGAATCTTTCTTTTTATAGAGCAGTTTGGAAACACTCTTTTTGTAGAATCTGTATGTGGATATCAAGATAGTTCTCACGCTTTCGTTGGAAACGGGAATATCTTCATCTAAAATCTAGACAGAAGCACTGTCAGAAACTACTTTGTGATATCTCCACTCAAGTCTGAGAGCTGAACATTCCCTTTCATAGAGCAGGTTTGAAACACTCTTTTTGCAGTATCTGGAAGTGGACATTTTGAACGCTTCCGGCCTACGGTGAAAAACGAAGTATCTTCCCATAAAAAAAAGACAGAGGCTTTCTCAGAAACTTATTTGGGATGTGTGTCCTCAACTAAGAGAGTAGAACCTTTCTTTTGATACAGCAGTTTGGAAACACTCTTTTTGTAGAATCTGTAAGTTTATAATGGGATTGCTCTGAGGACTTCGTTGGAAACGGGAATATCTTCATTTAAAATCTGGACAGAAGCATTCTCAGAAACTCCTTTGTGATGTGTGTCCTCATCTAACAGATTTGAACCTTTCTTTGGATAGAGCAGTTTGGAAACACTCTTTTTGTAGAATCTGTAAGTGGATATTTGAATAACTGAGATGATTTCGTTTAAACGGGAATACCTTCATCTAAAATCTAGACAGAAGCGCTGTCGGAAACTACTTTGCGATATCTGCATTCAAGTCACAGAGCTGAACATTTCCATTCATAGAGTAGGTTTGAAACAGACTTTCTGTAGTATCTGGAAGTGGACATTTCGAGCGATTTCAGGCCAATGGTGAAAAACGAAATATCATCCCATAAAATCTAGACAGAAGCATTCTCAGAAACTTATTTGGGATGTGTTTCCTCAACTAACAGAGTTGATCCTTTCTTTTGATATAGCAGTTTGGAAACACTCTTTTTGTAGAATCTGCAAGTGGATATTTGGATAACTGTGAAGCTTTCGTTGGAAACGGTAATATCTTCATATAAAATCTAGACAGAAGCTTTCTCAGAAACTTCTTTGTGATGTGTGTCCTCAACTAACAGAGTTCAACATTTCTTTTGCTACAGCAGTTTGGAAACACTCTTTTTGTAGAATCTTCAAGTGGATATTTGGATAACTGTGAAGATTTCGTTGGAAACGGGAATACCTTCATATAAAATCTAGACAGAAGCATTCTCAGAAACTTCTTTGTGATGAGTGTCCTCAACTAACAGAGTTGAACCTTTCTTTTGACAGAGCACTTTGGAAACACTCTTTTTGTAGAATCAGTAAGTGGATATCTAGAAAGTTCTAATGATTTCATTGGAAACGGGAATATCTTCATCTGAAATCTAGACAGAAGCACTGTCAGAAACTACTTTGTGATATCTGCATTCAAGTCACAGAGCTGAACATTCCCTTTCATAGAGCAGGTTTGAAACCCTCTTTCTGTATTGTCTGGAAGTGGACATTTCGAGCGCTTTCGGGACTGTGGTGAAAAATGAAATATCTTCCCATAAAATCTAGACAGAAGCATTCTCAGAAACTTATTTGGGATGTGTGTCCTCAAATAACAGAGTTAAACCATTCTTTTGATAGAGCAGTTTGGAAACACTCTTTTTGTAGAATCTGCAAGTCGATGTTTGGATAACCATGAAGATTTCGTTGGAAACGGGAATATCTTCATATAAAATCTAGACAGAAGCATTCTCAGAAACTTCTTTGTGATGAGTGTCCTCAACTAACGGAGTTGAAACATTCTATTAATAGAGCACTTTGGAAACACTCTTTTTGTAGAATCTTCAAGTGGATATTTGGTTAACTGTGAAGATTTCGTTGGAAACGGGAATACCTTCATCTAAAATCTAGACAGAAGCGCTGTCAGAAACTACCTTGCGATAACTGCATTCAAGTCACAGAGCTGAACATTCCCTTTCATAGAGTAGGTTTGAAACAGTCTTTCTGTAGTATCTGGAAGTGGACATTTCAAGCGATTGCAGGCCTATGGTGAAAAAGGAAATATCATCCCATAAAATCTAGACAGAAGCATTCTCAGAAACTTATTTGGGATGTGTTTCCTCAACTAACAGAGTTGATCCTTTCTTTTGATATAGCAGTTTGGAAACACTCTTTTTGTAGAATCTGCAAGTGGATATTTGGATAACTGTGAAGATTTCATTGGAAACGGTAATATCTTCATATAAAATCTAGACAGAAGCATTCTAAGAAACATCTTTGTGATGAGTGTCCTCAACTAACAGAGTTGAATCTTTCTTTTTACAGAGCAGTTTGGAAACACTCTTTTTGTAGAATCTGTATGTGGATATCAACATAGTTCTAACGATTTCGTTGGAAACGGGAATATCTTCATCTAAAATCTAGACAGAAGCACTGTCAGAAACTACTTTGTGATATCTGCATTCAAGTCTCAGAGCTGAACATTCCCTTTCATAGAGCAGGTTTGAAACACTCTTTCTGCAGTATTTGGAATTGGACATTTCGAGCGCTTTCAGGCCTACGGTGAAAAAGGAAGTATCTTCCAATAAAAACGAGACAGAGACTTTCTCAGAAACTTATTTGGGATGTGTGTCCTCAACTAACAGGGTTGAACCTTTCTTTTGATACAGCAGTTTGGAAACACTCTTTTTGTAGAATCTACAAGTGGATATTTGGAAAGCTGTGAAGATTTTGTAGGAAACGGGAATGTCTTCATGTAAAATCTACACAGAAGCATTCTCAGAAACTTCTTTGTGATCTGTGTCCTCAACTAACAGAGTTCAACCTTTCTTTTGATACAGCAATTTGGAATCACTCTTTTTGTAGAATCTGTAAGTTTATATTGGGACAGCTCTGAGGATTTCGTTGGAAACGGTATATCTTCATTAAAAATCTAGACAGAAGCATTCAGAAACTTCTCTGTGATGTGTGTTGTCAACTAACAGAGTTGAACCTTTCTTTGGATGGAACAGTTTGGAAACACTTTTTTTGTAGAATCTGTAAGTGGATAGTTGGATAACTGTGATGATTTTTTGGAAACGGGAATACCTTCATCTAAAATCTAGACAGAAGCACTGTCAGAAACTACTTTGCAATATCTGCATTCAAGTCACAGAGCTGAACATTCCCATTCATAGAGTAGGTTTGAAACAGTCTTTCTGTAGTATCTGGAAGTGGACATTTCGAGCGATTTCATGCCTATGGTGAAAAAGGAAATATCGTCCCATAAAATCTAGACAGAAGCATTCTCAGAAACTTATTTGGGATGTGTTTCCTCAACTAACAGAGTTGATCCTTTCTTTTGATATAGCAGTTTGGAAACACTCTTTTTGTAGAGTCTGCAAGTGTATATTTGGATAACTGTGAAGATTTTGTTGGAAACGGTAATATCTTCATATAAAATCTAGACAGAAGCATTCTCAGAAACTTCTTTGGATGTGTGTCCTCAACTAACAGAGTTCAACATTTCTTTTGCTACAGCAGTTTGGAAACACTCTTTTTGTAGAGTCTGCAAGTGGATATTTGGATAACTGTGAAGATTTTGTTGGAAACGGTAATATCTTCATATAAAATCTAGACAGAAGCATTCTCAGAAACTTCTTTGGATGTGTGTCCTCAACTAACAGAGTTCAACATTTCTTTTGCTACAGCAGTTTGGAAACACTCTTTTTGTAGAATCTTCAAGTGGATATTTGGATAACTGTGAAGATTTTGTTAGAAACGGGAATATCTTCATATAAAATATAGACAGAAGCATTCTCAGAAACTTCTTCGTGATGAGTGTCCTCAACTAACAGAGTTGAACCTTTCTTTTGACAGAGCACTTTGGAAACACTCTTTTTGTAGAATCTGTAAGTGGATATCTAGATAGTTCTAATGATTTCATTGGAAACTGGAATATCTTCGTCTGAAATCTAGACAGAAGCACTGTCAGAAACTACTTTGTGATATCTGCATTCAAATCACAGAACTGAACATTCCCTTTCATAGAGCAGTTTTGAAACCCTCTTTCTGTAGTGTCTGGAAGTGGACATTTCGAGCGTTTTCGGGCCAATGGTGAAAAATGAAATATCTTCCCATAAAATCTAAACAGAAGCATTTTCAGAAACTTATTTGGGATGTGTGTTCTGAACTAACAGAGTTAAACCTTTCTTTTGATAGAGCAGTTTGGAAACACTCTTTTTGTAGAATCTGCAGGTCGATGTTTGGATAACCGTGAAGATTTTGTTGGAAACGGGAATATCTTCATATTAAACCTAGACAGAAGCATTCTCAGAAACGTCTCTGTGATGAGTTTCCTCAACTAACAGAGTTGAAACATTCTATTAATAGAGCACTTTGGAAACACACTTTTTGTAGAATCTTCAAGTGGATATTTGGTTAACTGTGAAGATTTCGTTGGAAACGGGAATACCTTCATCTAAAATCTAGACAGAAGCGCTGTCAGAAACTACTTTGCGATACCTGCATTCAAGTCAGAGAGCTGAACATTCCCTTTCATAGAGTAGGTTTGAAACAGTCTTTCTGTAGTATCTGGAAGTGGACACTTCAAGCGATTGCAGGCCTATGGTGAAAAAGGAAATATCATCCCATAAAATCTAGACAGAAGCATTCTCAGAAACTTATTTGGGATGTGTTTCCACAACTAACAGAGTTGACCCTTTCTTTTGATATAGCAGTTTGGAAACACTCTTTTTGTAGAATCTGCAAGTGGATATTTGGATAACTGTGAAGATTTCGTTGGAAACGGTAATATTTTCATATAAAATCTAGACAGAAGCATTCTAAGAAACTTCTTTGTGATGAGTGTCCTCAACTAACGGAGTTGAACCTTTCTTTTTACAGAGCAGTTTGGAAACACTCTTTTTGTAGGATCTGTATGTGGATATCAAGATAGTTCTAACGATTTCGTTGGAAACGGGAATATCTTCATCTAAAATCTAGACAGAAGCACTGTCAGAAACTACTTTGTGATATCTGCATTCAAGTCTCAGAGCTGAACATTCCCTTTCATAGAGCAGGTTTGAAACACTCTTTCTGCAGTATCTGGAATAGGACATTTCGAGCGCTTTCAGGCCTACGGTGAAAAAGGAAGTACCTTCCAATAAAAACGAGACAGAGGCTTTCTCAGAAACTTATTTGGGATGTGTTTCCTCAACTAACAGAGTTGATCCTTTCTTTTGATATAGCAGTTTGGAAACACTCTTTTTGTTGAATCTGCAAGTGGATATTTGGATAACTGTGAAGATTTCGTTGGAAACGGGAATATCTTCATATAAAATCTAGACAGAAGCATTCTCAGAAACTTCTTTGTGATGTGTGTCCTCAACTAACAGAGTTCAACATTTCTTTTGCTTCAACAGTTTGGAAACACTCTTTTTGTAGAATCTTCAAGTGGATATTTGTAACTGTGAAGATTTTGTTGGAAACGGGAATATCTTCATATAAAATATAGACAGAAGCATTCTCAGAAACTTCTTTGTGAGGAGTGCTCTCAATTGACAGAGTTGAACCTTTCTTTTGACAGAGCACTTTGGAAACACTCTTTTTGTAGAATCTGTAAGTGGATATCTAGATAGTTCTAACGATTTCATAGGAAACGGGAATATCTTCATCTGAAATCTAGACAGAAGCACTGTCAGAAACTACTTTGTGATATCTGCATTCAAGTCACAGAGCTGAACATTCCCTTTCATAGAGCAGGTTAGAAACCCTCTTTCTGTAGTGTCTGGAAGTGGACATTTCGAGCCCTTTCGGGCCTGTGGTGAAAAACGAAATATCTTCCCATAAAATCTAGACAGAAGCATTCTCAGAAACTTATTTCGGATGTGTGTCCTCAACCAACAAAGTTGAACCTTTCTTTTGATAGAGCAGTTTGGAAACACTCTTTTTGTAGAATCTGCAAGTCGATGTTTGGATAACTGTGATGATTTCATTGGAAACGGGAATATCTTCATATAAAATCTAGACAGAAGCATTCTCAGAAACTACTTTGTGATGAGTGTCCTCAACGAACAGAGTTGAACCATTCTATTAATAGAGCACTTTCGAAACACTCTTTTTGTAGAATCTTCAAGTGGATAGTTGGATAAATGTGAAGATTTCATTGGAAACGGGTATATCTTCATATAAAATCTAGACAGAAGCATTCTCAGAAACTTCTTTGAGATGAGCGTCCTCAACTAACACAGTTGAACCTTTCTTTTGATAGAGCAGTTTGGAAACACTCTTTTTGTGGAATCTGTAAGTGGATATCTAGATAGTCCTAACGATCTCATTGGAAAAGGGAATATCTTCATCTAAAATCTAGACAGAAGCACTGTCAGAAACTACTTTGTGATATCTGCATTCAAGTCTCAGAGCTGAACATTCCCTTTCATAGAGCAGGTTTGAAACACTCTTTCTGCAGTATTTGGAATTGGACATTTCGAGCGCTTTCAGGCCTACGGTGAAAAAGGAAGTATCTTCCAATAAAAACGAGACAGAGACTTTCTCAGAAACTTATTTGGGATGTGTGTCCTCAACTAACATGGTTGAACCTTTCTTTTGATACAGAAGTTTGGAAACACTCTTTTTGTAGAATCTACAAGTGGATATTTGGAAAGCTGTGAAGATTTTGTAGGAAACGGGAATGTCTTCATGTAAAATCTACACAGAAGCATTCTCAGAAACTTCTTTGTGATCTGTGTCCTCAACTAACAGAGTTCAACCTTTCTTTTGATACAGCAATTTGGAATCACTCTTTTTGTAGAATCTGTAAGTTTATATTGGGACAGCTCTGAGGATTTCGTTGGAAACGGTATATCTTCATTAAAAATCTAGACAGAAGCATTCAGAAACTTCTCTGTGATGTGTGTTGTCAACTAACAGAGTTGAACCTTTCTTTGGATGGAACAGTTTGGAAACACTTTTTTTGTAGAATCTGTGAGTGGATAGTTGGATAACTGTGATGATTTTTTGGAAACGGGAATACCTTCATCTAAAATCTAGACAGAAGCACTGTCAGAAACTACTTTGCAATATCTGCATTCAAGTCACAGAGCTGAACATTCCCATTCATAGAGTAGGTTTGAAACAGTCTTTCTGTAGTATCTGGAAGTGGACATTTCGAGCGATTTCATGCCTATGGTGAAAAAGGAAATATCGTCCCATAAAATCTAGACAGAAGCATTCTCAGAAACTCATTTGGGATGTGTTTCCTCAACTAACAGAGTTGATCCTTTCTTTTGATATAGCAGTTTGGAAACACTCTTTTTGTAGAGTCTGCAAGTGGATATTTGGATAACTGTGAAGATTTTGTTGGAAACGGTAATATCTTCATATAAAATCTAGACAGAAGCATTCTCAGAAACTTCTTTGGATGTGTGTCCTCAACTAACAGAGTTCAACATTTCTTTTGCTACAGCAGTTTGGAAACACTCTTTTTGTAGAATCTTCAAGTGGATATTTGGATAACTGTGAAGATTTTGTTAGAAACGGGAATATCTTCATATAAAATATAGACAGAAGCATTCTCAGAAACTTCTTCGTGATGAGTGTCCTCAACTAACAGAGTTGAACCTTTCTTTTGACAGAGCACTTTGGAAACACTCTTTTTGTAGAATCTGTAAGTGGATATCTAGATAGTTCTAATGATTTCATTGGAAACTGGAATATCTTCGTCTGAAATCTAGACAGAAGCACTGTCAGAAACTACTTTGTGATATCTGCATTCAAATCACAGAACTGAACATTCCCTTTCATAGAGCAGTTTTGAAACCCTCTTTCTGTAGTGTCTGGAAGTGGACATTTCGAGCGCTTTCGGGCCTATGGTGAAAAATGAAATATCTTCCCATAAAATCTAAACAGAAGCATTTTCAGAAACTTATTTGGGATGTGTGTTCTGAACTAACAGAGTTAAACCTTTCTTTTGATAGAGCAGTTTGGAAACACTCTTTTTGTAGAATCTGCAGGTCGATGTTTGGATAACCGTGAAGATTTTGTTGGAAACGGGAATATCTTCATATTAAACCTAGACAGAAGGATTCTCAGAAACGTCTCTGTGATGAGTTTCCTCAACTAACAGAGTTGAAACATTCTATTAATAGAGCACTTTGGAAACACACTTTTTGTAGAATCTTCAAGTGGATATTTGGTTAACTGTGAAGATTTCGTTGGAAACGGGAATACCTTCATCTGAAATCTAGACAGAAGCGCTGTCAGAAACTACTTTGCAATACCTGCATTCAAGTCACAGAGCTGAACATTCCCTTTCATAGAGTAGGTTTGAAACAGTCTTTCTGTAGTATCTGGAAGTGGACACTTCAAGCGATTGCAGGCCTATGGTGAAAAAGGAAATATCATCCCATAAAATCTAGACAGAAGCATTCTCAGAAACTTATTTGGGATGTGTTTCCACAACTAACAGAGTTGACCCTTTCTTTTGATATAGCAGTTTGGAAACACTCTTTTTGTAGAATCTGCAAGTGGATATTTGGATAACTGTGAAGATTTCGTTGGAAACGGTAATATTTTCATATAAAATCTAGACAGAAGCATTCTAAGAAACTTCTTTGTGATGAGTGTCCTCAACTAACGGAGTTGAACCTTTCTTTTTACAGAGCAGTTTGGAAACACTCTTTTTGTAGGATCTGTATGTGGATATCAAGATAGTTCTAACGATTTCGTTGGAAACGGGAATATCTTCATCTAAAATCTAGACAGAAGCACTGTCAGAAACTACTTTGTGATATCTGCATTCAAGTCTCAGAGCTGAACATTCCCTTTCATAGAGCAGGTTTGAAACACTCTTTCTGCAGTATCTGGAATAGGACATTTCGAGCGCTTTCAGGCCTACGGTGAAAAAGGAAGTACCTTCCAATAAAAACGAGACAGAGGCTTTCTCAGAAACTTATTTGGGATGTGTTTCCTCAACTAACAGAGTTGATCCTTTCTTTTGATATAGCAGTTTGGAAACACTCTTTTTGTTGAATCTGCAAGTGGATATTTGGATAACTGTGAAGATTTCGTTGGAAACGGTAATATCTTCATATAAAATCTAGACAGAAGCATTCTCAGAAACTTCTTTGTGATGTGTGTCCTCAACTAACAGAGTTCAACATTTCTTTTGCTTCAACAGTTTGGAAACACTCTTTTTGTAGAATCTTCAAGTGGATATTTGTAACTGTGAAGATTTTGTTGGAAACGGGAATATCTTCATATAAAATATAGACAGAAGCATTCTCAGAAACTTCTTTGTGAGGAGTGCTCTCAATTGACAGAGTTGAACCTTTCTTTTGACAGAGCACTTTGGAAACACTCTTTTTGTAGAATCTGTAAGTGGATATCTAGATAGTTCTAACGATTTCATAGGAAACGGGAATATCTTCATCTGAAATCTAGACAGAAGCACTGTCAGAAACTACTTTGTGATATCTGCATTCAAGTCACAGAGCTGAACATTCCCTTTCATAGAGCAGGTTAGAAACCCTCTTTCTGTAGTGTCTGGAAGTGGACATTTCGAGCCCTTTCGGGCCTGTGGTGAAAAACGAAATATCTTCCCATAAAATCTAGACAGAAGCATTCTCAGAAACTTATTTCGGATGTGTGTCCTCAACCAACAAAGTTGAACCTTTCTTTTGATAGAGCAGTTTGGAAACACTCTTTTTGTAGAATCTGCAAGTCGATGTTTGGATAACTGTGATGATTTCATTGGAAACGGGAATATCTTCATATAAAATCTAGACAGAAGCATTCTCAGAAACTACTTTGTGATGAGTGTCCTCAACGAACAGAGTTGAACCATTCTATTAATAGAGCACTTTCGAAACACTCTTTTTGTAGAATCTTCAAGTGGATAGTTGGATAAATGTGAAGATTTCATTGGAAACGGGAATATCTTCATATAAAATCTAGACAGAAGCATTCTCAGAAACTTCTTTGAGATGAGCGTCCTCAACTAACACAGTTGAACCTTTCTTTTGATAGAGCAGTTTGGAAACACTCTTTTTGTGGAATCTGTAAGTGGATATCTAGATAGTCCTAACGATCTCATTGGAAAAGGGAATATCTTCATCTAAAATCTAGACAGAAGCACTGTCAGAAACTACTTTGTGATATCTGCATTCAAGTCTCAGAGCTGAACATTCCCTTTCATAGAGCAGGTTTGAAACACTCTTTCTGCAGTATTTGGAATTGGACATTTCGAGCGCTTTCAGGCCTACGGTGAAAAAGGAAGTATCTTCCAATAAAAACGAGACAGAGACTTTCTCAGAAACTTATTTGGGATGTGTGTCCTCAACTAACAGGGTTGAACCTTTCTTTTGATACAGCAGTTTGGAAACACTCTTTTTGTAGAATCTACAAGTGGATATTTGGAAAGCTGTGAAGATTTTGTAGGAAACGGGAATGTCTTCATGTAAAATCTACACAGAAGCATTCTCAGAAACTTCTTTGTGATCTGTGTCCTCAACTAACAGAGTTCAACCTTTCTTTTGATACAGCAATTTGGAATCACTCTTTTTGTAGAATCTGTAAGTTTATATTGGGACAGCTCTGAGGATTTCGTTGGAAACGGTATATCTTCATTAAAAATCTAGACAGAAGCATTCAGAAACTTCTCTGTGATGTGTGTTGTCAACTAACAGAGTTGAACCTTTCTTTGGATGGAACAGTTTGGAAACACTTTTTTTGTAGAATCTGTAAGTGGATAGTTGGATAACTGTGATGATTTTTTGGAAACGGGAATACCTTCATCTAAAATCTAGACAGAAGCACTGTCAGAAACTACTTTGCAATATCTGCATTCAAGTCACAGAGCTGAACATTCCCATTCATAGAGTAGGTTTGAAACAGTCTTTCTGTAGTATCTGGAAGTGGACATTTCGAGCGATTTCATGCCTATGGTGAAAAAGGAAATATCGTCCCATAAAATCTAGACAGAAGCATTCTCAGAAACTTATTTGGGATGTGTTTCCTCAACTAACAGAGTTGATCCTTTCTTTTGATATAGCAGTTTGGAAACACTCTTTTTGTAGAGTCTGCAAGTGGATATTTGGATAACTGTGAAGATTTTGTTGGAAACGGTAATATCTTCATATAAAATCTAGACAGAAGCATTCTCAGAAACTTCTTTGGATGTGTGTCCTCAACTAACAGAGTTCAACATTTCTTTTGCTACAGCAGTTTGGAAACACTCTTTTTGTAGAGTCTGCAAGTGGATATTTGGATAACTGTGAAGATTTTGTTGGAAACGGTAATATCTTCATATAAAATCTAGACAGAAGCATTCTCAGGAACTTCTTTGGATGTGTGTCCTCAACTAACAGAGTTCAACATTTCTTTTGCTACAGCAGTTTGGAAACACTCTTTTTGTAGAATCTTCAAGTGGATATTTGGATAACTGTGAAGATTTTGTTAGAAACGGGAATATCTTCATATAAAATATAGACAGAAGCATTCTCAGAAACTTCTTCGTGATGAGTGTCCTCAACTAACAGAGTTGAACCTTTCTTTTGACAGAGCACTTTGGAAACACTCTTTTTGTAGAATCTGTAAGTGGATATCTAGATAGTTCTAATGATTTCATTGGAAACTGGAATATCTTCGTCTGAAATCTAGACAGAAGCACTGTCAGAAACTACTTTGTGATATCTGCATTCAAATCACAGAACTGAACATTCCCTTTCATAGAGCAGTTTTGAAACCCTCTTTCTGTAGTGTCTGGAAGTGGACATTTCGAGCGCTTTCGGGCCTATGGTGAAAAATGAAATATCTTCCCATAAAATCTAAACAGAAGCATTTTCAGAAACTTATTTGGGATGTGTGTTCTGAACTAACAGAGTTAAACCTTTCTTTTGATAGAGCAGTTTGGAAACACTCTTTTTGTAGAATCTGCAGGTCGATGTTTGGATAACCGTGAAGATTTTGTTGGAAACGGGAATATCTTCATATTAAACCTAGACAGAAGGATTCTCAGAAACGTCTCTGTGATGAGTTTCCTCAACTAACAGAGTTGAAACATTCTATTAATAGAGCACTTTGGAAACACACTTTTTGTAGAATCTTCAAGTGGATATTTGGTTAACTGTGAAGATTTCGTTGGAAACGGGAATACCTTCATCTAAAATCTAGACAGAAGCGCTGTCAGAAACTACTTTGCGATACCTGCATTCAAGTCACAGAGCTGAACATTCCCTTTCATAGAGTAGGTTTGAAACAGTCTTTCTGTAGTATCTGGAAGTGGACACTTCAAGCGATTGCAGGCCTATGGTGAAAAAGGAAATATCATCCCATAAAATCTAGACAGAAGCATTCTCAGAAACTTATTTGGGATGTGTTTCCACAACTAACAGAGTTGACCCTTTCTTTTGATATAGCAGTTTGGAAACACTCTTTTTGTAGAATCTGCAAGTGGATATTTGGATAACTGTGAAGATTTCGTTGGAAACGGTAATATTTTCATATAAAATCTAGACAGAAGCATTCTAAGAAACTTCTTTGTGATGAGTGTCCTCAACTAACGGAGTTGAACCTTTCTTTTTACAGAGCAGTTTGGAAACACTCTTTTTGTAGGATCTGTATGTGGATATCAAGATAGTTCTAACGATTTCGTTGGAAACGGGAATATCTTCATCTAAAATCTAGACAGAAGCACTGTCAGAAACTACTTTGTGATATCTGCATTCAAGTCTCAGAGCTGAACATTCCCTTTCATAGAGCAGGTTTGAAACACTCTTTCTGCAGTATCTGGAATAGGACATTTCGAGCGCTTTCAGGCCTACGGTGAAAAAGGAAGTACCTTCCAATAAAAACGAGACAGAGGCTTTCTCAGAAACTTATTTGGGATGTGTTTCCTCAACTAACAGAGTTGATCCTTTCTTTTGATATAGCAGTTTGGAAACACACTTTTTGTTGAATCTGCAAGTGGATATTTGGATAACTGTGAAGATTTCGTTGGAAACGGTAATATCTTCATATAAAATCTAGACAGAAGCATTCTCAGAAACTTCTTTGTGATGTGTGTCCTCAACTAACAGAGTTCAACATTTCTTTTGCTTCAACAGTTTGGAAACACTCTTTTTGTAGAATCTTCAAGTGGATATTTGTAACTGTGAAGATTTTGTTGGAAACGGGAATATCTTCATATAAAATATAGACAGAAGCATTCTCAGAAACTTCTTTGTGAGGAGTGCTCTCAATTGACAGAGTTGAACCTTTCTTTTGACAGAGCACTTTGGAAACACTCTTTTTGTAGAATCTGTAAGTGGATATCTAGATAGTTCTAACGATTTCATAGGAAACGGGAATATCTTCATCTGAAATCTAGACAGAAGCACTGTCAGAAACTACTTTGTGATATCTGCATTCAAGTCACAGAGCTGAACATTCCCTTTCATAGAGCAGGTTAGAAACCCTCTTTCTGTAGTGTCTGGAAGTGGACATTTCGAGCCCTTTCGGGCCTGTGGTGAAAAACGAAATATCTTCCCATAAAATCTAGACAGAAGCATTCTCAGAAACTTATTTCGGATGTGTGTCCTCAACCAACAAAGTTGAACCTTTCTTTTGATAGAGCAGTTTGGAAACACTCTTTTTGTAGAATCTGCAAGTCGATGTTTGGATAACTGTGATGATTTCATTGGAAACGGGAATATCTTCATATCAAATCTAGACAGAAGCATTCTCAGAAACTTCTTTGTGATGAGTGTCCTCAACGAACAGAGTTGAACCATTCTATTAATAGAGCACTTTCGAAACACTCTTTTTGTAGAATCTTCAAGTGGATAGTTGGATAAATATGAAGATTTCATTGGAAACGGGAATATCTTCATATAAAATCTAGACAGAATCATTCTCAGAAACTTCTTTGAGATGAGCGTCCTCAACTAACACAGTTGAACCTTTCTTTTGATAGAGCAGTTTGGAAACACTCTTTTTGTGGAATCTGTAAGTGGATATCTAGATAGTCCTAACGATCTCATTGGAAAAGGGAATATCTTCATCTAAAATCTAGACAGAAACACTGTCAGAAACTACTTTGTGATATCTGCATTCAAGTCTCAGAGCTGAACATTCCCTTTCATAGAGGAGGTTTGAAACACTCTTTCTGCAGTATCTGGAAGTGGACATTTCGAGCCCTTGCAGGCCTACGGGGAAAAAGGAAGTATCTTCCCATAAAAACGAGACAGAGGCTTTCTCAGAAACTTATTTGGGATGTGTGTCCTCAACTAACACAGTTGAACCTTTCTTTTGATACAGTAGTTTGGAAACACTCTTTTTGTAGAATCTGCAAGTGGATATTTGGAAAGCTGTGAAGATTTCGTAGGAAACGGGAATGTCTTCATGTAAAATCTAGACAGAAGCATTCTCAGAAACTTCTTTGTGATCTGTGTCCTCAACTAACAGATTTCAACCTTTCTTTGGATGGTGCAGTTTGGAAACACTCTTTTTGTAGAATCTGCAAGTGGATATTTGGATAACTGTGATGATTTCATTGGAAACGGGAATACCTTCATCTAAAATCTAGACAGAAGCGCTGTCAGAAACTACTTTGTGATATCTGCATTCAAGTCACAGAGCTGAACATTCCCATTCATAGAGTAGGTTTGAAACAGTCTTTCTGTAGTTTCTGGAAGTGTACATTTCGAGCGATTTCAGGCCTATGGTGAAAAAGGAAATATCGTCACATAAAATCTAGACAGAAGCATTCTCAGAAACTTATTTTGGATGTGTTTCCTCAACGAACAGAGTTGATCCTTTTTTTTGACATAGCAGTTTGGAAACACTCTTTTTGTAGAATCTGCAAGTGCATATTTGGATAACTGTGAAGATTTCGTTGGAAACGGCAATATCTTCATATAAAATCTAGACAGAAGCATTCTCAGAAACTTCTTTGTGATGAGTGTCCTCAACTAACAGAGTTCAAGATTTCTTTTGCTTCAGCAGTTTGGAAACACTCTTTTTGTAGAATCTTCAAGTGGATATTTGGATAACTGTGAAGATTTCGTTGGACACGGGAATATCTTCATATAAAATCTAGACAGAAGCATTCTCAGAAACTTGTTTGTGATGAGTGTCCTCAAGTAACCGAGTTGAACCTTTCTTTTGACAGAGCACTTTGGAAACACTCTTTTTGTAGAATCTGTAAGTGGATATCTAGATAGTTCTAACGATTTCATTGGAAACGGAAATATCTTCATCTGAAATCTAGACAGAAGCACTGTCAGAAACTACTTTGTGATATCTGCATTCAAGTCACAGAGCTGAGCATTCCCTTTCATAGAGCAGGTTAGAAACCCTCTTTCTGTAGTGTCTGGAAGTGGACATTTCGAGACCTTTCGGGCCTGTGGTGAAAAACGAAATATCTTCCCATAAAATCTAGACAGAAGCATTCTCAGAAACTTATTTCGGATGTGTGTCCTCAACTAACAGAGTTGAACCTTTCTTTTGATAGAGCAGTTTGGAAACACTCTTTTTGTAGAATCTGCAAGTGGATATTTGGAAATCTGTGAAGATTTCGTCGGAAATGGGAATATCTTCATGTAAAATCTAGACAGAAGCATTCTCAGAAATTTCTTTGTGATGTGTGTCGTCAACTAACAGAGTTCAACATTTCTTTTGATACAGCAATTTGGAAACACTATTTTTGATGAATCTGTAAGTGGATATTGGTATAGCTGCAAGGATTTCTTTGGAAAAGGGAATATCTTAATATAAAATCTAGGCAGAAGCATTCTCAGAAACTTCTTTGTGATGTTTGTCCTCAACTAACAGAGTTGAACCTTTCTTTTGATACAGCAATTTGGAAACAGTATTTTTGTGGAATCTGTAACTGGATATTGGGATAGCTCTGAGGATTTCGTTGGAAACGGGAATATGTTCATATAAAATCTAGACAGAAGAATTCTCGGAAAGTCTTTTGTGATGAGAGTCCTCAACTAACAGAGTTGAAGCTTTATTTTGATAGAGCAGTTTGGAAAGACTCTTTTTGTAGAATCTGTAAGTGGATATCTATACAGTTCTAACGATTTCATTGGAAATGGGAATATCTTCATCTAAAATCTAGACAGAAGCTCTGACAGAGACTACTTTGTGATAACTGCTTTCAAGTCACGGAGGGGAACCTTCCCTTTCATAGCGCACCTTTGAAACACTCTTTCTGTAGTATCTGGAAGTGGACATTTCGAGCGCTTTCAGGCCTACTGTGAAAAAGTAAGTATCTTAACAAAAAAAATAGACAGAAGCATTCTCAGAAACTTATTCGGGATGTGTTTCCTCAACTAAGACACTTGAACCTTTCTTTTGATACAGCAGTTTGGAAACACTCTTTTTGTAGAATCTGCAAGTGGATATTTGGAAAGCTGTGAAGATTTCGTAGGAAACGGGAATATCTTCATGTAAAATCTAGACAGAAGCATTATCAGAAACTTCTTTGTGATGTGTGTCCTCAACTAACAGAGTTCAACATATCTTTTGATACAGCAATTTGGCAACACTCTTTTTATAGAATATGTAAGTGGATATTGGGATAGCTCTGAGGATTTCATTGGAAACGGGAATATATTCATCCAAAATCTAGACAGAAGCGCTGTCAGAAACTACTTTGCGATATCTGCATTGAAGTCACAGAGTTGGACATTCCCATTCATAGAGTAGGTTTCAAGCAGTCTTTCTGTAGTATCTGGAAGTGGACATTTCGAGCGATTTCAGGCCTATGGTGAAAAAGGAAATATCATCCCATAAAATCTAGACAGAAGCATTCTCAGAAACTTATTTGGGATGTGTTTCCTCACCTAACAGAGTTGATCCTTTCTTTTGATATAGCGGATTGGAAACACTCTTTTTGTAGAATCTTCAATTGGATATTTATATAACTGTGAAGATTTTGTTGGAAACGGTAATATCTTCATATAAAATCTAGAGAGAAGCATTGTCAGAAACTTCTTTGCGATGAGTGTCCTCAACTAACAGAGTTGAACTTTCTATTCATAGAGGACTTTGGAAACACTCTTTTTTTAGAATCTGTAAGCCGATATCTAGATAGTTCTAACGATATCGTTGGAAACGGGAATATATCTTCATCTGATATCTAGACAGAAGCACTCTCAGAACCTACTTTGTGATATCTGCATTCAAGTCACTGAGCTGAACATCCCCTTTCATAGAGCAGGCTTGAAACACTCTTTCTGTAGTATCTGGAAATGGACATTTGGAGCGCTTTCGGGCATATGGTGAAAAACGAAATATCTTCCCATAAAATCTAGACAGAAGCAATCTCAGAAACTTATATGGGATGTGTGTCCTCGACTAAAAGAGTTGAACCTTTCTTTTGATAGAGCAGTTTGGAAACACTCTTTCTCTAGAATCTGCAAATCGATGTTTGGATAACTGTGAAGATTTCGTTGGAAACGGGAATATCTTCATATAAAATCTCGACAGAAGCATTCTCAGAAACGTCTTTCTGATGAGTGTCCTCAACTAACAGAGGTGAAACATTCTATTATAGAGCACTTTGGAAACACTCTTTTCGAAGAATCTGCAAGTGGATATTTGGATAACTGTGAAGATTTCGTTGGAAAAGGTAATATCTTCATATAAAATCTAGACAGAAGCATTCTCAGAAACTTCTTTGGATTGTGTGTCCTCAACTAACAGAGTTCAACAGTTCCTCGCTACAGCAGTTTGGAAACACTCTTTTTGTAGAATCTTGAAGTGCATATTTCTACAACTGTGAAGATTTCGTTGGAAACGGGAATATCCTCATATAAAATCTAGACAGAAACATTCTCAGAAACTTCTTTGTGATGAGTTTCCTCAACTAACAGACTTGAACCTTTCTTTTGACAGAGCACTTTGGAAACACTCTTTTTGTAGAATCTTCAAGTGGATATTTGGATAACTGTGAAGATTTCATTGGAAATGGGAATATCTTCATATTAAATCTAGACAGAAGCATTCTCAGAAACTTTTTTGTAATGACTGTCCTCAACTAACACAGTTGAACCTTTCCCTTGATAGAGCAGTTTGGAAACACTCTTTTTGTGGAATCTGTAAGTGGATATCTAGATAGTCCTAACGATTTCATTGGAAACGGGAATATCTTCACCTGAAATATAGACAGAAGCACTCTCAGAACCTACTTTGTGATATCTGCATTCAAGTCACAGAGCTGAACATTCCCTTTCACAGAGGAGGTTTGAAACACTCTTTCTGTAGTATCTGGAAGTGGACATTTTGAGCGCTTTCGGACCTATGGTGAAAAACGAAATATCTTCCCATAAAATCACGACAGAAGCATTCTCAGAAACGTCTTTGTGATGAGTGTCCTCAACGAACAGAGTTGAACCATTCTATTAATAGAGCACTTTGGAAACACTCTTTCTGTAGAATCTGCAAGTGGATATTTGGATAACTGTGAAGATTTCGTTGGAAACAGGAATATCTTCATATAAAATCTAGACAGAAGCATTCGCAGAAACTTCTTTGTGATGAGTGTCCTCAACTAACACAGTTGAAACTGTCTTCTGATAGAGCAGTTTGGAAACACTCTTTTTGTGGAATCTGTAAGTGGATATCTAGATAGTCACAACGATTTCATTGGAAAAGGGAATATCTTCATCTAAAATCTAGACTGAAGCACTGTCAGAAACTACTTTTCGATAACTGCATTGAAGTCTCAGAGCTGAACATTCCCTTTCATAGAGGAGGTTTGAAAGAGACTTTCTGCAGTATCTGGAAGTGGTCACTTCCAGCGCTTTCAGGCCTACGGTGAAAAAGGAAGTATCTTCCCGTAAAAACGAGACACAGATTTTCTCAGAAACTTATTTGGGATGTGTGTCCTCAACTAAGAGAGTTGAACTTTTCTTTTGATAGAGCAGTTTGGAAACACTCTTTTTGTAGAATCTGCAATTGGATATTTGGAAAGATGTGAAGATTTCGTAGGAAACGGGAATATCTTCATGTAAAATCTAGACAGAAGCATTCTCAGAAACTTCTTTGTGATGTGTCTCCTCAACTAACAGAGTTCAACCTTTCTTTTGACACAGCAATTTGGAAACACTCTTTTTGTAGAATATGTAAGTGGATATTGGGATAGCTCTGAAGATTTCGTTGGAAACGGGAATATATTCATCTAAAATCTAGAAAGAAGCGCTGTCAGAAACTACTTTGTGATATCTGCATTCAAGTCACAGAGCTGAACATTCCCATTCATAGAGTAGGTTTCAAACAGTCTTTCTGTAGTATCTGGAAGTGGACATTTCGAGCGATTTCCGGCCTATGGTGAAAAAGGAAATATCATCCCATAAAATCCATACAGAAGCATTCTCAGAAACTTATTTGGGATGTGTTTCCTCAACTAACAGAGGTGATCCTTTCTTTTGATATAGCGGTTTGGAAACGCTCTTTTTGTAGGATCTGCAAGTGGCTATTTGGATAAATATGAAGATTTCGTTGGAAACGGTAATATCTTCATATAAAATCTAGACAGAAGCATTCTCAGAAACTTCTTTGCGATGAGTGTCCTCAACTAACGGAGTTGAACCTTTCTTTTGAGAGAGCACTTTGGAAACACTCTTTTTGTAGAATCTGTAAGCCGATATCTAGATAGTTCTAACGGTATCGTTGGAAACGGGAATATCTTCATCTGAAATCTAGACAGAAGATCTCTCAGAACCTACTTTGTGATATCTGCATTCAAGTCACAGAGCTGAACATTCCCCTTCATAGAGCAGGTTTGAAACACTCTTTCTGTAGTATCTGGAAGTGGACATTTGGAGTGCTTTCTGGCCTATGGTGAAAATCGAAATATCTTTCCATAAAATCTTGACAGAAGCATTCTCAGAAACTTACTTGGGATGCGTGTCCTCAACTAACAGAGTTGAACCTTTCTTTTGATAGAGCAGTTTGGAAACACTCTTTTTGTAGAATCTGCTAATCGATGTTTGGATAACTGTGAAGATTTCATTGGATACGAGAATGTCTTCATATAAAATCTCGACAGAAGCATTCTCAGAAACGTCTTTGTGATGAGAGTCCTCAACTAACAGAGTTGAAGCATTCTATTAGTAGAGCACTTTGGAAACACTCTTTTTGTAGAATCTTCAATTGGATATTTGGATAACTGTGAAGATTTCATTGGAAACGGGAATATCTTCATATGAAACCTAGACAGAAGCATTCTCAGAAACTTCTTTGTGATGACTGTCCTCAACTAACACAGTTGAACTTTTCCTTTGATAGAGCAGTTTGGGAACACTCTTTTTGTGGAATCTGTAAGTGGATATCTAGATAGTCCTAACGATTTCGTTGGAAACTGGAATATCTTCATCTGAAATCTAGACAGTAGCACTCTCAGAACCTACTTTGTGATATCTGCATTCAACTCACAGAGCTGAACATTCCCTTTCATGGAGCAGTTTTGAAACACTCTTTCTGTAGTATCTGGAAGTTGACATTTTGAGCGCGTTCAGGCCTATGGTGAAAAACGAAATATCTTCCCATGAAATCTAGACAGAAGCATTCTCAGAAACTTATTTGGGATGTGTGTCCTCAACTCACAGAGTTGAACATTTCTTTTGATAGAGTAGTTTGGAAACACTCTTTTTGTAGAATATGCAAATCGATGTTTTGATAACTGTGAAGATTTCTTTGGAAACGGAATATCTTCATATAAAATTTCGACAGAAGCATTCTCAGAGACGTCTTTGTGATGAGCGTCCTCAACGAACAGAGTTGAACCATTCTATTAATAGAGCACTTTGGAAACACTCTTTTTGTAGAATCTGCAAGTGGATAGTTGGATAACTGTGAAGATTTCGTAGGAAACGGGAATATCTTCATATAAAATCTAGACAGATGCATTTTCAGTAACTTCTTTGTGATGTGTGTCCTCAAATAACACAGTTGAACCTTTCTTTTGACACAGCAGTTTGGAAACACTCTTTTTGTGGAATCTGTAAGTGGATATCTAGATAGTGCTAACGATTTCGTTGGAAACGGGAATATCTTCATCTAAAATCTAGACAGAAGCACTGTCAGAAACTATTTTGCGATATCTGAATTCAAGTCACAGAGCTGAACATTTCCTTTCATACAGTAGGTTTGAAACAGTCTTTCTGTAGTATCTGGAAGTGGACATTTCGAGCGATTTCATGCCTAAGGTGAAAAAGGAAATATCATCCCATAAAATCTAGAGAGAAGCATTCTCAGAAACTTATTTGGGATGTGTTTCCTCAACTAACAGAGTGGATCCTTTCTTTTGATACAGCAGTTTGGAAACACTCTTTCTGTAGAATCTGCAAGTGGATATTTGGATAACTGTGAAGATTTCTTTGGAAACGGGAATATATTCATATAAAAGCTAGACAGAAGCATTCTCAGAAACTTCTTTGAGATGTGTGTCCTCAACTAACAGACTTCAACCTTTCTATCACTACAGCAGTTTGGAAACACTCTTTTTTGTTGAATCTTCAAGTGGATATTTCGACAACAGTGAAGACTTCGTTGGAAACGGGAATATCTTCATATAAAATCTAGACAGAAGCATTCTCAGAAACTTCTTTTTGATGAGTGTCCTCAACTAACAGAGTTGAACCTTTCTTTTGACAGAGCACTTTCGAAACACTCTTCTTGTAAAATCTGTAAGAGGATATCTAGATAGTTCTAACGATATCGTTGGAAACGGGAACATCTTCATCTGAAATCTAGACAGAAGCACTCTCAGAACCTACCTTGTGATATCTGCATTCAAGTCACAGAGCTGAACATTCCCTTTGATACAGCAGGTTTGAACCACTCTTTCTGTAGTATCTGGAAGTGCACATTTCGAGCGCTTTCGGGTCTATGGTGAAAAACGAAATATCTTCCCATAAAATCTAGACAGAAGCATTCTCAGAAACTTATTTGGGATGTGTGTCCTCAAGTCACAGAGTTGAACATTTCTTTTGATAGAGCAGTTTGGAAACACTCTTTTTGTAGAATATGCAAATCGATGTTTTGATAACTGTGAAGATTTCGTTGGAAACGGAATATCTTCATATAAAATTTCGACAGAAGCATTCTCAGAGACGTCTTTGTGATGAGCGTCCTCAACGAACAGAGTTGAACCATTCTATTAATAGAGCACTTTGGAAACACTCTTTTTGTAGAATCTGCAAGTGGACAGTTGGATAACTGTGAAGATTTCGTAGGAAACGGGAATATCTTCATATAAAATATAGACAGAAGCATTTTCAGTAAATTCTTTGGATGAGTGTCCTCAACTAACACAGTTGAAACTTTCTTTTGAGAGAGCAGTTTGGAAACACTCTTTTTGTTGAATCTGTAAGTGGATATCTAGATAGTCCTAACGATTTCGTTGGAAACGGGAATATCTTCATCTAAAATCTAGACAGAAGCACTGTCAGAAACTATTTTGTGATATCTGCATTCAAGTCACAGAGCTGAACATTTCCTTTCATACAGTAGGTTTGAAACAGTCTTTCTGTAGTATCTGGAAGTGGACATTTCGAGCGATTTCATGCCTAAGGTGAAAAAGGAAATATCATCCCATAAAATCTAGACAGAAGCATTCTCAGAAACTTATTTGGGATGTGTTTCCTCAACTAACAGAGTGGATCCTTTCTTTTGATACAGCAGTTTGGAAACACTCTTTCTGTAGAATCTGCAAGTGGATATTTGGATAACTGTGAAGATTTCATTGGAAACGGAATATATTCATATAAAAGCTAGACAGAAGCATTCTCAGAAACTTCTTTGAGATGTGTGTCCTCAACTAACAGAGTTCAACCTTTCTATCACTACAGCAGTTTGGAAACACTCTTTTTTGTTGAATCTTCAAGTGGATATTTCGACAACTGTGAAGATTTCGTTGGAAACGGTAATATCTTCATATAAAATCTAGACAGAAGCATTCTCAGAAACTTCTTTGTGATGAGTGTCCTCAACTAACAGAGTTGAACCTTTCTTTTGACAGAGCACTTTGGAAACACTCTTCTTGTAAAATCTATAAGAGGATATCTAGATAGTTCTAATGATATCGTTGAAAACGGGAATATCTTCATTTGAAATCTAGACAGAAGCACTGTCAGAAACTACTTTGTGATATCTGCATTCAAGTCTCAGAGCTGAACATTCCGTTTCATAGAGCAGGTTTGAAACACTCTTTCTGCAGTATCTGGAAGTGGACATTTCGAGCGCTTTCAGGCCTACTTTGAAAAAGGAAACATCTTCCCATAAAAACGAGACAGAGGCTTTCTCAGAAACTTCTTTGGGATGTGTGTCCTCAACTAAGACAGTTGAACCTTTCTTTTGATACAGCAGTTTGGAAACACAGTTTTTGTAGGATCTGCAAGTGGATATATGGAAAGCTGTGAAGATTTCGTAGGAAACGGGAATATCTTCATGTAAAATCTAGACAGAAGCATTCTCCGAAACTTCTTAGTGATGTGTGTCCTCAACTAACAGAGTTGAACCTTTCTTTGGATAGAGCAGATGGAGACACACTTTTTGTAGAATCTGCAAGTGAATATTTGGATAACTGTGATGATTTCGTTGGAAACGGGAATATCTTCATCTAAAATCTAGACTGAAGCGCTGTCAGAAACTACTTTGCGATATCTGCATTCAAGTCAGAGCTGAATATTCCCATTCATAGAGTAGGTTTGAAACAGTGTTTCTGTAGTATCTGGAATTGGACATTTCGAGCGATTTCAGGCCTACGGTGAAAAAGGAAATATCATCCCATAAAATCTAGACAGAAGCATTCTCAGAAACTTATTTGGGATGTGTTTCCTCAACTAACAGAGTTAATCCTTTCTTTTGATACAGCAGTTTGGAAACACTCTTTTTGCAGAATATGCAAGTGGATATTTGGATAACTGTGAAGACTTCGTTGGAAACGGGAATATATTCATATAAAATCTAGACAGAAGCATTCTCAGAAACTTCTTTGTGATGTGTGTCCTCAACTAACAGAGTTCAACATTTCTTTTGCTACAGCCGTTTGGAAACACTCTTTTTGTAGAATCTTCAAGTGGATATTTGGATAACAGTGAAGATTTCGTTGGAAATGGAATATCTTCATATAAAATCTAGACAGAAGCATTCTCAGAAACTTCTTTGTGATGAGTGTCCTCAAGCAACAGAGCTGAAGCTTTCTTTTGATAG
Source organism: Gorilla gorilla gorilla (assembly GCF_029281585.2). Classification (NCBI taxonomy): domain Eukaryota; kingdom Metazoa; phylum Chordata; class Mammalia; order Primates; family Hominidae; genus Gorilla; species Gorilla gorilla. Next base: position 22,120,247 of record NC_073237.2, read on the forward strand.
AACAGTTGGGAAACACTGTTTTTGTAGAATCTGCAAGTCGATGTTTGGAAAACTGTGAAGATTACGTTGGAAACGGAATATCTTCATATAAAATGTCGACAGAAGCATTCTCAGAAACGTCTTTGTGATGAGTGTTCTCAAGTAACAGAGTTGAACCTTTCTATTAGTAGAGCACTTTCGAAACACTCTTTTTGTAGAATCTTCAAGTGCATATTTTGATAACTGTGAAGATTTCATTGGAAACGGGAATATCTTCATATAAAATCTAGACGGAAGAATTCTCAGAATCTTTTTTGTGATGACTGTCCTCAACTAACACAGTTGAACCTTTCCTTTGATACAGCAGTTTGGAAACACTCTTTTTGTAGAATCTGCAAGTGGATATATGGAAAGCTGTGAAGATTTCATAGGAAACGGGAATATCTTCATGTAAAATCTAGACAGAAGCATTCTCAGAAACTTCTTAGTGATGTGTGTCCTCAACTAACAGAGTTCAACCTTTCTTTGGATACAGCTATTTGGAAACACTCTTTTTGTAGTATCTGTAAGTGGATATTGGGATAGCTCTGAGGATTTCGTTGGAAACGGGAATATCTTCATATGAAACGTCGACAGAAGCACTCTCAGAAAATTCTTTGTGATGTATGCATTCAAGTCACAGAGCTGAACATTCCCTTTCATAGAGCAGGTTGGAAACACTCTTTCTGTAGTATCTGGAAGTGGACATTTGGAGCGCTTTCGGGCCTATGTTGCAAAACGAAATATCTTATCATAAAATCTAGACAGAAGCAATCTCAGAAACTTATTTGGGATGTGTGTCCTCAAATAACAGGGTTGCGGCATTCTTTTGATAGAGCACTTTGGAAACACACTTTCTGTAGAATCTGCAAATAGATGTTTGGATAACTGTGAAGATTTCGTTGGAAACGGGAATATCTTCACATAAAATCTCGACAGAAGCGTTTTCAGAAACTTCTTTGTGATGAGTGTCCTCAACAAACACAGTTGAACCTTTCTTTTGATAGAGCAGTTTGGAAACACTCCTTTCGTGGAATCTGTAAGTGGATATCTAGATAGTCCTAAGGATTTCGTTGGAAAAGGGAATATCTTCATCTAAAATCTAGACAGAAGCATTCTCAGCAACTTCTTTGTGATGTGTGTCCTCAACTAACAGAGTTGAACCTTTCTTTAGATAGAGCAGCTTGGAAACACTCTTTTTGTAGAATCTGTAAGTGGATATTGGGATAACTATGATGATTTCATTGGAAACGGGAATATCTTCATCTAAAATCTAGACTGAAGCGCTGTCAGAAACTACTTTGTGATATCTGCATTCAAGTCGGAGCTGAATATTCCCATTCATAGAGTAGGTTTGAAACAGTCTTTCTGTGGTATCTGGAATTGGAAATTTCGAGCGATTTCAGGCCTACGGTGAAAAAGGGTTTATCATCCCATAAAATCTAGACAGAAGCATTCTCAGAAACTTATTTGAGATGTGTTTCGTCAACTAACAGAGTTGATCCTTTCTTTTGATATAGCAGTTTGGAAACACTCTTTTTGTAGAATCTGCAAGTGGATATTAGGATAACTGTGAAGATTTCTTTGGAAACGGGAATATATTCATATAAAATCTCGACAGAAGCATTCTCAGAGACTTCTTTGTGATGTGTGTCCTCAACTAACAGAGTTCAACATTTCTTTTGCTACAGCAGTTTGGAAACACTCTTTTTGTAGAATCTTCAAGTGGATATTGGGATAACTGTGAAGATTTCGTTGGAAACGGGAATATCTTCATATAAAATCTAGACAGAAGCATTCTCAGAAACTTCTTTGTGATGAGTGTCCTCAAGTAACAGAGTTGAACCTTTCTTTTGAAAGAGCAGTTTGGAAACACTTCTTTTGTAGAATCTGCAAGTCGATGTTTGGATAACTGTGAAGATTTCGTTGGAAAAGGAATATCTTCATATGAAACGTCGACAGAAGCATTCTCAGAAACGTCTTTGTGATGAGTGTCCTCAACTAACAGAGTTGAAGCATTCTATTAGTAGAGCACTTTGGAAACACTCTTTTTGTAGAATCTTCATGAGGATATTTGGATAACTGTGAAGATTTCATTGGAAACGGGAATATCTTCATATAAAATCTAGACAGAAGGATTCTCAGAAACTTTTTTGTGATGAGTGTCTTCAACTAACACAGTTGAACCTTTCCTTTCATAGAGCAGTTTGGAAACACTCTTTTTGTGGAATCTGTAAGTGGATATCTAGATAGTCCTAACGATTTCATTGGAAAAGGGAATATCTTCATCTGAAATCTATACAGAAGCACTCTCAGAACCTACTTTGTGATATCTGCATTCAAGTCACAGAGCTGAACATTCCCTTTCATAGAGCAGGTTTGAAACCCTCTTTCTGTAGTATCTGGAAGTGGACATTTCGAGCGCTTAAGGGCCTATGGTGAAAAACGAAATATCTTCCCATAAAATCTAGACAGAAGCATTCTCTGAAACTTATTTGGGATGTGTGTCCTCAACTCATAGAGTTGAACATTTATTTTGATAGAGCAGTTTGGAAACACTCTTTCTGTAGAATCTGCAAATCGATGTTTCGTTAACTGTGAAGATTTCGTTGGATACGGGAATATCTTCATATAAAATCTTGACAGAAGCATTCTCAGAAACTTCTTTGTGATGAGAGTCCTGAACTAACAGAGTTGAGCCATTCTATTAATAGAGAACTTGGAAACATTCTTTTTGTAGAGTCTGCAAGTGGATATTAGAATAACTGTGAAGATTTTGTTGGAAACGGGAATATCTTCATATAAAATCTAGACAGAAGCACTCTCAGTAACTTCTTTGTGATATCTGCATTCAAGTCACAGAGCTGAACATTCCCTTTCATAGAGCAGGTTTGAAACACTCTTTCTGTAGTATCTGGATGTGGACATTTGGAGCGCTTTCAGGCCTATGGTGAAAAACGAAATATCTTCCCATAAAATCTAGGCAGAAGCAATCTCAGAAACTTATTTGGGATGTGTGTCCTCAACTAACAGAGTTGCACCTTTCTTTTGATAGAGCAGTTTGGAAACACACTTTTTGTAGAATCTACAAGTGGATATTTGGATAACTGTGAAGATTTCGTTGGAAACGGGAATATATTCATATAAAATCTAGACAGAATCATTCTCAGAGACTTCTTTGTGATGTGTGCCCTGAACTTGCAGAGTTCAACATTTCTTTTGCTACAGCAGTTTGCAAACACTCTTTTTGTAGAATCTTCAAGTGGATATTTTGATAACTGTGAAGATTTCTTTGGAAACGGGAATATCTTCATATAAAATCTAGACAGAAGCATTCTCAGAAACTTCTTTGTGATGTGTGTCCTCAACTAACAGAGTTGAACCTTTCTTTTGACAGAGCACTTTGGAAACACTCTTTTTGTAGAATCTGTAAAGCGATATCTAGATAGTTCTAATGATATCGTTGGAAACGGGAATATCTTCATCTGAAATCTAGACAGAAGCACTCTCAGAACCTACTTTGTGATATCTGCATTCAAGTCACAGAGCTGAACATTAACTTTCATAGAGCAGGATTGAAACACTCTTTCTGTAGTGTCTGGAAGTGGACATTTGGAGCGCTTTCGGGCCTATGGTGAAAAATGAAATATCATCCCATATAATCTAGACAGATGCATTCTCAGAAACTTATTTGGGATGTGTGTCCTCAACTAACAGAGTTGAACCTTTCTTTTGATAGAGCAGTTTGGAAACACTCTGTCTGTAGAATCTGAAAATCGATGTTTGGATAACTGTGAAGATTTCGTTGGAAACGGGATTATCTTCATATAAAATCTCGACAGAAGCATTCTCAGAAACGTGTTTGTCATGAGTGTCCTCAACTAACAGAGTTGAAACATTCTATTAATAGAGCACTTTAGAAACACTCCTTTTGTGGAATCTGCAAGTGGATATTTGGATAACTGTGATGATTTCGTTGGAAAAGGAAATATCTTCATATAAAATCTAGACAGAAGCACTCTCTGAAACTTCTTTGGATTGTGTGTCCTCAACTAACAGAGTTCAACATTTCTTTCACTACAGCAGGTTGGAAGCACTCTTTTTGTAGAATCTGCAAGTGGATATTTGGATAACTGTGAAGATTTCGTTGTAAAAGGTAATATCGTGATATAAAATCTAGACAGAAGCATTCTCAGAAACTTCTTTGGATTGTGTGTCCTCAACTAACAGAGTTCAACATTTCTTTCGCTACAGCAGTTTGGAAACACTCTTTTTGTAGAATCTTCAAGTGGATATTTGGATAACTGTGAAGATTTCATTGGAAACGGTAATATCTTCATATAAAATCTGGACAGAAGCATTCTCAGAAACTTCTTTGTGATGTGTGTCCACAACTAACAGAGTTCAACATTTCGTTTGCTACAGCAGTTTGGAAACACTCTTTTTGTAGAATCATCAAGTGGATATTTCGATAACTGTGAAGATTTCATTGGAAACGGTAATATCTTCATATAAAATCTAGACAGAAGCATTCGCAGAAACATCTTTGTGATGAGTGTCCTCAACTAACACAGTTGAAACTTTCTTCTGATAGAGCAGTTTGGAAACACTCTTTTTGTGGAATCTGTAAGTGGATATCTAGATAGTCCTAACGATTTCGTTGGAAACGGGAATATCTTCATCTACAATCTAGACAGAAGCACTGTCAGAAACTACTTTGCGATATCTGCATTCAAGTCTCAGAGGTGAATATTCCGTTTCATACAGCAGGTTTGAAACACTCTTTCTGCTGTATCTGGAAGTGGACATTTCGAGCGCTCCCAGGCCTACTGTGAAAAAGGTAGTATCTTCCCATAAAAAGGAAACAGAGGCTTTCTCAGAAACTTACTTGTGATGTGTGTCCTCAAGTAAGAGAGTTGAACCTTTCTTTTGATGCAGCAGTTTGGAAACACTCTTTTTGTAGAATCTGCAAGTGGATATTTGGAAAGCTGTGAAGATTTCGTAGGAAATGGGAATATCTTCATGTAAAATCTAGACAGAAGCATTCTCAGAAACTTCTTTGTAATGTGTGTCCTCAACTTACAGAGTTCAACCTTTCTTTTGATACAGCAATTTGGAAACACTCTTTTTGTAGAATATGTAAGTGGATATTGGGATAGCTCTGAGGATTTCGTTGTAAACGGGAATATATTCATCTAAAATCTAGACAGAAACGCCGTCAGAAACTACTTTGAGATATCTGCATTCAAGTCACAGTGTTGAACATTCCCATTCATAGAGTAGGTTTCAAACAGTCTTTCTGTAGTATCTGGAAGTGGACATTTCGAGCGATTTCCGGCCTATGGTGAAAAAGGAAATATCATCCCATAAAATCTATACAGAAGTATTCTCAGAAACTTATTTGGGATGTGTTTCCTCAACTAACAGAGTTGATCCTTTCTTTTGATAAAGCGGTTTGGAAACACTCTTTTTGTAGAATCGTCAAGTGGATATTTGGATAACTGTGAAGATTTCGTTGGAAACAGTAATATCTTCATATAAAATCTAGACAGAAGCATTATCAGAAACTTCTTTGCGATGAGTGTCCTCAACTAACAGAGCTGAAACATTCTATTGTTAGAGCACTTTGGAAACACTCTTTTTGTAGAATCTGCAAGTGGATATTTGGATACCTGTGAAGATTTCTTTGGAAAAGGTAAAATCTTCATATAAAATCTAGACAAAAGCACTCTCAGAAACTATTTTGTGATGTGTGTCCTCAAATAACAGAGTTCAACATTTCTTTCACTACAGCAGTTTGGAAACACTCTTTTTGTAGAATCTTCAAGTGGATATTTCGATAATAGTGAAGATTTTGTAGGAAACGGGTATATCTTCATATAAAATATAGACCGAAGCATTCTCAGAATCTTCTTTGTGATGAGTGCCCTCAACTAACAGAGTTGAACCTTTCTTTTGCAGAGCACTTTGGAAACACTCTTTTTGTAGAATCTGTAAGCCCATATCTAGATAGATCTAACGATATCGTTGGAAACGGGAATATGTTCATCTGAAATGTAGAGAGAAGCACTCTCAGAACCTAATTTGTGATATCTCCATTCAAGTCACAGAGCTGAACATTCCCTTTGATAGAGCAGGTTTGAAACACTCTTTCTGTAGTATCTGGAAGTGGACATTTCGAGCGTTTTCGGACCTATGGTGAAAAACGAAATATCGTCCCATAAAATCTAGACAGAAGCAATCTCAGAAACTTATGTGGGATGTGTGTCCTCAACTAACAGAGTTGAACCTTTCTTTGGATAGAGCAGTTTTGAAACACCCTTTCTGTAGAATCTGCAAATCGATGTTTGGGTAACTGTGAAGATTTCGTTGGAAACGGGAATATCTTCATATAAAATCTCGACAGAAGCATTCTCAGAAACGTCTTTGTGATGAGTGTCCTCAACTAACAGAGTTGAACCATTCTGTTAATAGAGCACTTTGGAAACACTCTTTTCGTAGAATCTGCAAGTGGATATTTGGATAACGGTGAAGATTTCGTTGGAAAAGGTAATATCTTCATATAAAATCTAGACAGAAGCATTCTCAGAAACTTCTTTGGATTGTGTGTCCTCAACTAACAGAGTTCCACATTTCTTTCACTACAGCAGTTTGGAAACACTCTTTTTGTAAAATCTTCAAGTGGATATTTTGACAACTGTGAAGATTTCGTTGGAAACGGGAATATCTTCATATAAAATCTAGACAGAAGCATTCTCAGAAACTTCTATGTGATGAGTGTCCTCAACTAACAGAGTTGAACCTTTCTTTTGACAGAGCACTTTGGAAACACACTTCTTGTAGAATCTGTAAGAGGATATCTAGATAGTTCCAGTGATATCGTTGGAAACGGGAATATCTTCATCTGAAATCTAGACATAAGCACTCTCAGAACCTACTTTGTGATATCTGCATTCAAGTCACAGAGCTGAAGATGCCCTTTGATAGAGCAGGTTTGAAACACTCTTTCTCTAGTATCTGGAAGTGGACATTTGGAGCGCTTTCTGGCCTTTGGTGAAAAACGAAATATCGTCCCATAAAATCTAGACAGAAGCAATCTCAGAAACTTATGTGGGATGTGTGTCCTCAACTAACAGAGTTGAACATTTCTTTTGATAGAGAAGTTTGGCAAACACTCTTCTTGTAGAATCTGTAGGTGGATATCAAGATACTTCTAACAATTTCGTTGGAAAAGGGAATATCTTCATCTAAAATCTAGACAGAAGCATTCTCAGAAACTTTTTTGTGATGACTGTCCTCAGCTAAGACAGTTGAACCTTTCCTTTGATAGAGCAGTTTGGAAACACTCTTTTTGTAGAATCTGTAAGCCGATATCTAGATAGTTCTAATGATATCGTTGGAAACGGGAATATATCTTCATCTGAAATCTAGACAGAAGCACTCTCAGAACCTACTTTGTGATATCTGCATTCCAGTCACAGAGCTGAACATTCCCTTTCATAGAGCAGGGTTGAAACACTCTTTCTGTAGCATCTGGAAGTGGACATTTGGAGCGCTTTTGGGCCTATGGTAAAAAACGAAATATCTTCCCATAAAATCTAGACAGAAGCATTCTCAGAAACTTATTTGGGATGTGTGTCCTCAACTAACAGAGATGAACCTTTCTTTTGATAGAGCAGTTTGGAAACACTCTTTCTGTATAATCTGCAAATCGATGTTTGGATAACTGAGAAGATTTCGTTGGAAACGGGAATATCTTCATCTAAAATCTCGACAGAAGCATTCTCAGAAACTTCTTTGTGATGAGTGTCCTCAACTAACAGAGTTGAACCATTCTATTAATAGAGCACTTTGGAAACACTCTTTTTGTAGAATCTGCAAGTGGATATTTGGATAACTGTGAAGATTTCTTTGGAAACGGGAATATCTTCATTTGAAATCTAGACAGAAGCATTCTCAGAAACTTCTTTTTGATGAGTGTCCTCAACTAACAGAGTTGAACCTTTCTTTTGACAGAGCACTTTCGAAACACTCTTCTTGTAAAATCTGTAAGAGGATATCTAGATAGTTCTAACGATATCGTTGGAAACGGGAACATCTTCATCTGAAATCTAGACAGAAGCACTCTCAGAACCTACCTTGTGATATCTGCATTCAAGTCACAGAGCTGAACATTCCCTTTGATACAGCAGGTTTGAACCACTCTTTCTGTAGTATCTGGAAGTGCACATTTCGAGCGCTTTCGGGTCTATGGTGAAAAACGAAATATCTTCCCATAAAATCTAGACAGAAGCATTCTCAGAAACTTATTTGGGATGTGTGTCCTCAACTCACAGAGTTGAACATTTCTTTTGATAGAGCAGTTTGGAAACACTCTTTTTGTAGAATATGCAAATCGATGTTTTGATAACTGTGAAGATTTCGTTGGAAACGGAATATCTTCATATAAAATTTCGACAGAAGCATTCTCAGAGACGTCTTTGTGATGAGCGTCCTCAACGAACAGAGTTGAACCATTCTATTAATAGAGCACTTTGGAAACACTCTTTTTGTAGAATCTGCAAGTGGACAGTTGGATAACTGTGAAGATTTCGTAGGAAACGGGAATATCTTCATATAAAATATAGACAGAAGCATTTTCAGTAAATTCTTTGGATGAGTGTCCTCAACTAACACAGTTGAAACTTTCTTTTGAGAGAGCAGTTTGGAAACACTCTTTTTGTTGAATCTGTAAGTGGATATCTAGATAGTCCTAACGATTTCGTTGGAAACGGGAATATCTTCATCTAAAATCTAGACAGAAGCACTGTCAGAAACTATTTTGTGATATCTGCATTCAAGTCACAGAGCTGAACATTTCCTTTCATACAGTAGGTTTGAAACAGTCTTTCTGTAGTATCTGGAAGTGGACATTTCGAGCGATTTCATGCCTAAGGTGAAAAAGGAAATATCATCCCATAAAATCTAGACAGAAGCATTCTCAGAAACTTATTTGGGATGTGTTTCCTCAACTAACAGAGTGGATCCTTTCTTTTGATACAGCAGTTTGGAAACACTCTTTCTGTAGAATCTGCAAGTGGATATTTGGATAACTGTGAAGATTTCATTGGAAACGGAATATATTCATATAAAAGCTAGACAGAAGCATTCTCAGAAACTTCTTTGAGATGTGTGTCCTCAACTAACAGAGTTCAACCTTTCTATCACTACAGCAGTTTGGAAACACTCTTTTTTGTTGAATCTTCAAGTGGATATTTCGACAACTGTGAAGATTTCGTTGGAAACGGGAATATCTTCATATAAAATCTAGACAGAAGCATTCTCAGAAACTTCTTTGTGATGAGTGTCCTCAACTAACAGAGTTGAACCTTTCTTTTGACAGAGCACTTTGGAAACACTCTTCTTGTAAAATCTATAAGAGGATATCTAGATAGTTCTAATGATATCGTTGAAAACGGGAATATCTTCATTTGAAATCTAGACAGAAGCACTGTCAGAAACTACTTTGTGATATCTGCATTCAAGTCTCAGAGCTGAACATTCCGTTTCATAGAGCAGGTTTGAAACACTCTTTCTGCAGTATCTGGAAGTGGACATTTCGAGCGCTTTCAGGCCTACTTTGAAAAAGGAAACATCTTCCCATAAAAACGAGACAGAGGCTTTCTCAGAAACTTCTTTGGGATGTGTGTCCTCAACTAAGACAGTTGAACCTTTCTTTTGATACAGCAGTTTGGAAACACAGTTTTTGTAGGATCTGCAAGTGGATATATGGAAAGCTGTGAAGATTTCGTAGGAAACGGGAATATCTTCATGTAAAATCTAGACAGAAGCATTCTCCGAAACTTCTTAGTGATGTGTGTCCTCAACTAACAGAGTTGAACCTTTCTTTGGATAGAGCAGATGGAGACACACTTTTTGTAGAATCTGCAAGTGAATATTTGGATAACTGTGATGATTTCGTTGGAAACGGGAATATCTTCATCTAAAATCTAGACTGAAGCGCTGTCAGAAACTACTTTGCGATATCTGCATTCAAGTCAGAGCTGAATATTCCCATTCATAGAGTAGGTTTGAAACAGTGTTTCTGTAGTATCTGGAATTGGACATTTCGAGCGATTTCAGGCCTACGGTGAAAAAGGAAATATCATCCCATAAAATCTAGACAGAAGCATTCTCAGAAACTTATTTGGGATGTGTTTCCTCAACTAACAGAGTTAATCCTTTCTTTTGATACAGCAGTTTGGAAACACTCTTTTTGCAGAATATGCAAGTGGATATTTGGATAACTGTGAAGACTTCGTTGGAAACGGGAATATATTCATATAAAATCTAGACAGAAGCATTCTCAGAAACTTCTTTGTGATGTGTGTCCTCAACTAACAGAGTTCAACATTTCTTTTGCTACAGCCGTTTGGAAACACTCTTTTTGTAGAATCTTCAAGTGGATATTTGGATAACAGTGAAGATTTCGTTGGAAATGGAATATCTTCATATAAAATCTAGACAGAAGCATTCTCAGAAACTTCTTTGTGATGAGTGTCCTCAAGCAACAGAGCTGAAGCTTTCTTTTGATAGAACAGTTGGGAAACACTGTTTTTGTAGAATCTGCAAGTCGATGTTTGGAAAACTGTGAAGATTACGTTGGAAACGGAATATCTTCATATAAAATGTCGACAGAAGCATTCTCAGAAACGTCTTTGTGATGAGTGTTCTCAAGTAACAGAGTTGAACCTTTCTATTAGTAGAGCACTTTCGAAACACTCTTTTTGTAGAATCTTCAAGTGCATATTTTGATAACTGTGAAGATTTCATTGGAAACGGGAATATCTTCATATAAAATCTAGACGGAAGAATTCTCAGAATCTTTTTTGTGATGACTGTCCTCAACTAACACAGTTGAACCTTTCCTTTGATAGAGCAGTTTGGAAACACTCTTTTTGTGGAATCTGTAAGTGGATATCTACATAGTCTAACAATTTCATTGGAAACGGGAATATCTTCATCTGAAATCTAAACAGAAGCATTCTCAGAAACTTCTTTGGATTGTGTGTCCTCCACTAACAGAGTTCAAAATTTCTTTCACTACAGCAGTTTGGAAACACTCTTTTTGTAGAATCTGCAAGTGGATATTTGGATAACTGTGAAGATTTCGTTGGAAAAGGTAATATCTTCATAAGAAATCTAGACAAAAGCATTCTCAGAAACTTCTTTGGATTGTGTGTCCTCAACTAACAGAGTTCAACATTTCTTTCACTACAGCAGTTTGGAAACACTCTTTTTGTAGAATCTTCAAGTGGATATTTCGACAACTGTGAAGATTTCATTGGAAACGGGAATATCTTCATATAAAATATAGACAGAAGCATTCTCAGAAACTTCTTTGTGATGAGTGTCCTCAACTAACAGAGTTGAACCTTTCTTTTGACAGAGCACTTTGGAAACACTCTTCTTGTAGAATCTGTAAGAGGATATCTAGATAGTTCTAATGATATCGTTGGAAACGGGAATATCTTCTTCTTAAATCTAGACAGAAGCACTCTCAGAACCTACTTTGTGATATCTGCATTCAAGTCGCAGAGCTGATCATTCCCTTTGATACAGCAGGTTTGAAACACTCTTTCTGTAGTATCTGGAAGTGGACATTTCGAGGACTTTCGGGCCTATGGTGAAAAACGAAATATCTTCCCATAAAATCTAGACAGAAGCATTCTCAGAAACTTATTTGGGATGTGTGTCCTCAACTCACAGAGTTGAACATTTCTTTTGATAGAGCAGTTTGGAAACACTCTTTTTGTAGAATCTGTAGGTGGATAACAAGATAGTTCTAATGATTTCGTTGGAAACGGGAATATCTTCATCTAAAATCTAGACAGAAGCACTGTCAGAAACTACTTTGTGATATCTGCATTCAACTCTCAGAGCTGAACATTCCGTTTCATGGAGCAGTTTTGAAACACTCTTTCTGCAGTATCTGGAAGGGGACATTTTGAGCGATTTCAGGCCTACGGGGTAAAAGAAAGCATCTTCCCATAAAAACGAGAGAGAGGCTTTCTCAGAAACTTCTTTGGGATGTGTGTCCTCAACTAAGACAGTTGAACCTTTCTTTTGATACAGCAGTTTGGAAACACTCTTTTTGTAGAATCTGCAAGTGGATATATGGAAAGCTGTGAAGATTTCATAGGAAACGGGAATATCTTCATGTAAAATCTAGAGAGAAGCATTCTCAGAAACTTCTTAGTGATGTGTGTCCTCAACTAACAGAGTTCAACCTTTCTTTGGATACAGCTATTTGGAAACACTCTTTTTGTAGTATCTGTAAGTGGATATTGGGATAGCTCTGAGGATTTCGTTGGAAACGGGAATATCTTCATATGAAACGTCGACAGAAGCACTCTCAGAAAATTCTTTGTGATGTATGCATTCAAGTCACAGAGCTGAACATTCCCTTTCATAGAGCAGGTTGGAAACACTCTTTCTGTAGTATCTGGAAGTGGACATTTGGAGCGCTTTCGGGCCTATGTTGCAAAACGAAATATCTTATCATAAAATCTAGACAGAAGCAATCTCAGAAACTTATTTGGGATGTGTGTCCTCAAATAACAGGGTTGCGGCATTCTTTTGATAGAGCACTTTGGAAACACACTTTCTGTAGAATCTGCAAATAGATGTTTGGATAACTGTGAAGATTTCGTTGGAAACGGGAATATCTTCACATAAAATCTCGACAGAAGCGTTTTCAGAAACTTCTTTGTGATGAGTGTCCTCAACAAACACAGTTGAACCTTTCTTTTGATAGAGCAGTTTGGAAACACTCCTTTCGTGGAATCTGTAAGTGGATATCTAGATAGTCCTAAGGATTTCGTTGGAAAAGGGAATATCTTCATCTAAAATCTAGACAGAAGCATTCTCAGCAACTTCTTTGTGATGTGTGTCCTCAACTAACAGAGTTGAACCTTTCTTTAGATAGAGCAGCTTGGAAACACTCTTTTTGTAGAATCTGTAAGTGGATATTGGGATAACTATGATGATTTCATTGGAAACGGGAATATCTTCATCTAAAATCTAGACTGAAGCGCTGTCAGAAACTACTTTGCGATATCTGCATTCAAGTCGGAGCTGAATATTCCCATTCATAGAGTAGGTTTGAAACAGTCTTTCTGTGGTATCTGGAATTGGAAATTTCGAGCGATTTCAGGCCTACGGTGAAAAAGGGTTTATCATCCCATAAAATCTAGACAGAAGCATTCTCAGAAACTTATTTGAGATGTGTTTCGTCAACTAACAGAGTTGATCCTTTCTTTTGATATAGCAGTTTGGAAACACTCTTTTTGTAGAATCTGCAAGTGGATATTAGGATAACTGTGAAGATTTCTTTGGAAACGGGAATATATTCATATAAAATCTCGACAGAAGCATTCTCAGAGACTTCTTTGTGATGTGTGTCCTCAACTAACAGAGTTCAACATTTCTTTTGCTACAGCAGTTTGGAAACACTCTTTTTGTAGAATCTTCAAGTGGATATTGGGATAACTGTGAAGATTTCGTTGGAAACGGGAATATCTTCATATAAAATCTAGACAGAAGCATTCTCAGAAACTTCTTTGTGATGAGTGTCCTCAAGTAACAGAGTTGAACCTTTCTTTTGAAAGAGCAGTTTGGAAACACTTCTTTTGTAGAATCTGCAAGTCGATGTTTGGATAACTGTGAAGATTTCGTTGGAAAAGGAATATCTTCATATGAAACGTCGACAGAAGCATTCTCAGAAACGTCTTTGTGATGAGTGTCCTCAACTAACAGAGTTGAAGCATTCTATTAGTAGAGCACTTTGGAAACACTCTTTTTGTAGAATCTTCATGAGGATATTTGGATAACTGTGAAGATTTCATTGGAAACGGGAATATCTTCATATAAAATCTAGACAGAAGGATTCTCAGAAACTTTTTTGTGATGAGTGTCTTCAACTAACACAGTTGAACCTTTCCTTTCATAGAGCAGTTTGGAAACACTCTTTTTGTGGAATCTGTAAGTGGATATCTAGATAGTCCTAACGATTTCATTGGAAAAGGGAATATCTTCATCTGAAATCTATACAGAAGCACTCTCAGAACCTACTTTGTGATATCTGCATTCAAGTCACAGAGCTGAACATTCCCTTTCATAGAGCAGGTTTGAAACCCTCTTTCTGTAGTATCTGGAAGTGGACATTTCGAGCGCTTAAGGGCCTATGGTGAAAAACGAAATATCTTCCCATAAAATCTAGACAGAAGCATTCTCTGAAACTTATTTGGGATGTGTGTCCTCAACTCATAGAGTTGAACATTTATTTTGATAGAGCAGTTTGGAAACACTCTTTCTGTAGAATCTGCAAATCGATGTTTCGTTAACTGTGAAGATTTCGTTGGATACGGGAATATCTTCATATAAAATCTTGACAGAAGCATTCTCAGAAACTTCTTTGTGATGAGAGTCCTGAACTAACAGAGTTGAACCATTCTATTAATAGAGAACTTGGAAACATTCTTTTTGTAGAGTCTGCAAGTGGATATTAGAATAACTGTGAAGATTTTGTTGGAAACGGGAATATCTTCATATAAAATCTAGACAGAAGCACTCTCAGTAACTTCTTTGTGATATCTGCATTCAAGTCACAGAGCTGAACATTCCCTTTCATAGAGCAGGTTTGAAACACTCTTTCTGTAGTATCTGGATGTGGACATTTGGAGCGCTTTCAGGCCTATGGTGAAAAACGAAATATCTTCCCATAAAATCTAGGCAGAAGCAATCTCAGAAACTTATTTGGGATGTGTGTCCTCAACTAACAGAGTTGCACCTTTCTTTTGATAGAGCAGTTTGGAAACACACTTTTTGTAGAATCTACAAGTGGATATTTGGATAACTGTGAAGATTTCGTTGGAAACGGGAATATATTCATATAAAATCTAGACAGAATCATTCTCAGAGACTTCTTTGTGATGTGTGCCCTGAACTTGCAGAGTTCAACATTTCTTTTGCTACAGCAGTTTGCAAACACTCTTTTTGTAGAATCTTCAAGTGGATATTTTGATAACTGTGAAGATTTCTTTGGAAACGGGAATATCTTCATATAAAATCTAGACAGAAGCATTCTCAGAAACTTCTTTGTGATGTGTGTCCTCAACTAACAGAGTTGAACCTTTCTTTTGACAGAGCACTTTGGAAACACTCTTTTTGTAGAATCTGTAAAGCGATATCTAGATAGTTCTAATGATATCGTTGGAAACGGGAATATCTTCATCTGAAATCTAGACAGAAGCACTCTCAGAACCTACTTTGTGATATCTGCATTCAAGTCACAGAGCTGAACATTAACTTTCATAGAGCAGGTTTGAAACACTCTTTCTGTAGTGTCTGGAAGTGGACATTTGGAGCGCTTTCGGGCCTATGGTGAAAAATGAAATATCATCCCATATAATCTAGACAGATGCATTCTCAGAAACTTATTTGGGATGTGTGTCCTCAACTAACAGAGTTGAACCTTTCTTTTGATAGAGCAGTTTGGAAACACTCTTTTTGTAGAATATGCAAATCGATGTTTTGATAACTGTGAAGATTTCGTTGGAAACGGAATATCTTCATATAAAATTTCGACAGAAGCATTCTCAGAGACGTCTTTGTGATGAGCGTCCTCAACGAACAGAGTTGAACCATTCTATTAATAGAGCACTTTGGAAACACTCTTTTTGTAGAATCTGCAAGTGGACAGTTGGATAACTGTGAAGATTTCGTAGGAAACGGGAATATCTTCATATAAAATATAGACAGAAGCATTTTCAGTAAATTCTTTGGATGAGTGTCCTCAACTAACACAGTTGAAACTTTCTTTTGAGAGAGCAGTTTGGAAACACTCTTTTTGTTGAATCTGTAAGTGGATATCTAGATAGTCCTAACGATTTCGTTGGAAACGGGAATATCTTCATCTAAAATCTAGACAGAAGCACTGTCAGAAACTATTTTGTGATATCTGCATTCAAGTCACAGAGCTGAACATTTCCTTTCATACAGTAGGTTTGAAACAGTCTTTCTGTAGTATCTGGAAGTGGACATTTCGAGTGATTTCATGCCTAAGGTGAAAAAGGAAATATCATCCCATAAAATCTAGACAGAAGCATTCTCAGAAACTTATTTGGGATGTGTTTCCTCAACTAACAGAGTGGATCCTTTCTTTTGATACAGCAGTTTGGAAACACTCTTTCTGTAGAATCTGCAAGTGGATATTTGGATAACTGTGAAGATTTCATTGGAAACGGAATATATTCATATAAAAGCTAGACAGAAGCATTCTCAGAAACTTCTTTGAGATGTGTGTCCTCAACTAACAGAGTTCAACCTTTCTATCACTACAGCAGTTTGGAAACACTCTTTTTTGTTGAATCTTCAAGTGGATATTTCGACAACTGTGAAGATTTCGTTGGAAACGGGAATATCTTCATATAAAATCTAGACAGAAGCATTCTCAGAAACTTCTTTGTGATGAGTGTCCTCAACTAACAGAGTTGAACCTTTCTTTTGACAGAGCACTTTGGAAACACTCTTCTTGTAAAATCTATAAGAGGATATCTAGATAGTTCTAATGATATCGTTGAAAACGGGAATATCTTCATTTGAAATCTAGACAGAAGCACTGTCAGAAACTACTTTGTGATATCTGCATTCAAGTCTCAGAGCTGAACATTCCGTTTCATAGAGCAGGTTTGAAACACTCTTTCTGCAGTATCTGGAAGTGGACATTTCGAGCGCTTTCAGGCCTACTTTGAAAAAGGAAACATCTTCCCATAAAAACGAGACAGAGGCTTTCTCAGAAACTTCTTTGGGATGTGTGTCCTCAACTAAGACAGTTGAACCTTTCTTTTGATACAGCAGTTTGGAAACACAGTTTTTGTAGGATCTGCAAGTGGATATATGGAAAGCTGTGAAGATTTCGTAGGAAACGGGAATATCTTCATGTAAAATCTAGACAGAAGCATTCTCCGAAACTTCTTAGTGATGTGTGTCCTCAACTAACAGAGTTGAACCTTTCTTTGGATAGAGCAGATGGAGACACACTTTTTGTAGAATCTGCAAGTGAATATTTGGATAACTGTGATGATTTCGTTGGAAACGGGAATATCTTCATCTAAAATCTAGACTGAAGCGCTGTCAGAAACTAC
Source organism: Gorilla gorilla gorilla (assembly GCF_029281585.2). Classification (NCBI taxonomy): domain Eukaryota; kingdom Metazoa; phylum Chordata; class Mammalia; order Primates; family Hominidae; genus Gorilla; species Gorilla gorilla. The sequence goes on from NC_073237.2 coordinate 22,137,451, forward strand.
TTTGCGATATCTGCATTCAAGTCAGAGCTGAATATTCCCATTCATAGAGTAGGTTTGAAACAGTGTTTCTGTAGTATCTGGAATTGGACATTTCGAGCGATTTCAGGCCTACGGTGAAAAAGGAAATATCATCCCATAAAATCTAGACAGAAGCATTCTCAGAAACTTATTTGGGATGTGTTTCCTCAACTAACAGAGTTAATCCTTTCTTTTGATACAGCAGTTTGGAAACACTCTTTTTGCAGAATATGCAAGTGGATATTTGGATAACTGTGAAGACTTCGTTGGAAACGGGAATATATTCATATAAAATCTAGACAGAAGCATTCTCAGAAACTTCTTTGTGATGTGTGTCCTCAACTAACAGAGTTCAACATTTCTTTTGCTACAGCCGTTTGGAAACACTCTTTTTGTAGAATCTTCAAGTGGATATTTGGATAACAGTGAAGATTTCGTTGGAAATGGAATATCTTCATATAAAATCTAGACAGAAGCATTCTCAGAAACTTCTTTGTGATGAGTGTCCTCAAGCAACAGAGCTGAAGCTTTCTTTTGATAGAACAGTTGGGAAACACTGTTTTTGTAGAATCTGCAAGTCGATGTTTGGAAAACTGTGAAGATTACGTTGGAAACGGAATATCTTCATATAAAATGTCGACAGAAGCATTCTCAGAAACGTCTTTGTGATGAGTGTTCTCAAGTAACAGAGTTGAACCTTTCTATTAGTAGAGCACTTTCGAAACACTCTTTTTGTAGAATCTTCAAGTGCATATTTTGATAACTGTGAAGATTTCATTGGAAACGGGAATATCTTCATATAAAATCTAGACGGAAGAATTCTCAGAATCTTTTTTGTGATGACTGTCCTCAACTAACACAGTTGAACCTTTCCTTTGATAGAGCAGTTTGGAAACACTCTTTTTGTGGAATCTGTAAGTGGATATCTACATAGTCTAACAATTTCATTGGAAACGGGAATATCTTCATCTGAAATCTAAACAGAAGCATTCTCAGAAACTTCTTTGGATTGTGTGTCCTCCACTAACAGAGTTCAAAATTTCTTTGACTACAGCAGTTTGGAAACACTCTTTTTGTAGAATCTGCAAGTGGATATTTGGATAACTGTGAAGATTTCGTTGGAAAAGGTAATATCTTCATAAGAAATCTAGACAAAAGCATTCTCAGAAACTTCTTTGGATTGTGTGTCCTCAACTAACAGAGTTCAACATTTCTTTCACTACAGCAGTTTGGAAACACTCTTTTTGTAGAATCTTCAAGTGGATATTTCGACAACTGTGAAGATTTCATTGGAAACGGGAATATCTTCATATAAAATATAGACAGAAGCATTCTCAGAAACTTCTTTGTGATGAGTGTCCTCAACTAACAGAGTTGAACCTTTCTTTTGACAGAGCACTTTGGAAACACTCTTCTTGTAGAATCTGTAAGAGGATATCTAGATAGTTCTAATGATATCGTTGGAAATGGGAATATCTTCTTCTTAAATCTAGACAGAAGCACTCTCAGAACCTACTTTGTGATATCTGCATTCAAGTCGCAGAGCTGATCATTCCCTTTGATACAGCAGGTTTGAAACACTCTTTCTGTAGTATCTGGAAGTGGACATTTCGAGGACTTTCGGGCCTATGGTGAAAAACGAAATATCTTCCCATAAAATCTAGACAGAAGCATTCTCAGAAACTTATTTGGGATGTGTGTCCTCAACTCACAGAGTTGAACATTTCTTTTGATAGAGCAGTTTGGAAACACTCTTTTTGTAGAATCTGTAGGTGGATAACAAGATAGTTCTAATGATTTCGTTGGAAACGGGAATATCTTCATCTAAAATCTAGACAGAAGCACTGTCAGAAACTACTTTGTGATATCTGCATTCAACTCTCAGAGCTGAACATTCCGTTTCATGGAGCAGTTTTGAAACACTCTTTCTGCAGTATCTGGAAGGGGACATTTTGAGCGATTTCAGGCCTACGGGGTAAAAGAAAGCATCTTCCCATAAAAACGAGAGAGAGGCTTTCTCAGAAACTTCTTTGGGATGTGTGTCCTCAACTAAGACAGTTGAACCTTTCTTTTGATACAGCAGTTTGGAAACACTCTTTTTGTAGAATCTGCAAGTGGATATATGGAAAGCTGTGAAGATTTCATAGGAAACGGGAATATCTTCATGTAAAATCTAGAGAGAAGCATTCTCAGAAACTTCTTAGTGATGTGTGTCCTCAACTAACAGAGTTCAACCTTTCTTTGGATACAGCTATTTGGAAACACTCTTTTTGTAGTATCTGTAAGTGGATATTGGGATAGCTCTGAGGATTTCGTTGGAAACGGGAATATCTTCATATGAAACGTCGACAGAAGCACTCTCAGAAAATTCTTTGTGATGTATGCATTCAAGTCACAGAGCTGAACATTCCCTTTCATAGAGCAGGTTGGAAACACTCTTTCTGTAGTATCTGGAAGTGGACATTTGGAGCGCTTTCGGGCCTATGTTGCAAAACGAAATATCTTATCATAAAATCTAGACAGAAGCAATCTCAGAAACTTATTTGGGATGTGTGTCCTCAAATAACAGGGTTGCGGCATTCTTTTGATAGAGCACTTTGGAAACACACTTTCTGTAGAATCTGCAAATAGATGTTTGGATAACTGTGAAGATTTCGTTGGAAACGGGAATATCTTCACATAAAATCTCGACAGAAGCGTTTTCAGAAACTTCTTTGTGATGAGTGTCCTCAACAAACACAGTTGAACCTTTCTTTTGATAGAGCAGTTTGGAAACACTCCTTTCGTGGAATCTGTAAGTGGATATCTAGATAGTCCTAAGGATTTCGTTGGAAAAGGGAATATCTTCATCTAAAATCTAGACAGAAGCATTCTCAGCAACTTCTTTGTGATGTGTGTCCTCAACTAACAGAGTTGAACATTTCTTTAGATAGAGCAGCTTGGAAACACTCTTTTTGTAGAATCTGTAAGTGGATATTGGGATAACTATGATGATTTCATTGGAAACGGGAATATCTTCATCTAAAATCTAGACTGAAGCGCTGTCAGAAACTACTTTGCGATATCTGCATTCAAGTCGGAGCTGAATATTCCCATTCATAGAGTAGGTTTGAAACAGTCTTTCTGTGGTATCTGGAATTGGAAATTTCGAGCGATTTCAGGCCTACGGTGAAAAAGGGTTTATCATCCCATAAAATCTAGACAGAAGCATTCTCAGAAACTTATTTGAGATGTGTTTCGTCAACTAACAGAGTTGATCCTTTCTTTTGATATAGCAGTTTGGAAACACTCTTTTTGTAGAATCTGCAAGTGGATATTAGGATAACTGTGAAGATTTCTTTGGAAACGGGAATATATTCATATAAAATCTCGACAGAAGCATTCTCAGAGACTTCTTTGTGATGTGTGTCCTCAACTAACAGAGTTCAACATTTCTTTTGCTACAGCAGTTTGGAAACACTCTTTTTGTAGAATCTTCAAGTGGATATTGGGATAACTGTGAAGATTTCGTTGGAAACGGGAATATCTTCATATAAAATCTAGACAGAAGCATTCTCAGAAACTTCTTTGTGATGAGTGTCCTCAAGTAACAGAGTTGAACCTTTCTTTTGAAAGAGCAGTTTGGAAACACTTCTTTTGTAGAATCTGCAAGTCGATGTTTGGATAACTGTGAAGATTTCGTTGGAAAAGGAATATCTTCATATGAAACGTCGACAGAAGCATTCTCAGAAACGTCTTTGTGATGAGTGTCCTCAACTAACAGAGTTGAAGCATTCTATTAGTAGAGCACTTTGGAAAAACTCTTTTTGTAGAATCTTCATGAGGATATTTAGATAACTGTGAAGATTTCATTGGAAACGGGAATATCTTCATATAAAATCTAGACAGAAGGATTCTCAGAAACTTTTTTGTGATGAGTGTCTTCAACTAACACAGTTGAACCTTTCCTTTCATAGAGCAGTTTGGAAACACTCTTTTTGTGGAATCTGTAAGTGGATATCTAGATAGTCCTAACGATTTCATTGGAAAAGGGAATATCTTCATCTGAAATCTATACAGAAGCACTCTCAGAACCTACTTTGTGATATCTGCATTCAAGTCACAGAGCTGAACATTCCCTTTCATAGAGCAGGTTTGAAACCCTCTTTCTGTAGTATCTGGAAGTGGACATTTCGAGCGCTTAAGGGCCTATGGTGAAAAACGAAATATCTTCCCATAAAATCTAGACAGAAGCATTCTCTGAAACTTATTTGGGATGTGTGTCCTCAACTCATAGAGTTGAACATTTATTTTGATAGAGCAGTTTGGAAACACTCTTTCTGTAGAATCTGCAAATCGATGTTTCGTTAACTGTGAAGATTTCGTTGGATACGGGAATATCTTCATATAAAATCTTGACAGAAGCATTCTCAGAAACTTCTTTGTGATGAGAGTCCTGAACTAACAGAGTTGAACCATTCTATTAATAGAGAACTTGGAAACATTCTTTTTGTAGAGTCTGCAAGTGGATATTAGAATACTGTGAAGATTTTGTTGGAAACGGGAATATCTTCATATAAAATCTAGACAGAAGCACTCTCAGTAACTTCTTTGTGATATCTGCATTCAAGTCACAGAGCTGAACATTCCCTTTCATAGAGCAGGTTTGAAACACTCTTTCTGTAGTATCTGGATGTGGACATTTGGAGCGCTTTCAGGCCTATGGTGAAAAACGAAATATCTTCCCATAAAATCTAGGCAGAAGCAATCTCAGAAACTTATTTGGGATGTGTGTCCTCAACTAACAGAGTTGCACCTTTCTTTTGATAGAGCAGTTTGGAAACACACTTTTTGTAGAATCTACAAGTGGATATTTGGATAACTGTGAAGATTTCGTTGGAAACGGGAATATATTCATATAAAATCTAGACAGAATCATTCTCAGAGACTTCTTTGTGATGTGTGCCCTGAACTTGCAGAGTTCAACATTTCTTTTGCTACAGCAGTTTGCAAACACTCTTTTTGTAGAATCTTCAAGTGGATATTTTGATAACTGTGAAGATTTCTTTGGAAACGGGAATATCTTCATATAAAATCTAGACAGAAGCATTCTCAGAAACTTCTTTGTGATGTGTGTCCTCAACTAACAGAGTTGAACCTTTCTTTTGACAGAGCACTTTGGAAACACTCTTTTTGTAGAATCTGTAAAGCGATATCTAGATAGTTCTAATGATATCGTTGGAAACGGGAATATCTTCATCTGAAATCTAGACAGAAGCACTCTCAGAACCTACTTTGTGATATCTGCATTCAAGTCACAGAGCTGAACATTAACTTTCATAGAGCAGGTTTGAAACACTCTTTCTGTAGTGTCTGGAAGTGGACATTTGGAGCGCTTTCGGGCCTATGGTGAAAAATGAAATATCATCCCATATAATCTAGACAGATGCATTCTCAGAAACTTATTTGGGATGTGTGTCCTCAACTAACAGAGTTGAACCTTTCTTTTGATAGAGCAGTTTGGAAACACTCTGTCTGTAGAATCTGAAAATCGATGTTTGGATAACTGTGAAGATTTCGTTGGAAACGGGATTATCTTCATATAAAATCTCGACAGAAGCATTCTCAGAAACGTGTTTGTCATGAGTGTCCTCAACTAACAGAGTTGAAACATTCTATTAATAGAGCACTTTAGAAACACTCCTTTTGTGGAATCTGCAAGTGGATATTTGGATAACTGTGATGATTTCGTTGGAAAAGGAAATATCTTCATATAAAATCTAGACAGAAGCACTCTCTGAAACTTCTTTGGATTGTGTGTCCTCAACTAACAGAGTTCAACATTTCTTTCACTACAGCAGGTTGGAAGCACTCTTTTTGTAGAATCTGCAAGTGGATATTTGGATAACTGTGAAGATTTCGTTGTAAAAGGTAATATCGTGATATAAAATCTAGACAGAAGCATTCTCAGAAACTTCTTTGGATTGTGTGTCCTCAACTAACAGAGTTCAACATTTCTTTCGCTACAGCAGTTTGGAAACACTCTTTTTGTAGAATCTTCAAGTGGATATTTGGATAACTGTGAAGATTTCATTGGAAACGGTAATATCTTCATATAAAATCTGGACAGAAGCATTCTCAGAAACTTCTTTGTGATGTGTGTCCACAACTAACAGAGTTCAACATTTCGTTTGCTACAGCAGTTTGGAAACACTCTTTTTGTAGAATCATCAAGTGGATATTTCGATAACTGTGAAGATTTCATTGGAAACGGTAATATCTTCATATAAAATCTAGACAGAAGCATTCGCAGAAACATCTTTGTGATGAGTGTCCTCAACTAACACAGTTGAAACTTTCTTCTGATAGAGCAGTTTGGAAACACTCTTTTTGTGGAATCTGTAAGTGGATATCTAGATAGTCCTAACGATTTCGTTGGAAACGGGAATATCTTCATCTACAATCTAGACAGAAGCACTGTCAGAAACTACTTTGCGATATCTGCATTCAAGTCTCAGAGGTGAATATTCCGTTTCATACAGCAGGTTTGAAACACTCTTTCTGCTGTATCTGGAAGTGGACATTTCGAGCGCTCCCAGGCCTACTGTGAAAAAGGTAGTATCTTCCCATAAAAAGGAAACAGAGGCTTTCTCAGAAACTTACTTGTGATGTGTGTCCTCAAGTAAGAGAGTTGAACCTTTCTTTTGATGCAGCAGTTTGGAAACACTCTTTTTGTAGAATCTGCAAGTGGATATTTGGAAAGCTGTGAAGATTTCGTAGGAAATGGGAATATCTTCATGTAAAATCTAGACAGAAGCATTCTCAGAAACTTCTTTGTAATGTGTGTCCTCAACTTACAGAGTTCAACCTTTCTTTTGATACAGCAATTTGGAAACACTCTTTTTGTAGAATATGTAAGTGGATATTGGGATAGGTCTGAGGATTTCGTTGTAAACGGGAATATATTCATCTAAAATCTAGACAGAAACGCCGTCAGAAACTACTTTGAGATATCTGCATTCAAGTCACAGTGTTGAACATTCCCATTCATAGAGTAGGTTTCAAACAGTCTTTCTGTAGTATCTGGAAGTGGACATTTCGAGCGATTTCCGGCCTATGGTGAAAAAGGAAATATCATCCCATAAAATCTATACAGAAGTATTCTCAGAAACTTATTTGGGATGTGTTTCCTCAACTAACAGAGTTGATCCTTTCTTTTGATAAAGCGGTTTGGAAACACTCGTTTTGTAGAATCGTCAAGTGGATATTTGGATAACTGTGAAGATTTCGTTGGAAACAGTAATATCTTCATATAAAATCTAGACAGAAGCATTATCAGAAACTTCTTTGCGATGAGTGTCCTCAACTAACAGAGCTGAAACATTCTATTGTTAGAGCACTTTGGAAACACTCTTTTTGTAGAATCTGCAAGTGGATATTTGGATACCTGTGAAGATTTCTTTGGAAAAGGTAAAATCTTCATATAAAATCTAGACAAAAGCACTCTCAGAAACTATTTTGTGATGTGTGTCCTCAAATAACAGAGTTCAACATTTCTTTCACTACAGCAGTTTGGAAACACTCTTTTTGTAGAATCTTCAAGTGGATATTTCGATAATAGTGAAGATTTTGTAGGAAACGGGTATATCTTCATATAAAATATAGACCGAAGCATTCTCAGAATCTTCTTTGTGATGAGTGCCCTCAACTAACAGAGTTGAACCTTTCTTTTGCAGAGCACTTTGGAAACACTCTTTTTGTAGAATCTGTAAGCCCATATCTAGATAGATCTAACGATATCGTTGGAAACGGGAATATGTTCATCTGAAATGTAGAGAGAAGCACTCTCAGAACCTAATTTGTGATATCTCCATTCAAGTCACAGAGCTGAACATTCCCTTTGATAGAGCAGGTTTGAAACACTCTTTCTGTAGTATCTGGAAGTGGACATTTCGAGCGTTTTCGGACCTATGGTGAAAAACGAAATATCGTCCCATAAAATCTAGACAGAAGCAATCTCAGAAACTTATGTGGGATGTGTGTCCTCAACTAACAGAGTTGAACCTTTCTTTGGATAGAGCAGTTTTGAAACACCCTTTCTGTAGAATCTGCAAATCGATGTTTGGGTAACTGTGAAGATTTCGTTGGAAACGGGAATATCTTCATATAAAATCTCGACAGAAGCATTCTCAGAAACGTCTTTGTGATGAGTGTCCTCAACTAACAGAGTTGAACCATTCTGTTAATAGAGCACTTTGGAAACACTCTTTTCGTAGAATCTGCAAGTGGATATTTGGATAACGGTGAAGATTTCGTTGGAAAAGGTAATATCTTCATATAAAATCTAGACAGAAGCATTCTCAGAAACTTCTTTGGATTGTGTGTCCTCAACTAACAGAGTTCCACATTTCTTTCACTACAGCAGTTTGGAAACACTCTTTTTGTAAAATCTTCAAGTGGATATTTTGACAACTGTGAAGATTTCGTTGGAAACGGGAATATCTTCATATAAAATCTAGACAGAAGCATTCTCAGAAACTTCTATGTGATGAGTGTCCTCAACTAACAGAGTTGAACCTTTCTTTTGACAGAGCACTTTGGAAACACACTTCTTGTAGAATCTGTAAGAGGATATCTAGATAGTTCCAGTGATATCGTTGGAAACGGGAATATCTTCATCTGAAATCTAGACATAAGCACTCTCAGAACCTACTTTGTGATATCTGCATTCAAGTCACAGAGCTGAAGATGCCCTTTGATAGAGCAGGTTTGAAACACTCTTTCTCTAGTATCTGGAAGTGGACATTTGGAGCGCTTTCTGGCCTTTGGTGAAAAACGAAATATCGTCCCATAAAATCTAGACAGAAGCAATCTCAGAAACTTATGTGGGATGTGTGTCCTCAACTAACAGAGTTGAACATTTCTTTTGATAGAGAAGTTTGGCAAACACTCTTCTTGTAGAATCTGTAGGTGGATATCAAGATACTTCTAACAATTTCGTTGGAAAAGGGAATATCTTCATCTAAAATCTAGACAGAAGCATTCTCAGAAACTTTTTTGTGATGACTGTCCTCAGCTAAGACAGTTGAACCTTTCCTTTGATAGAGCAGTTTGGAAACACTCTTTTTGTAGAATCTGTAAGCCGATATCTAGATAGTTCTAATGATATCGTTGGAAACGGGAATATATCTTCATCTGAAATCTAGACAGAAGCACTCTCAGAACCTACTTTGTGATATCTGCATTCCAGTCACAGAGCTGAACATTCCCTTTCATAGAGCAGGGTTGAAACACTCTTTCTGTAGCATCTGGAAGTGGACATTTGGAGCGCTTTCGGGCCTATGGTAAAAAACGAAATATCTTCCCATAAAATCTAGACAGAAGCATTCTCAGAAACTTATTTGGGATGTGTGTCCTCAACTAACAGAGATGAACCTTTCTTTTGATAGAGCAGTTTGGAAACACTCTTTCTGTATAATCTGCAAATCGATGTTTGGATAACTGAGAAGATTTCGTTGGAAACGGGAATATCTTCATCTAAAATCTCGACAGAAGCATTCTCAGAAACTTCTTTGTGATGAGTGTCCTCAACTAACAGAGTTGAACCATTCTATTAATAGAGCACTTTGGAAACACTCTTTTTGTAGAATCTGCAAGTGGATAGTTGGATAACTGTGAAGATTTGTTTGGAAACGGGAATATCTTCATTTGAAATCTAGACAGAAGCATTCTCAGAAACTTCTTTGTGATCTGTGTCCTCAGCTAACACAGTTGAACCTTTCTTTTGATAGAGCAGTTTGGAAACACTCTTTTTGAGGAATCTGTAAGTGGATATCTAGATAGTCCTAACGATTTCGTTGGAAACGGGAATATCTTCATCTAAAATCTAGACAGAAGCACTGTCAGAAACTACTTTGCGATATCTGAATTCAAGTCACGGAGCTGAACACTTCCTTTCATGCATTAGGTTTGAAACAGTCTTTCTGTAGTATCTGGAAGTGGACATTTCGAGCGATTTGAGGCCTAAGGTGAAAAAGGAAATATCATCCCATAAAATCTAGACAGAAGCATTCTCAGAAACTTATTTGGGATGTGTTTCCTCAACTAACAGAGTTGATCCTTTCTTTTGATACAGCAGTTTGGAACCACACTTTTTGTAGAATCTGCAAGTGGATATTTGGATAAATGTGAAGATTTCGTTGGAAACGGGAATATATTCATATAAAATCCAGACAGAAGCATTCTCAGAAACTTCTTTGTGATGTGTGTCCTCAACTAACAGAGTTCCACATTTCTTTTGCTACAGCAGTTTGGAAACACTCTTTTTGTAGAATCTTCAGCTGGATGTTTGGATAACTGTGAAGATTTCATTGGAAACGGTAATATCTTCTTATAAAATCTAGACATAAGCATTCTCAGAAACTTATTTGTGATGTGTGTCCTCTAGTATCAGAGTTGAACCTTTCTTTTGATAGAGCAGTTTGGAAACACTCCTTTTGTAGAATCTGCAAGTAGATGTTTGGATATCTGTGAAGATTTCGTTGGAAACGGAATATCTTCATATAAAATGTCGACAGAAGCATTCTCAGAAACGTCTTTGTGATGAGTGTCCTCAACTAACAGAGTTGAAGCATTCTATTAGTTGAGCACTTTGGAAACACTCTTTTTGTAGAATCTTCAATTGGATATTTGGATAACTGTGAAGATTTCATTGGAAACGGGAATATCTTCATATAAAACCTAGACAGAAGCATTCTCAGAAACTTTTTTGTGATGACTGTCCTCAATTAACACAGTTGAACCTTTCCTTTGATAGAGCAGTTTGGAAACACTCTTTTTGTGGAATCTGTAAGTGGATATCTAGATAGTCCTAATGATTTCGTTGGAAACGGGAATATCTTCATCTGAAATCTAGACAGAAGCACTCTCAGAACCTACTTTGTGATATCTGCATTAAAGTCACAGAGGTGAACATTCCCTTTCATAGAGCAGGTTTGAAAAACTCATTCCGTAGTATCTGGAAGTGGACATTTCGAGCGCTTTCGGGCCTATGGTGAAATACGAAATATCTTCCCTTAAAATCAAGACAGAAGCACTCTCAGAAACTTATTTGGGATGTGTGTCCTCAACTCACAGAGTTGAACATTTCTTTTGATAGAGCAGTTTGGAAACACACTTTTTGCAGAATCTGCAAATCGATGTTTGGATAACTGTGAAGATTTCATTGTAAACGGTTATATCTTCATATAAAATCTCGACAGAAGCATTCTCAGAAACGTCTTTGTGATGAGTGTCCTCAACTAACAGAGTTGAACCATTCTATTAATAGAGCACTTTGGAAACACTCTTTTTGTAGAATCTGCAAGTGGATATTTGGATAACTGTGAAGATTTCTTTCGAAACGGGAATATCTTCATTTAAAATCTTGACAGAAGCATTCTCAGAAACTTCTTTGTGATGTGTGTCCTCAGCTAACACAGTTGAACCTTTCTTTTGATAGAGCAGTTTGGAAACACTCTTTTTGAGGAATCTGTAAGTGGATATCTAGATAGTCCTAACGATTTCGTTGGAAACGGGAATATGTTCATCTAAAATCTACACAGAAGCACTGTCAGAAACTACTTTGCGATATCTGCATTCAAGTCACGGAGCTGAACATTTCCTTTCATACAGTAGGTTTGAAACAGCCTTTCTGTAGTATCTGGAAGTGGACATTTCGAGCGATTTCAGGCCTAAGGTGAAAAAGGAAATATCATCCCATAGAATCTAGACAGAAGCATTCTCAGAAACTTATTTGGGATGTGTTTCCTCAACTAACAGAGTTGATCCTTTCTTTTGATACAGCAGTTTGGAAACACTCTTTTTGTAGAATCTCCAAGTGGATATTTGGATAACTGTGAAGATTTCATTGGAAACGGGAATGTATTCATATAAAATCTAGACAGAAGCATTCTCAGTAACTTCTTTGTGATGTGTGTCCTCAACTAACAGAGTTCTACATTTCTTTTGCTACAGCAGTTTGGAAACACTCTTTTTGTAGTATCTTCAGGTGGATATTTGGATAACTGTGAAGATTTCGTTGGAAACGGGAATATCTTCGTATAAAATCTAGACACAAGCATTCTCAGAATCGTCTTTGTGATGAGTGTCCTCAAGTAACAGAGTTGAAACTTTCTTTCGATAGAACAGTTTGGAAACACTCCTTTTGTAGAATCTGCAAGTCGATGTTTGGAGAACTGTGAAGATTTCGTTGGAAACGGAATATCTTCATATAAAATGCCGACAGAAGCATTCTCAGAAACGTCTTTGTGATGAGTGTCCTCAACCAACAGTGTTGAACCATTCTATTAGTAGAGCACTTTGGAAACACTCTTTTTGTAGAATCTTCAAGTGGATGTTTGGATAACTGTGAAGATTTCATGGGAAACGGGAATATCTTCATATAAAATCTAGACAGAAGCATTCTCAGAAACTTTTTTGTGATGACTGTCCTCAACTAGCACAGTTGAACCTTTCCTTTGATAGAGCAGTTTGGAAACACTCTTTTTGTGGAATCTGTAAGTGTATATCTAGATAGTCCTAATGATTTGGTTGGAAACGGGAAAGTTTTCATCTGAAATCTAGACAGAAGCACTGTCAGAATCTACTTTGTGATACCTGCAATCAAGTCACAGAGCTGAACGTTCCCTTTCATGGAGTAGGTTTGAAACAGTCTTTCTGTAGTATCTGGAATTGGACATTTCGAGCGATTTCAGGTCTATGGAGAAAAAGGAAATATCATCCTATAAAATCTAGACAGAAGCATTCTCAGAAACTTATTTGGGATGTGTTTCCTCAACTAACAGAGTTGATCCTTTCTTTTGATATAGCAGTTTGGAAACACTCTTTTTGTAGAAACTGCAAGTGGATATTTGGGTAACTGTGAAGATTTCATTGGAAACGGGAATATCTTCATTTAAAATCTAGACAGAAGCATTCTCAGAAACTTCTTTGTGATGTGTGTCCTCAACTAACAGAGTTCAACCTTTCTTTTGATACAGCAATTTGGAAACACTCTTTTTGTAGAATATGAAAGTGGATATTGGGATAGCTCGGAGGATTTCGTTGGAAACGGGAATATATTCATCTAAAATCTAGACAGAAGCGCTGTCAGAAACTACTTTGCGATATCTGCATTCAAGTTACAGAGGTGAACATTCCCATTCATAGAGTAGGTTTCAAACAGTCTTTCTGTAGTATCTGGAAGCGGACATTTCGAGCGATTTATGGCCCATGGTGAAAAAGGAAATATCATCCCATAAAATCCAGACAGATGGATTCTCAGAAACTTAATTGGAATGTGTTTCCTCAACTAACAGATTTGATCCTTTCTTTTGATATAGCGGTTTGGAAACACTCTTTTTGTAGAATCTGCAAGTGGATATTTGGATAACTGTGAAGATTTCGTTGGAAACGGCAATATCTACTTATAAAATCTCGACAGAAGCATTCTCAGAAACGTGTTTGTGATGAGTGTCCTCAACTAACAGATTTGAAACATTCTATTAATAGAGCACTTTGTAAACACTCTTTTTGTAGAATCTGCAAGTGGATATTTGGATAACTGTGAAGATTTTTTGGAAAAGGTAATATCTTCATGTAAAATCTAGACAGAAGCATTCTCAGAAATTTCTTTGTGACGAGTGTCCTCAACTAACAGAGTTGAACCTTTCTTTTGACAGAGCACTTTGGAAACACTCTTTTTGTAGAATCTGTAAGCCGCTATCTAGATAGTTCTAATGATATCGTTGGAAACGGGAATATTTTCATCTGAAATCTAGACAGAAGCACTCTCAGAACCTAGTTTGTGATATCTGCATTCAAGTCACAGAGCTATACATTCCGTATCTTAGACCAGGTTTGAAACACACTTTCTGTAATATCTGGAAGTGGAGATTTGGAGCGCTTTTGGGCCTATTCTGAAAAACGAAATATCTTCCCATAAAATCTAGACAGAAGCATTCTCAGAAACTTATTTGAGATGTGTGTCCTCAACTAACAGAGTTGAACCTTTCTTTTGATAGAGCATTTTGGTAACACTCTTTCTGTAGAATCTCCAAATCGATGTTTGGATAACTGTGAAGATTTCGTTGGAAACGGGAATATCTTCATATAAAATCTCGACAGAAGCATTCTCAGAAACGTCTTTGTGATGAGTGCCCTCAACTAACATAGTTGAAACATTCTATTAATAGAGCACTTTGGAAACCCTCTTTTTGTGGAATATGCAAGCGGATATTTGGATAAAAGTGAAGATTTCGTTGGAAACGGGAATATCTTCATATAAAATCTAGACAGAAGCATTCTCAGAAACTTCTTTGGGATGAATGTCCTCAACTAACAGAGTTGAACCATTCTTTTGACAGAGCACTTTGGAAACACTCTTTTTGTACAATCTGTGAAGCGATATCTAGATAGTTCTAATGATATCATTGGAAACGGGAATATGTTCATCTGAAATCTAGACAGAAGCACTGTCAGAACCTAATTTGTGATATCTGCATTCAAGTCACAGAGCTGAACATTCCCTTTCATAGAGCAGGTTTGAAACACTCTTTCTGTAGTGTCTGGAAGTGGACATTTGGAGCGATTTCGGACCTATGGTGAAAAACCAAATATCTTCCCATACAATCTAGACAGAAGCATTCTCAGAAACTTATTTGGGATATGTGTCCTCAACTAACAGAGTTGAACCTTTCTTTTGATAGAGCAGTTTTGAAACACTCTTTCTGTAGAATCTGCAAATAGATGTTTGGATAACTGTGAAGATTTCGTTGGAAACGTGTATATCTTCATATAAAATCTCGACAGAAGCATTCTCAGAAACGTCTTTGTGATGAGTGTCCTCAACTAACAGAGTTGAAACATTTTATTAATAGATCACTTTGGAAACACTCTATTTCTGGAATCTGCAAGTGGATATTTGGATAACAGTGAAGATTTCGTTGGAAAAGGTAATATCTTCATATAAAATCTAGACAGAAGCATTCTCAGAAACTTCTTTGGATTGTGTGTCCTCATCTAACAGAGTTCAACATTTCTTTCGCTACAGCAGTTTGGAAACACTCTTTTTGTAGAATCTGCAAGTAGATATTTGGATAACAGTGAAGATTTCGTTGGAAAAGGTAATATCTTCATATAAAATCTAGACAGAAGCATTCTCAGAAACTTCTTTGTAGTGGGTGTCCTCAACTAACAGAGTTCAACATTTCTTTCGCTACAGCAGTTTGGAAACACTCTTTTTGTAGAATCTGCAATTGGATATTTGGATAACTGTGAATATTTCATTGGAAATGGTAATATCTTCATATAAAATCTGGACTGAAGCATTCTCAGAAACTTCTTTGTGATGTGTGTCCTCAACTTACAGAGTTCAACATTTCTTTTGATAGAGCAGTTTGGAAACACTCTTTTTGTAGAATCTGTAGTTGGATAACAAGATAGTTCTAACGATTTCATTGGAAACGGGAATATCTTCATCTAAAATCTACAGAGAAGCACTGTCAGAAACTACTTTGTGATATCTGCATTCAAGTCTCAGAGGTGAACTTTCCGTTTCATAGAGCAGGTTGAAACACTCTTTCTGCAGTATCTGGAAGGGGACATTTCGAGTGCTTTGAGGCCTACGGGGAAAAAGAAAGCATCTTCCCATAAAAACGAGAGAGAGGCTTTCTCAGAAACTTCTTTGGGATGTGTGTCCTCAACTAAGACAGTTGAACCTTTCTTTTGATACAGCAGTTTGGAAACACAGTTTTTGTAGAATCTGCAAGTGGATATATGGAAAGCTGTGAAGATTTCGTAGGAAACGGGAATATCTTCATGTAAAATCTTGACAGAAGCATTCTCAGAAACTTCTTAGTGATGTGTGTCCTCAACTAACAGAGTTCAACCTTTCCTTGGATACAGCTATTTGGAAACACTCTTTTTGTAGGATCTGTAAGTGGATATTTTGATAGCTCTGAGGATTTCGTTGGAAACTGGAATATCTTCATTTAAAATCTAGACAGAAGCATTCTCAGAAACTTCTTTGTGATGTGTGTCCTCAACTAACAGATTTGAACCTTTCTTTGGATAGAGCAGTTCGGAAACACTCTTTTTGTAGAATCTGTAAGTGAATATTTGGATGACTGTGATGATTTCGTTGGAAACGCGAATATCTTCATCTAAAATCTAGACAGAAGGGCTGTCAGAAACTACTTTGTGATATCTGCATTCAAGTCAGAGCTGAATATTCCCATTCATAGAGTAGGTTTGAAACAGTCTTTCTGTAGTATCTGGAATTGGATATTTCGAGCGATTTCAGCCCTACGGTGAAAAAGGAAATATCATACCTTAAAACATAGACAGAAGCATTCTCAGAAACTTATTTGGGATGTGTTTCCTCAACTAACAGAGTTGATCCTTTCTTTTATACAGCAGTTTGGAAACACTCTTTTTGTAGAATCTGCAAGTGGATATTTGGATAACAGTGAAGATTTCGTTGGAAACGGTAATATCTTCATATAAAATCTAGACAGGGGCATTGTCAGAAACTTCTTTGTGATGAGTGTCCTCAACTAACAGAGTTGAACTTTCTATTCACAGAGGACTTCGGAAACACTCTTTTTGTAGAATCTGTAAGCCGATATCTTGATAGTTCTAATGATATCGTTGGAAACGGGAATATATCTTCATCTGAAATCTAGACAGAAGAACTCTCAGAACTCACTATGTGATATCTGCATTCAAGTCACAGAGCTGAACATTCCCTTTCATAGAGCAGGTTTGAAACCCTCTTTCTGTAGTATCTGGAAGTGGACATTTGGAGCGCTTTAGGGCCTCTGGCGAAGAACGGAATATCTTCCCGTAAAATCTACACAGAAGCATTCTCAGAAACTTATTTGGGATGTGCGTCCTCAACTAACAGAGTTGAACCTTTGTTTTGATAGAGCAGTTTGGAAACACTCTTTTTGTAGAATCTGCAAATCGATGTTTGGATAACTGTGAAGATTTCGTTGGAAATGGGAGTATCTTCATATAAAATCTCGACAGAAGCATTCTCAGAAACGTCTTTGTGATGAGTGTCCTCAACTAACAGAGTTGAAACATTCTATTAATAGAGAACTTTGGAAACACACTTTTTGTAGAATCTGCAAGTGGATATTTGGATAACTGTGAAGATTTCGTTGGAAACGGGAATATCTTCATATAAAATCTAGACAGAAGCATTCTCAGAAACTTGTTTGTGATGAGTGTCCTCAACCAACACAGTTGAACCTTTCTTTTGATAGAGCAGTTTAGAAACACTATTTTTGTGGAATCTGTAAGTGTATATCTAGATAGCCCTAACAATTTCGTTGGAAAAGGGAATATCTTCATCTAAAATCTAGACAGAATCACTGTCAGAATCTACTTTGCGATATCTGCATTCAAGTCACAGAGCTGAACATTTCCTTTCATAGAGTAGGTTTGAAACAGTCTTTCTGTAGTATCTGGAAGTGGACATTTCGAGCGATTTCAGGCCTATGGAGAAAAAGGAAATATCACCCATAAAATCTAGACAGAAGCATTCTCAGAATCTTATTTGGGATGTGTTTCCTCAACTAACAGAGTTGATCCTTTCTTTTGATATAGCAGTTTGGAAACACTCTTTTTGTAGAAACAGCAAGTGGATATTTGGATAACTGTGAAGATTTCATTGGATACGGGAATATCTTCATATAAAATCTCGACAGAAGCATTCTCAGAAACTTCTTTGTGATGAGAGTCCTCAACTAACAGAGTTGAACCATTCTATTAATAGAGAACTTGGAAACACTCTTTTTGTAGAATCTGCAAGTGGATATTTGGATAACTGTGAAGATTTCGTTGGAAACGGGAATATCTTCATATAAAATCTAGACAGAAGCATTCTCAGAAACTTCTTTGTGATGAGTGTCCTCAACTAAATGAGTTGAACCTTTCTTTTTATAGAGCAGTTTGGAAACACTCTTTTTGTAGAATCTGTATGTGGATATCAAGATAGTTCCAACGATTTCATTGGAATCGGGAATATCTTCATCTAAAATCTAGACAGAAGCACTGTCAGAAACTACTTTCTGATATCTGCATTCAAGTCTCAGAGCTGAACATTCCGTTTCATAGAGCAGGTTTGAAACATTCTTTCTGCAGTATCTGGAAGTGGACATTTCGAGCGCTTTCAGGCCTACAGAGAAAAAGGACGTATCTTCCCATAAAAATGAGACAGAGGCTTTCTCAGAAATTTATTTGGGATGTGAGTCCTCAACTAAGAGGGTTGAACCTTTCTTTTGATACAGCAGTTTGGAAACACGCTTTTTTTAGAATCTGCAAGTGGATATTTGGAAAGATGTGAAGATTTCATCGTAAAAGGGAATATCTTCAGGTAACATCAAGACAGAAGCATTCTCAGAAACTTCTTTGTGATATGTGTTCTCAACTAACAGAGTTCAACATTTCTTTTGATACAGCAATTTGGAAACACTCTTTTTGTAGAATCTGCAACTCGATGTTTGGATAACTGTGAAGATTTCGTTGGAAACGGGAATATCTTCATATGAAATCTAGACACAAGCATTCTCAGAAACTTCTTTGTGATGAGTGTCCTCAAGTAACGGAGTTGAACCATTCTATTAATAGAGCACTTTGGAAACACTCTTTTTGTAGAATCTTGAAGTGGATATTTGCATAACAGAGAAGATTTCATTGGAAACGGGAATATCTTCATATAAAATCTGGACAGAAGCATTCTCAGAAACTTCTTTGTGATGAGTGTCCTCAACTAACACAGTTGAACCTTTCTCTTGATAGAGCAGTTTGGAAACACTCTTTTTGTGGAATCTGTAAGTGGATATCTAGATAGTCCTTACCATTTCGTTGGAAACGGGAATATCTTCATCTAAAATCTAGACAGAAGCACTGTCTGAAACTACTTTGCGATATCTTCATTCAAGTCACAGAGCTGAACATTCTCTTTCATAGAGTAGGTTTGAAACAGTCTTTCTGTAGTATCTGGATGCGGACATTTCAAGCGATTTCAGGCCTATGGTGAAAAAGGAAATATCATCCAATAAAATCTAGAGAGAAGCATTCTCAGAAACTTATTTGGGATGTGTTTCCTCAACTAACAGAGTTGATCCTTTCTTTAGATATAGCAGTTTGGAAGCGCTCTTTTTGTTCAATCTGCAAGCGGATATTTGGATAACTGAAGATTTCATTGGAAACGGGAATATCTTCATATAAAATCTAGACAGAAGCATTCTCATAAACTTCTTTGTGATGAGTGTCCTCAACTAACAGAGTTGAACCTTTCTTTTTATAGAGAAGTTTGGAAACACTCTTTTAGTAGAATCTGTATGTGGATATCAAGATAGTTCTAAGGATTTGGTTGGAAACGGGAATATCTTCATCTAAAATCTAGACAGAAGCACTGTCAGAAACTACTTTGTGATATCTGCAATCAAGTCTGAGAGCTGAACATTCCGTTTCATAGAGCAGGTTTGAAACACTCTTTCTGCAGTGTCTGGAAATGGACATTTCGAGCGCTTTCAGGCCTACGGTGAAAAAGGAAGTATCTTCCCATAAAAACGAGACAAAGCCTTTCTCGGAAATTTATGTGGGATGTGTGTCCTCAACTAAGAGAGTTGAACCTTTCTGTTGATACAGCAATTTGGAAACACACTTTTTGTATAATCTGCAAGTGGATATTTGGAAAGCTGTGAAGATTTCATAGGAAACGGGAATATCTTCATGTAAAATCTAGACAGAAGCATTCTCAGAAACTTCTTTGTGATGTGTGTCCTCAACTAACAGATTTCAAACTTTCTTTTGATACAGCAATTTCAAAACAGTCTTTTTGAAGAATCTGTAAGTGGATATTTGTATAGCTCAGAGGATTCTGCTGGAAACGGGAATATTTTCATTTAAAATCTAGACAGAAGCATTCTCAGAAACTTCTTTGTGATGAGTGTCCTAACTAACAGAATTGAACCTTTCTTTGGATAGAGCAGTTTGGAAACACTCTCTTTGTTGGATCTGTAACTGGATATTTTGATAACTGTGATGATTTCGTTGGAAACGGAAATATCTTCATCTAAAATCTAGACAGAAGCGCTGTCAGAAACTGCTTTGCAATGTCTGCATTCAAGTCACAGAGCTGAACATTCCCATTCATAGAGTAGGTTTGAAACAGTCTTTCTGTAGTACCTGGAAGTGGACATTTCGAACGATTTCAGGCCTAAGGTGAAAAAGGAAATATCATCCCATAAAATCTAGACAGAAGCATTCTCAGAAACTTATTTGGGATGTGTTTCCTCAACTAACAGAGTTGATCCTTTCTTTTGATATAGCAGTTTGGAAACACTCTTTTTGTAGAATCTGCAAGTGGATATTTGGATAAGTGTGAAGATTTCGTTGGAAACGGTAATATCTTCATATAAAATCTAGACAGAAGCATTCTCAGAAACTTCTTTGTGATGTGTGTCCTCAACTAACATAATTCAATATTTCTTTTGCTACCGCAGTTTGGAAACACTCTTTGTGTAGAATCTTCAAGTGGATATTTGGATAACAGTGAAGATTTCGTTGGAATCGGGAATATGTTCATATAAAATCTAGACAGAAGCATTCTCAGAAACTTCTTTGTGATGAGTGTCATCAACTAACAGAGTTGAACCTTTCTTTTGACAGAGCACTTTGGAAACACTCTTTTTGTAGAATCTGTAAGTGGATATCTAGATAGTTCTAATGATATCGTTGGAAACGGGAATATCTTCATCTCAAATCTAGACAGAAGCACTGTCAGAAACTACTTTGTGACATCTGCATTCACGTCACAGAGCTGAACATTCCCTTTCATAGAGCAGGTTTGAAAGCCTCTTTCTGTAGTATCTGGAAGTGGACATTTCGAGCGTTTTCGGGCCAAGGGTGAAAAACGAAATATCTTCCCACAAAATCTAGATAGAATCATTCTCAGAAACTTATTTCAGATGTGTGTCCTCAACTAACAGAGTTGAACCTTTCTTTTGATAGAGCAGTTTGGAAACACGCTTTTTGTAGAATCTGCAAGTCGATATTTGGATAACTGTGAAGATTTCGTTGGAAACGGGAATATCTTCATATAAAATCTAGACAGAAGCATTCTCAGAAACGTCTTTGTGATGAGTGTCCTCAACTAACAGAGTTGAACCATTCTATAATTAGAGCACTTTGGAAACACTCTTTTTGAAGAATCTGCAAGTGGATATTTGGATAACTGTGAAGATTTCATTGGTAACGGGAATATCTTAATATAAAATCTAGACAGAAGCATTCTCAGAAACTTCTTTGTGATGAGTGTCCTCAACTGACAGAGTTGAATCTTTCTTTTTATAGAGCAGTTTGGAAACACTCTTTTTGTAGAATCTGTATGTGGAAATCAACATAATTCTAACGAGTTTGTTGGAAACGGGAATATCTTCATCTACAATCTAGACAGAAGTGCTGTCAGAAACTACTTTGTGATATCTGCATTCAAGTCTCTGAGCTGAACATTCCGTTTCATAGAGCAGGTTAGAAACACTCTTTCTGCAGTATCTGGAAGTGGACATTTCGAGCGCTTTCAGGCCTACGGTGAAAAAGGAAGTATCTTCCCATAAAAACGAGACAGAGTCTTTCTCAGAAATTTATTTGGGATGTGTGTCCTCAGCTAAGAGAGTTGAACGTTTCTTTTGATACAGCAGTTTGGAATCACTCTTTTTGTAGAATCTGCAAGTGGATATTTGGAAAGCTGTGAAGATTTCATAGGAAACGGGAATATCTTCATCTCAAATCTAGACAGAAGCACTGTCAGAAACTACTTTGTGACATCTGCATTCACGTCACAGAGCTGAACATTCCCTTTCATAGAGCAGGTTTGAAAGCCTCTTTCTGTAGTATCTGGAAGTGGACATTTCGAGCGTTTTCGGGCCAAGGGTGAAAAACGAAATATCTTCCCACAAAATCTAGATAGAATCATTCTCAGAAACTTATTTCAGATGTGTGTCCTCAACTAACAGAGTTGAACCTTTCTTTTGATAGAGCAGTTTGGAAACACGCTTTTTGTAGAATCTGCCAGTGGATATTTGGATAACTGTGAAGATTTCGTTGGAAAGGGAAATATCTTCATATAAAACCTAGACAGAAGCATTCTCAGAAACTTCTTTGTGATGCGTGACCTCAACTAACAGAGTTTAACCATTCTATTAATAGAGCACTGTGGAAACACTCTTTTTGTAGAATCTTCAAGTGGATATTTGGATAACTGTGAAGATTTCATTGGAAACCGGACTATCTTCATATAAAATCTAGACAGAAGCATTCTCAGAAACTTCTTTGTGATGAGTGTCCTCAACTAACACAGTTGAACCTTTCTTTTGATAGAGCAGTTTGCAAACACTCTTTTTGTGGAATCTGTGTTTGGATATCATGATAGTTCTAAGGATTTTGTTGGAACCGGGAATATCTTCAACTAAAATCTAGACAGAAGCACTGTCAGAAACTACTTTGTGATATCTGCATTCAAGTCTCAGAGCTGAACATTCCGCTTCTTAGTGCAGGTTTGAAATACTCTTTGTGCAGCATCTGGAAGAGGACATTTTGAGCGCTTTCAGGCCTACGGTGAAAAAGGAAGTATCTTCCCATAAAGACGAGACAGAGGCTTTCTCAGAAACTTCTTTGGGATGTGTGACCTCAACTAACAGAGTTCAACATTTCTTTTGCTACAGCAGTATAGAATCACTCTTTTTGTAGAATCTTCAAGTGGATATTTGGATAACTGGGAAGATTTCGTTGGAAACAGGAATATCTACATATAAAATCTAGACGGAAGCATTCTCAGAAACTTCTTTGTGATGAGGGTACTCAACTAACAGAGTTGAACCTTTCTTTTGACAGAGCACTTTGGAAACAGTCTTTTTGTAGAATCTGTAAGTGGATATCTAGATAGTTCTAACGATATCGTTGGAAACGGGAATATCTTCATCTCAAATCTAGACAGAAGAACTGTCAGAAACTACTTTGTGATATCTGCATTCAAGTCACAGAGGTGAACATTCCCTTTCATTGAGCAAGTTTGAAACCCTCTTTCTGTAGTAGCTGGAAGTGGACATTTCGAGCGTTTTCGGGCCTTTGGTGAAAAACGAAATATCTTCCCATAAAATCTAGACAGAAGCATTCTCAGAAACTTATTTTGGATGTGTGTCCTCAACTAACAGAGTTGAACCTTTCTTTTCATAGAGCAGTTTGGAAACACTCTTTTTGTAGAATCTGCAAGTCGATGTTTGGATAACTGTGAAGATTTCGTTGGAAACGTGAATATCTTCATATAAAATCTAGACAGAAGCATTCTCAGAAACGTCTTTGTGATGAGTTTCCTTAACTAACAGAGTTCAACCATTCTATTAATAGAGCACTTTGGAAACACTCTTTTTGTAAAATCTTCAAGTGGATATTTGGATAACTGTGAAGATTACTTGGAAACGGGAATATCTTCATATAAAATCTAGACAGAAGCATTCTCAGAAACTTCTTTGTGATGAGTGTCCTCAACTAACACAGTTGAACCTTTCTTTTGATAGAGCAGTTTGGAAACACTCTTTTTGTAGAATCTGTAAGTGGATATCTAGATAGTCCTAACGATTTCATTGGAAACGGGAATATCTTCATCTAAAATCTAGACAGAAGCACTGTGAGAAACTGCTTTGCGATATCTGCATTGAAGTCACAGACCTGAGCATTCCCTTTCATAGAGTAGGTTTGAAACAGTCTTTGTGTAGTATCTGGAAGTTAACATTTCAAGTGATTTCAGGGCTACGGTGAAAAAGGAAATATCTTCCAATAAAATCTAGAGAGAAGCATTCTCAGAAACTTCTTTGGGATGTGTTTCCTCAACTAAGAGAGTTGATCCTTTCTTTTGATATAGCAGTTTTGAAGCACTCTTTTTGAAGAATCTGCAAGTGGATATTTGGATAACTGTGAAGATTTCATTGGAAACGGGAATAACTTCATATAAAATCTAGACAGAAGCATTCTCAGAAACTTCTTTGTGATGAGTGTCCTCAACTAACAGAGTTGAACCTTTCTTTTTATAGAGCAGTTTGGAAACACTCTTTTTGTAGAATCTTCAAGTGGATATTTGGATAACTGTGAAGATTTCGTTGGAAACGGGAATATCTTCATATAAAATCTAGACACAAGCATTCTCAGAAACGTCTTTGTGATGAGTGTCCTCAAGTAACAGAGTTGAAACTTTCTTTTGATAGAGCAGTTTGGAAACACTCCTTTTGTAGAATCAGCAAGTCGATATTTGGAGAACTGTGAAGATTTCGTTGGAAACGGAATATCTTCATATAAAATGTCGACAGAAGCATTCTCAGAAACGTCTTTGTGATGAGTGTTCTCAAGTAACAGAGTTGAATCTTTCTTTTTATAGAGCAGTTTGGAAACACTCTTTTTGTAGAATCTGTATGTGGAAATCAACATAATTCTAACGAGTTTGTTGGAAACGGGAATATCTTCATCTACAATCTACACAGAAGTGCTGTCAGAAACTACTTTGTGATATCTGCATTCAAGTCTCTGAGCTGAACATTCCGTTTCATAGAGCAGGTTAGAAACACTCTTTCTGCAGTATCTGGAAGTGGACATTTCGAGCGATTTCAGGCCTACGGTGAAAAAGGAAGTATCTTCCCATAAAAACGAGACAGAGTCTTTCTCAGAAATTTATTTGGGATGTGTGTCCTCAGCTAAGAGAGTTGAACGTTTCTTTTGATACAGCAGTTTGGAATCACTCTTTTTGTAGAATCTGCAAGTGGATATTTGGAAAGCTGTGAAGATTTCATAGGAAACGGGAATATCTTCATGTAAAATCTAGACAGAAGCATTCTCAGAAACTTCTTTGTGATGTGTGTCCTCAACTAACAGAGTTCAAAATTTCTTTTGATACAGCAATTTGGAAACACTCTTTTTGTAGAGTCTGTAAGTGGATATTTGTATAGCTCTGAGGATTCCTTTGGAAATGGGAATATCTTCATTTAAAATCTAGACAGAAGCATTCTCAGAAACTTCTTTGTGATGAGTGTCCTCAACTAACAGATTTGAACCTTTCTTTGGATAGAGCTGTTTGAAAACACTCTCTTTGTTGAATCTGTAAGTGGATATTTGGATAACTGTGATGATTTCGTTGGAAACGGGAATATCTTCATCTAAAATCTAGACAGAAGGGCTGTCAGAAACTACTTTGCGATATCTGCATTCAAGTCACAGAGCTGAACATTCCCATTCATAGAGTAGGTTTGAAACAGTCTTTCTGTAGTATCTGGAAGTGGACATTTCGAGCGATTTCAGGCCTAAGGTGAAAAAGGAAATATCATCCCATAAAATCTAGACAGAAGCATTCTCAGAAACTTATTTGGGATGTGTTTCCTCAACTAACAGAGTTGATCCTTTCTTTTGATATAGCAGTTTGGAAACACTCTTTTTGTAGAATCTGCCAGTGGATATTTGGATAACTGTGAAGATTTCGTTGGAAAGGGAAATATCTTCATATAAAACCTAGACAGAAGCATTCTCAGAAACTTCTTTGTGATGCGTGACCTCAACTAACAGAGTTTAACCATTCTATTAATAGAGCACTGTGGAAACACTCTTTTTGTAGAATCTTCAAGTGGATATTTGGATAACTGTGAAGATTTCATTGGAAACCGGACTATCTTCATATAAAATCTAGACAGAAGCATTCTCAGAAACTTCTTTGTGATGAGTGTCCTCAACTAACACAGTTGAACCTTTCTTTTGATAGAGCAGTTTGCAAACACTCTTTTTGTGGAATCTGTGTTTGGATATCATGATAGTTCTAAGGATTTTGTTGGAACCGGGAATATCTTCAACTAAAATCTAGACAGAAGCACTGTCAGAAACTACTTTGTGATATCTGCATTCAAGTCTCAGAGCTGAACATTCCGCTTCTTAGTGCAGGTTTGAAATACTCTTTGTGCAGCATCTGGAAGAGGACATTTTGAGCGCTTTCAGGCCTACGGTGAAAAAGGAAGTATCTTCCCATAAAGACGAGACAGAGGCTTTCTCAGAAACTTCTTTGGGATGTGTGACCTCAACTAACAGAGTTCAACATTTCTTTTGCTACAGCAGTATAGAATCACTCTTTTTGTAGAATCTTCAAGTGGATATTTGGATAACTGGGAAGATTTCGTTGGAAACAGGAATATCTACATATAAAATCTAGACGGAAGCATTCTCAGAAACTTCTTTGTGATGAGGGTACTCAACTAACAGAGTTGAACCTTTCTTTTGACAGAGCACTTTGGAAACAGTCTTTTTGTAGAATCTGTAAGTGGATATCTAGATAGTTCTAACGATATCGTTGGAAACGGGAATATCTTCATCTCAAATCTAGACAGAAGAACTGTCAGAAACTACTTTGTGATATCTGCATTCAAGTCACAGAGGTGAACATTCCCTTTCATTGAGCAAGTTTGAAACCCTCTTTCTGTAGTAGCTGGAAGTGGACATTTCGAGCGTTTTCGGGCCTTTGGTGAAAAACGAAATATCTTCCCATAAAATCTAGACAGAAGCATTCTCAGAAACTTATTTTGGATGTGTGTCCTCAACTAACAGAGTTGAACCTTTCTTTTCATAGAGCAGTTTGGAAACACTCTTTTTGTAGAATCTGCAAGTCGATGTTTGGATAACTGTGAAGATTTCGTTGGAAACGTGAATATCTTCATATAAAATCTAGACAGAAGCATTCTCAGAAACGTCTTTGTGATGAGTTTCCTTAACTAACAGAGTTCAACCATTCTATTAATAGAGCACTTTGGAAACACTCTTTTTGTAAAATCTTCAAGTGGATATTTGGATAACTGTGAAGATTACTTGGAAACGGGAATATCTTCATATAAAATCTAGACAGAAGCATTCTCAGAAACTTCTTTGTGATGAGTGTCCTCAACTAACACAGTTGAACCTTTCTTTTGATAGAGCAGTTTGGAAACACTCTTTTTGTAGAATCTGTAAGTGGATATCTAGATAGTCCTAACGATTTCATTGGAAACGGGAATATCTTCATCTAAAATCTAGACAGAAGCACTGTGAGAAACTGCTTTGCGATATCTGCATTGAAGTCACAGACCTGAGCATTCCCTTTCATAGAGTAGGTTTGAAACAGTCTTTGTGTAGTATCTGGAAGTTGACATTTCAAGTGATTTCAGGGCTACGGTGAAAAAGGAAATATCTTCCAATAAAATCTAGAGAGAAGCATTCTCAGAAACTTCTTTGGGATGTGTTTCCTCAACTAAGAGAGTTGATCCTTTCTTTTGATATAGCAGTTTTGAAGCACTCTTTTTGAAGAATCTGCAAGTGGATATTTGGATAACTGTGAAGATTTCATTGGAAACGGGAATAACTTCATATAAAATCTAGACAGAAGCATTCTCAGAAACTTCTTTGTGATGAGTGTCCTCAACTAACAGAGTTGAACCTTTCTTTTTATAGAGCAGTTTGGAAACACTCTTTTTGTAGAATCTTCAAGTGGATATTTGGATAACTGTGAAGATTTTGTTGGAAACGGGAATATCTTCATATAAAATCTAGACACAAGCATTCTCAGAAACGTCTTTGTGATGAGTGTCCTCAAGTAACAGAGTTGAAACTTTCTTTTGATAGAGCTGTTTGGAAACACTCCTTTTGTAGAATCAGCAAGTCGATATTTGGAGAACTGTGAAGATTTCGTTGGAAACGGAATATCTTCATATAAAATGTCGACAGAAGCATTCTCAGAAACTTCTTTGTGATGAGTGTCCTCAACTCACAGTGTTGAAACATTCTGTTAGTAGAGCACTTTGGAAACACTCTTTTTGTAGAATCTTCAAGTGGATATTTGGATAACTGTGAAGATTTCATTGGAAACGGGAATATCTTCACATAAAATCTAGACAGAAGCATTCTCTGAAACTTCTTTGTGATGTGTGTCCTCAACTAACAGATTTGAACATTTCTGTCGCTACAGCAGTTTGGAAACACTCTTTTGGTGGAATCTTCAAGTGGATATTTGGATAACTGGGAAGATTTCATTGGAAAAGGTAATATCTTCATATAAAATCAAGACAGAATCATTCTCAGAACCTTCTTTGTGATGTGTGTCCTCAACATGCAGAGTTCAACATTTCTTTTGCTACAGCAGTTTGCAAACACTCTTTTTGTAGAATCTTCAAGTGGATATTTGGATAACTGCGAAGATTTCGTTGGAAACAGGAATATCTTCATATAAAATCTCGACAGAAGCATTCTCAGAAACGTCTTTGTGATGAGAGTCCTCAAATAACAGAGTTGAACCATTCTATTAATAGAGAACTTTGGACACACTCTTTTTGTAGAATCTGCAAGTGGATATTTGGATAACTGTGAAGATTTCTTTGGAAAAGGTAATATCTTCATATAAAATCTAGACAGAAGCATTCTCAGAAACTTCATTGTGATGAGTGTCCTCAACTAACACAGTTGAACCTTTCTTTTGATAGAGCAGTTTGGAAACACTGTTTTTGTGGAATCTGTAAATGGATATCTAGATTGTCCTAACGATTTCCTTGGAAACGGGAATATCTTCATCTAAAATCTAGACAGAAGCACTGTCAGAAACTACTTTGCGATATCGGCATTCAAGTCACAGAGCTGAACATTCCCTTTCATAGAGTAGGTTTGAAACAGTCTTTCTGTAATATCTGGAAGTGGACATTTCAAGCGATTTGAGACCTATGGTGAAAAAGGAAATATCATCCCATAAAATCTAGACAGAAGCATTCTCAGAAACTTATTTGGGATGTGTTTCCTCAACTAACAGAGATGATCCTTTCTTTTGATATAGCAGTTTGGAAACACTCTTTTTGTAGAATCTGCAAGTTGATATTCGGATAACTGTGAAGATTTCAATGGAAACGGTAATATCTTCATATAAAGTCTAGACAGAAGCATTCTCAGAAACTTCTTTGTGATGTGTGTCCTCAACTAACAGAGTTCAACCTTTCTTTTGTTACAGCAATTTGGAATCACTCTTTTTGTTGAATTTCTAAGTTTATATTGGGATAGCACTGACGATTTCGTTGGAAACGGAATATATTCATTAAATATCTAGACAGAAGCATGCTCAGAAACTTCTTTGTGATGTGTGTCCTCAACTAACAGAGTTGAACCTTTCTTTGGATAGAGCAGTTTGGAAACACTCTTTGTGTATAATCTGTAAGTGGATATCTAGATAGTTCTAACGATATCGTTGGAATAGGGAATTTCTTCATCTGAAATCTAGACAGAAGCACTGTCAGAAACTACTTTGTGACATATGCATTCAAGTCACAGAGCTGAACATTCCCGTTCATAGAGCAGGTTTGAAACCCTCTTTCTGTAGTATCTGGAAGTGAACATTTCGAGCGCTTTCGGGCCTATGGTGAAAATCGAAACATCTTCCCACAAAATCTAGACAGAAGCATTCTCAGAAAGTTATTTCAGATGTATGTCCTCAACTAACAGAGTTGAACCTTTCTTTTGATAGAGCAGTTTGGAAACACGCTTTTTGTAGAATCTGCAAGTGGATATTCGGATAACCATGAAGATTTTGTTTGAAACGGGAGTATCTTCATATAAAATCTCGACAGATGCATTCTCAGAAACTTCTTTGTGATGAGTGTCCTCAACTAACAGAGTTGAACCATTCTATTAATGGAGCACTTTGGAAACACTCTTTTTGTAGAATCTTCAAGTGGATATTCGGATAACCATGAAGATTTCGATTGAAACGGGAATATCTTCATATAAAATCTAGACAGAAGCATTCTCAGAAACATCTTTGCGATGACTGTCCTCATCTAACAGAGTTGAACTTTCTATTCACAGAGGAATTCGGAAACACTCTTTTTGAAGAATCTGTAAGCCGATATCTAGATAGTTCTAACGATATCGTTGGAAACGGGAATATATCTTCATGTGAAATCTAGACAGAAGCACCCTCAGAACCTACTTAGTGATATCTGCATTCAAGTCACAGAGGTGAACGTTCCATTTCATAGAGCAGGTTTGAAACACTCTTTCTGTAGTATCTGGAAGTGGACATTTCGAGCAATTTCAGGCCTATGGAGGAAAAGGAAATATCATCCCATAAAATCTAGACAGAAGCATTCTCGGAAACTTATTTGGGATGTGTTTCCTCAACTAACAGAGTTGATCCTTTCTTTTGATATAGCAGTTTGGAAACACTCTTTTTATAGAAACTGCAAATGGATATTTGGATAACTGTGAAGATTTCATTGGAAACGGGTATATCTTCATATAAAATCTAGACAGAGTCATTATCAGAAACTTCTTTGTGATGTGTGTCCTCATTTAACAGAGTTCAACTTTTCTTTAGATACAGCAATTTGGAAACACTCTTTTTGTAGAATATGTAAGTGGATAATGTGATAGCTCTGAGGATTTCATTGGAAACGGGAATATATTCATCTAAAATCTAGACAGAAGCGCTGTCAGAAACTACTTTGCGATATCTGCATTCAAGTCCCAGAGCTGAACATTCCCATTCATAGAGTTGGATTCAAACAGTCTTTCTGTAGTATCTGGAAGTGGACATTTGAGTGATTTCCGGCCAATGGTGAAAAAGGAAATATCATCCCATAAAATCCAGACAGAAGCATTCTCAGAAACTTATTTGGGATGTGTTTCCTCAACTAACAGAGATCACCCTTTCTTTTGATATATCGGTTTGGAAACACTCTTTTTGTAGAATCTTCAAGTGGATATTTGGATAACTGTGAAGATTTCGTTGGAAACGGGAATATCTTCATATAAAATCTCGACAGAAGCATTCTCAGAAACGTCTTTGTGATGAGTGTCCTCAACTAACAGAGTTGAAACATTCTATTAATAGAGCACTTTGGTAACACTCTTTTTGTAGAATCTGCAAGTGGATATTTGGATAACTGTGAAGATTTCATTGGAAAAGGTAATATCTTCATATAAAATCTAGACAGAAGCATTCTCTGAAACTTCTTTGTGATGTGTGTCCTCAACTAACAGAGTTCAACATTTCTTTCGCTCAGCAGTTTGGAAACACTCTTTTGGTAGAATCTTCAAGTGGATATTTCGATAACTGTGAAGATTTCGTTGGAAACGGGAATATCTTCATATAAAATATAGACAGAAGCATTCTCAGAAACTTCTTTGTGATGAGTGTCCTCAACTATCAGAGTTGAACGTTTCTTTTGACAGAGCACTTTGGAAGCATCCTTTTTGTACAATCTGTAAGCCGATATATAGATAGTTCTAACTATATCGTTGGAAACGGGAATATCTTCATCTGAAATCTAGACAGAAGCACTCTCAGAACCTACTTTGTGATATCTGCATTCAGGTCACTAAGCTAAACATTCCCATTCATAGAGCAGGTTTGAAACACTCTTTCTGTAATATCTGGAAGTGGACATTTGGAGCGCTTTCGGGTCTATGGTGAAAAACGAAATATCTTCCAGTAAAATCTAGACAGAAACATTCTCAGAAAGTTATTTCAGATGTGTGTCCTCAACTAACAGAGTTGAACCTTTATTTTGATAGAGCAGTTTGGAAACACTCTTTCTGTAGAATCTGCAAATCGATGTTTGGATAACTGTGAAGATTTCGTTGGAAACGGGAATATCTTCTCATAAAATCTCGACAGAAGCATTCTCAGAAACGACTTTGTGATGAGAGTCCTCAACTAACAGAGTTGAAACACTCTATTAATAGAGAACTTTGGAAAAACTCTTTTTCTAGAATCTGCAAGTGTATATTTGGATAACTGTGAAGATTTCGTTGGAAAGGGAAATATCTTCATATAAAATCTAGACAGAAGGATTCTCAGAAACTTCCTTGTGATGAGTGTCCTCAACTAACAGAGTTGAACCTTTCTTTTGATAGAGCAGTTTGGAAACACTCTTTTTGTGGAATCTGTAAGTGGATATCTAGATAGTCCTAACGATCTCATTGGAAACGGGAATATCTTCATCTAAAATGTAGACAGAAGCACTGTCAGAAACTACTTTGCGATATCTGCATTGAAGTCACAGAGCTGAACATTCCCTTTCATAGAGTAGGTTTGAAACAGTCTTTCTGTAGTATCTGGAAGTGGACATTTCATGTGATTTCGGGCCTAAGGTGAAAAAGGAAATATCATCCCATAAAATCTAGACAGAAGCATTCTCAGAAAATTATTTCGGATGTGTTTCCTGAACTAACAGAGATGATCCTTTCTTTTGATATAGCAGTTTGGAAACACTCTTTTTGTAGAATCTGCAAGTGGATATTTGGAGAACTGTGAAGATTTCATTGGAAACGGTAATATCTTCATATAAAATCTAGACAGAAGCATTCTCAGAAACTTCTTTGTGATGTGTGTCCTCAACTAACAGAGTTCAACCTTTCTTTTGATACGGCAATTTGGAATCACTCCTTTTGTTGAATCTGTAAGTTTATATTGGGATAGCTCTGAGGAATTCGTTGGAAATGGGAATATATTCATTTAAAATCTAGACAGAAGCATTCTCAGAAACTTCTTTGTGATGTGTGTCCTCAACTAACGGAGTTGAACCTTTCTTTTGATAGAGCAGTTTGGAAACACTGTTTTTGTAGAATCTGTAAGTGGATATCTAGATAGTTCTAACGATTTCATTGGAAACGGGAATATCTTCTTCTGAAATCTAGACAGAAGCACTGTCAGAAACTACTTTGTGACATCTGCATTCAAGTCACAGAGCTGAACATTCCCTTTCATAGAGCAGGTTTGAAACCCTCTTTCTGTAGTATCTGGAAGTGGGTATTTCGAACGATTACGGGCCTATGGTGAAAAACGAAATATCTTCCCATAAAATCTAGATAGAAGCATTCTCAGAAACTTCTTTGTGATGTGTGTCCTCAACTAACAGAGTTGAAACTTTCTTTTGATACAGCAATTTGGAAACACACTTTTTGTAGAATCTGTAAGTGGATATTTGTATAGCTCTGAGGATTCCGTTGGAAACGGGAATATCTTCATTTAAAATCTAGACAGAAGCATTGTCAGAAACTTCTTTGTGATGAGTGTCCTCAACTATCAGATTTGAACCTTTCTTTTGACAGAGCACTTTGGAAACACTCTTTTTGTAGAATCTGTAAGTGGATATCTAGATAGTTCTAATGATATCGTTGGAAACGGGAATATCTTCATCTCAAATCTAGACAGAAGCACTGTCAGAAACTACTTTGTGATATCTGCATTCAAGTCGCAGAGCTGAACATTCCCGCTCATAGAGCAAGTTTGAAACCCTCTTTCTGTAGTATCTGGAAGTGGACATTTCGAGCGCTTTCGGGCCTATGGTGAAGAACGAAATATCTTCCCATAAAATCTAGACAGAAACTTTCTCAGAATCTTATTTCGGATGTGTGTCCTCAACTAACAGAGTTGAAACTTTCTTTTGATAGAGCAGTTTGGAAACACTCTTTTTGTTGAATCTGCAAGTCGATGTTTGGATAACGGTGAAGATTTCGTTGGAAACGGGAATATCTTCATATAAAATCTAGACAGAAGCATTCTCAGAAACGTCTTTGTGATGACTTTCCTCAACTAACAGAGTTGAACCATTCTATTAATATAGCACTTTGGAAACACTCTTTTTGTAGAATCTTCAAGTGGATATTTGGATAACTGTGAAGATTTCGTTGGAAACGTGAATATCTTCATATAAAATCTAGACAGAAGCATTCTCAGAAACTTCTTTGTGATGAATGCCCTCAACTAACAGAGTTGAACCTTTCTTTTTATAGAGCAGTTTGGAAACACTCTTTCTGTAGAATCTGTATGTGGATATCAAGATAGTTCTAATGATTTCATTGGAAACGGGAATATCTTCATCTAAAATCTAGACAGAAGCTCTGTCAGAAACCACTTTGCAATATCTGCATTCAAGTCACAGAGGTGAATCTTCGCTTTCATAGGGCTGGTTTGAAACACTCTTTCTGTAGTATCTGGAAGTGGACATTTCGAGCGCTTTCAGGCCTATGGTGAAAAAGGTAGTATCTTCCCAAAACAACGAGACAGAAGTATTCTCAGAAACTTATTTGGGATGTGTGTCCTCAACTAAGAGAGTTGAACTTTTCTTTTGATCCAGCAGTTTGGAAACACTGGTTTTTAGAATCTGCAAGTGGATATTTGAATAACTGAAGATTTCGTTGGAAACGGGAATATCCTCATATAAAATCTAGTCAGAAGCATTCTCAGAAACTTCTTTGTGATGTGTGTCCTCAACTAACAGAGTTGAACCTTTCTTTTGATAGAGCAGTTTGGAAACACTGTTTTTGTAGAATCTGTAAGGGGATATTTGGATAACTCTGATGATTTCGTTGGAAACGGGAATATCTTCATCTAAAATCTGGACAGAAGCACTGTCAGAAACTACCTTGGGATATCTGCATTCAAGTCACAGAGCTGAACATTCCCTTCCATAAGGCAGGTTTGAAACACTCTTTCTGTAGTATCTGGAAGTGGACATTTCGTGCGCTCTCAGGCCTACTGTGAAGAGGGAAATATCATCCCTTAAAATCTAGACAGAAGCATCCTCAGAAAGTTATTTGGGATTCGTTTCCTCAACTAACAGAGATGATCCTTTCTTTTGATATAGCAGTTTGGAAACACTTTTTTGTAGAATCTTCAAGAGGATATTTGGATAACTGTGAAGATTTCAGTGGAAACGGTAATATCTTAATATAAAATCTAGACAGAAGCATTCTCAGAAACTTCTTTGTGATGTGTGTAATCAACTAACAGAGTTCAACATTTCTTTTGATACAGCAGTTTGGAAACACCCTTTTTGTAGAATCTGCAAGTGGATATTTGAATAACTGTTAAGATTTCATTGGAAACGGGAATATCTTCATATAAAATCTAGACAGAAGCACTGTCAGAAACTACTTTGTGATATCTGCATTCAAGTCACAGAACTGAACATTGCCTTTCATAAAGCAGGTTTGAAACACTCTTTCTGCAGTATCTGGAAGTGGACATTTCGAGCGCTTTCAGGCCTAAGGTGAAAAAGGAAATATCTTCCCATTAAAATGAGTCAGAGGCTTTCTCAGAAACTTATTTGGGATGTGTGTCCTCAACTAACAGAGTTGCACCTTTCTTTTGATACACCAGTTTGGAAACAGTCTTTTTGTAGAATCTGGAAGTGGATATTTGGATACCTTCGAAGATTTCTTTGGAAACGGGAATATCTTCATATAAAATCTAGACAGAGGCATTCTCAGAAACTCCTTTCTGATGAGTGTCCTCAACTAACAGAGTTGAACCTTTCTTTTGATAGAGCAGTATGGAAACACTCTGTTTGTACAATCTGGATGTGGATATTTGGATAGGTATAACGGTTTCGTTGGAAACGGGAATATCTTCATCTAAAATCTAGACAGAAGCTCTGTCAGAAACTACTTTGCGATATATGCATTCAAGTCACAGAGGTGAACCTTCCCTTTCATAGGGCAGGTTTGAAACACTCTTTCTGTAGTATCTGGAAGTGGACATTTTGAGCGCTTTCAGGCCTGTGATGAAAAATTTAGTATCTTCCCAGAAAAACGAGACAGAAGTATTCTAAGAAACTTATTTGGGATGTGGGTCCTCAACTAAGAGTGTTGAACTTTTCTTTTGAAACAAAAGTTTGGAAACACTCTTTTTTAGAATCTGGAAGTGGATATTTGAATAAATGTGAAGATTTCATTGGAAACGGGAATATCCTCATATAAAATCTAGACAGAATCATTCTCAGAAACTTCTTTGTGATGTGTGTCCTCAACTAACAGAGTTCAAACTTTCTTTTGATACAGCAATTTGGAAACACTCTTTTTGTAGAATCTGTTAGTGGATATTGGGATAGCTCTAACGATTTCGTTGGAAACGGGAATATGTTCATTTTAAATCTAGACTGAAGCTTTCTCAGAACCTTCTTTGTGAAGTGTGTCCTGAGCTAAGTGTGTTCAACCTTTCTTTTGATACAGCAGTCTGGAAACACACTTTTTGTGGAATCTGCAGGGGGATATTTGGATAACTGGGAAGATTTCATTGGAAACGGGAATATCTTCATGTAAACTCTAGACAGAAGCATTCTCAGAAACTTCTTTCCAATGTGTGTCCTTAACTGACAGAGTTCAACCGTTCTTTTGATGGAGCAATTTGGAAGCACTGTTTGTGTGGAATCTGTAGGAGGATATTTGGATAGCTCTAATGATTTCGTTGCAAACGGGATTATCTTCATTTAAAATCTAGACAGAAGCATTCTCAGAAACTTCCTTGTGATGTGTGTCCTCAACTAACAGAGTACAACCGTAATTTTGATAGAGCAGTTTGGAAACACACTTTTTGTAGAATCTGTAGGTGGATATTTGGATACCTCTAACGATTTCTTTGGAAACGGGAATATATTCATATAAAATCTAGACAGAAGCATTCTCAGAAACTTCTTTGTGTTGTGTGTCCTCAACTAACAGAGTTCAAGATTTCTTTTGATACAGTTATTTGAAAACACTCTTTTTGTAGAATCTGTAAGTGGATATTCGGAAAGCTCTAACGATTTCGTTGGAAACGGGAATATCTTCATTTAAAATCTAGACAGAAGCATTCTCAGAAACTTCTTTGTGAAATGTGTCCTTAACTAACAGACTTCAACCTTTCTTTAGATACAGCAGTTTGGAAACACACTTTATGTAGAATCTGCAAGTGGATATTTGGATAACGGTGAAGATTTCGTTGGAAAAGGGAATATCTTCATATAAACTCTAGACAGAAGCATTCTCAGAAACTTCTTTCTCATGTGTGTCCTCAACTGACAGAGTTCAAACATTCTTTTGACAGAGCAGTTTGGAAACACACTTTTTGTAGATTGTGTAAGAGGACATTTGGATAGCTCTAAAGATTTATTTGCAAACGGGAATATGTTCATGTAAAATCTAGACAGAAGCATTCTCAGAAACTTCTTTGTGATGTGTGTCCTCAACTAAAAGAGTACAACCATTCTTTTGATAGAGCAGTTTGGA
Organism: Gorilla gorilla gorilla; assembly: GCF_029281585.2. NCBI lineage: Eukaryota > Metazoa > Chordata > Mammalia > Primates > Hominidae > Gorilla > Gorilla gorilla. The sequence continues at coordinate 22,174,588 of NC_073237.2, forward strand.
AACACACTTTTGGTAGAACCTGTAAGTGGATGTATGGAGAGCTGTAACCATTTTGTTGGAAACTGGAATATCTTCATCTAAAATCCAGACAGAAGCTCTGTCAGAAACTACTTTGTGATATCTGCATTCAAGTCACAGAGGTGAACCTTCCCTTTCATAGGGCAGGTTTGAAACACTCTTTCTGTAGTATCTGGAAGTGGACATTTCGAGCGCTTTCAGGCCTATGGTGAAAAAGGAAGTATCTTCCCAAAACAACGAGACAGAAGTATTCTCAGAAACTTATTTGTGATGTGAGTCCTCAACTAAGAGGGTTGAACTTTTCTTTTGATACAGCAGTTTGGAAACACTCGTTTTTAGAATCTGCAAGTGGATATTTGAATAACTGAATATTTCGTTGGAAACGGGAATATCCTCACATAAAATCTAGTCAGAAGCATTCTCAGAAACTTCTTTGTGATGTGTGTCCTCAACTAAAAGAGTTGAACCTTTCTTTGGATAGAGCAGTTTGGAAACACTCTTTTTGTAGAATCTGTAAGTGGATATTTGGATAACTGTGATGATTTCGTTGGAAACGGGAATATCTTCATCTAAAATCTAGACAGAAGCACTGTCAGAAACTACCTTGCAATATCTGCATTCAAGTCACAGAGGTGAACATTCCCTTCCATGAGGCAGGTTTGAAACACTCTTTCTGTAGTACCTGGAAGTGGACATTTCGTGCACTCTCAGGCCTATTGTGAAGAGGGAAATATCATCCCTTAAAATCTAGACAGAACCATCCTCAGAAACTTATTTGGGATTCGTTTCCTCAACTAACAGAGTTGATCCTTGCTTTTGATGTAGCAGTTTGGAAACACTCTTTTTGTAGAATCTGCAAGTGGATATTTGGATAACTGAAGATTTTGTTGGAAACGGGAATATCTTCATATAAAATCTAGACAGAAGCATTCTCAGAAACTTCTTTCAGATGAGTGTCCTCAACTAACAGAGTTGAATCTTTCTTTGGATAGAGCAGTTTGGAAACACTCTTTTTGTGGAATCTGTAAGTGGATATTTGGATAACTGTGATGATTTCGTTGGAAACGGGAATATCTTCATCTAAAATCTAGACAGAAGCGCTGTCAGAAACTAATTTGCGATATCTGCATTCAAGTCACAGAGCTGAACATTCCCATTCATAGAGTAGGTTTGAAACAGTCTTTCTGTAGTATCTGGAAGTGGATATTTCGAGTGATTTCAGGCCTATGGTGAAAAAGGAAATATCATCCCATAAAATCTAGACAGAAGCATTCTCAGAAACTTATTGGGGATGTGTTTCCTCAACTAATAGAGTTGAACCTTTCTTTTGATAGAGCAGTTTGGAAACACTCTTTTTGTTGAATCTGCAAGTCGATGTTTGGATAACTGTGAAGATTTCGTTGGAAACGAAAATATCTTCATGTAAAATCTAGACAGAAGCATTCTCAGAAACGTTTTTGTGATGAGTGTCCTCAACTAACAGAGTTGAGCCATTCTATTAATAGAGCACTTTGGAAACACTCTTTTTGTAGAATCTTCAAGTGGATATTTGGATAACTGTGAAGATTTCGTATGAATCGGGAATATCTTCATGTAAAATCTAGACAGAAGCATTCTCAGAAACTTCTTTGTGATGTGTGTCCTCAACTAACAGAGTTCAACCTTTCATTTGATACAGCAATTTGGAATCACTCTTTTTGTAGAATCTGTAAGTTTACATTGGTATAGCTGTGAGGATTTCATTGGAAACGGGAATATGTTCATTTAAAATCTAGACAGAAGCATTCTCAGAAACTTCTTTGTGATGTGTGTCCTCAACTAACAGAGTTGAACCTGTCTTTGGGTAGAGCAGTTTGGAAACACTCTTTTTGTAGTATCTGTAAGTGGATATTTGGATAACTGTGATGATTTCGTTGGAAACGGGAATACCTTCATCTAAAATCAAGAGAGAAGGGCTGTGAGAAACTACTTTGCAATATCTGCATTCAAGTCACAGAGCTGAACATTCCCATTCATAGAGTAGGTTTGAAACAGTCTTTCTGTAGTAGCTGGAAGGGGACATTTCGAGCGATTTCAGGCCTATGGTGAAAAAGGAAATATCATCCTATAAAATCTAGACAGATGCATTCTCAGAAACTTATTTGGGATGAGTTTCCTCAACTAACAGAGCTGAACCTTTCTTTTGATAGAGCAGTTTGGAAACACTCTTGTTGTAGAATCTGCAAGTCGATGTTTGGATAACTGAAGATTTCGTTGGAAACGGCAATATCTTCATATAAAATCTAGACAGGAGCATTCTCAGAAACTTCTTTGTGATGAGTGTCCTCAACTAACAGAGTTGAACCTTTCTTTTTATAGAGCAGTTTGGAAACACTCTTTTTGTAGAATCTTCAAGTGAATATTTGGATAACTGTAAAGATTTCATTGGACACGGGAATATCTTCATATAAAATATAGACAGAATCATTCTCAGAAACTTCTTTGTGATGAGTGTCCTCAACTAACAGAGTTGAACCTTTCTTTTGACAGAGCACTTTGGAAACACTCTTTTTATAGAATCTGTAAGTGGATATCTAGATTGTTCTAACGATTTCATTGGAAACGGGAATATCTTCATCTGAAATCTAGACAGAAGCACTGTCAGAAACTACTTTGTGATATCTGCATTCAAGTCACAGAGCTGAACATTCCCTTTCATAGAGCAGGTTAGAAACCCTCTTTCTGTAGTGTCTGGAAGTGGACATTTCGAGCCCTTTCGGGCCTGTTGTGAAAAACGAAATATCTTCCCATAAAATCTAGACAGAAGCATTCTTAGAAACTTCTTTGGGATGTGTGTCCTCAACTAACAGAGTTGAACCTTTCTTTTGATAGAGCTGTTTGGAAACACTCTTTTTGTAGAATCTGCAAGTCGATGTTTGGGTAACTGTGAAGATTTCGTTGGAAACGGGAATATCTTCACATAAAATGTAGACAGAAGCATTCTCAGAAACTTCTTTGTGATGAGTGTCCTCAACTAACAGAGTTGAACAATTCTATTAATAGAGCACTTTGGAAACACTCTTTTTGTAGAATCTTCAAGTGGATATTTGGTTAAATGTGAAGATTTCGTAGGAAACGGGAATACCTTCATCTAAAATCTAGACAGAAGCGCTGTCAGAAACTGCTTTGCGATATCTGCATTCATGTCACAGAGCTGAACATTCACTTTCATAGAGTAGGTTTGAAACAGTCTTTCTGTAGTATCTGGAAGTGGACATTTCAAGCGATTGCAGGCCGATGGTGAAAAAGGAAATATCATCCCATAAAGTCTAGACAGAAGCATTCTGAGAAACTTATTTGGGATGTGTTTCCTCAACTAACAGAGTTGATCCTTTCTTTTGATATAGCAGTTTGGAAACACTCTTTTTGTAGAATCTGCAAGAGGATATATGGATAACTGTGAAGATTTCGTTGGAAACAGTAATATCTTCATATAAAATCTAGACAGAAGCATTCTAAGAAACTTCTTTGTGATGAGTGTCCTCAACTAACAGAGTTGAACCTTTCTTTTTATAGAGCAGTTTGGAAACACTCTTTTTGTGGAATCTGTAAGTGGATATCTAGATAGTCCTAATGATTTCATTGGAAACGGGAATATCTTCATCTAAAATCTAGACAGAAGCACTGTGAGAAACTACTTTGCGATATCTGCATTCAAGTCACAGAGCTGAACATTCCCTTTCATAGAGTAGGTTTGAGACAGTCTATCTGTAGTATCTGGAAGTGGACATTTCAAGCGATTTCAGGCCTATGGTGAATGAGGAAATATCATCCCATAAAATCTAGACAGAAGCATTCTCAGAAACTTATTTGGGATGTGTTTCCTCAAGTAACAGAGTTGATCCTTTCTTTTGATATAGCAGTTTGGAAACACTCTTTTTGTGGAATCTGCAAGTGGATATTTGGATAACTGTGAAGATTTCATTGGAAACGGTAATATCTTCATATAAAATCTAGACAGAAGCATTCTAAGAAACTTCTTTGTGATGAGTGTCCTCAACTAACACAGTAGAACCTTTCTTTTGATAGAGCAGTTTGGAAACACTCTTTTTGTGGAATCAGTAAGTGGATATCTAGATAGTCCTAACGATCTCATTGGAAACGGGAATATCTTCATCTAAAATCTAGACAGAAGCACTGGCAGAAACCACTTTGTGATATCTGCATTCAAGTCTCAGAGCTGAACATTCCGTTTCATAGAGCAGTTTTGAAACACTCTTTCTGCAGTATCTGGAAGTGGACATTTCGAGCGCTTTCAGGCCTACGGTGAAAAAGGAAGTATCTTCCCATAAAAATGAGACAGAGGCTTTCTCAGAAACTTATTTGGGATGTGTTTCCTCAACTAACAGAGTTGATCCTTTCTTTTGATATAGCGGATTGGAAACACTCTTTCTCTAGAATCTGCAAATCGATGTTTGGACAACTGTGAAGATTTCGTTGCAAAAGGGAATATCTTCATATAAAATCTCAACAGAAACATTCTCAGAAACGTCTTTCTGATGAGTGTCCTCAACTAACAGAGGTGAGACATTCTATTAATAGAGCACTTTGGAAACACACTTTTTGTAGAATCTGCAAGTGGATATTTGGATAACTGTGAAGATTTCGTTGGAAAAGGAAATACCTTCATATAAAATGTAGACAGAAGCATTCTCAGAAACTTTTTTGGATTGTGTGTCCTCAACTAACAGAGTTCAACAGTTCCTCGCTACAGCAGTTTGGAAACACTCTTTTTGTAGAATCTTCCAGTGCATATTTCGACAACTGTGAATATTTCGTTGGAAACGGGAATATCTTCATATAAAATCTAGACAGAAACATTCTCAGAAACTTCTTTGTGATGAGTGTCCTCAACTAACAGAGTTGAACCTTTCTTTTGACAGAGCACTTTGGAAACACACTTTTTGTAGAATCTGTAAGCCGATACCTAGATAGTTCCAACGATATCGTTGGAAACGGGAGGATCTTCATCTGAAATCTAGACAGAAGCACTCTCAGAACCTACTTTGTGATATCTGCATTCAAGTCACAGAGCTGAACATTCCCTTTCATAGAGCAGGTTTGAAAATCTCTTTCTGTAGTATCTGGAAGTGGACCTCTCGAGCGCTTTCTGGCCTATGGTGAAAAACGTAATAACTTCCCATAAGATCTAGATAGAAGCATTCTCAGAAACTTCTTTGTGATGTGTGTCCTCAAATAACAGAGTTGAACATTTCTTTTGATAGAGCAGTTTGGAAACACTCTTTTTGTAGAATCTGTAGGTGGATAACAAGATAGTTCTAATGATTTCGTTGGAAACGGGAATATCTTCATCTAAAATCTAGACAGAAGCACTGTCAGAAACTACTTTGTGATATCTGCATTCAACTCTCAGAGCTGAACATTCCGTTTCATGGAGCAGTTTTGAAACACTCTTTCTGCAGTATCTGGAAGGGGACATTTTGAGCGATTTCAGGCCTACGGGGTAAAAGAAAGCATCTTCCCATAAAAACGAGAGAGAGGCTTTCTCAGAAACTTCTTTGGGATGTGTGTCCTCAACTAAGACAGTTGAACCTTTCTTTTGATACAGCAGTTTGGAAACACTCTTTTTGTAGAATCTGCAAGTGGATATATGGAAAGCTGTGAAGATTTCATAGGAAACGGGAATATCTTCATGTAAAATCTAGAGAGAAGCATTCTCAGAAACTTCTTAGTGATGTGTGTCCTCAACTAACAGAGTTCAACCTTTCTTTGGATACAGCTATTTGGAAACACTCTTTTTGTAGTATCTGTAAGTGGATATTGGGATAGCTCTGAGGATTTCGTTGGAAACGGGAATATCTTCATATGAAACGTCGACAGAAGCACTCTCAGAAAATTCTTTGTGATGTATGCATTCAAGTCACAGAGCTGAACATTCCCTTTCATAGAGCAGGTTGGAAACACTCTTTCTGTAGTATCTGGAAGTGGACATTTGGAGCGCTTTCGGGCCTATGTTGCAAAACGAAATATCTTATCATAAAATCTAGACAGAAGCAATCTCAGAAACTTATTTGGGATGTGTGTCCTCAAATAACAGGGTTGCGGCATTCTTTTGATAGAGCACTTTGGAAACACACTTTCTGTAGAATCTGCAAATAGATGTTTGGATAACTGTGAAGATTTCGTTGGAAACGGGAATATCTTCACATAAAATCTCGACAGAAGCGTTTTCAGAAACTTCTTTGTGATGAGTGTCCTCAACAAACACAGTTGAACCTTTCTTTTGATAGAGCAGTTTGGAAACACTCCTTTCGTGGAATCTGTAAGTGGATATCTAGATAGTCCTAAGGATTTCGTTGGAAAAGGGAATATCTTCATCTAAAATCTAGACAGAAGCATTCTCAGCAACTTCTTTGTGATGTGTGTCCTCAACTAACAGAGTTGAACCTTTCTTTAGATAGAGCAGCTTGGAAACACTCTTTTTGTAGAATCTGTAAGTGGATATTGGGATAACTATGATGATTTCATTGGAAACGGGAATATCTTCATCTAAAATCTAGACTGAAGCGCTGTCAGAAACTACTTTGCGATATCTGCATTCAAGTCGGAGCTGAATATTCCCATTCATAGAGTAGGTTTGAAACAGTCTTTCTGTGGTATCTGGAATTGGAAATTTCGAGCGATTTCAGGCCTACGGTGAAAAAGGGTTTATCATCCCATAAAATCTAGACAGAAGCATTCTCAGAAACTTATTTGAGATGTGTTTCGTCAACTAACAGAGTTGATCCTTTCTTTTGATATAGCAGTTTGGAAACACTCTTTTTGTAGAATCTGCAAGTGGATATTAGGATAACTGTGAAGATTTCTTTGGAAACGGGAATATATTCATATAAAATCTCGACAGAAGCATTCTCAGAGACTTCTTTGTGATGTGTGTCCTCAACTAACAGAGTTCAACATTTCTTTTGCTACAGCAGTTTGGAAACACTCTTTTTGTAGAATCTTCAAGTGGATATTGGGATAACTGTGAAGATTTCGTTGGAAACGGGAATATCTTCATATAAAATCTAGACAGAAGCATTCTCAGAAACTTCTTTGTGATGAGTGTCCTCAATTAACAGAGTTGAACCTTTCTTTTGAAAGAGCAGTTTGGAAACACTTCTTTTGTAGAATCTGCAAGTCGATGTTTGGATAACTGTGAAGATTTCGTTGGAAAAGGAATATCTTCATATGAAACGTCGACAGAAGCATTCTCAGAAACGTCTTTGTGATGAGTGTCCTCAACTAACAGAGTTGAAGCATTCTATTAGTAGAGCACTTTGGAAACACTCTTTTTGTAGAATCTTCAAGAGGATATTTGGATAACTGTGAAGATTTCATTGGAAACGGGAATATCTTCATATAAAATCTAGACAGAAGGATTCTCAGAAACTTTTTTGTGATGAGTGTCTTCAACTAACACAGTTGAACCTTTCCTTTCATAGAGCAGTTTGGAAACACTCTTTTTGTGGAATCTGTAAGTGGATATCTAGATAGTCCTAACGATTTCATTGGAAAAGGGAATATCTTCATCTGAAATCTATACAGAAGCACTCTCAGAACCTACTTTGTGATATCTGCATTCAAGTCACAGAGCTGAACATTCCCTTTCATAGAGCAGGTTTGAAACCCTCTTTCTGTAGTATCTGGAAGTGGACATTTCGAGCGCTTAAGGGCCTATGGTGAAAAACGAAATATCTTCCCATAAAATCTAGACAGAAACATTCTCTGAAACTTATTTGGGATGTGTGTCCTCAACTCATAGAGTTGAACATTTATTTTGATAGAGCAGTTTGGAAACACTCTTTCTGTAGAATCTGCAAATCGATGTTTCGTTAACTGTGAAGATTTCGTTGGATACGGGAATATCTTCATATAAAATCTTGACAGAAGCATTCTCAGAAACTTCTTTGTGATGAGAGTCCTGAACTAACAGAGTTGAACCATTCTATTAATAGAGAACTTGGAAACATTCTTTTTGTAGAGTCTGCAAGTGGATATTAGAATAACTGTGAAGATTTTGTTGGAAACGGGAATATCTTCATATAAAATCTAGACAGAAGCACTCTCAGTAACTTCTTTGTGATATCTGCATTCAAGTCACAGAGCTGAACATTCCCTTTCATAGAGCAGGTTTGAAACACTCTTTCTGTAGTATCTGGATGTGGACATTTGGAGCGCTTTCAGGCCTATGGTGAAAAACGAAATATCTTCCCATAAAATCTAGGCAGAAGCAATCTCAGAAACTTATTTGGGATGTGTGTCCTCAACTAACAGAGTTGCACCTTTCTTTTGATAGAGCAGTTTGGAAACACACTTTTTGTAGAATCTACAAGTGGATATTTGGATAACTGTGAAGATTTCGTTGGAAACGGGAATATATTCATATAAAATCTAGACAGAATCATTCTCAGAGACTTCTTTGTGATGTGTGCCCTGAACTTGCAGAGTTCAACATTTCTTTTGCTACAGCAGTTTGCAAACACTCTTTTTGTAGAATCTTCAAGTGGATATTTTGATAACTGTGAAGATTTCTTTGGAAACGGGAATATCTTCATATAAAATCTAGACAGAAGCATTCTCAGAAACTTCTTTGTGATGTGTGTCCTCAACTAACAGAGTTGAACCTTTCTTTTGACAGAGCACTTTGGAAACACTCTTTTTGTAGAATCTGTAAAGCGATATCTAGATAGTTCTAATGATATCGTTGGAAACGGGAATATCTTCATCTGAAATCTAGACAGAAGCACTCTCAGAACCTACTTTGTGATATCTGCATTCAAGTCACAGAGCTGAACATTAACTTTCATAGAGCAGGTTTGAAACACTCTTTCTGTAGTGTCTGGAAGTGGACATTTGGAGCGCTTTCGGGCCTATGGTGAAAAATGAAATATCATCCCATATAATCTAGACAGATGCATTCTCAGAAACTTATTTGGGATGTGTGTCCTCAACTAACAGAGTTGAACCTTTCTTTTGATAGAGCAGTTTGGAAACACTCTGTCTGTAGAATCTGAAAATCGATGTTTGGATAACTGTGAAGATTTCGTTGGAAACGGGATTATCTTCATATAAAATCTCGACAGAAGCATTCTCAGAAACGTGTTTGTCATGAGTGTCCTCAACTAACAGAGTTGAAACATTCTATTAATAGAGCACTTTAGAAACACTCCTTTTGTGGAATCTGCAAGTGGATATTTGGATAACTGTGATGATTTCGTTGGAAAAGGAAATATCTTCATATAAAATCTAGACAGAAGCACTCTCTGAAACTTCTTTGGATTGTGTGTCCTCAACTAACAGAGTTCAACATTTCTTTCACTACAGCAGGTTGGAAGCACTCTTTTTGTAGAATCTGCAAGTGGACATTTGGATAACTGTGAAGATTTCGTTGTAAAAGGTAATATCGTGATATAAAATCTAGACAGAAGCATTCTCAGAAACTTCTTTGGATTGTGTGTCCTCAACTAACAGAGTTCAACATTTCTTTCGCTACAGCAGTTTGGAAACACTCTTTTTGTAGAATCTTCAAGTGGATATTTGGATAACTGTGAAGATTTCATTGGAAACGGTAATATCTTCATATAAAATCTGGACAGAAGCATTCTCAGAAACTTCTTTGTGATGTGTGTCCACAACTAACAGAGTTCAACATTTCGTTTGCTACAGCAGTTTGGAAACACTCTTTTTGTAGAATCATCAAGTGGATATTTCGATAACTGTGAAGATTTCATTGGAAACGGTAATATCTTCATATAAAATCTAGACAGAAGCATTCGCAGAAACATCTTTGTGATGAGTGTCCTCAACTAACACAGTTGAAACTTTCTTCTGATAGAGCAGTTTGGAAACACTCTTTTTGTGGAATCTGTAAGTGGATATCTAGATAGTCCTAACGATTTCGTTGGAAACGGGAATATCTTCATCTACAATCTAGACAGAAGCACTGTCAGAAACTACTTTGCGATATCTGCATTCAAGTCTCAGAGGTGAATATTCCGTTTCATACAGCAGGTTTGAAACACTCTTTCTGCTGTATCTGGAAGTGGACATTTCGAGCGCTCCCAGGCCTACTGTGAAAAAGGTAGTATCTTCCCATAAAAAGGAAACAGAGGCTTTCTCAGAAACTTACTTGTGATGTGTGTCCTCAAGTAAGAGAGTTGAACCTTTCTTTTGATGCAGCAGTTTGGAAACACTCTTTTTGTAGAATCTGCAAGTGGATATTTGGAAAGCTGTGAAGATTTCGTAGGAAATGGGAATATCTTCATGTAAAATCTAGACAGAAGCATTCTCAGAAACTTCTTTGTAATGTGTGTCCTCAACTTACAGAGTTCAACCTTTCTTTTGATACAGCAATTTGGAAACACTCTTTTTGTAGAATATGTAAGTGGATATTGGGATAGCTCTGAGGATTTCGTTGTAAACGGGAATATATTCATCTAAAATCTAGACAGAAACGCCGTCAGAAACTACTTTGAGATATCTGCATTCAAGTCACAGTGTTGAACATTCCCATTCATAGAGTAGGTTTCAAACAGTCTTTCTGTAGTATCTGGAAGTGGACATTTCGAGCGATTTCCGGCCTATGGTGAAAAAGGAAATATCATCCCATAAAATCTATACAGAAGTATTCTCAGAAACTTATTTGGGATGTGTTTCCTCAACTAACAGAGTTGATCCTTTCTTTTGATAAAGCGGTTTGGAAACACTCTTTTTGTAGAATCGTCAAGTGGATATTTGGATAACTGTGAAGATTTCGTTGGAAACAGTAATATCTTCATATAAAATCTAGACAGAAGCATTATCAGAAACTTCTTTGCGATGAGTGTCCTCAACTAACAGAGCTGAAACATTCTATTGTTAGAGCACTTTGGAAACACTCTTTTTGTAGAATCTGCAAGTGGATATTTGGATACCTGTGAAGATTTCTTTGGAAAAGGTAAAATCTTCATATAAAATCTAGACAAAAGCACTCTCAGAAACTATTTTGTGATGTGTGTCCTCAAATAACAGAGTTCAACATTTCTTTCACTACAGCAGTTTGGAAACACTCTTTTTGTAGAATCTTCAAGTGGATATTTCGATAATAGTGAAGATTTTGTAGGAAACGGGTATATCTTCATATAAAATATAGACCGAAGCATTCTCAGAATCTTCTTTGTGATGAGTGCCCTCAACTAACAGAGTTGAACCTTTCTTTTGCAGAGCACTTTGGAAACACTCTTTTTGTAGAATCTGTAAGCCCATATCTAGATAGATCTAACGATATCGTTGGAAACGGGAATATGTTCATCTGAAATGTAGAGAGAAGCACTCTCAGAACCTAATTTGTGATATCTCCATTCAAGTCACAGAGCTGAACATTCCCTTTGATAGAGCAGGTTTGAAACACTCTTTCTGTAGTATCTGGAAGTGGACATTTCGAGCGTTTTCGGACCTATGGTGAAAAACGAAATATCGTCCCATAAAATCTAGACAGAAGCAATCTCAGAAACTTATGTGGGATGTGTGTCCTCAACTAACAGAGTTGAACCTTTCTTTGGATAGAGCAGTTTTGAAACACCCTTTCTGTAGAATCTGCAAATCGATGTTTGGGTAACTGTGAAGATTTCGTTGGAAACGGGAATATCTTCATATAAAATCTCGACAGAAGCATTCTCAGAAACGTCTTTGTGATGAGTGTCCTCAACTAACAGAGTTGAACCATTCTGTTAATAGAGCACTTTGGAAACACTCTTTTCGTAGAATCTGCAAGTGGATATTTGGATAACGGTGAAGATTTCGTTGGAAAAGGTAATATCTTCATATAAAATCTAGACAGAAGCATTCTCAGAAACTTCTTTGGATTGTGTGTCCTCAACTAACAGAGTTCCACATTTCTTTCACTACAGCAGTTTGGAAACACTCTTTTTGTAAAATCTTCAAGTGGATATTTTGACAACTGTGAAGATTTCATTGGAAACGGGAATATCTTCATATAAAATCTAGACAGAAGCATTCTCAGAAACTTCTATGGGATGAGTGTCCTCAACTAACAGAGTTGAACCTTTCTTTTGACAGAGCACTTTGGAAACACACTTCTTGTAGAATCTGTAAGAGGATATCTAGATAGTTCCAGTGATATCGTTGGAAACGGGAATATCTTCATCTGAAATCTAGACATAAGCACTCTCAGAACCTACTTTGTGATATCTGCATTCAAGTCACAGAGCTGAAGATGCCCTTTGATAGAGCAGGTTTGAAACACTCTTTCTCTAGTATCTGGAAGTGGACATTTGGAGCGCTTTCTGGCCTTTGGTGAAAAACGAAATATCGTCCCATAAAATCTAGACAGAAGCAATCTCAGAAACTTATGTGGGATGTGTGTCCTCAACTAACAGAGTTGAACATTTCTTTTGATAGAGAAGTTTGGCAAACACTCTTCTTGTAGAATCTGTAGGTGGATATCAAGATACTTCTAACAATTTCGTTGGAAAAGGGAATATCTTCATCTAAAATCTAGACAGAAGCATTCTCAGAAACTTTTTTGTGATGACTGTCCTCAGCTAAGACAGTTGAACCTTTCCTTTGATAGAGCAGTTTGGAAACACTCTTTTTGTAGAATCTGTAAGCCGATATCTAGATAGTTCTAATGATATCGTTGGAAACGGGAATATATCTTCATCTGAAATCTAGACAGAAGCACTCTCAGAACCTACTTTGTGATATCTGCATTCCAGTCACAGAGCTGAACATTCCCTTTCATAGAGCAGGGTTGAAACACTCTTTCTGTAGCATCTGGAAGTGGACATTTGGAGCGCTTTCGGGCCTATGGTAAAAAACGAAATATCTTCCCATAAAATCTAGACAGAAGCATTCTCAGAAACTTATTTGGGATGTGTGTCCTCAACTAACAGAGATGAACCTTTCTTTTGATAGAGCAGTTTGGAAACACTCTTTCTGTATAATCTGCAAATCGATGTTTGGATAACTGAGAAGATTTCGTTGGAAACGGGAATATCTTCATCTAAAATCTCGACAGAAGCATTCTCAGAAACTTCTTTGTGATGAGTGTCCTCAACTAACAGAGTTGAACCATTCTATTAATAGAGCACTTTGGAAACACTCTTTTTGTAGAATCTGCAAGTGGATAGTTGGATAACTGTGAAGATTTGTTTGGAAACGGGAATATCTTCATTTGAAATCTAGACAGAAGCATTCTCAGAAACTTCTTTGTGATCTGTGTCCTCAGCTAACACAGTTGAACCTTTCTTTTGATAGAGCAGTTTGGAAACACTCTTTTTGAGGAATCTGTAAGTGGATATCTAGATAGTCCTAACGATTTCGTTGGAAACGGGAATATCTTCATCTAAAATCTAGACAGAAGCACTGTCAGAAACTACTTTGCGATATCTGAATTCAAGTCACGGAGCTGAACACTTCCTTTCATGCATTAGGTTTGAAACAGTCTTTCTGTAGTATCTGGAAGTGGACATTTCGAGCGATTTGAGGCCTAAGGTGAAAAAGGAAATATCATCCCATAAAATCTAGACAGAAGCATTCTCAGAAACTTATTTGGGATGTGTTTCCTCAACTAACAGAGTTGATCCTTTCTTTTGATACAGCAGTTTGGAACCACACTTTTTGTAGAATCTGCAAGTGGATATTTGGATAAATGTGAAGATTTCGTTGGAAACGGGAATATATTCATATAAAATCCAGACAGAAGCATTCTCAGAAACTTCTTTGTGATGTGTGTCCTCAACTAACAGAGTTCCACATTTCTTTTGCTACAGCAGTTTGGAAACACTCTTTTTGTAGAATCTTCAGCTGGATGTTTGGATAACTGTGAAGATTTCATTGGAAACGGTAATATCTTCTTATAAAATCTAGACATAAGCATTCTCAGAAACTTATTTGTGATGTGTGTCCTCTAGTATCAGAGTTGAACCTTTCTTTTGATAGAGCAGTTTGGAAACACTCCTTTTGTAGAATCTGCAAGTAGATGTTTGGATATCTGTGAAGATTTCGTTGGAAACGGAATATCTTCATATAAAATGTCGACAGAAGCATTCTCAGAAACGTCTTTGTGATGAGTGTCCTCAACTAACAGAGTTGAAGCATTCTATTAGTTGAGCACTTTGGAAACACTCTTTTTGTAGAATCTTCAATTGGATATTTGGATAACTGTGAAGATTTCATTGGAAACGGGAATATCTTCATATAAAACCTAGACAGAAGCATTCTCAGAAACTTTTTTGTGATGACTGTCCTCAATTAACACAGTTGAACCTTTCCTTTGATAGAGCAGTTTGGAAACACTCTTTTTGTGGAATCTGTAAGTGGATATCTAGATAGTCCTAATGATTTCGTTGGAAACGGGAATATCTTCATCTGAAATCTAGACAGAAGCACTCTCAGAACCTACTTTGTGATATCTGCATTAAAGTCACAGAGGTGAACATTCCCTTTCATAGAGCAGGTTTGAAAAACTCATTCTGTAGTATCTGGAAGTGGACATTTCGAGCGCTTTCGGGCCTATGGTGAAATACGAAATATCTTCCCTTAAAATCAAGACAGAAGCACTCTCAGAAACTTATTTGGGATGTGTGTCCTCAACTCACAGAGTTGAACATTTCTTTTGATAGAGCAGTTTGGAAACACACTTTTTGCAGAATCTGCAAATCGATGTTTGGATAACTGTGAAGATTTCATTGTAAACGGTTATATCTTCATATAAAATCTCGACAGAAGCATTCTCAGAAACGTCTTTGTGATGAGTGTCCTCAACTAACAGAGTTGAACCATTCTATTAATAGAGCACTTTGGAAACACTCTTTTTGTAGAATCTGCAAGTGGATATTTGGATAACTGTGAAGATTTCTTTCGAAACGGGAATATCTTCATTTAAAATCTTGACAGAAGCATTCTCAGAAACTTCTTTGTGATGTGTGTCCTCAGCTAACACAGTTGAACCTTTCTTTTGATAGAGCAGTTTGGAAACACTCTTTTTGAGGAATCTGTAAGTGGATATCTAGATAGTCCTAACGATTTCGTTGGAAACGGGAATATGTTCATCTAAAATCTACACAGAAGCACTGTCAGAAACTACTTTGCGATATCTGCATTCAAGTCACGGAGCTGAACATTTCCTTTCATACAGTAGGTTTGAAACAGCCTTTCTGTAGTATCTGGAAGTGGACATTTCGAGCGATTTCAGGCCTAAGGTGAAAAAGGAAATATCATCCCATAGAATCTAGACAGAAGCATTCTCAGAAACTTATTTGGGATGTGTTTCCTCAACTAACAGAGTTGATCCTTTCTTTTGATACAGCAGTTTGGAAACACTCTTTTTGTAGAATCTCCAAGTGGATATTTGGATAACTGTGAAGATTTCATTGGAAACGGGAATGTATTCATATAAAATCTAGACAGAAGCATTCTCAGTAACTTCTTTGTGATGTGTGTCCTCAACTAACAGAGTTCTACATTTCTTTTGCTACAGCAGTTTGGAAACACTCTTTTTGTAGTATCTTCAGGTGGATATTTGGATAACTGTGAAGATTTCGTTGGAAACGGGAATATCTTCGTATAAAATCTAGACACAAGCATTCTCAGAATCGTCTTTGTGATGAGTGTCCTCAAGTAACAGAGTTGAAACTTTCTTTCGATAGAACAGTTTGGAAACACTCCTTTTGTAGAATCTGCAAGTCGATGTTTGGAGAACTGTGAAGATTTCGTTGGAAACGGAATATCTTCATATAAAATGCCGACAGAAGCATTCTCAGAAACGTCTTTGTGATGAGTGTCCTCAACCAACAGTGTTGAACCATTCTATTAGTAGAGCACTTTGGAAACACTCTTTTTGTAGAATCTTCAAGTGGATGTTTGGATAACTGTGAAGATTTCATGGGAAACGGGAATATCTTCATATAAAATCTAGACAGAAGCATTCTCAGAAACTTTTTTGTGATGACTGTCCTCAACTAGCACAGTTGAACCTTTCCTTTGATAGAGCAGTTTGGAAACACTCTTTTTGTGGAATCTGTAAGTGTATATCTAGATAGTCCTAATGATTTGGTTGGAAACGGGAAAGTTTTCATCTGAAATCTAGACAGAAGCACTGTCAGAATCTACTTTGTGATACCTGCAATCAAGTCACAGAGCTGAACGTTCCCTTTCATGGAGTAGGTTTGAAACAGTCTTTCTGTAGTATCTGGAATTGGACATTTCGAGCGATTTCAGGTCTATGGAGAAAAAGGAAATATCATCCTATAAAATCTAGACAGAAGCATTCTCAGAAACTTATTTGGGATGTGTTTCCTCAACTAACAGAGTTGATCCTTTCTTTTGATATAGCAGTTTGGAAACACTCTTTTTGTAGAAACTGCAAGTGGATATTTGGATAACTGTGAAGATTTCATTGGAAACGGGAATATCTTCATTTAAAATCTAGACAGAAGCATTCTCAGAAACTTCTTTGTGATGTGTGTCCTCAACTAACAGAGTTCAACCTTTCTTTTGATACAGCAATTTGGAAACACTCTTTTTGTAGAATATGAAAGTGGATATTGGGATAGCTCGGAGGATTTCGTTGGAAACGGGAATATATTCATCTAAAATCTAGACAGAAGCGCTGTCAGAAACTACTTTGCGATATCTGCATTCAAGTTACAGAGGTGAACATTCCCATTCATAGAGTAGGTTTCAAACAGTCTTTCTGTAGTATCTGGAAGTGGACATTTCGAGCGATTTATGGCCCATGGTGAAAAAGGAAATATCATCCCATAAAATCCAGACAGATGGATTCTCAGAAACTTAATTGGAATGTGTTTCCTCAACTAACAGATTTGATCCTTTCTTTTGATATAGCGGTTTGGAAACACTCTTTTTGTAGAATCTGCAAGTGGATATTTGGATAACTGTGAAGATTTCGTTGGAAACGGCAATATCTACTTATAAAATCTCGACAGAAGCATTCTCAGAAACGTGTTTGTGATGAGTGTCCTCAACTAACAGATTTGAAACATTCTATTAATAGAGCACTTTGGAAACACTCTTTTTGTAGAATCTGCAAGTGGATATTTGGATAACTGTGAAGATTTTTTGGAAAAGGTAATATCTTCATGTAAAATCTAGACAGAAGCATTCTCAGAAATTTCTTTGTGACGAGTGTCCTCAACTAACAGAGTTGAACCTTTCTTTTGACAGAGCACTTTGGAAACACTCTTTTTGTAGAATCTGTAAGCCGCTATCTAGATAGTTCTAATGATATCGTTGGAAACGGGAATATTTTCATCTGAAATCTAGACAGAAGCACTCTCAGAACCTAGTTTGTGATATCTGCATTCAAGTCACAGAGCTATACATTCCGTATCTTAGACCAGGTTTGAAACACACTTTCTGTAATATCTGGAAGTGGAGATTTGGAGCGCTTTTGGGCCTATTCTGAAAAACGAAATATCTTCAAATAAAATCTAGACAGAAGCATTCTCAGAAACTTATTTGAGATGTGTGTCCTCAACTAACAGAGTTGAACCTTTCTTTTGATAGAGCATTTTGGTAACACTCTTTCTGTAGAATCTCCAAATCGATGTTTGGATAACTGTGAAGATTTCGTTGGAAACGGGAATATCTTCATATAAAATCTCGACAGAAGCATTCTCAGAAACGTCTTTGTGATGAGTGCCCTCAACTAACATAGTTGAAACATTCTATTAATAGAGCACTTTGGAAACCCTCTTTTTGTGGAATATGCAAGTGGATATTTGGATAAAAGTGAAGATTTCGTTGGAAACGGGAATATCTTCATATAAAATCTAGACAGAAGCATTCTCAGAAACTTCTTTGGGATGAATGTCCTCAACTAACAGAGTTGAACCATTCTTTTGACAGAGCACTTTGGAAACACTCTTTTTGTACAATCTGTGAAGCGATATCTAGATAGTTCTAATGATATCGTTGGAAACGGGAATATGTTCATCTGAAATCTAGACAGAAGCACTGTCAGAACCTAATTTGTGATATCTGCATTCAAGTCACAGAGCTGAACATTCCCTTTCATAGAGCAGGTTTGAAACACTCTTTCTGTAGTGTCTGGAAGTGGACATTTGGAGCGATTTCGGACCTATGGTGAAAAACCAAATATCTTCCCATACAATCTAGACAGAAGCATTCTCAGAAACTTATTTGGGATATGTGTCCTCAACTAACAGAGTTGAACCTTTCTTTTGATAGAGCAGTTTTGAAACACTCTTTCTGTAGAATCTGCAAATAGATGTTTGGATAACTGTGAAGATTTCGTTGGAAACGTGTATATCTTCATGTAAAATCTCGACAGAAGCATTCTCAGAAACGTCTTTGTGATGAGTGTCCTCAACTAACAGAGTTGAAACATTTTATTAATAGATCACTTTGGAAACACTCTATTTCTGGAATCTGCAAGTGGATATTTGGATAACAGTGAAGATTTCGTTGGAAAAGGTAATATCTTCATATAAAATCTAGACAGAAGCATTCTCAGAAACTTCTTTGGATTGTGTGTCCTCATCTAACAGAGTTCAACATTTCTTTCGCTACAGCAGTTTGGAAACACTCTTTTTGTAGAATCTGCAAGTAGATATTTGGATAACAGTGAAGATTTCGTTGGAAAAGGTAATATCTTCATATAAAATCTAGACAGAAGCATTCTCAGAAACTTCTTTGTAGTGGGTGTCCTCAACTAACAGAGTTCAACATTTCTTTCGCTACAGCAGTTTGGAAACACTCTTTTTGTAGAATCTGCAATTGGATATTTGGATAACTGTGAATATTTCATTGGAAATGGTAATATCTTCATATAAAATCTGGACTGAAGCATTCTCAGAAACTTCTTTGTGATGTGTGTCCTCAACTTACAGAGTTCAACATTTCTTTTGATAGAGCAGTTTGGAAACACTCTTTTTGTAGAATCTGTAGTTGGATAACAAGATAGTTCTAACGATTTCATTGGAAACGGGAATATCTTCATCTAAAATCTACAGAGAAGCACTGTCAGAAACTACTTTGTGATATCTGCATTCAAGTCTCAGAGGTGAACTTTCCGTTTCATAGAGCAGGTTGAAACACTCTTTCTGCAGTATCTGGAAGGGGACATTTCGAGTGCTTTGAGGCCTACGGGGAAAAAGAAAGCATCTTCCCATAAAAACGAGAGAGAGGCTTTCTCAGAAACTTCTTTGGGATGTGTGTCCTCAACTAAGACAGTTGAACCTTTCTTTTGATACAGCAGTTTGGATACACAGTTTTTGTAGAATCTGCAAGTGGATATATGGAAAGCTGTGAAGATTTCGAAGGAAACGGGAATATCTTCATGTAAAATCTTGACAGAAGCATTCTCAGAAACTTCTTAGTGATGTGTGTCCTCAACTAACAGAGTTCAACCTTTCCTTGGATACAGCTATTTGGAAACACTCTTTTTGTAGGATCTGTAAGTGGATATTTTGATAGCTCTGAGGATTTCGTTGGAAACTGGAATATCTTCATTTAAAATCTAGACAGAAGCATTCTCAGAAACTTCTTTGTGATGTGTGTCCTCAACTAACAGATTTGAACCTTTCTTTGGATAGAGCAGTTCGGAAACACTCTTTTTGTAGAATCTGTAAGTGAATATTTGGATGACTGTGATGATTTCGTTGGAAACGCGAATATCTTCATCTAAAATCTAGACAGAAGGGCTGTCAGAAACTACTTTGTGATATCTGCATTCAAGTCAGAGCTGAATATTCCCATTCATAGAGTAGGTTTGAAACAGTCTTTCTGTAGTATCTGGAATTGGATATTTCGAGCGATTTCAGCCCTACGGTGAAAAAGGAAATATCATACCTTAAAACATAGACAGAAGCATTCTCAGAAACTTATTTGGGATGTGTTTCCTCAACTAACAGAGTTGATCCTTTCTTTTATACAGCAGTTTGGAAACACTCTTTTTGTAGAATCTGCAAGTGGATATTTGGATAACAGTGAAGATTTCGTTGGAAACGGTAATATCTTCATATAAAATCTAGACAGGGGCATTGTCAGAAACTTCTTTGTGATGAGTGTCCTCAACTAACAGAGTTGAACTTTCTATTCACAGAGGACTTCGGAAACACTCTTTTTGTAGAATCTGTAAGCCGATATCTTGATAGTTCTAATGATATCGTTGGAAACGGGAATATATCTTCATCTGAAATCTAGACAGAAGAACTCTCAGAACTCACTATGTGATATCTGCATTCAAGTCACAGAGCTGAACATTCCCTTTCATAGAGCAGGTTTGCAACCCTCTTTCTGTAGTATCTGGAAGTGGACATTTGGAGCGCTTTAGGGCCTCTGGCGAAGAACGGAATATCTTCCCATAAAATCTACACAGAAGCATTCTCAGAAACTTATTTGGGATGTGCGTCCTCAACTAACAGAGTTGAACCTTTGTTTTGATAGAGCAGTTTGGAAACACTCTTTTTGTAGAATCTGCAAATCGATGTTTGGATAACTGTGAAGATTTCGTTGGAAATGGGAGTATCTTCATATAAAATCTCGACAGAAGCATTCTCAGAAACGTCTTTGTGATGAGTGTCCTCAACTAACAGAGTTGAAACATTCTATTAATAGAGAACTTTGGAAACACACTTTTTGTAGAATCTGCAAGTGGATATTTGGATAACTGTGAAGATTTCATTGGAAACGGGAATATCTTCATATAAAATCTAGACAGAAGCATTCTCAGAAACTTGTTTGTGATGAGTGTCCTCAACCAACACAGTTGAACCTTTCTTTTGATAGAGCAGTTTAGAAACACTATTTTTGTGGAATCTGTAAGTGTATATCTAGATAGCCCTAACAATTTCGTTGGAAAAGGGAATATCTTCATCTAAAATCTAGACAGAATCACTGTCAGAATCTACTTTGCGATATCTGCATTCAAGTCACAGAGCTGAACATTTCCTTTCATAGAGTAGGTTTGAAACAGTCTTTCTGTAGTATCTGGAAGTGGACATTTCGAGCGATTTCTGGCCTATGGAGAAAAAGGAAATATCACCCATAAAATCTAGACAGAAGCATTCTCAGAATCTTATTTGGGATGTGTTTCCTCAACTAACAGAGTTGATCCTTTCTTTTGATATAGCAGTTTGGAAACACTCTTTTTGTAGAAACAGCAAGTGGATATTTGGATAACTGTGAAGATTTCATTGGATACGGGAATATCTTCATATAAAATCTCGACAGAAGCATTCTCAGAAACTTCTTTGTGATGAGAGTCCTCAACTAACAGAGTTGAACCATTCTATTAATAGAGAACTTGGAAACACTCTTTTTGTAGAATCTGCAAGTGGATATTTGGATAACTGTGAAGATTTCGTTGGAAACGGGAATATCTTCATATAAAATCTAGACAGAAGCATTCTCAGAAACTTCTTTGTGATGAGTGTCCTCAACTAAATGAGTTGAACCTTTCTTTTTATAGAGCAGTTTGGAAACACTCTTTTTGTAGAATCTGTATGTGGATATCAAGATAGTTCCAACGATTTCATTGGAATCGGGAATATCTTCATCTAAAATCTAGACAGAAGCACTGTCAGAAACTACTTTCTGATATCTGCATTCAAGTCTCAGAGCTGAACATTCCGTTTCATAGAGCAGGTTTGAAACATTCTTTCTGCAGTATCTGGAAGTGGACATTTCGAGCGCTTTCAGGCCTACAGAGAAAAAGGACGTATCTTCCCATAAAAATGAGACAGAGGCTTTCTCAGAAATTTATTTGGGATGTGAGTCCTCAACTAAGAGGGTTGAACCTTTCTTTTGATACAGCAGTTTGGAAACACGCTTTTTTTAGAATCTGCAAGTGGATATTTGGAAAGATGTGAAGATTTCATCGTAAAAGCGAATATCTTCAGGTAACATCAAGACAGAAGCATTCTCAGAAACTTCTTTGTGATATGTGTTCTCAACTAACAGAGTTCAACATTTCTTTTGATATAGCAATTTGGAAACACTCTTTTTGTAGAATCTGCAACTCGATGTTTGGATAACTGTGAAGATTTCGTTGGAAACGGGAATATCTTCATATGAAATCTAGACACAAGCATTCTCAGAAACTTCTTTGTGATGAGTGTCCTCAAGTAACGGAGTTGAACCATTCTATTAATAGAGCACTTTGGAAACACTCTTTTTGTAGAATCTTGAAGTGGATATTTGCATAACAGAGAAGATTTCATTGGAAACGGGAATATCTTCATATAAAATCTGGACAGAAGCATTCTCAGAAACTTCTTTGTGATGAGTGTCCTCAACTAACACAGTTGAACCTTTCTCTTGATAGAGCAGTTTGGAAACACTCTTTTTGTGGAATCTGTAAGTGGATATCTAGATAGTCCTTACCATTTCGTTGGAAACGGGAATATCTTCATCTAAAATCTAGACAGAAGCACTGTCTGAAACTACTTTGCGATATCTTCATTCAAGTCACAGAGCTGAACATTCTCTTTCATAGAGTAGGTTTGAAACAGTCTTTCTGTAGTATCTGGATGCGGACATTTCAAGCGATTTCAGGCCTATGGTGAAAAAGGAAATATCATCCAATAAAATCTACAGAGAAGCATTCTCAGAAACTTATTTGGGATGTGTTTCCTCAACTAACAGAGTTGATCCTTTCTTTAGATATAGCACTTTGGAAGCGCTCTTTTTGTTCAATCTGCAAGCGGATATTTGGATAACTGAAGATTTCATTGGAAACGGGAATATCTTCATATAAAATCTAGACAGAAGCATTCTCATAAACTTCTTTGTGATGAGTGTCCTCAACTAACAGAGTTGAACCTTTCTTTTTATAGAGAAGTTTGGAAACACTCTTTTAGTAGAATCTGTATGTGGATATCAAGATAGTTCTAAGGATTTGGTTGGAAACGGGAATATCTTCATCTAAAATCTAGACAGAAGCACTGTCAGAAACTACTTTGTGATATCTGCAATCAAGTCTGAGAGCTGAACATTCCGTTTCATAGAGCAGGTTTGAAACACTCTTTCTGCAGTGTCTGGAAATGGACATTTCGAGCGCTTTCAGGCCTACGGTGAAAAAGGAAGTATCTTCCCATAAAAACGAGACAAAGCCTTTCTCGGAAATTTATGTGGGATGTGTGTCCTCAACTAAGAGAGTTGAACCTTTCTGTTGATACAGCAATCTGGAAACACACTTTTTGTAGAATCTGCAAGTGGATATTTGGAAAGCTGTGAAGATTTCATAGGAAACGGGAATATCTTCATGTAAAATCTAGACAGAAGCATTCTCAGAAACTTCTTTGTGATGTGTGTCCTCAACTAACAGATTTCAAACTTTCTTTTGATACAGCAATTTCGAAACAGTCTTTTTGAAGAATCTGTAAGTGGATATTTGTATAGCTCAGAGGATTCTGCTGGAAACGGGAATATTTTCATTTAAAATCTAGACAGAAGCATTCTCAGAAACTTCTTTGTGATGAGTGTCCTAACTAACAGAATTGAACCTTTCTTTGGATAGAGCAGTTTGGAAACACTCTCTTTGTTGGATCTGTAACTGGATATTTTGATAACTGTGATGATTTCGTTGGAAACGGAAATATCTTCATCTAAAATCTAGACAGAAGCGCTGTCAGAAACTGCTTTGCAATGTCTGCATTCAAGTCACAGAGCTGAACATTCCCATTCATAGAGTAGGTTTGAAACAGTCTTTCTGTAGTACCTGGAAGTGGACATTTCGAACGATTTCAGGCCTAAGGTGAAAAAGGAAATATCATCCCATAATATCTAGAGAGAAGCATTCTCAGAAACTTATTTGGGATGTGTTTCCTCAACTAACAGAGTTGATCCTTTCTTTTGATATAGCAGTTTGGAAACACTCTTTTTGTAGAATCTGCAAGTGGATATTTGGATAAGTGTGAAGATTTCGTTGGAAACGGTAATATCTTCATATAAAATCTAGACAGAAGCATTCTCAGAAACTTCTTTGTGATGTGTGTCCTCAACTAACAGAATTCAATATTTCTTTTGCTACCGCAGTTTGGAAACACTCTTTGTGTAGAATCTTCAAGTGGATATTTGGATAACAGTGAAGATTTCGTTGGAATCGGGAATATGTTCATATAAAATCTAGACAGAAGCATTCTCAGAAACTTCTTTGTGATGAGTGTCATCAACTAACAGAGTTGAACCTTTCTTTTGACAGAGCACTTTGGAAACACTCTTTTTGTAGAATCTGTAAGTGGATATCTAGATAGTTCTAATGATATCGTTGGAAACGGGAATATCTTCATCTCAAATCTAGACAGAAGCACTGTCAGAAACTACTTTGTGACATCTGCATTCACGTCACAGAGCTGAACATTCCCTTTCATAGAGCAGGTATGAAAGCCTCTTTCTGTAGTATCTGGAAGTGGACATTTCGAGCGTTTTCGGGCCAAGGGTGAAAAACGAAATATCTTCCCACAAAATCTAGATAGAATCATTCTCAGAAACTTATTTCAGATGTGTGTCCTCAACTAACAGAGTTGAACCTTTCTTTTGATAGAGCAGTTTGGAAACACGCTTTTTGTAGAATCTGCAAGTCGATATTTGGATAACTGTGAAGATTTCGTTGGAAACGGGAATATCTTCATATAAAATCTAGACAGAAGCATTCTCAGAAACGTCTTTGTGATGAGTGTCCTCAACTAACAGAGTTGAACCATTCTATAATTAGAGCACTTTGGAAACACTCTTTTTGAAGAATCTGCAAGTGGATATTTGGATAACTGTGAAGATTTCATTGGTAACGGGAATATCTTAATATAAAATCTAGACAGAAGCATTCTCAGAAACTTCTTTGTGATGAGTGTCCTCAACTGACAGAGTTGAATCTTTCTTTTTATAGAGCAGTTTGGAAACACTCTTTTTGTAGAATCTGTATGTGGAAATCAACATAATTCTAACGAGTTTGTTGGAAACGGGAATATCTTCATCTACAATCTAGACAGAAGTGCTGTCAGAAACTACTTTGTGATGTCTGCATTCAAGTCTCTGAGCTGAACATTCCGTTTCATAGAGCAGGTTTGAAACACTCTTTCTGCAGTATCTGGAAGTGGACATTTCGAGCGCTTTCAGGCCTACGGTGAAAAAGGAAGTATCTTCCCATAAAAACGAGACAGAGTCTTTCTCAGAAATTTATTTGGGATGTGTGTCCTCAACTAAGAGAGTTGAACGTTTCTTTTGATACAGCAGTTTGGAATCACTCTTTTTGTAGAATCTGCAAGTGGATATTTGGAAAGCTGTGAAGATTTCATAGGAAACGGGAATATCTTCATGTAAAATCTAGACAGAAGCATTCTCAGAAACTTCTTTGTGATGTGTGTCCTCAACTAACAGAGTTCAAAATTTCTTTTGATACAGCAATTTGGAAACACTCTTTTTGTAGAGTCTGTAAGTGGATATTTGTATAGCTCTGAGGATTCCTTTGGAAATGGGAATATCTTCATTTAAAATCTAGACAGAAGCATTCTCAGAAACTTCTTTGTGATGAGTGTCCTCAACTAACAGATTTGAACCTTTCTTTGGATAGAGCTGTTTGAAAACACTCTCTTTGTTGAATCTGTAAGTGGATATTTGGATAACTGTGATGATTTCGTTGGAAACGGGAATATCTTCATCTAAAATCTAGACAGAAGGGCTGTCAGAAACTACTTTGCGATATCTGCATTCAAGTCACAGAGCTGAACATTCCCATTCATAGAGTAGGTTTGAAACAGTCTTTCTGTAGTATCTGGAAGTGGACATTTCGAGCGATTTCAGGCCTAAGGTGAAAAAGGAAATATCATCCCATAAAATCTAGACAGAAGCATTCTCAGAAACTTATTTGGGATGTGTTTCCTCAACTAACAGAGTTGATCCTTTCTTTTGATATAGCAGTTTGGAAACACTCTTTTTGTAGAATCTGCCAGTGGATATTTGGATAACTGTGAAGATTTCGTTGGAAAGGGAAATATCTTCATATAAAACCTAGACAGAAGCATTCTCAGAAACTTCTTTGTGATGCGTGACCTCAACTAACAGAGTTTAACCATTCTATTAATAGAGCACTGTGGAAACACTCTTTTTGTAGAATCTTCAAGTGGATATTTGGATAACTGTGAAGATTTCATTGGAAACCGGACTATCTTCATATAAAATCTAGACAGAAGCATTCTCAGAAACTTCTTTGTGATGAGTGTCCTCAACTAACACAGTTGAACCTTTCTTTTGATAGATCAGTTTGCAAACACTCTTTTTGTGGAATCTGTGTTTGGATATCATGATAGTTCTAAGGATTTTGTTGGAACCGGGAATATCTTCAACTAAAATCTAGACAGAAGCACTGTCAGAAACTACTTTGTGATATCTGCATTCAAGTCTCAGAGCTGAACATTCCGCTTCTTAGTGCAGGTTTGAAATACTCTTTGTGCAGCATCTGGAAGAGGACATTTTGAGCGCTTTCAGGCCTACGGTGAAAAAGGAAGTATCTTCCCATAAAGACGAGACAGAGGCTTTCTCAGAAACTTCTTTGGGATGTGTGACCTCAACTAACAGAGTTCAATATTTCTTTTGCTACAGCAGTATAGAATCACTCTTTTTGTAGAATCTTCAAGTGGATATTTGGATAACTGGGAAGATTTCGTTGGAAACAGGAATATCTACATATAAAATCTAGACGGAAGCATTCTCAGAAACTTCTTTGTGATGAGGGTACTCAACTAACAGAGTTGAACCTTTCTTTTGACAGAGCACTTTGGAAACAGTCTTTTTGTAGAATCTGTAAGTGGATATCTAGATAGTTCTAACGATATCGTTGGAAACGGGAATATCTTCATCTCAAATCTAGACAGAAGAACTGTCAGAAACTACTTTGTGATATCTGCATTCAAGTCACAGAGGTGAACATTCCCTTTCATTGAGCAAGTTTGAAACCCTCTTTCTGTAGTATCTGGAAGTGGACATTTCGAGCGTTTTCGGGCCTTTGGTGAAAAACGAAATATCTTCCCATAAAATCTAGACAGAAGCATTCTCAGAAACTTATTTTGGATGTGTGTCCTCAACTAACAGAGTTGAACCTTTCTTTTCATAGAGCAGTTTGGAAACACTCTTTTTGTAGAATCTGCAAGTCGATGTTTGGATAACTGTGAAGATTTCGTTGGAAACGTGAATATCTTCATATAAAATCTAGACAGAAGCATTCTCAGAAACGTCTTTGTGATGAGTTTCCTTAACTAACAGAGTTCAACCATTCTATTAATAGAGCACTTTGGAAACACTCTTTTTGTAAAATCTTCAAGTGGATATTTGGATAACTGTGAAGATTACTTGGAAACGGGAATATCTTCATATAAAATCTAGACAGAAGCATTCTCAGAAACTTCTTTGTGATGAGTGTCCTCAACTAACACAGTTGAACCTTTCTTTTGATAGAGCAGTTTGGAAACACTCTTTTTGTAGAATCTGTAAGTGGATATCTAGATAGTCCTAACGATTTCATTGGAAACGGGAATATCTTCATCTAAAATCTAGACAGAAGCACTGTGAGAAACTGCTTTGCGATATCTGCATTGAAGTCACAGACCTGAGCATTCCCTTTCATAGAGTAGGTTTGAAACAGTCTTTGTGTAGTATCTGGAAGTTGACATTTCAAGTGATTTCAGGGCTACGGTGAAAAAGGAAATATCTTCCAATAAAATCTAGAGAGAAGCATTCTCAGAAACTTCTTTGGGATGTGTTTCCTCAACTAAGAGAGTTGATCCTTTCTTTTGATATAGCAGTTTTGAAGCACTCTTTTTGAAGAATCTGCAAGTGGATATTTGGATAACTGTGAAGATTTCATTGGAAACGGGAATAACTTCATATAAAATCTAGACAGAAGCATTCTCAGAAACTTCTTTGTGATGAGTGTCCTCAACTAACAGAGTTGAACCTTTCTTTTTATAGAGCAGTTTGGAAACACTCTTTTTGTAGAATCTTCAAGTGGATATTTGGATAACTGTGAAGATTTCGTTGGAAACGGGAATATCTTCATATA
Source organism: Gorilla gorilla gorilla (assembly GCF_029281585.2). Lineage (NCBI taxonomy): Eukaryota > Metazoa > Chordata > Mammalia > Primates > Hominidae > Gorilla > Gorilla gorilla. The sequence goes on from NC_073237.2 coordinate 22,202,690, forward strand.
AAATCTAGACACAAGCATTCTCAGAAACGTCTTTGTGATGAGTGTCCTCAAGTAACAGAGTTGAAACTTTCTTTTGATAGAGCTGTTTGGAAACACTCCTTTTGTAGAATCAGCAAGTCGATATTTGGAGAACTGTGAAGATTTCGTTGGAAACGGAATATCTTCATATAAAATGTCGACAGAAGCATTCTCAGAAACTTCTTTGTGATGAGTGTCCTCAACTCACAGTGTTGAAACATTCTGTTAGTAGAGCACTTTGGAAACACTCTTTTTGTAGAATCTTCAAGTGGATATTTGGATAACTGTGAAGATTTCATTGGAAACGGGAATATCTTCACATAAAATCTAGACAGAAGCATTCTCTGAAACTTCTTTGTGATGTGTGTCCTCAACTAACAGATTTGAACATTTCTGTCGCTACAGCAGTTTGGAAACACTCTTTTGGTGGAATCTTCAAGTGGATATTTGGATAACTGGGAAGATTTCATTGGAAAAGGTAATATCTTCATATAAAATCAAGACAGAATCATTCTCAGAACCTTCTTTGTGATGTGTGTCCTCAACATGCAGAGTTCAACATTTCTTTTGCTACAGCAGTTTGCAAACACTCTTTTTGTAGAATCTTCAAGTGGATATTTGGATAACTGCGAAGATTTCGTTGGAAACGGGAATATCTTCATATAAAATCTCGACAGAAGCATTCTCAGAAACGTCTTTGTGATGAGAGTCCTCAAATAACAGAGTTGAACCATTCTATTAATAGAGAACTTTGGACACACTCTTTTTGTAGAATCTGCAAGTGGATATTTGGATAACTGTGAAGATTTCTTTGGAAAAGGTAATATCTTCATATAAAATCTAGACAGAAGCATTCTCAGAAACTTCATTGTGATGAGTGTCCTCAACTAACACAGTTGAACCTTTCTTTTGATAGAGCAGTTTGGAAACACTGTTTTTGTGGAATCTGTAAATGGATATCTAGATTGTCCTAACGATTTCCTTGGAAACGGGAATATCTTCATCTAAAATCTAGACAGAAGCACTGTCAGAAACTACTTTGCGATATCGGCATTCAAGTCACAGAGCTGAACATTCCCTTTCATAGAGTAGGTTTGAAACAGTCTTTCTGTAATATCTGGAAGTGGACATTTCAAGCGATTTGAGACCTATGGTGAAAAAGGAAATATCATCCCATAAAATCTAGACAGAAGCATTCTCAGAAACTTATTTGGGATGTGTTTCCTCAACTAACAGAGATGATCCTTTCTTTTGATATAGCAGTTTGGAAACACTCTTTTTGTAGAATCTGCAAGTTGATATTCGGATAACTGTGAAGATTTCAATGGAAACGGTAATATCTTCATATAAAGTCTAGACAGAAGCATTCTCAGAAACTTCTTTGTGATGTGTGTCCTCAACTAACAGAGTTCAACCTTTCTTTTGTTACAGCAATTTGGAATCACTCTTTTTGTTGAATTTCTAAGTTTATATTGGGATAGCACTGACGATTTCGTTGGAAACGGAATATATTCATTAAATATCTAGACAGAAGCATGCTCAGAAACTTCTTTGTGATGTGTGTCCTCAACTAACAGAGTTGAACCTTTCTTTGGATAGAGCAGTTTGGAAACACTCTTTGTGTATAATCTGTAAGTGGATATCTAGATAGTTCTAACGATATCGTTGGAATAGGGAATTTCTTCATCTGAAATCTAGACAGAAGCACTGTCAGAAACTACTTTGTGACATATGCATTCAAGTCACAGAGCTGAACATTCCCGTTCATAGAGCAGGTTTGAAACCCTCTTTCTGTAGTATCTGGAAGTGAACATTTCGAGCGCTTTCGGGCCAATGGTGAAAATCGAAACATCTTCCCACAAAATCTAGACAGAAGCATTCTCAGAAAGTTATTTCAGATGTATGTCCTCAACTAACAGAGTTGAACCTTTCTTTTGATAGAGCAGTTTGGAAACACGCTTTTTGTAGAATCTGCAAGTGGATATTCGGATAACCATGAAGATTTTGTTTGAAACGGGAGTATCTTCATATAAAATCTCGACAGATGCATTCTCAGAAACTTCTTTGTGATGAGTGTCCTCAACTAACAGAGTTGAACCATTCTATTAATGGAGCACTTTGGAAACACTCTTTTTGTAGAATCTTCAAGTGGATATTCGGATAACCATGAAGATTTCGATTGAAACGGGAATATCTTCATATAAAATCTAGACAGAAGCATTCTCAGAAACTTCTTTGTGATGAGTGTCCTCAACTAACAGAGTTGAACCTTTCTTTTTACAAAGCAGTTTGGAAACACTCTTTTTGTAGAATCTGTATGTGGATATCAACATAGTTCTAACGATTTCGTTGGAAACGGGAATATCTTCATCTAAAATCTAGACCGAAGCGCTGTCAGCAACTACTTTGTGATATCTGCATTCAAGTCCCAGAGCTGAACATTCCGTTTGATAGAGCAGGTTTGAAACACTCTTTCTGCAGTATCTGGAAGTGGACATTTCGAGCGCTTTCAGGCCTACGGTGAAAAAGGAAGTATCTTCCCATAAAAACGAGACAGAGGCTTTCTCAGAAACTTATTTGGGATGTGTGCCGTCAACTAAGAGAGTTGAACCTTTCTTTTGATACAGGAGTTTGGCAACACTCTTTTTGTAGAATCTGCAAGTGGATATTTGGAAAGCTGTGAAGATTTCATAGTAAACGGGAATATCTTCATGTAAAATCTAGACAGAAGCATTCTTAGAAGCTTCTTTGTGATGTGTGTCATCAACTAACAGAGTTCAACATTTCTTTTGGAACGGAAGTTTGGAAACACTCTTTTTGTAGAATCTTCAAGTGGATATTTGGATAACTGTGAAGATTTCGTTGGAAACGGGAATATCTTCATACAAATTCTAGACAGAAGCATTCTCAGAAACTTCTTTGTGATCAGTGTCCTTAACTAACAGAGTTGAACCTTTCTTTTGACAGAGCAGTTTGGAAACACTCTTTTTGTAGAATCTGTAAGTGGATATCAAGATAGTTCTAACGATTTCGTTGGAAACGGGAATATCTTCATCTGAAATCTAGACAGAAGCACTGTCAGAAACTACTTTGTGATATCTGCATTCAAGTGACAGAGCTGAACATTCCCCTTCATAGAGCAAGTTTGAAACTCTCTTTCTGTAGTATCTGGATGTGGACATTTCGAGCGTTTTCGGGCCTATGGTGAAAAACGAAATATCTTCCCATAAAATCTAGACAGAACCATTCTCAGAAACTTATTTGGGATGTGTGTCCTCAACTAACGGAGTTGAGCCTTTATTTTGATAGAGCAGTTTGGAAACACTCTTTTTGTAGAATCTGCAAGTGGATATTTGGATAACTGTGAAGATTTCGTTGGAAACGGTTATATCTTCATATAAAATCTCGACAGAAGCATTCTCAGAAAAGTCTTTGTGATGAGTGTCCTCAACTAACAGAGTTGAACCATTCTATTAATAGAGCGCTTTGGAAACACTCTTTTTGTAGAATCTGCTGGTGGATATTTGGATAACTGTGAAGTTTTCGTTGGAAACGGTAATATCTTCATGTAAAATCTAGACAGAAGCATTGTCAGAAACATCTTTGCGATGACTGTCCTCATCTAACAGAGTTGAACTTTCTATTCACAGAGGAATTTGGAAACACTCTTTTTGAAGAATCTGTAAGCCGATATCTAGATAGTTCTAACGATATCGTTGGAAACGGGAATATATCTTCATGTGAAATCTAGACAGAAGCACCCTCAGAACCTACTTAGTGATATCTGCATTCAAGTCACAGAGGTGAACGTTCCATTTCATAGAGCAGGTTTGAAACACTCTTTCTGTAGTATCTGGAAGTGGACATTTCGAGCAATTTCAGGCCTATGGAGGAAAAGGAAATATCATCCCATAAAATCTAGACAGAAGCATTCTCGGAAACTTATTTGGGATGTGTTTCCTCAACTAACAGAGTTGATCCTTTCTTTTGATATATCGGTTTGGAAACACTCTTTTTGTAGAATCTTCAAGTGGATATTTGGATAACTGTGAAGATTTCGTTGGAAACGGGAATATCTTCATATAAAATCTCGACAGAAGCATTCTCAGAAACGTCTTTGTGATGAGTGTCCTCAACTAACAGAGTTGAAACATTCTATTAATAGAGCACTTTGGTAACACTCTTTTTGTAGAATCTGCAAGTGGATATTTGGATAACTGTGAAGATTTCATTGGAAAAGGTAATATCTTCATATAAAATCTAGACAGAAGCATTCTCTGAAACTTCTTTGTGATGTGTGTCCTCAACTAACAGAGTTCAACATTTCTTTCGCTCAGCAGTTTGGAAACACTCTTTTGGTAGAATCTTCAAGTGGATATTTCGATAACTGTGAAGATTTCGTTGGAAACGGGAATATCTTCATATAAAATATAGACAGAAGCATTCTCAGAAACTTCTTTGTGATGAGTGTCCTCAACTATCAGAGTTGAACGTTTCTTTTGACAGAGCACTTTGGAAGCACTCTTTTTGTACAATCTGTAAGCCGATATATAGATAGTTCTAACTATATCGTTGGAAACGGGAATATCTTCATCTGAAATCTAGACAGAAGCACTCTCAGAACCTACTTTGTGATATCTGCATTCAGGTCACTAAGCTAAACATTCCCATTCATAGAGCAGGTTTGAAACACTCTTTCTGTAATATCTGGAAGTGGACATTTGGAGCGCTTTCGGGGCTATGGTGAAAAACGAAATATCTTCCAGTAAAATCTAGACAGAAACATTCTCAGAAAGTTATTTCAGATGTGTGTCCTCAACTAACAGAGTTGAACCTTTATTTTGATAGAGCAGTTTGGAAACACTCTTTCTGTAGAATCTGCAAATCGATGTTTGGATAACTGTGAAGATTTCGTTGGAAACGGGAATATCTTCTCATAAAATCTCGACAGAAGCATTCTCAGAAACGACTTTGTGATGAGAGTCCTCAACTAACAGAGTTGAAACACTCTATTAATAGAGAACTTTGGAAAAACTCTTTTTCTAGAATCTGCAAGTGTATATTTGGATAACTGTGAAGATTTCGTTGGAAAGGGAAATATCTTCATATAAAATCTAGACAGAAGGATTCTCAGAAACTTCCTTGTGATGAGTGTCCTCAACTAACAGAGTTGAACCTTTCTTTTGATAGAGCAGTTTGGAAACACTCTTTTTGTGGAATCTGTAAGTGGATATCTAGATAGTCCTAACGATCTCATTGGAAACGGGAATATCTTCATCTAAAATGTAGACAGAAGCACTGTCAGAAACTACTTTGCGATATCTGCATTGAAGTCACAGAGCTGAACATTCCCTTTCATAGAGTAGGTTTGAAACAGTCTTTCTGTAGTATCTGGAAGTGGACATTTCATGTGATTTCGGGCCTAAGGTGAAAAAGGAAATATCATCCCATAAAATCTAGACAGAAGCATTCTCAGAAAATTATTTCGGATGTGTTTCCTGAACTAACAGAGATGATCCTTTCTTTTGATATAGCAGTTTGGAAACACTCTTTTTGTAGAATCTGCAAGTGGATATTTGGATAACTGTGAAGATTTCATTGGAAACGGTAATATCTTCATATAAAATCTAGACAGAAGCATTCTCGGAAACTTCTTTGTGATGTGTGTCCTCAACTAACAGAGTTCAACCTTTCTTTTGATACGGCAATTTGGAATCACTCCTTTTGTTGAATCTGTAAGTTTATATTGGGATAGCTCTGAGGAATTCGTTGGAAATGGGAATATATTCATTTAAAATCTAGACAGAAGCATTCTCAGAAACTTCTTTGTGATGTGTGTCCTCAACTAACGGAGTTGAACCTTTCTTTGGATAGAGCAGTTTGGAAACACTGTTTTTGTAGAATCTGTAAGTGGATATCTAGATAGTTCTAACGATTTCATTGGAAACGGGAATATCTTCTTCTGAAATCTAGACAGAAGCACTGTCAGAAACTACTTTGTGACATCTGCATTCAAGTCACAGAGCTGAACATTCCCTTTCATAGAGCAGGTTTGAAACCCTCTTTCTGTAGTATCTGGAAGTGGATATTTCGAACGATTACGGGCCTATGGTGAAAAACGAAATATCTTCCCATAAAATCTAGATAGAAGCATTCTCAGAAACTTCTTTGTGATGTGTGTCCTCAACTAACAGAGTTGAAACTTTCTTTTGATACAGCAATTTGGAAACACACTTTTTGTAGAATCTGTAAGTGGATATTTGTATAGCTCTGAGGATTCCGTTGGAAACGGGAATATCTTCATTTAAAATCTAGACAGAAGCATTGTCAGAAACTTCTTTGTGATGAGTGTCCTCAACTATCAGATTTGAACCTTTCTTTTGACAGAGCACTTTGGAAACACTCTTTTTGTAGAATCTGTAAGTGGATATCTAGATAGTTCTAATGATATCGTTGGAAACGGGAATATCTTCATCTCAAATCTAGACAGAAGCACTGTCAGAAACTACTTTGTGATATCTGCATTCAAGTCGCAGAGCTGAACATTCCCGCTCATAGAGCAAGTTTGAAACCCTCTTTCTGTAGTATCTGGAAGTGGACATTTCGAGCGCTTTCGGGCCTATGGTGAAGAACGAAATATCTTCCCATAAAATCTAGACAGAAACTTTCTCAGAATCTTATTTCGGATGTGTGTCCTCAACTAACAGAGTTGAAACTTTCTTTTGATAGAGCAGTTTGGAAACACTCTTTTTGTTGAATCTGCAAGTCGATGTTTGGATAACGGTGAAGATTTCGTTGGAAACGGGAATATCTTCATATAAAATCTAGACAGAAGCATTCTCAGAAACGTCTTTGTGATGACTTTCCTCAACTAACAGAGTTGAACCATTCTATTAATATAGCACTTTGGAAACACTCTTTTTGTAGAATCTTCAAGTGGATATTTGGATAACTGTGAAGATTTCGTTGGAAACGGGAATATCTTCATATAAAATCTAGACAGAAGCATTCTCAGAAACTTCTTTGTGATGAATGCCCTCAACTAACAGAGTTGAACCTTTCTTTTTATAGAGCAGTTTGGAAACACTCTTTCTGTAGAATCTGTATGTGGATATCAAGATAGTTCTAATGATTTCATTGGAAACGGGAATATCTTCATCTAAAATCTAGACAGAAGCTCTGTCAGAAACCACTTTGCAATATCTGCATTCAAGTCACAGAGGTGAATCTTCCCTTTCATAGGGCAGGTTTGAAACACTCTTTCTGTAGTATCTGGAAGTGGACATTTCGAGCGCTTTCAGGACTATGGTGAAAAAGGTAGTATCTTCCCAAAACAACGAGACAGAAGTATTCTCAGAAACTTATTTGGGATGTGTGTCCTCAACTAAGAGAGTTGAACTTTTCTTTTGATCCAGCAGTTTGGAAACACTGGTTTTTAGAATCTGCAAGTGGATATTTGAATAACTGAAGATTTCGTTGGAAACGGGAATATCCTCACATAAAATCTAGTCAGAAGCATTCTCAGAAACTTCTTTGTGATGTGTGTCCTCAACTAACAGAGTTGAACCTTTCTTTTGATAGAGCAGTTTGGAAACACTGTTTTTGTAGAATCTGTAAGGGGATATTTGGATAACTCTGATGATTTCGTTGGAAACGGGAATATCTTCATCTAAAATCTGGACAGAAGCACTGTCAGAAACTACCTTGGGATATCTGCATTCAAGTCACAGAGCTGAACATTCCCTTCCATAAGGCAGGTTTGAAACACTCTTTCTGTAGTATCTGGAAGTGGACATTTCGTGCGCTCTCAGGCCTACTGTGAAGAGGGAAATATCATCCCTTAAAATCTAGACAGAAGCATCCTCAGAAAGTTATTTGGGATTCGTTTCCTCAACTAACAGAGATGATCCTTTCTTTTGATATAGCAGTTTGGAAACACTTTTTTGTAGAATCTTCAAGAGGATATTTGGATAACTGTGAAGATTTCAGTGGAAACGGTAATATCTTAATATAAAATCTAGACAGAAGCATTCTCAGAAACTTCTTTGTGATGTGTGTAATCAACTAACAGAGTTCAACATTTCTTTTGATACAGCAGTTTGGAAACACCCTTTTTGTAGAATCTGCAAGTGGATATTTGAATAACTGTTAAGATTTCATTGGAAACGGGAATATCTTCATATAAAATCTAGACAGAAGCACTGTCAGAAACTACTTTGTGATATCTGCATTCAAGTCACAGAACTGAACATTGCCTTTCATAAAGCAGGTTTGAAACACTCTTTCTGCAGTATCTGGAAGTGGACATTTCGAGCGCTTTCAGGCCTAAGGTGAAAAAGGAAATATCTTCCCATTAAAATGAGTCAGAGGCTTTCTCAGAAACTTATTTGGGATGTGTGTCCTCAACTAACAGAGTTGCACCTTTCTTTTGATACACCAGTTTGGAAACAGTCTTTTTGTAGAATCTGGAAGTGGATATTTGGATACCTTCGAAGATTTCTTTGGAAACGGGAATATCTTCATATAAAATCTAGACAGAGGCATTCTCAGAAACTCCTTTCTGATGAGTGTCCTCAACTAACAGAGTTGAACCTTTCTTTTGATAGAGCAGTATGGAAACACTCTGTTTGTACAATCTGGATGTGGATATTTGGATAGGTATAACGGTTTCGTTGGAAACGGGAATATCTTCATCTAAAATCTAGACAGAAGCTCTGTCAGAAACTACTTTGCGATATATGCATTCAAGTCACAGAGGTGAACCTTCCCTTTCATAGGGCAGGTTTGAAACACTCTTTCTGTAGTATCTGGAAGTGGACATTTTGAGCGCTTTCAGGCCTGTGATGAAAAATTTAGTATCTTCCCAGAAAAACGAGACAGAAGTATTCTAAGAAACTTATTTGGGATGTGGGTCCTCAACTAAGAGTGTTGAACTTTTCTTTTGAAACAAAAGTTTGGAAACACTCTTTTTTAGAATCTGGAAGTGGATATTTGAATAAATGTGAAGATTTCATTGGAAACGGGAATATCCTCATATAAAATCTAGACAGAATCATTCTCAGAAACTTCTTTGTGATGTGTGTCCTCAACTAACAGAGTTCAAACTTTCTTTTGATACAGCAATTTGGAAACACTCTTTTTGTAGAATCTGTTAGTGGATATTGGGATAGCTCTAACGATTTCGTTGGAAACGGGAATATGTTCATTTAAAATCTAGACAGAAGCTTTCTCAGAACCTTCTTTGTGAAGTGTGTCCTGAGCTAAGTGTGTTCAACCTTTCTTTTGATACAGCAGTCTGGAAACACACTTTTTGTGGAATCTGCAGGGGGATATTTGGATAACTGGGAAGATTTCATTGGAAACGGGAATATCTTCATGTAAACTCTAGACAGAAGCATTCTCAGAAACTTCTTTCCAATGTGTGTCCTTAACTGACAGAGTTCAACCGTTCTTTTGATGGAGCAATTTGGAAGCACTGTTTGTGTGGAATCTGTAGGAGGATATTTGGATAGCTCTAAAGATTTCGTTGCAAACGGGATTATCTTCATTTAAAATCTAGACAGAAGCATTCTCAGAAACTTCCTTGTGATGTGTGTCCTCAACTAACAGAGTACAACCGTAATTTTGATAGAGCAGTTTGGAAACACACTTTTTGTAGAATCTGTAGGTGGATATTTGGATACCTCTAACGATTTCTTTGGAAACGGGAATATATTCATATAAAATCTAGACAGAAGCATTCTCAGAAACTTCTTTGTGTTGTGTGTCCTCAACTAACAGAGTTCAAGATTTCTTTTGATACAGTTATTTGAAAACACTCTTTTTGTAGAATCTGTAAGTGGATATTCGGAAAGCTCTAACGATTTCGTTGGAAACGGGAATATCTTCATTTAAAATCTAGACAGAAGCATTCTCAGAAACTTCTTTGTGAAATGTGTCCTTAACTAACAGACTTCAACCTTTCTTTAGATACAGCAGTTTGGAAACACACTTTATGTAGAATCTGCAAGTGGATATTTGGATAACGGTGAAGATTTCGTTGGAAAAGGGAATATCTTCATATAAACTCTAGACAGAAGCATTCTCAGAAACTTCTTTCTCATGTGTGTCCTCAACTGACAGAGTTCAAACATTCTTTTGACAGAGCAGTTTGGAAACACACTTTTTGTAGATTGTGTAAGAGGACATTTGGATAGCTCTAAAGATTTATTTGCAAACGGGAATATGTTCATGTAAAATCTAGACAGAAGCATTCTCAGAAACTTCTTTGTGATGTGTGTCCTCAACTAAAAGAGTACAACCATTCTTTTGATAGAGCAGTTTGGAAACACACTTTTGGTAGAACCTGTAAGTGGATGTATGGAGAGCTGTAACCATTTTGTTGGAAACTGGAATATCTTCATCTAAAATCCAGACAGAAGCTCTGTCAGAAACTACTTTGTGATATCTGCATTCAAGTCACAGAGGTGAACCTTCCCTTTCATAGGGCAGGTTTGAAACACTCTTTCTGTAGTATCTGGAAGTGGACATTTCGAGCGCTTTCAGGCCTATGGTGAAAAAGGAAGTATCTTCCCAAAACAACGAGACAGAAGTATTCTCAGAAACTTATTTGTGATGTGAGTCCTCAACTATGAGGGTTGGACTTTTCTTTTGATACAGCAGTTTGGAAACACTCCTTTTTAGAATCTGCAAGTGGATATTTGAATAACTGAATATTTCGTTGGAAACGGGAATATCCTCACATAAAATCTAGTCAGAAGCATTCTCAGAAACTTCTTTGTGATGTGTGTCCTCAACTAAAAGAGTTGAACCTTTCTTTGGATAGAGCAGTTTGGAAACACTCTTTTTGTAGAATCTGTAAGTGGATATTTGGATAACTGTGATGATTTCGTTGGAAACGGGAATATCTTCATCTAAAATCTAGACAGAAGCACTGTCAGAAACTACCTTGCAATATCTGCATTCAAGTCACAGAGGTGAACATTCCCTTCCATGAGGCAGGTTTGAAACACTCTTTCTGTAGTACCTGGAAGTGGACATTTCGTGCACTCTCAGGCCTATTGTGAAGAGGGAAATATCATCCCTTAAAATCTAGACAGAACCATCCTCAGAAACTTATTTGGGATTCGTTTCCTCAACTAACAGAGTTGATCCTTGCTTTTGATGTAGCAGTTTGGAAACACTCTTTTTGTAGAATCTGCAAGTGGATATTTGGATAACTGAAGATTTTGTTGGAAACGGGAATATCTTCATATAAAATCTAGACAGAAGCATTCTCAGAAACTTCTTTCAGATGAGTGTCCTCAACTAACAGAGTTGAATCTTTCTTTGGATAGAGCAGTTTGGAAACACTCTTTTTGTGGAATCTGTAAGTGGATATTTGGATAACTGTGATGATTTCGTTGGAAACGGGAATATCTTCATCTAAAATCTAGACAGAAGCGCTGTCAGAAACTAATTTGCGATATCTGCATTCAAGTCACAGAGCTGAACATTCCCATTCATAGAGTAGGTTTGAAACAGTCTTTCTGTAGTATCTGGAAGTGGATATTTCGAGTGATTTCAGGCCTATGGTGAAAAAGGAAATATCATCCCATAAAATCTAGACAGAAGCATTCTCAGAAACTTATTGGGGATGTGTTTCCTCAACTAATAGAGTTGAACCTTTCTTTTGATAGAGCAGTTTGGAAACACTCTTTTTGTTGAATCTGCAAGTCGATGTTTGGATAACTGTGAAGATTTCGTTGGAAACGAAAATATCTTCATGTAAAATCTAGACAGAAGCATTCTCAGAAACGTTTTTGTGATGAGTGTCCTCAACTAACAGAGTTGAGCCATTCTATTAATAGAGCACTTTGGAAACACTCTTTTTGTAGAATCTTCAAGTGGATATTTGGATAACTGTGAAGATTTCGTATGAATCGGGAATATCTTCATGTAAAATCTAGACAGAAGCATTCTCAGAAACTTCTTTGTGATGTGTGTCCTCAACTAACAGAGTTCAACCTTTCATTTGATACAGCAATTTGGAATCACTCTTTTTGTAGAATCTGTAAGTTTACATTGGTATAGCTGTGAGGATTTCATTGGAAACGGGAATATGTTCATTTAAAATCTAGACAGAAGCATTCTCAGAAACTTCTTTGTGATGTGTGTCCTCAACTAACAGAGTTGAACCTGTCTTTGGGTAGAGCAGTTTGGAAACACTCTTTTTGTAGTATCTGTAAGTGGATATTTGGATAACTGTGATGATTTCGTTGGAAACGGGAATACCTTCATCTAAAATCAAGAGAGAAGGGCTGTGAGAAACTACTTTGCAATATCTGCATTCAAGTCACAGAGCTGAACATTCCCATTCATAGAGTAGGTTTGAAACAGTCTTTCTGTAGTAGCTGGAAGGGGACATTTCGAGCGATTTCAGGCCTATGGTGAAAAAGGAAATATCATCCTATAAAATCTAGACAGATGCATTCTCAGAAACTTATTTGGGATGAGTTTCCTCAACTAACAGAGCTGAACCTTTCTTTTGATAGAGCAGTTTGGAAACACTCTTGTTGTAGAATCTGCAAGTCGATGTTTGGATAACTGAAGATTTCGTTGGAAACGGCAATATCTTCATATAAAATCTAGACAGGAGCATTCTCAGAAACTTCTTTGTGATGAGTGTCCTCAACTAACAGAGTTGAACCTTTCTTTTTATAGAGCAGTTTGGAAACACTCTTTTTGTAGAATCTTCAAGTGAATATTTGGATAACTGTAAAGATTTCATTGGACACGGGAATATCTTCATATAAAATATAGACAGAATCATTCTCAGAAACTTCTTTGTGATGAGTGTCCTCAACTAACAGAGTTGAACCTTTCTTTTGACAGAGCACTTTGGAAACACTCTTTTTATAGAATCTGTAAGTGGATATCTAGATTGTTCTAACGATTTCATTGGAAACGGGAATATCTTCATCTGAAATCTAGACAGAAGCACTGTCAGAAACTACTTTGTGATATCTGCATTCAAGTCACAGAGCTGAACATTCCCTTTCATAGAGCAGGTTAGAAACCCTCTTTCTGTAGTGTCTGGAAGTGGACATTTCGAGCCCTTTCGGGCCTGTTGTGAAAAACGAAATATCTTCCCATAAAATCTAGACAGAAGCATTCTTAGAAACTTCTTTGGGATGTGTGTCCTCAACTAACAGAGTTGAACCTTTCTTTTGATAGAGCTGTTTGGAAACACTCTTTTTGTAGAATCTGCAAGTCGATGTTTGGGTAACTGTGAAGATTTCGTTGGAAACGGGAATATCTTCACATAAAATGTAGACAGAAGCATTCTCAGAAACTTCTTTGTGATGAGTGTCCTCAACTAACAGAGTTGAACAATTCTATTAATAGAGCACTTTGGAAACACTCTTTTTGTAGAATCTTCAAGTGGATATTTGGTTAAATGTGAAGATTTCGTAGGAAACGGGAATACCTTCATCTAAAATCTAGACAGAAGCGCTGTCAGAAACTGCTTTGCGATATCTGCATTCATGTCACAGAGCTGAACATTCACTTTCATAGAGTAGGTTTGAAACAGTCTTTCTGTAGTATCTGGAAGTGGACATTTCAAGCGATTGCAGGCCGATGGTGAAAAAGGAAATATCATCCCATAAAGTCTAGACAGAAGCATTCTGAGAAACTTATTTGGGATGTGTTTCCTCAACTAACAGAGTTGATCCTTTCTTTTGATATAGCAGTTTGGAAACACTCTTTTTGTAGAATCTGCAAGAGGATATATGGATAACTGTGAAGATTTCGTTGGAAACAGTAATATCTTCATATAAAATCTAGACAGAAGCATTCTAAGAAACTTCTTTGTGATGAGTGTCCTCAACTAACAGAGTTGAACCTTTCTTTTTATAGAGCAGTTTGGAAACACTCTTTTTGTGGAATCTGTAAGTGGATATCTAGATAGTCCTAATGATTTCATTGGAAACGGGAATATCTTCATCTAAAATCTAGACAGAAGCACTGTGAGAAACTACTTTGCGATATCTGCATTCAAGTCACAGAGCTGAACATTCCCTTTCATAGAGTAGGTTTGAGACAGTCTATCTGTAGTATCTGGAAGTGGACATTTCAAGCGATTTCAGGCCTATGGTGAATGAGGAAATATCATCCCATAAAATCTAGACAGAAGCATTCTCAGAAACTTATTTGGGATGTGTTTCCTCAAGTAACAGAGTTGATCCTTTCTTTTGATATAGCAGTTTGGAAACACTCTTTTTGTGGAATCTGCAAGTGGATATTTGGATAACTGTGAAGATTTCATTGGAAACGGTAATATCTTCATATAAAATCTAGACAGAAGCATTCTAAGAAACTTCTTTGTGATGAGTGTCCTCAACTAACACAGTAGAACCTTTCTTTTGATAGAGCAGTTTGGAAACACTCTTTTTGTGGAATCAGTAAGTGGATATCTAGATAGTCCTAACGATCTCATTGGAAACGGGAATATCTTCATCTAAAATCTAGACAGAAGCACTGGCAGAAACCACTTTGTGATATCTGCATTCAAGTCTCAGAGCTGAACATTCCGTTTCATAGAGCAGTTTTGAAACACTCTTTCTGCAGTATCTGGAAGTGGACATTTCGAGCGCTTTCAGGCCTACGGTGAAAAAGGAAGTATCTTCCCATAAAAATGAGACAGAGGCTTTCTCAGAAACTTATTTGGGATGTGTTTCCTCAACTAACAGAGTTGATCCTTTCTTTTGATATAGCGGATTGGAAACACTCTTTCTCTAGAATCTGCAAATCGATGTTTGGACAACTGTGAAGATTTCGTTGCAAAAGGGAATATCTTCATATAAAATCTCAACAGAAACATTCTCAGAAACGTCTTTCTGATGAGTGTCCTCAACTAACAGAGGTGAGACATTCTATTAATAGAGCACTTTGGAAACACACTTTTTGTAGAATCTGCAAGTGGATATTTGGATAACTGTGAAGATTTCGTTGGAAAAGGAAATACCTTCATATAAAATGTAGACAGAAGCATTCTCAGAAACTTTTTTGGATTGTGTGTCCTCAACTAACAGAGTTCAACAGTTCCTCGCTACAGCAGTTTGGAAACACTCTTTTTGTAGAATCTTCCAGTGCATATTTCGACAACTGTGAATATTTCGTTGGAAACGGGAATATCTTCATATAAAATCTAGACAGAAACATTCTCAGAAACTTCTTTGTGATGAGTGTCCTCAACTAACAGAGTTGAACCTTTCTTTTGACAGAGCACTTTGGAAACACACTTTTTGTAGAATCTGTAAGCCGATACCTAGATAGTTCCAACGATATCGTTGGAAACGGGAGGATCTTCATCTGAAATCTAGACAGAAGCACTCTCAGAACCTACTTTGTGATATCTGCATTCAAGTCACAGAGCTGAACATTCCCTTTCATAGAGCAGGTTTGAAAAACTCTTTCTGTAGTATCTGGAAGTGGACCTCTCGAGCGCTTTCTGGCCTATGGTGAAAAACGTAATAACTTCCCATAAGATCTAGATAGAAGCATTCTCAGAAACTTCTTTGTGATGTGTGTCCTCAAATAACAGAGTTCAACATTTCTTTTGATAGAGCAGTTTGGAAACACTCTTTTTGTAGAATCTGTAGGTGGATAACAAGATAGTTCTAATGATTTCGTTGGAAACGGGAATATCTTCATCTAAAATCTAGACAGAAGCACTGTCAGAAACTACTTTGTGATATCTGCATTCAACTCTCAGAGCTGAACATTCCGTTTCATGGAGCAGTTTTGAAACACTCTTTCTGCAGTATCTGGAAGGGGACATTTTGAGCGATTTCAGGCCTACGGGGTAAAAGAAAGCATCTTCCCATAAAAACGAGAGAGAGGCTTTCTCAGAAACTTCTTTGGGATGTGTGTCCTCAACTAAGACAGTTGAACCTTTCTTTTGATACAGCAGTTTGGAAACACTCTTTTTGTAGAATCTGCAAGTGGATATATGGAAAGCTGTGAAGATTTCATAGGAAACGGGAATATCTTCATGTAAAATCTAGAGAGAAGCATTCTCAGAAACTTCTTAGTGATGTGTGTCCTCAACTAACAGAGTTCAACCTTTCTTTGGATACAGCTATTTGGAAACACTCTTTTTGTAGTATCTGTAAGTGGATATTGGGATAGCTCTGAGGATTTCGTTGGAAACGGGAATATCTTCATATGAAACGTCGACAGAAGCACTCTCAGAAAATTCTTTGTGATGTATGCATTCAAGTCACAGAGCTGAACATTCCCTTTCATAGAGCAGGTTGGAAACACTCTTTCTGTAGTATCTGGAAGTGGACATTTGGAGCGCTTTCGGGCCTATGTTGCAAAACAAAATATCTTATCATAAAATCTAGACAGAAGCAATCTCAGAAACTTATTTGGGATGTGTGTCCTCAAATAACAGGGTTGCGGCATTCTTTTGATAGAGCACTTTGGAAACACACTTTCTGTAGAATCTGCAAATAGATGTTTGGATAACTGTGAAGATTTCGTTGGAAACGGGAATATCTTCACATAAAATCTCGACAGAAGCGTTTTCAGAAACTTCTTTGTGATGAGTGTCCTCAACAAACACAGTTGAACCTTTCTTTTGATAGAGCAGTTTGGAAACACTCCTTTCGTGGAATCTGTAAGTGGATATCTAGATAGTCCTAAGGATTTCGTTGGAAAAGGGAATATCTTCATCTAAAATCTAGACAGAAGCATTCTCAGCAACTTCTTTGTGATGTGTGTCCTCAACTAACAGAGTTGAACCTTTCTTTAGATAGAGCAGCTTGGAAACACTCTTTTTGTAGAATCTGTAAGTGGATATTGGGATAACTATGATGATTTCATTGGAAACGGGAATATCTTCATCTAAAATCTAGACTGAAGCGCTGTCAGAAACTACTTTGCGATATCTGCATTCAAGTCGGAGCTGAATATTCCCATTCATAGAGTAGGTTTGAAACAGTCTTTCTGTGGTATCTGGAATTGGAAATTTCGAGCGATTTCAGGCCTACGGTGAAAAAGGGTTTATCATCCCATAAAATCTAGACAGAAGCATTCTCAGAAACTTATTTGAGATGTGTTTCGTCAACTAACAGAGTTGATCCTTTCTTTTGATATAGCAGTTTGGAAACACTCTTTTTGTAGAATCTGCAAGTGGATATTAGGATAACTGTGAAGATTTCTTTGGAAACGGGAATATATTCATATAAAATCTCGACAGAAGCATTCTCAGAGACTTCTTTGTGATGTGTGTCCTCAACTAACAGAGTTCAACATTTCTTTTGCTACAGCAGTTTGGAAACACTCTTTTTGTAGAATCTTCAAGTGGATATTGGGATAACTGTGAAGATTTCGTTGGAAACGGGAATATCTTCATATAAAATCTAGACAGAAGCATTCTCAGAAACTTCTTTGTGATGAGTGTCCTCAAGTAACAGAGTTGAACCTTTCTTTTGAAAGAGCAGTTTGGAAACACTTCTTTTGTAGAATCTGCAAGTCGATGTTTGGATAACTGTGAAGATTTCGTTGGAAAAGGAATATCTTCATATGAAACGTCGACAGAAGCATTCTCAGAAACGTCTTTGTGATGAGTGTCCTCAACTAACAGAGTTGAAGCATTCTATTAGTAGAGCACTTTGGAAACACTCTTTTTGTAGAATCTTCAAGAGGATATTTGGATAACTGTGAAGATTTCATTGGAAACGGGAATATCTTCATATAAAATCTAGACAGAAGGATTCTCAGAAACTTTTTTGTGATGAGTGTCTTCAACTAACACAGTTGAACCTTTCCTTTCATAGAGCAGTTTGGAAACACTCTTTTTGTGGAATCTGTAAGTGGATATCTAGATAGTCCTAACGATTTCATTGGAAAAGGGAATATCTTCATCTGAAATCTATACAGAAGCACTCTCAGAACCTACTTTGTGATATCTGCATTCAAGTCACAGAGCTGAACATTCCCTTTCATAGAGCAGGTTTGAAACCCTCTTTCTGTAGTATCTGGAAGTGGACATTTCGAGCGCTTAAGGGCCTATGGTGAAAAACGAAATATCTTCCCATAAAATCTAGACAGAAGCATTCTCTGAAACTTATTTGGGATGTGTGTCCTCAACTCATAGAGTTGAACATTTATTTTGATAGAGCAGTTTGGAAACACTCTTTCTGTAGAATCTGCAAATCGATGTTTCGTTAACTGTGAAGATTTCGTTGGATACGGGAATATCTTCATATAAAATCTTGACAGAAGCATTCTCAGAAACTTCTTTGTGATGAGAGTCCTGAACTAACAGAGTTGAACCATTCTATTAATAGAGAACTTGGAAACATTCTTTTTGTAGAGTCTGCAAGTGGATATTAGAATAACTGTGAAGATTTTGTTGGAAACGGGAATATCTTCATATAAAATCTAGACAGAAGCACTCTCAGTAACTTCTTTGTGATATCTGCATTCAAGTCACAGAGCTGAACATTCCCTTTCATAGAGCAGGTTTGAAACACTCTTTCTGTAGTATCTGGATGTGGACATTTGGAGCGCTTTCAGGCCTATGGTGAAAAACGAAATATCTTCCCATAAAATCTAGGCAGAAGCAATCTCAGAAACTTATTTGGGATGTGTGTCCTCAACTAACAGAGTTGCACCTTTCTTTTGATAGAGCAGTTTGGAAACACACTTTTTGTAGAATCTACAAGTGGATATTTGGATAACTGTGAAGATTTCGTTGGAAACGGGAATATATTCATATAAAATCTAGACAGAATCATTCTCAGAGACTTCTTTGTGATGTGTGCCCTGAACTTGCAGAGTTCAACATTTCTTTTACTACAGCAGTTTGCAAACACTCTTTTTGTAGAATCTTCAAGTGGATATTTTGATAACTGTGAAGATTTCTTTGGAAACGGGAATATCTTCATATAAAATCTAGACAGAAGCATTCTCAGAAACTTCTTTGTGATGTGTGTCCTCAACTAACAGAGTTGAACCTTTCTTTTGACAGAGCACTTTGGAAACACTCTTTTTGTAGAATCTGTAAAGCGATATCTAGATAGTTCTAATGATATCGTTGGAAACGGGAATATCTTCATCTGAAATCTAGACAGAAGCACTCTCAGAACCTACTTTGTGATATCTGCATTCAAGTCACAGAGCTGAACATTAACTTTCATAGAGCAGGTTTGAAACACTCTTTCTGTAGTGTCTGGAAGTGGACATTTGGAGCGCTTTCGGGCCTATGGTGAAAAATGAAATATCATCCCATATAATCTAGACAGATGCATTCTCAGAAACTTATTTGGGATGTGTGTCCTCAACTAACAGAGTTGAACCTTTCTTTTGATAGAGCAGTTTGGAAACACTCTGTCTGTAGAATCTGAAAATCGATGTTTGGATAACTGTGAAGATTTCGTTGGAAACGGGATTATCTTCATATAAAATCTCGACAGAAGCATTCTCAGAAACGTGTTTGTCATGAGTGTCCTCAACTAACAGAGTTGAAACATTCTATTAATAGAGCACTTTAGAAACACTCCTTTTGTGGAATCTGCAAGTGGATATTTGGATAACTGTGATGATTTCGTTGGAAAAGGAAATATCTTCATATAAAATCTAGACAGAAGCACTCTCTGAAACTTCTTTGGATTGTGTGTCCTCAACTAACAGAGTTCAACATTTCTTTCACTACAGCAGGTTGGAAGCACTCTTTTTGTAGAATCTGCAAGTGGATATTTGGATAACTGTGAAGATTTCGTTGGAAAAGGTAATATCGTGATATAAAATCTAGACAGAAGCATTCTCAGAAACTTCTTTGGATTGTGTGTCCTCAACTAACAGAGTTCAACATTTCTTTCGCTACAGCAGTTTGGAAACACTCTTTTTGTAGAATCTTCAAGTGGATATTTGGATAACTGTGAAGATTTCATTGGAAACGGTAATATCTTCATATAAAATCTGGACAGAAGCATTCTCAGAAACTTCTTTGTGATGTGTGTCCACAACTAACAGAGTTCAACATTTCGTTTGCTACAGCAGTTTGGAAACACTCTTTTTGTAGAATCATCAAGTGGATATTTCGATAACTGTGAAGATTTCATTGGAAACGGTAATATCTTCATATAAAATCTAGACAGAAGCATTCGCAGAAACATCTTTGTGATGAGTGTCCTCAACTAACACAGTTGAAACTTTCTTCTGATAGAGCAGTTTGGAAACACTCTTTTTGTGGAATCTGTAAGTGGATATCTAGATAGTCCTAACGATTTCGTTGGAAACGGGAATATCTTCATCTACAATCTAGACAGAAGCACTGTCAGAAACTACTTTGCGATATCTGCATTCAAGTCTCAGAGGTGAATATTCCGTTTCATACAGCAGGTTTGAAACACTCTTTCTGCTGTATCTGGAAGTGGACATTTCGAGCGCTCCCAGGCCTACTGTGAAAAAGGTAGTATCTTCCCATAAAAAGGAAACAGAGGCTTTCTCAGAAACTTACTTGTGATGTGTGTCCTCAAGTAAGAGAGTTGAACCTTTCTTTTGATGCAGCAGTTTGGAAACACTCTTTTTGTAGAATCTGCAAGTGGATATTTGGAAAGCTGTGAAGATTTCGTAGGAAATGGGAATATCTTCATGTAAAATCTAGACAGAAGCATTCTCAGAAACTTCTTTGTAATGTGTGTCCTCAACTTACAGAGTTCAACCTTTCTTTTGATACAGCAATTTGGAAACACTCTTTTTGTAGAATATGTAAGTGGATATTGGGATAGCTCTGAGGATTTCGTTGTAAACGGGAATATATTCATCTAAAATCTAGACAGAAACGCCGTCAGAAACTACTTTGAGATATCTGCATTCAAGTCACAGTGTTGAACATTCCCATTCATAGAGTAGGTTTCAAACAGTCTTTCTGTAGTATCTGGAAGTGGACATTTCGAGCGATTTCCGGCCTATGGTGAAAAAGGAAATATCATCCCATAAAATCTATACAGAAGTATTCTCAGAAACTTATTTGGGATGTGTTTCCTCAACTAACAGAGTTGATCCTTTCTTTTGATAAAGCGGTTTGGAAACACTCGTTTTGTAGAATCGTCAAGTGGATATTTGGATAACTGTGAAGATTTCGTTGGAAACAGTAATATCTTCATATAAAATCTAGACAGAAGCATTATCAGAAACTTCTTTGCGATGAGTGTCCTCAACTAACAGAGCTGAAACATTCTATTGTTAGAGCACTTTGGAAACACTCTTTTTGTAGAATCTGCAAGTGGATATTTGGATACCTGTGAAGATTTCTTTGGAAAAGGTAAAATCTTCATATAAAATCTAGACAAAAGCACTCTCAGAAACTATTTTGTGATGTGTGTCCTCAAATAACAGAGTTCAACATTTCTTTCACTACAGCAGTTTGGAAACACTCTTTTTGTAGAATCTTCAAGTGGATATTTCGATAATAGTGAAGATTTTGTAGGAAACGGGTATATCTTCATATAAAATATAGACCGAAGCATTCTCAGAATCTTCTTTGTGATGAGTGCCCTCAACTAACAGAGTTGAACCTTTCTTTTGCAGAGCACTTTGGAAACACTCTTTTTGTAGAATCTGTAAGCCCATATCTAGATAGATCTAACGATATCGTTGGAAACGGGAATATGTTCATCTGAAATGTAGAGAGAAGCACTCTCAGAACCTAATTTGTGATATCTCCATTCAAGTCACAGAGCTGAACATTCCCTTTGATAGAGCAGGTTTGAAACACTCTTTCTGTAGTATCTGGAAGTGGACATTTCGAGCGTTTTCGGACCTATGGTGAAAAACGAAATATCGTCCCATAAAATCTAGACAGAAGCAATCTCAGAAACTTATGTGGGATGTGTGTCCTCAACTAACAGAGTTGAACCTTTCTTTGGATAGAGCAGTTTTGAAACACCCTTTCTGTAGAATCTGCAAATCGATGTTTGGGTAACTGTGAAGATTTCGTTGGAAACGGGAATATCTTCATATAAAATCTCGACAGAAGCATTCTCAGAAACGTCTTTGTGATGAGTGTCCTCAACTAACAGAGTTGAACCATTCTGTTAATAGAGCACTTTGGAAACACTCTTTTCGTAGAATCTGCAAGTGGATATTTGGATAACGGTGAAGATTTCGTTGGAAAAGGTAATATCTTCATATAAAATCTAGACAGAAGCATTCTCAGAAACTTCTTTGGATTGTGTGTCCTCAACTAACAGAGTTCCACATTTCTTTCACTACAGCAGTTTGGAAACACTCTTTTTGTAAAATCTTCAAGTGGATATTTTGACAACTGTGAAGATTTCATTGGAAACGGGAATATCTTCATATAAAATCTAGACAGAAGCATTCTCAGAAACTTCTATGGGATGAGTGTCCTCAACTAACAGAGTTGAACCTTTCTTTTGACAGAGCACTTTGGAAACACACTTCTTGTAGCATCTGTAAGAGGATATCTAGATAGTTCCAGTGATATCGTTGGAAACGGGAATATCTTCATCTGAAATCTAGACATAAGCACTCTCAGAACCTACTTTGTGATATCTGCATTCAAGTCACAGAGCTGAAGATGCCCTTTGATAGAGCAGGTTTGAAACACTCTTTCTCTAGTATCTGGAAGTGGACATTTGGAGCGCTTTCTGGCCTTTGGTGAAAAACGAAATATCGTCCCATAAAATCTAGACAGAAGCAATCTCAGAAACTTATGTGGGATGTGTGTCCTCAACTAACAGAGTTGAACATTTCTTTTGATAGAGAAGTTTGGCAAACACTCTTCTTGTAGAATCTGTAGGTGGATATCAAGATGCTTCTAACAATTTCGTTGGAAAAGGGAATATCTTCATCTAAAATCTAGACAGAAGCATTCTCAGAAACTTTTTTGTGATGACTGTCCTCAACTAAGACAGTTGAACCTTTCCTTTGATAGAGCAGTTTGGAAACACTCTTTTTGTAGAATCTGTAAGCCGATATCTAGATAGTTCTAATGATATCGTTGGAAACGGGAATATATCTTCATCTGAAATCTAGACAGAAGCACTCTCAGAACCTGCTTTGTGATATCTGCATTCCAGTCACAGAACTGAACATTCCCTTTGATATAGCAGGTTTGAAACACTCTTTCTGTAGTATCTGGAAGTGGACATTTCGAGGGCTTTCGGGCCCATGGTGAAAAACGTAATATCTTCCCATAAAATCTAGACAGAAACATTCTCAAAAACTTATTTGGGATGTGTGTCCTCAACTCACAGAGTTGAACATTTCTTTTGATAGAGCAGTTTGGAAACACTCTTTTTGTAGAATCTGTAGGTGGATATCAAGATAATTCTAACGATTTCGTTGGAAACGGGAATATCTTCATCTAAAATCTAGACAAAAGCACTGTCAGAAACTACTTTGTGTTATCTGCATTCAAGTCTCACAGCTGAACATTCCGTCTCATAGAGCAGGTTTGAAACACTCTTTCCGCAGTATCTGTAAGTGGACATTTCTAGCGCTTTCAGGCCTACGGTGAAAAGGGAAGTATCTTCCCATAAAAACGAGACAGAGGCTTTCTCAGAAACTTATTTGGGATGTGTATCCTCAACTAAGACAGTTGAAG
Source organism: Gorilla gorilla gorilla (assembly GCF_029281585.2). Classification (NCBI taxonomy): domain Eukaryota; kingdom Metazoa; phylum Chordata; class Mammalia; order Primates; family Hominidae; genus Gorilla; species Gorilla gorilla. The sequence goes on from NC_073237.2 coordinate 22,226,337, forward strand.
CTTTCTTTAGATACAGCAGTTTGGAAACACACTTTTTGTAGAATCTGCAATTGGTTATATGGAAAGCTGTGAAGATTTCGTAGGAAACGGGAATATCTTCATGTAAAATCTAGACAGAACCATTCTCAGAAACTTTTTAGTGATGTTTGTCCTCAACTAACAGAGTGCAACCTTTCTTTGGATACAGCTATTTGGAAACACTCTTTTTGTAGAATCTGGAAGTGGATATTGGGATAGCTCTGAGGATTTCGTTGGAAACGGGAATATCTTCATTTAAAATCTAGACAGAAGCATTCTCAGAAACGTCTTTGTGATGTGTGTCCTCAATTAACAGATTTGAAGATTTCCTTGGATAGATCTGTTTGGAAACACCCTTTTTGTAGAATCTGCAAGTGAATATTTGGATAACTGTGATGATTTCATTGTAAACCGGAATATCTTCATCTAAAATCTAGACTGAAGCGCTGTCAGAAACTACTTTGCGATGTCTGCATTCAAGTCAGAGCTGAATATTCCCATTCATAGAGTAGGTTTGAAACAGTGTTTCTGTAGTATCTGGAATTGGACATTTCGAGCGATTTCAGGCCTACGGTGAAAAAGGAAATATCATCCCATAAAATCTAGACAGAAGCATTCTCAGAAACTTATTTGGGATGTGTTTCCTCAACTAACAGAGTTAATCCTTTCTTTCGATACAGCAGTTTGGAAACACTCTTTTTGCAGAATCTTCAAGTGGATATTTGGATAACTGTGAAGATTTCATTGGAAACGGGAATATATTCATATAAAATCTAGACAGAAGCATTCTCAGAAACTTCTTTGTGATGTGTGTCCTCAACTAACAGAGTTCAACATTTCTTTTGCTACAGCCGTTTGGAAACACTCTTTTTGTAGAATCTTCAAGTGGATATTTGGATAACAGTGAAGATTTCGTTGCAAATGGAATATCTTCATATAAAATCTAGACAGAAGCATTCTCAGAAACTTCTTTGTGATGAGTGTCCTCAAGCAACAGAGCTGAACCTTTCTTTTGATAGAGCAGTTTGGAAACACTCTTTTTGCAGAATCTGCAAGTCGATGTTTGGATAACTGTGAAGATTACGTTGGAAACGGAATATCTTCATATAAAATGTCGACAGAAGCATTCTCAGAAACGTCTTTGTGATGAGTGTTCTCAAGTAAAGGAGTTGAACCTTTCTATTAGTAGAGCACTTTGGAAACACTCTTTTTGTAGAATCTTCAAGTGCATATTTGGATAACTGTGAAGATTTCATTGGAAACTGGAATATCTTCATATAAAATCTAGACAGAAGCATTCTCAGAAACTTTTTTGTAATGACTGTCCTCAACTAACACAGTTGAACATTTCCTTTGATAGAGCAGTTTGGAAACACACTTTTGGTGGAATCTGTAAGTGGATATCTAGATAGTCTAACAATTTCATTGGAAACGGGAATATCTTCATCTGAAATCTAAACAGAAGCATTCTCAGAAACTTATCTGGGATGTGTTTCCTCAACGAACAGTGTTGATCCTTTCTTTTGATATAGCAGGTTGGAAACACTCTTTTTGTAGAATCTTCAAGTGGATATTTGGATAACTGTGAAGATTTCGTTGGAAACGGTAATATCTTCATATAAAATCTAGACAGAGGAATTGTCAGAAACTTCTTTGTGATGAGTGTCCTCAACTAACAGAGCTGAACTTTCTATTCACAGAGGACTTTGGAAACACTCTTTTTGTAGAATCTGTAAGCCGATATCTTGATAGTTCTAACGATATCTTTGGAAACGGGAATATATCTTCATCTGAAATCTAGACAGAAGAACTCTCAGAACCTACTTTGTGATATCTGCATTCAAGTCAAAGAGCTGAACATTCCCTTTCATAGAGCAGGTTTGAAACACTCTTTCTGTAGTATCTGGAAGTGGACATTTGGAGCGCTTTCGGGCCTATGGTGAAAAACGGAATATCTTCCAAAAAATCTAGACAGAAGCATTCTCAGAAACTTATTTGGGATGTGCATCCTCAACTAACAGAGTTGAACCATTCTTTTGATAGAGCAGTTTGGAAACACTCTTTTTGTAGTATCTGCAAATCGATGTTTGGATAACTGTGAAGATTTCATTGGAAACGGGAATATCTTCAAATAAAATCTGGACAGAAGCATTCTCAGAAACGTCTTTGTGATGCGTGTCCTCAACTAACAGAGTTGAAACATTCTATTAATAGTGCACTTTGGAAACACTCTGTTTGTAGAATCTGCAAGTGGATATTTGGATAACTGTGAAGATTTCGTTGGAAACGGGAAGATCTTCATATAAAATTCAGACAGAAGCATTCTCAGAAACTTCTTTGTGATGAGTGTCCTCAACCGACACAGTTGAACCTTTCTTTTGATAGAGCAGTTTGGAAACACTCTTTTTGTGGAATTCGTAGGTGTATATCTAGATAGCCCTAACAATTTCGTTGGAAAAGGGAATATCTTCATCTAAAATCTAGACAGAATCACTGTCAGAATCTACTTTGCGATATCTGCATTCAAGTCACAGAGCTGAACATTCCCTTTCATAGAGTAGGTTTGAACCAGTCTTTCTGTAGTATCTGGAAGTGGACATTTCGAGCGAATTCAGGCCTATGGAGAAAAAGGAAACATCACCCATAAAATCTAGACAGAAGCGATCTCAGAAACTTATGTGGGATGTGTGTCCTCAACTAACAGAGTTGCACCTTTCTTTTGATAGGGCAGTTTCGAAACACTCTTTTTGTAGAATCTGCAAGTGGATATTTGGATAAATGTGAAGATTTCGTTGGAAACGGGAATATATTCATATAAAATCTAGACAGAATCATTCTCAGAAACTTCTTTGTGATGTGTGTCCTGAACTTGCAGAGTTCAACATTTCTTTTGCTACAGCAGTTTGCAAACTCTCTTTTTGTAGAATCTTCAAGTGGATATTTGGATAACTGTGAAGATTTCGTTGGAAGCGGGAATATCTTCATATAAAATCTAGACAGAAGCATTCTCAGAAACTTCTTTGTGATGAGTGTCCTCAACTAACAGAGTTGAACCTTTGTTTTGACAGAGCACTTTGGAAACACTCTTTATGTAGAATCTGTAAAGCGATATCTAGATAGTTCTAACGATGTCGTTGGAAACGGGAATATCTTCATCTGAAATCTAGACAGAAGCACTCTCAGAACCTACTTTGTTGTATCTGCATTCAAGTCACAGAGCTGAACATTCCCTTTCATTGAGCAGGTTTGAAACACTCTTTCTGTAGTATCTGGAAGTGGACATTTGGAGCGCTTTCGGACCTATGGTGAAAAACGAAATATCTTCCCTTACAATCTAGACAGAAGCATTCTCAGAAACTTATTTGGGATGTGTGTCCTCAACTAACAGAGTTGAACCTTTCTTTTGATAGAGCAGTTTCGAAACACTCTTTCTGTAGAATCTGCAAATTGATGTTTGGATAACTGTGAAGATTTCCATTGGAAACGGGAATATCTTCATATAAAATCTCTACTGAAGCATACTAAGAAACGTCTTTGTGATGAGTGTCCTCAACTAACAGAGTTGAAACATTCTATTAATAGAGCACTTTGGAAACACTCTTTTTGTGGAATATGCAAGTGGATATTTGGATAACAGTGAAGATTTCGTTGGAAACGGGAATATCTTCATTTGAAATCTAGACAGAAGCATTCTCAGAAACTTCTTTGTGATGAGTGTCCTCAACTAACAGAGTTGAACCTTTCTTTTGATGTAGCACTTTGGAAACATTCTTTGTGTAGAATCTGTGAAGCGATATCTAGACAGTTCTAACGATATCGTTGGAAACGGGAATATCTTCATCTGAAATCTAGACAGAAGCACTGTCAGAACCTACTTTGTGATATCTGTATTGAAGTCACAGAGCTGAACATTCCCTTTCATAGAGCAGGTTTGAAACACTCTTTCTGTAGTGTCTGGAAGTTGACATTTGGAGCGCTTTCGGACCTACGGTGAAAAACGAAATATCTTCCCATACAATCTGGACAGAAGCATTCTCAGAAACTTATTTGGGATGTGTGTCCTCAACTAACAGAGTTGAACCTTTCTTTTGATAGAGCAGTTTGGAAACACTCTTTCTGTAGAATCTGCAAATCGATGTTTGGATAACTGTGAAGATTTCGTTGGAAACGGGAATATCTTCATATAAAATTTCGACAGAAGCATTCTCAGAAACGTCTTTGTGATGACTGTCCTCAACTAACGGAGTTGAAACATTCTATTAATAGAGCACATTGGAAACACTCTTTTTGTGGAATCTGCAAGTGGATATTTGGATAACAGTGAAGATTTCGTTGGAAAACGGAATATCTTCATATGAAATCTAGACAGAAGCATTCTCAGAAACGTCTTTGTGATGAGTGTCCTCAACTAACAGAGTTGAACCATTCTATTAATAGAGCACTTTGGAATCACACTTTTTGTAGAATCTTCAATTGGAAATTTGGATAACTGTGAAGATTTCGTTGGAAACGGGAATATCTTAATATAAAATCTAGAGAGAAGCATTCTCAGAAACTTCTTTGTGATGTGTGTCCTCAACTAACAGAGTTCAAAGTTTCTTTTGATACAGCAATTTCGAAACACTCTTTTTGTAGAATCTGTAAGTGGATATTGGTATAGCTCTGAGGATTCCATTGGAAACGGGAATATCTTCATTTAAAATCTAGACAGAAGCATTCTCAGAAACTTCTTTGTGATGAGTGTCCTCAACTAACAGAGTTGAAAGTTTCTTTAGATAGAGCAGTATGAAAACACTCTCTTTGTTGAATCTGTACGTGGATATTTGGATATCTGTGATGATTTCGTTGGAAACAGGAATACCTTCATCTAAAATCTAGACAGAAGCGCTGTGAGAAAGTACTTTGCGATATCTGCATTCAAGTCACAGAGCTGAACATTCCCATTCATAGAGTAGGTTTGAAACAGTCTTTCTGTAGTATCTGGAAGTGGACATTTCGAGCGCTTTCAGGCCTATGGTGAAAAAGGAAATATCCCATAAAATCTAGACAGAAGCATTCTCAGAAACTTATTTGGGATGTGTTTCCTCAACTAACAGAGTTGATCCTTTCATTTGATATAGCAGTTTGGAAACACGCTTTTTGTAGAATCTGCAAGTGGATATTTGGATAACTGTGAAGATTTCTTTGGAAACGGGAATGTCTTCATATGAAATCTAGACAGAAGCATTCTCAGAAACTTCTTTGTGATGTGTGTCCTCAACTAACAGAATTCAACATTTCTTTTGCTACCGCAGTTTGGAAACACTCTTTTTGTAGAATCTTCAAGTGGATATTTGGATAACTGTGAAGATTTCGTTGGAAACGGGAATATCTTCATCTAAAATCTAGACAGAAGCATTCTCAGAAACATCTTTGTGATGAGTGTCCTCAACTAACAGAGTTGAACCTTTCTTTTGACAGAGCACTTTGGAAACACTCTTTTTGTAGAATCTGTAAGTGGATATCTAGATAGTTCTAACGATATCGTTGGAAACGATAATATCTTAATCTGAAATGTAGACGGAAGCACTGTCAGAAACTACTTTGTGACATCTGCATTCAAGTCAGAGAGCTGAATATTCCCTTTCATAGAGCAGGTTTGAAACCCTCTTTCTGTAGTATCTGGAAGTGGACATTTCGAGCGCTTTCGGGCCTCTGGTGAAAAACGAAATATCATCCCATAAAATCTAGACAGAAGCATTCTCAGAAACGTCTTTGTGATGAGTGTCCTCAGGTAACCGAGTTGAACCATTCTATTTATAGAGCACTTTGGAAACACTCTTTTTGTAGAATCTTCAAGTGAATATTTGGATAACAGTGAAGAATTCGTTGGAAATGGGAATATCTTCATATAAAATCTAGACAGAAGGATTCTCAGAAACTTCTTTCAGATGAGTGTCCTCAACTAACACAGTTGAACCTTTCTTTGATAGAGCAGTTTGGAAACACTCTTTTTGTAGAATCTGTATGTGGATATCAACATTGCTCTAACGATTTCATTGGAAACTGGAATATCTTCATCTAAAATCTAGACAGAAGCGCTGTCAGAAACCACTTTGTGATATCTGCATTCAAGTCTCAGAGCTGAACATTCCGTTTCATAGCGCAGGTTTGAAACCATCTTTCTGCAGTATCTGGAACTGGACATTTCGAGCGCTTTCAGGCCTACGGTGAAAAAGGAAGTATCTTCCCATAAAAACGAGACAGAGGCTTTCTCAGAAACTTATTTGGGATGTGTGTCCTCAACTAAGAGAGTTGAACCTTTCTTTTGATACAGAAGTTTGGCAACACTCTTTTTGTAGAATCTGCAAGTGGATATTTGGAAAGCTGTGAATATTTCAAAGTAAACGGGAATATCTTCATGTAACATCTAGACAGAAGCATTCTCAGAAACTTCTTTGTGATGTGTGCCCTCAGCTAACAGAGTTCAACCTTTCTTTTGATACTGCAATTTGGAAACACTCTTTCTGTAGAATCTGTAAGTGGATATTGGTATAGCTCCGAGGATTCCGTTGGAAACGGGAATATCTTCATCTAATATCTAGACAGAAGCGCTGTCAGAAACTACTTTGTGATATCTGCATTCAAGTCACAGAGCTGAACATTCCCATTCATAGAGTAGGTTTGAAACTGTCTTTCTGTAGTATCTGGAAGTGGACATTTCAAGCGATTTCAGGCCTATGGTGAAAAAGGATATATCATCCCATAAAATCTAGACAGAAGCATTCTCATAAACTTATTTGGGATGTGTTTCCTCAACTAACAGAATTGATACTTTCTTTTGATATAGCAGTTCGGAAACACTGTTTTTGTAGAATTTGCAACTCGATGTTTGGATAACTGTGAAGATTTCGTTGGAAACGGGAATATCTTCATATGAAATCTAGACAGAAGCATTCTCAGAATCGTCTTTGTGATGAGTGTCCTCAACTAACGGAATTGAACCATTCTATTAATAGAGCAGTTTGGAAACACTCTTTTTGTATAATCTTCAAGTGGATATTTGGATAACAGAGAGGATTTCGTTGGAAACGGGAATATCTTCATAAAAAATCTAGACAGAAGCATTCTCAGAAACTTCTTTGTGATGAGTGTCCTCAACTAACACAGTTGAACCTTTCTCTTGATAGAGCAGTTTGGAAAAACTCTTTTTGTGGAATCTGTAAGTGGATATCTAGATAGTCCTAACCATTTCGTTGGAAACGGGAATATCTTCATCTAAAATCTAGACAGAAGCACTGTCCGAAACCACTTTGCAATATCTTCATTCAAGTCACAGAGCTGAACATTCTCTTTCATAGAGTAGGTTTGAAACAGTCTTTCTGTAGTATCTGGAAGTGGACATTTCAAGCGATTTCAGGCCTATGGTGAAAAAGGAAATATCATCCAATAAGGTCTAGAGAGAAGCATTCTGAGAAACTGATTTGGGATGCGTTTCCTCAACTAACAGAGTTGATCCATTCTTTAGATATAGCAGTTTGGAAGCGCTCTTTTTGTAGAATCTGCAAGTGGATATTTGGATAACTGAAGATTTCGTTGGAAAAGGGAATATCTTCATATAAAATCTAGACAGAAGCATTCTCAGAAACTTCTTTGTGATGAGTGTCCTCAACTAACAGAGTTGAACCTTTCTTTTTATAGTGCAGTTTGGAATCACTCTTTTTGTAGAATCTGTAAGTGGATATCTAGATAGTTCTAACGATATCATTGGAAACGGGAATATCTTCATCTGAAATCTAGACAGAAGCACTGTCAGAAACTACTTTGTGACATCTGCATTCAAGTCACAGAGCTGAATATTCCCTTTCATAGAGCAGGTTTTAAACCCTCTTTCTGTAGTATCTGGAAGTGTACATTTCGAGCGCTTTCGGGCCTATGGTGAAAAACGAAATATCTTCCCTCAAAATCTAAACAGAAGCATTCTCAGAAACTTATTTCGGATGTGTGTCCTCAACTAACAGAGTTGAACCTTTCTTTTGATATAGCAGTTTGGAAACACTCTTTTTGTAGAATCTGCAAGTCGATGTTTGGATAACTGTGAAGATTTCGTTGGAAACGGGAATATCTTCATATAAAATCTACACAGAAGCATTCTCAGAAACGTCTTTGTGATGAGTGTCCTCAACTTACAGAGTTGAACCTTTCTGTTTATAGAGCAGTTTGGAAACACTTTTTTTGTAGAATCTGTATGTGGATATCAAGATAGTTCTAAAGATTTCGTTTGATACGGGAATATCTTCATCTAAAATCTAGACAGAAGCACTGTCAGAAACTACTTTGTGATATCTGCAATCAAGTCTCAGAGCTGAACATTCCGTTTCATAGAGCAGGTTTGAAACACACTTTCTGCAGTTTCTGGAAGTGGACATTTCGAGCGCTTTCAGGCCTACGGTGAAAAAGGAACTATCTTCCCATAAAAAGGAGACAGAGGCTGCCTCAGAAATTTATTTGGGATGTGTGTCCTCAACAAACAGAGTTTTACCTTTCTTTTGATACAGCAGTTTGGAAACACTCTTTTTGAAGAATCTGCAAGTGTATATTTGGAAAGCTGTGAAGATTTCGTAGGAAACGGGAATATCTTCATGTAAAATCTAGACAGAAGCATTCTCAGAAACTTCTTTGTGATGTGTGTCCTCAATTAACAGAGTTCAACATTTCTTTTGATACAGCAATTTGGAAACACTCTCTCTGTTGAATCTGTAAGTGGATATTGGTATAGCTCTGAGGATTCCGTTGGAAACGGGAATATCTTCTTCTAAAATCTAGACAGAAGTGCTGTCAGAAACTACTTTGCGATATCTGCATTCAAGTCACAGAGCTGAACATTCCCACTCATAGAGTAGGTTTGAAACAGTCTTTTTGTAGTATCTGGAAGTGGACGTTTCAAGCGATTTCAGGCCAATGGTGAAAAAGGAAATATCATCCCATAAAATCTAGATAGAAGCATTCTCAGAAACTTATTTGGGATGTGTTTCCTCAACTAACGGAATTGATCCTTTCTTTTGATACAGCAGTTGGGAAACACTGTTTTTGTAGAATTTGCAACTCCATGTTTGGATAACTGTGAAGATTTCATTGGAAAAGGGAATATCTTCATATGAAATTTAGACAGAAGCTTTCTCTGAATCGTCTTTGTGATGAGTGTCCTCAACTAACAGAGTTGAACCATTCTATTAAAAGAGCAGTTTGGAAACACTCTTTTTGTAGAATCTTCAAGTGGATATTTGGATAACAGAGAAGATTTCGTTGGAAACGGGAATATCTTCATATAAAATCTAGACAGAAACACTGTCAGAAACCACTTTGCGATATCTTCATTCAAGTCACAGAGCTGAACATTCTCTTTCATAGAGTAGGTTTGAAACAGTCTTTCTGTAGTATCTGGAAGTGGACATTTCAAGCGATTTCAGGCCTATGGTGAATAAGGAAATATCATGCAATAAAATCTAGACAGAAGCATTCTCAGAAACCTATTTGGGATGTGTGTCCTCAACTGACAGAGTTGATCCTTTCTTTAGATATAGAAGTTTGGAAGCGCTCTTTTTGTAGAATCTGCAAGTGAATATTTGGATAACTGAAGATTTCATTGGAAACGGGAATATCTTCATATAAAATCTAGACAGAAGCATTCTCAGAAACTTCTTTGTGATGAGTGTCCTCAACTTACAGAGTTGAACCTTTCTTTTTATAGAGCAGTTTGGAAACACTTTTTTTGTAGAATCTGTATGTGGATATCAAGGTAGTTCTAAGGATTTCGCTGGAAACGGTAATATCTTCATCTAAAATCTAGACAGAAGCACTGTCAGAAACTAATTTGTGATATCCGCAATCAAGTCTCAGAGCTGAACATTCCGTTTCATAGAGCAGGTTTGAAACATTCTTTCTGCAGTATCTGGAAGTGGACATTTCGAGCGCTATCAGGCCTACGGTGAAAAAGGAAGTATCTTCCCATAAAAACGAGACAGACGCTGCCTCAGAAATTTATTTGGGATGTGTGTCCTCAACAGAGTTGAACCTTTCTTTTGATACAGCAGTTTGGAAACACTCTTTTTGAAGAATCTGCAAGTGGATATTTGGAAAGCTGTGAAGATTTCGTAGGAAACGCTAATATCTTCATGTAAAATCTAGACAGAAGCATTCTCAGAAACTTCTTTGTGATGTGTGTCCTCAACTAACAGAGTTCAACCTTTCTTTTGATACAGCAATTTGGAAACACTCTTTCTGTAGAATCTGTAAGTGGATATTGTTATAGCTCTGAGGATTCCGTTGGAAACGGGAATATCTTCATCTAAAATCTAGACAGAAGCGCTGTCAGAAACTACTTTGCGATATCTACATTCAAGTCACAGAGCTGAACATTCCCATTCATAGAGTAGGTTTGAAACAGTCTTTCTGTAGTATCTGGAAGTGGACATTTCAAGCGATTTCAGGCCTATGGTGAAAAAGGAAATATCATCCCGTAAAATCTAGACAGAAGCATTCTCAGAAACTTATTTGGGAGGTGTTTCCTCAACTAACAGAATTGATCCTTTCTTTTGATACAGCAGTTGGGAAACACTGTGTTTGTAGAATTTGCAAATCGATGTTTGGATAACTGTGAAGATTTCGCTGGAAACGGGAATATCTTCATATGAAATCTAGACAGAAGCATTCTCAGAATCGTCTTTGTGATGAGTGTCCTCAACTAACAGAGTTGAACCATTCTATTAATAGAGCAGTTTGGAAACACTCTTTTTGTAGAATCTTCAAGTGGATATTTGGATAACAGAGAAGATTTCTTTGGAAACCGGAATATCTTCATATAAAATCTAGACAGAAGCATTCTCAGAAACTTCTTTGTCATGAGTGTCCTCAACTAACACAGTTGAACCTTTCTCTTGATAGAGCAGTTTGGAAAAACTCTTTTTGTGGAACCTGTAATTGGATATCTAGATAGTCCTAACGATTTCGTTGGAAACGGGAATATCTTCATCTAAAATCAAGACAGAAGCACTGTCAGAAACCACTTTGCGATATCTTCAATCAAGTCACAGTGCTGAACATTCTCTTTCATAGAGTAGGTTTGAAACAGTCTTTCTTTAGTATCTGGAAGTGGACATTTCAAGCGATTTCAGGCCTATGGTGAAAAAGGAAATATCATCCCATAAAATTTAGAGAGAAGCATTCCCAGAAACTTATTTGGGTTGTGTTTCCTCAACTAACAGAGTTGATCCTTTCTTTAGATATAGCAGATTGGAAACACTCTTTTTGTAGAATCTGCAAGTGGATATTTGGATAACTGTGAAGATTTCGTTGGAAACGGGAATATCTTCATATAAAATATCGACAGAAGCCTTCTCAGAAACGTCTTTGTGATGAGAGTCCTCAACTAACAGAGTTGAACCATTCTATTAGTAGAGAACATTGGACACACTCTTTTTGTAGAATCTGAAAGTGGATATTTGGATAACTGTGAAGATTTCGTTGGAAACGGGGATATCTTCATATAAAATCTAGACAGAAGCATTCTCAGAAACTTCTTTGTGATGAGTTTCCTGAACTAACGGAGTTAAACCTTTCTTTTGACAGAGCACTTTGGAAACACTCTTTTTGTAGAATCTGTAACGCAATATCTAGGTAGTTCTAACGTTATCGTTGGAAACGGGAATATCTTCATCTGAAATCTAGACAGAAGCACTCTCAGAACCTACTTTGTGAAATGTGCATTCAAGTCACAGAGCTGAACATTCCCTTTCATATAGCAGGTTTGAAACACTCTTTCTGTAGTATCTGGAAGTGGACATTTGGAGCGCTTTCTTGCCTATGGGGAAAACGAAATATCTTCCCGTAAAATCTAGACATAAGAATTCTCAGAAACTTATTTGGGATGTGTGTCCTCAACTCACAGAGTTGAACATTTCTTTTGATAGAGCAGTTTGGAAACTCTCTTTTTGTAGAATCTGTAGGTGGATATCAAGATAGTTCTAACGATTTCATTGGAAACGGGAATATCTTCATCTAAAATCTAGACGGAAGCACTGTCAGAAACTACTTTGTGATATATGCATTGAAGTCTCAGAGCTGAACATTCCGTTTCATAGAGCAGGTTGAAACACTCTTTCTGCAGTATCTGGAAGGGGACATTTCGAGCACTTTCAGGCCTACGGGGAAAAAGGAAGCATCTTCCCATACAAATGAGACAGAGGCTTTCTCAGAAACTTCTTTGGTATGTGTGTCCTCAACTAAGACAGTTGAACCTTTCTTTTGATACAGCAGTTTGGAAACACTCTTTTTGTAGAATCTGCAAGTGGATATATGGAAAGCTGTGAAGATTTCGAAGGAAACGGGAATATCTTCATGTAAAATCTAGACAGAAGCATTCTCAGAAACTTCTTAGTGATGTGTGTCCTCAACAAACAGAGTTCAAACTTTCTTTGGATACAGCTATTTGGAAACACTCTTTTTGTAGAATCTGTATGTGGATATTGGGATAGCTCTGAGGATTTCGTTGGAAACGGGAATATCTTCATTTAAAATCTAGACAGAAGCATTCTCAGAAACTTCTTTGTGATGAGAGTCCTCAACTGACAGAGATGAACCATTCTATTAATAGAGAACTTGGAAACACTCTTTATGTGGAATCTGCAAGTCGATATTTGGATAACTCTGAAGATTTCTTTGGAAACGGGAATATCTTCATATTAAATCTAGACAGAAGCACTCTCAGAAACTTCTTTGTGATATCTGCATTCAGGTCACAGAGCTGAACATTCCCTTTCATACAGCAGGTTTGAAACACTCTTTCTGTAGTATCTGGAAGTGGACATTTGGAGCGCTTTCGGGCCTATGGTGAAAAACGAAATATCTTCCCGTAAAATCTAGACAGAAGCAATCTCAGAAACTTATTTGGGATGTGTGTCCTCAACTAACAGAGTTGCACCTTCTTTTGATAGAGCAGTTTGGAAACATTCTTTTTGTAGAATCTTCAAGTGGATATTTGGATAACTGTGAAGATTTCTTTGGAAACGGGAATATCTTCATATAAAATCTAGACCGAAGGATTCTCAGAAACTTCTTTGTGATGTGTGTCCTCAACTAACAGAATTCAATATTTCTTTTGCTACCGCAGTTTGGAAACACTCTTTTTGTAGAATCTTCAAGTGGATATTTGGATAACTGTGAAGATTTCGATGGAAACGGGAATATCTTCATATAAAATCTAGACAGAAGCATTCTCAGAAGCTTCTTTGTGATGAGTGTGATCAACTAACAGAGTTGAACCTTTCTTTTGACAGAGCACTTTGGAAACACTCTTTTTGTAGAATCTGTAAGTGGATATCTAGATAGTTCTAACGATATCGTTGGAAACGGGAATATCTTCATCTGAAATCAAGACAGAAGCACTCTGAGAACCTACTTTGATATATCTGTATTCAAGTGACAGAGCTGAACATTCCCTTTGATAGAGCAGGTTTGAAACACTCTTTCTGTAGTATCTGGAAGTGGACATTTCGAGCGCTTTCAGGCCTATGGTGAAAAACGAAATATCTTCCCGTAAAATGTAGACAGAACCATTCTCAGAAACTTATTTCAGATGTGTGTCCTCAACTAACGGAGTTGAACCTTTCTTTTGATTTAGCAGTTTGGAAACACTCTGTTTGTAGAATCTGCCTGTGGATATTTGGATAACTGTGAAGATTTCGTTGGAAACGGGAATATCTTCATATAAAATCTAGACAGAAGTATTCTCAGAAACTTCTTTGTGATGAGTGTCCTCAACTAACCGAGTTGAACCTTTCTTTTTATAGAGCAGTTTGGAAACACTCTTTTTGTAGAATCTGTATGTGGATATCTAGATAGTTCTAACGATTTCGCTGGAATCGGGAATATCTTCATCTAAAATCTAGACAGAAGCACTGTCAGAAACTAGTTTCTGATATCTGCATTCAAGACTCAGAGCTGAACATTCCGTTTCATAGAGCAGGTTTGAAACATTCTTTCTGCAGTATCTGGAAGTGTACATTTCGAGCGCTTTCAGGCCTGCGGTGAAAAAGGACATATCTTCCCATAAAAACGAGACAGAGGCTTTCTCAGAAATTTATTTGGGATGTGTGTCCTCAACTAAGGGAGTTGAACCTTTCTTTTGATACAGCAGTTTGGAAACACTCTTTTTTTAGAATCTGCAAGTGGATATTTGGAAAGATGTGAAGATTTCATCGTAAACGGGAATATCTTCATGTAAAATCAAGACAGAAGCATTCTCAGAAACTTATTTGTGATGTGTGTCCTCAACTAACAGAGTTCAACATTTCTTTAGATACAGCAATTTGGAAACGCTCTTTTTGTTGAATCTGCAACTCGATGTTTGGATAACTGTGAAGATTTCGTTGGAAAAGGGAATATCTTCCTATGAAATCTATACAGAAGCATTCTCAGAAACGTCTTTGTGATGATTGTCCTCAAGTAACGGAGTTGAACCATTCTGTTAATAGAGCACTTTGGAAACACTCTTTTTGTAGAATCTTCAAGTGGATATTTGCATAACAGAGAAGATTTCGTTGGAAACGGGAATATCTTCATATAAAATCTAGACAGAAGCATTCTGAGAAACTTCTTTGTGATGAGTGTCCTCAACTAACACAGTTGAACCTTTCTCTTGATAGACCTGTTTGGAAACACTCTTTTTGTGGAATCTGTAAGTGGATATCTAGATAGTCCTAACCATTTCGTTGGAAACGGGAATATCTTCATCTAAAATCTAGACAGAAGCACTGTCAGAAACTACTTTGTGATATCTGCATTCAAGTTACAGAGGTGAACCTTCCCTTTCATAGGGCAGGTTTGAAACACTCTTTCTGTAGTATCTGGAAGTGGACATTTCGAGCGATTTCAGGCCTATGGTGAAAAAGGAAATATCATCCCACAAAATCTAGACAGAAGCATAGTCAAACTTGTTTGGGATGTGTTTACTCAACTAACAGAGTTGATCATTTCTATTGATATAGCAGTTTGGAAACACTCTTTTTGAAGAATCTGCAAGTGGATATTTGGATAACTGTGAAGATTTCGTTTTAAACGGGAGTATCTTCATATAAAATCTAGACAGAAGCATTCTCAGAAACTTCTTTGTGATGTGAGTCCTCAACTAACAGAGTTCAACATGTCTTTTGATACAGCAGTTTGGAAACACTCTTTTTGTAGAATCTGCAAGTGAATATTTGAATAACTGTGAAGATTTCGTTGGAAACGGGAATATCTTCATATAAAATGGAGACAGAAGCACTGTCAGAAACTTCTTTGTGATATCTGCATTGAAGTCACAGAGCTGAACATTCCCTTTGATAGAGCAGGTGTGAAACACTCTTTCTGCAGTATCTGGAAGTGGACATTTCGAGCGCTTTCAGGGCTATGGTGAAAAAGGAAATATCTTCACATAAAAAAGAGTCAGAGGCTTTCTCAGAAACTTATTTGGGATGTGTGCCCTCAACTAACAGAGTTGAATGCTTTCTTTTGATACAGCAGTTTGCAAACACTCTTTTTGTAGAATCTGCAAGTGGATATTTGGAAAGCTGTGAAGATTTCGTTGGAAACGGGAATATCTTCATGTAAAATCTAGACAGAAGCATTCTCAGAAAATTCTTTGTGATGTGTGTCCTCAACTAACAGAGTTCAACCTTTCTTTTCATACAGCTATTTGGAAACACTCTTTTTGTATAATCTGCAAGTGGATATTGGGATAGATCTAATGATTTCGTTGGAAACGGGAATATCTTCATTTAAAATCTAGACAGAAGCATTCTCAGAAACTTCCTTGTGAAGGGTGTCCTCAACTACCAGAGTTCAAACTTTCTTCTCATACAGCAGTTTGGAAACACCGTTTTTGTAGAATCTGCAAGTGAATATTAGGATAACTGAGATGATTTCGTTGGAAACGGGAATATTTTCATATAAACTCTAGACAGAAGCATTCTCAGAAACTTCTTTCTCATGTGTGTCCTCAACTGACAGAGTTCATCCATTCTTTTGATAGAGCAGTTTGGAAACACTCTATTTGTAGAATCTGTAAGAGGACATTTGGCTAGCTCTTAAGATTTCGTTGCAAACAGGAATAATTTCATATAAAATCTAGACAGAAGCATTCTCAGAAACTTCTTTGTGATGTGTGTCCTCAACTAACAGAGTACAACCATTCTTTTGATAGAGCAGTTTGGAAACACACTTTTTGTAGAATCTGTAAGTGGATATATGGTTAGCTCAAATGATCTCGTTGGAAACGGGAATATCTTCATCTAAAATCGAGACAGAATCACTCTCAGAAACTACTTTGTGATATCTGCATTCAAGTCACAGAGCTGAACATTCCCTTTCATAGAGCAGGTTTGAAACACTCTTTCTGTAGTATCTGGAAGTGGACATTTCGAGCGCTTTCGGGCCTATGGTGAAAAACGAAATATCTTCCAATAAAATCTAGACAGAAGCATTCTCAGAAACTTATTTGGGATGTGTGTCCTCAACTAACAGATTTGAACCGTTCTTTTGATAGAGCAGTTTGGAAACACTCTTTTTGTAGAATCTGCAAGTGGATATTTGGATAACTGGGAAGATTTCATTTTAAACGGGAATATCGTCATATGAAGTCTAGACAGAAGCATTCTCAGAAACTTCTTTGTGATGAGTGTCGTCAACTAACAGAGTTGAACCTTTCTATTAATAAAGCAGTTTGGAAACACTCTTTTTGAAGGATCTGTAAGTGGATATCTGGATAGTTCTAACGATTTCGTTGGAAACGGGAATATCTTCATATAAAATCTAGACAGAAGCATTCTCAAATCCCCTTTGTGATGAGTGTCCTCAACTAAGAGAGTTGAACCTTTCTTTTGATAGAGCAGTTTGGAAACACTCTTTTTCTAGAATCTGTAAGTGGATATTTGGATACCTCTAACGATTTCGTTATAAACGGGAATATCTTCATCTCAAATCTAGACAGAAGCTACTTTGCGATATCTGCATTCAAGACACAGAGGTGAACCTTCCCTTTCATAGGGCAGGTTTGAAACACTCTTTCTGTAGTATCTGGAAGTGGACATTTCGAGCGCCTTCAGGCCTATGGTGAAAAAGGAAGTATCTTCCCAAAAAAACGAGAAAGAAGCATTCTCAGAAACTTATTTGGGTTGTGTGTCTGCAACTAAGAGATTTGAACCTTTCTTTTCATACAGCAGTTTGGAAACACTCTCTTTGTAGAATCTGCAAGTGGATATTTGAATAACTGTGAAGATTTCGTTGGAAACGGGAATATCTTCTTATAAAATCTGGACAGAAGCAATCTCAGAAACTTCTTTTTCATGTGTGTCCTCAACTAACAGAGTTGAACCTTTCTTTTGATAGAGCAGTTTGGAAACACCCTTTTTGTAGAATCTGTAAGTGGATATTTGTATAGCTGTGATGATTTCGTTGGACACGGGAATATCTTCATCTAAAATCTAGACAGAAGCACTCTCAAAAACTACTTTGTGATATCTGCATTCAAGTCACAGAGGTGAACCTTCCCTTTCATAGGGCAGGTTTGAAACACTCTTTCTGTAGTATCTGGAAGGGGACATTTCGAGTGCTTTCAGGCCTATGGTGAAAAAGGAAATATCATCCCATAAAATATAGACAGAAGCATACTCAAACTTATTTGGGATGTGTTTCCTCAACTAACAGAGTTGATCCTTTCTTTTGATATTGCAGTTTGGAAACACTCTTTTTGTAGAATCCACAAGTGGATATTTGGATAACTGTAAAGATTTCGTTGGAAACGGTAATATCTTCATAAAAAATCTAAACTGAAGCATTCTCAGAAACTTCTTTGTGATGTGTGTCCTCAACTAATAGAGTTCAACATTTCTTTTGATACAGCAGTTGGGAAAAACTCTTTTTGTAGAATCTTGAAGTGGAGATTTGGATAACAGTGAAGGTATCGTTGGAAACGGAATATCTTCATATAAAATCTAGACAGAAGCACTGTCAGAAACTACTTTGTGATATGTGCATTCAAGTCAGAGAGGTGAACATTCCCTTTCATAGAGCAGGTTTGAAACACTCTTTCTGCAGTATCTGGAAGTGGACATTTCGAGCGCCTTCAGGCCTAGGGCGAAAAAGGAAATATATTCCCATAAAAACGAGTCAGAGGCTTTCTCAGAAACATATTTGGGATGTGAGTCCTCAACTAACAGGGTTGAATGTTTCCTTTGATACAGCAGTTTGGAAACACTCTTTTTGTAGAATCTGCAAGTGGATATTTGGAAAGCTGTGAAGATTTCGTTGGAAACGGGAATATCTTCATGTAAAATCTAGACAGAATCATTCTCAGAAACTTCTTTGTGATGTGTGTCCTCAACTAACAGAGTTCTAACTTTCTTTTAATACAGCAATTTGGAAGCACTCTTTTTGTAGAATCTGTAAGTGGATATTGGGATAGCTCTAACGATTTCGTTGGAAACGGGAATATCTTCATTTAAAATCTAGACAGAAGCATTCTCAGAAACTTCTTTGTGAAATGTGTCCTCAACTAACAGAGTTCAACCTTTCTTTTGATACAGCTGTTTGGAAACACACTTTTTTTAGAATCTGCAAGTGGATATTTTGATAAGTGTGAAGATTTTGTTGGAAACGGGAATATCTTCATATAAACTCTAGACAGAAGCATTCTCAGAAACTTCTTTCTCATGTGTGTCCTCAACTGACAGAGTTCAACCATTCTTTTGATAGAGCAGTTTGGAAACACTCTTTTTGTAGAATGTGTAAGAGGAGATTTGGATAGCTCTAAATATTTCGTTGCAAACGGGAATATCTTCTTCTAAAATCTAGACAGAAGCGCTGTCAGAAACTGCTTTGTGATATCTGCATTCAAGTCAGAGAGCTGCACATTCTCTTTCATAGAGCAGGTTTGAAACACTCTTTCTGCAGTATCTGGAAGTGGGCATTTCGAGCCCTTTCATGCCTACGGAGAAAAAGGAAATATCTTCCAATAAAAACGAGACAGAGGCTTTCCCAGAAACTTATTTGGGATGTGTGTCGTCAACTAACCGAGTTGAATCTTTCTTTTGATACAGCAGTTTAGAAACACTCTTTTTGTAGAATCAGCATGTGGATATTTGGAAAGCTGTGAAGATTTCATTGGAAAAGGGAATATCTTCATGTAAAATCTAGACAAAAGCATTCTCAGAAACTTCTTTGTGATGTGTGTCATCAACTAACAGAGTTCAACTTTTCTTTTGATACAGCAGGTTGGAAACACTCTTTTTGTAGAATCTGCAAGTGGATATTTTTTAACTGTGAAGATTTCATTGGAAACGGGTATATCTTCATATAAAATCTAGACAGAAGCATTCTCAAAAAAATCTTTGTGATGTGTGTCCTCAACTAATGGAGTTCAATCTTTCTTTTGATAAAGCAGTTTGGAAACACACTTTTTGTAGAATATGTAAGAGGATATTTGGATAGCTCTAATGATTTCGTTGCAAACGGGAATATCTTCATATAAAATCTAGACAGAAGCATTCTCGGAAAGTCTTTTGTGATGAGTGTCCTCAACTAACAGAGTTGAAGCTTTCTTTTGATAGAGCAGTTTGGAAAGACTCTTTTTGTAGAATCTGTAAGTGGATATCTAGACAGTTCTAACGATTTCGTTGGAAACGGGAATATCTTCATCTAAAATCTAGACAGAAGCTCTGTGAGAGACTACTTTGAAATATCTGCATTCAAGTCACGGAAGTGAACCTTCCCTTTCATAGCGCAGCTTTGAAACACTCTTTCTGTAGTGTCTGAAAGTGGACATTTCGAGCGCTTTCAGGCCTACGGTGAAAAAGTAAGTATCTTATCAAAAAAACGAGACAGAAGCATTCTCAGAAACTTATTTGGGTTGTGTATCCTCAACTAAGAGAGTTGAACCTTTCTTTTGATACAGCAATTTGGAAACACTCTCTTTGTAGAATCTGCAAGTGGATATTTGAATAACTGTGAAGATTTCGTTGGAAACGGGAATATCTTCATCTAAAATCTAGACAGAAGCACTGTCAGAAACTACTTTGTGATGTCTGCATTCAAGTTACAGAGGTGAACCTTCCCTTTCATAGGGCAGGTTTGAAACACTCTTTCTGTAGTATCTGGAAGTGGACATTTCGAGCGATTTCAGGCCTATGGTGAAAAAGGAAATATCATCCCACAAAATCTAGACAGAAGCATAGTCAAACTTATTTGGGATGTGTTTACTCAACTAACAGTGTTGATCGTTCTTTTGATATAGCAGTTTGGAAACACTGTTTTTGAGGAACCTGCAAGTGGATATTTGGATAACTGTGAAGATTTCGTTGGAAACGGGAATATCTTCATATAAAATCTAGACAGAGGCTTTCTCAGAAACTTCTTTGTGATGTGTGTCCTTAACTAACAGAGTTCAACATGTCTTTTGATACAGCAGGTTGGAAACACTCTTTTTGTAGAATCTGCAAGTGGATATTTGAATAACTGTGAAGATTTCATTGGAAACGGGAATATCTTCATATAAAATCTAGACAGAAGCACTGTCAGAAACTTCTTTGTGATATATGCATTGAAGTCACAGAGCTGAACATTCCCTTTCAAAGAGGAGGGGTGAAACACTCTTTCTGCAGTATCTGGAAGTGGACATTTCGAGCGCTTTCAGGCCTATGGTGAAAAAGGAAATATCTTCACCAAAAAAAGAGTCAGAGGCTTTCTCAGAAACTTATTTGGGATGTGTGCCCTCAACTAACAGAGTTGAATGCTTTCTTTTGATACAGCAGTTTGCAAACACTCTTTTTGTAGAATCTGCATGTGGATATTTGGAAAGCTGTGAAGATTTCGTGGGAAACGGGAATATCTTCATGTAAAATCTAGACAGAAGCATTCTCAGAAACTTCTTTTTGATGTGTGTCCTCAACTAACAGAGTTCAACCTTTCTTTTCCTACAGCAATTTGGAAACACTCTTTTTGTAGAATCTGCAAGTGGATATTGGGATAGATCTAACGATTTCCTTGGAAACGGGAATATCTTCATTTAAAATCAAGACAGAAGCATTCTCAGAAACTTCCTTGTGAAGGGTGTCCTCAACTAACAGAGTTCAACTTTTCTTTTGATACAGCAGTTTGGAAACACTGTTTTTGTAGAATCTGCAAGTGAATATTTGGATAACAGAGAAGATTTCGTTGGAAACGGGAATATTTTCATATAAACTCTTGACAGAAGCATTCTCAGAAACTTCTTTCTCATGTCTGTCCTCAACTGACAGAGTTCATCCATTGTTTTGATAGAGCACTTTGGAAACACTCTTTTTGTAGGATCTGTAAGTGGATATTTTGATAAATGTGATGATTTCGTTGGAAACGGGAATACCTTCATCTAAAATCTGGACGGAGACACTCTCACAAACTACTTTGTGGTGAGTGTCCTCAACTTACAGAGTTGAACCTTTCTTTTGATAGAGCAGATTGGAAACACTCTTTTTGTAGAATCCGTAAGCGGATATCTAGAGAGTTCTAATGATTTCGTTGGAAACGGGAATATCTTCATCTAAAATCTAGACAGAAGCACTGTCAGAAACTACTTTGTGATATCTGCATTCAAGTCACAGAGCTGAACATTCCCTTTCATAGAGCAGGTGTGAAAGACTCTTTCTGCAGTATCTGGAAGTGGACATTTGGAGCGCTTTCAGGCCTATGGTGAAAAAGGAAATATTTTCCCATAAAAATGAGACAGAGGCTTTCTCAGAAACTTATTTGGGATGTGTGTCCTCAACTAAGAGAGTTGAACCTTTCTTTTGATAGAGCAGTTTGGAAACACTCTTTTTGTAGAATCTGCAAGTCGATGTTTGGATAACTGTGAAGATTTCGTTGGAAACGGGAATATCTTCATATAAAATCTAGACAGAGGCTTTCTCAGAAACTTCTTTGTGATGTGTGTCCTTAACTAACAGAGTTCAACATGTCTTTTGATACAGCAGGTTGGAAACACTCTTTTTGTAGAATCTGCAAGTGGATATTTGAATAACTGTGAAGATTTCATTGGAAACGGGAATATCTTCATATAAAATCTAGACAGAAGCACTGTCAGAAACTTCTTTGTGATATATGCATTGAAGTCACAGAGCTGAACATTCCCTTTCAAAGAGGAGGGGTGAAACACTCTTTCTGCAGTATCTGGAAGTGGACATTTCGAGCGCTTTCAGGCCTATGGTGAAAAAGGAAATATCTTCACCAAAAAAAGAGTCAGAGGCTTTCTCAGAAACTTATTTGGGATGTGTGCCCTCAACTAACAGAGTTGAATGCTTTCTTTTGATACAGCAGTTTGCAAACACTCTTTTTGTAGAATCTGCATGTGGATATTTGGAAAGCTGTGAAGATTTCATGGGAAACGGGAATATCTTCATGTAAAATCTAGACAGAAGCATTCTCAGAAACTTCTTTTTGATGTGCGTCCTCAACTAACAGAGTTCAACCTTTCTTTTGATACAGCAATTTGTAAACACTCTTTTTGTGGAATCCGTAAGTGGATATTGGGATAGATCTAACGATTTCTTTGGAAACGGGAATATCTTCATTTAAAACCTAGACAGAAGCATTCTCAGAAACCTCCTTGTGAAGTGTGTCCTCAATTAGCAGAGTTCAATATTTCTTTTGATACAGCAGTTTGGAAAAACACTTTTTGCAGGATCTGCAAGTGGATATTTGGATAACTGTAAAGATTTCGTTGGAAACGGGAATATCTTCATATAAAATCTAGACAGAAGCATTCTCAGAAACTGCTTTGTGAAGTGTGTCCTCAACTAACGGAGTTCAACCTTTCTTTTGATAGAGCAGTTTGCAAACACTCTTTTTGTAGTATTTGTAAGAGGATATTTGGATAGCTCTAATGACTTCGTTGCAAACGGGAATATCTTCATGCAAAATCTAGACAGAAGCATTCTCAGAAACTTCTTTGCGATGTGTGTCTTCAACTAACAGAGTTCAACCTTTCTTTTGATACAGCAATTTGGAAACACACTTTTTGTAGAATCTGTAAGTGGATATTGGGACAGCTCAAACGATTTCGTTGGAAAGGGCAATGTCTTCCTTTAAAATCTAGACAGAAGCATTCTCAGAAACTTCTTTGTGAAGTGTGTCCTCAACTAACAGAGTTAAACATTTCTTTTGATACAGCAGTTTGGAAACACACTTTTTGTAGAATCTGCAAGTGGATGTTTGGATCACTGTGAAGATTTCGATGGAAACGGGAATATCTTCATATAAAATATAGACAGAAGCATTCTCAGAAGCTTCTTTGTGATGAGTGTCCTCACCTAACAGAGTTGAACCTTTCTTTTGATAGAGCATTTTGGAAACACACATTTTGTAGTATCTGTAAGTGGATATCTAGATAGTTCTAACGATTTCGTTGGAAACGTGAATATCTTCATCTAAAATCTATACAGAAGCACTGTCAGAAACTACTTTGTGATATCTGCATTCAAGTCACAGAACTGAACATTCCCTTTCATAGAGCAGGTTTCAAACACTCTTTCTGCAGTATCTGGAAGTGAACATTACGAGCGATTTCAGGTCTACGATGAAAAACGAAATATCTTCCAATGAAACCGAGACAGAGGCTTTCTCAGAAACTTATTTGCGATGGGTGTCCTCAACTAACAGAGTTGAATCTTTCTTTTGAAACAGCAGTTTGGAAACACTCTTTTTGTAAAATCTGCAAGTGGATATTTGGAAAGCTGCGAAGATTTCGTTGGAAACGGGAATATCTTCATGTAAAATCTAGACAGAAGCATTCTCAGAAACTTCTTTGCGATGTGTGCCCTCAAATAACAGAGTTGAACCTTTCTTTTTATACACCAGTTTGGAAACACTCTTTTTGTAGAATCTGGAAGTGGATATTTGGATAACTGCGAAGATTTCATTGGAAACGGGAATACCATCATATAAAATCTAGACGGAAGCATTCTCAGAAACTCCTTTGTGATGAGTGTCCTCAACTAACAGAGATGAACCTTTCTTTTGATAGAGCAGTTTGGAAACACTCTTTTTGTAGAATCTGTAAGTGGATATTTGGATAGCTCTAACGATTTCGTTGGAAACGGGAATATCTTCAACTAAAATCTAGACAGAAACTCTGTTAGAAGATACGTTGCGATATCTGCGTTCAAGCCACAGAGGTGAACCTTCCCTTCCATAGGGCAGGTTTGAAACACTCTTTCTGTAGTATCTGGAAGTGGACATTTCGAGCGCTTTCAGGCCTATGGTGAAAAAAGAAGAGTCTTCACAAAAAAACGAGACAGAAGCATTCTCAGAAGCTTATTTGGGATGTGTGTCCTCAACTAAGAGAATTGAACCTTTCTTTTGATGCAGCAGTTTGGAAACACTCTTTTTGTAGAATCTGCAAGTGGATATTAGAAAAACTGTGAAGATTTCATTGGAAACAAGAGTATCTTCATATAAAATCTAGACAGAAGCAATCTCAGAAACTTCTTTGTGATGTGTGTCCTCAACTAACAGAGTTGAAACTTTCTTTTGATAGAGCAGTTTGGAAATACTCTTTTTGTAGAATCTGTAAGTGAATATTTGGATAACTGTCATGATTTCGTTGGAAACGGAAATATCTTCATCTAAAATCTAGACACAAGCACTGTCAGAAACTACTTTGCGATTTCTGCATTCAAGTCACAGAGGTGAACCTTCCCTTTCATAGGGCAGGTTAGAAACACTCTTTCTGTAGTATCTGGAAGTGGACATTTCGAGCGCTTTCAGGCCTATGGTGAAAAAGGAAATATCATCCCATAAAATCTTGAGAGAATCATACTCAAACTTATTTGGGATGTGTTTACTCAACTAGCAGAGTTGATCCTTTCTTTTGATATAGCAGTTTGGAAACAGAGTTTTTGTAGAATCTGCCAGTGGATATTTGGATAACTGTGAAGATTTCATTGGAAACGGGAATAGATTCATATAAAATCTAGGCAGAAGCATTCTCAGAAACTTTTTTGTGATGTGTGTTCTCAACTAACAGAGTTCTACCATTCTTTTGATACAGCAGTTTGGAAACAAACTTTTTGTTGAATCTGTAAGTGGATATTTGGATAGCTCAAACCATTCCATTGGAAACGGGAATATCTTCATCTAAAATCTAGACAGAAGCACTCTCAGAAACTACTTTGTTATATCTGCATTCAAGTCACAGAGCTGAACATTCCCTTTCATGGAGCAGGTTTGAAACACTCTTTCTGTAGTATCTGGAAGGGGACATTTCGAGGGCTTTTGGGCCTGTGCTGAAAAACGAAATACCTTCCCATAAAATCTAGACAGAAGCATTCTCAGAAACTTATTTGGGATGTGTGTCCTCAAGTAACAGAGTTGAAACTTTCTTTTGATACAGCAGTTTGGAAACACACTTTTTGTAGAATCTGCAAGTCGATATTAGGATAACTGTGAAGATTTCATAGGAAACGGGAATATCTTCATAAAAAATCTAGACAGAAGCATTCTCAGAAACTTGTTTGTGATGAGTGTCCTCAACTAACAGAGTTGGACCTTTCTATTAATAGAACAGTTTTGGAAACACTCTTTTTGTAGAATCTGTAAGTGGAAATCTGGATAGTTCTAACGATTTCGTTGGAAACGGGAAGTTCTTCATCTAAAATCTAGACAGAAGCACTGGCAGAAACCACTTTGTGATATCTGCATTCAAGTCACAGAGCTGAACATTCCCTTTCATAGAGCAGGTTTGAAACAATCTTTCTGCAGTATCTGGAAGTGGACATTTCGAGCGCTTTCAGGCCAACGGTGGAAAAGAAAATATCTTCCCATAAAAACGAGTCAGAGGCTTTCTCAGAAGCTTATTTGGGATGTGTGTCCTCAACTAACTGAGTTGAATGCTTTCTTTTGATACAACAGTTTGGAAACACTCTTTTTGTAGAATCTGCAAGTGGATATTTGGAAAGCTGTGAAGATTTCGTTGGAAACGGGAACATCTTCAAGAAAAATCTAAACAGAAGCATTCTCAGAAACTTCTTTGTGATGTGTGTCCTCAACTAACAGAGTTCAACCTTTCTTTTTTATACAGCAATTTGGAAACACTCTTTTTGTAGAATCTGTAAGTGGATTTTGGGATAGCTCTAACGATTTCGTGGGAAACGGGAATATCTTCATTTAAAATCAAGAGAGAAGCATTCTCAGAAACTTCTTTGTGAAGTGTGTCCTCAACTAACAGAGTTCAACCTTTCTTTTGATACAGCAGTCTGGAAACACTGTTTTTGTAGAAGCTGCAAGTGGATATTTGGATAATTGTGAAGATTTCGTTGGAAACGGGAATATCTTCATATAAACTCTGGACAGAAGCATTCTCAGAAACTTCTTTCTCATGTGTGTCCTCAACTGATAGCGTTCAACCATTCTTTTGATAGAGCAGTTTGGAAACACTCTTTTTGTAGAATCTGTAAGAGGACATGAGGACAGCTCTGAAGATTTCTTTGCAAATGGGAATATCTTCATATAAAATCTAGACAGAAGCATTCTGAGAAACTTCCTTGTGATGTGTGTCCTCAACTAACAGAGTACAACCATTCTTTTGATAGAGCAGTTTGGAAACACACTTTTCGTAGAATCTGTAATTGGATATTTGGAAAGCTCTAACGATTTCATTGGAAACGGGAATATATTCATCTAACATCTAGACAGAAGCACTCTCAGAAACTACTATGTGATATCTGCATTCAAGCCAAAGAGGTGAACCTTCCCTTTCATAGGGCAGGTTTGAAACACTCTTTCTGCAGTATCTGGAATTGGCATTTCAGGCGATTTCAGGCGTATGGTGAAAAAGGAAGTGTCTTCCCAAAAAAAGGATACAGAAGCATTCTCAGAAACTTATTTGGGATGTGCGTCTTCAACTAAGACAGTTGAACCTTTCCTTTGATACAGCATTTTGGAAACACTCTTTTTATAGAATCTACAAGTGGATATTTGAATAACTGT
Organism: Gorilla gorilla gorilla; assembly: GCF_029281585.2. Taxonomy (NCBI): domain Eukaryota; kingdom Metazoa; phylum Chordata; class Mammalia; order Primates; family Hominidae; genus Gorilla; species Gorilla gorilla. The sequence goes on from NC_073237.2 coordinate 22,253,385, forward strand.
GAAGATATCGTTGGAAACAGGAATATCTTCATATAAAATCTAGACAGAAGCATTCTCAGAAACTTCTTTGTGATGTGTGTCGTCAACTCACAGAGTTGAAACTTTGTTTTGCTTGAGCAGTTTGGAAACACCCTTTCTGTAGAATCTGCAAGTAGATATTAGAATAACTGTGAAGATTTCATTGGAAACGGGAATATCTTCATGTAAAATCAAGACAGAATCATTCTCAGAAACTTCTTTGTAATGTGTGTCCTCAACTAGTGGAGTTCAACCTTTCTTTTGATAGAGCAGTTTGGAAACACTCTTTTTATAGAATCTGTAAGAGGATATTTGGATAGGACTAATGATTTCGTTGCAAACGGCAATAATTTCACATAAAATCTAGACAGAAGATTTCTCACAAACTTCTTTGTGATGTGTGCCCTCAACTAACAGAGTTGAAACTTTCTTTTGATACACCAGTTTGGAAACACTCTTTTTGTAGAATCTGGAAGTGGATATTTGGATAACTGTGAAGATTTCATTGGAAACGGGCATATCTTCATATAAAATCTAGACAGAAGCATTCTCAGAAACTCCTTTGTGATGAGTGTCCTCAACTAACAGAGTTGAACCTTTCTTTTGATAGAGCAGTTTGGAAACACTCTTTTTGTAGAATCTGCAAGTGGATAGTTGAATAACTGTGAAGATTTCGTTGGAAACAGGAATATCTTCATATAAAATATAGTCAGAAGCATTCTCAGAATCTTCTTTGTGATGTGTGTCCTCAACTAACAGAGTTGAACTTTTCTTTTGATAGAGCAGTTTGGAAATACACTTTTTGTAGAATCTGTAAGTGGATATTTGGATAACTGTTATGATTTCGTTGGAAACGGAAATATCTTCATCTAAAATCTAGACAGAAGCACTGTGAGAAACTACTTGGCGATATCTGCTTTCAAGTCACAGAGGTGAACCTTCCCTTTCATAGGGCAGGTTTGAAAAACCCTTTCTGTAGTATCTGGAAGTGGACTTTTCGAGCGCTTTCAGGCCTAAAGTGAAAAAGGATATATATTCCCATAAAATTTAGACAGAAGCATACTCAAACTTATTTGGGATGAGTTTAGTCAACTAACAGAGTTGATCCTTTCTTTTGATAAAGCAGTTTGTAAACACTCTTTTTGTGGAGTCTGCAAGTGGATATTTGGATAACTGTGAAGATTTCATTGGAAACGGGAATATCTTCATATAAAATCTAGACAGAAGCATTCTCAGAAACTTCTTTGTGATGTGTTTCCTGAACTAACAGAGTTCAACATTTCTTTTGCTAGTGCAGATTGGAAACACTCTTTTTGTAGAATCTGTAAGTGGATATTGTTTTAGCTCTTACGATTTCGTTGGAAACGGGAATATCTTCATTTAAAATCTAGACAGAAGCATTTTCAGAAACTTCTTTGTGAAGTGTGTCGTAAACTAACAGAGTTCAACCTTTCTTATGATACAGCAGGTTGGAAACACACTTTTTGTAGAATCTGCAAGTGGATATTTGGATAACTGTGAAGATTTCATTGGAAACGGGAATATCTTCATACAAACTCTGGACGGAAGCATTCTCAGAAACTTCTTTCTCATGTGTGTCCTCAACTGACAGAGTTCAACCATTCTTTTGATAGAGCAGTTTGGAAACACTCTTTTTGTAGAATCTGTAAGAGGACATTTGGACAGCTCTAAAGATTTCGTTGCAAACGGGAATATCTTCATGTAAAATCTAGACAGAAGCATTCTGAGAAACTTCTTTGTGATATGTGTCCTCAACTAACAGAGTACAGCCATTCTTTTGATAGAGCAGTTTGGAAAGGCACTTTTCATAGAATCTGTAAGTGGATATTTGAATAGCTCTAACGATTTCATTGGAAACGGGAATATATTCATCTAACATCTAGACAGAAGCACTCTCAGAAACTACTATGTGATATCCGCATTCAAGCCACAGAGGTGAACCTTCCCTTGCATAGGGCAGGTTTGAAACGCTCTTTCTGTAGTATCTGGAAGTGGGCATTTCGAGAGCTTTCAGGCCTTTGGTGAAAAAAGAAATATCATCCGATAAAATCTAGAGAGAAGCATACTCAAACTTATTTGGGATGTTTTTACTCAACTGACAGAGTTCAATATTTCTTTTGATACAGCAGTTTGGAAACACTCTTTTGGTAGAATCTGCAAGTGGATATTTGGAAATCTGCGAAGATTTCGTTGGAAACGGGAGTATCTTCATGTAAAATCTAGACAGAAGCATTCTCAGAAACTCCTTTGTGATGTGTGTAATCAACTAACGGAGTTCAACCTTTCTTTTGATAGAGCAGTTTGGAAACACTCTTTTTGTAGAATCTGTAAGAGGATATTTGGATAGCTCTAATGATCTCTTTGCAAACGGGAATAACTTCACATAAAATCCAGACAGAAGCATTCTCAGAAACTTCTTTGTGATGTGTGCCCTGAGCTAACAGAGTTGCACCTTTCTTTTGATACACCAGTTTGGAAACATTCTTTTTGTAGAATCTGGAAGTGGATATTTGGATAACTGCGAAGATTTCATTGGAAACGGGAATATCTTCATATAAAATCTAGAAAGAAACACTCTCAGAAACTCTTTTGTGATGGGTGTCCTCAACTAACAGAGTTGAACCTTTCTTTTGAGAGAGCAGTTTGGAAACACTCTTTTTGTAGAATCTGTAAGTGGATATTTGGATAGCTCTAACGATTTCGTTGGAAACGGGAATATCTTCATCTAAAATCTAGACAGAAACTCTGTCAGAAACTACTTTGCGATATCTGCATTCATGTCACAGAGGTGAACCTTCCCTTTCATAGGGCAGGTATGAAACACTCTTTCTGTAGTATCTGGAAGTGGACATTTCGAGCGTTTTCAGGCCTATGGTGAAAAAGGAAGTATCTTCCCAGAAAAACGAGACAGAAGTATTCTCAGAAGCTTATTTGGAATGTGGGTCCTCAACTAAGAGAGTTGAACTTCTCTTTTGATAGAACAGTTTGGAAACACTCTTTTTTAGAATCTGCAAGTGGATATTAGAACAACTGTGAAGATTTCATTGGAAACGGGAATATCCTCATATAAAATCTAGACAGAAGCATTCTCAGAAACTTCTTTGTGATGTGTGTCCTCAACTAACAGAGTTCAGCCTTTCTTTTGATAGAGCAGTCTGGAACCACCCTTTTTGTAGAATCTGTACGTGGATATTTGGATAACTGGGATGATTTCGTGGGAAACGGGAATATCTTCATCTAAAATATAGAGAGAAGCACTGTCAGAAACTACCTTGCGATATCTGCATTCAAGTCACAGAGGTGAACCTTCCCTTTCATTGGGCAGGTTTGAAACACTCTTTCTGTAGTGTCTGGAAGTGGACATTTCGAGTGCTCTCAGGCCTATGGTGAAGAAGGAAATATCATCCCATAAAATCTAGACAGAAGCATTCTCAGAAACTTATTTGGGATGTGTGTCCTCAATTAACGGAGTTGAAACTTTCTTTTGATGCAGCAGTTTGGAAACACACTTTTTGTAGAATCTGCAAGTCGATATTTGGATAACTGTGAAGATTTCGTAGGAAAGGGGAATATCTTCATAAAAAATCTACACAGAAACATTCTCAGAAACTTCTTTGTGATGAGTGTTCTCAACTAACGGAGTTGAATATTTCTATTAATAGAGCAGTTTGGAAACACTCTATTTGTAGAATCTGTAAGTGGATATTTGAATAACTGTGAAGATTTTGTTGGAAACGGAAATATCTTCATATAAAATCTAGACAGAAGCACTGTCAGAAACCACTTTGCGATATCTGCATTCAAGCCACAGAGGTGAACCTTCCCTTTCATAGAGGAGGTTTGAAACACTTTTTCTGTAGTATCTGGAAGTGGGCATTTCGTGCGCTCTTAGGCCTAAGGTGAAGAGGGAAATATCATCACTTAAAATCTGGACAGAAACATACTCAGAAACTTATTTGGGATTCGTTTCCTCAACTAACAGATTTGAGCCTTTCTTTTGACATAGCAGTTTGGAAACACTCTTTTTGTAGAATCTGCAAGTGGATATTTGGATAACTGTGAAGAATTCGTTGGAAACGGTAATATCTTCATATAAAATCTAGACTGAAGCATTCTCGGAAACTTCTTTGTGATGTGTGTCCTCAACTAAGAGAGTTCAACATTTCTTTTGATACGGCAGTTTGGAAACACTCTTTTTGTAGAATCTGCAAGTGGATATTTGGAATGCTGTGAAGATTTCGTTGGAAACGGGAATAACTTCACCTAAAATCTAGACAGAATCTCTGTCAGAAATTACTTTGCAATATCTGTATTCAAGTCACTGAGGTGAACCTTTCCTTCCATAGGGCAGGTTTGAAACACTTTTACTGTAGTATCTGGAAGTGGACATTTCGTGCGCTCCCTGGCCTACTGTGAAGAGGGAAATATCATCCATTAAAATCTACACAGAAGCATACTCAGAAACTTATTGGGGATTCGTTTCCTCAACTAACAGAGTTGATCATTTCTTTTGATATAGCAGTTTGGAAACACTCTTTTTGGAGAATCTGCAAGTGAATATTTGGATAACTGTGAAGAATCCGTTGGAAACGGTAATATCTTCATATAAAATCTAGACAGAAGCATTCTCGGAAACTTCTTTGTGATGTGTGTCCTCAACTAAGAGAGTTCAACATTTCTTTTGATACGGCAGTTTGGAAACACTCTTTTTGTAGAATCTGCAAGTGGATATTTGGAATGCTGTGAAGATTTCGTTGGAAACGGGAATGTCTTCATCTAAAATCTAGACAGAAGCTCTGTCAGAAACTACTTTGCAATATCTGCATTCAAGTCACAGAGGTGAACCTTCCCTTTCATAGGGCAGGTTTGAAACACTCTTTCTGTAGTATCTGGAAGTGGACATTTCGAGCGCTTTCAGGCCTATGGTGAAAAAGGGAGTATCTTCCCAAAACAAAGAAAGAGAAGTATTCTCAGAAACTTATTTGGGATGTGTGTCCTCAACTAAGAGAGTTGAAGTTTTCCTTTGATACAGCAGTTTGGAAACACTGGTTTTTAGAATCTGCAAGTGGATATTTGAATAACTGAAGATTTCGTTGGAAACGGGAATATCCTCATATAGAATCTAGTCAGAAGCATTCTCAGAAACTTCTTTGTGATGTGTGTCCTCAACTAACAGAGTTGACCCTTTCTTTTGATAGAGCAGTTTGGAAACACTCTTTTTGTAGAATCGGTAAGTGGATATTTGGATAACTGTGATGATTTCTTTGGAAACGGGAATATCTTCATCTAAAATCTAGACAGAAGCACTGTCAGAGACTACCTTGCGATATCTGCATTCAAGTCACAGAGGTGAACCTTCTCTTCCATAGGGCAGGTTTGAAACACTTTTTCTGTAGTATCTGGAAGTGGACATTTCGTGCGCTCTGAGACCTACGGTGAAGAGGGAAATATCATCCCTTAAAATCTAGACAGAAGCATACTCAGAAACTTATTTGGGATTCGTTTCCTCAACTAACAGAGTTGATCTTTTCTTTTGATATAGCAGCTTGGAAACACTCTTTTTGTAGAATCTGCAAGTGGATATTTGGATAACTGTGAAGAATTCGTAGGAAACGGTAATATCTTCATATAAAATCTAGACAGAAGCATTCTCGGAAACTTCTTTGTGATGTGTGTCCTCAACTATGAGAGTGGAAATTTCTTTTGATACAGCAGTTTTTAAACACTCTTTTTTGTAGAATCTGCATTTGGATATTTGGAATGCTGTGAAGATTTCATTGGAAAAGGGAATATCTTCATATAAAATCTAGACAGAATCACTGTCAGAAACTTCTTTGTGATGTGTGTCCTCAAGTAACAGAGTTCAACCTTTCTTTCGATACAGGAATTTGAAAACACTCTTTTTGTAGAATCTGTAAGTGGATATTTGGTTAGCTCTAATGATTTCCTTGGAAACGGGAATATCTTCGTTTAAAATCTAGACAGAACCTTTCTCAGAAACTTCTTTGTGAAGTGTGTCCTCAACTAACAGAGTTCAACCATTCTTTTGATACAGCAGTTTGGAAACACTCTTTTTGTGGAATCTGCAAGGGGATATTTGGATAACTGTGAAGATTTCATTGGAAACGGGAATATCTCCATATAAACTCTGGACAGAGGCATTCTCAGAAACCTCTTTCTCATGTGTGTCCTCATCTGACAGAGTTCAACTGTTATTTTGAAGGAGCAATTTGGAAACACTCTTTTCGTAGAATCTGTAAGAAGACATTTGGATAGCTCTAACGATTTCTTGCAAACGGGAATATCTTCATGTAAAATCTAGACAGAAGCATTCTGAGAAACGTCTTTGTGATGTGTGTCCTCAACTAACAGAGTACAACCATTCTTTTGATAGAGCAGTGTGGAAACACACTTTTTGTGGAATCTGTAAGTGGATATATGAATAGCTCTAATGATTTCGTTGGAAACGGGAAGATCTTCGTCTAAAATCTAGACAAAAGCACTCTCAGAAACTACTTTTTGATATATGCATTCAAGTCACAGAGCTGAACATTCCCTTTCATAGGGCAGGTTTGAAACACTCTTTCTGTAGTATCTGGAAGTGGACATTTCGAGCGCTTTCAGGCTTATGGTGAAAAAGGAAATATCATCCCATAAAATCTAGGCAGAAGCATTCTCAGAAACTTCTTTGGGATGTGTTTCCTCAACTAACAGAGTTGATCCTTTCTTTTGATATAGCAGTTTGGAAACACTCTTTTTGTAGAATCTGCAAGTGGATATTTGGATAACTGTGAAGATTTCGTTGGAAACGGGAATATCTTCATATAAAATCTAGACAGAAGCATTCTCAGAAACTTCTTTGTGATGAGTGTCCTCAACTAACAGAGTTGAACCTTTGTTTTTATAGAGCAGTTTGGAAACACTCTTCTTGTAGAATCTGTAAGAGGATATCTAGATTGTTCTAACGATATCGTTGGAAACGGGAATATCTTCATCTGAAATCTAGACAGAAGCACTCTCAGAACCTACTTTGTGATATCTGCATTGAAGTCACAGAGCTGAACATTCCCTTTGATACAGCAGGTTTGAAACACTCTTTATGTAGTATCTGGAAGTCGACATTTCGAGCGCTTTCGGGCCTATAGTGAAAAACGAAATATCTTCCCATAAAATCTAGACAGAAGCATTCTCAGAAACTTATTTGGGATGTGTGTCCTCAACTCACAGAGTTGAACATTTCTTTTGATAGAGCAGTTTGGAAACTCTCTTTTTGTAGAATCTGTAGGTGGATAACAAGATAGTTCTAATGATTTCGTTGGAAACGGGAATATCTTCATCTAAAATCTAGACAGAAGCACTGTCAGAAACTACTTTGTGATATCTGCATTGAAGTCTCAGAGCTGAACATTCCGTTTCATAGAGCAGGTTGAAACACTCTTTCTGCAGTATCTGGAAGGGGACATTTCGAGCGATTTCAGGCCTATGGGGAAAAAGAAAGCATCTTCCCATAAAAACGAGACAGAGGCTTTCTCAGAAACTTCTTTGGGATGTGTGTCCTCAACTAAGACAGTTGAACCTTCCTTTTGATACAGCAGTTTGGAAACACACTTTTTGTAGAATCTGCAAGTGGATATATGGAAAGCTGTGAAGATTTCGTAGGAAATGGGAATATCTTCATGAAAAATCTAGACAGAAGCATTCTCAGAAACTTCTTAGTGATGTGTCTCCTCAACTAACAGAGTTCAACCTTTCTTTGGATACAGCCATTTGGAAACACTCTTTTTGTAGAATCTGTAAGTGGATATGGTGATAGCTCTGAGGATTTCGTTGGAAACGGGAATATCTTCATTTAAAATCTAGACAGAAGCATTCTCAGAAACGTCTTTGTGATGTGTGTCCTCAACTGACAGATTTGAACCTTTCTTTGGATAGAGCAGTTTGGAGACACTCTTTTTGTAGAATCTGTAAGTGAATATTTGGATAACTGTGATGATTTCATTGGAAACGGGAATATCTTCATCTAAAATCTAGACTGAAGTGCTGTCAGAAACTACTTTGCGATATCTGCATTCACGTCAGAGCTGAATATTACCATTCATAGAGTAGGTTTGAAACAGTCTTTCTGTAGTATCTGGAATTGGACATTTCGAGCTATTTCAGCCCTACGGTGAAAAAGGAAATATCATACCTTAAAACCTAGACTGAAGCATTCTCAGAAACTTATTTGGGATGTGTTTCCTCAACTAACAGAGATGATCTTTTCTTTTGATACAGCAGTTTGGAAACACTCTTTTTGTAGAATCTGCAAGTGGATATTTGGATAACTGTGAAGATTTCGTTGGAAACGGTAATGTCTTCATATAAAATCTAGACAGAGGCATTGTCAGAAACTTCTTTGTGATGAGTGCCCTCAACTAACAGAGTTGAACTTTCTATTCACAGAGGACTTTGGAAACACTCTTTTTGTAGAATCGTAAGCCGACATCTTGATAGTTCTAACGATATCGTTGGAAACGGGAATATATCTTCATCTGAAATCTAGACAGAAGAACTCCCAGAACCTACTTTGTGATATCTGCATTCAAGTCACAGAGCTGAACATTCCCTTTCATAGAGCAGGTTTGAAACACTCTTTCTGTAGTATCTGGAAGTGGACATTTGGAGCGCTTTCGGGCCTGTGGCGAAAAACGGAATATCTTCCCATAAAATCTAGACAGAAGCATTCTCAGAAACTTGTTTGGGATGTGCGTCCTCAACTAACAGAGTTGAACCTTTTTTTGATAGAGCAATTTGGAAACACTCTTTTTGTAGAATCTGCAAATTGATGTTTGGATAACTGTGAAGATTTCGTTGGAAATGGGAATATCTTCATATAAAATCTCGACAGAGGCATTCTCAGAAACGTCTTTGTGATGAGTGTCCTCAACTAACAGAGTTGAAACATTCTATTAATAGAGCACTTTGGAAACACTCTTTTTGTAGAATCTGCAAGTGGATATTTGGATAACTGTGAAGATTTCGTTGGAAACGGAAAGATCTTCATATAAAATCTAGACAGAAACATTCTCAGAAACTTCTTTGTGATGAGTGTCCTCAACCAACACAATTGAACCATTCTTCTGATAGAGCAGTTTGGAAACACTCTTTTTGTGGAATCTGTAAGTGTATATATAGATAGCCCTAACAATTTCGTTGGAAAAGGGAATATCTTCATCTAAAATCTAGACAGAATCACTGTCAGAATCTACTTTGCGATATCTGCATTCAAGTCACAGAGCTGAACATTTCCTTTCATAGAGTAAGTTTGAAACAGTCTTTCTGTAGTATCTGGAAGTGGACATTTCGAGCGATTTCAGGCCGATGGAGAAAAAGGAAATATCACCCATAAAATCTAGACAGAAGCATTCTCAGAAGCTTATTTGGGATGTGTTTCCTCAACTAACAGAGTTGATCCTTTCTTTTGATATAGCAGTTTGGAAACACTCTTTTTGTAGAAACAGCAAGTGGATATTTGGATAACTGTGAAGATTTCGTTGGATACGGAATGTCTTCGTATAAAATCTCGACAGAAGCATTCTCAGAAACTTCTTTGTGATGAGAGTCCTCAACTAACAGAATTCAAAATTTCTTTTGCTACAGCAGTTTGGAAACACTCTTTTTGTAGAATCATCAAGTGGATATTTCGATAACTGTGAAGATTTCTTTGGAAATGGGAATATCTTCATATAAAATCTAGGCACAAGCATTCGCAGAAACATCTTTGTGATGAGTGTCCTCAACTAACACAGTTGAAACTTTCTTCTGATAGAGCAGTTTGAAAACACTCTTTTTGTGGAATCTGTAAGTGGATATCTAGATAGTCCTAATGATTTTGTTGGAAACGGGAATATCTTCATCTAAAATCTAGATGGAAGCACTGTCAGAAACTACTTTGTGATATCTGCATTCAAGTCTCAGAGCTGAACATTCCGTTTCATAGAGCAGGTTTGAAACACTCTTTCTGCTGTATCTGATAGTGGACATTTCGAGCGCTCTCAGGCCTACTGTGAAAAAGGTAGTGTCTTCCCGTAAAAACGAAACAGAGGCTTTCTCAGAAACTTATTTGGGATGTGTGTTCTCAACTAAGAGAGCTGAACCTTTCTTTTGATACAGCAGTTTGGAAACAATTTTTTTGTAGAATCTGCAAGTGTATATTTGGAAAGCTGTGAAGATTTCGTAGGAAACGGGAATATCTTCAAGTAAAATCTAGACAGAAACATTCTCAGAAACTTCTTTGTGATGTGTGTCCTCAACTTACAGAATTCAACCTTTCTTTTGATACAGCTATTTGGAAACACTCTTTTTGTAGAATCTGTAAGTGGATATTGGGATAGCTCTGAGGATTTCGTTGTAAACGGGAATATATTCATCTAAAATCTAGACAGAAGAGCTGTCAGAAACCACTTTGTGATATCTGCATTCAAGTCACAGAGTTGAACATTCCCATTCATAGAGTAGGTTTCAAACAGTCTTTCTGTAGTATCCGGAAGTGGACATTTCGAGCGATTTCCGGCCTATGGTGAAAAAGGAAATATCATCCCATAAAATCTATACAGAAGCATTCTCAGAAACTTATTTGGGATGTGTTTCCTCAGCTAACAGAGTTGATGCTTTCTTTTGATATAGCGGTTTGGAAACACTCTTTTGTAGAATCTTCAAGTGGATATTTGGATAACTGTGAAGATGTCTTTGAAAAAGGTAATATCTTCATATAAAATCTAGACAGAAGCATTCTCAGCAACTTCTTTGTGATGTGTGTCCTCAACTAACAGAGTTAAACATTTCTTTCACTACAGCAGTTTGGAAACACACTTTTTGTAGAATCTTCAAGTGGATATTTTGATAACAGTGAAGATTTCGGTGGAAACGGGAATATCTTTATATAAAATATAGACAGAAGCATTCTCAGAAACTTCTTTGTGATGACTGCCCTCAACTAACAGAGTTGAACCTTTCTTTTGACTGAGCACTTTGGAAACACTCTTTTTGTACAATCTGTAAGCCCATATCTAGATAGATCTAACGATATCGTTGGAAACGGGAATATCTTCATCTGAAATCTAGACAGAAGCACTCTCAGAAAGTACTTTGTGATATCTGCATTCAATTCACAGAGCTGAACATTCCCTTTCATACAGCAGGTTTGAAACACTCTTTCTGTAGTATCTGGAAGTGGACATTTGGAGCGCTTTCGGGCCTATGGTGAAAAGCGAAATATCTTCCCATGAAATCTAGACAGAAGCAATCTCAGAAACTTATTTGGGATGTGTGTCCTCAACTAACAGAGTTGAACCTTTCTTTTGATAGAGCAGTTTTGAAACACTCTTTCTGTACAATCTGCAAATCGATGTTTGGATAACTGTGAGGATTTCGTTGGAAACGGGAATATCTTCATACAAAATCTCGACAGAAGCATTCTCAGAAAGGTCTTTGTGATGGGTGTCCTCAACTAACAGAGTTGAAACATTCTATTAATAGAGCACTTTGGAAACACTCTTTTTGTAGAATCTTCAAGTGGATATTTGGATAACTGTGAAGATTTCGTTGGAAAAGGTAATATCTTCATATAAAATCTAGACAGAAGCATTCTCAGAAACTTCTTTGTGATGTGTGTCCTCAACTAACAGATTTCAACATTTCTTTTGCTACAGCAGTTTGGAAACACTCTTTTTGTAGGATCTTCAAATGGATATTTAGACAACTGTGAAGATTTCATTGGAAACGGGAATATCTTCATATAAAATCTAGACAGAAGCATTCGCAGAAACTTCTTTGTGATGAGTGTCCTCAACTAACACAGTTGAAACTTTCTTCTGATAGAGCAGTTTGGAAACACTCTTTTTGTGGAATCTGTAAGTGGATATCTAGATAGTCCTAACGATTTCGTTGGAAACGGGAATATCTTCATCTAAAATCTAGACCGAAGCACTGTCAGAAACTACTTTGCGATATCTGCATTCAAGTCTCAGAGCTGAACATTCCGTTTCATAGAGCAGGTTTGAAACGCTCTTTCTGCAGTATCTGGAAGTGGACATTTCGAGCGCTTTCCGGCCTATGGTGAAAAAGGAAGAATCTTCCCGTAAAAACGAGACAGAGGCTTTCTCAGAAACTTTTTTGTGCTGTGTGTCCTCAACTAAGAGAGTTGAACCTTTCTTTTGATACAGCAGTTTGGAAACACTATTTTTGTAGAATCTGTAAGTGGATATTTGGAAAGCTGTGAAGATTTCGTAGGAAACGGGAATATCTTCATGTAAAATCTAGACAGAAGCATTCTCAGAAACTTCTTTGTGATGTGTGTCCTCAACTAACAGAGTTCAACCTTTTTTTTGATACAGCAGTTTAGAAACACTCTTTTTGTAGAATCTGTAAGTGAGTATTGGGATAGCTCTGAGGATTTCGTTGGAAACGGGAATATCTTCATTTAAAATCTAGACAGAAGCATTCTCAGAAACGTCTTTGTGATGTGTGTCCTCAACTAACAGATTTGATCCTTTCTTTGGATAGAGCAGTTTGGAAACACTCTTTTTGTATAATGTGTAAGTGAATATTTGGATGACTGTGATGATTTCGTTGGAAACGGGAATATCTTCATCTAAAATCTAGACTGAAGCGCTGTCAGAAACTACTTTGTGATATCTGCATTCAAGTCAGAGCTGAATATTCCCATTCATAGAGTAGGTTTGAAACAGTCTTTCTGTAGTATCTGGAATTGGACATTTCGAGCGATTTCAGGCCTACGGTGAAAAAGGAAATATCATCCCATAAAATCTAGACAGAAGCATTCTCAGAAACTTATTTGGGATGTGTTTCCTCAACTAACAGAGTTGATCCTTTCTTTTGATACAGCAGTTTGGAAACACTCTTTTTGTAGAATCTGCAAGTGGATATTTGGATAACTGTGAAGATTTCGTTGGAAACGGTAATATCTTCATATAAAATCTAGACAGAAGCATTCTCATAAACTTCTTTGTGATGTGTGTCATCAACTAACAGAGTTCAACATTTCTTTTGCTATAGCAGTTTGGAAACACTCTTTCTGTAGAATCTTCAAGTGGATATTTGGATAACTGTGAAGATTTCATTGGAAACGGGAATATATTCATATAAAATCTAGACAGAAGCATTCTCAGAAACTTCTTTGTGATGTGTGTCCTCAACTTGTAGATTTCAACATTTCTTTTGCTACAGCAGTTTGCAAACTCTCTTTTTGTAGAATCTTCAAGTGGATATTTGGATAACTGTGAAGATTTCGTTGGAAACGGGAATATCTTCATATAAAATCTAGACAGAAGCATTCGCAGAAACTTCTTTGTGATGAGTGTCCTCAACTAACACAGTTGAATCTTTCTTCTGATAGAGCAGTTTGAAACACTCTTTTTGTGGAATCTGTAAGTGGATATCTAGATAGTCCTAACGATTTCGTTGGAAACGGGAATATCTTCATCTAATATCTAGACAGAAGCACTGCCAGAAACTACTTTGCGATATCTGCATTCAAGTCTCAGAGCTGAACATTCCGTTTCATAGAGCAGGTCTGAAACACTCTTTCTGCAGTATCTGGAAGTGGACATTTCGAGCGTTTTCAGGCCTACGGTCTAAAAGGTAGTATCTTCCCGTAAAAACCAGACAGAGGCTTTCTCAGAAACTTATTTGGGATGTGTGTCCTCAACTAAGCGAGTTGAACCTTTCTTTTGATAGAGCAGTTTGGAAAAACTCTTTTTGTAGAATCTGCAAGTGGATATTTGGAAAGCTGTGAAGATTTCGTAGGAAATGGGAATATCTTCATGTAAAATCTAGACAGAAGCATTCTCAGAAACTTCTTTGTGATGTGTGTCCTCAACTAACAGAGTTCAACCTTTCTTTTGATACAGCAGTTTGGAAACACTTTTTGTAGTATATGTAAGTGGATATTGGGATAGCTCTGAGGATTTCATTGGAAACGTGAATATATTGATTTATAATCTAGACAGAAGCGCTGTCAGAAACTAGTTTGCGATATCTGCATTCAAGTCACAGAGTTGAACATTCCCATTCATAGTGTAGGTTTCAAACAGTCTTTCTGTAGTATCTGGAAGTGGACATTTCGAGCGATTTCAGGCCTATGGTGAAAAAGGAAATATCATCCCATAAAATCCATACAGAAGCATTCTCAGAAACTTATTTGGGATGTGCATCCTCAACTAACAGATTTGAACCTTTCTTTTGATACAGCAGTTTGGAAACACTCTTTTTGTAGAGTCTGCAAATCGATGTTTGAATAACTGTGAAGATTTCATTGGATACGGGAATATCTTCATATAAAATCTCGACAGCAGCATTCTCAGAAACGTCTTTGTGATGAGAGTCCTCAACTAACAGCGTTGAACCATTCTATTAATAGAGATCTTTGGAAACACTCTTTTTGTAGAATCTGCAAGTGGATATTTGGATAACTGTGAAGATTTCGTTGGAAACGGGAATATCTTCATATAAATTCTAGACAGAAGCATTCTCAGAAACTTCTTTGTGATGTCTGCATTCAAGTCACAGAGCTGAACATTCCCTTTCATAGAGCAGGTTTGAAACACTCTTTCTGTAGTATATGGAAGTGGACATTAGCAGCGCTTTCGGGCCTATGGTGAAAAACGAAATATCTTCCCATAAAATCTAGACAGAAGCATTCTCAGAAACTTATATGGGATGTGTGTCCTCAACTAACAGAGTTGTACCTTTCTTTTGATAGAGCAGTTTGGAAACACTCTTTCTGTAGAATCTGCAATTCGATCTTTGGATAACTGAGAAGATTTCGTTGGAAACGGGAGTATCTTCATATAAAATCTCGACAGAAGCATTCTCAGAAACGTCTTTGTGATGAGTGTCCTCAACTAAGAGAGTTGAAACATTCTATTGATAGAGCACTTTGGAAACACTCTTTTTGTAGAATCTTCAAGTGGATATTTGGATAACTGTTAAGATGTCTTTGGAAAAGGTAATATCTTCATATAAAATCTAGACAGAAGCCTTCTCAGCAACTTCTTCGTGATGTGTGTCCTCAACTAACAGAGTTCAACATTTCTTTCACTACAGCAGTTTGGAAACACACTTTTTGTAGAATCTTCAAGTGGATATTTCGATAATAGTGAAGATTTCTTTGGAAACGGGAATATCTTCATATAAAATATAGACAGAAGCATTCTCAGTAACTTCTTTGTGATGAGTGTCCTCAACTTACAGAGTTGAACCTTTCTTTTGACAGAGCACTTTGGAAACAATAATTTTGTAGAATCTGTAAGCCGATATCTAGATATTTCTAACGATATCGTTGGAAACGGGAATATCTTCATCTGAAATCAAGACAGAAGCACTCTCAGAACCTACTTTGTGATATCTGTATTCCAGTTTCAGAGCTGAACCTTCCCTTTGATAGAGCAGGTTTAAAACACTCTTTCTGTACTATCTGGAAGTGGACATTTGGAGCGCTTTCTGGCCTATCGTGAAAAGCGAAATATCTTCCCATAAAATCTTGACAGAAGCATTCTCAGAAACTTATTTGGGATGTGTGTCCTCAACTAATAGAGTTGAACCTTTCTTTTGATAGAGCAGTTTGGAAACACTCTTTTTGAAGAATCTGCAAGTCGATGTTTGGATAACTGTGAAGATTTCATTGGATACGGGAATATCTTCATATAAAATCTCGACAGAAGCATTCTCAGAAACGTCTTTGTGATGAGAGTCCTCAACTAACAGCGCTGAACCTTTCTATTAATAGAGATCTTTGGAAACACTCTTTTTGTAGAATCTGCAATTGGATATTTGGATAACTGTGAAGATTTCATGGGAAAAGGTAATATCTTCATATAAAATCTAGACAGAAGCATTCTCTGAAACTTCTTTGTGATGTGTGTCCTCAACTAACTAACGGGAATATCTTCATCTAAAATCTAGACAGAAGCACTGTCAGAAACTACTTTGCGATATCTGCATTCAAGTCACAGAGCTGAACATTCCCTTTCATAGAGTAGGTTTGAAACAGTCTTTCTGTAGTATCTGGAAGTGGACATTTCAAGCGATTTCAGGCCTATGGTGAAAAAGAATATATCATCCCATGAAATCTAGACAGAAGCATTCTCAGAAACTTATTTGGGATGTGTTTCCTCAACTAACAGAGATGATCCTTTCTTTTGATATAGCAGTTTGGAAACAATCTTTTTGTAGAATCTGCAAGTGGATATTTGGATAACTGTGAAGATTTCGTTGGAAACGGGAATATCTTCAAATAAAATCTCGACAGAATCATTCTCAGAAACTTCTTTGTGATGTGTGTCCTCAACTAACAGAGTTCAACATTTCTTTTGCTACAGCAGTTTGGAAACACTCTTTTTGTAGAATCTTAAAGTGGATATTTGGATAACTGTGAAGATTACTTTGGAAACGGAATATCTTCATATAAAATGTCAACAGAAGCATTCTCAGAAACGTCTTTGTGATGAGTGTCCTCAACTAACAGAGTTGAACCATTCTATTAGTAGAGCACGTTGGAAACACTCTTTTTGTAGAATCTGCAAATGCATATTTGGATAACTGTGAAGATTTCATTGGAAACGGGAATATCTTCATATAAAATCTAGACAGAAGCATTCTCAGAATCTTTTCTGTGATGACTGTCCTCAACTAACACAGTTGAACATTTCCTTTGATAGAGCAGTTTGGAAACACTCTTTTTGTGGAATCTGTAAGTGGATATCTAGATAGTCTAACGATTTCGTTGGAAACGGGATTATCTTCATCTGAAATCTAAGCAGAAGCATTCTCAGAAACTTATCTGGGATGTGTTTCCTCAACTAACAGAGTTGATCCTTTCTTTTGATATAGCAGGTTGGAAACACTCTTTTTGTAGAATCTGCAAGTGGATATTTGGATAACTGTGAAGATTTCGTTGGCAACTGTAATATCTTCATATAAAATCTAGACAGAGGCATTGTCAGAAACTTCTTTGCGACGAGTATCATCATCTAACAGAATTGAACTTTCTATTCACAGAGGACTTTGGAAACACTCTTTTTGTAGAATCTGAAAGCCGATATCTTGATAGTTCTAACGATATCTTTGGAAACTTGAATATATCTTCATCTGAAATCTAGACAGAAGAACTCTCAGAACCTACTTTGTGATATCTGCATTCAAATCACAGAGCTGAACATTCCCTTTCATAGAGCAGGTTTGAAACACTCTTTCTGTAGTATCAGGAAGTGGACATTTGGAGCGCTTTCGGGCGTTTGGCGAAAAACGGAATATCTTCCCAAACAATCTAGACAGAAGCATTCTCAGAAACTTATTTGTGATGCGCGTCCTCAACTAACAGATTTGAACCTTTCTTTTGATAGAGCAGTTTGGAAACACTCTTTTTGTAGAATCTGCAAATCGATGTGTGGATAACTGTGATTTCATTGGAAACGGGAATATCTTCATATAAAATATAGACAGAAGCATTCTCAGAAACGTCTTTGTGATGAGTGTCCTCAAGTAACGGAGTTGAACCATTCTATTAATAGAGCACTTTGGAAACACTCTTTTTGTAGAATCTTCAAGTGGATATTTGCATAACAGAGAAGATTTCGTTGGAAACGGGAAGATCTTCATATAAAATCTAGACAGAAGCATTCTGAGAAACTTCTTTGTGATGAGTGTCCTCAACTAACAGAGTTGAACCTTTCTCTTGATAGAGCAGTTTGGAAACACTCTTTTTGTGGAATCTGTAAGTGGATATCTAGATAGTCCTAACCACTTCGTTGGAAACGGGAATATCTTCATCTAAAATCTAGACAGAAGCACGGTCAGAAACTACTTTGCGATATCTTCATTCAAGTCACAGAGCTGAACATTCTGTTTCATAGAGTAGGTATGAAACTGTCTTTCTGTTGTATCTGGATGTGGACATTTCAAGCGATTTCAGGCCTATGGTGAAAAAGGAAATATCATCCAATAAAATCTAGAGAGAAGCATTCTCAGAAACTTCTCAGTGATGTGTGTCCTCAACTAACAGAGTTCAACCTTCCTTTGGATACAGCTATTTGGAAACACTCTTTTTGTAGAATCTGTAAGTGGATATTGTGATAGCTCTGAGGATTTCATTGGAAACGGGAATATCTTCATTTAAAATCTAGACAGAAGCATTCTCAGAAACGTCTTTGTGATGTGTGTCCTCAACTAACAGATTTGAACCTTTCTTTGGATAGAGCAGTTCGGAAACACTCTTTTTGTAGAATCTGTAAGTGAATATTTGGATAACTGTGATGATTTCATTGGAAACGCGAATATCTTCATCTAAAATCTAGACTGAAGCGCTGTCAGAAACTACTTTGCGATATCTGCATTCAAGTCAGAGCTGAATATTCCCATTCATAGATTAGGTTTGAAACAGTCTTTCTGTAGTATGTGGAATTGGACATTTCGAGCGATTTCAGCCCTACGGTGAAAAAGGAAATATCATACCTTAAAACATAGACAGAAGCATTCTCAGAAACTTATTTGGGATGTGTTTCCTCAACTAACAGAGTTGATCCTTTCTTTGATACAGCAGTTTGGAAACACTCTTTTTGTAGAATCTGCAAGTGGATATTTGGATAACTGTGAAGAATTCATTGGAAACGGTAATATCTTCATATAAAATCTAGACAGGGGCATTGTCAGAAACTTCTTTGTGATGAGTGTCCTCAACTAACAGAGTTGAACTCTCTATTCACAGAGGACTTCAGAAACACTCTTCTTGTAGAATCTGTAAGCCGATATCTTGATAGTTCTAATGATATCGTTGGAAACGGGAATATATCTTCATCTGAAATCTAGACAGAAGAACTCTCAGAACCCACTTTGTGATATCTGCATTCAAGTCACAGAGCTGAACATTCCCTTTCATAGAGCAGGTTTGAAACCCTCTTTCTGTAGTATCTGGAAGTGGACATTTGGAGCGCTTTAGGGCCTATGGCGAAAAACGGAATATCTTCCCATAAAATCTAGACAGAAGCATTCTCAGAAACTTATTTGGCATGTGCGTCCTCAACTAACAGAGTAGAACCTTTCTTTTGATACACCAGTTTGGAAACACTCTTTTTGTAGAATCTGCAAATCGATGTTTGGATAACTGTGATGATTTCATTGGAAACGGGAATATCTTCATATAAAATCTCGACAGAAGCATTCTCAGAAACGTCTTTGTGATGAGAGTCCTCAACTAACAGAGTTGAAACATTCTATCAATAGAGCACTTTGGAAACACTCGTTTTGTAGAATCTGCAAGTGGATATTTGGATAACTGTGAAGATTTCGTTGGAAACGGGAATATCTTCATATAAAATCTAGACAGAAGCATTCTCAGAAACTTCTTTGTGATGAGTGTCCTCAACCAACACAGTTGAACCTTTCTTTTGATAGAGCAGTTTGGAAACACTCTTTTTGTGGAATCTGTAAGTGTATATCTAGACAGCCCTAACAATTTCGTTGGAAAAGGGAATATCTTCGTCTAAAATCTAGACAGAATCACTGTCAGAATCTACTTTGCGATATCTGCATTCAAGTCACAGAGCTGAACATTTCCTTTCATAGAGTAGGTTTGAAACAGTCTTTCTGTAGTATCTGGAAGTGGACATTTCGAGCGATTTCAGGCCTATGGAGAAAAAGGAAATATCACCCCTAAAATCTAGACAGAAGCATTCTCAGAATCTTATTTGGGATGTGTTTCCTCAACTAACAGAGTTGATCCTTTCTTTTGATATAGCAGTTTGGAAACACTCTTTTTGTAGAAACAGCAAGTGGATATTTGGATAACTGTGAAGATTTCATTGGATATTGGAATATCTTCATATAAAATCTCGACAGAAGCATTCTCAGAAACTTCTTTGTGATGAGAGTCCTCAACTGACAGAGATGAACCATTCTATTAATAGAGAACTTGGAAACACTCTTTATGTGGAATCTGCAAGTCGATATTTGGAAAACTCTGAAGATTTCTTTGGAAACGGGAATATCTTCATATTAAATCTAGACAGAAGCACTCTCAGAAACTTCTTTGTGATATCTGCATTCAGGTCACAGAGCTGAACATTCCCTTTCATACAGCAGGTTTGAAACACTCTTTCTGTAGTATCTGGAAGTGGACATTTGGAGCGCTTTCGGGCCTATGGTGAAAAACGAAATATCTTCCCGTAAAATCTAGACAGAAGCAATCTCAGAAACTTATTTGGGATGTGTGTCCTCAACTAACAGAGTTGCACCTTCTTTTGATAGAGCAGTTTGGAAACATTCTTTTTGTAGAATCTGCAAGTGGATATTTGGATAACTGTGAAGATTTCTTTGGAAACGGGAATATCTTCATATAAAATCTAGACCGAAGGATTCTCAGAAACTTCTTTGTGATGTGTGTCCTCAACTAACAGAATTCAATATTTCTTTTGCTACCGCAGTTTGGAAACACTCTTTTTGTAGAATCTTCAAGTGGATATTTGGATAACTGTGAAGATTTCGATGGAAACGGGAATATCTTCATATAAAATCTAGACAGAAGCATTCTCAGAAGCTTCTTTGTGATGAGTGTGATCAACTAACAGAGTTGAACCTTTCTTTTGACAGAGCACTTTGGAAACACTCTTTTTGTAGAATCTGTAAGTGGATATCTAGATAGTTCTAACGATATCGTTGGAAACGGGAATATCTTCATCTGAAATCAAGACAGAAGCACTCTGAGAACCTACTTTGATATATCTGTATTCAAGTGACAGAGCTGAACATTCCCTTTGATAGAGCAGGTTTGAAACACTCTTTCTGTAGTATCTGGAAGTGGACATTTCGAGCGCTTTCAGGCCTATGGTGAAAAACGAAATATCTTCCCGTAAAATGTAGACAGAACCATTCTCAGAAACTTATTTGGGATGTGTGTCCTCAACTAACGGAGTTGAACCTTTCTTTTGATTTAGCAGTTTGGAAACACTCTTTTTGTAGAATCTGCCTGTGGATATTTGGATAACTGTGAAGATTTCGTTGGAAACGGGAATATCTTCATATAAAATCTAGACAGAAGCATTCTCAGAAACTTCTTTGTGATGAGTGTCCTCAACTAACCGAGTTGAACCTTTCTTTTTATAGAGCAGTTTGGAAACACTCTTTTTGTAGAATCTGTATGTGGATATCTAGATAGTTCTAACGATTTCGCTGGAATCGGGAATATCTTCATCTAAAATCTAGACAGAAGCACTGTCAGAAACTAGTTTCTGATATCTGCATTCAAGTCTCAGAGCTGAACATTCCGTTTCATAGAGCAGGTTTGAAACATTCTTTCTGCAGTATCTGGAAGTGTACATTTCGAGCGCTTTCAGGCCTGCGGTGAAAAAGGACATATCTTCCCATAAAAACGAGACAGAGGCTTTCTCAGAAATTTATTTGGGATGTGTGTCCTCAACTAAGGGAGTTGAACCTTTCTTTTGATACAGCAGTTTGGAAACACTCTTTTTTTAGAATCTGCAAGTGGATATTTGGAAAGATGTGAAGATTTCATCGTAAACGGGAATATCTTCATGTAAAATCAAGACAGAAGCATTCTCAGAAACTTATTTGTGATGTGTGTCCTCAACTAACAGAGTTCAACATTTCTTTAGATACAGCAATTTGGAAACGCTCTTTTTGTTGAATCTGCAACTCGATGTTTGGATAACTGTGAAGATTTCGTTGGAAAAGGGAATATCTTCCTATGAAATCTATACAGAAGCATTCTCAGAAACGTCTTTGTGATGATTGTCCTCAAGTAACGGAGTTGAACCATTCTGTTAATAGAGCACTTTGGAAACACTCTTTTTGTAGAATCTTCAAGTGGATATTTGCATAACAGAGAAGATTTCGTTGGAAACGGGAATATCTTCATATAAAATCTAGACAGAAGCATTCTGAGAAACTTCTTTGTGATGAGTGTCTTCAACTAACACAGTTGAACCTTTCTCTTGATAGACCAGTTTGGAAACACTCTTTTTGTGGAATCTGTAAGTGGATATCTAGATAGTCCTAACCATTTCGTTGGAAACGGGAATATCTTCATCTAAAATCTAGACAGAAGCACTGTCAGAAACTACTTTGTGATATCTGCATTCAAGTTACAGAGGTGAACCTTCCCTTTCATAGGGCAGGTTTGAAACACTCTTTCTGTAGTATCTGGAAGTGGACATTTCGAGCGATTTCAGGCCTATGGTGAAAAAGGAAATATCATCCCACAAAATCTAGACAGAAGCATAGTCAAACTTGTTTGGGATGTGTTTACTCAACTAACAGAGTTGATCATTTCTATTGATATAGCAGTTTGGAAACACTCTTTTTGAAGAATCTGCAAGTGGATATTTGGATAACTGTGAAGATTTCGTTTTAAACGGGAGTATCTTCATATAAAATCTAGACAGAAGCATTCTCAGAAACTTCTTTGTGATGTGAGTCCTCAACTAACAGAGTTCAACATGTCTTTTGATACAGCAGTTTGGAAACACTCTTTTTGTAGAATCTGCAAGTGAATATTTGAATAACTGTGAAGATTTCGTTGGAAACGGGAATATCTTCATATAAAATGGAGACAGAAGCACTGTCAGAAACTTCTTTGTGATATCTGCATTGAAGTCACAGAGCTGAACATTCCCTTTGATAGAGCAGGTGTGAAACACTCTTTCTGCAGTATCTGGAAGTGGACATTTCGAGCGCTTTCAGGGCTATGGTGAAAAAGGAAATATCTTCACATAAAAAAGAGTCAGAGGCTTTCTCAGAAACTTATTTGGGATGTGTGCCCTCAACTAACAGAGTTGAATGCTTTCTTTTGATACAGCAGTTTGCAAACACTCTTTTTGTAGAATCTGCAAGTGGATATTTGGAAAGCTGTGAAGATTTCGTTGGAAACGGGAATATCTTCATGTAAAATCTAGACAGAAGCATTCTCAGAAAATTCTTTGTGATGTGTGTCCTCAACTAACAGAGTTCAACCTTTCTTTTCATACAGCTATTTGGAAACACTCTTTTTGTATAATCTGCAAGTGGATATTGGGATAGATCTAATGATTTCGTTGGAAACGGGAATATCTTCATTTAAAATCTAGACAGAAGCATTCTCAGAAACTTCCTTGTGAAGGGTGTCCTCAACTACCAGAGTTCAAACTTTCTTCTCATACAGCAGTTTGGAAACACCGTTTTTGTAGAATCTGCAAGTGAATATTAGGATAACTGAGATGATTTCGTTGGAAACGGGAATATTTTCATATAAACTCTAGACAGAAGCATTCTCAGAAACTTCTTTCTCATGTGTGTCCTCAACTGACAGAGTTCATCCATTCTTTTGATAGAGCAGTTTGGAAACACTCTATTTGTAGAATCTGTAAGAGGACATTTGGCTAGCTCTTAAGATTTCGTTGCAAACAGGAGTAATTTCATATAAAATCTAGACAGAAGCATTCTCAGAAACTTCTTTGTGATGTGTGTCCTCAACTAACAGAGTACAACCATTCTTTTGATAGAGCAGTTTGGAAACACACTTTTTGTAGAATCTGTAAGTGGATATATGGTTAGCTCAAATGATCTCGTTGGAAACGGGAATATCTTCATCTAAAATCGAGACAGAATCACTCTCAGAAACTACTTTGTGATATCTGCATTCAAGTCACAGAGCTGAACATTCCCTTTCATAGAGCAGGTTTGAAACACTCTTTCTGTAGTATCTGGAAGTGGACATTTCGAGCGCTTTCGGGCCTATGGTGAAAAACGAAATATCTTCCAATAAAATCTAGACAGAAGCATTCTCAGAAACTTATTTGGGATGTGTGTCCTCAACTAACAGATTTGAACCTTTCTTTTGATAGAGCAGTTTGGAAACACTCTTTTTGTAGAATCTGCAAGTGGATATTTGGATAACTGGGAAGATTTCATTTTAAACGGGAATATCGTCATATGAAGTCTAGACAGAAGCATTCTCAGAAACTTCTTTGTGATGAGTGTCGTCAACTAACAGAGTTGAACCTTTCTATTAATAGAGCAGTTTGGAAACACTCTTTTTGAAGAATCTGTAAGTGGATATCTGGATAGTTCTAACGATTTCGTTGGAAACGGGAATATCTTCATATAAAATCTAGACAGAAGCATTCTCAAATCCCCTTTGTGATGAGTGTCCTCAACTAAGAGAGTTGAACCTTTCTTTTGATAGAGCAGTTTGGAAACACTCTTTTTCTAGAATCTGTAAGTGGATATTTGGATACCTCTAACGATTTCGTTATAAATGGGAATATCTTCATCTCAAATCTAGACAGAAGCTACTTTGCGATATCTGCATTCAAGACACAGAGGTGAACCTTCCCTTTCATAGGGCAGGTTTGAAACACTCTTTCTGTAGTATCTGGAAGTGGACATTTCGAGCGCCTTCAGGCCTATGGTGAAAAAGGAAGTATCTTCCCAAAAAAACGAGAAAGAAGCATTCTCAGAAACTTATTTGGGTTGTGTGTCTGCAACTAAGAGATTTGAACCTTTCTTTTCATACAGCAGTTTGGAAACACTCTCTTTGTAGAATCTGCAAGTGGATATTTGAATAACTGTGAAGATTTCGTTGGAAACGGGAATATCTTCTTATAAAATCTGGACAGAAGCAATCTCAGAAACTTCTTTTTCATGTGTGTCCTCAACTAACAGAGTTGAACCTTTCTTTTGATAGAGCAGTTTGGAAACACCCTTTTTGTAGAATCTGTAAGTGGATATTTGTATAGCTGTGATGATTTCGTTGGACACGGGAATATCTTCATCTAAAATCTAGACAGAAGCACTCTCAAAAACTACTTTGTGATATCTGCATTCAAGTCACAGAGGTGAACCTTCCCTTTCATAGGGCAGGTTTGAAACACTCTTTCTGTAGTATCTGGAAGGGGACATTTCGAGTGCTTTCAGGCCTATGGTGAAAAAGGAAATATCATCCCATAAAATATAGACAGAAGCATACTCAAACTTATTTGGGATGTGTTTCCTCAACTAACAGAGTTGATCCTTTCTTTTGATATTGCAGTTTGGAAACACTCTTTTTGTAGAATCCACAAGTGGATATTTGGATAACTGTAAAGATTTCGTTGGAAACGGTAATATCTTCATAAAAAATCTAAACTGAAGCATTCTCAGAAACTTCTTTGTGATGTGTGTCCTCAACTAATAGAGTTCAACATTTCTTTTGATACAGCAGTTGGGAAAAACTCTTTTTGTAGAATCTTGAAGTGGAGATTTGGATAACAGTGAAGGTATCGTTGGAAACGGAATATCTTCATATAAAATCTAGACAGAAGCACTGTCAGAAACTACTTTGTGATATGTGCATTCAAGTCAGAGAGGTGAACATTCCCTTTCATAGAGCAGGTTTGAAACACTCTTTCTGCAGTATCTGGAAGTGGACATTTCGAGCGCCTTCAGGCCTAGGGCGAAAAAGGAAATATATTCCCATAAAAACGAGTCAGAGGCTTTCTCAGAAACATATTTGGGATGTGAGTCCTCAACTAACAGGGTTGAATGTTTCCTTTGATACAGCAGTTTGGAAACACTCTTTTTGTAGAATCTGCAAGTGGATATTTGGAAAGCTGTGAAGATTTCGTTGGAAACGGGAATATCTTCATGTAAAATCTAGACAGAATCATTCTCAGAAACTTCTTTGTGATGTGTGTCCTCAACTAACAGAGTTCAACCTTTCTTTTGATACAGCTGTTTGGAAACACACTTTTTTTAGAATCTGCAAGTGGATATTTTGATAAGTGTGAAGATTTTGTTGGAAACGGGAATATCTTCATATAAACTCTAGACAGAAGCATTCTCAGAAACTTCTTTCTCATGTGTGTCCTCAACTGACAGAGTTCAACCATTCTTTTGATAGAGCAGTTTGGAAACACTTTTTTTTGTAGAATCTGTAAGAGGAGATTTGGATAGCTCTAAATATTTCGTTGCAAACGGGAGTATCTTCTTCTAAAATCTAGACAGAAGCGCTGTCAGAAACTGCTTTGTGATATCTGCATTCAAGTCAGAGAGCTGCACATTCTCTTTCATAGAGCAGGTTTGAAACACTCTTTCTGCAGTATCTGGAAGTGGGCATTTCGAGCCCTTTCATGCCTACGGAGAAAAAGGAAATATCTTCCAATAAAAACGAGACAGAGGCTTTCCCAGAAGCTTATTTGGGATGTGTGTCGTCAACTAACCGAGTTGAATCTTTCTTTTGATACAGCAGTTTAGAAACACTCTTTTTGTAGAATCAGCGTGTGGATATTTGGAAAGCTGTGAAGATTTCATTGGAAAAGGGAATATCTTCATGTAAAATCTAGACAAAAGCATTCTCAGAAACTTCTTTGTGATGTGTGTCATCAACTAACAGAGTTCAACTTTTCTTTTGATACTGCAGGTTGGAAACACTCTTTTTGTAGAATCTGCAAGTGGATATTTTTTAACTGTGAAGATTTCATTGGAAACGGGTATAACTTCATATAAAATCTAGACAGAAGCATTCTCAAAAAAATCTTTGTGATGTGTGTCCTCAACTAATGGAGTTCAATCTTTCTTTTGATAAAGCAGTTTGGAAACACACTTTTTGTAGAATATGTAAGAGGATATTTGGATAGCTCTAATGATTTCGTTGCAAACGGGAATATCTTCATATAAAATCTAGACAGAAGCATTCTCGGAAAGTCTTTTGTGATGAGTGTCCTCAACTAACAGAGTTGAAGCTTTCTTTTGATAGAGCAGTTTGGAAAGACTCTTTTTGTATAATCTGTAAGTGGATATCTAGACAGTTCTAACGATTTCATTGGAAACGGGAATATCTTCATCTAAAATCTAGACAGAAGCTCTGTGAGAGACTACTTTGAAATATCTGCATTCAAGTCACGGAAGTGAACCTTCCCTTTCATAGCGCAGCTTTGAAACACTCTTTCTGTAGTGTCTGAAAGTGGACATTTCGAGCGCTTTCAGGCCTACGGTGAAAAAGTAAGTATCTTATCAAAAAAACGAGACAGAAGCATTCTCAGAAACTTATTTGGGTTGTGTATCCTCAACTAAGAGAGTTGAAACTTTCTTTTGATACAGCAATTTGGAAACACTCTCTTTGTAGAATCTGCAAGTGGATATTTGAATAACTGTGAAGATTTCGTTGGAAACGGGAATATCTTCATCTAAAATCTAGACAGAAGCACTGTCAGAAACTACTTTGTGATGTCTGCATTCAAGTTACAGAGGTGAACCTTCCCTTTCATAGGGCAGGTTTGAAACACTCTTTCTGTAGTATCTGGAAGTGGACATTTCGAGCGATTTCAGGCCTATGGTGAAAAAGGAAATATCATCCCACAAAATCTAGACAGAAGCATAGTCAAACTTATTTGGGATGTGTTTACTCAACTAACAGTGTTGATCGTTCTTTTGATATAGCAGTTTGGAAACACTGTTTTTGAGGAACCTGCAAGTGGATATTTGGATAACTGTGAAGATTTCGTTGGAAACGGGAATATCTTCATATAAAATCTAGACAGAAGCTTTCTCAGAAACTTCTTTGTGATGTGTGTCCTTAACTAACAGAGTTCAACATGTCTTTTGATACAGCAGGTTGGAAACACTCTTTTTGTAGAATCTGCAAGTGGATATTTGAATAACTGTGAAGATTTCATTGGAAACGGGAATATCTTCATATAAAATCTAGACAGAAGCACTGTCAGAAACTTCTTTGTGATATATGCATTGAAGTCACAGAGCTGAACATTCCCTTTCAAAGAGGAGGGGTGAAACACTCTTTCTGCAGTATCTGGAAGTGGACATTTCGAGCGCTTTCAGGCCTATGGTGAAAAAGGAAATATCTTCACCAAAAAAAGAGTCAGAGGCTTTCTCAGAAACTTATTTGGGATGTGTGCCCTCAACTAACAGAGTTGAATGCTTTCTTTTGATACAGCAGTTTGCAAACACTCTTTTTGTAGAATCTGCATGTGGATATTTGGAAAGCTGTGAAGATTTCGTGGGAAACGGGAATATCTTCATGTAAAATCTAGACAGAAGCATTCTCAGAAACTTCTTTTTGATGTGTGTCCTCAACTAACAGAGTTCAACCTTTCTTTTCCTACAGCAATTTGGAAACACTCTTTTTGTATAATCTGCAAGTGGATATTGGGATAGATCTAACGATTTCCTTGGAAACGGGAATATCTTCATTTAAAATCAAGACAGAAGCATTCTCAGAAACTTCCTTGTGAAGGGTGTCCTCAACTAACAGAGTTCAACTTTTCTTTTGATACAGCAGTTTGGAAACACTGTTTTTGTAGAATCTGCAAGTGAATATTTGGATAACAGAGAAGATTTCGTTGGAAACGGGAATATTTTCATATAAACTCTTGACAGAAGCATTCTCAGAAACTTCTTTCTCATGTCTGTCCTCAACTGACAGAGTTCATCCATTGTTTTGATAGAGCACTTTGGAAACACTCTTTTTGTGGGATCTGTAAGTGGATATTTTGATAAATGTGATGATTTCGTTGGAAACGGGAATACCTTCATCTAAAATCTGGACGGAGACACTCTCACAAACTACTTTGTGGTGAGTGTCCTCAACTTACAGAGTTGAACCTTTCTTTTGATAGAGCAGATTGGAAACACTCTTTTTGTAGAATCCGTAAGCGGATATCTAGAGAGTTCTAATGATTTCGTTGGAAACGGGAATATCTTCATCTAAAATCTAGACAGAAGCACTGTCAGAAACTACTTTGTGATATCTGCATTCAAGTCACAGAGCTGAACATTCCGTTTCATAGAGCAGGTGTGAAAGACTCTTTCTGCAGTATCTGGAAGTGGACATTTGGAGCGCTTTCAGGCCTATGGTGAAAAAGGAAATATTTTCCCATAAAAATGAGACAGAGGCTTTCTCAGAAACTTATTTGGGATGTGTGTCCTCAACTAAGAGAGTTGAATCTTTCTTTTGATACAGCAGTTTGGAAACACTCTTTTTGTAGAATCTGTAAGTGAATATTTGGATAACTGTGAAGATTTCGTTGGAAACGGTAATATCTTCACATAACATCTAGACAGAAGCATTCTCCAAAACTTCTTTGTGATGTGTGCCCTCAACTAACAGAGTTCGACATTTCTTTTTATACAGCGGTTTGGAAACACTCTTTTTGTTGAATCTTCAGTGTATGTGTGGATAACTGTGAAGATTTCACTGGAAACGGGTATATCTTCATATAAAATCTAGAGAGAAGCATTCTCAGAAACTTCTTTGTGATGAGTGTCCTCAACTAACAGAGTTGAACGTTTCTTTTGACAGAGCAGATTGAAAACACTCTATTTGTAGAATCTGTAATTGGATATCTAGATAGTTCTTACGATTTCGTTGGAAACGGGAAAATCTTCATCTAAAATCTAGACAGAAGCACTGTCAGAAACTACTTGGTGATATCTGCATTCAAGTCACAGAGCTGAACATTCCCTTTCATAGAGCAGGTTTGAAACACTCTTTCTGCAGTATCTGGAAGTGGACATTTCGACCGCTTTCAGGCCTACGGTGAAAAAGGAAATATATTCCCATTAAAACGAGTCAGAGGCTTTCCCAGAAACTTATTTGGGATGTGTGTCCTCAACTAACAGGGTTGAATGATTCTTTGGATACAGCAGTTTTGAAACACTCTTTTTGTAGAATCTGCAAGAGGATATTTGGAAAGCTGTGAAGATTTCGTTGGAAACGGGAATATCTTCATGTAAAATCTAGACAGAAGCATTCTCAGAAACTTCTTTGTGATGTGTGTCCTCAACTAACAGAGTTCAACCTTTCTTTTGATACAGCAATTTGTAAACACTCTTTTTGTAGAATCCGTAAGTGGATATTGGGATAGATCTAAGGATTTCATTGGAAACGGGAATATCTTCATTTAAAACCTAGAGAGAAGCATTCTCAGAAACTTCCTTGTGAAGTGTGTCCTCAACTAACAGAGTTCAACTTTTCTTTTGATACAGCAGTTTGGAAACACTGTTTTTGTAGAATCTGCAAGTGAATATTAGGATAACAGAGAAGATTTCGTTGGAAACGGGAATATTTTCATATAAACTCTAGACAGAAGCATTCTCAGAAAATTCTTTCTCATGTCTGTCCTCAACTGACAGAGTTCATCCATTGTTTTGATAGAGCACTTTGGAAACACTCTTTTTGTAGGATCTGTAAGTGGATATTTTGATAAATGTGATGATTTCGTTGGAAACGGGAATACCTTCATCTAAAATCTGGACGGAGGCACTCTCACAAACTACTTTGTGGTGAGTGTCCTCAACTTACAGAGTTGAACCTTTCTTTTGATAGAGCAGATTGGAAACACTCTTTTTGTAGAATCCGTAAGCAGGTATCTAGAGAGTTCTAATGATTTCGTTGGAAACGGGAATATCTTCATCTAAAATCTAGACAGAAGCACTGTCAGAAACTACTTTGTGATATCTGCATTCAAGTCACAGAGCTGAACATTCCGTTTCATAGAGCAGGTGTGAAAGACTCTTTCTGCAGTATCTGGAAGTGGACATTTGGAGCGCTTTCAGGCCTATGGTGAAAAAGGAAATATTTTCCCATAAAAATGAGACAGAGGCTTTCTCAGAAACTTATTTGGTATGTGTGTCCTCAACTAAGAGAGTTGAATCTTTCTTTTGATACAGCAGTTTGGAAACACTCTTTTTGTAGAATCTGTAAGTGGATATTTGGATAACTGTGAAGATTTCGTTGGAAACGGTAATATCTTCACATAACATCTAGACAGAAGCATTCTCCAAAACTTCTTTGTGATGTGTGCCCTCAACTAACAGAGTTCGACATTTCTTTTTATACAGCAGTTTGGAAACACTCTTTTTGTTGAATCTTCAGTGTATGTGTGGATAACTGTGAAGATTTCACTGGAAACGGGTATATCTTCATATAAAATCTAGAGAGAAGCATTCTCAGAAACTTCTTTGTGATGAGTGTCCTCAACTAACAGAGTTGAACGTTTCTTTTGATAGAGCAGATTGAAAACACTCTATTTGTAGAATCTGTATTTGGATATCTAGATAGTTCTTACGATTTCGTTGGAAACGGGAAAATCTTCATCTAAAATCTAGACAGAAGCACTGTCAGAAACTACTTTGTGATATCTGCATTCAAGTCACAGAGCTGAACATTCCCTTTCATAGAGCAGGTTTGAAACACTCTTTCTGCAGTATCTGGAAGTGGACATTTCGAGCGCTTTCAGGCCTACGGTGAAAAAGGAAATATATTCCCATTAAAACGAGTCAGAGGCTTTCTCAGAAACTTATTTGGGATGTGTGTCGTCAACTAACAGGGTTGAATGATTCTTTGGATACAGCAGTTTTGAAACACACTTTTTGTAGAATCTGCAAGTGGATATTTGGAAAGCTGTGAAGATTTCGTTGGAAACGGGAATATCTTCATGTAAAATCTAGACAGAAGCATTCTCAGAAACTTCTTTGTGATGTGTGTCCTCAACTAACAGAGTTCAACCTTTCTTTTGATACAGCAATTTGTAAACACTCTTTTTGTGGAATCCGTAAGTGGATATTGGGATAGATCTAACGATTTCTTTGGAAACGGGAATATCTTCATTTAAAACCTAGACAGAAGCATTCTCAGAAACCTCCTTGTGAAGTGTGTCCTCAATTAGCAGAGTTCAATATTTCTTTTGATACAGCAGTTTGGAAAAACACTTTTTGCAGGATCTGCAAGTGGATATTTGGATAACTGTTACGATTTCGTTGGAAACGGGAATATCTTCATATAAAATCTAGACAGAAGCATTCTCAGAAACTGCTTTGTGAAGTGTGTCCTCAACTAACGGAGTTCAACCTTTCTTTTGATAGAGCAGTTTGGAAACACTCTTTTTGTAGTATTTGTAAGAGGATATTTGGATAGCTCTAATGACTTCGTTGCTAACGGGAATATCTTCATGCAAAATCTAGACAGAAGCATTCTCAGAAACTTCTTTGCGATGTGTGTCTTCAACTAACAGAGTTCAACCTTTCTTTTGATACAGCAATTTGGAAACACACTTTTTGTAGAATCTGTAAGTGGATATTGGGACAGCTCAAACGATTTTGTTGGAAAGGGCAATGTCTTCCTTTAAAATCTAGACAGAAGCATTCTCAGAAACTTCTTTGTGAAGTGTGTCCTCAACTAACAGAGTTAAACATTTCTTTTGATACAGCAGTTTGGAAACACACTTTTTGTAGAATCTGCAAGTGGATGTTTGGATCACTGTGAAGATTTCGTTGGAAACAGTAATATCTTCATATAAAATCTAGGCAGAAGCATTCTCAGAAACTTCCTTGTGATGTGGGTCCACAACAAACGGAGTTCATCATTTCTTTTGATAGAGCAGTTTGGAAACACTCTTTTTGTAGAATCTCTAAGTGGATATTTGGATAGCTCTATCGATTTCGCTGGAAACGGGAATATTTTCATCTAAAATCTAGACAGAAGCTCTGTCAGAAACTACTTTGCGATATCTGCATTCAAGTCACAGAGGTGAACCTTCCCTTTCATAGGGCATGTTTGAAACACTCTTTCTGTAGTATCTAGAATTGGAAATTTTGAGCGCTTTCAGGCCTGCGGTTAAAAAGGGAGTATCTTCCCAAAAAATCGATACAGAAGCATTCCCAGAAACTTATTTGGGATGTGTGTCCTCACCTAAGAGATTTGAACCTTTCTTTTGATACAGCAGTTTGGAAACACTCTTTTTGTAGAATCTGCAAGTGGATATTTGAATACCTGTGACGATTTCGATGGAAACGGGAACATCTTCATATAAAATCTAGACAGAAGCATTCTCAGAAACTTCTTTGTGATGTGTGTCCTCAACTAACAGATTTGAAACTTTCTTTTGATAGAGTAGTTTGGAAACACTCTTTTTGTAGAATCTGCAAGTGGATATTTGAATAACTGTGATGATTTCTTTGGAAATAGTAACATCTTCTTATAAAATCTAGACAGAAGCATTCTCAGAAATTTCTTTGTGATGTGTGTCCTCAACCAATAGAGTTGAACCTTTCTTTTGATAGAGCAGTTTGGAAACACTCTTTTTGTAGAAAATGCAAGTGGATATTTGAATAACTGTGAAGATTTCATTGGAAAGGGGAATATCTTCATATAAAATCTAAACAGAAGCATTCTCAGAAACTACTTTTTGATGTGTGTCCTCAACTAACAGAGTTCAACCTTTCTTTTGATACAGCAGTTTGGAAGCACACTTTTTGTAGAATCTGTAACAGGATATTTGGATAACTCTGTTGGTTTCATTGGAAATGGGAATATCTACATCTAAAATCTAGACCGAAGTATTCTCAGAAACTACTTTGTGATATCTGCAATCAAGTCACAGAGCTGAACATTACCTTTCATAGGGCAGGTTTGAAACACTCTTTCTCTAATATCTGGAAGTGGGCATTTCGAGCGCTTTCGGGCCTATGGTGAAAAACGAAATATCTTCCCATAAAATCTAGACTGAAACATTCTCAGAAAGTTATTTGGGATGTGTGTCCTCAACTAACAGAGTTGAAACTTTCTTTTGATAGAGCAGTTTGGAAACACTCTTTTACTAGAATCTGCAAGTGGATGTTTGGATAACTGTGAAGATTTCGTTGGATACGGGAATATGTTCACATAAAATCTAGACAGAAGCATTCTGAGTTACTTCTTTGTGATGTGTGTCCTCAACTAACGGAGTTCAACCTTTCTTTTGATAGAGCAGTTTGGAAACACTCTTTTTGTAGAATTTGTAAGAGGATATTTGGATAGCTCTCATGATTTCGTTGCAAACGGGAATAACTTCTCCTAAAACCTATGTGTGTTTCCCGTTTCATTGGAAACGGGAATATCTTCGTCTAAAATCTAGACAGAAGCCCTGTGAGAAGCTTCTTTGCGATATTTGCATTCAAGTCACAGAGCTGAACATTCCCTTTCATAGAGTAGGTTTGAAACACTCTTTCTGTAGTATCTGGAGCGTTTTCAGGCCTCTGGTGAAAAAGGAAATATCATCCTATAAAATCTAGACAGAATCATTCTCAGAAACTTATTTGAGATGTGTTTCCTCAACAAACAGAGTTGATCTTTTCTTTTGAAACAGCAGTTTGGAAACACTCTTTTTGTAGAATCTGCAAGTGGATATTTGGATAATTCTGAAGATTTTGTAGGGAAAGGGAATATATTCATATAAACCCTAGACAGAAGCATTTTCAGAAACTTCTTTCTCATGTGTGTCCTCAAGTGACAGAGTTCAAGCATTCTTTGATAGAGCAGTTTGGAAACACTCTTTCTGTAGAATCTGTAAGAGGACATGAGGACAGCTCTAAAGATTTTGTTGCAAACGGGAATATCTTCATATCAAATCTAGACAGAAGCATTCTCAGAAACTTATTTGGGATGTGTGTCCTCAACTAACAGAGTACAACCATTGTTTTGATAGAGAAGTTTGGAAACAATCTTTTTGTAGAATCTGAAAGTGGATATTTGGATAGCTCTAACGATTTGATTGGAAAAGGTAATATCTTTATCGAAAATCTAGACAGAAGCACTCTCAGAAACTACTTTGTGATATTTCCATTAAAGTCACAGAGCTGAACATTCCCTTTCATAGAGCAGGTTTGAAACACTCTTTCTGTAGTATCTAGAAGTGCATATTTCGAGCGCTTTCGGGCCTATGGTGAAAAACGAAATATCTTCCCATAAAATCTACACAGAAGCATTCTCAGAAACTCATTTGGGATGTGTTTCCTCAGCTAACAGAGTTGAACCTTTCTTTTGAAACAGCACTTTGGAAACACTCCTTTAGTAGAATCTGCAAGTCGATATTTGGATAACTGTGAAGATTTCGTTGGAAACGGGAATATTTTCATATAACATCTAGACCGAAGCATTCTCAGAAACACCTTTGCGATGAGTGTCCTCAACTAACAGATTTGAACTTTCTTTTGAAAGAGCAGTTGGGAAATACTCTTTTTGTAGAATCTGTAAGTGGATATTAGGATAACTGTGATGATTTCGTTCGAAACGGGAGTATCTTCATCTAAAATGTGGACAGAAGCTCTGTCAGAATCTACTTTGCGATATCTGCATTCAAGTCACAGAGGTGTACCTTCCCTTTCACAGGGCATGTTTGAAACACTCTGTCTGTAGTATCTGGAAGTGGACATTTCGAGCGCTTTCCGGCCTGTGGTGAAAAAGGAAAAAACATCCCATAAAATCGAGACAGAAGCATTCTCAGAAACTTATTTGGGATGTGAGTGCTCACCTAAAGAGTTGATCCTTTCTTTTGATATAGAAGTTTTAAACACTCTTTTCGTAGAATCTGCAAGTGGATATTTGGATAAATGTGAAGATTTCGTTGGAAACGGGAATATCTTCATATAAAATCTAGACAGAAGCATTCTCAGAAACTTCTTTGTGATGTGTGTCCTCAACTAGCAGAGTTAAACATTTCTTTTGATACAGCAGCTTGGAAACACTCTTTTTTAGAATCTGCAAATGGATATTTAGATAACTGTGAACAGTTCGATGGAAACGGGAATATCTTCATATAAAATATAGACAGAAGCATTCTCAGAAGCTTCTTTGTGATGAGTGTCCTCACCTAACAGAGTTGAACCTTTCTTTTGATAGAGCATTTTGGAAACACACATTTTGTAGTATCTGTAAGTGGATATCTAGATAGTTCTAACGATTTCGTTGGAAACGTGAATATCTTCATCTAAAATCTATACAGAAGCACTGTCAGAAACTACTTTGTGATATCTGCATTCAAGTCACAGAACTGAACATTCCCTTTCATAGAGCAGGTTTGAAACACTCTTTCTGCAGTATCTGGAAGTGAACATTACGAGCGATTTCAGGTCTACGATGAAAAACGAAATATCTTCCAATGAAACCGAGACAGAGGCTTTCTCAGAAACTTATTTGCGATGGGTGTCCTCAACTAACAGAGTTGAATCTTTCTTTTGAAACAGCAGTTTGGAAACACTCTTTTTGTAAAATCTGCAAGTGGATATTTGGAAAGCTGCGAAGATTTCGTTGGAAACGGGAATATCTTCATGTAAAATCTAGACAGAAGCATTCTCAGAAACTTCTTTGCGATGTGTGCCCTCAAATAACAGAGTTGAACCTTTCTTTTTATACACCAGTTTGGAAACACTCTTTTTGTAGAATCTGGAAGTGGATATTTGGATAACTGCGAAGATTTCATTGGAAACGGGAATACCATCATATAAAATCTAGACGGAAGCATTCTCAGAAACTCCTTTGTGATGAGTGTCCTCAACTAACAGAGATGAACCTTTCTTTTGATAGAGCAGTTTGGAAACACTCTTTTTGTAGAATCTGTAAGTGGATATTTGGATAGCTCTAATGATTTCGTTGGAAACGGGAATATCTTCAACTAAAATCTAGACAGAAACTCTGTTAGAAGATACGTTGCGATATCTGCGTTCAAGCCACAGAGGTGAACCTTCCCTTCCATAGGGCAGGTTTGAAACACTCTTTCTGTAGTATCTGGAAGTGGACATTTCGAGCGCTTTCAGGCCTATGGTGAAAAAAGAAGAGTCTTCACAAAAAAACGAGACAGAAGCATTCTCAGAAGCTTATTTGGGATGTGTGTCCTCAACTAAGAGAATTGAACCTTTCTTTTGATGCAGCAGTTTGGAAACACTCTTTTTGTAGAATCTGCAAGTGGATATTAGAAAAACTGTGAAGATTTCATTGGAAACAAGAGTATCTTCATATAAAATCTAGACAGAAGCAATCTCAGAATCTTCTTTGTGATGTGTGTCCTCAACTAACAGAGTTGAAACTTTCTTTTGATAGAGCAGTTTGGAAATACTCTTTTTGTAGAATCTGTAAGTGAATATTTGGATAACTGTCATGATTTCGTTGGAAACGGAAATATCTTCATCTAAAATCTAGACACAAGCACTGTCAGAAACTACTTTGCGATTTCTGCATTCAAGTCACAGAGGTGAACCTTCCCTTTCATAGGGCAGGTTAGAAACACTCTTTCTGTAGTATCTGGAAGTGGACATTTCGAGCGCTTTCAGGCCTATGGTGAAAAAGGAAATATCATCCCATAAAATCTTGAGAGAATCATACTCAAACTTATTTGGGATGTGTTTACTCAACTAGCAGAGTTGATCCTTTCTTTTGATATAGCAGTTTGGAAACAGAGTTTTTGTAGAATCTGCCAGTGGATATTTGGATAACTGTGAAGATTTCATTGGAAACGGGAATAGATTCATATAAAATCTAGGCAGAAGCATTCTCAGAAACTTTTTTGTGATGTGTGTTCTCAACTAACAGAGTTCTACCATTCTTTTGATACAGCAGTTTGGAAACAAACTTTCTGTTGAATCTGTAAGTGGATATTTGGATAGCTCAAACCATTCCATTGGAAACGGGAATATCTTCATCTAAAATCTAGACAGAAGCACTCTCAGAAACTACTTTGTGATATCTGCATTCAAGTCACAGAGCTGAACATTCCCTTTCATGGAGCAGGTTTGAAACACTCTTTCTGTAGTATCTGGAAGGGGACATTTCGAGGGCTTTTGGGCCTGTGCTGAAAAACGAAATACCTTCCCATAAAATCTAGACAGAAGCATTCTCAGAAACTTATTTGGGATGTGTGTCCTCAAGTAACAGAGTTGAAACTTTCTTTTGATACAGCAGTTTGGAAACACACTTTTTGTAGAATGTGCAAGTCGATATTAGGATAACTGTGAAGATTTCATAGGAAACGGGAATATCTTCATAAAAAATCTAGACAGAAGCATTCTCAGAAACTTGTTTGTGATGAGTGTCCTCAACTAACAGAGTTGGACCTTTCTATTAATAGAACAGTTTTGGAAACACTCTTTTTGTAGAATCTGTAAGTGGAAATCTGGATAGTTCTAACGATTTCGTTGGAAACGGGAATTTCTTCATCTAAAATCTAGACAGAAGCACTGGCAGAAACCACTTTGTGATATCTGCATTCAAGTCACAGAGCTGAACATTCCCTTTCATAGAGCAGGTTTGAAACACTCTTTCTGCCGTATCTGGAAGTGGACATTTCGAGCGCTTTCAGGCCAACGGTGGAAAAGAAAATATCTTCCCATAAAAACGAGTCAGAGGCTTTCTCAGAAGCTTATTTGGGATGTGTGTCCTCAACTAACTGAGTTGAATGCTTTCTTTTGATACAACAGTTTGGA
The DNA here is from genome assembly GCF_029281585.2 of Gorilla gorilla gorilla. Lineage (NCBI taxonomy): Eukaryota > Metazoa > Chordata > Mammalia > Primates > Hominidae > Gorilla > Gorilla gorilla. The sequence goes on from NC_073237.2 coordinate 22,291,701, forward strand.
AACACTCTTTTTGTAGAATCTGCAAGTGGATATTTGGAAAGCTGTGAAGATTTCGTTGGAAACGGGAACATCTTCAAGAAAAATCTAAACAGAAGCATTCTCAGAAACTTCTTTGTGATGTGTGTCCTCAACTAACAGAGTTCAACCTTTCTTTTGATACAGCAATTTGGAAACACTCTTTTTGTAGAATCTGTAAGTGGATTTTGGGATAGCTCTAACGATTTCGTGGGAAACGGGAATATCTTCATTTAAAATCAAGAGAGAAGCATTCTCAGAAACTTCTTTGTGAAGTGTGTCCTCAACTAACAGAGTTCAACCTTTCTTTTGATACAGCAGTCTGGAAACACTCTTTTTGTAGAAGCTGCAAGTGGATATTTGGATAATTGTGAAGATTTCGTTGGAAACGGGAATATCTTCATATAAACTCTGGACAGAAGCATTCTCAGAAACTTCTTTCTCATGTGTGTCCTCAACTGATAGCGTTCAACCATTCTTTTGATAGAGCAGTTTGGAAACACTCTTTTTGTAGAATCTGTAAGAGGACATGAGGACAGCTCTGAAGATTTCTTTGCAAATGGGAATATCTTCATATAAAATCTAGACAGAAGCATTCTGAGAAACTTCCTTGTGATGTGTGTCCTCAACTAACAGAGTACAACCATTCTTTTGATAGAGCAGTTTGGAAACACACTTTTCGTAGAATCTGTAATTGGATATTTGGAAAGCTCTAACGATTTCATTGGAAACGGGAATATATTCATCTAACATCTAGACAGAAGCACTCTCAGAAACTACTATGTGATATCTGCATTCAAGCCAAAGAGGTGAACCTTCCCTTTCATAGGGCAGGTTTGAAACACTCTTTCTGCAGTATCTGGAATTGGCATTTCAGGCGATTTCAGGCGTATGGTGAAAAAGGAAGTGTCTTCCCAAAAAAAGGATACAGAAGCATTCTCAGAAACTTATTTGGGATGTGCGTCTTCAACTAAGACAGTTGAACCTTTCCTTTGATACAGCATTTTGGAAACACTCTTTTTATAGAATCTACAAGTGGATATTTGAATAACTGTGAAGATATCGTTGGAAACAGGAATATCTTCATATAAAATCTAGACAGAAGCATTCTCAGAAACTTCTTTGTGATGTGTGTCATCAAATCACAGAGTTGAAACATTGTTTTGCTTGAGCAGTTTGGAAACACCCTTTCTGTAGAATCTGCAAGTAGATATTAGAATAACTGTGAAGATTTCATTGGAAACGGGAATATCTTCATGTAAAATCAAGACAGAATCATTCTCAGAAACTTCTTTGTAATGTGTGTCCTCAACGAGTGGAGTTCAACCTTTCTTTTGATAGAGCAGTTTGGAAACACTCTTTTTATAGAATCTGTAAGAGGATATTTGGATAGGACTAATGATTTCGTTGCAAACGGCAATAACTTCACATAAAATCTAGACAGAAGATTTCTCAGAAACTTCTTTGTGATGTGTGCCCTCAACTAACAGAGTTGAAACTTTCTTTTGATACACCAGTTTGGAAACACTCTTTTTGTAGAATCTGGAAGTGGATATTTGGATAACTGTGAAGATTTCATTGGAAACGGGCATATCTTCATATAAAATCTAGACAGAAGCATTCTCAGAAACTCCTTTGTGATGAGTGTCCTCAACTAACAGAGTTGAACCTTTCTTTTGATAGAGCAGTTTGGAAACACTCTTTTTGTAGAATCTGCAAGTGGATAGTTGAATAACGGTGAAGATTTCGTTGGAAACAGGAATATCTTCATATAAAATATAGTCAGAAGCATTCTCAGAAAGTTCTTTGTGATGTGTGTCCTCAACTAACAGAGTTGAACTTTTCTTTTGATAGAGCAGTTTGGAAATACACATTTTGTAGAATCTGTAAGTGGATATTTGGATAACTGTTATGATTTCGTTGGAAACGGAAATATCTTCATCTAAAATCTAGACAGAAGCACTGTGAGAAACTACTTGGCGATATCTGCATTCAAGTCACAGAGGTGAACCTTCCCTTTCATAGGGCAGGTTTGAAAAACCCTTTCTGTAGTATCTGGAAGTGGACTTTTCGAGCGCTTTCAGGCCTAAAGTGAAAAAGGATATATATTCCCATAAAATTTAGACAGAAGCATACTCAAACTTATTTGGGATGAGTTTAGTCAACTAACAGAGTTGATCCTTTCTTTTGATAAAGCAGTTTGTAAACACTCTTTTTGTGGAGTCTGCAAGTGGATATTTGGATAACTGTGAAGATTTCATTGGAAACGGGAATATCTTCATATAAAATCTAGACAGAAGCATTCTCAGAAACTTCTTTGTGATGTGTTTCCTCAACTAACAGAGTTCAACATTTCTTTTGCTAGTGCAGATTGGAAACACTCTTTTTGTAGAATCTGTAAGTGGATATTGTTTTAGCTCTTACGATTTCGTTGGAAACGGGAATATCTTCATTTAAAATCTAGACAGAAGCATTTTCAGAAACTTCTTTGTGAAGTATGTCGTAAACTAACAGAGTTCAACCTTTCTTATGATACAGCAGGTTGGAAACACACTTTTTGTAGAATCTGCAAGTGGATATTTGGATAACTGTGAAGATTTCATTGGAAACGGGAATATCTTCATACAAACTCTGGACGGAAGCATTCTCAGAAACTTCTTTCTCATGTGTGTCCTCAACTGACAGAGTTCAACCATTCTTTTGATAGAGCAGTTTGGAAACACTCTTTTTGTAGAATCTGTAAGAGGACATTTGGACAGCTCTAAAGATTTCGTTGCAAACGGGAATATCTTCATGTAAAATCTAGACAGAAGCATTCTCAGAAACTTCTTTGTGATGTGTGTCCTCAACTAACAGAGTTCAACCTTTCTTTTGATACAGCAATTTGTAAACACTCTTTTTGTGGAATCCGTAAGTGGATATTGGGATAGATCTAACGATTTCTTTGGAAACGGGAATATCTTCATTTAAAACCTAGACAGAAGCATTCTCAGAAACCTCCTTGTGAAGTGTGTCCTCAATTAGCAGAGTTCAATATTTCTTTTGATACAGCAGTTTGGAAAAACACTTTTTGCAGGATCTGCAAGTGGATATTTGGATAACTGTTACGATTTCGTTGGAAACGGGAATATCTTCATATAAAATCTAGACAGAAGCATTCTCAGAAACTGCTTTGTGAAGTGTGTCCTCAACTAACGGAGTTCAACCTTTCTTTTGATAGAGCAGTTTGGAAACACTCTTTTTGTAGTATTTGTAAGAGGATATTTGGATAGCTCTAATGACTTCGTTGCAAACGGGAATATCTTCATGCAAAATCTAGACAGAAGCATTCTCAGAAACTTCTTTGCGATGTGTGTCTTCAACTAACAGAGTTCAACCTTTCTTTTGATACAGCAATTTGGAAACACACTTTTTGTAGAATCTGTAAGTGGATATTGGGACAGCTCAAACGATTTTGTTGGAAAGGGCAATGTCTTCCTTTAAAATCTAGACAGAAGCATTCTCAGAAACTTCTTTGTGAAGTGTGTCCTCAACTAACAGAGTTAAACATTTCTTTTGATACAGCAGTTTGGAAACACACTTTTTGTAGAATCTGCAAGTGGATGTTTGGATCACTGTGAAGATTTCGTTGGAAACAGTAATATCTTCATATAAAATCTAGGCAGAAGCATTCTCAGAAACTTCCTTGTGATGTGGGTCCACAACAAACGGAGTTCATCATTTCTTTTGATAGAGCAGTTTGGAAACACTCTTTTTGTAGAATCTCTAAGTGGATATTTGGATAGCTCTATCGATTTCGCTGGAAACGGGAATATTTTCATCTAAAATCTAGACAGAAGCTCTGTCAGAAACTACTTTGCGATATCTGCATTCAAGTCACAGAGGTGAACCTTCCCTTTCATAGGGCATGTTTGAAACACTCTTTCTGTAGTATCTAGAATTGGAAATTTTGAGCGCTTTCAGGCCTGCGGTTAAAAAGGGAGTATCTTCCCAAAAAATCGATACAGAAGCATTCCCAGAAACTTATTTGGGATGTGTGTCCTCACCTAAGAGATTTGAACCTTTCTTTTGATACAGCAGTTTGGAAACACTCTTTTTGTAGAATCTGCAAGTGGATATTTGAATACCTGTGACGATTTCGATGGAAACGGGAACATCTTCATATAAAATCTAGACAGAAGCATTCTCAGAAACTTCTTTGTGATGTGTGTCCTCAACTAACAGATTTGAAACTTTCTTTTGATAGAGTAGTTTGGAAACACTCTTTTTGTAGAATCTGCAAGTGGATATTTGAATAACTGTGATGATTTCTTTGGAAATAGTAACATCTTCTTATAAAATCTAGACAGAAGCATTCTCAGAAATTTCTTTGTGATGTGTGTCCTCAACCAATAGAGTTGAACCTTTCTTTTGATAGAGCAGTTTGGAAACACTCTTTTTGTAGAAAATGCAAGTGGATATTTGAATAACTGTGAAGATTTCATTGGAAAGGGGAATATCTTCATATAAAATCTAAACAGAAGCATTCTCAGAAACTACTTTTTGATGTGTGTCCTCAACTAACAGAGTTCAACCTTTCTTTTGATACAGCAGTTTGGAAGCACACTTTTTGTAGAATCTGTAACAGGATATTTGGATAACTCTGTTGGTTTCATTGGAAATGGGAATATCTACATCTAAAATCTAGACCGAAGTATTCTCAGAAACTACTTTGTGATATCTGCAATCAAGTCACAGAGCTGAACATTACCTTTCATAGGGCAGGTTTGAAACACTCTTTCTCTAATATCTGGAAGTGGGCATTTCGAGCGCTTTCGGGCCTATGGTGAAAAACGAAATATCTTCCCATAAAATCTAGACTGAAACATTCTCAGAAAGTTATTTGGGATGTGTGTCCTCAACTAACAGAGTTGAAACTTTCTTTTGATAGAGCAGTTTGGAAACACTCTTTTACTAGAATCTGCAAGTGGATGTTTGGATAACTGTGAAGATTTCGTTGGATACGGGAATATGTTCACATAAAATCTAGACAGAAGCATTCTGAGTTACTTCTTTGTGATGTGTGTCCTCAACTAACGGAGTTCAACCTTTCTTTTGATAGAGCAGTTTGGAAACACTCTTTTTGTAGAATTTGTAAGAGGATATTTGGATAGCTCTCATGATTTCGTTGCAAACGGGAATAACTTCTCCTAAAACCTATGTGTGTTTCCCGTTTCATTGGAAACGGGAATATCTTCGTCTAAAATCTAGACAGAAGCCCTGTGAGAAGCTTCTTTGCGATATTTGCATTCAAGTCACAGAGCTGAACATTCCCTTTCATAGAGTAGGTTTGAAACACTCTTTCTGTAGTATCTGGAGCGTTTTCAGGCCTCTGGTGAAAAAGGAAATATCATCCTATAAAATCTAGACAGAATCATTCTCAGAAACTTATTTGAGATGTGTTTCCTCAACAAACAGAGTTGATCTTTTCTTTTGAAACAGCAGTTTGGAAACACTCTTTTTGTAGAATCTGCAAGTGGATATTTGGATAATTCTGAAGATTTTGTAGGGAAAGGGAATATATTCATATAAACCCTAGACAGAAGCATTCTCAGAAACTTCTTTCTCATGTGTGTCCTCAAGTGACAGAGTTCAAGCATTCTTTGATAGAGCAGTTTGGAAACACTCTTTCTGTAGAATCTGTAAGAGGACATGAGGACAGCTCTAAAGATTTTGTTGCAAACGGGAATATCTTCATATCAAATCTAGACAGAAGCATTCTCAGAAACTTATTTGGGATGTGTGTCCTCAACTAACAGAGTACAACCATTGTTTTGATAGAGAAGTTTGGAAACAATCTTTTTGTAGAATCTGAAAGTGGATATTTGGATAGCTCTAACGATTTGATTGGAAAAGGTAATATCTTTATCGAAAATCTAGACAGAAGCACTCTCAGAAACTACTTTGTGATATTTCCATTAAAGTCACAGAGCTGAACATTCCCTTTCATAGAGCAGGTTTGAAACACTCTTTCTGTAGTATCTAGAAGTGCATATTTCGAGCGCTTTCGGGCCTATGGTGAAAAACGAAATATCTTCCCATAAAATCTACACAGAAGCATTCTCAGAAACTCATTTGGGATGTGTTTCCTCAGCTAACAGAGTTGAACCTTTCTTTTGAAACAGCACTTTGGAAACACTCCTTTAGTAGAATCTGCAAGTCGATATTTGGATAACTGTGAAGATTTCGTTGGAAACGGGAATATTTTCATATAACATCTAGACCGAAGCATTCTCAGAAACACCTTTGCGATGAGTGTCCTCAACTAACAGATTTGAACTTTCTTTTGAAAGAGCAGTTGGGAAATACTCTTTTTGTAGAATCTGTAAGTGGATATTAGGATAACTGTGATGATTTCGTTCGAAACGGGAGTATCTTCATCTAAAATGTGGACAGAAGCTCTGTCAGAATCTACTTTGCGATATCTGCATTCAAGTCACAGAGGTGTACCTTCCCTTTCACAGGGCATGTTTGAAACACTCTGTCTGTAGTATCTGGAAGTGGACATTTCGAGCGCTTTCAGGCCTGTGGTGAAAAAGGAAAAAACATCCCATAAAATCGAGACAGAAGCATTCTCAGAAACTTATTTGGGATGTGAGTGCTCACCTAAAGAGTTGATCCTTTCTTTTGATATAGAAGTTTTAAACACTCTTTTCGTAGAATCTGCAAGTGGATATTTGGATAAATGTGAAGATTTCGTTGGAAACGGGAATATCTTCATATAAAATCTAGACAGAAGCATTCTCAGAAACTTCTTTGTGATGTGTGTCCTCAACTAGCAGAGTTAAACATTTCTTTTGATACAGCAGCTTGGAAACACTCTTTTTTAGAATCTGCAAATGGATATTTAGATAACTGTGAACAGTTCGATGGAAACGGGAATATCTTCATATAAAATATAGACAGAAGCATTCTCAGAAGCTTCTTTGTGATGAGTGTCCTCACCTAACAGAGTTGAACCTTTCTTTTGATAGAGCATTTTGGAAACACACATTTTGTAGTATCTGTAAGTGGATATCTAGATAGTTCTAACGATTTCGTTGGAAACGTGAATATCTTCATCTAAAATCTATACAGAAGCACTGTCAGAAACTACTTTGTGATATCTGCATTCAAGTCACAGAACTGAACATTCCCTTTCATAGAGCAGGTTTGAAACACTCTTTCTGCAGTATCTGGAAGTGAACATTACGAGCGATTTCAGGTCTACGATGAAAAACGAAATATCTTCCAATGAAACCGAGACAGAGGCTTTCTCAGAAACTTATTTGCGATGGGTGTCCTCAACTAACAGAGTTGAATCTTTCTTTTGAAACAGCAGTTTGGAAACACTCTTTTTGTAAAATCTGCAAGTGGATATTTGGAAAGCTGCGAAGATTTCGTTGGAAACGGGAATATCTTCATGTAAAATCTAGACAGAAGCATTCTCAGAAACTTCTTTGCGATGTGTGCCCTCAAATAACAGAGTTGAACCTTTCTTTTTATACACCAGTTTGGAAACACTCTTTTTGTAGAATCTGGAAGTGGATATTTGGATAACTGCGAAGATTTCATTGGAAACGGGAATACCATCATATAAAATCTAGACGGAAGCATTCTCAGAAACTCCTTTGTGATGAGTGTCCTCAACTAACAGAGATGAACCTTTCTTTTGATAGAGCAGTTTGGAAACACTCTTTTTGTAGAATCTGTAAGTGGATATTTGGATAGCTCTAATGATTTCGTTGGAAACGGGAATATCTTCAACTAAAATCTAGACAGAAACTCTGTTAGAAGATACGTTGCGATATCTGCGTTCAAGCCACAGAGGTGAACCTTCCCTTCCATAGGGCAGGTTTGAAACACTCTTTCTGTAGTATCTGGAAGTGGACATTTCGAGCGCTTTCAGGCCTATGGTGAAAAAAGAAGAGTCTTCACAAAAAAACGAGACAGAAGCATTCTCAGAAGCTTATTTGGGATGTGTGTCCTCAACTAAGAGAATTGAACCTTTCTTTTGATGCAGCAGTTTGGAAACACTCTTTTTGTAGAATCTGCAAGTGGATATTAGAAAAACTGTGAAGATTTCATTGGAAACAAGAGTATCTTCATATAAAATCTAGACAGAAGCAATCTCAGAATCTTCTTTGTGATGTGTGTCCTCAACTAACAGAGTTGAAACTTTCTTTTGATAGAGCAGTTTGGAAATACTCTTTTTGTAGAATCTGTAAGTGAATATTTGGATAACTGTCATGATTTCGTTGGAAACGGAAATATCTTCATCTAAAATCTAGACACAAGCACTGTCAGAAACTACTTTGCGATTTCTGCATTCAAGTCACAGAGGTGAACCTTCCCTTTCATAGGGCAGGTTAGAAACACTCTTTCTGTAGTATCTGGAAGTGGACATTTCGAGCGCTTTCAGGCCTATGGTGAAAAAGGAAATATCATCCCATAAAATCTTGAGAGAATCATACTCAAACTTATTTGGGATGTGTTTACTCAACTAGCAGAGTTGATCCTTTCTTTTGATATAGCAGTTTGGAAACAGAGTTTTTGTAGAATCTGCCAGTGGATATTTGGATAACTGTGAAGATTTCATTGGAAACGGGAATAGATTCATATAAAATCTAGGCAGAAGCATTCTCAGAAACTTTTTTGTGATGTGTGTTCTCAACTAACAGAGTTCTACCATTCTTTTGATACAGCAGTTTGGAAACAAACTTTCTGTTGAATCTGTAAGTGGATATTTGGATAGCTCAAACCATTCCATTGGAAACGGGAATATCTTCATCTAAAATCTAGACAGAAGCACTCTCAGAAACTACTTTGTGATATCTGCATTCAAGTCACAGAGCTGAACATTCCCTTTCATGGAGCAGGTTTGAAACACTCTTTCTGTAGTATCTGGAAGGGGACATTTCGAGGGCTTTTGGGCCTGTGCTGAAAAACGAAATACCTTCCCATAAAATCTAGACAGAAGCATTCTCAGAAACTTATTTGGGATGTGTGTCCTCAAGTAACAGAGTTGAAACTTTCTTTTGATACAGCAGTTTGGAAACACACTTTTTGTAGAATGTGCAAGTCGATATTAGGATAACTGTGAAGATTTCATAGGAAACGGGAATATCTTCATAAAAAATCTAGACAGAAGCATTCTCAGAAACTTGTTTGTGATGAGTGTCCTCAACTAACAGAGTTGGACCTTTCTATTAATAGAACAGTTTTGGAAACACTCTTTTTGTAGAATCTGTAAGTGGAAATCTGGATAGTTCTAACGATTTCGTTGGAAACGGGAATTTCTTCATCTAAAATCTAGACAGAAGCACTGGCAGAAACCACTTTGTGATATCTGCATTCAAGTCACAGAGCTGAACATTCCCTTTCATAGAGCAGGTTTGAAACACTCTTTTTGCCGTATCTGGAAGTGGACATTTCGAGCGCTTTCAGGCCAACGGTGGAAAAGAAAATATCTTCCCATAAAAACGAGTCAGAGGCTTTCTCAGAAGCTTATTTGGGATGTGTGTCCTCAACTAACTGAGTTGAATGCTTTCTTTTGATACAACAGTTTGGAAACACTCTTTTTGTAGAATCTGCAAGTGGATATTTGGAAAGCTGTGAAGATTTCGTTGGAAACGGGAACATCTTCAAGAAAAATCTAAACAGAAGCATTCTCAGAAACTTCTTTGTGATGTGTGTCCTCAACTAACAGAGTTCAACCTTTCTTTTGATACAGCAATTTGGAAACACTCTTTTTGTAGAATCTGTAAGTGGATTTTGGGATAGCTCTAACGATTTCGTGGGAAACGGGAATATCTTCATTTAAAATCAAGAGAGAAGCATTCTCAGAAACTTCTTTGTGAAGTGTGTCCTCAACTAACAGAGTTCAACCTTTCTTTTGATACAGCAGTCTGGAAACACTCTTTTTGTAGAAGCTGCAAGTGGATATTTGGATAATTGTGAAGATTTCGTTGGAAACGGGAATATCTTCATATAAACTCTGGACAGAAGCATTCTCAGAAACTTCTTTCTCATGTGTGTCCTCAACTGATAGCGTTCAACCATTCTTTTGATAGAGCAGTTTGGAAACACTCTTTTTGTAGAATCTGTAAGAGGACATGAGGACAGCTCTGAAGATTTCTTTGCAAATGGGAATATCTTCATATAAAATCTAGACAGAAGCATTCTGAGAAACTTCCTTGTGATGTGTGTCCTCAACTAACAGAGTACAACCATTCTTTTGATAGAGCAGTTTGGAAACACACTTTTCGTAGAATCTGTAATTGGATATTTGGAAAGCTCTAACGATTTCATTGGAAACGGGAATATATTCATCTAACATCTAGACAGAAGCACTCTCAGAAACTACTATGTGATATCTGCATTCAAGCCAAAGAGGTGAACCTTCCCTTTCATAGGGCAGGTTTGAAACACTCTTTCTGCAGTATCTGGAATTGGCATTTCAGGCGATTTCAGGCGTATGGTGAAAAAGGAAGTGTCTTCCCAAAAAAAGGATACAGAAGCATTCTCAGAAACTTATTTGGGATGTGCATCTTCAACTAAGACAGTTGAACCTTTCCTTTGATACAGCATTTTGGAAACACTCTTTTTATAGAATCTACAAGTGGATATTTGAATAACTGTGAAGATATCGTTGGAAACAGGAATATCTTCATATAAAATCTAGACAGAAGCATTCTCAGAAACTTCTTTGTGATGTGTGTCATCAAATCACAGAGTTGAAACATTGTTTTGCTTGAGCAGTTTGGAAACACCCTTTCTGTAGAATCTGCAAGTAGATATTAGAATAACTGTGAAGATTTCATTGGAAACGGGAATATCTTCATGTAAAATCAAGACAGAATCATTCTCAGAAACTTCTTTGTAATGTGTGTCCTCAACGAGTGGAGTTCAACCTTTCTTTTGATAGAGCAGTTTGGAAACACTCTTTTTATAGAATCTGTAAGAGGATATTTGGATAGGACTAATGATTTCGTTGCAAACGGCAATAACTTCACATAAAATCTAGACAGAAGATTTCTCAGAAACTTCTTTGTGATGTGTGCCCTCAACTAACAGAGTTGAAACTTTCTTTTGATACACCAGTTTGGAAACACTCTTTTTGTAGAATCTGGAAGTGGATATTTGGATAACTGTGAAGATTTCATTGGAAACGGGCATATCTTCATATAAAATCTAGACAGAAGCATTCTCAGAAACTCCTTTGTGATGAGTGTCCTCAACTAACAGAGTTGAACCTTTCTTTTGATAGAGCAGTTTGGAAACACTCTTTTTGTAGAATCTGCAAGTGGATAGTTGAATAACGGTGAAGATTTCGTTGGAAACAGGAATATCTTCATATAAAATATAGTCAGAAGCATTCTCAGAAAGTTCTTTGTGATGTGTGTCCTCAACTAACAGAGTTGAACTTTTCTTTTGATAGAGCAGTTTGGAAATACACATTTTGTAGAATCTGTAAGTGGATATTTGGATAACTGTTATGATTTCGTTGGAAACGGAAATATCTTCATCTAAAATCTAGACAGAAGCACTGTGAGAAACTACTTGGCGATATCTGCATTCAAGTCACAGAGGTGAACCTTCCCTTTCATAGGGCAGGTTTGAAAAACCCTTTCTGTAGTATCTGGAAGTGGACTTTTCGAGCGCTTTCAGGCCTAAAGTGAAAAAGGATATATATTCCCATAAAATTTAGACAGAAGCATACTCAAACTTATTTGGGATGAGTTTAGTCAACTAACAGAGTTGATCCTTTCTTTTGATAAAGCAGTTTGTAAACACTCTTTTTGTGGAGTCTGCAAGTGGATATTTGGATAACTGTGAAGATTTCATTGGAAACGGGAATATCTTCATATAAAATCTAGACAGAAGCATTCTCAGAAACTTCTTTGTGATGTGTTTCCTCAACTAACAGAGTTCAACATTTCTTTTGCTAGTGCAGATTGGAAACACTCTTTTTGTAGAATCTGTAAGTGGATATTGTTTTAGCTCTTACGATTTCGTTGGAAACGGGAATATCTTCATTTAAAATCTAGACAGAAGCATTTTCAGAAACTTCTTTGTGAAGTATGTCGTAAACTAACAGAGTTCAACCTTTCTTATGATACAGCAGGTTGGAAACACACTTTTTGTAGAATCTGCAAGTGGATATTTGGATAACTGTGAAGATTTCATTGGAAACGGGAATATCTTCATACAAACTCTGGACGGAAGCATTCTCAGAAACTTCTTTCTCATGTGTGTCCTCAACTGACAGAGTTCAACCATTCTTTTGATAGAGCAGTTTGGAAACACTCTTTTTGTAGAATCTGTAAGAGGACATTTGGACAGCTCTAAAGATTTCGTTGCAAACGGGAATATCTTCATGTAAAATCTAGACAGAAGCATTCTGAGAAACTTCTTTGTGATATGTGTCCTCAACTAACAGAGTACAGCCATTCTTTTGATAGAGCAGTTTGGAAAGGCACTTTTCATAGAATCTGTAAGTGGATATTTGAATAGCTCTAACGATTTCATTGGAAACGGGAATATATTCATCTAACATCTAGACAGAAGCACTCTCAGAAACTACTATGTGATATCCGCATTCAAGCCACAGAGGTGAACCTTCCCTTGCATAGGGCAGGTTTGAAACGCTCTTTCTGTAGTATCTGGAAGTGGGCATTTCGAGAGCTTTCAGGCCTTTGGTGAAAAAAGAAATATCATCCGATAAAATCTAGAGAGAAGCATACTCAAACTTATTTGGGATGTTTTTACTCAACTGACAGAGTTCAATATTTCTTTTGATACAGCAGTTTGGAAACACTCTTTTGGTAGAATCTGCAAGTGGATATTTGGAAATCTGCGAAGATTTCGTTGGAAACGGGAGTATCTTCATGTAAAATCTAGACAGAAGCATTCTCAGAAACTCCTTTGTGATGTGTGTAATCAACTAACAGAGTTCAACTTTTCTTTTGATACAGCAGGTTGGAAACACTCTTTTTGTAGAATCTGCAGGTGGATATTTGGAAATCTGCGAAGATTTCGTTGGAAACGGGAGTATCTTCATATAAAATCTAGACAGAAGCATTCTCAGAAACTCCTTTGTGATGTGTGTAATCAACTAACGGAGTTCAACCTTTCTTTTGATAGAGCAGTTTGGAAACACTCTTTTTGTAGAATCTGTAAGAGGATATTTGGATAGCTCTAATGATCTCTTTGCAAACGGGAATAACTTCACATAAAATCCAGACAGAAGCATTCTCAGAAACTTCTTTGTGATGTGTGCCCTGAGCTAACAGAGTTGCACCTTTCTTTTGATACACCAGTTTGGAAACATTCTTTTTGTAGAATCTGGAAGTGGATATTTGGATAACTGCGAAGATTTCATTGGAAACGGGAATATCTTCATATAAAATCTAGAAAGAAACACTCTCAGAAACTCTTTTGTGATGGGTGTCCTCAACTAACAGAGTTGAACCTTTCTTTTGAGAGAGCAGTTTGGAAACACTCTTTTTGTAGAATCTGTAAGTGGATATTTGGATAGCTCTAACGATTTCGTTGGAAACGGGAATATCTTCATCTAAAATCTAGACAGAAACTCTGTCAGAAACTACTTTGCGATATCTGCATTCATGTCACAGAGGTGAACCTTCCCTTTCATAGGGCAGGTATGAAACACTCTTTCTGTAGTATCTGGAAGTGGACATTTCGAGCGTTTTCAGGCCTATGGTGAAAAAGGAAGTATCTTCCCAGAAAAACGAGACAGAAGTATTCTCAGAAGCTTATTTGGAATGTGGGTCCTCAACTAAGAGAGTTGAACTTCTCTTTTGATAGAACAGTTTGGAAACACTCTTTTTTAGAATCTGCAAGTGGATATTAGAACAACTGTGAAGATTTCATTGGAAACGGGAATATCCTCATATAAAATCTAGACAGAAGCATTCTCAGAAACTTCTTTGTGATGTGTGTCCTCAACTAACAGAGTTCAGCCTTTCTTTTGATAGAGCAGTCTGGAACCACCCTTTTTGTAGAATCTGTACGTGGATATTTGGATAACTGGGATGATTTCGTGGGAAACGGGAATATCTTCATCTAAAATATAGAGAGAAGCACTGTCAGAAACTACCTTGCGATATCTGCATTCAAGTCACAGAGGTGAACCTTCCCTTTCATTGGGCAGGTTTGAAACACTCTTTCTGTAGTGTCTGGAAGTGGACATTTCGAGTGCTCTCAGGCCTATGGTGAAGAAGGAAATATCATCCCATAAAATCTAGACAGAAGCATACTTAGAAACTTATTTGGGATGCGTTTCCTCAACTAACAGAGTTGATCCTTTCTTTTGATATAGCAGTTTGGAAACACTCTTTTTGTAGAACCTGCAAGTGGATATTTGGATAACTGTGAAGATTTCGTTGGAAACGGTAATATCTTCATGTAAAATCTAGACGGAAGCATTCTCAGAAACTCCTTTGTGATGAGTGTCCTCAACTAACAGAGTTGAACCTTTCTTTTGATAGAGCAGTTTGGAAACACTCTTTTTATAGAATCTGTAAGAGGATATTTGGATAGGTCTAATGATTTCGTTGCAAACGGGAATAACTTCACATAAAATCTAGACAGAAGATTTCTCAGAAACTTCTTTGTGATGTGTGCCCTCAACTAACAGAGTTGAACCTTTCTTTTGATACACCAGTTTGGAAACACTCTTTTTGCAGAATCTGGAAGTGGATATTTGGATAACTGTGAAGATTTCATTGGAAACGGGCATATCTTCATATAAAATCTAGACAGAAGCATTCTCAGAAACTCCTTTGTGATGAGTGTCCTCAATTAACAGAGTTGAACCTTTCTTTTGATAGAGCAGTTTGGAAACACTCTTTTTGTAGAATCTGCAAGTGGATAGTTGAATAACTGTGAAGATTTCGTTGGAAACAGGAATATCTTCATATAAAATATAGTCAGAAGCATTCTCAGAAACTTCTTTGTGATGTGTGTCCTCAACTAACAGAGTTGAACTTTTCTTTTGATAGAGCAGTTTGGAAACACACTTTTTGTAGAATCTGTAAGTGGATATTTGGATAACTGTTATGATTTCGTTGGAAACGGAAATATCTTCATCTAAAATCTAGACAGAAGCACTGTGAGAAACTACTTGGCGATATCTGCATTCAAGTCACAGAGGTGAACCTTCCCTTTCATAGGGCAGGTTTGGAACACCCTTTCTGTAGTATCTGGAAGTGGACATTTCGAGCGCTTTCAGGCCTAAGGTGAAAAAGGATATATATTCCCATAAAATTTAGACAGAAGCATACTCAAACTTATTTGGGATGAGTTTAGTCAACTAACGGAGTTGATCCTTTCTTTTGATAAAGCAGTTTGTAAACACTCTTTTTGTGGAGTCTGCAAGTGGATATTTGGATAACTGTGAAGATTTCATTGGAAACGGGAATATCTTCATATAAAATCTAGACAGAAGCATTCTCATAAACTTCTTTGTGATGTGTTTCCTCAACTAACAGAGTTCAACATTTCTTTTGCTAGTGCAGATTGGAAACACTCTTTTGGTAGAATCCGCAAATGGATATTTGAATAACTGTGAAGATTTCGTTGGAAACAGGAATATCTTCATATAAAATCTAAACAGAAGCACTGTCAGAAACTACTTTGTGATATGTGCATTCAAGTCACAGAGCCGAACATTCCCTTCCATAGAGCAGGCTTGAAACACTCTTTCTGCAGTATCTGGAAGTGGACATTTTGAGCGCTTTCAGGCCTATGGTGAAAAAGGAAATATCTTCCCATAAAACCGAGTCAGAGGCTTTCTCAGAAGCTTATTTAGGATGTGTGTCCTCAACTAACAGAGTTGAATGCCTTCTTTTGATACAGCAATTTGGAAACACTCTTTTTGTAGAATCTGTAAGTGGATATTGGGGTAGCTCTTACGATTTCATTGGAAACGGGAATATCTTCATTTAAAATCTATACAGAAGCATTTTCAGAAACTTCTTTGTGAAGTGTGTCGTAAACTAACAGAGTTCAACCTTTCTTATGATACAGCAGGTTGGAAACACACTTTTTGTAGAATCTGCAAGTGGATATTTGGATAACTGTGAAGATTTCATTGGAAACGGGAATATCTTCATACAAACTCTGGACGGAAGCATTCTCAGAAACTTCTTTCTCATGTGTGTCCTCAACTGACAGAGTTCAACCATTCTTTTGATAGAGCAGTTTGGAAACACTCTTTTTGTAGAATCTGTAAGAGGACATTTGGACAGCTCTAAAGATTTCGTTGCAAACGGGAATATCTTCATGTAAAATCTAGACAGAAGCATTCTGAGAAACTTCTTTGTGATATGTGTCCTCAACTAACAGAGTACAGCCATTCTTTTGATAGAGCAGTTTGGAAAGGCACTTTTCATAGAATCTGTAAGTGGATATTTGAATAGCTCTAACGATTTCATTGGAAACGGGAATATATTCATCTAACATCTAGACAGAAGCACTCTCAGAAACTACTATGTGATATCCGCATTCAAGCCACAGAGGTGAACCTTCCCTTGCATAGGGCAGGTTTGAAACGCTCTTTCTGTAGTATCTGGAAGTGGGCATTTCGAGAGCTTTCAGGCCTTTGGTGAAAAAAGAAATATCATCCCATAAAATCTAGAGAGAAGCATACTCAAACTTATTTGGGATGTTTTTACTCAACTGACAGAGTTCAATATTTCTTTTGATACAGCAGTTTGGAAACACTCTTTTGGTAGAATCTGCAAGTGGATATTTGGAAATCTGCGAAGATTTCGTTGGAAACGGGAGTATCTTCATGTAAAATCTAGACAGAAGCATTCTCAGAAACTCCTTTGTGATGTGTGTAATCAACTAACGGAGTTCAACCTTTCTTTTGATAGAGCAGTTTGGAAACACTCTTTTTGTAGAATCTGTAAGAGGATATTTGGATAGCTCTAATGATCTCTTTGCAAACGGGAATAACTTCACATAAAATCCAGACAGAAGCATTCTCAGAAACTTCTTTGTGATGTGTGCCCTGAGCTAACAGAGTTGCACCTTTCTTTTGATACACCAGTTTGGAAACATTCTTTTTGTAGAATCTGGAAGTGGATATTTGGATAACTGCGAAGATTTCATTGGAAACGGGAATATCTTCATATAAAATCTAGAAAGAAACACTCTCAGAAACTCTTTTGTGATGCGTGTCCTCAACTAACAGAGTTGAACCTTTCTTTTGAGAGAGCAGTTTGGAAACACTCTTTTTGTAGAATCTGTAAGTGGATATTTGGATAGCTCTAACGATTTCGTTGGAAACGGGAATATCTTCATCTAAAATCTAGACAGAAACTCTGTCAGAAACTACTTTGCGATATCTGCATTCATGTCACAGAGGTGAACCTTCCCTTTCATAGGGCAGGTTTGAAACACTCTTTCTGTAGTATCTGGAAGTGGACATTTCGAGCGTTTTCAGGCCTATGGTGAAAAAGGAAGTATCTTCCCAGAAAAACGAGACAGAAGTATTCTCAGAAGCTTATTTGGAATGTGGGTCCTCAACTAAGAGAGTTGAACTTCTCTTTTGATAGAACAGTTTGGAAACACTCTTTTTTAGAATCTGCAAGTGGATATTAGAACAACTGTGAAGATTTCATTGGAAACGGGAATATCCTCATATAAAATCTAGACAGAAGCATTCTCAGAAACTTCTTTGTGATGTGTGTCCTCAACTAACAGAGTTCAGCCTTTCTTTTGATAGAGCAGTCTGGAACCACCCTTTTTGTAGAATCTGTACGTGGATATTTGGATAACTGGGATGATTTCGTGGGAAACGGGAATATCTTCATCTAAAATATAGAGAGAAGCACTGTCAGAAACTACCTTGTGATATCTGCATTCAAGTCACAGAGGTGAACCTTCCCTTTCATTGGGCAGGTTTGAAACACTCTTTCTGTAGTGTCTGGAAGTGGACATTTCGAGTGCTCTCAGGCCTATGGTGAAGAAGGAAATATCATCCCATAAAATCTAGACAGAAGCATACTTAGAAACTTATTTGGGATGCGTTTCCTCAACTAACAGAGTTGATCCTTTCTTTTGATATAGCAGTTTGGAAACACTCTTTTTGTAGAACCTGCAAGTGGATATTTGGATAACTGTGAAGATTTCGTTGGAAACGGTAATATCTTCATGTAAAATCTAGACGGAAGCATTCTCAGAAACTCCTTTGTGATGAGTGTCCTCAACTAACAGAGTTGAACCTTTCTTTTGATAGAGCAGTTTGGAAACACTCTTTTTATAGAATCTGTAAGAGGATATTTGGATAGGTCTAATGATTTCGTTGCAAACGGGAATAACTTCACATAAAATCTAGACAGAAGATTTCTCAGAAACTTCTTTGTGATGTGTGCCCTCAACTAACAGAGTTGAACCTTTCTTTTGATACACCAGTTTGGAAACACTCTTTTTGCAGAATCTGGAAGTGGATATTTGGATAACTGTGAAGATTTCATTGGAAACGGGCATATCTTCATATAAAATCTAGACAGAAGCATTCTCAGAAACTCCTTTGTGATGAGTGTCCTCAATTAACAGAGTTGAACCTTTCTTTTGATAGAGCAGTTTGGAAACACTCTTTTTGTAGAATCTGCAAGTGGATAGTTGAATAACTGTGAAGATTTCGTTGGAAACAGGAATATCTTCATATAAAATATAGTCAGAAGCATTCTCAGAAACTTCTTTGTGATGTGTGTCCTCAACTAACAGAGTTGAACTTTTCTTTTGATAGAGCAGTTTGGAAACACACTTTTTGTAGAATCTGTAAGTGGATATTTGGATAACTGTTATGATTTCGTTGGAAACGGAAATATCTTCATCTAAAATCTAGACAGAAGCACTGTGAGAAACTACTTGGCGATATCTGCATTCAAGTCACAGAGGTGAACCTTCCCTTTCATAGGGCAGGTTTGGAGCACCCTTTCTGTAGTATCTGGAAGTGGACATTTCGAGCGCTTTCAGGCCTAAGGTGAAAAAGGATATATATTCCCATAAAATTTAGACAGAAGCATACTCAAACTTATTTGGGATGAGTTTAGTCAACTAACGGAGTTGATCCTTTCTTTTGATAAAGCAGTTTGTAAACACTCTTTTTGTGGAGTCTGCAAGTGGATATTTGGATAACTGTGAAGATTTCATTGGAAACGGGAATATCTTCATATAAAATCTAGACAGAAGCATTCTCATAAACTTCTTTGTGATGTGTTTCCTCAACTAACAGAGTTCAACATTTCTTTTGCTAGTGCAGATTGGAAACACTCTTTTGGTAGAATCCGCAAATGGATATTTGAATAACTGTGAAGATTTCGTTGGAAACAGGAATATCTTCATATAAAATCTAAACAGAAGCACTGTCAGAAACTACTTTGTGATATGTGCATTCAAGTCACAGAGCCGAACATTCCCTTCCATAGAGCAGGCTTGAAACACTCTTTCTGCAGTATCTGGAAGTGGACATTTTGAGCGCTTTCAGGCCTATGGTGAAAAAGGAAATATCTTCCCATAAAACCGAGTCAGAGGCTTTCTCAGAAGCTTATTTAGGATGTGTGTCCTCAACTAACAGAGTTGAATGCCTTCTTTTGATACAGCAATTTGGAAACACTCTTTTTGTAGAATCTGTAAGTGGATATTGGGGTAGCTCTTACGATTTCATTGGAAACGGGAATATCTTCATTTAAAATCTATACAGAAGCATTTTCAGAAACTTCTTTGTGAAGTGTGTCGTAAACTAACAGAGTTCAACCTTTCTTATGATACAGCAGGTTGGAAACACACTTTTTGTAGAATCTGCAAGTGGATATTTGGATAACTGTGAAGATTTCATTGGAAACGGGAATATCTTCATACAAACTCTGGACGGAAGCATTCTCAGAAACTTCTTTCTCATGTGTGTCCTCAACTGACAGAGTTCAACCATTCTTTTGATAGAGCAGTTTGGAAACACTCTTTTTGTAGAATCTGTAAGAGGACATTTGGACAGCTCTAAAGATTTCGTTGCAAACGGGAATATCTTCATGTAAAATCTAGACAGAAGCATTCTGAGAAACTTCTTTGTGATATGTGTCCTCAACTAACAGAGTACAGCCATTCTTTTGATAGAGCAGTTTGGAAAGGCACTTTTCATAGAATCTGTAAGTGGATATTTGAATAGCTCTAACGATTTCATTGGAAACGGGAATATATTCATCTAACATCTAGACAGAAGCACTCTCAGAAACTACTATGTGATATCCGCATTCAAGCCACAGAGGTGAACCTTCCCTTGCATAGGGCAGGTTTGAAACGCTCTTTCTGTAGTATCTGGAAGTGGGCATTTCGAGAGCTTTCAGGCCTTTGGTGAAAAAAGAAATATCATCCGATAAAATCTAGAGAGAAGCATACTCAAACTTATTTGGGATGTTTTTACTCAACTGACAGAGTTCAATATTTCTTTTGATACAGCAGTTTGGAAACACTCTTTTGGTAGAATCTGCAAGTGGATATTTGGAAATCTGCGAAGATTTCGTTGGAAACGGGAGTATCTTCATGTAAAATCTAGACAGAAGCATTCTCAGAAACTCCTTTGTGATGTGTGTAATCAACTAACGGAGTTCAACCTTTCTTTTGATAGAGCAGTTTGGAAACACTCTTTTTGTAGAATCTGTAAGAGGATATTTGGATAGCTCTAATGATCTCTTTGCAAACGGGAATAACTTCACATAAAATCCAGACAGAAGCATTCTCAGAAACTTCTTTGTGATGTGTGCCCTGAGCTAACAGAGTTGCACCTTTCTTTTGATACACCAGTTTGGAAACATTCTTTTTGTAGAATCTGGAAGTGGATATTTGGATAACTGCGAAGATTTCATTGGAAACGGGAATATCTTCATATAAAATCTAGAAAGAAACACTCTCAGAAACTCTTTTGTGATGGGTGTCCTCAACTAACAGAGTTGAACCTTTCTTTTGAGAGAGCAGTTTGGAAACACTCTTTTTGTAGAATCTGTAAGTGGATATTTGGATAGCTCTAACGATTTCGTTGGAAACGGGAATATCTTCATCTAAAATCTAGACAGAAACTCTGTCAGAAACTACTTTGCGATATCTGCATTCATGTCACAGAGGTGAACCTTCCCTTTCATAGGGCAGGTATGAAACACTCTTTCTGTAGTATCTGGAAGTGGACATTTCGAGCGTTTTCAGGCCTATGGTGAAAAAGGAAGTATCTTCCCAGAAAAACGAGACAGAAGTATTCTCAGAAGCTTATTTGGAATGTGGGTCCTCAACTAAGAGAGTTGAACTTCTCTTTTGATAGAACAGTTTGGAAACACTCTTTTTTAGAATCTGCAAGTGGATATTAGAACAACTGTGAAGATTTCATTGGAAACGGGAATATCCTCATATAAAATCTAGACAGAAGCATTCTCAGAAACTTCTTTGTGATGTGTGTCCTCAACTAACAGAGTTCAGCCTTTCTTTTGATAGAGCAGTCTGGAACCACCCTTTTTGTAGAATCTGTACGTGGATATTTGGATAACTGGGATGATTTCGTGGGAAACGGGAATATCTTCATCTAAAATATAGAGAGAAGCACTGTCAGAAACTACCTTGCGATATCTGCATTCAAGTCACAGAGGTGAACCTTCCCTTTCATTGGGCAGGTTTGAAACACTCTTTCTGTAGTGTCTGGAAGTGGACATTTCGAGTGCTCTCAGGCCTATGGTGAAGAAGGAAATATCATCCCATAAAATCTAGACAGAAGCATACTTAGAAACTTATTTGGGATGCGTTTCCTCAACTAACAGAGTTGATCCTTTCTTTTGATATAGCAGTTTGGAAACACTCTTTTTGTAGAACCTGCAAGTGGATATTTGGATAACTGTGAAGATTTCGTTGGAAACGGTAATATCTTCATGTAAAATCTAGACGGAAGCATTCTCAGAAACTCCTTTGTGATGAGTGTCCTCAACTAACAGAGTTGAACCTTTCTTTTGATAGAGCAGTTTGGAAACACTCTTTTTATAGAATCTGTAAGAGGATATTTGGATAGGTCTAATGATTTCGTTGCAAACGGGAATAACTTCACATAAAATCTAGACAGAAGATTTCTCAGAAACTTCTTTGTGATGTGTGCCCTCAACTAACAGAGTTGAACCTTTCTTTTGATACACCAGTTTGGAAACACTCTTTTTGCAGAATCTGGAAGTGGATATTTGGATAACTGTGAAGATTTCATTGGAAACGGGCATATCTTCATATAAAATCTAGACAGAAGCATTCTCAGAAACTCCTTTGTGATGAGTGTCCTCAATTAACAGAGTTGAACCTTTCTTTTGATAGAGCAGTTTGGAAACACTCTTTTTGTAGAATCTGCAAGTGGATAGTTGAATAACTGTGAAGATTTCGTTGGAAACAGGAATATCTTCATATAAAATATAGTCAGAAGCATTCTCAGAAACTTCTTTGTGATGTGTGTCCTCAACTAACAGAGTTGAACTTTTCTTTTGATAGAGCAGTTTGGAAACACACTTTTTGTAGAATCTGTAAGTGGATATTTGGATAACGGTTATGATTTCGTTGGAAACGGAAATATCTTCATCTAAAATCTAGACAGAAGCACTGTGAGAAACTACTTGGCGATATCTGCATTCAAGTCACAGAGGTGAACCTTCACTTTCATAGGGCAGGTTTGGAACACCCTTTCTGTAGTATCTGGAAGTGGACATTTCGAGCGCTTTCAGGCCTAAGGTGAAAAAGGATATATATTCCCATAAAATTTAGACAGAAGCATACTCAAACTTATTTGGGATGAGTTTAGTCAACTAACGGAGTTGATCCTTTCTTTTGATAAAGCAGTTTGTAAACACTCTTTTTGTGGAGTCTGCAAGTGGATATTTGGATAACTGTGAAGATTTCATTGGAAACGGGAATATCTTCATATAAAATCTAGACAGAAGCATTCTCATAAACTTCTTTGTGATGTGTTTCCTCAACTAACAGAGTTCAACATTTCTTTTGCTAGTGCAGATTGGAAACACTCTTTTGGTAGAATCCGCAAATGGATATTTGAATAACTGTGAAGATTTCGTTGGAAACAGGAATATCTTCATATAAAATCTAAACAGAAGCACTGTCAGAAACTACTTTGTGATATGTGCATTCAAGTCACAGAGCCGAACATTCCCTTCCATAGAGCAGGCTTGAAACACTCTTTCTGCAGTATCTGGAAGTGGACATTTTGAGCGCTTTCAGGCCTATGGTGAAAAAGGAAATATCTTCCCATAAAACCGAGTCAGAGGCTTTCTCAGAAGCTTATTTAGGATGTGTGTCCTCAACTAACAGAGTTGAATGCCTTCTTTTGATACAGCAATTTGGAAACACTCTTTTTGTAGAATCTGTAAGTGGATATTGGGGTAGCTCTTACGATTTCATTGGAAACGGGAATATCTTCATTTAAAATCTATACAGAAGCATTTTCAGAAACTTCTTTGTGAAGTGTGTCGTAAACTAACAGAGTTCAACCTTTCTTATGATACAGCAGGTTGGAAACACACTTTTTGTAGAATCTGCAAGTGGATATTTGGATAACTGTGAAGATTTCATTGGAAACGGGAATATCTTCATACAAACTCTGGACGGAAGCATTCTCAGAAACTTCTTTCTCATGTGTGTCCTCAACTGACAGAGTTCAACCATTCTTTTGATAGAGCAGTTTGGAAACACTCTTTTTGTAGAATCTGTAAGAGGACATTTGGACAGCTCTAAAGATTTCGTTGCAAACGGGAATATCTTCATGTAAAATCTAGACAGAAGCATTCTGAGAAACTTCTTTGTGATATGTGTCCTCAACTAACAGAGTACAGCCATTCTTTTGATAGAGCAGTTTGGAAAGGCACTTTTCATAGAATCTGTAAGTGGATATTTGAATAGCTCTAACGATTTCATTGGAAACGGGAATATATTCATCTAACATCTAGACAGAAGCACTCTCAGAAACTACTATGTGATATCCGCATTCAAGCCACAGAGGTGAACCTTCCCTTGCATAGGGCAGGTTTGAAACGCTCTTTCTGTAGTATCTGGAAGTGGGCATTTCGAGAGCTTTCAGGCCTTTGGTGAAAAAAGAAATATCATCCGATAAAATCTAGAGAGAAGCATACTCAAACTTATTTGGGATGTTTTTACTCAACTGACAGAGTTCAATATTTCTTTTGATACAGCAGTTTGGAAACACTCTTTTGGTAGAATCTGCAAGTGGATATTTGGAAATCTGCGAAGATTTCGTTGGAAACGGGAGTATCTTCATGTAAAATCTAGACAGAAGCATTCTCAGAAACTCCTTTGTGATGTGTGTAATCAACTAACGGAGTTCAACCTTTCTTTTGATAGAGCAGTTTGGAAACACTCTTTTTGTAGAATCTGTAAGAGGATATTTGGATAGCTCTAATGATCTCTTTGCAAACGGGAATAACTTCACATAAAATCCAGACAGAAGCATTCTCAGAAACTTCTTTGTGATGTGTGCCCTGAGCTAACAGAGTTGCACCTTTCTTTTGATACACCAGTTTGGAAACATTCTTTTTGTAGAATCTGGAAGTGGATATTTGGATAACTGCGAAGATTTCATTGGAAACGGGAATATCTTCATATAAAATCTAGAAAGAAACACTCTCAGAAACTCTTTTGTGATGGGTGTCCTCAACTAACAGAGTTGAACCTTTCTTTTGAGAGAGCAGTTTGGAAACACTCTTTTTGTAGAATCTGTAAGTGGATATTTGGATAGCTCTAACGATTTCGTTGGAAACGGGAATATCTTCATCTAAAATCTAGACAGAAACTCTGTCAGAAACTACTTTGCGATATCTGCATTCATGTCACAGAGGTGAACCTTCCCTTTCATAGGGCAGGTATGAAACACTCTTTCTGTAGTATCTGGAAGTGGACATTTCGAGCGTTTTCAGGCCTATGGTGAAAAAGGAAGTATCTTCCCAGAAAAACGAGACAGAAGTATTCTCAGAAGCTTATTTGGAATGTGGGTCCTCAACTAAGAGAGTTGAACTTCTCTTTTGATAGAACAGTTTGGAAACACTCTTTTTTAGAATCTGCAAGTGGATATTAGAACAACTGTGAAGATTTCATTGGAAACGGGAATATCCTCATATAAAATCTAGACAGAAGCATTCTCAGAAACTTCTTTGTGATGTGTGTCCTCAACTAACAGAGTTCAGCCTTTCTTTTGATAGAGCAGTCTGGAACCACCCTTTTTGTAGAATCTGTACGTGGATATTTGGATAACTGGGATGATTTCGTGGGAAACGGGAATATCTTCATCTAAAATATAGAGAGAAGCACTGTCAGAAACTACCTTGCGATATCTGCATTCAAGTCACAGAGGTGAACCTTCCCTTTCATTGGGCAGGTTTGAAACACTCTTTCTGTAGTGTCTGGAAGTGGACATTTCGAGTGCTCTCAGGCCTATGGTGAAGAAGGAAATATCATCCCATAAAATCTAGACAGAAGCATACTTAGAAACTTATTTGGGATGCGTTTCCTCAACTAACAGAGTTGATCCTTTCTTTTGATATAGCAGTTTGGAAACACTCTTTTTGTAGAACCTGCAAGTGGATATTTGGATAACTGTGAAGATTTCGTTGGAAACGGTAATATCTTCATGTAAAATCTAGACGGAAGCATTCTCAGAAACTCCTTTGTGATGAGTGTCCTCAACTAACAGAGTTGAACCTTTCTTTTGATAGAGCAGTTTGGAAACACTCTTTTTATAGAATCTGTAAGAGGATATTTGGATAGGTCTAATGATTTCGTTGCAAACGGGAATAACTTCACATAAAATCTAGACAGAAGATTTCTCAGAAACTTCTTTGTGATGTGTGCCCTCAACTAACAGAGTTGAACCTTTCTTTTGATACACCAGTTTGGAAACACTCTTTTTGCAGAATCTGGAAGTGGATATTTGGATAACTGTGAAGATTTCATTGGAAACGGGCATATCTTCATATAAAATCTAGACAGAAGCATTCTCAGAAACTCCTTTGTGATGAGTGTCCTCAATTAACAGAGTTGAACCTTTCTTTTGATAGAGCAGTTTGGAAACACTCTTTTTGTAGAATCTGCAAGTGGATAGTTGAATAACTGTGAAGATTTCGTTGGAAACAGGAATATCTTCATATAAAATATAGTCAGAAGCATTCTCAGAAACTTCTTTGTGATGTGTGTCCTCAACTAACAGAGTTGAACTTTTCTTTTGATAGAGCAGTTTGGAAACACACTTTTTGTAGAATCTGTAAGTGGATATTTGGATAACTGTTATGATTTCGTTGGAAACGGAAATATCTTCATCTAAAATCTAGACAGAAGCACTGTGAGAAACTACTTGGCGATATCTGCATTCAAGTCACAGAGGTGAACCTTCCCTTTCATAGGGCAGGTTTGGAACACCCTTTCTGTAGTATCTGGAAGTGGACATTTCGAGCGCTTTCAGGCCTAAGGTGAAAAAGGATATATATTCCCATAAAATTTAGACAGAAGCATACTCAAACTTATTTGGGATGAGTTTAGTCAACTAACGGAGTTGATCCTTTCTTTTGATAAAGCAGTTTGTAAACACTCTTTTTGTGGAGTCTGCAAGTGGATATTTGGATAACTGTGAAGATTTCATTGGAAACGGGAATATCTTCATATAAAATCTAGACAGAAGCATTCTCATAAACTTCTTTGTGATGTGTTTCCTCAACTAACAGAGTTCAACATTTCTTTTGCTAGTGCAGATTGGAAACACTCTTTTGGTAGAATCCGCAAATGGATATTTGAATAACTGTGAAGATTTCGTTGGAAACAGGAATATCTTCATATAAAATCTAAACAGAAGCACTGTCAGAAACTACTTTGTGATATGTGCATTCAAGTCACAGAGCCGAACATTCCCTTCCATAGAGCAGGCTTGAAACACTCTTTCTGCAGTATCTGGAAGTGGACATTTTGAGCGCTTTCAGGCCTATGGTGAAAAAGGAAATATCTTCCCATAAAACCGAGTCAGAGGCTTTCTCAGAAGCTTATTTAGGATGTGTGTCCTCAACTAACAGAGTTGAATGCCTTCTTTTGATACAGCAATTTGGAAACACTCTTTTTGTAGAATCTGTAAGTGGATATTGGGGTAGCTCTTACGATTTCATTGGAAACGGGAATATCTTCATTTAAAATCTATACAGAAGCATTTTCAGAAACTACTTTGTGAAGTGTGTCGTAAACTAACAGAGTTCAACCTTTCTTATGATACAGCAGGTTGGAAACACACTTTTTGTAGAATCTGCAAGTGGATATTTGGATAACTGTGAAGATTTCATTGGAAACGGGAATATCTTCATACAAACTCTGGACGGAAGCATTCTCAGAAACTTCTTTCTCATGTGTGTCCTCAACTGACAGAGTTCAACCATTCTTTTGATAGAGCAGTTTGGAAACACTCTTTTTGTAGAATCTGTAAGAGGACATTTGGACAGCTCTAAAGATTTCGTTGCAAACGGGAATATCTTCATGTAAAATCTAGACAGAAGCATTCTGAGAAACTTCTTTGTGATATGTGTCCTCAACTAACAGAGTACAGCCATTCTTTTGATAGAGCAGTTTGGAAAGGCACTTTTCATAGAATCTGTAAGTGGATATTTGAATAGCTCTAACAATTTCATTGGAAACGGGAATATATTCATCTAACATCTAGACAGAAGCACTCTCAGAAACTACTATGTGATATCCGCATTCAAGCCACAGAGGTGAACCTTCCCTTGCATAGGGCAGGTTTGAAACGCTCTTTCTGTAGTATCTGGAAGTGGGCATTTCGAGAGCTTTCAGGCCTTTGGTGAAAAAAGAAATATCATCCGATAAAATCTAGAGAGAAGCATACTCAAACTTATTTGGGATGTTTTTACTCAACTGACAGAGTTCAATATTTCTTTTGATACAGCAGTTTGGAAACACTCTTTTGGTAGAATCTGCAAGTGGATATTTGGAAATCTGCGAAGATTTCGTTGGAAACGGGAGTATCTTCATGTAAAATCTAGACAGAAGCATTCTCAGAAACTTCTTTGTGATGTGTGTCCTCAACTAACAGAGTTCAGCCTTTCTTTTGATAGAGCAGTCTGGAACCACCCTTTTTGTAGAATCTGTACGTGGATATTTGGATAACTGGGATGATTTCGTGGGAAACGGAAATATCTTCATCTAAAATATAGAGAGAAGCACTGTCAGAAACTACCTTGCGATATCTGCATTCAAGTCACAGAGGTGAACCTTCCCTTTCATTGGGCAGGTTTGAAACACTCTTTCTGTAGTGTCTGGAAGTGGACATTTCGAGTGCTCTCAGGCCTATGGTGAAGAAGGAAATATCATCCCATAAAATCTAGACAGAAGCATACTTAGAAACTTATTTGGGATGCGTTTCCTCAACTAACAGAGTTGATCCTTTCTTTTGATATAGCAGTTTGGAAACACTCTTTTTGTAGAACCTGCAAGTGGATATTTGGATAACTGTGAAGATTTCGTTGGAAACGGTAATATCTTCATGTAAAATCTAGACGGAAGCATTCTCAGAAACTCCTTTGTGATGAGTGTCCTCAACTAACAGAGTTGAACCTTTCTTTTGATAGAGCAGTTTGGAAACACTCTTTTTATAGAATCTGTAAGAGGATATTTGGATAGGTCTAATGATTTCGTTGCAAACGGGAATAACTTCACATAAAATCTAGACAGAAGATTTCTCAGAAACTTCTTTGTGATGTGTGCCCTCAACTAACAGAGTTGAACCTTTCTTTTGATACACCAGTTTGGAAACACTCTTTTTGCAGAATCTGGAAGTGGATATTTGGATAACTGTGAAGATTTCATTGGAAACGGGCATATCTTCATATAAAATCTAGACAGAAGCATTCTCAGAAACTCCTTTGTGATGAGTGTCCTCAATTAACAGAGTTGAACCTTTCTTTTGATAGAGCAGTTTGGAAACACTCTTTTTGTAGAATCTGCAAGTGGATAGTTGAATAACTGTGAAGATTTCGTTGGAAACAGGAATATCTTCATATAAAATATAGTCAGAAGCATTCTCAGAAACTTCTTTGTGATGTGTGTCCTCAACTAACAGAGTTGAACTTTTCTTTTGATAGAGCAGTTTGGAAACACACTTTTTGTAGAATCTGTAAGTGGATATTTGGATAACTGTTATGATTTCGTTGGAAACGGAAATATCTTCATCTAAAATCTAGACAGAAGCACTGTGAGAAACTACTTGGCGATATCTGCATTCAAGTCACAGAGGTGAACCTTCCCTTTCATAGGGCAGGTTTGAAACACCCTTTCTGTAGTATCTGGAAGTGGACATTTTGAGCGCTTTCAGGCCTAAGGTGAAAAAGGTTATATATTCCCATAAAATTTAGACAGAAGCATACTCAAACTTATTTGGGATGAGTTTAGTCAACTAACGGAGTTGATCCTTTCTTTTGATAAAGCAGTTTGTAAACACTCTTTTTGTGGAGTCTGCAAGTGGATATTTGGATAACTGTGAAGATTTCATTGGAAACGGGAATATCTTCATATAAAATCTAGACAGAAGCATTCTCATAAACTTCTTTGTGATGTGTTTCCTCAACTAACAGAGTTCAACATTTCTTTTGCTAGTGCAGATTGGAAACACTCTTTTGGTAGAATCCGCAAATGGATATTTGAATAACTGTGAAGATTTCGTTGGAAACAGGAATATCTTCATATAAAATCTAAACAGAAGCACTGTCAGAAACTACTTTGTGATATGTGCATTCAAGTCACAGAGCCGAACATTCCCTTCCATAGAGTAGGTTTGAAACACTCTTTCTGCAGTATCTGGAAGTGGACATTTTGAGCGCTTTCAGGCCTATGGTGAAAAAGGAAATATCTTCCCATAAAACCGAGTCAGAGGCTTTCTCAGAAGCTTATTTAGGATGTGTGTCCTCAACTAACAGAGTTGAATGCCTTCTTTTGATACAGCAATTTGGAAACACTCTTTTTGTAGAATCTGTAAGTGGATATTGGGGTAGCTCTTACGATTTCGTTGGAAACGGGAATATCTTCATTTAAAATCTATACAGAAGCATTTTCAGAAACTTCTTTGTGAAGTGTGTCGTAAACTAACAGAGTTCAACCTTTCTTATGATACAGCAGGTTGGAAACACACTTTTTGTAGAATCTGCAAGTGGATATTTGGATAACTGTGAAGATTTCATTGGAAACGGGAATATCTTCATACAAACTCTGGACGGAAGCATTCTCAGAAACTTCTTTCTCATGTGTGTCCTCAACTGACAGAGTTCAACCATTCTTTTGATAGAGCAGTTTGGAAACACTCTTTTTGTAGAATCTGTAAGAGGACATTTGGACAGCTCTAAAGATTTCGTTGCAAACGGGAATATCTTCATGTAAAATCTAGACAGAAGCATTCTGAGAAACTTCTTTGTGATATGTGTCCTCAACTAACAGAGTACAGCCATTCTTTTGATAGAGCAGTTTGGAAAGGCACTTTTCATAGAATCTGTAAGTGGATATTTGAATAGCTCTAACGATTTCATTGGAAACGGGAATATATTCATCTAACATCTAGACAGAAGCACTCTCAGAAACTACTATGTGATATCCGCATTCAAGCCACAGAGGTGAACCTTCCCTTGCATAGGGCAGGTTTGAAACGCTCTTTCTGTAGTATCTGGAAGTGGGCATTTCGAGAGCTTTCAGGCCTTTGGTGAAAAAAGAAATATCATCCGATAAAATCTAGAGAGAAGCATACTCAAACTTATTTGGGATGTTTTTACTCAACTGACAGAGTTCAATATTTCTTTTGATACAGCAGTTTGGAAACACTCTTTTGGTAGAATCAGCAAGTGGATATTTGGAAATCTGCGAAGATTCCGTTGGAAACGGGAGTATCTTCATGTAAAATCTAGACAGAAGCATTCTCAGAAACTCCTTTGTGATGTGTGTAATCAACTAACGGAGTTCAACCTTTCTTTTGATAGAGCAGTTTGGAAACACTCTTTTTGTAGAATCTGTAAGAGGATATTTGGATAGCTCTAATGATCTCTTTGCAAACGGGAATAACTTCACATAAAATCCAGACAGAAGCATTCTCAGAAACTTCTTTGTGATGTGTGCCCTGAGCTAACAGAGTTGCACCTTTCTTTTGATACACCAGTTTGGAAACATTCTTTTTGTAGAATCTGGAAGTGGATATTTGGATAACTGCGAAGATTTCATTGGAAACGGGAATATCTTCATATAAAATCTAGAAAGAAACACTCTCAGAAACTCTTTTGTGATGGGTGTCCTCAACTAACAGAGTTGAACCTTTCTTTTGAGAGAGCAGTTTGGAAACACTCTTTTTGTAGAATCTGTAAGTGGATATTTGGATAGCTCTAACGATTTCGTTGGAAACGGGAATATCTTCATCTAAAATCTAGACAGAAACTCTGTCAGAAACTACTTTGCGATATCTGCATTCATGTCACAGAGGTGAACCTTCCCTTTCATAGGGCAGGTATGAAACACTCTTTCTGTAGTATCTGGAAGTGGACATTTCGAGCGTTTTCAGGCCTATGGTGAAAAAGGAAGTATCTTCCCAGAAAAACGAGACAGAAGTATTCTCAGAAGCTTATTTGGAATGTGGGTCCTCAACTAAGAGAGTTGAACTTCTCTTTTGATAGAACAGTTTGGAAACACTCTTTTTTAGAATCTGCAAGTGGATATTAGAACAACTGTGAAGATTTCATTGGAAACGGGAATATCCTCATATAAAATCTAGACAGAAGCATTCTCAGAAACTTCTTTGTGATGTGTGTCCTCAACTAACAGAGTTCAGCCTTTCTTTTGATAGAGCAGTCTGGAACCACCCTTTTTGTAGAATCTGTACGTGGATATTTGGATAACTGGGATGATTTCGTGGGAAACGGGAATATCTTCATCTAAAATATAGAGAGAAGCACTGTCAGAAACTACCTTGCGATATCTGCATTCAAGTCACAGAGGTGAACCTTCCCTTTCATTGGGCAGGTTTGAAACACTCTTTCTGTAGTGTCTGGAAGTGGACATTTCGAGTGCTCTCAGGCCTATGGTGAAGAAGGAAATATCATCCCATAAAATCTAGACAGAAGCATACTTAGAAACTTATTTGGGATGCGTTTCCTCAACTAACAGAGTTGATCCTTTCTTTTGATATAGCAGTTTGGAAACACTCTTTTTGTAGAACCTGCAAGTGGATATTTGGATAACTGTGAAGATTTCGTTGGAAACGGTAATATCTTCATGTAAAATCTAGACGGAAGCATTCTCAGAAACTCCTTTGTGATGAGTGTCCTCAACTAACAGAGTTGAACCTTTCTTTTGATAGAGCAGTTTGGAAACACTCTTTTTATAGAATCTGTAAGAGGATATTTGGATAGGTCTAATGATTTCGTTGCAAACGGGAATAACTTCACATAAAATCTAGACAGAAGATTTCTCAGAAACTTCTTTGTGATGTGTGCCCTCAACTAACAGAGTTGAACCTTTCTTTTGATACACCAGTTTGGAAACACTCTTTTTGCAGAATCTGGAAGTGGATATTTGGATAACTGTGAAGATTTCATTGGAAACGGGCATATCTTCATATAAAATCTAGACAGAAGCATTCTCAGAAACTCCTTTGTGATGAGTGTCCTCAATTAACAGAGTTGAACCTTTCTTTTGATAGAGCAGTTTGGAAACACTCTTTTTGTAGAATCTGCAAGTGGATAGTTGAATAACTGTGAAGATTTCGTTGGAAACAGGAATATCTTCATATAAAATATAGTCAGAAGCATTCTCAGAAACTTCTTTGTGATGTGTGTCCTCAACTAACAGAGTTGAACTTTTCTTTTGATAGAGCAGTTTGGAAACACACTTTTTGTAGAATCTGTAAGTGGATATTTGGATAACTGTTATGATTTCGTTGGAAACGGAAATATCTTCATCTAAAATCTAGACAGAAGCACTGTGAGAAACTACTTGGCGATATCTGCATTCAAGTCACAGAGGTGAACCTTCCCTTTCATAGGGCAGGTTTGAAACACCCTTTCTGTAGTATCTGGAAGTGGACATTTTGAGCGCTTTCAGGCCTAAGGTGAAAAAGGTTATATATTCCCATAAAATTTAGACAGAAGCATACTCAAACTTATTTGGGATGAGTTTAGTCAACTAACGGAGTTGATCCTTTCTTTTGATAAAGCAGTTTGTAAACACTCTTTTTGTGGAGTCTGCAAGTGGATATTTGGATAACTGTGAAGATTTCATTGGAAACGGGAATATCTTCATATAAAATCTAGACAGAAGCATTCTCATAAACTTCTTTGTGATGTGTTTCCTCAACTAACAGAGTTCAACATTTCTTTTGCTAGTGCAGATTGGAAACACTCTTTTGGTAGAATCCGCAAATGGATATTTGAATAACTGTGAAGATTTCGTTGGAAACAGGAATATCTTCATATAAAATCTAAACAGAAGCACTGTCAGAAACTACTTTGTGATATGTGCATTCAAGTCACAGAGCCGAACATTCCCTTCCATAGAGTAGGTTTGAAACACTCTTTCTGCAGTATCTGGAAGTGGACATTTTGAGCGCTTTCAGGCCTATGGTGAAAAAGGAAATATCTTCCCATAAAACCGAGTCAGAGGCTTTCTCAGAAGCTTATTTAGGATGTGTGTCCTCAACTAACAGAGTTGAATGCCTTCTTTTGATACAGCAATTTGGAAACACTCTTTTTGTAGAATCTGTAAGTGGATATTGGGGTAGCTCTTACGATTTCGTTGGAAACGGGAATATCTTCATTTAAAATCTATACAGAAGCATTTTCAGAAACTTCTTTGTGAAGTGTGTCGTAAACTAACAGAGTTCAACCTTTCTTATGATACAGCAGGTTGGAAACACACTTTTTGTAGAATCTGCAAGTGGATATTTGGATAACTGTGAAGATTTCATTGGAAACGGGAATATCTTCATACAAACTCTGGACGGAAGCATTCTCAGAAACTTCTTTCTCATGTGTGTCCTCAACTGACAGAGTTCAACCATTCTTTTGATAGAGCAGTTTGGAAACACTCTTTTTGTAGAATCTGTAAGAGGACATTTGGACAGCTCTAAAGATTTCGTTGCAAACGGGAATATCTTCATGTAAAATCTAGACAGAAGCATTCTGAGAAACTTCTTTGTGATATGTGTCCTCAACTAACAGAGTACAGCCATTCTTTTGATAGAGCAGTTTGGAAAGGCACTTTTCATAGAATCTGTAAGTGGATATTTGAATAGCTCTAACGATTTCATTGGAAACGGGAATATATTCATCTAACATCTAGACAGAAGCACTCTCAGAAACTACTATGTGATATCCGCATTCAAGCCACAGAGGTGAACCTTCCCTTGCATAGGGCAGGTTTGAAACGCTCTTTCTGTAGTATCTGGAAGTGGGCATTTCGAGAGCTTTCAGGCCTTTGGTGAAAAAAGAAATATCATCCGATAAAATCTAGAGAGAAGCATACTCAAACTTATTTGGGATGTTTTTACTCAACTGACAGAGTTCAATATTTCTTTTGATACAGCAGTTTGGAAACACTCTTTTGGTAGAATCAGCAAGTGGATATTTGGAAATCTGCGAAGATTCCGTTGGAAACGGGAGTATCTTCATGTAAAATCTAGACAGAAGCATTCTCAGAAACTCCTTTGTGATGTGTGTAATCAACTAACGGAGTTCAACCTTTCTTTTGATAGAGCAGTTTGGAAACACTCTTTTTGTAGAATCTGTAAGAGGATATTTGGATAGCTCTAATGATCTCTTTGCAAACGGGAATAACTTCACATAAAATCCAGACAGAAGCATTCTCAGAAACTTCTTTGTGATGTGTGCCCTGAGCTAACAGAGTTGCACCTTTCTTTTGATACACCAGTTTGGAAACATTCTTTTTGTAGAATCTGGAAGTGGATATTTGGATAACTGCGAAGATTTCATTGGAAACGGGAATATCTTCATATAAAATCTAGAAAGAAACACTCTCAGAAACTCTTTTGTGATGGGTGTCCTCAACTAACAGAGTTGAACCTTTCTTTTGAGAGAGCAGTTTGGAAACACTCTTTTTGTAGAATCTGTAAGTGGATATTTGGATAGCTCTAACGATTTCGTTGGAAACGGGAATATCTTCATCTAAAATCTAGACAGAAACTCTGTCAGAAACTACTTTGCGATATCTGCATTCATGTCACAGAGGTGAACCTTCCCTTTCATAGGGCAGGTATGAAACACTCTTTCTGTAGTATCTGGAAGTGGACATTTCGAGCGTTTTCAGGCCTATGGTGAAAAAGGAAGTATCTTCCCAGAAAAACGAGACAGAAGTATTCTCAGAAGCTTATTTGGAATGTGGGTCCTCAACTAAGAGAGTTGAACTTCTCTTTTGATAGAACAGTTTGGAAACACTCTTTTTTAGAATCTGCAAGTGGATATTAGAACAACTGTGAAGATTTCATTGGAAACGGGAATATCCTCATATAAAATCTAGACAGAAGCATTCTCAGAAACTTCTTTGTGATGTGTGTCCTCAACTAACAGAGTTCAGCCTTTCTTTTGATAGAGCAGTCTGGAACCACCCTTTTTGTAGAATCTGTACGTGGATATTTGGATAACTGGGATGATTTCGTGGGAAACGGGAATATCTTCATCTAAAATATAGAGAGAAGCACTGTCAGAAACTACCTTGCGATATCTGCATTCAAGTCACAGAGGTGAACCTTCCCTTTCATTGGGCAGGTTTGAAACACTCTTTCTGTAGTGTCTGGAAGTGGACATTTCGAGTGCTCTCAGGCCTATGGTGAAGAAGGAAATATCATCCCATAAAATCTAGACAGAAGCATACTTAGAAACTTATTTGGGATGCGTTTCCTCAACTAACAGAGTTGATCCTTTCTTTTGATATAGCAGTTTGGAAACACTCTTTTTGTAGAACCTGCAAGTGGATATTTGGATAACTGTGAAGATTTCGTTGGAAACGGTAATATCTTCATGTAAAATCTAGACGGAAGCATTCTCAGAAACTCCTTTGTGATGAGTGTCCTCAACTAACAGAGTTGAACCTTTCTTTTGATAGAGCAGTTTGGAAACACTCTTTTTATAGAATCTGTAAGAGGATATTTGGATAGGTCTAATGATTTCGTTGCAAACGGGAATAACTTCACATAAAATCTAGACAGAAGATTTCTCAGAAACTTCTTTGTGATGTGTGCCCTCAACTAACAGAGTTGAAACTTTCTTTTGATACACCAGTTTGGAAACACTCTTTTTGCAGAATCTGGAAGTGGATATTTGGATAACTGTGAAGATTTCATTGGAAACGGGCATATCTTCATATAAAATCTAGACAGAAGCATTCTCAGAAACTCCTTTGTGATGAGTGTCCTCAATTAACAGAGTTGAACCTTTCTTTTGATAGAGCAGTTTGGAAACACTCTTTTTGTACAATCTGCAAGTGGATAGTTGAATAACGGTGAAGATTTCGTTGGAAACAGGAATATCTTCATATAAAATATAGTCAGAAGCATTCTCAGAAACTTCTTTGTGATGTGTGTCCTCAACTAACAGAGTTGAACTTTTCTTTTGATAGAGCAGTTTGGAAACACACTTTTTGTAGAATCTGTAAGTGGATATTTGGATAACTGTTATGATTTCGTTGGAAACGGAAATATCTTCATCTAAAATCTAGACAGAACACTGTGAGAAACTACTTGGCGATATCTGCATTCAAGTCACAGAGGTGAACCTTCCCTTTCATAGGGTAGGTTCGAAACACCCTTTCTGTAGTATCTGGAAGTGGACATTTCGAGCGCTTTCAGGCCTAAGGTGAAAAAGGATATATATTCCCATAAAATTTAGACAGAAGCATACTCAAACTTATTTAGGATGAGTTTAGTCAACTAACAGAGTTGATCCTTTCTTTTGATAAAGCAGTTTGTAAACACTCTTTTTGTGGAGTCTGCAAGTGGATATTTGGATAACTGTGAAGATTTCATTGGAAACGGGAATATCTTCATATAAAATCTAGACAGAAGCATTCTCATAAACTTCTTTGTGATGTGTTTCCTCAACTAACAGAGTTCAACATTTCTTTTGCTAGTGCAGATTGGAAACACTCTTTTGGTAGAATCCGCAAATGGATATTTGAATAACTGTGAAGATTTCGTTGGAAACAGGAATATCTTCATATAAAATCTAGACAGAAGCACTGTCAGAAACTACTTTGTGATATCTGCATTCAAGTCACAGAGCTGAACATTCCCTTCCATAGAGCAGGCTTGAAACACTCTTTCTGCAGTATCTGGAAGTGGACATTTTGAGCGCTTTCAGGCCTATGGTGAAAAAGGAAATATCTTCCCATAAAACCGAGTCAGAGGCTTTCTCAGAAGCTTATTTAGGATGTGTGTCCTCAACTAACAGAGTTGAATGCCTTCTTTTGATACAGCAATTTGGAAACACTCTTTTTGTAGTATCTGTAAGTGGATATTGGGGTAGCTCTTACGATTTCGTTGGAAACGGGAATATCTTCATTTAAAATCTAGACAGAAGCATTCTCAGAAACTTCTTTGTGAAGTGTGCCGTAAACTAACAGAGTTCAACCTTTCTTATGATACAGCAGTCTGGAAACACACTTTTTGTAGAATCTGCAAGTGGATATTTGGATAACTGTGAAGATTTCATTGGAAACGGGAATATCATCATACAAACTCTGGACAGAAGCATTCTCAGAAACTTCTTTCTCATGTGTGTCCTCAACTGACAGAGTTCAACCATTCTTTTGATAGAGCAGTTTGGAAACACTCTTTTTGTAGA
Source organism: Gorilla gorilla gorilla (assembly GCF_029281585.2). Classification (NCBI taxonomy): domain Eukaryota; kingdom Metazoa; phylum Chordata; class Mammalia; order Primates; family Hominidae; genus Gorilla; species Gorilla gorilla. Next base: position 22,329,677 of record NC_073237.2, read on the forward strand.
ATCTGTAAGAGGACATTTGGACAGCTCTAAAGATTTCGTTGCAAACGGGAATATATTCATCTAACATCTAGACAGAAGCACTCTCAGAAACTACTATGTGATATCTGCATTCAAGCCACAGAGGTGAAACTTCCCTTGCATAGGGCAGGTTTGAAACACTCTTTCTGTAGTATCTGGAAGTGGGCATTTCGAGCACTTTCAGGCCTTTGGTGAAAAAAGAAATATCATCCCATAAAATCTAGAGAGAAGCATACTCAAACTTATTTGGGATGTGTTTACTCAACTGACAGAGTTCAATATTTCTTTTCATAAAGCAGTTTGGAAACACTCTTTCTGTAGAATCTGCAAGTGGATATTTGGAAATCTGCGAAGATTTCGTTGGAAATGGGAATATCTTCATGTAAAATCTAGACAGAGGCATTCTCAGAAACTTCTTTGTGATGTGTGTCATCAACTAACAGAGTTCAACTTTTCTTTTGATACAGCAGGTTGGAAACACTCTGTTTGTAGAATCTGCAAGTGGATATTTGGATAACTGTGAAGATTTCGTTGGAAACGGGAGTATCTTCATATAAAATCTAGACAGAAGCATTCTCAGAAACTCCTTTGTGATGTGTGTAATCAACTAACGGAGTTCAACCTTTCTTTTGATAGAGCAGTTTGGAAACACTCTTTTTGTAGAATCTGTAAGAGGATATTTGGATAGCTCTAATGATTTCATTGCAAACGGGAATAACTTCACATAAAATCTAGACAGAAGCATTCTCAGAAACTTCTTTGTGATGTGTGCCCTGAGCTAACAGAGTTGCACCTTTCTTTTGATACACCAGTTTGGAAACATTCTTTTTGTAGAATCTGGAAGTGGATACTTGGATAACTGTGAAGATTTCATTGGAAACGGGAATATCTTCATATAAAATCTAGAAAGAAACATTCTCAGAAACTCTTTTGTGATGGGTGTCCTCAAATAACAGAGTTGAACCTTTCTTTTGAGAGAGCAGTTTGGAAACACTCTTTTTGTAGAATCTGTAAGTGGATATTTGGATAGCTCTAACGATTTCGTTGGAAACGGGAATATCTTCATCTAAAATCTAGACAGAAACTCTGTCAGAAACTACTTTGCGATATCTGCATTCATGTCACAGAGGTGAACCTTCCCTTTCATAGGGCAGGTATGAAACACTCTTTCTGTAGTATCTGGAAGTGGACATTTCGAGCGTTTTCAGGCCTATGGTGAAAAAGGAAGTATCTTCCCAGAAAAACGAGACAGAAGTATTCTCAGAAGCTTATTTGGAATGTGGGTCCTCAACTAAGAGAGTTGAACTTCTCTTTTGATAGAACAGTTTGGAAACACTCTTTTTTAGAATCTGCAAGTGGATATTAGAACAACTGTGAAGATTTCATTGGAAACGGGAATATCCTCATATAAAATCTAGACAGAAGCATTCTCAGAAACTTCTTTGTGATGTGTGTCCTCAACTAACAGAGTTCAGCCTTTCTTTTGATAGAGCAGTCTGGAACCACCCTTTTTGTAGAATCTGTACGTGGATATTTGGATAACTGGGATGATTTCGTGGGAAACGGGAATATCTTCATCTAAAATATAGAGAGAAGCACTGTCAGAAACTACCTTGCGATATCTGCATTCAAGTCACAGAGGTGAACCTTCCCTTTCATTGGGCAGGTTTGAAACACTCTTTCTGTAGTGTCTGGAAGTGGACATTTCGAGTGCTCTCAGGCCTATGGTGAAGAAGGAAATATCATCCCATAAAATCTAGACAGAAGCATACTTAGAAACTTATTTGGGATGCGTTTCCTCAACTAACAGAGTTGATCCTTTCTTCTGATATAGCAGTTTGGAAACACTCTTTTTGTAGAACCTGCAAGTGGATATTTGGATAACTGTGAAGATTTCGTTGGAAACGGTAATATCTTCATGTAAAATCTAGACGGAAGCATTCTCAGAAACTCCTTTGTGATGAGTGTCCTCAACTAACAGAGTTGAACCTTTCTTTTGATAGAGCAGTTTGGAAACACTCTTTTTATAGAATCTGTAAGAGGATATTTGGATAGGTCTAATGATTTCGTTGCAAACGGGAATAACTTCACATAAAATCTAGACAGAAGATTTCTCAGAAACTTCTTTGTGATGTGTGCCCTCAACTAACAGAGTTGAAACTTTCTTTTGATACACCAGTTTGGAAACACTCTTTTTGCAGAATCTGGAAGTGGATATTTGGATAACTGTGAAGATTTCATTGGAAACGGGCATATCTTCATATAAAATCTAGACAGAAGCATTCTCAGAAACTCCTTTGTGATGAGTGTCCTCAATTAACAGAGTTGAACCTTTCTTTTGATAGAGCAGTTTGGAAACACTCTTTTTGTAGAATCTGCAAGTGGATAGTTGAATAACTGTGAAGATTTCGTTGGAAACAGGAATATCTTCATATAAAATATAGTCAGAAGCATTCTCAGAAACTTCTTTGTGATGTGTGTCCTCAACTAACAGAGTTGAACTTTTCTTTTGATAGAGCAGTTTGGAAACACACTTTTTGTAGAATCTGTAAGTGGATATTTGGATAACTGTTATGATTTCGTTGGAAACGGAAATATCTTCATCTAAAATCTAGACAGAACACTGTGAGAAACTACTTGGCGATATCTGCATTCAAGTCACAAAGGTGAACCTTCCCTTTCATAGGGTAGGTTCGAAACACCCTTTCTGTAGTATCTGGAAGTGGACATTTCGAGCGCTTTCAGACCTAAGGTGAAAAAGGATATATATTCCCATAAAATTTAGACAGAAGCATACTCAAACTTATTTAGGATGAGTTTAGTCAACTAACAGAGTTGATCCTTTTTTTGATAGAGCAGTTTGGAAACACTCTTTTTTAGAATCTGCAAGTGGATATTAGAATAACTGTGAAGATTTCATTGGAAACGGGAATATCCTCATATAAAATCTAGACAGAAGCATTCTCAGAAACTTCTTTGTGATGTGTGTCCTCATCTAACATAGTTCAGCCTTTCTTTTGATAGAGCAGTCTGGAAACACCCTTTTTGTAGAATCTGTACGTGGATATTTGGATAACTGTGATGAATTCGTGGGAAACGGGAATATCTTCATATAAAATCTAGAAAGAAACATTCTCAGAAACTCTTTTGTGATGGGTGTCCTCAACTAACAGAGTTGAACCTTTCTTTTGAGAGAGCAGTTTGGAAACACTCTTTTTGTAGAATCTGTAAGTGGATATTTGGATAGCTCTAACGATTTCGTTGGAAACGGGAATATCTTCATCTAAAATCTGGACAGAAACTCTGTCAGAAACTACTTCACGATATCTGCATTCATGTCACAGAGGTGAACCTTCCCTTTCATAGGGCAGGTTTGAAACACTCTTTCTGTAGTATCTGGATGTGGACATTTCGAGCGTTTTCAGGCCTATGGTGAAAAAGGAAGTATCTTCCCAGAAAAACGAGACAGAAGTATTCTCAGAAGCTTATTTGGAATGTGGGTCCTCAACTAAGAGATTTGAACTTCTCTTTTGACAGAGCAGTTGGAAACACTCTTTTTTAGAATCTGCAAGTGGATATTAGAATAACTGTGAAGATTTCATTGGAAACGGGAATATCCTCATATAAAATCTAGACAGAAGCATTCTCAGAAACTTCTTTGTGATGTGTGTCCTCAACTAACAGAGTTCAGCCTTTCTTTTGATAGAGCAGTCTGGAAACACCCTTTTTGTAGAATCTGTACGTGGATATTTGGATAACTGGGATGATTTCGTGGGAAACGTGAATATCTTCATCTAAAATATAGACAGAAGCACTGTGAGAAACTACCTTGCGATATCTGCATTCAAGTCACAGAGGTGAACCTTCCCTTTCATAGGGCAGGTTTGAAACACTCTTTCTGTAGTGTCTGGAAGTGGATATTTCGAGTGCTCCCAGGCCTATGGTGAAGAAGGAAATATCATCCCATAAAATCTAGACAGAAGCATACTTAGAAACTTATTTGGGATGCGTTTCCTCAACTAACAGAATTGATCCTTTCTTTTGATATAGCAGTTTGGAAACACTCTTTTTGTAGAACCTGCAAGTGGATATTTAGATAACTGTGAAGATTTCGTTGGAAACGGTAATATCTTCATGTAAAATCTAGATGGAAGCATTCTCAGAAACTCCTTTGTGATGACTGTCCTCAACTAACAGAGTTGAACCTTTCTTTTGATAGAGCAGTTTGGAAACACTCTTTTTATAGAATCTGTAAGAGGATATTTGGATAGGTCTAATGATTTCGTTGCAAACGGGAATAACTTCACATAAAATCTAGACAGAAGATTTCTCAGAAACTTCTTTGTGATGTGTGCCCTCAACTAACAGAGTTGAACCTTTCTTTTGATACACCAGTTTGGAAACACTCTTTTTGTAGAATCTGGAAGTGGATATTTGGATAACTGTGAAGATTTCATTGGAAACGGGCATATCTTCATATAAAATCTAGACAGAAGCCTTCTCAGAAACTCCTTTGTGATGAGTGTCCTCAACTAACAGAGTTGAACCGTTCTTTTGATAGAGCAGTTTGGAAACACTCTTTTTGTAGAATCTGCAAGTGGATAGTTGAATAACGGTGAAGATTTCGTTGGAAACAGGAATATCTTCATATAAAATATAGTCAGAAGCATTCTCAGAAACTTCTTTGTGATGTGTGTCCTCAACTAACAGAGTTGAACTTTTCTTTTGATAGAGCAGTTTGGAAACACACTTTTTGTAGAATCTGTAAGTGGATATTTGGATAACTGTTATGATTTCGTTGGAAACGGAAATATCTTCATCTAAAATCTAGACAGAAGCACTGTGAGAAACTACTTGGCGATATCTGCATTCAAGTCACAGAGGTGAACCTTCCCTTTCATAGGGCAGGTTTGAAACACCCTTTCTGTAGTATCTGGAAGTGGACATTTTGAGCGCTTTCAGGCCTAAGGTGAAAAAGGATATATATTCCCATAAAATTTAGACAGAAGCATACTCAAACTTATTTGGGATGAGTTTAGTCAACTAACGGAGTTGATCCTTTCTTTTGATAAAGCAGTTTGTAAACACTCTTTTTGTGGAGTCTGCAAGTGGATATTTGGATAACTGTGAAGATTTCATTGGAAACGGGAATATCTTCATATAAAATCTAGACAGAAGCATTCTCATAAACTTCTTTGTGATGTGTTTCCTCAACTAACAGAGTTCAACATTTCTTTTGCTAGTGCAGATTGGAAACACTCTTTTGGTAGAATCCGCAAATGGATATTTGAATAACTGTGAAGATTTCGTTGGAAACAGGAATATCTTCATATAAAATCTAAACAGAAGCACTGTCAGAAACTACTTTGTGATATGTGCATTCAAGTCACAGAGCCGAACATTCCCTTCCATAGAGTAGGTTTGAAACACTCTTTCTGCAGTATCTGGAAGTGGACATTTTGAGCGCTTTCAGGCCTATGGTGAAAAAGGAAATATCTTCCCATAAAACCGAGTCAGAGGCTTTCTCAGAAGCTTATTTAGGATGTGTGTCCTCAACTAACAGAGTTGAATGCCTTCTTTTGATACAGCAATTTGGAAACACTCTTTTTGTAGAATCTGTAAGTGGATATTGGGGTAGCTCTTACGATTTCGTTGGAAACGGGAATATCTTCATTTAAAATCCATACAGAAGCATTTTCAGAAACTTCTTTGTGAAGTGTGTCGTAAACTAACAGAGTTCAACCTTTCTTATGATACAGCAGTTTGGAAACACACTTTTTGTAGAATCTGCAAGTGGATATTTGGATAACTGTGAAGATTTCATTGGAAACGGGAATATCTTCATACAAACTCTGGACGGAAGCATTCTCAGAAACTTCTTTCTCATGTGTGTCCTCAACTGACAGAGTTCAACCATTCTTTTGATAGAGCAGTTTGGAAACACTCTTTTTGTAGAATCTGTAAGAGGACATTTGGACAGCTCTAAAGATTTCGTTGCAAACGGGAATATCTTCATGTAAAATCTAGACAGAAGCATTCTGAGAAACTTCTTTGTGATATGTGTCCTCAACTAACAGAGTACAGCCATTCTTTTGATAGAGCAGTTTGGAAAGGCACTTTTCATAGAATCTGTAAGTGGATATTTGAATAGCTCTAACGATTTCATTGGAAACGGGAATATATTCATCTAACATCTAGACAGAAGCACTCTCAGAAACTACTATGTGATATCCGCATTCAAGCCACAGAGGTGAACCTTCCCTTGCATAGGGCAGGTTTGAAACGCTCTTTCTGTAGTATCTGGAAGTGGGCATTTCGAGAGCTTTCAGGCCTTTGGTGAAAAAAGAAATATCATCCGATAAAATCTAGAGAGAAGCATACTCAAACTTATTTGGGATGTTTTTACTCAACTGACAGAGTTCAATATTTCTTTTGATACAGCAGTTTGGAAACACTCTTTTGGTAGAATCTGCAAGTGGATATTTGGAAATCTGCGAAGATTCCGTTGGAAACGGGAGTATCTTCATGTAAAATCTAGACAGAAGCATTCTCAGAAACTCCTTTGTGATGTGTGTAATCAACTAACGGAGTTCAACCTTTCTTTTGATAGAGCAGTTTGGAAACACTCTTTTTGTAGAATCTGTAAGAGGATATTTGGATAGCTCTAATGATCTCTTTGCAAACGGGAATAACTTCACATAAAATCCAGACAGAAGCATTCTCAGAAACTTCTTTGTGATGTGTGCCCTGAGCTAACAGAGTTGCACCTTTCTTTTGATACACCAGTTTGGAAACATTCTTTTTGTAGAATCTGGAAGTGGATATTTGGATAACTGCGAAGATTTCATTGGAAACGGGAATATCTTCATATAAAATCTAGAAAGAAACACTCTCAGAAACTCTTTTGTGATGGGTGTCCTCAACTAACAGAGTTGAACCTTTCTTTTGAGAGAGCAGTTTGGAAACACTCTTTTTGTAGAATCTGTAAGTGGATATTTGGATAGCTCTAACGATTTCGTTGGAAACGGGAATATCTTCATCTAAAATCTAGACAGAAACTCTGTCAGAAACTACTTTGCGATATCTGCATTCATGTCACAGAGGTGAACCTTCCCTTTCATAGGGCAGGTATGAAACACTCTTTCTGTAGTATCTGGAAGTGGACATTTCGAGCGTTTTCAGGCCTATGGTGAAAAAGGAAGTATCTTCCCAGAAAAACGAGACAGAAGTATTCTCAGAAGCTTATTTGGAATGTGGGTCCTCAACTAAGAGAGTTGAACTTCTCTTTTGATAGAACAGTTTGGAAACACTCTTTTTTAGAATCTGCAAGTGGATATTAGAACAACTGTGAAGATTTCATTGGAAACGGGAATATCCTCATATAAAATCTAGACAGAAGCATTCTCAGAAACTTCTTTGTGATGTGTGTCCTCAACTAACAGAGTTCAGCCTTTCTTTTGATAGAGCAGTCTGGAACCACCCTTTTTGTAGAATCTGTACGTGGATATTTGGATAACTGGGATGATTTCGTGGGAAACGGGAATATCTTCATCTAAAATATAGAGAGAAGCACTGTCAGAAACTACCTTGCGATATCTGCATTCAAGTCACAGAGGTGAACCTTCCCTTTCATTGGGCAGGTTGGAAACACTCTTTCTGTAGTGTCTGGAAGTGGACATTTCGAGTGCTCTCAGGCCTATGGTGAAGAAGGAAATATCATCCCATAAAATCTAGACAGAAGCATACTTAGAAACTTATTTGGGATGCGTTTCCTCAACTAACAGAGTTGATCCTTTCTTTTGATATAGCAGTTTGGAAACACTCTTTTTGTAGAACCTGCAAGTGGATATTTAGATAACTGTGAAGATTTCGTTGGAAACGGTAATATCTTCATGTAAAATCTAGACGGAAGCATTCTCAGAAACTCCTTTGTGATGAGTGTCCTCAACTAACAGAGTTGAACCTTTCTTTTGATAGAGCAGTTTGGAAACACTCTTTTTATAGAATCTGTAAGAGGATATTTGGATAGGTCTAATGATTTCGTTGCAAACGGGAATAACTTCACATGAAATCTAGACAGAAGATTTCTCAGAAACTTCTTTGTGATGTGTGCCCTCAACTAACAGAGTTGAACCTTTCTTTTGATACACCAGTTTGGAAACACTCTTTTTGCAGAATCTGGAAGTGGATATTTGGATAACTGTGAAGATTTCATTGGAAACGGGCATATCTTCATATAAAATCTAGACAGAAGCATTCTCAGAAACTCCTTTGTGATGAGTGTCCTCAATTAACAGAGTTGAACCTTTCTTTTGATAGAGCAGTTTGGAAACACTCTTTTTGTAGAATCTGCAAGTGGATAGTTGAATAACTGTGAAGATTTCGTTGGAAACAGGAATATCTTCATATAAAATATAGTCAGAAGCATTCTCAGAAACTTCTTTGTGATGTGTGTCCTCAACTAACAGAGTTGAACTTTTCTTTTGATAGAGCAGTTTGGAAACACACTTTTTGTAGAATCTGTAAGTGGATATTTGGATAACTATTATGATTTCGTTGGAAACGGAAATATCTTCATCTAAAATCTAGACAGAAGCACTGTGAGAAACTACTTGGCGATATCTGCATTCAAGTCACAGAGGTGAACCTTCCCTTTCATAGGGCAGGTTTGAAACACCCTTTCTGTAGTATCTGGAAGTGGACATTTTGAGCGCTTTCAGGCCTAAGGTGAAAAAGGATATATATTCCCATAAAATTTAGACAGAAGCATACTCAAACTTATTTGGGATGAGTTTAGTCAACTAACGGAGTTGATCCTTTCTTTTGATAAAGCAGTTTGTAAACACTCTTTTTGTGGAGTCTGCAAGTGGATATTTGGATAACTGTGAAGATTTCATTGGAAACGGGAATATCTTCATATAAAATCTAGACAGAAGCATTCTCATAAACTTCTTTGTGATGTGTTTCCTCAACTAACAGAGTTCAACATTTCTTTTGCTAGTGCAGATTGGAAACACTCTTTTGGTAGAATCCGCAAATGGATATTTGAATAACTGTGAAGATTTCGTTGGAAACAGGAATATCTTCATATAAAATCTAAACAGAAGCACTGTCAGAAACTACTTTGTGATATGTGCATTCAAGTCACAGAGCCGAACATTCCCTTCCATAGAGTAGGTTTGAAACACTCTTTCTGCAGTATCTGGAAGTGGACATTTTGAGCGCTTTCAGGCCTATGGTGAAAAAGGAAATATCTTCCCATAAAACCGAGTCAGAGGCTTTCTCAGAAGCTTATTTAGGATGTGTGTCCTCAACTAACAGAGTTGAATGCCTTCTTTTGATACAGCAATTTGGAAACACTCTTTTTGAAGAATCTGTAAGTGGATATTGGGGTAGCTCTTACGATTTCGTTGGAAACGGGAATATCTTCATTTAAAATCTATACAGAAGCATTTTCAGAAACTTCTTTGTGAAGTGTGTCGTAAACTAACAGAGTTCAACCTTTCTTATGATACAGCAGGTTGGAAACACACTTTTTGTAGAATCTGCAAGTGGATATTTGGATAACTGTGAAGATTTCATTGGAAACTGGAATATCTTCATACAAACTCTGGACGGAAGCATTCTCAGAAACTTCTTTCTCATGTGTGTCCTCAACTGACAGAGTTCAACCATTCTTTTGATAGAGCAGTTTGGAAACACTCTTTTTGTAGAATCTGTAAGAGGACATTTGGACAGCTCTAAAGATTTCGTTGCAAACGGGAATATCTTCATGTAAAATCTAGACAGAAGCATTCTGAGAAACTTCTTTGTGATATGTGTCCTCAACTAACAGAGTACAGCCATTCTTTTGATAGAGCAGTTTGGAAAGGCACTTTTCATAGAATCTGTAAGTGGATATTTGAATAGCTCTAACGATTTCATTGGAAACGGGAATATATTCATCTAACATCTAGACAGAAGCACTCTCAGAAACTACTATGTGATATCCGCATTCAAGCCACAGAGGTGAACCTTCCCTTGCATAGGGCAGGTTTGAAACGCTCTTTCTGTAGTATCTGGAAGTGGGCATTTCGAGAGCTTTCAGGCCTTTGGTGAAAAAAGAAATATCATCCGATAAAATCTAGAGAGAAGCATACTCAAACTTATTTGGGATGTGTTTACTCAACTGACAGAGTTCAATATTTCTTTTCATAAAGCAGTTTGGAAACACTCTTTCTGTAGAATCTGCAAGTGGATATTTGGAAATCTGCGAAGATTTCTTTGGTAATGGGAATATCTTCATGTAAAATCTAGACAGAGGCATTCTCAGAAACTTCTTTGTGATGTGTGTCATCAACTAACAGAGTTCAACTTTTCTTTTGATACAGCAGGTTGGAAACACTCTGTTTGTAGAATCTGCAAGTGGATATTTGGATAACTGTGAAGATTTCGTTGGAAACGGGAGTATCTTCATATAAAATCTAGACAGAAGCATTCTCAGAAACTCCTTTGTGATGTGTGTAATCAACTAACGGAGTTCAACCTTTCTTTTGATAGAGCAGTTTGGAAACACTCTTTTTGTAGAATCTGTAAGAGGATATTTGGATAGCTCTAATGATTTCATTGCAAACGGGAATAACTTCACATAAAATCTAGACAGAAGCATTCTCAGAAACTTCTTTGTGATGTGTGCCCTGAGCTAACAGAGTTGCACCTTTCTTTTGATACACCAGTTTGGAAACACTCTTTTTGTAGAATCTGGAAGTGGATACTTGGATAACTGTGAAGATTTCATTGGAAACGGGAATATCTTCATATAAAATCTAGAAAGAAACATTCTCAGAAACTCTTTTGTGATGGGTGTCCTCAACTAACAGAGTTGAACCTTTCTTTTGAGAGAGCAGTTTGGAAACACTCTTTTTGTAGAATCTGTAAGTGGATATTTGGATAGCTCTAACGATTTCGTTGGAAACGGGAATATCTTCATCTAAAATCTAGACAGAAACTCTGTCAGAAACTACTTTGCGATATCTGCATTCATGTCACAGAGGTGAACCTTCCCTTTCATAGGGCAGGTATGAAACACTCTTTCTGTAGTATCTGGAAGTGGACATTTCGAGCGTTTTCAGGCCTATGGTGAAAAAGGAAGTATCTTCCCAGAAAAACGAGACAGAAGTATTCTCAGAATCTTATTTGGAATGTGGGTCCTCAACTAAGAGAGTTGAACTTCTCTTTTGATAGAACAGTTTGGAAACACTCTTTTTTAGAATCTGCAAGTGGATATTAGAACAACTGTGAAGATTTCATTGGAAACGGGAATATCCTCATATAAAATCTAGACAGAAGCATTCTCAGAAACTCCTTTGTGATGTGTGTCCTCAACTAACAGAGTTCAGCCTTTCTTTTGATAGAGCAGTCTGGAACCACCCTTTTTGTAGAATCTGTACGTGGATATTTGGATAACTGGGATGATTTCGTGGGAAACGGGAATATCTTCATCTAAAATATAGAGAGAAGCACTGTCAGAAACTACCTTGCGATATCTGCATTCAAGTCACAGAGGTGAACCTTCCCTTTCATTGGGCAGGTTGGAAACACTCTTTCTGTAGTGTCTGGAAGTGGACATTTCGAGTGCTCTCAGGCCTATGGTGAAGAAGGAAATATCATCCCATAAAATCTAGACAGAAGCATACTTAGAAACTTATTTGGGATGCGTTTCCTCAACTAACAGAGTTGATCCTTTCTTTTGATATAGCAGTTTGGAAACACTCTTTTTGTAGAACCTGCAAGTGGATATTTGGATAACTGTGAAGATTTCGTTGGAAACGGTAATATCTTCATGTAAAATCTAGACGGAAGCATTCTCAGAAACTCCTTTGTGATGAGTGTCCTCAACTAACAGAGTTGAACCATTCTTTTGATAGAGCAGTTTGGAAACACTCTTTTTATAGAATCTGTAAGAGGATATTTGGATAGGTCTAATGATTTCGTTGCAAACGGGAATAACTTCACATAAAATCTAGACAGAAGATTTCTCAGAAACTTCTTTGTGATGTGTGCCCTCAACTAACAGAGTTGAACCTTTCTTTTGATACACCAGTTTGGAAACACTCTTTTTGCAGAATCTGGAAGTGGATATTTGGATAACTGTGAAGATTTCATTGGAAACGGGCATATCTTCATATAAAATCTAGACAGAAGCATTCTCAGAAACTCCTTTGTGATGAGTGTCCTCAATTAACAGAGTTGAACCTTTCTTTTGATAGAGCAGTTTGGAAAAACTCTTTTTATAGAATCTGTAAGAGGATATTTGGATAGGTCTAATGATTTCGTTGCAAACGGGAATAACTTCACATAAAATCTAGACAGAAGATTTCTCAGAAACTTCTTTGTGATGTGTGCCCTCAACTAACAGAGTTGAACCTTTCTTTTGATACACCAGTTTGGAAACACTCTTTTTGCAGAATCTGGAAGTGGATATTTGGATAACTGTGAAGATTTCATTGGAAACGGGCATATCTTCATATAAAATCTAGACAGAAGCATTCTCAGAAACTCCTTTGTGATGAGTGTCCTCAATTAACAGAGTTGAACCTTTCTTTTGATAGAGCAGTTTGGAAACACTCTTTTTGTAGAATCTGCAAGTGGATAGTTGAATAACTGTGAAGATTTCGTTGGAAACAGGAATATCTTCATATAAAATATAGTCAGAAGCATTCTCAGAAACTTCTTTGTGATGTGTGTCCTCAACTAACAGAGTTGAACTTTTCTTTTGATAGAGCAGTTTGGAAACACACTTTTTGTAGAATCTGTAAGTGGATATTTGGATAACTGTTATGATTTCGTTGGAAACGGAAATATCTTCATCTAAAATCTAGACAGAAGCACTGTGAGAAACTACTTGGCGATATCTGCATTCAAGTCACAAAGGTGAACCTTCCCTTTCATAGGGTAGGTTCGAAACACCCTTTCTGTAGTATCTGGAAGTGGACATTTCGAGCGCTTTCAGGCCTAAGGTGAAAAAGGATATATATTCCCATAAAATTTAGACAGAAGCATACTCAAACTTATTTAGGATGCGTTTAGTCAACTAACAGAGTTGATCCTTTTTTTGATAAAGCAGTTTGTAAACACTCTTTTTGTGGAGTCTGCAAGTGGATATTTGGATAACTGTGAAGATTTCATTGGAAACGGGAATATCTTCATATAAAATCTAGACAGAAGCATTCTCAGAAACTTCTTTGTGATGTGTTTCCTCAACTAACAGAGTTCAACATTTCTTTTGCTAGTGCAGATTGGAAACACTCTTTTGGTAGAATCCGCAAATGGATATTTGAATAACTGTGAAGATTTCGTTGGAAACAGGAATATCTTCATATAAAATCTAGACAGAAGCACTGTCAGAAACTACTTTGTGATATCTGCATTCAAGTCACAGAGCTGAACATTCCCTTCCATAGAGCAGGCTTGAAACACTCTTTCTGCAGTATCTGGAAGTGGACATTTTGAGCGCTTTCAGGCCTATGGTGAAAAAGGAAATATCTTCCCATAAAACCGAGTCAGAGGCTTTCTCAGAAGCTTATTTAGGATGTGTGTCCTCAACTAACAGAGTTGAATGCCTTCTTTTGATACAGCAATTTGGAAACACTCTTTTTGTAGAATCTGTAAGTGGATATTGGGGTAGCTCTTACGATTTCGTTGGAAACGGGAATATCTTCATTTAAAATCTAGACAGAAGCATTCTCAGAAACTTCTTTGTGAAGTGTGCCGTAAACTAACAGAGTTCAACCTTTCTTATGATACAGCAGTCTGGAAACACACTTTTTGTAGAATCTGCAAGTGGATATTTGGATAACTGTGAAGATTTCATTGGAAACGGGAATATCTTCATACAAACTCTGGACAGAAGCATTCTCAGAAACTTCTTTCTCATGTGTGTCCTCAACTGACAGAGTTCAACCATTCTTTTGATAGAGCAGTTTGGAAACACTCTTTTTGTAGAATCTGTAAGAGGACATTTGGACAGCTCTAAAGATTTCGTTGCAAACGGGAATATATTCATCTAACATCTAGACAGAAGCACTCTCAGAAACTACTATGTGATATCTGCATTCAAGCCACAGAGGTGAAACTTCCCTTGCATAGGGCAGGTTTGAAACACTCTTTCTGTAGTATCTGGAAGTGGGCATTTCGAGCGCTTTCAGGCCTTTGGTGAAAAAAGAAATATCATCCCATAAAATCTAGAGAGAAGCATACTCAAACTTATTTGGGATGTGTTTACTCAACTGACAGAGTTCAATATTTCTTTTCATAAAGCAGTTTGGAAACACTCTTTCTGTAGAATCTGCAAGTGGATATTTGGAAATCTGCGAAGATTTCGTTGGTAATGGGAATATCTTCATGTAAAATCTAGACAGAGGCATTCTCAGAAACTTCTTTGTGATGTGTGTCGTCAACTAACAGAGTTCAACTTTTCTTTTGATACAGCAGGTTGGAAACACTCTTTTTGTAGAATCTGCAAGTGGATATTTGGATAACTGTGAAGATTTCGTTGGAAACGGGAGTATCTTCATATAAAATCTAGACAGAAGCATTCTCAGAAACTCCTTTGTGATGTGTGTAATCAACTAACGGAGTTCAACCTTTCTTTTGATAGAGCAGTTTGGAAACAGTCTTTTTGTAGAATCTGTAAGAGGATATTTGGATAGCTCTAATGATTTCATTGCAAACGGGAATAACTTCACATAAAATCTAGACAGAAGCATTCTCAGAAACTTCTTTGTGATGTGTGCCCTGAGCTAACAGAGTTGCACCTTTCTTTTGATACACCAGTTTGGAAACACTCTTTTTGTAGAATCTGGAAGTGGATACTTGGATAACTGTGAAGATTTCATTGGAAACGGGAATATCTTCATATAAAATCTAGAAAGAAACATTCTCAGAAACTCTTTTGTGATGGGTGTCCTCAACTAACAGAGTTGAACCTTTCTTTTGAGAGAGCAGTTTGGAAACACT
This sequence comes from Gorilla gorilla gorilla, assembly GCF_029281585.2. NCBI lineage: Eukaryota > Metazoa > Chordata > Mammalia > Primates > Hominidae > Gorilla > Gorilla gorilla. The sequence continues at coordinate 22,344,692 of NC_073237.2, forward strand.
CTTTTTGTAGAATCTGTAAGTGGATATTTGGATAGCTCTAATGATTTCGTTGGATACGGGAATATCTTCATCTAAAATCTAGAGAGAAACTCTGTCAGAAACTACTTTGTGATATCTGCATTCATGTCACAGAGGTGAACCTTCCCTTTCATAGGGCAGGTTTGAAACACTATTTCTGTAGTATCTGGAAGTGGACATTTCGAGCGTTTTCAGGCCTATGGTGAAAAAGGAAGTATCTTCCCAGAAAAACGAGACAGAAGTATTCTCAGAAGCTTATTTGGAATGTGGGTCCTCAACTAAGAGAGTTGAACTTCTCTTTTGATAGAGCAGTTTGGAAACACTCTTTTTTAGAATCTGCAAGTGGATATTAGAATAACTGTGAAGATTTCATTGGAAACGGGAATATCCTCATATAAAATCTAGACAGAAGCATTCTCAGAAACTTCTTTGTGATGTGTGTCCTCAACTAACAGAGTTCAGCCTTTCTTTTGATAGAGCAGTCTGGAAACACCCTTTTTGTAGAATCTGTACGTGGATATTTGGATAACTGGGATGATTTCGTGGGAAACGGGAATATCTTCATCTAAAATCTAGACAGAAGCACTGTCAGAAACCACTTTGCGATATCTTCATTCAAGTCACAGAGCTGAACATTCCCTTTCATGGAGCAGGTTTGAAACACTCTTTCTGTAGTATCTGGAAGTGGACATTAGGAGGGCTTTCGGGCCTGTGGTGAAAACGAAATATCTTCCCATAAAATCTAGACAGAAGCATTCTCAGAAACTTATTTGGGATGTGTGTCCTCAATTAACGGAGTTGAAACTTTCTTTTGATGCAGCAGTTTGGAAACACACTTTTTGTAGAATCTGCAAGTCGATATTTGGATAACTGTGAAGATTTCGTAGGAAAGGGGAATATCTTCATAAAAAATCTACACAGAAACATTCTCAGAAACTTCTTTGTGATGAGTGTTCTCAACTAACGGAGTTGAATATTTCTATTAATAGAGCAGTTTGGAAACACTCTATTTGTAGAATCTGTAAGTGGATATTTGAATAACTGTGAAGATTTTGTTGGAAACGGAAATATCTTCATATAAAATCTAGACAGAAGCACTGTCAGAAACCACTTTGCGATATCTGCATTCAAGCCACAGAGGTGAACCTTCCCTTTCATAGAGCAGGTTTGAAACACTTTTTCTGTAGTATCTGGAAGTGGGCATTTCGTGCGCTCTTAGGCCTAAGGTGAAGAGGGAAATATCATCACTTAAAATCTGGACAGAAGCATACTCAGAAACTTATTTGGGATTCGTTTCCTCAACTAACAGAGTTGAGCCTTTCTTTTGACATAGCAGTTTGGAAACACTCTTTTTGTAGAATCTGCAAGTGGATATTTGGATAACTGTGAAGAATTCGTTGGAAACGGTAATATCTTCATATAAAATCTAGACTGAAGCATTCTCGGAAACTTCTTTGTGATGTGTGTCCTCAACTAAGAGAGTTCAACATTTCTTTTGATACGGCAGTTTGGAAACACTCTTTTTGTAGAATCTGCAAGTGGATATTTGGAATGTTGTGAAGATTTCGTTGGAAACGGGAATAACTTCACCTAAAATCTAGACAGAATCTCTGTCAGAAATTACTTTGCAATATCTGTATTCAAGTCACTGAGGTGAACATTCCCTTTCATAGGGCAGGTTTGAAACACTCTTTCTGTAGTATCTGGAAGTGGACATTTCGAGCGCTTTCAGGCTTATGGTGAAAAAGGAAATATCATCCCATAAAATCTAGGCAGAAGCATTCTCAGAAACTTATTTGGGATGTGTTTCCTCAACTAACAGAGTTGATCCTTTCTTTTGATATAGCAGTTTGGAAACACTCTTTTTGTAGAATCTGCAAGTGGATATTTGGATAACTGTGAAGATTTCATTGGAAACGGGAATATCTTCATATAAAATCTAGACAGAAGCATTCTCAGAAACTTCTTTGTGATGAGTGTCCTCAACTAACAGAGTTGAACCTTTGTTTTTATAGAGCAGTTTGGAAACACTCTTCTTGTAGAATCTGTAAGAGGATATCTAGATTGTTCTAACGATATCGTTGGAAACGGGAATATCTTCATCTGAAATCTAGACAGAAGCACTCTCAGAACCTACTTTGTGATATCTGCATTGAAGTCACAGAGCTGAACATTCCCTTTGATACAGCAGGTTTGAAACACTCTTTATGTAGTATCTGGAAGTCGACATTTCGAGCGCTTTCGGGCCTATAGTGAAAAACGAAATATCTTCCCATAAAATCTAGAGAGAAGCATTCTCAGAAACTTATTTGGGATGTGTGTCCTCAACTCACAGAGTTGAACATTTCTTTTGATAGAGCAGTTTGGAAACTCTCTTTTTGTAGAATCTGTAGGTGGATAACAAGATAGTTCTAATGATTTCGTTGGAAACGGGAATATCTTCATCTAAAATCTAGACAGAAGCACTGTCAGAAACTACTTTGTGATATCTGCATTGAAGTCTCAGAGCTGAACATTCCGTTTCATAGAGCAGGTTGAAACACTCTTTCTGCAGTATCTGGAAGGGGACATTTCGAGCGATTTCAGGCCTATGGGGAAAAAGAAAGCATCTTCCCATAAAAACGAGACAGAGGCTTTCTCAGAAACTTCTTTTGGATGTGTGTCCTCAACTAAGACAGTTGAACCTTTCTTTTGATACAGCAGTTTGGAAACACACTTTTTGTAGAATCTGCAAGTGGATATATGGAAAGCTGTGAAGATTTCGTAGGAAATGGGAATATCTTCATGAAAAATCTAGACAGAAGCATTCTCAGAAACTTCTTAGTGATGTGTCTCCTCAACTAACAGAGTTCAACCTTTCTTTGGATACAGCCATTTGGAAACACTCTTTTTGTAGAATCTGTAAGTGGATATGGTGATAGCTCTGAGGATTTCGTTGGAAACGGGAATATCTTCATTTAAAATCTAGACAGAAGCATTCTCAGAAACGTCTTTGTGATGTGTGTCCTCAACTGACAGATTTGAACCTTTCTTTGGATAGAGCAGTTTGGAAACTCTCTTTTTGTAGAATCTGTAAGTGAATATTTGGATAACTGTGATGATTTCATTGGAAACGGGAATATCTTCATCTAAAATCTAGACTGAAGCGCTGTCAGAAACTACGTTGCGATATCTGCATTCACGTCAGAGCTGAATATTACCATTCATAGAGTAGGTTTGAAACAGTCTTTCTGTAGTATCTGGAATTGGACATTTCGAGCTATTTCAGCCCTACGGTGAAAAAGGAAATATCATACCTTAAAACCTAGACTGAAGCATTCTCAGAAACTTATTTGGGATGTGTTTCCTCAACTAACAGAGATGATCCTTTCTTTTGATACAGCAGTTTGGAAACACTCTTTTTGTAGAATCTGCAAGTGGATATTTGGATAACTGTGAAGATTTCGTTGGAAACGGTAACATCTTCATATAAAATCTAGACAGAGGCATTGTCAGAAACTTCTTTGTGATGAGTGCCCTCAACTAACAGAGTTGAACATTCTATTCACAGAGGACTTTGGAAACACTCTTTTTGTAGAATCGTAAGCCGACATCTTGATAGTTCTAACGATATCGTTGGAAACGGGAATATAACTTCATCTGAAATCTAGACAGAAGAACTCCCAGAACCTACTTTGTGATATCTGCATTCAAGTCACAGAGCTGAACATTCCCTTTCATAGAGCAGGTTTGAAACACTCTTTCTGTAGTATCTGGAAGTGGACATTTGGAGCGCTTTCGGGCCTGTGGCGAAAAACGGAATATCTTCCCATAAAATCTAGACAGAAGCATTCTCAGAAACTTGTTTGGGATGTGCGTCCTCAACTAACAGAGTTGAACCTTTTTTTGATAGAGCAATTTGGAAACACTCTTTTTGTAGAATCTGCAAATCGATGTTTGGATAACTGTGAAGATTTCGTTGGAAATGGGAATATCTTCATATAAAATCTCGACAGAAGCATTCTCAGAAACGTCTTTGTGATGAGTGTCCTCAACTAACAGAGTTGAAATATTCTATTAATAGAGCACTTTGGAAACACTCTTTTTGTAGAATCTGCAAGTGGATATTTGGATAACTGTGAAGATTTCGTTGGAAACGGGAAGATCTTCATATAAAATCTAGACAGAAACATTCTCAGAAACTTCTTTGTGATGAGTGTCCTCAACCAACACAGTTGAACCATTCTTCTGATAGAGCAGTTTGGAAACACTCTTTTTGTGGAATCTGTAAGTGTATATCTAGATAGCCCTAACAATTTCGTTGGAAAAGGGAATATCTTCATCTAAAATCTAGACAGAATCACTGTCAGAATCTACTTTGCGATATCTGCATTCAAGTCGCAGAGCTGAACATTTCCTTTCATAGAGTAGGTTTGAAACAGTCTTTCTGTAGTATCTGGAAGTAGACATTTCGAGCGATTTCAGGCCGATGGAGAAAAAGGAAATATCACCCATAAAATCTAGACAGAAGCATTCTCAGAAGCTTATTTGGGATGTGTTTCCTCAACTAACAGAGTTGATCCTTTCTTTTGATATAGCAGTTTGGAAACACTCTTTTTGTAGAAACAGCAAGTGGATATTTGGATAACTGTGAAGATTTCGTTGGATACGGAATGTCTTCATATAAAATCTCGACAGAAGCATTCTCAGAAACTTCTTTGTGATGAGAGTCCTCAACTAACAGAGTTGAACCATTCTATTAATAGAGAACTTGGAAACATTCTTTTTGTAGAATCTGCAAGTGGATAATTGGATAACTGTGAAGATTTCATTGGAAACGGGAATATCTTCATATAAAATCTAGACAGAAGCACTCTCAGAAACTTCTTTGTGAAATCTGCATTCAAGTCACAGAGCTGAACATTCCCTATCATAGAGCAGGATTGAAACACTCTTTCTGTAGTATCTGGAAGTGGACATTTGGAGCGCTTTCGGGCCTATGGTGAAAAATGAAATATCTTCCCATAAAATCTAGACAGAAGCAATCTCAGAAACTTATTTGTGATGTGTGTCCTCAACTAACAGAGTTGCACCTTTCTTTTGATAGAGCAGTTTGCAAAGACTCTTTTTGTAGAATATGCAAGTGGATATTTGGATAACTGTGAAGATTTCGTTGGAAACGGGAATATCTTCATATAAAATCTAGACAGAAGCATTCTCAGAAACTTCTTTGTGATGAGTGTCCTCAACTAACAGAGTTGAACCTTTCTTTTGACAGAGCACTTTGGAAACACACTTTTTGTAGAATCTGTAAAGCGATATCTAGATAGTTCTAACGAGATCGTTGGAAACGGGAATATCTTCATCTGAAATCTAGACAGAAGCACTCTCAGAACCTACTTTGTGATATCTGCATTCAAGTCACAGAGGTGAACATTCCCTTTGATACAGCAGGTTTGAAAACTCTTTCTGTAGTATCTGGAAGTGGACATTTCGAGCGCTTTCGGGCCAATGGTGAAAAACGAAATATCTTCCCATAAAATCTAGACAGAAGCATTCTCAGAAACTTATTTGGGATGTGTGTCCTCAACTCACAGAGTTGAACATTTCTTTTGATAGAGCAGTTTGGAAACACTCTTTTTGTAGAATCTGTAGGTGGATAACATGATAGTTCTAATGATTTCGTTGGAAAAGGGAATATCTTCATCTAAAATCTAGACAGAAGCACTGTCAGAAACTACTTTGTGATATCTGCATTCAAGTCTCAGAGCTGAACATTCCCTTTCGTAGAGCAGGTTTGAAACACTCTTTCTGCAGTATGTGGAAGTGGACATTTCGAGCTCTTTCAGGCCTACGGGGAAAAAGGAAGTATCTTCCCATAAAAACGAGAGAGAGGCTTTCTCAGAAACTTCTTTGGGATGTGTGTCCTCAACTAAGACAGTTGAACCTTTCTTTTGATACAGCAGTTTGGAAACACACTTTTTGTAGAATCTGCAAGTGGATATATGGAAAGCTGTGAAGATTTCGTAGGAAACGGGAATATCTTCATGTAAAATCTAGACAGAAGCATTCTCAGAAACTTCTTAGTGATGTGTGTCCTCAACTAACAGACTTCAACCTTTCTTTGGATACAGCTATTTGGAAACACTCTTTTTGTAGAATCTGTAAGTGGATATTTGGATAGCTCTGAGGATTTCGTTGGAAACGGGAATATCTTCATTTAAAATCTAGACAGAAGCATTCTCAGAAACTTCTTTGTGATGTGTGTCCTCAACTAACTGATTTGAACCTTTCTTTGGATAGAGCAGTTTGGAGACACTCTTTTTGTAGAATCTGTAAGTGAATATTTGGATAACTGTGATGATTTCGTTGGAAACGGGAATTTCTTCATCTAAAATCTAGACTGAAGCGCTGTCAGAAACTACTTTGCGATATGTGCATTCAAGTCGGAGCAGAATATTCCCATTCATAGAGTAGTTTTGAAACAGGATTTCTGTAGTATCTGGAATTGGACATTCCGAGCGATTTCAGGCCTACGGTGAAAAAGGAAATATCATCCCATAAAATCTAGACAGAAGCATTCTCAGAAACTTCTTTGGGATGTGTTTCCTGAACTAACAGAGTTAATCCTTTCTTTTGATACAGCAGCTTGGAAAAACTCTTTTTGTAGAATCCTCAGGTGGATATTTGGATAACTCTTAAGATTTCGTTGGAAACGGGAATATCTTCATATAAAATCTAGACACAAGCATTCTCAGAAACTTCTTTGTGATGAGTGTCCTCAAGTAACAGTGTTGAACCCTTCTTTTGATAGAGCAGTTTGGAAACACTCCTTTTGTAGAATCTGCAAGTCGATGTTTGGATAACAGTGAAGATTTCGTTGGAAACGGAATATCTTCATATAAAATGTCGACAGGAGCATTCTCAGAAACTTCTTTGTGATGAGTGTCCTCAATTAACAGAGTTGAACCATTCTATTAGTAGAGCACTTTGGAAACACTTTTTTTGTAGAATCTTCAAGTGGATATTTGGATGACTGTGAAGATTTCGTTGGAAACGGTAATATCTTCATATAAAATCTGGACAGAAGCATTCTCAGAAACTTCTTTGTGATGTGTGTCCTCAACTAACAGAGTTCAACATTTCGTTTACTACAGCAGTTTGGAAACACTCTTTTTGTAGAATCATCAAGTGGATATTTCGATAACTGTGAAGATTTCGTTGGAAATGGGAATATCTTCATATAAAATCTAGGCACAAGCATTCGCAGAAACATCTTTGTGATGAGTGTCCTCAACTAACACAGTTGAAACTTTCTTCTGATAGAGCAGTTTGAAAACACTCTTTTTGTGGAATCTGTAAGTGGATATCTAGATAGTCCTAATGATTTTGTTGGAAACGGGAATATCTTCATCTAAAATCTAGACGGAAGCACTGTCAGAAACTACTTTGCGATATCTGCATTCAAGTCTCAGAGCTGAACATTCCGTTTCATAGAGCAGGTTTGAAACACTCTTTCTGCTGTATCTGATAGTGGACATTTCGAGCGCTCTCAGGCCTACTGTGAAAAAGGTAGTGTCTTCCCGTAAAAACGAAACAGAGGCTTTCTCAGAAACTTATTTGGGATGTGTGTTCTCAACTAAGAGAGCTGAACCTTTCTTTTGATACAGCAGTTTGGAAACAATCTTTTTGTAGAATCTGCAAGTGGATATTTGGAAAGCTGTGAAGATTTCGTAGGAAACGGGAATATCTTCAAGTAAAATCTAGACAGAAACATTCTCAGAAACTTCTTTGTGATGTGTGTCCTCAACTTACAGAATTCAACCTTTCTTTTGATACAGCTATTTGGAAACACTCTTTTTGTAGAATCTGTAAGTGGATATTGGGATAGCTCTGAGGATTTCGTTGTAAAGGGGAATATATTCATCTAAATCTAGACTGAAGAGCTGTCAGAAACCACTTTGTGATATCTGCATTCAAGTCACAGAGTTGAACATTCCCATTCATAGAGTAGGTTTCAAACAGTCTTTCTGTAGTATCCGGAAGTGGACATTTCGAGCGATTTCCGGCCTATGGCGAAAAAGGAAATATCATCCCATAAAATCTAGACAGAAGCATTCTCAGAAACTTATTTGGGATGTGTTTCCTCAGCTAACAGAGTTGATGCTTTCTTTTGATATAGCGGTTTGGAAACACTCTTTTGTAGAATCTTCAAGTGGATATTTGGATAACTGTGAAGATGTCTTTGGAAAAGGTAATATCTTCATATAAAATCTAGACAGAAGCATTCTCAGCAACTTCTTTGTGATGTGTGTCCTCAACTAACAGAGTTAAACATTTCTTTCACTACAGCAGTTTGGAAACACACTTTTTGTAGAATCTTCAAGTGGATATTTCGATAACAGTGAAGATTTCGGTGGAAACGGGAATATCTTTATATAAAATATAGACAGAAGCATTCTCAGAAACTTCTTTGTGATGACTGCCCTCAACTAACAGAGTTGAACCTTTCTTTTGACTGAGCAGTTTGGAAACACTCTTTTTGTACAATCTGTAAGCCCATATCTAGATAGATCTAACGATATCGTTGGAAACGGGAATATCTTCATCTGAAATCTAGACAGAAGCACTCTCAGAAAGCACTTTGTGATATCTGCATTCAATTCACAGAGCTGAACATTCCCTTTCATACAGCAGGTTTGAAACACTCTTTCTGTAGTATCTGGAAGTGGACATTTGGAGCGCTTTCCGGCCTATGGTGAAAAAGGAAGAATCTTCCCGTAAAAACGAGACAGAGGCTTTCTCAGAAACTTTTTTGTGCTGTGTGTCCTCAACTAAGAGAGTTGAACCTTTCTTTTGATACAGCAGTTTGGAAACACTATTTTTGTAGAATCTGTAAGTGGATATTTGGAAAGCTGTGAAGATTTCGTAGGAAACGGGAATATCTTCATGTAAAATCTAGACAGAAGCATTCTCAGAAACTTCTTTGTGATGTGTGTCCTCAACTAACAGAGTTCAACCTTTTTTTTGATACAGCAGTTTGGAAACACTCTTTTTGTAGAATCTGTAAGTGAGTATTGGGATAGCTCTGAGGATTTCGTTTGAAACGGGAATATCTTCATTTAAAATCTAGACAGAAGCATTCTCAGAAACGTCTTTGTGATGTGTGTCCTCAACTAACCGATTTGATCCTTTCTTTGGATAGAGCAGTTTGGAAACACTCTTTTTGTATAATGTGTAAGTGAATATTTGGATGACTGTGATGATTTCGTTGGAAACGGGAATATCTTCATCTAAAATCTAGACTGAAGCGCTGTCAGAAACTACTTTCTGATATCTGCATTCAAGTCAGAGCTGAATATTCCCATTCATAGAGTAGGTTTGAAACAGTCTTTCTGTAGTATCTGGAATTGGACATTTCGAGCGATTTCAGGCCTGCGGTGAAAAAGGAAATATCATCCCATAAAATCTAGACAGAAGCATTCTCAGAAACTTATTTGGGATGTGTTTCCTCAACTAACAGAGTTGATCCTTTCTTTTGATACAGCAGTTTGGAAACACTCTTTTTGTAGAATCTGCAAGTGGATATTTGGATAACTGTGAAGATTTCGTTGGAAACGGTAATATCTTCATATAAAATCTAGACAGAAGCATTCTCATAAACTTCTTTGTGATGTGTGTCATCAACTAACAGAGTTCAATATTTCTTTTGCTATAGCAGTTTGGAAACACTCTTTTTGTAGAATCTTCAAGTGGATATTTGGATAACTGTGAAGATTTCATTGGAAATGGAAATATATTCATATAAAATCTAGACAGAAGCATTCTCAGAAACTTCTTTGTGATGTGTGTCCTCAACTTGTAGATTTCAACATTTCTTTTGCTACAGCAGTTTGCAAACTCTCTTTTTGTAGAATCTTCAAGTGGATATTTGGATAACTGTGAAGATTTCGTTGGAAACGGGAATATCTTCATATAAAATCTAGACAGAAGCATTTGCAGAAACTTCTTTGTGATGAGTGTCCTCAACTAACACAGTTGAATCTTTCTTCTGATAGAGCAGTTTGGAAACACTCTTTTTGTGGAATCTGTAAGTGGATATCTAGATAGTCCTAACGATTTCGTTGGAAACGGGAATATCTTCATCTAATATCTAGACAGAAGCACTGTCAGAAACTACTTTGCGATATCTGCATTCAAGTCTCAGAGCTGAACATTCCGTTTCGTAGTGCAGGTCTGAAACACTCTTTCTGCAGTATCTGGAAGTGGACATTTCGAGCGTTTTCAGGCCTACGGTCTAAAAGGTAGTGTCTTCCCATACAAACCAGACAGAGGCTTTCTCAGAAACTTATTTGGGATGTGTGTCCTCAACTAAGCGAGTTGAACCTTTCTTTTGATAGAGCAGTTTGGAAACACTCTTTTTGTAGAATCTGCAAGTGGATATTTGGAAAGCTGTGAAGATTTCGTAGGAAATGGGAATATCTTCATGTAAAATCTAGACAGAAGCATTCTCAGAAACTTCTTTGTGATGTGTGTCCTCAACTAACAGAGTTCAACCTTTCTTTTGATACAGCAGTTTGGAAACACTTTTTGTAGTATATGTAAGTGGATATTGGGATAGCTCTGAGGATTTCATTGGAAACGGGAATATATTCATTTATAATCTAGACAGAAGCACTGTCAGAAACTAGTTTGCGATATCTGCATTCAAGTCACAGAGTTGAACATTCCCATTCATAGAGTAGGTTTCAAACAGTCTTTCTGTAGTATCTGGAAGTGGACATTTCGAGCGATTTCAGGCCTATGGTGAAAAAGGAAATATCATCCCATAAAATCCATACAGAAGCATTCTCAGAAACTTATTTGGGATGTGCATCCTCAACTAACAGATTTGAACCTTTCTTTTGATAGAGCAGTTTGGAAACACTCGTTTTGTAGAGTCTGCAAATCGATGTTTGAATAACTGTGAAGATTTCATTGGATACGGGAATATCTTCATATAAAATCTCGACAGCAGCATTCTCAGAAACGTCTTTGTGATGAGAGTCCTCAACTAACAGCGTTGAACCATTCTATTAATAGAGATCTTTGGAAACACTCTTTTTGTAGAATCTGCAAGTGGATATTTGGATAACTGTGAAGATTTCGTTGGAAACGGGAATATCTTCATATAAATTCTTGACAGAAGCATTCTCAGAAACTTCTTTGTGATGTCTGCATTCAAGTCACAGAGCTGAACATTCCCTTTCATAGAGCAGGTTTGAAACACTCTTTCTGTAGTATATGGAAGTGGACATTTGCAGCGCTTTCGGGCCTATGGTGAAAAACGAAATATCTTCCCATAAAATCTAGACAGAAGCATTCTCAGAAACTTATATGGGATGTGTGTCCTCAACTAACAGAGTTGTACCTTTCTTTTGATAGAGCAGTTTGGAAACACTCTTTCTGTAGAATCTGCAATTCGATCTTTGGATAACTGAGAAGATTTCGTTGGAAACGGGAGTATCTTCATATAAAATCTCGACAGAAGCATTCTCAGAAACGTCTTTGTGATGAGTGTCCTCAACTAAGAGAGTTGAAACATTCTATTGATAGAGCACTTTGGAAACACTCTTTTTGTAGAATCTTCCAGTGGATATTTGGATAACTGTGAAGATGTCTTTGGAAAAGGTAATATCTTCATATAAAATCTAGACAGAAGCATTCTCAGCAACTTCTTCGTGATGTGTGTCCTCAACTAACAGAGTTCAACATTTCTTTCACTACAGCAGTTTGGAAACACACTTTTTGTACAATCTTCAAGTGGATATTTCGATAATAGTGAAGATTTCTTTGGAAACGGGAATATCTTCATATAAAATATAGACAGAAGCATTCTCAGAAACTTCTTTGTGATGAGTGCCCTCAACTAACAGAGTGGAACCTTTCTTTTGACAGAGCACTTTGGAAACACTCTTTTTGTAGAATCTGTAAGCCCATATCTAGATAGTTCTAAGGATATCATTGGAAACGGGAATATCTTCATTTGAAATCTAGACAGAAGCACTCTCAGAACCTACTTTGTGATATCTGCATTCAAGTCACAGAGCTGAACATTCCCTTTCATACAGCAGGTTTGAAACACTGTTTCTGTAGTATCTGGAAGTGGACATTTGGAGCGCATTCGGGCCTATGGTGAAAAGCGAAATATCTTCCCATAAAATCTAGACAGAAGCAATCTCAGAAACTTATTTGGGATGTGTGTCCTCAACTAACAGAGTTGAACCTTTCTTTTGATAGAGCAGTTTTGAAACACACTTTCTGTACAATCTGCAAATCAATGTTTGGATAACTGTGAAGATTTCGTTGGAAACGGGAATATCTTCATATAAAATCTCGAGAGAAGCATTCTCAGTAAGGTCTTTGTGATGAGTGTCCTCAACTAACACAGTTGAAACATTCTATTAATAGAGCACTTTGGAAACACTCTTTTTGTAGAATCTGCAAGTGGATATTTGGATAACTGTGAAGATTTCGTTGGAAACGGGAATATCTTCATATAAAATCTAGACAGAAGCATTCTCAGAAACTTCTTTGTGATGACTGTCCCCAAGTAACAGAGTTGAACCTTTCTTTTGAAAGAGCAGTTTGGAAACACTCCTTTTGTAGATTCTGCAAGTGGATATTTGGATAACTGTGAAGATTTCGTTGGAAAAGGAATATCTTCATATGAAATGTCTACATAAGCATTCTCAGAAACGTCTTTGTGATGAGTGTCCTTAACTAACAGAGTTGAACCATTCTATTAGTAGAGCACTTTGGAAACACTCTTTCTGTAGAATCTTCAAGTGGATATTTGGATAACTGTGAAGATTTCATTGGAAACGGGAATATCTTCATATAAAATCTAGACAGAAGCATTCTCAGAAACTTTTTTGTGATGAGTGTCCTCAACCAACACAGTTGAACCTTTCTTTTGATACAGCAGTTTAGAAACACTATTTTTGTGGAATCTGTAAGTGTATATCTAGGTAGCCCTAACAATTTCGTTGGAAAAGGGAATATCTTCATCTAAAATCTAGACAGGATCACTGTCAGAATCTACTTTGCGATATCTGCATTCAAGTCACAGAGCTGAACATTTCCTTTCATAGAGTAGGTTTGAAACAGTCTTTCTGTAGTATCTGGAAGTGGACATTTCGAGCGATTTCAGGCCTATGGAGAAAAAGGAAATATCACCCATAAAATCTAGACAGAAGCATTCTCAGAATCTTATTTGGGATGTGTTTCCTCAACTAACAGAGTTGATCCTTTCTTTTGATATAGCAGTTTGGAAACACTCTTTTTGTAGAAACAGCAAGTGGATATTTGGATAACTGTGAAGATTTCATTGGATACGGGAATATCTTCATATAAAATCTCGACAGAAGCATTCTCAGAAACTTCTTTGTGATGAGAGTCCTCAACTAGCAGAGTTGAACCATTCTATTAATAGAGAACTTGGAAACACTCTTTTTGTAGAATCTGCAAGTGGATATTTGGATAACTGTAAAGATTTCGTTGGAAACGGGAATATCTTCATATAAAATCTAGACAGAAGCATTCTCAGAAACTTCTTTGTGATGAGTGTCCTCAACTAAATGAGTTGAACCTTTCTTTTTATAGAGCAGTTTGGAAACACTCTTTTTGTAGAATCTGTATGTGGATATCAAGATAGTTCCAACGATTTCGTTGGAATCGGGAATATCTTCATCTAAAATCTAGACAGAAGCACTGTCAGAAACTACTTTCTGATATCTGCATTCAAGTCTCAGAGCTGAACATTCCGTTTCATAGAGCAGGTTTGAAACATTCTTTCTGCAGTATCTGGAAGTGGACATTTCGAGCGCTTTCAGGCCTACAGAGAAAACGGACGTATCTTCCCATAAAAATGAGACAGAGGCTTTCTCAGAAATTTATTTGGGATGTGAGTCCTCAACTAAGAGGGTTGAACCTTTCTTTTGATACAGCAGTTTGGAAACACGCTTTTTTTAGAATCTGCAAGTGGATATTTGGAAAGATGTGAAGATTTCATCGTAAAAGAGAATATCTTCAGGTAAAATCAAGACAGAAGCATTCTCAGAAACTTCTTTGTGATATGTGTTCTCAACTAACAGAGTTCAACATTTCTTTTGATACAGCAATTTGGAAACACTCTTTTTGTAGAATCTGCAACTCGATGTTTGGATAACTGTGAAGATTTCGTTGGAAACGGGAATATCTTCATATGAAATCTAGACACAAGGATTCTCAGAAACTTCTTTGTGATGAGTGTCCTCAAGTAACGGAGTTGAACCATTCTATTAATAGAGCACTTTGGAAACACTCTTTTTGTAGAATCTTGAAGTGGATATTTGCATAACAGAGAAGATTTCATTGGAAACGGGAATATCTTCATATAAAATCTGGACAGAAGCATTCTCAGAAACTTCTTTGTGATGAGTGTCCTCAACTAACACAGTTGAACCTTTCTCTTGATAGAGCAGTTTGGAAACACTCTTTTTGTGGAATCTGTAAGTGGATATCTAGATAGTCCTTACCATTTCGTTGGAAACGGGAATATCTTCATCTAAAATCTAGACAGATGCACTGTCTGAAACTACTTTGCGATATCTTCATTCAAGTCACAGAGCTGAACATTCTCTTTCATAGAGTAGGTTTGAAACAGTCTTTCTGTAGTATCTGGATGCGGACATTTCAAGCGATTTCAGGCCTATGGTGAAAAAGGAAATATCATCCAATAAAATCTAGAGAGAAGCATTCTCAGAAACTTATTTGGGATGTGTTTCCTCAACTAACAGAGTTGATCCTTTCTTTAGATATAGCAGTTTGGAAGCGCTCTTTTTGTTCAATCTGCAAGCGGATATTTGGATAACTGAAGATTTCATTGGAAACGGGAATATCTTCATATAAAATCTAGACAGAAGCATTCTCATAAACTTCTTTGTGATGAGTGTCCTCAACTAACAGAGTTGAACCTTTCTTTTTATAGAGAAGTTTGGAAACACTCTTTTAGTAGAATCTGTATGTGGATATCAAGATAGTTCTAAGGATTTGGTTGGAAACGGGAATATCTTCATCTAAAATCTAGACAGAAGCACTGTCAGAAACTACTTTGTGATATCTGCAATCAAGTCTCAGAGCTGAACATTCCGTTTCATAGAGCAGGTTTGAAACACTCTTTCTGCAGTGTCTGGAAATGGACATTTCGAGCGCTTTCAGGCCTACGGTGAAAAAGGAAGTATCTTCCCATAAAAACGAGACAAAGCCTTTCTCGGAAATTTATGTGGGATGTGTGTCCTCAACTAAGAGAGTTGAACCTTTCTGTTGATACAGCAATTTGGAAACACACTTTTTGTAGAATCTGCAAGTGGATATTTGGAAAGCTGTGAAGATTTCATAGGAAACGGGAATATCTTCATGCAAAATCTAGACAGAAGCATTCTCAGAAACTTCTTTGTGATGTGTGTCCTCAACTAACAGATTTCAAACTTTCTTTTGATACAGCAATTTCGAAACAGTCTTTTTGAAGAATCTGTAAGTGGATATTTGTATAGCTCAGAGGATTCTGCTGGAAACGGGAATATTTTCATTTAAAATCTAGACAGAAGCATTCTCAGAAACTTCTTTGTGATGAGTGTCCTAACTAACAGAATTGAACCTTTCTTTGGATAGAGCAGTTTGGAAACACTCTCTTTGTTGGATCTGTAACTGGATATTTTGATAACTGTGATGATTTCGTTGGAAACGGAAATATCTTCATCTAAAATCTAGACAGAAGCGCTGTCAGAAACTGCTTTGCAATGTCTGCATTCAAGTCACAGAGCTGAACATTCCCATTCATAGAGTAGGTTTGAAACAATCTTTCTATAGTACCTGGAAGTGGACATTTCGAACGATTTCAGGCCTGTGGTGAAAAAGGAAATATCATCCCATAATATCTAGAGAGAAGCATTCTCAGAAACTTATTTGGGATGTGTTTCCTCAACTAACAGAGTTGATCCTTTCTTTTGATATAGCAGTTTGGAAACACTCTTTTTGTAGAATCTGCAAGTGGATATTTGGATAAGTGTGAAGATTTCGTTGGAAACGGTAATAACTTCATATAAAATCTAGACAGAAGCATTCTCAGAAACTTCTTTGTGATGTGTGTCCTCAACTAACAGAATTCAATATTTCTTTTGCTACCGCAGTTTGGAAACACTCTTTGTGTAGAATCTTCAAGATGATATTTGGATAACAGTGAAGATTTCGTTGGAATCGGGAATATGTTCATATAAAATCTAGACAGAAGCATTCTCAGAAACGTCTTTGTGATGAGTTTCCTTAACTAACAGAGTTGAACCATTCTATTAATAGAGCACTTTGGAAACACTCTTTTTGTAAAATCTTCAAGTGGATATTTGGATAACTGTGAAGATTACTTGGAAACGGGAATATCTTCATATAAAATCTAGACAGAAGCATTCTCAGAAACTTCTTTGTGATGAGTGTCCTCCACTAACACAGTTGAACCTTTCTTTTGATAGAGCAGTTTGGAAACACTCTTTTTGTAGAATCTGTAAGTGGATATCTAGATAGTCCTAATGATTTCATTGGAAACGGGAATATCTTCATCTAAAATCTAGACAGAAGCACTGTGAGAAACTGCTTTGCGATATCTGCATTGAAGTCACAGACCTGAACATTCCCTTTCATAGAGTAGGTTTGAAACAGTCTTTGTGTAGTATCTGGAAGTTGACATTTCAAGTGATTTCAGGGCTACGGTGAAAAAGGAAATATCTTCCAATAAAATCTAGAGAGAAGCATTCTCAGAAACTTCTTTGGGATGTGTTTCCTCAACTAAGAGAGTTGATCCTTTCTTTTGATATAGCAGTTTTGAAGCACTCTTTTTGAAGAATCTGCAAGTGGATATTTGGATAACTGTGAAGATTTCATTGGAAACGGGAATAACTTCATATAAAATCTAGACAGAAGCATTCTCAGAAACTTCTTTGTGATGAGTGTCCTCAACTAACAGAGTTGAACCTTTCTTTTTATAGAGCAGTTTGGAAACACTCTTTTTGTAGAATCTTCAAGTGGATATTTGGATAACTGTGAAGATTTCGTTGGAAACGGGAATATCTTCATATAAAATCTAGACACAAGCATTCTCAGAAACGTCTTTGTGATGAGTGTCCTCAAGTAACAGAGTTGAAACTTTCTTTTGATAGAGCAGTTTGGAAACACTCCTTTTGTAGAATCAGCAAGTCGATATTTGGAGAACTGTGAAGATTTCGTTGGAAACGGAATATCTTCATATAAAATGTCGACAGAAGCATTCTCAGAAACTTCTTTGTGATGAGTGTCCTCAACTCACAGTGTTGAACCATTCTGTTAGTAGAGCACTTTGGAAACACTCTTTTTGTAGAATCTTCAAGTGGATATTTGGATAACTGTGAAGATTTCATTGGAAACGGGAATATCTTCACATAAAATCTAGACAGAAGCATTCTCTGAAACTTCTTTGTGATGTGTGTCCTCAACTAACAGATTTGAACATTTCTGTCGCTACAGCAGTTTGGAAACACTCTTTTGGTGGAATCTTCAAGTGGATATTTGGATAACTGGGAAGATTTCATTGGAAAAGGTAATATCTTCATATAAAATCAAGACAGAATCATTCTCAGAACCTTCTTTGTGATGTGTGTCCTCAACATGCAGAGTTCAACATTTCTTTTGCTACAGCAGTTTGCAAACACTCTTTTTGTAGAATCTTCAAGTGGATATTTGGATAACTGCGAAGATTTCGTTGGAAACGGGAATATCTTCATATAAAATCTCGACAGAAGCATTCTCAGAAACGTCTTTGTGATGAGAGTCCTCAAATAACAGAGTTGAACCATTCTATTAATAGAGAACTTTGGACACACTCTTTTTGTAGAATCTTCAAGTGGATATTTGGATAACTGCGAAGATTTCGTTGGAAACGGTAATATCTTCATATAAAATCTAGACAGAAGCATTCTCAGAAACTTCTTTGTGATGTGTGTCCTCAACTAACAGAATTCAATATTTCTTTTGCTACCGCAGTTTGGAAACACTCTTTGTGTAGAATCTTCAAGATGATATTTGGATAACAGTGAAGATTTCGTTGGAAACGGGAATATCTTCATATAAAATCTAGACAGAAGCATTCTCAGAAACTTCTTTGTGATGAGTGTCATCAACTAACAGAGTTGAACCTTTCTTTTGACAGAGCACTTTGGAAACACTCTTTTTGTAGAATCTGTAAGTGTATATCTAGATAGTTCTAACGATATCGTTGGAAACGGGAATATCTTCATCTCAAATCCAGACAGAAGCACTGTCAGAAACTACTTTGTGACATCTGCATTCACGTCACAGAGCTGAACATTCCCTTTCATAGAGCAGGTTTGAAAGCCTCTTTCTGTAGTATCTGGAAGTGGACATTTCGAGCGTTTTCTGGCCAAGGGTGAAAAACGAAATATCTTCCCACAAAATCTAGATAGAATCATTCTCAGAAACTTATTTCAGATGTGTGTCCTCAACTAACAGAGTTGAACCTTTCTTTTGATAGAGCAGTTTGGAAACACGCTTTTTGTAGAATCTGCAAGTCGATATTTGGATAACTGTGAAGATTTCGTTGGAAACGGGAATATCTTCATATAAAATCTAGACAGAAGCATTCTCAGAAACGTCTTTGTGATGAGTGTCCTCAACTAACAGAGTTGAACCATTCTATTATTAGAGCACTTTGGAAACACTCTTTTTGAAGAATCTGCAAGTGGATATTTGGATAACTGTGAAGATTTCATTGGTAACGGGAATATCTTCATATAAAATCTAGACAGAAGCATTCTCAGAAACTTCTTTGTGATGAGTGTCCTCAACTGACAGAGTTGAATCTTTCTTTTTATAGAGCAGTTTGGAAACACTCTTTTTGTAGAATCTGTATGTGGAAATCAACATAATTCTAACGAGTTTGTTGGAAACGGGAATATCTTCATCTACAATCTAGACAGAAGTGCTGTCAGAAACTACTTTGTGATATCTGCATTCAAGTCTCTGAGCTGAACATTCCGTTTCATAGAGCAGGTTAGAAACACTCTTTCTGCAGTATCTGGAAGTGGACATTTCGAGCGCTTTCAGGCCTACGGTGAAAAAGGAAGTATCTTCCCATAAAAACGAGACAGAGTCTTTCTCAGAAATTTATTTGGGATGTGTGTCCTCAGCTAAGAGAGTTGAACGTTTCTTTTGATACAGCAGTTTGGAATCACTCTTTTTGTAGGATCTGCAAGTGGATATTTGGAAAGCTGTGAAGATTTCATAGGAAACGGGAATATCTTCATGTAAAATCTAGACAGAAGCATTCTCAGAAACTTCTTTGTGATGTGTGTCCTCAACTAACAGAGTTCAAAATTTCTTTTGATACAGCAATTTGGAAACACTCTTTTTGTAGAGTCTGTAAGTGGATATTTGTATAGCTCTGAGGATTCCTTTGGAAATGGGAATATCTTCATTTAAAATCTAGACAGAAGCATTCTCAGAAACTTCTTTGTGATGAGTGTCCTCAACTAACAGATTTGAACCTTTCTTTGGATAGAGCTGTTTGAAAACACTCTCTTTGTTGAATCTGTAAGTGGATATTTGGATAACTGTGATGATTTCGTTGGAAACGGGAATATCTTCATCTAAAATCTAGACAGAAGGGCTGTCAGAAACTACTTTGCGATATCTGCATTCAAGTCACAGAGCTGAACATTCCCATTCATAGAGTAGGTTTGAAACAGTCTTTCTGTAGTATCTGGAAGTGGACATTTCGAGCGATTTCAGGCCTAAGGTGAAAAAGGAAATATCATCCCATAAAATCTAGACAGAAGCATTCTCAGAAACTTATTTGGGATGTGTTTCCTCAACTAACAGAGTTGATCCTTTCTTTTGATATAGCAGTTTGGAAACACTCTTTTTGTAGAATCTGCCAGTGGATATTTGGATAACTGTGAAGATTTCGTTGGAAAGGGAAATATCTTCATATAAAACCTAGACAGAAGCATTCTCAGAAACTTCTTTGTGATGCGTGACCTCAACTAACAGAGTTTAACCATTCTATTAATAGAGCACTGTGGAAACACTCTTTTTGTAGAATCTTCAAGTGGATATTTGGATAACTGTGAAGATTTCATTGGAAACCGGACTATCTTCATATAAAATCTAGACAGAAGCATTCTCAGAAACTTCTTTGTGATGAGTGTCCTCAACTAACACAGTTGAACCTTTCTTTTGATAGAGCAGTTTGCAAACACTCTTTTTGTGGAATCTGTGTTTGGATATCATGATAGTTCTAAGGATTTTGTTGGAACCGGGAATATCTTCAACTAAAATCTAGACAGAAGCACTGTCAGAAACTACTTTGTGATATCTGCATTCAAGTCTCAGAGCTGAACATTCCGCTTCTTAGTGCAGGTTTGAAATACTCTTTGTGCAGCATCTGGAAGAGGACATTTTGAGCGCTTTCAGGCCTACGGTGAAAAAGGAAGTATCTTCCCATAAAGACGAGACAGAGGCTTTCTCAGAAACTTCTTTGGGATGTGCGACCTCAACTAACAGAGTTCAACATTTCTTTTGCTACAGCAGTATAGAATCACTCTTTTTGTAGAATCTTCAAGTGGATATTTGGATAACTGGGAAGATTTCGTTGGAAACAGGAATATCTACATATAAAATCTAGACGGAAGCATTCTCAGAAACTTCTTTGTGATGAGGGTACTCAACTAACAGAGTTGAACCTTTCTTTTGACAGAGCACTTTGGAAACACTCTTTTTGTAGAATCTGTAAGTGGATATCTAGATAGTTCTAACGATATCGTTGGAAACGGGAATATCTTCATCTCAAATCTAGACAGAAGAACTGTCAGAAACTACTTTGTGATATCTGCATTCAAGTCACAGAGCTGAACATTCCCTTTCATTGAGCAAGTTTGAAACCCTCTTTCTGTAGTAGCTGGAAGTGGACATTTCGAGCGTTTTCGGGCCTTTGGTGAAAAACGAAATATCTTCCCATAAAATCTAGACAGAAGCATTCTCAGAAACTTATTTTGGATGTGTGTCCTCAACTAACAGAGTTGAACCTTTCTTTTCATAGAGCAGTTTGGAAACACTCTTTTTGTAGAATCTGCAAGTCGATGTTTGGATAACTGTGAAGATTTCGTTGGAAACGTGAATATCTTCATATAAAATCTAGACAGAAGCATTCTCAGAAACGTCTTTGTGATGAGTTTCCTTAACTAACAGAGTTGAACCATTCTATTAATAGAGCACTTTGGAAACACTCTTTTTGTAAAATCTTCAAGTGGATATTTGGATAACTGTGAAGATTACTTGGAAACGGGAATATCTTCATATAAAATCTAGACAGAAGCATTCTCAGAAACTTCTTTGTGATGAGTGTCCTCCACTAACACAGTTGAACCTTTCTTTTGATAGAGCAGTTTGGAAACACTCTTTTTGTAGAATCTGTAAGTGGATATCTAGATAGTCCTAACGATTTCATTGGAAACGGGAATATCTTCATCTAAAATCTAGACAGAAGCACTGTGAGAAACTGCTTTGCGATATCTGCATTGAAGTCACAGACCTGAGCATTCCCTTTCATAGAGTAGGTTTGAAACAGTCTTTGTGTAGTATCTGGAAGTTGACATTTCAAGTGATTTCAGGGCTACGGTGAAAAAGGAAATATCTTCCAATAAAATCTAGAGAGAAGCATTCTCAGAAACTTCTTTGGGATGTGTTTCCTCAACTAAGAGAGTTGATCCTTTCTTTTGATATAGCAGTTTTGAAGCACTCTTTTTGAAGAATCTGCAAGTGGATATTTGGATAACTGTGAAGATTTCATTGGAAACGGGAATAACTTCATATAAAATCTAGACAGAAGCATTCTCAGAAACTTCTTTGTGATGAGTGTCCTCAACTAACAGAGTTGAACCTTTCTTTTTATAGAGCAGTTTGGAAACACTCTTTTTGTAGAATCTTCAAGTGGATATTTGGATAACTGTGAAGATTTCGTTGGAAACGGGAATATCTTCATATAAAATCTAGACACAAGCATTCTCAGAAACGTCTTTGTGATGAGTGTCCTCAAGTAACAGAGTTGAAACTTTCTTTTGATAGAGCAGTTTGGAAACACTCCTTTTGTAGAATCAGCAAGTCGATATTTGGAGAACTGTGAAGATTTCGTTGGAAACGGAATATCTTCATATAAAATGTCGACAGAAGCATTCTCAGAAACGTCTTTGTGATGAGTGTTCTCAAGTAACAGAGTTGAATCTTTCTTTTTATAGAGCAGTTTGGAAACACTCTTTTTGTAGAATCTGTATGTGGAAATCAACATAATTCTAACGAGTTTGTTGGAAACGGGAATATCTTCATCTACAATCTAGACAGAAGTGCTGTCAGAAACTACTTTGTGATATCTGCATTCAAGTCTCTGAGCTGAACATTCCGTTTCATAGAGCAGGTTAGAAACACTCTTTCTGCAGTATCTGGAAGTGGACATTTCGAGCGCTTTCAGGCCTACGGTGAAAAAGGAAGTATCTTCCCATAAAAACGAGACAGAGTCTTTCTCAGAAATTTATTTGGGATGTGTGTCCTCAGCTAAGAGAGTTGAACGTTTCTTTTGATACAGCAGTTTGGAGTCACTCTTTTTGTAGAATCTGCAAGTGGATATTTGGAAAGCTGTGAAGATTTCATAGGAAACGGGAATATCTTCATGTAAAATCTAGACAGAAGCATTCTCAGAAACTTCTTTGTGATGTGTGTCCTCAACTAACAGAGTTCAAAATTTTTTTGATACAGCAATTTGGAAACACTCTTTTTGTAGAGTCTGTAAGTGGATATTTGTATAGCTCTGAGGATTCCTTTGGAAATGGGAATATCTTCATTTAAAATCTAGACAGAAGCATTCTCAGAAACTTCTTTGTGATGAGTGTCCTCAACTAACAGATTTGAACCTTTCTTTGGATAGAGCTGTTTGAAAACACTCTCTTTGTTGAATCTGTAAGTGGATATTTGGATAACTGTGATGATTTCGTTGGAAACGGGAATATCTTCATCTAAAATCTAGACAGAAGGGCTGTCAGAAACTACTTTGCGATATCTGCATTCAAGTCACAGAGCTGAACATTCCCATTCATAGAGTAGGTTTGAAACAGTCTTTCTGTAGTATCTGGAAGTGGACATTTCGAGCGATTTCAGGCCTAAGGTGAAAAAGGAAATATCATCCCATAAAATCTAGACAGAAGCATTCTCAGAAACTTATTTGGGATGTGTTTCCTCAACTAACAGAGTTGATCCTTTCTTTTGATATAGCAGTTTGGAAACACTCTTTTTGTAGAATCTGCCAGTGGATATTTGGATAACTGTGAAGATTTCGTTGGAAAGGGAAATATCTTCATATAAAACCTAGACAGAAGCATTCTCAGAAACTTCTTTGTGATGCGTGACCTCAACTAACAGAGTTTAACCATTCTATTAATAGAGCACTGTGGAAACACTCTTTTTGTAGAATCTTCAAGTGGATATTTGGATAACTGTGAAGATTTCATTGGAAACCGGACTATCTTCATATAAAATCTAGACAGAAGCATTCTCAGAAACTTCTTTGTGATGAGTGTCCTCAACTAACACAGTTGAACCTTTCTTTTGATAGAGCAGTTTGCAAACACTCTTTTTGTGGAATCTGTGTTTGGATATCATGATAGTTCTAAGGATTTTGTTGGAACCGGGAATATCTTCAACTAAAATCTAGACAGAAGCACTGTCAGAAACTACTTTGTGATATCTGCATTCAAGTCTCAGAGCTGAACATTCCGCTTCTTAGTGCAGGTTTGAAATACTCTTTGTGCAGCATCTGGAAGAGGACATTTTGAGCGCTTTCAGGCCTACGGTGAAAAAGGAAGTATCTTCCCATAAAGACGAGACAGAGGCTTTCTCAGAAACTTCTTTGGGATGTGTGACCTCAACTAACAGAGTTCAACATTTCTTTTGCTACAGCAGTATAGAATCACTCTTTTTGTAGAATCTTCAAGTGGATATTTGGATAACTGGGAAGATTTCGTTGGAAACAGGAATATCTACATATAAAATCTAGACGGAAGCATTCTCAGAAACTTCTTTGTGATGAGGGTACTCAACTAACAGAGTTGAACCTTTCTTTTGACAGAGCACTTTGGAAACACTCTTTTTGTAGAATCTGTAAGTGGATATCTAGATAGTTCTAACGATATCGTTGGAAACGGGAATATCTTCATCTCAAATCTAGACAGAAGAACTGTCAGAAACTACTTTGTGATATCTGCATTCAAGTCACAGAGCTGAACATTCCCTTTCATTGAGCAAGTTTGAAACCCTCTTTCTGTAGTAGCTGGAAGTGGACATTTCGAGCGTTTTCGGGCGTTTGGTGAAAAACTAAATATCTTCCCATAAAATCTAGACAGAAGCATTCTCAGAAACTTATTTTGGATGTCTGTCCTCAACTAACAGAGTTGAACCTTTCTTTTCATAGAGCAGTTTGGAAACACTCTTTTTGTAGAATCTGCAAGTCGATGTTTGGATAACTGTGAAGATTTCGTTGGAAACGTGAATATCTTCATATAAAATCTAGACAGAAGCATTCTCAGAAACGTCTTTGTGATGAGTTTCCTTAACTAACAGAGTTGAACCATTCTATTAATAGAGCACTTTGGAAACACTCTTTTTGTAAAATCTTCAAGTGGATATTTGGATAACTGTGAAGATTACTTGGAAACGGGAATATCTTCATATAAAATCTAGACAGAAGCATTCTCAGAAACTTCTTTGTGATGAGTGTCCTCCACTAACACAGTTGAACCTTTCTTTTGATAGAGCAGTTTGGAAACACTCTTTTTGTAGAATCTGTAAGTGGATATCTAGATAGTCCTAACGATTTCATTGGAAACGGGAATATCTTCATCTAAAATCTAGACAGAAGCACTGTGAGAAACTGCTTTGCGATATCTGCATTGAAGTCACAGACCTGAGCATTCCCTTTCATAGAGTAGGTTTGAAACAGTCTTTGTGTAGTATCTGGAAGTTGACATTTCAAGTGATTTCAGGGCTACGGTGAAAAAGGAAATATCTTCCAATAAAATCTAGAGAGAAGCATTCTCAGAAACTTCTTTGGGATGTGTTTCCTCAACTAAGAGAGTTGATCCTTTCTTTTGATATAGCAGTTTTGAAGCACTCTTTTTGAAGAATCTGCAAGTGGATATTTGGATAACTGTGAAGATTTCTTTGGAAACGGGAATAACTTCATATAAAATCTAGACAGAAGCATTCTCAGAAACTTCTTTGTGATGAGTGTCCTCAACTAACAGAGTTGAACCTTTCTTTTTATAGAGCAGTTTGGAAACACTCTTTTTGTAGAAACTTCAAGTGGATATTTGGATAACTGTGAAGATTTCGTTGGAAACGGGAATATCTTCATATAAAATCTAGACACAAGCATTCTCAGAAACGTCTTTGTGATGAGTGTCCTCAAGTAACAGAGTTGAAACTTTCTTTTGATAGAGCAGTTTGGAAACGCTCCTTTTGTAGAATCAGCAAGTCGATATTTGGAGAACTGTGAAGATTTCGTTGGAAACGGAATATCTTCATATAAAATGTCGACAGAAGCATTCTCAGAAACGTCTTTGTGATGAGTGTTCTCAAGTAACAGAGTTGAATCTTTCTTTTTATAGAGCAGTTTGGAAACACTCTTTTTGTAGAATCTGTATGTGGAAATCAACATAATTCTAACGAGTTTGTTGGAAACGGGAATATCTTCATCTACAATCTAGACAGAAGTGCTGTCAGAAACTACTTTGTGATATCTGCATTCAAGTCTCTGAGCTGAACATTCCGTTTCATAGAGCAGGTTAGAAACACTCTTTCTGCAGTATCTGGAAGTGGACATTTCGAGCGCTTTCAGGCCTACGGTGAAAAAGGAAGTATCTTCCCATAAAAACGAGACAGAGTCTTTCTCAGAAATTTATTTGGGATGTGTGTCCTCAGCAAAGAGAGTTGAATGGTTCTTTTGATACAGCAGTTTGGAATCACTCTTTTTGTAGAATCTGCAAGTGGATATTTGGAAAGCTGTGAAGATTTCATAGGAAACGGGAATATCTTCATGTAAAATCTAGACAGAAGCATTCTCAGAAACTTCTTTGTGATGTGTGTCCTCAACTAACAGAGTTCAAAATTTCTTTTGATACAGCAATTTGGAAACACTCTTTTTGTAGAGTCTGTAAGTGGATATTTGTATAGCTCTGAGGATTCCTTTGGAAATGGGAATATCTTCATTTAAAATCTAGACAGAAGCATTCTCAGAAACTTCTTTGTGATGAGTGTCCTCAACTAACAGATTTGAACCTTTCTTTGGATAGAGCTGTATGGAAACACTCTCTTTGTTGAATCTGTAAGTGGATATTTGGATAACTGTGATGATTTCGTTGGAAACGGGAATATCTTCATCTAAAATCTAGACAGAAGGGCTGTCAGAAACTACTTTGCGATATCTGCATTCAAGTCACAGAGCTGAACATTCCCATTCATAGAGTAGGTTTGAAACAGTCTTTCTGTAGTATCTGGAAGTGGACATTTCGAGCGATTTCAGGCCTAAGGTGAAAAAGGAAATATCATCCCATAAAATCTAGACAGAAGCATTCTCAGAAACTTATTTGGGATGTGTTTCCTCAACTAACAGAGTTGATCCTTTCTTTTGATATAGCGGTTTGGAAACACTCTTTTTGTAGAATCTGCCAGTGGATATTTGGATAACTGTGAAGATTTCGTTGGAAAGGGAAATATCTTCATATAAAACCTAGACAGAAGCATTCTCAGAAACTTCTTTGTGATGCGTGACCTCAACTAACAGAGTTTAACCATTCTATTAATAGAGCACTGTGGAAACACTCTTTTTGTAGAATCTTCAAGTGGATATTTGGATAACTGTGAAGATTTCATTGGAAACCGGACTATCTTCATATAAAATCTAGACAGAAGCATTCTCAGAAACTTCTTTGTGATGAGTGTCCTCAACTAACACAGTTGAACCTTTCTTTTGATAGAGCAGTTTGCAAACACTCTTTTTGTGGAATCTGTGTTTGGATATCATGATAGTTCTAAGGATTTTGTTGGAACCGGGAATATCTTCAACTAAAATCTAGACAGAAGCACTGTCAGAAACTACTTTGTGATATCTGCATTCAAGTCTCAGAGCTGAACATTCCGCTTCTTAGTGCAGGTTTGAAATACTCTTTGTGCAGCATCTGGAAGAGGACATTTTGAGCGCTTTCAGGCCTACGGTGAAAAAGGAAGTATCTTCCCATAAAGACGAGACAGAGGCTTTCTCAGAAACTTCTTTGGGATGTGTGACCTCAACTAACAGAGTTCAACATTTCTTTTGCTACAGCAGTATAGAATCACTCTTTTTGTAGAATCTTCAAGTGGATATTTGGATAACTGGGAAGATTTCGTTGGAAACAGGAATATCTACATATAAAATCTAGACGGAAGCATTCTCAGAAACTTCTTTGTGATGAGGGTACTCAACTAACAGAGTTGAACCTTTCTTTTGACAGAGCACTTTGGAAACACTCTTTTTGTAGAATCTGTAAGTGGATATCTAGATAGTTCTAACGATATCGTTGGAAACGGGAATATCTTCATCTCAAATCTAGACAGAAGAACTGTCAGAAACTACTTTGTGATATCTGCATTCAAGTCACAGAGCTGAACATTCCCTTTCATTGAGCAAGTTTGAAACCCTCTTTCTGTAGTAGCTGGAAGTGGACATTTCGAGCGTTTTCGGGCCTTTGGTGAAAAACGAAATATCTTCCCATAAAATCTAGACAGAAGCATTCTCAGAAACTTATTTTGGATGTGTGTCCTCAACTAACAGAGTTGAACCTTTCTTTTCATAGAGCAGTTTGGAAACACTCTTTTTGTAGAATCTGCAAGTCGATGTTTGGATAACTGTGAAGATTTCGTTGGAAACGTGAATATCTTCATATAAAATCTAGACAGAAGCATTCTCAGAAACGTCTTTGTGATGAGTTTCCTTAACTAACAGAGTTGAACCATTCTATTAATAGAGCACTTTGGAAACACTCTTTTTGTAAAATCTTCAAGTGGATATTTGGATAACTGTGAAGATTACTTGGAAACGGGAATATCTTCATATAAAATCTAGACAGAAGCATTCTCAGAAACTTCTTTGTGATGAGTGTCCTCCACTAACACAGTTGAACCTTTCTTTTGATAGAGCAGTTTGGAAACACTCTTTTTGTAGAATCTGTAAGTGGATATCTAGATAGTCCTAACGATTTCATTGGAAACGGGAATATCTTCATCTAAAATCTAGACAGAAGCACTGTGAGAAACTGCTTTGCGATATCTGCATTGAAGTCACAGACCTGAGCATTCCCTTTCATAGAGTAGGTTTGAAACAGTCTTTGTGTAGTATCTGGAAGTTGACATTTCAAGTGATTTCAGGGCTACGGTGAAAAAGGAAATATCTTCCAATAAAATCTAGAGAGAAGCATTCTCAGAAACTTCTTTGGGATGTGTTTCCTCAACTAAGAGAGTTGATCCTTTCTTTTGATATAGCAGTTTTGAAGCACTCTTTTTGAAGAATCTGCAAGTGGATATTTGGATAACTGTGAAGATTTCATTGGAAACGGGAATAACTTCATATAAAATCTAGACAGAAGCATTCTCAGAAACTTCTTTGTGATGAGTGTCCTCAACTAACAGAGTTGAACCTTTCTTTTTATAGAGCAGTTTGGAAACACTCTTTTTGTAGAATCTTCAAGTGGATATTTGGATAACTGTGAAGATTTCGTTGGAAACGGGAATATCTTCATATAAAATCTAGACACAAGCATTCTCAGAAACGTCTTTGTGATGAGTGTCCTCAAGTAACAGAGTTGAAACTTTCTTTTGATAGAGCAGTTTGGAAACACTCCTTTTGTAGAATCAGCAAGTCGATATTTGGAGAACTGTGAAGATTTCGTTGGAAACGGAATATCTTCATATAAAATGTCGACAGAAGCATTCTCAGAAACGTCTTTGTGATGAGTGTTCTCAAGTAACAGAGTTGAATCTTTCTTTTTATAGAGCAGTTTGGAAACACTCTTTTTGTAGAATCTGTATGTGGAAATCAACATAATTCTAACGAGTTTGTTGGAAACGGGAATATCTTCATCTACAATCTAGACAGAAGTGCTGTCAGAAACTACTTTGTGATATCTGCATTCAAGTCTCTGAGCTGAACATTCCGTTTCATAGAGCAGGTTAGAAACACTCTTTCTGCAGTATCTGGAAGTGGACATTTCGAGCGCTTTCAGGCCTACGGTGAAAAAGGAAGTATCTTCCCATAAAAACGAGACAGAGTCTTTCTCAGAAATTTATTTGGGATGTGTGTCCTCAGCTAAGAGAGTTGAACGTTTCTTTTGATACAGCAGTTTGGAGTCACTCTTTTTGTAGAATCTGCAAGTGGATATTTGGAAAGCTGTGAAGATTTCATAGGAAACGGGAATATCTTCATGTAAAATCTAGACAGAAGCATTCTCAGAAACTTCTTTGTGATGTGTGTCCTCAACTAACAGAGTTCAAAATTTCTTTTGATACAGCAATTTGGAAACACTCTTTTTGTAGAGTCTGTAAGTGGATATTTGTATAGCTCTGAGGATTCCTTTGGAAATGGGAATATCTTCATTTAAAATCTAGACAGAAGCATTCTCAGAAACTTCTTTGTGATGAGTGTCCTCAACTAACAGATTTGAACCTTTCTTTGGATAGAGCTGTTTGAAAACACTCTCTTTGTTGAATCTGTAAGTGGATATTTGGATAACTGTGATGATTTCGTTGGAAACGGGAATATCTTCATCTAAAATCTAGACAGAAGGGCTG
Source organism: Gorilla gorilla gorilla (assembly GCF_029281585.2). NCBI lineage: Eukaryota > Metazoa > Chordata > Mammalia > Primates > Hominidae > Gorilla > Gorilla gorilla. The sequence goes on from NC_073237.2 coordinate 22,374,677, forward strand.
TCAGAAACTACTTTGCGATATCTGCATTCAAGTCACAGAGCTGAACATTCCCATTCATAGAGTAGGTTTGAAACAGTCTTTCTGTAGTATCTGGAAGTGGACATTTCGAGCGATTTCAGGCCTAAGGTGAAAAAGGAAATATCATCCCATAAAATCTAGACAGAAGCATTCTCAGAAACTTATTTGGGATGTGTTTCCTCAACTAACAGAGTTGATCCTTTCTTTTGATATAGCAGTTTGGAAACACTCTTTTTGTAGAATCTGCCAGTGGATATTTGGATAACTGTGAAGATTTCGTTGGAAAGGGAAATATCTTCATATAAAACCTAGACAGAAGCATTCTCAGAAACTTCTTTGTGATGCGTGACCTCAACTAACAGAGTTTAACCATTCTATTAATAGAGCACTGTGGAAACACTCTTTTTGTAGAATCTTCAAGTGGATATTTGGATAACTGTGAAGATTTCATTGGAAACCGGACTATCTTCATATAAAATCTAGACAGAAGCATTCTCAGAAACTTCTTTGTGATGAGTGTCCTCAACTAACACAGTTGAACCTTTCTTTTGATAGAGCAGTTTGCAAACACTCTTTTTGTGGAATCTGTGTTTGGATATCATGATAGTTCTAAGGATTTTGTTGGAACCGGGAATATCTTCAACTAAAATCTAGACAGAAGCACTGTCAGAAACTACTTTGTGATATCTGCATTCAAGTCTCAGAGCTGAACATTCCGCTTCTTAGTGCAGGTTTGAAATACTCTTTGTGCAGCATCTGGAAGAGGACATTTTGAGCGCTTTCAGGCCTACGGTGAAAAAGGAAGTATCTTCCCATAAAGACGAGACAGAGGCTTTCTCAGAAACTTCTTTGGGATGTGTGACCTCAACTAACAGAGTTCAACATTTCTTTTGCTACAGCAGTATAGAATCACTCTTTTTGTAGAATCTTCAAGTGGATATTTGGATAACTGGGAAGATTTCGTTGGAAACAGGAATATCTACATATAAAATCTAGACAGAAGCATTCTCAGAAACTTCTTTGTGATGAGTGTCCTCAACTAACAGATTTGAACCTTTCTTTGGATAGAGCTGTTTGAAAACACTCTCTTTGTTGAATCTGTAAGTGGATATTTGGATAACTGTGATGATTTCGTTGGAAACGGGAATATCTTCATCTAAAATCTAGACAGAAGGGCTGTCAGAAACTACTTTGCGATATCTGCATTCAAGTCACAGAGCTGAACATTCCCATTCATAGAGTAGGTTTGAAACAGTCTTTCTGTAGTATCTGGAAGTGGACATTTCGAGCGATTTCAGGCCTAAGGTGAAAAAGGAAATATCATCCCATAAAATCTAGACAGAAGCATTCTCAGAAACTTATTTGGGATGTGTTTCCTCAACTAACAGAGTTGATCCTTTCTTTTGATATAGCAGTTTGGAAACACTCTTTTTGTAGAATCTGCCAGTGGATATTTGGATAACTGTGAAGATTTCGTTGGAAAGGGAAATATCTTCATATAAAACCTAGACAGAAGCATTCTCAGAAACTTCTTTGTGATGCGTGACCTCAACTAACAGAGTTTAACCATTCTATTAATAGAGCACTGTGGAAACACTCTTTTTGTAGAATCTTCAAGTGGATATTTGGATAACTGTGAAGATTTCATTGGAAACCGGACTATCTTCATATAAAATCTAGACAGAAGCATTCTCAGAAACTTCTTTGTGATGAGTGTCCTCAACTAACACAGTTGAACCTTTCTTTTGATAGAGCAGTTTGCAAACACTCTTTTTGTGGAATCTGTGTTTGGATATCATGATAGTTCTAAGGATTTTGTTGGAACCGGGAATATCTTCAACTAAAATCTAGACAGAAGCACTGTCAGAAACTACTTTGTGATATCTGCATTCAAGTCTCAGAGCTGAACATTCCGCTTCTTAGTGCAGGTTTGAAATACTCTTTGTGCAGCATCTGGAAGAGGACATTTTGAGCGCTTTCAGGCCTACGGTGAAAAAGGAAGTATCTTCCCATAAAGACGAGACAGAGGCTTTCTCAGAAACTTCTTTGGGATGTGTGACCTCAACTAACAGAGTTCAACATTTCTTTTGCTACAGCAGTATAGAATCACTCTTTTTGTAGAATCTTCAAGTGGATATTTGGATAACTGGGAAGATTTCGTTGGAAACAGGAATATCTACATATAAAATCTAGACGGAAGCATTCTCAGAAACTTCTTTGTGATGAGGGTACTCAACTAACAGAGTTGAACCTTTCTTTTGACAGAGCACTTTGGAAACACTCTTTTTGTAGAATCTGTAAGTGGATATCTAGATAGTTCTAACGATATCGTTGGAAACGGGAATATCTTCATCTCAAATCTAGACAGAAGAACTGTCAGAAACTACTTTGTGATATCTACATTCAAGTCACAGAGCTGAACATTCCCTTTCATTGAGCAAGTTTGAAACCCTCTTTCTGTAGTATCTGGAAGTGGACATTTCGAGCGTTTTCGGGCCTTTGGTGAAAAACGAAATATCTTCCCATAAAATCTAGACAGAAGCATTCTCAGAAACTTATTTTGGATGTGTGTCCTCAACTAACAGAGTTGAACCTTTCTTTTCATAGAGCAGTTTGGAAACACTCTTTTTGTAGAATCTGCAAGTCGATGTTTGGATAACTGTGAAGATTTCGTTGGAAACGTGAATATCTTCATACAAAATCTAGACAGAAGCATTCTCAGAAACGTCTTTGTGATGAGTTTCCTTAACTAACAGAGTTGATCCATTCTATTAATAGAGCACTTTGGAAACACTCTTTTTGTAAAATCTTCAAGTGGATATTTGGATAACTGTGAAGATTACTTGGAAACGGGAATATCTTCATATAAAATCTAGACAGAAGCATTCTCAGAAACTTCTTTGTGATGAGTGTCCTCAACTAACACAGTTGAACCTTTCTTTTGATAGAGCAGTTTGGAAACACTCTTTTTGTAGAATCTGTAAGTGGATATCTAGATAGTCCTAACGATTTCATTGGAAACGGGAATATCTTCATCTAAAATCTAGACAGAAGCACTGTGAGAAACTGCTTTGCGATATCTGCGTTGAAGTCACAGACCTGAGCATTCCCTTTCATAGAGTAGGTTTGAAACAGTCTTTGTGTAGTATCTGGAAGTTGACATTTCAAGTGATTTCAGGGCTACGGTGAAAAAGGAAATATCTTCCAATAAAATCTAGAGAGAAGCATTCTCAGAAACTTCTTTGGGATGTGTTTCCTCAACTAAGAGAGTTGATCCTTTCTTTTGATATAGCAGTTTTGAAGCACTCTTTTTGAAGAATCTGCAAGTGGATATTTGGATAACTGTGAAGATTTCATTGGAAACGGGAATAACTTCATATAAAATCTAGACAGAAGCATTCTCAGAAACTTCTTTGTGATGAGTGTCCTCAACTAACAGAGTTGAACCTTTCTTTTTATAGAGCAGTTTGGAAACACTCTTTTTGTAGAATCTTCAAGTGGATATTTGGATAACTGTGAAGATTTCGTTGGAAACGGGAATATCTTCATATAAAATCTAGACACAAGCATTCTCAGAAACGTCTTTGTGATGAGTGTCCTCAAGTAACAGAGTTGAAACTTTCTTTTGATAGAGCAGTTTGGAAACACTCCTTTTGTAGAATCAGCAAGTCGATATTTGGAGAACTGTGAAGATTTCGTTGGAAACGGAATATCTTCATATAAAATGTCGACAGAAGCATTCTCAGAAACTTCATTGTGATGAGTGTCCTCAACTAACACAGTTGAACCTTTCTTTTGATAGAGCAGTTTGGAAACACTGTTTTTGTGGAATCTGTAAATGGATATCTAGATTGTCCTAACGATTTCCTTGGAAACGGGAATATCTTCATCTAAAATCTAGACAGAAGCACTGTCAGAAACTACTTTGCGATATCGGCATTCAAGTCACAGAGCTGAACATTCCCTTTCATAGAGTAGGTTTGAAACAGTCTTTCTGTAATATCTGGAAGTGGACATTTCAAGCGATTTGAGACCTATGGTGAAAAAGGAAATATCATCCCATAAAATCTAGACAGAAGCATTCTCAGAAACTTATTTGGGATGTGTTTCCTCAACTAACAGAGATGATCCTTTCTTTTGATATAGCAGTTTGGAAACACTCTTTTTGTAGAATCTGCAAGTTGATATTTGGATAACTGTGAAGATTTCAATGGAAACGGTAATATCTTCATATAAAGTCTAGACAGAAGTATTCTCAGAAACTTCTTTGTGATGTGTGTCCTCAACTAACAGAGTTCAACCTTTCTTTTGTTACAGCAATTTGGAATCACTCTTTTTGTTGAATTTCTAAGTTTATATTGGGATAGCACTGACGATTTCGTTGGAAACGGAATATATTCATTAAATATCTAGACAGAAGCATGCTCAGAAACTTCTTTGTGATGTGTGTCCTCAACTAACAGAGTTGAACCTTTCTTTGGATAGAGCAGTTTGGAAACACTCTTTGTGTATAATCTGTAAGTGGATATCTAGATAGTTCTAACGATATCGTTGGAATAGGGAATTTCTTCATCTGAAATCTAGACAGAAGCAATGTCAGAAACTACTTTGTGACATATGCATTCAAGTCACAGAGCTGAACATTCCCGTTCATAGAGCAGGTTTGAAACCCTCTTTCTGTAGTATCTGGAAGTGAACATTTCGAGCGCTTTCGGGCCTATGGTGAAAATCGAAACATCTTCCCACAAAATCTAGACAGAAGCATTCTCAGAAAGTTATTTCAGATGTATGTCCTCAACTAACAGAGTTTAACCTTTCTTTTGATAGAGCAGTTTGGAAACACGCTTTTTGTAGAATCTGCAAGTGGATATTCGGATAACCATGAAGATTTTGTTTGAAACGGGAGTATCTTCATATAAAATCTCGACAGATGCATTCTCAGAAACTTCTTTGTGATGAGTGTCCTCAACTAACAGAGTTGAACCTTTCTTTTTACAAAGCAGTTTGGAAACACTCTTTTTGTAGAATCTGTATGTGGATATCAACATAGTTCTAACGATTTCGTTGGAAACGGGAATATCTTCATCTAAAATCTAGACCGAAGCGCTGTCAGCAACTACTTTGTGATATCTGCATTCAAGTCCCAGAGCTGAACATTCCGTTTGATAGAGCAGGTTTGAAACACTCTTTCTGCAGTATCTGGAAGTGGACATTTCGAGCGCTTTCAGGCCTACGGTGAAAAAGGAAGTATCTTCCGATAAAAACGAGACAGAGGCTTTCTCAGAAACTTATTTGGGATGTGTGCCGTCAACTAAGAGAGTTGAACCTTTCTTTTGATACAGGAGTTCGGCAACACTCTTTTTGTAGAATCTGCAAGTGGATATTTGGAAAGCTGTGAAGATTTCATAGTAAACGGGAATATCTTCATGTAAAATCTAGACAGAAGCATTCTTAGAAGCTTCTTTGTGATGTGTGTCATCAACTAACAGAGTTCAACATTTCTTTTGGAACGGAAGTTTGGAAACACTCTTTTTGTAGAATCTTCAAGTGGATATTTGGATAACTGTGAAGATTTCGTTGGAAACGGGAATATCTTCATACAAATTCTAGACAGAAGCATTCTCAGAAACTTCTTTGTGATCAGTGTCCTTAACTAACAGAGTTGAACCTTTCTTTTGACAGAGCAGTTTGGAAACACTCTTTTTGTAGAATCTGTAAGTGGATATCAAGATAGTTCTAACGATTTCGTTGGAAACGGGAATATCTTCATCTGAAATCTAGACAGAAGCACTGTCAGAAACTACTTTGTGATATCTGCATTCAAGTGACAGAGCTGAACATTCCCCTTCATAGAGCAAGTTTGAAACTCTCTTTCTGTAGTATCTGGATGTGGACATTTCGAGCGTTTTCGGGCCTATGGTGAAAAACGAAATATCTTCCCATAAAATCTAGACAGAACCATTCTCAGAAACTTATTTGGGATGTGTGTCCTCAACTAACAGAGTTGAGCCTTTATTTTGATAGAGCAGTTTGGAAACACTCTTTTTGTAGAATCTGCAAGTGGATATTTGGATAACTGTGAAGATTTCGTTGGAAACGGTTATATCTTCATATAAAATCTCGACAGAAGCATTCTCAGAAAAGTCTTTGTGATGAGTGTCCTCAACTAACAGAGTTGAACCATTCTATTAATAGAGCGCTTTGGAAACACTCTTTTTGTAGAATCTGCTAGTGGATATTTGGATAACTGTGAAGCTTTCGTTGGAAACGGTAATATCTTCATGTAAAATCTAGACAGAAGCATTGTCAGAAACATCTTTGCGATGACTGTCCTCATCTAACAGAGTTGAAGTTTCTATTCACAGAGGAATTTGGAAACACTCTTTTTGAAGAATCTGTAAGCCGATATCTAGATAGTTCTAACGATATCGTTGGAAACGGGAATATATCTTCATCTGAAATCTAGACAGAAGCACCCTCAGAACCTACTTAGTGATATCTGCGTTCAAGTCACAGAGGTGAACGTTCCATTTCATAGAGCAGGTTTGAAACACTCTTTCTGTAGTATCTGGAAGTGGACATTTCGAGCAATTTCAGGCCTATGGAGGAAAAGGAAATATCATCCCATAAAATCTAGACAGAAGCATTCTCAGAAACTTATTTGGGATGTGTTTCCTCAACTAACAGAGTTGATCCTTTCTTTTGATATAGCAGTTTGGAAACACTCTTTTTATAGAAACTGCAAATGGATATTTGGATAACTGTGAAGATTTCGTTGGAAACGGGTATATCTTCATCTAAAATCTAGACAGAATCATTATCAGAAACTTCTTTGTGATGTGTGTCCTCATTTAACAGAGTTCAACCTTTCTTTAGATACAGCAATTTGGAAACACTCTTTTTGTAGAATATGTAAGTGGATAATGTGATAGCTCTGAGGATTTCATTGGAAACGGGAATATATTCATCTAAAATCTAGACAGAAGCGCTGTCAGAAACTACTTTGCGATATCTGCATTCAAGTCCCAGAGCTGAACATTCCCATTCATAGAGTTGGATTCAAACAGTCTTTCTGTAGTATCTGGAAGTGGACATTTGAGTGATTTCCGGCCAATGGTGAAAAAGGAAATATCATCCCATAAAATCCAGACAGAAGCATTCTCAGAAACTTATTTGGGATGTGTTTCCTCAACTAACAGAGATCACCCTTTCTTTTGATATATCGGTTTGGAAACACTCTTTTTGTAGAATCTTCAAGTGGATATTTGGATAACTGTGAAGATTTCGTTGGAAACGGGAATATCTTCATATAAAATCTCGACAGAAGCATTCTCAGAAACGTCTTTGTGATGAGTGTCCTCAACTAACAGAGTTGAAACATTCTATTAATAGAGCACTTTGGTAACACTCTTTTTGTAGAATCTGCAAGTGGATATTTGGATAACTGTGAAGATTTCATTGGAAAAGGTAATATCTTCATATAAAATCTAGACAGAAGCATTCTCTGAAACTTCTTTGTGATGTGTGTCCTCAACTAACAGAGTTCAACATTTCTTTCGCTCAGCAGTTTGGAAACACTCTTTTGGTAGAATCTTCAAGTGGATATTTCGATAACTGTGAAGATTTCGTTGGAAACGGGAATATCTTCATATAAAATATAGACAGAAGCATTCTCAGAAACTTCTTTGTGATGAGTGTCCTCAACTATCAGAGTTGAACGTTTCTTTTGACAGAGCACTTTGGAAACACTCTTTTTGTACAATCTGTAAGCCGATATATAGATAGTTCTAACTATATCGTTGGAAACGGGAATATCTTCATCTGAAATCTAGACAGAAGCACTCTCAGAACCTACTTTGTGATATCTGCATTCAGGTCACTAAGCTAAACATTCCCATTCATAGAGCAGGTTTGAAACACTCTTTCTGTAATATCTGGAAGTGGACATTTGGAGCGCTTTCGGGGCTATGGTGAAAAGCGAAATATCTTCCAGTAAAATCTAGACAGAAACATTCTCAGAAAGTTATTTCAGATGTGTGTCCTCAACTAACAGAGTTGAAACTTTATTTTGATAGAGCAGTTTGGAAACACTCTTTCTGTAGAATCTGCAAATCGATGTTTGGATAACTGTGAAGATTTCGTTGGAAACGGGAATATCTTCTCATAAAATCTCGACAGAAGCATTCTCAGAAACGACTTTGTGATGAGAGTCCTCAACTAACAGAGTTGAAACACTCTATTAATAGAGAACTTTGGAAAAACTCTTTTTCTAGAATCTGCAAGTGTATATTTGGATAACTGTGAAGATTTCGTTGGAAAGGGAAATATCTTCATATAAAATCTAGACAGAAGGATTCTCAGAAACTTCCTTGTGATGAGTGTCCTCAACTAACAGAGTTGAACCTTTCTTTTGATAGAGCAGTTTGGAAACACTCTTTTTGTGGAATCTGTAAGTGGATATCTAGATAGTCCTAACGATCTCATTGGAAACGGGAATATCTTCATCTAAAATGTAGACAGAAGCACTGTCAGAAACTACTTTGCGATATCTGCATTGAAGTCACAGAGCTGAACATTCCCTTTCATAGAGTAGGTTTGAAACAGTCTTTCTGTAGTATCTGGAAGTGGACATTTCATGTGATTTCGGGCCTAAGGTGAAAAAGGAAATATCATCCCATAAAATCTAGACAGAAGCATTCTCAGAAAATTATTTCGGATGTGTTTCCTGAACTAACAGAGATGATCCTTTCTTTTGATATAGCAGTTTGGAAACACTCTTTTTGTAGAATCTGCAAGTGGATATTTGGATAACTGTGAAGATTTCATTGGAAACGGTAATATCTTCATATAAAATCTAGACAGAAGCATTCTCAGAAACTTCTTTGTGATGTGTGTCCTCAACTAACAGAGTTCAACCTTTCTTTTGATACGGCAATTTGGAATCACTCCTTTTGTTGAATCTGTAAGTTTATATTGGGATAGCTCTGAGGAATTCGTTGGAAATGGGAATATATTCATTTAAAATCTAGACAGAAGCATTCTCAGAAACTTCTTTGTGATGTGTGTCCTCAACTAACGGAGTTGAACCTTTCTTTGGATAGAGCAGTTTGGAAACACTGTTTTTGTAGAATCTGTAAGTGGATATCTAGATAGTTCTAACGATTTCATTGGAAACGGGAATATCTTCTTCTGAAATCTAGACAGAAGCACTGTCAGAAACTACTTTGTGACATCTGCATTCAAGTCACAGAGCTGAACATTCCCTTTCATAGAGCAGGTTTGAAACCCTCTTTCTGTAGTATCTGGAAGTGGATATTTCGAACGATTACGGGCCTATGGTGAAAAACGAAATATCTTCCCATAAAATCTAGATAGAAGCATTCTCAGAAACTTCTTTGTGATGTGTGTCCTCAACTAACAGAGTTGAAACTTTCTTTTGATACAGCAATTTGGAAACACACTTTTTGTAGAATCTGTAAGTGGATATTTGTATAGCTCTGAGGATTCCGTTGGAAACGGGAATATCTTCATTTAAAATCTAGACAGAAGCATTGTCAGAAACTTCTTTGTGATGAGTGTCCTCAACTATCAGATTTGAACCTTTCTTTTGACAGAGCACTTTGGAAACACTCTTTTTGTAGAATCTGTAAGTGGATATCTAGATAGTTCTAATGATATCGTTGGAAACGGGAATATCTTCATCTCAAATCTAGACAGAAGCACTGTCAGAAACTACTTTGTGATATCTGCATTCAAGTCGCAGAGCTGAACATTCCCGCTCATAGAGCAAGTTTGAAACCCTCTTTCTGTAGTATCTGGAAGTGGACATTTCGAGCGCTTTCGGGCCTATGGTGAAGAACGAAATATCTTCCCATAAAATCTAGACAGAAACATTCTCAGAATCTTATTTCGGATGTGTGTCCTCAACTAACAGAGTTGAAACTTTCTTTTGATAGAGCAGTTTGGAAACACTCTTTCTGTTGAATCTGCAAGTCGATGTTTGGATAACGGTGAAGATTTCGTTGGAAACGGGAATATCTTCATATAAAATCTAGACAGAAGCATTCTCAGAAACGTCTTTGTGATGACTTTCCTCAACTAACAGAGTTGAACCATTCTATTAATATAGCACTTTGGAAACACTCTTTTTGTAGAATCTTCAAGTGGATATTTGGATAACTGTGAAGATTTCGTTGGAAACGGGAATATCTTCATATAAAATCTAGACAGAAGCATTCTCAGAAACTTCTTTGTGATGAATGCCCTCAACTAACAGAGTTGAACCTTTCTTTTTATAAGCAGTTTGGAAACACTCTTTCTGTAGAATCTGTATGTGGATATCAAGATAGTTCTAACGATTTCATTGGAAACGGGAATATCTTCATCTAAAATCTAGACAGAAGCATTCTCAGAAACTTCTTTGTGATGTGTGTCCTCAACTAACAGAGTTGAACCTTTCTTTTGATAGAGCAGTTTGGAAACACTGTTTTTGTAGAATCTGTAAGGGGATATTTGGATAACTCTGATGATTTCGTTGGAAACGGGAATATCTTCATCTAAAATCTGGACAGAAGCACTGTCAGAAACTACCTTGGGATATCTGCATTCAAGTCACAGAGCTGAACATTCCCTTCCATAAGGCAGGTTTGAAACACTCTTTCTGTAGTATCTGGAAGTGGACATTTCGTGCGCTCTCAGGCCTACTGTGAAGAGGGAAATATCATCCCTTAAAATCTAGACAGAAGCATCCTCAGAAAGTTATTTGGGATTCGTTTCCTCAACTAACAGAGATGATCCTTTCTTTTGATATAGCAGTTTGGAAACACTTTTTTGTAGAATCTTCAAGAGGATATTTGGATAACTGTGAAGATTTCAGTGGAAACGGTAATATCTTAATATAAAATCTAGACAGAAGCATTCTCAGAAACTTCTTTGTGATGTGTGTAATCAACTAACAGAGTTCAACATTTCTTTTGATACAGCAGTTTGGAAACACTCTTTTTGTAGAATCTGCAAGTGGATATTTGAATAACTGTTAAGATTTCATTGGAAACGGGAATATCTTCATATAAAATCTAGACAGAAGCACTGTCAGAAACTACTTTGTGATATCTGCATTCAAGTCACAGAACTGAACATTGCCTTTCATAAAGCAGGTTTGAAACACTCTTTCTGCAGTATCTGGAAGTGGACATTTCGAGCGCTTTCAGGCCTAAGGTGAAAAAGGAAATATCTTCCCATTAAAATGAGTCAGAGGCTTTCTCAGAAACTTATTTGGGATGTGTGTCCTCAACTAACAGAGTTGCACCTTTCTTTTGATACACCAGTTTGGAAACACTCTTTTTGTAGAATCTGGAAGTGGATATTTGGATACCTTCGAAGATTTCTTTGGAAACGGGAATATCTTCATATAAAATCTAGACAGAGGCATTCTCAGAAACTCCTTTCTGATGAGTGTCCTCAACTAACAGAGTTGAACCTTTCTTTTGATAGAGCAGTATGGAAACACTCTGTTTGTACAATCTGGATGTGGATATTTGGATAGGTATAACGGTTTCGTTGGAAACGGGAATATCTTCATCTAAAATCTAGACAGAAGCTCTGTCAGAAACTACTTTGCGATATATGCATTCAAGTCACAGAGGTGAACCTTCCCTTTCATAGGGCAGGTTTGAAACACTCTTTCTGTAGTATCTGGAAGTGGACATTTTGAGCGCTTTCAGGCCTGTGATGAAAAATTTAGTATCTTCCCAGAAAAACGAGACAGAAGTATTCTAAGAAACTTATTTGGGATGTGGGTCCTCAACTAAGAGTGTTGAACTTTTCTTTTGAAACAAAAGTTTGGAAACACTCTTTTTTAGAATCTGGAAGTGGATATTTGAATAAATGTGAAGATTTCATTGGAAACGGGAATATCCTCATATAAAATCTAGACAGAATCATTCTCAGAAACTTCTTTGTGATGTGTGTCCTCAACTAACAGAGTTCAAACTTTCTTTTGATACAGCAATTTGGAAACACTCTTTTTGTAGAATCTGTTAGTGGATATTGGGATAGCTCTAACGATTTCGTTGGAAACGGGAATATGTTCATTTAAAATCTAGACAGAAGCTTTCTCAGAACCTTCTTTGTGAAGTGTGTCCTGAGCTAAGTGTGTTCAACCTTTCTTTTGATACAGCAGTCTGGAAACACACTTTTTGTGGAATCTGCAGGGGGATATTTGGATAACTGGGAAGATTTCATTGGAAACGGGAATATCTTCATGTAAACTCTAGACAGAAGCATTCTCAGAAACTTCTTTCCAATGTGTGTCCTTAACTGACAGAGTTCAACCGTTCTTTTGATGGAGCAATTTGGAAGCACTGTTTGTGTGGAATCTGTAGGAGGATATTTGGATAGCTCTAAAGATTTCGTTGCAAACGGGATTATCTTCATTTAAAATCTAGACAGAAGCATTCTCAGAAACTTCCTTGTGATGTGTGTCCTCAACTAACAGAGTACAACCGTAATTTTGATAGAGCAGTTTGGAAACACACTTTTTGTAGAATCTGTAGGTGGATATTTGGATACCTCTAACGATTTCTTTGGAAACGGGAATATATTCATATAAAATCTAGACAGAAGCATTCTCAGAAACTTCTTTGTGTTGTGTGTCCTCAACTAACAGAGTTCAAGATTTCTTTTGATACAGTTATTTGAAAACACTCTTTTTGTAGAATCTGTAAGTGGATATTCGGAAAGCTCTAACGATTTCGTTGGAAACGGGAATATCTTCATTTAAAATCTAGACAGAAGCATTCTCAGAAACTTCTTTGTGAAATGTGTCCTTAACTAACAGACTTCAACCTTTCTTTAGATACAGCAGTTTGGAAACACACTTTATGTAGAATCTGCAAGTGGATATTTGGATAACGGTGAAGATTTCGTTGGAAAAGGGAATATCTTCATATAAACTCTAGACAGAAGCATTCTCAGAAACTTCTTTCTCATGTGTGTCCTCAACTGACAGAGTTCAAACATTCTTTTGACAGAGCAGTTTGGAAACACACTTTTTGTAGATTGTGTAAGAGGACATTTGGATAGCTCTAAAGATTTATTTGCAAACGGGAATATGTTCATGTAAAATCTAGACAGAAGCATTCTCAGAAACTTCTTTGTGATGTGTGTCCTCAACTAAAAGAGTACAACCATTCTTTTGATAGAGCAGTTTGGAAACACACTTTTGGTAGAACCTGTAAGTGAATGTATGGAGAGCTGTAACTATTTTGTTGGAAACTGGAATATCTTCATCTAAAATCCAGACAGAAGCACTGTCAGAAACTACTTTGTGATATCTGCATTCAAGTTACAGAGGTGAACCTTCCCTTTCATAGGGCAGGTTTGAAACACTCTTTCTGTAGTATCTGGAAGTGGACATTTCGAGCGATTTCAGGCCTATGGTGAAAAAGGAAATATCATCCCACAAAATCTAGACAGAAGCATAGTCAAACTTGTTTGGGATGTGTTTACTCAACTAACAGAGTTGATCATTTCTATTGATATAGCAGTTTGGAAACACTCTTTTTGAAGAATCTGCAAGTGGATATTTGGAAAACTGTGAAGATTTCGTTTTAAACGGGAGTATCTTCATATAAAATCTAGACAGAAGCATTCTCAGAAACTTCTTTGTGATGTGAGTCCTCAACTAACAGAGTTCAACATGTCTTTTGATACAGCAGTTTGGAAACACTCTTTTTGTAGAATCTGCAAGTGAATATTTGAATAACTGTGAAGATTTCGTTGGAAACGGGAATATCTTCATATAAAATGGAGACAGAAGCACTGTCAGAAACTTCTTTGTGATATCTGCATTGAAGTCACAGAGCTGAACATTCCCTTTGATAGAGCAGGTGTGAAACACTCTTTCTGCAGTATCTGGAAGTGGACATTTCGAGCGCTTTCAGGGCTATGGTGAAAAAGGAAATATCTTCACATAAAAAAGAGTCAGAGGCTTTCTCAGAAACTTATTTGGGATGTGTGCCCTCAACTAACAGAGTTGAATGCTTTCTTTTGATACAGCAGTTTGCAAACACTCTTTTTGTAGAATCTGCAAGTGGATATTTGGAAAGCTGTGAAGATTTCGTTGGAAACGGGAATATCTTCATGTAAAATCTAGACAGAAGCATTCTCAGAAAATTCTTTGTGATGTGTGTCCTCAACTAACAGAGTTCAACCTTTCTTTTCATACAGCTATTTGGAAACACTCTTTTTGTATAATCTGCAAGTGGATATTGGGATAGATCTAATGATTTCGTTGGAAACGGGAATATCTTCATTTAAAATCTAGACAGAAGCATTCTCAGAAACTTCCTTGTGAAGGGTGTCCTCAACTACCAGAGTTCAAACTTTCTTCTCATACAGCAGTTTGGAAACACCGTTTTTGTAGAATCTGCAAGTGAATATTAGGATAACTGAGATGATTTCGTTGGAAACGGGAATATTTTCATATAAACTCTAGACAGAAGCATTCTCAGAAACTTCTTTCTCATGTGTGTCCTCAACTGACAGAGTTCATCCATTCTTTTGATAGAGCAGTTTGGAAACACTCTATTTGTAGAATCTGTAAGAGGACATTTGGCTAGCTCTTAAGATTTCGTTGCAAACAGGAATAATTTCATATAAAATCTAGACAGAAGCATTCTCAGAAACTTCTTTGTGATGTGTGTCCTCAACTAACAGAGTACAACCATTCTTTTGATAGAGCAGTTTGGAAACACACTTTTTGTAGAATCTGTAAGTGGATATATGGTTAGCTCAAATGATCTCGTTGGAAACGGGAATATCTTCATCTAAAATCGAGACAGAATCACTCTCAGAAACTACTTTGTGATATCTGCATTCAAGTCACAGAGCTGAACATTCCCTTTCATAGAGCAGGTTTGAAACACTCTTTCTGTAGTATCTGGAAGTGGACATTTCGAGCGCTTTCGGGCCTATGGTGAAAAACGAAATATCTTCCAATAAAATCTAGACAGAAGCATTCTCAGAAACTTATTTGGGATGTGTGTCCTCAACTAACAGATTTGAACCTTTCTTTTGATAGAGCAGTTTGGAAACACTCTTTTTGTAGAATCTGCAAGTGGATATTTGGATAACTGGGAAGATTTCATTTTAAACGGGAATATCGTCATATGAAGTCTAGACAGAAGCATTCTCAGAAACTTCTTTGTGATGAGTGTCGTCAACTAACAGAGTTGAACCTTTCTATTAATAGAGCAGTTTGGAAACACTCTTTTTGAAGAATCTGTAAGTGGATATCTGGATAGTTCTAACGATTTCGTTGGAAACGGGAATATCTTCATATAAAATCTAGACAGAAGCATTCTCAAATCCCCTTTGTGATGAGTGTCCTCAACTAAGAGAGTTGAACCTTTCTTTTGATAGAGCAGTTTGGAAACACTCTTTTTCTAGAATCTGTAAGTGGATATTTGGATACCTCTAACGATTTCGTTATAAACGGGAATATCTTCATCTCAAATCTAGACAGAAGCTACTTTGCGATATCTGCATTCAAGACACAGAGGTGAACCTTCCCTTTCATAGGGCAGGTTTGAAACACTCTTTCTGTAGTATCTGGAAGTGGACATTTCGAGCGCCTTCAGGCCTATGGTGAAAAAGGAAGTATCTTCCCAAAAAAACGAGAAAGAAGCATTCTCAGAAACTTATTTGGGTTGTGTGTCTGCAACTAAGAGATTTGAACCTTTCTTTTCATACAGCAGTTTGGAAACACTCTCTTTGTAGAATCTGCAAGTGGATATTTGAATAACTGTGAAGATTTCGTTGGAAACGGGAATATCTTCTTATAAAATCTGGACAGAAGCAATCTCAGAAACTTCTTTTTCATGTGTGTCCTCAACTAACAGAGTTGAACCTTTCTTTTGATAGAGCAGTTTGGAAACACCCTTTTTGTAGAATCTGTAAGTGGATATTTGTATAGCTGTGATGATTTCGTTGGACACGGGAATATCTTCATCTAAAATCTAGACAGAAGCACTCTCAAAAACTACTTTGTGATATCTGCATTCAAGTCACAGAGCTGAACATTCCCTTTCATAGAGCAGTTTTGAAACACTCTTTCTGTAGTATCTGGAAGTGGACATTTCGAGCGCTTTCAGGCCTTTGGTGAAAAACGAGATATCTTCCCATAAAATCTAGAGAGAAGCATTCTCAGAAACTTATTTGGGATGTGTGTCCTCAACTCACAGAGTTGAACATTTCTTTTGATAGAGCAGTTTGGAAACACTCTTTTTGTAGAATCTGCAAATCGATGTTTGGATAACTGTGAAGATTTCGTTGGAAACGGGAATATCTTCATATACAATTTCGACAGAAGCATTCTCAGAAACGTCTTTGTGATGAGTGTCCTCAACTAACAGAGTTGAACCATTCTATTAATAGAGCACTTTGGAAACATTCTTTTTGTGGAATCTGCAATTGGATAGTTGGATAACTGTGAAGATTTTGTTGGAAACGGAAATATCTTCATATAAAATCTCGACAGAAGCATTTTCAGTAACTTCTTTGTGATGAGTGTCCTCAACTAACACAGTTGAACCTTTCTTTTGATAGAGCAGTTTGGAAACACTCTTTTTGTGGAATCTGTAAGTGGATATCTAGATAGTCCTAAAGATTTCGTTGGAAACGGGAATATCTTCATCTAAAATATAGACAGAAGCACTGTCAGAAAGTATTTTGCGATATCTGCATTCAAGTCACAGAGCTGAACATTTCCTTTCATACAGTAGGTTTGAAACAATCTTTCTGTAGTATCTGGAAGTGGACATTTCGAGCAATTTCAGGCCTAAGGTGAAAAAGGAAATATCATCCCATAAAATCTAGACAGAAGCATTCTCAGAAACTTATTTGGGATGTGTTTCCTCAACTAACAGAGTTGATCCTTGCTTTTGATACAGCAGTTTGGAAACACTCTTTTTGTAGTATCTGCAATTGGATATTTGGATAATTGTGAAGATTTCTTTGGAAACGGGAATATCTTCATATAAAATCTCGACAGAAGCATTCTCAGAAACTTCTTTGTGATGTGTGTCCTCAAATAACAGAGTTCAACATTTCTTTTGCTACAGCAGTTTGGAAACACTCTTTTTGTAGAATCTTAAAGTGGATATTTGGATAACTGTGAAGATTACTTTGGAAACGGAATATCTTCATATAAAATGTCGACAGAAGCATTCTCAGAAACGTCTTTGTGATGAGTGTCCTCAACTAACAGAGTTGAACCATTCTATTAGTAGAGCACGTTGGAAACACTCTTTTTGTAGAATCTGCAAATGCATATTTGGATAACTGTGAAGATTTCATTGGAAACGGGAATATCTTCATATAAAATCTAGACAGAAGCATTCTCAGAAACTTTTTTGTGATGACTGTCCTCAACTAACACAGTTGAACCTTTCCTTTGATAGAGCAGTTTGGAAACACTCTTTTTGTGGAATCTGTAAGTGGATATCTAGATAGTCTAACGATTTCGTTGGAAACAGGATTATCTTCATCTGAAATCTAAGCAGAATCATTCTCAGAAACTTATCTGGGATGTGTTTCCTCAACTAACAGAGTTGATCCTTTCTTTTGATATAGCAGGTTGGAAACACTCTTTTTGTAGAATCTGCAAGTGGATATTTGGATAACTGTGAAGATTTCGTTGGCAACGGTAATATCTTCATATAAAATCTAGACAGAGGCATTGTGAGAAACTTCTTTGTGACGAGTATCATCATCTAACAGAATTGAACTTTCTATTCACAGAGGACTTTGGAAACACTCTTTTTGTAGAATCTGAAAGCCGATATCTTGATAGTTCTAACGATATCTTTGGAAACTTGAATATATCTTCATCTGAAATCTAGACAGAAGAACTCTCAGAACCTACTTTGTGATATCTGCATTCAAGTCACAGAGCTGAACATTCCCTTTCATAGAGCAGGTTTGAAACACTCTTTCTGTAGTATCAGGAAGTGGACATTTGGAGCGCTTTCGGGCGTTTGGCGAAAAACGGAATATCTTCCCAAACAATCTAGACAGAAGCATTCTCAGAAACTTATTTGTGATGCGCGTCCTCAACTAACAGATTTGAACCTTTCTTTTGATAGAGCAGTTTGGAAACACTCTTTTTGTAGAATCTGCAAATCGATGTGTGGATAACTGTGATTTCATTGGAAACGGGAATATCTTCATATAAAATCTGGACAGAAGCATTCTCAGAAACGTCTTTGTGATGAGTGTCCTCAACTAACAGAGTTGAAACATTCTGTTAATAGTGCACTTTGGAAACACTCTTTTTGTAGAATCTGCAACTGGATATTTGGATAACTGTGAAGATTTCGTTGGAAACGGGAAGATCTTCATATAAAATTTAGACAGAAGCATTCTCAGAAACTTCTTTGTGATGAGTGTCCTCAACCGACACAGTTGAACCTTCCTTTTGATAGAGCAGTTTGGAAACACTCTTTTTGTGGAATCTGTAGGTGTATATCTAGATAGCCCTAACAATTTCGTTGGAAACGGGAAAATCTTCATCTAAAATCCAAACAGAAGCACTGTCAGAATCTACTTTGCGATATATGCATTCAAGTCACAGAGCTGAACATTTCCTTTCACAGAGTAGGTTTGAAACAGTCTTTCTGTAGTATCTGGAAGTGGACATTTCGAGCGAATTCAGGCCTATGGAGAAAAAGGAAATATCACCCATAAAATCTAGACAGAAGCAATCTCTGAAACCTATTTGGGATGTGTGTCCTCAACTAACAGAGTTGCACCTTTCTTTTGATAGAGCAGTTTGGAAACACTCTTTTTGTAGGATCTGCAAGTGGATATTTGGATAACTGTGAAGATTTCATTGGGAACGGGAATATATTCATACAAAATCTAGACAGAATCATTCTCAGAAACTTCTTTGTGATGTGTGTCCTGAACTTGCAGAGTTCAACATTTCTTTTGCTACAGCAGTTTGCAAACACTCTTTTTGTAGAATCTTCAAGTGGATATTTGGATAACTGTGAAGATTTCATTGGAAACGGGAATATCTTCATATGAAATCTAGACAGAAGCATTCTCAGAAACTTCTTTGTGATGAGTGTCCTCAACTAACAGAGTTGAACCTTTCTTTTCACAGAGCACTTTGGAAACACTCTTTTTGTAGAATCTGTGAAGTGATATCTAGATAGTTCTAACGATATCGTTGGAAACGGGAATATCTACATCTGAAATCTAGACAGAAGCACTCTCAGAACCTTCTTTGTGATATCTGCATTCAAGTCACAGAGCTGAACATTCCCTTTGATACAGCAGGTTTGAAACACTCTTTCTGTAGTGTCTGGAAGTGGACATTTGGAGCGCTTTCGGACCTATGGTGAAAAATGAAATATCTTCTCATAAAATCTAGACAGAAGCATTCTCAGAAACTTATTTGGGATGTGTGTCCTCAACTAACAGAGTTGAACCTTTCTTTTGATAGAGCAGTTTGGGAACACTCTTTCTGTAGAATCTTCAAATCGATGTTTGGATAACTGTGAAGATTTCGTTGGAAACGGGAATATCTTCATATAAAATCACGACAGAAGCATTCTCAGAAACGTCTTTGTGATGAGTGTCCTCAACTAACATAGTTGAAACATTCTATTAATAGAGCACTTTGGAAAAACTCTTTTTGTGGAATATTCAAGTGGATATTTGGATAATTGTGAAGATTTCATTGGATACTGGAATATCTTCATATAAAATCTCGACAGAAGCATTCTCAGAAACTTCTTTGTGATGAGAGTCCTAAACTAACAGAGATGAACCATTCTATTAATAGAGAACTTGGAAACACTCTTTATGTGGAATCTGCAAGTCGATATTTTGATAATTGTGAAGATTTCGTTGGAAACGGGAATATCTTCATATTAAATCTAGACAGAAGCACTCTCAGAAACATCTTTGTGATATCTGCATTCAAGTCACAGAGCTGAATATTCCCTTTCATAGAGCAGGTTTGAAACACTCTTTCTGTAGTATCTGGAAGTGGACATTTCGAGCGCTTTCGGGCCTATGGTGAAAAACGAAATATCTTCCCATAAAATCTAGACAGAAGCAATCTCAGAAGCTTATTTGGGATGTGTGTCCTCAACTAACAGAGTTGTACCTTTCTTTTGATAGAGCAGATTGGAAACACTCTTTTTGTAGAATCTGCAAGTGGGTATTTGGATAACTGTGAAGATTTCGTTGGAAAAGGTAATATCTTCCCATAAAATCTAGACAGAAGCATTCTCAGAAACTTCTTTGTGATGTGTGTCCTCAAATAACAGAGTTCAACATTTCTTTCGTTACAGCAGTTTGGAAACACTCTTTTTGTAGAATCTTCAAGTGGATATTTCGATAATAGTGAAGATTTTTTTGGAAACCGGAATATCTTCATATAAAATATAGACAGAAGCATTCTCAGAAACGTCTTTGTGATGAGTGTCCTCAAGTAACGGAGTTGAACCATTCTATTAATAGAGCACTTTGGAAACACTCTTTTTGTAGAATCTTCAAGTGGATATTTGCATAACAGAGAAGATTTCGTTGGAAACGGGAATATCTTCATATAAAATCTAGACAGAAGCATTCTGAGAAACTTCTTTGTGATGAGTGTCCTCAACTAACACAGTTGAACCTTTCTCTTGATAGAGCAGTTTGGAAACACTCTTTTTGTGGAATCTGTAAGTGGATATCTAGATAGTCCTAACCACTTCGTTGGAAACGGGAATATCTTCATCTAAAATCTAGACAGAAGCACGGTCAGAAACTACTTTGCGATATCTTCATTCAAGTCACAGAGCTGAACATTCTGTTTCATAGAGTAGGTATGAAACTGTCTTTCTGTTGTATCTGGATGTGGACATTTCAAGCGATTTCAGGCCTATGGTGAAAAAGGAAATATCATCCAATAAAATCTAGAGAGAAGCATTCTCAGAAACTTCTTAGTGATGTGTGTCCTCAACTAACAGAGTTCAACCTTCCTTTGGATACAGCTATTTGGAAACACTCTTTTTGTAGAATCTGTAGGTGGATATTGTGATAGCTCTGAGGATTTCATTGGAAACGGGAATATCTTCATTTAAAATCTAGACAGAAGCATTCTCAGAAACGTCTTTATGATGTGTGTCCTCAACTAACAGATTTGAACCTTTCTTTGGATAGAGCAGTTCGGAAACACTCTTTTTGTAGAATCTGTAAGTGAATATTTGGATAACTGTGATGATTTCGTTGGAAACGCGAATATCTTCATCTAAAATCTAGACTGAAGCGCTGTCAGAAACTACTTTGTGATATCTGCATTCAAGTCAGAGCTGAATATTCCCATTCATAGAGTAGGTTTGAAACAGTCTTTCTGTAGTATGTGGAATTGGACATTTCGAGCGATTTCAGCCCTACGGTGAAAAAGGAAATATCATACCTTAAAACATAGACAGAAGCATTCTCAGAAACTTATTTGGGATGTGTTTCCTCAACTAACAGAGTTGATCCTTTCTTTGACAGCAGTTTAGAAACACTCTTTTTGTAGAATCTGCAAGTGGATATTTGGATAACTGTGAAGAATTCATTGGAAACGGTAATATCTTCATATAAAATCTAGACAGGGGCATTGTCAGAAACTTCTTTGTGATGAGTGTCCTCAACTAACAGAGTTGAACTTTCTATTCACAGAGGACTTCAGAAACACTCTTCTTGTAGAATCTGTAAGCCGATATCTTGATAGTTCTAACGATATCGTTGGAAACGGGAATATATCTTCATCTGAAATCTAGACAGAAGAACTCTCAGAACCCACTTTGTGATATCTGCATTCAAGTCACAGAGCTGAACATTCCCTTTCATAGAGCAGGTTTGAAACCCTCTTTCTGTAGTATCTGGAAGTGGACATTTGGAGCGCTTTAGGGCCTATGGCGAAAAACGGAATATCTTCCCATAAAATCTAGACAGAAGCATTCTCAGAAACTTATTTGGGATGTGCGTCCTCAACTAACAGAGTAGAACCTTTCTTTTTATAGAGCAGTTTGGAAACACCCTTTTTGTAGAATCTGCAAATCGATGTTTGGATAACTGTGATGATTTCGTTGGAAACGGGAATATCTTCATATAAAATCTCGACAGAAGCATTCTCAGAAACGTCTTTGTGATGAGAGTCCTCAACTAACAGAGTTGAAACATTCTATCAATAGAGCACTTTGGAAACACTCGTTTTGTAGAATCTGCAAGTGGATATTAGGATAACTGTGAAGATTTCGTTGGAAACGGGAATATCTTCATATAAAATCTAGACAGAAGCATTGTCAGAAACTTCTTTGTGATGAGTGTCCTCAACCAACACAGTTGAACCTTTCTTTTGATAGAGCAGTTTGGAAACACTCTTTTTGTGGAATCTGTAAGTGTATATCTAGACAGCCCTAACAATTTCGTTGGAAAAGGGAATATCTTCGTCTAAAATCTAGACAGAATCACTGTCAGAATCTACTTTGCGATATCTGCATTCAAGTCACAGAGCTGAACATTTCCTTTCATAGAGTAGGTTTGAAACAGTCTTTCTGTAGTATCTGGAAGTGGACATTTCGAGCGTTTTCAGGCCTATGGAGAAAAAGGAAATATCACCCCTAAAATCTAGACAGAAGCATTCTCAGAATCTTATTTGGGATGTGTTTCCTCAACTAACAGAGTTGATCCTTTCTTTTGATATAGCAGTTTGGAAACACTCTTTTTGTAGAAACAGCAAGTGGATATTTGGATAACTGTGAAGATTTCATTGGATATTGGAATATCTTCATATAAAATCTCGACAGAAGCATTCTCAGAAACTTCTTTGTGATGAGAGTCCTCAACTGACAGAGATGAACCATTCTATTAATAGAGAACTTGGAAACACTCTTTATGTGGAATCTGCAAGTCGATATTTGGATAACTCTGAAGATTTCTTTGGAAACGGGAATATCTTCATATTAAATCTAGACAGAAGCACTCTCAGAAACTTCTTTGTGATATCTGCATTCAGGTCACAGAGCTGAACATTCCCTTTCATACAGCAGGTTTGAAACACTCTTTCTGTAGTATCTGGAAGTGGACATTTGGAGCGCTTTCGGGCCTATGGTGAAAAACGAAATATCTTCCCGTAAAATCTAGACAGAAGCAATCTCAGAAACTTATTTGGGATGTGTGTCCTCAACTAACAGAGTTGCACCTTCTTTTGATAGAGCAGTTTGGAAACATTCTTTTTGTAGAATCTTCAAGTGGATATTTGGATAACTGTGAAGATTTCTTTGGAAACGGGAATATCTTCATATAAAATCTAGACCGAAGGATTCTCAGAAACTTCTTTGTGATGTGTGTCCTCAACTAACAGAATTCAATATTTCTTTTGCTACCGCAGTTTGGAAACACTCTTTTTGTAGAATCTTCAAGTGGATATTTGGATAACTGTGAAGATTTCGATGGAAACGGGAATATCTTCATATAAAATCTAGACAGAAGCATTCTCAGAAGCTTCTTTGTGATGAGTGTGATCAACTAACAGAGTTGAACCTTTCTTTTGACAGAGCACTTTGGAAACACTCTTTTTGTAGAATCTGTAAGTGGATATCTAGATAGTTCTAACGATATCGTTGGAAACGGGAATATCTTCATCTGAAATCAAGACAGAAGCACTCTGAGAACCTACTTTGATATATCTGTATTCAAGTGACAGAGCTGAACATTCCCTTTGATAGAGCAGGTTTGAAACACTCTTTCTGTAGTATCTGGAAGTGGACATTTCGAGCGCTTTCAGGCCTATGGTGAAAAACGAAATATCTTCCCGTAAAATGTAGACAGAACCATTCTCAGAAACTTATTTGGGATGTGTGTCCTCAACTAACGGAGTTGAACCTTTCTTTTGATTTAGCAGTTTGGAAACACTCTTTTTGTAGAATCTGCCTGTGGATATTTGGATAACTGTGAAGATTTCGTTGGAAACGGGAATATCTTCATATAAAATCTAGACAGAAGCATTCTCAGAAACTGCTTTGTGATGAGTGTCCTCAACTAACCGAGTTGAACCTTTCTTTTTATAGAGCAGTTTGGAAACACTCTTTTTGTAGAATCTGTATGTGGATATCTAGATAGTTCTAACGATTTCGCTGGAATCGGGAATATCTTCATCTAAAATCTAGACAGAAGCACTGTCAGAAACTAGTTTCTGATATCTGCATTCAAGACTCAGAGCTGAACATTCCGTTTCATAGAGCAGGTTTGAAACATTCTTTCTGCAGTATCTGGAAGTGTACATTTCGAGCGCTTTCAGGCCTGCGGTGAAAAAGGACATATCTTCCCATAAAAACGAGACAGAGGCTTTCTCAGAAATTTATTTGGGATGTGTGTCCTCAACTAAGGGAGTTGAACCTTTCTTTTGATACAGCAGTTTGGAAACACTCTTTTTTTAGAATCTGCAAGTGGATATTTGGAAAGATGTGAAGATTTCATCGTAAACGGGAATATCTTCATGTAAAATCAAGACAGAAGCATTCTCAGAAACTTCTTTGTGATGTGTGTCCTCAACTAACAGAGTTCAACATTTCTTTAGATACAGCAATTTGGAAACGCTCTTTTTGTTGAATCTGCAACTCGATGTTTTGATAACTGTGAAGATTTCGTTGGAAAAGGGAATATCTTCCTATGAAATCTATACAGAAGCATTCTCAGAAACGTCTTTGTGATGATTGTCCTCAAGTAACGGAGTTGAACCATTCTGTTAATAGAGCACTTTGGAAACACTCTTTTTGTAGAATCTTCAAGTGGATATTTGCATAACAGAGAAGATTTCGTTGGAAACGGGAATATCTTCATATAAAATCTAGACAGAAGCATTCTGAGAAACTTCTTTGTGATGAGTGTCCTCAACTAACACAGTTGAACCTTTCTCTTGATAGACCAGTTTGGAAACACTCTTTTTGTGGAATCTGTAAGTGGATATCTAGATAGTCCTAACCATTTCGTTGGAAACGGGAATATCTTCATCTAAAATCTAGACAGAAGCACTGTCAGAAACTACTTTGTGATATCTGCATTCAAGTTACAGAGGTGAACCTTCCCTTTCATAGGGCAGGTTTGAAACACTCTTTCTGTAGTATCTGGAAGTGGACATTTCGAGCGATTTCAGGCCTATGGTGAAAAAGGAAATATCATCCCACAAAATCTAGACAGAAGCATAGTCAAACTTGTTTGGGATGTGTTTACTCAACTAACAGAGTTGATCATTTCTATTGATATAGCAGTTTGGAAACACTCTTTTTGAAGAATCTGCAAGTGGATATTTGGATAACTGTGAAGATTTCTTTGGAAACGGGAATATCTTCATATAAAATCTAGACCGAAGGATTCTCAGAAACTTCTTTGTGATGTGTGTCCTCAACTAACAGAATTCAATATTTCTTTTGCTACCGCAGTTTGGAAACACTCTTTTTGTAGAATCTTCAAGTGGATATTTGGATAACTGTGAAGATTTCGATGGAAACGGGAATATCTTCATATAAAATCTAGACAGAAGCATTCTCAGAAGCTTCTTTGTGATGAGTGTGATCAACTAACAGAGTTGAACCTTTCTTTTGACAGAGCACTTTGGAAACACTCTTTTTGTAGAATCTGTAAGTGGATATCTAGATAGTTCTAACGATATCGTTGGAAACGGGAATATCTTCATCTGAAATCAAGACAGAAGCACTCTGAGAACCTACTTTGATATATCTGTATTCAAGTGACAGAGCTGAACATTCCCTTTGATAGAGCAGGTTTGAAACACTCTTTCTGTAGTATCTGGAAGTGGACATTTCGAGCGCTTTCAGGCCTATGGTGAAAAACGAAATATCTTCCCGTAAAATGTAGACAGAACCATTCTCAGAAACTTATTTGGGATGTGTGTCCTCAACTAACGGAGTTGAACCTTTCTTTTGATTTAGCAGTTTGGAAACACTCTTTTTGTAGAATCTGCCTGTGGATATTTGGATAACTGTGAAGATTTCGTTGGAAACGGGAATATCTTCATATAAAATCTAGACAGAAGCATTCTCAGAAACTGCTTTGTGATGAGTGTCCTCAACTAACCGAGTTGAACCTTTCTTTTTATAGAGCAGTTTGGAAACACTCTTTTTGTAGAATCTGTATGTGGATATCTAGATAGTTCTAACGATTTCGCTGGAATCGGGAATATCTTCATCTAAAATCTAGACAGAAGCACTGTCAGAAACTAGTTTCTGATATCTGCATTCAAGACTCAGAGCTGAACATTCCGTTTCATAGAGCAGGTTTGAAACATTCTTTCTGCAGTATCTGGAAGTGTACATTTCGAGCGCTTTCAGGCCTGCGGTGAAAAAGGACATATCTTCCCATAAAAACGAGACAGAGGCTTTCTCAGAAATTTATTTGGGATGTGTGTCCTCAACTAAGGGAGTTGAACCTTTCTTTTGATACAGCAGTTTGGAAACACTCTTTTTTTAGAATCTGCAAGTGGATATTTGGAAAGATGTGAAGATTTCATCGTAAACGGGAATATCTTCATGTAAAATCAAGACAGAAGCATTCTCAGAAACTTCTTTGTGATGTGTGTCCTCAACTAACAGAGTTCAACATTTCTTTAGATACAGCAATTTGGAAACGCTCTTTTTGTTGAATCTGCAACTCGATGTTTTGATAACTGTGAAGATTTCGTTGGAAAAGGGAATATCTTCCTATGAAATCTATACAGAAGCATTCTCAGAAACGTCTTTGTGATGATTGTCCTCAAGTAACGGAGTTGAACCATTCTGTTAATAGAGCACTTTGGAAACACTCTTTTTGTAGAATCTTCAAGTGGATATTTGCATAACAGAGAAGATTTCGTTGGAAACGGGAATATCTTCATATAAAATCTAGACAGAAGCATTCTGAGAAACTTCTTTGTGATGAGTGTCCTCAACTAACACAGTTGAACCTTTCTCTTGATAGACCAGTTTGGAAACACTCTTTTTGTGGAATCTGTAAGTGGATATCTAGATAGTCCTAACCATTTCGTTGGAAACGGGAATATCTTCATCTAAAATCTAGACAGAAGCACTGTCAGAAACTACTTTGTGATATCTGCATTCAAGTTACAGAGGTGAACCTTCCCTTTCATAGGGCAGGTTTGAAACACTCTTTCTGTAGTATCTGGAAGTGGACATTTCGAGCGATTTCAGGCCTATGGTGAAAAAGGAAATATCATCCCACAAAATCTAGACAGAAGCATAGTCAAACTTGTTTGGGATGTGTTTACTCAACTAACAGAGTTGATCATTTCTATTGATATAGCAGTTTGGAAACACTCTTTTTGAAGAATCTGCAAGTGGATATTTGGATAACTGTGAAGATTTCGTTTTAAACGGGAGTATCTTCATATAAAATCTAGACAGAAGCATTCTCAGAAACTTCTTTGTGATGTGAGTCCTCAACTAACAGAGTTCAACATGTCTTTTGATACAGCAGTTTGGAAACACTCTTTTTGTAGAATCTGCAAGTGAATATTTGAATAACTGTGAAGATTTCGTTGGAAACGGGAATATCTTCATATAAAATGGAGACAGAAGCACTGTCAGAAACTTCTTTGTGATATCTGCATTGAAGTCACAGAGCTGAACATTCCCTTTGATAGAGCAGGTGTGAAACACTCTTTCTGCAGTATCTGGAAGTGGACATTTCGAGCGCTTTCAGGGCTATGGTGAAAAAGGAAATATCTTCACATAAAAAAGAGTCAGAGGCTTTCTCAGAAACTTATTTGGGATGTGTGCCCTCAACTAACAGAGTTGAATGCTTTCTTTTGATACAGCAGTTTGCAAACACTCTTTTTGTAGAATCTGCAAGTGGATATTTGGAAAGCTGTGAAGATTTCGTTGGAAACGGGAATATCTTCATGTAAAATCTAGACAGAAGCATTCTCAGAAAATTCTTTGTGATGTGTGTCCTCAACTAACAGAGTTCAACCTTTCTTTTCATACAGCTATTTGGAAACACTCTTTTTGTATAATCTGCAAGTGGATATTGGGATAGATCTAATGATTTCGTTGGAAACGGGAATATCTTCATTTAAAATCTAGACAGAAGCATTCTCAGAAACTTCCTTGTGAAGGGTGTCCTCAACTACCAGAGTTCAAACTTTCTTCTCATACAGCAGTTTGGAAACACCGTTTTTGTAGAATCTGCAAGTGAATATTAGGATAACTGAGATGATTTCGTTGGAAACGGGAATATTTTCATATAAACTCTAGACAGAAGCATTCTCAGAAACTTCTTTCTCATGTGTGTCCTCAACTGACAGAGTTCATCCATTCTTTTGATAGAGCAGTTTGGAAACACTCTATTTGTAGAATCTGTAAGAGGACATTTGGCTAGCTCTTAAGATTTCGTTGCAAACAGGAATAATTTCATATAAAATCTAGACAGAAGCATTCTCAGAAACTTCTTTGTGATGTGTGTCCTCAACTAACAGAGTACAACCATTCTTTTGATAGAGCAGTTTGGAAACACACTTTTTGTAGAATCTGTAAGTGGATATATGGTTAGCTCAAATGATCTCGTTGGAAACGGGAATATCTTCATCTAAAATCGAGACAGAATCACTCTCAGAAACTACTTTGTGATATCTGCATTCAAGTCACAGAGCTGAACATTCCCTTTCATAGAGCAGGTTTGAAACACTCTTTCTGTAGTATCTGGAAGTGGACATTTCGAGCGCTTTCGGGCCTATGGTGAAAAACGAAATATCTTCCAATAAAATCTAGACAGAAGCATTCTCAGAAACTTATTTGGGATGTGTGTCCTCAACTAACAGATTTGAACCTTTCTTTTGATAGAGCAGTTTGGAAACACTCTTTTTGTAGAATCTGCAAGTGGATATTTGGATAACTGGGAAGATTTCATTTTAAACGGGAATATCGTCATATGAAGTCTAGACAGAAGCATTCACAGAAACTTCTTTGTGATGAGTGTCGTCAACTGACAGAGTTGAACCTTTCTATTAATAGAGCAGTTTGGAAACACTCTTTTTGAAGAATCTGTAAGTGGATATCTGGATAGTTCTAACGATTTCGTTGGAAACGGGAATATCTTCATCTAAAATCTATACAGAAGCACTGTCAGAAACTACTTTGTGATATCTGCATTCAAGTCACAGAACTGAACATTCCCTTTCATAGAGCAGGTTTGAAACACTCTTTCTGCAGTATCTGGAAGTGAACATTACGAGCGATTTCAGGTCTACGATGAAAAACGAAATATCTTCCAATGAAACCGAGACAGAGGCTTTCTCAGAAACTTATTTGCGATGGGTGTCCTCAACTAACAGAGTTGAATCTTTCTTTTGAAACAGCAGTTTGGAAACACTCTTTTTGTAAAATCTGCAAGTGGATATTTGGAAAGCTGCAAAGATTTCGTTGGATACGGGAATATCTTCATGTAAAATCTAGACAGAAGCATTCTCAGAAACTTCTTTGCGATGTGTGCCCTCAAATAACAGAGTTGAACCTTTCTTTTTATACACCAGTTTGGAAACACTCTTTTTGTGGAATCTGGAAGTGGATATTTGGATAACTGCGAAGATTTCATTGGAAACGGGAATACCATCATATAAAATCTAGACGGAAGCATTCTCAGAAACTCCTTTGTGATGAGTGTCCTCAACTAACAGAGATGAACCTTTCTTTTGATAGAGCAGTTTGGAAACACTCTTTTTGTAGAATCTGTAAGTGGATATTTGGATAGCTCTAACGATTTCGTTGGAAATGGGAATATCTTCAACTAAAATCTAGACAGAATCTCTGTTAGAAGATACGTTGTGATATCTGCGTTCAAGCCACAGAGGTGAACCTTCCCTTCCATAGGGCAGGTTTGAAACACTCTTTCTGTAGTATCTGGAAGTGGACATTTCGAGCGCTTTCAGGCCTATGGTGAAAAAAGAAGACTCTTCACAAAAAAACGAGACAGAAGCATTCTCAGAAGCTTATTTGGGATGTGTGTCCTCAACTAAGAGAATTGAACCTTTCTTTTGATGCAGCAGTTTGGAAACACTCTTTTTGTAGAATCTGCAAGTGGATATTAGAAAAACTGTGAAGATTTCATTGGAAACAAGAGTATCTTCATATAAAATCTAGACAGAAGCAATCTCAGAATCTTCTTTGTGATGTGTGTCCTCAACTAACAGAGTTGAAACTTTCTTTTGATAGAGCAGTTTGGAAATACTCTTTTTGTAGAATCTGTAAGTGAATATTTGGATAACTGTCATGATTTCGTTGGAAACGGAAATATCTTCATCTAAAATCTAGACACAAGCACTGTCAGAAACTACTTTGCGATTTCTGCATTCAAGTCACAGAGGTGAACCTTCCCTTTCATAGGGCAGGTTAGAAACACTCTTTCTGTAGTATCTGGAAGTGGACATTTCGAGCGCTTTCAGGCCTATGGTGAAAAAGGAAATATCATCCCATAAAATCTTGAGAGAATCATACTCAAACTTATTTGGGATGTGTTTACTCAACTAGCAGAGTTGGTCCTTTCTTTTGATATAGCAGTTTGGAAACAGAGTTTTTGTAGAATCTGCCAGTGGATATTTGGATAACTGTGAAGATTTCATTGGAAACGGGAATAGATTCATATAAAATCTAGGCAGAAGCATTCTCAGAAACTTTTTTGTGATGTGTGTTCTCAACTAACAG
Source organism: Gorilla gorilla gorilla (assembly GCF_029281585.2). Lineage (NCBI taxonomy): Eukaryota > Metazoa > Chordata > Mammalia > Primates > Hominidae > Gorilla > Gorilla gorilla. Next base: position 22,405,456 of record NC_073237.2, read on the forward strand.
AGTTCTACCATTCTTTTGATACAGCAGTTTGGAAACAAACTTTTTGTTGAATCTGTAAGTGGATATTTGGATAGCTCAAACCATTCCATTGGAAACGGGAATATCTTCATCTAAAATCTAGACAGAAGCACTCTCAGAAACTACTTTGTGATATCTGCATTCAAGTCACAGAGCTGAACATTCCCTTTCATGGAGCAGGTTTGAAACACTCTTTCTGTAGTATCTGGAAGGGGACATTTCGAGGGCTTTCGGGCCTGTGCTGAAAAACGAAATACCTTCCCATAAAATCTAGACAGAAGCATTCTCAGAAACTTATTTGGGATGTGTGTCCTCAAGTAACAGAGTTGAAACTTTCTTTTGATACAGCAGTTTGGAAACACACTTTTTGTAGAATCTGCAAGTCGATATTAGGATAACTGTGAAGATTTCATAGGAAACGGGAATATCTTCATAAAAAATCTAGACAGAAGCATTCTCAGAAACTTGTTTGTGATGAGTGTCCTCAACTAACAGAGTTGGACCTTTCTATTAATAGAACAGTTTTGGAAACACTCTTTTTGTAGAATCTGTAAGTGGAAATCTGGATAGTTCTAACGATTTCGTTGGAAACGGGAAGTTCTTCATCTAAAATCTAGACAGAAGCACTGGCAGAAACCACTTTGTGATATCTGCATTCAAGTCACAGAGCTGAACATTCCCTTTCATAGAGCAGGTTTGAAACACTCTTTCTGCCGTATCTGGAAGTGGACATTTCGAGCGCTTTCAGGCCAACGGTGGAAAAGAAAATATCTTCCCATAAAAACGAGTCAGAGGCTTTCTCAGAAGCTTATTTGGGATGTGTGTCCTCAACTAACTGAGTTGAATGCTTTCTTTTGATACAACAGTTTGGAAACACTCTTTTTGTAGAATCTGCAAGTGGATATTTGGAAAGCTGTGAAGATTTCGTTGGAAACGGGAACATCTTCAAGAAAAATCTAAACAGAAGCATTCTCAGAAACTTCTTTGTGATGTGTGTCCTCAACTAACAGAGTTCAACCTTTCTTTTGATACAGCAATTTGGAAACACTCTTTTTGTAGAATCTGTAAGTGGATTTTGGGATAGCTCTAACGATTTCGTGGGAAACGGGAATATCTTCATTTAAAATCAAGAGAGAAGCATTCTCAGAAACTTCTTTGTGAAGTGTGTCCTCAACTAACAGAGTTCAACCTTTCTTTTGATACAGCAGTCTGGAAACACTCTTTTTGTAGAAGCTGCAAGTGGATATTTGGATAATTGTGAAGATTTCGTTGGAAACGGGAATATCTTCATATAAACTCTGGACAGAAGCATTCTCAGAAACTTCTTTCTCATGTGTGTCCTCAACTGATAGCGTTCAACCATTCTTTTGATAGAGCAGTTTGGAAACACTCTTTTTGTACAATCTGTAAGAGGACATGAGGACAGCTCTGAAGATTTCTTTGCAAATGGGAATATCTTCATATAAAATCTAGACAGAAGCATTCTGAGAAACTTCCTTGTGATGTGTGTCCTCAACTAACAGAGTACAACCATTCTTTTGATAGAGCAGTTTGGAAACACACTTTTCGTAGAATCTGTAATTGGATATTTGGAAAGCTCTAACGATTTCATTGGAAACGGGAATATATTCATCTAACATCTAGACAGAAGCACTCTCAGAAACTACTATGTGATATCTGCATTCAAGCCAAAGAGGTGAACCTTCCGTTTAATAGGGCAGGTTTGAAACACTCTTTCTGCAGTATCTGGAATTGGCATTTCAGGCGATTTCAGGTGTATGGTGAAAAAGGAAGTGTCTTCCCAAAAAAAGGATACAGAAGCATTCTCAGAAACTTATTTGGGATGTGCGTCTTCAACTAAGACAGTTGAACCTTTCCTTTGATACAGCATTTTGGAAACACTCTTTTTATAGAATCTACAAGTGGATATTTGAATAACTGTGAAGATATCATTGGAAACAGGAATATCTTCATATAAAATCTAGACAGAAGCATTCTCAGAAACTTCTTTGTGATGTGTGTCATCAAATCACAGAGTTGAAACATTGTTTTGCTTGAGCAGTTTGGAAACACCCTTTCTGTAGAATCTGCAAGTAGATATTAGAATAACTGTGAAGATTTCATTGGAAACGGGAATATCTTCATGTAAAATCAAGACAGAATCATTCTCAGAAACTTCTTTGTAATGTGTGTCCTCAACGAGTGGAGTTCAACCTTTCTTTTGATAGAGCAGTTTGGAAACACTCTTTTTATAGAATCTGTAAGAGGATATTTGGATAGGACTAATGATTTCGTTGCAAACGGCAATAACTTCACATAAAATCTAGACAGAAGATTTCTCAGAAACTTCTTTGTGATGTGTGCCCTCAACTAACAGAGTTGAAACTTTCTTTTGATACACCAGTTTGGAAACACTCTTTTTGTAGAATCTGGAAGTGGATATTTGGATAACTGTGAAGATTTCATTGGAAACGGGCATATCTTCATATAAAATCTAGACAGAAGCATTCTCAGAAACTCCTTTGTGATGAGTGTCCTCAACTAACAGAGTTGAACCTTTCTTTTGATAGAGCAGTTTGGAAACACTCTTTTTGTAGAATCTGCAAGTGGATAGTTGAATAACTGTGAAGATTTCGTTGGAAACAGGAATATCTTCATATAAAATATAGTCAGAAGCATTCTCAGAAACTTCTTTGTGATGTGTGTCCTCAACTAACAGAGTTGAACTTTTCTTTTGATAGAGCAGTTTGGAAATACACATTTTGTAGAATCTGTAAGTGGATATTTGGATAACTGTTATGATTTCGTTGGAAACGGAAATATCTTCATCTAAAATCTAGACAGAAGCACTGTGAGAAACTATTTGGCGATATCTGCATTCAAGTCACAGAGGTGAACCTTCCCTTTCATAGGGCAGGTTTGAAAAACCCTTTCTGTAGTATCTGGAAGTGGACTTTTCGAGCGCTTTCAGGCCTAAAGTGAAAAAGGATATATATTCCCATAAAATTTAGACGGAAGCATACTCAAACTTATTTGGGATGAGTTTAGTCAACTAACAGAGTTGATCCTTTCTTTTGATAAAGCAGTTTGTAAACACTCTTTTTGTGGAGTCTGCAAGTGGATATTTGGATAACTGTGAAGATTTCATTGGAAACGGGAATATCTTCATATAAAATCTAGACAGAAGCATTCTCAGAAACTTCTTTGTGATGTGTTTCCTCAACTAACAGAGTTCAACATTTCTTTTGCTAGTGCAGATTGGAAACACTCTTTTTGTAGAATCTGTAAGTGGATATTGTTTTAGCTCTTACGATTTCGTTGGAAACGGGAATATCTTCATTTAAAATCTATACAGAAGCATTTTCAGAAACTTCTTTGTGAAGTGTGTCGTAAACTAACAGAGTTCAACCTTTCTTATGATACAGCAGTTTGGAAACACACTTTTTGTAGAATCTGCAAGTGGATATTTGGATAACTGTGAAGATTTTATTGGAAACGGGAATATCTTCATACAAACTCTGGACGGAAGCATTCTCAGAAACTTCTTTCTCATGTGTGTCCTCAACTGACAGAGTTCAACCATTCTTTTGATAGAGCAGTTTGGAAACACTCTTTTTGTAGAATCTGTAAGAGGACATTTGGACAGCTCTAAAGATTTCGTTGCAAACGGGAATATCTTCATGTAAAATCTAGACAGAAGCATTCTGAGAAACTTCTTTGTGATATGTGTCCTCAACTAACAGAGTACAGCCATTCTTTTGATAGAGCAGTTTGGAAAGGCACTTTTCATAGAATCTGTAAGTGGATATTTGAATAGCTCTAACGATTTCATTGGAAACGGGAATATATTCATCTAACATCTAGACAGAAGCACTCTCAGAAACTACTATGTGATATCTGCATTCAAGCCACAGAGGTGAACCTTCCCTTGCATAGGGCAGGTTTGAAACGCTCTTTCTGTAGTATCTGGAAGTGGGCATTTCGAGCGCTTTCAGGCCTTTGGTGAAATAAGAAATATCATCCCATAAAATCTAGAGAGAAGCATACTCAAACTTATTTGGGATGTGTTTACTCAACTGACAGAGTTCAATATTTCTTTTGATACAGCAGTTTGGAAACACTCTTTCTGTAGAATCTGCAAGTGGATATTTGGAAATCTGCGAAGATTTCGTTGGAAATGGGAATATCTTCATGTAAAATCCAGACAGAGGCATTCTCAGAAACTTCTTTGTGATGTGTGTCGTCAACTAACAGAGTTCAACTTTTCTTTTGATACAGCAGGTTGGAAACACTCTTTTTGTAGAATCTGCAAGTGGATATTTGGATAACTGTGAAGATTTCGTTGGAAACGGGAGTATCTTCATATAAAATCTAGACAGAAGCATTCTCAGAAACTCCTTTGTGATGTGTGTAATCAACTAACGGAGTTCAACCTTTCTTTTGATAGAGCAGTTTGGAAACACTCTTTTTGTAGAATCTGTAAGAGGATATTTGGATAGCTCTAATGATTTCGTTGCAATCGGGAATAACTTCACATAAAATATAGACAGAAGCATTCTCAGAAATTTCTTTGTGATGTGTGCCCTGAGCTAACAGAGTTGCACCTTTCTTTTGATACACCATTTTGGAAACACTCTTTTTGTAGAATCTGGAAGTGGATATTTGGATAACTGCGAAGATTTCATTGGAAACGGGAATATCTTCATATAAAATCTAGAAAGAAACATTCTCAGAAACTCTTTTGTGATAGGTGTCCTCAACTAACAGAGTTGACCCTTTCTTTTGAGAGAGCAGTTTGGAAACACTCTTTTTGTAGAATCTGTAAGTGGATATTTGGATAGCTCTATCGATTTCGTTGGAAACGGGAATATCTTCATCAAAAATCTAGACAGAAACTCTGTCAGAAACTACTTTGCGATATCTGCATTCATGTCACAGAGGTGAACCTTCCCTTTCATAGGGCAGGTTTGAATCACTCTTTCTGTAGTATCTGGAAGTGGACATTTCGAGCGTTTTCAGGCCTATGGTGAAAAAGGAAGTATCTTCCCAGAAAAACGAGACAGAAGTATTCTCAGAAGCTTATTTGGAATGTGGGTCCTCAATTAAGAGAGCTGAACTTCTCTTTTGATAGAGCAGTTTGGAAACACTCTTTTTTAGAATCTGCAAGTGGATATTAGAATAACTGTGAAGATTTCATTGGAAACGGGAATATCCTCATATAAAATCTAGACAGAAGCATTCTCAGAAACTTCTTTGTGATGTGTGTCCTCAACTAACAGAGTTCAGCCTTTCTTTTGATAGAGCAGTCTGGAAACACCCTTTTTGTAGAATCTGTACGTGGATATTTGGATAACTGTGATGAATTCGTGGGAAACGGGAATATCTTCATATAAAATCTAGAAAGAAACATTCTCAGAAACTCTTTTGTGATGGGTGTCCTCAACTAACAGAGTTGAACCTTTCTTTTGAGAGAGCAGTTTGGAAACACTCTTTTTGTAGAATCTGTAAGTGGATATTTGGATAGCTCTAACGATTTCGTTGGAAACGGGAATATCTTCATCTAAAATCTAGACAGAAACTCTGTCAGAAACTACTTCACGATATCTGCATTCATGTCACAGAGGTGAACCTTCCCTTTCATAGGGCAGGTTTGAAACACTCTTTCTGTAGTATCTGGATGTGGACATTTCGAGCGTTTTCAGGCCTATGGTGAAAAAGGAAGTATCTTCCCAGAAAAACGAGACAGAAGTATTCTCAGAAGCTTATTTGGAATGTGGGTCCTCAACTAAGAGAGTTGAACTTCTCTTTTGACAGAGCAGTTTGGAAACACTCTTTTTTAGAATCTGCAAGTGGATATTAGAATAGCTGTGAAGATTTCATTGGAAACGGGAATATCCTCATATAAAATCTAGACAGAAGCATTCTCAGAAACTTCTTTGTGATGTGTGTCCTCAACTAACAGAGTTCAGCCTTTCTTTTGATAGAGCAGTCTGGAAACACCCTTTTTGTAGAATCTGTACGTGGATATTTGGATAACTGGGATGATTTCGTGGGAAACGGGAATATCTTCATCTAAAATATAGACAGAAGCACTGTGAGAAACTACCTTGCGATATCTGCATTCAAGTCACAGAGGTGAACCTTCCCTTTCATAGGGCAGGTTTGAAACACTCTTTCTGTAGTGTCTGGAAGTGGATATTTCGAGTGCTCCCAAGCCTATGGTGAAGAAGGAAATATCATCCCATAAAATCTAGACAGAAGCATACTTAGAAACTTATTTGGGATGTGTTTCCTCAACTAACAGAATTGATCCTTTCTTTTGATATAGCAGTTTGGAAACACTCTTTTTGTAGAACCTGCAAGTGGATATTTGGATAACTGTGAAGATTTCATTGGAAACGTTAATATCTTCATGTAAAATCTAGATGGAAGCATTCTCAGAAACTCCTTTGTGATGAGTGTCCTCAACTAACAGAGTTGAACCTTTCTTTTGATAGAGCAGTTTGGAAACACTCTTTTTATAGAATCTGTAAGAGGATATTTGGATAGGTCTAATGATTTCGTTGCAAACGGGAATAACTTCACATAAAATCTAAACAGAAGATTTCTCAGAAACTTCTTTGTGATGTGTGCCCTCAACTAACAGAGTTGAAACTTTCTTTTGATACACCAGTTTGGAAACACTCTTTTTGTAGAATCTGGAAGTGGATATTTGGATAACTGTGAAGATTTCATTGGAAACGGGCATATCTTCATATAAAATCTAGACAGAAGCATTCTCAGAAACTCCTTTGTGATGAGTGTCCTCAACTAACAGAGTTGAACCTTTCTTTTGATAGAGCAGTTTGGAAACACTCTTTTTGTAGAATCTGCAAGTGGATAGTTGAATAACTGTGAAGATTTCATTGGAAACAGGAATATCTTCATATAAAATATAGTCAGAAGCATTCTCAGAAACTTCTTTGTGATGTGTGTCCTCAACTAACAGAGTTGAACTTTTCTTTTGATAGAGCAGTTTGGAAACACACTTTTTGTAGAATCTGTAAGTGGATATTTGGATAACTGTTATGATTTCGTTGGAAACGGAAATATCTTCATCTAAAATCTAGACAGAAGCACTGTGAGAAACTACTTGGCGATATCTGCATTCAAGTCACAGAGGTGAACCTTCCCTTTCATAGGGCAGGTTTGAAACACCCTTTCTGTAGTATCTGGAAGTGGACATTTTGAGCGCTTTCAGGCCTAAGGTGAAAAAGGATATATATTCCCATAAAATTTCGACAGAAGCATACTCAAACTTATTTGGGATGAGTTTAGTCAACTAACGGAGTTGATCCTTTCTTTTGATAAAGCAGTTTGTAAACACTCTTTTTGTGGAGTCTGCAAGTGGATATTTGGATAACTGTGAAGATTTCATTGGAAACGGGAATATCTTCATATAAAATCTAGACAGAAGCATTCTCATAAACTTCTTTGTGATGTGTTTCCTCAACTAACAGAGTTCAACATTTCTTTTGCTAGTGCAGATTGGAAACACTCTTTTGGTAGAATCCGCAAATGGATATTTGAATAACTGTGAAGATTTCGTTGGAAACAGGAATATCTTCATATAAAATCTAAACAGAAGCACTGTCAGAAACTACTTTGTGATATGTGCATTCAAGTCACAGAGCCGAACATTCCCTTCCATAGAGTAGGTTTGAAACACTCTTTCTGCAGTATCTGGAAGTGGACATTTTGAGCGCTTTCAGGCCTATGGTGAAAAAGGAAATATCTTCCCATAAAACCGAGTCAGAGGCTTTCTCAGAAGCTTATTTAGGATGTGTGTCCTCAACTAACAGAGTTGAATGCCTTCTTTTGATACAGCAATTTGGAAAAACTCTTTTTGTAGAATCTGTAAGTGGATATTGGGGTAGCTCTTACGATTTCGTTGGAAACGGGAATATCTTCATTTAAAATCTATACAGAAGCATTTTCAGAAACTTCTTTGTGAAGTGTGTCGTAAACTAACAGAGTTCAACCTTTCTTATGATACAGTAGGTTGGAAACACACTTTTTGTAGAATCTGCAAGTGGATATTTGGATAACTGTGAAGATTTCATTGGAAACGGGAATATCTTCATAGAAACTCTGGACGGAAGCATTCTCAGAAACTTCTTTCTCATGTGTGTCCTCAACTGACAGAGTTCAACCATTCTTTTGATAGAGCAGTTTGGAAACACTCTTTTTGTAGAATCTGTAAGAGGACATTTGGACAGCTCTAAAGATTTCGTTGCAAACGGGAATATCTTCATGTAAAATCTAGACAGAAGCATTCTGAGAAACTTCTTTGTGATATGTGTCCTCAACTAACAGAGTACAGCCATTCTTTTGATAGAGCAGTTTGGAAAGGCACTTTTCATAGAATCTGTAAGTGGATATTTGAATAGCTCTAACGATTTCATTGGAAACGGGAATATATTCATCTAACATCTAGACAGAAGCACTCTCAGAAACTACTATGTGATATCCGCATTCAAGCCACAGAGGTGAACCTTCCCTTGCATAGGGCAGGTTTGAAACGCTCTTTCTGTAGTATCTGGAAGTGGGCATTTCGAGAGCTTTCAGGCCTTTGGTGAAAAAAGAAATATCATCCGATAAAATCTAGAGAGAAGCATACTCAAACTTGTTTGGGATGTTTTTACTCAACTGACAGAGTTCAATATTTCTTTTGATACAGCAGTTTGGAAACACTCTTTTGGTAGAATCTGCAAGTGGATATTTGGAAATCTGCGAAGATTTCGTTGGAAACGGGAGTATCTTCATGTAAAATCTAGACAGAAGCATTCTCAGAAACTCCTTTGTGATGTGTGTAATCAACTAACGGAGTTCAACCTTTCTTTTGATAGAGCAGTTTGGAAACACTCTTTTTGTAGAATCTGTAAGAGGATATTTGGATAGCTCTAATGATCTCTTTGCAAACGGGAATAACTTCACATAAAATCCAGACAGAAGCATTCTCAGAAACTTCTTTGTGATGTGTGCCCTGAGCTAACAGAGTTGCACCTTTCTTTTGATACACCAGTTTGGAAACATTCTTTTTGTAGAATCTGGAAGTGGATATTTGGATAACTGCGAAGATTTCATTGGAAACGGGAATATCTTCATATAAAATCTAGAAAGAAACACTCTCAGAAACTCTTTTGTGATGGGTGTCCTCAACTAACAGAGTTGAACCTTTCTTTTGAGAGAGCAGTTTGGAAACACTCTTTTTGTAGAATCTGTAAGTGGATATTTGGATAGCTCTAACGATTTCGTTGGAAACGGGAATATCTTCATCTAAAATCTAGACAGAAACTCTGTCAGAAACTACTTTGTGATATCTGCATTCATGTCACAGAGGTGAACCTTCCCTTTCATAGGGCAGGTATGAAACACTCTTTCTGTAGTATCTGGAAGTGGACATTTCGAGCGTTTTCAGGCCTATGGTGAAAAAGGAAGTATCTTCCCAGAAAAACGAGACAGAAGTATTCTCAGAAGCTTATTTGGAATGTGGGTCCTCAACTAAGAGAGTTGAACTTCTCTTTTGATAGAACAGTTTGGAAACACTCTTTTTTAGAATCTGCAAGTGGATATTAGAACAACTGTGAAGATTTCATTGGAAACGGGAATATCCTCATATAAAATCTAGACAGAAGCATTCTCAGAAACTTCTTTGTGATGTGTGTCCTCAACTAACAGAGTTCAGCCTTTCTTTTGATAGAGCAGTCTGGAACCACCCTTTTTGTAGAATCTGTACGTGGATATTTGGATAACTGGGATGATTTCGTGGGAAACGGGAATATCTTCATCTAAAATATAGAGAGAAGCACTGTCAGAAACTACCTTGCGATATCTGCATTCAAGTCACAGAGGTGAACCTTCCCTTTCATTGGGCAGGTTGGAAACACTCTTTCTGTAGTGTCTGGAAGTGGACATTTCGAGTGCTCTCAGGCCTATGGTGAAGAAGGAAATATCATCCCATAAAATCTAGACAGAAGCATTCTCAGAAACTTATTTGGGATGTGTGTCCTCAATTAACGGAGTTGAAACTTTCTTTTGATGCAGCAGTTTGGAAACACACTTTTTGTAGAATCTGCAAGTGGATATTTGGATAACTGTGAAGATTTCGTAGGAAAGGGGAATATCTTCATAAAAAATCTACACAGAAACATTCTCAGAAACTTCTTTGTGATGAGTGTTCTCAACTAACGGAGTTGAATATTTCTATTAATAGAGCAGTTTGGAAACACTCTATTTGTAGAATCTGTAAGTGGATATTTGAATAACTGTGAAGATTTTGTTGGAAACGGAAATATCTTCATATAAAATCTAGACAGAAGCACTGTGAGAAACCACTTTGTGATATCTGCATTCAAGCCACAGAGGTGAACCTTCCCTTTCATAGAGGAGGTTTGAAACACTTTTTCTGTAGTATCTGGAAGTGGGCATTTCGTGCGCTCTTAGGCCTAAGGTGAAGAGGGAAATATCATCACTTAAAATCTGGACAGAAACATACTCAGAAACTTATTTGGGATTCGTTTCCTCAACTAACAGAGTTGAGCCTTTCTTTTGACATAGCAGTTTGGAAACACTCTTTTTGTAGAATCTGCAAGTGGATATTTGGATAACTGTGAAGAATTCGTTGGAAACGGTAATATCTTCATAGAAAATCTAGACTGAAGCATTCTCGGAAACTTCTTTGTGATGTGTGTCCTCAACTAAGAGAGTTCAACATTTCTTTTGATACGGCAGTTTGGAAACACTCTTTTTGTAGAATCTGCAAGTGGATATTTGGGATGCTGTGAAGATTTCGTTGGAAACGGGAATAACTTCACCTAAAATCTAGACAGAATCTCTGTCAGAAATTACTTTGCAATATCTGTATTCAAGTCACTGAGGTGATCCTTTCCTTCCATAGGGCAGGTTTGAAACACTTTTACTGTAGTATCTGGAAGTGGACATTTCGTGCGCTCTCAGGCCTACTGTGAAGAGGGAAATATCATCCATTAAAATCTACACAGAAGCATACTCAGAAACTTATTGGGGATTCGTTTCCTCAACTAACAGAGTTGATCATTTCTTTTGATATAGCAGTTTGGAAACACTCTTTTTGGAGAATCTGCAAGTGAATATTTGGATAACTGTGAAGAATCCGTTGGAAACGGTAATATCTTCATATAAAATCTACACAGAAGCATTCTCGGAAACTTCTTTGTGATGTGTGTCCTCAACTAAGAGAGTTCAACATTTCTTTTGATACGGCAGTTTGGAAACACTCTTTTTGTAGAATCTGCAAGTGGATATTTGGAATGCTGTGAAGATTTCGTTGGAAACGGGAATGTCTTCATCTAAAATCTAGACAGAAGCTCTGTCAGAAACTACTTTGCAATATCTGCATTCAAGTCACAGAGGTGAACCTTCCCTTTCATAGGGCAGGTTTGAAACACTCTTTCTGTAGTATCTGGAAGTGGACATTTCGAGCGCTTTCAGGCCTATGGTGAAAAAGGGAGTATCTTCCCAAAACAAAGAAAGAGAAGTATTCTCAGAAACTTATTTGGGATGTGTGTCCTCAAGTAAGAGAGTTGAAGTTTTCCTTAGATACAGCAGTTTGGAAACACTGGTTTTTAGAATCTGCAAGTGGATATTTGAATAACTGAAGATTTCATTGGAAACGGGAATATCCTCATATAGAATCTAGTCAGAAGCATTCTCAGAAACTTCTTTGTGATGTGTGTCCTCAACTAACAGAGTTGACCCTTTCTTTTGATAGAGCAGTTTGGAAACACTCTTTTTGTAGAATCGGTAAGTGGATATTTGGATAACTGTGATGATTTCTTTGGAAACGGGAATATCTTCATCTAAAATCTAGACAGAAGCACTGTCAGAGACTACCTTGCGATATCTGCATTCAAGTCACAGAGGTGAACCTTCCCTTCCATAGGGCAGGTTTGAAACACTTTTTCTGTAGTATCTGGAAGTGGACATTTCGTGCGATCTGAGACCTACGGTGAAGAGGGAATTATCATCCCTTAAAATCTAGACAGAAGCATACTCAGAAACTTATTTGGGATTCGTTTCCTCAACTAACAGAGTTGATCTTTTCTTTTGATATAGCAGCTTGGAAACACTCTTTTTGTAGAATCTGCAAGTGGATATTTGGATAACTGTGAAGAATTCGTAGGAAACGGTAATATCTTCATATAAAATCTAGACAGAAGCATTCTCGGAAACTTCTTTGTGATGTGTGTCCTCAACTATGAGAGTGGAAATTTCTTTTGATACAGCAGTTTTTAAACACTCTTTTTTGTAGAATCTGCCTGTGGATATTTGGAATGCTGTGAAGATTTCATTGGAAAAGGGAATATCTTCATATAAAATCTAGACAGAATCACTGTCAGAAACTTCTTTGTGATGTGTGTCCTCAAGTAACAGAGTTCAACCTTTCTTTCGATACAGGAATTTGAAAACACTCTTTTTGTAGAATCTGTAAGTGGATATTTGGTTAGCTCTAATGATTTCCTTGGAAACAGGAATATCTTCGTTTAAAATCTAGACAGAAGCTTTCTCAGAAACTTCTTTGTGAAGTGTGTCCTCAACTAACAGAGTTCAACCATTCTTTTGATACAGCAGTTTGGAAACACTCTTTTTGTGGAATCTGCAAGGGGATATTTGGATAACTGTGAAGATTTCATTGGAAACGGGAATATCTCCATATAAACTCTGGACAGAGGCATTCTCAGAAACCTCTTTCTCATGTGTGTCCTCATCTGACAGAGTTCAACTGTTATTTTGAAGGAGCAATTTGGAAACACTCTTTTCGTAGAATCTGTAAGAAGACATTTGGATAGCTCTAACGATTTCTTGCAAACGGGAATATCTTCATGTAAAATCTAGACAGAAGCATTCTGAGAAACGTCTTTGTGATGTGTGTCCTCAACTAACAGAGTACAACCATTCTTTTGATAGAGCAGTGTGGAAACACACTTTTTGTGGAATCTGTAAGTGGATATATGAATAGCTCTAATGATTTCGTTGGAAACGGGAATATCTTCGTCTAAAATCTAGACAAAAGCACTCTCAGAAACTACTTTTTGATATATGCATTCAAGTCACAGAGCTGAACATTCCCTTTCATAGGGCAGGTTTGAAACACTCTTTCTGTAGTATCTGGAAGTGGACATTTCGAGCGCTTTCAGGCTTATGGTGAAAAAGGAAATATCATCCCATAAAATCTAGGCAGAAGCATTCTCAGAAACTTATTTGGGATGTGTTTCCTCAACTAACAGAGTTGATCCTTTCTTTTGATATAGCAGTTTGGAAACACTCTTTTTGTAGAATCTGCAAGTGGATATTTGGATAACTGTGAAGATTTCGTTGGAAACGGGAATATCTTCATATAAAATCTAGACAGAAGCATTCTCAGAAACTTCTTTGTGATGAGTGTCCTCAACTAACAGAGTTGAACCTTTGTTTTTATAGAGCAGTTTGGAAACACTCTTCTTGTAGAATCTGTAAGAGGATATCTAGATTGTTCTAATGATATCGTTGGAAACGGGAATATCTTCATCTGAAATCTAGACAGAAGCACTCTCAGAACCTACTTTGTGATATCTGCATTGAAGTCACAGAGCTGAACATTCCCTTTGATACAGCAGGTTTGAAACACTCTTTATGTAGTATCTGGAAGTCGACATTTCGAGCGCTTTCGGGCCTGTAGTGAAAAACGAAATATCTTCCAATAAAATCTAGACAGAAGCATTCTCAGAAACTTATTTGGGATGTGTGTCCTCAACTCACAGAGTTGAACATTTCTTTTGATAGAGCAGTTTGGAAACTCTCTTTTTGTAGAATCTGTAGGTGGATAACAAGATAGTTCTAATGATTTCATTGGAAACGGGAATATCTTCATCTAAAATCTAGACAGAAGCACTGTCAGAAACTACTTTGTGATATCTGCATTGAAGTCTCAGAGCTGAACATTCTGTTTCATAGAGCAGGTTGAAACACTCTTTCTGCAGTATCTGGAAGGGGACATTTCGAGCGATTTCAGGCCTATGGGGAAAAAGAAAGCATCTTCCCATAAAAACGAGACAGAGGCTTTCTCAGAAACTTCTTTGGGATGTGTGTCCTCAACTAAGACAGTTGAACCTTTCTTTTGATACAGCAGTTTGGAAACACTCTTTTTGTAGAATCTGCAAGTGGATATATGGAAAGCTGTGAAGATTTCGTAGGAAATGGGAATATCTTCATGAAAAATCTAGACAGAAGCATTCTCAGAAACTTCTTAGTGATGTGTCTCCTCAACTAACAGAGTTCAACCTTTCTTTGGATACAGCCATTTGGAAACACTCTTTTTGTAGAATCTGTAAGTGGATATGGTGATAGCTCTGAGGATTTCGTTGGAAACGGGAATATCTTCATTTAAAATCTAGACAGAAGCATTCTCAGAAACGTCTTTGTGATGTGTGTCCTCAACTGACAGATTTGAACCTTTCTTTGGATAGAGCAGTTTGGAGACACTCTTTTTGTAGAATCTGTAAGTGAATATTTGGATAACTGTGATGATTTCATTGGAAACGGGAATATCTTCATCTAAAATCTAGACTGAAGTGCTGTCAGAAACTACTTTGCGATATCTGCATTCACGTCAGAGCTGAATATTACCATTCATAGAGAAGGTTTGAAACAGTCTTTCTGTAGTATCTGGAATTGGACATTTCGAGCTATTTCAGCCCTACGGTGAAAAAGGAAATATCATACCTTAAAACCTAGACTGAAGCATTCTCAGAAACTTATTTGGGATGTGTTTCCTCAACTAACAGAGATGATCTTTTCTTTTGATACAGCAGTTTGGAAACACTCTTTTTGTAGAATCTGCAAGTGGATATTTGGATAACTGTGAAGATTTCGTTGGAAACGGTAATATCTTCATATGAAATCTAGACAGAGGCATTGTCAGAAACTTCTTTGTGATGAGTGCCCTCAACTAACAGAGTTGAACTTTCTATTCACAGAGGACTTTGGAAACACTCTTTTTGTAGAATCGTAAGCCGACATCTTGATAGTTCTAACGATATCGTTGGAAACGGGAATATATCTTCATCTGAAATCTAGACAGAAGAACTCCCAGAACCTACTTTGTGATATCTGCATTCAAGTCACAGAGCTGAACATTCCCTTTCATAGAGCAGGTTTGAAACACTCTTTCTGTAGTATCTGGAAGTGGACATTTGGAGCGCTTTCGGGCCTGTGGCGAAAAACGGAATATCTTCCCATAAAATCTAGACAGAAGCATTCTCAGAAACTTGTTTGGGATGTGCGTCCTCAACTAACAGAGTTGAACCTTTTTTTGATAGAGCAATTTGGAAACACTCTTTTTGTAGTATCTGCAAATTGATGTTTGGATAACTGTGAAGATTTCGTTGGAAATGGGAATATCTTCATATAAAATCTCGACAGAAGCATTCTCAGAAACGTCTTTGTGATGAGTGTCCTCAACTAACAGAGTTGAAACATTCTATTAATAGAGCACTTTGGAAACACTCTTTTTGTAGAATCTGCAAGTGGATATTTGGATAACTGTGAAGATTTCGTTGGAAACGGGAAGATCTTCATATAAAATCTAGACAGAAACATTCTCAGAAACTTCTTTGTGATGAGTGTCCTCAACCAACACAATTGAACCATTCTTCTGATAGAGCAGTTTGGAAACACTCTTTTTGTGGAATCTGTAAGTGTATATCTAGATAGCCCTAACAATTTCGTTGGAAAAGGGAATATCTTCATCTAAAATCTAGACAGAATCACTGTCAGAATCTACTTTGCGATATCTGCATTCAAGTCACAGAGCTGAACATTTCCTTTCATAGAGTAGGTTTGAAACAGTCTTTCTGTAGTATCTGGAAGTGGACATTTCGAGCGATTTCAGGCCGATGGAGAAAAAGGAAATATCACCCATAAAATCTAGACAGAAGCATTCTCAGAAGCTTATTTGGGATGTGTTTCCTCAACTAACAGAGTTGATCCTTTCTTTTGATATAGCAGTTTGGAAACACTCTTTTTGTAGAAACAGCAAGTGGATATTTGGATAACTGTGAAGATTTCGTTGGATACGGAATGTCTTCATATAAAATCTCGACAGAAGCATTCTCAGAAACTTCTTTGTGATGAGAGTCCTCAACTAACAGAATTCAAAATTTCTTTTGCTACAGCAGTTTGGAAACACTCTTTTTGTAGAATCATCAAGTGGATATTTCGATAACTGTGAAGATTTCGTTGGAAATGGGAATATCTTCATATAAAATCTAGGCACAAGCATTCGCAGAAACATCTTTGTGATGAGTGTCCTCAACTAACACAGTTGAAACTTTCTTCTGATAGAGCAGTTTGAAAACACTCTTTTTGTGGAATCTGTAAGTGGATATCTAGATAGTCCTAATGATTTTGTTGGAAACGGGAATATCTTCATCTAAAATCTAGACGGAAGCACTGTCAGAAACTACTTTGCGATATCTGCATTCAAGTCTCAGAGCTGAACATTCCGTTTCATAGAGCAGGTTTGAAACACTCTTTCTGCTGTATCTGATAGTGGACATTTCGAGCGCTCTCAGGCCTACTGTGAAAAAGGTAGTGTCTTCCCGTAAAAACGAAACAGAGGCTTTCTCAGAAACTTATTTGGGATGTGTGTTCTCAACTAAGAGAGCTGAACCTTTCTTTTGATACTGCAGTTTGGAAACAATCTTTTTGTAGAATCTGCAAGTGTATATTTGGAAAGCTGTGAAGATTTCATAGGAAACGGGAATATCTTCAAGTAAAATCTAGACAGAAACATTCTCAGAAACTTCTTTGTGATGTGTGTCCTCAACTTACAGAATTCAACCTTTCTTTTGATACAGCTATTTGGAAACACTCTTTTTGTAGAATCTGTAAGTGGATATTGGGATAGCTCTGAGGATTTCGTTGTAAACGGGAATATATTCATCTAAAATCTAGACAGAAGAGCTGTCAGAAACCACTTTGTGATATCTGCATTCAAGTCACAGAGTTGAACATTCGCATTCATAGAGTAGGTTTCAAACAGTCTTTCTGTAGTATCCGGAAGTGGACATTTCGAGCGATTTCCGGCCTATGGTGAAAAAGGAAATATCATCCCATAAAATCTATACAGAAGCATTCTCAGAAACTTATTTGGGATGTGTTTCCTCAGCTAACAGTGTTGATGCTTTCTTTTGATATAGCGGTTTGGAAACACTCTTTTGTAGAATCTTCAAGTGGATATTTGGATAACTGTGAAGATGTCTTTGAAAAAGGTAATATCTTCATATAAAATCTAGACAGAAGCATTCTCAGCAACTTCTTTGTGATGTGTGTCCTCAACTAACAGAGTTAAACATTTCTTTCACTACAGCAGTTTGGAAACACACTTTTTGTAGAATCTTCAAGTGGATATTTTGATAACAGTGAAGATTTCGGTGGAAACGGGAATATCTTTATATAAAATATAGACAGAAGCATTCTCAGAAACTTCTTTGTGATGACTGCCCTCAACTAACAGAGTTGAACCTTTCTTTTGACTGAGCACTTTGGAAACACTCTTTTTGTACAATCTGTAAGCCCATATCTAGATAGATCTAACGATATCGTTGGAAACGGGAATATCTTCATCTGAAATCTAGACAGAAGCACTCTCAGAAAGTACTTTGTGATATCTGCATTCAATTCACAGAGCTGAACATTCCCTTTCATACAGCAGGTTTGAAACACTCTTTCTGTAGTATCTGGAAGTGGACATTTGGAGCGCTTTCGGGCCTATGGTGAAAAGCGAAATATCTTCCCATAAAATCTAGACAGAAGCAATCTCAGAAACTTATTTGGGATGTGTGTCCTCAACTAACAGAGTTGAACCTTTCTTTTGATAGAGCAGTTTTGAAACACTCTTTCTGTACAATCTGCAAATCGATGTTTGGATAACTGTGAGGATTTCGTTGGAAACGGGAATATCTTCATACAAAATCTCGACAGAAGCATTCTCAGAAAGGTCTTTGTGATGGGTGTCCTCAACTAAGAGAGTTGAAACATTCTATTAATAGAGCACTTTGGAAACACTCTTTTTGTAGAATCTTCAAGTGGATATTTGGATAACTGTGAAGATTTCGTTGGAAAAGGTAATATCTTCATAAAAAATCTAGACAGAAGCATTCTCAGAAACTTCTTTGTGATGTGTGTCCTCAACTAACAGATTTCAACATTTCTTTTGCTACAGCAGTTTGGAAACACTCTTTTTGTAGGATCTTCAAATGGATATTTAGACAACTGTGAAGATTTCATTGGAAACGGGAATATCTTCATATAAAATCTAGACAGAAGCATTCGCAGAAACTTCTTTGTGATGAGTGTCCTCAACTAACACAGTTGAAACTTTCTTCTGATAGAGCAGTTTGGAAACACTCTTTTTGTGGAATCTGTAAGTGGATATCTAGATAGTCCTAACGATTTCGTTGGAAACGGGAATATCTTCATCTAAAATCTAGACCGAAGCACTGTCAGAAACTACTTTGCGATATCTGCATTCAAGTCTCAGAGCTGAACATTCCGTTTCATAGAGCAGGTTTGAAACGCTCTTTCTGCAGTATCTGGAAGTGGACATTTCGAGCGCTTTCCGGCCTATGGTGAAAAAGGAAGAATCTTCCCGTAAAAACGAGACAGAGGCTTTCTCAGAAACTTTTTTGTGCTGTGTGTCCTCAACTAAGAGAGTTGAACCTTTCTTTTGATACAGCAGTTTGGAAACACTATTTTTGTAGAATCTGTAAGTGGATATTTTGAAAGCTGTGAAGATTTCGTAGGAAACGGGAATATCTTCATGTAAAATCTAGACAGAAGCATTCTCAGAAACTTCTTTGTGATGTGTGTCCTCAACTAACAGAGTTCAACCTTTTTTTTGATACAGCAGTTTGGAAACACTCTTTTTGTAGAATCTGTAAGTGAGTATTGGGATAGCTCTGAGGATTTCGTTGGAAACGGGAATATCTTCATTTAAAATCTAGACAGAAGCATTCTCAGAAACGTCTTTGTGATGTGTGTCCTCAACTAACAGATTTGATCCTTTCTTTGGATAGAGCAGTTTGGAAACACTCTTTTTGTATAATGTGTAAGTGAATATTTGGATGACTGTGATGATTTCGTTGGAAACGGGAATATCTTCATCTAAAATCTAGACTGAAGCGCTGTCAGAAACTACTTTGTGATATCTGCATTCAAGTCAGAGCTGAATATTCCCATTCATAGAGTAGGTTTGAAACAGTCTTTCTGTAGTATCTGGAATTGGACATTTCGAGCGATTTCAGGCCTACGGTGAAAAAGGAAATATCATCCCATAAAATCTAGACAGAAGCATTCTCAGAAACTTATTTGGGATGTGTTTCCTCAACTAACAGAGTTGATCCTTTCTTTTGATACAGCAGTTTGGAAACACTCTTTTTGTAGAATCTGCAAGTGGATATTTGGATAACTGTGAAGATTTCGTTGGAAACGGTAATATCTTCATATAAAATCTAGACAGAAGCATTCTCATAAACTTCTTTGTGATGTGTGTCATCAACTAACAGAGTTCAACATTTCTTTTGCTATAGCAGTTTGGAAACACTCTTTCTGTAGAATCTTCAAGTGGATATTTGGATAACTGTGAAGATTTCATTGGAAACGGGAATATATTCATATAAAATCTAGACAGAAGCATTCTCAGAAACTTCTTTGTGATGTGTGTCCTCAACTTGTAGATTTCAACATTTCTTTTGCTACAGCAGTTTGCAAACTCTCTTTTTGTAGAATCTTCAAGTGGATATTTGGATAACTGTGAAGATTTCGTTGGAAACGGGAATATCTTCATATAAAATCTAGACAGAAGCATTCGCAGAAACTTCTTTGTGATGAGTGTCCTCAACTAACACAGTTGAATCTTTCTTCTGATAGAGCAGTTTGAAACACTCTTTTTGTGGAATCTGTAAGTGGATATCTAGATAGTCCTAACGACTTCGTTGGAAACGGGAATATCTTCATCTAATATCTAGACAGAAGCACTGCCAGAAACTACTTTGCGATATCTGCATTCAAGTCTCAGAGCTGAACATTCCGTTTCATAGAGCAGGTCTGAAACACTCTTTCTGCAGTATCTGGAAGTGGACATTTCGAGCGTTTTCAGGCCTACGGTCTAAAAGGTAGTATCTTCCCGTAAAAACCAGACAGAGGCTTTCTCAGAAACTTATTTGGGATGTGTGTCCTCAACTAAGCGAGTTGAACCTTTCTTTTGATAGAGCAGTTTGGAAAAACTCTTTTTGTAGAATCTGCAAGTGGATATTTGGAAAGCTGTGAAGATTTCGTAGGAAATGGGAATATCTTCATGTAAAATCTAGACAGAAGCATTCTCAGAAACTTCTTTGTGATGTGTGTCCTCAACTAACAGAGTTCAACCTTTCTTTTGATACAGCAGTTTGGAAACACTTTTTGTAGTATATGTAAGTGGATATTGGGATAGCTCTGAGGATTTCATTGGAAACGGGAATATATTCATTTATAATCTAGACAGAAGCGCTGTCAGAAACTAGTTTGCGATATCTGCATTCAAGTCACAGAGTTGAACATTCCCATTCATAGAGTAGGTTTCAAACAGTCTTTCTGTAGTATCTGGAAGTGGACATTTCGAGCGATTTCAGGCCTATGGTGAAAAAGGAAATATCATCCCATAAAATCCATACAGAAGCATTCTCAGAAACTTATTTGGGATGTGCATTCTCAACTAACAGATTTGAACCTTTCTTTTGATACAGCAGTTTGGAAACACTCTTTTTGTAGAGTCTGCAAATCGATGTTTGAATAACTGTGAAGATTTCATTGGATACGGGAATATCTTCATATAAAATCTCGACAGCAGCATTCTCAGAAACGTCTTTGTGATGAGAGTCCTCTACTAACAGCGTTGAACCATTCTATTAATAGAGATCTTTGGAAACACTCTTTTTGTAGAATCTGCAAGTGGATATTTGGATAACTGTGAAGATTTCGTTGGAAACGGGAATATCTTCATATAAATTCTAGACAGAAGCATTCTCAGAAACTTCTTTGTGATGTCTGCATTCAAGTCACAGAGCTGAACATTCCCTTTCATAGAGCAGGTTTGAAACACTCTTTCTGTAGTATATGGAAGTGGACATTTGCAGCGCTTTCGGGCCTATGGTGAAAAACGAAATATCTTCCCATAAAATCTAGACAGAAGCATTCTCAGAAACTTATATGGGATGTGTGTCCTCAACTAACAGAGTTGTACCTTTCTTTTGATAGAGCAGTTTGGAAACACTCTTTCTGTAGAATCTGCAATTCGATCTTTGGATAACTGAGAAGATTTCGTTGGAAACGGGAGTATCTTCATATAAAATCTCGACAGAAGCATTCTCAGAAACGTCTTTGTGATGAGTGTCCTCAACTAAGAGAGTTGAAACATTCTATTGATAGAGCACTTTGGAAACACTCTTTTTGTAGAATCTTCAAGTGGATATTTGGATAACTATTAAGATGTCTTTGGAAAAGGTAATATCTTCATATAAAATCTAGACAGAAGCCTTCTCAGCAACTTCTTCGTGATGTGTGTCCTCAACTAACAGAGTTCAACATTTCTTTCACTACAGCAGTTTGGAAACACACTTTTTGTAGAATCTTCAAGTGGATATTTCGATAATAGTGAAGATTTCTTTGGAAACGGGAATATCTTCATATAAAATATAGACAGAAGCATTCTCAGTAACTTCTTTGTGATGAGTGTCCTCAACTTACAGAGTTGAACCTTTCTTTTGACAGAGCACTTTGGAAACAATAATTTTGTAGAATCTGTAAGCCGATATCTAGATATTTCTAACGATATCGTTGGAAACGGGAATATCTTCATCTGAAATCAAGACAGAAGCACTCTCAGAACCTACTTTGTGATATCTGTATTCCAGTTTCAGAGCTGAACCTTCCCTTTGATAGAGCAGGTTTAAAACACTCTTTCTGTACTATCTGGAAGTGGACATTTGGAGCGCTTTCTGGCCTATGGTGAAAAGCGAAATATCTTCCCATAAAATCTTGACAGAAGCATTCTCAGAAACTTATTTGGGATGTGTGTCCTCAACTAATAGAGTTGAACCTTTCTTTTGATAGAGCAGTTTGGAAACACTCTTTTTGAAGAATCTGCAAGTCGATGTTTGGATAACTGTGAAGATTTCATTGGATACGGGAATATCTTCATATAAAATCTCGACAGAAGCATTCTCAGAAACGTCTTTG
This sequence comes from Gorilla gorilla gorilla, assembly GCF_029281585.2. NCBI lineage: Eukaryota > Metazoa > Chordata > Mammalia > Primates > Hominidae > Gorilla > Gorilla gorilla. The sequence continues at coordinate 22,427,809 of NC_073237.2, forward strand.
TGATGAGAGTCCTCAACTAACAGCGCTGAACCTTTCTATTAATAGAGATCTTTGGAAACACTCTTTTTGTAGAATCTGCAATTGGATATTTGGATAACTGTGAAGATTTCATGGGAAAAGGTAATATCTTCATATAAAATCTAGACAGAAGCATTCTCTGAAACTTCTTTGTGATGTGTGTCCTCAACTAACTAACGGGAATATCTTCATCTAAAATCTAGACAGAAGCACTGTCAGAAACTACTTTGCGATATCTGCATTCAAGTCACAGAGCTGAACATTCCCTTTCATAGAGTAGGTTTGAAACAGTCTTTCTGTAGTATCTGGAAGTGGACATTTCAAGCGATTTCAGGCCTATGGTGAAAAAGAATATATCATCCCATGAAATCTAGACAGAAGCATTCTCAGAAACTTATTTGGGATGTGTTTCCTCAACTAACAGAGATGATCCTTTCTTTTGATATAGCAGTTTGGAAACAATCTTTTTGTAGAATCTGCAAGTGGATATTTGGATAACTGTGAAGATTTCGTTGGAAACGGGAATATCTTCAAATAAAATCTCGACAGAATCATTCTCAGAAACTTCTTTGTGATGTGTGTCCTCAACTAACAGAGTTCAACATTTGTTTTGCTACAGCAGTTTGGAAACACTCTTTTTGTAGAATCTTAAAGTGGATATTTGGATAACTGTGAAGATTACTTTGGAAACGGAATATCTTCATATAAAATGTCAACAGAAGCATTCTCAGAAACGTCTTTGTGATGAGTGTCCTCAACTAACAGAGTTGAACCATTCTATTAGTAGAGCACGTTGGAAACACTCTTTTTGTAGAATCTGCAAATGCATATTTGGATAACTGTGAAGATTTCATTGGAAACGGGAATATCTTCATATAAAATCTAGACAGAAGCATTCTCAGAAACTTTTTTGTGATGACTGTCCTCAACTAACACAGTTGAACATTTCCTTTGATAGAGCAGTTTGGAAACACTCTTTTTGTGGAATCTGTAAGTGGATATCTAGATAGTCTAACGATTTCGTTGGAAACGGGATTATCTTCATCTGAAATCTAAGCAGAAGCATTCTCAGAAACTTATCTGGGATGTGTTTCCTCAACTAACAGAGTTGATCCTTTCTTTTGATATAGCAGGTTGGAAACACTCTTTTTGTAGAATCTGCAAGTGGATATTTGGATAACTGTGAAGATTTCGTTGGCAACGGTAATATCTTCATATAAAATCTAGACAGAGGCATTGTCAGAAACTTCTTTGCGACGAGTATCATCATCTAACAGAATTGAACTTTCTATTCACAGAGGACTTTGGAAACACTCTTTTTGTAGAATCTGAAAGCCGATATCTTGATAGTTCTAACGATATCTTTGGAAACTTGAATATATCTTCATCTGAAATCTAGACAGAAGAACTCTCAGAACCTACTTTGTGATATCTGCATTCAAATCACAGAGCTGAACATTCCCTTTCATAGAGCAGGTTTGAAACACTCTTTCTGTAGTATCAGGAAGTGGACATTTGGAGCGCTTTCGGGCGTTTGGCGAAAAACGGAATATCTTCCCAAACAATCTAGACAGAAGCATTCTCAGAAACTTATTTGTGATGCGCGTCCTCAACTAACAGATTTGAACCTTTCTTTTGATAGAGCAGTTTGGAAACACTCTTTTTGTAGAATCTGCAAATCGATGTGTGGATAACTGTGATTTCATTGGAAACGGGAATATCTTCATATAAAATATAGACAGAAGCATTCTCAGAAACGTCTTTGTGATGAGTGTCCTCAAGTAACGGAGTTGAACCATTCTATTAATAGAGCACTTTGGAAACACTCTTTTTGTAGAATCTTCAAGTGGATATTTGCATAACAGAGAAGATTTCGTTGGAAACGGGAATATCTTCATATAAAATCTAGACAGAAGCATTCTGAGAAACTTCTTTGTGATGAGTGTCCTCAACTAACAGAGTTGAACATTTCTCTTGATAGAGCAGTTTGGAAACACTCTTTTTGTGGAATCTGTAAGTGGATATCTAGATAGTCCTAACCACTTCGTTGGAAACGGGAATATCTTCATCTAAAATCTAGACAGAAGCACGGTCAGAAACTACTTTGCGATATCTTCATTCAAGTCACAGAGCTGAACATTCTGTTTCATAGAGTAGGTATGAAACTGTCTTTCTGTTGTATCTGGATGTGGACATTTCAAGCGATTTCAGGCCTATGTTGAAAAAGGAAATATCATCCAATAAAATCTAGAGAGAAGCATTCTCAGAAACTTCTCAGTGATGTGTGTCCTCAACTAACAGAGTTCAACCTTCCTTTGGATACAGCTATTTGGAAACACTCTTTTTGTAGAATCTGTAAGTGGATATTGTGATAGCTCTGAGGATTTCATTGGAAACGGGAATATCTTCATTTAAAATCTAGACAGAAGCATTCTCAGAAACGTCTTTGTGATGTGTGTCCTCAACTAACAGATTTGAACCTTTCTTTGGATAGAGCAGTTCGGAAACACTCTTTTTGTAGAATCTGTAAGTGAATATTTGGATAACTGTGATGATTTCGTTGGAAACGCGAATATCTTCATCTAAAATCTAGACTGAAGCGCTGTCAGAAACTACTTTGCGATATCTGCATTCAAGTCAGAGCTGAATATTCCCATTCATAGATTAGGTTTGAAACAGTCTTTCTGTAGTATGTGGAATTGGACATTTCGAGCGATTTCAGCCCTACGGTGAAAAAGGAAATATCATACCTTAAAACATAGACAGAAGCATTCTCAGAAACTTATTTGGGATGTGTTACCTCAACTAACAGAGTTGATCCTTTCTTTGATACAGCAGTTTGGAAACACTCTTTTTGTAGAATCTGCAAGTGGATATTTGGATAACTGTGAAGAATTCATTGGAAACGGTAATATCTTCATATAAAATCTAGACAGGGGCATTGTCAGAAACTTCTTTGTGATGAGTGTCCTCAACTAACAGAGTTGAACTCTCTATTCACAGAGGACTTCAGAAACACTCTTCTTATAGAATCTGTAAGCCGATATCTTGATAGTTCTAACGATATCGTTGGAAACGGGAATATATCTTCATCTGAAATCTAGACAGAAGAACTCTCAGAACCCACTTTGTGATATCTGCATTCAAGTCACAGAGCTGAACATTCCCTTTCATAGAGCAGGTTTGAAACCCTCTTTCTGTAGTATCTGGAAGTGGACATTTGGAGCGCTTTAGGGCCTATGGGGAAAAACGGAATATCTTCCCATAAAATCTAGACAGAAGCATTCTCAGAAACTTATTTGGGATGTGCGTCCTCAACTAACAGAGTAGAACCTTTCTTTTGATACACCAGTTTGGAAACACTCTTTTTGTAGAATCTGCAAATCGATGTTTGGATAACTGTGATGATTTTGTTGGAAACGGGAATATCTTCATATAAAATCTCGACAGAAGCATTCTCAGAAACGTCTTTGTGATGAGAGTCCTCAACTAACAGAGTTGAAACATTCTATCAATAGAGCACTTTGGAAACACTCGTTTTGTAGAATCTGCAAGTGGATATTTGGATAACTGTGAAGATTTCGTTGGAAACGGGAATATCTTCATATAAAATCTAGACAGAAGCATTCTCAGAAACTTGTTTGTGATGAGTGTCCTCAACCAACACAGTTGAACCTTTCTTTTGATAGAGCAGTTTGGAAACACTCTTTTTGTGGAATCTGTAAGTGTATATCTAGACAGCCCTAACAATTTCGTTGGAAAAGGGAATATCTTCGTCTAAAATCTAGACAGAATCACTGTCAGAATCTACTTTGCGATATCTGCATTCAAGTCACAGAGCTCAACATTTCCTTTCATAGAGTAGGTTTGAAACAGTCTTTCTGTAGTATCTGGAAGTGGACATTTCGAGCGATTTCAGGCCTATGGAGAAAAAGGAAATATCACCCCTAAAATCTAGACAGAAGCATTCTCAGAATCTTATTTGGGATGTGTTTCCTCAACTAACAGAGTTGATCCTTTCTTTTGATATAGCAGTTTGGAAACACTCTTTTTGTAGAAACAGCAAGTGGATATTTGGATAACTGTGAAGATTTCATTGGATATTGGAATATCTTCATATAAAATCTCGACAGAAGCATTCTCAGAAACTTCTTTGTGATGAGAGTCCTCAACTGACAGAGATGAACCATTCTATTAATAGAGAACTTGGAAACACTCTTTATGTGGAATCTGCAAGTCGATATTTGGATAACTCTGAAGATTTCTTTGGAAACGGGAATATCTTCATATTAAATCTAGACAGAAGCACTCTCAGAAACTTCTTTGTGATATCTGCATTCAGGTCACAGAGCTGAACATTCCCTTTCATACAGCAGGTTTGAAACACTCTTTCTGTAGTATCTGGAAGTGGACATTTGGAGCGCTTTCGGGCCTATGGTGAAAAACGAAATATCTTCCCATAAAATCTAGACAGAAGCAATCTCAGAAACTTATTTGGGATGTGTGTCCTCAACTAACAGAGTTGCACCTTCTTTTGATAGAGCAGTTTGGAAACATTCTTTTTGTAGAATCTGCAAGTGGATATTTGGATAACTGTGAAGATTTCTTTGGAAACGGGAATATCTTCATATAAAATCTAGACCGAAGGATTCTCAGAAACTTCTTTGTGATGTGTGTCCTCAACTAACAGAATTCAATATTTCTTTTGCTACCGCAGTTTGGAAACACTCTTTTTGTAGAATCTTCAAGTGGATATTTGGATAAATGTGAAGATTTCGATGGAAACGGGAATATCTTCATATAAAATCTAGACAGAAGCATTCTCAGAAGCTTCTTTGTGATGAGTGTGATCAACTAACAGAGTTGAACCTTTCTTTTGACAGAGCACTTTGGAAACACTCTTTTTGTAGAATCTGTAAGTGGATATCTAGATAGTTCTAACGATATCGTTGGAAACGGGAATATCTTCATCTGAAATCAAGACAGAAGCACTCTGAGAACCTACTTTGATATATCTGTATTCAAGTGACAGAGCTGAACATTCCCTTTGATAGAGCAGGTTTGAAACACTCTTTCTGTAGTATCTGGAAGTGGACATTTCGAGCGCTTTCAGGCCTATGGTGAAAAACGAAATATCTTCCCGTAAAATGTAGACAGAACCATTCTCAGAAACTTATTTGGGATGTGTGTCCTCAACTAACGGAGTTGAACCTTTCTTTTGATTTAGCAGTTTGGAAACACTCTTTTTGTAGAATCTGCCTGTGGATATTTGGATAACTGTGAAGATTTCGTTGGAAACGGGAATATCTTCATATAAAATCTAGACAGAAGCATTCTCAGAAACTGCTTTGTGATGAGTGTCCTCAACTAACCGAGTTGAACCTTTCTTTTTATAGAGCAGTTTGGAAACACTCTTTTTGTAGAATCTGTATGTGGATATCTAGATAGTTCTAACGATTTCGCTGGAATCGGGAATATCTTCATCTAAAATCTAGACAGAAGCACTGTCAGAAACTAGTTTCTGATATCTGCATTCAAGACTCAGAGCTGAACATTCCGTTTCATAGAGCAGGTTTGAAACATTCTTTCTGCAGTATCTGGAAGTGTACATTTCGAGCGCTTTCAGGCCTGCGGTGAAAAAGGACATATCTTCCCATAAAAACGAGACAGAGGCTTTCTCAGAAATTTATTTGGGATGTGTGTCCTCAACTAAGGGAGTTGAACCTTTCTTTTGATACAGCAGTTTGGAAACACTCTTTTTTTAGAATCTGCAAGTGGATATTTGGAAAGATGTGAAGATTTCATCGTAAACGGGAATATCTTCATGTAAAATCAAGACAGAAGCATTCTCAGAAACTTATTTGTGATGTGTGTCCTCAACTAACAGAGTTCAACATTTCTTTAGATACAGCAATTTGGAAACGCTCTTTTTGTTGAATCTGCAACTCGATGTTTGGATAACTGTGAAGATTTCGTTGGAAAAGGGAATATCTTCCTATGAAATCTATACAGAAGCATTCTCAGAAACGTCTTTGTGATGATTGTCCTCAAGTAACGGAGTTGAACCATTCTGTTAATAGAGCACTTTGGAAACACTCTTTTTGTAGAATCTTCAAGTGGATATTTGCATAACAGAGAAGATTTCGTTGGAAACGGGAATATCTTCATATAAAATCTAGACAGAAGCATTCTGAGAAACTTCTTTGTGATGAGTGTCCTCAACTAACACAGTTGAACCTTTCTCTTGATAGACCAGTTTGGAAACACTCTTTTTGTGGAATCTGTAAGTGGATATCTAGATAGTCCTAACCATTTCGTTGGAAACGGGAATATCTTCATCTAAAATCTAGACAGAAGCACTGTCAGAAACTACTTTGTGATATCTGCATTCAAGTTACAGAGGTGAACCTTCCCTTTCATAGGGCAGGTTTGAAACACTCTTTCTGTAGTATCTGGAAGTGGACATTTCGAGCGATTTCAGGCCTATGGTGAAAAAGGAAATATCATCCCACAAAATCTAGACAGAAGCATAGTCAAACTTGTTTGGGATGTGTTTACTCAACTAACAGAGTTGATCATTTCTATTGATATAGCAGTTTGGAAACACTCTTTTTGAAGAATCTGCAAGTGGATATTTGGATAACTGTGAAGATTTCGTTGGAAACGGGAGTATCTTCATATAAAATCTAGACAGAAGCATTCTCAGAAACTTCTTTGTGATGTGAGTCCTCAACTAACAGAGTTCAACATGTCTTTTGATACAGCAGTTTGGAAACACTCTTTTTGTAGAATCTGCAAGTGAATATTTGAATAACTGTGAAGATTTCGTTGGAAACGGGAATATCTTCATATAAAATGGAGACAGAAGCACTGTCAGAAACTTCTTTGTGATATCTGCATTGAAGTCACAGAGCTGAACATTCCCTTTGATAGAGCAGGTGTGAAACACTCTTTCTGCAGTATCTGGAAGTGGACATTTCGAGCGCTTTCAGGGCTATGGTGAAAAAGGAAATATCTTCACATAAAAAAGAGTCAGAGGCTTTCTCAGAAACTTATTTGGGATGTGTGCCCTCAACTAACAGAGTTGAATGCTTTCTTTTGATACAGCAGTTTGCAAACACTCTTTTTGTAGAATCTGCAAGTGGATATTTGGAAAGCTGTGAAGATTTCGTTGGAAACGGGAATATCTTCATGTAAAATCTAGACAGAAGCATTCTCAGAAAATTCTTTGTGATGTGTGTCCTCAACTAACAGAGTTCAACCTTTCTTTTCATACAGCTATTTGGAAACACTCTTTTTGTATAATCTGCAAGTGGATATTGGGATAGATCTAATGATTTCGTTGGAAACGGGAATATCTTCATTTAAAATCTAGACAGAAGCATTCTCAGAAACTTCCTTGTGAAGGGTGTCCTCAACTACCAGAGTTCAAACTTTCTTCTCATACAGCAGTTTGGAAACACCGTTTTTGTAGAATCTGCAAGTGAATATTAGGATAACTGAGATGATTTCGTTGGAAACGGGAATATTTTCATATAAACTCTAGACAGAAGCATTCTCAGAAACTTCTTTCTCATGTGTGTCCTCAACTGACAGAGTTCATCCATTCTTTTGATAGAGCAGTTTGGAAACACTCTATTTGTAGAATCTGTAAGAGGACATTTGGCTAGCTCTTAAGATTTCGTTGCAAACAGGAATAATTTCATATAAAATCTAGACAGAAGCATTCTCAGAAACTTCTTTGTGATGTGTGTCCTCAACTAACAGAGTACAACCATTCTTTTGATAGAGCAGTTTGGAAACACACTTTTTGTAGAATCTGTAAGTGGATATATGGTTAGCTCAAATGATCTCGTTGGAAACGGGAATATCTTCATCTAAAATCGAGACAGAATCACTCTCAGAAACTACTTTGTGATATCTGCATTCAAGTCACAGAGCTGAACATTCCCTTTCATAGAGCAGGTTTGAAACACTCTTTCTGTAGTATCTGGAAGTGGACATTTCGAGCGCTTTCGGGCCTATGGTGAAAAACGAAATATCTTCCAATAAAATCTAGACAGAAGCATTCTCAGAAACTTATTTGGGATGTGTGTCCTCAACTAACAGATTTGAACCTTTCTTTTGATAGAGCAGTTTGGAAACACTCTTTTTGTAGAATCTGCAAGTGGATATTTGGATAACTGGGAAGATTTCATTTTAAACGGGAATATCGTCATATGAAGTCTAGACAGAAGCATTCTCAGAAACTTCTTTGTGATGAGTGTCGTCAACTAACAGAGTTGAACCTTTCTATTAATAGAGCAGTTTGGAAACACTCTTTTTGAAGAATCTGTAAGTGGATATCTGGATAGTTCTAACGATTTCGTTGGAAACGGGAATATCTTCATATAAAATCTAGACAGAAGCATTCTCAAATCCCCTTTGTGATGAGTGTCCTCAACTAAGAGAGTTGAACCTTTCTTTTGATAGAGCAGTTTGGAAACACTCTTTTTCTAGAATCTGTAAGTGGATATTTGGATACCTCTAACGATTTCGTTATAAACGGGAATATCTTCATCTCAAATCTAGACAGAAGCTACTTTGCGATATCTGCATTCAAGACACAGAGGTGAACCTTCCCTTTCATAGGGCAGGTTTGAAACACTCTTTCTGTAGTATCTGGAAGTGGACATTTCGAGCGCCTTCAGGCCTATGGTGAAAAAGGAAGTATCTTCCCAAAAAAACGAGAAAGAAGCATTCTCAGAAACTTATTTGGGTTGTGTGTCTGCAACTAAGAGATTTGAACCTTTCTTTTCATACAGCAGTTTGGAAACACTCTCTTTGTAGAATCTGCAAGTGGATATTTGAATAACTGTGAAGATTTCGTTGGAAACGGGAATATCTTCTTATAAAATCTGGACAGAAGCAATCTCAGAAACTTCTTTTTCATGTGTGTCCTCAACTAACAGAGTTGAACCTTTCTTTTGATAGAGCAGTTTGGAAACACCCTTTTTGTAGAATCTGTAAGTGGATATTTGTATAGCTGTGATGATTTCGTTGGACACGGGAATATCTTCATCTAAAATCTAGACAGAAGCACTCTCAAAAACTACTTTGTGATATCTGCATTCAAGTCACAGAGGTGAACCTTCCCTTTCATAGGGCAGGTTTGAAACACTCTTTCTGTAGTATCTGGAAGGGGACATTTCGAGTGCTTTCAGGCCTATGGTGAAAAAGGAAATATCATCCCATAAAATATAGACAGAAGCATACTCAAACTTATTTGGGATGTGTTTCCTCAACTAACAGAGTTGATCCTTTCTTTTGATATTGCAGTTTGGAAACACTCTTTTTGTAGAATCCACAAGTGGATATTTGGATAACTGTAAAGATTTCGTTGGAAACGGTAATATCTTCATAAAAAATCTAAACTGAAGCATTCTCAGAAACTTCTTTGTGATGTGTGTCCTCAACTAATAGAGTTCAACATTTCTTTTGATACAGCAGTTGGGAAAAACTCTTTTTGTAGAATCTTGAAGTGGAGATTTTGATAACAGTGAAGGTATCGTTGGAAACGGAATATCTTCATATAAAATCTAGACAGAAGCACTGTCAGAAACTACTTTGTGATATGTGCATTCAAGTCAGAGAGGTGAACATTCCCTTTCATAGAGCAGGTTTGAAACACTCTTTCTGCAGTATCTGGAAGTGGACATTTCGAGCGCCTTCAGGCCTAGGGCGAAAAAGGAAATATATTCCCATAAAAACGAGTCAGAGGCTTTCTCAGAAACATATTTGGGATGTGAGTCCTCAACTAACAGGGTTGAATGTTTCCTTTGATACAGCAGTTTGGAAACACTCTTTTTGTAGAATCTGCAAGTGGATATTTGGAAAGCTGTGAAGATTTCGTTGGAAACGGGAATATCTTCATGTAAAATCTAGACAGAATCATTCTCAGAAACTTCTTTGTGATGTGTGTCCTCAACTAACAGAGTTCTAACTTTCTTTTAATACAGCAATTTGGAAGCACTCTTTTTGTAGAATCTGTAAGTGGATATTGGGATAGCTCTAACGATTTCGTTGGAAACGGGAATATCTTCATTTAAAATCTAGACAGAAGCATTCTCAGAAACTTCTTTGTGAAATGTGTCCTCAACTAACAGAGTTCAACCTTTCTTTTGATACAGCTGTTTGGAAACACACTTTTTTTAGAATCTGCAAGTGGATATTTTGATAAGTGTGAAGATTTTGTTGGAAACGGGAATATCTTCATATAAACTCTAGACAGAAGCATTCTCAGAAACTTCTTTCTCATGTGTGTCCTCAACTGACAGAGTTCAACCATTCTTTTGATAGAGCAGTTTGGAAACACTCTTTTTGTAGAATCTGTAAGAGGAGATTTGGATAGCTCTAAATATTTCGTTGCAAACGGGAATATCTTCTTCTAAAATCTAGACAGAAGCGCTGTCAGAAACTGCTTTGTGATATCTGCATTCAAGTCAGAGAGCTGCACATTCTCTTTCATAGAGCAGGTTTGAAACACTCTTTCTGCAGTATCTGGAAGTGGGCATTTCGAGCCCTTTCATGCCTACGGAGAAAAAGGAAATATCTTCCAATAAAAACGAGACAGAGGCTTTCCCAGAAACTTATTTGGGATGTGTGTCGTCAACTAACCGAGTTGAATCTTTCTTTTGATACAGCAGTTTAGAAACACTCTTTTTGTAGAATCAGCATGTGGATATTTGGAAAGCTGTGAAGATTTCATTGGAAAAGGGAATATCTTCATGTAAAATCTAGACAAAAGCATTCTCAGAAACTTCTTTGTGATGTGTGTCCTCAACTAACAGAGTTGAACCTTTCTTTTGATACAGCAGGATGGAAACACTCTTTTTGTAGAATCTGCAAGGGGATATTTTTTAACTGTGAAGATTTCATTGGAAACGGGTATATCTTCATATAAAATCTAGACAGAAGCATTCTCAAAAAAATCTTTGTGATGTGTGTCCTCAACTAATGGAGTTCAATCTTTCTTTTGATAAAGCAGTTTGGAAACACACTTTTTGTAGAATATGTAAGAGGATATTTGGATAGCTCTAATGATTTCGTTGCAAACGGGAATATCTTCATATAAAATCTAGACAGAAGCATTCTCGGAAAGTCTTTTGTGATGAGTGTCCTCAACTAACAGAGTTGAAGCTTTCTTTTGATAGAGCAGTTTGGAAAGACTCTTTTTGTAGAATCTGTAAGTGGATATCTAGACAGTTCTAACGATTTCGTTGGAAACGGGAATATCTTCATCTAAAATCTAGACAGAAGCTCTGTGAGAGACTACTTTGAAATATCTGCATTCAAGTCACGGAAGTGAACCTTCCCTTTCATAGCGCAGCTTTGAAACACTCTTTCTGTAGTGTCTGAAAGTGGACATTTCGAGCGCTTTCAGGCCTACGGTGAAAAAGTAAGTATCTTATCAAAAAAACGAGACAGAAGCATTCTCAGAAACTTATTTGGGTTGTGTATCCTCAACTAAGAGAGTTGAACCTTTCTTTTGATACAGCAATTTGGAAACACTCTCTTTGTAGAATCTGCAAGTGGATATTTGAATAACTGTGAAGATTTCGTTGGAAACGGGAATATCTTCATCTAAAATCTAGACAGAAGCACTGTCAGAAACTACTTTGTGATGTCTGCATTCAAGTTACAGAGGTGAACCTTCCCTTTCATAGGGCAGGTTTGAAACACTCTTTCTGTAGTATCTGGAAGTGGACATTTCGAGCGATTTCAGGCCTATGGTGAAAAAGGAAATATCATCCCACAAAATCTAGACAGAAGCATAGTCAAACTTATTTGGGATGTGTTTACTCAACTAACAGTGTTGATCGTTCTTTTGATATAGCAGTTTGGAAACACTGTTTTTGAGGAACCTGCAAGTGGATATTTGGATAACTGTGAAGATTTCGTTGGAAACGGGAATATCTTCATATAAAATCTAGACAGAGGCTTTCTCAGAAACTTCTTTGTGATGTGTGTCCTTAACTAACAGAGTTCAACATGTCTTTTGATACAGCAGGTTGGAAACACTCTTTTTGTAGAATCTGCAAGTGGATATTTGAATAACTGTGAAGATTTCATTGGAAACGGGAATATCTTCATATAAAATCTAGACAGAAGCACTGTCAGAAACTTCTTTGTGAT